>NC_090930.1:1140024635-1145024635 GCF_040938575.1 Ambystoma mexicanum
AGGTGAGAGAGCCGATATAGACTTTTGAGGGCTGAGTAGAATGGTACAGGCAAAGGTACACATAGGCAGGAAGTCCTCATCCTTCCAAGTTACTTCTCGAGTCTTGAGTCAGTTATATTTTCCTCTTTAGCTGAAGATCTCACCCCTCTAAACAAACCAGCACAATCCTCAAACCTTGCAGGGACATTTTGATTCAAGCCAAACCTGTTTTGTGCAGGCCTACCAAACTGACATATTAAATGTGCAAAATTACTTTGATTCAATAATACTTACACAAGTGAAGTCCTGCCTTACACCCTCTACATTATTTTCAACCAAGGGTGCACAAGAGGAGAAGCAAAGACCTTGCCTCTCCCTCAGACATTTGGCAAATCAATTTTTGGGGTTAGGGGAAGGTGTAGGCGCAGGAGTCCTGGGGGGGCAGAGGCATTTTAAATGATTGGAATTTAGTGCTGGTGGGTGAATATTTTCAATGGAGGGAGAATTAATAATCTCTTGAATTAGCATGAGTGACCAAACTGTTGGTCTCACTCTGAATATTTGTTTAAATTGGATGCAATGGTGTATTTTACATCACACTTTGTGAGAACAATGGGGTAAAAAATCATAACATTTACAATCCATTTTGTAGAGTAACTCATCGAAAGAAAGCCAACAGATGCCAGGTAACCACCAGTACACCGTAGCTTTTGAAATCACGTTCATGCTGCTGTGCTCACTATACCTAAAAGCATTCCCATTGTAAAACACTTTCAAGATTGTGCCCACAACATATGCAAGCATGCCCACTGGTGCTTAGCCTGTAACAACAATATAATGCCAGCATGCACAAGTAAAGACATGTCATGCTTACTTCGCCCAAATATATACCAGTATGTACACTGTAAAACACTGCACTGTTGAAATCCACAATGTATAGCAGCATGGTGCTGCAAAACACTTTGTTGTGCCACTTGTGTCCAAATATATGCCACTATTGTCACCGTAAAACATTTTCTTAAAGGTGTCTTTTCCTGTAGTATATGCTAGCGTGATGGCAGTGTACATTCGGTGTGCAAACGCCAGGAACCACATATTTTATCTTATAAAGAAAGGTTTTATACTGTACAACATAACCACAGTAGTCGTTTGACAGTGCCGAGGCTTGTACATGTATGCTTTATTGTGCCCATGTGAGGTGTATCCAGACCAGGGTCTTTGGAGGAATGGATAAAGAGAGAAAGAGAGGAAACGGAGGGGTAAAGCGGGAGCACGGCTAGACTAAAAGAGTTTCAGAGTAAGACATACAGGGCTGATGGCAAGAGTAATAATGTGTGTGGCCTTTTGGATGCATGTTGATCCCAATGAGGTTTGGAACATGTGGTCCAATTTGTTTTGTTCTTGCATTTAGTGACCCCCAAAAACAAAATCCAGAATCATAATTTCCAGGCTGTCTAGTCTGGTTGCCAGCAGTGTCAGAGTAAAGAGTAGACGAGAATGTTGCCGGAAAAAGAGAATGTAGCCGGTCAAGTGGCACAGCGAGTAGAGTGCTCGCCGGTTCGAATCCCGGCAGGGCCAAACTCAGCCTTTCATCCTTCTGAGGTAATAATAAACAGCGCTCAGATACCTAAGGGTTCGTAGCGCTATATAAGTGTCAAATTATTATTATTATTATTATTATTAAATTATTATAATGTGAAAGGAAACATTAAGAAAAGTGGAGAAAGAAAGGGTAGGATTCTGTCCCCCAGTGAGCTGTGAATGCATGGCAATATTGCGTATTGATGAGTATAACCAATGAAGGTTTAGGACTATCTGGCCTTTGCTGCTCCATGTAAGGAGGCATAACCTGGCATCTCTCTAGCACCTTAGGCCCAGAAGTGCCTCAGGCAAAATATGGAGATGGAACATCTAATGGCAAGATCACAGAGGTAAACAACCCTGGGTCAAGATCATGTCAGGGAGCACAAATATGGTGGGGTGCAATAGGCAAAAACAGTAGCCAGGCAATGGTGCAGAGTCCAGTGGGCAGAATCAAGAGACAAACATGGTGGCAAGATCACGTTTGAATACAACTAGGATTACAATCTCATGGAGCGAAACCGGTGGGGCTAATCAATCAGGAACAGCATCACACTGGGGTCACATATCGTAGTGATGATGCTGGTAAATTGAAAGGAGACGATTCAAACTTGGCAGCACGATGGGTGGGGCAAAACATTAGCGCAAACCCAGTAGTGACATTTCAGTGGTACACAAAAGGAACAGACATGCAAGTAAAATAAGATTAACACATAGCACAAGGAAGCAAAGAAACACATTTGAAAGTAACATTAACATAAGACTATGCCATTATTACTATCTTATGCCTGCATTTATTGATGCTAACACCTATGCATTTATAATAATCCATCACTTATTTATATAAAACTGTTGTTGCCCGGCAACCAAAATGAATTCAAATTGTTTGACCCAGGATTCAAATCTGTGACCTACAGAACACACATAGAACCCAGCTGTGGGCACTAAGCATATTGAGCTATCTTACCAGCTATGTCTTCCTAAGTGTGCATACCCCAGCATGTGGTAATACATTGGCTCTGGGGGTTACATTTATTAACATAACACTTATTATCACAGTGCTTACAAATAGGAGGAACATGCCATGGACCACTATCAAACTTAATGGTAGTACTAATATCTTTTGTTTTATAAATGGCTGCAGGGGACAGGAACTGGAGGTGGTTAGTTATCCTAATACATGTTTATTTTTTACTACACAATTTATTAACCAACAAACAGTGTCACACTTGAATAGGACAGGGAGTTAAAAGCTCAGCTCTGACATGTGGCTGCCTGCACTTTCCAAGTTGTTATTTCAGCCTCTCATCCTTCTGAGGTTGATTAATTAAGACATATTACATTTTGTAGTAGTAACTCCTATATTCACAGTGCTTTGAAGCAGGACGAGTCAAGAATCAGACATGAAGCACTTTACATAAAAATATGATATAATACCAACTATGCGGAGGCAGGAAAATCGTGGCCCCAGTAACATCAAAACGTAGTATTTTTGCACAAAATCGTAGGCCTCCTCTATTCCTCAGCTGCACCTATGCGAATATAGCACATTAGAGAAAGCCAAACGTCACAGGGTGATTTGTGAAATTAAAGAGGACACTAAGAACCCACTTCATTTTCATTTTCACACTTCCTCTGCAATACGGGGTTCGCAGTGGCAGTGCCGGAGGTCACATGGGATTCACCGGCGGTGCATCTGTTACTCTTACAGACGGACCCCAAATGACGTCCATGGCTTCCTGGTTCCTGACATGCGCAGTGGAGCCAGAGTGCCTCCATCTTGTGCCTGCAAAATAAACAATTTCTTTCTGAAGTCCAGACACATGGGCTTGGACTGTAGAAAGAAATGGTTTCTTTCTGAATTCTGGGGGTCCCCGCAAAACACATGGGACATTGGGGCCTCACACAGTGGGAGCTGCAGATGCCTGTGCTTCGTTATTGCCCCCCCCACCCCAACCTGGCTCCCTGATGGGAAGAAGTCGGTACACGTTTTTCGAAAACATAAATAAGTCACATTATAACGTTGCCTAGTGTGTTGCTGAGGCCCTGAGCTCCCCACCTAGCTTTTGTTGACTACTGTGGCCTGATCTGATAAATTAATCATGAAATGCATTGCATGTTTACTTTAGTGTATTAAGTTTGTTCATTCACTATAGCACAAGTTGTGGAAGGTTTTCACCTTTCTTTGAGGAATATATTGATTATATGCATTAACTAATGTTGGAATGCGTATTGATATTTATAAGTGCCACAACTGTTTACAAGATAGCTCAATGTCTTAAGCAGCAGTTGCAGAGATATGTGCTAGTATGCTAGATCACAGTACCAAATCTCAGCAAGGCAGACTCAGCCTTTCCTGCCCAAGTTGGATAAACTAGAGTAAATAAACTTTGGCTCGAGTAGCACTTACGGTGCTAAAACTCAATGTACTTGCACAAGAAAGCACTAGTTTTACAATTTAACAGAGCACCCGTATGGTGCAAGTTTAGAGCTCAGGCTTTCCAACCAGAGTTGAATAAACCTGGGCATCCTCACACAATCAAAAGCATAAAGCATTAATTATGAAATGTGACTAGGTAGCCACATTTGAGACTCTGGCAACAAAATGTTTATTTATTTGAATTTCTGTTTAGGGCTGGCCCTACCGAGAGGGTTTCGGAGAGCCTTAAATGGTCCAAATATTGAAAAGGTGGCAGTTGAAAAAAGAAGTTACAAATGTTTATAGGAAAGGATAGGAAGATTAGCATAGAGAGGTGATAGCAGTGGGGGAGGGCAAGGTTATGTGTGGGGAAACAGGTATGTTTTGGGGTTCTTTCTAAAAGTGATGATGGAGGGTGCAGTCTATACGTGAAGAAGTAGGGTGTTCCATGCCCTTAGTCCCAGTGGGTAAATGCTTGTTTTTGTGGGCATGTTAGTTTGCAGAGTGGAATGTGTAGAAGGTGGTGGCTGGCTTGTTTGCTGTTTGTGTGGGTGATGGGTTTGAGTTTGCCATGAAGGTAAGATTGAGTTTTCATGTGGACAGCTTTGAATACAAAGCAGAGTTCTTCGAAGGCAATCCTCTGGGTTATGGGGTGACAGTGGAGCTGGGCAAGAGCGGAGGTGATGTTGAATGTTTGGGCATGTGGAGGATGAGTCTGGCTAGTGCATTTTGTATGACTTGCAGGGGGGCAAGGGTGCTGTTGGGTAGTCCAGCAAGGAGAGCATTTCCATAGTGCAGCTTAGAGAGAACTAGTGCTTGGACTGCGGGGCCAAAATCATCAGGAGGAGGATTATGTCTGATTTTGCATATGGGGTTTAGTTGTAGATTGCATGTTGACAGTGGCTATGAGGTGTGTGAAGGAAAAGTGTGGGTTGATGGTGTTGAGTGTTAAGGCTCATATCCCCGCTTTGCCACCGGATGATACTGTGATGCTGGACAAATCATCTTATGTCTTGGTAAAATACTTTGCTGTCATCTGTAAAAAGACTTGCCAACTCCCATTCTCATGCCATAGCTTATCCTATTGCATTCTCGTTTTGTTTAATGTAGGCCACTTGATTTGATAACGGCCAAGCAATGGAGAGGAAACAATAGTTATAGGGGGCCCCTGTTTTCCAGTGTGCCCATCTGCCACTAGGGAATCAGCAAAACATAATTAAAAAAAAAAAAAAAACACATTGATGGTGGGAGTTGGGGGGCATCCTAAACCAAGAGAGATATAAGTAATGAAATGAGACGTGACTCTCTCCCCCCCACCCCAAGTGGATGGGTGGGCACCTCATCTAGCCTCCCTGGGGGTAGATATCTGCCCTATCTTCCCTCAGGGAGGGCTGTATGAGATGGGCCGCCCAGCCATTTGGAGCAGGGGGAGAGGGTCACCAGACATCTTGGCACAGCCCCCCCCCCAAGCAAGGGACAGTATGTCTGCCCACCCTGGGGGCAGATGGACACAGCAATGTGGCCATCTGCCCCCAGGGTAGGGGCAAAACAAACATCTACAAATAAAACGTTGGTGGTGGGTAGTGGGTGGCACCCTAAACCACCAGCTACTTATATAATGAAAAGGGGGTGGCCCTCTGCCCCAACCCCAAATGGATGGGGGCATCTCATGTAGCCCTCCCTGGGGGCATATTTCTGCCCCTATCTTCCCTCAGGGCAAGTACATTGCAGCCTCCATCCATCTTGCATATCTAATCGTTGGACCCACTCACGCCAGACACTTACATTTGCCATGTATTTGTTTGGACCCACGTTATTGGAGGGCTCTAGAGACCCCACATAACATAGGTTCACAGTTTGCAAGTGGATCTCCTTTAAGGAGATTACTTTGGATATTTAATTGCAAAAGAAAATAGAAATACTCATGGCAGTCAACAACATTGCTATTATGGACATTGAAAGACCGGATGAGGTCTGATGAACCCTTCCCTACTTGGGCCATTCTCTTACGCTGGCTGTTACACCGCACCACAGAGTGGGTATTGGGGAAGGAGCCACAGGAGTTGCACATCCCAATGTGAATAAGGGATGCACCTTAGGAGGCAGGTTATGGTTCCATATTGTTACTACAATGTATGCTTTCTGTAATTTTCTGTTATAATTTTATATTTATTTCCATCTCATTCCCTTCGCATTTATGGGTGTGTTTCATGGTTTGCACTTTAAATCTCATTGGACATCCATTTCCTTCCCCTGTCACCTAGGCATACTTCGGTGCACTTTCAAAGTGGGATTTGAATATCCCATTTCGAAATTAGGGCATTTTTGTCATTTTCATGTCAATGTTTTCAGAAAAAAGAAGTGCTCCCGACTTTACAGCCTCACGGCACCCAACACAAATGCAGGTTTTTCCGATAAAGACCAGGTACACGTACAAAGACATTTGTGTATGGATTTTCTACTTGCGATTGGGTCCTAGCAAAATGGGCCTCATTGCCGACACGTTTACCGGACCACAGACTTCGGAGGTTTGAGGTAAGGTCACATGAAGGACTTTTGCAGCTTCCATTTTACCTTAAAAAATCTCCAGAATTTCCATGGCTAATTAACGCTCATGGTAAGTTCGCCAAAAAACAAAATGTGTTCTGTCAACTCCAAAAATGTGTATTTCACCATCATACCACCAATGATATGGCCTCATTACAGGTTTGGTGGTATTTCGGCAGGAAATCTGCTAAAATACCTTAAAAAAAATGTACTGTTACCGTTACTTGATCTGGCGGAATTACCACCCGATTACAAGTGTCGGTATGGCGGTGTTAGTCAACATTTTTGAAGTCCATAGCACGCCATCAGGATTTTCGCAGAGTTACACACTAGTGGTAATTCTGCAGGTGGTATTTTTGCCAAAATGACAGTTTGTTGGCAGTAAACTGGTGGCATTACTGCCAGCATTTTGCTGGTGGTTTTCCTGCACCCCACCACCAAATCCATAGTTGAGCGGTACAGTAATGCAGCGGTAACTCTTTTACTCTGTTAGAGTCGCATTACCGATGATTTAAGCCACACTGCCCAACTTGTAATGAGTCTCATAATGGTGTGGTAATGCCATGGGACCAAGGCAGTGGTAACGGTAAATGAGTTTACCGGTAACTTGGCAGATTTGCTGCCGATTTACCCAAAAACTCGTAATAAGGCCTAGTGTGTTTCAATTTTATTTTCACTACATGTTGGAGCTGTTCTGACAGCACAGGCTATTAGAAAAGATGCTTTGCAAACCGTCAACTGTATTGCTGTAACATAGCAGTCAGTTTCAATATATACATTCAAAGATATATTGTAAGAAATAAGGTCTATATGAATGTTAGGGTGAATGGATGTAGGCTTCCATTTTTTAGAGCAAACATTTTGAACGTGGAAATGTTTCTGGTGACTATGGTGCAGTGACTCACACGTGTTGTTACTGTACTAAAATGGTAATTGTTTATCAATTAACAAGCAAACCAGATTGGGAAGGTTCTCACCTTTTATTCTGGTCACACCTGAAGGAAAATACAGCTTTACTTCCATAGTGGAGTCATGTGCCATGTGCATCTTGCTTCGGCAAGCATGTATTTTCACACTGGGGAACCCTAGCAGCCCACCGCCATCTGTCATTGTAGGAAGTGCTAAACATAAACAATGCGTGGAAAACTTGAACGTGAAAAAAGCTGCCTAGCAAATGCAATGCTCGTAGTATTTTAATGACTTGATATGGTTGAGATTGTCTGAGATTGTACCATATTCAACCACTTTTTTATTCGTGTATCTAGGTTTATTCCAAACCATATACACATGGAATTGTATTTCAGAAAGAAGAGGTAAATTGATTTAGCCAAACTCAAAATTATTTACTAAACCCAACATTCTATCGGTACATGTGTAATATGCAAAGAAAAGAAAATAGTTCCTCATCAGGAGTAGGTCGAGGTGCTTGCTGAAATATTTAACAAGGCAGACAGTGCAAAAAAGCAGTTTTCACAAACTTAAATGTTAGCCCATGAGCATGCATGAAATACTGACACTTATTCGCCTGTACCCCAAGGTAATGCTCCCATGTGAATCGTGGGCTGTTGAATGATGGTAAGGGCATATACAATGCCTCAAGTTGGGGCACAAGTGCAGGTGTTATGTCTGGCCAAAGGAATTGCCAAGCCATAAGCAATCATAAAACAAACTCTCTCTTCTGATTGTTAGATCTTCCAGGCGCCCCTGATACCAAGGACCTCCACCTCGGGTCTCGGGAGGATAGCCCAGGGGCAACGTGCTCGCCTTGGAAGCAAGATGACCGGAGCAGCACAGGTTCGATCCCCGGGTCCATGCTTAGAAATCTCTGGGTATGAAGCGCGTTATAAATAACCCATCATATCATATCACCTCCTTCTGCAGTTGTTGCCCAGGCAGCTAATGTCACTGCTAATGCTTTGACCTGGTGTCGTGTTTCTTGGAGGACCATGAATGTTAGGGTCAGCCAAGGTCCTTTTTTCTCCACCCCCTTGGGAATGGGTGGCAGGGTGCCCCAGATAGTCCTGTTATTCCCCTCTCCTTTGAATATGCATGTTTTCCCTCCTATGAGTCTCCAGAGATCACTTACCATGAGTTTCCATTCATGTGAAGATGATATATGGGTCTACTTGAGTGTTAGTGGAATGGGCAGGGATCTCACTGTGCTATCTGCAGGCCTTAAAATAGTAATTGACTGGCTCAGAAGAAGTGGCCTTCAACTGAGAGGCTCAACAAGGAGGTCCTTCTTCTCAGACCTCAACATTTCTTAGGCGTTGCACCTCAATCACTCTTTCCCCAAAGAAATGTTTGTCCTCATAATTTTGCCAACAAATTAAAGAATTTCCGAGTTGATTGGGATCCCAATCTCAGTGTACATTCTCAAGCTGGCACTGTAGTTGGGGATGGCTTTTTAAAACATTGTCGCATCTGCTGTCCACCCTTTCATTCCTACGAACTTTCATCCTTTGTTAGTTGGCTTTCTTATCAACTGCAAACTTTTATGTTGGACTTTCAGCATACCAAATCTAAGGCTTATAGTGCATACAGAAAGTGTTATTTTGAGGTTTGGGTTCTGGGCTGAGAAAATACTGCTCTATCTCCCTGTCTCAAAGATCCCTTCTCTGGATCCTGAGATTATATTTTTTGACATCTCTGTTTGGTGTTTAGATGCCACTATGGTCTAGCGTCTTCCTATCTGTCAATACACATTCACATGTATTAATCCACTACATTATTTAGATCAACAGGGCAAAGCTTGCTAAACGTTTCTACTGCCAGAATCAAAGCCTATAGTGAGAATAGATTTGCTGTTGTAGTCCCAAAACTATCTCCTTCCACCTGTAGTCCACCAGATAAACACATGTGCCTTTCAAGTGAGCTGTCAAAACTCACCATTTGTATGGTTTATTAGAATGCTTGTTTTCTACTGTGTCTAGGAGCAATTTAGTTTGTTATGCTCTCAATCATAAATACAAAAATAAAATCAGTCAAACTAGCCAAACATGAAATCAGAAGATTTCACCTCCAGTTATAAAGGTTATAAGATGGTCAGCATGAAATTCATGTGTGGTACGTATAGGCAGAGAGAAGTCATACTTTCCTGCTAGAAATCAAGGTCTGGAGAGTATAAAGAGCCCCGTGCGGATTCCGGAGAATATGTAGCCGAGCAGAGGCAAGGAGAGCAAGGAAAGGAAACACGAGCCAGGTAACATAACTGGAAGGGGCACAGGAGACTTCAGAGCAGCGGGATTTGCTGGGCTGCATGGCAGCACGGGATGACACGGCGAAGGCACTCACCTGAAGCGGACACTGGCTGCAAGAGTGTGGACAGGGTCCTGAAAATTGCTGAGGAATATCAGAGAAAATGTCCCTTATTCCAAGGATTCTGATTGTCTAACAAGCCTCCGATATTTCCGTCCAATACACTGGACATGTACATAAAGCAAGGACCCCACAGTTGACTCCTGTAGCTAATGGAAATTAACCATTGCCAGAACTAAAATGATAACAACGCATTTCATCACACATGGCCTATTCCTGTTTAGAGCACACATTTCAAAATCATGATGTCTCTGTACTTGGTCTCTATTCAAACCTGCTAATAGTCATGTCCCAGTAAGCCATATAGGAGTATAGCCATCAAAGACATGATTAACAGATTCATCATCCCTGGCGACAAAATGACTACTCTGAGCTAAGAGAGGAAGATAATTCAGCCAAAATCCTGCTACTGCTCTCGACAAGAAGATCAAATCTGTCATTCGTACATTCTCTTCTGTATTTAGTTTAGGGGAGCTCTAATGGATACCGCTGTGTACAGCTATGAGCATAGAGAGAGATAGGAACATCTAACATTGGTCTTAGTATCTTAGAACACATGTTGAAAGTAAGGGGCCGATTCATGGAACAAATGTGCGCCGAAAATATAAGCGCAAGCTGGCGCAAGGTGGCACAAGTGTGAAAAAGCAAGCGCACGCACACGCGTGCGATTCAAGGAAGGGCCTGCGCATGTTTTCCACTGGTTGTGTGCCAAATCCGTGCGTGGCGCTCACGGGCGCACACGTCATTGCAACAACCCGAACGCTGTGCGTGATGCGCACAGGGAAAGATCACAACCTCGGCGCACACACCACAAAGGGGGAGGGACACGGGGCGTAACACGCGGAATGGGGAACAACACGTGAAAAAGAAGGCGTAACTGGGCAGGTACTGCAAGGAAATACACGGAACTCCCACACGCATGCGAACAACTCATATTCATGGATTTGAATACGGGAAACAAGCGCACGTTAAAAGCAGGAAGGCAGGCGTAAGCGTCCCCGCGCACAGTATAAAAGTGCGCGCTAACAACAAACACGTATATCCAGCTACGATGAATGCCCCATTTGTCGCAGCACTGATCGTGGGACACCGCAGGAGGAGGAGAATAGCCGGGGCCTGCATTTTTTCCGCCGGACTAGCCTTTTTGGGATGCCTTACGACCAGGTCTACAGCAGGTATAGGTTTCCACCTCATATCATCCTGGACCTGTTCAGGGAGTGGGAAGATGACCTCACATCCCACAACCTCTGCTCCCAAGCATTGAGCCCCTTGGAGAAGGTGCTCAATGTCCTGCATTTTTTGGCCACTGAGTCATTTCAGCGGACTACTGCCATAGTGGGGGTGGTCTCTCAGGCCACGCAATCACCCTGCCTACACCAGGTGTTGGCAATCATGACTGCGCGCCCCTCAGTCCGCAGGCACATATACATGCCCAAAACACCCGCAGAAAGGCAGGCCGTTGTCCAGGACTTTTACAGGGTGGCACACTTCCCCAAAGTGCTTGGTGCCATAGATTGCACCCATGTGGCCCTACGTCCACCTAGGGCCACTGAGCACAATTATCGAAACTGCAAGCACTGGCATTCCATCAATGTGCAGGTGGTATGTGATGCAAAGGGAATCATCACCTCTGTTTATGCAAACTACCCTGGCTCCACCCATGACAGTTTCATATACAGAATGTCTGCCCTGAGCCGGGCCCTGGAAGCTGGGCAGCATGGCGACACATGGCTCCTAGGTGAGTACAAATGCCCGTGCAAATGCATGCATGTCACACACAGACAAATACACAAACCCCCATAACCACAACTATTATCACCTCTCCAGGGGACAGTGCCTACTCTCTGAGCAACTACATGATGACACCAATCTAGAACCCCACCACACCACCCCAGGTAAGATACAACGCTGCCCATATTGCAACCAGGGGCATAGTGCAGCGCACATTCGGAGTGCTCAAGTCACGCTTCCGCTCCCTTGACCGCTCTGGCGGGCAGCTACTCTATGCACCCCCAGTAGTGTGCAGGGTCATTGTGGCAGCATGTGTCCTGCACAATGTTGCAACACGTCAGGGCGTACTGGTGGACATGGTGGTGCCCCCACATCCCCAACAACAGGCACAGGTGCTGCCCATGGGAGGGGATAGGGCACGTGGCGAGGCAGCCCGGACCCAGCTTGCGGCTACATTTTTCACCTAAACTCCCACCCCTGCGGAGTGCACACAGGCCTGGCACATACCAGCCAGGTGACATTCGATGATGACAAAGAGACAGTCAACTGTCACAACCTTACCACCCTGAGAATGTTGTCATGGAAGTGCCACATTGTGTGCATCCCTAGCTACTCAAACCTAACCAATCCTGTGTGACCGAAAGGAACACATGCAAGGTGTGTATCACCCCCCCCCCCCGCAAAACAGGCCATGACAATCACTGGTATGTCACCCAAACCCTCCAAAACCACATCACCCTTGCCTGCCACACCATGACATGGCAAGCAATATCAAAACCCCAACACAGTACCAATAAAGTACAAATTGACATGTGAAAAATTGAAAGTGGCGTCAGACAATGATGCATGTCATGGAATCGGATGAAAGGACTGACCAACAACCTCCCACACAAAACAAGTCATACCCAAATGCATACCAACAGTTGTAGCATGACCATAATGATGAATGCCTGTTTACATGCACATTGGGCACGTCAAAATCCATACTGCAGAATCTGTGTGCTGTGTCCATCTCCTGCAACACACTGCTCAGCGCACAGCATAGTCACCAGCCATTGTGTGTGACGCACACCTTGACCATCACATGAAAAGGACAAACTAACAAAACAATTGACACATGTACAGGATCCACAAATGGTCATAGATCATGTGCTGCAGGGACACAGTGGACCCCAGAAGGCTAACTGAGTGCACATGTGGAGATGGAAGGGTGGTTGCACATGTTGTGGATCATAGTGTGAGTGTGTGCGTCAGTAGGGACATGCACTCAATACATGCATGTGCAATTTAGTGACCATCAGTGTCCTCTACACATCACATGTGAACATTGCCCATGTGGACACCCCAGCATGTCAAACCACACCAATCCAATGACACCTGAAAGGTAAACCCAACACATGAACAGGCATTGACCAGCAGAACACATGTACATAGGACACCACAATTACAATGTCAGGGTGACCATCACACTGTAGGCCAAGCCAACTGTCCAACAACCAAATACCTCCCCTCCCTCACATATCACCATGACCCACTGAACAACTGTGACTGGGGTATGTAGCCTTCTTCCTTGAAGTCTACCTGGCCACATGAGAACCCTTCCCCTTTGTCTCCATCTTCCACCTTGCATGTTGAAAGTGTCCAGCACCCTCAGAGGCCACCTTGACTGGCAAATATACCAAACTGAAGAGAACTCAAAGGAGCCAAACACACAAGCCAATCAAAAAGGCTGCAGGCAGCGAAATACACCAGAAGAGTCTCCAGTAGATGACTTGAAGTAGCAGTAAATCACAAAGCACAAGTACTAGCACAATGATGGGAGAACCAAGGTGCCATCCCCTCTCAAGCACTCCCTTGTGCACCCCTTCTTAAGAAACCCTCTTCCGACCCGTCCTGCCCAGCTAACTATCGCCCTATCTCTATCACTCCTTTCCTGGGCAAGCTCCTGGAGAAACTTGCCATCTCCCAGCTTAATCTCCATGCCGAATCTGTTGGTAGCCTTCATGACCATCAGTCTGGCTTCAGAGCTGCCAGAAGCATGGAAACTGCTCTCCTGAACATCCGTGAGGACCTGCTCTCGAACCTTGACTCTAACATTCCATGTGTTCTCATTTTGCTTGATCTCTCTTCTGCCTTTGATACTGTCAACTATATCATCCTGCTCAACTGTCTCCGAGATAACCTGGGTATCACTGGTCAGGCTCCCGCTTGGCTGACCTCTTTCCTCTCAAATCGACCCTCCCAGGTCCAACTGGGATCTTTCCTGTCTGACATCTTTTTCTCTACCTGTGGTGTCCCCCAGGGTTCTAACCTCTCTCCCTGGCTGTTCAACCAGTATCTGACACTTCTCGCCCACCGCATCGCTGCTCTCTGCCCCAACTTTCAGTGCTATGTGGATGATACCCAGCTCATTTTCAGGCTACCCTCGGCCTCCTCTTCTCCTTCCCTCATCTCTGACTGTCTTTCTGCTATCCAGGAATGGTGTGCCGCCAACAACCTCTGCCTTAATGCCAGTAAGACCGAGATTCTACTCATCGGCACATCCACTCCCTCCTTCCCTGCAGCTCTCTGGCCGGCCTCTCTTGGCTCTCTTCCTGCTCCTACCTGCAAGGCAAAAAACCTTGGGGTCATCTTCGACTCCACACTCTCCTTCTCTCCTCACATTTCTGACGTTTCTAAGAAGTCACACTACCAGCTGCACCTCCTCAGAGGTATCCTTCCTTTCATCTCCTTCCCCCAGAAGCTCACTGTCTCCAGAGCCCTGGTTCTCTCGAAGCTGGACTACTGTAACAGCCTCTAGCTAAATCTGCCTGCCTCTACTCTCTGCCCTCTGCAACTCATCCAGAACAGGACTGCGAGCCTTGTCCTTGGCCTCAAGCCCAAGGACTGTATCTCTCCAGGACTGAAATCGCTACACTGGCTCCCTGTGGCTGCGAGGATTAAGTTCAAAACCCTCTGCATTGTCCACAAGGCCTTCTGGGGCCTGGGCCCAAATTACCTTCAACTCTCCCTTCCTAAATATCTTCCTTCTCGAGCACTTCGCTCTTCCGCCTCCAACTCCCTCAGGGTCAGCCGCTTCTCCAAGCAACGATTTGGGGGGAGATCTCTCTCCACAGCAGGGGCCTCCCTCTGAAACTTGAGGAGAACCATCTCCGGTTCCGGAAGCACCTCAAAACCTTCCTCTTTGCTTCTGCTTTCTCTGTCCCTCTCCCCTGCTAAATCACTGAAACTGTACTGAATCAGCAACTGGGCCACTCACCTCTCTCGGTCCTTGGCCCAGCCACTCTCCCCTTCACTGCCTTCCTGGCAACCCCTGCACTGCGGGATTGTCTCTGTATCCCTACAGCCCCCCTTCCCAGCACTTTTCTGCACTTATCTTGCACTTGCCACCAGCTGGCCCTTATTATTTATCTTGTTCATTACTAACCCTGTACTGCACTTTCCCCTCTCCCTTTCCCCCTTGCACTTTTCCCGTCCCCCCTACCCATGCGCTTGCGCGATCTGAATGACACCTGGTTTAGTAGGATCGTTGTCTGTCTCCCCTTGTTCCCCCCTCCCTGCCTCGTCGCGTCTTGAAACACTTGTGTATAGGCGCGATACAAATGCCATATCATATCATATCATATCAAACGATGCCACAACAGGATGTGTACCATGTCTGGTACATAATATACAATGATGCACCACAAACTGATGTGTAGTGTCACAGCTCCGGTGTACAGGCACAGGAGTGGCACGAACCAACCAGCCCCACCGTGGTCTGTGTGCCTGCAAGGTCAAACTTACACAGGCCTCTGAGACCCCGGTGGGGAAGAAGGGTCAGGGATATGTTGACTGGACAGGCATTGGTATTCTGGATAACCAGAAAGAGGGTCAGGAAAGGGAAATAGGATTGTCAAGGGAAAGTAGGGAATGTACAAATTTCTACTATTCACATAACACATACACAATCAGACAAAACATGTTCATCATGCACATAGTACCAAATGACTCAAATGGAAGTCAAAGAGAAACCTATCTCTGGGGTGAGTGCTGGCCTTCTGCCTGCACACTCTCAGGTCTGGTAACAGGAGCAGTTCAATGCTGCAAAGTGAGTCAGAGTTACTAATCTGTGTGTGCCCATACACACACACACACCGCCATACAAGCCCCAAAGTAACCAACTCCTCCACAAACAAACAATCTTGTGTGCTGCTTTGTACCCATACGTCCCCCAGTGATGGTTCATACACAGTCAATGCAGTAAGTCAGGTGCACGTGGGTGCGTTGCAAATGGAAGACCAATGTGTCAAGATTGACACAACATGTAATGTTCCCTGGGTAAGCAGCTAGATGCATTCAGCGAGGTACGACTTCAGTACAAGTCGTGTTCCAGCATCCCCCAAATAAAGTAGGTAGTGCATGTGTCAATTTCAACATGCAAATGACATGCACTGCACACAAGTCTGTCCCTCGCTGGGTGTCCCTGTGCGCTGCTTCTTTCCCTGGCTCTGAACGCTACAGGGCTAATACATCTGCCTCAATGGAGCATGGTGGACCGGAGGATATGTGCAACTGCCCCTGCTTGTGCCCCTGACAACTTTGACATCAACTTGCCATTAGTCCACCAACACATCTCAGCTGTACTGTGCGCTTCAACACCAATATCTGTCCAAGCTCACCGTCAGTGGCGCTACTTAGCATGCATGTGCAACTGGCCTGGTGGAAGGTTGGCTGCGGTGTGGCACCCTTGTGCTGCTCACCTTGCCTGGAGTGCCTGTAAACACGTCTGCTTCATTTGGATGTATGAGCGCAATCCCTGTGGCTCTGCTTACGCACACATGCGCATGTCTACACCACCGAACGTGTCCAGCTGCCAGACGTCCAATGGCCCATGTCTGTTGGCAAAGGTGGTCTGGAGGCTCATTCACCTGCAGATAGGGCACAAAACACCTAATTAATGCTGGAAATTCCCCTCTATGTGTCTCTTCATGCATGTTATGACTGGACCATGTCAGAGATGTACATCAGAATTCACCACCCTATCAGTGTGACTTTGACAGGCAAAGTGTGGTGGCCACTGTCTACAGCATGAATTGTATTAAGCACATGTACAGTAAAGATAATAAACATACTACACAATGTATAGCAATTAATGTACACATGAATCATTAAAACCACCCATCTCTCAAATGAATAAATGCGGTCGATGTGACCCCTATAATCCCCACTAGGGGTGTTAACACAAGTAGTACAGCAGCAGACACGCCACAGATATTGACAGTCCAAAGCCCTTGTGAAATAGGCTGTAACACCGAACCATCCTTGCAAGCCCATGGATAAGGGAAGCAGGAGTGGCCTATGTGAGTCAGGACCCCAAGCTGCAAACACATACACAAGACAAGCTTGGAGGGCCCAGATGGAACAGACAGTGGATGCTTTCAAAAGCCACAAAGCACCACACTGTCACATGAAAGCACAATAGACAAGCAATTTTAAACTATATTAACTAATTGCACTAACTATGAAAAACCAACGTTACCTATTTAAACTAACTATCAAACAGAATGTTAACTAACTAAACTAAAATAAAAATCAAAAATGGCCCCGTACGACCTGGGGGGGAGGGACCCAGGAGGGGGGATGTACAGGATGCTGCTCGACACCCACATGCGATGATGTTGAGGAAAAAAAAAAACTCCATGGGCTCAACGCCTGCACAGCTAGACCTGTGTGGGAGATATCTCGTCGTCCGAGTCAGCCTCCTCCAGAAAAGCTAGACGTGGTACAGGAGCCTGACGACGCCTAGGTGCAGCTTGCCCCTCATCAGCAGCAAGTCTGCCGGACGGGTGAGCCTGGTTCTGTGCGACGATGACACGTAGGTCAGCATGCAGAACCTCTCTTGATACGCTTGCTTCCTCTTGCAAAGTAGCACGTGTAACACAGAGTTCTTCCTGCGTGGCCTGGCTGGACAACTGATGTACCTCCTGGCAAGCCGAGATGGTACGCTCAAGCTGCGTAAACCTCTCCTCTGACTGCTCCCTCTGGGACATCAGGAGAATACCCAGAGTGGATCTGAGGGAAGCATACACCTCCCTCAGGGCCTCCATGTGTGCCTGTGCGTGAGCAGCAATTGCTTCACGCAAAGACAGCATTTCAGCCCGGTGTGCCCTGTCTGAGGCCGCCATGAACAGCCTGAGCGAGTGAGCCGTGGACTGTGCCGCCCGCTGCTGGAGAAGCATCTGCCTAGCAGGGGGGAACATGGATTGGGCCACATGCTCCATGCTCACAGCAATGTTTTCCATTGCTGCCCCCTGGCGTTCAGAATTGGCAGTCATGTCTTGCTCCCACTCAGTATACCTCGGTGGCGCGCGGCCACCACGTTGCTGGGCTTGACACCTGCAGTGCCCAAGGCACTGAAGACCTTGTTGGGTTGGCACCGCCCGTGGCTGCAGCACTACAGCCCGTCGTCTACGTGATGCCCAGGCACATCAGAAACTGGTGTGGAGGGTGACCCTGTGTCCCGATCCACCACAGGCGGAGGTACCACCACCCTCTGGCCCCTCAGCGCAGGTGTCATGGACAGAGGAGCGTCCACATCAGAATCACTCACCCCAGACGAATGGACCTGATGCACATCCAACTCGACATGGTCGTCAGAGTGATCGTCCGGGCTTGACTCATTGCCAGCCACAGACAAGATGGTCTGCAACACATGTGGGTTCACGTGGCCTACCACCCCACGACCCCCACTTGTGCTGGGTTGCTGGTGTGATAGCAAACCTGTGTCTGGCATGACAACACCACCCTCTGGCTCCATTGCATCATCATCTGGAAAGTGTAGAAAAATATATCATTAGTACACATGTCTGAAGCACATAACACACACAGACATAGACATCACACTGACAGCAAACACATGATTCACACATGTCACACACAAATGTGAAGCTTGCATGCATGGCGGGCACTTTGACATAGCATCAGGGACTAGGCTTGCAGAAAGTTGGTACACGGCTGTGAAGTGTTTTGATGCAGTGCAGGACATGCGTACGTTATCCACTATCCACATGAACAAGTACATCATGATGTGTTTCAATTGACTTGAAGGCAGTGCAAAGGCAAGTCCAGGCATCACGTGCAATGTTCATGCAATGTTTTGCATGACTGTCAGAAACTACCCCCCCAGTGAAACTTAAGCGATGAATTGCTTGTCAGCGAAAATGCGACCAGAGACCTTTGCATTGGCAGACAGTGCTGTCTAACATCAATTGCATCATCTGACTCAACTGACAACACAGCAGATGATGATGGGACAGAGCGCAGGACATATGAAGAGCCCTCAGTAGTACAGACATGTGTGCAGAAGCCAGTTGAGAGTCAGTGGGCCTGAAACGTGGTGAGGCCTGTGCCCTGCACAGACTATGACACCCAAACATGTGGGTGGTGCGGGACACATAGTGGGCATGGAATGGATTATCAAATCAAAGAAATGTACCAATCCTGTACACGTACTACAATGATCATCCAGTCAAGGACACATAGGGGGATGCATGTAATACACATGGAGCATGGACGTGCAATCATGTTCCAGCAGAGCATCTGCCAGCTGCACAGTACAAGTGATACAACCAGCATGAAGTGCAGAGGACGTACAACCACTGCATGTATCTGCCAGGTTGGCTGGTGGAAGTTTGCATGTCCACAGGAGTCTTGAACAGGCCATTGCAGTACACCAATGTGATGCACACCTCTGCAATGATGAAATTGGGGCACAGGGTCGGTGGAGGGGCAAGGAAGCATGCAGAGGACACATGCACGTCAGTCATGCAATGACACAGTCCCAGTGCTGAGAGGAAACACACCCCAGGCTACATGCAGAAGGGCCATAGAGCTGAAACATGGACTGTAGGGGCAGCTGGGTGACTAGCATTTGATTAGGGTGCATGTGTGGTGGTGAGGACAGTCCCTGTCAGCTCTACATGTCCACATCCAGCACAGCAGGCACGTATCATACAAGCATTCCATTACTTGCACATGGGAACCATGTAAACGGGGAATGCTGCGGCGGTCAAGCACAACACATCAGACATGCAAAAGACACATGTCGTGGACCAACGGGCATCAACATTCACTGGACTGGGCATCAAAGTCCGGCATCTCTCCCACTCCTTCGACCAATTCTGTTGGTAGGAACTCTGCAACGAGAGCCTCATGTGGAGTGAGGTCTTCCTCCTCAGGTGGTGGCCCACCGCCAATCACCAGAGTCATGTTGTAATTTGAGGCACGCTTTGCCTTAACGCTGCATTTGAGGTCATTTCAATGCTTTTTTCACTCTTGCGCTGTGAGCACCTCATGGCCGAATACACTCACATGATCCGCAACTTGCTTCCAGTGGGTATTCCGATGGGCAGCTTAGTTTGACAATTTGGCCCCACTAGCATGTCATGGTTGTGTTCCCACACGTAGTCCATGAGGAAGTCCAGTTCCTGCTTGCAGAAAGGCTTCTTCCTCGACGTGCTGGAGGCCGTAGCTGTGTCTGGGGTCCCAGCCTCTACTGCTGGTGCAACCTTCCTCCTCTTGGACGCTGGTCCGGACCCTGGCTGGCAAATGCCGCCCTGATCAGTATGGGCAGTGGCGCTGGTGGAATGAGCCGAGGAAGTGGCAAGTGGAACATGGAGTGAAGCCCTGACTTGCGTCAGTGGCTGCTGGGTGCCCTGGAATGGACCCTGCGCAGCAACATCTGCTGTGCCAGGGTCATTGACAGGGACTGTCCTGGTTGGTAGACTCACACCCAGGTTCATGTCGGCTGCATCTGCCCCTGCACTTGCCAACACCCGGCTGGTCGGGGCAGCAGATGACGTAGCTGCCCCAGGGACACGTGTCTCACTCAGGGCAGCCCTGCATGCACCTATGTTGTCCCTCCTGACCACCTGGAATTCTTCCATGGACTCCTCATGTGCCAACGCAGCAAGCTCTGGCAGACCCTGAGCCTGGGTGGTGGTGTCCACAGCTGCACCTGCAGCTACCACTACCCTCGGGCCCGTGGCAGTCGATGAAACGGACTGCTGGGTCACATGGGTGCCAGTGTCAGATGCAAGAACTGCATCTCCATGAGCCGCAGGGTGTGGTGGCATGACTGCACCAACATGTGGCACAACATCGTGCTGAGCTGGCGCACCCCTGCCCCTTCCCCCTCTGCAGCCACCCTGGACACCCTGGAGCCCACCTACTCCCTTTTCACCCCGGCCATGTCCCTGACCACACCCACCACATGGAGTATGCCCAGCTGAGGCGCCCCTCACCTTACGTGGCCTCCCAACCATGGCACTGATGGAGTATTGCCGGCACAGATGTAGTGGTTCCAATGGGAGGTGTACACGGCAATTGTCCTGGGCAATTGGGGTGAAGGGGGTGGAAGGCAAGATGTTAACAGCACACCTGCACCTGCATGGCTGTATGTGACCCCGGTGATTAAGTGACGGGTCATGCAACGCTCAGGCACCCCAAAACTGATGTAAAGCCATGCATGCAACCCCTGCAGCCTACATGCGTGGAATTAACCTCCCGCAGTACGCGGTGGCACCCAGGAACATGATAAATGCGTACGCATGGTACACGCAGGCTACTATGACCTCGAAAACGGGTACAATACACAGGGGCACCCGCAGTGGGAAAAATAGCATGTGCGACTCACCGTCAGACTAGCGTGATAATAAAAAACACACGTAGCCAATACCCCCGCCAAAAGAAGAGATACGTCCTTGATCCACTGTGAAGTTGTGATGGCGCGCGAAACAACACGAAGTAGCAACACACACGTCGGTCTCCACGAAAGGCACGTACAGCGAATTGTTGGCCCCGCTCACCTTTAACCCGTGCTGAGGGAAACGCCCATGCGTGTCACATCACTTACACGCTTAGGCCCTTTCCTCGTATTACACGCATTAACACGCGGACGTGCTGTTTTCTCACGTGCTGTTTAGCTATGCACTCATCACGAGGGCAACGCCCATGCGCATTACATCACAGACGCGCTTATGCGCTAAGGGCCTTTCCTTGAATTACATGCTGATGTGCAGTTTTCACGTGCCATATCACTCCGTATCAAGCTGGCCACGTGACAACACACGGAAGACCACGCTCCTGCCCAAAAGGCCATTTTCCTGCCCCACAGAGCCCCGAGCACGCTCCCACCTGCCATCTGCTGCTGCCTGCCTGCTGTCCACGTGCCCTGCTATTTGGTGCCTGCACGTCAGCCATCTGCAGGGGTCCAGTTGCTGTGTCCACCCCTGCTGGAACAGAAAACTCCCGACTGGGATACCATCGCTCCACAGCCCAGCCCCAGGACCCAGTTGCCCACCCACACCTGCCTCGGGGTCGCCATGTCGGGGCAAACACCATCTGAGACCACTGGCGACCCCCAGCCAGAGAGGCAGAGGGCTACCAGCTTCAGCAACAAGGAAGTTGGTATCCTGGTGGAGCAAGTCCTGGGGCATTATAATGCCCTCTTCACACCATCGCGCGCCAACAAGGAAGGACGGGTGAGGATCTGGGAGGACGTAGTGGTTGCCATCAACGCGGAGGGGGTGGCACCCTGTGACATCAAGCACGTCCGGAAGCGCTGGGAGGACTTCAGGTCCAGGACCCTCAGCAAGGCCCGGCGCCTCATGAAGGCAGAATATGCAGAGGGGTGCCCGGTCAGCCTGAGCAACATCCAGATGAGGGTCCTGGAATGCATTAGCCCAGCGCTCCATGCCCAGATCCTTGACAGGCAGACCCTTCTGGAGTTGAGCGGTAAGTGGCCATGCATTGCTGTGTGAAACAGGGCATGTTGCAGTGTGCTGGTAGTCAGCTAATTGCCTGTATGTGAGACATGGGCCATGTATGGATGTGTGTGTGCACTGACATCATGGTGCTGCATGTGAGACCAGTCATGCAGGAACCACATGGATGGTGCATGTGTTCCAATGCAACATGGGGAGCTGCATGCAGAATGCACACATGAATGCATGCCTGTCTCTGTTCTTGGACATGGAGGGGGTGTGGGAGATGGGTGCTGCTCTCATGTACATGTATGGTGTACATGTCTGTGTGTCTGAGAAGCGTGTGTGTGTCTTTGAAACGCCATGGATGCATGACACATGTCCATGACGATGTGTTGATTCACTTATGCAGTCTAGTCACCCTTGTATCCACTGTGTCTATTGTGTACGAGTCCTGATGCATGACCCTCCGGTGATGTGTGTGCATGGGATCAGTATGAGCCATGATGCATGTGAGTTTGAAGCCAAACCTTTTTTGTCAATAGAGGCCCTTTTACATGGATTGTGATGTTGATTGCATGCGCCGTGCCTGTTTCTGCATGTGTGTTGCCTGCATTGACCCATGTGTTGTGGAGGGATAGGATGGAAGTGACATTTGACAGTGCCACTCATGTGTTATTGCTTCCTGTCTAGGGGATTATTGTACAGTACCCTGATGCTTGTGTTCTATGTCTCCCTCTCCGCAGCGTCGAGTGAAGAAGAGGGCAGAGACGGCGCTGCGGAGCAAAGTGGCGGGGATGCCTCCACCGGGCGGCGACGCAAGGCCCAGCCACCCTCCCAGGAATTGCCATCATTGGGAGCGAGGGCACTGGTACCGCGTCTGCCACTACGGCTGTAGCGGAAGGGCCGGGTGAGCCCCCACAGGGGCTTGCAATGGCGGAAGATGATGCAGAGACAACCAGGTTGGTGGTCTCCACAGAGGAGGAGGAGCCCGCTACTGAGCCACACATGGGGCCTGGTGGGGGTAGTACCACTGGTGCAAGTGGTGCAGTCCAGGGCCAGGGCAGGAGGCAGCACAGGTCGCCGTAGTGAGACCTGTGCATGTCACTGTCCCTGACCCTGTGACTGCACCACCATGCACCTGCAGGGATGCCCCATCTCAGGCCTGTCCGCAGGTAGGGGGGAGGCCCACATCATCTGGCTCTCCACTACCTGCGGACGAGGAGCCCCATGACTGTATGGGCTCCGTCCAGATTGGTGTCGCGTTGCGCACGTGTGTTATTCGTGATGATGTGCATGCTTCCTGGGGGGACCACGCACGCCATCACGAAGAGCTGCGTGGCAACGTGGCACAGTTGGGAGGGGCCATGGTCGGAGGGTTCCTACATGTGTCACGCACTCTGGCGGACCTCTCCTCCTCTGTGGAGACTATGCGCCAGTCATTCTCCCTGCCGTCTTTCGGCCCAGATTCCACCAGGGCCCTCTGTGGACCTGGCCCGACCAACACAGCCAGCTTGGTGGAGATCCCATCCCTGCCACAGTCGGAAGTCGGAGGTCCAGCAGGGGTGGACACCCCACCAACTGGAGACCAGCAGATGGAGGATGTGCAGGCATCATCAGACAGGGCACATGGACAGCAGCAGCAGCAGGCTCAAGGTGGGAGCGATGATGGCTTGGGGCCATCCGCATCAGAGGGGCAGGCATCGGCCAGAGGGCAGGAGGACCCTGGAATGGGAGTGTCTTCCGTGTGGGTGCGGTTGGGCCAGCGGATAGATGCAGAGCGGTGGCGGGGGGAAGAGGTGCGGCTCACCATGGTCAGGGCGGAGTTCTCCATGCGCTGTGCATTGAGGCAGGCTGAGTTCCTCGACGCAACTCGCAGGGAGTTGGAACAGGCCATGACTGCATCCCTGCGAGACCTCGGGGCCAGGGCAGAGGCCCACCTCTGGACATCGACATGGAGTTTGATGATGCCCTGGCCCGGAACATCACAGAGTGAGCCGCAGGACTTGCCCGCCGCCATTGTATATAGTTAGTTAGTGTTAGGTTTCCTTTCTGTTTTTATTTGTTTTGGGATGCTTGGACAATGCCCCACGTTTTTGTATATAGTTCTTCATTAGGTAGTGTTTTTTTGATAGGTTTCATTTAATTTGTTGGGCTCATGAACCCTGGATTGAATCATTGTACATAGTTGAACTGTGGATTTATGACAAATAATTTATTTTAAATCACCATGGATCAATGGATTTTGTGATTTACGTTTCCTTTGGATTTGATGGACGGAGAGTTTGGACTAACTTTCTTTTCTATTACTTTGGATTGAGACTTCATTTCTTTTTTTCATTTTTGGACATGCATTTCTTTTCTTGTTTAAAATATTTTTCATGTTTTCATTCCATTTCCTTCATTTTGTGCAAAATACATTTTGATTTATTACTTCCATGTGTGGTATTCGCTAATTGGTTTACTGCATGTCACAATGTGGTTTTACACAATCGCTGGCACCCAGTGTGTGTGTGTGACGGACATGTGTTGATGTACATAGTTGACTTTTGGATTGTGTCATGAAATAGGCCTTTCAATGTGGGGTGGATGGGAACCTTGACTGGGTCTCAAGACTGGGGTGGCATGCAGTGGTATTTTGGTGGACATGAGGCCCATGAATGTGCATCTTTATGACATGTTGGGGGGGACATGAGTCGGGGCCTGCTGGCAGGTGCGCGTCAATGCTGGATGGGTGGGGGTGCTGGGGGACATGAGTCAGGGCCTGCTGGCAGGTGCCCGTCAATGCTGGATGGGTGGGGGTGCAGGGGGACATCAGTCAGGGCCTGCTGGCAGGTGCCCGTCAATGCTGGATGGGTGGGGGTGCTGGGGAACATGAGTCGGTGCTCACTAGTGCATGGTGACATCTGGGCTGGCTAGGGGGCATGCCCAGGGTGGATGGGCTGCCTACGGGACATGATCAGGGGTGCAGGGTAGTCCCCTGTGGTGTGGGCTGCCTGTAGGGGCTGGGGAGGGGGTAGAGGGCACACCTGGGAGGACCCACACTGCCAATTCACGTGTGAAACTCCCCACGCACCCCTAAGACTAGACGTACCCCGCTCTGCAAGCGAAATCGCACGTGAAACTCCCCGCGCACTCCCCAAATACACGTACCCCGCTCGCACAGGGCCTTTCGCGTGTGATTCTCCATGCGCACCCCCCAAATACACGCACGGCGCTCGGACAGGGCCTATCGTGTGTGAAACTTACCGCGCACCCCAGAAATACATGTACCCCACTCGCACAGGGCCTATCGCGTGCGATTCACCACGCGCACCCCCAAAATACACGTACCCCACTCGCACAGGGCCTATCGCGTGTGAAACTTCCTGCGCACCACCGATATACACGTACACCACTCGCACAGGGCCTTTCATGTGTGAAACTTCCCGCGCACCCCAGAAATGCACGTACCCCGCTCGCACACACAGGGCCTTTCACGTGTGATTCTCCACGCGCACCCCGGAATACACGTACCCTGCTTGCACAGGGCCTATCGTGTGTGAAACTTCCCGTGCACCCCAGAACTACACGTACCCCGCTCGCACAGGGCCTTTTGCGTGTGATTCTCCACGCGCACCCCGGAATACATGTACCCTGCTCGCACAGGGCCTATCGCATGTGAAACTTCCACGCACCCCAGTAATACACATACCCTGCTCGCACAGGGCCTATCGCGTGTGGAACTTCCTGCACACCCCAGAAATACACGTACCCCACTCACACACGGCCTTTCGCGTGTCATTCTCCACGCGCACCCCTGAAATACACATACCCCGCTCGCGCGAGTCCTGTCACGTGTGATAATTACAGCGCACCCAGAAATACATGTAACCCGCTCGCACAGGGCCTTTCGCGTGTACCCCAGAAATACACGTACCCTGCTCGCACGAGCCCTGTCGCGTGTGATAATTCCAGTGCACCCCAGAAATACACGTTCCCCGCTCCCGCAATTGCAGTGTAGCGGCCTTGTAAGCTGGTCCAGGGTTAGTGCGGCCCTTTGCACTGCATTGGGGATTTCAATGGCTTTTCCTTGCGCAAGGGGCATTCTTGGGGGCATAACTGGCGCTGTGGGATGTTCTCTGCGCCAGCGCTCATTATGGCTTGGCAATTCCATGAATATGCGGTGCGCCAGAATGCTGTTTAGCGCACACGGCTGGCGCACAATCCCTATCTGCGCTGCCTCTGCGATGAAATCTATGAATTACCCTCTAAATGTCCATACTATAGCTTCCTTTTGCAAATGCTTGCATGCTCTCAGATTCAATTTTCCCAGATTTTGATTCTCGCATATCAAAATCAGTCAATCTGGCAATGATGATCTTCCTCCAATAATTGTTTTAAAAGTGGAATTACTTTTTGCTTGATATCAATCGCTTTTTTTAAAAACACTTCATGCAGGAAATAGAAATCAAAGATCATGTTTGAATTGAAGGTTGCTTTGTTAAACGTGCTAATACCTAAAGGTCTGTTAGTTCTGGGAGAAGAGTAGGAAGTACAAAGAAAGGTGACCCAGGGAAGAGCTAAGTCTCGAAGTCCTTTGAACACCGAGGATGGATATCAGTGGTAATGATAGACAGAGAAAGGGTATTCCAGAATCGAGGGGCCTCTAGCAAAAAAAACAATACCCCCCCATTATTTCACTCGAATGGTTGGGGATCTGAAGCATACAACTTGTGTTGGAATGAAGGGAACGCATAGGTACGTGGCGCTTCAGTGTGCCATTGAAGTAAAGATAACCATGTCCATACAAGTCCTTATGAGTGACACAAGTATTCAATAGGGCCCTGCTCTTTACTGGGAGCCAGTGTAGACACCATGTGTTCATGACAAAAGCCTTGCAGAAGCATTCTGGACATATTGAACATGCTTTAAAAGATAGGATGGGAGATCATGGTAGAGTTTATTTCTAGAGTCTAACCTTAGCGAAATGGTAGCAGTCACAATGAGAAGGCAAAAACGGAAGTATCGTTTGTACGATCTGCATTTGATAACAAACATACTTTGCTTATCTGGGGAGTAGGATGAGTGCCTTATTGAAAAACCTAATTTTTTTACACACAGATACTGGAAGGAAGGTTCCCTGTTGACTGAGGACAAAAAGACTGTTTGCAGACATCCTCAGGGTACCTTACGATAATAGCCTATATCTTCTCTGAATTCATATTTAGCCACAGTGCATATCCATCCACTCCTGAATGGTATTAAGACAGTGGCAAAGAGGGACCACCGAGCTGCCAGTTTTCCATTCCATCTAGAACACAATATGTTTATGGTTGGCTTACGAATACAGCAGAAACTCAAAATAATGGATTTGTATCCCCAATGCCTCTACATAAATGTTAAATATTAATGTGAAAGTGAGGAGTCTTGGGGGCCGGGGGGGGGCTCTATGAGAAATGGGAGTAGTATCTGAAAGAGAAGGGACTGAGGCCACTGATTGTTGTTAATCTGATAGAAGAGAGGATAACCAGGCTACTGAACCTGCCCCTGAACAGAGTGCTTGAGAGCGTTAAAAGCCGTTGAGGGTTGGAGAAGTGGCAGCACAGCAACACCTCATCCATGCATGGTGCATTTAAGATCGTCTGAGACTGATAACTGAACCGATTCAACACCACTGCTTGCAGAAACCAGTCCTGGTGTGTGCTGAGAGAGTGTGATGCTTAAATATATAATTTGGCAGCTGCTCCATTGCCGTCTTCTTCCCAAAAGAGTGCAGCAAATTAATTCTTAGATTTGCAGGGTTAGAACAATCTAGAACGATTTGTTAAGCACTGGTTTTATTATAACCTGGTTAAATCCACAGGTGTTTACTTGTCTTTAATAAAATTATTGTTAACATGAGATAACACTGGTGCCAGAATAAGTGGTTGATCCTGGACCATTCTGACAGACAACCGATCCCAAGTCAATTCAATCTGATCTTATGGATCCAAGCTAGATCTCTTGGTGGGAGTCGAGACAAAACCAGTAAAGATAGAGCTTGTAGTGATAGGCCAAGGCTCTTCTCTAAACTGGAAAGGGGCATGACATTTAATGCCTGTTTAAATGCTGAATATGTTTGATCTTATCTCGGAAGAACATCGCTATCTGGTCACAGAGCTCTTTAGACACATGAACTCTCAAGAGCAGGGGAGGTTGTAAATTGATTAGTAATTATGAAGTTCTCCTATTGTATATATTGGGTATTAGTTAGGCATTTGGAGTGATAGAATTTCTCACATAATACCTCAGCATATTGAATAATTCATATTCCCAGGTATGATAATTATCTTCACAAGTGCAATTGTCAGTCGACAAGTGCAAACCCTCTATGCATTTATAATTATTTAATCACAAAACAAGGAACAATACCTTCGGCTAAGAAAGAACTGCTTAGAGAATTAACATGTAGTCAAAGACATATTTATTATTTTATTACTTTTCTTACTTTTTATAATATGACCATCATCATCATAAAATGTGTACAAAAAGAGACAATCGTGAATCAACAATCGTTAAAATCTAATTATAAAAGAAAAACACCACATCGACCAGTGACCTCATATATCAAATGCATTAATCTCAAATGCTTTCGTCCACATTCAAACCAAAAATCATTCATACTTGTGCAAACAAAGCAATGCCTAATTTCGGTTCTGAAATAATTACTACTGGTCTATCCCTTAGACCATAAGATGCTGGACACTATTTGTCATCCAGTAAAGTGCATCAACATATATTCAGAGAATGGCGTATATTGTCACATTTATTCGATTATAATCGATTGCCGCATAATTTGTGTGTGAAACCAAGTACACCCTGACTCCTTTATGGAGATAGGGCTAAACATGTGTCGACTCGAGTTTCGGGAAACTAGTTAGCTGAACAGATTCCAACCAGTGCACCTCATCAGGACATACAGATAAAAAAGAACCAATTACGTGAATAACTTAAAGTGGTGTGTGTTGATTTCATTCATCGAGTATTCAACTGTTTTTGTTCTTGTACATTTTGCATTCCCATCCTTCGGTGAATACCATCAGTTGTAGAGGAGGACAAAGAGAAAGAGAGAGAGAACATATGTTTCAATCAATCTCTAAATTTAACAGTATACACCATTTATTAAAAAACCTAGCATTCTCCTTTGTCAATATGATGCCTCAGCCATCTTGCAGCATCATCAACATTGAGTTAATTTGAATTGGAAAAAAAGAAATGTTCCTATTTATTTCAGAAGGGTTGTGCTGTTACCACTGCCAGAAAGGAGGCGAACACCCACACCCAGCACACCCACATCGGGGACAGAGTCTCTGGGGAAGATGCGATTAGGACTTGAGAATGCTTGCTTGTTAGCAAATGCTCTGTCTAAAGGAATGACATTCAACCCAGGACACTTACAGGGGCAGTTTTTGGGTGTCCACTGTCTTGCATTAATGTACTTGCTACACTCAGTGGTTCAGGCTTCAGATTATTATATCTTACCTGAGTTGTTATTACAGGTGCAAGTTGTCTGGAGTAGGCCTCCGTGTTTGTACAGATACTTGGGCTCCGTCGTAGACCACACATTTATCGTCTTCACTGATGCAACCAGTTTTTTGCACCACTATTCTTCTCGTGAATTCTACTGGCGATGTTCCTACAGCATGTAGAGAATACAATGCAGACGCCAATTAGCTATGCTAAATATAGACTGGTACTATTTCTATCTGTTACTCCGCTGTTGTTGCGCATTGCCAAGAATGAATTGCATCATGGGGTCATTGTTGTAATTACCTCCATTAGCCAACTTGTCAGTATCAGGGAGGACGTCTCCATTGCTGTGAGACCCAATTCTTCCGTTACAATAGGTAGAGATGTAATTGAAGTGGAAGTGCCACTTCTTATGGGTTCTTACTCGCAACATCTGAAGCAATAAAAACAACAATGCAAAAGTGTTAGCTGCATCAATATATCCAACCTGGTTGATTTCAATTGCAATTTCAACCAACAGTATCATTTTCCATCACCGGCTGTTGGATACTACGAGGCGTAACTGCCCAGGAGGCCAGCAAAACCGATTGCTGGCCCTCGTGGAAGCACACACTTGAAGCCGCTGCGGCGCTCAATCGTGGGAAGGTACACACATTCCCTCCTACTGAGTGGACTCAAAACCAACCGATGTGGCGGGAGCTGCACAGGGTCAAGCATGCCCGTGTCCTGCGCATGTCCTTCAGAGGCAGCAAAGCCGGTTGTTACCCCCGAAGTACTTCCGCTCGCGGGGCGGAGCCAGTTCTGCATCCCACTCTGGGGCACTGCGGAGTTCGAAAACTTATGACTCACCGGTCTGTCTCCAGTAGCAGTTTCGGAATCAGGAACACATTTGTGACCGAGACTCCATATCCGCTGTGTTAATAGGGCGGCAATTAACAACAGGACCACTGTCACTACTCGCTTAAATATTCCTGGTCAGAGCCCAGAAGGCAAAGCAATCCCAGTGTTACGTGCGTATATGTATCACGTGATATAAATGAGATAGTCTTCTTAAAGGGCACGCATATATTTTGAACACCGTGTTGGTGAGCGGCCAGAACATTGGGAAAAAGCAAAAAATCAAAACCCGGGTATGTGTGCCAACCTACCAATTGATATGACTGGAATACGTGTATCTAAGGAACAAACAAAATGTAAAAAAAAGCTTCTTTAAAAAAAGCTTCTTATGCTCGTGGTGATTAATTCCTTGTTAAATGCAGCCTGTGGAGAAGGCCAACTAAAACGGAACCATAAGAGCATCAGTTCAACGTTGTAATAGCAAAGGCCATTGAATGTCTTCATTCAGGCCAATTTCGTGTGCTTTTAATCTATAAAATCCAACGTTGCTCCAATTTTGTGAGTCTGTATTGCATGGAGTATTGACTTGAGTCATTTGGTCTACCACCATTCAGTGTAAATCTTATTCAGTATGGTTTTTGGCTATGAAGTGTTGAGCCATCGGTGCAGCAACACACTGTCCATATTCGTGATCTATGCTCGCTAAGATGTGTGCAGATATTCGTCGTCGTCATTCCCACTTCTAGCAAGTGACACGGACACTGAAGGATGTAAATAACATTGCTCCATAGGCAGTTCGTAATTTGCCCGAGTTGCCACTTGAACACCACATGATTAAACATGATAATGATCTTAAGCTGTCATCAGTCCATGGCTGAGTGTGATTGGTATAGATCTTTCAAGAGCCATCGAACACGATTGCACAGTGTAGTGGCACCAGTGAATCAGGCTGGAGACCAGTACATGGTTCGGGCTAAACATGGAGGGCGGTGATAAAATCGACCAGGAAATGACCAGTCCAAGTCAAAAGACGAATGGTAGTAATCGTAATTAGTGTGTGTTGGAAGAACACAAGGTCCAATGTATGGCGTGCCATATGGGTGGAACTCATTCATCTTTTTACTTGTCTGTTTAGCTCGAAAGTAGTCTATTACCTCACACCAAAATATCCCTTCCATCTTTGTTCAATCAGTTGTGGCACTGCAAACCTGTAAACATATGTGGCGAAAGAATTGTTTGCAGTGAGAAACCAACACATTTCCTATTGAGCATAGAGAGGCCTACCCTAGTAGAGTGTGCAGTGATCCGATTTTGCCTTAGCAGGATTTTGAAATATTGCCCACTATAACAGCACACTTTGAGGAAACCAAAATAATGTGTTAATCCTATTTGCAGCCCTCAAAATGCTTGGTGATGAACGATTTAGGCATATTTTGGGCACATTCCCAGAATTCCCCACTCCTCAGCATATTTATGTAAATGCTGCCCGGGCATGGGAGAAAAGGTTTCACCTTTTCCAGGGAGTGTGCAAAGTATAAATCAAATAACAGGTGTGGCACAATCTATATCTTTTTACGTCTCTCATTGTGTATATGATTTGTTTACAAAGACACATGTGTTGTTAGTTTGTATTTCCACCCATGCGCTTGTGTGAAGTTCCACCACCAATTTGAGCAAGCATGTGTGAATGCTTCATTTCAAATTCTCCCACTTCCACTTTTTGTTAACATACTCAAAAGTGAAAATAGGCACTATAATGCCAAATTAGAGCAGAGTTTGCCCTTTTCTTGAAGCCATTCCTACCAACAGTGACAGCATTGACTTTTTACAATTAAAACAGGGATGTACAACAACTACTTTAAGTCAGGTAGTGAATTTGCCTTGATGTTCTTATACATTATTATACAAAACCATGCAAGTGACCAAGCTCACCGTGATATACAGGGATCTTTTGTCATTTTGGAAGGCCTGTGAAAAGGGTTTTATCACAACACAATTTTCTAAATCTAATAGTACTGGCTTTAATAAATACTTCTGCTGCCTCATTTGTCCAGTGACATCAATCTTGTGTTCATGGAGAGTGCATTGCCAGCATGCAGCTGGTGTGGCCTCAAATACCCAGATATTATATAACTGCCCATCTACAGCCAGCAATGTCCCATATAGGACCAATATTATGTTTCATGTCTCATTGCATGCTGATATCCTATAGTGAAGACATGATCAAATGTGTGCAGTGATATGGCTCTACTGGACCTGAAGGCATGTTCAAACAGGGTCCGGCCTAGGTTCACACTCGAGGCTTAGATATTGCCATCATGTTTTAGAATCGGTGACATTCGATTCACATTGATAATTGATTGCACTTTTGTGAAAAGCTTATTCAGAAAAGCATTTCACCTCAAAGAACAAAAAGGCAAGAGGCAGGTTGATTGCTAAGGAGTGAGCGGCGTCGAGGTGAGGTGTGACACTGGCATATTTAAGGGGTTAAAAGAATAGAATCAGGAAGAATGACACTCAGATGGACATTTCTATATCAGAGATGAGGGAAAGAGAGTGTTCTAAAATGTTGTTTCTGAAACCTGGGTATGTCTAGGGGTAAGCATCTGAAGGATTGCAACATTCCTTAAGGTTAGTATCCCTTGATGAAAGCTTGAATGTAACCTGTTGCCAAATGCCACAATGCATGCTCTTTCACTCACTACAGACTGGACGATAGTTCCCAAAATGTACCCTTCCTCATTCATTATACATGGTCCATGGGAATACATGTCCACAATGCATTCTGCAAAACTAGGGGCGGTGATCCCAGGTGGAAAGATAATTCATAATTCGTTTAGTCTCACTCAGGAAACAAGACCCAGGATACATTTTTCAGCAGACATTATATCTATCTATCTATCTATCTATCTATCTATCTATCTATCTATCTATCTATCTATCTATCTATGTAGTATTTATATAACACAGCTTTCACCAAAGGCGTCATGGCGCTTACAGAATACCAATAGACAGGCTGCAAGATTACATGAACAGATGGGATTTGAGCTGGGCTTTAAATTGATTAAAATAAGAATTACCTTGAAGGACCATAGTAAGCGAGTTCTGAGAAAGCACGGGCACCACAACGTTCCTGATTAAACAGCGGGACATCAAGAAGAAAAGAAGAAGCAGAATGCAGTGCCCGCCCAAGACGTTAACGCTGAAATGTCTTCTGCAGAGAAAGACAACCTTCGCCATGGTATGCATGATAAATGATACATAGAAGGCTACGCCAACAACACCACATTGCAATAGTCAAGGCTACCGTAAAGGTAGGCAGCTATGACCAGGGCATGACAACTATTTGGAATGTATGGCATTACGTTCTTCAATTGTTTAAGTTTGAAGAAGCCAGCACTACAAACAGAAATTAACTGAGCCTCCATTAAAAAAGAGGCCAAGATTTTAATAACAAGATTTTTTACTGTTTGAGATGTGATTGGTTAAGGTTCCATGGTCAATGGCCAAAACTAATTTGTCGAAAGCACTGAGCACCGGTGGGCCTACCACCACGACTTCAGTCGTATCTCCATTACGTTTCAGCCAAATTTGGCTCATCCAATCACCCATGCTTTCAAGATAGGATCTTAAGCATCTAGCTGTTCCTTCACGTTCCAAATTGTGATGGGGTAAAAGCTGTGTGTCATCAGCATAGGGGAAAAAAACAAACCTGTTGGAATGTTGGTGGGTGTTTATGTGTGCTGCCCCAAGTGTGTAGGCAGTCACAAACACACATCATCAGGTGAGACCTCAACATTGCCTCCTCCACAAGACCCTGATCATCAAGCACACAACTTTGCTCACTTTCTTCCTCTTCCTCCTCCCATGTGTCTGTCTGCTAACCTCTGGTTTATGAACAGTTTTGCAGGGGTACTATGGCAGTGGCTGCTATGAACAACTGTTGGGTGGCAATGTCCGGCCTTCAATGGGTACCAGGCTGCTATCCTGAACCTCTGCTGTGACAGTTAGTGTTGCTTGGGTAGTATGTGGTGGACCACTGCCAGGATGTATCCATCGATAACTCCCTTTGCTGTCTGTGTGATTATCTCATGCTGGGTGAAACAAAAGCATCAGAGCAGGGAAGTGTGCGTGGCAAGTTCTCTTTAATCACAAGGAAATAGTTATCGAAAGCCATACATCAGCAAATGTATGTGTGGACAATGTACCATGAATTGTGTGCCTACAGTCTTTTAAGCACTGGTCCATAATATGGTGGGTTACTAGATCAGGGCATGCATCCGACATTTTTAACATAACGTATCGATCCTGTCTTAGATATTGTTTTGCCTTTGAGAGTTCTTAACTTTATTACTGTGCATAACTATCTGTTCCATGGGATTCTATTGCAAGTAGTACCCGGGGCAGTTATATTCTTTTTGGAGTTGTGCCATGCACACTAGTGCATGTTTGACAATGACAGGGTCTCAGGAAGAGATAGCATATTTTGGACTAGTGGAGTGAGGACTGCATGAGTGACTGCCAGGGGAATGATACCATTATGTAATGTGGTGTTAGCTGTTGTGCATTGTACCAGGAATCTAGGTGCAACCAGCCATCACAGGAATGTGTGCACTGTCTGATTTACTCTTTGACCTACACTGCATGTGTGCTTGTGTGTGTGTGTATGTGTATGTGCAGAGCTATTTGTTTACACGTGAATATACAGAGTTCTATGTCTATTGGCATGTGTTACTGGGCCTCATTACACGGATGGCGGTAAGGATTTACCGGTACCGGTAAAATACTGGTACCGGTAAATCCTTACCGCCTTACTACGAGGTCCCTTTGCCGGTTGGGGGATTTAACGCCTGCTTTTTGCAGGTGTTAAAAACCAGCCCGCAAATGGACCCAGTGAGCTAATTACGGTACCGCAATTAGCACCTTCCCCATTCCCATTATGCCCTATGGGGCAAAAATGGGAATGGGGAAGGGCATTGGTGGAAGGGGGATTTACCTCCCCGCCAAACTTGGAATGGGGCGGTAATTCCCCTTTTTTTACCGGCATGAACCATGGCGCTAATAGCGCCATGGTTCTCTGCCATCCGTGTAATGAGGCTCACTGTCTTGGGTCCCCATATATTGATGCCTCACTCACATGTGTAATATCCAGAGGCATGTTTAAGTTCAAAGGCCTTCTGCTACCATGTGCTCCATGTAAAGGCACCTGGTCTCCCACGGACTGTGGCCTTTGATTTCCTGTCTCTTTGCAATTTTCTTCTTGCATGGAATGTTTGAGATAGCTTCACCTCTTGGATATGTCATATTTTATGAGTGGCACACTGAAGGTCCCATTGAAGGTACACCCCAGAAACACCAAACCTCCCTTTTCACCTGCCCACTAGATAAGTGATACTTATTCTACAATTGTGAATCCTGCTTGAAGGTGACCATCTGATATTCATCGCAAATGCTGATGTCTTTCCCCAACCTTGTAAAACTAGTTTCTTAGTCACACCGAGTTCAATTACCCAACCCAGGTTTTCAGCCAGCACAATTTCAAATTTATCAGAAAACTCTGTGATAAAACAGATCTCATGTGTACCTATACATGTATGGTCAGGACTACCGCATCCCCTCACACTTATTTTCCTATTGCAAATCTCCTACCTCGCATGCTCATGTAGAGCTCCTCGCTGCCTGGTTGTTAAGCGCTATGTGGCCTGACACAACTATATTGCATTTACATCGTATCAGAAGTGTTGTACATGTATCATGCTACGCATATATAATTCGAAGATGTATCAACTAAAACACAAACACCACTAAAACAATGCATATCTCATTCCCATTAGCTACAATTGATTCATGCTAAATTGCCACATTATGTCAACATCGCTGTCACCCTAGCCACCAATAGTGCGTATGCAATTCAAATTTTTCTTTACCAGTCGGACCCTTAATAACTACCCCAACATTCCCGCCTTTTAATCAATACATTAACTAACAAACCATTTTCCTGCTCATCAATCTCACCTTCTCAGGGGAATGAAACCTTATAGCCATCTCTCATATTAGTCCCCTCGCACCCATGCATATTCATATTCACCCCGGCCTGTTGGAGGACACAAGACTACTCCTGTAGTTATTTCAGAATCACTCTGAGTACCCATGTGAGATGGAATGGTAGTGGCCCTAATCTTACACAGGCTCATGACAATCATTGCAGTGACTCTAGGCCTTGGGGCAGAGCAGCACTATACACATAGTTGACAGGAACAAAAAAGAATGTAAAAAAGACAAAAATACATATGAGCATTTCCATAGTTATTCTTATCCATTAATGCACCCAAGAAAAAAGAGAGTCCAAAAAAGAGTCATCAACAATTCCCGCCTCATGGCCCCCATCAGGTTATGCAATGCAGCAATCGTTCAGGCCAGAGTTCCATTGTTCAAATCATTGGGAGCTGCACATGTACAATACGTACTCCTGATCTTCTGGCAAACCCCAGCCTCCATAGTCCATAGCCATTAGGAGGTTGAGGATATATCAATTCTGCAATGCTACAAGCCTCAAGGCCCTGAGCTCTTCCTTAATTGCACAAAACGCTAATTCTGAGGAATTCATAAATAATAATAATTCATAGGGAACAATGTGTAACAATTTTGAGATTTTAAAGTTTGTATGCCAGGGGCCAAAAAGGAAGCAAAAAATATTTATATCTGAGTAAATAGTTGACATTGTTCAGGAATGTTCATAAGCGCCTACTGGATGCTGATGAGATGTAGTTTGATCTTCTCGATGATTTTAAGGAGTCTATTTCTACTAAAGTCTGTAAAGTTCCTAAATTGACCATATCTAATGGCTCAAGGGATCTAAGGGGGACGGGGCACAAATGTGGCACACATGTAGACTCAGATTTTGGATTTGAGTATGTCAGGTGGCTCTGGGGAACCACAAATACAGGCACATTCATGGGGGCGAGACTGCAAACACCATGCCACGCCGGGGGTAACTGCTTCTTGGAGAATGATCCACAGGACCAGTACAAGTCGAGAAGCGCTGCCGTACCTCCAGCCAGATCAGCAAAGCGTGATGCTGCAGTTTCGATTCATACCTTCAGACACTGTGCCATCACCCTTAACCACAGAGAAAAATGTGTAAGTAACAGGTTTCTCTGGCTCCTTGAGCCATGTTAAAAAGTTCACATACATTTTTAATACACTTCCACATACTAGGTTTATTTGTGTCACCCCTTCTTCAGGAACTCCCACCACTCCTCCTGAAACTCTTCACCTCTTGCTCCCATTTATTGTTCACGATAATTAGACCTTCAAGATTGAACTCTACTCTTTGCATGCAACTGACATCCTTCTGTTTTTGCCCCTCTGATGGTAAATATTCTTCTTCGACTGGAAGGGTAGAAGCTGCTACAGATTGCACTTGAAACTGCCCTCGGACCATGCACAAGGCTTGGTGTACTAGACACCATGCCTCTGCTACCTCTACCTCTACAGGAATAAATCATCTAGGGAAACCAGAAACATGGGGGATAACAGAGCAACTATAACATGTCCCCGTCGCTCTCTCTCTCCCCACCATCCTCATATAATCATACCACATATTATCTGATTGAAAGTCGTGTGCTTCATTTACGGTTTCTAAATGTACATTATCATCATTATTTGCAAAATCTATGTCAAGGTCTTGTTGTGCTCTTAATAATTTCTCGGCCATATCCATAGTACTTGATGACTCAGACCCATTTATATTCCTACTATTAAGAACATTTACCATGGAAATGAAGTCTGAATAACAATTCTCGTTCTCTATGTGCCACCTCTCACTTTCCCTGGCATGAACTGTGCCTCCTTAGGGCCCACTTATCTGTTTCAGATAGCTCTTCCCCAGGTGTCAGTGGAGGGACTCCGGTATCCCTTTGTACATCAAGGATGCGGATCCAAGTTTTGTTTCCCTACACTTTGACTGTAACCGGTGTAGCAAGGATCACTCAATGAGGCACATGGAAATGCTGTTCATTCCAGCAGCGAACAAAGGAATGCACGTAGATCGAGTCCCTGGGCCGTAGCAATGGTTGCTATCGATCTTCCTGTCCCTTGATGTCTTTTCCCGTTACTTGCTGATATGATGCTGTAATCTGTGAAGACACAGGGCCTCAATCTGATCCTGGTGGAATGGGTTTAACGGCGCCGGTAAAGGTGCCGGAGCTGTTAAACCCATTCCGCCCAATTACGAGGTCCCCTTGCGGGACCCGCTCTGGATGTCTGGTCAGACCAGACATCCTTTGTGGGTCCCACGAGGGGACCAGGGATCTAACAATGGCCCTGTTATTAACGGGCCCGTTGTTCGCTCCCTCCCCATTCCCATTGAGCCCTACGCAGGCTCGAATGGGGATGGGTACATTGACTGAGGAATTACCGGGTCCTCCAAGGTTGGAATGGCCCGGTAATTCCTCATTCATGGAACCCGCACCCGAGTTTGGAGGCAGCCATGCCCTTATTAGGGGCATGGCTACCTCCAAACTCGTAATGAGGCCCACAATCTTAACACTCTTAGTCAAGGCCCGAAGATATTCCCCAAACACTTCTTCAAGAATCTCTGCTGACTTATGTGCATCTGAACCTGTGCTTGCGGCTGTGGCTGGTATATACAATCATATGTGCCATCACCAGCTCATGAGGACTCAAGTCGTGCTCTTTCCCTGGCTTATTTCATAAATATAACAGGGCCAACGGAAAACAGCACAACCAACTTTTTTGTAATTAACTATATCATTTAGACAACTGCATTTTAAGCACACCATTAAGCCTTTCAACTATGTCATCGGCTTGTGGTGGTACACAGAGCACCACCTGTGCTTGATCCCCAGCAGGGTTGTAATCTCTGCAAATAATGTATAGAAAAAATGGGTCCCATTATCTGATCTCAGAACCTCACATATTCCCCACCATGGAAATACCTCCCTCTCCAGAAATGTTGCTGCCAATTTTGCATTAGGGTACACATAGGGACCAACCTCAAGCTATCTGGAAAATGGACATTGCAATCAAATACCTGACATTATTATACGTTTGTAGCATATAAACAAATTCAATGTGCAGTTCTCTCAAGGGACATCAAGGCCATGGAATTACCCCTCTCACTGCTTTCATGGTGTTACCAGGATTGAATTCTTTACAAACTACACACTTCCATACAACCCTACTTATCTGTTCGTGAATGTTTGGTATAAACCACTGCTCCAGGATTTCTGATGCTGTTTGTTGTCAGGACATATGTGACAGGTAATGTAGTTGCTCTAGAAACACAAGAAGCAGTTCTATGGGCATTACTAACTTACCCATCATTTCCTGTCTCCACAACAATTCTGTAGGCAAGAGCATACATCAATCTTTGCCCAAAGCTCCTTCTCCTCTTGAGGTGCCTTTCCCTGCATTTCTACTATTTGAAGCAAAGGTACTGCAGTACATGGGACTGGCAATTGTACTTGTTGAGACACCATTTCCATTATTGGAGGTGCTGAAAAGGACAAATATGCTGCTTACGTTGCCGCTTTGTCTGCAGCATCATTGCCAACCGCTATTACATCCGTTTTATTAGTATGCACCATGCACTTCACTATTCCTACCTCCAAGGGCAATGTCAGTATTTTGATTAGTCGGTATAGCAGCACAGCATGCTGGACTGAGGTCCCGCCAGATGTTTTAAACCCTCTTTTCTTCCATCTAGATAACCCAGAATGTACTGTGGAGGTGACATATGCAGAGTCAGAGTAGATAGTGACAGCCTTCCCCTTATTTATCTTTAGTGCCTCGATGAGTGCCACTAGTTCTGCCACTTGTGCAGAGTAATGGGGAAGCAGTCGTTTCTCCACTCCAATCCGGTATTCCCCATCCACAAGAGCTACAACAGCCATCCTTGCGTGCCTCTCACCGATGCCATGATCAATCCTTGATGACCCGTCAACAAAGAATACCTTGCCTTCTTCAGAGGCATCCTCCTTAACATTCTTCCTCGCTTCTTCTTCTCCCTCATTAGTTGCACAGTCGTGGACAAGATTGTCAGGTTTTACTGGTCGGCTAAGAATGTTGCCGGATTCACTAGGTGACACCTTCTCCGGATGTATGGAAGCATTTGGCAAAATAACTTCATACCTCGATACTCTTTGGGTTGTCAAAGTGGACGTAGACTTTTCTAAGATAGCAACAACTGCATGCTCCACCTATGTCGTCAATGGGCTGCCCATAGTATTGACTGAAGACATTTGTATCACAAAAGCTGTTGCTGCAAGAGCTTGTTCACACAGAACTGACCTTGCATAACTGAATCTAAAAGCCTGCTACATTAAGCCAAGGGCTTGTTAACTAATGATGATTTTTGAGCCAGGACTGCTGTCATTACATTTCCATCTGTATGTGAAAATAGAAAAAAAGTTTCTGGTAATGTGGGGTCACCAAAACTGGAACATTACTGATCACAGTCTTGAGTTCCCAAAAACATGTCCTCATTTCCTCTGACCATCTTATCAGATCCTTCTTCTTCTGTGCTTCCTTGAACGCCTGAAGCAGGGGCCTTGTTTAACTAGAATAATCAAAAGTCCAGGACCTACAATAGTTACAGAGTGCCAGAAACTGCTGCATCTGTTTTACCATAGGCATATTCTGAACTGTGGTGTCTCTTCCAGGAATCACTTTTCTCCCTGCAGATGATAAACCTGACCAAAATATACTACCTATGTCTGGCAATACTGCAATTTATCTTTGTCCACTTATTACTCCTTCTCTGCGAGCAGGGTGCGCCGCTTGATTGTGTCTCCTCGACACTGCTCCTCTGAAGCACTACAGGCCAACAAGTCATCCACGGGACTGGGCACTTGTAAGCTTCCCAAATCCATTTGAATGCCCCTGTTAAAAACACTCTGGGATTTACACTAACACTGTGGTAACCTTTGTGCTCAAATCTCTGCCCACGTTATGTGAACACCATGAGGTACTGGGAATTGGGTGTAAGGGGACTGAGAAAAAGGCTTTATTTCAATCAATTACTGTAAAATGGGACGAGCCAGTCAGGATGTTACAGAGAATGATGACAGGATTTGGTACCCCCGGAAACTCGGCTTCAACAAAGTTGTTCAAAGGTCGCAATTTCTGGATCATCTTACATGGGGATACAGATGGTTGTATAATGCCTTGTTTTAACAATGCCATATTGTGTAAAAAAATCCCTTTGTCGGCCTCCCTAGACATGGAGTATTGCCTAACTCATGGCAATATTGCTCCTGATTTTAATTTAATCTTTACTGCTCCTACACTTTTCAACAACCCCATATCATGTTGATTGCTGGTCCACAAGTGGTCCGGCTGTTTCTCCTAATCCTCCTTCCAATATGGCGATGTTTTCCGAACAACGAGCATAGTCTGTGGTACTTCCTTTTGCTCTATAATTACCTAGCAAGACACTACAATCTCAAAGACCATCATGTCTGTGTCTTCCACATCCTCAAACAATTGCTCATTGGAAACGTGTCTTAATGATGAGGTTGGATCGATTCACAAAACTGTGCACCATTCACCCACTGCTTCTAACAGAAAGGCAATAGTGCCTGGCACTATTTCCTGTGACTCAGTAGGGCAAAACAAAAATTCAAGAGGTATACGCATGTTTGATCTTTTATTCTCGGACCAAATCAACATCATCATCATCCCATACAGAAACAAGGCTGAATGCTCTGGCACTGCCCTGGTCGCGCTATCACTGTAATATGCAGGGGAAAGTGCTGCTTCTCTCACTAGGTACAATCCTGAAGTCGAGCCTACTATGCCATCTTTTGAAAAAGTAATCAACATATTAAGCTTGCTCAAGAGGCCCTTTCCTAAAATATTTGCTGGAGTATTCTTACAGTATAACAAGGGAGCAGATAAAATTTGCTTACCTACTTTGATACACAGATCCTCGAGGTAAGGAAATGACAGGACAGCCCCAGAAAGTCCCTGTGTATCCATCGTTTTGCCTGGAAGGGGAAAATCACCTTCTTTGATGCATGATTTCGTAGCCCCTTGTATCGATCATAAATGAAAATGTCTGCTCACCTACCTTTACTCCTATCCGAGGTTCCTCTTCCGAATCAGTAGTAACCAAAAGAACTGGACACATCAGAGATCCCTGTGGGCTATCCAATTCCTAGTACTTATGAGCAGGAGGAGGCAAAAAAGGATTTCTTCTGAACACACTTGCTCTGGTGCAGTGGGTGACTGTCCTGTGGGGTAGAGGGTTTTTATCCCAAGCCTGTACCGGTGCCTGGGATGACACGGTCGGTGAGGGTGAATAGATATGTGCCATTCCAGCTCCTGGGTTTTGATCAACCTGGACTTGCTGCAATGGCACAGAGCTTGGGGTGTATGGAAAAGTTGGAGGATTCATTTGTGGTGGACCTGCAATGAAATATTGCAGCTGGCTTGGACATCCCCATGCGGCATGTCCCATTCTTCCACATGCCTAACACTACAATGCATATCCTCCATAACCTCCTCCTATCGGCCCATTAAACTGGGGGCCCATCCCTCAAAACCCGCCAAATGAGCTACCACCCCATGTAAATCCACCCCTACCCCATGGAAACCATCTCATTGGTCTTGGTCCAGGTATGTACCTGTCCATCCATCTTTGTCCCATTCTGGTTTCCATTTGTCCCTGCTGTCCTGATTATCTCTGCTGTCCCTCTGTGGAGCTCGTTATTATTGCTCCTTCAAAAATGCAAAATGTATGCTTAACTATCCTGCCAACTCTTGGCCTCTATTCCTACCACTTTATCCAGGTTGTGCTGCAGTCCCTTTTTTAACATGTGGTAGAAAATAGCTGCTTTCTTGTGCCATACTTTTCCTGTCTCTGCCCCCCCATTTCTTGAATTAATTGAATATGGTTAGTTGTTTTCACCAAGTTAGAGTTTATGTCGGGTATATTGCGGTACATTATTCTCAATGCCCCCCAAACCTGTGCCCTATAATTATTAAACACAGCCCCATCATAGGTGTTTGTGTTCCATTGAATCCCAGATATCCCACTTTTTTTTCCAGAGCACATCTGCCCATTCCCCCATCAAGACTGTGAATAGGCTTTTAATGTCCCCCATTAACTAAAATTGTACCAGTGTTTTTTCCCCAAAGCATACATCCACTTCCCCAACCCTGCAGTGAGCGAAGGAAGCATCTTCATTAGATTATTCTGGTCAATGTGTGACCACGGGACACAGTATGCCTTCCCCTGACTCTTCTGCAGCAGTGGTAATTGAGGTACCCCTATGTTTACTGGGTCTTTTCCCATCTGCCCTCTGCCTTTCCCTACAGCCATGTGAGCCTCATTGTGCATCCGAAAGCCCCATGGTGTGCTTTCCCTGATTAAGTCTGGAGTGGGAGGCACAACTGCTACCTCTTATCATCCCTACTCATCATTTCTTTCACATTCATCCTCTTCCTCATCTGTCCCTATTACTACATCCCCTAGTCTTTCTCGGTGGGTGGAAGCATACTCAACACTGCCGTAGCATGCCACTTCTCTTTCTTCTTGTTCTCATTCCATACCTGTGACGGCACGCCCTTCCTCCAAATCAACATTTACTCCCTTTAAAACTGATTTATCTAACCTAACGGGGATCTGATAATGCGTCCAACTCCCTTCCTTGACCTCCTTCACTTGACTATTACTTTTTTCCTGTTCTTTACTCCTGCTCTTTTGTAACCACATTACTTCATTCTCTGCTAACTTTACTGCTTCTTCCCATTTTCATTGTTCCTGCCTCTCAACTACCATCTGCTATCTATCTTCTATTCTAGTGAAGGGGGGGGCACATCCTCCCTTCTAAATTTGTCATTGCTCCTTGCTCTTACAGTTCTCTCCTGCTCGTGTTCCTTCAGCTCCAGTTCTGGTGCTGATCTATATGTCGGATACACTTTTCTCATTCTACCTTCCATTTGAGACCCATCAATAACTTTTACTAAAGAAGGTGTTATCTTCCTGTTCCCCTCATGAGCTTGTGATGAGGTGAGTGTGCACAACCTACTGTTTTTTATGAGCAGGCAAAGTCGTTGCTAACTGGTTTACAATATTTGGGATTCCCCTCATGAGCCCATTTTTCGAAGATTAGAGCTGACAGAGGTGTCACCCCTGTCCATCTTGTAAAGTCCGGATTGGCTCCTCGAGAGTGTGAAGGTTCAATTTCAGGGTTAGTATATCCTTCTGCGAACGATCTAGGACTTCACTCATATGGGGGCATTGTGGAGGAAACTCTTACACCCTCCTTTCTTTTCCCCTTCTCGACAGTCATAATATTTTGGGTCTTCCTGTCCTTCTCATACAACCCCCATTACTCCAAGATAATTAATCTATTCTCCAATTTTGAACTTGTATACTTAGTTACTAGGAAAGTATGCAAATTCTCCAACATACCCTTATCATAAGATAAATTTAAGCATTTTGCCTTTCGTTTCCCTCAACCATTCTCAATGGTATTTTAAAATCTTCACCTTATATCCGGGGAGCACCTGACATAAATGATTCAATGGAGTATCCATACTCAAGGGCAATGTAACTCAATCAAATTTTACAAAAATCGCAAGATAAACCCCAAGAAACAAACCCGCAGCACAAACAATCACTATGTGTGAAGGTTCAAACTCAGGGTTAGTATATCCTTCTGCGAGCGATCTAGGATATCACTCATATGGGGACAGTGTGAAGGACATTCTTACACCCTCCTTTCTTGTCCCCTCCTCGACAGTCATAATTTTATGGGTTTTCCTGTCTTTCTCATACAACCTCCATTACTCCAAGATATTCAATATATTCTCCAATTATGAAATTGTATACTTAGTTACTAGGAAAGTATGCACATTATCCAACATACCCTTATCATAAAATGAATTTAAGCATTTTGCCTTTCGTTTCCCTCAACCATTCTCAATGGTATTTTAAAATCTTCACCTTATATCCGGGGAGCACCTGACATAAATGTTTCAATGGAGTATCCATACTCAAGAACAATGTAACTCAATCAAATTTCCAGAAATCACGAGATAAACCCCAAGAACCAAACCGACAGCACAATCACTATGCACAAAAAAGCTTTTTCATTTCCCTTCTCTTAAAAAGAACTAAAAAGAATTACCCACACTCACTCACCTTACTTGCCTTCACCACAACCGTCTTGATGCTCAGACACTCCTCACTCTCGTTTCTCGCCTGGGCGTCCAAAGCAAAGGGCAGTCAAAGAAAAGGGCAATTCCAGGACCCGAACACCTGCTAGGACAGCAGGTAAGCATGAACCAACATGTGTTTACACCCTCTGTCCCCACAGGTCATCCCCACCCTCTCTGGTCCCCCTGTGTTGTTCCCTTGTGCCCCCCCCTTCCCGCACACAGGAGTCTGTCCTGCTACATTCTGGTTTCACCATCACCGTCTTGTGGCCAATGCTGGATTTTACTTTTATGGACTTCATTGATTTACTGTGTGTAAAGACTAGAGGGGGGTGTCTGTACTTATGCTCTCTATATGGTAGAGGAGAGGCACAGAGGACCCCAGCCAAGATTCTCTATTATTGCTACGGTGTTGAGCAATCAAGGCCTAACTTCTCTGGAGGTGATGCAGGCTGGTTCTTAAGTACAGTGTAGTCCCCAAGCCCCCACAAAGGAATGTCCACACACTGTATTAGTTAAAACAAACGCAGTCTTTATATAATTAATACTCAAGGTTATGTACACTATGATAATAACTCACTTTGTGCTCAGAAAATCTACAATGGCAAATATATACAGTTCTGAAGTGGTACGACAATTATTGTCAGATCTCATTAAAGTGCATCAACTATACTCTGGTCAAATGTCACACAGATCAAGGATTAAAAGTAACCAACAATAGATATAAGAGGAAAGCAGTTGCTTAGAACAATAGGCAGACTACTGGCCCCTACAACTAGACACAGTTCTGTGTGGAGATCCCCCCACCTGGGCAACCTGTAGAATAAAGATATACCACAAGCCCAGTCCATATTTTATTTACAAGAGTCTTGCCAATAGTTCAGCAACCCCAAAGTACCTGGTGTTGTCGAGTTCCTCGTCGGGCAATCAATGGCCCTTCTTCAGTGCACTCCCTTTAAGGCAGGAGCCACGGGTCGTCGAACGTCCGGCGAGAGGAAGGGTGAACCACGGCGGTGAAGTGACAGCTTCGTTCCTGGTGGTGCTCGTCAACGACGGAGCGTAGGCATCCTGCAAGGAAGAGGAGTGCGGGGCACCTCAGTGACAATCGTTCTGGATCGCAAAGAGTTTGAAGAACTGTGGCCCAGCAAGGGCATCGAGTCGTTGGCGTCTCTGTGGTCGTCAGGTGGCAGGAAATCCACCGGCAGATGCTCCTCACAGCGTCGACGGTCAGGCCTTCTCCAGCGGGATAAGACAGGTGGCGATGCAGATGAGAGCGTCCTTGGATCAAATGAAGTTCTTAGGCAAACCGGAGCACGGCGGCTCAGGTCAGCGATGGCGGTCATCGACAGAGGCGGACAACAGTCCGGGTGCTTCTCTTTAGGATTCCCCAGCAGTCCCCGTCTCAGGTCGGCAGCCTGTCGAAGGTCTGTCTACCAGGGAGCTTTGGCAAAGATCAGCTGTTGCACGATGGTCGTTCGTCGCTCGGGAAGATGGCGCCTTACCAGGTCCTCTCTGGGTCAGTCCTTGGAGACACAGCAGCTTTCAGATTGTGAAGGATAGCAACAGCAATTCTTCTCTTCCAGCAGTCTTCAAGTTTAAGCTTCAGGTTTACTCCAGTTACTCGTCGTAGTGGACTTCAGCTTCTGAACACAAATTCTAGCAGTTGTAAGAAGATTCAATCCAGTCTTACAGCCAAGTCAATGCCTAGCCTGGGATACTGAATGAAAAACCCTTATTGATATATCTTTATGTCCAGGTTCAGATTCTGGATGACAACCCCTGTATAACACCCCTCTCTTAGAATCCCCCTGACCCCACTGAGCCAAGAAGTAGATCTGTTTTGCAAGTTTAAAAGGTTTATTTAAAAAAAAATTAAACAGTATATATATATATATATATCACACTTTTATAATGAATTAATAATTGAATATCACACTTAATCTGAGCAGTAATCAATAATGGATAGTCTGGCACTAGCACACTTCTTTATAATCAATGATGAGTGGGTACAGGATGGATAAGATAGCAACAATACTTTTATGGTTTCAAATAGATGCAATGTGGAATGAAAATGCAGTACAGAAAATAACTTGATATGATTTCAGCAAAAGACAATGTAATCACTTTCTTGGACAATTCACCCCCCCACCCCTTTTATGCAATGTAAGGAGATGAAGAGGAGAGCACTCAGTTTTTAGGAATGCAATCAAATAGAATTCAGTTCAATTCCCCCCCAGCAGCTTATACAACAGATAGGAGTTTTGAAACACAGGCAAAAGCAGCAATCTTTTTACAAGTAAAGTAATCGGGCCAAATCGCAAATCGCGGCAAAATTCGCGAGTGCGTGAATCGTGATTACGGCAAAGGTATAAGGAGTAGCTAGTTGGTTCTAAGCTTGTTCAAAAGCTGAGATTCTAAGCTTTCAGAGGAAAGTTAAACCAAGTTCCTAGCCCAAACGGTTCCAGAGATACGGACGATTAAATAAAGGTAGTTTTTTGGATTTAAAGTAAACTCAAAATGACAGGTGACAGCTTTGCAGCTGCAGAATTGACAAATGACAGTGGTGCAGCTTTACAAATGTCAGGTGACAGTTAGGAGGCAGTTCTGGTTAGATTAAAATAGTTTGGATTAGATTATTTTAACTAAGAGATTGGTTCTGCACAGTTCTGCTAGGTATTCCCAATATATTTTTTAAATAGGCCTCGCCACGGATCTGGTCAGGTTTTGGACTGGACTCCGGTTCTGGTCTCGGCACTTCACAGTGGTCTGGGTCAGCTCTCTGGTTCTGCTCACAGCGGTCTGGGTCACTCTGGATCTCTGGCCTCTGGTTCTGGATACTGCTCTGCTTTCTCTGGGTACAGCACTGCTTCTGGATCTTTCTGGCGCAGGGTTTCAGGCCAGAATCAACAGCTCAGTCCGGCTGTGAATAGTCTGCAAATGATTTTTGGGCCTGCTGACAAATACTTTTGCTTGCAGTGGGCCTTCTTGGTTCAAAGTTCTGTAGTCTCTGTTTAGCTTGGAAGTCTAAGTGTAGGATCTCTGGATGTGAAGTCGACGGTCAGCATGCTCCGCAGCAAATGGAATTGAATGTCTCTACCTGTCCCAGCAGTCTCTTTTTATGTGTTTTGAAAGTGGGTGTGCGCCTGGGCCTAGCTAAGCCTGCCCCTCTCTACCTGTCATTGGCCCAATTCTCCCCTCTCCCATGATTGGGGGAAGGAAATGTGAGTCAGAGTGATGCTGTAGGTTTTATGGGTCAGAGGATCCTCCCCTGGTCAGTTTGCCGGGGGAGGATCCTCTGACCCAAATCTATATTTGATTCAAATACATATTGCACAGATACACAGTTGTTTAAAATTACATGCACATATCACATGAGGTATACTCTGTTCAAACTCTGCTCTTCCTGGGGGCTTGCATTCAGAAATGGCAACATTTTGCACTTTTTAACTGGTTTTGCAATATCGGACATTTACCCAAATTTACACACATGTGCGCAAGGAGTGTGGACATTAATTGATGAAGTGTCAGATTTTTAATATGCAGACATTTGGAGTGAGACCCTATTTTCCGCTAGCAACCCCCCAGACCATACCACCAGGTCCTAAAACCTCTTAAAATGTGGGCAGAAAAATCACAAGAATTATGGTATCATTTAGATAATTTTGACAAGTCCGCACCATGAGTTATACATCTTTCTTAAAATCATATTCTGGCCAACAGGGGTGTGTCTTCCCAGGTCACATGGTGGAGAAACCAGTCTATCCACTTTCTTCAAGCTCAGTCTGTCCTCAGAGGGGCTGCCCCTCCCCGTTTCTGCCAAGAGGAAGCCACTTTACGACCTCCCCCAATATAACTTCTGCCTGAGTCAAGGAAGGGCTTTGTTCAAAAGGAAGCCATTTACGACCACCCTAATAAACCATCTGCCTGGGCCCAGGACAGGCCTTTGTTCAACTCCCTGTAGCTGTTCCACCCCTAATCTAATCAGAGAGGTGACAACTCCTTTTGGCAAGGGGAAGAGTGGCTGAGCAGGTTTTAACTCCTGTGGGGGTAGATGTCAGGCAGAATTCAGTTTCATTAAGCCAGGTTTCAGCTAAATGTCACTTTTTGTCCCCCAGTTTAAGTCTATTACGATTTTTACATACACATTAAATGATTACTTCCTTCAAGTCATTTCAGAGTATAGTTTTACATTGTATCCACCTCTTATCAAGTCTTTCCTTGGTCTGGTTTTGTTTCATTTGTTCAGTTTTACACACAAGTCTGGTGGTTTTAAAACGCCGGCTTTCTGATAGTGGTGAGTACTGGTAATGAAACCATTTTTGGGATTTAAGAAAATGAATTCCCCACAGTTCTAGGTTGCTTTTGGCAATCAGCATTGCCATTCCCAATGGTTTCAGGCTACTGTGTGGGTAGCCCAATGGTGGTTTTAGGCAGTGCCCTCCTGTACTCACAACATAGGCAAAAATGGGTGGCAGCCTATTCTTCATGCATTTTCCTGTGCATTTTCTGGGAAGTTCTGGCCATCGTGATGTTTTCCATGCCAGTAATGCACAGTTTTTTTTGGTAGGGCTCGGATGCATGGGTAAAAACATCCCACAAGCCCCCCTCTTGCGATGGCCATTCTGTTTCACTGATGGAACTCGCAAGATCTGGGATGTTCTCCTCATCTTCTTCCAATAGATGGCACAGTTCAGCATCTTTTTCTCCATCCGGTCGGATCGATCGGTTCTCCTCGCCGGTCCTGATGGGAAGATTGGGCGGTACCCCGGGCCCCTCGGGTCTCTGCTCCCGGTCTCCGGATCGTCCTCCCTGGCCAGTCTCCAGGTTTTATTTCTCCTAGGACGACAAAGGAAAAGCGGCAATACCTATTCATGGACATTTCTCCCCCACCATTGATATAGTGGGGTGGCATATCTATTTTAGAACTCAACAGATATGAACATGCACATTTTTTTTAAATTAAGCGACAGGGACACATAAACTTGAGAAACACAGAATTTGATAGGTTATATGTAGGATATTTTAGGGTTGGAATTGAATTACTCTGGAGCGGTACCCTCTGGGATTACAGAGGACTCCTCCATTTGCTGCAAAGTGTGCCTGGGATGGCAACACTTCAACTGGTTTATGTGGACCCACTTGTCTTCCCCCTCTGCCAAACCGCCTTTGGGGATGCGGATCTTGTAGGCCACAGGGGAGATCTTGTCTATAATCTCAAAGGGTCCCTTCCATGTAGGCAAAAATTTGCGCTATCTTGCCTGGTTTCTTTGGAAGTTGTATAAATAGACCCGGTCCCCCACCTGATATTCCTTCCTGGAAGTTTTCAGGTCATAGTGGGTCTTCATACTCTCGGCTGATCTTTCTAGATTCCGCTGAGCATAGGCAAAAGCATGCTGAAGGTGTTTCCTTAAATTCTCCACATACTCATGAGTTGTAGAGGCATTTATCAACGTTTGCTCTTGGGTTCTGTAGAGCAAATGCTGGGGAAGAACCATCTTGCGTCCAGTCATCAACTCAAATGGTGACATTTTGGTTGCAGATGAAGGGGTAGATCTGATGGCTATTAGGACCAGAGGTAATCGGATATCCCAACTTGGCACAGAATCTGCCACAAACTTTTTTAAGATGCTCACAATTGTCCGGTTGTATTGTTCCACTGCTCCAGAAGAAGCTGGCCTGTAAGCAATGTGTAGCTTTCTCTTGACCCCCAGTATCTCCCACATCTTTGTCATCACTTCACTGGTGAAGTGGCTACCTCTGTCTGACTCAATCCTTTGAGGTAGACCAAAACGGGAAAAGATGTGGTTAATCATCAGGGCAGCTGCTGTTTCTGCCTTGCAGTTTGGGGCTGGGAGACATTCCACCCACTTGGTAAACAAGCATGTAACAGTCAACATGTACTTGTTTCTTCTAGACGAGCGAATCACAGGGCCTTTGCAAATCTGACCATGGCAGTGTCATCCCCCTCTTTTGGAGAGGCGCACGGTGTGTGAGGGATGATGGCTGAAATTGTGCACACACAAGACACCCCTTCAAGTATTGGTCGAGGTCCTGCCCCATGTGTGGCCAGTATGCAACCTCTCTTAAGATTTCCAGTGTTGTGTGAAACCCCCTATGACCGGCGGTGGCCGCATCATGGGCGTGACTTAACATCAGGCTTTGGAATGAGGTAGGAACCACCCACTGATCGTGGCCAGCTTGGGATTTCCTTACCAACAAACCGTCTTGGATTTGGAACATTTTTGGACATTTCATCAACACTCTAAGGTCCTCTTTCCCAATGTAATCTGTGTCCGTCAGGGGAAAGTTCTCAGGGTCCTCAAGGTGTTGGTAAAACTTACCAATGATTGGATCCCCCTTCTGAGCTGTAATCAAATCAGCATCAGGGGTCTCCTTGCTCCATTGGGCAGTTGAAAGATCATTGTGAGCATTTGTCTGGGACCTAGTGATAGCAGTGATCTGGATTTCCCCCAACAAGGACTCTATTTCGATTAGATCCCCTTGGATGGCCCCGGTTTTGGCCAGCTGATCAGCTAAGTCATTTCCAGTTTTGTCTGGTCCCTCTACTTTGGAATGACCCTTGATCTTTTTCCAGTAGATGGTCATCCCATTCGATGTGACCAGATCATCAATGTTTTGGATTAACTTCCCATGTTTCAAGGGTTTGTTATTAGCACATAACATGCCTCTGGTTTTCCAATTAACCAGGTGCTCCAAGAACCCGTTCCGTACATAATCCGAATCTGTGATTATGACCAGTTCGTGGAGTTGATGCTGGACAGCAGTGAGGATGGCCTGATGCACAGCCATCAATTCTGCCACCTGACTACTTCGGGGACCAATTTTGTATCCAGCGGAGGGTTCTGGGAACTCCTTCACCCATGCATTCCCCACTCCAGCCACCAGTTCTTTCTCCCCGTCGTTGTCAACATGGTAAGAGCATCCATCCACATAGACAGTAGGCATTCCCTCACACTTGTCTTCTTCAAAGACTTTGTGTGGGGAATTAAGGTATGCCTCCATGTTGTCCTTGATTTTTAGACTTTCGTCCTCGAGACAGTTTTCTCTGGCACAATCATGCAAGTCAGCCAGACCTTGCGCGAGGGGACTCTTCTTGTTTTGGCCATATCTGACCTCCACAGGAAAGCCTTGCATTGACAGAATCCAGGAAGTAATTCGGGAATTACTCACATTTCCGGCCCGGATTCTGTCACTTTGGAATTATTGCAGAGGCTGGTGTGGAGTCTCCACTATGATGTAATTCCCCTGGATAAACGGGCGGTAATTCTTCAATGCCCACACCGTTGCCAGGAGTGCCTTCTCACAATCGTTGAATTTTTCCTCCACAGAGGATAAAGTTTTGCTCGCATAGGAGATTACTTTATTGACTTTGTCATGCTTTTGGTATAATACTGCCGTCAAGCACGTATTAGAGAACCCCGTCTCCAGGAAGAACTCCTTGTTTCTGACAGGGTAAGCTCGGCAAGGTGCTTGTGGGAGGCTTCTTTTGAGTTGTCTTACTGCCTCGGATTGTTCTGGACCCCATTCCCACTTGACCCCCACCCCTTTCAGGAGATGAATCAGGGGTCTAGTGATCTCTACGTAGCCCTCAATGAACTTTCTGCTGTAATTAGTCAGTCCAAGGAGGCTCCTTAGTTCCCGCAGAGTTGTGGGGTCTTTCAGTTTCTGGAGTGCTTCCACTTTCTTTTCTTGGGGACAGAGACCCTGAGGAGTAATCTCATGCCCCAAGAAATTAACACGGGTTCTACACCACTGTGCTTTCTGAAAGGAAAGTTTTGCTCCGGCGGCCCTCAACTGTGTCAGAACATAACGGATCTCCGCTATGTGTTCCTCCACAGATGAACTTTTGATGAGGACATCATCTACATAAGCCAGGTTACCCCTCGCACCCAGGTCGGGCATGGCCTTATGTAGGAAAATGTTGAATTCATTGCCGGAGTTGAGGTATCCGAAGGGAGTCCGGGTCCATGTGTACTGCTGGCCCCCAAAGGTAAAAGCCAGTTTGTATTGGTCCTCCCTACTGACAGGCACGGTCCAGTATCCATTGGTCAGGTCTATTCCAGTGAATACCTGTGACCCCTGGATCTGGGCCAGCCCCTGGTCAATGTAGGGCAGAGGCCATCGGAAGTATGGACCCGTTTGTTGAGCTCCCTGAGGTCGGCGCAGAGTCTCCACTGGCCGTTTGGCTTCAATATTCCCAGCACCGGGTTATTAAAGGTGCTGTGAACTGGACGGATTATTCCCCGGGACTCAAGGTTCTTAATTATTTCAGTAAGGGACTCCATGGATGCGAGAGGCAAACGATATTGCTTCACAAACACTGGAGTCATTCCAGGGTCCTTGGGAATTGTTGTTGTGTGGATGTCGGTGCGACCACAGTCATATGAGTCTACCGCAAAGAGATCTTGGAAATCCAAGAAAACTTGTTTCAACTTTTGCTTCTGTTCCAGAGTGTCACAGGCATCAGCTAGGTTGACTCTCTCTTCCACCATCTGCCTGAAGCCTGGAAAGACTTCTGGTTTGGCTATCTCAGCGGCCTCCTCCAGCTGGGTGGAGAAGTCCCTGGTCAGAGTGCTGATTTGGGCTGGAGGCTTCAGGTGGGAAAGGCAGCCCTCATGGACCTGGAAAATCACCTCATCCCTCCTGAAGTCACAAGTCACATCTTCCTTACCATAAGGGCAGGAAGTGTACACCAGGAAGTTCCCCCAATGCCGGGTAAAAATCCTGTCTGGTGTTGTATTGTCATCACTGTCACTGTCAAAACAGTCCTTGGGGATTGGTCCTAACAGTTCATTTCCTAAATCAATGGAAAAATGTCGGTCATCAACCGCCATTCCAATAATGGTGCCTGCGGCTAGAGTAATACTCTTTAAGTCGCTGTTATCCACCTCTATTAGAATGGTGTCATGTTCTATGTTGACTAATGGAGTTGGGTTTACCCCCAACCCTTGCTGTTGGGGAGAAGCATTTAGATGTATATAAGCATCAGGGTTTTGCAAATGTTGTCCTCTTTTAACTTTCACTTCCAGGGAGAATTATCGGGTCCTTTCTGGGATGGTGACTTCCTCTTTGATCTGAATTTCAACTGCATAAGGTAGCAATTGAGCTGACCTAAATGCTTTTTCTGGATCATCAAAGCCTATGGGATTATCCGCTAATCGGGACCAAGCTTTGAAGTTTATTAGGTCCAAACTAATGGCAAAGCGATTGAGAATGTCACTGCCTAAGTAAAAGGCGGCAGTGACGTCTCGCACGACCCAACAATTATGGACTATGCTCTTGTTGCCAATGGAGATTTTGAGCATACACCTGCTTGGCAGGGGATGTTTGGAATTAGGTGCTTCCAGGTCCATTTCTCATTTGTCTATCAGTTTGAATGTGGGAATGGCTGGATCTTTTGGGAGTTGGCGGAACATGGCTTCGCTGATGAAGCTCTTACCGTTGTTCACACACACTCGAGCGAGAACAGAGTCCTTCCCATCATTTAACTGAACAGGGATGAACAACTGCTCTCCAATTTGCTGAATATCAGCCAGGCTCTGAGCTGATTTCACATCTTTCTGGACTATAGGAGTGGGAGTTTCTGATTGTGGATTAGTAAAGAATTTCAGGGTGTTTCCTTCCAGTGTGGAATACCACCTTAAACTGGAAGGAAGGTTGGTTTTCAGAAATAGAGAGACCCCCCATCACCAGTCTGTTGTCCTACTGCTATTACTGTCACGTCTGGAGTTTGGTTGTTCCGGAAGTGAAATTCTACTTGGTCAGATTTTTGTTCAACCATGTGGCAGGTGCCGTTTAAACTAACATGGTTGACACTCTGTTTTAATTTTATTGGTCGGCTAGTCTGGGTCCAGAGGACCTTGTTTACACAATCTATTAGGGGTGACAACCTTCTCAGGAGGTCATTCCCTAGTAAACAAGGGGTGCCCTCTGGAGTCACTACTATGACCGGGTGTTTCACCTTGTGTCGCCCAATTTTAATGTCCAAGTCTGCAGTCCCCTCAACGGGAATTTCCTTCCCGTCAAAGTTCTGCAGTTGTCCAGGAAGAGAGGAATTCGGTAATTCTCCCCCCTTCCTGCATTTAGTTCCTCAAAGGCCCTTTTGGACAGAAGGGTAGCTTGGGATCCAGTGTCCACCAGTGCCAAAATTGTACCCTGCCCCTGTAGTTGTACCGGGGGATAGTATCTTCCCTCCTTCTCCTCAAGGGGGCACAGATAATGCACATTTTTGGACAACTGGTGGGCTAACTTTCTGGTTTTGGACATGGCGAGAGAAGAGATTTGGGCAGAATTCTGTGGAGAGCCTTGGGAATCTGAAAGAAAAAGTTGGCAACTGGAGATCGGAGCCATTGTGGGTTCCCCTGGTTCCGGTTCTGGGCTGCCCCGCCCTTTTTGGAGGCAGTCATCAGGATGGGTTTGAACCAGGGGATTTCGGTATTGTAGGTTCTGGGATGAGATGATGGGCGGCGGTAGCTCAGTCTCCATATCTCCCCAGTCTGAATTGGCATCCCTTGGGACCCATTTTTCTTTGGGAGGAGTTCCCCCATCTCTGAAGGAGAAGATCCTTTTCCCAGGATCTTCTGAGGATCCCTCTCCCTCAAATTGGAAGACCTGTACTTCCTCCACAAAGTGGGTCTGTTTAGGTCCTTTGTTTCTCCTACTCCCCCTCTGCTCCTTGGGAGGCAGGCATTCAGGGGCAGGAGATTTTGTTTCCGGTTCCTGGTTTTCCAGGGGCTGTTTACAAGTTGGGAAGGAAGCTTCCTCCAAGGCTTTACACCCCCCTTCCCCTTGTGCCTCCTCCCTGGGAACCGGTGGGTTATCGGGGTGCTGCCCCCGTCATTGTTCTGGAGCACCAGGTCCAGAGTTTGGGGCATTCTGCGGTGGCATGCTCATCTGAGGGTTCTGTTGAGCCCTCAGTATGTGACCCAGATCCCGTGCCATATTTTGGACCTGGCGCTCTAACTGGGAAACCCGCTCAGGCTGATACGGGGCTCTATTTTCTCCCCTGGGCTGATCCCGGGAAGGGTAGCTATCCCTCCTCTGGTAGTACCCCTGGTTGGGAAGATTTTGGTACCCCTCCACCTTTGGCCTCCCCTCTCCCGGATTAGGTTGTCTGGGCTCAGGGAGTTGGGGAAAGAAGGATGGGTGATTTTGGGACGGGAAATTGTGTGGATACCTGGGGAAAAAGTTTTGCCCAGGATTTGGAGAATTTCTGCCCTCCTGTGGGAAGTTGGGAGGGAAGTTCCCTGGATTAGGTGCTTGGCCGGATCCCCCCCTTGGGCTCGAGGAGTCCACACATAACCCAGGATTGGTCAGTTTCCCTTATAGCGGGGACTTACATAGTCAGGGGAGCGGGGGACCCCATTTGTGGGACTACCTCCTCGACTCCCTGTCTGTGACTGGCCCGAGGGCCTTCTGGGCTGTGAATTATTTGGTGCAGGCAGCTTTTTAGGCCCCCCATCTCCAAATCTAAAATGGTGGCAACCTTTACCTCTGCCACCTTGGCAGCAGCAGGGGTGCTGTTGGTTTTGGGGTTTTTCGGCGCGTTATTTTTATTTTCGATAGGCTTCTGCACCTCATAGATCCAGGTAGCCTGTTCAATGACCCAGTCTAAAGATCTTTTCTCATGAAAATCTCTCACGAGCTGGGTCATTATATATTTAGGGAGAGCATGGAAAAATGTATTGACAAACTCTTTGCTGTCTGTGCGCACCCTTCTGGTGGTCTGCGCAAAAGCACGTTTTAATTCTTGCACAAACTCTTGTGGGGCCTGATCCTCCCCACATTGCAAATTGTAGGCTGCCTTGTGAGCTTCTTGAAGATTTCTGTGAACAGAAAAATGTTTCAAGATGGCCGCCTTATAGGTGGACCATCTTAAATGATTTTGGTCCTCCAGCCCCGCAAAGAAACTGGAGTATTCTGGGGAGAATGTCCATTTGACGTACTGGATGCAGCTACTGCTGTCCTTCAAATGGAAAGTCTCCATCATTTGCTCATAGAGCTCCAAGTGTTCCCAAACGGAATACTTGGCGTTCTTATGATAAGGCATGATGACACTCCTTATTGCCTTTATTTGCTTCAATGGGTCCTTAAGAAAGGCCCTTTTTGTCTTATTGGCCTTTTTGTTTCGGGTAACCCTGGTCCATCCATCCTCTTACTCAGAGGCACTGCTCCCAGAGGTTCCTGTCTGATCTTCCAGGTTTTCCCGGATTCTGCGAGCCTGGGAATGGCTGGCAGAATGTGGGGACCTGGTCTCCTGTGTCCTGCGCCGTTCAGAGGAGTCTTCAGATTCCTCCTTGCTGCCAGGATTTGATGGGTACCCCCCCACTGACCTAACTGGGCAGAAGTTTTCAGGATGCCCTTAATGGGCCTACTCTCCTGGGGTTCCCCACTAAATTGCACTGTGCTTGGGTGCCCATACCCGGATGCCCGCCCCTATGAGCCCCATACTTCTGGTTGGATAGTAATCTGCCATCCCTGTGGCCCGGTGCTCATGTGCGCGAGGGGACATGGGGGTGGCAGAGTCCAGGGACTGAGAGATATGAAGGCCTCTGGTACTAGGCCTCCTGAGGTTATGTTCAGGAGTCTCCCTCTCCCAGCGAACCTGGTCTCTATCCGCCCCTGCTCCCTGTTGCAATGCAAGAGCCTGCGCTTTCAGTTCCTCAGTTAAGGCCTTACTAGACTCTATCAGTCTCTCCTGCATCGCTACCTGTTGTTGGAGCCTGTCATTGTGCTGACAGAGAGCCTCATTTTCTCTCTGTGCCTCCTTATTGGTCCTGGAGTACTGGGCCAGTCTTTGTTGCAGGAGGGTTACCTCCTGAGTCCCTTCCCTACTGGCCTGCTCCTTTCTTGCCAGAGCCTCCTCCACCCTCCTGGTGTGCTCTAACAAGTTCTGGTTTTCTTTTTGGAGGTCACCCAGCCCCTGGAGGGCCAGGTGATTTTCTTCAATTTCCTTTTTTAAGTGGCAGACTTCCTGGCCTAAAGTGTCTCTTTCCTGACTAAGAGCCTGCATCTGTGCCGCCAGGTCGTCCCTCTGTCGTTGAAGGGCACCAGCTTTCTGGTGCTCTTCATCAAACTCTGCCTGGGTATCCAGGTCTTTCAAAATTAGTTTGTTGCTCTCACTCTATCTAGATGACTTTGCAGGGTGGCTACCTGCTCTGTGCATGATCTGTTAAAGTCTAATTGTTGCTCCAGCTTTTTCTGGCTCTGCAGTAGGGAGTCCAAACCTTCTTGGTACTCCTTTTGCAAGGCCAGAAATCTGGTATCCTGGTCAGCCTTTTCCTGTTGCAGTATGTCCATATCCTCTTTTATTTTAATGATATACTGCCTACTATCATTTTCTAACTCCTGGCTCCTCTGCAGCCTCTGCTCAGAAGAGACCAGGTCAGATTGGACCTTCTCTAACGCCATCTGTCGCCTATTTGCCAGATCTTGGCTTTCAGTACATTTATCCTGCATGTCTCTCATATATAGGTACAGGTATGCCACTATCCTGGCAATCTTATTGTGTTCATCTTTGGCTTTAGGAGCCATATATAGTTCACTCAGGGACACATGTAATGGACCCTGATCTCTCCATTTGTCTGACCCTGTTTCAGTGACCTGTTGCGCGAAGGCCTGCAACCAGACTGTTTGGTCCTGGTGAGTCCACTCACCTCTCACAAATAGCTTATGTAAGAGGTGCTCCCTCGCTATTTTCATGTCTACCAAGGTCGTCATTCTAGAGATTGATCTCTGTCCTGACTTACAGAAATTAGTATTTTATTTTTGCAAAACAGACCTTTTCCTTAGAGTGTCCCTTTGAAGAGTGCTTTACAGCGTAAAACAGCGTGGTGATGTGATCCGACCGGATGTATGTATCCCATCAGTTAGCACACTGTATTAAGTTGCACAAGTGATAGATCTAACCCAGACGTCCGGCTCGAGCCCCCAATTTGTAAGAAGATTCAATCCAGAACTACAGCCAAGTCAATGCCTAGCCTGGGATACTGAATGAAAAACCCTTATTGATATATCTTTATGTCCAGGTTCAGATTCTGGATGACAACCCCTGTATAACACCCCTCCTTAGAATCCCCCTGACCCCACTGAGCCAAGAAGTAGATCTGTTTTGCAAGTTTAAAAGGTTTATTTAAAAAAAAATTAAACTATATAGATATATATATATATATCACACTTTTATAATGAATTAATAATTGAATATCACACTTAATCTGAGCAGTAATCAATAATGGATAGTCTGGCACTAGCACACTTCTTTATAATCAATGATGAGTGGGTATAGGATGGATAAGATAGCAACAATACTTTTATGGTTTCAAATAGATGCAATGTGGAATGAAAATGCAGTACAGAAAATAACTTGATAGGATTTCAGCAAAAGACAATGTAATCACTTTCTTGGACAATTCACCCCCCTCCCCCTTTATGCAATGTAAGGAGATGAAGAGGAGAGCACTCAGTTCTTAGGAATGCAATCAAATAGAATTCAGTTCAATTCCCCCCCAGCAGCTTATACAACAGATAGGAGTTTTGAAACACAGGCAAAAGCAGCTATCTTTTTACAAGTAAAGAAATCGGGCCAAATCGCAAATCGTGGCAAAATTCGCGAGTGCGTGAATCGCGATTACGGCACAAGTATAAGGAGTAGCTAGTCGGTTCTAAGCTTGTCCAAAAGCTGAGATTCTAAGCTTTCGGAGGAAAGTTAAACCAAGTTCCTAGCCCAAACGGTTCCAGAGATACAGACGATTAAATAAAGGTAGTTTTTCGGATTTAAAGTAAACTCAAAATGACAGGTGACAGCTTTGCAGCTGCAGAATTAACAAATGACAGTGGTGCAGCTTTACAAATGACAGGTGACAGTTAGGAGGCAGTTCTGGTTAGATTAAAATAGTTTGGATTAGATTATTTTAACTAAGAGATTGGTTCTGCACAGTTCTGCTAGGTATTCCCAATATATTTTTTAAATAGGCCTCGCCACGGATCTGGTCAGGTTTTGGACTGGACTCCGGTTCTGGTCTCGGCACTTCACAGTGGTCTGGGTCAGCTCTCTGGTTCTGCTCACAGCGGTCTGGGTCACTCTGGATCTCTGGCCTCTGGTTCTGGATACTGCTCTGCTTTCTCTGGGTACAGCACTGCTTCTGGATCTTTCTGGCGCAGGGTTTCAGGCCAGAATCAACAGCTCAGTCCGGCTGTGAATAGTCTGCAAATGATTTTTGGGCCTGCTGACAAATACTTTTGCTTGCAGTGGGCCTTCTTGGTTCAAAGTTCTGTAGTCTCTGTTTAGCTTGGAAGTCTAAGTGTAGGATCTCTGGATGTGAAGTCGACGGTCAGCATGCTCCGCAGCAAATGGAATTGAATGTCTCTACCTGTCCCAGCAGTCTCTTTTTATGTGTTTTGAAAGTGGGTGTGCGCCTGGGCCTAGCTAAGCCTGCCCCTCTCTACCTGTCATTGGCCCAATTCTCCCCTCTCCCATGATTGGGGGAAGGAAATGTGAGTCAGAGTGATGCTGTAGGTTTTATGGGTCAGAGGATCCTCCCCTGGTCAGTTTGCCCACAAATCTATATTTGATTCAAATACATATTGCACAGATACACAGTTGTTTAAAATTACATGCAGCCATCACATATCACATGAGGTATACTCTGTTCAAACTCTGCTCTTCCTGGGGGCTTGCATTCAGAAATGGCAACATTTTGCACTTTTTAACTGGTTTTGCAATATCGGACATTTACCCAAATTTACACACATGTGCGCAAGGAGTGTGGACATTAATTGATGAAGTGTCCGATTTTTAACATGCAGACATTTGGAGTGAGACCCTATTTTCCGCTAGCAACCCCCCAGATCATACCACCAGGTCCTAAAACCTCTTAAAATGTGGGCAGAAAAATCACAAGAATTATGGTATCATTTAGATAATTTTGACAAGTCCGCACCATGAGTTATACATCTTTCTTAAAATCATATTCTGGCCAACAGGGGTGTGTCTTCCCAGGTCACATGGTGGAGAAACCAGTCTATCCACTTTCTTCAAGCTCAGCCTGTCCTCAGAGGGGCTGCCCCTCCCCGTTTCTGCCAAGAGGAAGCCACTTTACGACCTCCCCCAATATAACTTCTGCCTGAGTCAAGGAAGGGCTTTGTTCAAAAGGAAGCCATTTACGACCACCCTAATAAACCATCTGCCTGGGCCCAGGACAGGCCTTTGTTCAACTCCCCGTAGCTGCTCCACCCCTAATCTAATCAGAGAGGTGACAACTCCTTTTGGCAAGGGGAAGAGTGGCTGAGCAGGTTTTAACTCCTTTGGGGGTAGATGTCACGCAGAATTCAGTTTCATTAAGCCAGGTTTCAGCTAAATGTCACTTTTTGTCCCCCAGTTTAAGTCTATTACGATTTTTACATACACATTAAATAATTACTTCCTTCAAGTCATTTCAGAGTATAGTTTTACATTGTATCCACCTCTTATCAAGTCTTTCCTTGGTCTGGTTTTGTTTCATTTGTTCAGTTTTACACACAAGTCTGGTGGTTTTAAAACACCGGCTTTCTGATAGTGGTGAGTACTGGCAATGCAAGCATTTTTGGGATTTAAGAAAATGAATTCCCCACAGTTCTAGGTTGCTTTTGGCAATCAGCATTGCCATTCCCAATGGTTTCAGGCTACTGTGTGGGTAGCCCAATGGTGGTTTTAGGCAGTGCCCTCCTGTACTCACAACATAGGCAAAAATGGGTGGCAGTCTATTCTTCATGCATTTCCCTGTGCATTTTCTGGGAAGTTCTGGCCATCATGATGTTTTCCATGCCAGTAATGCACAGTTTTTTTTGGTAGGGCTTGGATGCATGGGTAAAAACATCCCACACAGTGAGAGGCCCCCAGATATACTAGTTGGTCTCCCATTCATTCTGCTGGGTCACACTCAGGCAACCAATCGTACAGAAGGGCATTCATGCAGGCAGGCAGCCAATCCGGTGCATAGTGCATTCGGCCACTCACTTCTATCCAGACATTCACAACAAGTTATGTGTATTGGGACAAGTACCCAGCCATTCAACACTCCACACTGCATTCACATCAGTTTCGGGAAGGGCTGTCTCAGTCATTGTGTCAAACACCAGATACTAGACATCCACAACACAGAATGCGTATTCGTCACACACTCCATTCACCCAGGTCCCACCCACAGGGTGTACCCACAACATACAGTCACTGGGAAAGCCCCAGCCAGTCTGGCCGGGACTTCACAACAACACCATATATGGGACGTCTACCCAACAGCCAGTCAGGGGGAAGGGACAGAGTCAGGGCTTCCCAGGACTTTGGGAAAATAAGGTAACATGCAATAGAAAGCAAGTGGCTACAGGGGCCATCTTGTTTCATATCAGGAATCAACTGATTCCAATGGAAGGGCATGGGTATCCCAAAATGGAGGATACTCAGAACACCTGCCAAATTCAGCATGGAGCTGCCACCAGCCCATACCATGTTCTGTTGGCCACACACAGGTGCCCAAAAACATACACTAGGGGCACAGGGTTGTACCCCCACCCATGGGTGCCATGAGGGTATTCCATGGGTCTGTTCACCAAAACCAAAAGAGAGAGCTGCACCGCCAGGAGTCCCACATGAACTCCTGTGTGGAAAACATGTCAGAACACACGATAAAAGGAAGTAAAGGACAAGGATACGGAGGCCCTGTCCTGCCGATGCATTTCCAGCATCACACTGTGCTTTACCCTTTCTCATCTCTAATGCTGGACTTCCTTTGCATCTTGTACTCATGGTGGCCCTGAATCATTCTGTTTCCATCTTCATCTTGTATCCTGGCTTGCAACATTATTTGTTACTACTGACTTCTGCAGTTGTATTCGCTCTCCCCTCTTGCTTCTCCACTCGTTTTCACTGCTTATTCTCTGTTCTCTCCTCCCCTCTCCCTTTTCCTATCCCCTTGCCCCTCCCCTTACTTTTTTCTACACACTCTATCAGAATTGTCCCTGGACCTAGTATGATAGCAACCTCGTCTGTCGCTCCCCAATCCCCTTCCTGTTCCCCCCTCCCTCCAGCATTATCTGAAATGTTGTCAGGCCTAGTACGATAGTCGCTTGTTTTGTTCCTCCCCTCCCTTTCTGCACCCCTCTCCCACACCTTTTGTTTTTCTCCGGCTCTACCAGAAATGTCGTCATGCCTAGTACGGTAGTCACCTGTCTGTTTCCATTTCCTTCCCACTCTCACCCTCCCTTCCTTATCTATGTCTTAGCTCTTGCACTATCTGAAATGTCCTCAGGCCGAGTATGATAGTTAATTTCACATCCTTACAGTTCATGGCCTGTAATAATGTCATTGTATTTGCCTTGTTCCCTCCCTTGCTTTGAAGCGCTTTGAAACACATTGTGTATAGGCGCTATATAAATAAACTATCATATCATATATCCTCAGGTATACAATAAAGACATCATACTTATCAAAATGCATGCCGGCCAGAAATCCTCTTTACTTGTCTGAGATTACTCCTTTACTCAAGCATAAAAAGAAGAGCAATGTTTTCCACTAGATCACTGATATTTCTCTCTTCTTTACTAGTACAAAACTCTCCACTACAGTGGTGTCTTTTCCTGACTACAGAAAGATACCCTTCCCAACATTGACTAACCAAGAAAATGCAAAAGGCTCCGTCCGCACAATCAAAACAAAGAAAGGGGTCTCCTAGCGTACACTCCAGAAAGGCATCTACAAGTTGGCTTACCATAAGATGCCTCCTCACCCTAAGGCAAGGGCTCCAGCCAACCAGACAAAAAACAAGAGGGGTATCAAGTCTAACCTTACAAAGGATGTGCAAGTGTTGGAGACCACACATCTAAAATAACAAATTGGGTAAAAGCTTTCATTCACTCCTCCAAAAACACTCACTCTTCCAACCTACATGATCTCATCTAACCTTATTCACACCTATCTTGTACTATTCAAGAAAAAAAGGACCCTTATTTCTTCTCACCTGTTACCCTCTTGCTTTACCTGGAAAAAACGCACTCTCATGAAAGTGAACCCCATATCACTCCAACATGGTGCTCCTTTAATCAGGACAGCACAGCCGGGCCACAGTACCACACCTCTGGGGTACGGGGGTGGAGGAGGACAGACAGGCCTCTAACCAATATGGGACATGTAGCCCTCATCCTTGTTGAGCATGAAGATTGATCCCAGCAGAGAAGCTCTGCAGCCAAGCTGGGCATATCAGAGACCCCTAATGTCTTGGAGAGCCTGGGGCCCACCCAGGGAAGCAAAATGTAGGAGTGGGCCTTTTGATCACCGTAACCAAAAGCAGGCTCACCCTTAAAGAGTATGTACACGCTTTGTCCAAAAAGCAAGTTAATTGTAAAAATGGCCAGGAAGGTTTAGATGACATCTAAGAGTCAAACTAACTTGTCTCACTGAACCACACAAAGAACACACATGTTATACAATTTGCAATAGTTAAAATACTCCCAACGGTTTTGTTACAGAGTCAAACCCCCACACATGATTGGTTAAACCTATACAATGTAATCATATTTCCTTTAGTTCCCGCGCTTCTTATTGGATACATTAATCTAAGCACCACCCTCTTTAACTTATAATTGCATGTTTCATATAGACATTGCACCCCTCTCTGGGTCCTTTGCATATTTGGTCGTAGCCTCATCTCCTAGTTACACAGTTTACACAACTTACAAACAATTTCAATGATCACAGTTTCCATCTGGTTAGAAACATTTACCCCTACCTGTGATGCACAAGGCTGTAAGCACATTTCCTTTTGATCTATTGCTGCTGGTTTTATCGCCCAAACATGTTGCTGTCCACATTTCAATCTAACTTATGCAATTTACCATTCCAGCCCACATGGGCCCAACCCACACCTTAACAACTCTATTGAAAACCCATGATATATCAGTGTTCCTTTCCCCGGAAGCAAACTGCATCAGGTTTAATTGTCCGGCCCTAAAATCCAGCCCTAACAGGGGGCTAGAACCATCCTTTGATTCAATAACAGACTCCTATATACTTACAGAGATTGCATCTCCCCTTCACAATGAACCTTGGCCATAAAAAAGGCCTGCACGAAACTGAACATCTGATATTCATCGTAGCTGCTGCTGTATTTCCCTAGTCTTGTAAAACTAGTTTCTCAGTCACAGTTCAATTGCCCAACCCGGTTTTCAGCCAGCACAATTCCTAACTTATCAGAGAACTCTGTGGCAAAACAGATACATATAATCATGCTTCCCAAGACCTATTTCCCTAGAGAAACCCATGTATGTAAACCTATACATGTATGTTCAGGACTAATGCATCCCCTCACACTGATCTTTCCATTGCAAATCTACCTCGCATGCACATGCAGAGCTCCTCGCTGGTTGGTTGTTAAGCACTATTTTACCTGACACACCAATATTGCGCTTATATTGTATCACAAGTTTTGACATGTATCCATGTATCTTGCTGCGCACCTGCAATTCGAAAATGTATCAAATAAAACACAAACGACACAAAAATATAATGCATATCTCTTTCTCATTAGCTACAGTGGAATCATGCTAAATTGCTACATTATGTTCATATTGCTGTCAACCCAGACACAAAAATGGCGTGCGCAATTCAAACTTCTCTTTACCGGTGGGATCCTAATTAACTACCCCAACAACCTCTTTGAAGGTTCTGAATGGCATGTCTTGAGAATTGTCATATATCCAATATGTTCCCCTCTATATAGGGAAAAGGGTTTTCTTAACACAATTCCACCACTTCTGACTTGGTGCTTCATAATGTTCTTGCTTTCGGTTTGAGAACTGGAACTGTCCAGGTTCTCACTGTTACCAGTCTTGCTCTCTAATGTTATATATCCAGGGCTCCCCAAACCCTCTGACCCTCTGAAAGGCTTACTTTAACGGGGCCTTGGTTGGGAGTCTGCCTGTATCCAGAGTTTGGGTTTCCCAGGCTCCCAAAACCCTTGTGGCTTCCACAGACTCGTATATCAATATTCCACAGTTTTCTAGGGCTCCCGAAATGCTCCAGCCCTCTCGTATGCTTAGGTTGCCAGGGGCTCACTTGGTCACCTGCCCCTGTCCAGCTTTCAGGTTTCTCAGGCTTTCGTAACCCTCTCCGCTTCTCCAACCACGAATGCAAATGTCTCTTGGTTTTCCAGGGCTTTCCAAACCCCTCTGGCCCTATGATAGGTTTACTTTAATGGGGCCTCAGTTGGGCATCTGCCCATATGGGTTTTCCTAGCTCCCGTAACTGTTTTGGATTTCCCAGCCTTGGCTAAGACAACTGTTCACCCCTCTCAGCAGCGTTACCTCTTTGGGAGCGTTTTCTTCCCTGTCTCTGTCCAGCTCGGCAACTGATGCACTTTTCATATGGAGATCGGGGATCTGATCTCTCCAGCATCGGTTAACAGGCCCCAGGCCCACCACAACTTCCATGTGGTTGAAACACCAAGCAAGACTGCCACTTTACTGTCTCGATCTCTCTCTCGACTTTGGCTTTGTTGCTGCTCAGGACGCCAGCCTTCCAGTGTCTTGCTAGCATTCAGCTTGCTTTCCACCCTACCACCAGCTACGTGGTCTACCATGGCTCCACTCCTCTAGGATGTCCTCCTATTAGAAGCTCACCTGTACGTAGGATTCTCTCTCCTCCATTCCAGGTTCCTTGTCATTTTATGTAGGTCATCACAAACAAAAGGGATGTCTTGTTACTCTTTGACTGTGCAGTTTTTTCAGGATCCAGCATTATCTGAAGCCAAAGAGATTGAAGAAATGTTGCTCTTTTGTGAATACAAAATGCAAGCAACAACATGGCCTCATCATGAGTTGGGTGGTAGCCCTTAAAAGCGGTGGTAACTGGGTTACCGCTGCATTTAAGGGTCCACCCAATCATGAGTATGGCGTGTTTAACCCCAGCTCAGAGCTGGTGGTAAACACACTGGGAAAATGCTGATTTTCGGCACCATCACCATGGGGTTATCAAGTCAAAAATACCCCATTGGGTCAAGCGGACCCAATGGGGAATGGGGAATGATGTTGACCACACAAACATTTACCATTAACACCCAACCCGTGATCTGGTGGTGATACTGCCGGACCAGTTGGCACTAAGGCTATTACAGTTGGGCGCTATTGCAGCCGTGATACGGCCCAACTTGTGATGAGGCCCAATGTATTCTGCCCCCGAGAGGGGAGTCACTCCCAGTGAGGCCCCACTTTACGAGACCACTAGGGAGTTCTTGCTTGGCAGGCACATCTCTTTAGCCTCAAAGGGGGTTGCTTCCCTCTGGGGAGAAGAGACGAATAGTCCAGATTCGTCACACCTCACTTCCACAACACATATTCAGCAATCATGATGGTATTACTTCCCCCCGCCAGTCGGTCCACTGCAGGAAGTGCGTAACGTCACTTTTGCTGCTTCTGATTATGGGTCCTACGCCAACATATATGCATCTGGTGGTCTGGCACATGCCACCAATAATCCATTTCGGTGCTCTTCTCTTAATTTAGCATACAGCTTGAAGGCACAATTAGCGGCCGGTGGACGTATAGGTTGGCAGTTATCTAACGGTACAACAGACACACTCTAAATGATGTCCTCTATCTTTTGTGTGCAGTCTGATTTGAGGAGCGGAATGCTTTTTAACCCTTGGTATTATGGAAGTCTAAGAGGACAACAATGTCCCTGTTTCCTATGTAGGTCACAGTACTTCATCACAATTTCTCAAATAGCCTTCTACAGTCTGTCATCCAGTGCACATAAACCAGAACATTTATTGAGACATGATAACATTTAACGAGATGGCCAAACTGCATCCTACAGTATGAACTCGGGGAGTTACACCTTCCCCAACTAAGCATGTAACTTACGGGTTAATAAATGCTGTATATGTGAAATTCAGGAAACATGGGTGATGCTCATATTATCCACATTCTGTAATGAAATTACCCTGACATGGCAAGTCCATAATCACACATAGACAATGATAAGGGTCTAGCGTGGCCGAATACATACGTTTCAATACTTAAAGAAACAGATCTAATAGATGAAATGTACATTCTGCCAGTACCATATCCGTGGAATGTTAATTAGGGCTAGAAATTGCAATTCTTCAGACTCCTAGAGTAATAGAAATAGAAACAGATCTAAAATTGGCCGACAGGGCCCACCATAGAAAATTCTATAGTAATCTTCACTCCAAATGAAAGAAAAGTCCAGGCAAAGGAGAGAGTCATTGAAATAGAAGCAGTGATAAAGCCATTAGTTTTCATTTTCAGATAACATAGCTGCCACCTGGCCCGTGGTTCATGGGTTTGATCCGTCGTTGAAGGGTGATGTACAGGAGCTGCAGATCTGACTATTGAACTGTGGACTAGATGCCCACTTTATTGATGACAACCCCATATTGAGAGCTGCTGTGTTGCCAGCAGAGGGCATGGGAATCCACCAATGCGGCAGAACCACTATAAACCTAAATAAGAGGTGCCACAGTCAAAAAGCAACTTGGATGGAGCATGCACCAGCAATTAGCACATCCCTCAATCTGTTATTCTCGCCATTCAGATCAGGATGTTCACAAAACACTTTGATTCTTGCTGTATTTCACTTGGCTGGAAATGCTCTCACATTCTCACCCAAAATCTGAACATTTAAAATTCAAAACACTTGTAATAGTTCACAAAATGCAAGATGCAGGCTCCGTCTGCACAATCAAAACAAAGAAAGGGGTCCCCTAGGGTACACTCCAGAAAGGTATCTACAGGTGGTCTTACCATAAGATGCCACATCACCCTAAGGTAAGGGTTCATGCCAACCAGACATGCAGCCTGAAGGTTATCAAGACTATCCTTACAATGGATGTGCAAGTGTGGAGACCGCACCTCTAAAATAGCAAACTAGGTAAAAGCTTACGACACAGAACAATTCATTCACTCCTCCAAAAACACTCGCTCTTCCAACCTACTTGACCTCATCTAACCTTATTCACACCTATCTTGCACCATCCAAGAATAAAAAAAGACCGCTTATTTCTTCTCACCTGTTACCCTCTTGCTTTACCAGGGTGTTAATACCGTCAATCGAAGCCAATTAGCATAATAAGAGCAATCCTCATAGCCCCTAATCTTTTACATTTGTGATTAGGATCCTCATGAATGGAAATGCTTGTCTGTGGGGTGCACTGATGGGAACTTCTCCTTGAAAAGCATTAAACAGCATAACTATTTTGGAAGGACGAAGGGATTTATTAATCAATCTAAAGTAATGGTAAAATGAAGGCAGCATATGAATTAAGGGATACTTTAAAGCTAGGAAGCCTGTGTTTAAATTAGTATCTCTGCAAGTATTGTAAAAGGGCAGTGCACTTTGAAGCTTAACTCTCCACGTTTCGCTGGCAGCAGAGGCTGGGGGGAAGGATCGCAAGGTAATGGACTCTAAATGGCCCTGATATTAGGGCCCTCATTATATGTTAATGGATGATGATGACGCATGGGAGCCATTCGGGTGTATTAATGACCCCCTCGGTGGAGGATGGACTGTGGTTTTTTGCTGTATAGTAAATTAACCAATCCTTGTGACATTTTATTTCCAGACTGTTAGTAGTTCAGCGATAGCCTGGAAAACAAGGGTCCTCGCATGCTAAAAGTGGTGAAGGTGGCGGGAATGGCAGTCAGCTGACCGCAGTTATTCAAAATTAATTTTGTAAACAAACTACGGTGTCGAGATGTCCCGGTTTTGCCAGGACTGTCCGGAATTGTCCCCCTGTCCTGAGAGTTTTTCTAAATTAAAAATACGATCCTGGGTTTGGAGAAAGGGAGGGTGAGAACCAACAAGTTCACATACTATGTAGAAAGCAAAGTAACATTTGTAAACAGTTCAGTAATTTTGCACTTTATCCCTAGATGGGCTCACACCCTCAACCTTTGACTTAACAGCCAGATGCATGAACTAATTGTGCCACAAGACTAGCAGCATTATAGTTATATATACAAGGCCTCTGATAACTTTAAAAGCAAAGGCTCTTTTGTTTTATACATTCTTACACTTACAGCCAAATCCTCTCAGTTTACATAAAGCAGTGCTGGAAATGGAAAGTATTATTTCCTGTGCGATAACTAGGGTAGGGGGCGGCGAGGCTATAGGAGGGGAGGGAGCGGGCCCCTTAAGCTATGGACCTGCCTGGGCTGGATATACAGTTTGCAGTATGTGGAGCTGGGTTGTGTGAGCTCATCCAAGGGAATGGGAACTTTTACAGAGAGATGGAGAAGAAGTACAGCATGAAAAGATAAACATCCGCCTTCTACCTGTCCATTTAGTGACCAACAGCCAATCACCCCCTACTGCCAACGTAGAACCACTTTCCTGTAGTCCAGCACATCCGAGATGATATTGAAAACCAGACCTATATCAGGGGCCAGATTAAAGAAACTGTTTTACCAACGAAACAATGCATCAGAAATGTAAGCTTTTTTGCACAAGGGCAATGTTTGCCCTGGTGCCTGTGTCATGCCAAACTGCACTTTTCATGGTTTAAAGGCTTGCTAATATGTCCCAGTGTTTTAGAAATCGGGGAAACTTTGCCCTAGTACTAACACTGTGCCACTTTGCACTTGCACAAGTACAAGGTTTCTGTAATATGGCCCAAAATGTGCTACATTCATTCCACCACTCAATGGCATACTTCATGAAAGGTCACAGACCATTTTCTCCATTGTCAGGTCATGGGGGCCCTGCGGCAACATGTCAACAGTCATATCACTAAACCTGCTAAGGATTCCAGAATCAATGTTGACAGGTCCATCGACTGCAACCTATCTGGGTTCCATGGTGTCAATGGTGCTGATTCACCCACATCACCATGGTACCGCTACAAGCCAGAGGGTGTGCGTTCCACAACTGTAAAATGCTGCACACAATGAACGATTGGATGGTCTATGATGTAACTGTTTCGCTAACATACGACCGAGCCAGATATTCTGGACCCACACAGGAATCCATGGTCATGCATGAAAGCAGCCCACCTGTGTTCACGGACCCAGGAAAAGGACCTAGCTTGCAAATAAGGCATTCAGTCACCTTAGCAACAGTCGTTAACCCCCCCTCTTCCCACCGTGCATCTTTCATCACCTCCACCACCTACCTCAATTGTAAAACAAAACATCTTACTTAATTCTAAGCCCTATAACCACCCACACATGAAGAAACCATTGAAGAATGCAGGGGTCAGAGTCATGAAATGGGGGTGAAACATGGATGGCATGGCCAAAACACATAACTGCTACTGCATTTTTGTGTGATGGCACATGCACTTTCTTATCCTACGTTCAGGTGACTCAAGGGGTCTCTTACTACTCTGGCTAGTTCTGCCACCTGTTTAGTACAAACTCGCAAGTGCAAGCCAGTGTGGGTAACTTTTGCCCCATTCAATGCAAGATTATGATGTCTGCACAGGACTAGATGAACACAACAAAAACATCATTGAGAAGTTGGGTGTTATGTCTATGTCACCACGTCTACATGGTGACATATAATAAAGGCTGCAACGTCCTCTGTGTTAGGAAGGGAGTTGAGGGAAAAGCAATGAAACAGCCTGACGTGTCCCTCATTGCACTGCGGTTTGTGCGCATAGCGGCCTGGCCCGCCTCCTCAGTTATACACAACTGGGAGCGCCGGCACCACTGCAACACTGGTGATGAGGCAGAAATGATCTGCGCCCCAGGCAATTAGAGGCACGGCATGTGCATTGAGTATAACATGCCATACTTCCTTCCCTAACCCCCACCTCGCGAGACCTAAGGAGCATACGCCGACGGCCTCAGCACCAGAACAGGCGGTGAGTGAGAAAAACAAAAATACATCTAGATGCATCAAGATGGGAGAGGTGCAGAAAGACACCATGCTTTAACCCACAGGTGAACACCCACAATACAAGACCACACATGATGGCTACGACTCCAGCAACGCCTGCCAGGCTGGCCACGAATTATAGCCCTAACCCCACGCCACGCACTCAAGGACATGGAGGACATGGAGGGGTTCCCCTGGCCCCATTTGACCCACACCTAGGAACATCATCAGTGGGTCCCAGATGAGCCCTGAGGTTACAGAAGTTTGAATTGGTGATGGATTGTAAAGACATCACCACACCAGGGAAAATCCTCTCACAGCTGCTACTGAGCGTTGGCGATGGCACACTGCATATTTTCAGTTCGCTACCACAGGCCTTGAACGCAGATGATGTATCCAAGGACATCATAACGCATAATTTCATGCCCCAACTCAACACTGACTATGAGAGCTTTATCTTCTGCACAGCAGTACAAGGGAATGGAGAGACCGTCGATTTGTCCTATCATGCAAATTTGACAATGTGGACAGAGAGATCATAAATGGAATATGTTCTGAAAAATTATGGTGGATCATACTAAATTAAAAAGGAATCTCCCTATCCCACATCCTAGAGTATGGCCACCAGCAAGAACTTTCACACGCTTGAGGTGCACACATGGGCACCACTTTACAGAGCCTGCAAATAATTCCAGCCCCAATACTAGCTGCCATCACTGATCAGCCACCATCATGAGGATTGAACCAAGACCCTGCCCACAGACAAGGAGGGCGACACTGCATACCTGGACCCAATGACTGCGGGTGTTGTGAGGGACAACACAGGAAACACAATTGACTGGCACAAAGTACAGCGTGCTGTGCATGCTGCCACATGGACCACTACACCAAAGTCTGCCGGTCCTCAAACAACTCAATCAGCCAGCACAACCCCGCAGGCAGACCAACCCCCAGGAATCAAGCTAGAGCACTCCAGGTCAAGGCGGAAAGCGATTCCTTATCGGCAGAATCAGAAGGGGAGGAAGACCAGATGATGGCATCCATCGCAACATGCTGAGCCAGGAAAAAGAAGGGGAAAGTACACCTAGTCTCTGCGCTGATACAAGGAGACCAGAAGGACTGAAGGAAGAAAAGGAGATCCCAATTCAACATCATGGTAGGAGAGCAAAAAGTTACAATGACGATTGATACTGGTGACTCAGTAAGCGTAATGGCCTTCAGGACTCTGCACACACTAAAACTCCGACCCACATTGAAGCCCACAAGTACCCACCTATAAGCATACGGAAAGCCGGAAGCCACTACCCGTAGTGGGACGATTCTGCACCAGACTCAGCAGAACAGCAGGGCCACTGAACCACTCAAACATATATGTGGTGGACTCAGGCATCGAGTGTCTGCTCAGCTGGGACTCTGCAGAAGATCTAGGCCCCATTAAGTTCATCTGCGACATATTGATCATCGACATATGCAGTCCGCGACCTATTAGCGCAACATCCAAAACTATTTGAAGGAATGGACGTCTCAAAGGCAGAGTGGCAAAGCTGCACATTGATCCAACCATGCAACCACAGGCAGTACGACATTGGCAGACCCCATTTCACATGAGGGACCTGGTTGCCAAGGAGCTAGTTGACCTTGAAAAAGCAGTGACCAGTCTCACAACATGGTCTCCCCGATGGTTGTCACAAAAAAAATGAAGCAACCTAGAAAGATTAGAATCTGCATCGACATGGGCCTCCCAAACACGGTCATAGTACGGGAAAGGCACACCACGCGGACCCTCGGCAAAATCATCAATGACCTCACAGTGTCCAAGACATTCTCTAAAATAGATTTAAAGGCAGCCTACCACCAACTCAAGCTGCAGAGGGACTCGGGGTACATCACCACATTTCAACGCACCTTGGGCTGAGGTGGTACAAACACCTGAACTTCAGGATTGTTGGCAAGTGAGCAAGTGGTTGCTGGAGCTACAACAATATGACTTTGACCTTATATACAAGCATGGATTGGACAACCTCACTGATTTCTTATCTAGACACCCATGTGCAGCCACAGAATCCAAAATAACAGAGTCACACAAGACAGAGGAATACAGTTGTTCCATTGTGGACACGGCAAAGCCCAAGGCAGTAAGCATGCCAGAGCTCATTGAAGACACAAACGCTGACCTGTGCTGCACCTTGACGAAGAATACCATCCTGGGAGATGGTGGGGGGTGTGGAAAACATTCCTCCAACAAACCCAAAACGCACTGCAGAAGCAAGAGAATTTCTTACGGGCATCTTCGCTGTCTGCCATAAACTATCGATCATGGAGAAAGGACTCATCCTAAGAGCGGTCCGTATCATGATCCCTCCTTCCCTGCAAGGGAGGATCATTGTATTGACACACAAATGATACCAGTGTAAGGTGCACACAAAAGTCATAATCAGGGACAGTGTATGGTTCCCCCACATTGACTCCAAAGTGGAAGACGTGGTCCTGACCTGCTTCCCATGCCTATCCACTGGAGCCCCGCCAAAGCACAAACCCATCCAGAGCACACCGAGAAGGGCAATGGTAGTCGGTGTGCAATGACTTCTGTACAGTACAGCTACCCAGAGGTTGATACTGAACGTTCCACTGCAGCGGAATTTGTCACACTGGCACTGGAAAAAATGTTTGCAACCCACAGACTTCGGAAGCAGCTGAGGAGTGACAACCGATCACCTTTCCAAGGGTTTGAATACTCCAAATACATGGAAGAGCTCCAGATCTCACACCACCTCATCATGCCAAGATGGCCCCAGGCAAACGGGGATGTCGAACGATTCATGAGGGCCCTGAACAAATTCCTGAGGATTGCAAAGTCCCAATCAGCCCTGTTGGAGCTCAAACTGTTCAGATTCTTTTGCAACTATTGCCTAACACCCCACACATCAACAAACACACTCCCAGCTGATGTTATGTTTCAGGCCATGGTATGATCCTCCATACCACACTACAGCCAGAACAAAGCTAAGTTGATAGACAATAGGGAAACATGGGGAAAGAGGAGGAGGAAGAATGAACACCTGAGTCGCAAGCGACGAGCTAGGAAATCACACACCAAAGCAGGGGACCAAGTGTTAGTATTCCGGAACCCATCGAGGTCGAAGCTAGCAAGTACTTTCAAGGCCAACCACCGGACAGTGATGCGATGAAAAGGAACCATAGTCACAGCAAGTAAGCAGAGGATGCTGCTCACCCAGAAAGCATCCTGGTTCAAGCAAGCCCCTAAACACTTTGGAAAGAAAGCAGTGACCGGAAAAGGGACAATGACTAGAATGAAGGAGAATCAACAACAAGCAAGCTAGTACACCTGGAAAGTTGGCAACAGATGGCGTTCCTCATGAAAGGGGGCATCCCGACAAAGATGAAAGGGAGCCTGAAATTCTCGATTCCAACCCTTGTGGCAGCCCACGACATTGATCGACGGAACAGCAGCCATCCAGGTCTCCTCCGAGACTGACCACATGGCAGCACGGCCGATACCACCTGAGAAAGGCCATGAGGCCATCAGACAAGTTAAGTGACTATGTGCGCAAGTAAAGACTTGCATGATATACCATGAGTAGAATGAAATTTGCTGTTTTATGTTGAAGAAGAAGAATGTTATGTCTACGTCACCACATCTACGTGGTGGAGTATAATAAACGCTGCAACGTCCTCCATGTTAGTAAGGGAATCGCGGGCAAAGCAATGAAACAGCCTGACATGTCTCTCATTGCTCTGTGGTTTGCATTAACAGAGGGCCGGCTCCCCAGTTGTACACAAGTGGGAGCGCTGTAGCAACAGTGGGCAAACTTGTAGGGATATGCTAAATTATGCATTATAATGCTGTTCCTCATGTGTCTATGCAACCTAAAGTAGGTTGGTGAGGGGATATCTGTGGGAAGTGATTATGAGGAATCACCGCTCCTGCACACACACGCATGCCATGATGATTGTGAGGTTCTCCTCATGATGGGTGCTACCGGCGGGATGCCGCCGGACTTGGAATAATTTACTGGCGCCTGACCTCCCGGTGCCACCGGCTCATTTCAAGTCCGGCGGCCGGGAAGGCACGCGCTGGTATATTTGTTAATCCCCATTCCCATAGAGTCCTATGGAATTCTATTGGAGTGGAGACATGGGAGCACCCGCGCTGCTGCTAAAGGTGCCAGTGCTCTTGTGAAAATTATGCCTACCATGACCACTGGGCTTGGCAGGGTCAGACCTGTCAGACACAGAGGCTCCGACAGGCAAACTTGTAGTTTGCTGGTCCAGAAACAAGGGTGCCTATGAGCTTGCCGGTGCCCTTGTTTCTGTACCGGCGCACTTATAATTGTGCCCAATGTCTCCACTATCTGGACATTCTCATTGAAAGTCTCTTATGTTTGCAAAATACTTTAGCGTTAGCTCAGTTCATGATATGATATGATCGTTTATTTATATAGTGCCTATACACAATGGGGGTCATGGTAGTGGGTTAATGGGGCCAGTAGAGCTGCCGGCCCGTGAACCCCCTACTGCCTCATTACGAGTTCTGCTCGTGGGCCATGTTTTACCAGGCGTCCTTAGCGGGTCCCGCGAGTGGTCCAGCATGCTAACAACGGGCCTGTTATTAACGGGCCCATTGTTAGCATGCTCCCCCTTCCCATTGAGCCCTATGGGGGCTCAAATCGGAATGAGGATGGGTTCCTGGAAAGGCGAACCCAGACCTGGTACCTGGAATGGGGGTAGCCATGCTGCAAATAATGACCTCCAATGCATTTCAGAGCACTTCAAGGCAATGGAGGGAGCAAGGGAAAATACAATTACATTCTTTCAGGCCATGAACAGTAAGGATGTGAAATTAACTACCATACTCGGCCTGATGACATTTCAGATAGTACAAGTGCTAAGACATAGATAAGGAAGCGAGGGGGAGAGTCAGAAGGAAATGGAAACAGATAGGCGACTACCGTACTAGGCCTGACGACATTTCTGGTACAGCCGGAGAAAAACAAAAGGTGTGGGATAGGCGTGCAGAAAGGGAGGGGAGGAACAAAACAAGTGACTATCATACCAGGCCTGAAGACATTTCAGATAGTGCTGGAGGGGGCAACAGTAAGGGGAGGGGGAAGGACATTCATGGATAAATGATGACAATAACAGCCAGAAACAAACATTTGGAAGTCAGTTATAGCAGCACTGATATGGCCTGTGATTTAGGGAAGGCAATATATGTGTTGATATTCTGCAGCAGATGCCCCATGAATTCTTGCAATTGATTGATAAGTGTGGGCTCTGACATGTCTTGGAGCATGCAAAACAAGTCTTGGAGTTTGTCAGTGGCACAGACATTTAGTAACTCTAACTTACCCAGTAACATTACAGTAGTTATTTGGTTACCACTTTATTAAAAGCATTGTGTAAGTACAAAATAAATGTCAATTCCAAATGGTTGATTTCATCACATGCATTTCTTATCACGTGAAGTGATGAAGAGCTACACAGAAAGGTGAAACTGAACACTCCACTAACTCCTTAACACCATCTCTCAGATAACCACAGATGCTTCAAGTTGCAAATGTCCTCTTTTCCCTTGACTGTAGCCCTTCTGGGAGTGCAGAAGGGTGCTGCTTTGTCCTTGAGACTAGGCTTTACTCTGTTTTAGCCTTGAACTGACATTGAAGACAGAAAATGGAGGAACTGGGGACAAGAGACACTTAATGGTTACTTGCTAGAGGCTGAGGTGGTGGCACAATGATTCTCTACAACTCTTCCTGGACTCCCATTTCCCCAACCTCCCTCAATTCTTTCTTTAAATATAATTTTACTTCATTTTTCAAACCACACTTTGAGGTATTTATTATTATTTGCAGGCTTTGTAGCCCTATCTAACTTTTACCACTATCTTGACTCTCTGCTATCATTCCTCCTCCCTCTCTCTTAAGCCTTCTTTCTTCTCAGTAATTTCAACCTTCATCCAGCTACTTACTTTGCAGCCTTGTACCAGTGTGAGGGAGCAAAAGAGTCCACAGAGACAGAACGAGAAGCACAGTGCATGAGCAGGTCATGCCATGGAGATGCCGGGAGCCTGGGCACTCAGCAGCTCAGAGGCAGTGCGCTCTGTACTGGGACTAGAAGAGAATCAGGTGTGTGACCACTGAGCCACAAAGGAAGCCGAAAGGACATCTGCACAATCCAGAGCGGAAAGTGAGTGAAAGAACCATGCTGAAGAAGTACAAACAAGACCTGAGATAATAATGGTGAGTCAATCCAAAATACGCGTGGACCAGGGGCATTCCGCTTTCTGCGCCAATGACATTTTGAATGTTATGGAATTTCTAATTCAGAAACTACAAAAAGATTGCTTGAATGCAGAAAAGACAAAGTACAGATTCAAGTCCCAATGTGCTACAGATACATGAGATGCAAGCATGGGGCAAAGTTTAAACAAACATTACCACAGACAGATATGCCAAGGCAAGAACAGTATATTCAGTTTTGTTGATACAGAGGAACTGTGAAACACATAAGAAGTCCTAGCAAGGAAAGGATACCGGGCAATTGAAACACATTAGAAGTCTTTGCAGGAGCGTATACCAGGCAAGTGAAATTACAAGTGAAGTCCTGGCAGGAGAGTACAGTCGAGTACACCAGGCATTTTGAATTGCATAAAGTCCTGGAAGGGGAGTATACCAGGTGATTTGCAAAGCTTCAAGAAATACTGAAGAAGGACAGTGTTTTCTAGGCCAAGAAGAAGTTTGTGTTAAAGAAAGACTATCAGAGAACTTGTTGACTAACAGGAACATTGCGAATCAAGGAGAGACACAAAGGAATTGTTGCCATCCCATTTAAGAATCCAGAGAAGGGTACCACCCTCTGGATCCAAGGTCTTTCACCTTGGAGAACATTTTATTTGGAACAATAATTATTTTCAGTTGTGAAATAGGATGTTTTGGACACAAGGACCGGTTTTCAGTTATTGATATCTTGACACAGACAGATCCTTAGTTTTTGGTTTTTAGGTAGGGAAAATCCTCTTTAGAATAGGGTCAGAGAGGCATTTTTCCAACCCATGTTCATTTAAATAAATGTATTTAACCAAATACATGACAACTTTGTGTCTGGCTGTCATTTCTAACCCCTCACATGTGATGTCAGGAATAGGGTCGTGTTCAGTTGACATAAACTGGGAACCCTTAGATTAAAAAAACATAGTAACCAAGCTTCCGATCCATGAATTGCCAGAAAACACTCTATCGGGTTTGACTTGTGTAGAAGCAGGGGAAAACTGATCCAACCAGGGGACCACGTTTTAATATCTACTGACTCAGTCTTCATTCCCCCTCATGGAAACTAAATTAGACTTGCTTCTAAGTTGGGTTTAGCCTGGCAGCATGGCCTGCACATGTTAGCAGGTGTCACAGACCCTGAGGGGACATAATCTTGATGCAAATAATGGCAAAGAGGCATATCAATGACAGTGGGGGAGAGAATAGCCCAAGGGATTCTGGAAAAGGCTCTGTTCCCTAAACCCCAGTTAAGAGGGACCAAGGGTTTTGGGGAGGCAGACATAGGGGGTCATTACGAGATGGCCAGTAGCCATGGTGCTTTTAGCACCATGGCTGCCTCCCATACCGTGTCCGAGTCTGGTCTTTTTCAATGGGGACTTACTGGTGCATTACGACCCTGGAGGGACCGGTAAATCCCCATTGAACAAACCATTGCCCAGTCCCATTTGAGCCCCCATAGGGCTCAATGGGAATGGGGAGGGCTCTAATATCAGGCTCGCGACTACCAAGCCCGTTATTAGCGCCTCGGTTCCTTAGCGGGAGCCGTAAGGGACGTGTGGTCAGAGCACACGTTCCTCACGGGTCCCGCTAGGGGACCTCGGAATTGGGCAGTAAGGGATTACCAGCACCGATCTCCTTACCGGTACCCGGTATCCTTTACCGCCCAACTTGGAAAGAGGCCCATAGAGTCTAGCATTACAGTCCCACCTCGGATATCAGGAGAAGAGACTGAAGTTATCCCTGATTTAGCCTTTGCTCAAAGAATGGTCAAAGAATGATCCCTTGCTTGCTGAGCCTTTTCTTCAGGTCTTACCTGAAGAGGACGGGAGGAAGAAAGGTGGACAATTTATTTTCTTAAAGACCAGACTGTTATATTGGTGGGATAGTGGGCCAGATGGTAGCCCTAGATCACAAATTATAGTATTCAAACACCACAAAATAATTGTGCTAGAAATTGCCCTTTCCCACCTGACAGGTGGACATCTAGGGACAACCAAAACTCAACCAGAGATCCTGAACCGGTTCTATTGGCCCGTGATCTATGCAGATGTAAAGAACTTTGTGTGCACTTGCACCCTTTGTCAGAAGACCAGTATCGAAATGCCCCCTCCAGCTCAATTACCGCCTCTACCCATCAGTGATATACCTTTTTTTACGCAGATGTATGGATATAATTGGAACCCCTGAGCCATCAAAATTGCGAAACCGTTACATACTGGTGATATTAGACTATGCAACCTGTTACCCTGAATCCTTTCCTTTTCAGAATAACACGACAAAACAAATTCTCAAGCACTTAAATACATTTTTTTCAAGAGTTGAGTTTCTTAAGGAGATCCTAACAAACCAAGTGTCTACCTTTATGAGTAACCACATGTAAGAGGGAAAGGGAATTCTCCAGATTAAAACTTTGCGTACTTCTATAGAAGTATCACCCTCAAACTTATGGTTTAGTAGAATGGTTCAACAAGACTTTCAGCATATATTAATGAAACCTTTTGAAGCCGATGGAAACAATTGGATGTTATGACACAATGGGCCCTTTTTGCCATTAGAAACCCCCCACAATCCTCAACAGGATTCTCCCCATTCAAACTTCTATATAGGACAGAACCATGAGATGTTCTTGATATGTTCTGTGAGACCTGGGAGGAAGAGAGGAAGCTACTTCACCACTATTGTAAACTGCCCAGAGACTAAACATACATGTGGGGGCAGTTAGCTATGTAGTACAAGCCAGCATGGTTAAGACCCAAGAAACATCGAAAAGGTTATCATGATTGAAAAGCAGTACTAATATCCTTGTGTATTGGGCAACAGGTTCTAGTTCCCCTCCCTTCATTTCACAAAATGCCCTCTGAGAAGCATGGTCCCTATGAAATAATTGTGCAGATAGGGCCTCATGATTGCTGGGTCTCGCAACCAGACAAAAAGATCAAGACTCACATCTACCATGTGAATCTTCTTAAGAAGTGGAGAGAGGATCCCATTGTGGGATATTTCATTTTAAGGTACTATCCTTTTGATCAAACAGTGACATATCTTGGATTTATGTAAAACTGCTCTCTCATGAAAACCACTGAGAAAAGATATCTAAACCCAATGTGTCCAATGACACCCATGGACTCCAACTCCCATAATCACCCAATTACTGAGACGAGGAAGACAAAAGAGTTGATACAAGGTAACAGGAGCCCAAAGCTCAATGTGCAGACTAGTTGTTCTACAGAATCACCTGTGCGCGGGGCATTTAAAGGTGGCAACCACACTACTGAGTGTGACAGTGCAGGAGAAAACAGTTTCTATGCAGAGGCTTACAACTGTGGGAGACCTGTACCAGTATGGAAGAGTGGAGTAGTCAACTGAGACAGAAGTAGAAATGCAGTGCATGAACAGTATGTGCCATGGAGACACTGGAAGTCACGAGAGAGTTCCTGGGCACGCAACAACTGGAAGAAGCAACTTTCTCCATACCAGGACCAGAAGGGAAGCAGACGTGTGACCGCAGAGCCAGGAAGGAAGCTGAAAGGATGTCTGCACAATCCAGATTGGGAAGCAAGGGAAAAAGCAAAGCTGCAGAAATGCAAACAAAACCAGAGATGCTAGAGAGAACCGGTGAGTGTCATGATTCCTGCACCTCATGTCCCCAGCCCTCCAAGATGTCAGGCTGGAGTAAGGCCACAATCACCTACATGGCCCTCAAGGGCCTCTCCGTCCCTCCAAAGACCCACTTGGAGTCAGACTCAGCACTTGTGGCACCAGACTCACTCACTCCCATAGGATAACATTGGGGATTGAACTTGTAATGCATTGATGGGGACAAGATGGATGCCCCCACATATTTCGGTTCCCAGAACTGCATGTGCAGTCTAGTCTTTTGGGTGTGGTTCAGCCCAGAGACACCTGGGATACCCAGAGACTATTTAAGCCACGCCCAGGCTGAGAAACATGCTTTGCGTTTTCTGCACCTGCAGCGTGACGCTCACCGTGTTCGGATCGGTCTCCAGTAGGCCTGCATCTTTCTTCTGCGCTCAGCTCCTGCAAGAACAAGAACATCGTTAGGAACAGCCTTACCTTGCAGCGCTTCTGCCCATCATTCATCACTCCTTCTGTTCTGTGGGCATCTTCGGTGGTGTCATTCCCATCCCGGGATGCCGCTTCCTAAGGAAAAGGGAAAAGAACAGAAAAAAAGGCATTGGTAAGCATTCTGCAAATCTTCGCTTATTTTTAAATACTGTTCGAGCTTCAAACGCTTACCTGAATCCCAGCCGCTCTGGGGGAACTCTGTCTCCAGAATTTCTCATCCATCTGCAAGAGGGAAAAGACACTCCAGGTTAGCGTGGAAACATCTAGAGGCGCCGCATACCGCGCTTACTCACCGGATTTGTTCTTCATAACCGGCATCTATGCTGAAAACGTCGCGGCACCTAAAAGACACAAAAAAATAACTCAGTTCAATAGAAATACAAAAGGGGTGCATTGTGCATCGCGCTCTCACTCACCTTCAGCACTACTCATCTCAGCAGCACGCCGCCATCCCCGGACGCCGGCCATCATCTAAGGAAGGAAAGGAACGAAGTTAGAGAACTGTTCAAAAGACTCATTATACTTACCTGTCAGACTCTTGCCAGTGAAGTAACTAGGCAGCAACGAGCCTGCATCAATCAACACACCCCTGTACTGAAAGCAGGACAGAGAGCACACTATCCGAGAAAACAAGGTGAGCTGTGGATCAAAGGGAAGGGTTGGACCCCGGGGAAGAAGGGGTTCAAGCACACAGAGACAATAGGGAGTTAAACTCTACCAATCCTGTGTTTCAGGCCCAGTCTCCAATCGAATAGCCTCCAGGGAAGGGTTTGAGGTCATAAGAGGTCAGACCAGGCTGAGTGACGTCCCCGTGGATACCAGGTGAGCGTTACAGTGAGTCAACCCTAAACAAGTGGGAAACCAGGCCATTCCAACAACCGTGCCAACGACAATTTCAATGTAAAGAAACTGCTAATACAGAAACTACAAGAAGATTGTTTGAATGCAGAAAAGGCAAAATACAGATTCAAGTCCCAAATGAGCTACGGATGCATTAGATGCAAGTGAGGGGCAAAGTTTGAAGGAACACTACCGCAGACAGATATATCAAGCCAAGATCTGTAGATGCATTTTTGTTGAGACAGAGGAACTGTGAAACACAGAAGAAGTCCTGGCAAGGGAAGGATACCAGACAATTGAAACACATAAGAAGTCCTGGCAGGAGAGATTACCAGGCAAGTGAAATTACAAGTGAAGTCCTGACTGGAGTGTACACCAGGCAGTTGGAATTGCATAAATAGTCCTGGCAGGGGAGTATACCAGGCGATTTGCAAAGCTACGAGAAATACTAAATAAGGACAGTGTTTTATAGACTAAGGTGAAGTGTTAAAGAAAGACTGTTACATAATGTGTTGCCTAACAGGAGCATTGTGAATCAAAGAGAGACAGAAGGAACTTTTAGAAAAAGAGACAATTGCCATTCCACTTGATAATCCAGGGGAAGGGACCCACCCTCTATATCCAGGGTCTTTCACCTTGGAGAACATTTTCATTGGAGATATTCTTATTTTCAAGTGTGAAAACTTTTTTGCCAATATCAGGTTGAAGACATTTCCTTTTTCATACTTTGCTGTTTTGTTTGTAGTGTGAGGGTCAGGATAGGACGTTTTGGAGACAAGGATGGCTTTTCAGTTTTTGAAATCCAGACACAGACAGATTCTGGTTTTTAGGTAGTGAAACTCCTCTTTAGGATAGGTCAGAGAGGCAGTTTGACAACCCATTTTCATTTAAAAAAGGTTTTTAACAAAAACATGACAACATTGTGTCCAGCTTTCATTTCTGAATCCTCACACTTCCCACCATCCCCATCTACTTTTTTCTGCCATGACCTGCGCTCATTTGAACCATCTCTTTTCCTTCCTACCTTTGCTTCATTCCTCCCTCCCTTCTCTTAATATTTTCTCCTCCCTCTCCCCTGACTGTGCAGCTACCTCTTTTCACATGTTTGTCCATAGCATCTAACACTCCCGTTTTCCATCCCTCCCTTTCTCTCCCTCCCACAAGTCCCTGAAACCCTCCTTAGGCACATCATTACTTACCTTCTGACTACTTTTTGGAGTGCCGAACAATGATGGAAGAAATCTCACTCTTCTGGTATAATTACACACTCCTCTTCTACTTATCCCCTGATCTGTCTTTACTGGCCCATGGGAAGCTTTACATTTCTCACCTTACACTTTACATTTCAGACCACCCTGTCACCTTTTCCAACTCCTACAAAACATCCTCTCTCCTTACCCTCCTGCCCATTCTCTTTTCTCATCTCTTTTCTTCTTGCTTTGCTGTCAATTTGCCTCCAAGGCGGTTTCTCTCCACTCTTCTTTTGCCTCCACTCCCCCCATTCCCGCATACCCTCCCTCTCTCCATTTACTGACCTCAATACAACTGCCCTTTTAAAACATGCTCATCCTATTTATTCTATCTTCCCGTATCTCTCTAGTGTACCCTTATTTCTTTGCCTATCATACCTGCCTTCTGCTCCAATCACCCTCCCTCTGTTGGTAGGTGTCCACAGGAGGCCCTTCCTTCCCAAATCCATTGGGATGCCCATGCAATTCCCTGCCATACATGCATCCATTGGGATGCTCACAAGAGAAATGGCCATCCCAGGGGTCTGCACAAGAGGCCCTTCCTCTGGCCAACCATTTTCTGATGACCTCACCCCATCTTCCACTACTTCTCAGGAGGCCTCCTGTGATGCCATGGGATACAATGCCCAATCGTAGGATTGGCAGTGCTTCATGGCTCAAGTTCATTAATCATTACCAAAGAACACCATAAACCCCCCCCCCAACCTGCTTGATCTCTCTGGGAAACTCTCCTCCTATTGTGGGTACACATGCAGCTCCTCTTCCTCCTCTCCTCTCATCTTCTTTCCTTGTCACAATCAGAATGATAGGTACCCCATGAAAGAATCACCAATGAGTGGATCAAGACACATGAAGCAACTAGTCGGAGCCAAAATGTGGGATCCACACCCGAGGAACAAGAAGAACAAATCCAAGAACAAGCCACGGAATCAAGAACTCCTACTACAAACACACTGAATGACACAACAACAGAAGAAACAGAACAGAAGGTGGGGGGGGGCAAGACAATGACAAACACCAACAAACACTCACAAATAAATTGGGAAAGGGATGTAGGATGATTTGTGTGTTTTATGGGGATAGATTTAGGGACAAGAAACTTTTTGGGGCTTTATTTTACATTGTAATAGGGGAAACAAAGGAAAAAAGGCTTCATTGCTAATGCAAGAATCATCAAATTGACAAGGGGGGTCCTGGGAGTCTCTCTGCCAGACATTAGTCCTGGTTACGAGAGACTTACCCAGAGTCTTTAGCTCACTATCTTTCACAAAGAAGAAATATCCTAAACATATCAGTCTTTGTCCTGCCCTGGGGCAGTCCAGCACCGAAATGCTAGGCAATTCTCCTCTGAACAAGAGTACCAACAGCATCCCCAGACACGTGTTTTGGTCTGGTTGGACCTCATCAGTAGGGAGGAGCTGTGCCTCTCTAAGAATAGTGAGCAAGGGGTCCATGTCTGGATTCCCCTAGTAACTTAGGGTGAGACCCAAAGTTACTTGAATATGCAAATTGACAAGGGGGTCCTGGGAGTCTCTCTGCCAGACATTAGTCCTGGTTACGAGAAACTTACCCAGAGTCTTTAGCTCACTATCTTTCACAAAGAAGAAATATCCTAAACATATCAGTCTTTGTCCTGCCCTGGGGCAGTCCAGCACCGTAATGCTAGGCAATTCTCCTCTGAACAAGAGTACCAACAGCATCCCCAGACACGTGTTTCGGTCTGGTTGGACCTCATCAATAGGGAGGAGCTGTGCCTCTCTAAGAATAGTGAGCAAGGGGTCCACGTCTGGATTCCCCTAGTAACTTAGGGTGAGACCCAAAGTTACTTGAATATGCAAATTGACAAGGGGGGTCCTGGGAGTCTCTCTGCCAGACATTAGTCCTGGTTACGAGAGACGTGGACCCCTTGCTTACTATTCTTAGAGAGGCACAGCTCCTCCCTACTGATGAGGTCCAACCAGACCGAAACACGTGTCTGGGGATGCTGTTGGTACTCTTGTTCAGAGGAGAATTGCCTAGCATTTTGGTGCTGGACTGCCCCAGGGCAGGACAAAGACTGATATGTTTGGGATATTTCTTCTCTGTGAAAGATAGTGAGCTAAAGACTCTGGGTAAGTCTCTCGCAACCAGGACTAATGTCTGGCAGAGGGACTCCCAGGACCCCCCTTGTTAATTTGTAATGCAAGAATCAGACACCATAGGTAGAAACTTGAAGAGGGAATAATTTTGCATTGAGAGCCCTCTTGCATTGTGACAGTTGCCAAGGTGGGAGGAGATCTAGGAACGGTGTGTTTAGTACTTTGTTGGGAATATTAAGAGTGGAAGACCTAAGAGCAGGCTCTAGAAAAAGACAAGTATGCTAGAACAGGGATGGAGAATACATTTTGACAAAGTTATGGGTGACATGAATGAAATGGAGAAATTGGATTCCCTTGTATGCGCTGTCCAAATATAATGGGCAGACTGCCTCCACTTGCATGCCATTTGGTTGTATGTTTTCTACAATGTTTTGGCAGATGTGACTGCCAAAGGATATCTAGTCGTGCAATGGTAGCTGGTGCAAGTTTGGCAGCACTGTTGAAGCAGCCTGCAATGTGGTTGTTAAAAAGGGCTTTGTGTTGGACATAGGTTTGCTGGTGTATGGACTTTCATCAAATGTGTATATTATTTTATGGAAATCACATATAAGTAGCTTAAATATTAATGTGTGGTGGTGGTTTACATTAAGATATTACTTGCCTTGTATATATATATATTTTTTTTTAAGTGCCAAATCCCTAAGGCATGCAGGCGCTGTACAAAGGGACAGAGCTACAGAACAGGAATTCCAGGATTCTCAGGTTTCTTTAAATAAACAGCCTGGTCTTTAGCAACTTTTTAAAGGCAAGATGATTTTCTTCCTTCCGGAGTGACTCTCATAGCTCATTCCAGGCCGTGCCACCCGAACCGGGAAAGAGCGGCCATTGCCCCAGACTCTTTTAAATCGATTTACTCTAAGGAGGGACGCCTTAGCTGAACAAAGGTTCCTAGTGAGTTGATAGATTACTACCTTCTCTTTAAGATATTGAGGGGTAGTCCCAAAAATACACGTATGTCCTAAGGTTAGAAACTTAAAAAGGACCCTAGCTGCCATTGGAAGCCAATGCAGCTCTCTCCGATCTGCTGTTACTGGTTCTCTCTGTGCCATCTGGTGAACCATATGCATAGCTTTGTTTTGTATTTTCTGCAATTTCTGTATTGAATCCGTACTGGCACCCCCCAGCAGAGAGTTACAATAATCCAAACGTGGTAATATAATAGACCGTGCCAATTTTACGCGGTTATCCTTTGTGACCATAGGACCAACCAATCTCAGTACACTGAGGTAATAATTAGTATTTTCTCACAATATAGCCCACATGGGCATGTGCATTAAGATTAGCCTCCATGTAAGTATGGAGAGTCTTCATCTTGGTAGCCACTGGAATCAGGCTACCCTCGATCAGGAAGCTGGAAAAATCCTGACCTAAACTCTCCCTAGCGTGCTTAGACCCATAAATCATCAGCTCAGTTTTCCTGGTATTTAAGCACAGCCAATCTATGGACATCCCATTTTTAATAACCAGGTAGATATTATTTAACCTCTGCTGGTCCTCAGCATTATTTCTGCTAAGTTCCATTGATAGATGAAAATCATCAGCATAATTTGTGAAGAAAATCCCCAATCTCTCCAATTCTAAGCACAGGGGCTAGATATATATATGTTAAAAAAGTGAGGGAGACAGACATGCCCCTGCAGTGGGTTCCGAATCAGACGAGACATCTCCCCAACAAACCTTGGATCTATGTCTCTCCAGAAGCGACCTCATCCAACTGACCACCTCCCCAGAGAATTCCCATGTGACAGTCAATCTCTACAACAGTATTTTACGGTCCAGTAGATCGAAAGCTGTTGATAAATCAAGCAAGATCAGCAGCCCCGACACACTCCTCTCGAACACTGTCAACATCTATGTTTAGAGGTCGACTAAGGCACTCTCTGTGCCATAGGTGCATCAAAAACACAATTGTTTCTTGTGTAACATGCCTACAGCCTCCTTATTTCATTGGAGCTGCATGATGGCCAACTTGTCGAACAGTTTAAGAAAGAAAAAGGTATTGGATATGGGGCGTCAGTTTGCTGCATCATTAGGATCCAAACCCTGTTTTTTCAAAATGGGCGTCAACGCAAAACACCTTTGATGATTTGAGGTATGATGCAGTGATTAAAGGAGGCATTAGCAATTCTGCACAAGAATGGTGCAAAAACACCATGATGTTCCAGGACGACCTTAGATGGCAATAGAACCCCTAGGCAACTTGTGGGATGCATAGACTTTAGAATTTCTTCAATTTCTGAGATTGCTACAGTTGAAAAACCAATGTGCAGAGAAGGCACCACCAGATTTTGCTCCCTAGGATCAGAGGGTGTTTGGTCAGCCACCATTCCTTTTTGCCTTCTCTTTTTTTATTTATTTATTTTTTTTATTTTACTTGTAACATTTCGTTTACAAACAAACATTAATTACAATTACAAATACAAATTCAAATTCCTTCATCGCAAACTCAAATCAATTCAAGTTCCTCAATTGATGTTCTCATCATCATTCAGATTCTTGTCCAAAAAGTCAACAACTGCACATGTTAATAACACATTTCGAGTTGATAGTATGTGAAACCACCAATCTTCCATGTCACCATTTTGTGGAGCATACTTCAGTAAATAGAAAGATCTGGAACTTGTTAGTTCAACACATTCAGTTATTAGATGTTTCGTTGATTCAATTGAGAGTTTACAGAATCTACAGCAGTTGTCACTTGTATGTTTATCGTGTCTACTATATAGATTCTCTTTGGTTTTATAGATATTTACACAAAGCCTTAAAAATCGATTGCAATGTTTCCTTGAAGGGAATTGCTCTAGATATTTCGGTAATGTATCTAAACTGTTCGCTGTAGAGCCCAACTATAAAACTGTTTTCGACTTTGATATCCTTTCGTTGTTTTGTAACCAGTTCCACAGTCTCCGTTTTTTTTTTCTATCTGTGGTGTTAGAAGCACTGTCTCCCACTTTATATCAGCAGATACTAAAATGCTTCTAATTTTTGTAGACCACAGCAGCAATAGTCCTTGATAGGGCATTGCAGCGGACTAGGCTAGTAATTGGTAAACTGGGCGACAATTCACCAATGTCATTTTTCGCAGTGCCGCAATAGATCGCCACAAAACTGTACCATACATTGAGTCAATTCCCAGCTTGTGTCTTATTGTATTCATTGAAACATTTGTAGGTAGCTTAAGAACATGTCTCCAGAAATGACCTTCTAGAAATGTCCATACCCAATTGTTTAAATTCCAACCTGCCTCTGCTCCAAATGTAATAGAAGGAATAACTTTCTGAGTATAGAAGTTCAGAACTGGGTTAAGTGTAAATTTGCCAAATTCTGCATGTAACTTTGCTCCTTGAAGAGCAAATGTTGTCATCCAATGCCTTAAATCCATAAACCAGTCTTGTTCTCTGATTGAATTATTGAATTCGATTCCTAGATATTGAATGGCAGGCACTAAATGAATTTTTGTCCCCGCCAGATGCCATTGAAAAGTCTTGTCTCGCCACTTCTTCATTCCTCCAATTACGAAGATCTTTGTTTTACTTACATTAATTTCTAGCTCGTTTTCATGGAGATAATGTTGTAACCTAGTTAAAAGCCTCTGAAGGCCAATCGGTGTAGAATTAATTAGAACAATGTCATCCGCGTAAATGAGACAACTAATCAGGTGTCCATTTATTTTTGGCAGAAGCGATTGCACCTCTTGTAGGACATCTGAAATCTCTGAGATGTATAACTTAAACAAAAGAGCTGCCAACAGGCAGCCATGTTTAACACCTTTGTTTCTCGGTATTTCTTCAGTAAGATCACCATCGTTATTAATACGTACCCTGATTGAGGTATTTTCATGTAATGCCATTATAGGATGAAGCAAGTTTGATGGACAACCCCATTTCTCCAACTTCTTCCATAATTGTGACCAATTTAAAGAGTCAAATGCTTGGTTCATGTCGACAAAAGCCAGGAACAGTTTTTTCTTTTGTTTTATTGCCTCTAATTTTAAAGTTGTTAGTATCAAGAGGTTTAGCTCTGTTCCCACTCCTTTAGTAAACCCCGATTGACGAATATACATTCGGCCAGAGGCTTGTGCCCATGCAGATACTTTTTTTTTGCAGACAAGTTGCAAAGATTTTTCCCACTGTATCTAAAAGGGCAATCGGGCGATAATTTACCAGATCGTCGTGATTGCCCTTTTTAAAAATGGGAATTATTATTGCCCTTTTCCAAGACTTGGGGAGCTGCATTGATCTTGATATTGCTTTAAAAAGTTCCTCAATGAATAAGGCCCAGAGATCGATATTCAATTTTAACATCACATTTGTTAACCCATCAGGACCCACCGCGTGGGAGTTTTTCAACTTTTTAATAACTAATGTGATGACCTGGGCATTTTCACTGACGTTCCAATCATTTGCCGGGGTAATATCCCAAAAAGATTGTAAGTGCTCAGCGTTGTAAAAAACCTGACTAAAATGTTGTTGCCAGGTCAATTTTGCAATGCCCATTAATAACTTTACATCTTGGAACACAGCCTTGTTGTTTATTATTTCCCATATCTCTTTAGTTTGATGACACATGATAAGTTTTAATATATGTTCAGCATGATCTTGGTCTCTAATGATCACAAAACCTTTGAGCCAATTGCGATATCTCTGCTTACACTGTTTAATCAGATATACATTTTTGATAGTTAAGTCTTTACGCAGCATTCTAATCTCCTTCTGTTTCTCTTTTTTCCGCTGCAATATTGCTGCACTATAAGCAATTTCTTTTCTAAATATACATTTGCCTGTAATATCTGTTTTTATCAGCAATTGTGAAAACAGTGCAGGATAGTTTAGTTTGCATTTATCCGATGTCAGCTCGGAGAGCATTTCAGCATTTATCATTCTGAGTTGCTGAGCGTTTATTTTAAGTCTGTTTCCTCGCTCGTTTACTTCTAAGGGTAGGGTATTTTTCAACTGGAGCGGCATTTTCGGTGACATCCAAGTTAATTCTAGGATGTTATGATCACTTTAGTTGGAATTGATCACTTTAAATTGTTCAATATTTGGCCACATGGACATCGATGACCAGATAGTCTATTATCTTCATACTTTAGTCACGGTGCCATGTGAAATTCGGCGGTCACCCTTTATATTGCGATTTAACATATGACAGTTTCTTGCTAAGAGGGCAGATTTTAACAAAGTACCTCTGGAGTTTCTTCCCCCTGTCATCACGGAATTTAAAACCAACGGCTTTCTGTTATCATCAAACCATGATAGATTGAAGTCCCCACACACAATCACAGAAAGTTCATTATATTTATTTATACTTGTTGCCTATTCCCTGTAAAGTCACCCACTGTTAGAATCTTCAACATGTCCAGCTGTTTACAAATCTTGGCCTATAGCAAGCACAAGATTGTCTGCAAATGCCTTCTGACCTTGTGTGCACTCTTCCTTTTTAGGGTTTATGTTTTGGTTTAGTACTTTAGGCTTTTCCCATGTTATGAACAGTTTAAAGAGTTCCTTTGTTTCGTTTCCTGCCCTGCTAATTTGTTCATTGTGGTTTTTACATTTGGCGTCTATGCTCTTGCCTTTATACTGTGAACATCTGTGCCACCATTCCCATGGGTAAGTGCATACTGTATGTGTCAATGATGATGCGAGCCTTCTGTTCTCCTGGCTTCAATGACAATTCTTATATCCTTCCCCTTTCTTGTCGTTCCTTTGAGTTATTCTCTGGAGTCATTGTACATCAGTAATCTCTCTGGTTGCCTTATTACAATGCAATCTGCAGTAGGCCTTCCATTAGATGCATTTATGTTAAATAACAAATATGATACTTACCACATATTATAACTGAACCATGTGCTGAATTACACATTGTATGGCTAAGTAACACATACAGAAACATTATTTATGTCGGGGAATGTCATATTCCCAGTAAAGATACCATTACTGGATTGTAACACATATATTCTACATTATACCACGTTAATTACAAACCATGGGACTGTTGAGTGCACATTTCAAGTCCAGAATCAATAACATTTTTTAAAAATGTTGCACGCACCTGCCTTCCTCCCCAATTTCTTAACACTGGAAAGAGATATGTCTGTCTTAGTGCTGCATAGAGAGGGCACAATAATATACAATGTAATTAGTCGTCAGCATTGTGCCAATTACACAAACATTTGCTCACACTCTTACTCCCATTGTTTATTGAAAGAGCAGTGCCTTTTGTGAATAACACATTTGTTCTCAAGCTGAGTAAAATGTCTCTCTTCCTTGGATCAATGAACCATTGAACATATCTCGACTTGCCCTTAGATGATATGTTCCTGGAATAGACTTTGGTTGACAAGGAGTATGATTTAAAGATTAATGCCATTTTTTGTTGTTATTTGCTGTTGTGAAATAAAAACTTTTGACCGAGAATTGAACACTCTGTTTGTTACACTCCATATCTTCCCTTTGTCTCCATTTTTTTCAAGGGAGTGCTTTCATTACTCATGTACGATCTTCATTGTTGCCAGCTTTTTCCTTAACAAAATAGTCAGTGAGGCCAAAGGACTTTAATGTTGTGATTATATATTTCAGCCATGGAGATCTGTTGTGGACATCTGAATCCATGATGTACTCTACTATGAGTCTAGTTAGGCTCAAATTTGGATTTGCCCATAATCGCAACCAATATACTAGAGGGTGTAAACAGATGAGATCCTCACTGTGCGTCAAACCATATTCCTCATGTAGAAGGTAACCTGTAAAACCCTGGTGAACTCCCATTACACTTCAGACAAAATTGATTCTCCTTTATTTTTATTACTTTTGAACATTGATAACCCCAAACACCAGCAACGTACATAGCCAATGGCACAGACTTTGTTGTATAGCTGTGCACGGTGCACCATTTACCTGCACAAATTTACCTGAGTCCTTGCACTATGGTGACACCCTAATAGCAGAAGGAATTTAATGACTCCATTTTACATCCTTCCACCATTATTGGGCTACCACATGTCTTTGCAATGCCAACACACATGTATTTGGACTTATGTTGATTTGGACGTCCCTCAGACTCATATAGTAATTGAACCCTGGTACCAGTGTTTGTAGCACTTTTTTTGTTCTTGCAACCAACAAAGCGTTGTGTGCCTATATAAGAACACCTATTCATTTTCCTCCCACTTTGGATATGTCATTAGTCAGTTTAATGAATGTTGATGAAAGCAAATGCATGTATAGATTAAAAAGTGATGGCGCTAAAACTGACTGCCTTTCCTAACCCCATGGGTCGGCCTAAGTGACTGCATTAATTTGCCAGTGTTATCGATTCGTATTCATGCTAACAAGTTGCTGTGCATTTCAGCTAAAATTTGGAGCATTGGAGATGGCTTATCAAGGCAGCATAAAGATTTCCAAATGTTTTCATGATTGATGCAGTCAAAACATTTGAAGACCAGCTATATCGGACTCCTGGAACCTCAAGGATACTTATCAAGAATTAAACTCATATTCAGAATTTTGTTCCGTTATTCCTACACATTCACAAAACCCATATTGAACATCAGAGAGAATTATTTTATCTTATGCAGAGTTCATTATTTTCCCATAAGGAGCTTGGCCAAACCACTTCACTGTTGTGTCAATTGGATAAATAGAATGGTACCATGTGGGACCTGCCCTATTACCTTGCTTAAAGATCAGTGATATAACCATCTATTTCCAAGTGTTCGGGATGATCTCTCCGTATAGAAAGATGCTAAATATCTCTGAAAATAGTCAACCAAACAGTTCCTTCTTGTTTAAAGAACTCAATAGGGACCAAATCTGGTTCCACGAACATACCATTCATTGGCCATCTTGGCTAGCACTTCCCCTATCTCATTGAGGGACAGTGTTACTGTATCACTTGTGGGCCTTGAAGTCTCATGGCAAATAATGCAATGCAAAGATGGATGCATGTTTCTTTTCCAAACACTTTATTTACCTCAGCTGATCACCTTCTATTCAGTTGTTGACTTTGTAGGTAATCAATGTGGTCAAGTATTTAATGCGGGTGATGTGATTAGGTTTACAGTCTGAAACTGGAGATGTCTAGTGGGACTTACAAGGGACCTGCAGACCTCCCGTAGAAAGGGAATCCCATGTCAGTACTGGAAGGATCCCTGGTGCCCCACACATATCCCACACCACTACCTTGGAGACTGTCATATGCTGGACAAAAGGCAAAAGGGCTATTTACCATTTGGGGGCATTTCTAGAAGAGCATCCATATCAGCTAGGATAGTGCACCCTCTACCCAACCCAGACTGACTAAGATTCAGGTCCCGAACTCACCAGAATGTTTCATGACAACTCCAAAGTCCTGACAATGCTTATTGAGGGTCTTGCTACAGACGCGGCTCGAATTCTAACTTCTCTTTAATGCACTTGCACGATCCGTATGTCACAAGACCTAGTAGCAACATTAATTCTAAGCAGAGAAGAAGGTCGAGGTTGTGCACTCTGCCAAAAGGTGTATCAGAGTTTCAATTACCTTTCACAATCACTGGCCCTGGGGATACCAAACCATTTACCATAGTGTTTGCTTCTCTAAGCATTTGTAATGAAATCTCCAGGTGCCAACAGCCCCATCTGCCATGGTTTTCTTTCTAGCAAGGTCGGCCAATCTGCACTCAAAGAAGTCTCGAATAGCTTGGAGGCCTGGGTAGGCGGCAGGGACGTCATTTCACCAAAATGCAGGGGTAGCAGAAGGGACATCACAAGACCGTTCACCTCTGATGACATCACAGGAAGTGATATAATTTGACCCCACCACAAAGCAACTTCACAGGAAGCGGTGGAACATAACCTTTCTCCCATTGACAAAACAGGAAGTGGCAGCAAATAGCATTGTCCCTAAGTAAACTATGAAAAATGCGAGTGAGATATCACTGGAATGTGATATACATTTTAAACAAGAATGGATCACCATATGTATCATTAATATCCGTGTCTAAAGGCCCATATTACCAAATTACTTGGAAGGCAAACAGAAGTGAAGACCAAATGATAACGATGTGTTATTATGTGTTATTATATAGCACTTACGCTAAAGTGCTTTATATAGAACAACTGTCTATACAATATCACGCAATCTGTGTTGGTACTCATTTATCAACCTCAGAAGGATGAAAGGCTGATTTGGCCTTGCTGGGATTCGAACCTGCAAATCACACACATCCCACTGAGGTATCATACTGGCTATAGTTATCTTACCGGCTATGGTAAAAAGAGCAATTACATTTCTGGATGTTCTCAAAGTCAAAAAACAAATACATTAAACTGGTAACTGAGATTTAACAGCAGGCCAGCTCATTTGCATCTCTGGTCCATAGTTGGCCACATGTCAAGCCTGCGCGGCATGCAGTACTCTGGGCACTTGTTACCTCATGCATACAAACATCCTGAACAGCATGCCATGGAAATAGAGCAGATAGACACATTGCAACAAAGCATTCATTTGCTGCACCATGAAATCAAAGGCCAGTTTATGTGCTATGGTCAAACATTTCTACGCTGTACAAAAGCTTTTAGGCACAAGGATTTTGTAAAGTGACCACGGACACCGAGATGGACTGTCTTCTGGTGATCATAACAATGACAACGGCAGAAAAAAACACACTATAGCTGCAACTTGTTAAAAGGAAAATACTTAGTCCAAAATGGATGCTTATTCTACTCTAAATGCTTTTTCGAAGTTTTTGCCTGCATTGTGTATTTGAGGTGTTTAAGAACAAACTAAATCAGTGACTCACCCCCTCAAGTGTGCCTGAAATAAACCTTTAATGAGTCTAGCAATTATTGTATAGAATTCCAGGAAGACAAATTATTTGTTATTCCTATTATTTCTGATTTGGGGTCACTGCTCAAAGAGTTACACTAGTGGAACTCCTGTATTTTAAGAGGCCTGAACAAAAAAGCCAGCCACTATAGAAACAAATAGCCACATGGCGCTGGCCACTGCCCAGTAGCTTCAATTTTTTTTTTAAAAAGAAGCTTTTTTTAGAAGTAGCAAGGGAAAACACAGCGATAGCAAGGGTGACCCCTGGCGACCCCCAAATGACATCCCTGATAGGCAGAGCTTGAGACAGTATCACTCTGCACAAGACTAACCATGCACCTGAGGGAAACTTCTAAGTTGTTTATATGGAGCAACAACTAAAAGTATAATTATCCTTGTGCCCGAGAGATGATTTGCAGTGTGACGCACTTTAAAATAATTGATTGCCCTCAAAATTACCCAGAGACCTACGAAGATTAAGCAGATTAAAAAAAAATGTAGCTATAATTAATGCAATCATTTCGTTTCACAGCTACGTATGCATTTGTGCATATTATATGCACGTCTTGGGGTGAAGTGTACATACATTGATTCGCATACCTTTATTAGCAAACTATAAATGCTGTAATTACTTCCTCTGAGAAATCTTTAAACGTGAGCAAGTGGGTGACAAAAGGTGCAAGAAGACGCTTACATAATTTTCTGATTATCCGGGAACTTTTCTTTCACTCTTTCAGACGCTCAGGAACGAACACCAGAACACGCGTTTAGTATTACTTATGTATCTATTTTATTTTAATTTTGGCTATTAGGTTACGCTTCTGTACCCCTTTTCGAGCTAAAGCTGTTAGCATAGGAGTACAGATAGAAGGGAGATGAGATGTAAGGAGGGACACATAGCCTGTCGGTGTCACTTGCATTTTTACCCACCAGTTGAAGGCCAATGGCTGTGCTAATCCATATGGTAATTTCAACACCCCACCGTCATCTCACTGCACAAAACGGCCTTTCCATGGATCTCTCTGAGCCAGCATTCCCATGCAGTAATGACAAACTATGAACTTTTACTAGGCTGCCATTGATAACTCCAAGCATTCTTCAGAAATGTAATGTGCCTCATTATGACTGTGCCGGTCCGGTAACGACGGTGCCAGTAAGTCTACCGTCACCATTGTTATCAGACCAGCACAGTACGACTCTGTGGGCGGGTGCTGTTCCGCCCGCCAGGATCAAACCTGGTGGGCGGGATGGCACTCGCTCTCAGAGTTCTCTCGGGAGCACCGGCACCGTTAACGGTGCCGGTGCTCCCATGTACCCATTCCCATGGATCGGACTCCATAGGATGAGGATTAACAGAAGCACTGGCGACTGACTTCCCAGCCGCCGGGGAAGTAATACCCCGGTGTTACCAAGTAGAAAGGTGCTGGTAATTTTTTTCGGATCAGGTGGCAACCCGCCGGTATCACCGGCAGGGTTACCGTCAGGCCCGAAATGAGGCCCAATGTCTTCATTGCAGTTGTAGATCTGCTCCTAGTGTAATAAACATGCCTTAACCAGGTGTGCCTTCAGTAATATCTGTGTTCTTACACCTGTTCCCTGCATTGAATTTCTATTAAGGACATTCATTGGCAAAGTCAAAGATTTGGATTTTTTTGGGATGGAAATGAGCCTATCCCACCCCCCCAGGCAATTTCAGGTAAGGCGAACACCATATGTGGTGATGTAGCATACAATGGGGGAGCAATTCGCACTATGAGGCAACATGTAGAGGCACTGTAGCGCCTACGAGTAGATGCGAGGCACTAGTACACCCATAGCCCATCACTCCATTTTGTATTAGGCCAAAAGGGAATAAGTTGCAGGCTCGAGTTGTTCACATTTTCTGCTCACTATGCCCAATCTCGTACAACAGAATAAAGCTGAATAACCCCATTCTCACGGAAGTCCACTTCCCCCTCATCCCTCTAGTGTTGCGAATATTTAGTATCTTCCAAAGGAATGCGCTCTGCAGTAGCATGAGACAACACCAGGCTCCTCACTGCATCCATTCATCTCCACTAAACTGCCAGTAGGCCTCTAACCCCCACCCAGCCAGTGTGGAGCCAGACCCACATTCCTGACCAACCCACCGTTGTATCCCCCAATGTGTGCATGATACCCCTGACCCACCACAAATCACATGTCTGCAGAAGATCTATGCATGCGCGGCTCTATTCTTACAAGCATGAAAACATATCTCTTTTAACATGAGGTACAGGGAGGGATACATTAAAGATCAAACCCTGGTTGGAGACCTTGAGCGCCGGAACTGCGATATCAATAAAGCCCTAAATGTGTGGGTCAACATGATTGTATTTTATCCTCCATTCCCCCTGGCACCCTTTCCCATGCTGCCCAGGTGCCTGCCACAATGATATAATAATCCATCTTAGCATGTTTAGTTTAGCAAGAAACAATGTATTAATGTGTGCTCCAACCTTCACTATGAGGAGGAGCCCAGCAGACCCACGTGGATCCAGACAGTTGGGAAACAAGTAACCAATTACACAGAATTTGACCAGGTACAAACCAACTTGGGTACACAGCGTTGACTCGATTTCCATGAGGATCCTGGGCTATTTTCCATCCAGCTGTTTCAAAAGTATTTGATGGTGAAGGGGGTACTCCCTTCTCCCAAAATGATAGCCATATATGTGTCCCACAATGCATCAGCAATGCTAACAGGCTTTTTTGGAATGAGAAATCAGCAATTTCCCCCAACATTTCTTTTGATAATAACTTTTGACTTGCTGGTTGGATTTGGATGAAAATTGCAAAACAAAAGATTTTTCAAGGTCCCCCCAATCCACACATTCTGGGAATAATACATTATTAAATGAAAATAGATATCATGAAAACAATTCACCATAGTTTTACAGTGTTCAGCTCAATCGTTTAACCATAGAGAAAAAGTGCAGGTTTTGAACAGCAGTAGAACGAAAGCCACTGGGTAGATATGGAGAAAATAAGGAACAAATTTGGCACAGCGCATTCACTCACATTTTTTGATTGGTTTGGAGTAAATCCATCTGGTAGTTTTTAAAATATTCAAAAGGCAACGGGTGCCCCCTGCGCCTCAAAACATTTTGGATCATCCATTGTGCGTGTTAAAGCAGAGACGGTGAGAGAGGCTAATAACTTTTGACTTGCTGGATTTGGATGACATTTTCCAAATAAAAAGTGTGTCAAGATGCCCACTAAAACTGAAATTTTGGGAACAATTGTTTAGAAAATATAAAAGTCATTCAGAAAACATAAACATGCTGTTTTCAGCCCAATCACATTCCTTTGCCAAAAAAGATAAAAAAGCGCAGTTTTTGAACAGCTGTAGCTTCACAACTGCTTTGCAGATTTGGAACAAATAAGAAACAATTTGAGTGCAAAGCATTGACTTAATTTCCTTGACTGGTTTGGTGTAAATTCATTGAGTACTTTTTAAAATTTTTGACAGAGAACGGGGGGCCCCCTGTGCATTAAAACCTTTAAATCAGTCTTGGTGCTTTGAAGCACAGAGGATGAGAGAGGCTAATAACTTTTGACGTGCTGGATGGATTTGGATGACATTTTCTAAATCAAAAAGTTTGTCAAGCCCCCCCAACCATCAACTGGAAATTTGTGGAACAATTGACTAAAAAATGAAAATGTTATTAAGAAAACATTAAAATGCAGTTTTCAGCCTATACCCATTAATTTTCTCATAGAGAAAAAGCAGTGTTTTTGAACAGCCGTAGCAAGAAAGAAAGAAACAATTTGGGCATAAAGCATTGACTTAATTTCCTTGACTGGTTTAGTGTACATCCACACAGTAGTTTTTTAAATATTTGACGGAGACATGGGGTTGCACCCTATTCCCTAAACATGTTATATATTGGCATTGGTGCTTTGCAGCAGAGAGGCTCAGAGACTTTTCTGAAATGAAGAGCCACATTTTTCTTTTTGCTCGATGCAAGTGATTCCTGCGATATTACCTAGAGAGGCCGCAAATGAAAGAACTGAAAATGCTATTTGGAGGAGGGAAACAGGATGCCATCCATCTTTGGAATGAACTCCTCTGCGACCTTACAGAGTCTGATAACGTTCCTGACTTCAGAAAGAACTGAAAACTTGGAGAACACTAATTGTTTTGAAGGACAGCACTAAGATGGCCTGGCTATAGGTGCTATATTAATACCAATATCAATAGCAATAGCAGTCACATCAGGCTAGAGGTTGGGAGTGGGAAAGAAGATATCATGGGAAGTTGGGGATTTGGGGGTTGGTTTGGGGAGCCAGTTACAGGTAGAAAATGTTCATTTTTATCAGGCATGACATTCTCAGAAAGAAATGTGCATCATATGAAGCGTTGAGTGATATGGAGTAATGGGAGAGGGTTAGGGAACGACAAAGCAATTGAGTGGAGTGAGGGGACCTGGAAAAAAGAAGGGGCACACATGTTGAGTGCCTGTGTGGACGTGGAAGTGTTTTTAATTCTTAGAAATGTTTCCCATCATCGTGGGAATCAGCGACCCGCCACTCTACTGCAGGAATTTCAGTTATTGTAATGATTACTGTGAAATCGTTGCTGGAATAAGGAGTTAGAAAAAAGGTTTAACATCTGCAGTGGCTACAACTACTGGGTAGGGTGCAATGGGTTCAGCACTCGCATTTCAATCAAGTCCACATTAACAATGCGCCCCCTGTTGCGCAATGCATGACTACAATGATGATGTCACAGATGACAACACTGGTGACATCACTAATTACATCATGCATTACATCATTGATGGCATCTATAATAATATCACTGATGAAATCAATAATTACATCAGACATGATATGATAGTTTGATATGATAGTTTATTTATTTAGTGCCTATACACAATGTTTTTCGAAGCGCTTCAAGGCAAGGGAGGGAACAAGGGAAAATACAATGACATTCTTATAGGCCATGAACAGTAAGGATGTGAAATTAACTATCGTACTCAGCCTGATGACATTTAAGACATAGAAAAGGAAGGGAGGGGGTGAGTGGGAAGGAAATGGAAACAGACAGGTCACTACCGTACTAGGCCTGACGACATTTCTGGTAGAGCCAGAGAAAAACAAGAGGTGAGGGAGAGGAACAAAACAAGCGACTGTCATACTAGGACTGACGACATTTCAGATAGTGCTGCAGGGGGGGAGGGGAGGCAAAAACCAGTAAGGGAGGGGGGAGGAGACAGACGAGGTTGCTATCATACGAGGTCCAGGGACAATTCTGATACAGTAAGTGCATAGAAGAAAGTAAGGGGAGGAGATATGAAAAGGGAGAAGGGAAAGGAGAGAACAGAGAGTTAGCAGTTAAAAGAGTGGAGAAGCAAGGGGCGAGAGTGAATACAATGCAGAAGTCAGTAGTAACACATAATGTTGCAAGCCAGGATACAAGATGAATATGGGAACATCATGATTCAGGGCCAGCATTAGTACAAGATGCAAAGGGATTCCAGCATGAAAGTTGAGAAAGGGTGATGCACCGTGAATGAATGAAGTCCATAAAATTCAAATCCAGCATTGGCCACAAGACGGTGATGGTGAAACCAGAATTTATCAGGACAGACTCCTGTAGAAGTAGGTAGGCTTGAGGGGGATGAGGGGGGAGCAGGGTAGAAGAATCCAGCAAAACAGACAACACCTGTGTGCGAGAATGGTGGGGGCACAAGGGAACATCACGGGGGGATCAGGGGGGGGTGGGGATGGCCTGTGGGGACAGATAGAGTAACACATGTTGGTGCATGCTTACCTGCTGTCTGAGTAGGGGGTCGGGCCCTGGGTCCTCCTGGTCCCAACAGGAGTTGCCCTTTTCTTCGTCTGCCATTCACTTTGGACGCCCGGGCGAGAGATGCCCTTGATCTAAGAGTTAAGAGCAGGAAAGAGGCAGCAGGGCTAAGAAGGTGAGTGCTTAGGCCAGGTGACCTAGATCCACTTGCACCTGCTTCCCATCTGCAAAGGAAAAGAGGCTGAAGGGCTCCTTAAGTAGGGAAAAAGAGCGGCAAGCAGGAAGGCACCAGGTGGGGGGAGCTTGCTAAGTGGTGAAAAAGAGCGGCAAGCAGGAAGGCACGAGGAGGGCAGAGCTTGCTAAGTGGTGAAAAAGAGCACAAGTAGGCAGGCACCAGGTAGGCGGGGCTTGCTAAGTGGCGAAAAAGAGCGGCAAGCAGGAAGGCACCAGGTGGGCAGAGCTTGCTAAGTGGTGAAAAAGAGCAGCAAGCAGCAAGGCACCAGGTGGGCGGAGCTTGCTAAGTGGTGAAAAAGAGTGCAAGTAGGAAGGCACCAGGTAGGTGGGGCTTGCTAAGTGGAGAAAAAGAGCGACAAGCAGGAAGGCACCAGGTGGGCGGGGCTTGCCGAGTGGTGAAAAAGAGCGACAAGCAGCAAGGCACCAGGTGGGCGGAGCTTGCTGAGTGGTGAAAAAGAGTGAAGTAGGAAGGCACCAGGTAGGTGGGGCTTGCTAAGTGGTGAAAAAGAGCTTCAAGCAGGAAGGCACCAGGTGGGCGGGGCTTGCCAAGTGGTGAAAAAGAGCGGCAAGCAGGAAGGCACCAGGTGGGTGGAGCTTGTTAAATGGCGAAAAAGAGCGGCAAGCAGGAAGGCACCAGGTGGGCGGGGCTTGCTAAGTGGTGAAAAAGAGCGGCAAGCAGGAAGGCACCAGATGGGTGGATCTTAGGCCAGGTGACCTAGATCCACTTGCACCTGCTCCCCATCTGCAAAGGAAAAGAGGCTGGAGGTCTCCTTAAGTAGGGAAAAAGAGCGGCAAGCAGGAAGAGACCAGGTGGGCGGGGCCTGCTAAGTTGTGAAAAAGAGCGGCAAGCAGGAAGGCACTGGGTGGGCAGGGCTTGCTAAGTGGTGAAAAAGAGCGGCAAGCAGGAAGGCACCAGTTGGGCGGGGCTTGCTAAGTGGTGAAAAAGAGCGGCAAACAGGAAGGCACCAAGTGAGCGGGGCTTGCTAAGTGGTGAAAAAGAGCGGCAAGCAGGAAGGCACCAGGTGGGCGGGGCTTGCTAAGTTGTGAAAAAGAGCGGCAAGCAAGAAGGCACTGGGTGGGTGGGGCTTGCTAAGTGGTGAAAAAGAGCGGCAAGCAGGAAGGCACCAGGTGGGCGGGGCTTGCTAAGTGGTGAAAAAGAGCAGCAAGCAGGAATGCACCAGATGGGTGGATCTTAGGCCAGGTGACCTAGATCCACTTGCACCTGCTCCCCATCTGCAAAGGAAAAGAGGCTGGAGGTCTCCTTAAGGTCTCCTTAGGGAAAAAGAGCGGCAAGCAGGAAGGGACCAGGTGGGTGGGGCCTGCTAACTGGTGAAAAAGAGCGGCAAGCAGGAAGGCACAAGGTGGGCGGGACTTGCTAAGTGGTGAAAAAGAGCGGCAAACAGGAAGGCACCAAGTGGGCAGGGTTTGCTAAGTGGTGAAAAAGAGCGGCAAGCAGGAAGGCACCAGGTGGGCGGGGCTTGCTAAGTTGTGTAAAAGAGCAGCAAGCAGGAAGGCAACGGGTGGGCGGGGCTTGCTAACTGGTGAAAAAGAGAGGCAAACAGGAAGGCACCAGGTGGGCGGGGCTTAAACCAGGTGATCTAGATCCACTTGCACCTGCTCCCCATCTGCAAAGGAAAAGAGGCTGGAGGGCTCCTTAAGCAGGGAAAAAGAGTGGCAAGCAGGAAGGCACCAGGTGGGTGGGGCTTGCTAAGTGGTGAAAAAGAGCGGCAGGCAGGAAGGCACCAGGTGGGCGGGTCTTAAGCCAGGTGACCTAGATCCACTTGTACCTGCTCCCCATCAACATGTTATTATTGATTATATAAGTTTGAATATCTGTATCTCTTTCAATGCATATTTTATTTCATAACACTTAACAATAATAGCAACATAACATGGAACAATACATTGGTACAGAAGTATCATATGATTACGTGTAGAGCATACATTTGTAGTACTTATAAAAATCTTTAACGTTATACAAATGGTTTGAATTTCATGTATTAGTAAGAAATTATTCAGTGAAAAAACTTTAGTGGATGTGACATTAAGGTGCTGTTTTAATGCCAAAATAAAACTGAAATTTGACAGGAACTGGAAGCTACGACGCATTAACTATGAGGCTCGATGACATCACAAATGGCATCACTGATGATATCACATCTGACCTCACTTATGGCATCATGAGTGACATCACTGGTACAGCAGATGATTTGGCAAGAAAGAGAGATGCAAAATGTAAAAAGCATGTTTCTGCATAGACAGGTGGATTCAGGTGCAAAGCTTTGTTTGAGTTTGCACTTAAAAATACAAGTCATTTACAAACATGGTTTTCTTACACATCAGAGTTACTGTCATGAACCATCGGACGCGTCCTTTCTGGACTTCATTGTCCCTGACCCATAGGGGACTGAACTCAGCAGTACTCCCAACATGGCCGCCGAACGCGGAACGCTGTTTGCCAGGGTCTGCGTCGTACACTCTACGTTCTACAAAGCAGACACGCCCCGCAGCCTTGTGCGTCTCAACGCTACCACTTGCAGTAGCCAGACATGTGCTGCCGTAGTTCGTACAGCGAATTCCTCTGATTCCTGGTTCCCGATTCCCTAATTTTCCTCCTCCTTCATCCTTTCCTTTCTTGTCCTCAGTTTGCTTCCTGGATCTCTGTTGCACTCGCCCTGCGAGTGCACTCCTCACCATTTCCTGGACTTTTTCCCAGACATCAGAACACTCCCTGGAGACGGGACGCAGAACGCACGCTGGAACCCGAGGGCCCACGCACAGGGTTATACAAGACCCGAACTGTGCGAAAGAAGACTTCATCAAAGAACTCCAACAAACAACACAGACAGGTGAGAAGGGGGAAACCTGTGACAGTTTGAAACGCCAACAAACTGATACAGATACGGACATGGAGATTGCAGTTCAAGACCTCATGCGCAGCATGCAGGAGTTAACAACAGAAGTTCAGAATCTTAAAGCCGAGAATGCCGCATTAAAGCAACTAGTCCTGTGACGTGATTCCGCGACCAAGGAAAGTGTATTGCTGGGCGGAGTGGTGGATAAATATGATGGTTCATCAAAGAACCTTCGTGGCTTCCTCGGTTTGTGTTTAGTACACTTTACCTTTAAGCCCTACTACTTCTCCACCCCCAGGGCCAAGGTGGGCTTTATGATTTTGCATCTTTACGGGAATGCATTAACTTGGGCTACGCCCTTAGTTAATTCAGGTGATGCCCTCCTGGATGACTATGATGGTTTTGTGCGGGGTCTAAAGACCATGTTTGACCTCCCAGAACAGGTTTACAGTGCCTAAGAACGCTTATTGGATTTACAACAAGGATCCCAGCATATGCTTACCTATGTAACACGCTTTAAGAAACTGGCCAAGGAAGCAGATTGGTCCTCGGAGGCCTATTTTACCCTTTTTCAAAGAGGGCTGAATGAAGAGATAAAAGACGAGCTAGCCAAGGCAGCTCGCCCAGGTTCCTTCCAGGCTCTCATGGACCTCTCTTTACAAATAGACTTTCGTATCCATGAAAGGAAGGCAGAAAAGAAGAAGGCTAAAATGCCATACCAAAAGACCTCTACAGAACCTTCCTCTAGAGCTGGGCCCGCTCCTCCCCCGATCACAGACCCAGAAACCATGCAACTACGGGCCTTCCGTGGACCCATCTCTCTGCAAGAAAGGATGCGATGGATTCACACCGGGCTGTGCATGTACTGTGCCTCTGATAAACACTTTATGAGAGAATGTCCTTTAGCCCCTCTACGGCGTTCGGGAAATGCCAGCTCCCGATCCTAGATGGAGCACAGCTTCGGGAGAGAGATGTTTGCTCCACATCTATTCCATCCTTGAACTCTCCTGGACAAAACAACCTTGTGATCCTGCAGGCCTTTCTATCGCCATCCAAGAAAGAAGCTTATCCCATTCTGGCATTAGTGGATTGTGGGGCCATGGGGATATTTATAGATCATGATTGGGTCACTACCCACCACATTCCATATGAAACACGAGACATCATGCAATCTGTAGAGGCCATCGATGGAAGACCTCTTTCTTCAGGACCCATAACCCTGCAAACCAAAGAGATCCAGCTCTCGATAAACCATCATCAAGAGAGGATCAAATTTGACATCATAAAATCTGCCCATTATCCAATGGTACTGGGTATGCCCTGGTTACAGAAGCACACCCCTACATCAACTGGGCGGCAGGATCCTTGTTTCTTGGTTCAGAACACTGTATGTTTCACTGAAGGTACGCTAACAGACCAGCAAGGCCCATTCACGGTCTCAAATATTATCCAGGTTCCCAGGGCCTATCAGGATTACACTGATGTGTTTTCAACTGCCATAGTTCAGGCCCTACCCCCTCACAGACCTGAAGACTGCGCTATTGATACTGAACCCTCAGCAGTGATTCCCTTTAGAAGGATGTTCATTCTAACAGAACCAGAGAAAAGAGCCCTCTGAGAATACTTGGGTACCAACCTCGAATATGGCACTATGCGACCATCCAAATCCCCAGCGGGAGCCTCGTTGTTTTTTGTTCCCAAGAAAGATACCAAGGAGCTTAGGCATTGCCTTGATTATCATGGTCTTAATCAATGCACCCTGAGGACCGCTACCCATTGCTCTTAATCCCGGATATCCTGGAAGCAGTGAGAGGAGCTGTAGTCTTCACAAAATTGGATCTCAGAGGTGCCTACCATCTGATCCGTATAAAGGAGGGTGACAAATGGAAAACAGCCTTTAGAACACCCTTTGGTCACTTTGAATACCTAGTTATGCCTTTCAGACTCGCCAATGCCCCAGCAGTCTTCCAATGTTTTATGGACTGGGTGTTCTCTGATATGCTGTTCCTCTTCATCATAGTTTACCTGGACGATATACTGATATACTCCAAGGACCATCTGAAGCATGAAGAACATGTTAAGGCAGTCTTACAACGTCTACGTGAACATATGCTCCTGGCTAAACCCGAGAAATGCCTTTTTCATGTGTCTACTGTTCACTATCTCGGGTTTGTCCTTAGTCCAGAAGGAATTGGAATGGACCGCTCAAAAGTAGACTCCATTCTATCCTGGCCTGTTCCAACTACTGTGAAACAGATCCAATCTTTCCTGGGGCTTGCCAACTTCTACCGAAAAATGCATGCCTTCCTTTTCAGAGATAGTACAACCGATCATTACATTTTTGAAGAAGGATACTCCCTTTCTATGGACAGCAGTCCAAGATGAAGCATTTCAACGATTGAAGTTGGAGTTTACGCAAGCCCCCATCTTGGCTCAACCTGACATTGATCGACCCTTCCTAGTGGAAACGGATGCCTCCAACTACGCCATCGGAGCAGTCCCCTAAAACAGGAATTTGATGACAAATTAGAATACCCCACCGCTTATCTTTCGCGGACCCTGACTCCTAGCGAAACCCACTATTCTGTTCTGGAAAAGGAACTATTAGCTTTTCGTCAAGCCTTCACAGAGTAGCGTCATCTAGTCCTTGGAGCGAAACATTCTGCTCAGGTCCACACAGACCATCGGAATCTTCAAGTTCTACAATCCCTGGAATGTAGGAATAGTCGTCAAGCCCATTGGGCCTTCTTCTTTGCCCAGTACCAGTTCCAAATCCATCATGTTCCTGGAGCACACAATATAATTGCTGACGCCTTATCCGACGTACCGACTACAAAACTCTTGAAGACCGATCCTTCCCAAAGATGTTTCCCCACACAATATTTGTTTCCCAAGCAATCAGTCTCCTGGAAGTCATTCAGATTCAAACCCAGTCCTCTGCTATCTGGAAGGAGTTTACTGGGAAGAATCGATGGAATCTCAAAACAAAGGATGGATATTTGTTCAAGGATAATGGCCTGGTCATCCCCACGCAGAGATTGTGACAAAGTATTACAAGCCTCTGTCATGACACCCTTCATTCAGGACACTGTGGCATCACCGACACTCTCCGTTTAATACAAAGACAGTTTTGGTGGCCTAACATGAAAGTTGACGTCAAGCAGTACATCCAAGCCTGTGTAGTCTGCACTCAAAACAAGCATAATAACAAGAAACCGGCGGGTCTCCTACTCCAACCAGCGCTACCAACAAGACCTTGGGAATTCATCGCTACAGACTTTATCGTGGAATTACCACCTTCCAGGGGATACACAAATATCATGGCTACCATTGATTTATTCACTCACATGGCTCATTTTACACCCTTATATAAACTACCATCTTCCTCTGAACTCGCTGGAATATTCCTGGAACACATATTCCGACTTCATGGACTACCTTCCAAGATCATATCAGACAGAGGACCTCAGTACATATCTCAGTTCTGGAAACACTTATGTCGTATACTAGGAATCCAATGCGCCCTCTCCTCATGTTATCATCCACAGACCAACGGAGCTACTGAACGTGTGAACCAAATCCTGGAGCAGTATCTTCGCTGTTTCACCACCAAGGTCCAGGACGATTGGTCACTCTTAATACCTGTGGCTGAATTTTCCTACAACAATTTGGGTCACTCTGCTGTCAAAACCAGTCCCTTCTTCTGCAGCCAAGGATTCCACCCTTTGGTTCTACCATCCATTCTCCCACATCCTACACCAGTTCCTACAGTCGACTCCTGGATTGAAACCCTCATCAACGTACACAAGGAAGCCAAAGAACACCTCGAAAGGGCCCAAACAAACACCAAGCACTATGCGGATTCCAAAAGAAGACCAAGGCCTTCATACGCAGTGGGTGATAAGGCCTAGCTATCCTCGAAACTACTGCCTTGACACTTACGACCAAATAAGTTGGCTCCCGGTACTATGGCCCTTTTTCCATAAAGGAAATCATTAACCCAGTGGCCTTCCGATTCAAACTACCAGAATCCTGGAAGAGGATCCACCCAGTTTTTCACACTTCTCTGTTGAAACCATACGTCCAGTCCTCCCGGACTGCTCAAAGATCTACCCCTGTGGTTGTCAATGATCAGTTACAATACGAAGTGTCCAGAATATGTGACTCCAGGTACAGACGTGGTCAGCTACAGTATCTGGTCGAGTGGAAATGGTACCTTCCCAGTGAACGCACCCGGGAACCAGTCTCAAACATAAATGCCCACAGACTACTCCGAAGGTACCACCTTATACACCCGGGCAAACCCGGAGGAACTGGCTTTCGGAGGAGGCATGCTGTCATGAACCATCGGACGCGTCCATTCTGGACTTCATGGTCCCTGACCCATATGCTACTGAACTCGGCAGTACTCCCAACATGGCCGCCAAACGCGGAACGCTGTTTGCCAATCTCCGCGTCGTACGCTCTACATTCTACAAAGTAGACACGCCCCTGCGGCCCTTCGCGTCTCAACGCTACCACTTGCAGTAGTCAGACGTGTTCTGCCGTAGTTCGTACAGCGAATTCCTCTAATTCCTGGTTCCCGGTTCCCTAATTTTCCTCCTCCTTTGTCCTTCCCTTTCTTGTCCTCAGTTTGCTTCCTGGATCTCCTTTGCACTCACCTTCCGAGTGCACTCCTCGCCATTTCCTGGACTTTTTCCCGGACATCTGACCGTTCCCTGGAGACGGGACGCAGAACGCGGATAATGGATAATGGATAAGGATAATGGCCTGGTCATCCCCACGCAGAGATTGTGACAAAGTATTACAAGCCTCTGTCATGACACCCTTCATTCAGGACACTGTGGCATCACCGACACTCTCCGTTTAATACAAAGACAGTTTTGGTGGCCTAACATGAAAGTTGACGTCAAGCAGTACATCCAAGCCTGTGTAGTCTGCACTCAAAACAAGCATAATAACAAGAAACCGGCGGGTCTCCTACTCCAACCAGCGCTACCAACAAGACCTTGGGAATTCATCGCTACAGACTTTATCGTGGAATTACCACCTTCCAGGGGATACACAAATATCATGGCTACCATTGATTTATTCACTCACATGGCTCATTTTACACCCTTATATAAACTACCATCTTCCTCTGAACTCGCTGGAATATTCCTGGAACACATATTCCGACTTCATGGACTACCTTCCAAGATCATATCAGACAGAGGACCTCAGTACATATCTCAGTTCTGGAAACACTTATGTCGTATACTAGGAATCCAATGCGCCCTCTCCTCATGTTATCATCCACAGACCAACGGAGCTACTGAACGTGTGAACCAAATCCTGGAGCAGTATCTTCGCTGTTTCACCACCAAGGTCCAGGACGATTGGTCACTCTTAATACCTGTGGCTGAATTTTCCTACAACAATTTGGGTCACTCTGCTGTCAAAACCAGTCCCTTCTTCTGCAGCCAAGGATTCCACCCTTTGGTTCTACCATCCATTCTCCCACATCCTACACCAGTTCCTACAGTCGACTCCTGGATTGAAACCCTCATCAACGTACACAAGGAAGCCAAAGAACACCTCGAAAGGGCCCAAACAAACACCAAGCACTATGCGGATTCCAAAAGAAGACCAAGGCCTTCATACGCAGTGGGTGATAAGGCCTAGCTATCCTCGAAACTACTGCCTTGACACTTACGACCAAATAAGTTGGCTCCCGGTACTATGGCCCTTTTTCCATAAAGGAAATCATTAACCCAGTGGCCTTCCGATTCAAACTACCAGAATCCTGGAAGAGGATCCACCCAGTTTTTCACACTTCTCTGTTGAAACCATACGTCCAGTCCTCCCGGACTGCTCAAAGATCTACCCCTGTGGTTGTCAATGATCAGTTACAATACGAAGTGTCCAGAATATGTGACTCCAGGTACAGACGTGGTCAGCTACAGTATCTGGTCGAGTGGAAATGGTACCTTCCCAGTGAACGCACCCGGGAACCAGTCTCAAACATAAATGCCCACAGACTACTCCGAAGGTACCACCTTATACACCCGGGCAAACCCGGAGGAACTGGCTTTCGGAGGAGGCATGCTGTCATGAACCATCGGACGCGTCCATTCTGGACTTCATGGTCCCTGACCCATATGCTACTGAACTCGGCAGTACTCCCAACATGGCCGCCAAACGCGGAACGCTGTTTGCCAATCTCCGCGTCGTACGCTCTACATTCTACAAAGTAGACATGCCCCTGCGGCCCTTCGCGTCTCAACGCTACCACTTGCAGTAGTCAGACGTGTTCTGCCGTAGTTCGTACAGCGAATTCCTCTAATTCCTGGTTCCCGGTTCCCTAATTTTCCTCCTCCTTCGTCCTTCCCTTTCTTGTCCTCAGTTTGCTTCCTGGATCTCCTTTGCACTCACCTTTCGAGTGCACTCCTCGCCATTTCCTGCACTTTTTCCCGGACATCTGACCGTTCCCTGGAGACGGGACGCAGAACGCGGATAATGGATAATGGATAAGGATAATGGCCTGGTCATCCCCACGCAGAGATTGTGACAAAGTATTACAAGCCTCTGTCATGACACCCTTCATTCAGGACACTGTGGCATCACCGACACTCTCCGTTTAATACAAAGACAGTTTTGGTGGCCTAACATGAAAGTTGACGTCAAGCAGTACATCCAAGCCTGTGTAGTCTGCACTCAAAACAAGCATAATAACAAGAAACCGGCGGGTCTCCTACTCCAACCAGCGCTACCAACAAGACCTTGGGAATTCATCGCTACAGACTTTATCGTGGAATTACCACCTTCCAGGGGATACACAAATATCATGGCTACCATTGATTTATTCACTCACATGGCTCATTTTACACCCTTATATAAACTACCATCTTCCTCTGAACTCGCTGGAATATTCCTGGAACACATATTCCGACTTCATGGACTACCTTCCAAGATCATATCAGACAGAGGACCTCAGTACATATCTCAGTTCTGGAAACACTTATGTCGTATACTAGGAATCCAATGCGCCCTCTCCTCATGTTATCATCCACAGACCAACAGAGCTACTGAACGTGTGAACCAAATCCTGGAGCAGTATCTTCGCTGTTTCACCACCAAGGTCCAGGACGATTGGTCACTCTTAATACCTGTGGCTGAATTTTCCTACAACAATTTGGGTCACTCTGCTGTCAAAACCAGTCCCTTCTTCTGCAGCCAAGGATTCCACCCTTTGGTTCTACCATCCATTCTCCCACATCCTACACCAGTTCCTACAGTCGACTCCTGGATTGAAACCCTCATCAACGTACACAAGGAAGCCAAAGAACACCTCGAAAGGGCCCAAACAAACACCAAGCACTATGCGGATTCCAAAAGAAGACCAAGGCCTTCATACGCAGTGGGTGATAAGGCCTAGCTATCCTCGAAACTACTGCCTTGAAACTTACGACCAAATAAGTTGGCTCCCGGTACTATGGCCCTTTTTCCATAAAGGAAATCATTAACCCAGTGGCCTTCCGATTCAAACTACCAGAATCCTGGAAGAGGATCCACCCAGTTTTTCACACTTCTCTGTTGAAACCATACGTCCAGTCCTCCCGGACTGCTCAAAGATCTACCCCTGTGGTTGTCAATGATCAGTTACAATACGAAGTGTCCAGAATATGTGACTCCAGGTACAGACGTGGTCAGCTACAGTATCTGGTCGAGTGGAAATGGTACCTTCCCAGTCAACGCACCCGGGAACCAGTCTCAAACATAAATGCCCACAGACTACTCCGAAGGTACCACCTTATACACCCGGGCAAACCCGGAGGAACTGGCTTTCGGAGGAGGCATGCTGTCATGAACCATCGGACGCGTCCATTCTGGACTTCATGGTCCCTGACCCATATGCTACTGAACTCGGCAGTACTCCCAACATGGCCGCCAAACGCGGAACGCTGTTTGCCAATCTCCGCGTCGTACGCTCTACATTCTACAAAGTAGACACGCCCCTGCGGCCCTTCGCGTCTCAACGCTACCACTTGCAGTAGTCAGACGTGTTCTGCCGTAGTTCGTACAGCGAATTCCTCTAATTCCTGGTTCCCGGTTCCCTAATTTTCCTCCTCCTTCGTCCTTCCCTTTCTTGTCCTCAGTTTGCTTCCTGGATCTCCTTTGCACTCACCTTCTGAGTGCACTCCTCGCCATTTCCTGGACTTTTTCCCGGACATCTGACCGTTCCCTGGAGACGGGACGCAGAACGCACGCTGGAACCCGAGGACCCACGCACAGGGTTATACAAGACCCGAACTGTGCGAAAAAAGACTTCATCGAAGAACTCCAACAAACAACACAGACAGGTGAGAAGGGGGGAAACCTGTGACAGTTACTATGTATTGATTGAGCATTGGCTATGATGAGATACTCTAGCGCCTTTATCACTCTGTTCTAAAAACAGTCCTTATGCAAAGAAGACATTTTAGTATTCCCATTATGACTTTACACCTGTCCACTAAAGAATAAAGCACACATAATAAGGGGCAGTTTCAGGCCCCAAAGGTATATCACTGTATTTTGTACCTACATTTTGGCACTTTTGAAAAAAATAAAACACTGAACGGATTAACAGCAAAAGTGCAAAATCATGATTTTTAGACCTGATTAAGGACCCTCACACAAGTTTGGTGCAAATCCATTGTGTGTTTCGGGCTGTACCCACAAGCAATATGATGTCCCCATTCAAGTCTATCGAGATTTCAAAACTGTTTGGTCCGCTCTACAACTTTTCCGACCCCTGATGTAACCGCACCAAACTTTGCAAGAATATTCAAACAAAGGTCTTTTAACCAACGATTCATGCAGATTCGTCCAACAGTGCTAGAATTATAAGCTGCCCAGAAACTGCTCTTCACCAACACTGACTCCCCACAACTTTGCATCTCATTGATGAAACCACAACAAACGTTGTAAAAATATTTTAATTCAGGTCTAGGTTGTTTTTGCCAAGAAGTAAATTCATGAAATAATGTCATAGTTATAAGCTGCATAAAAGCAGTTCTTCACCTAGCCTGATCCCTGCTACAACTTTGTCCCCCTTGATGAAACCACACCAAAACTATTCAAGGTCAAGTCTATATTGTCACAAGTTTTTGATTCCAAAGTTATACACTCTTTACCATCTCTGCAATGTATGCAGGTATTATTTTAACTGAAAAAACATTTAGTTTGAAAACAGTTAAAATGAACAATGCATTGCAACAAAACCTTTCAAATTCACTGAAAAAAATCAGTTTAAGAGACCTTAAGGTGAACATTTAACATAGGAAAGCTCTTGAAATTTGCTAAACAATTCAGACAAAGCCACCTTAACTATTCACCCCCTGCTGTGTGGCGTATGACCACAACAATGACATCAGAGATTGCATCACTAATGACATCACTGGTGACATCATTACGTACATCATATATGGCATTGCTGATTACATCACTGCTGACATCAGACATGAGATCACTAATTATGTATGTTAAAATAGTTTGGGGTCACTTTCTTGGTACATATGTTATTTCAGTATACTTAATAACTAAAAGAACATGACAGAGCAATAGTCGGGTATACATGTATGATATTTGCATTTATTTGTATTTATTAAGTTTATATAGCGCTTTACACCAAAGTGCTTTACATTACAAAAACAAGAATACATGGGATAAAATAAAAGCATGAGTACTTGTTGAGCATTCATTTGTAGTATTTATTAAAGTATGACGTTTAAAATATTAATATGTCATATTTTAGAAATATCTTTAATTTCATTGAATAGCAAGCATTTAAAATAATCCAGTCCATATAATGAATGAACCTGATTGTGGTAAATGTATTTTAGATATTTGTACAATGATATAATATGCATATACAGTAGTACAAAAAGAATAATAGAAATAGATAGAAACATGTTGAATCCAGATTGTTAGAAAAATGCTATTTGAACAGAATTACATTTTCTATTGTTCTTATTATATAAATAGTATAGAAACATATTGTTTTCTAATTGAGAGTTGTTAAAAATGCATGCATTTAATGTGTTTATTTATTTAATTGTTTTTTTGTAACATGCCTAGAGCCGTACCCGAGTTTGGTTTCTAAGCGCGGATCCGAGATACAAACCTCTGTTGCTTTGCATGGTCTTGCTTCCAAGACCAGCGCATTGCACCTTTGATTTCCTCCGTTCACTGTAAATCAAAGTACATGCACGTATGTACTGTATTATATTGTTAGTGTTCTAAACGTGGTATGATGAATCAGAAATGAATCCCCCAGAAAACGTGCCTTGGCAACCTTCCCATGTGGCCAGGGAAAGGCAGACGCTTCCTGATCCTGACCCTAGGGGGTAGTGTTCTGCAGGAGGACCACATGGGGGGTCAGGTCAGGAGGAATGGGTAACCCCACTTAATAACTTTCCCAGAGACCCTACAGTATTGGTGGCCTATTGTAAATTTGAAAAACTATAGAAGAAAGGGCAGTTTCAACATTGGGGACTTCAAGTCCCACAACACCCAAAGTACTGGAACGCGGAAAAGAGATTTGGAGGCAGTACATTGCAAGGTGCAGTCTAGTGATTCTAATGACCCACATCTGAGAGGGACGGGTGAGTATTAAGGGCCCTCCACTGGTGCAGACCATTAGAAGACGCAGAAGGTGAAGTGGTGGTCAAGGGGCCACGTAGCAGTGGGAGCAGAAGTAGAAAGGAAGCAGAGACACCAGTGCCACCGCCGTTTGTGAAGCGGATGCCATTTTCTTTAGGGTCTCTACCCTTACTGACATGTATGCAGAGGTTTCATGGTGGGAAGCATTGTTCCAGAAAGATTTCCCCATGGTAGCCTTGAAAGTAGAGGTTGAGCGGCAGGAATCATTAATGTTAGAAGCTATCCCCAAAGTAATTTGTACTCCGGTGGCAGGTGAGCACCGGAGAGCTCCTGGAGCACAGAACACTCTTCTCTCAAACGGCGCGGGCCAGGGCCACCAGAAAGAAGCAGCTTACCATGCAATGGGAGGCGGAAGTAGCAGCAGTGGCAGAGGAGCGAGCGGATATGTATGCAGTACCCGGGAGTTCACTAGCATTATGTGACCCTTGGAACACTCCATAATCGCCCCTTGGCCACTATTGGGAATATTAAACACTGAACTAATGTAAAGAAACTAATGTGGCAGACTAAGAATACGTTTGCATACCAATCTGATACAAAAAACAGCTAAAGTTTAACCTTGGGAACAGACAAGAAGATTGTAATTGCCAAAACTAAAAGAGGGCAAATATTAGAAGAAGGTAATATAACTACCATTCCCAAAGCCAAGAAAAGGCAAAGCTAAAGCAAGTAAATAAGAATCAATACTGCCAAGGCCAATAGAGGGCAATTAAGAATCAAACCAATAGTAATCCATATTGCCAAAGTGCGGACAAGGCAACAGTTGTTAAATACCCCAACAAGAATTGCCTAATCACAAGAAGAGCAAGTGTGATAAAAAGCCATTTTCATCCTTTGGCTGATGTATAGGGGGAAACAGGATTCGCAGAGGAGCTGCCCTCCTGATAAAAAACATTCAGGAGGAGAGGAGTATAATCTGCATTTCATGTGGGAATCACAAGGGTGGGCCAGACAGCTCCAATGTGCTTCATGTTTTCCCAAAAGAAGTAGCCCATACTGAAGTTGTTGATACTGATATTGTAGAAAACCAAAAGACTTAGTTGTGGCAGAGGATCTTTCCTCCTGATAGAAGGCATTCAGGAGGAAACAAGCATAACCTGCATTGCATGTGGCATAAACAGCACCAATTTGTTTCATGTCCTTCCAGAAAAAGTATTCATTGCTGATGTTGTTGAAGGTCAAACGAATTTATGAAGTTGTTTGAAGCAAACTGTACCATAGAAATACTTGGAGTAGTGGTAGGAGTTTCTTTAGTCGTGGCAGGAGAGTACAACAGGGCATGGACCTTGTAGTGGTAGACCTGGCAGGTGAGTGAACCAGGTGAAAGTCATTGAAGTACTCTGGTGTGGTTCATTGCTTTAAACAAGAAAAAGTGTTAAGATTACTAAAGTATCTTATGAGCTACTGTGAAATCATCCTGACAAAACTTGGCTGTTGCTAAAGATGATCCGTGAAAGTGTTTTTGTTTCCTAAGAAGAGGTTGCATTGGACTCTTTGATACAAGTGGAGAGACAAATAGTTAGCATTTCTTTTAAACTGCTGGAAAGTCTAAATAAGAGACTATTGGAGCATGAACAACCATACTACCAGAACTTTGTTGAACAATTGAACTTTCCTAAAATTTGAACTGTTGATGTAAATTACTGCTTTAAACCTGGGTAAGGGAACACTACCCAGGTTACAAGGAGAAACGGTTGTTGGGTTTATGTTGGACATAACTGTAATTTTTGTTGTATTCAATTGCTATATACTCCCTTCGTATGTTGTTTTTATGCATAAGTGTGAGGGACAGATTTCTTTTGTTAGAGTGTTTCCTTTAGTTCATTTTGATAGGCAGGGAAATCATCTTCAGGGTAGGGATAGTGAGGCCTGTTTAAGTTAATAAAATGGCATCTTACGAAAAAAGTTTACAAAGTTGTCTGCCTCACATTTCTGAACCCTCACAATGGATATTCTAAAAAAATATTAATATGACTTAATTACATATACACAAAAGCAATTAAGTTTAGAAATTGAAGATTTTTATTCCACTCACTCTGACAGATGACATGGCAAAGGAAATTAATCTTCACATACTGTACTATTTTTTGTTGTACTCATTTTTGTATGTACTTCAAATTGTGCACCATACATTAAATCTGGAGAAATTATTGCAGGACGTACTTTGAAAATATGTGTATATACATTTTAAGGAGATGAAAATCGTCCTAAAAGTTGAAAATTGAGTTAATATAATCATTGCTTTTATCAGTCAAGTAACATGTGATGTTATGTCTGATGTCATCAGTAATGTAATCAGTAATTTCATATATGATGGCATTAGTGATGTCACCAGTGATGTAATCTCTGATGTCATCATTGTTGTCATATGCTGTGCAACAAGGAGAGAGTAGTTAAGACGGCTTGGCCTGAATAATCTGCCAACATTCAAGTGCTTTGCTATGCTAAATTTTCACCTTAAAATATCTTTAAATACTTTTTTGGGTGAATATATCTGTATGTGTCTAATGATATCATCGGAAAAGGTGTACTACGGTAAGGTATCAGTTATGTACATATGTTAGGGAGAATTCTCTGTTTAGGCTGAATTTCCTAACCTAGTGTGTCCCCCGGCAGCTTTGCTGGATTTCGGGAGTTTGTTTTTTCCATCCTGCCAAGAGTGAGACTCTTTTTCTCCCACTCTTGGACATGTATGTGTGTAATTCCTTTGAATGTCAATGTGTTCTATGGGCTATGGAGTCTTTTACTCCATAGGGTCTCATATGTTTTTCTATGTGTGTTACACCGCACCCTATGTGCCGTAGCACTGGGGCGTCCTAGCGGACCTCCACCATAGACTCCATACCCGGGGACAAACTACTGTCTCCCCGGGCATGTAAAGTCACCATTGGCTTTACTAGACCTAAATTTACTAACAGAACTAGTACAAACCATCTTATTGTGGACGTACTAGTAGGGGTAATTCGATTACTCCTGGATCTGTTACTCGAGGGGGGGCACTGTCCCGTCCCCCCTCGTCGAGTTTTGGCTGGTGGCAGTGGAAACTACTTGTTATGTTCGACCCCGAACATAACCCTATGGGATTCGTCCCATTGTTGGAGATTGATACTTTTTCTCGTTAATCTCTAACGTATCACCGGTCTACTTATCGTAAATAAGTTTATCGGATGGTATTTTCTACCAGAACTCAGTTTTTAAAATGGCGTCTGTGTTCGTCTCTGTGACTCCTAAACCAAAGGTTGAGCCCTTTGTTCCACTTTTGGCGGGCTCTGTACAGAGACCCTCCAAAGTGGTGCCATTCTGTCTGGGTTACCACAGGGGTGTGGGAGGGGGTTTAGGCACCCTGGACCGAGTTGCCTTGCCAACTCCGGTCGCACTCTGGAGTGATTGGCCCAAGTGGTGAGCCTTCCCGCTCACCACTTAGCATGTGTTGATTGACAGCTAGGCTGAATGCATGGGGGTTTTCTGCATAAAAGCAGGGCTTTTGGGACTGGATCTTCAGAAGTCGCCACAGGACCTAAGAATCCGACGAGGGTAATGCTGAGCCGACCTGCACAACGACACCTCTGGTGGAGCCCTGCGGAACCGACTCACCACTTCCCGACGACAGAGGAGATCTCCCTGCCGGAAAGTCTCTTCCCCTGACTGGTGGGAACAACCAGTCCCATTTGCTTTTTATTTGCCTCAGGACGCAGTGGTCGAATTGCCCGTGCAACGCACCCCGGCAACCGGATAGCCACTACCCTTGGACCGCGACCAAAAGGTGGTGCCTTGTGACGGAGCACTCCGCGGCTGGTCTCTTCCCTGGTGGTGCACCGGACTTCACTTTTCTCCGACGACGAGAACATCTCTACTCTTGGCAAAGACCCGACGTGCATCCACCACCAGGAACAACTGCCCCCGCCGGAGCTGCCCTCCACAACAAGGTACCGTGTCCGCCTGGCTTCCCTTTCGATCAGTTCGAGTGAGGTGTCTTAATCCTCTCCGTTCCGTTGGGTCGCCTCCAAGCTTTGCTCATTCGTTGTTCTGAACTGGTTCAATCTGCCGATAACAATTTGCTACAAAGACTTGAATGCATCTCCACTAGAGACTTTTTGGGACATCGCGCCTTGCCTCTCTCCGAGTGGGCCTAGCCTCTGAACTTTATGATCTATTGTGGTTCTTGCCTTCTTACCGTACATTTTGCCCGTGAAGTATTGAACTGTGTTGATATCATAACCTGCCTATCTTTTTCTCTCCCGTCCTAACCAATATTAGAGTGTCATCTAGGTTGAGGTATACACCTCTGTCTGCAAATAAGTGGTGCCGGTAGAACCTAGACTTGTCGAACTATTGCTAGGGGGATTGATCGTTTCGTAGAGTAATTGTGTTTGATTTGTTTGCCGTGAAAGTGCTATAGTGTTTTTCATAGATGTTCCGTTATAAATAAATACCTTAATATCTTTACACTAAGCCTCATTGCGTGTTTGCTTGTCTTGCGGGGAAGAATTGCCCTATTTTGTATACTCCACATACTGCTCAACTCTTCTTGAGGGAAGTGTGACTGCTCAGCCACAGCTACCAAGTGAATCTGTGTGGTACAGACTGCTACCAAGTGGGTTCACCGCCAAACACCTGTAGTCCTAAATCTTTTGCAGTGGTCCCAGAGGGAACTGCACAGGTTTCCCCCTAACACTGGTGTACAGAGGTGGGATTTGTATCGAGTATACAGTTTAGAGTGCTTTTCGACACTGTAGGATAACTAAACACAAAACTTTGCACAAAAAGCAACTTTCAAAAAACATTTCTACGATGGAAACTTACAGTCAAGAATCCTTGTCAGGTGAAAATACTGAGAGTTTGCGAGCTCTCTGTAGGCAAGAGAATCTTACTGTAAGAGGCAAGAAGTTAGAACTAATCGAGAGATTGCTGGCGAACCAAAGTCTGGGTACTGGTTCAGAGGAACCAAACTCTCCAGCAAATGTAGATAACAGTAATGGTGTTGATCTAAATCATAATTCTAATGATAGCGATGAAGAGGCTGACGAGGACAGCGAGGCTAACGAAAATGTCTCCCCTGCTCCTCTACCCGCCTTACCAGCTGTGCCTACGGGGCCCATACCAGGTCCCACGAGTAACCCTGCTTATTTTGAACTTGAAAAAATGAAGCTCGAATTAGAATACAAACAGTTCTTGGCTCAATCTGAACGAAACCAAGAGCTCGAGTTCAGATGGATGAATGCCCAGGCTGAGCAGAAGCAAGCTAAGTTAAGACTCAGGGAAATAGAACTTAATCACAAGTTAGAGATGAAAAAGTTGTCTATGGAAAATGCTTCTCTCTCCTCTGGTTCCTCTAGGAGCTCCAGTCCCAAAAGACCCCGGATGCCGAAGGAATTAGTGGGTATGTATGAACCGAGATTGGATGTGTTGGATTGGCTGAAACTGTTTGAGTACAATCATGGGCTCCAGGACATCACAGGGAATGCTTTACTTCCCTGGTTGTTCTCTAGGCTCCCTCCTGTTGCGACTGATGTGGTAATGGAGTTGGGGGAGGCGGATAAGACGGATTACGAAAGTGTGAAACTAGCTTTAATAGCTAGATTCGGGAAGACCCCTTCCCAGTATCTTAAGAGGTTTAGAACCCTCAAAAAGCATGATGGTACCCCTTGGGCTACCTGGGTGAGTGAAGGGTTGAAGAACTTAGAGGGATGGATTAAGGGTTACAAAGTGAACACTTATGAGGGTATGAGGAATCTTTTTATGTTGGAGTCGATTTATGATGCCTGTTCTCCTGAGCTCAGACAGCACTTGGCTGATTCGAAGGAATTGGATTCCCGGGAGCTAGCTAAGGCTGCTGACTTATGGGTTGCCAACCGGGCTACTCATAAGGATTCTGGGGCAACTCAGAAAAAGGATGAGGGGAAACAGCCTAACAAAGACTCAAAAGAGAATTCTAATACCTCCCAACCCAAAGAGGGCCCCAAACAACAAAATAACCAGGGTAGACCCCAAGGAAAACCACAACCGAATAGTGTCCCTTCTGGCCACAAACCAGAAGGAGGTCAGAACAAGCCACCATTCCAGAGAACATTTGGAACATGCTATCTCTGTGGGGCAACTGACCATATCAAAGGAGATCCAAAATGTAAGGGTAAACCTACTGGGATCAGCACAGTCTCCTTAGCCTTCACTCCTGAGGAGGAAGTCCAAATGACTAGTGCTCACTTTGAAGTATTTGCTGACGAACCTTGGGCTCTTCAAGCAAGTGTATCAGTAGAGTCGATGGACCTGGTTAGTAATCAGAATAGGAGTGTGTACGACTCTATACCAGAAAACTCTAAATGTTATTATGTGGACAGTGTTCTTGTCAATGGCCAGGATACTCCTGCCAGGCGAGACTCTGGGGCCAGCAGAACAGTAGTGGACGAAAGCTTTTTCAGGCCTGAGGATGTTGCTAAGGCACCCAAAGGTCCAGCTAAGATGTCTGGAGGCCCTGTCCAAATGGCTCCAATTCTACCAGCCCTCATTCAGTGTAATGACATGACAGTGTTGATTCCTGTCAGTGTTCAGACTGAGGTGCCTGGGAAAGTCCTGTTGGGGAATGATCTAAAAACTCTAGGAGTAGTATCCAGTACCCCCAGGCCTCCCAGTATGGAGACCCAGAACCAAACCGAATTGGCTAGAGAGGCCACCTTAAGGAGCCACTCTAAGCCTGTGGGAACCTCTACTGAGAACCCCACTCCAAGCCCTGGTGTTGGTAAGTTGACCTCCGACCCAGGCAAATTTCAGGCTAACATGTTAGGGAAATGGGAGCCCCAACCAAGCTCCATCATTGTTCCCCCAGCTATAGAGTATGTGACTCCCCCTGCTTCTAAGGAAGAGGTGGATAGACCTACCGGAACCCTAACTAGGCCTAGGAGAACTGGTAATTCTCGGTGCTGGTGGAAAACCAGAAAAGAAAAGTCTAAGGCCAAAAACCTTCAGACTGTTGGACCTTCCACAGAAGACTCCAACCCAATTCCTAGACTTAAGGGGGAAACTCCTAAAGTAGGTAAGGTAAGATCTCAGAGGAAGGAGAAGCATGTACCTTGCTTATCTCCATCCTCTCCAACCAAGAGGCCTAAAACTCAACCTTCTCTCAACAGAGAGGTAGGGAAGACCTCTGGAGGCCCCTCTAGATCTAAGGGAATCCTTTATAAGGACCCCTTGAAAAAGCCTAACACAGGTTCAGCAGTCATAACAACTTCTGAGGGACTGGTCAACCAGATCCCCTATAAACTCAAAAAGACTGTCGTTCCTAGGAAGGTTTGTAGGTCATATAGCTTACAAAGGAAAACCTTGGAACCCATTGAACATAGGTCAAGGTGTCACCACCAAAATGCTGATGGTCTCTCTAGGATGTATGTCATCGACTAGAGGTATGAGATTCATCCAGGAGTGGATTAAATCCTCCTGTCCCTTAGTCTGGGGGGGCGAGTGTTAGGGAGAATTCTCTGTTTAGGCTGAATTTCCTAACCTAGTGAGTCCCCCAGCAGCTTTGCTGGATTTCGGGAGTTTGTTTTTTCCATCCTGCCAAGAGTGAGACTCTTTTTCTCCCACTCTTGGACATATATGTGTGTAATTCCTTTGAATGTCAATGTGTTATATGGGCTATGGAGTCTTTTACTCCATAGGGTCTCATATGTTTTTCTATGTGTGTTACACTGCACCCTAGTTGCCGTAGCACTGGGGCGTCCTAGCGGACCTCCACCATAGACTCCATACCCGGGGACTGACTACTGTTTTCCCGGGCATGTAATGTCACCATTGGCTTTACTAGACCCAAATTTACTAACAGAACTAGTACAAACCATCTTATTGTGGACGTACTAGTAGGGGTTATTCGATTACTCCTGGATCTGTTACTCGAGGGGGGGCACTGTCCCGTCCCCCCTCGTCGGGTTTTGGCTGGTGGCAGTGGAAACTACTTGTTATGTTCGACCCCAAACCTAACCCTATTAGATTCGTCCCATTGTTGGAGATTGATACTTTTTCTTGTTAATCTCTAACGTACCACCGGTCTACTTATCGTAAATAAGTTTATCGGATGGTATTTTCTGCCAGAACTCGGTTTTTAAAATGGCGTCTGTGTTTCTCTCTGTGACTCCTAAACCAAAGGTTGAGCCCTTTGTTCCACTTTTGGCGGGCTCTGTACAGAGACCCTCCAAAGTGGTGCCATTCTGTCTGGATTACCACCGGGTTGTGGGAGGGGGTTTAGGCACCCTGGACCGAGTTGCCTTGCCAACTCCGGTCGCACTCTGGAGTGATTGGCCCAAGTGGTGAGCCTTCCCGCTCACCACTTAGCATGTGTTGATTGACAGCTAGGCTGAATGAATGGGGGTTTTCTGCATAAAAGCAGGGCTTGGGACTGGATCTTCAGAAGTCGCCACAGGACCTAAGAATCCGACGAGGGTAACGCTGAGCCGACCTGCACGACGACACCTCCGGTGGAGCCCTGCGGAACCGACTCATCACTTCCCGACGACAGAGGAGATCTCCCTGCCGGAGAGTCTCTTCCCCTGACTGGTGGGAACAACCAGTCCCCTTTGCTTTTCATTCGCCTCAGGACTCAGTGGTCGAATTGCCTGTGCAACGCACCCCGGCAACCGGATAGCCACTACCCCTGGACCGCGACCAAAAGGTGGTGCCTTGTGACGGAGCACTCCGCGGCTGGTCTCTTGCCTGGTGGCGCACCGGACTTCACTTTTCTCCGACGACGAGAACCTCTCGACTCTTGGCAAAGACCCGACGTGCATCCACCACCAGGAACAACTGCCCCCGCCGGTGCTGCCCTCCACAACAAGGTACCGTGTCCGCCTGGCTTCTCTTTCGATCGGTTCGAGTGAGGTGTCTTAATCCTCTCCGTTCCGTTGGGTCGCCTCCAAGCTTTGCTCATTCGTTGTTCTGAACTGGTTCAATTTGCCGATAACAATTTGCTACAAAGACTTGAATGCATCTCCACTAGAGACTTTTTGGGACATCGCGCCTTGCCTCTCTCCGAGTAGGCCTGGCCTCTGAACTTTATGATCTATTGTGGTTCTTGCCTTCTTACCGTACATTTTGCCCGTGAAGTATTGAACTGTGTTGATTTCATAACCTGCCTATCTTTTTCTCTCCCGTCCTAACCAATATTAGAGTGTCATCTAGGTTGAGGTATACACCTCTGTCTGCAAATAAGTGGTGCCGGTAGAAACTAGACTTGTCGAACTATTGCTAGGGGGATTGATCGTTTTGTAGAGTAATTGTGTTTGATTTGTTTGCCGTGAAAGTGCTAATGTGTTTTTCATAGATGTTCCATTATAAATAAATACCTTAATATCATTACACTAAGCCTCGTTGCGTGTTTGCTTGTCTTGAGGGGAAGAATTGCCCTATTTTGTATACTCCACATACTGCTCAACTCTTCTTGAGGGAAGTCTGACATTTGTGATAATATGCATGATTTCCAACTTGGAGCAGCACTGTTCACATGTTTATTATGCATTTTAAGCATTTTACAGACAAGTCATAGTGAAGAAGATAAGTGTACAGCAGTTATGGATATCTACAAGGTAGGTGGACTTTGCATAATACTTACAAAAATAAAAACAGACTATTTATACATCCTAAAAAGTAAGATGTTTAAAGATTGGCTTGCAGCAGATTTCATGAAACTTGGATAACTGAATGGTGATTTGAGAATGACTCTAGAGGGATTTCTTTTGTTCACTCTTCCCAGAATAAACGAAATCCTAATTTCTTAAGATGCCAGTCACGTGCTTTTAAAAGCACCATAGACAAACAGTAGGATATTCGTGCATGGTTCCAAAATGATTCTCTTTTTTTAAAATGAATTAAATACTCTTCACGCAAGAATTTCACTGGAGATTTAGCAAATGATAAAAGCATCTGTGATAAGTGGCACTTTTGCCACTTTCTATTGTATTATTTAATGCATCCCTGCAAGACCATTTGGAAGGTTCATCCTGCAATTCTGCCCTGAATACATTTACAGCATGTGTTCCTCTTAAAGAACACACTAATTGTGATAGAACTTGTATGATCTCTTTTGTTTTTCAGTTGAGAAGTTTCCCTTTCAAAAAAGTTATAATCAGTTTAGAAAATTGTAATAGTTGTAAAACGGTGTGGCAATGAAGAGAACTGTGCATTGTCTCTGTGTGTGTTTACTGGATCCGCAAATATCTTTTGTTAATGCAGGAGAGATGCGTTTATGGGGATTGGGAAAATCTGCACCGAGGGAAAGCAGATAAATTCATGGTTACCAGGATGTAAGGGAGCAATTGGTGACCTTATCCATGTATGCATATTGTAGTATGGTAACCACTGTGCTGATACTACTTCGCGCTCTGAAACCCTTGTGTATGAGTGCGATAGAAATAAAATATCAATATCAAAGTGAAATCTGTTGACCCAGAGTTGTAAGAACCTTATAAAATAATATCTAATATCTATTTCTACAGCACATTTCTAAAACGGATTCCATCAACTGTAGAAACGTGCTGCATCATGCAAATGCATGTTTAAAAATATGAATAATCACGTAAGGCTTTCTAAGACATTAACAATACTTGTACAACTTAGGGTGCAATTCATAGAATTCTGCACACAAGTGGCGCACGCGACTGACGCACAGTGTGCGCGTGCGAATCTCTGCGCCAGCCGCGTGCGCTAAAATCCATTTCAACGCACAGCGTATTCATGGATTTTGGCTACCAAAACCAGCCGTGGCGCACAGTGGCGCAGAGACCCTGCAGCAGTGCGAGTTACGCCCCCAAGAACGCCCCTTGCGCAGGGAAAAGCCATTAAAATCCCCAATCCAGCGCAAAGGGCTGTGCTAAACCTGTACCAGCACGGCAAGCGGGGTACATGTATTACTGGGGTTTGCGGGAAGTTTCACACTCGATTGGCCCTGTGCGAGCTGGGTACGTGTATTTCAGGGGTGCGCGGGAAGTTTCACACACGATTTCAGCAGGGTACATGTATTACAGGGGTGCGCGGGAAGTTTCACACGCGATTTCAGCAGGGTACGTGTATTTCATGGGTGCACAGGGAGTTTCACACGCGATTTCAGCAGGGTACGTGTATTTCAGGGGTGCGTGGGAAGTTTTACACGCGATTGGGCTGGGTACGTGTATTTCAGGGGTGCGCGGGAAGTTTAACATGCGATTGGCCTGGGTACGTGTATTTCAGGGGTGCGCGGGAAGTTTCACACGCGATAGGCCCTGTGCGAGTGAGGTACGTGTATTACTGGGGTTCGCGGGAAGTTTCACTCGTGATTTCATCAGGGTACATGTATTACGGGGGTTCACGGGAAGTCTCACACGCGATTGGAAGCGGGTACGTGTATTTCGGGGGTGCGCTGGAAGTTTCACACACGAAAGGCCCTGTGCGAGTGGGGTACGTGTATAACTGGGGTTCGCGCGATCTCAGCAGGGTACGTGTATAACTGGGGTTTGCGTGAAGTTTCACACGAGATTGGAGCAGGGTACGAGTATTACGGGGTTCGAGGGAAGTTTCACACGCAATTTCAGCAGGGTACGTGTATTTCGGGGGTGCCGGGGAGTCCTACATGTGATTTGGCAGTGTGGGTCCTCCCAGGTGTTCCCTGTACACCCTCCACGGCCCCTGCAGGCAGCCCAAACCACAGGGGACTACCCTGCACCCCTGGTCATGTCCTGCAGGCAGCCCACCCAACATGGGCATGTCCGCCAGCAAATCAACATGTCTCCTTGCACTACTGATCACCAACTCATGTCCCCTTGCACCCCCACCCCCCAGCAGTGCAGGGCACCTGCCAGCAGGACCCCACTCATGTCCCACTCATGTCCCCCTGCACCTCCACCCCCACCCCCCAGAATTGCAGGGCACCTGCCAGCAGGCCCCCACTAATGTCCCCTTGCACCGCCACCCCCCAGCAGTGCAGGGCACCTGTCAGCAAGCCCCCACTCATGTCCCACTCATGTCCCCCTGCACCCCCACCCCCCAGCAGTGCAGGGCACCTGCCAGCAGGCCCCCACTCAAGTCCCCTTGCACCCCCACCCCCCAGCAGTGTGTGGCACCTGCCAGCAGGCCCCCACTCATGTCCCACTCATGTCCCTTTGCACCCCCACCCCCACAGCAGTGCGTGGCACCTGCCAGCAGGCCCCCACTCATGTCCCACTCATGTCCCCTTGCACCCCCACCCCCAAGCAGTGTGGGGCACCTGCCAGCAGGCCCCCACTCATGTCTAACTCATGTCCCCCTGAACTCCCACCCCCAGCAGTGCAGGGCACCTGCCAGCAGGCCCCCACTCATGTCCCCTTGCACCCCCACCCCCCAGCAGTGCAGGGCACCTGCCAGCAGGCCCCCGCTCATGTCCCACTCATGTCCCCCTGCACCCCCACCCCCCAGCAGTGCAGGGCACCTGCCAGCAGGCCCCCACTCATGTCCCCTTGCACCCCCACCCCCCAGCAGTGTGGGGCACCTGCCAGCAGGCCCCCACTCTTGTCCCACTCATGTCCCCTTACACCCCCACCCCACAGCAGTGCGTGGCACCTGCCAGCAGGCCCCCACTCATGTCCCACTCATGTCCCCTTGCACGCCCACCCGCCAGCAGTGTGGGGCACCTGCCAGCAGGCCCCCACTCATGTCCCACTCATGTCCCCCTGCACCCCACCCCCCAGCAGTGCAGGGCACCTGCCAGCAGGCCCCCACTCATGTCCCCTTGCACCCCCACCCCCCAGCAGTGCAGGGCACCTGCCAGCAGGCCCCCACTCATGTCCGACTCATGTCCCCCTTCACCCCCACCCCCAGCAGTGCAGGGTACCTGCCAGCAGGCCCCCACTCATGTCCCCTTGCACCCCCACCCCCCAGCAGTGCAGGGCACCTGCCAGCAGGCCCCCACTCATGTCCGACTCATGTCCCTTTGCACCCCCACCCCACAGCAGTACGTGGCACCTGCCAGCAGGCCCCCACTCAAGTCCCCTTGCACCCCCACCCCCCAGCAGTGTGTGGCACCTGCCAGCAGGCCCCTACTCATGTCCCACTCATGTCCCCTTGCACCCTCACCCCCACAGCAGTGCGTGGCACCTGCCAGCAGGCCCCCACTCATGTCCCACTCATGTCCCCTTGCACCCCCACCCCCCAGCAGTGTGGGGCACCTGCCTGCAGGCCCCCACTCATGTCCAACTCATGTCCCCCTGAACCCCCACCCCCCAGCAGTGCAGGGCACCTGCCAGCAGGCACCCACTCATGTCCCCTCGCACCCCCACCCCCCAGCAGTGCAGGACACCTGCCAGCAGGCCCCCACTCATGTCCCACTCATGTCCCCCTGCACCCCCACCCCCCAGCAGTGCAGGGCACCTGCCAGCAGGCCCCCACTCATGTCCCCTTGTACCCCAACCCCCCAGCAGTGCAGGTCACCGGCCAGCAGCCCCCACTCATGCCCCCTTCCACCACCACCCCCCAGCAGTGCAGGGCACCTGCCAGCAGGACCCCACTCATGTCCCACTCATGTCCCCCTGCACCCCCACCCCCCAGCAGTGTGGGGCACCTGCCAGCAGGCCCCCACTCATGTCCCACTCATGTCCCCTTGTACCCCCACCCCACAGCAGTGCGTGGCACCTGCCAGCAGGCCCCCACTCATGTCCCACTCATGTCCCCTTGCACCCCCACCCCCAGCCGTGTGGGGTACCTGCCAGCAGGCCCCCACTCATGTCCCACTCATGTCCCCCTGCACCCCCACCCCCCAGCAGTGCAGGGCACCTGCCAGCAGGCCCCCACTCATGTCCCCTTGCACCCCCACCCCCAGGCAGAGCAGGGCACCTGCCAGCAGGCCCCCACTCATGTCCCACTCATGTCCCCAGGCACCCCCACCCCCCAGCAGTGCAGGGCACCTGCCAGCAGGCCCCCACTCATGTCCCCTTGCACCCCCGCCCCCCAGCAGTGCAGGGCACCTGCCAGCAGGCCCCCACTCATGTCCCCCTTCACCCCCACCCCCAGCAGTGCAGGGTACCTGCCAGCAGGCCCCCACTCATGTCCCCTTGGACCCCCACCCCCCAGCAGTGTGGGGCACCTGCCAGCAGGCCCCCACTCATGTCCCACTCATGTCCCCTTGCACCCCCACCCCCCAGCAGTGTGGGGCACCTGCCAACAGGCCTCCACTCATGTCCCACTCATGTCCCCTTGCATGCACCCCCACCCCCCAGCATTGTGGGGCACCTGCCAGCAGGCCCCCACTCATGTCCCCTTGCACCCCCACCCCCCAGAAGTGCGTGGCACCTGACAGCAGGCCCCCACTCATGTCCCACTCATGTCCCCCAGCCCCCAGGTCATGACAGTCCTCAATCATGGCCCTTATGGCCAGCCTCCCCAGCCCAAAGACCCAACCAAGTATTGCATCCACCCACAAAGAAAAGGCAATTACATGATACAACTCCAATGGCAAGTATGTAAATGAACACATGTCCGTCACACACACACAATGGTTGCAAGTGAATATGAAAACCCATATCATGACATGCATGAAACCAATGAGATAATACCACACATCGAAGTATGAAGAAAAAATGTATTAAACACAACATGAATGTAATGAAAATCAAACAAACAACAATGGTAATAAAAAAAGAAAAGCTGCATGTCCCTTAAAAACTGAAAAACAAGAAATCATAATCCAAAGAATGCAAAGGAAATGGTGTCCAAAGTCACAGTCCAACAAAGCAAATCCAAGGGAAAAAAGAAAAGTGAAAACCATTGCTCCATGGTGAAATAAAAAAAAGAGAAGAATCCAATGGTGAACTATATACAGATGAACAATCCAGGGTCCATGAGCCCAACTGAAGAAATGAAACCTATCAAAAATACTACCTAATAAAAAACGATGTACAGAAACGTGGTGCATTGTCCAAGTGCAACCAAAATAAAGAAAAAACAAAAGGAAACCTAACACTATCTAACTATATACAATGGCGGCGGGCAAGTCCAGCGGCTCACTCTGTGGTGTCCCAGGCCAGGGCATCATCGAAATCCATGTCGATGTCCCGGAGGCGGGCCTCTGCCCTGGCCCTGAGGTCTCGCATTGAGGCACTCATGGCCTGTTCCAACTCCCTGCGAGTTGTCTCGAGGCACTCTGCCCGCCTCAACGGCCAACGCATGGAGTTCTCTGCCCTGACCATCGTGAGCCGCGCCTCTTCCACCCACCGCCGCTCCGCACCTATCTGCTGGCCCAACTGCAGCCACACGGAAGACACTCCCATTCCTGGGTCCTCCTGCCCTATGGCCGATGCCTGCACCTCCGATGTTGATGGCCCCGAGCCATCATTGCTCCCACCTACAGGCTGCTCCTGCTGCTGCTGCTACTGTCCATGTGCCCTGTCCGATGGTGCCTGCACATCCTCCATCTGCTGGTCTCCAGTTATGGTGCCCACCCCTGCTGGACCGCCAACTACTGACTGTGGCAGGGATGAGATCTCCACCAAGCTGGCTGTGTTGGTCAGGCCAGGTCCACAGGGGGCCCTGGTGGAATCTGGGCCGGAAGACGATGTGGAGAACGACCAGCGCATAGCCTCCACACAGGAGGAGAGGTCCGCCAGAGTGCGCGTCACATGTAGGAACCCACCGCCCAGGGCCCCTTCCAGCAGTGCCACGTCACGACGCTGCTCTTCGTGATGGCGTGCGTTCTCCGACCAGGAACAACGCACGTCATCACGAATGTCACGTGTGCGCAACGCGACACCCACCAGGACGGATCCCATACGGTCGTGGGACCCCTCGCCCACAGGTAGTGGAGAGGCAGGTGACATGGCACTCTCCCCTACCTGCGGACGGGTCTGGAACAGGGCCTCCCTGCTGGTGCATGATGGTGCAGTCACAGGGTCAAGGACAGCAACATGCACAGGCCCCTCGGCGGCGACCTGAGCTGCCTCCTGACCCTGGCCCTTGACTGTACCACTTGCACAAGTGGTACTACCTCCACCAGGCACCATGTGCAGCTCAGTAGCGGGCTCCTCCTCCTCTGTGGAGACCACCAACCTGGATGTCTCTGCACCGTCTTCTGCCATTGGAAGCCCCTGTGGGGGCTCACCCGGCCCTTTCGCCACAGCCGTTGTGGCAGACGCGGCACCAGCCCCCTCGCTCCCGGATGATGGTAATTCCTGGGAGGGTGGCTGGGCCTTGCGTCGCGCCCAGTGGAGGCATCCCCGCCGCTTTGCTCCACAGCGCCGTCTCCGCCCTCTTCCTCACTTGACACTGCGTAGAGGGAGACATAGAACACAAGCATCAGGGTACAGCACAAAATACCCTAGACTTGAAGCAATAACACATGAGTGGCACTGTCAAATGTCACTTCCATCCTGTCCTTCCACAAAACATGGGTCAATGCATGCAACACACATGCAGAAACACTCCTGGCGCCTGCAATCAACATCAACACCCATGTACAAGGGCCCCTGTAAACCAAGATGTTGCCTTCAAAGTCACATGCATCCATGGCGTTTCAAAGTCAAACAAACACTTCTCTGGTGCACACACACACACACACACGTGCACCATACATGTGCATGACATCAGCACCCATTCCTCACCCCCCCTCCATGTCCAGGAACAGAGACTGCCATGCTTTCAGGTGTGCATTCTGCATAGAGGTCCCCATGTTGCATTAAAACACATGCACCTACCATGTGGTTCACACATAACTGGTCTCGGAGTTACAGAGGCGAATACAGACGACATTTTAAAAACCGAGTTCTGGCAGAAGATACCAACCGGTAGATTTATTTAACACAAATGAACCAGCGGTATGTTAGAGACTAACGGGAAAAAGTATTAGCCCCCAACAATGGGAAGAATCCCATAGAATTATATTCGGGGTTGAATATAACAAGTAGTTTCCACTGCCACCAGCCAAAACTCGACGAGGGGGGACGGGACAGTGCCCCCTCGAATAACAGACCCAGGGGTAATCGAATTACCCCTACCAGTACGTCCACAATAGGCTGGTTTGTACTAGTTCTGTTAGTAAATTTAGGTCTAGTAAAGCCAATGGTGACTTTACATGCCCTGGGAGACAGTAGTCAGTCCCAGGGTATGGAGTCTATGGTGGGGATCCTCTAGGACACCCCAGTGTTACGGCACGGAGGGTGCGGTGTAACACACATAGCAAAACACATGAGACCCTATGGAGTAAAAGACCCCATAGCCCATAGACACATTGACATTCAAAGGAATTAACCACATTCATGTCCAGGAGTGGGAGAAAAGAGTCTCACTCTTGGCAGGATGGAAAAAACAAACTCCAGAAATCCAGCAAAGCTGCTGGGGGACTCACTAGGTTAGGAAATTCAGCCTAAACAGAGAATTCTCCCTAACACTCCCCCCCCCCCCCAGACTAAGGGACAGGAGGATTTAATCCACTCCTGGATGAATCTCATACCTCTAGTCGATGATATACATGCTAGAGAGACCATCAGCATTTTGGTGGTGACACCCTGACCTGTGCTCACTGGTGAAATCAAACCCTTGCAGGCAGATCGACCATCTCAGTAGTTTTGGGTTTTCCCCTTTCATTTGCATCTCAAGGGTTGGTGGTCAGTCTGAATGACAAAAGTAGAACCATACAAGTATGGCCTAAACTTCTTCAGAGCCCACACGATAGCAAAGCACTCTCTTTCCATTGTTGCCCACCTTGTTTCAGGATCCTTCAGCTTGCGGCTGATGAAGCAAACGGGGTGCTCCCTACCTTTCCCATCCAGCACCTATTCCTACATTTGAAGCATCTGTCTGCACAATGAAAGTTTGGTGGTAATCAGGAGCTCTGAGTACTGGGGCTTGGCAAAGAGCCTTTTTCGGGTTTTCAAAAGCCTGATTGCACTCCTCGTACCATCTAACCTTTTTAGGAAATTTGGGAGAGAGATGACATTCAGCGGAGAAGCTAGGGTCCCATAGTTCTCAATGAAATTCCTGTAATACCCAGTGAGACCTAAGAAGGCTCTCACCTGGGTCTGAGTAGTAGGTGTTGTCCAATTATGCACAGCTTCAGTCTTACTGAGCAAAGGCCTTATTTCTCCACCTCCTACCTCATGTCCAAGATAGACTACCTTACTCTGTCCAATTTGGCATTTACTCGCCTTTATGGTCAGATTGGCTCGTCCAAGAGCCTGCAAAACATCTCTTAGGTGGGTTACATGTTCTTCCCAGGAATTGCTGAACACTGCTATGTCATCCAAGTATGCCATGCAGAAGTCCTCCATCCCATTCAGAACCTGGTTTACCATCCGTTGAAATGTAGCAGGTGCATTTTTCAATCCGAAAGGCATTACCTTAAACTGGTATAAGCCAACGGGGGTAGAAAATGCAGTTTTCTCCTTGGCATGGTCCGTCAGGGCTATTTGCCAATAGCCTGACGTCAAGTCAAATGTGCTGAGGAACTTGGCGGAACCAAGTTTATCCACCAACTCATCTGTTCTTGGCAAAGGGTGGGCATCAGTTTTGGTGACTGCATTAAGAGCTCTATAAACCATGCAGAATCTAAGTTCTTTAGATCCTGCCTTTGGTACTAACACAACTGGGCTAGACCATGGACTAGTAGAGGGCTCTATTACCCCGAGATCAAGCATCTTGCTGACCTCACCTTTGATGTGGGTTCGTACATTTTCTGACATTCGGTATCCTCTGCTTTTGACTGGCAGACAGTCACCAGTGATTTTGTCATGCTGACCCCAAGGGGTCAAGCCTGGTGAAAGTGAGAACAGAGAGGCAAACTGATTCAGCATAGATTTGCACTCTTCTTGTTGCTCAGGTGTCAGATTTGAAGAGAGATTTACTCCTTCAATTTTTTCGTCTAAAGGTAAGCCTCTGAGGAGATCAGGAAGAGCTTCACTCTCTTCTTCTTCCTCTGTTGATGCTAGAAGAAACGCTCCTACATCGGGTCTCGAGACATACGCTTTGAGTCGGTTGGTGTGGAAGACTGTCGGAGCCTCCTTGGGATTGCCCAAGTCCACCAGATAGTTGACCTCTCCGAGTTTACCCACAACTCTGAAGGGTCCCATCCATTTGTCTTGCAAGGCCCTCTGCCTTGTTGGGATCATAACGAGAACTAGCTGGTCTTGAGTGAACTCAACCAAGTTAGCCTTTTTATCATGCTAGTGCTTGACCAATGCTTGTCCAGCTTTCAAGTTATCACTTGCTTCTGTCATCATGTGCGACATTCTCCTTTGGAGACCTATCACGTAGTCAGTCACTCTGAATGGCTTGGGGGAAGGAGCACTCTCCAACCCCTCCTTAATCAGGGCCAATGGACCTCTGACGGGATGACCATAGAGAAGCTCAAAGGGAGAATAACCTACTCCCTCCTGAGAGACTTCTCTATAAGCAAAGAGAAGGCATGGCAGTAGAAGGTCCCACTTTCGTTTAAGGGGTTCTTCTAAAGCACCTATCATGCTCTTCATGGTTCGGTTGAACCGTTCTACCAACCCATTGGTTTGTGGGTGGTAAGCTGTTGAGAACTTGTAAGTAACTCCACAGGTTTTCCACATGGCTTTCATGTAGTGGGACATAAAGTTTGACCCCCTGTCAGAGATTACTTCCTTAGGAAACCCAACCCTGGTAAAAATACCAAGGAGGGCCTTAGCCACAGCCGGAGCTGTAACAGTCCTCATAGGAATTGCCTCAGGATACCTAGTAGCATGGTCTACTACAACAAGTATAAACCTGTTGCCTGAGGAAGTTGGAGGATCAAGGGGACCAACAATGTCAATCCCTACTCTCTCAAATGGGACTCCCACAACTGGGAGAGGCACTAAAGGTGCCACATTCTTAGAGCCAACCTTACCAGAGGTCTGGCAGGTGTGGCAGCTCCTGCAGTGTTTTTCTACTTCGGCCCCCATCTTCGGCCAATAAAAGTAGAGCGAGAGCCTTTCCTTAGTCTTCTTGAAACTCAAGTGACAAGCCAAAGAAATCTCGTGGGCTAACTGAAAGAACTGTGGTCTGTTCTCTTGGGGTACTACAAGTCGTTTGTAGTCTCCAGGTGCAGACTAAGTCGGTTCACTGTAGAGTTGGACATTCTCTCTGTCCCTTAATGAAGTCCGCCCTGTTGGGTCCACCTTCTGCCAGTAAAGACTGCAGCTCAGGATGGTCAACAGGATCCAGATCTCCAATGAGTTCGTGGCCTTCCATTAGCTCTTCCTCAGAGTCTAATTCTACCACAGAGGGTTGTACCACCCTCTCAGCCTCAGCTGGAGGGGGAGTTACGGGTGTAACTTTGGACAACCGCGGGGAAGTCCATTTTGGCTGCACTGAAGTGCTGGCTGCTGGTTTCGGTGTAGAAGTTTTAGGTTTCCCTTTCGCTTCAGATTTCTTTGACAAAGCAGCTGACAATTCTAGTGGAGCAGGAGTGATATCCTTGTTCATCATCTCCTCGAGAGTACCTCTCATGGTTCTCTCCCTTGCAGGTCTGGTTAGCTCCTGTAACCATTTACTAGGAGGTCTGGGGGTATGAGACACAACTCAGAGAGTTTTTAAATCGTTACCCAACAGAACGCGTCCTGGTACCTCACTCTGTATGCTGACAGGTATCTTCACAGTCATGTCGTTACACTGGATGAGAACTGGTAATTGGGGAAGCATCTGCACAGGCCCTCCAGTTAACTTGGTGAGGCATTTGGGTGCCTTAGCAACATCCTCATCCTGAAAAAAGATTTATCCACCACAGTTATGCTGGCCTCAGTGTCCCTAATGGCAGGAGTCTCCTGACCATTCACCTGGACACTGTCCTTATAATACTCTTTAGTATTATCTGGGATAGAATTATATACATCTAAATTATGTTGTTCCCACAAACCCAGAGACACTAAAGAAACACTGGCTGAGACTCCAGTGGGTTCATCAGCCAGTAGTAGAAAGTTTCCACTTGCCATTTGGACTTCCTCCTCTGGAGCGAAGGCTAAGGAGACAAGCTGGACTCCTGAAGGTTTACCCTTGCATCTGGGATCTCCTTTCACATGGTCAGTTGAGCCACAAACAAAGCATTTACCGAATGCTTTCTGGAATGGTGGCTTGTTCTGCCCTCCCTCCGGTTTGGCACCAGGAGGTACACTATTCTGCTGCCGTTTTCCTTGTGGCTTACCCTTTTGGTTTTGTTTGGGGCCCTCTTTGGAATTTGAGTTATTAGAATTCTCCTTTGAGTCTTTTTTAGGCTGTTTTCCCTCATCCTTTTTCTGAGTTGCCCCAGAATCCTTATGAGTAGCCCTGTTGGCAACCCACCAGTCAGCAGCCTTAGCTAGCTTCCTGGAATCCAATTCCTTCGAATCAGCCAAGTGCTGTCTGAGCTCAGGAGAACAGGCATCATAAATAGACTCCAACATAAAAAGATTCTCATACCCTCATAAGTGTTCACCTTGTAACCCTTAATCCATCCCTCTAAGTTTTTCAACCCTTCACTCACCCAGGTAGCCCAAGGGGTACCATCGTGCTTTTTGAGGGTTCTAAACCTCTTAAGATACTGGGAAGGGGTCTTCCCAAATCTAGCTATCAAAGCTGGTTTTACACTTTCGTACTCTTTCCTATCCTCCTCCCCCAACTCCATTACCACATCAGTTGCAACAGGGGGGAGCCTAGAGCCTAGAGAACAACCAGGTAAGTAGCTCATTACCTGTGATGTTCTGGAGCCCGTGATTGTACTCAAACAAACTCAGCCAATCCAACACATCCAACTTTGGTTCATACATACCAATTATTCCTTAGGCATCCGGGGTCTTTTGGGACTGGAACTTCTAGAGGAGCCAGCGACAGAAGCAGTTTCGACAGACAACTTTTTCATTTCTAACTCATGCTTGAGCTCCATTTCTCTGAGCCTAAGAATTTGTTGCATTTCTTGGTTTTTCTGTTCAGTTTGAGCAGTAATCATTCTGAATTCCAAGTCTATTTTCATTTTTTCTAGTTCAAGGACTTGAGGACTTAGTGTGGGACCTGTTATAGGCCCCGTAGGTACAGCTGGTAAGGCAGACAGAGGAGCAGGTGAGACAGTTTCGTTAGGCTCTTCTTCCTCTTCAGCCTCTTCATCACTATCATCAGAACTTTGATTTAGATCAACACCATTACTGTTATCTACATTTGCTGGAGAAGTTGGTTCCTCTGAACCAGTACCCAGACTTTGGTTTTCCAGCAATCTTACTATCAGTTCTACTTTCTTGCCTCTTACAGAAAGATTCTCTTGTCTACAGAGAGCTCTCAAACTCTCATTATTTTCGCCTGACAAGGACTCTTGGCTGTAAACTTCCATAGTAGACATGTTTTTTGAAAGTTGCTTTTTAGTGCTAAGCTCTGTGGTTAGTTATACCAAAGTGTTGAAAAGCAATCTAAACTGTATACTCGATACAAATCCCACCGCTGCCACCAGTGTTAAGCGGAAACCTGTGCAGTTCCCTCTGGGACCACTGCAAAAGATTTAGGCCTACAGGTGTTTGGCAGTAAACCCACTTGGTAGCCGTCTGTACCACACAGATTCACTTGGTAGCTGTGGCTGAGCAGTCAGACTTCTCTCAAGAAAAGTTAGGCAGTATGTGGAGTATACAAAATAGGGCAATTTGCACAGTAGAACAAGCAGACACGGAACAGAGCTTGGGTGTAAAGATATATAATTATTTATTTTAAAAACACATCTATGAAAAACACACTGGCACTAATACGGCAAACAACTTCAATCACAATTACTATAAGTATCTCAATCCTCTAACAATAATTCGACAAGTCTAGGTTCAATGGCACCACTTATTTGCAGACAGAGGTGAATGCTTTAACCTCGATGGCACTCTAATATTCGTTAGAAAGGGAGAGAAAAGGCAGGGTATGAAACCAACTCGGTACCAACACTTTTACAAAGCAAATGCAAGGAAAGTAAGGCAGGGTCTACTGTGAATCACAAAGTCAGAGGCCAGGCCCACTCGGAGAGAGGCAAGGCAATACGTCCCAAAAAGTATCACAGTGGAAATGCACTTCGAGTCTTTGTAGCAAATTGTCACAGAAAGGTTGGACCAGTTTAGAACAAAAAGTTAAGAAGGTCTGGAGGCGACCCAATGGAAAGGTAAGGATTTAAGACACCTCACGCTAACCTTCGCAAGGGCAGCCAGGCGGACAAGGTACCTTGTAAGTGTAGAGACAGCTCCGGCGGGGGCAGTTGTTCCTGGTGGTGGATGCAAGTCGGGGCTTTGCCAAGAGATGAGATGCTCTCGTCGTCGAAGGAAAGTTGAAGATCGTTGCACCACCAGGGAAGAGACCAGCCCCGGAGTCCTCCATCACAAGGCACCACCTTTTGGTCGCGGTACAGTGGTTAGTGGCTATCCGGTTGCCGGGTTGCTCAGCACGGGCAATTCAACCACTACGTCCTGGAAGCGAAGAAAAAGCAAAGGGACTGGTTGTTCCCACCAGTCAGGGGAAGAAGACTCTCCAGCCGGGAGATCTCCTCTGTCGTTGGGAAGTGGTGAGTCGGTTCAGCAGGGCTCCACCGGAGGTGTCGTCGTTGCAGGTCGACTCAGCTCTACCCTCGTCGGATTCTTAGGTCCTGTGGCGACTTCTGAAGATCCAGTCCCAAAAGCCCTGCTTTTATGCAGAAAACCCCAATTCATTCAGCCTAGCTGTCAATCAGAACACACTAAGTGGTGAGCGTGGTGCGACTTGAGTTGGCAAGGCAATTCAGTCCAGGGTGCCGAAACCCCCTCCCACACCTCCTGTGGTACCCAGACAGAATGGCACCACTTTGGAGGGCTTCTGTGCAGAAGCCCGCCAAAAGTGGAACAAAGGGCTCAACCTTTGGTTCGGAGCTACAGAGGCGAACACAGACGCCATTTTAAAAACCGAGTTCTGGCAGAAGATACCAACCGGTATATTTATTTAAGACAAATAAACCGGCGGTATGTTAGAGACTAACAGGAAAAAGTATTAGCCCCCAACAATGGGAAGAATCCCATAGAATTATATTCGGGGTTCAATATAACAAGTAGTTTCCACTGCCACCAGCCAAAACTCGACGAGGGGGGACGGGACAGTGTCCCCTCGAATAACAGACCCAGGGGTAATCGAATTACCCCTACCAGTACGTCCACAATAGGATGGTTTGTACTAGTTCTGTTAGTAAATCTAGGCCTAGTAAAGCCAATGGTGACTTTACATGCCCTGGGAGACAGTAGTCAGTCCCAGGGTATGGAGTCTATGGTGGGGATCCTCTAGGACACCCCAGTGTTACGGCACAGAGGGTGCGGTGTAACACACATAGCAAAACACATGAGACCCTATGGAGTAAAAGACCCCATAGCCCATAGAACACTTTGACATTCAAAGGAATTAATCACATTCATGTCCAAGAGTGGGAGAAAAGAGTCTCACTCTTGGCAGGATGGAAAAAACAAACTCCAGAAATCCAGCAAAGCTGCTGGGGGACTCACTAGGTTAGGAAATTCAGCCTAAACAGAGAATTCTCCCTAACAGTGTACACCTCCCATTGGCACTACTCGATCTGTGCCGGCAATACTACATCTGTGCCATGGTTGGGAGGACACCAAAGGTGTGGGGCACCTCAGCTGGGCGTACTCCTCGTAGCGGGCGTAGTCAGGGATGTGGCCGGGGTGACCAGGGAGTGGGGGACTCCAGGGTGTCCAGGGCAGCCGCAGAGGGGGAAGAGGCAGGGGTGTGCCACTTAAGCACGATGTGTCGGTGCAGTCATGCCACCCCCCCCTGTGGTTCCCGGAGATGCAGCTTCTGCATCTGGCACTGGCGCCCGTGTGACCCGGCAGTCCGTTCCATCGACTGCCACGGGCCTAAGGGTAGTGGTAGCTGCAGGTGCAGCTGTGGACACCGCCACCCAGGCTCAGGGTCTGCCAGCGCAGCCTGCGTTGGCACTTGAGGAGCCCTTGGAAGATTTCCAACAGGCCAGGAGGGAAACTGTAGGGGCACGCAGGGCTGCCCTGACCAAGACACGAGTCCCTGGGGCAGTTATGTCATCTGCTGCCCCAAACAGCTGGGTGTTGGCAATTGTAGGAGCAGATGCACCCAACAACACCCCAGTTGCCAACCAGGACAGTTGCGGTCAATGACCCTGCCACAGCGGATGTTGCTGCGCAGGGTCCATTAGAGGGCACCCAGCTGCCACTGAAAGAAGTCAGGCCTTTGGTCGTCCCTCCACCTGCCACTCCCTTGACTCAATCCACCGAACCCACTGGCCATACTGGTCAGGGCAGCATTAGCCAGCCAGGGTCTGATCCACAATCCAAGAGGAGGAAGGTTGCACCTGCAGCACAGGCTGGGACCTCACACACAGCCACGACCTCCTGCACGTCGAGGAAGAAGCCTTTCTCCAACCAGGAACTGGACTTCCTCATGGGCTATGTGCGGGGCCACAGCCGTGACATGCTAGTGGGTGCCAATAGTCCGACTACGGCTGCCCAACGTGATACCCACTGGAAGCATGTTTCTGAAAATGTCAGTGCATTCGGCCATGAGGTGCGCACGGCGCAAGAGTGCAAAAAGCGTTGGAATGACATCAAACGCAGCGCTAAGGCTAAGCGTGCCTCAAATTATAACTTGACTCTGGTGACTGGCGGTGGGCCTGCACCAGAGGAGGAAGTCCTCACTCCGCATGAGTCACTCGTTGCGGAGTTCATACCATCTGAATCGGTCGATGGAGTGGGAGAGATGCGGGACTTTGATGCCCAGTCCAGTGAGTGTTGATGCGTGTTTGTTGAGGACGTGTGTGTTTTACTTGTGGGATGTGTTGTGCATGATTGCTACTACATGTGACGTGTACATGGTTCGGATGTGCAAGTAATGCAATGCTTCCGTGATGCATGTCTGCTCTGCTGGATGGTGTACATGTGGAGCAGACGGGGACTGTCGGCATCAACACTATTGCACCCTACTCACATGCTGGTTACAAGTATGCCCCTCTGGTCCATGTCCCAGCTCACTGGCCCTTCTGCATGTAGCGTAGGGTGACCTTCTTCTCAGCCCAGGCACGATGTCATAGCATGACTGACGTGCATGTGTCCTCTGCCTGCATGCGGGTACTCCATGTAGGCATGCTCCCTTGCCCCTCCACCCCCCGCTCTGCATCCCAATTCCACCTTTGCACTGGTCTGCTTCAATATTGCCGTTGGGTACTTCCCTGTTCATGCGTCCTGTGTACATGCTAACTTCCCGCAAGCAATCTGCCAGACATATGCTGTGTGGTACAGCCTTAGTTCTTGATGCAGGGTATCTCACTTGTACTGTGCAGAGGTTAGATGCCCCGCAGGGACATGAGTGCCCATTCATGCTCCATGTGCATTTCACGCATGCCCCTATGTGTCGTTGACTGGATGATCACTGTAATACAAGTCCTGGTTGACATACATTGCATGGCATTTCATCAGCCTTCCCATGTCTACTGTGGCTCAGTACTGCGTTGCACACATGTTTAGGGTCTGACAATCTGGGTAGGTCACAGGCCTCAGCCTGTTTAATGGCCAATGACTCTGTCCAACTGGTGTAGTGTCCTCTTCACACGTGGGTGGCCTCCAGACGTTTCATCATGTGTCCTGCTTACTGTCCCATCATCGTTTGCAGTGTTGTCACTTGACTCACATGAAGCTATTGATGCTAGTCAACACTGCCTGTCAATGCACAGGTCTATGGTCAGCCTTTTGATAACATGCTAGACATCCATGCATTTGCACTTGAGTGGAGGGGTGCTTTGCTTGTAGATATGCTACCCATTGAATGCACATTGCACGTGATGCCTGAAGTTGACCTTGCACTGCCTTCACATTTTCTGACACACACCATGAAGTACTTGTACATGTAGGTAGTGAGTAACATACACATTGGCTGCACTGCATAGACCCACTTCAATGCAAACTGCCACCTTTCAACAGGTCTGATCACAGAAGCAATTCCAAGTTGACCCAGCATGCATGCCAGGTTCTATTTTGTGTGTCACATGTCTGCCTGATGTTGTCAGTGTGTGTGTGTTGTGTGCTTCTGACATGTGACCTTTTTTCTCTCTATTTTTCAGATGATGACGCAATGGTGCCGGAGGATGGTGTTGTCATGCCAGGCACAGGGTTGGTATCACGACATCAACCCGGTACAAGTGGGGGTCGTGGGGTGGCAGGCTTGAAACCCCCAAGTGCTACAGGCCATCTTTCTCTGGCTGCCTATGAGTCCATCCCTGATGACGACGCTGACGTCCATGTCGAGTTGGATGAGCATCAGGTCCATGTGTCAGGGGTGAGTGATTCTGATGTGGACACTCCTCTGTCCGCGACACCAGCACTGAGGGGTCAGACAGTCTTGAAACCTCTGCCCGTGGTGGATCGGGACGCAGGGTCACCCTCCACACCAGTCACTGATGTGCCTGGGACATCACGTCGACGGGGGCATGTAGTCATGCAGCCGCGGGCGGTGCCAACACGACGAGGACAACCGGTCCTTGTGTCCCGCAGGGGTCAAGCCCAGCAACGCGGTCGCCGTGCGCAACCGCTGTATACTGAGTGGGAGCAAGACATGACTGGCAATTCAGAACGGCAGGGGGCAGCAATGGAGAACATCACTGAGAGCATGGAGCGTGTGGCCCGATCCATGCTCCCCCATGCTAGGCAGGTGCTTCTCCAGCAGCAGGCGGCACGGTCCACAACCCGCTCGCTCAGGCTGGGCATGGCGGCCTCAGACAGGGCACACCAGGATGAAATGTTGTCTCTGCGTCAAGCAATAGCTGCTCACGCAGAGGCACACATGGAGGCCCTGAGGGAGGAGTATGCTTCCCTCAGATCCACTCTGGGTGTCCTTCTGATGTCCCAGAGGGAGCGGTCATAGGAGAGGTTTGCACAGCTTGAGCGTACCATCTCGGCTGAGCTACAGGCTTGCCGGGAGGTGCAGCGGTTGTCCAGCCAGGCCTTGCAGAAGGAACTCCGTGTTACACGTGCTACCTTGCAAGAGGAAGCACTTGTATCACGGGAGGTTCTGCATGCAGACCTACGTGTCATCGCCACACAGAACCAGGCTCACCCGTCCGGCAGACTTGCTGCCGCCGAGGGGTAAGCTGCGGCTAGGCGTGGCCATTCTACTGTGCCACGTCCTCCTTTCCAGGATGAGCCAGACTCGGACGACCATCTATCTCCCACATAGGTCGGGCTGTGCAGGCGTTGAGCCCATGGAGTTTTTTTTTTTGGCTCAGCATCATCGCATGTGAGTGTTGAGCAGCACCCTGTACCTCCCCCCGCCTGGGTGCCACCCCTCCCCGGGTCGTATGTGGCCATTTTTGATTTTTCTTTTAGTTTAGTTTGTTAAGTTTCTGTTTGATAGTTAGTTTAATTAGGTAAAGTAGGTTTTTCGTAGTTAGTGTAATTAGTTAATATAGTTTAAAATTGCTTGTCTATTGTGCTTTCATGTGACAGTGTGGTGCTTTGTGGCTTTTGAAAGCATCCACTGTCTGTTCCAGCTGGGCCCTTCAAGCTTGTCTTGTGTATTTGTTTGCTGCTTGGGGTCCTTGACTCACATATGCCACTCGTGCTTCCCTTATCCATGGGCTCGCAAGGATGGTTTGGTGTAACAGCAACACAAGGGCTTTGGACTGTCATATCTGTGGCATGTCTGCTGCTGTGGAACTTGTGTTAACGCCCCTAGGGGGGATGATTGGGGTGTTATTGACCACTGTTCTGCTTTTGCTAGATGGGGTGTTTCATGATTCATGTGTACATTCATTGCTATGCATTGTGTAGTATGTTTCTTATCTTTACTGTACATGTGCTTGTTGCAATTCTTGCCGTAGATAGTGTGTTCCACACTTTGGCTGTGAAAGACGGACTGTGGTGTGAATGGTGATGTACGTCTCTGACATGGTCCAGTGATGTGATGCCTGAAGAGACACACACAGATGAATCTAATGCATTAATCATGTGTTTCATGCCCTTTCTGCAGGGGGATGAGCCTCCAGACCACCTTTGCCAGCAGACATGGGCCATTGGACGTCTGGAATCTGGACACGTTTGGTGGTGCCCACATGCACATGTGTGCGCAAGCAGAGGCACAGGGATTGCAATCATACATCCGAAAACTGCTGACGTGTTTCAAGGGACTCCAGGCAAGGTGAGCAGCACAGGGGGGCCACAACACAGCAAACCTTCCACCAGGCCAGTTGCACATGCATGCTTAGTAGCAGCACTGAGGGTGAGCTTGGACGAATATTGGTGTTGAAAAGCACAATACAGCTCAGATGTGTTGGTGGACTCATGGCTAGTTGATTGTAAGGTTGTCTGGGGCACCTGCAGGAGCAGTGGCACATTCCCTCCGGTCCACCATGGTCCATTGAGGCACTTGTATTACCCAAGTAGCGTTCCGAGACATGGAAAGAAGCAGCTGACAAGAACAGACTGCAAGGGACAGACTCGGGTGCAGTGCATTTCATTTCCATGTAGAATTTGAAACATGCACTGCCTACTTTATTTGGGTCATGGTGGAACACAACTTGTTTGGAAGTCATACCTTGCTATATGCGTCTGTCTGCTTACCCAGGGAACATTGCATGTTGTGTGATTCGTGACACATTGGTGTTCCATTTGCCACGCACCCACCGGCGCCTGACTTACTGCATTGACTGTGTATGAACCATCACAGGGGTAATGTTACGTATGGGTACGAAGCACACACACCAGATTGTCTGTTTGTAGAGTAGTTTGTTACTTTGGGGCATGTTTGGTGGTGTGTTTGTGTGTTATGGGCACGCACAGATTTTTAACTGTGGCTCTCTTTGCAGCATTGAAGTGCTCCTGTTACCGGACCTGAGAGTGCGCAGGCAGGAGGCCAGCACTCACCCCAGAGATAAGTTTCTCTTTGACTTCCATTTCAGTGAATTGCTGCTATGTTTATGATGAACAAGTTTGGTATGATTGTGTATGTGTTAATGTGAGTACTACATTCTTGGCCATTCCCTACTTTCCCGTGTCAATCCTACTCCCCTCTCCTGCCCCTCATTCCGGTTATCCAGCATGCCAACGCCTGTCCCGACTCCATATACCTGACCCTCCTTCCCCCCCTGGGTCTCAGAGGCCAGTGTGAGTTTGACCTTGCAGCCACCCAGACCACGGTGGGGGTGGTTGGTTCGTGCCACTCCTGCACCTGTACATGGGAGCAGTGACAGTACACATCCGTTTGTGGTGCTTCATTCTATGTTATGTACCACACATGGTACACATCCTGTTGTGACATTGTTTTACTGTGCTACCTTGGTTGTTAAGTCATTGTGGTAGTACTTGGCCTTTGTGAGGTACTGCTACTTAGAGTCATCTACTGGAGGCTGTTCTGGTTAGTTTTTCTGCCTGCAGGCTTTTTGCTTGGCTTCTGTGTTGGCCTGCTTTGAGTTCTCTAGGGTGTAGTGTTTTTGCAAATCACGGTGGACTCTGAGGGTGCAGGCAACTTTATACACACAAGGTGGGAGATGGTGACAAAGGGGAAGGGTGATCCTGTGGACAGGTGAAATTCAAGGATGTAGGCTCCATGACCCCGGTGCAGTTGTTCAGTGGGTCATGGTGATTTGTGAGGGAGGGGTGGTGCTTGGTTGGTGATAGTTGCCTTGCCCTGCAGTGTGTTGGGCACCCTGACATTGTAATTGTGGTATCCTATGTACATGATGTGTTCTGCTGATCAATGCCTGTTCATGTGTTGTGTTTACCTTTCAGGTGTGAGGGGATAGTTGTGGTTTGACATGCTGGGGTGTACACATGGTGAATGTTCACATGTGATGTGTAGAGGACACTGGTGGTCACTTGATTGCACATGCATATGTTGAGTGCATGTTCCTACTGACCCACACACTCGCACTATAATGCACTACATGTACAACCACCCTTCCATGTCCACGTGTACACTCTGTTTTCCTTCTGGTGCCCAATGTGTCCCTGCAGCACATGTCCTATGACCAATTGTGGATCCTGTACATGCCTAATTTCCTTTTTGATGTGGTTTGTCGCTTAGATGTGATGCTCAGGGTGTGCATCACACACAATGGCTGTTAACTGTGCTTTGCACTGAGCAGTGTGTTGCAGGAGGTGGACACGGCACACAGAAGCTGCAGTGTTGATTTTTCAATGCACAATGTGCATGTAGACAGGCATTCATTGTTATGTTACAACTTCGACTTTTGGAATGCATTTGGGTATGACTTCTTTTGGGTGGGAGGTTGTTGGTCAGTCATTTCCATTTACATTTTTCACATGGCAATGTGTACCTTATTGGTACTGTGTTGGTGTATGACTATTGCTTGCCATGTCATGTTGTGCTTTGGGAGGATTTGAGTGACATATCAGTGATAGTCATGGCCTGTGTGTGATTCACACATGATTGCTTGTGTTTAAGTAGCTAGGGATGCACACAATGTGGCACTTCCATGGCAACAATCTCAGGGTGGTAAGGTTGTGACAGTTGACTGGCTCTTTGTCATCATCGATTGTCACCTGGTATGTGCCAGGCCTGTGTGCACTCCGCAAGGGGGGGAGTTTAGGTGAAAAATGTGTCCACAAGCTGGGTCCGGGCATCCTCGCCACGTGCCCTATCACCACCCATGGGCAGCACCTGTGCCTGTGGTTGGGGATGTGGGGGCACCACCATGTCCACCAGTACGCCCTGCTATGTTGCAACATTGTGCAGGACACATGCTGCCACAATGATCCTGCACACTACTGGGGGTGCATAGAGTAGCTGCCCACCAGAGCGGTCAAGGGAGCGGAAGCGTGACTTGAGCACTCCGAATGTGCGCTCCACTATGGCCCTGGTGGCAATATGGGCCGTGTTGTATCTTACCTGGGGTGATGTGGTGGGGTTCCGGATTGGCGTCATCATGTGGTTGCTCAGAGGGTAGGCACTGTCCCCTAGAGAGGTGATAATGGTTGTGATTATTGGGGTTTGTGTATTTGTGTGTGTGTGTGTGTGTGTGACATGCATGCATGTGCAAGGGCATTTGTACTCACCTAGGAGCCATGTGTCGCCATGCTGCCCAGCTTCCAGAGCCCGGCTCAGGGCAGACATTTTTTATATGAAACTGTCATGGGTGGAGCCAGGGTAGTTTGCATAGACAGAGGTGATGATTGCCTTTGCATCGCATACCACCTGTACATTGATGGAATGCCAGTGCTTGCGGTTTCGGTAGATGTGCTCAGTGGCCCTAGGTGGATGTAGGGCCACATGGGTGCAATCTATGGCACTGAGCACTTTGGGGAAGTGTGCCACCCTGTAAAAGTCCAGGACAATGGCCTGCCTTTCTGCAGGTGTTCTGGGCATGTATATGTGCCTGCGGACTGAGGGGCGCGCTGTCATGATTGCCAAGACCTGGTGTAGGCAGCGTGACTGCGTGGCCTGTCAGACCCCCGCCACTATGGAAGTAGTCCGCTGAAATGACCCAGTGGCCAAAAAATGCAGGACATTGAGCACCTTCTCCAAGGGGCTCAATGTTTGGGAGCAAAGGGTGGGGGATGTAAGGTCATCTTCCCACTCCCTGACCAGGTCTAGGATGATACAGGGTGGAAACCTATACCTGCCATAGACCTGGTCCTCAGGCATCCCAAAAAGGCTTGTCCGTGGTGAAAAAATGCATGCCCTGGCTATTCTCCTCCTCCTGCGGTGTCCCACGATCAGTGCTGTGACAAATGGGGCATTCATCGTAGCTGTATATACGTGTTTGTTGTTTGCGCGCACTTTTATATTGTGCGCGGGGACACTTCCGCCTGCCTTCGTGTGGCGGACGCATTCACGCCTGTGTGCGTCTTTTGCCATGTGCGGGTTTCCCGTATTCGTATCCATGAATACGGGTTGTTCTCGTGCGTGTGGGCGTTCCGTGTAGTTCCCTGCACTACTTCCCCAGTTACGCCTTCTTTTTCACGCCTTATTCCCCATTCTGTGTGTTACGCCCACTGTTCTGCCTACTTTTGTTGTGTGCGCTGCGCTATGTGCGCTTTTGCTGTGCGCTTAGCGCACGCCGTTTGATGACATGTGTGCCCTCGTGCGACATGCACCGATTTGGCGCACAACCAGTGGGAAACAAGCGCAGCGCCTTCCTTGAATCGCAAGCGTGCGCGTGCGTTTGCTTTCTCACGCTTGCGCCACCTTGCGCCTGCTTGCGCTGGGATTTTCGGCGCACGTTTGTTCCATGAATCGGCCCCTTAATGTCACAAGGGGCACTTGTTATGCTATATTGTGACCACATGTAGTGCAGGCTTGATACCGGAAATGTTTTTCTTGACCCTGAAGCAAAAAGGTGTGAGGCAGAGCTCTAGGGTTCACAGGACGGCATAAGCAAAGAACCAATATTCAAGGACCAATGAAAAGATGAATAGAACATTGTTGATGGAAGAAAATGAGAGAGTGGGACGGAGTTTTACACAATGGGCAGCTTTTTGAAGTTCTTTGATTGGACAGGTAGGGTGGCCTGTGCAGATGTCATTGCAGTCATCTAACCTTCAGTTTAAAAGTGATCCTGCCACTATTCGGTGACTTTCTGTGTGGGTATGGAAGGATTTTATTGGGGAGTTTTTGTGAAAGAATGCTGATTTGATCAAAGTGCTGATCCGTCACTCCATGATTAGATTGACCATGATTTCACAAACTCAGGCCGTTGTGGGGGCATAGTGTGGAGGCTTTTCTGAATAGTTGACAAAGGGAAAGGACTAGGATTTCAGTTTCAACACCACTGAGCCTGAGGCTGTGTTGGTCTATAGACATCAATTTGGTGATGAGTCCATTCAGCATGACTGCTAATTGGTTTACTTGGCCTGTGATCCTTAGGTAAATGTGCATGTCATCAGTACAGGAATGTAAATGGAGTTTCTCTCCTTTGTACGTCTGTGAGCCTATTGCATATACGTAAAGGGTGGGTAGACGAGAGCGCCCTAAGGTTCTTCACTCTCATTTGGATTACATTTGGATAATGGGTTTTCTACTTGAACCACCTATGTGTGGCTGGCAGGATGCTGGCCACGTGTTGCATGTAGGTAGTGTAGAAGGATAGTATGGTCGAGTGTATGAACGTCTGCAGATAGGTTAAGCATGAACAGCAGGCTCAAGAACCCTTCGTCCGCTAAGCCGATTAGATGATCCCAAACTTAGAGTGAGTAGTGTGGTTTTGGTTCCCCAATTGGTGCAAACTATTCACTGGTATGTGCACAGTGTGTTGTTTGTTTCTATGTGAACCTCAAGTTCTGCAGTGACAATATTTGACAGGGTCTTGAATGTCACTGCAATCCTGCAATAGGGCTGTAATTGCTAGGATATCTAGTTGTTGATTTTAGGTTTTGTCTGTCCATCGACTGTTTGATGGCTAAAGTAATCTGTTGTGTCTTGAGTGAGTTGTTGATTATAGCAGTGATGTTTTTGCATAGGACGTCAGTGTTTGCTTCTGCAATGGTTAATGAAAAATGCTCATCATAGTCGTGCCTGGTCCTGAGGCCCTGGAAGAGTGGGAGCGCATCAGGTATGTGTGCTTCCAAGAATGTGAACCCATTTACTGTTGTGTCCTCTATGCTGAGTTCTTGGTGTGGCAGCTCAGATCCCTGGTGAGTCTGTGTCATTCATGTACTCATGTTCTGCAATTTCCCTGTGAAGAAGGAGGGTAGGTTTGTCCCAGAGATTGGTTTGTTTACTGTCCGGAGAGGGCAGTATGTCGTGGTGAGATGAATATCTGCACCACATTTAACATCTCTTTTGGACTGCTTATTGAATTTTATAGTTTTTTTTTTTCATTACATTTTGCGTTGTGGTTCAGTGGTCTGGCATGTTTGATTGAAGATGCCTCTGATGTTCCTGTGATATCTGTGGCCATTTCCAGTGGCCAACAATTTATGGCTGATAATCACAGAAAGTATATTGTGGTCTACACACATCCTTGTGGATCTGGGCTCTGTTGTGCTGCATGCTTCCTAGGTATGCGGCCTCAGCAGCTTTGCTGCTCTTGATATATTGCCATGAACAGTTCAGAGGCCTTTCTTTTTGGTACCCCTGTCGACTCCTGGGGTTCAGTCTCTTTGGGATAGAGCCTGGCAGGGGAGTTGCTAGGTCTGGAAAAGACCCGGGGCTAAGCTAATGTCGGAACTGTTGGGACTGGGGGCTAGCTAGTCTTTTGGCTGTAGCTCATGAGATTCTATCCGGGGCTACAACCAAAAGATCAGGGGCTATAGCCCCCTTAGCCTCCCCTAGCAACGCCCCTGGAGCCTGGTGCCCCTAACATTGAGTGACAAGACAGCTGCCTTTATATTTGGAGCAAAGCTAAACTGTGCTGGTATAGATTCAGTGCTGACACTTTGCTTGCATGAACAGAGTTAGTAAAAGCTCTTGATAAAGTCACCATGCAACTATTATAGGCAGAGGATGTGGCTGGAATCTCCCCACAAAGCACGAGACTGCAAGAGTCTCCCTTGATACTGAGGCATATTTTGAGAGGATATTTTAAAAGGCACAGTATGCTCTAGGCTAGGAACAGGATTAAATGCCTAATGACCCTTTACCTTTTGCCTTTTGTGATATTTGTCGCTGCTGTCCATTCACCATTTTGCCCCTCTTTTATCAAGGTCTCACTTTCATATGTGACCCTAGTATCCTTTATTCACTGTTGCTTCTCTATTATTATTGCCCTGCTTTGATGTGATGCTCTGTAATGCGAGGAAGCCTGCAGTATTGCAGAATTCGTATAAACGCCTGGACATTATTGGCTTCGGGCTTGTTCCTCTATTTGGTCACAGAGCTCCTAAGTGACTTGCAATAGCTTTATAATGTATGTTAGGGGTGCGTTTTCACTCACATATACTATCAGTTCTCTGCCCCGGGGTGAGAGTCTAAAATCATAGTTGCTAAACTTTCAACCTAAGAAGTCACAAAGACTATGCTCAAAGTAATGCTTGGTGTTCTATTAAGTGCAGCTTTAGGGGGTTGGCATAGCCTACTTACACAGGAGAGGCTATACCAGTGTGACATGATCACACTAACTACCTCTATTCACCTTGCCCATTTTTGTCAACTTTTCAAATCAGAGCAATGCCAATTTAATACAAGTCTAGCACTGAAGAGATTGCAGCTTCTGTTCTCAGCAAATCACTAAGAGCCCGGACAAGCCATGGATGACGTTTTACTTGTTGTAAAAAAAAGGAAAATTATTTTAAAATACCGAATCTTTGGTAGGCCATGCAATCGTACCGGCCTTGGGTCGCTAACTCTGCCCGTGTAGCTATATTTTATTGGGTAATATTAAAGGATGTGCCTCGCTATTATTTGCTTAAACATTTTATGCACAAAAGTGATTACGGCTGATCTTAATTATAAGTTTTGTAGCTACATCTGTAATACTGAGTAACAGAACAAGCTTAATTAACAATCTTTTTTCTAATTGTGTTGTGTTAATCACCCTATTCTGTAATGAAGGGGCTACTCTGTTTGGTTGGATTTATTGTCTTTTATTGTGAACAAGTTTTATTTTAAAAATGCAGCAAGAGTGGTAGAATGTAAAGGGGCCTTTAAATATTATTAATAATTTAAAAGCGAATACTTCCCTGAAAAGTTCGTTTTTGTAAAAGTTTTTAACCATACACGTTAATAAAAAACTTAAATTCCAATTGGGTCAGGGAAAATGGTTGGGCGGGGAGGTTAAGCAAAGGAGTGATCAGACCGTAACACCGTTGAAGCTTTATGAGGATGAAAAAATAAAAAGAATTGTGAAGAATGCAACTGTAGGCATTCTATGACTAATATTCCAAATAGTACACTTTCATACATTCTGTCCAAATTGCAATACACCGAACATTCAAAGATTATTTTCCATCTTGAAAATTGTCACCTCTCCAAATCCACAACCGCAACATTAAAACAGGCTTTTTTTTAAAAGTGTTCTAGGGTGTACCACATTCCACCTTGCTTAGCTCCAAAACGCAAAACCTTTGGGGGCAGGACACCCCAATAAATCAGAAGTATTTAGGAGGACTGCAGGCGAAATATTCATCTTCACCTGGTTACCAGGAACTCAAGGCAGACTATCTCCTCCGACACATTCTAATGATAAGGAAAGACCAGTTCAAATTTAAGGACAGACCTACACTTGAATACAATTCCAGCAAATTTCTGTTGCGCTCTAATATACAGAGCCCCTGTGTTCTCGACTATAATCCCAAAGATGTTACCTGCATTCAGCATATTTCCATAAAGCAGGTCCTAATAGCAACAATAGAATTTCAACTCTCTTCCATTTCTCTGACAACCTAATTATTCATCCGATTTACCCTAAGGCTTGAATGAGAATCAAAACATGTATGAATGTGTTTTGGTTCAACTTCCACAGTAAAAGACTGCTATTAGCTGCCTGTCTCAGAGGTGTTGACTCAAGAGCTGCTTCCTCTGTAATAGTGCACTCTCTTATATGTTCATGTGAAATTCACATTGTCTACATTGTAAGTCACAAGGAACTCAAAAATATTATCTACATACCGTCCTCAACTGCAGATATGTATTGGTCGTCCCACCATACCAGTGATTACCTATTATCTTCTCCCATGGTGGCATTTCAGAACCACAAGTGCTCTTCAATGCAGAAGGCTGATGTATAGATACCACATTGATTTGAGTCAAATCATTAGCCTCTGAGATGTAATCGACCCCAGTTCTTAGGAAGTCAGTTTACCATTTTAAAGAAACATATTTTGGGACTCATCAGGTGTTGGGCGGAGCGGTAAAAATGCAGTGGTAATGCTATTAACACTGCAATACTGCTGCACCCAAACCCGAGTTTGGGGGGAAAGTTGCAGATTTACTTCCAGCATTGAGCTGGAGGTAAATCTTGCCACTTTCCACCCGTTTGCAGTGCTATTACCGCAACACTATTTGTACCATCAGTAATAGCGCCAATACTGCCTAACAAAATTCTATGGATTCTCAAGAAAATGGGGAGTAACAGCATTGCCACAACTCGAGATCCGGCATTAATAGCGCCAGACTGATTTGCGGTAATGCTATTTGCGTAGGCAGTATCCCGGCGGATTTATTGCCGGGATACTGCCAAACTTATGATGAGGCCCTTTGTCCTTTCTAACCATAGAAAATGTGTATTCACTTCATCTAGACTAATCCACAAGCACAGGAGAGTATGTCTCTGGAAGTGTGGTTGCAAGTCCAATTAAATGCCCACAATGTTACCCACATGCTTAAGTTCAAAAGTCACCAAAATGAAAACGTGGACAATCTTTGTGAAGTAAGTTTTACATTTCATATCCTAGTCTCTAAGGATGTATGTGCATTGACATCTTTATCCTGAAATCCAGCTTATGTGAGGCTCCAGGTTTTGAGAACTGGAAGTATCTCCTGAAATGAGCAGCAGGACAACCCTCAGGGTAACAGTTGTTGCAGCCATATGACAATAACCAAATAACCTCAAACAAAAAGATATTTTTCACAAGTACATTTAAGAAAGGAACTGTTGCTTCAAGTGCTAGAATGTGAAACATCATATATTAATTTGATGATGCCTAGGATCCAGCATCAATCTCCACCTGAATTCCTCCTGTAGGTTTGTATTCCACCACCAAAGCTAATGTCCATTGAACTGTCTTGGCGCTTACAATGGCATCTATTTCACATTCTTAAAATAATCTTTATCCCCTCATCTCTCACAGCTTTGGGTGCATTTCTGCAGTTGAGCGCTAATGGTGTGCAACTCTTCTTAAGATTAATTCTAGGCGCATCACCTTGCAGAAATGTAACTTTTTTCTATGCAAATTTACAGAAACATGTTCACCTTTTTATGTCCATTGTCAGTGGCAACCACCCAATTGGGCTAGGATGTAACTTTGTTCCAAGAGAACTCTGTCCACATCACCCAAACTATGACATCCTATTGAAAGCAACATGGAAGTTTCCAGCTCCTTTAACTCCAAATTATCCACTGTATGTGATAATACAGGTATTATATTTTGGTTACATGGGGGAGGCCAGGAGGAGATAATTAATCAATATTACTTTAACATTTTCCAGTGTAGAAATATTCAGGAATGCTTTATCATATTGCACCAACACCCGCATTCCTTTTTGCACCTGTACCATTAATGTACATTTTTGATTATGGGTTGCAGCAAGCTTCACTTGAAGAACATATTAGATTTTCCGCACTTTGCAGCGTTTTAAGATTGTACTCATAGAGCCTTATTACGAGTTAGGCAGTAATTCTGCGATAAATCTGCCAACAACGTATTACTGTTAGCTCCAATTGGTCAGGTGGAATTCCCACCTGATTACAAGTGGTGGCGGTGGTGTAATTCCCCATTCATTTTGTGTCAATTGGACCCAACTGTGGTTTTTTTGCGGAAATACCGCCACAGAATTACCGCCATGGTATTTCCACCAATATTGCGGATTGTTTGGCGTTGAGTGGGAAGATTTACCTCCAGTGTTTTGCTGGAGTTAAATCCTTCACTGAAAACCAAAACTCATAATTTGGCATATTGGTAAAACTGGCGGTAACTCAGTTACTGCCAATTTGACCACTTAGCGCCCAACTTACAATGAGGCATATATTGTCCTTCACACGTTGGCATCAATATCTTATACTATATTCACCTTAACTGACAAACCCTACCAAAATAGCTTATTATTCGTTCTTTATTGTATTTGCAAATTGTCTCTGTCGTGAGAGGTCAATTGCAATCGCTGTGAAATTGTTATATTAAATAAACTAAAAACAGTCTTGGAATGCCCCACGCATCCTTTGGTTTTCTCTCTTTGACCTTCCTATCCCTAGTATTGTCATGTTTGTTTTATTTTCTTCTACCATATGTGCTTCAGCTTTACTTTGCAGCCTCCATTCTCTAGATCCTTAACAGGAAAAGGTTTATGTATCATCATAATTCATAATTAATTCCAGCATCAAGTTCATCACATTCAAACAGTTAAAATCCTGTACATCTTTACACCAAAACACTTCTATCCCGAGATCATTCAAACTTTTATTAGGATAGAGTTCAGCACCAGGTACCATAAATGACTTTAGCGTTTTGTGCTAAAATCACTAAAAACACTTGTACATAGATGAGGAGGAATACCTATTAAAAGAGTCATTTTTTAAAAATGTTTTAAAAATATGCTATACTTTAATTATTTGGGTATGGATTATTGCAAGCAGAATCTGAAAGCCTATCATATTTGTGGACACAATTCTGCATCTAGAGTAGTAAATATACCCAAACACCAGCCCAAATGCATATCCCCAAAACATTTTAGTTTTGCTAATTTTCCAGTTATTATATATATTCAGCATGGATCTGGCTTTGAGAAGCAACAAAGCAGTTTACAGAGGTATACAGCAATACAGATGTATAACAGAGCGCTCTTCAGAGGTAATAACAGAAAAAATGTACAGTGCGGGGGTGGGTATGATACAAAGGTGCACAGATGAGGGTTACAGCTGTGCATGGTAAGAGGGGGCGGGGCAGACAGTGTCTATCGAGTCAGGTGGCACCTATAGAGATCATTTAGTTCTGCCAAATTTAACAAACGTAAGTGTCCACTGGTCAACCAGACGTGGACCCCTTGCTCACTGTGCTCAGAGAGGCACAGCTCCACCTCACTGATGATGCCAAACAAGGCGTGTATGGGGTTGCAGTTGGCACTCTTGTTCAGAAGGGAATTTCCATAGCATTTTGTTGCTAGACTGCCCATGTGGGCGGGACAAAGATGTATATGCAGATGGTTATGTCCCATCTGTGAAAGTTACAGTGAGCTAAAATGTGGCTGTGGATTCCAGAGTGGGTGCCATCCCATAGAACATGTAATTTTTGCCATGTTCAGTCTCATAGAGGAGCACCCATGACTAATGCTTTAATTTTTTCAAGAGTCTTAGGTTTAGTCACCCTAAGTGTCCTAGGGTCATCCAGACGTGCACCCCTTGCTCACTGTGCTCAGAGAGGCACAGCTCCACCTCACTGATGATGCCCAACAAGGCTGAAACACGTGTATGGGGTTGCTGTTGGTACTCTTGTTTAGAAGGGAATTGCCATAGCTTTTCGGTACTGGACTGCCCATGTGGGTGGGACAAAGACTGATATGCAAATGGTTATTTCCCATCTGTAGACTCTAGAGTGGGTAACATCCCATAGATCAGGTCATTTTGCTGTGTTCATTGTCATAGAGGGGTGCCAATGACTAATGTATTGATTTTGATTTCAACATACCTGGACTGGACAATGCCTCATCCCATCTATCCTGTGATTTATCCAGAGCCAATTGGCCTTTACATACTGTTTGCCATCGCCTGGATAGTCTTGGGCTGCAAGGATCAGGCTTGTTTCAAGATTTTTTCAATTCACAAGACTGTGCTATATTTAAAGGGGACCGGCCCAGGCAATAGTTACCCACACCCTGTACATAACTCAGGTGCTCTCAAGCTAAGTCTGCACTTTAAATAATAGAATAACATAAAATACATCAGTGAGCAGTGTCTGCGAGTCTAAACCAGCTGCTACTGCTTCTATAGCTCTATACCTACACACTGGCAAGGTTTGTATTGATGACTATGTGATTTTTTTAAAATAACATATTCTCTATAACATCTTATCACGTGATGATCCACATCTCTGCAATGCACAGGGTCTGTGATACTGATGTGGCATGATGGATTTTTATGGCCACTTTCACTGAGCAAAAGTGTCTCCCAAGGCTTGCCTATGATTCTTATGGGTCCATAGGATATGATTTGTCCAGTGCACCTCAGAGGAACCCATAATCCCAGTCATATGATTTAACAATATTGCGTTCCTTATATTTTACTATGACCATTCTATTAGTTCATTGATGCTGGTTTATGGCCATGATCTGTGGTTTCTCAGAATTAACCTGTAGATTGTAATCATCACAACAGTTCTCAAAAGTCTGTAGCACTTTTTCCAAGGCGTTCTCTTCTTGGCAGGAATTACCATATCATCATTGTGGGGGGCAGTCCCACAATTTCAAGGCCATTGTCCTAGAGTATGGCTCTACATTCTAGATGAAATCATCAGACTTATCAGAGGTATACAGAGGTGCAAAATGGTTGAACCCCCCAGAAGTATCAATGCTGGTTGTATAATAATGTTGTTCCTTTTTGCCTCTTTTAACTATTGACTAGCAACCCCTCTGGTCATTATTGATTAAGGATCCATGCAATCAGTCCCATATGGCATCTTCAGAATTCTTCTTTTTAGTCCATTTACACTCATTATATCACTGCTGTGCACTCCTAATAAGGAAAAGATTTCTGTGACCTGCCTTCACTGCTGCAATGAGTTGTCCTTGTGCCTGTCAGCAGTCTTTATCAAACCAACCCTTTGGCTTTTATTTAGAAACATGTGTTTAATGGGTTGCATGATTGGGAGCAGGCATCCTCTGCTAACCATGTGTGAAGTGATTTATAGGACTCTACTAGAGACCTTGGTAACTTGCACTGGGCCAGGTATTTTGAAGTTATACTTGATGCATCTCGGGTTGGACAGATATGCGCATGTGTTTGCATGAATGACTGCTTCTGTATGGCCCAAAGAGGATACTTTTTGAACATTTGAACAGTGTGTGATTCTGTTGGTTATATAACAGGGGTGTATGTTGGTTGTTGTAGGGTCTGGATATATGGTTGGAGTGCCTTCTTTGCAGGGATGTAGCGTTTTCTTGTGATTTGCATGCCATGGTGGGTGTTGCCAGTGTTTTTTGGGATGTAGAGCTGACGTCTGACCTTTCACATGCCCTCATCTTTGCCAGTCTGCCCTTCACCGTCACCCACTTTTGTCCCTCATGTCCCACTACATGTGATTCTTTTCCATCTCTGTTCCTTCCATGCTCTCTGAATAGGGTGCTACTTCAAGAGTTGTTCATGTCTCCATATTCCACCCTAGGCGGCTTAGCTATGCCCTCACCCACTGTCTCCTCCTTGCAATGCTATTCGCCTGTGCCCCTCTTTCTCCCTCCCACTCCACTCCACTGCACTGGTAGTTAATCGTCACTTTGTGTCATGTCTCACTCTTGCACTCTGTGATCCTTGTACACTGGCTGGTGCATGCCTATTTTCTTGTTCCCTACATGAGTTGTCATGGATGTCCAGTATCTTTAACTTGTCTTTGCAATTACAAAATGTATTTCCAGGTGGGATGCAGTGGATGCAAGCCAGATGGGTACCCTGTGCAGGTAAGTGAAGGGCACTCAGGGTGTCACTGTGTTGTGGTTTATAGCAGGCAGTCTGGCATGTTGTGTGGTCACTTTTCAATTTATTTGTTTGGAGGTGAACAGGCCAAGCTTTGTGGGCGAATGTGACACACGGTGTTGTTAGGCTGGTGTTTCCATGCATGCGGTTTTCCCGACACAATCACGGTGGCCCTGGTTGTGTGATTCTAGTTGGGGGGTGCTATCATGGTGGTGCCTTAGTTGGTGAGTTGTCATTAGGGTGGCTGGCCCAGCTGTTTGTGTGCAGTGACAGGTGTTTAAGGTTGTGGTGGTGAGTGGTCTTGGCTGCCACATGACCTCCCATACAATGATTTTTTAATAGTAATTCCTACCCACACAGGCAGGCCAATATTGGCCCTTCTTCTCCTTCTGGGGGTGCTGTCCCAATACAAACCCAGACACATAACAGCTTTTCTGCACATTTGTGGGATGCAATGTTCTCAAGAGACACCATGCACACATGATTTTTCAGTCTTTGTTGGTTGCCATCGTGAACATGTACTGTGCACAGTGCACCGTCACTTTTTATGAGGCCTGTTGACCTCTTCTTAGTGCATCCCAATGCTCCCTTCAGTTCAATAAATATTTGACCCAATTCAATACAGTCAATGTGAAGTCTGCCTTGTCTTGCACTTTCCTGTTGCCTGCTCCCTTTTGTGTGTGTTTGTCTTTAGCCTCTGTTTCTCATTGCTTTCTCATGTCTGCTTGTGTGTTTCATGCCTATTGCCTCAGTGCCCTGCCATCCAGTCTGTGAAGTGCTGCCTTCAGCAAGATCCTGGCTTCTGTACAATTAGTGATATATGTGCTTTACTTCTTCTTGGGCTTAGCATCATCTGCTCCCCTGCACATGTTTACTGCATTGTCCCACTGCCCCGTTGATGAGGGGTTGGCATATCATGGCATTCAGAATACTATGATGGTGCTCCTGGGCTTTCCATACACACAGTTCTCTTTTTGGGGGTTCTCTCAGTGTCATGCCTTCTGTGGCCAGATGCTGTTTTGGTCAGGTATCAGCATGATCATGGGTAAGTGTAACATGGCCCTTCACTGCATGGCACATGGGGGGATGAGGGCAGCCAGTGTAGGGGTTGTGTGTTGGTAAGGTGTCACTGTGTGGGCTCTCCATGTTGCATTCGGGTGAGGTGTGCCACATGTGGCTGCATGTGTACCAGGACACATGGTGTTGGGTGGGTGGTGAATTATTTTATGCATTTGTTGTCAGCACTCACATTGATTTGTATTTCTCTACAGATGAATTTGGCATGCAATGATGGATGCAGGATTTATGGAGGAAGCAGCTGCTGTATGCTTGCACAGGAAACGGCATAATTGTTTGGTGGTGACAGAGAGGAGTTTTGTGGACTGCACAGTACAGCTGCTGCAGACTCACATGGGATGAGGTAAGGTGTGTATTTCTTTTGCAGTGCACTCTTTTTCTGATTCAATGTGACTGCTTTTATGTGACTGTCTATTGTAATCATAGTGGTTGTCAGGGAATGGGTTGGCAACTGAATTGGTTAATTGTTGGGTAACACTCATTGTGGCTCCAGGGCTGTCCATTTAGGAGTTTTTTGGCATCTAGGTTGTATTGTGTCTTCCTAGTTGTGTTCTCATGTGTGTGATTTGGTGGCTACAGGCGGTACAGTTGTTGTTGAACATGTGACATGGTCAGGGACTTTGATGCTTGCGCTGTTTGCTTTAGGGTGTACTACATGGAACTGTTGTTTAAAGTTGCTATTCCTGTGTTGTTCATTTGTACACTGCCACGCAGATTAGGGGCATGCAACACAGGCTAGTTCATGTTTGATTGCACCATTATTTGACACCTCTATGAATAGGGCCCTTGTCAACCACTTCAGCTCACTTACACATTTTCTCCTATTCAGTGTTTGTTTTGATATGGGGTACAATGTATCCCTATACCCGGTGTGTACGTCACATGTGGAATCTTGCACCCCTGCTTTCACTCTCACAGCAATATGGATATGTTTGTGCCTGTAGTGCACATGGTCCGACAGTTGTTCAATACGATTTTCCTTTGCTTATAGGAATTGGTGGACATGTTGCTTTTGGTGTCCAAGGATGGTGAGGCGATAAGATTTGATGGTTGCTTAGTTGATGCATTTTTCTATAGCAACATATGTTTGCTTGTTCTTGTATTTTGTGCATTTGTACAGTTGTTCTGCCTCCGGAATCCATACTTCGCAACGTGGCAGTTGTATACTACCACTTAGAAGTCTTTCCTGGGGCCTCTGTTTGTGCGTGTTGTTTTATGTCTTTTATGACACACAAAATTAGGTACTCCCAGTGGTCCATTCTCAGGGTGTTGTTGTGGGCACGGAGGATAGGCCCCCAATTCATCATTGAATGGCACCTGGCAGGTGGCTTTAGTGTGTGTACTCCACAGGGGCTAGTTTTTAGGTGACGTATGATTGCACATGCTCCCTCCACATGCCCTTTGGCCAGACATGGGCAAGGTGGAGCCTTTGGGTGTGGCCTGTGTCCCCCCTACATGTCCAGTGGTACCCCGCGCCATGTGGAAACATTCTGCAGGACACATGCAGCTACAATGATTCTACAGACTATGGGCCTCATCACGAGTTTGGTGGTGACCCTTAAATGCGGCAGTAACACTATCACCGCTGCATTTAAGGGTCCGCCAAATCACAGGCTTGGCAGATTTACCCCCAGCTTTGAGCTAGGGGCAAATCCGCCATGATTTTGGCAATTTTCGGCGCTATTACTGCCATCGGTAATACCACCAGCGGTAATAGCACCAAACATTCTCCATTGGGCCCAATGGAGAATGGGAAATTCACAAATGTGCCCAATGGGGAATGGGGACTTACTGTTCTGCCAAACCCATGATCCGGCGCTAATAGCGCCGGGTGGTTTGGCGCTATGGCTAAAAGCCCCGGCGTTAATACCACCAGGGTTAGTGCCCAACTCGTGATGAGGCCCCATTGTGGTGCACATACCAACACCCCACTAGAGTGGTCAAGGGAGCGGAACCACTCCGAATTGTATGCTCCACTATGGCCCTAGTGGCTACATGTGCAGTTTTATATGTCACCTCAGCTGGTGTTGTGGGGTTCCTGATGGGTGTCAGCATGAAGGTAGTCAGCGGGTAGGCACTGTCCCCTGTAAATGTCAACATGGTTGTTAATGTCATTTATTGGCAGGGTCTACTGTTCAGTGTGTGAGGTGCCTACATGTGCATGACCATTCATACTCACCAATGAACTATGCATTGCCATGTTTTCCAGATACCAGGGCATGGTGCAGTGGTGACATGTGGAAGATGTAGCTGTCATGTGTGTTGCCCGGGAAATTAGCATAGACTTCCATAATGATTCCCTTGGCATCACACACTACCTGCTCAATGGTGGAGTGCCAGTGATTTCTGTTCCGGTAGATGTGCTCTGTCAATCGGGGTGGCTGTAGCGCAACAACTGTGCAGTCTATTGCATCTAGTACACAGGGAAAGAATGCCACTGCATAGAAAGCCTGCATCACTGCCTGCCTTTCCGCCGGTGTTCAGGGCATATATATATATATAAATATTCAGTGAAAAAACTTTGTTAAAGGGACGTTATGGTTAAGTTGCGCTATAAAAACCTATGAAATTCAATGAAAAAACTTTGTTAAAGGGACGTTATGGTTCCAAGTAAAACCGAAAAACCCTTGAAATTCGCCAGTTATGGTAAGCTAAGCAACCATAACTCGCGCCACCACCGTGCACTGCTAAGACTAACACCCAGGACATCAAAGATGACATCACAAATGTAATTGATGACATCACTGATGACATCACATGTGTATGTACTTCTCATGAAATATGTGTAGAAGGGATTCTTATTATGTTGCGAAAAAAGTGTCAAGAATCATTGCAAGAAATATACCCTAATAAGTGCATTGAACGATGTATTGATATAAATAGCATCCTATTATGGGGTTCTATCTAGTATACTAAGCTACTCATACAGAAACATAACATTGTGTGCAGCGTACAAGATGAAGGTATGATATTCGTAATGTTAATATGTTCAATAATGAAATGATAATTGTTTTCTTAATAGATTTTTGTGTACTGTGAAATATGTAATAAGTAGCTAATAAAACCCATGTATTACATAATTGCATTACTATAGACAAAACACAAAGACACAAGAACACATACCAATATGGGTATATACAGGGAAAGTGAAGTTAGCAAAAAAGCGCAAGTAGTAGCAGAAACAATTCATAACTTAACTGATTAGTTTCATGCAAATAAATGATTGCTCTGTTTCAAAGCTGCTATTTACCCTATGTATATGTATCACTTGATGTGATTGGACCCTAAGGAAAGTAGTGTGAGTACAATGTATACAAATGTGACCATATACAGGGAAAGTACAGCCATAAAAAAAAACAGAACTATCAGAAAGTGCTCATAAGTCTAGTGATTATCTTTATGCACAAAAAGGATTGCTGTCTTTCAAGCTTGTGTTTTCCCATATGTATATGTTTCATATGATGTGACTGTACTCTAAGGGAATTACTGTAAGAACCTACTAGAAGGATATGTCTACAAATAAAATAAAATTCTTAGTTTCTGACTGTTACTGAAGAAAACCATGTGGCCTAGATATGTCAGCAAAAGAAAAAATAGTGAGCCAGACATGTGATGTCATCAGTGATGTCATCAATGACATTCGTGACGTCATCTTTCATGTCCTGGGTGTTAGTCTTAGCAGTGCACGGTGGTGGCGCGAGTTATGGTTGCTTAGCTTACCATATCTGGCGAATTTCAAGGGTTTTTCGGTTTTACTTGGAACCGTAACGTCCCTTTAACAAAGTTTTTTCACTGAATTTCATAGGTTTTTAGTAGCGCAACTTAACCATAACGTCCCTTTAACAAAGTTTTTTCACTGAATTTCATAGTTTTTTAGTAGCAGAACTTAACAATAATGAATTTGACTTTATATACATGTCATATGGAACTGACTAGATCTCTTCTTATGAACTTGATGTCCGCGAACTTATTTAATGTTCGCGGACATGTTCGGAGAACAGTACCACTACCTAAAAACTGTGGGGTGGGGGGTGGTGGGGTATGTTTGATTGTTATATCATAATATAGGAACATTTAACAAATTCAAAAAGCAGCACACAAACACATTATATATAGTAATACATAAGAAATGTAACCCATATATGTAACACACTAACCATTCATTTAAATACAATATGTTCTGAAATGGAATATACCACAAGAAGATAAATTGGCTTCCAACATAATTACCTCACAGACACAACAGAACTGAGAACAAGACCAGACCCACTGAATACATAGGACTTATCTTACCAGAAATAGTAAGTGTACTTCATTTTACTCATATATTTATAAACTTTCTGTATTAGATTAAGAAATATATTATATTTTTTTTTTTCTCACAGAAATGTCTAGTACTCTGGAATGGCTAGGGGACAATTTCCCACATAAAGAAATGTCACAAGATAGTGAAACTAATGGTAAACACTTTATAATATAAACCATTTATTTATTATTTTTTTTATATACATTTAACATATATATTATTTTTTTGTACAGAGCATACCAAAATAGAAAAAACTTCAGAAAACCCTGTTATGGATAACAGTCTTCACAATATAGAAGAAAAAATGGATGTATTGTTGGCTAATTTTAATAATTTAAAAACTTTTGTAGAAAATCATTTCAAACCAAAAACCTTGTACCATTGCCCCACATGTACTTGTCCCTCCTCACCATATCCCAGTCAATTATCCCCAAACCCTTTCCATAATCCAAAAAGTTTTGATGAGTCTTCCATCCCTTCTTCACCTAATACAAATCATGTTGAAACCCCAAATTCTCCTGTTTTTGTTTCTGTTTCTGCCTCACCTTCTCTGTCATAAATTATTAATATATGTTAAATAAAGTTTAATTTTTATATTGTATTGTGAATAGTTTCCGTTTTTTTTTTTTTAAAACAATAAAAGTGTCCTCGGACAGTGCGAGTGTTCTGAAATGTTCGTACATAAACGAAAATGGAGGTGTCCTGAAGAACACCACACCTGTTCGTATTGTTCGCTAGCAAGTTGAAACTGTTCTAAGAACACACGCGGTGTCCTGAATTGTTCGTAAACAAACAAAAATTAAAGTGTCCTAAAGAACACTATATCTGTCCGTAATGTTCGCTATCAACTTAAAACTGTCCTAAGAACACAATTGGTGTCTTGAAATGTTCGTAAATAAACGAAAATGATGTGTCCTGAACAACAGTACAACTGTTCGTAGTGTTCGCTAGCAACATGAAACTGTACTAAGAACACACGCGGTGTCCTGAATTGTTCGTAAACAAACAAAAATTAAAGTGTCCTAAAGAACACTATACCTGTCCGGTACTGTTCGCTAGCAAGTTCAAACTGTTCTAAGAACGCTATTGGTGTCCTGAAATGTTCGTACGTAAACGAAAATGGAGGTGTCCTGAAGAACACTATACCTGTTTGTAGTGTTCGCTACCCAATTGAAACTGTTCTAAGAACACAATTGGTGTCCTGCAATGTTCGTACATAAACGAAATTACACGTGTCCTGAAGAACACTATATCTGTCCATACTGTTCGCTACCAAGTTTAAACTGTTCTAAGAACACACGCGGTGTCCTGAAATGTTCGTTTCACGTGTGACGCACTTTACTTTTAATTACTTCAGAACCCGAACAGTGTCCATAGGACATCAATGCGCATGCGCTAACCAATCTCCGTGCACTTGGTGTCCTGCGGACAGGCGCTTCCTTCGCGGACTAGTTCGCAAACGGATCATATGACCGCGCCCACGCTCATCGTGTGTCCTGAAATGCGGACACTGTTCGTGTCCCCGAACAATTTAAAAGTACATTTTCAGTTAATCCATAATATTTTTCAATAAAATCTCACCATGGCACAAGTCCCACATAGCAATCTTGAGTTTCTATATACCTTTTGAAACTTTCCGATCCTTTTTTTGTGTTCGATCTGTCCGCAGACAGTGCGCATGTCCTCGAACCGCGCACAAGCACCCCTATAAAAGACCACGCCCAAGAGCTTATTCCCATTGTGTTTCTGGCTATTCTTCAGAACACAGTGATTTTTGCTGCCACCTGCAGACTACACCATCATCGAGATGGCATCCTTGGCTGCTGAACTGCCATTTGGTGCTGCACCTGCTTCAGCACCACCCCCACCGCCTCCACCACCACCACCTCCCCAAGGGCCTGAAGAGGGGAACAGGAGTGAGGATGCGGAGGAAGAAGAAGAGGATGATGAGAATGAGGCAGAGGAAAACCCTACTACCCGCACTAGGCGTGAGTCTTGGGTGTGGCGGTTATTTACCATTCATGGTAATGTTCCTAAGGCTCGTGCAAACCGTGTTACCTGCAATGAGTGCAAAATGATACTCAGTCACGGAAAGCACGGTAAGTACAGCTTTGGGACCACTACTATGAAGCAACACCTGAGGTCATTTCACTCTGGGGCTATTCGCAGGGTTGTACCTTGCGAAGAACATAGCAGGTTGATTTCCTCTACTTCATCCTCTGTTTCTGATCCTGTCACCACAAGGACCACCTCTGTGGGACAGCGTCTTCCTCAAGCTGCCCCACAGGCCATACAGAATGCTGATGACCCTTACCTTTCGAGGGTCACAGTTGTATGTATGTACTGTGACACAGTACTCTGCAGGGGGGAGCGACTTCGGAGTGCTTTTGAGACTATCGTCTCAGAGCACAAGAAGACCTGCTCACTACCCAAATAAAACCCACTCTACATCTTCCTCTCTCAGCTCGCCCTTTCTTATCCCTGTGGTTGGTGTTCCCCCCTTTACCCTCCTTTACCCTCCTCTCCTAGTGTGTCGTGTCTGAAAAACCAAAAAAAATACAAAATTACAAAAATCAAAAAAAAATAAGGCTCTTTTCAGAGGCGCCTTTCCCAGTTAAAAAATAGAAGTGAAAATAAATGAAGCAGGGCTCTTTGTATTTTTTAGAAGTCTGCGGACAGTTCGCGAACATTAAAAAAATTGGGTTGCTACCCCATCACAAACATTGTAATTTTCTCTGGAAAGAAGTGGTGGCTCTGAAAAGAGCCTTTGGGTGGTGTTTGTAAGTCAAAAATTGTAAATGCTTAACATCTACTTCAAAATCGTTGTTGTAATTCCAAAAAAGGTTGCAATGCATTTTGTACATTTCTCAGAAAAATCTGATTGCCAGCATAAGTAAGATGGACTCCATCTCTGCGAAAAATGTATGTACTACAAAACATAATATTTTCATTGTGAAAAGAAGACATGCCAAAATCTCTTCGAAAGGCACAAACAGCCTTATTAACATTGCGCCTTGCTTTTTCCATTTGTGGACCAAATGAAGAAGAATGAAGCCACATTTGTCTCTGCGCAATCCGTGAAAATATCACTTGAGAATTAGGAAACATGTCCATAACCATCCTAAGTCCTTCTTTCATAGCAAATTGCAAAAAAATTCCAGTCACATGTCCTAAACTGTTCCCTCCACAATGAATTACAATTATGTCTGGATGTTGCTCTGTCTCCAAAGTAGCACAGAGAGGTAGCAAGTCCAACCACTTCATTCCACGTACTCCATGCCAGTGTACTTCCACATGTGGGAATCCAAGATCTACAGCTACTCCACAGCTTTCTGCATGCACCTTCAACCAATGTATCCACGAATCTCCTAAAATCCAAACAATCTGTTTTCTGAAACACACAGCCATAGCTATCTTGTGTTCTCTCAGCAAAAAGAGTATCTGAGAAAATCTCTCCTGGCACAACACACCCACCAAACTTTCCTGACCAATCCCTTTCAGTGCTTATTCTCATTTGCATGACTTCTGAACCCAAAAATCCCCGGATGTAACTCCCGATGTCCGCGAACTACCGCCATGTCCGCGGACATATCGTAACATGAACAGCCCTTCTACCATTTCCACTACACTCTCTCTGCCATTCCCTCATTGGATGTACCTCAAAAATCACATGACCATGCACCAATCACATTCAAGACCTCTACATCTAACTGCATCATCATAGATCAGCACTGCAAACGTACTCTGAATCTCTCTGAGTACCAGTGTCATATCATTGGCAAGCAGCATCTACCAGAAATACTGTACAAGTCTTCAAGATTTCTACATGCAGCTCCATGCATATCCATATGCATGAACACAAACTTCAGGTATGCATATTTTCTGTATAGTAGATGAACACATTTTCAAACAGACTTTTACCTTGTAAAATCTGTAAAATGAATTTATTGTACTTTTTTCAATTTCCTAAAATCAACTATCACTTATAAACCTTTATACTATTTACTTTCTTTATACACACACACTCAAATCATGTTAAACTAACATTTTTTAAATGAAATATATAGACTACATATATTCAAACAAAATTGCATGCAAACACAATCTATGTTTAAACCTTTATAAAAATACTTAAACAATTTCATATTTTTTGTTTTTATTTATTTATTTACTTAATTACTTTAAATTAGACATGACATTGAGGGTCTATTACCTAGAACAGTTTACTTACAGAAATAGTGGTATTCACTAATATATTATAAATTTCACAAGACATCGTAAAGATATTTCTTTTTTGCTACAGTTAGTCATTCAATACAATTTGTTCATTAAGAACATATCATATGTACTGAACTGATGCAATGTATCTTATGTAAATAAATTAATTTAATGGTTTTAAAGAAGGCACTGAGGATTTCAATTAAAAAAATCAATATCTAAATTAAAAACAGTGCTATATACAAACAAAGTTACTAATTTGAAGCTTTTACAATTGCAGTGAAGACCAGTTTCCTGAAAAGAAGCAGCCGAATTCGAAGAAGAAAGAAAAACTAAGAAGTTACCTGTTAATTTTAAAAAAAAGTAAGTAAAATATCACCATAATATTTGTATTATTAATCAAATATACTATAACGTTAATACGAGCTATTTCGGTTTCTAAAAATAGAGATTTTGTACCATTTTGTCCAAAAATTTCCATGTCTTAAACAGCGATTTACAGCCAGAATGGCCCACAAATTTCTATTTTTGGACACACAAATTACCCAACTGAACCACTACAATTTTCATATTATAGAACAAACAACTGTTTTAATTGTATACATTAGATTTACTATTTGTACTTTTCCACACCACTAGCTTACTTTTTTTTGTCATCTGAACCCCAGTTTAGTAACACATAAATTCAAGAATACCTATCCCTACTAGTTTTAGTTCCCAATGCACAATCACACACCATTACATACATCTTTATCATCTTACTCAAACACTCATGCACCCAGCACACATTCCAGAACACCCCAACCCATATCTTCTTTATTTTTTTCAACAGTCCCTAAAGAATGCCTACCAAAAGTCAAGTCCGTAGAAAGCAACGCAAAAGTAGAGCAAATGAAAATAAAGGTGTCCAACATAAGCATCCATCTCTAGCAGAATTTGTAAAAAAAGTTGAAACAAAACAGCTAATAGAATCATTTAGTGAAACATAAGAAGTTTCAAGTACAACAACTTCGCTTCCTCTATCAAAATGTAAAACAAATAAAAAAACAATTAACAGAAAATCAGCTATCAGTACAGATAAAACTACTTCTTCAAATTGTAATATAGTGCAAAGTAAGCATACCAAGAAAAGTATTTTAGCCAAAATATACCGTCACAAAGTCCTTCAAAATCTTATAAAAACAGGAGAGAAATCAGGTTCAAAGCTTAAAACCTATTGTAGGAAATTAATCTTAGAAGCATTGATGGACAGTGCAATTCTTCTCAAAAGAAATGTATTTATTTTACTGTTAAACAAAATGAAACCACTAACACAACTAATAACTAAATTACAAAAAAGACTTCTCAATAAGCAAAATATCAACAGAAAGAACTTCTTAAGTATCAGCGGAGGTGAATGGAATCACACTACAAGCACAGAACCATATTTTAATGAAGAAGCGTACAAAAAAAAGCAAATGAATGCAATTGCCATACATAGCAGGGGTCGAGGTTATGAAAAAGTGAATAATACCATAATGGAACACGAAGTACTTCTTACAAAAATATGCCCTGAAAACTTAGAATGACCCCTCCATTCAAATGAATCAGAACGTCTAGTGTACAAATGGCCATTAAAGACTCCTCAACATAAAGAAGTATATTACATGTCCCTGCTACAACTCTTCAAACCATGGAGAAAAGAAGAACAATTACTAGATAACTATGACTCATATGAGGATGCTTTCAAAGCAAATGAAAGCACTATAACTAATGTAAACTTTACACAGTACAAAACAATGTTGCACAATGAACAGCCACATGAAGAAGAACTCCAAGCCCAACTAGATAAGGATACTCCTGACAGTAGTCAACCTTCTGTAACAGGAAGCCAAGAACCACTGGGAGAACCACTAATAACAAATGAGGCAGAATTAGCTATGATAGAAGTAGAAAACACCATGTGTCAGTATGAAGATAAGGAAGACTTAACTATACTACAATCAAAACTAAAGTATGTTCCTGCCATAATTTTAAACCTATACTACTGTACGTCAGTGGTGGAGCTGGTTCTGGCAAAACATTCCTAATCAAAATCATTAGTAAGTTCCTTCAACAATTGACAAACAACAAACTGTCAGCTGTTGTCACTGCCCCCACAGGTTTAGCTGCCTACAACATAGGTGGTGTTACATTACACCGATTACTACTATTACCAGTAGAACACCAGAACAAATTAGACTATTACAAACTGCAATGGAATTACGCAGAGTATTGAAACAAATGAAAATGCTACTAATAGATGAAGTGAGCATAGTCTCCAACCTGATGTTAGCTTTGATTCACCTCAGATTACAAGAAGTACTAAAAACAGGCTATGAAGAGCTCTTTGCAGGAAAACACATTATTGTTTTTGGAGATCTGCTTCAATTAACACCAGTAAAAGGTGAACCTATTTTTAAAACATTAGGGCACAAACTCTGCCGTAAAACTGTTGGCAGCATTGGAAATGTCAACCTTTGGCAACATTTCCAATACAGAGAATTAACAGAAAACATGCGCCAATCTGCAGATCTAACTTATGCCAACATTTTAAAAAGTTTGAGAGTTGGTATACTTTCTAAAGAAGCAGAAGCAACATTGAAAACCCGGCACATTAATGCACTTTATGGCGATAATGCATGTGCTACAAATGTTATGGAACAATTAGCCCACAAAAATGTCAATTGTATGGCCTTAATGCCAACTCTTGCAAGCTGTCTCAAATTCAATGAAATAATGTTAAGTAAAGAAATGCAACCAATAATGGAAATTAGCGCCACAGACAAACTAGATGTACATGGTATGACACTACCCATATGTGACCAAGCCACAACAAGACTAAATAATTTAGAAAAATCAATCTCAAACACAGCAGGCTTAGAAAAGATGTTAAAATTATCCTTAAATTGCAGAGTAATGCTTAAACGTAACCTTGACGTGGACCAAGGACTAGTTAATGGAGCACTGGGTACAGTTGTTGGCTTTCAAACATACCCACGTGACAACAAAATTCAGTTTGTCAATATACTCTTTGACAAACTTTCAGAAGTAAAACGGATAGGACGCTCAACAGCTATATTCCTTCTCTTCAAAGATATGTATGTCCGCAGAGAACAATTTTCTCTAGCTCTTGCATACACAGTCACGATTCATAAATCACAAGGTCTTACCCTAGACAAAGCAATGATAGATATTGGTAACACAGTCTTTAAAGAAGGCATGAGCTACGTAGCACTATCACGCTTACGTACACTTGACTGTCTATTTCTAATCAACTTTGATGCAAGTAAAGTAAACGCTGATATTCCTTGCATTTTAGAATATAATAGACTTCGCTCACTATACACTCCCCATCTAAACACATATTCTGTTCCACAAAAACTAAAACGTTGTAAAAGAAAACTAAATCAAACAGAAATGCAACAGGACGTCACTGCAAATCCTCCAAAGAGAGTAAAAGAATCTAATACTTCATCAAGTACCACAAACAAAAAAGAATCAATTAGAGAAAGTAAACCAGGTACTTCTTTAAAGAAGGAAGACAAACTCCAAAAAAAGCAGTTAGATACAGAACTACCTGGACCATTTAAATTCTCAAATATAGTTGGTGTAAGTTGCTATGCAAATTTAGCAATGAATATTCTATTTCAATTACCACCAATTGTTGACAACATTTACTTACACTTTAGAGACCCATTGTGTATGCAAATGTTAGTACTTCATAGAAACGCAAAAAACAATCCTGACAACACATTAAGGGGCCGATTCATGGAACAAACGTGCGCCGAAAATCTACATGCAAGCAGGCACAAGCAGGCGCAAGCAGGCGCAGGCGGAAAAAAAGAGCGCGTGCGATTCATGGAAGTCCCTGCGCGTGTCTTCCTCGGGATGTGCGCCAAACCCGTGCATGGCGCACACGTCACTGCAACATCCCGAAAGACGTGTGCGACGCGCACAGTGAAAGCGCACAACCTCTGCGCATACACTAGAAAGTGGGCGGAACACGGGGCGTAACGCGCGGAATGGGGAACAACTTGCGAAAACAAGGGCGTAACTGGGGATGTACTGCAGGGAAGCAGAGGGAACGCCCACACGCACCCGAACCACACGTATTCATGGAACCGAATAGGGCAAAGCCACGCACAGCGAAAGACACGCACAAGCCGATACACGTCCGCCACACGAAGGCAGGCGGTAGCGTCCCTGCGCATTACAAAAGTGGCAACATACAGCAATAGTGCCTGTGCGAGCGGGGCATGTGTATTTCGGGGTTGCGCGGGAAGTTACACACGCGATTGAGCGGGGTACGTGTATTTCAGGGGTTTGCGTTCTCACGTGATCGGGCCTGGGGGAGCGGGCTAAGTGTATTTCAGGGGTTCGCGTGAAGTTTTCCACGCGATCGGGCCTGGGGGAGCGGGCTATGTGTATTTCAGGGGTTCGCGTGAAGTTTCTCACGCGATCGGGCCTGGGGGAGCGGGCTACGTGTATTTCAGGGGTTCGCGTGAAGTTTTACACGCGAATAGCCTGGGCGCGTGTATTTCAGGGGTGCGCGGGAATGGGCGCGTGTATTTCAGGGGTTCGCGTGAAGTTTTATACGCGAATAGCCTGGGCGCGTGTATTTCAGGGGTGCGCGTGAAGTTTTACACGCGAATAGCCTGGGCGCGTGTATTTCAGGGGTGCGCGGGAAGTTTTACACGCGAATAGCCTGGGCGCGTGTATTTCAGGGGTTTGTGTGAAGTTTTACACGCGAATAGCCTGGGCGCGTGTATTTCAGGGGTGTGCGGGAAGTTTTACACGCGAATAGCCTGGGCGCGTGTATTTCAGGGGTACGCGGGAAGTTTTACATGCGAATAGCCTGGGCGCGTGTATTTCAGGGGTGCGCGGGAAGTTTTACACGCGAATAGCCTGGGCGCGTGTATTTCAGGGGTTCGCGTGAAGTTTTACACGTGAATAGCCTGGGCGCGTGTATTTCAGGGGTGCGTGGGAAGTTTTACACGCGAATAGCCTGGGCACGTGTATTTCAGGGGTACGCGTGAAGTTTTCCACGCGAATAGCCTGGGTGCGTGTATTTCAGGGGTGCGCGGAAAGTTTTACACGCGAATAGCCTGGGGGAGCGGGGTACCACTCACCGTCTGCCTTGCGTGTAGTAGAACGCGTAGCCAACACCCGCTGTGAAGTAATAGCGTGTGAACCCCAACGGATGGAAAACACACGCACCGCACGAAAAGCACGTACAGAACATAAAGGCACGCGGGATCTCCAAGCCCTGCCAGGGCAACGCCCGTGTGCAAAACGTCACAGACGTGCTTACGCTGTAAGGGCCTTTGGTCCAATGAAATCGCGTACGCGTGCTGACGCGCTTACGCGCTAAGGGCCTTTCCTCGAATTACACGCTGACGTGCAGATTTTTCACGTGCCAAATCACTCCGTATCAAGCTGGCCACGCGAAAACACACGGAAGACCACGCTCCTGCCCAGAAGGCCGAATCACTGCCCCCAGTGCCCCGAGCAGCCTCCCACGTGCCATCTGCTGCTGCCTGCCTGCTGCCACCATGCCCTGCCATTTGGTGCCTGCACATCAGCCATCTGCAGGGGTCCAGTTGCTGTGTCCACCCCTGCTGGTACAGTTGACTCCCGACTCGAATAACATCGCTCCACAGCCCAGCCCCAGGACCCAGTTGCCCACCCAATCCTGCCCCTGGGGTTGCCATGTCGGGCACATCCACATATGACCCCAGTGGCAACCCCCGGCCAGAGGGCCAGAGGGGCAGAGGGGCACCAGCTTCACTGCCACCGAAGTTGGTGTCCTGGTGGAGCAAGTCCTGGGGCAGTATGATGCCCTCTTCGGATCGTCCCGTGCCAAAAGGGAAGGACGGGATAGGATCTGGGCCGACTGTGTGGTTGCCATCAACGCGGAGGGGGTGGCAACCCGCACCATCCTGAAGGTCAAGAAGCGCTGGGAGGACTTGAGGTCCAGGACCCTCATAAAGGCCCGGCGCCTCGTGGAGGGAGGCCGGGGCCGCATGAGTTCCATCCAGTTGAGGGTCCTGGAACGCGCACACCCAGCGCTCCACGCCCAGGTCCTTGAGAGGGAGACCCGTCTGGAGTTGAGCGGTAAGTGGCCAAGCATTGCTGTGTGAGACAGGGCATGTTGCAGTGTGCTGGTTGTCTGATACTTGCCTGCATGTGTGATATAGGCCATGTACGCATGTATGTGTGCACGGACATCATGGGAATGCATGTGCGACCTGTAATGTGTGAACCGCACGGTTGTTGCATGTGTTTGAATGCGACATGGGGAGCCCTGTGCAGATTGCACACATGAGAGCATGGCAGTCTCTGTTCCTGGACCTGGGTGGGGGCGAGGGATGGGTGCTGATGCCAGATACATATGTGGTATCCATGTCTGTGTGCCTGACCTGCGTGTCTGTGACTTGTGAGTGCCATGGATGCATGACACATGTCTGTGACAATGTACAGATTCACTGATGCAGCCTAGTCATCCTTGTATGCACTGTGATTGGGGTGTACGGGGCCAGATGGATGTGACTGAGGTGAAGTGTGTGCATGTGATAGGCATGACCCATGATGCATGTGAGTCCCATTACATTGTATGATTCGAGAGTCCATTGGACATGCATTGAAATGTCCATGGCACGCACCATGACTGTCACTGTGTGTGTTTTGCCTGGACTGACACATGTGTTGTGGTGTGACATGATGGAAGTGTACTTTGACAGTGGCACTCATCTGCTATTGCTTCCTGTCTAGGGGACCATTGTACAGTACCCTGATGCTTGTGTTCTATGTCTCCCTCTACGCAGCGGCTAGTGAAGGAGAGGGCGGAGACGGCGCTGTGGAGCAAGGCGGCGGGGATGCCCCCACGACTGCAGCGGAAGGGGTGGGTGAGCCCCCACAGGGGCCTGCTACGGCGGTAGACGGCGTGGAGCCATCCAGGTTGGTGGTTTCCACAGAGGAGGAGGAGGCCGCCACTGAGGCGCACATGGGGCCTGGTGGGGGCATCCCTGCTGGTGCAAGTGGTGCAGTCCAGGGGCAGGGGCAGGAGACAGCACAGGTCACCGTGGAGGGGCCTGTGCATGTCGCTGTCCCTGAACCTGTGGGTGCACCACCTTGCACCAGCAGGGATGCCCCGTCCCAGGCCCGTCCGCAGGTAGAGGGGATGTCCATGTCATCTGACTCCCCTCCACCTGCGGACGAGGGGACCCCTGGCCGTGTGGAGAAGGTCCTGATTTGGGTCGCGATGCGCACGGCTGTGATTCGTGATGCCGTGCGTGCTTTCCAGGAGGAGCACGCACGTCATCACGAAGAGCACCGTGCCGACGTGGCCCAATTGGGATCGGCCCTGTTCGGGGGTTTCCTGCATGTGTCGGCCAATCTGGCGGCCCTCTCCTCCTCTGTGGAGACTATACGCCAGTCGTTCTCCTTGCCGTCTTCCGGCCCAGATGCCACCAGGGCCCCCTGTGGACCTGCCCTGACCAATGCAGCCAGCTCGGTGGGGATCCCATCCCTGCCACAGTTGGGAGTCAGAGGTCCAGCAGGGGTGGACAACACAGCAACTGGACCCCAGCAGGTGGAGGATGTGACGGCATCATCGGGCAGGGCACGTGCACGACGGCGTCGGTGGTTTCCATCATCCTGGATGCCGTCGTGCTGGCAGAGGCAGTGGCGTCGGAGGCAGCAGCAGGCTCGACGTGGGAGGCATCATGGCTCGTGGCCATCAAGATCAGAGGGGCAGGCATCGGCCGGAGGGCAGGAGAACCCTGGGATGGTAGTGTCTTCCGTGTGGGAGCAGTTGGTCCAGCGGATAGGTGCGGAGCGGCAGCGGGCGGAAGAGGAGCGGCTCACCATGGTCAGGGCGGAGTTCTCCATGCGTCGGGCGTTGAGGCGGGCTGAGTGCCTCGAGGAAGCTCGCAGGGAGTTTGAGCTGGACATGGGGTTATCCCTGCGAGACCTCGGGGCCAGGACAGAGTCCCGCCTCCAGGACATCGACATGGAGTTCGATGATGCCCTGGCCGGCAACATCACAGAGTGAGCCGCAGGACTTGCCCGTTGCCATTGTATATAGTTCTTTAGTTAGTTAGTGTTAGGTTTCCTTTATTTTTTAAGTTTTTTTGGACCGCTCGGACAATGGCCACTTTTCTGTATATATTTTTTTTATTAGTTAGTAGTAGTAGGTTTCATTTATGGTGTTGGGCTCATGGACCCTGGGATATTCTTGTACATAGTTTGATGTTTGGAAAACATTTGTTGGATTTATATTTGTGTTCACCATGAGGCAATGGTTTTTCCTTATTTTTTCCCCCCATTATTTTGCTTTGGACTACATTAGTTTTTGGATTCCTTTGTTTTTTGATTTTTTCTATTAATTCTCGGACATGGACCATTTGTTTTGTCATCCCCATTGTTGTGTGTTTTATTTCTTTACTTCATTTTCATCTTTAATACATATATTTATAACTTACATTTGTGGTATTTTCTCATTGGTTTCATGCATGTCATGATATGGGTTTTGACATTCACTTGCACCCATTGTGTATGTGTGTGTGACGGACATGTATTCATTTACATACTTGGCATTGGGGTTGTATCATGTAATTGCATCTACTATGTGGGTGGATGCAATCCTTGGCTGGGTGTTTGTGCTGGGTATGCTGCCCATTACTGCCATGATTGCGTTTCGTCAGGACCTGGGGGCAGGGGGACATGAGTGGGGGCCTGCAGGGGGTTGGGGGTGCAAGGGGACATGAGTGGGGGCCTGCTGGGGGGTGGGGGTGCAAGGGGACATGAGTGGGACATGAGTGGGGGCCTGCTGGCAGGTGCCCCACAGTGCTGGGGGGTGGGAGTGGTGGGAGACATGGGTGGGGGCCTTGTGGAGGCTGCCCCTGGTGACTGGAGGGGTGGGGGTGGTGGGAGACATGGGTGGGGGCCTGGTGGAGGCTGCCCCTGGTGACTGGAGGGGTGGGGGTGCAAGGGGACATGAGTGGGACATGGTTGGGGGCCTGCTGGCAGGTGCCCCACAGTGCTGGGGGGTGGGGGTGCAAGGGGACATGAGTGGGGGCCTGCTGGGGGGTGGGGGTGCAAGGGGACATGAGTGGGACATGAGTGTGGGCCTGCTGGCAGGTGCCCCACAGTGCTGGGGGGTGGGGGTGGTGGGAGACATGGGTGGGGGCCTTGTGGAGGCTGCCCCTGGTGACTGGAGGGGTGGGGGTGGTGGGAGACATGGGTGGGGGCCTGGTGGAGGCTGCCCCTGGTGACTGGAGGGGTGGGGGTGCAAGGGGACATGAGTGGGACATGGTTGGGGGCCTGCTGGCAGGTGTCCCACAGTGCTGGGGGGTGGGGGTGCAAGGGGACATGAGTGGGGGCCTGCTGGGGGGTGGGGGTGCAAGGGGACATGGTTGGGGGCCTGCTGGCAGGTGCCCTACAGTGCTGGGGGGTGGGGGTGCAAGGGGACATGAGTGGGGGCCTGCTGGGGGCTGGGGGTGCAAGGGGACATGAGTGGGACATGGTTGGGGGCCTGCTGGCAGGTTCCCCACAGTGCTGGGGGGTGGGGGTACAGGGGGACATGAGTGGGGGCCTGCTGGGGGTGGGGGTGCAAGGGGACATGGTTGGGGGCCTGCTGGCAGGTGCCCCACAGTGCTGGGGGGTGGGGGTGCAAGGGGACATGAGTGGGGGCCTGCTGGGGGGTGGGGGTGCAAGGGGACATGAGTGGGACATGGTTGGGGGCCTGCTGGCAGGTGCCCTACAGTGCTGGGGGGTGGGGGTGCAGGGGGACATGAGTGGGGGCCTGCTGGGGGGTGGGGGTGCAAGGGGACATGGTTGGGGGCCTGCTGGCAGGTGCCCCACAGTGCTGGGGGGTGGGGGTGCAAGGGGACATGAGTGGGACATGGTCGGGGGCCTGCTGGCAGGTGCCCCACGGTGCTGGGGGGTGGGGGTGCAAGGGGACATGTGGCTTGGCTGGGGGGCATGCCCATGGTGGATGGGCTGCCTGCGGGACATGACCAGGGGTGCAGGGTAGTCCCTTGTGGTGTGGGATGCCTGCAGAGGTCGTGGAGGGGGTAGAGAGGAGACCTGGGAGGACCCACACTGGCAATTCACCTCTTCAACTTCCCGCACAGCCACGTAATACACTGCCCCACTCGCACAGGCCCAATCGCGTGTAGATTTTCTCGCGCACCCCTGTAATACACGTACCCAGGCCAATCGCGTGTAGAATTTCTCGCGCACCCCCGGAATACACGTACCCAGGCCAATCGCGTGTAGATTTTCTCGCGCACCCCTGTAATACACGTACCCAGGCCAATCGCGTGTAGATTTTCTCGCGCACCCCTGAAATCCACGTACCCAGGCCAATCGCGTGTAGAATTTCTCGCGCACCCCTGAAATCCACGTACCCAGCCCAATCGCGTGTAGATTTTCTCGCGCACCCCTGTAATACACGTACCCAGGCCAATCGCGTGTAGAATTTCTCGCGCACCCCTGAAATCCACATACCCAGGCCAATCGCGTGTAGATTTTCTCGCGCACCCCTGTAATACACGTACCCAGGCCAATCGCATGTAGAATTTCTCGCGCACCCCTGTAATCCACGTACCCAGGCCAATCGCGTGTAGAATTTCTCGCGCACCCCTGAAATCCACGTACCCAGGCCAATCGCGTGTAGATTTTCTCGCGCACCCCTGTAATACACGTACCCAGGCCAATCGCGTGTAGAATTTCTCGCGCACCCCTGAAATCCACGTACCCAGGCCAATCGCGTGTAGAATTTCTCGCGCACACCTGTAATACACGTACCCAGGCCTATCGCGTGTGGGAACACCCGCACACCCCTGAAATACACGCTCCCCGCTCTGTGTTTGCTGCTGCCCTTTGCGCTGGATTGGGGATTTTGATGGCTTTTCCCTGCGCGAGGGGCGTTCTTGGGGGCGTACCTGACGCTGCTGCAGGGTCGCTGCGCCACTCTGCGCCACGGCTGGTTGTGGATGTTGGAATCCATGAATACACTGTGCGCCTGAATGTGTTTCGGCGCACGCGGCTGGCGCAGACTACCGCACGCGCACACTGTGCACCAGCTGCATGCGCCACTTGTGCGCCGAATTCTATGAATTGGCCCCATAGTGTTTATGGAATAAGACAAGAATTGGACTACTGTTCTGGAATGGTGAAATTCACTATAAGCTCACAGGAAAATCCACAAGAATTTTTAATGTACTTACTACAAGTACTGGAAAACAAAAACATACCTATAAAGGAAATCTTCCAGATTTCATACATGTGGAAACACACATGCACTCTGTGCAACAATGTGACACAAGAAGAAATTCCCAATGAACGCTTCATATATATATATCAATACCAAATTGTGAATCCATTCCATTTCAGCAACTTGTACAAAATGCAAACCATGATAGATTATGCTCTACCTGCAATTCAGATAATCGCTCCACGTTAGTAATACAAATACATAGTAAATACGTAATACTAATGCTTCTACGTTACAATGCAGATGGTACCAAAAACAACTGCAAGCTGACTGGATTCACACATAGTCAAATATCACTTGGTAAGAAAACCTTCACAACAATAGGTATAATCTACCACGCAGGAGCCACAACCAATTCAGGGCACTACACTGCATATATAAAAAGAAATGTGGATGGTTTGAATGTAATGATAGTACCATTACTCTAAAGCAGAGATTACCAGCAAATCTTACAAACGCTTATTTGATGTTCTTAAAACCAAAATTTGATAAATAAACTGTATTTAAACCTTTAAGTAAATTTGTGTTAAAAAAATATAAACTGTTAGAATACTCCAAAAGCTATCTAACTGCTCAAAGATTCTACAACAACTAATCAGATAAATGAATACCACTAAATTAGACCGAAAAATACACAGAATACGCCAATTGGTATCTAACTGTCCCAAAATTATAAATTTGTGTTAAAATAATATAAACTGTTAGAATACTCCAAAAGCTATCTAACAGCTCAAAGATTCTACAACGACTAATCAGATAAATGAATACCACTAAATTAGGCCAAAAAATACACAGTTAGAATACACCAATTGGTATCTAACTGTCCCAAAATTTAACAATATCCAAATAGATAAATCAAAACCACTAAAATATATTAAAAAAATAGACAGTTAGAATACGCCAATTGGTATCTAACTGCTCAAAAATGTTATAGTATCAAAACAAATGAAGAATCTGTTACTGCTCCAAAAAAAATACAACAAAGCAAAGTATAAAGCATTAGCCAGAAACAACAAGTGAACACTGAAAACAAACAAATAAACTGTAGCATAACAGAAAAAGTTTTTTTTTTTAATCCAACATGGATTTTTTTTCTCCCACAGACCCAATGATTTTAGCAACAAATACAGAAACTGAGCAAATTGCACAGTACTCTGATTTGTACTCTACTAAATATGAGGGTCGAAAAAAAATAAAAGTATATTGCTTATACAATGTAATGAGTCATTACAAAATACTAATACTAACATGCTATTTTCTTTTATCACAGAAATGAAGAAGAAAAACATGGACTCCCATTACTAGACCAAACAGTAAGTATACAATAATAAGGACAACCATAGCAGCATATCACATCCATAGTATCTAATACCTTTGTTCCTTATACATTTGTTTTTCACCCAAAGTTATAAGCAAATATGAATGTGATATGCTGCGGTGGTTGTTGCCAGGGCATACAGTCTTGGGTGCATGGCCAAATGGCCATGCACCCAAGACTCTATGCCCTGGCAGCAACCACCGCAGCATATCACATCCATAGAGTCAAACATTTCAACTATGATCTATGGGAAACTTTTAATGTCCGCGAACAATGTGAGTGTTCTTAGAACACTTTGAACTTGCCAGCGAACAATACGGACACCGTTTTCAGGACACCCCCTACGAACATTTCAGAACAACACGATAGTTCTTAGAACACTTTCAACTTAACAACGAACAATACGGACAGCGTCCTAAGGACACCCCCTACGAACATTCCAGGACACCGGGAGTGTTCTCAAAAACGTCTTCAGAACACCCCCATTTTGTTTATTTGCGAACATTTCAGGACACCGCGGGTGTTCTTAGAACACATTTAACTTGACAGAGAACAATACGGACAGCGTCCTCAGGACACCCCCTACGAACACTCCCCGGACACCGCGAGTGTTCTTAGAAGCGTCTTCAGAACACCACCATCTTGTTTATTTGCGAACATTTCAGGACACCGCGAGTGTTCTTAGGACACATTCAACTTGACAGAGAACAATACATTTGTTTTTCACCCAAGGTTATAAGCAAATATGAATGTGATATGCTGCGGTGGTTGTTGCCAGGGCATAGAGTCTTGGGTGCATGGCCAAATGGCCATGCACCCAAGACTCTATGCCCTGGCAACAACCACCGCAGCATATCACATCCATAGAGTCAAACATTTCAACTATGATCTATGGGAAACTTTCAATGTCCGCGAACAATGTGAGTGTTCTTAGAACACTTTGAACTTGCCAGCGAACAATACGGACACCGTTTTCAGGACACCCCCTACGAACATTTCAGAACAACGCAATAGTTCTTAGAACACTTTCAACTTAACAACGAACAATACGGACAGCATCCTAAGGACACCCCCTACGAACATTCCAGGACACCGGGAGTGTTCTCAAAAACGTCTTCAGAACACCCCCATTTTGTTTATTTGCGAACATTTCAGAACACCGCCGGTGTTCTTAGAACACATTCAACATGACAGAGAACAATACGGACAGCGTCCTCAGGACACCCCTACGAACATTCCAGGACACCGGGAGTGTTCTTAGAAGCTTCTTCAGAACACCACCATCTTGTTTATTTGCGAACATTTCAGGACACCGCGAGTGTTCTTAGGACACATTCAACTCGACAGAGAACAATACGGACAGCGTCCTCAGGACACCCCCTACGAACACTCCCCGGACACCACGAGTGTTCTTAGAAGCGTCTTCAGAACACCACCATCTTGTTTATTTGCGAACATTTCAGGACACCGCGAGTGTTCTTAGGACACATTCAACTTGACAGAGAACAATACATTTGTTTTTCACCCAAGGTTATAAGCAAATATGAATGTGATATGCTGCGGTGGTTGTTGCCAGGGCATAGAGTCTTGGGTGCATGGCCAAATGGCCATGCACCCAAGACTCTATGCCCTGGCAACAACCACCGCAGCATATCACATCCATAGAGTCAAACATTTCAACTATGATCTATGGGAAACTTTCAATGTCCGCGAACAATGTGAGTGTTCTTAGAACACTTTGAACTTGCCAGCGAACAATACGGACACCGTTTTCAGGACACCCCCTACGAACATTTCAGAACAACGCAATAGTTCTTAGAACACTTTCAACTTAACAACGAACAATACGGACAGCATCCTAAGGACACCCCCTACGAACATTCCAGGACACCGGGAGTGTTCTCAAAAACGTCTTCAGAACACCCCCATTTTGTTTATTTGCGAACATTTCAGAACACCGCGGGTGTTCTTAGAACACATTCAACTTGACAGAGAACAATACGGACAGCGTCCTCAGGACACCCCCTACGAACACTCCCCGGACACCACGAGTGTTCTTAGAAGCATCTTCAGAACACCACCATCTTGTTTATTTGCGAACATTTCAGGACACCGCGAGTGTTCTTAGGACACATTCAACTTGACAGAGAACAATACGGACAGCGTCCTCAGGACACCGCCTACGAACATTCCAGGACACCGGGAGTGTTCTTAGAAGCTTCTTCAGAACACCACCATCTTGTTTATTTGCGAACATTTCAGGACACTGCGAGTGTTCTTAGGACACATTCAACTTGACAGAGAACAATACGGACAGCGTCCTCAGGACACCCCCTACGAACACTCCCAGGACACCGGGAGTGTTCTTAGAAGCTTCTTCAGAACACCACCATCTTGTTTATTTGCGAACATTTCAGGACACCGCGAGTGTTCTTAGGACACATTCAACTTGACAGAGAACAATACGGACAGCGTCCTCAGGACACCCCCTACGAACACTCCCCGGACACCGCGAGTGTTCTTAGAAGCGTCTTCAGAACACCCCCATTTTGTTTATTTGTGAACATTTCAGGACACCCCGGGTGTTCTTAGAACACATTCAACTTGACAGAGAACAATACGGACAGCGTCCTCAGGACACCCCCTACGAACATTTCAGGACACCGCGAGTGTTCTCAAAAACATCTTCAGAACACCCCCATTTTGTTTATTTGCGAACATTTATGGACACCGCGGGTGTTCTTAGAACACATTCAACTTGACAGAGAACAATACGGACAGCGTCCTCAGGACACCCCCTACGAACACTCCCCGGACACCGCGAGTGTTCTTAGAACAGTTTCACTTTGCTTGCGAACAATACGGACACATATTGAGTCCTTAGAACACCCCCCCAGTCAGTTTATTTAGAACATTTCAGAACACCCGTGATGTCCGCAAAAGAATCGAACACAAAAAGAACGTCTAACACATAAAAAACACATACACTGCCACCCTCCCCAAACACTCCTACACACCAACACACTCTACTAAATACACATTTTGAACAAAGTTTCACCGCGCTGTCCGCGGACGTCCGCGAATCCAAGATGGCGGGCGCTACCGAAAAATCTGATGCGCTTCACGCTTTGCGCTGTCCAATCAGCGAACACGTTGCATGTCCGCGAACATCATACAAGACGATTGGCCAATCAGGATACTGTCCGCGGAGCGAGCAGGGAAGTGTGTCCGCGAACCGAACACAGATATCACTAATTTTTTTTTACCTACTTTTTGGTCATTTTAAAAAAAACTACTGGACGGATTTTCACCAAATTTGCAAAAGCACGCTTTCGGGACCAAGCCGCTGCTCCTGGTCCAAATTTGGTGGAAATCCTTCCAGCGGTTTGGGCTGTAGGCGCGAGCAAAATATTTTTCCCATTCAGTCTATGGGAAAAAAAAAAGTTTTGGGACCCCCCCTATAACTTTGCCCCCCCTGGACGAATCCTCACCAAACTCAGAGTGACCCAAATACTTTTTTTGCAAAGTTTGGTGAGGATCCGTCCAGGGAGAGCGAAGTTATAAGCCACCCAAAAAGTGCTCTTCCATGTAATATATATGTATATATATATATATATATATATGTGCCTGCGCACACATGCATGTGCTTTTATACACAACAGCACCTGGAGCATGATTGTGTGGCCTGCGATATCCCAACAACTATTACAGTGGTCCGCTGGAAGGACCAAGTGGCAAGGAACTGGAATGCAGTCGGCACTTTTTCTAGCAGTGTAAGGACCTAGGAGCACATGGTGTGTGATTTTAGGCCATCTTCCCACTCCTTGACCATGTCTACGATTATATGGAGGGGGGAACCTGTACCTGCCATAGACGTGGTCATCCGGCATCCCAAAAAGCATAGTGTGTGTTGTGAAGAACCGGGCCATGGGTATCTTCCTCCCCCTGCAGTGTCTTCATGGGTATTTGCGCGGATATGGGCATGTGACTGATTGGCCATGGGCTGTCCCTCGACATGTGCACATTTTTGTGTGTTCTTCCTCATTCTGCATGATCCAGCCCCTATTTGGGTCGCTGCATAGGCCCGGCCCACACTCTGCATGGAGTCTCACGCAAGGTGATTGTCGACTTGTAGAGATGTGCCAGGCCTGCGCAAGCTCCATGTAAGTCCCGGAGAAGTCCTGCGCAGCCGGTTGCATGAATCGACAAACAGGGAATTGTGTGCAGATTGGCATTCAAATTGCCGAATTTCCACGCAAATATTTCCATGAATCGGCCCCTGAGTCTTGTATTATAAACAAAAACATGTTTAACCATTACCTTGTATCCTGTTACAAGGGTCTCGGTTGCCTTTGCGCATATCTCTCTATATTCCACCTTTGTCTGTCCTTATGTCAGAATATTCATCACTCAACTCTCCAGAGACATTTCCTTAGGCATCCATTGTGTATCCTGATGTTCAAATCTCTACCCTTCTTAAAATGCTCTCTCTCAGACCTAGCTAGTGCATCTGACAAGCTTAACTTACATTCAGTCAGACCTTATTGACTAAAAGAGAAAAAACGAAAAAAACATGAACACATTGTGAAAATGCCAAGTAGACACAGACACACTTAATTTCAGAATTCAAGTAAGAGGGTACACTGCACTTATAGAAAGAACAAAAACGCTCTTGCAGATTCCCATTATCCTAGCATCTTACAGCAAAGGTGTGGTTTTTCAAATCTCTAGAGAACTCTGTATTCCTGCACAAAGTCATGAGGAACTTTCAACACACCAACAAGTGCTACTGGACCCCGAGTGACCGAATACTTTGTTTGAAATCTGCTATAAAATCTCAGAAGCATCTTACAACATTAATCACACTCACTCAAACTACAGCCAAGAATTCAAAACCATGAAGGCTTCATGTAATCAATCTATTCCATGAGGATCCAACCTGACCAAGGAGTTAATTTGCTCCCTAGTGTCCGCTTTAACTTGAATATGTAATATCTCACTAACCACAGGGATCATATGCAGTTCCTTCGGAAACATGCAATATTTTTCCAACTTCTCAAGAATGTTTCGGCACATCCAAAGACCCTATATAAATACTGCCCAACCATCCATCCCTTTAATTTCCAAAGTCCTATACAGTTAGTGTACTAAGTACAGATAAATTATTCATTGTTAGATGATTACAAATCGGTTGAGACCACCCAGGAGCACCAAACAGCCCATAAGAGAACAGAAACATAAGGCTCTTTATAGCACCACTTCTGTCCGGTTCCTACCTGACCTTTCAGCAGCATAAATAATCTTAGAGTGAACTTGGAACTATCTTGGAACAACTTGAAAGAGATTTCAGTGGGACCTTGTTGTGGTAAGGGTTGCCCAAGGTCCATTTCTCTAGAGGAGACAAGGAAATCCAAGGTTGTTGCAGACCCTCTCTCTAACAAATGCTGAGAAACATTTTAGATGACCAGCAGGAGGAAGCCCTAACTGCTGCTTGACGCTTGTAATCAGAAGTTGACTATGGTAGTGGCAACCCTGCATTCATCATTGGCAACCTTCCAGGGCTGGGAAGGGCAGACGATGGACTCAACTTTCCACAGCTTCCAGGGGAATTGCCCAAGAGCATCCCAAGGGTCAATAGAAGGTGCCTTTGTCTCTCTCTGCAACTTTAAGCACTATAAGCCATTTTAAGTGCTCTGTAAGCCTTTGAAACATTACTAAGATACCACAGAGCTGCCTTTGTCTCTCTTTCAACTTAGAACCCCTATAAGAACCTTCAAAATACACCAACCCCAATAATGCCTGATTGTCCCAGGATTTGTTGAGTTTGAAGCTTTTGCAGCTTTTCAAACTTGACCACTTCGTGGGATCAGGTCAAGGCAGCTTACTGCTGAAGCAGAATCTTCTGCCTACTCCAACTACAACATCATCTGCTGGTCCCAAGCTTCGTCAAACTACGGGCGGTTGCTGCTTGTCAAGCTGCATCACTTTGTCGAATCCCATCAAGCTAGCTAACCAACTCAAACCCACCTCGATGCTATAGAAAACACTCAGACACATAGTCCAACACTGTTTACACCCTGAAAGAAGATTAGACAGTGTATATCCGAGATTATGTCCCCCTTGCCTTCTCCTAAGGACCATAGTGACACTTAAGAGCCCATTTGATGTATTAATACATATTGATGAAAATGTTATCTTTTCTACAAGACTATTTAACTGCTGACCCCTTTTCTTCAATGCCCAGAGTGCCCTGTTATACCAAAACATTGTCTGGGTATCTTATTAAAGGGGAGCCTTGATAGTCTGTTGTCTAGGTTGTCCTTTTTGTTTAGTTTTAGTCTTATTTTTCTACCACCTTGATTGGACATGTATTTTATGTTGACCCCAACTTAACTATTGCTGTTTGGATGCATCCATGCTTGCCCACACCTCCATGAAGAGTATAGCCTGTCCACCTCCCATTCTACCTCAAGTAGGGAACGAGGTATACCATTCATGTTGTGCCTGTTTCCGTTTTAGGATTGGGATCACTGTTGTCTTAGTAGTATTCGGCCTCAAAATATTGGGGGGGGGCTGAATGGCAGTTTTGAAAGCTGGAAGTGAGTGGTACCATGAACTCCTTTGTACGGTCGAATTTCACCCTTCTTCCAGCAGGGAGGCTGAATTGATATTTCACCTTCCTTTTGCCCATTTGATGCATCTTTCACCCCAATTCAGTGGGAGTCATTCCGAGCATGGAGGTAAGGTAAAAACCATGCCGGTAATGATTTACCGGCATGGTTTTCCGCTCCATGCTATTCTGACCCCTCAGACCGTTAATTACGGCACCGTAAACTACAATGCCGTAATTATCGGTCTTGGGTCTTGCGTGCGCACGACCATGCCGAAATTAGCGGCATGGCGTAAACGGGAGCTGATCGCAAGTGAGGAGCACACGTAAATAATGGCCTCCCCAATACCGCAAAGTACCTTACCGGTATGGAGTACATACAGGCATCTCAGAGAAGGAGTAAAAACCCTGAGCAGTGGTTCCCAGAGCCACAGGTGCATACATACATCACAGATGGAGGCTATGGAGTCTGCCACAGCAGAAAAGGAACATACCCACACACCACCCCCCTCCCACACCAAGATGACACCAATAGAACAAGCAAGGCCACAACCACACAAACCTCTGCAACAACACCACACCCCCCCCCCACTGAGGAGACACAGGGGTAGAAGGAGGGGGAGACAGGCCCTGCATGCAGCACCAGTGCAGCCTCCGTTACTACCCCAGCAGCCCCCATGCACACGCAGCATGTCCGGCCACTCAAGGAAAAGTCCTACCAGATAGACACCCCTGACCACCTAGACTGTGACACCGTCACCACCATATTGCGCCACAGACACAAAGAAAAGCGAGCACCATACAAATGTACAGTGCCAACCTGGCACAAGTGACGGTGTTGCCTGTGCCCCACACCCATGCCACAGGCACCTACCAGCACACAGTGACGCCAATGCATGGCATGTCACACCCGTCCATTAGACGGCCACATATACAAGTGCCGTTACACCTCCCCAAGCACACAAGGGCCTACCAATCCCCAACATGGACCACCCAGGAGATACACAACAGTAAAACTGGACCCAATGCAAATGGAGGCATGCCAAATGACAATGGTGCCCCTGACAGCACCCACAGGTCATATGTGGACCAGCATGGCATGCAGGCGGCGGACAGCAACTGCAAACAATACCACTCCCCCTACGTGCAGATGGAATCCAACGCAACCAAGAACCGCACACATGGGTGCACCCGACACCAAACAACTACACATTACTCAAAAGGGCCAGCAGTTCACCACGCTACCGTGCAACATGGTCCAACATGCAGGATGACCTGCCTGGCTGGCTGTTGAGTCGTCTGACTGTGTCATGCAAGTGCACTGGTGCCATGAGTGGGTGCCTGCATGAACCAACTGGGTTGAAATGATGAAGCCATCGTACGGTGTTCACCCCAACAACAAACCTGCCACAGAACCAGTGCAACAGCACATACGAACAGCTTCCCACTTTGATTGAATAAGGCACTCACAATACACTACATCTCCACCATCTGACAAGGGCTAATCACACCACACTAGCACCACTCATTGGTGGACGCCACAACCATAAACGCATATCGGAAGATACACTGCACATGCACAATGTGGCAGCCCCCAGCATGGCACCACATTGGAGACCCATCCCTGGGAGTGGAATGAACGGAGGGCAGCAGGGATACCACATCACGTCACCGGCATGGCACACCCATAGGAGGGTTGGGAATCACCATAGAATGGATCACAGCAGGATGATGACCATGATCCACGGACTACAGCCATCACACCCAAATACGATTCTACACAGTACACAGCACGACATGGATCTAACATCAGGACAGCAACATGCAACAAAGGAACATGTACCACAAGATGTCCATACCATCGTACACGGACCATCTTGTAGACGCAACCCCCCACTGCATTCCATTGTATTGGACACATATTTGTGTCCATGATTGTGCGCAATACATCCATGGACATGTGCAGATGGCCATCATTGAAACCCTGCCATGACAGCCAAGTACTGTTCTCCACCATGACAGTCCAGACACTCACCTTATTTGGCTACACATGCAGCTGTTGGTGGCTGTCCCTTGACAACAAGCCACATGACCCCTGTCATGAACCCCCTGAACAGGCCCATGGAGCACTCAAACAATGGCCATACCCGTGCATGCGTGTAGATGAAGCAGTCACCTGGCTTGCGTGAAGCACATATGAGCCGGCGAAGCAGGACTGGTGGGTGACCCATCCACTAATATCTGGTGTCGAATGAGCCCATGTCATATGTGTAGATGAACAAAAAGTGCATCCCTACATGAGCGGCTATCACAGCTGACATGGTACTGCTACAACCACATGACGATGTGGTGAAGGTGGAGAGTGAAGTGGCAACAAAGCTTCATGGAGGAAGTGCACTTGAGGGACATGTAATGCTCTAAATTTACAGTGGACAAGATCTCCAGGACACAAGTCATTAGAGGGTGGCATGACATGGGCACACAGGGCACTGGACTTGTGTATACTTGTACACCATGCACTGGCAGAAGTCAATAAACAAATGCGCAATGATGAATGTCCACAACGGTTGAAGTTTGCGACACCAATAGTGTATTGTGAGAAAAATAAAATAGTGAAAACATCACCATCACCCCCCTCCCCGCCCAACTCCACAACAAACCATCACCACCCACCCCCCTCCCCCCCAACTCCACAACAAACCATCACCCCCCTCCCCCCTGCCCCCCAACACCACAACAAACCATCACCCCTCCCCCCTCCCCCCAACACCACAACAAACCATCACCCCCCTCCCCGCTCCCCCCCAACTCCAGAGCAGTCGTCCCATGTAGGATGTGAAGCCCACATGTGGCAGAAATGGCTATTGTTTCTTGCCCCCCTTGTCTGGGGGAGGCATATCCTGGTGACGCATGGAACGCCAAATGCGTCTCTTCGGGCTGCCTTGTGTGGCCTCACTGTTTGCGGCCATGTCCGCCTGCTGTGGCTCGGAACTGGAATGGCCTGCCTCAAGGGCATTTGCTATGCGTCCAAGGATGTGACATAGATGGGTCGTGCTGTCTGTCAAAGTGTCACACAATTGGGTGGTGCAGTCGGTGAGGGACTGCCACATTTGTCTGAGTCCTTCATGCCATTCTGCCCTGGCCTGGTGGTTGTCCTCAATGAAATCTTGTATGAAGTATGTCAGCTGATTCACTCGCTGCCGGCCAAAAGATAGGAAACCATCGGAGATTCCACTTGGTCCAGCATGCTCTGCAGAGGGCGGTACAGGTGGACTGGGGAGATCTGCGTAATACCCCTGCGGGTCGAGGTCCGGACTGTGCACAGGTGCAGGGGCATCCCCAGAGTCACTGCATGAGGCCAGTGGTACAATTCTTGGCTCCGGGCTGTGCACTGTGTCTTGGCCCTCCTCTGACAAGGCCCCACAGATGGGTGACGGGCTGTGCTCACACTCATCAGGCCCGGTAGCAGCAGCCTCCCCTGAGATGCTCGACTGTGCCGAGTTAGGGGTTGGCATAGTGGCTGCCGCCAATGCTGTGTGGGATGGTGCTTCGGCAGCATCCAGTGGCCTTTCCGTAGGCAGGGGGGTGGTTCTTTTTGGTGCTGGCTTTGGCCTGACCCTGCCACTACCCGTGGAGGTGCTTGGCCGGCTTGATTGGGGCTCTGTGCTGTCATGGTCAGTGCCTGTGGGGGTAGAAGAGAGGGACAACATGAGTGAATGTGCAATGTCCTATTTGCATACATGGCTGCATGGACATTTCGGTCATTTGACGTTTGTTTTGTTTTGGGGGTAGCTATGGCAGTGGTACATGTGCATGGTAATGACATTTACGCATGTTTGGGAGTGACTCATTGTGGCCTGGTTATGCACATTTTGGCTAGTACAATGCCAAACACGCTGGACAGTGTGCATGATGGGCTGTGCAAGTCAATGCACTATGGTTGATGTGCGTTTTGTGCTCGCACTTGGACCTTCGTTAGGTGGCACTTGCCTCAGCATTTGTAGGATGGGGGGATGCATTGGATGGGGGGAGGGCAACACGAGAGGGTGCCTTCGATGGCCCTTGGGTCAGTTTTCATCATGCAATGGACATTGCCAGTGTACACTGTGGACACTCACCTCCTTCAGCAGAAGTCGTTCCCCTGCACTCCATGGTCCCCACGCCCTCAATGGATTCTGTGCCAATGAGAGCCGCACAGGTCTCCTCCCATGGCTCAATTTGGACTGCGGTGCTTGGTCCACCTCCCGTCTGCAGGGCCTGGCTGCGGTTGCTGGAGAGGAGGCCCCACACCCGCAGGTCATCCCACCGCTTGCGGCAGTCCTTAGGGGTCTGGGGGTGTTGCCTACGGCGCTCACCCTCTGTGCCAGTTCGGCCCAGATGTTCTTCTTGCGGTGGATTGACTCCTTCCGCATGTCGATGCTGAATACAACATCGGCATGCTCAGCCAGGAAGTCGACCATGGCCTGGAGTTCCTCGGGGCAGAATCTCCTCTTGCGGATGCGATCCACAGCCCTCTTTGGTGCCTTGGGCATTGTGTGGCTTGCCTAGTCCTGTTCCCGATGTTAGTTGACTCACAGGGGTGCTCGCGGGTGAGGATGGCAATGGATTGTGTTTTTAAAGATGGCCGCCGCTCTCCATCCCGTTCCTTTGCGATGACGTAATTTCCGGTTCCTTTTTTTAGCGGTGTCCGTAATTTACTGAGTCCATAAATTATGGTCACTGTTATGTACTGACGCAACAGCTTCAAAGGCGGTGTTGTTGTTTACGTGTTGCAGCATGCCGGTAGGGGTTTTTCGGGTCGTTTTGCGGCAGGACGCTCGGTTCTTTTCCGGCATGGCGAAAAGCGCGTGTCCGCGAGCTCGGAATGGACCGCAATTAGCGGTCTGGCGCCAGCCCGGTGTCGTACTTTCCGCCATGCCGTAAAGTACCGGTACTTACCGGCATAGCTCGGAATGAGGGCCATTTGTTTCACCAAGATGCTAATCACTGCAGGAGGTACGCGTTTGGCTTCATCATAGCGGGGCTATTGATATGGCTTGTTCAGGGCTTTTGTCATCTGCCACTACAAGTTTGCTGCTGCTGCTGTCATCACGTTAATAATTGTTTAAATGTAAATAAATACTCTGCTCTTTCGGAGGTGAGAAATTTGACAGGCTCTTGCTGTCAGAGCCACGGGCTGAGCGTCACAGCAGAGTGATACCTTCTGGCTCCTTACCGAGAAGCTGGCACGCACATGGTAGTATTTTGGGGCTGAGTAAGCATTTCTGGCACTACTCACCCCTGTACTCCTGCAGAGAACTAGTCATTTCCTTACAGCCTTCACCACAGACTTAGTCCATGATCACTATACAGTGTCATTTCTCTTCCCTACTCTACATCTTGTTTCTCCCTTTTTGTCATTTCCTATAGATTTCATCTTCTTTTCTTTCCTTTTCCTCTTCACTCCTATCATTTTAAATTTTTTCCCTGGAGATTGAAAAAGGTCAAGAGAAGGACAGATTACAACACATGGAAAGGCTGTCAGGGTTTCTCTTGCGTGCTAGATGTGCTATTAAAGAGGCTTTGCACTGATGCAAGCACAACTAGAATTAGCGAAAAATTATCCTAGGGCCAACATCATATTCTTTCAATGCAAGGCAAAGGACTAATCTTAGGGCAAACACTGCCCAGCTGCTCAAGACAATTAATAGAATATGTTTTTTTTGCATCAGGCACTTTTTTTTGCAAAAAAAGACCCATAAGCTGACTGGTGGCGCTGGACCCATAAATGCCCTTCTCCAAGCACAGTTTTACGAGCCTGGTAGGAGGAGATGGAGTTGGATGGTTAGGTCTTCCTGCTTCCCTAGTGACGTTAGAATGCAATTGCTGATACCTCTATGCTTCTGCCGTTATGAGGCTGAGATCTTGGGTGTATAGTCTGCTGCAAAATTACAAACAATAGAAAATAAATGAGGTCGCACTTTGATTGTTCTTCCTCTGAGTGCTCTGGTGGTTGCGATTCATCCAGAACTTGAGCGGGGAGTTCTGCACGATTATTATAGCCGCAGCACGATCATGTGACTGCCCCTTGGGAAAATCCAAATGCTACTCCATCTCAGAAACCTATTATGTATATTGTGAACTTTGGGTGAGCAAATAAAATAATGGGGCTTTGTCAAGGTAAAAAGAGCCTTAACTCAATGCTAGCCACTAGTTTGAGAATCCAGAAAATGCAGATAAACATAGTCGGGTAAAAGCAACATTTCTTCCTCTTGAGAATTCTTGAGTGAATGAAAAGCTGTATAACTATCACAACCACCCAACAGAGGACATCTGCTGATTCACTCCCCTAAGATTTTGGAATCTTATATCGAGTGGTCCCTTTCAATTCCATACCGATTTAATTTTCTGTACTTGAATTTAAACTATTTAGCAATTAATAATGTTGTGGGGAAATGGATGGGAACAGATCATTCTGACCAATGTTGTGCATATTGTGCCCACGAGTTGGAAACCATCAGACTCGTTTTATTCTTTTGCCCTGCCTATACACAAATCCGAAGGGAAGCAATACATTCCTGTATGTAAAAATAGATGATTTTTTTATCAATTTTATTGCAAGATATGACATGAACTTGCCATTTGTATAAATATTTAAGTGAAGCTCTTTCAGCTGTTAAAGATTAAGGGTCCCATTAGGAAGCTGGCGACTCAAGAGGAAAGTGGCAGTGATTCTGTTACAACCACTTTTCCTGCACCATAAACTTTTGGTATGTGGTAATTCTGCCGAAAATCCCCAATGGAGTCCTTTGGACACCATAAATGTGGACTAACACTGTCTTCCCATAATTTTATGCCAGTCAGATAGCACAGTGAGCTAAGTGCTCGCCCCTGACATCTGTGCACAGCCTGCTGTGCCAGGTTCGAATCCTGAAAGGGTCAACTCAGACTTTCATTCTTCCAAGGTCTATAAATTGAGTACCAATCTGTAGGATAATAATGGATACTGTTATTTCAGCACTCTGATACCTATGGATGTGTAGTGCTACATAAGAAATACATTATTATTAATAATAATAATATTCCTGTGGTAGGCTCACAGGGACAAAGGGCGTAGCAGTCATTTTGATTGGTGGTATTCAGCGGATTTGCTGCCGGAATACCATCAAACTCGTAACAAGGCCCTTAAGTTCTGAGTATATTTCATTTTAACCTACCTGATATGTGTAATACAATTATTTTATACTTTATGGTATTCATTGTAATTGAACTGCCTTTTTTTTATCTTTTGTGAATCATTTGTCTGAGTGTTTATTTTTAGTTGTGCATGTTTTATGAAGCAGCTTTGTTTAAACTGAGGTTAAAGGGATCAGGCAGTCCCCTCGTCTTTTCTACACACGTGTATTCAACAGCTACGCCATGGAAAAAGAGAAAGGACAAGCAGATCTCTGTGCTTTCAACGGTGTAAAGCGGGAGCAAGCAGTCGAAGTACCAACCACAGAAGGGCAATTCAAGAACACCAAACATTAGAATGCTGCTTGCTAAGCAAAAGAAATGATAGCAACAGAGGGAGTACACTGCGTGAGGAAGCATTATGGTTTGGGAGATTCTTAGACAAAGAGAAATAGCTTCTGGAACTTTACCTGGCATAGTGAATTCAAAGTGATGAATGTATAATACATATTGTGTTATGCATTTGAAATGCATATATTACAGTAACGGAACGTCTTTAATTAAATCATTGAATGTATCATTTCAGGTTAAATCCGTCTGATATATTACCTAGCAGAAGACCAGAAATAACCGCTGGACCTCTGATCTTTAAAAATTGCTTTCCCTGCTAATTACATTTGCATAGAAATGCTTCAATTCATTACAATTGTGTATTGGAAACCTGTCATAAACAGTACCCAAGTTCTGGGAAATGTATGTTTACATGTATTTGTAACTATCAAGAAAAACGGAATATATATTTAATACATACAGTTGTATAGTTCAATTTGTTTTTACCGTGTTAGCTAAGGGTTGAATACAATGTTGATCCAGAAGAAAGCGACGAGTTGCTACCTTAGCTTAACAAAGGCATTTATTTTTCAAATTTGGGAGTTTTCGTGCAATTCCTCTACTTCCTCAGGCAGAGATGGAATGAAGCCTTTAGGAAAAAAATCACATCACAGCTTACATGGCTCCTCCTGGAAATAACCCGGTGTCTGTATCTGTCTGTGTACCTGATTTGTAGGTTCCTTCAGAGAGGCATGTCATGAATGTTGCACATTGTATGTCATTGTGAAGCCCCTTCTCGTATAATATGTATGTGCTCATGGGCTTTGAAACGGAAACGCACTGATTTTCAAGGCTTTTGATGCATTAAATCTGTGCAACTTCACTAAGGTTTTTTTCAGTGAATTTTAAAGGTTTATTATACCATCATTTGTTTATGTATGGGGCACTAGCCATGGCCTTCCACCGTGTCCACTGTACATTTTGCCCCGATATGTTTCTTTTGCACTGAGTAGATGCTCACGGCCATCGGCTATGGCGACTATACATGTCTTTCAGGCCCACTAGCCAGAGCCTTCGACCGTGCCCATTGTATATTTTAAAACACTTACGAGTCACTACCCATAGCCTTTAGCTTGGCCAGTGGCCATGTCCCCGGCAGATGTTCCCCCCAATATGTATCTTTTGGAGCTATTAGGTGGCCACGGTCTTCGGCCATGGCCCATGGCCGCTATACATGTCTTTCTGGCCCACTAGCCAGGTTCTTTGCCCCTGGCCGGGGAGCACAGCCTTGGGCTCAGCCCACTGAATATTGTAAAACACTATTGGGCCAGTGCCATGGTACCTGGCCTTTGCATATGTTCCCCCAATATGTTTCTTTTGGACCCACTTGTGGCGATGGCCACTATACATTTCTTTTGGACCTACAAGCTAGGGCCTTTGGCCCTGGCAGTGATCATGGCTTTAAGCCATGTACACTGTATACTTTAAAGCACTATTGGACCACTAGCCATGGCCTTCATCTGTGGCCACTGTACATTTTCCCCCAATATGTTTCTTTTCGACACACTAGGTGTCACACTAAATATGTCCTTTGGGCAAATGAACCCCAAACATAGAAAAATAACCCTGAATATGTGAAAACACTCTATTTCTGAACTTGGTCACCAGCCCACCCACCACACACTCGCATATTTCACAGAGTGCCCTCTTTCCCCCTCTCCACTTCTATCCTGATGCCATTTCATCCTTTATCCAATTCCCAAAAGCTTCTGTCCACTTTTCGATTTGGATATTTCGGAACATTTCAAAAATGTTTGCAAACATTTCCTGCATCGAACACAAAAAAATGTGAATGTTCATTTCTGAAAAGTCACTCTGTTTAAAGCACCATGGTAGATATAGCTATGTTTTTGGGAGAAGGGGGTATCCCATTCTCCATCACATATTTTAAAAACGACTAAATGCAATAATGCCATTCCCCCCCAGAAATTCAGTCAATGCATTTGTGTCCAAGTTGTTTCATACCTGGTCCCATTCCATCCAGCTGTTTTGGCTGTCCACAGGAGCAACATTTTTACTTTTTCCCTATTGGAAAATGAATCCAGACTAGGCCGAAACAGCGTTCTTTTACTTTCTTAATAACTTTTATTTGTTTTAAATGATCTTTTCCAATATTTCCAATATAACTTTTTGTTTGCAAACTTTCAACCAAATCCATCATTGGTGTCATATGTTTTTAGCTATTCATATTTTGGGTACCTTTGTATCCGAATACTCAGCGACAGTGTGGCATATGCCGCACTCAAATATATATTTTCTACATTGACATCTGAATTGCATAGGAAAGCCACAGCATCTAATTCTATATTGCATGTCCTTAGACATCATCCCAAAACATTGAAATCCATTATACCATATGGTGATCTATTGAGAGCAAAACGGAATTGCTTGAATGGTCTGGTTTTTGAATCAGCAGCCAAAACAATGCGTCACCGTTTTATATTGTGGGGTTATTTTATACCAAGGGGTTATGCCCAACAAAAAATTGACCAGGCATATCAAAAAACCAAATCGAAAACCAGACACAATCTACTTGATCCTAAGGAGGAAGTAGTGATTGGATCCAATACCATCAGATTAATCACATAATGTAATGTACAAGCATTCAAAATCAAACAGATCTTTAGAAAACATTGGTCCATTTTGGAAAATGATAAAGACCTTACAAACATTCTGGCCAGTAATACACAAATAACATACTCTAAAGCTCCAAATTTAAAAGTCAAATTAGCTCCTAGTATGTTGTGTCAAGATTCAACATACATCTCATGGCCGAGGTCCAATACTATGGTACCCAGTACAGGTTGTGTGCCTTGTAACAAATGTAAGGTCTGTGTACTGCAGAAAAAAAGGAAAATTGTTGAATTTGGAAACCAGCATATATGGGACATTGATCAAACTATCAACTGTACTACCAGTTTTGTAGTCTACTATATAGACTGCCCTTGAAAAAAGGGATACATATGCTCAGCCACAGTCCGCTTAATGCTTAGGATTCTCCAGCATTATGGAGCGATTAAAAATCTGGATACTATCTACCCACTGGAAGTTAATTTCCGAAGCCATCATCATAGTGATGTCAAACTTATGAAATGTGTAGCATTGGCACATGCCAAGGCACACATCCAAAAAGGTGATAGTATTAAAAAGCTGAGCTGTCTAGAACCAAGGCTGATTATCAAAATGGAAATCTTAACACCTAAAGGCCATAACAGAGATGAGGATATGTATGTCTTTTTGAGGTAACAATTCTGAAAATCATGTACCCAATAAGAATGGGTCTCACATTATTGTGACCATCCACTCTAATTGTGATTGGTGCTTTTTCTATATCAGACAGTTTATACTAGTAGAATTCTGATTGAACAAGTGCACAATATAATCATTTCCGAGGTCCCCCGCAGAGGAGACAGAGATGTTTCAAAACTAGAACAGAAAAACAGAAAACAGTGTGAACAGTAAAGAGAATACTGACTGTGTCTACAAGAAGAACCTTTAAATGCTGCTGTCTAATCGTAGTTGCTTAAAACACTGGAAAAGTGTTGAAATTGTATAGCATTCACAGTGTTTTTTATAATAGTTGCACTAAGCACTTTACTCAGCAAATTGATATTCAAAGCAGGAAGCGACAATCCTTGCATCAAACAGTCATGTATTTTATTAATGCAATATTATGAACATATATGAAGATACATTAATCTAACAGCTATTGGTATTAGGAGTCATAATATTGTATTATGGAACTAGGCTAATATGGCCGCCCTGCACGTAGCACTTTACTGCAGCACTACTACTGAGCAACATGTGACAGCCTGAGGAAGTCCCATATGGAATGGAGCACATTGCGAATTGTCATCCGTTTTCATGGGAGTTTTAAACTGTTCATGTCTGTTTTTGCAGTGATGAATTCAGGCCATATAACCCTTGGACGAGCACGATGACCATTTCTTTTGAATGTTTTTAATTTGTGTGATGGGTCTTCTTTTTCAACTTTCCAGCTTCCCTACATATTAGAGGGACACTGCAACAGTTGGATATATATATGTATATATAGGAAAATCCTTTTGAGCCAAGTCACACATTCCGCAATGCCACCTGGTAGCCTTAGCTGGAAGTTCACCTCCCTTCTGAGCCACAACAGCAAGTCATTGTGGGTGTGCAAATTAGCTCAAATGCAAACCTTTATCTCCAGGAAATTGGCTTTGTCTAACAGGGCAGTGCTACCTTAGCTTAACCAACCCGAGACAGACATTAGCAAGGCTGCCAAGACAACTACATACCTGGTTTCACCCTTAATAGGGATCATTATTGCAGTATAGTCCTGACAGCCTATATATTACATGGCCACGGTAGTGGCCATGTAGTTATGGTTAAGTTGGTGTTTCCATAGGAAGAGCACTTTTTGGGCGGCTTATAACTTCGCTCCCCCTGGACGAATCCTCACCAAACTTTGCAACAAAAGTATATGGCCCACTCTGAATTTTCTTGCAGGAGGATTTGTCCAGGGGGGGAAAAGATATAGGGGGGGTCCCAAAACTTTTGTTTTTTCCCATAGACATAATGGGAAAAAAACTTTGCTCAGGCCTACAGCCCAAACCGCTGGACCGATTTACACCAAATTTGCGGCAGGAGCGGCGGCTTTGTCCCGAAAGCGTGCTTTGCTTTATTTGGTGTAAATCCGTTTAGTAGTTTTTAAAAAAATGACAAAAATGTAAGTGAAAAAAATTAGTGATATCTGTTCGCTTCGTGGACACACTTCCCTGTTCGTTCCGCGGACAGGACGGTGATTAGGCAAGCAGCTTGCGTGATGTCCGTGGACATCTGACGTGCTCTCTCATTGGATGCGGTGAAAGCGTGCAGTGCGTCTGGCTTCAGAGACGCCCGCCATCTTTGTTCCTCGCATGAGAGGCTTTGTCAGCAGGAGCGGGATCTGCTGCCTGCACAGTAAATCCGCCCCCGCCCGTGTCTGTCTCCTGCTCCTCCCACCCCCGCTCATGCCCCGTGTGTCCTTCTTGTCCCCCCACCCCCACTCATGCTCCGTGTCTCCCCTGTTCCTCCAGCCCCCAAATCGCTCCCTCCCCCGCACCCCCCGCTCATGCCCCGTGTGTCTCTCCGCCCTCCCGCACCCCACTCATGACCCCTGTGTCTCTCTATCTCCCCCCCACCCCCGCTCATGCCCCGTGTGTCTCTCCCCCTCCCCCCACCCCCGCTCATGCCCCGTGTGTCTCTCCCCCTCCCGCCCATGCCGGGTGTGTCTCTCGAAACTCCCCCCCACCCCTGCTCATTCCCCGTGTGTCTCTCTCCCCCCCCACCCCCGCTCATGCCCCGTGTGTCTCTCTCCCTCCGCCCAGCCCCCCCGCTCATGCCCTGTGTGTATCTCTCCCTCCCCCTCACCCCCGCTCATGCCCCATGTGGCTCTCCCGCTCCCGCCCACCCCCCCGCTCATGCCCCGTGTGTCTCTCTCCCTCCCCCCCACCCCCGCTCATGCCCCGTGTGTCTCTCTCCCTCCCCCCCACCCCCACTCATGCCCCGTGTGTCTCTCCCCCTCCCGCCCACCCCTGCTCATGCCCCGTATGTCTCTCTCCCTCCCCCCCACCCCCGCTCATGCCCCGTGTGTCTCTCCCCTCCCCCCGCTCATGCCCGTGTGTCTCTCTCCTTCCCCCCACCCCCGCTCATGCCCCGTGTCTGTCTTCTGTTCCCCCCGCTCATGCCCCGTGTCTGTCTCCTGTACTCCCCACCCCCCGCTCATGCCCCGTGTCTGTCTTCTGTTCCCCCCGCTCATGCCCCGTGTCTGTCTCCTGTACTCCCCACCCCCCGCTCATGCCCGTATCTGTCTCCTCTTCCCCCACCCCCCGCTCATGCCCCGTGTCTGTCTCCTGTTGCCCCCCACGCCCCCACTCTTGCCCCATATCTGTCTCCTGTTCTCCCCACCCCCGCTCATGCCCCGTGTCTGTCTCCTGTTGCCCCCCACCCCCCGCTCATGCCCCTTGTCTGTCTCCTGTTCCCCCCACCCGCTTATGCCCCGTGTCTGTCTCCTGTTCCCCCCACCCGCTCATGCCCCGTGTCTGTCTCCTGTTGCCCCCCACCCCCCCACTCTTGCCCCATGTCTGTCTCCTGTTCTCCCCACCCCCCGCTCATGCCCCGTGTCTGTCTCCTGTTGCCCCCCACCCCCCGCTCATGCCCCTTGTCTGTCTCCTGTTCCCCCCACCCGCTTATGCCCCGTGTCTGTCTCCTGTTCCCCCCACCCGCTCATGCCCCGTGTCTGTCTCCTGTTCCCCCCACCCGCTCATGCCCCGTGTCTCTCGCTTGTTGCCCCCCACCCCCCCACTCATGCCCCGTGTCTGTCTCCTGTTCCCCCCACCCCCCGCTCATGCCCCGTGTCTGTCTCCTGGTCCTCCCACCCCCCACTCAGGCCCCCTGTTTGTTGTTCCCCCCATGCCCCGCTCATGTCCTGTGTCTGTCTTCTGTTCCCCCACCCCCCGCTCATGCCCCGTGTCTGTCTCCTGTTCCCCCCACCCCCCGCTCATGCCCTGTGTCGGTCTCCTGTTGACCCCCACCCCCGCTCATGCCCCGTGTCTGTCTCCTGTTCCCCCCACCCCTCCCGCTCATGCCCCGTGTCTGTCTCCTGTTTCCCCCACCTCCCGCATCTCTCTCCTGTTGCCCCCCACCCCCCGCTCATGCCCCGTGCCTGTCTCCTGTACCCCCCCACCCCCGCTCATGCCCTGTGTCTGTCTCCTGTTCCCCCCCACCCGCTCATGCCCTGTCTCTCTCTCCTGTTGCCCCCCCGCTCATGCCCCGTGTCTGTCTCCTGTTCCCCCCACCCGCTCATGCCACGTGTCTCTCTCCTGTTGCCCCCCACCCCCTGCTCATGCCCCGTGTCTGTCTCCTGTACCCCCCCACCCCCGCTCATGCCCCGTGTCTGTCTCCTGTTCCCCCCACCCGCTCATGCCCCGTGTCTCTCTCCTGTTCCCCCCCACCCACTCATGCCACGTGCCTCTCTCCTGTTGCCCCCCACCCCCTGCTCATGCCCCGTGTCTGTCTCCTGTACCACCCAACCCCCACTCATGCCCCGTGTCTCTCCTGTACCCCCCACCCCGCTCATGCCCTGTGTGTCCTTCTCGTCCCCCCACCCCCACTCATGCTCCGTGTCTACCCTGTTCCTCCAGCCCCCCACTCGCTCCCTCCCCTGCACCCCCCGCTCATGCCCCGTGTGTCTCTCTCCCTCCCCCCCACCCCCGCTCATGCCCCGTGTGTCTCTCCCCCTCCCGCCCATGCCGGGTGTGTCTCTCTCCCTCACCCCCCGCTCATTCCCCGTGTGTCTCTCTCCCTCCTCCCACCCCCGCTCATGCCCCGTGTGTCTCTCTCTCCCTCACCCCCCTCTCATGCCCCGTGTGTCTCTCTCCCTCCCCCCCACCCCAGCTCATGCCCCATGTGTCTCTCCCCCTCCCACCCACCCCCCGCTCATGCCCCGTGTGTCTCTCTCCCTCGCCCCCACCCCGCTCATGCCTCGTGTGTCTCTCCCCCTCCCCCCCACCCCCGCTCATGCCCCGTGTGTCTCTCTCCCTCCCCCCCACCCCCGCTCATGCCCCATGTGTCTCTCCCCTCCCCCACCCCCCGCTCATGCCCCGTGTGTCTCTCTCCTTCCCCCCACCCCCGCTTATGCCCCGTGTCTGTCTCCTGTTGCCCTCCACCCCCCGCTCATGCCCTGTGTCTGTCTTCTGTTCCCCCCGTTTCATGCCCCGTGTCTGTCTCCTGTTCTCTCCACCCCCCTCTCATGCCCCGTATCTGTCTCCTCTTCCTCCACCCCCCGCTCATGCCCCGTGTCTGTCTCCTGTTCCCCCCAGCCGCTCATGCCCTGTGTCTCTCTCCTGTTGCCCCCCTGCTCATGCCCCGTGTCTGTCTCCTGTTGCCCCCCACCCGCCCGCTCTTGCCCCGTGTCTGTCTCCTGTTCCCCCCACCCACTTATGCCCCGTGTCTGTCTCCTATTCTCCCCACCCTCCGCTCATGCCTGTGTCTGTCTCCTGTTGCCCCCCACCCCCCGCTCATGCCCCATGTCTGTCTCCTGTTCCCCCACCCGCTTATGCCCCGTGTCTGTCTCCTGTTCCCCCACCCGCTCATGCCCCGTGTTTGTCTCCTGTTCCCCCCGCCCCCCGCTCATGCCCCGTGTCAGTCTCCTGTTGCCCCCCACACCCGCTCATGCCCCGTGTCTGTCTCCTGTTCCCCCCACCCCCGCTCATGCCCCGTATCTGTCCCCCCACCCCCGCGTCTCTCTCCTGTTGCCCCCCACCCCCTGCTCATGCCCCGTGCCTGTCTCCTGTACCCCCCACCCCCGCTCATGCCCCGTGTTTGTCTCCTGTTCCCCCCAGCCGCTCATGCCCTGTGTCTCTCTCCTGTTGCCCCCCCGCTCATGCCCCGTGTCTGTCTCCTGTTCCCCCACCCGCTCATGCCACGTGTCTCTCTCCTGCTGCCCCCACCCCCTGTTCATGCCCCGTGTCTGTCTTCTGTTCTCCCCACCCCCCTCTCATGCCCCGTATCTGTCTCCTCTTCCTCCACCCCCCTCTCATGCCCCGTGTCTGTCTCCTGTTGCCCCCCACCCGCCCGCTCTTGCCTCGTGTCTGTCTCCTGTTCTCCCCAGCCCCCGCTCATGCCCCGTGTCTGTCTCCTGTCGCCCCCCACCCCCCGCTCATGTCCCATGTCTGTCTCCTGTTCCCCCCACCCGCTTATGCCCCGTGTCTGTCTCCTGTTCCCCCCATCCGCTCATACCCCGTGTCTGTCTCCTGTTCCCCCCACCCGCTCATGCCCCGTGCCTCTGTCTTGTTGCCTCCCACCCCCCCGCTCATGCCCCGTGTCTGTCTCCTGTTCTCCCCACCCCCCGCTCATGCCCCGTGTCTGTCTCCTGTTCCTTCGACCCCCCCACTCATGCCCCGTCTCTGTCTCCTGTTCCTCCCACCCCCTGCTCATTCCCCCTGTCTGTTGTTCCCCCCACCCCCCGCTCATGCCCCGTGTCTGTCTCCTGTTCCCCCCGCCCCCCGCTCATGCCCCGTGTCAGTCTCCTGTTGCCCCCCACCCCCGCTCATGCCCCGTGTCTGTCTCCTGTTCCACCCACCCCCGCTCATGCCCCGTATCTGTCCCCCCACCCCAGCGTCTCTCTCCTGTTGCCCCCACCCCCTGCTCATGCCCCGTGTCAGTCTCCTGTTGCCCCCCACACCCGCTCATGCCCCGTGTCTGTCTCCTGTTCCCCCCACCCCCGCTCATGCCCTGTATCTGTCCCCCCACCCCCGCGTCTCTCTCCTGTTGCCCCCCACCCCCTGCTCATGCCCCGTGCCTGTCTCCTGTACCCCCCACCCCCGCTCATGCCCCGTGTTTGTCTCCTGTTCCCCCCAGCCGCTCATGCCCTGTGTCTCTCTCCTGTTGCCCCCCCGCTCATGCCCCTTGTCTGTCTCCTGTTCCCCCACCCGCTCATGCCACGTGTCTCTCTCCTGCTGCCCCCACCCCCTGTTCATGCCCCGTGTCTGTCTTCTGTTCTCCCCACCCCCCTCTCATGCCCCGTATCTGTCTCCTCTTCCTCCACCCCCCTCTCATGCCCCGTGTCTGTCTCCTGTTGCCCCCCACCCGCCCGCTCTTGCCTCGTGTCTGTCTCCTGTTCTCCCCACCCCCCGCTCATGCCCCGTGTCTGTCTCCTGTCGCCCCCCACCCCCTGCTCATGTCCCATGTCTGTCTCCTGTTCCCCCCACCCGCTTATGCCCCGTGTCTGTCTCCTGTTCCCCCCCATCCGCTCATACCCCGTGTCTGTCTCCTGTTCCCCCCACCCGCTCATGCCCCGTGTCTCTGTCTTGTTGCCCCCCACCCCCCTGCTCATGCCCCGTGTCTGTCTCCTGTTCTCCCCACCCCCCGCTCATGCCCCGTGTCTGTCTCCTGTTCCTTCGACCCCCCCACTCATGCCCCGTCTCTGTCTCCTGTTCCTCCCACCCCCTGCTCATTCCCCCTGTCTGTTGTTCCCCCCACCCCCCGCTCATGCCCCGTGTCAGTCTCCTGTTGCCCCCCACCCCCGCTCATGCCCCGTGTCTGTCTCCTGTTCCACCCACCCCCGCTCATGCCCCGTATCTGTCCCCCCACCCCAGCGTCTCTCTCCTGTTGCCCCCACCCCCTGCTCATGCCCCGTGCCTGTCTCCTGTACCCCCCCACCCCCGCTCATGCCCCGTGTTTGTCTCCTGTTCCCCCCAGCCGCTCATGCCCTGTGTCTCTCTCCTGTTGCCCCCCGCTCATGCCCCGTGTCTGTCTCCTGTTCCCCCCACCCACTCATGCCACGTGTCTCTCTCCTGCTGCCCCCCACCCCCTGTTCATGCCCCGTGTCTGTCTCCTGTACCCCCCCACCCCCCGCTCATGCCCCGTGCCTCTCCTGTACCCCCCCACCCGCGCTCATGCCCCGTGTCTGTCTCCTGTTCCCACCACCCGCTCTTGCCCCGTGTCTCTCTCCTGTTTCCCCCCGCTCATGCCCTGTGTCTGTCTCCTGTTCCCCCACCCGCTCATGCCCCGTGTCTCTCTCCTGTTGCCCCCCGCCCCGCTCATGCCCCGTGTCTGTCTCCTGTTCCCCCACCTGCTCATGCACTGTGTCTCTCCTGTTGCCTCCCACCCCCTGCTCATGCCCCGTGTCTGTCTCCTGTACCCCCCACCCCCCGCTCATGTCCCGTGTCTGTCTGCTGTTGCCCCCCACCCATGCCCCGTGCCTGTCTCCTGTACGCCCCCACCCCCTGCTCATGCCCTGTGTCTCTCTCCTGTTGCCCCCCACCCCCCGCTCATGCCCCGTGCCTGTCTCCTGTCCCTACCCACCCCCGCTTATGCCCCATGTCGGTCTCCTGTTCCCCCCACCCGCTCATGCCCCGTGTCTGTCTCCTGTTCCCCCCACCCGCTCATGCCCTGTGTCTCTCTCCTGTTCCCCCCACCCGCTCATGCCCTGTGTCTCTCTCCTGTTGCCCCCCACCCCCTGCTCATGCCCAGTGTCTGTCTCCTGTAGCCCCCACCCCCCGCTCATGCCCCGTGTCTATCCTGTACCCCCCCACCCCCCTCTCATGCCCCGTATCTGTCTCCTCTTCCTCCACCCCCCGCTCTTGCCCCGTGTCTGTATCCTGTTGCCCCCCACCCGCCCGCTCTTGCCCCGTGTCTGTCTCCTGTTCTCCCCACCCCCCGCTCATGCCCCGTGTCTGTCTCCTATCGCCCCCCACCACCCGCTCATGCCCCATGTCTGTCTCCTGTTCCACCCACCCGCTTATGCCCCGTGTCTGTCTCCTGTTCCCCCACCCGCTCATGCCCCGTGTCTGTCTCCTGTTCCCCCACCCGCTCATGCCCTGTGTCTCTCTCTTGTTGCCCCCACCCCCCCGCTCATGCCCCGTGTCTGTCTCCTGTTCTCCCCACCCCCCGCTCATGCCCCGTGTCTGTCTCCTGTTCCTTCGACGCCCCCACTCATGCCCCGTCTCTGTCTCCTGTTCCTCCCACCCCCTGCTCATTCCCCCTGTCTGTTGTTCCCCCCACCCCCCGCTCATGCCCCGTGTCTGTCTCCTGTTCCTCCCGCCCCCCGCTCATGCCCCGTGTCAGTCTCCTGTTGCCCCCCACCCCCGCTCATGCCCCGTGTCTGTCTCCTGTTCCACCCACCCCCGCTCATGCCCAGTATCTGTCCCCCCACCCCAGCGTCTCTCTCCTGTTGCCCCCACCCCCTGCTCATGCCTGTCTCCTGTACCCCCCACCCCCGCTCATGCCCCGTGTTTGTCTCCTGTTCCCCCCAGCCGCTCATGCCCTGTGTCTCTCTCCTGTTGCACCCCCGCTCATGCCCCGTGTCTGTCTCCTGTTCCCCCCACCCACTCATGTCACGTGTCTCTCTCCTGCTGCCCCCACCCCCTGTTCATGCCCCGTGTCTGTCTCCTGTACCCCCCCACCCCCTGCTCATGCCCCGTGCCTCTCCTGTACCCCCCCACCCGCGCTCATGCCCCGTGTCTGTCTCCTGTTCCCCCACCCGCTCTTGCCCCGTGTCTCTCTCCTGTTGCCCCCCCGCTCATGCCCTGTGTCTGTCTCCTGTTCCCCCCACCCGCTCATGCCCCGTGTCTCTCTCCTGTTGCCCCCCGCCCCGCTCATGCCCCGTGTCTGTCTCCTGTTCCCCCACCTGCTCATGCCCTGTGTCTCTCCTGTTGCCTCCCACCCCCTGCTCATGCCCCGTGTCTGTCTCCTGTACCCCCCACCCCCCGCTCATGTCCCGTGTCTGTCTGCTGTTGCCCCCCACCCATGCCCCGTGCCTGTCTCCTGTACGCCCCCACCCCCTGCTCATGCCCTGTGTCTCTCTCCTGTTGCCCCCCACCCCCGCTCATGCCCCGTGCCTGTCTCCTGTCCCTACCCACCCCCGCTCATGCCCGTGTCTGTCTCCTGTTCCCCCCACACGCTCATGCCCTGTGTCTCTCTCCTGTTGCCCCCCACCCCTGCTCATGCCCCGTGTCTGTCTCCTGTAGCCCCCACACCCCCTGCTCATGCCCCGTGTCTATCCTGTACCCCCCCACCCCTGCTCATGCCCTGTGTCTGTCTCCTGTTCCCCCCACCCGCTCATGCCCTGTGTCTCTCTCCTGTTGCCCCCCCGCTCATGCCCTGTGTCTGTCTCCTGTTCCCCCCACCCGCTCATGCCCCGTGTCTCTCTCCTGTTGCCCCCAGCCCCCGCTCATGGACCGTGTCTGTCTCCTGTTCCCCCCACCTGCTCATGCCCCGTGTCTCTCTCCAGTTGCCCCCCACCCCCTGCTCATGCCCCGTGTCTGTCTCCTGTACCCCCCACCCCCGCTCATGCCCCGTGTCTGTCTGCTGTTGCCCCCCATCCATGCCCTGTGTCTGTCTCCTGTACACCCCCCACCCCCGCTCATGCCCCATGTCTCTCTTCTGTTGCCCCCAACCCCCACTCATGCCCCATGTCTGTCTCCTATTGCCCCCCACCCCTCCGCTCATGCCCCATGTCTGTTTCCTGTTCCCCCCACCCCCGCTCATGCCCCGTGTCTGTCTCCTGTTCCCCCCATCCCCGCTCATGCCCCGTGTTTGTCTCCTGTTCCCCCCAGCCGCTCATGCCCTGTGTCTCTCTCCTTTTGCCCCCCTGCTCATGCCCCGTGTCTGTCTCCTGTTCCCCCACCCGCTCATGCCACGTGTCTCTCTCCTGCTGCCCCCCACCCCCCCGCTCATGCCCCGTGTCTGTCTCCTGTTCTCCCAACCCGCTCATGCCCTGTGTCTCTCTCCTGTTGCCCCCAGCCCCGCTCATGCCCCGTGTCTGTCTCCTGTTCCCCCACCTGCTCATGCCCTGTGTCTCTCCTGTGCCCCCCACCCCCTGCTCATGCCCCGTGTCTGTCTCCTGTACCCCCCACCCCCGCTCATGTCCCGTGTCTGTCTGATGTTGCCCCCCACCCATGCCCCGTGTCTGTCTCCTGTAAGCCCCCACCCCCTGCTCATGCCCTGTGTCTCTCTCCTGTTGCCCCCACCCCCCGCTCATGCCCCATGCCTGTCTCCTGTACCTACCCACCCCCGCTCATGCCCCGTGTCTGTCCACTGTTCCCCCCACCCGCTCATGCCCTGTGTCTCTCTCATGTTTCCCCCCCGCTCATGCCTCGTGTCTGTCTCCTGTTCCCCCCACCCGCTCATGCCCCGTGTCTCTCTCCTGGTGCCCCCCACCACCTGCTCATGCCCCGTGTCTGTCTCCTGTAGCCCCCCACCCCCGCTCATGCCCCGTGTCTCTCCTGTACCCCCCCACCCCTGCTCATGCCCTGTGTCTGTCTCCTGTTCCCCCCACCCGCTCATGCCCTGTGTCTCTCTCCTGTTGCCCACCCGCTCATGCCCTGTGTCTATCTCCTGTTCCCCCCACCCGCTCATGCCCCGTGTCTCTCTCCTGTTGCCCCCAGCCCCCGCTCATGGACCGTGTCTGTCTCCTGTTCCCCCCCACCTGCTCATGCCCCGTGTCTCTCTCCAGCTGCCCCCCACCCCCTGCTCATGCCCCGTGTCTGTCTCCTGTACCCCCCACCCCCCGCTCATGCCCCGTGTCTGTCTGCTGTTGCCCCCCACCCATGCCCTGTGTCTGTCTCCTGTACCCCCCCACCCCCCACTCATGCCCCGTGTCTCTCTTCTGTTGCCCCCCAACCCCCACTCATGCCACATATCTGTCTCCTATTGCCCCCCACCCCTCCGCTCATGCCCCATGTCTGTCTCCTGTTCCCCCCACCCCTGCTCATGCCCCGTGTCTGTCTCCTGTTCCCCCCATCCCCGCTCATGCCCCGTGTCTGTCTCTTGTTCCCCCCACCCCCCGCGTCTCTCTCTTGTTGCCCCCCACCCCCCGCTCATGCCCCAGGCCTGTCTCCTGTACCCCCCCACACCCCCTCATGCCCCGTGTCTGTCTCCTGTTCCCCCCACCCGCTCATGCCCCGTGTCAGTCTCCTGTTGCCCCCCACCCCCGCCCCGTGTCTGTCTCCTGTTCCCCCCACCCCCGCTCATGCCCCGTATCTGTCCCCCCACCCCCGCGTCTCTCTCCTGTTGCTCCCACCCCCTGCTCATGCCCCGTGCCTGTCTCCTGTACCCCCCCACCCCCGCTCATGCCCCGTGTTTGTCTCCTGTTCCCCCCAGCCGCTCATGCCCTGTGTCTCTCTCCTGTTGCCCCCCCGCTCATGCCCCGTGTCTCTCTCCTGTTCCCTCCACCCGCTCATGCCACGTGTCACTCTCCTGCTGCCCCCAACCCCTGTTCATGCCCCGTGTCTGTCTCCTGTACCCCCCCACCCCCCGCTCATGCCCCGTGCCTCTCCTGTACCCCCCCACCCCCGCTCATGCCCTGTGTCTGTCTCCTGTTCCCCCCACCCGCTCTTGCCCCGTGTCTCTCTCCTGTTGCCCCCCCGCTCATGCCCCGTGTCTGTCTCCTGTTCCCCTCACCCGCTCATGCCCGGTGTCTCTCTCCTGTTGCTCCTGTTGCCCCCCCGCTCATGCCCTGTGTCTGTCTCCTGTTCCCCCTACCCGCTCATGCCCCGTGTCTCTCTCCTGTTGCCCCCCGCCCCCGCTCATGCCCCGTGTCTGTCTCCTGTTCCCCCCACCTGCTCATGCCCGTGTCTCTCTCCTGTTGCCCCCCACCCCCTGCTCATGCCCCGTGTCTGTCTGCTGTTGCCCCCCACCCATGCCCCGTGTCTGTCTCCTGTACCCCCCTACCCCCCGCTCATGCCGTGTGTCTCTCTCCTGTTGCCCCCCACCCCCCGCTCATGCCCTGTGCCTGTCTCCTGTACCCCCCACCCCCTGCTCATGCCCCATGTCTGTCTCCTGTACCCCCTCACCCCCCGCTCATGCCCCGTGTCTGTCTGCTTTTGCCCCCCACCCATGCCCTGTGTCTGTTTCCTGTACCCTCCCACCCTCGCTCATGCCTCGTGTCTCTCTTCTGTTGCCCCCACCCCTGCTCATGCCCCATGTCTGTCTCCTATTGCCCCCCACCCTCCGCTCATCCCCGTGTCTGTCTCCTGTTCTCCCCACCCCCGCTCATGTCCCGTATCTGTCTCCTGTTCCCCCCACCCCCCACCCTCCGCTCATGCCCCGTGTCTGTCTCCTGTTGCCCCCCCACCCCAGCTCATGCCCCGTGTCTCTCTCCTGTTGCCCCCAACACCCCGCTCATGCCCCGTGTCTCTCTCCTGTTGCCCCCCACCACCGCTCATGCCCCGTGTCTTCCTCTTGTCCCCCTCCTATGATGCCCCTTGTTGACCTCTTGTTCCCCCCACCCCCCGCTCATGCCTCGTGTCTTCCTCCCGTCCCCCCACTCCTCGCTGATGCCCTGTGTCTTCCTCCTGTTCCCTCGAACCCCCTGCTCATGCCCCGTGTCTTCCTCTTGACCCCCCTCCTATGATGCCCCTTGTTGACTTCTTGTTCCACCCACCCCCGCTCATGCCCCATGTCTCCCTTCTCCCCAAAAACCCCCCGCTCATGCCCCGTGTCTTCCTTCCCCCCCCACTCCCCGCTCGTGCCCCGTGTCTCCCTTCTCCCCCCCACCCCCCGCTCATGCCCTGTGCCTTCCTTCCACCCCACCCCCCGCTCATGCCCCGTGTCTGCACTGTTGGAACAGGGCAGACACAGGACATGATTTGGGGTAGGGCCCCACCTTGCCCTACCCCCGCTCACGCCCCGTGTCTCTCCTGTTCACCCCCGCTCATGCTCCGTGTCTGTCTCCCTCCTTTTCCCCCCGCTCATGGCCCGTGTCTCCCCTGTTCACCCCCACCCCCCGCTCATGCCCCATGTCTGTCTCCTGTTCCCCCACCCCCGTTCATGCCCCGTGTGTCTCTCCCCCTGTCGTCCACCGCCCGCTCATGCCTCGTGTGTCTCTCTCCCTCCCACCCCCTACTCATGCCCCGTGTGTCTCTCTCCCTCCCCCCACCCCCGCTCATGCCCTGTGTGTCTCTCTCCCTCCCCCCACCCCTGCTCATGCCTCGTGTATCTCTCTCCCCTCCCACCCCCGCTCATGCCCCGTGTCTTCCTCTTGTCCCCCCTCCTATGATGCCCCTTGTTGACCTCTTGTTCCACCCACCCCCTGCTCATGCCCCATGTCTCCCTTCTCCCCCCCACCCCCCGCTTATGCCCCGTGTCTTCCTCCCCCCACTCCCCGCTCGTGCCCCGTGTCTCCCTTCTTTCCTCCCCCACCCCCCGCTCATGCCCCGTGTCTGCACTGTTGGAACATGGCAGACACGGGGCATGATCGGGGGTGGGGGCCCCACCTTGCCCTACCCCCGCTCATGCCCCGTGTCTCTCCTGTTCACCCCCGCTCATGCTCCGTGCCTGTCTCCCTCCTTTTCCCCCCGCTCATGGCCCGTGTCTCCCCTGTTCACCCCCACCCCCCGCTCATGCCCCGTGTCTGTCTCCTGTTCCCCCCACCCGCTCATGCCCCGTGTCTGTCTCCTGTTCCCCCACCCGCTCATGCCCCGTGTCTCTCTCTCGTTGCCCCCCACCCCCCCGCTCATGCCCTGTGTCTGTCTCCTGTTCTTCCCAACCCCCGCTCATGCCCCGTGTCTGTCTCCTGTTGCCCCCACCCCCGCTCATGCCCTGTGTCTGTCTCCTGTTGCCCCCACCCCCCGCTCATGCCCCGTGTCTGTCTCCTATTGCCCCCACCCCCGTGTCCCTCTCCTGTTGCCCCCCACCCCCGCTCATGCCCCGTGTCTGTCTCCTGTACCCCCCACCCCCTGCTCATGCCCCGTGTCTGTCTCCTGTTCCCCCCACCCGCTCATGCCCCGTGTCTGTCTCCTGTTCCCCCCACCTGCTCATGCCCCATGTCTCTCTCCTGTTTCCGCCACCCCCTGCTCATGCCCCGTGTCTGTCTCCTGTACCCCCCACCCCCCGCTCATGCCCCGTGTCTCTCCTGTTGCCCCCACGCCCCCGCGAATGCCCCGTGTCTGTCTTCTGTTCCCCCCACCCCCCACCCATGCCCCATGTCTGTCTCCTATACCCCCCCACTCCCCGCTCATGCCCCGTGTCTCTCTCATGTTGCCCCCCGCTCATGCCCCGTGTCTATCTGCTGTTGCCCCCCACCCTCCCGCTCATGCCCCATGACTGTCTCCTGTTCTCCACACCCCCGCTCATGCCCCGTATCTGTCTCCTGTTCCCCCCACCCCCACTCATGCCCCTTGTCTGTCTCCTGTTCTCCCCACGCCCCCGCTCATGCCCTGTGTCTGTCTCCTGTTCTCCCCACCCCCAGCTCATGCCCCGTGTCTCTCTCCTGTTGGCCCCACCCCCCCACTCATGCCCCGTGTCTGTCTCCTGTTGCCTCCCACCCCCTGCTCATGCCCCGTGTCTCTCCTGTACCCCCCACTCCCGCTCATGCCCCGTGTCTGTCTCCTGTTCCTCCCACCCCCGCTCATGCCCCATGTGTCCTTCTTGTCCCCCCACCCCCACTCATGCTCCGTGTATACCCTGTTCCTCCAGCCCCCCACTCGCTCCCTCCCCTGCACCCCCCGCTCATGCCCCGTGTGTCTCTCCCCCCTCCCGCCCACCCCCCACTCATGCCCCGTGTGTCTCTCTCCCTCCCCCCCACCCCCGCTCATGCCCCGTGTGTCTCTCCCCCTCCCACCCATGCCGGGTGTGTCTCTCTCCCTCCCCCCACCCCCGCCCATTCCCCGTGTGTCTCTCTCCCTCCCCCCACCCCTGCTCATGCCCCGTGTGTCTCTCTCTCCCTACCCCCTGCCCCCCGCTCATGCCCCGTGTGTCTCTCTCCCTCCTCCCCACCCCCGCTCATGCCCCATGTGTCTCTCCCCCTCTCGCCCACCCCCGCTCATGCCCCGTGTGTCTCTCTCCCTCGCCCCCACCCCCGCTCATGCCCCGTGTGTCTCTCTCCCCCCACCCCCGCTCATGCCTCGTGTGTCTCTCCAACTCCCGCCCACCCCCACTCATGCCCCGTGTGTCTCTCTCCCTCCCCCCTACCCCCGCTCATGCCCATTGTGTCTCTCCCCTCCCCCCACCCCCCGCTCATGCCCCGTGTGTCTCTCTCCTTCCCCCCACCCCCGCTTATGCCCCGTGTCTGTCTCCTGTTGCCCTCCACCCCCCGCTCATGCCCTGTGTCTGTCTTCTGTTCCCCGCGTTTCATGCCCCGTGTCTGTCTCCTGTTCTCCCCACCCCCTCTCATGCCCCGTATCTGTCTCCTCTTCCTCCACCCCCGCTCATGCCCCGTGTCTGTCTCCTGTTGCCCCCCACCCGCCCGCTCTTGCCCCGTGTCTGTCTCCTGTTCTCCCCACCCCCCGCTCATGCCCCGTGTCTGTCTCCTGTTGCCCCCCACCTCCCTCTCATGCCCCATGTCTGTCTCCTGTTCTCCCGACCCCCCGCTCATGCCCCGTGTCTGTCTCCTGTTGCCCCCCACCCCCCTCTCATGCCCCATGTCTGTCTCCTGTTCCCGCCACCCGCTCATGCCCCGTGTCTCTCTTTTGTTGCCCTCCACCCCCCGCTCATGCCCCGTGTCTGTCTCCTGTTCTCCCCACCCCCCGCTCATGCCCCGTGTCTGTCTCCTGTTCCTTCGACCCCCCACTCATGCCCCGTCTCTGTCTCCTGTTCCTCCCACCCCCTGCTCATTCCCCCTGTCTGTTGTTCCCCCCACGCCCCGCTCATGTCCCGTGTCTGTCTCCTGTTCCCCCACCCCCCGCTCATGCCCCGTGTCTGTCTCCTGTTCCCCCCACCCCCCTCTCATGCCCCGTGTCAGTCTCCTGTTGCCCCCCACCCCCGCTCATGCCCCGTGTCTGTCTCCTGTTCCCCCCACCCCCCGCTCATGCCCCGTATCTGTCCCCCCACCCCCGCGTCTCTCTCCTGTTGCCCCCCACCCCCTGCTCATGCCCCGTGCCTGTCTCCTGTACCCCCCCACCCCCACTCATGCCCCGTGTTTGTCTCCTGTTCCCCCCAGCCGCTCATGCCCTGTGTCTCTCTCCTGTTGCCCCCCCCGCTCATGCCCCGTGTCTGTCTCCTGTTGCCCCCCACCCCCTGCTCATGCCACGTGTCTCTCTCCTGCTGCCCCCCACCCTCTGCTCAAGCCCCGTGTCTGTCTCCTGTACCCCCCCACCCCCCGCTCATGCCCGTGTCTCTCCTGTACCCCCCCACCCCCGCTCATGCCCCGTGTCTGTCTCCTGTTCCCCCCACCCGCTCTTGCCCCGTGTCTCTCTCCTGTGGCCCCCCCGCTCATGCCCTGTGTCTGTCTCCTGTTCCCCCCACCCGCTCATGCCCCGTGTCTCTCTCCTGTTGCCCCCTCCCCGCTCATGCCCCGTGTCTGTCTCCTGTTCCCCCACCTGCTCATGCCCTGTGTCTCTCCTGTTGCCCCCCACCCCCTGCTCATGCCCCGTGTCTGTCTCCTGTACCCCCCCACGCCCCGCTCATGTCCCGTGTCTGTCTGCTGTTGCCCCCCACCCATGCCCCGTGTCTGTCTCCTGTACGCCCCCACCCCCTGCTCATGCCCTGTGTCTCTCTCCTGTTGCCCCCCACCCCCCGCTCATGCCCCGTGCCTGTCTCCTGTACCTCCCCACCCCCGCTCATGCCCCGTGTCTGTCTCCTGTTCCCCCCACAAACTCATGCCCTGTGTCTCTCTCATGTTGCCCCCCCGCTCATGCCCCGTGTCTGTCTCATGTTCCCCCCACCCGCTCATGCCCCGTGTCTTTCTCCTGTTGCCCCCACCCCCTGCTCATGCCCCGTGTCTGTCTCCTGTAGCCCCCCACCCCCCGCTCATGCCCCGTGTCTCTCCTGTACCCCCCACCCCTGCTCATGCCCTGTGTCTGTCTCCTGTTCCCCCCACCTGCTCATGCCCTGTGTCTCTCTCCTGTTGCCCCCCCGCTCATGCCCTGTGTCTGTCTCCTGTTCCCCCCACCCGCTCATGCCCCGTGTCTCTCTCCTGTTGCCCCCCGCCCCCGCTCATGGACCGTGTCTGTTTCCTGTTCCCCCCACCTGCTCATGCCCCGTGTCTCTCTCCAGTTGCCCCCCACCCCCTGCTCATGCCCCGTGTCTGTCTGCTGTTGCCCCCCACCCATGCCCTGTGTCTGTCTCCTGTACCCCCCCACCCCCCCGCTCATGCCCCGTGTCTCTCTTCTGTTGCCCCCCAACCCCCACTCATGCCCCATGTCTGTCTCCTATTGCCCCCCACCCCTCCGCTCATGCCCCGTGTCTGTCTCCTGTTCTCCCCACCCCCCCATGCCCCGTAACTGTCTCCTGTTCCCCCCACCCCCCACCCTCCGCTCATGCCCCGTGTCTGTCTCCTGTTGCCCCCCCACCCCCGCTCATGCCCCGTGTCTGTCTCCTGTTCCCCCCACCCCCGCTCATGCCCCGTGTCTGTCTCCTGTTCCCCCCACCCGCTCATGCCAAGTGTCTCTCTCCTGTTGCCCCCCGCTCACGCCCTGTGTCTGTCTCCTGTTCCCCCCACCTGCTCATGCCCCGTGTCTGTCTCCTGTTGCCCCCCGCTCATGCCCCGTGTCTGTCTCCTGTTCCCCCCACCTGCTCATGCCCCGTGTCTCTCTCCTGTTGCCCCCCACCCCCTGCTCATGCCCCGTGTCTGTCTCCTGTACCCCCCACCCCCCGCTCATGCCCCGTGTCTGTCTGCTGTTGCCCCCCACCCATGCCCCGTGTCTGTCTCCTGTACCCCCCCACCCCCCGCTCATGCCCTGTGTCTCTCTCCTGTTGACCCCCACCCCCCGCTCATTCGCCCGTGCCTGTCTCCTGTACCCCCCCACCCCCTGCCCCATGTCTGTCTCCTGTACCCCCCCACCCCCCGCTGATGCCCCGTGTCTGTCTGCTTTTGCCCCCCACCCATGCCCCGTGTCTGTCTCCTGTACCCTCCCACCCCCCGCTCATGCCTCGTGTCTCTCTTCTGTTGCCCCCCACCCCTGCTCATGCCCCATGTCTGTCTCCTATTGCCTCCCACCCCTCCGCTCATGCCCCGTGTCTGTCTCCTGTTCTCCCCACCCCCCCATGCCCCGTAACTGTCTCCTGTTCCCCCCACCCCCCACCCTCCGCTCATGCCCCGTGTCTGTCTCCTGTTGCCCCCCCACCCCCGCTCATGCCCCGTGTCTCTCTCCTGTTGCCCCCCACCCCCTGCTCATGGCCCGTGTCTCTCTCATGTTGCCCCCCACCACAGCTCATGCCCCGTGTCTTCCTCTTGTCCCCCTCCTATGATGCCCCTTGTTGACCTCTTGTTCCCCCCACCCCCCGCTCATGCCTCGTGTCTTTCCGGTCCCCCCACTCCTCGCTGATGCCCTGTGTCTTCCTCCTGTTCCCTCGAAACCCCTGCTCATGCCCCGTGTCTTCCTCTTGACCCCCCTCCTATGATGCCCCTTGTTGACCTCTTGTTCCACCCACCCCCGCTCATGCTCCGTGTCTCCCTTCTCCCCCCAACCCCCCGCTCATGCTCCGTGTCTCCCTTCTCCCCCCACTCCCCGCTCGTGCCCCGTGTCTCCCTTCTACCCCCCACCCCCTGCTCATGCCCTGTGTCTTCCTTCCACCCCACCTCCCGCTCATGCCCCGTGTCTGCACTGTTGGAACAGGGCAGACACGGGGCATGATTGGGGGTAGGGCCCCACCTTGCCCTACCCCCGCTCACACCCCGTGTCTCTCCTGTTCACCCCCGCTCATGCTCCGTGTCTGTCTCCCTCCTTTTCCCCCCGCTCATGGCCCGTGTCTCCCCTGTTCGCCCCCACCCCCCGCTCATGCACCATGTCTGTCTCCTGTTCCCCCACCCCCGTTCATGCCCCGTGTGTCTCTCCCCCTGTCGTCCACGGCCCGCTCATGCCTCGTGTCTCTCTCCCTCCCACCCCCTACTCATGCCCCGTGTGTCTCTCTCCCTCCCCCCACCCCCGCTCATGCCCCGTGTGTCTCTCTCCCTCCCCCCACCCCCGCTCATGCCCTGTGTGTCTCTCTCCCTCCCCCCACCCCCGCTCATGCCCTGTGTGTGTCTCTCCCCCCCACCCCCGCTCATGCCCCGTGTGTCTCTCCCCCTCCCGCCCATGCCGGGTGTGTCTATCTCCCTCCCCCCACCCCTGCTCATGCCCCGTGTGTCTCTCTCTCCCTACCCCCCGCCCCCCACACATGCCCCGTGTGTCTCTCTCCCTCCCCCCCACCCCCGCTCATGCCCCATGTGTCTCTCCCCCTCTCGCCCACCCCCCGCTCATGCCCCGTGTGTCTCTCTCCCTCGCCCCCACCCCCGCTCATGCCCCGTGTGTCTCTCTCCCCCCCACCCCCGCTAATGCCTTGTGTGTCTCTCCAACTCCCGCCCACCCCCACTCATGCCCCGTGTGTCTCTCTCCCTCCCCCCCACCCCGCTCATGCCCCATGTGTCTCTCCCCTCCCCCCACCCCCCGCTCATGCCCCGTGTGTCTCTCTCCTTCCCCCCACCCTCCGCTCATGCCCCGTGTCTGTCTCCTGTTGCCCCCCCACCCCCGCTCATGCCCCGTGTCTCTCTCCTGTTGCCCCCCACCCCCTGCTCATGGCCCGTGTCTCTCTCCTGTTGCCCCCCACCACAGCTCATGCCCCGTGTCTTCCTCTTGTCCCCCTCCTATGATGCCCCTTGTTGACCTCTTGTTCCCCCCACCCCCCGCTCATGCCTCGTGTCTTCCTCCGGTCCCCCCACTCCTCGCTGATGCCCTGTGTCTTCCTCCTGTTCCCTCGAAACCCCTGCTCATGCCCCGTGTCTTCCTCTTGACCCCCCTCCTATGATGCCCCTTGTTGACCTCTTGTTCCACCCACCCCCGCTCATGCTCCGTGTCTCCCTTCTCCCCCCAACCCCCCGCTCATGCTCCGTGTCTCCCTTCTCCCCCCACTCCCCGCTCGTGCCCCGTGTCTCCCTTCTACCCCCCACCCCCTGCTCATGCCCTGTCTTCCTTCCACCCCACCTCCCGCTCATGCCCCGTGTCTGCACTGTTGGAACAGGGCAGACACGGGGCATGATTGGGGGTAGGGCCCCACCTTGCCCTACCCCCGCTCACACCCCGTGTCTCTCCTGTTCACCCCCGCTCATGCTCCGTGTCTGTCTCCCTCCTTTTCCCCCCGCTCATGGCCCGTGTCTCCCCTGTTCGCCCCCACCCCCCGCTCATGCACCATGTCTGTCTCCTGTTCCCCCACCCCCGTTCATGCCCCGTGTGTCTCTCCCCCTGTCGTCCACGGCCCGCTCATGCCTCGTGTCTCTCTCCCTCCCACCCCCTACTCATGCCCCGTGTGTCTCTCTCCCTCCCCCCACCCCCGCTCATGCCCTGTGTGTCTCTCTCCCTCCCCCCACCCCCGCTCATGCCCTGTGTGTGTCTCTCCCCCCCACCCCCGCTCATGCCCCGTGTGTCTCTCCCCCTCCCGCCCATGCCGGGTGTGTCTATCTCCCTCCCCCCACCCCTGCTCATGCCCCGTGTGTCTCTCTCTCCCTACCCCCCGCCCCCCACACATGCCCCGTGTGTCTCTCTCCCTCCCCCCCACCCCCGCTCATGCCCCATGTGTCTCTCCCCCTCTCGCCCACCCCCCGCTCATGCCCCGTGTGTCTCTCTCCCTCGCCCCCACCCCCGCTCATGCCCCGTGTGTCTCTCTCCCCCCCACCCCCGCTAATGCCTTGTGTGTCTCTCCAACTCCCGCCCACCCCCACTCATGCCCCGTGTGTCTCTCTCCCTCCCCCCCACCCCGCTCATGCCCCATGTGTCTCTCCCCTCCCCCCACCCCCCGCTCATGCCCCGTGTGTCTCTCTCCTTCCCCCCACCCCCGCTTATGCCCCGTGTCTGTCTCCTGTTGCCCTCCACCCCCCGCTCATGCCCTGTGTCTGTCTCCTGTTCTCCCCACCCCCTCTCATGCCCCGTATCTGTCTCCTCTTCCTCCACCCCCAGCTCATGCCCCGTGTCTGTCTCCTGTTGCCCCCCACCCGCCCGCTCTTGCCCCGTGTCTGTCTCCTGTTCTCCCCACCCCCCGCTCATGCCCCGTGTCTGTCTCCTGTTGCCCCCCACTCCCCGCTCATGCCCCATGTCTGTCTCCTGTTCCCCCCACCCGCTTATGCCCCGTGTCTGTCTCCTGTTCCCCCCACCCGCTCATGCCCCGTGTCTCTCTCTTGTTGCTATCCACCCCCCGCTCATGCCCCGTGTCTGTCTCCTGTTCTCCCCACCCCCCGCTCATGCCCCGTGTCTGTCTCCTGTTCCTTCGACCCCCCCACTCATGCCCCGTCTCTGTCTCCTGTTCCTCCCACCCCCTGCTCATTCCCCCTGTCTGTTGTTCCCCCCACGCCCCGCTCATGTCCTGTGTCTGTCTCCTGTTCCCCCACCCCCCGCTCATGCCCCGTGTCAGTCTCCTGTTGCCCCCCACACCCGCTCATGCCCCGTGTCTGTCTCCTGTTCCCCCCACCCCCCACTCATGCCCCGTATCTGTCCCCCCACCCCCGCGTCTCTCTCCTGTTGCCCCCCACCCCCTGCTCATGCCCCGTGCCTGTCTCCTGTACCCCCCCACCCCCGCTCATGCCCCGTGTTTGTCTCCTGTTCCCCCCAGCCGCTCATGCCCTGTGTCTCTCTCCTGTTGCCCCCCCGCTCATGCCCCGTGTCTGTCTCCTGTTCCCCCCACCCGCTCATGCCACGTGTCTCTCTCCTGCTGCCCCCCACCCTCTGCTCATGCCCCGTGTCTGTCTCCTGTACCCCCCCACCCCCCGCTCATGCCCCGTGTCTCTCCTGTACCCCCCCCACCCCCGCTCATTCCCCGTGTCTGTCTCCTGTTCCCCCCACCCGCTCTTGCCCCGTGTCTCTCTCCTGTGGCCCCCCCGCTCATGCCCTGTGTCTGTCTCCTGTTCCCCCCACCCGCTCATGCCCCGTGTCTCTCTCCTATTGCCCCCTCCCCGCTCATGCCCCGTGTCTGTCTCCTGTTCCCCCACCTGCTCATGCCCTGTGTCTCTCCTGTTGCCCCCCACCCCCTGCTCATGCCCCGTGTCTGTCTCCTGTACCCCCCCACGCCCCGCTCATGTCCCGTGTCTGTCTGCTGTTGCCCCCCACCCATGCCCCGTGTCTGTCTCCTGTACGCCCCCACCCCCTGCTCATGCCCTGTGTCTCTCTCCTGTTGCCCCCCACCCCCCGCTCATGCCCCGTGCCTGTCTCCTGTACCTCCCCACCCCCGCTCATGCCCCGTGTCTGTCTCCTGTTCCCCCCCACCCACTCATGCCCCGTGTCTGTCTCCTGTTCCCCCCACCCACTCATGCCCTGTGTCTGTCTCCTGTTCCCCCCACCCGCTCATGCCCCGTGTCTCTCTCCTGTTGCCCCCCACCCCCTGCTCATGCCCCGTGTCTGTCTCCTGTAGCCCCCCACCCCCCGCTCATGCCCCGTGTCTCTCCTGTACCCCCCCACCCCTGCTCATGCCCTGTGTCTGTCTCCTGTTCCCCCCACCCGCTCATGCCCTGTGTCTCTCTCCTGTTGCCCCCCGCTCATGCCCTGTGTCTGTCTCCTGTTCCCCCCACCCGCTCATGCCCCGTGTCTCTCTCCTGTTGCCCCCCGCCCCCGCTCATGGACCGTGTCTGTTTCCTGTTCCCCCCACCTGCTCATGCCCCGTGTCTCTCTCCAGTTGCCCCCACCCCCTGCTCATGCCCCGTGTCTGTCTCCTGTACCCCCCACCCCCCGCTCATGCCCCGTGTCTGTCTGCTGTTGCCCCCCACCCATGCCCTGTGTCTGTCTCCTGTACCCCCACTCCCCGCTCATGCCCCGTGTCTCTCTCCTGTTGCCCCCCGCTCATGCCCCGTGTCTGTCTGCTGTTGCCCCCCACCCTCCGCTCATGCCCCATGACTGTCTCCTGTTCTCCACACCCCCCGCTCATGCCCCGTGTCTGTCTCCTGTACCCCCCACCCCCCGCTCATGCCCCGTGTCTCTCTCCTGTTGCCCCCCGCTCATGCCCCGTGTCTGTCTCCTGTTGCCCCCCACCCCCCGCTCATGCCCCGTGTCTCTCTCCTGTTGCCCCCCACCCCCCGCTCATGCCCCGTGTCTGTCTCCTGTACCCCCCACCCCCGCTCATGCCCTGTGTCTCTCTCCTGTTGCCCCCACCACCGCTCATGCCCCATATCTGTCTCCTGTTCCCCCCACCCCCCGCTCATGCCCCGTGTCTGTCTCCTGTTCTCCCCATGCCCCCGCTCATGCCTTGTGTCTGTCTCCTGTTCTCCCCACCCCCCGCTCATGCCCCGTGTCTGTCTCCTGTACCCCCCACCCCCGCTCATGCCCTGTGTCTCTCTCCTGTTGCCCCCACCACCGCTCATGCCCCATATCTGTCTCCTGTTCCCCCCACCCCCCGCTCATGCCCCGTGTCTGTCTCCTGTTCTCCCCACCCCCCGCTCATGCCCCGTGTCTGTCTCCTGTTGCCCCCCACCCCCAGCTCATGCCCCGTGTCTCTCTCCTGTTGCCCCCCACCCCCCGCTCTTGCTCCGGTCTGTCTCCTGTACCCCCACCCCCCGCTCATGCCCCGTGTCTTTCTCCTGTTGCCCCCACCACCGCTCATGCCCCGTGTCGGTCTCCTGTTGCCCCCCACCCCTGCTCATGCCCCGTGTCTGTCTCCTGTTCCCCCCACCCCCCCGCTCATGCCCCGTGTCTGTCTCCTGTTGCCCCCCACCCCCGCTCATGCCCCGTGTCTGTCTCCTGTTGCCTCCCACCCCCCGCTCATGCCCTTTGTCTGTCTCCTGTACCCCCCCACCCCCCGCTCATGCCCCGTGTCTGTCTGCTGTTGCCCCCCACCCATGCCCCGTGTCTGTCTCCTGTACCCCCCCGCCCCCCGCTCATGCCCCGTGTCTCTCTTCTGTTGCCCCCCACCCCCTGCTCATGCCCCATGTCTGTCTCCTTTTGCCCCCCACCCCTCCGCTCATGCCCCGTGTCTGTCTCCTGTTGTCCCCCACCCCCGCTCATGCCCCGTGTCTCTCTCTTGTTGCCCCCCACCCCCCGCTCATGCCCCGTGTCTCTCTCCTGTTGCCCCCCACCACCGCTCATGCCCCGTGTCTTCCTCTTGTCCCCCCTTCTATGATGCCCCTTGTTGACCTCTTGTTCCCCCCACCCCCGCTCATGCCCCGTGTCTTCCTCCCGTCCCCCACTCCTCGCTGATGCCCCGTGTCTTCCTCCCCCCCCACTCCCCGCTCGTGCCCCGTGTCTCCCTTCTCCCCCCACCCCCCGCTTATGCCCCGTGTCTTCCTTCCCCCCCACTCCCAGCTCGTGCCCCGTGTCTCCCTTCTCCACCCCAGCCCCCGCTCATGCCCCGTGTCTTCCTTCCCCCCCACCCCCCGCTCATGCCCCGTGTCTGCTATGTTGGAACAGGGCAGACACGGGGCATGATTGGGGGTGGGGGGCCCCACCTTGCCCTACCCCCGCTCATGCCCCGTGTCTCTCCTGTTCACCCCCGCTCATGCTCCGTGTATGTCTCCCTCCTTTTCCCCCGGCTCATGGCCCTTGTCTCCCCTGTTCACCCCCACCCCCCGCTCATGCCCCGTGTCTGTCTCCTGTTCCCCCACCCCCGTTCATGCCCCGTGTGTCTCTCCCCCTCCCGCCCACCAACCGCTCATGCCCCGTGTGTTTCTCTCCCTCCCACCCCCTACTCATGCCCCCTGTGTCTCTCTCCCTCCCCCCGACCCCCGCTCATGCCACGTGTCTCTCTCCCTACCCCCACCCCCGCTCATGCCCCTTGTCTTCCTCTTGTCCCCCCTCCTATGATGCCCCTTGTTGACCTCTTGTTCCACCCACCCCCCGCTCATGCCCCATGTCTCTCTTCTCTCCCCCACCCCCCGCTCATGCCCCGTGTCTTCCTCCCCCCCCACTCCCCGCTCGTGCCCCGTGTCTCCCTTCTTTCCCCCCCACCCCCTGCTCATGCCCCGTGTCTGCACTGTTGGAACAGGGCAGAAACGGGGCATGATTGGGGGTGGGGGCCCCACCTTGCCCTACACCTGCTCATGCCCCGTGTCTCTCCTGTTCACCCCCGCTCATGCTCCGTGTCTGTCTCCCTCCTTTTCCCCCCGCTCATGGCCCGTGTCTCCCCTGTTCACCTCCACCCCCCGCTCATGTCCCGTGTCTGTCTTCGGTTCCCCCCACCCGCTCATGCCCTGTGTCTGCCTCCTGTTCCCCCCCCGCTCATGCCCCGTGTCTGTCTCCTGTTCTCCCCAACCCCCGCTCATGCCCCGTGTCTGTCTCCTGTTCCTCCCACCCCCGCTCATGCCCCGTGTCTGTCTCCTGTTGCCCCAGCCCCCGCTCATGCCCCGTGTCTGTCTCCTGTTCTCCCCAGCTCATGCCCCGTGTCTGTTGTTCCCCCCATGCCCCGCTCATGCCCCGTGTCTGTCTCCTGTTCCCCCGCCCCCCGCTCATGCCCTGTGTCTGTCTCCTGGTACCCCCACCCCCTGCGTCCCTCTCCTTTTGCCCCCCACCCCCCGCTCATGCCCGGTGTCTGTCTCCTGTTCCCCCCACCCGCTCATGCCCCGTGTCTCTCTCCTGTTGCCCCCCCGCTCATGCCCCGTGTCTGTCTCCTGTTCCCCCACCTGCTCATGCACAATGTCTCTCTCCTGTTGCCCCCAACCCCTCCTCATGCCCCGTGTCTGTCTCCTGTACCCCTTACCCCCCGCTCATGCCCTGTGTCTCTCCTGTTGCCCCCACCCCCCCACGAATGCCCCGTGTCTGTCTTCTGTTCCCCCCACCCCCCGCTCATGCCCCGTGTCTGTCTCCTGTTCCCCCCACCCCCCGCTCATGCCCCGTATCTGTCTCCTGTTGCCCCCCACCCATGCCCCGTGTCTGTCTCCTATACCCCCCACCCCCCGCTCATGCCCCTTGTCTCTCTCCTGTTGCCCCCTGCTCATGCCCCGTGTCTTTCTCCTGTTGCCCCCCACCCCCCGCTCATGCCCCGTGTCTGTCTCCTGTTCTCCCCACCCCCCGCTCATGCCCGGTATCTGTCTCCTGTTACCCCCAACCCCCGCTCATGCCCCGTTTCTGTTTCCTGTTCTCCCCACGCCCCTGCTAATGCCCTGTGTCTGTCTCCTGTTCTCCCCACCCCCAGCTCATGCCCCGTGTCTGTTGTTCCCCCAAGCCCGCTCATGCCCTGTGTCTGTCTCCTGTTCCCCCGCCCCGCTCATGCCCTGTGTCTGTCTCCTGTTGCCCCCACCCCCCATGTCCCTCTCCTGTTGCCCCCCTCCCCCGCTCATGCCCCGTGTCTGTCTCCTATACCCCCCACCCCCTGCTCATGCCCCGTGTCTGTCTCCTTTTCCCCCACCCGCTTATGCCCCATGTCTGTCTCCTGTTCCCCCACCCGCTCATGCCCGTGTCTCTCTCTTGTTGCCCTCCACCCCCCGCTCATGCCCCGTGTCTGTCTCCTGTTCTCCCCAACCCCGCTCATGCCCCGTGTCTGTCTCCTGTTCCTCCCACCCCCGCTCATGCCCCGTGTCTGTCTCCTGTTGCCCCCAGCCCCCGCTCATGCCCCGTGTCTGTCTCCTGTTCTCCCCACCCCCAGCTCATGCCCCGTGTCTGTTGTTCCCCCCACGCCCCGCTCATGCCCCGTGTCTGTCTTCTGTTCCCCCCCGCCCCCCGCTCATGCCCTGTGTCTGTCTCCTGTTGCCCCACCCCCCCGCGTCCCTCTCCTGTTGCCCCCCACCCCCCGCTCATGCCCCGTGTCTGTCTCCTGTTCCCCCCCGCTCATGCCCCGTGTCTGTCTCCTGTTCCCCCCACCTGCTCATGCTACATGTCTCTCTCCTGTTGCCCCCACCCCCTGCTCATGCCCCGTGTCTGTCTCCTGTACCCCCCACCCCCCGCTCATGCCCCGTGTCTCTCCTGTTGCCCTCACCCCTCCGCGAATGCCCCGTGTCTGTCTCCTTTACCCCCCACCCCCCGCTCATGCCCCGTGTCTCTCTCTCCTGGTGCCCCCCAATCCCCGCTCATGCCCCGTGTCTTTCTCCTGTTGCCCCACACCCCCCCGCTCATGCCCCGTATCTGTCTCCTATTCCCCCCACCCCTCGCTCATGCCCCGTTTCTGTCTCCTGTTCTCCCCACGCCCCCGCTCACGCCCTGTGTCTGTCTCCTGTTCTCCCCACCCCCCGCTCATGCCCCGTGTCTCTCTCCTGTTGCCCCCACCCCCTGCTCATGCCCCGTGTCTGTCTCCTGTACCCCCTACACCCCGCTCATGCCCCGTGTCTCTCCTGTTGCCCCCCCCCGCGAATGCCCCGTGTCTGTCTTCTGTTCCCCCCACCCCCCACTCATGCCCCGTGTCTGTCTCCTGTTACCCCCACCCCCCTCTCATGCCCCAGTGTCTGCCTCCTGTTGCCCCCCACCCATGCCCCGTGTCTGTCTCCTATACCCCCCACCCCCCGCTCATGCCCCGTGTCTTTCTCCTGTTGCCCCCCACCCCCCGCTCATGCCCCGTGTCTGTCTCCTGTTCTCCCCACCCCCCGCTCATGCCTGGTATCTGTCTCCTGTTCCCCCCAACCCCCTCTCATGCCCCAGTGTCTGTCTCCTGTTGCCCCCCACCCATGCCCCGTGTCTGTCTCCTATACCCCCCACCCCCAGCTCATGCCCCGTGTCTGTTGTTCCCCCCACGCCCCGCTCATGCCCTGTGTCTGTCTCCTGTTCCCCCGCCCCCCGCTCATGCCCTGTGTCTGTCTCCTGTTGCCCCCACCCCCTGTGTCCCTCTCCTGTTGCCCCCCCCGCTCATGCCCCGTGTCTGTCTCCTGGACCCCCCACCCCCTGCTCATGCCCCGTGTCTGTCTCCTTTTCCCCCCACCCGCTCATGCCCGTGTCTCTCTCTTGTTGCCCTCCACCCCCCCGCTCATGCCCCGTGTCTGTCTCCTGTTCTCCCCAACCCCCGCTCATGCCCCGTGTCTGTCTCCTGTTCCTCCCACCCCCACTCATGCCCCGTGTCTGTCTCCTGTTGCCCCCAGCCCCCGCTCATGCCCCGTGTCTGTCTCCTGTTCTCTCCACACCCAGCTCATGCCCCGTGTCTGTTGTTCCCCCCACGCCCCGCTCATGCCCCGTGTCTGTCTCCTGTTCCCCCGCCCCCCGCTCATGCCCTGTGTCTGTCTCCTGTTGCCCCACCCCCCGCGTCCCTCTCCAGTTGCCCCCCACCCCCTGCTCATGCCCCGTGTCTGTCTCCTGTACCCCCACCCCCTGCTCATGCCCGGTGTCTGTCTCCTGTTCCCCCCACCCGCTCATGCCCCGTGTCTCTCTTCTGTTGCCCCCCCGCTCATGCCCCGTGTCTGTCTTCTGTTCCCCCCACCTGCTCATGCCCCATGTCTCTCTCCTGTTGCCCCCACCCCCTGCTCATGCCCCGTGTCTGTCTCCTGTACCCCCCACCCCCTGCTCATGCCCCGTGTCTCTCCTGTTGCCCCCCACCCCTCCGCGAATGCCCCGTGTCTGTCTTCTGTTCCCCCCACCCCCGCTCATGCCCCGTGTCTGTCTCCTGCTCCCCCCACCCCCTGCTCATGCCCCGTGTCTGTCTCCTGTTGCCCCCCACCCATGCCCCGTGTCTGTCTCCTATACTCCCCACCCCCCTCTCATGCCCCGTGTCTCTCTCCTGTTGCCCCCCACTCCCCGCTCATGCCTCGTGTCTCTCTCCTGTTGCCCCCCACTCCCCGCTCATGCCCCATGTCTTCCTCCTGTTGCCCCCCGCCCATGCCCCGTGTCTGTCTCCTGTTCTACCCATCCCCGCTCATGCCCCGTATCTGTCTCCCTCCTGTTCCCCCCACCCCCCGCTCATGCCCCGTTTCTGTCTCCTGTTCTCCCCACGCCCCCGCTCATGCCCTGTGTCTGTCTCCTGTTCTCCCCACCCCCCGCTCATGCCCCGTGTCTCTCTCCTGTTGGCCCCACCCCCCCACTCATGCCACGTGTCTGTCTCCTCTTGCCCCCCACCCTCCGCTCTTGCCCCGTGTCTCTCTCCTGTTGCCCCCACCCCCCGCTCATGCCCCGTGTCTGTCTCCTGTTAAACCCACCCCCCCCGCTCATGCCCCGTGTCTGTCTCCTGTTCTCCCCTCCCCCCGCTCATGCCCCGTGTCTCTCTCCTGTGGCCCCCACCCCCTGCTCATGCTCCGGTCTGTCTCCTGTACCCCCACCCCCCGCTCATGCCCCGTGTCACTCTCCTGTTGCCCCCCACCACCACTCATGCCCTGTGTCTTCCTCTTGTCCCCCCCTCCTATGATGCCCCTTGTTGACCTCTTCTTCCCCCCACCCCCCGCTCATGCCCCGTGTCTTCCTCCCCCCCCCACTCCCCGCTCATGCCCCGTGTCTCCCTTCTCCTCCCCCACCCCCCGCTCATGCACCGTGTCTGCACTGTTGGAACAGTGCAGACACAGGGCATGAGCGGGGGTGGGGGCCCCACCTTGCCCTTCCCCTGCTCATGCCCCGTGTCTCTCCTGTTCACCCCCACCACCACTCATGCTCTGTGTCTGTCTCCCTCCTTTTCCCCCGCTCATGGCCCGTGTCTCCCCTGTTCACCCCCACCCCCCGCTCATGCCCCGTGTCTCCCTTCTTCCCCCCTCCCCCCACTCATGCCCCGTGTCTCCCTTCTTTCCCGCTCATGCCCCGTGTCTCCCTTCTTCTCCCCCCACCCCCCGCTCATGCCCTGTGTCTCACTTCTTTCCTGCTCATGTCCCGTGTCTCCCTTCTTTCCACCCCCTGCTCATGCCCCGTGTCTCTCTCCTGGTCTTCCCGACCCCCCGCCGATGGCCTGTTGTGTTCTCTTTATACACCCTGCCTTTCCTTTCCCTGGTGTCCATCTTGGTAAAAGATTTTCCTTCCTACACCGGGACGCCTGCCTGCGGCGTCCCGATTTGGGAAGAAAAATCTTTTTTTTACCACCCCGGGTTCCCACTTTGAGGACCTAGGATGCTAGTGGTCTTCCTCCATTGAAAAGGACGTTATGGTTACGTTGCACTAATAAAAAAAACTATGAAATTCAGTAAAAGAAACGTGTTAAAGTGACTTCATGGTTAAGTTGCACTAATAAATACCTATGAAATTCAGTAAAAAAACTTTGTTAAAGGGACGTTATGGTTAAGTTGTGCTACTAAAAACCTATGAAATTCAGTAAAAAACTTTGTTAAAGGGACGTTATGGTTAAGTGGCACTATTAAAAACCTATGAAATTCAGTGAAAAAGCTTTGTTAAAGGGACGTTATGGTTCAAAGTAAAACCGAAAAACCCCTGAAATTCGACAGTTATGGTAAGATAAGCAACCATAACTCGCGCCACCGTGCACTGCTAACACTAACACCCAGGACATCAAAGATGACATCACAAATTTTGCTCATGCAAAGCTAGTATGATTTCTTATCAAATTTGTATAAATGTGTTTTCTTAACCACACAGTCCACAGTCACATCCACTATATAATTATATAAGGTGAACACATATAGACAATCTTTATGGAAGTGTGGGAGCCCTTCGGCTGCCGATGAACATGGTTCAAATAACCTGTTCTATGGTATGTTTCTCCCGGGGAGGATCTACACGTTTCAGCTCACTGTACCATTCACAGAGGCGAAATACCCATTTGCATATCCGTCTGATCCCACCCGAAAAGGCAATAAAGCACCAACATGTTAGGAAATTCTCCTCTGAACAAGAGTACCATCAGCAACACCAGACACGTGTTTCGGCCTTGTTGGACCTCAGTAGTGAGGTGAACCTGAGCTCCTCTAAGGAACAGTGAGCAAGGTGTCCACGTCTCTATTACCCTTTGTAGCTTTACATTTAAACAAACAATGGAGTAACATTAAAGGTAATTGTGGGAGGCAATACCACAGAGGAAGAAGTGATGTTAACATGTTCAAAGTCTCAGAGGCAATCAAAATAATGTTGCTGATGATTTTCCCTTTAAAGCATGCATGCGTATGTGTTCATAAACGCACGACACACATGCAAACACACAGACACGTACACACTCTCAAATACGAGAAGAGGCAATAAAAAGCACAAGCAACAGATTCACCTCTCTACAATGAAGGAGCTACAACACGAATGTAACGCTACATTTTAATTGTCTCGGCTAAGGGACTGAGAAGGCGATTCTTTTAAACGTTGCCATATGCAAAACTGTTATATAATTCTTAATAAATTACATTTTGTAGTTATTTTAACAATTTCATTAACACCTTGACGTGTTATTAAGGAAACCATGTCACTTCCTTTTCAGTGTCTTGTGTCAGACAATGTACATTTTTAACACACTTCTACAAAGACAAGCAGATATAAAGGTGAAAAAACCATTTGTAGGCATGCCGTATGAAATCCATACTCCTGTTTTGCACTAAAGCTTTCAGATGTTGGTGTGCAGCTCCTGACAAACTTATTCAGTTTGAGCATTTCAGTAAAGAAACAGCTGATAGTTCAAAAATATGATCAGTAGTATGGTGGGTTTGAGAAAGCGAGAAAAGGGAGAGTAGAATATGCCATTTCAGCTAACAAGACACCTAGGGGGCTGATTTATATAATTATTTGCGCCGAAAAACAGGGATTTGTGTGCCATTCTTCTTGCAAATCCCTGTTTAACAAATGGGTATTTGCGGGCAGAATGGCGCACAAATCCCTGTTTTTCGGCGCAAATAATTCCATGAATCAGCCCCCTAGTAACCATCAATGGACATTTGCCTCCAGATCACAGCCACGCAGCCTGCATCATTAAACCCACCATAGTATTAATAGTGTTTGGTAAACTTGTTCAGTTCTCCAAACTCGAGAATGTCAACCTGTATCATCACATGGATGATCCCTAATTAGGATGCAACTCGTGAGTGATTGGTTGTTGCATTCTTGAAAGCTGTCAGTCTTGCCCCGTATGACAATAGCAATTTTCTGAATGGAGCAAAGCAACAGCACATTTTTTCTGCTAATCTGGATACACATGAATTCTTGATTACGTGTGCCTATGCTCTTGGCCATAGGGCTTAAAGTGCTAGAGACTGACCCGACAAAATTCGGCCTGCAGTCCAAAGGCATCCTGAGGAATTGTTTTTATGATTGGGTGCTGAAAGCCAGATTGGATATCTGTTATTCATGCAACGTTACCGGCACATTTCCGGACCGGCTCACTTCAAGTCTGCTGGTAGGGGCTGTGAATTACCGGCAAGCCTGACATGCCGAGGGTTAAGGCCCGTACTGGCAGATTTTTCACTGAAGCAATGGTACCATTATTTACAGTGCAGGTGCTTCAAGGTTCCTATTCCTGTGGACTACTAAGTGACTCCACGGGAATGGGAACTTACCATTCCTCCAACCCCATGTGATAACCTAGTAGCACCGGGATGTCAGGTGGCAGAAACGGTAAGATGAGGTTGCCGGTAGGCCGCCAGTATCACTGTTGACCGACCAGCAAACTCATAATGACACCGCATGATCTTAGAACCAGAAACAAAGTGGCTAAATTAATGAAATCAAGCTCTTCCCTTCCAGTGTTCTTTGCAGTTTACTCTATTTTAATCAATCAGAGCTTTTTTATAAGAGAAAGAAACTCATTAGAAGTTGAATGACGTTTGATAATGGGACCCTGATTTTAAATGTGTTTTCATTATCAATGTCTGGCATGCTCTCGTCGAGTGGACATTGTGTCACGACACTGTAATGCACTACCTCATTAATGTTTCCCCTATAACACATAGAACACTAATCTCTAGAGAAAGCAGGATATCAAATGTTGCTATTTATCTATGGTATTAAGATTTTGGGCCTCACTACACGGAATGCAGTAAACCATGGTGCTGTCAGCACCATGGTTGCCGCCGGTACCATACGGGTACCACCATGGAGAAAGGGGGAATTACCACCCTATTCCAAGGTTTGCGGGGCGGTAATTCCCCCTTTCTCAATGGCCCTTCCCCATTCCCATTTTTGCCCCATAGGGCTCAATGGGAATGGAGAAGGGGCTAATTACGGTACCGCAAATTGCGGTACCGTAATTAGCACCAAGGTCCCTTTGCGGGCCCCAACTTTAACGGCTGGTCTAGACCAGCCGTTAAGTTCGGGTCCTGAAAAGGGACCTTGTAGTAAGGCAGTAAGGGTTTACCGGTACCGTTGCCCTTACCGGTACCGGTAAACCCTTACCACCTACCGTGTAATGAGGCCCATTGTATATGGAGTATTTGTCTGATTTAATTTTTCTTTTATGATCAGTTTTGTACTATGGCTTACATGCTTTTATGGTGATTCGGAAATAAACCTTATTTGAACTTGAACTTGATTACATGTGCCTCTGACCTAGAGGTGAACTTCCATCAATGGTGCTTAGGTGCCGCTGTGGTAGAGTTAGTTGAAGTGGCCTGTTCTGCAAGAGATGTCCTGATTTCTGCATCATTCACAACCATTGCACCCAATAATGCCATAGATATTTACTTGTTAATTAAAATTGATATATTTCTTTAAATACATCGTAGTAAGGAGCAAGCTTTCCCATTAAGCAAAAGACCTTTTATGATGTAAACATGCATTATGACATCCTCTTAACGCAGCCTAACATAACTGCATAAAACAGCACTCTAGGCTCAGATAAACCAGAGGATCTCTATAACAAGAATTATAAATCAGATTCCTCACTAATTCCACTAGGGAGAAAGCAATATCATATAGCCTGGAGGAACATGTTTAGAAACAAATGGAATCACCCACACTTCAGGCTCTCCAGAATGAGGTGAGTGATTTAAAAAAAAAACATTTTCTTTGGTGTGGACACAAATAGTATTAATAAGCATGCATGGTTTGATTTTGGAATCTGTCCTGTGTAGGCAGAGGCAAGTGGCTGCACAATAATTGAGTAATTAGGCTTTACTTGGAAGGATTGATGCAATAATTGATAGAATGTTGTTGCGGGAGAGGTAGAAAATTAAAACAGGGTTCAGTAGGGGATAGGTTGGAAATAATGTAGGGTTTACTTGCAGGAGAGGAAGGGTTTTAAAACAGTTGCCGTAGAGGACAGGGAGGAAGAACATTGATGTGTCCATTATATGTGACTATTCATTCCTTCGCATGACACATAAGCCATTGCTTGTCAGTTTTAGAAGGAAATAGAATTGTTTGGAAGCAGCGACATGAAGGGGGTTACATTTAATGGCTGTAACTCAGTGAGTTATCCTTTTCTAGCCAGACAACATATTTGGTGCTTGCATGGAAGAATTTCTATCATTCTTATCTTTATACAATAATGGTTTAGTGTGGATTACATTTCACCAATGTACTCTTAAAGAAGGATTTCAGGTGTGTCATTTAAAGGGTTAAAATTGACATTTTGATGCCAGCCACGGTACGAGTCTATTTCGAAAGATGAGCAAACAGGCCTTTTCAATGTGTGATGGATATCTACCATCTGATTCCTTTCTAGAGGTTGGCCACTCAATTGGACACTATGCCCTTACCACTATTGTGGTATCTTTTTCTAATTATATCAATGTGACTTTTTAGCTTTCAAAGGGGTTTGGGAAAAGGTTTGCCTTTTCAATAGTGTTGCACTCTGAGGTCATTGAGGTCTGACCGTCTTATCTTTGTCACTCCATCCGTGATATTTCCAGGTGGAGGTTAAATTGGGTCCCATGATAAGAGTGTTATCAAGAAGGGGTGCCTTCTAATCCCCCAGGTCTCACTTAGTCTTAATTGTTCAAACATTTGTGTTACTTGCCATCATATTCTTTCCATCTGTTCCCTTTTCTTCCACTCTCCATCCTCTCCTTCCTCAATCTCTCCTCTTTCACTACCTCCCACTTCCTCTGTCTACTGCAACTCTCTCTAGTACTCCCCACTCCCATTTCTACTACCCTCTCCAGTCCTCACTACTATACCTCTGCTATACTACTCTCCCCTCTGCTTCTCTACACTCTTGTCCCATTACTCTCCATTATTCTCTCCTCCGACTATGCTCTACTACACTCTCTGCACTCCTCCCCTCCTTCTTTCAAAGGTACACATGTTACTCTCTTATTTAGCTTTATTACTCAGCCTCATTTACTGCCCTACCCTCTCACCTAGTCCTTCTTACATTACTCACCATACACACAGTCTCACACCCAACCAATGGCTCTCTGTAATCTTTATCCACTCTCTGCTGCATTGTCCTGTTTCCACCTGGTCTCTCAGTTCACCTTCTGTTCACTTGACCTCACCCGAAAAACCCATTCTCCCAGGCTCCCCACATAGCTTTTTTTTTCTCCTCCTCCTCCTTCCATTGGTTTTGGCACCCATCTGGTTCTCCTATCCAGTCTATATCTTGATCCAGGGGTTAGGTCAAAAAGGTGCAAGGCTTTGAAGTACCGCTTAATCCCTGCTCTCTTCTGAAACACGGGTCCACCAGTTTTTCAGGATTTTGGCCCATGACCAAAATAGTACATTTCAAAGTGTTGAACCCGACGGTCTGTCTTCAGTGTGTACTGCTCCATTGGCATGGTGAGCGTCGCCCCTTCAGCTTCATGTGGGTTGTGCATTTCATCCTCCACATCAAGAGCTTCTCCGCTCTGAAAAGAAGAAAAAATGCACTGGTGAGCATTTTGTATGGCAGATATGGGTCAATCAAAAGTGGTAACGGCACATGGAGATGGGGCATTGACTGGGGCCCTCCCAATTCCCTGAGCCCACCTATGGGTCAGGACTGGCTCTGTAAAACACTGTTGTAGGATTCATGCCTAACCTTGTCAAAATGGCTTCTTTTCTTTCACAAAAAGTCAAAAGAAAAATGGCAAACTCGTTGAACTTTTATGAATGGGATCTACTCTTTTAAATAAATAGGAAATATTCAGTGATTGAATGGAAGGTCACTGATATTATTACAGATGTGCAGACATCAATGTGTATAGATTTGACAATGGACTTAAAAACGGGTCAGCGAGGAACTCCTATTACTCAAGAGATTGTGTCGCTCTCATGCTTTGGTTGGCGAACATGTTTCCATCATCTTCAGTGTGTCTGGCAGCACAACGAGGTACTGCAAACCAACAATGATAGCAAAACGCTGCTATATAAAAACCACTTTACATCACATTACATCACATTACACAACCAAAACTCAAACTACATCAGGCCCAGAGCAGGAGGCGGTACCGCTTCTCTAAGCAATCTAAATGACGGGATGGTTCACCTGCTTATCATATGAGAGATGTTTAATTCATTCTTTAACAGCACAATAATTATGTATATCACAAAACATAATAACACAGAAAAATGGAGAAGCTAGATCATAATGCTTACTTAATTGAGAGTAAAATGTTCCTGAAAGTGGTGCTATTTGAAACAGCTGCCATCCCCTATCATCAAGAACACGATCTAAACACATTTTGCATGGCAAGCTGAACATAGGCATTGCACTCCAATGGCGAAACCCTTCAAGCCTGGCAAGTAACGTGGAGCAGGATTGATGTGTCAGCTTAAAACTAGCAAATCTGATAATAGTGTGAACAATGCACACAGAAGGAATAACTTTTACATCCTGTATTCAATCGCTGTCGTCTTTAAATTGTATTCATGAAGCCTTCACCAGGATGATGTACGTAAAGCAATTGACCTACTGGATCATTTTATCAATCCACTAGATTTTCCAATGAAGGCAGAGGAGAAGTGGAGTTTCTCAGAGGAATACACTTACAAGAGAATAAATACAACATCTAATGTAACCTCAAGTGAAACCTTCTAAACCAATTGTTATTTATAAGAAACACAGGTTGTACTAATTCTCCTTTACGATTGTTCGGGATCACTTCAAGAAGTTATTTAAAGATAGAACTGCTTCTTTAACATGGAAAATGTGTACATATGCCTTCAAGAAACAGGGGTGGTTGATCCAATTTATCTGGTGGGCTTTAAAATATTTATCATCCAAGCTTCATGGGGAATATGGGTAGACCAGAGGAAGTCATGCAGACTAACTGCATCCAGTGTAAAGCATAGACCCGTTTTATTACATGGATAGACTGCTCTACATTTGATGTAGGGCAGTTGAGCCACGTAGTAACAATTCACTTACTATTTTTGCTTTGCAATTCATGTGTGGTGCTGCACATCATGGGTAGAGCAAAAATGAAAGCCATGTCCCCAGCAGACCCTAGCCTTACATATGAGGGTGGTGGCTGACATACACAGGCACGCAACCACTTTCACCCGTGCATTCACACATCATGCATAAAACTCCTTGCATGCACTCATTCATACAATCACCAACAGACATACAAACAGATTAAATTAAAAAAAGATCTTTCCTGCATGCGCCCTCGATACGCATTCACAACAGGCCCTCGCCACCTCTGTGCGATGTACACTTGCTGACTGACAGGCAAAGACACATCTTCTGCCAGTCAGCGTGTCTTCGCTACTAGCGCATTAATGTGAGGCGGCAGAGCTAGTCTTCTGATACGCCGCACGTCCCATTATTACGCTCTACATTTGTCGTGGAGCCAAAAGATCTTAGGGGACTGTGCTGCCTGTACTCACTCAGGCAAGGGTGGTGGTCTGCTGATCAGGCGAGGGAGCGCACCCGCGCCACCGCACACCCCCTCCCCCGCTCATAGTGGTGGGCTGTCACTGCACTCACTAGCAGTTTAGTGTAATTTGTACCCAGAATTAAATTTGTCATGTGTGGTCATTTAGTTAGACTAAACATTCTGAAATGTTGGGATAAGCACAAATTAGGTAGTTTGTTCACACAAGCTAACTACTCCTTTAGTCAAAGGCAGATTAACCTTTCTTGGGAAGTTATTAGAAAGCAACACCCTTAACGTGAAGCACCATTTAGCAGTCGATGTAATAGTGAACATATGTATGTTTAAACTTATCCATCTACAATGCACCGTTGGAGAGATCATTGCAAGGATGCTCTTAAAATCTAAATTTAGTATTAACTGAAGTTCAATCATGCAATCATGCATTCCGTTTGGACTTTCTGTAGTCAACTGCTTAAAGCATACCAGATTCCAGAAACCCTGTAATTGTAATATAGACAAGAGTTTTACAAATGGAAGATTTCACATGAGCCCCCTCACCTGTATCAAAACTCTTGACTGCAGACATGACTAAAGACATTAATATTATGTAGTGTACAACCTACTCTCATCCCTAAATAAGAGTTAAGGTCATTTTGCATTCAAGTGGCCATTACTCGAGTCTCAAAGGAAGAGGAGGTTGATTAGTTCATATGCTATTTTCTTACACTACTTTCAGCATGTTCAGGAGACCAGAGGTAAGTGTGAATTATTGATGCCACTGTTGCCAAATTGAGCATTGCTCGTGCCTGGGGTTTATCCTGGTAAACAAAACATAATCCATAGGCTCAACATATTCATTACTTGTCCATAACTAGGAGACTTATAACTATGACACTATGGATTCGTTCAGATGCTATGTTACTCCACAATGTGTGGGACGATGCTCACAGAGTGAAATACCCTGATACAGATTCTTGTTGATTGAGTGGGTCTGAATCAGATGCCAACTTTAGATACATGGGGCCTCATTACGAGTTAGGAGGTAGCCATGGTGTCATTAGCACCATGGCTACCCCCTTACCGCATTCCAGGTCCGGGTTATGTCTAGACTTGGGGGTGAGTAGGTCCACCGTCTTCATGTTCTGTGCAGTTTGTTGGGCTTTAGTTATTATACTACGGATTATGGATCCCATTTCCATTTATATCAATGAATGTTTAGCACCTTTAGTTAATTTGATCCCCACTTTTCTACGTGATACAATGCATATATTGCAAATTTGATCAGAAATGGTAGTTCTCCCAGGGATGTTGTTGGTCACGCTAGATGTCAAAGCCTTGTATACTTCGATCAACCATGCAAAAGCAATTGCAAGTGTAGACTTTATTTACCGTAAACACTCTGCATCCTATTTTGACCATATTGTAATGGTTAAAGAAATGTTGTCCTGTGCCCTAACTAACAATGTATTTTTGTTCAACAACACTTACTATAAACAAAAAATTGGCGTAGCCATGGGGGCTAGCTATGCCCCAGCCCTGGCCAATATCTTTATGCACCAATTTTAGGGACAATTTGCATTTGCTTACAATCCGTTTGTTCAATTTATTCATGTCTGGAAACGTTATATAGATGACGTGTTTTTGGTTTGGACGGGAACAGTAGATGGTCTTAATGACTTTGTTAACTACCTTAATAATAATGATTGGGGCATCTCATTTACTCATGAATACAGTGCTAGCAGCATCAATTTCTTAGATCTCACCATTACCCTGTCAGACAATTCAATTGTTACTAAAACATTTCGAAAGGCAACCGCAGTCAATGCAATTCTACAGGCTTCTAGTTGTCATAAAAAATCTGTTATCAAGAATATACCTAAAGGTGAATTTATCCGAGCCCGCAGGAATTGCTCCAATGATTCAGACTTTTTACAAGAATGTGCATTCCTATGTGAGAAATTCCAAATGAGAGGCTATGACCGTAGTATAATAACTAATGCCCAACAAACTGCACAGAACATGAGGAGGGTGGACCTATTCATCCCCAAGTCTAGACATAATTGAATTCATTCGAATAAATTGAAATTTATAACAAGGTACAACACAGATAGCTCTAAGCTGTACAAAATTGTTTGTCGTCACTGGCATTTACTTCAGTTCGACCATGAGATCGCACCATGGCTGGATAAAACTCCTAACTTTATCTATAGTAAAGGAAGTAATCTTAAAAATATTCTGTCACCATCATTTATATCTAACCGCAAGCCTGCCAAAACTTGGCTCTCGCAGAGATCTAATAATGGTTTCCACAAATGTGGAAGATGCACAATGTGTTGTCATGCACTTGAGACTTCTAGTAATGATTTTGGTAAACTTGGTATGTTCAAGGTGAACTCTTTCACTAATTGTAATACTCAATTTTGTGTTTACTGCATTCGCTGCCTTTGTGGAAAATACTACATTTGGAGTAAGATCAGACCTCTTAAAATGAGAATACGTGAACACCTATCCACTATTTCAAATCAGGAGTCCAAATATCCACTTGCAACACATTGGCAAAAATGTCATCATCTTGATGACAAATCACAGATTACATTTGTGGGTATGGCTAAAGTATCTGTACCACAACGTGGAGGCAACCTTACCCTCAAATTGAGACAATTGGAAGCACGGTTAATCTGCCAACACTGAACCGTATCCAATGGCCTCAACAGCGACCATGAACTATCTGTGTTTCTTTGATGTCTGGATGCTGAGTTGCACTAGACCTGTATGGAGCTCCATACTTGTTTTTAGATATTGATGATGGGAGCTGTCAGGTGTACACAAGACCGATCATTTTTTAATTGAATTTATCAGAAACTTTTTTCTGTACAATTATTTCAACTAATTGGCTCCAAAAACCGCAGCATCGAGAATTGGGGGACAGTGGGTGGTTTAACCATGGCCCATGTCATCCTTCATAATTGCTAACTCGCCTCCAATACACAAGGTTGCAATAACTGCGCACCCTGTGAACATTACTTGTTTATCTGTATTTTGTCATTATGGGTAGATTAGGCCTATTAATAACAATTGTGGTCTGTGTTATCATTACTATTTGCTAACTAACATTAGCAAGGCGGCATTGTAAATCAACTTTTAAAAATGCATATAAATAATTACAAATTATCTGCCACTTCGTGCCAAATGGCCTCCTTATTTAGTACTAATTATCTCTTGATCATCAATTCAAATGTGTATGGACCTTCATACCTTTTAAACTATAACTTGGGTTCACACCCAATATGGCTGCCAGAGCCTACATCAGAGCTCTAGTTGCTCAACTGGGCTTGACAGTATTAAATACAAGCTCAACAACCATGCGCGAGGCTCCATTTCATCAGTTCGGGCAGAAACGCCGGTGAGTGAAGGTCTTTCGCGCCGACCCCTAAGGATACTTTACCCTGGGGGGACACGCATGTGACCGTCTCGCCTTTGCGAGTGTCTTTTAATTGACTAATTAGTCCTTCCCTCTTTTTGTCACCCCCATTACACGGTGCCGCATGTCTGTTTCAACTCTACCGCATTAGGTCCTTATTGCTTTGACTGACAGCCACAATTGAATAGGCATACGCGTCTATATAGGTATGATTTTTTATTTTATTCTTATTTTATAGATTGTCCATTTAACATGCTCTCTAATCCCACCATATGTTAAGCGGCTAACTTAGATTTTTGTTCCGCTTACAGCGGAGCCACAACTTATAATTGTCGGATACTTAACTACCTTAATCAGATAAGATTCAATACAATTAAACATGGCAATTTTATTTCTAGTGGCTTGCCTAATTATTGATATGGCCACTCTCAAATAAATACTCTGGTTTCTGTTTTTTGGATTTGGTTTCTAAATTAGTAGTTCTAGTGCCAAGCCTCCTCAGGTAAAAACTAATTCATTAACGACTTCCATTATTCAGATATAAGTATGATGAGTCTTGTGCTTACAGGGCCGTTCCCATCACTCACTCTCTTGCATATATCTTTTTCCTTTTTTCTTTTATATATGACATTGACTTGATGGCTCGCCTCACCCCAACAACCTATGGACTATATATCCTTTCATGTCCATTTTTAATTTTGTCATGTCATATAATTATACCTTGCAATGCATATTAATTGGTGTAAACTGTTTGTTAATATTGTGACACCTATTTTGCTTTTTCGTTGCCACCCACATGCTTACTGTATGTTCTTTGGATCTGCATGATGCTTAACTGCTGTTTATTGTTTGTCAAAACTGTACATAATTTGGGTAATTTTCTCAGCCTTGGAAGAAGAGCTTTGCTCGAAACACGTGTCGGCTGTGTTTGATTCACATTAAATCATCTGCAACTAAGCAATTAAAATTGGTTGTGTGCGCAATTTCTGGGAGCAAAGCAATCCGTGTCATTGTAATAATTATAGTTACTGCATGTTGTAGTCAGAGAAACACATCCCGGTTACTGCCTTATAAGTGGAAATAAATGAGTGCAAAGGCTGGAATTTGGCATGTTGCAGATGTACTGCAGGCAGCAACTAACTTTACGGAATGATCACTACAGAAAGAAATGTAGTACACTTGACAAAAACAGGAGAATGGTTAATTTCAGAATTTAGCATCCCCTGCAAAGCCGCACACCAAACATGACTGCTGCATGAGTGAGCCGCCACGATGGCATCTCGAGGCTTGATTTTTGCAATGGGGTTTTTTCTTAGGCATCCATCAGGCCACATGCTTTTTTCCCAGAATAAATCAGCATGATTGTTACTTGGCAACACATTCCAGGAACTCACCACATCAGCACTGAGAATTATCGAATGACCACCCAGAGACCAAAGGATCATCCACAAAGCAAATTGCTAATTGTTTCTCCATCTATGACCAACCATGGGTGCTCATATTCAATGCAGCCAGAAATCTATAAACCAAGCCATTCTGGAAATCCAGAGCCATAGTCCAACTGCTCTCCTTTCAAGGTCCTCTGCACTGAAACAATTCCCCACAAGAATAAAAGAAACAATAGGGCCCCATCAAGTCATCAGGACGGCTCCTACTTTAACAACCATAGTAGGCATTCCCATAACTATACCAATTCCAGCAGCTGACTTGTAAGGACATGCTAATGTTACCACCCATGGCATCCAGGAACAGCTTCATCGTTGCGTCTAGTTATTACGACTCATCTTTTTGTCCATATAATAAAGGAATTGAGGGCAGGCTGCAGGAGTATGAACCCTTTTCAGCAGTACACGCTGCTTGTAGCACAATATCCAGCAAAATCTGAATGTTAGGCGAGATGTGATTCCAGCCTTTGCACTCATTTATTTCCACTTATAAGGCAGTAACTGGCATGTGTTTCTCTGACGACAACATGCAGTAGCTATAATTATTACAAGTTGTAATTCCTCTGAAATATAGCAAAACCCATAAAGTGTGAAACCAGTGGCAGGACATCGAGATGGAGAAGCTGTTTAGCAAAGACACAAAGATGCACTGCCACGTCTTTGTAATTTGTTCATATCAAGAGGTCCATTCCATGCGCTCATGTAAAATGGATTAACTATTGATTTACCTGGTAATTGTAGACTGCCAGCTATTTCCAAGCATGCTTACCAAAAGTGAGGTCTTGTGGAACTTTAACCTATATAATCTGGACCCAGGACTACTCTCTCGTTCCATTCCCCTGTCAAACTTTTTTGGGCTATCACTGATATTATATTTCCATTTCCTCAGGGCGTCAGGGAAAGAATATTCCAGAAAAGAGATGTCAACCTGTGAAGTGTCAGGTTCATTCAACCTCTTCCCACTCTGACACTCTATTCAGGCAATAAGCCCAAGACGAGGGCCATTACCGCATAAGGTAATGCTCCCGGGGACCATAGTTACAGGCCTGAGGGTAGCGGAAAGGGAAAAGATGAGACAGGAATTGTGGTGTCTTTCATGGTCATACATGGTTTGTCTCTATTCCTAGATACCTGGTTATTGCAATACAGTGAAATATTCCTAATTACAGACTACTTTTTGATTCTGCCTTCGCCGGGCTACCTCCTGTCCTTCTACTTGTCCATCATAGTGATGAGCAGTGAGGTGACTGAGTTTAGGTGTGCGGGCTGCCTCCGGGGTGACTCACATATCCAGGTGTGGCCTAAAAGGATTAATTACCACATATCAGAATACAGGGAGAGTTTTGAGCTTACATGCTCAAATGTGATCAGAACTCACACTCTATGAGAAAATCAAAATATATTTGAAGTATATTCTATTTATTCTAGGATTAACTTTGCTTTGAACTGAATTGTTACACAATGCCTGCATTTAAATATATGTTGAGCCTTTATGATAGTTGAAGACAAAGAAAACATGAGAAGGGGGGGTGGGGGGCTATAGAACGAGAGAAATCTTCAGTTACTACCCCTGGAGGCCAGATATGCCATTAGAGGCACACCCTTTAAATATAGAGTAAAAAGATGGTGCACACACGTTAAATTCAATGTGCACAAATATTAGGCACATAGTGAAATGTAAATTCAGAAACATCTACTGTATTTGTAATGTATGCTTTTTTATTAGCAAAACATATCGCTATCTTCTTACAAGTTTGGGTTCAAATACGTCCTACCTGTCCTACTGATTATACTAATATAATATATGTAATATAATAATAATAATGTTATACTAATCGCAAGTCTTTTCTCCTATTATTGTTGCACCTACAAGTGTGATAGGATGCACTGAGAAACTGAATTCTATAGTTACATATAATCCCAGGATTACAATGAATACTGTTAATCTAAGCAAGGCGAGAGTTCTGGCCTGCATTTGTTTCACACAGCCTATACTGATGCCCAACATGTGTGCTTCTTCAGGGTCTGATCCAATAAAGTGATCTAGGATCTCTTAGAAAAAACGAAACACGTATTCTTTATCTCCCTGAAATTATGAGCATAGCAAGGTCCATGTCAAGAGGTAAGTACTTCTGGAGACGTTTGAAGCTTCTCTTGTTTTTCCTTGATTTTACCTACATTCACATACATACGTAGATTGTAACCAAGACACTCCTAAGGTAAAAAGTACTGTGCAATTTGCTCTGATTAAATTATGTTTTAATCAGGGTTAATGAAAAGAAGAAAAACAAAGCGCAAAAGGAATACACGTATGCAAATGTTATGTCTGTTAACACCCATGTGCAAGGCCTGTCTTTTTCTTATATCATTATATTTTATTGTTATTCCATGAACGCGTTATGGACATTTTTTCGGATTTACAATAGAGGTTAATGTCCTCGTTTCACGCTAGCCAATGCACAATATGATTTTGCTTCTATTGCACATTAACCTTTATATTGTAGCTGCCTGTTTCATATTAGCAAGCTAGCAGCACAGCACACCTGCACACCTCACATGCAGCTTTTATTAAGAAATCACTGGCAGTGACTCCCCACTTCCATTCCATAAAGTTGACAGAACACCCTATAACATGTATCAATTCTTCCCCATACTTCACCCATAAAAATACATCTAGTTTGGGGTTTTATATTAATATCTGGTTTCCTTTGGATTCCAAACAAAGGTTTGGCATCCCTGGTTATTTTTCAAGCCCCAACTCCCGTGTGACACAAGACCGAACCTGAGCCGAGAGTTAATCTCGAGGAACATAGAATGCCCGCAAATGCCAATACCCCACTTGGAATATCACAGTCCCTACTCTACAGACAATGGAAGATCTCACTTGGGGAAACGAGGAAAACTCACCAGCAGGAAGGTGTTGCACCGGAACACCTTCCTGCTTGGTGAGTTTTCATACAGAAATTTGCTATATAGATATTATAGGAAATTCATCATTTTTATACAATAATTTATCACAAAAGACATACAACACAGTCACCTGTCAAGTACAGTATGACATTAGAAACACTTACTGGCTTTTTCAGTTTCTAAGGCCGTGGATAGGGATTTGTGCAGTATAAAGGGTAAGAAACCTTATTATCAACTTTATAGTGTTCATTGAATTGCATTTTGCACGTTATGCTTGGCAGGGGTATTTCTCCATTGTATCTCTATTCGTTGTATCTGTCAAATTAAGTGTGAGCAAAAGGTCTCCCCCTTTCTTGATTGTGGGTGGTTTTCCATTTTTCTACATTTCTGTTTGTGTATTTTAAACTATGATGTTTGTATAAGAATAGAAAATGTTATTTTTGTAGAACCTCCTATCCTGAATTTTCTACCTGTTTTTGGCCCTGCTTAGTAAAAGAAATAACATTTGAAGTATTTGTTCTGCGATACACCACACTTTTAGTTTTTTTCATGAAGATTCCCCAGGTGTCCGCGTTGTAAGGGAATACCCACACATAGTTGGGATTGCACTGGTAAGACATCTCAGCAGGAGGTGCCGTGTTTGAGGTTGGAAACCGGAGAACTCCAACTGGCACAGTGAAGCGCTAAATGTAAATTAACCCTGCTCCAGGAAAGTGCTGTGAGTGAGAAGGAGCTACTCAGCACACCAGTTATTGGCAGGGTGACAGGTCGGGTGAAATGTGAGGATTGATCAGCCTTCCACCAAAAGTGCAGGGGAGAGGGACAAAGGTCATAAAGGTGTAGTGAACAGCCACAGGGTGAGAGAGTGGACAAAAATTATCTCCCCAAAGAAAAAGGCTGAAACCAACGAGGAATGATTAAGTGGAAAGATGGGAAGCCCACATAAAAAGATACAGGGGATGAGAAGCCAAGTTCAAAGTCCTTAAAGAAAAATCCTGCAAACGGGAATCTTCACAGGTAACATACCAGCCAAGACATGCAGAAACAACCATTTTCTGTCAATTATGCCAGTGGTTGCTGTGCTTAAAAAGGGTATACAATCGGCCGCCAGGGTGCGCACGGATGAAGTTGTGCGCCATGTGAGCTCATCCCTCAATGGTCACTGAAGAGGTCTGAGCCCCCACTTCATGGACCCCCCCATGACTGGGAACCGGTACCGAGCTGCATGAGCGTGTCCCCTATTGACAGTAGAATATTTGGCGAAAAACAGCGAAGAATTCGACCAGAAACAACCAACTGAACAGAACGGCCGTCCATGTGAAAGTAACCCTTCCCGCCGCCCCGCCGGAGTTTCATACAGGCCCTGGGTTGGAAACGAGGCCGCCCCCTAACACAGGAAAGTGTCCCGACGTAGCGCCTGTCCCGCGCCCCCCCGCAAAGCCTATCTTGAAATTCTGGAGTAGCAAAGGAGAGCCCCCAGGACAGCAATGCGTCGGCCTCACACGGGTGCTCGCAAATGGAAACCAGCGGTACCTGGAGGGCTCGTGAATCAAAGAACGGCAGCGAGCGGAGGCCATCCAGCCCACATAACAACACCCCGCGAGATTGGAAGTTGGCCCGGATGGCCGGTGCACCCCCAACCCATTGAACGGCTTCGGAGACCAGACCAGCGTGCCTTTCAGAGGCCCAGGTTGCGTGATCCGAGGTGCCCGTCGAGTCGGCGCCATCACTACACAACCAAAGCAGTCAGAGCGAGTGGCCAGCACATGGAGTAAGTAAATGCTGCAAAGCCCCCCATACCTCCGAGGACGAAGAAGTTGGATGGTGGGTCCACAGCACCGCCATAGCCCGCAAACGGCAATCCTCAGCTTCCAGCTACATGCCGAGTCGGTCCCCAAAGAATGCTCTGAAACCCCACTGGACAACTAGAGATCCGAGGGTTGGGCACCCAGGACCTGGGGCGTGTGCCCTCCTTGGACGTACCAGGTGTGTCATTGATTCAGTTGATCATGATTTCAAATCCTCCCCACAGCGACCACAACTCTCATAATCCACCGAAGGATGCATATGATCCCAGAGTGATCGGTGAAAAGATCATCCACGCTCTTCATTCTGAGTCACCCTGGCACTGTATCCCGAAAACTATGAATTTGCATTAAATTGTGTTGAGAAATCAGTAGGTCAATAGGCCATACCCAAAGGGTCTCTACTGCGACACAAACCTTCGTCCACCCCAGCTCGCTCTGGTCCCGTCTGGTGGTGGCCAGAGTTACATCTACCGGTACGCCAGTGCCCCCCAGATTTATGGACACTAAGCAGAAGTTGGCAAAGTGCAAGTTTTCCCAAGCCCCCAACACACCGCCGACTCCTGACTGCACAAGCATGGCTTCCAAAGGACCTGAGGCAGCTTTAACTAGGGCAGATATCGCTGACCTCGTCACTGAAATGAAGGGAATGAGAGCAGACATAGGGAACAAGATTGACAAAATCACAAATAAAATCGATAAAATGGAGGAGAGGCTTGAGGAGGTTGAACATAACCAAACCTCATCGAGCACGCTGAAAATGCAGATAGACCAACGTCTTGCAGAAATTGAAAACAAGGAAGAAGAAATCCGTTTAAAGGTCGACAACTTAGAGAATAGAGAACATCGCAACAACATACGTGTATTTGGCATTCCGGAGATCGAAGGGGAATCTGAATCATACCCCAAAAAAGCTCTACACGATATCCTGAAGCTACTCTTCAAAGACGACACGGTAGATGAGCCCAAAATTGACCGGATCCATCGAGCCGGGGGCAAACCAGGTGGCCCGAGAACAGTACTAGCCCGGTTTCACAATTATGCAGACAGGGCTCAAATTCTGGAAAAGGCCAGGCTCACACCGCAGATCTTGATGGGGGAAGCGAATATTGCCATCTTTCAAGATTTATCCTCCCTCACACTGGCGCTGAGAAGAAAATGTCTTCCAATCACTAAACTACTCAAAGACAAGGGCATAAGATACCGGTGGGGCTACCCATTCTCACTGACATTCCAATGGGGCGGAAGGAAGACGAAACTAATTTCCGAGAGAGACATCTCCAATTGCATCGCAGACTTATTGGGCCCTCAGGCAGACGGAGCTGCCATGAGTACACAGAGGAATGAGGTTGGAGAATGGCAAATCAAAGGCCCTCGAAGAAGAAGAATAAAAGGATCCAGAAAGTTTAGGAGGATGAACACCTCCCCGGACATGGAACATTGACTCTATCACTAATCTAATCACTTCTCTCGCGAAGAAACTTTGGACGGCAATGTCGGAGCAAGGTAACACTGAAACAAAGGTGATTCTCGAATTACAGCCTAATACTGAAGAATGACAGCAGGCCTTTGTGAACTGAAGTAATGACAGGAAATAAGGGAACATCTGGAACATCTAAAAGCCATTGAAAACATCAGAAGGACACTCACCGAGTACCACCAGATGATGGGTGGGTTGTCACCCTCCTCACATTGCCCCACTCGACCCCGGTGATGTAAGCAGGAAATGGACAATGGTAAGGACACACACACACGATGTGCACCAATGCATTTCCATGGGCTCTGTAGGCGGTGGGGGAGATCGAGGACTGGGGGTGACCCGGTGAAGTGAGAAATGGGGGTGGTACTGAGAGCCAATATAAAACAAAAACTGCCCATACAATGTCTTATTGGGATTTTGATATCAGACTCACATGACTGAGATTCTATGGTTGTAAGACGGTTCAGTTTGTTAACATGTTTATCTAATGTAGGAGGGGAGTTGGGGGCTCATGGTTAAGACGATATGTATATGTGATTGGGACCGTTCAAGGTGCGGTTCCCGCTGGTGGTCCGAGGGCAACTTGGTGAATATAACCTAACTAAATCGGACACCGCATAGATATGGGGAGGGGCGGATGGGGCAGTGCAACTCGAAGGGTCTGAGGAAATGGATGAGGAAGAGGGAGAGAGGGAGGGAAAGGCAAACTTCAAACTTTTAACGCCAGAGCACCAAGAATGCTCATCGGCCCGTGCAGGGCCAAGCAAAAGCCGACTCATTAGCAAGAAGTCAGACATGTGGCAGGTACCTAGAGCACAGACATTGAGGCAGACGCGCTTAATTGGCTATTCCACACATATAAATAACAATGGTGACTGCACCTAGACACCACATGCTACGCATTTGCACACTCAATGTGAAAGGCCTAAATTCCCCCACAAAACGCTCACTAGTAGCTAGAGAATTTAAGAGGTCCAACATTGATATTATGTTCCTACAAGAGACAAAATACCAGAGGGGCAGCGATAAAGGGATCCCCAGTAGTCAAAAAAGCCGGGGTGGGAATCCTGATCTGAAAGAGCCTCCGCATGAAGATCCTAAACTCCTGGTCCGACACAGAGGGCAGAGCCATGGTAATAGTGGGATCCATCCGGGACACAGTGATAACCCTTGCCACAATTTATGCCTCCAATCAAGGTCAAAAGAGATTCCTTCTTAAAACAACCAAATGGCTTTTCAACAAGTCGCACGGTCACACTATTCTAGGGGGGGACTTCAACACATGGATGAGTGGTTCCATGAATAGGCAAATCACAGATGACGCCTCCCAACCCCCCCAGACAAAAGAACACGCAGAAATTAAATCGAACCTTGCCCTGTATGGCCTCTAAAACAGCGGGCATCATCTACATCCATCTGACAAACTATTTACCTTTCGGTCCATCCCCCACGATACGCCCACGAGAATAGAGTATGTGTTCCTTTCTGAGGACCTAATGAGAATACTGCAGACCGCAGGGGCGTTGCTAGGGGGGGCTAAGAGGGTTATAGCCCCATATCTTTTGGTTGTAGCCCCAGATAGAATCTCAGGAGCTACAGCCAAAAGACTAGCTAGCCCTCATTCCCAACAGTTCCGACATCAGCATAGCCCTGGGTCTTTTCCAGACCTAGCAACTCCCCTGCGCAAACATACACCCCATTGCATGGTCTGATCCTGACATGGTCGTGGTGGACATGGACTGGGATGGCCTGGCCCGTCGCAACACAAAGTGGAGGTGCAACGAAACTCTGTGGTCGGATGTGGGTTTTAGGGAGGAACTAGAAAATGAAATTAAACAATTCTTCATAACCAATGACACAGGTGAAGTCACAAAAGTAAATATATGGGAAGCAGCAAAGGCCACTTGGCGCGAGATCCTAATCAGAGAGGAAGCGAGTAAGAAGAGAGAACGCACCTTATTGGAGACTAACATCAGAAAGAAACTAGACGCAGCACAGAGCCTAGCACAGACGTCCCCACAAAGCAGATCTAGACACCTTGCCGAAGCCAAAGATCTAAGGGAGGAGCTAAAAGCCCTGGAAATGGGTAAGGTAGCTCAGACCTCACAATACCTAAAACAAAAATACTACAAGAAGGGAGATAAAGCTGATGCCCTCCTCGCGGCAAGGCTTCATGCACAAAGGGCAGAAAGATGGGTGGACACGATAGAGAGGACGGATGGTACCCTCATAGACACAGTGTAATCTTCCCCAGAAGGCATACAAGAGGCGTTTGCCTTCTTTTATGAAGACTTATATACCAGCGACCCTCCTCCCCAATGGAGAGTGTAGACGCTTACCTCAAAGAGACAGATCTCCCTACACTCACGGGTCTCGAGGCTGAGGCCCTCGACGCACCGGTCACCGGGGATGAAGTTTCCGAGGCCATCAAGCATCTTAAGTCAGGGACGGCACCAGGGGATGATGGCTTTACACCTGGCTTCTATAAAACGTTCACTGCGTTCCTCGCCCCCTTCCTAGTTACCCTATTCAACAATATCTTTGAAACGGGACGGGCACCCCCGTCCTTTGCCCAGGCCTTCCTAACGGTCATTCCGAAAGAAGGTAAAGACCCAAAACATTGTGCATAGTATCATCCCATATCACTCCTCAATATAGACGCCAAAATATACGCAAGAATAATAGCAGCCAGACTAGAAACACACCTACCTAAATTAATACACTCAGATCAAGTCGGCTTTGTAATGGGAAGGCAGGGAGTGGATACAATGAGGAAAACACTACACCTGATACATGAGGCACAGGGGAGTAGTGACGACCCAACCCTCCTGTCACTTGACGCCAAAAAGGCCTTTGACAGAGTGGACTAGGAGTTCCTGGAAAGGGTCTTTAATCTGGATAGGTCTCGGCCCCAAACTCTGTCGCGCCATCAAGGCAATATACTCATCTCCCATGACCTCTGTGACGGTGAACGGTGGCTACTCAAGTTGGTTTCCACTGGAAAGAGGAACCAGACAGGGCTGCCCACTATCCGCCATACTATTTGTGCTGTCCCTTGAACCACTGGCGCAGAAGTTAAGGCTTGACAAAAGGGTGGAGGGAATTACAGTTGGTGACCGAGAATATTCTCCTACACACAACCAACCCCCTGAGTTTGATACCGGCGGCTATGGAGATAATTGAGGAATACGGCCAACTGGCGGGCTTGAAAATGAACACAGCAAAATCGGTCCTCCTTCCGATTGACAAGAGTAGGGACTCAGAGGTTGAAAGATTCGCACCCCTGGGTATGAAGGTCAGTCTCACCACGATGCGGTACCTGGGTATCAATGTGACTCGAAACCTAACTGACCTATTTGAAGCCAACTTCCCCCCGATATTAGACACGCTCCAAAAAAGATATTGTCCGGTGGACAAAGCTTACTATCTAGTGAATGGGCCGTTTGAACACCATCAAAGTGGTTATCCTAACGAAGCTGCTCTACTTATTCCAGATGCTCCCCATCCAACTACCCAAAGAATTCTTTGTAACCACTTAAAAAGTTCTACACACCTTTCTATGGCAAAACAAAAAACCAAGGGTCCCCGCTGCTTTACTTCACCTTCGGAAAGAAGATGGGGGGTAGGCCCCCCGAACATAGAGCTCTACTATAGGGCAGCCCAATTGCGAGTGCTAATCCCGCATGTCAGACAACAAAATGACCTCCAATGGATAGCTCTAGACAACTATCATCTGCGTCCATTTATCGTGGGAGAATGGTTATGGGTACCCGGACCCCAGTTATGAAATAGCATTAAAAACCATCCCATCCTCGGGACCTTATGGGCCATATGGAAACCAAACAAGGGTATGAAAGGAGTCACAACATGGCCCGCCCCACTAGCACACTTATGGGCACCCGGCATTCGAGATGATATCCCTGATCCAGGCAGTTTTGAATCATGGTACCAGGCAGGGCTTGAAAGGGCAGGGCAACTACGGCGAAATAACGCATTCATCTCCATCCAGGACCTGGAAGAAGCCCTTGGCATAGGCCCACTCTCAGTTTTCCTATACTTGCGAGTCGCGACTGAAAGGCGTCATGACCCGTGAAGTCTGGAAGGAGGCCCTACAGAGAGACCTCACCCCATTCGAAAGCATTCTAGACACATACCTGGGCTCCAAGGGCCTCATAACTGCAATGTACACAGCGTTAGTAGGAATCAATATAACCCCCTCAGCTACTTTAAAACAGAAATGGGAAAATGACCTTGGTAGACATCTCCCCCCAAAGACATGGCTTAAGATATGTAGAAGGACCTCAAAAACCTCTATCGCATGCCAGTACAAATTGCATGGAATTAAGCTACTCTACAGATGGCAGTACGACCCGCTTAGACTGGCTAAGATGTATCAGGATGTTGGCGGGGCTGTGGCCAGAAAGCAGATTACTGGCACCTGTGGTGGGGATGCAAGGCAGTCCAAGCTTACTGGGACGAAGTCCTCAGCTGGATCAAAGAGCTCGAAGGGGAGGAGAGGTAGAAGCAACTACTCATGATCCTATTTAGCTTGGTCGAGACGAATGAACAAACACTTAAGGTACCTAAAATGACACATGGGCTCCTGCTTGCTGCAAGGGCCTGCCTCACGACTGTGTGGAAAAGAGTAAGTCTACCAACCAAAGCTGAGTGGATCAATGTCTCCTGTAATATTTACAATATAGACAAGCTAACAGTCGCCATTCATGGCGATCGCACCTCCATTGACAATGAGTGGTCCGAATTCCGAGCCAAATACATTACCTGAGTGTGCAACACAGCGTAGCCAAGTCACCAGTTCTTTGTTCTGTCTAATGATCCAATGTTAACCCCAATATGTCATATGTAAGTGCCACTGCTTCAAATTACGAATTTGCCTACTAACTCCGCCGTCGAACTACAGAAATCAGTGAGACCATCTGTCGCCTCAAGGGTTGCAGGGTGGGGGGAGGGAGCTAGGGGCTAAATTGGGGTTACAAGTTACTATGAGTCATTGTATTGCACATAAGTTGTTTCACAATCTTTGTAATGAAAACTGCAATATCCTTGTTGAAAAGCAATAAAACCAATTTAAAAAAAAAAGGGTATACAATATCAGACGGTTGTCAGTACTTGTTGGCTGTGCTACTCCTAAATTCGTATAGAGGTACAGTAAAATAATGAGGAGCTGCTTCAATGGGGAGATTAGAGCACACAGCCTTGTTGTAGTCCAAAAGTACAAGCAATCAAGACAATCCCCAATACAAGCACTCTATCTAGAAATAAACTAAAACAATTTTAAAGTTATCACAATGGCCTATTGACTTCTGCAAAAGGTTCTTAACAAGTCAAAGAAAAAAACTATGGTGTGACTTTTTTGGTTAGTAAGGGGACAAAATAATTTCCATCAAAAAGTCAGTACAATGTACAATTAAGTATTAATTGCTGTTCAATCTTCATTTGCAATCAATATTCATTGCTGACTACATGGCCATGAGTTTCACCCTTCAGGGCTTTGTCAATCAATAATGACATTGCTTATCGATATTTCATGACTTTGTAGCCCAAAGATGCTAGGCACTTGTGATCCATTCAAATCATGCTTTATTGAAAGTCATCCCAAAAACTGCCATTCACATGTATTCATGCTCAAATAATCCAGTTGCAACTTTACGTACGTGAGTCCATGCTGTAGCCCCCACACAGCTGTTAAGACAACTCCCGTAAGGTAGAGTTCACAGTAATTAAGAATATCATGACCGGAAGGGACTAGAAGTACGTATTCAGACTGGATCAAGCAGAAAAGAAATGAGAAGAACAGCCTCCAGTAACCTCTGTAGTCACCGTACTTCTAAGAGGAGGAGAAGCCCTCCTTGAGTGGTCTAGCAAGACTCTTCAGTAGAAGATGGCTGGGCCGAGGTTAGACATTTGAGACCGCCAGCCGGCAGAGTGGAGAAATGAATGATGATTAGCCCTGCTCCAGGAAAGTGCTGTGTGAAAGAAGGAATTGCACAGCACACCCGTGATTGATAGGGTGACAAGATGGTTTGAATAATACGAATTACTAGCTTGCCAGTGGAAGTGCCGGAGTGAAGAAAGAGTCACAGAGATGGACAGAGCCGCAAAGCATGGGTGGAGTGGACAATGGTCACATAAGCAGTGGACACAGGATGAGAGGGTGGACGACTTGAAATCCCCAAAGAAAAGGCAGAAATGTAAGAGGATTGAATGATTGGAGATAAGGGGAAACACAAATCACAAGATCTAGTGCCAGAAAGGCCAAAACAAACAGGATAATTCTGGGTTTGGTGAATTTACCAGTGGTAAATCTGCCAAAAGTATTGCCATTACTTCTGGCTTACCACTTTGGAACTGTGCGTAAATCCTCCATATTCCAAGGTGATGTTATTCCCCTTTTTTTCGAGTCCCATAGAATTCCATTGGATTTTGGAAGAACTACTGCCATTGGTAATTCTGACAGTGGCACGTCCACCCTTTTTAAGAGGTAAACTGTTGGAAATACCTCCAACCAAGTTCTGGAGATTTGTCCTCCACTTTACCTCCAAAGTCAAAATTCGGTGGTGTGGGAAAAGCAGCAGTAATTCCTTTTCTGCCGATTTTCTACTCTACTGCCCAACTCGGAATGGCCCTCAAAGTCCTTAAACGGAAATCGTAAAAAAGAAACACTGTAAGGAAGGCAGGACGAACCATTGTCTGTTAACCATGTTTGGGGTTGCTCTGCTAATAAAGAAAACGTCACCTCGACCCAGAGGTCCTTGGTCCTAGGTCTACCACACTACTGCAGTAACACCGGGTCCATCTTGGAATGGAGTATTCTGCTTGATGTGGACCTGGAAACAGCAACTTTGCACTTATTACACCTTCTAAATTGCTGTGTTCTTGTAAGTCTCCTTATAACCCAATCCTTCCAAGTTATCTGCCCAGTTCCAATTTTCCTAAAGATATCGTACTAGTGCCACAGTTTTTTCTTAGATCTGTTGTACTTATAAATCATTTGTACATCCCTCATGAAAGCATTCCACATGATGGCTTCAACCTTTACTGCAAAGCACATATCCTTCACATGCAAACAGTCATGAGTTGAATATATACATTAAGATAGATAGAGAGATAGTTTGCCTTATTAACTTTTCCTCTCTCAGCTGTCTGTAAGTAATGAACACCTCTTTAGACTTTTTGAAGATTAGGTAATTTAAAAAAAGTTCTGCTCCTCATTTCCCTTTCTTTGGCAAGGTCCACTCAAAATGATAGGTGTTCTATTCAGACTGGTTGATCTTATGTTATGGATTCAAGAGTCACAATTTATATTTTCAACTCGTTCTTTCTTTCTGTTGTCTTTAAATATACAATATGTTTGGAATGTGTGTTATGGATCATGCCTCTATTGCCTCGAGTTCTGCAACAGACAGGAACCGCCAATAATACAGTACAACTACCACAACAACCACAACATCTTTCACTGCCACCACTGTTACCAGCACAACACAGCCATCATGCCAACTCCAGTACAGAAGGGACACTCCAGCTGCATTCAAGAGCCTTACGAACTTAGGGTAAAACCCAAGGTTTTCCAAAATTCACAAAAATGCAGGAGCTCCTCTACTAATAACTAACATGGCCCAAATAATATGTTCTATTGAATGTTCTATTGAATGTTTCCCAGTTAGGGGGGTCTGTTACTATATATTCACAAAACGGGAGCCCTCCTACCGTTAACAAACATGGCAAAGTAATCTTTTTTAAATTCTTTTTGTATTTGCGTCTTAGCCAAATCATGGCTTTTCACAATATAACAACATCTAAAAAAGAAAACAACAGATATGCAGCACAAAAACAGTATACATTCAATTTGATAAAAAAGATAGGAAAGCGGGAAGAGAAATAATACAAAACATAAAAAAAGAAATAAAAGAACAAAATATACAATAAACAATTCCCCTCCTCGAAAATCATGATTTCTTAATGAAGGCAGTTGGCAGGCATTGCATTGCGAATAGATGACAAATCTCCCCTTAAGCACAGTTGACTCATATCGTTGCCTAAGGACTTGCCTATTTCTGATTGGAATTTAGCAATAAGGCCTAATGCTTGGAGCACTTGAATCACTTGGATTGTTAGAGCCACTTCTTCTCCCACAATCAATCAATCAATTTCAAAACGTCTTGGAGTGTAGGATATCTGCTCTCTCTACTGTGTGGAACACATTTCTCCTCACCTCCCAGGTACTGCTGCAGTTCAACAAAATATGATTGAGGGACTGGACAATATTTTCTTTTCACCAAGTACAACCAAATGCACATGCATTACCCTTGTCATAGGACATTAGGACTTCTCCAGTAGGCACAAGATTGAGACACATCCTCAGAAATTGCTGCCTCAACCTAGAATGGGGGAAGCATCTGAGATATCTCGTAACGTTTCCCATTTTTTTGTCATTTGGGAGGAAGGATTTAACTTGGACTAAGGAACTCATCAATTCCATGGTGCGTATACAATCTGTTCTTTTCATCAATCTCTTTGTGCGGAGTGGGTTGGAGATAATCTCCTCAACATCACTTTCACAATCTGAAAGAATTGTTGTTACCATTAATTTTAATTTATTAGCCTCAGAGGATTCAGTCACAATGTAGATGCAATATTTGCATAGAGAGAATTCACTTGTGGAACTATAATCGATCTGTACAGTGAAGTGATCGGCCAGTCCACATGCATTTTTAATGAAGACAGCCCCAGTTTAAATCTTAGACTGGCCATAGGAAGGGAGAGAGGCAGGCCCAGTACTTTTTTCCAGAGTCGACCCTCTACTCTTATGCAGTTGATCTCCCAGAGCAGAGGTTTGGTGACAATCCCAGAGAGCAAAGCTGGGAGTACCTTGGCTATATAGAATTTTAGTAAACGCTCCAAGGAAAACTTAGGGAGCCTGTTTCCCCCACCTTTTGCAGATCATTATGTTAGATTTTTTCACATTAATCTCCAATTCCATATTGCTTTTAAGATGTGATGCATACCTTCCGGAGAACAGTCCAGTAGGAGTATGTCATCAGCATAGGCCAGCCATATGAAAGGAGTACCTCCTATTTTAGGGCTGATCAATGCAGCGGAAACCAAACCTCTGTCCAAATCAGCCATTTAGAGGGTGAACAGAATGGCAGCTATGAGGCAACCTTGCCTTACCTCTCTACCCACTCCTATTGGGACTGACAGCTAACCCGCTGTAATTCAGTCTGATCTTCAGGAAGATGTCTTCATGGAGGCTTACCATTGTAGCTAAAAGGTTTCTCGCCATTCTCCAGGCATTGAGATTAGTCCAAAATCGCTCTCTGCATACCACATTGAATGTCTTCAATAAATCAATCCAGGCGCCATATAGGGCAGGTCCTCCTTTCCCCTAAGAGTTGTTGTTGACTAGATTCAAAACTAATCCCACTTCTCCCAGCTGTTGAGACATGGGTACCTAGATTCAAAGGAGGTGCAAGTACTGCAGTGTCAATGCCCCCGTCCCTCAACCTCCTCTGGGGCATCTTTTGATCTTTCTCAGGCCGGGTCATTGAGACTTCATGTAACGCTCACCTGATTCCCACGGAGGCGCGGGTCTTGGCAGGAAGCTGTCTGTAACTCGAAAAGTGATGTGCAGGACTCGATTGGCTTCTGGGGTCGAACCTCTTCGCACTGTGTGTCGGACTCAAAGAGTGAGGTTTCTGCAGGTGAAAGAATATGGGGGTGAATGGTCTGGGTAGTTGAATGTCCCTCTCTCTCTCTCTCTTCCCAGCTTTTTCGTAGAGCCCCCCCCCCCAGGTCAACGTGCTCACCTTATATAGGTGAATGCTGGGCTCTCCATCTGCGTCTGGTGCAGGGTGCCGTTGCCAGTTCCTTCACTGGTGAAACATAGGCCTCTTGAATTCAGAGGATGGTTACCGTCGTTATCTGCACTAGCGGTGAGTTTCTGGACACCTTTTGTCTTTATAGTCTTTAAATGCGTGGCACGTTTATATGCAGACTCTATATAATGCTTTTCCCTTATGTATTGCAGGGCTCTTGAGATGGAAGATGAAGTGAAGCGCCTGGAAGTTCGTAAGTATGGCAAGCGCTCTAACTGTCTCTTTCCTTGCAGCTTAGTTCGTGTTAAAGAGACGCCAGAGTATTTGCAGGCGTTTGATTGCGACGAGCGTGACGGACGTAAGTAAATACCTGCTTAATGTCTTTTCTTTTGCCTTTCAGATATTGGTTTGCAGCGCCAGAGTCCGCAGAATGCCAGTAAGTTGTTAACGATACTTTGTCTTTACAGGCGGCGATGCAGAACGAAGAAATCCGGAATTCACAGCGTGCCGGTAAGTATGGCAATGCTTTTGCCTTTGCAGGTGGAGATGCGGCGTGAAGAAGCGGCCGCAGCCGATGGATCAGGTGAGTAAGTACTGCGTGTAAAGTTCGCCTTGCTAACCTGTTGTTTCTGTTCTTTGCAGGTGCTGATGATGTCTGGATACTGAAATGGTAAGTAGGATTCTTGCAGGTCCAGGATCAGAAGAAGAAAAGCCGGAGCAGACTCGGTGAGCGTTCTGCTGCAGATGCAGAATAACGCGAAGCACGCTTCATCTATTGGGTGTGGTTTAAATAGCCTTGGAGTGATGAGGCGTCTTCTTCCACGGCCCCGCCTAGGTAAGAAAAGAGTTCCAGTTTCCAGAAGAGTTCCAGTGCTGTATCCAGGGAGTGGAGCTGCCCCACCCAGGTAAGAAAGTAGTTCCTGTTCTTAGATAGCTTCTAAGTGGCTGGTAAGTAAGCAGCATGGTCTGCTGCAGGTAAGTCCACCCAAGCATCCTCACAGCTAATATGAGCCCGGCGCTTCCAGTGCCGGGACCAATGGTTTTGATGAGCCTGGTGCCACCGGCGCCAGGACAAGGTCCAACAGGTCCCAGTGGGGACCGGCTGGTGCCTAGGATTAGGGTTAGGGGCCTGCTTCCAAGGACGTTGGGCTGGTCCTGGCTCCTTGGAAGCAGTGATCATGACACTTCATAACTCCTGTTCTTCAGGTCTAGATCCACTGCCAAAATTGCTTCCGCTGCCAGCTTGGACTTTAGACCGATTTCCACGGTTGTCACTTAGTCTCTATACAGAAAGCGGACACATTCTATATCCTTGATTGAAAGTAGGTATACATCTGGGATTTTCTTAACGATTTCCAGTAAGGTACTATGGTTTAGTGCTCCCTGATTTGTAACCTTCTTTTTAGATTGAATCCAGAGCCTTGGAATAGTAAAGGGACATGATGTTGTATCCGCCCTCACTTCATTTTGTGTCTGGTTAGACACGGTGGTTGGCCTTACTGGAACTTCAGATCCTGGTATCATTTTATCAGCCTGTAATTTTCTTCACAGGAAATTTGGGGCAAACTTGATGGGGTGCTTTGGTTGGCTCACAAGGGGGGGTTGGAGTTCTACTTTCCGGACCCCAGCCCCAGATCGCTTCTGTCTGATTACCAATGCTTTCCCTAACCTGCACAGGCTCATTCACATCAATACGAACCACCTCTTGGGATTCAGTTTGATCGACCCTTCTTGGTATCTCCCCTCTGAATGTTTACTACCATTAGGGGAGCATTTACTCCTGTGCTTCTAAGATGGTTTTGTCTGATTATTTTTTGTTTTCGATGATGCCACCACCGGATTGGATAGCGACTGAATGAAACTTAACGTGGTCTATTTATTATTATTCCTGACTTTTTTATTCTTAGTTTTGGGCATTGGCTCTACTGCAATAGAAATCCCTGATTTCCACTTCTGTTTCTTTTTCTTTGTTTCACTCTCCTCTTGGCCAGCTGGAAATATGATTGTAGGATCTTCCAGGGCCAGTCTTGTTGTGTTGCCTTCAACATCTGTCTCGCTCTCAACTACATGCGCCAAATGCCTAAAGTCATTAAGCACTGAATCTGATAGGTGATATCATCAAAGATTGTCATTGCCAATGTTTCTGCCAATTCCTCTGCAGCCCCACCTAAAATTCCAGTAGGCTCTACTCGTAGATTGACCATCAGACTTTTCTAGAAGCTTGTCCAGTTTTAACAGGGCTTTCGTTGTTAGGGCCTTGTTTGCCACCATCTCCCGTGAATGGTTAGCCAGGTCCAACTTCCACTCCAAGATATTTGTCATTATAGAGGTGTTCATTACTTTTCGTATCCCTGTCAGAGAGGAATCACATTCTCTTATTTCTTTAGCGAATTCCATGAGAATTCCCGACTGGACATGAACTTCCCATTTTCTTAGGTCAAAGACTGTAGTATATGTAAATATGAATATGTGTAATCTTGACGAGCAGGAACGAGAAGGATTTCATGAGAGCGCCTCTCAGAACACAGGAGACGCGCCCGTGAGAGAAGAGCGTGGGTGACTTGATTGTAAACAATAATTGTATGCCAGTTGGTGGAGCTCAACATACCATTCTGTCTGTCTGCTTGCTGCTCGTTTATCATACTGCATTATAATAAATATATCACAAATTTATCTCCGCTTCCTTCGTGATCCTTACCCACACTGCAAGTGGCAACAAGGAATCGAGCTCCACCGCCTCCTTTGTATGAATCCGCAGGACCGGCAGTTGTCATCCTCCGTGCATTCGCCTCACCGTCGGATCAAGGACCTGGCCGCTCCGTTCATACGAACGTGGTAGCGGCTGCAACGCTCCCCAGTCCCCAGGCCACTCCGTTCATACGGACGCATCGGCGGCTGCAACATTCACCGAATCAACTACAACGCCTCTCAAGTAAGTCCCTGCTGCGTCGGCGCTGCCTGCATTGATTTTACCTTCCGGAGCCCGGCTCCACCCCTACCTGGTGCCCAGCCTATCACGGCTTCCTGTTGTGTACCATAATACACGCTATAGAAGTGCACTGCACTCTAATGTTAAGTATTATATATTCTGAACGCGACCCTGTGAAACAGACATTTGGCAACTTAGTCCCCAGGCATCTCATTGTTGAACACTGTCAATACTATTATACACACAAATCATATGTTACACTAAGACAATAACACTTTGAACCTCTAGAGCAAGTGCAGTCTAGAACTGTTGTGCTACAATCTGTGTACATTAATGAAGACTTCACATTGACATAAATGTGAATGCCACACTGGAAAGTACAGGAAGCTAATCCAGCCATACACAGTGATCCCACGTTCATTTTAGAATATTGTGCCACATCATCAAGTTCGAGAATATTACTGAACCACATGTGGAAGTGTGAAGAGTGCAGTTGAATTTTCTCACATTGCAAAAATTATTATCGCGTGTTGGATAAAAGTGATCAATCATCATGTCTTTTAGTGGCGTTCCACCTCCAATGTTTTTCCTATCAGATGTTGGGGAGCCAACAATTCCATGGAAGAGATGGATTAAGGCCTTTGAACATTATTCAGGAGTGGTATGTGGTCAAAATTGTAGTGTGGAAAAGAGGAAATCACTCTTATTGCACTGTCTTGGCCCAGCCGGGCAAGAATAATTTGAAGATTTATATGAATTACTTCCTCAGGAGAGTGCAGACCTGAATGAATATGATTCTCAGCAAAAAAGATGAGCAAACATTACGAAAAAAAAGTAAGCACTATCCTTGAACGCTACAAATTTGGGAAAAGAATTCAGGAGGAAGGCGAAAGCATTGAACAATACATAACTGGATTGAGGAAATTGGCCAGAACTTGTGATTTTAATGCAAAATTGGATGAGAGACTTTGCGACCAATTCATGTTAGAGTGCAGGAGCAGCAAAGTGAGAGAGAAGCTATGGGCCGAGGACGATCCACCACTTGATACAGTCCTGCAGATAGCCAAAGAGGTCGAACACACTGAAAAATGTGTTCAAGAATTGGAGAAAACAGTACAATCTGCTGAAATTAAACATGATATCCCGAAAAGTAGTGCCGTAATGAATACTAATAAGAGTAACGAATCAATAGCCCAAGTGACAGATATAACCAGCGGTAAGAGCAGGTTGGAGAAAGCTTGCAGATCGTCATGGAATGAGGACAAGAGAGGCAGAGGTGCATCCAAGACATATGTAAGGAAAAGGAGTCCACGCAAGCAAAGGAGCAGTCCAAGAAGGAGGAACACTGGCAGGTGCTTTAGATGTGACAGTACGGACCATTGGGCGGATAATCCTGAATGCCCGGCTTTGAAGATTATATGTAGTAGATGCAAGAGCAAAGGTCACTACGCCAGATGTTGTAAAGTACAGAATACCTCTATGAATTAGATCGGCGATAATGATCATAGTGACGGTGATGAGCACGAATGTGTATTTGTCATATCTGATAAGAAAAACGAAGAAAAAAAGGAGAGTCCAAAGGCCATGGTGTGCGTAGATAGAGGGAATATGCACATGATGATTGACTCTGGCGCTAAGTACACTCTTATACCGCAGATATGTGGGACAAAGAAAAAAATGAATATTTACACGAACGTGACATAAAACCCAGAACTTATGGTAGGGTTAAAATAGATATTATCGGCTGGTTTTGGGGCACGCTTAAGTTCAAAAATAGGAGAGCGAATGGACAAATTTACATCACGAGAGCTGGAAGAATTCCTCTGCTAAGTTGGACCCATCAAAGTAAACTTAAAGTAAAATTGGATGCCAGCACCGATGAGTCAGTAATGAACATTGAAGGCAATAATATAAGAACCCATACAGAAAAAAAAGGCACAGAAGACAATATAGAAATGATGAAAGGAGTCTTCAAGGATGAGATCGGATGTCTGGGAGGTTTTGTACATAAGATCATGATGAAACCGGGGTGTGTTCCAGTGGCGCAGAAATTACACAACATTCCTCTCTCTATGAGAGAAGAGGTAAAAAAGGAGATAAAGAACCTGGAAGAGCAAGGTGTCATAGAGAGCATTGACGCTAGTGAATGGGTCTCTCCCCTGGTAGTATTAAGGAAGAAATCTGGGAAATTGAGAATATGCATTGACATGCAGGAGTTAAATAAGTGCATAATACCAGACAGACACCCACTCCCTAACATCCAAGAGATAGTGTCAACTATTGGTCCGTCGAAGAATTTCTCCACCCTTGATTTAAATTCAGCATTTCACCAAGTGAAGTTACACAAGGAATCCAGGAGTATGACAGCATTCATTACACCAGAGGGTTTGTACCAATACAAAAGATTACCTTTTGGACTTATATCTGCTGCTTTTGTCTTTCAGAAGATTATGCACACGTTGTTTCAAGGGGACCGTGGCATCATATGTTTCCAAGATGATATATTGGTCCATGCCACTGATCAGAAGACACATGATGAGAGACTGCGATATGTGTGTGAAAAATTATATAGGGCAGGCATGACCTTGAGTAAAGAGAAATGCAGAATTGATTGTCGTGAAATTGAGTACTTGGGGCATACAATATCAGCTGATGTTGTGCGGCCAAAGAGACAATTACTAGATGCTATAGAAAATATGCCAAGACCCAAATCTAAAGAAGAAGTACGTACCTTCATTGGCATGGCGGAGTACTACTCAAAATTCATGCAAGACTTTGCTACGCACACTATTCCCCTGCGTAAATTGTTAAAAAGGAAAACGTTTGCATGGGACATGGAGTGTGAAGAGGAATTTGTGTGGATAAAACGTGAATTGAATAAAGCACCATCTTTGAGAAATTTCAAGAGTGGGGAGAAAAATGGCCTCTGGGCAGTCGTTACGCAGGAAATTGATGGCAATGAGAGGTTGATTGCTCTTGCATCCAGACTGTTGAAAGGAGCTGAAAAATCATATGCAGCCATTGAAAAAGAAACACTGGCCATCAAGTGGGGTGCAGAGAAGTTCCAGAATTTTATAAGGGGTGCGGAAATAGAATTCCGTATGGACCACAAACCGTTGGTCCATGTCATAATGAATAAAGGTTTGGACAATGTCTCAAATCGTATAAAAAGATGGGTTATACTCCTGCAAGACTATAACTGTGTGGTGAAATATGTGCCAGGTACAAGGAATCGAGCTGCTGACTGCCTCTCAAGGCTTACCAATATTTCAGAGATAGATGATGATGAGGATATGAGGTCTGAAGTAGTGCTGAACGTTGATGCCCTTTCCATATCAGAGAAAGAATGGGAGGAAGCAGAAGAGTTAGACAGTACATTGATATGTTTGAGACAAATCATAAGAGTGAAATCTTCTCAATGAAGGTCAAATATGAAGAGAATGGAGTGACAGAATATTGGAATGTTGCCAATGAACTCAAAGTGGAGAATAATAGAGATATGAGGAGCGACAGAATTATTCCGCCCACGAGTCTGCGGCAAAGGATCATTGATTTGGGCCATGAAGGCGACCAGGGTATAGTAAAGACGAAGCAAAGGATACGTGACGAATTCTGGTGGTCAGGATATGACCTACAGATCGAGAGAGTTATAAGACACTGTATCCTTTGTAAAGAGAGTGATAGAGGGTGTGTGAATGAGAAATATCTCATGGTGGTCACGGATCTTCCAAGTAACGTCTGGGATGACATTGGTATGGATATATTGGGACCGATTTACAGTGAGGGTAAGCAACAGTATTGCTTGGTGATTATTGACCTTTTGACTAGGTGGGTCGAGGTTCTGATTAGGCCATACATGACTGCCAGGATGGTTGTTGAATTTCTAACTGAAGCTTGTGGGAGAGAAGGTTTGCCCAAGAGCATATTAACGGATAATGGGGTTCAATTTCACTCAAGGGAAATGCAAAAGTGTTGTGCAGAGAATTCTATTGTGCATAAAAGAAATGCCATATATCACCCACAGACCAACGGGATTGTTGAGCGTTTCAACAGAGTGCTTAAGGATGCTGTGCGATGGGCATGGGCCAATGGTGTGAGATGGGAAGAAGCTGTCAGGCAGAAGATAAATGTTCACCATTTCACAACACATTGCACGACAGGACTGTCGCCATTTGAAATGAGCAGGGGTCACAAGGCCAACACTAAGTTGACTCCATCTTGGATGAAAAGGATGACTGTTGTAAAGAAAGATTTTGGAGATGCGTGTGAGAACATTAGAGCAGTGCAGCTAAAGAACAAGAGGGCCCATGATAGATCCACAAGCGGCAACATAAAGGGAGCAATACCGATGGTTGGAGGATTGGTGAGGATCAAGCTTCCACCTGTTTTTCAGGAATGGTCCATGCAAGTGGTCAAAACCTTTTGGTGTGGTTGAGGCGTTTAGGCATGCAGTAAGGGTTAAGGATGGAAGAGTCTGGAACTTAGAGAGAGTATGTGTGCTGGAACCACTCAGAGTAAATGCACCAAAGTATCGTGGCCATGAACGTCTTAGAGAGATGGGTAGTGGTGAGGATTCTGATGATTGTGAAGAGCGTGGCAGGGATGTGGGGTATGGAAAAAGCATGTTGGAATCTTCCTTGCCAAAACCTAAAACAGATTCTTCACGCGTGTCAAGCAGAGGAAAGATTATCCACAATCCTCGTCTTATGAAGGACTTTGTGTGGGAACGCAGAGCATGCAGGAAGACTGTAAAATAGTTATAGTGTTAGGTTTTCCTTTATTGTTAAAGGAGTTTAAGGAGGGGAGAGGTGTAGTATATGTACAAATGAATATGTGTAATCGTGACAAGCAGGCACGAGAAGGATTCCACTAGAGCGCCTCTCAGAACACAGGAGATGCGCTTGTGAGAGAAGAGCGTGGGTGACTCGAATGTAAACAATAATTGTATGCCAGCTGGCGGAACTCGACATACCATCCTGTCTGTCTGATTGCTGCTCGTTTATCATACTGCATTATAATAAATGTCACAAATATATCTCTGCTTCCTTCGTGATCCTTACCCATACTTCAAATACGTTTACTAGTGAGTTCAGTACGAAGTTCAAGGCCTGCAACATCCCTTCCATCACTGCCACCCCTGGCATGTTTTCCAATGTTATTTGTCCGGGGGGTAGTTCTAATTCCTGGTGTAGAGGCTGGGGTGGGGCAGAGGCCAGTATCTGACTTAACTGGAGTAGCACATTTCATAGACACAGGCCAGTATAAGGGAGACTTCCAATTTGTCTCCTTCTATGGTGTATCAAAGACTGGTCATCCGCGTCCGTCTTCTCCAGTTCCAAAATGCTTTACTCCCTCCTTGTACCTGCTGCCCCAGATCACCGAGACCTCTGCTTATTCTTTTTTTAGAGAAGTCCTGGACTTTCCTTTTAATGGTGGTGGCTTTGACTGTATATTCCAGCCCAGGCAAAAGAAGAAGCCTTTGCCGTTGCTTAAGGGGTGTAGTCAACCTCCCTATGGCCCATATAGCGGGTGAAGCCAGGTGGCCCAACCTTAACTGTTCATTTTGCGCCTCCCCCTGGTCGGGGGAAGGCACCAGGCTCAATTCCAGGGGGGCTATCAGCATTTTCCAGGATTTGCACCTGGAGTTGCAGAGAATTTGAGTTCATCACCAGTGTCTGTACCAGCAGGCCCTCGAAACTTGTCGCCATCCCTCGGCCATCATGTTCCGGGGCCCATAAGTCATCTATTAGGGCCTCACTTTGGAGGAAGTAGATAGAGGCCATAGGTCTTATCCCTCAACAAGGCAAGGGGAATGTGGGGTGCAAGCAAGTAAAAGGTGCCAAAAGGGTTAAAGACCTCTCTGCTCGACCTCCCAACCCTAACACCAAGCAAGTGCAGTGCAATGCGAGGTAAGGTAAGGTTAGGTTACCCGAGGTAAAGTTAGGGTACCTCAGAGTTCCAGATAGTGTCACAATAGCATCATGAGGTGCAGGATGCACTTACCGTGGCATGATCTTCTCTGGTAATTGGTCCCCGTTTCCCTTTTCTCTTTACACTTTTCTGGACTTTCCTTTCCTGCAGTGCAAATAGCCCCCCAAATGTGGCGAGGCGGGAAGCAGAGGTGAATGGGATGGAGAATAGAACAATCCCCTTATCGGGCTTACCAGGTTAACTGGAGCTCCTCTCACGCCTTGAAACACTTGTGTATAAGCAGGTTATAAATGTCATATCATGTCATATCATATCATGGCTCACCTTCCGCAGCTCTTCTTATGCACCTCTTCAGCTGGGTCTCATGGCTCTGACCCCAGTTCCAGCCTAGCACCCCGCCCCCCCGGAATGCCTGGACACTTCTCTCAACTTCTCTTGACTCTCCACAGGGTCAACGGGGTTAAACACTACAGGAAAGAACCAAGAGATGGGACAAGACGCAGCAGAGGCATAGCAGGGAAGTGTATCTAGCCGCGCTGCTTCTCCACCCTCAGTCAATTGTTTACAGCCGCTTCCGACACACAGATTGTGACTTATTACATGGCCAAGTAATCTGTTCTATGTAAAGGTGCCCACTCGGCAGGGTCTACAACCAGGTTTTAGCTCACTGTACATTTCATAGAGGATAAATATTAATTTGCATATCAATGTGGTCCCACCCACTCAGATAGTCCAGCACGAAAATGATAGGCAATTCTCCTCTGAACAAGAGTACCAAAAGCAACTTCAGACACATGATTTAGCCCAGTCGGGTCTCATCAGTGAGGTGAAGCTATGGCCTCACTAAGTACAGTGAGAAAGCGGTCCACGTCTGCATTACTCTGGGTAACCTAGGGTGAAACCCCATGTTCCTATAAATTCACAAAATGTTCTGTGAGCCCCACTACCGCAAATGAACACAAACAAATAACCTGTTTGATGGGAAGGTGCCCACTCGGGAGGGTGTACAATCACATTGTAACTCACTGTACCTTTCACATTGGAGAAATATCAGTTTGCATATCAGTCTGACTCATCCCACATGGGTAGTCCAATACCGAAATGCTAGACAATTCTCCTCTGAACTACCAACAGCAACCCCAGACGCACCTTTCAGCCTTGTTGGACATGATCAGTGAGGTGAGTCTATCTAAGCACAGTGAGCATATGATGTATATTATTAGTGGCAAAATTATTTTTCTAGGTATTGTAATCGTGTTTTTGTTCTGCAAAATTTATTGTGATGATGATGATGAGCAGGAAAAGAAGTTAAAGGAGGTGGACGAGGAGACGAAGAGGGGGACATAGGAGGGGGAGGAAGAGGAGAAGTAGGAAATGTAACTAATGCCTAAAAATACATACTTTCAATCAGTTTCTTCACTGGTGACTCGCCCACTGCAATCATTGGCCTGCCATTGTGGGTGATGCTGTGGATACTCAGCATCAGGGAGGATAGACAGGGGCAACACGATGGTCTTGGAAGCAAGACCACGCAGAGCAACAGAGGTTCCAATCCCGGATCTGTGCTTAGAAACCAAACTCGTGTACAGTATTAGACGAGTTATAAAAAAACACTGTCAGACTGCCCATTGCCCGGGCTGGACTTCAGCACCCAGTACCGCACGGTCCTTCTTTGTAAAATGAAACCCAGGTTGGTGCTCTTACTGATAACTTCAAGGCTGTATTGCAGGGAACCTCTTGTCCGATCCAAGGAGACTAGTCTTGCTTTCTGGTAGACACATTCCAGTTCACTGATGCCATGTAGCCAGATGTTTGTGTCATCATATGTTGCTTCCTGCACATTCTGGGGATCATAGATGGGGTTGAGGAGCCAGGTTCGAAGAGGGAGGAGGTACCTAGTTTTAGGCACATTTTTAACAGATAATTTGCTTCAGGATGTGGACATAAATGTGCTGCATTACAGGTATATGTGCGTGCAGTAACTGTGATTAAATCATACCTTCAAATCATCATCTCTGCTTCTAGGCATGCCCCTACTGTCCATGGTGGATGACATGGATGGAGGGGTGCAAGGGTGGAGGAGTCGTCTGCAAGTGGGGAAGGTGAGTACAAGTGGGGAGCCCGAGTGAAAAAGAAAAGTGCAAGTGGGGAGGGGGAAGTAAACCGATGAAGGAATTGTGGAGAAATTAGAGGTTTTCATGTCGTAGACCTAGAAATCAGGCCTTTTTAGACATATTGAATTCCATATTGGCAGGAGCCTAGAGTGAAGGACCATGGAGACATGGGGCAATCCTGCAACCCATGAACAGCAGTGGAAGATGTAGACAGTGGCATCGCTCATTAACTGCATATTGAAAGTGTGCTTCTGCGTCCAGTTTCCAATGATGCATTCTATAACCTAAGGGGACAAGACAAATGTTGACAGGGTTCACATTCCCCATAATGTTGGGGAAGCCTGGGATCTAACAGACATTTGATTGTAAAGCATGTATTCTGGCCTGGGTGGTTGGAAGATCATGCGCTTATGGGCATGTGCAGGAAGGCATCCAAGTCCTGACACACGAGGAAATGGACTGAGACCTGCTATACAACATCCCTGCTGTATGTTGTAAGCTCCTGGTTTCTCAGAATTGCAGCTCAGCCCGCAAATTGAGGGAGTATGAAGAGGCAGGGTAGTGCATGTGTTATACTTCTCTCAATCTCTGCCTCTATGAGATAGGGGACAGTAGTTATGGTGAACATATCCAGCATTTATAGATTATATACTCACTGCTAATCGTTGTGAGAAATTGCCCACAATGATGAGACAGCAGACTAAAAATAACAAACCAGAGACATTCTCATTGTTACAATACAAACACGTGTGGATGCCTGGAGATGCTTCGAGTGTGTGAAGTTAATGTGCAAAATGGTCTGTGGTGCACTTTGAGGGTATTGAAGCTCAGTGGGTGTGAGTTAGGCCACAATGTGGTGTGGCATTGCTTTTAAGTGAATGATCGTTTTGCCTGCGGCCTCTTCTCGGGAAATGTAGCTTACTAGCAGCGGAAACAGAGGTGAGCAGAAGAGTTTGGAATAGAAATAAACCACAACACAGGATTCAAAATGGCTTCCAGGAATTGTATTCCTTTGGTCAAACCCATCATGCGAGGATAGAGCATACATTGAGAACAATGGAAAGAGGGCCGTGAACAGACAACCCAGAAACAAATTATAATCCAGGAATATTGAAGTGAAACTCCGAGCCAATTTGAGAGCAGGAGGGAAAATATAAGACAAGACCAATGCCTCTGAAGGATGGAGACTAATTGGGAATTTGCAGGACTGACCACTTCTATGAAGCTGTATGTGAAGGCTCAACCACTGATTATGATATGATATCATATGATAAGGCATTTATAACACGCCTATACACAAGTGTTTCAAGGCACGACCAGGTAATGGAGGGAAGACAGAGACAGCGATCCTACTAGGCCAGGTGAAATTGAGATTGCGCAAGTGCAGGGGACTGGGGGAAGGGGAAAAGTGGAGCAGTACATAGGATAGCAATAAAATAAATAAAAACAATAATTAAAAGTGCAGCCAGCTAGTGGCAAGTGCAAGGGTAACTGCAGACGTCAGGTGTCAAGTGCTAGTAGGGGCTGTAGGGATACAGAAACAGTTCCCAAAAGCAGGGTTGCCAGGGCGGGGGGTGGTGAGGACCTGGGCCAAAGATCAGAGGGTAGTTATGAACCAGTGCAGTTTCAGATTCAGCCAGGAAATCAGTAGGGGAGAGGAGGAGAGAAAGCAGAAGTAAGGAGAAAGGTCTTGAGGTGCTTCCAGAACCGGAGATGGTTCTCCTCAAGTTTCAGAAAGGCAGGGAGGCTGTTCCAGAGGGAGGCCCCAGCAGAAGAAAGAGATCTACAACCAACTCACTGCTTGGAGAAGCGACTGAATCTGAGGAATTTGGAGGCTGATGAGCGAAGTGCTCGAGAAGGAAGATATTTCGGAAGAGAGAGTTGAAGGTATTGAGGTCCCAGGTCCCAGAAGGCCTTATGGACAATGCAGATGGTTTTGAACTTAATTCTCGCCGCCACTGGGAGACTGTGCAGAGATTTCAGTCCTGGAGAGATACGATCCCTGGGCTTGAGGTCAAGGACGAGTCTCACAGTCCTGTTTTGGATGAATTGCAGAGGGCGGAGAGTAGAGGCAGGCAGATTTAGGTAAAGAGGCTGTTGCAGTAGTCCAGTGTAGAGAGAACCAGAGCTCTGGAGACAGTGAGCTTCTGGGGGAAGGAGAGAAAAAGAAGAATACCTCTAAGGAGGTGCAGCCAGTAGTGTGACTTCTTAGAGACATCAGAGATGTGACGAGAGAAGGAAAGTGTGGAGTCGAAGATGACCCTGAGGTTTTTAGCCACACAGGTGGGAGCAGGAAGAGGGCCAAGAGTGGCTGGCCAGAGAGTGACAGGAAAGGAGGGAGCAGGTGTGCTGATGAGGAGAATCTCAGTCTTACTGGCATTAAGGCAGAGATCATTGGCGCACACCACTCCTGGATGGCGGACATGCAGTCAGAGATGAGAGAAGGAGAGGAGGTGTCTGAAGGGAGCCTGAAATGAGTTGAGTGTCATTGGCATAGCATTGAAAGTTGGGGAAGAGAGCGGCAATGCGGTGGGCAAGAAAAGCAAGGTATTGGCTGAACAGCCAGGGAGAGAGGTTATGTCGGAATTGAAACAATATTATGCCTCCTATCGCAACAATTGTATGTGTATTGGCCTACGCCAAGTTGTCTAAACATCATATGCGAACAAACTCCACGGCAAGGTCTTGACCTTAGAGAAAAGTAATGTAAGTCGCCATCTTGGATTTAGCCGCCATTTTAGGTTCTCTTGTTATATGAAAGTCACCCTGAACATCAAAATGGAGGCCAAATGACATTCTGAGTGAGATTCTGGCCGTTGTGACCTCCGTACACATGAATAATTAATATGCCTGCAGGCCACTTGTCGGGGTCGCGAACTGAGACCTTGCCCTACTGTTGACCTATTTGTAAATGTACAACTATATCAGAGAAACTATAGTGTTGTGGATTTAAAGAATGCTTTCTTTAGCATTCCTATACACAAGGAGAGTAGATATTTGTTCGCGTTCACCTTGGGAGGACGTTCATTTACATTTACTCGGGCGCCTCAAGGGTATACTGAAAGTCCAAGCATTTATAGTAGAGCTTTGAAAGAGCAGCTTGACACCCTTGAATTGCCACCTACTTGTACACTACTTCAGTATGTCGATGATTTGCTTTTGGCTGCAGATTCTGAAAGTGCTTGTAAAGAAGGCACTATATTGTTACTTATTCATCTTGCCGAAAACGGTCATAAAGCTTCGCTCAAGAAATTTCAATATTGTTGTCAGGAGGTCGCCTATTTAGGCTACCTCCTGTCAAAGGAGGGGAGAAGATTGACACCTGAAAGAAGAAAACTCATTTCTGGCATGTCTGTTCCAAATACACAGAAGGAAGTCAGAGCCTTAATAGCATTGGCTTCTTACTGTAGGTTGTGGATCCCAAACTTTTCACTAGTGATAAAACCGCTGTTGGCTTTGACGAAGAAGGGCATTTCTTTGCCGCTGCCATGGAAATCGGAACATCAACGATCATTTGAGCTTCTCAAAACCGCGTTATGCTCTGCACCGGTTCTGGGTACTCCAAATTATGACAAGGCCTTTGTGTTGTTTGTGCATGAATGTGATGGATGTGCTTTGGCTGTGTTAACACAGGAACACGGAGGGAAGAATAGGCCGTGCGGCTACTACTCTTCCGCCCTTGACCCTGTCGCATGCACTTTGCCAAGATGTTTGCGAGCTGTTGCTGCTGCTGCCGCGTCTGTAAAACAGAGTGAGGGAATGGTCCTAGCCCATGATTTAATTTTGATGGTACCTCACTCTGTCGATGTTCTATTGAATAAAACCCAAACGCAACACCTCACCTCTGTACGACTGACAAGGTATGAATTAATTCTGTTTGCCCCTCACATTCAAATTAAGAGGTGTTGTGTTCTTAATCCGGCTGAACTTCTACCTTTCCCGCAAAATACTGTTTGCGGTGACGAAGAATTACATGACTGCCTGTATACTACTGAACAGGAAATGAAGGCAGGATAGACCTTATAGATACTCCTTTGGGTAATGCAGAAGGGGAGCTGTTTTGTTATGGCTCCTGCTTCAAACTCCCCGATGGTACATCTACAGCTGCTTACGCAGTTACTACGTTGAGTACGGTTGTTGAAACTAAGAAAATTCTGCATAACTCAGCGCAGGCTGCAGATATTATAGCGTTGACCCGAGCTTGTGAACTCTCCGAAGGGCATATAGTAAACATATATACTGATAGCCAGTACGCCTTTGGGGTGGCTCACAACTTTGGGAGGCTCTGGTCGGAAAGAGGGTTCCTAACCTCACATGGGACCAAGATTCAGCATGGTCCCCTGATAGTACAATTGCTCTCGGCACTCTCACTCCCTAGTCAGTTAGCGATCATGAAATGTGCAGCACATCGTAAGGTCCTAGATGATGTGGGAAAAGGGAACGCTTTTGCTGACCACATAGCCAGGCAAACGGCTACAGACCTTAGCGCAGACATGTATGCTCTAAGGGAAACAAAAGATGTCTATGTAATGGATGAGGGTATCGGGTCTGTGCGAAATATCCAAACTGATGCCACAATAGAAGAGTCTAAAAAGTGGGCCGAAGGAATGGGGAAACTAGATGACGATGGGTGTTGGGTGGATACATCTGAAGGGAAATGGTTGCTTCCTGATTCATATGTGCTGGCAATGGTTACGATGGCACACGGTCCTACGCATGTGTGTGCTCTGCAGATCACAAAAATGTTAGAACAAGTCTGGGTGAATGATAACATTTCGAAGATTGCACAGCGACATGTTCAGAATTGTATGATTTGCTTACAGCACAATGTGGGGAAGGGAACAGCAACTCCAAGGGGTAGTTTTGGGCCCCCTTCTGTCCCCTTCGAGGTCATTCACTTTGATTTTATTGAGATGGAACGGTGTAACAATCTAAAATATGTTCTTGTGATTATTTGTGCTTTTAGTAAATGGGTCGAGGCTTTCCCTGTTAAGGATGCTACTGCCATGACCACTGCAAAGACTATGGTAAAGGAATTCTTTCTACGATTTGGGCTTCCAAGGGTAATTTGGTCAGACAATGGTCCCCATTTTGTTGCAGCAGTAATTTTGCAAATATGCACAGCGTTACACATTGAAAAACGATTTCACTCAGCTAGGCATCCTCAAAGTGCTGGGTTGGTAGAGAGACATAACGGCATCCTAAAGAATAAGCTTGCAAAAACATGTGCCGGCACCAAACTGAAATGGCCAGATGCCTTACCTATTGTATTGTTAGCCATGCGTACCACATCTCAAACTAAGACTGGGCTCTCCCCATTTGAGGTAGTGATGGGGAGACCTGTTAACGTTTGGGGCCTTCCGAAGCCCAAAACCTTGAGGGAGGTCGAGAATGTATTGCTTGTAGACTACTGTAACCAGTTCACTAAAAATCTGTATCTCATTTATCTTCAGGTCCAATCAGCTTTACCTGTACGGTTTACGGGCCCAGGACACTATAGTCAGCCTGGAAGTTGGGTCCTAGTGAAGGCCTACGAAAGGTCTTCCTGTCTCGCGCCTCGCTGGAGGGGACCCTACCAGGTACTGTTGGTCACCCAAACAGCAGTGCGGGTGGCTGGAAAGAAGCATTGGATCCACGCGACGCATGTCAAGAAACTTCCTCACCCGACGCCACACGTTACAGAAGAAGCAGAACCCCTCTCTGATGCTACAATCTTTGATCCTGGAGTAGCAAACAGCGCTGTGAGTGCGTCAGAGAATTTCTCTGAGCCCGTGGAGCTTGGGGAACAGTCCATTTCATCTCCGCACTCTTTGAAAAAGTCACTTCCGGAAAACACTGTTTCAAGTTCTGCGACTTCTGTCGCCTCCGATACGTCGCTTCCCTCAGGAAGTGACGTCACCTTGTTTCCGGATCAAACAGTTCTGGGTACCATCAGGTACGACCTTCGACGAAGAAAATAGAACTACGGCATGGGTCTTTTCTGTGCATCTGGAAAGAAGAAGTGATTGAAAGTTTTCTCTTGTAAAAGAAAGTTCCTTTTGAACAAAAGGAAAAAAGGGATTCTGCTGGCTAGGGTTGGGAAGGACTAAGAAGTCGATTGAGAAACTACGATGCCTGCCACCTCCACTGCTGTTCCTCGCATTGGACTTGTAAATAAGGGGGTGACCAACTCGGACAACGAACAATGTGCCTTGGCCCCGAAAACGTATTGCTGTGTTGTGTTAATAGTAATAGGAATTTGTATAATTACTGCTGTGGGACTTTGTAACTTTGAAGAAATTTACCCTCTAAAACCTCTACTGCCAATTGAGATTGTACCTACTGCTTTGACTCCCTCTTACACCTTCATACTCACCTAGAGACTCCCAGCATAGACGAAAATATCATAATAACACCTTCATGATAATAATGAATTCAACGCATGCCATTCTTAATAAGAGTAATTGCTGGATTTGCACCCATTTACCGCAACATGGGAAAAAGGGGCAAGGATGGTATATTCACCCTTTACCTTTAACGACTGCTTGCTATGCCTCTCTTAGAGCACTATTCTTTGGCCGTTGGAATGATAGCATCTCAGGGAACTTCGATGGAACTAATTTAAATGATTTTGAGAAACGTGAATTGACTCCCCTGGGATCCTCGCTTTTTGCAAATAGAAGTAGACCTAATGTTGCTTCTATTAGGCCATCTGATAAACTAGCTCTTCCTTTTCAAACTCTAATTTCCTTTAAAATGGCTCCGATAGGCAATAAGGACGCTGTGCCCCCTTCCTACTCTATTAATCATAGCCCCGATTCAGTCCCCTTTTGTGTACAAAGAAACGGCACTCGGTCAATGGGAGATTTTGAAGGTTGTGTGAACATTGTAAATTTGACCGGGGAGAACAGGCCTCTTTATGTGGGGGGGGCTGTCTATTTCGTTTGTGGTAGTTCAGCATTTCCCTGGTTGCCCAAGGATTGCCAGGGAACCTGTTATTCAGGAATCCTGTTACCTGGGGTTTTATAGCTAGTAAATTGAAAGTACTGGCCCACGGCGGGACGAGAACGGAGATACCCCTGGGCAAGTATTGGGAGATACAGCGAAATCAGTTGTGCCATTTTGGGGACAGATAGCAAACTCTGAAAACATTAGGGGGCTAGCAAGAGTACTGGAGAGAACCATCAACCGGACCACGGATATACTCTACAATATGACACTAGAACAAAAAGCAATAAGATTGGTAGCGCTCCAAAATCGGATGGCATTAGATGTCATCCTAGCAGAACGTGGTGGAGTATGCAAATTAGTGGGGTCCGCTTGCTGTGTTTTCGTACCAGATTCCTCACTGACAATTTTCAAAGCAATACAGAACTTGCACATCCTTAGTTCTGAAGTGCATGTTCCTGTGGGGGATTGGAATATTAACACCTGGTTCTGGGATTCTCTACGATCCTGGGGTTGGAAGGTGCTTTCTGTTATCCTGGTTATTTTGGGAATCCTGCTATTCCTTTGTTGCTGTTTCCAATGTCTACCTAGTATATGTGCAATGCTAGGGGGATGTGCTCAAGCAGTGAGCACAGTAGGGAACAAAATGTATGCCCCAGACACAGCATCTAAAGAGTTTGTGTTACAAGAGGTTCTGATGAACGACCTAATGGCTATAGACATTACAGATAATGATTCAGGATGTATGGACGACAATGCATGGAGTTATTTACAGAAGTATTAGAAATGATATTAGCACTTGGCATAGGCCAAAAGGAGGGTTTGTCGGAATTGAAACAATATTATGCCTCCTAACGCAACAATTGTATGTGTATTGGCCTACGCCAAGTTGTCTAAACATCATATGCGAACAAACTCCACGGCAAGGTCTTGACCTTAGAGAAAAGTAATGTAAGTCGCCATCTTGGATTTAGCCGCCATTTTAGGTTCTCTTGTTATATGAAAGTCACCCTGAACATCAAAATAGAGGCTGAATGACATTCTGAGTAAGATTCTGGCCGTTGTGACCTCCGTACACATGAATAATTAATATGCCTGCAGGCCACTTGTCGGGGTCGCGAACTGAGACCTTGTCGTACTGTTGACCTATGTGTAAATGTACAACTATATCAGAGAAACTAATCAAAATACTTATATTAAAGGATTGACCTGGCAAGGAACCCATAGGCCCGGCTCGTAGAATGGTTAACCCGCGAGAGGGTTGGCCAATGGCTGGACAAATAGTATAAAAGACCCAAGTATTCCAATGTACGGTCTCTCTCACTAACGCATTGAACTCTCGTAAAAGTTCGTTATGTTACTCTGAGAGCCGAATAGCTATCCGTTTGTTAATTGACTTTGGTAACTGTTGTAGCTTTTAAATAAAGCACTTGTATGTTCTTTGTAACCTGTGTTGGTGTGTTTCTTTCTGGGCTTCCCGGCCTCATATTATTTTTCTGTTTCCACAGTTAGACCCCTGGGGAACACCACAGGTAGAAATAGAGATAGAAGAGATAGAAGAGAGGAAGGACCCAAGTCAGACCTGTGAGGGTCGATCAGGGAGGAAGGAGGTCAGCCAAGCCAGGACCTGATCGGTGATGCCCAGTTTGTCACGGAGACGGTTGAGCAGGATGGCATGATTGACTGTGTCAAAGGCAGAAGAGAGATCGAGTAAGATGAGGACACAGGGGGTGTTGGAGTCAGGGTTGGAGAGCAGGTCTTCACAGATGTTCAGGAGAGCAGTGTTTGTGCTTCTGGCAGATCTGAAGCCAGACTGATGGTCATGGATACAACCAGCAGATATTGTGTGGAGATTCAGCTGGGAGATGGCCAGCTCTTCCAGGAATCTTTCCCAGGAAAGGAGTGATGGAGATTGCATGATAGTGAGCCTGGCAAGAAGGGTCGGCAGAGGGTTTCTTAAGATTGGAGAGCAGGTCTTCACAGATGTTCAGGAGAGCAGTGTTTGTGCTTCTGGCAGATCTGAAGCCAGACTGATGGTCATGGATACAACCAGCAGATATTGTGTGGAGATTCAGCTGGGAGATGGCCAGCTCTTCCAGGAATCTTTCCCAGGAAAGGAGTGATGGAGATCGCATGATAGTGAGCCTGGCAAGAAGGGTCGGCAGAGGGTTTCTTAAGAAGAGGGTGCACAACAGAGTGCTTCAGTGGGGAGGGGAAGACTCCAGTGGTGAAGGAGTGGTTGCAGAAATCATCCAGGGCACACACTATTGTGTTAATGTGGTCCTTAATGATTTTGGAGGAACAGGGTTGAACCTGTTTTAACAAGACTTTCATAGATCAGACTTGTCTAGAAACCTTGTCTGGGAAGGACAGAGGAAAGGCAGAGAAGGGGGGTGGAGGGATGGCCGAAGAAGGGCCAGAGGAAGAGCAGGGAGTAGAGGGAGGAGGGGGGGAGGAAGAGAGAGAGGACAGGATGTCCTCAGTTTTAGAGATGAAATGAGAAGCCAGGGCGGTGCAGAGGGTCTGGGAGGGGACAGGAGAGGTAGACACTGTAGCACGATTGGTCAGCTCCTTGCAGATTTTAAAGAGTTCTGCCGAGTTGTTAGATGCCGCGGAGACGCAGGCTTAGATGTGGGCTACTTTCTTGGTGTGGACAGAGAGCCCGCATTGCCTTTGGAGCAGGCGGCAGGCCAGTTTGTCAGAGGATGTACCGGAAGCACGCCATTTCCTCTCAGCCACCCTGCACTTGCGTTTAAGGGTGATGAGATCTTAGTCGTACCAAGAGTTGCACTTGGACGACACGGGCGAGAACATAGAGAATATCAGATATAGCAGAGTGGAGCATGGAAAGGGCTGTGTCAAGGTGTGAGTCAGTCAAACAGAGAGGAGGGGGTGGGAAAGTGGTGGTGAAAGCCTCAACTGACACATGCTTCATTGGTCGGATAACCAAGAAGGTAGGTGGCAGTGCTGGAGTTGGCTAGGCCTGGGGGGTAGAGAGGGTGAGATGGGAGGAAAGGAGAAAGTGATCACTCCAGGAAAGAGGAGCGGAGAGAGATTATGGAGTATAAGAGCATAAGAGAACTCCTGTAGAAAGTCTGCGACCTCCCATCGTGGACTATGGATGAAGAAAACCTCCAAAGACAGATTGAAGTTTCAGAGAAGGGATAGGATATACTACCAAAGAAGGGATGCTGGAGAAATGTATGTCAACAATTGTACCCTAATAAAACCAAGAGGCCGGGGCCGCAACTGAGAAAAGCTTGCTGTATCCTAAGAATGAAGAGCGGCTGAGAAGTTCCCTGCAAATAGTTGTATTAAAACAATAAAGTCAACAGGCTGGGAAAGACAGTGCATAGAGTTTATGATATCCTGACAAAGCCAATAGACTGACAAGCCTCTGTGGAATCCGTGTTGTATCTCACAAGCCAAGAGGACAGTACACACTGTGCGAAGAGCTAGTGACATCTTGACTAATCCAAGAGACTGTGAAAGCTTCTGTGAAATGATTGCTGTAATTTGACAAGGACGAAACTCCCTGGAATTGACTTCATATAATGTGATAAAGAGAGGCTACGGCAGGCTTTTTCTATCATGCTATGAATTTGGTAAAGAATACAGAGACCATTTCAAGAGTTCTAGAAGATTACCAATCCTGAGAAGGGCTGCTTGGCCACCTCGTTTGATGCCAAGACGCTAAGAGACGGGGCAGTATGATAAGGAATACAGTGGTCAATTAACATTCTCAGAGGGGATGGCAATCCTGAGAAACAGAACAGAATGTGTGGGCATGGCGCTGAGAGACTGGACATTTTCTGAACAAATACAGAGGTTTATGCCAAACCTGCGAGAGACTGCCAACCACAAGAAGGAGTCCAGATTATGCCCAACCTTCCGAGACAATGGGAATCCTGACAATAAATACAGGAGTTATGCCAAGCATCTGAGAGCCTGCTGATCCGGAGAAGGCATTCACATGTTGATGCTAAATCTGTGGGTGCTGGAGTATTTTAACCAAGAATATAGAGGTTAATGCTGAGACTCTGATACAGAACAAAGAATCCAGAGGCTGCTGCTAGGCCTAATGGAAACCTGCCCAACATATTTACAACATCATACAAACGGTAAAGAAACCCCTCCCAAACATCCTGACATGTTTCTTTTTTCCTACTGTCGCGTTATCACAGCATTCAGAGTGATGGTCTCACTCTCTGGACATTCGCCCGCTGCATCTACCTCCTCCGCTCCTTCGCACCAGTGCCACCTCTTACCTCAGCCTGCGCAGTGCTGTCCACTGCTGTCAAACGCGTGTGCGCATGTGCACTCAGCGCTGTGACACTTGGCATGCTGATCCATATTGTACTACTGTATTTAAAGGAGCTTTTATTCTACTCAGTTGCAGGTGATGTTCTGCACCTTGGCCGGGATAGGCTTCACATGGCAGTCATGTCTAACAACTTCCACTAGAAGTAAATTGTTGGAGTATTTTCCACAATTTTCCTGCAATATTTAAGACAGTAATCGTGTAATAGTTACCACATGCTGTATTTTGGACTACCACTTTCAATTTTTCTAAATAAGACTTGTGGAAAATAGAATGTGTGGTAAATACCTGTTATTGAGTGGTAGTACAAGCATCTGGCATGTGAAGTGAACCCTGTTTAATCAATAGCACAATATTTGGCTCAATAGATTAGGCCGAAAAAGCAAATCCCTGTCTGACTGTCTTAAAAAAATAGATCTTCAGATGTATTTTTGACTCTGAGCATTCTGTTCAGGAAGTGGAACTGCTCTGCTAGGGAGATTGTGGTAGAGGTGCCCTCCCTCCTAATGTTTATAGCTACTTCAGCACTGAACCATTCATAAGAGTGACCTTTGCTGGTATGGCTATGTTTTGCTGGGGCAATGTAACTGTGCCTAGCGTATGTAATTTATTTGTCCCCGTAAAAGATTGCATCACTCTGAAGCAACATCATAGCACCTAACAAATATCCCACATGCACGCATCCTTATATAATAAAAGACCAAGTGTATGTTTTTCCGATGCCGTCATGCGCAGTACAGGCTGCCCGAACAAACAGAATGCTCCGCTAGAGGGAGCTGTTGCCTTATGAGAATACAGTGATCCAATTCACATTGCTTCACCTGTTGTGACCGCTAGAGGGAGCTGTTGGCTTAGGATGTATCGTGGCCTTACTTTGTTAATGAAAATCTGCACTTTGGCCTGTGTACGCTGGCCTGTATACTAGTTACAGATAAAAATAGTGAGAGGTTCTGTCAAAGTTTAGCATTCTCATTGTTGGTGGTACATGACACACTGTAATTATCACCGCTGCACTAGCAATTGGTTCCATGAAAGTTCTGCTGGACAATAAGAGACGCTTGTGTCATCTGGTCAAAGTAACACAAACTATACATTCTTCCCAACGACCGCTATCACTCACCTTTCATTTTGCTGCATGTTTTGAGTTAAATCTGAACATTTATGTCTTGCTGACTTTCCCCACTCTACCCCTTCCCTGCTCCCTTTGGCCACTTTGCCTTTTTACCCCATAGACCATGGAGTGGCCACCATCATGGGCTGGGCCGCAATTCACCTCTACCAGGGCAATGCTCAGTGCATTAAAAGACCACTACTCTGGTGATGTGGGCAGTATACAAGACTAATAACATCATTTGAAAGAACACAACATAAAATACCCTGTGTTTGTTGGGACTTATCTCAAGAGAACAAAGCATGCCAGAACACAGACCTATCTGTAGAATGGATGCATTCTTTTAAATAAATGATTGCATACAAATTTAATTTCTATTCAAACAGTTTTAGTAGTATTGATGGAATCCCTTTGAGATCAGAGAATATTACTGTCCATAACCCGGAAGCAGTCTAAGAAAAGAGTATATCTTCTAGGCAAGGTATCGTTCTGACTGGAGATTCCGGGAAGTGTGGTGCCTATGAAGGCATACTCCCGAGCATTGGTACTCGTCGTTCCTCTCCTGCAGCCATCACAGGTATCATCCCACCGGTGCCTCCTGAAGACCAGCGGAGCAGCAGACCGCACCCTCACCCACAAGCAGAGAAAACAAGCACAGGGTTGCGCATCACCCATGCTACGACACTAAGAGCTGGTCCAAAAGCACCTCAACAATATAAATGCAAACAAATACAATACAACAATCAGCAGACTATACAGATAAACAATGAGGGGTACAAAACAACTATGAACATTTCACATTGTGAAATTATTAACAACATACTCTTCAAATATTCATTAAATTAAAACTCGAAAGCAAACTGCTGAGTTGGCAGAAAGGGACTGCACCACGAACACCTTCAGTGGTGAGCCCCCAATCACCATGTCGTTCCCTATGGTGACACAATTTCCAAAGTATATGCCTCTGGCAACTCTAAAAAAAAAACACCAGCCCCAAACTGCTGACAGAACCCCCAAATCCCTAATAGATGCTGAACAATGGGTTATGTCCTCGTGGCCAGACTTGGACTGGCCTATAGGGCAATTCCCGGACCGAAGACCCAAAATGCGAGTGTGGGACAGTTGTTTGGGTCAAAGTGGACCCCCTTTTTGGCCAATGTGTGCAGTTTTTTTAATTACTTCACTATGCAGCTAGCAGTTTTGACCAGTGTTGCTGAATAAATATTCTTTAAATTGCACAATTTGCATCACATTTTATTTAAAAAAAACTCCCGCTTAGGTACTATTCGAACAGTTTGTCGCAAAAGGATTGAATTGCCATTTGCAACGGTGGGCCACGTGTTCCTTGTTGCCCGAGACAATTGTATGCCCCAGTCTGCCCCTGCTCGTCGCCATTTCATGTCTGTCTTCTTGTGCCAAACATCTCCATATAAACAGCCTAAACCACCGCTGTTTTTAACTTGCACGACTGGAACGATGGCACTTCGGATAGGGCGCAGAAAACAGATCGCTTCGCACAGAGTGTACCGTACACACATAGTTTCGATGTCAGATCATGGGATATGTTATCTGATGAAAAGTGTATAAACGATTACTTGCCTTGTCGCCTGTGGCCTAACATTACGTCTCGGATGGAAAATAAAGCAATGGCAACATTGGAAAAATAAACCTCTTTAGGAGCTAAATTCAAAGTTCTGTGTCAGAAGATATGTCTAAAATATGTAGCAGTCTGGTTATTTATTGATGCCCAGAAAGGCCCACATGAATATATTACTTGTTAGTGAAAATCATTGTGCGTATCTTGTCTGTTTTTTCCCCAACTCTTGAATGGCCATGCGTAGCGGCCATCAAGGCTGCAAGTCAAGTGACAGGATACATTATTATTATTATTATTATTATTATTGTGTTTATTGCGCACGAATCTGACTTCGAGAAGCAATTGGGCACTTTACAGAGGTATACAACAATACAGATACATAATGGAGCGCTTTACAGAGGTATACAACAGTACAGAAACACGAAGGAGCACTTTACAGAGAGATACATTACAGATGCAAAACCGAGCGCTTTACAGAGGTATACAACAGTACAGATACATAAGGGAGTGCTTTACAGGGAGATATACATTAGAGATGCATAATGGAGTGCTTTCCAGAGGTATACAACAGTACAGAAACACGAGGGAGCACTTTACAGAGAGATATACAACATTACAGATGCAAAACCGAGCGCTTTACAGAGGTATACAACAGTACAGATACATAAGGGAGCGCTCTACAGGGAGATATACATTACAGATGCATAATGGAGTTCTTTACAGAAGTATACAACAATACAGATCCATAAGCGAGCACTTTACAGAGGTATACAACTGTTCTGATACATAAGGGAGCACTTTACAGAGGTATACTAAAGTACAGATACATAAGGGAGCGCTTTACAGAGAGATATACAACATTACAGATGCATAACGGAGCACTTTACAGAGGTATACAACAATACAGATACATAATGGAGCCCTTTACAGAGGTATAGAACAGTACAGAAACACGAGGGAGCACTTTACAGAGAGATATACAACATTACAGATGCAAAACCGAGCGCTTTACAGAGGTATACAACAGTACAGATACATAAAGGAGCGCTTTACAGACAGATATACAACATTACAGATGCATAATGGAGTGCTTTAGGGAGGTATACAACAATACAGATACACAAGGGAGCACTTTACAGAGGTATACAACTGTTCTGATACATAAGGCATACAACTGCCTTGATACTTCTGAAACTTGGACTACAGACCATCTCACTGCCCTCCGTGGGTTGTGAGCTACCCTTATCTTGTACCTTTGTATATATGTACTGTAAATATGATAACATGACATGTATTGCATCAGCTGTTTGTATCCTCTGTATGTAACCTAAGCTTAAGTAATCTTGTACCTGCTGCGCCCAGCTACCCCTGGGTTTGGAGCGCATTATCAAATAATAAACATAAACATAAACATAAAGATAAGGGAGCACTTTACAGAGGTATACTAAAGTACAGAAACATAAGGGAGTGCTTTACAGAGAGATATACTACATTACAGATGCATAACGGAGCACTTTACAGAGGTATACAACAGAACACATACATAATTGGAGCGCTTTATAGAGAGATATAGAACATTACAGATGCATAACGGAATGCTTAACAGAGTTGTACAACAGTACAGATGCATGGCGGGGCACTTTTAGAGGTAAAAACAGAACAGATATACAGTGGGGGTGGGATACAGAGGGGCACAGAGGAGGGGTATAGCTGTACCGGGTGGTGGGAAGGAGAGGGGCGGTGGCGTCTCGCCTGTCAGGTTGCGCGAGGGATGATGTGATGGCCTCGTTGTTGAGGTGGAGAGATTCCTTGAAAAGGTGGGTCTTGAGTTCTTTTCTGAATTATAGGAACGTGAGGCGAGTGTGATGCTGACTGGGAGGAGGTTCCATAGTCTTGGGGCCTATACAGAGAAGGCTTGTTTTCCATTCCTTTCGTTTTTGCAGCGGCGGATTTCAAGTCTGCATGTGTTCGGGATTCTGGTGGGACGCTGTCCACCGGGGATGCTGAGTTTCTCCCCAAGGTATCTGGGTGACTTGAGGACGACTGTTTTATAGATGGTGCAGTAAGACTTGAAGGCAATTAGTGCGTGCATACATTATGTACCCTTTTCATGAAACACCCATTTCTTTCTCTACCCTCAGTTTCGAGGTAACTGTTCACAAATAAAAATTGCAAAACACATCTCACTAATCTAGAGCAGCTACGCCTTGCAATGCAATCATAGTGGGAGCCATGAGAATGCGGCCGGCTATATCCTCAGTGACCAGAGAGGGCTTGCCCCGGACTAGACCAATATTTTCTGGTCAGTAAAGTCATTAAGCCTCAAGGCATATACAATAAATAACTCCTTTAGCAGTGACACTTCCCAGTTGTCTTGGGATTTGGGTGGGTAAAGTAGTATTTCATATCACTCGCCGGAGGCACAGGCTAATGTCGAAAATTTTGGATTTGACAAATCAGAGAGAACAAAGGATCTCAGATCGAATCTAAGTTTGAGCCTGTGAGCCATAAAACGTTTGATTTTTGGCAAGCTGCATTTTTGTTTTACCTTCCCCATAAGCTGTAAATATGTGTGTAGGTGTTGTGCAGTACTGTTTCATTGGATTGTTCCATCAATGTTATAAAATTCACATTTCCTGAGTGTGAATGACTTCCTGATGGTTTCACAGCAACAATTACTTACACTACCAACACTCACAACATATCTAAATCAAGCGTTCCAGAGGAAAAATACATTTTTAAGCGATCTCCCAAAAACTAGGTAAACCTCTATGTTTTTTTTTTTTTTTTTAACGTAGTTCTTATGGAAGATCATTTCACAGGTGTGTGGCTTACCAGTTTAAGCGACGGGAAGAGCAGCTCCCACAGTTGTCCTAGAGGTCGATGGAAACGCAAGAAAGCTACGCAAAGGTTTCTCAGGCAGAAATCAGTATTTGGTCTTCACGCTATTGGATATTGCTTAATCTGCAATGTAGATGACCCAGAACTGAAACGATGCTAACCTGAACTAAATCGGGAGAAGGGAAGACAATCCCTGTAGAGGCAGGTCCCTGCTTCTTGCAAAAAACACCCGATCCAATAGGCTCCAATCTGTGTTAAATAATGTTGGGTTTGCCACAAAATGTTACTGCCATTGTTCAAAGAGATTTTGCTAAATGAAGGCATCTCCTACATGTATCTTGAGGTTGGTAAGAGTAATGTGCCGGGAACATGCAGGAGTCTGCAAACTTCTTCTGTCAATGGCATGACCTGTTCCTGAGTAACTACCCTGCTCACACATCACTGGGGATAGAGGTCCCCTGCTTCTTGGGGGAACGCGTGTTATGATACAACAGACTCTGACTAATACAGGCACCCCTCTATCTCTCTCTCTGGATTAGTACAGTTCTCAAAAAAACAAGTTTTGCAGTGAGTATCCAGGGAACTACTGCCAAAAAAGAACCCTTCAGCTGGAGGGTAAAAAAGGCAGGTCACTATATGAGCGAGGAGCCCCACTGGTTGAGCAGCCACACTTATGGAACTCTGAGGATGGCATTGGAAGGGCTCGGCTACGCAGAGGAAAGGGTCTACGAGCGCACACTGCGATGAAGAATAGGTCAGTGTGGGCAAGGTTGAACACTCAGTATTTACAGAATGCGCCAGGAGGTTTAGCAGTCAAGCGGGAGGAAGAACAAGACTGCAATAAAATTCAAATCCTGTGAAATCAAGGCTGAAGATTCAGAGACTCTTCAGTAGTGCTTGTACCAAGCAGTTTGTTGGCAAGCATAGTTCTGGTATTACTCCCTGCTTATGAACATAAGAAGGCCACTGTGACCCAGAAGCACTTCTGACTTCCTGTGTTCAATTGTAACAGCTGGGCGCCATCATGGAATGGAGTAACCGTCTCTATCTTCCTTTAATGACCAGTGTTTCTTAATTCCCAGTTCCCCTTTCTCAAGGCTTTCCTAGAACTCCTGAGAATGCACCTGACAGAATATGAATGCCCTCTTTGCAATAACATAGCGGGTCAACTGGTGATGTAGTAGACCGAATAAACTGCAAGCTTGGTGCCTCAGGAGCCTCTGAAAACCTTTAGTGATATTCAATCAGCCAGCAGATGCTAATATCTCACATAATAATAGTCATGTGAAGACCGTCCATTCAGCTTGCATTTTCTTTCACCTGAGCCTGTTCATTATGCGTCTGTCAAAAGGTCTTGCCTTTAAATGCAAAGAACAACTGCAAAAGCTTAAAATACAGGCTTTTGCAATGTCTGCTTACATTTCCGAGGCTGACGCATTGCGTGAGAGTGTAGATTGCATTTAGAAAGTTTGGACCTGATTTTTAAAGATTTGCCCTGCTGTAAATCTGCGAAGCCCACATGCATCTGGTATTCCCATTCTTACCTTGTTCCTGGTTCTCGAAGCCAAAATGTGAGCATTAGGAAATCAAATTAAGATCTACGGAATAGGAAACCCACTGGCTACCACCACTTGGATACCAGCTCCAAGTAACATCAGTAGAAGCCTGGTTGAGCAGTCACTCTATCATGACATATGGTTGAGGATGAGGAGACACCCTGGTTGAGGAATCACTCTATCATGACATATGGTTGAGGATAAGGAGACACCCTGGTTGAGGAGTCACTCTATCGTGACATATGGTTGAGTTTGAGGAGACACCCTGGTTGAGGAGTCACTCTATCGTGACACATGGTTGAGGAGACACCCTGGATGAGGAGTCACTCTATCATGACATATGGTTGAGGATGAGGAGACACCCTGGTTGAGTAGTCACTCTATCACGACATATAAGCATGACAGATCTCTCTCATAGCCAAGCTTACGGCCAACGAAGCACTGGGAATCAGGATCAACTGGATACCCCACACCATAGTATTCTATGGAGAGCATATCATACTTGAAAAGCACCTACTACAATGTATGCCCTCTATATTGCCCCGAGCGGTGCCCATACCTAAAGGAAGAACCAAGTTTTACAATAGCTCTTTATGCCAGATTTACCCACTTCTATGAGCTGCAATGATGTTATAATTAATCAATTTCGTTGCGTTGCGAATTGCACAATAGAGTCTGCCTTTGAAACGCTGAAGGGCATCCACGTTCTCTGTTTTCCTCAGAGGCTGTTGTGGCCCACACACAGGGATTTAAATCCTCGGGGTTGCCGGGGTGGGTCAGTGGCACCAGGCACATTGAGTTCTAATTAAATCAGGATTAGAGCTCAGTCTGTAAAATGACATTGTTTGGCATTATTATACGTCGGAGATTTAGAGCACACGCGGGGATGTTGCAGAACCAGCGTTGGCACTCTTGCAGAAAAGCTATTGTAATCTCTCTCAACAAATGCACATATTCGCAGCAGCCTGGAGCCGGCATGAGTTATTAAGGTCCCCTGCAGGTCCTGGTCAAATGGTGACCTGTACGATCTTTGTAGTCATTGAATGAATCTCATTACTGCCCTAAAGCAAAACAAGCATCATTACAGACCAATGGTACACCAGGGGACCGGACCGCGACCATAGAGCAGCAAGGCAGGCTGGCAAGATTGGCCGTCAAACAAAACCTCTGTTGATGATATAGTACGCATGTTTGCAATGACTCAGTGACCTCATGCTCGGCTCGAACTGGCCGATGGGGCAATAGGGCAATGCCCGAATTGCATGCCCAACATGCTCGCATGGGACAGTTCACTTGGTCAAAATTGGCCAGTATTTTAGCCAGATTGGGCCACTTTGATTAATTAGTTCACTGTGGAGCAAGTAGTTTTGAACAGTGTTACTGAACACATATGCTTTAAAAAGTGGAATTTGCAACACGTGTTACCAAAACATGCCCTGTTAGGTACTGCTCAAACAGACCATCACAAAAGGAATGCATTGCTATTTGCAACTATGGGCCACTTTTTATTGGTGCCCAGGCCAGATGTATGCCCCAGTTCGACCCTGCCTCATGCTCTCTAGAGAAGCCTGCAATATGTGGATTTAAGATTATTTTTTCTGAGTGCTGTCCCAATCGATTGTCATTGTGTGGCACTACTCGAGATAAAAATAGGTGCTAAAGTTGAAGTGTTCAGGATCCATCTACGCGCATTGACATTATACTGGGGCCTTTGGGCACGTTCAGTGTAATGTTTCAGAGCCAAACGGCATGATTACTATCTAGTAATCTTCATTACTCCAAGTTCTTCTCCTCGTCAGAGCACATACATTTGAAGCTCCCCCTCCATTCTACAAACCTTTTTTTTTGTTCTTAGAGGTATAGTGCCTCTCATTTACCAATAATCCATTAGTTACGAATTTCCCAAGCTGGATCGTGGGGCCTTCCCTGCCCAGGGAGGAAAAGGAGAGTTGTCTGTACTGTGACGAGGAATAGTAGGACTAGGAGTAATGACAATTACCAGAAAGTAATCAAGGCATTACCTCCACACCTGTCTTCCTCGTCTAATTACCTCTGAGGTGCAACAAAACATAGGAAGGGGGAAAAGTCCCAATGAGACACACCAAGACCAAAATGCTGCTGCATCTTATCATCACTTTATTATCGCATAAATTCAAACAACCCATACCAACGGACAACACACCAACACCAAGGACCATCTCTGGATTATCCACTTTCACTCTATAATGCCTAATAAATGTGCTTGATCATCCCAAGACTCCACCATGTGTATCTCCTGCATAGACACCCCTGAGTGTTCACCCAGGAGGCTGCCATTCCTCGAATAGAATGACTCTGTACGTGCTCCGGGACAGGCATTGAAATGATAGGTCCAGATCCAGTGGCAGAAGGCACCACCGGGGCATTCCTGCCTGCCCCTGCCGGGCCAAAATTCCCCAAAAGGCTGTTCGGATGTATGAAAATATTTGTTCTAAAATGCTACTCCAACACCACACTTATAACATTGATTGAATGACATGACTCTTCTTTGGGCGTTTGAGGTTTCTAAAAATAACAGCGAGGTACAGATCTTGAGACATATAAAACGTAGACAATAACTTTCAGAAGAAATCCAGGGGCACAACGTAAGACAACTTTCTCTGGGAGTAAGTGCAGAAAGAGAGGGCGACATAACAAAACCCCTATCTCACCCAATCCATGGGCTGAGGTAATAGCTATCAAGAATGCTGTCTTGAGCATGAGGATCTTGGTGTCAATTTCCCCAATAGGCTCAAATGAAGGACCCTGTAGAAAATTCAGCACCAAAGGCACATCTCGTTCAAGAAGGCCATTATAAGAGCCGGGGCAAGAGCAAGCACAACGTTTCATGGAATTCCCTACTAGTCATTCTCCTTCCATTTTCCCCTACTGGTTCCTCTTCAGAGCCTTAATGGCTGCCCAGCGGTAACGTAGAATGGACACTGCCAGCCGCTGGTCAAACCCTTCCTGGTGAAACTGGAGCACAGTAGGGGGACCACAAAGAAAATGAAATGTTTCCGATCCCCTACACCACTTACAAAGATTCTCCCAGTGCCTCTCTTAGTCTTTCATGGCGGATGGGAGCCTGGCATGAAGGATAGGGTCCGACACCTGATCAGAACATTCTTGCTCTGTCAATCTAGTTCTTTCCATTTCAATACTGCCCATTGTAACTTGCAGGCCCTAAACCCTTGACCCCCTCTTATAAGGCAAGGCAACCTTATGATATGATATGATAGGTTTCACTGTGTCGTCTTGCTTCCAAGGCGATGTTGCCCCTGAGCTATCGTCCCGAGGTTCCCCTCCTCTCAGGAATTGGTTCAATCAGACAGGACTTTCTCAGAGATATTCGACAGGTTTGGGTCCTCAGTAATGTGACTCTTTGCCCCTGCCCCTCAGCAAAGGTTCAGAAATGTTTCTCCAGGTTCGTAGCAACGTGCTGGCCTTGGAAGTAAGACAACACAAAGCAACACAGGTTTGATTCCCATGTCTGCACTTAGAAACATCTGGGTATTATTTGTTATAAACGTTATAAACAACCTATCATATCATATCATAAAGTTGCCTTGCCTTATAAAAGAGGGTCATATTCCTGGTCAAGGCATTCAGGGACTTCAACCCTGATCCTCCCTGATGCTTCACGTAAGCCAATGCAGTGGTATTGTCCATTCGGATCCGAAAAGCCCTGCCTGTGATCAACCCAGAGAATTTCATCAGAGCATTGTAAATGGCAGAACGTTCCTTCCAATTTCTGAGAAGGCTCTTGTGACACCACTTTCCCTGTACTGTTAAGGACCTCAGAGTGCCTCCCCCCTCCAGAGTCTGCTGGCATCTGAAGTAAGGATGGTCTTCATGGGGTGCACTAATCCAGTACCCCTTCTGAGTTTCTCGTCGAACAACCATCACTCCAGATTTTGTCATAAGTCCTGGTTCACTGGAATCCAGGTTTTGTAGGCATTAGAGGCCGGGATCCAGTCAGTTATGAGATGTGAAACTATGGGCCTCAAGTTGAGACAAGCCAGGGAGCCAGGATGACTAAAGAGGCCATTTGTCTCCGAACCACCAGCGACAGACTTGCAGAAACCCACTTATTCCTTTGAACATTGACCAGTATATTTTTGATATGCTGAACCTTCTCAGGGCTAAGAATGCCTTCCCCTGTCTGGTACAGAATTGGGACTCTATGAAGATCAGGCCTTGAGAAGGAGATAACTGGGATTTCTGCCAATTTTTCAGGAACCCACATTCTTGGAGAGTCTTACAAGCTAGATGCTGATGGTTCGAAATCCTCACCCAGAGATCTGCCTTGGTGAGCCAATTATCGTGGTAGAGACATATTTGTATGCCTTGCAAATGAATTTGAGCCACCAGAGAAGCCACTATCTTTGTAAATATCATAGGAGCCATCTTCAACCCAAAGGGGAGAACCAGGAATTCAAAATGTGTGTCCTCCACAGCAAATCTGAGGTATTTACGCTGAGAGGGATGCATGGCGACATGATCATAGGCATCCTGGATATCCAGAGTCACCAACCAATTTCCCTTCTGAATTAACAGGAGTATTTTCTGAAGGGTCTCCATCTTGAACAACTCTCTGCTTCCTAGAAAACAGGCACCCCCCGTGGCTCTGCACAGCTCAACGCAACTACTTGGAGTTGCAAGACATGTGTTTCAAGTCCGTTAATGGTTCTATCTCCAGTTCCTTACCCTTTTTTCTTCCTTCCTGGAACCCGCTCCAGATTCTAACATTTTACCTGCTAGCCCGTATTCCCACATCCTAGATCCCGTCTTGCGCTTGGTGCCGTGGTATCCCGGAAACTCTCCGAGCGTAGGACTCTTGCTCCTCCTCCTTCCTGAATTTGTAGCTAACATTCCTGGATACTGAAAGCTACCCGGCTTTAGGCAGCCGGCTACCTCATGCTGGAACCCAAAGACTCGCACTCGAACCTGTACAAGTCTCGGACAGTGAGGAAGAAGGAAGTCGCATCCAAGAAGACCACAATCAAGGAAAAACAGGTGAGAAAGAGAGAAGCTTGTGGCAGATTGAGACGCTTAAAACCTCATATAGAAGCAGGCATGGAAGCCGCAGTTGAAGACCTCATGTGAGGTTTGCAAGAATTAACCACAGAGGTTCAAAACCTCATGGCCGAAAATGCAGCATTAAAACAGCTTGTCTTGTCCCGGTATTCCGCGGTCAAAGAAAGCGCCCTGGTAGGGGGTGTAGTGGACAAATATGATGGATCTTCCAATTCTCTGCGTTCCTTCCTTGATTCCTGCCTAGTGCACTTCACTTTCAAACCCTACTAATTTTCCACGCCACGAGCGAAGGTCGGATTCATGATATCTCACCTCACGGGCAATGCCTTAACATGGGCGACTCCCTTAGTCAATTCGGGAGACCCGCTCTTGGATAATTATGATGGGTTTGTGGAAACCCTTAAGGCCATGTTTGATCGACCAGAACTTGTTTATAGTGCACAAGAACGACTTCTTGAATTCCAGCAAGTGAGTCAGGATATACTCACTTAAGTGACCCGCTTCAAACAGCTAACTAAAGAAGCTGATTGGTCTCAAGAAGCCAGTTTCACTCTAGTCTGAAGGGGTTTGAATGATGAGGTAAAGGACGAGCTAGCCAGGGTAGCCCGTCCGAGTTCTTTCCAGGCTCTCATGGACCTTTCCTTACAGGTAGACTTCAGGATCCGGGAGAGAAAGGCAGTGAAAAGAAAGACTAAGACAACATCCCCAAAAACAACCGCAGATTACTGTTGTCCAAAAGAAGCATCCGCTCCACGTGCCTCAGACCTAGAACCTATGCAATTGGGTGCCTTCCGTGGACCAATTTCTCCGCAAGAAAGGATCCGTAGGATCAATACCGGACTTTTTATGTACTGTGCCTCTGAGAAACATCTTGTGAGAGAATGCCCAAGAGCGCCACCCCGTCGTTCGGGACACGCCAGCTCCCGATCCTAAGCGGAGCACAGCTTTGGGAGAAAGATGCCTGCTCTGCATCCATTCCTTCCTTGAATACTCCAGGACAGAACACCTTAGTGATTCTCCAGACATTCTTGTCATCTACTGAGAAAGAATCTTTCCCCATCCTGGCTCTAGTGGACTGCGGTGCCATGGGTATTTTCATAGACCACGACTGGGCTGCCAGTCATAACATCCCTCGAGAACCCAAAGAGGTAATACAACCTGTTGAAAGAATTGACGGTAGACCATTGTCTTCCGGACCCATTACTCACCAAACCAAAGAATTACTACTCTCGATAAACAATCATCAGGAAAGGCTCCGATTTGACATCATAAAGGCCGCTCATTAGCCCATGGTTATAGGCATGCCCTGGCTTCAGAAGCACAATCCTTACATCAACTGGGCAGCCGGATCCCTATTTCTAGGTTCTGAATTTTGTATGTCCCACTGCTTGTCTCAAGACACACCGCAAAACCCTCAGTGAACTCCCAGAACCGCAAGCAATCACCCTTAAGTGTATCCAACATCATCCAAGTACCTGAGATCTATCAAACATACTCAGATGTGTTTTCAACAGCCATTGTTCAAGCTCTTCCACCCCACAGACCTGAGGATTGCGCCATTGACACAGATGTTCCAGCAGTGATTCCATTCGTGAGAATGTTCATATTATCTGAACCCAAAAAAAGGGCTCTACGAGAATACCTGGATACCAACCTGGCTAATGGGACCATCTGGCCTTCAAAATCTCCAGTCGGTGCTTCCCTATTCTTCGTTCCAAAGAAAGACACTAGAGAACTTCGGCCTTGTTTGGACTACTGTGAGCTCAACCAATGTACTCTTAAAGAACGCTATCCATTACCACTAATTTCTGACTTCCTGGAGGCAGTTTGAGGTGCCGCCATCTTCACTAAACTCGATCTTAGGGGTGCTTACCATCTCATTCGCATAAAGGAAGGTGATGAATGGAAGACGGCCTTCAAAACTCCCTTTGGCCACTTTGAATATCTGGTAATGCCCTTCAGTCTGCCAACGCCCCCGCAGTCTTTCAATAGTTCATGGATAGAGTTTTTTCTGATATGCTGTTCCTTTTTGTCATTGTGTACCTGGATGATATACTGATTTACTCCAGATCCATCAAGAACATGTTAAAGCAGTCTTACAATGTTTATGTGAACACAGACTCCTGGCCAAACCAGAAAAATGTCTCTTTCATGTCCAAACCGTTCATTATCTTGGATTTGTGCTAAGCTCCAAAGGAATCGGAATGGATCCTGCCAGGGTCAACTCCATACTTTCTTGGCCAGCACCCACCACTGTGAAACAGATTCAATACTTCCTGGGTCTTGCAAATTTCTACAGAAAATTCATACCCACATTTTCTGACATAGTGCATCCCATAGTAGCACTCCTAAAGAAGGATACACCATTTAAATGGTCTACTTATCAAGAGACGGCCTTTCAGCAACTGAAACAAAAATGTATTCAAGGTCCAATCCTGGCCCAACCCGACATAGATCGGCCATTTTTGGTGGAAACAGACGCTTCTGACTAGGCCATTGGTGCGGTCTTAAAACAAGAATTCGAAGACAAGATGGAACATCCTATTGTTTACCTATCCCGCACTTTGACTCCCAGTGAGAGCCACTATTCCGTCCTAGAGAAGGAGTTATTGGCCATCCGAAAAGCCTTTACCGACTGGCGCCATCTACTCTTGGATGCTAAACATCCAGTGCAAGTACGAACAGATCATCGAAACTTGCAAGTCCTACAGTCCCTGGAATGGAGAAACAGTCGCCAAGCCAGTTGGGCATTCTTTTTTGCCCAGCACAAATCCAAATTCATCCCTTTCCTGGAACTAATAACATTATCGCAGATGCCTTATCTAGGCGTCCTGACTACGAGTCTGTTGAAGCCTGGGCCTTTCCGAAGATGTTCCCTAATACCGTGTTTGTGGCACAAGCAATTTCCCTCCTGGAAGGCATCTGTGCAAGAACACCTTCTTCCGATCTCTGGAAGGAATACATCCGGAATAATCAATGGAACAGAAGATGGTTATCTCTTCAAGTACAAACGGCTGCAATACCCACACAAAAGCTGAGAGATAAAATCATGAATCTCTGCCATGACACCTTCCATTCGGAAGGCATCACTACCACTCTCTGCCTCATATAGAGACAATTCTGATGGCCGAAAATGATTGCTGACATAAGAACCTACATCCAATCTTCCGCAATGTGCAATCAGAACAAACATGATGACAGAAAACCTGCAGGATTCCTACATCAACCAGCATTACCAATACGCCTTTGGGAAATCATCGCCACAGACTTTATCGTGGAATTACCCCCATCCAGAGGATATACAACCATAATGGTTACCATCGATCTGTTTACCCATATGGCTCACTTCATACTTTTGTTCAAACTACCATCCTTGCTTGAATTAGATGGAATATTCCTAAAACACATATTTAGGCTTCATGGATTACCTTCCAAGATCATCTCTGACAGAGGACCTCAGTATATATCCCAGTTCTGGAAACAACTATGCCAAACATTAGGCATCCAGCGTGCATTATCTTCAAGATATCATCCTCAGACTAATGAGGTAACAGAACGAGTAAATCAGACCCTAGAACAGTACCTCCGCTGTTTTGCAACCAAGGTCCAGGATGATTGGTCGCTTTTGATTCCCGTAGCTGAATTCGCTTACAACAACTCTGATCATTTGGCCATCAAGACAAGTCCATTCTTTTGCAGTCAAGGCTTTCATCCTTTAGTTCTACCATCTGTTCTACCACATCCTACCCCAGTCCCTGCAGTTGATTCCTCTATTGAAACACTGGTAAACATACATAGAGATGCTAAGGAACGACTGGAAAAAGCCAGGATAGAAGTCAAACGATATGCAAATACAAAAGCGGAGACCTAGCCCTTCATATGCAGTCGGGGATAAGGTTTGGATATCCTCAAAACTTCTTCCTCGACATCTGCGGCCTAATACACTGGCTCCCAAGTATTATAGACCTTTCTATCAGAATCCTGGAAGAGGATACATCCGGTCTTCCACACTTCCTTATTGAAACCATATGTACAGTCCACCAGAACTACTCCTAGACCTAACCCTGTGATCATCAACAACCAGATTGAGTTTGAGGTCTCCAGGATATGTGATTCCAGATACAGACGGGGTCAGCTCCAATATTTGGTAGAATGGAAAGGATAACTCGCCCCAGTGAGCGCACCTTGGAACCAGTCTCAAACATGAATACAAAGGTTTCATCGAGTCCACCCAGGCAAACCCGGGGGTTCTGGGTTTAGGAGGAGGCATACTGTCATGAACCACCAAATTCAGCCCTTCTGGACTTCGTGGTCCATGATGCACCGCGGCATGAGCTCAGTGATTCCTCCAACATGGCCGACGGGCCAGAAACGCTGCACTCTAGCCTTTGCGCGCAATGCTCTGCTTCCTTGAAAACAGGCATGCCCCCGCGGCTCTGCACGTCTCAACGCAACTGCTGGGAGTAGCTGGACGTGTGTTTCTAGTCCGTTAATCGTGCTATCTCCAGTTCTTTACCCTTTTTTCTTCCTTCATGGAACCCTCTCCAGATTCTAACATTTTACCTGCTAGCCCGTATTCTCACATCCCGGATCACATCTTGTGCTCGATGCTAAGATATCCCGGACACTCTCCGAGCGTAGGACACTTGCTCCTCCTCCTTCCTGGATTCGTGGCTAACATTTCTGGATACTGAACCCGCCCCGGCTTTAGGCAGCCGGCTACCTCACGCTGGAACCCAAAGACTCGCGCTCCAACCTGTACAAGTCTCAGACAGTGAGGAAGAAGGAAGTCGCATCCAAGAAGACCACAATCCAGGAAAAACAGGTGAGAAAGAGAGAAGCTTGTGACAGAAGCTGACTGTTGCCACCCATAGGAAAATGCAGGCCAGTCCCAAAACACTTTTGTTTCTGACATAAGGCCAGGACATGAGCAGAAATAGGCTTCTTTCAACTTTATCAGAATTAACAGGCATTCAAATAGAGAAGGAAAATGTGCGTGAAAAATTAAAAGTGCTGGATGTGCCCAGTGCATGGCAAAAGACATATGTGGCTGAAAATGCTGTTTTCCTAAATACATGGAAAGCTACACTCTCTACTTAAAAAGACAGATAACAGTATGTACATTATCTTTATGCAACATGAGGCTGTGATCCAGAAATCTAAAGTGAAGCCAAGTACTTTGTGTTTGGCACAAATAAAACCCTTACTTTAAAATGACATAATTTAGAAGGAGAGACCTCTGTTGTAAAAGTGAACACTGGTTTCCTATGTTAACTTTGGCTCATGCGTGTACAATACCAAAGGGATACTCATGTCATTTCTACTGTAATATTGAAGAAATACATTACACATGGACAGATTTAAAAACAAACTGCAGCAATGCGCACAGGGAAGCTATAAAGGAAAAACAATGCATTTGCATATCCAGAATTAAAGGGAAGGACAGATGACATTCATCAGCAGGGAAGATATCTGCTTTCATCATATTAAATGACAGCTTGGCCAAAGAAAAGCCTATTTCGTTGGTGTAGATTTGAGTACTGATCGATGATATAACTATGGCCTGTCTGTGGGGATAAAGTGTACTAATTTCTGTTAATATTATATAAAGAAAAGATTAGATGTATGAACATCAGGCCTAAATGTAATCTGAAATGCAACATGTGAAACATACAGTGTCAAGAGGAAATGTTATTCCTTAAGGACCATGCAGGTAACGGGCAGTTGTTTGTTTTCCTCCACTGAGCTGCTGGGTATCTGGAATTGTGACCCCGACCTTTGGGGCCTGGGTTCACCAAGGTCACCTTGCTGTAGGTACAGTAAACTAGAAAGAAACACAATGCTAGAGATTGAATTTGTGGGGGATTGTTGCTAACACAGCCAACAGACATGACCTTTGAGGTCAGGTTCCCCATAAAAAGTGCAATTAGTTCTCAACAAAGACCCTTTGAAATATGAACTGCAGGCTTTTTGGAGCTAAGCCTAATAAGATGAATGTCTGGTGGTCAATTAGTTGCTGATAACATGCCCTGCAGAAGTAACCTTGAGGTCAAGCTTCCCATAAAACTGTACATTAAGCAATGAGCAAGGCATTTGAAGCCCAGCAGAAGGATATGTTCAGATAAACACAGAAAAACCAGATGGCTGGTCACATATTTTCAGGGAAATGGAAACCTACCTACTGAGGCCATATTATGCCCTGCCAATGATTAAACACTGAATACAGTTTTTTCTTAATAAGAGGAGCAGCGTGTGTCTGATAGAGCCCACCCCGGGTTAAAATGAAACAGGAGAAAAAGCCCATTGTGACTGTGTAAGGTACATAGTTTAAGTTATGTGGACAAGTATGGTTTTTGCCATTTACATACACCTGAGCAATGGGAGAGTTGGCACAGGAGTAGATCGTGGAAATAAGGTTTAAATGGGGAACTGTCTGCAGCAGAAAACCACAAAAAATTGTAGCTTCACTCAGGCAGGGTGTACTGAATTAATTACAATGAGTATGGTCTGATTCGCCGTAACATATAGAACTCACATATATATATATATTCAGTAAAAAAGCTTTGTTAAAGGGACGTTATGGTTAAGTTGCGCTACTAAAAACCTATGAAATTCAGTAAAAAAAACTTTGTTAAACGAACGTTATGGTTCAAAGTAAAACCGAAAAAACCTTGAAATTCGCCAGTTATGGTAAGCTAAGCAACCATAACTCGCGCTACAACTGAGCACTGCTAAGACTAACACCCAGGACATCAAAGATGACATCACAAATGTCATTGATGACATCACTGATGACATCACATGTTTGGCTCCATCTTTTTTCCTTTACTGACATATGTATGCCAGTAACAGTCAGGAACTAAAAATTGAAAAAGTATACAGTAATTCACTTGGGGTCCACTCACAGCATATGAAACATATACATAGGGGAAAGCACTGACTTGGAAGACAGCAATGCTTTCTATGTATGAGGATGATCAGTAAGGGTATCAACATTTTTTTTTTATAGTTCAACTGTTTTTTTATTACTGTACTTTCCCTGGATATGCTCATACTTGTATACATTGTACTCACACTACTTTCCTTAGGGCCTACTCACAGTATGTGATAGTTACGCATAGGGAAGTAGTAGTTTTGAAGTATAGCAATCATTTCTGTGCATGAAGATAATCAGTTAGGTTATGAAGATTGTCTGGTAATACTGCTGTTTTTTTGTTTACTTCATTCTCCCTGGATATGCTCATATTTGTATGTGGTGTCTGTTGGTGTTTTGTTTGAAATAATGCAATTATGTAGTAAGTGGGTTTTATTAGGTACTTATTAAATGTGTCACAGTACGCTAAACTCAAATAAGAAAGCTTTTATCATTTCACTATTCCACATGGCAAGATTATTAATATTGCACCTCCATCATGTATGCTGCACCCAATGCCTACGGTTCTCCATGAGTAGCTAAGTATACTGGAAAGAACTTCATAATAGAATGCTATTTATATCAATGCATTGCTTAATGCACTACGTACCTCATGACATTTATTCTAATGATCTTTGACACTTTTTTATCAACATTATACTAAGAATCCCTTTAACAGACTTTTCATGAAAAGTAAATGCACATGTGATGTCATCAGTGATGTCATCAATGACATTTGTGATGTCATCTTTGATGTCCTGGGTGTTAGTCTTAGCAGTGCACAGTGGTAGCGTGAGTTATGGTTGCTTAGCTTACCATAACTGGCGAATTTCAGGGGTTTTTCGGTTTTACTTTGAACCATAACGTCCATTTAACAAAGTTTTTTTTACTGAATTTCATAGGTTTTTAGCAGCGCAACTTAACCATAACATCCCTTTAACAAAGTTTTTTTTACTGAATTTCATAGGTTTTTATTAGTGTAACTTGACCATAACCTCCCTTTATCAAATTTTATTTTACTGAATATACATATTCATAGTATAAAATTGATAGATGTTTACTAGGATTCCCTTACTTTATAAACATGTAACATAGAACATACTGAACCCCTAGCTAGTGATTTTGATGTCCGCGGACTGTGTGAATGTCCACGGATGGACGCGGACAATTCCAATACTACCCAAAAACTCAGGGGTATCTTAAATTGTTATATCATACCATATGAACACTGTACAAGTTGAAAAACCAACACACAAACACATTATATATAGTAATAAATAAGAATTAGAACTTACATATCTAACATCTCAAACAACCATTTAAATACCATATATAGTAAAAATGGAATATACCAAAAAAAGAAAGGTATCCTTCTAACATAATTACCTCACAGAAACTGCACAACTAGGAGCAGCAGGTGATCTAGAGAACAGTGAGAAGAGAATTTACCACAATCTAGTAAGTAAACTTTTTTTTCTTATATATTTCTAAAATGTCTATATTAAATACAATAAAAGTAATATATATTTTTTTTTCCTCAAAGAAATGTCAAATACTTTAGAATGGCTTGAGGAGAATTTCCCACATGGTGAAATGTCTGAAGATAGTGAAACTACTCTTTTCCTCACAGAAATGTCAAATACTTTAGAATGGCTTGAGGAGAATTTCCCACATGGTGAAATGTCTGAAGATAGTGAAACTAATGGTAGGCACTTCTCCATATAACCAAATTAATAAGCATTACTTTATGTACACTTAGATATATATATATATATATATATATATATATATATATATATATATATACATACATATATATATATTTTAACAGACCATACAAACAATGAAAACAATACACACCAAGATACTTTAGAACAAACTCTCCAGCACATGGAAGAAAAAATGAACAAGCTCATGATAAATGTCCACCTTTTGAAAGATTTTGTGGAGGACCATATAAAAGAATAAATTAGATACCATTGTGCAACATGTACCTGCCCCCCTCTCCATATCCCAGTCAATTATCCCCAAACCCTCACCACAAAGAAAAACATTTTGATGAGATGTCCATCCCTTCATCTCCTCCTATCAATCCTCTTGAAAACCCCAATTCCCCTGTGTTTGTGTCTGTTTCTGCTACCCTTTCTCTATCATAAATTGTACATATATATAATATAATGAAAAATAAATGTTATGTGTGGGTTAATTTAGTCCTTTGTGTTTTTTTTAAAAAGTCAGTTTTGGTGTCCGCGTACATCAGGGATGTCCTGAAATGTTCATAAATAAACTAAATGGGGGTGTCCTGAGAACAATATACCTATCTGTATTGTTCGCAGGCGAGTTGAAACTGTTCTTAGAACACAACAAGTGTCCTGGGATGTTCGTCAATAAAAAAAATGGGGGTTTCCTCAGGACGCTAGGCCTGTCTGTATTGTTCGCATGCGAGTTGAAACTGTTCTAAGAACACACGCGGTGTTCTGAAATGTTCGTAAATAAACAAAATGGGGGTGTTCTGAGGACGCTATGCCTGTCTGTATTGTTCGCAAGCAAGTTGAAACTGTCCTAAAAACACACGCAGTGTCCTCAAATGTTTGTAAATAAACAAAACGGGGGTGTCCTGAGGACGCTGTCCGTATTGTTCGTGGGCAAATTGAAATTGTTTTAAGAACTCATCAAGTGTCCTGGGATGTTCGTAAATAAACAAAATGGGGGTGTCCTGAGGACACTATACCTGTCTGTATTGTCCATAGGAAAGTTGAAACTATTCTAAGAACACACGCAGCGTTCTGAAATGTTCGTAAATAAAAGAAATGGGGGTGTTCTGAGGACGCTATGCCTGTCCGTATTGTTCAAAAGCAAGTTGAAACTGTTCTAAGAACACCGGCGGTGTCCTGAAATGTTCGTAAATAAACAAAATGCAGGTGTCCTGAGGACACTATACCTGCCCGTCCTGTTTGTATGCAGGTTGACACTGTTCTAAGAACACATCAAGTGTCCCGAGATGTTCGTAAGTAAACGAAATGCGGGTGTCCTGAGGACACTATACCTGTCCGTACTGTTCATAGGCGGATTGAAACTGTTCTAAAAACAAACGCCTGTCCGTAACTGTTCGTTTGACATGTGACACACTTTTAATTAGTTTCAGGACACAAACAGTGTCCGTAGAACACCAAAGCGCATGTGCAAAACAGTTTCAGTGCATTTGGTGTCCTGCGGACAACTTTTCCCTTTGCGGAAATGTTCACGACGCCATCATGTGACCGCGCCCACGATGAGCGTGTGTTCTGACTGCAGACACTGTTTGTGTCCCCGAAAAATTTAAAACTACCTTTTCAGGCAATCCACAATATTCTATAATAATAAATCACCATAGCAGAAGTTCCAGATAATAATCCTGACTTTCTATATACGTTTTGAGCCTTTTTTTGGTGTTTGATCTGTCCGCAGACAGTGCGGGTTTCACGAAGCGCGCACCAGCACCCCTATAAAAGGCCACAACCCAGAGCTCATCCTCATTGTGTTTCTGGCTATCTTACACAACATAGTGCATTTTTGCTGCCACTTTTCCAGATTTATTTCTGAAAACTGATGGCATCTATGGCTCCACTACTGCCACCTGGTGCTACATCTGCCTCAGCACCACCCTCACCCCTTCAACCACCACCACCTTCCCAAGGGCCTGAAGAGGGGAACAGGAGTGAGGATGCAGAGGAGGATGAAGAGGATGAAGAGGATGAGGTAGTGGAAGTCCCTACTACCAGCACTCGCCATGAGTCTTGGCTGTGGAGGTTATTTACCATTCATGGTGACGTATCCAAGGCACATGCGAACAAAGTCACCCGCAACGAGTGCAAAATGGTGCTCAGTCGCGGGACGCTTGGTTCGTACAACTTTGGTACGACAACTTTGAAGCAACACCTAAGGTAATTCTACAGTGGGGCCATTCGCAAGGTTGTACCTTGCAAGGAGCGTAGTAGGTTGAGATCCTCTACTACATCCTCCGTTTCTGATCCTGTCACCACAAGGAACACTCCTGTGGGAGAGTGTATCCCTCCACCTGCCTCACAGGCCATTCGCAATGCTGATAACCCTTACTTTTCAAGGGTCACAGTTGTGTGTATGTACTGTGACACAGTACTCTGCAGGGGGGAGAGACTTTGTAGTGCTTTTGAGACTACAGTCTCAGAGCACGAGAAGACCTTCCCACTACCTAAGTAAGGCCCACTCTACATCTTCCTCTCTCCACTCGCCCTTCCTTATCCCTGTGGTTGGTGCCCCCCTTTACCCTCCTTTCCCCTCCTCTCCTCGTGTGTTGTGTGTAAAAAAAAAAAAATATATATAAAACATCAAAAATAAAAAATAAATGGCTCTTTTCAGAGCCGCCTTTCACAGTTTAAAAATAGAAGTGGCAAATAAATGGAGCAGGGCCCTGTGTATTTTTTAGAAGTCCGCGGACAGTTCGTGGACATCTAAAATTTTGGTGTTCTGCCCTATCATAACCATTGCACTTTTTTCTGGGAGAAAGTGGTGGCTCTGAAAAGAGCCTTTTGGTGGTGTTTGTTTGTGTTTGAAAAACTTGAAATGGTTAACAACTACTGCAAAAGGGATAGCTGAAATTCCAAAAAAGGTCACAATGCATTTTGTACATTTCTCAGAAAAATCTGAATGCCAGTATAAGTAAGATGGACTCCATCTCTATGAAAAATGCATGTGCTACCAAACATAATATTTTCATTGTGAAAAGAGGACATGCCAACATATCTTAGAAAGGCACAAACAGCTTTATTGACATTGTGCCTCACTTTCTCCATTTGTGGACCAAATGAAGAAGATCACAGCCACATTTGTCTCTACGCAATCCAAGAAAAAATTACTTGAGAATTTGGAAACATGTCCATGACCTTCCCAAGTCCTTCTTTCATTGCAAATTGCAAAGAAATTCCAGACACATGTCATAAACTATTCCCTCCACAATTAATTATCATTATGTCTGGATAATGCTCTGTCTCCAAAGTAGCACAGAGAGGTAGCAAGTCCAGCCACTTCATTACACGCACTCCATGCCAGTGCACTTCCACTTGCGGGAATCCAAGATCTACAGCTACTCCACAGCTTTCTGCATGCACCTTCAACCAATGTATTTACGAGTCTCCCAAAATCCAGACAATCTGTTTTCTGAAACACGCAGCCATAGCTATCTGTTCTTCTCTCAGGAAAAATACTTTCTGACAAACTCTCTCCTGACACAACACACCCACTAAACTTTACTGACCAATCCCTTGCTCTGCTCATTCTCATTTGCATGCCTCCTCACCCCAAAATCCCCGTATGTAACACGCGATGTCCGCGGACTACCGCCATGTCCGCGGACATATCGTAACATGGACAGCCCTTTTACCATTTCCGCTTCACTCTCTGTGCCATTCCCTCATTGGATACAGCTAAGCAGTCACACAACCATCCACCAATCACATCCAAGACCTCTACATCTAACTCCATCATCATAGATCAGCACTTCAAATGTACTGTTAATCACTCTGAGTACAAGTGTCATGTCATTGGAAAGCACCTACTACAAGAACTAGTGTACAAGTCTCCAAGATTTCTACTTGCAGCTGCATGCATATCCATATGCATGAACACAAACTACAGGTATGCATATTTTCTTATAAATGCATATAAACAGATTAACTGTCTTTTAACCTGTATAACCTATAAAATGAATTTACTGTCATTTTTCCCATCTGCTATAATCAACTGTCACTTCCAAACCTATCTGCTATTTAAATTCTTTTTACACACACATTTGCAAAGCATGTTGAACTAACATATTTAAAGTAAAATATAAAGACTGCACATAAACACACAAAATTACTAATTTCTTTCCTTTACAATTGCATTGAAGACCACTCTCCTGAAAAGCAGCAGCAGAATCTGAAGTACAAACAACAACTCTGAAGAAACCTGCTCATTCCACAAAAAAAGTAAATTAAATACCACCATAATATTTTTACTATTACTCAAACACACTTTGGGGTTCATTCATGGTATTTCTGGGCCTAAAAACAGAGATTGTGCACCATTCTGTCCACAAATCCCCATTTGTTAAACAAGGATTTGCAGGCAGAATGGCGCACAAATCCCCATTTTTGGATGCACAAATGACATAACTCAGCCCTTAGAATTTTTATATTATAGAACAAAGAACTGTTTTAATTCTATACCATTAGATTTACTATTTGTGCTTCTCCTGAACCCCAGTTTAGTAGCACATAAATTCAAGAATAACCATCCCAACTAGTTGTAGTTGCCCAATGCACAATCACACACCCTCACATACATCTGTATCATCATACTCAAACACTCATGCACACAGCACACATACATTGCACAACACCCCAACCCATACCTTCTTTATTTTTTTCAACAGACCCTAAAGAATGCCTACCAAAAATCAAGTCCGTAGAAAACAATGCAGAAGTAGAGCAAATGAAAATAGAAGTGTCCAAAATGAGCATCCATCTCTAGCAGAATTTGTACAAGAAGTTCAAACAAAACAGATAATGTAGTCATTTAGCGAAACAAAACAAGCTTCAAGTACAGAAACATTGCCTCCTCTATCAAAATGTAAAACGAACCAGAAAACGATTAACAAGAATTCAGCTACCACGACTGCTAAAACTGTTACTATAAATCTTGATATAGTGCGAAGTAAGCATACCAAAAAAAGTATTTTAGCAAAAATGTTCCGCCACAGAGTCCTTCAAAATCTTATAAAATCAGGAGTGAAATCATGCACAACCCTTAAAACCTACGGTAGAAAATTAATCTTAGAAGCTTTGATAGACAGTGCAATCCTCAAAAGAAAGTTATTTATTTTAGTGTTAAACAAAATCAAACCACTAACAAAACTAATGACTAAATTACAAAAAAGACTTCTCAATAAACGAAATGTCAACGAAAATAACTTCTTAAATATCTGGGCAGGTGAGTGGAGTCACACCACAAGCACAGAACCATATTTCAATGAAGAAGCATACAAACAAAAGCAAACAAATACAATTGCCATACATAGCAGTGGAGGAGGTTATGAAAAAGTTAATAATACCATAATGGAACAAGAAATACTGCTTACAAAAATATCCCCAGAAAACTTAGAATTACCTCTCCATTCAACTGAACCAGAAAGTCTAGTATACAAATGGCCATGCACGTCAATGTGTAACATTCTCAAAAAATATTTCAACTCTTTACGCCAATTCCTCAATCAGTATGTGAAAGGCAAAGACAAAATCAAAATGAAACTACTGCAAAATGTGGAAACCTGTCCAGTGCGCAAGTAGACAGGACTACAAGGACATTCATTAGCCTGCATTTCAGGACATATTTGCAAAACCACCTTCCATCATATCAAAATGATATCAACACATCATTCAACTATAAGAAATCTAGACTATAAACTGTACTATGCTAAAAGTCCTGCTTTAGCACTAGCCAATTTAAATAACATTCTTCTACATGGTACAGCAAAAGACCTACTTGAAGAAATCAACTATATCCGGAAAAGATATTTTGGATGTGAAAGCCACTTACAGAATGAAATAGCTTTAAAGCAAATTAGCAACAATTCTATGCATGGCACACTTCTACTACACACATACAAAAAAGAAATACTGAAATTTAAAAGTACATCTGCTGAAGTACCAAACCATGTGTGTGGATGTTACCGCAAAACTTTTTATAAAAGAAAAACAAAAACTGTAGACCTAACATGCAAAATAGAAGCCAATAAAGATTCTAGATGGTTTGAATTAGCGCTCTACCTTATAGCAGAAAACAGATACGAAATCACTGACCCCTCAATGTATATGAGAGCATCATAATTCAAACAGCGCACCCTTTCAAGCAATAATACACCTTCAAACAAAAACAGCAAAATTACCTCCCTCTGAATTGGTGAAAGGCATTTGTGGCAAAGTAGTGTATTTACCATTAGATCTAAAACAAAATGTGCACACTCTGGGAGTGCAACGTCCAATGGAGCAATCTTTAATTATCTTAGTAAATGGTGTACCTACAAAAGACAAAAAAAGTGGCAACAACTGGTAGACTTACATAAAGTTAGACAAGCCTTGCAATATCTAAAAGACAATAATGAATACTACAAAGAAATTAATATGGAAGAAAACTTGAAGGAAACCACTGAAATAATTCAAGAGTCACCTGAAACTGGTCAATTTGAACTTCTAGATCCTGCTACAGTATCCAATACTTTAGACCATTATACAATTCATCCATTGCACTCTAATTACACCGTAGAAGATGCACTGGAAACGTACCAAATGCGACAAACAAAAGGATCACTAATCAGCATATGGGGAAAAAGTATAGAAGCACATGCTTTTCCTCTACTCTTTCCTACTGGCAAAGGAGGAAGGTACGATGATAGACCTATTCAAATAACAGCATCAGAATACCGCTCGTTATGGATGTATTCTGAAGATCCCAGATTTAGACAAAATGTGGAATACATATTCCACCTACTCTTTGAAAGTGAACTAGCAACTATATGTTACAGTGTTGCACACACATTAAAATCAGGAACCCACTTTCAAAATATGTCAGCTACACAATAATTACAAAAAGTCCAAGAAAAAGATGAGGTTTTACAATCAAGTATTACAAATCTATTAGCAAACATGCGTGGTACTAAAAAGTACTGGTTCCAACGTCATGGAGATGAACGTTGTATGATAAGAAACCTTGGCCCACCGACTTGGTTTGTTACATTAAGTTGTGCAGAATATTCATGGGAAGATTTACATGATTTCCTACGCATATCAAACAAAAACAAAACAAACATAGATATACTAACACCTGGAGAACTTTGTTCTCTACATCCTATTAATGTTTCAAGATATTTTCATCATCGCTTCATTGCTATGCTACACTTTATTTGTAATAAAACTGTTCCTCCCCACGGAGAAGTGCAACACTTCTTTTGGAGAAAAGAATACCAAGCCAGAGGAGCACCACATATCCACATGCTTTTATGGATTAGATATGCTCCTAAATTTGGTCAAGACAATGATGCCACTGTGTTACAGTTTATCGAAAAATATGTCACTTGTGAAATTCCATCGGAAGCAAGACACAAATGTGGAAAATATTGTCGTTGCAAATACAAAAACAAAGGGAAACACTACACCAAATGCTGCATTGGTTTCCTTAGACCAGTTACAAAAACAGGTCAAGTGAACAACTTCATGTCTTCAGTTAGACATTGTGTTAAAGGTAAATCACCTAAAAATACATATTACATAAAAAGAACAGAAGAAGAAAAATATATCAATGATTACAATGCAATCATTGCCCTCTTATGGAATGCAAACATAGATGTGTAGTACATTGCAGACAATTCCACTGCAGTTGCACAATATGTTACAGCATACTTAACCAAAGCAGAAAAAACAGAACTTCAAGACCTCTGGAATGAGATGTCATCAGACAAAACACTGTCTCAGAAATTGTACAGCTTGGGCATAAAAATGCTATCCCATAGAGAATGTTAGATATTTGTAACACAGTCTTTAAAGAAGGCATGAGCTACGTAGCACTATCACGCTTACGTACACTTGACGGTCTATTTCTAATCAACTTTGATGCAAGTAAAGTAAACGCTGATATTCCTTATTCCATTACTCTAAAGCAGAGATTACCAGCAAATCTTACAAACGCTTATTTAATCTTCTTAAAACCAAAATATATTAACTAATCTGTACTTAAACATTAACAAAACTTCAATTAAAAAACTATAAACTGTTAGAATATGCCAACAAGTATCTAACTGCCCCAAGATTTTACAATATTCAAACAGATAAATCAATACCACTTTATTATAACAAATAATAGACAGTTAGAATATGCCAACAGGTATCTAACTGGCCCAAGATTCTACAACAACTAAACAGATAAATGAATACAACTAAAGTATATAAAAAAATAAACTGTTAGAATATGCCAACTGGTATCTAACTGCCCCAAGATTTTCAATAACCAAACAGATAAATCAATACCACTTTATTATAACAAAACATAGACAGTTAGACTATGTCAACTGGTATCTAACTGCCCCAAGATTTTCAATAACCAAACAGATAAATCAATACCACTTCAGTATAACGAAAAATACACAGTTAGAATATGCCAACTGGTATCTAACTGCTCCACAAATCTGCAGCAAGCCAACATATAGAACATTAGCCAGAAACAACAAGTGAACACTGGAAACAAACAAACAAGTAGACTGTAACATAACAAAAAAAGTTTTTTTTTAATCCAATATGGATTTTTTTTTCCACAGACCCAATGATTTTAGCAACAAACACCGAAACTGAGCAAATTGCATAGTACACTGGTTTGTAATCTACTAAATATAAGGGTCTACAAACTACAAATAGTAACATGGTCTTTTCTTTTATCACAGAAATTAACGAAGAATATATGAACTCCAGTTACCAAACCAAACAGTAAGTTTATTATAAGAAGTACAACCACCGCAGCAAATCACACCCATAATGGCTTATAACTTTGTTGCTTATAAATTTGTTTTTGGGTGCTAAACTTATAAGCCACCATGGGTGTGATATGCTGCGGTGGTTGTCGCCAGGGCCTAGAGTCTTGGGTGCATGGCCATATCACACCCATAGAATCAAACATTTTAACTATGCCATATGGGCACTTTTAATGTCCGCAAACAATATGAGTGTCCTTAGAACAATTTCAACTTGCCTACGAACAGTATGGACAGCGTCTTCAGGACACCCCCATTTTGTTTATTTACGAACATTACAGGACACCGCGTGTGTTCTAAGAACAGTTTCAACTTGCCTACGGACAATACGGACAGGTATAGCGTCCTCAGGACACCCCCATTTTGTTTATTTACGAACCTCCCAGGACACTTGAGGAGTTCTTAAAACAATTTCAACTTGCCCACGAACAATATGGACAGCGTCCTCAGGACACCCCCATTTCATTTATTTACGAACATTTCAGGACGCCGCGTGTGTTCTTAGAACCTCAGAACACCCCCATTTTGGTTATTTACGAACATCCCAGGACACTTGATGTGTTCTTAGAACAATTTCAACTTGCCCACGGACAATACGGACAGCGTCCTCAGGACACCCCCATTTCGTTTATTTACGAACATTTCAGGACACCACGTGTGTTCTTAGGACAGTTTCAACTTGCTTGTGAACAATACGGACAGGCATAGCGTCCTCAGAACACCCCCATTTTGTTTATTTACGAACATCCTAGGACACTTGATGTGTTCTTAGAACAATTTCAACTTGCCTACGGACAATACGGACAGGCATAGCTTCCTCAGGACACCCCCATTTTGTTTATTGACGAACATCCCAGGACACTTGATGTGTTCTTAGAACAGTTTCAACTTGCCTACGAACCATACGGACAGGCATAGTGTCCTCAGGACACCCCCATTTCGTTTATTTACGAACATTTCAGGACACCCGTGTTGTCCTCGGTCAGAACGAACACAACAGGGGTGCCTTCTACCTAAATAAATACAACATTTAACCCATCTCTTACTCCCCCTCCCTGCCCAAACAGTCTTACACGCCAAAACACCTGATTAAATAGTATTTTCACCGCGCTGTCTGCGGATGTCCGTGAATACAAGATGGCAGGCGTGCCCAGAAAATCGAACACACCACACACTCTCAACCACCCAATCAGCGAACACGTCCAATGGCCGTGGACACGACGTGCATCGCCCAGCCAAGTAGGAACCTGTCTGCGGAGAAAACAGGGAAGTGTGTCCGCGGACCGAACATAGATATCACTAATTTTTTGTGACCTACGTTTTGGTCATTTAAAAAAAAAAAACTACTGGACGGATTTTCACCAAATTTGCAAAAGCACACTTTCGGGACCAAGCTGCTGCTCCTGGTCCAAATTTGGTGAAAATCCATCCAGCGGTTTGGGCTGTAGGCGTGAGAAAAGTTTTTTCCCCATTCAGTCTATGGGAAAAAAATAAGTTTTGGGACTCCCCTTATAACTTTGCCCCCCCTGGACCAAACCTCACCAATCTTTGCAAATAGATTCAGAGTGACCCATATACTTGTTTTGCAAAGTTTGGTGAGGATTTGTCCAGGGAGAGTGAAGTTAGAAGCCACCCAAAAAGGGCTCTTTCTATGGAAACAGCAACTTCACCATAACTACAGAGCCACTACTGTGTAGTTATGTATATATATATATATATATCATGATGGAGTTATTTGGAAGATCTAGGGAGTTATTTTTCAGAACAACAAAAGATGCACAAATCCTTGTCAATTTGAAATAATGTATCTATTCTCTTCCCCCAGCCTACATTATACATATCTCTCAACTCCTGGTCCTATCAGCAGGCAGGGGGTGGGGTGGGAGAGGTTAATGGAGCCAACTATCCAATCCTGACTGAGGAATTATGACCATATTGCAGTGTCGTCCATGCCATATAAGGACACATTTGCATCAGAACTGGGCTGTTTATAAATTATTCTGGGGGATAGCTGCTGCTGGACTCTTGAGAGGAACAACTAGCAGAGAGGCCTCAATCCTTTCATTGGACACTCTTAACTGAGAGCCCTTGACCAGACCTCTGCTATCCTGAGAGGAGCCCTGCTGTTTTCCCTCACCATAGCCTCCCATGCAAGTAGACCCATCCAAAAGCCATCAATTGTGGGGGGAGTTGCCTGACTTACTCCTTTCCATTAGTGGGTAGAGGAGGGTGAAACTGGGTAGGCCCTTCACACAAATTATTAAATCTCACTCAAACTTATTTTCCCATATAAAAGCACCCGCTCTGTTGAAATTGCATTATGTTGGGAGCACCCATCCTTAAAGCTTTCCATTAAAGTGTGGGGAGAGGGGAAACTGTGTAGACCCTTAGCACATTTGATTAAAGTAAATCAATTATTTCCCATATAGAAAATCACAGGATAGGGCTGTTAGAATTTGAAAATAACAATTGCTCGTGTCCAGTGTGTTAGAGCTGGTATAGACCTTTGGCCTTTTTTGAAATCCTTGACTTCCACATAGAAAGGGTGGGGTGGGGAGGGGTCCATAATCCCAAAAGGAAGTAATCCAAAAAACACCTCCTTTCAAGTCAGCGTGGAAGGTGCAAAAACTAAATTCATCATTAATTTTCAATCAGAATTACAAAGTATTGTTCTCATCTGTATGTGTTTTGAAGGGGGAAATTCTCAATTTCTTTGAAATCAGAATTACAAAGTATTGCATCTCATCTGTCCATGGGTACCAAAACGAAATTTCCCTTTTGGTTCACATATTTCTCTGTCCCCAAGTTATCAAGTCTTGCCTTTTGTTTTCAAGTGTGTTGAAAAACGATTTTCATTTGAGTTCCTTTTTTCCAACCTAGGCTTTTAAAGAGCAAGCCCAAAACAATCTTCCCATTGAATTCCTAAAAATTGTTTCCATTGTGCTCACACTCGGTGCACCTTGCCTTTCAATGAAAGGGGTCATATTTAATTTAGGCCTGGAGGCAGGGGTGCTGGGAGAAAAGTATTGTGTCAAATTAAGTCGTTTCTGTGGATTTTGTATGGTGTTGGGGATTTTTTCTATTGGATAATTTGACATTAAATCTGTGTAAACTATTATTGCATGTTTCAAAATGTCACCTGTTTTGTTTTATATAATTGAGTTATTGTTGTGATCTTGGGTGTTGCCACTGCATTGGTTGCTGATGTTAGCATTGTGTCCAATATTGAATAAATTAATAAATATTTATTCTTACTACACACCGGCCTGGTTCCTAGTCCATTTGAAAGAACAAGTACCACATAGGAAATACACCAATCACGGGCTGAAAAGATTCACAGATCTTTTATTACCGTACAGTTTACAAAGTAACACAGATAGCTATCTGGATCTCAACACCCTGCAATGTGTACCAGCCCGACAGAGAGAGGTGAGAGAGTGCTGGACGTCTAAACGTTCGTACTTTTATATAGTTTTGCATAATATTGTCCAGCCTCTCTTCATGTTAATAATTTGTGGTCTAGAGATCGTGCCTAGTTCACATACGGGTCATACAATATTGTACAAAGGATTATATAGGTTTGCATTTTCATAGAGCTACAATGGCGATGTATGTTCTCAAATCCTGCATTAAGCCTTATTCTACATTCCTGCACAATGTAGTTCGGCCTCTGTCTACGCTCGAGGTTTGTTCTACATTGTCCCCAATGTGTATTCAAGGATGAGTCTTGTGAACGCAGACAATACATAAATAACAGTTCATATGCAGTGCAAGGCCTTATTGTCTAGTCTAAAAAGTCAGCTCTTGGACAGTCTAAACATTAACAGAACTCAAAGGTCAGGGAGCTTGGTTGTAAGTTGAAAACATAGTCCACCATTTTAGAACAAAGAGACACACAAGTGGAAATTAAAATGGCGGACGAATCTTAAAATGGTGGCAAAGTCAAGCCAAAATTGGAACTCTGCAACACAGTTTTCCTCGTAGAGCAACTAGGCTTAGGCCAATATAGACACAAAGGAGGCACTATACAATTACTGCTTAACAAACCCTCCTTTTGGCCTAAGCCAAGAGCTTTACTAAAAATAGTCGCTTTACTCATAACTCCATGTTTCAATATCCGTACATCCTGAATAACATTCATCAATTGCCATGAGATCTTTAACAGTAATATCCTTCATCACAAATACATTAGTCATCTTCTCAGGTGTGTGCACTTTCGGTCCTAATGTTCCTACAGTTTGCGCACAACATCCCCCTAACATCGAACATATGACCGGAAGACATTGTATGCAACAACAACAGAACAACAGAATACCAAGGATTACCATCAAGACTGTGCAAAGCTTCCATCCGCAAGACCGTAAAAAGTCCCAGAACCAAGCACTAAGATGCTAGTTTCACTAGGGAACATGTACTTCTGAACATAGGACATGCAGATTTTGTATTGCCTTAAATATGGTCGGGGATGAGTCAGGTATGAAAACACAGCAAGCGGACCCCACCAATTTGCATGCTCCACCACGCTCAGCCAGGATGACGTCTAACACCATCCGGTTCTGAACAGCCACTAATCTAATTGCTTTTTGTTCTAGAGTCATATTGTAGAGTATGTCAGTGGTCCGGTTGATGGTTCTCTCCAGTACTCTCGCCAATCTCCTAATATCCTCGGAATTCTTGATCTGTCCCCAAAATGGTACAAAGGATTTTGCTACATCACCCATGACTTGTGAAGGAGTATCACTGTTCTCGTCCCGCCTTGGACGTGTCCTAGGGACCTCAGTGGTACTAGCTACATATACCCCTGGTAGCAGGATACCCAAATAACAAGTTTCCTGCCAATTTCTATGCAGCCACAGATAAGCTTCTTTACCGCAAATGAAATAGACAGGCTCACCTACATACAAAGGTCTGTCCTCACTGGTGAAGTTTGCAACATTGGTACAACCCTGGAAATCACCCATTGACTGAGTACCATTCCTTTGTATGCAGAAGGAGACAGAGGTGGGGCTGTGATTGATAGTGTAAGAATGTGGCATGGCATCCTGGTTGCCTACAGGAGCCCTCTTGAAAGAAATCAGTGATTGTAAAGGTCGAGAGAGTCTATCAGAAGGCCTAATAGAAGCAACATTAAGCTTGCTCCTATTTGCAAAAAGTGAGCATCCCCGAGGCGTCAGGACTCGCCTTTCAAACTCATTCAAATTAGCCCAGTCAAAGTTCCCTGAGATGCTATCATTCCAACGACCAAAGAATAGTGCCCTTAGAGAGGCATAACATGCAGTAGTTAAAGGCAAAGGATGAATATACCAGCCCAACCCTTTTTCCCCATGCTGTGGTAAATGTGAACAGATCCAACAATTTGATCTATTCAGAATCGCATGAGTTGCGTTCATTATTAACAGAAGTTTGTTGTTGTGATAGTGGGAACACTCTCAGTAGGCAACAATGTTTCAAGTGGACGCACTCCCTCTATGTACCAAAACCCAAAAGCAATCAATACTGTAAGACTGGTTAACACAATTACAAGAATACAATACGTCCTCAAGGACCAGGCATTTGATTGTTGAATGTCATTGTGGGCCGTGCAATCAATTGATTGCTTTGCACGAGTGGGGATAACGACAGGCATTGTTCCTAAAAAGCTCTTTCCTGAAAAGTTCCTGTTAAAACTCTGCAGTCCGTTTGCTGGTGATCTCCTGATCACATAATTTCTTGATTGAAGATAGTTCTTCCCAATTCCCAGCCACTTGCTTATACTTCAGTGCAAAAGTGGCAAAGGACACGCTCAATAATCGTTTCCTGTGGGCACAGCCATGCTGTGCAGTAAGTCTAGTGCCATGGACACAGATTGTACCTTCAGACTCCTGGTACTGTGTGATATGTGAACAGTGTGTCGTTGCTTCCTGATGGAAGTGATGAAATACCAACAGAATCGTGCAAGGGTGCAGAAGGATCGGTAGAAGAGTTTGGAGACAAAGCAACAGTCTCTCCAGGCCCCACGGGCTCCGGAATTGTCTCCAAAACACCCTTGTTGCTGTTCCAAACTGATTGATCATTGGGAACAGAGAAAGTAGGTTTCTTCTTATCTTCTCCATTGTGTGGCAAAGGGAAAGGTATCCTCTTGACATGCATAGCGTGGATCCAGTGTCGTTTCCCAGCTACTCGTACGGCAGTCTGTGTGGCCAATAGGACCTGGTATGGCCCTTTCCAGCACGGTGCGAGACTGGATGCTCTCTCAAATGACTTTGTGAGCATCCTGTCGCCGGGTTGAATTCTATGACCTGGCCCGTCGTATTTAACTGGGAGGGCTTCTCGCACCTGTTGATAAATCAAATACAGATTTTGACTTAAGCGATCACAGTATTCAGAGATAAGTAAATGCTCTACATCTTTCAGATACCTAGGCTTGGGGAAGCTCCAAATATTGGCTGGTCTCCCCATGACTATTTTAAACGGGGAGAGCCCTGTCCTAGTCTGCGGAGTGGTCCGCATTGATAGGAGTGCTATTGGTAAAGTGTCCGGCCATTTCAAATTGCTGCCGGCGCAAACCTTAGCAATTTTATTTTTCAAAATACCATTGTGACGTTCTACAAGTCCAGCACTTTGAGCATGTCTTGTCGAATGGAACCGCTTATCGATCTGTAATCCCGCGCATACTTAGAGAATAACAGCAGCGATAAAATGTGGACCATTATCCGACCAGATGACCATTGGCAGACCAAACCTAGGAAAATATTCCTTAAGCATAGTCTTCGCTGTTGTCATTGCTGTGGCATCTTTCACAGGGAAGGCTTTGACCCATTTACTAAAAGCACAAATGACTACCAACACGTGCTTATAGTTATTGCAATGTTCCATCTCGATGAAATCGAAATGAATCACCTCAAAAGGCACAGAGGGTGGACCAAAACTACCCCTCGGTGTCGATGTACCCTTCCCTCTTCCCCACATTATGCTGTAGACAGGCCATACAACTCTGGCCAAAAAGCTCAGCAGTTTTCAGGATGTTAACATTTACCCAGACAGATTCTAACATTTTGCAAATCTTCCTAGCACATATGCGAGTGGGACCATGGGCCATTGTGATCATTGCCGTGACATATGCGTCGGGTAAAATCCATTTTCCCTTTGAATTATCCACCCAACACCCTTCTTCATCCTTCTTTGCCAAGCCCTCAGACCATTGCTTGGTTTCTTCTAGAGTGGCATCTGCTTGAATATTTCTTATGGAATAAATCCCTTCATTGACAGTACAAATGTTTATGGCGTCCCTTGCAGCATACATATCTGAATAGAGGTCAGTAGCAGTCTGTTTAGCTATCTGATCAGCAAAAGCGTTCCCTTTTCCTACATCATCTATGATTTTCTGATGTGCCGTGCACTTCATAATTGCTAATTGAGTGGGAAGCGCAAGCACTGAGAGTAGCTGAACTATCAAGGTGCCATGTTGGATTTTCGTTCCATGTGAGGTCAAGAAACCTCGTTCTGTCCATAATATACCGAAGTTTTGAACCACCCCAAAAGCATTGTATATATATTCACTCTAGGCCCTTTGGAAATTTCACAAGCTCGAGTCAATGCAATAATCTCTTTGGCCTGCGCAGAGTTTTGCGAAATTCTCTTGGTTGCCACAATCATGCTTAGTGTAGTGATGGCATAAGCAGTAGTGGATGTACCATCCGGAAGTTTGAAGCAGGAGCCATCACAAAACAGTTATCCTTGAGGATCAGTCAAAGGTGTATCTTTCAAATCAATCCTGCCTTTAGTTTCTTGTTCTGGGGTATAAAGGCAGTCATGTGACATTTTGTCATTGTAAGCAATATCTTGCGGAAGAGGTAACAATTCAGCCAGATTTAATACACAACATCTTTTAATTTGTATATGCACTGCAAACAAGATCAATTCATATCTCGTTAATCGTGCGGAAGTAAGGTGTTGTGTTTGCGTTCTGTTTAATAGAATGTCTACAGAGTGAGGTACCAATAAAGTTAAAACATGGCCTAGGACCATACCCTCGCTCTAAATTACAGATGCAGCAGCAGCGACAGCTCTCAGACATCTCGGCAAAGCACATGCAACAGGATCAAGGGTGGAGGAAAAGTAACCACACAGCCTATTTTTCCCCCCATGTTCCTGCATTAACACAGCCAAAGCACATCCATCACGCTCATGCACATGCAACTCGAAGGCCTTTTCATAATTTGGTCTGCCCAAAACTGGTGCTGAACACAGTGCAGTCCCGAGTAGATCAAAAGCTTTCTGGTGTTACAAGTTCCACAGTAGTGGCAAAGAAATGCCCTTCTTTGTCAATGACAACATTGGTTTGATCACTAGTGAGAAATTAGGGATCCACTGTCTACAGTAAGAAGCCATTCCAATCAAGACTCTGACTTCCTTCTGTGTATTTGGTACAGACATGCCAGAAATTATTTTAATTTGTTCAGGTGTCAATCTTCTTCCGTCCTTTGACAGGAGATAGCCTAAATAGGCAACCTCCTGACGACAATACTGAAACTTTTTCAGTGGAGCTTTATGTCCATGTTTTGCTAGATGAACAAGCAATAACACTGTGCCTTCCTTGCAAGCACTTTCTGAGTCTGCAGCTAAAAGAAGATCATCGACATACTGTAGCAATGTACAAGAGGGAGGCAACTCAAGTTTATCGAGCTGCTCTTTCAAAGCCCTACTATAAATGCTCGGGCTCTCCGTGTAATCTTGTGGCACATGAGTAAATGTAAACGAGCGTCCCCCTAGAGTGAATGCGAACAGATATCTACTATCCTCGTGTATCGGAATGCTAAAGGAGGCATTCTTAAGATCCACAACACTGAAATGAGTAGCAGACGCTGGAATCATCATTAATATCATCGTTACATCAGGCACAATTGGAAATTGTGAAGCAACAATCTTATTAATAGCTCGTAAATCGATAATAAAATGGAAAGGAATTGCATTATCCCCTTTCTTATACACAGGTAAAATCGGACTATTGCACAAACTTCCTGCAATTTCTTCAATTACCCCACGATGTACAAAATCAGAAACTATACACTTCAAAGCTTGCTCACCATCAACTGAAATCTTATACTGTGGAATTTGTGGCACTTAACTCCTGGTTTCAAAATGATTTTAACAGGCTCAATTTGTAAAATACCAACAAACGCACTCCATCCGAAGAACAATGAATTACCACATGTAATTCCTTCAACAGATTAAGCCCCAGCAAATTCTCTCCACAGTTCATTGTCAAAAGAAACGGACAGTGATCTGTAAATGGACCCAGTGAGATTGGTACCGGCAAGGAAACCGGATTAACCACTGGCGTACCAGAAAACCCTACAGAATGTTAGTCTGCCCTGACAGTGAAATGTCTTGAACCCGTGAATGGTCAATGGAACATTTCTGTGCTCCTGTGTCTGTCAAAAATAGATGCTTCCTATTCCCCACCATCATTTCGACGTAGTGACCTTTCTGATTAACGGGAATAGGCCTTGGTTCCAAACCCTGCTTTGGGCTGTCCTAACGAAACAATATATCATCAAAGGCAAGTGTAAAGACTGGAGGGGGGTGTCTGTACCTCTGCTCTCTATATGGTAGAGAAGAGGCATAGAGGACCCCAGCCAAGATTCTCTATTATTGGTAACGTAGTCGAGCAATCAAGGCCTAGCTTCTCAGGTGGTGATGCAGGCTGGTTCTTAAGTACAGTGTAGTCCCCAAGCCCCACAAAGGAATGTCCACCCACTGTATTAGTTAAAACACAGTCTTTATATAATTAATATTCAAGGTTATGTACACTATCACAATAACTCACTTTGTGCTCAGAAAATCAACAGTGGTAAATATATACAGTTCTACAGTGGTACCACAAATATTATCAGATCTCATTAAAGTGCATCAACTATACTGTCAAAATGTCACACAGATCAATAAAGAAGAAACCAGCAGTAGAGAGAGGAAGGAAAGGAAGATGGTTGAACAATTGGCAGAATGCTGGCCCCTACCACCTAGGCACAAGTCTGAGAGAAGATCTCCCCACCTGGGCAACCTGTAAAGCAAAGATGTACCACAAGCCCAGTCCATGTATTGTTCTATGAGTCTTATTTCCCTCTACAATAGTTCTACAGCCCCAATGTACCTGGAATTGTAGCGTTCCTTGGTGGGGAATCGACGGCCCTTCTTGAGTGCCCTCCCTTTAAGGCAGGAGTCACGGGTCATTGAATGTCCGACGGAGAACAGGGTGAGCTATGACGGTGAAGTGGCAGCTTAGTTCCTAGCGGAACCTGTTGACGGGGAAGCGTAAACGTCTTGCAAAGAAGAGGCATGCGGGGCACCGCAGTGTCGATAGTTCTGGACCGCAAAGAGTTTGAAGAACTGTGGCCCAGCAAGGGCGTCGAGTCGTTGTGTCTCTGTGGTCTTTGGGTGACGGGAAACCCACCAGCGGATGCTCCTCAGCGCGTCTATGGTCAGGCCTTCTCCAGCAGGATACAGCGGCGACGATGCAGACGAGAGCGTCCTTGGATCAAATAGGAGCACGGCGGTTCTGGTCGGCAACAGCAGTCATAGACAGTGGCGGACAACAGTCCGGGCGCTTCTCCTTGGGATTCTGCAGCAGTCCCCGTCTCGGGTCGGCAGCCTTTAGAAGGTCTGTCTACCAGGTAGCTTTGGAAAAGATCAGCTGGTGCACTATGGTCCCTCGTAGCTCTGGAAGAGGGCGACTTACCAGGTCCTCTCTGGGTCAGTTCTTGGAAACACAGCAGCTTTCAGATTGTGAAGGAGAGCAACAGCAATTCTTCTCTTCCAGTAGGGCTTCAAAGTTAAGCTTCAGTTTCATCTCCAGTTTCTCTTCAGCTTCTGAACACAATTTCTAGCAGTGAGAGGCCCCCATATATACTAGTTGATCTCCCATTCATTCTGCTGTGTCACACTCAGGCAACCAATCGGTCAGAAGGGCGTTCATGCAGGCAGGCAGCCAATCAGGTGCATAGTGCATTCAGGCCATTCACTCCTCTCCAGACACTCACAACTAGTTATGTGTATTGGGACAAGTACCCAGCCATTCAACACTCCACACTGCATTCATAACAGTTCCGGGCAGGTCTGTCTCAGTCATTGTGTCAAACACCAGATACTAGACATCCACAAAACACAATGCGTATTCGTCACACACTCCATTCACCCAGGTCCCACCCACAGGGTGTACCCACAACATACAGTCACTGGGAAGGCTCCAACCAGTCTGGCCTGGACTTCACAGGGGCCATCTTGTTTCCTATTAGGAATCAACTGATTCCAAGGGCAGAACCTGGGTATCCCAAAATGGAGGATACTCGGGGAACCTGTCAAATTCAGCATGGAGCTGCCACCAACCCATACCCTGCTCTGTGGGTCACACACAGGTGCCCAAAAACATACACTAGGGGCACATGGTTGTACCCCCACCCATGGGTGCCATAAGGGTATCCCATGGGTCTGTTCATCAAACCAAAAGAGAGAGCTGCACCGCCAGGAGTCCCACATGAACTCCTGCACAGAAAACACGACAGAACACACAATAAAAAGCAGTAAAGGACAAGGATACGAAAGACCTGTCCCTCCGATGCATTTCCAGCATCACAGCAAGATCTTCAGAAAGTTAGGCAGTAGAAGGATTATCGAAGATATTTCTGCTATCTATATTAGGTTGCTGATTATCTTTCAAAAAAGACTGAGAATTTTGAGAAAACTGGCTTCTTCAAGGACCCCTATCCCAAGGCGGCCTCTGGATTGTCTACTCATGACACCATATGTGTTATTCGACCTCTGCTGGAGGATCGGGCATTGTGCTTGCCAATGACCCTCTTGTCTGCAATAAGCACATTGGTTCGCCTGTACAGGACCCAACGGCGCATTACCTTGTGGAACATACTGTCCCTCATTCCGAGTAGGGCGCAAAGGGATACCGGGCACCGTTAAGGACATCGGTGCCGGTAATCACTTTGCGCCCTATTCCGAGGTCCCTTACCAGGTCCCTTCCTTAACGCCTGGTTTTACCAAAGCCTTCCCCCTTCCCATTGAGCCCTATGGGGGCTGAAATGGGAATGGGGAATGGCTTTTTCAATGGGGACTTACCGGTCCCGCAAAAGTCGGAATAGACCGGTAAGTCCCCATTGAACCAGGGTGGACTCGGTACCGGTATTGGAGGTAGTCATGGCGCAAATAGCGCCATGATTACCTCCAAACTCGAATGAGGGCTACTGTCCTCTAAACTGTGTACTACTCCCTCTAGGCCCTCCAACTATCTGTCACAACAATACCTTCTTTTTCATATCTCTTTTTTTCTTTTCAATCCTTTCCTTCTTGTTATTGACTCTATTCTCATAATACTGAGCCATATGCAATACTTCGTACTGAGATTTAGCTTTCCAAGCACTCTCGGAACTCATAATTTGTGACTGGATATCAGGCAACAATCCACGCACAAACTTGTCCACGAATAATCTTTTTCCGGACTCAGTGCTTAAATCCTGTCCGCTAAAATCTGAGAATACTTGTTCGAACCGATTAAAGAATTCGGTAGCACCTTCAGATTTTCCTTGGGTACAAGCAGTGAGTTTTTCCCAAAAAATCCTTCTCTCTGGAACTAAGGTCTTTAATTTTGCTACTATTCTATCAGGCAAAGTGAGTATCAACTGTGGTGGTCTTTCACCAGCTTTCCTTTCACTATCTTGCCTATCCAAGTTATCCCATGTGTCACCCAACCCCACTGCATCATTTACAGTCCTAATCTGTTTCCATAAATCAGCAGGTAGGAGCATAGGAAACAACTAATCTATATCACCCAGAGTGAAAACTGACGATTGTAAAACAGTTTCTATTTCTTTGTAAAATCCTGTTGGATTTTTCCTAATGTCTGGAATGGACTGTATAATAGTATTAACTTCCTGTCTTGAGAACGGGACATGTACAAACTCTGATACATAATGTACATAAATATCATAAGCGGCTATGCCCATTGCGGCATTAGCCGGAATCTCAACTTTAGGGACAAATGTCAGAGGAACCTCTCTCATAGGCATCTGAGAAACAGGCAACTCTGAACGCTTACTAAGCAACAGAGCTAAATCAAGCGCTAAATTGGTGGGAGCAGTGTCAGATACGAAAGCTCTCTTATAAATATTCAATAAATCTGCGGGACAACAAACATTTCTCTTTATACATTCATCCTGTAGGTACTCTACTATTACCTGTATCACTTTCCTCTGTATTTCGAGAGTATCCTGACTATACGTGTCATATACTTCTACGGGAGATATCGGCATGTCTGACATCCATCTAAGTGCATCTCTTGGACAAATTCACTCATTGATTTACAAAGAGGAAGGAACCATTTCTGTACAAAGAAGGTATCCAGACTATTGCCATCTATTTAATCATTCTGTAACCTTTCTAACTCCCTTCTAAACTTGAAAACCCTCTCAACGTGCTCATATACTTTCTCCGCAGCATCTCTTGAATAAGCTAAAACATTCAGATCCCTCAATCCTAGTTGATATCTACATCCTCCAGTATATTCCACATTATAGTTAAATGTATTCCCATCTCTTCAATAACGACATTCTTCTCAGGAAGAATTTCTAGATTAGAGAGTGTGGCTAAGACATCAGTTTATTCACCTTTCTCTATATGTTGTCTAGCCCATGCATTCAAGTCTCTCTTTCTCTCTTGAGAAACTGTATTGTGAGTTACAATTTTAGATTCACCACTCGCTCCTCTATCAACTACAAGCGGAGCAGAAACATTTGGAAAAGAAAGTGTAGACAAATCCTTTACAACAGGCAGGGAAGACACTATTACTGGTGCCAATGACAAATCTACTGGAACTGCAACAGTCGGCAAAGGTGGAGGTACAGGTGGAGGTACAACAACAGGGACCGGAGCAATAGCTGGTGGTGGGGGAGCAATAGGAGGAATAATTACTACAGGAGGAGGGACGATAGTAGGAAGAGATAAAGCAACAGGAATAGGCATATAAGGAGGTGGTGCAGAGGCACCGGACCTACGTTCGTTTAAGAGTTTATCAATTAGCTCATCTGATACATGAAAATCTTTAGATGGATATATTTTCTGTATGCCAAGTTGAAAAGCCCTATCCATATTTCTATCAGACTCTGATTGGTTCCGCTGATCATATAATAATGCCTTTTTGGCATTTGACATATGTCGATGTACATGTTTCTCTTTACTTTTAAGGTGCTGCATAGCTTCTTTTTTCCAATTTTGTATCACATCAAATGCTGCCAGTCTAGCTTTTTTCTTTAACAATATAGATTCTAAGTACTCTATACTGGAAATCTCCAAGCTACCATTGATTGGCCACTGAAGTTCGGAAGCATGTCTAGTTTGTCTGTGCCAAATATCATTGAATACTATACTACCAATCCCATACTTACAGTACATAGTACATGCCCGCGACCCCTCCTGTGGTGCCGGATGGCCAAATTCCAAAGATCGTCTATCTCTGCGGAATAACGCCCTGAAACAGGCAGACAATTTCCCAGGCATGTCAGTTTACTGTTGTTACCTGGCAACGATTGTACTCGCGAGAACAATACTCCAACCAAATATCAGGATACTTAGGAATCGGGGCACGACTCACCTGATTCAAAGGACAAAGGGAGGTCCAATCGGATTACAAAGGACAACAAAGGACCCTTGTGGTTGGTAATTTCGGCAAAACTGCTCGCCTCTATATATGGACCCTCGTCAAGATGCCATCTCGGACTGCAAGCTCACCTTCCAGAGATCGGGTTGTGCAATACTGTAGAGGTGTCACGTCTCATACAAGAAGGGGCCCCCTTTCTCACTGTCTGATCCCGGTCCGATAGCCGCGTCAACTCTTCAGCGAGATGGCATCAATCTTGAGGGTCCCTATTCGGGCACCATCTGAAAAAACAAGTAAATATCGAGGCTGAGTACCACATAGGAAATACTCCAAGATTCACAGATCTTTTATTACTGTACAGTTTACAAAGTAACACAGATAGCTATCTGGATCTCAACACCCGCAATGTGTACCAGCCCGACAGAGAGAGGTGAGAGAGTGCTGGACGTCTAAACGTTTGTACTTTTATACAATTTTGAATAATATTGTCCAGCCTCTCTTCACGTTAATAATTTGTGGTCTAGAGTTCATGCCTAGTTCACATACGGGTCATACAATATTGTACAAAGGATTATATAGGTTTCCATTTCCATAGAGATACAATGGCGATGTATGTTCTCAAATCCTGCATTAAGCCTTACTCTACATTCCTGTACAATGTAGTTCGGCCTCTGTCTACGCTCGAGGTTTGTTCTACATTGTCCCCAATGTGTATTCAAGAATGAATCTTGTGAGCGCAGACAATACTTAAACAACAGTTCATATGCAGTGCAAGGCCGTATTGTCTAGTCTAAACAGTTGTCTATTGAACAGTCTAAACATTACCAGAACTCAAAGGTCAGGGAGCTTGGTTGCAAGTTGAAAACATAGTCCACCATCTTAGAACGAAGAGACACACGAGTGGAAATTAAAATGGTGGACAAATCTTAAAATGGCAGCAAAGTCAACCCAAAATCTGAACTTTGCAATGTGGTTTTCCTCGTAGAGAGACTAGGCTTAGGCCAATATAAATATAAAGGAGGCACTATACAATTACCGTTTAACACATTGGGGACACAGGGTATTTGTTGGGGTTGGGTGCGAACTTGATAAACAGTGCTTTATTGTGCGCCACCTTGCTTGGGGGAAAGGAACTCCCTGCGTTGAGTGTGACCGCATAATAAACTGTGATACCACCTTGAATATAAAGCACCTTAATTGCCCTCTTTTCCAGGAACTCCTCTAAGGCATTGCCTATAGCCCTTAGATTTGACAACATTGTTTGGAATAGGAATGATGATCATGGCTGACTGAACAGGCGGAGACAGAAATTCCACTCAATACCCCTTCTGGATAGTCCATTGAACTTAGGCATATGAGGACCACTTCTCCCATATTGGAAAAGAGTTCTAGCTAAAACAGCAGCCCCCTCACCATGGCTATTGCTCGTACACCATCATAGGAAAAGTCTGACAAATCCTCACAATAGTTCTACTTGCTTCTGCATGTCTATTAGAATAGGTGCACAACCAGCTCCTTCCTCGATAGTTTTCAGAAGCCTCTTAAAGCCTCCTACCAAAGTTTCAGCTGTGTATGGCCCATAAACATTAGCCATGGGAGCAAAATGTGCCCCAGAATGGACCTTCTTCAGTGCAGAGTTAGCCTTGCAATCTACTGGATTCTAGATGGCTGCCCCTTCAACCCACATAGAGGACTTCCCCACTAGGCTGGCTATGAAGTCATCATTCTCAATGGTATCCGAAATGAAGAGTTGTATGCAGGATTAAGAGGATACCGTTTTGCCCTAAACTGTCAAATGGCAATTTGCTCTGGATCTTTCCATTCCTTGAGGATTTTATTTGTATGTCCTAGATGAGGGGAATGTTTATATTATCTGATCTTAGGGTCCGTTGATGGCACCTGGCCCACGGGTTCAGAAAAGCCTATCCCCAACCTGGGAAAGAACCAACATCACTTCTTATCAGTCTGATAGCAACACATGAAGAGGAGCTGATGGAATCCGACTCGGACAAAGAAGAGGATTTCAAACTGGACAAAGATCTTTACGTCTTCTTTCTACCCTCGGCTCCTGTATGGCCTCAGTACTTTCCATATGCTTTTACTTATCGTTATGCTTCCCCATAATAGCATCAGGACAAAAGAAGTAGCAGAAACAACTTCTGTTGAGTGTTCAATAGAGGACACTGCAGCCAGTATCCACAACTAATGTGAGGCATCCCCGAAATACTGCATAGAGAAAACCGGAGTATCAATCCCATACTCGAGCATGCCCGCACAGCCCATGTGCAGTGTGCCATGGACACGCCGGCACTCTGAGGCCTGCACCATCCATGCCAATCAGACCTGGAATCCAGGTAAGAGAGGCCACTGGGGGCAGACGACATGGTTCCCCGGTAAACAGCTGCTGCCCCCTTAGCCTGGCAAGCCACCTGCATCCGAGGAGTACACCGAAGCCGGCTTATTTGTCAGCCTTGGGCTCAATGACCCACTGCTCATTTCCTATTCTGTGCCCCGAATTGGTTTGCCTTGCCCCACAGTGGGACAGGGAGGGCCTTACCAGGCCAAACGTTCTACATTCAACTGGATTCCCAGCCCTGCAGCGAGTCCAGGAGCGTGCCCTTTTTGGACCAAATCTGCCTTCTCTGCCCTTACCCAAAAAAGTCTACGATTCCTGATCGTGGGACAGGTAATGTTTTAATTACTGGATTTTGGGTAAATGGGAGGTGTTATACCTACAAGCAAAAAAAAAAAAAGAGGTTCCTGCAATGGAGGCAGGAACACAGAGGTAAGCACTGGGACAAGGAAGAAGGCCATTGTGGTAATATTTTATGCTTGAGTTGATTCATTTTAAATTAAAAAAGGTGCAGACTATAGTTTGTATTACGAGTCATAGTTGCAGGGTTCAAATTGATGGCTAAATATATACACTCAGGAACGTGGCTAATCCAGATTGTATAAAAACCTTTTCATAAATTGAATTTCAGTGCCGCTTATTTGATACTTTTCTTGGTAATTCTCAATACCCAAATAGATTTAACTGGAGCCTGTCAGTTTGCACCTGTTGATACATGACAGTAACATGGGTTAACGTCCCGACCAGTAGCAGGACCTGGCTACAGGGTCATGAGCTTTGTCAGCTTCCTTCAAATTGGTAATTTTCTAATGGTGGTCATGGGCCACATCCCCAGCAAAGCAATGAGGTGAAAACCAGTAGAACTCTCTGACAGGTTCTGATATCCTGTGGATCAGGAGCAAAACCCTACATACATGAGTGGCGTCATCTTACTACATACCGGGATAAAGGAGAAGCATTTGGTGGCATTGGAGTGGTGGATTGCATCAGATGATGGGGAAGGGTACTTGGATAACCATATTAATTAGGGCTGCTTCAACGAATTAGGGTAAAACAAGAAAGAGACAGAAATTGCCAAGACTTACATTTCAAGAAGTTGCATGAAGACATCAATGTATGCCCCAATTTCCTCGTTGCAAAAGTCAATGTTAAGAATGTTCTTTAAAATAGTTGCAACATGGGTTGACCAAAACATGCACTTTAATCATGCAATCTAAAAGGTTGTGGGCAATTTCACAGCATAGCCTTTACTGATAATGTCTGAGGTGACCATACAGATCCAGGGGTACACTCAAAATGATCAATGACATATCTAAATATATACAAGTCAAAATGTGTTTGTTTATGGCAGGATTTGTGGCAAAACGTTGTTTCTTACACAATTGCACACAGTTTCACCAATCTGCACCAAATTTTGCATACTTGCCTGTTTGGACCCTCCAGACATTAATGACTACATGACATTTGGACACCCCACCTCTTTCACTGGATTTCAGCAAAAGTCAAACTTTGTGGGTTTGTGGCAAAGCATTGTTCCTTATACAAATCCACACCATTTTATCAATCTGAAACACATTTTGCATAGTTAGCTGTTAGAACCCTCCGGATATTACTGGCTACATGATATTTGACCACCACAATCCTTTCCCCAGATTTCAGCACCTTCACACATGAGACGGTTGCCTAAAATCAGCGAAACATGAATGTGGTGGTAGAAGAACCAGTCCCGACACGAGGAACAAAACTTGAGGTCCAGGCCCCAGGATGCATGGTTTCCAAGATACTTGCACCGCAACACACAGCAACGAACTGCACTACACCAGTGTGAGGTGACAGGTGGGGAGAGAGCTCAAAAGGTCCCAGTATGCAACAGCACACCAACTCTCGCTTCCCACCAATGTCTGCTATGGTGTAGTGCAGTTTACTTCAGGGTGCAAAGCACATCAAGCGATACGCGAATCAGAACAGCGACCTACAGGATAAGTGTTATCATGTATGTCTACAGAACCCATGTGGAGAACCGATACATCTGCTAGTATACAATATAAATAGAGTAACACTGTCATGGACTGTTCTTAGAAAGTGCCATACAGTGTTCAGTGAGTGAATGCAGTGTTACTCTGAAGAAATAGTCATATAAATGAACACTCCTGATTTTGAAAATGGATTTCAAAATCCAATTTCGAAAGTGCCCAAAATCGAGCTCAGAGGAAAAGCGTTTTTTTTTTCCTTTCTTTTTTTTTTACAGTAGAGGCTTAAGATGAACCAATCCATAAATGCAAGGGAACTTGTAATTAAATTACATTTTCGAAAAGAAGAAGAAAAAAAGAAACATCCTAACTTTGGTGTAACCACATAGAGTGGTACAGTGATGAAGCCTGACCAATGATCCAATTATTATGTTATACCTAATTGACTATATGAGAACCACTCCGCAGATACTGCAAGGTGCATTGTGTCAACCGGATTAAACAAACTTTAGTTGTTAGTGCAATTTTCTAGGAGATTTTCTTGTCAAATACCCTCGTTTGGGGCATTGTTTGCTGCAATATTGTGGATGCTAAACAATCATCTGTGTGCTTCCTCTTCGCTCATGGAGGATATACTGTACTGTTCTCCTAGGTGGCATTCCACAAGGGTATGGACCAGTGGCGGCTGGTGAATTATTTAATTGGAGTGTGAAAATGCTTCATACAAATGTGCGCAAGCGAGCAAGTGTAGCGAGTGAGCGTGAACCAACAATGGAGGGTTTTGAGGGGTTATCCCCCGAGAAACCTTTGAAAATAATGGCTAAAAGTGTTGCATTTTACAGCACACATTTTGTGAAAAATGTGATAGTAAACCATACAGTTTACAATCTATTTTGTAGTGAAGAACATGAAAACATGCAATAGATGCCTGATCACCAACAGCACAGGGGCATTTTCCAGCACATTTCATGTTGCCTCATTTCACAACATATGTTAATATACCTCCAGTGTAAACATAAATGCTCATGCTGACTGTACAGGCCCTGCCAATGTAAGATGACGTTGACATGTTCATGCTGGCTCTGTCCAATAATGTCACTAATTTCCACTGTTAAACCCCTCTCATGATGTCTATGTCAATATACCACTGTAAGAAGACATGCCAATGCTGGCTATGCCAATACATGCCAGTGTCCTCACTTATTTCCCATAATGCCTTGTCACTGTAAGACAATATGTCGGTGCTGCCAGGCTAATAAGTCAGTATTGCCGCATAAGAACCAGAGGCGTGGACACGATAGGCCCTGAGCGGGAACCCACTCATGTTTGCTTTGCTGGCAATTCCATTCTGCTATAAGAAAACGTATCCAGCCTGGCTGTGGCAATATTCACAAACAAGGAGCCTCATATTCCTTAACCCACACTTTCCTGGCACCAAATGTGTGATGAACACATGAGCACAGTGCCCCCTCCCCCCCCAAAGTGCCATTTTTTTATTTTTTTAACCAGTGGTGTGTCATCAGTCTTTTCAATAATGCCCATTCAGGAAGATTTGCAGGTATGCATGTTCCATGGCCATAAAGGAGAACACAGTGCAGTCACTAGCTTCAAGTCAGTTCAAAGGCATTAGATGCGGTGCCTTGTGCAAAAGCCCCCCCCCCCACATAGTGTCCGAGTAGAGGAGAGTACAACAGTCTCATTTTCTTGGTTGAATGAAGGAGCATCAGAGCAGCACTTTGCAGATTACATAAGAACGTCATGTAAGAGAGAAACCAAGTCTGAAAAGCAGATTTGATATATGTATGGCACATCCACATAACCAATAAAAAATAAATGCACAAACATAAGACCCAGCATTACCTGAACCACATGACCCTTTGCTCTTGGGTGTTTCTTTGATTGACCCCTTCACGTTTGATTCTAAAATTGAAAGTAAAATTCTAGACTTCCCAGTTATCTGGTGACCAGCAGAGATAGAGAGTATGTGGGTTTTACAATGAAAGCATAGTTTATGCCAAAACATTACAATTGCTTACAAAAGGTTTGCTGGAATGAATACAAGTAGCACGGCAAAAAGCATGGAGATGGGAGTGCGACCCAAAACTCCACTTGCTGCCCCTTGCGTGGCACAAATCGAGGGAACTTATGGGTGGACAGCGTTTGCCCACTTTTTTCAGAGGAAGGACGCTGTCCCCCGCGTGTTTTCAAAGAATTAAAAAAAATATGTTTTACTGCCCACACTTGAAGTAACAGGACTGGGATGCGAACCCAGGTCACACAACTGTGAGGCAAAACACTTTGCCACAAGACCACACCAAACTCTGCCTGAGACGTTTGAGAAAGACTCGTATTGATATGTTGCTACACAGGACATGTTTTGCTGCAGGTTTAGACCAAAATGGTGCGTACCTTTCACTTAAGAACGTGTCCATCATTCCCTTTGATATGCTATGATATGGCATTTATAACGCACCTATACACAAGTGTGTCAGTGTCCTCACTTACCATTGTCTATGCCAGAGTACCCCCCACTTTTTTTTTTTAGGACTTGAGCCGGGGCCTTTATTCTGCCCTTGGCATGGACAAAAGGTTGATGGTGATAGTTGGTCTAGAGCATGTTTCAATGCTGAAAATGACTTACATGATCAATGATACAGAAGGCATCCCACTACAAGAGTCATGTATGTGGAGCAAAGTTCCAATCTGCAGATTCTCCTTCTCCATCCAGGGACATAATGGGCAGCAGCAGGGCGCTGAGTGGGGGAAAAGGTTCCCCCAAGGTAGTCTGGGCATCAAAGTCTTCCTTACCTGCTCTGTTGACCACACCCTTTCCAGCTAGCTCTGATCCCCGTAACCTCTAGGCACAACCTTTAAGTACCTCAGCCCATTTCTTCACAGCCAGCTTTGCACTTGTGTACATCCTATATCATATAGGTGCCTACATTCATACATAAGACTGAGTAACTGGGGGTAGAGTATGTAGGGTGATGAATGGGATGGCAGCAGTGATAAATTGGTAGTTACTGTTTTGTTGCAACTAAAACGAACCATTTTTGTACTGCCTGTTTTTATCACAAAAGGGTGGACGTGGCTTGTGGTTAGGTATATTGAAAGTGGGGCGGGTTTAGGAGAGTGGCAGTGCGGGATATGACATGATTATTTATAACGCGCTTTACATCCAGAGGTTTCTAAGTGCGGGCCCGGGGATCGAACCATTGTTGCTCTGTGTCGTCTTGCTTCCAAGGCCAACACGTTGCCCCTGAGCTATCCTCCTGAGACCCGTAGGTCTCCACCAGCATTTTCTGCCAAAAATCAGTATAATAAATATGCCGGTTTTAAAGGGACCAAATAAATGTGTTGGTCGAACATAGAACTGATAAATCTGCATACCCGTTACAGTGCACTGGACAAGGTAGGGGGAGACAACTAACTGAAGAACACGGTCTGGGGAGACAGGGGTACCACTGAGGCTCCAGGTGCAGGCGAGTTTCAAATGTTTCCTGCACAGAGAGGTTTCATCCTGGGCTTAATAGAAACACGCGTGATGAAAGACCTAGTATGACTCATAGCAGCTCCTTAAAATGCAATAAGTAAATGGACAGCGAGAAGATCCAATGGTTGCCTTTAGCGCATGCAGATACCTTACTTACTGACAGGGGGCAGGGCTTGTAAGTAGCACAATGAGTACCATATGGCCAAGATTGTGCAATACACAGTGCCCTCATGTGCTCCCTTGACAGAGCATGGGTGGTCACGTCCCAGTCCTCCTTTATTTGGTCACACACCGCCTCTATGTGCATTGGAAAGTACAGGGCTGATATGTATAGAGCAACCCTATTTGTGTGAAATTTGGGGTATCCCACATCATGCTGCAAAGTGGAAGGTGGGGGCATGTCCCTGGATGAGTCGGGGCTCTTCCCCAACCTTCAACCCAAATTATGTCATATACCTCATGGAAGCTTGTCAGCCAGTTGACCAGGTCATGGCTGTTGTAGCGGGATGTCAATATTGTCTTGCCGTACATCAATGGCCAGGGACCTGCTGTGCACTAAGCACATGCAGCAGGTCACATTCAGTGCAAAGTTCTACCGTGACCTGTGATCTGCCCTGATTTTAAAGGTGCCGCTGTATGACCAAAGGAGCTGAACTGAGGTGCCTGTCCCTGTGCTTAAGATCAACACTTTTGATCAGCCTCACCCAGGTGGGAGATCTGATGTGCATTGTGCAATACCTCGTACCTGGACATATGCAACCAGATGAGTCACGGTCTCGCCTCATACGCCATCTCCTACTAAATTTTGTAAAACTTCTCAAGTTGATATCTCATGTTAGAAGCTTAGACATTGTAGTTGAGAAAGTTCCAGATCGTTCACAAGAGATGCTATTTTGAGATCACACAGATTTGTGGGATTTGTCCCTTGATGCCAATGGACACGTGGGCAGTGTAGTAGAAGCATTAGTACCTATTCGCTTGGAATATTTGAATGCACTGCTGCGAGGACCTCAATGAAACTTTTTAGCAGACTCCAGGTGGTTTAAAACGGATTGTTTTCTGGATATATGAACATTTATCATGACCAATCTGCACACATGAACTTGCTGTGGCTTCCATTATAGAAGAGAATTCAGCTTAAACGTTGCTGCTTCATCTTTAAAGGCATCTATGGGTCTGTTCCTGCATACTTTACGGAGAGCGTCACACTGTATATCTCAAGATGCAACCTTTGGTCTAGAGAGGATCATAGTGTATTTGTCACTAGGACTTTCCTCCAGACTAGAGGAGATAAACTGTCTTGGGATACAGGCTTTGGAATGCATCGCCAAATTCGTTCAATGACAATACAAGGTTTTCTAGTTTCAGGCCCCTGCTAAAACATCATTGTTTAATTTAAGTGTTCCTTCCAAAGGAGTTAAGATCAGCAAGTAAGGTGCTCATGACCGAATGAGACAAGAGAATTGAAAAACAATACAGGCGGAGCGTCTTCTTTTGTCTGTTCCATCCACTTGACTGTAAACCAGCTGCAACCGGTTGATAAGTGTGTGGCGCCATGTTCCCACCTACACCGTTCACTGCTCGGTCACCGATCTGATACCTTTTTTTGGTACACTTCACCATAGTTTGGGGTGGTGTGCTGTCCTTTGACACAGTGCATTCTATGCCCCTGATTGTATATGTTTTAGAGTATAGCACTATTTTCTTAGGAGCACCAACTCTAATCACAAAAGGGAGATTTTTGTTGTCACTGGGCCTAGTAAGATTGTTTCTTGCCCCCCCCTTTTCCCTTCCCCTTCCTCGTTGTGCCTTAAAACACTTGTGTATAGGCACGCTACAAATAAAATATCATATTGTATCAAGATAATGTCACGTTGGTGTTTGCTTGAAAATATTGAACATGGTTAAATGCAGTGTGGTGTCCGATCATTTGTGGGAATATTGCATGCAACAATTAACTGTAAAATATACATTGCAAAGCTGTGCAAGGTGTGGTGAACTGCAGAACTATCTCCTGAATTGAACACTATGCCCAGCAGTATAAGGAGGTGCATTCCACTCTCCAAATTAAATGACTCCAAAAACCACATGTGATGCAGCATCAGAGGCTGGAACCAGAAATGTACAATTCTGTTGGCATGAGGTGGCAATGATGCAAGGGCAGATCTGCCTTTTGGGCAGCAAAGCACAGCAGAAGGTGTTTTACTTGGTGTAGCATTGAGTGTTTGGCAGGGTGCTATATATGGCAGACAGACCGGAAACAAAACATCACATTGCAAAGTGAAGGCATGAGGGTAATCCTGCCTTTGCGTAGACAGTGACCTGAAAGTGTTTCAGGATAGATTAGCCGTAATGACTCTAAGCATTGCTTATAAGGAGCCCCCTCACTGAGAGTACCTTCAAGGACCTGACACCATTATGCACAGTCCTAACGTGAGCAACAATAAACCATCCTGCATCCACAAAACTAGGTTTCTAACTTTTACAAATTGTTCATTCTTGTAGCGAAAGATCTGAAGACAATTTAAACAGACCACACAGTTCAGCTGTTTAATGCATGATAAGAGGTACCATGTATTAATATCCATCAAACAACTCTCAATATTCGCCACAGCTCCCCACCCATTTATACATAGGGTTTTGATGAGAGAGAGAGAGGAGGATAAATCCTATTCCTGCATTTCCCGGAAGATTCCCAACAGTTCCCCACTCCCTCTTGACACCTAAAGATCCACTTCTGAACTGTAAAGCACGGGATTATTTTTGAATCATGAGTACACATGTTTGATTAAGCATTATGCATAAGCCGCATATACCGCCTTTCCACAACAATCTTCAAGGCCATGGCCTTTGTATTCTGTAAGGGCCACCAGCTTCCCTCCCACAGCATCAAAGTATAGGATCCCTTGAGTTGTGAAGCGTGAGGCCTGGTTTCAATTCTCTGGACCTGGAGGCAAAACGGCAGAAGAACATTACATGCATTTTGTTCCTCAATCACCTATTTGAACACAGGAATTTCAAGTAAATGATTAACCTATATGTTGTGGAGGACCCACACGTTCTCATGCTCTAGCAGCATCCACTGTACTTTTGGGCCCACAACCACACCCGTTTTTAAACCAGGGCTAATTGGGTACAGAATAAGCATGGCAACCCCACTGTTAATGGCGGGAGTCAAAGGAAGGAATGAGACATTCAAAGTAGATTATTATTATTATTATTATTATTATTAGGGTATTTATTGAGCGCCGACCTAGCTTCTCCACAGCTGTAATTGCTGTGTGTATTATTCAGTGAATCTGCAACATGTGTATTACAAATTCAGGATATAATGTCCAAGGGTTCTTCGGGGGTAGGCGAGGATAACAGCAACCAATTTATTTTAGCCAGCGAACTATTAACTACAGCACGAGCCCACGAGACTGTAATAATTTGCAATACCCTTTTCCACTGAAGGACACAAGAGCGATTATTAAATAAAGTACTTTATCTCGAAGCCTGAGCAGATATTAAACTGTTATGACCCAAATGAGCAATGTATTTTTGCATTTATGAAATGAGCATATAAACACCTTTATGGTTCCAAAGCAAGCCACCTTCCATCTGATAATTAGGTATTAGTGTTTTTATAATTTCCAAATGTACTAATTCACCAATCCAGCAGCTGCACTGATATTTCCAAACCTAATTATCAGAGGCGGCTCCAGGCAGCAGCTGCCTTCTTCCTCTGGACATGATAAAGCATCAGGTTTGCCATTCTTGATCTCTGCTTTAAATGTTCAGACAACATGTAACCTGTCAAAGAACAGCATTGATCTTGTTTTTGAAATCACAAAACCCACTGTCTTTAAAAAAATACAGGTTACTATCATCTGTAATCATTCTAAATGTGCATTCATTATCCATTGAACATCATTGCTAGTTGTAACATACTTAGTTTACAGCTAACTGTTGTTTACATCACATTGTTATTACGTTCTACTTCGTGTAGTAATTTGGGGAAATATGTAACATAAAGCATTTGTCCATCTGTGTTTACTTCAGGGTTCCTTATACACTATTCAATGCTTATTTCTCCACCAAATAGTGATTCTTGATAGATTATAGGCCAAGGAAGGCATCCTGAACAGTAGTTATTAGTCTGAGCATTCTGGTAAGCAGAGAGGGGGTTAATACGGCATGACAATGTTCTGATACAGGATATGGACAAACGTGCTATTCAAAGTGTTAAACACAATTTATTTTCTTTATTCCAGATTTCAACTTCACATCGTTTCATGTCAACTGGGTCAGTGGAGGCACCAAACTTGAGTGGTTGTCAGTCAAACCTTTGAAAAGTATAGCACATCCCACTATGCATGAATAAACGCAGCTGAGCTTCTATGCACTGTAACGTTTTATGTTTTGATAACTTTTCTTTTTTTATTGGTTGTGGGTGTGTTGTCCTGTGAAGGAGGTGAAGAAGTAAAGATAATAACATAATATCTGCCTCTCCACTTGGAATTAGGCCAAGTGTACACATCATTACTCTTGACCATGCACATTGATGCACATTATTACAGTCTTGCTAGTTGTAAACATGTGCATCAAAGTGCACAGTCAGAAGTAATAACTAGAACAATTACAGATCACAAGCCTTCAGCACTTTGCCCAAATTTCATGGAGTACCTGAATCTCATGGTTTCTGGCCTTGAATAAAGCCACTACAAAGGTACAGGGAGTTAAACTGATTTAGCTCAAAGTTGTGCTTTACCAATATAACATAGTGAGTAAATGGACCTGCTGTAGACATAAGCGTGCTACCCCTCTATTACAGCATCGTTGACAGTGGATACAAAGAACCTACGCTTTCACAGATCTAAGGTTAATACAATGTGTACCGGTGAGTTGCGAAATGACTACTATGGTGCCAAGGAGCAATTCTGCTTCTTCTATGCGCTATAACAGTGCCTCCTCCTCTTTGCAATTTCAATGTACACACAAGTAGTAAAGACTACAAAAAAAGGCACACAAAAGAAAACAGAAGTCTCTACCTACACATAGGCCCTCATTACAACTCAGGCGTTAAGGGTTAACGCCACCGTTAACCCTTAACGCCTGATTCCCACCTTAACGCCTGCTTTTTGCAGGCGTTAAGTTCCATGGTGCTAAGGCACCTTGGTGCTAATTACGGCACCGTAATTTACGGTGCCGTAATTAGCGCCTTCCCCACTCCCATTATGCCCTATGGGGCAAAAATGGGAATGGGGAAGGGAAAATGGGAAATGGGGATTTACCGCCCCACTCACCTTGTAATGGGGCGGTAAATCCGCCATCCACCATGGTGTAAACATAGTTTACACCATGGTGGTAAAGTTGGTGCACTTAGCACCTCAGTTGTAATGAGGGCCATATTCTTGAATTACGACCTCCAAAAACGAGTTGGTCTCCAGATGTGCCCTACCTAATTGAGGTGCACATTCACACGAGGGGGTTACAGAATGAGAATTCAGAATACGAAAGGTGTGTTCTTTGCTCCATGCCACACACAGCTTCTTTTTGGGAATAAGCGAGTGCCAACCCTCCCACAAAAACAGCATAAACTCTCAGGATCAAGACCTCAGGATGAGGCACTAGCTTACATACAGAGCACAGCCCACAACATTCTGTTTCGGGTCTTTTATGTCTTTAACTGTTTTTGCTTTACCAGGCACCTCTGATTGCAATGTTCCTCTTAGGATTGTGGTGTATAGTCTGCAAAAGAAACAGTGTCAGTGCGAATGATATTTACAAGTAGGTGTTCTGAGCTAAATTGCTATAAGCAAGGACAAAAATCGCTTGGGGGCCGATTCATGGAATTATCTGCATGCAAAATAGGGTACTTGCTCGCGCAACTGCGTGCAAATCCGCCTTTGACGATTCATGGAATCGAATGGACAGTACATTTCCTGGACTTGCGTGGAGTTTGCACTCACTCTGCACGTCTGTTCCAGCCATTGAGGGCCTTGCGCGAGACTCAAAGCAGAGCTTGGGCATTGCTTGCGAAGAGGGCTGGGAAGGGGGTAGAACACCAAAAATGGGGAAGACCTTGCGAAAATGTGGACGTTCCGAGGGATGGCCTGCAGGCAGTGCCTTGCATGCCCACAATTGTGTGGCTCGAGACGTATTCATGGATTCGATCGCACAACGTCTGGTCTGGGAAATGGCAATGTAACTCCTTCATATGATCCGCCATCGAAGGCAGGCGTAAGTACACTTGCGCGTAGGATTTGTAGCGCGCAGGTGGGGTTGCATGTCGGATCATGGGGTGCATGTACTCGAATAGGGTCCAGATGTAACTTCTGGGTGCGCGCAAGCAGTGTAGATGGGTGCAGGAAAGTATTACGGGGGATCGGACGCAGATTTCCTGACTTATTGCCAAGTTATGATTTTATGTACGCATGTTGTCCTGGTGCCGGATACAGCTACAGGAGACCACGCACATGTTCTCCAAGTCGCAGGTTTGCTTACAGGGACCCCACACACTTTGAAGGGTGTGTGTATTCGTGCATGGGGGAGTGCACAAAGGTAGCTGACCTGGCTGTTTATACTTTGCGTGTGGGCATGTCGGGGTCTTTCTGGGCGCGATTGCGAATACGGTTAATTTGCGCTGTATATTCCATGAATACGCGGGGAATGCATTTTGTTTTCTGCATTCAGGCTTGCACACTGTCCTTCTCGGCATGTGCCCTTGCAGGATTTCTGTGCACATTTCCATGAATTGGGCCCTTAATGTGAATTATTTTGAATTCCTTGTATTTTGTCTGCAGCTGACATACGTAAACAGTTAATGTTTGTTTTTGCTAATGTCAACTGCAATCAAACGTGTGGTCTTTAGCCTTGAAAATGATATTATCTCTTATATCGGAGCTCCTCTGACATTTGCACCCCTTATTTGCAAACTTTTCAACACCTGACCCAGCTAAAATGTGTTTACTTTAGTTTAGTTTAGTTTAGTTTAGTTTATTATTTATATAGCGCACCACTTGACCCTGGGGCATCCAGGCTGTGCAGGGTTTTGACCCATGCTGAATCAATAGACTGGATAGACATGGGGATTAAGCCGTCGCTGCCCATTATCCTATCCCGGAATAAAAATATTGTATAATGTATCTTATCCATTTTCACCTGGCAGTCAAAACGTCCACTGAAAATCTTTGTACTTACGCAAAGAGAAGACAAGCAAACAGTTCTTCTCATGTTAAGCACCTATACAATGGAATAAACTCCTTCTGTCATAACTTTCCAGCAATTATGGAAAAATGTCATGGACATTCTCTTGAAGCAGTGTCTGGCTCAGCAGACGTGACCTGACTACCACTGACCTGATGTCAGATCATACACCAGTGACATACACGAACACATTATCCACAATACTCGATTGATTACATTATTTATCATATGATATGATATATCATTTACAACGCGCCTATACACTAGTGTTTTAAGGCGCAACGAGGCAAGGGAGAGGGAACAAAGGGAAGACAGAGACAACGATCTTACTAGGCCATGTGACATTGAGATCGTGCAAATGCAGGGGACGGGGAAATGGGAAAAGTGCAGGGGGAGGGAGCAGTGCAGTACATGGGATCGACAGTAAAAAATAAATAGAATACATAAAAGCAATAAGTAAAAAGTGTGACCAGCTGGTGGTAAGTGCAAGGGTAAGTGCAGACATCAAGTGTCAAGTGCTGGTAGGGGACTGTAGGGATACAGAAAACAGTCCCCAAGTTCGGGGGTTGGCAAGGAGGCAGTGCAGGTGTGCAACTGGCAGGGGAGGGGACCTGGTCCCTAGATCAGAGGGTGGCCAGGTGACCAGTGCAGTTTCAGCCAGGAGTTCAGCAGGGGAGAGGAGGAGAGAAAGCAGAAGCAAAGAGGAGGGTTTTGAGGTGCTTCCAGGACCAGTGATGGGTCTCCTCAAGTTTCAGGGAGGAAGGGAGGCCCCAGCTAAACAAAGAGATTTACCAGCAACTTGTTGCTTGAAGAAGCGACTGACCCTGAGGGAGTTGGAGGCGGCTGAGCAGAGAGCTCGAGAAGGAAGATATTTAGGAAGAGAGAGTTGAAGGTATTGAGGACTCAGGCCCCAGAAGGCCTTGTGGACAATTCAGAGGGTTTTGAACTTAATCCTCGTAGCCACTGGGAGCCAGTGCAGAGATATCAGTCCTGGAACGAGATGCTCCCTGAGCTTGCGGCCAAGGACATGTCTTGCCGTCCTGTTCTGTATGAGTTGAAGAGGGCGGAGAGGAAAGGAAGAATACCTCTGAGGAGGAGCAGCTGGTAGTGTGACTTCTTAGAGACATCAGAGATGTGAGGAGAGAAGGAGAGTGTGGAGTTGAAGATGACCCCAAGGTTTTTAGCCTCACAGGTGGGAACAGGAAGAGGGCCAAGAGATGCCGGCCACAGAGCGACAGGAAAAGGGGGAGCAGGTGTGCCGATGAGGAGAATCTCAGTCTTACTGGCATTAAGGCAGAGATCATTGGCAGCACACCACTCATGTATAGAAGATAGACAGTCAGAGATGAGATAAGGAGAAGAAGTGGCGGAAGGGAGCCTGAAAATGTATTAAGTGTCATCCACATAGCACTGAAAGCTGGGGCAGAGAGCGGCAATGAGGTGGCCAAGAAGTGCCAGGTACTGGTTGAACAGCCAGGAAAAGAGGATGGCCCCCTGGGGAACACCACAGGTAGTGATAGAGATAGAGGAGAGGAAGGACCCAAGTTGGACCTGGGAGGGTCGATCAGAGAGGAAAGAGGTCAGCCAAGCCACGGCCTGATCGGTGATACCCAGGTTATCACGGAGACGGTTCAGCAGGATGGCATGGTTGACTGTGTCAAATGCAGAAGAGAAATCAAGTAAGATGAGGACACAGGGGGAGTTGGAATCGAGACTTTCATATATTAGACTTGTCTAGAAACCTCATCTGTGGATAACAGGGTAAAAGGCAGAGAAGGAAGCAGGAGAGGTGGCCCGAAGAAGGGCCAGAGGAAGAGCAGGTAGTAGAGCGGGCAGGGGGAGAGAGTACAGGATGTCCTGAGATTTAGGGAGGAAATGAGAAGCCAGGGCCATGCAGAGGGTCTGGGAGGGGACAGGAGAGGTAGGGACTGCAGCAGGATTAGCCAGTTCCTTGCAGATTTTAAAGAGTTCAAACGAGTTGTTAGATGCCGCAGAGACGTGAACTTGGATGTGGGCTTAGTTCCTGGTGCGGACAGAGAGACGGTATTGCCTTTAGAGCAGGCGGCAGGCCAGTTTGTCAGAGGATGTATCGGAAGCACGCCATTTCCTCTCAGCCACCCTGCACTTGCGTCTAAGGGTAGCGTGGTCTGAGTCATACCAGGAGTTGCACTTGGTTTTGGGCTTCAAACGATCCTCATGACAGGGGCAAGAACTTCGAGAGTATCAGAGATAGCAGAGTGGAGCATGGAGTGGGCTGTGTCAGGGTGTGAGTCAGTCAAAGGTGGAGGGCGGTGAGAAAGTGGTGGCGAAAGCCTTAACTGCACGTGCTTCATGGGTCGGATAACCGAGAAGGTGGGTGGCAGTGCCGGAGTTGGCTTGGCCTGAGGGGTGGAGAGAGTGAGCTGGGAGGAAAGGAGAAAGTGATCACTGCAGGAGAGACGAGTGGTGAGAGGGATAGAAAGGGGAAGGTCTGTAGAGATCAGAACACCCAGAGTGTGCCCTGCAGAGTGAGTCAGGCCAGAGGGGAGGATAGAGAGTGAGAGAGAGTTGCAGAGGTCGCAAAAGAGTCCAGAGGAAGGACAGGAAGCATCCAGGTGGATGTTAAAGTCTCCAAGAAGGAGGAGTTGAGTGGTCGAGACCAGCAGGGAAGAGGAGAGGTCCGCCTACTCAGTGAGGAACTAGGAGATCTGACCAGGTGGTCCATAGATTGTAGCCACAGTAAGGGAATGGCTAGGAGAGAGAGAGCCTGCATAGGAGGCTTTCAAAAGAAGAGTAGGCATCCGTAGGAATGACAGAGGCAGGAATCCACTTGGGGAAGATCAGGGCTACAACCCCTCTGGAGCGGTTGAACCTGGGTGCGGAGAGGATCTTGTAGCTATTATGAAGGATAGTGTGAAAGCATGTGACAGAGCTGGCCAGGAACCATGTCTCAGTGAGACCGAGGGTATCGAGGTCAAGTTCTTCAAGGAGGTGGCAGTTATCAGAGGAGTGTTTGACAGGTGAGCGAGAGTTGAGAGTTGCAATATGGAGAAGGTTTCCATCCTTGAAAGACTTCCTGGCAGGGGTACAATTCAGAGGTACGCCCTGCGGAGGTGTAGTAGAAGCCCGAGGGTGGGCAGAAGAGGAAGGAGGAGAGGGCAAGGTAGCCAAAGAGGAGACAGCAGGGGGAGGCAAGGAAGCCATGCAGGGAAGAGAGGGGACAGCAGGAGATGGAAGGAAATATATGAGGCACATGAAGCATCTATCAAAGAGGAGAACATTGGCCTAAGGGCCTTGGACCAAGATGGTACCATTCAGGTAAACATTAATGATGACCCTAGAGGAGTCGAAGGAGGCCAGGAGGGCCTCCCACTGGGTGCCACCATTAATAGGAGAAGAAGAGAAAGGAGAAAGCACAAAGACCATATGAAGAGTCAATAAGTCTGTCTAGGGAACGACAAAGAGGATGTCTGTGAGACAATGACATGAGCAATGTAAACCATTTTGTGTTCCATACTGTTAAGATAGGCCCAAATATACCAATAAAAGTACAAAACTCAATAACAGAGCAACTCAAAGTGCAAAAAGAAACTCAGCTGTATTCGAAAACAGACAGCTGCTTGTAGAACGTGCAAAAGACAATCTCTAAATGGCGCTATGAACAACAAGGTTTTAAACAAGGAATTTGTCATAACTGACATCATGTTAGTATGTTAATAATCCTCATAAAAAACTCTCTAACTACTCTCTAACTTGATTTGTTGGTAGTGTATAGAACATATAGTTATCTTTAAGTCAACCATTTACTATTGGTTCTTTTACAACTGCTAACTTGGTACATCCTTCTACAAATGATGCACTTCAATCTAGCTTACTACTGCTTGGCACTCTGCAATAATAGTTGATAGAAAAACATATTACCAGTCATTTTATCATCTGACCTTTGACACCTTTATGTGGTGCCATGGCACATGGTGGGGAAGGAAAGTGGGAAAACCTATGTGATCTAGTTAAAGTGGTACTCCATCGCGTTCCCATGCTTGAGGTCCATCTACCATCCTGTCTTTGGCTTGGGCATGTCGTCTTTGTGTCTGGGCGTACTACGAAGGTGGCAGGTGCACTTTTTAATTGGGCCTCGAATGAATGACCATTAATTTGATCATGTGGTGAAGGACCACTATGCTAAAATCAGTTCGACCATTTATTGGGATTTTCTACTGCTCTGCTCGTGTATGCTTTTCCTTCTATGGCCATTTGGGGCACTGTGTGTTAATTTGTTGTGGGATAAATTGGCATGATAGCTACGTGAGTGAGTGAGTGAGTGAGTGAGTGAGTGAGTGAGTGAGTGAGTGAGTGAGTGAGTGAGTGAGTGAGTGAGTGAGTGAGTGAGTGAGTGAGTGAGTGAGTGAGAGAGACCGACCTTTTTCTCACTCCCACAAGTGTTTTTCCTGACTGGGATTTTTGTGTTTTACTGTTTTATGGAGTCTGACAAACTCCATAGGCTTCTGCTTTTTGTATAGTGACACGAAACACCTTTTCAGAATGTTTAAATACATTTTCTTGGGTGAACTACCGTTCCCAAGAATAGTAAGATGATCCCTGTCCTACCTTTCTCTTTGTGGGACCAGCACACACCATCCGATGTGGAGTGCTGGGGGGTTACTTAGTATTTCCTATCCCACTTCTCATGTAAACATTTTTGTTACACTAACTTACTTTAAATGGCTGGTGACAGTGCTTTAATTTTAATACCAGTGTGCATCTTTACCGCAGGCTGAACCCTCAGCTGCAGTACAGTACCCATGGTTGTCCATTTTCCCAAAATGTCCCCTGTCTTCTTTTTTTGCAATGTTCTGTTTGTTGGTTTCTTCTGGGCTTTTACTCTGTTAATTCAAACTGGTTTGAGCCCTTTGTGTGTTTTGCCTTTGACAGGCTTCAGCCCTAGAGCCCGCCCAGACTCCAGTGATGTCTAGAAAGGCAGGAAGTGAGGGAGGGTTCCTAAATGTCCCTGTCCATTGTCTCTAAGTGTGACTGAATGAAACCAGTCCTGATTGGCTGGCTGGCTGGCCACCCTGCTGTCTGATTGACAGCATCGGTTGTGAATGAATGAGAAATCGCATAAAAAGCAAGGTTTTTGGGACTAGAGGCAGAGTCAACCACAGAAAAGGAATATCAGAAGAAGAAAACATGACAAGACACCAGCAGCACCGTCCTGGACCGCAAAATGCCCAGTGAAGCCCTGTAGCTGTGCTGGCTCTGTTTTCAAATTGACTGGGAAGAACTGTACGGTATGATTTTCTCCCTTCAGCTGGTGGGGCCAACTACCCTTTAGACAAGCTTCCATTTCGCGCAACCCCTCAGATGCTGTTACTCACCAGAGATGCACAGGCCCCATGCCCTGGGAACCTGTGATCATTGACAAGTGCATCGTCTTTTGAAGTCCGAATCCAGTCAGATCTTTGTTGGCATCCCGAGGACCATACAGAGACAGGAAATCTTGATTCAGAGTTCCCTGACCAGAGTCCCAGACCGAGGAAACAATCTTCTTCCAACTGGAGATATTTGTTCTTCATTGATGCCGAGGTAAAGGCGCCAAAGCACTTAAGTGCCACTGAAACAAAGGAAATCCATAGCTGAGGAGTCCTTCTCCCGGGTATTTCCACAGGAGCCCACCAGACGTCCTTCCTTTCGTCGCCACAACCAAAGTCCAGGAACAAGGTTTTGCCAAGCTGTATCAAGGGGGAATCCAGCTGGAACGTTTTCCTTCAAATCATAGGTACTCTGGGGTTTGGGATGTTCACCTTTTAGACATCAGTTGTGCTTCCTATCCTGCCAAGTGCTTTTGTTCCACTTTAGCGTTGATACCAACTCACCTGCACTGGCCAGACAACTTATGCTCTCTACAACGTAGCTAACTTGAGTTACTGTGATTTTTCCTGAACTTACTAACTTTGTCAAGACTTCCTCTAAGAAGAAGTGCATTGGAACTATTGACTTTGTCTATTGACTTTTGCTGCCCTATCTCCCTAAAGGCACTCCTGTGAACCTACTGACTTTGGCAATACGTGTTCCCTGATAGGTTATAATTGTGATTACTATTATTGCTGGGTTAAACGTTTATCTGCCTAACTTTAGGAGATTGTAATTGTTTTACAAACTGTTGAAAGTATGTCCTCAATCATATTCTAAACTTTTCTTCCTTTACAGCCCGATGACTGAATTGGTAACTGAAAATAAGTGCAATACTGATCTTAACTCAAGTCACACCTGGGTGCTGGAAAATGTGCTGCCATAAAGTATGTACCAACTTTTATTGTCCTATACAAACTGAATCCAAACTTTGATTGAATGTTACTAGTAGATAAAACTTTTTAAAGAATGCTTATTTAAACCTTGTGTATGATAAATAAATATTTATATATAACTTTAAGTGTGCAAGTGTTACTTGGCTACTTGTACTTACTGATTTCAATTGTACAGTTCTACAGCTCACATTACCCTCTTACGATAAGCCTGGTTGTTCAGTCACACTATCAACTTGTGTAGCACAGACCTATATTAAAAGGTAGGTTACCTACGACCAATCAGATAAGTCTTGTGTAGTCCTCACCAGTCGGTCTGCACCAATTCTTACCTGACAGCGTGTATTTCTCACTCTACCTACTGAAAATAATTAACCTTTTAATGGTATGCTTTGTTTTCTGGGAACCGTTATTTGGTGTGATTTCAGCTTCTTGGGTAACCCTCCCTTCGGCGCACTGACCTTGGTGTTGTGCTACTGTCTGGGCTTCGTGAGGCCTGGAAAACTGGATGCAGTATTTCAGATTTGAGGCCTTGCTAGTTTTGATCTGCATAATGGTGGCACTTCGGTTTTCTCTCCAGCATTTTAGTGTTCTTCATGTCTGATGTATGTTCTTCATGTCTATTGCATGTTTGTCCCATCAACATGTTCTGGAACCTCCTTCTTCTATAAGTGTAAACTACACTACTTCAGACCCTACGTGTCTCGCGAAGCATCTCTACTCTTAATGGTGGCTATATGTTTCTTAGTGTTTCACTGATAGTTCACCGAACATTCCTTAGTTTGTATCTTCATTCATAATTGGGCACGGGTGGGGGTGTGATTGACCTGGTGCAACTCTCATCTCCATTACCACACTATGTAACCCCACACACCTTGTTTGTATTGTCTCTTGCTGTGTAAGGAAATTCACTGGTCAGTCCACACTACACATATATCCCAAATACAATGAAAATGAAATAATTATAAAATATGTTACTGACACTTTGATTCCAGTTCTCTGGATCCCCACTATCAGTTTGTTGTTAACAATGTGTACTATCCATAAAAGTATATAATACTATTCATATATAAATATATCACTATCAAGAAATATACAATAACAATCATATACGGTGAATATAATTGTATCCAAAAGAGTGATACATAAATATATATAAAGCACAATATCTAAATTGAACTATCTAAATTAACTTAATACATTTATCCATAATATATAAAGTAACACTTAGAAATGTTGCAACAACATACATTGTTGCAACAATTGTTATATCAATTATGTCAAAGTAGATTTACAATCCCTTTGGTTTCCAAATTTGCAAAACCATGTGCTTTCTCGCGTTTTAATGCAAAGGACACAATTCTAAAAGGTGCAGCAGCAGTTCTAAGACATCATTGTTACATTTTACAAAACCACTAGTACAACATTATAACATTATATAACACAGGGTCATCACCAAAAAGCGTTGGAATGGTTTGTCATCTAAAAGGTATGGTTAAGTGGGCAGGGAATCAAGATTGCATCCTCATAGAGAAAGAATAGGGTTGAGTATACCGTTTAAAAACATTTGAGCAATGCACAATTAGAATGGATATTAAAGACAGCCTCATCACGACCTGGGCGGTAACGGTAACGCTATTAGCGCGGGCGGTATTAAGCCTATCGCCGAATTCCCCCGCGCTAATAGCGCCGGATCACGAGTTCCGCGGTAATGTAAGTCCCCATTCCCCACTGAGCCCATTCGGGAATGCCCCATTCCCCATTGGGCTCCATGGGGAATCTTTGCGCTAATACCGCCGGCGGATTTCCCGCCGGCGGTAATAGCGCAAATTTTCAGCGGATTTCCCCCCAGCTCAGAGCTGGGGCGAAATCCGCCGAAGCCCTGATTCAGAGGACCCTTAAATCCGGCGGTAATAGCGCTACCGCCGGATTTAAGGGTTACCGCCGAAGTCGTGAAATATATTAACAAAATGTGAACTGTAAGACGGGGAGTTCCCATCCCGGTGACGTATGGTTAGGTCATACAAAAATCTAAGATAGTATAATGTTAATGCATGAAAAAAGAAGGGTTGCAGTGTTTCCAATTTGCGTACACATTACAGCCTGATTCATGGAATTATTTGTGTGAAAAACGCAGATTTGCGCGCCTTTCTGCCCGAAAATCCCTGTTTGAAGTATGGGGATTTTCAGGCAGACAGGCGCGGAGGCCCGCAAATCGGCGTTTTTCACGCAAATAATTCCATGAATCAGGCTGTATGTTAGATAGGTACATGTGCTGTATATTACATACATTTTCAATGATTATCTCAATGTAGTGGGGATGGGTTCTATTCGGTTTGGTGGGAGACATGCGTAGTCAGGCATGGTAATACACTTGTTCTTACTTAACCCGCCTCTTACTTATCTCTAGCCTCCCTGCTTCCCTGAGTTTCTCTATCACCCTGGGTGTGCCACTCTAGGGAAAGGACTTGGTCAGGAAACACAAAAGGTATAAGAACTCACCAAACCCCTATGATAAACTCTAAGTTAAAAAAATATATAAAACACAAGGAAAGGCAGACAAAGGAATGCTGGTGTGCAGTTGTTTTAGTTATTGATGGGACTATATATAGATCTTAACTTCAACCCCAGTATACCAGAGTTTACTGTTTTTCATATAAAAAGGGGATAACACATTTCACACTATAATTATTCCTAAGAATCTGCTTTAAAAAATTAAAAAGAGTCCTTTAAAAATATATAGTCCATATATAGTGCAATTTATATTACCAAAAGAAATATTAAAAATCCTTACTTGTGAGACAACCTGGCCAGGGCTGCTTCAAGGTCAAACTGTGCTCTAGAAGGTATTTGCGTGTGCTCATGGCTCTTTTTGGAAGTTGCAGGCAGAACAACAGCATTTTGAAGGGGATCCCAAAACTCTTTTTAGCTAGGCTGTGTATGCCAGGGATGGATCTGCGTGATCTGACCGCGGCTGCTTTTACCGCGACACAAAATGTTCGTACCTTTCCCATGTGAACATGCAGGGGTCTCCCCCGAAACCCCCGCTCAGTATACTGTCTAGTATAGTGAGCGGGATGTTGCGGGGGACACCCCCGCCGTCCCCGTTTTACTTTCTTTTTTCTTTTTTTCCCCTGTTCTGTTGGGAGAGCTTGGAGTTGTATCCCGCAACCCCTGCTCACTGTAGTGAACGGGATGTTGCGGGGACACCCGCCCAGCCCCCCGCAGCCTTTTTAAAATTATTTTGTTCATACCGACCCCACCAAAACACCTAAACACATACCATGAAAAGTTAAAACTTTTGGTAGTTAGAACTTTTCGTGGTGTGTGTTTTAGGTCTTTTGGTGGGGTCTGTATTTTTTTTCAGACATTTCGTCCTATTCCGCTAGGAATAGCCACCACGATAGCAGATGCGGGGGAGTCCCTGGCAGAAAGTCCTAGGTGGGTCATCTATAACAGAAATGGCTCAGCAATAATTGCATTAATCGTGGGGGCACCAGGTAAGCATTTTCACCTCAGCCACGTCTCCCAGCAATTTCTCAGGGATTTGGTGTAGGCCTGCCTTGGCAGATGGAGGATCCAGCAATAGTAATTTCTTGCTCCCCTTGCTTGTTGGGGTAGCCCCTCATATTAAAGACAGGCAACTGGTAGGCCACAGTGATGCTGTGCACTTCCCATCTCTACAGGAAGTACCGAGCAGTAAGTTCAGGCCACAGCGGCTGACAACAGGGCCCTGCGAATGAACAAATCCCAGGGCGCAGCACTTCTTTCTGTAAGTGGTGCTCCTTCTGTAAACAGGGTACCATGTGACTAAAGCAGGATTAACCAGGTAGCGGGCGCTGAGTGAAGCACCAAGCTTGACTCTCTTAGGTGAGGGTTGGTCTGTTTGCAACAGAACCCCATCTGCATTCCTTTCCATGCACGCCATTCAAAGTTCTATGTTTGTTTTTGTTTGAAGGTTCCCCACACATTTTGAACACTTATGTTCTGCAGTTTGTTCCATTCAGGTACAAATGCTCATTAATATTTTATGTTATCTTTGAATGCATTTAATCCATTATATGTTATACATGTTTTATTCTACAGATTTACCAACTTTCAAGTATTTATTTGTAGGAAGCCACTGCTTCTCTCAACACCCCTTGCCGAACTTCCCACTAGATTTATGTTCACTAGCAGGTGTATGGAAGGAAAGGACTTCAAGACCCCCTCCTCCCAATTCCAACCCACTTGCAGATTATGATTTGTCCACCAGCCACCCATGCGCCTGTGGCCAGGGAGGCGGGATGGCTACGGGACGATCCATATGGATGCATACCTTGCCCAGAAGGCTGATCCCAGGCCCCATGTTGTACAACAATCCAACTCCATTTTGTGCATGGTATCACAAGCCTCATGGACAAAGGCGGCCTGGAGAGCTGCAGCTCTCCCCATTAGATCGCGCACAGCGAGCCAGTCACCTCCCACACCCCCTCCCCTCTGTGTCCCAGCAGTAGGCCTGTTCCCACAGGGGACTAGGCATGAACAAGCTACAAGACAAACACTGTATCTTTCACCTTCCGCGGTTTATCGCTGGCCTGTGAATAACCGGGCAAAGGCTTGGGTTTGAGGAAAACAATTCATCTCTACAAACATGTCCCGTCCCCTTGCAGACCCCACATTTATGGCATACGCTGTGGATAACCCCCCAACCTTGCTATCCTTTTGAAGTAACGAATATAGACCCTACACCTGTGTGCCACACTGTTTCACCCACACTGCTAATCCCTCTGTAAAGGTTATAAATCCCCTCCTGTAGGTGTGTATTAAGGGGCTGATTCTAGGAAACGAAACAAGAAGATCTTTACCTATTTTACGGCGCATAAAGCTATTGGTTATATGTCTAGGCCCCATACTGTTGGGCGAATCTTATTCTTTGCCAAACACTCACACTAATGTATGATATGTTAATTTACTTGTTCGATCTGATGCAAGGTACACGATCCAGATGCTCACTGGTTTTCCAATATATGTATGTTCACAGACATGTTCAACTAGCATACGGATCTAAATGTGTATAATGCAAAACGGTAAAGCCACAAGGCTGTTGTAGATAGAATTCATTTTGTAACATTATGCTCATGGTAAACCTAAATGTGTAACCTATATTATACACAGAGTTCGCATATTATCTGATGTACCTTCAATCACACTGGCCTAGTTCTACCCTGCATCCTAATGATTTGTATGTAACCCCGCAAAGTGGACCGGCAGCAGGCCACAGGCCCTTCTCTCCCCTCTCCTGTAGCGCCGCGCGCGCTCAGCCCCCACCATCCTCCCCCCTCATGCTGAGCTAACGGCCAAAGGCCCTTGTTCTCACTGATGGTTCTCATGCTACAAATGTAACCTCTCACCCTTCCGCTGAGCCTGCACCAAGTATCCACCCTCCCCTCAGCCCTTTGACACATGATGTTACCATGAACTTGCCTCGCACCCCCAGACTCTGGCCAAAGAAATATAGACAATAAGCCCCTTAGCCCAAAGCCTTTTTATGCAATGACTGCAGGCCCTTTATCAATGTACAACCCCAGCTCACCCCAGACCCCAGATCCCATGTGTGGCAGTATATTCTTTTTACACTAACAAACAATAAACCATTCTCTCATGGGATCTAAGGGAATGTATGATGAATGTGTCAAAGTAATATTGTGAATTGATTTGGCACCTGGGTCCAAGTAGTCTCACTTTTATTGTGTAGGTCAAACGTCCGTCTAGTGATATAACTCTTATATGCAAGGTATGTGTGGCCACAAGGGCAGATCGTTAAGTAGGGTATATCTTCATGATTTGAACCTCTCGCCTGACCCTGCACCTCACCCAGATGAGCCCAGCTGACCCACTTGCACCATGAAGTAACCAGCAGAGTGCCAGCCAATCCGGAGCACCGCCCCTACAGAATGGATACTGTCTTGTTCCCTTTGTCCAATGGTAGCAACTCAATGTATCCCCTATAGCATACGTTATAAACCACGTTATTTTGTAAAATAATGTGCGTTTTCTGATGTTTTGCCAGAGCACCCTCAGAGTTTGCAGAGTTCTCTGCTTGCCCTATTTGGTTTTGGATAAACTTTACTTTTTATCTTCACCCAAGCTTGGTCCTGGTCTCATTCCCTCCTGTGCGGTGTCCATTATTGACTCTCATTGGAGAGTTCTCATTGCATTTGGGGGGACGATCACTTTCACAGGCAATGCTTTCCATGTAGGTATTGTGGCCCAAATCCTATCCACTGCACTCTCTAGAAAACAAGACTTACTAATTGAATTTTCATAATGAATCTTGTAGTGCACACATCATCAAATGAGAGTATCTGAACTCACCGAAGAATGTGTAATACAATACTATGTTTAGTGCACTGTTGAATCCAGTTTGAAGGTAGGCATTTGATGTTTTGCCTAATTTGATGACAATCCACCTGCTTTGTGTAATGGCTCACCTGTTAACTAGTGGCTCAATGCATCTTGCCCCCTGGCTCTGCCATCACTTGCAGTGCATCTTTCTTTATCTTAATGTGTATTGTTGGGGGATGCCATCATCCTCTGGTCTTCTGGCCGCACAAGTCAAGTTTTTGGCCAGTGTACTTGGCAATACTCTGCAATGCTGCACACCTTATGATGAATTTGCATCTGGCCATTGGATCCACTAACAGGTTTAAGAGTAGACTTCTGAAGTAAGGCCTTGCAGTTCTGCAACTGCCCTTGCAGCACCAAGTTATGTGTTGTTCCGTACCTCCCTGTGCATCTTGACATGCAAATATGGGGTGGGGAGCCTTGGGCAGATACCTTTCTGTCCCCTGTTTATTTGGGATGGCAGTTCTTTGATGTGAATGAGACATTTTTAAGATCATCACGTTCTGTGTTTACCTAGCAACTATCTACCTCCTGAACCATCATTGCCAGGCTCTTTTATATGACTTTTTGGTGGACGATTACCTGGCCCGACATTTTCAAGGTACCGGCGAACAGTATCACGTATGGCATATTTCACATCTTCAACTACATTCATGTAAGGTTCATGCTGGTCCTTCCAATTCGTGTAGGCATGATCAGTATCAGCAGTTGGAGAGAAAGAGCTGGAAACGCTACTGTCCACACATATGACAGTAGGAAAATACCCTGGTTCTAAACACCATGTTTTAGACATGTGCTTTGTGTTCTTAAATGTGCTGCCAACCTTACAGACAATTGTTATTAGGGTATTCCAGAAGTAGTGTGATGCACCATTCCCCACCTACATCACCATTGTTATGTTATGCTATGTTAAAGCTTTTTGAAAAGCACATCATACCCCCGCAGGCATCATGGTGCTAAACCCAACAGAAAAGGCAGGCAGATGATCCATAACATAAAAAAGATACATTTTTAGAGAATTTCAAAACACAAAATAGCTCTGAGTGGCTCTCAGTGGAAGTGTCAATGAGTTCCAAAGCTTGGCAGCGGCCAATGAGAATGATTGTCTTCCAGTGCTTTATAATCTAAAGCGCGGTCATTGTCAAAAAGACTTAGAAGCCACAGCTGCAATCATTGAAAGACATCCCACATCTGGAAACGTTATGCAGCCATAACAGTGTGCTAGGACCAGTGCTATATTGGAAAATAAGATAATGCATGTACCAACTCCAGCATTCCAACAAGTATCAAACTGTAGAAAGTTGTGATCCAGAAGAAGTTGAAGCTGATTATTAAAGGTAAAAAAAAAAGAATCAGGAGGATATGAATGATCATGGAAGAATTTGCATTCTGGATGTTGGGACCATGTGATTCTCCTTGCTGCAAGACTCCAGCATGGCTAAGGGAAAGCAAGGTTCAGTAATACTTTAGACTCTGAGTCTAAAGCGGACCTGTATGCAACCGCGGAAGCTTGTGAATGATTGTCTATAAGTGGAGTGCAGAGACAATGATTCCCACTATCTTTACAGCAGAATAGGAATCTTCAAATCTCAGATTAACCCTAAACTAGAAATGTACCTCTGCACACTTCCTCTCTGTGGATCTTATCCTTATTTCCTTCATGAAGTCAATTAATTGGATTTCATCCAACTTCTTTCCTCTTTCCCCTCTTTCCATTTTCCTTTCCTCACCGATCCATCCATTTCTCCACAAAGCATTGCTGCATTTTTTACTTTGGACATCGCTTCCAAAATGGCCAAACTTTACTATCTCAGTTTATTGCCTCCCGAATTTTCTCCACATTGTATGTTTTAACTTGTATGTGATGCACCTAAGGCTGAGGCTCAAGTGAGTTGCCATCTCTTTAGGAAAGCTATAGTACTGGCATGTTTCAGCATTATGTTTTGTCAACATGTCATCTGGAATTTATTTTTGTATTTTTTATTTCCATAGTTATTACTCACACATGTCTATTTAATCCAGAATATTGTGCAACAAGTAGGTAGTGGAAAGCTGAGTTTTTTTTTATTCTAACTGCTAGTTAAGATCTGTATTTTCTGAACCTATTGCAGTGGTTGTGCTAGTTTGAGTTTGCTATATTTGCTCAGTGGTTTTGATTTTGTAACCGGTGACACCAAGACTCTGTTCTTCGGCCCCCTCATGTTCTATAGAACGTATTAACAAATGAAACAGCTATGCAACTTTCATCCAGTTGCCTTTATATCTACCCCAAATGTTACCACATATAAAATGAAATTTTCTTTGATGAATGATTAAGACTTATTTATCAATTAGATACCCCTGATGGAATTCAGTACAAACCAAATGTTATGGCACTGGCAATGTCTGGCCTATTTGGATACAACGAGTGCATCCAGATGTCTGACTGCACCAGAGGGAGCTCCTCTTCCAGTCTGTTTTTCCTATTACTTTATGCAAATAGAAGGGAAACAGAGATGTTCCTAGGAAATGTAATAGCAAATCTAGATCATATTTAAGGTACACAGAGGAATGGCTCATCCAATATCTCCTCCCTTGTACTCGCTGCTGTGGGGACAGTAAATGTGAGCTGACACAAACACACAGCAAAGTAAACCAAAAGTGGATTGGTCAGCATTCTTCCTGCCATTTGTACGACTTGGTAGCCCAACAATCACACTCTGGTCCTTTTCTTCAAATTATCGGGCAAGTGTCAACGTCCCAGTGTCTGTTTGGCGTAACTATGCAAGCCTCCTAAACCAATTACTGAGATTTTCCAACTTTCTGCAATAAAACAAGAATTGACCCTGGGTGAACTTTTTTATTTAGTTCCTAATTGCACACCATGCTGATCATCCAGTGCCACTCTGCCCACCCCGCTGAACTTCACAGTCCTATTGCACAGTGAGCCATGCTATCACTATTTTCATCACTCATACACATGCAGCCACATGGACTCCGCAGATCACTTCTCTAAGGAGGCCATAACATGGATTGAGTTGTTCTTGAGCAACAGGACCATGAGAGTCTTTTCACCATCGGCATCAGCAGACCGTTTCCCGATTACTTGCGGTGTACCTCATGGATCTTGTGTGTCACCAACACTCTACAATATTCACCAAGCACCTCTTCGATGAAATGGACCATTTGGGTATCGCCTACACAAACTATGCAGACGATACCCAAATCCTCCTACCTCTTACTGGAGATTACGTCGCGGATTTGGCTTTGGTGAATGGAATTTATGGCATTGTTCAGTCATGGATGGCCACCCATGGATTATTTCTGAACGATGACAAAACTGAGCTTATTATCCTAGGCACCCCGACCCACCTATCCAAACTACGCCCAGCATATGCTAGCTTCACCATTGATGGAAATGACATGAAAGTAACTAAGGAAGTGAAGACCCTATGCTTCTATCTGGACGCTACCTTGAACTTCACTAAAGAAGTCAACTCCCTAGCCTCTGCTACCGCATACACATGCAGACTAATCAGAGCTAGCAAACAATTCCTCTCCACTGACAGCTGCCTTATTCCTGCCAAAGCCCTCATACTCTCTAAATTGGATTACTGTAACGCACTCTACATTGGTGCGAACAGATTATACAAAAAATACAGGTACTCCAGAACAATGCCTTGAGAGTAGCACTTAAGATCAAGAGAAATTAACACATGTCTTCCACTAGAAGAAAACACAAATGGTTATCCACCTTCGATAAAATTCAACTTAAAATTGCCTCACTCACATACAAGTGCCTCAATAATAGAGCACCGCCATACCTCACTGACAGAATCAGTAGAAAAACCTCTCTCAGACCGACCAGAACTGCCAACTCTAATTGCCTCCAAAGACCACGCTTCAAACTCTCCACTATTGGGGGACACAGCTTCCCAGTTAAGGGTGCACAATTGTGGAACTCCCTCCCCCCTGGTCTTAGAGAACACCAATCCTTTCCGAAATTCAGACAAAATCTGACAGACTGGCTAAAAGTAAATGATAAATAACCTCCTGACTAATACGCATATCCCTCCGCACATTGAGTAGCTTATTGGGTGCTAGTCCCCTCTGGACACCCTCTGTACGCTGTGTTGCACTGCGATAACTCTATGTCCAGCCGCTCATGCATTGCACATCGTATTTATCTCTTGTATCCCACGCACCTATCTATGTCTTTATATTTCTTGTACCTATGTAACCAAGCTGAACGTATCCTTATTTCCTGCACCCTGATGCCCCTGGGTCTGGTGCGCATTATAAATAAAAACAAACAAACAAACATATCTCTTGCTCTGGTGCATATGTATTTCTGGTGGCATGTCCCCAGCACCCCCTAGACCACCAGTCTTTTGATGGTGACAAGTGAGTTCATTCAATCTAACAAAATACCAAAAATATGGGAGTTCCCAAAGGGGATCCACACTAGTCATCAGCCATTCAGACGGTTTCTTTCTCCGAAAAGTAATGAGTAATACATACACAGGATAAAGTTATATCTGGTTTAGAAATGAGCATTCTCACATTGCCATACTGTGTCTGATCTTTATATCCCAGATCAAATACCACAGTGATTTTGGAGTGTGGTTCTTGCCATTGTTTGATGTGCTGTGAATACAAAACAATAGCGAGACCTGCCTTGCCATTGAAGAGTCAGCAGTGACATTACAGTGAACTAAAGGTTCACGGTGGTTGCCACTTCCTTTCCTGTCAATTTCATTCTACTGTTGCTCAAAGTGCTATTGTTTCTATATGGATGAATTCCCCTAATTCCTGGTTGGAACTGGTCACAGATGTATTTATGGGACAGATTACACAGGGACAAAATGTGTTCACAAGGCTGATCATTTTTTTTCAGAGACTGTTATCATTTAGATTTGTACATGGTATATGTGCAACCCAGGTTTAAGAGTTTTATGGGGCATCGTGAGATTTAATCGAATAAATAAAAACGAATGGGAGATTTATTAAAGTTTTCGAATAAGTCCCCAATTTGGTGTCATTATAGTGAACTATATGTCACTATAATATCATCAGGGGTTGCCGGGGTGTTCCCCGCTCCCTATTCAATAACATTTGAAAGAAAAAAAAAGAGGGCCCTGCGGCGACGACTCCCATCCGTGTGAGTGAACGGAAACGGCATCGCAGAGGGATGGAGGAGACGGCAGCAGACAAGGAGGTGTGCCGCCAAGAGGTAAGGAGGGAGGGGGGCGCAGTGGGTTGTCAGAAATATTCAGGGGAGTGAAAAAAGAAAGTAATTTTCGTTTAAATGACTTTCTTTTTTTTCTTCCTTCAACACTTCTAATTCGTTCAAGTCACTGTATTCCCTTTTTTCTGGCGCTATCTATGTACTATAAAAGGAGACGTGTCCGTTTTAATACCCTCCTGATTTCTTGCCGACTTTTCTCAATATATCCCCACTCCCTGGCAGTGTGGGAATCCTTACTTTCTTATGTATCATGAGTTCTTACCTACATTAGTGCCCCTACCTGTCCCTTTGCGTTGCACAGGGAACCTTCTGGAATGAACGTATTGCCCACTGAAAACCATTTGTTATGCAAACAGGGCCTAATTCATGGAACGTTTAGCGTGGTGCAAAGTGACTTTGCACTGCCAAAAACAACGTTGAACTGGGCCTAATTAACAGAGCGAAAAAAAAGCTCAGAAAAAGCACTAAGTCCACTCTACTTAATGAAACCCATTTACCACAGTGCAAAGCATATTTTTGCAGTGCAAAGTGACTTTGTTAAGCAAAAATACACTTTGCACCACTGTGTGAACTAAGTGGTCAATGTTTTTGTTGGCAGTGCAAAGTCACTTTGCACCGCGTTAAACGTTCCATGAATTAGCCCCAAGTTCCTCAACTAACAACTCCTAGTTTTACATCTGCTTATGCAGTAAGTGATGTGAGAGAGAGAGGTATAGTGAGGTGTAAGGATGGCTAAAGGTTAAATGTGCAGCTTGTTGTGTTTTGCAGGCAGGAATGCATGCATACATGAAGTCATAGCAGAAAGCATGTTTGAGCTTACCTCATACACCTAAAGCGGCATGGCATCAAAACAGAAAATACATCCCAAGAAATGCTTGAGGGGAAGGAGGCACACCAAACAAAATAGATCATTTGGAGTTCAATAAAACGTCAAGGCAGATGCCAATGGGCGTTTCAAACACAGAATTTAAATTGTCTATCTCATGCCATTCTTTTCAAAATAAAGTGTTTGAAGATAAAGTGCATTTCTGCAAAGTGCAAAACCCTGCAGCGTAAAGTGCATCTGTAAAACCTCATAGTTCTCACGAAAGCCCCGTCTAATGTGGGCGGGCAGATTGGTTTAATGCACGTATTGCTTCACACAGTACCTTGGGCATACCCACCGCTGCCTCTGGCACAGTGCTTGAGTGTCAGGAAGCTGTGGGAGTCAGCCTAATTGGGAGCATCACAGCTGCTTCACTTTCTCGGTGGACGTAGGAGTTGAGCACGTGCTGCTCTTTGAAGTACCCGTGATGATCTGGTGAATGTTGGCGAGATAAGGCGCGCAATCGTGACTAGTTCTCGGCGTCATAGCGGCTCCACTTTCTTACAATTAATGAAACAAGCAGCCTTCTTGCCGATTAATCGAGTTCGCCGCCAAATGCTAAAATGATCATTCAATCACAGCTCACCTTCGCACAAGAATCCTCTACAGTGTATCCTTCACACCTGTGGGCCAACCTTACTGCTCTCCTTCCTGTCTCCTGCAGAAAACGACGGATAACACTAGATATTACAGTCCAGCACACATTTCCAGAGCCTGAACCCCAATCCCCACACACCCTTATATCCCAATCGGGGAACGTCTATAAATTCACGAAAGCCTTCATTTAAAAAGGTCCAAGAAACTTATTTTTAGGACGTACTGTAGCAATCTCCATGTACTGTTGTGGATTTAGTTAGACCCATTTGCGAGAAAGAAAATAAACAGTCGAGAACGAGAAGTCATTCAGTCCTCACCAACACCGTTTTAATTAAATCTACACTTCCCACCAAAGTTGCTTGTAAAGTCTCCATTTTATGTAATTACCTAAAGTTTTAATTAAAAACGCATGTATAAATTCACCGCCAAATAATTATTCTAACCACTTATGCTTTATTAGTCTGGGTTCTGCAATGCGAGACCCCTTGAAGGCGCATTTCAACATCTAATAAACACTTCTGGCGAATATGTGCGCTGTTGCGCAAGGTGCGGTTTCGGGGAAATTCACTGATCTAGGCTTATATATCTTTTGTAACAACTTTAATCATATCCTTCTAGGAAGCAGAGGCACCCCATGCATGTAAATTAGGTCACTCTGGGCAATCTAAACAAAACTGTTTAAAGTGTGGTCATGGTCGTTTGAAGTTCACAGGCCTCAGGCTATTCCCCAGACTTGTTGGTACCATGCCCAGTTATGTGGCACACCAAGCTTACCTTTTTTTTTTTTTTTTAGAAAGAAGAGGAACATGTCTGTTATCTCTGATCAATTCTTACCTAACTTCACTGCCCTGGTAAATTGCCGAACAGTCGCATGTTTCTGGTTAAAAAAGGGCATTCTTTGGACGCAGACAATTTCACAGATTAAAAGCCATTTTACTCAGTCCTAAAAAACAAAGCACAGCCAACGGGAAGTGACCTCGCCGGAAGTGACATCAGTTGCACTGTGTGCTTGTTACAGGCTACTACACACATCTGGCCACTGTAGACTGCATTTCCCGTGGTGCATCCAAGCCAGAGAAAACATCAGTTGGCACAGGCTCTGTTTTGTTTCACCCAGTCCAAAAAAGAGCTTTATGCAGGAATTGGGACTATGGCATTGATTACAGTTCAGCAGACAAAAACACTCACCCAAAATACCTATTGCATTCTTTTTTCTTAATTTTTTTTCATTGAACTTCTATTGCGCTTAATGACCAAGCACTGTACAGAGTAACCAATGGAGTTTACTTACAAAATACACAAATTGCATAGTAAAGCATTGTGACAACATGTACATCCCCATAGCAGCATCTATGGCCAAAATATTATCATTGTACCTTTATTTTCCACATTCTGAATTGTAAACTATAAGATGCAAAAGGCAAAATATCAATTTACCCACTTTATTTTAAGCACTTTAAGACACACAATAAAATAAGTGCGTGTCATAAACTCACTTTGGTTTGGAGCGTGTTGCTATGTATGGTTTTAACAACATTCAACTAAGGACATCAAAGAAAACTTTACTTTTGAGCATATCAAGCTATTCGACATTATGATTATAAACACATTTTCAAAGGGTGCTTTATTGTGTTGCTCTCTTTAACTGTCACGCTTTTCAAGGTGACTGGTGGTCTTTCAGTTGGAAATTCACCATCATGCATAAGAAAGGCTCTGCTGCTGATGACAAAAAAAATGTGTTGTCAAGTTATTATGGCACTGGCTGCAGAGCCTGGGATGCAGCCTGTGTGTCTGAGGGGGGCTGCCACTCTGGGAAAAGGGCACTGCTTGATCATCAGACTCGAGCAGATAGTGGATTTGCCTCGGAAGAAACAAAAGGCGCCCAGAAGCATGTTCCTGATCCTTTGAACTGTTAAAGTGCATGGAAGTCCCACATCTCAGCTAACATTTCAGGGGAGGGGGGGCTTCAGCCCGGTCAGCTCAATGACGCTGCGCGCCTGACCTTATTAATGAGGATTTTCTTCATTTCTGTTGCTGGGATGGAGCCAGCAGTCAATCAGCAGTATGTGGCCCTTTCCTAAGGTTGCTGTACAATAGACGATAACTGTGACCAATTTATCTAAATGGCCTGGACAAAACCATGAGGTGATTAGTCACAATAATCAATCTGTTTCGGAGCCATTCTGTTACTTATTCATAGTCGCCCAACTTTTGACCCAGGAAGCTAAATCCATCAATACCGTGCATCACAACTCAAAGACAAACAGGCACAAAATTAGCGCGCTGTCCTCTATGACATTTAGTGCGACTGCGGAAACACAATCTGAGCTGCCAAAGTCAGCAAAAGCGAGAGTCGTTTACTCCAACTCTGCAGTGTTTGGAAATAAAGCGTCTGCAGACCTTTGGTGAAAATGTTGTTCTTTACCTGCAGGCAACAAGGCACTTACTTGCCTGTGCCTGGGGAGATCCAACAGAAAACTATTTTGGTTCATGAGTTAGTCACATAAGGCCTTATTCACACACGCATAAGACATAGACAGGGAAGAGCTGTTTGCTTTTTCACTTACCAAACAGCGTCACTCTTGCCAGCCAGGAGGGCCACACTGCACGCGCACATGTCCACATTGCTTCTTCTGTTTCTCGGCTCAGCTAGGCCAACGCCATCCGTTATCACACCCTGGCTCAGTGCCACTGCCAGTGGTCAAAGAATCAGCACGTCAAGGCCACACTGCATCAAACGAAAGTGTCTCCACTACGTCTCTTGTGTGCCACTGCACCCACCCACACTCAGTGTTAACACATTTAAATGGCAGATAAACAGCCAATGAAATTAAAGTAAGCATTTCTGTTACTATTCAGATCCAAGCTGTGACCTGGTCTGTCTGCTTTAACACCCTGTTTGTGCCTATTTCAACAGCAGTGCATATCTGGTGCAGTGATGAAGACCCTGGCCTGCTTACCTGGCGGTTTGAGTCCTGAGGATGGCAGATGATTTAAAAAATGATAGCAATGGATGTTTCTTAATTATTAAACACATGGGAGGTCATTACGACCTTGGAGGTAACCATGCCGCAATTTGCGGCATGGTTACCCCCTTACCGGGTACCGGGTCCGGGTTCCTTAAATGAGGAATTACCGGGCCATTCCAACCTTGGAGGACCCGGTAATTCCTCATTCGAGGAACCCTGACACGGTACATCCCCATTCGAGCCCCCATAGGGCTCAATGGGAAAGCTAACAACGGTCCCGTTATTAACAGGCCCGTTGTTAGCTACTTGGTCTGCTAGCGGGACCCACTAAGGGCACCTGGTTTTACCAGGCAACCTTTGCGGGTGCCACGAGCAGACTCGTAATGGGGCGGTAAGGGGTTGACGGCTCCGGCACCATTACCGGTGCCGTTAACCCCTTACCGCTTCACTTGGAATGACCCCCATGGCCTCTAAAATACCCAGGGGGCGGCGTGCACCCTCTGAAAATAATGGGTGTACGTCGTGTACCCTCGACTTCAGCCCTACTTTACCTCACAGAAGGAAACACTTATGTCAAACAATTTATAAGTCATTTTCCCTGAAAAACGCCTGATTCTTTTTTTGGGAAGAACCAGCAGAGTTGGTGGTGTCTGCATGACATTCTTTTCTAGGCATTAACACAGTAGATCACCAGTATGCATTGTCACCTGACCCCCCCACACCCCACAAATTCAGTAAGGGTGAACTGACCTCCTTGGATTGAGCAAGAATGGGCATGCAGTTTAGAGGTACACAGACATATGAGTTGTGAAACATGAGATCTCCACATGACTAACCTTGCCCAATCCCTGCAGGCACCATGCACTCCTGTGCATAGGGGGGTGGGAGTATAATGCAGTGACTCCTGGGGTCAGTGTCATATTCAGTGAATTTATTCTAAATGAAATGGCAAGTTCTCTTTAGCTAGAAATATAACCTATTTTTTTTTACTAAAGCAGCAGATATACAGTACCATGAGATATATGTGGCAACCTAAGAATAGGAATGAATCTTCCATTGTCTATAGTACAAGGATTGCTTTTTAGTATGTTCTGCCGTCACACTGGATCATTTCCAGAAGACCAAACATTTCCCTACAGTGGACCTGGGCAATCAGTGTTTTCCCCAACACAAACCCTTTTTATCAAGTGTGAGTTTTGAACAAGAGATTTCCTTCCCAGCTGTATGGACTTGCACATGTAATAACTGTCAATGTAAAGATCTGCCTTGGTCTAAGGCAAGAGACTGGTTCTTTAGGTGTTTGGGACTACACGTCCCATGATCACTCAACAAGAACTATGCTGGTCAACGCGGTAAAAGTTGTAGTCCAAAACATCTAGGAAGCAATATGTTGCAGATCCCGGAGCTAGTGGAATGTCCCCTCATTAAGGCTTGAACAAATGGCTTAATTCTCAGTATTCACATCAAATATGAGGTTTCTCTACTCACTTTCAAGCAGTTCCACTACCTAAAGTGTCAACTGGCAGACGTGGGCAAGCACGTTACGCATCTCTTACCACCAGGTGCTGTGTGTTTGAATCGTTTATTCAATTGGGAAGACGAAGACACTGCCAAAGCTTTTGGTGCATGGATTTCTTCCATTTGTTTTTTTGTTTTTCATGCAAGCAAACTGTGAATCAGATTCTAAGTGAGCTTTTAGTGGAAATTTAGACTTGGTAATTACTTCTTTTTTAAAAAAATCGATTCGTTATTTCAGAACTAGGTTTGATTTTGAAATTTGTGGAAATGTAAGTTTTCTTTTCATAACAAAGGGGTTCGTATTTATGAATCAATTCATTTTTTTCACAAATGCTTTGTCAAAACTGACTATACTTTATGTGTTGTCTATTAAACAGTGGCTCTGCACTGATCATGAACAGAAGAGCAGTGCATCTATGAACAGAGACATGATGTAGCAAGCAGCCTGGCAGTAACAGGATTGGCTGCTGTTAGTGGGCTCTGCCTGGTGTCTAGGCATGTCTACTGATTGATTGACACACTGCCAAAGTAGGGGAGGTGCTTGAATGGGAACCGGAATAAGGGGTGACCAGGCCAAGGTCTTTTAGCTATGATGAAAAGATCTGCTTCAGGCAGAGATGTGCCCATGTAGGTTGGCCAAGTGGCATTGTACGCACTTAGCATGGTGCCACTTAGTCTTGGCCCCCAGCCCCCAAGAGCAGAGGATGTTCTATTAGGAAGCTCAATGTTAGTGTACCAATTACATGTATCATGATGCATTTATGTTGGAACCCCTAGGTGTAAAATCCTATAACAACCTTGAGAGTTCAGCGCTCTGGTACACTATTTCTGGAGTGGGGATACTCTGCTAGTTTTACTGTCCATTTCTACACGGCTGTATGCAAATGAACTGATTTGCCATTAAATGTGTTGCGTTTTTAATTAAATCGGTGGTGAATTAAATTTGAAGGCAAACTCAAATGTTGACTATGGGCCTCATTACGAGGATGGTGGTAAGGGGTTAACGGCACCGGTAAGGATGCCGGTGCCGTTAACCCCCTACTGCCGCATTCCGAGGTCCCTTAGCGGGTCCTACTAAGGCCGGCTGGATTTACCAGCCGCCCTTAGTGGGAGCCGCTAAGGAACCAGGGAGCTAATAACGGGCCTGTTATTAGCTCCTTCCCCATTCCCATTGAGCCCTATGGGGGCTCGAATGGGAATGGGGAATGAATTCAGAATGGGGATTTACTGGGTCCTCCAAGGTTGGAATGACCCGGTAAGTCCCCATTCCGACTACCCGGACCCGGACACGACTTTGGAGGCAGCCATGGTGCTAGCAGCACCATGGCTGCCTCCAAACTTGTAATGAGGCCCTATGTTGTAAGGTAAGGTACGTGGACTTATATATCTCCCTTCTGCCAAAAAGGTTGATCTTTCTGTGCATGGCTCTGTAAGAAAAAGTGGATTGTGGTGTTTTAGTCAGATAGCAGGATGTCAGATGCAGAACAATTCTGATGTTGATGAGTGAAGGTCTCAATTACCCGTTACCCCGTGCCACAGTGAAAAATGACCCTTTGTTGAGTGGTAAATATGGGGGCAACTTAGCCATAAATGTGGCTCCTGGTTATGAAGCAATAATAGGATTGGTTCATAGAAGATAGACAGGATAGGAGTTTCCTAAGTAAACTAGACCTGTGTCATGTGAAAAGAGGTGAGGCTGCTTTAGGGGGCCACTATAAAGCCGCTCTTAGTGCCGCATGATTTTATACTTTATTGATTAATTGTTTTATTTGATTATGTGCTTTTTAAGGACCTAATATATCTCGCTCTCTGACTTGGAGCGTAGCTGTTTGTTTACATTAGGTAGGACGCTGCACTCGGGCAGTCCCCTTTCCTTCTCGGCAAGGGGGGGGCTTCTACTCCACCCCCTCGCTCGACCGCATTTATGTGCCAACCTGACCGCCGGTGTAGCAGGCATGCTGTTTGCGCACCTAAGGCGCGCTTTAAGGCAAGCCCGTCTGTGCCGTCCGTGCAACGGTCGGCCCGGCAGGATGGATCACCTATGCTAGGAGTGAGCTTCTGTCCCTGGCCCCTACATCTACTATATTGCCTCCTGAGGGGCAGTTTACCTTGCCTTCAGTAACCACTCAGTGCCAACCTGTTGTGTCCCTCTTATTACTTAACACCCGCTCGCTGACAGCACATTCTGCTGAGCTATTCTATCTGCTTACAGACCGCAGTCCCTCATTGCTGATCCTTACAGAGACCTGGCTCCAGGAGTGCTCTGCTCCTCTTCTGTCCCAAACCATCCCAGATGACCATAGGTTCATCCATATTGGCAGGCCACTCCCCCGCCATGGGGGAGGAGTTGCTGTTATTTTTAAATCTGACCTCCTGTGCACTCAACTCCCTTGCTCTCATACTCTAAAGATGGAGTCTTTGCTGTTCAGATGCACCTTTTCCCCGACATCTGTGTGTCATTTTCTGTTCATATATCGGCCCCCTGGGCCGGCTGCTGACTTATTAGAAACTGTGGTTGATCTTATTTCTGAATTACAAGCTAAGTATTCAAACTTAATAGTACTAGGTGACATGAATTTAAAATTCAATGTTCCTAAATCATCTGCTTCCGATATGTTTTTCGACACTCTGTGGGACCTCGATCTACCTCAGCTGGTAGATGGTCCCACTCATAAGCACGACAACACTCTAGATGTTGTCTTTGCCAATACGACTACACTCTCTGTACTGTCAATTAATCCTATGACCTGGACTGATCATTACTTATTAACTTATACAGTCCGTGTTATCTCGGAATCCCCCAAGATCCGTCCTGAACGGGTTTGGCGTCGCTGCTGGCAGTCAGCTCACCTTCAACTACTGAACCATACGGTCAAAGACAATTGCATGATAGCTACAGGTCCCTCCATGTCCCTTCTTAACACCTCATTCCCGACGGCAGCTAATGAAGTCGCTCTCTTACGCCTCTTTCAACCACGGAGACCTACGACTGAACCATGGTTCTCAGACCAAATTAGATATGCTCACCTGGAGGTTAGAAAATGCATAAGTAGTGCTCTAAGTATGAATCCTCCGATCGTCTTATTTTTAGGGCGGTGCTCTCGGCTTATTCTGGAGCTATCTTACTGGCTAAGAAAGCCTACTTTGCGCAGAAAATTGTGAATGCCTTAAATCAGCCTAAGGCTCTTTTTTCGATCATCAAGTCTCTATCCTCTGCTTCCAAATATGCTCCCACCGTTACGCCCACTCAGGAACTATGAGACTCCTGATCTGAATTCTTTATTAATAAGGTAGCCACCATACATTGCAGCTAATCTTTCTACTGCCCCCCCCCCTACTCATGTTATCAAAGGTTTGCATAGTCCTAGTTCCATCCTTGCAGCTTTTCCTATCTTCAATGAGGACCTGGTTCAAAATGCCATACTGCACATCAAGTCCTGTGCCCACTCTGATCCACTACTGCTGGCAGTGATGAAGGAGGTATCGGCTGACCTCCTCTGTGAAATTACCATGGCTGTGAACAGTTATTGCCAGCAGGGGTATACCTCCCCGAGCTGAAAGCTGCCTTGGTCATTCCCTTGTTAAAAAACCTTCTTTGGACCCCACTCTCCCTTCCAACTTTCGCCCTATTTCCCTCCTCCCCTTTCTGATTAAACTTCTCGAGGCACTGGTTTGCCTTATCCTGTCCTCTAATTTCCTTGACTCATCCCAGTCTGGCTTTCGCCTGGGTAGAGGTACAGAGAGTATTTTGGTGTCCGTCCAGGATGACATGGCCAGGCTGGTTGACAGCGGCGGTGTCGGAGCCCTGATTCTTCTCGATCTATCGGCCGATTTCAACACTGTCGATCATGCCATCCTGCTCTCCCGCTTAAGCCAGATTGGGGTCTCGGGTCAGGCACTTCCGTGGTTTGTATCTTTCCTATCGGATAGGTCTCAAACTCTTTCTATTCCCCCATTCACTTCTAAGGCCTGCCACCTCAGTTTTGGTGTCCCTCAGGGATCCGCTCAGTCGCCTATTCTGTTCAATATCTACATCTTCCTGTTAGTGCGCCTTATCTGCTCCCTCTGAGTCAGGTGCTATTCATACGCCGACGATACCCAGCTCCTGATCCGTCTGGATCTCGATCAGGTGGAGGCAGCGGCATGTTTGAATAAGTGCCTGGAGGCCATTGGTGAGTTGATGGACCACAACTGATTGAAGCTTAATGGCGACAAGACTGAGGTGATGGTGGTAGACCCCCCCCCCCGTCCCTTGAGTTTGGATCTCTTCCTTCCGGCCCTCCTCTCTTGGTCCACTCCCGGGTGCCCTCCGAAAAGGTAAAAAACCTGGGGGTCATCATGACTAGCAATCTATCTATGGCAGCTCAAGTAGCAGCAGTTTTCCAGTCCGGCCATTTTCAACAAAAAACACTGAGAAAGACCCTCCATTTTATCCTTAACATGCTTCGCCCCCCAGTGGTAGCTGCCATGATTATGAGCAAGTTGGACTATTGCAACTCACTTTATTTAGCTCAGCCTAAGGGGCTGCTAGGCGGCTGCAACGTCTCGAAAATATGGCAACTTGTGTAGCTACCACGACCCCCTACAGGGCTCACATTACCCCTGTGCTGCACTGGCTCCCGGTAGCCCAGCGCATTCAGTTTAAATCTTTGTGCATTGTGCATCGTGCTCTCCATGGTCAGGGAGCTGAATATCTCTGCATTAAATTTGCACGCTATGTCCCTAATCGCCCTCTACGGTCCGTGGCTTCTGGCCTGCTTTCTGTGCCACCTTTTCAGCTTACTTGGGTGGGGGAAAATGCATTCTCCTTGGCTGCTGAGAAGCTCTGGAACAACCTGCCTCTCTCTCTGAGGCTATCGCCTAACCATCTGTCATTCCGTAAGGCTCTTAAAACACTTCTGATCTGATTCCATGATGCCACTCTGCCCTTTGTTCTGGTTCCTGGGGTTTCCCCTCTCTAGCGCCATGATGCCTTCGGGCGACTGCATGCTTTATAAATCCACGTAACATAACATAACATAACAGTGTGAGTGAATTCAAAGGTTGGAAGATTTTAGTGATGGAGCGTTAGTAGAGGGACGGAGGAGGTAGTGGGGTTATGTTTTTGTACTCTATGGGTTTTGGTTGTGTATTTCTTTGTGAGATTGAGGTGTAGTCCAATGACACTCAGTGGAGATCCACAAACTGTTGGGATATACCATGAATGGTAGTCTCAGGTGGTTAGCTTTCTTGATGTATAGTAATAAAGATTCCTTGTATTTTGATTCATGGTAAAGTAATATTGTATTGAGGTATAATTTTATCCCAGAATTCCAAAAGTTATAGTAGGAGTTGAGTGTTAAATGTTTTGTGTCCCGTCCACACAAGGTTAACACGGCGTGACGAGGAGCCTCGTCAGGGCTGCGGGAACCAGTCAGGCTTGCGCATGCTCATGCATGTGCAAAGGGAATTTGCCACGTTTGCGGCAGAATATAAATCAATAAAGGAGATAACATGCAAAATGCTCTGGCTCTGTGTCCCTCATTCCTGTCCAGTGCAAGCACAGTGGTCGAGAAGCCCACTCTGATGGGCACCACAAGGGAGATAACTGGCGATGAGGATCGGATTTCTGCACCCCATCTAGAGGAAAAAAAAAACAAAAAAGAGAAAAACAAAAGAAAAGGGACATAAATAAAACCAGTTGCAGTGATAAGAAAGACTGAACCTTAGTGAACATTGTGCAGCTGAGGAGCACCTAGGTGCAGCAAAGATACCTGGGGATGGAGAGAGAGACAGTCAGAGGCAAGTAAGTGATGCTTCCGTGGATGAAGGGCAAGAGGCTGCTGCTTTTCGGCAACCAGGCCCATTTGACATGGGTGATCAACAAGCCCTGGGACAGAGATGGGAGAGATGGCTACAGAGATTTGAAAACTACATGGCTGCGTATGATGAAAAGGCCCCAGACAAGTTGGCCAGGAGTCTTCTCATCAACCTACTTTGGGATGAAGATCTCATCCCCACGTTCCCGTCTGAAGATGTCAAGACATACGAAGGACTTAAAGAGGCATTGTGTACCTACTTTGACCCCCAGCGTAACATCAACCACAAGACACATACTTTCAACACAGCCTCTCAAATGACTGGTGAGTCCATGGATACATTCACAACTCGACTGTGCAAATTAGTGGATCACTGTGATTTTCAAAAATTCTCAAATGCAGAGGCCATTTGACTAAGGATCATTGGACTGTGTTTGTTGTCTGCCTTCAGAAAGAAGTTACTCCGGTAGCTGCTACCTCTGGCCACCATTCTCCAGATGGCATGGACGGAAGTGAGAGCAGACTCACAAGCTATGCAGATAGAGACTGGCAAAGGACAGGTGAAAGAGCAAGCGTACTATGTCAGTTAAGGCGGTATTATTGGTAGCAGTAGTCACACCCTGACAAGTAGATAGTGCAGGACTGGAAAGTGTTATAGGTGTGGTCTGCCTTTTCCCCATGAAGAAGGAACACGAAGCCCTGCATTTGGACAGAGATGCACCAATTGTGGACATAAAAATTGCATGGCAAGGGTATGCAACGTGCCACAAAACAGGGTGCAAGGAGCGGGTCCCAGCGGGATGAGACAGGAGAACAATTCATCTGCCCCAGGGCCCAAAAGAGACTCCAAAGCAAGATGAGACCTGGTCACTCATGTTCAGCAAATTACTGGGAGGTCAACATCGCCTCCACCAGAGCAAGAGAGAGACCCTGTGAAAATACATACATGATGAGTGACGTAGTGATTGCCCCAGATGGAGATATTGCCATCCAAGTGGGGCAGCACCCCGCCAAGTTGATATGGGAGCCACACTAAACATCATGTGCTTATCTAAATATTGCAAGAGGGCACACTCGCCAGAGCTAGAACCCTCTGAGCTGAAGATATTCCAGTGGGCTGCTCGAGGCCCAGTTCAAAATCATGGAAAGTTCTCGATGATACTGAACTACAAAGGGAGAAGAGCCATGGCAGAGCTGCATGTTCCTCAAGGAGAAGTGCCGGGAAGTCATCTGTTAGGTCAACCAGCGGCACTTGAAATGAAGATTGCAGCCATGACATACTCCATGGAGCACAAAGTGTCAGTGATGTAACTATTTACTGAACTATTCAAAGGATTGGGGTGTTTGAAAGGGGACCCAGTCACCTTGCACATAGACCGATCAATACCTCCAGTGGCGCAACACCCCCGGCTGATACCCATTCACCAGCAGCCTCAAGTAGAGAAAGAGATCCAGAGTCTACTGAACGACGATATCATAGAACAAGCCTGGGCCCCACTGAGTGGGTCTCGCATGTGGTGGCAGTACCGAAGCAAGGGTCCTTTGAAAAGATTTGTTTCTGTGTGGACATGTGCCAGGCCAACAAAGCAATTCAATGAAACTTGACCTCTACAAAGGATACCACTAGATCCATCTAGATGAGCAGTCACAGTACATAACCACGTTTGCAACTCAGGAAGGCCTATTTAGATACAAGAGGTTGCGTTTTGGGCTATTGTCGGCTGCTGAGATCTTCCAGGAGAGCAACAGGAGGGTCATTAGGCATGTAAAGAACTCTTTCAACTACAGCAACAAGATTTTTGTCTTGGGAGCCAATCTCGAAACACATGACGTGGCCCTACAGCAGGTATGCCTAGCCCTCTCCCAGGCGGGGCTGACGTTGAATGCTGAGAAGTGTGTATTTCACAAAACAAGCCTCAAATTCTTTAGGCATGTTTTCTCACAAGAAGGGACGAGCACTGACCCGAGGAAAGTCACTGCGGTTGAAAACATTTTGCCCCCGCAAGATGTAAGCGACGTAAGGTCATTTCTGGGGATGGCCAGCTATTGCAGCAGGAACCTCAGAGATTTCACCTCCACGAGTGCACCGCTAAGGGAACTCACCAAGCAGGGGAATATTTTTCAGAGGGACGAAGCAGGGGAATATTTTTCAGAGGGACCAACCCTGTGAAAAGGCATTCAGCCATATCAAGAGAGACATTGGATCGGCTCATTGTATGGCCTATTTCGACCCGGCCAAATGCAGTTTACTGGTCGGGTTGGGAGCCATCCTAGCAGAGCATAAGCCTGGCAGAGACAGTCCAAGGGCCATTATTGCCTATGTATCCAAGAGTCTGATAGATGCCGAAAAGTAATATTCACAGCCGGAAAATTAGTGGCTTGCAGTCGTCTGGCCATGTGAGCACTTTCAGATGTTCCTCCTGGGAAAACCATTCATAGTGGTGACCAACCAGCAGGCACTGGTCACAATATATGGAAAACCACAGTGCAAAATGCATGCCTCATAGGATTGAAAGGTGGGGGCTGAGACTGCAAGATTTCCACTTCACCATCTTGCACTAGCCAGGCAAGGAGTATATTCTGGATGATTTCATGTTGAGGCACCCACTTGTGAAACACGATCGTGACCTGTCCATGGTGGAGGAATACATAAACTTCCTCACTCAGCTGGGACTGCCAAATCCACTCACGATGAGCAAGGTGAGAGACCACACCATGAGCGATCCGATGTTGCAGAACGTGAAAGAGCTCATTGTGTCACGAAGATGGAGAGATATCGAGTTAGAACACACAGCAAGAGACCAAGAGGTCACAGGCCTGGAAATGCTGGCATTCAAGCAAGTGATAGATGAGTTGTCAGTCATTGTGGTGGGCCTTGTAATGCGTGGAAGGCGGATCGTAATACCCGCAGACTGACAACAGCAAGTAGTGGACTTGGCACATGAAGGACATTGCGGCATGGCGGCCACTAAGCATCAGATAAGAGACACAATGTGGTTCCCGGGGATTGACTGCATGGTGGAGGACACGGTGAAAGAATGCCATCTGTGTCAGTGCACGTTGAAGGCCAGTATGCCAGAGCCACTCAGGATTTCTGAGCTGCCCGATGCACCGTGGACAAATGTCGCAATCAATTTTTTTGGACCGTTTGCTGGAGAGAAATACTAGATGGTGATCATGGGCAAATTCTCTCGATTCTCTCTGGTACTACTGATCTTGTCCACAGCAGCCAGCACGACATCCCTGAGCTGGACATCATTTTCTATGCATGGGGCATTCCTGAAACGCTCAAGACAGACGACGGGCTTCCGTTCAATAGCTGGGAGTTTGTCCGATTCATGAGCCACATGGGCGTACATCACTGAAGAATTATACCCATTTGGCCACAAGCCAACGGGATGATTGAGAAGTTCATGTTGAGTTTGAAAATGGTGCTGCAACGGAATGCATTGAGTCAGAGGTAGCTGAACCAGGTGCTGTCTAGCATGCTCCGGGATTATCGGAACTCACCACATGGGACAACAGGAAAGTGCCAGTCGGAATTGGTGTTCCAGAGGAAAGTGAAGACAAGATTGGCCCACAGTGGAGACTCCCAAGAAACAGACTTAAAGGTGCTCCAAAGAAACAGGAAATTAAAAGATATGCTGATGAGAAGAGGGTAGCAAAGTGGATGACACGACAAATGGGAGACAAGGTTCTTGTGGGTCATAAGCAAGAACGGGAGCCAGAGTCCTGTTATGATCCAATCCCTTCGTCATCACGCAGATCAAAGGGTCCATGGTGACTGCCTGATCCCTCGGGCGAGTGATCACATGGAATGTGTCAAAATTCCATAGCTACTGAGAAAGGGAGGAGTGTGAGGACGAGGAGAGTGCTGCGGAAGGTGTTCATGTGAGGTCAGGGAATGAGAACGTGGCCTCGGCAGAGACTGGGCAGAGGTGTTAATGAAGCCCAAGCGGTGCATCACAAGGCCCATAAGACTGATCGAAGAGATGTAAAGCCACATGCAAGTAAAGGGGTTTTCTTTTTGCCCGAGAGGGGGAGATGATGTGTCCCACCTGCACAGGGATCGCACATGCACAAAGGGAATTTTCCACATTTGTGGCTGAATGTAAAGCAATAAAGGAGGAAACACACACAAACCTCTGGCTCCGTGTCCATCATTTCTGCATGGCACATGCTCAGAGGAACAGGGGCCCATCCTGAAGGGCATCACAAGGGAGATACGACCAAATACTCTTAAAAAATGGGATAAAGAAGATTTACTTGCACTATTGCATGTTTACATGACAAACTTGGCATACTGTTTGTTTAGTCACTGTTATGCTGGGACCAGCAGGATAACGGTTGTGGAGCTCTAGCTTCTTTGCAATCCATGTTGTTAGCTGTTTCCTGAATTTCAGGTGCTGCACTTCCTTGTGAAGATGCTAAAGTAGGATGTTCCAGAGTTATGTGGCCAGTACAGTATTGAGGTTGTATCTTCAGTTTTTTTTCTTTGATTGACCAAAATGTACCCATCCCTTAACAGAGTTATGTGACTAACTAATATTTGCCACCATGACATCGGTATAACTATCATATATCCTGCACAATGTTTTGCCCCAATCCCCCTATCACACATGTACACTCATATACATTCTGAATGTCCACAGTCCACCTGAGATAAACTGTGGATCCCACTTGTGGCTTCATTGTCCCAATGTAAATTGCAGCTCCTCTTGAATGCAACTATCCTGTAACAGGCCTTTGCTTCAACAAGGGTTAGAGTCCCTTGAGGATCAGTTCTGTAACTGGTGCACTTATTCAACTTCTTATATGAGAGGCTTGTTGAGTGTGGCCTGTAGGTACAATGAAACACTGTTTATGGTTTTCTGTGTGCCGTCTGTCAGTGGAAACATGTTAATGTAACAAATGCAGGGAGTTTAGTTGTATGTGTCTTCTTTCTAACATATCTGTAATAGTATACCAGAGGATGGGAGGGTTGTTCGTATCAATAATAAAACAGGTCAGCAGAATACCTAGGGTCCATCCAAACCTTCCCCCTGGCACCAACATAGAACTCAGCCATGGGGCAAATAAACCTTTTTTTTTCTCCAAAGGACAGGGATAATACAAGCAACAACAAAATCCGCAGCAGGCAGACCGTCTGAATCCACATCACTTAGTTTTATCCCTTAGTGACATCACAACCACCAACCCATCCCAAAAACCTAAGGGCCATCTCCACTGGGTAGCTCGGGTAATACCACTTATGGATATCCCCTATGTGAGTTATCCCATTGGTCTTCCCATGTCAGGTGGGGTTGCCTGAGACTTCCCTAAAAAACTATCTATTATTTTGTTTCAGGGTTGCACGATGACCATTTGCCCCTGGAACATTATACACCACCCCTGGGCTTGAAAGTCTGGATAGGCTGGAGCGGGTCTTCCCAGGCCTGAGACCTTGTTCTGTTCACAGCACTCGGTGTACCTTTTCAAACTGGAAAGACTGTGTGTCCTCATTGTTGCCACTGATATACCCACCTAGCATGGGAGAGTGCTTGCAGGTTGCAATGTGTGGTGGAGAACGCATTTATCAATCTTGTGCATTACGCTGAGAACAGCTCCTCGTCACACCATGAGAAGATGGCCATTGTTCGGCTCAGCTGGGTCACGTGGGCGAGGACCACGAAACGGAGCGTTTCGATCTGCAATTATTGAGGATTTTATTCTGTATTTCGCAGGTGGCTCACAGCCTCGGAAAGTAGGGATTTTCCACCTGCCCTTGTCCTTGGCTGTGAACACTGTCTCTGTGCTTCGCACTGCAGAGTGTGCATCTCTTTGTCCATATTTTGAGGTCTATGGCTTCATGCGACTTCACTACCGTCCTTCTACAGTTTCCCTATATGTTCTAATACATCCATTTTAGAGATTATTATTGATCAAGCCCTTATAGGTTTCTTAAATGTCCCCGTAGCTCCTCATGGTTAGTTGTGATGAAGCGATTGCAAGCTTGGTCCATGTATGCTTACATTTTTTGCGTCCATGCATTTGGCTAGTGGAAAGGAAAAGCTTTTGATAGTATGCATATGTATCTGTCCTCTAGCTATAGAACGGTGTAAGCTTGTTCTTCTTGTGTGCATGTGTGTCTGCTTAACTTTGTACAGTAGTGCAAATTTACTTTGTGACTAATGCTGCTATGTCGTGTTGTCACAAGTGATATTAGCACAGTTGGATTTTATTATCAGTCACTTGATCCAGTGAGGAGACACCCGTCTCTTCGAAGCCATCAATTGGATAGGGTTTGAATGGTCGTCTGAGAGAATACCTCTTTCCATATTTACAATACACTGGTGCGCCTAGTGGTTGGCCGAACACCGAGTTGCATCTCTCGTTTCTCAACCTTTGGGCTCACATGCGCATAGTAGACACGAGGGCCATTCCAGGGACTCTCTCTTCAGTCCTCCCTCTGGTGAACTTGTCGACCACTTCTCCAAACCTATTCACTTTGACCTTCGGAAGCCAAATCTTTGTAACTCCCACTAGATCGCCATAGAATCTTGCATGGTCATCCAAACTCTATGTAAGGTAACAGCAACTCCTTTGGGTTTCACCAGACCCATTTTCCTCAATATTCTCTGGAATCGTCTGGTTCATTGAACACTATGCCAGTCCGGAACAGTGGATACTCTGTTATCTGTGCTCTTAGGGAATCTCAAGCTACCAGTATCTTGTCATCTTAAAAAGTCGTTTCTACCAGTACCTTCATGCCTACAGTTTTCTCTGTCGTTCTTGGCATTGTGCAAAGCATATTCTGATGATGCATAGTGTTAGGAGCACTAGTACGAATGCTGCCAGCAACATGTGGTGTCCATTGACCATCCATGTTGGTATCCATGAGAAGATGTATGATAGCCATCCTTCAACCTTTCCTGCATCTTTTCCTGCATCTTTTGCTTACATTTGCATTTGGTATGCATTTGCGATAACTTGGTCACTATTTCAGTTAATGCCCTGTTTGCTTCATCATTTGCTGGGATGAATGTACAGCAAGAAGACCCGATCTTGGTGTATACTCCTCCTACTCTTGCTGTGAAAATGTCCAGAACATGTCTATTCTGGAGGGCCATTAACCTCACTAATCAGAGCTCTTCATTTATGGTGTCAAAGCTATTCACAATCAAGTTTATTGATTGCATCAGCTCCCACCTCGTAATCTGGAGGCATTTTGCATCTATGCAGGTCTGTACAGCAGGAGCAGTGGATGCAAAGAACATTTCTGTCCTGCTGAACAATCGATGCTTGGGTGGTATGTTGTCTACGGAATCTTCCATGGCTGACGATATGTAGTTTCCTCTTTTCACCCTAGTTAGCTCTACTGTTTTTCTTTCTTTCAGTGTTCATTTGGAAAATTTGCCCATGGTGATGTTCTTTTGTGGCTCACTAATGCTGGTGTGTTGATATGTACTAGTGAGCACACTTCTCCCCAGTTGGGTGGTAGTTTCTTTCTACTACTTGGATTCACAAGCTCGGTAGTGATCTAATAGTAATGCTATTCCAAATTTCATGCCTGGAGCTTTTATTGTCTGCTTTCATTCCTTGTTCCCTCCAACCTTTACTGTTCTGTCGCTCTGGAAACAAAATGCAGCTCCTTTCAGTGGCACTTTGGGCATGGACCAAGCCTCATTGTCTACCCATGTTAGTAGCGTTGCACTTGCTTCCCATGCTTTTAGGCATTTGTCATTTTTTTTCTTGTACTATACAAACTGGAACTGTTAGGAGAGCATGTACTCTGCTCCCTCCTTCTTTCCATCTTTCAGCTGTGTATACTTGGCCATATACAATCCTCTGTGGTCTTTCCCAGCATCCCAGCTCTCTTCCTATTTCTGCTGGTCCTTCTTGGGACAGGGTAACTGTCTCTGGTAATTTTTAATGTTATTGTCCTTGTCCCTCCATTTTGCGGGTCTTCAGTTATGTATTTTATAGCCTAGTATTTTTTCCAATAATTGTCCATCATATCTAGTGTTTTTATATAATTATCTTCATAGGGGATAATTGTCTTAGGCATCCATCTCAAGGTTGCTGTCTTCCTTTGGAACCTTCCTCGGCTGGTGCATATTGATAGGTACATAAAGCATTGTGCTCTTGCTTCTGGTATTTCAGTTGCCACAAACATTCTGGAGGCACTCATGGCGTAGGGGATGAGAGAGCAGACATAGCAGCTCCCTCAAGTGGTTTGTTTACTGACTTTAGCCATGTGCTGTACCACATGTTTTTGGATACCCGAGCAGTATTAGTAACATAGGAATAAACCCCTCCTATACAGTGGCAACCGCTTACTTAGGGCGGAGGGCGCCACCCCCCCTCCCAGGGAGTGTGCAGAGAACAGTGTTCACTCCTCTGCATCATTTGTTTTTGTTATGAGCAGTGCGGGCTGTGCCATCGCGGCAAATGAAAGGTGTGTAAAGAAGAAATAAGAATGAATTTGCATTGCGTCTCAGGTCTCACAGAGGGGCGCCTCCCATTTTACGCCGTTTTTTGTAGTGTAAAATGCATGAAGCTTGTAACTCGACACATTTTACGTAACCCATAGATAATTTAGGTGGCGTGCGGGGTGCTAGAGAGGTGGCCCCGCCAGTATATATCTGTGCGCAAACAGCGCAGTATTTGCAGTTTGTGTTCACCATGCACTCCTAGGGTTAATGATTCTTGCAATTCGAGTAGGTTTTTTTGGAAAGCAGAATATGCTTTTTAGTGAATTTAAGGTGCAGGGAAGATAACAGTGAACCCTAGCATATGGGTTGTGAAATACATACAAACAGAATAAGTTCCTAAATGGAAGAACTCTCGTCCCCTGCACACTTTCACAGGTCCCTCTACAAGAGCCAAACAATTAAAGTATAACTTGTGTTCACCCTATAGGTGAGATCTGTTGAGTCAACACTATGTTGTTTCAATAATTAGGTAGACAGTACATTTAGGATTTCTTAATGACGAGCATCAAGACAGCTTTCTTTGACTTCTTCATATGTTGTTTTATTTTTCAAAATTAGCCCAACACGTTTAGAAAAAAACATCTCTTCTTCAGGGGTATATATATATACATTCAAAATATCAATCCAATCTAAGGAAAAATTCCAGAAAACATAAAGTTACTATTACTGTGGAATGTTAAATTTGCTAATTCTGTTGAAAATCTCAAAAACTTTTTCACACATGGAGGTTTAAACACCATCCTATGTATCCTTAAACACCCACTGAGTTCTATTTCACATTGCATTCTTACATTAATCTGACCTTTTCAAATTTATACAATCATTTTCAAGTTTGTGAACCAAGTCAAAAGAAATGTAGAAATCTACATTGTGGCTGTCTATACAATATGAACAGGTACTAGAATAAAAACTACAAGGATATTAGGGAGAGCATGTTATTACCTCTATAACATATACTGTGTCTCTCTGGTTTTTGTGTGTCACCAAATAAATGACATATACAGTATCTTTGAGTCAGGGAACTCCTATGTAGAGTGATCGTAACTGGCTAGGTTAGGGGTGGGCTGTAAAATTGCTAGAATCCTAAAACGTTTCTTATGAGGTTCATGTATCTGCAATGGGGCAAACAGTATACAAGTTGGTAGAAGCTAAAGAAGCTACTGAAATGTCGAAATGGTTAAGATTCCTTACCGTGTAGAGTGGGGTACGAGGCCCAATCCTCTATCTGAACCGATACAGGGTGGATACGTGGAGAATCATCTGGTCAGTGGATCCCTCTAAGTGGATTCTTCTGGTGCAATGCCACAATCTAGAGATAGAGAGTGGAATGCGTGTAAGTAAACCCTTGAGCTAGAGTGGGGTGTAGACTGTAGCCTACAATATAAGCGAGGGACCTAGGTCCATCAGTTGCTTACCACAAGTTTGTAGGTTGGCTGTAGGTGAGATGCCTGAACACCTGGATGGGTCTGATCTTTTACAGTAAGCTTTGCATAGCAACTGAATTTACTGAATGTCATTGGCTGTTTGCCAGCCAATGACATTCATGAGTTTGGGGGGGGGTCATGGGCGCAGGCGTTTGGTGACAATGCCACCTTCACCTCATGTTGGACAGTGAGTTGAGGTAGTTGCCTGCAGTGTAGAAGAGCGAGAACATCAGAGGGCCCACGTGCATGGGCCGGCCTTGCCTTGCCAACTTGGACTCCGGTAAGTAAGTGTGTGTGAACTTCTCTTCTTCAAGTTGTTATTTACTGTGCGCAGCCCGGCCTTCATTCTCCAAGGCAGCAGGGCTGGCAGTCTAGTACTTGAGGCCGATTTCAAAGTTGTTGAACGAAAACTACGCCAGGTAGGCCCTGCATCCATGTTTGGCTCTCCACCTGGCCCACTTGTCTGGGCAGGGCTCCAGAACTGTCCTGAAGCACTGCCCTGGGGAATGCAAGGCCTAGTTGTCAACGCTGTTAAGCAGTTGAAAACTAGGCCATGTATGCCTGGGTCCCCCCTGCACCCATCAACGCTCAGCTCTCCAAGTCCTACACATTCCAGTTGCCCAGTGGAATCCTTTCTGTCCAGCTTTCATCTGTGCTAATATACAATTCTATATAATAGAATTGTATAATACTGCAGATCCTATTTTATGAATCAAATCGATTCATGGCTGCACAGAATATGGCCAGTGTAGAAGGAAGAATGCTGTGTCTGCATATTATTACCCTGCCAGGCCTGTGGAGGTGGAAACAACTCAAAGGAAGAGATCAAGCACCCCTACCGACAATATTATTTACACCCACACACCCCAGTTGCAAACACATGCAAGAGCGCATGGCCACTGTTTTGGGGTGTTTTCATCTTTGCCCAGAAATCTTAAGATCCGGGCTACCACACGTGAAATCTTTTAGGGGGATTTGAACCAAAAGTTAATGGTGCGATACTCCATTGAAATTAAAGTGCTTCAAGTTGAAGCTCACTCCCAGTTTGTGGGGCTTGCGGTCTGTACACCTTAAATCCCACACTTCTTAGTGCATTTCACTAGTTATATTATCATTGTGTTCTATTTGTAAAGTCAGAACGTGCCCCTCGCCCTCACCCGAAATGCTCCTCTAATTAACACACTAAACCCGTTCAAACCATCCATCAAGCACCCCCTACACTTTCATGATCCAAAAACATGAAATCCCAGCCTTATTCTGAAAGCCTCCTCTATTAGTGGTTTTTTGACTGCCAGGAGGGAAGTGGGCGGACACATTAGGGACCTGCAATGCAAAAGAATTGATGGTTGCAATATTCCAGCAGCATCTTCGGGTCAATAGCAGAAAGCGAGGTTGTATACTAATTGACCTTTTCACAACTGACCTCAGGAGAATTGACCTCGGGAGAATTGACCTAATTTAGAAGGTGAATTAGGACAAATATGAGGGGGGAAACCCCCCACAACCCCCACCCAAACCAAAACGCCCTGCAACCCCAACCCAATCCCCTTATATTATTTATAATCCAAAACCAATCCAATACATAGAAAAAATAACTAAAATAATATAAAGGTCAATTGTGCAGAAGGTCAATTAGGACCACCATAATTAAGTCAATTGTGCAAAAGGTCAATTGTAAAAGGTCAATTTGGGTAATATCGAAAGCGATTATAGTTGTAAAAGTTTAAAATGTAGTTTCACCTTAAAAGGCAGCCGGACTGCCATTTTGTGGCTCTAATATGTGGGGCTCTAAGAGCACAACATCATCTTCCAGAGCGTGTAATTTCAGGAGCTAGCAATACCCTCCATCATGCCACCTTCCCCTGAACTGCTAGCACTTTCCAAAATGCACTGCCGGACAGCACATTAAGAAACAGACATGTCCATTGAGCAATGCATATGCATGCATTGAGCAATACACATCCAAAGCTGCAAATGCACATATTCAGCACTTGTTATGTATGTAATATGCACAGCACTATGCAAGCACAGGTTCCGTGATGCACACGCAGCACTGTACAGACTCCCACACATTCGGCAATCAAATATGCATGCGCTTCATAGGCTTTGCGTAATGTGTGCAATGAGTCTGCAGTGCATGCATGGTGCATGGACCTGATGCTGCATGCAGCTATTGCGCTTTTAGTTCGGCACTCGCTGTGAGGTGTCGCTTAGTCGCATCCACTCCCAGAGGCAGCCGCGTTGTTGTCATGGATAGTACAGATAAAGTGCCCTCTATCGCTGATGAGCATGATATGATTAAACATTCTGCATGCATGGAAGCACAAAATGCACATACACATGTGAACGGCACATGGCACGTTTACTGGAAGAATAATGATTTAAAGCAGGTATTCTCTGTTGTCCAGAGTAGAGAAAGCAGAAGCGTCCAGGTGTTTTATTTTCTTCCTAACAATCCGTCGGACTTGCATTCATGAATGCTTTTTGAGACTCCACACACAGTTTGGCATCCCATAGTGTGGGAATGTTCCTCACGTTCTGCCATTCTGGGGGACCGTGCGTCGTGCTTGTCACACACAAGTCACACGATTTAAACACATGAGGCATAAAAGACTTTCAAATTCAGATGGACGAGCAGATTTGCAAGTGCACACGAAAAATACTGTCCGTGTATTTTCTATGGTTGTTGTGAGTATTTAGAGGCTGCACTTTAAGGCCGACCCACATATGTAGTTGGACCACGTGGGAAGGAAGGTGGAGAGTGAAAGGAGGGCACTATGGGAGAGGAGCGGATGGTATAAGGACGTATTAAGAGGTCTGCAGTTGAAATCCTGGGTTTCTGTTTCTTCATTAAAGAATGAGACGGTCTAACAATGGTAGGAGGTGAGGTGTGTTGAGAAATCGAATGAATTATCCTGCAATGCACCTGCTACAGTGCATTGAGAAATCTAGTAAGCGTCTTTCCATTTAATAGCTGTGATGTACGGCTTTACGAGGTGGATTCCACCTGACCTTTTATCTTTGCGGCCCTTGTGGGGAGGGGACGTTTGTAGGAACCCTAATGACCCCCACGAGTAGTGCAGTGGCAACATACCAGGTATAGGTGAGCTGAGCACTGCCAGCGTGACTGCTACCGCGCTGTCAATTGTAGCGCGGTTCATCATCTGCGTACTTCCACACAGCATCAGTTTAACATGCTGCTCTATCAGAGTGTGCGGTAATGCTGGTTTCCCCGCAGCAGCAGGTGAACGTAATATTGGCCGTCGTGAAATGTCTACCTTGCCAGCATGAATTACATTTTAAGGATGTGCCAGCCTACTTTTGGCTCATATGTATAATGTACACCGTTTTAATATTCTGCCAATTTCTACGTTGCTATGTTCTTCATAAATTCAGTAACCATACAGTACTTGTGCGCCTTTCTGCCATTCTGTTTTCATGGCCAACAAATTCATTCCCTTCCAATTTTGACCTTTCACTGCACCCTAACATCACAGGATGTGATCTACTTCGTTTCACCTTTCCCTTGCACAACCATCAATCCCAGATCCTAAAAAAGTGTGGCACAGTGTCCCTCCGACAGGACTCATTGGAGGTAATTTACAGAGCAATGAAGATCTGTGTGAAATGGGAAGACTCAAAAGCGTCCTCTTTCGAGTGGGTTGTAATGTGACGCCTGTTGTATTAAGGGTATTAGTGAGAGGGGGGCAGCTCTATGGGCAGCACGACCGCTGCACGTGTTGTGGGATGTATTTACCCATGCATCCGAGCCCAACCTCAAAACTGTGCAGTACTGATATGGAAAACATCATGATGGCCAGAGCTTCCCAGAAAATGCACAGGGAAATGCATGAAGAATAGGCTGCCACCCATTTTTGCCGATGTTATGGGCACAGAAGGACACTGCCTAAAACCACCATTGGACTACCCACACAGTAGTCTGAAACCATTGGGAATGGCAATGCTGATTGCCAAAAGCAAACCCATAACTGTTGGGAATTCATTTTCTTAAATCCCAAAAATGGGTGCAGTACCAGTACTCACCACTATCCAAAAGCCGGCATTTTAAAACAACACCAGATTTTACTTTTTGCAAAACTGAATAAATGAACCCAAAACAGGCCAAAGAAAGACTTACTGAGAGGTGGATACAATCTAAAGTTATATTCTGAAGTGACTTGATGGTTTATAACAAGACTGGCTGAGCTGTGATTTCAGCAGTTTAAGTAAATGGGGACTGAAAGACACTACAAATCTAAATGTTTAAAAGAAATGAGTGACCTACTTTGAGTGTCACATAGGTTGCAATTGTTTAAATGTCATAGTTTTAAACTTAGAATCAGCATTCTAGCTGCATATGTAAAAAAATGTCTTGACTTAAACTGGGGAACAAAAAGTGACATTTTATCTGTAACCTGGCTTAAGGAACTGAATTCTGCCTGGCAACTACCCCCATCAGGAGTGAAACTTGAGTCACAGCTGTGTTCCCAGGCCTAGCTGCCCTTTTGCTGCTCACACCAAAAGGGATATGACACTTCCCTGATTGAATTACCTGGGCTCTGCAGGAAATTGAACAAAGCCCTGTCCTGACTCAGGCAAATGTTTTATTGGCGGGAGTCGTAAATGGAGCTTCCTCTTGGCAGAAGCTGGGAGGGGCAGGGTCTCTGAGCTTGGCAGAAACTGGAAAGACTGGTTTCTGTACCATGTGACCTGAAAAGACACACCTCTATAGCCAGAATATGGTTTTAGAAAAAGATGAATAACTCATAGAGCGGACATGTGAAAATTGTATAAATGACACCATAATTCTTGTGATTTTTCTGCCCACATTTTAAGACGTGCTAGGACCCGGTGGCATGTTCAGGGGGGTTTTAGCAGAAAAGAGGATATTACTCAGAATGTGTGCATGTGAAAAATCTGACACTTCATCAACTAATGTCCATACTCCTTGCGCACATGTGTGTAAATTTGGGGTAATGTCCGGAATTGCAAACCAGTTAAAAAGTGCAAAATATTGCCATTTCTGAATGCAAGCTCCCAGGAAGAGCAGAGTTTGAACAGGAGATATCTCCTGTGATATGTGATGTGTGCAGGTAATTTTAAACCAATGCTTACCTGTGCAAATATGTCTTTTGTTATCAAATCTAGATTTGTGTGCAAGTTGACAGGAGGAGTGGACTCTCTGCAGGCTGTAAAATGACATCACTCTGACACAATTTAGCTCCCCCAATCAAATGAGAAATGGAAGTTTGACCAATTAGAAGCTGAGAGAGAGGTAGGGTCAGTGATGCTAGAACACACCCACATTCTAAACACATAAAAGCAGACAGACAGGACAGATAGGGACTTTCCAATCCATTTGCAGCTGGAAGCTCTGCCGGGAAAATCCATACTTTACCTCCATCAATCTCCAGAGAAAGCTGTGCAGAAAGATCCAGACTTTAAATCCCTCAATCTTCAGAATCCAGAGAGAGAGCAGACCCAGATCACTGTGAAGTGCAGAGACCAGAGTCCCGTCTAAAACCTGACCAGATCCATGGCGAGGCCCATTTCACTCAAGAATATAGTGTGAGTACATAGCAAAACTGTGCAGAACCAATCTCTTAGTTAAAATAATATAATTCAATCCTATTTTAATCTAAGTAGAACTGTCTCCTAACTGTCAACTGTCATTTGTAAAGCTGTCACTTGTCATTTTCTAGTTGCAAGCTGCACTTGTCTTTTTGAACTTTAAAATTTCAAATCTGAAAAACGACCTTTATTTAATCGCTCATATCTCCGCAACCGTTTGTGCTAGAGACTTGCAGTAACTTTCCCCTGAAAGCTGAGAATCGTGGCTTTCCTACGAACCTAGAAACGCATTCCTACCCCCTATAGTTTTGCCGTAATCGTGAAAAACGCACTCGCGAATTTTGCCGCGATTTGCAAATTTCTCCACGTGTGAAAACAGAAGCTTCTTGCTTTCAGTTGCTAAAAATTCGTTTAACCTGCTAGTTACACCCTAGATCCTTGCTAAAGTGAGCCTGGACTAATATTAACTTGATTTCACTCACCCTGAACCTCTAGAGGGAATTAAAAGCATTTTAGTATATTATTTTTTTCTACATTGCCAGCGCCTATCAAAGCATTTTGCCTGTGTTTTCAACGTCTGTAGTCTAAGTTGCTGGGTGAACTGAATTACATTTGAATTGCATTTCTGAGAACTGTGTGCTTCCTTCCATTTCCTTGCATTGCATAAAAGGGGGGGTGAATTGCCAGAGAAAAGTGATTACATTGTTTGGTTGAAATCATATTGAGTATTTTCTGTACTGCATTCATTGAATATTGCATCCACCTGAGCTTACATAAAGCATTCTGTATCACCTTCTTCTTTTGTTCCTATTCACCTGTGTGCTACCTTATCCATTTCATGTCAACTCCTTATTGATTATAGAGAAGCGTGTTGGTGCCAGATTCTCCGTTGTTAATCTTTATCATATCAGATTAAGTGTGCTATTCAATTATTAATTTATTATAAAGCGTGATATAATATATATTGTTTAAGTTATCAAATAAACCTTTAAACTTGCAAAACAGAACTACTTCTTGGCTCAGTGGGGTCAGGAGGATTCCAAGAGAGGGGTGTTATATAGGGGTAGTCATCCAGAACGCATGAACTGGACATAAAGGTATATCAATAAGGGTTTTCATTCAGTATTCTAGACTAGGCGTTGACTTAGCTGTAGTGTTGAATTGAATCCTCTTACAAATTGGGGACTCGGGCCGGACGTTTGGGTTAGAATACCACTTGTGCAGCTTAGTACAGCGTGCCAGCTGACCAGATACACATATCCAGTCGGATCACCACGCTGCATTACGCTGTGAAGCATTCCTCAAAAGGGACACTCCAAGAAAAGTTCTGTTCTGCAAAAATAAAATACAAACTTCTGTAAGTCAGGACAGAGACCAATCTCTAGAATGACGACCTTGGTAGATATGAAAATAGCCAGAGAGCACTTCTTGCATAAACTATTTGTGAGAGGTGAATGGGCTGAGCAGGGCCGGGATGCCTGGTTGCAGGCCATCACGCGACAGGTCACTGAAACAGGGTCAGACCTATGGAGAGATCAGGGTCCATTACATGTGGCCCTGAGTGAACTATATATGGCTCCTAAGGCCAAAGATGAACACGACAAGATTGTTAGGATAGCGGCATATTTATATTTATATATGGGAGCCATACAGAATAAATGTGCTGAAGGCCATGATCTGGCAAAAAGGCAACAGATGGCGTTAGAGAAGGCCCAATCTGATCTGGACTCTTCTGAGCAAAGGCTGCACAGAAGCCAGGAGTCAGAAAATGAGACCAGACAGTACATCACTAAAATAAAGGAGGATATGGATGTGCTGCAAAAGGAAAAGTCAGAACTGGATACCAGATTTCGGGCCTTGCAGAAGGAACACCAAGAAGGTTTGGACTCCCTACTGCAAAGCCAGAAAAAGCTGGAGCAACAACTGGACTTCAACAGGGTATGTGCTGAGCAGGTAGTCACCCTGCAAGGCCACCTAGATAGGGAAAAGGCAGAAAGCAATAAATTGATTCTGAAAGACCTGGATACCCAGGCAGAGTTTGATGAAGAGCGGCGGAAAGCTGGTGCCCTTCAAAGGCAGAGGGACGACCTGGCAGCACAGATGCAGGCTCTCAGTCAGGAAAGAGACACTTTAGGCCAGGAAGTCTGCCACTTAAAAAAGGAAATTGAAGAAAATCACCTGGCCCTCCAGGGGCTGGGTGACCTCCAAAAAGAAAACCAGAACTTGGTAGAGCACACCAGAAGGGTGGAAGATGCTCTGGCAAGAAAGGAGCAGGCCGGTAGGGATGGGACTCAGGAGGTAAACCTCCTGCAGCAAAGACTGGCCCAGTTCTCCAGGACCAACCAGGAAGCACAGAGGGAAAATGATGCCCTCTGTCAACACAATGATAGGCTCCAACAACAGGTAGCGATGCAGGAGAGACTGATAGAGTCTAGTAAGGCCTTGACTGAGGAACTGAAAGCACAAATGCAGGCTCTTGCATTGCAACAGGGAGCAGGGGCGGATAGAGATGAGGTCCGCTGGGAAAGAGAGACTCCTGACCATAACCGCAGGAGCCCTAACATCAGGGGCCTTCATCTCCCCCAGTCCCTGGACTCTACCACCCCCATGTCCCCTGGCGCACATGAGCACAGGGCCACAGGGATGGCAGATTACTATCCAGCTAAGAGTATGGGGCTCATAGGCCAGTACCACTCAGGAATGGAGGGGTGGGCATCCGGGTATGGGCACCCAAGTACAGTACAGTTCAATGGGGAACCCCAGGAGAGTAGGCCCATTAAGGGCATCCTGAAAACCTCTGCCCAGTTAGGTCAGTGGAGGAGGTACCCATCAAATCCTGGCAGCAAGGAGGAATCTGAAGACTCCTCTGAACTGCGCAGGACACAGGAGACCAGGTCCCCACATTCTGCCAGCCATTCCCAGGCTCGCAGAATCCGGGAAAACCTGGAAGAACAGACGGGAACCTCTGGGAGCAGTGCCTCTGAGTCCGAGGACGAATGGACAAGGGTTACCCGAACCAAAAAGGCCAATAAGGCAAAAAGGGCCTTGCTTAAGGACCCCTTAAAGCAGATTAAGGCGATCAGGAGCGTCATCACGCCTTACCATAAGAACGCTAAGTATTCTGTTTGGGAGCACTTAGAGTTGTTTGAACAAATGATGGAGACTTTCCATTTGAAGGACAGCCAAAGCTGTATTCAATATGTAAAGTGGACCTTCTCCCCGGAATACTCCAGTTTCTTTGCGGGGCTGGAGGACCAAAATCATTTAAGATGGTCCACCTATAAGGCGGCCATCTTGAAACATTTTTCTGTTCACAGAAATCCTCAAGAGGCTCGCAAGGCAGCCTACAATTTGCAATGTGGGGAGGATCAGGCCCCACAAGAATTTGTGCAGGAGTTAAAGCGTGCTTTTGCACAGACCACAAGAAGGGTGCGCACGGATAGCAGAGAATTTATAAATACGTTTTTCCATGCCTTGCCCAAATACATAATGACCCAGCTCGTGAGGGATTTTCACGAGAAAAGATCTTTAGACTGGGTCATTGAACAGGCTACCCGGATCTATGAGGTGCAGAAACCGGTAGATAGCAAAAGTAATGCCCAGAAAAACCCCAAAGCCAACAGCACCCCTGCTGCTGCCAAGGTGGCAGAGGTAAAGGTCACCCCCGTTTTGGATTTGGAGATGGGGGGCCTAAAAACCTACCTGCACCTAATAATGCTAGGCCCAGGAGGTCCTCAGGTCAATCACAGACAGGGAGCCAAGGAGGCAGCCCCACAAATTGGGTTTCTCGCTCTCCTGATTATGTAAGTCCCCGTTACAAGGGAAATCGACCCATCCTGGGTTATGTGTGGACTCCTCCAGCCCAAGGGGGGGGATCCAGCCAAGCACCTAACCCAGGGAACTTCCCTCCAAACTTCCCACAGGAGGGCAGAAATTTACCAAACCCTGGGCAGAACTTTTTCCCCAGATATCCACCCGACTTTCAGCCCCAAAACCATCCATCCTTCTTTCCCCAATTCCCTGAGCCCAGACCACTGAATCCGGGAGAGGGGAGGCCAAGGGTGGAGGGGTACCCAAATCTTCCCAACCCGGGCTATTACCAGAGGAGGGACAGCTACCCTTCCCGGGATCAGCCCAGGGGAGAAAACAGGGCCCGTATCAGCCTGAGCGGGTTTCCCAGTTAGAGCGCCAGGTTCAAAACATGGCGCGGGATCTGGGTCACATACTGAGGGCTCAGCAGAACCCTCAGATCGGCATGCCGGCGCAGAACGCTCCCAACTCTGGACCTGGTGCTCCAGAACAATGACGGGGGCAGCACCCCGATAACACACCGGTCCCCAGGGAGGAGGCACAAGGGGAAGGGGGGTGTAAAGCCTTGGAGGAAGCTTCCTTCCTCACTTGTAAACAGCCCCTGGAAACCCAGGAACCGGAAACAAAATCTCTTGCCCCGGAAAGTCTGCCTCCTAAGGAGCAGAGGGGGGGTAGGAGAAACAAAAGACCCAAACAGACTCAGTTTGAGGAGGAGGTACAGATCTTCCAATTTGAGGGAGAGGGATCCTCAGAGGATCCTGGGAAAAGGATCTTCTCCTTCAGAGAGGGGGGAACTCCTCCCAAAGAAAAATGGGTCCCTAGGGATGCAAATCCAGACTGGGGAGATGTGGAGACTGAGCTACCGCCGCCCACCATCTCATCCCAGAACCAACAGCAAGAAAATCCCCTGGTTCAAACCCACCCTGGGGACTGCCTCCAAAAAGGGGGGGGCGGCCCAGAACTGGAACCAGGGGAACCCACAATGGCTCTGATCTCCAGTTGCCAAATTTTTCTTTCAGATTCCCAAGGCTCTCCACAGAATTCTGCCCAAAATTCTTCTCTCGCGATGTCCAGAACCAGAAAATTAGCCCACTAGTTGTCCAAAAATGTACATTATCTGTGCCCCCTTGAGGAGAAGGAGGGAAGATATTATGCCCCGGTACAAGTACAGGGGCAGGGTACAATCTCGGCGCTGGTGAACACTGGATCTCAAGCTACCCTTCTGTCCAGAAGGGCCTTTGACGAACTGAATGCAGGAAGGGGAGAGAATTACCAAATTCCTCTCACCTCTCTTCCTGGACAACTCCAGAACTTTGACGGGAAGGAAATTCCCGTTGAGGGGACGGCAGACTTGGACATTAAAATTGGGTGACATAAGTTGAAACACCCGGTCATAGTTGTGACCCCAGAGGGCACCCCTTGTTTACTAGGGAATGACCTCCTGAGAAGGTTGTCACCCCTAATAGATTGCGTAAACAAGGTCCTCTGGACCCAGACTAGCCGACCAATAAAATTAAAACAGAGTGTTAACCATGTTAGTTTAAACGGCACCTGCCACAATGTTGAACAAAAATCTGACCAAGTAGAATTTCACTTCCAGAACAACCAGATTCCAGACGTGACAGTAATAGCAGTAGGACAACAGACTGGTAATGGGGGGTCCACTCTATTTCTGAAAATCAACCTTCCTTCCAGTTTAAGGTGGTATTCCACGCTGGAAGGAAACACTCTGAAATTCTATACTAATCCACAATCAGAAACTCCCACTCCTATAGTCCAGAAAGATGTGAAATCAGCTCAGAGCCTGGCTGATATTCAGCAAATTGGAGAGCAGTTGTTCATCCCTGTTCAGTTAAATGATGGGAAGGACTCTGTTCTCGCTCGAGTGTGTGTGAGCAACGGTAAGAGCTTCATCAGCGAAGCCATGTTTCGCCAACTCCCAAAAGATCCAGCCATTCCCACCTTCAAACTGATAGACAAATGGGAAATGGACCTGGAAGCACCTGATTCCAAACACCTCCTGCCAAGCAGGTGTATGCTCAAAATCTCCATTGGCAACAAGAGCATAGTCCACAATTGTTGGGTCGTGCGAGACGTCCCTGCCGCCTTTTACTTAGGCAGTGACATTCTCAATCGCTTTGCCATTAGTTTGGACCTAATAAACTTCAAAGCTTGGTCCCGATTATCGGATAATCCCATGGGCTTTGATGATCCAGAAAAAGCATTTAGGTCAGCTCAATTGCTAACTTATGCAGTTGAAATTCAGATCAAAGAGGAAGTCACCATCCCAGAAAGGACCCGACAATTCTCCCTGGAAGTGAAAGTCAAAAGGGGACAAGAGTTGAAAAACCCTGATGCTTACATACATCTAAATGCTTCTCTCCAACAGCAAGGGTTGGGGGTAAACCCAACTCCATTAGTCAACATAGAACATGACACCATTCCAATAGAGGTGGATAACAGCGACTTAAAGAGTATTACTCTAGCCGCAGGCACCATTATTGGAATGGCGGTTGATGACCGACATTTTTCCATCGACTTATTAAATGAACTGTTAGGACCAATCCCCAAGGACTGTTTTGACAGTGACAGTGAGGACAATACAACACCAGACAGGATTTTTACCCGGCATGGGGGGAACTTCCTGGTGTACACTTCCTGCCCCTATGGTAAGGAAGATGTGACTTGTGACTTCAGGAGGGATGAGGTGATTTTCCAAGTCCATGAGGGCTGCCTTTCCCACCTGAAGCCTCCAGTCCAAATCAGCACTCTGACCAGGGACTTCTCCACCCAGCTGGAGGAGGCCACTGAAATAGCCAAACCAGAAGTCTTTCCAGGCTTCAGGCAGATGGTGGAAGAGAGAGTCAACCTAGCTGATGCCTGTGTGACACTGGTACAAAAGCAAAAGTTGAAACAAGTTTTCTTGGATTTCCAAGATCTCTTTGCGGTAGACTCATATGACTGTGGTCGCACCGACATCCACACCACAACAATCCCCACGGACCCTGGCATGACTCCTTTGTTTGTGAAGCAATATCGCTTGCCTCTCGCATCAATGGAGTCCCTCACTGAAATAATCAAGAACCTTGAGTCCCGGGGAATAATCCGTCCAGTCCACAGCACCTTCAATAATCCGGTGCTGGGAATATTGAAGCCAAACGGCCAGTGGAGACTCTGTGCTGACCTCAGGGAGCTCAACAAACGGGTCCATACTTCCCGATGGCCACTGCCCTACATTGACCAAGGGCTGGCCCAGATCCAGGGGTCACAGGTATTCACTGCAATAGACCTGACCAATGGATACTGGACCGTGCCTGTCAGTAGGGAGGACCAATACAAACTGGCTTTTACCTTTGGGGGCCAGCAGTATACATGCACCCGGACTCCCTTCGGATACCTTAACTCCGGTAATGAATTCAACATTTTTCTACATAAGGCCATGCCCGACCTGGGTGCGAGGGGTAACCTGGCTTATGTAGATGATGTCCTCATCAAAAGTTCATCTGTGGAGGAACACATAGCGGAGATCCGTTATGTTCTGACACAGTTGAGGGCCGCCGGAGCAAAACTTTCCTTTCAGAAAGCACAGTGGTGTAGAACCCGTGTTAATTTCTTGGGGCATGAGATTACTCCTCAGGGTCTCTGTCCCCAGGAAAAGAAAGTGGAAGCACTTCAGAAACTGAAAGACCCCACAACTCTGCGAGAACTAAGGAGCCTCCTTGGACTGACTAATTACAGCAGAAAGTTCATTGAGGGCTACGCAGAGATTACCAGACCCCTGATTCATCTCCTGAAGGGGGGGGTCAAGTGGGAATGGGGTCCAGAACAAGCCGAGGCAGTAAGACAACTCAAGAGAAGCCTCTCACAAGCGCCTTGCCTAGCTTACCCTGTCAGAAACAAGGAGTTCTTCCTGGAGACGGGGTTCTCTAATACGTGCTTGACGGCAGTATTATACCAAAAGCATGACAAGGTCAATAAAGTAATCTCCTATGCGAGCAAAACTTTATCCTCTGTGGAGGAAAAATTCAATGATTGTGAGAAGGCACTCCTGGCAACGGTGTGGGCATTGAAGAATTACCGCCCGTTTATCCAGGGGGAACACATCATAGTGGAGACTCCACACCAGCCTCTGCAATATCTCCAAAGTGACAGAATCCGGGCCGGAAATGTGAGTAATTCCCGAATTACTTCCTGGATTCTGTCAATGCAAGGCTTTCCTGTGGAGGTCCGATATGGCCAAAACAAGAAGAGTCCCCTCGCGCAAGGTCTGGCTGACTTGCATGATTGTGCCAGAGAAAACTGTCTCGAGGACGAAAGTCTAAAAATCAAGGACAACATGGAGGCATACCTTAATTCCCCACACAAAGTCTTTGAAGAGGACAAGTGTGAGAGAATGCCCACTGTGTATGTGGATGGATGCTCTTACCATGTTGACAACGACGGGGAGAAAGAACTGGTGGCCGGCGTAGGGAATGCATGGGTGAATGAGTCCCCAGAACCCTCCGCTGGATACAAAATTGGTCCCCGAAGTAGTCAGGTGGCAGAATTGATGGCTGTGCATCAGGCCATCCTCACTGCTGTCCAGCATCAACTCCACGAACTGGTCATAATCACAGATTCGGATTATGTACGGAACGGGTTCGTGGAGCACCTGGTTAATTGGAAAACCAGAGGCATGTTATGTGCTAACAACAAACCCTTGAACTATGGGAAGTTGATCCAAAACATTGATGATCTGGTCACCTCGAATGAGATGACCATCTATTGGAAAAAGATCAAGGGTCATTCCAAAGTAGAGGGACCAGACAAAACTGGAAATGACTTAGCTGATCAGCTGGCCAAAACCGGGGCCATCCAAGGGGATCTAATTGAGATTGAGTCCCTGTTGGGGGAAATCCAGGTCACTGCTATCACTAGGTCCCAGACAAATGCTCACAACGACCTTTCAATTGCACAATGGAGTAAGGAGACCCCTGATGCTGATTTGATTACTGCTCAGAAGGGGGATCCAATAATTGGTAAATTTTACCAGCACCTTGAGGACCCTGAGAACTTTCCCCTGACGGATACCGATTATATTGGGAAAGAGGACCTAAGAGTGTTGATGAAATGTCCAAAAATGTTCCGAATCCAAGACGGTTTGCTGGTAAGGAAATCCAAAGCTGGCCACGATCAGTGGGTGGTTCCTACCTCATTCCGAAGCCTGATGTTAAGTCACGCCCATGATGCGGCCACCGCCGGTCATAGGGGGTTTCACACAACATTGGAAATCTTAAGAGAGGTTGCATACTGGCCACACATGGGGCAGGACCTCGACCAATACTTGAAGGGGTGTCTTGTGTGTGCACAATTTCAGCCATCATCCCTCACGCACCGTGCGCCTCTCCAAAAGCGGGGGATGCCATGGTCAGATTTACAAATCGACTTTGTAGGCCCCGTGATTCGCTCTGCTAGGGGGAATAAGTACATGTTGACTGTCACATGCTTGTTCACCAAGTGGGTGGAATGTCTCCCAGCCCCAAACTGCAAGGCAGAAACGGCAGCTGCCTTGATGATTAACCACATCTTTTCCCGTTTTGGTCTACCTCAAAGGATTGAGTCAGACAGAGGTAGCCACTTCACCAGTGAAGTGATGACAAAGATGTGGGAGATACTGGGGGTCAAGAGAAAGCTACACATTGCTTACAGGCCAGCTTCTTCTGGGGCAGTAGAGAGATATAACCGAACAATTGTGAGCATCTTAAAAAAGTTTGTGGCAGATTCTGGGCCAAGTTGGGATATCCGATTACCTATGGTCCTAATGGCCATCAGATCTACTCCTTCATCTGCCACCAAAATGTCACCATTTGAGTTGATGACTGGGCGCAAGATGGTGCTTCCTCAGCATTTGCTCTACAGGACCCAAGAGCAGACACTGATAAATGCCTCCACTACTCATGAGTATGTGGAGAATTTAAGGAAACACCTCCAACATGCTTTTGCTTATGCTCAGCGGAATCTAGAAAGATCAGCTGATAGCATGAAGACCCACTATGACCTGAAAACTTCCAGGAAGGAATATCAGGTGGGAGACCGGGTCTATCTATACAACTTCCAAAGGAACCAGGCCAAGCAGCGCAAATTTTTGCCTACATGGAAGGGACCCTTTGAGATCATTGACAAGATCTCCCCTGTGGCCTACAAAATCCACATCCCCAAAGGTCCTTTGGCAGCGGGGGAAGACAAGTGGGTCCACATAAACCAGTTGAAGTGTTGCCATCCCAGGCACGCTCTGCAACAACTGGAGGAATCCTCTGGAATCCTAGCGGGTACTGTCTCAGATTAATTCAGTTCCAACCATAAAACATACCACATCTAGTCTCTAAAATATTGTGATTTGCATGAAACTGTCTCTTAGTTATACTGTTCTTTTTTCAAAATAAGAATGTAATGTTTCGTATGATGAAATGCATATGCTGCCCCACTATCTCAACAGTGGTGGAAAGACGTCTATGAGTAGGTATTGCCGCTCTTCCTTTGTCGTCCTAGGAGAGATGAAACCATGGAGAATGACCAAGGAGGACGATCCGGAGACCGGGAGCAGAGACGCAACGGGCCCGGGGTACCGCCCAATATTCCCATCAGGACCGGCGAGGAGAACCGATCGATCCGACCGGATGGAGAAAAGATGCTGAACTGTGCCATCTATTGGAAGAAGATGAAGAAACATCCCAGGTCTTGCGAGTCCCATCAGTGAAACCGAATGGCCATCGCAAGAGGGGGGCTTGTGGGATGTATTTACCCATGCATCCGAGCCCAACCTCAAAACTGTGCAGTACTGATCTGGAAAACATCATGATGGCCAGAGCTTCCCAGAAAATGCACAGGGAAATGCATGAAGAATAGGCTGCCACCCATTTTTGCCGATGTTATGGGCACAGAAGGACACTGCCTAAAACCACCATTGGACTACCCACACAGTAGTCTGAAACCATTGGGAATGGCAATGCTGATTGCCAAAAGCAAACCCATAACTGTTTGGAATTCATTTTCTTAAATCCCAAAAATGGGTGCAGTACCAGTACTCACCACTATCCAAAAGCCGGCATTTTAAAACAACACCAGATTTTACTTTTTGCAAAACTGAATAAATGAACCCAAAACAGGCCAAAGAAAGACTTACTGAGAGGTGGATACAATCTAAAGTTATATTCTGAAGTGACTTGAAGGTTTATAACAAGACTGGCTGAGCTGTGATTTCAGCAGTTTAAGTAAATGTGGACTGAAAGACACTACAAATCTAAATGTTTAAAAGAAATGAGTGACCTACTTTGAGTGTCACATAGGTTGCAATTGTTTAAATGTCATAGTTTTAAACTTAGAATCAGCATTCTAGCTGCATATGTAAAAAAATGTCTTGACTTAAACTGGGGAACAAAAAGTGACATTTTATCTGTAACCTGGCTTAAGGAACTGAATTCTGCCTGGCAACTACCCCCATCAGGAGTGAAACTTGAGTCACAGCTGTGTTCCCAGGCCTAGCTGCCCTTTTGCTGCTCACACCAAAAGGGATATGACACTTCCCTGATTGAATTACCTGGGCTCTGCAGGAAATTGAACAAAGCCCTGTCCTGACTCAGGCAAATGTTTTATTGGCGGGAGTCGTAAATGGAGCTTCCTCTTGGCAGAAGCTGGGAGGGGCAGGGTCTCTGAGCTTGGCAGAAACTGGAAAGACTGGTTTCTGTACCATGTGACCTGAAAAGACACACCTCTATAGCCAGAATATGGTTTTAGAAAAAGATGAATAACTCATAGAGCGGACATGTGAAAATTGTATAAATGACACCATAATTCTTGTGATTTTTCTGTCCACATTTTAAGACGTGCTAGGACCCGGTGGCATGTTCAGGGGGGTTTTAGCAGAAAAGAGGATATTACTCAGAATGTGTGCATGTGAAAAATCTGACACTTCATCAACTAATGTCCATACTCCTTGCGCACATGTGTGTAAATTTGGGGTAATGTCCGGAATTGCAAACCAGTTAAAAAGTGCAAAATATTGCCATTTCTGAATGCAAGCTCCCAGGAAGAGCAGAGTTTGAACAGGAGATATCTCCTGTGATATGTGATGTGTGCAGGTAATTTTAAACCAATGCTTACCTGTGCAAATATGTCTTTTGTTATCAAATCTAGATTTGTGTGCAAGTTGACAGGAGGAGTGGACTCTCTGCAGGCTGTAAAATGACATCACTCTGACACAACTTAGCTCCCCCAATCAAATGAGAAATGGAAGTTTGACCAATTAGAAGCTGAGAGAGAGGTAGGGTCAGTGATGCTAGAACACACCCACATTCTAAACACATAAAAGCAGACAGACAGGACAGATAGGGACTTTCCAATCCATTTGCAGCTGGAAGCTCTGCCGGGAAAATCCATACTTTACCTCCATCAATCTCCAGAGAAAGCTGTGCAGAAAGATCCAGACTTTAAATCCCTCAATCTTCAGAATCCAGAGAGAGAGCAGACCCAGATCACTGTGAAGTGCAGAGACCAGAGTCCCGTCTAAAACCTGACCAGATCCATGGCGAGGCCCATTTCACTCAAGAATATAGTGTGAGTACATAGCAAAACTGTGCAGAACCAATCTCTTAGTTAAAATAATATAATTCAATCCTATTTTAATCTAAGTAGAACTGTCTCCTAACTGTCAACTGTCATTTGTAAACCTGTCACTTGTCATTTTCTAGTTGCAAGCTGCACTTGTCTTTTTGAACTTTAAAATTTCAAATCTGAAAAACGACCTTTATTTAATCGCTCATATCTCCGCAACCGTTTGTGCTAGAGACTTGCAGTAACTTTCCCCTGAAAGCTGAGAATCGTGGCTTTCCTACGAACCTAGAACCCTATAGTTTTGCCGTAATCGTGAAAAACGCACTCGCGAATTTTGCCGCGATTTGCAAATTTCTCCACGTGTGAAAACAGAAGCTTCTTGCTTTCAGTTGCTAAAAATTCGTTTAACCTGCTAGTTACACCCTAGATCCTTGCTAAAGTGAGCCTGGACTAATATTAACTTGATTTCACTCACCCTGAACCTCTAGAGGGAATTAAAACTCATTTTAGTATATTATTTTTTTCTACATTGCCAGCGCCTATCAAAGCATTTTGCCTGTGTTTTCAACGTCTGTAGTCTAAGTTGCTGGGTGAACTGAATTACATTTGAATTGCATTTCTGAGAACTGTGTGCTTCCTTCCATTTCCTTGCATTGCATAAAAGGGGGGGTGAATTGCCAGAGAAAAGTGATTACATTGTTTGGTTGAAATCATATTGAGCATTTTCTGTACTGCATTCATTGAATATTGCATCCACCTGAGCTTACATAAAGCATTCTGTATCACCTTCTTCTTTTGTTCCTATTCACCTGTGTGCTACCTTATCCATTTCATGTCAACTCCTTATTGATTATAGAGAAGCGTGTTGGTGCCAGATTCTCCGTTGTTAATCTTTATCATATCAGATTAAGTGTGCTATTCAATTATTAATTTATTATAAAACGTGATATAATATATATTGTTTAAGTTATCAAATAAACCTTTAAACTTGCAAAACAGAACTACTTCTTGGCTCAGTGGGGTCAGGAGGATTCCAAGAGAGGGGTGTTATATAGGGGTAGTCATCCAGAACGCATGAACTGGACATAAAGGTATATCAATAAGGGTTTTCATTCAGTATTCTAGACTAGGCGTTGACTTAGCTGTAGTGTTGAATTGAATCCTCTTACAGTGTACAACCAAAAACATTTTCACAGCTTTTGATGCTGCAATCCCTTGTATTTTCTCCCTTGCTTGTCATCACACGTTCGGGTGCTTTAGCGCATGGCTGCAGCATGGACAGAGGAGCAGGGGTCTGTTAAAGGCTCAGCGGCCTCTGCATATATTTTACATTATCTTGCATTTGTATAGCGCCAACTGCCATATTTTATGGCATCAGAGTGCTTTTGTCTACAGAGAAGAAAAGGAGGTGTAAAAAAGAGTGAAAGACCTGTCTTTGGGTGCAAGGAAGCAGGTCTGTGTTGGGGGTAGGGGTTGGGCATGGAAGTGGGAAGGGACGGAGGCACACATCTGCTATAAAATATTAATTTTACACACGTAATGTTCCACTCAGAGCCCTTCTCTCGCACAGTTTACCCTCACAGATGTGTGCAATCAATTCGGAATTGGTAAATTTAGCAACATATAGTGAAGTTTCAGGTGATGCTATATAATACATTTCTTTAAGCATGCAACATAGTACAAGCTATATTCAATACAAGCTGCTGTGAAATACAACATCACACTTGCACACGTAAGAATAATGTACCAACATTAGTACCTAACACCTGATACTTCTTAGGTCACATTTATGTGGGGTTGAACAGTAAATTGCACATTTCCAAAATGATCGTGGGGGAGAACCCCCTTGCACCCTCTTTGTTGTGGGTTGGGCTCACTTGTGCTTGCTCGCATCCAAATCCGCCCGTAAGATTTACGCCCCACCACCTTTCAAAGTCACCAGCCGCCACTGCTTCCATATCTACATCAGCACTGCGTTTAGCTCTCCTTACTGGTCTGATAGTGCTTTCCTCCCGACCTGGCATGGTAGTTCCATCTTCCGTGAATTGGTTTTATGTTAGTAGTGGTCACAGCTTTGTTTTCTATAGCAAGTGACACCCGACAAAAAATGAGGGCAAAGATGATGAGCGAGAAAAGAACACAAGTCAACATTATCACACATTTAATAAGACATTCATAACTGACTCTTCTTCGGAACCTTGTGTGGCTTCGAAGAAACTGATGAACTGCCTAGAATGAGCTAAAAATTTGTTATTAGGTTGTTAGTCCATATTATTTTAAGCACTGCAGTCACAATGTTGTTCTAGTGCAATAAGGAATAATTGTTCCCACCCGATGTGTATTCTAGGGTGACAAAGGGTGACAAAGAACTTCAATTACTGGGGACCTCCTCAATGTAGTCATGCTTTTGTTTGGGACAAATAGGCAAGGAAAACACAAAAGAATAAACTGGGAGAGGGCCTGCTTGCATGGTTGGACATGCTAACAAAATGGACAAATTGGTCATGAAAGGTCAAGGGGTGAGAGTCCTGGGGAAGCATGGGACGATGGAGAAAGCACAGTCGCTGCTGAAAGCCTCCTCTATTAGTGGTTTTTTGACTGCCAGGAGGGAAGTGGGCGGACACATTAGGGACCTGCAATGCAAAAGAATAGATGGTTGCAATATTCCAGCAGCATCTTCGGGTCAATAGCAGAAAGCGAGGTTGTATACTAATTGACCTTTTCACAACTGACCTCAGGAGAATTGACCTCGGGAGAATTGACCTAATTTAGAAGGTGAATTAGGACATATATGAGGGGGGAAACCCAAACCAAAACGCCCTGCAACCCCAACCCAATCCCCTTATATTATTTATAATCCAAAACCAATCCAATACATAGAAAAAATAACTAAAATAATATAAAGGTCAATTGTGCAGAAGGTCAATTAGGACCACCATAATTAAGTCAATTGTGCAAAAGGTCAATTGTAAAAGGTCAATTTGGGTAATATCGAAAGCGATTATAGTTGTAAAAGTTTAAAATGTAGTTTCATGATGAATGCTGTCAGTGTGCAAAAAGAAAAATAATAAACGAACAGTGTATCCTCACTCTGTATGTGTACGAAGTCCTTTCACTATCTCTCTCGCTCGGGAGCGAGTAATTATGAGCTGGCCTCTGCTGGGCTGTAATGCTCTTTGCAGTTATTTTTGTTATTCTTCTTGCAGGATGTTGGCCCTTTCACTGTCATTGCTAGGAGAGGCCACTTCTCGGCAGGGTTTGATATCATCAAGAAAATTCCAGACCTTCTTGCACTTTATCTTCGCCGCTCGATCAGTGACCTGCTCTTTTACATGTGGTCCTGTGAATCTGGGCTTGATCCAGATCTGCGTGATGTTTGGAGGAGTACAGCATCTCCAAGGTTGAGTTGTGGTGGTGTGGAATCAGAAAAAAATACAATATTAAGGCTGTTACACCAAGCAAAGGAAAATACACTGACACGGGCTTGTAAAGATTCCCAGAATCTTTATTACAAAACTGAACAGTATTCAACAAAGTACATAAATATCTACTTGGCCGTCAATACATCACAGAGACCACCAGCAGGGTTCAATGTGAGCAGTGAGCAGAATTTCCTAGCTGGACATCAGCGTATTTATACAGTTTGTTATAATAAGGTCCAGCCTCTTACAAGTTAATTATACACTGGGCTAGGGTCGCGCCAGGTTAATTTCCTAATTTACATATCTTGTGCATGCGGTTTCCTTTTAAATACATTTACTAACAGACATTATTATTCTCTAATTTAACGTTACACTCTTTACATATTGCTTTAATACAAATCAAACAAATGTTTTGCATGTCGTATTTGGATTGCATTATTGTTCTTGTATACTTGTAGGTTAACATCGTCGATTCAAGTAATCCCTGATCCCGAGGTCAACAAAGGACAAGGTCTACATGACCCTAACATGTAGCCTGCAGGCAGGTTGGACATTAACTATCCTATAGAGGTTGAAGAGGTTAAAGCAAGAACAAGAGAACACAGGTCGGCCATTTTAGGCCACAGGGTGACTTTGCACGATAAACTAAAATGGCGGTTTTAACCTAAAATGGAGGCTTGATTCACTTAAAGTCACGACCTTGCAATACGGATTTCCTCACAAAGCGACTGGGCATAGGCCAACATATACAATGAGGACGAAACTATATTATATCAGTTCTAACAGTGGTTTGAGCCATTCTTCATTTGTTTCTGTGTCGTTGCCTTCTTCCTTTCCTTTGAGCCTCTCCTGTCGTGCCTGCAGTTGGCGAGAAATGAAAAAGGCACTAGCCATCAAGGCAGCAGTGTCATCATACATTTCCTGTCCTAATACATTAGACATTTTTTCTGTGTCTGTCAAAGTCCTAGTGGGAGGAGCCAGGGGACTCGTATGCACAGTCGGTTACCACCTCATGTGGGGTTAAGTGGTGGTCGGACCCTGGTTTGTTGCGCTTTGTGAGTAATGCTAAAGGCAGACATTGGAGCAAACATTTATTAAAGGTTACTTTTATCTTGTCGATGGACTCATTGAGCAGCCCGTTGAGGCGCTCACAAATGCCTTCCAAATTTGGGTGGTAAGCACAGTAGAATTTGTGTTGAATTCCTATCAAAGCTGCAATGTGATGGAACATTTCATTGGCAAAGTGAGGGATGTTGTCAGAACGCAGGACCTCACATACACCCCACCTTGGTTACATTTCTCTAACCAGGAATTTGCCACCTGAAAGGCAAGAGCATGGGAACAGGGACCAGCTTTGATACATTGGGAGAACGGGCATACAGGCACTATCATGTTGCGGTAGCCCTAACATACTTGGAGCATGTCAACATAGTCGACATGGATGTGTTAAAATGGACTGAGTCGGCGGGGTAGGGCTCCTCTCACTGCTGTAAGCTTCAGCAAACAAGGCAGTTAGTCATAAACTCTGTCACATGCTCCGCCAGGTTGGGACAGAACCAATCTTATCCAATGTGAGCAGCATATGGGTAGGATGGTATAGTTGTGTCAGTGCTTTGTGTAATTATGATAATGGCATTACTACCTTGCCTGTGCTGTCCTGCGCCATAGGGCGTTCAAAGGTGATATAGAAAACCTCCTTTTAATCCATGATTCCTTCTCCTCTTTTGGCACACTTCCCTGTAATTCCATTATTTGTGTCACTGGTAAAGTATTGTAGCCTTCCTTCAGTACCATATTGCATACACCCGAGAAGGAGAATCCATATCGAGGATGTCCTCAAAACATGCTGCATGCTTTGCATCTGTTTCTGCTGCCTCATTGCCCCTGGAGACGGATCCTCCCCCTTTGTGTGGGCCTGACATTTCGCGACCGCTGTGGTTATTGGGAATTGGAGCGTTTCTATCAGTCTGCCCAATAATAGCCTGTGTTGCACTGGTGAGCCATCAGTGCATTGGAAGCCCCTTCTTAGCCAGCTTGACAGTCCAGACTGCTCTGTAGAGGTCACTTAGGTCGAATCTGAATATACTGTCACTTCATTGTTCTTGCTCTGGTCTAGTGACATTATTAGGGCCACTAGTTCTGCAGCTTGTGCTGAAATATGTGTTGGTAAGCATGTGCTTACTACCACATCGCTCGTCCCATCCTCTCTTTTTCTCACTACTACTGTCCCAGTATATCTTTCTCTGATGGTCTGGTCTATAGTTTATGAACCATCAATGTAAAGTACTTCTTCCCCCTCAATTGCATTCTCTCTCACTCTCGGGATGTCATCATAGCTTTCAATATTTATAGTGCAGTATGCATAATTTCCCTCCTCTATGGGCTTGGCGATGAATGCCGCTGGGTTCACCAGTCGGCATTTTACTACTCTGATGGCTGGAATTGATATTATCACCTCATACCCTGAAGCCCTTTATATAGTCAGTGTACTCTTGGGTCATTCTAGTATTGCGAAGAGAGCATGATTCACAAAAAGAGTGGTACTGCATCCCATGGTACAACTTGCTTATTTCTCCACTGCAAATGCGGCAGCAGCTAGTCCCTGCTCACAAGAGTAGTGTCTTTTCATTACTGGGTCTAGTTTCCCGCTGTAATAAGCTAATGGCTTGTGACCCATGGCTGTCTTCTGTTTCGGTACTGCAGTCATTACTACTCTGTTGGAGTGTGAGAAAAGTAAAATTTGTCCTGATGGTCTGAGATGCCTAACACTGGAGCTGTGCATATTGCTATCTTCAGATCTACAAATGCTCAAGTCATGTCTTCTTTTCACTGTAATGTGCCCTGCACTCTCTGTCCTTATTTTAGTGTGCTTAACAAAGGTCTTGTATATGTACTGTAGTCAAATACCCATGCTCTGAAATAATTGCAAAGACCTAGAAACTGTTGCATTTGTCTTATTGTCATGGGTTTTGGGGTCTTGCGAATTGCCTCTGCCCTTTCCGGTGTCACTTTTCATCCCTCTTGTGATATCAGTTGTCCAATATATAACACCACTTTGTAACAATATTGTAGTTTTTCTTTGTCTATCTTATATCCCTTTTCTGCAAGCACAGTTAACATGTGTACAGAGTCATTTCTGCATTGCATTTCTGTTTTACTGCAAATCAACATGTCGTCTACGTACTGTATAACAGTAGTTTCCACATGTACCTTGCCTAAGTCCATCTGGAGGACTCTGTTGAATATGGAACGGGGCCTGCAGTACCCCTGTGGAAGTCCTAGTGTGTTTCCTCTTTTTATTTCTATAAAGGAAAGAAGTAAAATCTTGTGAGTCTGGGTGGAGTGGTATAGAGAAGAAGGCATTATTCAGATCTATAACTGTGAAGTGGGTAGCTTCTGTAGGAATGCTACACAGAAATATTGCTGGATTTGGAACTAAAGGAAACTCTGCCTTGACAATGTAGTCCATAGGGCGCAAAAACCTGTATAAAATACCACACCCCCTCTCCCCGTTGCTTTCTTCACAGGGTAAACTGCCATGTTGCATGTTGATTCTGATGGTATTAAGATGCTCTGTTTAACTAGAGCCGCAACGGTGTCGCAAATGCACTCATCTGCCTCCCTCGATAGAGGATATTGCTTTGCTCTGGGTAAAATGACTTCTGGTTTGAGCTTTGTATTTACTGCTCCCTCTCCGTTCAGAAACCCCACATCATAGGGACTTGTGGTCCATAGGAAACTGGGGACCTTGGCCAAATCTTCTTCGGGAAATGGCGGCCGTGCTTGCAGTATCATCACCGTTCTCTGTGCTTCCTCCCTGCAGTGTATCTTCACCCAGTATGTAATACTATTGTCGAACACCATCTCGTGATCCGAGCGGTTGTCTCTGAACAATTCTTCATCAGTCATGGTAGTCAACCTATAACCTTCCACCAATGCAATCACTGTCCCGTGCAAGGTTACCCTGTCTTCTGCCACTATCATTGCCTCTAGCTCGGGATCACTGTCCCCTATGGCTCATCCAAGGGTAGCTCTGGTCGGTCTGAATATGTACTTGTTTGGAAGATGCCATTGCTTCTCCTCAGTCCCCAGGAGCTAAGCATTTATTACTTCAAAACCGTACTGGAAGGTCACAACATCTGTGGGCACCCCTCTCTGCACTGTGTGTCCGCAATAGGCCTGAATAATCTCCCTTACATTTAGGAGATGAATCCCAGGTGTGGAGCACACTATCCCTTGGTCTGTAAATGAGACAGCCATGTTGAGTTTGATCATAAAGCTTCTTCCCATTATATTTACTGGTGTCTGCTGGGAATACAATAATGGTAGAGCTAAGTCATGTTCCCCTATAGAAACAGTAAGATTGTCTGTAAAAGGAACCACATGTGTTACCCCAGAAAATCCCTCCGCATTCATGGCATTGCATGACATTGGATACCTTCCCTCCCTGATACAGGACCAAGTTGCCCCTGTGACTCCGAGAAAGGAAAACATCTTCTCACCTATCGTCACCCCTGTACATGGTTCCTCTGCCAAGTTGGGTGTAATTGATAGGATGGGACATGTCATGTCCTTCCTATTGGGGGTACAATGTTAATGTTAATGTTAATGTTAAAGGATATTTGTACCACACAGTATCACCACCAAAGTGGTCCCCTTTCTGTTCCCTGTGAACGGTTTTCCCCCAACCACAGTCACCTCTCCCTACTTCCGAACAGAAGATATGTCAATTAAATCTTCACGTGCCAGTGACTTTTCATGTTGCTGTACTGTGTGCAGTGACTGCATGTTACTCTGCATCTTCGGTGCAGGTGATGCCTGTGAGCATGATTGTGCGAGACCCTGCATGTGGGGTGTGTGCGCTATGGGTTGGTATTTCTGTGTGTGGCGGGGTCTTCCCCTGTTGCTGTGTTTGATCTTGACAATAATAATTGGTTTATCCTTCCTGATATGTGGGCTAATACTGAATTCCCCCATTCTGTTGCATCCCTCCCCTACTTCTACACACTCATGAGATGTGGCCCATCTGTCCACACACCCAACACTGGGGTGGTCCTCACATTGATCTCTGATAGCCCCCCGAGAACCCCACTCTGCCTTGCTGCATCTAATACCCATACCCATACCCTTTTCCCCTAGGGGCCGATGTCTTTCTCTAAAACCATGGTGCATGTCGCCCGGCCCATGAAATCTCCTCCCGCGGGTGGTGGTCTGTACTGTGCATGTGGGGTACCTAGACCTTCTGTGCTTGTTAACATCGCCCTTTCCATCATATATTTTTTCAACTTTTTCTGCACTAACTTCACCTCTTCCTGCTTTCTTTCCTTGTGCTTCTTTCTCACGTTATCTTGCATCAGCGAGTTGAATTTTGGATCACTGTTTAGCCTCCATCCCCACAAACCTCTTAAGCTGCTTTTCCACCAGCTCTGGCAACCCTTTACATGGTATATGATAAAAACAACCCCACTGTTTTGTTCCACGGTTCTCGCATTTCAAGTCTCCTTTTCTCTTAAATAGCCTGGATATACTGCAAGGGGTATTTGTCTTCCCCCATTTTGCGTGCCATAATCGTGCTAATGTCCAAAATGTCTGCATATTGCACCTGTAGAGCGTGCCACACGGCCACTTGACAGTTGTTAAACAGCAAACCATTGTGTGCCGTATTCTGCACAGTTACTCCTGGGTAGCTGGCCCATTTCCATACAGCATCGGCAACCTCCCCAAGAATGGCCAAAAGGACACTTTTCATGTCACCCACCACTAATGTTGTGGCTGCCGTTAATCTCGCCACCTCATATATCCATTTCCCAGCTCCCACGTTCAACGAGGGTAACTTACACCTCAAGTTGTTTTTGTCAATCTGTTGCCATGGCATGTATTGGGGTTGCCCCCTCCCTTCTCCAATAGTGGGCATTGAGTCAGGCAAGTCTTCCCACCCTCTCTCCCTGTGTCATTGGTGGTGGTAAATGCCCTCGCCAATTCTTCCTTCTTTTGTGTTGGGAGGTCCCTGAGTCTTTGTGTGTATGGGGTAATTCTGTCTGTGCTGTGCAATATATCCCTATAGTGCTGTGATCCCTCACCTCTATCATCCCTCAGTCTGCCCATATCCTCATTGTCTCCCCACAATGTGTCTCGGTCCAGGCTTTTGCCTGGAGGACGATGGGAGGATCACCCTACTCCCTCATTCTCACTACCTGCTATGTCATCATCTGATACGGTATCTCAACCCTTGCTGTCAAAATTGTCTTGGAAGCTAAGTCTCCTTAACACTGCGCCTTCTTGCTGCCTTTCTCCAAGGTTAATCATGCTCCCGCACTCCCCCCTCAAAGAGGATGCAATGTCGTCCCCATCTGTCAGTGGGGTCACCCTGCTATGGCTCCTTCCTCGACCTTGCTCTCCCTTCCCTTGCTCCTCTAACTCTTTGTTGTCACTAAAGCGTGATATATCCAACTTTGCTTTCACTTCCCTTACATCACGCTTGTCCTCTTCCCTGCTCTGTCGCTTTCTAAGGAGCCACTCTACTCCCTCCTTCCTCTTGTCATTCTTTATCTGCACTTGCCTTTCCCATTCTTCTTCTGCCCTATTTCTCGCCATATCTGTGAGCTCTCTCTCTATCTCTGCACCTCTCGCTCCTCGCTCTCTCGCGCTTCTGCATTATGTTTCTCCCTTCGTGCTCTTTTGTGCACCTACTTTTCCTCTTTCTCTCGCCTTTCTACTTCTTCCATTATCACTGCCCATTCTCTGGCTTCACTCATGTCCTTGCAACCCATTACTTCTCAGGTAGTGTCTCCCGTTTGTCCCGCTACCTTTCCATCTAGTTTGAGCAATAATTGTCCGCCTACCCACTCGTTCAGAACTATATTCTCCAGTCCCTCCTTTCTTCCTTCCATCCCCATGCCATTATCTTTCATGCATGCTTCAATCTCGTAGCGCTCTCTCTTTTTTCCTGCTGCACTTTGAGCTCCCTCGACCACTTGTCCGGTCTTGTCCTGCCCCTCCCTCTTGCTGTATGCTGCAGGTGCAAATATTGGATTTGTATACCCTGCTGCTGCTCTTAATTCTCTTGCTGGATATAATCCCTGGACCCCCGCTTTGCACCTTCGATCTTGTGTTCAGGAAGAAGACGGGTAGGGGCCAAGGGTTTTTTGCCTGCGGCCTCCTGTTGGTTCAGAATTCAGTTATGCTGCGCCACATCGCATCCACCGCCCTGGAACATTTTCCACAACTTTAATATAGCCATTTGCTTGCTCTGCTTCTTCCACGTGTAAGCCTTCTGAATATACATGGTTGCTGCACATATTTGGAGAAGCTCCCTCCTTTTGGCTATGGCTTAGGTAGTTTACCCTGTGTGCTTCGTGTCTTGCACATGTGCTGAAGGGGTGTGTTCCCCACGGTCTTGCCACAATACATTACCTATTCTACTTACTTGAACCCAAGTCAGGGTTTTCGACACTTCCGCTGTACTCAAACAAGTTCACTTTATTTTTCCTCAATACCAAATGTTCAAATACCAGTTCAAGCCACAACAATCACAAGCCTCTCCGGCGATTGATCACAGCCCTGGGAGTGCTCTATCCGCCTTTCGTAGGTACACCCACCTGCCGGATCCTCTTCCAGCTTCCAATTGTTGTGTTGCTTATGGAGCTGTTTAGCTCTTTTCAAGAGGAGGGTGGAAGCACTGGGCATGGCTATATATACACTAGTGCAATACCGTTGGTGGATGGAGAGAGGGATTTGTTTTCAGGCTGGTATTGATGATAAACATATACCAACATATCCTTGTTGGTAAACATATGCAAGTGTGTATAAGACTGAATACAATCACAGCAGTGGATTATATCATGGGGATGTCATTGATTACCTACTCTGCAGGACAGTGGATGATGGGATTTATTTGGTACAGTTTAATCCTGCTCAGAGGCAGTGCGGTTTGTGTTTAGCCCCCACAATGGAGCGAGGAGAAAGTCAGAGGTAGATTTCTTTCTGGCGTATCAATGATGTGGGTGTTGGGGAAAACAAATATGCTGGAGGTTGCTCACCTGGATGCATAGGCATTGAATAATGGCAAAGGATAGATTATATGTCAGCCGAATTTACACATGCTGATGACAAAGTACTGTAATAGAAGATTGTTTGGTCATTTGAAAAACTCATTTAGATTTTACTATTGCATATGTCTGAATGCCAAGTCCCTAAAATGAAAGGCAGACTACATCTGAAAAAAGTAACACTCCATACAATTTGTGGAGAAAAAAGAAAAAACAGAACTGTCAATGTGAAAACTAACAAGATTTGGGGGAGCTCATAATAGATCGGGGAAACTAAAGAGCAATAGTGCCATGGATACACTGGAAAGAATGTACAGAAACGGTGAGAATCGTGTTATGTTTGTGAAGTAGGAGGAAATAAGAGAGACCTTGATAGCAGATTTGAGGAACGCACCTACATTGAGATTGATAGGACAACGTACGTAATACTTTTGTGGAGTTGGAATTGGTGTTTTCGAAATATGAACGAATCTGTCTTAATTTAGAGTTGCCATTCCCAACACAAATAGGAACTGGCAAACCAGGTGCTGCCTCGCCTCAAATCGCTTCATTGAGCAAAGCACATTGCCAAGTCTCTAGAACTTTCAGTAAAAATTAATAGGTTTAAGGATATATCAGTGGAAAACCTGGAGTGAATAACTAGCTGATAGTGGCCCCCACAGTATCATCATGGGACATATCATAGACGAAACTTGGTCTCACATGTCTAAATTTGGGGAAACCGTGATGAGCTGTGGTTATTAAACGATCATAAAAACCGGGCACCTTGAAAGATTATTCTAGGAGCCTAATTAGTCTGACCTATTTAAATGACAAATTATTTTTTGATAACAACTGTTGAAAACAATCTTACTGTTCACCTTCTAGTAAACCAGTTGTTCATTGAAATGCTCCATATTAAGTACATTTTTGGAGGCAGTTTTTTTTTATCAACTTACTTTTTTATTGTTTATGTTTAAACTTAAAAACAAGTTATGCGTCTTTGCTTCAGAGGGTACAACACTAAAGAATCTTTGTTTAGAAGGGGTCATGGAGATTACATTGATGTACCCGATCATCCTTGATCCACAAACATGTCTATTGCCCGACTTTTCACCTGAACCAAGAACACCCACGTTTTCCCTTCCCTTTAAAAATGTGCAGTAGGACATAGTAAAAATACAAATAATGTTCAAGGGAAGGTTTCCTAAACCAGAAATATATTTTTAAAGGTAAAAGTCCCCTTTGGGAAAAGAGCCAGGTTGTGCCCACTGTAGTAACGAAGCTGCGGGAACCAGCCAATCAGTCATGGCACTTGCCAATGAGAGTCTGCCAGTCAGTAGTGACTTACAGACACACCACAAAACCAAACCCCACTAATCCGGTTGTGCCCAACTCAAACCCTGGCGCCTATAGTTCAATTTGGTGTTCTGAGTAGCACTGACTATTAGAAATGGATTTCATTTGGATTTAGTACATGCAAATCTTTGCAATACATATTCATGGTGGCTGCCCTCAAAAACCTGACCTGTTTGCTTCCTTCAAGGGCTGGATTTGGACACCTCATCATATCGAAAGATGTCCACAATGCGTGATTTTCAATGTCAATACCAGCAAGAGGAACTTGTTAACCAAAAAAATAAATCAGATGGGGAAATTAAGGTTGACGGAGGAGTGTGCAAAGTGGAAGGGCCTCTGGTTTATAATGGATTTCAAAACATCAATTCTGCTAGAATTGGTCAAGGCAAGCTTTGAAAAAGTGTTGATTCAAAAATAGAAATTCCAAGATATGGAATTTTATAGGAAATAACGCAGGAGAGTGGCTCTCTCTGCACTCACCCCAGTCTCCACCGACTGGGTGCACTTGGACCATCACCTCCCTGCGACCGTCTGTGCACTTGCACGACCCATACGCTCCGTTCCTGAAGATTGTCTGTCTTTTCTCCCTTATCATCACCCTTAATTGCACTGGTACAAACTGCAGAATCACCGTCAGGCCTATTTGCTGTATCTCAAACGTATTAAATGTATTTTATGCACGTACTCTGCATGTGCAGACTATTATCGTCTCAGAATTTCAAGGGCTCTAAGCGACTGTTGTTTTTTACCCATGTTCCCACCGTCCCTGAGCGCTTTGAAACACCTGCATGTGTATAGGTGCTTTATAAATAAACAATACCACACCATACTATAATAGCTGAGCAAGGGGAAGGACGGATACACAGAAGGATGCTTACAGAGGAATGTATAAATAGGATCCATTTTGAGATACACTGGCCCTCATTACATCTCTGGCAGTAGCCGTGCTGTTAAAAACAGCATGGCTGCCGCCGGAGTTGCATTTTTTCTGGCACCTGTGAATGGGCAAGAACCGGGTCATGCCGAGTTAGGCGGACCCAGTACTTGCCTATTTTCCGGTGCCAGAATCAAGGGCCTCCTCATCCCCATTCTGCCCCATAGGGTTGAATGGGGATGGGGACGCCGGATGCACCGGCACAACTCTGCATGTGCCGGTGCATACGACGTGCTCTGCTCGCGGGTGCCGCTACACCCGCCAGGAAAAACCTGGTGGGTGAAACGGTTCCAGCGAGCAGAGCCCGCAGTATGGCAGTCTGGGAAGTATTGTACGGTATGCTAACCGGTACCATATTTCCCAGACTGCCATGCTCGTAATGAGGGCCACTGTGTTGTCCCCAGAAATGTTATGAACCCAGGAATGACAAACAATAGAACAACATGAAACAGGGGAGTATCACACCCTTCAGTGAACAAGGACGTTGTAATCCAATATGATTCATTGCAACTTTGACTCCAATACCAAATGCCCAATCTGTCCTTGATGAGGATCGATAAGCTTGGAGGTCTTGGTGCTTGTTGATAGATGTGTCTCTCTGTTCTAGGATTCACAGTTCTTTTCTCCGCCACCCTGATGTCCTCAGTAGCTGCAATGCTCTTTCCACTGGAACTTTCATCTGCATACTCCAGGCAATGACTCAATACTATGTTCGACAGGGTTGCAGTTAACGTTTCCATATCGATCACAACATCCTAAATAACGTCCATGTTTTTACAATTAGGCATCTAATCCGCTATGTTTTTATTCACATTACACCAAGGAAATGTGCTGCAGACATGTCCTGCTACTCCTGAATGTGTCGAGTGAGTTCTTTACTTTCAAATCAGCAAATGCGTCCATGGACAAAATCACACAATTGTTGTAAGGGTGTACCCTTTTTGTTAGTTTATGGTCATTCTCTCATTTCCTTCAATGTAGTAACCTTCATATGCCCTTGAATCCTTTATATTGATTCTGCTCTACAGCGCTTCAAGCCCTTCTCCTACTACTGCTGTGCTGTCTGATATTCCCCTCTTATTCCGATAGATTTGTAATGCATTTAAAGGCCTCAATTGGTGTCAGGTCACACAATGCAACCTGCACAGAGTGCACCACCTTGCGCAACCCAGCAGTCAATCAAGCAGCTGCTCTGATACAAAATGGGGCCCGATTTGTGATAGGTTGCCTGTCTGTGAACACACGTGCTGCACAGACCGGCAGAGCACACATATGCCATTGGGTGTCCCATGCCAACCCCTCGGATATGGACTGACCCCCAAAGCCCCAGCTCGCTGCTCTTTTGGTTTCTGGGAGCACATTTGAGGTGATGGCCCTTAAAGGGTCTATCTCATGAAATTGTTTTTTGCCTGTCTGCCCCTGCTTGAGGAGTGGGCATGCAAAACAGAAATTAATGTTTATACTGTCAAGAGCATTGATATTCGGGACAATAGAGGTGAGAAAGCAGACCTCTTGCTGCTTTGCACATTTTCCTGAAGCTGTCCTTTGCCAGGACACACCAGATGCAGGGGGAAAGGTATTGCAGGTGGAACATCCCTAGGTTCCACCCTCAGATTCCAGGGGGTGGGGGTATTGCAGGTGGAACATCCCTAGGTTCCACCCTCAGATTCCAGGGGGTGGGGGTATTGCAGGTGGAACATCCCTGGGTTCCACCCTCAGATGCAAGGAGGAAGGTGTTACAGGTAGAACATCCCTGGGTTTCACCCTCAGATGGAGGGGGGGGGAGTTATTGCAGATGGAACATCCATGGGTTCCACCCTCAGATGCAGGGGGCTGCATTGCATGTGGGACTTTCTTGGGTTCCACCATTAGATTATGTACTCGTTTTGTACATAATCTGTATATATATATATATATATATATATATATATATATATATATATATATATATATATATATATATATATATATATAACTGTACAGTAATGTAACCGAAGCTGAACATTTTCTTGTTGCTCTTTGCACCCTGATACCCTTGGGTCTGGTGCGCATTATACATAATAAAACAAACTAACCAACAAACAGATGCAGGGGGGAAGTTACTGCATGTGGATCATCCCCGGGTTCCACCCTCAGATGCAGGGGAACTGTATTACAGGTGGAACATCCCTCGGTTCCACCCTCAGATGCAGGGGGGGTATTGCAGGTGGGACATACCTGGGTTCGACCCTCAGATGCAGGGGGCGGTATTGCATGGGGGACATTCCAGATGCAGGGGTGAAGTTACTGCATGTGGAAGATCCCCGGGTTCCACCCTGAGATGCAGGGGGGGTATTGCAGGTGGGACATACCTGGGTTCGACCCTCAGATGCAGGGGGCGGTATTGCATGGGGGACATTCCAGATGCAGGGGCGAAGTTACTGCATGTGGAAGATCCCCGGGTTCCACCCTCAGATGCAGGGGAACTGTATTACAGGTGGAACATCCATCGGTTCCACCCACAGATGCAAGGGGGAAGTTAGTTATTGCAGGTGGAACATTCCTGGCTTCCACCCTCAGATGCAGCGGGGGGGGGGTATTGCATGTGAAACATCCTTCGGTTCCACCCTCGGATGCAGGGGGAAAGGTATTGCAGGTGGAACATCCCTGGGTTCCACCCTCAGATGCGGGGGTGGTATTTCAGGTGTAACATTCCTGGGTTCGACCATCAAATGCAAAGGGGGGAGGTATTACAGGTGGAACAACCCTGGGTTCCACCCTCGGATGCAAGGGGAAGGATATTGCAGGTGGAACATCCCTGGGTTCCACTCGATGAGAACGAAGGATGCATTCACGGGAGCAGTCAGCACACTTCTCCATACAGATTTGCATTGGAGGCAAAGCGCATTGTATGCCCTTGTTTTGGAGTGCTTCGTTTGAACGATGTAAAACAGAACACATATGGCACACGTATACAAACAGTGTTTGCATGAGTCCATTCACTGTCCGGAACACCTTTAATGGGAAATTCGTCTCCATTTGCCCTACTTGTGTGAGGAAGTATCCAGTGATATTAACGAAAACCATAACACCGAATCACAACAAAAGTGAGTCCATATTTTTTTTTTTTTTTAAAGAGAGACGTGCTGGCATCAGCAAGGTGAAACATTGGGGAATCAGGTATTTTGCTTAACCTCATGTGCTCCTTTAGCTCTGCCACCTCAGCACGTTTCCTCTTTTAAGATAAATAGTACGAGAGCCGTTTCCAATTCCTTCTAATAATGATGGTGTACATGTGATCAGTTATCCGTACAAAAGTGAAAACTGGAAATTGAAATGTCAAACAACATAGTTGCGAAAGCTCAGACTGCGTCATGCGCATTCGCATTCCCAACGGTTTGAGAGCCACAAATAATTAAGAACCCTGCCTACCGCTGAATAGTTTTATGAAATATATGTTGCTGCTGTGTCTTCATATGATAACCAAGTAAATACTGGCATTGTATGTTTATATATGTTTCTTCGGTTTATGGAAACAATAGTTTAAGCAAAAAGACTAAAAAAAAGGACACACTCTAAAGCTGACCCTGCAGCGGTTTCCCCTGACAGCCCCCCAGCTCCAGCATTCTATTGATATGATATCCAGGTCCCTTCTGCAGCCTTCGCTTTCAGTAGGACTGGTGCAATGCCAGCATCCTTCCTGTGTGTGCCCTGCATCCCTGATCTCTTACTCCCAGGGACCGATGCCGAGAGAAGCTGACCTCTGAAAATTGCTCCTGGATCTCAAGCTCAAGGGACATGACGCTGGAAAAGGTTGCGGAGCATCATGGGAGCTGGGCCTAATAGCACCAAGAAGGCAAACAGTAAGAGGAGTGAGGATGGGGGTCAAGGCATGTCGAAGTCCATATGTGTAGAAATGGGTCACCAAATATCCGTAGTCCGCCAAACAGGTTTGGCTGCCAGCAGCATCGTAAGTGCATTTCTTTACTTTGGCTAAAATGGCTCTATTCCACCCCGCCTGTGAGAAAAATAGGAATTTATAGGTTCACCTATGTCTGCCTCTTTTTAGAGAAATTATATATTTCCTAAATAGAGATACATCAGTGCCAGTCAGTTACTGTGTACCCTTTAGAGCGTTGCAAGTGCAATTAGCATTTGGGGCAAATTGATTGTGTGAGTGAAAACACGTAGGGTCCGATTTATCGAATTTCTAGCGCAGTTTACTGGTGCACAGAGTGGTGCACTGTCTTTGAACTGGTGCAAAGTCCCTTTGCACTGCAAAAATACACGTTCCACTGCTCTGTGAATCAGAGTGTTTGTTGGCAAGTCAAAGTCACTTTGCACTGCGCTACAAAATCTATGAATCAGGCCCATATTCTTTGATTGCATGTTGACACTTGCGCAAACAACCCAGACTAGGGAAAACATTGCAATGTCGCAGAAATGCATTTATTTATTTGTACATTTATAAAGCACGCAAAAACCCTAAGCCATCGAGGTGCTGTTACAACCAGTTACACACAAATGAAGGTCAAGAACGGAACGGCGGGGAAACCGGCTCTCAGTGGCCTAATCGAACAGACATGTTTTAATGCTTTTCTGAAGGCCCAGTTGGATTGTTCAGCTCTCAAGCTGGGAGGAAGAGAGTTCCATTGTCCAGCTGCCAAAAGTGCAGAAACTTCTACAGCCACCTTTGCCTAGCTGGAACTTTGGCTGGATGAGCCGATGTGCGAATGCTAGTCTCACTGGCCTAGATGACTGGTCTTTCATGAACTTCTGTGATAGGTAAGGAGGCACTGAATTTGATAGGCTTCTATGTGTAATGGATAATGTCTTGAAGATAATTCTTCTCGGATTTGCAGCCATTGGGCATCTTTTCTGACCATTGAGATGTGTTCTCGTTTGGGAATGTTAAGGGCCTTTTTCTGATCACCTGGAGCTTCCGTATATTGTGTGAGGAAGCGCCAGCAAAGAGAGCATTGCAGTAATCAAGCCTCGACCCAATGATAGCTCTAGCAATGGTGAGGCAGCTTTTTGAGGATAGAAATGGCATGGAAGTGTTGATCATCTTAGCAGTGTAGGCTGTGGAAGAAGCAATAATGTTTACCTGGCATGTCAAGGAAAGTGTAGCATCAAGATAGACTCCAATGTCTTCACCGAGGAGGAGACCGGGATCTGGAGGTCATCAATGTTGAAGGTGGAATACAGTAAATGTAGTTACTTGTTTACTGCTGGCAGCCCCAACATCAGGATTTCTGTCTTCTCATCATTCAGACAGAGGCCGTTTGTAGCCATCCGATCCTGGATGGTCATGTAAGTTGTGTTTAAAGTGAGCAAGTCTTCATTATAGTTGTCAGAAAGGGGTAGGAGGATTTGGGTGTCATCGTTATAGTTTGTGTATAATATGCTGATGGAGTCCAGAAGGTAAAGAGGGGTTTGGTGAATATATTGTAGAGGGTGGGGGAGAAATAGGTACCTTGGGGCACTCGGCACAAGATGGGTGTTGGGGGGGTACAAGCCATTTCAACAAACACTCTGCGAGAAGTTGGTAGCGGATGTCAAGTGGTGGCAAAGGATTTTGTGGTCGACCAAGTCAAAAGTGGCCGAAAGGCCCAGGAGAAGGAGGGATGGCTGTCCCTCATCTCTGATTGCATCAAACTAGTTTTGTAAGTATAACAGGGCCAAATCTGTTCTAAAGCTTGGTCGGAAATCCCATTGATGCATTCCTAAGATGTAGTTCCTTTCAAGGTAACGCTGGATTTGCATGTATGCCGCCCTGTCAAGGATTTTTAGTAGGAAGGGGACTGTTGTGATTGTACAGTAGTTGTTTGAGGTTAGGGGGTCTAGCATAGGTTTTTTGATTAGTGGGTGGACCCAGGCTTCCTTCAGGCAAGCAGGGACTGAGCCTGAGGCGAAAGAGGCATTGATGAAGCTTGTGATAAAGGGAGTCAGAGCTTCAGCACAATCCCTGCTGGTGGTGGAAGGGCAGATGTCCCCTTTACACCTGGATGGTTTCAGGCTCTTGAGGATTGCTGCATTCTCAGTTTCAGAAACATTGTGGAAGTGAAACGCAGGGCGGTATAGGGCCTAAGGGTTGAAGGTCTGTTGGTGGGTGCCGGTGGAGACATGTTTTTAAGTAGAGCTTATTTGGCATGTATTTTCTTATGTAGGGAGTGAATTTTGTCTAGCATGGATTTTTAGATGTTTGTGCACCATGCTTCGTATTTAGTGTAGTTTGGTGGTGGGGTGGCTGGTGTTTTCAACTCCCGAAGTAGAGTGAATAGCTTTTTAGTATTTCACTTTGCATTGGCGACTCTGTGGTGGCAAGAAGCAGATTTATCTAAGATGATAGCTTGTTTGTTTTGCCTTAAGACTCATAACAGCAGTTTGTTGTTGTCTAAGGGGGAGTTTTTACAGTTTGATTCTTCCTATCGTTTTTGCACTCTAAGCACTTGTTGGTAATTGGTGAACTAAGAGTTAATATGGCCATCAGGCTTGGGCTTATGAGGTGCGAGCGGAGCCACTGTGTCAACCGCATTTGTCAGTGTCTTCAAGTAGAGGTTGGCCTGTGCACTGGTTTCCTCTGAGAGGTGGAGGAGGTGTTTTGGTTGGAGTGCCTCCAGTAGGGGGGCGATATTGTCTTTAGTAAGTTTGCGAGGCCAAGGTTGGTGGCCAGGGAGGGAGAGATAGTATAAGTCACAATGTAGTGGTCGGACCATGGGCAGGGGGTGATAGCGCTGACAGCAACCTGACAGTTAAGGTCAGCTATCCAGTCTAGTGTGTGTCCTTTCACATGGGCAGGAGTGCTGACACAATAGGTAAAGCCTAGGGCACTGAATTAATTAGCCATGGAGGCCGCATTCAGATCTGAGGGCTCATTGACACCCACATTGAAGTCTCCTAAGAGGATAGATCATGTGCTAGGTTTCATATACTGTAACCAAAGGAGAATAGGAGGGCTTCTTCAAAGGTTACAAGTGGCCCAGGTGGGTGATATACAATATGGAGGTATAGGGATTCTGTGGGCGAGTTAGAGAGTTTAAACAGTGAGCAGATCATAGTTTCCCTTCTTTATAATATTACATTGCCTAATTACCAGGGAGTCTTTTGAGATCAGTGTGTGGGGTACATTTAAGGCCCAAAGCAGAACTCCCCTACAACAAAAAACCTCATGCCATGACAACGGCTGTGCTGTTGTCTACTTGGCACATGTGTGGCGAGCTTTCAACACTGCCACCCAAAGAATGGCTCTGCATTTGCATCATTTCAGTTAAATTATCAGAAAATAACCATCATTCAAGACGGCTTTGCAATTATTTGTGATCTCATTTTAAAACAATACAAAGTGTGCGCTTCATGGAAACACACCCCTGCGTGTTTATTTCTTCTAATTGACAATAAGTGAGGCAATATATTTCAAGAACGGCATTGCTGTGCAGATAAAGTACTGGAAGAACAAAGAATTATGTTTTTCCCTCAACACGGCTTTTGTTTCCTTTTGCTGCGAACCATGATGCTAAAAATTGCAGTAAGTCAAAGAAATAACGTGGTATTTCTTTTGCCATATAAAATATCAAGGCAATCCTGTGCAGCATCCTTCTGTGTTCATAAACCATCCATATATGTAAAAGCCCCAGAAGATTAATTGAAATTAAACTGTGGTCTGCAGAAACCGCATTTGTAAACGTGAAATGAAAGAAAATGAGCACACCTGTAAAAACTGCTCTGTTGCAAATCTGTAAAATGCTGTTTAAAAGTGAAATGTCAAATGACAGTCTGTGCTCGCACTGAAATGGGATTGAATCTGTGGGTGGGGGTTTGCTATACAAATGTACACTATATTTATCCCACAAGTCTTAGCTTCCGTAGAAAAACTCAGAAACCAGTGGAACTGGTTTTTGGCCAAGGCACTGACTTCAAGGATGCTCTGCCTCCCACGGAAAAAGTTGCATTCATAAGGGAACCAGCCCAAAAGGGCAAATGAAAAGGCTAAGAGTGTGTAAATTCACTGCCCTACTAGACTTGCCGGTATCCCTGCAGTAAGGAACACAGAAACCCAGTAGGGCTGGTGCAGGAACGAGAGGTGCAATTTCCTCCAGCATCCCCTCTGAAGTGGGAACTGTAAGAACTTCAAAGGGGCATCATAAAAGCCCTTTGTTCAAAGCCACGCCAAGACAGGGGCTGTGGGGGTTTGTGGGACCTCCCACACATGTGACTAATCCAGCCCCTTGACTTTAAAGAACTTTGACATTTCTCCCAGTATCCTGAAAAAACACATATTTTACATTATGCCAGTATTTCAGCTGGTTTTTAGACACACAGAAAGAGACCAAGTGCATGTTTCTAGCACTTGGTGAATTGAAATGGCATGAAAAACACATTTAAGGGTGAATTATAAATGGCACAGACATGAAACTTGGTGAAAAGATGTGAAATGTTAGTCGGCATATGTGTAGCCATTGGCAGAATTTTTAATATTATGCTTTTCATAAAAATGGCAAAATTGTGCCAAAGGGCGATGCGACCTCGCACAGAGTCGGTGGTCGGACTGTCCGATTCCCTGTGACATACGGAATCCGCATATCGGCTTCTTATGATGGTGACTAGTATAAATTTGAAGTGTTGCTCCATAACTCATTTTTGGTAAAAAGTAGCTTTGTGAGACAAAGAATGGTCAGAAATGCACACACATAAATTGTGTCATTTCCCCTGAACTAATCGGCCCCAGGGGAGGAGGGAGGACCAGTAGGCTGGCCTATCCCAGGATGGGAAGAATTCCAGAGTACTTCCCCCAGATTGTAAACCGATGATGTAATTTTGGGTATATAAGGGGGATACAGAGAAACTCAAGGAAATCCACTCTCAAATTCATTCAAGATCCAGGAAAGCAGAGATTCCTCCATCCAGGCAGATCCACCCATCCAGATCCAGGCATACACAAGAATCCAGGGAGAAAGGAGGAAAGGCAGCTGATATCATAAAGGAGAGCCCAGTGACCAGATCGCAGATCCCCTGCCTAGCTGTTCTGTATTCCAATCCAGCTGTCCAGCATCCCATCCAGCTGTCCACAGTGACCACACCTTGCCTAGCTGTCCAGCATCCCACCCAGGAGCGCCCAGCTGTCCCAGTGACCAGATCTCTTGGCCCAGCTGTCCCAGTGACCATATCCCTTGGCCCGCTGCCCAGGCACCTGTGCAATATCACATCACCCAGTCCCCAAATTGCATATCCCGCTCTTTTGACCCTTGCACCCTATTGCATTCCCCTTCAAAATCCCAAATTAACAGTATAATCTGTTCACCTTTCCATAGACAAATCTGTCTTACCGTATCTATGTTAGTGTATTCCTTTGATAAGTCCTTCCATAACCTGTTAAATCCTTAGAATCATTTTGCAATTAAATCAATTCATTCCCCTATAAAGAGATTCACGGTGAGCTGGTTGTCATTTGAAATCAACCACCTCATGTCAAGTGCCTTTTTTTAAAATAATTATAGCCATTAAAATATAGTCTCAACAGAAATAGTCTTTGTTTAACAAAAAACATATTTGCCTGTGCATTGTGATTTCCTGCCAACTCTGATTTGCATTCATTGCATAGAAAAAGCCACACTGCAATCCCATTAAGAATAACCCCTTTCTATCAGAATCCTGTCTGTTCTGTGCCTCTTTTGCTTTTCCTGAAACCCAATTTTCGATTTTGACAGGCCAGCCCTTTCTATGGCTGCCTGTCATTAAATGCCCTGTGTAGAAAATAATTGTCATCTTCCGCAAGTGTTTTCTTTTGCATTCTGTTTTTCCCAAAATTGATTTTCTTATCTGTGTTCACATTGCCTTGGTGCCCTGTAAGCTTCCTTATCACTCGAGTGTAGTAACACAAATTTCTGTCCTAGCTATCCCATCACAGTGGTAAACTGCTGCGCAAGTAGCAAGTGTAATCCGATTATGCCATTTTGCTCACAAATAAGGTTTTCAATTTCTTGTCTGGTCTCCCATGTGGGGGTGGTGGGCTGAATTCTAAATTCATTTTTTTTCCTCTTTATTGTGACTCCTTGCCACTGCCTTCCATCCACAAAGAATTTAGTTAGTAGAAGTTTGGGGGTGGGTTTTGCTGGGGGAGTGCTTAAAATGAATGCAATCTGTTATTTGTAAAAAGCGATTTTGCTTATGTTTGCTATTAAAGATTTTGGTATATTTTCTTAGGAGTTTGAATTAACTGTATTGTGGGGATCTTTGCAGTTGTATTGCCACAACACCGGTGGTTGCGGCCCAATTTTCTGATTTACTCTGATTTTTCATTGAACGAGAAAATGTAGAAAATCTTTTATTGTTCCACTCCGGCCTCTTTACAGGTCCATTGTGATACAGGGTGTTTGTTAAGGTGGGTGTGAGACAGGTTTGGGGCTACACAAACCAATAATCCAGGATCCCAATAAAAATAGAAAGCGTTTTTATAGTGTGCCACATTCGTTGTCAGTGGAAGAAGTCCCTGGCTGGAGTGTGCTGTGTAATAAAACCATTACAAGTGCTACCCCACCTCCTCTGGATTCAGGCCTGTCACTTCTGTGAATGTTCCTATGCGGGAGTGATAAGGTCACGGCTGGGCCAGAGGCAGCATGTAGCCAGGATTCGGTAATAGCTAGGAAGTCAAGGTCTAGTGTAGTGATTAGGTCACATATATTCAGTGCATGAGCGGGGATGGATTTTGCGTTAATCAGGGCCCCTTTGAGCAGTGACATGTGTGCTTTAGGTGGTGTAATGGCACTCAGGGGGCGAGAGGTAGTAGCTGTAGCAGGATTGTGGGTGTGAGTAGAGCAGCCTTGGATTCCGGAGTAGTAGTCAGAGTAAATGCTGGATTGTGGCAGAGATTTAGTTTTAGCAAGGTACCAGTGTCCATCTTAAGCAATGAGCAGCTGATAAGAAGCACAGACCTGGTGGGGGCAGTGCATTCACCAAGTTTGCTATATCTCCTCTCAATGGCTCAGTGGGGTTGGGGCACAGGTAGTTGTGATGCACAGTGTGCTGTTTCGCTGTGTGATGGTGGGTGGGTATGAGGCGAAGATGTCTGCATAAGCATTCTTAGAAGTGAGGCAGGTATTCATGTAAGCATGGGGTCTAGACCTCATCTTCAATGGGACACCCTGTTCTCTGATTGGCATTTTCACTAAAAGTGCCTTGGCAGTGTGTGGGCAGCGTATCCGGCATCAGGGATGTATAGGCACTGGCTAAGGATGCGAGACATGCCTGCGCAGCATGTTTTGTCTGTGCTCTCTGTGGCCAGGTCGAGGCCGTCAAAAGAGTTTGGACATGGGGATATGCCATGGGAGCTGTGTTTCCTTCACCGGGAGAGCGGGGCCAGCAAAGGTAGGAGGAAACGCTGCCACAGGACACGTCATGAGAGCAGGCTTGGTGGATACAGACTCTGTGCAGAAAGGATTGTGAAGGGGGTGGCCACCATTGGAGGGATTGTAGCGGCACATGTTAAGCTTATTGAATAGCTCACGACATAGAAAGACCACATAGAAAGACGAACAGGTGCGAGCAGGATTATTGAGCCTAATGCCTGATGCGCACTTACCTTCACCAGAACGTGCAGTGGGCTGATCGTAGCAGCGCTTATGGACCTGATCACATGCATAATTTGTCAGGCATCGGCGGTCACAGAGGAAAGCGGAAGAGAGTAATTTCGGCCTTCACTACTGGCCGGCTGCGCCATCCGGCTTGGTGGGGCAATTCCCTTTTGTATTGCTAGTGCCCCATCAGGTTGTTGCAGGCTCAGCAGAGCCTTCTGGTAGCAGTGGCTTCTTTGCGGGCAGCCTTGTGGTCCTTCGTAGAGACTTCTGATTGTAGCAGGATGCGGAGGGGTAGCAGGGTCTGATTGTAGCGGGATGCTGAGGGTAGCAGGGGGAGGGCTCCAAGTACAGAAAGAATAGTCTATTTCACTAGGACAATTGTTGCTGTAATGCTAATTGCACTATTTCGCTTAAAATGTTCCACAAAGAACTGGTCTAACATGCTTCAGGATTAGTAATGAGGGATCGGATTCAACTTAGATCCTTCAGATATTGACACCTGTATTTGATTTATTCAGTCCAGTAATAATGTTGTTCTCTCTCATGAGATGAAGGGTTAGAGGAGTTGAAAACAGTACAGAACCATCTGCATCACAGTCATATAGAAAATATATATATATATGTTTTGACAATCCCAAACATCAAATCACATTACCCAGGTTAGCCCATTCCAACATGGCTGCCTCACCAACATCCAGATGAGGTTTGATTAAATGTAGGTACTTTAGAATGAATTCTGTATGTGAAGGGTTTATGCCAGGGCATCTATTTGCCTAGCAATAAAACACAAAATCACTCACAAGCTTTATTGATATCCTATTGAGATACTCTATGTCACGTTGCCAAAGGTTGTCCAGAAAGCGACCTACTTTATCAACTACCTTCCTACTTGATATCAAAAATATGAATAGTTTGCAATGGGAGTCTTGTATTAAGTCAAACCTGTTTATTTGAAAAGGGCCTCATTGGTGAGTGTGGCGGTACGGGATAAAAAGGTGCCAAAGTGGCACCAATTACATTAGCGCCACTTTATCACGGTGTTACTGCAGCGCTGTACTACGAGTTTTGAAAGTAAGGGAGAATGGTTACCCCCAGAACTAGTTGGATTTACCTACAAAATTAACCCTTTGTAGTGAATCCACAAACAGTGCCCATGGAATCCTATGGACTCCAAAAAAAGGAGTCCAAAAATACGGACTAATACCACTGTGCGGCTGCTCAGAATCCCGTAGTAAATCCAGGGGACCAAGTGGTGGTAACAGTAGACGCTTTTGGGCACCAAACTCTTTATGTGGCCTGATGTTGCAAAACATTAATTTATAAAACACTGGCATAGTCAGGCAATACATATGGATGTTTGCCTATTATTTTTAAACTAGAATTCTACTGGAATACACTTAGATACATGAATGTATTTGTTTGGACTACACCCACATTATAGTGCCTGTTTGTGAAGCATGAGGGCCAAAGGCATCTGTCTTCATTCATTAGAAAGTAAAGAAAAGCTTGCTTGATCTAATAAGAAACAGTCCACATTTACCACATGAAAGTATGACACAGAAATTAAATAAGGGACACTGAGGAAATGTGTTTTGTTTTTAGCTAGGGGTTTGTTTAAGCGGGAGGCCTATTATGGCATATTTAAGAAGAAGGTTTAGTTCAGATGATGGTTCATTTCAGATTGTAGTTTATTCGAAATTACGGTTTATTTTAAACCATTGCATTTTTAGATTGTGGGTTATTTGTAATGCCGACTGATTTCAAATTATGTTTAATTACAGATGTTGTTTGCCTTTAGGCATTTCTTCATTATTCTTATGGGCTTTCACAGAGGAGTAACCTCTCTCTCTCTCTCTCTCTCTCTCTCTCTCTCTCTCTCTCTCTCTCTCTCTCTCTCTCCACCACCTTCTCTCGTCCTCTGTGCCTAAATCACTGACTCTCCTTCTTTCTCTATCTCTCTCTGACTCCTCTATGTCTGGCTCTCTTTCTCTGTCCCTTGCTATCTATCTCTCTCTTTCTCTCTCTCCCTCTCTCTCTCTCTGTCTCCCCCACCGTCTCTCTTCCTCTGTGTCTAAATCACTGCCTCTCCTTGCACTATCTCCCTTCGACTTGCCCTCTCCGTTCCTCGCTCTCTCGCTCTCTCCCTGCCTCTCTCCCCGCCTCTCTCTCTCTCTCTCTCTTCCTGCCTCTCTGTCTCTCCATCATTTTCTCTTCCTCTGTGCCTGTCTCACTGCCTCTCCTCTCTCTCTCTCAGTCTCTCCCACCTTCTCTCTTCCTCTGTGCCTAAATCACTGACTCTCCTTGCACTATCTCTCTTCGACTTTCCCTCTCTCTCTTGTTCTCTCTCTCCCTGCCTCTCTCTCTCTGTCTCTGTCTCTGTCTGTCTGTCTCTCTCTCTCTCTTTCTCTCTCTCCCTGCCTCTCTGTCTCTCCCGTCTTTTCTCTTCCTCTGTGCCTGTCTCACTGCCTCTCCTTCTTTCTCTATCTGTCTCTGACTGCCTCTCTGTCTCTGTCTAGCTCTTTGTCTCTGTCTCTTGCTATCTTCCTATCTCTTCCTCTCTCTCTCTCCCCCCACCTTCTCTCGTCCTCTGTGCCTAAATCAATGACTCTCCTTGTGCTATCTCTCTTCGACTTTCCCTCTCTCTCTCTTGCTCTCTCTCTCCCTGCCTCTCTCTCTCTCTCTCTCTCTCTCTCTCTCTATCTCCCTGCCTCTCTGTCTCTCCCTTCTTTTCTCTTCCTCTGTGCCTGTCTCGCTGCCTCTCTTTCTTTCTCTATCTCTCTCTGACTTCCTTTCTGTCTCTGGCTCTCTTTTTCTGCCTCTTGCTATCTTCCTCTCTCTCTCTGTCTCTCCCACCTTCTCTCTTCCTCTATGCCTAAATCACTGCCTCTCCTTGTGCTATCTCTCTTTGACTTGCCCTCTCACCCCCCCCCGCTCTCTCTCTTCCTCTCTCTCTCTCTCTCTCTCTCTTTTTCTCTGAACTACAGTTTTATGGAACGATTTATGTTTCTCCGTCAATGAGAACAAGATTTTGTGTGGCCCCAAAATGTTTCAAATCCAAATGAAATTTCCGTAGCAAAGTTTTTTTGTTTTGTTCTGAACTGCAGCCCAAACACAATGGAAGTGCACCATTCATTTGAAACAATACGTTAACGACCGTTCTAAATGCATATCTCTTCTTTTTCGGGCTAAATCTGAGACCAGATAATGGCCCTCATTCCGAGTTAGGACTACACCATGGAGTAAATAGCTCCATGGTTGGCAACCATGGAGCTATTTACTCCATGGAATACCAGCATGGTGAATGGAGTAATTACCGGTCCATTCCAAGGTTGGATGGACCGGTAATTCCCCATTCACCATAGCCCTTCCCATCCCCATTTCTGCCCCCATAGGGCTCAATGGGAATGGGGAAGGAGGTAATTACGGCACCGTAAATTACGGTGCCGTAATTTACTCCAAGGTCACTTTGCGGGTCCCGTAATTTACTCCTGCTAAAAGCAGGAGGTAAAGAGGGACCCGCAAAGGGAACTCAGAATACGGAGGTAAGGGATTACCGCCATCGGTGCCCTTACAGGCGCTGGTAATCCCTTACCTCCAACCTCGGAATGACCCCCAATGTATGTTTCTTCTCTTGGCAGAGTCTCAGGACTCCAAACCCGAGCATGTGAGTTGTGGATGCTAGTATTAGCACTTGAGCTGGGCAGCCTTCCTCGGCTTCACTGATCCAGTTCAACAGACCACGATGGGCAAACACTTTGGAGGAAAGCATATTGCAAGACCCGTGGTGGCCACACCCAGACCCGGGGGTTTACAACATGCCTCAAAGAGGCTGAATAGGATCTCTTGGGGGGAGATAACATGTGTTTGGCCATTGAGGGATCGGCTATAGATACATGTGCATGTCTGTTCATATTTAGGGTGACAGCAACTGCACTGGTAAGACATTGGGCCTCATTATGAGTCCGGCAGTAGCAATGCCGGTAAATAGAGTAGAGTCATGAATTTACCAGCACCCTGCAATGAGGACTTACAGGGGCATTCCAGCCCCGGCGGACCCGGTAAATCCCCATTGCCGGGTGCCAGTAATTGTTACTCCCCATTCCCATTTGAGTGCCATTGGACTCAATGGGCAATGGGGAGGCCGGATGCACCGGCACCATTCATGAATGGTGGCGATGCATCCGTCGAAGTCTGCTCGTGGGTGCCGGTCTGCCCACCAGGTCAGATGTGGCAGGCAGAAAGGCACCCACGAGCCGAACTCGTAGTTTGCCGGTCCGGTAACAATGGTACCAACAAGTTTACAGGTACTGCTGTTACCAAACCGGCAACCTTGTAATGAGGCCCATTAACTTTATTCAAGTTCTGACTCATCCAGAGGTGCTAAATTCCAACCAGTGCGCCTTGTGTGCATAGCTGGCAGAGTCATAGCAGGGTGTCGGCCCTTCATGCAGAACCTGCACTGTGCCTAGGGCACATCCAAACGTCATGCCCTTAGGGCAGTGTCCAGAGGGGGTTCTTATAGGCCATGCCCTGTAGTAAAGTGTGACTGGGTCATTGTGTCCAATGCATGTTCCCAGGCCACTCCCTGTGGGTTCTCAAGGCAGCGTCACTGCAAACAGCCAAGGGCCAGAAGCCAAAGTGGAGAACAGAGTGGCACATGCAGGACACAGCGAATGCTATTCTTTGCTGGGGCTGTAAGCATGGCCACTGTGACAGCAAAGCGCCCAAAGACGTAGCCAATGGCATTTAGGCACTGCAGCCAGAGTCACTGGTACCAGGCGTGCAACCAAAGGGTTGTTATCCGAGATCTCATGGCTGATGTCATGAGCAGTGCATGGTCAGAGATGGGCAATAGTTGCATTCGTAACTTTAACTGGTAAATTGCAGTGAGTGTATGTTTTTGTAATAATGTTCTCCATTAAACTGAATGTTTTTCGTTCAATTTGAAAGGTTTGCTTTTATTAATGTAGTTTATTATGTAATTTATATATTTATTAAGTTGTTTTTCAGTTCATAAAACTTTACAACTTTTACATTCATACATACTATCTTAAATTAGTTAATTACAGAAAATAGAAAAACAGATCCTCAATCATTCATACAATAAAACATAATATACAACAATTCTCCTTTTAATACTTAAAAGGCTACTGAACATTTCCTTAGTTCATTGTAACATGTCCATAGCCAATTTGTATTAAAAACATTATTTCTAGACGGAATTGTTTTCCATACTCTATATAAAGCAATATAAACAGCCTCAGATTGCACATTCAGGCACCATCTCCAAAATTCCTCTGATTGTACATAATCCATAGTATGGACGAATCGACCATAATACAACATATAATTATTTCGTCTTTGAGGACATGAGGTTAAAACATGCCTAACAGTTTCTAATTCATCGACGTTCTGGCACATACGGCAATATCTATTGTAATTTCACTGGTGAACTGTGGCAAACTCACCCGAATGGATGTAATCAAATGCCTTGTTACCGTGTTTTAAATTCATGTCTGTGATCTTTAGCATTATCCATTTTAGCTGATCTTTGCTGCACTTAGATGTTGAATCAAAGGTCCTTCCTAGCACTCCCAGATTGCTCAGAGGCACAAGGTACCTTGCTGAAGAGTGCTTTATCCTGTGCTGTAACACACGTTCAATGCCTGTTCCACGAGGCAATGTTCGGGGGAAGTGGGATAACAACATTATCCCACCCCACCTGACCAGACAGGAAAAAGGGCGTGGCCACCCCTTTATATTCACACTGTCCATATCCACCAGTCCCTGCCAGGGGGGCAGTAGCTTAGCAAGGCAGATGGACATTTGCCTTACTGCCTTCTGGGACGTGGGACCAAAATGTCCAAACAACGGGGAGAGTTTCCATAGGCACCAATCCACACGCATCATATCTCACCGAGACATGCTACTACTGCTGCTGAATCTACCTGATTTTAGGCAGGCCCACAATGGGTCTTCGAATCCATGTATTTCCCCCCCTCCACTGATGACTTGGTTACTAAGAGAGTGCCATATGGGAACAGGGCCGGGATAGCATGGCGCATGCTAGGGTTGCCCTGCCCACGTAACATCCTCTGTTGGCATCAGATAAGGACTTTATATATCCAGAGCTGAGTGGGGACTCCCTCCTGGGGAGATAGACTACATGGGATGGCAAGGAGTCCTGCCTAGTTTTAAGGGTTAGGCTGAGGTAACCACAAGATTGGGAAAAGGCCACCCACTATGTGATGCTGTGCATGGTGGTGACATCCACTGATAAACCCCACCCTCTCCCAAAAACATACTACAGACGTTGTGGCCCCAATTAGCGTCAGAGGCGTAGACAGGGTATGGCCTGAGCGGCAAGGCCCGCGTAACATCTGTAAATGCCCACTCAGCAGCGCGTCAATGTCACTACTGTGGTCTCAACTACATTAGGTTCTGGCCCCGCTTGTTAGACAATCCTGGCTACACCTCGGATTTCGTGGCCACTTGTGTGAAAGTGAGCACGAGAACTAGTATAAAATGGGGGTGACCTCACCATGGATTTAAGGAGATAAATATCTGACTGGGTCACTGAGGAGTTGCAGGACCACCTAACTCCTCAGTGACTTTCAGTATCCTGATAATGTAAAATAGGGATCTTTTTTCACTTACACAACCTGCAGTCTGTAGAAAAAAAGAGACCCAGCCCCGAAGACATGGAGAAATGACAATAACCATTGTTCTTTGATATAAAAAGTCGCAGGGTTGTTAATTGAAAGGGTGATTTGCAAGAAGGAGTGAAGTTATCAAAACTCTGTGAAATTCATTTGCATCTCACTTTTTTCGTTTGACTTTTCACAGTTATTTTTCTTTGACACCTTCTTTATTACTAGAATAATTATGTCGCTCAGCATATATAATGTGCATATTAATGTCCATATTCGGTATAGCGTTCCCATGAAAAGGTGTCACAACAAATAGAACAGACATGTGTGTGTTATAACACGAACGAGTTGCGTGTTGTTTGCTCTGAGTGTCTGGCTTCTATCCCGCAGAAATGCACTGAAGAAACCCTGACAGTGCCCATCCGCAGATATTCGCACGTGTTTTCTGATTTTGCACAACTAAACCTATTTTTTAATGGACATGTGCTGTTCAAACATTGGCCTAGTGACAGCCACGTTTCTAATGATTGTCTCGGCAAGGGTCATAGATTTTTTTTATAGGCTTTATTTGTTTACAATAAAGACAACTCTTAGCCACAATTATTCATAAAATTACATAATAGAAACATAAGGGCATAGCTAGCCAAACGGTAGATTTCTACCGATTTCTACCGAAAGGTTAGGATGCCCATTGAAAACTGAGGGGGTCAACCCACACATTACCATTCATGTCAAATTCTCAAGAAGTACTAAAACAAATGTGTACTTTTGTCTTGTGAGACCACTTTCACAACCGCCTTTATCAGAGGTGCCAATATTTCATACTGCAACACTCAGTAAAAATGAGGCTACAGTCAAGGCCTGAGGCAACAATGATGCACATGTTCAGTGCTCGATACCGAAATATAAATAAGGTTTTAAAATGAAAAGGCAACGGTCAAAATTCAAATCCCAGAGGCCATATGTAATTTTAAAGAGAAGCATAGTTGTACAACTTCCGGTTTACTGAAATGCACAGCAGGAAGGATACAGGGTTTCCTGAAGCTGACAGTAAGAGGTTGGGTTGATTGTGGTAGGCCTATGAGTTTGCTTCATCGTTAATATGCAAAATATGTAAACAAAAAATTATGGAGGCACGTAAAGCTGCAGGGTGTAGCAGGAACATCATTTCACCAAAATGCCTGGGGTAGGGGAAGAGACATTACACAAGCCTTGACCACTGATGACATCACAGGAAGGAATGTCATTTGACCCCACCCAAAGTGACATCACCGGAAGTGGTGGAACATGACAGTTCACCCCTTGATAAAACAGGAAGTGGCATTAAATGTTCCTAAGTACACTATGAAAAAAATGGTTATGAAATCACTTTAATGTGATATACATTTCATAAAAGAATGGATCACTATATGTATCCTTAATATTAGTGTGTATATGCCCATATTAACAAATATACATACACTATCACCCATCCTGTGTTGGAACTCATTTATCAACCTCAGAAGGATAAAAGGCTAAGTTGGTTGTGCCGGGATTCGAACCTGCAAATAACACACATTGCAGCAGCGACCACTCAACCCAATGAGCTATCTCGCCTGCTACAGTAAAATAATCGATTACATTATCGAATGCTTTCAAAATTAGCAAGCAAATGAACACTATGTAGTGGATACCGTTAAACTGGTAACTGAGATTTAACAGCAGGCCAGTTAATCTGCTGGTCTGGTGTAAAGTTGGCCACTTGTCACGCCGGCATGGATATACCTTTCAGGCTTCAGAGGTTGGCAAAATACATACCATTGGGAGGGTTCATAACTGTGTATTAAATATTTTAGAGTAGCGCATGGAAAGCAGCGCTCTCACATGGCACCCAGCGCTCTGGGCACTCGTTACCTCATACATGCAAAAAAACACCCTGAACAGAATGCAGTGGAGATAGGAAAAGTAGAAACATTACAAAAACATTAATTGTGGCACAATGAAATCAAGGATCCCTTTATCTGCTATGGTCAAACCTTTCTACACTGTACACAAGCTTTCAGGCACAAGGATTTTGTCAAGTGACCGAGGACACCGAGATGGAATACCTTGTGATGATTGTAACAGAAACAACAGCAGAAAAAAACATGCTATAATTGCAACTTGCGAAAAGCAAAATACATGGGCCTCATTACGATTCTGGCGGTAGCCGTGCTGGTAAAACCGACAGGCTGCCGCCAGATTCGTGATGAATTACCACCACCTGACTTGCTGGAATAACCGGGATATTGCAGCCCTGGCGGCCCGGTAGGTCAGGCGGCGGCAATTGTTAACTCCCCATTCCCATCGAGTCCCATAGGACTCAATGGGATTGGGGAGGACAGAAGCACCGGCACTGTGTGCAACAGTGCCGGTGCTTCCGTCAAAGTCTGCTGGCGGGTGCCACTCTGCCCGCCAGGGTCAGACCTGGCGGGAGAAATGGCACCCGCCAGCAGACGGGTAGTTTGCCGGTCTGGAAACAAAGGTGCCGGTAAGCTTACCTGCAGCGTTGTTTCCGGACCAGCAAACTTGTAATGAGGCCCATAGTCTAAAATGGATGATTATTCTACTCTACATGCTTTTTGAAAGTTTTTGTCTGCATTGTAAATTTGAGGTGGTTAAGAACAGACTAAATCAGTGGCTCGCCCTGAAAGTGTGTCTGAAATAAACCAGTAATGAGTCTCGCAATTATTGTATCGAATTCCAGGAAGACAACATATTTGCTAGTCCCATTTTTTCTTATTTAGGGTCACTGCTCACAGTTGGGGAACCCCTTGTACTGTTCCAGGCCTGAACAAAAAAAGCCAGCCACTCCAGAAACAAAGAGCCACATTTCGTTGGCCACAGCCCAGGAGCTTCCATTAAAACATTTGTTTAGGGGTAGAAAGCGGGGCCACAGGGGTAGCAAGGGAGACCTCTGCGGTCACAGGTGCGGCCACAAAGCACTTTGCAGGAAGGTTCCTTGTCAGCATGTTTACTAACGTACTCCCTACAGACAGACCCTTGAACAAGCGAGGCTAGGCAGCCCCTCACCCTAAACTGTGCAGATGACAAACAAAAACCTATGAGTCTGGGTAATTTCGTACTCCTTCTATCTATTGCAGTATACATATGCTGCTGGGAAAACGGTCTTGCGTTGGCATAGAGACACCTTCCTCCTCCAGTATGGCTCTTGGCAATAGATACATGAACTGCTGGGAATGACATATGATGCCAGCCAGCTGATTAGCCAGTGGGAAATGACATCGGGCGACCTGTCCATGAAGCAAGGAGAATCTCTGGTGCAAGCTATTCAAGAGGATTAAAATGAGCGGTAAGATTTGTTCAGTCTTCTGGAGCAAATAATCGGGCCTGCGGGACCGGAGAGGTCCGAGAGGACCAGCAGGTTGCATATTTTTAAGTTGGCCGGAAAACAAGGCTTTGTGCAATCCAAGGCCCCAGGAGGTTCAAGAGGGAACGTTTGGCCATGAGGCTTGATCTAGACAGGTCAATGGGGAGAGGACCTTGAGGTTGTCGAGCCTGCGTTGGCTTGTTTAGGAGCATGGGAAGTTCTATGACTTCTTTTAAATGAGTTCACTAATTGGGTATATGTCGTCGTGTCTAGCGAAATGGGCACTGAAGTGTAGTTCATATGTTTGGAATTGTTCCTGCAGAGCGTAGCCTTTATTGTATTTAGCAAGGATGCAGGTGTTGCTTTCAGATCCTGTGTCCCAAACTTTTTGTTTCATCGTGGAATTGCACATGTCTTCTGTTCATAATCCTCAAAAAGCAGAATAATCTCTATATGCCACAGACAGCAGTGCGTAATTGATTTTTTAAACGTATTTTTAAATCTTTTCCATTCGAACAAATCATAACACGTCCAGACTGCATCATTTTCAGCATATATTTTTAACATTGGGTAAGGGTCAATTTTGTATTGCACGGGTCTGGTCCCAGAACTACATGCATTTTTTTGTAAAGATTAATGGTTATAGTTTGACCAGTTGCAATTATATGTATTTTGCAGTCTGCATTTTTGTCAAGCATTTATTTTTCCTCGTTGTCTGGATCTATTACTTTCAAGCTAGATGCAAATCATATGTATTACAAGTGATACAATACAACCACCAGCAAAAGTAGCAGGGGTCAAGTAATAAATAAAAAGTGGGGGGACTCATCACCATACCAATTTAATGTGGTGTCACCAGAAATTAGCATATCAAGGGGCCCTCTGAAAAAAGTTGGAGGACTCCTGAAAAAAGTGGGGGGACTCTGTCCACCGATGCGTACCCTAGATTTGAGCCCTGATTAGTATGCCAGCCTCGCTGTCACTGCACAGGCTGCTCCTTGTGTTATTTGAAAAGGCAATGAACCAAAGAATTTGCCTGAGGGCAACAACATGCTGCCTTATCCTAAGTATTGCATTCTCCAATGTCTGAGAGGGTAAAGGGATTACTGACTAGATCTAAGTTGCAGTGGTTTATTGAGAGGCCACCGTCGCCAAAGGGAGTTCCTTCCCTCCCCAATCTAGGTGTAACAAAATGTACAGTTTAATGTCAATTCTTTATTCAGCCCTATTTCTGATGCACATCATACCCCTTGGATCCCTCACCCTGAGCTACCAATGAGCCAAGAACCAGTACGGTGTACAGGGAATATATTTGTATTTATTTGGATGATAGGTATTAGAAAATCACACTAAAATGTCACACACCACTTTATCCGTGGCTCAGCAAAATAACATTCTCTCTACATAAATAACTCACACAATTTGGTTGGGAAAACTGAAATCACAATATTTTACTTTACAGAAATTTCAAAATAAATGTTCATCAACATGGGTTACTGAATAACATCACTTTACATTTGCAATGCTGTTCGGTTTCAGGATTCCTGCATGCTTAAAAGGCTAGCAGTATAAAAAGACATGGGGCCTCATTACACGTAGTACGGTAAAGGTTTACCGGTACCGGTAAGGGCACCGGTACCGGTAAACCCTTACCACCTTATTACGAGGTCCCTTTGCGGGTTGGTACTTTAATGCCTGCTTTTTAGCAGGCGTTAAAAACCAACCCGCAAAGGGACCAGGGTGCTAATTACGGTACCACAATTTGCGGCAACGTAATTAGCACCTTCCCCATTCCCATTATGCCCTATGGGGCAAAAATGGGAATGGGGAAGGGCAATGGGGGAAGGGGAATTACCGCCCCGCCAACCTTGGAATAGGGTGGTAATTCCCCTTTCCTACAAGGCGGTGCCGGTATTTTACCGGCATGGACCAAGGTGCTAATAGCACCTTGGTCCACCGACTACCGTGTAATGAGGCCCATGGTGATTTAGTAGTGCGCTTTTTAGACCCCTCCCCAACTTTCATCTATGTTGGGGAAATCAGAAAAAAACATTGAGATGATTTAAGAATTTTGGATTTCAGACACCCTCTCCACTTAAAGGCCTGTTTTGGGGACGTTGAATGGTAAACATTGGGATGATTTAAGAACCTGTGCTTTCTGACCCCCCTCCACTTGAAGGCCTTTGTTTGGGAAGCTGGATGGTAAAAATTGGGATGAGTTGAACTTTTTGGAATTCAGACCCCCTCCACTAAAAAGCCTGTTTGTGGAAGCTGGATGGTTAAACTTGGGATGATTGGAGAATTTTTCATTTAGACCCCCTCTACTTAAATGCCTGTGTTGAGGAAGCTGAACAGAAAGATTGCCCAATTAAATTACAGACTATAGTTTTTCAGCGCACACTGGTAATGAGTGTTGCTATTTTTTAATATTAACAGAAATCGCGCCATGATGTTCCACCAAGGGGAATTCATTAAATTAAGACAGTTTTTGCACCTCCCCTAACCGCTGCCCACTATGAAGGGGAAGGATTTAATGACATCAGAATCCGCCACCTTTGGGTTGCAAAGGGTTCAAGTCTACTTACACTGAAAACCTCTGTTTAGATTTCAGGAAAGCCGGCTGCACCTAAGGACCCCCTGGAAGGAAAGGGCACGGATCTGATCACTCCACTCTCAAGGATGGTCCCCAGCTCTCCATCATACGACCCAGTCAGCTTTTATGCCATCCCAACAATGGACAGCTCCATCTAGATGTACTCTCAGCAAAAATCTCCTTTTGGAGTTTCCTTGTGGCTGTCAGATGGTAGATTTCAGCAGCTATCTCTCCCTCATAGTGCATCCACTTTGTATACTAGTCTTGACACCATCAAGTTTACAATCTTGGGCAGTACCCTGCAAGAGTTCTCACAAATAGGATTGGCAGTAACCCTTCTCTCTCCTTCTAAATCCAGCCCTTCTCTAAGGATTGGTTTAGGAGTCTAGAGCAGACATAGGCAATTCCCATTTGCAATCCACTTTTGTTTATTTGTTTTCATGTCAATTTTCAGCAGAAATCTAGTTTTGTATAGAACTCCACAATTTACTAGTAACTGCTTTACGATACATATATTCTGCTTCAGCTACTTATGGGGAATTTAATAAAATGACAGCCATTTCCACATCATGTAGCACAGCGGTGTAACAATTTTCCACCCTTTACTCAAAAAGCACAATCAGTATGAGCATGCAATTTACTCTCCAAATACCTCATTTTAACCCCCACCAGTTCATCAACCCTTAAATCTGGGACATGTTCATAGCAGCCAGGAACACCTTTTAGCTCGCCATTACAATTACCTATGTTGCAGGTGGTTGAATCAAAATCGGCTAAAGATTACCTAAACAATGACATGTCAATCAAGGAAGTACGACTTATTGTTGCTGAGAAAAATGTCTAAATGATAATAGTCATTTTAAATTAATAAGAGATCTTTAGGTTGTGCAAATTGGAGCCCTTCTTTTCCCAGCACCATTTGCCTCTCTGGTCCATTCTGTGACCAGAATTCCTAAAATAAATGTATTAGTCTCTTTGTTGTTTGAAGTTGGTAGCTGTCGATCATAAAACCTGGGTCCTTGGCAGCAGAGAAATCCCCCTCCCATATTCCTGTCATGCACTGGCTAAAACATTTGCTTGCTCAGAACGGCATTCAGAAACCTGCTTTTTGACACCCCACTGGCGACATTTTATTGCAGTTGTAAAGAGTTTTGATGTAAGCTAGGATTTCAGTGGGGGAGTCCTCTGTGAATTTTACCCAGAGACCCACCATTTGTCCTTTGCTGAAAGGAACTCATATATTGCATTTTCCAACTTCAGCCTTGATTCTTTGGCATACAGTGTAATTTACTGGCCAGGTTCACTTTGCTATTGCGCTGAAAGTACAGGACGGTTACTGTCAGGCATTAATAAAATACGCTTTTGATTATCTGCTGTTTATTTTTCTGCTGAAAAGTGGGTCTGAACTGTCACAGTGCACCACCTTTTGAAGGGTGGCAATTTCAATGAAAATGTTGCAATTATTTCTCAGTCAGCAATGTGATGTGCTCTTCCAATCTGCACTTGAATTATATTTTGATTTGAGCTTTCTCTGGATTTCCACTGCAGAAAGACACCTACATAGTCGGCCTCAGGCCTACAGGGACATTTCATGGAAACAAAGTGGTCTTTTCTTTTCAAATGTTGGCCGGTATATTATCCCTAGAATCTCCCACATCTTCGTCATCATCTCACTGGTAAAATGGCTTCCTCAATCCGACTCCATCCTTTGCAGGAGGCTGAAACGAGAGAAGATGTGGTTGATCATTAGTGCAGCAGCTTTCTCCGCATTACAATTCGGAGCTGGAAGAGACTCTACCCACTTTGTTAACAAGCATATCACATTCAAGATGTACTTGTTTCCACTTGAGGAGCGAATCACTGGCCCGATAAAATTGATATGCAAATCTGACCAAGGCAGAGTCATTTCACTTTTTTGTAGTGGAGCTCTGTGTGTGAGTGAACTGGGTTGGAATCAAGCACACAAAAGACACCCCTTTACGTAAGGGTCAATGTCCTGCCCATGTGTGGCCAGTAGGCAACCTCGCAAACGTTTTCTATTGAAATATGGTTTATAAAACCCCCTATGCAATAGTCATGTCATGGGTGTGGTTCAACATCAGACTTCGGAATGAGGTATGTACCACTGACTGGTCACAGCCAGATAGGGATCTCCTTACCAACAAACCGTCTTGGATCCAGAACATCTTGGAAAACTTCATCAGCACCCTGGAGATCATCTTTACCGGTATAATCCTACTCTGTTAGAGGAAAACCCACGGGTTCCTCAATGTGTTGGAATTTTCCAATGATCGTGTCATCTTTCTGTGCAGTGATCAAATCTGCATCTGGGGTATTTTAACTCCACTAGGGGCAGTCAAGAGTTCACTTTTGACACACGTTTGTGAACTGGTGATAGCAGCAACTTGGATTTCCAACAGCAGGTATTCCGTTTCTTTGAAATCCCCCTGCAGGGCTCTGGTTTTAGCCGGCTGGTCAGCAAGGTCATTCCCCCTCATATCTGGCCCTTCTATTTTGGAATGATCTCTAATCCTTTTCCAATAAATGGTCATCTCATTGGAAGTCACCAGATTGTTAATTGACTGGATCAATTTGACATGCTTTTTTGGTTTATTGTTGGCACAAAGTATGCCTCGATTCTTCCAGTTAATCAGGTGCTCCACAAACCCATTCCTGACATAATGAAAGTCAGTGATTATGGCCAGTGCATTGAGTTGGTGGTGCACTGCAGTGAGGATGGCTTGATGAACGGCCATTAACTCTGCAACCTGACTACTTCAGGGTCATATTTTGTAACCAAGAGAGGGCTCCAGAGTATCATTCACCCAGGCATTCCCAATGACAGCCACCAGTTCTTTTTCTGCATTGTTCTCAACATGGTAGGAGCATCCATCCACATAAAATGTGGGTATCCCTTGACACATGTTGTCTTCATCGACCTTGTGTGGGGAAGTTAAGTATGCCTACATGTTGTTGTTGGTCATTAGACTTTCATACTCAAATCAGTTTTCTTGAGCACAATCATGCAAATCCGCCAACCCATGCAATTTTTGTTTTTCCATACCTGTTCTTCAGAGGAAAGCCTTGCATGGACAGAATCCAGGAAGTAATTCTGGAATGACATTCAGTCAGTTTGTCAGTTTGGTGATATGGCAAGGGTTGGTGAGGAGTCTCGACAGTGATGTGAACCCCTGGATGAATGCGCAGTCACCGTTGCCAGGAGTGCCTTCTCACAGTCATTGAATTTTTCCTCCACAGAGGACAAAGTCTTGCTCTTGTACCAGATGACTTTGCTGACCATGTCATGCTTTTGATACAACACCGCTGTTAGGCAAGTACGGAGAACCCTGTTTCCAAGAAGAACTCCTTGTTCTTTATGGGGTAAACCCAACAAGGGGCCTTGGAAAGGCTTCTTTTCAGTTGTTTAACTGCCTCTGCTTGTTCCGGACCCTACTCCCACTTGACTCCGGCCTTTGATAAATGGACTAAGGGTCGAGTGACCTCTGCGTAGTATCCATTGAACTTCCAACTATAATTAGTGATTACTAAAAGGCTTCTTATTTTTTTTAACTTTTACTTTAATTTATTTATAAGGCGCAGCCAGAGTGGCCCAGACGCATACAGGCGCCGAACAAAGTCAGTAGTGGACAAACATATTTGAAACAGGTCAAAGCAACCACCCTTATTTGAATAAGTGCGTTTTGAGTTTAAAAAAAAATACTTCCAGTGTCGGGCAATTTCTCAAAACTGACGGCAGGGCTTTCCATTTTACCGGGCCAGCTGCCCAAAAAGGCACCCACTCTAACCAGTTCCAGAGTGGTTTTGTGGATTTGCAGGTTTTGTTCACAATTTCAGTGAAGGGAGCGTACCACCAGTTTGTTATTTAGTCTCTTGGCGATATAAGCAGGACAAGAACTGTCAAGAGACTAATAGGTGATGGTCAGCAGCCTAAACTCTGTCCTCTCAGCATTGGGTAGCCAATGCAATTTTCTTCTCACCTCCGACACATGGTCAAACTTTTGTAGACCCATGATTGCTCTGATGGTGCTGTTCTGCACCACTTGGAGTACCTACTCCTATGAGAAGGGAGCGACAATAATCGATTTTAGTGGAGATGATAGCTCAGGCAATCGTTTCACAGCTCTTTTAAGATGAAAATGGGAGGATATACGAGGGCAGTCTAATATAATAAGCTGATGCTGCTACTAAGCTATTCACCTGGGCAGACATGCTGACGGTCTGATCGAGTGCCACTCCTAACCATTTTATGTTTTCCTTCATCGGAATGTCATGATCTGCGATACAGAAAGATTCATAATTTGAATCAAGTTTAGCGGGTCTACGCATAGTGCCAATAATCATAAGCTCTGTCTTGCCTTGATTCAGTGCCATCCCGCTCATGGCCATCCACTCGCGTATAAGGTCATATACCTCTAAAACTGCTCTGGCGTCCTTCTCATAGATGCCTGTTAATGGGATGAGACACTGTGAATCATTTGCATAGTTTGAAAAACAGATTCTTTTTCTTCTAACTTATGAAAGAAAGGGGCAGTCAACAGCTTATATAAAACCAGGGAAGGCAAGGCCCCCTGTGGAACACCATAACTAACTGTACAGGGTCAGCTTCTGCTTGTTTACTATAAACCTGCATGGTTCTCATCCCTAAAAAGGACTGCATCCAGTCCCTTGCTTGCTCACTAAAATTTGCTACCTTCTGCAGTCTATCCAGGAGGGGGTGATCCACCAAATCGAATGCAGATGATAGATCCAGGGACATCAGTAGCATTGTTGTGCCTTCTTTAATATTGGTCATCATATTGGATTTTAGTTCCAGCAACGCTGGCCCGGTACTGAAACCTGGTTGAAAGCCCGACTGACCATCATTCAAAATGGGATGATCTTTTATGTGGCAAAGGAGTTGTTCATACGCCACTCTGTCCATTATCCTCAAGATGAAGGGAGGGTTGGAGATCGGCCGATAGTTGGCTGCAATTCTAGGGTCAAGACTGGGTTTCTTTAGCAGAGGGGTAATACAGGATCCCTTCACTCTGTTGGGAACCCTACCCTGTTTAAAGGAGGCATTCACAATGCTTGTAATTGAGCTGATAAAAATCTCGGAACAGGTCTTAATAGCCGACTCTGGAAACTGGTCCCCTTTGCAGGTGGACGGCTTAAGTTTAGCTAAGATGGTATGAAGTTCTTCTTCCGAGATACTCCTGAAGCTGAACTAGGTAGGAACTGCCAGGAAGTGGGTTCTTTTTCTTCTGAGGCCTTAAGGCAATCTATAAGCCGTGAATTAGAAGTTTGTTTAATGCCATTTTTTCTGTTTGTTTGTTTGTTTGTTTGTTTTAATCACTTGTAATGCGCACCAGACCCGGAGGTTACCGGGCAAAGCAGTACCGAAAATGCGAAGCTTAGGTTTCAGGTTACAGATAATATACAATGAAGAACATACATATACAGTAATGTACAGGTTACAAATAGTGTGTAGTGATGTGCATATATGTACAATTATATACAGGTTACATTTGAGTGAATACCGGATTTTACATGTAGCATGCTGACAAGTAAAAATTAGACTTTTGAACAATGGAGTGCAGAATAAGGGTGAAATAGTAGCAGGCTACAGCCAGGCTCAATATACATAGACCAGAGAGGTTGATTAGTGGTAGGGCGAGACTAGCTTAAATAGGCACTATCAGGCTAACTAGCACAGATCAAGGAGGTGCAAGTGGGATAGAGTGGTAACCGGGAGGTGTCTAGCATCACTGCTCAGAAATGTAGCCAGTCTACTCTGGGGAGTAAGGGAGCTGGGTGGGTACTGATGAGCTAGATGTCAGAGGCTTTCAGGAGATTGATATATTTAGATCTGAATTTCAGAAATGTCTGGTCTTCACGTAAGGATAACTGTCTTAGTTATCATAACTTCTTGAATCTGGGTACACCACTCCTGATCTTTATCTGTAGATTCCTGATATCTAATTTCCGGTTTCTCCAATTCTCTAAGAATAGTAGAAATGTCCTTGGAATCGTGTTGAGCATTTTGAAAACGTGCTTCATACGATTATTTTTTGGCTTTTATGACTGCAAGTTTAAATCTAATTCCAGCTCCCTGATAGATAATCCTGTCCTTTTCTTCCTTCGAGTTTCTCCTCCCTTGTTCTACTCTTAGGGCCCTATTCTCGTGTAGGTGTTAAGTATCAAAAAGGACGTTTAATGGCTTAACAACCTTTTCAGTACTTAAGACCTATTCTGAAGGTGGCGCATTCTTCCGAAGTTGGAAGGAATGCGCCACTATCGGAATGCATGTGGCGGTTGCTAGGATGGGTTGGAAACCAACCTAGCAACCGCCACATTCGTAAACAGGCTTTTTGGAAGCCTATTCTTGTGGCACTCCTCCAGTTTAATATGTGCGCTAAACTAGCGCGCATTTACGGTACCCTTTTGGTGCCGTTAAACTGGAGGAGTGCCACAAGAAGCCTTGTTTGGTGTAAATTGAAGTGTCCATGTGTCCAAACACCCGTGTTGTATATGGACACTTTCATGTACACCAAAGCAAACAGCGTCAACGTTGCTGCAACATTGAAGCTGCTCGCTTTGGTGTAAATGAAAGTGATCATATACACCGCACAAGTGTATATGAACACTTTCATTTACACCAAAGTGAGCAACGTTGAAGCTGCTCGCTTTAAATGAAAGTGTTCATATACACAGCACGGGTGTATAGGAATACTTTTATTTAAAACAATGCGAGCAGCTTCAACGTTGCATTCTGCAACGTTGAAGCTGCTGGCTTTGGTGTAAATGAAAGTTTTCTTATACACCGCACGGGTGTAAATGAACACTTTAATTTATACCAAAGCCAGCAGCTTCAACATTGCAGGATGCAACGTTGAAGCTGCTCGCTTTAAATGAAAGTGTTCATATACACCACACGGATGTATACGAACACTTTCCTATACACCAAAGTAAGCAGCTTCAACATCGTACAATGTTGAAGCTGCTCACTTTGGTGTATAGGAACTGTGTTCTCGGCAGCATTTTAGTAAAATAACGAATATATCGTTATTTTGCAAAAATGCTGCCAAGATTGGATTGCGCCCGTAAACCCTTCAGACAGGCGCAATCCACATAAATCACTGTCGTGCTCTCTGAGGACGCCCAGGCCCACTTGAGAATAGCAGTGGAGCCTGGGCGTCCTCTTTTGGCGCAGTGAATCGTGCTGTTTAGCACCTTCACTGCGCCAAGATGAGAATATGGGCCTTAGTGTCTTGAATTCTTCTTAGGAACAGTTATTTTTCGTGTGACTTGTAACCTTCTTGTAACTTGTAACCTATTTCTCGTAGAGTGGTAGGGTCTTTTAATTTCAATAAGGCTTCGCCTTCTTCGCCTGGGGATTGAAACCCTGATGGGTGATGTTGTGGCCTAAGAAGTTTACTCTGGTCTTACACCACTGTGCCTTCTGAAAGGACAGTTTAGCACAGGATTTTTGCAACTGGGTTAGAACATACTGGATTTCAGCTATATGTTCCTCTACAATTGAGCTCTTGCTCAGAATATCATCCACACAGGCCAGGTTTCCCCTTTTGGCCAAGTCGGGCATGGCCGTATGAAGGAAGATGTTGAACTCATTGCCAGAATGTATGCATCCAAAGGTGGTTCTGGTTCACGTGTACTGTTGCCCCGGAAGGTAAAGGCAATCTTGTACTGGTCTTCCCAACTTGAGGTTACTGTCCAGTAGCCGTTGTTCAGGTCAATGGTGGTATACACCTTTGACCCATGGATCTGTGCCAGCCCCTGATCGATGTAAGGAAGTGGCCATCATGACATGTAGACCCCTTTTTTCAACTCCTTCAGGGCTCCACATAGTCTCCATTGGCTATTTGGTTTGAGTATCCCCATTACTGGGTTGTTGAAGGTAATGTGTATTGGACAAATTATCCCATGGGATTCTAAGTTCTTAATAATCACTGTTAGTGATTCCATGGACACAAGAGGTAACCAGTATTGTTTGACACGTTCTGGAGCCATCTTGGGGTCTGTGGGTATGGCGGTTGAATGAATGGATGTGCATCCACAGTGGTATAAATCCACTGAATAGATATCTTGGAATTCCAGGAATTCCTGTTTCAGCTTTTGTTTTTGCCCCTCAGTCTCACAAGCATCAGCAATATTGATCCTATCCTCGAACATCTGCTTGAAACCTGAAAAGACCTCATGCTTAGCAATTTCAGCAGTATCCTTCAGTTGGGTTAAGAGATCTCTTTTGATGGTGTTGACCTCGGCAGTAGGTGCCAGGGATTCGAGGTAGTGGTCCTTGACTCTGAACACTACCTACTCCCTCCTAATGTTACAGGTCATCTCTTCCACCTCGTAGGGGCAGGAAGAGTGTGCCTTGAAATTCCCCCATGTCTAGTAAAAATCTATTCTGAAGCAATACCATTGCTGATGTCGAAACTGTTGTTTTGGATTAGTCCTATAATTTCATTACCTAAATCTTTAGAATAATGCTGTGCATCAACTGCCATTCCAAAAAGGTGTCTGCGCCAAAAGTGATACTTTGAGGCTCGTAGTTATCCACGAATATTCAAATGGTGTTGTGTTCCAGGGGTACTAGAGCTGTTGGATTTATATGCAAACCTTGTTGTTGGAGATGGGAATTTAAATGTATAGAGGCGTCCTGATGTTTGAGGTTCTGTCTTTACTTCATTTTGAGGGGAATGGTAAATTGTTGCACCTGTCCTGGGATGTGTGAGAAAGTTGAAGTTTTCTCCCAACCACTCCCTTGGGAACTTCCAGTCAGGTGATCATGGAAGGGCCATCACTTTTGTATCCAGACACTGGGGGTGGACAAGCGAGTGTGGATCACCTAGGTGGAGGGTCATTGGGGATAGGGAGGAGAATGCTCTCAGGCGAGACATGGTATTTTCCCAGTCCAAAAGACACCTTGACCTACTGCCCCGTAGCCTTGGTGGGGTGCTTACAATCACACCTCATCTCTCCCTCCCCTATTCTGAGAAATGCTGAGACAAGGAGGAGGCCACTGAGATCCATGAAGATTTCCAATGGGAATTACACAGGGAATATTGACTGTTTCCACCTGATTCCACTTAACAAGCTGGTTCCCTATATAAGGTGCGGTTATGAGTGAACTGGGGAAGCACAGAGGACCTGAGAATCCAGAGAAGCTGAGAGCTTCACGAAGAAGGATCTGGAGGAGCGTGACATGCTTGCACGCTGACTCGGTGTGCAGAGTGGACTGCAGCATGTGGAAGGGGAGATACGTCCTGCAACCCGGAGGACGGCAGTTGGGACCCTACTGGCAAAGTCTGTGCGAGTGCTCATTCCTCTGGGATGCTTACGAGTCCCACTGGTGCCTTTGAGGCAGGAGTTGAGACCCTGACCTCAGCCTCATCCCAGAGGAAGTTCCCATCAGTGCTGCATTACATGGGGTAAGAAGCAGAGACTCAGTGGCATGTGTGTGGCTAAAGAGGGATAACAGTATTGTGAAAATACCAGGCTGCATGGAGAGAAAGACAAGTAAAGCAAGATAACAGTATTGTGAAAGTGCCAAGTGGCACGAAGAGAAAGAGAAGTAAATTAAGATAACAGTATTGTGAAAGTACCAAGCATCACAGAGTGAAAAACAAGTAAAGCAAGATGAAAAGATGTTGCGAAATGCAGAAAGCAGAAATAATAAGCATGAAACCAAAAGAAAGAAAGCAAGGCAAAGGTAAAGATGCGCAAAAGCGGTGCAGAAGCAAAAAGTACAGACAACAAGCAGAGATGAAAGTAGGCAAGCGGCCCGAAGCAAAGGTTTAAAGAAAAGAGGAGCAAATTAAACACAAGGTGCAGGCGCAACAAGTAAAGCATGAAGGTGTAAGAGGCAAGAAGATAAAGTGACAGAAACAAGAGCCAAGAGAGGGATAACAGGGTCAGAGTGGTTGTGCCTATGAAAAGCCAAAAGCCTGGCGTTCTTGAAAGCCTCTGGTCCTACGCCAAGAAAAAACAGTGTATAAAAGTACTATAGAGTAAAACATGTTCCAAGAGTGACCGGTGCTTAACAATTGGAATTTAAAAAAATCAGAGTGCAACCCGATAAAGAGTAACTTTGTGTTTAAGAGTTGAAAATTACCTCAGCTTGGGGAAAGGAACCTCAAGTGTCCTGAAGACTTGAACTTTTGGTTGTGTTATTAAGAGAATGGAAGCCTGGGGAAGAGAACCTCAAGAAGCTTACAGAAGGAACTGTGATACATTTTTCTTTTTCTGTTATTTTGGAGTTTGACCAAACTGAACTGTGGGGAAGGGAATCCCAGAGAACTTGAGAACTTTGTTAACTACAAGGAGCCTAAGAAGAAGGTTCCTACAAACAGCTCTATTGTTTCACATTGACCAAGCAGCACCTGGTTAGAAGACCACCTGGAGCCAAACCTGGTTCCCATTTTTGTTGAACAACTATTTTCTTATTTTTGAAAGACGCCCTATCACATGTTTGCATTGAGTGAGGTCAAGCATAGGTTCAAACAAAGACAGATTTTTATATTGGAATACTAGACAATGACGGCCATTAGAAACATCAGTTAAGGGAACTGTCCCTTTAGAGTTTAGGGACAGTTAGGCATTACACCAAGCCAACAGCTCTAGTAAATAAAGGTTTTCGAACTCACCCATTTGAGTTTGTGTCTCCCTTGATACCAGGCCTGTCTCATATATGGTGTCAGGTGTGGGATGCAACTCAACTGAAACAAGTTGAGGGATCCTGAAGTATGACATAGGATAGGATTCCTGACACCACAGTAGCAACACAAGGGTCTGTTGGGTTCGTACTGTGTTGAAGCCAGACAGAAACCGTCCAACCAAAGAATGACATCGTATACCTATTTATCTTGTTCCTATTTCACCTCCTGGGACATACATCAGGTTTTGCACCCAAATCAGGATTAGCCTGGAAATCGGGAATTTATGTCCTGGCAGGGGTGATTGATCCTGATTTGAGAGGGGATGTAAAGTTACTGCTCCAAAACCATGTGGAGGAGCCTTTTCAGATCCAGTTGGGAGACCAAATAGCCCGGGGAATATTGGAGAAAATTATGTTACCTGTTCCCAGGGAAGAGACTGAAAAAGAGGCGCTTTAGGCTTTGAGAAGCTGATGCTCAACCTAACTCTACCCAAAACTTAGCCGTCCAAGAGGAAAGCTCTAATGTACTCCCCAACCTACCCTTTGCTCAGCAGAACAATCCTCTACTCGCAGAAGCCTTTTTACAGGTTATACCTCAGTCTGAAGGTTGGAAGGGAGGAGTGCCACCAATTTCCCCTCACACCAAAAGCCTGGCATTCTCGAAAGTCTCTGGTCCTACCCCAAGAAAAACTCCATAAAATTTGCGTGATTTTTAATACCAAATGAGGATGTAATTTGATCATACTATTCTAGATGGTCCCACACCAAATACTTAGCATTTCTTTTTGTATGGGGTTCTGAAGCTCTTATGGTCTTGATGTGCCTAATTGGGTCTTTGACACAACCCTTTCTTTATTTCCTTGTCTTCATTTTCTCTGCCCATTCACCTTTTGACTCAGAGCTGCTATTGGTACTCCATTCCCTCCCTTCCAGGCACCCCCTGTCCCTATGAGAATGGGAATACTTCCCAGACCCGCAGGGTCTTGACTCCTCTTGCCTGTGCCACAGTGAATTCTCAGTGTCATTTGCCCTGTAGTCACCTTTTGGCATAGGATAATATTCAGTCTCTTCCTCAGAATGACTCAACTGTATAGTCTCCCCACTTCCAGACAGTCTTGGGGAAACTCACTCCATCTCCTGAATGTAAGGCGGTCTTTAAGATGACCCTCCTGTGCTGAAGCTTTGAGTGTTCTTCACCAGCGAAGTGAGCTAGGTGGTCTCTCTGCAATTTCATTTTTTTAAGTACAACTCCTTCATTTTCTCATCAAGGTAGCTTTCATGGTCTGAAATACTTACTGGATTATTCCTTACTTCCCAGAACACACTTGTCCGGCCACCTTCTGTTTTGTGTGATAGGGGTAAGTACTCCTCAATTTCATATAAGGACTGGCCTTGTGGATCAGTTTGGCTAGGTCTGGTTAAGTTTAGGGGCCACATGTTTCCTTGGGCTGGGTAGGTGGAAAGCATGACGTCAGTTGCAGTCGGCCCATAGGAAGTTGTGGTTAACTGGCATGAGGTTCCTGGTGGGGAATGCATCACCCCTAGATCAGATGGCCCTTTCCCATATCCTGATTGGTCAAGGTGCCTCAGTGGCTGTTTGTGTTTTTCAATTTCATTTGCCAATCTCTCACACCTGATTCTCTCTGTCCTTTTTTTCCTTTTGTTGTTCAGACAACTGGCTTTTTAACTCTGAGGCCAGGGCCTGAGTGGCCTTGATTTACTCTACTGTGGGTCATTAATTGATCTTTCAATTCTCTGATTTCATTCCGACTTGACTGATTTTTATTGTGTGTGACCTGCATTCTGCGTGCATAATCAAAGTGGTTTGCTTTCAAAATACCAATCTCTTTCTCTTGCGTGTTTTTACACTGCGTTGCCTGTAACAAGTCAGCTTTTGCTTGCCTCACACGCTTCACAAGTTCTACATTTTCTTGGCTATTTTCAGTCAGTTTTTGAGAACCTGACCGACTCTTTTCTGCATCCATTTTCAACTGATGCAACTCCTGTGCAAGGACACTTTTCTCCTGCTTCAAGAGGTATTTTCCTTCACCAGTTGAATTGTCTGTTGTTTTATAGTATGTACCTGCTGATATATATGATCAAAGTCATTTTGGGAACCAACCCATTTTATAATTAACTGACTTGTTTCATTGTTCAGCTCCATTGTTTATAGTTTCAAGATGATGAGGTCGTCTAACAGCCCTCTATTATAAATATTCTGATAATTTACCTTATGTGGCAGTGTGCTCACATTTTCCACACACACATTATGTGCATCTTGCAGTACATAAAACTGTGTTTCAAGCTCTGCACTCTCTTGCTGCTGGGTTTGTAACTAGTTGTTGAGTTGTTCAATGAGACTTTCTTGTTTAACTCGAAAACTAGATCTTTTAACATTTATTTCTGCACCTTTTTTAGAATCTCAGTCGGACTCTGCATACAGGCCTAGCTTTTCTGCACTCGCTCTTTCACTAACTTCAAGTGGAAGCATAGATACAATGTTTCTAATGCTTTGTGCCATATCCCATCTTTACACCAAAGGTCAATACCTTCTGATGTGACATCCTGCATAATTTTAGCTTGCCAGCTCCCTTCATCTGCCTCCCTCCATCCATCATGAATGAACAGCTTAGTAATAAAGTGTCTCCTGGCATCATCTAATTCAATTGTATTCATTTTCTGATAAATTGTCTTTTTGCAAAAATCACCCTGTTGCCACTTAATTTCCACAAACCATGCCAAATCAAAAATCAATGTATAACTTATACACATCCTTGGAACTCAGGGGTCAATTCCTCGCTGCACTTTAACAAGGCAATACAGACTTTCCTTCGACTTTAATGCAATTATTTAAAAATGAATAGTATGTCACAATGCACTTGTCATGAGTCAAAAATAGCCAGTCAAATCCCAGCCACAAGCCTCCAATGTGTGGCAGTTTATTGAGAGGCAACCCTCCCCAATCTAGGTGTCACACAATAAACGGTTTAATGTCAGTTCTTTATTCAGCCCTATTTCTGATGCATATCATACCCCTTGGGTCCCTCCCACTGAGCTACGAATGAGCCAAGAACAAGGCCGGTGTGCAGGAAATATATTTGTATTCATTCAGATGATAGGTAATAGAAAACGACACAGAAATGTCATACACCACTTTATCCGTGGCACAACACAATAAACTTCTCACTACATAAATAACTCTCACAATTTGGTTGGGAAAACTTAATTCACACTATTTTCCTTTATACATATTTTAAAATAAATGATCATAAACACTGGTTCCTGAATAACATGACTTTATCACTTTACATTTGAAATACTGTACAATTTCAGTTTTCCTTTGCGCTTAAAAGGCTAGCAGTAAATAAACACAGGGTGATTTAGTAGTGGGTTTTTCAGACCCTTTGGTCTGTTTTGGGGAAATCAGACAGAAACATTGGGATGATTTAAGAATTATAGATTTCAGACACCCTTCGACTTAAAGGCCAGTGTTAGGAAAGCTGGATGGTAAACATTGGGATGATTTGAGAATTTGGATTTTCCGACCCCCCTCCAGTTAAAGGCCTGTGGTGGGGGAGCTGGATGGTAAAACCTGCGATGATTTGAGAATTTTGGATTTCAGACCCCCCCCTACACTTAAATGCCTGTTTTCGGGAAGCTGAACAGAAAGTTTGCCAAATTAAAATACAGAGTATCGATTTCAGCGCACGCTGGTAATGAGCTTTGTTAATATTGAATGTTAAAAAATCACCCTGTGGTGTTCCGCCAAGTGGAATTCATTAACTTAATATTTATTTTAGTTAAATAGGCTAAGGATCTACCCAGCCCCACCACCCCCGTCCACTATAAAGGCAAAGGATTTAAGGCCAGCAGATTCACCATCTTTGGGTTGCAAAGGGTCCAAGTCTACTTACATTGAAAACCTCTGTTTAAGGTCCAGGAAAGCAAGCTGCATCTCAGGACCCTCTGGAAGGACAGGGCAGGGGCCTGGTCACTACACTCTCAAGGAAGGTCCCCAGCTCTCTACGATATGACCCAGTCAGCTTTTTGGCCTACCCAGCAATGGACAGCTCCACCCAGATGCACTCTCAGATTAAATCTCCTTTTGGTGTTCCCTTGTGGGTGCCAGAAGGAAACATTTCAGAAGCTCTCTCTCCCTCATAGTGCATCCATGTTATATACTAATGATGATGCTACCAAGTTTATAATCTTGGGCAGTACCCTGCAAGAGTTATCACAAATAGGATTGGACAGTTACCTTTCTCTAACCTCCCAAATTCAGCCCCTCACTGACGATTGGTTTAGGAGTTTGGAATGGACATATGGCAATTTCCATTTGCAATCCCCTTTTGGTTTAATGTCAATGTTTGCCAAAAATCTAGTTGTTTAGTAAAATGTCATAATTTACTAGTAACTGCCATAATATACATATATTCCGATTCAGCTGCTCCTAGGGAATTTTATAAAACGACAGCCATTTCCACATCATGTGGCACGGCCAAGTAGGAATTTTCCACCATTCACACAAAAAGCATAATGATTATGACCATGTAATTTACACTCCAAATACCTGCTTTTACACTGCACCAGTAGGCTGACCCTAAAATCCAGAAGATGTTCATAGCAGCTACGTTCACCTTTTAGCTCGCCATTACAATTCCCTAAGTCACAGGTGGATGCATTTTATTGCAACATAATCACCTGCCAATTACCTAAAAAATGACACATCAATCAAGCAATTACGACTTATGGTTGTTCAGAAGAATGCCTAAATCATAACATTTGTTTTAAATTAACAGGAGATCTTTAGGTTATGCAAATTGGAGCCCTCCCATCCCCAGCACCCTTTGCCTCTATGGGCCAGTCTGTGACCAGAGTTTCTAAAACAAATGTATTAGTCTCTTTGTTGTTTGAAGTTGGTAGCTGCCGGTCGTAAAACCTGGGGCCTTGGCAACACAGAGATCCCCCTCCCCACATGCCTGTCGTGCACTGGCTAAAACATTTGCATGCTCAGAACTGCCTTCAGAGACAGCAGGTTGAGGGACATTCGGTTTTCAAAACCCCTCAGGCCACATTCTGCTGCAGTTGTAAACAGTTGGGATGTAAGACAGGCTTTTAATGGCGGAGTCATTTGTGATTTTTGCCCAGAGACCCACCATTTGTCCTTCTCTGAAAGGAACTCACATATTGCATGTTCTAACATCCTCCTTGAATCTTTGACATAGAGTGTGTTTTACTGATCAGGGTTCACTTTGCTTTTGCGCTGAAAGTACAGCGCTGTTTCTTTCAGAAATTAATAAAATACACTTTTAATTATCTGCTGTTTGTTTTTCTGCTGAAAAATCTGTCTGAATTGTCACAGTCAAACACCTTTTGGTGGGTAGCAGTTTAAATAATAATGCTGCATGTATTTCTCTGTCAGCAATGTGATGTGCTCTTCCAATCTGCACTTGGATCACATTTTTGTTTTAGATTTCTCTGGAAATGACAGGTAAGCCTTTTTAAATAGTGCATCCTTGTGTTACGTGCAGAATCCCCAACATTCTGCCTTAATAGGCCCATTTTCTGTGTGAAGGTTTTTCTTATTTTCTTTGATGAAAGCTGCCAGGTCATGCTTCCCGTGGCCCCTCAGTTTCATTTATTTGGGCACTTAGATTAATCCCCACAAAGGGTCAAGCACATGACAGGGACTCACCTTCAAGCATGTTTTTGTGTAGGCCACAGCATGCACTCAATGGTATTTCCACATTTCCGCAGCTCCTTTTCAGCTGTCTGAGGTTGGATGACCATTGGTAGGATGAAGGGAACAGAGACAGAGAAGAAGCGGCAGGTTTTCAGATGACTGAGGTCCATGCAAAGCTTAATATTAATGGCATGTGTTAAAGACTGACTACCACTCTCACCCAACCCTCAACAGTCCACACACAACTCAGTAGATCAGCAGGATGGGACTTCGTCATTTTAAGCATACACAACACTGGTGGGATCAACATGAGAAAGTTGCACTTGCACGGCTGCAATTCTGTTTACATAACTAAGAGGCATTTACATTTGTGCGGATGAATGTGGTCAAATTTAACCCAAATGCACACAATGCCACCTTTGTACGATTTTGCATTTAAGGGGCAGAGTGCAGGTGTGATATTGTTGTATGACATCATGACACTGGGTCACATGTATACATCTCAGTTCAGTGCAAGTACATTTCTAACGATGCAGTCATCACGCCTGATGGCAAGCGTGGTTGCCAACCCCATTTTGTTGATGCACTAATAACGATGATTTGCGCAGCTACGTATGGCCTTGTACAGGGATTAAAATAAATCTATAAACTTTCTTGAAAATCAATAAAGCATTTTATGCCCATCTTTTGGGTTGTAGATTGGTGCCACAGTATTTTCATCAGAAATCCCCACCCTTGTGCCAAATGGATTCTCATACAACTTTTAATTTTGGAGGAGCTGGGCAAGCAACTATCTCCGGCATATTTACTACAGCTCCAGAAGTGCAATAATATGCATGAAAGTCATGCCTCTTAAAATAAGCATTTAGCAAAGCATTTAGGAACATGGTTATGCATACTTTAGCATAGCCACATATTTGGACACATTTTCTAGTTAAAAATGCCCCGGTCGTGAAGACAAAGCACAGTGTAGCATGTGAAGCATTCTTCACTACCGACTGCAGTCCCAACATGTTTCTGCCTAGTTAAAACCTTATTTTCCAAAAGGATTAGTTGTTTGTGAGTTGTTCTTTAGGGTTCTACAATCACACACTGACCTTGACATTTAAAAGTCAATGTCATAGCAATATATTGGGGATCCACTAGCTCAATGGCCAATTTCATTTCAGGAAACATATCCATGTATCTTTGTACAAGATGCGTATAAACAAACACGGGTGGCATGACACTTCCAGCGCTCCCTAAGACAAAACAGTTTGTTTTGTTTTTTAGAGTGTGCTTGTCCATGCGCCCGATTGTAGCCACATTTGTAACACTACAACAGGATGTCAGAACAGCCGAGTGAGAGCACGTAACACAATCACTTCCATTCAAATCATGTGCTTGTTTCTATCCAATATCGGCAGATGTATCTGCTCGTGGCTAAGCATGAAATGCCATTGTGAGTTCCTCAAAATAATGTCAGGACCATGTTACCAGAGAAGCATTACAAACGGTGCATGCTGGTGCAGGTAGCACAGGATGGGTAGAAGGGAAATGGAAGGGTGGCCACCCCTCTTTATGGATTCTCAAATGCTCGAAATGTATTCATTCCAGTCGTCTTTTAATATAATGGCTGGGCTGGAAAGTCTCCTGGGAGGTTGCCTTTCCACATCATTCGGACTGTGTGTGTTTACATCATAACGTTATGCGTGGCCACGTTGCCAGGCAGATAGGTATTTCATAATATGCCCTTTTCATTCTCGCATGTATGGCATCAATAGTGCATAAAATCTAAATATAAAAAAATAAGTCTAACGTTTAAAAATGACGCATTAAAAGGCCAGTTATTACACTCAAGTAAAATGATCTTGCTTCACAAAAGGAATCAGAAATGCACATAATTCAGATGTCACTAAATCTTTGTAACTCATTCATCTGGTACCACATCTTGGGCGTGCCAGCTTTTGAGAGCCTGCTTGTGTCCTGAGGCAGTGTTACTTTATGTCTTAGCTTATGTGTAGCCTTGTACAAAGGTGAAACAAGAGTGTGGGAGCCCCTCTATTGAGAACGAACATGGTTCAAATAACCTTTCTATCGAATGTCTTCCACTCGGGAGGGTGTACAACCACGTTTTAGCTGACTGCACCCGTCACAGAGGAAGAACACCATTTGCATATCAGTCTGGTCTCACCCACAAGGGCAGTCCAGCACCAAAATGCTTGACAATCTCCTCTGAACAAGAGTACCAGCAGCAACTCCAGACACGTGTTTTGGCCTAGTTGGGTCTCCTCACAGAGGTGAAGCTGCGCCTCTCAAAGGCACAGTGAGCAAGGGCTCCACGTCTGGATTACCCTGGGTTTTTTAGGATGAAACTCCAAGCGTTACCAATTAAACAAGAGTGTGGCAGACCCTATACTGAGAGCAATCATAGGTCAAATAACCTGTTATAGGATATTTCTTTCACTCTGGAGGTTCTACAACCATGTTTTGGCTCACTGTACCCCTCAGAGAAATGATTATCTGGAGCAATGGTGTAAGCTGAATGCGTAAAGTGGAGAGGTGTGAATGTTTTCAACTAATGATCCAGGGCAAGGAAGACCAGACTAACCCGGGTGGATGTTGTGTTATTCTTGCCCTGAGAAGATTGTCAAAATAAAGGGTTGAAATGGTGAACTTTACAAAAGGTTTCTGTAGCAAAACAAATGGCATGATCCATTAGATGCCAGGACACCAACAGAAGACCCGAGCATTTAGCAACACGTGTTCATGCCAGCTGTCCCCAAAGAATAAAACAAAGGGCCTGTCTCTACAGCAATGGCGTCTGATGACTTTGTAAATTGGTGGGGCATAAATGCTTGAACCCGACTTCTCAAGTGAACGAGCACAGCACGAAATCCATGTGGGTTGCCCATGGGTGTCCCCCCCCCCCCCGCCCCAACAAATCGGTACACAAATTGGGTCCATATGGTGCAATTATTGCACATTTTCACACAAAAATGGCCTAAAAAGCATTAGGTTTTAGTTACTAATATTGGCAAATTGTTCTGATGTGTGCAATGATTATTTTAAAGCAACTTTTATGTTGATTATATCTGCTACTAAAATGCTCTACGCACAAAGGACCTTCATTGTACTCTCTCACTGTGAAGGTAAAAGAGGTAGCTGCACATTATTGCCATTTAGAGGCATGAGTTGGATGCAGCAAGAGAAACATTAATATTCTTCATCAATGAGTCAGAACACAATACAGGCTTGATGTATTCAGATTAAAGAAAGGACTACATACAACCTATGGATAGGAAGAACTCGGTCACTGGTTTTGCATCATGTGCTATTTTTAGAATGCAAGCACAATGGGCAGGCAAGGCACAGGGTGTGTCTTAGCTGCAACTGCAGTTTTCTTATTTGCTCCAAAAAAGAATCAGTATTCATACGTTGCTGTGATGTAATGATGTGGGGCCACATTACAGATATCTTTCATGAAGTCAAAGGTGGTGGTGCACATTTGCACACTTCTGATGCTACTCAATGGCAGGCTCTAAAGCAGCCGCTTTTGTGCCACTGAAGGCTGAGGAACGAATGTATCAACCTGGCATTGCGGTCGGAGTGGTCACTGCCCTGGGACTCCCTCTCCCCGGTGCCTCAAGACCCTGCTACGGATGCTGATTAAAAAGTGTGACTTTGCCGAGTATGCAAATTAACTGAGCCAAACCATTAACTTTTTCAATTTGTTTTACATTTAATTGTAAAGTGTTATAGTTTAAAACTTTACACATTTTAAATACATATAAATAAACACAGCAATTCCTAAAACCCCGCAATTCATAAAATACAGCAATTTATAAAACATGCACGCGTTACAATATGCAATATACAGTTTAATAAACACAGATAGGATCAAATCCATCGATCATTACAATTACAGAACCATTATCTAATTCAAGTTTTGAGCCACAGTCAGCCAAACGCTATAACGTGCTAAGTGCAAACTGTTACTCTTAGTGTTCATATAATATCTCCAGACAGGAATGCCTTTAATTGATTCTGGTGGTGAACATATTCCCCAGGGCAGTGCATGTAAGTTGGACCTAGTTTCGGACCTTCCATTAGGACGTGTTTGACAGTCTCTAACACATTATTGTTCTTACACATTGCGGCAGCTCCTTTTTTCTAAAGGTAATTTGAATGAAGGGCCATTTACTGACAACAGTGGAAGGCGGTTAATACGGAGCATAAGAATACATCCACGTAAATTCCTGGACATATTTTCATTTAAGGTTGCGGTTTCTTATGAGTGAATAACATTTCTGTCACATGTACCCACATCCCAGTCCAGACACCAGTCAGTAGCTGCAAACAATTCTACAACACATTTCTCGAGTATAGCAGCCGCTTAAATTGAATCTCCAATCGCAACAAGTGCAACAGTAGGCATTTAGGATCAGTGTTGGCTTTAATGTATAAGAGACCATCAGGCCGATTCATGGAAATAATGTGCGCGGAAAAACCGGCGCACGCGTGCGAAAACGTGCGATTCGCAGTGGCACAGAAAAAATCGCAGAAAATCGCACAGAAAACAGCGCACATCCATTCATGGAAGCACGGGCACGCACGAAATGTGGGATGTGCGCTGAGAAAGTGCGCAGCGCACGCTGGCGCACGCTGGCGCACAGGTCATCGAACGTTGTGCGATAAGGCCACAGCGAATTCGCACATAGCGCGGCGCACAGAACAAAAGTAGGCGTAACACGGGGTGTCACACGCAGAATGGGGAACAACTCGTGAAAATGTGGGTGTCACGGGGGAAGTACAGGAGGCAAGTGCACAGAACACCCACACGCTCGCCTACAACACGTATTCATGGAATCGAATAGGGAAAAACAGCACACAGCCAAAGACGCGCACAGGCCCATACATGTCCGCCACACGAAAGCAGGCGGTAGCATCCCTGCGCAGGAAAAAAATGTGCGTCAAAGTCCTACACGCGCGAGAAGGCCCACACGCGATCGGCCCTGGGGGAGCGTGTGCGTGTATTTCAGGGGTGCGCGTGAAGTCCCACACGCGATTGGCCTGGGCACGTGTATTCCAGGGGCTCGCGGGTGGTTTCACACGCGAATGTCCTGGGCGCGTGTATTTCAGGGGTGCGCGAGAAGATACACACGCGATCGGGCCTGGGGGAGCGTGTGCGTGTTTTCCAGGGGCTCGCGGGTGTTTTCACACGCGATTGTCCTGGGCGCGTGTATTTAAGGGGTGCGCGAGAAGATTCACACGCGATCGGGCCTGGGGGAGCGTGTGCGTGTATTCCAGGGGCTCGCGGGTGTTTTCACATGCAATTGTCCTGGGCGTGTGTATTTCAGGGGTGCGCGAGAAGATTCACACGCGATCGGGCCTGGGGGAGCGTGTGCGTGTATTTCAGGGGCTCGCGGGTGTTTTCACACGCGATTGTCCTGGGCGCATGTATTTCAGGGGTGCGCGAGAAGATTCACACGCGATCGGGCCTGGGGGAGTGTGTGCGTGTATTCCAGAGGCTTGCGGGTGTTTTCACACGCGATTGTCCTGGGCACGTGTATTTCAGGGGTGCGCGCGAAGTCTCACACGCGTTTTGGCTGGGTGCGTGTATTCCAGTGGTGCGCGAGAAGTACCACACGCGTATTGGCTGGGTACGCGAATCCATTGGACCAAAGGCCCTTACAGCGCAGGCGCGTCTGTGACGTGAACTGCACGTCCTAGTATCAGCACTTATAATAGGTCCTTAGCACGTATACGCGGAAGTGACGTTGGACGTGTGGTCCGGTTTAAAAGGTACGTGTAGGACGTCATTTCCTTGTACGTGCTTATCGTGGAGAGCGAGTGGGTGAAATCTGTACTTCTTGTCGGTTCACACGCGAATTACTTCACAGCGTTTCGAGTTCGTATTCCCTGTTACCTCTGTCAGATTTATTTTTTTCTCTTTTTCTCTGGACCTGTTCCCTCAGACAGCGTTCACTTCTCCTGTAGTCCTGTCTCCTCAGACAGCATACAATTCTTCTTTTGGCAGGGGTGTTGCCAACGCGTGCGCGCGCACGCGCGTGTACTTCACGCACTTTTTCCAGGCAGACGGTGAGTTGCGCACCTATTTTCCAACAGTGCTTTCCCCGTGTGTCGCGTACCCCTTCAGAGGTCATTGTAGGCTGCGTGTGACACGCATACGTTTATTATTGTGTTTCTGGGTGCCACAGCGTAGTGCGTGTTTTTGTTTACACGCACGTGGTCTACGAGGGGTCGCTTGCACGTCATTTTCTGTTATTGGGGTGCCTGTGCATTGCGTGACCCGTCATCTTTCCCCAGGGGTTCCATTCAGCCTTGCAAGTGCACTAGGGTACGAATACCATCTAGTACCCTACCCCTTTGACCCCCATTTGCCCAGGACAATACTTCCCTGCTACTCCCATACGCACAGCTACATCAGTGCCATGTCTGGGAGGCGAGCAAGAGGTAAGGGTGGCAAAGGTGGCCGACCCTCAAGAGGTGGGCATGGTGGGCGCGGTAGGGGACGTGGCCGGGATTTGCAGGCTACCTCTAGCACCCCACGTGTGGAGGACCAGTCAGGGAGACCCATGCCCCCCCCCATGGTTGAGGAAAACGTAGCTGACACCATCGATGCTCAGCCCTTGTTGGACCCGTCCATTGTGGCACCTGACCTGGCACAGGCTGACTCCGAGACTGATTTCCAGCTCCACAAGTCTAGGCCACGGGTGGCCGTGCCAGTCAGTGTCACCAGGCCACGTGTATCAGGGGCAGCCATGTCATCTGCTGCCCCAAGTAGGCGGGGTGGGAAGGCTGCAGGGGCAGCTGCAGCTCCGTCCACCCCAGCTCTGACTCTCCCAGCCAGGACAGTGTTGGTCCCAGTCCGTCAGTCTGAGGTTCCCCCTGCCACTATCACACTCGAGCTAATGCCTGCAGGAAGTCAGATGGTCAGTGTGCCATTGCACACTACGACACAATCCACCGGTGCTCCTACCCCGAGTGGCCAGAGCGGCATATGCCACTCACAGTCCCCACCACCATACAAGAGGAAGAGGAAGAGTGCACGTGCACTACAGGCTGATGCCCCAGACACGGCTACACAGTCCGGCACGCCGAGGAAGCCTAGCTTCAATGATGCCGAACTGAATCAACTTGTGCAGTATGTGTCCGATCATGACGCCGAAATGTTGAGCACTCCAGGGTCTAGGATCACACCTGCTCGCCGTCAGGCACACTGGCAGGCCATCGCGGACAGCATAAGTTCCCTTGGGTTTATGAGGCGCACAGCTACCGAGTGCTACAAGCGATGGAATGACCTGAAGCGCAGGGCAAAGAGTAAGCTGGCCTCAAGTCATGCCGCAACTCTGGTGACTGGAGGTGGGTCTCCAGTAGAGGACATTGAGCTCACTCCACATGAGAATGTCGGTGGGACCTACGTCACAGAGGAGCAGATCCAAGGTGTGGGAGAACTTCCAGATTACGAGGCATTGTCCGGTGAGTGCACATGCATGTGTGTGTGATCCATGTGTACGTTGCATGTGGGAGGGGTCCAGGGTGGGTGCCAGGTCAGGGTGTGTGTGGCTCAGTGGTTTGGGACACCCATGTGCTTCATCCAATGCATTTTGCCCCCCGGGATTTGGGTATTGCAGTGTCCCTTCTGGCCACAGCAGGCATTTGCCACTATATTGCGCCAGTTGACCTTGAAGTGGCAACATGCAACAACATTGTTCCGTATTTAGCTGTGCACATTCTGGCTGATTGTAGGAATACCCCCAGTTCTATTGCACATCACTCTGCCCTATTCTCACAAATATGACATGCCTATGGTACATGCCAACTATGGGATGGCACTGCTAGCCAGCATGCATCTGATGTGTTGCCCTTCCATCTTGGTGTCATCAGTGTCTGACATTTATCTCCCCTTCCAACTCAGTGACAGTGCATGCATGTGAGGGACATAGTCATGTGGGACATGTGTCTATCAAGTACATTTCCTGTAGCTTGTCTGGCCTATTTGTGTGCCATGGTGCTAATGCCTGTTTCCATTTTCTGTCTTTCATGTTTTTTCAGAGGATGACGCACTTGATGCTGTTGAGGGTGAGGAGATGGTGCTCACCCAGGAGGGATCTCTGACACATCCGAGCACGAGTGGGGGACGTGGTGTGTTGGTGGGTGAGAACCCACTCTTGCTGCAGGGCATTCTGTCCAGGGCTGTATATGGGTGCACCTCCCCAGAACTCTTTTCAAGTGTTGATTCGGATGAGACCCATGTGGATTCGCAGGTATGTGTTCATGGAAGGGATACTGTTCTGTCTGACCCACCTGCACCAGGGGTAGAGCCCACAATGGGGATGTCAGTGTTGGTAGGTGCGCCTGTGGTGGTTACGGATGCAGGGCCACACTCCGCAACATCTGATCCTGTTCCTGGGCCAGCAGATCAGAGGGGAAATGCAGTCCTGGAGCCTCAGGCAGTGCCGACACAGCGAGGCGCAGTTCGCCTTGCCCCAGACAGGTGTGGTGCCCGCCAACGCGGTGGCCGTCCGCCACCTGGCAATACCGTATGGGAGCAATCCATATATTGTATGGCCAACCAACAGGCAGCATCATCAGAAATGATTGCTCAAGCCATGGACAGGGTGGCCACTTCCATTGTCCCCCCCGAAAGGCAGAGGGAGCTACTTGAGCAGGCAACAGCCTCCATTTGCCAATCAGTAAGGGAGGACATGTTGGCGTCCAACAGGGACAGACAGGTGGCCCTGGACAATCTGAGGGAATCAATTTCTCTAGATGCCCAGGGACAGAGGGAAGCCCTGAGGGGGGAGGTCCAGCACCTCAGGCAGACTCTACTGGACCTTGAGGCTTCCACTCTCACCAGGACAGAACAGCTGCTGGAGCGCATCACCCGTACGCTCTCGGCAGAGATGCAGGCAACTCGTGCGGAGGTCCGGGCAACACGTCGGGTGTTGCATGGGGATCTCCGCATCATATCCCTCCAGAACGAGGCCTTCAACACCCGCATGCTTGCTGCAATGGAGGACCACACCAGGGCTTTGCGTGGGCTGCCTCCCATTGCACCACCACCTCCTGTGGCAGCAGCAGAGGTCGAGGAGAGCGAATCCAGCAGTGATTCTCCCACAAATTAGTAGCCGTGCAGGCCATGAGCCCATGGAGGTGTTTTATTTTCGCAACATTCACCCAGGTGGCTGTTGGTGAGCATCCTGTCCTCGGACCTCCTGGGTGGCCTCCCCCACCCCCCCTGGCCCCCACATGGCCATTTTTGATTTTTGCTTTTTGATTTTTGAGGTGCAGTGTGTTGCCTTGTGTGGCTCCCGTGGGCTTCCACTGTGTTCCGTTGGGCACATGCAGGCTTGTCCTGAGTTTGGGTTAGATGCTTGGGTTTGTGAGACACACACCCCTCCTGCTTCCCGTTTCCATGGGCTTGCAAAGGGTGTGCCCAAGTGACAGTGAATTTCACAGTGACGTTGGACTCCCATGAGCTATGTGGCCAGTCTGTAGTCAATACTGTGTATACATTCCTAGTGCAAATTGTAGTAGTATTGTACACTGCATGGTGTATTGATGTGTGTTTGTGCTTCCATGTCTCCCTCCTAATTTGCAGGGTCAGTCCTCATGTCTTCACAAGCCCGTCTACTTTGGAGATGGAGTTCATGTTGTTAGCAGTGCACTCGCAGATGTGGCTGGCACCAACACTGTACAGTAAGGGGTGGTCGATGTGCTGGCATCATCAGGTTGTAGGTCAACGTATCCTTTAGTATTTGGTCATGTTTGTTGTTATTTGTACATGTATGTGGGCATACTGTGTGTGGGCAGTTTCCATTTGGGACACTGTACTCTGTGGCACTTGTGTAATGTTTGGGGTATGAATTTGTTTGCTCTCACATTGCATGACATGCCATGGTGGAGATGAGTGTGGGCCTGTTGGCAGGTGCCCCTCACTGCTGGGGGGTGGGGGTGCAGGGGGACATGGATGGGGGCCTGGGGGGGAGGTGTTGGGTGACATGGCACTGTTGTCATGTACTATCTTTGATGGTGGTAGTGATATTGGCATCATTGAAGTGTGTCTTTTGATGACACAGCATTGGTGGTGTTTGTGTAGGTAGGGTGGCACACAATGGTACACTTCCAGTTGTACAGTCTCAGGCTGGTATGGTTGTGACAGGTGACTATCCATTGAGGCATCATCTTTGTCAGAATGAGTCATCATTGATTGTCAGCTGGTATGTGCCAGGGCTGTGCCCACTCCACAGGGGTGTGATTTTATGTGAAGTAATCAGCCACCAGCTGCGTGCGGGCTGCCTCCCCCGGGCCCTTTCCCCTCCCATGCGCAGCGGGCGTGCATGTGGTTGGGGATGTGGGGGCACCACCATGTCCACGGCCAGGCCCCGGCGTGTTGCAACATTGTGCAGGACACATGCTGCCACTATGATCCTGCACACTACTGGGGGAGCGTATAACAGCTGCCCGCCAGAACGGTCAAGGGAGCGAAAGCGTGACTTGAGCACTCCGAATGTGCGCTCCACTATGCCCCGGGTTGCAATGTGGGCTGTGTTGTATCTTACCTGGGGTGGCGTGGTGGGGTTCCGAATTGGCGTCATCATGTGGGTGCTGAGAGGGTAGGCACTGTCCCCTGGGGAGGTGATGATGGGTATCATTAGTGGGGTTGTGACATTACTCAGTATCTGGCATGCATGCACGCGCAGTGGCATTGATACTCACCGAGCAGCCATGTATCGCCATGCCGCCCAGCCTCTATGTCCCGGTATAGGGTAGACATTCTGTAGATGAAGCTGTCGTGGGTTGAGCCTGGATAGTTTGCATATACTGAGGTGATGATTACCTTGGCATCACATACTACCTGGACGTTGATGGAATGCCAGTGCTTGCGGTTTCTGTAGATGTGCTCAGTTGCCCTGGGGGGACGTAGAGCCACATGGGTGCAATCAATGGCGCCTAGCACTTTGGGGAATTGTGCCACCCTGTAGTATTCCTGTGCGACAGCCTGCCTTTCTGCAGGTGTTCTGGGCAGGTATATGTGCCTGCGGACTGATGGGCGTGCAGTGATGATGGCCAAGACCTGGTGTAGGCAGCGTGACTAGGTGGCCTGTGACACCCCCCCCCACTATGGCACTTGTCCGCTGAAATGATCCAGTGGCCAAGAAGTGCAGTACATTGAGGACCTTCTCCAGGGGGCTGAGGGCTTGGGAGCAAAGGGTGGGTGATGTGAGGTCATCCTCCCACTCACTGACCAGGTCAAGTATGATGTGAGGTGGAAACCTGTACCTCCCATACACCTGGTCATCAGGCATCCCAAAAAGGCTGGTTCTGGGTGTGAAAATTCTGGCCCGGACTATCCTCCTCCTCCTGCGATATCCCACGGCCACTGCTGCTAGGAACGGTATATTCATCCTGGCGTCTGAGCTTGTTTGTTGTTTGCACGCACTTTTATGCTGTGCGGGTCAACGTACGCCTGCTTCCTGCTGGCGTACGTGCTTCCGGATTGGCCACGTTCGATTCCATGAATACGTGTTGTAGGCGAGCGTGTAGGACTTCCTGCGCACCCCTGAGATACACGCGCCCAGGCTAATCGCATGTGGAACTTCTCGCGCACCCCTGGAATACACGCACACGCTCCCCCCAGGCCCGATCGCGTGTGGAAGCACCCGCGAGCCCCTGAAATACACGCACATGCTCCCACAGGCCCTTCGCGTGTGAATCTTCTCGTGCACCCCTGAAATACACTCGCCCAGGCCAGATCGCGTGTGAAACCACCCGCGAACCCCTAAAATACACGCGCCCAGGCCAATCGCGTGTGGAACTTCTCGCGCACCCCTGATATACACGCACGCAGCCCAATCGCGTGTGAAACCACCCGCGAACCCCTGAAATACACGCGCCCAGGCCAATCGCGTGTGGAACTTCTCGCGCACCCCTGGAATACACGCACATGCTCCCCCAGGCCCGATCGCGTGTGAACCACGCGCGAGCCCCTGAAATACACGCGCCCAGGCCAATCGCGTGTGAAACCACCCGCGAGCTCCTGAAATACACGCGCCCAGGCCAATCACGTGTGGAACTTCTCGCGCACCCCTGAAATACACGCACGCAGCCCAATCGCGTGTGGAATTTCTCGCGCACCCCTGGAATACACGCACACGCTCCCCCAGGCCCGATCGCATGTGAACCACGCGCGAGCCCCTGAAATACACGCGCCCAGGCCAATCGCGTGTGGAACTTCTCGCGCACCCCTGGAATACACGCACATGCTCCCCCAGGCCCGATCGCGTGTGAAACACACGCGAGCCCCTGAAATACACGCGCCCAGGCCAATCGCGTGTGGAACTTCTCGTGCACCCCTGGAATACACGCACACGCACCCCCAGGCCCGATCGCGTGTGAAACACGCGCGAGCCCCTGAAATGCACGCGCCCAGGCCAATCGCGTGTGGAACTTCTCGCGCACCCCTGGAATACACGCACACGCTCCCCCAGGCCCGATCGCCTGTGGAAGCACCCGCGAGCCCCTGAAATACACGCACACGCCTCCCACAGGCCCGATCGTGTGTGAATCTTCTCGCGCACCCCTGAAATACACTCGCCCAGCCCTAACGCGTGTAATACTTCTTGCGCACCTCTGAAATACACGCGCCCAGGCCAGATCGCGTGTGAAACCACCCGCGAACCCCTGAGATACACGCGCCCAGGCCAATCGCGTGTGGAACTTCTCGCGCACCTCTGAAATACACGTGCCCAGGCCAATCGCGTGTGAAACTTCTCGCGCACCCCTGATATACACGCACGCAGCCCAATCCCGTGTGAAACCACCCGCGAACCCCTAAAATACACGCGCCCAGGCCAATCGTGTGTGGAACTTCTCGCGCACCCCTGGAATACACGCACACGCTCCCCCAGGCCCAATCGCGTGTGAACCACGCACGAGCCCCTGAAATACACAGCCCAGGCCAATCGCGTGTGGAAGTTCTCGCGCACCCCTGAAATACACGCGCCCAGGCCAATCGCGTGTGAAACCACCCGCGAGCCCCTGAAATACACGCGCCCAGGCCAATCGCGTGTGGAACTTCTCGCACACCCCTGAAATACACGCACGCAGCCCAATCGCGTGTGGAACTTCTCGCGCACCCCTGGAATACACGCACACGCTCCCCCAGGCCCGATCGCGTGTGAACCACGCGCGAGCCACTGAAATACACGCGCCCAGGCCAATCGCGTGTGGAACTTCTAGCGCACCCCTGGAATACACGCACACACTCCCCCAGGCCCGATCGCGTGTGAAACACGCGCGAGCCCCTGAAATACACGCGCCCAGGCCAATCGCATGTGGAACTTCTCGCGCACCCCTGGAATACACGCACACGCTCCCCCAGGCCCGATCGCGTGTGAAACACGCGCGAGCCCCTGTAATACACACGCCCAGGCCAATCGCGTGTGGAACTTCTCGCGCACCCCTGGAATACATGCACACGCTCCCCCAGGCCCGATCGCGTGTGAAACACGCGCGAGCCCCTGAAATGCACGCGCCCAGGCCAATCGCGTGTGGAACTTCTCGCGCACCCCTGGAATACACGCACACGCTCCCCCAGGCCCGATCGCGTGTGAGACACGCGCGAGCACCTGGAATACACGCGCCCAGGCCAATCGCGTGTGGAACTTCTCGCGCACCCCTGGAATACACGCACACGCTCCCCCAGGCCCGATCGCGTGTGAACCACGCGCGAGCCCCTGAAATACACGCGCCCAGGCCAATCGCGTGTGAAACCACCCGCGAGCCCCTGAAATACACACGCCCAGGCCAATCGCGTGTGGAACTTCTCGCGCACCCCTGAAATACACGCACGCAGCCCAATCGCGTGTGAAACCACCCGCGAGCCCCTCCAATACACGCGCCCAGGCCAATCGCGTGTGGAACTTCTCACGCACGCCTGAATTACACGCACACGCTCCCACAGGTCGCGTGTGTTACTTCTCGCAGTGGTACAGGGTTGGCGCAGCCCTTTGCGATGGTTTTGCGATCTTGATGCCTTTTCCTTGCGCGAGGGCGTTCTTGGGGGTGTAACTGGCGCTGCTGCAGGGTCGCTGCGATACTCTGCGCCACGGCTTGTTTTGGAGGATTAATCCATGAATACGATGTGCGCTGAAATGGATTTTATCGCACGCGGCTGGCGCAGACATTCGCACGGGAACACTCTGCGCCAGCCGCGTGCGATACTTTTGACTGTATTTCCATTAATCGGCCTGCATATGTCTTCGTTACTGTGGCCACCATGTAGATAAGACCTAATTCCAGTCGCAGTATGGTATGATATGATATGATATGATAGGTTATTTATACCGCGCTTAATACCCAGAGGTTTCTAAGTGCGGACGCAGGGATCGAACCTGTGGTGCTCTGTGTCGTCTTGCTTCTAAGGCGAGCACGTTGCCCCTGAGCTATCCTCCTGAGAAAGTATCTCCATTGGGACACACATTGGGAGACCCAGCATTTTTTTCCAGAAGTGGGCCTACAGTATTTACAGTATTTGCAGCCATGCTAAATTCAAAATAGAAAGGCATTCCAATACATATAGAATGGATGGGCAAAAGCACTTTTTATATAGGTGAATAGTACGGTCAAGGCTAAAGCCCTCCCCCTATGCAGCTGGTAAAGTTAGCTGTGAGTACCGTTAATCATGCCATCGTTCTTCTACGTACAGTAATACATTTGGCAAAGCCGTGCTGCAACTCAAATTCAAAACCCAGATATCTGTAACAATCAGCGTATTCTACATCAGCTTCCATGATTGACAATCTGGGTCTCATTATTTTCCCACTAGAGAATAGGATGATCTGGGTTTTCTTTCTATTAATAATTAGATGGTTGACTTTAGCGTATGGCCACAACTCTCTGGCAGATCTTACTAAGCCAGAGAAGATATGGTCAAATACGACAAGATCATCCGCAAATTCTAAGCATACAATATGGTGGGATTCAATCTTTGGGGCAAGCCACAGCCCTGCTAAAATACTTTGGCAAATGGGCCAGGTACAGGTTGAAGAGCAAGGGGGCCAACACATAACCCCGTTTAACCCCTCTAAGCATGGTAAATTGGCCCGTCTAAGCCCAGCCACCCTTCAGCTTGACTGTACCGTGTTATCCTTGTGAAATAACTTCATGAAATATAATGAGGGTAATTCATAGGATTCAGCGCACAAATGGCACACGCGGCTGGTGCACAGTGTGCACATGCGAATTTCTGCGCCAGCCGCGTGCGCTAAAATCCATTTCCGCGCATAGCATATTCATGGATTTTAGTTTCCAAAACCAGCCGTGGCGCAGAGTGGCGCCCCCAAGCCCTCCCCGTGCACCATGCACAGCGCACAAATCCCACACATGGCGCACAGGCCCCCAACCACGAAAACGCCTGTAAAACTCCCCGCGCACCCCTCCAAATACACGTACCCCGCTGCACGGGGAGTGTCACACGCAATTGGAGCGGGTACGTGTATAACAGGGGTTCGCGGGAAGTTTCACACGCGAAATGCCCTGTGCGAGTGGGGTACGTGTATTCCTGGAGTGCGCGGGAAGTTTCACATGCGATAGGCCCTGTGCGAGTGGGGTACGTGTATTCTTGGGGTGTGTAGGAAGTTTCACACGCGATAGGCCCTGTGCGAGTGGGATACGTGTATTCCTGGGGTGCGCAGGAAGTTTCACAAATGCGAAATGCCCTGTGCAAGTGGGGTATGTGTATTCCTGGGGTGCTTGGGAAGTTTCACACGCGATTGGAGTGGGGTACGTGTATTTCGGGTGTGCGCGGGAAGTTTCACACGTGATATGCCCTGTGCGAGTGGGGTACGTGTATTCCTGGAGTGCGCGGGAAGTATCACATGCGAAATGCCCTGTGCAAGTGGGGTACGTGTATTCCTGGGGTGCGCAGGAAGTTTCACACGCGATTGGAGAGGGGAATGTGTATTTTGGGGGTGCGCGGGAAGTTTCACACGCGAAATGCCCTGTCCGAGTGGGGTACGTGTATTCCTGGGGTGCTTGGGAAGTTTCACACGCGATTGGAGTGGGGTACGTGTATTTCGGGTGTGCGCGGGAAGTTTCACACGTGATATGCCCTGTGCGAGTGGGGTACGTGTATTCCTGGAGTGCGCGGGAAGTATCACATGCGAAATGCCCTGTGCAAGTGGGGTACGTGTATTCCTGGGGTGCGCAGCAAGTTTCACACGCAATTGGAGAGGGGAATGTGTATTTTGGGGGTGCGCGGGAAGTTTCACACGCGAAATGCCCTGTCCGAGTGGGGTACGTGTATTCCTGGGGTGCGCGGGAAGTATCACACGTGAAATGCCCTGTGCGAGTGGGGTACGTGTATTCCTGGGGTGCGCGGGAAGTATCACACGCGAAATGCCCTCTGCGAGTGGGGTACGTGTATTCCTGGGGTGCGCGGGAAGTATCACATGCAAAATGCCCTGTGCGAGTGGGGTACGTGTATTCCTGGGGTGTGTGGGAAGTTTCACACGCGAAATGTCCTGTGCGAGTGGGGTACGTGTATTCCTGGAGTGCGCAGGAAGTATCACACGCGAAATGCCTTGTGAGAGTGGGGTACGTGTATTCCTGGGATGCGCGGGAAGTTTCACACGCGATAGGCCCTGTGCGAGTGGGGTACGTGTATTCCTGGGGTGCGCGGGAAGTTTCACACGCGAAATGCCCTGTGCGAGCGGGGTACGTGTATTCCTGGGGTGCTCGGGAAGATTCACACGCGATTGGAGCGGGATACATGTATTTCGGGGGTGTGCAAGAAGTTTCACACGTGATATGCCCTGTGCGAGAGGGGTACGTGTATTCCTGGGGTGCGCAGGAAGTATAACACGCGAAATGCCCTGTGCAAGTGGTGTACGTGTATTCCTGGGGTGCGCGGGAAGTTTCACACGTGATTGGAGAGGGGAACGTGTATTTCGGGGGTGCGCAGGAAGTTTCACACGCAAAATGCCCTGGGTGAGTGGGGTACGTGTATTCCTGGGGTGTGTGGGAAGTTTCACACGCGAAATGTCCTGTGCGAGTGGGGTATGTGTATTCCTGGGGTGCGCAGGAAGTATCACACGCAAAATGCCTTGTGAGAGTGGGGTACGTGTATTCCTGGGATGCGCGGGAAGTTTCACACGCGATAGGCCCTGTGCGAGTGGGTATGTGTATTCATGGGGTGCGCGGGAAGTTTCACACGCGAAATGCCCTGTGCGAGCAGGGTACGTGTATTCCTGGGGTGATCGGGAAGATTCACACGCAATTGGAGCGGGTACGTGTATAACAGGGGTTCGCGGGAAGTTTCACACGCGAAATGCCCTGTGCAAGTGGGGTACGTGTATTCCTGGAGTGCGCGGGAAGTTTCACATGCGATAGGCCCTGTGCGAGTGGGGTACGTGTATTCTTGGGGTGTGTAGGAAGTTTCACACGCGATAGGCCCTGTGCGAGTGGGATACGTGTATTCCTGGGGTGCGCAGGAAGTTTCACAAATGCGAAATGCACTGTGCAAGTGGGGTATGTGTATTCCTGGGGTGCTTGGGAAGTTTCACACGCGATTGGAGTGGGGTACGTGTATTTCGGGTGTGCGCGGGAAGTTTCACACGTGATATGCCCTGTGCGAGTGGGGTACGTGTATTCCTGGAGTGCGCGGGAAGTATCACATGCGAAATGCCCTGTGCAAGTGGGGTACGTGTATTCCTGGGGTGCGCAGGAAGTTTCACACGCGATTGGAGAGGGGAATGTGTATTTTGGGGGTGCGCGGGAAGTTTCACACGCGAAATGCCCTGTCCGAGTGGGGTACGTGTATTCCTGGGGTGCTTGGGAAGTTTCACACGCGATTGGAGTGGGGTACGTGTATTTCGGGTGTGCGCGGGAAGTTTCACACGTGATATGCCCTGTGCGAGTGGGGTACGTGTATTCCTGGAGTGCGCGGGAAGTATCACATGCGAAATGCCCTGTGCAAGTGGGGTACGTGTATTCCTGGGGTGCGCAGCAAGTTTCACACGCAATTGGAGAGGGGAATGTGTATTTTGGGGGTGCGCGGGAAGTTTCACACGCGAAATGCCCTGTCCGAGTGGGGTACGTGTATTCCTGGGGTGCGCGGGAAGTATCACACGTGAAATGCCCTGTGCGAGTGGGGTACGTGTATTCCTGGGGTGCGCGGGAAGTATCACACGCGAAATGCCCTCTGCGAGTGGGGTACGTGTATTCCTGGGGTGCGCGGGAAGTTTCACATGCAAAATGCCCTGTGCGAGTGGGGTACGTGTATTCCTGGGGTGTGTGGGAAGTTTCACACGCGAAATGTCCTGTGCGAGTGGGGTACGTGTATTCCTGGAGTGCGCAGGAAGTATCACACGCGAAATGCCTTGTGAGAGTGGGGTACGTGTATTCCTGGGATGCGCGGGAAGTTTCACACGCGATAGGCCCTGTGCGAGTGGGGTACGTGTATTCCTGGGGTGCGCGGGAAGTTTCACACGCGAAATGCCCTGTGCGAGCGGGGTACGTGTATTCCTGGGGTGCTCGGGAAGATTCACACGCGATTGGAGCGGGATACATGTATTTCGGGGGTGTGCAAGAAGTTTCACACGTGATATGCCCTGTGCGAGAGGGGTACGTGTATTCCTGGGGTGCGCAGGAAGTATAACACGCGAAATGCCCTGTGCAAGTGGTGTACGTGTATTCCTGGGGTGCGCGGGAAGTTTCACACGTGATTGGAGAGGGGAACGTGTATTTCGGGGGTGCGCAGGAAGTTTCACACGCAAAATGCCCTGGGCGAGTGGGGTACGTGTATTCCTGGGGTGTGTGGGAAGTTTCACACGCGAAATGTCCTGTGCGAGTGGGGTATGTGTATTCCTGGGGTGCGCAGGAAGTATCACACGCAAAATGCCTTGTGAGAGTGGGGTACGTGTATTCCTGGGATGCGCGGGAAGTTTCACACGCGATAGGCCCTGTGCGAGTGGGTATGTGTATTCATGGGGTGCGCGGGAAGTTTCACACGCGAAATGCCCTGTGCGAGCAGGGTACGTGTATTCCTGGGGTGATCGGGAAGATTCACACGCGATTGGAGCGGGATACATGTATTTCGGGGGTGCGCAAAAAGTTTCACACGTGATATGCCCTGTGCGAGAGGGGTACGTGTAATCCTGGGGTGCGCAGGAAGTATAACACGCGAAATGCCCTGTGCAAGTGGTGTACGTGTATTCCTGGGGTGTGCGGGAAGTTTCACACGCGATTGGAGAGGGGAACGTGTATTTCGGGGGTGCGCAGGAAGTTTCACACGCAAAATGCCCTGGGCGAGTGGGGTACGTGTATTCCTGGGGTGTGTGGGAAGTTTCACACGCGAAATGTCCTGTGCGAGTGGGGTATGTGTATTCCTGGGGTGCGCAGGAAGTATCACACGCAAAATGCCTTGTGAGAGTGGGGTACGTGTATTCCTGGGATGCGCGGGAAGTTTCACACGCGATAGGCCCTGTGCGAGTGGGGTATGTGTATTCATGGGGTGCGCGGGAAGTTTCACACGCGAAATGCCCTGTGCGAGCGGGGTACGTGTATTCCTGGGGTGATCGGGAAGATTCACACGCGATTGGAGCGGGATACATGTATTTCGGGGGTGCGCAAGAAGTTTCACACGTGATATGCCCTGTGCGAGAGGGGTACGTGTATTCCTGGGGTGCGCAGGAAGTATAACACGCGAAAAGCCCTGTGCAAGTGGTGTACGTGTATTCCTGGGGTGCGCGGGAAGTATCACACACAAAATGCCCTGTGCGAGTGGGGTACGTGTATTCCTGGGGTGCGCGGGAAGTTTCATACATGAAATGCCCTGTGCGAGTGGGGTACGTGTATTCCTGGGGTGCGCGGGAAGTTTCACACGCGAAATGCCCTGTGCGAGTGGGGTATGTGTATTCCTGGGGTGCGCGGGAAGTATCACACGTGGAATGCCCTGTGTGAGTGGGGTACGTGTATTCCTGGGGTGCGCGGGAAGTATCACATGCGAAATGCCCTGTGCGAGCGGGGTACGTGTATTCCTGGGGTGCTCGGGAAGATTCACACGCGATTGGAGCGGGATACATGTATTTCGGGGGTGCGCAAGAAGTTTCACACGTGATATGCCCTGTGCGAGTGGGGTACGTGTATTCCTGGGGTGTGCGGGAAGTATAACACGTGAAATGCCCTGTGTGAGTGGGGTACGTGTATTCCTGGGGTGCGCAGGAAGTTTCACATGCGAAATGTCCTGTGCGAGTGGGGTACGTGTATTCCTGGGGTGCGCGGGAAGTATCACATGCAAAATGCCTTGCGAGAGTGGGGTACGTGTATTCCTGGAGTGCCCGGGAAGTTTCACACGCGATAGGCCCTGTGAGAGTGGGGTTCGTGTATTCCTGGGGTGCGCGGGAAGTATCACACACGAAATGCCCTGTGCGAGTGGGGTACGTGTATTCCCTGGGTGAGCAGGAAGTTTCACACGCGAAATGCCCTGTGCGAGTGGGGTATGTGTATTCCTGGGGTGCGCGGGAAGTATCACACGCGAAATGCCCTGTGCGAGTGGGGTACGTGTATTCCTGGGGTGCGCAGGGAGTATCACATGCAAAATGCCCTGTGCGAGTGGGGTACGTGTATTCCTGGGGTGGCGGGAAGTTTCACATGCGAAAGGCCTTGTGCGAGTGGGGTACGTGTATTCCTGGGGTGCGTGGGAAGTTTCACACGCGATTGGTGAGGGGAACGTGTAATTCGGGGGTGCGCAGGAAGTTTCACACGCAAAATGCCCTGGGCGAGTGGGGTACGTGTATTCCTGGGGTGCGCGGGAAGTATCACACACAAAATGCCCTGTGCGAGTGGGGTACGTGTATTCCTGGGGTGCGCGGGAAGTTTCACACATGAAATGCCCTGTGCGAGTGGGGTACGTGTATTCCTGGGGTGCGCGGGAAGTTTCACACGCAAAATGCCCTGTGCGAGTGGGGTACGTGTATTCCTGGGGTGCGCGGGAAGTATCACACGTGAAATGCCCTGTGTGAGTGGGGTACGTGTATTCCTGGGGTGCGCGGGAAGTATCACAAATGCGAAATGCCCTCTGCGAGTGGGGTACGTGTATTCCTGGGGTGTGCGGGAAGTATAACACGTGAAATGCCCTGTGTGAGTGGGGTACGTGTATTCCTGGGGTGCGCAGGAAGTTTCACATGCGAAATGTCCTGTGCGAGTGGGGTACGTGTATTCCTGGGGTGCGCGGGAAGTATCACATGCAAAATGCCTTGTGAGAGTGGGGTACGTGTATTCCTGGAGTGCCCGGGAAGTTTCACACGCGATAGGCCCTGTGAGAGTGGGGTTCGTGTATTCCTGGGGTGCGCGGGAAGTATCACACGCGAAATGCCCTGTGCGAGTGGGGTACGTGTATTCCTGGGGTGCGCAGGGAGTATCACATGCAAAATGCCCTGTGCGAGTGGGGTACGTGTATTCCTGGGGTGGCGGGAAGTTTCACATGCGATAGGCCCTGTGCGAGTGGGGTACGTGTATTCCTGGGGTGCGCTGGAAGTTTCACACGCGATTGGTGAGGGGAACGTGTAATTCGGGGGTGCGCGGGAAGTTTCACATGTGATTTTGCTTTCAGAGCGGGGTATGTGATTTTCGGGGGTGCGCAGGGAGTTATACACGTGAATTGGCAGTGTGGGTCCTCCCAGGTGTTCCCTCTACACCCTCCACGGCCCCTGCAGGCAGCCCACACCACAGGGGACTACCCTGCACCCCTGGTCATGTCCCGCAGGCAGCCCATCCACTATGGGCATGTCCCCCAGCCAAGCCACATGTCACCTTGCACTACTGATCACCAACTCATGTTCCCCAGCACCCCCACCCCCCAGCAGTGAGGGGCACCTGCCAGCAGGCCCCCACTCATGTCCCACTCATGTCCCCCAGCACCCCCACCCCCCAGCAGTCAGGGGCATCTGCCAGCAGGCCCCCACTCATGTCCCACACATGTCCCCCAGCACCCCCACCCCCCAGCAGTCAGGGGCACCTGCCAGCAGGCCCCCACTCATGTCCCACTCATGTCCCCCAGCACCCCTACCCCCCAGCAGTCAGGGGCACCTGCCAGCAGGCCCCCACTCATGTCCCCCATCACCCCACGCCCCAGCAGTCAGGGGCACCTGCCAGCATGCCCCCCACTCATGTTCCACTCATGTCCCCCAGCACCCCCACCCCCCAGCAGTCAGGGGCACCTGCCAGCAGGCCCCCACTCATGTCCCCAAGCACCCCCACCCCCAGCAGTCAGGGGAACCTGCCAGCAGGCCCCCACTCATGTCCCCCAGCACCCCCACACCCCAGCAGTCAGGGGCACCTGCCAGCAGGCCCCCACTCATGTCCCACACATCTGCCCCAGCACCCCCACCCCCCAACAGTCAGGGGCACCTGCCAGCAGGCCCCCACTCATGTCCCACTCATGTCCCCCAGCACACCCACCCCCCAGTAGTCAGGGGCTCCTTCCAGCAGGCCCCCACTCATGTCCCACTCATGTCCCCCAGCACCCACACCCCCCAGCAGTCAAGGGCACCTGCCAGCAGGCCCCCACTCATGTCCCACACATGTCCCCCAGCACCCCCATCCCCAGCAGTCAGGGGCACCTGCCAGCAGGCCTCCACTCATGTCCCACTCATGTCCCCCAGCACCCCCACCCCCCAGCAGTCAGGGCCACCTGCCAGCAGGCCCCCACTCATGTCCCCCACATGTCGCCCAGCACCCCCACCCCCCAGCAGTCAGGGGCACCTGCCAGCAGGCCCCCACTCATGTCCCCCAGCACCCCCAACCCCCAGCAGTCAGGGGCACCTGCCAGCAGGCCCCCACTCATGTCCCCAGCAGCTCCACACTCATGTCCCCCAGCACCCCCACGCCCCAGCAGTCAGGGGCACCTGCCAGCAGGCCCCCACACAAGTCCCCCTGCCCCCACGTCATGACGATCCTCAATCATGGGCCTAATGGCCAGCCACATCACACCCCACCCCAGCCCAAAGACCCAACCTAGTATTGCATCCACCCACATAGAAATGCCCATTACATGATACAACCCGAATGGCAAGTATGTAAATGAACACATGTCCGTCACACACACACAATGGGTGCAAGTGAATGTGAAAACCCACATCATGACATGCATGAAATCAATGAGAGAATACCACAAATCGAAGTATGAAACAAAAATGTATTGAACCCAAAATGAATGTAATGAAAAGAAAACACACAATAATGTTAAGAAGAAATAAAACGCAGCATGTCCAGAAAATAATCAAAAATATGAAATCAGAATCCAAAGAAATCCAAATGAAAATGTGTCCAAAGTCTCAGTCCAACAAAGCAAATCCAAGGTAAAAAAATAAGTGAAATCCATTGCTCCATGGTGAAATGAAAAAAAAAAGAATACATCCACTGTTCAACTATATACAAATCATCAATCCAGGGTCCATGAGCTCAACAAATGAAATGAAACCTACAAAAAAGACTACCTAATAAAGAACTTTATACAAAAACGTGGTGCATTGTCCAATCGCCCCAAAATAAACAAAAACAGAAAGGAAACCTAACACTATCTAACTATATACAATGGCGGCGGGCAAGTCCTGTGGCTCACTCTGTGCTGTCCCGGGCCAGGGCATCATGGAACTCCATGTCGATGTCCCGGAGGCGTGCCTCTGCCCTGGCCCCAAGGTCTCGCAGGGAGGCACTCATGGCCTGTTCCAACTCCCTGCGAGTTGCCTCGAGGCACTCTGCCTGCCTCAACGCCCGATGCATGGAGAACTCCGCCCTGACCATGGTGAGCCACGCCTCTTCCGCCCGCCGCTGCTCTGCATCCATCCGCTGGCCCAACCGCTGCCACACGGAAAGCACTCCCATTCCTGGGTCCTCCTGCCCTCTGGCCGATGCCTGCCCCTCCGAGGTTGATGGCCCCGAGCCATCATTGCTCCCACCTATAGCCTGCTCCTGCTGCTGCTGCTGTCCATGTACCCTGTCTGATGGTGCCTGCTCATCCTCCGTCAGCTGGTCTCCGGTTGTGATGTCCACCCCTGCTGGACCGCCGACTCCCGACTGTGGCAGGGATGTGAGCTCCACCAAGCTGGCTGTGTTAGTGGGCCAGGTCCACAGGGGGCCCTGGTGGAATCTGGGCCGGAAGACGGCAGGGACAACGACTGGTGCATGGTCTCCACAGAGGAGGAGAGGTCCACCAGAGTGCGCGACACATGCAGGAACCCACCGACCAGGGCCCCTCCCAACAGTGCCACGTCGCGATGCTGCTGTTCGTGATGGTGTGCGTTCTCTACCCAGGACGAATGCACGTCATCACGAATGTCACGCGTGCGCAACGCGACACCAATCAGGACGGAGCCCATACGGTCATGGGACCTCTCGTCCGCAGGTAGTGGAGAGGCAGATGACATGGCACTCTCCCCTACCTGTGAATGGGCCTGGGACGGGGCATCCCTGCTGGTGCATGGTGGTGCAGTCACAGGGTCAAGGACAGGGACATGCACAGGCCCCTCTGCGGTGATCTGTGCTGCCTCCTGACACTGGCCCTGGACTGCACCACTTGCACCAGTGGTACTACCCCCACCAGACCCTATGTGCAGCTCAGTAGCGGACTCCTCCTCCTATGTGGAGACTACCAACCTGGATGTCTCCGTACCGTCTTCTGCCATTGCAAGCCCATGTGGGGGCTTACCCGGCCCTTCCGCGACAGCCGTAGTGGCAGACACGGCACCAGCCCCCTTGCTCCTGGATGATGGCAAGTCCTGGGAGGGTGGCTGGACCTTGCGTCGCCGCCCGGAGGAGGCATCCCCGCCGCTTGGCTCCACAGCGCCGTCTCCGCCCTCTTCTTCACTTGACGCTGCGTAGAGGGAGACATAGAACACAAGCATCAGGGTACAGTACAACATTCCCCTAGACAGGAAGCAATAACACATGAGTTGCAGTGTCTAACAACACTTCCATCCTGTCCCTCCACAACACATGGGTGAATGCACGCAACACACATGCATGAACAGGCAAGGCGTCTGCAATCAACACCAGCATCCATGTACAAGGGCCTCGATTAACCAAAATCTTGCCTTCAAACTCACATGCATCATGGCTCACACTGATCCCATGCACACACATCACCGGAGGGTCATGCATCATGCCTTGCACACCACAGACATAGTGGATAGACACAGTGCATACAACGGTGACCACACTGCATGAGTGAATGTACACATCATCACAGACATGTGTCATGAATACATGGCGTACCTAAGTCACACACACACTTCTCAGACACACACACACATGTGCAAAACACATGTACATGGCAGCAGCACCCATCCCTCACACCCCCACCATGTGCAAGAACAGACACTGGCATGCTTTCATGTGTGAATTTGCCATACAGCTACCCATGTTGCATTGTAACTCATGCACCAACCATGTGGTTCACATATTACTGGTCTCACATGCATGACCATGATGTCCCTGCACACACACACATCCATACATGGCCTATGTCAGGCAGACAGGCAAGTATCAGACTACCAGCACACTGCAACATGCCCTGTCTCACACACCAATGCTTGGCCACTTAGCGCTCAACTCCAGACGGGTCTTCCTCTGCAGGATCTGGGCGTGGAGCGCTAGGCCTACGCATTCCAGGACCCTCATCTGGATGTCACTCATGCTGACCCGGCCCCCCTCCGCGAGGCGCCGGGCCTTGTAGAGGGTCCTGGACCTCAAGTCCTCCCAGCGCTTCTTGACGTGCTTGATGTTGCAGGTTGCCACCCCCTCCGTGTTGATGGCAACCACTACGCCGTCCCAGATCCTCTCCCGTCCTTCCTTGTTGGCACGTGATGTTCCGAAGAGGGCATCAAAATGCCCCAGGACATGCTCCACCAGGACACCAACTTCCTTCACACTGAAGCTGGTGGCCCTCTGCCTCTCTAGCTGGGGGTCGCCAGTGGTCTCAGATGGTGTTTGCCCTGACATGGCGACCCCTGAGGCAGGTGTAGGTGGGCAACTGGGTCCTGGGGCTGGGCTGTGGAGCGATGGTATCCCAGTCGGGAGTCTTCTGTTCCAGCAGGGGGGACACAGCAACTGGAACCCTGGCTGACGTACAGGCACCAAATAGCAGGGCATGTGAGCAGCAGGCAGCAGCAGATGGCAGGTGGGAGTGTGCTCGGGGCTCTGTGGGGCAGTAATTCGGCCCTCTGGTTAGGAGCGTGGTCTTCCGTGTGTTGTTGCGTGGCCAGCTTGATACGGAGTGATTTGACACGTGGAAATCTTGCACGTCAGTGTGTAATTCGAGGAAAGGCCCTTCGCGCGTAAGCGCGTCAGCACACGTACGCGGTTTCATTGGACCAAAGGCCCTTAGCGTGTAAGCGCTTCTGTGACGTGACTGCACGTCTGCGTATGGATGCATGTAATTCAAGGAAAGGTCCTACGCGCGTAAGTGACGTGATGCGCGCAGGCGTTTCAATCAACACGGGTGCATGTTCATCGTACACGTCCAAAAACTGCACGTCCGAGTGTCAGCTTGTGTAATTGGAGGAAAGGGCCTTAGCGCGTACATGTGTAAGTGACGCTGTATGTGTGGGCTGCTTTAAAAGGTACATGTAGGACCCCTTTCCCTTGTACGTGCTTTTCGTGGAGAGCGAGTGGGTGAATTCTGTACTTCTTGTCGGTTCACACGCGATTACTTCACAGCATTTCAAGTTCGTACTCCCTGTTACCTCTGACAGCGTTCTTTATTTTTTTTGGGCCTGTCTCCTCAAACAACGTTCACTTCTTCTTTTGTCCTTTCTCCTCAGACAGCGTACAGTTCTTCTTTCGGCGGGGGTGCACACACGTGTTTTTTTCACATTCTTTTTCTAGGCAGACGGTGAGTCGCGCACGCATTTACCAACTGTGCTTGCCCCGTGTGTCGCGTACACCTTCAGAGGTCATTGTAGGCTGCATGTAACACGCGTACGCTTGTTTTTGTGTTTCTGGGTGCCACAGCGTAGTGCAGGTTCATTTTTCCACGCACGTGGTCTACGAGGGGTTGCGTGCACGTTACTTTTTGTATTTGGGGTGCCTGTGCATTGTGTGACCCGTCATCTTCCCCCAGGGGTCACAGACAGCCTTGCTAGAGCACTAGGGTATTAATTCCATCTAGTACCCTAGCCTTTCACCCCCAATTGCCCAGGACAATTGTTTACTGCAACTCCCATACGCACAACAACATCAGTGCCATGGTTAGGAGGCGACCTAGCGGTAAGGGAGGCATAGGTGGCTGACCTCCAAAAGGTGGGTGTGGTGGGCGTGGTAGAGGACATGACCAGGATTTGCAGGGTGCCCCTAGACCCCCTTGTGTGGAGGACCAATCAGGGACACCCATGACCCCCCCCCCTGGTTGAGGGAAATGTGGCTGACACCATCCCAGCTCAGCCCTTGTTGGACCAGCCCATTGTGCCACCTTCTTCAGGTCAGCAAGTCTAAGCCACGTGTATCGGTGCAAGTTGGTGTCACCAGGCCACGTGGATCTGGGGCAGCGATGTCATCTGCTGCCCCAAGTAGGCAGGGTGGGGAGGCTGCAGGGGCAGCTGCAGCTCTATCCACACCAGGTCTGAGTCTCCCAGCCGGGACAGTGTCGGTCCTGGTCCATCAAACTGACATTGCCCCTGCCAACATCACACTTCAGCCAATGCCTGCACCAAGACCTATGGTCATTGTGCCTTTGCACACTCCCAGTACCCAGTCCACCTGCGCTTCTGCCCCTACTGACCAGAGTGGCGCAAGCCACTCAGGCTCAGCTCCACCTTTGAAGAAGAGGAAGACGGGTGCTCTGGCACTACAGGCTGAGACCCCAGACACGGCAACACAGTCCGGCACGTCAAGGAAGTCTACCTTTAATGACCCCTTACTTGATGCACTTGTGAGCTATGTGTCGGCACATAGCCGTGAAATGTTGGTGACTGCAGGGTGCAAGACCACACCTGGTCAACGTAGGGCACACTGGCAGACCATCGTGGACCGCATAAGTGCCCTTGGATTTGTGAGGCGCACAGCTGATGATTGCTACAAGCGGTGGAATGACCTGAAACGCAGAGCAAAGAACAAGTTGGCCTCAAATCATGCCGCTACTCTGGTGATTGGCAGTGGGTCTCCACAAGAGGACAACGAACTCACTGAACATGAGTCTGTTGCTGGGACTTTCGTCACAGAGGAACAAATCAAAGGTGTAGGAGAACTACCTGATTACTACGCATTGTCCGGTGAGTGCCCATGCGTGTGTGTGTAATCCATGTGTATGTTGTTTAGGTGACGGGTTCTGATTGAGTGCCAGGTGAGGGTGTGTACTCCTGAGTGTTATGGGTCACCCATTTGCTTCCTCCCATACATTCACGTGCCTTGGATTTGGGTATGACTGTATCCCTTCTTCTCACAGTTGCCAATTAGGCCCATATAGGTGCACTTTACCTTGAACTGTCATCTTGCAACTACATTGTTCAGATTTTGTAAGTGTTCATTCAGGCTGATTGTTTCCACTCTCCCATTTTTGCTACGCATTATTCTGCCCTATTGCAACATATGTGATATGCTTCGGTCATTGGTTACAGCCCACACTGGGCCACTATTTTTACCTGGTTATGTTCATGATTACACCATTCAGGCCGATGGAGTATTGGGCTGCAGAAATTTTTCATTAGGACCTGTTTGCATGTGGAAGATGACAGATGTTTCCTCTAATGTTAAAGTGACCAACCATTGATCAGCCCACAATGACTGTATTATTGGACACTGGATGTGTTTCAGTGTGTGGCACATGCATATTTTGCAACACTATTCAGCATCAATCTTCGCATCATGTCGATGTGACATGGATGTGTGACAGTACTCATTCACTGACATATTGCTGTAATTTTGTAATTTACCGTGGCTATGCTACATGACATCTGTGTGGTGGCATGTGTCATGTGTGTGTATTGGACATGCCACTCACAGCCTGATGTGTGATGCCAGTGCTACCCAACATGCTGCAAATGAGTTGCATTTCCATCTTTCTCTCCCCAGTGTCTGCCTTTTTGACTCCACTTACAACTCTTTGACAGTGCATGCATGGCAGGGTTATAGTCATGTGGGACATGTGTAAATCATGTACTGGATCTCTGGCTTGTCACAGCCTATGTGTGTGCTATGGTGCTCATGCCTGTTTCCATTTGCTGTCTTTCATGTTTTTGCAGGTGATGACGCACTTGGTGCTGTTGAGGTTGAGGAGATGGTGCAGACCCAGGAGGAATCTCAGGCACGACCGGGCACCAGTGGGGGACGTGGTGTGGTGGTGTCATGCATGCTGGACGTGGTTCTACCTCTTACGCTCATAGAACAGCTAGACCGTTCTATTCCAAATGGCGGTTGTTCGATACGTTGCCGGGAAAACGACGTTTGCACTTTTCACATCGCTAACTTCACGTGTATTCTGCTTCGTCACGTGAACTACGGCATTACGTATGTGAGCAGCGTGGAAACCTCACTCGCTGCTTCTGATCGAATCATTTGGCGTTGTGTAGCTGAACCTCCGATCTGCGTCCCTGCAGATTTCCTCAGCTGCTTCTTGGGCCTTCTATAGCGTGTTTTCCGCCACACGCTGATTCCTGGAGCTGTTTGTTCGCGTGTACTTCCACACGCGCACGTTGTCGTCAAACGCGGCTGTCCTGGGCTGCGTGAATCCTGTTCGCATGCATATCCACAAGCGCACGTTATCTTCAAGCGCGGCTGGCCTGGACTGCGTGAATCCTGTTCGCGTGTAAATCCACACGCACACGTTGTCTTCAAACGCGGCTGGCCTGCGTGAATCCTGTTCGCGTGCAAATCCACAAGCGCACGCTATCTTCAAGCGCGGCTGGCCTGGACTGCATGAATCCTGTTCGCGTGTAAATCCACACGCACACGTTGTCTTCAAGTGCTGCTGGCCTGGGCTGCGTGAATCCTGTTCGCGTGCATATCCACAAGCGCATGTTATCTTCAAACGCGGCTGGCCTGGGCTGCGTGAATCCTGTTCGCGTGTACATCCACATGCACACGTTGTCTTCAAACGCTGCTGGCCTGGGCTGCGTGAATCCTGTTCGCGTGCAAATCCACACGCGCACGCTATCTTCAAGCGCGGTTGGCCTGGACTGCGTGAATCCTGTTCGCGTGTAATTCCACACGCACACGTTATCTTCAAGCGCGGCTTCAAGACTGCGTGAATCCTATTCACGTGTATTTTCACACGCGCATGCTATTTTCTTCGCGGCTGTTCACAACCGCGTGTACTTTGTTTATACTACAAAAAGGGCGCTATTTCCAACTCCTGCACCTGTGATATTAACAGGGGGATTGATTCATTTCTATACTTTTCTCTATGTGGGAAGGAAGCTTTTCAAGGATTATTGGAAGGTGACAGTGAACAGTACTTTGGACGCTATCCTGTGGTGCATCAACCCGGTATCTAGCGTGAGCCTCGTTTCCGTTCGGGATAAGTCTCCCTTACTAATCTCCCCTTCCTTGTCGTTTGTTCTACTTCTGGATTTTCCTCAAGAGACTTCTGCTGGATTCTTCTGCCCTAGACCTAAGGTCAGTGTGTGCATTAATGTCAAATACTGTTCTATCATAGTCAATTTGGGGCAGTTTCTTATGATACTTTATTTTGTTCTAGGCTGACTTCCTATACCTTACCCACGCCCTTTCCAGTGATCCATCTCTCTGCCTGTTTTATCAGTCAGAGAGTTGTATCATTTGGAAGGTCTAAACTTGACTTCACAACTATCAAATCGTGTGAACAGAGATCCGGAAGACCCTACCATCTGTATCCTTTTGAGTACCGTATCCTTTTCAGTCAATACTTTGGTACTTTATGACAGAATCAGAAGCCATGGAGGGTACGGATCCTTTAGCTGTGGTTATGCCCATTCAGTTTCCCTTGGCCCCCCCGGAACGGTTCACTGGTGATCCCAAAACCTATAGAACATTCGTTAATCAGTGCCGACTCCATTTTCTTTGTCGTCCTACATCTTTTTCTGACCTAACCACAAAAGCAGCATTTGTGCTTTCCCATTTAGGGGGTACAGCTGCTGCTTGCGCTAACAAATTTGGAAACAAATAGCCCTTTGTTATACGACTGTGACGATCTCTTGGCTGCTATGAGTAAAGTCTTTGACATGCGTTATGCTACTCAAGCCATGGATCTGGAGTTACTTAATCTACAACAAGGCAGTCAACCTCTTTTGCCTTACATGGCCCGATTCAATCAACTAACAGCCGAAACTCAATGGCCTGAAGGCAAGAAAATGGCTGTTTTCTACAAGGGTCTTTCAGAAAGAACTGAAAGATGCCTTATCTACGGTTCTGGTGGTTCCTACGGGATTCACAGAGTTGCTCGATTTGGTTCTACAAATCGATGCCCGAAGAAATGCTCGGAAAGGAGAGAAAAAACCCTTCTTGCAAGCCTCGGTTCGTTCAGAGACACCGGCAGTCCCCTCGAACGACCCTGAACCAATGCAGATTGGCACCGTGAGAGGCCGGTTGTCCAATGCAGAAGGAGAGAACCGAAGAAAGAACCATTTATGTATGTATTGCGGTTCATCCGAGCATTTATTAGCGACATGTCCTAAGAAACCTGTCAAGCGTTCGGGAAACGCCAAAACTCGACAGTAGCAGGAGTCCCTGTGTCGAGTGTTTCCTCGGACTCCAGTACCATTCCTAATCACGAACCCATAGCTGTTGAGGTGACGTTACTTTGTGATGACCGAGAATTGGTTTCCAAGGCCATGGTTGATTCCGGAGCCACCAACAATTACATAGACATCACATATGCCAAGAATTGTTCCATACCCCTTGTAAACAAGAACAAACCTGAAACGGTTAATACCGTGGACGGATCTGTATTGACTTCTGGTATGGTAACCCAGGAGACGGTACCTGTTCAGATGACATTATCGAATAATCATTCGGAAGAAATCGTCTTCGATGTCATAGCTGCTCCGCAGTACGAAATCATACTTGGTCTTGCCTGGTTAACCCTTCATAATCCCGCCATTGACTGGGTTTCGGGATTGCTCCAGTATCCTTCCATTTATTGCAATGAACATTGCTTTACCAGTCAGGAGGTGTCAAACACTCAACACATATTGGCCTCTATGGGGGGAGTTTCAACTATTAGCGTGGTACATCTAAGCGATACTACCATACCATGCGAATACGCTGAGTACGCTGATGTCTTTGATAAAGGCCAGGCAGAACAATTGTCTCCACATCGACAGTATGACTGTCCAATTGAATTGATTCCTGGAGCTAAAATACCTAGAGGTCGTTTATATTCACTAACTCCAAAAGAAGACGTTGTGTTGAAAGAATACATCGACAAAGCTTTAGCGATGGGATTCATACGGCCATCGCAATCACCTGCTGCGTCTCCTCTATTCTTTGTTCCGAAGAAAGAGGGAGATCTAAGGCCTTGCATTGATTACAGGGCACTTAACGACATCACCATAAAAAATCAATATCCTTTACCACTGATAAACGTTCTATTGGATCAATTAGGTACTTCCAGGTACTTCACCAAATTGGACTTGCGAGGAGCATACAATTTAGTTCGCATTCGTGAGGGCGACGAATGGAAGACCGCTTTCAAGACACGGTATGGTCTTTACGAGTATTTGGTGATGCCTTTTGGTCTGTGCAACGCTCCCGCTACTTTTCAGTTCTTCATGAACGATATATTCAGGGACATAATGGACCAGTTCGTGGTGATTTATTTGGATGATATCCTGATCTATTCATCATCTTTTTTGGAACATGTCAAACACGTTTCTACAGTCTTACAAAGACTCAGGGAGAATCTTCTTTTTGTGAAAGCCGAGAAATGCGTCTTTCATTCACAGGAAGTGGAATTCCTGGGTTACGACATTACCAATCTAGGTGCTCGAATGAGTCGATCCAAAGTGAAGGCCATATTGAATTGGCCTGTTCCGCACAATGTCAAGTAATTACAGTCTTTCCTAGGCTTTGCGAATTTTTATCGCAGATTTATTCGTTCCTTCTCCAAAACAGTAGCTCCTTTGACGGCTTTAACTAGTTCCAAAGTTCCTTTCTGTTGGAACCAGAATGCCCAAGCATCATTCGAAATGTTAAAGGAAGCATTTACCACTGCACCCGTGCTTCAACATCCAGATCCAGATCGCCAGTTTATCGTTGAAGCGGATGCATCCAGTGTCGCTACTGGAGCGGTACTCTCACAAGTTTGCACAGAAACCAAGGAGGAGCACCCAGTGGCTTTCTTCTCTCGCAAACTTACCCCATATGAACGAAATTACACCGTCACTGAGCGGGAATTGCTGGCTATCAAGGATGCTTTCCGAGAATGGCGTCATCATCTTCTTGGGGCCAAACATCAGGTGTTGGTGTACTCTGACCATAGAAATCTTCAAGCATTCAAATCTATGAAATGCCTTACGGGTCGACAGGCCAGATGGCATGTCTTTTTTGCCCAATACGATTTCCAGGTCACATATCGTCCTGCCAGAGAACACGTTAAGTCGGACGCGTTGTCTCGTATTGGTGAGGAGGCGAAGGAAGAAGCACAAGTGCAAAATCAGTTGTTGGCAGATCATGTAATATGTAGTTGTTCTGTTCAACCATCCTTAAAAACCGAAGTACAAGAGTGGGTGAAAAATCATCCACAAGTTATCCAGGACATGAATCTGGACGTACATAACAGTTTACCATTCACACAAGGAGTGCTCTACTTACCAACGACTTCGACGCGGAATAAGGCCCTCAAGTGGAATCATGATTCCTTGATCGCAGCCCATCCTGGACGGAAGAAAACACTAGAGCTGCTCAAAAGATGGTGCTGGTGGCCATCCATGACAAAAGATGTCATAAAACATGTATCAACGTGTTCTGTATGCATCCAATGCAAAAACACTCCTGGTAAACCAGTGGGTTTACTCCAGTCCCTACCTGTCCCTAACAAACCATGGGATATGATATCTATGGACTTTGTGGTAGAACTCCCACAAAACCAGGAGTATGATACCATATGGGTTGTAGTGGATTTCTTCACTAAATTGGCTCTTTATATTCCCTGTATTGGTTTACCAACAGCTGCTGTTCTGGCTGACCTATTCATTCAACATTTATTCCGTTTCTTTGGTCTACCGTCAGTAATCATTATGGACAGGGGCTCACAGTTTGCGTCACGCTTTTGGAGAGCACTAACATCAGCATTACTGATTGATGACAGAATGTCCAGTGCTTATCACCCTCAAACTGATGGACAGACCGAAAGAGTCAATAGCACTATGGAACAATATCTGCGGTGTTTGTGTCTGCAGTTTCAATCAGATTGGCTCAAGGTCCTGCCGGCAGCAGAATTCGCCTATAACAACTCCTATCATAGTGCCATAGGCACTTCACCATTCTATGCTCTTTATGGACAACACCCCCGATCAATACCTTTGGATTCCAGCTTGTCTTTGGATACTCCTGCCGCAGGCCGTACTTTTCGTGATCTGAAGAATCTACAGAGGAAAGTGAAGCAGCAGTTGGAGCAAGCTAAAAGACGCGACAAGTTCTATGCCGATGCTCATAGAGTACCCGCACCTGTCTACAAGGCTGGTATGAAAGTATGGTTGTCCACTAAGAACTTGAGGATTCCAGGCAAAAAGAAACTATTGCCTAAATACATTGGTCCGTATGCAGTACTCCAAGTAATTAATCCGGCTGCTGTCCGTCTGGCTTTACCACAACGATGGCGAGTGCATCCCGTATGCCACGTGTCACTCATTAAGCCGTGTTCTGAAGCTACCAGATTGCCTGTACGGCCTGTTGCTATTTCTGTGAGGGGTTCAGATGAATACGAGGTACAGGACATACTGGATATGAGACTACGTTCTGGTAGTCCGTTTTATCTGGTGGATTGGAAGGGCTATGGTCCCGAAGATAGATCCTGGGAACCTCTTTCTAATATACATGCTCCTGCTTTATTGAAGCGTTTCCACACGAGAAGGGGAGAGGTTGCCCCTTTGGGGGATGGCACTGTCATGCATGCTGGACGTGGTTCTACCTCTTACGCTCATAGAACAGCTAGACCGTTCTATTCCAAATGGCGGTTGTTCGATACGTTGCCGGGAAAACGACGTTTGCACTTTTCACGTCGCTAACTTCACGTGTATTCTGCTTCGTCACGTAAACTACAGCATTACGTATGTAAGCAGCGTGGAAACCTCACTCGCTTTTTTCTGATCGAATCATTTGGCGTTGTGTAGCTGAACCTCCGATCTGCGTCCCTGCAGGTTTCCTCAGCTGCTTCTTGGGCCTTCTATAGCGTGTTTTCTGCCACACGCTGATTCCTGGAGCTGTTTGTTCGCGTGTACTTCCACACGCGCACGTTGTCGTCAAACGCGGCTGTCCTGGGCTGCGTGAATCCTGTTCGCGTGCATATCCACAAGCGCACGCTATCTTCAAGCGCGGCTGGCCTGGACTGCGTGAATCCTGTTCGCGTGTAAATCCACACGCGCACGTTGTCTTCAAACGCGGCTGGCCTGGGCTGCGTGAATCCTGTTCGCGTGCAAATCCACAAGCGCACGCTATCTTCAAGCGTGGCTGGCCTGGACTGCATGAATCCTGTTCGCGTGTAAATCCACACGCACACGTTGTCTTCAAGTGCTGCTGGCCTGGGCTGCGTGAATCCTGTTCGCGTGCATATCCACAAGCGCACGCTATCTTCAAACGCGGCTGGCCTGGGCTGCGTGAATCCTGTTCGCGTGTAAATCCACACGCACACGTTGTCTTCAAGCGCTGCTAGCCTGGGCTGCGTGAATCCTGTTCGCGTGCAAATCCACACGCGCACGCTATCTTCAAGCGCGGCTGGCCTGGACTGCGTGAATCCTGTTCGCGTGTAATTCCACACGCACACGTTATCTTCAAGCGCGGCTTCAAGACTGCGTGAATCCTATTCACGTGTATTTTCACACGCGCACGCTATTTTCTTCGCGGCTGTTCAGAACCGCGTGTACTTTGTTTATACTACAAAAAGGGCGCTATTTCCAACTCCTGCACCTGTGATATTAACAGGGGGATTGATTCATTTCTATACTTTTCTCTACGTGGGAAGGAAGCTTTTCAAGGATTATTGGAAGGTGACAGTGAACAGTACTTTGGACGCTATCCTGTGGTGCATCAACCCGGAATCTAGCGTGAGCCTCATTCCGTTCGGGATAAGTCTCCCTTACTAATCTCCCCTTCCTTGTCGTTTGTTCTACTTCTGGATTTTCCTCAAGAGACTTCTGCTGGATTCTTCTGCCCTAGACTTAAGGTCAGTGTGTGCATTAATGTCAAATACTGTTCTATCATAGTCAATTTGGGGCAGTTTCTTATGATACTTTATTTTGTTCTAGGCTGACTTCCTATACCTTACCCACGCCCTTTCCAGTGATCCATCTCTCTGCCTGTTTTATCAGTCAGAGAGTTGTATCATTTGGAAGGTCTAAACTTGACTTCACAACTATCAAATCGTGTGAACAGGGATCCGGAAGACCCTACCATCTGTATCCTTTTGAGTACCGTATCCTTTTCAGTCAATACTTTGGTACTTTATGACAGAATCAGAAGCCATGGAGGGTACGGATCCTTTAGCTGTGTTGACTCAGTTGATCAGCGATTTGAGAAATGAAATGGTTACGGCACCGGACATGTTACGGCACCGTATGGACGTTATGCAAGACGCCATGCACGCTAGTCCTCAAGGAGCACAGGTTCCAATGGCCACTGCATCTGGATCTGGGACTATGACACCCCGACAGGAAACTATTAATGTGGTTATGCCCACTCAGTTTCCCTTGACCCCCCCGGAACGGTTCACTGGTGATTCCAAAACCTATAGAACATTCGTTAATCAGTGCCGACTCCATTTTCTTTGTCGTCCTACATCATTTCCTGACCTAACCACAAAAGCAGGATTCGTGCTTTCCCATTTAGGGGGTACAGCTGCTGCTTGCGCTAACTCTTTGTTGGAAACAAATAGCCCTTTGTTATACGACTGTGACGATCTCTTGGCTGCTATGAGTAAAGTCTTTGACATGCGTTATGCTACTCAAGCCATGGATCTGGAGTTACTTAATCTACAACAAGGCAGTCAACCTCTTTTGCCTTACATTGCCAGATTCAATCAACTAACAGCAGAAACTCAATGGCCTGAAGGCAAGAAAACGGCTGTTTTCTACAAGGGTCTTTCAGAAGAACTGAAAGATGCCTTATCTACGGTTCCGGTGGTTCCTACGGGATTCACAGAGTTTCTCGATTTGGTTCTACAAATCGATGCCCGAAGAAATGCTCGGAAAGGAGAGAAAAAACCCTTCTTACAAGCCTCGGTTCGTTCAGAGACACCGGCAGTCCCCTCGAACGACCCTGAACCAATGCAGATTGGCGCCGTGAGAGGCCGGTTGTCCAATGCAGAACGAGAGAACCGAAGAAAGAACCATTTATGTATGTATTGCGGTTCATCCGAGCATTTATTAGCGACATGTCCTAAGAAACCTGTCAAGCGTTCGGGAAACGCCAAAACTCGACGGTAGCAGGAGTCCCTGTGTCGAGTGTTTCCTCGGACTCCAGTACTATTCCTAATCACGCACCCATAGCTGTTGAGGTGACGTTACGTTGTGATGACCGAGAATTGGTTTCCAAGGCCATGGTTGATTCCGGAGCCACCTACAATTACATAGACATCACATATGCCAAGAATTGTTCCATACCCCTTGTAAACAAGAACAAACCTGAAACGGTTAATACCGTGGACGGATCTGTTTTGACTTCTGGTATGGTAACCCAGGAGACGGTACCTGTTCAGATGACATTATCGAATAATCATTCGGAAGAAATCGTCTTCGATGTCATAGCTGCTCCGCAGTACGAAATCATACTTGGTCTTGCCTGGTTAACCCTTCATAATCCCGCCATTGACTGGGTTTCGGGATTGCTCCAGTATCCTTCCATTTATTGCAATGAACATTGCTTTACCAGTCAGGAGGTGTCAAACACTCAACACATATTGGCCTCTATGGGGGGAGTTTCAACTATTAGCGTGGTACATCTAAGCGATACTACCATACCATGCGAATACGCTGAGTACGCTGATGTCTTTGATAAAGGCCAGGCAGAACAATTGCCTCCACATCGACAGTATGACTGTCCAATTGAATTGATTCCTGGAGCTAAAATACCTACAGGTCGTTTATATTCACTAACTCCAAAAGAAGACATTGTGTTGAAAGAATACATCGACAAAGCTTTAGCGATGGGATTCATACGGCCATCGCAATCACCTGCTGCGTCTCCTCTATTCTTTGTTCCGAAGAAAGAGGGAGATCTAAGGCCTTGCATTGATTACAGGGCACTTAACGACATCACCATAAAAAATCAATATCCTTTACCACTGATAAACGTTCTATTGGATCAATTAGGTACTTCCAGGTACTTCACCAAATTGGACTTGCGAGGAGCATACAATTTAGTTCGCATTCGTGAGGGCGACGAATGGAAGACCGCTTTCAAGACACGGTATGGTCTTTGCGAGTATTTGGTGATGTCTTTTGGTCTGTGCAACGCTCCCGCTACTTTTCAGTTCTTCATGAACGATATATTCAGGGACATAATGGACCAGTTCGTGGTGATTTATTTGGATGATATCCTGATCTATTCATCATCTTTTTCGGAACACATCAAACACGTTTCTACAGTCTTACAAAGACTCAGGGAGAATCTTCTTTTTGTGAAAGCCGAGAAATGCGTCTTTCATTCACAGGAAGTGGAATTCCTGGGTTACGACATTACCAATCTAGGTGCTCGAATGAGTCGATCCAAAGTGAAGGCCATATTGAATTGGCCTGTTCCGCACAATGTCAAGTAATTACAGTCTTTCCTAGGCTTTGCAAATTTTTATCGCAGATTTATTCGTTCCTTCTCCAAAACAGTAGCTCCTTTGACGGCTTTAACTAGTTCCAAAGTTCCTTTCTGTTGGAACCAGAATGCCCAAGCATCATTCAAAATGTTAAAGGAAGCATTTACCACTGCACCCGTGCTTCAACATCCAGATCCAGATCGCCAGTTTATCGTTGAAGCGGATGCATCCAGTGTCGCTACTGGAGCGGTACTCTCACAAGTTTGCACAGAAACCAAGGAGGAGCACCCAGTGGCTTTCTTCTCTCGCAAACTTACCCCATATGAACGAAATTACACCGTCACTGAGCGGGAATTGCTGGCTATCAAGGATGCTTTCCGACAATGGCGTCATCCTCTTCTTGGGGCCAAACATCAGGTGTTGGTGTACTCTGACCATAGAAATCTTCAAGCATTCAAATCTATGAAATGCCTTACGGGTCGACAGGCCAGATGGCATGTCTTTTTTGCCCAATACGATTTCCAGGTCACATATCGTCCTGCCAGAGAACACGTTAAGTCGGACGCGTTGTCTCGTATTGGTGAGGAGGCGAAGGAAGAAGCACAAGTGCAAAATCAGTTGTTGGCAGATCATGTAATATGTAGTTGTTCTGTTCAACCATCCTTAAAAACCGAAGTACAAGAGTGGGTGAAAAATCATCCACAAGTTATCCAGGACATGAATCTGGACAACATAACAGTTTACCATTCACACAAGGAGTGCTCTACTTACCAACGACTTCGACGCGGAATAAGGCCCTCAAGTGGAATCATGATTCCTTGATCGCAGCCCATCCTGGACGGAAGAAAACACTAGAGCTGCTCAAAAGATGGTGCTGGTGGCCATCCATGACAAAAGATGTCATAAAACATGTATCAACGTGTTCTGTATGCATCCAATGCAAAAACACTCCTGGTAAACCAGTGGGCTTACTCCAGTCCCTACCTGTCCCTAACAAACCATGGGACATGATATCTATGGACTTTGTGGTAGAACTCCCACAAAACCAGGAGTACGATACCATATGGGCTGTAGTGGATTACTTCACTAAATTGGCTCTTTATATTCCCTGTATTGGTTTACCAACAGCTGCTGTTCTGGCTGACCTATTCATTCAACATATATTCCGTTTCTTTGGTCTACCGTCAGTAATCATTACGGACAGGGGCTCACAGTTTGCGTCACGCTTTTGGAGAGCACTAACATCAGCATTACTGATTGATGACAGAATGTCCAGTGCTTATCACCCTCAAACTGATGGACAGACCGAAAGAGTCAATAACACTATGGAACAATATCTGCAGTGTTTGTGTCTGCAGTTTCAATCAGATTGGCTCAAGGTCCTGCCGGCAGCAGAATTCGCCTATAACAACTCCTATCATAGTGCCATAGGCACTTCACCATTCTATGCTCTTTATGGACAACACCCCCGATCAATACCTTTGGATTCCAGCTTGTCTTTGGATACTCCTGCCGCAGGCCGTACTTTTCGTGATCTGAAGAATCTACAGAGGAAAGTGAAGCAGCAATTGGAGCAAGCTAAAAGACGCGACAAGTTCTATGCCGATGCTCATAGAGTACCCGCACCTGTCTACAAGGCTGGTATGAAAGTATGGTTGTCCACTAAGAACTTGAGGATTCCAGGCAAAAAGAAACTATTGCCTAAATACATTGGTCCGTATGCAGTACTCCAAGTAATTAATCCGGCTGCTGTCCGTCTGGCTTTACCACAACGATGGCGAGTGCATCCCGTATTCCACGTGTCACTCATTAAGGCATGTTCTGAAGCTACCAGATTGCCTGTACGGCCTGTTGGTATTTCTGTGAGGGGTTCAGATGAATACGAGGTACAGGACATACTGGATATGAGACTACGTTCTGGTAGTCCGTTTTATCTGGTGGATTGGAAGGGCTATGGTCCCGAAGATAGATCCTGGGAACCTCTTTCCAATATACATGCTCCTGCTTTATTGAAGCGTTTCCACACGAGAAGGGGAGAGGTTGACCCTTTGGGGGATGGCACTGTCATGCATGCTGGACGTGGTTCTACCTCTTACGCTCATAGAACAGCTAGATAGTTCTATTCCAAATGGCGGCTGTTCGATACGTTGCCGGGAAAACGACGTTTGCACTTTTCATGTCGCTAACTTCACGTGTATTCTGCTTCGTCACGTGAACTACAGCATTACGTATGTAAGCAGCGTGGAAACCTCACTTGCTGCTTCTGATCGAATCATTTGGCGTTGTGTAGCTGAACCTCCGATCTGCATCCCTGCAGGTTTCCTCAGCTGCTTCTTGGGCCTTCTATAGCGTGTTTTCCGCCACACGCTGATTCCTGGAGCTGTTTGTTCGCGTGTACTTCCACACGCGCACGTTGTCGTCAAACGCGGCTGTCCTGGGCTGCGTGAATCCTGTTTGCGTGCATATCCACAAGCGCACGCTATCTTCAAGCGCGGCTGGCCTGGACTGCGTGAATCCTGTTCGCGTGTAAATCCACACGCGCACGTTGTCTTCAAACGCGGCTGGCCTGGGCTGCGTGAATCCTGTTCGCGTGCAAATCCACACGCACACGCTATCTTCAAGCGCGGCTGGCCTGGACTGCGTGAATCCTGTTCGCGTGTAATTCCACACGCACACGTTATCTTCAAGAGCGGCTTCAAGACTGCGTGAATCCTATTCACGTGTATTTTCACACGCGCACGCTATTTTCTTCGCGGCTGTTCAGAACCGCGTGTACTTTGTTTATACTACAAAAAGGGCGCTATTTCCAACTCCTGCACCTGTGATATTAACAGGGGGATTGATTCATTTCTATACTTTTCTCTACGTGGAAAGGAAGCTTTTCAAGGATTATTGGAAGGTGACAGTGAACAGTACTTTGGACGCTATCCTGTGGTGCATCAACCCGGTATCTAGCGTGAGCCTCGTTCCGTTCGGGATAAGTCTCCCTTACTAATCTCCCCTTCCTTGTCGTTTGTTCTACTTCTGGATTTTCCTCAAGAGACTTCTGCTGGATTCTTCTGCCCTAGACTTAAAGTCAGTGTGTGCATTAATGTCAAATACTGTTCTATCATAGTCAATTTGGGGCAGTTTCTTATGATACTTTATTTTGTTCTAGGCTGACTTCCTATACCTTACCCACGCCCTTTCCAGTGATCCATCTCTCTGCCTGTTTTATCAGTCAGAGAGTTGTATCATTTGGAAGGTCTAAACTTGACTTCACAACTATCAAATCGTGTGAACAGGGATCCAGAAGACCCTACTATCTGTATCCTTTTGAGTACCGTATCCTTTTCAGTCAATACTTTGGTACTTTATGACAGGTGGTGGGTGAAAACCCAATGTTACTGCAGACCATACTGTCCAGGGGTGTCTCTGGGTGCACCTCCCCAGACCTCTATTCAGGTGCTGAATCGGATGATGAGACTTATGTGCAGTCGCAGGTAAGTGTTTCTGGAAGGGATTCTGTTGTGTCCAACCCACCTACACCAGGGGTAGAACCCTCTATGGGGATGTCAGTGTTGGTAGGTCCACCTTTGGTGGTTACGGATGCAGGGTCACACTCCACAGCATCTGATCCTGTTCCTGGGCCAGCAGATCAGAGGGGGAATGCAGTCCTGCAGCCTCAGGCAGTGCCAGCACAGCAAGGTGCAGATCGCCTTGCCCCAAACAGGTGTGGAGCCCGTCGACGCGGTGGCCGTGCGCCACCAGGCAATACTGTATGGGAAAACTCCATGTACGGTATGGCAACCCAACAGGCAGCATCAGTAGAAATGATGGCTCAGAGGGTGGCCACTTCCATTATCCCCCCTGAAAGGCAGATGGAGCAACAACAGCAGGCAACAGACTCCATTTGCCAATCACACAGGGAAGACATGTTGGCATCCAACAGGGACAGACGGGCAGCACTGGAGACTCTGCACAAATCCATATCAATAGAGTTCCAGGGCCACAGGGAAGCCCTGAGGGTAGAACTACATAACCTCAGACAGACACTGGTTGCACTTGAGGCTTCCAGTAATTTAAGGGCAGAACAGCAGCTGGAGCAGCTCACATGTTCGCTCTCAGCTGAGCTGCATGCAACACGTGAGGAGATCCGGGCATCAAGCGAGGCCATGAGTGCAGAAATGCAGGCAACCCATGATTTGCTGCATGGGGATCTCCGCACTTTAATCCTCCAGAATCAGACCTTCCAGACCTGCATGCTTGCTGCCATGGAGGACCATACCAGGGCTTTGCGTGGGCTGCCTCCCATAGTGCTACCGCCTCCTGATGCAGCAGCAGAGGATGAGCAGAGCAACAGCAGTTCTCCCACAATGACATAGCCGTGCAGGCCAAGAGCCCAAGGAGGTATTTATTTTTCCGCAACATCCACGCAGGTGGGTGTTGGTGTGCATCCTGTCCTCGAACCTCCTGGGTGGCCTCACCCAACCCCCCTGATCCCCACATGGCCATTTTTGATTTTTGATTTTTTTTTTTACAGTGTGTTGCCTTGTGTGGCTCCCTTGGGCATCCACTGTATTAAGACTGGGCACATACAGGCTTGTCCTGAGTTTGGGTTAGATGCTTGGGTTCGTGAGACACACGCCCCTCCTGATTCCCATTTCCATGGGCTTGCAAAGGGTGTGACCAAGTGAAAGTGAATTACACAGTGACCTTGGGCTCCCATGAGCTGTGTGGGCAGTCTGTAGTCAATACTGTGTAGACATCCTTAGTGGATATTGTTGTATTGTACACTGCATGGTGTATTGATATGTTCTTGTGCATCTATGTCTTCCTCCTAATGTGCAGGTTCCTTCCTCATGTCTTCACAAGGCTGTCTACTTTGCAGATGCAGTTCATGTTGTATGCAGTACACTGAGACATTTGCGTGGCAGCAACACTCTACAATTGTAATGGGTTGATGTGCTGGCGTATTCAGGTTGTAAGACTACCACTACTTGAAGTTAGTACTGTCATGTTTTTGCATTTTTGCATGGTGTGTTGCAGCATTGTGTTGATGGTAAGTATTTGGTAATGTGTGCTGTTAGTTATACATTACTGGGAGCATATTGTGTGTGGGCAGTTTCCATTAGGGACAGTGTACTTTGTGACACTTGTGTCAATTCTTGTGCATTGCTTTTTTTGCTTTCACATTGCATGACATGCCTTGGTGTGTTTGGTGGTGGAGCTGAGGTGGGGTTGGGTGACATGGCGCTGTTCTCATGTTGAATTTAGCAAGGGGGTAATGAATTTAGCAGCATAGATGTATGTCTTTTGATGACACAGCATTGGTGGTGTTTGGGTAGGTAGGGATGCACACAATGTAACACTTCCAGGTGACCAATCTCAGGATGGTATGGTTGTGACAGTTGAGTGTCCCTTATGTCATCATCATTGATTGTCAGCTGGTATGGGCCAGGGCTGTGTGCACTACACAGGGGTGTGATTTTATGTGAAGTAATTAGCCACCAGCTGCGTACGGGCTGCCTCACCACGTGCCCTTTCCCCTCCCATGCGCAGCGGGCGTGCATGTGGTTAGGGATGTGGGGGCACCACCATGTCCACCGGCAGGCCCCGGCGTGTTGCAACGTTGTGCAGGACACATGCTGCCACTATGATCCTGCACACTACTGGGGGAGCATATGACAGCTGCCCACCAGAGCGGTCAAGGGAGCGAAAGCGTGACTTGAGCACTCCGAATGTGCGCTCCACTATGCCCCGGGTTGCAATATGGGCTGTGTTGTATCTTACCTCGGGTGGCGTGTTGGGGTGCCGAATTGGCGTCATCATGTGGGTGCTCAGAGGGTAGGCACTGTCCCCTGGGGAGGTGGTGATGGGTATCATTAGTGGGGTTGTGACATTACTCAGTATCTGACATGGATGCATGTGCAGTGGCATTTATACTCACCAAGCAGCCAGGTATCGCCATGCCACCCAGCTTCTAGGTCCCAGTTTAGGTTTGTCATTCTATAAATGAAACTGTCGTGGGTGGACCCTGGATAGTTGGCATATATTGAGGTGATGATTCCCTTGGCATCACATACTACCTGCACGTTGATGGAATGCCAGTGCTTGCGGTTTCTATGGATGTGCTCAGATGCCCTGGGGGGACGTAGAGCCACATGGGTGTAATCAATGGCAGCTAGCAGTTTGGGGAATTGTGCCACCCCATAGAAATCCTGGACGGCAGCCTGCCTTTCTGCAGGTGTTCTGGGCAGGTATATGTGCCTGCGGACTGATGGGCGTGCAGTCATGATGGCCAACACCTGGTGTGGGCAGCGTGACTGTGTGGCCTGTGACACCCCCCCACTATAGCACTTGTCCGCTGAAATGATCCAGTGGCCAAGAAGTGCAGTACATTGAGGACCTTCTCCAGGGAGCTGAGTGCTTGGGAGCACAGGGTGGGTGATGTGAGGTCATCCTCCCACTCACTCACCAGGTCGAGTATTATATCAGGTGGAAACCTGTACCTCCCACACACCTGGTATCAGGCATCCCAAAAAGACTGGTTCTGGGTGTAAAAATTCTGGGCCTGACTATCCTCCTCCTCCTCCTGCGGTATCCCACGACCACTGCTGCTAGGAACGGCATATTCATCTTGGCGTCTGAGCTTGTTTGTTGTTCGTTTTATGCTGCACGGGTCCAAGTACACCTGCTTCCTGCTGGCGTACGTGTTTCCGAATTAGCGCGTCTTTTTTGGTGCATGCATTAGCCCCGTTCGATTCCATGAATACGTGTTGTAGATGCGCGTGTGGGCGAACGCGCATTTGCCTCCTGTACTTCCCCCGTGACGCCCACATTTTCACGCGTTGTTCCCCATTCCGCGTGTTACGCTCCCTGTTCCGCCTACTTTTGTTGTGTGCGCTGCGCTATGTGCGCTTTCGCTGTGCGCTTAGTGCACTCTGTTTGGAGACGTGTGCACCAGTGTGCGCCATGCAGAATTTTAGCGCACATCCAGGGATTTACACGTGCACGGACTTCCATGAATCACTGTGCGCGGGTTTTGCTGCGATTTTCACACTTGCACTGCGATTCGCACGCTTTCGCACGCTTGCGCTGAAAATTTCAGCGCACATTAATTCCATGAATCGTGGGTGGAATTCATGGAATTAATTCCATGAATTCTAAGTGGGTCAGACCACCAGGCATGCAGAAGAAAGGTGGAATGAACATAAAAGTAACATCCACACACATAGCAATAAGTCACCAGTCGCTAGACGTTTCACTGATAAAAGACATACAGTAGCCCAATTATGATGTGTAATACTCAAAGTGTTGAGTAGACCCCAACGAGTTGGTGATCCGAATAAGAATATAACACAAAGAGAACTATTTTTCATATATAAGCTGGACTCTCTATATCCCACTGGGATGAATGAAGAGTTTTACTTGCAAGCTTACCTATGAGACTTTCTAAGTCTATTTATTTGCCTGTACAATCAGTTGACTTTCAACTACCTGTCATACAACCTACCCATGATGTCTATTGGCTGTATATCAATGTCAGAAGAGACATTACCATGTTTTCAACTCTAGCTATTGATGCTTATAGCCACATCAATGTTTTATGACTGTTTGAACAGATAACTACGACCTACGAATGATAGTCCTTTATGAGATGTGAGATGCCTTTTAAAATGTTTACACTTGATATATTGTTCAGAGGAGGCTACGATATACAATCATCATTTCGTAAATATTATCCTCAAATCGACTGCAAGATTGTGAGCATGTGAAGGGAGCATTCATACAACTGGATTTACAAGATTACTAATATTTCACATTAGCATCTTGATCAGAGTTAGATGTGCTTATTTGTTATACACTCCATCTCCTCTACCTCATATACAAATGAGGATGTATACAGCTAGGCCATCCTTTCTAGACACAAACATGAGTGCTAGTGCTGCTCTACCTACTGACTAAAACATTATATTGACCTTGAAGTACTAATAATCATATGCCCATAACCTGGCATTGATGCAGATTTGGTTTGGAATTAGAGCCAGATTGATTGATCTGTAGAAGTATTGGTCTATTTACTAGTTATATATGACACAAACTATGCATTGGATCGACTCTGAAACACTAACAACTATTGTGGTATATCTCAACATTAGTATGGATGTGGAATTGAACTGAAAATCGGGCCAGATCTATTGATTTGTGATGCGCTTTATTCCTTCTTGATTTACCTTTAAACTATTGACCTACAGTCAATTTTGGCATGTATGTGGAAACGAGTATGAGGTGGATCAACTAAACTGTCCACGGAGATCTAATATTTAATAATATTGAGCCGAGGTTACAAAAGGTTTGTGCGCCGTTGCGCACAACATTGTTGACATAGGATGTCATTGTGCATGGATGTGATGATGTCACACGACACGGCACATATTATAAATGGAAGCCATTTTCTAAATGCTGCCTCCTTTGCGAGATGCTGGCATTTCTCATCTAAATTCATCAACTATGTTAAGGACACAAAACCATTGGGAATATATATAAGACAGCACTTCCTATATGCAGTCATATAACCTTACAGCCCAGAATCCATTTAAAAACTCTGTTTGACCAAGTACCTCGCATGACATATTTTAATTATGTTGATCCCACAGAGGGAGAATTCTTTACTGGTCTGATCATTTGAGTTTACTAACTTACTACTTACCATTGGTGTGGGACCCTACCTTATGAAGATAACTTCAATGAATGTAGTCTATCATGATTGGAACGTAAGGCTTGGAGTCTTTTGACAACACTACGGCACCTTGTTCTACACTTAATCTAGGTCTTCTTAAATCACTTTACCATTTTTCCCTATTTCTAGCGTGAACAAATGACCCCACACCACTTATGAGTGGCTAATATCTGTCTCTATACAAATCTGTCCAGTTGGACTTTTGGATATCCAAAACAACCAAATCCAGGTGAATGACTACACCCTAAAAAGGGAGAGTGTACCTCTTATATAGTTAACAAGATATTGAGAGCTGGGGTATTGATATGATAGATCATTTATTGAATTTAACTTTTTATTTATAGACATCGAATTGAAGATTCAGGATCTGTGATGTACAAATTTCGCTCCTGACGAAGGGTACTTCCCCAAAACGTGTAGAGATCTGAACCCATTGCTAAAAATATATATTTTGTGTCTATTAAATTATTAGTGGTTCTTATACCACTGGCCTCTGTTTTCAGCTTAAAGGTGTGCATGGGGTGTGAAGGTCCTTAAGTTTAGGACTCCTATTTTCGTTAATCATGGGATTTAAGAACAGCTGTCATTCTTTGCCAACCAGCACTTCTGTAGGAGGAGCACCAATACTGGACCTAATTTCTGTATTTGTTTTTGATAGTCTTTATAGTTACTAATAAAACAGAAGGGCCCAATCCACTACAGTTAGCGACACAGATTTCATGTTGCATTCCACTCTTTCTCTCCTTTATGGTTTTATCTTAGAGCTTGCTACTGCCAGTTTCAGATACAGCATGAGCAGCCCTATGAACCGCAACTTCATTGGAGAGCTGTTTGAACCAATTTTCAATATCATCAATATCTAGGGATTCTATTTTAGGATACATTTCAGAACATACTTGGCCAAAGCAATGAGTTACACTCTCCATATTTAGTGTTGACCAAATAATGCGGTTGCCCGCATGGTTAACTTCTAATGAGCCAACTTTCTGCTGAAAATGTGTTGCTACTTTTAGACAGAGGAAGATAGTGAGAGTAGCATGGTCACTAAGATTATTTAATTTAACAGCCATACTTTGGATAAAATGTAAAAGAGTAAAGTTTACAAAGAAACAGTCCAAGGTAACCTTCTTGTCTCCAGATGCCCAGGAATATTTCCCTGAGCATTTGTTCTTTGTGCGGCCGTTTAACAAACTTACATCCCAGTCACCCAAAAACCTCACCCAATTCCATCCCTGCATATTTGTGGTAGCCTGCTTCATTGTGCATTTACTTCCTACTCCATCGTCCCCTTCAGGTTCTTTAGTGCACATACAGCGAGCGTTGAGATCGCACCCCAGGACAACAAAATGATATCCCCCTTTATCCATCTCACCAATAGTTCTGTTACTGTGACCAAATAGTCTGTGTCGAAGCACCTCCTAGTGGATCATAGATATTGATTACCAGCATTCTACCACGGCCTCTGGGCAGACACCGTCAACCTCTACTGCTAGCATGAAGTCCTCAAATTTTAAAATTGTAAAGGAGGTAATTTCTCAGCCATAACCCATTAAACCCATTCATGGAAAGACGCACACAATAGTGCAAAGAACTAAAACATGTATTTCTTACTGTTAACAAGGAGCATTTCACATGACAACAAGATGGTTCAACTGGCATGGAAAGGCTAAGAGTTCTCCTACACCCAGCACACATTTGTAGAATGAAAATAGATGACACATCAATTCTATTCTAATATGAACCTTATAGTATATTTGGTCAGGTTCCTATGAATAAAATGCATTGCCCCTTTACATTGGACATAAATGCTTCCTGAAATAGTTCATTATTTCCTTATTCCATTGACTCATACTCTGCTGATCAGCATACAACTTGTTGTTCCCAATTTCAAATGAATCCTGGAATGTGTGTTACAACTTAGAGCTGGTTAGAAGCAGCTTTGGGATAATGCAGGCTATTGCTCAACTCTGCCAAGAACATAAGGCCTGCTGTCGGGTTTCCATTGGCTACTTCGTACTTACCTGTTTCTAACTTACTGCCAACTTTTAGTCTAAGACTCCCTTTCTAACTTGGCACTGCTAGAATCATATTTCCCTACCATTTAATACTGCTAAGAGTATGCACCTGGCTTTTGCCTAGCCCATCCCCCACTAATCCCAATAACCTTGGCTTGAGCTGCTAGCTATTTGGCTGAACTCTACACAATTCTGTATTTCTGTGCTTTCAGCTATTTGAATTTCCATGAGGCTTTGAGGCCTGTATTCATTGTAATGCATGCTACGGGATCTATTTTAAAAAGAATGGGCAACTTTTGCTGTAGCATTTTTATGTCACAGGCTATATTCATCATATATTTCAGCATTACATTAGTGTGAAACTTTATTTATAATATGTTGTTCTAGTGTCTATTGAGTGTAGGTAAGATTCTTTAAGTCTAAACACAGTTTGACCTAATGTCTGTGTAACTTCGTGACAAATACATATTTGTGAGATGACATCACTTGATTACGTCGTCCTTGGCTCAAACCGTGTTTATCCTCGCTGTCTCTGCTTAGGGTATGGGTGATACAGTTGTTTAAGTGAGTTACTTTTCTCATATTTGCAATTTTAGACCGGGGAAAAGGCAAGAGCCCTGGGTGACATCTTTATATGTCCATCACCAAAGGAGGGGGGTAGTCATTTTGGTCTACACACATTCATTCTATTGCCCCTTCCAGCAGAGAATTATTGTTTTATACCTATCATCAGCCACTACCCCCCCCATAGGATCTACCCTTATCCCACTTTCTAGTTAGGATTTAGATGCTGTAATAGCCATCGACGTACATGTTTGTCGTCAGCCAGATCTCGTGCAACAGAAATATTTGTCTTTGCAGCATCAATTTATGTGACTCCCTGGAGTCCAGGAGGTGCCTGAATCCTCGAATGTTCCAGGATGTCATAGAAAATCCTCATTGCGCATTGGGTGAGAGTATAGGCAGCGATTCTGCCAACCATTTCAAAACCTGCTGGATATCCTCTAATCTTGCGCCCCCTCCCCCATTTTGATTGAATTGCTGGGCAGGGGTTGGCCAAGTGGATTGAAATTAGAACAACTCATTAGCACATTTGGATGAATTTTATCCACAACCACGTCCAGTTTCAAACCCAGACCCCACAGTTGCATACAGTAGTTTCGGATCATCACCACAGTTTCGCTGTTCTTACAATGAATGCGCATGACATTAGGGTTTGTACATTCAAGCGGTTCAACAAATTCAAAATCATCAGTTACCAATACCGCAAGAGAGGGATTTGTTGCAAGGTTTCCAGGAAGTAAGGATATTGGCAGTCTTGCAGAGAGATGCAATGGGACAGCGAGACAACTCTCGCCCAAACACTCACTCCAATGCAAACGTATCTCTTGACTCGTAACAGTGGAATGACGCCCTTAATAAGTCCCCTGCATCCTTGCCCCACAACAGCGACAAGAAACCTGTGTGACCCGCCAACATCTGACAGTCACCCAGGGAGGAGTTATCTAACCCACTGGGTGTGTCCACAATGATGAATGTCAAACCAGTTACTGCAGGTTACATACACACCTCTGGAGTAAGCACTTGCTGAGCTATTTTAGCACTGACCTAGAAACACTGCCTTCGTTTCCAGGCACAATTTTCATACAAGCCCATCATTTCTCTGGTATTAATGGTATTGTGTGTTTACCTGCTTTATTTACCTGCCTTTGATCATCTGTCATAATCTTAGAAGTGCACAGAGCAGACTCACTAACATTTGAAATCACCTTACTTTAGTGTTTCACTGTTTATTTTTCTAAACATTGTTTGCTGATTCCTGGTTTATTCCTGTGCTATCTGGTGCCATGTGGCTTTCACGAAAACTGTACCGGTGTTAGAACAGAACATCACACAACCTCCCATGTTAAGTGTATCACTGTTATCTAAACATAAAGATTCAACTTTGCAATGTGATGTTGCACAGATTAAAAATAAATAACTGGCTTACTCAAGCGATCCAATCCTTTTTCTTGCAGCAGTCAGCACTGATATAAACTACCTAGACAACGTTGCTGAATGGTGACACGCCCATCAGTCAGTAGTATCTGGCATGGATGTATCATCCACAATCCTGGGAATGCATCGTGCATAATCCTTTTTGTTTAAGTGACTGAGTGTGCCCTGCACGTTCACTTCCAGATGGGATCGCCTGTGTTCTGTTCAAGTGCCCATTTAGCATTGATGTCACCTGGACCCCAAAAGAAAATATCATACTGCCCTAAAAGATGCCGAGGCAAAATCAGCATGTGACATTTCACATAATGTTGTGCCCATGGCAACAAGATCCCAAGCAGCATGATGCTAATGCCGGCCCAGGAGGCCAACATTGCGGCTCACACGTGCGGTAGTCAATATCTAGGTAACATCCAACAATGCTGAAGATCCTAAAATGATAAAATGTGCAACCTTGCACAATAATCCTTCCGGGGTCACAACTATCAAAGACACACATCATCGTCAGCCCCAGGGTCACCACCTACCTTCAGACGAGGGAATGTAACATACATGCTGGCACTTGCAGTGAGAGACTCACCTCTGGGTCTGCAGGTCTGCGCCAGCGGGGATCATCCTCCTGCTCCAACTCCAGCACTTGCAACAACATACCTGCTCATGAACAAAGCTAATGTGTCAGCTCCACCCCTGCAAAGCTCGCATTCAAACCCCAGTGGCTTAAATAGAGTCAGTAGGTTTTTGAATTAGTGCATGTCTGACCAACCCTGACTTCTGATAGATACTGGCATCTGGCTGGCCGATGTCTGCTGTCTTTCACACAGGTCCTATCTTACACTGTTTGCATAGATTCAGAGAGACTGTGGGGCCAGAGCTCCACTGCACAGCTAGCTTCTTATGTTAGAGCCTAATTATCCTACAACTAATTATCCAAAACCATTGATTGCCATCGGTGCAGAGCTCTTGAAGGGAAATTGAGAAAATCTTCTTAGTTGAAGGATATGCCACTACCAAACCCGTATCAGCCTCCCAGCCCCCGATGCCACACATGCACACACAATGAGATGAGTCTTCCTGGAGCAGAGGAATAGACCCTGGCTGTTCATGGCCATTTGGAGCTTAGGGTAATAAGCTGAAGGTTATTGCTCTCCTGTTTTCTGGCACTGTGGAATGCTTCAGATTCTGCACACTATTGAGCCAAAGGCATGCTTATGTCATTAAACATTTGAAATAAAACGGACAAGTGCAGGTTCTCTGGGACTAACACAGTGGTACACAGTGGTAATCTGGCACAGTCAACACATTTTGTAAGACAAAGATAGAAGCTGAAAATTTAGCAAAAATGAAAATGTGTATTTTGCTCACCTTTGATCAGGTCACAAACATGATATACAGCCACAACCAACTGCTGTTATTAAAACGGTTTCCAGGGGTTCAAGCTATTGTTGGGGCTGGTTTCCTATACTCTGGCTTGGTTGGCAGATAAATAGAAGGCAAACCTAGTATTGTGACAGGCAGAACTCTGGGGGCTGTAGGCAAACCAGTTCAAGGTGGCAAGGTGAATCAAGGTGAATGGTCTAGGCTAAGCCTAAAGAGGTGGTAAGCTTGTAAGAGGTCCACAATGAGCATACAGAACTAAGCAGTCAAGGAACACATTTAGAAAACATGTATAAAAATAAATACTTATTTACATATGGCCAAAATAACACAGTTTAAAATGTCTATAAACAGGTAATACTGTCACACAACACCAATAATAGATACATATACACACTCACTGGAGTAGGGCAAAGTACAAATCAAACCCCTGAAAAGGAATTTACAGATTAGTATAAGCACTACTGGTACACAGAGATGTCCATCCCTAAAATGCTTGGGGCCTCGCGCCCACAGGTTCAGCAAAGTTCCATACATTTTTGTGGTGCTGGAAAACATGAAGGTACAGTCTCTGGGGTCCAATGGACAGTTCGAAGTGTTAGGGGACAAGTTAATCTAATTAACAAACATGTCCCCAACTTTCGGAGCGCTTGTGTGAACAAGCAATGGCACAGCCAAAGTAATACAAATGTTTTGAAAAGTTATTAAAACATTTAAAGGGGCGTTAGGGGCTCAGGTAAGTATTGTTACAACTCACCCCCATACTCTGATTCTTCATGAGACTTGGCAGGTTGGTAGAAAAGGGTCCAGGGTCACTTTTCCTGCCGTCAGTCTCAGCCCATGATCTCCAGGGGTTGAGGGTGCATGCACTTCTCTGGTCGGCGACTAATGCTGGTGCAAGGTCTTCCAGTCGAAAGATACAGTAGAACACAAAGCAGAACCCCTCTCAGGACAGGACTGGATGCAGGTAAGCAGTTTCAGATGGGGCCACCATTGCACGGCAACAACGCAAAAGGATTTGTTTGCTGCGGTCACACTTTGCCTCCTTTCTCCGATCCCCTTGATGCTTGGACCATGACATTTCACAGAGGTAAGTCTTGTTGCGCAAGTTTACGATCCCCTCAGATCTAGCCCTCAATTAGGAATGGTAATTTCTGCAGCGCGTTAGATGAAACTCAGAGCTGGTCAGCCACTGGGCGGTCCAGGGGCACTTCCGACAGACTCTTCTTCATGGTACTCTGAGCTGATGTCGAGAATGGATGTTGCAACCAACCCAACGGTTGCGGCTCCGTCACAGGACTACTGAAGATCACCTACAAGACAGGGTTCTGTCAAGACAGCAGCAGACATTGTTTGCCAGGCCTTCTACCAATGGGTCTCCAGTCTCCTTGCGACTCTTGCAGCTGGACAGGAGTAATGGCTCCTTCGGTTTCTTCCCAGATCTCTCTAGAGTGGGTGCAGGGTTCTCTTATTATCCCAAAAGCTAGGTAAGAGCTGAAAATCCCACTAGCGAGTGACAGATCTGGCACACACACACACCCCAACAGTGGTCCAATCAGGATCACTGGTGGCAAAACTCATGCATACCACTCAGACACACTGAAGCCAGTTTGTGGATTGGGAACAGGCAGCCCCCACCCACTTCCTGGCAGCAAACACACATAGTCCTCCAATATCCCGTCAAAAGCCTCTGCTTTCCTGGGCACTGAAAGTCCAAATAAGGATTTCCTGGCCGCTCCTGCCAGGAAGAAGGGTAAAACACAAGATGGGCAAAGGACAAGTAAAAAACATTGTGGCAGGGCCTGGTTTGAACACTAGCCGCTGTTAGTACCCAAACACGGTAAACACGGTACGGCTAAAACAAAATGCACCAAAAAGTAGTAAAAAGTATCTGCTGCCACCAGCACGTCCATTTAGCACACCGAGAGTAACCAAAAATCCTGTCAGTGTTAGTCTACGGCAAAACAAAAAGTGTACTACATTGTAAGATGCATTGTACAATGATCAAAGTTACCACACGTCATAACAAGTTGCCAAAAGTAGTAACATAGTAACAGGACTAAGAGAAACAATGATTCCCAGTACTGACATCCTGAAGGACACGTCAGGTTCCCCATGACATATGAGCCAAACGCCAGTGTAGTGAAGCTTAAGGCTTCACTGCACTTCAAAAAGAGCAGTTCGGTAACAACAAAAAAGCACAATTTTCGGGGTCCACAGAAATAGAAGGAAATGAGCAGTAAAGAGAAATCCTTCCTAACAGCTATTCAGATCACTCTTTGGAGCATGCTCACTTCTGCTTTAAGCCCATTCTCTGCACTTTCGGGGGCTCGCTGGCTGCGGGTCCCTTCAATGCATATCTCTGGACACACTGGTGTTCCTGCTGTTGGCTTGCAGACTCAAATACTGTGTCTCTACTCCTGAGTGCTGTGACATAAAGCACAAAACAAAACATGCCATAGCTGTATGATAACAGTAATGTGTTAGATTCGGCTGCCTGCAGCACCCTGCTCAGGAACCCCGACCTCTGTCGTGACTGCCCTCTCAGACAATATGTTAACAGAATATCAAAGGATTCTGCCATCTTCATGAGTGGCAGGTCTGTAACGTAGCCTAGAATTTCTCAACAGATCCATATGAGCGGTCCCACCCTTTTGTTCTCCAACCATTTTCACCTTTATTCAGTCTAAGACAGAGCCACAACTAGCCTCTGACTTGCTTTCCCAAACTACTTTTTGAGAGTTTACCCTCTGAGATCATTGTAAAGGTATTTTCAGGCCAGCAAGCCACCACAGTACAACAGGGTGGTTGAAACACAGCCAAATCTCAACACACAGTCAAACATTATGTGTTATTCCTGTTGCCCTTCTAAACTGCTTCACATAGACAATCACCTCATTGCAGGCGTAATCTCTCTAGGAACTTGATATACAGTGGCAGCCTGACACTATGGGCAGGGGGTGCCAACACCTTGCCTAGGTGACAGCCCCCACTTGAGCGGTAGGCACCACGGTCTTCAGACTTCAACAGCTGCCACTATTGATACATCTCCATGTGCAGGCTCTACATTTTAGACTAAATTAGCAAACTGTGAATTCAGACCTTTTTAGTAATAATAAATAACTGTGCATCAAGTGTAAAGTAAACATGATAAGTCAAGTGATATTATGTGGCTAGACTGGCACACATTAACTGTAGGCCAGTCTAGACATTTTACAACACTATCATGTTTGCTTCATCATTGATGAATGGTAACATCAAGGGTAAACCAAACATAAGTGTTATTACGTGGCTAGACTACATTGAAAGTAGGCCAGTCCAGCCATGTAATAATGCTGATCATGTTTGTTTTACAAACGTCCTTGTTTGGTTTGAGCTCCCTCGCTGCACTCAGTCGCACCTGCATATTCAGCACAAACATTTACTCTCCTCCCTCCACTTCCAAAAATTCATCAGCGACCACTGTAGATATATATCTACATTCAGGGAATACATTTTAGACTAAATTCACACCTCCTGAATTCAGACCTTAATTTTAGTTTGCACACTACCGTGGTTTGTGATTCTTACATCGACCAATATAACAGCTAGTAAGTAAATCAGGACGATACTGTGAAACAATAGCTGGCCATTTATGGAATGGACCAAGACATGAAACCATGCTAGAAGTGAAAAAACAGATACTTATCAAACAAGGAACATGGCTACCATTTGATACGCACAGAGTTGGTTCCCTTACGTTTCACTATTATATATCCATATTATTGGATCATAAGCATTATGTAAGCCCTTTTTAAAATCCCACAGACATTTGGCCCTCTGCATTAAGACATTTCCTCCTTATATAACTAAAATAAAACAAGGAACACACCTTTCTTTCCATTTATGTCCAGGGTTCCTGGAACAATCACATTTGACTCCATCTATCGGATTCTCCCCAAACATGCATGTTAAGAAATGGGACAAAATTGTGCTTTCGACACAAGTGTGTAAGAAGTTGTGTAACAGGTTATCACATTTTCAGGTGGTTCTAAAAAGTAAAATAAAAACATATTCTAAGATGCCAGGTGTGCAACTGGGCCCACGATCATTTGAGTGCAACAGATGATTTAAATGCCTTTCAGAAATATGTGCAGTCTTTTGAAACATCGAGTGGATGTCAGATCCATATTTGTGAATTATGATTGAAACACGGTGAGCCACTATCCCACAGGGAAGCATCCCAATCATAAATAATGTGCCAGTAAAAATATAACTGTTTTACACATTGCTGGTTCTAAATACTGTGCCAGCAGTCAGCATGCATGCTACTGTGTCTATGTAAGAATCCGGAATACAAATCAGAATGGGAAGAGCAAATTACAATCAGATTTGCTAAAAGTGGTGCTGCCCCCAGATGCCAGGTGACTGCAGTGCATTGATCAAACAATCAAGAGTGCCCAATAATATCGGGGTGCTCTCCCGATATGCAAATACGTTTCTATTACTGTGATGCTCAATTTGCCAACATCCTGCAGTGACTGCTAAACCACACCTTGGAATTCTCTAAAATATCAGTATTTAGCTCAGTGCGCTGTGTTAAAACATCCACACCCACCCTCATCCCCACAAAACATGACAGTCCCCACATTTCCATGTGTGTTGTACCCTGGTTAACTACATTGCCCTCAGAAAATGACCATATCATTTTCACTCTGCCCTGCAGAAGAAAACACATGCCTTTGCCCTAAGCACATTTCACATTCCACTTTCCCTTGCCCCGGGGGTTACACCATGTCGCATTCTCATTGCACGTTCACATTGCCCCACTGGTTCTCCATGCCACTTCGCATTGCCCCCATAAATATGCAATGTTGCAGTGACACACACATTGCCCTAGAACTGCTTCATGTAATTGCCCAACAGAATCACCACACGTCACTCACATTGCCACGTATTTCACATAACATATCAATAGCCTCATTCCGTTTTCACATTACCCCAGGTTTTGCCCATTTTCATGACACTAACATTAGCCCCATAATTACTCCTGCTACTTCACACAAACCCCTTGAATTGCCTGAAACCATGTCACGTTATTCCTGGGATTTTCCCATTACCTCTGACATGTGAACCGCCTTGTTCCCTGTCATGCTGTCTAGATATGTGTCCCATATCACTCACTTTGTCACAGAAACTGCCCAGTGCCATGTCCACTGCATAGCAGTGGGACTACAGTAACAAGCGGCATTCTCTAACGAATCTTCACCAGAGACATGCACCCTGATTCATGGAACTGTGCAAAGTTTATTTTTGGAGTCAGTGCAAAGTCCGTGGAGTCATTTTTGCAGGGCAAAGTGACTTTGATATGATAGGTTATTTATAACTCGCTTAATACCCAGAGGTTCCTAAGCGTCGATCCGGGGATCGAACCTGTGTTGCTCCGTGTGATCTTGCTTCCAAGGGGAGCACGTTTCCCCTGAGCTGTCCTCCCGTGAATTAGGGTGATTTCTGTATCTACCAAATGCCACTAGCAAAACAAGAATTCACCTTTTACTCAGCACAATCTTCTTCTCAATTATCGGAGGCGTGGGCGGACCCACGCAGGCGCTTCCCCATCCTAAAGGATGATGTGCACCAGCCTCTCCCACCCAAAAGACTCATATTTTGCAGACAATTTGTTGTTAGGGTGAGTATTGTGACAGATGAAGACCAAGCCCACTATGCAATATGTGCTCAAAATAGTTTCATGCTTACATCATTATCACAGACAAATGTGTAAAATATAAAAATCCATGTCAATTTTATATTCCCAAAATGCTCTTTGATTTTATGCAAAGCAGCCATTTACACCTATACCCTTCCACATAGTGATTTATTTACAAAATGAGGGTGATTTAATCATTGTTTTAATTGTGTATGTAGCGAATGAGTTATACAGAGTGATTTATTTACAAACTGAGCCAGAGAAATGTACTTACAATATGCAGCTAGGATACAAACAAGAGCATCAGCGATCATACTAAGTGACCCAAAACACATGTTTTCAGTGTCTCATGATTTTTATAATAATTATTATTATCATTATTATTATTATTGAATGATGACCTAGATTCGGGAAGCAATGGAGCGCTTACTAGTCATGACCGGAAGCACACAAAGAGGGAAGCAGATCACAAGAGGTCAATGCAAGGGAGCGGGAAGCTAACAACGGGGGAGGGCTGGCAATTTGGCACCAAGGGATCTACAGGTAACCTGCTAATTAAATAGGGGGAAACAGATTGCACACTCTCATATTAGGGGGAGAGAAGAAACGTGTGTGGACCTCGGTGCTTTTTGCTTTATTAGGTTGTCTGGCATTCTCTGTGTAAAATCGGATGAGGGGTGTGCTTTTAGGAAGTAAAATGTGTCTGAGTAATATGGTAGGAGATTTACAAACGTTAAACCCTCTACATCTGCACCTTCGACTGAAAGAAGGATTTCCAATGGTAGTCCCATTCTCCTTAGAACAGAGGCTTTGTGTGCAGCTTTCAGAGTGAAATGCACAATTTATGTATTTGCATTTTTAAAGCGCTCACACAGCCCACAGGCATCGAGGCGCTGTTACGGGATTTTTTTTTTCATTGCGTAATTGTTTTTGTCTTAGTTGTGTATTTATTACGCGCTCAAATACCCAGAGGTTTTTAAGCGCAGACCCGGGGAGCGACCCTGTGTTCCTTCCTGTCGTCTTGCTTCCAAGGCGAGCACGTTGCCAATGAGCTATCCTCCCGGGACGCAATGGCATTATATGGAGGCTAGCACATAGCTGTGTGCAGTGCTGGAAATACAATGAGACCAATGTAGCACAAGGCAAGTCCTCTGTATCTTCAGGGTGATGACTTTAATCTGCCCATTGATATAGTCACACTCTTAAATTCAAGGCAGATACATATATTACTACTTCAGCAAGTGTGATCTTGTTTTTTTTTTCTATCAATAATGCTATGAGAAATAGGAAGTTCATGATCGGATGAAAATAGGTTCCTCGGAGATCATTTGCAAGCATTTGCGAGTGAGCACAATATTCTCATTCTGTACGTGGGGGATTCATTAAAGTGAATCAACCCAGAAAAAATGGATTTGTGTCGGCAGATTCTTCCTACCGGCTGGATTTGTGGGTAGGGAACATGCCACAGGACCGACCACAGGGAACATCCCTGTTGTAAGATTGGTTGTCCTCTGAACTGCTGCAGTGCCTGTAGCTACTTCCAATGTCTATAATATCCTGCATTGGAAGCAAGGGGCAAAGAATAGTGCATTACAGACATTGGGCCTCATTTCGACTCAGGCGTTATGGGGTTTACAGCGCCGTAAATGGCGCCGACCCTTAACGCCTGATTACAAGGTTCCCTTTGCGGGATGGCTGTTTAACGCCTGCTTTTTGCAGGCGTTAAAAGCCATGCCGCAAAGGGACCTTGGCGATAATTACGACATCGTAATTTACGGTGCCGTAATTATCGCCTTTCCCCATTCCCATCATGCCCTATGGGGCGAAAATGGGAATGGGGACGGGGGACATTGGTGAATGGGGAATTACCGCCCCACTCACCTTGGAATGGGGCGGTAATTCCACCATCCACCATGGCGGAATTGCAACCTTAGCAGCATGGACCATGGTGCTAATAGCACCATCTTCCTCCGCCAAGGTTGTAATGAGGGCCATTGCCTGCATTTGTCAGCCCTATGTGGAAACAGCCATGATATGCATGAGCATTTCCATCATGGGGAATCATCTGAAACAAAGGTGAAGATGTAAACACTGTTTGATGGTGCTTGAATTTTGGAGGCAAGGGATGCTGTGTATGGGTGGTGCTGTGGGGTTAGGTGTTGGGGAGGTTAGCGTTGTGAGTGGCTTAGTGAATGGTGCTTTCATTGACTATGCGTTAGTGGGTTTATTATAGACTATAATAAAGGCAAGAGATGTTTTTCTATTTATTGGGGTTTTGATTGCTGGGGTACTGATGTTTATGAGATGATCCTGACTCTTTGTGGGATACAATGTTGAGGTCTCAGTACTATGCTTGTCGAAAGTACTTGCTATGTGGAGGTCGAGGGCAGGGATGGGTGCAGGTGTTGTGTATGACTTTTGCTGTCAGTGCAGTGGATAGATGTTGTTGTGTATGGATGATGTTATAAGTAGAAAAGAGTGTGTCAAATGGGGAGTGGCTGTCGGTTAGTGGCACTCTGAGAAGCCATTCTACTGCATGATATGTGGTGTTCTTAAATATGCTATGAATCATGACTTAAGATGCTGAGCGATGTTGGTGGGATGTTTCCCTAGGTGACGTGTAAAATGAGGTGGAGAGTAGGCATTCTTGCAAGCGGATACAAATTATGGAAATTTGGTGGCGTGGTATTTGGGGCTCTGATTAGCTATTGGAGAATATTTGGATGGGTTGTTGTGGGTTAAAGGCATTAAAAGCACTGTGCATAACTGAAGATGAGCTCTTTGGAGTCAGTGGGTATGTGTTGGCATGTGGGCAACTTTGGATGAAAAGGTGAAAGGAACAAATGAAGAAACAAAAAATGTTCATGGCCTTCAGGGAACATTGAGGGAACATTCTAAAACAGCTTGAAGGCAAGAAGCAGGTTAGTGGTGGCAAGAGAAATGCACACTGTGTGGGCTGCAAACATTGGGCTCCACTCTACTAATCATGACAGAGCTGGTCCGAAATCATGACCACGCCTGATTGGCCATCGCTCACGGGCAGTTATCAGGCATTTGCTGTGCTATCTTAAACACTTTTGGGGCCCAGGGCACGGACACCTTTGGGCCCCCCTTCACTGAACCAAAGGAATTAAGGGATCCAAATAGCTAGTAGTGCCCACTTCATTGTAATTTACACCCATAGCTTGATATGCTGCCAAACATGGGTACTGGCTTTCAGTCCTCCTACCTTCTTTATTCTTGCTGTAATCAGAATGATAAGTCGCATTTCAAGGAAAACATCACAGTCCATGATAAAGGGTACTTGTATTCTAGTTCACGATAAGGTGTTAAGTATTTCAATCAGGCGATATACCCTGGTCTCAGCCTAGTATGCAGCGCAAAAGTGAAATGCCTATTTCTTTATAGATATGGATTCAATATTTGAGAAATACACCACTGATATCACACACCTTTTTCAAATACCCTGGGTCACGAAGGATCCAGGAACAAGGCTAGTTGGTAAAGGCAATATTTATTTATTTAAAATTCAAAGAACTCATACACTTTTAATATGGAGCAGCAATCACCAATGGGGTGACAATAACAAATAGGAAAGTGAACAAGGCACTTAAATTAACCCTTCAGCAACACAGATAGAAAACACCAGAGAATAGAGATACTTTTGAATTTTTGGAAAGATAGCTCTCAAGTTAGGATTTCCCCCCGCAATATTCCTCAACCCACAAATAATCAATTCTAAATAGATATAAGGAAGCAGCAGGTAATCAGGAATGAGGAATAAGGAACAACATTTTAATGCAACCTTCCCTCCCCAAACAAGAGAGAAAAACAGATTTGAAACCTTGCAAGGTTAAAATGACAATCGGAAATGGATGAATAAAACAATGAATGTGTGCAAAAATCCTTAAATAAGTACAAATCTTTACTGGAACAACATTGGAAAGATACTAGCAATCATAAGCAACAGGTTGAGCAAAGCATACAATTTGAAAATGAATGGAAGGTTTAAAACAATTGTTAGTAAAAATAACGTGTAAAACTTGGCAAAAAGGCTAATTCCCGCCTGAAATTAACCAAGCCGTTTTTGATAAAAAACAGGTCAAATTCACTAATTTGGAGTGCAGTGCAGCTATAGATCTTAGGTACAATCAGGAAGTGAAATTATGTTTCTAGCTATTAAACTGAAGGAGATATGCAATGTAGAATAAGAGGCGTTTTTAGAAAAATCGGGTAGTGAAAACAGAAAAGAAACTCAGTTTGGACAAGAACAGTTTTACTCTATACTAGAGCATTCAGGCTAGAATACCAAAGAAGGACACAGTAAGCTCCAGGGTTGATTAATGAGTTCAACCCTAGCTCCACAGCGCCCGCCGTGGCGGAACCAGTCCGATCACTTGAAATAGGATTGATAGCTTAGGATTTACAAGACAAGATAAAAATGACTAAAGATATGGCGTTTAGCAAGATAAATCAATGACAGGGTTGCAATAAGTAGTCTGACAATGTTACAAGTTATTAACGTAAGGATAGGAGGATTTAGAGATTGGGATAGGACAAAGGAAGGCAAGTTATGCTATTGTTCTATGGTTCCTATTGATACTCACAGTCCACTTTTAATTTGGATTTTGGACAGTCAGCACTCTGGATCACAGGAGAGCATGGACTGGATACCGGGTAGCACTTCTGGTTACTGGATAAGATAGTGCATCAGGAGAGCAGGATGAAAGCAGCATGCAGTGAGTGGCAAGCCAGGTTAAATTCAGGATGCTTTCCCAAAACACCAGAGCTTCCCTTTGGTTATTGGGATAATAAAAAAATGAGGCTTAGCTGAAGCAAGATTAGCAAGGTTTGGTCTTGTGGTTGGGATCTGGATTCTAGATGGATAATTGCAAGAAGACAGGAACAGACAGGACGCCGGGCAGGAAATCAGGAATCAGTCAGGAATCAGTGTGTCTGAGTGCTAGTCAGGGGACCGTATTTATAATGCCAGATGACATCATTATAGTATATGACAGCGACAGGATTCACTACCCAAACCTCTACTAACAGGATTGGGCAAGGGTAGATGTCTCTGCCTAGCTCTTCGCTGATTGGATTTCAGGAAAAGGATGTCATGTTTTTGAGGTGATTTTTTACTGTATCTAGAGACTCCCACATTTACTTTACTGAAAATCCGATTTTGCCAAAAACAGATATTTATTACGCCTCTTAGTAAATCAGATACACATGTTACATATTTTGTGCAGCACAGATTAGTCCAAACCTCCAGTCTGTGGATCCTTGTTTCGTCTTTCAGAAACATTTTGGTAATTTTACACATTAAAGATTTGGCCCACAATTCCCCAATGTTATACACAGATGTGAATTGTCCCCAGGGATGTATGTACAAAATTTGACATTTGCAGCATAGATGCTTTTCTGGTAATACAACATATATCACCATTTCTAGTTGTATTGTTTATAAATTAAAAAAAAAACATATATCACCATTTCTGTCCAGAGTGTGTCACGACATTCTAACATGTTTTAAAACACAGCCCACAAGTCCACTTTTCCGCTCTGAAAATGCCACATTTTTACCAATTTTGACAGCTGAGATATGTCGTTTCTTTCTTCCCAGCTAACACCAACTGGCAGTTTAGTTTCTTCCAAGCAGGATGGGGGACCTCTCTCTTAATTGAAGGTTTTATTGCCCTTCACACTTGACCGGTGAGTGTCCCAAGAGTGCTATTGTCCCAGCTTGGATCACAGATGAATGTCTGATAAGCTTGTGAACTCCCATTGCCCTGTCCCATACAAAGCGTTTCAAGCTGGCAATTAGCACTTTTGTTGTCCTGGAAGTTTATGGTGTACCTCACTTCTTAAAGGAAGTTACAGGGCTGGAACTTGTACAACTGGAATACCAGGTTTTTTTTAGAGCTTGCCAATTTAGCTCAGTTGATTTAAAAGTCTTTATTCCCTGATTTCTTTGTCTTGATTTAAAAAACCTGTGGAATAAAAATAGCCTATGCATGTATTATCACCAGCCACATAATCCCTTTACATAGCTAAGTAAGCAAGCCTTCACTCAACAATTTACTTTGAAATAGGCAATCAGCAAAGCCCATTTTACCACATGTGTTTAAAACTGCTAACATTTCTTTCTTCTAAATTTGATTTTCATCTCCAGCAAATTCATACACTGTCATGCAGCTATGGTTATTCTCTTGAATGCTGGAGTAGTTCTGCAGCATGTATACATTTAAACAGGCATGGCTCAGCTATTTAGAGTCTTTCTCTGAACAGCTGATTTTTAGATACTTTTGCAAAGCAAATAGACGCGTTTACCGTGTAAACTGAAAACAAAACCCCTGGTTGATTTCTTACCAAGCTAAGATGACTGCGCCTGTCATTCAGGAACTAACATGGTTTTGCTAATGCACAATGACTTCTCTTGGGCATGGCCGGGCCTTTTCAATCACAGCAATTTCATAGTATATGGATGGATTTAGCCTCAAAACAGCATTTTTAAAGGTTAGAAAAGGTATCATTTTAAAGTGCATTTTGGGGTTTTCAGCAAGGCAATGTTGCCTATTTCACTTAATTCAATGTTAAACATTGCAGAGCACACTGGCACAATCTTGTGGTGTGTACTCTGTTCCTCCCCACCTGAAATGTGTGTGGCAGGGTAATACAGCCATTTTCTTTGGTGGTTGTAAAAACGCAATTTTTAGATCCTGGCATGCACAGGAGTTAGTGCAACTATTTTGCTGTTTCATGCACCAATGCAGCAAAGTGATGTGGTAAAGCACATCTGAGTGGGTCAATATATCCCACAAAGGGTACTTTCCATCAGCAGCTGCCACAAGGAAGATATACTGGCCATAATATAAATGCAGAAAAAAATCAATTTTTTTAGAACTGACTAGGAATGCACACAAATCATATAAACCATCATAACAATTTTGAAATACAAAGTGTTTTAGAAGCATATTATTTAAAATGGGAATGCTTCTAGATTCATTTCCTCCATCATGAAGGGAATTATATAAGTAACAGGATCTAATTGATGTGATCTTGACCCATTTTATCTGGGTTTAATTTTTGTATTTTAAGAAAATTTTTAAATATGCCCAAAATCCATGCTTTCAAAATTGGTATTTTTAAAAGTACAGATAAATCTTGAATTGTACTAAATATGTATCTCATTTTTGTGTCAAATGAGCAGACCATAAATATAATTTGCCAGAGGCCTGTGATATCCGGTCTGTTTCTTCTGTCTAGAGCCCCTTCCACTCAAATAGCATAGATAAAAAGAAACATCAGGTAATGGGCTAAGCAATGACAGCAAGATTTGAGAAGGCAGACCTTTTTACAAAAGACAGCACAGCACCTTCAGTGATATAAGATCATTTGCGCAGGGTCACCGTACCGTCTGCGGCAAAGCCAGGATATGAAAAAGAACTCCTTGGTACTACAGTCTTGAATTTGGTTACCTATTAATTTCTTCAGACTAACACTTCTGCTCATCATTAGGGGTGGCTGCCTAGGTTTTACAACCACCGGTTTCAAGAAATTGATTTTTTTTTATTGCTACCGTTATCTGGTGCAGGTACATTGGTGATAATAGCACCTGATGTGCTACAAAACAAAGTACATTTGCATGCAGGTTCATCAACTTCAGACATATGAAAGGTTGAGTCGGCTTTGCTGGAATTTGGTTTTGGAATCTTGCATATTAACAATGACCTCTTCAATAAGTGCTTAACACTCTGAGCTATATTCTGAATCATCGCAGCACTCGAATTTATCAATATGCATTTCAAAATGTGGGTATTGCACATGAACAAGATGATCCCCAAAGAAAGGTGAGAATGATACAGGAGTTGTGCCATAGTGAATGCACAAACTATCTATACCACAGTAAACACAGAAAGCATTATAGGGTAAATTTATCAGAGCAGAATGTTATCAACAACAGACAGACAAAAGGTTTGGCCCCAGGAGCATGGCATAAAATATCCAGACGTGTGTTATTTAGGTCTGGCGAACAATGGGAACTGAATTTTTTAAATTAGACAGCCTTAAGACCCCTCTGCACCCCAAGTTCGGGGCCCAGGGCAAATGCCCCCCTTGCCCTCCCATAAAGACATCTCTGGGCATTTGCAGAATGTAATGGCGTCCACTTTCTATCCAATTTAGCAGGTCTTCCTGTCATGGCATTCACGTGTGTATTTTTGCTTCGTGTTCTTGACCTCAAGAGCAACTGAAGAGCAGGGATTACAAACCCCCGGCCCCGACCTTAGGGAAGAGTAAATAGAACTGCGTACACAAAGGAGAGGACTAGAGGTATGACTAGAAAACAGTTAATTTAATTAATTAAGTAGAACATTCAACCATTCACTTAAAACAATCATTCTATACAAAAAGACAGAGTAAGCAACATGAACATTACAAAACAAGATGACAATTGCATAACATATTAAACATAACAACATGAATGACTTAGTAATCATCAATTACATCATTACAACCACACCTCACACAGTGAACACCCAATAATGAAAACAACTTAAGAGAAAAACTTAGAGGCATAATAATTGGTTTAAATAAGCAGCACTATACATGTGTGCAGGAATCCACCACAGAATAGCTTAATGTTACTAATACAAGTGCCTCAATACGTGAGAAGGTCAATTGTTACATATTTCCATCCTCAAGCCACTCGGATTACCGACCATTTTCGACGTGGTATACACATTTTTTGCACGTCTTTGTCAGGGAGATATAAACTAAATACAACATGGGAAAGAAAAACAAAAAGGCCATATATGTCAACAAACATATTGCCAGAAATTACACACCATCCAATTGTATAAAAGCGTCATTATATTAATACTTACAATAAACAGCGGGCAAAAATTAATTGTGGCCTACAAATAGAAAAAAACAAGGGAAAAGTAATTAATAAAGTGTTCCCGGTGCACCGCATATCATCCCCATCAGTGGATTAGCACAAGGGGTACTCACGGAAGCATCTTCTCCAAAACCAGAAGGAGAACGGATATGGACATTAAAAGAAAATGGCAAGTTTGCTGAATAAAGATCAGATTACTAAAAATGATGCAAAGAACACTACAGTATCTAAAACCAATAAAACATACCTTCAATATACAATAGTTGCAAATGGTACAAACAATGGTATCATTGAATATAAATTAATTGTCTATACATTCAGAATGGAGACAAACACTACTGGTATCCATTAAGGGAATCATCTAGGACACCAGCAAAGTTAACACCTGGAGTTGCCACCATACCCATATACATGATTGACTGATTTGGAAAAAATTACTAAGAATAGATTCAGGGCTTTTTCACCTAATCTAAAACGTACAGAACTCCAAGAGACAGAATCTCTGTACAAAGATCCTGCAATTGTAACTAAAGCCACTGATAAGGGGAGGGGGGGAATCGTGGTTTTAGGTGCAGAAAAACATGACAATGAAGCTTATAGACTGTTATCCATAACAGGTCATTGTACCAAACTACAGAGCAATCCCATTAATGACGTTAAATCCCACATTTTGGAATTGTCAGGCAAAGGTCCGGAAGAAGACACACTAGCCTGTAAAGAACATGAACATATCAACCCCTCAGAAAGTTGCATGCCGTTATTCTATATCCTTCCTAAAGTGCATAACAATGTCATGTGTCACTCCGGTTGTCCTATTGTGTCGAATTGTGGCTCTATTCTGGAACCGTTATCCAAATGTGCTGACTTTTTTGTTAAACCATTAGTGTCAGCCACTCTGACATTTCTACACAAGAGATGTGAGGGTCTTCCCTTTGACCCCACTAAACAGTTACTTGTCACCATGGACATTGAGGCACTTTATATGAATATTCTCCAAGATAAGGCTATTGAAATACTGCATCAGACCTTGAACAAACGTCCTCTACCCCACAATGTACCCACTGACTTTTTGACTGCATGTGCAGTGCTTGTACTCAAACATTTAAAAACAAGTACATCCAACAGTGTAAAGGAACTACCATAGGCTGTTAGGCTGTACGTTAGCATCTCACCTGGCCATATTGTACATAGCAGCCTTTGAGGAACAACACATTTTGGTAGTAGCAATCATTTAATCGATCAATTCTACTTTTCAGAAGGTGTATCAATGACATACTAATCATCTGCAATAGAACAGAACATAGACTTATCAATTGTTGCATGGGTGAACACTCTTGACATTAATCTACATTTTACTAGCAAATATATTTATTTGACTATTCAATTTTTAGATCTCAGCATTTTCTATTCCAATGGTTACTTGGAGACCGAATTATTTCATAATGCTACAGAACGCAACACTACATTGCACTTTTCTATTCAACATCCTAAGCTCCTTCTGCATAATCTCCTGTATCAGATGTTTTTTTAGGAATTTGCAGGAACTGTACCAGCATTTATAAATTTGAAGTGCAAGCAGACATTCTCCAACAAAGGCTCCAGTCTCAGGGCTATCCTAAGAAATATTTATAGCACTGTTGAAAAAGAGCAAGATTTATGAACTGTAAAGCTTCTTTATCAACTTCGAGCACTAGTAGTAATTCTGGTCAGTTTGTTGAAACAGAAAAATAATGTGAGGCCGGGAAGCCCAGAAAGAAACACACCAACACAGGTTACAAAGAACATACAAATGCTTTATTTAAAAGCTACAACAGTTACCAAGTCAAATGACAAACGGATAGCTATTCGGCTCTCAGAGTAACATAAAGAACTTCAACAAGGGTTCGATGTGTTAGTGAGAGAGACCGCACATTGAAATACCTGGTCTTTTATACAGTTTGTCCAGCCCTTGGCCAACCCTCTCGCGGGTTAACCATTCTATTAGCCGGGCCTATGGGTTCCTTGCCAGGTCAATCCTGTAATATATGCATTTCGATTAGTTTCACTGATATAGTTGTACATTTACATATAGGTCAACGGTAGGACAAGGTCTCAGTTCGCGACCCCGACAAGTGGCCTGCAGGCATATTAATTATTCATGTGTACGGAGGTCACAACGGCCAGAATCTTACTCAGAATGTCATTCGGCCTCCATTTTGATGTTCAGGGTGACTTCCATATAACAAGAGAACCTAAAATGGCGGCTTAATCCAAGATGGCGACTTACATTACTTTCTCTAAGGTCAAGACCTTGCCGTGGAGTTTGTTCGCATATGAAGTTTAGACAACTTGGCATAGGCCAATATACATACAATTGTTGCAATAGGAGCCATAATATTGTTTCAATTCCGACAAACCCTCCTTTTGGCCTATGCCAAGTGCTAATATCATTTCTAATATCTTTGTAAATAACTCCATGCATTGTCGTTCATACATCCTGAATCATTATCTGTAATATCTATAGCCATTAGGTCATTCATCAGAACCGCTTGTAACACAAACTCTTTAGATGCTGTATCTGGGGCATGCATTTTATGCCCTATTGTGCTCACTGCCTGAGCACAACATCCCCCTAGCATTGCACATATACTAGGTAGACATTGGAAACAGCAAAAAAGGAATAGCAGGATTCCCAAAATAACCAGTATAACAGAAAGCACCTTCCAACCCCAGGATCGTAGAGAATCCCAGAACCAAGCACTAATACTCCAATCTCCCACAGGAACATGCACTTCTGAACTAAGGATGTGCAAGTTCTGAATTGCTTTGAAAATTGTCGGTGAGGAATCTGGTACGAAAACACAGCAAGCGGACCCCACTAATTTGCATACTCCACCACGTTCTGCAAGGATGACATCTAATGCCATCCGATTTTGGAGTGCTACCGATCTTATTGCTTTCTGTTCTAGTGTCATATTGTAGAGTATATCCGTGGTCCGATTGATGGTTCTCTCCAGTACCCTTGCTAGCCCCCTAATATTTTCAGAATTTGCTATCTGTCCCCAAAATGGCACAACTATTTTTGCTATATCTCCCAATACTTGCCCAGGGGTATCTCTGTTCTCGTCCCGTTGTGGGCAAGCCTTAGAAACTTCCAATGTACTAGCTATAAATACCCCAGGTAACAGGATTCCCAAATAACAGGTTCCCTGCCAATCCTTGGGCAACCAGGGAAATGCTGTACTACCACAAACGAAATAGACAGCCCCCCCCCACATATAGAGGCCTGTTCTCCCCGGTCAAATTTACAATGTTCACACAACCTTCAAAGTTTCCCATTGACCGAGTGCCATTTCTTTGTACACAAAAGGGGACTGAATCGGGGCTATGATTAATAGAGTAGGAAGGAGGCACAGTGTCCTTATTGCCTATCGGAGCCATTTTAAAGGAAATTAGAGTTTGAAAAGGAAGAGATAGCTTATCAGATGGCCTAATAGAAGCAACATTAGGTTTACTTCTATTTGCAAAAAGCGAGCATCCCAGGGGAGTCAATTCACGTTTCTCAAAATCATTTAAATTAGTTCCATCAAAGTTCCCAGAGATGCTATCATTCCAACGGCCAAAGAATAGTGCTCTAAGAGAGGCATAGCAAGAAGTCGTTAAAGGTACAGGGTAAATATACCATCCTAGCCCCTTGTAACCATGTTGCGGTAAATGGGTGCAAATCCAGCAATTACTCTTATTAAAAATGGCATGCGTTGAATTCATTATTATCATTAAAGTGTTATTATGGTACTTTCGTCTATGCTGGGAGTGTCTAGGTGACAAAGTATGAAGGTGTACAGAGGGAGTCAAAGCAGTAGGTACAATCTCAATTGGCAGTAGAGGTTTTAGAGGGTAAATTTCTTCAAAGTACCAAAGTCCCACAGCAGTAACTATACAAATTCCAATTATTATTAACACAACACAGCAATACGTTTTCGGGGCCCAGGCACATTGTTCGTTGTCCGAGTTGGTCATCCCCTTATTTACAAGTCCAATGTGAGCAGCAGCGGTGGAGGTGGCAGGGATCGTAGTTTCTCAATCGACGACCCCAATGTTCGTTGCTGGCGACACTACGGTCGCGCAACTTCTTAGTCCTTCCCCAACCCTATCCAGCAGAATCCCTTTTTTCCTTTTTTTCAAAAAACTTCCTTTTGCAAGAGAAAAACTCTCAATAACTTTTTCTTTCCAGATGCACAGGCAAAACCCGTGCCGTAGTTCTATTTTCTTCGTCAAAGGTCGTACCTGGTGGTACCCAGTACTGTTTGATCTGGAAATAGGGTAACATCACTTCCTGAGGGAAGCAACGTATCGGAGGCGACGGAAGTCGCAGAACTTGAAACAGTGTTTTCCGGAAGTGACCTTTTGAAAGAGTGCAGAGACGAAATGGACTGTTCCCCAAGCTCCACGGGCTCAGAGAAATTCTCCGACACACTCACAGCGCTGTTTGCTACTCCAGGATCAGAGATTGTAGCATCAGCAAGGGGTTCTGCTTCTTCTGTAACGTGTGGCGTCGGGTGAGGAAGTTTCTTGACATGCATCGCGTGGATCCAATGCTTCTTTCTGTCTGGGTGACCAACAGCACCTGATAGGGTCCCCGCCAGAGAGGCGCGAGACAGGAAGACCTTTCGTAGGCCTTCACTAGGACCCAACTTCCAGGCTGAATGTTGTGTCCTGGGCCCGTAAACCGTACAGGTAAAGCTGATTGGACCTGATGATAAATGAGATACAGATTTTTAGTCAACTGGTTACAGTAGTCTACAAGCAATGCATTTTCGACCTCCCTCAGAGTTTTGGGCTTCGGAAGGCCCCAAATGTTAGCAGGTCTCCCCATCACTACCTCAAATGGAGAGAGCCCAGTCTCAGTTTGAGGTGTGGTACGCATGGCTAACAATACAATAGGTAAGGCATCTGGCCATTTCAGTTTGGTGCCGGCACATGTTTTTGCAGGCTTATTCTTTAGGATACCGTTATGTCTCTCTACCAACCCAGCACTTTGAGGATGTCTAGCCGAGTGAAATCGCTTTTCAATGTGTAATGCTGTGCATATGTGCGAAATTACTGCTGCAACGAAATGGGGACTGTTGTCCGACCAAATTACCCTAGGTAGCCCAAATCGTGGAAAGAATTCCTTTACCATAGTCTTTGCAGTGGTCATGGCAGTAGCATCCTTAACGGGGAAAGCCTCAACCCATTTACTAAAGGCACAAATAATCACAAGAACATATTTTAGATTGTTACACCGTTCCATCTCAATAAAATCAAAGTGGATGACCTCGAAGGGAACAGAAGGGGGCCCAAAGCTACCCCTTGGAGTTACTGTCCCCTTCCCCACATTGTGCTGTAAACAAATCATACAATTCTGAACATGTCGCTGTGCAATCTTCAAAATGTTATCATTCACTCAGACTTGTTCTAACATTTTCATGATCTGTTGAGCACACACATGCGTAGGACCGTGTGCCATCGTAACCATAACCATTGCCAGCACATATGAATCAGGGAGCAACCATTTCCCTTCAGATGTATCCACCCAACACCCATCGTCATCCAGTTTCCCCATCCCTTCGGCCCACCTTTTAGATTCTTCTATTGTGGCATCAGTTTGGATATCTCGCACAGACCCAATACCCTCATCCATTACTTAGGCATCTTTTTTTTTCCCTTAGAGCATACATGTCTGCGCTAAGGTCTGTGGCCGTTTGCCTGGCTATCTGGTCAGCAAAAGCGTTCCCTTTTCCCACATCATCTATGACCTTACGATGTGCTGCACATTTCATGATCGCTAACTGCCTAGGGAGTGAGAGTGCCGAGAGCAATTGCACTATCAGGGTACCATGCTGAATATTGGTCCCATGTGAGGTTAGGAACCCTCTTTCCGACCAGAGCCTCCCAAAGTTGTGAGCCACCCCAAAGGCGTACTGGCTATCAATATATATGTTTACTGTATGCCCTTCGGAGAGTTCACAAGCTCGGGTCAACGCTATAATCTCTGCGGCCTGCGCGGAGTTATGCAGAATTCTCTTAGTTTCAACAACCGTACTCAACGTAGTAACTGTGTAGGCAGCTGTTTATGTACCATCTGGGAGTTTGAAGCAGGAGCCATCACAAAACAGCTCCCCTTCCGCATTGCCCAAAGGAGTATCTATAAGGTCTATCCTGCCTTTCGTTTCCTGTTCAGTAGTATACAGGCAGTCATGTAATTCTTCGTCACCGCAAACAGTAACTTGCGGGAGAGGTAGGAGTTCAGCCGGATTAAGAACACAACACCTCTTAATTTGAATGTGACAGGCAAACAGAATTAATTCACACCTTGTCTGCCGTGCAGAGGTGAGGTGTTGCGTTTGGGTTTTATTCAATAGGACATCTACAGAGTGAGGTACCATCAAAATTAAATCATGGCCTAGGACCATTCCCTCACTCTGTTTTACAGACGCGGCAGCAGCAGCGACAGCTCGCAAACATCTTGGCAAAGCGCATGCGACAGGATCAAGGGCGGAAGAGTAGTAGCCGCACGGCCTATTCTTCCCTCCGTGTTCCTGTGTTAACACAGCCAAAGCACATCCATCACATTCATGCACAAACAACACAAAGGCCTTGTCATAATTTGGAGTACCCTGAACCGGTGCAGAGCATAACGCAGTTTTGAGAAGCTCAAATGATCGTTGATGTTCCGATTTCCATGGCAGCGGCGAAGAAATGCCCTTCTTTGTCAAAGCCAACATCGGTTTTATCACTAGTGAGAAGTTAGGGATCCACAACCTACAGTAAGAAGCCAAACCTATTAAGGCTCTGACTTCCTTCTGTGTATTTGGAACAGACATGCCAGAAATGTGTTTTATTCTTTCAGGTGTCAATCTTCTCCCCTCCATTGACAGGAGGTAGCCTAAATAGGCAATAGGCCTGACAACAATATTGAAATTCTTTGAGCGAAGCTTTATGACCGTTTTCAGCCAGATGAATAAGCAACAATACAGTGCCTTCTTTACAAGCACTTTCAGAATCTGCAGCTAAAAGTAAGTCATCGACATACTGAAGCAATGTACAAGTAGGTGGCAATTCAAGGGTATCAAGCTGCTCTTTCAAAGCCCTACTATAAATGCTTGGACTTTCAGTATACCCTTGAGGTGCACGAGTAAATGTGAACGAACGTCCTCCGTAGGTGAACGCGAACAAATATCTACTCTCCTTGTGTATAGGAATACTAAAGAAAGCATTCATTAGATCCACAACACTAAAGTGCGTAGCTGTAGCAGGGATCATTGTTAGTATCGTTGTTACATCAGGCACAATTGGAAATTGTTGGGCGACAACTTTGTTAATAGCACGTAGATCAATTATGAAACGGTATGGGATTGCATTGTCGCCTTTCTTGTATACAGGCAAAATCGGGCTGTTACATAAACTACCTGCAATCTCTTCAATCACTCCTCGATGCACAAAATCGGAGACAATGCACTTCAAAGCACGCTCGCCCTCAACTGATATTTTATATTGCGGAATGCGTGGTAGTTTAACTCCATGTTTCAAAACTATTCTAACGGGCTCAATCTGTAGCACCCCGACATCATTGTCTTCAACCGCCCACAAACATTCCGGAACAACACTAAACTCAGGAGGCAATGGTCGAGTCAAAAACTGAGAATTGGGAAGTTGCTGTGGTAAAACCGTCAGTCGCACTCTGTCAGAGGAACAATGAATTACTGCATTCAGTTTCTTCAACAAATTTAACCCCAGCAAATTCTCTCCACAGTTCGAAGTCAGGAGGAAGGGAGAATGGTCCGTGAAGGGACCCAAAGAAACAGACACCGGCGAAGAAACCGGGCAAGCAATTGGTATGCCAGAAAACCCTACAAAAACATTTGTTTGCCCTGACAGTGGAATGTTTGGAACCCGGGAATGATCAATAGAGCACTTCTGTGCTCCAGTGTCTATCAAAAACTGATGTTTCCTATTCCCCACTAACAATTCAACGTAGGGACCTTTCTGATTAACGGGAATAGGTGAAGGTTCCAAACCCTGGTTTGGGCAGTACTAACGAAATAAAATGTCGTCGGAAGGAAGCTCTTCAGAAAGGTAGGCAGCAGAAGGGTGATCAAATATGTTTCTCGTGTCCACACTGGAAGTCTGATTTTCCCGTGAAAAAGGTTGCTGAGGATCTTGCGAGAACTGGCCTCTATCAGGGCCCCCCACTCCGGGGCGACCTCTAGGTCGTCTACCCATACTCCCAAATGCATTGTTTGACCTTTGTCGAAGGACGGGGCACTGTACTCGCCAATGACCTTCCTGGCGGCAATAGGCACATTGATTAACATTCACAGGACCAAAAAGGAGCGTTTCCTTTTGGGACATACTGACCTCTGGTCTGTGAAGTACCTCCTCTGGGATTTCTAACAATTTGTTGTAACAATACTTTAGTCTTCAAATCTCCTTTCCTCTTCTCTATTTTCTCTTTTTCATTATTAACACGGTTCTCATAATACTGAGCCATGTGCAAAACTTCAGATTGGGATTTCGCCTGCCAAGCGCTCTCAGAGGACATAATCTGTGACTGGATGTCGGGCAACAATCCACGTACACATTTGTCCACAAACAACCTTTTCCCAGACTCTGTGCCCACTTCCTGTCCACTGAAGTCAGAGAATACCTGTTCGAATCTATTAAAGAACTCGGTGGCACCTTCAGTTTTTCCTTGAACACAGGCCGTAAGCTTGTCCCAAATAATTATTTTCTCAGGAATTATGGTTTTCAATTTTGCGACAATTCTATCAGGCAAAGTAAGTATTACCTGAGGTGGTTTCTCATCAGCTGGTCTTTCCCTATCAAACCTAGTCATGTTAGCCCACGTATCTCCCAACGCTGGCACATCGTCTATTGTTCGAACCTGCTTCCAATCTACGGGCAGGAGTACAGGGAATAGCAAGTCAATATCAGTTAAGGTGAACACAGAGGACTGCAAAACGGACTCTATCTCTTTGTAGAATCCTGTCGGGTTTTTCCTAATATCGGGAATTGATTGTCTAATAGTGTTCACTTCCTGTCGTGAAAACGGGACGTGAACAAATTGCGATATATAATGTGCAGGGATGTCCACAGCGGGTGCACCAGTCCCAGCGTTAGCGGGAATCTCAACCTTTGGTACAAATGTCGGAGGAACCTCTCTCATAGGCAACTGAGATATAGGTAACTCTGATCACTTACTAAGCAACAGAGCCAGGTCGAGCGCTAAGGCAGCTGAAGAAGTGTCGGGCGAAAAAGCCCTCTTACAATAACTCTATAGGACAACTAACCTTCTTCCTTACACATTCATCCTGCAGGTACTGTACCATTACCTGAATCACCTTCCTCTGCATTTCTACTGTATACTGACTATACGTGTCATATACTTCATCCGGCGCTATCAATGAATCCGAGATCAATCTAATCGCATCTTTGGTACAAATTCGTACTTCCTCAGATGCCGATCTATGACATGGAAGGAAGCGTTTCTGCACATACATACTGTCGTCTTCACCATCCTCATCCCGTAATTTTTCAAAGTCCCTCCTATACTCAAACAATCTCTCAACATGACCATGTACTTTCTCCTCTGTGTCCCTCGAAAGTGCTAAAGTATTTAGATCCCTCACCCCTTGTGGGAGATCCGTATTATGTAATCTACCCCACATTACACATAAATGAGTCCCCAAACCTTCGATAAAAACATTTTACTCGGGAAAATTGCCCATATTTGATAATGTGGAAAAAACAGTGCTTAGCCCATGCAAATAATTCCCGTTTCTTGTCTGCAGAAACAGTATTTCAAGTGACAATCTTTGACCCCGCACCCTGATCAACTTCAGTCAATACAGAACCACTTGGGAGCGGAGGTGTGGGCAAATTCAATGAGGGTGCAACTATCGGCGCAAGAGGAAGGGGTGGTAGGATAGGTGGAGGAACAACAACTAGAGGAATAGGAACAATAGGTTGTACAGGGGGAACAGGAATAACAGCAGGAATAACAGCAGGAATGGGCAGAGCACCAGGGAGAGGATCATACGCAGGTGGCGCAGAGGCACCAGAGCTGCGTTCGTTTAACAATTTTTCAATAAATTCTTCAGAAGCATGAAAATCTTTAGAGGGATACATTTTCTGGATACCGAGTGAGAAAGCCCTATCCATATTTTTGACTGACTCCGAATGTTTTTCCTTATCATATAACAACGCCTTTTCGGCATTTGTTTTATGACGGCGTGCATGTTTATCCCTACTTTTAAGATGCTGCAACGCTTCTTTTTTCCAATTCTGCAAAACATCAAATGCTGCAGGTCTGGCCTTCTTTTTCAGCAAGACCGATTCTAGGTATTCAATACGGGGATCTCAAAACTGCCATTGATTGGCCACTGAAATTCGGAGGCATGTCTGGTTTGTCTGTGCCAAATATCATTAAATACTATACTTCCAATGCCATACTTACAGTACATAGTACATGCCGGCGACCCCTCCTATGGTGCCGGGTGGCTAAATTCCAAAGATTGTCGATCGCTGCGGAACAGAGCCCTAAAGTAGCTTGACAATATCCCAGGCATTTCACACAAAATTGGTGTTACCTGGTCAATAATTGTGTCTGCAGATACAATACGCCAAATTCAAATTGTCAGGGTTAAATTAAGAGTCGGGTCACGACTGCACCTGCCCAAACCTAAGGAGGACCGTACGGTTTACCAAAGAACTTACCTAACGAATTTTACCTTGTGTTTGGTGGTTTCGACAAATCTGTCCCGCCTCAAAAATGGACCATCGTCAAGATGCCGTGTCAGACCACACGACTATCGTCCAAGGATTGGATCGTGCAGCGCTGCCGAGGTATCGCGTCTCGTTCGGTCGGGCCCACAGTATCACACCGTCCGATCCCGGTTCGATAGTCTGCGTCAACCTTCTATGATCCGGCATCAATCTTGAGGGTCCCTATTCGGGCGCCAACTGTGGAAACAGAAAAATAATGTGAGGCCGGGAAGCCCAGAAAGAAACACACCAACACAGGTTACAAAGAACATACAAATGCTGTATTTAAAAGCTACAACAGATACCAAGTCAATTGACAAACGGATAGCTATTCGGCTCTCAGAGTAACATAAAGAACTTCAACGAGGGTTCGATGTGTTAGTAAGAGAGACCGCACATTGAAATACCTGGGTCTTTTATACAGTTTGTCCAGCCCTTGGCCAACCCTCTCGCGGGTTAACCATTCTATGAGCCGGGCCTATGGGTTCCTTGCCAGGTCAATCCTGTAATATATGCATTTCGATTAGTTTCACTGATATAGTTGTACATTTACATATAGGTCAACGGTAGGACAAGGTCTCAGTTTGCGACCCCGACAAGTGGCCTGCAGGCATATTAATTATTCATGTGTACGGAGGTCACAACGGCCAGAATCTTACTCAGAATGTCATTTGGCCTCCATTTTGATGTTCAGGGTGACTTCCATATAACAAGAGAACCTAAAATGGCAGCTTAATCCAAGATAGCGACTTACATTACTTTCTCTAAGGTCAAGACCTTGCCGTGGAGTTTGTTCGCATATGATGTTTAGACAACTTGGCGTAGGCCAATATACATACAATTGTTGCGATAGGAGGCATAATATTGTTTCAATTCCGACAAGTTGGTTTATGTAACCACTTTCTGTCAATTTAGCGATCCATCCAGGTGTCCTGTGACATATCAACCTCCAGGGTACCAGTGGTCCAGGGCTGAACATTGGTTTCTAAACCATCAATCAGCCCCACACCTCTAATATACCAGAAGGGATCTGAACAGTTTGGAATAACAAGAATATTATAAACCTCTGTGTCCAATTTTTGGTAACGTGGATGAAACGGCAGGCTTATCTTCAAAGGGTTGTGGGTCATTGATTAGTTGTAACACAGCAAAAATACAATTATTACCCAATGATAAAAGGAGTGTTCAGTCAAAGTTGTGTTAAACTTTTCTACTTTACTAATCACAAGAGTTTGACAATGCTACAAAATACAACCCACCCTGTAAAGTATTACAGAAAGAAAAGGAATGCAGCCTGGATACTGACAGGAGGGTAGATGATATGGTTAATAACCACAGAAGTTTAAGGTTGCTTCAGCACAAAGGGAGCAACGGGTCTGAATATGTCTCTAGGGGCTTTCGGGGAAGGACCAGGAGGCCAGAAACATAATGTGCCTTGTGCTCTAGGTGTTCTTGGTGCTCATCAGGGAACTTTGCAGGCATCTGTGACAGAGTTCGAGATGGGAGTCAGCTGTGGGTATCAGGTGGCAAAACAGTTCGATGAGCAAAGCTGGACGAATGGCTGCAGACAGGCCTACACAGCGGCTCAGGGTCAGGAATCATCTCAGTGCTGATCAGTGATTCAAAAGCACTGGTTGAAATGTCTGAAATGTCTTCAAGCAAGAGTGGCTCAACAACGGTCAGCATTGCCGTTAGTTGCAGATTAAGGAACTCGACTGGCTCAAAAAAGTCCTTTAAGGTGGCCGTCGGTAGATGCTCATCAAGGCACTTCTCCCAGCTTCTTAAACATGCTCATGTCATCATTTAAGGAATATGGCCCAAAACTGTGGAGTGTGAGGCAGGCAGCTGCCTGTCCATGGTTGTAGGTTCAGAGACCTTCTGGCACTTCCTATACAGGAAGCTTTCTGCAGAGCCTAGCAGGGCACACTGCGTGCTGGCTGCTTACTGGTTACAGAGCAGCTGGAGGAGGGTTCTCTGAGTTCTGTATCTTACTCTGTTCCCTGGGAGATGTTTAGGGGAGGGATCTTGCTTCCCTCTTTGGACATCCTGGCCTTCCTTCACTGGCAAAAGGTGTAATGCAGACTGTACCTTCAGCCAGGGTCCATGGTTGAGTTCTTCTTTGTTACTTCTTGCAAAGTCTAAAGATGATCTCCCAATAGAGGGGCTCTGTCCTCTTTCAAATCTAAGTGGGCCACAGTAATTGGTATATGCTAAGCCTACCTTAAAGAACCAATCCTGGAGTCCCTACCAACAATCTCCTTTAAGTGTAAGGTCACAACCAGAGTGCTTTACAACAGGAAAGGTAAAGGGGTGAAAAAGGGAACAAAGTGTACCACAGAACTAAATTCGATGTACCCTTCTCTCAACAGAAAAGGCACTGGGCTCAATTTCCTGTGCTACTATGTCCCACCCATCTTCCTGTCTGTTTTGTTCAAAGAGTCTCTCTAGTTAATGGTTCTCCCTGCGTGGTCCCTGGTAAAGTGGCAGGTCTCCCTTGAAGCTTCGGCAAGACCAGACTCTCTGGCTCCTGCAAACTACATTCTCGTACCTTATGAATGGGGTCCCCCTAGTGGGGTGGCCTACTGTAAACAACAGACATGCCATTACACTGCCCTCGATACTGAGATGCAGGAGATGGCTTCAGGTTGACACAGTTTCAGATGAAAGGTTGTTGGGATTCCTGCCTCTTTTGTTATCTTCTTCAGCCAGGCCCTGTGTGGTCCTGTTTGAAAATACACCCTGTTGGTATGATAATCACTGCCACCAGCTGCAGGGCCTAACAAAAGATCTGGCGGGTCCATGGAGCCTTTGTCAGAAAACCAGGCTGACCATGGCAGGGGGGAGATTGGTTCTCTCCTTCTTGGAGATGGCACTGTACACTCCTCGGTTGTCACATGCAACTAAATATGACAGGGACGGATGGTGCCTGTAGGCGTTGTCCAGCCCGTAGTACATGGATCAATGCTTTGCCATGGTGTGAGCATAGGAATATCTGTGTGGGTCAGCCCCCTATATTTTCCTGAGGTTGGTATACCATCTTTCCATTTAATTAAACATGTCAAAAAAGGCCAGGTGAACACACATCCACCGTGCGGATGGTCCAATTCATCACAGGTCCTTTTTGAGAAATAGGCATGTATTACATACACGTGACCAATCATTTGAGAAACTTCTATTTGCATTCACAAGAGGTAAATGTTTAAAAGAAAAAACTGCATTGGCATACAAGAGAGGTTGCTTAACATCTTCAATATGCCTGTAAAAGGCCACTTTCCATGCACCACATGCTTTGCGTGTACATTTTCCCAAAAAGTTACTTCCTTTGAAGGGGAAGACAAAACATGGAATTTACACTCACTTACTACCTGTAGAAGTAGTAATGTTATGCATGCCATCTGCCGCCCCTACAACAAGATCTACAGAGTTAAGTTTAGTATAGTTTAGATTATTTACTTATATAGTGCGCCTAACCCAAGGGTATCTAGGCACTTTTACTTGAGAATACAGCAAGTTACAAGATTACATGCATGGTATTACATAATAACAATAAAGGCATGAAGCAAAATTACAATATATAATATTACACTGTTACAAATTTACAATATGTCCGACATATAATGTCACAAGAAGGCAGCTGACTTGGGTTACAGCTCAGACTCATGACAAGCCTGGTTTAGTCAGTGAGAGAAGATTCTATACAAATATATACAGTGTAGCATGATGGTGATGGATAGAACTATGCTGACAGCTAAGTTAGATTGAGTGCTGAGCGAAAAAGCCAGATTTTGACTTTAGCCTGAAGGTCCAGAAAGAGGTTTCTGCTCTGATGGTTGGGGGGAGTAAGTTCCAGCATTTAGCTGCCAGCACCGGGAAGCTGGACCCTCCTGTGGTTTTCAATGTATATTTTGGGATGTTGAGGCAGTCAGGTAGAGGGATCTAGTGGGTCTGTCTGACTGACAACTTGAGAATTTGTCTGTAAGGTATTTTTGCACCGTATTAGAAATACATTTATATGTGATAACTAGCACCTGTAGCGTAATTCTGTCACGCACGGGTAGCCAGAGTGCATCCCGTCTAATGGGTGTAATGTGGGTGGAGCGAGGGATATTCAATGCCGTCCTAAGTGCATTATTTTATAATACTTGGAGTCTGTTTAAGTTCAGTGCCAAAGAACCTACGAATAGGGTGCTGCAATAATCCAACTTCGAGAGGATCAGTGCTCGGGCTAGAGTAATGCAACTGTTGGTCGATAAGTAGGGTTTGCAGGCATTTATGAGTTTATTATTGTAGGCTGTGGTAGATGCTATAGTATTAACTTGTTTTTTAAGAGATAGAGTGGAGTCTAGATAGACCCCAAGTGTTTTGACCTCGTTGGCAATGTTGATAGTGTTCCCATCAATGTTGAAGGTCTTGTAGCATTTGTCCAAATTGTTGAGGCGAACTTGTGAACCAATGATCATAGTTTCGGTCTTATTGTCATTTAGACAGAGGCTGTGGGCAGCCATCCAGGCCTAAATCTCAAGGTAGATATTGTTAATCAGTTTAGAAACTTTAACATAGCAACCCGAGAGACTAATGAGGATCTGCATGTCATCTGCGTAGTTTGTGTAGGTGACACCCAGATTATCAAGACGGTCAAAGAGGAGCTTAGTAAAAATGTTATAGAGCGTAGGTGAAATGCAAGATCCCTGTGGGACTCCACAATGTATAGATACAGGGGGAGTACATGCTGACGGTGCAAAGACCCTAGTTGTTCTGTTAGAAAGGAATGCTTTGATCCAGCTGGCTGCCTTCAGTGAGAAGGCTGAGGTTAGATGTTTGGTAAGGATCTGATGACCGACAAGATCGAAAGCAGCTGAGAGGTGTAGAAGTAGGATGATGGCTAACTTGCCTTTGTCTTTGGTTTCATCCATCTGAATTTTTTAATCTAGGGAGCGGTTTCGGTGCTGTGTCTTGGTCTGAAGCCGGACTGCCGAGGTCCTAGTAGCTCATTAACTTCCAAATGTTTTTGTATTTGGAGATAAGCAGCCCCATCAAATATTTTTAAGAGAAATGGCACTGTTGTTATGGGTGTGTAATTGGTTGGTATATTAGGGTCTAGATTTGGTTCTTTGAGAAACGGCATGAGCCATGCCTCTTTTAGATTGTTAGGAACTGAGCAGCTTTTGAAGGAGGAGTTAATTAGGGCTGATATGAATGGTGCTAGTTCTCTTGCTCCATCCTTGATAGCCGCTGATGGGCAAATATCTAGCTGGCAGTTGGAGGGTGTGAGCCCCAGGATGATATTTTCTACTTCTTTTGTGGTTACTGGAGAGAAATGGAAGGGAGTACACGATGGACTAATAGGATCAGCAAGTTTGAAGTTGTTGGAGATCATGGCTAGGCTGTTTTTCTTTGTTTTGATTTTAGCTTGCAATAAAACTATTTTGTCTGAGAGAGCCTTCTGAATGTTGATACACCAGGGCTCATCTTTCAAGCAGTTATCTATGGACGCAGCAGGTGACTCAAGTTCCCTTAGAATGGTAAAGAGCTATTTTGTGTTTGGCTTAGCGTTCTGGATTCTATTATTATTAATAATAATAATAATAATAATAATAATAATGTATGTATGTATGTATTTATTTTTTGTATAGCGCCGATAGCCCGTGGGCATCCGGGCGCTTAGACAAACAACGAAAAACAAAACAATACAATAGAAATGTCTGCGCTAAGCCATGAGGTGGTCATAATCCCCCGTATCCCAGTTCATCATCTGAAAAGATGAGTCTTCAACCCTTTCCTAAAAACAGTAAGGTTGGTAACGGTTCTGAGTGTTTCTGGAACACTGTTCCACAAGCTGGGGGCCTGCACCAAAAAGGAACTGCCCAGCCCAGATTTCAATTTAAACTTGGGGACGATCAACAGACATTTACCCTTTGAACGAAGATTCCTTACTGGGGGTATGAAGCACTAAGCCCTTTTTCAGATACTCAGGAGCAGAGCCGTACAGGCAATTATGCACCAGGCAGAGAGCTTTGAATTTAATACGCTCCTCCACTCTGAGCCAATGCAAGGCTATTCTCTCTGCAGTAACATGATCTCTTTTCTTCAGATTTTTTACCAGCCTAACCGCGTTGTTCTGAAGCACCTCACAACTAGAAACATCCTTAGAGGAGGCCCCTAATAACAGGGCATTGCCATAGTCAAGCCTTGATAGTATAATGGCCCTGGCTACGGTGGCCATATTACCCTCATTAAGAAACGGCCTAATGACTTTGATGAGCCTTAAGTAATATGCCGTATTTTTTTGTAGGTAGCTAGCCTGGGCATGAGAATCCACCTGTGAGTTGACCATTATTCCCAGGGTCTTCACTTTCTGGACCACCTGGATAGTGGCATTCTTGATTTTAAACGATTTATACTCAGCCACCAAGTTCGCTAGCTGATGACTTGATCCAAACAGCATCAGCTCGGTTTTAGAGTCGTTCAGACACATCCAGTTTGTCTGCATCCAATTGTCGATTATCTTATAAACCCTGGCTATTATTTCACTGTCTGAATCATAGTGGCTGCCACCCAGTTCCAGAATGAGTTGGGTGTCGTCTGCGTAATTAGTAAACGACACCCCCGCATTCACCAGTAGACTGCACAATGTGCGCATGTATATGTTAAACAACATGGGGGACAGACTGGCCCCTTGTGGGACTCCGAATAAGATGTCATACGGATCGGAAAAACTACTGCCCCAATATACTCTTGCTTGCCGATCCGAGAGGAAAGACAAGAGCCAATCAATGGCTCCTTCCGAGCAACCCACATTCTCTCTAAGCGCCTTTATAAGAAGGCGATGATCCACCAGATCGAATGCGGCACTTAGATCCAAGAGCATAAGTGCTCCCAACTTGCTTTTATCCATTAAGCTGAGCATCTGGTTCTGCAGGTCCAGCATGGCAGTTTCCGTACTATGGGATGCTCTAAATCCAGATTGTTGTTGATGCAGGATCTCCTCATTCTCAACAAACTGCTGCAGTTGTTGTGTAGCTACCTTGTCCAATAACTTAAGAACAAAGTTCGAATTAGTTATTGGACGGAGGGGTAATAGTAACTTTCTTAAGATCTCTAGGCACTATGCCCTCTTGAAAAGATGAGTTCACTATTCTCTGTAGAATAGGAGCGAAGATGTCTTTATGTTGTAGAATGATGTTTGGAGGCAGGATATTTTCTGCACAAGTGGTTGGCTTCATGTTATTCAGTACCTCTAACATCTCTGACTCTGAGATGGAGCTAAATATAAAAGACTGCTCTCTAGCAGAACCATCTGTTACTAAAGGGCAGGTGTCTAGATTAGCAGAGGATCTAGCTTTGATAATATTCTGTCTTGCTTTTTCTGTTTTTGCTTGGAAGGCATTTAAAACCATATTACAATCCTCCTCAGATGGCGTAAATGGAGGGTGAGAGAGTCAGGCTTTTCAATATTCTTCAGAATATCAAAAAGCTTGCTTGTCTTGTTTTCTGCAAGCTCAATTTCTACAATTGAAAAAGTCGGCCTTTGCTGATTTAATCTTATCTCTGTATTCCTTGTCCTTTTTTTTCCAGATAATTTTGCTCTCCGCGGCTTTGTCTGAAATCCATTTCCTTTCTAAGGTCCGTTTTTCCCTCTTCAAAGAATGTAGCTCTGGAGTAAACCATTTTTGGCTGTTGTTATTTTTCCTAATTAATTTCGAGGTAAGTGGAGCTTCTGCCTCCACTAAATCAGTGAGATGCTTATTATATTTATCCAGGAGGATAGTGCAGGAATCCTGATCCTGAAAAGAACCCGCTATTTTATCCGTGCAGGCTTTAAGGAGTAGTACATTCAAATTTTTAAAATCTCTCTTGGCTACTTTGATGTGGGGATTTGGTGTATATACATAGTGTGGTAGTTTTAAGTTAGCTGATATCATGTAGTGATCACTCCAAATGCAAGGGGATGTTCTGCAGTCTAGTAATGATATGTTGTGACCACACAACCAGTCTAACTGGTTGCCCTGCGGAGTAGCAGGTTCCTTGTTAAGAATGGTAAAATCCAAGTTATTCAGAGCTTTTTCCAAGGCAATGGCACCCTTATCCTTCTTATTGCCTCGCCAAAAATTCACGTCGCCCATAACAACTGTGGATGCATTAGAAGTACTCAGGGTGTTTAAGTAAGAGCAGAGTTCCGACGAGAACTCTGAAACCAACGCAGGTGGTCTGTAGATTGCTATTAGGTTTAAGCAGTTGTTGGGTGAAAACACTAGTTTAAGATGCAATGTTTCGCACCCACATAGTCCTAATGTCACTTTGAAAAGTTTGAGACTGTTTTTGGCAATAATTGCCACCCCACCTCCTCTACCCTGCACTCTGTTTTCAAAATAAATAGTGTAGTTGTTAGGGATAGCCTCTTCGCAAGTAGGCCCCACTGGGTCTAATAATAATAATAATAATAATAATAATAATAATAATAAATAATAATAATAATAATAATAATAATTTAGCATTTATATAGTGCTACGAACCCTCAGGCATCTGAGCGCTGCTTATTATTTCCGACGGTGTGTGGTGCTCATTTAGGAAATATCATGCATTAACTTCCGTGCCAAATACACTGAGCCAATTCCACACATTTGTGAATCTCCATGAACAAGGATGTTGCTTGGTTGATTACACATATCATTGCAATGCTTGATTTAACAAAGCTGATGGCCAGTGTCTCTGCATCACTCAGTGGTGCGCAATAGCTCATGTATATGTACACAAATGAAAAGCGCACATGACATTGTGCAAATCTCCACCCTATGTTCCCCTTTTATTTTACGCATCTCTCTGATGCGCTTCTTTTTATGCCTGGCTGTCAGATGTGCATGTTTCTTATGCATTGCCCTCACATACAGATATACATCTTCTTCAGATGTGAATGTGTCTTACCCATCCCCTTCAAACATTCATGTTCATTCACATCTGTGATATAAAATGTGTCCGCATTCTAAACATGGTGCTTAAGACCATCAAGTGATTGAAAACAGATACAGAAAAGCAGTACTTGTACGGTCAGTGAAAGAGCTGAACAGGAGGTATTCTGCGACAAGGCCATGTTTATGCACTTTAAAAGTGGGCCTCATTATGAGGTTGTCGGTAACCAGCCGGTGTGTTGCCGCCAACCCTGTAACACTGATTCCGCCACCTGTTATCCCAGTTCCACCGGGATATGACAAGTGGTGCTGGAACGGTAAATCCCCATTCCCATGGAGTCACTACAATGTAAGACTGCAGGGAGGAGAAGTGGTTTCTAAAGTCCTGTGCAGTCCCACGTTAATACCAAACTAGCAGTGATATCAGTCATAAAGGTGGACTGGTATACCAACTTTGGCGCTTTAAAGTAGCATGAGCTGAGGGCTGGCTATACTGTTCACAAGGGGTTGAGACAGTAAGGAAGCATCCAAAAAACATTATTAATGTGATTCCAAAATAAAACAAATATCCAATCAGGGAGCTATAAAAAGTAGTAGACTTTATTTAAACTAAAAATACAAGCACACTATCAAAATACTAACACACCTGTAATGGAATACACCAAAATGCAGATTTTTGGATTAAAGGTGGACTCTGGGTATGAAGACGGGTATAAAGAAAATAAATATCAGTGTCCTTTAGTGATGGACACTCCCGGCCCCTGCACACCTATATTACGGTCCCTAGGGGCAGTCAAAATTAGATAGATTTACATTCCAAAATCCTTTGTCGGCAAGTATTTTTTTGTTAAAATTATTTTACTAGAAATGCACATTCAGTATGTCAAGTTTAATAAAACAATAAATAATATATTTTCAGAATAAATGATAAACAGAACAAAAATAGCTCTACGCGTTTCGGGAGGTTCCCTTCTTCAGGAGTGAAATAATATTCTGTATGTATCTCAAAGAAGTAATTTAGAAAATATAATCAGTATTACTGTTTCACTTGTTTCACAGGTCTTACATTTCTCACATGAGTCCACAAATGATAATCACATGGCAAGCTCGTGCCATGCACCTTCCTGTGGTCATTTTCCAAAATTATTCTTTTACTTGTTCACTTGTAATGTATAACTTCCTTGGAGTGAAGGGGATGGGAGTATCCATCACTAAAGGACACTGATCTTTTCATAATTATAGCAACTTCATGTGCCAGAGTTGATTTCTCTCCCCAGCACCTTTCATTTCATTGAATATATTGAGACTCACCCATAATCAGTTTTAGAAATTAGGTGTGCAGTCAATCCTGCATACTTCATCCTTGCATGCATATATAAAGACGGGGGTAGGCAGGCAACTGTCTTTGTGTACATTTTAAAAGTTTAAGAATATGTCTTTTAAAATGTTATGGAGTAGGGTCGTAAATGTTTCTGGAACACTTTAAATCTGGCCAAGGGACAGCACTATGGTACATACCTGTACATCTTCTTCTGGAAACTCACTACAATTGAGAGAGGCTTCTTAGAGCTTTTTTCAGGGTCGACAACGACTCGAGACCATCGAGTCGGGCACTTCCCAGTGGATAGAGTCAAAATCGATATGGTGCACTGAGCCACTTGTGTCAGGGCAAATGATGATTGAGCGGACCTAAAGTGAGAGGCAACAGAATAATGCCTTGCTTCATTGATGTGTTGTGCTTTTCTTAAATTACTACAGAAAGGTACCCTTTTAAAATGCTGGTAATAACTTTCTTGCTTGAGAGACAACACGTGACAAACTGCGTAGATTTTGCCACAAAAATAGAACTTTAATTTGAAGTGCACAGTGCGTAGGCGAAAGTGTACTTTTCAAGGCCCAAGTAGTGGCTGCTGATAAATGTTAGACTCACAGCACGAAACAATGAAAACCCCTTTTGTAAAATAAAAATGTCTGCAGTCATCTAAAATGATGTCTTGCTGCACTAGAACAATGCACTTCATGCCAAAAGACTGACACAAAATTGTATTTTATTCAGGTAATATCAATCATATGAAGAGAGCCAAGCAATTTCAGGAAATTTCCAATTTGAAAACTTTTTTTGCCAAAATATTCACTTGTAATTTCATGAACAAAATGCTAAGTTTTAAAGGAGCATAGACTCTACTTTGAAGAATGTATGCTAGAAAAGTATTGTGTTGCACTTGTAAATGCAAAAAGAAGCATGTAAAGAGAATAGGTGTTATACTATATGTGACACTTTAAAATAGGGAATTCATCATTTTTTAAATCTGCGTGGCAGATATGGTATGCTGATGTGGCTTTCCCAATGTTAGATTTCTGTTGATTCTTCAGTAAGTCTGGTCACAAGCGGAACTCATGTTCAACCCAAGATGTGAAGTGCTGATTTGGGCATATCGCAGGAGATTAGTTGGCCACTTGAGGACAAAAAAGGTTTATTTATCTTGCATCAGAAATACTTATCAAATTCTGGATAACAAAGAACATCTGTTCAAAGACTCCGAGTAAAACATCAATTCTATGTCTCCCAATTCCATGGTCCCATCACATGGGATATATTTTTAAGGAAATGTAGATGTAACTTTCCAATGACACCTCAGTCGCAGTCTTTCTCTAGCAATAACAGCTAAATTATTCACAAACAAGATTTCTGTTTTCAAAACTCCAAGTCTTGAAAGGGCCAGAATGCACTTATGGTTCCCCTTATGGAACTAGGCCTGCCAATAAACCTTTTCAGCTGGAATTTATGAGAGGCTTTGCAAACAAATGCAGGCACAGTCAGCTAATCCAGGCCAATCATTAACTGAAAGACCTGGACACAAGGTTTCATAAATCAAGGAAATTAAACTCATTTAATGTACCAACAGAAATGCATTTAAAAACAACATAGCTCCACAACAATATGAAGAAGGGTCAAAAGAACAACTTTGTTGCAACTGCACCATTTCTCCTCAATCAAATGGGTATTTATATGATATTTTTAGTATTATTAATTATGAATGCAATCATAAATATTAATAAACAAGTCATATTTCATTGCATACATTCATGCCACATATTGCCACATATTGCTGTGTTAGTGAGGACCATGGGAACCCAGATATCTTACAGCTTAAAATTGTCCAGAGTGTGCAGGGCCCACCCTCTCACATTATAATTATAATTTTTCTTTTATAGTGTGCTGTGAGTGGTTTCTAAGCACGGGATCGGGATTCAAACCTGTATTGTGCTGCGTTGTCTTGCTTCCAAGAGAAACGCGTTGCCCCTGAGTTATCCTTCCTGTAGGTTGATCATGGAAATATGATCAGGCTACAAAAATGTTGGGTTGTATTCTCTGGGAATGCCTGCCTGTTAAGCAGGGGAATGGAACGTCTTTACCAAACAAAAAGTGTCACAGTGAAAAAGCATAAGAAAGGAGGAAGAGCTTGGATTGTTAAGGCCACAGGAAAGGGAACACCTGCTCCAAATGAATAAGGGCTGAGTTGAATTTTATGTGCAGATGATTGGACTTATCCATGAGGAAACCTGAGACAGGTGTTATAAGAGACCAGAACGAACTTGGCTCCTGAATAGCAGGAAACATGTGAGGGCCAGCTCTGCACCTAAAATATTTATTCAAAAGTGAGTATGACAATTCCTCAATGTGATTAGACATAGGTCACATAGAATCAAATTATCTGCTAAGTTCCAAGGGTACCAAACTGAGGGGGAGTTACAGTAGGGGGAGCTCATTCCAAATACAATGCTTGAGCATGTAAAGTAGGGACAGCCAGATTTGTTTTACAAGATAAATATAGCATTTCTGGACAGATAAAGTGCAGATTTTTGTAAATCCAAAGCCAAACATTTGAAACCCAGCAGGCTTTCACATGTGTAGCGTAACACCGGATTTGTGGAAGGATGCACATTTCCACATCACCATGATTGATAAATAATTTGTGACCTGTGAAAACCATGACATTTAAAAAAAGATATTTGGGTGGATGAAAGGGAGCTTAAGTGTGACACTTCCCTTTACATAGAAAATTGTGTCAGAGTAAATTACATTAGCTCCTCACTCATAACATTGCACACTAGAGATTGGAACACTCACCAGTGGGAGCAGATCTGCAAAGTAAATTGGGAGGGGTATTTATTCCTTTTTCAGAACACAATACAACTATATTCCTATGTTGAATGTGTGGCTCACTACAATGTGCATTATAAATTGACAGTGAAGTTTCCCAAAACTGCTGCATTTATACCCTAATGCAACCTATCATAGTTTGTATTTTATTATCTATGTATCTGCCAATCTGCTAAAAGCACACAGTATCATAGGAACATGAGATTGCATTATTAAGGGGAATAAATATTAAATGTGATTCAAATATCATGATGTTGATTTTCTATGTAACATTTCTCTGAAACCAATGCTATTAATAGAAACAGAACAAATGTAATATTTCAAAATAGTCATTCAATAAAAGGTGAATTGAACTGCGGGTACCTGGAGAGAGTTGTCATACACTGGCTGATAAAGGGGCAATGTTGACCCAGAAATAGGTGTGTTGCTTAGAGGTGGCAGTTAGTTTTATTAAAAAAGAAATATAATCATGTTTGATATAGGAAGTGACAGTGTGTTTGTACACAGTTTCTTAGTGAGAATTGCACAGGCATGCTATTTCTTGTTTCTGTAAATAAGTTATAAATGTATTACTGGGTGGTTAGACAAAACATTGTTGACTTGCTGATGCTGGTGGGTGGTAATTACCCCTTTGTTTTAGCTGTGAGTTTAATTTGTTTCAAAGTATTATAATGGAGGAACAAGGAGTGTTTGTTTGTTTGTTGTCATCTGTAAAAGTTGTTTAATGTTGTTTCAAACATAGAACAATTGACCTAGTAAACAAGCTAGGTACAGGTGAGAGAGGAAAAACCAACGGGCTTCGACCATGGTCTTTGTCAAGGCTGTGATGTGTGATGTGGTGAGGTGACAAATGTGAAGACATATCGGCGCATCATTGCTAGACAGTGGTTAGACAGTAGAAATATTGATATTGTTCACATAGCATGGGTGGTGGAAGGGTGTGAAGTGTGGTGATAGTGACAGGGCAATCACGGTAAGTAACCACATATGCATATGGTTATTTAGGCAGATACAGTATGACATTTTAGGTAACGGACATTTCCATTCTTCAGATGCCGTGATGTCACGGTTCCAAGGGGAGAAGAGCGGGGTGGGGAAGGAGGGAAAGAGGAAAGGGTTAGTGCATGGAGAGGCTGTATAAGCTGAATTATATCATGGCTAGGTGCTGTTGCTTACCAGAGCAAGTATAGGTGATCCTGTGTAGGATATAGATGCCTGGTACTAGTCTCCCAATAAAATGTGGGCAGAGGGCTGGTTAGCTAAACTGGGGATAGTACGAGCATGCGGTTAGTATGCAAGTTGAGAACCAGGAGAAGGTGATGTCATGGAAGCGAAGGGGGCGGTGTGTGGTCAGGTCGTGGTGAAAGTGAGGCTGGAGATGGGCCTGTGGTTCAGTGTCAAGGTGGCGCCTATGCCGAATGGAAAGGGAGGGATGGTGAGGCTGTGTGTTGTTGCGGCGCTTGTGCGTGTTGAGAGACCTGGAAAAGGTAGTGTCCAGGTGCGGATAAAATGTGTCACTAGTGCGAGAAAAAGGGGTGACCGGGCCATGGTGGGTGTGAGGAGGAAGTGGGGCCTGAGAATCTGTGGCACGTTGAAGCCTATGCTGGGAGTGGTTGTGAGGCAGGAGAGGGTTGTTGGAGTGGAGCGCGGTTACGTCGCCAGTGTAGCTGAGTGATAAGGGTCAGGTGGACCCTTGTTGGCGTACTGGCAGGGTGCAAAGAGGGGGCTCAGCGAGGTGAGTGGAAGGCTCCGTGGAATGCTGCAAGCATGAGTGTGACCCGAGTGTGGTGATTAGCCATGTGGGGGGCATGCTCTGCCTGAGAGGCCAGTTGTTGATGACAGCCACTGGTAAGGACTAGGGAAGTACTCGGCGGTGGTCGGCTGGGCATTGGAAGGCAAGCCCGCTGTGTCTGTGAGGCCCAAGCGGAGGCTGGTGGCAGCATCACATGGCAGGTGGGTTGGATTTGAGGTGGCGGTGGGTGTCGGGCACTATGATAGGGGGTTTCGTGGCAACCCGGTTGTGCAGGGAGCACATTTTAAAAGATACAAGGGGGTGTGATTAGACGGGCAAGTGCCAATCCCATAGGGTGACAGTTGTTCCTGTTGGGGCGCATGCAGCGCAGAGAGTCTGGTGGTGCTACTAAAGGGACGTGACCTGGTGGTCACGGCAAGGAGTCTTATTTGGGAAGCAGGCAGAATAAGCTCTGAGGTTTCGTGGTCCGACAATGAAATTCTGGTCGGATCATGGTTAAGTAAGTCAAGCTTCCGTATTGGTGGATGGTAGCCGTAACATGATTGGTCGTGGTAAGGTGGGAAGAGCTTAGCTGAGTGGCCAGTTGCCGGTGGTACAAATAAGGAAGCGTGTATGGTTGGTACTATGCCAAGTAATTATTGATGCTGTTAGTTGGAAGGGACGGTTTGAACCTGCCATGGATCAAGATGTGGCATGTGGTCATTACATGGCTTGGTCGGATGGGGGTGGACAGTCAAGGCGCATGGTGGCCATCTTGGGAAAGGATTTTCCTTCCTACAGCGGGATGCTGTAGGCATCCCGCTGTAGGAAGAAAAATACTTTCTTTTTTTAGCACCCCGGATAACTGCTTTGGGAACCTGGGGTGCTAATGGTCTTCACCCTCATTGCAGGGGCTGGAACGGGGGATAACGGTCCGGAACCCTCATTATCCTCCTTAACTCTGCTTGGGCTGATAACCTGGGTTGCCGGGCTGTTATCCCCGTTCCAATCCCTGGAACGGGGGATGAACGCCACATTATTTCCATAAGAATAACACAAAATGCTAATGTAAATGTTGGAAAATCTAATTGAGTCAGATGAGGTTTTTTTGCAGGAGAGGTTAAAACGTAAGCTGCGGAGGGAAATGAGGGAAGAGGCACCAAGCACTAATATGGAGGGGCAGGTGGACAGGGGAAGATGTTGCGTTTGTGTTACTTCTAAGGTATGGGCAGTATTTCTCATGCTCCTTGATTACAGCTCCCAAAGCACTTCAAAATTGCTTCCCCCCGCACAGTGGTGTGTTGTAGTATGTACATAGCACTGTTGTCTTTGAAAGATATGGATCAACAGCCTCTTTTATTGCTTTCCAGGTAGCTTCTGGGATTTTGTGTCACACACAAGTATGCTGTGTGGTTACAATATTGATTGAGGAAGATGAGGTGGAAGAAGAGAGCCTACTACTTGCTAAGAAAGGATCAATCTTTCTGAGAGCACTGGAGTGGTTGGATTTGGTATGGTGGTGCATGGAGGTGGTCCTATAGGAGTACTGTCCAGGTAGTCCGCCACGAAGTACAAAGTTGCACAAAGAACATTTCACTTTGATAGCTTTAGAGTTTGGTACATTCCCAACAGTGGTAAAGAACTGCCACACCCATGATTCTCTCTGGGTAATAGAGGTAGGCACTTCTTCTACCTCATGTTCTTGGATATCTTCATTGTCTTTGGAAGTACTGTGCTTTTTTTGTTGTGTAGGTCCTCCAGCTGGTGGTGGTGGTGGCTACTGGGGAGGAGGGATGGCAATAGCTGAAGCCATTTCTAAGATAAATAGCAGTTTTGCTAACATTCTTCCAAGTATGTTCTTTTTATTAGATTGTTAATGGATAATGAGTAAGTTTAGTTGTAGGAGCTGTGCAAGGGTACATTTTGAGCTTGAAAGTTCCTAGATTGGTAGAAAATGCAGTTCCGACCTGTCCTCGAAAAACTGACCATATTGCGAAGTGCAGACGCGTTTGCGAAAACATCATCATGTCGCACGCGAGAGCATGGACACGTGGCACTGTCCAGAAGGTCTGGGATGACGTCAGATGTTCACAAACATCCACGGATGCAAAAAGAGTGGAGAAAGTTCAAAAACTGTATAGAAGTGTTAAAAATGATGCTAGAAGGTGGGAAATGGCAGAGTTTTGAGGTGAAACTTTGTAAATTGGACATATATGTTGCTATATTGGGGTAAGTTTGATATTACAAAGTTGTAGACCCCAGAGACCCCACTCCGACGCACTCGCCAAGGGAAGAAGGCAGGAGCCCTCTTCCCCTCCCAGAAGCGGCATCCATATCCACAGCCGCAGCATACAGGGGCCTGCCTGACCCTGTCTCACTACCCTGCCTGACCCTGATATGCCGGGCGCAACGCGGCATGAAAACGAGGCTCAGCCTCGATAAGCAGCATTAAGGCGAATTCTGCATCCGCCGGCAGGCGGACGCCGGCGGCCACACGAAGGCCATACTAAGGCCTGTTGGGTGCCCCAGAGACCCCACTCCGATGCTCTCGCCAAGGGAAGAGGGCAGGAGCCCTCTCCCCCTCCCAGAAGCGGCATCCATATCCACAGCCGCAGCATACAGGGGCCTGCCTGACCCTGTCTCACTACCCTGCCTGACCCTGATATGCCGGGCGCAACGCGGCATGAAAACGAGGCTCAGCCTCGATAAGCAGCATTAAGGCGAATTCTGCATCCGCTGGCAGGCGGACGCCGGCGGCCACACGAAGGCCATACTAAGGCCTGTTGGGTGCCCCAGAGACCCCACTCCGACGCACTCGCCAAGGGAAGAGGGCAGGAGCCCTCTCCCCCTCCCAGAAGCGGCATCCATATCCACAGCCGCAGCATACAGGGGCCTGCCTGACCCTGTCTCACTACCCTGCCTGACCCTGATATGCCGGGCGCAACGCGGCATGAAAACGAGGCTCAGCCTCGATAAGCAGCATTAAGGCGAATTCTGCATCCGCCGGCAGGCGGACGCCGGCGGCCACACGAAGGCCATACTAAGGCCTGTTGGGTGCCCCAGAGACCCCACTCCGACGCACTCGCCAAGGGAAGAGGGCAGGAGCCCTCTCCCCCTCCCAGAAGCGGCATCCATATCCACAGCCGCAGCATACAGGGGCCTGCCTGACCCTGTCTCACTACCCTGCCTGACCCTGATATGCCGGGCGCAACGCGGCATGAAAACGAGGCTCAGCCTCGATAAGCAGCATTAAGGCGAATTCTGCATCCGCCGGCAGGCGGACGCCGGCGGCCACACGAAGGCCATACTAAGGCCTGTTGGGTGCCTGTTTGGAGCCGTAGGAGCCAGGGGGCAGGAACTCTGCCCTTTCCACTCCAGGTTCTTCACAATTAGAAGGTAATGCCAATTCAAATTAGTTTTTATGGACTGCAGATATATACGAACTTTGGGATTAGATTATGAAGTTGTCCCCTGAAGCTGCCTCTTACATTGCTTGCTTACATTACACAAATAGACCACAACTGATTGTGTTCTGCCCTGATTTATGTTGCGCCTTTAGTCTCTGTGCCTTATGGTCGCAAATAGACCACAACTGATTGTGTTCTGCCCTGATTTATGTTGCGCCTTTAGTCTCTGTGCCTTATGGTCGCAAATAGACCACAACTGATTGTGTTCTGCCCTGATTTATCTTGCGCCTTTAGTCTCTGTGCCTTATGGTCGCAAATAGACCACAACTGATTGTGTTCGCCCTGATTTATGTTGCGCCTTTAGTCTTTGGCCCTTGCCTCTCACTGCCAATCTGATCTTAGGTGGCCCCTGTCTATGTACATGGTTGTTGTGCCACCCAGCTCTTATCTTTCACCTTGGTAACCAGGACGTTCATCATGCACATCAGTGTACTCCTCCCATTACTGTACACACTATCCCTTCGACTTGCCCAAGCTCTCCAGCTACCTACAGTAACAACCTCCACACTCTGGATTAAAATGGACCAGCCTTCCACCAGCACGTCATCCCCACGACCTCTCGCATCACCTAGAATAAGCCCAGCAGCACCCACTGTAGGCCATACCAACCAATACCTCAACAACCCTGCTTTATGGCTGGATCACTTTGCTAGGAAACCTACACCTAACCAACCCTGCCCCCTTTCTCTTAGAAATAAGAGACTAGGCACCAGATTCCGCCTACGCCTACGCCACACCCGCCACACCACCAGGAAACAAACCCCCCTCTCTCCTGGATCTCTGTCAATTGCCACCACATGCAAACCCACCACCACCGAGGTTAAACTGCCCATGTTCAAAGGTGCCCTCATTAATGCCAGATCCCTCACTGCACACGCACTTGACATAGCTGACCTCATCACCACGTCCGACCTTGACTTCTTAGCTATCTCTGAAACATGGCTTCATGCCGCATCTGGCCCCTTACTAGCGTTAGCCCTACCGCCAAACTACGGCATCACACGATGTGACCGCTCCACCGCCTCTTCCAAAGGCGGCGGTGTGGCCTTCATCCATAAAAATTCTCTTGACCTAAGAGTGTTACCTGATTCCAAACTCACATCAGCCGAATTGCTGTCTGTTAAACTAGCACTCACACCTAACCAAACAGCCACCATGCACCTAATCTATAGACCCCCAGGACCCGCACCAACCTTTGTCAGTGAAATCTCCACTCTCCTCCTCAACAATACAAAGATCAATTCGCAAACAATCATCCTAGGCGACCTTAACTTAGGTCTTGGTGACTCAAAAGATCCTGTGGCCTCTGACCTGGAGATCGCACTATCTGACCTCGGCCTTACCTTATACATCCAAGAGCCTACCCATATTAAAGGTAGAACACTTGACTGGGTAGCTGGCTCCAATTGCAATATCAAGGTCCTTAACAATACCCCCTGTCTATGGTCTGACCATCACATTATAACTTTCAACATTGAAGCCACACCACGAATCCCCTCACCATTAGCCCCAGCTCTCCCAACTCGAAGCAAAAAAGATATAACCAAGGAGAAACTCCTCCCATTGTTACTCCCGTCCCTTAACACAGCCACCAACTCTTACTCTGATCGAACCTCACTAGCACACACCTACAACCAAACAATGCGAACTGCCATTGACTGTATAGCACCTCTCAAACTTAGAAAGGCTAAACCTCAAGCTTATCTTAACTCATGGTTCACACCACAGTTAAGATTGCTCCGCAAAGCCAAACGCTGTGCCGAAAATCGATGGAAAAGCCACCCCTCAGACGAGCATAAAGACAGTTTCCTTCTAGCCTCACTCTCCTACAAAGATGCCATCATCACGGCTAAAAAGGAATCTTTCAACAACCGCATTATTCAAGCCGACTCGAACACCAAGGAACTCTTTAAAATCCTAAGAGAGCTTGAAACTCCAGTCGCCCCCCCTGTCACATGCGTGAAAGATAGTAAATGGTGTGCCAACATCCAAGCAGCCTTACTAAATAAAATCTCCACACTACAAGACAAAATCAAAGATAAACAGGACAGCCTGAAGCGCGACAACCACGTTCATTCCCTCACTAAGGCCCCCTTGCCAGACTCTACCAATATCACACCATTCGCATTCTCTCCACTTACCGTGGCAGAGGTAGAAAATATAATTCTTAGAATTAAGCCAACTAACTGCCAAGGTGACCCGTGCCCAGCCCCTACTATCAAGGACTCAGCGCATGAGTTGGCCCCATTCATCACGGCCTTCATCAACTCCTCCTTTCAAACAGGTATTGTCCCAGACAATCTGAAGGACGCTTGGGTTATCCCACTGCTTAAAAAAACCTTCCCTAGACCCTAACATTCCCACTAACTTCCGACCTATCACCACTGTACCATTTCTGCTCAAGATCCTAGACCGTGCCGCATACTTTCAGATCCAAAATTACTTGGAAACTAATAACTTGCTAGGTCTACGACAATCTGGTTTCCGCCCCATACACGGGACAGAGACCGCATTATTAGACCTTAAAACTCAAATCGAGGTTCTAAAGGATCAAGGCAAACTAGCATTGCTACTACTTCTCGACCTTTCAGCTGCATTCGATCTGGTCAACCATCAGATCCTGTGCGAGCACCTCCATTCAGCTGCCAACTTCTCTTCCTCAGCTGTGGCTTGGATCAAATCTTTCCTGAGCAACAGATCCATGAGAGTCTTTGCCCCATCCGCAGCCGCGGACCCTTCCCCGATTCACTGCGGCGTTCCTCAGGGATCTTGTGTGTCACCTACACTTTATAACATTTTCACGAAACCACTCTTTGATGTGCTTGACTATCTGGGTGTCTCCTATACCAACTATGCGGACGACACCCAGATACTCATCCCCATCACTGGTGATTATCTAGGTGACACCAAGGCCCTTAACGACGTCTACTTGGTCATCCAAGCCTGGATGGCCCAACATCAGTTGTGGTTGAATGATGACAAGACGGAGCTCCTGATCTTGGGCACTGCACAACGCCTGAGCAGACTAGAGCCGTCCTATCAGTCATTCAACATAGATGGTAATATCATTTGTGTCTCAAAAGATACCAAAACGCTAGGTTTCTACCTTGATGCCACACTCTCATTAACCCGACAAACTAATGCTGTCAGATCTGCGTCTGCATACACATGCAAACTTATCGCAGCTTGCAGACCATTCCTCACTACGTCTAACAGCGTTACGCTAGCGAGAACCCTCATTATGGCTAAAATTGATTATTGCAGTGCTCTTTATCTTGGCACCAGCCAAGAGAACCTGAACAGACTTCAAACGACACAAAACAACGCCATTCGTGCTGCTTTAAACATTCCCAGACACCACCACATCACAGAAACCAGAAGTAAGTTAAATTGGCTACCTGTCAAACAGAGAATCTCACTCAAAACACTCGCCCTTACGCACAAATGCCTAGCCAACAAAGCCCCGATCTACCTTGGTAGTCGACTATCGCGCCACTCTACCTCACGACCTCTAAGAACAGCCCAATCCCACTGTCTAGCGATCCCCAGATTTAAATTGCAAAAAGCAGGGGGCTCAAGTTTCCCCGTCTTAGCTTCCAAGTTATGGAACTCCCTCCCTGTTTCAATTAGAGCGGAAGACTCTTTCAATACCTTCAAAGCCAATACTAGATCTTGGCTTTTCAACCAGCTTTAAGGCCGGCTTCGCGCCTCTTCCCGACCTACCCTGACTTGCCGACCGCTACTATCACCTATCGGCACTGAAACTACTGTACATATGTATATAATATCCTCTTGCAAATGTATATAATGATTCTTTGTTAGACTTGCATATCGGAACCCATGTGTAATGATTCTCTGTTATACCTGCATATCTGTAACCTTGTACAAATTGCGCCCTGATGCCTCCGGGCCTGTTGGTTCGCGCGTTATAAATAAATAAAATACAAAATACAAATTGTAGGAAAATAGCATGCACTGGTAAAAACCCATGAAATTCACTGAACAAACTTTGTCACAAGGGACATTATGGTTAACTTGCACTAATAAAAACCAATGATATTCACTGAAAAGAACTTTGTTAAGGGGACTTTATGTTTAAGTTGCACTAATAAAAACCTATGAAATTCAATGAAAAAACGTTGCTAAAGGGATGTTATAGTTACAGTTAAAACCGAAAAACCTCAGAAATTCACCATTTATGGTAAGCTAAGCAACCATAACTCGCGCCACCACTGTGCACTGCTAAGACTAACACCCAGGACATCAAAGATGACATCAAAAATCCTTCACAACAACTTCTTCTGGATTCACACTAGGCTTCACTAGTCCTTTATTAATCTTAAGCAATTCCTTTGTATTGAAATTAGAATTAAAGATATGTTAGTAGCTAGTAGCAGTCTTTGGCTACCTTACTGCAGCTACCCTTTGTTTCCTGCATCTACAATCTGCTTGCAGTCTCCACTGAAGTGCTGGGGGAGGAGTATCTACAAAAACCCCTTTCTTCCGCAGAGCGGCCTTGGAGTGGCAGCAGAGTAGCAGTCTTTTGTAGTCTATGGCCGCTATGGATGCCAGAGACGCTGCTCTGCTAAGCCCTGTTGCCAAAGAGAAAGGCCGACGACTTAGAAGCTTGTGAATGTCCCACATTTAAACAGGGCCCTATTGGACATAGCGGAGGTGTCTAGAAGGCAGTGTCCAGATCTAAAAGACTGTCCAGGGCTTGTTATAGTATATCAGGCCGTTCTCCCATGTCTGTCGAAGAATGGAAGCCACAGGCCTTCGATATTGGACTTGGATTCGTCTATCAAGTGGGTCAAGAATTCCATATCTTAAATCACCCGTACTTTAGAAATCCTTCCTCCCCTCCCCGGAGCTCGAGGTGACTTCCCTTTTTGGGCCCAACAACATCTGGCTGCCACTAGCATGACGTGTAGCATGTGGTGTGTTTCACCTTTGGACCCCCCTCAACTTCAATGCCGAACAGTATTAGCCAGGGGCATAGGGTCCTATCCATTCCATCTACCTCTTTTAACCAAGAGAGGACTTCCCTCCAATAGGTTTGTGCAGCGTGACATTTCCACCACATGTGTACATAGTCCCCCATTTCTGTGTGGCATTTGCAACAATGAGGATCATAACCCGCTCTCATTCTGGCTATTCTTTGTAGGAGGTAGTGCCATCTATGGATCAGCTTTAGAGCCTGGTGACGGTATTGGGGGGCGGCTGTGGAGCGGCTGGCCTGTCTACATATCTTGGTCCATCTTTTCTCCGTTATGGGAGTGCCTAGAACCTTCTCCCACTGTGTCTGGGAGGGTTGGGGGTCTTGCGGGGTGGAGAACAGCAAAAAAGCCGTAGAGCCGTGATATAACCCCCTTCGTCCCCTTGTGTGTAATAATACATTTCTCGATGTCTGTTAGCTCCCTCCTGAGAGTGTCTCCCCATCTACCTTTCGGTAAGGACACCCTTTAGTTGTAGGTATCGAAAGGGGGAGAGATTGGGAAGGCCGAGGGCATTCTTCAGATCCCCCAAGGATATGAACACCCCATCTGTCCAGAACTGACCGGCTCTACAAAGACCTGCCTCGTACCACTGCTGGAAGGCCAGTGGCTCATTGATACCATCCCAGAGTGAGGGAGCCCAGATGCAACTCAGGGGCGAAGGCCACGTTGTGAGCCACCTAAGATAGCCCCCTTCCTTCCATATAGTCCATATCACCCCTAGGACTGGGTGTCTCAATACCCTTCTTGGAATCCTAACTTTCGGGACCCAGAGCCATTCGCCTAGCGTGACCGGGGAAAAGAGCAGATTGTCCAGCTCTACCCACTGTTTCTTAGGGCCCCTTGTCAAGTGATCTACAAGGACTCACAACTGGGAGGCCCTATAGTACGTGTCCAGGTCAGGGAAGTTAACTCCGCCCTCGTTTTTGGGCCTTATCAGAGTGTCGTATGCAATTCTGTGGGATTTTCCCACCCAAAGGTAGCGGAGGAGAGTACGCTTGATCTCTAGGAGGAACGGCTCGGTATCTGAGTCGGCAGCATTTGAAATAAGTATAAAAATTTGGGGAGGATGACCATCTTGATGGAGTTAAGGCGCGCCATCCACGAGAGGCCAGATTTCGTCCAGCGTTCCATATCTCGCTTGACCGCCAACCAGAGGGGAGGGTAGTTTGCATTAAAAAGGTCGGTCAGGTCCGAAGGTATTTGGATCCCCAGGTGGCAGAATCCCTCAGGTTGCCTACAGAACGGGAGGCCCTCAATATATTGTTTCTCTTCGTCGTTAAGTTGGCCCACTGGAAACGCCACTGATTTATCTAGGTTTATCTTGTAACCTGCGAGGGTCCCATATTGTTCTAAGCTATCTAGTACCTCAGGAACTGATTGGGATGGGTTGGAGAGATAGAGCAGGACATCGTCCGCGAAGAGGGTTATTTTACAGTTGGCTTTACTCATATTAACGCCCTGGATTTTGTCGTTTCCCCTAATAGCATTACTAGGGCGTATATAAGGGGGGAGAGTGGACACCCCTGTCTTGTGCCCCTTTCCAATGGGATGGCTTCGGTTTCACATCCGTTCACTGTGATTTTTGCTGAGGGGTGCGAGTAAAGGGCTCTCATCCATCCTAGCCATTGGGACCCATTCCCAGAGATGATAGGGCATTTTCCATGAAGGTCCTGCTTACCCTATCGAACGCCTTTTCTGCGTCTAGGGACAGAAGAAGGGCGCCCTTCACCCTAACTTCCTTTGAACGTAATATGTGTATGGTTTTGCGCATGCTATCGGCCCCCTGTCTATGCATCACAAAACCGACTTGATCTGGGTGGATCAATCGAGGAAGATATTTTTCTAAGCGGGTTGCCAGGATCCTAGTAAAGATCTTTGCGTCCATATTTAGTAGCGAGATGGGCCAATACGAGCCGCACTCCGCTGGGTCCTTACCGGGCTTAGGGATCACCGTGATTATGGCCTGCAGGAATGTCGGCGGGATAGTGTCTGAAGATTTAATGTGGTTAAAGAGTTTGTTGACCGGCTGTATCAACACTGATTGATACTGTTTGTAGAAAACAGCCGTGTAGCCATCACCCCACAGGGTTTCGCCTACCTTCAGTTTCTTAATGGCCTCTTCCACCTCTTCCCCGGGTTATCTCTTTTTGCAGTTTTTCCCTCTCTAGATCCGTGAGTCTTGGGAGGGGGTGGTCCTTTAGGTAGCTTTTCATATTATCCAAAGATTCGCCTTCCTGTTTGGTGTAGAGTGCCTTATAGAAGTTCGCAAAGGCTTCGGCTATAAGCCCTGTTTTTGTTTGGATATTACCAGTATCGTCTCTGATCTTCTCTATTCTCCTACCAGCTCTGTTTCCCCTCAACCTGTGTGCCAAGAGGGTACCGACCCTATCTCCCTTTTTGTAGTATCTCTGTTTCGTGTATCTCATTTTTTTGACCACCTCCCCAATTAGGATCGTATGCAGGGCTTGCCTCTTGTCCCTCGTTTCACTCAGGAGGTTTTCGCTGTCTGTGTTACCTTTCGTGAGCTGGGCCCTCAGGGCCCGCAGGTCATCACAGAGTTTGGACTCTATTAGTGCTCTCTCTTGTTTTTTGGCCAAACCCTCAGCAATTAGGAGGCCCCTGAAGGTGGCCTTTGCCGCCTTCCAGACGGTGGCCATTGGGATTTCCTCGGTGTCATTTGTCGTGAAGTAGTTTTCCATCTCTTTCCTTAGGAACTCTTTAAAGACCTGATCCCTCATGAGGGTATCGTTACAGCGCCATCTATATGTTTTCGAGGTGTCCTGTAGTCGCCACTCCATGACAAGGATTCATGATCCGACCAGGTCACCGATTCGACCATAGAGTTTCCAACCTCCCCCCTCCTTCTTCTGAGATCAATATTAAGTCAATTCTGGTATATGTTTGATGGGGAGGGGAGAAGAATGTGTAACCCCCCGGGGCAGGATTACATTTCTGCCAAACATCAACCCAGTAATATTCCTGGAAGAGGTCCCTCAATGCTAGATTGTCCCTGGTGGGGGCTTTTGGCCCAACCCCTCTGACCGACCACCAATCAAGGTGTGGGTCTGAAATAAGGTTGAAGTCCCCACCCAGGATCATGGCTCCCTCCGCCCAAATATCCATGACTTTAAGGATTTTGTGGAGAAATTTGATTTGGCCAGTGTTTGGTGCGTACAAGGTGGCTAACGTAACCCTCATGCCCTGGGACAGGCCCTTGATCCCCAGAAATCTACCCCCAAAGCCCCTTTTTGTCTCTACATCGGTGAGATGGAATGATTTATCCAAGAGATTACCCACCCCCTCCTTCTTAGAAGACTTGTGTGAGGCCCAGAAGTTCCTACCAATATCCTTCCCCTTTATCTCCGATTCAACCCCCCTCCTATAGTGTGTTTCCTGCAGGAAGAGGACCAGCAGCTTCTGTTTACGAAACATGTTACTTGTAAGAGACCTCTTGTTTTGTGAGTTTAGTCCCTTGACGTTGAGCGTACCAATCCTTCCTTCAGCCATGAGCGTCACTGTCTTTGCCCTGTGGAGTTTCAGTGAGTTCCCCCCGCTTCATCAATTGGATTGAATCCCCTTGCCATGGTGTGGTGTCCCCGTATCCTATATCCCTCCCCCACCCCTTCCCTTCCCTTCTACCCCATCTCCCTTACCCATTGTGTAAGGCGTTCGTCTCCCTTGCCCGACAAGCATCAGAGTTGGTTAACGAACCACCAGGGCTGCTACCCAGACCCTGGGAGATTAGATGATACGGAACATGCCCTTCAACTTTTGTATTAAGAATATCCTTCCCGAACTTGGTCGGGATTATGGTCCCCATGTGGGGACCCACTTAGCTATCACCCCCGTGCCGCTCATGGGGTGTCACCTGTGTCTCGCTTTGACTCAGAGCGGGTACCGGGGAGCGGACACCAACATCAGAGGCCCAACCAAAAGACAACACTCGGCATTTGCCGGCACCGGAGGACCATCGAGAAGATCCTGTGTACTCAAGGATCCCCTACATCTCTTCACACCCCAGGATTCCCCCCCCAAACCGGGCCCAAACAGCAAGGTATGTCAATGAAGCAGACATCCGCCAACCCTGGCGACTTCAACAGATAGTGTGTGGTTCCCTTGGAACTGAGGAGACCCCCATCGACCGTGTTAGCCAATGCATTTATGCAGACAACCCTGTGACCCTCCTGGAGGGATCAAACGGGATCCCCTGGGAGCCCGGGCAGAGTCTCCGCCAGTCTCATTCCTGTCCCCAGAGGGGCCAGGATGGTCTCCCACCAGTTCATCTGCGGCTCTCTGGATATCCTCCTCAGTGATGAGGCGGTGTCGCTCCCTTGCCATTCAAATTCCAGGTAGAACGCGTAGCCCCAGCGATATCAGACCCCTTTCTCCTGTAGCCACCTGGTGATTGCTGAGCATTTTTTCCTCATCTGCAACGTGAGGGCGGACAGGTCCTGGTAAATCGCCACCCTGGAATTGTCGTATTGTATGTCTCTCAAGGTCCTTGCCATCTCGAGTATCTGCGCTTTGTCCCTGTAGTAGTGAAATTTGGCGAGGACAGAGCGTGGACCCCTTCCGCCTCCTCCAGCTCCGTGGACTCTGTCAATTAGGACAGACTCTCCCGAATCGGAACCCGGGACGATCCTAATGATGTCTTCAACCTTTGCCTCTAGGCCCGGCGGGGTCTCCCCCTCGGGCTCTGCTAGACCGAAAATCCTGAGATTAGTCCTCCGTTCCCGATTTTCGATGTCGTCCACCTTGCGACAGAGTTCCTCTCGTTGCTGTAGTTCCTTAAATCTTACGTCCATTTGTGTTTCCAGGAGGGCGGTGGATACCTGATTGTTCTCAACCCCCTCTATTCTGTCCTCAAGGGTAGAGACTTTAGAAGTGAGGTCTGCCAGTTTAGCCCCCATGTCAGTTCTCATTCCTCTAATTTCCTAAAGGATTGTTTGGATGTTGTTTTGCATAACGTTCATGTCAGGGGCTTGGGCGTCTGGCCTCCATCGTTGGGCTCTCCACTGAAAATTGATATTTCGCCAAGGTTTCCTTCCAGCTCATGGGTTGCTTCCCCCTTTAACGTCCCCGTGATCGTTCGGTGTCCTCAGTGGTCTTACTTCTGATCAAGAATTCTCCTCCAGTCTAACTCCCACCAGACTTGAAGTCTGATCCGGCCTGCGGGGACCTGAACTTGTTTGGACTTATTGGAGGATCAATCTGTCCCTTAGAGCTGGTTCCACCACCCCTGCTATGGTTTACTCCTAGGTGCCCTAGGAGCAGGTTCCCAGGTGGTGTTCCAGTACTGGCAGTGGGCTATGCAGGGGCCTTCCCACGGTCCACTGAACTCTCCCCCAGAATTGGAGCTCCGGGGCTCCCCCAGTCTCTGTAGTATCCCAGCCGCAGTCCCCCGGCCAACCCCGAGAGGATCAGCTGCCCTATGGGGGGGGAATGCGTCTCGCCCGCATTGATGGCCAGCTGTGGGCCCACCAGGGTCTTCTCCCACACACTGGAGTTGTCTCGGGGGTGTTGGGGTACTGCTGGGCTTAGACACTCAACCCTTGCCTTGTTGGCTCCTGCTGGTGGGTCGGAGGGGGCCCCCGGGCACGCTCCCGCGTTGGCCCAGGCCTCGAAGGGTGCCGGTGACAGTGGTGGTTGCGAGGTCCAGGAGACGGGATGCATCGCGGCGCTCTGCCGGCGCAGAGCGTGTCCCTGGGTCTGCGGTGCTTCACTGTGAGGAGGGGCCAGGCACGCTCCTGCAACAGCCCGGAATCTCCAGCCGCTCCGGTAGTGCAGGTGCGGAGGGGGCCGGAGTGGCTCCCCGGGGGCCCCCCCGGCAGCGGGGGCTCCACGTGTCACCAGGCGAGCCCCCCAGCGGGCCAAACAGCCCCCCCCACTTTTCGCCGGGAGGTGGGGGAGGAGGCCCCAGGGGGTCCCGCAGCCCGATCTCTTGGAGGGGGGGGGCTGCGAATCCCCCCACTGGGCACTCGCGTCAGAAGAGGGACGGCTGGCCAGAATGAGCGCCAAGCAGCGAGGGTCGCTTCTCTCACGCCGAGGGCAGTGCGGCGAGAGGGCCTCGTATGCCTTGGGACCCGATGGGGGAGGGGAGGGTACGAAAGCACTCCGATGAAGAACTCGGCGACAGGGGCAGCCTCAAGCTTCAGGAAGGAGTCTCCAGGATCACGGCAGCATCATACAGCATTTTTTCCGCTTTAGTACTGCGGGCGTTCCATTATTTCTTCAGTCTCCGTGATTTTCCCTGGGCCATCAAGGGAGCTCACGGATCAGGCAGCCATCTTGCCTGCACCCCCTGGTGGCCTCCATGCAACCTGTTCTAATGGTGAATGGGAAGACTCAGAGGGTTTGAGTAGCCATTCAGATCACTCACCCATGGGTGCTGAGAGAACGGCCAGAGGAGAGGGCCCTCGCCCTAAGAAATGGAAAAGAGGCCCATGCCCAAAAAGATCATGGGCAGCCTCAACAAGTGGCCAGCCCCACCAAACAAGTGGGGGGAAAAAGGAGAAGACCCCATGCCCCTGAGCAAACTCATAAAGCAGCCAGTGAACTACTCCACCAAGAAACTAACAAAATTTAAAGAGAGATTAAAACCAGCTAATACCAAATTGCCTTTGACACACACCTTGAAAGACTTTTTTGGCAAGCAATGCAAAAGAAAATTCGACAAGATCAGTGAAATTAGCCACAGCAAAACGCTGGAAGTTGTGTTCGACCCGGAGGTACACATAGTTCCACAAAGACGAAACTCAACACAAACCGGCCCCAATATGCTAATTCCATCGCACCAGGCTGGACCCTTGGGAAATCTTCTGCCCTCTGAGCCAGAATTGATGGTGGGAAAGACAAAAATTCAAGAGAACTCCCAACTTCAAGCGAACCAAGAGGTGGAAACAATGGGCAACTCCTCGACATCTGATAACTAGCGACTCCATGGTGGTTCTTCCGCGTTGGTGAGCCAAAAATTGCCTAAAAACAAGCCAGTTGACTCAGTAAACATGCCACTACTTCCAACAGAAAAAACAGAAGGAAAAAAATGCGGGTGTCCTCCCAGGCTCAATTATGACGGCTGAAGAACGACTGGGTCGCCAGGGAACCCTGGACAAAGACCTGGCCCAACGTCCCAGAGTGAAATCTACGCAAAATGATCATGCCAATGAATTTAACGGAAGGGAAATAATTACTTCTTTAAACAAAACAACACCACGAGCAAGATCTTCAAAAAGAGGCTCCCTCACTTCTCTACCCTCCACTCCGCTTAGAGCTAGAAGACTCAGTGAATTACCAGAAACTACATCTTAAGATTCGCCAAAGAAAAAACTGGACATTCTGACAATTATGTCAGTGGTAACAGTGGCACTCGCACCCTTCACAAAGCTCTATGAGTTGATAAACAACACACTAAAAGATCATAGCACAATCTCAGCAATGATGCACTCCAAACTTCTATACATGAAGGGCTACATAGCTGCCATGGAAAAAAAAAACAGCAAGAGAGCAAGAGGGTCAAAACTTAAGCAAACTCAACATGGAACGGTGAGAGGAACCCCTGGATCAGAGGCCAGTAGTCCTAACAACTTCTCAAGCTGTGGGATGCCAAACTCCACCAAACTTGGAAGAACCAAATCAGGAAACGCATAAGATGGCGAATAGTCCTAGGGTGGGTGAAAATTTGACCAAATAACAAAGTTCAAAGAAAGAACAAAGTGCCGGAGAAAACCTTCAACCTCTCAAGAGAAGCCAAAGAAAAAGGCAAAAAAGTCACTCAAACATCAAGGCACCCACTGAAGAACTGTGCATGTGATGAAGACATGATAATACTGTCAGCGGACCCTGATAAGCCTAACAATAATGAAAGTGACCCTTCGCTGAACAAAGACTTTGCAATTTTTGTCCATTCTAAAACAAAACAAAAATAAATTCTGATGAAGGAAAAGCAACTGGTTTTCTGCCTACCTCTGCCGGACAAGAGGCCAGCAGACAAACTAAATACTAAGTCTGGGCAGAAAGCGAGGCCAGCACTAAGTCACAACTATACCATCCCAGACCTTAAGAGTACTAAAGATGGATTGCTACCCCCTCGTATTGACTTGGTGGTGGCCACAAGTCTCTCCGAATCATCAAAAACGACACAGGACTTCCTGTTGGATGAAGTCCTAATAAACTTAAGTCAACATCTAGATGAAACACCATCTAACATATCAAGTGACACCCTGCTCCCAGTTAGCCCCAAAGATACGAGACAAGAAAATATAATGGACATAAGTGACAGTGGAAGATCAACATCTTTTCCTGACATCGGAGGACCGCTGCAAGAAGACAGCGCAAATTGAAAAATGGGGGCTCTGACCGACGTTGCGCAAAGAACCCGGGAAACTTGTTGAAGAGTCTCAGCGACATTACCACTCAAGCGCGACAACCTCATTATCCCACAGCTCCATGGCAAAAACAAGGTAATCCCCAGACAAAATGGACAACCCATGAGTGTCGCAGAGAAAGCGATATATCACAGATGGCTGAAGGGAACCAAGGAGAGCCCAAATACAAGAACTAGAAAACCGAGGCAGAGGCACCACAACAAAACCTAGAGGCCAAACTTCGTGGGACCAAACCCATCTTTTAAATTGGAACAACTAAGTGATAGTAGAGAATATGACATACTCAACAGAAGAAAAGTAATGGAACTCTTTCATAGCATCCCAAACCTTAGATCACTGAAAACTGACGATCTAAATATAGTAGAGCCAAGCCATGAGGGGTAACAGGCGATAAGATACTTATACATAACTTCTAGAACTGTAAAACCTTCTAAAGCTTGCATATGACCTCAGAGAAACAACAGGCAAACCAAGAGACTACTCACCCTATGGCATCCCAAGAGACCACCAGCAATATTCAAGTTATCCAAAAGGAAAAGAAAACACCAGGAGAAACAGATATCCCCGCACAAGTAACCAAACCCAGAATCACTGACCACAATATCACAAGCTTCCAACTAAAACGCTCTTAACGACTGCAAGAAGGGTAACTGAGGATAGAGACAACGAAGCTCAACTTAGTCAAGAGGACAGAGCAAGCTAAGTTGGAAAGCAAGGCCAAGAAGAAAAGCCAGAGGTATCTGGGAATATTGAAAGAGGACCATTTGGCCCATTGACCTCAGTAAAAAGAACATTCACGCAGACCCCTGTTAAAGAATCAGAACGGCCACTTGAAAGGGGAAAACTCCATTCTTTCCAGAACCTATGGGCCTGGCTTCCAAAGACTCTGGCCACCAAAAGGAAATAGCAACTCAAGATAACTCAGAAACCCGACTTGACTACATAACAAACAGCAGCAAATTCAACTACAAGACTGGGATCATGGAATACACAAGGGTTTTCCCAAATCACAGTTCCGGGCGGTGTAAACTTGGCTTCCTTCGACATCCTGTGCCGTCAGGAAACGTGGCTAATAGAGAAACCTTCTTTATATGGCTTTGACCTCGCCTTCGCTCCAGCGAAAAGAGGAACAAAAGGACGGCCATCTTCAGGCTTGCTAACAGTGATACGTTCAGGGAGAGGGATGAAAATGATAGAAATCTTGACAGCGACTCTCTTCCTACTGACGGTCCAAGTGAAATGGAACTACCTGAACGTGGAAACAGGCAAGCCATCAGTAGCATTGGCCATTATTATGAATACTTACTGGAACGCCGATGCCATAGCCAATAAAGACTTCCTGGACATGATGGAAAAAGAAATCGACCGCGTATATATAGATTATGAGGAACCGCATCTCTTTATCTGCAGGGATCTAAATGCAATCTGTACAAAGAAGTCTACGTTGCTCCATGCCATCCCAGCAGAGTCGCCCGGTAAAGCCTTCTAAACCTGATGACTTCAAGAGATTTAGTCAACCTCGACACAACTTACGCCCGTACAAATCGTATCCCAACATGGGCTACAAATGATTACATTTTCGTCTCAATTTCGTTGCTTGAGATCACCGCCTCTTTTCACATCATCAAAACCACTTTCAGCAATCATAACTTGTTGAGCATTATGTGGCCATCTTTCTATATAGAAAAAGTCATGCCCAATTCAGATCTGGAAGCAAACAACAAAGGGAACCGCCTTTCACTAAGCTCAAGCAACATCATCAGCCTAACTAGCAACTATGCCCAGCTTGTAGCATCCGATAAGACAAAAGCTCAACTGGACTATTCCCCTTTACTCAACCTCTACAAGAAACCAAAACTGAACCAGGGCACTGGCACAGGAAAACCCACTCACAATTATGTTATGTTATGTTATGTTATTTTACATTTATATAGCGCCTTATATACCATTGGTATGGACTGAAGGTGCTGGTAGGTTGAACGCCCTTGGGAACCGAAGTTCGAGTCAGTAGAGAGATTAGAGAGAGTCCAAAGGTGCGTGTGCGCACCGGGTATGTGTGCAGCTGGTGCGGAATTCATGTGGTAGCTGCTTCTTAGCGGTAGGTGTGGTGGTTGAGAGATCAGGAGTATGTGTTCGCTCTGGCCGAATTATCCAGACCGAGTGTGGCAGCGTTAGGCCTGAGGAGAACGCCTGGCTGGGGGTGTGAGACCAGCAATGTTTACTTAGAGTGATGGGGGTGAGCGGCAGATGTTGATATGAGAACAGTTATACCGAATGGTGTCATAGTATCTCTGTGTTCTAGTTGAGTGGTGGTGTAAGGAGAGTAGTAAGCGTGGGGTGTGATATGAAGTATGCTCTTTCATAGGTTCCATGCATTCCAAGCCATACTATATACGTCACGCAATTCTGAGTGGTCAGGTCCGTTCTATGCATGCTTGGTTATTTCAGGCGTTCAAGATTGCACAACACACTCACGCGCTCTGGTTCCCATGCGTGTTCTAGTCTATGCTTTATACTCTAGTGTGCTCCACTCGTGTTCTCCAGTATTTCATATGCATGCACACTGATCTACACACTCATCCGGTCTACACCCTCGTTCGGTCAACATACTCATCCGCTTAATGCACTATTCTTCTGCTCTACGTACTCATCCGTTCATCATATTCATCTGTTCTACATACCCAACCGCTGCATACACTCGTTCATTCCACACTCATCCTCCCTCCACACTCATCGGCCCTCCACACTCATCGGCCCTCCACATTTATCAGCCTTCCACACTCATCCGCTAACTGCATTCATCTTTGACACTCGTCCACACTCATTCGCTCAATGACAATTATGACAAAACACTGGTCGCAAAAAGAAGACCATTGAGAAAATTAAGAAGAGCGTTAGCCCAAAACAACACCGAGATAAAAAGACAAGCATTATCTGCCGAACTTAAGCACTACAAGACTTGGCTGAAATCCTATCATCTCATTTCGTATCAAAATGACTTGGGGGAAATCCTGAGGCAGATCTGTGATAACAACTCTCGGAAATTTTGGGCTCTGATTAGATCAACGGAGCGCACCACGAGTGATGCACTAATAAACAGCATAGGTGAAGACATCTGGATGACACACTATAAAACGCTCTTCTATGACCTGACTCTGGCACCAGAGAGCACATACGAAAAAGAAGCATCGCCTTGGGTGGAGATTCATGACCGACTTGACATTCTATAAGTCCTCAAGAAGCTCAAAAACTCAAGAGCTCCAGGCCCTGACGGGCTATCAAACATTCATTGGAAACAGCATCCGGAAGAATGGACAGCTTTTATCAGCCAAGTCTTTGAGAGATCCACAAAAGCTAAGGAACTACCAAAATCCTGAACCTCTTCTGTAGTAGTTCCAATCTTTAAGAAAGGCAACAGAGATGACCCAAAAAACATCCTTCCCATTGCCTTACTAGACATGATTGAAAAGGTTTATGGGTCATTGTTATTACGCCGATTCCAAACTTGGTCAAGAGGAGCACCATGCGATGACCCGCTTCAGTATGGTTTCAAGAAAGAAGTTGGTACCAACACAAACATACTAACTTTGAGCATCCACAAAAGCAAATCACTGGCAGGAGGCAGGCACATTTTCATAACTTTTATCGATCTAAGCCAAGCCTTTGACCAAGTAGATAGACCGAGACTGTGGAAGAAGCTAAAGATGTCGAAATGCCCAGCTGAACTACTTCAACCAATCATAGCATTGCACAACAACACCAGAATGCAAGTCCGCCTAAGCCACCAAGGGACTCTATTGGAAGAAATACCCGCAAACCGAGGGGTAAAACAAGGTTGCCCTTTGGCTCTGGCACTTTTCCTGGCTTACATGGGAGACTATAAAGACATAGAGGCAAGGGTCAGATCATTCCTCCCACAACTTGGCCAAGTAAAAATATTGAGGATCCTGTATGCGGATGACGTCATACTCCTTGACCAAATGGCCTTTGGCCTCCAGAGACAGTTGTCCAACTTTGCACAATACATTGCTGACAATCATCTTGAAATTAACAAGAACAAGACAAAAATCCTGTTCATAGGAAAGGGGCTAGGAAGAGCAGACAACTTCACCTGGCGCCTTGATGGTGAAATCATTGAGAAGGTAACAGAATTTAAGTACCTTGCAATCATGCTAGACAGTTCACAACAGGACAGGGCCATGCAAAACACCTTGCAAGAAAAAATAAAAAGTTTTACATCACAGGCAAAAGCCATTGACAAGAAGTTCAGCTGCTTCTCGCTAGTGCCTGTTATCGACTTTTATAAAGCAAAGGTTGTCCCATCCATCTTGTGTGGAGAGGTAGCCATGCCAAGTTTACCCAAAAAAAAAATTTGAAAGCACTCGAGAGCCACGTCTGGAGGAAAGTGCTCAATTTGCCAAACTCTATGCCAATGGTCCTGATAAGGCTTGAATTGAGCCAGTTGTCATTGCATTCAGTGATGGAAAGTAACATTATGATGCTATACAGAAAACTCCTGTTGGAAAATTGCCCAAAGCTACTGGCGGCAATAAATGACGAGCTGAGGGGGAGACACTGCACAGTTCTAAATCAATGGGTAGAAGAACAAGAAGCCAAATTGCTAGAGATCCAATGTTCAAAACAAGACCTGATCGAAAATCCAACAAGGAACCAAAAAATAATGAATGAACTAGACTGGATCGCAACGTGTGACCTAGCAGCAAGATACAAACTGGTCTCACACCTCCCGCCTGAAACACGGAAACTCCACATGCTACAAGCTTTTGTGGGCAAATATACAAACAGAAAGTTGCGAAATACTTTTTTAAGAGCACGACTAAATCTCCTCCACACAAATGAAATTCTAGCCATCAGAGGCATTGCGAGTTCAAATAAATGCAGATTCTGCAAAAATCTAAATGAGGTAGAGACAACGTGACACCTTCTTTTATCATGCTCTAGGGTTGAAAACATCAGGAAACCCTATCTGAAGTACATCTTACCCTCAGCCTACATTTGTGAAGAAGACCCCTGGTGGTCAAGATTGATTGGAGGACACAATACAGTGTGGTTGACCACTACAGCCAAAACAATGGACTTGATTTTAGCAACTCCAGACAGAGACATGGAAAAAATCTAAACACCGACAACGACAGAAACTTAAAGCAATCCATTTTGTAAAAACCTTTTTGGTTAACTCAAGAATAACAATTTTTAAAAAAATACTCACCAAAGGAAGTCTTCTTTGCACGACCAATCGCTGTTTTATACTGATTCATTGCCTGAGTGTATGCCTCTTTAATTATTTCTATTACCTTTGCGAACCATTGCCTTTATGCTTTATTTTTTATAGTTCTTAGTGCCCGTAGATCTTGATGATACCACATTTGGTTGGTAGGTCAGCCCCTGCTATGTTGGCACAGTCTCAAAGGAGCTATACTATCCAAAGTGTTGGATAAATATTGTGTGTAACATGAGGTAAAAGCCTTTGATAACGCAAGGTCCAATGGTAGTAGGTGCAAGGAGTCAAACAAGGTCCAATGGTAGTAGGTGCAATCTTATTTACACTACATTTAGATACACGAACCTTAGAAGGGTTAGTGTGTAGCACCAGACCAGGGATTGGTAAAATAAAACAAACAAAAGAATGAGCCAACCATGGACAAGCCTCAATCTCCTGAATATTCACTCTAATGCCCAGCGAGTGAGCCAAAGCGAGTGAGCCTATCAAGGACATGGCCATTTTTGTGAGTCGGTTCCTTAATTAACTGTTCAAATTCCAATTCATCTAAAATCTGCTCAGGAGAGTATGACACACGATCCTGACTATCATTATGCAAGAGATTAAAATCTTCTTAAAGAATCCCTTTACAATTTTCTCTAAGGAATGATTGGCAGAGTGCCATAATTTGCTCTTCCAATAGTGGCATAGGATGGGCAGGACGATCTATAAAGTAAAATAAAGCTGTATGTCATACAATAGGCGACCAACGACTTCCCTTCCGGACCATTCACCTCAATTTGTTGTATCTTTAGGCTAATCCTAAAGATAATAGCCATTCCCCCGCCTTCGCTGCTTCATCGATTTGTATAAATAATCTGATAACCTTTCAGGACAGCCAAGGATAGATCCGGGCCAGATGCCTCAGAAAGTCATGTCTCCATAAGAAACATAAGGTCCAACTCACCATCAATGCTTCTCCTTCACATTTTATATGTGATATTCCTTGGCCTTCTAAGTGTTATAATATAAGGTTTTAATTTTGACCAATTATTGGTACTCAGTCTATTGACTTCCAAAGGATGGAAGACTTTGTTGGTCTTAGCGAGATGCAAACCTGTGTCTGCAGGTTTCACTTAGATGTCAGGGGTGAGTGCTGAACTCACTCACCTATGTAAACTATTTTACAGTTACTCGGTAGGAAGATAATGAGTGGTCCCTGCCCCTCCTTCTTATTCCACTGGAGAGTCCAACATGAACCTTTATTAACATGAAACCCCACAGACTGATATGTTTCTTGAAAGATGTGATGTATTATTGTGTCAAACATCATGAACTACTATCAATATGTCATCAGTATAAGCTTACATATATGTCAAAAGCAGAGGCAGAGTTTACCCACAAGACCAGTTTTAATCTCCACACCAGTCACACATTAATTCATGTTTGATCATTTATTTAGGGGTTCAGTTCTATTTACAGAATTGGGCATCATTCCCAGAAGCACATTGCAATCCTTATGTTGCCTTTTGCTATGTGCTGCATTTAACTATTTTGATATTAGGGCACCGTGTCTATGTTTGCCAGTTTCTCCCGGAGGAGCCTCTTCTCTCAGGATGACATCACCACATCTCTATTCATACCTTTTTGAGTGCAATAGCATCTGTATGCCTTATTTTCTTGTACCTGAACCTCTCTGTCACTTCTTTCAAATTGCTGTTGTTCCTACTCCTTGTCTTACTCCTTATATACCCTGAGCTGGAGTGCCTAGAGGTCTTTGAATGTGTTATCTGTTAGCGTTCTGTTTTGCAATGGTCTTTTGTCGATGCCACGGTTATAAATCAATCAAAGGTTTTTTCACTAGGAGTCCTCTGGCGTAATCATTGATACCGATCAACCCATATCTAAAATAATCATCACAGAACAGGATCAGTGGTGGGGCTTGCCAAATTCCCCAAACAAAAATATTGCAAAAGGCTTACCAAAGACAATCGATGTTGGCCTGATGGCCTCTTCAATTCCATCTGTTCTCAGTTTAGAACACAATAGATTTAGGACTAAACATGTATCTATTCCATGATCCTCATTTGGGTTTCCTTCTGGGATTCAGATTCATGTACAGCATTGCCCTGTATTCTGCCCAGACTATCACCAATCCGCTCCTATTAACCCTTATCCTTAGCTGCTCCACCCCCTCATCACACGTTCATTTGCTGTGTCACCAATAAATAATGGTGAAACCCTCTTCTAAACCTCTGCCAATGCAATGCCCTCACCCTGAAACTCTCTTCCCCTTCATCCTTGAGTGCCCTCAAGAAAACTCCCAATAGTCCTCACTCGCTTAAGCCCCTGACACTCATGGGGGCTACTTATAAGTGCATCTCAGCCAATCTACCCTATGCACTAAAGATAATTATATCTTGAGGAATGGGTGCTGGTGTCAATTAGAGTGTCTCTAAACCCCCACTTTCTCACATACCTTTTCTTTTTCTGCCCACAGACCATGTTCACATGACCCCCAAAAAGATAGAGGCGGGCACACATTCACAAATCGTTAGTCAGGATCTTCCGCAACAATTTGTTTGACTGGCACCTCTGTTTCCAACTTTCCTACTGTGCCAGTGTGGCCACCTTACTTAAAGCCTCTGTTATCAGGGTTGAACTGGTAACCAATTGTGGCTCTGGGGTGTTTTTCAAAATTGCCCCCTATTACAACGTGCCTTTAGGCCCTCTAAGTAGGAAATACGATTTGGAAAAGAAGTTGTTCAAAATAGTGAATTGTAATGCACACTTGCTCCTATACATGTACTTCAAATTAACAAAAAACAGAAATAGTGCATAGAACGGATACATCTCGTAGTGAAAGCCATTTCCCTGTGATTTTTGCAGCATTGTTTTATGGGGAACAAATCCCCATACCCCCTACAACTCCCCACACCTCCCACTCCCCCCTAACCTGAATTATTATGCATTATTCCAAAACCCGTAGCCCCCTAAAAATGCATTAAAAATACACAGTGAAATGGCGGTTTCACCAAATGCAATGAAAAGGTCACAAGACAGGGGCGAGTTCAATTTTGCATTTGTTAAGAGTAAGGAATAACATGCTGGAAACTTTATAACACATTATTTTCTTCAAACAGCTGCGGGGGTGGAATAGCAGGGAGGAGGGGAGTGGGGTGCAAAGGAGCCTGGGTAAGAGGAGCAGAAAAGAAGGATACCCACACAAAAGAGCCCAGCGTGCACAGATACACTGGGAAATATCCAGCGTTCCCTGTAGGCCAGTCCAGTCCGGTCTGCTCACTGAAAATTGAGAATCTAAACCTAAAGAACCACTGCAGCCAAACAGGAATACCATTGCAAACCTTTGTGCTTGCCGTTCATATCACACTATTGAAGTGGCGTGCTGTCGGGCCGAACATCTTTGTGTAACCAGCAGCAGAGCACACACCTATAAACCCACCTTTGAGCTTGCATGAGCCAAAATGAGCATTTGATCTCTCAGCAGAGCAATGGTGCACGCAAAGTGTAGTACAATCCCGAAGGATTCCTAAATTGTAATAATGCTACCAACATGAATGACGTATTCACTTCCATTGACCACCCTTTTCATGCATTTTCTGAAACATGACTGTCAGCTCATATTTAATTCATGAATCTTGTTATGGTAGGCCAAGTTGCATAAAGCAGCTCACACTTGCAAAGGCATTTTAGAAGGATCCTGTACCTCAGCGTTTAGGGCAAATGAGCTCATTGACAAGACAGCAATTCACTCGCCCTGACAAAATCCAGTCAGATGACCTCAGAACAACAATATCAGCTTTCCATGGAGTGTGACACCAGAGGTGTAGACAGGGTAGGGCCTGAGTGGGCAAGGCCCATCCAGAATCTGTAGACGCCCACTAAGCAGCACTGTGTGGGCATTCACATATGTAACTGTCACTGCTGTGGGTCCAACTAAATTAGCTTGAGGCCCAAATTGTTAAATAATCCTGGCTACCCAGAATAATCCTGGCAATCCTGGATAATTCTGCAGCGACACACAGATTCCTCCCCCGTTTAAGGGATTCAGAAATAGTTGCTATTGTTACCAAAGTTAATGGTATTTAATTTATCAATCTCAGAGCAATGAAGTGCTGTTCCAGTGCTGCTGCGATTTGAACTCCAGAAATTTCGTCTGGTCTCTGGTCAGCGCAAGACTGGCCCCAAATCAGAGGTTAGTGCTTCACCCATGAGCTATCTATCCACTCTGTCACATCAACTGAAAACTGCATTGTATGTTGATGCTGCCTACAGTGCTGCTGAATTGTCTTTAACTTGCAGACCTGGCAAGAGGTGGTTAAATGTGGGTACTGATATGAAACGTCCCTACTTCCTAATCTTTATAACATAGCTATCCCCCACGAAAATAACAGCCTAGCTGCACACATAATCTCATATAAAAGCACCACCTCTGCTAAAATGCAGCTACCCATGACAATTCGGCTAAGCTGCACCCATACTACTGGTTTTACACAACCCCCACACTACTCCTAGCAATAGAATGCAGCTACCCACCACAAACATGGTCTAGCTGCACACATACTGAATGGACACATGCACTACTCACCACCGTACTTTCTCCACTGACCTAGACATGGTCCCCGAGGGTGTTCAACCCACAGCGCGTTGAGATCATACCAATGGTGAAAGGCGCTATACAAATGCCCAATAACATAACATAAAAGAATGGTCCCCAGATACCATAGTCTATTGGTCTTGCTGCACACATCCTACTGATCGTACACAACCACTGCATCACACCTAGAACTAGTATGCAGCTACACACCACCTATTGCAGACCGACTGCACACATACAGAGTACACCCAAGCACGTTTTACTACACTACTCTTTCTACCGACCTGGACTGCGGTCCCCGAGGGCTTTCAACCCACAGCGCTTCGACATCATAGCAATGGTAAAAGGTGCTATAAAAATGCCCAATAACAAAACAAATAGGCCATGCATGTTCTGGGTCTGCCAGCAAACATATGGAATGCCTAACTCCAGTTCAATATGTGGATGCAACAGGCCGGAATCGTCCCTGGGGAGTGGGGGCGGTGTCTGGCCATGCCTGTGACGGTTGGAAGAAAAAAAAATAGAAAAAAAATGTATATTTTGTTTCATTTTTTTTCTTTTTTTTCATCCTTCTTAGGTCGATAAATGAGTACCAACACAGGTTGGGTGATATTGTATGCATATTTGTTCTATAAAAAAGATCTTAAGTGTAAGTGCTACACAATAACATATTATCATTTGGCCTAGACATCTGCTTGGATTCACAGTAATTTAGTGTACTTAGCACCAATGCTATCTGATGCCACTTCCTGGAAGGTCGAGTTTCATCACTTTCCGGGATGTCACTTTGGGGTGGGGTCAAATGACATCACTTCCGGTGATGTAATCAGAGGTCAAGGGTCGTGAGGCGAGGGGTGGGACACTTTTTTTTTGGGTGACCGGTCCTATTTCTTGTTCCAGTCCGACCCTGCCTACGGCCCGATGGCAGATGTGTATATGCTGTTTCTCTATCTGCTCGTACCTGTGAAAGCCTTTTTTTATTTTTTGTTGTTTTGAAAGTGTGTTAATGTGAGCAGATTGCATTTATCAATCATCCCCTTATTTACATCAAGTGATTTTTCTTTCAAATAATGTTGAAATCAATTATGTCAATTTATGCAGTTAGACAATGTTTCCTTTATGTAAAACGATGTTTTTTGTGGATGGCACAAGTAGGCTGTTTGAACCTTTGCTGGTGCACCTGTGGCCGCTCCCTGCATAATCGGATTGCTTGCTGCCTGCCCCACGTGCTCCTGTCGTCCTCTAGCAACCCAAAAGGTCGCTGTGGAACAACGCAGTTGGACGACTTGATTTAGCTCCCAGCCTGCCACGCGACGCGAATGCACTGCGCGCTCGTGTTCTTAGTGGGAAATGGGACTGGGAGCGAATCAATAAAGCAAAAACTTCCTTTGACAAGTTCAGAAGCAAGGTATTGCCGGAGATTAATATTTTTGGCGGCTCCCCTCTGCAGAGATGAATGGGCCCGCCATATTTTGTATTTGATGAGTTTGCAAACCTGCTCGCAGTACAACTCTGCGGGTAATGTATCACTTGCGCGTGGCATGGCTGGTTATGTCATTTCAGGGAAGGGCGGAAGCAGGCATTTGTTCCTCTGCTGTGGCGTCTTCATTGTGCTACATCAGAATGCGGCAGAGCCCGTGTGGAGTACGTGCGTCTACTGTTTACACAAATGCACCCCTTTTCTCTTGCTTTCCCCTTCCGTCGCCTTCATCCTTTCCTCCTTCCCCTTTTGATCATTTTCTGTTTCCCCTCATGGTACCTGTCACTTTCTTCCGTAATCTCCAGTATTTTCTCTTCATATCCAGTTTAGTGAGCTGAATTCTTTAATGATGTTTTCCTGCATGTGCAGGTGAGCGGGGACCAGTGGTGGCTGGTGAATTTTTGGATTGGAGGGGCGTAGATATGTCCCACAACTATGCAAGAGCGAACGAGCACAGAGAGAGAGCTCAAAATATTCAAGCAGTGTTTGGGTGGGTTCTTGCCCCAAGGAAACGTTTTGAATAATGGTGCATTTTAAAGACCATTTTAAAGACCACTTTAAGTGGCCATGTTTTGTTTTGTTGGGGAACTCACGAAAAAATCCAATAGGTGCCAGTCACCAACAGTGCACAGTGAGCAGTTGTGGGACCTGTTTACCGTCCGCAAACAATTTTACCGGCCGCCACTGGGTGAATGCCTGGTGAGTGAATGTGCGAACATGGGCGTGCAAGGCGGGGGCCCGGGCAAGAGGCATTGCAGCATGGACATTTTTCTTACATGTTTTATTGGCATTTTTGGGCAAAGCCAACTTGATGAATGTTATTACATGGAAGGGGCTTTGGGCTGGAAGTTTATAGCAAAAAGGGGCAGGCAGAATGGACATTTTCTTTCTTACATGGTGGGTGGAGGCATTTGTGCAGCCAAGCAAGGACCTCTTTCCTTACTGCAGCATTGCATGTCTAACTGCAATTGAGGGCAAAGTCAAACGAGTATTCTTACATGGTGGTGCAGGGGTTGGGCAAGCAAGTGTGTGCAGCCGCCAGAGGCGTTGCTGGAGGGGGCAAAGGGGCCTATAGCCCCGGGTCTTTTGGTTGTAGCCCCGGATAGAAGCTCAGGGGCTACAAGCAAAATGCTAGCTAGCCCTGAGTCACAACAGTTTTGACATTATCATAGCCTCAGATCTTTTCCAGACCTAGCAACACCCCTGGCAGCCGCCAATAACAAGCTTCCTTCCTGTGGCAGGAGATTTTGACTGGCCTAAACGGCAAAGCAAACAAGAGAGTATTCTCACATGAGGATCCTGGCCTACGCTGACAGAGCTAGTATGAACACGTTTTTATATGGTATCCTTACTTTGTGTAAAATTACTGGCCATGTAGAGAATTGGTTGTTAATTATGGGTGCCAGTCACGGCCCTCTTGTTTCTATGCTAGGTGAAAGATTTAAGATTTGAAAAATGCACATATTTATATCTTTCACCTAGAGCAGTGTGGGGCATGCCCCTGCAGCAGCATAATCATCATGCGTCTTGTGCATGCGTGGTTGTCCAGGCCGGCCCTGAGTGTGGTGCAGTGCATGTTTTGTTGCCATAAAACAGTCCATTAGCATAGCTCACAGGTTGGCCCCTACATTTGTGTTACGCCACTAACTCTTCACGGTTGTATTTACTGTAAATACTTGCTTATATACTTGCTTATAATAAACTGTAATTTCCTTATATACTAGCTAACCAGCACCTTAGCTAGAATGTGCCCACACACTCAAACCTGCATGCTTCTTTACCGACCTTCCCATGATACACCACAGTTTTGATCAGGCTCAGCTGTCTCTGATGGACCATAGGCATATTTTTAATTTGCTTGCACATCCACTAAGAACCAAGCCGATAAAAACGGAGGGGCCCGTGCTTGAACGGCACAGGGGGAATTAAAAATCGTTAAAGGACTTCAGGTCTTTTTTTAGTTTTAGGAGTACAGAGAATTCCAATTTGGAAGATGGAAGCTCTCCTAAGGCCGAAAGATGGTCAAATAATTTTAAATCAATCCGTGCCGCGCAAAGCCAAAACTTCATATCACATCCAATCTGAGGCAGCCATAAAAAAGAGTGAAACGCGCTCATAAAATTAAATCACTACGCGCAGCAAAGAGTCATCTGGTCGCATTGCTGGAGATGCGCAGGCCATCATTTTGTCTGTCGATGGGAACTTTTGTTGAGTAACGGAATTGACCTGCTTTTAGCACATGCCCATTGGAATTCTCTGTGTGTCCTCTCCTGCGCCCAGTAATAGAGATGAGGTTTTTTTCAGCCCTCTGACTTGTAAGTCACAGCCTATTCTGTCTCATTATTTTATATTGACTTCTGAAGTGGTGCAACAGAACCCAGCATCATGCAACAATAATAATAAAAATATTCCTGTGGCGCAGGCGCATCCTATCACTTGCGGGCAGATAGCAAATAGCAGGAGACATGAGAGGCGAGCAGAGGAAGACTAAAATGCCCTTGATATCTGTGCTTTAACCGTTCACAAAGAGCTTGTCATCCTTTCAGCCATCTATTCCAATGCCTCTTTTTCCCCTACTGAGAGTCTCTAGCAAGTAATATGTAATGCTGGAAATTAAAGGATTTGAGTTCTATATAGGGCAATTACTGGCTCTAACAAACCCACTGTAATTTATTTTGGGGTGCCCTAACCTTCTGAACTACTGCAGCAATTCCTGTGCTTCCTACAGAGATAGCCGCACAACTTTCCTTCACATTGCCATCTTCTTCACCACCTCACTTGTGTTTATTTCTTTATTTGTGTTTATTTCTTTTATTAGAAAGTACAATGTACGGCATTGCATATCAACTTACCGACTGAGAGATAGGTATGACAGAACAATACCAAACATGATCACAGATAGATTGGGATGGAATGACAAGGATGATATATCAATAACACCTTGGCCTACAAAATACACACAGGCAACAATAGACCACCAACAGAAATAGATAGCAACAGAGTGGGTGATTGCTAATTATAGCACGAATACCAGAGTGGGGGACAAGACACACCCATACCTATTACACTAAGCTCATACAACACAGCGGGAACTTGCCACGCCATCACTCATAACAATTAGACAGACAGTAAAGGAAAACATTGAAAATATGCCTACCTATAGGACTATCAGACATATAGAACAAGAATAATAAGCATTAAGAGGAATATAACCCTCTAACCCTATGCTCAAATCTCTGCTTACCTAACTCACAAGAAAATCCACACGAACATCTTCTCGCGTAGCAAACCGCACGCACTTCACCACGCCGCAACAACAAACAAACAATACATAGACCGCACCAACATCACACAAGGTTTCGCATTGGTCCAATATTCACACCAAAGCTCAGCGCACAGTGAAAACTGAACTGAAGCTGTCAACAGCACACGACTTTTCTCACTTTCCTATTCCCTCTTCACCCTACTAACTCACCCCCACCTTCTTATTTGCAGATCCGCAAGACCGCCTGGGGACCAATTCCTTTGGTGACAGTGTGCGGTACAAATACCTGTAACATTGACATTAATATGTGTATTTATTTGGTAGGTTGGTCAGACACTTCTTTCAGAAGCTATGTACATAGAGCAATAATGCAGATATTGCAGCCATTCCCTTTGTGGGGTGCCTTTGTGTTGAGAGCAATGATGAGGGTAAGACAGATTTTTGAGGGTTACAGAACTAGTACATAATAAAGGCATGTTTGAAGACGTAAATATGGTGAACGTTGAGGCCCTGAGCCAGTATCTACAGGAACACAGTTTGCATATACAGAGTTATTCCTCGTTGGGGAAGAGCCGGCATGATGGTTAGGGGAAGGTACCAAGGGGTTCAAGTCCACCCCTTCTCCGGGTATCAGACGGATCTTGAACCTGGTCTGAAATAGTTTCATTGACTGACATGCTTTGATGCCAGGAGGAGGAGCATTCTAGTGATGGGGATAAATAGAGATATAAAGCAGAAGCAAATGATAGTGCAAGGGGGGCAGAGAATTTGTTTTAAGCACGTGAACAGAGAGTCTTACATGGAGATGAGAGGGAGATGCAGTCAGCAAGGAAGTGAGGGAAAGGCCATTCATACAGTAGGTTAGAAGATAAGGAGTGTAAGCTTGAAGAGGGAACAACTTTGAGTGGACAGCTGACTGGCAGTGTGGAGGTACTCTGAGGTGGGAGCAGACCTAGGCAGGTTGTAGAGGTTGTGTGTGGGAAATGTACCTTTTGTGTTGAGTGGAGTGTAAGAGTAGAAGCGAACGCCAAGGAGCAGCCTAGAGCAGTTATCTAAATTAGTTAGGAGTAGGGTAGGGATTAGGGTTTTGTAAGGGTGTTGAGTAAGGTTGCCGGATGATGTTCCTAATATTGGCATAATTAATCTTGGCTGCAGTGCCATTGAGAGTGATGAAGTGATTGAGATAATTTCCACTGGCAAAAAGGACCTGTAACATCCGGTGAATCAACACTTATCTAGTGTTCACTTTATTTAATTAACAAGCTGTGTATTGATGCCTTATATGGGTTATAATAGCAGCTGGATATATTTTATGTATTTCATGTATATACAACAGTAACTGTAATACACATGTGGTTACCAACGACTTATAAGGAGATAACACTGTGGGTAACCACAGTAATCAAACATTTTGTGATTTCCCTGTAACAGCTTTCAATAACACGTTATGATCCCAAGTATCTATTTAAATGTGAACTTGTTGTGTGTTCTCCTTGGAAACATGGAACACCTGCAAGGTTCCACACTACTGTATATATATGCATCTCAATCTCTTCTGGCAAGGATATTCACTGACAGGAGGGCCTCTTGATGTATCGAAATACATATTTACCAGATAACGTACCTGTTGTTCTGGGAGTCTATCACTTCAGAATCACAAAGTTGAGATCCCTGGGCGATTGAGCTAGGAGGTCTGGGGAAAAGATGACAGGGGATCTGATAGTGAAATTGGCCATGAAGGCTTGGAGAATAGTTTTGATCTTGGCATGAGTTTAACATGAGGCAGTATTAAGCCACATATTGGTGGATGTCGGAAGGACAGCTGTTTTTGCATTCTGTGTTGTAAGGGTTGAAGGAGTAATGAGAAAAGTAGAGCTGATGCCATCTGCAAAGTGGTTTAAATGAAATCAAAGGATGCAATCAATTTATCCACAGAGGGAATATATGGGGGAGATGAGTGGACCCAGGAACAGATCCTTGAGGGATGCCTGAAGCACTGCATGCCATACACCTGCACTTTCACACATAGGGCCTCATTACACGGATGGCGGTAGGGATTTACCGTTACCGGTAATGGAATACCGGTAACGTTAAATCCCCATGCGGATCACGACCCGGCACACCGCTATTAGCGGCATCGCAAATTACGGTGCCACTAATAGCGGGCAGGCCGTGTGCGCGCGACCCTCCACCCCGTAAATTACGCCATGCCGCTATTAGCACAGCATCACCAGGCCAGTGGACATGCTAATAGCGGCATGGTAAATCCACCCAAACCCCTTACCGCCATGGTGCTAATACCGGCATCGCGGAGCACCCGTTAAGAGGAATGAGCAGTGTTCCCACCTGCCACAGGTGGACACAATCAGCACAGGTGGAGGCAATGGAGACTGTGGCAGCTCAAAAGGAGCACACCACACCCCTTCCCACACCCCTTCCCACACAAAGATGGTTCCAATACTGGCAGCAGTACATGGCCTGGGGGACCTCATTGCAGCGCAGCTGCTACTACAACAGGCAGCACAAAGGAGACGCAGGAGGAGGAGGAGGAGGAGGAGGGCAAGACAGGCACAGCAAGCACCACAACAGCACCTATTCATACCACAGAGGCACCCACCAATCCCCAGGGTCAGAGCCAGTCCATGCAACCTAACCCCTGAGCAGATACACACCCTGTACCGTCTGGACAGGGTTACCATCACCAGCATCGTGGACATGATCCACGACGACATTGTGAGCCTCATAGACATCAGAACTGCCATCCCCCCGCTACTGAAGGTGGTGAGTGTGCTCCACTTTCAGGCCACAGGCACCTACCAGCATACAGTGGGACAGATGCATGGCATCTCACAACCAGTATTCACACGCACGGTGAACCAGGTACTCGATGCCCTCCTGAAGCATGCACCTGAACACATATCCATGCCACGGACTGCCCAGGAGATAGCAAACACAAAAGTTGGCTTCTATTCACTGGCAGGCATCCCAAGTTGCATTGGGGCCATCGACTGTACACATGTGGAATTGGTGGTCCCACATCACAATGAAGTAGTCTACCGGAACAGGAAGCAATTCCACTCTATCAATGTCCAAATGGTATGTGACGCCAACAAGATAATCACACATTGCTGTGCCCGATTTCCAGGATCAACACATGATTCCATGGTCCTGCGGAACTCAACTCTCCCACGCTACATGGAGCGAAACCCTGGACAACGTTTGTGACTACTCGGTGAGTAGCAGGGCAAGCACATGGCAACGTGATTGGGGGGGGGGGAGAGAAACATACTGCAACTGGGAGTGAATGGGGGGGGAGATACATACTGCAACTGGGAGTGATTGGGGGGGAGAGATGGGGAGGAGAGATACATACTGCAACTGGGAGTGATTGGGGGGGGGAGAGATGGGGGGGGAGAGATACATACTGCAACTGGGTGTTGACTGTCGTCCGTAGGAGAAATGGACATACAGATGTACACCAATGTGCATCCGGGAAGGCCACGATGTACTTGGAATGAACCCACATGCAATTTGAAGCTGCACAACATCAATCCAGCAATGCGCCCTTGAATGCATGCAAAGGGATCACCCCTAGACATACACTGAACCACACACCTATAGCACCACTGAAGTGATGCCTCACAGCATGGTCAGAATGACAGTACACTCGCAGTGTGGTACCAAATTTGCCTGGGACAGGGACACCTAAGACCTGGCCTCACCCAGGACATGTCAAATGCTGTTGGAGGCATTAATGTTGCATTACTACTTGCAGGGTCAACCTCCCCCTTGCACGTTGCTGCCACACAGACCATCTGCATGTATGCTGTCAATTCAGTACTTGGATCACAATGCAATGTCAATTAGTGTGATGTGAACAGGCCGCTCATGAGGTGAACAGTAACAGGACCCTGTTCATTCCCCCATACAGGTGATGCGGGCTATCCCCTGAAGACCTGGCTCCTCACACCTGTATGGAACCCACAGAACAGGCACGAGGAGGAATACAATCGTGCACATACCCGTACCCGCATCGTGATCGAGCAGACATTTGGACTTTTGAAGTCACGTTTTAGGTGCATTAGCAGGTCTGGTGGTGCTCTCCTGTATGGACATGAGAAGGTGGCCAAGATCACCATGGCATGTGTCATGCTGCACAATATGTGTATCAGACGGAATGTGCCACTGCCCCCTGACGTTGAAATAGAAGCACCTGATGAGGACGATGATGGTGATGAGGACGGAGGTGAAGGGGATGCAGGTCTTGCAAGAGGGGATGGGCAGGAGGGACGTGCTGTGAGACAGCATCTGATCAACCAAATATTCTGAGGAACATGTTTTCGTACTGTCACATGGTAATGGGGAGTCATGCACTGGTGTATGTTTACGAGCACACAATGGACCCTGTCCCCAATAAAGTACGCACACACAATGAAGTTGTCCAAGCCAGTGTTTAGATCAGAAACCAGTGTATTGAGTAACATTAAGGTGTGGAAGTGCAAGTCAAAAAACATCCCACCAACCTTCCCCCCACCCCCACAACAGACCCATGACACCCTTCCCCCCCCACAACAGACCCATGACACCCTTCCCCCCCCCACAACAGACCCATAACACCCTTCCCCCCCACAACAGACCCATAACACCCTTCCCACCACCCCCCACAACAGTCCCTCATGTGTTTGCCAGGTTTGCCCTGGCCTATGCACACATAGGGATCCCTATCGACCCCCTATTTTCAATTGTCCTTAGGGGGATTCAGAGGGTTGGCAGATGTGCGCCTGGTGGTGCGCGATGAGCGCCGGAGGGGGCTTGTTTGCCTCGACCCAGAAGATGAGGATGGGGCAGACTGGCCTTGTTGGGAAATGTGGCGGTCCATAGTGTCAGCCATGCGTACCAGGACCTCCCTGAGCCTCCCTATCTCATCGCACAGCCTGTTGGTGTTGGCGTCCATCCGCTCTGTGGAGTGCCTCAACGCCTCCACGATGTTCTCACTGCGATTGGCAGCCTCCTCAACATGCTGCCCAACCAGCACAGACAGCTCTTGTTGGCGCTGCAGGATGGTGGTCAATTGGTGGGCAGTGCTGGGTGAGTGTGCACTTGAGCCTGTGCCCTCGGATGCATCCACCACAGCAGGTGATGGCAACATGGGGGACATGATTGCAGGGACGGTGTCCTCAACTGTGGTATCAGACGCAGGGGTGTGGAATGGCACTGGCTCTGGTGATCCAGGGGGGCTTGGGGTGTGCATCTCCATGGCGTGGTCTAGGGTGTCCTCCAGATCGGATAGGGGGGCAGTGGCGGCTGCCTCACCAGTGGAGCTTGCCGCAGCTGATGGTGGGCCCTCGGTGGCTGGCATCGGTGCGGGTGGGTTCACCACCGGTGGTGGGGCCGCAGTTGGTGGTGCAGCTATTACTGCCGTGGCAGTGGCACTCCGACGAAGTTTGGCACTCGTCTGGTGCGGCCTGCCCCCCTTGCCCCTTGATGTTGTTGGGGTATCCGCCGGCTCCTGTGCCCTTGGCCTCTTGCATGTAGCTGTTGCCTGTGTTGCATCAGCGGCATCCTCCCCATCTGTATGTGAGCCTGTCAGGGGCGAGACGGGGGATGGCATTGGTTGCGTTTAAATTTACTTAATGCAGATTACATTAATAATGCAGTTGTGGCAATTGGGACTTAGTGGTTGTGGATGCAGGTGATGTGCAAGTTCAGTGCCTCATCCATGCATGGTAGTGTTTGGGACTTGTCTGTGGTGTTGTGTGCATGTGTGTGTGTGTGTGGGTCTGACACAGGCATGTTGAGGGATGGATGCATGTGTGGATGTGTGTCCATGCATGAGAGGAGTCTGTGCTCGCATATGGGGGGTACAGTACATTCACAGCGCATCCTGTCATGTGTACACTCACCTCCATCAGAAGTGGTTCCCACGCCGAGCTCCATGCTGCCTACTCCCTCTATTGACTCAACGGCAATCATGTTGGCGCACGTCTCCTCCCATTCCTTCATCAGGATTGGGGATCCATCTCCACCAGCACTGGCAATGCGGTGGTTCTCCGCCAGGATGCCCCTCACCCGCAGCCTGAGGTCGTCCCACCTCTTCCTGCATTCGCGCACAGTGCGCGTGCTGGTGCCCACTGCACTGACTTTGGCTGCGACCTCCTCACAGATGGCTTTCTTCCTCAACAGGGTTGGCCGGCGCATGTCATTTGCGAAGACCACCTCAGCATTCTCCGCAAGGGTCTGTGTCAACATCACCAATTCCTCATTGGTGTATTTTTCTTTGCGCAGCCTGTCAGTCGATTTCTTGAGTGCCTTGGGCATGATGCAGGTGTCCACAATTGTTTGGCACGGCTCACAAATCAAAACAGGTCCAGGGGGCAGAGGATGGCAATGGATTGTGTTTTTAAAGATGGCCGCCGGGCTCTTTCCCGTTCCGGCGCGATGACGCTATTTCCGCTTCCGCTATTTTACGGTCACCGCTAATAACGATGACCGCTAATAGCGGTGACCGCTAGTAGCGGTGACCGCAATTTGCATGTAGCGTGAGGGCGGAGGTGCTATCTGCACTTTCGTCAAAGCCGGTAAGGGAGTTTTTTGGGACTTTTGCGGCATGGCGGTAGGGTCATTACCGGCATGGCGCTATGCTCGTGTCCGCGTACTCGTAATGGTGCGTAATTAGCGCCCTCTTACGAGGGCGGACACGTTAATAGCGCCATGCCGCTAATATGCGGTTTTTAGCGCACAACGTGTAATGAGGCCCATAGTCCTTACTGAACATCCCCAATGCTACCTCCAACCCAATTCACAAACCTCTATCCATTAAATGAAGGCAATAACCCCGCATTCCCTAAACCTCCCACTCATTTGACCCCTGTGCTATGGAATGCCTAATAACTTTGCAACAAAAACTTTTTCCTCATAGTTTCCTTGACTACTTCGACTTCTACCACCACCATCTCCCTGTTTAGGCAATCACTGAGATGTGGCTCAGCCTTGAGACACTGCCACACTTGCCTTATAGCCCACTAGCATCACTTTCATATACTCTCATTGACTAGAGGAAAGAGGTGGGAGATAGGTCTCAGGATTAATGAGCCATTCCGATCCACCAATCTTCCACAATCCTTAACACCCGCTCCAACTCATCACACCAGCCCCTTCAGCTATTATCCTCATTCATGGAACCCCTTTCACTCTCAAGCTCTTCTTCCCTGAACTTGACCTCACTCTCAGGTCTTTGCCCACTCAGGCCCCCATCATCCTCATAAGTGACGTCAACCTCTCAAACATTTCCAAATACCAAAGCTTGAGCCTGACTCCATCATCTCAGCACTCCCTGGTGATCCCCTATGACCACCTTATGCACAATCCAGGCAGCTCCTTTTCCCTTGTTTTCCTCTACTAATTCCTTAACTCTACTCCCTCCTCCATTAATCCTTCTTCAATCACATCCCCTGAAGTCCTACCACATTAGAGATGGTGGCTGATGTTGGGACCCTTGGTGCCATATACAGAGTCAGGATGGGCACTTTAAACATTGATTCCAGTGTTTCAGCTGCACTTCAAGACCCAGTAAATCTCCCTGTGGTTACAGCATGGCAGCAGGTGCTGGGTTCCAGACTGCCATAGACAGAGCATAGGGAGGCACTTTAAAAAAGGGAGTATTCGACCTTAACACTGCATCAAGTCCTAGGAAGTCCCACCACAGTTACGGCACTATGCACTATGGCAGGTTCTGGAACCCAGCGTGCCATAGACGGGGCTAGGGCATGCACTTTAAAAAACGAATTATTGCATGTGAACTTTGCGTCACGTGCTGTGAATTCCTACAGCATTTATGGTAATTATGGAGTGGGTAGAACAGAAATGTTTATTTGAGCTTTTTTCCTATTTTTCCTTGTATTGACATTCCGTTCCCCTCTGAACTTGTGGATGGTGTACAGGATGTTGGATATACAAGGCCCCACTGCAAAGTGTTGTTGGACCGAGCACTTTAACTGATATTTATGTATTTTTCAGTCCATCGAGGAACGGGTGAGCTGATGTTCACATGATTATGAACTGAGAACCTGAGAACCAGATAAATGGACTGCTGGATGGTTGTTTTGTTTGCCTTTTGGGAATAATGTCTGGGAAATATGTAGATAAGTGTGGGGCTTATTAAGGAAATTGTTAAAGATATTTCCCTTTTTGAATTGCATTGTATTTTTGTGGCTTTTTACATTGTGATTTCATATTGCTATTGCTATAACAATTTAGTCAAAATGTTTTGCACTTGTTATCACATCTATGTATATATGGAAAGTGTACTATGCTATCTTCTGGACCTACTTCTAAGAGATATTTTCTTATAGTGGCACCACTTATTGAAGCTACTATTTTAATTGATGAAATTGAGACTTTATTGAATGCTGTGAAAAAGAGTGGGTCTGGAACATGAGTTCTTCGGAACACATTGCCTCTTTAAATGAGCCTTCTCTTAAGCCTCGAAGTGAGATTCTCAGAAGATGCATGGGTTTGAAGCACTACAGTGCTTGAAGTTACAGTTTAATAGTAAAGAGAAAGGTGGTCATTCTTTGGTTGAATCCCAGCTGATCTCTTTGCACGTGTTGAATAGCCATGGGAAGATACCCAAGAGACATAGATGTTTGGTTACATTTGAAATCCATAGCCATATTCTTGTGGACATATCTCCTATTGCTAGCATGGTTGTTACCATGGTAGACGGGGTAGTTTGCAAAAGTAGATTTGTTCCACTCTGGCTAGTGGAAGAGTGTCTTTATAATAAACATTCTATTTCTGAATCTATCCCTACAACTGTTTATCATCGAAGACTCTTGAATCTGAGTTGGCTTAGTCGACAAATTTAGCAGATTTTATCTTTAGGGATTTTGATACGTTTCTTAATCATTTGGATGCTCAGCGTTTGATTAATGATACGTCTATCTTATCTTATATAGGGCCCACTGTATACTGCAGTGCTTCCATTGTAACCTGTAGTCCTGGCTAATTGTGTAGCCTTGTGTCTTTGTGTTGATAAGAATACATTGGATATTGTCTCTCTATGTATCAGGTTATGCAAATTGGAGACTATTTTCAGGATTTGTGTCTCAGATTAATCTCAGTTGATCAACAATTTCTAAAAAGGCAGTCAATTGATGGGGTAAACTTAAGACTGATTATTTGTTATATGAACCCATGTGAACCCAGCATTCAGGCTTCTAATATTAATGCTATACCCAAAGTAACTCAAGTATCAATGTCAAGTCTCAAGTAGCAACAAAGTGGAGGCAGACATTTCACCGGCAATATCTCACATAATCCTCCCCAACGCATTGATTGCTATAATTTGCAGATAAAGATAATACCAACATATCTGTCTTGTATCCCAATGATAGGAAATATCCAATTAAGCAAGGCACTTATAACCTATTGTATTTTAGATATACTAGGATTTTAAAGGAAGGTTTTCCAGCTATTGTTCAATCAATACATGTGATTTATATGACTGGTTTCAAGTGTCCATGAGAGCAGTGATTCATTAATGAACAAATCAATATGTGTATTGAACCATGTTAAATATTGACTTTTGTGGTGTGCATTGATTGTATTAATGTTTAAAAGAAACCAGAAGAAGGTGATCAAGTAGTGATCGATTAAGTTAATCCTGGTTGATTACTCATTAGTAGATGAACTGTTATATATTGAATTTACAATCCTAATCCCAAGAAGTTTGTTAATCGACCTATGCCAGTTTAAACCACAACCACTATCTGATTCTGGACTTGGAGAACCCTTTAACATTTCTTTCCCAAACCAATTATCTCAGGCTTAATTACTTTAGATTTGCCCTGTTTGACACTTCCCCCTGATTCTGTTTGCAAGCATTCACTTATTAATGGGGATCCTGAGTCCTTAGGTAGGATTAAAATTGCTCCCTGGAATATATCTGGACTAGCCAGCAAATTAGACCATCTAGACTGACAAGATGTTGTTAAAGATACGTAAACACTTTGGTTTCAGGAAATGTGGGCTCACGGCTCGTTATTTAAAGTTTGTTCTGTTTCCTTTTTTAATCATCTATTAAGGGGGTAAATGTGGGCTCACGGCTCGTTATTTAAAGTTTGTTCTGTTTCCTTTTTTAATCATCTATTAAGGGGGTAAAACTCAAATAATAAGCGGAGTGGAGAGCTTATTATTTGAGTTTTCGATTGATTTGAATGTGTTTATTACTGAGATTCCATTAAACTCAACTGATGCTTTTGGGTTTTGAAGATTTTTTGACCTTCCAATACAATTTTAACTCTCTTTATTGGAAGTTGTTTTATTTATGCTTTATAGACATAGTCCGAGGGCCATACCGGGAGTTATGGGCCCTGAAGACCAAGTCAAAGGCCCAAGTGCAGCAAGGGTGATTAATGAGGATGTCATGGCCCATAACTCCTGATACAGCCTGGGCTCACAGTCTATACATTTAAAATATGCTTTGGTGGTGGGAGGGTAAAAAGAAATAAAATGAAAATAATAAATCTGCCTGGAGTCATTGCTGGGAACTGGTTAGTTCCCCAGCAAACATGTACAATGTAATGAAGTGAAGGGGGCTCATATCCGAGCCGGGCCACATCTGCCTTTGCCGCCCAGCAAGGCAAATGAGTGGCGGTTGGGGCACTAAACATGGGGAAGCCAGGCTGCATCAGCCAAGTGTGGCCCAGTGAAGCTTGTGCACAAGGGGGCGGAGCAATCTACCCTATCTGAGTATGCATGGGGAGGCAGAGCAGGGGATTAAGAATGCCTGTAGCATCTATGTCTGGTGCTGTCCGGGCACGGTGGGGAGCAGGGTTGGTGGCAGGGAACTCAGTGGAGCCTCTGATCAGTGCCACGCTGATAGCCTGCAGGCTTGCGGCAGGGCTCTCGGCATGGTGCTCCCTCTCATCACAGGAGCATCTCACTAACAGCTGTGTTGCTGCTCTGGCGATAAGGCTCTCAGCGCACACTCCTCACCATGGGAGCGCTGCGCAGAGATCGATGCCAGTAGCGCAGTGACACTGCGGGAAGCACGCAGCTTCCTCCTAATTGGACACATTTCTTGGCCATAAGGAATTTCTGAGTCATACTGGCTGATACAGCCCAGAAAATAGCCAATGGGGGAGTGCAATGTCACCCCCTGTACATAGTAAATGTTAATGATCCATCCACTGATCTGTCAACACATCTTGTGCTCCTGATGACTGCTTTACCTCGCACATAATCATGAACCTAGCACTCCTTACCTGCTCCTACTTATCCACTTCCTTTGACCTGTCTCTTGATCCTGAGACCTTCCCATCGTGCTAAAAAAATAGTTAATCTCCTAACCATTGTAAAGACAACCTCTACTGACTGCAGCACTCCTGCAAACTATCTGCCTCTCTGTCATGCCAAAGCACTACAAAATAGTACAGTGTGTAGTGTTAATTAATATTTAATTACACACCTAATACTAACCAGTCTCTAAGTGAGGCATTGTGATTCAAGCTGTGATGTTTGTATTTCGCTGGATACCTGGGTAAAGGGAACATTGGGCTATCACTAGATCCAGAAAAAGGAAGAACCATGACCTTATTGGCTACCACAAGTATTCTGGATGTAAAGTCCTTTATCTTTACCAACACTCTGGGAAGAAGTGATAAAGGAGAAAAGGTAGCATATAGTAGACCCTTAAGCCATTGGGACATAATCACATCAACCCGCCCATGACTCATGGAACGGGAACCTAAAGAAAAACCTGGGTACTTTGGTATTACGGGGAGACACAAACAATCCACCACACACAAACTTCCTGCATATCCACTGAAATCTGACTGAATTAATTTCACAGGAGAGTGAGGGAAACACTATTCAGGTGACCGGATGCAGCATTGCCCACCCTCTGAATTGACTGGCTTTGAGAGTTAATAAATTGTGCTCCATCTATTCCCCTGGGTTCTTCACCCCTATATTCAGGCAAATGGATTGGGAACTTCTGCAGATGGATATAAGCCATTGCTGTGCTATTGTCTGTCCTTATCACCACTGCCTCCATAAGGATGTTCCCTGAAAAAGGCAACAGGGCCATGCACATTTTCGACAGCTCCATCCATTTGGAGAATATGGTTGATTCCACACTTGACCATCTGCCCTGAATCTGTATCTCAACTGTATTACTACTTACCTGATGACAAACCACCCTTGTGACCACCTTGATTCTGGATTCCACTGTAGACAGCCCACATAAACGGCCCTCACTCGCTTTTACAATTTCTCTCATCACAACAAGCTCTACTTGATTCTCATCCCTCTGGACCCTTCTGCTGCCTTTGTCACTATCAATCACCTTTCTCCCTCACTTATCCTCTCAATCATTGCCATTGGTGACTATTGCACTTAACCGGATTACACGCTCAGCACCAGCACAGGAGGTTCAATAGGATCTGTTCAGGACCCGCTACTCTTTACACTTTAATGCTTCTCTCTGTATAAACACAACTGTTCCTTTGATTTCTTGACTCTGAATTTCCCCTATTGAATTTCCTGGGAAGTCCTAAATTGATGTGGGATGCCAAAACACATAGAATTCAGATGGTTCTGCAAATCTTGAACATATTTACCAAAGCTTTTAAATGACACATGTTGTTCTTTATGACAGATTATGATATCAGAAAGGGCACAAACAATCACATCATACTGGACATACATGATCGTGTGATCACACCCTTTACTACACTGTCACCTATCACAATGTCACATTTCTTGTACTGAAGTAAATCACAGAGAACATGAAGAATTCCAGAGCGTCAACTGGAAGTAACAATAGGGAGAATGTAGAATGGAGCCATAATCTACCCATTTAGTTGCCAACAGATGAGTGAGTATGATAAAGGTTACTGTTCAGCATGTCACTTACCTGACTACTCACAGGTTTTAATATCCTCTGGGTAACACAAGCAGCTGTTTGTATATAAGTTATCCTCAATTTAGAACCCAGTTCATTCATCCATTTGTGGGTGCATTTGCATGTGTACGGCTCAAATATGTAGAGCAGTTATGACAATGATAAATATCAACAAGTAGTTTGCTAGATCACAGTGATAGATGGTGACAGAAAAGCGGTGTTGTGAAAGGACGTCTTCTCTACATAAGCTTCAGAAAAGTACAAACACTGAACTGACTGCAATTTATTAAGTTTGTGCATCCCGGGCGATCATTGCCAGAAATCCAAGAAGGACCTGCAAGCAGCAGAGCAGGACACTAAATTGACAGAATAGTATAATTAAGTTTACAGTTAAGCCTGGAACCTCAGCTAAATTCAATGGTCTCTATCGTTCCGTGTTATAGGTCGTAGAATTGTACATATGTCAGAGAGTTTCTGAATTGTTTAAGTAGGTTGTAACCTTCATTGGTAAGGCATTGGACAACTAAGAGAGTTGAAATCATTATCTTTCCAAATACATCAAAATGAGCTCCACTAGTGTGAAGTGGTGATGCTGGGATTTGAGGATATTCCGTAATGTCAGCCCTTGACCTCTTTCTATCCCACTCATAGGGGCAAGTGAAATATTTTCTGAATGCTTGACTTTCAAGAACTTAAATAATATTCTATTTAGTAGAATAGAATTGGAAAGTGCATGCATCACATGACAAACCAAATAGACAATATTTAAAAAAATTGAATCCTTAAAGAAACATGATGCACAATAAGATCATGATTGTAGCCTTTTTTCTTTTTCTTTTTCTTAAATAGAAGTCTTAAAACTACCAGAATCCTAATTGATGTAACCTGAAAGCAATCTCATCTGGGTTGTACTACTGCATTATCAAGATTTAAATACACCCCTCAAAATAAGCAATGTAAACTTTACAATAAAGTCACTTAGCTGCAAATGGTTAGCCAGGATATGAAGAACATTTGAAGTTCTAAAATAAAAAGTATAAACGGCAATTGCACAGAGTAAGCATTCCTGAGCATAAGCTCAGCAGATGTATGTGGCATATGAGAAGCTCCCTCCTGGCTAGAGTCTATTCCACCTAAATTACATTCATCACAAGAAAGGGCAGGCAATAGGTTAAAGAACTCCATCAACATGTGAAGAGGTAAAACCATTCACCAAGGACAGCACATAACTAGATATCTGGTGAGGGGCATAGCCGGGACATGAGCCTTGGCCACCTAGCCTCCTCTCCTGACTTGGTAGCAGAGCAGCATTATGGTATACTGCTGCCCAGTTTTTGGTACCCTCCTGCGAGGGGAGGAACTCTACACCAGCACAATGCTGGTGTTATGTCATCATTTATAACTAGCCCCTTCTGGTGTAGGTACATTACTGTTTTGTAACATGGTAGGTGCAACTCACTCGAACCTGTATGGGTTGTATACAAATAGTTCGAACTACATATATATATAATGTGTGCGGTCAATTGTGCAAAGGTCAATTCGGACCCTTGACTTTCGGTCAATTAGGTAATTTGAACAATTGTGTTCGAACAATTTGGGTAATACCCCTGTATGTACTCAAGTGCATTAACCTCAAAGAGACAAAGAGAAGAGTCACTAAGTGCGCCCTGCTGGGATTTATTATTGTGATCTGGCATGCAAGCCCAAATCCCTGCATCAACTGCCCAAAACATTGATCTTTCTTAACCCATGTAGCATGCACATGTATCAATATTCACTTCAATTCCAGCAATTGCAGATGGTCAGTGCATTCCCTAAAGAAAGGTGAAAAAATAGATCTGTCACAGCAAACACAAACACTGCATGTAAAACAGTGACCACTTGGTTGTCAACAACAAACAGGCAGAGGGCTCCGAGCCTCAGCAGCAAATTATACACGGTCACAGCAAATTATACGTTTCTTTGTAAATATGCACTGCCTTCTTTGCATCAGGAAGCCAGGGGATGGGCCAGTGTTTTTTCCCCATTCTACACACCCATTAAGTCATCTCTGACCCCTTAAATGTGGTGGCATATAGGCATGGATGGGATTTTAAACCCCCAATTTGGAAATGTGAGGGGCCCTGATGTTTTCTAGTGTCTACACCCCTACTACCAGCACAGTCTGTAATTGCACACGCACACGTACACAAACTTTTGATTCTTAGCTCTCAAAATAGAATCATTTAGACTCTAACACAATTGTTCTACTGTTAGACTTGCACATATTTCCCTGGTTGAATGCATTTTAATGCAGTTCAATGAGAGATTTGTGTTGTGCTGACATTTCAGAGAACACTCACAGCAAATTAGGAGCAGGCGGGGCAGCTAAAGCGACAGAGAACCTTTAGAGGTAGGTATAGGCCAAGAGAGGAGGTAGGCAGTTTCAGACTGGCCTATGGGACAATAGTCCCATGGCCGAACCAAAAACACACAATGCTGGTGTGGTCCAGTTTTTTGGGTCAAAGTGGGGCACTTTTTTTGCCAATTCGGGCCAGTTTGATTAGTTAATTCACTCAGAGGCTAGTCGTTTTGACCTGTATTGCTGAATAAATAGTCTTTAAAATACACAAGTTGCATCACCTTTTATCAGAAAACTCCCCCTTGGGTACTATTCAAACAGTATCACAAAAGGAATGAATATCCATTTGCAACTGTGGGCCACTTTTTCATTGGGGCCCAAGACAATGTTATGGCCCAGTCCGACCCTGGAGGTAGGGCTGACATAGGCTTCAGAACATGTTGATGGGACCAGGCATAAAGGTGCTGAGAGGATTCCATGGGTTGAGGAGTAAAAAAGCAATGACAGCGACTGGGACATTCTCAACCATGAACGCAGGGTTGATGAGGAGCAGGTTTCACGGGTACTAGGAGTATGTTGAGTATGTGGACCTATAAAAACAGTTACCTGAACTGCCGCCTCTTTTTACTATTATCACCAGACTCTAAATAAGGACCAAAGTCTATATCTGAAGCAATAATTACAGCCAAGAATAAAAGTTGCCTACTACGACTTTCCAAATTATATTTTTAGTTTAATGAACTACGGTACATTTCCATGAAAAGTTAAAGTGGGGGCAGTGTGTATGCCTTTTGTGTGAAGGGAGGGATGCAGTTCAGAGAGTTTATTGCAGTATGTACATTTAATACACCTTAATTTTCGCACTGTAATGTACCTTCATTTCGTGCTTTAGACCATCAGTGATGCTCAAGTTAAGCCAAAATATCCATTTTAGAACTGTGACTCTTTTAAGTCATCAGAGTACACCTACTGAAACTGTGAATAAAAGGGGCAGGAGAAGTCATGCCGACTATAAGAAAGTTGAGTGGTCATGGGGCGCTTTTCACCAGGAGCAGGAAAGATGGAAATAAAGGGACCAGTCGCCAGATAAAGTGTGGCATGCAGGGCCCTTAACACTGTTAGTGGGGCCTGAAGAAATGGCCCATTGAGTTGTGCATTTTATGTGTCCATGGGTTGGATGTCTATCGCTTTCAAAAAACCATGGTGTTCTGTTTTGAGAGTGTGGCAATGCACCATTTGTTGAAAGCTCTCTATAAAAAATCATAGTTGGTATGTTGCATCGTCTTGCAGTGAGAAAGGATACCCTTCCTGAGTGGCAAAGTAAGCCCTGTTGCACACAGGTCTAGGTCTTGAAACACAACTCATTCCCACTGTCTGGTGAGTCACAGTGGCACATAATATGCACACAGGTCGACCCTGCAGAAATCTAGATTAAGTTGCCAAACCTCAGCCCTCCCACATCCATGTGTGTCGGGGGAAATGGTGCACACTGGACCTTGCTGGGCCAGGGTGTGAAGCTTGTTACCAACTATAAGTAAGTGGTCACTAGTGCTTTGAATGCACTGCCTCTGCTGTTACTGTTTGTAGTTACACTTTCAGAGGCAGAAAGCAAGGAGAACCCTTTGGGAGTTAGGTCTGCTACCTGATTTCCCACACTTTCACAATCAGCACCATCACATTTGCTAGAGTGGCATTATAGTGGGGACAGGGTTGGGAACTTTCCCTCCCTTGGATGTTTGGAAGCCCCAGAGCAGGAACTGCAGCTCAGCATTGTGCACCGTGATGAGGAGACCGGAGCGGACAGAAAGCCTCTACAGATATACTGGATTCTGTGCTCTCTATTGCAGCAGTGGTATGCAGTGGACCAAAGTGCAATTTTGTCTGTAGCATATGCTGACTATATCTGGCAAGAGAGACTGTACCAGGCATAAGAAGACTATACCTTGGAATAAGAGTGCACAATTTTCAAATAATAACACTGTGTGAGTATGGCAGAATGTATCTTTCCAAAGTTGTAAATGCTAGGATGCATGTTATGAACAATGATGAACAAGGATATTACTGGTATATATTACTGGTATACGAAGGCAGGGTATAGGAATAAGACGACAAACTGACATAAAATGTCAGGACCTTGGTATGGGAGTTGTTACCCAGAGTAAGATAGTTATACTGAAACATAATCATAGGAGCTCAGCATTAGGGGAGTTATATTGCAACAATCAATATACTTTGCATACACGATTCTACATCGTGTACGGTAGTTTTATCTGAGCATATGTGGCTGCCTGTACATAGAATATGATGGCAATAACTGGACATGTACGACTGCTATTGGACATGGAGGCTGCACTGGATACATGTGTTTTTTTGGCCCAGGATAGCTGTGTTAGGTGTGTCCTGGAATATCATAGCTGCAACCCGTGCACAATAAGACAGCTGCCTAGTTAATATATTGGTGGCAACTAAAATACCCATTTGCCAGCACGGGTAAATGTTACATTATATTAAACACGTGAGTATAGTGTTTTTTCACAATGTTCATGCCACATCATGTAATGTGACATCATCAATTCAAAATATGTGATATCACTTAGTCACATTTTTATATGTTAACATCCATGATGAAAACCATTAAGACCAAAACATGATGATGCATTTTTAAAGTGGACATTCAAAACCAAGTTGTATGAAACTCTCAAATCCAGTTTACTATAGATTACCACGGATCGCAGTTGGTCTACCAAAATTGAGATGAACGGGAAAGGGCATCTGCTTTTGATAGTGATTTTATTGATGGTCCTGTTATCAATACACCTCCTCAAATCCAACTCCCCACTTGAGGACGAGAAATAAGGGTGAGGCCACTGGAGAGCGGGACAGTCGAATGAACCTGTTTTCATGGAGGTTTGTGTGTATTCTTGCAAAACTGCATCCTATGGAAGAGTCAAGAATAGACATATCCACACGGCATGGATGCAGACCTCCACCAAGTCAATGGGGCAATTTATTTTATTTCATTTAATTTTTTTGCATTTTTTAAGTGCTCACACAGCCCGGGGGCATCGAGGCACTGTTAAAGGAATATGTGTTAGTTGCGTATTTATAAATAGATGCTTGCATCAGGTTACACCCAAGAGTATTATACTAAATTACTAAAATAAATGCTATACAACCAAAGGATTAATACCCCTATAGAAGGACCATTATTGCCAGTTAATCATATGGGCAAGGTGGTGGAAGGCAAATTTCTTGTAAAAAACATCAGCATAGTAACAGTATTCCTGTAGAATCTCGGGAGGTATGAACCCTCACCATATGTTGATGGGCAACAAGCGCATGACAAGGACGTGCAGACCACTCATCGGATCCCTGAACATGAAAATTAAAGGAACACTGATCTGACAAGGATACAATCTCCCTGGTCCACCAATTGATCTGTGGGTTGTGATGTTTAGGCCAATGTATGCCCACAATGACACCAAAAAGGTTCTGCAAAGAAATTGAAAGGCAGCTTCTGCCTATGGCTCTGGGTTGTCGTTATTTGTAGTTCCAGAGTCTTCTCTACCACTGGCCGTCAATAGCACTTACAGTTTTTGTTCTTTTTTTGCAGTGGTAGAAAAAGTATTTTCGCAAAATTGATTCATGGAATTGCCGGGGGCCCCAGAATCCAGCAGGACAACAGTATGAATTGACTTGCCTGAGAGACCAGAAAGAATTACAGGCAGATACACATGACCAGAAGATGCTTGAACCATTGTGGGGCCTGATTGTTCCTGACTCATCTCGTCAGCCCCATTCAAGGATGAGTTGTAGCATTTCCCGACTTTCATGCAGGGACTTTGGGACAAGTATAATGCTAAGCTGCAATAGAGGCAAAGATTAGAGATATGTCTGTGTTCTTCTTTTTGGGCCACAAAAGAACTTGTGTACCCCTGATTTGCATGGGCTCTCCAGGGTCATCATATGGTTTGCATTTAGGAATGGCCTGCTACTCAAAACTGTGAAGTCCATTATGCCGTTCGTCCTACCGGGCACCTTGTTGTAAAACTAGGACTACGAGTTCTGGAAATGTGATGGGAACAGTGGGGCTCACAGCCAGAGCATCTTTTAAGGTGTCATTCAAAGCCCGGTAAAACATGGCTGCTTTCTTATGCACGGTTCATGAACTTTCAGTGGCAAGCTGATTACACTGAGTCAGATACGTTAACAAACTAGTATGCCCTTGGGTTTAAATCCAGAAATTCCAAATCGCGGGCCTGAGCCTTATGGCGTGTATCAGAAACCCTGTCCATTTCCTGTAATAAAGCATAAAAACCATTTAACACCAGGCTGCTTTCCTCCAGTAGCGGTTTGGCCCAAGAAGAAGCAGCAAGACTCTCAAGATGGGACAACAAAAATGCTGCTTTGGGGGGAATCAGGAAATGCTGATGCACAACATAGAAAGTGCAATTGAAACTGGCTAGTGAACGTCTGGAATGCCCGTGGGTCCTCATGAAACCTTTCCGGGGGTGCCAAAGGAAAACTGCAGAGAGTACCACTGTTCTGGTACCCAGTGTTGGAACTACAACCACAGGCAGTGAGGTAGGTATTGGTCCTGCCATTCCACCTACATCATTCAGATCTGAAGACAAGGGTCTGCAAGCACTTTATAATGCTTCATGGTGCAGGTTAAGGGCGGCATGAGCAGCAGTCATGTAATTCACAGAAAAAATGTTGATTGAATCAGGATCTGCATTACTGTCCATTCTACCCCGTGGAGGTAGATAGTTAAGGCTTCTCAATCTGTCAGAACTTGGCAAAACCAAGAAGACGATAGATACCCATTGAGAGTGTAGGACCTTTCTGCCAACCTCGTGGTGCAGAAGACTGACTGTGCTCGCTACAACCTGAATTTATGTGAAAGGTCAGAAGGAATGCCAAGCAGGCTCTCTTCCTAGCTGTAGGGAAAAGAAGAAACAACAGCAAGACTAAATTTGTTTTGAATGCCACTTTAGCCACATTAACATTCACTATTACTCTGTCTGTGTTTCAGCTTACTACTCAGGTCACCAACTGCAGCGAGGGAGAAGCCATCCATATTCAGCAGCAAAGAAAGGAGTTATGCAGAGGAAGACAGAAAATGGAAGTATCTGGTCGAATTTCGGATGGGGCAAAACGGAGAAGGCCGGGTTAGGTTGCCTAGAAATAGCTGCAGGGCTCATCTCTGGGAAACAGCTCTTCAACACTGACTCCCATATTGGAGAGCTACACGTGTTAGGCAAACTGAGCAAGCTTACGCGAGATGCCCTAATCCAGCTGATCTGTGGTGTGATAACAGCAGGGCAAAAGATGCCATGGGATTTTGCCTGTGAAGGAGTACAAGAGTGCATGACTACTTGAACTTTGAACTCATAAGTGTCCATGAAAATGTGCAGTACACCAGCTATCCGGAGAGCTGTGGCCCTGGAAACACTTTTGGCAGTACAGAGGCTGTACCTGTGAACGTTAAGAATTCACTGTCAGTGCCAAGTGGCTAATCAAAGGCATATTTTCACTAACAGCAAGCTCGTCTCAGACATGTGGACTGGGCGCAGTTGGGACTGTGTGACTCACAGAGTAGTGTGGGAAGGTAGACCGCCTGTCAGCTCAGAATGATACCTCAAGTTTGCCCTAGCGATAACACCAGACCTGTGGCTAGGAATTCACTCAAACTGGACATAGTGGCCCCTTCATACACCCCAGTTGCAATGTCTTAATAAGCTAGCAAATGGGCATGTGCTATTAGTAACAGGATTTTTTGGGATGGTAAGGAAACAGGATTGGCACTGACTGGCAGATTGCTGTTCTGTGGTGAGGATAGATGTGTAGAACTTGTTGCAAGCCTGACTACAGATTTGCATTTTGTCATGCAGACAGAGACTAGACAGGTCAATGCTTAATGATCCGCAGTGGAAAAAAGGTCTGTGCATGTTCCGATAGAATTCTTGAAATGCCATTCTGAGATAGAGCCAAGAAGGTTTGAGGAGCTAGCAAAGCTGAAACCAGAAGTGAAAACAGATTATTGATATCCAGAGGGGTGTACAGTTGCTAGAAGTAGTATTTAATGTACAGGAAAAGACATCTAAGGGAGCTCATCGTACAGCCACTCTTTAGACTCCTAGTGGGATAATGTGTGCAATTAGCAATGATGTTTCTGAGAAACCTTACATCATTTTTCTTTTTATTGGCAGGACTTGTTTCCTGCTGTCGGTGGTGGTAAAATAGTAGTGAGCTATCAATATCAATACAGTGCCCAAATGATCGGCTTCACTATCAACAACTCCAGCTTTATACTGGTCATTTGTGCTACATGAGATCAACCAAGAAAGAGATGGCTCACAGGAAGAATTGAACAGTTTGCTAGAAGTTTAAGAGAAATGCAGTAGTGATAAGGTTCTGCTTTTGCTTACATTGTACCTACAGAAGAAACATTAAAAGCTGGAGGTTTATGGCCATACTCCTAAAAGTTTTCTACACCAGTACAAATTAAATATGCAAATGTTTTGTTAACCAACGGTTGCTTTGATAGGTGTGCAGGAAGCAATAAAAGGGGGTCTGTGGAAGTTTGCAGAGCCCCAGCCAAATAGGTAGTAACATAAGCAAATTAGAAAAATAATAATAATATGCTGAAATTGGGCATGAATAGGATCACGACTTTGGAGTGGGTGGTTCCAGGAGGAACTTCCTTGACAAACGAATACAAGGAAGCAAAGACATTTATTTTTCATGACTTTCCATCATGCTTCCTCCACACCCTTGGTGTTGATTATTTTCCTTTAAATTTCAGAAGATTCTCGATTAGGGTATCCCGTTAGTATTGGCACCAGGCAATGTCGGTTACCATCATATCAGCCTCCACAGATGCACTGAAATTGCTGACTCTGGACATTTGGCTAGTCTGAAGTCACTTGGACAAAGCCACCAACTCTGTGTCAATAGAAATCTGATATAACTGGTCTGAACAGAAGGATCTTTCATCTGCAGAGGAAAGGGTATTAGGAGTGGAGGCCTCTGCCCCTCACTTGTAGAGGACGTCACTGGAACTACATAATCAATGCCATATTTTACCCAGAACTGGTTGGTCAAGTGATGGAACCTGGACCTGAACAAAAATGAGGGATTCATCCCTAGGCACAAAAGGAGTTATTTTTCTAGATAAGGCAGGATAGTGGACTGGAAGGCCTGGTATGTACCTTAGGATGTTTTGGGGTCAGTTGTTTGGAGCACACTACAGGAGCTCATCTGGGCAGCTTAGTTGGGTCAGAAATGTGTTAATAGTAGGTCTTTGCGAATAGCATATTTAGTATTCGGTGAATACTGAATAGTTTTTCTACTATTCGTCCAAAGCTGAATATCTGGAGCCAAATAGTTGCTTTATTTAATAAATCCTTTTCCAAACTTGAAAAAACACACTTATTTTAAATAGAAGTAAGCACCCTTTCAAATGCATTGTATAGTTTTATTTCTCTTCATTGTAATCAATGCAGCATCTTTAATTAAAGTACAAAAGCTTGAAAAAAAGCAGATGTGAACTAAAATGAAGGGACCAAATGTACAGAAGGTTGTTACATATTCCAATCCAGTGCTAGTCAAAGTAGTAGGCTTCACAAATGCAAAAGGAATAGGTTGCAATGAACAAAATGGATATTGCAATCTGCAACTGCCCTTGTGAATCAGACGCATTGCATTCTCTATCCAGTTGCAAAGTCGCTGCAGTGTAGTTGAAACATCTTTGCAGCTCACATAGAAATGTACAAGCCAAGAGGAAATCTGAAATTCATGAACTTCATCTCACAGCTATTCACCCCCACCCCTCATAGGCCTAACAAAGGAGCAGACTTGCCTAGAGAGGTTGTTGGTGATTGGTGAATGGATAAGCACCCGTTCATTTATTACAATTGAGTTTGCCCATCAGTTCTAATTATTCATTGCATTAATAAAAAGAAAACACAACAAATAGAACAACTCTGGATCATACATTGGGGAAGTTTGTTTATGTAACTCTGATGGCCACCAAAACAATTAAACAATTTATAGCAGCAGTGAAATATACTTGACCAGAGTATAGTCCTATTCTAACCAACATATTTGCTGAAGTTTTTCACAAAATGTGCTGTTGCTTTTGTCAATTTTCGTCTTTTTGCCTGTGTAGTGCTGTTTTTGTTGTGTTTTGATTTCTTTGGGCAATAAAGAATGCTGCTTGGATAGTCTGGGGTGCTAAAGCAGCAGCAACCCTGAATTAATCCGAGTGACCTGCAGGTCTCACACAATTCAGCCTTTCATTCTTCAAAGAGTAATTTTACAAGCATCACATTTTTACTACAAAGCAATATATATAAAACATAGACAGGTGTGCAAACGTACAAGACAAACATCAAAATGGGGGCCACTTGTGGGCATGCGTGGTTGGGGTGCAAAGCGAGGTAATACAAAAAAGGGGGGTCCACGTTGCATGCAACACTACTCATTGCGCACATTACAATTATTTTAGATAGATTGTGAAAAAGAGTCACGGAGAGTATCTCAAATATTCAAAACAGAAATGTTATATACCATAACAAATGCATGTGCCATTGTCATACAGACATAACAGAAACCAATAATTAACATGAAAATACAGGTATACAGAATCCAAAGGAAGACATTAACAAATAATAACATCAAGCAATAATAAATAATGACAGTGAAACAGGTTACAGCTGTACACATAATACATTCATTCTTTGTAGTCCTTTTTACTGAAGGGTGTTGGTGATTCTACCCTCAATTTGGCATGGTTAGCGAATTCCATGTGTTTGATCTGCCTAAGGGTATGTTCACAATCTCAGGTTTTACAATGCCCTTTCTTGTCTGATGTTTTGGTGTGCCAGTGATGTGGCATCCATCCGCGCCTTCCTCAGGGCAAGGAAAATAAAGACAACCTTAGGGGGAGCAGACAAAGAAGCGATTCCAAATAGTGTCCAAAAAGGTTCCAAACTATGAGATACTCTACAAATTAATTTAGTTAACTGCCCAAGGGTCAAAAGTCCCCAAAACAAGCACTTACCCTGCACCTCAGACAGTGGGGAGTGGGGATTCCAAAAGTGCGGGTTCTTTGCAGTAAGAGGCACCCAGTCTTCTATGATCAGTCTGATGTCCTAATGGGTAATTGTAAAACATTATTCAGTTAAATGATTGTTATTTACTTTGCAATGAGGGGCCACATAGATAATCTAACATTATGCTGCACCAATGCATGTGCGTGAAATTTCAGAACTGAAATGGTAGATGTACCTGGTAGTTCCCCAAATAAATCAGACCTTGATGGCCAGTTCTTGTTAATTCATATTGTGCATCAAATTGATTCCACCTCACTGCAGCAAATTGAAATTATGCACCCTGAAGAATCGCAATAGTGAAGGAATAAGTGATAAAACTTCATTGTAATAAATATGTGTACTAGGTGGCACAAACCAAACGTTTATAAAAACAGAGCCTGTATGCAAATGCAGATACCTCATTGTAGTGTTCCACGGTAAGGCTAGTGTTGTGTACTGCGTACACGAAGTACGCATGCGCGAGCAGCCACGGAGCTCGCGCATGCGCGTTAGTTGAATAAAGGCGGTGCCCGGCAGTTCACGCCGGAGACCGGAGCCATCACACGTCTCCGGCGTGTCGTCCTTGCATGCATGGGTTCGTGTGGCTGTATGCGTGTGTGAAGGCTGGAGGCAGACTCCAGCACATACAAAATTGGCGACGAAGGTAGGATCGGAGCTGTTCTTCCTGTTTCCGACGACACCGGCGAAACGAAGCACAACTCCGCAGTCGCGGACCCGCTCTAACAGCTGGCGGCCATTTTGAGTGCTCACTCACGACGACACACGCAGTGGTTGCGGCCCGTTCCGGGTGCTCGTGCGCCATCTGCCACAATTTTTGAACACTTCACAGCCCAGCTGAACCAGGGCTTGTGACACAGAAAGTGGCAGAAGAGCCAACAGGTAAACTCTGCCACAGTTGGGAGTCGGATCATCCGTCAACCTGCCAAGACAATACTGTGAGTACCTATCGTGATGGGTGAAGAAACAGATGATGAGGGCGCCGTTGCCCCAATACCACGCAGAGTGCGCACCACTTTGGCTCCCATGCCTGAATTTGATACTACGGGGCACCCATCAAAACTTGGCCCAAAATGGCTCACATGGGTCAAAAGACTGGAAATGATGTTCAGAGCCTCGGGGGAGACTGAAGACGAGGCAAAGATCGCCATCATGATGTACTCTGCAGGAACTGAAGTCCATAAAATATATGACTCCCTTGACATTCCAGTGGCAACGTATGACGCTGTCAAGCAAGCACTTCGGGATCACTTCCTACCATTAGCCAATGTTGATTTCGACAGGCTTGTCATGGGGGCAGAAAAACAACGAAGCGAAGAATCACTGGACCAGTTTTGTGCCCGGTTGAGACACCTAGCGAGCTCCTGCAGGTGGGTCAACGAAGAGGAAATGGTCCGCAACCAACTGCTGCAAGGTTGCTGCTCAGGAAAACTGAGGAGGCAAGTCCTGAGGGAACCAGGGCTGACCCTCCGGCAAATCCTGGACATGGGAAGAGCGTATGAGCTGGCGGAGGCCAGAGGATCGAAAATGGATGCGGCCACACATCCCAAGAATGAGGAGGAGGCTCTAGCAGTCGGACGGTTCACACCTGGGAAGGCCAGATGGACACCGAAGAAGGGAGAAGGACCCACGACTTCAGGTACCCCTCAGTCGTGCTCCTACTGTGGATATGACCTCCCACACAGGGGCGAATGCTCAGCCAAATCACGAACATGCGGCAGGTGTGGGATACCGGGGCATTACGCAAGGATGTGTAGGGCCGCCATAGCAGCAAACAGAGGACCAGAGAGGGCCGGTAGAGGTGGCGCTCGCACGGCAAGGGGCATATCCTCCCTTGAACAGGACGTGCACGACCTAAACATTGCCAAAGAAGAGGAAGAAGAGGAGGAAGAAGTTTTCTTCATTTCCAGCATCGCAAATAGCCCTGGCACCAGACCAAGGCCCATATGTACTGTGGACATTGGAGAGATTCCCACCCCAGTCCTCATTGACACGGGAGCTTCAGTCTGTGTACTGGCGGACAGACATTACAACGCACTAGCAGGCCCACCAACCCTGTCGCCCTAAAAAGCCCAGATATACGCTTTTGGTGAAGATACCCCGCTACCCATCAAAGGGGTATTTGTAGCCCCAGTAACCCATGGCCAAAACAGCATCAAAGCAAGGTTTTTTGTAACCAACGTCAGTCCGCACTCTCTTTTAAGCTGCGCAGCATCTGAAGCACTCGACCTGGTTCATTTCACTTTTGCTGTGTATTACACAGATCTGGACAGCCTGCTGACACGCTTTGAGAAGCTCTTCAGGGGCATAGGGAAACTGAAGGCTGAGCCAATAAGGCTCCACATTGATGAGTCAGTCAGACCAACGGCGCTGAAACATCGTCGCATACCATTTCATCTGAGGGCTCAGGTGGAAAAGGAGCTGCAAGACCTAGTGGAACGAGATATCATTGAAAAGGTGGAAGGGCCCACCCCGTGGGTCTCGCCTATTGTAGTGGCCCCAAAGCCCAAACAGCCTGGGGCTGTACGCATTTGCGTAGACATGAGACTTCCTAATCTGGCCATAAAAAGAGAACGTCATCTCACTCCCACTCTGGACGACATCGTTGGTGAACTTCAGGGTGCGAAATTCTTTTCGAAACTAGACCTGAGAGCGGGTTATCACCAGTTGGAGCTCCACCCAGAGTCTAGATATATTACAACCTTTACTACACACGAAGGACTGTACCAATATAAAAGGCTCAGTTTTGGAATTTCCTCGGCGGCAGAAGTCTTCCAAAATGCCATCAGGGGGGCTCTGTCCGGACTAAAAGGAGTAACAAACATGTCAGACGATATCCTAGTCTTTGCCAAATCTGAAGCAGAGCACATCAAGCGTCTGGAAAACACTTTTCAAAGGCTCTACAACCTCGGCCTGACGCTGCACCAAGAAAAGTGCGAATTCCTGAAGGACAGCCTGGAATTTTTTGGATTTGTCTTCCATGCGGGAGGCATATCCCCTGATCCTGAGAAGGTGAGAGACATTCGAGAAGCGTCACCTCCCACGTCCCCGACAGAAGTCTGCAGTTTCTTAGGGATGGTGAACTACTGTGGGCGGTTTATTCGAGACTTGGCATCTCTCTCTGAACCCCTAAGAGCACTCACGAGGAACGAAGTGGCATGGACGTGGACTGACAAGGAACAGAGAGCATTCACGGCCATCAAGGATGCCTTGTCTGAACAAGACACCATGGCGTATTTCAACCCAGCCCGGGAGTCCGAAATCATAGTGGACGCCAGTCCAGTGGGACTTGGGGCGGTTCTCGTGCAGGCGGATCAACAGGGATCCATGCGACCCGTTGCATACGCCAGCAAGGCTCTTACAGACACAGAGAGAAGATATTCCCAAATTGAACGCGAAGCCCTCGCAATACTATGGGGCTGTAAACATTTTAGATTATATATTCTGGGGAAACCAGTTGTTGTGGTGACGGACCACAAGCCCCTACTGCCCATTCTGGCGGGCGCTTCGTCCAAACCGCCACCTCGGATAGAGAGGTGGATGCTATCCCTCATGGAGTACGGGGTGAAGCTGGTATACCGCCCAGGTACGCACAACCCTGCAGACTATTTGTCTCGCCACCCCGGCGCAGGAAGACCCAGAGACACTAAGGAGGTTGCAAACTGTATGGACACCATTCACATGGTTGTCGAGTCGGCGCTTCCCATTGCCCTGACAAGACAGGAAATTGCCAAGGAATCGAACTCGGATGAGGCGTTTCTGAGAGTGAAAGGTGCGGTAGCCACAGGAGCATGGCGGGAACTCCTTCTGAATAATGCCCGAAGAAACGCAGAAACGCAAAGGGACTTGCAATTGCTCTGGGGTGCACGACAGGAACTGTCAGTGACTGCCGATGGTCTCATGCTGAGAGGACACCAGATTGTGATCCCCAGGTCACTCGTGCCGAAGGTCCTTCAGTTGGCACACAACAGACACCAAGGGATGACCAGAATGAAGGCACGTCTCAGACTCAAAGTGTGGTTCCCCGAATTGGAAAAGAGAGTGGAAGGGTATGTAAGGGCCTGCATCCCGTGCCAAGCAACAAGCCCGGCGGAGAAGGGACCCCCGATTCAGTCCATGGCGATTCACCCTGGGGGACAGTACATGCCGATTTTGGCTCGACCGGAAGAGGACTACACTTCCTAGCAGTGACTGACCAATGGTCCCGATATCCAGAGGTGGAACTGGTCGAGTCCCAGGCCACTGACCACACCAGCCTGGCCTTGGACAAGATATTTGCTACCCATGGGTTTCCCCTCGAGTTATGTTCCGACAATGGGTCACCTTTCCAAGGACAATCGTTTGCTCGATACTGCGAAGAGAGAGGCATAAAACACCGAAAGGTCACCCCACTATGGCCAAGAGCCAATGGAGAAGTGGAGCGCTTCATGCGGACACTAAACAAGGTGTTTCGCATATCTGAAAATGGTGGTGAAGACCACCGACGGAATTTGTTCGACTTTCTCCGGGAGTATTGCACAACACCGCATCGATCAACTGGAATAGCCCCTGCTGAGGCACTTTTCAAGAGGATCCCAAGGGGACTCATACCAGAGTCAGAGGGGAGACAACCAGGAGTGATAGACAATGACCAAGTACAACTAGAAAGGTCATGGAGAAACGAGAATGAAACAGCGCGGAGGAGACTGCCAGAAAAACAGATCGCGGTTAGGGATACCGTGTTGGTACGAAATAGAAGAGCAGAAGGAAAGCTGTCGACAACGTATGAGACCCAACCACTGGGGGTAACACATGTGAAAGGTACAATGGTCACCGCAGCCAATGCCAGAGGAACCGTCACCAGAAACGTGTCGTTTTTCAAGCGCATCAAGGCCACGAGTGACGAGGCAACAGCAGAACAAGTCCCGGAACAAGGGGAAGAGACAAGGGTGGAAGAAGCCACCCCAACTGCAGATCACGAGGCATCGGAGGCCCCTGGCGACGAGGCACCCCGGTACGCGAGCAGGGCCGGACGACGGCTTCCCCAGAGGTTCAGAGACTTCATCATGGACCCTGCACCATAGGCGGGGAAAGGTGTTGTTGCAAATCCGAAGAAGGAACCAGGTTGTACTTCTGCAGTCCGTTGTTAATTGTTATTGTTTCTGCAAGGAAGTGTTAATTGTTTATTTCCGGGGAAAAGGAGGGATGTTGTGTACTGCGTACACGAAGTACGCATGCGCAAGCAGCCACGGAGCTCGCGCATGCGCGTTAGTTGAATAAAGGCGGTGCCCGGCAGTTTGCGCCGGAGACCGGAGCCATCACACGTTTCCGGCGTGTCGTCCTTGCATGCATGGGTGCGTGTGGCTGTATGCGTGTGTGAAGGCTGGAGGCCGACTCCAGCACATACAAAGGCTAGGTCATCGTATCAACTTTGTTCCTACTTATGTGCAGCGTCCACATGTCTCTTGTCCTATGGGTAATTTAATTAGAATGAGTGTTTCTGCTAGATATGTCGCTGTAAAAATATATCTCAATCCATGTTGGAGTCTTACCTGGTTTGACAAGTAATGGCCTGTAAACGCGTTTCCTTTCCGAGCAGAAAGCCTCACGTTGTCATAAGCAGCCGGACGCGACGCGAGTTCCACTGCTGCAAAAACACATGGCCGTGACCGGCTACGTGCCATGTTGACATAAATTGCCATAGTTACTTACTTTCAATTTCGGCAGGATGCGTGTCAGTCCACGATTGGTTGGATAGTGTGAATATTGGTGAAGCTAAATAAGCATTTTCGAAGCATAGCGGTGTATGCAAAATTACAAACACATGTAGAAAGCAGATTTTATACTGTTTGAACAGGAATATGTAGTCTTTGTAAATGATGTTCGTATTAACATGACGGCGCTGGCGCTGTCATGTAGACAAAGTTGGCACGCTGCCAGTCACGGCCACGTCTTGGTATACGTGGCCATACTGACCTACTTCAATTTCAGCACGCCGTGTGTCCGCCTGTGATTGATAAGCTAATATGGATGGTAATGAAACCAGGCATTTTCGAGGTGTTGCACTAAGTAGAGTGATGCAAACACAATTGTGAACACGTGTGAAAGCGGATATAATATTGTTTAAACAGAAAATTGGTCTGAGTAAATGATATTCATATTTACGTGATGGCGCACCCATGCAGACACATGTGTCCATGGCACTATGATTAAAGACGAAAGATTTAAATGTCAAAAGAGCACACTGGCATACGGGAATGTCAGATGGCAATCTTGCTCATGCCGGTCACTGCGCATGAGTATTGCAAGATACTGCAGGATTGGAAAAGTATGCCTGCAGAGCATACCTCTCATTTTATTTTTGGGAGAGGTTCAAAGTCGTGATATCGCAGTGTGAATGCCCTGATCCATTTGAAAATGGTCCGTGCATAGATGCAGAGTCCCTATGGTATAGAGGTGTTGGTTGAAATGGTTATTCCTGCACCCTGTGGTGCCATACTGATAGTAGTCATCTGGGTGAAGTGTGAGTCGTCCTGTCAATCCATCCAGTTGGTATGAATGTAAATAAGGCAATCCACAAATGGGAGGTAGACTAGTTAGTTAATCATACAGGTGGTATGAATTCCTCGTTGAGGTCCCTGTGGTAGACATCAAGTCTATATGTCCAACGTGCTTCTCTTTGTAGTAAGCTGCCCAACACATTAGACGATTCTCTGATCACATCAAGGACCCACCATATCATGTCATCTGCTGAGTGTTGGAACTCTATGTAGTGGTTCACCTTTGGTGCGCTCAGATTGTTGCAGCCTATCCTAGACCTGTATTTGCAGATTCTTATATGCACAGATCTGATTATTTGGCCCATGTACCTCAAACCACAGGGGCATTGAAAGCAATAAACGGTGAACTTACATGCGGTACAATTGCCACATGGATAGCAACCACGGGTAGTTCTGAGGTCCCAGAGACCAAGGCATGGTGGTGCGGGTTTGACGAATTACGAGTGGACCTGCTGGTCTCGTAGATTATTTGCTCGTTTAAATGCAAACCTTGTGGTGGTTCGTCTGGAAGACTTAATTTGGCCAGTGGCCAATATTTAGATATTAGTTTGTGCACTTGAAAGGAATGGGTACCATATGTGATAACACATGTCATCCAAACATTTTTGGGGGTTAATAGAGTGTCTCTATTAGTAAACCTTGTTTGTTTCTTGGATTTGGTGATCACTTTACATGGGTACCCTCTGTGGGTGAGTCTTAAATCGAGGTTTTGTGCATTATTGAAAAAATCGTCCAGATATGTACAGTTTCTCCTAATGCGCAAGTATTGGCCGTACGTAGATGTTTGGGGTGTTCACTCAAAACCTGGAGAAGTGTATTCCTATCAGTAGGTTTGCAATATATATTGCATTTCAGAGTTACCATTTCATGTTGAATCCGGAGGTCTAAGAAATTGACGTTCATTTTGTTAAAGTCCATTGTGAACTGTATATTCCGGTTCACATCGTTCAGCAACAGAAGGAACAGATTCAGGTCTGTTTCTGCGCCTTCCCATATTGATAGGATGTCCTCTATGTACCTTTTCTAATTGGAAATTTGGTTGTGAAAAGATAGAATGTTGTTTTTTCAAAGTCTGACATGAAAAGGATAGCTAAACTTGGCACAAAGGCTGCCTCATAGCGGTTCCTTTGATTTGAAAATAGAATTGTTAGTTAAACACAAAATAGTTTCTGCAAAGGGCTGAGGTCATGAGTTCGATAATGAAATTATCAGGAACTCTGTCTTGTAATCTAAAATGGATAAATTGGTTTCTTATGCATTTGATTGCTTGTTCTTGCGGAATACTGTTGTATAATGTTTTTATGTCCATTGTTACTTGCTAGTGCTTTGATTGATCAAATGGTAAGTTCTCAAATGTCTGGATAGTGTGTGTAGTGTCACAGAGATATGTTGTAGTCAAAGTGCTCATGGGTTTTAAGAAAGTGTCTATGAATTTGCAGAGGGGTTCTAAAATTGAACCACACCCTGACACAATTGGTCTACTCAGAGGATTCTCAGGATCTTTATGAATTTTAGGGAGGGCATATACATCGTTAGAATACGCTCTTGGTTGGAAATAAGAAATTCTGATTCTTTTTTTGGTATCCAGTTTTGATCTACAGCATATTGTACTGCTTCTGCAATCTGGCCAGTAATTTGTTTCGTGGAGTCTTTCTTGATTTTTTTGCAGATATCCTTGTAGGATAGCAGGTTGTTCATCATGTTCAAGTACTGGATATTGGTCATTAAGACGATGCCACCCCCGTTGTCCGCTGGTTTTATTACTAGGGGCTGGTTCTTGGACAATTGCATCAGGGCTTTGTCTCATCTTTCATGATGTTGTATCTATATTTACTCCTTAGTTTTCTGAGGTTGTTCAGGTCTTTCAGAACACATTTGTCAAAGGTGATCATGTCCGGAGGTATTTGGTTGTCCTCTGTGCAAAATGTTGATGGTGCTCGGAGGCCTGTGTCAGGTTCACTGTTGGTATAAGATTATTCCTGAAAAAAGGCTTTGAGCCTCATTGTGAAGAAAAATTACTGAATTTCCACTTGGAACCAGTCAGTATGATGCGTGGGTACAAAGGACAAGCCTTTAGAAAGAACCGATGTTTGAGCAGCGGGCAGTTCCAGTTCTGCTAGATTGAAAATTGGCATCATGAGTTCATGATTTCTTAGTGCGGTTGGTGTCTGCGGCCTTGTGTTTGTCGCATCATGGGTGCGTATGGTTGAAACCCCGGGGGCCCCCACATTGGACCGCCCATACTGCCTCTTCCTAAAAAAGGCAGCGGTGGTGGTGGTTGAAAGTTCCCGTAGTTTTGTGGTCGATTATAGCAGGATTGGTCATCCGAATTGCTGCTTGAGTCCGAGAAAGTAACCCATCTTCTCCTGCCCTGGCCCTGTTTCTGGGATGTTTGTTGTTTCTTGGCAGCCTCGATGGCCTGATCAGTTGAGTATGGGAAGATATTCTCAATTTTAAATTCACTGATATCTTTAGCTAATTTCTTAGTTTTCCTGTTGATGATTGTAGGTCGCCTGCGGTTGTTCTTGTCCATCGCTAAGAGTGGTGTTGGCTAAAACTTTTCTTCTTCTTGATTTAGTTCCTTTTGGATCTCTGCACTGATTCTTTGAGCTCTGGAAATTGTGAGGACCATCAAATCACAGCTGCATTTGATTGCTATATAACTGAAAGTGGTTGTATATTCCTTGTCGCTCAGGAAGAGGCAAGGTCATTGCGAACTATGAGACCAGCTGGAATTGTGTTGGATTTTAAATATTCACGTAAAAAGTGACCATGTAGTTTATTTCTGAGATTTTTCTTCTTTAGTTTTAATAGATTGTCAGTGCCTGATGAGTCTGCCCGGTTATTATTATATCCGTTGGGGGCAAAAATAGATGGTCCCTCTATGATTTCAGAGGTTTGTTCCAATATATAACTAAACGTCTGGTTTTCTGCCATAGCTAATGAAAAAATGAACTATATTGAACATTTGATTGACTACCACCAGATGGGTGCTCTCCTTGCCTGTGAAGTACAAGGACATCTGCCCCATACATTGATCTGTAGCCCTCTGGTGGCTTTGAGCGTGAGATTTGCAAGATCGTCCTGTCTCCACTCCCTCGTCCAGTTGTGTTCACGCTGAATGCTCCTCTGTAGCGTTTACACCCATTTCTTTACAAATGGCTTGTCTGACCTGGCCCCTTCTCCCGAGGGCTGCCGGTATCCCTCTTGGCCCTGCATTCCAATGCTGCTAGAAGTGATTAAACAGCAATTATGACCTTCACTCATTTCTGATAAACAATGGTCCGCAATCACTCATGCTGATGGAAAGGTGTTGTGTCTCAGCCTGGTCTGTTTCTTTATCACCTTGACAGTACCTAGACCAGCTGTTACTATGTTTGTCACAAGAGCAAAATGCTCATTTGGAGAAACAAGCGTGTGAAGGGGCTGAACATTTAGGAGAGCCAAAGCACATATCCAAATCCCTTTCATATATTAACTAGACAAAAAGGCTCTAAATGCAAATTGTCATTAGAGAATTGCTTTATGTCAGAGTTGAACCCACTGCCACTAGTTAAACCAAATAAAACGCTTTAAAGGAAACATTTCAGAGCAATAGTCATATGTTTTGCAGAACAAAAAGGCAATTTAATCACTGCTACCTGATAGTTTATTTTTTATTCTTCGTTAAGCAGAATAATTTTCTGGCTCTCGTCGCCTTCATTGTCTGATTGCCCAGAGTAGGTGTAGGGTGTTGTCTTTCTGCATGGTCTGGGGAGGTGGGAGGATATGCATTGATTTATGTTTAGTAGGGATGGGCAGGCAGAATTCTAGGTAGGGGATTTGTGTTGTTGGGGTGAGAGGTGGAATGCCATGTATGGTATTTGTGTTAGGGGTAGCAGGCCCCAAGTATGAAGTTTGTGGGGATGTTGTGAAGGCAGGATGCCAGTAATGGGGGTTTGCACTGTATGTTGGCAGGGTGATAGCAATGGTGTCTTTGGTTCCAAAACGTACATGCTAATTTTTCTGGTTCAGCCCACATTTGCCACTTGGAGCCAAGCCGGAACTCTAAGGTTCGGCACTCACTTGCCCCATCCCAGGAATTCTCTGGCTTTCCCAACTCTACATCCTACAAGTTCCACCAACCGAGCATAGCTCTCTGACTGTCTCATACAGAGTCCTCACACCTATCTTTACCCGCTGTCACACACTGGCCCACTTTGGAACTGGAGGGATTACCTGACATAAATTCTGCTGAGAGGCCTGTTAGGAGGGGGCATATTACTCTGCCTGACATAACCCGAGTCGTGCTAGTCGCCACTACCTATTGTGAATTCTTAATGTTTCTCCAAGGGCATGGCATATAGGAACAAATGCTTCTCACTTGTCACTTATCCTCGCCACTCCTTCTCGGCCACACACAAAAATATGCACCTTATCATTCCTGATAAAATATCAGATAATGTTAAACTCAGGACTCAAGTCCTTAAAAAAAGGAAAGAGGGGACTGTGGCAGTGGGAAGTGACATGACAGGAACTGAATGTATCCTTAAGTGAAATATCCACCTTTCTTTCAGTTTTTTTTTCTTCCAACTGAAGAAAGTGCGCTTTGCATATAAACATTCGTCAAAAGAAAATATTTTCCTGTATTGTTGCTGGCTAAGTATAAAATATGAGCATGTTTTATGTCTATGAATCTGTAATAAAACATGCCCTAAAGAGCAGATTACAATATAAGTTATTTTACAGCTGTGTCATAGCATTTTTCTGGTCTTGTGGCAAAGTGCCTGGTATAATTCTATTCAGTTTTGCAGAGTGAAGTCTCTATTTCCCTTTCTGAGTTCTTGTTGCATTGTATTGAAAGGAGAATGACAAAGTATTCGGCAAGAGCCGAATAGCAAGGAACTATTCGGCTGGCGCTGAAAAGCTTTTTTTCAGCCGGAATTTGGCAGAATACATACTCAAAACCGAAGTTCGGTACACCCCTAGTTAATAGTATGACATCCATTTGTCTTACCAGAATAACTGTAATGAAACCCTTCTGCCCATCCAATTGATGGAAAGTAAGACTATTCTTTTTGACATTTACATGGGTAAAGTAAAAGATTACATTTTCTTTTACTTTATGCAAAGTGATATTGACTAACCTGCTACTCCTGTTTCGTCAATAGTGGTAGAGCCAGACATAGTAGTAGTATTATTATGTGTTGTATATAATAATACCAACAATAATAGTGAAATGGGCAGAAGCAGTAATATCTTTGGTACTACCAGCAATAGGGCTTTTAATAACAATAAGATAACAGTCAGCAGTATTATTAGTACTATTAAAAGTTATGGTAGTTGGGCCTTTGCAGTGGTACTAGTGCTTGTAATAGTGGCATTAGTTTTGGTAGTAGTGGTACTAGTTTTGGTAGCAGTACTATTATGTATTACTGGTAGCACTAGGCCTTCTGGTACTATTATTGGAATGGTCAGATTTGTAAATAAGTAAACACGCTGGGAATCTATGAGAAAATGAAACTTTTTGCTTTTCCTTTGTGCTGATATTATGGATCTACGGACTGTACTGCTTCTCCTCCTTTAACGACACTTGTTCTTTTGGGGCCTGCAACCATTTCACAAAATGGAGAACAACAGTACCAAGAACAAAACTTACACAAATGTTCAACATAAGGTGGATGGGAATCTCCTTTATGCTGGAAATGATGCAGAAGCCAGGATAGTACCATTTAGGAACGTTACATTTTTGCAAACACTGTATGCCTACAATGAGCCCACAATGTGGACTAAATTGTGAACAGATTTGGGAAATGTAAGGTAGAGGGATTTCATCCAAATAGACCAAACAAATGTACTTGGCTATTTAGGTTTTACAGGATGTGTAGGTATATTGTCGCCATCAAAAGCTTTCTTTTCTATATAAAAATGCTTCTCTGTGTGCATTCATGTCCTCTGGAAGGCTTTATTTCGATTTTGTAGGCAATGACATTGAGCGCGCCAGTGTCAGTAACTGTTTCCCTTGCGCACTCCACACATCTGACTGCATTCCTATAACTTTGATCAAGCCCCTTTCCAGTTTCAAACATCCCTCTTCAAAGTCGTCCTCTTGCTGTAATATTAATCTCTCCATCTCTGTCCTTCATGCTTGTTCCTCCAAGGCATATTTACATGGGTAGCATCAAGAATGGAGCATCACATGTACTTCCCATCGGTTTCTCTTTCACCAGCACTGTCACGACCATTCCTTCACCCAGCCCCTCTAGATGAGTGTACACTGCTATGCTGTAGTCCCAGATCCTCCCATCTAAATATAAAGGAAAAGGTAAGCATGTAAAGGTAAACATGAAGATCCTCCATACATTTTTTAGTTTTGGGTACTAGGTGGCGCTGTAAGTGCTGCTGGTAAACGAGCATTATTGGCATGGAAAGTGAAGCTATGAGAGAGAGGAGATGTGTGTAGGGACAAACAGCCTATTGGTGCTTTTACCTTCCGACCCGCCCCTTGACTGCCCATGGCCATTTTCACCCACTATCTGCCCCTCACCACCCAAAACAACCCCATCCTGGGGATCCCCTTTGGCTAGCTCTGTGCTTTAAAGGAGATGGCAGATGTTATTTCTATGAAGTCTTCTGAAAGGTAATCCCTTAATTGCAGCTGTAAACCAGATCCCAGTGAAGCAAAATGCTTTAACCAAGTGTGGCTACATCCACTTGATCTATAAACAGTATGTGTGTCCTATCATCTGTTCCTAACACTGAATTGCTGTTAAAAAAAAGAAAATTGGTGAAGGCAACAGTTTTTGCTCTTCTAAACACATTAGTATTTGCCAGGCACTACCAACATATATCTAGTTACTAACACCATTTCTCTGTTGCCTTCGTATATCAAATTAATAGCATTAGGGCAGTGCATGGAACATGCCTATTACATGCCAAAACAAAAGCCAACATCGTTGGCTTCTCTAATGCTTCCTTGATTGCCTCAAGGCAAGTCTATCGACCAATGGCTGCCATTTCTTATACTCAACTCTTTCATCTGCTCTGATCAATCTCTTATCTCACTTTATTTTGTGGTCATATATGTCTCCTCGACTGTATTACCAACAGTTCCTCATTGTTGCTAGGCGGACAATACTATTTGACTCATTCATCTCCCTCCTCTCCTTAGAAAAACAAGCTCTGGGGGCTTGGTTGGCTGTGCGTCACCTCACCAGCAGAGGCTCTTCGTATTGAGGCATTCCACAGGAGACGCCAGCAGAAACGTCCAAGTTCACAATGAGTGACCGTAGGCCACCTGATTGGCCAGAACTTGAATAGTAACTTCCAATCATGTTCAGGAAAAGACAATCCTTCTGCAGCTCACCTAGCCTGCACAATCTTCTAACTGAACTTATGGGGACAAAACTGCATCAATGTATAGCCCTTAAAATTCCAGCCCAACAATATCCAGCCAGAAATTACATACCCTCCATCAATAGTATGGTATGTCATCAAGCTCCTGTTGGGACTGATATGCTTCCTTCCACTGCCATCGTCAAGTGCCCAACCACCAACCTGTTACTGCCAAGCCACGAGTGTCCTGACCACTACAGGGATAACAACTTCTTCCCAGCCTTGCCTAAAAAGCGCTCTTTTTATGTCAGAACCTTTTACTGTTCCCCAGCTAGAAATGTTTTAGGGTTTAGGAATACAGACATTATCGGGTGGCTATGTGAACTGCCTTTGCTGGGGCATGAGCTTGTGTGATTCAATGCTCTTTTCTGTGACTTGGGCATGCTAATGGGGCCTGCAATGTGTGTTGTAATGCTTTACTTAGTGTTCTAAAATGGGCGTTCATGTGATTCTTGGTGCGAGTTGCTGGTTGCATAGTGCTGTCCCCTACCTTAGAGGAGTGCAGGGTCAAAACTGGCTCACTCAGACTTCGAGGGCCTAAAGCAATGGTAGGCATGGCACGGCCCCAATGAGACATGCACACAGCAATATTGCTGGGGGCTCGCTGGCTCACTCGGCCACGTGCAGGAAGGCTTGCTTTATTGGTGCGCTGACGGTTAAGTACGTCACCACCTGTGTACATGTGTGTGCAGGAGCTGGGCAATTCCTGCTCCAGGTGCAACCTCTGGGTGTCTGCCTGACAAAATAACACACCCCGCCCTCTTTTATTAATTTACTCAGAGTCACTGTGAGCTGCCTGGAGGTACCCTCACTTAATCAACGGTGCAACGCCACAATAAAGTCTTTCAACTTGCCTGGTGGGGCTATGTAGTTTTGTCTTGATCTTCCCATTCTCATGGTTTCTTGGGGGGCAGAGGTACACCTTCTTTTAACGACATCCTCATGCTTACGTGATCACTTTACATGGTGCCCCTTGTGTCCAGACACTCTTCTGCCCCCAGTGTTTCCCCAATACATCTTACTGATGCCTTCACATGCATGAGTTCCTTGGGAATTGTGTCAACAATCGCCATGATCAGGCTGCCTTCCTAGGCTAAGAGTCAAACAAAAGGAACATTAATTGCAGCCTTAAGTACTACACGAGCTTCCCCACTTCCCAGAGCAGATTCTTGGGCTCTCCTTCAGACACTGTCAGCACGGTTGAGTTCTTAACATCGAGTTGCGCACTTTTGGGCATTGAACCCAGCTGTCACCCATCTGCAGGCCTTAGGAATAGTGCTGCTAGGGGCTTCACCCAATAGAAAACTGAGTTACGAGGGTAATCCACACTTGGAACCCTTGCTCACTGTTCTTAGAGAGGCACAGTTCCACCTCACTTACGATGCCCAACCAGGCCGAAACACGTGTCTAGCGTTGTTGTTGGTACTCTTGGTCAGAAGAGAATTGCCATGCATTTCAGTGCTGGACAGCCCTTGGGCTGGACAAAGAATAATATGTAGTGTAAATGTATTTTCTGTGAAAGCATGGTGAGTTAAAGACTCTGGTTGAGACTCTAACCCGGGATATAGGCCCGTAGTAGAGAAACTTCCAGAACCCCCCCTTGTTTGTGCAAACTAGATGAACGTATGTGCCGCACCAGTTAACGTATGCAACATTGTGCAATATTCCCTCAGACAACCGAAAATTGTCCTTTCAGGGTTTTCATTCCTTTTCATGAAAAATGTGTTGACAGACGTAAAACCCAACAGAGGGTTGTCCACTATGAACTGTTTGAAAAGACATTGCGAAAACAAGGGAAGTGAAACCCGCTGAAGAGAGGAAAGAATGGTCAGTGCCCAGAAGAGGGGGACCCAGGGGAGAAGCCATCACCATGGGCGAAACTGTGGTAAACAATTGAGAAGGGTCAGCGCCCAGAAGAGGGGGAACCAGGGGTCAACCCATCACCCAGCAAACACCGGAAACTGAGCTTCATTTGTTTGTTAAATGAACTTTCATTTTTGTTAGCTGAACACTCCAGGCCCTCAAAGGCAAGAGACTTTCAAGTGAGACGAGAATTGGCCATTGATGGTCCTGAAAGCAGCCATTAGAACTGACTTCTCATGCTGGAGAAGCTTGAGACACTACTGTGCTCTAAGCTCCATCTTACCCTGTGCACAAAACGTGGGGAAGGAAGACCCAGGCTACTGCATCCTGGCATATTATTTGAGAACACTTTGTTCTTTTCTTGAGAACTATCCCACACCCTTTCTTTTATTAGTTGTAAGATTTGGCAATAGGTTTCTTATTATAGGCCCTTTTACTTGACGCAACGCCTCTAGGACTGCCTTAGTTTTCATTTGATGTTTGACATGTGCTCCCATATTAGATTTAGGTTTAGATTATTAGGCATTTTTCCAACCCGCATAGAGCATTCATTGTTCAATAGACACCCTTGAACTGTGATCACTTGGGTCTGTCTTACTTGATGTCATCATGAGTTCCTCACACCAGCAACTGTAACTTCAAAGAGCCTTCCAACAGTTGTCCTATGACAACAACATTCTCAGGAGTCATACATGGGCATCTTTAATCTTCAAAGAGACACCAGATTTAACTTTGTCAGGCCTGGGATGCAGGGTCGGAATGGCCCCTCTGCCTTTCAGCCCGGGGCTGGGCCAAAATCGTCCCTGCGGCGTGGGGGATGGTTTCTGGCCATGCTTGGGCTAGTTTGGGAAAAAAAGAAATGTGAAAAAAAAATATTTGTTTTCAGATTTTTTTTCACAACTTTCTTTTGTTTTTTTCAAAAATCCTTTCATCCTTTTTAGGTCAGGAAATGGGTATCAACACAGGTTGGGTGATATTATATGTATATTTGTTCTATAAAAAAGACCTTATGCGTAAGTACTATACAATAACATATTATCATTTGGCCTTGGACGTCTGCTTGGATCCACCGTAATTTAGTGTACTTAGGAACAATGCTATTTGATGCCACTTCCTGTTTTGTCAAGGGGTGAAAGGTCGCGTTTCATCGCTTCCCGGGATGTCACTTTGGGGTGGGAGTCAAATGACATCACTTCTGGTGATGTCATCAGAGGCCACTTTTTTTGAAGCAAGCGGTGGGCCACTTTTTTTGGGGTGACCGGGCCTATTTATTGTCCCAGTCCGACCCTGCTCCGATGGTATGGCATTTTAAATTGTGATTCATCCCATTATATGTAAAGAATACAAATGCATCATGTATATTTTACATATGTAATCATATTTTTGTTTATACCTTTTGAAGCAAATGTCATAGAAAGGTATTTTTTTTTTATTGGTCAGGGTGCGAAGCTCGATCAGCTAAATGTAAAATATTTTTCACTTGTGATTAATTATTCAAATTTGGTTAATGTGGATACTTTTGTGCAGAAATGAAACACGTTGGTGATTTATATATCCCAGTGGCCGTGCTCTCGAGCCCATTATTCTGAGATGGAAAAATAATTGTTTGTATAAAAGTATCTGAGTGTGAATGTAAAAATATGTAACTCAAACTTTACATATTGTGCCGAGATGAACATTGCATAATTGGATTCATCTGAGTGAGAGAAATCTTAAAAATGCATTACTAACATGATCCTATGTGAGGAATATGATGTTTCAGAAAACTACTACTGTTTAGTGTAGAAAACCCAAGTTGGCATCAGATCAAGTGGGAGGCAAACTGAGTGTAGGAGTTACTCCCAGTAGACCGCACTCTTCATTAATATTCCCAATAGGTATGAAGAGGATGGTGTCACTTTTTGAAAATTATCCAATCACATATAATGACCAATTAGATTATAAAAAGGATACACACTCTAAAGGGAGTGGTCTCTGATCTTGAAAAGTCCGGACCAACAGATTCTGGGAACACTCCCTTGATCACTCACTAACTGGGATGGACCGACTGACAGAAGCAGAGAAAGGAGAATTGACAACAACAGAAAGGAGAAAGGAATAGATTGCTTTCCTTTTGGACCCATTTTGGATCACAAGGAGTGTACTGTAAGAGATGCCTACCTTGAGTTAAAGCCCAATCCTTCTTCAAGATAACAGACAGGTCCAATACAGCAAGAGGGAAACCAGACTGTGACAGGTAGCTGATCCCATCTTACTGACTAATGTCCACCTGTTACCAGAGGGGGAGAATTTAACCAATCCTTAAGAGGCTGCCCACTGTAAGAGGATTCAATTCAACACTACAGCTAAGTCAATGCCTAGTCTGGGATACTGAATGGAAACCCTTATTGATATATCTTTATGTCCAGTTCATGCGTTCTGGATGACTACCCCTATATAACACCCCTCTCTTGGAATCCCCCTGACCCCACTGAGCCAAGAAGTAGTTCTGTTTTGCAAGTTTAAAAGGTTTATTTGATAATTTAAACAATAGATATATATATCACACTTTATAATAATTAATAATTGGATATCACACTTAATCTGAGCAGTAATCAATAATGGATAGTCTGGCACTAGCACACTTGTGAATAGGAACAGAAGAATAAGGTGGTAGAGAATACTTTATATAAGTTCAGATGGATGTAATGTTGAATGAAAATGCAATACAGAAAATACTCAATATGATTTCACCAAAACAATGTAATCACTTTTCTCTGGCAATCCACTCCCCCCTTTATGCAATGCAAGGAAACGGAAGGAAAGCACACAGTTCTCAGAAATGCAATCAAATGTAATTCAGTTCACCCCAGCAAGCTTAGACTACAGAAGTTGGAAACACAGGCCCAAAATGCTTTTATATGTGCTGGCAATGAAGTGAAAAATATGCTAAAATGCTTTTAATTCCCTCTTGAGGTTCAGGGTGAGTGGTATCAAGTTAATATTAGTCCAGGCTCACTCTAGCAATGATTCAGGGATGATTCTTAAGAGGCAAACGAATTTTTAGCAATGAAAGCAAGAAAACTGCTATTTTCACACGTGGAGAAATTTGCAAATCGCGGCAAATTCGCGAGTGCGTTTTTCGCAATTGCGGAAAAAGTCTATGGAATAGGAATGCGGTTCTAGGTTCGTTGAAAAGCCACGATTCTAAGCTTTCAGAGGAAAGTTACTGCAAGTCTCTAAGACAAACGGTCACGGAGATATGAGCGATATGGTAAAGGTCGTTTTTCAGATTTGAAATTTTAAAGTTCAAAGTGACAAGTGAGAGCTAGCAACTAGAAATGACAGGTGACAGCTTTACTCAAGTTAAAATAGCTTGCATTAGATTATTTTAACTAAGAGATTGGGTTCTGCACAGTTTTGCTAGGTACTCACAATATATTTTTGAAATAGAATGGGCCTCGCCACGGATCTGGTCAGGTTTTCTTCACTCGCCACGGACGGTTTCTGCGCACAGCGTCTGGGTCAGCTCTACTCTGCTGGTCTGGGTCTCTGGTTCTGATCAGGTCTGTGGGTCCGGATACAGCGGTCTCCGGTTCAGCTGGTCTCTCTCTGGATACAACAATGCTTCTGGATCTTTCTGCACAGCTTTCTCTGGACCCAGCGCTGATCTGCACGCTGTTAGGTTTGCTGGATGCTGAGGCCCACTGAGAAGAGTTCTCAGTTTGTGGGTTTAGGCCCTTGTTTTGAGTTCTGAATCAAGTTCTTTGGAGTTTTAAAGTCTAAGTGTTGAATCTAGTATCTTCTGGATGTTGTGTGGTCCGGCAGAGCGCGTTGCAGCAAATGAAATTGAATGTCCCTATCTGTCCTGACTGTCTGCTTTTATGCGTTTTGAAAATGGGTGTGTGTGCAGCATCACTAGGCTCTACCCCTCTCCACTTGTCATTGGCCACTTCATCCTCTTCCCCTTGATTGGGGAAATGAAATGAAGTGTCATCATGATGAGGTCTGTTTATGGTACAGAGAACCCACCCCTGTCAAATTACACACAATCTATATTTTGACCCAAAAGACATATTTGCACAGGTACACATTTGTTTAAAATTACATGCACCCATCACATATCACAGGAGGTATACCCTGTCCAAATCTGCTCTTCCTGGGAGCTTGCATTCAGAAATGGCAACATATTTCACTTTTTGGTCAAGTTACCAATGTCAGACATTACCCCAAATTTATACACATGTGCGCAAGGAGTATGGACATTACTTGATGAAGTGTCAGATTTTTAACATGCATACATTTTAAGTAATACCCTCTTAACTGCTAGCTTGCCCCCAGATCATGCCACCGGTTCTAAAAACCTCTTAAAATGTGGGCAGAAAAATCACAAGAATTATGGTATCATTTAAATATTTATGACAAGTCCGTACTATGAGTTATTCATCTTTTTCTAAAACCATATTCTGGCTACAGGGGTGTGTCTTTTCAGGTCACATGATACAGAAACCAGTTTTTCCACTTCCTTCAAGCTCAGCCTCTGTCTCCAGTTTCTCCCCCTCCCAGTTTCTGCCAAGAGGAAGCCATTTTTATTACCCCTGCAATAAACCATCTGCCTGGGCCCTGGAAGGCCCATTGTTCAAGAGGAAGCCATTTATGGCCCCCATAATAAAACATTTGCCTGAGTCAGGACAGGGCTTTGTTCAATTTCCTGCAGAGCCCAGGTAATTCAATCAGAGAAGTGTCATATCCCTTTTGGTGGGAGCAGCAAAAAGGCAGCTAGGCCTGGGAACACAGCTGTTGTGCAAGTCTCAACTCCTGTCGGGGTTAGCTGGTGGCAGAATTCAGTTCCTTAAGCCAAGCCCCAGCTAATGTCACTTTTAGTTACCCAGTTTCCTGCATTCAAATAAAACTAACCATTTTACATATGCAGCTAGAATGCTGATTCTAAGTTTAAAACTATGACATTTAAACAATTGCAACCTATGTGACCCTCAAAAGTAGGTCACTCAGTTAATTTAAACATTTAGATTTTTAGTGTCTTTCAGTCCAAATTTACTTAAACTGCTGAAATCCACAGCTCAGCCAGTCTTGTTATAAACCTTCAAGTCACTTCAGAATATAACTTTACATTGGATCCACCTCTCAGTAAGTCTTTCTTTCGCATGCTTTGGGTTCATCTATTCAGTTTTACACATATAAAAAAAAATCTGGTGTTGTTTTAAAACGCCGGCTTTCTGATAGTGGTGAGTACTGGTACTGCACCCATTTTTGGGATTTAAGAAAAGGAGTTCCCCACAATTCTAGGTTGCTTTTGGCAATCAGCATTGCCATTCCCAATGGTTTCAGGCTACTGTGTGGGTAGTCCAATGGTGGTTTTAGGCAGTGCCCTTCTGTGCCCATAACATCGGCAAAATGGGTGGCAGCCTATTCTTCATGCACTTCCCTGGGCATTTTCTGGGAAGCTCTGGCCATCATGATGTTTTCCATGTCAGTACTGCACAGTTTTTGAGGTAGGGCTTGGATGCATGGGTAACAACATCCCACAAGCCCCCCTCTTGCGATGGCCATTCTGTTTCAATGATGGAACTCGCAAGACCTGGGATGTTTCTTCATCTTCTTCCAATAGATGGCACAGTTCAGCATCTTTTCCTCCATCCGGTCGGATCGATCGGTTCTCCTCGCCGGTCCTGATGGGAATATTGGGCAGTACCCTGGGCCCCTTGCGTCTCTGCTCCCGGTCTCCGGATCGTCCTCCTTGGCCCGTCTCCAGGTTTTCTTTCTCCTAGGACGACAAAGGAAGAGCGGCAATACCTATTCATAGACATTTTTCCCCCACCATTGATATAGTGGGGTGGCATATGAATTTTAGAACTCAACAGATATGCACATGCACATTTTTTTTAAATTAAGAGACAGGAACACATAAACTTGAGAAACACAGAATTTGATAGGCTATATGTAGGATCTTTTAAGTTAGAACTGAATTAATCTGAGACAGTACCCTCTAGGATTCCAGAGGATTCCTCCAGTTGGTTGCAGAGTGTGCCTGGGATGGCAACACTTCAACTGGTTAATGTGGACCCACTTATCTTCCCCCTCTGCCAAACCGCCTTTGGGGATGCGGGTCTTGTAGGCCACAGGGGAGATTTTGTCTATAATCTCAAAGGGTCCCTTCCATGTAGGCAAAAATTTTCGCTGTTTTGCCCGGTTCCTTTGGAAATTGTATAGATAGACCCTGTCCCCCACCTGATATTCCTTTCTGGAAGCCTTCAGGTCATAGTGGGTCTTCATGCTATCAGCTGATCTTTCTAGATTCCGCTGAGCATAAGCAGAAGCATGTTGAAGGTGTTTCCCTAAATTCTCCACATACTCATGAGTTGTGGAGGCATTTATCAGTCTCTGCTCTTGGGTCCTGTAGAGCAAATGCTGAGGAAGCACCATCTTGCGCCCAGTCATCAACTCAAATGGTGACATTTTGGTTGCAGATGAAGGGGTAGATCTGATGGCCATTAGGACCAGAGGTAATCGGATATCCCAACTTGGCCCAGAATCTGCCACAAACTTCTTTAATATGCTCACAATGGTTCGGTTATATCTCTCTACTGCCCCAGAAGAAGCTGGCCTGTAAGCAATATGTAACTTCCTTTTGACCCCCAGTATCTCCCACATCTTTGTCATTACTTCACTGGTGAAGTGGCTACCCCTGTCTGACTCAATCCTTTGAGGTAGACCAAAACGGGAAAAGATGTGGTTAATCATCAGGGCAGCTGCAGTTTCTGCCTTGCAATTTGGGGCTGGGAGACATTCCACCCACTTGGTAAACAAGCATGTCACAGTCAACATGTACTTATTCCCCCTAGCAGAGCAAATCACGGGGCCTACAAAGTCGATTTGTAAATCTGACCATGGCAGTGTCATCCCCCTCTTTTGGAGAGGTGCACGGTGCGTGAGGGATGATGGCTGAAATTGTGCACACACAAGACACCCCTTCAAGTATTGGTCGAGGTCCTGCCCCATGTGTGGCCAGTATGCAACCTCTCTTAAGATTTCCAATGTTGTGTGAAATCCCCTATGACCGGCGGTGGCCGCATCATGGGCGTGACTTTACATCAGGCTTCAGAATGAGGTAGGAACCACCCACTGATCGTGGCCAGCTTTGGATTTCCTTACCAGCAAACCGTCTTGGATTCTGAACATTTTTGGACATTTCATCAACACTCTTAGGTCCTCTTTCCCAATGTAATCGGTATCCGTCAGGGGAAAGTTCTCAGGGTCCTCAAGGTGCTGGTAAAATTTACCAATTATTGGATCCCCCTTCTGAGCGGTAATCAAATCAGCATCAGGGGTCTCCTTGCTCCATTGTGCAATTGAAAGGTCATTGGGCCTCATTAGGACCCAGGCGGATTTCGCGGTGCTAAATGCACCGCGAAGCACGGCGGAAAGCCGTCGATAGCGCCATGGGGGTTGGCGGATTTACCGCCCCATTCCGACCTCGGCGGAGCGGTAAATCCCCAATCCCCATTCTGCCCTTCCCCATTCCCATTCTTGCCCCATAGGGTATAATGGGAGTGGGGAAGGAGTTAATTACGCCACCGTAAAATACGGTGGCGTAATTAACAACGAGGTCCCGTAGCGCCATGGTTTTCTCCGCCTGGTAAAACCAGGCGGAGAAAACCTCCATGGCGCTAAGGGAACTCGTAGTACGGCGGACGGGTCCGCCGCGATTAGCGCTGGCGGAAACCCACTCCGCCTGGGTCCTAATGAGGCCCATTGTGAGCATTTGTCTGGGACCTAGTGATAGCAGTGACCTGGATTTCCCCCAACAGGGACTCAATCTCAATTAGATCCCCTTGGATGGCCCCGGTTTTGGCCAGCTGATCAGCTAAGTCGTTTCCAGTTTTGTCTGGTCCCTCTACTTTGGAATGACCCTTGATCTTTTTCCAATAGATGGTCATCTCATTCGAGGTGACCAGATCATCAATGTTTTGGATCAACTTCCCATGTTTCAAGGGTTTGTTGTTAGCACATAACATGCCTCTGGTTTTCCAATTAACCAGGTGCTCCACGAACCCGTTCCGTACATAATCCGAATCTGTGATTATGACCAGTTCGCGGAGTTGATGCTGGACAGCAGTGAGGATGGCCTGATGCACAGCCATCAATTCTGCCACCTGACTACTTCGGGGACCAATTTTGTATCCAGGGGAGGGTTCTGGGGACTTATTCAACCATGCATTCCCTACGCCGGCCACCAGTTCTTTCTCCCCGTTGTTGTCAACATGGTAAGAGCATCCATCCACATAGACAGTGGGCATTCCCTCACACTTGTCTTCTTCAAAGACTTTGTGTGGGGAATTAAGGTATGCCTCCGTGTTGTCCTTGATTTTTAGACTTTCGTCCTCGAGACAGTTTTCTCTGGCACAATCATGCAAGTCAGCCAGACCTTGCGCGAGGGGACTCTTCTTGTTTTGGCCATATCGGACCTCCACAGGAAAGCCTTGCATTGGCAGAATCCAGGAAGTGATTCGGGAATTACTCACATTTCCGGCCCGGATTCTGTCACTTTGGAGATATTGCAGAGGCTGGTGTGGAGTCTCCACTATGATGTGTTCCCCCTGGATAAACGGGCGGTAATTCTTCAATGCTCACACCGTCGCCAGGAGTGCCTTCTCACAATCATTGAATTTTTCCTCCACAGAGGATAAAGTTTTGCTCGCATAGGAGATTACTTTATTGACCTTGTCATGCTTTTGGTATAATACCGCCGTCAAGCACGTATTAGAGAACCCCGTCTCCAGGAAGAACTCCTTGTTTCTGACAGGGCAAGCTAGGCAAGGCGCTTGTGAGAGGCTTCTTTTGAGTTGTTTTACCGCCTCGGCTTGTTCTGGACCCCATTCCCACTTGACCCCCCCCTTCAGGAGATGAATCAGGGGTCTGGTGATCTCTGCGTAGCCCTCAATGAACTTTCTGCTGTAATTATTCAGTCCAAAGAGGCTCCTTAGTTCCCGCAGAGCTGTGGGGTCTTTCAGTTTTTGAAGTGCTTCCACTTTCTTTTCTTGGGGACAGAGACCCTGAGGAGTAATCTCATGCCCCAAGAAATTAACACGGGTTCTACACCACTGTGCTTTCTGAAAGGAAAGTTTTGCTCCGGCGGCCCTCAACTGTGTCAGAACATAACGGATCTCCGCTATGTGTTCCTCAACAGTTGAGCTTTTGATGAGGATATCATCTACATAAGCCAGGTTACCCCTCGCACCCAGGTTGGGCATGGCCTTATGTAGGAAAATGTTGAATTCATTACCGGAGTTAAGGTATCCGAAGGAAGTCCGGGTCCATGTATACTGCTGGCCCCCAAAGGTAAAAGCCAGTTTGTATTGGTCCTCCCTGCTGACAGGCACGGTCCAGTATCCATTGGTCAGGTCTATTGCAGTGAATACCTGTGACCCCTGAATCTGGGCCAGCCCTTGGTCAATGTAGGGAAGAGGCCATCGGGAAGTATGGACCCGTTTGTTGAGCTCCCTGAGGTCGGCGCAAAGTCTCCACTGGCCGTTTGGCTTCAATATTCCCAGCACCGGATTATTGAAGGTGCTGTGGACATGACGGATTATTCCCCGGGACTCAAGGTTCTTAATTATTTCAGTAAGGGACTCCATTGATGCGAGAGGCAAGCAATATTGCTTCACAAACACAGGAGTCATGCCAGGGTCCGTGGGGATTGTTGTTGTGTGGATGTCAGTGCGACCACAGTCATATGAGTCTACCGCAAAGAGATCTTGGAAATCCAAGAAAACTTGTTTCAACTTTTGCTTTTGTTCCAGAGTCACACAGGCATCAGCTAGGTTGACTCTCTCTTCCACCATCTGCCTGAAGCCTGGAAAGACTTCTGGTTTGGCTATTTCAGCGGCCTCCTCCAGCTGGGTGGAGAAGTCCCTGGTCAGAGTGCTGATTTGGACTGGAGGCTTCAGGTGGGAAAGGCAGCCCTCATGGACCTGGAAAATCACCTCATCCCTCCTGAAGTCACAAGTCACATCTTCCTTACCATAAGGGCAAGAAGTGTACACCAGGAAGTTCCCCCCATGCCGGGTAAAAATCCTGTCTGGTGTCGTATTGTCATCACTGTCACTGTCAAAGCAGTCCTTGGGGATTGGCCCTAACAGTTCATTACCTAAATCTATGGAAAAATGTCGGTCATCAACCGCCATTCCAATAATGGTGCCTGCGGCTAGAGTAATACTCTTTAAGTCGCTGTTATCCACCTCTATTAGAATGGTGTCATGTTCTATGTTGACTAATGGTGTTGGGTTTACCCCTAACCCTTGCTGTTGGAGAGAAGCATTTAGATGTATGTAAGCATCAGGGTTTTGCAAATATTGTCCTCTTTTAACTTTCACTTCCAGGGAGAATTGTCGGGTCCTTTCTGGGATGGTGACTTCCTCTTTGATCTGAATTTCAACTCCATAAGGTAGCAATTGAGCTGACCTAAATGCTTTTTCTGGATCATCAAAGCCCATGGGATTATCCGCTAATCGGGACCAAGCTTTGAAGTTTATTAACTAATGGCAAAGGGATTGAGAATGTCACTGCCTAAGTAAAAGGCGGCAGTGACGTCTCGCACGACCCAACAATTGTGGACTATGCTCTTGTTGCCAATGGAGATTTTGAGCATACACCTGCTTGGCAGGAGATGTTTGGAATTAGGTGCTTCCAGGTCCATTTCCCATTTGCCTATCAGTTTGAAGGTGGGAATGGCTGGATCTTTTGGGAGTTGGCGGAACATGGCTTCGCTGATGAAGCTCTTACCGTTGTTCACACACACTCGAGCGAGAACAGAGTCCGTCCCATCATTTAACTGGACAGGGATGAACAACTGCTCTCCAATTTGCTGAATATCAGCCAGGCTCTGAGCTGATTTCACATCTTTCTGGACTATAGGAGTGGGAGTTTCTGATTGTGGATTGGTAAAGAATTTCAGGGTGTTTCCTTCCAGTGTGGAATACCACCTTAAACTGGAAGGAAGGTTGATTTTCAGAAATAGAGAGGACCCCCCATCACCAGTCTGTTGTCCTACTGCTATTACTGTCACGTCTGGAATTTGGTTGTTCTGGAAGTGAAATTCTACTTGGTCAGATTTTTGTTCAACCATGTGGCAGGTGCCGTTTAAACTAACATGGTTGACACTCTGTTTTAATTTTATTGGTCGGCTAGTCTGGGTCCAGAGGACCTTGTTTACGCAATCTATTAGGAGGTCATTCCCTAGTCAACAAGGGGTGCCCTCTGGAGTCACAACTATGACCGGGTGTTTCAACTTGTGTCGCCCAATCTTAATGTCCAAGTCTGCAGTCCCCTCAACGGGAATTTCCTTCCCGTCAAAGTTCTGCAGTTGTCCAGGAAGAGAGGTGAGAGGAATTTGGTAATTCTCTCCCCTTCCTGCATTCAGTTCGTCAAAGGCCCTTCTGGACAGAAGAGTAGCTTGAGATCCCGTGTCCACCAGCGCTGAAATCGTACCCTGCCCCTGTACTTGTACCAGGGCATAATATCTTCCCTCCTTCTCCTCAAGGGGGCACAGATAATGCACATTTTTGGACAACTGGTGGGCTAACTTTCTGGTTTTGGACATTGCTAGCGAAGAGATTTGGGCAGAGTTCTGTGGAGAGCCTTGGGAATCTGAAAGAAAAAATTGGCAACTGGAGATCAGAGCCATTGTGGGTTCCCCTGGCTCCGGTTCCGGGCCGCCCCCCCCTTTTTGGAGGCAGTCACCAGGATGGGTTTGAACCAGGGGGTTTTCTTGCTGTTGGTTCTGGGATGAGATGGTGGGCGGTGGTAGCTCAGTCTCCACATCTCCCCAGTCTGGATTTGCATCCCTAGTGACCCATTTTTCTTTGGGAGGAGTTCCCCCCTCTCTGAAGGAGAAGATCCTTTTCCCAGGATCCTCTGAGGATCCCTCTCCCTCAAATTGGAAGATCTGTGCCTCCTCCTCAAACTGTGTCTGTTTGGGTCTTTTGTTTCTCCTACCCCCCCCTCGGTTCCTTAGGAGGCAGACTTTCAGGGGCAAGAGATTTTGTTTCCGGTTCCTGGGTTTCCAGGGGCTGTTTACAAGTGAGGAAGGAAGCTTCCTCCAAGGCTTTACACCCCCCTTCCCTCTGTGCCTCCTCCCTGGGAACCGGTGAGTTATCGGGGTGCTGCCCCCGTCATTGTTCTGGGGCACCAGGTCCAGAGTTGGGTGCGTTCTGCGCCGGCATGCCGATCTGAGGGTTCTGCTGAGCCCTCAGTATGTGACCCAGATCCCGCGCCATGTTTTGAACCTGGCGCTCTAACTGGGAAACCCGCTCAGGCTGATACGGGGCCCTGTTTTCTCCCCTGGGCTGATCCCGGGAAGGGTAGCTATCCCTTCTTTGGTAGTACCCCTGGTTGGGAAGATTTGGATACCCCTCCACCCTTGGCCTCCCCTCTCCCGGATTCGGTTGTCTGGGCTCAGGGAATTGGGGAAAGAAGGGTGGAGGATTTTGGGGCTGGAAGTTGGGTGGATACCTGGGGAAGAAGTTCTGCCCAGGGTTTGGAGAATTTCTGCCCTCCAATGGGAAGTTAGGAGGGAAGTTCCCTGGGTTAGGTGCTTGGCTGGATCCCCCCCCTTGGGCTGGAGGAGTCCACACATAACCCAGGATGGGTCGATTTCCCTTGTAACGGGGACTTACGTAGTCAGGAGAGCGAGGGACCCATTTGTGGGACTACCTCCTTGACTCCCTGTTTGTGACTGGCCCGAGGACCTTCTGGGCCTAGCATTATTAGGTGCAGGTAGGTTTTTAGGCCCCCCTATCTCCAAATCCAAAACGGGGGCAACCTTTACCTCTGCCACCTTGGCAGCAGCAGGGGTGCTGTTAGTTTTGGGGTTTTTGGGCTGGTTTTTGTTTTCCACCGGTTTCTGCACCTCGTAGATGCGGGTGGCTTGTTCAATGACCCATTCTAAAGATCTTTTCTCATGAAAATCTCTCACGAGCTGGGTCATTATATATTTGGGCAACGCATGGAAAAATGTATTGACAAATTCTCTGCTGTCTGTGCGCACCCTTCTGGTGGTCTGCGCAAAAGCACGCTTTAACTCCTGCACAAATTCTTGTGGGGCCTGATCCTCCCCACATTGTAAATTGTAGGCTGCCTTGCGAGCCTCTTGAGGATTTCTATGAGTAGAAAAATGTTTCAAGATGGCCGCCTTATAGGTGGACCATCTTAAATGATTTTGGTCCTCCAGCCCCGCAAAGAAACTGGAGTATTCTGGGGAGAATGTCCACTTTACATATTGGATACAGCTTTGGCTGTCCTTCAAATGAAAAGTCTCCATCATTTGCTCATAGAGCTCCAAGTGTTCCGAAACAGAGTATTTGGCGTTCTTATGATAAGGCGTGATGACACTCCTGATTGCCTTAATCTGTTTCAATGGGTCCTTAATCAAGGCCCTTTTTGCCTTATTGGCCTTTTTGGTTCGGGTAACCCTCGTCCATTCGTCCTCTGACTCAGAGGCACTGCTCCCAGAGGTTCCTGTCTGATCTTCCAGGCTTTCCCGGATTCTGCGAGCCTGGGAATGGCTGGCAGAATGTGGGGACCTGGTCTCCTGTGTCCTGTACTGTTCAGAGGAGTCTTCTGATCCCTCCTTGCTGCCAGGATTTGATGGGTACCCCCCCACTGACCTAACTGGGCAGAGGTTTTCAGGATGCCCTTAATGGGCCTACTCACCTGGAGTTCCCCATCAAATTGCACTGTGCTTGGATGGCCATACCCGGATGCCCGCCCCTCCATTCCTGGGTGGTACTGGGCTATGAGCCCCATGCTTCTGGCTGGATAGTAATCTGCCATCCCTGTGGCCCTGTGCTCATGTGTGCCAGGGGACATGGGGGTGGCAGAGTCCAGGGACTGAGAGAAATAAAGGCCTCTGGTACTAGGGCTACAGGGGTTATGCTCAGGAGTTTCTCTTTCCCAGCGAACCTCATCTCTATCCGCCCCTGCTCCATGTTGCAATGCAAGAGTCTGTGTCTTCAGTTCCTCAGTTAAGGCCTTACTAGACTCTATCAGTCTCCCTTGCATCGCTGCCTGTTGTTGGAGCCTATCATTGTGCTGGCAGAGAGCCTCATTCTCTCTCTGCATTTCCTGATTGGTCCTGGAGCACTGGGCCAGTCTTTGCTGCAGGAGGGTTACCTCCTGAGCTGTGTCCCTATTGGCCTGCTCCTTTCTTGCCAGAGCATCCTCCACCCTCCTGGTGTGTTCTAACAAGTTCTGGTGTTCTTTTTGGAGGTCACCCAGCCCCTGGAGGGCCAAGTGATTTTCTTCTGTTTTTCTTTTGAAATGGCAGACTTCCTGGCCTAAGGCGTCTCTTTCCTGACTAAGAGCCTGCATTTGTGCCGCCAGGTCGTCCCTCTGCCTTTGAAAGGCACCAGCTTTCTGGCGTTCTTGGTCAAATTCTGCCTGGGTATCCAGGTCTTTCAAAATCAGTTTATTGCTCTCTGCCTTCTCCCTATCTAGGTGGCTTTGCAGGGTGACTACCTGCTCAGCACATGCCCTATTGAAGTCTAACTGTTGCTCCAGCTTTTTCTGGCTCTGCAGTAGGGAGTCCAAACCTTCTTGGTACTCCTTCTGCAAGGCCAGAAATCTGGTATCCTGGTCAGCCTTTTCCTGTTGCAGGATGTCCATATCCCTCTTTATTTTAATGATGTGCTGTCTACTCTCATTTTCTGACTCCTGGCTCCCCTGCAGCCTCTGCTCAGAAGAGACCAGGTCAGATTGGACCTTCTCTAACGCCATCTGTCGCTTATTCGCCAGATCTTGGCTTTCAGTACATTTATCCTGCATGTCTCCCATATATAGGTACAGGTATGCGGCTATCCTAACCATCTTGTCTTGTTCATCCTTAGCTTTAGGAGCCATGTATAGTTCACTCAGGGCCACATGTAGGGGACCCTGATCTCCCCATATATCTGACCCTGTTTCCGTGACCTGTTGCGTGATGGCCTGCAACCAGACCATGCGGTCCTGGTGAGTCCACTCACCTCTCACAAATAACTTATGTAAGAAGTGCTCTCTGGCTATTTTCATGTCTACTAAGGTCGTCATTCTGGAAATTTGAGTTCCTTCCTGACTTACAGAAGTTTGTATTTTATTTTTGCAAAACAGACCTTTTCCTTAGAGCGTTCCTTTGAGGAGTGCTTTACAGCCTAACACAGCGTGGTGATCCGACCGGATATGTGTATCTGGTCAGCTGGCGCGCTGTATTAATCTGCACAAATGGTAGATCCAACCCAAACGTCCGGCCCGAGCCCCCAATTTGTAAGAGGATTCAATTCAACACTACAGCTAAGTCAATGCCTAGTCTGGGATACTGAATGGAAACCCTTATTGATATATCTTTATGTCCAGTTCATGCGTTCTGGATGACTACCCCTATATAACACCCCTCTCTTGGAATCCCCCTGACCCCACTAAGCCAAGAAGTAGTTCTGTTTTGCAAGTTTAAAAGGTTTATTTGATAATTTAAACAATATATATATATATATCTATCACACTTTATAATAATTAATAATTGGATATCACACTTAATCTGAGCAGTAATCAATAATGGATAGTCTGGCACTAGCACACTTGTGAATAGGAACAGAAGAATAAGGTGGTAGAGAATACTTTATATAAGTTCAGATGGATGTAATGTTGAATGAAAATGCAATACAGAAAATACTCAATATGATTTCACCAAAACAATGTAATCACTTTTCTCTGGCAATCCACTCCCCCCTTTATGCAATGCAAGGAAATGGAAGGAAAGCACACAGTTCTCAGAAATGCAATCAAATGTAATTCAGTTCACCCCAGCAAGCTTAGACTACAGAAGTTGGAAACACAGGCCCAAAATGCTTTTATACGTGCTGGCAATGAAGTGAAAAATATGCTAAAATGCTTTTAATTCCCTCTTGAGGTTCAGGGTGAGTGGTATCAAGTTAATATTAGTCCAGGCTCACTCTAGCAATGATTCAGGGATGGTTCTTAAGAGGCAAACGAATTTTTAGCAATGAAAGCAAGAAAACTGCTATTTTCACACGTGGAGAAATTTGCAAATCGCGGCAAATTCGCGAGTGCGTTTTTCGCGATTGCGGCAAAAGTGTATGGAATGGGAATGCGGTTCTAGGTTCGTTGAAAAGCCACGATTCTAAGCTTTCAGAGGAAAGTTACTGCAGGTCTCTAAGACAAACGGTCACGGAGATATGAGCGATATGGTAAAGGTCGTTTTTCAGATTTGAAATTTTAAAGTTCAAAGTGACAAGTGACAGCTAGCAACTAAAAATGACAGGTGACAGCTTTACTCAAGTTAAAATAGCTTGCATTAGATTATTTTAACTAAGAGATTGGGTTCTGCACAGTTTTGCTAGGTACTCACAATATATGTTTGAAATAGAATGGGCCTCGCCACGGATCTGGTCAGGTTTTCTTCACTTGCCACGGACGGTTTCTGCGCACAGCGTCTGGGTCAGCTCTACTCTGCTGGTCTGGTCTGCGTCTCTGGTTCTGATCAGGTCTGTGGGTCCGGATACAGCGGTCTCCGGTTCAGCTGGTCTCTCTCTGGATACAACACTGCTTCTGGATCTTTCTGCACAGCTTTCTCTGGACCCAGCACTGATCTGCACGCTGTTAGGTTTGCTGGATGCTGAGGCCCACTGAGAAGAGTTCTCAGTTTGTGGGTTTAGGCGCTTGCTTTGAGTTCTGAATCAAGTTCTTTGGAGTTTTAAAGTCTAAGTGTTGAATCTAGTATCTTCTGGATGTTGTGTGGTCCGGCAGAGCGCGTTGCAGCAAATGGAATTGAATGTCCCTATCTGTCCTGACTGTCTACTTTTATGCGTTTTGAAAATGGGTGTGTGTGCAGCATCACTAGGCTCTACCCCTCTCCACTTGTCATTGGCCACTTCATCCTCTTCCCCTTGATTGGGGGAATGAAATGAAGTGTCATCATGATGAGGTCTGTTTATGGTACAGAGAACCCACCCCTGTCAAATTACACACAATCTATATTTTGACCCAAAAGACATATTTGCACAGGTACACATTTGTTTAAAATTACACGCACCCATCACATATCACAGGAGGTATACCCTGTCCAAATCTGCTCTTCCTGGGAGCTTGCATTCAGAAATGGCAACATATTTCACTTTTTGGTCAAGTTACCAATGTCAGACATTACCCCAAATTTATACACATGTGCGCAAGGAGTATGGACATTACTTGATGAAGTGTCAGATTTTAAACATGCATACATTTTAAGTAATACCCTCTTAACTGCTAGCTTGCCCCCAGATCATGCCACCGGTTCTAAAAACCTCTTAAAATGTGGGCAGAAAAATCACAAGAATTATGGTATCATTTAAATAATTATGACAAGTCCGTACAATGAGTTATTCATCTTTTCCTAAAACCATATTCTGGCTACAGGGGTGTGTCTTTTCAGGTCACATGGTACAGAAACCAGTTTTTCCACTTCCTTCAAGCTCAGCCTCTGTCTCCAGTTTCTCCCCCTCCCAGTTTCTGCCAAGAGGAAGCCATTTTTATTACCCCTGCAATAAACCATCTGCCTGGGCCCTGGAAGGCCCATTGTTCAAGAGGAAGCCATTTATGGCCCCCATAATAAAACATTTGCCTGAGTCAGGACAGGGCTTTGTTCAATTTCCTGCAGAGCCCAGGTAATTCAATCAGAGAAGTGTCATATCCCTTTTGGTGGGAGCAGCAGAAAGGCAGCTAGGCCTGGGAACACAGCTGTTGTGCAAGTCTCAACTCCTGTCGGGGGTAGCTGGTGGCAGAATTCAGTTCCTTAAGCCAAGCCCCAGCTAATGTCACTTTTAGTTACCCAGTTTCCTGCATTCAAATAAAACTAACCATTTTACATATGCAGCTAGAATGCTGATTCTAAGTTTAAAACTATGACATTTAAACAATTGCAACTTATGTGACCCTCAAAAGTAGGTCACTCAGTTAATTTAAACATTTAGATTTTTAGTGTCTTTCAGTCCAAATTTACTTAAACTGCTGAAATCCACAGCTCAGCCAGTCTTGTTATAAACCTTCAAGTCACTTCAGAATATAACTTTACATTGGATCCACCTCTCAGTAAGTCTTTCTTTGGCATGCTTTGGGTTCATCTATTCAGTTTTACACATATAAAAAAAATCTGGTGTTGTTTTAAAACGCCGGCTTTCTGATAGTGGTGAGTACTGGTACTGCACCCATTTTTGGGATTTAAGAAAATGAGTTCCCCACAATTCTAGGTTGCTTTTGGCAATCAGCATTGCCATTCCCAATGGTTTCAGGCTACTGTGTGGGTAGTCCAATGGTGGTTTTAGGCAGTGCCCTTCTGTGCCCATAACATCAGCAAAATGGGTGGCAGCCTATTCTTCATGCACTTCCCTGGGCATTTTCTGGGAAGCTCTGGCCATCATGATGTTTTCCATGTCAGTACTGCACAGTTTTTGAGGTAGGGCTTGGATGCATGGGTAACAACATCCCACACCACCTATCTGTGAGGCAGCCAAAAATAGATTCCTATGTAAGTGTTATATTAAGGGGAAATAATGTTAATGGGAGGCCATACTCTAATGGAAAATAGATTAAATCCCAACCCTTTTTATTTGGGAAAGTACTGAGGGGGCGTGGGCTATATAAATTGACAGTACAACCTGTGAAATTAGTAAATATGTCAGAAGTGTATGTTCTTCTGATATTATAGATTTGACAAAATAGATCCAAATGGTGTGTGTATGGGGAGATGCTTGCTCCTCCTCTGTGCAATGGTCAAGCACAGATTGTGAGCCACAATAATGTCATGCTGTGTACATATCTAGAAAAATAATGTAATTGAAGTAATTTCTTGGCTACAGCACCAACCTCAGTTCTGTTATTGGCGCTGAACCATTCAAGACAAAGGGGAAAGCACGATTATCTGCTACCCATCTTCCCACCTTTAGGTTGCCATTGAATATGACAAATGTATACTTTTACATGGTAATGCAATAGAAGCACAAGTGCAGGAATCTAGCAAACAGACATGTCAAACAGACATTTTTCTCTTTACAAGCCATTTGCATGCAGGGATGTCAAATTTCAGTTGAGCATTAGAGTAATGTTTAAAATTCTGACATGTTCATTGAGAAAGGGGAGAGTTATCTATTTTCAATAAAGGGGGAGTAGAAAGACTTTGATAGGCACCAGTAGTGATGTGTGGGTTTGCAATAATCTACATTCACGTAAACGTAACATGAAAAAGTGATGCGCCCAGCGTATTGATTATTCTTAATTGTATTGCCATTGACATTTGAATTTCATGGATGGATAATTTGTTTATATTAATATTGATTTTCCTATTTCAATTCTATTAATAAATAGACCTTCTGTGCAACCCTGCGTGTTTCTTGTCCCAATAGGGGAGGAAGGCTTTAGGGAAAGAGAAATATTGGTAAATTGGGGGTCCAAGGTTCATAAAAAGAAATTTATTCAATAAATACAAATTGTACGCGCCTGATTTGAGTTGGACAGATCATTTCCCTGAACTAGTTTTACAAAGGTAGCGGGCGCCCCTCTCTCGCAAGAACAGACATGATAACCTGTTCAGTGGTTATTAACCACTTGAGAGTTCGCAGCCACTGCTTTTACTCACTGTGCCTTTCACAGATGGGAAATATCCATTTGCATATCAGCCTTTGTCCTGCCCAGGGGCAGTCCAGCACCGAAATACAATGGCAACTCCAATCTGAACGAGAGTACCACCAGCAACCCCATACATGTGTTTCACCCTTGTTGGGGATCATCAGTGAGGTGAAGCTGATGCCTCTCTAAGCACAGTGAGAGGGAGACCACGTCTGGTTGCCCCCAGGAGACCTAGGGTTACCAATCCCAGGTTCCTTAAAAAATAGTTTTACAAAGGTAGCGGGCGCCCCTCTCTCGCAAGAACAGACATGATAACCTGTTCAGTGGTTATTAACCACTTGAGAGTTCGCAGCCACTGCTTTTACTCACTGTGCCTTTCACAGATGGGAAATATCCATTTGCATATCAGTCTTTGTCCTGCCCAGGGGAAGTCCAGCACCGAAATACAATGGCAACTCCAATCTGAACGAGAGTACCACCAGCAACCCCATACACGTGTTTCACCCTTGTTGGGGATCATCAGTGAGGTGAAGCTGATGCCTCTCTAAGCACAGTGAGAGGGAGACCACGTCTGGTTGCCCCCAGGAGACCTAGGGTTACCAATCCCAGGTTCCTTAAAAAATAGTTTTACAAAGGTAGCGGGCACCCCTCTCTCGCAAGAACAGACATGATAACCTGTTCAGTGGTTATTAACCACTTGAGAGTTCGCAGCCACTGCTTTTACTCACTGTGCCTTTCACAGATGGGAAATATCCATTTGCATATCAGTCTTTGTCCTGCCCAGGGGCAGTCCAGCACCGAAATACAATGGCAACTCCAATCTGAACAAGAGTACCACCAGCAACCCCATACACGTGTTTCACCCTTGTTGGGGATCATCAGTGAGGTGAAGCTGATGCCTCTCTAAGCACAGTGAGAGGGAGACCACGTCTGGTTGCCCCCAGGAGACCTAGGGTTACCAATCCCAGGTTCCTTAAAAAATAGTTTTACAAAGGTAGCGGGCGCCCCTCTCTCGCAAGAACAGACATGATAACCTGTTCAGTGGTTATTAACCACTTGAGAGTTCGCAGCCACTGCTTTTACTCACTGTGCCTTTCACAGATGGGAAATATCCATTTGCATATCAGTCTTTGTCCTGCCCAGGGGCAGTCCAGCACCGAAATACAATGGCAACTCCAATCTGAACGAGAGTACCACCAGCAACCCCATACACGTGTTTCACCCTTGTTGGGGATCATCAGTGAGGTGAAGCTGATGCCTCTCTAAGCACAGTGAGAGGGAGACCACGTCTGGTTGCCCCCAGGAGACCTAGGGTTACCAATCCCAGGTTCCTTAAAAAATAGTTTTACAAAGGTAGCGGGCGCCCCTCTCTCGCAAGAACAGACATGATAACCTGTTCAGTGGTTATTAACCACTTGAGAGTTCGCAGCCACTGCTTTTACTCACTGTGCCTTTCACAGATGGGAAATATCCATTTGCATATCAGTCTTTGTCCTGCCCAGGGGCAGTCCAGCACCGAAATACAATGGCAACTCCAATCTGAACGAGAGTACCACCAGCAACCCCATACACGTGTTTCACCCTTGTTGGGGATCATCAGTGAGGTGAAGCTGATGCCTCTCTAAGCACAGTGAGAGGGAGACCACGTCTGGTTGCCCCCAGGAGACCGAGGGTTACCAATCCCAGGTTCCTTAAAAAATAGTTTTACAAAGGTAGCGGGCGCCCCTCTCTCTGAACTAGTTGTCTTCTGATTAAAACATCCTAGAATACCTCAAAAAGAAAATATAGCCCAGGACGGTTTCCAGAAGAGGGTGGGTTCCATACATCAAGTATTCAGACTTGTCAAATTTGTCATATTAAGACTTGACTTATTAACAGCCTTTCACTCAGTCCCAAGGAGCATTCTATGGTGCACTCTAGTAAGTCTCAAAATACCGAATGACCTCCATGAAAGCCAAAATGATCCTTTACACTAAAAACGCGGCTAATGTTTGCCATGGTGCAAGAGGAGAAGGAACAAAATCATTCCCTTTTGAAAAAGTGGTAACGCTGTGGTGTGTTTTAGCCTCTTCCCTATTCAACCTATGTATCAATGGCATTGCTTTGAGTATATTGATCTGGTGGCTGATGTCCTCGTCTGAATAATCATGCCATGGGTATTTGATTATTTGCAGATGATGCAATTTTAATTTCCAAAACCAGACAGGGCCTAAACAAACAAATTGCACTCGTTGCTAAGCTGTGCAGTTATACAGATCTGGCTATCAATTACAACAAAACCAAATGTGTGGTTTGCTACAGGGCTAAAAAGATGGTTAAGAGCCTTGATTTGTGTATTAATGCCTCCACTATTGATGAAGTGTCTTTCCTTGCTTACTTGGGTCTTAGACTGAACAGAAAAGGAACCTGGAAGGAGAAATGTGCGAAATCTAATTTCATCTTGAATAAAAATGCAGGTACACTACTGACTTTTCCCTGCGAAAAAGCAGACAGATTAATCAAGCAAGCGTTAACCGTTTACAAATTCAAAGCCAGACAAGCATGCACATATGATGCAGCCATTTTGGGGTTTTCCAAAACTAGATCACTGCCGGTGAGTGAAAACAAATCCGTAGAGTAATTGCTGCGACTCCCCTTTTCCACACCAAGTGGTCCTGTTCGATGGGACTTACGATGGGTACTGATTCAACCAATGAGTGCATTATGGTCGGTCTTACATTGGCTAAAACTGCACCCTGACCAAGCATTGGTACTCTATAGGTATGCACGGCTTGATCTCCTTAATCAACCCGGAACATTACACACTTCTTGGTTCAGGCACGTACAAACCAGTCGGTATAAAATTGGAGAGGTCTATTTGTGGTAAAAGAAAAATAAATTGCATGGCACAAAGAAAAACTGATGTCAAATTGTGTGAACAGTAATCAGCTTCAACCATGATTTTAGAAAAGATAGGTAAGCTAATGTAAACCTAAGAAACAGACCGACCGGTTGAAAACCTATCAATCACAGCTTGCTTTGCAATGCAAAATTAGAAGTTGTACTGTGCAAGATGTGTGTGCTGTTTGCACATAACGTAGTCTCCCATACTGCAGGTTAGGTTATAGAAATATTAATATTGAAGCGCCTGAGCAAAATGACACATTTTAAAATAGATGCGGTTTGCATGCTACATGCTTGTATCATACACAGAGGGTGAATGATGAAGAAACATGTCTCAGCTTTCCTTGAAGTGAAGCCTGTTGATGATGCACATATTATGGAGAGCAATTGGAGAAGAGCAGTTTAATTTGCTGAAAACTACATATGCCAATAGTAGGAACAACACTGCTCTGAGGCAAACAGGGTATAGTTGTTTCATGAAATTGCAATTAAATTGGGGGGGACCTGGAAACAACAAAAGCAATGTTTATGCTTCTCTCCGATTACATCTTCTAGCTGGTGATGGAGTTCTTACATGGCTTTTAGCAATAAGTACTGTGAAGCAATGCACACATGTTAGAGAACGAAAGCATCTGTGTTTGCTGCAACCTCTTGAGAAATAGAGAGGCGGAAAGAGGCTAAGTTGTGTGCTGTCCGCGGGGCTGGAACACCAGCTTGTCCTAGTTGTTTGTTTTGTTGACTCTAGATCCAGACTCATTTACTGGTTTTGTGAAGGACTACACAATGGAACGGTCGTTGATACCAAGAAGAACATTCGAAAAACTTTAGAAATGTATGGTTTAAACCTGAATAGTTTGTAAAGGCAAACATATGATGGCTGCACTGCCATGGCGCACCGGTAATAGGGCTCAAGAGAGCACCTATGGCTTTCAGTCTAAATTATAGAACCCATAAACTAAACCTTTCAATTGAAAATGCAGGTGATGTACATGGAAAAACAAAATAAACTTTTAGTCCGAAAAGGTTTTCAATTGTGTACACGACTCAGCAAATCACATTCCAGTCCTTAATGTTATTTGGTATTTATATAGCTTTCCATATATCATTGTTATGACCTATACGCTAGCCGGTTGAACGCCCTCAGGACCGCAGTCCAGATCAGTCGAGAGAGTAAGGTGTCATAGGGTGCTTGGGTGCACCGATTATGTGCACAGCTTATGCGATTGCCGATGGTAGCTGCATCCTAGCATTAGGTGTGGTGGTATTTGAGATCTGTTGAAGGTGTGCAATGTGGATGTTGGTCACCAAAAGTGGGTTCTGGCTGTGCTAGGCCTGTGTAGGACACTTGTGTGCAGCTAGGCCGATTTCTGTGGGGTATAGCTGTGTTGTAGCAGAATGTTGAGGTGTTTGTGAAGTATTGTTCATATGTGAGCACCTAGGCCGAAATTGATCAAGCAGTGTAGCTGCGCTTTATTGTTTGTTGGTGTAGAGTAGAGAGTGAGCATAATGATAGGAGAGGTGAGTGTCTGGGTGGAGGTTTGGATCTTACGAGCCCACTATTCCAGATTTCAATTACGCGTTTGCGATTGCTGCATTCGGAGTGAACTTATTAGTGACTTAATAGTCGCATTCAGTAGTGTCATTGCTCGGTATCTCATTTAAAGAAAAGTTGCTTCATTGTCAGATCATAAGAAAATGTTGCATAGTGGTTTATGTGAGACTTGCTGAGTAGGAGTAGCAAGAAATGTGCCAGTAGTTTGCCTTCTCGATCTGGATAGTGCTCGGAGTGGAGCACTGCTGGAGACCTTCACCTGGCAAGATCACACTCCTCCTAAATTGCACATGGACCTTAAGTGCAAAAAGGTCCTTTGCATCTATGGAGTGCAAAAAGAAGACTTCAAAATTTGTGAAACTGAATGGAAGCCTTCTTTTGTAGGCTTGGCAATTTACAGTGTTTAAAAGTCGCCTGTCATTTAAGCATGGCATGCAGCATTTACAATGGATTCTTATATAATCCACCTGATTGTAGCAGGTGTAAAAAGCAGGTGGTTTCAACATCAGATGCTGGCGATGATGCATGCAGATTTGTATCGTGGGACGGGGGTGGCGGGGCAGTGGAAGTGGTAATTCCACTCTGTGCCCCCGCCATACAAATCAATAGAAATCTGGCAGAATGTAAAAGATATGCAAGAAAGCTTAATGCATGCTTTTAACGCATGCCTTTGGTGTTGCACTAGAATTAAAAGACTCTTCATTGTCCTTTCCAAAGATAATCCGTTTCTTGCCACCTTTCGGCCCCGTGCCTTTCCACATTTCTTTCTTGATGCAATATACACACTTGCTATATATTCTGGCATTGGAGTTCGTGGTTCAACTGCACTCCCAAACTCTAAAACAGACATGTTGGAGTGCCTACAACAAAACGAAATAATTCAAGGTGCAATACAAGAAAGTAAAGAAAATGCTGAAGGGGCACCCCAGAACAAAAGCAGGAAGATAGGGAGAATCTCTGGCTATGCCACGCTTGACTAAGAGACAAGCCCAATGAACCCACTGTGAAACAAGGCATCCTGAAACATACCATTTGGTGCCAGTCTGTGTACCCTTTCAAGATAATATACTGAGTAAACTTGCAGTGGGGCTTAGCCAGTAAGTCAACATGGCATGCACAATGCAATATCTGGTGTCAAACTTTGACACTCAGGCATTATTCTGTTATTCTGGCCGTGTGAAGATGTTAAAGAATGAATGTGGCAACTTCATAATGGGCATGTCTGAAGGTGCTCACAGATGGGAAGCCATGCAACATGATGGAAGCATTAACACATGCTAATGTGACTTTTTGTCTGAATCTGCAATTTGCTTTGCCAATCTTTGCTCAATAACCAGTGACAACAGCATCTCCAAGAAAAGAGCTTCAGTTTCTACAGAATAAAAACCTACAGTAATTGTTGACATTTTTAATTTCGGCTGACATACAAGGCACCCTTTGCTGTAATACAAGGACCTTAGTCCTGGTGTGCATGCTCTGTCACATTAACTTCTATTTTCTGTAAGGAAGGCATGGAATCAAACTGTAAGACAGACACAAGTGATCACAGTTCAAGGGTGTTTATACCTATCTAAACCTAAATCTAAAGATGAGAGCAAGCTACGACCATCAAATAATAATATCACAGTCCTAGTGTTGTCTTGTCAAAATAAAAGGGCTTATACTAATAAACCTATTGCCAAACCTTCTGAATACAAATAGTGTGGGACACAATGTTATGCAAAAGAAAAGTGTTCAAGAAATCATATGTTAGGATATTCAAGCCATTGTCCTCCCTTCCCCAAGTTTTCAGCACAGGACAGGCGGCCCACTCAAGCTTAGCACAGTCTTTGCCTTCTCTAGCACGAGAATGCAGTTCAAATCTCAGTATCAGGGCCTTGCATGTCAAAGTCCCTTTGCCATTCAAAGTCTATTACTTCAGAAGGCATGATGCGACAAACAAACATTAAAAAGTTCCTTTCTCCTTGAGGTTCTCATGTACAACTTCTTGGGTGATTTTTGATTCACCCTGGGCCCCCCCTCATCCGGGCTCAGACCCACTTCAACACAAAGCTTTCAATTTATCTCCCTCTGTCAGGCTCAGACCAATTCCATATACTTTTCCAAACATTCTTTATTGTATCGAAAACGAGGACATTATCGACTGTGTGCAGGATTTGACTTGATCCGTTGCAGGACCACTTTGATTCACACTTATTCAATTGATCTTCCTCTGTTGGGCTTGGATCAACTTTATCTACCTTTATCTACCTTTATCACTTTTCAGCTGGGTACCTTACAGAGACCTTTGATTGAGTACCCACGTGGTGCCTGACCACTCTGTCAAAGGAATTGAAACTTGCTCTAAAGTTCAATCACTCATCAGCAGTTTTAACTCCATTTGCGTCTCTTATCACATGAATTTTACCAATGTTCGTTCCAGCGCTCATGATACAATGTTGCTGCTTGCACCGTTGCCTTCAACAGAGACCAGTCTTGTATCCGTCTCCCCAACTCATTGGCTGTGTTGCTTTCACTGAAGCAGCTTTGTTCTTGGAGCCATGGACAGTACCACAGTGGCTGGAGATTCTCCCCGCCTTGATTACTGACGTGGGACGACCCTGGTATCTCGACAAACAATGCATGATTCTTTAGCTTTGTTTCCTGGTCTTACGCTTTCTCTTGAGGTTTCATGGAAGCAATGGTTCCTTTCCGAAAAGGTAAAGGGAACTTCACCGCTTGCAATCCCCTTCTGTTTCGCCGTCTTTTTACTCTTGTTAAACTGTCATCTTGGAGTTTCTGTTTCCTCGTTTGCTTTGCCTCACTCCGAGTGTGTTCTCGTGCTCTGCCCTTTTTTTATCCGAGTGGGGAAGTGTAATGGAAGTCAGGTGTGAGTGATTGTCAATAATTGCCTGACCTCACCTGACCATAGTATTGGGACATGTCAGGTACACGACTCAGTGCGTTTTTCCTTAGAGCGGGCTGTCAGTGAGAAAGTGTTCATGTTGTAAAAGAGGAGGTTGAGTTCCTAAATAACATACCGGGTTGGATGGGGTAAAGGTGTTACAGGGAAGGGGATACTGCATCTCACCATCCGGTGTCCCACTCCCACTCCCCGAAGACTCCTCTCCCAGGTGATCCTCCGGTACTAGTCCACCCCCAGGAACTGGATCCAAAAACGATGACCGTGTCCTGGCCACATGGATGACAGATCCCCGGGTACTAGTGGGTGCGACACCTTCTGGTTTCTCACATTTCACAATCGCTGAAAGGCCTAGACAGAAACTAACTTGACTCCTGCACTCTCTCCACTGTGTGTTGCTAGATGCAAATGGCACTTCTCATGTGCAAAATTGTGTCCAAGAGCATGGTGACATTTGAGAGTATGTTTTACTGGCCCTTGTGTACACTTGAATGGAGTTCATGGCACAGCATTTCTACTGTAGCTTAGGTGTTTGAGCTCTTCTTACTAAAAAGGGACAGACTGGGAGTCAAGTTCAAACCTTGATTCGGTTCCATTGTGTGTGCACTTGAGTGTTTGAAAACAGTGTTGCACTTTAAGTAGGAAGACATGTAAGTAAGGCAGCTGTTATGTTTGTTACTAAGATGCCACTGAGCATACATTAACACATGGGCTGTGCCTGCAGCTCATGTATGCTTTGGCCAACAGTCAGCCTCATTGCGTTGTATCAGAGCTGATCTGCCACCACCACACCACAATTATCCCCATAGCTTGGTACCCAAGGGGATCTGAAACTTGATCTGTCTCTGTGCTTTGGAGATCCAGGTGACCTATCTTGAAATCAAACAAATCTGTCTCTTTGGTATTTCTATTGTTTGATTTATTTCAGAAAACACACCCCAAAATTCATTTGACAGGAGATTAAAATAATTAAAGAATGTGTGCAACATACTGTACAATATTAACTTGCCCTGTGCTGAGCTTCAGCTTACAGGTGTGCAGCTTGCATTTACAGGTTTCGTGTTCGCAGCCTCCTGGGTGTTTTGCTGAGGTTTGACTCATTCACGTGGCAAGTGTGCTGCATTCTATTCCCTTCAGCCCCCAGTCAATGCTATGCTAATACTGACTGTGACGCCTGACAGATATGGAATCGTATTAGACTTCTGCAGAGAGGCCAGTACTGCCTTTGACCTCTTGCAAGCTGTTTAAAATGTTTTACAGATGCGGGATTTCTGTCTACGCTATAGGCGTAGGCCAATATGCCCTGATTGAGGTTCTAAGAATGGATGGCTTTATTCACTACGATACTCTGCAAAAAAGTTATACTCCATAATATTGCGTGATGTGTGACCCCTCTTCCTACCCGTTTACAATATCCAATTTTCAAAGACAATCATGTCTCAATTAGTTGTAAAGTCCTTCCCTTTTTTGCACAGCACAATGCCTAAAATCATTGGCATAAAGGCGAAGGCCAAGCTGAAGATGCTTGTATCTGCTGTGTGCTCTACTACAGAAATAACTCTGGGTTTGCTGCACATTGTCTGCCATCCTCGGCTGCAGTGAGGTAAGTGCACCTACATAAAAGGAGAATTAAGAATGTGGATCCGTAAGTGCTCTGTCTGATGTGGCGATGCAGTGGAATGCTGTACCCTATACTATGGCTATGTGATGTTGGTGTTGCCCATACATGCCAACCCTCTCTTCTGTGGTGGGCCACATCAGGTTATCCACAGTGAGTTTGATTGTCTACATAGCCTGGTTATCCTGGTCTCTGCCATTGCTGCATTAAACTGGAGATGGTCACGCAGAGTGTGAAACCTTTGTCTATGTCCCGATTTTGTTTCTCCAGTTACGCAAGCTAGGTCTTGGTAAATTCTTTTCTGATTTTCACAGCAGGATTATGGAATAACCTGCTCATTAATATAAGAAAAGAAACAAACTACTTACGATTCCGTAAGCAGGTGAAGACTAGCAGCATTGTAACAGTGGTGCAGGGGCCTCAGCCTTTGAGCTGTTCCCACTGAATAAACTCAGCCCCCTGGACTAAATGGCCCAGGGAGTGAACCCCGATTTCTCAAAGTTTGTTCTGAATATTTGCTCCTTGGTAAGTGGGAGCTCATGAACCGCATACAAAACAAATTCAGAATGATACCCCGCTCCCTTATTGGTGCTGGAGGTGACCCAATCCCATGCCCATCGGGTAACGCCAATAGGTTGGATCTCATTCCTGGGGATGCATCTAGGAGTCCCCATAGCATACCCTTTAAGTCATCCGGACGGGTAGTAACCCTCTCCAGTTTAGTGTATGATAGGTCAGCCGTAGGATGCCACCACCATATAGCATATTGAATCTGGGAGGCCAGATAGTAACCATAAAGGTTGGGGTAGTCAAGACCTTGTGTGTTAAATGGTAGGGTCAGTGTATCCAATGTGATCCTCGCCTGTCCCCCTGCCCATATGAGCTTAGTTAGTAGAGATCGGGCACATTTCCAGAACCAGGTAGGAGGGACCAGTGGAACATTATTAAAAATATATAACATCTTGGGGACCACTATCATCTTGGCCAATGCTAGACGTGCAGCTTGCGATAGAGGGAGGTAGATCCAAATGGAGATACTGCACTCAAGATTTTCGAGGGCTGGACATAACTATCCTTAAAGAGTATAGATGGAGAAGTGGAGCCTTTTATGCCCAAATACCTCATTCCCCCTGGGCACCACCGGAAATATGTGCCAACATTAGTCAGGAGTTCTGTGGATGCTATGGGTAGAATTTCTAATTTGGACCAGTTGATTTGCAGTCCCGAAAACCCCCTGAACCACGCTATTTCCTGCACAAGGGGTTGCACATTTTGTTTCAGGTTTTTTATATATAGCAGGATGTCATCTGCGTAGAGGGGAGATATAGCTAAATAATTTGGTCTGGTTGATGTGTGGAGGTACTTGCACCCTAACACAAGGGAGGGGAATAATTGATGTATGTGAGAGAATCTGCACCGCTCTATGTGCGTGGAACTCTCTGATGGCGCATGCCAGCGGTTAGACCATCAGAGCGAAGAGGATGGGGGAAAGTGGGCACCCTTGTCTTGCACCTCTATTAGGAAATATGTTTTTGGAGACCAGCTGGTTTGTCAGTATCGCAGCCTGAGGGGCAGTATAAAGTAGTCAGACCCACTGTATATACTGAAACCCCAAACCAGTACTATGAAGGATTTAAAATAAGAAAGGCCACTCGACACAGTCAAAGGCCTTTTCTGTATCTAGGTCTGCAGCTATTATCGGTATGTCATCATTATAGTTGTGCATCAGTAAGAACAGCCGCCTTAGATTGTTTTGTGTAGACCTGCCTGGGATGAACCCCGCCTGATCGGGGAAGACTAGGGTGCACATATGAGGGAGGAGTCTGTCAGCTAGTACTTTTGCCAGGATTTTATTATCAGTATTTATGAGTGGCAGGGGTCTTTAGGACGCCAGCTGGTGGAGTCTTTGTCCAGTTTTAGGAGAAGAGTAATGTCCGCTGTTCTGCTGGATTCGGGGAGTAGGCCCGCAGCCATAGAGGTTTCATACATCTGGCAGAGGTGTGGGGCAAGGACAGCGGCATACTCCTTGTAGAATTCAGCAGAGATGCCATCTTGGCCAGGGCCTTCACCACTGGGGAGATCTTGATGACTCTGGAAATTTCATCAACTGTTGATGATGCATTCATCAAGTATGCATGAGCAGGTTCCAACCAGCCGTGGGCAACTCAATGCAGGTATGCCCCAATTTCTTCCAGAGAAACTTTCGATTGTGACGAATATAGTGTGGTATAATAGTCCAGGAAAACCTTATTGATCTCACTGGTGTCGTGAACCAGGCATCCGTTAGTGTCAGAGACCTCTAATATTTCCTCCTGGGCCTGTCCTTGCGAACCGCCAAAGCCATGGTACGGCTGGGTCTACCTCCCTTAACATATCTAGTGGCTATCTTCCCTACTTGCCATCTCTAAGTAGTCAGGTTTCTTACAGTATAACAATTTCTCAATCTGTGGATCACTCACCCGACACTGTCTATGCTCCAGATCCTTAATTTCATTCTCCAAGCTATGAAGGGACTCCCACAAGGATTTGAGTACTCCCCCTTCCCTGGAGATACATCGGCCTCCTATGAAGACCTTAAAGGCTTCCCAGACCGCTCTGAAGTCCGGGACCAAGTCTGTGTTAATTTGGAAATATTCCAGGATGCCTTCATAGACTCCATACCGGAACACCTCGTCCACTAGAGTGCAGGGGCGGAAACGCCAGCGTGGGGAACGTAATTCTGTGTCATGGATGGAGATGGAGGCGACTATTGGAGAGTAGTCAGAGAGCATCCTGGGAAGGATCTTGACGAACTGTGTAATCCCGAACAATGTAATTCTTAACATCACCTAATCTATTCTAGACACACTTCTGTGAAATCCCGAATTAAACGTAAACTCCCTTGTGTTAGGTTGCAGGTACCTCCACACATCAACCAAACCAAATGATTTAGCTATATCTCCCCAAGCAGTGGCAGCTTTAGATAAAGTAGTTTGCGTTGTTATTGAGTGATCTAAGTCCAGGGACACCGCAAAATTGAAATCACCCACACATATTACTTTGTATGCAGGGAATCTATGGATCATTGCAGCACAGTTCTGAAATAATTCAGGGGAATCCACATTAGGTGCGTAGACATTAATGAAAAGGGCTCCAAACCCTGAGCATTCAGTAGCCAGAAAATGTACCAGCCTTCTGGGTTGCCTAATTTATCATGCAATCTGAACTTCAAGGACTGGTGTATATATATCGCAACCCCTTCCGACTGTGAAGAGAATGCAGAACCGTATCTGTTTATCCCCACCCTCTACAAGAGGCAGTGGGTCATTAACGGGGAGGTGTGTCTCCTGTATATTTGCTGCATGCAGTGTAGCATGATTGATCACCATTCAAAATGTTGTTATTGGTGTGTCCTCTGATGTTCCAGGACATTACCTTAAGCAATTCACCCCCCATGGCCATTCACATTCAGGGTTATCAACGAATCATCACAACCCAACCTGTGTATATCGGTAAACCTCCCCACAAGCATAGCACATATCCACAACACCTGTGAATCGACCACTGAAGTGTACTACAGCATAGGCACCTTTTAATTAGCCCAACTCCTACACCCACGCAAGCCAGAAACCACAACATACTGGCTTGACCCCAATTACCAACACAGCTTAAAAAACAGTTGAAACACATAACTACTGCAGTGGCTGCAGGAACGGGGCATTGTATGCAGCCGACAGACTCCATTGGGGGCGGGCTCGTAGAGTTCAGGTATGTTTGTCCCTCGAAGACCAAGGATCCTCTGGAGCTCAGAACGTGGCATACGGAATTGCTACCCTAGGAGAGGGTGTTAAGATAGTCAAGAAAAGCAGATAATAGGGTCTTATATCATCACGGTGGGTGCCGTGGGGAGCCATGGGGGGTAGGTTGTTCGGTGGCAAAACGCTCTGCTGCTTTCCGGGGTCATGAAAAAGATTGTTTTCCCACTGTGTATCACACAAAGTTTGACTGGGAACAGCATTGCACAGAGGATACCTTTGCATCTCAGAGCATTCTTTGCAGCTTGAAAAGTTTTCCTTTGTTCCTGCACCTGTGGGCTAAAGTCTGGAAATAGGCAAATAGTGGCTGAGTCCCAGCGGAGTTCACCCCGTCCCATGGCCACCATGAGTCTATCTTAAATCAGATCAAAAACGTGTGACCGCATTCCAACGGACATTTTAATCAGGTTTGACCTGTTAAAGGTGTACCTATTACACCATTTACGGGGAGCTTGGGTTGCGGGGGTGTCCCCCGCTTCCCTTAAATGGTATAATGGGTCCGGGGGTTGCGGTGGTCTCCCTTGCGAACTTTACATGGATTACGGCAGCAAATCCACAGCCTTTTTGCCGTGATATTTTGTGTCCATGGCCATTTTTGCCGCAATTTTAACACATGGAACCCCCCAATGTCTTGTTTCATCCCCTATGCAATTTTAATCGACCCACAATTGTCCGGATTTCCGCGATTTCACCGAATCCACTTCACCTAAAGGAGAAATCTTCAAATGTATTTTTCTTCACATATTATTTTTTATTATGCAGGGCGGGAGACCCTCGCACCCCCACCACTTCCCCATACCTTATCCTATCCTCTTACCCCACCCCACATCTATGTTTTGAAATGTACCTACTTACCGAACCAATTAGAAGAAAAAGAAACGGGAAGATTTCTGTCTAGGTGAAATTGTATTAACTGAAATCTACGGATACCCAATTTTCCAATGTCCACTATCAATAGATTGCATGATGTAGAGTGTTGAAATTCATCGGATTTCACAGCCTTTTCCACTGTCCTTAAATAAAAAGGAAGTCTTTCGAGTCTCAGTTGAGTTTTTTATAATGTGCCCCATAAGACATTGTAATGCTCGTTGTGTTAGTCACATTGCTCGGAGCAATGTAATGTTATTCCTTATTTACAGAATGCGCAAGCTGCTCATGTGAGCTAAGGGACGCTTAATAAAGACTGCTTGGAAGACTTATGGGCCCTTAATGGACTCTATGGCAAAAGGCCAAAAAACGTTTCCAGGAGTTGGAGTAAAGTGTCAACGTTCACCCATCAAAATCTGTTCTACAGCAGTCTAAGGAGTCTCCAAGCGAGCCAGCACGTGCCTGTCACTTAAGCGGCAAGCCCTGTGCCAGGATCTAAACATGTAATGTAAAGAGTCTTGTATAGAGCAACTTCGTCCACTTTGACAGCCTCTTGGCGCTATGTGTGTAAATTAATTCCAATATCACTGTCCTTATCTTTGATATGGAAATGAAAGGCTGGTTCGAGTATCCAAAAGTGGGTCACAGGCATTTATGACAGATAACATCATTACTTCTAAAACTCGAGTGCGATTTGCTGACATATGAGTGCCACCTACACATGGATGAAAAGGAGACTGATGGCGATGACTTCAGGAGCCTGAGAAGGAGGAACATGGGTTGATAAATATGCACAAGGGGAGATGGGCAGTGCGTTAAGCGGGGTATGAAATTGAGGGGCACCAACATTTGGGGGCGTGGCTTGCCTTATGGACGTGGTCTAAGACTTGATGGGCATGACCTAAAGAAGAAAATACTAAAATGCACAGGGGTGGTCTGGCCTACATAACTAAGTGCAAATTGCAACACAGTCTGCTTTCTAGATTCCTTAAAGTAGAACAAATCAAAGCTCAATGTCCTGTATTGGACCCTTAACTGGGGCCATTGACAACAGGTTAGTTGTTGAGACACATTAACAGGTTCATTAGCATCCCAGTACAGAGATACGCAGAGACAAAGGCCAGCGTACTGAGCTTAATATGGGGCCCCTCCCTGCCACCATCTTGAATGGCCATGGGTAAAAGTAAGGGTGCAATGTGCCCGGTTCACCATACTGGACAACAGCATCGCTTTAGACCATGACACACATTCTATTGCCAGGAATAGAAGGCAAATGGCGCTATGCAGAGAACCAGAGAAGCTGTGAGTGAGGTAACAAGAATTGGGACCAGGTTTTCCAATCACCACGTGGCTGCCCATCGCCTACCAGATGTTGAGCTGTCATGGCATGCCACCACTGTATAGTCAAGGGCCTGCGAACAAACAACATGCAATACAGCCACTGCGCCATGCATAGCACAGCACAATCATGTGTGCATTGTGCATAGGGGCAGTTATTATGTGCATCTCACACATGGTAGCGTTGTGGCATGCATTGCAGAGATATTATGAAATGCACAGCAATGGGAATTCTCCTATATTGCAAAGCAGTGTGCGAAACGAAAATGTGATGGCATGCTATGCTGAGTCTGGTCCCATTTGGACAACCACTGTAGCGCACATCTGCTGTAACATAACATTAGGTGTTTTGGATAGTGAGGGGTAGGGTGGGAATGGCCATAGGGATAAGCATGGCTGTGGGCATTCAATTGGGGGGCAAATAACCAAACAACACCTACAAGCACTCCTCATATGCCAATTCTCCCCATCTGCAACCTAATACAATAGTTTCTGCACATAGACCAAACTAAAAAGTTTGAATACCACTGCCCTAAGAGCACACAAGCAACTGCTAGCACTCCCTTATGCTTTGCTCCCATCTCCCCCGCCTCCTGCTGGGAACTCTGCTGAGAACTTTGATCTCTGCGTTATGTACTTAGACCTGTTTAGCCCATAAAACCCTGCCAAGAAACACTTGTGCTCTGCTGAGAGTAGAATGGGTTTAATGGCCCGAGGACCTCTTATCTACATCGCAATTAAAATGGACTTTCCAATACATATGCCCTCTAGAGTTTGCAGTCTCTCTGTCCCCTTTCTATCTAAGGGTCTCAGGATGTTTTCCTTCCTTATACCACTTACAGATAATAGAGCTTCCTGGGCTTGTCTGTATTGTATTGTAGTTGGTTATTTATATAGCATTTTTTCCCCATTTGTATGGCCTCAATATGCTTTGTGGTTGGAACACCGTCGGTGACCGTAGTCAATGAGTTGGAAATTCTAAGAGGTTTATATTAGGAGATGCATGTGTGTATTTTCCCCGGACTAGGATTTAGGTGGCTGGCTAGGCTCGCCTAAGCATCCCAACAAAAAAAGAATGGTCAGTCACTGGGTGGGCGCTGTTGCTGGTATGCGATAGAGTGCTATTGTTGAGAGGGTCGATGTGTGCCCAGCTGTACCAAATTTCTTTTCATTGCTAGTCGCTGTATGCTAGAGGCCAGGTGTTTCAGTGTGGACGGCTATATGTGCTACTAGACCGGATGAACATATCCATAGCTGCATTCTCTTTCACTTGACAGACGACTCAACGTTTCTTGCCCAGGCACTGAGTTGAGAACTGCACAGCTGCGCTGGATGGTGATTTATTCTTATGCCTCAGAGTGCTCCCAGGTTGAGGGAGCACTCTGAGGCATACAAATAAATCACCACAGAGTGCAACTGTGCAGTTCTGAACCCAGTGACTGGGCAGAAAACTTTGAGTCATCTGTTAAGGAAAAGTGGCCCCCAGAGACAAGGCTTGCTTAAGGTGGAAGTCACTTAACTGGTTGTGGCTTCTCGTCCGGCATGCAGGAGATCCACTCGTCTCAGTGATGAACAAGGCAGGTACTCAGATTGACTGGGATCCAGGCATGCAGCAGGTAAGGTCAGACCAAACTTGCCTGCCCTTTTATCAGGCTGACTGCCTGGTCTTGGGCCTGTAACTTTGTGTTTTGACTCCATAGGATTTCAAACATTGTGAGGGGTCACCAGATGAAGTTGCGGTTACTGTCCTGCCATGATGCTATTGGCTGCCGCCAGTGTGACTGACAGAAGTGCCAGCCAGACCATAGGGCAAACTGCAACTTCCTATCGCGGCCCGGGTTGTGAGAGAGGGTTGCAGTTTACGTGACATTGTGACTGGAACTTTAATCAGTCAGGTGATTTTCCTCATGGGGCGGGCAGTCTCAACGGGATTAAGTCCTGCCACAGCGTTGTGGGACCAGAAGGCCTCAGCAGGGCCCCGAATGAGCCCCACCAGCTGTGTAAGATCATCCACCACTACCACAAGCACTGACTCAGTTCCTCTACCAGGGCGTATCCCAGACTGAAAAAGATCAAAAAAGTGAGACGATTCTAGAAAATTGCCAATAAGTGGGGAAATAAGAGATTCAAGCACCTTCATAGTGAGCAGAGAAGAGAAATGGGATGGACATTTGAGCGGACTGCAGGGTCCAGAGACGGCTTCTTCAGTAGGGGAATCACCAAAACATGTTTTAGATCATTAGGGATATGACCCAAGGCAAAGGAGTCATTAATTGCCAATGTGATCCAGGGGCCAGTGTTGACAGAGATATCCTTCAGAATTGAAAGAGGAATAGAGTGCAAGGGGAAGTAGATTTTAAACTATTTATGGCAGATAGTATATACAGAGAAAGTAGGAAATGAAGCCCAGCCTACCCTGCACCTGTGATGACACTGGCAGCATCTAGGAAAACATTGAAAGGTTGCAATGTAAAGATGAAGGCGAGCACAGTAATGACGTGGTAAATGCTAGCACATATCCTTCAATATTTTCACTGGCGTCCTCCTAGCCGTCTCTGAATGACAATCGTGGGTGGCCTTTTGCCTATGAATGTGGCTCATGCATCTGCATACATAATGGTGGCCCGTGGTATGCCATTAGCAACCATCATGACTGTGTTGGGTGGCCTTTTCACACCAACAGGAGTCAGCTGGGAGGCTTGAAAAAGCTCTAAGTGCTGTGCTAGTACAGGGCACTTGTGTACTGCACTTTGAAATCCTAGGGCTCTGGTTATTGCTGATCAGTTGTAATATGTCATTAACAGGAATACAATGGATACCCACAGGGGAGCAACTAGACAACTAGACTGAAAGATCAGGTTTGCGGTGGGGGTTACCTGTCAAACGGTAGGGGTGTGTCTACCAGCAGAGATTTTGTGTGGGGGAGTTTGTGTAACCAATAGGACGTTGTGTATTTGATGACATTCATAGTGACTTGTACTAGAGTAGGGCTTAGTTGCCCACCTGATGTTAGATACCCAATCACTATCCTGTCAGTATGGAACATATACTTATATGTTCCCTCCAAGCCTATCACTTTCCCAAGTAGGTTTTTGTAGTTTGCCACATAGATTGTCGTCAGTGATGACGAGTTTTTACTGTATAAACTGTGTTTTTTATGAAACTCGCTGAGTGAGAGAAATCAAGGGAAACATCCGTTAATGTTCGTTGTACTCCCTGTTTTAGACAATTGCAAATAAAACAGACTAACTACTAACTTTGCCAACTTCCTGAGTCAGTCTGATTATTGATGTTTGAGTACATTCTGCATCCCCATCTATCTCAAAGTATTGCTACCTCTTCTTAAAGGGCCCTTAGATACATGGGTTCACCATAATCTCATGTAAGACTGGGCAGCACTGCATTTGGATCTTCTTTGAGGTCTCAATGGGCCGTCAGAATGACTAAAAACTGGCGGTCTTGAATTTCTATACAACAACCACACAGAGACATTGAGCCTTTTATCGACGTGTTGACCTGACTCTTAAACAAAAATGCTGGACAATCCTTTAACCAAAGGTCAACCACGTCCTCTTGTTACCTATCTATGACCTCCCCAGGTCACTATACCTCAGTACTTTTAACACATAGGTACTGAATTACAAAAAGAACAAGGTCTTGAATTTCTGTCATGTCATAGTGTCATCTGATATAGCATCCCTTAGCCTAACATTACACACCATATAATAATAACAAGGCATACAAGCTGGAGAAAGAATGTTTTACATGTATATACACAAATAATTGCAAACAACTTTTATGTTTCCAGAGTAAAAAAGGTTGTTCCCAGCTACTATTGGGTAGTGTGTTGATCAGGATATGTTAAGAATAACTACCTCAAAACCATTCCGCCTCCCACCCTAACTGACACAAGAGTTACCATCAAAACAACATTGTTGGCACAATGAACTACACACCACTAAAAGCACGTGTCTACACTAAATTTACCAGAACACCAAAGCAACCCACAACAGATGGAGCAATATAACTCTTCACACTGCCTAAACACCACTTTGACAAACACCACAGACAACCACACAAAAATCTTACATTACCAACTTTGGGCGCACATTAATCACTGCTCCAGACAAGACACAGAGGGCCTGATACAAAGCCTTTTTCAATTGGGTTTCTCCATTAAAAACACCTTTTGTAAATCAGACTCCACAGATCTAAAATGTACACACTATAGAGAGGACTATCTTTTCAGATCTGCACACATGAGCATTGCAATAAAGCAAACTTGCTCTAATCCCCTGCTCCAACATCAGTCCTACACCCTGTCTCTTGGAGATGACGAAGCTTCAAGAAACTATGACACATGTGCTATACAAGACTGGAAAACATAGTATAACAAGGCATGACAAAGAGTTTCACTCATTCTCTTGTCGGGCAGTACTGTGGATGGCCCAAGCAACGTTGGTGCTTGGCAAAAACAGTGGAGTCTTTTTTTCCAAATATTGTGACCTTAATCTCTTTTGACGACTTTGTGCAGTTAATTCACAGTGAGATTACATTATTTGCCCAGAATCATGCACATATTGAAAGTATTTAACCCAGGACGTTAACCCACTCTGCAATTTAGGCACTTGACTGCATATCATCAGAGCTCTACTTCATATAAATATTTAAGTTTTCATTTCTAACGATTACAACAACACTGTCTTTTTCAGGCCGATTCCTGGAATTAATGTGCGCCGAAAATTCTGGCGCAGAGGTGCCAAAACGTGCGATTCGCAGTAAAAGTGCGAAAATCGCAGTGCAACTGTGAAAATCGCAGGGAAACCAGCGCACATCGATTCATGGAAGTCCGTGCGCGAGAAAAATATTGGATGTGCGCTGAAAAAGTGCGCGGCGTACGCCGGCGCACAGGTCATCCAACGGCGTGCGCCACGGCCGCTGCGAAATCGCACATAGCGCGGTGCACATTACAAAAGTAGGCGGAACACGGGCGTAACACTCGGAATGGGGAACAACGCGTGAAAATATGGGCGTCACGGGGGATGTACAGGAGGCAAGTGCACGGAACGCCCACACGCTCGCCTACAACTCGTATTCATGGAATCGAATAGGGCAAACCAGCGCACGGTCAAAGACGCGCACAGGGCCAAACAAGTACGCCACAAGAAAGCAGGCGGTAGCGTCCCTGCGCCTTAAATAAATGTGCGCCAAAATGTGCGCTAACAAAAAGCACCCATATACAGCTATGATGAAAGATCCATACAGTGGCCCTCTAGGACAAATGAGGTGCAAAGGGGTACCGACAAACACGGACACCTACTGTGTGAAAAATAGCGTGTGCGTGTATTACGGGGTTCGCGGGAAGTTCCACACGCGATTGGCCTGGGCACGTGTATTCCGGGGTGCGCGTGAAGTTCCACACGCAATTTCAGCAGGGTACGTGTACTCCGGGTGCGCGGCAAATTCCACACGCGAATCCAGCAGCCTACGTGTATTTCGGGGGTGCCGGGGAGTCCCACACGTGAATTGGCCGTGTGGGTCCTCCCAGCTGTTCCCTCTACACCCTCCACGGCCCCTGCAGGTGGCCCACACCACAGGGGACTACCCTGCACCCCTGCACATGTCCCGCAGGCAGCCCATCCACCATGGCCATGCCCCCCAGCCAACCCACATGTCACCTTGCACTACTGCCCACCAACGCATGTCTCCCTGCACCCCCACCCCCAGCACTGTAGGGCACCCTCCACCAGGCCCCCACTCCTGTCTCCCTGCACCCCCACCCCCCAGCACTGTAGGGCATCCTCCACCAGGCCCCTACTCATGTCTCCCTGCACCCCCACCCCCCAGCGCTTTAGGGCACCCTCCACCAGGCCCCCACTCATGTCCCCCTGCACCCGCACCCCCCTGCATCCAGGGGCACCCTCCACCAGGCCCCCACTCCTGTCTCCCAGCACCCCCACCCCCCAGTACTGTAGGGCACCCTCCACCAGGCCCCCACTCCTGTCCCCCTGCACCCCCAACCCCCAGCAGTGCAGGGCACCCTCCACCAGGCCCCCACTCATGTCCCCCTGCACCCCCACCCCCCTGCATCCAGGGGCACCCTCCACCAGGCCCCCACTCCTGTCCCCCTGCACCCCCACCCCCCAGCAGTGCAGGGCACCCTCCACCAGGCCCCCACTCATGTCCCCCTGCACCCCCACCCCCCTGCATACAGGGGCACCCTCCACCAGGCCCCCACTCATGTCCCCCTGCACCCCCACCCCCCTGCATCCAGGGGCACCCTCCACCAGGCCCCCACTCCTGTCTCCCAGCACCCCCACCCCCCAGCACTGTAGGGCACCCTCCACCAGGCCCCCACTCCTATCTCCCTGCACCCCCACCCCCCTGCATCCAGGGGCACCCTCCACCAGGCCCCCACTCCTGTCTCCCAGCAACCCCACCCCCCAGCACTGTGGGCACCCTCCACCAGGCCCCCACTCCTGTCTCCTTGCACCCCCACCCCCTGCATCCAGGGGCACCCTCCACCAGGCCCCCACTCATGTCCTCCTGCACCCCCACCCCACTGCATCCAGGGGCACCCTCCACCAGGCCCCCACTCCTGCCTCCCAGCACCCCCACCCCCCAGCACTGTAGGGCACGCTCCACCAGGCCCCCACTCATTTCCCCCTGCACCCCCACCCCCCTGCATCCAGGGGCACCCTCCACCTGGCCCCCACTCATGTCCCCCTGCACCCCCACCCCCCTGCATCCAGGGGCACCCTCCACCAGGCCCCCACTCCTGTCTCCCAGCACCCCCACCCCCCAGCACTGTAGGGCACCCTCCACCAGGCCCCCACTCCTGTCTCCCTGCACCCCACCCCCCTGCATCCAGGGGCACCCTCCACCAGGCCCCCACTCCTGTCTCCTAGCACCCCCACCCCCAGCACTGTGGGCACCCTCCACCAGGCCCCCACTCCTGTCTCCCTGCACCCCCACCCCCCTGCATCCAGGGGCACCCTCCACCAGGCCCCCACTCATGTCCTCCTGCTCCCCCACCCCACTGCATCCAGGGGCACCCTCCACCAGGCCCCCACTCCTGCCTCCCAGCACCCCCACCCCCCAGCACTGTAGGGCACCCTCCACCAGGCCCCCACTCCTGTCTCCCAGCACCCCCACCTCCCAGCAGTGCAGGGCACCCTCCACCAGGCCCCCACACCTCTCCCCCTGCACCCCCACCCCACTGCATCCAGGGGCATCCTCCACCAGGCCCCCACTCCTGCCTCCTAGCACCCCCAACCCCCCAGCACTGTAGGGCACCCGCCACCAGGCCCCCACTCATGTCCCTCTGCAACCCCGCCCCCCTGCATCCAGGGGCACCCTCCACCAGGCCCCCACTCCTGTCTCCCTGCATCCCCACCCCCAGCACTGTAGGGCACCCTCCACCAGGCTCCCACTCCTGTCTCCCTGCACCCCCACCCCCCAGCACTGTAGGGCACCCTCCACCAGGCCCCCACTCATGTCCCCCTGCACCCCCACCCCCTGCATCCAGGGGCACCCTCCACCAGGCCCCCACTCCTGTCTCCCAGCACCCCCACCCCCAGCACTGTAGGGCACCCTCCACCAGCCCCCCACTCCTGTCTCCCAGCACCCCCACCCCCCAGCATTGTAGGGCACCCTCCACCAGGCCCCCACTCATGTCTCCCTGCACCCCCACCCCCCAGCACTGTAGGGCACCCTCCACCAGACCCCCACTCATGTCCCCCTGCACACCTACCCCCCTGCCTCCAGGGGCACCCTCCACCAGGCCCCCACTCCTGTCTCCCAGCACCCCCACCCCTCAGCACTGTAGGGCACCCTCCACCAGGCACCCACTCCTGTCCCCCTGCACCCCCACCCTCCAGCAGTGCAGGGCACCCTCCACCAGGCCCCCACTCCTGTCCCCCTGCACCCCCACCCCCCACCCCCCAGCAGTGCAGGGCACCCTCCACCAGGCCCCCACTCCTGTCCCCCTGCACCCCCACCCCCCAGCAGTGCAGGGCACCCTCCACCAGGCCCCCACTCATGTCCCCCTGCACCCCCACCCCCCTGCATACAGGGGCACCCTCCACCAGGCCCCCACTCATGTCCCCCTGCACCCCCACCCCCCTGCATCCAGGGGCACCCTCCACCAGGCCCCCACTCCTGTCTCCCAGCACCCCCACCCCCCAGCACTGTAGGGCACCCTCCACCAGGCCCCCACTCATGTCCCCCTGCACCCCCGCCCCCCTGCATCCAGGGGCACCCTCCACCAGGCCCCCACTCCTGTCTCCCTGCATCCCCACCCCCAGCACTGTAGGGCACCCTCCACCAGGCTCCCACTCCTGTCTCCCTGCATCCCCACCCCCAGCACTGTAGGGCACCCTCCACCAGGCCCCCACTCATGTCCCCCTGCACCCCACCCCCCTGCATCCAGGGGCACCCTCCACCAGGCCCCCACTCTTGTCTCCCAGCACCCCCACCCCCCAGCACTGTAGGACACCCTCCACCAGGCCCCCACCCCTGTCTCCCAGCACCCCCACCCCCAGCATTGTGGGGCACTCTCCACCAGGCCCCCACTCATGTCTCCCTGCACCCCCACCCCCCACCACTGTAGGGCACCCTCCACCAGGCCCCCACTCATGTCCCCCTGCACACCTACCCCCCTGCATCCAGGGGCACCCTCCACCAGGCCCACACTCCTGTCTCCCAGCACCCCCACCCCTCAGCACTGTAGGGCACCCTCCACCAGGCACCCACTCCTGTCCCCCTGCACCCCCACCCCCCAGCAGTGCAGGGCACCCTCCACCAGGCCCCCACTCCTGTCCCCCTGCACCCCCACCCCCCAGCAGTGCAGGGCACCCTCCACCAGGCCTCCACTCATGTCCCCCTGCACCCCCACCCCCCTGCATCCAGGGGCAACCTCCACCAGGCCCCCACTCATGTCCCCCTGCACCCCCACCCCCTGCATCCAGGGGCACCCTCCACCAGGCCCCCACTCCTGTCTTCCAGCACCCCCACTCCCCAGCACTGTAGGGCACCCTCCACCAGGCCCCCTCTCCTGTCTCCCAGCTCCCCCACCCCCCAGCCATGCGATTTGCCTGGGTACGTGTATTCCAGGGGTGTGCGGATAGTCTCACACGCGATTCCATCAGGGTACGTGTATTATGGATCTGCGTGAACTTCCACATGCGATACCAGCAGGGTACATGTATTACGGGGTTCACGGGAAGTTCCACACGCGATTGCCCTGGGTACGTGTATTTCGGGGTGCGCGGGAAGTTTCACATGCAAATTTGCAGGGTATGTGTATTTCGGTGTGCGCGTGAAGTTCCACACGCGACTGGGCCTGTGAGAGTGGGGTACGTGTATTCCAGGGGTGGGCGGGAATATTTACTCGCGACTGGGCCTGGGAGAGCATGTTACGTGTATTCCTGGGGTGGCCGGGAAGATTTACACGGTCGCCTACAACGCGCCAAAAAATAAAAGGTCCAATCCTGAAACACGTACGCCAGCATGAAGCAGGCGCACGTCCCGCGCAGCATAAAAGAGTGCGCAAACAACAAACAAGCTCAGACGCCAGGATGAATATACCATTCCTAGCAGCAGTGGCTGTGGGATACCGCAGGAGGAGGAGAAGGATAGTCAGGGCCAGAATCTTCACACCCAGAACCAGCCTATTTGGTATGCCTGATGACCAGGTGTATGGGAGGTACAGGTTTCCACCACACATAATACTCGACCTGGTCAGTGAGTGGGAGGATGACCTCACATCACCCACCCTGTGCTCCCAAGCACTCAGCCCCCTGGAGAAGGTCCTCAATGTACTGCACTTCTTGGCTACCGGATCATTTCAGCGGACAAGTGCCATAGTGGGGGGGGTGTCACAGGCCACGCAGTCACGGTGCCTACACCAGGTGTTGGCCATCATCACTGCACGCCCATCAGTCCGCAGGCACATATACCTGCCCAGAACACCTGCAGAAAGGCAGGCTGTCAGCCAGGATTTCTACAGGGTGGCACAATTCCCCAAAGTGCTAGGTGCCATTGATTGCACCCATGTGGCTCTACGTTCCCCCAGGGCATCTGAGCACATCTATAGAAACCGCAAGCACTGGCATTCCATCAATGTCCAGGTAGTATGTGATGCCAAGGGAATTATCACCACAGTATATGCCAACTATCCAGGGTCCACCCACGACCGCTTCATTTACAGGATGTCAACCCTAAACCGGGACATGGAAGCTGGGCGGCATGGCGATGCATGGCTGCTTGGTGAGTAGAAATGCCACAGCACACGCATGCATGACAGATACAGAGTAATGCCAATACCCCACTAATGATCCCCATCACCACCTCCCTAGGGGACAGTGCCTACCCTCTGAGCACACACATGATGACGTCAATTCGGAACCCCATCACGCCTCCCGAGGTAAGATACAACACAGCCCATATTGCAACACGGGGCATACTGGAGCGCGCACTCGGAGTGCTCAAGTCACGCTTTCGCTCCCTTGACCGTTCTGGTGGGCAGCTGTTATACGCTCCCCCAGTAGTGTGCAGGATCATAGTGGAAGCATGTGTTCTGCACAATATTGCAACACACCGGGGCCTGGCTGTGGACATGGTGGTGCCCCCACATCCCCAACCACATGCACGCCCACTGCGCATGGGAGGGGAAAGGCCACGGGGTGAGGCAGCCCGTACGCAGCTGGTGGCTAATTACTTCACATAGAAAGCACACCCCTGTGGAGTGCACACAGCCCTGGCACATACCATTTGACAATCAATGATGACTCAATCTGACAATTCTGATGAATTAAGGGACAGTCAACTGTCAGAACCATAGCAGCCTGAGATTGTTCATCTGGAAGTGTCACAATGTGTGCATCCTTACCTACACAAACACCACCAATGCAGTGTCATCAAAAGACACACTTCCATGCAGCAAAAATGAATACCCACTTGCAAAATACAACATGAGAACAGTGACATGTCACCCAATCCCTCCCCGGCACGGCCACACAACACACCATGGCATGTCATGCAATGTGAGAGAAAACAAATTAATCCCCACAACATGACCCAAGTGTCACCAACTACAGTGTCCCTAATGGAAACTGGCCACACATGAAATGCTCACAGTAATGCAGGACCAACAACACACATTACCAAATACTTACCAATAATACCAATCACCTACACAATCTCCAACCTACCATAAAAATGACAGTACGGACTTAAAAAATTGGTAGCCTCACTACCTGATAATGCCAGCACTTCGAACACTTCCAACTATACAGTGTTAGAGCCACGCAAAGTGTAGGTGCACTGCTTACAACATGGACTCCAGTTCCAAAGTAGACGGCCTTGTGAAGACATGAGAAATGGACCTGCAAATTAGGAGGATGAGATGGATGCAGAGGCACATATCAATATACCATGCAGTGTACAATACAACAACAATATGCACTAGGAATGTATACACAGTATTGACTACAGACTGCCCACACATCAAATGGGAGTCCAACGTCACTGTGTAAGTCAATGTCACTTGGGCACACCCTTTGCAAGCCCATGGAAACGGGAAGAAGGAGGGGTGTGTGTCACACAAACCCAAGCATCTGACCCAAATTCAGGACAAGCCTGCATGTGCCCAGCCACAATACAGCGTATGCCCACGGGAGCCACACAAGGCAACACAATGTCCAAAAAATCAAGAATCAAAAATAAAAAAAAATAAAAATAATAATCAAAAATCTAAAATGGCCATGAATGGGCCCGGGGGGGTGGAGGAGGCCACCCAGGAGGTCCGAGGACAGGGTGCACACCAAAACCCACCTGTGTGAATCTTGAGAAAAAAAAAACACCTCCATGGGCTCATGGCCTGCACGGCTACCCTATTGTGGGAGAATCGCTGCTGTCGCTCTCCTCGCCCTCTGCAGCTGCATCAGGAGGTGGTGGCACTATGGGAGGCAGCCCACGCAAAGCCCTAGTCTGGTCCTCCATGGCAGCAAGCATGCGGGTGTGGAAGGTCTGGTTCTGGAGGATAATTGTGCGGAGGTCCCCATGCAACAACTCACGGGATGCCCGGACCTCCTCCCTAGTTGCCTGCATCTCAGCTGAGAGCGTACGTGTGAGCCACTCCAGATGCTTTTCTGTCCTTGTGTTAGCTGAAGCCTCAAGCTCAACCAGAGTTGCCCTGAGCTGACGGAGTTCCACCCTCAGGGCTTCCCTGTGGCCCTGGGACTCAATAGAAATGGCTTCCCGCAGAGTCTCCAGTGCCGCCCTGTCCCTGTTGGACGCCAACATGTCCTCCCTGTGTGACTGGCTAATGGAGTCTGTTGCCTGCTCTAGTTGTTCAATTAGCCTTTCTTGGGGGACAATGGAAGTGGCCACCCTATCCATGGCCTGAGCCATCATCTCAGTTGATGCTGCCTGTTGGTTTGCCATACCGTATATGGATTGCTCCCATGCGGTATTGCCAGGTGGCATAGGGCCACCGTGTCGGCGGGCACCACACCTGTCTGGCGCAAGGCGAACTGCGCCTTGCTGTGCCGGCACTGCCTGAGGCTGCAGGACTGCATTCCCCCTCTGATCTGCTGGCCCAGGAACAGGATCAGATGTAGCGGAGTGTGACCCTGCATCCGTAACCACCAAAGGCGGACCTACCAACACTGACATCCCCATTGAGGGTTCTACCCCTGGTGCAGGTGGGTTGGACAGTACAGAATCCCTCCCAGAAACACTTACCTGCGACGGCACATAGGTCTCATCATCCGAATCAACACCTGAATAGAGCTTGGGGGAGGTGCACCCAGAGACACCCCTTGAGATGACGGTCTGCAGCACTTGTGGGTTCTCACCCACCACCACACCACGTCCCTCACTGGTGCCCAGTCGGGCCTGAGACCCCTCCTGGGTCTGCACCATCTCCACAACCCCAGCAGTATCAAGTGCGTCATCCCCTGCAAAGACATGAAAGAAAAGAAATGGGAACAGGAATTAGCACCATGGAACACAATTAGGGCTGGGAAGCAACAGAAACAGTACTTCATTGACACATGTCCCACATGACTATAACCCTCCCATGCATGCACTGTTACTGCGTATGAAGGGGAGGCAAATGTCACACATTGATGACACCAAGATGGAAGACCAACACATTTGCTGCATGCTGCCTAGCAGTGCCATCACACATTGGCCTGTGATTGGCATGTCCAATACACATACATGACACATGCCATCACACAGATGGCATGTAACCTAGCCATGTCACACATGTGACAATAGGACTGAGAAATGCCTAGTGAAAGTGGTGGAATGCAGACAATCAGCCTGAATGAACACAGAATAACATGCAACTATGTTGTGGCAAGTGGACACTTCAAGGGCAACTGGCGTGAGGTTGGGCTGAATATCTACTGTTGCCAGAAGGGATACTGCAACACCCAAATCCTGGTGCGCAGAATGTATTGGATGAAGCACATGGGTGACCCAAACCACTCAGGCACACACCCCCTCACCTGGCACTCAATCAGAAGCACTCACACACACACCATGCACATGGATGACAGAAACATGCATGTGCACTCACCGGACAATGCTTTGTAATCTGGCAGGTCTCCCACGCCTTGGATCTGTTCCACCGTGACGTAGGTCCCAGCAACATACTCATGTGGAGTGAGTTCTATGTCCTCTGCCGGAGACCCACCTCCAGTCACTAGAGTTGCGGCATACTTGAGCCCAGCTTTTTCTTTGCCCTGCGCTTAAGGTCATTCCAGCGCTTGTAGCAATCATTAGCTGTGCGCCTCACGAATCCAAGGGCACTTATGAGTTCCGCAATGGTCTGCCAGTGTGCGTGACGTTGTGCAGGTGTGGTCTTGCATCCTGCAATAATCACCTTTTTCGCTGTCATGTGCGGACACATACTCCACAAGTGCATCAAGTTTGGCCTGATTGAAGCTGGGCTTCCTTGGTGGGCCGGACTGTGTAGCCATGTCTGGGGCATCAGCCTGTACTGGACGAGCACTCTTCCTCTTCTGCTTGGAAGGTGGTGGTGATACTGAGTGTCCTACGCCGCTCTGGACACTAGGGGCAGGAGCCCCAGTGGACTGTGGACTAGGAGTGTGGGAATGAACACTCACCATGGAACTTGGTGCAGGCATTAGCTGAAGTGTGATGTAGTCAGGGGGAACGTCAGCAGGATGGACTAGGACCGACACTGTCCTGGCTGGGAGACTCAGAGCTGGGGTGGATGGAGCAGAAGCTGCCCCTGCAGCCTCCCCACCCTGCCTACTCGGGGCAGCAGATGACATAGCTGCCCCAGATCCATGTGGGCTGGTGACACCAACGTGTCCCCTAGACCTGCTGACCTGGAAGTCATCCATGGAGTCACCCTGTGCCAGGTCTGGTGCCACAATGGGCTGGTCCAACAAGGGCTGAGCAGGGATGGTGTCAGCCACGTTACCCTCAACCAGGGGGGGGCATGGGTGTCCCTGACTGGTCACCCACACATGGGGGCTAGGGGCACCATGCAAGTCCTGGCCACGTCCCCTACCGTATCCACCACGGCCACCTCTTGTGGCTCGCCCACCTTTGCCACCCTTACCGCGTGCTCGCCTCCCAACCATGGCACTGATGTTGTTGTGTGTATGGGAGTTACAGTAAACTATTGTCCTGGGCAATTGGGGGTCAAAGGGGTAGGGTACTAGATGGAATTTGTACCCTAGTGCTCTAGCAAGGCTGTATGTGACCCCTGGGGGAAGATGACGGGTCACGCAATGCACAGGCACCCCGAAAAAGGGAGATAAAGACATGAGTGGGGCCTGGTGGAGGGTGCCCTGCACTGCTGGGGGGTGGGAGTGCAGGGAGACATGAGTTGGACCTGAGTGGGGGCTGCTGGCAGGTGCCCCTGGATGCAGGGCGGTGGGGGTGCAGGGGGACAGGAGTGGGAGCCTGGTGGAGGGTGTCCCACAGTGCTGGGGGGTGGGGGTGCAGGGGGACATGAGTTGGACATAAGCAGGGCCTGGTGGAGGGTGCCCTGCACTGCTGGGGGGTGGGGGTGCAGGGAACATGAGTTGGACCTGAGTGGGGGCCTGCTGGCATGTGCCCCTGACTGGTGGGGGGTGGGGGTGCAGGGAGACAGGAGTGGAGGCCTGGTGGAGGGTGCCCCACAGTGCTGGGGGGTGGGGGTGCTGGGAGACTTGCGTTGGTGGCAGTGGTGCAAGGTGACATGTGGGTTGGCTGGGGGTTATGGCCATGGCGGATGGGCTGCCTGCGGGACATGTGCAGAGTAGTCCCCTGTGGTGTGGGTCGCCTGCAGGGGCCGCGCATGGTGTTGAGAGAACAGCTGGGAGGACCCACGTGGCCGATTCACGTGTAGGACTCTACGGCACCCCCGGAACACACGTAGGCTGCTGGATTCACGTGTGGAATTTCCCGCGCACCTTGGAATACACGTACCCTGCTGAAATCACGTGTGAAACTTCACGCGCAGCCAGAAATACACGCACCAAGGACAATCGCGTGTGGAATTTCCCGCGCACCTTGGAATACATGTACCCTGCTGAAATCGCGTGTGGAACTTCCTGTGCACCCCGAAATACACGTACACAGGGCAATCGCATGTGGAACTTCCCGCGTACCCTGAAATACACGTAACCAGGGCAATCGCGTGTGGAACTTCCCGCGCACCCCGGAATACGCATACCCAGGGCAATCGCGTGTGGAACTTCACGCGAACCCCGTAATACACGTACCCTGCTGATATCGCGTGTGGAAGTTCACGTGGAACCATAATACATGTACCCTGATGAATTTGCGTGTCAGACTACACGCGCACCCCTGAAATACACGTACCCAGGCGGATCGCACTGCTGGGGGGTAGGGGAGTGGTAGACAGGAGTCGGGCCTGGTGGAGGGTGCCCCTGGATGCTGGGGGGTGGGGGTGCAGGGAGACAGGAGTGGGAGCCTGGTGGAGGGTGCCCCTGGATGCTGGGGGGTGGGGGTGGGGGTGCAGGGGGACATGAGTTGGACATGAGTGGGGCCTGGTGGAGGGTGCCCTGCACTGCGGGGGGGTGGGGGTGCTGGGAGACATGAGTGGGGGCCTGGTGGAGGGTGCCCCTGGATGCAGGGGGGTGGGGGTGCAGGGAGACAGGAGTGGGGGCCTGGTGGAGGGTGCCCCACAGTGCTGGGGGGTGAGGGTGCTGGGAGACATGCGTTGTTGATCAGTAGTGCAAGGTGACTTGTGGGTTGGCTGGGGGGCATGCCCATGGTGGATGGGCTGCCTGTGGGACATGAGCAGGGGTGCAGGGTAGTCCCCTGTGGTGTGGGCTGCCTGCAAGGACCGTGGAGGGTGTAGAGGGAACACCTGGGAGGACCCACATGGACAATTCACATGTAGTACTCCCCGCCACCCCTGAAATACACGTGCCCTGATGGAATCGCGTGTGATACTTCCCGCGCACCCCGGAAATACACGTACCCTGATGGATTCGCATGTATTACTTCACGCGCACCCCTGATGTACACGTACCCAGGACATTCGCGTGTGAAACTTCCCGCAAACCACTGAAATAGACGTTCCCCGCTTGGCGTTTGCTGTTTGGCAGCCCTGTGGACTGGTCCAGGGTTAGCGCAGACATTTGCAATGAATTGGGAATTTTGATGGCTTTTCCTTGCGCGAGGACGTTCTTGGGGGCGTAACTGGTGCTGCTGCAGGGTCGCTGCGCCACTCTGCGCCACGGCTGGTTTTGGAGGCTAAAATCCATGAATACGCTCTGAGATGAAATGGATTTTTTTGCGCGCGGCTGGCGCAGTGTGTCGCACGGGGACACTGTGCGCCAGCCGCGTGCGCCACTTTTGTGCGAAATTCTATGAATTACCCTTGTGTTGACTTGCGAAATGCACAAATAACACAGTAAAGCAACCATACAAAATGTAATGCGTATAATATGTTAAGGCAAAATAATCTAATTGTACCTTTATTGTAAGCATCCCAAATGACAATCTACAAGTACCAGGATGCAAGAAATGCAGTCCGGAAAGATTTCCTGTTTACACAACTGTACTATAAGCACTTTAAACTCAGGTGTGGGGGGGGGGGGTTTAAAAGCATACATTACACAATGGGGATCTGATAAGTTTGCACTTATGCGCATGCAAGACCTTTTGTGCAATTTTAGACATTTGCACTTAGAAGTCCAAAACAAAGGTGTTAATGCAGGTTCAATTTCCTGTATGCCTTTTTTTTGCACTCAGTAGTGCAAACTGAGTGAATACCACGTCATTTATGCATGGCACGCAGCATTTACAATGGATTCTTATAGAATCCACCTACTTTTAGCTGGGGTAAAAAATAAGCATATTCCAAAAAAGCAAAAGCATTTACACACGCATACACATTTCATGCTGGCGTAAATGCTTGTGCATGTGTTTGAGGGACAGAATGGGGTTGCGATAACGGAAATTCTGTTCTGTGGCCCCTCTCCACCAAACAAATGAATGAAAATATAGTGTAACATAAAACGCATGTGCAAATGTTTTACATAAACATTTTGCCCATGATTTTTAAGCTCTGCCCGAAATATGCGTGACCCCCCACACTAAAAGAAATTATGTAATTATGTGTGAAGTTAAGAGCTTTTAACAAACAAAAAAAGCAAATCCTTTTTTGCATGTCAAGCAAGACCACATCATGGACGCAAACTAATATTTAAAAGGGAGTTTTATTTTTGTTACTTAGATTGGGCCTCATTATAAGTGTGCCGGTCCGGTAACAACGGTGCCGGTAAGCTTACCGGAAACCTGCTGGGCACAGCGACCATGGTAAGCAGACCTACACGGAAGCACCGTCAACATTATTAACGGTGCCCGTGCTTCCGTGTTCCCCATTCCCATTGAGTCCTATGGGACTCAAATGGGAATGGGGATTAACATTTTCCGGTGCCTGACTTCACGGACCGCTAGGGCTGTAATGCCCCGGTGTTTCCGTGAAGCCATGCGCCGGAAAACTTCACAAGTCCGATGGCAGCCTGCTGGTTTTACCGCCAAAGCTACTGCCATTGGGCCTCATTACACGGTAGGCGGTAAGGGATTACCTACGAGGTCCCTCAGCGGGAGACTCGACCAACCCGCTGAGGGACCTCGTAGGTAATCCCTTAGCGCGTCCCATCCTTAACACCTGGTCTGACCAGGTCTGACCAGGTGTTAAGGACGGGACCCACTAAGGGACTTCAGAGCTAATAACGGTACCGCTAATTGCGGTACCGTTATTAGCTCCTTCCCCATTCCCATTGAGCCCTGTGGGGGCTCGAATGGAAATGGGGAATGGTATTTGGCATGGGGGCTCTCGGGTCCTCCAGGGTCAGAATGACGTGGTAAGTCCCCATACCGCCTACCCGGACCCGGTATGCAGTAAGGGAGTAGCCATGCCACTAATAGCGGCATGGTTACCTCCTACCGTGTAATGAGGCCCATTGTCTAAGAAGCAGACACAGGGGGTCATTACGAGTTTGGAGGCAGCCATGGTGCTAATAGCACCATGGCTGCCTCCAAACCCGTATCCGGATCCGTGGTGTTGGAATGGGGACTTACCGGGACATTATGACCCTTGCGAACCTGGTAAGTCCCCATTCCGAATACCATTCCCCATTCCCATTCGAGCCCCTATAGGGCTCAATGGGAATAGGGAAGGAGCTAATAACGGGCCCGTTATTAGCTCCCTGGTCCCTTAATGGGTCCCACTAAGGGCGGCTGGTAAAACCAGCCAGCCCCAGTGGGACCCGCTAAGGGACCTCGGAATGCGGCGGTAGGGGGTTAACAGCACCGGCATCCTTACCGGTGCTGTTGACCCCCTGCCGCCGTACTCATAATGGCCCCCAGAGATTTGCTTGCTACCTGGGGCTGTGTGTGGTCTTTCAGTTAGAAAAGTCCCATAACTGAGCCAATTGTCTAAAGATTCACACCTATGAAAGGCACTGCTGATAATCAAAGAAAATGTATTGTGAGGCAGTGGTTAATTTGCTGTCTGCACAGCTCTGGACTCCAATTTTCATCTGCATTGTGTACTGCTTGTGACATATATGAAGGCGGGTAGGTCCCTTCATCCATGGCGCAGGATGTTGATGGTGGGGTGGAAGGACAATTAGACAAATGGTATTGTGCCCCTCCATATCCATGTATGTTAAGATAAGGGCCACTCCCTGATCCCATAACCCACTGATAATACTTGTATTATTCTTTTTGGTGTGTAAGGCTACCTCCACATCCACCCTGAATGAGAATCTGAGTGCTGGTGTTCTTGAACATAGCTTAGTAGTGCTGCCTCTCAATAAGTCTACACAAGAATGGAGTGAGATGCCGCAAGCAGCTGCAAAATGGCTCCTTTGGGACAGATCCTGGACTGGTGGGAGAGATGGTGGGAGAGATGGTGAGGTATCAGTCACAAAAGTGAAGCAGCCCTAAATCATCATGGCTCCTGTCTGGAAGCATTTATACAGTTAACCAATGGAGCATTTAACAGCATTTATTGATTTCTAGTCTGTCATTGAGTCTATGGGCCTAATTCCGAGTTTGGGGGTAGCCATGGCGCTATTTGTATCATGGCTGCCTCCAAACCTGGGTCCGTGTCCGGTCTGGGTGAATGGGGATTTACCAGGATATTCTGACCTGTGCGGACCCGGTAAATCCCCATTCAACCAACCATTCCCCATTGCCATTTGAGCCCCCATAGCGCTCAACAGGAATGGGGAAGACACGAATTACGGGCCTGTAAGTTAGGGGCCAGTTATTAGCGCCCTGGTCCCTTAGCGGGACCCGCAAAGGACGTGTGGTCGGACCACACAGCCTTTGCGGGTCCCGCTAAGGGACCTCGGAATTGGGCGGTAAGGGTTTAACTGCACTGATCTCCTTACCGGTGACTTTTAACCCTTACCGCCCAACTCGGAATGAGGCCCTATGACTTAATGTTTTGATATTAAAGCAGCTGCCCCTCCCAGAATCATACAGGTTATCAGGGATGGGCGCGTGAGTGAGACAGGTCAATTTAAGGCCAGGAGGGTCTCAAGAGAGAATGTAACGTTTGGATGGTCCTTTGGTCATTTTTCTTTCCTTTCTCAAAGGGCATCCTCTAAAATATGGTAGGGTTTGAGAAAAGTCTTTGGGCCTGATTCATGGAATATTTTGCACAGTGCAAAGTACTTTTCACTAGTGCAAAGTGACTTTGCACTGCCAACAAACCCTCTGATCTATGGTACAGTGTAAAGTTTCTTTTTGCTGTGCAAAGTGACTTTGCATGGCAAAAAGACACTTTGCGCTGTACCACGAATCAGGGTATTTGTTGCCAGTGGAAAGCTACTTTTCACCAGAGAAAAGTACTTTGCACCATGAAAAACCTTCCATGTATCAGGCCCTTTCAGTATGTCACCTAGGCAACAGGGTGAGACATAATTTCTCTGGTTTAGTTAGGTGTTAAACATTTGGAAATTCTTGGGACAGGGTTGAGCACCCAACAGAGGTCGTGGAGAAACACAACGTCAGCATTGGCCACAGGGGATCTCCTGAACGAATTGCCGAAAGCTTTGGGGAACTGATTTCATTATTGGAAAGAACTGATGACAAAGATGTTAGTAGTTGAAAAGCGCTTTGTAAACCTTACATTAGGTGCACAAAAGGCCTTAGATCTTGGGTTGAATTTGCTAGACCATAGTATTTGCACTTCTATAATCCTAGAGAGAAAAAGTAAGGTGTTAGGCAGGGAGGGAGGTTTTTCAATGGTGAGTGCATTTTCTATTTTAATTGGTGTGTTAACATATTACACAAGGAACTGAAAGTTATTAAAACACATTAGTAGTGTTAGCAGTTTATCACTGTGTGCAGGCATACACATGGACGCATCTTTGGGCAGGGTAACAATAACTAAAGCAGGCATTGACAAAGCCAATAGTTGTGGATGTTGATTAATAGAAATTTTCAGACATGGCCATTATATGCCAGGTGCTCATACAATTTTCCAGCTATTACCATTAGTTATGCAGGAAGTCCCTTCATTTGACACAGATATGTTCTGGTACTAAGATCATATAGCAAGAATTGCTATCATATTGCCAGTATTCACATCAAATACCTAGGTGCTCACACCATTGTTTTGCTACCAAAACATCAGATATGCACATTTTTTAAAATAACTAATTAGATATGTGTTTTTGCACTACAAAGGCAGTCTGAAATATTACAAAAGATATATCCAAAAAGGGGATTCAGCAATCTGCTGTTTTCTTTCCACTGTTATTCCAACACTGTCTAATTGAATCTTTGTCTATCACAATCAACAGGAATGTAATTCTACCACCAATATTTATGTTTAATCATTGCCACACGTTGTTTTAAATCAGCGTAAAACAGCCTTTTCACACTGATAGGGTTTCTCATCCAATTTCATATGTACACAAAAGACATCAACATATATAATTCCACTCAGCTGCTAAGATTCATGGTGCATGTATTCACAACCTAGCCTTTTCAGTTTCAGCCCTACCACACTGTTAGCCTAGTCCTTTCCTCAAATCAACGGGGGTTCCCTTTATAGTCTTGTTTAAGTTCCCTCAGTCTGAGGTTTACAAGCTAAACACTATTGTCTCTCTACTTCTGAATAACTTGTTTCAGCAGGAATATGTATATGTCTTCATCTGGAGCAAGTTAGTGTAATTTCATCAATTAAAAACTCTGTCATCTGTACATCACAAATATATTGAACTAATTCATACAATTTGAAGTATCGATTCTGTCTATAAATGTTCACAAATCTTCATAATCTTTAAAAATAATCCTCCTGTCAGCCTTCTTCTCTATCTTATCTTATCTTTCCCAATATAGTTTACATGAGTCAATTGAATCCTGTATATTAGCATCAAAATAGGACATTGGAAATGTTATCAATATATAGCCATACCTTGTTATCATCATCATCATCTTGATTAAATGTGGATCTTGGCATTGCCTCTCAACAGCCTCCATTTATTTAATAGAGTTTCAATGGCATCACTCAAAATATACTTTGCAATGTGGTCTTCTAAATAACATTCTGATCATGTAATATTGCAAGGTTCAGATCTGATATGCAAGTTTGCGATTTAATTATAACCCCCTTCTTTTAACCATTATCCTTAGTGGTTGTATCAACAGTTCAAAAGGTCACCCGTACCTCTACTGTTTCAAATATAATAAAGCCTTACATCAGCCTCAGTGGTGACCTCATATTGGAGTGAGTCATATCTTGACGTTTGCTTGGAATAGATAGTCATCAACTCCCACATAGAAGTATAGGAGATCTTTTTTTCAAAATGTTCAAGCATTTCTTCTTGTGCCTTTGTCAAATTAAATGCAGATGATGTTACTCACTGCTTACCCCTCAACATCAACAAATGAATCCATACAATATTATTATGAGATATCTAATCCTCTGCATTGCCTTCAGTTTCTCACTTCCTCCTGGTGTATTATACATTAGTTTCTTGCTTTGTAGCAAGTCTTCATTTTTATTCTTTTGATGATTCTCCATTTGCAACTAAATAAAAACACAACATCGCTAGAGTTTAGCTCTCTTCGTAATCAAGGGCATCTCTTGACCCTGTGTCCCACAATTACTTCATCATGAAAGACTAACACTATTTTTTAAATCTATACAGCCTTCAACATATGGGCAGTGTAATTTGTGGCCCTTGACTATATTTTCACTGGGGCATTATAAGGTTTTGAAATGGAAAACATGGACGCTCAAAAACACTTCCTTATCCCATGCTACAGAGTTGCCCATCTTGGACTGGAACTTATGTAGGAACCTAAAGTGAACAATTAATGCTGGGTCTCCTTTATGGTGCCTAGTCACTCATTTGCCCAAGCATACATAGGAATATGCTATGGTGAGACTAGCATCTATATTTGCATCCATTTGTAGTGCTCATGTCAGGGCACAGTCCAATGGGCTCCAAAAGCCTTGGAATGTAAAACAACACAGTATGTAGCTGATAAATGTGAACAAATATGACTGCTCTTCATAGGATCTCTTTTTTGACTCACAATGAAGGTGTGCCATCTTGGAGTTGTAAGCTCCAGATGTTCATGACAAGAAGTATATGTTAGACAGCACAGTACTATTGTGTGTGTCTAGAAATACCATTGACAAAATGTGTATCCAATGGCAGCTTAGTTCATAACGTTCTCATAAGATGAAAAATCACCAAATCCATGGACACCTCATAAAGTACTTCATTACAAACATTGGGCCGCATCTATGGATCAAACTGAATCGTCCTGATGAAGACAATGCCAAGAAATGTTACTGGCTCTTTATTGAAACTGATAAGGTTGTTTGTATATTACAAGATTGAACACGTTAGAGATAACATCTTCAACTCCACTGCTGGGATTTTCACCCCATTTGTTTATGACAGATGGACTCTTCTGCCCACCATATTACTTTAAACTGTTTTTCTGCCCTGAAAAAGGTTAAAAAAACAAAATAAATGACAGATACAGCCAAAACCTAAGTTGACAAAAACATTTGATTGATGAAGCACTTTGCACATTATTTTTCTTTGTGTATCCAAGGCAGATTCATGCAAGACCTGGCAATGAAGAAACGAGCCCTATATGAACATGAGAAATCCTCAGTCTTAACAGGATTCTGGTCTCTCAGAAATGATTTACTGCAAATATATTTCTATTGATCATATAAGATTTCTTTGTTTGTGAAAGTCTATTGGTGATGGGTTTCACAGGGAGTAATATGAATGTATGCATAGTTCTTGGATATTCTTGTAAAACTGATCATACTCTTGGAGTATTAATAATGTAATTTTGCTGCAAATGTGGTTCCTGATTGTATATATTTAAAACTATGGTGCCATTGATCAACCCATTTCTACTGGAAAACATTTGCTTCTGATTTTGTTTGCTTTTGTTATTGATCTTTTGTAAAATGCTGTGATTGAATTAGTAAAATTTAAGAATTTCTCTGAGGTCTGTTTTTTGATTGCTGGTAAATCCATCACTGCCAATTTTAAATTCTGAATTTGACCTTGAAATGGAAGATGTACCTCAAGCATAATGCTGGAGGCAAATCCTCCACTTTAAGGTAAGAAAACAGCAGACTTACTGCAATGAAATTGCCACTCACACTAATTCTGCCAAAAGCCCCATTGAGTCTGATTAGTTTAACAAATTAGGATATACATCACCCTTCCACCACTCGGATTCCCATAGTAAGCCCATGGGACCCAGTGGTGGTAACAGTAAATGTGTTTGATTTGTGAGATTTACCAGAAGAATACTGCCAAAACGTAATCAATTGTGTCTTGACTTCATATATATGCATCAATGCAACACTGGATCTATGTCCAGAGCATAAATAAATAACAAACAAAAGTACATTGAATTTCATAATTCATCTGGATGGGGGATAGCACTTTTAGAGGTGTAGCCCTCATAAACATGTTGTTCTCTTAGCTTTCACAGACCATGAATATAACGTATAACATCGATCACAAACCCTACTAATCATGTCTACCATCAAGTATTAACTCTTGTGTTCTTTGTCAAGCACATTCTTTCAAGGAATTTCTCTGAAATAATTCTTTCACACATATTTTTCAAACAATATTAGTCAAAAATATTTTCAAAGAGATAAAAGGAGGCAAAACATCTTGAAGATTAGCTTGCAGGTTAAGTGCTTGTCCCAGACATAGGCTGGCCTTGACATGCTGGGCCAACTCACCCATGTATCCTTAAGTTTCATACAATCAGTACCATTAAGTTAGGAAGAAATAACATAGATTTATGGCACTGGGAAGTGGAAGGAATCCAGCATGAAGCACCATCTAAAACACAATACTATTATTCCAACTTTTACCAGTGTGTGTGTGTGTGTGTAATCCAAACCCTACACCTGCCTATTTCCTAAAAGAGGGAAGGACTATGGTGGTCATCAAGAGTTGGGTGGAGCAGTAGAAATGAGGCAGTAAAGCTATTACCTCTGCATTATTGCTCCACGCAATCCTCAGTTGGGTTGGAAAGTGAGAGGTACAATTCTGCCCTTTCTGCCAATTTTCGGTGCTATTAGTGCCCAGAATGTTGCATGGGTTCATTGGACCCAATGTGAATGGGGATTTACCAACACCCGCAACTCGGGATCTGGCGCTAATAGCACCAGACCAAGGAGCCGTAATGCAATTTGTGCTAGCGGTATCTCGGCAGAATTACCGCCGGGATACCACCAGACTCCTGATAGAGCCCATATGTCACCAGGGTGCATTGCGTGGCATAGTATCAAGAGTTGAACTCTAATGGCCACATTGTGGAAACCACGACCAAATTCCCAGAGTTTGACAGTAAGGAGAAGTTGCAAATCAAAGCGCGACTCCACAGCTGAAAATAGGAGTGCATTTTTGACTTCTTAAAGCCCCTGTCCTTCTGGGTTTTACCCTGGGCTTCTTGGAGTTCCTCAATTGCTTGCAAAGTCACATTAGTTAGGTAAGCTCTCAACCAGCATTTGATGACCTAGGCTGATTCAGAGACATGAGGGAGGGTCTTGCTGTTCTAGACTCATGCAACCTATTGCAACCTATTGCCTGTGTGCGACTTATTTTCGATAACTGAAACCAAGAACCAAGCGAAACTGGAGTGGAACTCTTGAAACCAAACATTTACTGTGTATCGTGACTTTAAAGAAAGTACAAGGATGTGAATCGTACCTAAACATGACAATAGTGAACATGCAAGCCATCTAGACCAAGTTCCAAGCTGACTCACTTGCTCTCAAAGGTGTATGAGGAAATCTCTCTGCTACCTGAGAGCCACCAACATGAGACATGTTTGTGTTCTCCCTGTTACATGTGATGAAAAGGGAGATGCAGGCATACCATAATTTCCCATGGAATCCCTGCTAATAAGGTGTCAGGGTTAGGGTATGAACCTGGGAAAGAGAACAAACAGATGAACAAAAAATGTACAGCAAGATTATAGCAAACATTCCAAGAGTCGCTGTCAGCCTGAGGGAATCAAGGAGGAAATAATTTGTTGAGAAAGGTGTGTGGGTCCATTCAAATTGTAAGAGATAGAGATGAAGGGATGACTTGATGACTTGAGTTCAGATATGCTGGGAATGTTTTGATGTTATGGGTTGGGAGTTAAAGAAGGGCATTCAGGGGGAGAAGGAAAGGGTTTTAGAGGATGAAAAGGGTGCCTGTGGGATAGATTGGAAAGGGTGCGAGATCATAAGGTGCTAGGAGCAGAGTAGTGAGAAATAGCAACATCCAGGTCAGGGGAGACCAGTCCATGTTGTAAAATTATAGAATGCTTGACTGTCTTCTCCCATCTCGATTGTGTTTGGGATATTGGGGTAAATGGCAACACTGTGAGCCTCCTGGGCACCATGAAATGCACTGTCCTCTACATCCCCCTGTTGACATCCACCAGCCTGCAATGCAAGCCACGTGTGCCTTCATGCTGAAACAGGTGATCAGACTGGCTGCTCTTGCGTGTAAACACAGCCCCCCTTTCCACCCCAGGAGAAAGAGAAGCCAACAGAGGCAACAACGGCCGGATAGCTTCATTTGGTGCCAAAGGATAAGGTTAGGCATCTTTCACACACTGGTGTGCACTCTGGCATGCTGGGGAACATCCTGCACTTCCAACCTTGCTGACACAGTTTTCCTCTGCACCACTAGAGGAGGATACCATGGACATTAGTGGGGAAGATGGCAAACAGATATAAAATATAGGTTTATGTCACAGGACAATTGGTTTCTGCATTGCAGTTATGTCCAATGACAAATGCTGAGAATTCCTGCCCCACTGCACATTCTTCTTGCAGAGATTACACACATACAAACTGTCCCATCAGACAAGTGCTGCCACACCCAGGAGGGGCACATTGAAAGAGGTTTAGGGAGAAACACGTGTGTCTGTTCTGCCCTCTACTGTGTATTTACCCGTTTACTGGAAAGTATCCACCAGCAACAGCCGAGTCAGCCACTTTCTTCTTCCCATTCAATTAACTGCAGCACAGCCTCCTCCAGCCATGTTCTTCCTGCCCCAAATCCATGTCCCATTCCTGTCGTGCATTTGCCTCATGTTTCATCCCTTGAAAGCCCTCCTTATTCTGTCACTCTTCCTCCTACATGAGGTCCCCCTCTACCTTTTTTTTTGGCAAGTGTAAGGATGAAAGCTTAGGCAAAGGGGGTGATACACTTTCACAAAGTATTGCAACCATTAACAAAGGGGGAATAAGAATTGAAAATGTTACACCATTAACAAAGGGGGAATAAGAATTGAAAATGTTACAAACAGGCAATGACATGTCAAAAAGCCCCCAAAATCGCTTAGTTGCTACAATACAAACTATTCTGTTTCCCGTGTGTAGATGATCCCACACCCGCCTTCTAACAGCCCAAAACAATCCCAGGAAACTAGGAAGTGAGTTAAGCCTTGTATAGGACCACTGTAACTCCACGGAGCGCTGAGGTTCTGATTGGTCCACAGAACTTTTCTGGGATCATCAGTGATTCTGATTGGGCAGCTGATGATGGTACTGCCTGCCGGATTACTTGCAACCGTTCAGATGGTCCTTGTGGTTGCCTGCGGGTCACATGAGATCTCGCAGGAAAACCACATATCTGGGGAAAAATGTAGTTCGTCAAGCATAAGAGGGTTTGCACAACGTTATTGAAATTCCACTATTTCTTATGCAGCTCAACTCTGTTTCGTCACCGGACCCTTTTTTTTTTCTCCAGTGCATGAAGGAAATCAACTCTTCAATACTAAAAAACGACTTAAATGGAACAGAGGTAAAGGTGAAACGCTGATTCTCAGTTGTTGCTGAAACCTTTGAAGTCTCAACTTGTGACACCTTTGCATGCATCTTCCTTCAAACATCCCATGCTGTGATCATGGACTTTAACTTCTGTCTCAAAGACAATCCCCCGCACATGCTCCCTCTACGAATATGGTTGCCACTTCCTATGTCTTCCGTCTACTTACTCTTAAAATAATTCTCTCACTCTAAAATCCTGTTTAATGTAAATGTTAGCACCCTTGTTTTCGTCCGTCTCAGCAGTGGCAGCAGCTTTAGTCTGGCATTATGGTTTTGCAACAGCACTGTGCTTCCTGTGTGTCTATCTACACTAGTGAAGTGAGTTCTGCTGCATGTGCTGCCCCAAAAGCATTGTTGCACAGGTGATGTACTTCGGCTAGAAGAAAGAGCTTGTGTTAGCTCTATCACTCGCTCAATCTTAGCTGTAGTTTAAATGAGTGAGACTTCATATGAATGTATTGTACGTTGTATTCCAGTTATTTGTCCACACTATATGGAAACATTAACAAGTACAATCTTGAGGGCTCTCACTGATTAATTTAACGTCAGATCTTATTTTGGTTTTCCTGAGCAAGCTCAAGGAGATTTCTAACATCCCCAAACCAAGGCCATAACAACTCTTTAGACGCAGCAGCATCTGCCTTGCACTGGCATTCCTTTGCTGACTTCCTTTTAAGGCGGAGAATGTGTGTTGCTTCCTCTGCAATATAATAGTAATTCTAGCCAAAGGCATTTCTGCATTAGGTTCATGAAACCTTCAATAACAGCTTTGAAATCCTCTATAATACATCAAGCAACCATTCATATAATTCCACATTCACAAGTCTACATTGAAGAAAAACAAAGGCGATCAAAATTATTTTCTCTTTTAACAACTTCTTGAACAATTTCCAGAAGTGCACACTTTCCTCATAATAATAACACTGTGGTTTCCTTCAAGCATTTTGACCATAGATCTTCAATTGACCCTTGTTTTCCAATTTGTGATCTTAACTATATCATTCTTAAAAGTACAATCTTTGCCAGGAACCTGTCCACTGCCAGGATGTTATCAGATATGTCAAAATGTATTGTTTTTACTCTTAAACATAGGCAACAGGTACAATTTATTTTCTTGAGGTATATTGTCCCAAGCCCAAATCTTTTCCCCTTTTACCCACTGATTTAACCTGAACTTCAGAAAAAATCTTCTTGTTTTCGGACATGGGATACATTATAAATATGCCTTGGGAGTTTGTCATGTACTTGAAACTGGAAATATATGTACATGTTCAATGTATAATCCTGGTGATTTAATGCAATTATTCATTATTTTTAAAACTCTAAATAGATATTAATATCTCCAACCTAATGTCTAGCTTATCAAGGAAATAGAAGCCACTTTTACCATACCACTGCCTGGGTCTGTTGATATCAGAACATACTATTAATTTTAAGGTTATTATAATTGCATTCCGTCCTTCAAACCAGAGTTCACCGAGGCATAGTATATATCTGATATGCACCAAACTTGATGACAAAAATAAGCCTAATACATACTAATACTTGAAACAGGGATACTCTTAAAAATTCCCAAACCTTTCTACCACATAATAAATTGCGCAACATCTGGCCGCTGGAATGATGTCCCAGGTCATCGATGAATGGTCCTTGTTCCACCTGCTAGCCACTGAATAATTCAAGACTATTCGCCCTTCTGATCTTTTGCTCTTTAGCCACTTGACTCCTGCATACCCATCACTATCATAAGGTCCCAGGCCAGTGCTATTGCCTTTTCCATTCTCAGGTCTATCTTTGTAAATCCCTTTGCCTCCTACCCCCACCACGCCTGGAATCCAGAGAAGGCTGTCACAGGAAGGATTGGCACTGTATGTACTCACCATCATTCTGTTTTACCTCTCCCTATCTCTCTTATTTAGCTCCAAGAGACCAATGGGGTTGTGAACACTGCACTCTGCAAACACACTAAATAAATAATAATAATGAGGGACGGGTGTCTGTGGCAGAGGTGCCTAACACAAAACCTTTGGGCTGGATCAGTCCGCCAAACCCATGTCATCATGGCCGCCACTAACAGAGTTGACATTGCAATCTGAGTATTCTGTTCCATTGCGTCCATGGCTTCAGTTTCCATATTGGGAGAGAAAGAACTAGCTTACTGTCTGTAGATGTTATTGGAACACCGCGATATTAAAGGCAAAGCAGCATCATAAACGCATGGCTTATACAATTAAGATAAGCAATGCATCAATGGTGAAAATACAAGCAAACTAATATACAAATAGACATTAACATTCCCCTCGCCATTAAACAGCTACTTTCTCGTGACCGAGCGCCCACAGTATTTGTTTCTGCAGACACCCCTGAAGAATGTGGCAGCATTTGTAGATACACTATTGGGTATCTTATTTTAGCATCAACAAGATACCCAAAGGAGCCCTAGAAAACATCACTGTTGTGTTTAAAATATCAATACAAGGAGGCCACCCCTTATACCTGTAATGCTTGAGTCACAGATTAATCTACTTTCATTGTTAATCTACCAGCTCACATTCCTTCGGGAAGCTAGGCAACGTAGCTGGCACAGCATCATTTGCACCATTAAGTGGGTTTTGCAATGGGCCCTGGAATAGGATCAGCAATGCTTGGCCTTGTTGTTGGAGTCTGGAGTCTGAAAGATTTAACAGGAACACAGCGCAGGAAATCAGGAAGAGTGTGTGTATCTTCAGGGTCTTGTCAGAGACCCCTTTTTATAAAGCAAAATGTCATCATCAAGGTAGAAGCTGGGCAGGGTTAACTACACCAGCCCCTAAACTACTTGGATTGGGCAGGGGAGCTAGTCTCCACCTCGCTCTGAGTTGGTTGGATTTCTAAGGGGATAATGTCAGGTTTAAGAGGTGAGGTTTACAATGTCCCAACACTCCCACATTTACTATACTTAAAATCCGATTTTGCCAAAAACATGCATTTCTTCAATTGTAATCTCTTGGCAAATTATAAACACAGGTTACATATTATGTGCATCACATTTCAGTCCAATCCTCAGGTCTGTGTGACCTTGTTTCGCCTTTCTGATACATTTTGGTGGTTTTACACATTAAAGATTTGGCCTAGAATTCCACAATTTTATACACAAATGCAAATTGTCCCCAGGGATGTATGTACAAAATGTTATGTTTTCCACATTAATACTTTCCTTGGAATCTGTCATATTTCGTAACTTCTGTTCCCCCTGCAGCAATGAGTTCTACCAAGTTTTAAAAGTAGCCCACAAAATTAGATTTAACGCTGCAAACTTTTAAAATTGTTGCTAATTCTTGCTGCAGAAATAAGTCTTTAAAGTTTCTTTATAACATAGGGCCTCATTCTGAGTTGAGCGGTAAGGGTTTACCGGCACCGGTAAGGATGCTGGTGCCGATAAACCCTTACGCCCTATTCCGAGGTCCCTTAGCGGGACCCGCAAAGGACGTGTGGTCTAACGACACGTCCTTTGCGGGTTCCGTTAAGGGAACAGGGCGCTAATAACGGGCCCGCTATTTGCAGGCCCGTAATTAGCGCCTTCACCATTCCCATTGAGCTAGATACTAGATCCTGTTGTTTTTCTCTTCCTCCAACTGCAAGCAGCAGTCACTTCCTTCCAGGCTAGGTGGTTTCCAGTCTTAATTGAAGGTTTTATTGCCCCTTCACACTTGACAGGTGAGTGTCCCAAGAATGCTATTGTCACAGCCTGGAGCACAGACGACTGTCTGACGAGCGTGTGAACTTTCATTGTCCTGTCCCATACAAAGTTTTTCAAGCTGGCACTTTGCACCTATGTGTCCTGGATACATGGTGTATCTCCCCTCCTTGGAGGAGTTTCATGGCTGGCAATTAGAATGACAGGTTTTTCTGAGAGCTTGCAACTCCAGCCTATGTGTTTTAAACTGTTTAATGTCTTACTTTGGGTCTTGAACTAAACAAACCTATGACAGAAGATATCCTATGAGTGTACTATCACCACTATCATAATTCCTTTACATTGCTAAGTAAGCAGGCTTTCATCAACAGTTTATTTTAAAACAGGCCATTTTTTTCTCTTCAGTCAGCACAGCCCATTTTTCCACATGTGCTAAAAACTGCTAGCATTTCTTTCTTTAATTCGGGTTTTTTGCAGCTCCTCATATTGCCACTGTCTTTGCGGCTGTAGTCATTTCCTTGAATGCAGGAGTTTTATCTAAAGTATAGATACATTTATCCTTGTCCTTGCTCAGAGACTAAAAAGTCTCTTTGAACTGCTGCACCTGGATACATTTTGGCAAGAAATAAACGTGTGTTCCCGTGCAAGTGAAAAGAAAGTTGCTTGTTGATTTCTTTCAAATATACTTTGACAGGACCTGTGATTCAGGAATTATGCCCGGTTTTTCAGAGGCACAATGACTTATCCTGGGCCTGACAGGGCCATTTCCATCACAGTGGTTTCAGAATTCAAAGATGGAAATAGCATAACACAGCATTTTGAAGGGTTTAAAAAAGGTTTAATTTTGAAGAGGAATTTTTGGCTTTTGCAGCAATGCAGTGCTGCCTGTTCACTTGATTCCATATTTGTTTCAGAACACACTGGCATACTTTTTCAGTGTGTCCCTTTGTTCCATTTTGCCTTAAGTGTTCTAGGCAGGTTGGTGCACCGATTTTTTGTTGCTGCCAAAACACAGTTTTGAAGTCCTGGTGTGCACAGATGCCAGTCATGGCCTTAAGACATGGGAGGATTTGGGGGGGGGGCGGTACAAATCCCCCCACAATTTCAAGTGGGGGGATACAAAGGCATTTATCCCCCCCCAGTTTCCCCCAGTTTGTGTGTCTCTCTGCTCCACCAGTTTGTGTGTCTGTAGCGTGTAGCTGTGCAGTGATGCGTGCAAACTTCAGACTCTGAAGTTTGCACGCAGTTCAGACACTGGTGTAAGAGGGGCCCCCACAGCCCCTGCAGCGCAGGTGTCCCCACTAGCATATGACCTGGAAGATGCCCCCCCCCGGAGAAAAAATATGAAAATATATATTTTTTTTAAATTTCTTTTTTTAAATGTTTCTTTTTGTAGTCACTCTGCATTCATAAGTACACACAAGTGTTTCAGAGCACGACAAGGCAAGGGAGGGGAACAGAGGAGAACAAAACAGCGATCTTACTAGTCCCAGTGACATTGAGAAATCGCAAGTACATGGGAGAGGGGGGAGGGGAAAAGTGCATGGAAGGGAGAGAGGTGGAAAGTGCGAAGCAGAGGAGAAACAGATAAATAACAATAAATAAATAATAAAGGCAACAAACAGTTGTAATGCAGCCAGCAATTTGCAAGTGTTAGGTTTAAGGCAGCAGACAGGGTAGGTCCGATAAGTGCAGGAAGAAAAAGGGGGGGCTGTATAGGTACAGATATGATGAGCGGATGAGCAGGTACCTGGGCCCAAAAGACAGAGGGTGGCCAGGTGCACGGTGCCAAGAGAGAACAGATCAGCAGGGGAGAGGGGGAGCGAAGGCAGAAAAAAAGAGGAAGGTCTTGAGGTGCTTCCGGAACCGGAGATGGTTCTCCTCAAGTTTTAGAGTGGCAGGGAGGCTGTTCCAGAGGGAGGCCCCAGCCGAAGACAGAGATCTACCCCCAGCTTCTTTCCTAGAAAAACGACTGACCCTGAGTGAGTTGGAGGTAGTGGAGCGAAGAGCTCGAGAGGGGAGGTATTTGCGGAGGGATAGCTGAAGGTATTTTGGACCCAGGCCCCAGAAAGCCTTGTGGACAATGCAGAGGGTTTTGAATTTAATCCTTGCATCCACTGGGAGCCAGTGAAGAGATTTCAGAGCTGGAGAGATACGATCCCAGGGCTTGAGGCCAAGGACAAGTCTCGCAGTCCTGTTCTGGATTAGTTGCAGAGGGCGGAGAGTAGAAGCAGGTAGATTTAGAAAGAGGCTGTTACAATATTCCAAGCTAGAGAGAACCAGAGCTTGAGATACCATGAGCTTCTGGGGGAAGGAGAGGAAAGGCAGAGTCCCTCGAGGAGGTGCAGTTGGAAATTTGACTTTTTAGAGACCTCAGAGATGTGAGTGGAGAAGGAAAGGGTGAAGTCAAAGATGACCCCGAAGTTCTTAGCCTCGCAGGTGGTGGTAGGAGGAGGGTCAAGGGAGGCCGGCCAGAGAGTGAGGGGAAAGGATGGTGAAGGTGTGCCGATGAGGAGGATCTCCGTCTTGCTGGCATTCAGACAAAGATCATTGGCGGCACACCAATCTTGAATGGCAGTTAGGCAATCAGAGATGAGAGAGGGAGAGGAGGTGGCAGAGGGCAGCCTGAAAATGAGTTGAGTGTCATCAGCGTAGCACTGGAACTTTGAGCAGAAATTGGCAATGCATTGGGAGAGAGTTGCCAGGGATTGGTTGAAATGCCAGGGCGAGAGGGTAGACCCCTGGTGAACACCACAGGTAGAGAGGAAGATAGATGAAAGGAAGGACCTAAGTTGGACCTGGGAGGGTCGATCTGAGAGGAAAGAGGTCAGCCAGGCCAGAGCCTGATCAGTGATACCCAAGTTTTCACAGAGACGGTTGAGCAGGATGGTATGGTTGACCGTGTCAAAGGCAGAAGAGAGATTGAGGAGGATGAGGACAGAGGGAATGTTAGAGTCAAGGTTGGTGAGCAGATCTTCACGGATGTTTAGGAGAGCAGTTTCCTTGCTTCTGGCAGCCCTGAAGCCAGACTGGTGGTCATGGAGACAGCCAACAGAATTGGAATGAAGGTTAAGCTGAGAGATGGCCAACTTTTCAAGGAGTTTGCCAAGAAAGGGCGTAATGGATACTGGGCGATAGTTAGCTGGACAAGAAGGATCAGCTGTGGGTTTCTTGAGAAGAGGATGCACAAAGGAGTGCTTCAGAGGGGAGGGGAAGAATCCAGAAGCAAAGGAGTGGTTGCAAAAATCAGCAAGGTCCGGAGTGAGGGTGTCAATGTGGTCCTTGATAGTTTTAGAGGAACAGGGATGAACCTGTTTTGAAGGGGCTTTCATAGATCAGACTTGTCTAGCAACCTCTGCAGGGGTGAAAAGAGGAAAGGATGAGAAGGATGGTGGGAGTGTGGCTAAAGGAGGGTCAGCAAGCACAGATGGAGAGGGAAGAGGAGGAGTGTGGGTGGAGAGGGTGGACAGGATGTTCTGGGTTTTTTAAATGAAGTGAGAGGCAAGGGCATTGCAAAGAACCTGGGAGGCAACAGGAGGTGTAGAGACTGCAGCAGGGTTGGCAAGCTCCTTGCAAATTTTAAAGAGTTTGGCCGAGTTGTTAGATGCCACAGAGACACAAGCTTGAATGTGGACTCTCTTCTTGGTGAGGACAGAGAGTCGGTATTGCCTTTGTAGCAGGCGACAGGCCAGTTTGTCAGAGGTTGAACAGGAAGTCCTCCATTTCCTCTCAGCTGCCCTACACACCACACAAATATACACATGCAAAAAGACACAAACAATATTCACACAAACAGGCATGCACATACACACACACACACACACACATAAACAGCACACACACACACTGTTATTTTCCTGACTTGCTAAGAAGCGAATGAATTGTGGTATTCACCAGTTCAGCAGATCACTAAATCTATAGCCGGCTCGCAGTCACCTCTTGTTCACAGGAGCCTTGAGCCCAAGATCAAATGTAAATTGTACAACAAGCAGAACAAGATAATCAATAACTTTGAACACAAAATGCTGCAAGAGAGGATTACAAACCTGCCAATGGGAACGTGCATACCTTTAATAAGACCCTATGGTGTTGTCAAAGGCCGACTAAGAATGCATTATGCTCGAAAAGAGAGAAAAAAAAACAGCAGCTGACAAAATGCAAGAACATTTCTGTTTGTCAAGCAGGCTGTCCTTGTTGGCTCGGTAAAATGTAAAACAACAACACTGGTGTAAAATGTATTACACAAGAGTTTAATTTAAGCTCAGTGAAAGTCATGCCTGAAGTCTACTCCCAAAGGTGCTTACAGTCAACTTTGAGTGGATTCAAATGATGGCCCAGACCATTAAGCTCGCTGACTGACTCAGTCACTCTTGCTATTAATACAGAGCTCATCTTGGAGGCTTTCCGCACGGCTGTAAGAATAACCGGAATTTGTGTGGACCTCAGCAGTTCAAAGCCTGCATTCATTTCTTCAAACAAGCAGATTGTGAAGCTTATTAGCGTGGAAAATGGACCTGTTTTCATTATATTTTTTTTAAAGTGCTGTCATTTACATCTTACACCACGTATATGGAGCATTTAAATGACGACTGACATGAGCACTTTGGCCTCCTGGTGAACACCGCAGCTAGGTCACACATGCCTAACGCCTCAAACGTAGCAGAGTTGTCAGCAACCGAATCACTTTAAGGAAACATACTGAAAATGAAAACAAAACCACCCAGTTAGTCTTGACATTTAAGTCTCCTACTTGCATTTTAGGTGTTATTGTGTTAATATATCTGCTGAATGAACCCCAGAGAACCGCAGAAAAAGTCAAGATAGTTTAAGCGTACAAAGTGTTCTCGAATATATCCAAATTGTCACATGGACAGTAAACCAAACAAGCACAAAATCGAATTATTTGCATAGGACGCCATATTACCATGAGCACTCAGGACAGAGCGTGCAGCCAATCAGGCAGCTCGGAGAACTGGCTGAATTCCCTTTCACAATCCTAGCTTCTGAGCACTTGGAGTGCAGTGCATCCCTGCCTCCCACCACCATTCCCTTGCTTACCCCTGGCAGCCTCCTGCAGAGCCTTTTACACCTTAATCGCCCAAATGGAGGAACTAAAGTGCTTTTTTAAATTTAAATACTGACCTCCTTCCTTTCAAACAGACCCTCACAAGTGCAAATGGGTCCTTTTCTCTCCTCCAACTCACTCTCTACCTGTGGCGTCCCTCAGGGTTCTATCCTATCACCATGGCGCTTCAACATCTACCTGGCCCACTTGATCTTCACCTTCTCCTCTCATTTCCAGTGGTATGCAAAGAACACACAGTTCTCCTTCAAGCTGCCACCAGTAAACCTCCTCACCATACTCTCTCATACCTGACTTCCTGACTGCTATTCAGGCATGATGCTCTTCCAATGAGCTCTGACTTAATGCCACTAAGATGGACATCGTACTCATTGGGATGCCTGTTCCTTGTTTCCCCCTCACTCTCTAGTCAGCCTCCCTGGGACCCGTCTCCTCACCCACTTGTGAGGCAAAATGCATTGGGATCGTCTTTGACTCCTCTCTCTCTTTCTCGCCACGCATCACAGACCTTGCCAAGAAGTCCAATTTTCAGCTCCACCTCCTCAGGCACATTCTATTTTTCCTCACATTCTCCAAGAAGATTAACATCTTCGGAGCCCTGGTTCTCACTAGGCTGGACTTCTGCAATTGCCTCTTCCTCAATCTGCCTCTTTCCTTCCTTAACCCACTTGAGCTAATCCAGAACAGGACTGCCAAACTTATCCTTGGCCTCAAACCCAGGGACCACATCTCTTAAGCCCTAAAATCTCTCCACTGGCTCACAGTGACAGCAAGGATCAAATTCATGACCCTCTGCATCATCCACAACGCTGTCTGGTCCTGGGACCTCTCTAAATCCAGCTTCCCTCCCTAAACACCTCCCTGCCAGAGTCCTTCCGTCCTCTGGCTCCATCTCGCCACAGGCCAAACATTTCTCCAAGTAGGGAGTGGGCGGTAGATCCCTTTCCTTAGCTGGTACCTCCCTCTGGAACGGCCTCCTTGCCCCCATCAAACTTGAGGCAGATCTTCTTAAGTTCCGTAAACTTCTCAAGACTTTCCTTTTCTCCTCTTGCATCCTCTTCCCCCTGTGCTAATGTTCCTTCTGCTGCTGTAACCGGGGCCTGGTGCTTTCAGAGTCTTGCAGGGGCCAGAACACCTCCCTACAAGTTCCCCCAGCATCGCTTGTCAGCACTTGCCCTCTGGCCCCCTTCCCCGGACTAGCCCTAATCTGGTCCACCCTGTCCACTGCACTTATCCTCTCTTCCCCTGGCATTTTTCTTCTTGCCACCCCCCCCCAGCACTTGCGCTTACCCTGACAGTCAAGGTCCTACTCCTCTAATTAAGGGGCCCTTGAATTGCTTGGGCCCTTAGCTTGAGTGATGGGCCGTCATTGCCCCAGTTATTAACACCTCATTAAGCCTGTTTCTATGTCTTCCAATATTGGTCAGTCAATAGTAAGGCGCTACAGGGGTACACAGTAACACACCCATAATGAGACAATGAAGCCAAGCCGTAAATAGGGAGTAAAGTCCACTTCTCCTGGATCCTCAAGAACAATGTAGCCACTAAACCACATCTTTTACTTGGGACTAGCTATTCAAGTACATAGCACTGCCCCTAAGCTAATCAAAATATGAGCATTACTTCAAGCTCTGCATTAAGACCCCCTGAACAACAGAAAGAAAAGGGCAACCAAATATAGTTTTATTTGGAGTTCAAACCATGAAATTATGATAGAAAGCATTGGAAGTGCAAATCAATGCCTTTAGGCAAGGTACACAAGGGTACTCACTTGCTATACTCTGATAAAAATAAGTGTATATAATAAATAATTCAGTAAAAAGAAGTGAATATCGTTCAGTGTGCCTGCCTTCTATATTCAATTGATTGACAAGTTGTTGGTGTCACTTGGCAGCATCAACCTAGCATTGACTGATATTCACCAGTCAGTCGGTTAGTGAAATGGTATAGCATTTAGGTTGTTAAGTTGGTGTCATGCGCTTTAGCTTCTGAATTCAAAAATGTATCAATGCTAACACTTGGTTTCTTATTGATTTATTATCAAAGACATTGGGTCTTTTATCTACTTCAGGTAGTGCCAACATTCTCCATTTGGAGGCACGTGCAATTGTTTCACGCATGTCTGGGCTTTCTCAGGGCACAATGTTCAATTCACAAATTGGTTTCAGCTATTATGAATTTAAGACATTCCTGCACATTCAACTCACATACACATATTCACTATGCATGGAGTTCAGTTGTGTTCTAATCCAGTGGTTGTACCTAGTACCATGGGGTGTGTTACTGTTACTTTACAGTAATGTAATAGACATTGATTCTTTCACAAATTGTAAGTTGTTTAACAATACACAGTTGTACACTGGTTAGTAGCCATACAGGGAGAAAGGAGTTTGAAGAAAGAAATGATTGTGTTATTGAGGTCTAATTGTATCTATGGGTACTGGTTAGTGCTGGTGCATCAGTCATTCTCAGTGGGCCTCCGACCTATTCGTCTAGGTTAGTTCTGATTAGTTTACCTCTTGGGCTATGACTCTGAAATCAATTCCATTCCTTAGTCTTGTCATAGTTATCTACGATATAATACAGAAGTGTTATCATAGTGTGTCAGCCGATGCTTATATAAGTCTTAGGGAATAGGGTCACATTTATTGAAATCTCTGCTTAGCTACTTTATTGTTACATGTTTTAATTCAGTAGCAAAGGTGCATGGCACAACCTAACTACCCACACTCTATATATAATAAATAAAGTAGAAACTGAATTCATAGAAAAGACATGTGTATATTACTGCCGATGACATCAATAGATACATATGATATTACTGCACACAATCAAACATTACAATGTGTTTTCACAAAAGGATACAAATATATTCAATCTCTAACTCACACAATAAGTGAGACTGTCTCGTGTTTTAGCATCTCTTTGCATGTTACACGAAGAAATGTGTCTTTCATTTTGTCGGAAGTGTCCAATCAAAGCATCTCTCTACACGGTTCAGATCTAAACTGACCCTTCTTATGCAAAATATGAAGGTGTGTAAATAACTCGGAAAGAATTCGTATTTTTGCATTTTTCGAATTTCTGCATTACATGCTATTTTTCCAAGAGACTAGCATTAGAATTAAGACACTCCAAGAGGATTTAAACGTAATCACAACAAACAATACCCAAGGATGTTCTTCCATTCATTTCTCTGCTGAGAATGAAAGAAACATTTGAAGAGTTGTTCTCCTTGAAAAGGTATGCAATATTTCATTTTCATTTACTGTTTTCAAAATCTTTGTATTCACCTCAGCGAGGTGTTTTGTATTCAGGCTGGTTGGTACTCAATACATTCTAACTTCATCGTAGGACGCTTGGGAAATTCCGTTCCGTTTTATCTGTTTCACTGATAACCTTATTAGACTTGACTGAGTCTAAGATCACAATAACAATGCAAGAAAACCTTTGTGTAAACCGAGTAGGAAATTCAAACTGAAAGACGGCGTCCGATGAATATAAAACAAAACCATCAACGTATCTCAAAGAAAGGCAGGCTCACAAAATGATTCAACTTAGATTATGATGTCACTAAGTGCCTGGTTTCACTGTTAATCTCGTTCAATTTAAAAAAAATAACGTCTACGGTGGCTTTTGCATCAGTGAAGTAAAGAAATAAGTCGGTCAAGTGGCACAGCGAGTAGAGCGCTCGCTTTGACATTCGTGCAGATCCTGCTAACGCAGGTTCGAATCCCGGCGGGGCCAAACTCAGCCTTTCATCCTTCCGAGGTCGATAAATGAGCACCACACACCGTGGGTAATAATAAGCAGCGCTCAGATACCTGAGGGTTTGTAGCGCTATATAAAAGCCTAATTATTATTATTTGTTAACATAGCAGAACTCTCAGAGTCCTAACTCGTAGTTAAGAGTGCCCTCAGAATCACATCTTTTCCATCTTACTCCTTTACCATGATGCACTGCTTTGTGGAAGGAATAGACATTTCAAAAGCCAAAGGGCGCCATTTAAAATCACGTTTTGCTTTTGAAAAACACATTCGGGGGGGGAAAACGAGTGTGCTGTTTTTTTTATTTTTGAAAGTCGGGTGCTGAGGGAGGGTGGCAGGTCGCTGTCTCCTACCAGTAACAGGTCAACATAGATATTTAATAAGATGCCCTCGAAGCATAGTGGTGTGCTTGTGACGCTGTGTCTTAATAAATGCATGAAGCCCTTTCACATCAAAAACCTATCTGTTCTGTACATTTTTTAATATGAACTTGTAAACGAGTGCATACACATGCATAACTGTCAGGGAGATTGCTGGACTGCCCTTTGACGGTCTATGTATTTAGTCATCTGTTATATACTACATGTTTGCCCACATATGGCACTCAAAGGCGCAGTACCATGGTTGTCACAGATTACCAAAGCAACTCCACTCCTTGCCCCAGTCCCTTATCATCCACACGCTTGTGACTACCCTTCTCATCCCATGCCCTGATTAGGCTTACCTCTAAAGCGTTTATTCTTGCCCCTGTTCCTCACTACCATTATCCCTACAACTAACTTCCTCAACCCGGGCCTCTATACCCTCATACCTACAATTGGGCTCCGCATACCAGACCCACACTAACATTACCCCAGAAACTCCACTCCTCAGCCCAGTCACTCACTATACTTACCCCTGCAATGCCTGTCATCATCCCAGTCCCTCACTACCTTTACCCCTACAACTTCCCTCCTCATACAATCCCCTCACTACCCTTAAGCTTGCCACCCCTGTCCAATCCCCTCACAGCATTGGCTCATGTGTCTACGCCCTACATCAGAATCTGTCTTAACACTTATCCCAACAACTCACCTTCTCATCCCAGGCCTGCACCACACTTACACTTGCAACTTCCCTCCTGATACTAGTCTCTTACTAAATTTACCTCTGTAAATCCCATCCTCATCCGAGTCTCTCACTACCCTTACCCCATTCATATCCCCACCTCGTCCCAGTACCTTGTACCCTTCTCCCTGAAACTCTCCTCCTTGTCTCAGTCCCTCACTTATTTTACCACTTACCCCTGCAATGCTCCACCTCGTCCCAATTCCTAATTACCCTTAATCCTGCAACTCCCATCCCTGTACCACTACGTCACGACTGCTAACCCTGCGATTCTCTTCCTTGTCTCATTCACTCACTACCATTTGCCTTGAACCCCAACTTGCCTCAGTCCTTCAGTACAATTACCCCTGCAACTACCCGCTGCATGACTGTTCCTCACTAAGTGTGCTGCTGCAACTCACCTCCGCAACTCTTCCCCATATGCCAGCCCCTCTGTAACCTTAACACTTCAATCCCCCTCCTCATCCCTTACTACACTTCCCCCTGGCAACTAACCACACTTTCCTCATCTCTCACTAACCAATGCCGTATAAATCAGCTCCTCATTCCAGTCCCTCACTGCCCTAATCCCACAAACTCCATTCATAATCTGATTGACTCACTACCCTTGCTCTTGCAACTCCCTTCCGTGTCCCTGTACCCCTCCTTGTCACTACACATAGCCATAAAACTCCAATGCTTGTCCCGTTCCACACAACCTTTACCTCTGCAACTCCCCTCATCTTCTCAGTTCCTCTCTAAAGGTACTCCTGCAACACCCCTCTTCATCACAATCCCTTACTTCCCTTGCACCTGCAACTCCCATCCTCATTCTTGTATCTTGCTGTCCTTACCCTGACACTCCCCATCTCATCTAACTCCCTGATTAACCTTACTTGTGCAACTCCCCTTCTAATTCCAGTCTCTCACTATCCTTATTGCTCCAAATACCCCGTATCCCAGCCCCTCAATACGTTTAGCCTTGTAACTTCATTCATTGTCCCAGACCCTCACTACACATATTATTGCAACACCCCTCATTTTTATAGTTCCCAATATCCTTACCACAGCAACTATCATCTTTGTTGTAAACCCTCTCTACCCTTTTCCCGGCAACTCCCCCTATCCTATTTACCTCACTAACCTTATACCCGCAAGTCGGTTACTCATCCAATCCCTCACCACAGTTACCCTGAAACTCCCCTTTTCATCCCAGTCCCTCACTACCCTTACACCAGCAACAACCCTGCTTGTCCCATCCCCTAACTACACATACCCCTAAAACTCCCCATCTCATTGCAGTCACTTAGTACCCTAAGCATTCAATTCCCCTAATCACCCTAGTCCCTTACCCATGCAGCACTCCTCCTCATTGCATTCCACATCTACCCTTACTCCGCAATCCCCTCTCATCCCAGCTCAATACTCTTACCCCTGCAGCTACGCTCATCATTCCACTGCCTCACTACTCTTACCACTGCTCCTCCCTTCCTTGACCAAGTGCCTCACTACACTTGCAGATGCATTTCTGCTCCTCATTCCTCATCCCAATCCTATAACTACCCCTACCCCTGCAACTACACTCTAGAGCCTTGTCCTTACTATCTTATCCCTGAAGCTCCACTATTCATACCAGTCCCTCACTACTCTAAACGTGCAACGCTACATTTTGTTCCTGCCCCTCACTACCCTTACCTCTGCAGTTCCCCTCATCATCCTGGTCCATCAGTACCCCTAGGCCTGAAACTCCACTCCTCGTCTTAGTCTCTAAGTCTCTAACTACCCTTGTCCTGGCAACTATCCTACTTGTTCCATTTCTTAACTATCCTTACCGCTACAACACCATTACTCGTCCCAGTCCCTTGCTAACCTTACCTCACAGTTCCTTTCATCATCCCAGACTATCAATAACTTTACCCCTGAAACTCTCCTCCTTGTCCCAGTCACTCACCATCCTTACCTCTTCGACTCCCCCCTCTCCCCTGTTCCTCACTACCCTTATCCATGCAACTGCATTATGTTTCCCAGTCCTTCATTTCACTTACCCCTGCCACTCCCTTCATCATCCCAGTCTATTAATACATTTACCCAAGTCCCTAGCTACCCTTACTGCAGCAACTACCCTGTATGTCCCATTCACAAACTACACTTACCTAAACTAGTACTACAACTCCCCTCATCATAGTAGTCCCTCACTACCCTTACAGACGCAAATCACCTTCTCATTGCATTACCTCTCTACTCTTACTCTGAAGTGCCTCTCTAATCCCAGTTCACTACTCTTACTCCTACACTTATGCTTATCATCCCACTCCATAACTACCCTTACACCTGAAACTCCCCTCCCGGTCCAAGTCCATCACTAACCTATACCCACAGCTATCCTCCTCATCCCACATCTTTAACTACCCTTACACAGGTAACTCCACTCCACATCCTTGATCTTCACTGCCCTTGCCCATGTAGCTCCCTTTGTCATCACAGTCCCTTACTACACTTACCCCTGCAAATCCCAATGTTGACCAGTCCCTCACTAAACTTACATCTGCAGTTCCCCTAATCATACAAGTTTCTCAATACTCATACCCCAAATCCCCCTCCATATCATAGTCCCTCACAACCTTTACTCCAGCATCCCAAGTCCTCATCACATTCCTGCGCTAACTTACATCAGAATCCTTCATCCCTCACTTCTCTTACCCCAGCATGACCCTCCTCCTCACAGTCCCTTTCTACTCATATCCCCACATTGTGAATGCTTGTCACAGTTCCTTCCATGCAAGCTCCTCACAGTCCATCGAAGGCTGTCCTTGTGTGCATCCTTGTCACAGTCCCTCCCATCCATCCTCATCACAGACCTTTGCATAAATTAAATCCTCATCACAGTCACCCAGGAACGTTTTCATTACTGTCTGTTGCACACAAAATAATCACAGCCCCTACAGAACATCCCTGTGAAAGTCCCACTCACACAACCGCATCACACTCGTCTTTACCACAACCCTTCATATGCATGCTTGTAAAAGTCCCTTCCAAGCATTCTTGTGAGAGTCCATCACATACTTCCTCTTCACAGGCCCTGGGATGCGTCATCATCCTAGCCCCTCACAGGCGTCCTCATCACAATAACAGATGACTACACTCTTGTCACTCGCTCTTGTTCACATCCTTGTCACAGTTTATCGCAGGCATCCTTGTCACAGCCCCTCACACACATCTTCCTCATATGATATGATAAGTCATTTATAACGCACCTGTGTACACAAGTGTTTCTTGGCGTGACAAGACAAGGAAGGGAAGACAGAAGGTGGATAAAGCAACAATCTTACTAGGCCTTGTGTCATTCACATCACGCAAATGCGGGGAGAAGGGAGGGGGAGAAGTACCAGCGGAGGCGGGGAGAAAGGAGAGTGCAAAGGAACTCATAAGTGCTGCCAGGGAAGTGGCTCAAAAGTGCAGACAGTCAGGGGACTGTAGGGTTGCAGATACAGTCCCTAAGTGGTAGGGAGACTTGGAGGCAGTGCAGGGGAAACTGATCATGCAGGTGTCTGGTCCTGTAAGTTCAGTGGGTGGCCAGGTAACCAGTATGCACAGCAGACAGGGACATCAGAAAGGGAGAAAGAAAGCGGAAGCGAAAAGGAAGGTCTCACGTTGTTTCCAGAACTTTAGGTGGTCCTGCTCAAGTTTGAGAGAGGCAGTGAGGCTGTTCCAGCTGAAGGCCCCAGCCAAGGACAGAGATCTACCACTCACTCTCTGCCCGGATAAGCATCTGACTCTCAGAGAGCTGGAGGTGGATGATTGGAGGGCTTGAGAAGGCAGATGCTTACGAGAAGAAAGATGGATGTAGTGTGGTCCCTGGCCACAGAAAGCCTTTTGAACAATGCAGAGGGTCTTGAACTTGATCCTTGCAGCCACAGGCAGCTAGTGGAGAGATTTCAGGGCTGGAGAGATACGTTCCCTGGGCTTGAGGCCAAGGACAAGTCTTACACTGCTGTTCTGGATATGTTGTAAAGGGCGAAGAGTAGAGGCAGGCAGATTTAGAAAGAGGCTCTTGCAGTAGTCCAGCCTAGAGAGGACCAGGGCTCTGGAGACAGTGAGCCTCTGGGGGAAAGTGAGAAAAGGAAGAATACTTCTGAGGAGGTGCAGCTGTTAGTGTGACTTCTTAGAGACGTCAGAGATGTGAGGAGAGAAGGAGAGAGTGGAGTCGAAGATGAGACCAAGGTTCTTAGCCTCACAGCAAGGTGCAGGTAGAGGGGCCAGGGTTGGCAGATAAAGTGAGTCATAGACTCTCACATGCATCCTCGTCGCTAACCACTAGTCCCTCATATGCATTGTCATCACAATCCCTCATGCAAATCCTTGTCACAGCCCCTCTTCCTCAACACAGTTCTTCTTCCTCTTTGCAGCCCCTCTTCCTCTTCATTGTCCCTCTCCTCCTTCCTTGTTCCAGTTCCTTTTACGCTTCCTCATTGAGTGTCAATGTGGCACACGGAGCATGGTTAAAGCCCCTGGCATCAGCAAAATGCAGAGGCCATGTCACATTGTCCATGGTCCAACAATGGGGAAAACCTCATTACCTTTTGCTTAGAAACACACTGATGGCATTGCCTATGTCATCAATAATGATAGCATAGGAACAAATGTCAGTACTACATGTGGTGTGCAATATAGCATAATGAAAACATTGAAATTCAGTGAAAATCTCTCCGCTAAGAGACACTTATGTTGAACCCGTTCAAAGCTGCACACCTCTTGAAATTAGGTAAAGTGGTGTTAAAGTACCAGTTTAAGGCAAAATAATCCCTGAAATTCAGAAAGTTTTAGAAGCTACTAAACGTATGGCTTATGGCATCACTTATGGCATCTTTGAGGGCCTCACTGGAAACTATATTACTCAATTGACATCATTGATGATGGCATTGATGGCATCATGTATGTCATCACTTGTAGCACAAATTACAAATTCAAGTGAGTGATGCAATGAGTAAGTACAATTCTACAAAAAACAATGGGGGGTCCTGGGAAGTTCCTCTGCCAGACATTAGTCCTGGTTACTAGACCCTTAACCAGAATCTTTAGCTCACTATCTTTCACAGAGGAGAAATATTCAAAATATATCAGTCTTTTCCCTGGGGCAGTCCAGCACTGAAATGCTAGGCAATTCTCCTCTGAACAAGAGTACTGACAGCATCCCCAGACACGTGTTTTGGTCTGGTTGGACCTCATCAGTAGGGTGGAGCTGTGCCTCTCTAAGAATAGTGAGCAAGGGGCCCACGTCTGGATTCCCCTAGTAACTTAGGGTGAGACCCAAAGCAACTTAAATTATGCAAAAAAACAAGGGGGATCCTGGGAAGTCCCTCTGCCAGACATACGTACTTAAAAACGTATGGTTCAAGTGCTTTGTCTTCATTTTACATCAATCTCCTCATACTTCAAACTATTATAACAGCCATGAGTCGGATAGTAATGGATTAGCATTTTCTATTCCCAAAAAGTGCATTGCATTTATTTGAATCTGATTTTGCATGAAAGCCATTTCTACCCCTTTGTAAACTCAAACTATTGGAAAGGTTTTAACTTCTGGCTTGAGGATATGCAAAAATGTAGTCTGCACTGAAGCAGTCACTGTGCACAGGTTTTTTCAAAGCATGGTGATGACATAAAAAGACGTGCATTGGCAAGCTAAGGCTTTGAAGCCGTACAGAGAAGGATAGTAATACGCAAGAGCGAGAGCAGGTTTACCAAATCACAGAAGCGTTTTATAATGGCAAACCCCCCATTGGAAAACACTCTGTGAGAGAGACCCTAAATGTCTAGCATCCACATTTTGCACACATGTCTCACATTTTGCATACCGACATGAACTTTCTGGCGATGTTATAAGTGATGCTATCAATGTGCTCTAGTTTCTAGTGACATCATTGTTGGTTCCATATGTGAGGCCATCAGTATGCTAATTGGCTGCACAATGGGGTGGCTGAAACGTAAGCTGGTTCAGCTTACAAAGCCGACCAAATGTTAGTAGTGTTGTTGCCTTACAATTGCACATTAACATAACTTCATTATATTTTTTTCAAAGTGATGTCAGAATCACAGCACCACCACCCAAGGTCCAAATACAGAATATGAATCAAAAAAGTCCTTTTTGTTACAGTTGTGCAAATGCATGTCTCATCATTTTTATAATTAATTGATTAAAGATTCTAACTATATATTACATGTTAGTAATTGCAATATGTTCTGCCATTCAAAATTCATAACAATGAGGAATTATTGGACCGCTGTTGGGTACTTTCCCGGCTGGAAATGGCGCACACTGGTAGGCCCCAGCAAAGCAAAGAACTTCACAGAGGGTCAGAGGAGCATTAGTGGCTGGGTGGACCATGCATGGCTTACATTTAATGGCTCCGACACGTGGCGGCAGCAGTGTGCATGCCGTGCCAGTTGTGCCCACATTCCCTGCATCCTTATAGGCCAGTAAATATTGCTGAGGTGCGAATGTAGATCTGTAAAGGGGTTTTTAAAGCAACTGCTACAGCTTTCACTACATGTTGCACTGAATGATCATGTCCTCACTCTATGCCCCTCTTGCTCTCTTTTTCTCACTCTTTCTCTCTCGTTCTCTCTCTGGCTACCTATTCATCGCTCGCTCTATTGTGAAGTCGGTAATTGTAAGTTACTCCTTAATTAATAGATACCATTTTTTAATGTAAATTTAGAAACGTTGCTGACACTATACATAACATACACTTAAATGTGCAGTTTCCTTCTATTTCAAATGTCTTCTCTGGAAGGTATGGGTGTAGTAAGGATTTAATTTAATACATTTTTGTGATTTACTCTTGGCCATTACAAAATGTCAGACCTATGTATTACACATACACAGTTCACTGTCCCAGATCTTGTTTAATATGTGTATCCAACCACATTACCAAATTACTGCTGGTTCCAATGCAACTATCCTATCTCAAATGAGCTAATATTGATTCTCTTTAACTTGCAAAGTGTGTCAGAGGGCTATATTATTTACTAGACAATGTTAGAATGTTCCAACTGTTGAACAGTTATTTCCGTGAGTATGTCTTTTGGTATCTGCCACTATTATCCACATATATATGTGGTCACCATACATATGGTCACCGTGATTCAGTGTGGTGGATAAGACGGGAGATGGCCAGCTTCTCCAAGAGTTTTCTAAGGAAGGGGGTAATGGAGATAAGGCGGTAGTTAGCCGGACAGGAAGGGTCAGCAAAGGGTTCTTTGAGAAGAGGGTGCACAGAGTGTTTGAGGAGTAAAGGGAAGGATCCAGTTGCAAAGGAGTAATTACAGAAATCAGCCATCTACTATTTACATGCACAAGTTCACTTGTGAAAAGCAAAACTGGGCAGGGGCTCTCTCTTAAAGGCTGAAGTGTCTGAGAATATTATTATTTTCTCTAAATGTGAAGCAAGTGCAATAGTAAAGAGGACACCACAATGTAATACATTGTGAAATACAAGACCACCATGGCTGAACACCATAAAGCCAAAAGGGCAAATAGAAATATTTGTACTTTGAATATGAACTAGGATGGTAGCAAATGTAGACAGAAAACTTAAAGGTCTGCTTCCAAGGGTTTATGGTCTTGCATCGATAGCATTTCGATGCATTTATTTTGCATGTTATAACATTACATGGAGGTGTCCAGTCCTGAAATCTTTTATTTCAGCACTGGCCAGCTTCATGTAACGTTTTAGTGCTTATTGTTTATTGGGGGGGGTCACCACCCCGAATCCCCCAACCCCCAAGTGCACTCCCCTGACCCTAACCCTAACCCAACCCTAACCCTAAATCTAAACCTTAATATAACCCTTAGTCTAACCCTTAATCTAACCCTTAATCTAACCCTAAATCCAACCCTAACCCTTAATCTAACCATAGCCCTAACCCTAAAACTAATCATGCAAAACAAGGGGCGGGGGGGTCTGGGAACCTCTCTACCAGCACGAACACAGCCCAATGACCTGTTCTTGGGCAAATAACCCCTGGGAGAGACTCTACCAAGTCTTTAGCTCTCTGTCCCTTTCACAGAGAAAAAATGTCCCTGCTGGCACAGCTTCACCTCACTGATGATGCTTACACGTACCCCGCTTGCGCGAGCGAAAACGCGTGTAAAACTCCCTGCGCATGCCCCAGAATACACGTACCCCGCTCGTGCCAGGTAAATTGCATAGAAAAAGCACCCCCCTGTGGCATGGGCTGCCTGTGGGTGTGCAGGAAGTTTCACACACGATAGGCCTTGTGTGAGCGGGGTACATGTATTTGGGGGGTGCGCGGGAAGTTTCACACGCGATAGGCCTTGTGCAAGCGGGGTACATGTATTTGGGGGTGTGCGAGACGTTTCACACGTGATAGGCCCTGTGTGAAAGGGGTACGTGTATTAATGTGCTGCGTGGGGAGTTTTACAAGCGTTTTTGCTAGCGCAAGAGGGGTAGGTGTATTCTGAGGGGTACGCGGGCAGTTTTACATGCGATACTCCATGCGAGAGCGGGGTACGTGTATTACTGGGGTGTGCAGGGAGTTTTACATGTGTTTTCGCAAGCGCGAGAGTGGTATGTGTATTCTGAGGGGTGCGCAGGAAGTTCCACACACGTTTTGGCAGTGAGGGCCCTCGCTGGTGTGTCCCTAACCCCCTCCCCATGCCCTGCAGGCAACCCACACTACAGGAAAGCACCCTACCCCCCTGGCCATGCCCCGCAGGCAGCCCATCACCCCTGGCGATGCCCTGCTGGCAGCCCATCACCCTTGGGCATGCCCCACAGGCAGCCCGCATGGCACCATGCACCTGGGAGCCTTAACACATGTCCCCCACCACACCCACCATTGACAAGTACCTGCCAGCAGGCCCCGACTCATGTCCCCCCACCCCCACCCCTAGTGACGGGTACCTGCCAGCAGGCCCCGACTCATGTCCCCCAACCCCCAGCTATGGGTATCTGCCAGCAGGCCCCAACTCATGTCCCCCACCCCCACCCCCAGTGACAGGTACCTGCTAGCAGGCCCCGACTCCTGTCCCCCCACTCCCACCCTCAGTGACGGGTACCTGCCAGCAGGCACCGACTCATGTCCCCCCACCCCCAGTGACGAGCACCTGCCAGCAGGCCCCGATACGTGGCTCACCAAACACCATGTTCTCTCAAAACGGACCCATGGGCCTTAAGCCTACATAAATCCCCCCTGCCCCCCAGTCCAAGCACGCAAGCATCCACTGCCCCCACTCACAAATTACACATGCAAGCCTCAAAAGAACCACCATGGGCATGCATAAATGTACAACAGAGCCACAAAGTGGCAACACATGACAGAGGCAATGCTCATTGAGCAATGCCCAAAACCAATGAGAGTACGATATATGATGTATGATGTGTATTAAAATACGTAATTAAAAAACACAAAGAAAAATCAAACTACTAAATGAAGAAAAGACAAAATCAAAAAATTATGATGAATCCAATGTAAACCAAAAAAACACAAGAGGAAAAAAGGGAAGTGGTCCATTTCAAAAGTCCAAATAAAGTACTTGAAAAAAAAAAAAAAACATTGATCCATGGTGATGACAGAATAACCAAAGTATGTCCAAGTCTTAAATTATATACACTGAAAGTGTGAAGGGTCCATGATGGCCAAACAAAACGAAACCTACCAAAAAACCCTATAAAAATGACTATGTACATAAAGTGGAGCAAAGTCCATGAACTCCAAAATAAAAAAAAACAAAGGAAACCTAGTAGTAATTAACTATATACAATGGCGGCGGGCAAGTCCTACGGCTCACTAGTTGATTTCCCAGGCCAGGGCGTCATCGAACTCCTATTTAACCTCCTGGAGGTGGGCTTGTTCCCTGGCCCCGAGGTCTCGCAGGGATAACGCCATGTCCACCTCCAACTCCCTGAGAATTCCCTCGAGGCACTCAGCCCGCCTCAGCGCCCTGTGCATGGAGTTCTCCGCCCTGACAATAGTGAGATGTGCCTCCTCCGCCCACCGCCGCTCCGCATCTATCCACTGGTCCAACTGCTGCCACACGGAAGACACTCCCATTCCAGGGTCCTCCTGCCTTCCGGCCGATGCCTGCCCTTCTGATGTTGATGGCCCCGGGCCATGATGCCTCCCACGTCGAGCCTGCCGCTGCCTCCGACGCAACTGCCTCTGCCAGCACGATGGCATCCAGGCTGATGGAATCCACCGGCGCCGTTGTGCACGTGCGCCGCCCTTACTGCACTGACAGTGTATGAACCATCACAATGGCAAGCTAACATTTACGTACATAGCACCAGACAAGAGTGTTTGTTTTTGTGGGAGTCAGTGACTTTGGGGCATTGATGGTGTTGTGTGTGTGTGTTGTAAACACACACGGATTAATGACTCTCGCTCTCTTTGCAGCATGGAACTGATCCTGTTACCGGACCTGGGAGTGCGCAGGCAGGAGGCCAGCACTCACCCCAGAGATAAGTCTCTCTTTGACTTGCATTTGACTCATTTAGTACAATGTGCATGTAGAACTTGGTTTCTCTGATTGAGTATGTGTTATTGTGAATTGTGGTATTTTGTATTTGGCCTACTTTCCCTTGCCAATCCAACTCCCCTCTCTTGCCCCTCTTTCCGGTTATCCTGAACAGCAATGCCTATCCAACCAACGGATACCTGACCCTCTTTCCCCGCCGGGGTCTCAGCAGCCTGTGTAAGTTTTAACTTGCATGTGCCCAGACCACGGAGGGGGTGGTTGGTTCAGGCCACTCCTGCGCCAGGAGACCGGAGCTGTGACACTACCCATGAGTTGTTGCATCCTCATTGGATGTGGTTTCCAGAAAAAGGTACCCCTCCTGTTGGCCCATTGTTCAACTGTGCTACCTTGGTAGTTGTATCATTGTGCTTGTGCATGTGCCTGGTCTTAATTTTGCACTTCAAGTTATCTACTGGACACTCTTCCAGGGTTTTGTGGTGCCTAGAGCCTCTTCCCATGTGTTTGGGGTTTGGGTCATTTGAGTTCTCTGCAATTTGGTATTTTTACCAGTCAAAGAGGCCTCTGAGGGTGCTGCACACTATTTACACGCAAGGTGGGACATGAACACTAAGGGGTGTGGGGATCCTGTAGCCAGGTAGACTAGAAGGAAGAAGGCTACATACCACAGACACAGTTGTTCAGAAGGTCATGGTGATGTGTACATGAGGGTAGGCCTTTTGTTGTTGGACAATAAGCCTGGCCTATAGGGTTTGGTCACTCTCTGACAATGTCATTGTGTGGTACTATTTACATGATGTGTTGTGCTGGTCAATGGCTGTTCATGTGTTGTATTTACTTTTCAGGTGTCATGGGATTGTTGTGGTTTGACATGCTCGGGTGTACACATGATCAGTGTTCACATGTGATGTGTACAGGACACTGAGGGTCACTTTATTTCACGTGCATATATTGAGTGGATGTCCCTACTGACACACACAGTTGCACAATGCTCAACCACACGTGCAACCACCCTTCCATGTACACAGGTGCACACATATCACCTTTTCGGGCACGCTGTGTCCCTCCAGCGCATGATGAATTGCCATTTGGGGATCCTGTACATGCGTCAATAGTTCATTATTTACCTTAGTCCTTTTCATGTGGTTCTGAAAGTGTATCCCCAACACAATGGCTGTTATTATTGGGGACATACCAGGGATTTTCATGGCATGTTTTGTGGGGGGGGGGTTCTGGGGGAGTGATACACACCTTGCATGTGTTCCTTTTTGTCACACAGGATTGGTTGGGTTTAAGTAGCTAGGGATGCACACAATGTAGCACTTCCATGGCAACATTCTCAGGGAGGTATGGTTGTGACATTTGACTGTCACTTTGTCATCATCGATTGTCACCAGGTATGTGCCAGGCCTGTGTGCACTCCGCAGGGGTGGGAGTTTAGGTGAAAAATGTGGCCTCAAGCTGGGTCCGGGCTGCCTCGCCACATGCCCTATCACCTCCCATGGGCAGCGCCTGTGCCTGTGGTTGGGGATGTGGGGGCACCACCATGTCCACCGGTACACCCTGCCGTGTTGCAACATTGTGCAGAACACATGCTGCCACAATGATCCTGCACACTACTGGGCGTGCATATAGTAGCTGCCCGCCAGAGCGGTCAAGGGAGCGGAAGCGTGACTTGAGCACTCCGAATGTGCCCTCCACTATGGGCAGCTTTGTATCTTACCTGGGGTGGTGTGGTTCCGGATTGGTGTCATCATGTGGTTGCTCAGAGGGTAGGCACTGTACCTAGGGGAGGTGATAATGGTTGTGAATATTAGGGTTTGTGTATTTGTCAGTGTGTGACATGCATGCATGTGCACAGCCATTTGTACTCACCTAGGAACCATGTGTCGCATGCCTCCCAGCTTCCAGGGCCTGGCTCAGGGAGGACATTCTCTATATGAAACTGTCATGGGTAGAGCCAGGGTAGTTTGCATAGACAGAGGTGATGATTCCCTTTGCATCGCATACGACCTGCACGTTGATGGAATGCCAGTGCTTGCGGTTTTGATAGATGTGCTCAGTGGCCCTAGGTGGACTTAGGGCAACATTGGTGCAATCTATGGCACCAAGCACTTTGGGAAAGTGTGCCACCGTGTAAAAGTCCTGGACCACGGCATGCCTTTCTGCGGGTGTTCTGGGCATGTGTGTGTGCCTGCAGACTGAGGGGCACGCATTCATGATTGCCAACACCCGGTGTCGGCAGCGTGACTGCGTGGTCTGTGAGACCGCACCCACTATGGCAGTTGTCCGCTGAAATGACCCAGTGACCAAAAAATGCAGGACATTGAACACCTTCTCCAAATGGCTCAATGCTTGGGAGCACAGGGTGGGGGATGTAAGGTCATCTTCCCACTCCCTGACCAGGTCTAGGATGATACGAGGTGGAAACCTATACCTCCCATAGACCTGGTCGTCAGGCATCCCAAAAAGGCTAGTACAGGGGGAAGAAATGCAGGCCCTGGCTATTCTCCTCCTCCTGCGGTGTCCCACGATCAGTGCTGCGACAAATGGGGCATTCATCGCAGCTGTATATATGTGTTTGTTGTTTGGACGCACTTTTATACTGTGCGTGGGGACGCCTCCGCCTGCCTTCGTGTGGCGGACGTGTTGACGCCTGTGCATGTCTTTGAGCGTGCACGGGTATCCCGTATTCGATTCTATGAATATGTGTTGTACGCGTGCATGTGGGCGTTCTGTGTATTTCCCTGCAGTACTTCCCCAGTTACGCCTTCTTTTTCACGTGTTGTTCCCCATTCAGCGTGTTACGCCCCGTGTCCCATCCCCTTTTTGGTGTGTGTGCCGACATTGTGCGCTTTCCTTGTGCGCGTCGCGAACGGCGTTCGGGATGTTTCAATGATGTGTGCGCCGTGTGCACCACCCACGGATTTGGCGCACATCCCGAGGGAAACACGTGGAGGGCCTTCCATGAATTGCACACGTGCACGTGCGTCTGCGTTTTCACGCTTGCGCCAGCTTGCGCCAAGATTTACGGCACACATTGGTTCCATGAATCGGCCCCTATATCTAGCTGCGGTTTACAATAGTGCCACATGTGGTAAAAGGGGGACAGACCTCTGCGAGGAGCGTCTGCTGGACAGTTTCTAGGGTAGTCTATCTGTCTTTCCTTTTTTTCCTTATTGTTTAACTCTCCAAAGAGTACAGATCCCATCCCACGTTATCAAACAGAAGGGGACTACCCAATTATTGTTTATCTGATTTAGGACAACCCATTGGTTGTTGGGTTGATTGTTTCAATCACTAAGGCTACAAGAAATAAGGCCCCCAAAATGGAAAGTGTGAACTTGGTTTCTTTTTCAAATGAATACTATTTGAAACTAATGAGTTTGCCATCACTGCTAGGAGATAACACCAACAACCCTTTGGCAACTGTGCAGTCAAATGATGCAGAATTACTCACACAAAAAAAGAAAAAACTCATAAGAACTGAGTCACATGGTGAGCTTATGCTAGCATATTTGAAGGCGAAACGATACCAGATGGGCTTCAAATTAAAAACATTCCCAGATTGTTTACTAATAATGCTAAATTCAAGGGCAAATTCAGTGGAGTCAGCAATAAATGCTCCAGAGATCTATTGATATTGATTATAGATACCTCTGAACAAGAGGCCAAGATACAGAAAACTGAAATTGATGAGCTTGAAGCTAAGATCAAACAAGAAAATATCATGAAGACATTAAAGAAACCTTGGAGAAAATTGAGGAAGAAATGAGTACATTCAAAAAACTTACCTTAGAGAAAAAGATCTGGAAACTGAAAAAAGATGTGGAACAATACAAAGAAACAAAAACCTATCCATACCTGATAGAAACATACTATGAAGATCTAAACAAACTAAATCAAGAGGGAACAACACAGGAAATAGAAGAAGACAGTATGTGAATTTCTCCAATTCCTCCAATGCATCCACAAGTAGTGAATCTGATTCAGGACAGTCAGGAGCAGCCAATACGCCCTCAGGACCTCCACCACAGATTTTTTGGGGACAAGGAAAAAGAGGTCACAACAAATTTCAAGGACCCCTCGTATGCAAACCAGGAACTGGCAAGGCCCTCCCTCAAAATGGTAGCCCCAATCTACAATCTGAATAAGTATGAGCTTTCTGAGTCAGAATCTGCTGTGTTAACAAAAGGTTTGTATTTTGTTCCAACCACACAAGCTAGAAATTTCGAGACAGAAGTCAAACTACAAACATTATATAGACTGATCTGTTGAAAATATTTTTTCAGAAATCCGACGGCCAGTATAAAATAACCCACGATTACTGGCTTGAAGCCAGTATCTAGATTCACGCCCTCTAACGCGATGATAACTCCAGCTATTTTAGCTTTTGAACAACGCATTTCATATGAAATCCAAGGCTTCCTAAAAACAAAAAACAACAGTAAAGATAACCTTACAAAAACAGAAAGAGAGGCATTAAAATCACTACAAGAAAATGACACCTTCATTATCAAACCTGCAGATAAGGGTGGGGGGATTGTCCTATGGAACAAAGTAACATACGAACAAGAAGTTATGAACCATATAAGCGATCCAAGATCTTACAAAAAACTAGATAGAGATCCCACATCCAGGTTACAAGAGGAAATCAATAGTTTGATGAAACATGCCCTAGAGGAGGGGTGGATTGATATAGACGAAAGAGCATTTCTGGTTAATCAACATCCTACTACTCCTGCCTTTTACATCCTCCCCAAAATACACAAAGATCCACTAGTTCCACCAGGGAGACTGATAGTGGCGGCCATAAATTCCATCTTGGTTCCTCCGGCCCTTTGTCTCAAAGATGAAATCGTATGTAAAAGACACAACCAGTATGATCAACACCATCCAAACTATAGCTCTGTGTCCGGATGAAATCCTTGTCACCTTGGATGTGGTATCTCTTTATACAAGTATTCCGCAACAAGATTGTCTAAAGGTGATGTCTCGATATCTGAATAATCGCACCCCCACATTGACAAAAGTACCGACAGCGTTCATTTTAGAATGCATAAGAGTGGCTCTCACTGAGAACTTTTTTCTTTATGATGGTAAATTTTACAACCAACTGCAAGGGACCAGCATGGGGGGACTTTTGCGCTGGACCTAGCTAATCTTTGCATGGATAACTTAGAAAACTCATCCATCCACCACTCGGACAATCCTTTCGCCCGTAAAATTACAACATGGCTTTGTTACATTGACGATATCTGTATGATATGGAGTGGAATAATATAGGAATTAATAGCCTTTCATGGGTGGCTTAACACACAAAACCCTTTCATTAAATTCACCATGCAGTATAATGAAAGAAAAATATCTTTCTTAGACCTTGAAATACAGAAAACAGTACATGGGAATTTAGAAACAGTGCTCTACAGAAAGCCCACAGATAAAAATATGCTTCTGGACTATCAAAGTTTCCATCCGCGGGGCCTGAAAGAAGGACTTCCATATGGCTTATTTCTGCGGATCCGCAGAAATTGTTCACAAATGGAGGCCTATAAAGAACAAGGCAAAACCTTAAAAACAAGATTAAAAGATAGGGGATACCCCTCGACTACTGTACATCGAGTGTACAAAAGAGTGCAACACATTGACAGGACAATATGTTTACAACCAACCAATAGAAATAACCTGGAAAAAATAACATGTGTAAGCACGTACAGCCCAATCAGCAGTCTGCTTAGAAAAACTATTCTAAAACATTGGCACATGATTAAAAAAGAAGATTTTAATCCATCAACTCCGCGGTTCGCATTTAAAACACAGAAAAATCTAAGGGGCTGATTCATAGAATTTTTGCGCCAAAAAACGGGGATTTGTGCGCCATTCTGGCCGCAAATCCCCATTTGTTAAACAGGGATTTGCGGGCAAAATGGCACACAAATCCCCGTTTTTCGGTGCAAATAATTCCATGAATCAGTCCCTAAGAGATACCTTGGTGCACTCGTACCCGCATAAATCCATTGAAAGAAAGCAACAAAGGTCTGTATGGGGCCTTCCACCAGTGACAAGACACCATCGATGTGGCAAATGCTCGGTATGTGAACAAACCCAAAACATGAAAAGTATAGTATTTAGACAGAGAGAAATTAAGCTCATGACTTTCACCAATTGCCTCACTCAATGGGCAGTATATGCCATTAAATGTCCATGTGACCTTGTTTACATTGGCAAAACACAGAGACAAATTAGACAGACAATTTGCGAGCATAAATCATGCATACGCAATAAAATAGATTCCAAACCACTGGTGGCACACCATATATCGAAACAACACAAATGCACAGAGATGCTGTGGTGCATTATCCAAGTCATCCCACAACCGCCAAGAGGAGGCAACGGGGACTTGAGTCTCAAAAAGTGTGAACAAAAATGGGTCTATGATCTAAATACGGTTAAATACGGGCTCAATATAGCGGTGGAATGGAGTGTGTTTATTGTTTATGTAACACGACTAGGGGCATTAAGACTGATAACTACATACGCCAGGTACCTGGGCTCAACCATTTCTTCAGCGTAACATTGAAGTAAAAATTGTTTAAATCAGGTAAGTAGCATTTGGCCAACCATCTGTTCAGGACCAATCACAGCCAAAATTAGATATAGCACTCTTGTAATTAGGCACCCGTGCTTAGTCCAACTGCTGACCCCTTCAAATACTATATGTGGAGCACTTACAATATATGGAGAGAGAGTTATAGTGAGATAAAGCAACCCTCTCACTCGCTCTATCGTGCACTCAAAATATGTAGCAAGCCCCTAAGCAATGTATCAGGAGAGATGACCATTGTCACCTCAGATATAATTATAACAATGGAAAAAGGGCCATTGAGCCCCTGAGACTCAGGCATTCGGCACATGAGACCTGCCTTTATTGTACAGAGACCATTTTAGAAATTGGGGCCTCTACACCAAGATCTATGGTAATGGAAATAAAATGGCACATACAGTTTTTTTTTATTTTGTTGTCATATTCCACAAAGGGGACCTGAGTAGTAACCTTGGCAGCCCGAAATATGAACAAACCAGAAGCTACCATGAAAAAAGAAAGAATAAATAAGTTGTGATGCATATGACCTGTCACCCTGTATCATGTGACCAGAGGTAGCTTAAGAAGAGATACGCCCACTTCCATTTTGAATCGCTAACAACGGGACGTTGCACGCACGAAAGAAGAGTCCAAGACTACCAACAAAGGTAAGTTCAAACTTTTAATGTTGAACTTTGACAGACATTTAGGTCACAGGCTCGGGCACAACTAGCGAAAGTTCAACGAATACAAACTACTCGCGAAAGGCACGGGTCACATATATATGCATATTTCATTTACAGAAATAGAGTTTTTTGAAAAAAAGGAAAAAAAGAAAAAAGAGGACGCTTTGTTATGGAACATCCACCTGCATATGGTGTAAAACAGAGGCGGTGCAAATTTAGTACGCTCACAAACAGCTGCAACATTGCAAATACGTAAGTGCAAAATTAAATGCTAAATATGAAACGAAATTGAACAAAGCAGATACCAAATGAGAGGAGATTAAAAACAGCCTCACGGTTTTTTCAGGTGACAGCAAAAACCGGATGCCAAGCACAGTAAAAGGCTAAATGAGTTCTCAGATGTTCCAAACATGATAGAGTGGACAACGGGTCAGTTATTGGGTTGATTTCCATGAAAAATTGAGACATCACCTTAGAAACACTGCAACTTTGGCACCTTAAGATACAAAATTGTATAACTAAAATTGAGTTTATATATATTGTTTTTAGATCAGAAGATCTACCAGGGGGAATGAAATTGTGTTTCCTGATTGTACTGCTATGTCCTGAAGATGGCCTAATAAGTTAATTGAGTGACAGCACTTAAGAGGGTGTAGTACACGCAAGAAGGGCTGAAACAAGTCGACCAGTTAGGGATCCAAAAATGTTATCTTCCCTATCTCTTTTGACATAACCAAATGATGTTTGCGTTACAAAAGAAAAGTTAAACCAAGATTAATTTACCCCATTTTTGAATGAAAGTGGTGAGAGTTGAATATTAAGTACATGTTTTTTACAGTGTTTTTAAAGAAAGAAAAACAAAGAGAATTGTTACAAAAATACTTTTGAAATAGAAGTGTGTCTAGGTGTAACTGGGTGATTAATCTACCAAATGATTCAGTAGATTCCGATCCTCCAGCCTGTTTTTCACAAAAGTGACCTCTAGAGAGGAGTAGTCGATCGGTCTTTCCTTTTTTTCCTTATTGTTTAACTCTCCACAGAGTACAGATCAGACCCCCCTTATCAAACAAAAGGGGAGTACCCAATTATTGTTTATCCCACCCCAGTTTCTAGACTGCACTTTCTCGCGCCTTGAAACACTTGTGTATAGGCGCGTTATGAATGCCATATCATGTCATATCATAGTACCCACGGCAAAACACTAGAAATTGCCCCTATATGGCAAACACCAATCTGTAACCCCACTCCAATATTATAAAATCATTGCAATATAAAAACGGCTGGTTTCATGCATGCCCCAGAAAATTGAATCTCCAGTGTGCCGCTTTATGTAAAATATCAAACATTTTGTATTGACTTTTTGGTATTAGAGTACATAAAGGTAATAATTACACATAGCAAAGTAGGCAATATTTTAAAAAATAATTCACTTTAATTATCTCACCTATTGATCCATTGTCGAAAACGCAATCTTGTACATCCTGATGTTTAACAAAGCATATTTTGCTGCTTTGTAATCTCTTAGTGTAATCATTATGCTCCGAGTTAATTGTATAATGCCCAATTAGCCTCTCATCAAGAATTACAGACCGTAAATATGTTTTTAACAGATATAATTTAGTGAGACTCATGTCAACAATTAGCAACGGCACCTCTGCCCTAAATTATCAGGCCAGCCCAGACATTTGCAAAGAAATATATCTTTGTATTGTAAATAGTTTGCATCCAAGAAAGCCTTTTCACTATCCACAACTCATGAATGTTGAATTTGCCAGTAACTAGACACTGGCATTCAATGAGTGAGGCTTTTATTGAATAGCGCACATGGTGAACTAAATCACTTCTAGGTAATCCCAGTTTTGGTACCCAAAGTGCAGTGAGGTTAAATATAAAAATAATATAGAAAATAATAATTTTCCCAGGGTCACTCGCTTGGTTAAATGATGAGCCTGGGCTGCAAAATAGGCACTTGACCACATATCTTCCCAGCCCTGGTTTATATAAATTCAATTTGAATCGTCAGTAGCCTTCTGCTTCTGATGTAAGAGTTGGGAAATGTTAAAGAACATTGAGCCACCAAGATACTTTTTGAAAGTATTATTGTCTAATGTCATTGTTAATGAATTCAACATTTAATTGCCGTTCATTATTATAAAAACCTTGTGATGGTGACCATCTTTTATCTTACAACTGCATGTACATGTTTCAGTCCCCAGACTTTCTTCAGGTGGCTGCACCAAATTTAATTAAATAATTCAACTTAAACTCGTCAGCCAATTCATACAATTTGAAGCCATTTCAAATCATATGAGCATATGCTTTAGAATGAATGCACTAAATGTCATATATTTACAAATGCATCTTGTTACCACACCCTACTTCCGAAACACACATTAAATCATGCCATGTTCCCTAGCCTCACTTATTATGATAGAATCAATCAACAGAGAACCTCATGCTAAAAAAAAAACCTTTCTCCAAAAATCCATAATGGGATGATGAAATAGTTTTATCATAAAACATCAGACAACTTTGAAGATTTATTTTCCATAAACAAATGAAATGAGTTTATCCAGCTATGTGTTCATGGAATTCTAAGGACAAGTTATTTGGGTTTTACAGCAGTAATATGGAACTTCGCACAATACAAGAACATGATTAATAGTCTCACCTGCTTGTAGTCATTGTTTTATACATCATGCAGTTTGTTATGCACCCATCCCTTTTCTAATCACACAACATGTGCACTTCGTAAAGGATATCCCAGTAACAATAGTGACTGTCAATTGCCCATTCACAATAGCGGCTACAGTCATCTATTAATAATTGCTACCGGCTTAAAAACTGTCTGTTCACAAGAACGGCCTCTCAAAAGCATACTTGATAACTGTGTAATTTTATTTATGTATTTGCACTTGAAATGTTAATCAAAAACTCTATCAGTAAAAGAGCTTGTAAATGAGTCTCTGGGTGTTGACTCAGGACAGCTGATTATGCACCCTCACAGTACCTGCTCCTGACAGCCTCTTGCTTCTCACAACACAACACAAGCCTCTCCATTTGGAAACACTCATGTACAGAAACAGACCCATGTACAGAAACAGAAAGCTTTAAACAGTCATCAAGATATTGTAGATACATGTGTGTTCATCCTCGACTTTACATTAGTGTCACTGTTGGATACAAACAGCCAACAAAGCATTATTAGGCGATTGTTGTGCTGTGAGGCCACTGTATGGGGTGTTTGAGCATTTCCTTGACCCTGCAGTGTGCCGTGGCTGCTCAGGCTCCCATACAAAGAGTTGCTATCTCTGGAGCTACTCCTGGGAAGGAGTTACCAGGTATGTGCCGTGTGTACCTCCCAGTGAATGGGCATGAGATCCACAGTGATGGCGTAGAGTATGCGCCATTTATTATAAACAACAGAGCCCAGCAGAGGCACACTCACAAGTGAACTGCGACTTTACTCTATTAGCTTTGCCACCATGTGCACTACTAGTTCCCAGATTATCATTGTTTTCACATCTCGATTGCAATATTTGCGAAGTGTTCCATCTTCTCACACATCACTTTTCCTAAGGTTCAGAAGTTAGCGTTTCATCCTTTACAGTGTGGTGCAATTAGTGCCATTGTGGAGGTTACTAGCATCTCGTAGGAATAGTCTCAATGGTGTTATTGTATTGGGTTATTTATAACGCGCTTAATACGCAGAGTTTTCAGAAGTTGCCACCTCCAGCCAGCAACCCTCAATGTCCAATGCTTACCCGAATTACTACAGGTACCCCTGGGCGAGGTCTCGGAGTCAATAAAAGGAATCCTGCATGAGGCTGTGTAGTCTTTGACTGAACCCTCCTCAAATTCTTGTGTGCCATCTGGCCTGCAGCCAAAGAAAGAGGGAGTTCCACTTCTGCAGAGAAATGCACACGTTCTGTGCCTTGTGCGCCACTCTGAGAGTAACACAGGGCACAATGACTGATGGGCGCATATCCATTAGGAATGTTCAGAAATACAGAAGTGCCCCTTTTCTTATATGCCAAATAAATCTTAATGAACCAGGCACCAGGCTTTCGAAATAGGCACCTCCTGTAGAAGTGTTAATGCACAGGTTTGCATAACAAGCTCCAGTACAGTTGGTCACTTTGGTGCCAACCATTTGCTTTATTCTGAAACAAGATCTTCTTGTACGAGAAGAAAGTATACGCCGTGCAAATCGGAAAAATCTTAGTGTCCCCAAATACCACTAGAAGAAGCAGACTTATTCAGTTATAGGTAATTGCAGGCTTCCTTTCCTCTATCTAAAACGCCAGTTACATCAGGCCACCAGGTGCCATTTTACGTCTGATAAACCAGCCTCGTGCGATTGTCCCTAACATTTTATGGGCTTTGCTCATTGCCTCCTTAATTGCAGTTGTTTAACAATTTTGAGCAAGGGTTTTTCCTCTTTTTTTCGGGGTCTAGGGTGTGTGAGGAAGGGTATATGTTTTTTGAAAAGCAATAACACCACTAGCTACCCAACCTCCCCACACACTGGTAATGAGATGGATAATCCTGTGAACGATATTTAATTGCGCTCAGCTGTATTGATCACAGTCACATTGGTATCAAAAAACAAATATTTTAGTTTGTATATACATGATTAAAAAGGCAAAAACATCAGCCTTTTTCTTGGGGTACTTCAAAGTGCGAATCAAAAGAGACCATCACATGCGTCACAGAGACTTAATAGCGACCACTTTCATGTTTTAGATAACTACTTATTTATATTCAGATAAATGTGATGTTAGTACCATAGGTGACATTTTGGTCAACATGAAAAACTCTTTCTCATGGCACGTCTACACAGATTTGTGTTTCTGGGGATAGAAAAGCACAGACACTGAATAAATCTTAATGTTAGATGCATAGTCAACCCCCTTCTTCAGGACGCTGTTACTCTTAAAACAGAATGGACAATTGCGCAGTTAACACTACACAATGTGTACTGCTTGTTCTACCTACAAATGAAACAATAAAAACCACATTTAGAGACAAAGATACCTATATCATGACTGTGACCATATTTGTTTTAACAGACAGCACCAGGCATACACATCCCACTAGCCTGCTACTTGCATAGCTTCTTTAACGAATGGGAGTCAAATCAAAATATTTGGCATCATTTTTAAGCCTCTGGATAAATCCCCAGCTGAAAAACAGCAAAAAGATGAAGAGAGCTAAATGTATTCTCTCCCTATTTCATCTCTCTCTTACAATTTAATATGCATAATGCCCAAATAAGTACTGGTAGGTATACCTTTCATTAGGTTGAAGTTTCTGATACTTCTCGGTGCAAAGTTGCCATGAAGTATTTTGTGAAGGAGGGCCGGAACCATGTTATCTCGCCCGTCACTATATGCCACCTTGTCCTTAGTGCTACAAAAAGCGAGATGAAAAAACAGCGTCAAGATCTCAATTGACATATGTGCGTGAAGTGAAAAGGGGACCACTATCCCAACACTTACTGCATCAATTTGTGGTGCATAGATGTGACGCCACATATAGGTTTTATTGTGCCCGGAGGAGCAATGCTTAAATTTCTCATTTTCTATGCTCTCTCGGGATCCAGACTGGCGCTTGTCGAATAGTGTGTCCTCGCAAAGCAGAGGCGAGGTCTACGGAGAAATATTGGATCCGCATCAGCAGTTTGCAAATTAGATGTTAGTAATATTTAATGTTAGTCTATTCCTCTGTATTGTACTTACTGAAGTCACTGACGGTTGCTCCAGGAGCTCCTTAATACATCTAGCGGCAGCCCGTATGTGTCTCGCCGCCATATTGGATCAACGTGATATTTGACATCTGTTTTGCATTGCCGTCGGCGTGCATATTCACGTCCTCCCCATTGTGGATCAGGGCTCGCTCCATGTAAAGCAACATAATGGGGCGGGTCCTGATTGTTTGCTTCTGCCTTATGTTCCCATCTAGGTATTTGCGCTCGCTGTCCCGATTTAATGTGGAGACCCATTCACATGAATATAGATACAGATACTAGTTACCCATTAGCTATATTATGGACATGTGTTCCAACATGTCCTAAGTGGCGGTAAATTCCAACCTTACGTTTTTATGGATCTTACATGTACTTATGGCAATAACCATCTATTGCACATAATGTTGGCGGCATCACTAACTTCCACACACAAGTTCTAGTGTTAGTATGTATCCATATCTAAATGATCGAAAAAAAGTGCAGAATTATGCCTCTATGCAGCAATATTGCTCATCCTGTCCCCAACTGGACAACACAAGAGGAATACAGCAGCATTCAAAAAAAGAGTGGTTTACTTTATATGAGTGTTGCGCCCGGATTCAACATCGATTTTACTGATATCTGTGGGGTGAATTAGTGGAAGAATAAATTCCATTCTACGGCCAGGTTCAGGCCCGTTTTCACTGTGTCAAGATTATAGATCCACTTTTATTCTATTTTCTTCACGTCCAGATCTCTATCGCCCCCACTTGGGGGGCCCCCACTGTTTGGATCACGCACCAATACATATCATCATGTGAATGCTTAGCTTTCTCAAAATGGGCAAACAACAGTTTGTCTGCAATATGATTTCTAATTGCAGATCGGTGCTCGCATATACGTGTCTTGACCATTCTTTTTGTCTTACCAATATATAGAAGGCCACATGGGCATTTAATGCAATACATGACCCACTTCGTTAGGCAGTTTGTAAAGGATTTGAGTTTCCAATTGCGTCCCTTTAGTTCTATTTGTTTAATATTAACCATCAGATGGCACACCGAGCAATGACCGCATTTGAAGTGGCCACATACCGGCGGAAGATGCCAAAGTTGAATTTGGTCCGTGGTTGGATTTTTTTCAACAGGTTATGTGTGCACTAGTTTGTCGCACAGATTCGGCATTCATTTGAATGCGAATCTCGGGGTAGTAGGTTTAAAGTCGTCCGATTGTATGATTTTCCAATTTTTGAGAATGATCTTTCTAAGGTCATTACTCAGAGGGGAGAAGGTAGAAATGCATGTCATTCTGTCATCTTGTGACTTATTTCGTTTTGTCAGACAGATTTCTCTATTGGTGTTGCGTGCTCGTTTCATTGACTGTTTAATCGTCTTTGAAGGATATTGAAGGGTTTTAAGTTTTTTGCTCAATTCCTTGCTGTTACTTTTGAAATGATTGATATCACTGCAATTTCGTCAGATCCTAAGGAACTGTCCGTATGGTAAATTTTCTCACATACTTAAAGGATGGAAGCTACTATATAATAGAAGTGTATTTTCATCAGTGGGCTTTTTAAAAGAGTGTAGTTCCTAAGGTGTTGTTTGGTTATTTGAAGATGACTAGATCTAAAAAAGCTATCCTTTCTTTGTAAAAGGACATGGTGAATTTAATGGTAGATGCTTGTTAATTTAACCATGTCAAAAAGGTGATCAGTTTATCTTCCTGCCCCTTCCATACAATGAAAAAGTCATCTATGTAACGATGCCATGAAGAAATCTTGTCCCGAAAGGGGTTAGTGGCAGCATAGATGACAGATTCCTCATAGTTATCCATGAACAGATTAGCCAAGTCAGGGGCAAATGTTTCACCCATAATTGTTCCCTGGATTTGCTGGTAGAAGGTTAAAATTCTTTGTCAGGGCCAATCTGATACATTCGGTGATAAAATCTGAGGGAACTGTGCGGTCTTCTCTTTTTTCAAGGTATGGGTGTATGACTTCTATACACTTTGTCTGTGGAATGTTGGTGTATAATGATTCCACGTCTAGTGTAGCTAGAATATCGTTAGCACCCATTGTTATTTGGTCAGTTATGCATATCATGGCGGTCGTGAATAACTGACCGCATGGTGGCTACAAAAGATCTTAAAAAGGAATCGGCGTAGATGGAAAGCGGTTCCAGTAATGACCCAATTGCTGACACTATGGGTCTTCCTGGTGGGGTGCATCTTTGTGTACTTTGGGGAGTACATAAAAGGCAGGTGTCATATGATTTGGTTTGGTCAGGAATGCTAGCTCATCTTTACAAATCTATTCATGGTCTAGTCATGTTTCATTTGATTGGCTATTTCCTCCGTTAATGCTAGAGTGGGATTCCCTGGGAGTTTTTTATAAGAATTAGTATCCCCCAGTTGTTTGTTAATGTCTTGATTGTATGATGTAGAGTCCAATAGAACGATGTCTCCACCTTTGTCAGCGGGTTTAATCTTAAAGCATGAATTCTCTTCAAGTTGTTTAAGTGCTATTCGTTCTATTTTGGTTATATTGTCCCTTTGTTGATTTTTTGTTTTGAATAAATTTTGAATTTCTCTCTGGATCTTATATTTGAATGTTAATATTTCCGGTGACACCATCATTGTCGAAGGTAGGAAATATGAGGGTAATTTGAGTCCCGGTATATTTTCATTCAATGGAGTCCCACTTTTTGCATTACGAAAGAAATACTTCAGTCTTAATGTTCTGAAGAAGGTTTTTAATTCAATTTCAGTATTGAATTGGTTTGCAATTTTGGTGGGAACAAATGAGAGACCTTTACTCAAAACACTGATTTCAGTGGGACTAAGTGTGTATGAACTCAAATTGAAGATGGGAATCACTAACTCGTCTGTGGAGGATGCCACTGGCGGGTTCGCATGTTGTGATTGCCCCACTGTTTCATCCTGCCTCGTCTCCCCTGGCCCCGGAAAAAAGGTTGTGGTTGTTGACCCCTTTGAGCTATTCCTCCTCCACTGGTAGATGGTTGTCCAGTTGTGGTGTCCGAATCACTACTATTTGAGGAGTTGGAGAATGTGACATATTTACTGTTTTGCTGTGTATTATTCTGGGGGCCTCTAGTTAGGGTTAGCCTTCTGCTGTTGAAAGAACTCTTGTAGTAAATACAGGTATGTCACTTCCTCTTTGTAATTAAAGATAACTTTTATTAATTTCCAGATTTCTTTCTCTAAAGTGAAGGTCTTACATTTTTTCATTTCTTCCTCTATTTTTTCAAGTAGGATTTTAGTCTCAGGAATACTAGATTCCTCCTGGATTTTCTTTTCTAGTGTCAGATGGTCTTCTTTCTGTTTGTTGGCCTCTTCTTCCGCCGTCTCTGTCACTAAAATGACTGAATCACTGGAGCATTTGTTGGCAACCCCACTAAAGTTGCCTATAAATTTGGGGTTGTCTAGGAAGACACAGGGAATATTTTTGAACTGCAACCCTTCTGAAAGAGTTTTTCATGTTGACCAAAATGTCACCTATGGTACTAACATCACATTTGTCTGAATATAAATAAGTAGTTATCTAAAACATGAAAGCGGTCGCAATTAAGTCTCTGTCATGCATGTAATGGTCTCTTTTGATTCACACTTTGAAGTACCCCAAGAAAACGCTGATGTTTTTGCCTCCTTAATTGCATGCACGTAGACGTACAATCATAGAGTGAGGGAGTGAGTGGAGCAGGGGGTGAAGGGTTACTAATACATTTAATTAAAGGTTTAGGTCAACAAGTAGGGAGTCGGTCTCCTCATGCAGTTGCAAGAGAAACACATTCTTACAAGAGCCTGCAGCTAAGTAAAAGAGAGGAGTATCAGGCTTTTCAATAGCTTGCAAAATGGTTATATACATAATACTCTGCTGCGTGACCGAGCCAGATCTTAATGATTGCAGGCCCAAATTGCACCTCATAACCTCCACAGGCAGTGACTGTGGGACCCCCAATATAGACAGCAGTATTTTACCTTCCATTTGGGTCACCCAAGTCTTCAAATGGTGCAGAATAGCAGAAACCCATAAAGAATTCCAGGGACAATACCTTTCCAGTACAAGGCTATCTGCCCCTCGATATTATTTCCTGCTTTAAGGCTGAGGATAATTTTAAAGAAGAACACTTTCTTCAAGATCTTAAAATGAATATGATGAGTATACAATTCTAGTGAAGGGGAGCTACAGATCGGAAATCCCAGATATGTGAATTGGTCCACCACTTCGAGCCGAGGCCCATTCATGGACCAGGCAAACACGGTCCTACTGGACCATGTACCGATGACCTGAATTTTGGTCTTACTGGTATTGACAACCAAGTTATTACTACGCGCAAACAGGGCCAGAGCATTGATCGATCCCTGCAGCCCAAAAGGTGTGCTATCCAGCAGGACAGTGTCATCAGTGTACCAGAGCCAAGACACTGCCTGTGTTCTTATTTTAGGGGCAGAGTTTCGGACCAATTGGATAGAAGGCCTATATCTCTCAGATAAAGATTACAGAATACAGGTGACTGGACACGCCCTGTTTCACTCCAATGTTGACCCCTATCTCAGATGACATATGCCCCATCTGATTAAGTCGCACCTTTACCGTATTATCTGAATTTAATACTATGATGAAGTATAATAATGAGCATTCAATGCCCGAATGGCAGAGTTTGTTCCACAGTAATGGTCGTAAGACAGTGCCAAAAGCCTGACTAAAATCTATAAAGTGGTACTAACTTCTTTTGCATTTTTCCATATCTTTATTTTACAACCACTCATAGTTCTGCTCCACCACCACTAAGAATCGTCTTCATTTTCAAAGGGCGCGGTCACCTATTGTACGTTACTTGATGCAGTGCTTAGTTTGTACAAGAAATAAGTGCCAGCGCCCAACTAGCACTCGCGTGACACTGAGGGCAGTTCCCCACCACTGCTACCACCACCCATAGATTGAAGAATGAACCCACAGCGTTGACGCATTTTGGGGTTACACTACATGTCGCATCTGCTCATTGTGGTTGATGGACGTACTGACTATTACCACTTGTTAATTAAAGTGAGTCTGATACAATAAGTGCTGGGGCTAAAAAATAAGTGCCAGGGCAAACACCAACACACATTAAGCACTGACTGGGTGTGAGGCATGGGCAGTACTTACTCTCTAGGGGGATGAAAGTTAACATAGAAGGCTAGCTTTGGCCATGCTGGCCATCATACTACATTTCCACATTGTTGCAACTGAGTTGAATCATGTCATTTCTTTGCCATTGCTACTTTTAATATATATACATATTTAGACATCATTTCATTTTGTATTTCTTTCTATTCAAAACCAGACAAAATCATTTTTTTTCAGCTTATTAAATTCTTCTTGGTGTAGTTACCACATTAAAGCCCATTGTTCTACTCCCTAGAACTATTAATATACATTTTTTCAATAATTGTTTCGTAGATGTAGGCATCATTCATTTTCTTCTTATTATATTTACTAAATTCTGTTCAATTGTATTTTTGTTTACATGTTTTGACTCATAAGCCTCCCTGAATTTGCAAGGTTTTTTTTCATAATTTTGATGCAACAGTGATATGTATTTGCTTTTTGTTGTTGTGTTTAGCGTCTTGGAACATAGTAGCAAATTCTTTGTCGAAATGCATATTTTTAACACATTTTATGGAATAGGTAGTGCGTGGTAGAATTCTGAGCAAGCAAATTAAAAAAATAGACCATGAGTATATGGGCTTCCAGGGAAGGAATTGGGCCAGAACATAACAGAGCTGCACACTGGCAAAAACTGTCTTGCTAGAGTTCCGTTCCGTGTAGACACAAGGCCCAAGCCCACGCGCCCCAAGTTAAGGAAGCTCTCTTCCCCTGACTGCCATTGAGACTCCTGAACACCTGAATGCATGCAGCTATGCTGGGACTGCATCTGAGAGTCGTCCTTTGCTCAACAGCTATATTCAGGGCACGCTCATGATGCGACACGTAGGTCCACCACACACATACCACTGACAATCCGGCCATAGTCCTGCAAACGCCACTAACAATCCAACACTACCCCCTCTCCTCCTACCCTCACACCCCCCCCTGCCAACTACCGCCTGCTTCTGGAACGAAGGGGGGGTTCCCCGGTACATTTTGTCAATTTGCAGTACTGTGCACCCCCATTTCTCACTTTCCACGCCATGACCCCACCTTAGTCTCTTTGTTCTGTTTGCTGAGTTCTGCTTAATCTGCGCAACATTCACAGAACTAATGCGCTGACAGCATCTCTCAGTAGAGTGGCTGACGGTATCTGCGCACCAGTGGGTATATCACAGAACAGACACACCCAAAGGACTCTGAGTCAAGCAAGCCTCAAGAGATGGAAATATAGACTGATCGTCTTTCAGTAGCTTGGTCGTCTCCCTCTGCGTAGCCGTGCTAGCTCCCTGTTGCTCACTCCCTCTCCCCGCTATGCCTTGACATATACCATTGTTCTACAGGGAAAAAAAGCAATCCCGCTGCTGTAAACAGGCCCGCAAATGGGAATTCATTTCCAGAAACGGCGAGTGATCAAAGATTACAGCTAAATGAATTTCCATGTCAATGAGATGTCATGAAAAATTAAATGAGATTAGCCTTGCCTCAGCAGGCTGTGCAGGTTCTGAAGAAGAAAGGGCTTTGCAGAAGCATTCCAGCTGGAAGGGGAAAATAACGTGGTTATACGCATTTCGGTCTGTGCAGCGATGGCTTGCTCCTCGACTGTAACATTCCGGAGGAATTGACAATCACTTTAGAGCTGATTGCAGCAAACCACAATTCAATTTGCGGCTTCCCCCGTCTTGCATTCCCGGTGCATATTGGACTGTGATTTAAAGCGGAGCCACTTAAGCTCTTTATTCTGTCCAGACTGAGCAAGGTGTTTCATTTCCTCTAACGGCCTCGTGTTAATTAAATAAATTATCCAAAACCATAAACAGACGCACTCTGCCTCCTCTCAATTCAGGGGAGGGCTTCTCAAGTACAAAGGGGGCACTGTAGCTGTCCGAGGGAGGGGACGCCTTTTGGCCTGTGATCTGAGGGCACTGTGAGGAAACACAAAGGCCCAATCAAAATGGCTGCATTGTTTCTGCACGCAGTCCTCTCTCTCTGTCGCGCCCCTTCATTAAGTAAGGTCAGCGTTAACCACCACCTGCGGATAATCCTTCATGTTTCTCCCCAGGACGTTCTGCCTCAAGGGACGTTATTACAGAACACTGGGAGAAGAATGCACATTTCATTAACACATTTCCCTGACACATGGCACATAGCCCCGAGCTGCTGGAGCGCATACGGCTGCACAATAGGGAAATGAGCAATATCATCGTACATGTAAACTGTAATGTCTGGTCAGTATTTGCTCCCTACTTTAACACCCCTAGAGTGTCTGATTTTTTGGATGCAAGGTATCCTTACATTTTATTTTGACACAGAATATAACATAGGACAGTGTTTCTGAAATCACACCTAAAGTGGAAATAACCAACAAAAAACAGGTGAGAAAGTCAAGGAATTCAAACTGGAAGAAATGGGCTCCATAACAAATGTTAAGGGGCACTTTTATCATAATACACACATCATATATGGTAAAATAAAGTACCCCTTACCGTACATTATAAGGCTATTGCAAGTCACCAAGGAGTTTCATGACCAAGGCCAAGTTCCTTAATAAGGTCACGGAACTCCAACCTGACTTGCAATATCCTTTGCATGTGTGGTAGGGGGTGTTGTATTTCTAATAATTAATGGCCACAAAATGTCATCCCGTTAATACCTTATCTCATGCCCAATATGATGTAAGAGATATTCAATCAATTTGCTGATCCATATAATCAATAAAGAATTTGGATTAAAAAAAGTAAAAAAAGACAGCTCCTACTGTCTTGCGGACAAATAGTTCAAGCTTTTGTGCTTTAAAATAAGCAATAATTTGCAGATTTTTGCTCATATGGGTTAAACCTCAGCAGTGCATAAATAAAACATTCTACCACAAGCAGTTCCAAGCAGACCCCCTATGTCTCAAGCCGTATATTCAACAGGGACCCAGTCAGGTGCCAGAACCCTGTGTTAACTGTTCGGCGCGTGTCACCTTACCACCCATATGATCAGGTTCCCGATGAGTGGTAATAAAACATGGCAACGTCGTAGCTTCTCAAACTGTAATACTAAGAGGTTTGTCAATTGCCTAGCATGACCCTGCAAAACCGAGGTATGTTGGCCAAACGTCACAACTTGTTAACGAAAAGAACAATTGAGAATAGCTCGAGAAACTTGTTGTATATTTATGAACTGTGTTAAGCAGAATTCAATAATGGTGTTTTTTGGTATTTTTTTGGAAATATTGAAAATGAATTACACTCATAAGATGTATTGTGTACTGGGCTCTCTATAATCATTGGTCACATATACTGCTATAAAATAAGTAGAGAGAATTCAATATTAACGTTAGACACAGTGGAGACTCTTCATTGTTGATACTTGTAATGCCACAACTAGGCTGTAATAAGAAAAAATCTGTTAAGGTTTTTATACAGACATTGCAGACTGCTGTGAATTATAAACATATAGCTTTGAGTAGAGGAATTATAGTGACATGTGAGCAAGTAATGCTGGAGAACGTGCATTGTGTAGGCATGAACATTAACCTATTTGATGAGTGTGTCGCTCATCATTATCTAACTTCAGTTTCTACAACAGAAACATGTGTGACAAAGAGTTCCAACGTATGCTCACGGTGCATTGTGAGGATCAAAAGCCCAAGCCGAGTATAGTTAGCAACTGAAAATAAAGGGTTTTATTGTAATTAAATACTGTTATTAAGTGAAGTATCCCAAAAAGTGGGGTCCCCCTTGTGAGCCATACAGAGGGGCCCTTCCAAGCATGGCAACAAAAGCATGGGCCATGCCACAGTCTGGGCCAGCCTGGATCAACACGCATGCGCCAAACACACGATGATCAGGCTCCTTCAGGGGCACGCTGTTCACTGCACTAGGTGAAAGATGCAAGTATGTGTTTTAATCAAACTTTAAATCTTTCACTGAGTGCAGTAAAAGAGGGCTGTGCCTGGCTCCTGAGCCTTTACACCCAAATGCAGTAGCCAGTTCTCTGCGTGACCAGAAATATTACACACACTAATAATACTGTAAGAACACATGTTGATGTTGGCTCTCTCAGTATATGTCAGTGTCCACATGTATGGATATTCTCAAGAAAGTGGGCCTCATTACACGGAATGCAGTAACGGTTTATCGATACCGGTAAGGGCACCGGTACCGGTAAACCCTTACTCCCTTACTACGAGGTCCCTCTGCGGGACCCGACCTCAACGGCTGGTTTTACCAGCCGTTAAGGAACGGACCCGCAAAAGGACCTTGGTGCTAATTACGGTACCGCAATTTGCGGTACCGTAATTAGCTCCTTTCCCATTCCCATTGAGCCCTATGGGGGCAAAAATGGGAATGGGGAAGTGCCTTGGTGAATGGGAAATTACCGCCCCCACTCACCTTGGAGTAGGGCGGTAATTCCGCCATCCACCAAGGCGGACACGGTAAAATACCGGCGGCAACCATGGCGCTAATAGCGCCATGGTTACCGCATACCGTTTAATGAGGCCCAATATGTTATTGCTGCTTCACAAATGCTTGGCTTACCACCGCACCACCTTATAAGAATACGGTTCATCTTGACTTTGCCCTAAACACCAATAAAACATGCAATGATGCAGTAATGAGCCATTTCCTTGTTGGACTGCACACATGCCTCCACCCACCTTGGAAGAACACTTGTCATGTTGACTTTGCTCTTAAGACCAGTAAAAAATGCAATGCCACCGTTAAAAACGTACTTGCTGACTGAACAAGTGTCCCCACACTCCCCATGTAAGACATGTAACACACAATAATGGCCGTGTCCCTTAGTTGAGTAAAAAATGTCATGCTACAGAAAGAAAACATCCAGTCGCCTTCCCCATTGTGCTATAAACCTCCCACCCCATACCCTCCTCCAACATTCATCATGTTAATTTTGCCCTAATATAGCAGTAAAACATGTAGGAAAACGTCCATGCTCCAATGCCCCTTGCCTGGGCCCAAGCCATGCATGCATGCTTTCATATTAATGCACCCACTAGCCAGTCATCCAGTGGAGGGGCGTAAACATTTTCCACAAATATGCCAGAACGGCCGAGTGTAGAGAGGGAGCCTGAACCAACCAAGGGGAATTTGAGGGACTCCCCCCTCCCCTGTTTTGCCCCAACAGCACTTTTTGAATGAGTTAAAATAGTGCATTATACAGCACACTTTCATTATACAGCACACTTTCATTATACAGCACACTTTCTGTGAAAAACAGAAGACAGTTTGCAGTTGGTTTTGTAGGCTGCCTCCAATCCAAAAATCCAAAAATCCAATAGATGCAACTTATCAACAGTGCACAGCAGTGTTTCCCAACACATTTTCATGATGCCTTTACCCAAAATATATGCCAGTATAAAATCATTTTCACACTCGCTATGCCCACACATGTCCATTGTATTGTACTTCATTTATATAGCGCGCTGAGCCCAGAGGCAACTGGGCACATTTCATGGGACATATAGGAGCATATTTATATTTACAAATACCGGCATAGTAAATCACATCTGTTACAATTACAGGCACAGTAATTGACATCGTTTACAGGCCTAGATAGACAGCTGCAGGCATATATAGTACACAGCAGTAAGTATATACAGTGTAGATAACTGCTGACTAGAATATTAATAACTAAACAGTGTATTTGGAAATTGGTGATGAGGTGGATTATTATATAATGGCTGCACATATATATGCCAGTATTCCCATAAAATAGCATGCTCATGTTTGCTTTGCTCATAATGCCAGTCATTATACTATAAAAAAGCAGCCCAGGCTGGCTCTGCCAATATATGGCAATATCCCCATGTAGGGGCATACTCCAGTTGTCTTTGCTATCTATTCAAAATGTAATGCCACAGTAAGAAAACATGCCCAAACGGACTGCACAAATATTCCAGCCTAGCAACATAACACTTATCCTGTTTAGTTTATCATAGATGGCCAGAAGAAAATGCCAAGTTGCAGTAAGAAATAGATAGACAAGCTACACCAACATGCAAGTATAGCCATGTGACAGCACCTCATGCTTACTTAACTATAGAGGCCCAGTAAATAATGCAATGTCACATTAGAAATGGCTAGACCGGCTGCACCCAAATGCCAGTCTAGCCAGGTAACAATAACATGTATCATGCCTGCTTTATTATAAATGTCCATTCAAAAATGTCATGCCACAGTACGAAATGGCTAGACTGACTCCATCAAAATGTTATACTTGCCACATAATATGCTTTCTTTATCATGAGATGAAGCCCATTTAAAAATGCTGTAGTAGTGCACCCCGCCCCTTGCTTGCTCCCACCAAATCAGCTAATTGGAACCAGCCCAGCACAAATACATGCATTCACCCATTCACACACGCACACAGCCATCCAATACCTCATACACTCGATCACACATTAAATAATACAAAACACATTCTTGCATGTATGCACGCCTACATAGATACCTGCATACATCAACATGCAGCATGCATGCACAAGCACACACACACACGGACACGCACACACACACATGCCGGCTCCCACGCTCCAACCTCCACCATGCAGACAGAAACCAGAATGTGGGGAGAGCTTACTGGTTCCTGTCCTGCGCTTTGGGGCCAAAGCGTTCGGTGTTGCAACTGGAACTTTTCTTTTAGAAATCGGAGTGCATTGTGCTCTGGCTTCACAAAGATATAATTTAATTTATTGGTGAAGTCGGAGCTCATACACTTTGACTTCACAAAGAAATTAAATGATTTCATTGTGAAGACGGAGGGAAAACACGCCAACTTCGAAAAGAAATGTAATTATTTATTTTTGAAGACAGAGCTTTTTCACTCTAAGTGCACAAAGAAACAATTTGACTTCAGAAAGAAATCTTTTCTTTCTGAAGTCTGTGCATTCAGCAAATTATGATGTCAGAAACATAAAAAGAGGGACTAAAGACGTGTCACAAAGGCATATGTTTATTCATACATGTTTGCCTTCAACCACTATCCGTACCAATAGTCTTTGCACCACTAGGCACATGAGCTGAACCTAAAGTTATTCTCAGCACACAGAAGTGCTCCTTTGATAAGGGTGTAGTAAACACACCTTCAAAAATGCCTGACTTTATGCTGTGTACTTGCACACCATATATGCCCAATAATGTACAATTTATGCCTCATTAAGTGGTAAGTGGAGCGATAGATCCGCTTTGCACTGCGGCATAAGGCATCAAGCCAAGGAGTTTAAGCCAAGCACGTACACATCATATCGGGTCAGCTTGCATCATATCTGCTTTCTGGTCCACTCAATAGCCAAGAGGAACCTGGAGCATATATACACATGCAGCTGGAGAGGCCATGCAAAGCCCCTCAGCAGGCCTTACAGACATCCCTAGCCCCTTCTACAGTTATCCCTGCATGAGCCCCAAGGCTTCCACACCCACCCACTCCAGTGAAAAGAAAATGGCAGCCTCACCCCAGGCCAGCTCAATCCACCACCTTCCCTTCCAGGGCCTACAACCCCTCTCCAGAAAGAACCAGTCTCTCCAGGTCACCCCACATCCCCACCCCACATAAAAAAACAGGAACCCCCCACCCCACGGCCCAGCTTAGCCGACGCCTCTGAGGGCCTACCGACCCTCCCTGTGAACCCAAAGCACCCCCAGCAAACAAAAGAAATTTCAAAACAGGCCTCCTGAGGAAAACTCACCCCACCCTTCCCCTCACAGGGGTTACAAACTCCTCCTCCTACCCTGAAAGCCCCAGTCTCCCCAAGACAGGGCCTAGCTATACAATCACCCCTAAAAAAATAACAGTGCTTGCCCCTTCACCCTCCAGACACCATTACACTCTGCTGCTGCCCAAGCTGAGTGTTACTGCTCCCTCCTTGACTGCTGCTGTGACCCTTTGCCCCATTCCATACCTGGGCACACCTTGACCCTTGTACCCCTCACTCCTGTGCCCACTTTACTCCTGTGCCCAACTCTGCTGAAGGCAGCAACACCCTGCCAAGTGTCACAGCTGACTTCAAACACCCCAATGTGCCCCCGAGACTCTTCTTCCTCATCCAGACAAGCTTCTGTATTACCAATCCGCCAATCCTGCAACCCTAACCTGTGCAGCACCCAACCAGCTTGCCTCCTGCATCGGCCCCACTCCTCCGGACACCCACCAGGACTGTGTCTCACAATAAAACGTTCACTGACGAGGAGCTCAAAGTCCTGGTGGAGGGTGTAGTGAAGGATGTGCCATGCAACACAGGTCCAGGCCACCACAAGCTGTCGGCCCTCCAGTGCAATTGGATCTGGGAGACCATATGCAACAAGATGAATGCTGCTGCACCCACCCAATGAACCTTAGGCCTGATCCAGAATCTCTGGCAGCATCAACGCCTGCACAACCGCAAGCTGGTCTCCTGGGTGTGCCACCTTACCACCCATATGATCGAGTTCCCGATGAGTGATAATAAATCATGAGAACTTCATAGCAAGAGGGTTGTGTAGTGCATAGAATGCCCCTGCAGGCTGAGGTATGTTGACAACATAACGTCATGTTAAGAAAAGAATTATTGAACATCGACCGAGAATCAGGACACAACATAGGCCATAGGAAATGTTGAACCCGCCAGACCGGCAGCTGCGTTCATGGGAAGAACAGGCCATTATCGTGATTGACCTTAGTAGCCTAGAGGAAATCAGAGGGATGGAGACAGGAGACAAAGGTGAGCACACAGTATACATGCAGTGGTAGATATGTAGGCCCGTTGCATGTGGTTGTCAGTGGGAAATGGACGAATCAGCAAACCTACATGATCTCCATACCAGGCTGTGTCCCCATTTGAGCAATGACATAGTTGAGGAATGCCATGGACTGACCTGCTGTGGCGGGCTCCATCTTGATGTGAGATCACCCCATCCCATTTGAGTCTGCATCAATTGAGCACCTGCTGCTGTGTTATTTTTATTGGAATGCATAGGAATACATTAGCAAGGTGTTCCTAGGCACACATGCCAGACGGATCACAAAATAAAACAGTGAAGAACATTTGGCATGGCCATCCCCTCTTCCCTTAGCAGCCCATCTTGCATATGTCACAAAAATATTCAGCGGACCCAATGGGTGTCATTTTATACTGAAACGGAGCGTAAAAGGAAAGTGGAAAATCAATGTACACTTTCCTTTTATGTTCCACTTCATTTCACAGCTTTTCTGTGTCATAGGAGGGCTTTGGGAAAGCTTAGAATTGCATGCAGGGGACTAGCAACATGTATGTGTAAGCGTTGGTGGTCTGCTGCATGCAATTGGCATTATTCCGAAAATGACCCGCCATGGGTGATGCCATGCATGCAACATAATATGATATGTGAAATATACACCTCGATGTCCCACCCGGGCCATGCCTTGAAGCATGGGGTAGGTCCATGAACAAGGTTAAGCATGTGTATGTTCTTCCCACCACACTTCGAAGAAGCTTTGGTCAGCTATAGTAAAGTCAGACCTACATGCACTCTAATTCGGCCATGCATATGCACTAATCAAAAATATTGGCATTTTCAAGCATAAAACGATACATGGAATCTTTGACTACAGCAAAGGGACACCATGACAACTGTGGAGCATGTACAAAAGCACAATAGCAGCCCCACCCCTCATATGCACGACGACATATGTCTCAAAATTCCAACATCACACACATGAAGTCACCACAGGTCCCTGACCCAAAAGTTGACATTCCATGGAGGGAGCTAGTGCAGTACCATATCACATAGCCATATCCTCCCCTCATGGCACAAGAGAATGCACATGCATATGTATATTACTATAGAAATCTGGAGAAACATTTGTTGTGCCATCCCAATGCTTGCTGAACTCGTATTCTCTCTATAATCACATTATCCTCCTCACAAATAATTTTTAATACAAATGTTCACTTCTATTACATGCATAACTGCACAATCTGTTCAATTATAGCAATAAAGAGTCACTGGAACATTTTTGGGGTCCTGTAAAAATGTATGAATATTGATGTCTCTTCTGACAAGAGCAGGGTAAGACTGAAGTATAAACACAAAGATAGCAATCACAAGCCGATGAGTGTCACTGTCAACAGGTATCATGTATTTTAACAATTAAAACAGATATTCTCCACGAAATGAATCTGGATACTGATCTCTCTTCGAATTTCTAATCAGGAACTGACATTTAGGCATAATACTGATGCAATATTTATTTCTTCAATTAATTTCTAAAAGTTATTTCCAGCCTTTGGAAGTTCTCTGCAAGTCTATGCACTTCCTGCTAAAATATATAGAGAGTGTCCACTGAATTCCAGTCCAAATAAATATGTGCTAATCAATTGCTGCATTATCGTCCTTCTCCTTGGTCATCAATCGAGTCTGCACAAGCTGAAATTCTTCTTCTTGTCTTGCGTCTTGGTCAGCAACCCCTGGAGGGAGGGTCTCGCCTTTGTACATTTTCACATCATCTATACGGAGCCAAGTTCATCCTTCCAATACCTATACTGCAGAAAGGGAGACTTCATCAACTCTAACGGGGCCATTGAAACTAGGTTTGAGCCACTTTCTAGTAAAATTCTTAATGAGAATTAAGTCACCAACATATAACATTGGCGATGGCAATAGTTCACTGTGGTTGGTCTTCTGTGTTTCTTGACCCCCTCCCTCCAATGCTTTACTTGGTCTTAAATGAAAGAAACACTGGTAATCATGCATGTCAAGTATACGTGCATCTCATCACCTAGAGTCTTCGCTACACTCTGGATATCACTCTTTACTCTTGCTGGAGGTGTAAGAGGCGTTCTCATGCGATACCCTGCCACTAACTCATGAGGGGTGAGGTGGTAGTCAGAAACTGGCTGATTCCGAAGGGCATAAAACGTTAGGGGTAGGCAATATAGCCACCCCTTCTTTAAAGTCAATTTTAAATTGGCGATTTTTGAGGAGGCCGTTGTGTCTCTCACATAGAAAACGTATGCTTTATGCTCAAAGACGTCCTCTTTATTCGAATAGCTCATTGACAAAATGTGGGCCATTGTCAGATGTCAGTACTTTGCACACGCCCCACCTTGAGAAGACTGTGCGCACTAAGAACTTTGCTGTGCAAGTGGCATCAGGTGTGCATTCGGACCAGTTTGGATCCACCTAGTGAAGGGACACACCACCACTAATAGATATCTGTATCGATTCCATGTCTGCAAAACATTGACATAATTGATATGTAAATGCTGAAAAGGACCATTCGGTCAAGGTATTGCTCCTCTGATTGTTCTAAGTGTATGTTCATCATGAGCTGTGCAACGTGTTCCAACAAAGTGGGAACAAACCAGTCTTCGGCAATGGTGGCAGCAAGACGTTCTCTGGTTATATGCGCAGGGTAATTTAGTTGTTCAAGTGTGACTTTTAATAATGCCACTGGCATCACTGGCTTTCCAGTGTTTGCCTGTCGTCATAATACTTTTGTGAGGGATATAGAACACCTCCTACATTTCCATAATTCTTACTCCTCTTGCGGGGCTCTTCACTGAATTGTTATTAGTTGCATAATTGACACCATATTAAACACCACTCGCACTAGCATGCTTCTAGTCAAAACTTCTTTAGTATCTTCAGTATCAAAACTCAAAATGTCAGGAGAATATGCAACCCCTTTGGCTTCTCCATCTACTGCTTCATTTCCACAAGAAATAACATCTGTTCTTTTAGTTTGTGCTGCGCATTTAATGACCGCTATGGCCACTGGGAGCCACCGTCACTTCCTGCCCTTCATGTTTCTCGAGTGTGACAATCAATAAGCACTACTAATTCTGCTGCTTGCGTGGAAAAGTGAGACAGCAGTCTTGCACTTGCAACTACCTCAAAATCATCATTTATTCCGTGTCTTACAACTGCAGAGCCTGAATGCCTCTGCTCACTAGTCTGGTCAATTTTCAAAGAACAATCAATAAAATGAATCTCCCCTCCCGCCAAAGCATTCTCTTTCACATGGGGAAGATCATAATAGAATTCAACGTAGTTTGCGCAGTCATGCACATGATCACCTTCTTCTGCAGGTTCAGCTAAAAACCTGGCTGGGTTCACAATTTACACCTCATGATTTGAATGGCTGGATTGGAAATCATTACTTCATAAACCGAAGCTCCTTGTTACGTTAAAGTGCCCTTGGGTTTTTCTAAAATGGCAAATAAGGCATGCTCCACGTAAAGAATCTTAGAACAGCCCATGATAATACTTGTGGATTTCTCAATTGCAAATACGGCAGCAGCCAAAGATTGTTCACACCATAAATGTCCCCTCATAATGGGATCTAAAATTCTGCTGTAGTATGCCAAAGGTTTGTACCCCAATGTTGTCCTTTGTGTGAGAACTGCTGTCATTACTTCCCCATTTGTGTGTGAAAACAAATACATTCCTTGCTGTAGTTGGGTATCCCTAAAACTGGAGCTGTACAAATTGCTCTTTTCAAATCCTCAAATCCTCCCTCCATTTCTTGGTCCATTCTATCTTTTCCTTACCAACTTGAGCTTTGTGAAACCCCGGGCCTGCCCACCACTATACACGAAAGACAACTCTAGGTGTCATCACCTCCATCTCATAACTTAAACCTGCCACACTGTGGGGCCGGAACCTCTCCCGCTATCCAGGTACTCCAGTCTAGGTGTTCAATTGCTGCCTAGGTGTTCCCCGTCTAGGTGTACAATTGCTGCTGGCCACTCTGAGAGCGTTGAACCTTCCTCCCGATATCTAGGCATTTTATAAAAATTGGGCATTAATTACCACGTACCTCCCTCAAACCTAAACCTCCCCTGTCAGCTTCCCCAACCTGATACTTGATCACCTCCTACCATCTGCAAGGGCAAAACCCTCTCCTGATTGCTAGATGTCCCAATCTTGATCAGTGCCTGCCTTTGCGGAACTGGACCTACACGCTGCTGTCTAAGGGTGAGAAATCAAGCTGTTTAATCATCTTTGGCTCCCGCCAAAACATAGATCGCTTCAGACATCTGATATGCTACACCCAAGAATACAATCTCATGGTAAACCACAAGTAAAATTCAAAGATCTCCACCATGTGCCTCTCAGTTGTCTGGGTATTATCAGTAGCTGCTACAATTGAATCCTAGGAACCTGACACCCAGGACAAAAAGCAAGCACCAAAGCCAGTAATTACTACCATAATCCCCTTCCCAGTTACCTGCACCCATAGCCCAAATCCAGACGCCCCACCTACCAACGTACAATACCCCCCAGGACAGCCTTCCCGTTGTAAGAGGAACACCCATACCCAACTGACTGAACAAAGACACACCCTCAAAAATATCCAGATGTCACAATTTAAGAGGATTCAAATCAACACTAGCCTGGCACGAGGTACCATAATTGGAAAACTGACCCTATTACCCTAACACCCAGACCAACTTCTCCCACCAAAGACCCAATATGCCCCGAGGCAGAATTAGACACAGACAAAGAGAAAAGGAACACGGTACAAATAATATGGATACACAAGCTCAACCGCCCCCACCAAAAGATGCCTTCAATGCAGAACAGACCCTGCAAAATAAATCCATCAACAGAACAAACATCGCAAGAGTAAAATCCTTACACCTTACACCGTACCAAGCACCAACCAAAGAACCTAGATACTTCAATGCCACCAACATTTCCAGATGGATAAAAAACAAACAAACAACGGAAGAAAAGAAGCAAGGGCACAAGAAGAGAATGGGATGACGCCAACCCTGTTACCCCCCTACATCACAAGAACAGAAGGACACTATTGATACCCACATCAAATGACAAGAGATGAAGAAACAATAGAAGTGAACAACCCAATTACCAATCTCACAGACCGATTCAACGACGAAGCTGCCATCACATAAACTCTACCGCTCGGAGGCAACATGAAAGCACCCCAACTGTACACCCACAAACCAAAACCGGGAACACAAATAAACCAAATTCCACCAAAAATATCCACTGCAATCTAATTAACGCAAGATCAATGTACAAACCCGCCACCGAAATCTACGACCTCCAAAGTGACAGAGGCATCGACATCCTTTTTGTAACCGAAACATGGCTAGATGACAACTACAAGATCACCCTCAATAACCATCAAGTGCATCCAAGCAAACAGGAAAACCAAAAGAGGTGGTGGACTAGCAATCATCCACAAGGAACACTTGGAAATTAAAGTGGAAGACCCATTAAACATCAACAAATTTGAATCGCTAATCATACATCTACATATTCTAGAACAAACCAGAAATTCATACTGTATACAGACCACCAACGTGCGATGCATCCTTCATAGACAACTTAATAGAAGCAATCACCAACCTAGCTATCGAGCGTAACCACCAGATTATCTTCGGAGACTTCAACATCTGGTTTGATGAAGAAATCACAACCTCACAAAAATCTCTTACCAGCCAACTAATAACAATTAAACTACATCAGCTAGTCAAAGGAGAAACCCACATGGCAGGATATACACTGGATGCAATCTTCACCAACAGAAAACTAATTACCAGAGCACCACCGATTCAGATCCTCTGGAGCAACCACCTCATCATCCCATTTGTAATGACACTGCCCTCCCCAATAACCAAGAAACAAGAAAAACTACTGATCATCATGAAAAGAATCTAGAGAACCATAAAAAACTCCAACTTAACCGAACACCTGGATTTCACCAAACCACAAACAACAACCCTGGGCGAAACTGACTTAGACACTAAAATAGATATACTTCACAACTGGATCACCACAACAATCAACGAGATTGCAATAGAAAAACCTTTCAATCCATCCCGCAAAAGAGCATCAGCAAAATGGATCACCCCACTACTAAGCGCCATGTAAAGGAAAAAACGAAAACTAGAATGGAGGTTCAATAAAGACAGCTGAAAAAAATTCAAACTTTAACATCATACCTGTTCATACAAAAAGCAAAAAGGAAATACTATGACAAAAGAATCCTCAAAGCACCAAACACCCAAAAGAAAACTATTTAAAATCATAAACAAAATAAGAAACCCACCCGGCTGCAACAACGCTACAATACGATCAAAGAAATTATGCGGTGACCTCGCAGACCACTTCAAAAATAAAATCATGACCACCAACAGACCATACAAAACAGACCATGCAACCACCACACTGAAGACGCCCACCGATGCAAGGAACACCAGAACAAACTCTGAAACTTCCCACATATATCATTGGAGACTTTCATCAAACTGGTAAATCAAAGCAACACATCAGGCTCCCCATGGATCCCTGCCCCCCTGACATCTACAAATCAATCCTCTCACAAGGAACACCAATGGAATACTACAGGAACGTCCTCAACCAATCAATCTCAACAGGGAGAGTGCCTCAAGCCTTCAAATCATTATACATCAAACCACTCCTCAAGGATACAGCAGGAAACGTAGAGGACCTCTCCAGCTACAGACCCATCTCCAACATCTCCTACCCAGCTAAACTCCTGGGAACACACATATACAGAACAACCCAGGAATTGATAGAAGAACACTGCCTATTAAATCAGGCACAAGTAGGCTTCAGACCGATGAGAGGAACAGAAACAGCACATATTTAATTCTGATTTGATCTAAAGGCAAATGCAGACTCAAACAACAGCCCCGCTCTGATACTTTTAGACCTCTCCACGGCATTCAACACAGTTTACCACGACATCCTCATCATGAGACTGGAAGAATTTGGAATCACCAACAACGCCTTACTTTTGATAAGATCCTTCCTAACAAATAGAACTGAAACAATATGAATGAAACCATACAAATCAAGCCCATGAGAATCATCATGCGGAGTCCCACAAGTTTCATCATTCTCGCCACTACTATTCAACATCTACCTGTCACAGCTAATTAAAATCATCGAAAGACTTGGCCTCACCTGTTACAACTACGCTGATGACACACAAATAATCTCCAAATACAAGACTCACAAGAAGACAACTCAATGCTAGAGAACTGCCTTTGTTAAATATACAACTGGATGAACTTAAACTACCTCATACTCAACCCAGGCCAACTGAACTTGGTGAAGCCCCAGCCGCATCATCGAATGTAAAAAACCTGGGAGTCCTGATGGACAAAAAACTCCCCCTACAGCCACAAGTAAACGCCCTAATCAAGACATTTTTCTTTCTCCTGTTAGCGGCTAAAAGGATCCTACAATTCCTCTCATTCATCAACAAAACAACTACCGTCATCGCTCTCATCATGTCCAGATTAGACCACGCCAACAGCCTATATCTAGGCATGCCCGAATGACTCCTAAATAAACTCCAACGCATGCAAAATTCGGCAGCCAGACTGCTCCTTAAACTACCTCGAAGAGAACACATCACACCAGCGCTGAAAATGCTACACATCAAATAGCAGATCAAGTTCAAATCAATGTGCATAACGCACAGAGCTATCCATGACCAAGGTGCAGAGTTCCTCAGAAGAAAACTAAACGTACATCACACTACAAGGCCACTCAGATCCAGGAGCGACATCTGTTTAGAACCCAAATCATACAACAAAAGAAAACTCGGAGGATCCTCTTTTTCTCACCTCGCCTGAAAAACCTGGAATGAATAACCAAAGAACATACAGAACACATGAGATCACCTACAATTCAGAAAAATCCTCAAATCATGGCTCTTCACCCCATAAACAGAAAGATTGCCCATAAGGACATACACAGCGGAACTAGGCTGAGAGAAGAATCTATCCCGGTTATAAAAGTAAGGGTATACAGATCTACAAAATATCCACTTATCAATTAAAAGACAAACCACATTGGATCCTACCAAAGAACACCCACAGATCAATCGGGAGGGAGAGCAAGGTATGACCCAGCAGTTACACCTGGCCCACCTCGTAAACACGGGCAACAATGGACCACCAACAGTAAATATATAGAAAGGAGCAGGGAATGATAATATAACACTGCTACCCAAGCAGGGATAATGCTCTCCCTCCTGGGTGTACTAAGCTCAATAACTTAGCTGTAGGCCAGCCTCACACCTGCCCTGAAACTAGACAGTCAGGAAAGGGAACAGAAAGAATATACCTACCAAATGGACTACTGACAGGAAATAGATAGAGAGGAGAAGGTGAATGATAATATAACACCACTATCGAACTAGGGGATAATGCTCACCCAAACCAGGGGTACTAAGCCCAAATAGATTTGCTAGAAACCAGCCACTGTATCGCTCCAGAAACTAGACAGTCAGTAAAGAATTAGAAAAAATATACCTAGCCAGTATGACAACCTGATACATAAAATAAAACTACAAAGATTATGAGACATATAACCCACTATTGAAAACCTCACATTTCTGCATACTTAATTCACACAAAAACCCAGACAACCACCTCCCTCACAGCAAACCACACGGACCTCACCACACCGCAACCACAAACAATCAACACACAGATTACATCAACAGAAAGCGAGGACTCGCTTCGATCCTATATGCCCACCCAGGCTCAGTGCACAGTGAAAACCGAACTGAAGCTTCCAACAGTACACCACCTTCTCACTTTCTACGCCCTCTTCACCCACTAACCCACCGCCCACCTTTTTGTTTACAGATCTGCCTGATCACCTGTAGACCAACTCCGTTGATGACGGTGCGCTATATAAATACCTTTAACATTAACATTAACATTTAACGCCTGCAAAAGTGGCCTTGTATACCTGCTGTAATCAAAAACCCAGGCTCTGCATTAATTGCACATGCCCAGAAACTGTTGCATTTGCCTCACTGTGTTTGGCTTTGGTGTCTTCATAGTAACCTCAGCTCTTTTAGGTGTCACTTTCTTTCCTTCATGTGAAATTAACTGACCTATGTACAACACTTCTTTCTGACAATACTGTCACTTCTTGTTCACCTTGTATCCCTTGTTTGCTAATATGGTCATTAACTGAACAGAGTCTTGTCTGCATTCATCTTCTGTTTTACTAGAAATCAATATGTCATCTACGTACTGAATTGCCACACTTTTGCGTTCAATGTTAGCAAGATACATCTGTAGGACCCTGTTAAAGATCGACTGGAACTCACAATACCCTTGAGGTAAACTAGTATGTTTTAGTCTCTTTTGTCTAGTTGTGAAGGAAGTCAGATCTTATGAGTCCTTAGGCAATGGGATCAAGAAAAAATAATTTTTCAAATCGATCACAGTGAAATACTTAGCTTCAACTGAGATACTATGCAATATTTTCACAGGATTAGGAACTAAAGGAAACTCTGTCTATACAATCTGATTAAGAGAGCGCAGGTCCTGGATAAATCTCCACGACCCCCCTTTAGATTTTTTAATTGACTACAACACAGTATTGGACATTGATTCCGATGACACTAGGATTCCCTAAAATAGTCTGGAATATGCCCTCATCTGCTTCTCGGGACATAGGGCATTTTTTTTACTCTGGCTAAAATTGCTCCTTGTTTCAGCTTTATTTTAACCTCCACTATTCCCATCAAAAGGCCTACGTCATAGGAGTCTGTGCTCCACAGGACACTTGGCACCTTTACTAGATCTTCCTGGAAAAATACTGGTCTTTGCTGCATTATCGCCATTCGCTGTGGGATTTCTCTTTTCTCGATCTTCATCTAGTATGTAATGCTCATAATGAACACCACTTGGTCATTGATATGTTCTTCTCTAAACATATCTTCATCTGTTATGACAGTCATTCTGTATTCCTCTTCAAAAGCTATCACAGTCATCCATGATCTACCTTCGTCATCCACCCCTTCAAGCATTGCTATCTCTCCTTGTACTATAGCTTCTTTCAGTTCTATAGGAATGGTCTGTCTGCCTTCCTCGTACATAGAGATTTGTGGCCTGAATAAAACTCATCAGATATCCTCACACTCTTTCCTACTAGCCCAGTTAGCCATGTCAATAAAATGCTCAGTCCATTTAAGAAGATTTCCGGATCTACCGGGACTCCTCATAGAGCCACTTGCCCTGTAAATGCATTATGAATTTTCCTATGTGTAAATATTGTATTGCTGAAGTGGTGCACACTATTCCCTGATCAGTAAAATTAATCATCATGTTAAGTTTTGCCATCAGATCTCGTCCAACAATGTTGACTAGTGTCTGTCGTGAATATAACAAGGGTAAGGTCATGTCACATTCCCCCATAGAAACAGGTAACTTATCAGTTAAAGGAAGTACATTTGTAGCTCCAGAGAACCCTTGAGCATTCATGGCAATACCTGACATTGGATATTTTCCCTCCCGTATACAAGAGCAGGTCGCCCCAGAGTCTACAAGAAAAGAAAATGATTTGCCCCCTATCATCACATTAAACCTTGATTCCTCTTGGGGGTCTGGGGTCAGAGATAGTACTGAACACATCACGTCACCATGTGAGCTGTACTATTGAGGGTATAAGTCATCCCCGTTCCAGTGAAAGTATTTCCTCCTGCCACAATGACACCCCTTTCCTAGGTGTGAGTATGTGCCCTTGTAGAGGAGTAGACAAAAGCATCTACGGACGTCCCACCCTGTTTTGCCTATGTATTGGAAACCGGAAAATGCGACATACTCAACACCAATAATGGTCCATCTACCAGAAAGAGTCCTTGAAACAAGGTATCTATTGAGAAAGCCCTATATGATGTACCCGCAGAGAAATTACAGTCTTTTAAAGGAGGTTCTGGAAGAAGTGTGAAGATGAATGAAAGAAAGGACTGGTGGCGTCACTTGAAGCAAAAATGACGCACCCAGAAGAGATGCCAATAAAGAGAGTGTAGACTTTATAGAATCTGATGGTGAAGAAAAGAATTGAGTAACAATTTATGTGTGAAATGAAGTTTGCACGTGCGAAGAACACTGAAGAAAATGCAAGCCGTTTTATAATTGTACAGATGCTGAAATGCAAGTAGACTAAGTAATCATGAAGGCTGGCTATACGTAGTGAATAGACTGCAGGTGATGCCACCATTGTATATGTGTGTATAGAATCTGGATGTTCCATGATGTATTTTAGCAAATTAGGACCCAATGAACAGAAGAGTTGAACGTGTGGCGCAGTAGAAGAAAACAACTGATGACAAGGGAAGATTAGAAAAAGCTTGCCAGGTCCAGTGTCAAGGGTTGGGGCAGCTAAGAAACTGGTTATATATTCGAGAAGATACAATGAACGTGAGAAGTGAGACAAGCTCCTGTTGAGGTGTAATGGAAAAACACTGGAAGTGCCAGGTTTTAGTTATAGTGTTAGATGCAAAGAAGGAGCTCAAAACACGGTCTCCTGTCACATTATTAAGATGAAAATAGACTTTGGGCGAGCTGCACTGAGACCTCAAGATAAGACCATGCTCACACTTCTATTCTCAAACACAGTAAAACTTGCAAGGCCGAGTTCAAAGACTAATTTGAATGGCAGACAATAGGAGTGATGAAGGATTTTGGGCTAATTGTGTAAGGAGGCATGGTCAAGTCTAACCCTCCAGCACCTGGGTGCGTGCACCTAGCGAGTGGAATATTCCAGAAGGGTACAAGCATGCCAATCAATTGTAGAGGACCACGTACCAAAGAGCCCTATAGTCTGAAAGCCAATGAATTGTCGTGTATTTCATGCCAGCGAAGATGACTTGCACTAGGAGTGGGCATAGCTGTCCACCTGACCTTAGAGAACCAATGAATATTCCATCCCCCATAGAAAGTATACTTAGATGTTCCCTGTAGACCACAACATCACATAGGTTTCCTTATTTTGCCACGTAGTATGACGTCACATATGACGAGTTTTTACAATATAAATGTAATTTTTTATGAAATGTTTTGAGACCTCTTGAGAGAGATTTGAGTGAACGTCCGTTGATGTCCGTGACTTGCCAACTTCCTGAGTCAGTCTTATTATTGGTGTAAGAGTAAAATATACATCCCCATCCATCCGATAGAGCTTCGCCTCATTTAAAAGGGCATACGGGTTCACCCTGTATTCGTGTTTTGCTATATTTGCATAGGTGCTTGTTGTGACTGCCCTTGTGGTGGGTGCATTTGTACCTACCCCTGCCGTTGTACCTGTTGTACTTGTGGCACCTGTGCCTGATAGGAAGTGTGATCCTGGGCAAAGCCCTCTCTTGTTTGTGTGCTGTGTGGCAGTGGATAATCTGTCCCACTCTCTTGAGAACTGTTTGTTTTGTTGAACATTCCCTCAGCTCCTATATATGCATGCAATATGCCCTGTTATTCCACAATTCCAACATACTGGGGGTGGCCCTCTGGCAAACCCTCCTTGGTTATATCCTCCCTGAGTATTCTGACTCTCATTCTGTGTGTTTTGAAATCCACCCTAAGTATTCTGGAATTTGCCTCCTCTTGCTCTAAAACATTACACCTCTGCCTCATGGCACAAACACGTACCCACTTTGATCCATCGGGCATGAATTATTCACCTGCAACATACCTATTGCTTCTTGCATTCCTACTCCTTCTCCACTTGTCAATACTGCCCCTTCTATGGCAAACTTTGACCATTTGTTTCTGAACTAAGTTGGTTTCCTCCACCTTTCTGATCTCATCCTTTTTGTTCTTCTCTTGAAGCAATTGGCAATGATGCACACGGGTTAACTGTATTTCAGCCCATGGCTTCACTTCCATCCCCACTTGTTTTTTTAATCTGCCATTGTACTGTTCCTGTCAATCCCTGACACAAAATATGATACAATAGTGCCACTGTCTTTTCCCATGGTTTGTAAGTTTCAAGATGCCATTTCTCCAGAATATCCGGAATATAAGCAATAGGGTCTTAAACTTCCTTCATTGTTTGTGTCATAATTGCACCCATATCTGACGTATCAGGTTACTATACCCTTTGAGCCCTCCAAATATCTGCCTGCAACTATTAAATATCACACCGTCAAGTGCTGTGTTTTGTGCTGTCACACTAGCATACCCTGCTCGTCTCCATATGTCGTCAGGTCTTTCCCCAAGAATAGCTTCCAGTAGACCTTTTATTCCTCCTATGGCCAGCGTGTTTCCTCCTGTCATTTTCTCTAATTTGTATATCCATTTGCTGGCCCCCGAAGTTAAACTAGGGACCTTGCATTTTAAATTATCCTTATCCATCCGTGGCCATGAAATGTGTTACGGTCTTGCTCCCCCCCTTCTCTAACAAGGGGAACTATCAGAACCCAATCCTATAGTCTGATCCCAATAGTCATCTATCTATGGCAGGAGTAATTGTCCCTATTCATCTTCTTGGTGCTAACAACCCTAACCTACTCACATACGGTGGAGACTCTCTTTTCTCACTACATGATCGTCTTTGCAGAAGCTCAGGATACGATATGGTATCCAGTGTTCTTTCTTTAGGGTGTTCCAGACCTGAACATCTTACTTACCTATCCATTTATAGGTTTCCTAGGGGGATGCATGCACCCGCTCCCTCTGCCCAACGGTACAATTGTCTTTCTTCATCTGACATTGCTAGACCCCAACTGGTGTGACTACTATCCCCTTCGGCTTTATCTAATTATAATCTGCTCAAAGACAGAGCTCTACATTCATCACTGAACATGTTTTCTTCTTCACTTTGTAATAAAGGTATCAGGGATCAGTCACCACTAACCTGAGTTCCATACTTACTGTTCTGCCTTAATTGCTGATAGACCTTATTGATCCTCTCTCCAATATTTTCTGCATCACATCCTCCTTCTTCTAATGCTGTTCTAAGTGTTTCTGGCATTACATCCTTTATCGGGGGAATCACTCTTACTCTTTCCCATTGTATTTCTTCACTCTGCCTCAATTGTTCTTTAAGGACGAGACTGATATCCAGACCTTGCCGTCTTCTATTATGCTTTATTTCTTCATAAACTTGCCTTTGCTTTCTTGCAACCTTTCTTACCCCCTCTTGCTCTTGCCTTCGTTCATCCCTTTTCACTTCCGGTCTTCATTCTTCTTCTTCCCTCCTTCTCTGTAATCTCTTTCACTCTTTGTGCTTCAGCTTCTTTCTCTTTCTTTCATTCCTATCCCTTTCTTCTATCGCTCTTTGTCTATTGTCATACTTCCTTTGTACCTCTGCCCGTTTTTTACATCTTTCTCTTGTTCCTCCCTATACATTGGTTGCCGTTGATCCCTGCTTTTTCTTCCTTGCTCATCCTCCCTCAATCTCCTTTCTCGATCCTTTTCCTTCTTTTCTTGCTCATCCTTATCTTCTCTCTGCCTAACCTCCTCAATGCTTTTCCCATATAACTTGAGTAATATCCACCCTCCTATCCACTCATTCTGTAAAAGCGTTACCTCGTCAGCCCTATACTTTACTCCTTTACATCACTTCATTTCTCAGTCTATCTCTGACGATATATTCAATCTCTGGCCTCTTTCTTCCTTATCTCATATAGACTTATAGGCATCTTCCTTTCTTTCACTCTCTTCTGGACTGTCACTACTGTAAGCGGGGGATTTATATGTTGGGTTACTACACCCCGCAGCTGCTCTCAGTTCCTTTAAAGGATAAACTCCTATCGCTTCTGTAGTCAAACTCCTGATCTCGGACAAGATCAGAGGAGCTGAGGGCTTAACGCCCTCCCCCCTATGCTGATCAAGCCTCCACTCTTCTGGTGGTGGGTTCTCTTTCTCCTCTTGGTACATTTTTCCAAAGTTCTAAAATTGCCAGCCTTTTCTCTAATTTCTTTCCTGTGTTCGCCACGTGCACATATGTGGTCATATATTGCAATACTGCTTTGGACAATGATCCCCCTTGTGGCCATGGCATAAACATTTTATCAGCAGTGCCCTTTATCCATTCTGCACTGTACTATTTGAGCTCAAGTGCATGTTTTGGTAGTGTCTTACAAAGAAGCATAAGAGGAGTGTCCTCCATAATGACAAGCCACAATTGACTGTTGGTATTTACTAGATCGTTAATAAACATTTCATTTAACTCAAATCACCACTTTTTAGTTTTAAAACAATAAATATGAGCAAGCTCCATCAATCGCCACTCAATCCTCTTTTTTTTAAACACCCTATTTATTTTTTGATTGGCACCAATCGTTTATTACACCTCACTTCAAACAACGTCACTTCTAATCTTCACAACTTGTTTTTTCTTAAAACATCACACAACAAATAATACTCAAACCAATAACACAATACACATTAATAGCCCCTTTGATCATCTTTCCTTATACAGGGTTTAAGACATCACATTCCACAGTCCTGACTGGGAGTATCCCTTTTTATTAATACTCTCGTGGGAGAGGATTACTTAGGAATTCCTTTATCAGCACAAAATGTCCTGTTACTCAAAATATAACAATCCTACCCCTTTATATTGCCATTTCCCTTAGTTTACTTACATATGTTAATCAACTTGAGGCCTTCAGTATGGACTCCACCGTCAATCTGACCACTTTGCATTCCATCCGTAGAACGCCTGTGGAAACCGAGCAGGGATTTCTTCAAAGAGGGACATGCCCACATTCTCGTTTCTTGACGCAAGATTATTTCTAACGGCCGCTCTCCACAGGAAAATCTGTGATCTTCTAGCTAATGGCAGAAGATGCCAGATCGTCTGGAATTCTGCAGCTAAACTGGTTTGGGTATTGAATCCATCTGCACTGCTACCACATGAGCTTATGGCCCTTGGGAACGTGCATGTGGAATGGATGGGATTACACGAGAGTAATTCTGAGTCCAAATAACAGAACCAACTCAGGAAGATGGCAAAGTAATGTTTTATTAACAATTACCTAAAACAGGGAGGTTACAATGAACATCAACAGATGTATGCTCCGCCTCTCAATGATCTCCACAAAAAGTATGGTTCTTATACTCAAAATGTGTCAGAGTGATGTCATAATATGTGGCAATAGTGAAAAACCTATCAAGGGTCACGACTGGTTAAGGGAACCATCTAAGTATTCATTTCTATAGGAGCTAGGTTGGTTATTGGCTGTCCATTATCAGATGGACAACCTATGCCATGTCATTTCAGAATGATACACAGTTTCTCATTGGTTTTCAAACTATAAGGTCCTTCATTATATGGACTGGCGTAATTGGCAGGCATGATTGTGCCATGTCTGGAACATTCGGTTCATTTAGCAGCACGTGAGCCCAGACCCAGGTGCAAGGAGATAGGACATGAAACTACCTCACCACCCAATTAGCCCAGCATATATCATCGCCATGACTTCTGCCATGACATTGTCTTTGTACTTGGCCTTGCAGAGGATCCTTGTCTTTGACAATGCACAGTAGTGAGGGCACTCGCTATCTTGTCTGGAACTCCAAGTTCAACTCTATTTCCATCCTTGGCTCAGGTGACAGGAGACCACGATTTGGTCCATTTTGCAGCTTTTAAAGGCTCTAAATTAATTAAGACTTGCCATCCTTTGTGTTCTTCCTTGCACCTCAATGTGAGAAAGTTCATCCTCTGTCCTTCTTCAGAGGAGATGGCTGACCTCGCTTTCTAGAATCTAGACGTTAGGCCAGGCAGCCTCGCCAAACATCTCCATGAGTCTATTATTCTTGCTGCTACACAGTTTTCAATTTCCTGCGTCATGCTTTCTGGCTTACTCAATTCATGATACCAATGTCCAGTTTCTGTGCAATGGCAGCTTCGGCTGCATTCGATTCACGACACATAGCCAGTATCTCTGATGACTTAATTGCTTTTCAGCGTCTGTGCATTTATTGAACAGTTGTATTCTGCAGAACTTTGTGCACATGTAATGTTCTTCTTTTACATTTGAGAGTTGACTCGATTCTTGACTTCGTCATTAGTTTTTTCAGGATCTATACATCATCTTTAGCCAGTATCTCGGGACGTCGTGCACTCTTTCTTATGATGTCATTAGCTACTCTTCTTTGCTGTTTCTCATGTTCCTTCAGGGAGTTCCTCCTGCAGGTTGTTGTCACTTAAGGGGTACATTCGATAAGGTTCTCTTAATGGGTATCTTCTTCCGAACACTCGCTGCAGTATTGGCACGACAGCTGGTGTCAAACACGGCACGGTCTCATGTCTCCAATATAGGGGACGTAGGGAGGCGGGATCTCCTGCAGATGTATACAGCTGCTCCTCTACAACACAGTGCAACATTTGTGCACACATCCATCCCAAAATCCCACACTATTACATTGCAAATGCCTTTGAGAAATGTTACGCCTGCAAATACCCATCAGTTCATGAAAAATACCATTAAGAAATGTTCTGCACATAGAGTTGACAATGCCAAATTGCATGTAAAATTCACTAAATGTGTCTTTCCCCCTACAGGGGACCATGAGGACATGCTTGCGGAAGGCGATGAGGAGAATGGAGATAAGGATGATGGCGGACTTACCCAGGGAGCAACTGTCTCAGAGATGTATGTGGCAGAAGCACCTGAAACTCTACCGGACAGTAATTCTCCATCAGGAAGCTTCCTTTATCCCCTGCTCACATTCAGCAAGAGGAAGTGGATGCACAGCCACAATGATGGGGATGATCACCAGAGGCCACCATCAACTCAGGACAATGTCACAGTGGCACAACCAGAGATCCCCAGCTGAGACCTGAGAACATATTGTTAGTGGTGGAGGACACCACCACTCCTGAGGAGACAACACCATCTCTGTCACATACAGGACTCAATGCACCTTCTTTAGGGACAGTGCCATCTGCCCCGAACCAGGAACAGGCATGTACTATCACCTTCCAACTCCCTCACCAGTGCCCACTATTTATGTGGCAGACAATGCCTTCTCTGAACTAGTTGAGAGAGTGTAAACTATGGAGTCTGATAAGGAACAGATGGATGAGAATATGAGGAAACTGGCTGATGGCCGTTCCTCTTTGGTGCCACTCCGGTATGATGGAAATCAGCTCCAGGCTACATGACCAATGTCCATGCAGGTGACATTTGGAAACGTGCCAATTATACATGTGGGCTGGTGCTCTCCCTAGGATTAGTACTGGTGTGCTCTCCTATGTAAGGCAGTAAAATGCCTCAGTGGGTTGAGTGCTTGTTGCTGCAATCTGTGTTTGATCTGAAGATCAGAAGGTTCTTATCCTGGCAAGGTTGACTCAGCTGTTCATCCTTCTGAGGTCGATAAACTGGGTACAAATTTTGATTGGGTAATAATAATGCATGTATATATCATTTTTGTAAAATGCTTTGAATAAAAGTGCTATATAAATAAGTATGTGTGTATATATTTTTATAATTATAAGTTATTATTATCATGTGGCTTGCAGATAGGACATCCTGCTTACATGTCTCCTGACTATGCATAGTCGCCAAGCCTGCCAGCACCTTGTATTGTATCAACAGTCACACTTCCATGTAGGCAAAAATGTGTAGCCCATGGAAATAGAGTTTTTTTCCCTTACACATCCTAAAACGGCCAATACCAGTACATTCCTGCATGTGGACACCCTACTAAATGTCTACCCTCAGTGTGTGTGCATTGCACATTCCCTGAGTACATTCGTGTGCCTGATTTTCTATGCCCATAGATAATGGCGTCACTACCTCCTGTAGTACACACAACAAACCCTGGAATATGGCCCTCACTTTTCACTGCACATCTAATCCAAGCCTCATATGTTCACACGGCTATGTTTGCTTCATGGTGGTGAAGCAACCATGATGGTGGAATGTTAGGCCCTCTCATCATCATGGCCACACCCCTCATGGGACATGACTTGCTTGGTGCTCCATTTCATGTGGTCCTGCCCTCCATCGCCCTTATATGTGAAAGGTCTTTGCACCACCTGCAAGTTGCTTCTAGTTGTGACTTGTTTTTCCTCTGTGGCCTCCCTGCATGTGCTCCACCAAGTCTGCCTGCCTTTCTATCCCCATCATCCCACACCCAGGCTGTCGGGCCCATGTTTCGGTTGCACAGACTATTCATCACTCCCTGATGTATTGGTTTGCGACATGGTACCTCGAACCTCGCACCTTGGACACACATGGCCAACTGACTGGGTTGTGTCACCTCTTTAGACTCCACTAGTCCTGCGAGCATACAAATTGTATATTCAAATTACCCACCTTCTCCTTGTATTGGTGTTGATGAGGCCCAACAAGGCTGAAACATGTGTATGGTCTTGGTACTCTTTTATGTACCCTATCTGTTTAACCTAGCACTTGCCTACTGCTGGCTGCACTGTTTATTGCCTTATTTATTTAACTTATTATTATTTATTCTGTCTCTCCTCTGTTCCGCACTTTCCACTTCTCCCACTCCATGCACTTTCCCCATTTCCCTTTTCCCACGCACTTGCGCATTCTCACTGTCACTGGGCCTAGTAAGATCTTTGTTTTTTGTTCTCCCTTGTTCCCTCCCTTTGCCTTGTCGCGCTCTGAAACATTTGTGTACGAGCGCAATATAAATAAAATATCATTTCATTTACCCTTGTTCAGAAGGGAAATGCCATAGCATTTCGGTGGTAGACTGCCCATGTGGGCGGGACAAAGACTGATATACAAATGTCTGTGAAAGGTACAATGAGCAAAAAGCGATGGCTGCGGGAAAGAACCACAGAACATGTTATCATGCCATGTTCTTTCTGGAGAGGGGCGCATGCTACCTTTTTTGAAACATTGGTGTTGATGTTAAATGGTGAAGGATAAACCCCTTTCCTTTGGATAGCTATGTCTTTGTGTCTGTGCTTGTTGCAATAGGGTTATTAGCTCATTCACACTCATGGCCACCACTGTACCGGTCCTCTAGGACTCTTATCACGCTGACCGCCAATTCGCCTTCTACACTGATGTTTGCCTCTTCACATAGTCAGGATGTTCATATGGACCTGTGTGCCACATTGACATGCCCTTCCCAGTAAATGCACATGACACAAATCACAGTGGTACTGTCTATGGCTTTTCGGTCATTGGAGCTGTCCCTGCCATGATGCGACTATGTGCATTGGTTACATGTGATGTTAGTCCCTGGGGTGCATTTCTGTAATCCACATTTTCACTCATGAGTCAAACAGGGACATTTGTGTCTAGTGGATATGGTGGGATGGTGTTGGGTTAGCCACAGTGTGGCAGTGTGATGGGATGTTCATGTACTCACCCAGCAGCCATGCCCGGCATTGCTGCAGTCACACCAGGATGCATGGCAAGTAGCTCGGAGGCAGGAGCATAGAGTAACTGGTAGATCCCGGAAACCAGGCACACACTTGTGTATAGAGCACATCTGCATCACAGGCCATCTGCAGGTTGGTAGAATTTGCATGCATCTGCTTATGTAGGCCTGCTCAGTTGCCCTGGGTGGACAAATGCCACATCTGTGTGATCAATGGACCCTCCACATTGGTGAAGCCTGCACTGGCATCAATATGTGCCTTTGAGTGGGTGAGGGAAACAGGGTCATTTTGGGAAGGATATGTGGTGGTTCAGGCATCGCACCATTGCGGTGAGAATAAGGAAGACACAGGACCAGCTAAAGCCATGCACAACAGCAATGGTATTTGTGAACTGTCAACAGCTTAAATGTGATGGGGGGTATAGCCATTGCAGTCTGCGTTTCATGATGTAGAACATGCTTGATTTCTGTTAGGATGCTGTATATGATTAGCATGTCCAGGAGGCAGGGGGTGCGGACCTGATGATCTGTGCGGTCAAGGTGGGACAACCTGTAACTACACACCTTTGGTGTGTAGGTTCTTCGAGCTCTCCTATTACTCTTCCTGGCCTGCCGCTGTTGTGGGGGTAGCTAGGATACAGCCTGATGGGTGGCCTGCTCTTATAGTCATCCCAGCATGTTTCAGATTGCACAGGCATGTGACTAGATAGATGACCCTTGAGCTGTTGCAATTTGTGAATGTTTTTTGTATCCATGCTGTCTTCCACACAATGTCAATCTCTACACTGCATTTAGTTTGTGTACACATAGAGCACTGCCCACAGAGCGAATGTCCCGTGGGGGCCATGTTCGTCCACAGTGTGGTTTGCGGGGTGTGAGTATTTGTGACTGGTTCAGGTAATGTTTGAACCAATCTATCGCTAAGATGTCATCTTCATTTCAGGGCAAACGCTGGTACCTGTATATGATGTTCTCCTGTGCTTAAATGGGCCCTAGTCATAGTCCAAGTCTATTGACTTTTTGATTTTATTCAGCTACGATTTTCTCTCTCTATGAGGTTTTGGGGTATATCGTGTACGCTTGTATGTCGACTTGATGATACGTTTTCGATAGCCCCAGTTGTTCAGTTGGGTTTTTAGCAATTTCCCCTGGGTCATGTAGTCTGAGGTGTTTGTACATAGTCGGTGATATCGTAAAAACTGACAAAAAGGAAGGTTGTCTTTAAAAACTTGTGGATGATAACTGGAGTAAGCCAGTAAAGAGTTTTGGTCTGATTGCTTTTTATATACTTTAGAGCACAGTTTACCCATGCTTTTGGTGATATATAGATCCAAGAAGTGTATGTTCTCTTTGTCTGGTTCTAAAGTGAACTTCAGATGAGGGTTACAGGTGTTAATCCACTAATGAAAGTCCTTCAGTTCTTCTTGTGTGCCTTTGACAATCATGACTACATTCTGTATATATCTGCACCAGATCCGTATCTGGTCAAGGAAAGGGTTGCTAAATGAAGGAAAGGGTGTGATAAATGAAGTTCTTTTCAAAATGTTCCATGTAGAGGTTGGCAATACTAGGCGCAAACATGGCCCCCATTGCTGTCCCTGACATTTGTTGGAAGAAAGTGCTATTACAAAGAAAATAGTTCTAGGTTAAAGCTATTTCTGCTAGCTGAAAGATCAGGGTGGGAGGTAAATCGTGAAGTTCTATGCCTGATTCCAGTAGGTGTTGCACCATGGATAGAGTCACTTGTTGCAGAATCTTGGTGTATCGGGACTCTATATCCCTTGTCACTAGCCATTCTGTATTTTTGTCGAACTAGATTGTATCTAATAAATCTAGCATAGCCGTTGAGCCTTTGATGTAAGCCTTCATTTTAGGTACTTCATCTTTTATGAAGAAGTCAATGAACTGCAACAGAGGTCCAAGGATGGAATTAATCCCGGAGATGATTGGTCGTCCAGGTGTTGGTGTAATGCCCTTATGTGCGTTGGGCGTTGCATAAAAAGACGGTATTCTTGGATGTGGCGGCATGAGAAATGCGGTTTCCTTGTGGCTAATATAGACTTCTGCTTCTGCTTCCTCCACCACTGTGCCTATAAGGGTTTTAAGCATATTGGTGGGGTCACCAGGTGAGGATGCAATAGCTGGTCTCATCTTCTAGAAGGGTTTTGAACATGTTATTGTAATCAGATGTATTCATGATCACTGTAGCCCCTCCCTAATCTGCTGGCTTGATTGTGATGGCATAGTTTTTAGCCAAGTGTGTTAAAGCTGCATGTTGTTTTGTTTTGCATTTATTGTGTATAAAGGGTATATGTCTTTCTAGTTCAATAATGTTCTTCAAAGGGTTTGTTTAAATGTTGAACAGGTGCACTTTGAAGGAATAAACGTAGGTGCATTTTTGAAAGGTAGCCCATTACATTATGGGATGAGACATAAACGTGCAGTGCAAGCAAGAGATGTAAGTGTGAGGCATAAGTCTGAGGCGTAAACACAAGGCAATGTGTACGCTTTGTGTTTATGCCTCATGTTGAGGTGCAAGGCGTAAGCAGTCTTCCACCTTCCAGTTTCATAAATAATGAGGCATAAATTGGTTTCATGCCTCTCCTTTAAACCTCACAGCCTGTATAAAATGTGCACCAGACGTTCAGTAAGCCCCAAGTTATTCTGCTAGAGAGCAAATGGTATATATAAGTACTATGGGCCAGATTCATGGAATATTTGCCCAGTTCAAAGTGAATTTGCACTGCTGAAAGGTGACTTTGCACTGCCGACACAAACCCTGATTCATAGAACTGCACAAAGTGTATTTTTTTGTGCAAAGTCCGAGCAAAGTCAGCGCATAGTCATTTTTGCAGTACAAAATGACTGTGCCCGGCAAAAATACACTTTGCACGGTTCCATGATTCAGGGTTTGTGTCGGCAGTGCAAAGCCACTTTTCAGCAGTGCAAAGTGACATTGAACAGCGCAAATATTCCATGACTCGGGCCCTAAATATATAGAACCTGTGTTGCGTGATTGTGATATTTACCCAAGGAAAGATACCAGATTTCACTGTTCCTGCTCAAATGTTGGAACATGCTTATTGCCACCGTACATGATTTTACTGGTTGGGCAGTTGTCGCGCTTTACCTACCACACAACAGCAGAAAGCACTCAAGTGCCCAGTGATCAGACGAAGATAGATGAGATAGTGTGCACATTACATTCATGGGTAACCGAATTGGAAAACACAGATGAAATAAAACTGGATAAATAAATTAACCAATAGCAAATGATTTCTCGGTTGTGGAAAAGACAGTTTATGGAGCTTGTAAATCTTGAAATGTGCAGCAACAATCACTTTCTTTTTAATTCTGCCATGAAAGAGAAGATTTTACAATTTTTTTATTTTTTTTATTTATTTGTATTTAATCAAAAAAAGATTTTTACAAAAATGCATTTTATCATAGATGCACATGCAGCAGCAGGTCTCACTAAAAATGTGCCCTCGTTCTATGTCCGTGACAGATTTATTGCTTCCAATATTTTGTATGTGGCTATTTGCCATTTCATCTTATCTCCTCCCATTAAGCGAGTCCAACAAGTTTCTTCATCTGCAATGACGAAGTCAGAGAAGATCGGTCTTAAATAACGGTCTCTTACTTGTTGGTTAGCGGCACATTTTAGCAGTAGGTGACAAATCGATTCTATTTCTTGTGTATTACAGAATCGGCAAAAGTTAGATGCAGTTTTACCTCTTATTGCTAAGATCTCATTTGTGGGCAAAAGATTGAGGCGAGCACGTAACAGCATGTCTCTCCCCTTCCTACAAGATAATTTTTTTGATGCATTCTTGGAGTTCATTTACTCTTTTGACGTTTGGTGGTAAGTGTCTGGTTAATTTATTTTTTTCTGCAGTTTCTAAAGTCAATATCCAGTCGTACTCTCTGAGTTTTACGAGGATTTTTTTTGGATTGATAATTAACGTTTCTTCATCCTCCTGTATTTGTTCGGGCACTCTGATGTTCTCTTCTTTCAACTTTATCAAACTTCTAGTGCTCGATTGTTCAATTTCCTGGTTTATTAGACTGTAAATTGAAGGTGGCGCTGCCATCCTGCACTTCCTGCACAACATCAGTTTCGCCTGCTCCACATAGCTTTTGAGAGACGGTAGACTTAGCTCTTTACGAATTAAAGCGCATGATGTTGAGTTTGGCAGCGTAAGAACTTTCCTCCAGAACTTTGCCTCCATTTTGGTCCAGATGTCGAGTGGCAAATTTATCATAGCATCTCCTCCATATGATAGTGTCGGCATTACCTTTTTCTTGTAAAATTTGCGCACTGGGGTCAGCGAGTATCTGCCAAACTTTCTATCTATGGCCCTGGCTTGACATGCCATTTTATTTACTTTCGCTGTTAGTGATGCTTGCATGGCTTTGTCCTGTTTTGTGCTGTCTAGTGTGACTCCTAGATATTGGAAGTCAAGAACTGTTTCGATCTGCACTCCCTCAAGGTTTAAGCGTGGGCTTTTTCTTTTTCTAGTCGATGTCTCAAATGTCAACAGTTTAGTTTTTTTTACATTTATTTCCAACTTGTTTTCTTGCATGTAAATCTGTAAACTTGCCATTTGCCTCTGTAGTCTGATGGGGGTATAATCCAAAAGGACCAAATCATCCGCGTAGAGAAGCCTCGTTACAGGCGTGTTGCCCAATTTAGGGGGGAAAGAACGTGTTTCTTTGTCTAAGCTGTTTATGTCTCCAATAAATGCCAGGAACAAGGCCGGGGCCAATGGGCACCCCTGTTTCACACGTCTTGCTGTTTTAATCGAGGTTGATAGTAGGCCATTTTCGTCCAACCGAATCCGCATGTTGGTATCTGTATACAGAGCCTTGATTGGGTTCAGCAGGGAAGCTGGGCAATCCCACGCTTCCAGTTTTGACTCTATGCGGTCGAAGGCCTGAGTGAGATCGATGAATGCAACATAAATATTTGGACCCCCTTCCAGGACTTTATTTTTCAGCACGTTTAGGAGTAGAATATTAGCCGTCGTCCCCATATTTTTTTCTTAAATCCTGTTTGAAACGGGTCTTCACATGGGGCCTTTGCTGCCCAGGTTTTGAAGTGGTCTAACAACATTGAACCAAACACTTTCCCTATTACGTCTAACAATGCGATTGGTCTATAATTCGCTGGGTCCTTTTTATCTCCTTTTTTGAAAATAGGAACCACTGTTGCCGATTTCCATGACGGCGGTATGGTCCTTAAATCCGTGCATTTCCCAAAGATTTTACTCAATAAACTTGCCCACTCATCAGGATTTGTTTTTAAGTCCACGTTGTTGACCCCGTCCGGCCCAGGGGCTCTTGAGTTCTTCAGGCTTAAGATCTTCAGTCGGATCGCCTCTAGATCATCCACTTTTACCCATTCGCCAGGCTTACAACCCGGGTGTCGAATACCTGGCGTTGTTGGGGCCACATACATTGCTTCAAAGTGTTTTACCCACATGGCTTCACCAACCTCACTTATTATAGATGTTTCTTGTACATCAAGAGTCGCTCTCAGGGTACTCCAAAATTCCCTTGTATTTCTCTTGCTTATGATTTTTAAGATGTTTTCTGAGTCTTGTTGGTAGAGTTTTAACCTATGTCCTCTTACCCAGGATTTATAATGTTTTGCTGCTGCCACTGCTTCTTCCTTTGCCGCCGGTGTATCTTTTGTTTTTGCTCTACCTTGGATTTGTCGAAGGGTGCGAAGTTTGTCAACCAGCAGTTTGTCAAACACATGCTTTGGGGGATTTCCACCAAACTTTTTTGCAAGTGTCGTTTTTTTGTACTTCGTTAAGAGAGGAATATAGTTGGTTTTGTTTGCACCCTCTACCTCCGTCATAAAGCTAAATCTGTTCTCTATTTCCACAGTGGACTCCTTTGTTAATTTTAATCGATTTCCCTGTCCATTGGTAACGATGTTAGCTTCCATGTAGTCATTCAGCGGGCCAATTGACTCCCAGATGGTCAAAAGAGGATTATGGTCACTAGCACTTGTTCTTGTTATTTCAAAAACTTTCGTTATGGCCAGAATTGGTTCTGTGACGAAAATATGGTCTATTGTTGCTTTAGTGTTGTTTCTTTCCCATGAGGGCGGACGTTTTGGGTCTGGGAAAGCTTAATGCAAGTTATGTAAGTTTCTTGATTCCATCATGCGGGACCATAACTCTCCACGTTGTTCTCCCGGTGATCTCTTTGCTTATTTATTTCCAATTCTTGGAGTTACAGAGCAGGTAGCATTTAGGTCCCCACAGATCAAGAAGTATTTTGTTAAGTGGCCAGCCAAGGCCTCGTCAATTGCTTCCTCGATTTTTTCCAGGAAGGTGGTTGTTTCTATAGCCGCTGGATTCCAATAGACATTTGCTATTATTAAAGTTCTTTTTTCATAGCCTTCCTTGTTGTTTGTCTTGCGGCTCCATGAGGCTTTCACCATTAATATCTCTTGGTTACTGACCAGTGTCTCTTCTAATCTAATCCCACATCCGTTTTTGCAGGCGATCAGTAACCCCGATGAGGGTCTTCCAAACCGCCCTGTTTGGCTGGTGCCAAAATTAAGTCGTAACCCCTCATAGAGGGTGGTTCATACAACCAGGTCTCCTGTAGGCATATCACATCATATGCCCCCAGATTCATGTCGCTCGTAGATAGAAGATGGAGGTGCCCTCTCGTATTCCACAAGCACATTTTTATCACCTGTTTCTGGTGGGTTGTGTTGACTCTTTCCCGTAGAATGTGTTCGGCTCCGATGAACTGCTATTTTTGCTTTTTTTCTGTTAGCGCTCTTGGGAGCCATGACCATATTCCTTTCATCGGTGCGCATTTTAGATCTCCGTTTTTTTTTGTTGTTGTTCTTGGTTTTGTTCCTTTTGGGAGTTTGTTGTTCTAACTCTGTCGGACTTTCTTTTGTCTTCTTCCTCAGTTGTTCTTCTATGGTACAATTTAATTTAAATCCACGGGTCTTCTGCTATTATTAATGTTTAACATAAGTATCCTTTTCTCTATAGGAAGATTATTGGGAATAGGTCAAAAACAACTTTTTTGTTTACTCTATAACTTTTCTAAAGTTTAACATGTGCTGATTTGTCAAAAAAGAATGTGTGGTGAGCGAAAATATTTTGAAGCGGCTGCCTTGTTGGGCCTGTGATCCATACCTTTTGTCCGCGGGCACCGTGGTAGAAAAAAGGAGGCTCATTATAGTTCTGTTGGTAATGAAAGAGTCCCTGAGGAGTTTAGGGGTCAGTGGGGAATCGCAGAATATAAGTTTGTGAAAACATTACTTTATGTTTTCTGCAGGGTTTGTGGTCACACAGCAGAAGGGAATACAATACACTTCTCCGGTTAATAGTTCCTGCAACTCCTAGGAACTCTTGAGCACACCCGAAGGCCATCAGACATCCACAACATGACTTAACATATTACCAGTTCCACACTGGTTATGACATGGAAGATTGTGCTTGCAAATAAGGGTAGCTCTTGTCCCTTCTTTTGGTAACATTTTCTTCTTTTGGTCTAAGCATTGGAAACTATACATTAATCCCAATGGCCTCTACACTATGCCAATGTGTGCAACTCTCACTGCGATTGATCACTCCGTCCAATAATTCTGCTCTGAACACTCACTTTGACAATACTTACATACAAGAAAGGCATTAGCAAGGGGCACCACACTAAAGCATGGTTTTATTGCATGTTTTTGTATACATCTTACACGTGTGGCTAAGGCCAGTTACTGACATTGAATGTGATAAAGAACAGGTCATTCAAAAATGCAGCCTAAGAAGTGAGAGTGCATTGAAAGTATCTTTGATACATCTGGCAAATGGGCACAACATTTGCCTGTGATTGCATGTTATTCACTTTGCATGTGCTCTGCATGAAATGTAAAGCAGAGTCTTCAACTGTAGACAGTTACCCTTGGGGAAGTTAGAATGAATAACACTAGCCCCAAATCCACTGTAAAATGTAGGTCAGTGGTTACATAGTCACAAACATAGCAATCAATGCCACGCCGGAACACCCCTCGGACTATGGCTATTGCAATATGACTACACTAGTGATATCTGCTAATAATGGAACATTTGCCTGAAATTATAAATACTACTTGCATGCAATGTGATGCTCTTTTTTATTTCATGCCAGTCCCATCTATGATCTGCTGAAGGCCATTCCATTCACCCGACAGTTTTTGAAAGCCATAACAGTGGTAGTAATGCGCTATACAATTATCAAGTAACATAACAAAACATGCATTTTAAGTGGCATATCAATGAGTCATTGAAAGGTACGTCTTCTGTTATGGTTATTCACTCACACCAACCGGAAGAAATTGTTGATGATTTCTTCTTTCAGCACGAGCCCTTCAACATTTTTCAGTTATTTCCCATTCCTGCTGCCTGCCTGTCCTGATCATGGAATTCACAAGTCCCTTACGGGTCCCGTTAGGGGACCAGGGCGCTAATTACGGGCCTGCCATTAGCAGGCCCGTAATTAGCGCCTTCCCCATTCCCATTGAGCCTTACGGGGGAATGGCATTTGGAATGGAGACTTACCGGTTCCGCCAAGGGCGGAATGTCCCGGTAAGTCCCCACTCCACAAGGTCGGACCCAGACACGATTTTGGAGGCAGCCATGGCGCTAATTGCGCCACGGCTACCTCCAAATTCGTAATGAGGCCCTAAATCTGTCTGCTAAAACATATTCTAGTACATCATTATACAATTGGACATATCAGCCACATGGATTTTACGAGGTGAAATACCATGCGTGTGCACGCAGAACAATTCCACATTTCATCTGTGAGGCTTTGACGCCTGTGCATGACTGTGTTTACTCAATTATGTTCCATGCAGTTAGTCTACATATACAGAATGTATGGACCAGTATTGGGAAGTATGGATAAAACAAATATAAACTTTTGACACATAGTTTTTACACATGATTTATCCTACATGTCCCCAAACAGTGAAGTCAAAAGCAGGGAAGTCAAAAGCAGGTACGTCAATTCACCAAAATACCAGGGTAGCGGAAGTGACATCACATGATTCTTAACCTCTGATGACATCACAGGATGTGATGTTATTTGATCCCACGCTAAAGTGACATCACAGGAAGCGATGGAACACAGCCTTTCACACCTTGACCAAACAGGAAATGGGATCACATAGCATTGTTCCTAAGTACTGTAAGGATATTTGGCATGTTACAGCACAGAGTACAGCACTACTGCACAGGTAGCATTTGTTTTATGCAGCACCACTACATGGGTGTGGTGCATTGCTATATGTTTTGCCAGAGTAACATGGACATATAAGTAAAGACAGGCTATTCAGTCAAAAACGATTTTTACATATAAGATGCAAATCCATTTTTACAGTTAAAAGCACACATCTGCACATTCAAAATGCACACTATTTCTCACCTGAAATGCCTATGTTGCAAGAGACACATTTGAAAATTAATAACTAACCTTATTAATAACTAACCTGACTAATAAAACTTCATTTAACATAACCCACTAATAAAAATGTGTCTCCACTGCAGAATTAGGCCTACTCTGAAAGTGAACTTTTAAACGCACATTAATTTTTTTCTCTGCTTCTCTGTCCACATAACTACAGGAAGCAAAGAGCTCGAAGGAACAGGAAATCAGTTTGTTACAATTGCCACTGTAGAAGTGAGCCATTGTGTAGTGAGGGAGGAGATGACATGATTGATTCTGATTGGAGCAGCGTCATAGCAGTATCATGCTAGAGGCTGTGATTAGAACTTTGCTGGAGAAGCTTGAGGGGAGGGGGAGGACAATCGACATCTTGCAGAGCTGGGAGAAGGATCTCTTTCCTGGCTGGGGCATTCCTGCTGCAAAAGCTGAGAGCTCCAGGCAATAACCCCGGTTTGAGAACGGCAGACGCTTGTTCTCACTGGGGTTGATCTTCAAGGGAGCCAAATTCAGAGAGAGAATAGCCGGAGAAAACTCATGCTGAACAGATAAGGTAATTACAGAAGCGAGTGGGAGCTGTGCGAAAGTGCGTGAAGCTGTTCAGTCAGTGTATTAGAGGGAGTCTCAGTCTCTTATCAGCATATTTAATGTTACCAATTGGATATATTCTCGCAGCTCTCTGTTCATTTTATCACAAATAATGTTATACCATTTTATTTATTTCTGTACAAAAAGTTAACTGTGTTTAAATGAAATTTCTATAATGCAAAAATATTTGAAAACAGATAGCTAGTGTGTATTATTTTCTCTTTCATTTTGCATGGGGAAAGGTTTAAACGTGGGTAGATTTTTAAACAGTGCAATTGTCATTTTAAATCAGATGTGTGCATGATTCTATTCAGTATGGACAGTTGTGAGTGACTGTTTGTAGCATAGCCTGTTGGAGGTACATGAGTCAACGGGAAGAGAGACTCTCTGGACATAGTTCCCTACCGTATATAAGGTAGTGGAAATCACCACAAAATACCACAATTGCCCATGGTGGCACACAACACTAACACTGAAAATGTGGTATCCCTAAAATGTAGGCCTGAGGTCTCTCTAGTGATCAAGAACAATCTAGATAAAAAACAAGGGATGTTGGATATTGGGGCCACAAATAAACCAACCACTATACCAACCAACCACGCAAACTACCGCGCATACCATCTAAATAGGTCTGAATTCTGAAATAATGCAATTTATTATTGTCATGTGTGACCTAATATGAATACAGAGAGTGATTATTGCTAAAGATATTTTGGCGGTAAGAAAATACCACAAAGCCCCAAATATCCACAAAATACCCAACATATTTATGGTGCGTTGGCCGGGAAAGTGATCAGAGAGTACCTACTGGGCGTGGCAAGCGTGTCTCACACTGCCATTTGCACATTAAAGGGAACCCATTTTATAATAGCAGTGTGCCACTAAAAACGAATTTCAGAATGTCACAAAGGGAAACCACATTTACAGACCTAGTGCAATATTTAGAGGCAAAGTTGTTTGCACATGGGACTTGGTCATCGAACAGCACCTTAGAATGGCATGACCGCATTCAGGGTGAGGTGCAGAAAGAAAAACTAGACAATATTTTTGCAGAAGGCAGCATAATTCAGGTCTGCCTTACAAAATTATTGAATGCAGCCGATAAAAGTGCAGAGAAAGACTGTTTAATACGGCTATGCGGCAAAATATGGTTTATTTTGAATAAGTCCCTGCAAATGCAGGAAAATGATACCCAGCTAATTAGTATGTAAGGATATTTGGAGTGTTATAGCACAGAGTACAGCACTACTGCACAGGTAGCATTTTTTTTTATGCAGCACCACTATATGGGTGTGGTGCATTGCTATATGTGTTGCCAGAGTAACATGGACATATAAGTAAAGACAGGCTATTCAGTCAAAAACAATTTTTACATATAAGATGCAAATCCATTTTTACAGTTAAAAGCACACATCTGCACATTCAAAATGCACACTATTTTTCACCTGAAATGCCTATGTTGCAAGAGACACATTTGAAAATTAATAACTAACCTTATTAATAACTAACCTGACTAATAAAACTTCATTTAACATAACCCACTAATAAAAATGTGTCTCCACTGCAGAATTAGGCCTACTCTGAAAGTGAACTTTTAAACGCACATTCATTTTTTTCTCTGCTGCTCTGTCCACATAACTATAGGAAGCAAAGAGCTCGAAGGAACAGGAAATCAGTTTGTTATAATTGCCACTGTAGAAGTGAGCCATTGTGTAGTGAGGGAGGAGATGACATGATTGATTCTGATTGGAGCAGCGTCATAGCAAGTATCATGCTAGAGGCTGTGAATAGAACTTTGCTGGAGAAGCTTGAGGGGAGGGGGAGGACAATCGACATCTTGCAGAGCTGGGAGAAGGATCTCTTTCCTGGCTGGGGCATTCCTGCTGGAAAAGCTGAGAGCTCCAGGTAATAACCCCGGTTTGAGAACGGCAGACGCTTGTTCTCACTGGGGTTGATCTTCAAGGGAGCCAAATTCAGAGAGAGAATAGCCGGAGAAAACTCATGCTGAACAGATAAGGTAATTACAGAAGCGAGTGGGAGCTGTGCGAAAGTGCGCAAAGCTGTTCAGTCAGTGTATTAGAGGGAGTCTCAGTCTCTTATCAGCATATTTAATGTTACCAATTGGATATATTCTCGCAGCTCTCTGTTCATTTTATCACAAATAATGTACCATTTTATTTATTTCTGTAAAAAAAGTTAAACTGTGTTTAAATGAAATTTCTATAATACAAAAATATTTGAAAACAGATAGCTAGTGTGTATTATTTTCTCTTTCATTTTGCATGGGGAAAGGTTTAAACGTGGGTAGATTTTTAAACAGTGCAATTGTCATTTTAAATCAGATGTGTGCATGATTCTATTCAGTATGGACAGTTGTGAGTGACTGTTTGTAGCATAGCCTGTTGGAGGTACATGAGTCAACGGGAAGAGAGACTCTCTAGACATAGTTCCCTACCGTATATAAGGTAGTGGAAATTACCACAAAAATACCACAATTGCCCATGGTGGCACACAACACTAACACTGAAAATGTGGTATCCCTAAAATGTAGGCCTGAGGTCTCTCTAGGGATCAAGAACAATCTAGATAAAAAACAAGGGATGCTGGATATTGGGGCCACAAATAAACCAACCACTATACCAACCAACCATGCAAACTACCGCGTATACCATCTAAATAGGTCTGAATTCTGAAATAATGCAATGTATTATTGTCAGGTGTGACCCAATATGAATACAGAGAGTGATTATTGCTAAAGAGATTTTGGCGGTAAGAAAATACCGCAAAGCCCCAAATATCCATAAAATGACCCAACATATTTATGGTGCGTTGCAGGCCAGGAAAGTGATCATAGAGTACCTACTGGGCATGGCAAGCATGTCTCACACTGCCATTTGCACATTAAAGGGAACCCATTTGATAATATCAGTGTGCCACTAAAAACGAATTTCAGAATGTCACAAAGGGAAACCACATTTTCAAACCTAGTGCAATATTTAGAGGCAAAGTTGTTTGCACATGGGACGTGGTCGTCGAACAGCACCTTAGAATGGCATGACCGCATTCAGGGTGAGGTGCAGAAAGAAAAACTAGACAATATTTTTGCAGAAGGCAGCGTAATTCAGGTCTGCCTTACAAGATTATTGAATGCAGCCGATAAAAGTGCAGAGAAAGACTGTTTAATACGGCTATGCGGCAAAATATGGTTTATTTTGAATAAGTCCCTGCGAATGCAGGAAAATGATACCCAGCTAATTAACAGGTTAAAGACTGAATTAGATGGGGCAAGTAAAAATCAGGAAATGTTAAGAGCAGAATTGGATGTATGCCAAAAAGACATGCAATTAAAATGCAGAGACTTTGATGCTCAGTTATCCAAAAGCAAGAAACAATTTGAGGATAGTGAGCAAGAATTGGTACACTTAAAAGCCTTAGTGAACCACATTAGACAGGATAAAGATGAGGTTGTTTCAGAAATGCAGATTTTACAACAAGAACATTGTGAAAAAGAATGTGATCTCCAGAGTGCAGAACAAGAAATGATTAAAATGACTCAAGAAAGAGACAAGAGAAATAAAGAGTTCAATGAATGCCAAATGCAAATGTGCGACATGCAGGAGGTGATTAATAAGATGAGTGATGAAAACAACTATTTGCAAAATGAAGCAAACAGACTCCTTAAAAAGTGTAAGGACTTAGAACAGCAAATGTGCATTCCCAGGTCCCAGGAGAGGCGGCAGGGTACCACATTCAATGGAGTGGAGGTGAATTCTAGTTCTGCCCAAAGAGCTAGTGCTCCAGTGACTGGGCCGGTGACTGAACTTGGTTGCAGCGCCCTTGGGGGATTTGATCCTCCCATTGGGGGCAGCCACCAATCTCATACACCTGAAAACAGGATTGAATGACAAAGTAGTGCAATTCCATGCATTGCAACAAGTAGCCCCATAAAAATAATGAAATCCATTAAAGCCCTGATCAAACCATTTAAAAAGGGAGGTGAATGCTGCATTGAGGATCACTTAGAAGCGGTACATGACATTTTTAAAGCACTCCAGATACCTAAGGAACAGTATAGACAATATTTTCATTTAACTTCAGATGCCCCGATGGCCAGCATCATAAGGGGATTAAATGAACAGCAGAATATGACCTGGGTGGAGTTTGAAAAAGAAATTAGGCGTCATTTTTCTCCTTTTCAGTCATTGCAGGAGGCAAAGAAAGTCGCTTACACAATCACTGCTGGACCTAATACATCCCCTCGTCAATTTTTACAAGACTTAAAAAGAGCATTTTCTCGCTTTGATGTATCTTTTGACCCCAATTCCAATGAGTTTAAAACTGCATACTTCTATGGGCTACAGAAAGACATCATATCCCAATTGGTCCGTGAATTTGACCGTGACAAGTCCCTTGAATGGATTGTACATCAAAGCACAAAACTATATGAGGTACCTTATTGTCAGGGTAGAGAAAGTGATAAAATGAAAGATACTAGACCTAAATCTAAAGAACCCTCAGCCACAGTAATGGAAATCAGGTCAGCCAAAATGTCCCTTGAGTCTGCTCAAAGCCAAGGTAAAAATAATGTGACACCTGAACAAAGGGGTAATCAACAAAGGTCGCCATTTCCTGTACCAATGTTCCAATCACATGATCCTAGTAATAGGGAGAGCTACATCAGCCCTAGGTATTTAGGGGACAGACCCCGGGTAGGATATCGGCCTGATATGGCAGGTATGAACAATAACCAGAGACAAAATCAAGATCAAAGAAATGATGGTCCCTACCAGTCATTGGGGACACAGAGCAGATTTGATCCCAACACCATAAAATATGGTAATCAGGATAGACCCCGATATGTGGATCGATTTACTGATAATGGAAATCAACATAGGGGCCAGTACCCACAATCTGAGAGACAGGACATGAGGCAAAACATGAACTACAATCCACGTCAGTACAATGATTCCCACCAGGGGACTATAATCAAAGGATGGGTGCACCCCGCTCCCCTCCACAAATGAATCAAGAGTTCAGAAACCATCCCAACCGACATCAATCACCTGAGAGGTATCAGAATAGATCCAATCAGGGGGAAAACAACCAATATCGACCTAGGCCACAGAAAGAGGATTCTAGAGAGATGGAAAGGTTCCAGTGCCTTGAGGCCCAAGTGAAAATGTTAGCTGAGCAAATAGGAAAGCTCTATACAGCGCAAAAACAACCTTCCAAAGAGAGGGCTGATGGCCATAGCAATGACCGGGGGGCTTCCGAAAAGTGACTAAGTACTCATGATAACTGCAGTGCCAAAATGACAGATTGCTCTGATATAATTTTGCATAACGACTCTGAGATGCCTAATGAATTAAAAATGAAAGTGCCAGTAAATGAACATGTGACAGAAAGTGCAAATACTTCTAAAAAAGAGGTACGGTTTAACCTAGAGCTAAATAAAACAGTAAAGATGTGCACAAATGAAAAAGAAACATTAGGAATTCCAAAAGAACAAAGGGACAGATTTAAGAAAAATGACTCATGCATGGGGAATACCAGTGAACAGGGAGTAAGTGGGGATGCTATAGCTCCTTCCCTGGGCAAGCAAAACAATGACCAAACACAGGCAGAAAAAGGAAATACTCAAAAGGAGGGTACAAGTCAATCACCTGAACAATTCTTTGAGCCACATATTTTTGAAGAGGCTGAAAGGGCTGGTATCACACTAAATGATCACAAATGCACAGAATTAAAAAATGACAAATTGCTGAATGATGTTGTTACACATGTTCAGTTGGAAGGTTGTAATGTGGTCTCTGATGTTACCCAGATGGATGGGCGAACAGTGGCCACACTCCAAAAAACCTCTGATCATGGAGAAATGAATAAAGTCTCTCGCGCAGAAATGGGTAAAAAGGAGGGAAAAATGTCTTTCCATTTACCAATGTGCTTAGCCAAAAGTGAAAAAGGCCTGAGAAAGGTGAGCCCTGAAATCAGTAAGGATTCACACTTCTTATGTGTATTAGAGGAAGTTGAGGACAGATATTATGCACCGATAACTGTAGAAGAAAAATGCCACACCTTTGCTATGATTGACACTGGCGCACAGGCCACAATTATGTCCAAGGAGCTGGTAAAGAGTATCAATGAAGGCAGATCCCCACAGAGTCAGATCACAGTGAAGGAAAATCAAGGTCCAGTGCATAACTTTAATGGGGAGGAGTTGCCCTTTCATAGGTGTAACTGAGGTTGACATAAATATAGGAAAGCACAGAATGAAACAAGAGGTATTGATCACATCTATTTGTGAAATTCCATTTCTGATGGGGACAGATTGCCTGAAAAGATTGTCTCCTCTCATAGATGGGGTGAATGGAGTGCTGTGGTCCTTAACCAAAAAACCATTGAGGCCTAAGAAACTAAAATCACAAAACAGCAACATAAATGAATGTCACACCGTTGCCAAAACAAATGATGCAATGGAGGTATATCTCCAGAATAGTTGCATACCTAGTGTCACTGTTATATTAACGTGTCAAGACAAAATGCAGAGCGACAATGAAAAACTACCTGTATAAATATACTTGGACCCAAGGAAAAATTGGCAGACTGCCATAGATGAGCACACATTACGTTTTTATTTAAAAGAGAAAACATGCAAACAGAATATTGCTCCTAAAACAGATTCAGAAAAACACATTACCACTCTGGCAGAAATACACATGGAAGATGAGCAACCATGGGTTCATGTTGGTATAAATGACTATTTTAAAACAATAAAAGTCACTTTAGCTCTTGGACATGAAAGGAGTTTCATTAATGAGAAATTGTTGCAAGAAATAATGGAGAGGGAAGAAATCCCGAAATTTAGGATTAAAAACCAATATGTTTCTGGGTTGGACAGTCCAGACTTTGAAAACCGAATTGCAGGCAGATGCATGCTTAAAATTAGTATTGGGCAGAAAACAATTTACCATAATGTATGGATAGTGAGTGGAGCACAAAATGAATTTTACATGGGCAATGACATCATGCACAGAATGTGTATGGTGTTAGATTTCCTTAATCAAAAAATATGGTCACGCCTAGGTGGTCCGGCACCTGAATTTGAAGACAAAAGAAGGGCTTATCATTGTGCACAACTGGTTCCTTATGCAATTGAATTACAAATGAGGAAAGATACTATTATTCCTGCTTTTACAAAACAGTTTGCAATAACACTGAAATGCAAAAATTGACAGCAGATGAAAGACTGATGCATATGTATGCCTGTATGAATCCATAAAACAGCAAGGCCTGGATTATGAATACATCCCATTGGTAGATATTGGTGAAGGATCTGTAAAAATTATGGTAAATAATAAAGGTTGTCAGGATATTCATTTAGAGGAAAACTCCCCATTAGGAATGGCCATACAAAAATCACATTATACGGCAGATTTAAATAACATGGTCATTGGAAATATCCCTGAAAAGTATGTAGATGCCAAGGGTGAGTTGCCAGAACACCTGGACTCTCAGCCCAAAGGAATATTTAAAATTCATTCTGTGTATCCTTATGATTCAAATGAGACAGTGTGCTGCCATCAAGAGGATTGCATAATATTTAATTTAAATGAAAATGAAACAGAAAATCAGCCCATTGAAGTGGAAGCTGATATGCCAAAATATTTAAAAGTGGCAGCTTTACAAAAAGACACAGCCACACAGTTAGAGGAAAGCGCCGAGATTCCCTTACCAGAAGATTTTCCAGAATTTTCCAAAATGGTAGAAGAGCAGATCTCCTTAGCAGATGCATGTGACAGCAATGAGGATAGGAACAATCTGAGGGAGATATTTATGGAGTTTAAGGATGTATTTGCAAAAGATGCTTATGATTGTGGTTTAACTGATTTACATGTGGCCACACTACCAGAAGGGTTTAGCAGAAGTCCAGTGTTTGTACGCCAGTATAGACTACCGCTGGCATGCTTAGAATCATTGGCAGAGATTATTAAAAATTTGGAATCGCGGGGAATCATCAGGCCCATTCATAGCACATCCAATACACCTATTTTAGGTGTGTTAAAGCCAAATGGTCAATGGCGGCTATGTGCAGACTTGAGAGAGTTAAATAAAAGAGTACCAGTATCTAGATGGCCACTGCCATTCATTGATCAGGGCCTAGCTCAGGTACATGGTTCAAAAGTATTTACCACATTAGATCTCACCTCTGGATATTGGTGCGTGCCATTGGCAGAGGAGATACAACATTTATTTTCCTTTACATTTGACAGGACTCAATACGCCTGGCTTAGAGCTCCGTTCGGGTACATCAATAGTGGGAGTGAATTTGGCATATTTTTGAGAAAGGCCATGCCGGATACAGCGGAAAGAGGAACAATAGTTTACGTGGACGATGTCCTGATAAAAAATGAAAGCCTGAAAAGCCATTTTGATGAAATAAGACATGTGCTTGGCCAATTGCAGAAAGCAGGCACCAAAGTATCTTTGCAAAAAGCACAATGGTGCAAGAAAAAAGTGAACTTTCTAGGGCATGAAGTGACTGAACATGGGCTAAATCCACAAAAGAAGAAAATAGAGGCCATACAAAGATTAAAAGATCCTAAAAATGTGAAAGGAGTAAAATGTTTATTAGGGATGACAGGCTATAACAGAAAGTTCATTGAAAATTATGCAGAAATCACTCAACCATTGACTAAACTGCTTAAACTGAATACTCCCTGGAAATGGGAAAAAGAGCAGTCTGATGCAGTGGCTAAATTAAAGGAATGTCTTGTAAAGGCACCATGTTTAGCATATCCCATAAAGGACAGGGATTTCTTTATAGAAATAGGTTTTTCTGAACATTGTATGTCAGCAGTGTTATCACAAAAACACGATTTGAATCACAAAACCATTGCCTATGCAAGTAAGGCATTTTCCCAAGTTGAAATGAAATTTAATGAATGTGAAAAGGCCCTATTAACCACTGTGTGGGCGTTACAACATTTCCGCCCCATTGTTCAGGGAGAAAGGGTGATTATTGAAACAAATCATCAACCTTTGCAATTTGTAGAGAGTAAAAGAATTAGATCAGGTAATCTAGCGCAGTCCAGAATCACTTCATGGACCCTGGCATTACAAGGTTTTCCTGTAGAAGTGAGATATGGACAAAATAAAAAGAACCCAATTGCTCAAGGGTTAGCTGACTTACATGACTGCACAGCTGAACAAATACCAAATGAAATGGAAGTGGAAACTAGTTTGCAGGAATTTGAACAATCACCACACAAAGCTTTTGATGAAAAAACATGCAAGGATTTGCCAACTGTATATGTGGATGGTTGTGCTTTTCACATTGAAAATGACAGTAATAAACAATTAAATGGCAGGAATAGGAAATGTCTGGTTGAAATGTGAAGGCGTCCCCAGTATAGTGATGAGGATTGGAGCTAGGAGCAGTCGGGTGGCGGAATTGGCAGCCGTTTATAAAGCAATTGCTACTGCAGTTGATAAAAAGTTCAGTGAAATTGTCCTGGTGATTGATTCTGACTATGCACGGAATAGCTTTGTGAAGTATTTGCCTGGTTGGAAAGCAAGAGGCATGGTTACATACAACAAAAAGCCACTTAAACATGGAAAAATGATACAAGCCATAGACAAATTGGTGTCAGAGAATAATTTAACAATATACTGGAGAAAACTTTGTGGGCATTTAAAAACACCAGGAGAGGATAAGGAGGGAAATGATAAGGCAGACCAACTGGCTAAGATTGGGGCTGTGATGGGAAAATTGCTACCTATTGATTATTTAATGGGTGAAATACAAATTGATGCAGTAACACGTTCTAAAGCACCAAAGGAGGTAGATCAACCAGTGGTACAGTGGAGTCATGACACGCCAGACCAAGATTTGATTGAGGCACAAAAGAATGATCGAATTTTGGGAATCTATTATAATCATTTGATAGATCCTGAACAAAATCCTTTAACAGAAAATGATTGTATGGGAAAAGAAGAGTTGAGGGTGCTATTAAAGAACAAAACACAAATTAGATTACAGGATGGACTCATGATTAGAGAGTCCATAACAGGACAAATACAGTGGGTGGTACCCCTTTCATTCATAGGGCTAATGCTACACCATGCACATGATGCCATAACTGCAGGCCATAGAGGTTCTTAAAAAACATTAGAAATACTAAAAGATTATGCTTACTGGCCACATATGTCCCAAGATGTGGAATTATATACTAGAGGATGTCTAGTATGTGCCCAATTTAAACCTGCTTCACCAATGCATAGAGCCCCATTAATGAAAAGAGGCCTAACTCTTCCATGGTCAGATTTGCAAATAGACTATGTAGGGCCATTAAAAAGGTCGAGCAGAGGAAACCGTTATATTTTAAGTGTGGTATGTTTGATGTCAAAGTGGATTGAATGCATTCCTGCACCAGATTGTAGTGCGCAAACAGCAGCCACATTGCTGGTGAACCATGTGTTCTCAAGGTTTGGGTTGCCACAAAGAATTGAGTCAAACAGAGGAAGTCATTTCACAAGTACTCTAATGAGTAAGGTATGGCAAATACTGGGTGTGAAAAGAAAACTACATATTGCATATCGGGCGGCTTCTTCAGGTGAGTTGAACGGTGCAATAGGTCTGTTGTGGACATTTTAAAGAAATTTGTGGCAGAAGCAGGTTCCAGCTGGGATTTACGATTACCTTTGGTTTTAATGGCAATCAGATCAACTCCTGCCAAAGCAACAGGTGTTAGCCCCCATGAGGTCTTGACAGGTAGGAAAATGGTGTTACCACAACACCTGCTATACAGAACACATGAGCAAACACTTGTGAGTGCATCCACAGTTCATGAATATATTGATGAACTGAGGAGGCATTTGCAACATGCATTTGCTTTTGTGCAGAGAAATCTGGAAAGAGCTGCTGACAGTGCAAAGTCTTACTATGATAAAAAGACATCAGTAAAGGAATACAGTGTAGGGGAGCAGGTGTATAAATTTCATTTTGGAAAAAGTAAACAGAAAAATTCTAAATTTTTAGCAGCATGGCAGGGGCCATTTCGAATTATAGATAAGGTCTCTCCTGTGGTTTATAAAATTTCGAAAAATGAAGGTGAAACGGCGATAGAGCAGTTTGTCCATGTAATTCAGATCAAGCCATGCCATCCCAGATACGAGATCAGGCGGCTTGAGCATGTAGAAACAGAAAGCCCTGGGGCTACTACCCACTGATGCACACAATACAACATAAAGTCCCTTGAACACAAAAAGAGAAAATAAATGGGTATAATCAGGAGGCAGTGACAGAGAAGTTAGAAAGTTGATTGTTATAATGGCACATAAACACTGTAATATATGTAAATATATATAATATAAAATAAGTAAATAAATAAATAAATATATATATATAATGGAAGCTCATGGTTGGTGTGCAGAGAGAAAATGTATTAAATATTGAATGCTGTTTTATATATGTTTGTTTTCTTTTTAACTTGTGTTTAATTTCAGAAGGAAAAAAAAAAAATGTTTTTACCAAGCATGTTTTATTTTTGGCAAAAGGGTGAAGTTAGTATTGTGCTATGTACTTAATTTTCTTCTTTTCTATTTGATTTAGAAAATTAACATTATTTGGTCGGAGGTTCCGGGATCAGAGGCCACGGGAGACGATGGAGTCTTGGAGCCCACGTGGACGGATTCCGGGAAAGCCCCAAAGAGGGGTGAAGACCAAGGCTGCAAAGCGATCAGCATTGAAGATGATACCAATGATATGGTTAATGATGATGATATTTGGAGGGACCTTCAAGAATTCAGAAGCACAGGTTGTCATTGAACCTGGACCAGCATCTGGTATCGCGGTGGAAGAGGCACCAGGATTCATCATGAGTGATAGAAGGATGATTTTCCAAAATATCTACATACCATTGAATCCTGAGATTTTGATTGAAAAACATTTGAACAATACCGGAATTAAGATTGAACAGACTAAAGAGTGGCTGGAAATAAGAAAAGAGGACACTAAGCAGTCAATAAGAGATATATTAATGCAGTTGGAGAAAACATTTGTGAATTCAGCAGACATTAAGAAGAGGAGAGGAAAGAGAGGTGCGGTGATGCTCGCGATATCATTGGTAATGTCTATAGTTGGAGCCATAATAGGTACCACAATATCAACAGCCAATTCTATTTTGGTAGGAACACTGAGTACTAAAGCGCAACAACTGAGTATTGACCTAGAAATAATACAAAAAACGTTAGATGGGATTAGCGGGGGACTGGATGAACAAGTAAGATTCATAAATGAAACTGCAATCATTCTAAATGAACAAGCGGATGTGATGCAACGGGCGACTAAAAATAATACTTAAGCATGACAGAACTTTAAATGAAATATTGAACATAATGAGTCCTGTTGATAGACTATTAACGAATTATATGAGAGAAGTTCAAACTGCAGTTTCACAATTGATTCAAGGACATATCCCCTTGTATTTTGTTTCGCAGGATATTATTCGTCAAATGATAGAAAGATTGACCAGGAGGGAAATTGATGTGATACAGGTAAAAATTGCATTTGAAATGGGTAATGCAATGCCATTATACGTGGACTTGGAAAGACTAGAGATCGGATTTTTGCTATGCATCCCATATGTAGCTCCTGAACTTATTTATCAAACGAAGTGAGTACACAACGTGGGATTTTGGCAAGAGGACAAATTTGTTAAGATTAAGACTCCAGAAGTGGTGGCATTTCAGTCATGGGAACCTGAAGTTTATTTAATACCAAACCTGGAAACATGTGTCAAATTTAAAGAACAAAATTATATGTGTCCAGGTGAACCATTTGTTCCTGATGCCACAGATGCTATTTGTGGTTTGAAATCTGACCCAAGTATATCAGAAGGATGTGAAGTGATTATTAGCAATATGGGGAGTGAAGAACTGGCACAGGCTAAGATGGTCAGAGGTAAATGGTTGGTCAGCACCTGTTTAAAGAACATGACGGTAGTACATTTAAACCATGGAACATATGTGGTTAAACAGGTGAAATATAATGTTTTTTATTTACAGGTTCCAAAGGATACAATTGTGTCAATTGGGGGGTTAACATTGTTTCATGTAACAAATGATGTTTGGGAAAGACAAGTGGAAAATATCGATTTTTTCTCAAAGGGATACTTTTCCAATAGATCCGGATGTGGAATATTTATTGAATCACAAAGAAAGACATGTTATAAAAATGAATTTGAGAAAAAACAATATTACAATTAGTAATCTGGGGATATTAGAAGTGGAAAGATTTAATTGGGGAACGCTCAATAGTGGGTTTGGCTGTCCTGGTGCTAATCATGGGTGGATGGTTGATTGTGCTATCAGTAAAAATGAAAATGTTACTGATTTTAGTAGCTACGTCAGGAAGAGAAAGATATCCCAATACACATGCATTTTAAAAAAAGAAAAAGAACAAGTTGTTTTTAGGAATTGGCTTGGATCGTAGCCAAGTTCTAAAAACAAAAGGAGGGTATGTAAGGATATTTGGCGTGTTACAGCACAGAGTACAGCACTACTGCACAGGTAGCATTTTTTTTATGCAACACCACTACATGGGTGTGGTGCATTGCTATATGTGTTGCCAGAGTAACATGGACATATAAGTAAAGACAGGCTATTCAGTCAAAAACGATTTTTACATATAAGATGCAAATCCATTTTTACAGTTAAAAGCACACATCTGCACATTCAAAATGCACACTATTTTTCACCTGAAATGCCTATGTTGCAAGAGACACATTTGAAAATTAATAACTAACCTTATTAATAACTAACCTCACTAATAAAGCTTCATTTAACATAACCCACTAATAAAAATGTGTCTCCACTGCAGAATTAGGCCTACTCTGAAAGTGAACTTTTAAACGCACATTCATTTTTTTCTCTGCTGCTCTGTCCACATAACTACAGGAAGCAAAGAGCTCGAAGGAACAGGAAATCAGTTTGTTACAATTGCCACTGTAGAAGTGAGCCATTGTGTAGTGAGGGAGGAGATGACATGATTGATTCTGATTGGAGCAGCGTCATAGCAAGTATCATGCTAGAGGCTGTGATTAGAACTTTGCTGGAGAAGCTTGAGGGGAGGGTGAGGACAATCGACATCTTGCAGAGCTGGGAGAAGGATCTCTTTCCTGGCTGGGGCATTCCTGCTGCAAAAGCTGAGAGCTCCAGGCAATAACCCCGGTTTCAGAACGGCAGACGCTTGTTCTCACTGGGGTTGATCTTCAAGGGAGCCAAATTCAGAGAGAGAATAGCCGGAGAAAACTCATGGTGAACAGATAAGGTAATTACAGAAGCGAGTGGGAGCTGTGCGAAAGTGCGCGAAGCTGTTCAGTCAGTGTATTAGAGGGAGTCTCAGTCTCTTATCAGCATATTTAATGTTACCAATTGGATATATTCTCGCAGCTCTCTGTTCATTTTATCACAAATAATGTTGTACCATTTTATTTATTTCTGTAAAAAAAGTTAAACTGTGTTTAAATGAAATTTCTATAATACAAAAATATTTGAAAACAGATAGCTAGTGTGTATTATTTTCTCTTTTATTTTGCACGGGGAAAGGTTTAAACATGGGTAGATTTTTAAACAGTGCAATTGTCATTTTAAAGCAGATGTGTGCATGATTCTATTCAGTATGGACAGTTGTGAGTGACTGTAGCATAGCCTGTTGGAGGTACATGAGTCAACGGGAAGAGAGACTCTCTGGACATTGTTCCCTACCGTATATAAGGTAGTGGAAATTACCACAAAAATACAATTGCCCATGGTGGCACACAACACTAACACTGAAAATGTGGTATCCCTAAAATGTAGGCCTGAGGTCTCTCTAGTGATCAAGAACAATCTAGATAAAAAAACAAGGGATGTTGGATATTGGGGCCACAAATAAACCAACCACTATACCAACCAACCACGCAAAATACCGCGCATACCATCTAAATAGGTCTGAATTCTGAAATAATGCAATGTATTATTGTCATGTGTGACCCAATATGAATACAGAGAGTGATTATTGCTAAAGAGATTTTGGCGGTAAGAAAATACTGCAAAGCCCCAAATATCCACAAAATACCCAACAGTACACTACGAAAAATATGGTTACGATATCAATTTAATGTGATATACATTTCATACAAGAATGCATCACCATATGTATCATTAATATCAGTGTGTATAGGCCAATATTACCAAATGACTGTGAATGCAAGCAGAAGTTCAAGACCAAATGATAAGTGATTATGTAGCACTTATGCTTAAGTGCTTTATATCGAACACGTATACATACAATATCACCCAACCTGTGTTGGTACTCATTTATCGACCTCAGAAGGATGAAAGGCTTAGTTGGCCTTTCGGAATTTGAACCTGCAACCTGCAGATCACACACACATCACATCAGTGAGCGGTGAACCCACTGAGCTATCCTATCGGCTATAGCTATATTACCGGCTAAAGTAAAATTAGCAATTACGTGTCCGAATGGTCTCAAAGTCAGAAAGCAAATTACACTTTGTAGTGGATACCATTAAACTGGTAACTGAGATTCAACAGCAGGTCAGTTCATCTGTAAGTCTTGTGCAAAATTGGCCACATGTCAAGCATACAAGGTTCTACTTTCAGGGTTCAGAGGTTGGCAAAATACATACCATTGGGCGGGTTCATAATTATGTATTAAACAATTTAGAGTAACGCAGGGAAAGCAGTGCACTCACACAGCATCCGGTGTTCTGTGCACTCGTTATCTAATACATGCAAACAAACATCCTGAACAGCATGTCAGGGAGATACACACATTACAACAAAACATGAATTGTGGCACAATAAAATCATTGGCAATTTTATGTGCGATGGTCAAAAATGTCTACACTGTACACAAGCTTTAAGGCACAAGGATTTGTCAAGTGACGGCGGACACAGAGATGGAATGTCTTGTGATGATTGTAACAGAGACAACGGCAGAAAATTCTTTGCTAGAACTGCAACTTGTGAAAAGTAAAATACATAGGGGGTCATTCGGAGTATTGAGGTAACTATGCTGCCATTAGTGGCATGGCTACCACCATACCGGGTACCAGGTCCGGGTTCCTTGAATGAGGAATTACCGGGCCATTCCGACCTTGGAGGGCCCAGTAATTCCTCACTCAAGAAACCCATCCCCATTACCATTCCAGCCCCCATAGGGCTCAATGGGAATGGGGAGGGTGCTAACAACGGTTTTACCAGGCGTCCTTAGCAGGTCCCGCAAGCAGAACTCGTAATGAGGCGGTAAGGGGTTGACGGCTCCAGCACCTTTACCGGCACCGTTAACCCCTTACCGCCTAAGTCGTAATGACCTCCATAGTCTGAAATAGATGTTTATTCTACTCGAAGGCTTTTTGGATGTTTTTGTCTGCATTGTGAATTTGAGGTGTTTAAGAACCGACTAAATCAGTGACTCACCCCCTGAAGTGTGCCTGAAATAAGCCTTTAATGAGTCTAGCAATTATTATATAGAATTCCAGAAAAACAAATTATTTATTATTCCTATTCCTTTTATACATGGTCACTACTCAAAGTCTTACACTTGCTTACCCCCCCCTGTTTTTAAGAGGCCTGCACAAGAAAGCCAACCACTCCAGAAACAAAGAGCCACATGGCGGCAGGCACAGCCCAGGAGCTAACATTTAAAATGTTTCTTTTTTAGGGGTAGCAAGGGAGACCACAGGTGTCCCAGCTGCGGGGAGGGTTAATAAAGTAATGGACCCCTAGTGACTCCCAAATGACGTCTCCGGTCAAAAGAAGTGCTTTTCGCAAAGGGGCCAGGTCCTCTGCAAGTTAAGCCAGAATAGTTTGCAGACTAGAAGTGCGCTTAGAAACCTACAAGCATCACTAAAAGTCTTGACACTTGTTGTTAGGGCCGTGTATCTATTAAATGGAAGAGCAGTCATCGGGCAGACACCATGGGATGAAATGAAAACAGCAGATAGTTTCTTGTCTATTCGTTTATTTGAAGAAATGTTAAAATTCTCATCTTCCACATTTCCTTCTGACACTCTATGCATGGAATGAGAGCAGTTACTAACATATTGGCCAACATTTACAGACACCAGAATGAGCAATACTATATACACTACAGCATCCAAAGCAAAGTAGCGGCGAAGGGCGGGATGATAAGTAAGCCTATATAATTAGAAGCTCGCTATTTGTGTGTCCATTTTGCATTTTAATTTACCAAGAGCAAAGCTGACTAGTAGTAGTGAGCAAGGAGGGCTTCACAAATTGGGAAAGGAATGAGATATGGAACTGAAGGGAATGACCTTCCCCTACACTTCAGGGAAATCCACCATCGTTCCCTTATTCGAGGACTGCAGGGAAGGGCACCTTTTTAAAAAAAAGTTTCCCCCACTGGGGATTCGAACTTCAACCCTGTTGGCAATACCCTATTGGTACATCTTGCTGAGCTATCTTGCATGATTGAGTGTGTGTGTTTGTTTGAATATACTGCTTGGGAAATAACGCCCATTCCCTAGCAGCCACAATGCCCCACTGGCAGTGATCTACCTTTGTCCTCTGCAATTAGGCATAAATTGCTGCGGGCACCGCTCTCTGTACAGGTAACGGGAGAGGGTGTGTACCTATACTCCTGGCCATGTCCCTTAAGAGGCGCAAATGGTGGGAGATTGGAGGGGGAGGGTTAATAAAGTAATGGTGGTCATGTAAGTGCATTTTTTGACTGTGTTTACTTTATTCTTGATATTACTATTGTAAAAAGCAGCATTGTTTGTACAATTTGAAGGGAAAGTCTGGCGCAAAGCACTTTCACTGCCAAACTGTGTCCCCATGGTGATTCTTAAATATGAGTTGGACCTTCTGTCTCTGCACGTTATGACTAATTGGAGAAAGATACCTTTATATAGAAATGTAATTTTGGCAGAAGAGAATTCATTGTACCATGTTTTATGGCGCCAGTTGGAGAAACAACATTCAGGCTCCCTGACACATTTAAAAGATAAGTGTTCGAAGAATTCTGCTGGTTTAAATATCACGATACCGACAGAGAGCCGTCGCGAGAGACAACGACAGAGAGTTTGCAAGAGAGATTAAACCTGTGCAGATACGTCTTTATGGGAGGGCAAAAGGGGCACTTGTCCCGGGCCCCCACCTTGGATGGGGCCCCTAGAAGCAGCCTTATTGAAAAAAAAGTCAGTTTTCCTAAATCGACAAAATTAAGTATCTCACATCAGGATTTTCTATGGTGTGCTGCTAAGGCTAAACCTATTTTTTGTCTGTTATTGACAAGTACATTTCGTTCTGATCTTTTCATCCGGTAATGCTATGTTCACTGTGGTATACAAAGTCTGCGTGACACAACACCTTTAGCATTCTCTCCTTTCTGGCAGGATTATATTGATCATGTGCAATAGCCAAAGTTGAAATACATATTGACACATTTGAGTGTCCCAATGGTTCAGAGGATAGCTCAGTGTGTTAAGCACTCACTGCAGAGATATGTGTTCACATGCAAGATTACAATACCAAATTCCAGCTAGGCAGACTCAGCGTTTCCAATGTATGAAATTGTTAAGCCTGCATGTATTGGTACTTTGTTCTATAGCACTCCAGGTGTTATCATCACCAATGTACCTGCACTAGATAGAGGTTGCCATAGAAACTAACAAAGCGTCAGTATGGTGATTGTCTAGAAATTGGTTTGGTTAGATGGGGAGTTGTAAAACCTAGGCAGGCACCTCCAATGATGATAATAAATTGTTAGGGGTCTTTATGCATCCAAATTCCAGACTGTGGAACCAAAGCGTTCATGCTTGGATCCTGGCTTTGCCAGCAGACGATATAGCGATCCTGGACAAATCTTATATCACTGACAGTACTGTGCTGCCTTCTATGAAAAGGTTTTCTTCTCACATACTTTTGCCATTGTTTGGCCAATTACCTGATCTTTCCTACCATGTGAGTGGAAGGAGTTCTAGACAGAAGAGAGCAGACAAGATATTGCAGGCTTCTTACCGGCAGATTTTAAGGTCTGCTTGTGTGAAAACAAAACGGTTTGCTTTTTTGTACAATTCAAAGGTATCTCTGCATGTTTTTAAATACCATTGCACAAGCCTGTGTTTGGGGTGTATTTAAAGCTTTACAATATTAAAGGGAAACCTATCTGAAATCTTTTAAGATCACATCCATTAGTATGCTGGTATTTATATACTTTCCTTGATAATGGAGACAATGAAGCTAGAATAATTTCCATTTTGAATAAGATGTTTTGTTTTTTTAAATGTTTATGTTCGGCTATGTGATTTTGATATTTTCCAAGTCAGTTCTGTAAAATTGCATTATTTTAGTTCAAAGTAAAAACTAGAAAATAAATTGGTAAAGAGCAGAAATTGTGGGTACGAATCTCAGCTTCACCTCTTAATCAATGTGTGATCCTGGGTATCCCATTTAATCTTGGATTTCTTCACCTGTCAAAATTGCAAGTCCCTAAACCTTTCAACATTGTCAGCCCTTCAGAGTGATTTCGTTCTCAGGGTATGATCTTTAAAAAAAGACCCATTCATTGTTTCACTGGCTATATATAGTGTTGCTTCCTCTACAATGATAGTGAGCATTAATATATTACACACCACAGCCAGCTGTTTCTTTGCTCTCGAATGGCAACACTGCTTGAAAACCATGTCCCAATTCTAATCTCAGTCAGTCTGGATGCCCACACCTTCCTGGTATCTTCAAATCGTCATCCACTCTCTATGCTTTGGTATGTGTAGTTTTATCTTTGCTTCCCATTGCTCCTGTATCCATGCTTGAGCACTTTTGCTGTCTCTGAGGCAGCTAATCTCAGACTATTCTGGATGATGTGTACTGTTGTCATAAAATCTGTGTCCTGCAGTTATACTATGTCCAGAATACCTACCATGTGCTGCTCTTGATGAAATGTTTGCTGTGCCTAAGCTTGAACACAAGTATCCTCACATAGACTACTAATGGTGCCCTTGAAATGCTACTTGTTTATCACTCTGATTACAACATAAATGAAGAGTGTAAGGTATCTGAAAGGAAGTTTACCATGCTTATTTTGATCCCTGCGCTGCAGCATATCAAGCTATGGGATGTTATTGTGACACAGGATATAGCGCACTAGACATTCTATATCCCTTAATTCCTTTGGTCTGTTGGAGGGGGGACCCAGAGGCGTCCGTGCCCTGGGCCCCCAAAGTGCTTAAGATGGCCCTGAACATGAGACACACAAACAGAAACAAAAGACAATAAGAAAATTGAGAAAAGCAAAGTCACTGCCCTGATTTGAAAAAGGCACAAGAGATGCCGAAACACGTGTCTCACAAAGGGGAAAAACTTTATGAAACCACAAAATAAAACACCAAAAAACTTCAAGCCAGCAACTTTGCAGCAAAGTCTTTTTGTACAAACAGTGGCACAGAGTTTTGTGTGAAAGCCTTAACTTGAATATACCACATGGAGTAGGGGAACTTTTTCTCTGTTTACTTTTCAAAAAACCTATGGGATGAAACAGGGCGCAGAGCACACTATGCTGATATCTCATAACTCCTCTCAATCTAACATGGTTTAAAGATTAGTAGAAAATAACTGGTTGTGAATCCGGACAGATTAAAAAAAACTGTTGTATGAGGGTGATTGGATTAAAACGTGTACCACTAGGAATGGTTATACACTACATAGGGATCTGGCCATTGGGAATAAGTGGTACTGGGTTATCCTGCCATATATACAAGAGAGGTCCAGATGGGAGATACTTGAGGGTGTTTTTAGGATTAAGGCTTAACTTGATACACACATGGGAAATGTCACATGTAAGGAAAAAGGCAAGACTTAGCACCTGTAGATATTGTAATAATGATATTGAAACTTTGAGGCATATTGTTATTAGCTGTCAAGTTCTTCAACCAACCAGGCAACACATGTTTGGACATTTTGTATATGATATAGGCAGGATCAACAATGATGAATTTTGGCAGAGAATCTTTAGTGCTAGCAACAGGGCCTTACTAATTGCTTCAGTAAAATGCTTAAGTTTTTTTTTTAAACGAATTGAGGATTTTTAAGATTGTCATGAATTTAGGAACGGATAAATGCTGGTTATTACTTCACTTAGGACTATGCATTTTTAAATATCAAAATTAAATGTATTGACATTCCTTTAAATATATTTGGTGATTTTACTGCTTCAAATGTTTTTTTGTATACGATTTTATGTAAACCAATTAAATTAACAAGAACAAAAAAACAGCGTTGTGGGATGGGAGTGGATTGAAGGGAAGACCTAAGTATGTGGTTTGAATTGTTTGGCGCGGGAGTGACGGTGTGCGTGGAGTAGGAGCGGAGAAGGCAGAGAGAGGGGTGACATAGTTCCCCAACTTCTTTTTTTTTTACACTTTGACCCCTGGTAACACAGTATTGTCCAATTTGATCCTTGAATATTTGGGTCTTTAATTTTCTTTTGGGGTATCTGATAGCTCAGGTGAGCTGGATTTGTGGAAGGGCATTCCAGAGCGTCTCATGAAAGTGCGTTGCTGCGCAGCGCGGAAGGCCGCTATGCATCTTGCAGCCTCATATTCATGCCTGTGCATGGTACTTTATGTTCATTAGCCCTTAAATACATTCCCTAAGCACACAGCTATATTCCAAAAACGGTTAGTGCGCCATCCATAACAATCAATTTGCTAATGATAATTTATCAAGATCAGCCCCCATATTCAAGTCATTAGCTGTGAGTCTTCGGGGTTAAGGCAACACGTTCCTGCATAATATATTGCATTCAAAATGTGCACTCATCACAAATTAAACAACAATTAATATATCCCAAAGATTGATTCAGGCAAACCAGGGACCGGCATTTGAAATGTAAAGTCCATTAAGCTGCTGCCTGCCTCAAAAACAATTCTCAATTCGCATCGTGTGGACTGCTTTCATTATGAAGAATAGCAGAGACTGCAGACTGGTTTCACCATTGCCATGTGGTTCCCGGCATTGTTCTGCTGCAATGTACTTGGATTCTTGTGTCTAATGGCTATAATCTACTCAACTGCCCAACACTATAACTTTCTGACGATGATTTCAATCCCCAGTGCCTTAAGTGGCACTACAAATCGAGCCGGGGCTCATCGAGGGGGCGTGGCCTAACAGCGGGGGTCCTGCTGGCCCGTGAGGCCACGCCCCCTTGACAAGCCTCGGCTCAATGGGCTACTGGCACCCCTGCCAGGCAGCCTTTTGTAGAGATCAGCACCCTCTCCCCATGGGGGAGAGGGTGCTGATCTCTGCATTTGTTTTCTATAGGCTTGCCTGGCAGTGGACAGCGCCTCGTCTATTCAGCCTTAATGGTGGCGCTGCCCTTCGCCAGCTGGGGAGGGGCAGCGTCACCATTAAGGTTGAAAGGGTAAGGCCACTGGAAGCAGAGGCCTTTTTCCTAAATACTGAAACTCCCGCGAATCCGCGGGAGCTTCATTATTTAGAAAGCAAGGCCTCTGCTTCCAGCGGCCTCACGTTTTCTCTATAATGGTGGCGCCGGCCCACGGGCATCCCTTGATTAAAGGGATGCCTCGCAGGTGCGGCGCCACCATTATGGCTGAAAGGCATTTTTTTCTGAAGCCTGAAGCTCTCGCACACGAGCGAGAGCTTCAGGCTGTAGAAAAAAAGCCTTTTCGTGTAGTGGCTGGGGCTGCAAGGGGAGATTAGTGGGCCCCGGCAGGGCCCCACCTCAAAACGAAATTTCGGAGCCTGCCGGGGCCCAGCCCCGGCAGGCCCCGGCCCACTTAAAACCCTGTCAATCCCACTGGGTTAGGGGGATTTTGGAGGGCGGGGTAGGGGGTGGGAGGGCGTGAAAGTGCAGCCTTATCTCGGGAACCAAGAAGCAGGACAAGTCAGATGTCACGGTCATTGTATCCTCACATCCAAGTCCTAAGTCTGTTGAAATGAGTATCTATAGTTTATGGTAACAAACATGTTACCGTCCATGTGATCAGTGAGAAAAATATAATGAACACCAAGACCGGTGAGCGTTATGCACTTATTGATTCAAGAATAGAAAACCCCTTTATCGCGCCCTTTTTTTCTCTTTGTGAGTGAGAGTCGCATCCAGTTGCACTTTTGCAAGAGCAACCCCCGCCGTTGCTGACAGCAGTGTGTCACGAGAAATACACACAGCTATCTGTCAGTCTATTGGGGTTGTCCTTCTGATTTGTGGAGTTACTGTTTCCTCCCCCTTGAAAACCGTGAGCCTCACAGAATTTCGGAACAGGAGGGGCTGCGAGAATGTGCTGGTTTTTCAGGGTAAGGATGTCTGTGCGCATGCCCAGATCTCAATGCACAGGTATCCTTAGAGAGAATTATTTTTTAGATATGACATTTAGACTGTAATTACTGCTCGTTTTCTGTCAGAGTAGGTACCTCTCTCTGTAAAGGTTCGAAGTCAGGCCCTCCTACCCCCCCCCCCACCCTTCAGCTCATCTGGCAGAGTTTCTGAATCTATTCAAATATGTCTGAAAGGTTTTATCCTGCAATCCTCATATGACAGTTAAGGAAATGTGATGTATGACTGCAAATACCTGTGGCATAGCTCTAATAAGATTTCTCTTTTAGCAATTAAGTTTTATGTTCCATTTATTTATTATTTTTCATTAAAATGAAACAAAAACGTTGCAGGATATGTGGAGCCTGGGGGAATGTGGAATGGATGTCACCCACCCTGGATATTTGTGAGCTGGGGAAGCCCAGCATGGAGTGGAGGGTGTAATATGAAGTCGAAGGTTAAGCGGCTTTAGATGTGGAAGTCTCCAGAGCGAGTTTTTATTTTCTTCTTTTTTTATGGGCAGAAAGTGTGCGGGCGTCTTTCAGTAAGTTTGTCATATTAGTTCATTGGAGACGGCGCGCAGCATGCTGTGGCCGAAATAGAAGCATTCAGACATGGCCGGCAGAGACATTAATTAAAAGGAGGCAGTGTGCCATCGGTGCGGGGGCGGGGTGCGTGTTCAGAGCGTGTGCGTCCTTTCACTCAGGTTTAGTGTCAACAGGTGGTTAGGGGCACCGTGTCAAACAAGGATGTTTCCCTTAAGGCCCTCTGGGAGACCACGAGGCAAATGAAACACGTGGGGCAGGGAAAGTTGCATGAGGCTTTGGTACAGATGAGTGGGGGGCTGGGAGGCCAGCAAGGCGGCAAGCCTGAAACAGATCCCTCACAGCAGAGGTAGCATGCATCCTTCCTAATTGGAGAGTGAGGGAAGAAAGGTGAGGAATACAGGGGTGTGTGTTGGGGAGTGCCAGTGTGGATGTCAGGATTTGATGGTTGTGGTGGCTAGCAAAGCCGAGGCCGGCACAGGATTGGGAAGCATGGTAAAGGGCAGGGGCATGGCAGCTAAGGGGGAGCTGGTGGGTAGCAGACACAAGGCAAGGAGTAGAGATAAGGAGAAGGGGCTGAAAGTGAGCAGGTCATTTCAGCCAGATGAGCATGGTGTATGAGCATGGCCTGGTCACAAGAAGCTGAGGGTGATGTGGGTTGGGCAAATTGAGGGCCCTGGAGAGGTTAGTAATCCCAATGCACTTCGTGGCTCATTGGAGGAGGAGTCCAAATACATGGGCGGGTCCCAAGGTAGGTAGAACCCATGCCACTGGGGTGCCAGACGTGACTGGGTGCAGGTCAGGGCAAGGGAAAGACGGGGCTTTCAAAGGAGCAAAAATGGAAGCCCAGTAGTCAAGGGGAGAAAACAGCTTGGACAAGTGGGTTGCTTGTGAGGCACAGGTCGGGTCGGAGGGCAGCCATTATTTTGGGACTCTCTACAACCTGCTAGATAGTCCTTGGCACTCAGATGCAGTCACTGACTCTGTGATGCTAAAGGGGTTTGCCCCTCCCCCAGGAATACCATGCAGTAAGAGATTGAACACCTTCCAGTTGGATCAAGGTTATCACCAGGGCACACGTGCTAGATATCGAAGCTGGGCTGGCAATTACACATTATTTACCACTTCATACATGATTGTCAGCATATACAGTGGTGTAGACTTGGCCATTAATAGCAGACTGGAAACATGAGAGCTCAACGAAAATCTCACATAGCCCCTATGATGTGACGTCTTCCAAACTGACCAATTGCAAAGGACATCCCTTTTATTTTACTTTAAAAAGTAATCGAGTCCATCTCAACGATGTCTATTTACTTTAATTTTTGGGAGGGTTTATAAAGCGCATTTTATGATGCATAACCACAAGACTTTATCAAACAATGACTACATGCAAAGATTGTTATCACAGAGGAAAATTAGGCTATAGGAGAGTTTGCAGAGGTCTCAAGTTGTCCCAACTCTGATCTGAGCTGCTCATCAACTCCTGTTTTGAGGCACCCCCCTTTTCGTCCTGCATATAGAGTGCAAAAATATAACTTTACAAGATTGCATAATGACATGTCTCAAAAAGCAGAGACCAGTGGAACAGCTCAATCGGGCGACAACTTGAAGTTTTCATTTTCACCTAAGTTGAAAAATGTGTGCAAATAAGTTGCGGTGCCATCCCAGTGTGCACATGGTTGTGGATCCTGTAATGTAAGATGCTGACTTCTGGCCGGCTCAAGGGCATGTGCTAATATGGATGAGATGAAAGATGCTGGTAGAAGCAGACAGCATGCACGGTGTGTTTCTCGGGGCAATGCAACGTGATTTTGTTGAGTCCAGTGAACTCCAGGGAGCAATGCGTCACTGAAAAAACGTCAATCAGAGGTATCCAGAACGTTTCTGTTAAGTTCACCAAACCGTTTCCCTAATTCCTTTTTTTGGCTCACACTGTAGTTTGGGTTTCTGAGAAACTTCAGCATATCCAGAAATGAGACTGAACAAAAAAATCACATTTGTTGGCACATAAAAGCAATGCTAGACTTCTTGGATTTCACTCAGAGGATACATGTTTGATCACCAAGTATTCTGACCTGTTGGAGAGCAAGGATAAGAGAAGTGATGTTCTTTATTCACTTTCAATATTATGAGGTCAGGCCCACAAAATAAGCCAGGACTAGATCAGAAGAATTGGGGGTCTCACAAAAGACACACGATAAATAAACCCCCCATTTGACAGAGACAGAAAGAGTAAACAGACAAGAAGTGGGCAAGGACGAATGTCAAAGAGGCAAGAGGTGAAGGCTTGGGCATACTGAGGGGAATTGCATCTCAGAGAGTGGCATTTAGCCACAAGTGAGACCTTGGGAATAGGGGATTGTGGTAATAAAATGAAGTAACGGGGCTTGGTTGAGTAATATATGACGAGGAGCGTCAAGACGAGGAATGTCTATGTAAACCCAGAGTCCTATGCTCAAGGGGTACTTAGGCGGCACATGGACAAGGTCCATGAGAGGAACTAATTTAAACTTCTAAAGAGACAAGAAGTGGGCAATGATGAATGTCAAAGACGCAAGAGGTCAAGGCTTGGGCATACTGAGGGGAATTGCATCTCAGAGAGTGGCATTTAGCCACAAGTGAGACCGAGAAGATGGCAGTGGAATGGAAGTTGGAGAAAGGGTGAGTGCACAGTAGACAGAGCTTGTGATGAATAGGCTGCAATTGGCTGACATATGTGTCCACAATGTGGAACGATCTTGAGGGTAGTATGGTCAGGGTGAAAAGGAGGATATGGAACCCGATCGGGCTACGACATTGCCAATACAGACTATGACTTGGCTTGGATTGCCCATTGGTTTTCCACACAGTGGTGAATGACAGAAGGAATGTGTATATGAAAGGGGTAAGAAGGTAATGGGATGGTGGGATGGGGTGTCAAAAGGATGGTGTTGGGACAGAGGAGGAATGGAAGAGAGTAGTGGGGAAACTCGCTTGGAAGAGTGGGGAAGTGTGGAGCATGAACTGGGACCAACATGGTTAATCTTAGGAGTTTGGAAATCGAGAAAATGGGAATCTTGAGTGGGTTGATAAGAAAGCAGGCTCGAATGCTCTGGAGAATGTAATAAAGTGGGCATGCAAAAACCATGGTTGTGCTAGCTGTACAGGTGGAAAGATCAATGCAAGCCAATTCAGTGTAGAACGTGAATTGGGCATGGCAGTTATATATTCAGGTGAGATTTGAAGGGTGGTTTTCTGGTGAAGACTTGTTTAATGTCATGTTATTTAGCATTTATATAGCACTCTATAAATCATTGGTATGACCTCAAAGCTCTGGTAGGTTGAACGCCCTCGGGATCTGTAATCCAGGTCCAAAGTAAGGTATTATAGGGTGCTTTGGTGCACCAAATATGTGTGCAGCTGATGCAATTGCCTGATGGTAGCTGCAGCCTAGCATTAGGTGTGGTGGTATTGATATCAGTTGAATGCATGCAGTCTGGAGGATGGACATCAAGACCAGGTTTTGGCTGTGTTAGGCCTGTGTAGGACGTGTATGTGTGCAGCTAGGCCAGTTGTCATGGGATGTAGCTGCGTTGTATTTGAATGATGAGGTGGGCGTGAACTAATGTTCGTATGTGCGCAGCTAGGCCAAAATTGATTGAGGCTTATCAGGGGAGTTGCTAGGTCTGGAAAAGACCCGGGGCTACGCCTATGTCGGAACTGTTGGGACTGGGGGCTAGCTAGTCTTTTGGCTGTAGCTCCTGAGATTCTATCCGGGGCTACAACCAAAAGATCAGGGGCTATAGCCCTCTTAGCCCCCCCCCCTAGCAACGCCCCTGAGGCTTATAGCTGCACTCTAATTGTGTTTTGGTGTAGAGTAGAGAGTAAGCATAGTGATATGGGAGGTGAGTGTTTGGGTGGAGTTATGTTCAAGGAGTTTGAGGAGTTTGCTATTCCGGACTTCAAGCACGCATTTGCTTAATAGTGGCTTAATAAGCGTATTCAGTGGCGTCATTGCTTGGGATCTCATTGAGCATTTGTCATCTGATTGCAATGTCTCAGTCACCTCAGATGATCTTAATCAGCATTACGGAAATAGCCATGTTTTTAGAGCTTTGCAGAATGTCATATAGTCTTGGGTGTGTTGAATATGTGGGGGGAGAGAGTTCCAGAGCGTTGGGGCCAAGGTTGAGAAGACGGATCCTCCGATCCTGACAGAGTTAGAGGCTGGAATCACTGGAAAGGGGGCAGTGCTTGATCTTAGGGTGCAAGGTGGAAGGTAGGTACGTTGGGCTGGTCTTGTGCACTACTCAGTGAGTGATGCATAGGGTCTTGAAGGTGGCCCTTCGTCCAACTGGGTGCCAGTGGAGGGTTCGGAGAGCTAGCGAGATGTGGTCTGTTTGTCCCAGGGTGAGGAGCAGTTTTGCGGCATTGTTTTGGGATCTTTGGAGTTTGTTGAGTTGGTATGCCGGTGCTTCCAGGTATGGGGAGTTGGCATATTCCAGTTTCTACATCACAATAGACATAACTGCGGCAAGTCTGTTCGGGTAGGAGAGGTAGGAAAAAATGCTCCTGAGAAGTTTGTTATGATATGATATGATAGGTTATTTATAACGCGCTTAATACCCAGAGGTTTCTAAGCGTCGAACCGGGGATCGAACTGTGTTGCTCCGCGTCGTCTTGCTTCCAAGGCGAGCACGCTGCCGCTAAGCTATCCTCCTGAGACATGAGACATTGAGGTGGTGGAGACATTTTGACATGTTTTTGATCTGACGGGAGCGGGTTAGGCCTGAGTCCATAGTGTAGCATAGGTTTTTGACTATATCGGAGGGAGGGGAAAGGTCCCGAGGGGGGACTATGGGAGCGGGTGTGGGAGAAGGGCAGTAGTGCCACGCACCATGATTTCAGTTTCATCAGGGTGGAAAAGGAGGTGGTTTCTTGTAATCCATCGGTCAATATTGCATAGACAAGCTACAAGGTCGGGACGAGGGTTGGTGCTTGTCTTGGGGATTCTTAGGAAAATGTGGGTATCGTCAGCGTAGTTGTAACAAGGGGGGTTGTGCTTGCAGATGATTCCAGGTAGAGTGGTCATATAGAGGTTGGACAGGAGAGCAGATAGGCAAGCGCCTTGGGGTACTCCAGTGTTCACTGAGCGAGCAGTTGAGACAAAAGGGGGAGGAGGGTTATTTTTTTCCTCTTGCTGAGGAAGGAGGCAATCCATTTGAGAGCAGTGCCATGGGTTCCTAGGGAGTACAGGCAGTCAAGGAGGATTGTGTGGTTAACCGTGTCAAAGGCTGCAGAGAGATCAAGAAGAATCAGTGTTGTGCAGCCTTCAGAGTCTGCAGTGACCTTGAGAACATCCCAGATCGAGATCAGAGTGGTTTCTGTTCCATGTCGCTGTCTGAAGCCTGATTATGCGGGGTCGAGGAGACTGTTGAATTCTACAAAGGAGTTGAGCTGGGAGTATGCTGTCCGGTCGATGAGTTTCATGAGAAATATGGTGTTGGCGATCGGCCTGTAAATCCTGGTGTCAAGGGGGTCGAGGGATGCCTTTTTTAGAAGAGGCTTGACATGCGCTATTTTGAAGGCTTCAGGAAAGATCCCAGAGGTGAGGGAATCATTTAGTATGGCTCTCGCATGTTCTCTTGTGCAGGTAGATGAGAATGTTTATTTCAGGACAGAGGCGGGCAGGTGTTGAGGGGTTACCCGGAGGGTTCGCTAGCTGAAGGTAGGTCAAGGAACTCGTCTCTTGAGATGGGTTTGAAGGAGTCGAAAGTAGGGAAGGTGGGTGTCGGGGCAATGGGATCAGGAGGGGTTGGTGATGGGAAGGGGGAGAGCAAGGACAGTTTGGTGTTAAGGGTTGCTGTCCTGTCAAGTGAGACATTGTAGAAATGTAGTGAGTAGGAGTCGGAGAGTGTTTGTGAGGGGGTAGATTGGGTAGAGGTGCAAGTAGGTTTCACAAATTCTGATATGATCATGTGGAGTTCTTTGCTGTGGTTGCCACAGTTGAGAATTAGTTTATTGTAATAGGGTTTTTTGGCTTTTCGGATTTTTAGTTACAGTGGTGCAGGGGGAACATGGATCTGCTGAGATCAGTTTTAGATGCTCGCCATTTGCATTCAAGAGAGTTTTTTGACATTCCACAGGTGGGGCGTGAACCATTAGGGGGACGGTCCTTTGTGTGAGGATGTGGGGCATGAGGGGGTGAGAGGAATTAGTGAGCCAGGAGTCAAAGGAATCGATGGTTAGGATTCTATCATGGGGCAGCATTGCAGGAGGATGGAGAAGCAGTGCTTTGGCTAGGTCAGGAAGGATCTTGACTTTGTTCCAGCATTTGAGATCAGGAGTGGGGGCCGGGGGAGCTGTAGGAGGAGGAGCAGGTTTGATAGAGAAAGGGATGGCAAAGTGGTCAGTCCATATGAGTGGTTTGGGACAGGATATATGAACCGGGTCACTGGAGCAGACAATTGTATCAATGGTGTGTCCACCTGAGTGGGTTGGACTAGTGGTATGTTGGGAGAGGTTGAGCGCATCGAGGCTGTGAAATAGCAGATGAGTCATGGGGTTGTTGGGCATATCGAACCAGATATTGAAGTCTCCCAGGAGTGTAAGAGAAGGGTAATTTACCTGAATGGTAGCTATTGAGCCACAGAGGTTGTTGGCGAAATGTCTGTCGTATCCAGGGGGACTGTAGATGAGTCGGAAGCTGTGGGTTAAATTCGATGGTAGCGAGAGTTTTACCAGAAGGGATTCACAGGAGGCATTGCATGACTGGGATTGGATGAGTGAGAGTGAGGAAAGGGGTTTCAAGAGGACTGCCACCCCATCACCTCTGGAAGGTCTATTGTGTGCGATAAGCGAGTAGCCAGGGGGGAAGGTTTCATGTGCTACTGGGGCAAAGTCATCGGAGAACCAGGTTTTGGTGATAAAAATGAGGTTGGGATTGTCAGAGGATAGGAGGTCAAAGATGCTGTGTCTGTTCCTTGCTACAGGATGGGCATTGGAAAGGATGCATTTGACTTTGTGAGGGGAGGTGGTTTTTGTGATGCTCATCACAGTGGGGCTTGGTGGACATGGCAGTCCGGTGGGTGGAGGGTGTGGTCGGATCATCCAGGGTGGTAGAGACCGGTTGAGGTGGGATAAGGGGGGGCTGGGTGCCTGTGGAATTTGAGTGTCAGGTGAGAGGGTTACGTTGATGGGGGTGGTACCAGTTGAGGTGGGGTGGGGGTCAGGGTACCTGTGGACATTGAGTGTCAGATGAGAGGGTTTAAATTGATGGGGGCAGGAAGAGTAGGCAGGGAGAGGTAGGTATGTGACAGACAAGGAGAGGGTCAAGGGTGGTTGGGAGGGTGGTGAATGGATCATTTGAGGTGTGGGACATTAGGCGGGTTTAATTTGGATTGAGTCTAGGGGGCACCAGGGGTTAAGGTATACTGGGTGAGAAGTCAAGAGAATGGGGGTGGAAACAGGGAGAGGAGAGAGTGGAGTGTCTGGGGTAGGGGAGGGAGAATCTGGGAGGTTGTACTGAAGCAGATGTGGAGGGTTGAGGAAGAGGACCTTTCACATTTTCTGAATTTTGTGGATTTTGGTGCCCTAGGCTTGTGGGAGAGGGTGGGGGATCAGAGGGGGAGGGAGATCAGGCTACTGTTCTAGCAAGTGCAAGGCAAGCTACTTCCAGAGAAGGGAAGGGATATGAAGGGGGGTCTGTCGGTGGAGGTCGAGTAGGGGTTAAGGCAGAGGGTGGCATGGAGAGTAGATTGAGGGGGTGGTGAGTTTCCCAGTGGGCTAAGGGGGGAGGGAGAGGGCGGCATGGGAGGTAGGTAGAGGGATTGGGAAGTTCCTCAGAGGGCATACGGATGGTGTTGTGTGTGCAGGTGGATTCTCACTGTTTGGAGCGCCAGAGGGCTCCTCTGGCTTGGGAGTTTGATAATGGGTGGAGTGTATGGGCAAGGGGTATCAGGAGGTTCTCAGTAGATGTCACAGAGTACGCGGATGTGATGTATAGAGAGGTAAGGGATCGGGGCGGGTTGGAGGAGAGGTCTTTGCTGAACTGGGATCTCCATCCCCGGGGAGTTGGAGGGCGCACCTAGTGATTGAAGTACAAGTAACAGTAATTGCAGTGGCCTTAGATGTAGAACCTGCGTCTAGATTCAGGACACCAGGGCATTGGGAGACGGCCAAAAGGGCAACAGTAGAATGGAAGTCTAGATGCAATAGCGGCACCTAAACCACAGGCAAGTAAATCACAGTGCCATCTCAGAGGGCACTTTCTAGATGTGAATCAATTTAACTTTCTAGATATGAATCAATCTAACAAGAACACTTTCTAAGAGTGAGGGACAGGCAGCTAAGATACAGTACTAGCACAGCGGGAACTTTCTAGATGTGAATCCATGTAACAAGAACAAATTCTCTTTGAATGGCACAGGCAGGTAAATCACAGAACTATCTCGGTGGGCACTTTCTAGATGTGGATTAAAGTAACTTTCTAGATGTGAGTCAACCTAACTAAAACAATTTTGGAAGTGTGCGGGATAGGCAAATAGATTACCGTACTATCAGAGTGGGCACTATCTAGATGTGAATCAATGTAGTAAGAATGGTTTCTAAGTGTGCAGTGTGGCAAATAAATTACAGTACTACCACAGTGGGCACCTTCTAGATGTGAATCAATGCAGCAAGAACAGTTACCAAGTCTGTGGCACAGGTAAATAAGTACTGTCTCAGAGGGCACCTTCTAGATGTGAATCAAGCTAACAAGAACAATTTCGAAGTGTGCTGTGCTGGCAAATAAATCACAGTACTATCTCAGTGGGCACGCTCTAGATGTGAATCAAACTAACAAGAACAATTTCTAAGTGTGTGGTACAGGTAAATAAGTACTGTCTCAGAGGGCACCTTCTAGATGTGAATCAAGCTAACAAGAACAATTTCGAAGTGTGCTGTGCTGGCAAATAAATCACAGTACTATCTCAGTGGGCACGCTCTAGATGTGAATCAAACTAACAAGAACAATTTCTAAGTGTGTGGTACAGGTAAATAAATCACAGTACTGTCACAGTGGGCACTTTCTAGATGTGAATCAAGCTAACAATATAAATCTGTAAGTGTCGGGACAGTTGAACAAATTACAGTACTATCTCAGTGGGCACTTTATAGATGTGAATTAAGCTAACAAGAACAATGTGTAAGTGTGCAGGGCAGTTGAATACATTACAGTGCTATGTCAGTGGGCACTTTCTAGATGTGAATCAAGCTAACAAGAACAATGTCTAAGTGTGCAGGACAAGTGAATAAATTACAGTACTATCACAGTGTGCACTTTTTAGAGGTGAATCAATGTAACAGGAACAAATTCTAAGTGAGCGGCACATGCAAATACATCACAGTACTATCTCAGTGGGCAGTCCCCAGGTGGGAATTATTGTAGCAAGAACAGATATGATTCAAGTCAATCTGAATAGCTCCTTAAGGTGCGACTCAGGCTAACATTCACAGTGCTAGGCTAGTTTGCAAAGTGGTAGGGGTTCCAGAGAGTGATTGCTCTACTCCCCACCCCGGCCACTCCTACCTTGGCTGTAGCTGCTGGTTGACGGCTAGCCTCTGGCTTCCCCTGCTGACACCTGCAGACCGTATCTGGAGCCACCTCTGTTAGATCCGCCAGATCTCTAAGAGTTGTGGTAACTGTGAGGTTCAAGTGTAGCCAATATACATTTACCATGAGCCCAGGCACAGTGAAGGTGGATTACCACACATATTGTTCATGTCAGCTCCTGGAGGCATCTTTACTGTGCAAAGTCATCGAGGAGTGAATAAAAGGGGGAGCCTATGGGCTGAACTGGACTGCATTGAAGCAAACTGAATCCACTCTATGATAGGACATGGTCACCAGAGCCAGGAACACTGCCCTGACCTCAGAGTGAATGTGAAGGTGCACACATTCCATAAGTGTGGGGACACGTTTCCTAGAGCCATTGGAGTGTGCACACAGAAGGCAAAAATAATATGTGACTTGATCAAGGGTGGCATGCTTTTTCTGGTCCATTGCTAATGATCAGGAATCACTGTGAGCATTGGCATGATACTGCATTGGGATTGTATAGATTGGGCACAAAAGTTAACAGACAGCAAAGCCATTGATTACTACTGGGTTCTGGTCTTGGCAAAGAATACACTGCAGACAGCAGCCAGGGCATGAAGATGGCAGATGAATGTGTGCAGGCAGATAATGTTTTGTCCCGGGGACAATACAGGAACATGTAGACAATAATAGGGTGCCTTTGTATAATGAGAGTGAGTACAGATGGAGTGGAATTGAGGATGTGAGCTGAGTTGGATTCCCCTTAAACATTAGTTCCACTGGAGGTTTTGCAAAGGGAAATGGTCACACACAGAAAGGAATTGAACTGATCAGACTTTTTCCTGATGCTTATGGGGAGGTATGCAAGTGTGCATAACAATGGCATTTTTCAGTGGAGGGCATTTCAAAACAAAAGAGAAATATGAAGTAATATAAAGAGCTATTTGTGCACAAAGCGACATGAAAACCCCTGGACATGAAAATTAATTTGTGGAAAGAATTAAACCAACTGAATTTAAAGGTCTGATTGAGATTACCAAAGCTAGTGAATGGTTGGAACCCATTTATTTTCCATTCGTTTATGTTATTTGAATTTTTGTTTAGAGCTGGCCCTATCCAAAGGACCTCTGAGTGCCTTACATGGTTCAAAGTTTGAAAAGGTTGGATTTGAAAAAAGAAGTTACCCAATGTTTTCAGGAAAGGATAGGAAGATTAGGATAGACAAGTGCTAGTAGTGGAGCAGGGCAGGGATATGTGTGGGGAAACAGGTATATTTTGAGGCTCTTTCCAAAAGTGTTGATGGAGGGTGTAGTGTGGATTTGAAGAGGTAGGGTGTACCCTGCCCTGGGCTCTAAGTGGGTAAATGTTTGTGTTTGTGTTTGTGTGCATGTGAGTTTGCAGAGCGAATGTGTTGAAGGTGTTGGCTTGCTTGTTTGGTGTTTGAGTGGGTGATGGGTTTTGCAGTTGAAGGTATGCTGGAGTTTTGAGGTGGCTTTGATTAATATACTGAGTCCTTTGAAGACAATTCTCTGGGGCACGGAGGAACCAGTGGATCTGGGTGAGAGCTAGGGTGATGGTAGAATGTTTGGGTAGGTGGAGGATGTGTCTAGCTACTGCAATTTGTGTGGCTTTCAGGGGGACAAGGGTGTTGTTGGACAGTCCGGTGAGGAGAGCATTGCCATAGTCCAGCTTAGAGAGACCCAGTACTTGTTTGGACTGCAGTGTCAAAGTCGTCAGGAGGAATGATATGTCTGATTTTGTGTATGAGGTGTAGATGTAGATTGCTTGTTTTGGTGACAGCAGCTATGTGGTGTGTGAAGGTGGGAGTCGACAGTGAAGCCAAGGGATTTGACAGGTGTGGAGAGGGATATGTGTAGATTGTCATTGGTGAGTTCTTAGATCCAGGGCGTGGGGTTGGGTTTGTGCCTGCAGAGGTATTATATCTAGGTGGCCATACAGTTGGTGACGGTGGAGAGACAGGATTTGAGGGTGTGGAGTTGTGTGAAGGGTATGACATTTGGAAGTATATTTGTGTGTCATCGGTGTATTGGTGGAAATAGATGTTGTGTTTGCTAAGGGTTTGTCCAAGGGATTACACATATAGTTTGAAGAGAAGTGAAGACAGGGCAGATCCATGCAGGGCCCCATACTTCCCAGAGGTGGGGTCTGATAGATAAGGGGGCATTGAGACAAAGTGTGTCCTGTCATGAGAAACGTGATGGACAGAGTGCTGTGCCAGAGAGTTTCATCCTGTGGGCTAGGATGTCTAGTAGAATGGTGTAGTCTATAGTGTCACAGGCTAGAGAAGTTGAGGTGTACAAGTAGCACATTGTGTCCTTTGTGATGCTGTGGAGGTCATTGAGGCTGTCAAGTGTAGTGGTAGAGGATAGTAACAGGGCTATAGATTTTGGGGAGAGTGAGGTCGAGAGATGGTTTTTGAGGAGCAGTGAGATTTGTCCAGGTTTTAGTGCAGAGGGGATAGTACCATGTGAGTGACAGGAGTCAGTGATATTGAGCCAGTAAGGTGCTGGAGTGGTGATGCAATTGGATGCAGCTTGATGTGTTAATGCTTCATCCAGGAAGTTTGTAGGTTTTGATTTGGCAGTTAAGCGTGACGAGGGTGCCGGTGTCGATTGGGTGGAGGTTTTCCCATATGTTGAAATGTTTGTGTGCAAGGGGTGTGATTGGGAGATGAGATGGGAGGGCAGTCCTGATCTTAATTTTGAAGTTAAAATAGTCCATGTGGGAGTTGCATTCTTTAGTAGATGGCTGATCGGAAGGTGTGGATGTCAGTTTTGAAGATTTTGAATAGTTTCTGGATACGATTGGTGGCGGAGTAGAGTTCTTGGAGGAAATAGGTGGCTTTGGCATTGCATAAGGCTATTTTGTACTTGTTGTGGCAGTGTCTGAAGGGTGTCCTGGTTGTGGGGCATGGGCTCTCTGCCAGGCTCTTTCTAGGTGTCTGTCTTCCTGATTGATGGAGAGGAGGGAAGTTTTGAACCATGGTTTGTGATGGCTATTCTGGGTTTATTGAAATTTGACGGGTGCGATAATATATTATCATTGTCCTACCAAATTGATCTCCATCCAGTCCCAATACTGTTATATTTTGTGACTTCTATGGGAGCATGAAGGTACAAGAGCATTCCCTTTGTGTTGGCAACATCCATAGCGATGCCCCAGCAAGTCATGTAGAAAACTTCTCATTAGTTTGAAGGTGGTTACATTAAAAATGCAACTAGGGCACTATTATTGTTTGTTGGTAGACTGAAGTAGACATGATAGGATGGTGCATGCTGTGATGAATTTAGAAGAAATTGATAATATGGTGAAAAGAGAAAAATGCAAATTAAAGGACAATAATACCTACGTCATGGCATTATGAGTGATCCTACACATGTTGTAGTTCTGAGTTGCAAAAAATAATGTTATTTTAATTTGTATAATGAATTGATGACTATTATGAGTTCATAAAAATGTTTTCATTTTAAACATCTGTATCACAAAAGAAGCTGAGAAAAGGGCAACCTTGAACGAAGGGAGGATTGTCAAAAGTCATTGCATTATTTTGATATCAAAGTGAAACTGTGATTACTGTAGATGCATGTGTTTATGTTCTCGGTGATGATTTGTTGTCAAATTCTAAACCACATGTGCACATCGCATTTGCATTCAAAGCGTTAAATGGTGTGTTTAAGTGCTACACCCCTGATTAATAAAGATACGCTTTTGAAGACTAGGGACCAGATTACAGAAACTTTGCACGTTTTGAATATGTGTCAAGCCATCTTCAACAAACGGGGATCCTCTACTGTTGCACAATGCAGTGTGATTAAGACCAGAGTAGTGTGGATGAAACATCACGCACCTGAGATCATCTGTGCCACTGTGTGTTTTGAAGCAGTTAGTGTAATTAGCTCATTCTTAGTGAGGCCCAAAAGGAGAGCTTTGCCATTAAATCAAAAAGAACAAAAGGAACACCTAGGCATATAACTCACCAATGTATGTGAGATGCTGCTGATCGGAAAAGATTTCAAACCCACTTTCAGTAGTATTTAAACAATTATAAAAGAAGTCTAAATAACACCAAATCAATATGGTTACATGTCTTTATAACAAATTATTTAATAACAAATGAACATACAACGATAGAAAAATAACGACAACAGATAATGAAATAGTTTTTAAAATTTGTTTTGTGGGATACACCCAACAAACCCACGTTTCCCCCAGCTAACAATTCCCCCAACCACTTCCCTAGATGATTTAACCCTTTACCCCACCCGCATATATTTTCATAATTTCTTTCATTATTTATTTTCCTTTATAAATTCATTCGTTATTATTTTTTCATCAGAAAGACTGTATACCATCAATACGATATTGTAGCTGTTTAATAAAAGCAACACCCGCCATCCCGGCACCAGAAATTCTTAAAATTATGAGAGAAATAATGAAGTAATACTTATGATAATAAAACATATAAGACCAACTCATTTTGATTGCCAAGCAGTATTCATAAATATAAACCCAGCACATTTTGATTATCAAACAAAGATAACATAATGACCGTTACAACCCTCCAATGAGTTCTCCTAACAGTTGTATTTAGTGGTAATGGGGACAGTTTCGCCTTGCCCTACATGATGATGATTTCTGTGAATAGACGGTGTCTGCAAACTTATTGATGTCACCCTTTTTGCAGTGAGTGTTGAGATCCAGCTTTGGATGGGGGAGTGTGCTGGTGAGGAGCATTGTTGCAGGGGTTAGGATGCAGTTGAATAAGTGACCCCACGTTCTGAATCTATCATAAACATTCGAGTAAATTAATTTCTAATTCCATTGATACTTTGGGATACAGTTGGGGATCATCCCTCAGCTGGCAAATGGATATTCGAAGGTAGGTAAGTGCAGCAGATCTTTTTATCCCATTCAAGTGAATATGGATTTTCAAACTGTTGTGATCCCCTATAACTTTGCCCCCCCTACACTTAATGAAACCGCACCAAACGTTCCAAAAAGATCCAGAATTGGGTCTAAAAATCTTTGCAACATTTGATGGAGATTCACCACACATCATAAAAGTTATAAACCACCCAGAAAATGATCTTCCAATAGGGAATGCAAATGAACCATAAGTATATGTTAAAGGTCCGTGCTAGCCGCTGAAATTTGTTAAGGATATCAATCAGGCGACGCACACTTTAGTCTCAGCCCAGTATGCAGTGCACAATTGAAATGCTTATGTTTGATAGATTAGATTCAAGATTAAGACAATACACCACTCATATTACACTCCCTTTTTAAATACCACAGATCACAATGGACCATGAAACAGGCTGGTTGATAAAATATAATATTTATTTATTTATTTGAAAATGAAAAGAAATCCTACAATTTTAATATGGGGCAGCAATCACCGATGGGGTGATAGGAACAATAGGAATGTCATAAATGCACTTAGCTTCACCTTCTATAAAAACAACTACAAAACACCAGGGAATAGGAGCACTTTTTGATTTTAGGTAAAATAGCAATCGAGTTAGAATTTCCCCCTGCAATGTACCCTCAACCCACAAATAATCAATTCTAAGTGGATAAACAGAAGCAGCAGGTAATCAGGAATGGCAAATGGAAAACAGAATTGAAGTCCGACTTTCCCCCCCCCAAACAAGAGAGAAAAACGTTTTTTAAACCCTGGCAATGCTAAAAATGACACTTGGAAATGGATGAATAAAATAATGAATGTGTATAAAACTCTTGAAACAAAAACAATTCTTTACTGGAGCAACACTGGAAAGATACTAGCAATCACAAGCAATGGATTGAGCAAAAGCATACAATTCGAAACTGAATGGAAGATTTAAAACAGTTTACCCTCAAATGACACGTTGTAAATTTAGCACACTTTTGCCATTCCTGCTTGAATTTACCAAAACGTTTTGTAATATAAACAGGTGAAATATTGTAAATTGGGTTGTGTTGGGGTGTAGCCATGGATCATAGGTCTAATATGGAAGTGAAATGAGGTCTCTAGCTGGTAAATTGAGTGAATTATGCAAGATATAGTAAGGTGCGTTTTGAGAAAATGAAAGCGCAAAAAAGGAAAAGAAATCAATTTTGGCTAGAACAGTTTTACTCTACACTAGAACATTCAGGCTAGGCTACCAGATTGAGACACAGTAAACTCCAGGGTTGACTCGCGATTTCAACCCTAGCACCTCCGTGCCTTCCCTGGCAGAACCAGTCTGATCACTCGGAAGAGGACTAAGGGCTTAGGATTTCAGAAGACAAAATTATTAAAGATATTGGCGCTAGCACAAAAAATCAAAGGCAGGGTTTCAAGAATAATTTTTGACAATATTACAAGTTAGTAGGATAAGCATAGGATGGCTTAGAGAGTGGAACTAAGGACAAGGCAAGGCAAGTTATAGGATGGCTTTCTATGTTTCCTATTGATAAAGTCCACTTTTAGTTTGGATTTGGGACAGTCAGCGGGTCTGGTCACCACACGGATCTGGTCAAACAAAGGACAGCCGGACAAAATCAGCGGGACCGGATCAGCTGGGCAGGGACTGGATACTAAAGGATAGTTCTTCTGGACTGGTCATTCTGGTTACTGGATACTATAGGTCATCAGGATAGCAGGATGGCAGCAGCATGCAGTGAGTGGCGGCAAGCCAAGCTGTATTAGGATGCCAAAAGTACCACAGTTTCTCCTGGATACTGGGATATTAGTGGGTTTTAATACTGTAGGGTAGGCCTTGCTGGAGCAGAATCAGCAATGCTTGGGTTTTGCAATGGACCCTGGAATAGGATCAGCAATGCTTGGCCTTGTTGTTGGGATCTGGAGTCTTGAAGATGAAACAGGAACAGGAATGCAGCACAGGAAATCAGGAAGAGTGTGTGTCTAGAGTTTTTTCAGGGCCCCTTATTTATAATGCAAAATTATATCATCAATGTAGAGGCTGGGCAGGGTTAACTATGCACGCCCCTAAACTAGTTGGATTGGGCAGGGGAGCTAGTCTCCACCTCGCTCTCAGTTGGTTGGATTTCTGAAGTAATGATGTCAGTTTTATGAGGTGAGATTTACAATGTCCAAACACTCCCACATTTACTTTACTTAAAATCTGATTTTTCCAAAAACATACGTTTATTCACATGTAATCTCTTGGCAAATAATACACACAGGTTACATATCATGTGCATCACATTTCAGTCCAATCCTCAGGTCTGTGCGACCTTGTTTCGCCTTTCTGATACATTGTAGTGGTTTTACACATTAAATATTTGGCCTAAAATTCTACAATGTTATACACATATGCCACTTGTCCGCAGGGATGTATGTACAAAATATTATGTTTGCCACATTAATACTTCCCTTGGAAATACTCTCCCTGTCATATTTTGTAACTTCTGTTCCCCATGCGGCAATTAGTTCTACCAATTTTTAAAAGATAGCCAACAAAATTAGATTTAAAACTGTGAAAAGTCTTTAACGTTTCTTTATAACATAGTCTTTGGCACCAAATGGCAGTCCCTTTGTTACTAGATCCTGTTTTATTTTCTTCCTCCAACTGCAGGCAGCTGTCATTTCCTTCCAGGCAAGGGGGTTTCCAGTCTTAATTGAATGTTTTATTGCCCCTTCATACTTGACAGGTGAGTGTCCCAGGATTGCTATTGTCCCAGCCTGGAGCACAAACAAATGTCTGACGAGCTTGTGAACTTTCATTGTCCTGACCCATGAAAAGTTATCCAAGCTGGCACTTCGCACCTACATGTCCTGGATTTATGGTGTATCTCCCTTCCTTGGAGGATATTAATGGCTGGCAACTGGAATAACAGGAATAATGTCTTACTTTGGGTCTTGAATTAACCAAACCGGTGACAGAAGATAGCCTATGTGTGTGTTATCACCACTAACATGAACCCTTTATATTGCTAAGTAAACAGGCTTTCATTAACAATTTAGTTTTAAATAGGCCATTTTTTTTCTTTAGTCAGCACAGCCCATTTTTCCAAATGTGCACACATTACTAGCATTTCTTTCTTTAATTCAGTTTGCAGCTCCTCAGATTGCTGCTTTCTTTGCAGCTGTAGTCATTTCCTTGCAGCAGGAGTGTTATCTAAAATATAAATAAATGTATCCTTGATCTGGCTTAGAGAGTAACAAGTCTCTTTGAACTGCTGCACCTGGATACATTTTGGCAAGAAATAAACGTGTGTTCCTGTGCGAGTGAAAAGAAAGTTGCTTGTTGATTTCTTTCAAATCTACTTTGACAGGACCTGTCATTCAGGAATCATGCCCGGTTTTTCTGAGGCACAATGAATTATCCTGGGCCTGGCAGGGCCATTTCCATCACAGTGGTTTCAGAATGCACAGATGGAAATAGCATAACAAGGCATTTTGAAAGGGTGAAAAAAAAGGTTTCAGTTTGAAGAGGAATTTTTGGCTTTTGCAACAAAGCAGTGCTGCCTTTCCCCTTGATTCCATATATATGTCTCAGAACAACCTGGCATACTTTTTCAGTGTGTCCCCTGGTTCCATTTTTCCAGAAGTGTGCTAAGCAGGATGGTGCAGCCATCTTTTGTTGCTGCCAAAATGCAGTTTTGAAGTCCTGGTGTGCACAGGAGCCAGCACAGCCAGGTTGCTGTTTCTTGCGCACTGCAGCTTAGTGATGTGAGGCAATGCTGTTGAGTGGGTCAATATATCCCACAATATTTAATGTGAAACCTAACACCCACAGAAATGCAAACATTATATTGCTAATATCTTTTGAGCTGTAGAACGGATCAGCACAAACTTTCTAGAAACAAGACTTCGGGCCCGGGCACCACAGAACTGGAACATTTAGTGCAAATGCGTGTTACAGTTCAAAAGATATGGAAATACGTGTGTGTTTTTCACTTTTCAATTCACTTTCCCATAGTGAAAAGGTCCAATTTATGCTCACGCCACAGTCCAAACTGCTGGATGGATGTGCACCAAATAAGAAACAAGATGGACTTAAAAGTGCTCAAAGAAAATCCTTTGTTGGTTTGGCATAAATCTGTCCAGTCATTTTTTTATTTGGCTTAGAGCGTGAGCCCCTGTACACAAAAAGGTAGTTATTTCTCCCATGATGCATTGCTGGTGCCAAGGTTTTTCATTTCTGAAAATCCACCATTAAACTATTTGAGAATCAAGTTCCCAAATCAATGTTGGAAAGTAGTATAAGAAGTGGGTGTAGGGCATTTTTTAGGACTGTGATCATGTGGGTAGAGTAAGAGAAGATGATTTGTGATGGTTTGGGGCTTGAAAGTGGTGTAGTTCTGTGCCCTTTTTTACAAGCATTATTTCCGAGCCAGAGTATCGTTGTGAAGGGCCAAAAAGAAAATCTTTCATTGCTTCAAAACTATTATATATTAGTTGTCGCCGGCAACGCGTTTCTGTGGCACAGTCTGGTTAAATGGAAAAGAAACAAAAGAGAAAGCGCACGTTTATAATATGTTTAATTTCACAATGGCTCTGCCGGTTCTCCAAGTTGAGGCAGTTTCATTTTCCCGGTAGTGCAACACATTCCTTTTGTTTCTCCACTAAATTTCATAGCCTTGCAATAAGGGCACACTTCAGTCATGGTGCCGATGAGAACACGCCGGCTCAAACTATAATCATCATCTGGGTTGAACCGGAATGCAAGGCAATTGTAATCGCATGATTGCTGAGCACGGAGTCGTGTGTGACGCTGATCTGCTGTTTCTTGTTGACGTCTTTCAGCCACTCTTGGCCTGTCGCGTTCATTCTGTTGAGAATGAAGCAGATCTGAAGCAGCAGAACGCAATCGCCATGCTCGCAACTGTGCATCCTGAAGTCTGGCTGCATGTCGCTCTGCTGCTTCCTCGGCACGTATTTGAGTCATTCTAAATCGGAAGCATTGAAATGGAATCGTAAAATATTTAGTATAGTGTGTGTTGCTTTTACGTCCCACAGATGCCGCTGTTTTGCAGTAAAATGTTTAGTGTAGCGTGTGTTGCTTTTACGTTTAACAGATGGCGCTGTTTTTCAGAAAAGCATGTTTTTACCTGTTACAGATGTGACATCTATGTATAGTAGGTATATAAAAACATGCGCCTATTCGAGTGCAACGTTGTGTCAAATTGTCAAAGCAATCAGTGAAGAACCTTCGGAGATTTAAGATTTTGAACAAACAAACATTTACATTTTTATTTATATAGATTGAGATGTGGCACTGAGTATGATTTCTAGTTAGGGGTGGGGGTATTTAAAGTTAATTTAGGAAGAAATAAATATCTTTTGATATCAAAATAATTTCAGGGATTGCTTCCTAAATTAAGTTAAAATGTGTTGCAGTAGGATATTAGGGAGCTATTAGTGTTTTGGGGTTGATAAATGTTTTGAAAGGGCATATAAATGCTTAATTAGTCCAATACAAAGTTTGCAATGAAACTCCGGAGGAAGCTGATGCTTGTGTGTGAGGGGTCCTCCAAGGCAAGTAATGACTGGAACGCCAGATTAATCCAAAAAGGAGCGCACACCAAGCAGGAAGTAACATAATTTAATTAGGCCCAGAACGTAGCTGGGAAAGCATGGTTCAACTTGCCCAGAACTGAGTGAAGAGAGATGTGAATGCCGCCCACTGTGGGCAAAACCTTTATACATAAACAATATAATTTGCATGCACAATGTTTTGGAATATTTCTGGAACACCAAAAGCTGATTGGTGGGACTATGTCAGTCCCCTATATCCAGGCATACATTAAATGATTATAATTGGCTCCTCCAGTCCTGGCATCCATTGTTCAAACCACTCATTGTGACATCACAAACCTTCCCACAATACCCCACAATTACATGTTAAAGCATTGGGTGATTGTGCTGACAACTGGAATTTTATTCATCTGCCATTTGTCAGCTCCCATCGAACACACAGAACAACCTGAGCTTGACAGAGTGGAGACATTCACATGGCATCCGACCAATGAGCTGCCCTGAAGACATTAGCAAGGACACAAAACTCTGTTGCACCCTAGGGACACTGAAACCTCTCCTTTTGATTGCTTTGCCGTCACCTGTCCCCTCACCTCACAGCCCTCTTCCCAGGACCCTCTTCCAATGGGCAATTTAAAAACACTTATCCCACTGTGGTTGAATTTTATTTGACTGAATGATTTGATGCCTATTTCCTACAAATTCCCAGCGAAGACCCAGGTGCCTGGCTCGCTGCCTTGAAAGTACCTGTTGGTCCCATTACCCTGTTGCTACATTCTCCTGGGAACTACCAACTTGCAACATTTCTCTTGCACTCTGCTGCAGCTGAACATTTGCAAAATTCATGGTTACCCAGGAAATGAGCAAAACAGGGGGTTCATGGGAGTCTCTACCAGCCTCAGTTGCGCAGGAGTCTCAACCAGATATTTTAGCTATCTCTTTCACAGAAGCGAAATATCCACAACATATCAGTCTTTGTAATGCCCAACGGCAGTCCAGAACCAAAATTCTAGGCAATTCTCTTCTGAACAAGAGTACCAACAGCAACCCCAGACACGTGTTTTGGCCTGGCTGGGCCTCATCAGTGAGGTAGAGCTGTGCCTGTCTAAGAACAGTGAGCAAGGGGACCACGTCTGGATTACCCTAGTAACTTAGGGTGAGACCCAAAGTTACTTTTTAATGTTCAAAGCAGGGGGTCCTGGGAGTCTCTCTACCAGCCTCAGTTGCGGGGGAGTCTAAACCAGATGTTTTAGCTCACTATCCCTTCCACAGAAGAGCAATATCCACAACACATCAGGCCATTCTCTTCTGAACAGGCATGATTTGCATATGGTCTTTCCCATTTTGTAATGGCTTAGCATGAAGAAAACAACAGTCTGGAGGGTTGCCCAGAACAATGCCAGAGGTTAAGATTTATTCTAAACCTTCCAGACATCACCTGTTTCCTTTTGCTTAGTCACCCCTAGTGGGACGGGTATGCTCAGACGTGGTTCCTGTGCCTGCTGTGCCTAGAAACCCAAGCAATTCCTCACTGATGAGGCCAAAACATGTTTGGGGATGCTTGTGGTCTCATGCAGAAGGTAAGCCACCAAGCAGTTTGGGCTGGACGGCCCCTTTTGGGGTGGGACAAAGCCTGATTTGCATATGGTCTTACCTCTTTTTTTAATGGCTTGGCAGGTGAAAAACAATGGTCTGCAGGGTTGCCCAGAGCAATGCCAGAGGTTAAGATGTATTCTAAGCCTTCCAGCAATCACCTCTTTTGTTTTGCTTACCCAGGACATGCATGAGACCTGTGGATGCAAAAAGACACATTTTTTACTTATCTGAAGCCTATAACCTAAAATGGCTATTGTGCTGTTCCCACAGTGCTACACAAATATTTCTACCCAGTTACCCCTGCATGCTCCTCTGCCCCACACCCCACTCTCTACACCCAATCCCACTCCTCCCCACAGACTTCTCCAGCTGCACCTGTGGATAAATTACACAGCGCAGCCATCAAAGAGGTCCTCAACCGCCAAAAGTACCCCTCCTTCTCCGCTGTGGCCCCCATCAGTTACGTAATTGACTGGTGTGCCCCCTTTGGCAGTGCTGAATTTGCATCTTTACTGCATTTGTTGACTATATCATTTGTTGTGATTGGACAAGCTTTTCACGTGACAGTCTAGTTTGTGATTCACACTTGACGTCATGCAGGACGATATCTACATGATCGTACCTCCCTCTTTTATATCACAGTAACTAGTTAGAAATAGCTATATCTTTTTGTTCGTAAATTGAAATTGAGAACTAATTAAGTACTAGGATGAGTAAGCGGGAAAACGAGTAAAACCTTTGATTCTCGAATCAGTGTACTCCTCTGCATGGTTCTCAAAGTTTACATGTGTGCAGCATTTGTAAAAGTAGATTTTTGGATTGTTTAATGTTTGATTTGGTTGAAAGGCATATATGAGGGGAATAAAGGTGGTAGATTAGTGGTGTCAGTTTTTGGAAATGTGCAATGTGCACTGGGATACATATGCACTATTTTGCATGACTTCTTGATTTGTAAGGACTGACCGATGAAAAGAGTATAGAATGTAAACAATGTACATAATTTAGACACGATTCCCAATATGTGTGATCACTTCTTTTTGTTTTTAATTTGAGAATGAGAAGTAATAAAGTACTGAGACGAGTTAGAAGGTAAACAAGGAAAGCTTTTGATTCTCAAATTGGTGTAGTCCTCCACATGGCTCTCGAAGTCAGTGTTTTTACAGATCTTGTAAAAGTTGATATTATCAATATTCAATGTTTTATTTGGTTGCGAGGGATGCAAGGGGTATTAAGGAGGTAGATGAGTGGTGTTAGTTTTGGCGAAAGTGCAGTGTGCACAGAGATACATTTGCACTACTTCAAATGACTTCTCATTTCATAATGTACTGTAATGATTAGGAGAGAGACCGTTTAAGAGAGGTGCATGTATATTTACATTGTTTGATTCGTGAGTGGTGCAAGCAAAGATAAAGATATGAAAACAAAGATCGATTTTACATTTTATGAGCAGTGTGCTTATCACATATGAATAAAATACTGAAGTTGATAGTGTTTAGTGTTTTGATATCTTTCTTATGTTTATATTTAATGTTGTTGTCTGTTAAAATAGCCTTTGTGTTTTCAGTGTCTTTATAATTTGTTCTTGAATACCATCTAAGGAACGGGAAAAGAAAAAGAAACAACATTCAGTCAGTCATATTTTTCTTTCCCATCATCATCCTGTACTGCGCTTCCTACTCTACTGGTAGGATCACAGTTGGTTTCTTGTGACTTGAGGTCTTCATCTGAAATGAAGGTCTCATCACCATTATCTCCCATGTTGTACAATAGTAAGGCATATTATGACAGGGAAGGCAGGCAGTTAAGATGATGGGAGAAGAGTATCCCCATTTTAATTGGGCCATAGAGTTGTCATACAGAAAATTACATTGTCTTATTGGTTTAATAGCAGAAGAGCAGCTGAGGTACTTGACATTCTATTGGCTACTTGTCACCCTGTAGAAAGGAAGTAGAGAGATGTTCTACTGGCTATTTGTCACTCTGTAGAAACAAAGTAGAGTGAATCCCATATTCTATGTTTTGGTAAGGTGTTTCAGTATTTTATTCTAAGAAGAAAGGTGATAGATAATGTTTTTGATGTTTGGAGAGTGTAAGAATTGATAACCACCAGGAGTAGTTAGAGGAAAATGTCCTAACGGAGAAAAAAATACAGGAGGAGGATGCTGAGGTGCTGCCACCAGGAGAAAGTTCAAGGTATTCTGGATTATGTGATTTCATTGTTTATGTTCATATTAAATGTGTTAAACAATAATACAAGTTAGAAATAGAGATCATTGTGGTTGTAGGTATACCTGAGCATGGTAAAGAAGATAGTATTGACAGTGAAATATATGAGTGAGGTACTTACATTTAATGAAGTTTTACAATGTACCATATATTTAGGCCAAAGGTAAGAGTTAGCATGAATGCCATGGAGAGGGAGAAACATGCCACCATGAAAATAGCAGTGAATGTATCTAGGCAGGGCGGTTTTTGAGTCTGGTAATATCATGGGGCTAATGTTAAGATACTTGCTTCATTTGTGTCTCTAAGTGGCATCAGGTTTTCTATTACCTAATTAATAAAGTGGTAATACAGATAGTACAAAGTGAAATATGTGATTAAGGTATTTATATTTAATGATATTTGTCACTGTAGCTTAGGTTTAGGCCATAGTTAAGTGTTAGCATGAGTGTCATGGAGAGGGAGAATCATGCCACCATGATAATAGGAGTAAACACATCTGGGCTGGGGAGATATTGAGCTTGGTAATGTCTTGTGCTTAATGTTAAGGCATTTGCTTCCTTTGGGTCGTTAAGTTGTCATTAGGTTTTGTTGTGATCTAACTAAAAAAAGGTCAGCAATAGGATTGTCGTTTTAGTATGGTAAAGAAGATAATATTGAAAGTCAAATAGTGAGTGAGATAGTTGTGTTTAATGATGTTTTTCATAATAGCTTAGGTTTAAGCTGTAGGTACATGTTGTAATAGGTTCCATGGAGAGGGAGGCACATGCCACAATGATAATAGCAGTTAATACATATGGGGAAGGGGAGTTAATTGGGTCTGGTAATGTCATGTGGTAATGTTCATTTGAGTCTGTAAGATTCATTTAAATGTAAACTCTAAAAAGAAAACAAAAAGAAAATGATGATTGCCAATATCTTCTATGCTCCAACCAGGCCTCCTCAATTGCCTCAAAAGTAGTTGTATGCAGTGCTATAGGGATAAAGTGACAATCTGTATCTCCTAATCACTGGAGTGTGATTCGGGATAGTGACTCTCCATCTCCAGAAACATTTTTAAAAAACAGAAATTCAAAGAAAAACAGAATTAAAAAAAAGCAAATATAAAACAAAGAAACAAACAGAAAACAAAATACAACAAAGGGAACACAAACTTTGAAAAGATTTGGATAGGGAAGAGTGTTATTTCAACAAATAGGATAGTCAAGGTTTGCACTCTGACTACCTGAATTTGTCTCCAAAGCAATGAGTTAATGAAAGGCTTTTTGCAGTATATATATGTGATTGGAGAATTGTACGAGTATGAGCTAGTCAGCTCTCAATTTCCAGAGCGTGCACGTGCCCTTAGGCCAATCAATTTACACATTTGTGTGTGTGTGATTCTCGAATCAAAAATAAATGTTTTTATTTTCTGTTCATATTATGGGTTGGTGCATATATCAATTTCAAATTCCATTAGGTTTGATTAAATGTGATATTTATTTACATAAATGTTCTGTGCATGTGTTTTTCCAACATGAGTATTTTCTTGAATCTAGAACTGGGAATTCAATCTCGACTCATTATATTATGTGGTCTCTAATGACATTGCGAATCGAGAACTGAAGTAAAATAGTGCGCATTTTTCTTTGATCATATTGTACATTTTGCAAAAGAGAGTTCAATTATGTACATTTCTTGTAGTGTTTACATTGTCTCTATATACAAAATAAAGTTATTGTGAGGTTGGTGCGTAGTTTTTATTTCACTAAGTGTATATGTGGTTCTCGATCAATATGCGTGGAAGAGCAGTATGATTCGAGAATTAGTAGCATTGATCCTCAATCCTCTCTTCTTTGTTATTTATAGTTCCCATAATGTTTAATATCAAATGTTTCTGGTAATTCATTTTGGTTCTAGATTGTGAGAGTTGATGTGTGTATATGTTCATTGATTCTAGCTGTTGTTCTCAGCCATATTATATGATTAGTTTAATGAGATAGTGTCACACACACCTATGTCTCTGCGGGAGCGATGGTGCATTCTACCTCTTCCCCAGTGTCCAAGCTGCCCTGTCTAGTCGGGTGGTAACTTGCCTGCCAAAGAAGAGGGAAAATGCTAAGATACGGGAAGGAATCTAGCACCTTGTCCCCCCTCCCTCCTATAGTCCTGTGTGTTTTGAGGGTTCAATTAAACTACCGGCCCTGGACTCACCGTAAGGTTAGTTGGGCGAGCTCTCCATCCTGCGGTTCTCGGGGGCGCAAGTCTCGGGATCCAATGAAACTGGTGCCTCTCTTGGATTCTTTAGGAGCCGACTCGGTTATGTTCGGGTTGCTGTTCCAGATCACAGCTGATTGCCCCGGGTATTGCTGTGGAGTGTTTCGGGATCCAGTTACTTCACGGGAACCCCTGAGCTGGCAGGCTATGCAGGTAAATGTCTATAGTGCCAGAGTATGTGGCCGCTGAACAACTCAGATTCTGGCTGTAGCAGCTGCACAGGTAAGTGTCATTGGGTTATGTGCGGCGTTGAGAGGATGCTGAGCTCTGTGGAGTGATTGTAATATTTTATCTGTATTCCACAGGTGCCGATAGGTTTATGAGAGGAGTCAGTGGAGTAATCTGGGTGCTGAGAGTTCTGGGAAGTATGCGCTGCGGGCTGTTAGCGGTGAATGCGGGAGGGAGTAGTTGAATTGAAAGAGTGGGAGCGCTACCTGACATCTTGTTTTCCTTTTCTTTTGCAGGTGCTGGAATGCTAAAGCGTTTGTGTGGTGATCCTGACCGCCGGAGACTGAAAACAACATGCACATGGGCTGGAAGTTCCTTCAAAAGGCTTGGGCTGAAACGCGTTGAGCGTGTTGCTAGTTGAGCTACATGAAGCAACACGAAACGCCAAACGGTCCTCGGGCATGGCTTATAAAGCCAACCACGCCCAATGACTAGAGCGCGCATCTTGTTTAAGAATGGGCACTCAGTGGCCATGTACAGGGGACAGGAAGTAAGCAGGAAGTGATGTTGCTCTTATCTAATACATGCACAATAAAGAGCGCTAAGTAAACAGTGTCATGGGAGTAATCAGTGTGCCTTAAGAATACAAATGGGAGGTTGTGTTTATTTGCAGTGAATGCAAAGCCTGCCATGCCCTCACCCACCTTGTCCCTGCCAGATTTCAAATGCTCGTGACAGATAGGTGTTTAATGTTAGTGTTGTGATTTGCCATAGTTGTGCATTTCTATATTGAATTTGAGATCAAAACCAAGTACCGGGATGAGGAATAAGGCTATATAATTATGAATATTCTGGTGATTATAGATGTGTGAATTGAGTCTTGAATTCTACATCACCATTTTTAATCGAGAAGAGAACTTAAGCAAGAAAGTTTAAATTTGTATTGTACATTTTGTAAAAGAGAGTCCAATTATGTATATTTCTTGTAGTGTTTACATTGAACCTTCGCCCAAAGTAAAGTAATTGTAAGGTTGAGATGCAACTTTTATTCCATTTGGTGTACTGCATGGTTCTTGATTGATATGCTCCGAAGAACAGCATGAATCGAGAGTTAGCTGTATGGATCTTTATCCCACTCTTCCTTCTCTCAGCAGGTATCAATAATTTGTAACATTGGGAATTCTTGATTCATTTTCAATGGCGGAATGTGAAAAGCAGAAACTCACGGGTTGTAGTTATTGGATCTGGTTCCAGATTCAGTGTGCTGTTCTGCACAGTTCTCAATGTTTGTGAGCATGCAATGATTTTGGAAATTACCACTTGGATTTTCGATTTGAGATAACTGTCCAATTAACAGAAAGCTAATGTTTTAAAATGTGCATCATATTTCTATGTATTGAGAAAGTATTTTTTGCTTTTCATTCTATATTGAATTCAAGATCTAAAAAAGTACTCGGATGTTTTAGAGGGCTATATGGGTTTAAGAATTAGATTTGCGATTACTGTTTCAAGTGGAAATAAAAAAATTAAGCAAGTATTTTGCATGTTTTCAGTAGTGTGTTTACTATATATATAATGTAGAAATAGAACACTTCTTACTCATTTTAATGGAGACGAGTCATGAATCTCAGTCTGAAATTAACAGGACACTCTTCCTCGTCTATGTACTTTTGTTGTTCTCGATCAGAGTATTTAAAAAAATGTATATAGTTATAGATAGTCCCTAAAAGGATAATGTTTGTTTTGTGATTTGAGAATGTGTGTATGCCAATATTGAAAATGAGATCTAACGAAGTACTGTGAGAAGTAAGAGTACTGTGTAGCTATGATTATTCTGACAATGCTAGATCTGTGAATTCAATCTCGAATTCTAATGCAGGCATTTTGGACCAAGAAATTAAGAAATCTAGTGCAAACTGTTTGTGGTTTGTATGGGATGTTTTGTAAAAGAATGTCAAATTATGTATATATCTTGCTGTGTTTACATTGAACCATCACACAACATAAAGTACTTGTAAGGTTGAGATGCAGTTTTTTATTTCATTAGGTGTATTATGTTGTTCTCAATTGATATGGTCAGAAGTCCAGTATGAATTGAGAATTAGCTCTATTGATATTTATCCCACTCTTCCTCATCTCAGTACCATAGCAATAATTTGTAACATTGGGAATTCTCGATTTGTTTTCAGTGGTGAAATGTAAGCAGGGGAAACTGAAGAAACATATCTTGTTGGTCTTTAGTAATTGGATCTAGTTCTCAATTCAGTCGGCCTCATTACGACCCGTGCGGAATGGGTTAATGGGTTCCGCTAATGGATGCGGACCCATTAACACCATTCCGCACGATTACGAGGTCCCCTCGTGGGACCCGGTAAGGATGCCTAGCAAAACCAGGTGTCGTTACCGGGTCCCACGAGGGGACCAGGGAGCTAACAACGGGCCAGTCGTAATCGGCCAGTTGTTAGCTCCCTCTCCCATTCCCATTGAGCCCTATTGGGGCTCAATGGGAATGGGGAAGGTCCGGGCCCGGGTTCCCTGAGGGAGGAATTACCGGGCCCTCTGAACTTGGAATGGCCCGGTTATTTCCCATTCAGGGAACCCGGTAAAGGAGCCCGGTTTGGCGGCACCCATGGAGCTAATAGCTCCATGTCTACCACCAAACTCGTAATGAGGCCCAGTGTGTTATTCTGCGCATTTGGATTCTCGATTTGAGATGAGTGTCAAAACAAAAGAAAGCTAATGTTTTCAAATGGTTATCATATTCATATGTGTTGAGAAATTATTTTATGTTTTTATTTGATATTGAATTTGAGATCTACTTGGACGAGTAAGAGGGTTGTATTAATTTAAGATCTTTATTTGTGAAACTGCTTCAAGTGCAAATAAAAAAAGAAAGCAAGGATTTTCCATGTTTGGAGAAGTGTGTTTATTACATGTGTATAATATTGAACTAGTCCACTGCTTACTCATTTTCATCCAGTCTGGTCATGAATTTCTATCAGGATACTCTTCCTCATCTCATTACTTTTGTAGTTCTCAATCTGAGATTTAAAAAACAAGTTTATATTATAGGTAGTTCTTAAAAGGACTTTTGGGTTATTTGTTTGTAAGTTGTGCTTCTGTACAACTGAAATAGGCATGTTTGAGTGTTGTGTAGGAAAATATTATTTACAAAGTTTGTTAGGTGAACTCCATCTATTCTAATTAAGTCACTGTTGGAGTACTGGATGTTGTTATTGAAGATGCTCATCATATAATGGTTGCGATAAGAATGTAGAAACTTCTTTGTTAATGTTTTCCTGCTTTTTTTAATGTGTTTGTTTAGTGCATACATCATTTTACTTTTTTGCCTTTGTGTAATGTTGAAAAAACAAATAATGTATTTGGAAACATGTCCATTCATTTTATTTTTTAAATCGTGTTTCATAATAAGTTAAAGAAAAATGCCTCCACACATTCAAAGATCATTACCTCCACATTGAATTATGATGATGACTTGATGTTGGTTCAATTTAAGTTTGAATAACTCATGGACTAGTTGTTCCCATCTCATTACTCTAAGTTTGAATAACTCATGGACTAGTTGTTCCCATCTCATTACTCTAAGTTTGAATAACTCATGGACTAGTTGTTCCCATCTCATTACTCTAATTACTTTCCAAATAATTTGGAAATTCAATAGTCTAAGATGCTAGTGAATTCGTCTCTGCATACAGTAGATCATGAGCCAATTAACCCATGAGTCTTCTATGATGTACACAGTTTATTTCTCCTTGCTCCATATTGGTTGCTCTTGTGTCTCTGAGAGAGTTACAGCTGAATGGTGATGTAGTGAGCTACTTGCTTGTTTATGTTAGGGCACCTACCTGGTCTTCGTCCAGAGCACATCTTCGTGCTTGGCGGTTATATCTGCGGTTACAACTTTGGAGGGACGGCATTTCCCGGCGAGTTGTTTGCTGGCGTAACTGTTTGCATGTGTGGGCCTCTCAGGGTAACCATGAGCAAGGGGACATGCGTGTGTTCCAAGCCTTGTTCTGGTTCCCGCTCGGCCAAAGCACATGCGTGGACCTGCCTGCGCTCCAAGCCTTGTTCCAACGCCGAACGCTGTAAATAGAGTTTGGCTTCGGGAACAGGCCGCGTCTTAACGCGGTTTGTTCCTGACCTACCGCAGCGCTTGGTGCTCTTTCTGCCTTGCTCCTTGTTCCAGCCCGGAACCTCTTGGCCTAATTCCTGGCTCTGTGCTCCCTCCTCGCCAGGGTTCCTGGTTTCCTTCCTGGCGTCTGGTTCCCTGATTTGTACCTGGGGGCCCCTTGTGTTTCTCTGTTCCATTCCTGAAGTCTCCTGGCTCTCCCCCTTTTGGGGTACACAGGTAAGCAGCGTTAAAGGGACGCAGACCTTAGCAGATTAAGACGCTTCACTGCCAGTTCTGACTCGGAAATGGATAACTCTCAGGAATTGAGGAATGAGATTGGGCCCTGCGCGCCAAGATGATGGCATTGCATCAAGAAAACCTAGCTGTGCGTCAGATGGTTGCTCAAGGAGCCACTTCTAGTACATCGGCTGAGTCAGTAATGGCTCAAACCAGTCCAGTAAAATTTGATGGTGATCCTAGACGGGTGGCTGAATTCTGCAACCCAACATCAGGTATATCCTGGGAAACCTAACAGGCCCTTCAGGAACAAGTAATGCGGATTGATCACAGATTGTCCGAGAGAAGGGGTGAGAGGTGCCGTTTGGAAAGATCTGTTCCGAGGTAAGTGCCAGTACCCGTCAAGACATCCGGTTCCACTAAATCATCTTCTGAACCCATGCAATTGGGAGCGGTCAGAGGTCCCCTATCTGACACTGAGAAGAAACAAAGAAGAGACCTCCGGTTGTGTCTGTATTGTGGGACCTCTGGTCATTATCTCAGCACTTGTCCCTTAGGACCACTTCGGAAGTCGGAAAACTGAATGGCCTGTTGTATATGGGGAAGGCAACGATGGGCCCTTCTTCCTCTTCAGTCCTTCCTGAATCCATGCAAGTCCAACAACCTATTCAGCCGGTGGTACTCATGTCCTTGTGTATCAGGGTTTCTTGGCCAGAAAAAGAGCCTATCGAGGTACAGGGGCTGTTGGATTGTGGCGCTTTGGGTAACTATACGGATGCCAATTTTGCAACTAGAAATGGTATAACCTTGCTAGAGAAGAACTGTGATTCAGTGGTGGAAGTCATCGATGGCACTCCTTTGTCTACTGGCCCAGTCCATCAACACACTGGGACTTTGAGGTTGCCGATTTTAGGACATAATGAACAGATATCTCTAGACGTTTTCAAGACGCCCTCATATCCCATCATCCTGGGGTTACCTTGGTTGTTACATCACAATCCAACCATCAATTGGGAGGCTCGGACTTTAGTTTTTTTTTTCTGATCGTTGTGTGCAGGAGTGTTGTGGTACTGGGCCTTCTTCGATGCAACTGTCAATTTCTACCCAGACTGAGGGTGATGGCATGTCCCGCTTATTCTCAGTTTCATCTATACCCTCTGAGTATTCTGAGTTTCACAAGGTCTTTTCTGAACCAAAGGACATTCCCTTACCACCTCACAGAACCTTTGACTGTGCCATTGATTTGTTACCCGCCGTTGTGATTCCACATGGTAAGGTGTATACCCTGACTACTCAGGAGAAAGAGGTGTTACGGGAGTATCTCGAAGACTGTCTCCAGAAAGGGTATATCACTCCCTCCAATTCACCTGCAGGATTCCCTTTATTCTTTTTCAAGAAGAATGAAGGTACCTTGCACCCATGTATCGATTACAGGCAGCTGAATGACATCACCAGGAAGGATCGATATCCACTTCCCTTGATTCGGTCTATTTTGGAATCCTTACATGATGCACAAGTGTTCTCCAAGCTTGATCTCTGTGGGGCCTATCATTTGGTACGGATAAAATCGGGAGATGAATGGAAGACGGCATTCAAGATACAATCTGGGCACTACGAATATCAAGTCATGACCTTCGGGTTGTGCAATGCCCCTGCAGTCTTTCAGCAACTCATGGACCATATATTGGCTGATTTGATTGGAATATCAGTCTGGGTGTATTTGGATGACATTTTGGTGTTTTCCAAGGACCTAAGCAAACACATACTTCACGTGAAGGAGGTCCTCAGGCGGCTACACAAGAACCATCTATATGCCAAGGCTGAGAAGTGTCTTTTTCAACAAGACCACATTGAATTCCTTGGTTTTGTAGTCAGTGCTTCAGGCATACATAGGGACCCAGCTAGGATTTGTGCTATTCTGGAATGGAGACCTCCCAGTGATAGGCGTTCTCTTCAGCGTTTTCTTGGATTTGTCAATTTCTATCTACGATTCATTCCGTCCTTCTCTCAGTTATCGGCTCCTTTATCCAGTTTGACCAGTACCAAGAAACCCATTGTCTGGGGTCCTGAAGCTGCTGCTTCATTTGGACAACTAAAGAAAGCCTTCAGCATGTCTCCAATATTACAGCATCCTCAAGACGACAGGCCATTCATTGTGGAAGCCGATGCTTCGGATTTTGCAGTGGGAGCGGTACTACTCCAGAAGGACCTAAGATATGGGATGGAATTCCCTGTGGTGTACTATTCCAGAAAGCTCACAGCTAGTGAACGGAATTATCCGGTTGTCAAAAAGGAACTGCTGGCCATCAAGATCGCTTTTGAAGAATGGCGTCATCACCTTCTGGGGGGCCGATTTCCAGTGGAGGTACGCACAGACCATCGTAACTTACAATTCTTATGTTCTCTTCAGTGCAGGACCTCTCGTCAGGCTTGATGGGCCTTCTTTTTCTCACACTATGATTTCAACATCACCTTTGTACCAAACAGCAAAAACGTGAAAGCAGATGCGCTATCCCGTTCCTTGGCCGATGACATACAACACGAGTGTCGGAACCAGTCTGTGATTGCCCCAAAACATTTTCTCCTGGCTCTCCCACCATTCCTACAGAGAGTATCACAAGCAACCCTGGCGGATCCCACACAAGCCACTTTGGTAAAACGCTCCCAGATGAGAGAGAAGGACGGATTGCTCCTTTTTCGGAACAGATTGTATTTACCGACGGAGGATCTCCGCAAAAAAATATTACAGGACTTCCATGATTCCAAGATAGGGGGCCACCGTGGCAACCGGTCTACACAAGAAGTCATTGCTCAACAATTCTCGTGGCCTGGAGGGGCTACCCAAGTCAACCGTTATGTTGAATGCTGCCCTATCTGTGCCCAGGTCAAGATCCTGCGCAAGAAACCTTTAGGCCTTGTTACGTCCCACAGAAACACTGCCATATCCTTGGCACACAAACGCTACCGATTTCATCGTTGACCTTCCGCCTTCTGAGGATCATACATGCATCATGGTTGTTGTCGACTGTTTTACCAAGTTGGCTCATTTCATTCCCTTTAAGAAGATTCCTACGGCCACTCAGGTAGCACAGGCCTTTTTGCATAACATCTTCCGCTTGCACGGATTACCTGCCAAGATTATATCTGATCGGGGGTCTCAATTTGTTTCATCCTTTTGGAGTCAGCTTTGCCAACATTTAGGTATCCATCGGGCACTCAGTTCTGGTCCTCATTCACAACCCAACGGACAGACCGAACAAACTAATCAGACTTTGGAGCAGTATCTTCGCTGTTTCCCCAATGCTTCTCAATCTAATTGGATGTCGCATCTTGACTTGGCCGAAGAAGTGTACAACATTTCTGTTTACTCTGCAACTGGACTGAGTCCTTTTTTTTGTTCCTTTGATGTTCACCCCAGGATGTTGCCTCTCGCGCCGGTCCAACCCAGTGTGGTTCCTTCAGATGATCGACTGGTCACCGAGATTCAAGTTCTGCAACACCAGGCGGCTGGTACCCTGGTCAAGGCACGTGAGAACATTAAGGTGCAGGCCAATAAGCATCGGAACCTTGAGCCTTCATTTCGGGTGGGGAATCTAGTATGGTTATCCTCCAAGTATCTTCCTGCTCGAAATTTGCCTTTTAAATTGGCTCCCAAGTACCTTGGTTCTTTCCGAATAACCAAAAAGGTGTCTCCGGTAGCCTTTAAGCTGGCATTACCGAACTCTTGGAGAATTCATCCCGTTTTCCATGTTTCTTTGTTGAAGCCTTACTTCCCGGATCCTTACAGTCGATCCTGTCCCCGACCTGCTGCCATAGGGATGGAGGGCTCACCTGAATTTGAAGTTCAAGAAATATGTGATTCACATTATTTTCAGGGAAATTTGCAATACCTGGTTGATTGGAAGGGTTATCCTGCCTGTGATCGTACTTGAGAACCAATGGCAAATGTTCATGCCCCTCGTTTGGTGCAGGAGTTTTATTCCTGTCACCTCTGGAAACCGGGTCCCCCTGGTCTCTCTGGGGGGGGTTATGGTGTTAGGGCACCTACCTGGTCTTGGTCCAGAGCACATCCTTGGACTTGGCGGTTATATCTGCGGTTCCAACTCTGGAGGGACGGCATTTCCCAGCGAGTAATTTTCCGGCGTAACCATTCGCATGCGCGGGCCTCACGGGTAACCATGACCAAGGGGACAAGCTTGTGTTTCAAGCCGCGTTCTGGTTCCCGCTCAGCCACGGCGCATGCACAGACCTGCCTGCGCTCCAAGCCTTGCTCCAACGCCGAATGCTGTAAATAGAGTTTGGCTTCAGGAACAGGGTTTGGCACCTTAACACGGTTTGTTCCTGACCTACCGCAGTGCTTGGTGCTCTTTCTGCTTCGCTCCTTGTTTCCTGCCCGGAACCTCTTGGCCTGATTCCTGGCTCTGTGCTCCATCCTCGCCAGGGTTCCTGGTTTCCTTCCTGGGGTCTGAGTTCCCTGATTTGTACCTGGGGGCCCCTCGTGTTTCTCTGTTCCATTCCTGAAGTCTTCTGGCTCTCTCCCTTTTGTGCTTCTCTTCCATGTTTAGCGAGTTGCCTTGCCTTCCTGTGTATCTTGCTCCCTAGGTTTTCCTTGCCTGCCTGTCCTGAGGTTCTTGGGTTTTCCTTCACAGTACCTTTGCCTGCTTGAGTACCTTGAGTTCCGCCCGGGTACCGTTTGTCTCCTTACCTGGGTACCCTTTTCTACCTCATGGACTCTCTATTTTTGATCAGTTTGGGTGCCTGCTCTTGCCTGCCCGGCTGGGGTACCAGTTCCCACAGACTTCTTACAATCCATTCAGCACAGCTTGTTGGATTCTTTTGAAGATCATCTTCCTGCCATCCAGGAGTACAGAGACTGCCACACACCTTGGACTTATCTAAAGTTTGAAGAACTCACCACCTTCCCTGTCAGTGCTTGCACTGTCCTGACGTCACTTTAATCCGTGGTGTCAGGAGCTGGTCTCCATCCATCCCTGTATCATTAGGGTTGGGTCGGGGTTGCCTCCTTGCACCATCTTTTCCTCACCCTGCTCCTGGGCCTGTCATTCTGGCTTATCCAGTACGAACATCGTCTGAAAACAAGGTACGCAGTGTTCAAGGGACGCACACCTTAACAGTTTATTAGGAAAAAGGTATGGATTTGGATTGGCTGGTTTGAATGTTGAACAATTTTTTTTACAGACATTTTATCAGATTGGGTTTTGAGGTATGTATTTGATAATGAGGTAATGGGTGAAGCCATTTTGCAGATTCAGGATATTGTCCTATTTCTTTGTTTGATGTTTAGATTTTGGTGCCCTGATGCCTCATGGGTGACCTTTTGGCTTGTCTGTGGTGACTGTGGAAAGTGTCAGGTTCTACCATACTTGAGAAACTTGAAATCTGTTCTAATTGACAGCAACCACAAATGAGAGTGAGAGATTTATTTTGAAGATCAGTCGATCAATAATAGTGAGTCGATAATTTTCCAAAAATAATTTTGTTGTCATGTATTTTTGAATAAAACTTGAGTATTGTATATTGATTATTTTTACTGGGTTTATCTATGGAGATCGAGAAATACATAGAAACCGAGACAAGGAAGAGGGTGGCATAGATAATAGTTCTCAATTCGGGAGAATTGTTAAATAAATGATATATTATGGAAGCAGAGTTTCGAAGGAGAGTTTTGAAGCAGTGTGCGCCAGTCCTTCCTGTGTTGAGTCTGCTTTTCATTTCCACACTCCTTGTGGGAGGAGATGGTGTACTTAAACCAGCTCCAACCATGGAGCGGACGCGGAGTCTGGAAGTGGAGTTTTGAAGGAGAGTTTCGAAGCAGTCTGCGGCAGTCCTTCCTGTGTTGAGTCTGCTTTTCATTTCCTCACTCCTTGTGGGAGGAGACGGTGTACTCAAACCAGCTCCAACCGCGGAGCGGACGCGGAGTCTGGAAGCAGAGTTTCGAAGGAGCGTTTCGAAGCAGTCTGCGGCAGTCCTTCCTGTGTTGACTCTGCTTTTCATTTCCACACTCCTTGTGGGAGGAGACGGTGTACTTAAACCAGCACCAACCGCAGAGCGGACGCGGAGTCTGGAAGCACAGTTTCGAATGAGAGTTTCGAAGCAGTCTGCAGCAGTCCACGAAAGTTTAGGGGAGTGGGGTGTCCCCCTCATTCAGCGAAGCAATGGAGGATGCAGGGATGCGCCTCCGCAGTAATCGCTCGAGCCGAGAGGACTCAGGCTTGGACTTGAGGAGCCCCCTTAAAAACTCTGCTTGTCAAATAAGAATGGTTTCTGCATCATCAGTTTCAGTGAGTACCGGTGATCCCACAGGTATGGACTCACGAGAACTTAAATCTTTGCCATTGCCTCTTACAATTGATGGTACTCCATTTAGTGATTCACACCCCCCTTATACACTCCCCCTACATCAACAAGTAAAGCCAATCACTGGGCCAACACACGTGATGACATCCCTCGCACTGGAGCCCCCCCAACCCCCCACGAACAATTTACTGATTAACAAAGTAGCAGTGGAGGGTGTGGAGGGGCGATCAAGCGGCGGGCCCTCCGGGTCGAAACAGCCGAGACTCCCGCAGTCCCTGCGTCGCTGTCAGGACATGGGAGAATTCGGGAATGGCTTCGGGCTGTTGAGGGAGGGCCGGGCGTGAGCGAGGAAACAAGAATTGAACGGGGAGCAGGGGTGGAGGTGGTCCAGTCGGCTCGGGCCGGCAGGGTGGACTCGCTATTGGAATGCTGCGAGGAAACCCCAGAGGTGGAAGGGCGAGGGGGGAAGGCAGCCCCACCCCTGATCCCAGGACTAGTCTCTAGCCCAGCTGACCAACCTACGGCCGGTCGGGAGGTGACGAGTGGCGAGGTAACCAAGGATGGTCTTCAGGGAGCACAAGAGACATTGGCAGTAAATATAAACATCAAATCCTTGCTGAATATTGCCATTGAGGTCTATCCTCCTATGATATGTCCTGATCTAAGAAGCCCAGACACACTGTCTATTGTGGATGTCTCCCTACCAGTAGAAATTAGAAACCCCCAGGAGGGAGGGAAAGAGGAAACAGAACTCTCTCAACTGGGGGGGAAACTCAGTGATCTAAGTCCCGAAAATTCCGGCATTATATCTGAAGTAAACGAACAGCACCCTGTTTTTGATTCTACTTCACCTAGGAAACCCCCAGTGAAAAATCTTCAAAGAAAGCCCGTGCAAAAACAAATGAGTAGTAATTCAAAAACACTATCAGTGACGGGGAAAGTAATTCAAAGAAAGAGTCAAAATATCTTCAATAAAAGAGGGCTGAAGAAAATTAACCCGACAACAGAAAAGATACTGAACCCTACAAACTCAGTAGCTAGATTTTTCCAAAGCCCACCGACTAAAGGACAATGTCAAATGGAAGAATTGTCGGACGCAGAGCTACTGGAAGGAGAAGTCTTGGTTATAATTAACAGGACGGAAGATCTGAATTCTATTTTGTCTGGAACGAGATTAGATACACCAAGACCAGCATTAAAAACAGGAATTTGATATTTCAAAGACCCCGAATTACAGGGGCAGAGACATTTCGGACAACCAGAGACAACACAAGAAATACCAAGCATCATCTCCCGGGAAACCCAGAACCAATTGACAAAGGGGTCTACCGCCACACCGCATACACTTACAGCATGCGGTAATATAAAGGAGGTCGTACATCTCAGACCAAAGGAGTCTAGGGAACCTACTATACACGAAAATGATTTGCTGCAGGGCGAAAGAACTTTAAGAGACATACTGTATGAAACCCAGCATCTGGATAATGATCTAAAATCTCCACAAAAACGAAAAGATCTATCAAGAGCGGGAAAGAACACACTGGATTTAACATCGGACTTGAGGCCTGTGGAAGCAAACCAATAAAATACTGTGACATACTTGCTCAAAGAAGTGGAATCAATGGCAGCAAGACTCTCAGGACCAAAATTCTCAGGAACTAGCTCCACGCCAGGCCCCCTACCCAGATCACCCCAACAAAATAGAAGGTACTCATTTAGTTCAGTTAATAATACGAAAAACACACCAACATCTAATAGAAGGTCCTCAATCTTGACTGATGACAACGACAAAGAAACGACAACAAAAAAAACAGACATTTTTGCAATAATGTCGGTGATGACCTTCGCCATGAACCCATTTTGTAAACTCTATGGGCCTCATTACGACCCAGGCGGTAATCTTCCGTCATTACCGCCATGGCGTAATGAGCGTTTACGCCGTGGGCCGATGGCATAAAGAGCGCCACATTACGACCCATCGCGCACGAGCATTACGCCATGGCGGTAATGCAATTAACGCCATGGCGGAAAAGGCCCCTACCGGCATCGTAAAGCGAGCAAGGTGCACTTCCGCCACCGTAAATAGCGGCCACCGTAATTAGCGCCCACCGTAATTAGTGGCCACCGTAATTTGCGGTGGCCGTAAAAAGCAGGACCGGAAATAGCGTCATTGCGCCGGAACAGGAAACAGCACGTTGGCCATCTTTCAAAACACAATCCATTGCCATCCTACCGAACAACACCAGATCCAACCCTGACACCTGTCCCAACCAATCACCCACCCATCCAAGTACCCGAAAATGCCTAAAGTTGTAAAGAAGGCATGTGACCGCCAGCGCCAGGAGAGATTCAGCCGGGAGGAACTCTGCATGCTTGCGGAGACTCTGCAAGACAACGCAGGTGTCGTTTTCTCCCCGGAAATGACCAGGACAGCGATAGCGAAGAAGAAGGCCATCTGGGCCCTGGTGGCCGAGCGCGTCAGCCCGGTGGGGACCGTACCCTGCACCCCACAGCAGTGCAGGAAGCGCTGGGATGACCTACGCATACGGGTCAGAGCCGTCATCTCTGCAAACCACAACCTTGCCCTGGGTACCGGTGGAGGGTCGGAATCCCCACTAAAACTCCAACCGTGGGAGGAGATCTGTGCAACCACGATTGGCATGGAATCCATTGAAGGCGTCGGAGGGATGGAAAGGGGAGCTCCGACATCAGGCGATGAAGGTAGGTGCCTCAAACAAGACATGCCATAGTCACTGCTGTCCATTCATGTGTAGCACAAGGTTGCCCTACAGTGTAAATGCAACACATTTCAACACTGCCCATAGCCACATGCGAGCACCACCCTGTATACACTGCTGGCACCCGCATACCTGCATCCACATTCCACACTAAAAGGAGACAACCTGCATGGCCCTGCCTGAAATCTGCCTCATCTACTGACCAGAATAATGTCAATCATTGTCATTCCAAAGTCCGCAGACCCATCAATAACGCCCTCCCTCCTTTGCTCCACCACAGGCACAGATTCACACCCCGAGGACCAGGACACCCCTGCGACGAAGAGAGCCAAGAAGGCCATCGATACCATCCCCGCACCCTCAACCTCAGCTGCAGTGAGGCAGACCCCACAACAAGCAGGACCCACTGCGAGCATACCGGACGTCCCTCCGGCAAGCACCCCTGTAGGCAGCAGGCCAGCAGCAGATGCTCCACCTCTACCGACATTGCCTGCCACAGAAGGCACCGGGTCAGCGGCCAGCAGCAACATCGGTGAGACAGCTGCCACAGCTGCATGTTCAGACTCAGACATGGAGCACGAGGTCAGAAGCCCCACTGACCTACTACATTCCCCCTGTTTCTCAGACGCCAGCCCCCATGAGGATCACACACAGGGGCACACAGAGGTAGAGGAGTGGCCTTCCACCCCATTCCCAGTCCTCACTCCACAGGAGGGGAGCAGCCCCTCCATCACACCGCCAGCACTGGCCATGGGCCAGCAGGGGCAGCAGTCCCTCGAGGACATCACAGAACGGCAGCAACAACTGTCCATGATGCTGACTGAGCATGCCGCGGAATGTGTGGGGGCTAGGGCAACCATTGAACAGGCCACGGAGACCCTAAGGGCCGAAGTAGCGCAGAGCAATGCCACCCTGAGGGATGCCATGCAGGCCATGTCCAGGGACATCTGTGCTGAACTTGCCGGCTTGCGTCGTGCGCTCACTGAGCTCACCCACACCCTACAGGACGTGCATGCACGGGGGCAGGCAGGGACATCCTCCACTGCCAGTTCTGCACAGAGCAGCCCCGTGCGACGTTCCGGACGTAACCTGCGCTCCACAGCCAGGGGTGCCCCGGGGGCCAGGAGAGGGGGCTTGTAACAGCCTGTGGCCACTGTCACAGGCATCTGTTGACACCTACATGGGGTGTGTTGGGGTGTGCAGGGGGGAGGTGGGAGGGGGTGTGTTGGGGTATGCAGGGGGGAGGTGGGAGGGGGTGTGTTGGGGTGTGCAGGGGGGAGGTGGGAGGGGGTGTGTTGGGGTGTGCAGGGGGGAGGTGGGAGGGGGTGTGTTGGGGTGTGCAGGGGGGAGGTGGGAGGGGGTGTGTCACGACTTTTCATAGTTTGAATACACTTTTTTCTTTCCGAAAAAGAAATGTGTGGACATTTTCATTGCGTATGTGTGCTTTATTGGTGTACAGTCCACAGTGTGCATGTCCCAGAGCCACACAGTGCCCCAAGTGCAGTCACCATGTGATACACACCAGCCGTGTGTGCTAGAAGCAGTGGTCGATGATACTTTGGCGCATTGCACGCCCCTCCTGTGCATCGCCTCCTCCATGGGGTGCCGCCCCATCTGCACCCTCCTCATCCTCATCGTCAGGTGGTTGCAGTTCTGCGTCAGGGGGCAGGGGCACATTCCGTCTGACGCACATATTGTGTAGCATGACACATGCCATGACGATCTTTGCCACCTTCTCATGGCCATACAGGAGTGCCCCACCAGACCTGCTGAGGCTTCGAAACCGTGCCTTCAATAGGCCGAATGTCTGCTCTATGACCACACGAGTACGTGTATGAGCACGGTTGAAGTCCTCCTCGTGCTGGTTCTGCGGGTTCCGGACTGGTGTAAGGAGCCACCTCTTCAGGGGATAGCCTGCATCACCTGTATGTAGGCGAGAATGTATGTGTCAGTCATGTTGTCTGATCAAGAACATGATGTTCCACCATGGCTTGCATCCAACTGTTACTTTGGCTCACTTCTACATGCACTAATTGATTCACACAATGCAACCAGTATATGCTCATGGCTCCCATGGCCTGTTTTGCATGCCATCACCCAATGTATGCAGAGGGGTTGCGTGCATTGTGAGTGCCCATCCTCTGTCTCCGTTCTCTGTGTTACTCACAGCCAGGTGGCGTATGCATCCCCCCCCTTTCAGCCAGGTGGAGTATGCATCATCCCCCCCCCCTTTCAGCCAGGTGGAGTATGCATCATCCCCCCCCTTTCAGCCAGGTGGCGTATGCATCACCCCCCCTTTCAGCCAGGTGGAGTATGCATCACCCCCCCCTTTCAGCCAGGTGGCGTATGCATCCCCCCCCCCCTTTCAGCCAGGTGGAGTATGCATCACCCCCCCCCCTTTCAGCCAGGTGGAGTATGCATCGGTACGTCATTCACCTGCCCACTTCCATGACATTGGACTCACCGAGTAGCCAGGATCTTGGCCCTGCATGTCGCTCCATGTAGCGTGGTATTGTGGAGTTCCTCAGGACCATAGAATCATGGGTTGATCCGGGGAATCGGGCACAACAATGTGTGATGATCTTGTTGGAGTCACAGACCATTTGCACGTTGATTGAGTGGAACTGTTTCCGGTTGCGGTACGGTACCTCCATGGCACGTGGAACCACCAATTCCACATGGGTGCAGTCGATGGCACCAATGCAACCGGGTATGCCGGCTAGTGCATGGAAACCCACTTTGGTGTTTGCAATCTCCTGGCCAGTCCGTGGTAATGAGATGTGGTCGTCTGTGTGCTTGAGGAGGGCATCGAGCACTTGGATGAGTGTTCGTGAGAATAATGGTTGTGAAATGCCATGCAGGTGCCCCACTGTGTGCTGGTAGGTGCCTGTGGCCAGGAAGTGGAGTACAGACACTACCTTCAGTAGGGGGGGGATGGCGGTTGGAGTTTCTATCATGCTGACGATGTCGTTGTGTGTCATGTCTACGATGGCGGTGATGGTGTCCCGGTCCAAACGGTACAGGGTGTGGATCTGCTCAGCAGTGAGGTTGAATGGATTGGCTCTGATGCGTGGGATTGGGGGCTGCCTGCGTGGTGGCACTGGCTGTGCTGGTGGGGCTTGCTGGGCCTGCCTTGCCCTCCTTCTCCTCCTGTGTCTCCTCTGTGCTGCCTGTTGTTGTTGTTGCTGTTGTAGCACATGCATTGCTATCAGGTCCTCCAGCCCCAACATTGCTAGTCGTATTGGTATCATTGTGGAGTGTGACTGGGTGTGGGAAGGGGTGGGGTGTGCTCTTTTTGTACTTCCTGAGTCTGTATTGCCTTCACCTGTGCTGTTTCTGTGCACCTGTGGCAGCTGCATTCACTTAACATGGCCCTTTACGGTTGCTTCGCGATGGCGTTATTAGCACCATGGCGGTAAGGTACTTAACGGGCTGGGTGATGGCGTTAGGTGCATGTTCGCTTGGGTCGGCATTTGCGTACCTTTCCGCCATGGCCCTAAGTACGGTGTGGGCGGTTGCGTGCGTGCACCCTTAGCGCAGTTAGCGGCAGCGTTAACTACGATGCCGCTAATGGCATCGTAGTTAACGGTCACGGGTCATGATCGGACCTGGCGGAAAACGATGGCGGTAACCATTTACCGCCATCGTTTTTCACTTAGCGCCAGGGTCGTAATGAGGCCCTATGAATCTATTAATGACACCTTGAAAGATCAGCAAACTTTGATAGCAATGCTCCATACAAAAATGATCTGTATAGAAGGTTTCATTACTGCACTTGAGCAAAGGGGGGAGGGGCCGCTTCCTGTCAAAGGACTCTCTACCCATAAAACTGGTGAATTAAGTCAACAAAATGTCCTGGAAACAGTGTACCCGATACAAGGAAAAAACTCAACGATACCCCAAACTGAGGATACATGAAATACAGCTTATAAAGAGCTGTTCAATGAGAAAGGACATCTGATCGTTGAAACAGAAGGAGAAGGAGAAATTGAGACACAGACTGAGGTACGAAATACCCGAGGAGATAACAAGAAAGATTCCAGAGTAAACTTACGAATCCAAGAAAGGCCCAAACAAGGGCAGGAAATGAAGAAACAAACGGGAAATGGTTGTGTGGTAATGTGTCTGGAAAAAGACGTTTTGACCACAACGAGGGTCACCAGGGAAGAGGACAGTGAGTCCCAAGTTGATACTCAAAGAGTTGAGCTCCAAAAGAGACCTACTGAACAGCACAGTGACCTACAAAACAAGGAACAAACAATATATCCGCTTTTTGGAAATGAAACAATGTGTAAAAAAAAAGAAGATAGAACTAGAGTGGTTACACTTGAAACAAAGCAACTCCACTCTGTGTCAACAAAGACCTCAAGTAATAATTCGACCAATAAAATTCAGTTGAAGGAGCAGTCGAAAAAGAGAATGGTTATCATTCAAGACATAGAGACATCGATTATGGAGGAAACAGAGCAAGTAACCCTTTTAAAAGAACGGCAAAGGGTGACAAAGGACCAGGATGAGAGTACTGATCTTATGGACCTATCGGTATATTCAGTTGGCACCTTGGAGGCAGAGACCAACCAAATGCCGCAACAACGGTGCTCTGTGACAGAAAATACGGATGAATCTTCGGAAAAAGAGCAAATTAGTCTATTTTTTACATTGGAAGAAAGGCGAGAAAAACTGTGCAGCCATTTCTTGCCCAATAAAACGGTCAAAACAGTTCTGGGAGGAAATCCAACCTGTAAACAACAGAAAGAAAGAACAGAAGCGGCAGGAAAATTTGGAATCTAGTCATGAAAGAAACCAAAGAAATTAAACAAACAATAATCAATCCAATGAAAAAGACACATATATTCCATACAGTAAAAAGATTGGCAGTGAAAGGTCTTTCAAATTGGAACATGTGGGCAACACACAAGATAAACTGATATTGAATAGAAAAAACACACTGGCCTTAATTAAATGTATACCAAATCTGAGACAAATACATTCTGAAGATATCAGATTTGGGGAGTTCAGCTCTACAGAAAAAAGAAATTGTGTCTATTTGCATATCCCATCTCCTATAATCAGATCAATGATAATAATGGAAAAGGAAAACTTCCAAAGGATGGGGTTTGATATGACTGAATGTCATGTAATAGGAGAAAACGAGCCATACGAAAAAAGGAAAGGAGAATCACAAGTAAATATACAGCTAAATCAAAGGAACGAAAAGGGTGACAACAAAGAATATTTACCGAGTTCAACCAAACGATGGCACAAAGAGAGGCTGAAATTGGGAAAATAAAGCGAACAGTTACTGCGAAGAGGCCAGAACAAAGATCAGTCTCAACAACAGAAGAAATGGCAAAAAATTCCCATGTGGATCCCGTAAATAACGGTGATTACTCTAAAGAATCTCTCCAGAGTTTGAAAATGACATTTTCTAAAGATGAAGCAGACATGGAAAACAAACAAATAGTCACAATCAGCCCCAACAATGAGGCAAAGGGTGACCTCTCCCGATGGTCATGGATCCCGAGTGCACTAACAAAGAGGAGCTAGCCATGCATAAAGGAGGGGGTGAGAAGTAAGGAAAAGGGGAGTCCTGCGACCAAAGAACTGAAGTTGGATAACATCACAATGGGCAGTTGGAACACCAGAGGCTTCACCCATTTACTAACAAGTGACTTAAATTTAAGGGATTTTGATATCTTGTGCCTAAAAGAGACTTCGTTAACAAAAAAACCATACTTGGAGGGCTACAAAATTTACCTTTCTCCGGCGACACGCTCCGAACGGGGGCGTCCGACCTCAGGGTTGTTGACAGCCATTAAAGCTGGAGTGGGGTTTCAGTATATAAAAACGGAAACATGGAACACCCATTTCCAAGTATCCATCTTAAAATGGGTAAATACAACCCGGGAAAAGAACAAAGACACTCTAAAGGATGAAATAGTGATTTTAATAAATATGTATTGGAATCCCACAGCAATTAAGAACGAGGATTTCCTGAAAATCACAGACACTATACTGGAGAAAATACACCTGGAATGGGCGCCGAAATGTATTATTCTATGTGGAGACCTTAATGCGATATGCCCTAAAATACCCACTCTTGAAGCAGCAAGGAAAAAGGTACCGTTAAACATGGTCTGGGGACAGTTGTGGATGGCGGCAATGTCGTCATGGGACCTACATAGCCTAGAAACCTAAATAGCTAACCGTGGTCCAGTAATTCCGACATGGGAGAGAAAGGACTGGAGTGCAAATTTAGACCATATTTTTGTCTCAAACGAAATGTTGAGGATCGTGAATGAATTTGAGGTGGTTAGAACATTGAACAGCGACCACAACCTATTTAAGGTAAAATGGTCTACTGGGAGAAGCCCCAGATCGATCATGACAGCTGAGATTGAGTCGTACAAAGGAGGAACAAAACTCTGCCTATCGGCAAAAGCAGTGGTCGGACTAACCGACTCATACATCTCTATCTGCAATTTGAAGCACCACAAGGCGCCAACTAATGACAAAGACAACATTGACTACCAACCTTTGTTTAAAATCTATGAAAAGAAAAAAAATGTTTGGCCAAACCATGAGATGAGAAAAGTTCATATGCACAAATGTGACACCTTAGTAAACTCAGAATCTTCAAACACTACTACATGGATTAACACCTGGGATTTGGAGGATATTTAGAGGAAACTTGTTCGCCTAAACAATTCCAGGGCTCCTGGACCAGATGGTATTACGAATACGGATTTAAAAGAACATCAAGAAGAATGGGCAGTCTTTATTCACAAGGTTATAAAGAATTGTACAACTTTTAGAACTATACCAACCACATGGACGACAGCCAATATTGTCCCAATTTATAAACATGGGCCAAGAGAAGATCCCAAGAATTATCGTCCGATAGCACTTCTCGATGTGGTCGGGAAGGTGTACGGTTCATTACTCTTGGAAAATTTTCAAAAATTGGCAAGGTCGTCGGGCAACGAAGACCCACTTCAATCCGGATTTGTGTAAGATGCAGGCACGGCACGAACATCTTGTTACTGAGTGTCTTAAAAAGTAAGATCCACGAAGGGAGCCCAAAAATTAATCTGGCATTTGTTGACCTGGTCCAGGCTTAAGACCAGGTCAATCGGGAAACCCTATGGGAAAAACTGAGAATAAGAAACTGCCTGGCTAGCATCTTAGATCCCATCAGAGCTCTCCATCGAAATACCTCCATCAGGGTTCGTTTGAACCGAGAAGGGCGACTATCAGAGCGAATTCCTACGGCGAGAGGCGTTAAGCAGGGGTGCCCTCTTGCCCCAATGCTGTTCAACTTATTTCTATGGGATATTAAAGACTGCGAATTAAAAATTTGCTCATTTCCACCGACAGCAGGAAGTACAAAAATTTCAAGATTACTCTATGCGGATGACCTTATTTTATTGGACTATACCCCAATTGGTCTTCAGCGCCAATTAAATGAATTGGCAGTCTACATTAAGAAGAAGAATTTGGAAATTAACAAGTCCAAAACTAAGGTCATGACAGTGGAAAAACGAAACACACACACTGAGAATTTCAGATGGACTCTAGAAGGGGAAGTTATTGAACAAGTAAAAGAATTTAAATACTTGGGAGTGGTTCTAAGTAACAACAAGCAAGAATATCCGATGCAAAAACATCTGCTGGAAAGAGCAAGGAAGTTGGCAACCCAGGCTAAAGCGATAGATGGAAGATTTGGCCAATACACAACAATCCCCTTGATGCAATTTTACAAGAGTAAGGTGGTCCCAACCCTAAGCTATGGCGCAGATGCCCTGCTGACGATCCCACGAGAATTCTGGAAGCGCATAGAAGGTCTCTTCTGGCGAAGCGCATTAAATCTACGAGCGTCAACACCTATATCAACTATTCGGCAGGAATTGTGTTTACAATCATTGGAATCAATGATAATTAGAAACACAAAAATGCTCTATAGAAAGATCTCAATCAGCAAATATCAAAATGTCATGACCATCATTCGCAGAGAACTTGAAGAACAAAAAAGCAATTTGCTGTCGACTTGGAAGCAAGGAAATCAAAAAATCCTAGAAGAGATAGATAGCTCTGAGGAAGAACTAATCCAAAACCCCGACAAGGTTAAACAAAAACTCTGGGAACGAGACTGGATTGAGACTACATCTTTGGGAAACAGAAGTAAATTAATAAGACATCAACCTCCAACAACGAGGAGGATAAACAAAATACCAATATATCTAAAAAAGTTTCCCAATAAGTCTATAAGAAATATTTTCTTGCGATTCCGAATGAATCTCCTGCCAACAAATGAGATCAGAGTGATAAGGAAGGTATCGCTAGATAACACTTGCCGCTTCTGCAAACAGAAAGATCAAATTGAGTCATTAAGGCACTTGTCCTAATCTGACGAATTTGAGAAGCAAGCACCTGGGACACATACTTAAAGAGTCGATAACATGCGGAGAAGAAGATTGGTGGAATCGACTAAAGAGGGGGACAATACCTCTTATGTGATTGCGGTTTCTCGATTCTTTACCAATCTGAAACTTCAAGATATGGTCTAAGATTGCACTGCGACCAGTTGGAAACCCTCCTTCTGCTCTCTCTTTGGAACTTCACCCCGCTACGCTTCCCTGGTTTTGAAGTAGAGGGTACTCCAGTGCCCTCTTCCCCCTTTCCTTTCTTTTCTTCTCTTATTTTCCTCTGCTTCGCTCATTTTATTTAACATGAAGGAACTCTAACACTTTTAATCAAGATTGACATACTAAAGACGAGGAAGTATTTTGTTTTTCTTGTAAAAAAAAATTCTTAAATTGAAGCAAGTAAAAAAAAAAATAATAATAATATAGTTTGAAATTGTGCTATGTTTAAAGTGTGCTTTATTTTTATTTTAGGTACTTTTTATATGAATTGCAGGGTTGTGAACTGCAGGGTAATTTCTCGATTTTGTGTGTTCCTCTGGACAGTTGTCGAATCTCATACTAGTTTAATTAAAGCTAAAATGGGTCTTTTGGATGTTATTTCTTTGGGGTTTAAAGGATATGGTGAGGGGTTTGTCAGGGGTATGTGGGGTTAGTTGTTGGAAAAGGCACTTTGGGTGGTGAAGGTGAGAGGCCCCCCAAAAATGCAGTTAAGTCTCCTAATACATCTCTCAGGACACTTCCCCGTAGGGAAGTGCTGATTATATCAAAAGGCTTTATCTAAAATAGGGCAAACAGGATCTACTCTGCTCACGCCGAGAGCGCCCTGCAGAAAACATGTTACATGTTACTTTTATACAACTTTATCGTCATCAACAGAGGGAAGGCCTAAGGGGCACATGAACAGTTGGGATTGGATGCTAAGGGTGAACACCTATTGATGCCATAGGGTCGGAAAGCTGTGGTTGGCTCAGGAGCACATGGTGTTGCAATGATAATTCTTGGGTCAATCGGTCAGCCGGGCTCATCAAATTGGTATGCAGAATCGGCAACTGTCGAGATGTTTCTTTATTAAATAACCATTTGACATTTGGCCTTGTGGCCACACATTCCCATTCATCTGCTCTGCCCAGCGTGCCCTGAGACCTGTGAGCTTAGACACTAAAGGAATAGACGTTTCTCAAACACGGGTTAATTTATCATTGGGCATAGGTCAAAATACAGCTATTAAATGCAGTGTTTGATCCATTGATAGCCAGGCTTAACCATGTGTCGGATTGACTATGTGCCGATACACTACAAAATATTTTAGCTGAAGAGGTGAGACTTTTGAGGTCATTGTGTGGTCTGGAATGTCCATGTGATAACAACAAAGGGGACTCTAAATCTAAGATCTGAACTACACAAAAAAGACTAGGCCAAAAAGGGGCACATACCACAATGGGTCTAAGTCTTACTGTGGGGTTAAAGACTGGTTGTCTAAACATCATTAAATCTTTGCTGATCTGCTTTGACACTATGAAGGGTGGAGGGGAATCGAAACACCCTTGCGGTGTAGGCCTGCATAGCGTGGAAAACTAGGGCCTTTAGGAGTAGGTTGTACACAAAGGCCTTTTACATGTGGCTTATTGCATTGTAATTACATTCATCTAAAGCATATTATCTATTCTACCTGTCTGAGTGTTCTCATGGTTACATACTTCACGATGGTAAGTTGCATATGCCCAGGTCATTATCCATACTAAATTGAACAGTTCATTATTAAATTCTTCACATGTAGGCCCTAACATATACTGTCATGTTAGAATCACACTAGTTATGGCAGCTGGTTGCTATATTGTTTTCACACAGTATCATGCATATATTTATATTGAACTTTAAAACGAGGTAGATTTGTGCTGGCATATACAGTGTTATGTTCTGCTATGCATTTTGTTATTGTAATTCATTTCTATTAAACAACGTCATACTACACATTAACACACATCACACTTTGATAACTGGATTCTAATGTTAGGGCTTTTGATTACACATATATTATACTTTACTAATATGCTGATTGTTCTACCACAAGTCTTACATTATTCTACAAAAAATGAGCAGCTTGTTCTAATCGCATGCGGGAAGACACTTGGTTTTCTTCTATTGGGCCGCAATCAATCAAAACATACTTGAGGGTCGCTTCTGGCTGTTTGATCATGTTTTAGGGAATATGGGGATGGTATTCTTTATGACCTGGGTCTGTTGGGTGGGGGGCAGGTTTGTAGAGATGAACGGCTTCTGTCGTTTGTCCCTGTGCTGGGCCGTGGCAGGGTCAAATGAGGTAAGACGGAAAACAGGGGTTACAGTGTAAAGTTGGTTGCAATCTTGCGGCTAGGCTCCCATGAGAACCGAACAACTGCAGAGATGGCAAAGGGGAGGAGGCGGGAGGAGTAGCTTGTCTGTTGTGTGTGCCTGGTTGGGAGAGCTGCAGGCCTGTGTTCAAAGTTCACCGCTGGCCTGCCAATACGAAATAACAAAATGAAGTCGGTGGCCCACAAAATAGAGTCTAGTTAAACTCCGATCATATGCTGTCTTAAGGGGGGGTCACAGTTCCTAGGGGTGTTCCCACGCGGGTGCTCTGGGGCAAGGGGCCCTGGACCCAAAGCAGCCGCACTGGGCCCACCCAGGAAGCATAAGAATGGGGGGGATAGAAAAATCGAACTATTTGATGTGATTTCTCTATTTGAAGTGGGAATATGGTGGCTGATATAGATTTGTGATGAGTGTCTAATGAAAATAGTTCATATTTTATGATGTGCCTGATATATTTATATAGGAACACATGACATAATCATTTATTTGAGTCAATGTTTTGTGTATCATTTTATAAAATCATAATTTGTGGAATTTCAAATTTTAATGTGATATGAAATGCCGGTTTGATTAAAGAAAATGTAAGTAAAAATAAATAAGTTCTTACATGTTCTCGTCAAACACAATTAAGTCAATGTGAGGCTGTGATGTACTTTCGGTGGATTTTGTGCCATGCGTAATTCGAGATATGAACACAGGAAAACATTTTTTATTGAGAATTCTTGTATTATTCTCTACCCCGCTCTTCCTCTTCTTGGTACTGTATTGATAATTTGTAGCATTTTGCATGAGTTCTCGATTCAAGGAGGTATTTTGCACAGATTTCATATTTTAAAGTATTTACAATGTTTGTTATTGTTTGTTGTTGTTTGCATACTGATTTTGAGATGTAAGGATATATGTGGACAAGTAGGATGGGAGTAGAGGAATTACTTTTATATTTCTGTTCAGTTTTTTAAGTTCAGAACCAATTTGTTCCACCTTCTTATTAATGTGTAATGTGTGCTGCGTAGTTAAACATTTTTTGCATGAAAGTCATGTTTTTGGAATTTTAAAAGTTAAACATTGTAATGCTATGAAGTAAAGTTTTCTAAAGAAGTTTTTAGAGGACAAGAGCATTACTTTTGTTTCATGCCTGTTAAATGAAGGGATGAATAGTTACTGAAATGTCTCCTTGTTATGTAGTGTTGTTTGCAGTATTGGTTTTGCGCAGGCCATATGCAGAAACGTTCACTGCGCCCAATCCTGGGTACAGTCCACTAAATGGGTAAAGTCCAGGCAAGGCATAGGTGCAGGTGTAAGCCTGATTTCACTGCAGTCAGTCTAAATATGCTAGATGATGGCCAAAGATCAATGTCTCCTATTCTGTTTTGGGGGCTGTACACTTTCAGTAATGTCTTATACACTCTGCCTACTCTACCAGCATCCTCTGCCTCACACTTTAATCAAACTAATACTGAAGAAGTCCAATCTCTACTGATGAAGGATAATCTCTCTTCTGCCCCATCAGACCCACTTGCTTCTGTGCTAGTAAAGCCTATTGTCCCTTTAGAGGACTCTTACCTCACTGAACTCTTTCAGGTCTCCTTTGAATCCGCTATTTTCATGGTATGCAGTAATAAAATGGTGGCAAAAATATCGCCTTTACAAAAAATCGCTGCAAAAATACTGTGGTTTGACCCGGTAAAGGTGTACCCCATTATACCATTTAAGGGGAGCGGGGGTTGCAGGGGTGTCCCCCGCTCCCCTTAAATGGTACAATGGGTCTGGGGGTTGCAGGGGTGTCCCCGCATCCTTTACATGGATTGCAGTGGCAAAACCACAGCCTTTTTGCCGTGATTGTTTTGTGTAAACGGCCATTTTTGCTGCGATTTTAACACATGGAACCATTTTCATAATGGCCACAGTCAACCAACTCCCGATAAAGCAAGGAGCCGACCCACTGTTTAGCTTTAACCCAGTGTCTCTCCTTCCACGCTACTCCAAAGTTCTTGAAAGGCTTGTGTTAAACCGTTTTACCAATTTTGTAGACATCCACAACCTTCAAGACCCCCGACAAGCAGATTTTCACTCCTGTTACTCCACAGAAACTGCTCTCATGTATGTCTCCAACTTCATCACCTATGCTAAGCACTCCAACCTATCCTCTATCCTAATTCTCCTTGACCTATCTGCTGCCGTTCACACTATTGAACACTGTGATCTCCTTAATGTTCTCTCTCTTCTTGGAATTTGTGATAGAGCCCTTGTTTGGATTTGATCCTACCTGGTGCCTCACCAATTCTCTGTCTCCAAGGGATACAGCACCTCTCAACGCACTCACCTAACTGTTGGTTTTTCACAAGTATCCTCTTTACACTCTACATCTCTGCACTTGGGGAACTAATCTCCACATGTGTGTTCTCATGCCAACTCTTCACGGACAACAACAACATCTCCTTCTCTTTTCCTGAACTCTCCTCTGATCTCTCTATCAAAATGTCAAGCTGTCTTTCTGCATTTAAATATTGGGTGGCTTTGCAATGTCTGGTGTTAAACTCTCCCAAAATAGAGGTGCCCTTCTTCCTTCCCAAATACTCTCTCTTATCTCTTCCCCTGCCTATCCAGTTCCCCCCACCTGACATGCTCCCCTACTCTTCTTCAGCTAGAAACCGCTGCATCATCTATGACCCTTCTCACACTTTCTCTACTTTCATCTCAAAAACTGCAAGGGCGGCTCGCCTCAACCTCTTGAATAATAGGAAAATCAGCCACCTCCTTTCTTTCAACACTGCCAAGCCTCTCTTAACCACTCTTATCTTCTCTAAACTGGACTACTGTGCTAGCATTCTGTTAGGTCTCACCAAGTGTACTTTCTGACTTCCAGACAAGATCATTAACCTCACTGCCAGGACTCTCTTTTAACTCTCTCACTTCACACCTACTACTCCGTACCATCACCAGACTGGATTACTGATGATGCAAAACAGGTCCAGATGTACAATTCTTCTCCTTGTTCACAAATCTTTCCATGGTAAGGCACCACCATATCTATCCTCCTCTATCAAACTCTACAAGCCTTCTTGTAATCTCTGCTCTGCCTCCTCCACTACATGTATGGCACCTCACCATGCCTGTGCTTCCCCTCGCTTCCATTATTTGTCTCTTCTTGCTCTACTTGCCTGTAATACTCTTCCCCCGGACATCCGAGAAACAGTTCACAAAGATTTGCTCAAAACCAAACATCCATCATGGTCACATCCCTAGTACAGATGTCCATACTACCTACTTTCACCTAGAAATGTCTAATGTTGGATGTCCTTAATCTATGTATATCCGCCCATGATTTGTCCCTGGTAACTGTTCCATCTACTCCCCTCCGCAACCTAGTCAGAATGTCACTCAAATTCACCCCATTGTAAGAAGCTCATTGTTTCCAATCAAGTCTGATTTCTAATCTGTTGTACATTCATTTGTGATCAAAAGAGCATTAGTCCACCCTGTATATAAATAAATAAATCAATGAAACCTTTAAAAATGAAAGGTTCTGGCACCTTGAAAACCACGCAGTGCTGCTAGTAACTATCCCTTCAACGGTGAGGGGCTCTAAACCCTCTAATATCATCAGGACTCTTTTTATGGCCCTCACATCATTCAGGACTATACCATGGGCTCCGAGCCATTATCTAGTGGTAAAGACCTTTCATCTTGGGTGTTGTTCCTCAGTTATATAGACTTCTTTACCCCAGATATTGCTGTTCTACCACAAGGTTATGTAGTTTTGTACCTGGGAGCAGCATCCTTACTCCACAAAGAACATTTATTTAATCACCAGATTGCTAAGATTTTTTTTTTAGTAAAGACATTAATGGGCCTCATTACTACGTGGGTGGTAAGGGGTTAATGGTGTCGGTAAAGGTGCCAGAGCCATTAACCCCTTACCGCCCTATTACGAGGTCAGCTCGCGGGAGCTGCTCTGGACGCCTGGTTTTACCAGATGTCCTTAGCGGGTCCCGCGAGCAGCCCAGCATGCTCACTACGGGCCCATCATTAACGGGCCCATTGTTAGCATGCTCCCCATTCCCATTGAGCCCTATGGGGGCTCAAATGGGAATGGGGATGGTCTGGGACTGGGTTCCCTGAATGGGGAAATACCGGACCCTCCAAGGTCGGAATGGCCCGGTATTTCCCCATTCAGGGAACCCGGACCCATGTTTGGAGGTAGCCATGCACTTATTAAGGGCATGGCTACCTCTAAACTCGTACTGAGGCTAATAGGCATAGATAGCCTCCAAACAGCTTAAGAAGCATATGGAAATAAAGAAAACTATGATTTGATAGATAAAGGACATTTGGAGTAAGGCATTATTGAGTCAATAGTCCAAATCTCAATGCTCACAATATAACATGCTAGAGAATTTTAGTGATCAGCTGTTTTTTCCATTAGGACAAACTGTGACTTTTAAAACACTGTTGCTTCTGAGCAGGTTGGGAAATTACCTGATGGTTTCCACATTTAGATTGGTTTCCATCTGATCTCATGGTACTCACATCTATTGTGTCCAGGTCAGATCTTGGCCAGGGAGTATGTTACTTTTCCTTGACCTGCATATTCTTCCCTTGCACTATCTTCATAGGTGTCTCAGTATACAAGTCTGCATTTACACCAATAACAATGCTAGTGGCCTTAATCCTAAAGGATCACCTTGAAGAGGCTAGTTCCTCCTCGCCTCTGGGCAGTGTACAGCCTTTATCATGGATGATTAAGAGCCTAGAGAAATCAAAACCTGATTGCCATGCTCACTGAAAAGGGTGAAAGTCATTTCCCTTTAAAAATTGCATTGTTTAACTAAATATACATTATTTAATTACCAATAATAAACACTGCTGATCTTTACAGCTGCCACTTCTGATATTGGAACCCAGATTTGGAACATACAGGTAATCATGTCACCAACGAGTTTCTCTGCAACGCATTTCCATTGCTGCTCAGAATCTGTTTTGTATATGGTAGTTTTCTATTGTCAGGTAAAGGGAACAGTCATGGATGCAGGTTGTGCACCCCACCTGTCAGATCTATTTATTAGACAGTTTCAAAACAATCATACCACATTAATATCATTCCAGACAACTGCTGGTATTATATTGGTAATTTTGAAAGGTTTTCTAACATGTTTTAATAGTTCTATTGACTGGATGAATGGCAGGGAATTCTAATTGCCATTCAATCTCACAAACAATAAAGAATCAACTTTTTTGATCTCTGGATTCATCATAAATCAGCCCCTCACTATAATACATTGTACTGTAAATAGATAGGCAGAAATTGCTTCGATATAATAGACAGTATACAAAATTGTAGAAAGAGAAAATAGTACAGAGCCAGTTTTTGCATGTATGCTGCAACTATACTCATAAAGATGATGAGGGTCATTCCGACCCTGGCAGTAGGGGGTTAATGGCACCGGTAAGTATGCCGGTGCCGTTAACCCCCTACCGCCCTATTACAAGGTCCCTTAGTGGGTCCCACCAGGACCGGCTGGTTTTACCAGTTAATGCAAGCCCGTTATTAGCTCCTTCCCCATTCCCATTGAGCCCTATGGGGGCTCAAATGGAAATGGCGAATGGTTTTCGAAATGGGGATTTACCGGGTCCGCATAGGTCGGAATGTCACGTAAGTCCCCATTCCGACACCACGGACCCGGACCCGACTTTGGAGGCAGCCATGGTGCTAATAGCCTCCAAACTTGGAATGACCCCCGATGACTTTTCTTAAACTGACAGTTTGAAAAAGGAGGGTTATCTTCTTGATATTCCCACACAACTCCAAAATATCCTGAACTAAGTTTGGTGTAGCAATCTAGATTATTTATGCCACAGGAGAAACGGAGGAAGATGGAGGATTGGTCTGCATAATTACCTTTTACAGGTAAAGTCAGCATGTCAAGATACTTATTTTAAACTGTCTGGCAAGCGTCCACAAAGATAAACCTCTCTTTGAATTTGGGAAGAGAAAAAAAGGTTCTGCAACACGTTGGCCCACTATTTATCGGAAAACATAAATGTGTCATGGACATAGATGAATAGACACCATTGTCTTCTCTCACAGAGGTTACATGACCCTGACCAACTCCACACAGTTGTACCATCTACAATAACAGATAAAAAACAGAGTGTCTGTACACCAAGAGACAAAGAGGGTTACAGTATTTTTTTTGATTGAATAGATAGGGGAAATTAGGGAAACCAGTAAGAGGTGTACAGTGGTGCTCTATCCCGGATAACTAGTGATCATTCTTGGCTAATGCCGTGCCCATTGTCTCCAGTGTTTAAGGATTATTACAGTGCCACTTTTAACCATACCACACCACTTTCTTTCTCACAAATTCCCCTCCTGTGACAGGCTCCCACATGTTTCCTCTTATCTACCCTTAAAATACAATCAAGCTTTCAAAGGATCAGTGCCATTTCTTAATATTCATGTCCAGAGTTAGTCTTGCAAGAAGAATGAGCAAAATCGTAATGATTAATTGCAGTTTCGATCTATAGAAGTGTGTTTTCAATTAATTGGAGTTGTACAGAGATACCGATATTAGTAGCTTTCTCAATGATTCTTGAATACTTATTTGTTAAGATAAAGACTACAGTAACACACGTGATAATATGCAATACTACCAGCTGTGATCTAAGTGCATGTATTACACCACCATCTTTTTCTTAGAGACTACTCTCATCCTCCACAAACTGCCAACAATTCTCAGCACAGGACAGTTTCTGATTGCTTTGAAACGCCATCACAATCCAGAGCAATCTTTCCAGGAAACGTCCATGGTATTAGGCTTCTTAGATATCTACTGGGACTGCCTTTCTAGCTTCTTGAGCGCAAGCAGCAATCAGAGGTGTAATTGACTATCCTAGTGCTGGGCAGAAGGTGTCCATTTATCTGGGCAACTGCCTTGCTGTGTGGGTTTGGATTTTGTTCTGTGACTGGGCAGTAATCAGGAATGTCTCTTTCACTTATACACATAGTTGGGAAATCTGTTCCTGTGAGGCTTCCTTGGTGCATGCCGCATTTGTGGCCATGACACAAAGTTATGTAGGGCTAAATTAATGATTGTCACTGGTCTATACACAAGGCCTTCAGGGACTATTAGTCCCTTTCACTGTCTACCTGACTGTAAGCCAGTCCATACCCTTTCTTCCATACATGACACATGTTTCATTGTGGTTCTGGGTGATTGAGCATTGTCTGGCCCTCTTGGTCTTACACTCGCCACTCATGCTCTGTATCATCAGAGGGCAGCTGTGGGAGTCTCTCTGGGTTTCCGACCGTGGCTCTAAAGACTGGGATCTGCAGGACAAAATACACATAATGTACATCTCTTTTGGGACAATATTGGTAATTGTTCATATTGTTCCATTGCAGAACAGAACAGGTGACATTTATCAATGTAACGATGTGGCTTGTCTACTTAAAATCCAGAGTAATTGCTTCTAAGTGAGTGTTATTTACAGTATAAGAAGTCGTTATCACAAAATGCATGTTGTATTCATGAATCCCACACTATCATATCAGTGAAGAACAATAAAGAAGCAACACTAAGAATTTACAAGAATGTAGTTAAGCCACTATCAAGTGCCTCAACATATATGTCAGGAACTAGAATAGCTTGTTTTCTAAATCATTTAATCTGATGAATATGGTACTTTAATGTCAGAGTTGGTAAATATGAAATGTGAAACTGCATATGCACATAGATGGATCAAACAAATCAATTGACTGGCCCATACCTCTGACCAGTAGGTGATAATTAATTATAATAAACAATGAATGGTTTCTAAAGTACCCAGCGATGATTATAACTTATAAATCTGTACCAGGGCAGTGCAGTCTTATCATGAAAGGATATCAGTTTGAACTAGCTTGACATGAAATATGAACAAGTAGACATATCACTTCCAATAATTAATGGATCACATTTTGCCATGTAACCACTTACTTGCTGAAGACATGGCCATCTACATCCTCTGCAATACTTCTGTGTTAGTGATGATGTGGACAGCCATGCCCTTGGCAAACCTGGTTTGATTGCAGTCACAGCAATGGCTTTAAACTGGCACCAAAGTAGTGGTTTCGATCTATAGAAGTGTGTTTTCAATTAATTGGAGTTGTACAGAGATACCGATATTAGTAGCTTTCTCAATGATTCTTGAATACTTATTTGTTAAGATAAAGACTACAGTAACACACGTGATAATATGCAATACTACCAGCTGTGATCTAAGTGCATGTATTACACCACCATCTTTTTCTTAGAGACTACTCTCATCCTCCACAAACTGCCAACAATTCTCAGCACAGGACAGTTTCTGATTGCTTTGAAACGCCATCACAATCCAGAGCAATCTTTCCAGGAAACGTCCATGGTATTAGGCTTCTTAGATATCTACTGGGACTGCCTTTCTAGCTTCTTGAGCGCAAGCAGCAATCAGAGGTGTAATTGACTATCCTAGTGCTGGGCAGAAGGTGTCCATTTATCTGGGCAACTGCCTTGCTGTGTGGGTTTGGATTTTGTTCTGTGACTGGGCAGTAATCAGGAATGTCTCTTTCACTTATACACATAGTTGGGAAATCTGTTCCTGTGAGGCTTCCTTGGTGCATGCCGCATTTGTGGCCATGACACAAAGTTATGTAGGGCTAAATTAATGATTGTCACTGGTCTATACACAAGGCCTTCAGGGACTATTAGTCCCTTTCACTGTCTACCTGACTGTAAGCCAGTCCATACCCTTTCTTCCATACATGACACATGTTTCATTGTGGTTCTGGGTGATTGAGCATTGTCTGGCCCTCTTGGTCTTACACTCGCCACTCATGCTCTGTATCATCAGAGGGCAGCTGTGGGAGTCTCTCTGGGTTTCCGACCGTGGCTCTAAAGACTGGGATCTGCAGGACAAAATACACATAATGTACATCTCTTTTGGGACAATATTGGTAATTGTTCATATTGTTCCATTGCAGAACAGAACAGTTGACATTTATCAATGTAACGATGTGGCTTGTCTACTTAAAATCCAGAGTAATTGCTTCTAAGTGAGTGTTATTTACAGTATAAGAAGTCGTTATCACAAAATGCATGTTGTATTCATGAATCCCACACTATCATATCAGTGAAGAACAATAAAGAAGCAACACTAAGAATTTACAAGAATGTAGTTAAGCCACTATCAAGTGCCTCAACATATATGTCAGGAACTAGAATAGCTTGTTTTCTAAATCATTTAATCTGATGAATATGGTACTTTAATGTCAGAGTTGGTAAATATGAAATGTGAAACTGCATATGCACATAGATGGATCAAACAAATCAATTGACTGGCCCATACCTCTGACCAGTAGGTGATAATTAATTATAATAAACAATGAATGGTTTCTAAAGTACCCAGCGATGATTATAACTTATAAATCTGTACCAGGGCAGTGCAGTCTTATCATGAAAGGATATCAGTTTGAACTAGCTTGACATGAAATATGAACAAGTAGACATATCACTTCCAATAATTAATGGATCACATTTTGCCATGTAACCACTTACTTGCTGAAGACATGGCCATCTACATCCTCTGCAATACTTCTGTGTTAGTGATGATGTGGACAGCCATGCCCTTGGCAAACCTGGTTTGATTGCAGTCACAGCAATGGCTTTAAACTGGCACCAAAGTAGTGATCAAACATGGATATGGCTTTCATCTGTAAGATAGGTACTAGCCTAAGACAGCAGCTCGATTCTGTAATTGTGGGAGTATAGTAATGTATGGTTTGCCTTCACTGACGAGCAGAATGATGAGTAATTTTTGCACTTATTTGAAGTCTGATGTTATGCATTATGGTTATACAGATGCTTTCCAAATGGACCACCAATGTACACGACACAGATGCCTTCATAATGCAGACATTGAATTTCATAATAGTAGGCATCTAGCTTCTGGTTGCCGAATGTATTGAGCACAGAACAGTAGTGAGAGTTGTCACATAGGAGGAAACTAACGACTGAATACACATGCTGACCAGGACGGATGCACTAGGACGCCTTATCAACAGTACTCCGACCCTGAACCATTCATAGCCTCAACCGATCAGTGCCACATTAGATAACAAGAGAATAGATAGTACCAACCCAGTTCCACAACCCAAAGGAAATGTTTAGACACACCTATCACTCCATACAATACTCACTATGATACAGCTGGATCCGCGCAGCACCACCACAGCGAGACGGCCCATAAGGAAGCAGCAACAACCCCACCCACAGGTATGCAGACCAAACAGAACCAGAAGTACCTGAATCAGGATACAGACCCCACTAACCCAACCCTCAATTTTCTGCATACTTCCATTGGTGATGATGCGCTATATAAATACCTTTAACATAACATCTACATTTTCTTTCTCTTGTTTGTGGACAGTGCAAGGTTGTGCAAGTGTCCTTCACTATTGCCAGAAGTGCCGAGCGATCGATAGCACATATGGAATGGAATGAATACTGAATGAATGCTGCTCTCCAAATATGCTGGTTTCTCAACTGTGCTAAGAAATTCAGGAACACACTGCCAGATGCATACAAATAAATTGTTGACTCAAGCCATTGCTTTTGACTTCTCTTCTTTAAAAATAGCAAAAACCTGCTTGTTAGTCCCTAAATATATATCTAAACCCTGTTCATGTAAAATTATACTTTAGATGGAAATGTTTAAGTTAGGAATGCCAGTCTTGGAGTAGTAGCCATTTCGATAGAACGAGAGGTAAGGCAAATAATGTATAGGTTTCGAGGTGTGAGTGGATATGGAATTAACCTACATGACATGCTCCAAAAGGGAAATATAATGGTCAACATAATCACTTCATCTATTTTTCTTGGGGATCATTTATTGTCCACCCGACAATCTGACAAAAAGGAAGATCACTCATCCGCAGCATTTTCTTGTTTGAAAGCACAGATTCTGCTCCTTGCCCTTGATCATCCTTACAGTGAAATTGACCAGGCAGGGCAGAAGGACACATTGGGACTCAATATGACTTCCCCAGTATCTAACCGGTAATTCGAGCAGGATACCTGGGAACTACTGTACCCTCTCTGCATGTTACAGGGATATTACGGGCAGTGGAGACGGCAGTAACTCCCCATTCCATGGAGTCCGATAGGACTCCATGGGATATGGTTCCCCGAATCCCCCGCACTGTTATTAACAGTGCGGGTGATTCAGGCACTTATCTGCCAGCAGGGGCCTGATTTACCAGCAGGTCAGGCCTGCCAGTAGATAAGAGCCCCTACCGGCAGACTTGTAGTTTGCCGGTCCGGAAAGGTGCCAGTATACCTTATTACCAGCACCTTATTTCCAGACCAGCAAACTTGTAATCAGTCAATAAGGCTGTATCCCATGCTACACAACCTAGAATTTCTTTGGTTCCCATGGAAGACATTTTGGTGAGTGAATGGATTTTAAAAAAAAATGCATTTGTAACTAATTTGAATGACTGACATGTTTCGAAACTAGTCATGTACCTGTTTAATATGTCTGCTAATGCTCTGACACTAGTGCAGGGAGGATAGAATGCTTTGATGGTTTGTTGGGTTTGAGAGTTGTTGCGAATATTAATTAAAAGTCAACTTTTCCAGTGTCTCTTAGTAGGGATTGGGAAATGTGTGGCTCTCAGGCTGTCGCAGCAATTGGCTTCTCAGAGATAAAGTGTGACATGCGGATTCTGAGCAGGTACCTTGGCGACAAGACAGACATCTTTATTGCCACCAGGGACAAGGTTAACTGCTGAAGCAATATTCAGCGCCTCTCAGCACCGAACACAGTTACTTTTGTAGTTTTAATTTTAAACTGGCTCTGCAGACCTAATACGCTGATGTGATAATGAGAAGATGGCAGCAGGTGTAACAGAGGATGGCTTTAACAGGGAAATGCACTAAGTGCACTTCACATGGCTGACATCTTTGCCAGTGCAATTACACATATCCCACTGTTAAGTGAAATATTGAACCGAATTGAAAATACCCCATTTGCAAGGTCTCCTCCCTCCTCTAATCTTGCATATTTGAAGTAAATGTCAGGTAGCTCTTCAGTCAATTTTCTCTGGATTTGTAAAACTGCAATAATTCCAAGAAGTGAGTAATTTGGGTATGATTCACAAAGCCTTTTGTTCTGCTCAGACGATGGATGCGCCAGAAAATGTGCGTAGAGAGCCTTTATTTATGCGAGTAAAAGGTGTGCAATATTAACACAAGTGTTCTGCCTGCGATGTGCACACGCTCGAACTGGCCTCTGGAGCAATAGGGAAATGCTCCAACTAAGAACTCAAAATGCTAGTGTCGGCCACTATTTTTTTGGTCAAATTGGGCCAGTCTCATAAGTAGTTTTAAAGATTGTTACTGAATAAATATTCATTAAAATGCACAATTTGCATCACATTTGATCAAAAACCTCCCCCTGGATTACTACTCAAACATTCTGTCATAAAAGGAATGCATTGCCATTTGCAACTGTGGGCCTCTTCTCCATTGGTGACCGAGACAATTGTAGGCCGCAGTCGTGCACACAAAAAGAAAAAAAACGCAAACATTGCAAAAATAAGATGGGAGAAGGAGGAAGCAGCCGAATTAGACATTCAGCAGGGCGTGGCCATGCAAGTGCCCCATACATGCATAACACCTCCCACCTGAATGCCGAACGAGAGGATAGAAAGGCGGATTCACGAACAAATGATTTCCTAAAAAATAATAATGGGCATTGCCACTTAGTGCAATCCTGATATGGACCAAGTGGCATCCGATTTATCCTGAAAAATGCATTACTCCACTTGAGGCAAACGAGATGCGGAGCACAGTATTAAAGGACAGCCACACTCTGCATCTTTTCTCCCATAATATCTCACCCAGTGGGCATCTGACCGCTTCGACGTCACAAGAGGGGGAGGGGGATTGCATGTATAGAGGGGGCGGGAGTGCCTGTACAGGAGGGGATGGGGTTACAGGGTACCGCTAAACTCAGACCATGACAGTGGCTATGCCTTGACTACGCCGCGCTAAACCCAGACCATGACAGTGGCTATGCCTTGACTAAGCCGCGCTAAACCCAGACCATGACAGTGGCTATGCCTTGACTACGCCGCGCTAAACCCAGACCATGACAGTGGCTATGCCTTGACTACGCCGCTATGCACTCCTTCTCCAAATCAGCCATCCATGCTGTGTGTGTGCAATGAAGAAGTATGAAGCACAAACCGAAACCTGAAATCCCAATGTGGTGACACTGGGAATCCTGGACATGGGACATTCTAGGAATCCTGGCATGGGGCATTCGAGTGATGCACTGCAGTTCGACTCAGCCACTGTGTGTCATATCACAGCGGAATCTATCCGCTCCATATATATATATATATATATATATAGAGAGAGAGAGAGAGAGAGAGAGAGAGAGAGAGAGAGAGAGAGAGAGAGAGAGAGTGTGTGTGCGTGTGTACGTACGTATATATATTTTGTCAACTCAACCAAACTGTGTCACCCAATGTACAACTTTCAAACTGTAGTCTGCGTAATAACTGCACATCATTTTAATAATCCTGGATAAATAGATGTATGATTCTAATATTTCTACATGTGGCTCTAACACTTAAACTTATTAGAGCTAAGTGATTGATTTTGGTTATCATGTCAAACAACAGTAATACTGTGGCACCAACGTAATTTTCGGCTCACGCATAGATGACAAGTTAATAATTATTTTGTCATGGATGACTAAAGATTTAATGGTTTAGATGCAGAGATGATTTTCCCTTGACCTTCTAAAACAAGGTGTCCTCCAAACTGAAAAATAAATCTATGGCTGGGTGCTCTTCATCAGGTGCAAGTATCAATTTCATCAGCCTCAAACTTGCCTCACTGAAGCAATATAGCCCAAGGGGTAATGCCCCTGGGGCGATAGTTATAAGTATGAGAGAAGTGAGGGCTTTAACGTAATGCCGGGGGCATTACCAGACCAGTAATGCCCCCTTCTGAGGGTTTTAATGTTATTAGTAGCCTGGCATGTCATACCGTTTCTCAACACAAGAAAAAAAAAGCGAAAAATTGCCCGCCGGGGATCAGGGAGGCGGGACTACATGCACTTCCATCTCCCTTTCCGTGTCAGCCATTGAAAAGATATGTTAAAAAGATAAAAACATGGCCGCCATCGATCGGGGGTTAAGGGACTAAACCTAGTCACTTCTCCCTTTCCATGGCAGCCTCAGCAAGCAAAAAGAACACCCCGGGATGCAGAGTTCGGGTCTGTTGCTGCCGGTACGTCTTTACCAGCCGGGTAATGACTTAGCGAGGGCGAATCAGATTGCTTGAAACAAACTACATATATATAAATATAAATATAAATATTATAGTTACAAGGAGTAGTTGTTCCAAAAGCTGATTAAAGAAAGTGCAGGGTAGTTGAAAAATGTATATGGTTGATGGGAGTGGTTGTTATGTAAAGTACGCACGTCTTGTAATGTTTGATCGAAATGCTAACCTAGATTAATATTTTTTAGCATTTTTTTGGAAGATGTTGGGGACAATTAGCAACAGACTGATTTTAAAGCTTTTTTATCACTCTGTTTTAATTCACGTGTGTGAGCAAACTTTGCCATTGAATTTAGTGATAGGGTGCATAATAATTACGGATACGCCCTATTTTATTGTATTCTCAAATATAACCCAGGCTCATGATATTACTTTCTTGATATAATTGACCATTAGGCTTCGTACTAGTCAGGTATTTCAGTATGATAAGGTGATTAGTCGTTTGTCATGATCAATGTTTGCATCCTGCCAACTTCAAACATTCCTCTTTAGAAATTATCTTCCCCAATTTAAAATGTGTAATCTTCGTTTCCCAAGTCCTGTTATGTGCTGTGGGGGGCACATACTGCTTAAGTGACTGGTGAGTAAATAATTGATCAATACATTATTGAGCTGTGCTCTAGCACCTTGAAGTGGTTCTTGTGCTAGATGGGATTACCAATAAAGATCTCAGACAAAATAATTGAAAAGACTCAAAGAATATGGCAAATTACTACTTTATTCTCAGTTCAATAAAGCATGGCAAACTGGCAGACATCACACAGATGCTCACACACTCACACACAAACATGATTATACAGAGGGTTTATACTCCAATTTGCGTCATCTGTGACATCATCCTATGTGACAAACTGTAAAACCTTTTGAAGGGAATGATTGTTTATGGGAACATATGTACCTATTGTATACATAGGGGTTAGTACATCATTGGCTGCCTCTTATCTGTAAGGCATGCCTCGAACTACCTCTAAATACATATGATATTGATTATAGCAGAGTAAATGGCAGCAGATTGGTTTATGCAACATTGTATAGTAGCTTACCACATAGACCCTCTGATTGGTTGGCATTCTCACCCAACCTTGTACTTCCAGCTTGTTAGCAGCATGTGAACGAAATGAAACCCAGGTGCTTGAGTCACGTCAGATTACTCCTCACTCTCTCAATTAATCTGTCATCTCTCATCAGAGCTGCCATAAGCGAAGATTTACTGTCAGAAGTTGACCTTGTAACATACTCTCTGTTCTGGGACATTTAAGGGAGTGTAAGCACATCACTATCTTCCTCCGAAGCTCAATGAATTAATAGCCTTTGTTTTCAACTTTTGAAACATTTGTGAGGAGACAACAAATTTGTCAATTTCGTCGTCATATTTACTACTATTTGATTTACTTATATTGTTTGTGCTCCTCTTGGCCGCTAGAGACTTGCTCACTCCATCTTGTATAGACTTTATCCACTTTTAAATGTCCAATACTTGGCTCTTACAGATGTTTTCTTCTTCTTTAATCTAAAAATAAATGATTTACGTACATGGCTTATCCATCTTCCTCGCCTTGTGCCATGCAATTATTTCCTAAAATTGCACCCTTGATCCAAGGCCTAAATAGAATCCCCTTTATTTTGCACACAAAACTGTTTCTCCAATGCCTCCTGATTCTAAAACCTGGTCTTTCTCTGAGGTAGCTGGATTGAACCTTAACACAAGCCGGTGTCCATCTTCCCATTATGGTCATCCTAACCATGTTATATTTTCCTCTCTAGCAAGCTTCTATATTTCTTACCTATATTTCATTACTGTGTATTTACACTTATTGGTCAGCAAGTTACTTTGTCTTCTTTGCTTTATCATTTCATATATATTTCTCTTGTTGCTTCAGTTACATTGTAACTTTTAAGTATTTTTATATTGTTTCAGTATTTCTTCACATGTCTGTTTCATGACATCACTCTGGTCTCATCAGATTTCACTCAGCGTTCTATGATGTCCAGTGGTGCGTCCAGACATCCTTTGACTCTTTCAGTGCAAGGGTTCTTTCGCTATGGTTGTCTGAGTGTATATCATGTCTCGTACACTTGATGCGGTATAAGGACAACACATGGGGTCCCATATGGGGCTCTTCTCCTGCTGTTCCAATATGATGGTGGTAATGGGACAGGAACTAGGCAAAACATATCCTCCTGCTCCTCTACATAATTGAATGCTTTCTTCAATATTTTGCATACTAACATTTCAAAACATAAGGGAAATTGTGGGGCCCATTTTGGTCGAATGATGGGTACTTTCTTGCTAAACCTCCTCTATGTTTATGGTCACGGTAACATCCCTGCAAGGTTCACTCACATCTTTCTTATACATTGATCTATTTTGTAATTTGTATTCATTATGTTTTATTTGCTCAGGTTTTTACTGCTGCGGTCAACCCACATATTGCAAGTTATTATTGACTACTAGTTTCTTTACTCAAGTCCTTCATTAATTGCATAAAGAAGCATTTTCTGCTAATTTTACTATTTTGGTGCAACCAGGTGTAGCTTTAAGGTGGAATAGCACAGGGGTGGCAGCTTTTCAGAACTTGTTTCCTTCAAAGGATCTGATGCTGATACCAAGCCTAAACGTTTTAAAGAGTCAGTTGACATGAGAGCCTTTTTGAAATATGAAGCTCTGTTGTATAAATTAGTGCATGGGTGAATGAGTTACTGTCACCACCACTTAAGCTGGCATGATTACTGACGGATTATGGGTAGCACAATATTGGGATTCATCCACATTGTCCATGGAAATCCATTGGGGGTGTAGTGGATTTACTGTGGCTGGTAATTCTACCTTCAATAATTCTGCCATCTTTTGGAGATAATCTGGAGGCTTTATCTTCAGCTAAATTCTCAAGGTGCATCCTCCATTTTTCCCCCATTTATACAATTTGGTGGTTCTGTCAATATGGTGGTAAATCCATTAGATCCAAAATGTGGTAGTAACAGAATTGCTGCCAAAAAGGTACTACACAGCTGAACTTGGAAAAAGCACCAGTGACCTCTATATGTGGAAATGCAAAAATGAGTGAAGCATGTCATGAAATCACTAAGACTCTCCTATGAACATCTCGACATGGCAACATTTAGGTTTGACTGCTTAGTGCAAACATTCTAAGAGTTTCTGAAGAGTGCTGACACATGGGCAAGGTTTGTGCTGGGATCTTCGTAGTACTCAAATTGATTGTTTCCACTTGACTGTAGGGTAAATCTGGCCAAATTCGGTCAGTACCATTTGATTGTTTGGAAATGATCAATTTGGGTAATCACTACCAAGCATGGGGAGCAGGGGTTGCGTGTGCATCCCCCGCTTACAATGTTTGGTAGTGATGGCCTTTGTGGGTAGAAGGGAAGAAAAAGAAAGAAAAAAGAAAAGAGGACTCTGAGGCCTCGGATCCGACCCACATAGGAGGGACGGATCTGATGCTTCAGGGTCAGAAGATGATCAGATTCCGAAAAGGTAAGTAAGGGGTGGGTGTGGGAGTGGATGAGGGTCGGTAGGGGGTTTTAGATGGGCCAGATCTGGCCGCAGCAAAATTGACTTTCCAGCTGAATTGACCACAGTCAAATCAGCCGTGAACAATTGTGCCACGGCCAAATCATATACATCTGGGATCTTAGTGCTCCTCTGATTGCAGAGTCTGAGTGTCGCTACTACATTGCATTACTGAATCATGTCCCATAATTTTTATAGGACTCTTTGGTTTGCAGATCTGAACCATTGCCTGTTTCCACTTGTAACTCTCAATGACTTAGCAGTCCTCTGGAGTTTATCTCAGAGGAATTATTTGTGAACCTAATTATTCTCTATTCATCGTGTGGCGCTGTTGCCAATGGCCCCCTGATTATTGGCTTAAAGGGAAATTGGGCATCGTGGGCAAGTATTGTAAGCACAAAGAGCTTATACAAATCCTTCAGGCATGGCTAAGAGTGTGACTACCACTCACCAACAACAAATATGTTTCAGATTTGTGTTTCACTGATTATTCCAGTATTCTGTCTCCTTCCAAAGATACACCATGAAGGTAAATCCCACCTCTAGACACCCCTTCCACCTTTAATATTGGGGATTGGCTCTTTGATAGGAAATATTTAAGAATATATGAATTCCTTCCTTCATCCTAACATCACATCACTTCCCTGATACATCAGGGGCACTACAGATATCCCTAATAGGATCTCTAATATTGACTGGTGATCCAATTTTACTTTAGAAACCCTGGATGTAAATGATGAGGGGAATTTGTGAAACCCAAGACTAGGGGCCTCATCACGACTTGGGCGGTAACGCCGGCGGTAATACTGCCAGCAAATTTCCCGCCGGCGGTATGAGCGCGAATTTTCGGCGGATTTCCCCCCAGCTAAGAGCTGGGGCAAAATCCGCTGAAGTCCTGATTTGGCAGACCCTTAAATCCGGCGGTAATAGCGCTACTGCCGGATTTAAGGGTTACCGCCAAAGTCGTGATGTGGCCCCTAGGTCAGGAAAATCTATTACAACACTCAGAGATGATGTATAAGGTGCTTTACTTCACTTTAGAGAACAATATATTTAGGAAGACTTAAATGTCCAAAATTGTAGCACTACGATAGAGGCAAAATGAGCTCTAACTTACATGAACTTGTTCATTGGGTGCTACTAAAGAAATTGTGCCTTGAATGTTTCATTAAACAATCAAACAGACACGTGATACTCTGTGCTTGTTTTGCTGATGATGCTCTTGTGATTTGTGAAGGCCATGAGGCTAGACCACCAGAGGCAATTTTGAAAATGTGCAAATAATTGTAGTCATGATTTGACTGACTGTTTTTGTACCACAGTATTGATTGTAGTTCCATTGGCAATAAGTAGTTTTCACTAAAATTAAAGTATGCATATGTGGCTGGGTACACTGTATCTAATGCAATCAGATGTTTTAGGGCATTTTTATGTCTGCATTTTCAAAAAATAATGGTTTTATTGAGTGGTTTTATTGGTAAATCAGGTGTTCCTTTTTTCGTTTTAGGTGACAATCAAATTAAATGTGTTTACAATTATTTTAGACAAATGTTTTTATTTTATGGGTGCCACTTACTTCAGTAGTTTTGCCATTCTATACCATTTAAAATGAAAACGATTACTATTACCAAACATAAAAGTACTCTGTTTATTTGCCTGGGAAGAATTTAGGGCAGCGCAAAAGATAGATGTGAACGGTAAACTCTAAATTCACTGTGCCAGTTGAACGGGGTAAGTACATAACCAACCAAAATATGAATAGGTTTTAAATGATCTATGTACAGATGCCTGCCTTTTCATCGATACTGTTTCTATCTGAAGTTAATGTTGTTAGTGTGCATGTGGCAGAGTTTCCTTTGAGAAGTTCCTCAAATGTGTATTTGCATACAATCCTATTATGTTGTGCACTGTGAAATGCTGGGTATTTTAAGTAAATTGGAGTACAAGTAGAAGTTATTTTGAATTTGATCACAAAACTTGATTAGTTGAAATACTTATACCTAAACCTTCACCAATATTGTCTTCATGGATACTTCCAGACTTCACTAATAATTAGCCACTGAACCAAATGCAACTCTAAGCATGATAGGGAAAGGGCAGGGGTACCGAAACATTAACCCATCAATAGTAAGAGTAGGGCAAAGAGGGGATTCAATTTCCTTTACCACACTCTGGATTTTGCATAATTTAAAGGTACTGTATCTGCTGACAGCAGCGGAAAAGCCCATTCAATGTAGAGTTTGGACAGCAGTTTGCCGAAAAAGATGGTGACAGCAATCCTACCACCAGAACAAGATAATTAGTAGAATCTGACCCGTGCGTAATCCTGCACCAGTCTCTTAACACACAGGGTTTCCACCAGCTGATTCTGGCATTGGTGGTATTTCAGTAAATATTCCTCAGTGTTTTGTGAGTTTGGGGACGTCTTCTGCACCTGCCAGCTCCAAGCCGATTGCAAACCACCTTCAGCACTACAAAGCAAGACTGAAAGCCTGCCTAGCAGTGTAGGGAATCTGCCTTTTAGAAGCACTTCCATGTGTAGAATTCCCATCTCAAAGCCAGTACTGAAGGCCGGATTATTACCTCTGGTCGCTGCTCGTATCCTAGGCCAACAGTCTGGCGGCAGAGGCAAGGTCTGCAGCAAGGGGTGCATCTGTCAGACTTCTAAAGTGGCACCTATGTGTAATATTTTAATGGACAATTTGCAAGCAGCATAGAAATGGTTAAAGTTAACATAACAATCACCCAGTCCAAGTTGGTAAAATGACAAAATCTATGCAAGTTGAAAGTGGCACTGACATTAATATTTTCTATTTTTGCTTAGCATCCCATAATATCTCTGGAAGTGTACTGCTTCCTTTGTTTAGGTAGCTCCACATATACGTCCACAAAACATAAACAAGTTGTGCTCCTTATAGAATTTTCCAGACAGTGCCAGAAATAAATATTTGAAGTATTATCTCTGTACCATGCCGTCTCCAAGAATCTTTTATTTTACCTCTCCAAATTTAGCAATGGAGACCACCATATAGGGGAGGACTTTCAAGTCTTTGTCCATTTCATGGGAGCCAAGGTCCTTTCCAATTGGTAATTATGAATACAGATTATGCATCTGCTGCCATGATGATTGCACGGGGGTGCGCGGGAAGTTTCACACGCGATCAGCCCTGTGCGAGCGGGGTACATGTATTACTGGGGTTTGTGGGAAGTTTCACACGCGATTGGGCCTGTGCGAGCGGGGTACGTGTATTACTGGGGTTCTCAGGAAGTTTCACACACGATTGGCCCTGTGCGAGCAGGGTACATCTATTTCCGAGGTATGCAGGAAGTATCACACATGATTTCGCAGTGAGAGCGGTACGTGTTTCCAGTGTGCGGGGAGTCCCACACATGAATTGGTAGTGTGGGTCCCCCAGGTGTGCCCTCTACCCCCTCCACGGCCCCTGCAGGAAACCCACACCACAGGAGACTACCCTGCACCTCTGGTTATGTCCTGCACGCAGCCCTTCCACCATGGGCATGCCCCCCAGCCAGCCCACATGTCACCTTCCACTAGTGATCACAAACCCATGTTCCCCAGCACCCCCACCCCCCGCAGTGATGGGCACCTGCCAGCAGGCCTCGACCATGTCCCCCACCACCCCCAAGCCCCAGCAGTGAGCCTCACGCCTTGACTCATGTCCCCCAGCACCCCCAGCAGTGAGCCTTAGGCCCCGACTCATGTCACCCAGCACCCCCACCCCCCAGCAGTGAGCCTCAGGCCCCGACTCATGTCCTCCAGCACCCCCACCATCCAGCAGTGATGGGCACCTGCCAGCAGGCCCTGACTCATGTCCCCTAGCACCCCCACCCCCCAGCAGTGATGGGCACCTGCCAGCAGGCCCCGACTCATGTCCCCCAGCACCCCCACCCCCCAGCAGTGATGGGCACCTGCCAGCAGGCCCCGACTCATGTCCCCGAGCACCCCCACCCCCCAGCAGTGATGGCCACCTGCCAGCAGGCCCCGACTCATGTCCCCCAGCACCCCCACCCCCCTGCAGTGAGCCTCAGGCCCCGACTCATGTCCCCCAGGACCCCCACCCCCCAGCAGTGAGCCTCAGGACCCAACTCATGTCCCCCAGCACCCCTACCCCCCAGCAGTGAGCCTCAGGCCCAGACTTATGTCCCAACAAACAACATGTCCTAACAAAACACACCCATGTCCCGAAAGCCAACCCTAATCCCCCTTGCCCTCCAATCCAAGCATGCAACCATCCACAGAACCCACTCCCAAATTACCCATGCCATGATAGATGAAATGAACCACCATGCCCATGCAGGAATGCACAACGTAGCCACACAGTGGCAACACCTGACTGAGGAAATGTTCAATGAGACATGCACAAAACCAATTACAGAACACAACACCAATTCTGAAGTAATAAAAAATGTATTAAAAACATAAAGAACTGACTTTGAGGAATAGTAAACTGAAAATCAATGTACAATGACAGAAGTAGAAAAAAATTATTGTAAATCCAATGAAGTTAAAAAAAAGAAAAATCACGTAGAATAAAAAAGTGGTCCATTGCCAATGTCCATAATAAAAACATAATCCAAATTAAAAAAAACAAAAACATTTATCCATGGTAATATAGAAAAAGAAAGTATGTAGAAGTCTGCAACTATATACAATGTAAGTCCAAATGGTCCATGATCCACAAACAAAAGGAAACCTACAAAAAAGTCCTAGGAAGAAAAAACTATGTACACACGAAGTGGAGCAATGTCCATTAACTCCAAATTAAAAGAAGAACAAAGGAAACCTTACACTATCTAACTATATACAATGGCGGCAGCCAAGTCCTGCGGCTCACTCTGTGATGTCCCAGGCCAGAGCATCATCGAACTCCATGTCGATGTCGCAGAGGCAGGCCTCTGCCCTGGCCCCGAGATCTCGTGGGGATGCACTCATGGCCTGTTCCAACTCCCTGCGAGTTGCCTCGAGGCACTCTGCAGCCTCAATGCCCGTCACATGGAGAACTCCACCCTGACCATGGTGAGCCGCGCCTCTTCCGCCTGCCGCCGCTCCGCATCTATGCGCTGGCCCAACCGCAGCCACACGGAAGACACACCCATTCCAGGGTTCTCCTGCGCTCTGGCCGATGGCTGCCCCTCTGATGTCGATGGCCCCGAGCCATCATTGCTCCCACCTAGAGCCTGCTGCTGTTGCTGCTGTCCATGTGCCCTGTCCGATGCCTGCACATCCTCCATCTGCTGGACTCCAGTTGTTGGGGTGTCCACCCTTGCTGGACCGCCGACTCCCGACAGTGGCAGGGATGGGATCTCCACCAAGCTGGCTGTGTTGGTCAGGCCAGGTCCACAGGGGGCCCTGGTGGAATCTGGGCCGGAAGACGGCAGGGAGAACGACTGGCGCATAGTCTCCACAGAGGAGGAGAGGTCCGCCAGAGCGTACGACACATGTAGGAACCCACCGACCAGGGCCCCTCCCAACAGTGCCACGTTGCAACGCTGCTGTTCGTGATGGCGTGCGTGCTCTGCCCAGGAAGCACGCACGTCATCACAAATTTCACACGTTTGCAACGTGACACCAACCAGGACAGAGCCCATACGGTCGTGGGACCCCTCGTTCGCAGGTAGTGGAGATGCAGATGGCGTGGCACTCCCCCCTACCTGCGGACGGGCCTGGGACGGAGCATCCCTGCTGGTGCATGGTGGTGCAGTCACAGGGTCAAGGACAGTGACATGCACAGGCCCCTCCGCGGAGACCTGTGCTGCCTCCTGACCCTGGCCCTGGACTGCACCACTTGCACCAGTGGTACTACCCCCAACAGGCCCCATGTGCGGCTCAGTAGCGGGCTCCTCCTCCTCTGTGGAGACCACCAACCTGTCTTCCGCCACTGCAAGCCCCTGTGGGGGCTCACCCGGCCCTTCCGCTATAGCCGTAGTGGAAGACGCAGCACCATCCCCCTCGCTCCCAGATGTTGGCAATTCCTGGAAGGGTGGCTGGGCCCTGCGTCGCTGCCCGGTGGAGGCATCCCTGACCGCTTGGCTCCACAGCGCCGTCTCCACCCTCTTCTTCACTTGACGCTGCGTAGAGGGAGATATAGACCACAAGCATCAGGGTACAGTACAATATTCCCCTAGACAGGAAGCAATAACACATGAGTGGCACTGTCAAATGTCACTTCCATCCTGTCCCTCCACAACACATGGGTGAATGCACGCAACACACATCCAGAAACAGTCCTGGCGCCTACAATCAACATCAGCATCCATGTACAAGGGCCTCTGTTAACCAAAATGTTGACTTCAAACTCACATGCATCATGGCTCACACTGGTCCCATGCACACACATCACCGGAGGGTCATGCATCATGGCTTGTACACCACAGACACAGTGGTAGACACAGTAGATACAACGGTGACCGCACTGCATGAGTGAATCCACACATCATCATTGACACGTGTCATGATATGATATGATATGGCATTAATAACGCACCTATACACAAGTTTTTCAAGGCGCAACGAGGCAAGGGGGGGACAAAGGGGAGACAGATAACGATCTTACTAGGCCAGGTGTCATTCAGATTGCGCAAGTGCATGGGAAGGGGGGACAGGAAGAGTGCAAGGGGGGTAAAGGGAGAGGGGGAAGTGCAGTACATGGGTAGTGGAAAAAATAAGATAAATTAAACACATAATAAAAAAACAGGCAAGTGCAGGAAGTGCGGACAAGTGCTGGAAAGGGGACTGAAGGGATACAGAAACAGTCCCCAAGTGCAGGGGTTGCCTGGGAGGCAGTGCAGGTGGGCAGTTGACAGGGCCTGGGCCAGAGATCAGAGGGGTGGCCAGGTAACCAGTGCAATTTCAGTCAGGAGTTCAGCAAGGGAGGGGAGGAGAGAAAGCAGAAGCAAAGAGGAAGGTTTTGAGGTGTTTCCAGAACCGGAGGTGGTTCTCCTTGAGTTTCAGGGAGGCAGGAAGGCTGTTCCAGAGAGAGGCCCCTGCCGAAGAGAGTGATCTGCCACCAACTCGTGTGACCTGCCACCATGGCGTTTCAAAGTCACACACAACACTTCTCAGACACACACACATGTGCACCATACATGTACATGACAGCAGCACCCATCCCTCACCCCCCCCATGTCCAAGAACAGAGACTGGCATGCATTCATGTGTGCATTCCGCATACAGCTCCCCATGTTGCATTGGAACACATGCACCATCCTGTTACGCTCACCTGACTCCCACGGAGGCGCTGGCCTGGTTCGCGCTGCTGTGACCTCTTCTAAGGTGATGCGCAGGGTTCGGAAGACGGACTGGACCGGGCCCCCAAATCTGGCTTGTCTGGCTCGCAGAAGTATCCTTCTGTAGGCGAAAATAGGGGATTAACTGTCTGCGGGGTAATGCAAACAGCTTCCCACTTTCCCCTCTCACCCTCCTTGAAACCCTTCTGTAATTTCTCGTAGCATCTCACCTTAGGGTCTGGAAGGACGAGCTCTCCATCCTGCTTCTGATGCAGGGGCGCATTGGTATCCAGTTACTTCACTGGATTTTCGGATTGGTGAGAACCAAACTTGCTTGGCTTCCAGGTAAGTTTTTTGATAAGAGGTTCCCCTTGTGTCCATGCATTAATGTACTAATGCTAGTGGGCCTCATCACGACCCAGGCGGTAAGTTACCGCCTGGGCCGTGACTTTACCACCATGGCTTAAACTACGTTTACGCCATGGTGGTTGGCGGACTTACCGCCCCATTCGGACCTTGGCGGGGCGGTAAGTCCCCAATCCCCATTTACCCTTCCCCATTCCCATTTTTGCCCCATAGGGCATAATGGGAGTGGGGAAGGCGTTAATTACGCCACCGTAAATTACGGTGGCGTAATTAACTCCATGGTCCCTAAGCGCCATGGATTTTAACACCTGCTAAAAGCAGGTGTTAAATTCGCCATGGCGCTAAGGGACCTCGTACTCAGGCGGTAAGGGTCGGCGCTGTTTACGGCGCCGTAAACCCCTTACCGCCTGGGTCGTAATGAGGCCCAGTGTCTTTTTCCCCATAGGGGCCGGGGTACGGAATGCCGGGGAACAGGCACCGACCCAAGATGAGAGGTGAAATCCTTGTAGAAATCAGGTAAGTCTTTAATGAGCGTTTTTTGGTAATGTCTTTTCATTCGCTCATTAACGCTGATGTCTCTTTTTCCCCTTAGGGGCCGGGGTCCGGAAATGCCAGGATGCGGCGCGGATCCGAAATGAAGAGGGAACGAATCAACAGGTAAGTCTTAACATGGAGATTTAGCTTTCCTTATTCCCTTCTCTCTCTCACCTTTTGTTCTGGTCTTTTTCTCCCTAGGCGCTGGGGCGTGACTGCGAATCCGGATGATTGCTGCTGAACATGGAGGCGCCCTGTAAAGGTGAGTGGAATGCGGCGCTGCAGCGATCGACGCGATGAGCTTTTAAATTAAAGTCTTCCTTTTCAGGATTGTCGGCGAGATGTCTCCGGGATGCGGATTTAGCAGGTAAGGACTTTTCCTTCTTCTGTTCTCTTCTTCTCTTCCTTTGCAGGTGATCCAGGATGCTGGCAGGCGTGGCAGAAGTAAGGATGCAGGAGCAGACACGGTGAGCGTCCAGCTGCTAGATGCAGAACAACGCGAAGCACGTGTGGCTGTTCGGGTGGGGTTTAAATAGCCTTGGAAGAAGTTCCAGGTATGTATCCTTCCTCCAATCAGGTATGTATCCTTCCCCGACCACGCCCGGATGGTAAATTAGTCCCACAGGTAAAGTAGTTTCTTTCAGGCCTCAAGGAGGCCGGGATCCTGCACCATGGTCTGCATCAGGTAAGTGCACCCAAGCATTCCCATAATGAGCCTGGCACCTATGGCACCAGGACGATGTCTTTTATGAGCCTGGCGCCATAGGCGCCAGGACACTGTCCAAAGGGCCCCTATATGGGGTTGCTGGGTCCTTCCTTGGGGACTGGATGTCCGCTTTCGGGGACGCCGGGCTTGAACCGGCTCCCCGGGAGCAGGCATCATGACAATCCATGTGGTTTACACATTACTGGTCTGACATGCATGCCCATGATGTCCCTGCACACACACATCCATACATGGCCTATGTCACACATACAGGCAAGTATCAGACTACCAGCACACTGCAACATGCCCTGTCTCACACCTCAATGCTTTCCCACTTACCGCTCAACCCCAGACGGGTCTGCCTCTGAAGAATCTGGGCGTGGAGCGCTGGGGCTATGTGTTCCAGGACCCTCATCTGGATGTTACTCATGCCACCCTGGCCCCCTTCCGAGAGGCGCCGGGCCTTGTAGAGGGACCTGGACCTCAGGTCCTCCCAGCGCTTCTTGACGCGCTTGATGTTGCGGGTTGCCACCTCCTCCACGTTGATGGCAACCACTGTGTCCTCCCAGATCCTCAACCGTCCTTCCTTGTTGGCACATGATGTTCCGAAGAGGGCATCATAATGACCCAGGCATGCTCCACATGGACACCAACTTCCTTCTCACTGAAGATGGTGGCCCTCTGCCTCTCTGACTGGGGTCCCCAGTGGTCTCAGATGGTGTTTGCCCCGACATGGCGACCCCCGAGGTAGGCGTGGGTGGGCAACTGGGTCCTGGGGCTGGGCTGTAGAGCGATATTATCCCAGTCGGGAGTCTTCTGTTCCAGCAGGGGTGGACACAGCAACTGGACCCCTGCAGATGGCTGATGTGCAGGCACCAAATATCAGGGCACGTGGGCAGCAGGCAGGCAGCAGCAGATTGCTGGTGGGAGCGTGCTGGGGGCACTTGGGGGCAGAAAAATGGCCTTTTGGGCAGGAGCGTGGTCTTCCGTGTGTATTTGCGTGGTCAGTTTGATACGGAGTGATTTGGCACGTGAAAAAAATTGCACATCAGCGTGTAATGCGAGGAAAGGCCCTTAGCGCGTAAGCGCATCAGTGACGTTATGCGCGCAGGCGTTGCCCACAACACGGGTGCATAGTGAATCAGCACGTGAGAAAAGTGCACGTCACCGTGCTATTGGAGGAAAGGGCCTTAGCGCGTAAGCGCGTAAGTGATGTTTCACGTGTGGGCTGGCTTAAAAGGTACGAGTATCATGCTATTTCCTTGTACTTGCTTTTTGTGGAGAGCGAGCGGGTGTATCTTGTACTTCTTGTTGGTTCACATGCGATTACTTCACAATGTTTCCAGTTCGTACTCCCTGTTTCCTCAGACTGCGTTCTTTTCTTCTTTTGTTGTGGGGGTTGACAGTGAGTCGCGCACTTATTTCCCAACTGTGGTTGCCCCCGTGTGTTGCGTACCCCTTCAGTGGTCATTGTAGGCTGCGTGTAACACGTGTACGCTTATTTTTGTGTTTCTGGGTGCCACAGCGTAGTGCAGGTTTATTTTGTCATGCACGTGGTCTACCAGGGGTTGCGTGCAGGTGTGCTTTTGTTTTTGGGGTGCCTGTGTGTTTGCGTGACCCGTCATCTTCCGCCAGGGGTCACTTACAGCCTTGCCAGAGCACTAGGGTACGAATTCCATCTAGTACCCTACCCCTTTGACCCCAATTACCCAGGACAATTGTTTACTGCAACTCCCACATGCACAACAACATCAGTGCCATGGTTGGGAGGCGACCAAGAAGTAAGGGAGGCAAAGGTGGCCGACCTCCAAAAGGTGGGCGTGGTGGGCGCGGTAGGGGCCATGGCCAGGATTTGCAGGGTGCCCCTAGAGCCCTGTGTGTGGAGGACCAATCGGGGACACCCATGTCCCCCCAATGGTTGTGGGAAATGTAGCTGACACCATCCCAGCTCAGCCCTTGTTGGACCGGCCCATTTTGGCACCTGAACCAGCACAGGATGACTCCCAGGCTGACTTCCAGGTCAGCAAGTCTAAGCCACATGTGGCGGTGAAAGTTGCTGTCACCAGGCCACGTGGATATGGGGCAGCAATGTCATCTGCTGCCCCAAGTAGCCAGGGTAGGGAGGCTGCAGGGGCAGCTGCAGATCAATCCACCCCAGCTCCGAGTCTCCCAGCTGGGACAGTGTCGGTCCAGGTCCATCAAACCGATGGTGGCCCTGCCAACATCACTCTGCAGCCAATGCCTGCACCAAGACCTATGGCCATTGTGCCTTTACAGGCTTCTGTTACTCAGGCCACCTGCGCTTCTGCCCCTACTGACCAGAGCAGCGTAAGCCACTCAAGATCCGCATCACCTTTGAAGAAGAAGAAGAAGGGTGCTCTGGCACTACAGGCTGAGACCCCAGACACAGCTACACACTCCGGCACGGCAATAAAGCCTAGCTTTAATGATACCGAACTTGATGCACTTGTGGCCTATGTGTCGGCACATAGCCGCGAAATGTTGGTGACTGCAGGGTGCAAGACCACACCTGGTCAACGTAGGGCACACTGGTAGACCATCGCGGACCACATTAGTGCCCTTGGATTTGTCAGGCGCACAGCTGATGATTGCTACAAGTGGTGGGATGACCTGAAACGCAGAGCGAAGAACAAGCTGGCTTCCAATCATGCCTCTACTCTGGTGACTGGTGATGGGTCTCCACCAGAGGACAACCAACTCACTGAACATGAGTCTGTTGCTGGAACCTTCGTCACGAAGGATTGTCCGGTGAGTGCCCATGCATGTGTGTGTAATCCATGTGTATGTTGCATGGGTGACATGTTCAGAAAGAGTGCCAGGTGAGGGTGTGTAGTCCTGAGTGGTATGGGTCACCCATGTGCTTCCTCCAAAACATTCAGTGGCCTTGGATTTGGGTATGACAGTATCCCTTCTGTCCACAGTAGCCAATTAGCACAACATTACTGCAGTTGCCCTTGAACTGTCATCTTGCAACAACATTGTTCTGAATTTTTCTGTGTTCATTCAGCCTGATTGTTTCAATTCTCCCATTTTTCAAACTCATTTTTCACCCCTAATGCCACATATGTGACATGCTTCTATCATTGATTACACCCCACATTGGGCCATATTTATTACCTTATTATGCAAATGATTACACCATTCAGGCTGATTGAGTAAGGGCCTGATCGCAAACATTTCTGGGGCCTCTTTGAATGTGGAACATGATCATTTTTTCGTGTCATGTTGAAGTGACCAACCATTGATGTATCCATTTGCATGCCATCACTGTATCATTGTACACTGGATGTGTTGCAGTGTATGGCACATGCGTATTTTGACACAGTATTTTGCATTTTTCATTCCATCATGTCCATCTCACATGGATGGGTGACAGTACTCATTCACTGACATATGGCTGTACTTGTGAAATGTACCATGGCTATGCTACATGGCATCTATGTGCTGGCATGTGTCATGTATGTGTATTGGACATGCCACTCAGAGGCTAATGTGTGATGCCAGTACTAACCAGCATGCAGCAAATGTGTTGCTTTTCCATCTTGGTGTCCTCAGTGTCTGCTTTTTGCCTCCCCTTCCAACTCATTGACAGTGCATGCATGCCAGGGTTATAGTCATGTGGGACATGTGTAGTTCATGTACTGGATCTCTGACTTGTCAGGCCTATGTGTGTGCTATATTGCTCATTTCTGTTTCCATTTGTTGTCTTTCATGTTTTTGCAGATGATGCTGTTGAGGTGGAGGATATGGTGCAGACCCAGAAGGAATCTCAGGTACGACCGGGCACCAGTGGAGGACGTGGTGTGGTGGTGGGTTAAAACCCAATCTTACTGCAGACCATACTGTCCAGGGGTGTCTCTGGTTGCACCTCCCCAGACCTCTTTGATTCAGGTGCTGAATCGTATGATGAGACTTATGTGCTGTCGCAGGTGAGTGTTTCTGGCAGGGATTCTGTTCTGTCCAACCCACCTGCACCAGGGGTAGAACCCTCTATGGTGATGTCAGTGTTGGTAAGTCCGCCTTTGGCAGTTACGAATGCAGGGTCACACTCCACAACATCTGATCCTGTTCCTGGGCCAGCAGATCAGAGGGGGAATGCAGTCCTGTAGCCTCAGGCAGTGCCAGCACAGCAAGGTGTAGATCGCCTTGCCCCAAACAGGTGTGGTGCCCGCCGATGCGGTGGCCGTATGCCACCAGGCAATACTGTATGGGAAAACTCCATGTACGGTATAGCTGCAGAACAGGGAGCATCGGTTGAAAAGATGGCTCAGGCATTGGAGAGGGTGGCCACTTCCATTCTCCCCCCTGAAAGGAAGATGGAGCAACAACAGCAGGCAACAGACTCCATTTGCCAATCACAGAGGGAAGACATGTTGGCGTCCAACAGGGACCGACGGGTGGCACTGGAGACTCTGCGGGAAGCCATTTCTCTAGAGTCACAGGTCCACAGGGAAGTCCTGAGGTTAGAACTCCAGTTCCTCAGGCAGACTCTAAGTGAACTTGAGGCTTCCTGAAATTTAAGGTCAGAACAGCAGCTGTAGCAGCTCACACGTTCGCTCTCAGCTGAGCTGCAGGCAACTCGGGAGGAGATCCGGGCATCATGCGAGGCCATGCGTGCAGAAATGTAGGCAACCCGTGAGGTGCTGCATGGGGATCTCCGCACTATCATCCTCCAGAATCAGACCTTCAACACCTGCATGCTTGCTGCCATGGAGGACCATACCAGGGCTTTGCGTGGGCTGCCTCCCATAGCACCACCACCTCCTGATGCAGCAGCATAGGGTGAAGAGAGCGACAGCAGCAGTTCTCCGACAATAGCGAAGCCGTGCAGGCCATGAGCCCATGGAGTTTTTGTTTTGTTGCAACATCCACGCAGGTGGGTGTTGGTGTGCACCCTGTCCTCGAACCTCCTGGGTGCCTCCTCTGGACCCCACATAGCCATTTTTGATTTTTTTTTTAAAGTGTGTTGCCTTGTGTGGCTCCCGTCGGCATCCACTGTGTATTCCAGCTGGGCACATGCAGGCTTGTCCTGTCTTTGAGTTAGATTCTTGGGTTCCTAACACATACATCCCTCCTGCTTCCCTTTCCATGGGCTTGCAAAGGGTGTGACCAAGTAACAGTGACTTACACAGTGACATTGGGCTCCCAGGAGCTGTGTGGGCAGTCTGTAGTCAAAACTGTGTGTACATCCCTAGTGGGGATTGTTGTTGTATTGAACACTGCATGGTGTATTGATATGTGCTTGTGCATCCATGTCTTCCTCCTTATTCACAGGTACCTTCTTCATGTCTTCACAAGGCCATCTCCTTTGCAGATGCAGTTCATGTTGTATGCAGTGCACTGACACATTTGCCTGACAGCAACACTCTGCAGTTGGAAGGGGTTGATGTGCTGGCTTATTCAGGTTGTAAGACTTGCACTACTTTGATTTGGTACTGTCATATTTTGGCAATGTTTCATCCTGTGTTGCTGTATTGTGTTGCTGGTAAGTATTTCATCATGAGGGCTGTTTGTTATTGATTACTGGGAGCATATTGTCTGTGGCCTGTTTCCATTTGGGACAGTTCACTTTGTGACACTTGTGTCATGTGTTGTGCATTCCTTTGTTTGCTTTCACATTGCATGACATGCCATGGTGTGTTGGGTGGCGGAGATGGGGAGGGGTTTGGTGACATGGCACTGTTTTCATGTTGTATTTTGTAAGGGGGTAGTCATTCATGCAGCATAAATGTGTGTCTTTTTGTGACACAGCATTGGTTGTCTTTCGGTAGGTAGGGATGCAAACAATGTAACACTTCCAGGTGACCAATCTCAGGCTGGTATGGTTGTGACCGTTGACTGTCCCTTATGTCATCATCATTGATTATCAGCTGGTATGTGCCAGGGCTGTGTGCACTCCACAGGGGTGTGATTTTAGGTGAAGTAATTAGCCACCAGCTGAGTACAGGCTGCCTCACCACGTGCCCTTTCCCCTCCCATGCGCAGCGGCCGTGCATGTGGTTGGGGATGTGGGGGCACCACCATGTCCACCGGCAGGCCCCGGCGGGTTGCAACATTGTGCAGGACACATGCTGCCACTATGATCCTGCACACTACTGGGGGCGCTTATAGCAGCTGCCCACCAGAGCGGTCAAGGGAGCGAAAGCGTGACTTGAGCACTGCAAATGTGCGCTCCACTATGCTCCGGCTTGCAATATGGGCTGTGTTGTATCTTACCTCGGGTGGTGTGGTGGGGTTCCGAATTGGCGTCATCATGTGGGTGCTCAAGGGGTAGGCACTGTCCCCTGGGGAGGTGATGATGGGTATTATGAGTGAGGTTGTGACATTACTCAGTATCTGACATGCATGCATGTGCAGAGGCATGTATACTCACCAAGCAGCCATGTATCGCCATGCCGCCCAGCTTCTAGGTCCCGCATTCTGTAAATGAAACTGTCATGGGTGGACCCTGGATAGTTGGCATATACTGAGGTGATGATTTCTTTGGCATCACATACTACCTGCACGTTGATGGAATGCCAGTGCTTGCGGTTTCTATAGATGTGCTCAGTTGCCCTGGGAGGACGTAGAGCCACATGGGTGCAATCAATGGCACCTAGCACTTTGGGGAAGTGTGCCACCCCGTAAAAATCCTGGACGGCAGCCTGCCTTTCTGCAGGTGTTCTGGGCAGGTATGTGCCTGCGGACTGAAGAGCGTGCAGTCATGATGGCCAACACCTGGTGTAGGCAGCATGACTGCATGGCCTGTGACACCCCCCCACTATGGCACTTGTCCGCTGAAATTAACCAGTGGCCAAGAAGTGCAGTACATTGTGCACCTTTTCCAAGGGACTAGGGTGCTTGGGAGCATATGGTGGGTGATGTGAGGTCATCCTCCCATCACTCACCAGGTCGAGTTTTATGTGAGGTGGAAACCTGTACCTCCCACACACCTGGTCATCAGGCATCCCAAAAAGGCTGGTCCTAGGTGTAAAAATTCTGGGCCTGACTATCCTCCTTCTCCTGAGGTGTCCCACGACCACTGCTGCTAGGAACGGTATATTCATCGTGGCGTTTGAGCTTGTTTGTTGTTTGCGCGCACTTTTATGCTGGGCAAAGCCACGTATGCCTGCTTCCTGCTGGCGTACGTGTTTCCGGATTAGTGTGTCTTTTTTGGTGCACGCGTTTCCCCTGTTCGATTCCATGAATACGTGTTGTAGGCGCACGTGTGGGCATTCCGCACATTTAACTCCTGTACTTCCCCGTAACGCCCACATTTTCACGCGTTGTTCCCCATTCCACGTGTTCCGCCCCGTGTTCCGCCCACTTTTGTTGTGTGCGTCGCACTATGTGCGCTTTCGCTGTGCGCCTAGCGCACGCCATTTGATGACGTGTGCGCCCGCGTGCGCCACGCAGGATTTTAGCGCACATCCCAGGATTTACACACGCACAGACTTCCATGAATCGATGTGCATGGCTTTTGCACGCTTGCGCTGCAATTTTCGCACTTGCGCTGTGACTCACACGCTTTCACACGCTTGCGCAGAGATTTTCGGTGCACATTAATTCCATGAATCAGCCTCTTAGTCACCCCACCCCTTTCCCTTGATTTCAGCAAAAGTTAAAAAAAATGTTGTGGGTTAGTGGCTTGGCGAAGCATTATTCCTTATACAATTCTGCACCGTTTCACCAATCTGCACCAACTTTTAAACAGCTACCTGTATCTATGAGGGAATGAAATCAGGGGCAATGCCGGGTATATCAGCTAGTGTTATATAAATTTGATAAGAACCCAGCTGTAGCGTATAAAACATTTGATAGAGATGTATCTGAACCCCTATACATTTAATTGAACCCCAATAAATGTGATGCCTCAAAACAAGATACACTTTTTATATGAATTGTATATACATGTTATAAGAATTCCAAGGAGTTTCATATTAAAATGTGATTTGATGACTCCCGAAAATATTTATATACATTTGATATGAATTTCATATAACTTTGATAAGCAGTCTTATGAATTTGATATACAAATTTGATATTGATTTATCTGAGCTCCAATAAATTGGATTGAACTCATAGAAATTCTAGCCCCTATCCCACACACAAAAGAAATGTGGGTGTCATGATGCGCCTAGCCTTTTTTGCCACAAGATATACACATTATACACAATTGAAACTCTGAACAACCATAAAACACTTAAAAAATGGAGGGTGAATCAGAAATCAATAACACCTTTTTATTTAAGTGTTTCTAGCTTTTTCTTTTCCGCCTTCATGTGTTCCTTAAAATCCAAAATGCAATGTATGTTTTCACAGAAAATGTCAGGTTTCAGCATATTTGTGAAGGCGGGGATAGTGTGTTACTGTGAAAAGTTCCCTTCTTGTTGTGAACAGGTTTCAGCAGGTCTGTGAAAGACAAAGCAGAGTGGTAGGAGAGGCTGAGATCACAGGGAAAAGCGACATGCCCGGGAAGCAACAAACAGGCTTGTGAGGAAGCAGAGCCACTAGATGCTGAGGCCACTTTTAGCAACAAAAAAAAAGAAAAAAGTGGGTACATCCAGAGGGATGCATAATGAACACATAATTTAACAATCACACACATACACAGCTCCTATGGCAACACAGGAAACTGAACATCGCTCATGGATAAGCGCACAACACCCAAAAGTTATCTACAATCTAAAAAGTCTCTAAAATTGTCTACAAACACATTTATACTCCTGCTACCAATTCCACTTTCTAGTCTTGAGGCCAACCCTTCCCGTATTCATCCACTGGCTGTCAAAGTGCTAAGAAAAGCCCTATTAAGAAGACCTGCTAACTACTGAGAGGCCACCTGTGGATTTTGCTGCATGTGCGGATTCCTGGAAGCCTGGTTAAAAATGTTGTGTTGATTGTAGCTCAGAAGCCGGAACGACGAGTATTATACGGGCATACAACATCCAGGCACACAATGCACAGTGCACACAATTTAAATGCAGCTCAAAAGCACTATGTAAGCATGTGTAACACGCACATGCACACACATTTAGGGAGAGCAGTCCATAACATCTCTAGCAATACGAAAGTTAGTTCGATTTTATGCAAAAGTTCAAGTGAGTTCTTGGCAATAACATCTCTGAAACATAAGGGTGTGTGCTCAAAAGCTGACTAATACACACAGATAATAAAACAAACAATCTTTGCTATAATAATGATGTCAAAATCCCAGTATTCATATGTAGAGACCCCCGAAATGGTTCTTACAGTTTCGTAGCACTGTAAATAACAGATGTTACTAAACCATGTATACCTGAAAAGTAGGGGCAGCGTCTAGAATGGCCTAAGGGCTTTTGGTATGTTTGCTCTGAGATTTGCCTTGCATTTCAGCTGGGGCAGATGAATAAGTACATGCATGTTATCGGCTGGCATGGTACAAAGAGCGGAAGCGCAATTGAGCTCCATCTGAGTGGCCATTCCTTTCAGGATGTTGTACATATTTGTGCAGACTCCATACGACAATGTACAGCTGTATTTATGTTTTTCACAACAGATCAATACTCCTTATAGTGGTACATCACTTTTGAAACTTTTGATATAGAGGATAGCTGTTAACCCATACGTGGGTCTAAGGGTATTAAGAGTATAACAACACTGGTTATAGGTTTGTTTAATAAGTGCATTGTTACTTTAATCAACATACCATTCAGTCTTTAAGTGTTGCAAGGTGGGGGAGTACTTCAAAAAAATGAACTGCTCAAGCTATGGCGGAGGGTCACATGAGACAGCACAATTGCAACCCTGTTGTAAGCCATGTGGGCACAATCTGAAAACTGAAAAGCCTTAACAGGGAATGAACATAGCTTTATAAAGATGACTTGGGAGCATGAGGGGCACACTGCAACAGAAGTCCAGATTTACCATTGTGATTGCAGTAAGCCAATCCCTTTGAAGAGCAATGGCTTATCTGAGTGCAAGACACAAATACAGGATCCTCTGCTTAGCCCATGTGGGGATCAAACAGCCCGCTATATGACAGTGCTGTAAAGGTTGACTGGTCTCCAGTGTGAATATATAAGACAATATTCCTTTGAAAAAGCCAGATACCTGGTTGTGTGTTATTAGTCTATAGTTTTAAACTTTTAAAGGCAACTGTTTTATTGACATGTTGAGATCGTATTTTAAAAATCCAAACCTTCCTTGGCTCTCTGGGCATTGCAATTGCCCTATGGAAATATCAGCGGGTTTTGGGGGTCTGTGAAAAGATAACATTCCTTTGGAGCATTTGACCCCTGGGCATAACGCAGCTTTGGAGCATGTGTACAGAGAAGTATTGATAGCTCTGTGCGTCACTGGTCACACCTTGTATTATTATTCTTTAGCAGTTGTATTCAAACTATTTTTAAATCATTTTACTGCATATCTGCTTATATTTTCCGTTGAAAGCACTCAGTTTGAAGAGCCTTGATATTTTAAACTTTAAAGACAACTGTTTTATTGACATGTTGAGTGTGTGTTTTAAATCCAAATTATCTTGTACGCTCTTTAAACGTAGAATGGATTCCATTCGTGGGACTGGACGTCTGTCTGTCAGTGGGTGATCCACAGACTGGTGCTGGCAATATGAAAAGATGTCTACCCCTCGACATTAATCCTAGATTAATCCTAGATCCATTGAAAGAAATTGAAGAAAGACTACCTTTGACGCCTCTTGGCTACATCTGCGGTATAGAAAATGCTACAGCAGGTCCGATTTTTTTTTTATCAAGGTGCCTTGCAGTCAGCTTGATCAGAGGGCCTTTTCAATGGTGGGGACTGATCTGCAATATGGGGATCCTGTAAAGTTCAATCAGTTATGGTCCTTGGGACACGGGCTAGCTGTTATAACAGAAGCCATATAAACATTGGTCAGGCATATATTACAAACTGTTGGACCCAGCGATTTCATCCAGATATGTATTGATGCTGATGGTTTAACCAGGCCATTTTTTACAAGGCAATCCATTTGCGATGTCTTCTGTGTTTTATAATTTCTGGAAAATCTGAGGATGCTCATGCAAAGTGAGACCAAAAATGTGTCTTGAACCATTAAGAATCAGTGTGGTAGCCGTCAGGCTCCGCACCAGAGTTATTTATACACTTTGAACAAAGTCAGTCACAGTCACATCAGAAAATCTAAAAACATATGGCTATTAAACTTCAATCATGGGCCATTAAATCTGTGTTTGACGTCTAGTCTCAAAGGTTTAATCGAAACTGTGGAGCTTTACGGACCCTGATATATGTGACAAAGCATGTAAAGCCCATAAAGAGCTTAGTATTCTGATGGATACGCCTGTGAGTTTTAGACAGTTTGCTCTCTTTGAGGGCATTTTGCAAGAGCCATCACAATACTGTACAATGTACTGCAACACAAATGTATGGTGATACTTCCTGCTAACAGTTAATACAGCGAAAAACACATTGTATGTTCTATATTACGAAGATCATTTCTATGGTATAACAAATCTAGAAAACTTCCTCAGAGGCTAAAAATCTCTGTAAGCATTGTCATCACATTTTCAACAACAAAGATAAACAGAGCTGTCAATAACATAGACGTTTTTTCTTAAGAAATTAGTGCAAATCAATTAAGGAGACCTTCAAAAGGTCTGCAGTGTCATTCCTTTGTGAGGGCAAGTATTTGTCTAAATATTCACATTAAAAAAGTGCTGAGGGGGCTAGTGTCTGTGTCACGTGCAGGAAATGTACCGCCAAGAGTCATATGTGTAATGTGTTCATTTCCCTGGTATGCAATGTGACTGTTGTCAACATGGTGGAGCACCTCTCTTATATGACACCTTGTAGACCTCAAAAGATGGGCAAGGATTATATTGTGTGAAACATGGAAGCTAGGCAGGAGGATATAACGCACCAGCCAAGCTACATTTATGCCAGACATTTAATAGGTGAGGTTGTGTGTTGTTTCCCCACAGGCCTATTTGATTGAATCCTAGTTCACCAGGACTGATCACGTCACTGCGGGGAAACATTTCCCACTGCGCTTCCGCTATTCACTAATCTCCTATGCTGGGGACTCCCTCAGAACCCTTTCAGTCTGCCAAACCCTCCTCCTCCCAATGCTTGCCCTGTGTTCAGCGGGGGACACCCATGGCCCGCTCCCAGTCCCATTCTCCGTCGCTCTCTATCTCGTTCTCTCTCCTCCCCACCCTCCTTCCCACAATCACACTCACACAAACATGGAGACAAACACACATACAATACCACACACACACAACGTACATACCCCAGTCCTTCCTTACCTTCTTTCTCCATCTTTCATCACTTCAGCATTCCCAGCAGGTTCGTTAAGTGTGAATAAACCTGATGTATCTGTATCCAGTCATTTTATTGCGAAGAAAACAGAGTGGTACATAACAGAGCAGACAATAACACGGAAAACCACCAAAAATATTAAATAAATATATAAAGGGTAGTGGGACAAAGGGTTAAAATGGTCAGGATGGGATTGGGATGCCTTTCAAGGGGTGGCAAAAAGTGGGGCTTTGGGGGACCACCCAAATAAAAAATTAAAACAAATTCAGCGCTTTCTGTTGTTTTGTCTGCTGTGTTGTGTATCACTCTGTTTTGTGGTCGGTAAGATCACATATAACTGATTTATTATGCTGCACAGGGACTGATTTCCAGTTAGTTAGGATGCAAAGAAATCAGCTTGAGTAATAAGTAGTGAATAATAGTGAAACTTTTCACACAGGGCGCTAACTCATGTCAATGCTTGTGGTAACATTGCAAATATGTTTTGTCGACTCCTTGAACTTCTTACCCCTGAAACTCAGTAAAACCCCAAAAGTGTTAAGATTTCCCAGTTCAAAAGGCTTCTTTCCACATCTTTTCAACACAGCAGCTAATGAAAACTGTGTAAGCCCAATCCAGGCCCCCCATCAATATTGCATTTAATGCATGATGCCTAGCGAAAAAGACCAGTTCATGACATGGTATAAAGCAAATTAACACAGTGCATTTGACTTTCGCAAGGAGTTAAGGGCTTACTATAAAGAGGGAGGGGGTCATTCAAATAACTTGTCGGGAAACACATGTACAGTGTTGCTTACACATGTCATACATTGATCCTTTTAAAAGTGTCACACTGGCTAGTTGCTGTATGAGGAGTGAAATAATTCAACAGTTGTTTTATCACAGGTTTCAATACTCTGACAGGTACTAGGTCTGAGCAGTTGTTTTAGAGCACCCTATTGAAACAGATGTTACTATCCAGTCAGGGAGTTCACGTTGTCAGTATTTGGGAACATGAGAGGCACTCAATGGTAAAAAGCAATCCAAAAGTGGGTAGTTTTCTTAAAGACAAGAAACTTCCTGACCCCATACAACCCTGAGATGTATTGTATGGAGGTTGTTAAACTATCACATTTCATAGGGTGCACAAATACACTACTTAGATTTCACCAGTCTATAACTGGCTGTGAACAATGAAAAACCATGTCCGATAGGACACCCTCTGGCTTCTGGCATTGGTGTGTGGATAATGCACAAACATGAGGGCATACATTTCCATATGGAACACACTGAGGACATACTTGCTCAGCGGCTGTTAGCAAAACTATTTATTAATTCGCTATGGGGTAAGTTTGCACAAAGACTTTATTTGTCAAACACAGTGGTCATCACAGACCCTGATGAGCTTCATGATTATTTATTTGATAATTCTTGTGACAAGAGTAGCTGCATGTTCATAGATGATGAAACAGCTTGCTTGTGCTGGTGATACGCTATGGAATACTCAACAATGTATGATGATACCAATGTATATTATCATTTAAAACAGCTCACATGCATTTGAAGCTGTACTGTGTAATGGAGCAATTGCAAGAGAGGGTTCTATATCATGACACTGATGATGTTATCTTTGTCAGAGCCGCTGGGGATGTCAATCTGGCCACAGGCAATTTCCTAGGGGATCTAACTTCAGAGCCAACCCTGATGAGTAGATTGTGGAGTTCATATCTTCAGGACCTAAAACGTATACCTATCACTTATCTCTAGGGACTGTCAGTGTGAAAGTACAAGGATTAACACTGAATATTAACAATACAGCTGAGCTAAATTTTGACAGTTTGAAAAATCTTGACAAAGTCGTACACAAAAGGAGATGTGTGTAACAACCCTACAGCTATTACCATCATACAGCTGTGTATCGTACATGACAAAACACAATGGGAAATTTGCACAAGTACAATACAGAAGACTCTTAGGGTTGTGTATGATAAAAGGATGTTAGCACTAGGAGGCTTGCCACATCCATATGGCTATAGAATATCCGGTGTTATGGATACCAGACTCCAACATCCTTTTGCATGTGTGCTGGCCGGCCCTTCTACTTGTAGGAAGAATGATTTTGTCAGAAGACTTCTAGAAAATGCACACACATTGATTCCCAAATGCCATTGAATATCATATGGCTGTACAGCTATTGGCAATATCTATATACAACTTTACAACAAATTCCATCACCTCCGATTTGTTGAAGGTAAGCCAGACAGTCTCAACAATGATCACCTTCTACCACCTAGCATGGTAAATATGGTCATCATTGATGATTTGATGACAGAGTGTGGCCAGAGCGCTGATCTAGAAACACGCTTTAATAAGTATTCACATCACCACAATCTAAGCATCTGCTATATCATGCCAAAATTGTTCAACAAGGGTAAGATCAACAGATCTATAACACTAAATGCTAGTTATACAGTGTTCTTTAAAGACCCCTGTGATAAACAAAAACTAGCCATGATAGCTCAACAGAAGATGTATCCATCCTAAATGCAATTCTTCATGGAGTCTTTTGAAGATGCTACCAGTAAACCATACAGATATCTGTTGGTTGATTTAAAAACAACCACTCTAGAGGATTATAGATTGTGCACCAATATAATCCCACCTGGGGTCCCTGTTTTTTACACCCCATCAAAGTCATCTAAAACATCTAGAAAACACCCCTACATACAGTACCACGACAGTGATTGAGCTTTCAACATGTCAGAACACATAAAGGGAAACATTGTGCTGCTTAAAATGCTTGTATATGCCTCCACCGCAGTGCAAGGCCTCTCTAACTATGGCCTCTGACAATCTGGTGGTTGCTATTTCTGAGATTTCCCAGAACACTTTAAAAAGACACATCCCTTAACACAACGCCAAGTAAGTGTGGTAAAATAGAAGCTGGGCGTAATAAAAAAACTGGTTAATAAACAGGTATCCATACGGTCTAAATAAAAAGTGGTATCTCAGGCTGGTATATTCATAGGATTACTCATAGGCATAGCCCTACCACTAATCATCAGATTGCTTGGAGGTCAGTGGTCGAGCATGTCCACAAAATGTATTTGGTGGACAAGAACAAGTTAGAAAGGTTCGCATCTGCACCCACAGAGAATTGGGATACACAGACTGTTGCAACCATGCCGGTGAACTCTGAAATAATTGATGTTTTAAACATGCTTGATTTAACGGCTCAAGATTAGGGGCCTTATATGCAAATATTCTGCATAAATACCTGAATCAAGCTAGGCATGGCGATGCAGAAAAGAAAAGAAATACCATTATACATGCAACCCAGTGATTTTAGCAGTGTGAAGGTTTCACAGGCAGAGACATGGTTGCGGCGGACATGGTGAATACACTTAGCCAGTGCTAAAGACCTAATGTGGAACTGCTGCTACATAGAATGGAGCTTGAAAAGGATTTGGCGGCCTGGACTGATAGGAGAGACTTTATTGGCAGTGGTAGGGTTGTCTCACGACCCGCAGGAGAATCGTCCTGTTCAATGCCCTTATTTACCTCCTCCTCCTCACCTGTATTTGGATCTTCAGATGAGTCTTCTGATGATATCGCCCTCCTTTCTCTCCATGCACTGTCTGGCCTTTTTGTGCTGACCTTAGGACGGGCTCTACTGGAGGCCACCTTGCCAATTAGCTATCTGCTCGGCAGTGGGACCCCAGGGAGCTCACCCCACTACCAGGTAAAAGCGTGGCTGAAAAACCCTGGTGATGTGATGGAATTGCAGGTTCTGTCGAGTGTTGATATCTTGCTTGCAGAGCAGACTGCAATCACCAGAATGCCCCGGGAAACTCCAATTGCCTGCCATGGTGCTTCGAAAATGTAGGGCAAACTAGCTCCGTGGAGCTATACTGGAACCAACCTTTCACTTGTCGCGGAACCAACAGCAGGCAAGGGGAAGGAGGCTGGAAACATCCGAAGAGGACTCGGATGACTGAAATGGAAGGTTGAGGAAACGGAGCCGTGCAGGACTGGCAGACAATTCAGCAAAACCACACACACAAGCGGGAAAGGACTGGCAGGAATGCCGAGGGGAGAGCAAGAACAAAGAGGGAAAAGCAAGGGAAGAGGGAGCCACTTACTACCGTAAGAGCGGAAGAAACACAGCATGTAAACCCATTGTGAATGAAGGGTTGCAACGCACTGATGGCTTGAATGGGCGTGTTCTTGTACACGTTCTAGTGTGATGGGAAACACTAGACTGCTACTTTCGCTTCTTCCGGCGGCCAGTGCTAGCCCCTCTTCCATTTCCACCACAGTTTCCATGGCGTATGCATCATGACAGTATGACCCCTTCTCAAAGCGGCCCCCCCAGGCTTCCCCGGATGGTTGCGATGGAAGTGACACAGGAGTCTGGGTGTGTTGAGGTTACTTACTGTCTCCCAAGATCTTTCCATCCAAGGGTAACCTTTCCAGAGAATGAGATATTGAACCACCCCGTGTTTATATCGGGAGTCCAAAATAGGGCAGACTTCATACTCCTGGTTGTCGTCCAAACTTGGTATCTTCTTTTTCATCTGTCTGTTATGTGGGTCAGGTTTGTATTCCTTAAGAAGGGAGATGTGAAACACTCCATGTATCTTGCGAAGGGGATATGGCAAAACTAACCGGAAAGCCACTGGATTTATCTGTCGGCTGATAGTAAAAGGTCCAATGTATCTTGGCACAAATTTTCCTGAATGTACCCACCTGGGTAGGTATTTGGTCGATAGCCAGACCTTATCCCCCGCCTGTTAAGCTGGATTTGTCCCTCTTTTTTTGTCTGCCCATTTCTTATAGTTCCGGCGACTGGCTGACAGGGTTTCCTGGGCTTGCTTATGAGTCTGTTTCAGAGTATTTAACAATTGATCGATGGTGGGTATATTGGTGGACGGAATTGTGGAAAAGGGAATATGTTTGGGATCGTATTTATACGTACACCGGAAAGGACTCATGCTATAGCTGAGTGAATTGTGTTATTATATGAGAATTCGGCCACCGGTAAGAGTTGATGCCAATTATCCTGTGTTTGACTGCAAAAACATCTGAGGTACTGTTCGAGGGTGGCATTCAGTCTTTCTGTTTGTCCGTTGCTCTCTGGATGAGAGAAACCAGCGCCTGTCTGTGAATCCAACATGGCAGGTGTTCCCAAAAATATGACGCACCTCACACTTTTCATCATCCACCAGACAGGGAAGTAAGTCCACGGACCAAACCCAGATATCACTATTTGTTTTACCTACTTTTTGGTGTTTTTAAAAAATGTGACTGGGCGGATTTACAACATATTTACAAAAGCACGCTTTTGGGCACAAGCTGCCCCTCTTGCCACAAATTTGGTGAAAATCTGTCCAGCAGTTTGGCCTGTAGGCGTGAGCAAACATTTTTTTTCTATTGCGTCTATGGGAAAAACCACACATTGTGTGACCCCCCTATAACTTTGCCCCCCTTGACGAAACTACACCAAACTTTGCAGGATCAATCAGACTGGGCTATATACCTATTTTGCAAAGTTTTGAGACGAATCGTTTGGGGGGGCAAAGTTATAAGCCACCCAAAAAGTACTCTTCCTATGGGCTGAGCAATTTACAAATACCAACAAGGCCGCTACCGCTGGCCGTGTAATAAATGTATAATTTACTGGATTAACTATGCCATTGACTGTGCTATGCAATTACTCTACATCAAATAAATTACTCCAGCCACTGATGCAGGTCATAGAAGTTCACAATTGGAATGAAAGATTTAAGAAAGAAAACGCACCAGGCAGAGCAAGTTGAGGGATAGATGTAGTGAGGGAGGCAAACAGGACTTGTGGATGTTGGGGAAACCACATAATAGAAAAAGTGAGATGTACATCAGAGCAATTTAAAAATAAAATGTATTTAGATTTGGAAACAAAACATATAGGGCCTGATTAATGGAATATTTGCCCGGTTCAAAGTGATTTTGCACTGCTGAAAATTAACTTTGCACTGTTGACACAAACCCTGATTTATGGAACCATGCAAAGCGTCTTTTTTCTATGCAAAGTCTGGGCAAAGTCACTTTGTACTGCAAAAATGAATATGCACTGACTTTGCCCGGACAAGAATCAGGGTTTGTGTTCGCAGCGCAAAGTCACTTTTCAGCATTGCAAATTCACTTTGAACCGGGCAAATATTCCATGAATCCCCTTAGGATCTAATAGACCAACAATGCACAGCATGTGTCCACAGCTTAAACATGAAATTGCGAAGTACAACCTAGCGTAGCATAACAAATGTACAGGAGCATAGCATTTCAAATCATGGGAGAGTATACAGAAGATAGCTTAGGAGAAAACAGCTCAGACACATGACAAAAATATGCCATAGCAAAGCATCCATAATGCTCTATCAATGGAAGCAGCAACTATGAGACCAGGTCTAAGCCAGATTTAATTAGGAAAAAATACTGTGGAGGGAAATTATAAATGTTGTTACTTTATTACTAGTACTTATTCTGTCTTTGACATAACCCTTGCGATATAAGTGTGAAACATAACAAAACAGGTGCATGTTCCTAGAACATCTTGAGAAAATCAGTACATGGAAGGATTGTTCGATGAAACCTGTCAAGTTATGAGAACTGGTTCTGATAAATGTATGCACTTGATTGTAACAGATTTATCAACTTAACACTTTCAAAGACACTACCAGGCTTTTGCATACTTTATGATATGGCATCGGTTATATGGACAGAGGTCTTGTACTATCGATATTAACTGATCTGAAAGTAAATGTTGCATGGCCTACAGGTTTGTGAATGCAATGAAGATATTCCCTGAGTCATAGATGCTGATAAAAAGAAACTGGGGGATGCACAGAGGCATTACTGCCAGCTTTGAGAAGAAAATACAGAATAATGCAATGATTAGAAACTCAAGCAGCAGTATTCATCAGAAATGGAGAGGAAAACAAACCTATCGCCCCAAACCTCTCAAGGACAAGATGTCTCTGTCATGCAGGGTCTGACAATCCCCGCCTACTGTTCCCAGAAGTCCATCCACTGACTCATCCAAACTGCAGGATCAAAGGATGGTGGGAAATTTGCCAAGCAGCATTATTGGGAAGATCTATTATCGTCAATAGATAAAAGAAAAACACAGAGACAAATATATGAATATTTTGTCCTGAACGTACCTCATAATTTTAAAAATTCTGTGTTCGCCTAATCCCTGCTTCATCTGCTATATTGAATTTCTCATATTTTTACATTTCAGAAATCTCTCTGCCAGTCATCATGCCCTGTGTTTCCATCCAGAAGCGCTCCTTCAGTTTGACCGATAGAATTGCTCCAGTCTGCATTCTGGTTACAACTGTTTCAAGACTGGCCAGATCATCAGCTTTCTGATACTCTGCAGGAATAGCTACACCTGTAACCTGTAATGCAGGAAACCAGTCTATCATTCCCAACACTCACGTCCCATCTGGCAGAATATTTACGCAGAAAAATAATCAATGGAAATATTCTGGAACGTGCAGGTACACTGTAACATATTTCTAGCAGATACATGGATAATATCCTGTCCAACATGACCCATTCCAATCTGTAGGTGCTAATCCAGTCCTGTTTTTTTCTTTGGATTCTGGGATTTGCAGTTCCACTTTTTCCCATTACAAAACTCGGACTGCAAGTCCCAGAATGCAAAGAAAAATACAGGCCTTGATAAGCACCCACAAATGGGAATGGGTCATGTTGGAACTATGATAATACAGTCAATAGGGGATACCAAGATCATTTCTAAAGCTTGTGCATCAATCCCATTTAATCACAGGACATGAAACTCTTCGTCAATTAATTTCCAGCTCGGCAGTGTAATGTGCTACTAATGCTGACATTCATTTCAAACAACCCACTACTCTCTCTACCGTAGGCACTTTTATGTTTTAAAAGAATCTGATTACCAACCTAATATCCTTGAAGAGTTTCAATTCTAAAGAGTTTACCAAAACAGATTCTACATAACAGGAATATTCTCTCAACAGTTGATCGATCAAAATACTTTTCAAAAATCAGAGACGCTGCAATGTATATCCTTGCCAAATCTTGACTTAAAATACGTCCCTAGTAAGTATTAAACCTGCTCTGTTCCAGGCTTGAGACATTATAGCAACATTTTTAATATTGGCATATTTTATTTTCCCCTGGCGATAGAGACAAGTTCACACTTCCTAGTTGCATATGTACATCTTCCTGTGTAATTATCAGAATTTTACATTATTTGAAATATACTCAACATTTTCGCATTGGCACCCCTCCGCGAGAATGAACATGGTCCATTGACCTGTTCTTTGGGAAGGTACCCACTCGAGAGTCCGCAGCCACATTTTAGCTCACTGTACCATTCACAGATCTGAAATATCCATTTGCATATCAGTCTTGGTCCCGCCCACATGGGCAGTCCAGCACTGAAATGCTATGGCAATTCCCTTCTGAACAAGAGTACCAAAGGCAACCCCATATACGTGTTTCAGCCTTGTTGGGCATCATCAGTGAGGTGGAGCTGTACCTCTTTGAGCATGGGAAGCAAGGGGTCCATGTCTGGATGACCCAGGGAAGCTTAAGGTGACTAGACCTAAGGCCCTTGAAATAATCAACATTTTGTCATTGGTGCCTCTCTGCAAAAACAAACACAGCCCATTGACATGTTCTTAAGGAAAGTACCCACTCGAGAGTACACAGCCACATTTGAGCTCACTGTACCTTTCACAGATGGAAAATACCCATTTGCATGTCAGTCTTTGTCCAGCCCACATGGCCAGTCCCGCACCTAAATGCTATGGCAATTCCCTTCTGAACAAGAGCACCAACAGCAACCCCAATCACGTGTTTCAGCCTTGTTGGGCATCATCAGTGAGGTGGAGCTGTGCCTCTCTGAGCACAGTGAGCAAGGGGTCCACGTCTGTATGACCCTGGGATATTTAGGGTGACTAGACCTAAGGCCCTTGAAATGATCAACATTTTGTCATTGGTGCCACTCTGCGACAATGAACATGGCCCATTGACCTGTTCTTTGGGAAGGTACCCACTCGAGAGTCTGCAGCTACATTTTAGCTCACTGTACCTTTCACAAATGGGAATTAGAAATGTTCATATCAGTCTTTGTACCGCCCACATGGGCAGTTCAGCACCAAAATGCTATGGCAATTCTCTTCTGAACAAGAGTAACAACTGCAACCCCAGACATGGTTTCAGCCTTGTTGGGCCTCATCAGTGTGGTGGAGCTGTGCCTCTCTGAGCTCAGTGAGCAAAGGGTCCATGTCTGGATGACCCTAGGAAAGTCTGTGTGTCTCTTTGAGGTATGGTTCCCAGGAGATCCCACTGTGAGCAATCCAGAGCTTGAGAGGATGTGTTACCCAGCCTCCCAGAGAATCAAGGGAAAATAGCATCCTGTTCTTTGTCTCACTCACTATAGTGGTGGCAGGAAGTCTAGAAATTAACCCACATAGCCGCCTTCCATAGCTACCCTGGCTGAAATGGTTGATACTTGCATGATTCCAAATAGTGTGCGACTTTAATAATTGTTGGTTTTTATATAAGTCACCATACTGAAACCATGCATGACCTGGTTTGTAGTGTTTACCCTGACACCGGATTGATAGTATCACACTCATGACCACAAGTCACAAATGACCACAACAGACACACACGCATACACACATACCCAAGTGTCCACTACATCCATGTTTTGCAAGGAGCCTAAAAACCTCTAACAATTGTTGAGGAGTACAGACGTTGGTGTCAGAGGTGAAGTCCAAATCACACTTCTGTCACTGCCTATCATACTGTGCGGAATTTAAGCACACAATCAAACAGTATGCAACCATGTGTCTGTTCACTTGCACCCAATTTTCCTATCTAGTGACATCTGCCTGGGATTCAAATGTCATACCCTTACATATCTATTAGTGGGGTTCTTTTCACATTGTCTTTACTGATTGAAATGTTCATGCACGTTATAATGTTCCTCCAAACAACTAAAATAATGTTACTTTTTATTTCCAAGTAGTGACAATTTTCAGAATTGTCGTTCCTAATTGCTTTGCTCTGAGTGCTGTCAGACATTTTTAGAGCAAGGTGATTCATTCAAATTGCTTCTTGTTTTAAATTTAGCATCTTGGATTTCATGACAATTACGTTCGATGTTTTTAATTCCACATTTGCTTTCTTGCACATACTGTTAGTGCTAGTATGTGATCATCTGTATGCAGACCTGAAAGTGAAGCTTCCAAGTTAAATTACAGCTTTGCAAAAAAATATTAATTCAGGTGCAACCCTTCACATTGATTGAGTTTTGGAATTATCAGAGCAGTTGCTAACATTTACAACCTGAAAAATGAAAATTCTCTTATAATCCTCTTTTCAGATTCTGCCGCTGTCATTGATCCAAACCTATCGTTTGGCAGATGCGTCTTTGCTAAATGTTCTAGCTTTCTCTTTGAAGTTCAGACACTGCTCTGCAACAGACTTTCATAATACAATTGTTCACTGAAGGCCTGTCCCCTATTCCCATTTTGTTTTTACAAGTGGTGTGTTTTTTAAATATATACTTCTTCCCTTGCTCTTTGACTTGAGCTGTCGTTTTTGCCACCCACAGACTTCCAGGCTGCGTGCACTCAAATGTCAATACCATTAAGAGAACTTCCAAAAAAAAAAGAACATTTCAGGGGAAATTCAGATTTCACATTCAGACAGTACCCTTCACTGTTTCAGTGAAAAGGTATTGCAGTCTCCTTACAAACAATAGACACTTAAATGATTTCAAAGTAGTTGCATAGGAGTGACCTTTTTGAATAGCATTACTTTCATACTGAGATCTTTTAGTGCAATAACCTCTTTCTCACTTCCTGTCCCAAGACCACTCAATGGTGGGTCAAGATGGTAGACACTCTATATGACTCCTCCCTATGGTTCTCTTTGACATTTTCTGCATACAGCCTAACCTTGGCTCTGACTTCTGTGTTATCTGGTTCAGCTCTTTCAGATCCACTGCTAGCCCTGATTCAGAGGGCTTTCAAAATGATTACCTGGTTTACTGTCCCCCACATCTTTCAGGCGCTCTTGGCTAATCTTGAGAACACCACAAGGCCATCATGCATCCATTATGCACTGTATACTTCTATATATTTCATGCCACCCTTAATATCTAACACATTGGGCCTCATTACAACCTTGGTGCTAAGTGCACCAACTTTACCACCATGGTGTAAACTCCGTTTACACCATGGTGGATGGCGGATTTACCGCCCCATTCCAAGGTGAGTGGGGCGGTAAATCCCCATTTCCCATTTTCCCTTCCCCATTCCCATTTTTGCCCCATAGGGCATAATGGGAGTGGGGAAGGCGCTAATTACGCCGCCGTAAATTACGGCGGCGTAATTAGCACCATGGCAGGTTAGCGCCATGGATTTTAACGCCTGCTAAAAGCAGGCGTTAAAATCAGAATCAGGCGTTAAGGGTTAACGGTGGCGTTAACCCTTAACGCCTGAGTTGTAATGAGGCCCATTAACTTCGTCAATATCCCTAATTGCGATATTGTGCAAGCTAAATTAGTGCTTGATCTTAACACTACCCTTAATCTGTTTGTGTTTACCACAACCCAAATAAAATGCCTGAGTTCCTATCCCATTTTTGTGATATGATTTCCTCCTCTCTCAAACCTCAATCCAAAATGGTCATTGTGGGAGATCTGAATTTGGGGTTCAATGACCCTCTAGACTCGATGGCTAAAGCTTTTCAATCTTCTGTAGAGGGCCTTAGCTGTTTTCAGCACATCAAGCAATCGAATCATGTCGGAGGCAGAATCCTTGACAGGGTTGCCGCGCATGGATTAGTGCTCAACAAGTTTGAAATTAATCCTTGTCCTTGGTCAGACCACCCTTTCATACAATTGCAGATACCATGGATCCTGCCACTCAAGAAAGTAAGAGATCCTCCTGTTAAGGTACTTTGCCACAACTTGTACAAACTTACACTGTCTGCCCTTTCGCCTCTTTTTGCCGCAGTATTGGATAATCTTCCAACGTATGATTCTGCTGCTAAATTGGACTCAGGCTATGACGTGATGATGTCTCTTGCTGTGAACAATTTGGCCCCTTGGAAACAGATATTGATAAAAACACATCCATCACAAATCTAGTACTCTTCTGAAATTCATATTCTGAAACGTCAGAAAAATAAAGCATTCCGGAGAGGGAGAAAGACTCTTTCTACCAAAGATAAAGCAAGTTAATCCTGTGCTGTTAAGGAACACAAAAATGCCATCTGTCCTGCCAAGACACTCTCATACAATGAGAGAATTAAGGGAGTCTCCTCTGACACTAAGGAGCTTTTCAAGATCATAAGGGAGCTGGAAGATCCTTGCCCGCTTGTCACCACAATCTCTAAGGATTCCAACTGGTGCACCCACATTCAGAATTCTATGATGCACAAGATCGAGAAGATTAAGGACGAAATTGCCAATATTCTGGCCCATTAAAAGACAGTCCACCTGCTTGTCATTCTAGAAAACAAGTTGCCTCTCCTCCCCCTTTCAAATTCGCTGATGTGGCAGAAGCCAATGACTTTGACAACTTAGTTATGGTCAAGCTGACTAATTGTAGAGGTGATGTCTGCCCGGCTGCCATTGTCAAATCCTGCGCGACTCTACTCACCCCTCTCATCACCAAGTTTGTTTATTATTCATTCAGAGAGAGCTTAGTTCCAGCAGTCATTTAACATGCATGGATTTCTCCTCTTCTGAAAAAACATTTGTTGGACCCAAGTCTGGCATGTAACTACTGTCCATTACAAACTCTCCTTTCCTTCTGAAGATTTTGGACAAGATCACTCACTGCCAAATTCAAGACTTTTTAAGTCTGGATAGCATCCTTGGGCCTAAGCAATCAGGCTTTACAAGTGCTCACAGCATGGAGTCCACTCTTCTGGACTTAAAAACAAACATCTTGCAATACGTTCATAAAGGTAAAACTGCTCTATTGACGCTTGTAGACCTCACTGCAGTGTTCGATCTTGAGGATCATACCGTTTTAGCTGGCAGACTGCAATATTACACTTTCTTCTCTAAGGAGGCTTATAGCAGGGTCCTCTCCTTCCTATCAAACCTAACGGCTAAAATGTTTTATGAGGATGCCATGACGGAGGGTTATAAGGTACCATGCAGCGTACCACAGGGTTTATGTGTGTCCCTGATTTTATTTCAATATATTTAAGCTCCCTTAGTTTGAGCTGTTGGACTCAGATGGCATAATGCACACAAACTATGCGAACGACACTCAGTGCCTCATCCCTCTTACTGGCAATCACTCCTTTGGCAGTGAGACAATTAACATCAACTACAATCACATCCACATTTGGATGTTGCATAATGGTCTGGCATTGAATAATGCAAAAACAGAGATCATGATTGTTGGCACGGCATCCAAGTTAAGCAAACTTGATCTTGCTTACCACTCCTTCCATTTGCATATTGTACGCTGGTGACTCTAACGAAAGTTAAGACCCTTGGAGTTGTTATCGACCAGGAGCTTACGATGAAGGAACATATCAGCAGCGTTCTCTTAACTTCATCCTATTGCATTAAGCTCCGGGCACAAATCAGACCATTCCTTGATTCACCTGACTGCGCTACTCTGGCCCTCGCTCTTATCAGTGCCCACCTTGATTATTACTCCAGTCTCCTGCAGGGTGTAGGCAAAGGTGAACTCAACCGTTTGCAGGTCGTTCAAACAATGAAGTTTGAGTGATCCTGGGTTTGCAGAGGGTCGATCATGTGTCAGTGGCAAGGAGATCCCTACACTGGCTTCCCATTAGAAAAACGATCACGTTTCAGATATTGTACATTACCAATGCTTGCCTCTATGGAAAAAGTCCCAGCAATCTCTCTAATCAGTTGTCCTGGCTCACTGTTAGGCGTACTCTGAGGTCTGACAAGTCTGACCTGTTACAAAAGCGAAAAAACAAACTATCTTTGGTGGCAGAAGGTAGCTTCCTCGTGGCAACCCTGCGTCTTCCCGCTGACTTGAGATCCTGCACCTCCTTGACAACATTCAAGCATAAGCTGAAAACTCCTCTTTTTGAAAGACTTTCTTCAACATGGCTGCTGATCTCTAGTTCACCAAATATTTGTTTCTGTTTATTGTGAGCTAGTCCTGTTCCAGTGCTTCTATACCTGCGGGCCATGTTCCAGTGCTTTAGAAATCAATTGAATAAATAAATAAAGTCTAATGTTAACACCTTTTCAGAGCACCAGCATTTTGCATCAGTGTTCCTTTTCACATTCACATACTCCACCCCTCATGGAAGTCATCACTGCACCCTTCCTCCCCCTCCCCCGCTGCTGCAACCCTTCCTCCTGACGACAATCATGTTGCAAGTTCTGATCGTTTGAGTAATTGTAGAGGAGGAGTTTCCCAGAGGATGGAGGTGCAGGTAGTCTCTTGGAATATAGCTGGTCTGAATAGGCATTTATAGGACGTAGATTGGGTACACTTGATTTGTAAACATACCATCATTAGATTCCAGGAGACCTGAACAATGTCAACCCTTAATCTCCAGAAATATGCATTGTTTGCTAGCCCAGCAGTTCGGAGCAATTCTGGTAAACCTAGCGTAGGTTTACTCTTCTGAGTCTCCATACTAATATATAAAGAAATCCAAGCAATGAAGACTGGCCCGAAGGATTTTTTGGAACTCCAAATAACTTGTTTGGATGCTTCTAAGCTGTTATTGATTAACATCTATAATTGGGAGATCATGCGCGGGGACTAGACTCTTTGTCCATCTCTGTGATTGAGTTGATAACTGGAGACTTGAGCACCCAGACTCATTAAAGATCATAGTCATGGCAGAATTTAATCTGCGGTTCAGCACCTAAAAATTGTGGCAAACATTTCAGATGATGAAGATAGAACTTGGGGCATATGAGAATTAGTGGCCCTTCCCTCTTCCAGAAAGTATAACACTGCTGGGGAAGTGGCAAGTCTGCTGTTGTCAGCTAGTTTGAGGGCCTGCAATGGCAGGCTCCATGGAGATTCTACATCTAATAATACCTTTCATGTAGCCAACGTTCCAGTTTGGTAAACCCCAATTTAGTCAATTTAGAAATGTGGTCCTCTTTTATACATTGTGAAGTGCAACCTCAGTCAGAGAAGGACCATTATCCATAATTGTGACAGTAGATGCTGTCTTATTAATGGCTTCAGTGGAGCAGCCTGATAGATCTGCACTTGGTATGTCAATTGGTGGACATTCTAAACAAGTATTGAAAAGGAAGCGCCGAATCATGAAATTGTTATCACAGTAATTTATAACTGTATTCTGTCCAACCTTGAGAGCTTTTTCGGTCTGACCGAGGCCCAGTATGATGATATTCTAACTGCTCATGCTGTCCCATGAATAATGTGGGAGTGTTTTTCACTAACCAAGGAAAGTACTTAAGGCTCAATTTATTCGCAAAACCCAGTGGTTTGATGGGGATTGCCGACATGCTAAGAGCACTCTGTCCACACTTAGAAGAGAGCCCACATCCAAGCCCGCATCCCTGCGGCATCTAACAACTCAGCTGAACTCTTTAAAATCTGCAAGGAGATGGCCAATCCTGTTGCAGTCTTCACCTCTCCTGTCCCCTCCCAGGACCTCTGCACTGCCCTGGCTTCTGATTTCATCTCTAAAACTGAGGGCATCCGGTCCACCCTTTCGTCCTCTCCTTCCTTTACTCTCTCCTCTACCTGCGGCCCCACTGTGGCCCTCTCTCCTCCCTCTTTCTCTTCTTTTCCTCTGTTCTCCCCTGACAGGGTTTCTAGACAAGTCTGATCAATGATAGTCTTGTCAAAACAGGTTCTTCCCTGTTCTTCCAAAACCATCAAGGACCACATTGACAGCCTCGCTCCTGTCCTGGCTGACTTCTGAAACTGCTCATTTACCACTGTAGCCTTCCCTTCCCCATTGAAGCACTCTCTTGTGCACTCTCTTCTCAAGAAAACCTCAGCCGACCCCTCCTGCACAGCTAACTATCGCCGGATCTCCATCACTCCTTTTCTGGGCAAACTCCTGGAAAAGCTGGCCATCTCCCAGCTTAATCTTCACACTGAATCTGTTAGTTGTCTCCTTGACCATCAGTCTGACTTTAGAGCAGCCAGAAGCACGGAAACTACTCTCCTGAACATCCGTGAAGACCTGCTCTCTAACCTTGATTCTAATATCCCCTCTGTCCTCATCTTACTCGATCTCTCTTCTGCCTTTGACAGGGTCAATCATGCCATCCTGCTCAATCATCTCCATGATAACCTTGGTATCACGAATCAGGCTCTGGCCTGGCTGACCTCGTTCCTCTCTGATTGACCCTCCCAGGTCCACTTGGGTTGTTCCTTTCCTCAATCTCACTCTCTACCTGTGGTGTTCATCAGGGGTCTAACCTCTCTCCCTGGCTGTTCAACCAATAGTTGGCACCTCTCACCCACCGCATTGCTTCTCTCTGCTCCAACATTCAGTGCTATGCGGATGATACTCAGCTCACGTGCAGGCGCTCCACTGCCACCTCTTCTCCTTCTCCAGTAATACCAGTTTTGGACCTTAATCCAACATGGAAGCCTATTACACAGCTCAGTTCTTTACAACCAAGCCATGCGGTCTAGTGTTTTGGGTGTGGATGGGCCTGGAACTACTTGGTCTGGAACTACTTTACACAGGCTATTTAAACCACACCCAAACAGCAGAACACGCTTTGCGTTATTCTGCACTCCTGCAGCGTAACACTCACCGTTTCCAGCTCCTGCTCATCTGCTTCTCTGGTGGCCCATTCCTGAAGCCCTAGATCCGGATTCAATCAATAACCTGGAAGAACAAGAGCAGCATTAGCGAGCAAGAACACTTACCTGTGAAGTGACCGGTCTTGAATCCATCCTGCGCTTCGCTTACCCCGCCCATCTCCGGAGTTCACTGCAACCTGCAAAGGTAAAGAAACAAGCACAGAATTAATAACAATTCTCACCTGGGCAAGCAGCGAGTCCTGGAGGCACCCTGCGCTTCTCTTACCTCATCCATCTCCGGGTTTCACCGCAACTTGCAAGGGAGAAGGAACAAGGTCAGCATTAACAAAGCACTTACCTGGGCAAGCAGCGCTTTGATCGCTCATCACTCCGGAACATCACCGCAACCTGTACAAAGAGAAGAGAACACAGGTTAGCAATTAACACCAATAAACAGCGCAGCGCTCCACGCATCAATAACTCACTGTGGTCTTCGCCATTGGCGCGGCAATTCCGAGATCGCAACCATCCCTGTGAGAAAAAAAAGAGACCTTGTTAGGGAACAGCGTAGTGGAGAAAGATGCCGAGAAGACAGAGAAAACAGAGGCAAAAAAAGAGACAGAATAAAGACAGAAAAGACATTATAACTCACCGGGAAGACTGCATGCAGAGTCAGAGACACTGGTGGTCTGTACCCGACATAAGGGCACATGGACCAGTGAAGCAACTAGGTCTATGGAAGGCCTGCACCAACCACAGGCCCCTGCACAGAGACGCAGGACAGAGAGTTCAACGCACAAAAACCTGAGGTGAGCAATAACCCCAAGGAAGGGGATTTGGACCAGAGGGAGGTTGGAGTCCACCCATCACAGAACCAGTATCTAAACCCTCCATTCTCCTGTTATAGGCGCTACCCAACGTCTGGTACATAACCAAGCAGAGAGGGGTCCGGGATAGTGCTTAGACCTCCACCAGTACCGTGTGGCGACCCGTGGATACCAGGTGAGTGTAACACTCTCATCTCTGACTGTCTGTCTACTATCCAGCAGTGGTGTGCCGCCAACAATCTTTGCCTTAATGCCAGTAAGACAGAAATTATCCTCATTGGCACACCTGCACCCTTCTTTCCTGTTACTCTTTAGCTGGCCTCCCTTGGCCCTCTTCCTGCTCCCACCTGTGAGGCTAAGAACCTTGGGGTCATTTTTGACTCCACATTCTGCTTTTCTCCTCACATCTATGAAGTCTCTATGAAGTCAGACTACCAACTGCACCTCCTCAGAGGTATTATTCCTTTTCTTGCCTTCCCCCAGTAGCTCACTGTCTCTAGAGCTCTGGTTCTCTCGAGGCTGGACTACTGCAACAGCCTCTTTCTAAATCTGCCTGCTTCGACTCTCTGCACTCTGCAACTCATCCAGAACAGGACTGCAAGACTTGTCCTTGGCCTCAAGACCAGGGATCGTATCTCTCCAGCACTGACATCTCTGCATTGGCTCCCAGTGGCTGAAAGGATTAAGTTCAAAACCCTCTGCATTGTCCACAAGGCCCTCTGGGGCTTGATGGAGCAATATCTTCAGCAGTAGGAATAAGGTGGTGCACCAAGGCTGTGTCCTGGCTGCCTCACTTTTATTATTAATTAATGGGTTAATTAGGAAGCTGTTGAAAGTCGCAACAGATTCCCCTAGATTGGCTGGTGACACAATACCAATGTTAATGTTTGCAGATGATGCAGTTTTTCTTTCTCTTACATCCGTGGGGATGCATCGAGAATTGGAAATATTTGCTAACTTTTGCCATGAAGTGGGTTTGTCCATTAATACCCAAAAAATGAATGAAGTCCATTGTCTTCAGGGGGTGCAAGTGTAAAAAGTCTCCCAGAATAAAACATAGCCTCCCTAATGGTCCAACTGAGCAAGTTTCAATTTATGACTGTTTGGTCATCAGAGTCAAGGTGGATGGTACTTAGGGTGAGCATTTAGACAAGGCAAGGATTGTCTTGGCCAGATATAGTGGTGTAAAAAGAACGAATCAGAACAACTACCCCATTCTCAAGAGAAAGGGGTAGTTGTTCTGATTTGTTCGTTTTGCTTATATATTGTCCCTATATCAGATCAACCCCCCTGCCCCCCGAAAACAAAAAAGAGGGAAACCAACCCATACAGTATCACAGATATAGTGGTGCCTTAAATAAGTTTGTTTTTTTATAACGCACCTAATACCATACCTGAGTTCAATTTTTAAGCGCAAATCCATGATTCAAACCTCTGGTGCTCTGCTTCCAAGACCAGCGCATTGCCCCTGTCCTATGCTCTATTCACTAGAGGTGGCCTAGTGAGGGTCGCCCTGGAGGCCTTTAAGGCTCAGGCCAGAGGAGGCATCTCTTTATGCTGGTGAGCTTTTTTGGACAGCAAATACTCAGCTGTGGACAACAGGTTTTTTTTAGTAACCTTACCTGCAAGTGCACCTAATCTCTCTGTTTCCCTTCAACTTGTGTAGGGTATGGTCCAAAAATGCTTATTAATAAATAATCCAGTGGGACAATAAAGTGCACAGAAGCAAGGAAAGCAATAGTTTATTACATGCAACTGCATCTGGAAATAATTCACGAATCATTCAACATTACATCTTTAAATGGCGGCTTATATAGTGAGAAAAGGAGTTGATTCTTATACACTGTTTCAAGATGCATGTAAATTCACATTCACTGATGAGACAGTCTTGGTTGTGCTATTGGTGATTCTGTACAATACCTAGTCCTGCTTGCCTATGCTATCCTTCGTGACCATTCTAATGATTGCCTAATGGTAATTATCTCATGGTGGGGTCATCTAGTTTCACACAGTTTTGATTGGACAGTTGACTGGTAAACATGTTTCACATGCAACTTGATTCTTCATTGGCTCTGTCTCTTTGAATGTTCTGGGGTGGGTTGCTTCCATCATAATTAGCCAATCGTATTGTGAGCTGTACACAGTGTGGCAACAAAAAAGAATACTTCACATCCTTTCTCATGGGACTCAAACGTTGCCACCAACTTAACGTTATCCCCGTTGTGACAGTTCTATTGACAGCCAGTATTGCGACTTCTCGTTGGAAACATTTTACCCTTTTCTTTCCTTGCTCATAATGTGTCTACGTGACTTCATTGGGCGTGCTTCTTGGCCTCTTCCTCCGGAACCATGTGCACATCTAAATAGTGTATTTGTATATGTGTGAAGGTGAATGGCCCTATTACTTGTTAACACCTATAATTCAGGTGTTGTCTGGAATCAATATGTAATCTTTAATATATTCCCGTTATGTACAGGGACCTCTTGGCTTCTCTCGATCCTGAATACTGGTCTCTTCTTTGGTTGGGTTGCTCAATTATGTACTTGTAATTCCACTCCTAGATGGATGTTTTCCTACAGGGGGCAGTATGTGTCTTTTCCATGATCATCTTCTCTCGTTCACTCTTTGGCTCACTTTCTTATTCTCAACAGCAGTGACCTTTGTCTTGCCAGTTTCTAACACAGTTGATCGGCATATTACTTGTTACATGTTTTATTTAACTCCAGGCCTGGGAACCTGCTGCCCATCTGCTCCTAGCCCATCCCCTGTGAATCTCTTAGACCCTTTCTCATGTGCTTTGCGCAAAGTTGTCTCACTTGATTAAGTCACTGCTCCCCATTGGGAGCCTGCGAATGAGCTTCGCCTGTCTGTTCTGACCAATCACAACATGACTTTACTCCCTGTCCGAGGCTGCTGATTTCGTCTGCGTGTCTCTTTAATATGATCTGAAACTGATCGCATTTTACTCTGTGAAATAATCCATGTATTTCCGAAGCCTATAAAACCTAAATGGCCTATGAAACTTCCTTTATTCTGAGGCCTATTCTATGTGTTAAGCACCTAAAGGATGTTTGATATACTTATATTATGTTTTATATTTACTACATTTTAGTGTTTCCTATGGGTGCTTAGATTGCTGATTGAAGTACCCCTTGTGTCTGTGCCCTGCTCATTTGTGTGTGCGTGTGTGTGTCTGGTTAGACCTAAAGTTTTCTCACACGCTATTCGTCTTTGCCATCATCCAACATGAACTCAATTCTAAGTGTATGTTTGTGTGTATTGCTGGCTACTGTCTACCTTACATCAAGGAGGGTTCTCAGAAATTAGAGTATTTGCTTGTCGAATTCACCTGAGGCTTGTGCGTTATGCAGGATATCTTGGCCTCTGGTCGTCAGTGTGGATTCACTCTCTTGTTTCTTGGGCTTCCTTAGTTTATTTTTTTTTCACGTTTGGGGCGTTGGACGGTCATCCCAACATTTGTAAAATTAAACCAATTAATTATTAGGCCATGTTGAGGTCCAAGGAAAAGCTTTTAAAATTAAACGTTATGTTGTCCGAGAGTGGTGCTATAAAATTGGCATGGTTCCAACATTTAAAGATAGAACTCTAAACCCTTGGGCTTGCTGATATCTGGACGGACCCAAAGCTGATTAGTAGTGGAACCAAACCTCGCATTGCCCTGGCAATTAATGCAGTGAGAGATGAGGAAATTCACACTAGCCTGATACACTCCAGACAGGCTACTGGCTGTTTAAACAGTCGCTGGGATTTGAGGGCTACCTAGATATTATGCAGCTGAAACACATGAGAGCCTTGTTTATGAAGGCTCGGATGGGTATCGTTCCCCTGGCAGCTATACAAAATAAATGGAATCAGAATAATAGGTCAACATGTTCTTTTTGCACTGAGCACACTGAGGACTTGCTTCACTGCGTTTTATTCTGCCCCTTTTATAGGGATTTGAGAAGAAGTCTTCTAAAACCTCTATTTAATTCCCAAGGAGTCAGAACTACTGGCGAGGCTATGATATTGTGTTTTGCTACCAAGCATCCTTTAGCCACACGTGCTATGGGTAATGACCTACTTAGGGCATGGAGATGGAGATGACGAAATATCCCCTAGTGTGTGTTGGCTATTGATGGCTGCTGGTGCCCTCAGGTGTATTTAAGATATACTACTCTTCCTCGATCAATCTAATACAAGAAAAAAGAAATTGGGGCCTGTGCAATAGGATTTATGTTAAATGATTTACTCTTGTAGTATCATTAAAGTGAGTCAATCAATGTTTTCGGTATAATATTATATAATGTGGTGCTGTAGAAAGATTTAGTTATTATTGTTTTTATTGTATGAGCAGTAAAAATTAGTTTTAATGGTCATTGTTTGATTCTGTTCTGACTTGCATGGTTGTATTTATCTATGTGTTAGTTATGTATTGTATCTGCTTACTTCTAGGGCACCTTTTGTAGAAATAAAGTATGAACGAGAACGAGGAAGTCATCACTTTCATAAATCCCATTGTCAAGTTTGCCCTTTCATGTTTGTGTGTCAACTTGTCTGTTCTTGTCATGTTTCCTGCCAGCTTTCCCTTTCCCCAATCCCCTCCCTTTTTCAACTCTCCCACAAGCCAATTATCTTACCTATGGGTAAGGGTTTGGTGCTTTCAGACAACTCCGGTGGTGATTCAGCAAGTATAAAATCAAATTGACAGTCTAATGAAGGCAGCCTGCATAAGGAGCTCAGGATATGCGTTCTCACTATAGATGGATATGTATTACAATGCATATACTGTACTATTCCAAGTAAGGCACCTCACTGACGTACTGTAAATAAAAATAAACTCTAGAATGGCATGACATGGAACACACTTTTAATGAACATTTCGGGACATCGAGGTGCAATCCTTTTATCAATCTTTCTATTCTAGGATGACCACTCCATTCCCATAACACCTGTTATCAAATACACAATCTACTGTTGACTATGCAACTCATGGCTCACACGTGGTAGTCTCAGAATGAATATTCTGGCACTTGATCTGGGGAAAAAGATATGGAAATATCTGGGCAAACAAGACACCAAAAGTCCAGTATTGTCCTATACGTGGGGTGCTCTTGAGCTCCTCACTTGTCCAACATTACATTTGTACTAATTTAACTGACTCCCAAATACAACTCACTTAACAACTAACTAACAATTTAGTAGATACCAGTCTTCTCACTTTTGCTGAACCGTGTTCTACCTAACAGGACTGACATGTACCAATGCAGCCACAAACATTCTATCTCCGCTAGATAGCTCTCCCTCTCCCCTGCTGATCTGTCTGTTTCGGCACTGTGCACCTGGTTTATCCTCTGATTTCGGGGCCCAGATCCATGCCCACCCAGCCATTAACCCACACTGCCCCTGGTGACCCTTGCACTTGGGTCTGAATCTGTTACCCTACAGTCCCCTTACCTGCACTTACCAGACACCACTTGTCTGCGATCACAACTGCCCTTGCCACCTTGCTGGCTGCACTACCTTTTGTTGTTTTTGTATCCCTTGTTCAGCACTTTCCATTTTTCCCCTCTCCCTTGCAGTTTCCCTCTTCCCTCACCCCAGCACTTGCTCATTCTCAATGCCACTGGGCCTAGTAAGACTGTTGTTTTGTCCTCCCTTGTTCCCCTCCCTTGCCTCGTCGCACTCTGAAACACTTGTGTGTTAGCGCAATCCAAATAAAATATCACATCATATCATTTCCTTACGCCTGCATTGACAGAGAAGGCACACAGACAGCTGTCCGTTTCATCTGAAATCTTGCTCGCCCTGAAGAAGGCTGGGTCCTGGAAGCTGTTTGGCATGTGAAAGCCAAAACATGAGTAGGCCACTCCTGGACTACATTGATGCATTTCTTTACACTTTATGTTTGTGGGATAGAAGCATACTCGGCAGCATATACCCAAATATGTTGAATGAATCTTGCAGACGCAAAAATAACTGGTGCAGAGCCAAAACATAAGTTTGACTCTAGGAGTAATTTTTAAGAGGATTTTCAGTGGCTGTTGGCTTTGTGTCTTTTTGCATTTCTTATTCTCTCTATATGGTGCTGTTGGTTGCAATTTATGTGGTATGTGTGTCTTGCGATGGGCACAGTGTTGTTTTCATTTTATTGTATTATGTTTGTTACATGATTTACCACACAACATGATTTTTTTAACTTTTTCATTGCAACTTGACTATGGGCCTCATTACCAGTAGGGTGGTAAGGGATACCGGGCGCAAATTGCGGTACCGTTATTAGCTACTTCCCCATTCCCATTGAGCCCTATGGGGGCTCAATGGGAATGGGGAATGTTTTTTTCAATGTGGACTTACCGGTCCTGCAAAGGTCAGGCTACACCGGTAAGTCCCCATTGAACGAGACCGGTGCTATTTGTGCCATGACTACCTCCAATCTCGTAATGAGGCCATATGTCTCGAATACTTGTTTTGCTGCCTGTTAATAATTATTTATTTTTATACAACCTTTTCAATGTTCTTATTGTCCATTGCAATTTCCCCTAAAACATATTACAATCATTAATTGTGTACTGCACATACCTTTTCGCTTCTATTTTTGGTTCCGTTCTGACCCCACTTTTTATGTCCTTCGCTTGAATGTGGGATGCTTTGCTTTTTTTGTTTTTAATCAGACATCTTGTGAAGCACTTTGAGTTGTCTTTAAATGTTATTTATAGAGTCTTTATGCCTGAACCGCTGTACATAAAGTAAATAGCTGGTACAGGCTGAATGGAGTGAACAAATGGAATCGCAAAAAGGTAAGTAAATAGAATCATGAAATGAGGAGATTTGATCCGAGAACAAAAGAAGGGAAGCGAAGACAGGAACGAAGGGGAAGAGGAGGAGTGGTCCAATTTTTAGGGCCAAGAAGAGAAAAAGATTGAAAGCAGGAATTAGCACAGGCAGGGCTGGGAACATTAAGTTGGATAAGGGAATGGGAATGAAGATATTGTGAGGGGAAATAAAAAGAAATGGGGATGAAACGATACGGAGGGGCAAGACCATGAAGACATTTAAAAGCCAGGCAGAGAATATTGAAAAGCAAACGGGATTCAAAAGGAGACTATTGGAGATTTATTTAGCAGAGGAGATGGAGTCATGAGAAGATAGAGAGAGGAAGAGGCTAATAGATGAGTTAAAGATAGAACATAGGTGAGAAAAAAGCCCAAGGAGAAAAGAACAGCAGAATAAGCAAGAACAGATGAAGGAGAAGGCAAGAGTTTTAGTTGCAGTAAAAGAAAGAAATGGTCTTGCTTTACGGATGTTATAGAGATGAAAGCGAGAGGAGTGGCCAACGGTGGAGATGTGAGAGGAGAAAGATAAAAAAGAATCATGAATACCCCCTAGGTTACTAGTAGAGGAAAACATGGGGAGGGAAGAAGGGGGAGGAGATGGAAGGAGGAGATAGAGAAAGAGGAATAGTAGAGGCAAGAAAGAAAGGAACTTCAGTCTTGGAGGGTTTTAGATGGAGATAATGAGCTTTCATCCAAAACTGAATTGCAAGAAGGCAGGAAGAAAGAGTCTCATGAATAGCAGGGGAGACTGAAGAAAAATAAGGGAAGAGCTGAGTGTCATCAGCATAGAAGTATTGAGAAAGACTTAAAAAAGAAATAAGAGTTGCAAGAGCAATGGTGTATAATGAAAAGGAGGCGACCGAGGACGGAAACCTGTGGGACACCTAAGTGAAGGGCAAGAACAGGAGAGTTTGAGCCAGCCCATGACACTGAGTAAGTGCGGTCAGGGACATAAGATTGAAACGAGTGTAGGACACAACAATGGAAACCAAGACAAGAAAGGGAGTGGAGAAGCAGAGTATGATCGACAGTATCCAAACCAGCTGACAAGTCGAGTAAAATCATAAGGGAGGACTGTCCAGAGTGACGAGCACTGACAAGTGAATCACAAACCGAGAAGAGAGCAGTTTCATTTTAGTTCTGTGGAACTACTGGTGTAAGGCCAGGCCTCTTCAGTGCTCGGACAGGCCATTTACATCTGCTGACCAGCATTAGTCCTGTAAGATGTGCGGTTGAGGGGTTGATCATTTGAATATTGTTGTGAAGCCAGGTTCATCTCTTTGGGATTTGGTAAATTTCCTATTTGGTGATGCATTGTGCAACTTGTTTTACTTCATTTTTAAGAGCGTTTTAATGCCCTTACTTAAGGAGACAACAAAACACTAGGTAAAATGTAAAAGAAACAATACAAAGCATATGAAGAAATTTCATATCATGGGGCAAGCCTGCCCTTACAATGGTTCCTGAAGGATATTGGTGGTGCTCATCATATAACAGGACCTATTTCACCACATGGGGAAGGTTCTGCTTCTCAGCATCTGGTGGAACATCTTTGGCTCTGTGAGCTGCATCTCTTCTAGTGACCTTAGGTTGTGCCCAGCTGCCATTGGTCATATCACACAAGGTTGCAGGTGGAGCGGCCCTGGTCTCTGCAAAGTTTTGAAGGTCCTTATGACCAAATTGTATTTCACATGGACAACCACTAGTAATATGTTTCAAGCATTAACCCTGTCACAATATTTGATGGGCAGCATTCTGCATCTGTTTTAGCTACCATGTTCGAGAAATAGGCTGCTTTGCTTAAAACCTATTTCTGCAGACCAAAAAGATTGAGCGCAAGGTGCCCATCAGTGATTCTAATTGAGTGGACAGCATGTGGGGTGCAAACAGAGGTGGAGTGGCCTACACAGAACTCCACCCCATGGGACTCGTTTGTGTGCTTACCCTGCTGTTCTCACCCTCTCTCCCAGTCACCCATTGTTGGCATAGTGTGACATAGGGCCACTTTGCAAAACATTTCCAGGCCCTCGTTTGTACTCCACTCTGTCCACAGCCCATCACCCACACCACCACCAGACAATATAGAAGCAACACATAATCAGCTGTAATAAGAACACCTGAGCAAACCTCATCCACATGACACTTGAACCAACCCATACAGCGTCTCCAACAAGAACCTGGAATCTGAGGCTCATGAACATCAGCTCTCAGATCTCACGTGCAGTCTCACGTGCAGTCTCACGTGCAGTCTCACATGCAGTCTCACGTGCAGTCTCACGTGCAGTCTCACATGCAGTCAACGTTGTAGACTCTTCATTATCACAACACATGCCCTGGCGGGACCCTTCAGCACTGGAACCTAGCTAACAACTACCTCTACACAAATCCTGCAAATCCTCCCCACCAATGGTTAGAGCACCCTACTCAGAGATAGCACTCACAGGCCGGGTGCAGGACTCGACATCACCCACAGATCATCAAGGCTCTGCACCAAATTGGAAGTAGCTACCATCAGTTGCTTTGAAGCACTGTCCTGACACGTTTCACTCCTCCGGCAGACGCTATCCTCCCCAAAACCATCTACTGACTCCCAGAGCACAATGATCTGTTTGTCTTCCAAATTAATGCTTTTTAATGGGTCATTGGCAGGTGGTCATCTGTGGTCTTCCATCTAGGATTAACAGCTGTAGGCCATTACAGGCCGGAACTGGGGCAGGTGACAATTTGTGGGTTTCAAGGGGTCCACCATAGTTACCAGCATTCCAAAGTCTACATCGCCAACGGGGGTGAGCGGGGGGGGGGGGGGGCGTCGGCTGACAATAACAATGACTGGTGAGCAATGTGCCAAAGGTAGGGGTGGTTCGCACTTAGGCACAGTGTGTGTGAAGTTGGTACCCCCTTCATTTTTAGGACCCTCTCCATCCCTAAATGCAATCCAGCAATAAAAGCAATGTTTGTATTATGGAGCGATTGATTTTAACTCGGTCCGTAATCCAAATGTAGTGTTTACTATTGGAAAGACTCTAATAGCACGTGGATTCTTTGAACATGCATTGACCAGCGATGTCCCTAATGTCTTGCACAAAACTGTACATGGGTAAGTGCCAACAAATAAAATGCTCATTCCGTCACTGATGCACAACTGTGAAAGCATTGGTGAGACACAATTTGTGATGTCATGGCATTCCGTATTCTTCAGGGGCGCTGACAAATCTGGCGCATGAAAGATACTGAAGGACTGTTTACCCCTCCCTATGCCTGCCTGTCTCAGTCCTAGGGCGGGGGTAGAATGTTGATGCAGCTCTCAGCCCGATCCAAGAGCAAGTAGGAGGGATGAAAAGACTCTCCTTACCCCAGTCCTCTCCCTCAAACGTGGGGGAAGTCTATCCTGATGTCAAAATCACTGTTGCAACCCTGCTATATTTAAAAAAATAAAGGTTGTGTATCCTTTATTTGTTGATTTGTGCGTGCATGTGTTTGGGTGACTCTACGAGGGTCATTATATGTCACGTGCATGTGTTTGTGTGAGTCTACGAGGGTCATTACATGTTCCCTGATACAGAAAAAATGCTGGTCAAATTGGCAATAATTCTGGCACCAGTGTTTTTACCAGATCGGGGTAACACAAGTTTGCTGGCGGGGGGCCACAGATATACCTCTGGGCCTGACCTGCCAGTAGATCAGCGCCCCCCCCCCCCTGCAAAAAAAGCCACAATTACTGGCTACCACTACTTCCGGTGCCAGTGCCAGTAATTGCAGCAATCCCATCCATCCAGGTAATACTGGGATATCAGGTGGCGGGAATGCTAATTCCATTTTGGTGGCATTCCGCCGGAATTAGTGGTGGGATACCACCAAACTCGGAATGAGGGCCTATGTGTGCTAGAGAGAGTTTATTTGAAAAGGGTGCGTGTATCTGAGTGAGTGGTGTGTATATGTGTTTGTGTGTTTGTGCGTGCACGCGCCTCAGCCCTTCCAACCCTCCACAATCTTGTTGTCAAATTCCGGTGACCCCTCGACTCCTCCCTTGTTTACTGCTTTTTCTCCCAGACTTGGTCTTCTGCGTTCACACAAAACAGCAGAGTACATATTAAATAAACTAGAATGGACAAAGTCACAGGACACTGGCTCGTTTTCAAAGTAAGAAAGCGAACACGAGTATTCAGGGCTCATGCACGTGTGTGCCTGTTTATGATTAATGCATTACAACATATTCAGGTTTCTATGATTAATGCATTACAACTTATTCAGGTTTCTCTGCGAAACACCTGGCACTGTGGGGAAAGGCACACTGGTACCCGAAAAGAATGCACCGTCCTGTTCTGTCCCACTTCCCTCTGTAGACCACGTTTGGTAAAGGGGCGGCTTTCCAGTGGCAATTGCGAGCTAATTATGAACCTTGCTGTAGGACATCTAAAATGAAGTAGCCTCATTTTGGAACGTTACATTGAAATCCGGGTTTAGAGAAGTAATATACAATGGTCATGTACATGAGTGATGCAATGTAATATTACCCACCCTGCATTTATAAAAGGTGCTGAACCCATTCTGCAGAAATGCCAGTGCACGCCAACCTGTTCTGCAACCATCACCATGAAGAATGGACTATAACTATCTAACTGACCCAAAGTATCAGAAAGAGGCTGCAAGGACTTTATTGCCCTGCTAACATGTTCCACCAATTGCTTGTGACTGCCGAGACACATATATGTGCCTGGGGTTGCAACAACATGTACTACTACTTCACAGTTGTCAGGTTGTACAAAGGACTGTCTTTTTGTGAAAGTGGCAGGAAAGTCCACCTGGTTCACCGGGCAAACATGGTTGCCTTTTCAGAAACGCGTGGCTTGCTATTTGGGGCAGCCTCTGGCTTCTGTCTTTGTAGTGTGTGATGGCGTAAAGGTGGCTTGGTTTTGTTTCTCCCCCAAACCATCACCTTAGCCCAGCAGAAATAAATGCGTGTTAGGTGGTTGTTGTGTGTTGTTAATGCACAGTATTGAATTCATAGTTACATGGAATATAGAATGTTATGTTAAGGGGCTTCGGGAATGCGGGGAGCTGTGTAAGTCAGTTGATGTAGAAATAAAGTTATAGGTAGACGCTTCATAGTACGTGTCGGTTTATTGGATATTCTTAATTAACCAAAGTCATAACAGTGGCGACGAGGATGGGACGATGTTGGGTTGTGATGCTAGGCAGAGGGAGAATGATGATCAAAGTGATAGTGCAGGAGGCATCGGAATGGAAACGAGTCTGGTTGCAAGGGATTGTGCAGATAGTGGCACATGTATGGAATCGAGGGACATGAACCTCGACCCTGAGCCAATGGACATAAACTTGCCAGGTAGACCTCTAAGAGTTATTCGGAAGCCAGATAGGCTAATTGAACAAATGTAATTGATTAGTAAATACAATAAGCACTTAGATGATAAGTAAGGGGGGGGGGTTGTTGTGTGTTCATAGTTACGGTAGAACACTAGCTACATGGAATATAGAATGTTATGTTAAGGGGCTTTGGGAATGCGGGGAGCTGTGTAAGTCAGTTGATGTAGAAATAAAGTTACAGGTAGACGCTTCATGGTACGTGTCGGTTTATTGGATATTCTTAATTAACCAAAGTCATAACAGTGGCGACGAGGATGGGACGATGTTGGGTTGTGATGCTAGGCAGAGGGAGAATGATGATCAAAGTGATAGTGCAGGAGGCATCGGAATGGAAACGAGTCTGGTTGCAAGGGATTGTGCAGATAGTGGCACATGTATGGAATCGAGGGACATGAACCTCGACCCTGAGCCAATGGACATAAACTTGCCAGGTAGACCTCTAAGAGTTATTCGGAAGCCAGATAGGCTAATTGAACAAATGTAATTGATTAGTAAATACAATAAGCACTTAGATGATAAGTAAGGGGGGGGGTTGTTGTGTGTTCATAGTTACGGTAGAACACTAGCTACATGGAATATAGAATGTTATGTTAAGGGGCTTTGGGAATGCGGGGAGCTGTGTAAGTCAGTTGATGTAGAAATAAAGTTACAGGTAGACGCTTCATGGTACGTGTCGGTTTATTGGATATTCGTAATTAACCAAAGTCATAACAGGTGGTCAGGCTGACTCAGGACATTATGGATATCCCAGGAGTTGAGTACCCTTCTGAAGCGACAGGGTTGCATGTGTCCATTAGGATGTCCTTATTTTAAGCCACTATCTTGCACGATGATTAGATGTTTTGCATTTCAATTTAAAATATAGCTTCATTTGTACTTCTAAATGAATTTTTAACAAGGTAGAATTGTTCATTTTCAAATCCTATTGGTCATGTGAGATTGTGTTTTAGAATATAAATCTTTCAAATTATAATGAACATTTTAGTTGACACAAATTAACAAAATTCCACATTTCTGCACAATTGTATTTATTTGCATTTATAAAGTGCACTGGCAGCCCGGGGCATCGAGGCGCTGTTACAAGAGAGTGACTTAGTTACAGGTTACGACATTGCTACTGGTTACATGAAGCGTAGCAGGTTTGGAGCAGGTTACATGGATGACAAAGTATATACATGACAGTCATTTGGATAGGAAGCAGTGATCCATGCAGGACGATTCAACGCATTCAGAGCCCTATGGGTGGATACTGAGAGATTTCAGATTAACTGTTTCGATTTCTTTGCAGAAGGATAGGTGGGATGAGATCCCTCTGAGGTTGGGTGGAAGGGAGTCCCACTGAGTTGCAGCGTTGACGGGGAAGCAGGAGCCTCCCACTCATGCTTTTGTGACCTTGGGCACTGAGAGTAAGTTGGAGTATGGGGCTCTGATTGGTCTCCGTAATATTCCTGACAATGTTACTATGCATACTCCAATTGTATTTCTCATAACTGCTACATATCTTCATGTCAGCTCTCTCACCTTTACTGGTGATGCACACAGTTGGAAAGATAGCTCAGCAGGTTTTGGGACGCTTTAAGAAATTCGTAAGTAACCTGTATGTATGCCATCTTTGTTCAATAGTTGTGTAGAGACGTGTGTCACTGTAGAAAAAAAGGATTGTGTGACCCTATTGTTGTGTTTATTGAGGGCATTAGTGAATTGCTAGCAAAGGTTATCAAGCCCGAAAAAGGTGCTGTGATGCCACATTCTCAACTCAGATTGGTGTGCAAAATGTCTCGCTTTCGGATTTTCAAATGTTGTACAGATTTTCAAATGTTGGACAGTATGGTGAGCGTTTTTTTTTTTTATAAACTTTTTATTTGGGTTTTACCAAGGAAACAACATGAACACAAACAAAGGCACTCATCAGGAAATCACATCAGCATTACCATTGAAAAGAGGCGATGCAGGCATAAAAAGTATTATTTCATCCGCTGAGCCGGTAATACATGGCAGTTCTGGTTACATCTCATAAATTCAGATTATAGGAGGCGGTGTGAGAGCAAGGGGGGGAGGAAGTGGGGCCGAGGTGTGTCTCAGCAAGCGTCTAGCCATTTCCCCCATATCTTCTCAAATTTTCTGGGGCAACCATGCGCGTTGTAGATGCAGCGTTCCAGAGATGCGTACCTACTCAGTTCATTGGGCCAGCGGTTCAAACATATCGGGTCCGCTGAGCCTCAACCTGCTGAAATAAGTCTTTTCCCCGCACCCAGTGCCACTGCTGTACATGTTTTTTCATGCTTAGTAAGGTCAACCTCCCCCAGATTCACAGAAGTGCCATTTTGGGGTCCTTGGGGATTGGCGTTCCTAATATGGTGGAGATCGTGTCCATGCACTTACCCCAGAAGACCTGTAACACCGACAGTTTTGATATTCAAATGTTGGTCAGTATGATGAGCTTGACTGCATGAGTGAGTGGGCAAGTGGATGTAGTGTTGCGGTTCCATAAGGTGAGAAAGGCTTTAGTCCCTGACATGAGTGTGTTGGGGTTCCTGCTTTTCACCAACCACGGCCACAGACAAGTGTGTTTACTGGACACCGGGGAGTGGGCGAGCTGACTACTGGATATGGATGGTCAGGGTTGAGGGAAGAAGGATGAAGGGTTGTGCTTACTGGGCAACGCTATGCTGGGTGTGTTCTTAGTTACTAGACTGGCATTACTGGGCAAAGCCACGACAAACATGTTCTACAGTGGCTGGTACTACTGACTTTGGCATTCTTGGGCAAACATGCATTAATGGGTGTGTTTGTTGATACAATAATGGGTCAAGCCAAGACAAATGCTTTCTACAGTGGCTGGTCGTGCCAGGCAGGCACATCTGGCCTTGGTATTATTGGGAACAACAGTCGTGTAGTTTCCTTACAGTTTGTGTAGGCATTATAGGGCAAAGTCAAGACAAGTATGTTTTTACAGTGACTGGTACTGCCAGGGCAGAAGTACTGGACGTGGCATTAGTGGGGAAAAACATGGGCGTGTTCTGACAGTTACAGTACTGGCACTACTGTGCACATCCAAGACAAGTGTGTTCTTAGAGTGGCTGGTATTGTCAGTATGTCAGTAATGTCCTTGAAGTCCTTGGAAGAACAGACATGGGCATGCTCTTACAGTAACAGTAGTGGCTTACCTGGGAAAGCCAAGACAATTGTGTTCTTGCAGTGGCTAGTAGTACTGAATTATTGAACACAGCCTCGTTGGTGTGTTCTTAGTTATATTACTGGCGTTGTTGGGCAAAGCCAAGACAAATGTGTTCTGACAGTAGCTGGTGATGCACTATCCTTGGGTATATTGAGCAAAGCCATCATGGTTGTGTTCGTACTTACAGTACTGGAATTGTTGGGCAGAGCCAAGACAAGTGTGCTCTTCCAATGGCTGGTACTGCCAGTCTGTCAGCACTCGTCTTGTTGATGTTGGGCAAAACAGGAATGGGTGTGTTCTCACAGTTACAGGCAATAATATTTATTGTGAAAAGGCAAGGCAAATATGTTCCTACATTGGCTGACAGTACTGGCATTACTGGGCAAAGACACCAGTGGAACTGTTGGCATATATTATGGGCACATGCTTGCTAGAAATGTGTCAACAAGTGATCCTGTTGGGGACCGGTCATCTTTTGTATTTATTTCATGGGCCACCCTACAAAAACGATTGCATGTTATCTGGCTTTTGCCCAGTTTCTAACTTCAAGTGTACTTCAAATGCATCATGTTAGCCAATTATATGAGGAAACGTTTAATGGGTAGAGCTTCCAAAGCTCCCTTTGTTTTTTTTAGGTTCCCTCACTTTGCCCGGTCACTCATGCTCAAGACTGGGAAATAGGGCCGTCATTAAAAAATATCCACCACCTGCCACTGCTCAAGAGCACAACGATGATTGGGGCTGTGACTGCATGTATGGCATCTAGGTTTTTATAGTTTCCACCATTCAAAAATGTGTAAGAGTGCAAGCACAGGCTATGTGATGACTTTAGCACAGGTTCCTCACCTCTCTGATTTAAACCACCACTCAGGAAGAATGACTAGACCGGGTGTGAGTAGAGTAGCACTCTTGAGGATGGCTTTAGCGGGGGTCTGGCATTCTAGAATGGATCCTTAACCACCCGTCAGCAGAACGTGACAACAACCCCTACCAAAACAACGTCACAGAGTCAGCTACCATGAATCCCTCTTCATCATGTGTGATTCGGCAGTGGACATGTTTCCTGGGCAATTTCTATTGTTTTGCCCACGTTTCACGGTCGGTTATGGCTATAAATAGCCGTATTCAGCTGCATCCATTGCTCGTCAATCAGGCGGCCTCACCAAGAAGCACCTCCATTGGCAGAGCAGCTGAGTCCTCAAGCCACTCACAAGATAAGTGACGAGCTAGCCAGCAATGATGCTAACTAGTGCACACAGGGCAGAAGAGAGCAATCAAGGCATTTCATGTAAGAAAGAAAAAAGTGTGTGATGTGTTTAAGGAATCCACGATTGAGAAGTAGTTTATGTTATTGACAAAGCACGAGCCCAGTGGGTTTCAGTCATCCACCTTAGAGAGAAGTTGAGAAAGATCACGGCTCATTTTGGCAAGGCTGAGAGTTCATTTGAATCTGAAAAGAAGCTCCCAATGCTTTTAGGCAATCCAAGACTGAGGCCCCTTTGAAACAGAGGAACGTTTTGTGGAATCTGCACAATCCTTGAAATCATATGTGCAGGCGTGATACTCCTGTGTGACAATGATTAGGAACTTAAACTGGCATTAATAACAAAAGAATGTTAAGCGTTCACGATGGAATACCATTAACATGCAAAGGAGTGGCAAGCTGGATGCATGGCTTTGACAGTCCAGAGGAAGTAATTAGAGCACGTTCTGCATCTAGATTGCTGGGAACAAGCAGTCCCCATGATTCCATTGTTAGGCCAATACACTACCAAATATAGCATCTGAAGGGTGGTGGGAAACGATTACAGAAAACAACTTTGCGAGATTGTACTGTTACATAAACAAAGTATTTTTTCACAAGATGGATCAAGTTTAGTTTCCGCAGCCCCTTTCCACTTTTCTCCTGCCCTGGGGCTACCACCATCGATCCTAACGTTTACTTACTTTTGGGAGTGAGCATGATGGTCGACTGCAGGTGCATGCTTCCAGCCTCACACTAAGGGCCTCATCACGAGTTGGGCTGTAACGCCGGTGGTATTAGCCCTACCGCCAAAACGCCCGGGGCTATTAGCGCCGGATCACGGGTTTGGCGTTAATGGAATTCCCCATTCCCCACTGAGCCCATTCGGGAATGCCCCATTCTCCATTGGGCTCAATGGGGAATTTTCGCGCTCTTACCGCCAGCAGATTTCCCGCCGGTGGTAATAGCGCAAATTTTCAGCAGATTTCCCCCCAGTTTAGAGCTGGGGAGAAATCCGCCAAAGCCCTGATTTGGCGGACCCTTAAATCCGGCAGTAATAGCGCGACCGCCGGATTTAAGGATTACCGCCAAACTCGTGATGAGGCCCTAAGAGTGTTGAAGTACTTTGAGGAGGCTCAAGTAGAAGTCACAGGTTTGCCCTTGTGTCTTTGCTCCATGGTGTAATGAACTGTGAGAGTAAAAGAAATTGCTCCTGCCAGCGTCCCCTTTGTTTCACCCCGTCGCTTGATCTATGCAGCAAGACCCCCATGCCACTAATACAGAGGGGCTCATATTGGAGTCTTGCATAATTACGCAGCAGGGACCTATTTATTTATTTATTTATTTATTGTTAGCTTGTTGGGCGCTTATACAGCAAGTAAAATACAGTTTCAAAGCGCCCAAAGGGTGGGGGGAGGGAACAAGAGAGTGAAATGCATTACAATACACAATATTTATTAAGAGCAGAGGAGGGAAAGGAAGGAAGGACAAACCTACTTGTGAGTTTTCAGAACATGCAAGAGCAGCAAGGAAGAGGGCGTAAGTACTGGGGAGTCCGGACTCATGGGTGAACCATAGATGAAGTGCTTGGCTTGTTGAGTGCTACATGGCTAGGGGCCACATTAGAGGTAAGTGTGAAACCTCCAGGGTGGAAGGTGTGCCAAGGCAAGTGGTGAGGGAAGACAGGAGCTGGACCGATTGGGTGCGGGAGGTCAGGGGCCCAGAGGATGCATAAGGGCCTCGGACACCAATCACAGTAACTGTGGGATTAGCAGAGAAGAGGAGAGGGAAGGAGGAGGTAAAGAGGAAAGTCTTGAGCAGCTGACAGATAGGCAGTCAGGGATGATGGAGAGTGCAAGATGGTCAGCAGAAAGTTTGAAAAAGAGCTGTGTATCATCTGCATAACACTGGAAGTTGGAGGAGAAGGTGGAGATGAGGTGTACAAGCAGAGCAAGGTAGATGTTAAAGAGCCAGGGGGAGAGGATAGCGCCCTGGTGGAAACCACAGGTGGAGAAGGCAGTAGGACCGGAGAAGGTGCCCAGGATGATTTGGGAAGAGTGGTCAGTAATGAAGGATGTCAGCCAGTCCAGTGCCCGTTCCGATATACCAAGGGTATCGTGGAGCCTTTGTTTGAAGATGGAATTGTTGACTGTGTGAAAGGAAAAGGAGGGATCGAGAAGGATGAGAACAGCAGGGGAGTTGCAGTCCAGACATGCAAACAATCCTTCAAGGGTGTTCAGAAGATCAGTTTCCGTGCTTCTGGATGCTCGGAACTCAGATTGATGGTCGTGGAGACCATCAACAAGTTCAGTGTGATAGTTGAGTTGGGGCAATGCCAAATTCTCCAGCAGCTTCACCACAAAGGGGTGATGGAAATAGGGTGGTAGTTGACAGGGCAGGTAGGGTCTACTGAATGGAAGGTTTTTTCAGGAGTGGGTACACAAGTGAGTGCTTAAGGGAGGAGTTAAAACATCCAGTGTCAAAAGAGTTATTGCAGAAACCAGTGAGTGCAGGGACAAGAGAGTCAATGTTATACTTAATAGTCCTGGATCAGCAAGGGGAAACCTGTTTAGAAGAGACCTTCATGGAGGGGTTAACTCTGGTAACTTCATCAGGTGTGACATGGGAGAAGGAAGAGAATGAGGAAGGAGTAGGGTGAGGTGGCAAGAGAGGCAAGATGGTGTGGAATGGGTTGGGAGGGTGGATAGCAAGGGTTCTCAGGATGTCCTGAGTTTTGGTGGCAAAGTATGTGGCCAGTGCGTTGCAGAGGGCCTGGGAAGGAGAAGAGGAGGAGGAGACAGAAGAAGGGTTGGCTAGTTCCTTGCAGATCTTGAAAAGTTCAGCCGTGTTGTTGGATGCACTCGAAACCCATGCCTGTATGTGGGCTCTTTTCGTGGCTCGGATGGAGAGTCTGTATTGCCTTTGGGGCAGGTGGCAGGCCAGTCTGTCAGAGGATGAGCCTGAGGTTTGCCACTTCTGTTCCGCCACCCTGCACTTTTGTTTCATGGCTGCAAGTTTAGAGAGTACCAGGTATTACGCTTAGAGGAAGATTTCAGGCAGCTTCTCATGACTGGGACAAGAATATCAAGATTGTTGGTGATGGAAAGGTGGAGGTTGCTAAGCACAGAGTCATAGGTAGCATCAGGGGTAGGAGGGATACAGGGATGAAGGTGGAAGCAAAGGCAACATCAAACACTCATTTCATTGGGCGGGTGTTAGTGAACAAGGTTGATGGGGCTTTTTGGGGATGATCAGAGGGCCAACGGGACCCAAGTGGGAGGAGAGGAGAAAGTGGCCTGACCAGGTGAGAGGGGTGACTAGTGGGGTGGAGAGAGAGAAGTCAGAGTGTATGAGGGTGTCCAGAGTGTGTCCAGATGAGTGGGTTGGCCCGGACGGGAGAATGGAGAGGAAAAGAGAGTTATAGAGGTCGGTGAAAGAGTGGATGCAGAGCCAGGGGAGTCCGGTTGGATGCTGAAATCACCCAAGAAAATGAGGTTGGAGGTGGATGAAAGTAAGGAAGAGCAGAAATCAGCCCACTCAGAGAGAAACAGGGTGGTGGCGCATGGAGGCCTCTAAATGGTAGCAATGGTCAGGGTGGAGATGGGAGAGATGACCAACTTGCAAACCAGGCTTCTCAAAGGAAGAGTAGAGCTGGGTGGGTAGGATGGACAGGAACCCACTCTGGGAAGATTAAGGCAACCCCTCTGCCAGTGTGGTGGGGTTGAGGCTTGGAAATGATTTTGAAGCCATAACGGAGGACGGAGCCAAAAGCAGTGACTGAGCTGGCATTGAACCATGTCTCGGTAAGAGTGAGAATGTCAAGATCAATGTCTTCAAGAAGGAGGCAGATGTCAGCAGAGTGTTTGTTGGCTGAGCGGGCGGTAAGAGTTGACAGATGGAGAAGGTCTCTGTCTTTGAAGATTTTCTGAGATGGAGTTCCGGGTCGTGGTACACCAGCCAGAGGAGGGATAGAGAGAGAGAGAGAGAGAGAGAGAGAGATAGAGAGAGAGAGAGAGAGAGAGAGAGAGAGAGAGAAGAGTAGAAGGGGAGATGCAGGAGAAGGAAGGACGTTAATGAGAGGAGGCAGGATCTGGTCAAAGAGAAGGAGGTTGGGTTGTGGGCCTTAAACCAGGATAGTGCCAGTGTGATAGACATTAACGAAGCAACGTGATGATGAGAAGCCGACCAAAAGGACTTCCCACTTGGTGCCACCGTTAATGGTAAAGGATGTGTAACGAGACAGAGTGGAGATGAGGGGTCCATAGATCTGGAGAGGGGACAGAGAAGAGGATATCTGTGAAAACCTCTCTGGCAGAAGCATTGGCATAGGTATATGCAATGGGAAGTCCGGGTTTGCACTCAAGATGTCTTTTTTGAGATTGTTCCTACCGGTCTTTGTGAGAGAGGGGGGACAGGTGATAGTGTAGCAGTTAGAGAAGGTGGGTGAGATGGAGAGAGCCATAGGAGCGGCAGAGGTTAGTCGAGGAATGAAAGTAGAGAAAAGAGTCAGCACAGCACAGATCTAGCTAACTCACCAGGTGGCCAAGTAGGAATAGTCAGAAGGCATGAATGCAATCCAGAGAGGAATAGAATTTCAGGAGACAAGTGCACACAACCCAATTTCGATTTTTAAGGGAGGCACAAAAGCAATGCAAGAGAGGTGCACGGTTGAAGAAGTACACACAGCCTAAATTAGATTTTTAAAGGAGGCACAAAAGCAGTGCAAGAGATGTGCACAATTGTAAAGTACACACAGCCTGAATTCGAATTTTAAAGAAGGCACAAGAGCAATGCAGGAATGGTGCACAGTTGAACAATACACACAGCCTAAAATTCGAATTTTAAGGAGGCACACAAGCAATGCAAGAGAGGTGCACAGTTGTAAAAGTACACACAGCATAAATCTGAATTTCACAGGAGGCACAAGAGCAATGCAAGAGGGGTGCACAGTTATAAAAGAACGCACAGCCTAAATTTGAATGTTAAGGCAAAAAAATAATGCAAGAGAGGTGCATAGTTGTGAAAGTACACACAACCTAAATTTGAATTTTAAAGGAGGCACAATGCAGGGAGAGGAGATGAAGATTAGTAGAGGCAAGGCCGACTACATATGAACAGTAACAAGGTTCAGGAGGATTGGTGGAGGAGACAAGGGAAGAGTTCAGCCATCACTCACTTTTTGTGCAGTAGGGGGGTGTAGTTGACGAGATATGAAGTCAAGAGGCCGGGACATAGTCTGTGTTAAAGTTTACCTCTCAGTGGATTCACAATGTGGGAGTCTTGTGCAGGTCTGTCCCGTAGAGGACCACAGAACTGGGTCATAAACACATCGTTATGCAGAGCCACCTGTTCAGAACTGTCTGGTGCCACTGTCAACAGGATGAGGTCTGAATGCAGATCTGTATGCAAATCAGAGATGCACAATTAATGCACACTTCAATGTAACCTCAGCCAGTCCTCCATGGATACGAACAATAATGCAGTGTGCCCAAAATCAAACCATTGCATTCTCTCAGGCAGCTCCCAGGACTAGTGAGGGTTCACATTTGACCTATCCTCTGCATGCCTGTGCAGCCTCACGGAGTGGGAGAGCGTTGGGCACCTTCCTCTTTGTGCCTGCAATCTTCCTATAAAGTCAACCCAATGTACGTGCTACTGTGTGTGCCGGTGCCTCACCCACAATGTGTCCTCAGCTCCGGAACTGTGTCTCGAGACCCTTTAGCTACTCCTTGCCAATGTTCAGTAATACTCAGAAACAAAGGTGGAAACGCCCCCTATTGTTCAACGTGTCACAGTAGGCCACAGCGATGAGTGCCCCAGTCCAGGGTATTTATGCACCATCAATGCAGAGGCTCATTTGTCCATGTTCATAATATGTGCTTTAGCCTGTCTCTGAGTTTTTATTTTTACAGGATACTCCCTGGCCCACTCTCAGGGTTAATCAGATTCCTGTGGCTTCTGCGGCGAGCCACGCACTACTCAGATGACCACAGAGTCCCCCACAGCGGGCTCCAAAGCGCTCTTGTTGCCTCTTGGTGACACTCACCAGGAACCTTTTCTCAGTGTCTATATTTATCCTGCTGGTGCTGACTGCAGCGCCCACACAGCGGCACCGCCACCATTCCAGGTGGGTGCCGAACGACCTCTACCTCGATCGCCTGGGCTACTCCAATGCATCCGGCCACTGAAGCCGCCCTCTCCACTCCGGATGCCAGGACTCAGTGATCGAAGATCGTGGGAGGCACGCCGACACCGGCAGACAGAAGGGGTTGCAGCCCGAGCAGCCACTCCCACTGCGCCGCCTTCACTGATACCCTCCTTGATCAGCCAGCTGACTGCCCACGTTCTCCCCTGCCGTTGCTACAGAGCAGGCCGGCTCTCACACTTCGTCAATCTACACCTTCAGGACGTGGGTAGGAGCCTTGAAACTTCACCAAGGTACGCCATAGGTATTCTTCCATCTGCCACCCCCTTTTTTGATGCAGTGACATATTAGGGAAAGTCAGGATAGTAGCCGGATCACTTGGAGTGACAAGGAGCTCACAGGCTTGCAGCCATTTACACAAAAGTGTAAATATAACGGGTCCCACCACCTAATTTGCCTCATTTGAATGGCAGAGTGCAAAAGGGGTGGGTAGAAAGACATTTTGCATTGCGTGCAACTTGAGTAAAAACGGTCTGCCATGTAAGCATGGCAGGCAACGTTTACAATGGATTCCGTGTAGTCTGCATGATTTTTTTGCAGGTGCAAAAAGCGAAAGGACTCTATAGGAATCCACACAATTTGTGCCAGCATGAAAATGCATGCTGGTATCAATGTTGGAGAATTTGCATGATGGAGAGGGAGGGGGCAGCAGAATCCTAAGTTATGATCCACACCGCTTTTCCACCACATAAATGAATGAAAATGGGGTGTAACATGAAAGAAAGAAGTACAAGCCTTGCGCAAGGTTTTTCTGCCTTTCATTTATGTTACGCCTATCTCAACATGAGCTCCAGTGTTTTTTAAAAGGTACACTCGGGCTCATTTTTGCGTTCCCTTCAATTCGGCAGCAGGGACCCGTTACATGTAGAATAGGTGGGTCCCTGCCGCTGAATATTGGTTATTTGCTCAGTGGATGTCAGATTTTGCCCAGCACTTTTGCACTCTGCTGTGACAATTGAGTAAATGTTACCTGCCATGTAGACATGGCAGGCAGTGTTTTCAATGAATCCCTATGAGGTGCGCCTGCTGTTTGCAGGCCCATAAAGCCGGCAGACACCATAGGGATTCACAGCACTTGCACTGGCATGAAAATCCATGCCAGCGCAAATGCTGGGAGTATTTGTATGGAGGAGAGGAAGGGATTGGCAGAAACACAAGTTCCACCCCTCCTCTCCACCACACAAATGCAGGAAAATACCATTTGCAATTTATTTACGCATGTTCCTTACGTTACGCCACTGACTGCTACTAACAACTTTGGTAGCCTCCTGCACTTCCTTCAGCCACCTGTTTAATCTGCTACTCTGGCCCCTATTCAGAACTTGGCACAGTGAAGGTGCTAAATGGGCCTGGGCGTCCTCGTAGTGCACAACAGTGCCATGCCAGGATTACTCCTGTTTTTTTGCATAATGGGCGCAATCCTGAAATCTCTGCAGCATTTTTGTGAAATAATGACATATTCTTTTTTTCTTATTGTATATGGTTACTAGAACCTTTAACAAAGCGATTATGAAAAATACAAACAAGACATAAACAATTAAAAAATAACACATTAGATAATCTAAAAAAATGGCGATCGGAACTTCCTTTAAAACAATTAAGATGAAATAGTATCAAAGGATAATATTCATTATTTTACCAAAAAGCTGCTGAGAACACAGGTGTGTATGAACACGTTTCTATATACAAAAGAGAACAGCTTCAACGTTGAAACTGCTTACTGTGGTGTCTAGGAAAGTGTCCATATACAACCGTGCGGTGTAGATGAACACTTTAATTTACACTAAAGTAAGCAGCTTCAACGTTGCGAGCTGCTTGCTTTGGTTTATATGAAAGTGTTCATATACATCACATCGGTGTATGTGAACACTTTCACATACACCAAACTAGGCTTCTTGTGGCACTCCTCAGTCTAACGGCACCAAAATGGTACCGTATATGTGTGCTATTTTAGCGCACATATTTACAGGCCGATTCATGGAATAATTAGCGCGGCGCAAGTGGGCAAAAAAGTGCGAATCGCAGTGGAATAGCGAAAATCGCAGTGCAAGTGCGAAAATCGCACGAAAAGCAGCGCACGTCGATTCATGGAAGGCCGTGCGCGAGAAAACCAGCGGATGTGCGATAAAAAAGTGCGCGGCGCACGTTGGCGCACAGGCCATCTAACAGCGTGCGCCAGGTCACAGCGAAAATCACACAAGCCACAGCGAAATTCGCACATAGCGCGGCGCACGCAACAAAAGTAGGCGGAACACGGGCGTAACACTCGGAATGGGGAACAACTTGCCAAAACGTGGGCGTCACGGGGGAAGTACAGGGCACAAGTGCGCGGAACGCCCACACGCTCGCCTACAACACGTATTCATGGAATAGAATAGGGGAAAAAAGCGCACGCTCAAACCAGCGCACAGGCACAAACACGACCGCCACAAGAAAGCAGGCGGTAGCGTCTCTGCGGCTGTAAGAAATGTGCGCCAAAAGGTGCGCCAACAAATAGCACCTATATACTGCCATGATGAATGTCCCATACTGTGGCCCTCCAGGAAAAATGACGTGCAAAGGGGTACCCACAAACACGGACACCCGCTGACAAAAAATACGTGTGCGTGTATACCGGGGTGCGCGGGAAGTCTCACACGCGATTTCAGCAGGGTACGTGCATCACAGGGGTTCGCGTGATGTTATTCACGCGATCGGGCCTGGGGGAGCGGGCTACGTGTATTTCAGGGGTTCGCGTGAAGTTTCTCACGCGATCGGGCCTGGGGGAGCGTGCTACGTGTATTTCAGGGGTTCGCGTGAAGTTTCACACGCGATCGGGCCTGGGGGAGCGGGCTACGTGTATTACAGGGGTTCGCGTGAAGTTCCTCACGCGATCGGGCCTGGGGGAGCGTGCTACGTGTATTTCAGGGGTTCGCGTGAAGTTTCACACGCGATCGGGCCTGGGGGAGCGGGCTACGTGTATTCCAGGGGTGCGTGAGAAGTTCCACACGCGAATAGCCTGGGCGCGTGTATTTCAGGGGTGCGCGGGAAGTTCCACACGCGAATAGCCTGGGCGCGTGTATTTCAGGGGTGCGCGGGAAGTTCCACACGCGAATAGCCTGGGCGCGTGTATTTCAGGGGTGCGCGGGAAGTTCCACACGCGAATAGCCTGGGCGCGTGTATTTCAGGGGTGCGCGGGAAGTTTTACACGCGAATAGCCTGGGCGCGTGTATTTCAGGGGTGCGCGGGAAGTTCCACACGCGAATAGCCTGGGCGCGTGTATTTCAGGGGTGCGCGGGAAGTTTTACACGCGAATAGCCTGGGCGCGTGTATTTCAGGGGTGCGCGGGAAGTTCCACACGCGAATAGCCTGGGCGCGTGTATTTCAGGGGTGCGCGGGAAGTTTTACACGCGAATAGCCTGGGCGCGTGTATTTCAGGGGTGCGCGGGAAGTTCCACACGCGAATAGCCTGGGCGCGTGTATTTCAGGGGTGCGCGGGAAGTTTTACACGCGAATAGCCTGGGCGCGTGTATTTCAGGGGTGCGCGGGAAGTTCCACATGCGAATAGCCTGGGCGCGTGTATTTCAGGGGTGCGTGGGAAGTTTTACACGCGAATAGCCTGGGCGCGTGTATTTCAGGGGTGCGCGGGAAGTTCCACAAACGAATAGCCTGGGCGCGTGTATTTCAGGGGTGCGCGGGAAGTTTTACACGCGATTTCTGCACGGTACGTGTATTTCAGGGGTGCCGGGGAGTCCCACATGTGATTTGACAGTGTAGGTCCTCCCAGGTGTACCCTGTACACCCTCCACGGCCCCTGCAGGCAGCCCACACCACAGGGGACTACCCTGCATCCCTGGTCATGTCCCGCAGGCAGCCCACCCAACATGGGCATGCCCCCCAGCAAAGGCACATGTCTCCTTGAACTAATGAACACCAACTCATGTCCCCTTGCACCCCCACCCCCCAGCACTGTGGGGCACCTGCCAGCAGGCCCCCACCCATGTCCAACTCATGTCCCCCACCACCCCCACCCCCCAGCACTGTGGGGCACCTGCCAGCAGGCCCCCACCCATGTCTCCCACCACCCCCAGACCCCAGCCACCAGGGGCACCCTCCACCAGGCCCCCACTCATGTCTCCCACCACCCCCACACCCCAGCAGTGCAGGGGCACCCTCCACCAGGCCCCCACTCATGTCTCCCACCACCCCCACCCCCCAGCCACCAGGGTCACCCTCCACCAGGCCCCCACTCATGTCACCCACCACCCCCACCCCCCAGCCACCAGGGTCACCCTCCATCAGGCCCCCACCCATGTCTCCCACCACCCCCACCCCCCAGCCACCAGGGTCACCCTCCACCAGGCCCCCACTCATGTCACCCACCACCCCCACCCCCCAGCCACCAGGGTCACCCTCCACCAGGCCCCCACTCATGTCTCCCACCACCCCCACACCCCAGCAGTGCAGGGTCACCCTCCACCAGGCCCCCACTCATGTCTCCCACCACCCCCACACCCCAGCAGTGCAGGGGCAGCCTCCACCAGGCCCCCACTCATGTCACCCACCACCCCCACCCCCCAGCCACCAGGGGCACCCTCCACCAGGCCCCCACTCATGTCTCCCACCACCCCCACCCCCCAGCAGTGCAGGGTCACCCTCCACCAGGCCCCCACTCATGTCTCCCACCACCCCCACACCCCAGCAGTGCAGGGGCAGCCTCCACCAGGCCCCCACTCATGTCTCCCACCACCCCCACACCCCAGCAGTGCAGGGGCACCCTCCACCAGGCCCCCACTCATGTCTACCACCACCCCCACCCCCCCAGCCACCAGGGGCACCCTCCACCAGGCCCCCACCCATGTCTCCCACCACCCCCACACCCCAGCCACCAGGGGCACCCTCCACCAGGCCCCCACTCATGTCTCCCACCACCCCCACACCCCAGCAGTGCAGGGGCACCCTCCACCAGGCCCCCACTCATGTCACCCACCACCCCCACACCCCAGCCACCAGGGGCACCCTCCACCAGGCCCCCACTCATGTCTACCACCACCCCACCCCCCCAGCCACCGGGGGCACCCTCCACCAGGCCCCCACCCATGTCTCCCACCACCCCCACACCCCAGCCACCAGGGGCACCCTCCACCAGGCCCCCACTCATGTCTCCCACCACCCCCACACCCCAGCAGTGCAGGGGCACCCTCCACCAGGCCCCCACTCATGTCTCCCACCACCCCCACACCCCAGCAGTGCAGGGTCACCCTCCACCAGGCCCCCACTCATGTCTTCCACCACCCCCACACCCCAGCAGTGCAGGGGCAGCCTCCACCAGGCCCCCATTCATGTCACCCACCACCCCCACCCCCCAGCCACCAGGGGCACCCTCCACCAGGCCCCCACTCATGTCTCCCACCACCCCCACCCCCCAGCAGTGCAGGGTCACCCTCCACCAGGCCCCCACTCATGTCTCCCACCACCCCCACACCCCAGCAGTGCAGGGGCACCCTCCACCAGGCCCCCACTCATGTCTACCACCACCCCACCCCCCCAGCCACCAGGAGCACCCTCCACCAGGCCCCCACCCATGTCTCCCACCACCCCCACACCCCAGCCACCAGGGGCACCCTCCAGCAGGCCCCCACTCATGTCTCCCACCACCCCCACACCCCCGCAGTTCAGGGGCACCCTCCACCAGGCCCCCACTCATGTCACCCACCACCCCCACACCCCAGCCACCAGGGGCACCCTCCACCAGGCCCCCACTCATGTCTACCACCACCCCCACCCCCCCAGCCACCAGGGGCACCCTCCACCAGGCCCCCACCCATGTCTCCCACCACCCCCACACCCCAGCCACCAGAGGCACCCTCCACCAGGCCCCCACTCATGTCTCCCACCACCCCCACACCCCAGCAGTGCAGGGGCACCCTCCACCAGGCCCCCACTCATGTCTCCCACCACCCCCACACCCCAGCAGTGCAGGGTCACCCTCCACCAGGCCCCCACTCATGTCTCCCACTCCCCCACACCACAGCAGTGCAGGGGCAGCCTCCACCAGGCCCCCACTCATGTCAACCCAGCCACCAGGGGCACCCTCCACCAGGCCCCCCTCATGTCTCCCACCACCCCCACCCCCCAGCAGTGCAGGGTCACCCTCCACCAGGCCCCCACTCATGTCTCCCACCACCCCCACACCCCAGCAGTGCAGGGGCACCCTCCACCAGGCCCCCACTCATGTCTACCACCACCCCCACCCCCCCAGCCACCAGGGGCACCCTCCACCAGGCCCCCACCCATGTCTCCCACCACCCCCACACCCCAGCCACCAGGGGCACCCTCCACCAGGCCCCCACTCATGTCTCCCACCACCCCCACACCCCAGCAGTGCAGGGGCACCCTCCACCAGGCCCCCACTCATGTCTCCCACCACCCCCACACCCCAGCAGTGCAGGGTCACCCTCCACCAGGCCCCCACTCATGTCTCCCACCACCCCCACACCCCAGCAGTGCAGGGGCAGCCTCCACCAGGCCCCCACTCATGTCACCCACCATCCCCACCCCCCAGCCACCAGGGGCACCCTCCACCAGGCCCCCACTCATGTCTCCCACCACCCCCACCCCCCAGCAGTGCAGGGTCACCCTCCACCAGGCCCCCACTCATGTCTCCCACCACCCCACACCCCAGCAGTGCAGGGGCACCCTCCACCAGGCCCCCACTCATGTCTACCACCACCCCCACACCCCAGCAGTGCAGGGTCACCCTCCACCAGGCCCCCACCCATGTCTCCCACCACCCCCACACCCCAGCCACCAGGGGCACCCTCCACCAGGCCCCCACTCATGTCTCCCACCACCCCCAATCCCAGCAGTGCAGGGGCACCCTCCACCAGGCCCCCACTCATGTCTCCCACCACCCCCACACCCCAGCAGTGCAGGGTCACCCTCCACCAGGCCCCCACTCATGTCTCCCACCACCCCCACACCCCAGCAGTGCAGGGGCAGCCTCCACCAGGCCCCCACTCATGTCACCCACCATCCCCACCCCCCAGCCACCAGGGGCACCCTCCACCAGGCCCCCACTCATGTCTCCCACCACCCCCACCCCCCAGCAGTGCAGGGGCACCCTCCACCAGGCCCCCACTCATGTCTCCCACCACCCCCACACCCCAGCAGTGCAGGGGCACCCTCCACCAGGCCCCCACTCATGTCTACCACCACCCCCACACCCCAGCAGTGCAGGGTCACCCTCCACCAGGCCCCCACTCATGTCTCCCACCACCCCCACACCCCAGCAGTGCAGGGGCAGCCTCCACCAGGCCCCCACTCATGTCAACCACCACCCCCACCCCCCAGCCACCAGGGGCACCCTCCACCAGGCCCCCACTCATGTCTCCCACCACCCCCACCCCCCAGCAGTGCAGGGTCACCCTTCACCAGGCCCCCACTCATGTCTCCCACCACCCCCACACCCCAGCAGTGCAGGGGCAGCCTCCACCAGGCCCCCACTCATGTCACCCACCACCCCCACCCCCCAGCCACCTGGGTCACCCTCCACCAGGCCCCCACTCATGTCTCCCACCACCCCCACACCCCAGCAGTGCAGGGGCACCCTCCACCAGGCACCCACACATGTCCCCCTGCCCCCAGGTCCTGACGATACTCAATCATGGCAGTAATGGGCAGCATACCCAGCACAAACACCCAGGCAAGGATTGCATCCACCCACATAGTGAATGCAATTACATGATACAACCCCAATGGCAAGTCTGTAAATGAACACATGTCCGTCACACACACATACACAATGGGTGCAAGTGAATGTCAAAACCCATATCATTACATGTATGAAACCAATGAGAAAATACCACAAGTGAAAGTTAAAAAAACATGTATTAAAGATGAAAAATAAGTAAAAAAATCAAACATACAACAATGGGGATAACAAAATAAATGGTCCATGTCCGAGAACAAATGTAAAAATAAAAAAAACAAAGTAATCCAAAAACAAATGTTGTCCAAAGCAAAATCATGTGGAAGTAAAATAATGAAAACCCATTTCCTCATGGTGAACACAATAATTAATAAAAAAAATGTTTCTTCAAAAAGCAAACTATATACACGAAAATTCCAGGGTCCATGAGCCCAACACCATAAATGAAACCTACTACTACCTAATGAAAATAATATATACAAAAAAGTGGCCATTGTCCGAGCGGTCCAAAAAAACAAAAATTAATAAAGGAAACCTAACACTAACTAACTAAATAACTATATACAAAGGCAGCGGGCAAGTCCTGCGGCTCACTCGGTGATGTTGCTGGCCAGGGCATCATCGAACTCCATGTCGATGTCCTGGAGGCGGGACTCTGTCCTGGCCCCGAGGTCTCGCAGGGATAACCCCATGTCCAGCTCAAACTCCCTGCGAGCTTCCTCGAGGCACTCAGCCCGCCTCAACGCCCGACGCATGGAGAACTCCGCCCTGACCATGGTGAGCCGCTCCTCTTCCGCCCGCTGCCGCTCCGCACCTATCCGCTGGACCAACTACTCCCACACGGAAGACACCACCATCCCAGGGTTGCCCTGCCCTCCGGCCGATGCCTGCCCCTCTGATCTTGAAGGCCCCGAGCCATGATGCCTCCCACGTCGAGCCTGCTGCTGCCTCCGACGCCACTGCCTCTGCCAGCACAACGGCATCCAGGCTGATGGAAACCACCGACGCCGTCGTGCACGTGCCCTGCCTGATGATGCTGTCACATCTTCCATCTGCTGGGGTCCAGTTGCTGTGTTGTCCACCCCTGCTGGACCTCCGACTCCCAACTGTGGCAGGGATGGGATCCCCACCGAGCTGGCTGCATTGGTCGGGGCAGGTCCACAGGGGGCCCTGGTGGCATCTGGGCTGGAAGACGGCAAGGAGAACGACTGGTGTATAGCCTGCACAGAGGAGGAGAGGGCCGCCAGATTGGACAACACATGCAGAAAACCCCCGAACATGGCCGATCCCAATTGGGCCACGTCGGCACGGTGCACTTCATGATGACGTGCGTCCTCTTCCCGGGAAGCACGCACGGCATCACGAATCACAGCCGTGCGCATCGCGACCCCAATCAGGACCTTCTCCACACGGCCAGGGGTTCCCACGTCCGCAGGTGGAGGGGAGTCAGGTGACATGGACATCCCCTCTACCTGCGGACGGGCCTGGGACGGGGCATCCCTGTTGGTGCATGGTGGTGCACTCACAGGGTCAGGGACAGCGACATGCACAGGCCCCTCCACGGTGACCTGTGCTGCCTCCTGCCCCTGGCCCTGGACTGCACCACTTGCACCAGCAGGGATGCCCCCACCAGGCCCCATGTGTGCCCCAGTGGCGGCCTCCTCCTCCTCTGTGCAAACCACCAACCTGGATGGCGCCTCACCGTCTCCCACCGTAGCAGGCCCCTGTGGGGGCTCACCCACCCCTTCCGCTGCAGCCGTGGGGGCATCCCCGCCGCCTTGCTCCACAGCGCCGTCTCCGCCCTCTTCTTCACTAGCCGCTGCGTAGAGGGAGACAAAGAACACAAGCATCAGGGCACTGTACAATGGTCCCCTAGACAGGAAGCAATATCAGATGAGCACCACTGTCAAAGTACACTTCCATCATGTCCCTCCACAACACATGGGTCAGTCCAGGCAAAACACACACAGTAACAGGCATGGTGCATGCCATGGACATTTCCATGCATGTCCAATGGACTCTTGAAACATTCAATGATATGTAACTCACATGCATCATGGCTCATGCCTATCACATGCACACACTTCACCTCAGTCACATCCATCTGGCCCCAAACACACCAAACACAGCGGATACAAGGGTAATTTGGCTGCTTCACTGAATCTGTGCATTGTCACACACATGTGTCATGCATCCATGGCATGCACAAGTCACAGACACGCAGGTCAGGCACACAGACATGGCTACCATATATGTACCTGGCATCAGCACCCATCCCTCACCCCCACCCATGTCCAGGTACAGAGACTGGCATGCTCTCATGTTCAAAATCTGCATAGGGCTCCCCATGCGGCATTTGAACACATGCAACAACCATGTGGGTCACACATCACTGGTCGCACATGCATTACCATGATGTCCCTGCACACATACATGCATACATGGCCTATGGCACACATACAGGCTAGTATCATAGAACCAGCACACCGCAACATGCCCTGTCTCACACAGTAATGCTTGGACACTTACCGCTCAACTCCAGACGGGCCTCCCTCTCAAGGATCTGGGCGTGGAGCGCTGGGCGTACGCGTTCCAGGACCCTCATCTGGATGGAACTCATGCGGCCCCGGCCCCCTCCACGAGGCGCCGGGCCTTCACAAGGGTCCTGGACCTCAAGTCCTCCCAGTGCTTCTTGATCTTCTGGACGTTGCGGGTTGCCACCCCCTCCGCGTTGATGGCAACCACACAGTCGGCCCAGATCCTCTCCCGTCCTTCCTTGCTGGCGCGGGACGATCCAAAGAGGGCATCATACTGCCCCAGGACATGCTCCACCAGGACACCAACTTCGGTGGCAGTGAAGCTGTTGCCCCTCTGCCCCTCTGGCCTGGGGTTGCCACTGGTGCCAGATGTGGAAGTGCCCGACATGGCAACCCCAGAGGCAGGTGTAGGTGGGCAACTGGGTCCTGGGGCTGGGCTGTGGAGCGATGTAATCCCAGTCGGGAGTCTTCAGTTCCAGCAGGGGTGGACACAGCAACTGGACCCCTGCAGATGGCTGATGTGCAGGCACCAAATGGCAGGGCACGGTGGCAGCAGGCAGGCAGGCAGGCAGGCAGCAGCAGATGGCACGTGGGAGGCTGCTCGGGGCACTGGGGGGCAGTAACTAGGCCTTCTGGGCAGGAGCGTGGTCTTCCGTGTGTTTTCGCGTGGCCAGCTTGATACGGAGTGATTTGGCACGTGAAAATCCTGCACGTCAGCGTGAAATCCGAGGAAAGGCCCTTAGCGCGTAAGCGCGTCAGCACGCATACGCGATTCTATTGGACCAGAGGCCCTCAGCGCGTAAGCGCGTCTGTGACGTGACCCGCACGGGTGTTCCCCACTCAGCACGTGATGACGGGGCACACGTGGAAATACTGCACGTCAGAGTGTCATCGCGTGTAATTGGACAAAAGTGCGCGTACACGCGATTGGCCTATGTACGTGTATTTCATGGGTGCGCGGGCACTTACACACGCAAGTACGTCAGCGAACCTGTATCCCGTGGTGCGTGTGAATTTCCACACGCTATTGGACTGGGAACTGGATTCCAGGGGTGCGCAGGTCACACGCTCGCCTAGAACACGCGCAAAGCATAAATTTGCGCACTTTAACAATAACAAGCTCAGACGCCAGGATGAACATACCGTTCCTAGCAGCAGTGGCAGTGGGCTACCAAAGGAGGAGGAGGAGGATAGTCAGGGCCAGAATATTCACACCCAGAACCAGCCTTTTCGGGATGCCTGATGACCAGGTGTATGGGAGGTACAGGTTTCCACCACACATTATACTGGACCTGGTGAGTGAGTGGGAGGATGACCTCACATCACCCACCCTGTGCTCCCAAGCACTCAGCCCCCTGGAGAAGGTCCTCAATGTACTGCACTTCTTAGCCACTGGATCATTTCAGCGGACAAGTGCCATAGTGGGTGGGGTGTCACAGGCCACCCAGTCACGCTGCCTACACCAGGTCTTGAACATCATCACTGCACGCCCATCAGTCCGCAGGCACATATACCTGCCCAGAACACCTGCAGAAAGGCATGCTGCCGCCCTGGATTTTTACGGTGTGGCACGATTCCCCAAAGTGCTAGGTGCCATCGACTGCACCCATGTGGCTCTACGTCCCCCCAGGGCATCTGAGCACATCTATAGGAACCGCAAGCACTGGCATTCCATCAACGTGCAGGTAGCATGTAATGCCAAGGGAATCATCACCTCAGTATATGCCAACTATCCCGGCTCCACCCACGACAGCTTCATTTACCGAATGTCCACCCTAAACCGGGACCTAGAAGCTGGGCGGCATGGCGATACATGGCTGCTTGGTGAGTATGTATGCCACTGCACATGCATGCATGTTGGATACTGAGCAAGGTCACAACCCCACCAATGATACCAATCACCACCTCCACAGGGGACAGTGCCTACCCTCTCAGCCCCCACATGATGAAGCCAATTCGGAACCCCACCACGCCACCCGAGGTAAGATATAACACAGCCCACATTACGACCCGGGGCATAGTGGAGCGCACATTCGGAGTGCTAAAGTCACGCTTCTGCTCCCTTGACCGTTGTGGCGGCCAGCTGTTATACGCTCCCCCAGTAGTGTGCAGGATCATAGTGGCAGCATGTGTCCTGCACAACGTTGCAACACGCCGGGGCCTGGCCGTGGACATGGTGGTGGCCCCACATCCCCAACCACATGCACAGCCGCTGCGCATGGGAGGGGAAAGGGCACGGGGGAGGCAGCCCGTACACAGCTAGTGGCTAATTACTTCACATAGAAATCACACCCCTGTGGAGTGCACACTGCCCTGGCACATTCCATCTGACAATCAATGATGACTCAACCTGACACTGATCCTGAATGTCTGGAGAATGAACCGTGAATACCATATCAGCCTGAGATTGTTCACCTGGAAGTGTCACAATGTGTGCATCCCTACCCACACAGACACCACCAATGCAGTTTTGTGAAGTTACACATTCAAGCAGCTAAAATGAATACCCACTTGCAAAATGCAACAAGAGGACAGTGCCATGTCAGCCAACCCAACCCCAGCACCGCCACACGACACACCGTGCCATGTCATGCTAATTGCAGGTAAACAAAGTAATCCCCACAACATGACACTAGTCTCACTATGTACAGTGTCCCTATTAGAAACCTGCAACACCTGAAATGCTCACAGCAATGCCGGACCAACAACATACTTGAGCACGTACTACCATTAACATGACATCACAAATGTTACATATTAGTAGTCTCACCACCTGGAAATGCCTGCACTCCCACCACTACCAACTGTGCAGTGTTGGCGCCATGTAGAGTTGTAGGTGCACTGCTGCCAACATGGACCCCATCTCCAGACTAGAGGTCCTTGTGTAGACATGAGGAAGGGACCTGCAAATTGGGAGGTAGACACAGAAGAAGAGTTACACATCAATGCAACATGCAGTGTACAACACAACAGCAATATGCACTAGGAATGTATACACAGTATTGACTACAGACTGCCCACACAGCTCATGGGAGTCCAACGTCACTGTGTAATTCACTGTCACTTGGGCACACCCTTTGCAAGCCCATGGAAACGGGAAGCAGGCGGGGTGTGTGTGACTCAAACCCAAGCATCTGAACCAAATACATTACAAGCCTGCATGTGCCCAGCCACAATGCAGCGTATGCCCACAGGAACCACGGAAGCCAACAAATCGTCCCAAAAAAATTGGGAATAAAAGAAATAAAAATAAAAATAAAAATAAGAAACAATCAAAAATGGCCATTGATGGGCCCGGGGGGGGTTGGGGAGGCCACCCAGGAGGTCCGAGGACAGGATGCACACCAGAACCCACCTGCGTGGATCCTGGGAAGATAAAACACCTCCATGGGCTCATGGCCCACACGGCTACCCTATTGTGGGAGTATCACTGCTGTCGCTATTATCACCCTGTGCAGCTGCATCCGGAGGTGGTTGCACTATGGGAGGCAGCCCACGCAAGGCCCTAGTCTGCTCCTCCATGGCTGCAAGCATGCGGGTGTGGTAGGTCTGGTTCTGGAGGATGAGTGTGCGGAGGTCCCCATGCAACAACTCACGGGATGCCCGGACCTCCGCCCTCGTTGCCTGCATCTCAGCTGAGAGCGTACGGGTGAGACGCTCCAGCTGTTGTTCTGTCCTTTGGTGTGTTGAAGCCTCAAGCTCAACAAGAGTCGTCCTGAGGTGAAGGAGCTCCTGCCTCAGGGCTTCCCTGTGGCCCTGGGACTCAATGGAGATGGCCTCCTGCAGAGTCGCCAGTGCCGCCCGCCTGTCCCTGTTGGACCCCAACATGTCCTCCCTGTGTGACTGGCAGATGGAGTCGGTTGCCTGCTCTAGTCGCTCCATCAGCCTTTCTGGGGGGACAATGGAAGTGGCCACCCTATCCATGGCCTGAGCCATCATCTCGGATGATGCAGCCTGTTGGGTTGCCATACCGTAAATGGATTGCTCCCATGCGGTATTGCCGGGTGGCATACGGCCACCACGTCGGCGGGCACCACACCTGTCTGGGGCAAGGCGAACTGCGCCTTGCTGTGCCGGCACTGCCTGAGGCTGCAGGACTGCATTCCCCCTCTGATCTGCTGGCCCAGGAACAGGATCAGATGTCGCGGAGTGTGACCCTGCATCCGTAACCACCGAAGGCGTAGCTGCCAACACTGACATCCCCATGGAGGGTTCTGACCCTGGTGCAGGTGGGTGAGACAGAACAGAATCCCTCCCTGGAACACTCACCTGCGACGGCACGTAGGTCTCATCCGAATCAACACCTGAGTACAGCTCGGGGGAGGTGCAGCCAGAGACACCCCTTGAGAGCACGACCTGCAGCACTTGTGGGTTCTCCCCCACCACCACACCACGTCCCTCACTGGTGGTTGGTCGGCCCTCGGACCCCTCCTGGGTCTGCACCATCTCCACAACCCCAGCAGTATCAGGTGCGTCTTCCCCTGCAAAGACATGAAAACAAAGAAATGGAAACAGGCATTAGCACCATGGCACACAATGAGGGTTGAGAAGCAAGAGAACCAGTACTTGATTGACACATGTCCCACATGACTAAAACCCTCCCATGCATGCACCCTCACTGCGTATGAAGTGCAGGCAAATGGCACACACTGATGACACCAAGATGGAAGATGAACACATTTTCTGCATGCTGCCTGGCAGTGGCATCACACATTGGCCTGTGATTGCCAGGTGATACACACATGCCATCACACAGATGGCATGTACCATTGCTATTGAGTGAAGATGGAGAGGAGGGCAGCACCTATTCATTCAGTCCAGTTCCCGCATGTAATTGCTTTTCTAATTCTAACAGGTCAGATTTTTCACCTGAAGCTGCCAGTCTGAAATGGTCCAATTGCACAGGGACATGTGTGTACAAATGATATCCAGGTAACAAAGTCACTCCACTTTACCATAGCCATGTCAGACATGTGACTAGTGGACAGCGACATGCCTAGTGAAAGTGGTGGAATGCAAACAAACTGACTGAATGAACAGTGAAAAATAAGCAACTATGTTGTGGCAAGGTGACACTTCAAGGGCAACTGGCGTGCAGTTGGGCTAGATGTCTACTGTTGGCAGAAGGGATACTGCTATGGCCAAATGCAGCTGCGCAGGAAGTATTGCATGAAGCACATGGCTGACCCATACAACTCAGGCGCACACACTCTCACCTGGCACACAAACAGAAGCCCTCACACACACACCATGCACATGGATGACACACACATGCATGTGCACTCACCGGACAATGCCTCGTAATCAGCCAGATCTCCCACGCCTTGGATCTGTTCCTCCGTGACGTAGGTCCCAGCGACTGACTCATGTGGAGTGAGTTCCATGTCTACTACTGGAGACCCACCTCCAGTCACTAGAGTTGCGGCATGACTTGAGGCCAGCTTACTCTTTGCCCTGCGCTTTAGGTCATTCCAGCGCTTATAGCAATCATTGGCTGTGCGCCTCACGATTCCAAGGGCACTTACGATGTCCGCAACGGTCTGCCAGTGTGCCTGGCGTTGTGCAGGTGTGGTCTTGGATCCTGCAACAATGACCATCTCGTTGTCATGTCCGGACACATACTCGACAAGTGCATTCAGTTCGTCATCCGTGAAGCTGGGCTTCCTGGATGGGCCGGACTGTGTAGCCGTGTCTGGGGCATCAGCCTGTGCCGGACGAGCACTCTTCCTCTTCCGCTTGGAAGGTGGTGGTGATCCTGAGTGTCCTGCGCCGCTCTGGACACTAGGGGCAGGAGCCCTGGTGGACTCTGTATCAGGAGTGTGGGATTGCACACTCAGCATGGGAGTTGGTGCAGGCATTGGCTCTAGTGTGATGGTGTCAGGGGGAATGTCAGCAGCATGGACTAGGACCGACACTGTCCTGGCTGGGTGTGTGAGGGCTGGGGTGGATGGAGCCGCAGCTGCCCCTGCAGCCTCTCCGCCCTGCCTCCTTGGTGCAGCAGATGACCTTGCTGGCCCAGATGCACGTGGCATGGTGACATCAACGTGCACCAGCGCACGTGTCATAGGCCTGCTGACCTGGAAGTCAGCCATGGAGTCAGCCAGATCTGGTGCCACAATGGGCTGGTCCAACAAGGGCTGAGCATGGATGGTGTCAGCCACATCAGCCTCAACGGGAGGGGGGGGGATTATGGGTGCCCTTGACTGGTCCTCCACACATGGGGGGACAGGCTCACCCTGCAAGTAACGACCACGTCCCCTACCGGATCCACCACGGCCACCACTTGTGGCTCTTCCACCTTTGCCACCCTTACGGAATCCTCGCCTCCCAGCCATGGCACTGATGTAAATGTGCGTATGGGAGTGGCTGGAAACTATTGTCCTGGGCAATTGGGGGTCAAAGGGGTTGGGTACCAGATGGTAATTGTACCCTAGTGCTCTTGCAAGGCTGATTGTAACCCCTGGGGAAAGATGACGGGTCACGCTACGCACAGGAGCCCCAAAAAAGGGAGATGACGTGCACGCAACCCCTCCTAGACCACGTGTGCAGAAAGAAAAACCTGCACTACGCTGTGGCACCCAGTAACACAAGAATGAACGTATGCGTCTCACACGCAGCCTAGAATGACCTCTGAAGGGGTAGGCTACACACGGGGCAAGCACAGATGTTAGATACGTGCGTGACTCACCGTCTGCCTGGTAAACGAGCGTGTAAAAGGAGCATGTTTGGTTGGCAACACCCCCGCCAAAAGAAGATTTGTACGCTGTCTGAGGAGACAGGACAACAGTAGAAGGGAACACTGTTTGAGGGAACAGGCCCAGGTAAACCAGTAAAAGCGAAAAAAGAGAAAAAGCTGTCAGAGGTAACAGGGAATACGAACTTGAAACGCCGTGAAGTAAATCGCGTGTGAAACGACAAGAAGTACAGAATTCACCCACTCGCTCTCCACGAAAAGCACGTACAAGGAAAACGTGTTCTACACATACCTTTTATACAGGGCCACACGTCCAGCGTCACTTACGCGGCGTGTACGCGCTAGGGCCATTTCCACCAATTACACGCTTTGTCACTTCTGCGTGTAGGGACATTTCCACCAATTACACGCTTTGTCACTTCTGCGTGTAGGGCCATTTCCACCAATCACACGCAATTACACTCTGATGTGCAGTCTTTCCACGTGTGCTCTGTCATCACGTGCTGTGTGGGAAACACCCGTGCGGGTCACGTCACAGACGCGCTTACGCGCTGAGGGCCTTTCCTCGGTTTTCACGCTGACGTGCAGGATTTTCACGTGCAAAATCACTCCGTACCCTAGCTGGCCACGCCTACGCACACGGAATACCACGCTCCTGCCCGGAAGGCCGAACTACTGCCCCCCAGAGCCCCGAGCACGCTCCCACCTGCTGCTGCCTGACTGCCTGCTGCCCCTGCACTGCTGGGGGGTGGGGGTGGTGGGAGACATGGGTGGGGGCCTGGTGGAGGGTGCCCCTGCACTGCTGGGGGGTGGGGGTGATAGGGGACATGGGTGGGGGCCTGGTGGAGGGTGCCCCTGGTGGCGGGGGGGTGGGTGTGATAGGGGACATGGGTGGGGGCCTGGTGGAGGGTGCCCCTGGTGGCGGGGGGGTGGGTGTGATAGGGGACATGGGTGGGGGCCTGGTGGAGGGTGCCCCTGGTGCCGGGGGGGTGGGTGTGATAGGGGACATGGGTGGGGGCCTGGTGGAGGGTGCCCCTGGTGGCGGGGGGGTGGGGGTGATAGGGGACATGAGTGGGGGCCTGGTGGAGGGTGCCCCTGGTGGCTGGGGGGTGGGGGTGTTGGGAGACATGAGTGGGGGCCTGGTGGAGGGTGCCCCTGCACTGCTGGGGGGTGGGGGTGATAGGGGACATGGGTGGGGGCCTGGTGGAGGGTGCCCCTGGATGCTGGGGGGTGGGGGTGTTGGGAGACATGGGTGGGGGCCTGGTGGAGGGTGCCCCTGCACTGCTGGGGGGTGGGGGTGATAGGGGACATGGGTGGGGGCCTGGTGGTGGGTGCCCCTGGATGCTGGGGGGTGGGGGTGTTGGGAGACATGAGTGGGGGCCTGGTGGAGGGTGCCCCTGCACTGCTGGGGGGTGGGGGTGATAGGGGACATGGGTGGGGGCCTGGTGGAGGGTGCCCCTGGATGCTGGGGGGTGGGGGTGTTGGGAGACATGGGTGGGGGCCTGGTGGAGGGTGCCCCTGGTGGCTGGGGGGTGGGGGTGATAGGGGACATGGGTGGGGGCCTGGTGGAGGGTGCCCCTGGTGGCTGGGGGGTGAGGGTGGTGGGAGACATGAGTGGGGGCCTGGTGGAGGGTGCCCCTGCACTGCTGGGGGGTGGGGGTGATAGGGGACATGGGTGGGGGCCTGGTGGAGGGTGCCCCTGCACTGCTGGGGGGTGGGGGTGCAGGGGGACATGAGCAGGTGTGCAGGGTAGTCCCCTGTTTTGTGGGCTGCCTGCAGGGGCCGTGGAGGGTGTACAGGGAACACCTGTGAGGACCCACCCAGCCTAATTGCGTGTGATAATTCCCGCACACCCCTGTAATACACGTACCTGGCCAAATCGCGTGTGATAATTCCCGCACACCCCTGTAATACACGTACCTGGCCAAATCGCATGTGAGAATTCCCGCGCACCCCTGTAATTCACGTACCCAGCCGAATCGCGTGTAGAACTTCCCGCACACCCCTGTAATACACGTACCCTGGCCAATCGCGTGTAGAACTTCCCACGCACCCCTGTAATACACGTAGCAAGCCAAATCGCGTGTGATAATTCCCGCGCACCCCTGTAATTCAGGTACCCTGGCCAATCGCGTGTAGAACTTCCCACGCACCCCTGTAATACACGTACCAGGCCAAATCGCGTGTGATTATTCCCGCGCACCCCTGTAATACACGTACCCTGGCCAATCACGTGTAGAACTTCCCACGCACCCCTGTAATACACGTACCAGGCCAAATCGCGTGTGATTATTCCCGTGCACCCCTGTAATACACGTACCCTGGCCAATCGCGTGTAGAACTTCCCACGCACCCCTGTAATACACGTACCAGGCCAAATCGCGTGTGATAATTCCCGCGCACCCCTGTAATACACGTACCTGGCCAAATCGCATGTGAGAATTACCGCGCACCCCTGTAATACACGTACCCAGCCGAATCGCGTGTAGAACTTCCCGCACACCCCTGTAATACACGTACCCTGGCCAACCGCGTGTAGTACTTCCCGCGTACCCCTGTAGTACACGTACCCTGGCTAATCGCGTGTATGACTTCACGCGTACCCCTGATATGCACGTTACCCGCTTTGCGTTCCTTGTTTGGCAGCCCTGTAGACTGGTCCAGGGTTAGCGCAGCCCTTTGCGATGATTTAGCGATTTTGATGGCTTTTCCTTGCGCGAGGGCGTTCTTGGGGGCGTTACTGGCGCTGCTGCAGGGTCGCTGCGATACTCTGCGCCACGGCTGGTTTGGGAGCCTGAAATCCATGAATACGCTCTGCGCGGAAATCGGTTTTAGCGCACGTGCCTGGCGCAGACAATCGCAAGCGGACGCTCTGCGCCAGCCGCTTGCGACACTTTTCTGCGAAATTCTATGAATTACCCTGTAAATTGGAGGAGAGCCACAAGAATGCCCTTCAAAAAAGCAAAGTTATGAATGTGCCGGTTGCTAGGTTGGTTTCCAACCCATCCAAACAACTGCCACATGTATTCCGAAAGTGGCGCATTCCTTCCGACTTCGGAAGAATGCGCCACCTTCACAATATGTCTGAAGTACCAAAAAAGTTGTTAACTCTTTTAACAACCTTTTCCGTACTTAACACCAGGATGAGAATAGGGCCCTCAGTGGTGCTTCCTTTTCGGGCAAGATTGTTCATGGACCGGCTTCACCACTGCTAGCAGCAGCCCATGGACTGGTGCTAATGAAAACACAGACATACATTTAGAAAGACTAGATTTTGCAATTCAATCCAGGAAATAATTGTAAAATCAATATAATCTATGTGGATAAAGGACCTCTAAGAATGATTTTATTCCAGCTGGGGTTTTACATTCTTTTACTGTTATTTTAGGATTATTTCGTGACACCACATCCATACTCCAAGAGATTGGGCCCACTGTGCTGCACCGAGATTGGGCCCACGGTGCTGCACCGCAGATCATTTTACATGTACTACGATCATGTCATGTAACTTGACAGGAAATTGTATATAAACTATGTAGTCCTATGTCATTCAAACATCACTGGATTTTTTGTATAATGCCTAAACCAACTCTTGTTGACATTTCTTTTTAAATGTTTTGACCAGTAGGAAGAGAAACATGCTGAATGTTGTCATGTGGTTTTATTAGCCAGCGTAGAACTGATCACACACCATACATTTGCATACACTTCGTTGGTCAGGGCCTGTTCTCGAAATGTGCAAGTGTGTATATTTCTTCAGAGGCAGAAAGTGAATGCCTTTTAGCAAACAAGATGCATAGATTTAAATGGAATACTAGTGTTCATAGACATGACAGGCATATTTTCTACCATATCCATGTGCCCCAAACCATAATATACCTTACTACCCTGTCTTGCACTTGGAAATCCTATGATATTTGATACTTATAGCAGATAGAGTCGGGGAAATTCCACTAAGGACCTCATTACGAGGTCGGCTGTCTGGCAAAAAGCAGTGGGAATGGAGCGGTACGTCTGTTACTGCCACATTCCCACCACATTCATGCACCGTCGAACTACGAGATATGCGGTTGGGGTCAGATTTACCTCCAACAATAAGCTGGAGGTAAATCTAACACCCTACCGACAATTTAAGGTGGAATTGCAGAGGCAGTAATTCTTCCAAAAACCCCATGGAGTCCTTTGGACTCCAAAAATGGGGATTTACACCGCCATGCCAACACTTGTAAACCCACGGTAAAATCACGGGACCAAGTGGCAGCAATGGTAATCAATATGGCGGTAGTTCAGAGGAAATACCACAGAACTAATGCCAAACTCGTAATGAGGGCCTTGCAAGAGTAGTTGTTAGATTTCTTTTAAAATCCGAAACTAACAAGAGCACAAATTGAAAAGCTTGGTAGAAATTCTAATTTGAAAAACACAGAGTCAAATGCTCCATCTGAGAGAGGTATCTGGAAAATACAAATCAAAAATGTCCTGCTTGAACAAAAAGAAGTAAATTTGAATCGTCGGAACATATTAAAACTTTTACAGTGCATCCCAACTCTTCGATCTACCAAATCAGACGATATAGCGGTAGTTGAATACATGTCTGAAGACCATCTGGACTGGGTCAACTTGCATCTTAATTCCAGCACGCTAAAGGAAGCCGTAAAGGATGCTGCTGCCGATTTTTTGTTCTTTGGCTTCGAAATAATATGTGCCGATGCTCAGGACGTAGAAAGTATTCCCTATCCTTCTATGGAACAAACAGAGAATGAAAAAAGAAGAAAAGAATTGTGGGATCACATGAAGATAAAGCGATCATCAGATCAAAGACACGCTAAACAAATTGGCCAGTAGCTCAGCGTGAATGGATTGGATATCAACAATCAACTAATGTCATGGAACACACGAGGCTTTTCCCATCTTTTTGAAGGTAAATGGCAACTAGCGGACAAAATTTCAATTATATGTTTACAAGAAACATGGCTACGTGAATGCCCATCGTGTGATGGATATACAGTCCTTCTCAACCCGGCAGGAAAGAACTTGTTTGGCCGTCCCTTCTCTGGTTTGATAACCATGATAAATAACAGTGAGGACTGGAAGATCCTGTCAACTAAGAATCCAAACATGTTCGCACAAGTCACGACAATTCAAAACACCAGGTCCTTAAATTCCAGTAACCAGGTGACTCTGATAGTGAACATTTATTGGAATCCAGCAATGATATCACAATCAAGATTCATTGCTGAAGTTATGTCCGAAATTGACGAGTGTCTACTCTCATACACCGATCCTGCAATTATAATATGTGGAGACTTCAACTATTCTTGGGTAAATAAACCCCTGACAAAAAGCATAACAACTGCATCGAGGAGCAATGAGCATTTGCAGGATCGGGGTGAAAGATGGGCAAAGGAACTTGCCCTTAGAGACTGCTCTATGCTGAATGGATGCACTCGTGGTGACATCCCCCCAAGTTTTACCTGGAAGCGAGGAGATTCCATGAAGACGCTCGATTATATATGGGTGTCTAGGAACTTTTTGGAACAAATAATCACTTTCAAAGTCACTGACACAGAAAAAAGCGACCATGACGCACTAATGCTGAAATGGTTGAAAGTTCAAAAAATAACCTCGATAAAATACCCGGAGAGGATTACCATAAACAATGGAGCCAATAGGCTACGTCTGAATGAACCTAAGCTGGTCAAAATAAAATCCCGTTTTGTTAACGCGATCGACACCACGGCAAGGATAAATTATACATTGTTATTACATCAATACAAAACGAGGTCCAATACACGAAAAGGGCATGATGTCGAAGTAAAACATACTTGCAATCCAATAATAAGACGAGAGAAGCAAAATCTTCGGAACGACATCAGGCTCTTAAGAAAGGATCCTAGCTCCTGCAACAACATATTAATTCAAAAAAGAAAACAGCGTTACCGAAACTGGATGAAATCGTTCAATTTGAGTCGAGTTCAAGTTCAAGCCGAACAGATGCTGAAATTAATTCTGCAAAAAGATAGCAGACATATTTGGGAGATAATTAATACAGGTGGGATTAAACATACCTTTGCAATGTCAAATGGAGTAAGTGGAGCAAGCTGGGTGGTGCATTTTACTACCATATTTGACGATTGCAACTGCATTAAGGTCCCCGAATTAGTTCTCCCTGTTGAAAGATGGAATGTGGCAGACTCAGAGGAAGACATTAATCGGGCAATTCAGAAGCTAAACTCTTCCAGAGCAGTCGGCCCTGATGGTATTTCAAATATGATGCTAAAAAACCACAGCTCTGTATGGGCAAATTTGATGAGTACACTATTCGAAAGAATTGCGCTGGAAAGAGTACTGCCTGATTCCTGGTCCAAGGCGGTGGTAGTCCTGATATTCAAAAAGGGTAATCGGGACGATCCAAACAACTATCGCCCGATCGCCCTTCTGGATACAATCGGAAAAGTATTTGGGTCCTTTCTCCAGAAACGTCTTGCTCACTGGGCTGATGAAGTCGCAGCTGTTGACCGACGTCAAACCGGATTTACAATGGGTGTGGGGGTTGAGCTTAACTTGGTCCTTTTGAACTGCCTAAAATTAGACACAATGAGGCGCAAGAGAAAACTGTACATTGCCTTCATAGATCTGAGTCAGGCTTTCGACAGTATCAATCGTAACCTGCTGTGGAAGAAACTGCATGCTTGGAATTGTCCAAGTGAGTTGCTGGCACCATTGATTGCGCTACATTCCAACACATCCATTAGAGTTCGGCTAAATGAGCAAGGCGACTTATCTGATGAAATATCTACAAAACGAGGAGTCAAACAGGGTTGCCCTTTAGCAGCCCAGTTATTCAAGCTCTTCATTTCTGACCTACCTCTAACATTAAGTGAAGTAAGAGCCTTTCCTCCGTTGGTGAATGGTCATGAATTAAGTTGGGCTGTTTATGCCGACGATTTTGTGATTATGGACTCCACTCCTATTGGACTGCAACGCCTGCTAAATGTATTCCAGCAATATTGTATGCAAAATGACCTACGAATTAATAGCAATAAGTCAAAAATCATTGAGGTTGGTCAAACTAAATCAAAGAAGTCGGGTAACTTTGAATGGAAGATAAACGATGAACTTCTCGCGACAACTGACAGTATAAGATACTTAGGTGTTTTGTTTAACACCTCAATTCGAGAATGGGAGTGGTCTCAAGACTTGTTGGCCCGGATGAAAATGTTTGCATTGCAAGGGGCAAAACTGCATGCAGCCTACGGAAAATTCACTCTAAAGCCGGTCTTAACATTTTATCTTCAAAAGGTAGTTCCTGCGATAACCTTTGGGAGTGAAACATGTTGGAATCTTCCAGAAGACTTGTGGGACAAGCTCGAAGGCAGATTTTGGCGCAAAGTGTTGAGATTACCAAATAGCTCTTCAATTGTGGCAATACGATATGAGCTATGTACTGAGGCCCTATATGGAACTGTTTTGTGGAAATCATTCTCCATGTTTAGGAAAATGCGGATGGAGACGGTAGTAAAATCATATGAAATCCTACACTCTGTTTCTGAACATTCATCTGCCTTTCTTTTAAAGGAGTGGGAGAAAAAACTACTTCTTATACTTGAAGACGCTGGAGTTTCCGTAGAGACTGTAATATTCCGTCCCCAAATAGCGAAGAAAAAAATTTGCCATCATAATTGGCTAAGAAATGAAGAACGCCGAAACAAACTGACTACTTCTCTGGACCTTGGAAGTGCGCTGAATAAACTGGATGCAATTCCAAAATACTTGGAGAAATTTCCATCACAATATCATCGTAACATGTTCTTGCGGCTGAGACTTAACTTATATAAAACTAGGGAGATACAGCTTTTGAGGTACGATCCGCTGGTGCAGTCGGCACATTGTCGATTCTGTAAACTTGGCCAAGAATCGGTGAGACACCTAATCTTGGACTGTGAAGCCATTACAGCGCAGCGTAGTCTGTACCTAGATCGCTTCGCTCCCTCGTCAGGAAACATGGATTCTTGGTGGTGTTATTTGATCGCAGGTTTCAATACTCAGCTAACCTGCGCAATAATAAACTTTATGGACGCACTACAGCTAAACAACTTGGAATGTAATTAGAGATCTTATTTAGTGAAGATCTTGAAGATTTGAAGTACAAATGTAACAAAAAGTTTTTCTTTCTTTTGTAATAAACTAATGTTACAATAAAAAAAAAAAAAAAAAAAAGATTTCTTTTTTTATGTGCTGACAGTTTTTACTGACATTTAATGCCACACATAAACACCGGATTCAACCCAGAGTCTCTTAGCTCAGGTCTGAATATTTTAGTCATTCTGTAGGAAAACTGGAGAATATAGTTCAGTTCTGACAAACATAGTTCACAGCTACAAAACACAGTTACACAAAAGCAGTAAGCCAACATTAAAAAAACAATAGAGAACGAGGTGTGTTGGCAGGCTCTGTACTCTGGAGTTAAATTATTTAAATGAGCACTGAGTTGGCCAGAGAAATAAATCAAAGCTTGCGGCTTCAGTGATAATAGTCACTTCTCTTCTGAAACCTAAGTACACAAGAATCCATACCTGATAGATGAGCGGTTGGGCAAACCAGAATCTCCCAAAAAAGATAAGGATTAGCATGATTGAAAGGCATCACTGTTTCCCACCCAAACCACACACAGCATTGACCTATTGGATGAAAGAGCAGCTCTCTACCCACATCAAATCTCACATATTGCTGTTGTTACAAAAACGATACATTCAAATGAACTGTGAACTTAAAAATGCACCTGCCCTTTTGATATAAAATCCAACTGTAGATGTACTCAAGCTGCAGTAGGTTGGTAGTGAAAGTGTGTCACTGCACAGGTGGCAGGAGGCCACATTACAAAGTCAGAGCAGAGACAGTTGTAATGAACATTATTATTCTGTCTCTAGACTACACAACCAAGAAACCATATTCACACCCGGGAAAGGGCACACAGCCAATCAGGTGTCTGGAAATGCAGGTAAGAACTGACATTGTACAGACTGCATTCTCCAGCCACCTGAGGCCCTTCTCCAGGTGCTGCCATTATTTCTTTAGATGCCTTGGCACCTCCACACCTCTGCCAGCCTGCTTCACTAAACACCACCCTCATGTTATCACCCACAGCCCCTGGTGACCCCCGTACACACATGTCATCCCAAAACCCACTTACCTGTTGGGAATTATGGCTCCTCCACTCCTTCCTGCTGGGCTGCTATAATAGCAATAGAAAAGGGACACAGTGCCTTTTCTATTAGCTATAGCTATGGTGGTGGCCATCTTAGTTTTCTTTTATAGGAGATTGAGCTTGCGCAATACACATGCAGACCATCTCCCATAAAACATGAATGGAGCCCTAGTGTGCGAATATCAATCACCCTCACATTGGGAGGAACACAGGGCTTAGGGTCGGGCTGGCGTGCCCTTACTGTCCCGGGTTCGGGGTGAATGCTACATTGAAAAACCAGGACTAACTAAAAGTTGCATGCATGACATACAGTCATAGATCGTCTAATAAACAGTGGATTGGAATATTGACCACAGCGATGCTAGTGTTCAATAATATTTCCTAACCTTCCACCATGAAACTTTTTGGCTGTAGTGTGTCTCTCTATGTGAGAGTAGTTATGACCAGACTTGGGTCCATTGCCTTCTCCGCCACAGGGAACCAAGCTGCACCTCACTGATTGGGCCGAGCAAGGTCGAAACTTGTCTTTTATTTTTTTTTTATTTTTTTTTAGTTCAGCTGAGTAAACTCAACTTTTTCAAAACATTTTAACATTAGATACTCAATAATTCCACAGTTTTTTAAGTTAACATACTTAATTCAACATTAAAAGCAACAAAACAGACCAGAGGTATAATGAGATCAGCGGCAAACAAATACAATAACAAGCACAAACACAGCACAAATCAGAAAAATCACATAAATCCTGCATTGAATAAGAAAGTTCATCCTACAGCATTATGATAATTTGAACAAATAAAACAAGTGAACCTAAGAAAACAGAGGATCATCAACACAGATTGGCCGATGTCAATTAATGTAATCAATTCCATGAAGCAACCCTCTAGTTAAGACATATTTGTACAATATGAGTCTAATGTAGGATCATTAATCAAAAGCATATTTCCTCTGGTTCGCTAATCGACCTCCGTATCTTTGATCGCACCTAATTTAAGTGCATTCATAAAATTGAAAGTGGCTATTCGAATACTGGCCATCGGTTTTCAGGTGACATTGATCCAAAATAAGTCAAATACTTATTGAAAAACGTACTCGTAAATCTGTGAGAGCCGGAAATTCCACAGTCATGTGTTTCAAGGTTTCCTTTGTGTCTGGAGCACAACAAAATCTGCACTGGATGTCTTTTGGATCAATAAGTTTCTTTCTGACAACAATATCTCGTGTTAGGTACAAGTTAAACGTAGGCGTTGTATTACAGATCTAAGTTGTGGAGATGGAGCCCTACACAAGTATGGTTCCACAACGTTACGTTTTTTTTTTTTAAACAAAACAATGTGCCTTAATGTCCTTATATGTATTCATTGAGTTCTAGTTTCTATTCAGTCTGTCTCATAGATCTTAGCCTTTGCTCGATCCAGATTAGTCACCACCGTGTCAATCGTCACATCAGCCTTCGCCAACACTTGGAATATGCATGTAATCCAAGTTCAAACAAACATATGGGAAGACGATAGCATATAGTCAGCCAGGCTTGCTAGGATGGTATTATTTTGGTTATGCATCAGGCAGTTACGAAATAGAGCACATAGACGCCACTTGTAGATAGACACTAATGAGGAGAGACCCAGCTCATGTCGTAGCCACGGCCCAGGAATGCATACGGGAAGGTGAAGGACACTCCTTCAAAATTTCACCTCTAATTTATTCAAAAATGAAGCCGAAATAATATTTTTGGTCTCTAAACCATAGAGAATTATTGGTATCACCTTTTGGTGCCAGTATGTCACTGCTGGGTGAATGCAAAATTTGCCATATTTATGTAAGATAAGCCGCGTCTGCGAAATGGCTGAGTTAAGCTTATGAGTGAGCATGTTTAACTGTGATTCAACATGAAGCGAACCATCAAATATAAGACCCAGATAGAGATAGGTTGGAACAATCTCAACACTCACATTCTTGACTTTCCAATCCATTTTGGCTCTTGGTTCAACCTTGGTGCAAAGAGCACAATTTGTGTTTTCGTTGAAATAATGATCAACTCATTCTTGTCTAAATAGGTACTTAGGGTTGACAATAGAATCTGTCGGTCTATACAGGTTTTTTAAACTAAAACTAGATCATCAGCATACCACAATGCTTTGACAGCCATACCTTTGATCTTTGGCGAGTCCGAACAAATCTGAGCGAAGGCATGCATCACATTGTGTATGAAAAAAATTGAAGAGGGTCGAAGCAATTGCCGCAGACAACAAACCCATCATGGATAGCCTAACCTTAATTGAGGTGTCCGAATGTAAGGCATAAATAATGTCACACAAGGTGACTGGACACCTGGCATTCAGCAATTTCGACATCAGTTTAACTCTTGAAACTGAGTCGAAGGCTGAGTGCAGATCGACAAAAGCAAAATATAATGGTTGTTTGGATGTTTGTGCATGATCTTTTAAAGTAGAGTGTGAAGATTAACTGTTGTGCCGAGACCAGCGACAAAACCTGTCTGATTGGGATCACATTGTTCGTACGAGTGTATCCATTGACCAAAATCTCTCAGGACTAGCCTTGAGAAAATTTTTCCCGGAGCGCCAAGTAACGCGATAGGGTGATAGTTTGTTGGTACACCATGATCGCCTTTTTTAAAATATTGGCACAATCAGAGAGAAACGCCATCAATTTGGTAGTTTTTTAGACTGTAATATTTGCTGAAAAAGATTGTAAAGGATGCAAGCCCACTTTTTTGGATTCTCCTTGAACATAAAGTTAGACAGACCATCAGGTCCTACTGCACGAGAGGCTGAGGATGTATATATAAGTTCCTCAATTAATTCCTCGGAACAATCTAGATCCCACATCACTGTGGATTGTTTCTGATACTTGTATTCAGCAAAGCTTTCATCTGCGTATAAGTGTGCAAAATGCACAAGCCATTGGGCTTCTGAGACTCCATTCAGTTGTACACTTGCTTGTGTTTGTTTTGATGTACTACCAAGCAGGGCCCAAATCTGCACTGCATTTTTATTCTGAATTGCACTCATGAAAGCCTCACTGTCAGATTGAAACAATTTGGCTTTCCTTGCACGCGTCCAGTTATGATATTTACATTTAGTAGCTCTTCTGGCATTAATGTGTTGGCTTAAAGGGAGTTTCGAGGTTGCTCTCAGTGCTTTTCTGTAGGCTGCTTTTGTTTGTTGTAAAAGCAAATCAAACCTATGGTTATGATTAGGCTGGAGCATACATTTGTCAGTGTAGATATTTTTAAAGAATGATAACACCTCTACATATGACTCATGACTTGACCCATTTTGGTTATCCAAGATGGTCTTGTTTAGGGCTAAGAGAGATTTATCAGACCAGCTGAAGTGGGACTTTGTATTGTTGACTACTAAGATTTGATTGAGCCCCTCCAGAACACAATCCCATCGCCTATGCAAGGAAAGGAGGTTGGGATCACTTGCTGTTTGTGGAATAATTTCAATTTTTGTTGCTTTTTGAAACAAAGAATCAGACAGATATACATAGTCTATGGTGGATTTTGAGGTACCCCTTTGCCAAGTGTGCTGTGAAGGGATGTCCCCCGTCACAGCACCATTTGCCATGGGAAAGTTGCGATCTGCAACAAACTTAGACCACCTCTCCTTTTCTTGTATACGCGATGATCTGTTCGCCCCTAGACAATCCAAGTTAAGGTCACCCGCCAAAATTATGCCCAGAATATTGGGTGCTTGTGATGCTAGTTCTATAGCACTAGCTAGGCCTTTGTAAAAACATCATCTGAAATGCCTACCGGATTGCGATATAAATTGATCACCACTACAAATTGAGCAGAGTTGAATATCTTGACCATTTGTATGAAGTTGTTCGGAGAAACCCACTCGGTCATCGTCAATCCTCGGCTGATTTTCACCGTCACCATGAGCCCTGATGTAGGTCTCCCTCTTTGGGCAGACATTGCTGGAAACAGCAAGACATCATGGTCGTCCCAGACAGGAGACACTAACAGCCAAGTTTCCTGGAGTACCACAATGTCGAATTGATTTAAAGGATTATTTATGCCCCATTGCAAATGTGTGTACCCCCTGGTGTTCCAACTATCTAGAGGGATAGTTTTTGATGATGCTTGTGTTAATGGTTATACCTTCATAGGCTGCCCATTCTCTCGCTGCTGTACCACCAGAGTGCCACAATAAGGACATAAACAATGTTGAATGTGTGGTACCTCTATGCAGGGACGTAATTTCACCAAAATCCCTGGGGTAGCGGAATTGACACCACATGACCTTTGCCCTCTGATGACATCACAGGAAGTGATGTTATTTGACCCCCCGCCCACCTCAAAGTGACATCACGGGTAGCGATGGAACACAATCGTTCACCCTGTGACAAAACAGGAAGGGACATCACATATTGTTCCTAAGTACACTACAAAAAATATGGTTGCGATATCACTATAATGTTATATACATTTCCTACAAGAATGGATCACCATATGTATCATTAATATCAGTGTGTATAGGACCATATTACCAAATTACTGAGAATGCAAGCAGACGTCAAAGGCCAAATTATAATGATATGTTATTATACAGCACTTATGCTTAAGCGCTTAACATAGATCAAATGTACATACAATATCAGCCAACCTGTGTTGGTACTCATTTATCAACCTCAGAAGGGTGAAAGGCTGAGTTGAGGTGTTGAAGAACAGGCTAAATCAGTGACTCACCACCTGAAGAGGGCCTGGTAATAAACCTTAATGAGTCTAGCAATTATTTGATAGAATTCCAGAAAGACAAATTATGTGTTATTCCTATTCTTTCTTGTTTACCGTCACTGCTCAAAGTGATACACCTGTGGAACCCCGTTTTTTTTAAGAGGCCTGAACAAGAAAGTTAGCCACTCAAAAAATAAAGAGCCACATGACACTGGCCACAGCCCAGGTGCTTACATTTAAAAAAAAAAAGTGAAAATAAAAGTTTTTTAAAAAATCTTTTTTTTCTAGGGGTAGCAAGGGAGACCACAGGGATAGCAAGGGAGACCTCAGGGGTCGCAACTGTGACCCCTGGCAACCCCCAAATGATGTCCCTGCCTCTATGGTTGTTTTTTTCTTTATTCACACTAGGTGTCTTATTTTCCTGAATCAAGCGCTCCGGATCTTGTGCAACCAAAAATCCCATTTTGAATAATTGCCAATTCCTGCTTGTAATTCCTTTTCAGGGTCACAACCTACAAAGTATGCACACCCATCCACATATATGGTTGGAACATTTTTACACCTTTCTTCATCAAAGGCTTAGTATGGGAATCGTTCAAATCCAATCAAATCTGTTTCGTCTTCTACAGCGCCAGTGGACCACTCCGGTGCTGATAGTGCGCGGTACAAATGTCGTTTAACATTAACATTAACATTAACCATCTGTAGTTCCCACAAATGAACAGTCATGCAATTTTGCTAGCCCCTGAGCTACAAGATGTCTCTTAACCTGCCCATATCTCATTTCTACAGGGAATCCCTGTAATGCCAATATCCATGATGTAATTCTTGACTCGGCTATATTTCCTGGCCTGATCCTCTTACTCTGTAAGGGGTTGATGAGCAGTCACACCAATCACCCGCTCACCTTGAATAATTGGTCAGAAATATTGTAATGCCCAAAGAGTTGTCAATAGTTCTTTGTCACATTCATTAAATTTGGTTTCCACTTGTGACAAGGCTTTGATGGCATATGCAATGGTCTTGTGATTTGAATCATGCTTTTGATACAAAATAACACTGACATGCGTAGTTCTGTGAACCCTATCTCCAGGAAAAAAAACCTGATTCTTCTTTGTATATGCCAAACATGGAGCCCTTAGTAAACAAGCTTTCAATTTGGCTACCGCCTCATGTTGGTTCTGTCCGCATTTCATGGTCACACTCTATTTCAGTAACTTAGTCAATGGCTGTGTGGTTTCTGCACAGTCTTCAATGGATTTCCTATTGTAGGTAATCATCCCTAACATGCTCCTCAAGCCCTTTAGATATGTGGGAACTTCTAACTTTTGAATGGCTTCTACATTTTTCTTTTGTGGGTTCAATCCATGGCCAGTGACTTCATGTCACAATAGATGTACCCTTTTTCTTTCTGCAGCACTGCACCTTCTGTAATGATACCTTTGCCCCAGACTTTTGCAACGGTCTGAGTACACGTCTGATTTCACTGAAATTACTTTTTGTGTCCCCATTTTTAATCAGGACATCATCCAGATAAACCATTGTTCCTCTCTTGGCTGCCTCTGGAAGTTCTTTATTCAGGAAGATTCCAAACTCACTCCCACTATTGATAAATCCAAAGGGAGTTCTTTCCCATGCATACTGTGTCCCTTGGAGGGTAGACGCAAATAGATTGTGTTTATCCTTTTCTGAAGGCACACACCATACCCTGCTGTAAGATCTAAGGTACAAAATACCTTTGACCCTTGGATTTGTGCAAGGCCTTGGTCAATTAATGATAGGGGGCCACCTTGACACAGCTAAGCTCTTATTCTCTTATCTCACATCTATACCCCACTGCCACAGGTCATTGGGCTTCAACACAACTAATTTAGGCATGTTTGAGGTACTGTTAATGGGTCAAATGATTCCTCTAGACTCTAGGTTTTTGACTATTCCTGTCAAAGATTCTAAATAGGCCAAGGGTAGCCTATACTGTTGAACAAAAACAGTTTCCCTACCATAACCTTCTGGCAATTAAGCATCATACAGATCAACATGACCACAACCAAAGGCATCTCTATCGAATACATCCTTGAATTCTAAAAACATTAATCTCAACTGGTCTTTCTCCAACTCATTTGTGCATGCCTCCACAGCTTGGACCTGTTCCTCTACCCTTTTAGAACATTTTGGAAAATCCCTCAAAGCAGGAATCTCTGTGCTTTCTTCTAATTGCATGGCAGTATCCTTTTGATAGAGGCCACGCTCAATTATCTTGTCATTTCAGCCTCAATCTCATTTCGATGTTCCCCTGCCTCATTTCCATCCTCCTGGAACAGAATGCAGTAACCCTAGTGATGAAATATTACCTGATTTGGTTCACAAGAATACATTGACTGAATTCTGAATATACCTTTTGGTTTGGAGTCTAAAGACTCAGGCAGTTCACCTTGTGAGGTGACATAGCTTTCAGGAATATTTCCAATAACTGGATTATTTAGATCTGCAGTGTAATATGACTTTTTTATTGCCATCCCTAATGGTGTACCTTCATCCAATTATATATCCTGACATCCTTTGTTATGCACTGGTATACGGATGGGATCATCCTCAACGTCTACCAAGGGTGTGTATTCATACTCCAGCGTCTGCTGTCTCATGGATTCATTGAGACTCCTACATTAATCAGGCTCCATCATTGTCTGTCTCTTTCTGTACTGTAATGCTAGTGTAATCTGTCTTCTATATGCAGGAATGGTAACATATTTCTTTACTTGAAGTTCAACTGCATATGGCATCAATTGTTCACAGTGGCATGCGTCCTTCTAGTCTCAGATTCGGTGCTGCCCCACCCAGTCTGGTCCAAAAAATCTAAAACTATACTCCTTTTGTGCATGATGTCATTCCCCATATAGAATTTGGCCTTAGTTCATCTTACAACCCAACAACAAAACAAACTACACATAGCCTTTCCCAAGAGCACATGGCAGCTAGCAACCAAAAAACACAGCCTTGCTCAGCGAACAGTGTAAACCAAACTGAATCTGCCAATAGCACATCACAGCCCTCTTGCTCTTTTCTCCCGCTTGGTCCTACTAACTTACCCCACCACCTTAATTTACAGATCCGCCAGAGCACCAAGAAATCATGAAGCTGGCAACAGTGCGCAGTACAAAAACATTTAACATAACATAACATATTGTGATGGATGCTTTTGGATCACATTGTTATTTTCAACATGCATCTCCCCACAATTCTATGTCCCAAATCAGGGCTATCTAATACAAATATTTGTTAATTTTTGTTATTTTAAAACTTGCTATTTTTTTCCAGTCAAGCATTTATTTAAACACGTTCTCATTAATGAAACTCCTTTCCTGTTTTAGTCCCAACACTGCCTTGATCATTTCTAGATGCCCTTTCATGTATCCATGCCTCATTTTCATGTATGTGTATTTCTGCAATGGTTGGAATATATTTTTCCTTATTTGCATCACATTGTCTAAAATCTTCATCACTTAGATAGAATCATAGTGTGTTTTCATCTATCTGTGTTTGCCAGTTTTTCTTGGGATCTAGATGTATCTCTAATGACTGTTCTTCTTTTCCCCCTTGCATTACATCCTGGCATATGAAAATGACAATGGCACTGGGTGCACAGCCATTTTGAAGATATACCTCTACTGCTGTTTCTGACTTGGAAATGGTGTGGCTTTCTTTTGCACTGCTCATCTGGTCCACCACATTTTGAGGCTTCCGGGAAGTTTTGGCCAAAGCCCACAGAACACCATTTACCCCATTAATTAGAGTTAGTCTCTTCTGACAATTCATGCCTAACAGGAATGGTGTCTCCTCAATTGGCGTGACTACCACTTTGTGTCTCAGTCTATGTTTACCTACTTTGATGTTAACTTCAGTGGCACCTTCCACTGGTATCTCTTCACCATTGAAATTATGTACAGGTCCCTCAATCTGTCTTAATTTCAAAATGTTTTGTTGTGATCTCCCTTCATTTATGCTATCCAGCAAAATAAATAAAGTCCTTCAGGCACAATTTATCCGTTTTGCCGGGACACTTGTGTGTAGCAAATTGTTCTAATAATCATTGAAGGACTCTGTTATCTCTGTCACAGGTGGTCAGCAGCTTGCCAAACTCAATCATTTAATTATAGAGCTTTGAGTAATGGGCAGGCCATATGTGGAACTTGAATGACACTCCCATTTCCCAATGGTATTCCGGCATTGTGGAAGATGTACTTTTGATGGTCCCAGGTTCAACATGTGCTCTTATGGGTGAGGAGGCATCTATCAATGTTCATGCCTCAGTTTTGTTCAAAATCTTTGTATGATTGAGCTGCCACGTTCTCAGATTCCTTGTACTTGTGAGGTCCCTCTTCAATACCATCACCCGATGGCCGTATCGTGCTTGAACAAAGAAAAACCTGTTTTCAGATGTCTTGCTATTAAGATAAGGTGATTCCTCAAGACTGCATTCCATGCATTGTTTAACCTCTTTAGGTGAAGAAAATGTCCACAACTATTGCTTCTTTTAACTTCTTTGCCACCATCTGATGAAGAAGTCTATGTGACTTAAAGAGCTAATGAATGGCACAACCTGGGGATACTATTTTCAGTACAGAAATAAAATGTTTCAAAATGTATTGTTTTTTTTTTCATTGGAAAACCATGCTAAAATGATGTCAAACTTTCCTTTATTAGACTGAAAGTTAAATCAAACAGCTTAAAACAGTCAAAGATCAAATGTATTTATGGTTTGAGGAATTGTGTTTTGAAGAAGAAAAATAGAATTTGGCATCAAAGGATACTTGAAATAAAATAGGGACTGGGCTCAAAAATGGATGCTATGTTTGTTAATGGTAGAGCTCAGCGGGTGCATGCTACCCATAATGCTGTGCATGCTACCCATAATGCTGTGCATGCTTCCCATAAGGCTAGCAAGGGTACCGGGATTATTGTAGCAAGTCTTGGAAATTTAATCAGTGCCAAAATAATGTAATGCGCATAGCCTAAACATAAAACTGGCAGTAGGCAGGCAAGATTGTGTGCACTTCCACCTGCCCTTAAATAAAATGTCTGCTTGCTGAGGCCCTTAAACCTTAAACTTCCAAATTGACTGAGTAGATAGAAAATGCCTACTTCCAAGGAAGCAAAGTTCATCCTGCTTGACCAAAGTTACCCATCAGGGATAATGATTTGCAGTGAAATAGATCAGAATGTCCTCAATGTCAGTGTCATTTTGGCTGATTAAATAAAAGAGGTATGTGCGTAGGTCGATGACAACTGCAGTAACACACTTTTGGCTTAATTCCATTTTGGGCAGTAATTACTGCCAAACTTGTTTACCGATAGTACTGATCATTCTGGCGAAATTACTGCCAGATTACGAGTGACAGTATGGCAGTATTCTTCCCCGTTCAGGGAGTCCAGTGGGAAATTTTGAGGAAAATTCCACCCTGTGCTATTTTCACCAGTTTCTGGTATTAAAGTGGAGGATTTACCTCAGCTACTTGCCTGGAGAGGAGCATCCTCTGCTTCAACACAAAACTCGTTATTTGGAAGTGCAATAAAACTGATAGTAATTCTGTTACCACCATAAAAATGGCGGGAACGGAATTATTGGCAGTTTTTTTTACCTCACCTCCAAAGCCTCTTTGAAGGGCCAGGTCCCTGTGCAAGTGGAAGAGTAGCCTTCATGAGCTCAGTCTGCCTTGTGGGGGAGTAGACAGCTCTTTTGCCTGCTCGTTGCATCCAGCCCATTGATTTCAATAGCACTGCACCTCCACCGTCCTTACTCACCGCATTTGCCAAATGATTAAAGCTTGCAAAGGGGCTTGTGACCTTTCAATATATTGATTTCTTTGCCGGGTTTCAAGCTTGTAATCACATTTCTCAACTCTGAAACGACACATTCTTAGAAACCGCACGCGATTGACACCAGCTGATTGCCTTTCCTATTGGTTTCCCGCAGTTTCAGTAATGGCGCATTTGAATACTTTAAATTCTCAATCAGTTCGTCAGCTAGAGTTTTGATTTTCGCTCGCGACAAATTTTGCTCTATTGTACCCTAGCTGCAGTCTATTGCACGAGCTCAGGTTGGCTTGATTGCGTGTAAACAGAGATTGTGTTTCATGCTTACACTATGTTTTTCTCCCTCGTGGCTTCTGTTGCATTTACCAGTCAGGCACACGCTGTCTGGTGCCAGCCTTAACTAGCAGAGCCCAATTCGTCCCCCGGGGCACCTTTTAACTGTTCATAAGGTTCAAAAAGCTGGACTCAAAGGAGCAGTGTCGTCTGAGTTCCACTGTGAGACACAGGGCACGTTTCATGGATGTTCAAGCGCCTTGATCTTGTGATCATAAAGAAAAAAAGGCCATGGCGCCGTTTGCAGGTCAGACAAAGACAGTTGCGTGCAGAAATCCATGACAGACAGTGAACTCGACCCACAGAAATGCTCTTGTCACAGCAGGTGAAGGGAATTCGCCATTATTACAACAAATTCTGAAGTAAGAAAACCAGGCATCCTACTAATTCTCTCGTAGACAGCGCCCGTGGCAAATTATTGCCCGTGTTTGGTGACTCGTGGATGATGAAATATTCCAGTTGAGGGACCATGTTATCAATGTAGTTGTTTTACGATGGTGTGTGTGTGCGTTTCTGCACTTGTGTCTCTCAATAGATGTTCTTAATTTTTTACGCTGAATAAACCTAGTCCCACACATAACCTGCGCACTTGGCCACTTCATGGACCCAACACATAAACCACATACAGCTCATACCTGTACCTTCTCCGTAGAGCTATACATATTTGTCAGAGACAGTTGTTTCTTTCTGGCATAAAAGGCTGCAGGTGTATTATATTGACACATTGACACAGCAATCAGCTAATACAAAACTACTACATGATTGTCAGCACTGCAAAAACACACTTTGGCAACATTGTTATTCTTGTGCGCCGACCAGCTGACTAAATCACAAATTCCTTGCTTCCCCCTTATTTCCAACCAACTCCACTTTATTTGCTAGGCCAAATCTCCCCCAACCGGAAATGTCTTCGATCTGCCTGCCCTCACAGAGGATCATGGGCTGGAAGAGTGCTGTTCCTGATAGGGGAATCTGAGCTCTCATCTTTTCCTCAGGTCCCCTCGTCGCTGGGCCTCAGAGAGGGAATTGTCCAGGGAAGAGCGAAAACCTCTCTCGATTCCTACTAATCTCAATTTATAGTCTTTACAGTCCAACTGGTTGCTTACATACCGCCATGCAATGGAAGGTTCTATGCCCTTCTTTGTCTCCCCCCCCAGTTGTTATATTTCATAATTCCATCAATTGCTGCTTGCGTTCCAAAAGAAAAGATCCATGCTGATCTTTGACAGGTGCACCTCATCTCCTTCATAATATTCATGTGACTTTAAACTGATTAGCCCGTGGCGGATTTGTGTGAACCCCATGCCTTTGCAAAACTATGCCATTGCTACATTCAACTTTCTTCGAGGCTCCTCGATCGCCTGATGTGTCTCAGCCCCTCTCCATTTTCTCCTCAGTATAATCTCTTACCACATCATTTCTGTGTGTCCCAAACCTGCACCCAAGCGCTGCAGGGTTGCCATAATTTCTGTAAGCAAACCTCCTCTCCCCAGGGTTGTAAGGTCCTTGACACACAGATGTACGAACAGGACCTCCGGTTTTGGGTATCTCTGTAATATCGTCTCCCCCTGTTCCTCCAGCTGTGCCCATCGCATCCGTGGAATTCCCCACCACTCGACCTTGAAGTGCCTTGCGGTGATTTGCTCTCTTTGGGCTGTCCATCTTGCCTTGGCCCTCCTCACAAACAAACAGCCGGTCCAATAGCACAGCGAGTAGAGCGCTCGCCTTGAGAGCTGTGCAGAGCCTGCTAACGCAGGTTCGAATCCCGGCAGGGCCAAACTCAGCCTTTCCTCCTTCCGATGTCGATAAATGAGCTCCACACACCGTGGGTAATAATAAGCAGCGCTCAGACACCTGAGGGTTCGTAGTGCTATATAAATGCTAAATTATTATTATTAAATGACCCACCACCCAAGCTGTTCTTTTCTTACTTATTGATGCTGTGTTTTGGGGAAAGAAGTGGATAGAGGGAAATATGATAAACTCTGTCCTGTCACATTTTTTCCAGCCTCACATATCTCTTAAAACAGTTTGACTTCCAACTCCCAATATTCTTGATGATTCCTGGAGGCATGCCTGGCCCTGCTGCAGACATGGCAGCTCCGATCCGAAAAGAGTGAGTGCCGAAGACATACTTTGCCCCTTTGTGTTTCAGCGCCATGTTCATCACCCTTTTAAATTGAAACTTGCCCAAAGCCGAGCCATCTACATGTATTAATCGTGAAGCCCCACTTCTACTTTGGGGTCTGTGTGTTAAATGTGCCATGAGGCTGCACACCAGGCAGCAAGGCCTGTCATTAATACAGTTTAGCACTAGCTCCCTCCTGTAAAGATCTTGACCTACGTAGGTGCAGCTGCATTGTACCGTCAGAGACTGTGACATCATTACTGGTGAGGAAGCCTATTCTTCCACCTTCACTGTTGCGTGGTACAGTTCACTGATACTAAGGACCGCAAAAAAATGCCAAGGAAAACACTGTTCTAAACATGGAAGCTTCACAACTGTCTCTGCATATTCCCACCAACCCTTTCAGCGTGTCACATACTTTTACAATACCTATGGGGTGCCTTGCATCCTTGTTCATTCCTGTTTGTCGGGCCCATCCCTTCATTGCCATCCTAACATAATGCTCCTTTGTTGGATCAGTCTTTTAACCTAACTTGTGATAATAGGCGATAGCTTCCAAATGGTATAATGCCCATGCTCTGGTCTTCTGATTGCGCCACGCCCACCCGGTGAGCGATCTCACTGGTGTCCTTCCCTCTTCACCTTGACGTCCTTCCTTGAAATTATTAAATGTGTCCCAACAGACCTTGTACCTCTTTGCCGTGCTAGGAGCAAGGGTTGTGCCGACGAGGGAGGTCAGATCTTTTACGACCCCATAGTTGCTCTTTGAATGGGGTCAACCTTTCGCTCGCATCTGGCCTCATCTCTCTGAATTTTCAGAACTGCAAACGAGAGGGAGTGTCAGTCACTACTTTCTTAACCCCAGGGATGTGCCATGCCTGGACCTCCATGTTTAAACTGAGAAAACTTGCTGTCAATTCCCTGAGTAAGTGCAGCACCCTGCCACATCTTGTGCTTCCTTTATTTATCACCTGTACTACTGCTAAGTTGTCTGACCATAAAATAACCTATTCATTCCTGAGCTTGTCCTCCTATAGTCGAAAGACTACAATGATGCGGAACAACTCCAGAAGAGTGATGTCTACTGTGAGAAACTCCCTATGCCAGTGGTTGGGCCATGGTTGTGCACAGCACTCAGTCCCCAACATTGTGCCAAAACCGTGCTTGCCAGATGTGTCAGTGAAGAGTCTTTTGATGCTTGCTCACTGATCCCGCCACAGAAGAACTGTAGAGGTGGAGCCAAGTACCCCCCACTCAAACTTGCGCCCACAAGATGCCTATATGTTGGGAGCTAGAGTGTGAGACACGTATAGTACCAGTGAGAGTACCTATATCGAAACAGAATCCTGGAAGTAGTATACCCATTGAGAAAGCCATCCTGCTTGCCGCTCTGTTTCCCTACTTAAGGAGCCCTCCAGCTTCTTTTCCTTTGCAGATGGGGAGCAGGTGCAAGTGGATCTAGGTCACCTGGCTAAGCCCCGCCCATCTGGTGCCTTCCTGCTTGCCGCTCTTTTTCACCACTTAGCAAGCTCTGTCCAACTGGTGCCTTCCTGCTTGCCGCTCTTTTTCACCACTTAGCAGGCCACGCCCACCTGTTGCCTTCCTTCTTGCCGCTCTGTTTCCCTACTTAAGGAGCCCTCCAGATTCTTTTCCTTTGCAGATGGGGAGCAGGTGCAAGTGGATCTAGGTCACCTGGCCTAAGCCCCTCCCACCTGGTACCTTCCTGCCTGATGCTCTTTTTCACCACTTAGCAAGCCTTGCACACCTGGTGCCTTCCTTCACCATCACTGTCTTGTGGCCAATGCTGGATTTGACTTTTATGGACTTTATTTACATTTATTCACGGTGCGTCACTCTTTCTCAACTCTCATGCTGGACTTCCTTTGCATCTTGTACTCATGGTGGCCCTGAATCATGCTGTTCCCATCTTAATCTTGTATCCTGGCTTGCAACATTATGTGTTACTACTGACTTCTGCAATTGTATTCGCTTTTCACTCTTGCTTCTCCACTCTTTTTGACTACTTACTCTCTTTTCTCTCCTCCTTTCCCTTCTCCCTTTTCCTATCTCCTCCCCTTACTTTCTTCTATGCACTTACTCTATCAGAATTATCCCTGAACCTAATATGATAGCAACCTCGTCTGTTTCCTCCAACCTCTCATTACTGTTTTTTTCCTCCCCCCCCTCCCTCCAGCACTATCTGAAATGTTGTCAGGCCTAGTATGATAGTTGCTTGTTTTGTTCCTCCCCTCCCTTTCTGCACCCCTCTCCCTCACCTTTTGTTTATCTCCGGCTCTATCAGAAATGTCGTCAAGCCTAGTACGGTAGTCGCATGTCTGTTTCCATTTCCTTCCTACTCTCCCCCTCCCTTCCTTATCTATGTCTTAGCTCTTGCACTATCTGAAATGTCGTCAGGCCGAGTACGATAGTTAATTTCACATCCTTACTGTTCATGGCCTGTAGGAATGTGGTTGTATTTTCCCTTGATCCCTCCCTTGCTTTGAAGCATTTGAAACACATTGTGTATAGGCGCTATATAAATAAACGATCATATCATATCATATATGCACTCCTGAAAATATGATGGCCATTTGAATGAAAGCCCGGAAGAAGTGTGAAAAACGAGCACAAGAGAAGATTTATGACTTCATGCAAAGCAGACCTGATGTATCCAGAAAAGAGACAAGAGATTGAAGAATGTAAACTTTCTATGAAGATCTAAGGAGGAGGTGTTAAAGATGAGCAACATTTTGGGATCGAGATGAAGATGCTCATGCTACAGAAACGATGAAGAAAACGTCAAGTCATTTTACAATTGTACAGATGCAGTAACGCAAGTAGACAAAAAATTCTTAAAGGATGACTACGTAGTGAATAGATTGCGGCGATGTGCCAACGTATATGCATACGAATGTATAGACTATGGATGTTTCACAACACACTTTGCAGAGTTTGGCCCCAGTAAATAGACAGGCTTTTTCAGTGTGGCGCAGTTGGAAAATGACTTAATACCGGAGGTAGCTTCAAGAAGAGCTTGGCTGGACCAGCACCAGGAGGTCAGGGCCACCGTGAGCTTGTATGTTCATGCAGTAGCTACAAAACGTGTGAAAAGAACAAACTCCTGTTTGAGGTGAGGAGCAAGAACACTGCAGATGTCAGAGGTTCATCATTTAATAGCATTTTAAATACCGAAAAGCTGTGAAACACGGTCTCTAGTCACGTGGATGGATGACAATAGATACTGAATTAAGCTGTATCGAAACCAAGAGAAAAAGTGTGCCTCTACTCCCTTTTATTCTCAGGCACAGAGAACATTTCCAAGGCCAATGTTCAAAGGGCTAATTGACTGGCAGACCGCAAGAGTGATGAAATATGACAGGCTAATGAGGTTGGAAGTTATGGTTATGACGACCTCACCAGCACCTGGGTGCCTGCCTGCATGCTGCTAGCGTGTATGGAATAGTACAGAGGGGTGCAAGGGTGACAATCAATTGTCGAGGGACACGTAATAGAGAGCCCTATAGTTTGTATAACCAATTGGACTTTGTGTTTTTGATGACGTTCGTAGTGAATTGCGCCACAGGAGGCGTATTTGCCCCACCTGATGTTAGAGACCCAATCACCTTTCCAACAAGTATGGAACATATACCTAGATGTTCCTGTTAAGCCAATCATTTTCCCAAGTAGATTTTTACAGTTTGCCACGTAGATTGACATCAATGATGATGAGTTTTTACTATAAATGTTGTCTTTTTTATGAAATTTGTTGAGGGAGAAGATCGAGTGGATGTCCATTGATGTTCGTTGTAACTCCCTGTTTTAGATAATTGATATTAAAACAGACGTACTTTGCCGACTTCCTGAGTCAGTCTGTTTATTGATGTTTGAGTATGTTCTGAATCTCCATCCATCTCAAATTATTGCTACCTCGTTTTAAAGGGCCTAGTGTTGGGTACACGTGTTCATGTGGTAGCAGAGAGGTGATGGTTGTTAAAAGACCCATCGCTCTAGTAGGCTTTTAAGGGTCTCAAAATATCGAGTGTCCTCCGCCATTTAGCTGGAGGAACGTGAATCTCCCTGTAGATAGCGTCCATTAGTAAAAAACTTGCAAGTCACCGAAGACAGGTGGGACGGGTACCTCATTTCACGGAATCCCCTCCCGATTTCTACAGAAAGCTGAGCGGACCCAAGGCTGAAGCAGCTTGGTGAGGAGGCAGTGATCTCGAGGGTCAGAAGCTGAAACATGAATGGTGAGTAGACTGAGAGAGAGGGCAAACAATGAATGGATATTGAGTGGGGAAGGTGATAATGGGGAAAAAATAAGAGCGGTTTGGTTGGGTTATGTTTAATTTAACGACGAAGAGCGTCACAGTTCAGGGTATATAGACGAGGATCATCAAGGATTGTTAAAGAGGAGAATTCATACTCCAATCAAAGTCATTATTAGGGGCAGGAATAAGTCACGAGGACTGTTGACAGAGATTTATGTGGGCCGGCCAGTCTGTCTGTTTGTCCGTATAATGTATGTGTTGTATATGGTGAGGTAGTGAAGAAACGAAAAGTAATAGAATGTGGTAAAAGGCTGAAAAAGTGATTATTTATTTATTTGGTTGACTGGTAATGTTCAGTGAATAAGTAGATTGAAGTAAAGTGAAACAGAGGTTTGGGGCTGCGCACGCTCATATTCTGTAATTTTTCTGAAAAGTATTTATTTGTATAAAATAACAGTGAGTATTGACTGTTGATTGTGACTAGTCATGATGGAGGATCTTACTCCGCTTATACACGTGTGCAGACAGCTGCCAAAACACACACCCAAGATTAAACATACAGTGCAGAATGGGTTAAAGGCACAGCAGGTAAAATGCTCATGCCATGGCAACAAGGAGGATCACTGTCTAAAGCAGATTTGCAACACATGACAACATATTTGCATGCAGCGTACACGGGAAAGAAGCAAGAAAAGAGGTTAGCTAGCTTATAGCTTTAGAAGATGTACCAGGAGGAAAGGGAAGACCAGCCTCCTGAGGACTGGATGCTTAACCAGTGTAAAGAGGGGGCTGAAGAGCCTTCTGCTCCCCCAGCACGCCTGAAGTAAATGACGAAAGATGAAGGATTATATCTTTTAATAGAGCTTAAGGCAGTGACAGGGTATAGCAACCCGACACATAAATCACCTGCATATAGCAGGGATGAGAGTCCCGAAAAGACTCCGGCAAGTGATGTGATCCTTAAAGTCCCAAGGGACAAGGAGAGAGGTGAATGCCCAGGTATGTCCCTAGTCATAGAGAGAGAAATAAAGAGAAGGAAAGAAGAGAAAGATAAAGCTGACGAGGTAGCGCTCATACAGAACAAATGGGTGGGCGTCAGATATTGCTCAAACTTGATGGGAAGAGCATTGAGGAAGTAAGGCAAAAGTAAGATCAGGACGAGTACGATAAAAAAGACAGAGAATGAGAGAAACGATTGAAGGACAACAAAGCTAAAAGAAAGAGTAGACAAAAATGGGAGCAAATGTATACAGATGAACAGTTGAGAAAGCAGGAGAGAGCAGAGAAGCAAAGAACTTATGACAATAGACAAAGAGCAGTTGAAGAATGAGACAGGCTAGAAAGAAGAAGAGGAAGGACAGAAATTAAGAGATAAAAGAATGCAAAAACGCAGAGATGAATAAGTGCGTAGATCAAATGAGAGAAGAGAGGTGAAAAGACAGGAAGAGGAAAGTATCAGGTGGGAAGCAAAGAAACAAAGAGAGTTTGATGAAGAAATGGAACACAAGAGAAGGCAAAGGGGATACAACATTGATTGCATAGAGAAAGCGTTAATGGAACCTAATCCAGTAGTGGCATGGGAGAACATAGAGGAGTTCTTCCCAACACAAGAACCAATGGCAGGGCCCTCTAGGGTAGATTTAGAAGATAATTTTGATATAGGAGCTATTGGAGATAGGATTGAAAAGGCCTATCAGGATATGTGGACAAAACGTGAATAAAAGAATAAAGGGAAAGATGATCAATTTGAGTGAACACAGTCAAGAGGCAAAGAGAGAGGCTTGTTTACCCTCGAGCATAGAGCTTTGTCTTTGGACAAAATAACATTAAACAGAGACTCGAAAGAGTGAAGTCACACTAGTTGGGGACAAGATATGTCAGACAAAGAAAAATAAACCTTCCATGGGCAGTGCATGTGGTCCTGAGGGGTGTTCTCTGACAGAAAGGGAAGTAAGATGGTCGGATCTAGACCTACCTAAATTGAGGATGCCAGAGTCCGTGGCGCAGCCAGACCGACCTAAAGGGCGATCCCATAGTGGGAGGGGGGACTCGCCAATTTATGTGAGCAGGCTAAGGTCACTACCAGGAAGAAGACGGTGCACAACCATTGTCCCTGCGTTGGACAGGCGATGATGGGAGACAAGTGATTTTGGGATTTTTACAGTTCCCTTTATTAGAAAAAGGTAGAGCCAGACTACAGTATACACAGTGGCACCAGATGGATAAGGATAATTTAAGGTGTAAACTCCTGAGTTTAACTATGGGTGCCGGAAAATGGATCTATGAATTAGAGAAAATGACAAGAGGAAATCCACTAGCCATAGGGGACATTAAGGGTCTTTTAGCAGCTATCCTTGGGGAGATGGCTGATGACATTTGGTCGAGAGCAGGATATGCTTGTGTCACTGCACAGTACACAGTGCATGATGAAGCCCTGTTTAATAATTGTAGAGTGGCAGTCTGGTAAGTGCTTTGAGTTCAATATCCTGATATGTCATATATGGGGCTATAATGGCACTTAAGATGCAGGAAGGGGAGAATCCGCTTTCTTACATTCAGAATTTCAAAGCACAGTAGTCTTTGGAAACGCGGGCGCCGCGGGGAAAATCTATACCTGTATTTTATCATATATGATGTCAGGGACTACCAGACAAGGTACAGAGACAGATTAAGAAGCTAGTGGGTATGGAGGCGAAACCATGGGCAGAAATACAGCTGACCATTGCGCATCATTGTTGATTGTTGCAGGAGAAAAATCTAAAGAGAGATGATGTTGGAAAGCTCGAGAAAGTTAAGCTAGTACAGAAGAATCTATCAAAATATGCTTCAGAATGCACTATGTTAACCAGTGGTGAAGAAGCAGGATCGCAGCAAACAGTAAGCATGCTGCAGGTGAATAACCAAAGGCTGTTTGATCAAGGAGGGAATGGATTCTTACCAAGAGGTAGGGGAAGTTTCTGTGGAAGAGGAGGTTTTCAGAATAATCAAGTGAACTTTCAGAATAACCGGGGTGGGTTCCAGACTATACTGAATGATAATCAAGGCCTGCAGGGAGGGCAAATTAGAAGACTCCCTCCTGTATGTTGGACATGTGGAATGCCAGGGCACATAGCACGAACATGTGAGCGCTAAGTGTATAGAATGGGAAGTTCACAAGAGGGGGACTGCTTATTTGCCTGCATATAGCTCACAAAGTAGGGATGGGTTTGCCCAAGATCAGACAGTGTATCAAGCACAAGCGCCGAGAATGCAACAGGCTTTGCAACCACAGCAAGCCCCAATGAATCCGCCACAAGGGCAGTCACAACACACACCTACGCATATGCAGCAGAGCGCAAACACAGGACAGTTATTAACTCCTAGAATAGGGGGTGTCACTGTTGAGGGTGGGAATCCTTTCATGGGCACAGGAATAAGTATGCACCCACAATAGGACAGCTCACTGGGTGATTTGATGTGTTCAGTACTATCAGTGACTCCCAATCCTCAACCAAGAGTTGACGTCACTATAGGAGGCAAATCCTTTTTCTTTTTTAGTAGACACTGGTGCAACTCGCTCATGTATATGAGAGGGAAAACTTTCATTATTGTGTAATGCCATGAATGCTCAAAGATTCTCAGGAGCTACAAGTAGAGTTCCTTTTACTGAAAAATTGCCAGTCTCTATAGGAGAATGTGATATGGCTGCTCCAATGTTGTATTCACGACAGACACCAGTTAATATACTGGGCCGAGATTTAATGACAAAACCAAACATGACGATTTCTTTCACTGAGGAAGGCATTGGGCCTCATTACGACCCTGGTGCTAAGTGGTTAACAGCGCCATAAAAGGCTGCAGCGCCGTTAACCACTTAGCGCCTTACTACGAGGTCCGTTTGCGGGACCCAACCTGAACGGCTGGTCTGGACCAGCCGTTAAAGTAGGGACCCGATAAGGGACCTCGCAGGCAATTACGGTACCGCAATTTGCTGTACCGTAATTGCCACCTTCCCCATTCCCATTGAGCCCTATGGGGCAAAAATGGGAATGGGGAAGGGCCAATGGGAAATACCGCCCCGCCAACATTGTAATGGGCGGTATTTCCCCATTTCCCCATGGCAGGCTCGTTACAACACCGGCACCAACCATGGTGCTAATAGCGCCATGGTTTAGCGCCGGTGTAGTAATGAGGGCCTATAGTGTTCAATGCCAGGAATACATTATTCAAACGTAGGCAAACTTATCATGGCATTTACAGGGAAAATAGCCATATGAGGAGTACCATTAGAACCAGAAGAATTTCATTATAAGGTACACATTTTATTAACATGGCTACCTGGTATCGTGGGTAAGACTATGAGAATACCTGATTAATTTCATTTTAGGCCAGAGATTCCCATGGACGAATAGGGGGGATGGATTTTTCACTTAGAATTGCGAGCAACTGTGGTATGAGGAGAATTGGTCATGCTCATGGGATTTGATGACGATGGCAGATTATGGAGCACAGTGATTGCTATTGGAGAGGGTTATAGATTGACTGACATCACTGAGGAGGACATATTTAAAGATGACCCATCAGACGATGAAGTTGTGTTTGAAATGAGCATTACATATTGGGTTACGGCAAAGATACACGAGGTACCAAAGAAAACGATTATAGTGCGACAGCAACCTGCATTTTTTGATGTAAAAATGGCAAAAGTGCCAGTTTCTTCATGGACCACGGCCCCTATGATGTAGGCCTATTAAAGGGAGGCGGGGGGTTGGAGAAGTTAAGATTAAACTAAAGCCAGGAGCAATTCTACCTCTAGCAAGGCAGTAACCCATGTCTCGAGAGGCAGACAAGGGTATTTTTAAAACAATATCTGCCATGATGGATCAAGGCATTTTAGTGATGTCAGAGTCACCATACAATACCGCAATATACCCTACCAAAAAATCTAAGGGGGGGTTGTGGCGTTTAATTCAAGATATGCGCCCAATTAATCAGATTGTAGTTGCCGAGTTTCCTTTAGTTCTCAACCCGGCAACGATCTTATGTAGTATCCCTGTTGAGGCTCGATATTGCACTGTGATTGACTTCAAAAAAGCATTTTTCTCAATCCCGTTGCATAAAGATTCTCAGGATCTGACATCATTTATGTTTCATCAGACTAAGTTGAAAAGCACAAGGCTGCCTCAAGGATATTTTGAGTCTCCATCGAGTTTAAATAGATTCCTACAGATGGACTTAAGCAATATTGATTTGCCAAGTGTCGTGTTACAATACTTAGATGATATTTTAGCCTCAGCACATCAGAAGAAGAGTGCAGATGCGACTCAGTTTAGCTAATGATTATACTAGCCGAGAAGGGATATAAAGTGAACAAAGAGAAATGACAGAATTGCAAAGATGAGGTGTAATACATAGGAAAGCTAATCTCGGATTAGGGAAAGAAAGTTACACCTAAATGGGCTGAGGCGATTTTGAAAACAGTAAAACCGTACACGATAAAGCAAATGCAACAGTTTTTAGGACTGTGCAATTATGTCAGAGCATGGGTATTTGATTATAGTTCTTACACAAGACCATTGTTGCAAGCTCTGAAAAAGGCACAACAAAATCAGAAAAAGATTGTATGGTGTGAAGAAATGGAGGAAGGATTTGATGAGTTAAAAAAAGGCAATTTGCACAGCTCCACTTCTAGGGATTCCCAATTATTCTGAGGAATTATTTTTATTTTCACACAAGAATGGAAGAGTCATGACAGCAGTACTCACACAGAGGACTACGTTGCCGTGCAAGCCTCTAGCAAATTACAGTGGGATTTTGGATCCAGTAATGAAGGGTCACTTCCCTTGCGAACATTCGATTGCAGCCACCACATTCGCTATTGAGAAGTCTACCAGCATAGTACTCAGGTGTTCCATGACATTAATTGTTGAACATGCTTTGTTTCCTGTTTTGGAGAAGCCTAAAGGTACACTGATATCTCAAGAGCTTCTGCTTATTGGGTGGTTATATCGAATCCAGAGATTAAAATAGTCAGATGTAAAATGATGAACCCTGCCACCTTTGAGTTGAACCACTGGCAGAGGATAAGCAGGCAAATAACTGCTCGAATTATGAAGAATTTTATGATGAGATCCCAAGGGTGAAGGAAAATGCTCTAGCAGCAGGGCAGATTCTCTTTATTGATGGTTCTTCGAGGATTGGTCAAATTAATGGACAAAGATATTCAGGTGCCTCTGTGGTAAAATACAGGGCTAACAGAGAATTCAAAGTAATGACAAGTGTACGACTATCGTCTCACTTCTCAGCAGAGGCTGCAGAATTAGTGGCCCTGATTGTTGCGCTCCAGAAACACGCAGACCAGGAAGTAATGGTGCACAGTGATTTTGCCTATGTGACCTCAACAGTACATGCAGGGCTTGCAGGTTGGACATTGCTGATAGTTGATTTGGATCAGTTTTCTCATGGGTTCCACAATAGATGGCGGACATGTTCATGTTCCTTGGAGCCCTGATAGTGATGGTTTTGCTGGCATTTTCTGTGATCAGGATAATAATCTCACAATGTAAGAACACTGCAAATAAGGCAGTAGGAATGAAGATCACGATTTATGTCGAATTAGGATGGATGAACAAAGGAATTGACAGATGAAGAAATGAGTATGCTTGAGGCCAGCATTATGCACCTGAAGGAGCGAAGTTCCTGTACCCAAAGAACCACACGAAGTATGTGGGGACATGGATCTACTGCAGTCCAAATGGACAATGCATGCTTATGCCTTCGAATAAAAATGAGCATGTGAAATCAGCAGGATGCCTGAAAGGAGTCATAAAGATATGGGACTCAAAGAAGCTTTTCTTCAGACGAGGATGTCTATATGTGAAGAATGATGTGAGATTGGTTGATGAATCATCCAGAGGGAGGAGTGTAGAGGTGGAGCCAAGTACCCTCACTCAAAGCTCTGCCCCCATGATGCCTGTATGTTGGGAGCCAGAGTGTGAGACATGTGCAATACCAGTGAGAGTACCTATATCGAAAATAATCCTGGAAGTAAGATACCCATTGAGAAAGTCATATATGCCCTCCCGACAATATGATGGGTATTTGAATGAAATCCCGGAAGAAGTGTGAAAAACAATCAAAACAAGAAGATTGATGATTTCATGCGAAGCAGAGCTGACGTATCCAGATAAGAGACAAGAGGTTGAAGAATGTAAGCATTCTATGACGATCTGAGAAAGAGGTGTTAAAGATGAGCAACATTTTGGGCTCAAGATGAATATGTTTATGTTACAGAAACGATGAAGAAAATGTCAAGTCATTTTACAATTGTAGATATGCAGTAACCCAAGTAGACAAAGTATTCTTAAAGGCTGGCTACGTTGTGAATAGATTGCAGCGATACTCCAATGTATATGCATAAGAATGTATAGACTATGGATGTTCCACAAAACACTTTAGCAGAGTTTGGCCCCAGTAAATAGACAGGCTTTTTCAGTGTGGTGCAGTTGGAAAATGACTTAATACCAGAGGTACATTCAAGAAGAGCTTGGCTGGCCCAGCACCAGGAAGTCAAGGCCACCGTGAGCTTGGATGTTCATGCAGTAGGTACAAAATGTGTGAAAAGAACAATCTCCTGTTTGAGGTGAGGAGCAAGAACATTGCAGACGTCAGAGGTTCATCATTTAATAGTATTTCAAATACTGAAAAGCTCTGAAACATGATCTCTAGTCACATGGCTGGATGACAATAGATACTGAATTAAGCTGTATCGAAACCAAGAGAAAAAGTATGCCTCTACTTCCTTTTATTCTCAGGCACAGAGAACATTTCCAAGGCCAATGTTCAAAGGGCTAATTGACTGGCAGACCGCAAAAGTGATGATAGATGACAGGCTAATGAGGTGAGAAGCTATGGTTATGACCAGCCCACCAGCACCTGAGTGCCTGCCTGCATGCTGCTAGTGTGTGCGGAATAGTACAGAGGAGTGCAAGGGTGCTAACCAATTGTAGAGGGACACGTAATAGAGAGCCCTATAGTTTGTATAACCAATGGGACATTGTGTATTTGATGATGTTCGCAGTGACTTGCACTAGAGGAGGGCTTAGTTGCCCCACCTGATGTTAGAGACCCAATCACCTTCCCAACAAGTAAGGAATGTATACCTAGATGTTCCAGTTAAGCCAATCACTTTCCCAAGTGAGTTTGCGATGTAGATTGATCTAAATGATGACAAGTTTTTACTATAAATGTTGCATTTATTATGACATTTGTTGAGTGAGAAGATCGAGAAGTTTGTTGATGTTCATTGTAACTCCCTGTTTCAGAAAATTGATATTAAAATAGAAGTACTTTGCCAACTTCCTGAGTCAGTCTGTTTATTGATGTTTGAGAATATTCTGCATTTCCATCCATCTCAAAGTATTGTTACCTCGTCTTAAAGGGCCTAGTTTTGGGTACACAGTTTCAGAACCCTGTTAAATGTGTCCAAAAACGTGTCCCACATTTTCAAGTCCTCTTTTATTTCTGAGCCCAGTCATACATGCTGTGCTGCATGTTGTAGCCCTGCTGTTCTGATGAATATGCTCATTGGAAAAACTCTTCTGGCTGGTATCACCATGCCTGCAAAATTCAGTTTCCCAGCTATGATCACAGCTCTCTGAATGCTGCTTTGTTCCTCCCCAGCAATAAACCACTTGCTTCCATTAAGTCTCTGACCTTCTCCACGGTAGTCTGGTCTTGCCCTCTACTGTATCTATTTCTATTCCCCGGAATGTTAACCTGTTGAGGGGGCCAACTGTTTTCCCCTATGGTAGGGGCACTCCCAGTTCCTTAGATAATAACACCAACTGTTCCATTAGCTCTCTGCACTTCTCTGTCTCTTTCGTGCCTGTGAATAAAAGTCATCCAGCTAGTGTTCAACATTTCCCACCTTTGTCTTCTGCTTCCGCACCCATTCCAAGAAGGTGCTACATTTTTTTAACAGAGCGCAAGAGATTGAAAACATCCCATAGGTAGGCATTTGTCATAAAAATGCTGCCCCTTGAATTGAAATCCAGCAGGTTATAACTCTCCTGGCTGATAGGCAAGAGTCTGAAGGCTGACTCAATATCTGCTTTCCCCAGGAAAGCCCCCTTGTCACTGGCCTTTACCATTTCCATCGCAGTGTCAAATGATGCATAGGGCACCCTGCACAATTCATCATCAAGACCATAATTTACAGACTCCCTAGCTGGGAACGGGAGGTGGTGGATAAGCTAAGCAGAGACATTTTTAAATTCTCCATAGGAGGAGAGAGAAATGGACCTGCTACTCTGCCCAGTAATAATTATATTTCAATTTTATGTCTTACCACCACAGGTTGTGCCTTTGCTAATTTAAGATTCTCTGCCACACTGGGCCAAATGGTCCTTGACTAAGGAGTATTAAAACCCCTTGAAAAGCCTTCCCAAATAATGTTTGCGTCTGTGGGCTTGGGATAAAAATTTAGCAGCGGGAGTATTCTGTACAGATTTATCAGGGCAGGCAATACCGTGATGTCTGCTATCTGGGTCTGCTCAATTGCACTTGGTTGCCTACTTTTGCTTTGCACTAGGGGTCTTCTTACCTGCTCCAAAAGAGCCTCTGCTGTGTGTCCCTAAATGTGTGTATAAATATACACGTCTTGCGGAAAGGGCCCATATTCACATTTTCAGTTAGTCGCTTGCTCCCCTGCTGATAGCTGGACCTTTTATTCCAGGAGAAGCACCCACAAAAGGACACCATTCTTCTATCACCATAAACCCATGTATCCCTCTCATAATATGGCTTCTCACACTGTGTCCTGCTCCCAAAATCTTTAGCTGCTGCCATTTTCTCAATAAACCCTGTGATGTCTACCTCATCCCATGCCATTGCGGGCTAAATCTGCATTTTTAACCTGAACCCTATATCATACTTGAGCCCTGCATCCCTCCATAAGTTAAATAAGCATCATGCATGTATTGCTCATTAGCCCATAATGCACCAGTATCCCCAGGGTATTTTCCACAATGATGGATACCAGCATCCTAAAACCGCTAGCCAGTTGTGTAGGTTTTCCTCCTTTACCCTGTCTCTCTCCTTTTTCTCCTTCTCTGAAAACTGCCTTATATCTAAGCCCATTTGCTGTAGTTCCAGGAGGGTGAAAATGTCGATGAACTCTTTCTGCCAAATCTGTTCTTTAATGTGAAAGGGGATATGCCACATCAACGCATTGACTTTAGCCCTGAGGGTTGCGAACCACGGCATACCCCTCCCATAAACTCTGCTGCTCTTGACGCTGCCCCCCTGACCTTGGCTGTTGCCTGACCTCCTTTGACTTGACTGCAGGAGTGGAACTTCTCCCTGAGAAATTGTATTTGCATGCTGCTTTGATGTAGCGGTGCAGCCCCCTGGCTGACCCCATTCTTCTCCGCCCTCAATGGTGCCTCCCCTGCTCGTTACATGACTCTGTGTTTCCCTCACTTGAGTAAAAGCATTAACGTTGCCACACAACAGTTTCCCACTACTAGCCCCACCCCCAAGCTTGCAAGCAATGCATTAAAATACGTTGCATTGTTCCAAGGAAGCAGGTCCCTCTGATACCTCTCCTGCAATGATGGCTGCATGCATGATGGGCTCAATGCTGTTCTCCCTTTGGCCTCCATCTCCAGGAGCTGCAGAGGTGGGTGCATGCCCCTGCTTTCCTTTCCTGCCTTTCTGACCTACTGCTTTCTTCTCAGCCTCTCTCTTCCTTTTGGATGCTTCTGTCTGGTGCCTCATCGTCATGGCATTTGCTGTCAAAGTCTTCCTTCTTTTAGCCACAGGCTCTTCTTTCCCAAGAAAATTCATGTCCTCCAGCACCTGAGCTTCAGTTGACGCTGGAAAAAGGAGTGGAGAATGCAAGCCACGCCTAGAAGACCCTGCTGGGCCCCCATCGAATTCTGAGGCCATTCTTTTTAACCAATTAGGTCCGTGTCTGGATGCAGCTGCCCTCGCCATCTGGATGAACTGCTCTAGATCCATCTCAGCTTGCATCTGCCCTCTGTCTCTCCATCCTTTCCTGATAGTGTGGCCCAACAGCCAGCTGCTTGCTCACTGCATCTCACTCTTCCGTGTTTATGTTTATTTGGGTTTAAACTATCATATTATTACTGTTTTTGAGTTCCTCAGAGCAGCAGCCTTGCAAGGGTGTAAAGTACACCCTGCGGCACACGCACTGCAGTGAGTGCTGTCAATTACCAATATTTCCTCTCCTTTGTTTGTCCAGGCAACCTCAGCAACGTGATCCTTGCATCCTTACCAATGTTGCGTGGAATTACCATCTGAGTTTTGTTTTAAATTTGCTCTAAATATTGACACTTTCTTTTTCGGTTCCTCTGCGTAATGCTGCTTCCTTAGGCTCCTCATTAATCGCGATTCACTTCTGCCTTTTTGTTGCAAAAGCCACATGGGAAGGTGCCTAATCCTTTCTATGCTGAGCTGTGTTGCTACGGCAATGACCGTCTTTCTAGCCCAAGTTGCTACTCTTTCCCAGGACTTAATATCGTCTTCCACAAGTCACCTCTGGGTGTGCCGACATAATTTTCTCCACCACAGTTGACCGGAGCCCTCCTCTGTTTGTCGTGCGTCTTGATCCACCATGCTCGCCCCGGTAGTTAATGAGGGCTGTGGGTTGGGAGATTTGTTGGCATTGACTTAATGTCATTGTCCCCTTTATCTCCTGTGATGCTGACCATGCGTTCTTCGCACTGTTATTGCCTGTGCTGTTGCTCTCCCCTTCGCGGCTTCTCTCCTCCCGGCATGCCGATGCTTGTATTGCTCACTGGGCACTCCGGAGAGACCCTCCCTAACTATATGGGATTATAATGCGGTCCGTTCCTTTTGTGCCCCAGGACGAATCCCTGCAAAAACCACAAATGCTCTGGCAACCTGCTAAAAAATGATGCAAAATGCCCTGCCACGGGCGGAAAGCAGCAAAGCAGATATGTTACAACCCCAGATGGGGGCTCCTTTTATGTCCATGGCAAAACAAAAAGCCAGAGGTAGCTGGCCCAACCTCTTGCCCCAACTTCTTTTCCTGGTCTTTTCTCATGGTTTTCGGGGCTACCCTGCCCACCACTGGTTTTTGGTGGGCTTGAGGCCCGATTTCGTGGGTTTCTGCCCTCACCATATATGGATGGGCCAGGCACCGGGTATACTTATGCTTCTTTGAGGAGGGATTTTGCCCCTGCGTCGTCACCGCTACATCATCTGTTACAGGGGTATCGACCTTGTTTCCTGAACTGGCCAGAAAAGAGGGCCCAGTTCACACAGTACACAGAAGTCTGTCACTGTAAGCAATGGGTTGGGGGCAGGCCTGTTGAGGAGGAGGAGGGCCCTGCAGCAGGTAAGTGGTTTGAGATTGAGTGGGATCTGGGTAAGGCAGTGGCCTAGTAAGATGGTGTGAAATGTAACATGGCGACTTGGCGAGTTCAGTGTGATGCAAGGTGGGGAGCCGTGTGGAGGAGGACAAGACGTAGAGGAGCAGCGGGCAATGACTTGCATGCAGGCTTAAGGGGGTAAAACTCCCAGATTAATTCTTATGCCAGTTTGAGGACACTACAATGCAGTCAAATAGGGCAGCTTTTTTAAGGAGCACTCTTAAATGTGAGGTATATAGACATAGACACCCCCACATATCATAACCCATTCTTTGGATTGCTAGTTTCATTACAAAAGTGTACGTTTTTCAAAGGAAAATCAATTTAACGTTATAGGTATTTACATTATTGATGTCTAAGCATCCAAATACGTCTCGAAGACCTATGTAGTTAAACAGCAAGACATGTAATACGTGGAACTTGGCTATTCAGCGCTCAGTAGCAGTAGTCAGTACAGTCAGGGCCATTTTGAGAACCAGAACATGTTGCTGTCAGATCAGTCAGATAAGAGGAGAGGTTGTGATTGGCTCACGGTCCTTAGGTAAAGTCGTCCTGTTGTCGCTAAGAATCTCAGGCAAGCAAACCCTCAGTGCTTTGAGTATGGTGTGTAGTGCTGCAGGTGTCTGGCCAATTAGGTCCTTTCCTTAGTGGTACATTCCACATTTCCAGTGACGACTGTCGAACCTTCACTATGGGGAGGATCATAAACATCTGCCAGTAATGAGTGAGAAGAACTGAGCACAACAAGAGAGCAATGAACAACCATGGGGGTGTAATGTCCTACCTCTAAGGCCATTGTTTATTTGTTTACAGGATAAGTCCTCTGTTTGTTGCTGTTAACTAGTGGGCTGCGACCCACGTGTGAAAGGGCGGGCTTACCGCCCAAAAGCCAGTTAGAGAATATTAAACCAGAGTTCAGACGTGCACTCCTGTCTCTGTGATTCATTATTTCATTTTGAATTGATTACCTGCATGCTTTATTGACCATCGGCGTTTCAGTTGAAGCGCACTCGAAACATAACATTGGCGACGAGGCACAAGCAGCATCGAGGCCGGTATCATTGCGTGTTTCAGCACCAGCTTGATCCTTTACCCGAGACGGACGACCGGACTTCGGCACTGGAGCGGCCCACCACCCACGCAGTCTCAACGACGGAATCAAGTAAGATCACCGGCAGCCCCAACGGGGACTACGTGAAGCGAATCACGACAAAAGCATGCCTTGCGCACATCGCGGATGACACGAGGAGCAAATGTATCATTACGCGCAGCGTCATCTACAAAGGCACGTGGAACAAGTCTCCATCTACACACACGCGTATCATCATAAATCAGCCAGGAAAACACCAGAGAAACACTCGCCGTATCAACAATCGAAGTATACGTCAATGCAACAGAGAACCACTGCATGCTATCCAGCACGACTCAAGCACAAATTTTCAACGCCTGAAAACAAGTGAGTGAGCGGCCACCACAAATCACAGAAAAATGTCTGAAACCAACACAGACAGCGGTATCATGAGCCCTGCAGCCAGCTCTACTCCACGCCACCCTGCAACCATGGAAGAGAGCGCATCTGAGTCACTACAACTACAGGCCTTGCAGCCATTTGACATGACAGATACCAGCAGTCTGGCACCCAGATGGATCAGGTGGCTCAAAGAACTCAATATTTACATTGATGCATCAGGAGTAAGAGAGGAACGCAGACTTAAAGGCATCCTACTACACTCACTTGGACCAGTGGTGCGAGACACCATTTTCGAAATGCCCGAATCCAGTACAGACACCTTCCAAGGCATTATTGACTCATTAAACACCCACTTCGCACCACTGAGAAATGTGGACTATGAAAGACACATATTTCACACATCCACACAGGAAAAGGGAGAGACCATGGATAATTTTGTGATGCGACTCAGGAGAAGAGCGAAATATTGAGATTTTGTCAAATATTCAACAGAGGAAGCTTTGAAGTCTCAAACCATTGCTGGATGTGAATCGCATGATTTTAGGAAAAAACTACTGCAAAAGAGTAGAACTCTGGATGAAATTCTGCAGCTGGCACGAGCTGATAACGCCCTAGCACTACAGACAGAATCCTTGGGCAACATCAAGATCACACAATCTGCCTCAACCACAACCATCTGCCCCAGCAGATCAACAAGAGACAATCTGAACAGAAGAAATGCTACAGATGCGGTTTCAAATTCCCACATGTAGGCCCATGCCTGGCCATTGGACATAATTGCGACAAATGTGGCGGAGAGAACCATTTTCAATCTGTCTGCAACAATATTAACTTCTTCCAACCCTCTGAATCAAACAGAGACACGCAGAAGCACGAGAGCCACAACGCCAGGAAGGAAAGCCCTAGGTCCCGTACACACTACTCGCCAAAACATACCGGGCGACAGCCTCACAGCACGTCCCGAGCGGAACCTCGAGAGGAGAGAAGACGTGAAGAAAAAAGAGAATATTCCAGCCACCATAGGAGCAGACATGATTCGCAAAGGAGACATTCCAGACAAAAAATTAGATACTTGGATGACTCCCCTTGCAGAGGACATGAGTCACGCTCGTCCTCATCCAGCGGAGACCGGAAACGGGGATACGTCCACGCTATCGGTTATAGCACAGCCACAGAGTACAGCCCCACCCTATTACTACAGCTCAATGGACAAAACAGAGAATTCTTAATTGACACTGGGGCCACTGTAAATGTGATCAACGATGAAATCTACGAGTCACTCACTTACAAAAAACCGCTAAAGAAAGCTGACACGCTAATATACCCGTATGGATCAAATAAGCCCCTCAACTGCCAAGGGATGTTCGTGGCGAACTGCCAATACAAGGACAAGAGCCAAAAGATCAAAATCTACGTCATAAAAGGTGAAGTGCCAGGAGGCAGCATTCTGAGTTTCAAGGCGGCAATACAAATGGGACTCATTCAAATAATGTACCAAATAATGTGGGCATACACCACCAGTCCGTAGGACATGGTGCAGAAAATGTTTCTGGCCCTTTTCACAGGACTAGGAAAATTAAAGGGCAAACAGGTAAAACTACACCTCAATCCTCAGATACCGCCAGCCGCACAACATTGCCGGGGTATACCTCTAAACATACAACGACATGTGGAAGACGAAATTCAAGCACTATTGCAACAGGATATAATTGAACCGGCATCAGGACCGACACCCTGGGTTTCTCCTATTGTACCGGTACCCATGAAAGACAACAAAGACAGCATTAGAATATGTGTGGACATGAGGGCTCCCAATGTAGCCATCGAACGAGAACGGCATCTCGCTCCAAGAATGACCGATATGATGCACCTACTACACGGATCTAAAGTGTTTTCGAAATTGGACCTAAACAAAGGCTACCATCAACTGGAGTTGCACCCTGATTCGAGATATATTACACGTTCTCAACACATCTGGGCATATTTAGATATAAAAGACTCAGCTTCGGGGTATCTTCGGCAGCCGAAATCTTTCAAAACGAGATACACCAAATCATCAAACATATCCCAAACTGTTTAAACTACTCTGACGATATCTTAATATTCGGCACCACTCAAGATAGCCGTGACGACATGCTTCGGAGAGTATGCATGGCTCTGGAAAACGCGCAGCTAACCCTCAACCCTGAAAAATGCGAAATTAGTAAGTCCACACTGAAATTCTTTGGAAATATTTTCTCGAGTGAGGGCCAAAAACCCGATCCTGAGAAAGTTCAAGCGCTAGTAGAAACTCCCACGCCCACGTCAGTATCCGCAGTACGCTCATTTCTCGGCATGGCGAGTTATTGCACAAGGTACATACAGGACTTTGCGTCGGTGAGTACACCGCTTCGATTACTCACTGGGAAACATCATGAGTTCCAATGGTCTGACGCATGCGAACAGGCATTCCAAGAAATCAAAAAACGAATTGCAGCTGCCTCGTGTATGGCATACTATGACCCTGAGCTCAACACGGAATTAATGGTAGATGCCAGCCCAGTGGGTCTAGGAGCGATACTAGGGCAATCCAAGCCCGGGGCAAGCCCCGACTCACCCAGAAGAATCGTGGCATACGCAAGCCGCAGTTTATCCAAAACGGAATGCACATACTCCCAGCCTGAAAAGGAAAGTCTAGCGGTAGTATGGGCATGCAAGCACTACTACCTGTTCCTATACGGTCGACCATTTACCAAAATGCCACCGCGCATTGCCCAATGGGGCTGCGGTTGCAGGAATATTCTTTCAAAATCATTCATCACCCGGGAAAGGACAATAACCCGGCGGATTTTCTATCAAGATTTCCCCTGCCAGCACAAGATGAACGACAATCTGACAAAGCCAGCCAATACCTGAACTACTTAGTTAGCAGCGCGCTACCGAAATCCATCACCACAGCACAACTGCTGGAAGAAACACGCAAGGACAAACTAATCCAGACAGTACAAGCATGCCTACAGTCAGATCGGTGGCAGATTAGCAGAAGTAGTGACCATGAAATACCTCACGGGGAAGAACAACACTTTCGCACGTTCAAGCTCATCCGGCTCACCCTGTCCAATTCCCCAAAGGGCTTGTTACTTAAGGAAAACAGAATTGTCATTCCATCCACACTACAAAAGCAAATATTAGGCATCGCTCACACATGTCACAGAGGCATAGTATCAACTAAGCGCCAACTCAGGACCAAGGTGTGGTTCCCTGCTATGGATGAGTGTGGGGAACGACTTCTAGGACAATGCCTACCATGTCAGGCAGTCGTAAAGTGAACATTCCCGGAGCCCATCAGGTCCTCCACAATGCCTCTACAGGTGTGGGATGAGGTGGCGGTGGATATGTTTGGACCTTTAGCAAATGGAAAATACTTGCTAGCAATCATTGATGAAATGTCACGCTTCCCGGAAGTTCACCTCATCAGATCCACCAGTGCTCAAGAAGTGATACCAGCACTCGACAAAACATTTGCCGATTATGGCATTCCATCGACAGTCAAATCGGACAACGGCCCCCCATTTAGTGGACATGACTTTGCCATGTTCGCAGAACACCTAGGATTCCAACATCACAAGGTCACCCCATTATGGCACCAAGCCAATGGAATGGTAGAACGGTTTATGGGAAATCTCAAACGTACCCTCCAAATATGTTCCATCACTAATGGTTCATTCATGCAGGCCATTTGCACACTACTGAGGGAATACAGGAACACGCCGCACAGCTCGACAGGAGAATGCCCTTCAGCCCTAATGTTTGGGCGCTCAATCAGAACAAGACTACCTCACTATCCGCAAGCCACTCCAAACTCCAACCAAGAGGAAGCTGAACAAAAGAAAGACAAGGAAAGCACAGCAAGGATGAAGAAATACGCTGATGCCAGAAGACAAGCAAAGCCGAGCTCAGTACAAATAGGTGATCTCGTCTTGGTGCGACAAAATCAATCTACCAAGGACACCCCCATTTTCAAGCCGGAACCCATGACAGTAACGCATGTTCAAGGTTCTATGATAACCGCAGCAAGCCCCCAGGGCACCGTTAATAGGAATTCGTCCTTCTTCAAAACATTCAGAGGTGCCGATGCCAGTGGTAGCACCTCAGGGACTGTGGCAGAAGAATCATCGGACATAGACTCTGAGTATCAAGAGGAAGAAAGAGATGCCGACGACAGTGACAGCGATGAGACACATCAGAGAACCGTCATACCAACCCGCAGCCCATCCAAGAGAGTCATACGAAGACCTGCCAGATGGATTGAAGAAAGCTAAGTGAATCACCCCAACTATTTGTTTAAGTGAAGGGGAGATGTAATGTCTTACCTCTATGGCCATTGTTTATTTTTTTAGAGGATAAGTCCTCTGTTTGTTGCTGTTAACTAGTGGGCTGCGACCCACATGTGAAAGGGCGGGGTTACCGCCCAAAAGCCAGTTAGAGATTATTAAACCAGAGTTCAGACGTGCACTGCTGTCTCTGTGATTCATTATTTCATTTTGAATTGATTACCTGCATGCTTTATTGACCAACAGCGTTTCAGTTGAAGCGCACTCGAAACATAACAGGGGGTTCAGGAGGCTTCTCCAGCTGGGAATATTATAATTAAATAATGGATTAAAGTGTTGTTTTTTCAAGAACATTTTTAGTGAGATATTGGGTGGGAAACCACACAATGTACAGTCTGGTCTGCAGTAGATGCCAGGTACCCAAGACAACAGAGGAGCATATTCCAACTCAGGTTTAGGATGCTGGTATCCACAATAAATGCCACTGTAAGAAGTGGGCATGGGCAAACCTTCAAACCATGAACTGGAAGCATATGAATTTACAATGATTTGTCCAGGACAAACCGTGGACTACATTTATGGAAAAAATGTGTTCAAATTTCAACCAAAAGGTTTAAAGGGGGACACATTGCTGATGCTGCCGTTTAGTCTCTGGCAGCTTTCATAGAGGCAGGAGGTTTTGCTGGGTGCAGGCGTAGGATATTTAGGGACGGCCTAATAAAGTGTAGTGTGTCTAGAGTAGTAAATGTAGGCAGAAATGTAGTGAGTGACTGGGACCCAGTCAGAGAGTTAGATGCAAAGCTGTTTTCATTATGCAGCCCTATTTGTCACATTGGATGATTTGGAGTCTATGAGCAACTGAAGTGCTATTACTAGGGTTTTGGGGAGGTAAGTGGCACACCAGTCAATGTCTGTCACATGACGCGCATGGAACCGGCACATGTCATCAGGAGACACAGTGGAAGAGCAGCAAGAAGACAAGTTCTTAGTCACAATTGCCTGAGGGAGTGAACAGCAAACCTTCTGGAAGGACAGTGACATACTAGTTAGTGTCTGTCTCTTCAAGCAAGTTGATGAGGCATGTGCAGTTGGGTGACACCTCAGAGGAGGAATGGGAGGATCTGTGAATCTATGAGGGCGACCTTTGGGATGGGTATGCTTTCATGTGATTGCTGGGAGCTAAAAGCAGAGATTAAGAGAGACAGGGGACCCACTATCCAATGTCCGTCTCTAGAAGCAAGTGGATGAGACATATGCCATTGGGTGACAACAGCGAGGAGGAGCAGGAAAACTGAAAATCCATTAGGGTAGCTTTTGGGACAGGCACACTTGCTTGATTATAGTGGGCGGGTTCATCAAATATATCCTGAGGTTTAGGACACACAAGTCAGTGTCTTTCTCCTGAATCGAGTAGAAGTGACAGCTGACATATTGTGAGAACTGGGAGGAGTATTGGAATGGAATTATCATATCATATCAATGTGCCATGAATTCATGAGGTTCGTTTATGGGAGAGGCACATTGCCTGATTTTATTGGGAGGGAGTAGAAGAGATTCAGGAAAGCAGTTCACACACCAGTCAGTGTCAATCTCTAATAGTTAGTGGACAAGGCACATGCTTTTGAGTGCAATCTGGGAGTGTAAACAAATCCCTGAGGACAGATTATGAGAGGAATTATCATCAGACTTTGCTGAAAGTTGGGAAGGGTGTGATACACAAGTCAGGGCAGGCCTCTAGATGTGAGTGGATGAGACACATGCCATTATTGACACCTCAAATGAGTAGCAGAAGGAGTTATTAATCCCCAAGGGCAACTTGTGTTCCGAGGCATTCACACCTGATTTTGCTGTGATTGAGAAGTAGTGATGCAGGGATACCGGTGATGCACCAGTAAGTGTGCGTGTCAGTAAAAGATTGGATGAAGCATGTGTCATTGGGACGCCTGGGAGGAACCAAAACATTCCGGGCACAGCTCTTGGAAGTGCCATATTCACCTAATGTTGTTGGGATGGTGCAGTAGAGATTCAGCGTCATGGGTGACACCGGTGTTAGGGTCCATTCCTTTAAGTGAGTGGATGTGATGGATGCCAATGGGTGAACTTGGGAGGAGCCACAAATCCCTAAGGGCATGTAACTTGAGTCCAGAGACAGGTTCCCCTAATTTTTCTGTGAAAGAACAGTAGAGATTTTGGGAGGTAAGTGACACGGAAGGCGGTAAGGGTTAACAGTCACCGGTAAGGGTACTTGTTCCATTGACAACTGGAAGAAGGTGCAGGAGGAGCCATAAAACCCTGAGGCTTGGGGTGCAACTGATAAACCAGTCAGTGTCTGTCTCTTGAAGTGAGTGGACAAGGCAAGTGCATTGGGTGACTCCTGGGAGTATACACACATCCCTGAGGACAGGCTGTGAGGGGCATTCTAATCTGATGTTGCTTGATGTGAGCAGCAGATATTTTGAAAGAGCATTACATACCAGTTAGGGCGGATCTCTTGCTGTGAGTTGATGAGACACATGCCACAGAGGGCAGCTCTTGGGAGGGACACACTCACCTGATGTTGCTGGGATGCAGCAGCAGCAGAGATTTGGCATGCCATGTATCACAGCAATCAGTGTCCATCTCTTGAGGTTAGTGGCTGAGACACACTTGCCAACGGGTGACACTTAAGAGGAGCCATGATTCCCTGAGGACAAATTGAGTGCATGGCTAAGTTTGCCTAATTATTCTCAGATGGAGCAGCAATGATATGGGTAGATAGATGACACACCAGTCAGTGACCGTCTTTTTAAATAAAGTGGATGCGACAAGGGATATCAGATTACAACTGTGCGAAGGAGTGGGAGGAGCCACAAATCCCTGACTGCAGATTGTGGGAGATGCAAGCTTGGCTAATGTTCCTGGAATAAAGCAACTGAAATTCAGGTAGGCGGTTGACCAACCCTTGCATTGTCTGTCTCTTTGAGCAAGTAGATGAGACATGTATCATAGGATGACAGCTGAGAGGAGGAGTGAGTGGAGATGCAAAACCTTAGAACTACCTCTGGGAGGGGCATGCTCACCTGATTGTTCTGAACGGGAGAAACAGAGATTTGGGGAAGCAGGTGACGGACCAATCAGTGTTTATCTGGTAAAGTGGGTGGAAAAGACTCATGCCAATGGGTGACACAGAGGAGGATGAGAGAGAGAATCCACAAATCCCTGAGGGCAGCTTGGTTAATAGCTTTATTTCAGAATATAAAAATAACATTTCAATAAAAAGTGATTACTATATTTTTCAAATAAAAAATATTTTAACAAAGCAATTCAAGATAGATGCTCCACAGTAAATATAGATATTGCTAAGATCAATTTAATTTTATTAGACAACGTGCTATTTCTATGAAAGATTTCTAGGTCCAGCTGTCAATTGGTACTTTATACCCAACAGAGAATTAAAAGATGGACAACCTTATTTTATTATTATATTACGCAAAAGGGGCCAAAAAGAATGTTATCCGTAATTGATTATACTGGGGGCAACAATCATAAAATTAATTACTGTTTCCACTATTTTTGGATGAGAGGGAAGCCTTGCTTCATCTGTTTCCTACCTGTGCTGGAAGTAGACTGCTATTTTAAACAATGGAATCAACCTCTTATGAACACTATCCTGTGTTTGAGTAGTGGAGACCATCTGAGATAAGCCTGTAGAGCCAACCCTCTGACATTGCAATTCATGAAAGCTGTTTGCGAGTTTCACTTGTTCACTATATTCTCTCTTGTCCATAAAATTAATCAATACAATATTTAACCTGTTTTTTGGACAAGTTGGGCAACCTAGTAAAATTGTCTTCACGCTTGTCTGGTTTGCTGATAATTAAGCTTATTAATATGTCTGCATATCAGGGACGTTCTTGCCCGTTTACTAAACCAAATATCTTTAATTACAAGTTTGGAAAAGCTATATTTCTCACTTTAACAATAAGGATGTAGGGCCATGTGATGTAGATCCATGATATGAAGTAGCCCTAGCTCCCTGTTGGAAGCCCTGGTCAGTGCCGAGGGAGTCAGTGTGACAAATACGCCATCTGACAAAGGTATAGAAGCCTAGCCATTTTTGAATTTTATTAAATCAATAAATTGATATGGGTAATTCCATCGTAGGAAGGGAAATATGCTAATCAGATCTCATTTTCATAGGCTCAGTGCCAAAAGCATAGTGTGTACCTGTGCCCTGCTGCATTAGTACCCTGATTTGACATACCTGCTCTCCAGTGGCACACAGGAGATTCAGAGGCTCAAAAGGTGCCATCTGACAGCTGCAGTGATAGCCACGTCATTTCAGCACAGGAGCTTCATCGAAGATTTGCACCCCTGATCCAAGAATCACATTATTATGAGAGTTGCTATCCTGATCGCAGCTGTAAACATTACATATAAGCCATACATGAGTTTCTGGTATGGTTACTAGTATATCCCATAATTACCCAAGCCACAACAAATTGATATCATACACGTGTCAGCCCTGTGAGCCCAGCTCCACTGTGAAAGGGTAATGTATATTCCCGTCAGCCACGCTGTCTCTGCAGCACCCAGGAAAGCTGTGGCACTGCGGGTTGCCTCCCTACAATCCATTGTGAGGTAGGGAAACACCTCTCTCCAGTGAACTAGCCTCCCAGTAGGAGCTGACCTGTGAAACAGGAATCAAAAGGGCATTTGATGCTATTGACAAGAGAGTGCCATAGTTACTGTAGATAGGAAGCTAAGCATAGCTAGTGAAAGATTCCACCATTTTCTTTCTCACGTTTACTATCCTTTCTTCCTATCCTCTCCACTTCTTTTAACACAAAGCGCTTTGGGTGTGATGCTGATAATGTAACACCTACACTAAGCATCAGTCAGACTCTGAAACTACATATGCAAAACCTTTAAAAACATTAGATACACAGGTTATAAAAACATTACTAAGTAGACAAATAAAGCAAGGTACAGCCCAGCCCTCTCATGATCTGAATATCTAGTAGGTACAGCAAATGGGTACGAAAATAATGGTCAATCCAACCTTATAGCAAATTGTTCTGATTTGTTGGAATCTGTCTGGTTGGCCGTGCCCTCCGTATACATTGGCCGAACACATATTGAACATTTATAGGAATAGCACGTTGTATTCAGTGAACTAATTGTTTTTCTATTTTTAGTCTGGACAGGCAAGCATGACCTTAACTTCTTATAATGGGGACGCCAAAACTTAATATGTATGGGGTGATCTAGGTCGCACAAACAAAACTTTTCATCAATTTCCGCTCTTCTCCACTTTCCCACCAGAGAAAGCACCGGCACAGTGGAATTTTTGATGCTGAGCGCATAAGTGGGGTGGATACATTTGATCAAGATACCTCTCTAAACCTGAGGGCAACTTAATTGTTTAAATAAGAGATTAAATAATCTGGGCAAAGGGTTGTAGAGGGCGGCAGAGTGGGAAAAGAGCTGAAGAACTTGCTCTCTTATCTTCACAAAGGGGACAGATTAGTGAAACCCAAAATGTCACCCAATTACAAAGAGGCTGAGACAGCCATGGTTTATCTTTTGCAAAGAGATTGTTGAATGCTATCCCAGGTACTTATGAAATCTCTTGGTCGCACAAGATGTACGGGACAGAGATAGTGTTGCAAGCTTAACCTGTGCAGCCCATGTCCCCTTTGAATAGAAACAGATGCCAAGGTAGTCAATCTTGTCAAACTCCAGAAATGGAGTATCCCCAACCAAAAACATGTTACGTGTTTTTTGCTTTCATTACCCTAATCTTGCCAGTGTTGATAACCAGGTCCCGAGCTCTACAGAATATAACACAATCCTTCAACAGTCTTTTAAGTGGCATCTCAGTCCAGGCCATCGATACTGTATCATTGTCATACAGTAAAATGGGACAGGTGTTCTTACCAACTGTGGGGATGGCTGCCCTTACTGTTATGTGAACAAGTCCTGCCAGTGAACAGCACTGCCTTCAGCTGACTGTAAAAAGTTACTGTCTTTGACATCCAAGGTTCTAAAATGGTTGCAGCCCACAGCAGTTTTTCATTGGTGCTTGATAGAGGAAATAACATGACTTGCAGTGTACAAACAGGTCATTTGTAAGGTCGTGCTTTGGAAGTTACATTTCAAGGCAAAGCATAAGCATCATTGTCCATTCCCACAGGCAGTATGAGCAGTTATGTGCCTGGAAGCTAGATATAAGGGGCCCAAGAAAAGCGAGGACAAAACTGGCCTTATTTCTCTAACGGGAATGGGTAATAATGATATTAGCAACCGGTCCCTGAGCTGAATACAAGGCTATACCCCTAGTGTTGATGTAAATATTAAGGTATTCTGACATGGCCACTGAGCTGCTGATGCTTGGTGGCTAAGCTATTCTAGTCCTTCATATATTTCTACTTTTTCAAGACTCTGCCAGGAAAAGTGAATGGTGGCAGAAAAGAAGGAGGCAGCATGAGGAGGCCATCCGATGGTAGGGAAAATGTGGGAAAGTGGAAGTTTGGCCGGCAGGCGATTGGGCAACCACTGGATTCCTGAAAACCATGAGGACGTTGCCCATACCAATGATTAATACTTTTGAGGCAGAAGGTGTGGATCCTGAATGGCAGCCAGGAATTATAGATTTCATTCTGGGTGCTAGGATATATGAGATGTATAGAGTATGAGGTATGAAGTATACCTCAGATGTGTTCTTCCTGTTCTCACTTTCCCCCCAGGTTCGCTGTCTCCAGAGGTCTAGTTCTCTCTAGGCAGGACTACTGCAAGAGCATCTTTCTAAATCTTCCTGCCTCTACTCTCCTTCCTCTACAATTTATCCAGAACAGGACTGTGATACTTGAGCTTGGCCTCAAGCCCAGGGATCGTAACTCTCCAGCTCTCAAATCTCTTCATTGGCTCCCACTGGTGGCAAGGATCAAGTTCAAGACCCTCTGCATCGTCCACAAGACTTTCTGGGGCCTGGCACCGCACTACCTGCAACTCTCTCTTCCTAAACATCTCCCTTCTTGAGCTCTCCGCTCATCCACCTCTAACTCTCTGAGAGTCAGTCGCTTTTCCCAGCAGAGAGTTGGGGATAGATCTCTATCTTCGGCCAGCCTCCCTGCCTCTCTCAAACTTGAGCAGAACCACCTACGGTTCTGGTAGCAACTCAAGACCTTCCTCTTTGCTTCCGCTTTTTCTCTTCCTCTCCCCTGCTGATGTCCCAACTGCTCCGTGCACTGGTCACCGGGCCAGCCTCTGAACTTGTGTCCAGGTCCTTGCATGTCCAGTTGCAGCTCACACTGCCTCTTAGCTCCCCCAGCACTTGTGGTCTGTATTTGTCACCCTAAAGTCCCTTCGTTTCGCACTTATGAGCCACCCGTTCGCTGCACTTTGTGATTTACCTGCACTGAGCCACTCACCGGCTGCACTTTTGAGCTACCGCCACTTCTCCCCCCCTCGACATTTCTCCCCCTCCACTTCCCTGCACTTGTGCGATCTGAATGACACAAGGCCTAGTAAGATAGTTGTTTTCTCCTCCCTCGGTTTACCCCTCCTTGTCTTTTCGTGCCTAGAAACACTTGATTACAGGCACATTATAAATATCATATCATATCATATAATATCATATCATTTCATATGCTAGAATCCAGGATCAGCAGAACTGAGTGGTTATAAATGCAAACTAATGTTATTGAACAGAAAACTATCAGCTGTTTTCTAAAAGCTGGCTGAGAATGCATGGTGCTAAGTATGAAACACATAGTTTTCCATTATATGGCATCCAGATTTAAGAATGAGCACCTGACTGATCGTTAAAATGAGTCTGAGCTGGAGGCAGCCCAAGAACTATTGAGAAGTCATTTTGCTGCCGTGGATTGCACAATTCAGCCATAGTGAGAACAGAGCCATGAAAGCAGTTAAAGAAGGATTTCTGTTAAGATATCGAAGGAGGAGGCTGAGGTCTCTGAAGTGGTTCCAACAGGTTTGAACAACTTTTGTTATCTGTAATGCAAAAAGGCTTTGTTTTTTTTTAAAATCAAGAATAACGGGATATGTGTGATGTTACCAACCACAATTACAGATTGGTACATTTCACCGTGGGCAAAACACTGCAAAACACTGACTTTCTTTTTAATTTGGGGGGTCCCCCCAAACGCCCTGATGTTCTTCATTTTTAACGCCAACCCAACCCTATCCCAACGCATTTTAACCCCTTACCCCACTCCCGTTTATATATTTATTTCATCTTTTTGGTGTTTTTCGATGTTATTGTCCGTTCTATGACTGGATACCGAATACCGCTAGATTCGGCATCTCTGAGCTTGGAGAAGGCAATGGGTAGATCTGGCAGGCAATATTTCGGATTCACTTGGATCAATGCATAGCTGAAAATGATTACACATTTTTACTAGGATTAAGCTTCAGCTGATTGTCAGGCATCCAGCAATCAAGGTGATTTAGACATGACTGTAAGTTCTGAGGGGGAAGTTTTATTCTTGCTGGCAGTCTAATAAAAATCTCAGAATTAGTTGCATAATAAAAAAAAATAAAAACCATCTATCAGTTCGATAATTTACAAATATAATCCATATAAGCAAATGATAGAATGTAGAGGCAGAAGATAGATATTTGAAAAAAAAGAAGAAACAGCAGACCCTTGAGGAACCCCACTGATAAGTGGCAGAGCAGGCGAGGAGTGCACAGGTTTGCACACTGACTATCTTCAACCTGTCAAAAATGAATAACTTCAAGTCAGACGGGCCCACTGTTCCCAATTGACTGGATAGTAGATGAGAGAATATTGTGGCAGATGGTGTGAAACAACACAGAGAAAATCAAGAAGAGTCATAGTGGCTGAACCACCCTTCATCTTGCTCCAATCCCATGCTGTTCAACACAGTTTGAAGGACCGTCCCTGTGCCACTTTCTGAGAGGAAGCCGGCATGAAGGGCATCTAAGATTCGACAGTGGCCAACTTATTTTTATATCGCATATGGACCAGTGCAGCTGAGACAGTAGTGCAGACTATTAATTAAAAGTGCACTGGCAGATTCATGGGACAGGTTTGCCGAATCTGTGGCCTCTTTTGTGTCAACACTGGCTAGAGAAAGGGATAGTATATCTTCCTGTGATGCCATGGGCTGTTTTCTCTAGATAGCTAACAGGCTCAGAAATTACTCCATTTGGAGATCAATTGGGGCTTCATCATTTATAGGGGAACAAACAATCCAGATGCCCCAGGACTAAGGCATCTGCACGAGTGTCTACGGTAGATGTCTTATTTTCGCCATGTGAGCCTTCTGATGGAGATGTCCATTATGTATATAAGAGAGCCAGGCTCAGGGCTCTAGACTATTCATAGGGCAGGTGATGTGGCCTATCTATTTCAGTATTTTCCGTAGACCCTGAGACCCTGTTAGTAATCCGTATCAGTGTTTCAGTGGCTGCTTATAATATATGTACATCACACCGTACCACTAGCACCTTTGGGGTTAAAGGGCACAGGGGCGAGAAAATGTTTAACCTCTTTTACTTGATGCATCACAAATGTTCTGAATAGTTTGCCTTGCCACAATCCCCCCAATATTATCTCCAGAAGAAATTGCATAACAATTCAAGGAAAAAGACAAGAACCAGCCATGAGTGGGCAAAAAATGTGCACTCCAAGTTGTGAAACCCAAACGTTCCATCTTCTCTCTTGTTGTGGTAAAAGACATTGATAAAGCCTGGGAAACATGCCAGGGCTGATTATTGAATGTAACTGACACCCTTATGAAAATTCATGAGGTTGCGAAAAAGGCCAGAGTTACTCACGAACCTTTGACCCCACAAGAATTGAGTGGCTGGGCACAAAAAAACCCTCTATTTTGTTGGAGACACAAAAGCTTCACTCATTCAACAAATGCAATAGTGGATCCTCCTGAAAATCAACCAAGGTTGGCAGATGTTCAGATGAGGTTTTGTTTTGTAAGGGTTCCGTCCAGAAAACGTGCCCATTTGTGCCAAAATTGAGATTTCTAGATAAAGCACAAATGTTTTTGAAATGCCTCTTCCAGATACGTTTTGCCTCCAGTGACGGTGGTTAGATGGGCCGTTGCGTCAGCCATGCAAATTCTTCCCAGAAAATGCAAATCACAGGCCCTAAAAATAAAGGACACCAAACTAATGATGTACCCAACAGGTGAATGACAATCTTTTCCCCATGGAAAGGTGAGAAGGAAAGATGAAGTCTAAGGTGTGATCCCTCATGTAACTACAGATGTGCACATGTTTCAAATGTCTTTCAGTCTTAACCACATGGATGTCCAACCACATTATCTTCTGAAAATGATTATATATTTCACAAGATCCTTGGAAAATAGGCAGAGTAAAAAGATACGATATAAAATGTGGGTGATGCCCCCGTGCAAGGGTTTCCCTCCTAGCTAGTGCAAAAGCAATCTTTTCAGTTATGACTGAAAAAGGCAGTAGAGTTAGTGAGGACATCTCAAGCTAATTATCTCAGTAGCATCCTTCTGGAAGAGAAAGAAAGAAAAGAGTTTTCATCCTGTATTCAACTTAAAAATCCTCAATCACTACGTAACATACAGACATTGCATGATGTAGCTGATTCTTTTGTTATGCAATGTGTTGAGGCCAGGTGATTTTCTTATTCACATGAACCTCAGAGACGCATAACCCGCCATACCAATAGAGAAGGACCAGTCCCAGGTTCCTTATTTTCCATGGCGACACTGCATACATAAATGTTGTTCCTTACCCTATCCTTGGGCCACCTGGGGCCAGATTACAGAAGTTTTGCGCCAATGCAAGGGCAAAGTTGCACGGTATTAGCACTAGGGCAAAGTTTGCCCTATTTTTAAAAACAGTGGCACACACTAGAAAACTACTGCACCATGACAAGGGCAGCTTGGCATATTAAAAGCACCAGGGCAAAAATTGCCCTAGTGCAAAAAAAGATACATTTCTACTGCATTTTTGCACCAGGGCAAAGTTTGCCCTAGTGCTAATACGGAATGGTATTAGCACTAGGCCTGATGCAAAAATGCATCAAAAATGTATCTTTTTTGCACTAGGGCAATTTTTGCCCTGGTGCTTTTAATATGTCAAACTGCACTTGTCATGGTGGAATAGGTATCAAATGTGTCCCAGTGTATTTAAAAATAGGGCAAACTTTGCCCTAGTGCTAATACCGTGCAACTTTGCATTTGCACCGGTGCACAGTTTCTGTAATCTGGTGTTTACACACTTACTAAGGACTTTTGTGGATGAGTTGTGAGCAAAAGGTGTTAGATTGCTTATGTACGCAGACTATACGGTTACCCGCCAAAAACAGGGTTACATTTCATTTCCTTTCCTCTTCGAAATAGATTTCCTGGTGAATTCAGAGAAAAAGTCACCCTGTCCAAAAGAGTCAGTTCCTGGGCTGAATCATGAACTGTGTGTCGGTCACATTACACATTGCCAGTACCAGGAGACATAGAATAAAAAAGAGGTAACCATCAACCATCAGCACGGGCAGGTAGCCTGAGGCACTTGACCAGGATGTTAGGCTTCCTATCAGCTTCCATGCAGGCTATTTGATGGAGGCATCTACCTTAAAAGGCTGTGCAAAGATTAAAAAATATGCATACGCAATATACAAACAAGTTGTGACTTTTCAGATTGAGTCCTTTCATCTTTTGAGGTAAAGCAGAATTGTCGTGTTGGGTAGGAAAAGGATAAACGATGTTTGATTAACACGCAGATCTTCACTTAGGATCCAATGCCATTGAAGTCGTGATAGAAGATTGTTGCGGATGGGACTCCAACCGAACAGCCTATTGCATACCAAATGTTTAGACCTTCCTGCAGGATCTTTTGCAGTTTGTTGCTTCATTGAGGACAAGGCGTAATGCATAATCAGTTAGGAATTACAATCTCTCTGAAGTGAGATACTTAACCGCGTTGGGGGGTAACAAAATCCAAAACCTAAAAGAGCTGTCTTCAGCCTTCTGGGAGTTCTGTCAGTCCACTCAGATCCTGGTTTAATCAGAATGTTTCCATGGATATACAACATGGTGGCAAATTGGTGTTCTCGGCATCAGACAAATTCGCAGATTGGGGCCTTCACCGGCAGGTAGCTCAAGCATTGCAAAACAGTTGATGCCCTTGTGGCGTTAAGTTTGCGTTTCACTGGGCATGTGATTTCCATGCCTGGCCTATCCCTCATCCCATCCACGTTATTCCTCATTCTTCCTCATTTAGCGGGGAGAATGGGAACTATGCATGTTCCACCCGTTATACATTTTTTGCGTAGGCCCGTCCCACACTTTGCATAGAAAGACGCACAAAGTGCTCGACGGCATGCAGAGTCGTGACGGACACCCGCAAAGTCACGGAAAGACACGCACGGTCCGATTTATGAATCGGAAAATTCACTTTTCAGTGTGCAAACGATTCTAGGTATTAGGTCTTATGTCTTTAGTTTTTAGATGTTAGATCGAAAAGTATGTGATTGAAATGAAGTATGAGAAGGCAATGTAGCTCGCGAATGATTACTTTGAAACACTAAAGGGGCTGAAAATGCAACACGTGGGAAACCATTTTCAAATGATATTTTTGATTTGGGAGAACCCCTGCAATCTTGTTCCAAATAGCCTCGGACATAAGTAACATATCTTTCTATTGCTCATTTATTTGCTCATGGTTTGCACTCGAAAACATTTTAGCCACCTGTTCCCGAACTTTGGAAACGCTCTTTTTTGAATGTATTGTTTCTATTTATTTATTTTTCAAACAAAAGTGATTTAAACCATTTCCTGTCAAGAAAAAATGTAGATCATTTATTAATATATTTGAGTAACTTAACCCACTTAAAAAGAGAACACAGATGTATATGACTCATGACCTCTTAGTTCATGCTTTGATTAATTCCTGGGCCAATAATGAAATATAGAGTTGGCATGATAAATGGGGTAATTTCTGAATGACATTTCATGAGGATACTGATTTTTTTAGAGTAATCATGTTTTTGAAAGACATGGTTGCCAAAGTATGATTGCCATACAAAGAAAGGGAGGGGGATAAGGTTGCGGCCCCCCAGAATTGTGTGGTGCCATTGTCTTTATTTAGAAAACTCATCAATGCAGACCTGGTAATTTGTGGTATGCATAATTAGGGGAGAGGGTCGGATTTTACTTAGCACGTGTAATCATATTTCACATAGCATTTGTAATCATACTTGTTATTGCAAAGAAGCAATGATTGCTATTTGTGCAAAGCCAGTAAATATACCTTTTCACTGTTTATAGATATGATCAAACGCGGGCCACACGCTTAAACCCGCCTGCTGCACTGTGCAGTAATACTATCTAACGAAGAGGTATTCAGACCGTTGGCATATTAAGTGTGCTTTTGCCATGGGAAATCCCACAGAGAAGAGACACCTTACACTGTTTGTGTGTGTGGCAGCGAGTCTTAGATATAATGGTATAGTACAGTTGGTATGTGCAGAGACAGTGACACACAGATTGACAATTCCCTTCTCCTGCCTTTGAGTTCTCTTTGTAAATACTTCACCAATGTAAAATGCACGATTATTCAATGTGCATTTACAATGCAGATTGACAATGTACCTTGTATTTAACTGGTTAAACAAACGCCTACCACGTGGGCCCCAGATGTGAGGGTGCTGCCACCCTGTCATGAGAGCATGTTACAAGTCTCTGAATGCAGCCACCTGTCAGCCCAATGCCTGGAAACACAGCACCACAGAACATGCTGGGCACATTTCCTGATCACATGTCACTGTAGAACCCATGTGCGGATCTCGGGGCGTTCACACTGCACTGGCAGGTGTTCTCACCAGATCTCGTGTGAGTGGCAGCGCAGCATGGCAGGAGCGTTTCCTGATGACTTTTATCTATGATCTCCAAACTTCACATGGACTATTAATAACTCTTCCATATTGATGGCATGTCCCATATGTTAAAAAAAACTATCCCTAGTGTGTGATTATTGCACCTAAATGTCACCCCTTCCCATCGCACCCCATAATGCTACCGTCTAGAATGAATTCATGGTACATGCTGCTTCATGCATGCCTTTTTGTCAAAAATGGTGTCATGCTTACAGGGAGTGTTGGTTCCTACTTCCATATTCAATGTGTAACCATCCTGCAGTCAAGCTTGGGTAGTAACATTAATAAAAGGTTAGGGGTCATGATCAGCAAGACACACCATCTGCTCCATTTCCCCTGCTTTGATTTCACTCTGTCCTCCTTCCAACACCTCTCTGCTCAGCTCCATACTCCTAACCCTCCCTACCCATTCTCACCTGGTGCTCTTAAACTCTTCTTCAATGACCTTGGCCTCAACAACCTTCCTTCTCACACTCATGGACGCTCGCTTGACCTCATCTTCCTCTCCACCTCTCGCTCCGCTCAAATGCTCCCTCCGTGAACACCTCTCCATTCGACCATCCGCAGGTAGACATCTGTCTCTCTATCGACCTTCCCCCCTTGCTTCCCTGCCACTGCTATACTCAAATTAGAATGAAGGTCTCCCTCCAGCATCCCCTATCTCGACCAATTCAGGCTATACCTTTAAGCTCTCTCGCCCCACTTATCACTCTATCGAACTTGCCTTCCCTGAGTTCAACACTGCAATACTATGTTTGACTACCACTATCCAACCCACTCACTCACCCCATCCTACCCTGTCCCAATCATGGATTTCCTCACTCAACCAGGAGTTGATAACTACCATGAATCTCTGAAAATGGTGTTGGCATAAAGTTTACTCCTTAATTTCTTCACTGGATACCAAGAATCTCACCTTGCTCTGACCACTGACACCAACTCTTTCAAATCCTGCTACTTCTTCGATGTCATATGAGCTTTCCACAAACACCCTCACATCTGCACATGTCCATCTAGACCAAACTCTGCTTCACATCCTCCTTCTTCTCTGCTTATGATGTTGCCTCCTACTTCTCCTGTAAGAGCGCCAACATGTGCAATTTGGTCACCCTTCCATCCCGCCACCATCATTATTTCCTCCTCCATCCAGCTCCACTCTATCTACTCCACCAAATGTTACTCCAATCTCCCCCACCCATGCTTATCCCCATCCTGCACCTCCATTTATCCCTTTACACCCCAGACTTTCAAGAACCTTTCTCCTGTTGCCTGTATTCACCTCTCACCCTTCTTCAATCTATTCTCTATACTGGCATCTGGCAAGCCCGCTACAAGTTGGCCACTGTAAGTGATTTCATCCCAGCACTCCAACTAAGTCAATGCCTAGTATGGGATGCCCAATGGAAACCCTTATTTATATATTTTTATGTCAAAAGTTCTTTTAATTCTGGATGATGTACCCTTATATAACGCCCCTCTCTTTGAATTCCCCGGTCTCACTGAACCAAGAAGAAGGTTTGTTTTGCAAATTAAAAGATTTATTTGAAAAATTGAACAATATATATATCAAACTTTTATGAATATGAATAATATCTGAATATCACACTTATGAATATTGATGCAATTATCAGCAATGGGTGATATTACAATAATAAACAATCTCTTTAATCAATTAGAAGTAGGAATAGGAAGATTAATGTAGCAGAGAATAACTTTGTATGGGTTCAAGGAAATGCAATGATAGGAAAGAATGCAACACAGAAATAAAAACTTGATATGAATTCAACCAAAGATAATGGGCCTCATTACGACCCAGTCGCTAAGTGGTTAACGGTGCCGTAAAAGGCTGCGGCGCCGGTAACCACTTAGCGCCTTACTACGAGGTCCCTTTGCGGGACCCGACCTGAACGGCTGGTCTGGACCAGCCGTTAAAGTAGGGACCCGCAAAGGGACCTCGCAGGTAATTGTGGTACCGCAATTCGCGGTACTGTAATTGCCACCTTCCCCATTCCCATTGAGCCCCATGGGGCAAAAATGGGAATGTGGAAGGGCCATGGTGAAATGGGGAAATACCACCCCGCCAACCTTGGAATGGGGCGGCATTTCCCCATTTCACCATGGCGGACTCGTTACAACACCGGCACCAACAATGGTGCTAATAGCGCCATGGTTTAGCGCCGGTGTTGTAATGAGGGCCAATATAATCACTCTTTCGCCCTGTTATTACTCACTCCTCCCAATATGCAATATGAATAGATGGAATGAGAGCACACATGTTTCAGGAATAACAATCAACAATTGCAGTTTCAATCTCGATTCCCTCCAGCAAGCTTAGAGAGAACAGTAATGATTTTAAACAGGTAAATTGCTTTGAATTGGGGTTTGAATTGAATGGGAAAAATGCTAAAAACGACTTTAATTCGCTAAATTGAATTCAGAACTAGTGAGAGTGGCTTTGGTTTGGTTCAGGTCAACACTAGCTATGATTGTAGAATGATTAGCAGATGGAAAACGAAATTCAGAAGTTGAAAGCAAGAAATAGCTATTTTATATGGAGTGAAATTGAGCCAAATGCAAATTTGCAGCAACTTTTCCACGTGCGAGAAACCCGATTACGGTAACACTATGAGGAATTGGAATGTTGTTTTGGGTTCGAAAGCGGAGGATGTTAGCTTCAACATGACATTTAAATTTTGTTTCTAGGACCTACGGTTCAAAAGTTACAGAGGTTTTAGTAAAGGTAGATTTTTCTTAGAAAAGACTCAAGATTTCAAAATGAAAGGTGCGCTTTAAAAATTAGGAACCAAGATGGACTTTTACTAAGGGGCTATGAAAGTGCAAGATACCCAACGGGACAGCCACCAGAACAGGGCACCTTCCGCTCTGACTTTTGTCCGTCAGGACACTTGAATTTCTTCAGAAAAATATCAGCGCACAGATGATTATCACTACAATTATCACAGACTATGTAATGAGAAGGATTCAGGATGGAAACAAGATTCTATAATACAGTTCTGGATAGGTTGAAATGGATTGAATAGGATTACTTTAAACTAAGAGATGACTATGGACAGTTCTATACTAAATAATCACTAGTACGGCTTTGAAATGGAATGGGCCCGTCAAAGATCTGGTCACGGGTTTGGACTTCACTCGCCACCGGACACGATTCAGGGCACCTGGACTCTGCTCTCAGCAAAGCACTTTGGTCTGCATGGCCTTTTGGATTGGATTTGACGGGTTCTGGGTTACAGCTTTGCTGGACTGATCTGGATCTTGGGTTCTAGCAAGGGTTCTTGGTCAGAAGCAGCAAAACAGCTCAGCCAGGCTGTTGAATTTTGTGGAGTGCCTTTGAAGTGTTGGGGTTAAATCAGGTTGCAAAAGATTGTAAAGGCCAGCTGAGAAGAAATCAGCCTTTTTGGATTGGGCCTCTGCTTCAGGGTTCTGGAGTCTGGTTCTGGTACTAGAGTCTGGAGATAGATTCTTCCTTCAGGGTGCATCGCCAGTGGATCAGTTGATGAGTGAATGTGTGTGTCCTTCTGGGTCCTCAACTGTCCCTATTTATCCATCTTACAAAGGGGTGGGGAGGCTGATTATACAATGGCCAACCCTCTAAGGATCTGATAGGTCAGAGAATTCCCCCTCTCCTGATTTGAGAAGGGAACAGTGTGTCATGATGTGTCAGAGTGACACAGTGTTTAGGGTCCAGAAAGAATCCTTCCCCTTTGTTCTTACCCAGAAAATCTATTTTTCCCAAAAACATATTTCCAATATGCATAACTTGTTAATAATACCTATACACATCACAGATTGCCTAAGGTATGTTTCTGTCCAAATCTTATCTTCCTACGAGTTTTGGTTCATAAATGACAATTTTTCACGCTTTTGGGCAGTTACTCAGTGTCAGTTCTGTACCAATTTTTAGACAAGCATGCACATACCCTCTGAGCATATTCCTGTAATTTTTCATGTTCCTAACATAATCACAATAGCTAGAATATGAACAATTTTGTGGTTCAGTCTCTGAATGTCGCACAGATTCCAGATTAGTTTTAAACTGTGAGCGAATTTTTCATTTTAATACCCTATAAATCCCATATTTTTATCAGTTCAGTACAATTTGCTATAAGTCTTTTTCTAAAACATACAGCTACTTTAGTTTCAAATCCACATTTTCAGTCTGGCCCGCCTCCAAGGCTTGGCTGAGTCAGAGAGTCACATGGGCTTCTTCCTGCCAGGGCAGTTGGTGTCAGTCACACGCAAATTAGCCTTTTCATTCAGCTCAAGGGAGTCCTTTGTCTTCACTCAGAGCAACATGCCAGAGTGGCCCTCCCGTTTCCTTTCACACCTGCCTGTCAGATACTCAGCAGAACACAGGGGAAAAGATTCCTTTGTTTAGGGAGAAGGTGTGGAATGTGTTTGAAGCTCAGTGTGGCTAACTTTACCTTTTAAACACAATGCCTGAAATTGTCTTGTCCTAAAATATAAATTACATTTTTAACAAATACATCAACCAATTTCTTAATTCAAGCCTTTTTAAAATATAGTTCTGAATTGTATCCACCTCTTAGGCTTCTGATAGCAAGTCTTTCTTTGGCATACTTTGAGTTCAATGTACAACTTTAAACATGACAGGTTTTAGAAATCGCCATCTTCTGACAGAGGTGATTAACGGTATTGTGCCCATTTTCAACATCATTTTTCCAAGCAAACAATCTTCAATGTGGATTTTCTTCTGATAAGTGTACTTCTGTGGACATTGTATTTATGCAGATTCTTGAAGTAGAATGATGTTTAACACCCAACAAGGAGGTTGGGTCTTTTAGGTGGTCTGTGAGCCATGATTTTAGAAAATTTGACAACCAAGAAAAACAGATTTTCACACATCTCTGTGTTTCTTTTGCAATCAGCCTTGCTTTTTGGGCAGCCAAATAATGGGTTTTAGCAGTGGTCTCCTGTGTTACCACTGAGATAGGCAAAAGTGGATCGCGGCCTATTTTTTCAGATTTTTACTTCGTACTTCTGGGTGATTTTTAGCAAGCAGCATGCTTTCCGGCGGCCATTCTGATGTTCCTTATGCCAGCAATGCACAGTAATTTTGCAGGGCCCAGACTAGTGGTGTAAAAACATCCCACAACACAGTCAATTATCAGTGGTGGCTCATCCATGATGGGCGACTTGGCACCAACCTGACCACCGTTAGAGGGAAACAAAAATAATGATTGCAATTTAGTATATATATTTCTATCTCTAATATATGATTAATTAATCATAAATAATGATTGCAATTTAGTATATATAATTCTATTTCTAATATATGATTAATTCTTCATATATTAGAAATAGAAAAATATATTCTAAATTGCAATCATTATTTTTGTCTCCCTCTAAATTTGTCTGTCTAGTTTTAAATTTACAGAGGAATGTACATGATTTAACACTGTCTGTACCCCCCACCCCCACCACAACAAAATGACCCCCAGATTCTGGGACAAGAAACAGGTTTTTCTTAATCTGAATATTCTTTACAATTTAAAATAACAAATCATGAAATTAAAAATAGTACCCTAACTTTCGGTAGTGGGGAATCCACCCACATATTCCACATAAAAACAGGCAGCTTATTGACTGAAAAGAAATGTAACTTGCCTGCTATTATCTTGTTAATGTTTACATTCACAATGCACACAAATATAAACATAAAAGCAAATCTGAATATCTTTTCTAGACAAATGAGGACAATCCTATCAAATAAAAACATACAAGTGGTCATCGGACATAGAGTTCAGAAAACAAAATAAAAACACTCTGAATAAACTTAATGTATTTATTTATGGGACATTGGTATGGCGCCTATCCACAAGTGTTTCCAGGCACCACAAGACAAAAAATGACGGGGTGCAGGGGCATACAAGTGAACAACAATGATGGTTATAGTGGCCTTGTAGCAATCCTACCATGCAAGTGCAAGACAAAGGTGATAAGTGCAGAGGGATGGAGGGGGAATAGGAGTCAGGGAATGGGAGTAGGAGAAGTACATAAGGGGGGAAAGGTGTGTGAGCAAGTGCTGAGGAGTCCCGTTGAAAGCAAGTTCAGGGGAAAGAGGGCAAAGGGCCAATAAGTGCAAAGGGGAGGGTGGACTAGGTTAGGGCTAGCCGGGAAATGGTGCCCAAGGGCAGGTGCCGGATAGGGATGCTGAGGGATACTGGTTTGGGGTGGTCTGGCCCCAGTATGTCTCAACCTGGCCCCAGTCGCAGCTGCAGAGGGACATTAGCACAGGAGGGGGAGAGGGAAGGAAGAGTAGAAAAGGAAAATCTTGAGGAGTTTCCGGAACCTAAGAAGATCCGGCTCAAGTCTAAGGGGGGCAGGGAGGTTGTTCCAGGGGGAGGAACCAGCCAAGGAGAGAAATCTACCTCCCACGATAGAACTGAATTAAGTTAATATGTGCGTAATGTAAATATAAGCATGTTGTACAATACTTTGTATGTGAGAACTAATTTAATGTGTTTGTGTATGGCATTTTCTATGTAATGTGAAAAGTTTGATAGAAACCATTTGTCACATTCATAAAAAAAGAAATGATTATAGAAGCATCCCTCGGAAGTCTCAGGTTGGGACACCAAAAAATGATCTGCTCACAGGAAAGAAAAAAATGCATTTACATGAAGGGCCAAGGAGATTGACAGGTAATTATCATATTTTAGAATTTTCCTCGGGTTTTGTTGGAACGTCCCTCGCAGGTTTGCCTAAGGTGTGGTCAACACATGAAGGGATTCAAGGCAGTCTGGTTGATATTAGAGTGAACCTCAACTCACATTGCAGGATCTTTCCTACTGGGAACCTAATGAGAAGGTGACACACTTTATGTCAGGTGACAAAAGCCCAAGAGTTCAGCACTATAAAGTGCAGATGTTCAGGTCTCGGTCTCATACTCCCGAAATGCCTAGTCAGACAATAAGCCCCCAAACTTCCCATTAAACACAAGAACACCCCGTAGAGCCTGCAATAGAATAACAGCCAATGTCCTGGGCAGAAGAATCCAGAAAAGAAAATCTGTAAAACCTAATTCCTGAAAACTCGAAGACCTCTTCTAGCTGGCTGTCCTTCTATCTACTTGTTGGGCATCTACTCCCAACTACCCTGAACTTGGAATTAGGGTAGGGACATTAATTATTAGACCCATTTTATCACAATATGCACACCAACCTCTGTAGAGCACTGTCTGTGCTGGCAAGAATAGCAGCATCATCCTCAAAGAGATAACATGGAGGGTGTCTCCAAAACCCTCTAACATAGGTTTGTTTGTTTGTTTGTTTTATTATTTATAATGCGCAAGCATACCCGAGGGTATCAGGGCGCAGCCTTTACAAGAATTTGCGAAGCTTGGTTACAGGTCATAGAATATACAGAGTAATAGTAGGGTATAACAATAAAATATACATTTCAACAATGAATTACAGAGATATTATTAATATATAGACAAATGGGCACACGTGGTTAAAATGTGTGTGCATTGCTGATAGCATGAAGGTTGGCCTATCAGTGGGCAGAGATAGTGACAACCTCCGTTTTCAGCCATGCAACAACCTTGGCACGGAAGTTCTGGTAGAGCAGGACCACTCTGAGATTGGGCGGTAGAGAGTTCCACAGTTTGGCTGCTTTCACTGGGAAGCTATTGCCCCCTATGGTGACGCGTTTGAAGTTGGGGACAGAGAGGCAGTCTTTGTAGGCAGATCTAGTGGGTCTCAGGGAGGACTGTCTATGGAATCTATCAATCAGGTAGATGGGGCAGCGTTATTGAGTGATTTGTGTGTGAGCGATGCAGTTTTTAAAAGAATTTTATTATTAATGGAGAGCCAATTATTCTGTAGGTTAAATTCTGAGATATGCTCTCTTCTGGAGATGCCCAGGGCCGCTCTGAGGGCATTGTTCTGGAGGGTTTGAAGTTTGCTGGTGGTAGCCCTGGAGGATCCCAGGTAGAGAGCGTTGCAGTAGTCCAGGCGGGACAGTATAAGGGCTCTAGCGAGTGTAAGGCAGCTAGTGTCGGTCAGAAATGGTTTGGCTGTGCGGATTAATTTGCACGTTTAGGCCGTGGAAGACGCTATGGAGTTCACCTCTCTTCTGAAGGAGAAATTAGAATCCAGGTAGAAACCCAGAGTTTTGACCTCTTGTCCAACCCTGATGTTGTTACCATCGATCATGAAGGAGTTGTAGGCAGGGCCAAGTTTCTTTAAGTTAGCCGTGGTGCCTAGGGTGATGAGTTCCGTTTTATCATCATTCAGGCATAGTCCATGTGTGGCCATCCATGCCTGGATGATGATGTACACCCTATTTAGCAAGGCCAAATCCTTTCCATAATCTCCAGAAAGCAGAAGGAAGATCTGGGTATCATCTGCATAGTTAGTGTAGGTGATACCGAGATGATCCAAATCATCGAAAAGGGGCTTGGTAAATATGTTGTGCAATGTGGGAGGGTTGCAGGAACCCTGCGGGACGCCACAAGTGATCGGTATAGGGTCTGCCGCCGCAGTTAGTGAAAGGACCCTCATGGTTCTGCCGTTGAGAAAGGAGGTAATCCAGGTGATAGCCTCAGTGGATAAATGAGCTGATGTGTGAAGATGTGTGCAGAGAACGGAATGATCGACCAAGTCGAAAGCTGCAGACAGATCGAGAAGAAGGAGTAGGGTAACTTGGCCGTTATCTCTGAGTGTATCAATCTGAGCTTTCAAGTCTATGAGAGCAGTTTCAGTCCCATGTTGAGGGCGAAACCCTGATTGTCTGGAACCTAGTAGATGGTGTTCTTCCAGGAACTTCTGAATTTGTACATAGGCAACCTTGTCCAGAATTTTTAGTAGAAAGGGGACGGTCGTGATAGGTCTGTAGTTTGTGGGCGTGGCTGGGTCGAGTGTGGGTTTTTTTAGTAATGGAAGAACCCAGGATTGTTTGATATTGGTGGGGATGGAACCAGTGGTGAAGGAGGCATTAATTCGTTTTTTGATGAAGGGGGAGAGATCACGGGCAGCATCCTTGATGAGCTGTGCCGGGGACAGGTCTCCCTGACAGTTGGAGGGTTTCAGGGATAAAATGATTTTTTCTACTTCGAGAGTCATGACTTCGGAGAAGTAGAAATGAGTGAGATCTGTGGGCATGGGCTTATCTCATGTTTTAGAGGGTGGAGTGTTGTTGAGGGACGCTTTTTTGCGGGCGATTTTACTTTGCAGGGTCGCAATTTTGTTCACTAAGGCATTTTGGATTTCTGCGCACCAATTTTTGTCTTTGGTACAGGTGTCAGGAGGTGTTATGGGAGTTTCTACTTCTTTAAGGATGGCAAATAGTTCCTCCATGTTTGATTTGGCCTGGGATATGCGGGAGTCGTAGGAGGTTCGTTTAGCCAAGTAGGTACGTCCAGTGCCAATGCTCTTAGAGTTCCATTCAGTCAATTAAAAAGTAATGAAAGAGAGTTGGTACCAAAACAGAACCCTGGCACATTCCTGCTTCAACTGGCATCCAATCAGGGCCGTAGTTCACGTTTTCTCTATTATCACTATGTGTGGGAATCAGGAACTTAATCATGGACAACTGCATCCCTGCTTCTCAGAGTACCGTCCGGAGGAGGAGACAATCCACAGAATCAAAGGCTTGATATCAGCAAAGGCCAGAACTCAAAGACACATTCTTTTATCAATAATACATATTAGGAATGATCATAGGCAGCCTAAATGCTGGGTCAATCATCCACAGTTCTCTGGGAAAACGAGCCTGTGCACTGAAACAACACTGTACTCTGGTTCGGACTGCAGTGTTTGTGTAAAAAGATGCTTCACAAATAACTTCACCACGCAGTCCGAAGGGAGATGTGATGATTACTCTGAGGATGACATATGTCTCCCATTTTGAAAACTGGGCTGATAAAGACATTTTACAATAGGGAAGAACACATCCTTAGGAAAGTAGTGCATGCAAGAAATGAGTGAACATTGGTTTGCCGATTAGATAATCTCTCTTAAATAGATCTAAAGGAAGGAAATTGGGACAGGACACATTTTTGATCTGCTGCACATACAATACTATAGCCACCTACTTAAGAGTAAACGTGTAAGACAGGGGATGACTACTCTCTATCGCAAACCTCTCAGCGCCAACCCCTACTGCAATTACCCATAATGCAAGCCCAGTGAAATTCCAGGCCGCTGGTACAGGGGTGAAAATTGGGGGAACAAGTTGTCTGCATTCATGTTCGAATTCCACTTGGGTCTAAAGTCTGGTACAACAGATTGTGTGTTTCTGGACAGACACTAGATCCCGAAGTTGTGTGGAATGGAAAACCTAGTCAACGTCCCCAGGAAAAGGTAGACCAGGTTTTGCTGCCTCAGCTACCCATACCATGCAAGAGCTTCCCCTGAATTAGCGTCTTGCGAGAACTACACAAACACTGACTTGAGCAGTTGCTAATAGCAGACAGACCCAACAAAAATAATTCAGCAGATATTCAGAGGCCAGGGCACATCAAATGTGCAGGGGAAAAAGGGAATACAGATCTTCCAGATCTGGGGCCGGCCAGTGGGTCAGAGCACCAAGGAGGATCAAACAGGGACTTTCATCAGCAACTAGAGCAGGAGACAAACTAGGACACAAGGCATGAAGGGGACAACTGGAAGAAACAGAGGAAGAACCAGAAGTGGAGAGGGAGCAGGGAAACCAATGAGAGCAGTCAGGAACAGGGCCGTGAAATTGGGAAGACTACTGACTGGAGTGGATTAAAACACACGTATGTAGGCTGTTAGCAGATTTTAAAAGTTCCTGAGCCATGGGAATGAGGATGATTGATTCCTGCATGGTTGCCATAGCAAACACATACATGCTCTATACCATGCATGGGTGGAGTCTGGGCGCAGGGCCTCCATGCATGCTTGGATGATCTAACATGGTGGTACCCAATGGATGTTGGCTCAGGCGGCCCAAGTCCTGAGCCCTTCATCCCCCTGCTCACCACGCTCCCAGTGTGGGTATATGTGTGAGGTCAAGTTGAGCATATAAGGGAGTGCAAGGGAGTGGAAATTGGCTGTTGTGCTTGTTTTGGGCTGCAAGGTGTGGTTGATGTGAGTGTGCAGTTGGGCAGGGGTGCTTGATGTGTGCAGGATGTATGCTTCGTGTGAGCGGATGCATCAGATTGGTTTCACCAAGGCAACAAGAGACCAAACAACAGTGGTATCCTTACCTCCTTTTTCGTTTTGACAATGAAGGATTTCTAGCAGGCTGCAAATTGTACTATGATAAGTTAACTAATAGACCATAGTTTATCTGATGTCCTTAACCTTTTGGCAAGATCGGATTTTGTATGATGGCACTCAGCATTGAATCAAAAGCGAGAATCATAAGATCTGTATACCACAGGTTTAATTGATTCAAGCAAATCTCAAATATGACCTCATAAAGAATCCATTTCTACTAACATCAAGTCAGGATACGGACAATTCTATTTAAATATAGCTTCTGAAAAGGAGCCTGTAAGATTACTGAAGAAATTAAGCCTGTGGAAATTAGCTTTGACCACTGAAGGACCTGAGTCTTAGATGATGGAACCATGCCAGGGGCTACACATGCGCTGTGCCACTAGGGATCAATAAGTGATGCACAAATGATGCACTAAGTGTGGCAACAACGTGGATGTGGTCACATTTGGTTGCTCTATGTGCATGCAAACACTTACCAAGGGAGGTAGAATGTAGTCCAAAAGGCTAGCCCTATACTTGGACATACTGAGATGTCCAATGGAAACTTAAAATTGGTGTGGGTTGAGTATCCCAGATAACTGGAAAGACCTGTGTGGAAATCCACTCAATTAGTGCTTTTCTGGGTAATGTATTGGTTATCATAGGTATATATAAATGATGATTACATCAAGTAGTTCATACATTTTCACAAAAAGTAGTCTTTATTCTTTAGACAATTAGAAGATAGGTCTGTGGTAAATAGCGTCCCATGCATTTCAGTCAGTCAACCCCATCCTCAGGGACTGTTTAAGAAATTGAAATGAAAAACGTATATACAAAGCATATTAGAGCTAGGGATTACAAAACAAGCTGTAATATTGGTACTGAATCACATACTAGATTCGTCTTTACCTTTAATTTTTACCAGGCTTCTTTTATCACTTAGAGTTAACACCAGATTATCTTGCATTGAATCTGGTGCCCTTCATCATTCTGTAAAACATTAGTTGATTCACCAATGTTACACTGTCTTTTAAGTTCCTATGTTGTTACCAAGTAATCACAGTGTCATTGTTTTGAGATAAGGTAATAATAAATAAATACCTCAATCTGTGAAGAAGGAACAATTGTCAGAAAGTCCTAATCCTAGCAGGACCTGTCTTCAAAGTGTAATGTTATTTCAGTGGCTGCCCCATTGTACATTTGAAAAAAGATCCATAAGAATCAAAATTCTTCTTTGAGAAACAAGATCTTACCATGTATTACAAGGTTTTCGGTTAGCAGGGCACCAGAATCGCAGAGATGCGTGAGTTTGTGTGGCCTGCTTATTTATACATGTGTAAAATGTCGCTGGCATGCTTTGCGTGAAGATGTCATCAATGTGATGACGTCTTTGCCCGCTGGCGGCCACTTTGAAATTCGTAAAATGTCTTGTTTACATTGTGCATGCACATATCTTATCCACATTTTATATCTATAAAGATTGAATGATGCAGCAATGGCATTCTTAAGTGTACAAACACCAATGGCATTGTTAACACACTTAGTGTGATATGATACAGTTAACAGAAAAATAGATAGAATATAAAGGTCAACAAATAGAATAGTGTAGACTGTCAAACAGTCATGGATATATACAGTACATTAGGTGTGATATTACTGAATAAATTGGCAAACTGATTTGCAAATAGATAAGTTCATACTGTGGACCGTCAAGAATATGTATAATTCTAAAGAGACTTTGATGTGCTCCACATGGTATCCCCACCATGGCTGTGTAATTTCCTGAAATCATGCAAATCAGTTTTTCGTTGTATGTTCTTCTTACCATTGCTTATGCATTCCATATTCAGAGAAAGCATGTGTAGTTGCACTCCTCATTCATGCCTCCAGGGTATCGAGAATTCAGTCTCTCCATCCAGTAAGTCTCTTTCTGGTTGAGAAGGTTGTTATGTCCATACTTTTGTCTTTTCTACTTTCCACGATGTCTAGTATTTGAAATGTAATCTGTGCAATCAGGTGTTCAGTTTCTCTAAAATGTTTCGATACTGGAGATTTTATGTTGCCAGTCTGGATAGTAGAGCGATGCTCGTTCCATCGTATTTTTGCTTTTCTGGTCGTTTGCCCAATGGAGTATTTGCTGCAAAGGCATTTGATCCTGTATATTACATTGATCGAGTCACACATTGCATATTTCTTAATGACATTTCTTTGCCATTATTTGGGTGTAATATAACTTCTCCTTTTGTACCATATTGCAATTGGAGCAGTTGAGGCAAGGGTGTGTGCCCCTTCTTATTGGTCTCTCCTATGGGGTCCTAGTGTCACTCCTTACCAGCATGTCCTTCATATTTCTACTTTGTGTATATGCAAACATGTGTGGCGTTGTGTAGAGGTTTCCTAAAGTTCTATCCTCAGATAAAAAGTATTTAGTTACATATATTAGAGGTGGTTCCTTCATGGGTGTTGCCGTCTCTAATATGGTTGTTCTACTGATGGTATTGGTTTTGTGTAATGAGGTGTTAACTCTTCTTCTGGGTATCCTCTTTGTCCAAATCTTTTGCCATGTCCATCAGTAATCTCATGCATTCACTTTCATCCTGTACTATTTTCTTAACTCAGAGAAATTAGCTGTAAGGAAGAATCTTAATAGTATTTGGTGGATGAAAACTGAGACAATGTAGTAAGTTGTTCTGATCACTTGGCTTCCGGTACAAAGTCGTTGTGAGTTTGGAGTCTATGTTCTTGATGGTGACATCGAGGAAGTTAACCTCTTGGTTGCTATGTATCTTTGTGAATTGTATGCACTCTCCAATCGTGTTGAGATATGCTGCAAATGTGCAAAATTGTTCTTCGGTCCCCTTCCGAATACCAAATACATACATCATCAATGTAGCGACCCCAGTAGTAGAGATGTTCTTGCCAAGTAGTGTGGTTGATGATGCTATCCATTTCAAAAGTATACATAAATATATATGCGTAGCCGAGAGCCCTCGTTGCCCCCATACAAGTTCTGCTCACTTGGATGTAGTACTGATTTTTGTATATAAAATATGAGTTTTGCATGATGAACTCCAGTAAATTCATTAGAAATTCTTTTGGTGCTTTGATATCTCTGTCACATAAAAGTAGCCACTCAACAGCTTCTTGTCCTAGATTGTGGGGTATAGAGGTGTACAAACGTTGTACGTCTGCTCAGAAGAGGATGGTATTATTCAGTGTTGGATGTTTCTATAAGATGTTGAGAAAATGTGTTGTATCTTTAATGTACATCTTGGTAGTTTGTATCAGCGGTTGAAGAAAGTAATCTAGGTAAGTGCCTAGTGGTTGTAGGATGCCATTAGTTGCTGAGACAATAGGTCGTCCTGGAGGTTTAACCATTCTCTTATTTATCTTTGGAAGTATTTAAAAAAACTGGTATTCTAGGGTGAGAGGTTGTGAGTAAACAATGTGTTTTTTTCGCTATTCATTCTTTCTCTTCCGCTATGTTTAAAAGGTGTTGTAGATTGTTTTGTATCTCTGGTGTTGGATCTGAGTTTATAGGAGCATACCCTCACTGACCGATCCACCAGTTGGTTAGCACATTATAACTCATAATCTTTGGTGTTAAGAATGACCAACCCTCCTCCTTTATCCGCTGGTTTGAACGTGATGCTTTCATCCGAGAACAATTTTTGAATAATGTTCAAGTCCCTTCTCTGAAAATTACTAATTTTTTGTGATGTGAAGGCTCATTTCTTGAGCTCTGCCTTAACCATCCACTGGAATAGATCTATAATGGGATAGCTAACCATTCAACAATCTTAACAAATGAGCTCTGAGAAAATCAAGCAATGCACACCCAACCCTTGTGATCTGGGAGGCCTGCAAAAGCATGGGGATAACCTCAGGTTACTTCCTCCTCCTCCAGAAACACCTCACTAGATGTATACTTTCAAGTATAGGAAGCTCTAGTGACCCAGTATCACTCATTCTGAGGTAAGAGGGAGACAACTGCAAACTCTTTAACCTAAGAAAAGACATCACCCAGTGCCCATAGAGCTGTCAAGTCCACAAAGACCCCCACCACTGCATTGTAAACATTCAGAACATTAACTTATTGCTGGAAGGACCCTCAAGAAACATAAATAATGTGTGATGTGATTTAGTCCCTCTAATAGCTAACATAAAGTTACTAACCTAACCATCAACATGGACAGAACTAAGCGACTAGGACTCCTGAAAGCAGCAGATCTGAAACTGCTGTTTAGGTGAGACAAGGTCCAAACAAAGAATATTCAAAATAATCTTAAGACCTTTAATCAGTCCGATCGGTGGCAGTTACGAGCCTCATGGGCAAAAGGTTGTCCCAGTCAGAGCAGAAGGCAACCGAAATAGCATTTAGCAATGGTCCCCCAATGTCACAGCCAACACTAGCCCCATGGCCTGAACTGCATTAGCCCCACAGGGGGTTTAATCAAATACCACCATGCACATTGTACAAATGTATGCATCTTGGCATTCTTAGGCCCATCCTCTGGTCCACATGGGTGTTGGAGCCAGTGGACCGACTGTCTACAGTGCTGGAGGATCAGAAATATGGAACAGAACTTCAAATCCCAGAACTTTCTGTGGTACAGCAAGACTCCAGCAGCCCTCTTCTTTTCTGTCTCAGCTATTTAAAGCCGCAGTCACGCCCATCACTCTGCTAAGCCTTTCTAATGGCTGTCGCCCGCTTAAGCAACCAGCAAACATCATCTGCATCTAACTTCCACAGCTCCACAATCCTGCACTACAAATAAGAGGTTACATCACATCTTTGTCAAGCACCTTCTGAACCAAGATTTAACATCTAAGCAGCAAGATAAGTCTGAGAAAGCATTCTGGAAATTAATCAAGCATTCTAGTTCACATAAGGGCAAGTAGCAGCATGTATGTGGCAATACATGAAAGGTGCTAAAGGTAATGCATGCACATTAATCAGCGTAGCAAAAATATATGATTGACCAATCAGGGACATAGCAAGAGATCCATTATGCTAACAGAAATTTGGAAAAGCTAAAGTAACTTTATTAATACAACAAACACATGGTGAAGACACAAGGGGGATTAGCCTTTTGCATCATTGTTGCAGGAACCAGGGAACTTGAATGATCACAAGCAACCTTGGGTTTGGGTGCTCCCCAAGCCTACAGAATGCCCAATGTGGACTGAGGATCCCATTCTTTGCCCTTCCAACTGATCATCATAGGTTATCAAGGGGAACTAAGAAACCAAGCAGGACCAAACCAGGAATAGGAATGCACAGAACCATGGTTTAAAAGACACACTTATTCTGGCTTGTTGTACTAGTGGACACAATTAGAAAAATGTATATCAATAACAGGATGGCTTCCACTTGGGAAGACCTCGAACAAGGAAAAACCTTTGGATTTCATGATGAGACACGTCTTAACTTCCAAGTCAGTCACAGTCTTTGGGGTTGAAGTGTTTCCACACTTCTTTCTTGGTTCCTGTTTCCACTGGTTAGGTCCTCTTCTCATACTAGTCTCTTCAGAGAGCCAATGGCCTGGGTCTTGAAGCCCCATATGCGCTTCCAGATCAGGTGAGCTATCTGAAGCAGCAGAGGGTGTAGCAAGTTAATGTCAAGTTAAGTCCCATAGCTCCCACCAGATGGCTGCCCTCTTGTGCTGGCCTACAGGCTGAAACAGCCTTCATTCCCTTGCATCTTGTCTTGGGGTCATGGCTCTACATCCCAGCACCCTGCCGTTGTCTTCGTCTTCGATGATTATGAATGGTATTGTACCGAAAGGGCCAGTTCCACTCCTCTTGTAACTGCTTGTTTCTCCACCACAGACAAGTGCCTCTGCTCCAGAAAAGTAGAGCTATTTCCCTGAAATAAAAGCCTGCGTGCCACAAGAATAATTGGACTAGGCACCAAAGGGAGCCTACATGGCTAAAACATTTGTCTTTTCATACCTTTTTAACCTGCTTCAAAACTACCTAAACACAATTATCTAACATTCATCCTCATAACCCAACTGAACCAACTAAATAGTGTTGTTAAGGACATATAACCACTTTTAGCAGGTATGATTATCTGAAAGACATCTTCAAAAAAGTCGCCATAATTGCATATGGGTTCAGCAGTCCAATCACATCAACAAATTCACAAGATTCCCCTCCCGCACCCTTTCTCAACAACAGCTGCCAGACACTACTGTTGAGGATCCCTAATGCGGGAAGGAGACGGGACACCTACAAAAGACATCTTGGGAGTCTAAGCTCAAATGTTTGGCAGCCATTGCAAAGCATGAGACAAGCTGAGATAAAAGTGAACACTGCACCATTCAAAAATGGTAACATTATTTTATTTGCCAAACTGTATGCAAGCCAGGAAACCATTGTGAAGCTTCAGGCATAGTGAGGTAACATGTGAGACTGCATCAATTAAACCTTAGAGCACATTTTTGTAGTACCAAATTGTGTGCCAGCCAGGAAGACTTAGCTGCTGAATTGAAATCACAAAAATGCACTAAAGCTACTTAGAGGCTGCTAAAAGCATTTTAGGACTCTGGGACTCATGTTCTACAGCGTGTAATGGAAATCCTTGTGTATGGCTTTCGCATCATTCATTTAAGTTACGGCTCATATTCAATCATTTGTGTGGTGGAGAGGAGGGGTGGAACGCAATTTATGTTTCCGCTGCCTCCCTTTCTCGCAACCATACAAATTCTCCAGCATCTGCACCTGAATATATTTTCATGCCAGTGTAAATGCTTGAGATCCCCATGGGATTTGTCTGCACTATGCACCAGCATAATGCAGGCGTCCCCTATAGGGATCCATTTTACATCCTCCTTGTCATGAAAGTATGGTAGGAAGCATGTACAATTTCAATTAAACCCACTGCAGTGTTCACAAATGAAAATAAACTCTCTCTGAAATGCAAGCATGTAGGAGAGCGGTTATTTGTAATTGTGAGCAGAGTTTGCCATGTTTGCATGGCTACTGCACACAAAATCAAAGGAAACTCTGCCTAGCATGCCAGCATACCAGGCAGTTAATTAATCATTTTGCCTTAAGGAGTGCAAATGGGAAGGGCAAAAAGCGGTGTACATGCTTGTATGCCGCCTTTTGCTCTTTATATTTGAACGCTGCAGTGCAACTGCCAATAATGTGGTGGCAGGGAGCTGTTTACAGTACAGTGCAAACTTTATGGCTCTCTGCTGTCAAATTATGGATTGTATTAAAAAGAACCCCTCTGTGATTAAACTGCATACTGACCCGATTCCCATCTGTTTTGAAACCTCTCACTTAAAAACGCCTTTTAAAATAACATCACTATTTTTAGGGAACTAGCAGGGCCAACCTGAAGGCTGAGCACATCTAACTTAATGGTTATTAGCGAAAATAATCAGTTATTTCTCCTTTTTCTGGTTGAATGCAACTCTCAGAATGTATACTGTTTTCAACCAGTTGTGTTCCCTACTTCCAGGAGCTTTTATGGCCTTTTAGATAAGAAAGCAATTCCAGGCCCAGATTCTATTCATTCTGTTACTCCAGCCACTGAAATTTTCTTTTTTGGCAGTTTGAGAATGATCTGTGCTGTGGCTGTCCTTGTGAAATCATTTAACTCTGCAACATCTGATGAAGAGGTCTGTGCGAATTTGTAAGGTAATGTTTTGTTCAATCTCTCCATACTTTTTTCAGTTAGTCCAATAAAAGGTATCAAAATCTGCAGCTTGTCTGATTCATCCTCAGAAATCAGACCAATTTGTGTAACAAGTGTAAATACTAGAGCCCAAATCGCTCAACTCCACCTTTGCCCAGACATGCAGCCTCCCCATTCCTTCACCTCTTTTGTGGTATAAATAGCTGGCAATAGGTGAGATAGTACCTTCCTGGCTCCAGTAGACCGCATGTGGGGACAACTCACAGCTTCTGTCTATGTTAATGCCTCATAGCCCTGCCCCACTCCTGGTAAAACAGTCCTTTTGATCTGGATAAATAAAGCATACCTATTTTTGCCCTAGTTTCATCACTTATCTGTTGCACATAGCTTTGCAATCAATTATGACAGAGGTCCTTACCTAGTGAAGGGGCAGAGAAACTGCACACTCAAGATTGCAGTATTTTTATACTGTCCATCTTATCCCTCCAATCCAACATAATCTCTTTCACTTCCAGCATACTTCCCTTCACCTTCCGGCAGCCATCACAGCCCTTTAGGCAAAGGGATGGGGAGCCATGCTTCATGGAGCACTTTGAGGAATCCACACTCCACTGTCAATCTTTTCTGCTCCGCATTTCGCCAGGAAGAACATCCTGCAGGTTTGGAGCATCACTCTGAAATTGAGGTTCTGATGCTACTAGAACACCTGGGGAGTTGTGTCATTGGATGTGGGGCAAATGCAATATTGGTCCGTGGCAGTGTGCCTTGCGTGATAACAGTTTGTGGATTGTGGGAAGCAGCAGGGAAAAAACGTGCAGGGGCTCTGGTCGTTGTCACTACTACATGCTTGGCAAACTCCTTGCAACACCCCTGACAGGTGATGCCCCAGATGGTAAAAAGTCTCACCAGGCTACTCAGGAAAAAGCACATGAGCATGTTAGAGTGAGGTTTCAGATGTTGTGTCTCTCAGCCTGCAAACAAACATATTAAGGAAGGTGAAATGGACACCTGAGAACTTCAAATATCAAGAAGCCATTTCTGTGAACTAAATGTTCTTGCCACCCATAACCCATAGCATGTAGCTTATGGCAATGAATAGGGTTTCCAGACTGCTCCCATTCCCTTATCTGCCAAATCACAGATGCTTGCTTCTTTGCACGTGGGGCACAATGCATCTATATCTGAGACAGAGAGAGAGAGAGAGGCAGAAAGAAGCAGAGAGAGAGAGAGAGAGAGAGAGAGAGAGAGAGAGAGAGAGAGAGAGATAGAAGGGGATTGGCATTGGCACTTTGAGCCGGTGAAAGGGAACCTGTCTGCAAGAGGCCTGTGGCAGGAGTACAGGGTCGCCGGTTGTTTTGCCATGTAAGCCCTACTCCTGTCTACCCCTGACTAACTCACTCCCTACTAAGATCTCCTTGCATTAAACAAAAAGTCCCCCATAAATTGCATGCACAGGCCTATACATTAGCACATCAGCACGAATAGAGCAATGATTTTGTTTTCCTCTTTAGCCCCATCAAGCTCTCCCGCATTAGTAGCTAACCATACGAAGTGCTGTAGTCTATCATATTCCATATGGATAACATACTCCTAGAAAGCAGACTGTCACACAGGAACCAGGTACGTCGGACCCGCACCCATCAACACTGCAGGTTTCATACTGGTCACTCATTGTCCCACTAATGACCCTACCTTTTTTCCTTGCAGAGCCGAGTCCAGAAAGGCCACCAAACATAGCAGAAGGGTGGTACACAAGACCACTTAATCCCCTCACTACCTCTTATCAGGCATTGCATGCCTGCTCCTTCACCCTCGATCTCAAATCTCCCTCCTTCTCTGCAGTTGCCAGTTCCTGCGTGTTTATTGCACTATCCTCTCCCACTGTTATTCTCTCACTAGCCACCTCACTTCTACTGGTTTTGCTCCCCCTCTCATTTCTGCATATCACCTCTTCCTCCATGCTCCCCACTACGTCTTCTCTCTCCACCTCCTCCTTAGACTCTACCACCACCTTTATATCCACCCCATACTCATGTTAAACACCTCCTTGATTGCCATCTCCTCCACAATGTGTAGCGCCTTCTGGTTCTCTACCAACCCCTCCTCATTCCTCACCATTCCTAAAGTCATTTCCTGCCTTTGGGCCAACTCTCTCAAGTCTCGCCCCTGCTTCAGCTCAGACAGCTTCTGCTGCTTCACCCCCCTCCGGTTTGCAAAATTACTCTTGTGCTGCCTACAGACCCCCTCCTTACCAAGGGAAACCCTGCGGGCAATGAAGCTAAGCAGCCCGGCCTTGGGGACTGCTCTCACTTATCTCTATTCAGGTATTAATATGTAGGTGACTTGGAATAGGATTGGCTGGGCTCTACTGACTTACTGAATACCTGTGCCTCCCCTGGCAATGCCTCAGCCGTGATTACCCACTTGGAGCCTTGAAATGGGCAACCATCTTGTAATGGTAATCCACACATATACTCAGCATGGCTGCTGCAGCTGAGCATTACGACTAGCTACTCCAGCCAGAATTGCTGATCCTCAAAGGCCACTTGTTTTTCCCTCATGATTATTAATGTTTGTTAATGTTAAGCAGTTTGTACCCCCCGCCCCTGAGAATAATAACTTGTTCTTCGAGAATTGCATTAACTACTGCCCCAAATCCAATACATCTGATAGCACTGCTTGAGATCCCACACTGCGAAAGGAAACATTTCATTATTATTTTTTTTCAAATTCAATTTTATTGATTTTTAACATCAGAAGTGAACCAGGGGGTAGATGCATAGTTGACCATACGTCGTTACTTCATAAGAATAGTGCATCCCGCCCAAGCAACATTTGAACAGCAAAATACAATGAAATGCGTGTCCCCTTCTGACGGGTGAACAGTGTATCTCCCATTCCCTCCCTCCCTCCCCTTGTCCTTGCTCGTAGCACTTCCAAGGCGCGGTGATTGTTGCAGTTCACTAAAACGGACGATGTGACATTTATCAATGGTCGTTGTTGTTGTCATGTGTTACAGGTTAGGTTTGTGACAGGAACGGGTATTATGTGATGTGGTTTTTGGTTTTCAGCCTTTGGTAGGACCAGGTAGTCGAAGCTTTCAATGATTAGGTGATGAGTCTGTGGCCAGTCCTGAAATATAATGGCTTGTGAAGTCGCTCCAGGTTTCCTCGTGTCTCGCGGCCTTGCCATGGAGGGCCGCCGTTATTTTCTCCATTGTGTAAATATTCATGGCAATTTTCAGCCAGTCCTTCTCACTTGGCAGTCGTGGGGATTTCCATTTGATAACTAGGCCTGCTCTAGCTGCCAGTAGCAGGGGGGACACTAGTCCTTTCACCCGCACTAGTTCGTCATCTTCTTCTTCAAGACCAAACAGCATCAGGAGGGGGGATGGTTCTCTTTCTATGCTATCTAGTTGCTTAATCAATCCCAGGACCTCTTGCCAATAAATGCGCACTTTGGGGCACTTCCACCACTTGTGCCAATAGTCAGCATCCATACCGCAATGTCACCAGCATCTTGGGCTGGAGGTTTGAAACATTTTATACAGTCTGTGCGGATCATACTGCCACCAGTGGAGTAGTTTCACGGCATGCAGTTTGTATTGGGTGGCAATTGATACTTTGGCCGGCGTTTCACAGATTCTGTCCCAGGTCTGCTGGTCGAATTCTCTGTCGAAATCTTTTTCCCACTTTCCTTTGAGGCGGAGGCTTGGAGATTGGTCTTTGGTGATTAAGGCCTTCTACATGTGGGATATTAACCCCTTGGTCATGTTGGTTGTGTCAAGGATTGTGAAGTAACCACGCCGTGACACGTGAGTAGTGATAATGTAGAACTTTATTCCATGTTACAGTGTCGTCCTTCATTAGATAGATTGTACATGAACGACACCGGTAGCACCCCACCTGGCAGTAACAGTCATTCCCAACTGTCAAAGATAGAATCCCCACACGCAACCACGAACACATGTTCTCCACCAGAACCCCTCATGGGCCCATGCCTCGAGCCCACGAGCCATGAACTAATTACAACATATCCTCCCCCGTTGTCATCACAAAGAACACCTCTTTATAAAACTCACCCCATTTACATAACGTGTGGCCAGCACGAAAATGTACCCAAAGACACTGAACCAAAAGTCCACCTAAATACCAAACATGAAGCCCCATGTGTGCAAGATAAAACACCATATCACCCAGATGATACAACTCACTTAAGGTATATATTAAAACCGTTTATTTCAAACCCTAACACCATAAGCCACCCATATCAACAACCTTAAACCTTCCATAAGTACCAACCTAACTCCAGAGACTCCACAAAGCGAGGACTAAAAATAAAAAAAATGATCATCCACCAGTCCCAAGCTGCCCCTCAGGACCTGGGCCAGCCACACCCACAGCATCCCCAAAAACGAAACTTGCTAACAGTCTAACCCCAACAAGCACAACCTCCTACCACCCAGAGCTGCCCCTCAGGGCAACGGACCTGCCACTTCCGCGCACATACCCGCTCATCCTAGAGCAACAACCTGCTACAAACCATGAGTCTGGCCTCCAACATAACCCCCGAAAACAAGTCATAAATAACAATGACCCAATGCTACTATCTCCATCATCTCAATATCCAAACAAAAAAAAACAAACAAACATGCAAAACACCATTAGCCCCAGGTCAATAAAGCCCTTCCAAAATATAATAAACGCATCCCGAAGGAACACCCCACTGGATGACCCATAAATAAACCTGGATAATCCTGTAACCATAACCAAAAACACGGTAACCCAAAACCAAAAGTCCCAATGCCAGCAACCCTATGCAGTAGCAACCCCAGCCACAGATAGCATTGACCTCCCAAAAGGCAGCAGAGCCCTGTGCACATTAGCCCACCTGACTAGGACAAACATACCCCTAAATGGCAATTTCCCATTCGTCCCACCCCCCTCCCTCCCTTTTAGAGTATTAAATGTAATACCCATTGTTCTCAGTTCTAAGTTGTGGTCGGTCATTTTCTTTTCCGTGAAGAACTGAGTCCCGGTTTCGGTGGCGTCCGCGTTGGACCAGATGCACGCAGCCGGTCTACCGCCAGACCGCCCGCGAGGGTCGAACGCCATGTGACCCCCATCTCACGTGTTTCTGTATTAACATTTTGAGCCCCCTCCCCCCAGAAATCAACATCAATTACAATTTAACAAGCAACAACAACTGGTATCATGAAAAGAAAATGGTTACGTTACATGCGGTTTCTCGGTTCATCGACCGCCAGCTGGTCATTCGTTATGATTCTAGTGGTGAGCTCATTGCGGGCAGAGTTTGGCGGCTATGATGTGTTTCACTACCGCAAGGTGCGGAATATCCAGCCCGTAGGTTCTGGATGAACATCTCCAGGACGAGAGTTCAGTGTGTACCGTCTCATTTATTGCTGTCCGGGGTATCATTAGGATGTCTGTATTTTCTGGATCCCTTGACTTGTTTCCTTTTCGGGCCCCGGAGCCCCGATTTCGCTCTGTCCTGTGATGATTCGTCATGTGATCCCTCTCGTGGGTCAGTGCCAAGGAGGTCTGAAATACAATCTCGAATTTCGCCTCGGAGTGGAGCATTATACGCCTGCTTCCATGCTCGAAGGTGAGGGAAAAGGGGTATCCACACCTGTATCTTGTGCCTTGGTCATTGAGCCATTTTGTTAGGGGGCTGCAGAGACGTCGTAGAGCTAGGGTAAGCGATGAGAGGTCCTGGAAGATGGTCATTTGAGCTCCTCCGAGAGTGACGGTGTCACCTGACCTGGCCTTTGTAAGAATTCTTGCTCTATCTTGATATCTGTGAAATCTGGCCAGGACAGATCTCAGACCTCCTAACTGGCCGCCAGCTCTATGTATCCGTTCTATTGTGGGTTCGTCAATATTCTCGTCTGCGAATAGGATCCTGATGATGTCGTGTATGGTTTGTTTGAGGTCTTCTTCTGTTTCACCCTCACGTTCCGGAATCCCAAAAAATCACAGGTTGTTACGCCTTTCCTTGTTTTCTAAATCATCAATTTTTAGTCAAATGTTCTCCTCCCTTTTCTCTATGTTGCGCAATCTGAGGTCCAGTTGGGTCTCTAATGTGTCGATCAAGGCTTGATTATTTTGGACGCCTTCTAGTCTCTGCTCAAAACTATCAACCCTCTAGGTAATTTTGTCGATCTTACCTCCTAGATTCGCCCCCATATTTCTGATTTCACTTAGGAGGGCGGCTATGTCTCCCTTAGTGGTGGTCGCTCCCGCCTCCGGTAGCTCCACCAACATTTTGCAGTTGGTATCTGGGTCCGGATGTGGAGGAATGTAGGCGTATCTGGCGAGTTTGCTTTTGGTGCTCATACGATGCGTGAGTGCGAGGAGCCACACGCCCCTAGGGTGGGGGCCCTACCCGCTGCACAGAAGTTTCAAACCATTGCTGGCGTGGGTTATGGGGCAGTGTCTCAGGTGTCCCGTGGATCCGAGGTATTACGTTGGGAGGAGGCACACGCCCTGGGGTCAGGGACCCTACCCTCCGGTTGTGTTGCTCTCTCTGCGCATTGGCCCTCGGTCTTGGTTCTCTTGCAGTGTCCGGGGCATCCCAGCGGTATTGTAGGTCAGCACGTAGGTCCCGGTGAGGCTGTGTAGGGGAAGGTTCAGGGGTGGACAGCCTGGGTCGTAGTGTGGGCTCGGGGGGAGCGTATAGAGGAGGGCACACGCCCCAGGAGTGGGGGCCCAACCCTCTATATTGACCTGAGTGCGGGGGGTAAGTTCTTTGCCTCAGTTGCTGGAGAACTGGTAGAGTGGTTCAGCCAGGGTGGTGGAGCTGAGGCCTAGGCGCAACTATGCCGTCCAGCGGCGCCTGGCGTGGAGCACTTGGTTAGGGGGTAGACTCCGTGTCCAGTCCTTCAGGTGCAGCGGGGGCTTATGGAACCGTGTGTTGCCTCGAGGGGAGGATCAGTAGGTCCCCCACGTGGCGTTGCAGGGCTGCCCTCGTGGATTGATGGGTGGTATTGGATCAGGTGGGCCACCAGGAGCCTGTGGATGATACACATATAGGGGCCGTAAGGTCCAGTGGTTCCTGGGGGTGGGCCTAAGATGCCGATAGTGATTCTTCTGTGGCGTGTCGTGACGGCCGCGGGGTTGCGACCACGGTGGATCACGGAGGTCCTCTGGTGGAGGGGGACGGTGGGGGCTAAGCTGCTCGAGCCGCCACCTGCAGATTCCACGTGGGGAGTGCGGCTGGCGGCAGGGTGTGGGGTTCGCTCCGAATGCATCCGTTAGTCAGCAGGGAGAGGAGGAAGTCTCATCCCCGCGGGCTAGGTAACACTGCCCGCGGGTGGTGTCAGGGCCGGGAGCGCCTCCACGGGGACGTGCCGCAGGGGCTGTGGGGGGGGGGCACACGTGTTACGGCAGTGGGCACTCACCCGGATGGTCCTGCGCCTTGGTGAGCGGCGTGTCCGGGGCTGCACGTATGCCTCAGCGCAGGGGGTGGCAGTGCCCACCTCATGTTCAGGGTGCTCCCAGTCCACGGGGGCCTCAGGGCAAAGCGGGGAGGGAATAGCCGGCAAGGGGAGCCGCAGCGCGGCTTGGCAACTCCACAGGAGGATGATGGGCGGGGCCGGCCGTCCCGGATCTCTAGCAGCTGCAGTGCTCGGCCAAGACGCTGCGTCGAGGGCCCGGAGGGAGAAGCTCGGGCTGAGGCAGTTTTCAGGGAAAGAGCGCTCCGATTCTCTCTGGGTTTTCGCCCAGAGGGTGGGGGCCAGATTCATGTAGCTTTGACCGTCGTTGTTGGTGGGGGGGACAAAAGTGGGGGCTCAAGGCACTTTTGGGGTCTGAGGAACGGAGCTCACACGGAGAGGATCCGCATCTGTGTGCCCCCTGGCGGCCGACATTTCATGATTTTCAAATTATGTTTTCCTGAAAAATCAAAAGAATCAGGCGAGACATACTAAACATAATGCTTAGAGTAATCAAAGGTGATATTCCTACGAGAATTGGTGTTTTCACAAGATGTCAGCAGCTTTTTTTTCTGAGAAGATGAAAGGCCACCTTTCAGCCTTTGCTAATCAGCAAGATACTGACGAGCAGGAAGCACCTTCAACTCTGCAATCAATCAGCATTCAGGCGAGATCCGAGCTGTGGGTTTTTTGGTAAAGAGTGTGTCGGGGAGTCTAATTGCAAGCCACACTCATTGGAAAGTATACCCTTTACGAAGATGTTGATGTGGATATAACGCGTATGCATAGGAGATTGTCTTCGTTAGCGGCATTTCATGTCTCATATTAACTCATCAAGAAGCCTTGTCAAAATGTGTCTGAAAGACATCAGAACTCATTTGTCCATCAGTAACTCAAAGAGATAACTTGTGAAAGTACAAAGACTTAGGAACTCGTTCAAAATTCCCTGACACTTAAAGGAGTACAAGAGAACTAATTTTCAAAACCTTTAATTGGTATTTAATTCAAAAATTAATCAAGAAGAACAAAACAATATCAGATGATGTTTATCAATTTTGAGATAGATAATCTAGGGGGATAATAGGATATCAAAATCATTTCCAGGTCAAATGGTCGGCAATCATAGCATTATAGCCTATCAATCTAGCTGTACATCAGACCTCAAACCTGTTTGTTTTCCCAGGTGTTTCCTACCTTATCACAACTAACCTCAGAAATAAAGAAAGACAAAGGTAAGTGTTATGATGTGCTTGGAAGTGATTGCAGAAGCATGTGATGCAAGGTGGAATGTTATGGTGTCAATGGGGGGATGCTTGTGGTGAGGGTTCTAAGCCCAGGCAGTTGGAGAGCCCCTGCGTGGGCGATGGGAGCCAGTGTGTGTTCTTTGTAACTGTTCCTGATAAGTCTACTTGATGTAACCATAAGAAGATATAATAAAGCTGTTGGAACTTACCTGCAGCCTAAGGAAGTCACTTTGTTTCAGAAAGGGACAATCGATAGGAAGGTAACCGGCAGAGAAGATAGTGGAGGAGGTTGAACTAAAGGCACACATTTTGAAAATTAGATCAAGCAGGAGATCCAGGTGCGACACCACAGCAGGCACAGACATATGGAAGGCATCCATAATGATGGTTAGGCATCAAAGCTGTTGTTCCAGGAAGGATTCCCACCGCCCAGACATCTACATTCCATGAAGAAACGGACCATGCACTATTTCAAGAAGATATAATAAGAGGAGGAAGGCAACATGAGGGTTCACAATCTGCATGCTGCTACAACATTACACCGACTGTTCTCCCCTATACATGAAAGTTCTGTTTCAGTTGTACTGTTGCTGCCTGAGGAAGAGACAGACCTCTGCGGCCTTGAAAGGTACCAGATTCAAAATAACCCATTGAATCATGCTACAAGATCCTCTTATGTTTTTGGCTTTTCTTAAAAGAAACAAAAAACTGCTCCGTCTATTTGGCTGATAGAGTATTCCTGTAATGCAAACAAATAATGAAAGGTGATGCCTAAAGGTTATAACGCCATATGAGTGCAATACAGACCTAGTCCAGTAACACTATACTACCAATACACGTGGCCAGGTGAGCTGTTCACTAGTGACACTAGTGACAATACGCTGATTTTTTAGACAAGTCAAAGCTTGTCTAAGGTTTTGCTTTCTTGTCACCCCCGTGATCACAGGCTGATTGATCCAAGGTGGGGTGTTATATGCTGCTTCATCACAAACACTTTAACACCTGAGAATCACGGGTTCCCACCATTGTATCACAGCGGGGTTCATTACAAAATTCAGGCTTAGTTTAATAGCTCACAAGTTAAGTGCTGGCTCCTCACGTGGGGTCAGCATACACTTTACAAGTTGCAATTCCACTATGGGGCTGACTCAGCCCTTTACCCTTTCACATGATCACCATTAACTGTGATAATATGAACACCTGATATTAAAGTGCTCAGAAGTAGGTGAAATCTAACATGTAGCGTATGTAAGAACACGCAATTGCCATTTATTTTATTCTATACCTATAAACAAGACAAAAAGGTGGATTTGCGAATCATTGTTTTTAACAAGAATTCAGTGCAAGGACACATGCAACTTATAAATCAAGTGGTTGAAGGCATACTTCATTCAGCCCTTAACTCTCAGAATACTGCTGAGGAAGAACACTACCAGACAGAGTAGAGCACAACGTGTGATGTTACTGTTTGATAGAGCTAACTCAAAGAGAACTCAGAGAACATCTTTTGGGCAGGGAAGGGCAGGGAGGGGGTGGGAATGGACATAGGTATTAGCATGGCCAAGGATGTTCAATGGTGTGTAAATAACTAAACAAAACCCACTAACTGTGTGTCCCTCCTCAAATGTCATCTCCCACCAAGTAGTACTGCTGTGCATTTATTTCCGCTTGTAGGTGCTGCTTAAACGCTACCTAACAGTGCAAAGCTAAACACTTGGGGAAACACAAAAGGAACTAAATATCAACCATTGAGAAGCCTAGATAATCTAAACCCCTTATGCACAGGGAGGGTGCAAGCCGCCCATGGAAGCTGAAGTCCACTTGCCATCAGCCCCACCCTAGCAGGAAGAGCATGTTAACATGAACCCTCTCCAGCTGTAAATACTGTGCAGGGAAAGAGTTAGCAAACCACTGTGTAGTGGCCTGTCAATGATGACACCAAGCCCAGGGGTTGTGTTAGTGTATTTTATTTTACTTTAACACATGATCTTGTTAACACATAATATTGATCTCCCAGCATCCAACACTATGGGCATCATTCTGAGGTGGGCGGTAAGGGTTAACGGTCACTGGTAAGGGGACCGGTGCCATTAAACCCTTACCACCCAATTCCGAGGTCCCATAGCGGGACCCGCAAAGGACGTGTGGTCTGTAATTAGCGCCCTATGGGGGTTCAAATGGAAATGGGGAATGGTTGGTTGAATGTGGACTTACCGGGTCCGCACAGGTCGGAATGTCCCGGTAAATCCCCATTCAACCAGACCGGACCCGGTTTTGGAGGCAGCCATGGCGCTAATAGCACCATGGCTACCTCCAAACTTGGAATGATATCCTATATCTGTAATGTAAATGATAATGGGGGTCATTCCGAGTTTGGAGGTAGCCATGGTGCTACTAGCACCATGGCTGCCTCCAAACCCGGGTCCGGGTTCTCTGAATGGGGACTTACCGGGTCATTCCACCCTTGGAAGACCCGGTAAGTCCCCATTCAGAAAAACATTCCCCATTCCCATAGGGCTCAATGGGAATGGGGAAGGAGCAAATACCCTGCCACACCCTGCTGCAAGGATGATGCCTGCAGCCTAACGCCGCCGACCTAGTATTAATTTCGCCTGAGCCCGATACTATTTCCACATTTATACCCGTCTCTGAATGGGTTTTTGCTTTATTAGATCTGCACTATTTCACAATTGAAGTGCATCTTCCACCATTGTGATACACAAGGTTTTAGCTACTTCAAGATGGCTGCCCGCCATGTGTTTGCCTACTTCTATGGGCTGAACTACACAGGAACCTGCATCCAAATCTGATTGGCTGCCCGCCTACATTTGAGACCCAATCGGGAGCCGGCCCACATCCAAAGGCACACGATCTAAAGGCACTTTATCCTGTCAGTAGCCGTCGAGCCTAGGGCCATGACCCTTGCTCCTCCCGTGACGCTCACCTGCCACCGACACTGCTTGACTGGGTAAGTGAGATGCTGTCCAATTCTACTTCTAATTCCATGCCGACCCAAATATGAGTCACACATCGGACCTCCTCCCTCATCACTGCTTGTCTCCCTGATACCAAGATCTACCTATCCCTCCTTGGCACCCATACAGTACTCTTAGTCAACGAGCAGACCTTACCTCTATTCACACTGTACAGGAGGGCGGAGCATCCTCTGACAGGCCCATAGGTCAGAGCTCACCCTCTAGTACATGTAAGACAAGATAGCTGCACCTTGAGGAGGTTAGGGTGCAGGATTTGCTTACTCCAACACACTTCAATAAGGACAACTGAATAGTTTGGCAAAGGGAAGTCTGTTTAATGACAAGTACAAAAAACGGGGAAACAAATGGTAATCATCAATGATGCAATCGCCTGCCTCGCTTCAACTCCCAAATTCTTCATTCAGACAGCAACTTTTATGGGCAAAATTCATCATCAGTTGACGTGCAAAACTCACAAGTTTGTCATGCAATTCTATTGGTCGGAAAGGAAACTTAAGTATAGGTCCTATATCTTTATATGGTAGCAGTGCATGCGAATTGGATAGCTCTTATCAGGTGGGAGTCTACGCCCATCCCATTGCACCACTCGTGATAGACGTCACTACAAGTACAACGTCTTATTGGTTCTACCAGCTATAAGACCCTAGATTATTTGGTCCATTGTGATTGGGTGGGTTACACCCCTAGGCAGAAATCTCCACTTTAATTAGCAGCCTGCAGAATGGACACCCAGATGCAGAGTGTCCCACAATTCACCCTGCCTCCCTTCCATCAATCAGTACCTTTAGAGTTATGTGTCAATTAGATGGCTAGGGATGGCCCCGAAACTGTAGTTCTTATCAGAAAAGGTTATGGCGTCCTTGGGTTCTGGGTGACATCAGACGTTGGTACCTCTTTTCCCTTGGCTGGTCACGTGTCTGTTCACCGCGAATCTGCTTCATTTTCCCTCTTATTCGTGTGTTTGATTTTCCCATAGCCTCGCCACCTGCATGGGGCCTCCTCATCTCAACCTTCACTGGCTGGCTGCTATGCTCTGAAGTTTCGATTCTTCAGAGTTGCCGCTCTCCCCCCTTCCTGGAGTTGACCTCGAATTCCCAGGCATTGAGCTGCTTCTTACTGAGTTTTGATTCCGCTCTTTCCTTCGCTTTGGCTGGAATATGAATCTTGGCCTTTGTTTAGTCCCTTGCAGCCTGGGCTTAATTCTGCTTTTACAAAATGGAGTCACACTTGTATAGCGTGCTTCATTGAGGTAGATATATACTTGGCGCATGCCGCTCTATTCTTGTACTAAGCATTGCAAGCAGTACTGTTTTCTTAGCTTCTTGTGTTCCAAGCCTATTCACATGCATTCAGTTAGTCGCATATTTTCATCTTACTTGATGGTTACGTTTCTGTTTGCTAACATCGTTTCTTCTTATATGTCCATTACATCGTTATTCTTTGTTTTTATTCCTTTAGAACTGATATAATATTGCTTCGTCCTCGTTGTATGTTGGCCTATGCCCAGTCATTTTGCGAGGAAACCCGTATTGCAAGGTCGTGACCTCAAGTGAATCAAGCCTCCATTTTAGGTTAAAGCCGCCATTTTAGTTTGTCGTACAAAGTCACCCTGTGGCCTAAAATGGCCGTCTTGTGTTCTCTTGTTCCTGCTTTAACCTCTTCAACCTCTGTAGGAGAGTTAATGTCCAACCTGCCTTCAGGCTACATGTTAGGGTCATGTAGACCTTGTCCTTTGTTGACCTCGGGATCAGGGGATTACTTGAATCAGCGATGTTAACCTACAAGTATACAAGAACAATAACGCTATCTAAGCATGATATGTGAAACGTCTGTATGAACTGTAATAAAGCAATGTGTAAAGAGTGTAAAGTTTAACCTAGAGAATAATAGTGTTTGTTAGCAAATGTATTAAAAAGTAAACCGCATGCACGATATATGTAAATTAGGAACAAACCTGGCGTGACCCTAGCCCAGTACATGATTAACTTGGAAGAAGCTGGACATCGTTATAACTAAACTGTATAAATACGCTGATGTCCAGCTAGCAAATCATGTTCACTGCTCACATTGAACCTTGCTGGTGGTCTCTGTGATGTACTGACGGCCAAATAGCTATTTGTGTACTTTGTTTGTAAACTGTACAGAATTGCAATAAAGATTCTGGGAATCTTTACAACCCCGTGTCGGTGTATTTCTCTTTGCATGGTGTAAAAGCCTTAATATTGTATTTTCTGATTTCACACTTGTGTGTCAGTTTTTAGTTAGTCGTGTGTGTTCATTTGTTGTCACCATCTGCCCTCCATTAAGGCTCTCTGAGTCTCTTCAGGGACCGTTTGTAAGTAATCTTCGTTTCGTATCAGCTGCTGGTATGGTTGTCTCAGTGGGTACCTTGCAGCCCACGATTGTCTGGTTATTTGCACTTCAATAGGTATACATGTCCTTCTGAGGAGTACTGGACAGAGTCCGACCGTGGCTCTCTGTTGGTTAATTTTCTCCTTATATGTCACATATCTTGGCGAGTATGCTTCTGGCATTTTGACATGGATGGCTGGAGTGCAGGCTGTATTTGGGACCTCCTCTACACACCACCTCTGGTCGGTTTATCGACCACCTTTTCTTCTTCCTTTAGATTATTCTTGCTTGGTTCTTCTATATACAATTCTTCGTCATCTGGGTTTGTACATGATGGTGTGAACGTGTGCATCTTTGGAGTCCATATTTCTATCACTCCTTTCAAACTTCCTGTTGTTTTTACCTGTTCATCTTTGTTGCAGGTCATTAGCTGGCATTGCCCATTTGGGCTGCAGTAAATCCATTTCCCTTCATACCTTCTTTGTTTTCTGGGATATGCAAACTTTGTTCCTTCTGGTGCAAATTTTCTGGACTTCACGAAGTTTATTATTTCTTCATCCGTTAGGTCTCTGGGCTTCCATCCTGGTTCGACATCGACCATAATTTTCATCCCAATGGCTTTCCTCGCAGTTTTCTGGTATTGTGTTAGGATTATCTTGATAACACAAAATCCTAGTAGTATCATTACTAACAGGGCTCCCAGAATTTTGAATATGTCTGCCATCCATTGTGGGACCCATAGAAACAGTGTACCAAATCAGCTGTCATCATCAAATTTGTCAGTTTCCTTGATCATCTGATTCTGCAGATCGGTCAGCATACTTATGGCTTCTGTTAAGGTTCCATTTTCTTCATCATGTGAAGGTATAAACGTGCAACATGATTCTCCAATTTTTGTGCAACCACCTCCATTCATCGTAGTGATCATGTCGGGTACATATCTTTTCTGGAGGGTCATCAATCGGATTGCTCTTAATTCTTCTTTGATTGCGTTGAATCCTTTTATGGTGGTGTTGATTGTCTGCAATAACTCCCATCTGGTTATCTGCAACCATTTCATATTTACTCCAACTTGGATGTGGGGCAAGAGCAATGTTGTGAATACTGATGATGTGAGGATGAACAGCCTGTGTTCATATGGGATCGCATGGAAAGCTTCTTCAGATTTGGCAGAAAAGTAATTCTCTCTCTTCATCCGGGATACCAGTTCCACAGACCTCCTCTTCCTTAGGTGAGCATCTGCTTTTGGGAAACTGTCAATGTTCAGGTCACTTTTCGGGATCACTAGTGCAGGAACGTGGACATTCACTATTGTGCATATGCCTCCCCAATTTTTTGGCAATCTTATGTATGCTTTGGTTCTGCATGCCCAATAATGATCCATGATTACTGCGGTACCGTATACCATTCCAGGAGTGTCGAAGACTCATCCACAGTTCTGATTCTCCCCCATCTTCCTTGTGCCGTTATTTCTAAAACAGAACTTTGGGTTTTCCAGTGGCACTATCTGTAAGGGTCCTCCTCTGTCTTCAACCCATGTGAGTAGTTTTGCAAGTTTTGGCCATAACGACTTGCATTCGTTCCGCACTATGTTGATGGTGGGTTCGTATTGACCAATGACCACCCAGGCTCTGCAGATCACTACCCCTTTCTCGCATCTGTCTGGTGAAAGCACTGTCCCCCAAATCTGCATTTGGCCTCTATTCTTCCAACTTCGAGCCTCCTCTGGAGTTTTCCATTGGACATTTAGCTTCTGATTCGCTTCCCATCTAATTCCTGCCCCTTTTACTCCAGGGTTCTCATACCTGATTACATGATTCTTAGTAAGAGCTCTGTTTCTTGTCCTTATGTCTTGAACATAATCATCCTCATCAGGATCTGTTGCTTCAGTTGCCCATTTCAGGGAGGCATCACTGCCTATGAACTGGCCTCTGGTCTTGCACATTGCTACGTGTGACATACAGTGCGCTGTCTGGACATCAATTTCTACAGCCACAAAGATCTTGGACTTTCCCATGCTCTACGGTAGGAGTGCGCAGACGTAGCATTCTCCTTCGTTTTTCTTCTTCCGACCTTTTTCATGTGTTGGTACCAAATGTTATTTCCTAGATGTGCTGTGCTGTCTACGTAATCGTTTAGTTCATTGTTGTCTTCATGTGGGTTTCTCTTGGTTCTTAATGTCTTTTTGTAGTTATCTATAACTCTGTATCTAAATGTGTCTGTGTGACTTTTTCTTGCTGGAGGATTCTCGGGCATGCTTGTTGGAGGAGCAGGCTTCATTACCTGTATCGCTGTGGTAGGAGAAGGTTTTGTGTCTCTCTTCTTCTCTTGCATCCTCCCGTAGGGCTCCTTCAATCACCATCTGTGTATCGTCTTTCCTACGTGTGGTCTCATCATGGCCCTCGTGCTCATAGGAACTGATGTGCTTGCTGCGATAGTCACTGTGGTTCTATTTTTCTGTTCCTCATGCAGTTTCTTTGCTCTAGCTATAAACGTGACCAAATGGTCTATCAGCATTTGTGTCTTTGCAGAGAATCTTTGTCTTCTTGAGTGCTTTGGTTATATCTTTTGCAATTGGCCTTTCGCTTGCTTCCTCTTGGTCACTTCCACTATTTTCTGGAACTGGTTGTTCGGTAGGCAGTCTCTTACTTTCTGTTGCCATCATTCGAGGTTCTGTAGCCATTGAAACTTGCTCTTGCTCGTGTGCATTTAGTGTGTGTGTGCGTGTAGTCGTCAGTGCTATGTTTTCATTCATTCCGCGTTGACCCTGTCTCCAGCTTTTCTCTTTATTTGTTACCTCTGGTGTGTATGAATCACTGCTAATTACATTCAATTTAGTTTGTTTACTTTATCGTCAGATTTTCTTGGAACCGGAATGACTATATTGGGTCTGGGTGCTTTAATGGGATTCATAAGTACATTATCTGGTGGGTACACTGAAATTGGAACACTTTGTGCACCAATAAAGAATGCAGTTCTTAGAGCGAGTGACAGAAAAACAATAATAATCACTATACATTATCGTTCGAAAGGACAATTTGCAGCATTTTCTTCCTGGGGAGTGGGGGCGCCCCTCTGATTGCGGGAGGACTAGGTTACTGTTCTGGGCCCCCATGTTGATCATTAGTCAAATGTCAGAGTTTTAATTCTTTTAGCTGACTCCGTTATTGTCTTTCAGAAAGTTTGTAACATTAAGTGTCAAGTGCTTTGCAAGTGTCCCCCTTCTTGCGGGTGACGATTCTCTCTGGATACGGGATACGGTTCCCTTGCTGTACTATGGAAAAAGGTTAGACTAGCCTCTTTGGTGGGTCACATTCATTGAGCATATTCAAAATAGGTAAATTCCCAGTCCACCCCCCCCGAATTTGCTTTAGTCCGGAAGACATGCTGGAACCCGTTCAAATGCGAAAAAATTTAAAAAATTTAAAAAATTTAAAAAATTGAAAAAGTGGTAAAATCGAAAAATAGAAAAAGTGGTAAAATGGAAAAAATGGTAAAATGGAAACAATGGTACCATTCTAAATCAAATCAAAATGGGGATCAAATAACCATAAAATGAAAAAATAGAACAAAGCAGCGAAGTTCTCTTCCCTGCTCTTCTCGATCTGTCCCACGGCGGTAAGGTGAAGAACTGTGCCTCTTTCTCCTCAATCTGTCCCAAGGCGGTAAGATGAAGAACTGTGTCTCTTTTTCCTTGATCTGTCCCTCGGCAGAAAGTTTCACTGGAATCTCCTCAGGTACTCTTGCTGGACGTTGGATAGCTCCACCTGGAGCATGATTCCGTGGAGGAGTGTGCTCATATGTGCGACATTAGCAGGGTCTCTGAGGAAGGTGATGACGTCAACATCTGCAGGCCTTCCCACCATTTCTGAATAGTCAGTGACTAGACGAAACAGGACATTATGCGCAAGGCGGCTGTCCTCGGGTGACAAGGACATTTGTCCTGCTTTTGTTGGGTTCTGGATCACAGGCCTTTCTTTTGACGTGAACAGTCTCTGCACTTTCCTGCTGCGTGGATTGCGACCACGTAGTTCAGCTTGATCCACAGTTGGTTCAGATACTCATTGTTTCTTGGATCTCTGATGTATGTTAGAGTATCCGTAGTTCTCCCGACGAGTCCTGGGCACTTCTCTATGATGCGAAAGAAAAGCGTATAAATGAGTTCATCTATGATCACCTGTGGAGGAAGCATCTGTATCTTTATCACAGTACAATGAAGGCTTCCGCAATGACAGTCAGTAGTTGCCAGATTACTTTCTTGTTGGCAGGATTTTGGACAAAGTCTGTGATACTGGTAACTCTCCCTACAAGTGATGGATATGTCTCTAGAACTAACTGAAAACAGGACAGCGCATCACTTGTGATATTCCTGTTGGGGGATGTGATACGTTCTGCAAAACAAAGTCTGGGTGTTGGTTGATTCAGGTGACTGTGATGTTCTTAACTTTTGCTCTTAGTCTAGAAAAGTCTTGTTTACCAATAATGCTTGGATATGGCTTGATTCAAAAATTCGTATTATCAGTGTGTTGTGGCTTAAATGTGCGATTCTCTTCTTCACCCTGCAACTCGAATGCACAGAGTGTTCGTTATGTCCTTATCCCCTTTGCTTGGAGGAACTGTACAGTTTTAAGCCACAACTTGTATCCAGGTTTTTTGTCTTGGTTTTCCTGCTCATGCGTCCTTCTTCCTCGTCATAGCTCTCATCTGCACGTGCTGAGGTTCTTCCCCGTTGTCTGTAGGTTCTTCACGGTGGGGTGCAGCTAAAGGGATCTCACCAATATAAGGCTTAATGTCATTTAGGAAAATCCAAGCTCTCCTGCCTTGTAGTTTCACGGCTGAGGGAGAGCAGTCCTCTACAATGAACGGGCAGTTGAATCTTGGCTCGTCCCACCTTTTCTTTGTGTGATTTCTCACCAGTACTGTGTCACCTGGGAAGATGATTGGTGCACGTAGACCTTGAGCTGTGTCTGTTTCAGCATCTCCCTCTGGGTCTGGTGTTGTGCTGCACCCTTTTTGTCATTGCTGCAATTGGTCTGAAATGACAGTGAGGCTTGATGTCATGCAGTTCAGATATTCTGACAACTCGGTTCCCAGGACCTCTTGGGTAGACTGGGCATCACATCTAGCTCTATCTTGAGGCGCAAAGAGGTCCTCATTCTCCTTCTCGTGACTCGTGCGGCGTGAGATGATGGTCGGAGCCTGGTTGGTTCCGAAGTGCATACAATGCCAGTGGTAGACAGTGCAGCCATCCCTTCTTTAGAGTAAGATTCAACTTGGCTATCCTTTCCTTTAACAAGCCGTTGAGCCTCTCGCATTTACCATTTCCCTCTGGATGATACACCAATGAGAACTTGTGCTTTATACCAAGCAACAAGCTAATCGGTTCAATAACTGCATTTACAAAATGAGCCCCATTATCTGATCTCATCATCTGATACACCCCCCATCTAGGGAATACTTCCCTCACCAGGTATTTGGCAGCACAGGTTGAGTCTGAGTGTGTGCAGGGACCTGCTTCTATCCATCTAGAGAATGGACACACCACTACAATTAATTACCTGTACCCGTTACATACTTGAATCATGTCGACATAATCGACGTGCAAGTGCTGAAATGGCCCATTTGGCCGGGAGATGACTCCTCTCACTACTTTTAATGTGTGCCCAGCGGTGAACTGGTGGCAAATTATGCAGTTCACTATAAAGAAAGCAACCTGCTCTGCTAAATTCGGTATGAAGCAGTCTTCTGCGAGCGTTGCGGCTAGATTTTCTTTTGTCATACGGAACGGGTAATGTAATTGTTCTAGTGATATCTTGAGTAGGGCTATAGGCATTATTGGTTTACCAGTACTGTCTTGCCTGCACAATCCGTCGAGGGGTTTAAAGAACACCCTTGTCGTTTCCACAGGTTCTTTTTCGTCCTGTGGTGCCTCCCCTTGAAGCTCCATCAATTGAGTTTGCCCCATATTACTATAGGCCTCTGGTGTGGCTCGAGCTATCATCATATGCTCATGGGTGCATGCCACTTCTACTTCCATGATTGTCTCATTTTTGGATGCCATACGCTTGGCTTCCATGTCTGCTGCGTGATTTCCACCTGACACGAAATCTGTCCCGTGAGTATAGGCAGCACATTTCACGACCGCTATGCCCACTTGGAGCTGTAGTGCCTTGATCAGCCTGTCCAATAAGGCTGCATGTTGCACTGGTGTGCCGGCTGCTTGGAGGTAGCCCCTCCTCTTCCAACGTGCTAGTCCTGCGTGCACTGTGGACGTCACATAGGCGGAGTCACTGTACACAGTTACTTCCTGGTCTGCATGATTCTCAATGGTGATTATCAACGCCAATAATTCTGCAGCCTGTGCTAAATAATGAGATGGTATTCGTGCACTAAAGAGTACTTGAAATTCTCCGTTTGCTATGTGTTTTATTACAGCAACGCCGTATATCTTTGTCCGTCTTCTTGGTCGATTCTCGAGGAACCGTCAATGAACACGATCACATGTCCCACCAGGGCATTTTCCTTTATCCTGGGGATTTCATCATAGAATTCTTCGTAGTTCACACAGTCATGTATCAGCTCGCCTTCAGTGACTGGTTCAGCTATAAACATGGCTCGATTCACTGTTTTACATCAAACTATTTTGATCGATGGATCTGATATGATCACCTCATAGGCAGAGGCCCTTTGAGATGTCAATGTACCTTTTGGTTTCTCTAATATGGCAAATAATGAGTGTTCAATATAACATCATGGAGCATCCCATTACAATGGTTGTCGACTTCTCTATGGCGAACGCTGCGTCAGCTTAGCTTTGTTCGCATGGGAACTGGCCTCTCATTACTGGGTCCAGATTCCCACTGTAATACGCCAGGGGCTTGTACACCAACAAGGTTTTTTGAGTGAGTACTGCCGTCATAACATTGCCATTCGTGTGCGAGAACAGGTAGAATTCCTATGCATAATTAGGAATCCCGAGAACTGGAGCTGCGCAGATTGCTCTCTTTAGTTCTGTGAACCCCTCTTCCATCACTTCAGTCCATTCATTTTTTTCTTTTGTCACTCGGCCTTCTTCAGGGCCTGGAGCAAGGGCTTGGTAAATGAGCTGTAATCGAAGACCCATGCCCTAGCATAGTTGCACAGGCCTAGGAAGCTCTGCATTTGTTTTATCGTGAGCGGCTTAGCCGTGTTCATGATAGCTTCAGCCTTTTCTGGGGTGACCTTTTTCCCCTCATGCGAGATTAGCTGTATGTACAGCACCTCTTGTTGACAATATTGTAACTTTTCTTTGCCAACCTTATATCCTTTCTCAGCCAATATAGTCAGTAGCTGGATAGAATTGTGCCTGTATTGTTCTTCAGTGGTGCTGCAGATCAGAATGTCATCTACATACTGCAAAACAACACTATCTACTGTAATGTTACCTAGGTGCATTTGCAAGACTCTGTTGAAAATGGATGGGGACTCACAGTACCCCTGAGGCAACCTCATACTTTTTAGGTGCATTTGTCTGAACGTGAAGGACGTCACATCTTGTGAATCACGGTGCAGTGGGATTGAGAAAAAAAGCATTTTCCAAATCAATAACCGTGAAGTATTTCACGTCAATCGGTATGTTACACAAGATCATAGATGGATTAGGGACTATAGGGGGCTCAGCTTCAACAATATCATTTAATGCTCTTAAATCTTGGATTAAACGCCACGACCCTCCCTTTGATTTCTTGACGGGGTAAATCACCGTATTGCAGGGTGATTCTGACGTCACAAGGATGCCCTGCTCCATCATGGCAGAAATTGTCTTCGCGATCCGTTCATCCGCTTCTCTGGACATGGAATATTGTCGTGCCTTTGGTAAAATTGCTCCTGGTTTCAATTTAATTTTCACTTCTCCTGCCCCTTTCAGGAGGCCTACGTCATAGGGTCCTGTAGTCCATACTGAGACAGGCACCTGGGTCATATCGTCATCAAGGTATGTGTGGCGGATCAGTGTCAACATCATTCTCAGAGGCACTTCTCGTTTGATCATTTTCACCCAAAATATGAGACTCACCTCCACCCGTAATCTCTTCTAAGTCAGAGTGTTCTTCGAACAGATGATGATCATCAGTGACGTCAGTCACTCAGTACCCTTCTTCAATGGCGATAATTGCACACCATTGTCTGCCTTCATCATCGTACCCTTCGACCATTACTACCTTCCCTCGTACTGCTGCAATATGTATTGATAAGGGAAATACTTGTCCCTCTTCTTCATGCATAGGTACTCTTGGTCTGAATAGAAACTCATCAGGGGTTCTCATAGTTCTATCTGCGAGGCCTGTCAATCCCACATAAGCACACGCATGCCATATGCGAAGACTTCCGGTTCTAAGGGTATAGCTCTCATGGCTATGCATCCAGAGTACGCTCTGATCATTTCGCACACGTTAGAATAATGCATTCCTGGAGTGAAGCATACTATGCCCTCCTCTGTGAATGATGTAGTCATATTCTACTTTGTTATCAAATCTCGATCCAAAATGTTTACTGGGGTCTGGTGTGAATATAACAAGGGTACATTCATCTCACAATCACCCACAGAGACTGGGAGATTGTCTGTAAAGGGAACTCTGCTGGCAACTCCTGTAAAACTCTGAGTATCTATGGCAGGAAAACTTGCCTCCTCGTATGCACGAGCGTGTTGCATCCGTGTCAGCTAAGAAGGAATATTCTTTCCCCCCTATGGCGACATTTACCCTAGGTTCCCTGGTAGGGTCTGGTGTCACTGATAGGATAGAACACATCAGGGTTTCCAGCAAGCTGTCCTATTTCATGTATAAATTTGGACCACTGTATACTTGTGAATTTCCTCCATTTCCAGGGTTGACTCCCCCCCCTGGAGTTTGTTCCATGTGATATTTTCGGTGCTGCCTGTTGGGATTGCGCCTGTGGCAAGTTCCCCATGTTCGAGGGTTGTACCCCTTGCTGCGCACCTTGCTGCACGTCCGGTGCTTGCTGCTGCACTGTGTGATTCTGTGCACTGCCCTGTTGTGGGAAGGCAGACTGAGTCACCATGCCTGTTCCCATTCCTTGTCCATTTTGCCATGCACCTAGCCTTCTGCATGCGTGTGCCACATGTCCTGTCATTCCACACAGCCAACACACTGCCGTTGGTCGGGCCATCTGTCCATTTTTGCATATCGGGACTGCCCATCTGCATGTTTTGAAAACCCCCTTGATTATTCTGGAACCCTCCCGGATTACTTTGAACCCTTCCCTGATTATTCTGCCAGCCTCTTCCTCTGAATCCTCTTCCCCTTGAGTAAAATCCTGCGTTACCCTGGTTGTTCTGTGGCGGGTTAGTCGCCTGTTGTATGCTTGATTCAGCTGGGCAGGTCAGCATAGCTCCTTCGAGAGCATACTTTGAGAGTTTCTTTTACACCAACTTAGCTTCCTCACCTTTACAACGAGTTACCTCCTTTTTTCTATTATTTTCTTGCAACAATCTACAATAGTGTGCAATTGTCAACTGTATTTCAGCCCATGGTTTAGCTTCTACTCCTAAAACTCTGAGGCCTACAAGCAGTCACTGGCCATTTTCCATGTGGCACCTGCACGTGCTGTACATTTACAAAGAAAAGTGTATCCATCAACATTGGTTTAAAAACCCCCTGGTTACAAAAGACGCTGACCAACTGCAATACCAGTTGGGTAATTTATCTAATTTGGTGCCCTTGCAACAAACTATACATAGGAAAAACAGAGAGAAAAGTGAAGTTGCGCATAGGTGAACACCACAGTTGTTTAAAAAAACGAACCAAGAATGCCCCATTGGTAGAACACTGGGTAGAACACATTCACCAGGTACAGGACCTTTCCTGGTCTATTATTTACAAATTAAATCCCAGCAATGACATCAACCGGGACAGAATAGCGCTGTCGAAAAAAGAACGAGAATTCATTTTCTTGACTAAAAGCATGCATAACCGTCTAAATGAAAAATTACATTTCTGTTGGCAGAGACACCTGGTATGACAATCCCTTTACCTCTGTGATGCGAGCGTGAGCAAGGTCCTGGGGCGCGTTCGGAGTTTCTTTCCCCTTCGTGCCGGATCCGTGGCTGTTCACGTTTGGCGGTTCGTGGTGTGGGCGCTGCGCGGTATGGAAGTAGAAACCATAGAGATGAGTGCACATGGAGGATGGTTCTCGTATTATGCACTCCGGTCACATGACACTACACGAGTCACGAGTCACCATTGGCCCAACTTGATTGGCATAATACGAGGTGCTCTAAATGAATTTAAACACGGTCCCTCTCACAGAATCGGGAGACGTGTATACGGACCGGGAAAACAGACGCTGGCTATAACATTGCACCCAGCGAAAACCTGAAAGCGGACCTGCACATAGAATAAAGAGACGCGTTCACGGATCGGCAAGGAAGACGCCATAGGAGGTGACGTATCCAGCAGAGCGGCTGAAATGTATAACTTGGCTGCATACATACACAGAGGTAAGCGACAAGCCGGCGAGTAGCAACATGGTTAAGTGGGTGCCACTTTAGTTTCATTTTCACACTTTCCTCACTTCATGTAGAAGGTGTGCACAATGCACCCTTGGCCGAATTATGGAATAGTTGAAATCGGGAATGACAAGTTTAAGTTACCATCAGGGTATGTGTTCGGGAAGAGATATTGCACCTTTGCTAATGTTATGTTGATAATGCATAAGTTCATCAGAAAACGGTTGGAATAGACATCCATCAACCTTTGGAATATATAATAGTAACACACATTAATGTGATATATTATATTCTTCCCGACAGTTTCGACTCTATCAGGTGTTCCATTCGGGTGGGCACAAGTTTGACCTTGAGTATCCTTGATCCAGACCATGCACCATATTGACATGCCAGATCCGGCTACCCAACACTAGGGTAAAAAGTGCAGCTCCCACTAAAGGACGACTTTACCATCATTTGCTAGGTAAGCGGATGGACTAAACTACTTTGGATTAGAGGAGGTTAACATTTTATACCTGCCTCGTTAATGACATGGACGAGAACAGTGGTGTATATAACTGATGTTTAAGACATTTTCTCTAGAATCAGAGTTCATTAGCGTCCTGGCATTCTGATACGCGTGAACGGCGATGAAATCATCGATGATGACCACTCCAGTGTGTTGAGGAAAAATTGCCTTACATTCTGGTGAGTCAACCTCGTTATTTTTACAAAACGCTTGATGGTAGACAGACTCCTTCTCCTGAGGATAGTCACTTTTAAAGACACAGACCCCAGATAGGGGGCAACATTATAAGAATGCACAAATAAAATGAAAAGGGCCCGTTTAGAGGCCTTTTCAGGTTTTATGCCTGTGTGTCCTGCTTCTACCTCTCTCTTTTCTGTCTTTTTCTTTCCGTGGTCTCTCTTCTTTCTCTCCTTTCTTTCTCATTCATATGACCCTCCTCACAAGGACATAATTCTTCGTGAGTTTGGAAACCTAACCGCAACGGTTCTCTGTCAACTATCATGACTTTGAGTCTAGACACTCTTATAGTACTTTGATGTTAATGGAGGAAGAGGACTGGAGCCATATGTCTTATTTGAAACCTTTGAATTGAGCTATTTATAAGCTCTTACGTATCTGGCACTGTAATTGTGACTTTTTCTAGGTATTAGCATAAATGTACTGCACATTTTTACGAACAGGTAATTGATATACTGTTTTTTGTACTGCTCTCTTATAGGGGAAATCATTCCGTGAAGTTATCTACTTAGAATTCCCTGAATATACAGATTGGAATTTCCATTTATCAAAGTACTTGGACTTTGAAGAGAAATCTCGAGTTTAATAGAAACTAGTCACTGCTACCATGCAATGATTTCAATTCTTATTCTGCCCCTGATGAATTTCCTGGAATAACCTGTTGATGGAAAGAAACATGTTGGGCTTGTTTTTACTATTGTGCAATTTTTATGTATGTGTATGAATGAATCATAATTTTTGTATGAGAGTGTATGGTACGTAAAATGATGAGTGGGAGAGTTAGTAAGTGAATTTCAATCACGTATTATCACTGTGTATAAGCCACCCAATCATCTAGGCTCCCATTAATGGGATGTACATGTGGAATTGCGTTGCATCATTGGTGTACAGTGATGATTTCTGTTTTTTTCTTGTTTTCTCTCTATTTAACTCTCTTGATTAACCCAATGAGAGTATTTCTAAATTGTTTTTGTATTCAATTTGTATAATACATTTGTATGAAATTTCAATTAAAATATGCAATTGTTTCAGATTTCTCAACTTTGTTGTCATGTATTATTGATGAACTTGATATCAATTGAGGACATGAGATAATATTCCCCCTTTTTTCCTCTAAGAGAGCGGTTTTTCTTGAGTCACAAGCCTTTTTGTTATATGCCAAGGGTTCCACCCTTAACATGAGGGTTTGCTTGTGACCTTAACCTCTCCCTCAACCTCCCAGTGTTCTCTTTTAGCTTCTACTCCTACCAATTTCTTGAGCTGTTTCTGCACTGGTTCAGGCAACCCTTGGCACAATATATGGTAGAATACGGGAATAGATTTTGACCAAGATTCATGCGTTTCGAGCACCCACGAGTCTTGAAAATTCTGGATATAAATCAACGGATCCTGTGACTCTTTCATTTCTCGAGTCATTATAGCTCCCATATCAGAAGTATCTGGGTACAGCAATCGTAGTGCTTTCCACACTGCTGCTCTACAATTATTGAATGGTGCTCCGTCATGGGTAGTGTTAATTATGGTTACCCCAGGGTACCCAGCCAGCTTCCACACATCGTCTGCTCTCTCACCCAGTATGGCAATCAGGAGACCTTTAATGTCCCCTATAGCCAACGTGACACCCCCTGTCATTTTTTCTAACACTTGTATGCACTTCCCGGCTCCCGATGTCAGCATTGGAAGTTTGTTTTTCAGGTTCTCTCGATCCATGTGTGGCCATGGAATATATTGTGGTCTTGCGCCCCCTTTTTCTAGCAGCGGGAACTGAAATGCGCAGTCTTCCTTCTCCTTCACCATAGCTCTCCTGTCTATCGTAGGGGTAGCATTCCTGCATCGCCGTCTACCTGGCAATGTCCTCAATCTGTCTACATAGGCAGGTGCCGGGTCCCCCCTCTGACCACGGGGTATTCCCTCATGTCACCCAGGCTGCACGGCGGACTCCGATGCCCTAGGTGCGGACTCGCTAGCATCTGACCATCGTACCCCTTGGTCCCTTGGGAGCAGCTTCTCGCGCCGTCTCCCTTCTTCGTGTGCCTCGTCCTCTGTTTCCCCACTGGAGTCGGATGCTGATTGTTCCCAGTTCACACAACTCCTTGCATCTTCTTCATTCTTACTAATTTCTAGCCTGTCTTGGGACAGTCCCCTGCTCCCACTACTTTGGGTGACATCCTCAGTGTCATACAGCTGAGTGCTTTCCAAGCGCTCGTCTTCCCTACCCCCTTGGGAAATTTGTTCCAGCCTCACTTCATCGTATAGTTTATCAATCGTTTCTCTGATGCTTCTGGTGTCAAAGTCATCTTCAATGTTTGCCCGATTCGTGCCTGAGACTGACTCATATGCAGGGAAGAATTCTTCGATGTCTTCGCATTCTACAACGGGATTGGGTTTTTTAACTTCCCGCTCCAAATATTGAAGATCCTGTGCCCTCTGTCTACGTTTGCGTTCTATATCATCATCGACTTCCTTGCGCTTCCTCGCGTCTTCTCTAGTCTTATCTTCTTCTCTTCTTCTCTCATTTCTACGTTCATTTTCCCTTCTAACTTCCTCATCTTCCCGTCTACCTATTCTCTTTTCACGTACGCTTTGCTCTTCTTCCAACCTTTGCATGTTCTGTCTGTACTGTGCATAGGCTACACATTGTTTGCAACTGAGCGGTTTTCCTTGCTCTTCGTTATATAGCTGTTCTCACCTCATCTTATCTTTCTATTTTATTCTCTCGTCCCTCATTTCCTTGTCCTTCTCCTTTTCCCTTCTCTGTGCCTCATCAGACTTCTCTCTCTGCCTTATATCATCACTTCCTTTACCATCAAGTTTCAGCAATATCTGTCCTCCCATCCATTTGTCTTTTGCGAATGATATCTCATCAGTTCTGCCTTTGCTTGCCTTCCATTTCTTTCTCTCTCTTTCCTTAATGAGAGGTGCACTAATCTGTGCCTCGTCTTTCCTCTCCTCATCGCGTCGCTCCTTGTCCCTTTGGACTGCGGAGGTAAGATTAATTTTCTGCTCCTTCTCCTTGATTTTGTCACTACTGTACGTAGGTGACTCATACGCGGGTTTGCTGCACCCCGTAGCTGCCTTAAGCCCTCTTAACGGGTAGAGTCCCTCTGACTTACTCCCCTCGATCTCTGGCTCAGGCGGGGGTGGTGGCGCGGTAGGCGTCTCACCCCCCCTCTGTGCATACGTTTAGTATCCGGTCTGCAGGAGGCTCTTTCGCCTTTGGCTGTTCAAACATTTTCCCCAGTTCTAGAACAGCGAGACGTTTCTCTAGTTTCTTGCCTGTATATGTGTCATGCAGATAAGTCATCATATGCTGTAAGACGGCTTTAGATAAAGACCTGTTCTGTGGCCACGGCATAAACATTTTGTGGGCGGTACCCTTAACCCACTCCGCACTATACTTCTTAAGCTTGGGTGCGTGCTTGGGTAATTGCTTGAACGAATGGGCAAGTGGGGTAACCTCCTCCATTCTCAACTTTTGTTACCAACACTATTTTATGCAATTTTCACACGTCCAACAGTATGCAAGCTCCAATCCAATCTTTCCCGCCAAAATTCTATATCATCACTTTACTCAAGAACATCAATTCATTGGCGATTCCCTCTTAGATACAGAATCGCGTAAAGCCCAAACTTCATTTTAAACAATCAATGATACAGTTCTTTACGTTTGACATATAACAGGACACGTATGACAGACATTTGACAGACTAGACGGACACCAGCTGGACACACATATACCTGCCTTTTAATCAATACCCTGACATGGGGTTTAAATGAACCCCTCTAGTGCCGCCTTTAATCATCACCGTAGTCTAATCGTCCCCCATTATGTGGGCTCTGAGTTCACGTTTCTCCTAACCGCTGTATTAAAGCGCAGGAACAAGGCAAATCCTCTTTACTTTTTCTCTCGGGTGCCCTCCCGGTATCCTCTACTTTTTCCTCTCAGGTGTCCTCCCGGTAACCTACTTTTTTATCTCGCGTGTCCTCCCGGTAAGCACTTTTTATCTCGGGTGTCCTCCCGGTAACCACTTTTTATCTCAGGTGTTTATCCCGGTAACCACTTTTTATCTCGGGTGTCTATCCCGGTAACCACTTTTTATCTCGGGTGTCCTCCCGGTAACCACTTTTTATCTCGGGGTGTCTATCCCGGTAACCACTTTTTATCTCAGGTGTCAACTCAATAGTTTGGCAAAGGGAAGTCTGTTTAACTGTTTAATGACAAGTACAAAAAATGGGGAAACAAATGGTAATCATCAATGATGCGATCGCCTGTCTTGCTTCAAATCCCAAATTCTTCATTTAGACAGCAACTTTTATGGGCAAAACTTGTCATCAGTTGACGTGCAAAACTCATACGTTTGTCATGCAATTGTATTGGTCGGAAAGGTAACTTAAGTATAGGTGCTATATCTGTATATGGTAACAGAGCATGCGGATTGGATAGCTCTTATCAGGTGGGCATCTACGCCCATCCCATTACATCACTTGTGATAGACGTCACTAAAACAACAACGTTTTTTTGGTTCTACCAGCTATAAGACCCTAGATTATTTGGTCCATTGTGATTGGGTGGGTTACACCCCTGGGCATAAATCTCCACTTTAATTAGCAGCATGCAGAATGGACACCCAGATGCGGAGTGTCCCACGAGTCACTCTGCCTCCCTTCCATCAATCAGTACCTTTAGGGCTATATGTCAATTAGTTGGCTAGGGATGGCCTCGAAACTGTAATTCTTATCAGGAAAAGTTATGGCATCCTCGGGTTCTGGGTGACATCAGATGTTGGTACTTCTTTGCCCTTGGCTGGTCACGTGTCTGTTCACCGTGAATCTGCTTCATTTTCCTTCTTATTCATGTATTTAATTCTTCCATAGCTTCGCCACCTGCATGGGGCCTCCTTATCTCGACCTTCACTAGCTGGCTGCTATGCTCTGAAGTTTCGATTCTTCAGAGTTGCCGCTCTCCTCCCTTCATGGAGTTGAGCTCCAATTCCCAGGCATTGAGCGGCTTCTTACTGAGTTTCGATTCCGCTCTTTCCTTCAGCTTTGGCTGGAATATGAATCTTGGCCTTTGTTTAGTCCCTTGCAGCCTGGGCTTAATTCTGCTTTTACAAAATGGAGTCGCACTTGTATAGCGTGCTTCATTGAGGTAGATATATACTTGGCGCATGCCGCTCTATTCTTCTACTAAGCATTGCAAGCAGTACTGTTTTCTTAGCTTCTTGCGTTCCAAACCTATTCACATGCATTCAGTTAGTCGCATATTTTCATCTTACTTCATGGTTACGTTTCTGTTTGCTAACATTGTTTCTTCTTATATGTCAATTACATCGTTATTCTTTGTTTTTAGTCCTTGTGTGTCCGTTTTTCGTTCGTCGTTTGTGTTCATTTGTTGTCACCATCTGCCCTCCAGTAAGGCTCTTTGGGTCTCTTCAGGGACCGTTTGTAAGCAGTCTTCATTTCGTATCAGCTGCTGGTATGGTTGTCTCAGTGGGTACCTTGCAGCCCACGGTTGTCTGGTTATTGGCGCCTCAATAGGTATACATGTCCTTCTGATGGGTACTGGACAGAGCCCCACCGTGGCTCATTTGCTCCATATATGTCACTTATCTTGGAGAGTATGCTTCTAGCATTTCGACATGGGTGGCTGGAGTGCAGGCCATATTTGGGACCTCCTCTACAACACATTGTTGCAGTCTACAAGTTATCAAAGCTGCCCATGTACACTTTTACAACCTCATTATTACTGCTTATATGCTTTATAAATGGAACCAAATGTTGTTGTTGTACCTACAATGCTATTTGTATACGAGGCACGGATTAGACTTGCACTCATGGTTAGAGCCATACCTGATCCTGTTCATTTTGTCATTGGTACCTAATTTATAAACTGTCCCTGCAACATCGTTAGGCAATACTTCATGTATAATTGTTTGACTGGTATACCCTTTAAATGCCTACGGCGTTTATTCTAGATCCATGCCACATTAGGTTACTGTGCACTACTGCCTATTGATACCCATTCATTGTGCTATTCAGATTCATGCCACATTAGGTCATTGTGATTAACTGCTTTTGGTGCCCACTGTGTTTAGATGTATGCTGCATTGTGCCTAGATTCATGCCACATTAGGTCACTGTGACTAACTGCTTGGTGCCCACTGTGTTTAGATTCATGCCACATTAGGTCACTGTGATTAACTGCTTTTGGTGCCCACTGTGTTTAGATGTATGCTGCATCGTGCCTAGATTCATGCCACATTAGGTCACTGTGACTAACTGCTTTTGGTGCCCACTGTGTTTAGATTCATGCCGCATTAGGTCACTGTGCATGACTGCTTTTTTTGATGCCCATTATGTCTAGATTCATGCTGCATTGTGCCTAGATTCATGCCATATTAAGTCACTGTGCATTACTGCCTGATTAGGAGTATTTTGAAGTTTATCGTGTTGATATTGTAACTATGCCAGTTTAACCTACTGTGCCTATTATTGATTGAATACAGACTAGCAGCCTAATATGAACTTCCCCACCTTTAATCCTCAATTCCCAACCTAAATTGTATACTACCTACTGCCATTATGCATCCTTGGTGTCCCATTAGACTCTTACTGGATGCTATATCTAAGATAGTGTTGCTAATGCTACACATTGCCATCTCTATCATAATAGTATCACAGACTAACATCCTGACCATTAACATTCCAACTATTGTGCTCGCTGCCTCGACAACCCCAAATAGTAGTCCTATTTGCCCTACTATGTCAATCACATCTGCACATACTTTTAGCACACAGCACGAACTGTCCTTCACAGAAGCACCATTTAGCATGGTTGATAGAAATTCAAGACTGCGTGCACGCCTATCTAAACTGTACGAACTACCAGCTAAAAAAGTTGAACAACTAAATCTCCTAAAAATGAACCTACCACACAGCTACAGAGCCTAATATAGGCCTATCCAACTATAAAAGACCCAAACATAACTCTCCTAGGCATGCCATTATAGACAAACCTAAACCTAATGTGTCATATGCACCAGAAAGCCACCTACCAAATCTTGAGGAGGTTTAATAAATGTAAGGTCCCTAGTTGCACACGCAACAGAAATATCTGACATCATCCTAACAGATAACCTTGACTTCCTTGCCATCACAGAATCGTGGTTACATGACGCTGCAGGCCCTGCCCTTTCTTTGGCAGTCCCAGATAACTACACCATTCCGAGAGTGGACAGACATGGCTCCTGAGGAGGAGAATTAGCAATCATTGCCAAAACCAACCTCTCCATGAGATTAGTCACCACATCTAGCCTGAAATCTTGTGAATGCCTAACTGTCAAAATACCTACCGCCAACTCCCAAACGCTGAATATCCACCTTATTTATAGACCACCAGGTCCTATTGGAACCTTCCCTGAAGACATTTCTATGTCCTTGTCCAATAACCTAAAAAACACCTCTCAAACATTAGTATTAGGTGACTTTACAATGATACCAGAAATACCCACTCTACTGCCATCGCCAATATACTGAAAGAAATAGGCTTTGCCCAGAAAGTTAACCTCCCTACTCATGATAAGAGACAAACACTCGACTGGATTGCAGAGCACAACTGTAATGTTACTATCACTACTATTGCTCCTCAAATTTGGATATACCACCATCTTCTGCATTTACATTGGCAACTAAACTGGATACAGCTCAGACTCAGACCACCCTGCTTGCCCCACCTACTCTCACGAGGAACAAAAAAAAATATGACAGTAGACAAACTACTACCTTACATACTACCTAACCTTAACTCCCTTCTTGATAATCTGGACCCCAACTTGCTAGTTGAACAATATAACAAAGCTATGACTATCGCCCTTGACGATATTGCACCTTTCAAACTGAGGAAGAGCAAACCCAAAAAATATCTTAATACCTGGTTCTCCCCTCATCTAAAGAATCTAAGACTACACAAAAGAAAATGTGAAACTGCCTGGAGACTCCTACCGTCAGCAGAAAATAAAACTAACCTTACCAACATCTCAACCCAATATAAGAAAGACATCCTCCTAGCCAAACATGAGACATATAATAATCAAATTACACAGTCTAAATCTAGTACTAAAGAACCGTTTACAATCCTAAAAGAATTAGAAACACCCATTTTACCGCAAGAGAATTGTACTAAAGACAAAAAGTGGTGCTCCAGTATTCAGCAGGCACCCTCCAACAAAGTCTCTAACCTACAAACTAAAATTGCCCTTAAGAAAGCCTCACTAGTAGCCCAAACCACCCCTAGCAAAGTACCACTGCCACACGACAATCAGGAAACACGTTTCAGCTTTTCAAAAGTCTCTGTCATTGAGGTAGAGAAGGTTATACTGGGACTAAAACCATCCAACTGCAAGGGCGACCAATGCCCAGCACAACTTATTAAGGACGCTGCTAGAGAACTTGCACCTTTCATATCTAAACTTATTAATTCCTCATTCACATCTGGTACTGTCCTAATGAATTAAAAGAATCATGGGTACTTCCTCTACTCAAAAAGCAAACCCTTGACCCAACCATACCCACAAATTACAGACCTATAACGACTGTTCCATTTCTACTAAAAATCTTAGATAAAGTGGCATACATTCAAATCCAGAACTTCCTGGAATCTAACCACTTACTAGGAAGTCGGCAATCTGGTTTCCATCCTCAACATGGTACGGAAACAGCTCTCATTGATTTCAAGGCCCAAATAGATGAACTCAGAGACAAGGGTCAATCAGCCTTTCTACTCCTACTAGACCTCTCAGCTGCATTCGACCTGGTCGACCATAAAGTCCTAAGCAGCCACCTAGACTCTGCAGCACACTTCTCCAAGGAAGCCATAATTTGGATTGAGTCATTCCTGAGCAATAGGACTATGAGAGTCTTCTGACCTTCGGCATCAACAGACCCCATCCCTATAACTTGTGTACCCCAAGGATCTTGTGTGTCATCCGACTCTCTATAATGTATTCACCAAGCCCCTCTTTGATGAAATGGACCATTTGGGTATCACCTACATGAATTATGCAGACGATACCCAAATCCTCCTACCTCTTACCGGAGACTACTCTTTGGACCTGGCCTTGGTGAATAGAATGTATAGTATTGTTCAGGCATGGATGGCCACTCATGTATTCCTGAACAATGATAAAACAGAGCCCATTATCCTAAGCACCACGGCCCATTTGTCCAAATTAAGCCCAGACTATGCCCTCTTCACCATTGATGGCAATGACATCAAAGTAGCTAAGGAGGTGAAGACCCTTGGTTTCTACCTTGATGCCACCCTCAACTTTACTAAACAAGTCAATTCCTTGGCATCCGCTACTGCATATACGTTCATATTAATCAGAGCAAGTAACACATTTCTCTCCACAAACCGCGGTCTAATTCTGTCTAGAGCCCTTATACTCTCTAAATTGGACTATTGTAATGCACTGTATATCAGCGCGAAAAAAACATATCATACAAAAAATACAGGTACTACAGAACAATGCTCTGAGAGCAGCGCTAAAGATAAATAGAATGGAACAGATCTCTTCCACCAGGATAAAATACAAATGGCTTTACATTTTTGACAAAATTCGACTCAAAACTGCCAACCCTACCTTCAAATGCCTAAATAATAAAGCACCACCATATCTAACTGATAGGATCATCAGAAAAACATCCCACAAACCGACTAGATCCACCAACTCCAACTGCCTACTAGTACCTCATTTTAAATTATCCACTATTGGGGGATCTAGTTTCCCAGTTAAGGCAGCACAGCTATGGAACTCCCTGTCCCCTTGCCTCAGAGAACACCAAACCTTTGCCAAATTTAGGCAGAATATGACTGATTGGTTGAAAGAAAACGACAAGTAAACTGTTATGCTATAGCTATTCCTCAGCTGCCTATACCCTGCGGATGCCAGCCATTGTATTTTGCTAACTGTGTACTTGACTGTTAACACTCTCGCCTCATTGTACATGTTTCTCTGTATTTTGTAGCTTATTGGGTTTAGTCCCCTCTTGAGACTTACTCTGTATATTAATTCCTATCATTATGTATCTAATCCTATATGTAATTACATGGTCATATTTGATCCTTGTTGTACTTCATGTATATATGTAACAAAGCTGAGCATATTCTTATGTCTTGCGCCCTGATGCCCCTGTATCTGGCACGCACTATAAATAAATAAACTAAACTAAACTAAATAACGTTATTTGCTCCCTGGTCCCTGAACGGGTCCCTCTAAGACAGCTGGTTAGACCAGCCGTTCCTGGTGGGACCCGCTAAAGGACCTCGGAATGTGGCAGTAGGGGGTTAACAGCACTGGCATCCTTACCAGTACCGTTAACCCCCATACTCGGAATGAGGCCCTATGTCCTCTTGTGGTGCCTATGCTCAGGAAGTATATAGTTCTAAGGCAGGAGGATGTAGGAGGAAGCGTGGGCAGGTTGCTGCTCACTCCCTGCTTGCCGGCTCCGAATGCCGTGGGCGGGAGCTGCCACCTCCTTCCCCCGGAACTTCCCTCGGGACCTCTAAAGGTCCTTTACTCTAAACACTGACAGCTGTAGACTAAAGATGTTCTGACCGCAGTCTGCCAAAGGCACATGGTAGCTGAACTGGCTGGTGATGAAAACGGTCACATGATTATCCATTTCTGAATGCTTGCCTTCATGTTTTGTCAGCTGGGCCCAGCCAGGGTCCTGTGTTAAAGTAATGCTAAACAGAAGCCTGAAGTGCAACCAGCAGCGGGCACCAGGAGGTGACTGACCACCAACAGCAGTAGATGACTGCAGGAGAGAGGTGTGTGCAGTGGCCAAAACGGAACATCCCCCCCAACCAGCACAAGTCTTGAAAAAACGCGGACTAAAAAAGACGCCGGCAATGTGTTCAAAAAAGTGTTGTTGCGGATGCCAGTAAGTCCACTCCCTTTTTCTTAAACCTTTCACCCTCTCATCTCGACCTGCCTCTTTTCTTTTCTATCCTTCCTCTCAACGTATTCTATCCCCTCTTCTTTCACTTTCTCTATTCTTCTAAATCCCATTCTCTCGCTCTCTTTCTCAAAGATTGTTTCTCTCTGTTGTTTTGCTTCGCTCACTCCTGCTTTGTCTGCTCCCTCTCTTCTATGGTTTCTCTCTCTCGCAACTGATCACTCTTTCCAATCTAAGGTGTTCTCTTTTTATCTCATCCTCTACTTTCTCAGTGTGTGTCACTCTCTCTCATTATCTTTGTCTCTTGTTCTATATTTTGGAATTTCAAAATCTGGTTTGCCTGTAACTTACCAGAGGAAAACATTTTAACTGATCTAGCATGACTGGATCATTGGGGCAATGGGGCTCATTTTGTTAATTCTTTTAAATCTATTGTTCACTTTCTCTATAAATGCATTTGTAATCTACAATCGCACAATATTGATAGGGCCATATATAACTATAGTCTTTACACAGAATCCTGGTTGTTTTCATAAAGACATTAATGGCTCTAAAATTGAATAATTTGCAGGGAAAATAGAGTCTTTGCAGGGTAGTCTGCCGGCAAAACACCCCTTTTTCGATTCATGGAATCGACTCAGTGGGTCTTTTTGGGATGTTGCAGGCACTCTGCGATGGCACATCTCTGCTTGCAGTTGAGCGGATTGCGTGAGACTCCTCGCGGAGTGTGGGTGGGGCCTGCACAGAGATTAAAATAGGGGACGCAACATGCATATTCCCCATTCTCCACGGAGAATGAGGAAGAACTATGCATTACATGGACGTGCACAAGGAAATTGCACTCCCAGCACCATGCAAGAACAAGCGTTTTCATGGAGCCGACTGTGCAACATCACGTCAGGGAAAACAGCACGCAAAGCTGCGGGTCAGACGCAACGTGAAAGCAGGCATAAGGCCCTAATTGCATAGGAAACACAGCGAAAAGGAAAGCCTGATCTGGAATTTAGAGTGTGTGCATGCAGTTGGGGTGCTGTTCACAGTTAGGGGTGTGCGTATAGCAGGGTGCAGCCGCCATTTACAGTGGTTCGCATGCAGATTGGGCAGAGAATTACCTGAGTTATGGAAAATGCTATGCATGTTGTCGTGGTGCTGTTAACAGCTACGGGGGATCATACACAGTGTCGCAGGGGTGCTGGCTTGATTGCTGGGGACTCCTCGCAGTATTACAAGTGTGCATGAGTTTGCAGCCAAGGAGCCCAGAAAGGTGGGTGTATGTGGCTGTATTTGCTTTGCTTGGGGGCGTGTCGAGGGCGTTCTAACTGCTACTTGCACATAGAGTTACTTTGTAGAAAACATTCCATGAATACGCAAAGTGCACACAAAACCTTATGCGTGAAGTGACGTGCAAAGCCGTTCTCGATGCAGGGACTTTGCGGGATCAATGTGCACTGTGAGGGCATCATGTAGCAAGACACAGGCAACAGATTAGAAGTTCAAAGAAAATGTGTTTATTAACTTAAATGTCAAGATGGTGTAAGGCCTTCTTGCCCTATGCTAATGTGGGATTTCCCTACCTAAAGAAACTAAGGATAGTCCAAGCCAGTAAGTTCAACTTAAAAGTCTTTCTGTGTTCAAAACCTATACTTATCCTCACAGTTAAAGCTAAACAATGTTTTGGGATGTCATCACAAATTAAATAGTGTTCCAAATAAAGTCCTGAGCTCCTTCAAGCTCAGGGCTTACTTTTCAGCTCCCCTTCCCCAAGTTCAAAGCAGTTCCAAAAGGGCCTCACGGTCCCCTTCCCCATGAAGACAACACAGTTCCAAAAGGGCCTCAGGGTTCCCTTCCCCAAGGTGACAACACAGTTTACAAGGTCTCAGGTTTCCCGTCCCCAAGACGTCAGTTCTTCCAGCTTGCCAATGCAAATCAGTTCAAGTCTCTCAATTCTCAAAACCTGTTCCAGGTTAACCTTACAATCCTTGAGGATCTTCAATCATTGTATACAGATTGCTAGCTTCCATATTCACTTCAGCAATCTAATTTACAAGTGAAGATTCTTTACCTTAACATTCCTTGGCTTTTCCAGACAGGGTATCCTCGGTCTAGGCGCAGTTGTCAGACCACACGGTCCACCCAGTACAGGTCACGCAAACATTTAACGCTAGGTCCTCTTGCTCGCACAGGTACTTTCTCCACTGCATCTGGGCTTTGGTTCAGATTCCCTTTGGCTTCTCTTATACTGTCTCTTGGCTTTGTCACAGTGTGTTCTTCGACACAATTCACTCTGTGTTGCTCACTGTCTTCCACCACCTTGCTTTCACAATCTTCATAAGTGCTAATCACTTGCTTTTCACGTTATTTATAATTTGCTTATCACTTTATTCATAATCTTTCATACTTTGCTTTTCAATGTTCATTAAGTGTATTTCCCACCGGCTTTCATTTCATTCATAGGCTTATTAAAGCTTTCCTATAGTTTGGTATTCAATAATGCTGGCTTTGTATTTCAGTTTCTTTATTTATAAATCAGCTTTTCTCATAATGTTCAAAAGAACGCCTCACTTTGGGTTCACCATTACTTGCACACTTGTTCCCATTCTGCCAGTATCCTCATATGCCGTGCGGTAGCCCAGGAGGGGCCCAGTGTCAGTGTTCCCTCTGATTCACTCACTGGTCCTCAGTGGCTCCTCTGGGTGGTCTATATCCTTGTTCTCAGCTCAGCGCACACTTCCCCAGAGCTCCGTGAGCAGCACTCACCTACTATAAATAGCGCTGAGGGTTGCCAGAACCTCCACTCCTTGCTCGCGGATGCTACTGGTGGCCTGCAGCACTTGTAAGTCCTCCATGCCCCACAGCTCCTATTGTCGGCACCAGGCAGAAGGGACTCTGCCCGCAGTGACCGCCATACACCCAGCTGCAGAGGGTCCAACTACATTTGTTTCAGGCCCCACTAATTAGACAATACTGGCTACACCTCTGCACGGTCATGGCCTCTCTGTATGAATTGCCGGGGTCGCTGCCTCCAGGCAGGACCCCCCTTAGCAGACCCCGTCTGTGCAGTAATTCTCCCCTCTCAGGCCTGTCTCCACTAGCCCAACGTCTCTCCTGCTGGATTCGCCTTCCTTGCTGTCAGCTCCACCTTTTATGCACCTATGACCTATTAACAGGTTGCAGGAGCAAGCCCTTGAGTCCAATTGCCTGACCGTAATTACTGGTGTTCTCTTGACATGCCAGACCATCACAATAGTTTTCAGGCCTCCTCCTCATCTCAGCTAGTCGCCTCTTACTCATCCAAATTCTAGAGTGGTATGACTGAGGGGAAATAAAAAGGAAGTGATTGGCAACAACCTATAAAGGTAGGGGGAGGGTAAGGTTTCCTATGAGAAGGGAAAGGGGGATACCATGTCTCACATGCAGGCATCCTCTCCCCAATCCAAAATCACCCACACCAAAGTGATCCTCCCTCGCATCTCCACACTCAGGGTCAGGATCCAAAAGTGATGGCCTTTTCCTGGCCACCTGAGAAGAGGATCCAAGGGCGGTAGGTGTGAGGATTCTCTCAGGTTTCTCCCAGCGCTTTTCCATGAATATGGCCCTAAGTAGGGTCCTCTACCATGAAGGAAAGGACCTTCACTTCACAGCACTCAATTGGATTTATTCATCCAGTTCATGCAATAACAATCATCAGTCCTGCCGATTTCCAAAGTATGGCACATTTATTAAAGAGGAAAAGGGGTAAAGGTGGACTGTATGCTTCCATGATGATGTGCTGATGTATGGTTGCAATGAAAGGGAACATGAAACACCATTGCGTCGTGCATTAGATATTTTGTGCAAAGCTGGTATGACCCTAAGGAAAAGTGTAAATTGACGAAGGAAAGAATCCCGTAGCAAGGCCATGAGATCACCATGGATGGAAACAAAACAGAGGAGGAATTTCTGAATAACAAAAAAAGACACCCACCCCAAAAATCACAGAGCAGTTGTATTACTATGCAAAATCTCTGTCAAAGCTTGCTAGCTCTGTGCACTGCATAAGGCAACTACAAGAAAAGGGCAGAACATTTATATGGGACGAGAAATGTGAAGAAGAATTTTGAGGAGCCTTGGAGAAAGCACTCTCTCTGTGGAACTTTTATCCATCGAGGAGAAGCATCATTACCACTGATGTAAGTAATGCAGGATTGGGGGCCGTGTTATCACAGAGTGATGATCATGAAGAATACGCAATCCCTTTGGCATCATGGGTGCTGAGAGACTCTGAGTGCAATTATTGTACAATAGAAAAAGAACTGCTGGCAATAAGGTCGGAGGTAGGAACATTTAGAACATTTATATGGGCTAAGCGTTTTGGGTTTAGGAGTGATCACAAGCCGCTGAAGGAAACATTAACAGATAAGGGGCTGGATAAGGTATAATTTCCTATTAGGAAATTGGTAACAGATTTGCAAGAATACACCTAGGACATAGTTTATGTACTTGGTGTCAAAAATGAGTCAGCTGATTGTTTTCAGAGAGTAACAGGTAATGTACAAGAGGATGAATGTGGGGAAGTGTTGATGATTGAGCAGGACGTAGTAACAGACTTAGTAACGGAGCAAGAGTGGAATGATGCAATGAAAGCAGACACCATTTTAGCAGGGTGAAGGAAAGCTTTTTGGTAAATACACTATGAATGACATGTTCATCGAGGTTTCCTACTTAGAGGGGACCAATTGATAGCTCCAGAAAGTGTGAGATCTAAGATTATCTACCTAGCACATGAAGGACACCACGGGATTTCTAAAACAAAACATAGAAAGAGGCATGACTATTGGTGGCAGAATATGGATAAACAGTTTGAAAGAGAAGTTAGAGAATGTCCGACATGTGTTGCTGGTTAGAAAGCATGTACCAGCAGGTATAGTTGCATGACAGTGATGCATGTGCCGACATGCCATGGGAAAGAGTGTGGTTTGATGTAGTAGGACCCATCAAGAAATCCAATCACAGTACTATTGCATGGTATTAACTGTCTTGCTATCTAGTCACAGAACATTGGCACTAGGGGGATAATATGATTCCCAAAGTGTGTGTTTGAGAGGGAAGGGTATCCCACCATGTGGATGATGGTCAGTGGGTTTCAACTAGTGTCCAAAGAAATTGAAGCATTTTCAAAGAGGAATGGCATGAACATTGCACCAGTTTGGTGTATAATCCTTAGACCAACAGTGTGTTTGGAAGATTTAACAGGGTGATTAAAGAGAGCATTAAATGGGGCAAGATGCATGGGAGAAGACTGGTTTAAAGCTGTTAGATATACTATCATTGCCCATAGAATGACACCTCATGAGATGATAGTAGTTACCTCTTTTGAAATGTTCTGAGGTATAACTCCTAATATTAGGTTGTGCCCCTCATGTTTAGGAAGAGCAGCATTAACCAAGATCAAATTGGAAGAGGTGAGGGATAGAATCAAAGGGAAGGAAGGAAGAAAGTAACAAAGTGTTGTACGATAAATGTAAAGCAGTCAAGTTGTCTGAGTGCAATATAGGGATTGAGTATCGGTTAAGCTACACTTTAGATTGCAGAAACAAGGCCAGAGCTGGTCTGTACCAATGAAGGTAACACACGCATTGCACAATGCTTTGAGCTCTTCCGATGGCAGGGCTTTGATTAGCAACATGCTGTGTACGGTGGAGAGCTTGACGATGAGTGGTAATAGAAATGATACAAAGAAAGGTTTCAGGGACTAGAAAAAAGACCCAAGCAAGCGAAAGATGATGGTAGAGGGTTGGAGGTGGAAACCGAGAGACTGTGATATGGGCTCGTCCTCAGCGAAGTCATCACAAACCTAAGTGTTGGAGAGATTTTATGGAACAAGGGGTTTGCCTAATTATGTTCAAGGCAGAGCATAACCATAGTGATGTTCTGTGACTTGGAGTTCCCTGTAATATTCACACAATTGTTGTTTCACCGTTTATAAGTTATTAGTTATTTCTCAGAATATGTTCAGATTGTTGGTTTCTTTTTTTTTCTTTTTGGAGTTCATTTTACGGAGCCCAAAATGCTTGTTAACCATGCTAGTTACTTTTCAGTACATCTTCAGAATAATATCGTTGTATGTCTCGAGCTAACTTCACGGTTGTTTTTAACCTGTATTAGCTATTTCCCAGAAACCACGTGTTGCAGAGCTATAGTATTGTGGGGTTCAGGAGGGAAGGGGATGTTTGGTATTCCATGGAATAATATCTGCATGTTGTAGAAGGGATGGACAGTTCAAGAAGGGGAGAGAAAGAGTGAGAGGTGGTTGAGGTGGCAAGAATGGTGGGGCCATAAAGAATACCTCAATAAAGGATGTGTTCATATCAACAAAATAACGTCTGAAGAGTCAAACCTCTGAAAATAAAGTCTCAAGGTTGATGGTCAAAGAATGTAGCTATATTACAACAATATCCACCAACAGTTTTGCCTTCAAACGGAAAAGACCTCCATGTTGTGATAATTTCAATGCTTTTCTAGTGCTGGACATTGATTTTATTTAACTCTGAGAATCCACCACCAGTGGTGGGTGGTGTTAGTAATTTGGGTAGGGCTGGGTGTGGAGCCATGGGGATTAAGCGCTACACTGCCTGGTGTCTCACCCCCTCTTCCTCCGACTTAGCAATCTTCATAGAATCAAAGTGGTAATGCCACTACAGGGCATTGAATATGTTGATAAATTAGGCAAAACACCCTGACGTGGGAGGGCATTACCAGTCAGGGAATGGACTGGGGCCAGAGTTACATGCCTGCGACAAGTAATGTATCCCTCCCACTGAGGGCTACATGGCTATTAGCACCCTGGCATGCTTTTCACGGTGGTAATAGTGTTGTTTTTATATTAAAAATTGAGAAATTGGGTGGTTGCCTGTTCTTCAACAAAATAAAATACAAAATAAAATGGCCACCATAGATGAAGGGAGAAGGGCACTCAATGTAGTCCCTTCTCCCTTTCCATGGTGGCCATTACTGCGTAGGATAGTTCTGAAACAGCAAATGCTCCTGGCACCTGCAAGAGATAAGGCAGCCGCAGATAAGTGGGGCAGGGGTTGGAGTGGGGTGGTGGTGTGCGGAAGGTGGATTTTGGAGGGGTGCAGGAGGACTTATTTGTTGCCTGGCATTGGCAGGGAGGTCCGAAAGCCCTCCTTGCTGGGTGCTAATAAATATTATTCTGTTCACCCTTTCCCATTACAAGTAAGGTTAACATTCCCAGTAATATCATAGTTCGACATTTCTAGTATGCTTGACATTCTCAGGAAGATTACATTTTGGCATTCTCAGTTAGCTTGACATTCCCGTTAAGCTTCCAGAACACAATTGCAGAATTCTGCTCTGAATAAATGCAACTTATCTCCAAATATTGTGGCTCATAAGCTCGTACTGGAGGAACACTGCTTTTGCATTCCCTAAGCCCCATGGGACATAATGGCATGCTGCGTAATAATGCTTGGGATTCATTACAGTGAGACACGTCTTTCCAACTCTTTGGGACAAAATGAGCAAATACAATCACATACATTAAGAACAGTCATTGCTGAGACCTAAATACCTTATAGAGGCATGTTGAGAGCAGCTAAAAAGTACATATAGGGTTCTTGATAAAATACATCATAAATTGGAGACTACAGGTACAGGAATGCAATTTGATGTGAACTTGTTCCCCCCTGTTCTCCCCTGTTCCCCTCCCTTGCCTTGTCGCGCCCTGAAACACTTGTGTACGAGCGCGATAGAAATAAAATATCAATTCAATTCAATTCAACTTAAAGAAAATGATCTGTAGGTTTTATGATTGTACTTTAAAGACAATAAATAGTCAAGAAATAAACAATGTGCTAAGGAGACATGTTCATAGTCATTGTTTAACACAGCTATACCACATGTTATTCATAATGTGAAAAACATTTGCTGACAAATTAGCATCATCAAAATACACTAAACAGTTTATAAAAAGTGGTTGGTTTGTTGTCCAGAAATCATTGTGCGTTCAGACATGACAAATGGTGTCTACCAATCAAATATCGGTTGCTGAGAAGCAGTGCCTGCATTATGTCGACTGAATTAGAGGAAAGAAAGCTGTAAGGACCCCATAAGGAGAAGCCCTCCACTAGTCCTGGGTACAGTGTGTCTTTTGGCTTGAGCATGGGTGCTTGGTTTCCACAGACCTGGGATGTGCGAAGACAGTTTTTGCTGCATCCCAGTATATGTCCCAATTCCTGCACTATGGCTGTCTTGTGTTGAATGTTCAACAACGTGGTGATATAAATCTTGGGAAATGTTCTCAGTGTTGGGCATGTTTTAGCATTCCTAGCAACATATCATTTTACAGAAGCCACTGTGGCTAGTTCTGTTCCGAAAAGGTTATAAGAATGTGGAAACGCAATTCCCTCTTTGGGGAGAGTCTTAGTGTCCATGGTCCATACGGTGGGGTGTATTTAACCATTACTGGGAGCATGCATGCTGTTGGGGGTCTCGCTTCTAGGATTTGTGCTTACGCAATACACACCCAACCTTTGAGGGAGAAGTGAGGCCCTACTCGATGGTGGGTGAAATCTACGAGTGTACCGACCATTTTGGAGGGTTTCTGTCACTATCCTATGGGCGTGGGGGAAGGTGGCAATGAAGATTTGTAACAAAACACAACATGAGGTAAATTGCAAAATATAATCACTGCTATGGTGGCTTAAACAAAACATGAAATAAACCCTTCTTCCCAAAATGTAAAAGTGCATACCCCCAATGCATTGCTTAGTGGCTATGAATTGGAGGTTAACTTCCAGTGGTGGCTAATGGATGGTCTAGTAGCATGTGTATATAACAACAAGAACCCGAAGAACTCTGCACTGTCTGTTTGGCTGGTATTTACTTCAAACCCACAGGGAATTATTTAATGATCTTATACTCAATATAGTTTTCTTCATAATTAAATACCCTACTCCAGAGAGAACAACAAATTGTAGAACATATGTTATTAACATTCAGTTGTCATACAAACACATGTATACACAAATATATTTTTTATAAATGTACAAAAGAATTACGCCACAAAGTGTCTCATGCAACTAGTGAAAGTGACTTGTGCAATATTATTCCACAAATACATACAGTACTCGAAAAAAAACATTTTTCTAAAAAGCGAGAAAAACCCTAGCTCAAAACTCACTGCTACCCAACACACAAAGTTAAGTTTGAGACACATACCAATTGTATGTTGTGCCACCCTATTTAGGTTTTAAAATACTAGGGCTACTTATAAGTAGCTCTCAATAATATTCAACGCGTAATTGATAGGTCTGCTCAAAAATGCAGTACAGATAACCCCAGCATGTTTCGTTCTTCCATGTGCAATCACACTATTGGTAGAACTTCTTCAGGGGAAAAATCTTCTTAACATTAGGATATCCTTCTAAAATACACTCTCGTGGATCAGGATATTCTTGATAACAATCAATGTATACAGATTCCCCAATATTGTTGTATGAAGCCACTTAAAACACAGTGGAACAACAGCTTTAATTGATGCAGTCCTTTAAATCACTGGTAGTATAGCTCAGTGGCAATGCGTTTGTCTTGAAAGCAACACGACGCAAAGCAACACAGATTTGAATCCTTGGCCCGTGCTCAGAAACCTTTTTGGCATTAGGCTTGTTATAAAAAACAATAAAAAATCTGATATATTACCACTACTCAAAACAATAAATAAATTGAGAGGCGCTTACCACCAGTTTTCAGACTGTTGAATAATGGTGGGTCAAGCATCTTAAAACTAGACAATTACATGTAGATGCAAACAACAAAGTGAATGGTGTGTTCAGACAACCCACTCACTCAACTTCAGGACAACAATTGATTGTCTACTCAACCCAACACTACCTCCACTTACCTAGACCAAAGACTGATGGATTCACTTCTTCACAAACATGCCAGAGTAAATGAATCCCACACGGATACACGTTTTGGCCCATGAAATATTTATATGCAGGACAAAGGGTGGGGTGGGACGGAAATAAAAGTGGGAAAAAAGAGGTTAAAAAAGACAGACAACACACATTCTACAGCTAATGCGGGTATCATGCCACAATGTAAAAAAGATGAGTGAATAAAAGTCCCTCTCGACTGTATTTCGACTTCATACATATTAATGGCATAGCCGAGACGGCATGGGTGGGATGAAGGGATCAATGGATACCACTCGTCACCATCTTAGTACTGCTCCTGCCAGACAATAGATAGGCAAAGGGCGTATTCAGTAACATTGAATGTTTGATAAATGTAGAGCAATGGTGTCGGTAGGTTGGGAGTTTACAGCACCCAATCAGCAACTTCAGTATCAAGGTTGAGCAAAATCTTAATTTTAATAAGAGAGTCTTTGGCTTGAAATGTCCACAGGTCTCCCTCCGTGTCTCCTCACAGATCACAACTATCGGAACAGCAGTTCCATGGTGTCAGCTCACCTGCATAACTGCACTTTGCTGGTTACATGCAGAATGCAAATTACTGTTCCGTCATTGCTATAATCAACCAACCAGCCGGACGGCCATCTTTGAATTGGTAATGCTGCACTGTCTCATCACTGCAACACAGAATAACAGTCTCTGTTTTCTTATTATTCAGTGCTGTATCTCATGATAAATGGCACAGAATGGGAAATCAATACCCTAGAAACAGCTGCCCTCTGTAATTGATTGTAGTGGATAGCAACATTTGCGCTTACAATCATGTAGGCATAACAATCCAGAAAACCACTTTTCGGTCAGACATCTTGGTTTGGGTAGAAAACCAAAATGTATACCCTATAACACGGAATATCTAGTGAAGTTACCAATGATACATTAACATTGTGTTTACCGATGTTGTCGCTTTTAATTCAGGTACCAATACAACTCAACTCAAACATCTTGTATACTGTAGTGCAGGTACTACTCTCCCTCTGTACCAATCAATATTCTCATTGAGACTTGCCTCCACACTATTATTCAAAAATATGAGATGTTGTTCTCTCCCACACAATTTCTTTATATCATTGGCTGGACATCCACCAGGTGGTATTTTTTAGCAGAATTGTCAACTTCAACATCACATTAGTATATCCCATTGCAAGAAAATGCCCCACAAGGGGAGCATTTAGCACTGTTATCCTAATACAATTTGTATGTACCAAAATACATACTCTGATTTTCCTTTGAGTGTTCCCTATATACATTTTGCTGCATGGGCACCAAATAGCATATACAAACATAGTGGAATTACAATTTGTTAACAATCTTTGGGTCCACATTTTTTCAAGACCGATATTCACCTCTTTTGCCCTCTTTGTCAAGGCACAACAGCTACATTGGCTGTAGGGGGTATCACCAATGGGTTAAGCTAAATCCTACAGCTCGGTGATACTCAATTATGTCTCACTGGGTATTGTGAGAAACCTCAGGGTGTTCTCACTCCTATTCCCCATGGATCGTCTGTGCAGGTGGCCAGGTAAAGGCCATTGCTCCTGGATCCTGATCCTGGGGGTGGACAAACGAGGGAGCATCAACTGGGTGAAAATTCTGTGGGGACTAGGAGTGGGATACTCTTGTGAGAGACATGGTACCTCCTTTTCCTAATAATGACCAAACCAACCATTTCCCCATCTTCATGGGGCATTACAAACAAACTCCCTTGAATTCTTCATACACCAATACAGAAAGTACTGAGACGAGGAAGAGGCAACCCGGAGCAATGAAGACTAGTTACTTTCACCACTTAGGTACTGGGATGAGGACAAGGCCTTCTGAGAGCAGTAGGGGTCAGGCATGTGTGATTAAGGATGGTCAGGCAGGGCTAATTGTGAACTCGCACCTGCAGCCTGTTAAAGGACTGCAGGTGTAAATAAAAGCCCCATCAAATGAGTGTGAGAGGAGAAGTGGTGACAGGAGCAGTGGCAGTAAAATTTCAGCAGCAGCCGAGAGGACAAGAAGAACAGCGAGAAGCTGTGTGGAGCAGGTATATGGTTCAGGGAAGAGCAGCCAGGGAGCTGGGGCTCTGTGGAATCAAAGGAGGCTGCCCCTTTTTATATTTCTCAAGGAGCTCGTTCTCCTGGAGCCAGAAGCCCACCCAGGAGTGTCTGAGGGGCAGAAGGTGGAGCCCTGAAGCAAAGACCAGAAGGCCAGGAGACCTGCTCTGCAGGAACACGCATCAAAGCAACTGGAGAGTTTCTAACCAAACAGAAACTCGTTATGCGATTGTTTGATCCTATGCCCAAGGATATTTTGTATTGGAGTGGTCGCATGAATGGTGAGAGACGTTTTTGAAGTTCTCTGATTTGAATCCTTGCGAGCCAGTGAACAATAAGACTTGCCAACTCGTAAATCAGAGTTAAGACTATGTTACGCAGAGGTTGTGTGCAGATTAAAGCATGTTTTCAAAGGTCTATGAACGCTGGGCATATTTAAAAGAAAATTACAAAAACAGATTATAACGCAAAACAAACTGAAAATGACAAAATAATTACTTACCTGAAAGCCTTTAAAACATTTTTGAATGCCGAATAGAAAGAAATATTTAAACAATAAATCTGCACAATTTTGATACCGCACTGAAATTAAACCATTACTTATGAAGAAGATAAAAGGAATGAAGCTTTTCTATATAACTAAAAACATTGTGTGCCAAGTCCTAAAGTGAATGAATCTTAAATTGCATTTTTACAGAACAATTAAGCATGAATGCAAAGAAACCAATGAATAAAGAACTATAAAATGACTGCAACTTTAACAAGGCCAGTGAACCCAATGTGCATTATTACCCAAAGTGACTGGAACATTGGGAAGTGAACTTTAAAGGATGACTTTAACTGAACTGCCATTTCCAACCAAATAATTTTGTGGTGCAAAGACCAACTACATGCAGAGGATGCAAGTGTGGCACAGAACATTAAGAAAATTGGGAAACATCATCATATAATACAAACCTGAAATTGTGTCTTGGGGAAGGGATCCCTGAGGTTGGAACTGCTTAGTGTCTTGAGGATGGATCGTCAGGATATTTTGTATTTCGAACTGTGTTTTGGAACTTGGGGAAGGGACTCCGCATATTGGTCAACCATATATTAATTTGGAACTCAAAATAAATTCTAAGACTTTTGTTAGAACTGCTTTATAACTTGGCGAAGGGAGCTGAAAGAAATCTGTGAGCTGGCACAAGCTCTGAACTTTATGCTGCACCCTCTTTTGTTGGTTGCTGACATCCCTACACATTGTATAAGATTAGTTGTCAGGGCAAGTGTCGGTTTTGAACACAGACAGATTCCTAAATTGAACTTGTGGGCTTTGACTTTCCTTAGTGTTTGGTTTGGTAGGGAAATCCCACCATAGTATAGGTCAAGATAGGCATTTTTCCATTCTGACATTGAAGTTAATAAAAGTGTTTACTTAGAACTTTGAATCTGTGTCTTACTCCAAGATGCCCTCACAGTATATATATATATATATATATATATATATATATATATATATATATATATATATATATATATATATATATATATATATATATATATATATATGTCATTTCTAGTCACCAGGACCTTCAAATGTTTGCCTTTTCTGAATGCTTTCGGTGGACGATTGAGAGGTGATTCCCTACCTTCAAGAATCTGCCAGGTTTTCTTAATAATACTATTTACCTTATTTGACAGATTGTTAAAGGTACTCACAAATACAGTATCATTTTGATCTGTTTTACCCTTATATTCTAAGAGTGCTTCTCTGTCATTGTTAATGGATCTTTTGCATGCTTTTGGCAAAATAGTTTTCGTATAATCTCTCACTCGCAATTTTGTACTCAAGTTGATAGCTTCTGTCTTATAGGCCAATCTGGTGGAACTATTACACTTGAGTCTTACAAACTTTGCTAGAGATAAACGGGGTAATTCATAGATTTCAGCACAGAGACAGCACACACGAGCAGCACAGAGAGGGATTGTGCGCCAGCCGTGTGCGCTAAACAGCATTCTGGCGCAACGCGTTTTCATGGAATTCCCAAGGCAAAAAGAGCCCTGGCGCAGAGAACATCCCGCAGCGCCAGTTACGCCCCCAAGAACGCCCCTTGCGCAAGGAAAAGCCATCAAGATCCCCAATCCAGCGCAAAGGGCTGCGCTAACCCTGGACCAGCTAACAGGGCTGCTACACAGCAAATGCCGAGTGGGGAACGTGTTTTCCTGGGGTGCGCTGGAATTATCACACGCAGTAGGCCTTGTGCGAGCGGGGTACATGTATTTGGGGTGTACGCAGGGACTATCACACACGATAGGCCTTGGCCGACGCGGTAGGCCCTATGCGAGCAGGCTACGTGTATTTGGGGGGTTCGCGGGACTATCACACGCGATAGGCCTTTGCCAAGTGGGGCACGTGTATTACTGGGGTGCGCGGGGAGTTTCACACGCGGTAGGCCCTGTGCGAGCAGGGTAAGTGTATTACTGGGGTATGCGGGAAGTTTCACACGCGATTGGCTCTGTGTGAGCGGGGTACGTGTATTACTGGGGTTCGCGGGGAGTTACACACGTGGTAGGCCCTGTGCGAGCAGGCTATGTGTATTTGGGGGGTTCGCGGGGACTATCACACGCGATAGGCCCTAGCCAAGTGGGGCACGTGTATTACTGGGGTTCGCGGGGAGTTTCACATGCGGTAGGCCCTGTGCAAGCAGGGTACGTGTATTACTGGGGTACGCTGGAAGTTTCACACGTGATTGGCCCTGTGCGAGCGGGGTACGTGGATTTCGGGGGTGCGCGGGAAGTTTCACATGCGATTGGCACTGGGCGAGCGGGGTATGTGTATTACTGGGGTTCGCAGGGAGTTTCACACGTGGTAGGCCCTGTGTGAGAGGGGTACGTGTATTACTGGGGTTCGCAGGGAGTTTCACACGCGGTAGGCCTTGTGCGAGCAGGCTACATGTATTTGGGGGTTCACAGGGACTATCACATGCGATAGGCTTTGGCCGAGCGGGGCGCGTGTATTACTGGGGTTCACAAGAGTTTCACATGCGGTAGGCCCTGTGCGAGTGGGGCACGTGTATTACTGGGGTTCGCGGGGAGTTTCACATGCGGTAGGCCCTGTGCGAGCGGGGTACATGTATTACTGGGGTACGCGGGAAGTTTCACACACGATTGGCCCTGTGCGAGTGGGGTACGTGTATTTCGGGGGTGCGCGAGAAGTTTCACATGCGATTGGCCCTGTGCAAGCGGGGTACGTGTATTTCGGGGGTGCGCGGGAAGTCCCACACGTGAATTAGCAGTGTGGGTCCTTCCAGGTGTGCCCTCTACCCCCTCCATGTCCCCTGCAGGAAGATCACACCACAAGGGACTACCCTGCAACCCTGGTCATGTCCCGCAGGCAGCCCATCCATCCTTGGCCTTGCCCACCCAGCCAGGCCACGTGTCACCTTGCACTAGTGATCACCAACTCATGTCCACCTGCACCCCCACCCCCCATCAGTGAGGGGCACCTGCCAGCATGCCCCCACTCATGTCCCACTCATGTCCCCCTGCACCCCCACACCACAGCAGTGAGGGGCACCTGCCAGCAGGCCCCCACTCCTGTCCCACTCATTTCCCCCTGCACCCCCACCCCCCAGCAGTGAGGGTTACCTGCCAGCAGGCCCCCACTCATGTCCCACTCATGTCCCCCTGCACCTCCACCCCCCAGCAGTGAGGGGCACCTGCCAGCATGCCCCACTCATGTCCCCCTGCACCCCCACCCCCCAGCAGTGAGGGTCACCTGCCAGCAGGCCCCCACTCATGTCCCCCTGCACTCCTACCCCCCAGCAGTGAGGGTCACCTGCCAGCAGGCCCCCACTCATGTCCCCCTGCACTCCCACCCCCCAGCAGTAAGGGTCACCTGCCAGCAGGCCCCCACTCATGTCCCCCTGCACCCCCACCCCCCAGCAGTGAGGGACACCTGCCAGCATGCCCCCACTCATGTCCCCCTGCACCCCCACCCCCCAGCAGTAAGGGTCACCTGCCAGCAGGCCCCCACTCATGTCCCCCTGCACCCCGACCCTCAAGCAGTGAGGGGCACCTGCCAGCATGCCCCCACTCATGTCCCCCTGCATCCCCACCCCCCAGCAGTGAAGGTCACCTGCCAGCAGGCCCCCACTCATGTCCCTCCCCTACATGACATAAAGATGCACAATCATGGCCCACTTCTACACCAAATTACCACAGCACGCCACCCCATTCTTGAGACGCAATGATTTCCCAATCCACCCCACACTGACATGCCTATCTCAAGACACAAACCAAAGGTCAACTATGTACATCAACACATGTCCATCACACACACACACTGGTTGGCATTGATTGCGTAAACCCACATTTTCACATGCATGAACCCAATGAGCGAATCACACACATGGGAGTAAAATATCAAAATGTATTAGGGACAAAAGTAAAGCCATGAAATGAAAGCATAAAAAAATAGCAAACATGAAATGAAAAGCATGTCCAAAAGATGAGTAAATGAAAAGTATAACCAATCCAAAGAAATCCAAAAGAAAAACAGTCCAAACCCTCCCTTCACCAAAGGAAATCCAAAGGAAACGGAAAAAGAAAAATCCATTAATCCATGGTGAAATCCAAAGAAAAAGTTCAAATTAACCAATTGTCCAACTATGTACAATCTATTGTCAAAAAGAAAAATCCATTCATCCATGTTCAAATCCAAATGAAAAGTTCAAATAAATCCATTGTCCAACTATGTACAATCCATTGTCAAGGGTGCATGAGCCCAACGAAAGAAATGAAACCTACCTAAGAAACTACCTAAGACAAAATACTATATACAAATGTGTGGGGCATAGTCCAACCACCCCAAATCAATGGAAAACGAAAATGAAACCTAACACTATAAACTATTTACAATGGCAGCGGGCTAGTCCGATGGCTCACTTTTCGATGTCCTGGGCCAGGGCATCATTGAACTCCCGCTCAATGTCCTGGAGGCGGTCCTCTTCCATGGCCCAGAGGGTTTGCAGGGACGATGACATGTTGACCTCCAACTCCCTGCGAATTGCCTCGAGGCTCTCGGCCCGCCTCAGTGCCCTCCGCATGGAGTTCTCCACCCTGACCATTGTGAGCCGTACCTCTTCCGCCCGCTGCCGCTCCGCATCTATGGCGTGGCCCAACCGCTGCCACATGGAAGACACTTGTAATCCTGGGTCCTCCTGCCCTCTGGTCAATGCCTGCCCCTCCGATGGTGATGGCCCCGAGCCACCATGGCTCCCACCTTGTTGCTGCTGCTGCTGTGCCTGTGCCCCTGCTCTTGCTGCCTGCACGTCCTCCTCTGGCTGGGGTGCAGTTGTCGTGGTGGCCACCCCTGCTGGACGTCCGACTCCTGACTGTGGCAGGGATGCATCCTCCACCAGCCTGGCCGCTGGGTCAGAGGCAGCTCCACAGGGTACCCTGGTGATACATGGGTGGGAAGATGGCATGGAGGACGACTGTCGAGTAGGGGGTTCAGGTGAGGAGGGGGTTGCAAGAAGGTCCAGCACATGGAGGAATCCAGCACTGGTGACCCGTCCCAGTAGGTCAACGCAGTCAAAGAGGCATCCGAGATGACGTGCAGTGTCTTCACGAAAACACTGCAGGTCCCATTGACGCAACGCTAACCCAGCCAGGACAGGCTCAAACTTGTCCCGGATAGCCACGTCTACAGGGAGAGGAAGGCCAGTTGTTGTGCGCTCATCCCCTCCCTGAAAACGGGTCTGGACGTAGGCATCCCTGCTGGTGCCGTTTGATGCAGTCACAGGATATGGGACAGGATTACACACAGGCACCTCCGCGGCGGCCTGTGCTGCCTCCTGTCCCTGCCCCTGCACTGCACCACTAGCACCAGTGGAATCCCCACCTCCAGACCCCATGCGTGTCCCTTCCATGGCCTCCTCCTCCACCAAACCCCCCACCAACCTGGATGACTCCGTGCCATCTTCCTCCGTCGGACCCTGTGGGTCTCAGCTGCCCCTTCTGCTGCCGAAGAGTCCACCTCCAACCTCCGCCTCTAGGACCTACCCTTGGCAGCTGCGGCCTGGGACGCAGCACCAGACTCCTCACTCCCCAATGAGATGACAACACGGGAGGGGAGCTGGGCCTTGCGTCTGCGGCTGGTGGTGCGATCCCTGCCGTTTGCTCCACAGCACCCTCTCCGCCCTCTTCATCAGTTGACGCTGCAGACAGGGAGAGATAGAACACAGGCATCAGGGCACTGTACAATGGTCTGATACACACATGACAGTAGTACATGAGTGGCAGTGTCAAACTTCAGACAGGGCATCACATACCACAACACACATGTCATTTCAACTCACACACATGAGCAAATCAACAGGAATGTTGCACCAGGTAGCACCATCCATACAAAAACAACAGCATGAGCAGCCGAAGGTGAACCTGATGTCACATGCACGTTGCAGAACACATGCACACACGCCACCAGACTTACATGCAACTGTACATCTCCACCACCTGTCGCAGTGATAACATGCGCATTCATGTCACATCTGGCAATCATCCACCTACATGTCAGTGCACTTGCATCCATGTTGCATCACAGTTGCACACTTGTCAAATACACACACATGCACATGTACATACTTCAGAAACATGCAGCAGGAACCAGCATCCATGTGTGACACCACAACCATGGCACAGTACGTACACATATTTTTTTTACATGTCTGCACCCACACATGCTTTAGCACAGCATGCTTACCAACACATACACCATCGATGTGTCTCACACATGGGAAGAATCTCATGTGGCAGGGTCATGTCCCTACAAAGACATATGTGAAACCTGCACACTCATGGCACACCACAACATGCACAGCATCCAATCAGTACGCATGTACACTTACCACTCGACTCCAGACGGGTCTGCCTCTCAAGGACCTGGACGTGGAGCGCTGGGCGTATACGTTCCAGGACCCTCCATTGGTTGTTGTTCAGACGGACCTGGCACCCTTTGGCATCCACTGCCTTCAAGAGGCGCCGGGCCTTGTCGAGGGTCCTGGACCTGAAGTCCTCCCAGCGCTTTACAAAGGTAGCGGGCGCCCCTCTCTCGCAAGAACAGACATGATAACCTGTTCAGTGGTTATTAACCACTTGAGAGTTTGCAGCCACTGCTTTTACTCACTGTGCCTTTCACAGATGGGAAATATCCATTTGCATATCAGTCTTTGTCCTGCCCAGGGGCAGTCCAGCACCGAAATACAATGGCAATTCCAATCTGAACGAGAGTACCACCAGCAACCCCATACACGTGTTTCACCCTTGTTGGGGATCATCAGTGAGGTGAAGCTGATGCCTCTCTAAGCACAGTGAGAGGGAGACCACGTCTGGTTGCCCCCAGGAGACCTAGGGTTACCAATCCCAGGTTCCTTAAAAAATAGTTTTACAAAGGTAGCGGGCGCCCCTCTCTCGCAAGAACAGACATAATAACCTGTTCAGTGGTTATTAACCACTTGAGAGTTCGCAGCCACTGCTTTTACTCACTGTGCCTTTCACAGATGGGAAATATCCATTTGCATATCAGTCTTTGTCCTGCCCAGGGGCAGTCCAGCACCGAAATACAATGGCAATTCCTATCTGAACGAGAGTACCACCAGCAACCCCATACACGTGTTTCCCAGCGCTTCTTGACATGTTTGATGTCGCGGACTGCCACCCCCTCCTCGTTGATGGCAGTCACGATGTCCATCCAGATCCTCGTCCGTTCTTCATAGTCAGTGCGCGAACTTCTGAAGAGGGCATCATACTGCCCCAGGACTTGCTCCACCAGGACACCAACTTCCCTGGCACTGAAGCTGGTGGCCCTCTGCCTCTCTGGCTGGGGGTTGCCAGTGGTGTCAGATGGAGTTGTGCCCGACATGGCAACTCCAGAGGCAAATGTGGGTGGGCAACTGGGTCCTAGGGCTGGGCTTTGGACCGATGGTATCCCAGTCGGGAGTCTTGAGTTCCAGCAGGGGTGGGCACAGCAACTGCACCCCTGGATGATGTGCAGGCAGCAAATAGCAGGGCACGTGGGCAGCAGGCAGTCAGGCAGCAGCAGATGGCAGGTGGGAACGTGCTCGGGGCTCTGGGGGGAAGGAAAATGGCCTTCAGGGCAGGAGTGTGGTCTTCCATGTGTGTACACGTCGCCAGCTTGATACGGAGTGATTTGGCACGTGAAATAATTGCACATCAGCATGTAATTCGAGTAAAAGGGCCTTAGCGCGTAAGCGCATCTGTGACGTGACGTGCGCGGATGTTTCCCTCGTGACGGGTGCATAGTGAATCAGCACGTGAAGACATAGCAAGTACGCAAACTAATTGGACCAAAGGCCCTTAGCGCGTAAGCGCATCTGTGACGTGACGCGCAAGGGCGTTTCCCTCAATATGGGTGCATGTTCATTGTACACGTGCAAAAACTGCACGTCCGAGTGTCAGCTCATGTAATTGGATGAAAGGGCCTTAGCCCGTACACGCGTAAGTGACGTTGTACGTGTGGGCTGGTTTAAAAGGTACGTGTAGGACACCATTTTCTTGTACGTGCCTTTCGTGGAGAGCGAATGGGTGAATTTTGTACTTCATGTCAGTTCACACGCGATTACTACACAACGGTTCAAGTTCGTACTCCCTGTTACCTCTGACAGCGTTCAATTCTTATTTTTGCCTGTTTCCTCAGACAGCGTACAATTCTTCTTTTGGCGGGGGTGTTGCCAACGCGCACACGTGCGTCTTTTTCACGTTCTTTTTCCAGCCATACGGTGAGTCGCGCACGTATTTACCAACTGTGCTTGCCCCGTGTGTCGCGTACCCCTTAAGAGGTCTTTGTGGCTGTGTGTATTACACGTACACTTATTTTTGTGTTTCTGGGTGCCACAGCTTAGTGCGGGTTCATTTTTCCACGCACGTGGTCTACGATGGGTTGCGTGCACGTTCATTTTTGTTTTCGGGGTGCTTGTGCGTTGCGTGACCCGTCATCTTCCCCCAGGGGTCGCAGACAGCCTTGCTAGAGCACTACGGTACGAATTCCATCTAGTACCCTACCCCTTTCACACCCAATTGCCCAGGACAATAGTTTACTGCAACTCCCATACGCACAACAACATCAGTGCCATGGTTGGGAGGCGACCAAGCGGTAAGGGAGGCAAAGGTGGCCGAACTCCAAAAGGTGGGCGTGGTGGGCGCGGTAGGGGACGTGGCCAGGATTTGCAGGGTGCCCCTAGACCCCCATGTGTGGAGGACCAATCAGGGACACCCATGCCCCCCCATGGTTGTGGGAAACGTAGCTGACACCATCCCAGCTCAGCCCATGTTGGACTGGCCCATTTTGGCACCTGAACCGGCACAGGATGACTCCCAGGCTGACTTCCCGGTCAGCAAGTCTAAGCCAGATGTGGCGGTGCAAGTTGCTGTCACCAGGCCACATGGATCTGGGGCGGCAATGTCATCTGCTGCCCCAAGTAGGCAGGGTGTGGAGGCTGCAGGGGTAGCTGCAGCTCTATCCACCCCAGATCTGAGCCTCCCAGCCGGGACAGTGTCGGTCCAGGTCCATCAAACCAACGTTGGCCCTGCCAACATCACCCTGCAGCCAATGCCTGCACCAAGACCTATGGTCATTGTGCATTCGCACACTCTAGTACCCAGTCCACCTGCGCTTCTGCCCCTACTGACCAGAGCAGCGTAAGCCACTCAGGATCAGCACCACCTTTGAAAAAGAAGAAGAAGGGTGCTCTGGCACTACAGGCTGAGACCCCAGACACGGCTGCACACTCCGGCACGTCAAGGAAGCCTAGCTTTAATGATGCCGAACTTGATGCACTTGTGGCCTATGTGTCGGCACATAGCCGCAAAATGGTGGTGACTGCAGGGTGCAAGACCACACCAGGTCAACGTAAGGCACACTGGCAGACCATCGCGGACATCATTAGTGCCCTTGGATTTGTGAGGCGCACAGCTGATGATTGCTACAAGCGGTGGAATGACCTGAAACACAGAGCAAAGAACAAGTTGGCCTCAAATCATGCCTCTACTCTGGTGACTGGCGGTGGGTCTCCACAAGAGGACAACCAACTCACTGAATATGAGTCTGTTGCTGGAACCTTCGTCACAGAGGAACAGATCTAAGGCGTGGGAGACCTACCAGATTATGATGCATTGTCCGGTGAATGCCCATGCATGTGTGTGTAATCCATGTGTATGTTGTTTGGGTGACGGGTTCTGATTGAGTGCCAGGTGAGGGTGTGTACTCCTGAGTGGTATGGGTCACCCATGTGCTTCCCCCAAGACATTCACCGGCCTTGGATTTAGGTATGACAGTATCCCTTCTGCCCAAAGTATCCAATTAGCGCCACATTACTGCAGTTGCCCTTGAACTGTCATCTAGCAACAACATTGTTCTGATTTTTTCAGTGTTAATTCAGGCTGATTGTTCATTTCTCCCTTTTTTGCAACACATTTTCCAGCCCTAATGCCACATATGTGACATGCTTCTGTCATTGATTACACCCCACATTGGCCCACATTTGTTACCTTGTTATGTGAATGATTTGACCATTCAGGCTGATTGCGTATTGGCCTGCTCACATTAATTTTTGGGGCCTGTTTGAATGTGGTACATGATAGTTGTTTCCTGTCATGTTGAAGTGACCAACCATTTATGTGTTCATCTGCATGCCATCACTGTATTATTGCACACTGGATGTGTTGCAGTGTGTGGAACATGCATGTTTTGTCACACTATGTAGCATTTTTCATCTCGTCATGTCCATCTCACATGGATGGGTGACAGTACTCATTCACTGACATATGGCTGTACTTGTCAAATGTACCATAGCTATGCTACATGCCATCTGTGTGCTGGCATGTGTCATGTATGTGTATTGGACGTGCCACTCACAGGCTAATGTGTGATGCCAGTGCTACCCAGCATGCAGCAAATATGTTGTTTTTCCAACTTGGTGTCCTCAGTGTCTGCTTTTTGCCTCCCCTTCCAACTCATTGACAGTGCATGCATGCCAGGGTTATAGTCATGTGGGACATGTGTAATTCATGTACTGGATCTCTGGCTTGTCAGGCCTATGTGTGTGCTATGGTGCTCATGCCTGTTTCCATTTGTTGTCTTTCATGTTTTTGCAGGTGATGACGCACTTGATGCTGTTGAGGTTGAGGAGATGGTGCAGACCCAAGAGGAATCTCAGGCACGACCGGGCACCAGTGGGGGACGTGGTGTGGTGGTGGGTTAAAACCCAATCTTACTGCAGACCATACTGTCCAGGGGTGTCTCTGGGTGCACCTCTCCAGACCTCTATTCAGGTGCTGAATCGGATGATGAGACTTATGTGCTGGCGCAGTTGAGTGTTTCTGGCAGGGATTCTGTTCTGTCCAACCCACCTGCACCAAGGGTAGAACCCTCTATGGGGATGTCAGTGTTGGTAAATCCACCTTTGGTGGTTACGGATGCAGGGTCACACTCCACAACATCTGATCCTGTTCCTGGGCCAGCAGATCAGAGGGGGAATGCAGTCCTGCAGCCTCAGGCAGTGCCGGCACAGCAAGGTGCAGATCGCCTTGCACCAAACAGGTGTAGTGCCCGCCGACGTGGTGGCCGTATGCCACCAGGCAATACTGTATGGGAAAACACCATTTACAGTGTAGCAGCACAACAGGGAGCATTGGTTGAAATGGTGGCTCATGCAATGGAGAGGGTGGCCACTTCCATTCTCCACCCTGAAAGGAAGATGGAGCAACAACAGCAGGCAACAGACTGCATTTGCCAATCACACAGAGAAAACATGTTGGCGTCCAACAGGGACCGACGGGCGGCACTGGAGACTCTGCGCAAAGCCATATCAATAGAGTCACAGGGCCACAGGGAAGCCCTGAGGGTAGAACTCCATAACCTCAGTGAGACTCTGGGTGAAATTGAGGCTTCCCGAAATTTTAGGGCAGAACAGCAGCAGGAGCAGCTCACACGTTTGCTCTCAACTGAGCTGCAGGCTACCCGTGAGGAGATCCGGGCATCACGTGAGGCCATGCGTGCAGAAATGCAGGCAACCTGTGAGGTGCTGCATGGTGATCTCCGCACTATCATCCTCGAGAATCAGACCTTCCACACCCGCATGCTTGCTGCAATGGAGGACCATACCAGGGCTTTGTTTGAAGGCTGCCTCCCATAGCACCACCACCTCTTGAAGCAGCAGCAGAAGGTGATGAGAGCGACAGCAGCACTTCTCCCACACTAGCGTAGCCGTGCAGGCCATGAGCCCATGGAGGTATTTTTTTTTCGCAACATCCACGCAGGTGGGTGTTGGTGTGCACCCTGTCCTCGAACCTGCTGGGTGGCCTCCCCTCCTGTCCACCACATGGCCATTTTTGATTTTTTCTTTTTTTTTTTACAGTGTGTTGCCTTGTGTGGCTCCCGTGGGCATCCACTGTGTATTCCGGCTGGGCACATGCAGGCTTGTCCTGTGTTTGGGTTAGAAGCGTGGGTTCCTGACACACACACCCCTCCTGCTTCCCGTTTCCATGGGCTTTGAAAGGGTGTGACCAAGTGACAGTGACTTACACAGTGACATTGGGCTCCCATGAACTGTGTGGGCAGTCTGTAGTCATAATTGTGTGGACATCCCTACTGGGGTTTGTTTTTGTATTGAACACTGCATGGTGTATTGATATGTGCTTGTGCATCCATGTCTTCCTCCATATTCGCAGGTACCTTCTTCATGTCTTCACAAGGCCGTCTCCTTTGCAGATGCAGTTCATGTTGTATGCATTACACTGACACATTTGCCTGACAGCAACACTCTGCAGTTGGAAGTGGTCGATGTGCTGGATTATTCAGGTTGTAAGACTTGCACTACTTTGAGTTTGTACTGTCATATTTTTGCAATGATTCATGCTGTGTTGCTGTATTGTGTTGCTGGTAAGTATTTGGTCATGTGTGCTGTTTGTTATTGATTACTGGGAGCATATTGTCTGTGGCCTCTTTCCATTAGGGACAGTGCACTTTGTGACACTTGTGTCATGTGTTGTGCATTCCTATGTTTGCTTTCACACTGCATGACATGCCATGGTGTGTTGGGTGGCGGAGATGGAGAGGGGTTGGGTGACATCGAGCTATTTTCATGTTGTTTTTTGCAAGGGGGTAGTCGTTCATGCAGCATAAATGTGTGTCTTTTTGTGACACAGCATTGGTTGTCTTTCGGTAGGTAGGGATGCACACAATGTAACACTTCCAGTTGACCAATCTCAGGCTGGTATGGTTGTGACCGTTGACTGTCCCTTATGTCATCATCATTGATTATCAGCTGGTATGAGCCAGGGCTGTGTGCACTCCACAGGGGTGTGATTTTAGGTAAAGTAATTAGCCACCAGCTGCGTACGGGCTGCCTTACTATGTGCTCTTTCCCCTCCCATGCGCAGCGGCCGTGCATGTGGTTGGGGATGTGGGGGCACCACCATGTCCACCGGCAGGCCCCGGCGGGTTGCAACATTGTGCAGGACACATGCTGCCACTATGATCCTGCACACTACTGGGGGCGCGTATAGCAGCTGCCCACCAGAGCGGTCAAGGGAGCGAAAGCGTGACTTGAGCACTCCGAATGTGCGCTCCACTATGCCCCGGGTTGCAATATGGACTGTGGTGTATCTTACCTCGGGCGGTGTGGTGGGGTTCCGAATTGGCGTCATCATGTGGGTGCTCAGAGGGTAGGCACTGCCCCTGGGGAGGTGATGATGGGTATCATTAGTGGGGTTGTGACATTACTCAGTATCTGATATGCATGCATGTGCAGCAGCATTTATACTCACCAAGCAGTCATGTATCGCCATGCCGCCCAGCTTCTAGGTCCCGGTTTAGGGTTGACATTCTGTAAATGAAACTGTCATGGGTGGACCCTGAATAGTTGGCATATACTGAGGTGATGATTCCCTTGGCATCACATACTACCTGCACATTGATGGAATGCCAGTGCTTGCGGTTTCTATAGATGTGCTCAGTTTCCCTGGGAGGACGTAGAGCCACATGGGTGCAATCAATGGCACCTAGCACTTTGGGGAAGTGTGCCACCCTGTAAAAATCCTGGACGTCAGCCTGTCTTTCTGCAGGTGTTCTGGGCAGGTATATGTGCCTGTGGACTGATGGGTGGGCAGTCATGAAGGCCAACACCTGGTGCAGGTAGCGTGACTGCGTGGCCTGTGACACCCCCCCCCCACTATGGCACTTGTCCGCTGAAATGAACCAGTGGCCAAGAAGTGCAGTACATTGAGCACCTTTTCCAAGGGGCTCAGTGCTTAGGAGCACAGGGTGGGTGATGTGAGGTCATCCTCCCACTCACTCACTCACCAGGTTGAGTATTATGTGAGGTGGAAACCTGTACCTCCCATACACCTGGTCATCAGGCATTCCAAAAAGGCTGGTCCTGGGTGTAAAAATTCTGGCCATGACTATCCTCCTCCTCCTGCGGTGTCCCATGACCACTGCTGCGAGGAATGGTATATTCATTGTAGCGTCTGAGCTTGTTTGTTGTTTGCGCGCAATTTTATGCTGCGCGGGTCCGCGTACGCCTGCTTCCTGCTGGCGTACGTGTTTCCGGATTAGCGCATCTTTTTTGGCACACGCGTTTGCCCTGTTCGATTCCATGAACACGTGTTATTTCACTTAGTTTCCTGAGATCTGCTCTTGCCATACTTTGCACTATTTTCACTATTTCCAAACCAAACAAACTCAACCTCAGTGCAGTCTCTATGGGGACACACTTTGCATGCCTGGGATGATGGGTCACCTTAAACGAGCTGTTGTCAACATTGCATTGCAGCGCAAATATCACTTTCAGTGCCATGGCTCAGTGGGGAGGCGGGAAGAGATAGAGTGACCTGGCCAGTTATGCTTACACTCGCAAATAGGATGACATGGTCCTCATGATGCAGAGCCGAGGAGGTCATAGCTGGGTGCATGATTGTCTCTTCTCTTCTATGCTAATTACAGGAACTGCTTTGAAATCATGTGTAGCACAGCTGGCCTTGTGAAAACGGGCAAGGCCAACTTGAGAATTGGGCTGGGCTCGCAACAATTTTTCCAGTAAATGACAAAGATGTAAACATATATCTTTGCCTCCACATTCCACAAGTGTTAGTGCTTGTGCACATCATATTCATTCACCTTCTGTTTGTAATCAATACCATGTTTAGGCATGTCATTTTTAGTGATTGATTATGCGCTCGCTTCAGAGATCTCTGTTCATCCAGCTTCAGTCACAGCTTTGAATCCCATGTGGCCTGACTCAACGCTTCTTACTTCAGCGGTAAATACAGTGAGTACTAGCAAAATGCATAATATCGCCTGTTATTGCGGTACTTGGCAGAAATGAATCTGGCATCAAGCGGTATACATAAATGGGCTATTTATGTATCATTATAATTAATAACACAAATCAAAAAGGACTACTGGGTATATCAATTTTCTCTAACACCTACGCTAAAGCAAGGTTTTGCATTATGTCATCTAACATTAATGAAGAGAAAACGAGCCAACTGTGAATCAATTAGGATTGTAAAAGGCCAGTTACAAATTAAGTTATAATTCTAATTAAAGCAAAATGTTTCTTGTGGTAAAATATGTCTTCCTCCAATAACTTCAGTTAATTTATAATGTTGCTGCTTTAAGATAACACAAATGAAGCAATAAAATCAACTTCTTTGTATTCAGTGGAAAAACAGTTATCTGTAATTTTTGGGATGGAAAAATGAGAATATAACTGAAAACAGAATACAATTTCTTTTGAAGCACTTGATAAACACAGCCAGAACTAAAATGAAATTAGCACAGAAAGCATAATGCCCTGATCATAGTGCAACCAAATCTCAAAGTGTAATTAACACTGCAGGATGACACGACCGTTGGTTCCTTTATTCCTGAAAACCGTGCAAATTCTTGATACCTTTTCCACCCTTTCCCTTCAAGTACAGACTATTGGCCTGTTGGAACTAACCAATCTGCTTCGGGTGATAAGTTTCTGTGAATTTACAATGCTGCTTTATATGGGAAGCTTTTGAGATCACTGTGATAGGGGACAGCACACACAAGTGGCTAAAAAGTGGTTGTCGGTGGTTGTCGGATGTCTGCGGGGTCAAGAGGAGATAGTGTCAGTCTCATTCCTGTTTATCCCAACTTTGCATGCCCTCGCCGAGTCTTAGCAGTGTCTGCATAGAGCAGTGGAAGACCCGCGGTAAGAACCTTTCGCACTGGTATTAACTTTAACAACATTAACCAAACTGAGACTCACTTCTCCTCACGAATATTATATCATTTTTGTATATAGACTTTTGCCCGGCTCGTAGCCTACAGCCCGTAAAAAACATGCCAGGAAAGACTGTTAGTCAATCCACAGCTTACAACCTACGAAAAGATAAGCTTCATATAAAACTTAGCATCTGTATCACACTCATCCGGGCCTGACGTTCTAGATACCCCCTCTGAATTCTAGCATTGTTACCACCAATACGCAAAAATCAAAAAAACAGAAAAGAAGAGAGATCCAAAGGGAAAAAAACAGCAAACAAATGTGGGCACCATAATCAGTCAGCTTGTTAAGGAGGCTTCTGCATACCCGCTAACTAGACCCAATGAGTATCACTGACTGGTTTCCATTCTGGCCGAGATTAACAACTCAGAAGTAAACAACCGGCCATCAAATCGAAAACCTACAACCAACTTGGCTGACAATGTTACATCAGGTCCGTTCTCAGGTCCCACACAAGTCTCACCTGTTCTTGATTCTAAAATCCTTACTATTGGGCCAGTAAAAACATTAAAGAATTCAAGGATTTAGATCGTGCTGCTGTTTTGAAATTACTGATGAAGATACCATCTTTAAGGATACTCAACAGCACAGATTTCATTGTTATAGAACATCTGGAGGAGGAGTAACATGACTTCATTGCTGTCTAGCTGAAACAGCTGTCCTGTTTCAAACTCACCAATTAACTTTGAGCTCGCTTGGCTACGCATTGGATATTAAGGTTCCTGGCAAACCATTGCCAAGCTGCTGTAAATGATGTACCAAGGAGCTGAAAATGGGGATAAAGGAAACCAAAACTGATATTGGGCATATCAATAAATCTTCTGCGAATTTCCAAGGCTGGGAATGGCTAAAACGTTCCTGCCCCAACAGTGTATGGTCTCCAAATGAGGCCTAAAGCTGGAACACAAGCACTTGCTCTCCGAAGCGGGATCCCTCTCTATGCTGCTGGAGCAAGATATTTTTATGTTCCAGGAGACATGGTTGTCCGATATGGTGTACCTTGAAGGGTTTATTATCAATCAAGTCTTGGCTAAAAATGCCCACTGGGAAGACCAGATGGTGGTCTCATGATCGGGGGGTTAGGCAAACTTTATGCTCTGATTTACTAACTACCACTCCTGCCAATGACAATGGGCCTCATTACACGGATGGCGGTAGGGATTTACCGGTACCAGTAAAATACCGGTACCGGTAAATCCTTACTGCCTTACTACGAGGTCCCTTTGCGGGTTGGGGGATTTAACGCCTGCTTTTTGCAGGTGTTAAAATCCAACCCGCTAAGGGACCTCGACCTAATTACGGCACCGCAAAATTGCGGTGCCGTAATTAGCGCCTTCCCCATTCCCATAGAGCCCTATGGGGCAGAAATGGAAATGGGGAAGGGCAATGGTGGAAGGGGGATTTACCGCCCCTCCAACCTTGGAATGGGGTGGTAAATCCCCTTTCCGCCAAGGCGGTGCCGTTATTTTACCAGCATGAGCCATGGCGCTAATAGCGCCATGGCTCACTGCCTACCGTGTAATGAGGCCCAACGTAATGGCTGTAGAAGTCACCCTCAATGTTGGAGTGGAAAGTACATATATGCTTCTAGTAAATGTGTATGACTCCCCCTGGGAGGAATTTTACTGAAGACATTTTTACATATATAAATACAGTCTGTGCAGATTGGGGATGTGATCTTGATCATGAATTTACGGTGGTATTTGGAGATTTGAATACACGTTGTTGGGATAATGATTAGTTCCCTTCTTTTAACAATATTAACCCCGATAGTGTACTCAGACAGAAAAAAAGTGAATAAAAGGGGCCACTGTTGGGTTGCATTCTTTAAGGAATGAGAGCTGGTAATATTTAATGGTCATAACAGAGGTGATATACCAGGAAAGGAAGCACGGAGGAGTTGTCAAAGTTGGGCAACACTTGATTATCTTTTTGGAAGCAATTACATTCTTGAATGTGCACAAGAACTCCAGGTATTGATAAATGCCAATAGCGACCACTTCCCACTTATGTTGACTCTGCAGCTCCCTGTAGGAATCCACAATGAATTGGAAATCAAAGGTATACTCCCTAGCCACTCAGGTCACCTCAGAGAGTGTTCTGGAGCAACATCGCCAAAGCCAGATCTGTTGTAAATAATCTTGCTTTGCCCTATTGGAAACTATTTAAAGCTTATACAGCTGACAATATGGAGATTTGGTTAAGTACTCTTACTAAAGATGTGGCGTCAGTTAGAGGAGGTTGGCTGATGACAGTTGGTAGAGGTATTTGTCAGCCATTTGATAATGAAATTCATATTGTAAAAAGAGTGATGCCCAGAGAAGTCAGAAGTCTGAGACAGACTGAGCTCTCTGGACCTGAGATTCATCACGAGTCGAATAAGATTAAGAACTTATATCGAACTTGGCTAAACAACTGGAAAAAAACACAGTGGCAGTAGTTGATAGGGGCTCTTTGAGGGAAAACACAAGGGAAATTTGTCCTTAGCTAAAGGTCCAAAGGATGCCCATATTATAAATCCAATTGGTGAGCATGTCTGGCTAAGTTATATTGCGGAAAAGATGAAGTCCTCTTCTGTGATCTCTTCCATACAGATTATAAAGAACTCTAAGCGCTGGCACATAGATAGCTCTTCTAAGGTTGTAATAGGTGCCATATTAATACATTAAAAATCTCTAAGGCTCCCGGCCCAGACGGAAAGCTAATGTAGTCATCACAAAAGATCCCAGAGGGTGGGCTTCTCGTTTAGAAGTTCTGTTTGATAAAGTCTGCATTGAGCACACAATGCCGGCCACATGCCGGCAGTCTGTATTGATTTCTATCTACAATAATTAGAGACAGGAGTCAGCCAGAAAATGACAGACTGCTGTCCATATTGGTCGTGACTGGCAAGTTGTTTTCAGGTTTGGTTTTGAAGGAGGTCCAGGCCTGGCTGAGTCTGATAACATTCTCCATAGCCTCCAGACTGGCTTTCGACCGGATTCTTCCAGGATCCACAACAAATGATTGTTAGACCGTTTGAACCTTGAGTTCCAACAAAAGGAAGCTCCAGTCCTGTACATAACATTTGTTGGCTTTAGGTTATATTATGTTATGTTATTTTAGCGCCTTATATACCATTGGTATGGTCTGAAGGCGCTGGTCGATTGAACGCCCTTGGGAACCGAAGTTCAGGTCAGTAGAGAGAGTAGAGAGAGTCAAAAGTGCATGTGAGCACCGGGTATGTGTGCAATTGGTGCGGTATTCGTGTAATAGATGCTTCTTAGCGGTAGGTGTGGTGGTTGAGAGATCAGGAGTATGTGTTCATTCTGGCAGGATTTATCCAGACCGAATGTGGCTGCATTAGGCCTGAGGAGAACGCCTGGCTGGGGGGTGTGTAACCAGCAGTGCTTCCTTAGAATGATGGGGAGTGAGCGGCGGATGTTGGTATGAGAACAGTTATACCGAATGGTGTCATAGTATCTCTGTGTTCTGGTTGAGTGGTGGTGTAAAGAGGAGAGTAAGCGTGGTGGTGTGATATGATGGGTTATATGCTCTTTCAAACATTCCCTGCATTCCAACCATACTATGCACGTCACGCAATTCTATGCGCTCTAGTCCATTCCATGCACTCTTCTTCATTCCATGCACCCCAGTCTGCTCCACACACTCCGGTCTGCTCGACGCACTCATGCACTCCAGTCCGCCAGCGCGCTCAAGTCCATCCCACATATACCAGTCTGCCCCATGCATGCACTCGTTTCTGCCCCGCGCATGCACTCCTGTCTGCTTCATGCATGCACTCCTGTCGGCCTCATGCATGTATTCCTGTCGGCCTCATGCATGTATTCCTGTTGGCCTCATGCATGCATTCCTGTCAGCCTCATCCCCTCTACGCACTCTTCCCCTCTACGCACTCATCCCCTCTATGCACTCATCCCCTCTATGCACTCATCCCCTCTAAGCACTCATCCCCTCTGTGCACTCATCCCCTCTACGCACTCAGCATCTCTACGCACTCATCCCCTTTACGCACTCGTCCCCTCTACGCACACATCCGCTCCCCGCACTCGTCCGCTCCCTGCGCTCGTCGGCTCCCCACGCTCATCCGCTCCCCGTGCTCATCCGCTCCCTGCGCTTATCCGCTCCCTGCACAAATCTGCTCCATGCACACATCTGCTCTATGCACTCATTCGATCTCTGCACTCGTCCGCTCCCCGCACTCGTCTGCTCCCCGCACTTGTCCGTTCCCCGCACTCGTCACTTCCCCGCACTCGTCCGCTCCCAGCACTCATCCGCTCGCCTCACTCATCTGCTTGCCTCACTCATCCGCTCCCCGTATTCATCTGCTCCCCGCACTCATCCGCTCCCCTCACTCATCTGCTCTATGTACGCATCCGCTCTATGCACTCGTGCTTTCCACGCATTCAACTCATCTGCTCCCCACACTCATCCGGTCCTGGCACTCATCTGCTCTATGCACTCATCTGCTCTATGCACTCATCCGCTCTATGCACTCATCCGCTCTATGCACTCATCCACTCTATGCACTCATCTGCTCTAAGCACTTGTGTTTTCCATGAATTCAACAGCAATATGCGCTCGTCAGCCCTATAAAGTCATTCGCTAATACGCAGTAATCCTGTTCTATATATTCATCTGCTCTCTACACTCATCCGCTCTGTACACTCATCCGCTCTGTACACTCATCCGTTCTATACACTCATCCGCTTTATACACTCATCCGTTCTATACATTCGCCAGGTATGCACATTTATCTGCTCCAGCAATCTACACACTCTCCGCACTTCCGTACTCATCTGGTATCGACACTCATCTGCTCTACATACTCATACACTCTACACACTCATCCGCTTTAACATGTTCATCCATTTTAAACCTTCATTCGATCTACATACTCATTCGAATTACATACTGATTCAATCTATATAGTCATCTGTTCTTCCACTCATGCATTCTTCCACTCAGCGCATTCATCTGTTCCTCACGCTTCATCCATTCTAACTATTTCATCCACGCCATTCGCTTTGTTCGCTCCTCATGCATTATGTCCATTTCGGTAGTTTAAATCTCTTTACTGTTTCCCTATGATTTATTCTTTACTCTTTTAATTCTGTTTGTCCTTCTAGTTTAAATTAAGAGTTATTAGCTGTCAATTTCTCGCATCAGGTAGTTTGTTGGATTGGTGTCAATGAGATGCTGTTAGTCTGTTTGGGTTAGTTTGGTACCGGTTGGTTTTAGGGGAAGAGCCAGGTTTTCAGCAGTTTGCGGAAATACATTAAATCCTCAGTTAGGCGGATGTGGGATGGGAGCGAGTTCCACAGGGTGGGGGCCAAGGCTGAGAATGATGATCCGCCCATCCTGACTGAGGTAATCTTTTGACTTAGTAAACAGGACAAGGCCCTGGGATAAAATGAAGACTCTGGGTTACGCAGGTGGCTGCTAACATAATCCAGAGGCTTCACAATGATATGGGCACCAGAGTTTGTCTGGATAATGATGGGAGGGTGACCTTGTCCTTGCAGTTAAACAAGGGAGTCAAGCAAGGTTGCGTGCTAGCTCCCCTGTTATTTAATCTTTACTTAGTAGACCTGTCGGAACGGATGTTGACCAGCTCAAATTGTCCTCAGTAGCCATCAAACTGTTACATTTGGAACTAGGGCTGATTTCATTAGGCGGACAGGTGGAGCGGAAGAGGGGAGAATTATACATAAAATCTAAAATAGCACCAACATGCCCTCTCTTGAAAATCCTCAGTACCAATTGCGGGAGGGATCGTCTCACTAGAGGTGATAGTTTTGACGACCTTGTTATGCTAACATTCAAAACATTAAATTGGTTCCCAAATTGGAAATCAAGAGGTGGCAACTGAGTGTTAAAAGCCTCATTCAAGGCAAAATACGATTTATGGGATTGGATAAAAGCTATGACCACATTTCCACTCTACAAAGTTATAGGCATGTGTCTAGAATGGTGCATGCGTTTAAAAGACCACAACTGTCCATTATTCAGAGCCCTAATCCTGAAATACATATGCTTCTACTCTGTTAACGAACAAACCAACTTCCATTATTGTCATTATTCCACTCTCAGTTGAAATGATCTCTATATGAAAGAAACTGTTGTGTCTGTGCAAACTCCATGGTTATTTGGAAAATGCAAAACATCTATTTATAGAGTGTATGATTTTGGGTGCTTTTTACAGTTGGGCTTGCAAGAGTCTTGTAAGTGACTATGGGCCTCATTACGACCCTGGCGGTAGTGGGTTAAAGGGGGCTGGTAGAGTTGCCGGCCCTGTTAACCTCCTACCGCCTCATTACGAGGTCTGCTCGCGGGACCCGCTAAGGACGCCTGGTAAATCCACACATCCTTAGCGGGTCCCGCAAGCAGACCAGGATGCTAACAACGGGCCCGTCATTAACGGGCCCGTTGTTAGTATCATCCCCACTCCCATTGAGCCCTATGGGGGCTGAAATGGGAATGGGGATGTACCGGGTCCGGGTTCCCTGAATGGGGAAATACCGGGCCCTCCAAGGTTGGAATGGCCCGGCATCTCCCCACTCAGGAAACCCGGACCTGGTACCCGGAATGGGGGTAGCCATGCCGCAAAAAGCAGCATGGTTACCTCCAGGGTCGTAATGAGGCCCTATGACTCTATAAAATCAGATGACTTTTGGAACTATTGTATACATTCTCCCTCAGTATCTGTACATATACTCTACAGTGTCTGGACGCAAATAGGAAAGCTAATAGGTATTGTGGTAAAATTACACAGATGCTGAACAACAATAGTGACTGCAGGAATAATTATATACAGAAGCCTACTTGTACATTCTGTAGCACATAATTGCATGTACACTAGTTGAATATCAGTTCCTATTTATTTTTAGATTGCTAGTTTGCACATATGCAATAACTGTGCACTGATATCGTCAATCACACTTTATTTACCCACTTGCATATTTGCACATGGTATTAGAGCAAACCCAGTGTAGTATGGATTGTATACTTTGATTAATAACAATACTGATGTCTACTTATTTACTTGCACGCTGCTTACTTGCACATATGCATTATCTGTGCATTGGTATTTGTAAATTGCACTTTACCTGCTTGCTTATTTGTACATGGTACTTGAGTATTATTAGTGTAGCATGAATAGAGGTTTTTCTTTTCATTATTATTGAAGTAAGATTGTTTATTCCATGATGAATAAAAACAACAATTAACAGTGTTTTATTCTTAGGATTTTTATGGTTATGATGATTCTAGGATTTGAAACCTGTATACATATATATGTGTGTGTCTATGTGTAATATTAATGATTTGTAAAAGGTTGTTTGGCTAATTATAATAAATACATTTTATACATTTAAATTAAAAAATAGATAGATAGATAGATCGATAGATAGATAGATAGATAGATAGATAGATAGATAGATAGATAGATAGATAGAACATGTGTAGATAGTTAGATGGATATATAGATAAAAATATAGATTGGAAGATCGACAGATAGATTGATTGATTAATTGATTGATCGATTGATTGATAGATCCATAAAAAGACAGACATATAGCTAGATAGAAACAAACACAGACCAGAAGGGTGATAGATAGATAGATCCAGAGATAGAAAGAAAGATAGATATAGGCAGATAGAGAGATAGATATAGCAAACATAGACATGCATTAGATAGATAGATAGATAGATAGATAGATAGATAGATAGATAGATAGATAGATAGATAGATAGATAGATAGATAGATAGATAGATAGATAGATAGATAGATAGATAGATAGGGACATGGGTAGATATGATAGACAGGGAAATATGTGGATATATAGCCAGGAAAAGAGAGAGAGTGAGAGAGAGAGAGAAGAGATAGATAGATAGATAGATAGATAGATAGATAGATAGATAGATAGATAGATAGATAGATTCATAGATTCATAGATTCATAGATTCATAGATTCATAGATTCATATATATATAGATAGAAGGATAAAGACATGGGCAGATATATAGGCAGATAGAAAGATAGATAGAAAGATAGATAGATAGATAGATAGATAGATAGATAGATAGATAGATAGATAGATAGATAGATAGAACATGTGCAGATAGTTAGATGGATATATAGATAAAAATATAGATTGGAAGATCAACAGATAGATTGATTGATTGATTAATTGATTGATCGATTGATTGATAGATCCATAGAAAGACAGACATATAGCTAGATAGAAACAAACACAGACCAGAAGGGTGATAGATAGATAGATCCATAGATAGAAAGAAAGATAGATATAGGCAGATAGAGAGATAGATATAGCAAACATAGACATGCATTAGATAGATAGATAGATAGATAGATAGATAGATAGATAGATAGATAGATAGATAGATAGATAGATAGATAGATAGATAGATAGATAGATAGATAGGGACATGGGCAGATATGATAGACAGGGAAATATGTAGATATATAGCCAGGAAAAGAGAGAGAGAGAAAGAGAGAAAGAGAGAGAGAGAGAAAGAGAGAGAAAGAGAGAGAAGAGATAGATAGATAGATAGATAGATAGATAGATAGATAGATAGATAGATTAGATAGATAGATAGAAACATGGACAAGCAGCAGGGAGTTATATATATATATATATATATATATATATATATATATGTATATATATATATAGAGAGAGAGAGAGAGAGAGAGAAAGATAGGCAGACAGAGGGATAGATTTTTAGAGAGATAGATGTAGACATCATCTACAGTGCCCGCCCCCTCACCACTGTCATGTTGGAAGAACAACAAAAAGACACTGTGCATGACACCTGGTACCGTCCTAATACTCCATCGAAGATACGAGAGCCGTTATGTGCTCAGACAATCGTATTGAATGTACCCTCACACTGATGAGGTAAAAGGATGTCTACATACACACAAAAGTGAAATCTGATAAGAATAAAGTGACGTCATAAAGTGGAGACATGAGGACACACGGAAACGATATGTGAATATTTAAAGAAAGAAGATGTGACTGAAGTAAAAAGGTAATATGTATGCAAATACAAAGAAGTCATATGCACTGAGAAGATAAGTGTGAAGAGCTGCAGTAGATGTACTTATGCAGAAGTGCAAGGTAGATGAGATAAATAGAAGCTTGCTGCAGTAGAAAATAAAGTGGTCATGATGAAAAGATGTACGTTGAATCTGTAAAAAAAGTGAGCAAGAAGCCTGAAGGAGAGAGACCAAGGCTGCAGAACTGACAGGTGCTGCAAAACAGCTTCATGGTAGGAACAAAGAATATCTGTTTGGCCTGGGATCAAAGATGTCACATCAAGAAGCAATTGCAAGGCACAACCAGAGTCGGGGTGGATAAGCTGCATATGCATAACATATTTCTCTTAGATTAAGTAAAGGAGCAAACATTTGCAAGTGACAAGTATTTAACAATCAAAAATGCAGAAAGCATATACAAGACGGAGCAATCAAGTCTCCAGAGGCCAGGAGGAATAATAGCACCCAGTATCATGTAATCAAATAGCACTAAATAAAAGGTCAGAACGGGCAAAATAATTGTCTCCTCACACGTGGTGCAAGACTGTTAAGGCCTATTCATCAAGCTCCAGTTGAAGATAGCAATGTACTATCACTCCCTTAAATGTCCTAAGGAAGAGAACAGTCGGCAAAGTCAACTACAAAGAAGAAGTCTTGGCTTAGGGCCTAAATGATGAGGGATGGTAGGCTAACTGACCAAGTGGGCAATGGTCTGACACTGCTCCCTGAACCTGGTTTTGTTTTCCTTATGTGCTCCTAACAAGCCAAATGTCCAAGGTTGGGAGAGAATGCCAACCAATCATGAGGGCCTATGGAGCAATGAACCATACATTGTTGCAGAAGCCAATCTGAGTTTATGGCCCTTTGGAAGGTGCATATGAAGTGGATGGGATTATACCAGAATAATTCTGAGTCCAAATAACCAGACAAAGTGAACAAGATGGAGAGTTACTGTTTTATGAACAATGATCTAAAACAGGGAGGTTACAACAAAAATCAATGGACATTAACTCAGTCTCTCAATGATCTCCACAAAAAATACAATTCATATACTCAATAATGCATCAGAGTGACGTCATACTACGTGGCAATAGTGAAAAACCTATAAAGGGTCAGGATTGGTTAAGGGAAACATCTAGATATACAATCATATAGGAGCTACAATTGTAATTGGCTGTCCTTTATCAGGTGAACAACTTATGCCTACCTCTTAAAACATGTCATTTCAGAAACATTCAATACACAGTTTCTCATTGGTCTTACAAGCAATAAGGTCCTTCGTTATATGGAATTGGTTGGAACGCTTGTGCCTTGTCTGGAACATTCAGTTAATTTAGCAGCGTGTAAGGCCAGAAACAGGTGAAGGGAGACAGGACATGAAGCCACCTCACCACCTAATTAGCCTAGCATCTCTCATCACCCATGCCTTCTGCCATGAAATTGTCCTTGTACTTGGCCTTGTAGAGTATTCTCATCTTTGGGAATGCAAGGGAGTGTGGGCACTCGCTATTGTGTCTGGAATTCCAAGTTCAAACTGTATTTCCATCCTTGGCTCACATGACAGGAGACCTCGATCTGGTCCATTTTACAGTTTTTAAATGCTCTAAATGAATTCAAACTTGGCATCCTTTGTGTTCTTTCTTGAACCTTAATGTGAGAAGATTCATCCTCTGCGCACTCCTTCTTCGGAGTAGAAAGCCGACCTCAATTTCTGAGATCGTGACGTCAGGCCAGGCAGCCTCACAACACAGCTCCATGAGCCTGCTCTTCTGCTCTGACACAGCTTTACATTCTCCCTTCATGGTTTCTGGCTTATTTATTTCATGATTGAAATGTACAGTTTCTGTACAATGGCGACTTCACCTGCATTCTATTTACTACTCATAGCTAGCCTCTATGATGACTTGATCTACATTACATTTCAGCGTCTGTACATTTATCTAACTTCTGTTTTCTTCAGCACTTTATTAACGTCTAATCTTCTTCTTTTCCACGTTGATAGTTTACTCAATTCTTTACTTCGTCATTTCTTCTCTAGGATCCGTACATTGTCTTCAATCAGTATCTCGGGACGTTGTGCACACTTTCTTATGACATCATCAGTACATTTTCTTAGCTCTTTCTCATATTCCTTTAGGGAGTTCCTCCTGCAAGTTGTCATCATTTTGGGGGTGCATCCGATAGGGTTGTCTCAATGGGTATCTCCTTCCAAATACAGGCTGCGGTATTGGTACGATAGCTGATGTCAGGCAAGGCACGGTCTCATGTCTCCAACACATGGGAGGTAGGGGGGCAGGATCACCTGCAGATGTATACAGCGGCTCCTCTACAAATTTACAACTGTTTTTCTGATATTAATCTGTAGTATACATAGTTAGAGGTAGTTCAAGTCGTGTCTACCATATAAGGGGCAGCCAATTGTGTTACTGACACCTAAATGAAGTATAAGTATATATGTTCCCTTAACCAATCCCTCCTTTCGATAGGTTTTTACTATTTACCACACAGGATGATGTCATAGATGACATACATTGAGATATAAATCGTTTGTATCAATGAAATGTATTGGAGGGTGAGTGAGCTGAAATCTGTTTATTCACCAGGTTCCCCTTCTTAATTGAGCTGATAATAAAGTAGTATGTTGCCAAATTATTTGAGTCGTATGGTTATTTGGGTCTGAGATCGTTTATTGGTAATTCCATCTGGCAATTGGAATGGTTCTGGTGCTACTGCACAGATAGATAGATAGATAGATAGATAGATAGATAGATAGATAGATAGATAGATAGATAGATAGATATAGATAGAGCAAACATAGACAGGCAGTAGATAGATGGATAAATAGATAAAGACATGGGCAGATATATAGATAGACAGAGCAAATATAGACAGCCAGTATATAGATAGGTAGATAAAGACATGGGCAGATAGATAGGTAGATATCTAGAAACATATATGGACATTTTACATGGATAGAGACAAACATAGACAAGCAGGTAGATAGATAGATAGATAGATAGATAGATAGATAGATAGATAGATAGATAGATAGATAGATAGATAGATAGATAATGGATGGATAGATAGGCATATAGATAGATGGATAGATAGATCGACCGATAGGTAGATCCATAGATAGATAGATAGCTAGATAGATAGATAGACATACAGATAGATCAATGGATAGATAGATAGATAGATAGATAGATAGATAGATAGATAGATAGATAGATAGATAGATAGATAGATAGATAGATGAGCTCTTGGGACATGGTCTATAGTACTGAACTGTTTGCGAGTATTTAGGCGATTGGATTCATGTTTATAATGATAATTTGAGCTCCCAAGAGTTGTGCGCACTGGCAAACATTCATAATGGGGCTATAATTAAAACAAAATCATTTACATTTTTCCAGTCGAAATGTATTAAACACATCTGTGAGTCTTTCACAGTGATGGGCTGTGTGCTTGGGAGCAATTACATTTCTTCCTCGCCTCATTTTATTAAACATAAATTACACCAAGGATTTAATAATGTGGACTGTTAGTGAAGTTTAATCCATTCTCCTGGTATCAAACACGATTAGGAATACGAGTAGGATTTGAAAGAAAATGTTCTAGACAATATAAATTGCGTACCAAAAATGTATTTGACCGCAGCATAATGAAATAAAATGAAATAATTGAAAAAGTAAGAAAAATAAAGGTTAGTAGGCAATATTTCACTAACGTCCTGCTCTCATAAAATGATTAGCCTTTGAAAGCGCTTCTTGAAAGAACACAATCTTGTGTATCATTCTGATGGGAGCACGTCCTTACACTATGCTTAGCATATAAATCATGTACAATTTGCCATTCTCTTTATTGAAGCGACAACAGTAATAAAGCAATGGTAGTGCATTTTAGCTCGCAGGCATGCAGATTTTGGCTTAGCCAAAGACATGTTCCTCAGCTGCTCAGAAAAAGGATCTTTAGGAAGAAAGCTTGCGGATACTAATGGGTTTTAGAGAATGGAGGTCTTGATTGACCTCCTCTCAGCCAGTCAGAAAGCATGATATGCAGTCATTAACTGCCGGTATTGACTGCATTCCAAACATTCTGAGTTTAGAAACGAACTGGGAAACAACAGAAAGCTTCCCCGCTGCATTCGAGGAACAGCAATGTAATTTCCCAGTAAACCTGCATTTAACGAGACATTCTCAGAGAAGGTTCTCTTTTTCAACAGCACGGCCAACATCTAATTTAATGCACCAAAGTGAAAACTAAAAGAAATGGACATTGTTTTCACTTAATATATAGAAAATGTTTACTTTTACATTACACCTCACTTCATTGATGTTTACTGTAAAAATACTTACCTTTTAAAGACAACCTTGTTTTTAAATATAAACTAAAACCACATTTTATTTACTAACGTGTTTTTTTAATTAACCATACCCACTAATAAATAACTGTTTGGTACGACAACACCACAACTCCAAAACCTATATTGCAATTACGACTATGTGGTGATTCCCTTATGAACCTCAGGAGCAGTCATGACCACATGGGATAATGCCCCCACTATGGCTTATTTGGAGGCAGGACATAATCCTATGATAATGACCACCACTTCCTCAGTTATCAGTACCTCTGATAGGTCACAATAGATTTGTGAATGTTTGATTAAACAATTAGAAATATCAATAAAGCGTCAAATAACGGTTCATAAATCCAAAGGTTCTGTTTTTTCTGCCTTTGATTGGCCTATTCAAGGTCATATGGCATCACATAATTGGAGGCTATTGTGCAGGATATTAGTACATCACCAGTGATACCATCTTTGTTGCTGGCATAACCTATTCATGTTTGTTGGCTTGTGACCTGAAAGCTTCCCTCCCTGCTCCTCTCTAAGCATAGTAACATAGCAGGAGAGAAGGGTGCCAGCCTGTCACTGCCTACAGAAGGACAGACATCTGGCCCTTCCTTCATATATCATTTAGTCACACATCGACCTCCTTTCAAGTACACTCTAGTTTCATCATATTTATGTATATGTTGATGGATGGGAAATGGTGGGTTTGTGGGTGAGTTAGGGAGTGGTATGTAGGGTATGAGGAAAGAAAAAATAACAGCCATGAGGAATGGGAAGACAAAATACATTACTGCACAATAATGTATTTTGATGTAACAATGTAGAAGCTGACTTGAACACAAACTGCATAGGGGGATCAGACTCTATTTTCTCACTGTACAAAGCTATGCATGACAACACATTGATAGCCCTCTTCCAAATAAGGTACCACCCTGTTTCACCACAATCTCAAATAAAGTCTAGCATGAAATGGAATAAACGCGTAATAATAACCTTTTCGATATCCAGGTGCCAGGTGTTTTTCATTCTACTCTACCACTTTGGGAATGCTATTCCATTACCTTTCTATACCAACAACAAACCCCCCCACAGTCTACTCTTGATTATGCCACTATCAGCTCAGACTTGGAAGCCTGGTCTTTGACCTGGGATACAAAGTATATAGACGCCCGCGCAAATAAGCAGCCAAACTTGTAGCCAAACGTTTAGGGCACTCTCGAGCCTCTTATGCCCCCAACTTTACATTGTTTACTATCTTACAATTCTCCAAATCTGCCTTACCAACACAACTCAATTCTCAAAAAACCTTAAGACATATCGGTCTCCTCTCTTTGCGGCATCATGGTCTATCTTACAGGACTGACACAGACCCATGCGATCACAAAACATTCCTCCTCCGCTGCATCTCTCCTTTTCCTGCATTTGTAGCACCTACTCCCCACTTCCCCATCCTCTTATCTTCCCTTCACTCATTTGCTTTCTTCTGGAAAACTCAGGTCTGGATAACTCTGGTGGGGGCAGAGTACACTACTCCACAGACAAAGGTGCTCTGACACTACTTTGGTGGTGTTTTGGCACATTATAAAAGCATACTAATATAGAATGCCTTTAAACTAAAACCAAGCCCACTGCCAGTGGACCCCATCAGGGTTGTTGCTAGGTCTGGAAAAGATCTGGGGCTTTGCTAATTTTGGGACTGTCGGGACTGGGGGCTAGCTAGCCTTTTTAATTGTAACCCCTGAGCTTCTATCCAGGGCTACAACCAAAAGACCCAGGGCTATAGCCCCCTCAGCTCCTCCCTAGCAACGCCTCTGGACCTCATAATCTGGGTAAACCTCGATGTCAAGAGCCTGAAACATGTGGGCCTCCAGATGTTTTTTGGACTACCACTCCCATGAGCCCTAAACAGCATAGTCAATGGGAAGAAATCATGAGAGTCAGGTGTCAAAACATCTGGAAAGCTGCAGGTTGGTTGCTGCTCCGCGTTCTATGTGATATTGCTAGCCCTAAAATACCTGTTTTAAAAGTGATGATATTGTCAAAGTCTGTTTGTTTTCCATACAGGAGGGTGTCCTATGTATTCAATGTACCTCTCGCTGACCGAGCATCTGTATCCACCACTTATCCATCTGAATGAAGGCTGGGAATGTAAAGGGGAATGTCAAACTCCAGCAAGAAGGATGTTGAATGTTAGAAAAGCGCTACACTTATTAGTTTGTAATGCCTTCAGCTGCTTAAATATTTGCTGCATGCAAAAACACCTTAAAAGCACAAAATTGCAGTTTTTTTCCTTACACTTTTTCCTCATTAATGACTAAAGTGTTATCATAAATGAAATATTGACTTCTGATATCCGGCACATAGTCTGCTCTATGCACCCCTTGAGAGTTCCCAATCAGTGAATGGTCCCCAGCCGCAGGTGTTTTATGTTTTGTTGTTTGGCGCTCTTCTAGCAAACGACCACTTTGATGGACTTGCTTGTGAAGGCCACATTTCCATTTTAAATACTGGTTATGGGTGGATTCATCTGCGCCCAGACGTCACATCTGTCTTCCACACAAAGGACACGGCCCTACGCCTTCACGTGACATGCTATTTTGCAGCTTATTTGTTATGGGCAAGTTAGGAAGGGTTATTTCAATGGACTGGTTGTAGACAGTTATAGAGAAGCACCAACTATGACAACAAAGTGGTAGTTGTTGAGGAAACACTCATGCCTTTGTTGATCTCCAGTACCTCAGGTGATTGTCATTGAGTCTGATTTTCATATGTGCAATATTCAAGGAGGAGCTTCTGAAGGAGAGAGAGCATCTGAGCCTTGGTTTATTGTCAAATGATGGTCACAGGCAAAGATTTTCCGAGCAAAACTTCCCAGAAAAGTAGCAGGCATCCTTTCTGTGACAAAATGCCATCTGATAAGAGTGGGATAGCCATGGGTTATTTTAATGATATAAACAAGTGGGTGATTCTGTTTCTGAAAGTGAGATCTGCTAATTGTATCCCACTTTCATAATGCCCCATCCCAAAAAATAAAATGCTCAAATGTACCTTTCTGTGACCGTCTACTGCAAGGGAGGCGGGGCAGGTTCAAAGATCACATGTGCATTCCTGAACACAGCTGCTGGAACACAAAGTTCAAGAGAGAGAGAGGTGGCCTTTTAACTATGTGTACTTCTGGTTCCAAATATAATTGTGTACTCCAGCAGCCTGGTGGAAGATTCATATCCAAGCATAACCCATATCTGGTTTTGACATGCTAGCTACTGAGAGAGACACTTATGCAACCACAAGTATTTGATGTTGATTATTCTATGCTTGGTGAGCAGTGGCTTATTCATGAAAGGGCCGGGTGTGTGTAAAGCTGTCTGGGCTAGGTACCCACAACAACCATGGTGGATTCACCCCAGGAAGCCCTCTCTTTGATCCCCCCAAGAAAGGTTGACACATTCCTTCAAGGATCAGCAACACTCATTGGGAGGATCCCTGGGAACTGGTGCTTCAAAGACAGTCATTACAAGGCCCATCTCACATCAGTGCGCTGATTACTGGACATCTTTTCAATATGGTAGATACAGGAATTGACTAAGGGTATTACAGCCTGGAGTTGAATGCTACAGTCCAGAGAGGATTCTCACCATCTTGGAGTTTGGTAGGGCTCCCAAAGTTCCAGTCTCCTCTCCCCATTTCCTTCAGACAGGGCATCCAGGCAGGCAAAGAAAAGGCAAGCAGGCAAAGAACACCTGTTACAAAAGCTTTGATTGAACCCTTAACAACAACCTTGTCCTGCACCAATCCACTGTGCCATTTTGCCTATATAAGAGGGAGGCCCTCACCTTAGTTGATTTATCTTTGGAACACTTTTGAAGAATGATTCACCTGGAACTCCGATTGGTGTTAAGTCTGTGTAAAGTCTGCTCCAAATTCCTGTGATACATCGGTGAAGACAGAGAACCCCAAGGAAGCAGAATGTTCTTCCCCATTACCTTCCTTGGTTAGGAAGGGTGAATGAAAGGACTCACCTTGCCCTTGAGGCCCTGCAGTGGGTATCCCTACAACTGCAAAACCCAGAAAGGAGTCCAATGCTTGACTACCATCTCGAGAATACACTTGAATCTCTTTGAGTTGCTACAGGATCTTGAATGCTGCATTTGGCGCTTCATGTACATTGAACCACTTGCCTGCTCTTCACTCCATGCAGATGCTGACTCGACCCATTTAAGCAGACCCCTTCACTTGATCCGATTGCTTGCTTGACTGTGTGGAAGCAGCCGACTCACTGCTCAATCAAACCAGAGTATTGTCTCGACCCGACTTGAACACTGGCTCGACCTGCTGCAACCCATGAACTCATCCGTGTCTCAAACACCATCTTGATGCAGCACAGCCTCATCTCACTGATAATTCGACTGCTGAATCCACAAGCTGGAAGACATCGACTTGACCTGTCTCGAACACTGACTCGCTCTACCAGGAGCCCTCACCTCAAACAATTTCAATGCCAACTTGCCATTGGCACAGTATTACATGACCGTCTTGTCAGGGAGTAGCATTGGGTTTTATATGTGAACAATTGGGTGGTCATGTTTTGATAGGCCCGAAATAAACATCAAGAAGGATACAGCCAAAGACATAGATGTATATGTCACTACTACCTACTGCCATGACCCAATATCGCAACAGTGAGCAACGTTAGAAACTGAAGCAGTCATTCTGTCTTTATACCCCTCTTTTGCAACAGAAGTAAGAGACAACAAAAGCAAAACTGGACGGATTCATTAACGCAAATGTTGTAACTACAAAATGCACATGCACTAGACACAAAGCAAATATGCACACAACATGAAGAACATGAACACAAGGTCAAATATGCATTTATAAACGAAGAATATTAACTGCATTCATTTATACATGATGAAGAACAAGCATAGCACTCATTAGACATAAAAAACATTCACGATTAGGCAGGCATCTTCATTAAAATGGATGCCACAGCATGGTTCCAAATTAGGCCCCATAAACCTCAACCAGGCGGAATTCACAAAAACACATGTAAACTAGAAGGGCTCACTGAGCACAAAAGATAGCTCAATGCTAAACACCTAGGATGACATTTGAGGAATGTATTTTCCCATGGTAGGAGGACTTTGTCCAGAACGTCAGGTGCACAGACTCTGGCAGTAACATGTAGTGGCAATGGCAAGATGAGAATTAAATAGTGGAAAATACAAATCTCAACAGTGCCTTGAAGTTATTTCTTTTTTTTAACTAGACTTGGCATGATGTAAGTGAAAAGACAGGGAGGAACAGGGAACCAACCAGGGAGCGATAGGATGGTGTTCTAGTGTCTATTCAGCCTTGGTACCGGGCAGAGCCTCATGTTATCTTGAAAACAAATAGAATCCAGTAAAAATGAATAACTGCAGCTATTTTGTATATTTGCCTGTCAAAGAATAACTATGAGTTGTTCTGCTGATCAGCACATGGTGATGTCATTAAGGAGAGGGAGATCTCAAGATTGTGGTATCAGAAGTGGGTGGTTTGAGTTTTGATGCAGGAAATATGTTAGCCAATACGATTACACCAATGTACGGGACACTATGGGTATTTGCACCAATCAGCTTGTTTGACCTGCACCAAAATGTGATTAATGTCTTGTTTTATAGAATGTGCATTAGCAGTGGGCAGGTCTGAGAACATTTTGAGCCAGTTCAGCAAAGAGGGCTGTTTCGAAATCCTTCCCCCAGCTGTGGGGGTTTAATAAATGTCTTTGTTTTCTGCATGATGCCTAGCTTTTCCATGGAGAATTTATTCAGGCTATATCCGCAAAATTGTCCCAATTCCCATAAGGCCATCCAGCGAGGAGGCTTGGTTTTCACAGACGAAAGTTGATAGCAGCCTGGAACTCTCCCGCCATGTATTGGTGAGGGCAGTAAGTGGGCCCTGCGCAATTAGATAGTGTCTAAAGAAGACTGCTTGCAGGTGTCCTTATTTATCAAAACAGCTGCCTGAACTGGTGGTGGCCTCTCCATGGCCTGAAGTGGGATGCAGGATTTTATGGGGAAGAGTAAGCTTCATAAATTATGGCGAGTGTGCTGTAAATATGTGATGTGAGTGTGATGTAAATATAGCATTGGCCTGGAAAAACAGGGGGATGTATTTTGTATATATTGGGGAATTTTGATGAAGTGAAAAGATTGAAGGTGATGAGATAGCTTCTGACAAGGTCAGGAAAGACTTTGCAGTACACCTAATTATGAGGAAATAATGATGATATAGCTTCTGACAAGGTCAGGAAAGACTGCTTAGTACACATCTTTACAGGTAATGATAAATAAGAGATGATACCTCACCAGGAGTAGCGAAGATGGCCGTAGAGCATTTATGTGTGTAGTCGTTGCTGGTCCAGCCGTGTGTTGTAAGGCAGTTTGGTTTTGTAAAAAGTGAAGAAAAAAAATGATATCCGTGGACAAGGGCCTTCGAAGATTATGTAATAAGCCACTTCATGTTGCAGAGCTAAGGAGATGATTACCCCACATTTGTTGGTGCCATTGTTTGTTCTGGTAGTAAATAGGACATGAGAGTTGTTTTGTGTGTGTTTATAGAGTAGCAGTTATCATTATTTGAAGTTAAGAATGGAATATATTGTGATTATGTTATGTTATGTTATTGTTGGTAGTTTTAGTTTGAACAAATTGGTTATTGTGTCGCTGGTTATGTATTTTATTGTTATTTATGCGGTATTATTGTGTTTTATGTGAGATATTTGTTTGGCATATGTGGTGTGTTAATGAAGACTAACTAATGTTTAACATGTGTTGTATGTTCTGTGTTGTGTTGTCTTTGTCAAATTGAAATAAAAAGCTTGGTGTGTAAAGGCACTGTACTTTGCTATAAGTTGAAATAACTAATTGTGAAAACTGCAGTTCTGTTTGAAAATGGAGGGTGTGGGCTTTCGGTTCTTTTTTTATATTCACTGGCAGGCTGCATTTCTGAGGGAGATGATTGGAGCACAGTGTGCAATGCTCCAGATAGCTCCGTAGGTAAAAGTACCTTTAGATTAGTTCTCCACATTGTTGGAACAATATGTATTTTGAGGTGGAATAACATTAAAATATGGGACAGTGGGTATGGGTTATTGAATATTTGTTGTCACTTTAAAAATATGTGTGAAATAATTAGAGCAAGTTTTGTTTGTTTGTATTACAAGACGGTTAAATAGAATGATGATTTAGAAGAACCTTTTCAGGCAGAAAGGAAATTAGGTATTTGAAAAATAACACAGCATTATAGATTGCATAGCTCCTCAATTTGTGCCAGTCTGAATTTGATTTGTAAAGCTCCCCCTGTTAGAGGACTCCAAGAAGCAGAAGGAGTTGGATGTGTTTCAGTAAGTATATGTGTAGTGTCGATGAAGGTATGTGTTTAAGGTTGTGGCTCTTGGAGCGCAGTGTGGTAACTTTGTGTTAGATAATACATTGGAATTGTGTTACATCCCAAAAAGTGGGAATGGCGTTTGACTAAGGAGAAGGGCTCTGACAAGTTTTGGAAAGGTTTTAGTTGGGGTGTTTGGAGTGCAGAAGAGCCTCGGTTGGAGAGATTTCCTTTAGAGAGGCTTGTAGGGTTGGGGTAGTGTCAGTTCAATGTTTGTGGATGGCTTTGGAAAAAATAATGGGAAGAGTTTGTATTTTTAAGGGGGGAAAAAGTGAAAGTAGTAGTGGAATAGTGATTTATGGATTTGTGATGTGTGTTTAATTTTTTGTTTGTAAGTATTTTGAAATAACGTAAAGAGAGAAAGATGGCATGTTTACAGAACCAGTGCCCTAATGACCAGCAGGGGTATTTGAAAAAGCCACGCACACAGACACATGTTGACACACAGTGAGAGGTTTTCCTATGGAGGATATATATATCAATTGAGAAATGTTGAAATGTATTGTGAAGGAAATGCATTTTGTTTTGGTTGACAGATATTGGTTTATTTAGTTATACATTGCATATATTGATAGTGCCCAAGACCGGGAGGTATCACAGCACTAGAGGTTACAAGATATTCAGTTCATTAGAGACACACAGTACCAACATGGTAGCGTAAGGTGATTATCATGCAGACATATATTAATACAGATGAGAGCACTTTCAATCGTATTTGTTGACAAGACATTTTTGCAGAAGGACAGATAGGAGGGGTCTCCTTTAACGTTCGGTGGAAGCCTGTTCCATTGGGTGAGAGCGATGACTGTGAAGCAACTTCCTCCCACTCTTTTTCTAGAGAATCTTGGGGTAGATTGCAAGGTAGAGGAGGAAGAGCGCAGGCTATGTACATTGCTTTTTTTTAGATGCTGTTAATGTTAATGTTAATGTTGATGTTAATGTTAAAGGATATTTGTACCACGCACGATCACCAGTGGTCCCCTGGTGCTCTGGCAGATCTGAAAAGGAAAAGGGGATGGGGGATGAAGTTGGTGGGGCGGTGTTGTGTAGGCAGAAATGAGTAATGGACAGGATTTTAAACTCGATATAATCCTGGACTGGAAACTAATGGGCTTTGCATCTCACACTGGCATGCTGTCAGACCGCTGTATCCCCCACACAGTTCTAAGGCCATTGTTTTGGATTAGCTGCAGTTTTTTAAGGGTTTTTGAGGAGGATCCTGAAAGGATGACATTGCAGTAGTCAAGTTTACCACCTATGATGGCTCTGGACAGTGTGAGGCAGTTGTCGCTAGTAAGAAACTTCCTGCATTGGTTGATCAATTTTGTTGAATAGGCAGCAGACGAGGCAACAGCCTTGGCTTGTTTATGCTTGTTTAGCTCAGCGTCAAAGAAGACCCCCCCCATGTTTTGGCATGGGTGGAACCAGGGGTAATTTAGCGCTGATGCAAAAGGAGGTGAAAGCAAAGTCAAGGTGTTTGAGTCTATACGGAGAGCCAACAATGAGTACTTCTGTCTTGTCATCATTCAGGCAGAGATTGTGGTTAGCCAAGTATGCCTTGATGATGCTGTAGACCCGGTTGACATTATTGGAGTCATGTTCATAATTGCCGGTGAGTTTGAGAAGGACCTGCTTGTCATCTGTGAAGTTGGTATAGGGAATGTTTAGGTTATCGAAATTATCAAAGAGTGGCTTGGTATACATGTTGCAGAGTGTAGGCGAGGGGCAGAATACTCACCAAAGGAGTCAGGGATGGGATCCGCAGATTTGGTCCCTACGAAGACCCTTAAAGTTTGTTCGCTTAGGAAGGAATTTATCCAATTGGCTCCTTCGAGGGATAGGCTGAATGAGTCTGTGAGGTGGTGGCAGAGGATGTTGTGATCAACAAGGTCAAAAGCAGATGAGAGGTCAAGTAAGAGGAGGATGGCAAGGTCTCTAGTGTCGCAGATGTGATTACGCTGGATCTTTCAGTCGAGGAGGGCAGATTATGTGCTGTTTTTGGGCCTGAAGCCGGATTGTCTGTTGCCAAGTAGGTTGTTCATTTCTAGATGGGTTTGAAGTTGGGTCTAGATGGTATGGTCGAGGATTTTCAAGAGATAGGGCACGGTAGTGATGGGGCGGAAGTTGGTGGGAAGGGTGGAGTCAAGTGTTTTTTTTCAGGAGTGGCGTGACCCACGCTTCTTTGATGGAGTTAGAGACTGTGCAGGAGTTGTAGGAGGCATTGATACATTTTGGGATGGTAGGAGCAAGGGGTTCTGCACAGAGTTTGATGAGGTTAGCCGGGCAGATCTCACCTGTGCAGTTTGAGGCTTTCAGGCATTGGATGGCGGTAAGTATCTCGGGAGGGGAGACTGTGGAGAATTTGAAAGGGGTGTTAGGTGGTTTGTGGGGCCCTGGGTTGAGGGGTGTTCTTGCTAGGGAGGAGCAGAGATTTTGTGACAATGGTTTTGTTGCAAAGATTGAGAGTTTTATTCATAAGGGGTTATTGGACAAGGGAGCACCAGACTTTATCTTTGGGGAAGCTGGTGGAGGGGCGGTGGGGTTTCAAGCTCCTTGAATACCTTGAAGAGCGGTCTGGTGTTGGAACTAGCTTTGCTGATTCGAGTATTGTAAATGCTGGCTTTGGTAGTGGGGATGGCTTTTTTTGTATGAGGTGGCCAAGTTGGAGAAGGCTTCCTTGTTGTGGGGGGTTGGGGTCATTCCTCCAGAAGTGTTCTTTGGCGCATTTCAGTGTGCGGAGGGTGATGAGTTCTTCAGTGAACCAATTGTGGTGAAAGTATTTTTTTCAAGATGTAGTTTTGAGGGGGGCATGCTGGTCGAAAGCATTAAGGAGAGCAGAATTGCAGGCATTGAGAATGACTTTGGGTTCAGTGCTGTTAGGCCCTGGCTCTAGAGAGGCGACAATTGTAGGTTTCAATATTTTCTTAGTTAGTTTACGGGTGTGCCTAGCAGTTATGAGTCAGTGTCCATCAGTTTATTTGTAAGTCTTGCGAGTGGGGGTGATAGAGAATTGAATCATGGAGTGGTCTGTCCAAGGTATAGGGTTAATGGTGGTGACTTGGGTGGGAATGTTGATATATAGTTCTGCCTTTGGAATGGGTCAAGCGGAGACCGGTTGGGGGAGGTTCATCTCACCTAAGGCTGTGGTGAGGGTGGTGGACTTCTGGTCTGTGGGATCCTTGAACCCTAGGATGAAGTCACCCACTAACATGAATTTGGTTTTGGGTTTCAGTAAAGGGGCAAAGAGCGAAGGTATGCCAACATCTGGGGAACTGAGGTTATTTGGTTGTTGGTAGAGGAGGACGAGGTTGTTAGTTGTTTATGGGTGAGGTTATAATTCTGCTAAAAGGAGTTCATAGCCGGGCAGGGGTGGGAGAGGAAAGGCTCTGATTGGGAGGGCAGTTTTGCATATAATGGCAACCCCTCCACCTGAAGAGCCATCTCTGTCAGTTCTGAGCATGACGTAGCCAGGGGGTAAGGCAATGGGTAATGAAGGGTCTGCTGCTTCGTGCAGCCAGGTTTCCGTGATGGCGAGCAGGCCAAGGTTGAGGTCCTGTAAGAGGTCATGGACGTCGAGCACATGTGCGCAGATCGAATGTGTGTTGATCAGGGTGCAAGCAAAGTGGTTGGGCTAGGTAGGGGAGTTGGGGTGGGTGTTTGGTGGTATGGGTGTGGTTTTAGCTGCTTGTGTAGTGAGGGGGAGAGGGGGAGAAGTGGTGGGGTCCTATGGACTTGTATTGTGGGGGTGCTATCATCAAAGTTTTGGATCGGAGGCGATGTAGCCTGTCAGTACCTGTGTAGGTGTGAGTGTTCCACTGGGGGGTACGTGGTGGCGAGGTTCCAGGGGTTAAGAGGTTTAGCCAGTCTGGAAATGAGTCTGTGTAAGCGTGTGGCGTCGAAGCAGGGTGTTGTATGCCTTGCAGTGAGTGGCAGTGGAGTAATGGGAAGTAAGAGCAAGCTGATTATGGGGCTAATTTGGGTGAGTGAGTCTTGGTGGGAGGTTTGAGGAGGGCTAGCATAGGGTTAAGTCAATTGGTTGGACTTGTCTGGTGCTCTGGAGTGCCAATCCATTTTAGAGTGGGAAGGAGGGGTGAGGGAGGTGGGGGTGATGTTTCTCGGATTGTGGGGTATCAGAGTCTGGTGGGTTGTAGTGTTGCTGGGAGTCATCTCAGAGGGAGTGTGAACGTGAGGATTGTGCTGGTGTGAGGGATGTAAGGGACAGCACTGGTCTTCATGACCTGGAATGGTGTAAAAGGGCTGGGAAATTGTGTTTCGGGCAACATAAGGCAAACATTATTTTGTATGACGTCTGCATAGGGGCTTATAAGAAGCTTACTGTAGACATTGGATACTGTAGATGTTGTACACAGAACAATTACATTGCAATGGGTATCCACATCTATGTAGAGCAGCTTAGGCAACTTAGTACAGGCACTGGGAACAACAAATGGGGTACATGAAACATTATCCTTGCAGCAGGGGTCAGCATCTGCACAGGACATCTTAGTAGAGGTATTTGGCACAACAAATGTGGTACATGAAACTTTTTCCTTGCAGCAGGGGTCAGAATCTGCACAGGGAACCTTAGTACTGGCATTGGGAACAATAAATGAGGTACATGAAACGTTTTACTTGCAGATGGGATCAGTATCTGCATACCATAGGCATTAGAATCAACATGTAGCACATATATGGTTTTAGCAGTGTGGGCTAGGCCAGCAAGTGGTGGGGGGTATCTGGTAGCCTGTGAAGGGTATTGGTGGTCGTGTCAATGGCACACAGAGCAGCTGCAATGCAGGGTGGTTCATCGCGGGCTGGAGTGGTTGGAGTCATGTGATTTGGCACCTGAGTGTTCATAGTAGTGCGGGAGGAGTCGTTGGAGATCTGTTTTGTGCCAGAAGATGAGCACGCGTTGAGGGATTTCGAGTAAGGCTGGTGGCTCGCTGCAGCAGGGGAATCATTGCAGCCAAAGTCATCTGGGTTGCGGGTGCTTTGCGGGTCAGGTAGCTTTTGGTCAGGGGGTATCAATAGAGGAGAGTTTGAGCTGGAGTGGGTTGCAGGGGATGTAGCGATCCATGGCAGAGGAGGTAGGCATCAGGCGAAGGTGGTAGGGGATGTGCAAAGTGGCACTTTTGGCCATGGGGAAAGGGGGATATGAAGGTGATAGCTAAGGGGAGATGCCCACAGCTGGAAAGCGCCTCAGTAAGAGCCTGAGATCCTGAATTGAAGCGGGCAGCATCATACATGGGGCTGGGGCATCTCTTACCTTGTGCCGGTGCATGAATCCGGTTGGTTGGAGCAGGGTTGGCGGAGAATGGGTGGGTGGCAGGCTGTTTGGTGGGAATCTGTGGAACAGGTACAGTGTGGCTGGGTTGAGGAATACAGGGAAAGACAGGAGCCTTAGGCCAGAGCCTTTGGACAAGGGCTGGTGTCACCTCCCGGCTCACTCGATCCTCCAGATTTGCTGGCTGTGCAACCCAATCAGGATGCTGGGTATTGCTGGGTGAGCCTCCAGGGATTTTGGGGGCTACAGGGGAGTAAGGCAGTGTGGCGGGTATCTTTGTAGTGGTTTTCAGACCACTGTAGTCGATGTATGCAGGGTGTGAAGGTGCTGGTGCCTCGATGGAAACGGGAACATCCTGCACCTCACAGTGCTCCTTGGGAAAGGAGCATCTAAGTTGTTAACTTGGATGTCAACACAGGAGAAGGATGGGAGGGATTGATTTGAAAAGCACACAAGGGAAGGTTACATTATATGACTGATTGTCTGTAGGTTGTGAGAGTGGGGTGTTGGAAAGGGTTGTTTTTTATATTGGGGTTTTAACAGGATAGAGAACAACTGGCGCATGTGTATTTGTTTATGAGGTATATCCCGTGGATGTAGACGAGAAGATGATTACGGAGAAGCTTAATTAAATGGGACGGATACTTTTAGCAGTGGATAATCTTGGGCACAAAGTGGGTGAATGTGAAAAATAGATTGGGGAAGCATGGAATTTTGCAGTAGGAGATAAAAAAAGGAGGTGGTTTGTCGTTGCCATATATTTGGTTAGTATAGATTTGTCGACTAATATGTTTTATATTTTTTATATATATTTTTTTGTATCACAGATGTTTTTTTGTATCACAGTTCAAAGCAAAATATTATATACTAGTGGAACAGCCCATGTACATGGGCCAAAGTGCGTAAAGAAAGATATTTTCAGAGTGTTAATAGAGACATTGTGGAGGCGTCATATGCTGAATTAATTGTATTTACAGAATGTCTGTTTATCTGTTTTTTTTTTAAATAGTGTTTACTTGAAGTATGCTGTTAAAGTGGTATCCCTGTCTTGGGCCCTTTCACAGCTAATTGATTGTTATCATTGTTGTAATACACATTTTTTTCGCCTGGAAGATGAACTTGACGTCTTATTGTATGCGTAAGGCAACAGCTCTCTGTAGCAGCAATAACAGGTGAAGTGGGCAGTCTCTACTGTGCAACTTTTATCTTATTGTTGTATGTGTAAAGTAACAGCTCCCTCTAGTGATGGTAACAGGGGAAGCAGGCACTTGATGGCTTTGGACCAACATACATCTGGCCTTTGTAGAGAGTATTAGAATGGTTATATTGGTATGCCTTGAAGAATTGATCACCAAAGCAGAGCAGGTCCCTTTGTCAACAATATGTGGGACACTTTGAAAGGCATTCTGCAGTATGCATATTGTGTTTACACATATGGAGATAGATATTTGATGAAGGAGGAGAATCACATTTTTTGGACAATAATTGAGCCCAGGGAGGAGCCTTCTATCATGGTTTTGACACACACAATGACAGCAACAACTGGAAGAGCTCTTGAAAGTGTCAACATTTGTGTGTAAGTATTAGGGCAGGAAGGATAAAATAGAAGCAAATGTCATTATATTGGAAGTAAGAACGTAGAAGAGAGAGAGAGAGAGAGAGAGAGAGAGAGAGAGAGAGAGAGAGAGAGAGAGAGAGAGTAAGGTGAGGCAAAGAAAATATGGCATTATGCACAAACATGAAGAATTAGAGGGCCACCGCCTTATTGTTTGTCATCTTGTGGTCACAGAGGGGGAGAAATAGATTTGGTGGCAACTTTTTAGGAAAATGTTGGGCATGCGAAATGACAGGACATTATGTGTGAAGACGCAGAAGTAGTGAGATGGGGCCACATGAATCATCTCCTCATGGCCGTAGAGGGAGAGCAGCGTACTACACACCTATAAGCACCCCACAATATCGGAGACAATATTCTTACAATGCAATTATAGCCCCAAATACATCAACAGTAATACAATGCCTTGCAAACACAACATAAGAGCATCTGTAGATTGAGCACGTGTCACATACATAGTATATTTGGAGCATTTCATAATTACAGGGGAGAGGCTACATGAAATAAAATGGCCCACAGTATAACATGTAATTGACAGGACCAGAAAGGAGGGGCTGTGAGGAAAGGCACAGTATAAACGATAACATCATTTTCGCTGGCACAAGGAACATCTGTGAGTAGCAAGAAATATTGATGTGTGTAATACATTCAAAAGATTATTATTATATTATTATGGAAAAACACAGTTTGTATGTGAGTTTGTGGTATGAACAGTAGACCCTGAAGAAGTTCCATGGATAGGTGCCAATGATAAAGAGGAGGAAACATGTTGGGTATTTATGTGGTGTAAATGGACACACTGAAATACAGTTGGGATGAGTGTGTTATACCAGTGTAAAGAACTCTTCATGCTATTTGCTTTTTAGAGGTATATGGACTGTTTAACTTAGAGTGGTGGACTGTAGCACATTGCACTTTTAGCACTGTTTTTAGGAGTGACTTTAGATTTTATGATTAAGTGAATTTACGTATGCTGTTTGAATACACCTCAACATACTATTATGTCATTATAAAGTATGAATTAACTATTGAATATATTAATAAATTATGTACTGTTTGATAGGACTACCGCGTTCTTCTGTAGCATTCCATTCAGGTTTCTAGTGTTTGTTGCTGTTTATTTGCCTAAGAGTGACCTGAGTGCTGCAAGATCAAAAGTCCCTGGTATCTCCTTTAGTACTCATATGTCATCAACGTCATGACATCATTGCATGCCAGTCACCATGTTTTTCCCTTTGTTTAATCTTGGGAAGTAGGTTAGCACTTGTATATACCGTGTGGCCACATTGGCTCACATAAACCTTGTGATTTGTGAAATGCCCTTCTATTTGCCTATGGGATGTGTTCATCTAATGTTTCTGAGAAAATTACAGTTACCAATTTTTATACATGAAATGGCTAATACATTTTGCAATATATACAATACTATTTGTGTACAGTGTTCTCTAGTACAACAATATTGTCTGATGCAACCATTTGTGGGTTTTACAATCCAAACAATACAAGCAATATTATGTTTTTGCTATATATTTTTGTCCGATACAGCAGTTGGTGCTAGCTGGTTTAAGTAGTAGACATTATATATTTGCTACTTTGTTAAGTAACTGACTTTTCATTCAATACTGGTGATCCATGCAAGATAAAGTATTCCCACCTGAAGTCTGTAAATCATATCAACATATTCTTTAACAATTAATTACATGACATTTCATGTGGTTACCGATTGGGTCAATGTATCTCTACTATATTTTCACAAAAGCAACAGAATTAGGTACCTCATTAAAACCACTAGGGAACAATAGCGTAAATTGATGGTCAGGTTAATGTACTCCTGCCCGATTTGAATGAGAAAGGCAAAATAAAATTCTTCTTTGAGACCATTGCGAATAATTAATTCAACCAGTCTATTCAGTATGTTTCTCTTCGGTCTAGGAGTTTCTTGATATTGCATTTGCCTGATCTTGGTTCAACCCTTTCTAGGATCTAAAACCTCATTTGTGAGATTTAGGCTTCCAAAAAATGATATGTCACAGGGGATCTCATGGTTCCTGTACTTACATTTGAGCAGTGCTCATTCCACCACAGTTTTGACTTGCATGTAGGCTGACCACATAATGTTTACCACAAGACCATTTGATGATGTATGTAATATTGTTACTGTAACAAGTTCCAAAAGACTTCGATACATGTTCTTGCCAGAATTGGGATGAACCATTAAACTGCCTTTCACTACAAAGCTATAATTAGAACATTGAAGACATGGAAAGGTTCTGCATCTGCCTGGTGTCTTTGGTGGTCTATTTGTGCCACTCCTTACCAACATGTCTGACTAAAGAAACCATTGAATCCCAACCACCATTGGTATATGCCTCGAAATACTCCACGCAGAGTCAGAAGATCAAAACATTTTTCATAACCATTGCCATTTTTTATAACAAGATCAAACATTAGGAGAGCTGTACAGTAATCCACCAGTGTTTGCATACAATGGAAGCAGAAATATTAAGTACATGTTGGTAAGGAACGACACAGACAGGTATATATAAGAAAGGCTAATTGAGGGCTACTGCAGAGGATTGCACAATAAAGATAGAGTTATGCATTTTTGAAAATTTGATTCAAGCATTCTCTAAAAACTATTTAAACATTAATAAAATAGAACTAAAAACACATTTTAGCTGACAAGCAAATATTCCCATTTTAGAATTTGAGAACAGATTGTTGAGATGTACGCCGTAGGCTTGCAGAGAATTTAAGAAGGGGTTTTAATATGTACAGAACATGTTACAACAGGCAGGTAAATGCACTCCTCTGTATAATATGTGATTAACACACAAAGCAATGAAATTTGAATTATATTTAGTTACAAGTGTCATTTGTTTGTTTTTTTTTAGAATTTGGTCCCTGAAGTACAGACCAAAATGCATTGGACATTATTGACTGCCTATGTCTTTGAAATAAACCACTTTTATGGACTTCTCATGGTTGACTTGGAGGTTATGTCCAATGAAGAAAGGATTGAATGATTAACTTTAAAAAGAAATCTTTGAGTTGTACACAAAATATTTATATATAATTTGACGTGTTATATACACATGGGGTCCTTCCAATTTCCTTGGTTACCTAACCTAGGATCAATCCATTACTTATCATTTGTATACCCCACAGTGCAAGTGAGTTTTTTTGACGCTAGGACCACAAACTTATTTTACACTATATAATTGAAGTCATTTTTCTATGAATTAAGCGGTGCCCACTCCCCCGGTTTCCACTTACAATTGCAGTGGTGCACAGGTTCTGCCACTCGCCTAGAAGAACCCAAGTGCTTGTTCACATTGGAAAAGATTAATATTTTGCAGGGTGAAACTATGAGGATTGGACAGAAACTAGAACCCTCCAAATGAGGGTTTTACTTACCCTGACCAATATTCTACTAACAATATATATAGCAATGCTACATAATGCTCCACTTTAAACATGCTGCCGCCCTCTATCAACACTTCACATGCATAAAGTCCATTGTTTACATTTAGCATGCTTTGTATATTGTCCCCATGGTCCCATCTGCTGTGGCACGTACTGCAAGTCTCCAATTGCATGCTTGGAAATTCCATAAGGAGCACCTGAGCACATTCATGGATCATTACATGCACAAGATATCACTATTGTCCTCCAGCATTACTATGCTTGTTCTAGTAGTAAACTTTTTTAAATTGGGATGGGTAAATATTTTGAAGGAAGTGAAAGGAAAATGGAAGTTGAAAAGAAAACTGGACATTTTAATTAAAAAATTAAGACTCAGGCCGGGGCTAAGAGCCCCCTCGCCCTCTTCTGTTCAGGTTCACCTGACATTGGAGCTATACACTGTTTTATAGCACACTTTGCAATTCCCCACTATTGTGTCTCTGCTACAAAGACACCTTGCCATTTAGTAAAATACTTAGTTCAGCACATATTGCATTTTGCATCTGCTCCCAGTGTGCCCACGTTAGATTTAGAAAAGCATCTAATGCCGCAGGTAGCAGCACACTTTTGTGATTTCGGTTATTTCCGTAATAAATCCAACATCTGTGACATACAGTTAATTCCTCATTACAAGTTTAGCGGATTTACCACTGTTTGTCCTGCACTGCCATATTGTAGGTTTTGACAGTTTACCGCCAGCAGAATTACCACGCACCAAATCCTCCAATTTACCTAAAAGAATTGGTGAATTTTACAGCGCAGTAATTCCGCCAGCGATAAATCCTCCCGAAATTCCTATGGCGCTCTCTGGACACCAAAAATGCGGAATTTCACCAGCCGACCAGCGCATGTAATCTTGTGGCTACACCATGGAACCAAGTGGTGTAGTGGTAATCAAATAATCAAGATTGGTGGTAATTCAGTGGTTTTACTACCAAATTACAACTCTGGATGAAGCCCATACCCCATTTGGTAAAAAATGTATCTTTCCAATTCCATATTTGTCCTTTGCCTAGTTTGCATGTTTTGCACTTTTTTTATAGTACGATTCCAAGGACCCAGACATAGTCATTGTTTGATCAAAGATATGTAAGTACATTTTTTGCCACTATATCAGTTTGCAATTAGTGGCAGTTATGCAGTGATTCAGAGGATGCGAGTACCCCCTTCAGAGGACTGTGTGAGCCACTTCCGCACCAGCCTAAGGCTTTTAGGACTCACTTGAAGTGTCCGAGGAACAAGGGATGGCACACTGGTACCTCCTGCCCCATCCCAGGCTGGGATGTTGCTTCTCTGCGCTTCTGCTGCTATGAGTTCCTTGGTGAGGCCGGTTTCTTCTAACCTGCAGACTATAGAAATAAGTAACACGCCGACTAAAGATGTCCAACCTTCCAGAATAATTTTTCTGGACGCTTTACACATGAATGCGGGGGACCATGAATCAGAAACATCTTTTTAGGGTTACATTCTAATGTTGCAAGCCTTCCAGACACACATCCACCGGTTGCTTCTCGTTGGGCTTATTTTTAGGTTGGTTCACGTGGGCATATGTATGCGCCATTGTGCATCTTTAATAAGGTTACTGGCTCAAATGAGAGCAGAAGAATTTAAGTTCTAACAAAACTGCAAGGCAAATTGGGGAGTAGGAGAGCTTATTTGGAAATCTATGCATTGTGTTGTTTTCTTTGTATGGAATTAAAAGAGTGTAGATTCAAGGTGCGGCTCTTGAGGGGTGTTATTAGATTGTGTCTTTATTAGCATACAAGACAAAGGAAAACGTTTTTAAATGAAACATATTCACCGTGTCATGGAGGACATTTAGGTGACTAAGGACAAAAATATGAACATTCAAAACAAGTTGAATTAAGCGTAAGCAACTTCAACTTGTACTTGGTACTTTTTGATGTCAAAAGGGAGCGAACCACTAGGCTGAAAGTAGTTTCTTTGACGATATTTATGAGGAGCTCCCCAAGAGAGAGAGGGCTGTAAATTACTTTCCCCTCAGTAGTTTGTAATCCCAGAAATTGCATCATTTAGCCATTCCATAATGGATACAGCTGTAGAACATGCAACCTCTCACCCATCTTGAGATACAGGTTTGAGGAGTGCTGCTTTCTTTGAAGCTTAATCTCCCTGTTCCACAGAGACAATGTTGCTGCTCTCGGTGGGTTGCCTGGAAGCATGTGACACGTCCAAGGGGCACAAGAAATCATGTAAAAGTTATGGCGGGCGGTGGGGGTTGTGTTTCCTCAACAGTTGAGTGGACAATCTCCTGCACAAAGCCTAAAATGTCACCCATACTGACAATGTGTGCTCTGGGATGGGACCCAGACCCTTCTTGACTCTCTAAAGATTGTGGCACCAGCCGCAATCACAGGTGGGCCGAGGGAGTGGGGTTCTAGCTGCATTCGCTCCCGAGTTGTAATGAGGGGATGCCTGTGACTGACAGAATACTGGACATCTCTCCCACAACACATCGAACAGTGCCTACTACCACTGGTGCCTCACAAACAACGTCTACCTATTTCCGTGTTAGCAGTAGAGGATTTCAAAAGAACGCTCTTTATTATCGGCGGGAAAATTGTATTGCAGTCCATGAATAGTCCAGGAATGTTGCCACAAGAGCCTAATTCACCTTGATATGTGGGCGATAAGAAATGAAGGGTGCATTTGTATTTATTTGTTTTTTTACGAGACTCCAACTAAAGTCAGAGCAGTTACGAATTGCCCCCCACCCCACGGACCCCACCGGCCCAGGCCAATGTGGGAGGGGCCATGGGAATCCGATCGTTCGCATGCTCGGGTAACATTCAGATCAGTGTGATGCTGAAGACGTGCTTAATGCAGTACAGCTGTCATAAGGTACATCATACGTGCACCGAGCATGGGCAGAGATTAGCAAACATGACAATCAGAACGTGATACGTGCAGAGAATGTGCACAATGCGTAGAGCAACAGTACCGCCGCAGTGCTTAAGGCTTAGTACATTACAGGGGTTCAAAAGTGTAACAGGTCAAGAGTTGTTCATGAAAACAAGGGAAGTTTGAATTGTAGCCCTTCTAAAACCTCTGTAGTTGGATTTGCTTCTGAAGGCCCATGCAAAGCTCCAGGGAGCTATCCGAATCTCACTTCTCTTACCTTTTTAGTTTTGGCTATAAGGTGGTGCTGCCTATAGGCTGAAACCATTGGCATGGAAAGTGAAGAGGGGTGAGAGATGAGCTGTGTGGTACTGACACACAGCTTGTGAGTGTTGTTTTGCTACCTCCCCACCCATTTATCGCTATCGCCCATGGCCATGCTAGTGTCTGTGGCCATTCCCGCCCACTTTCTGCCCCTCCCTGCTCAAAGACATTTCCCTGGATCTCTTTCAGCCAGCTCTGTGCTTTCTAGGCAGCCTTTGCCAGGGGAATTGCTTAACTGCCGCTACAAACCAGCTCCTTCAGCCTCTTGTTTTATATGAAGAATGTGTGTCTTTGCATTTGAATGCTTGTTAAAAATAAGCATTGGCGAAGCCAACAGTTGTTAGCCCTGTATAGGCATTGCATAGGCATTTGCCATGGACTGTCATAATATGCCAAGGTACTAACATCATTTACCAACTGTAGCCTTCTTGTGGATAGGTATTACCATTATAGCAGTGCCTGGAGAAATGCCTGTCTTGCGCCTGCACAAAACCCAAATCTGTTGCCCCTGCCACAGCTCCCTGTTTCTCCTATTGTCAAAAAGTGTGCATATTAGACTTATACAATTATTTTTCAGGCTGTCTTTGGCCAACTCCTCTCCTTTCCTCATCTCCGATTGCCTAACTGCCATTTGAGATAGGTGTGCCAATGATCTTTGTCTAAATGCCAACAAGACTGAGATCCTCCTTATCGGTACACCTTCACCTTCCTTTCCCCTTACTCTCTGGCCGGCTCCCTTGGCCCTCCTCCTACCACTATCTGCGAGAGCAAGAACCTCGGGATCATCTTTGACTCCACACTTTCCTTCTCTGCCCACATCTCTGACTTCTCTAAAACGTCAAACTTCCTACTGAACATCCTCAGAGGTACTCTGCCCTTCCTCTCCTTCACCCAGAAGCTCACTGTCTCACAAGCACTGGTTTTCACTAGGTTGAACTATTGTGACAGCCTCTTTCTAAATCTACCTGCCTCTACTCTCCGTCCTTTACTACTAATCCAGAACAGGAATGTGAGACTTGTCCTTGGCCTCAAGTCCTGCAAACGTATCTCTCCAGCTCTGAAATCCCTTCATTGGCTCCCAGTGGATGCAAGGATTAAATTCAAAGCCTATGCATTGTCCACAAGGATATATGGGGCCTGGGTCAAAAATACCTTCAACTATCCATTCATAAATACCTCCCATCCCGAGCTCTTCGCTCCTCTACTTCTAACTCCCTCAGGGTCAGTCATTTTTCAAAGAAACAAGCTGGGGGTAGATCTCTGTCTTTGGCTGGGGCCTCCCTTTGGAAGAGCCTCCCTGCCACTCTGAAACTTGAGGAGCATCATCTCAGGGTCGGGAAGCACCTCAATACCTTCCTCTTTGCTTCTTGCCTTTGCCCCCCTTCTCCCCTGCTGATCCTGTTTCTTTTCCTCTCTGCACTCTGCACCTGGCCACCCTCTTTCCTCCGGGCCCATGTACCAGGTCACCCTGCCACCCTCCTGCACTGCCTCCAGGACACCCCTTGCACTGGGGTCTGTATCTGTAACCATACAGTTCCCACCCCCCTTTCTTTTCTTCTGCACTTAACAGACAAACCTCTGCACTTGACTCACTAAACTCAGCACTTGCCACTTGCTGGCTGCACTACCACAGTTTATTGCCTTTATTATTATTTATTTTATTTATTTATTATTTTTTATCTGTTTCTCCTCTGCTCCGCACTTTCCACTTCTCCCCCCTTCCATTCACTTTTCCCCTTTTCCCTTCCCATGCACTTGCACATTCTCAATGTCACTGAGCCTAGTAAGATGGTTGTTTTGTTCTCCCCTGTTCCCCTCTCTTGCCTTGTCAGCGCTCTGAAACACTTGTGTATGAGCGCGATATAAATAAAATATCAATTCAATTCAATACAAGAAAAAGTTTCCTTTTTATTCATATCATATATTAAAACAAGTCCCATGCTTGTCAGTCAATGATTTCAAGCAGGCAACTGTATGGCTCACTACCATTTGAGTTATGTATTTTAAGTCTTGAGAGAACATTTGGAAAACACAGGACATTGTTTAGGCTGACATTACTTTATATTGTAGAATGTCTTATTTTTAAAACGGTGAACAAAACTACAGTCATACCCTTTTTGTTTAAACAAATCTTAAATATTTGTCAGGTTGGTCTATCCGTTTTAGTTCAAACAACCTTTTTAAAGAAAACGAAAAAAAAAGGTTGAATTGAAACACTGCTCTGTGACCGCACAAAGCGGTCTTTCTAAATTGAACTGTCAGCCTCTGAGAGGCACACAAGTGCGTACAGGGTCTACAGTTTCAGCTGGACCCGGAAGAGCTGTCTCGGGATTGTAAGGTATGTGTGTGTGTGAGTGTGCGTGTTTCTAGTGTGTGTTATACTGGGAAGGGGGCGGTGGTTGTGGAAAAGGGGAGTTCAGGGGTTAAACCCCCGACTAAGAATATGACCTGTGGGAGAGGGTGGGATGGGGATCACCTTGTTAGGGGCAGTGGGGTCGGGGGCGGGGGGGCGCAGAAAGTGATATTGCCGCATTTTAAAGCTGACACAAAAACGGCCGAAAATAATTGGTCTTTTATGTGTTTGTTTTTTAAAATGCAGTAATAACACATAGAACCGATCTATCATGTGATTAGTATACTATTCACATCATCTTCATGAAATGTTCTGCAAAGCTATGCATTGATAGATATTCTTGACAGCTAGAGAGAGCATAGAAGATGCAGCAGGCCTGGTAGTGAGACCAGGGCAGAAAAGGCAATGTAAATACCAAAATGTTCAAAGGATATGCTGCTGAGGCTACAAAAGGGATCAAAATGACCTATTCAGTCTCTAGGGCCAAGCGATGGATCAGGGGGCAGATATCAGCCAATAATACCTAGGCAAATGTCTTGGTGGTTTGACAGCAGTGAACCAAGCTTCTTGGCATCGTTCAAGAAAGAACTGCTCTCCGAACAGAGTCCAACAAAATCTTCTTCAAGGGTTGGAGTCTAAAGGTGATTCAAAGAAATGGTGGGTGCCCTCTGCTTTTAAATTCAAAAGACCAGAGGTGATTGGGCTAACACTTTCGTGGTCCAATCCTTGCTCCTGAAACAAGAAGTAGACTTTGCCCTTCGGATATGAGACCCAAAGCGATTTGCGCTAGGGGGAGGAGAAGGGACAAGAAGGAGTGGCAGAGGCAGAAAGAAAGAAGATTGTGCAACCTTCCCTCAACTGTACAGAACTCCCCCTGTCTACACTTATCCCGCCCCCTTCTCTTCTCAAAAGGACCAAAGGCCCCTTTGTTATGCATCACTCTAGTGTGAGGCTGCTCCTTTTAAAGGCGTGTGCTCCTATGAGTCCTGTTCCCAGGACAGCTTTCTGTCGAGTGGATGTCGCTGGGGGGGGGGAGGCAGGGCGCGGGGGGGCGCATCACCTACCCTCACAAAGAGATCAACGATGGGACATGGCCATTCAGTTTCCTGTTCTCTTTTATCATCAGACACTGAAGTGCCATTGGTGCAGGTACTTTGTAATTTGTGTGTAAAAGACAAAATATAGGTGTGTGTGTGTGCATAAGTCTGATTGCGCGTGTGTGCACATGTGTCTTTGCACATGTGTGTGCCTGAATGTGCATTTGTGCCTGTGTGCACATGTGGATGCAATGCATGCACGTGTGTGTGACTATGGTTGCTTTCAATCTTTATCCGTGTTCTTGAAGGCATTCCTGAATAGATGGCACTATAACAGTGTTGACGTGGCATGCCAAAAACAAGAATAAGGTGGATTTATGGCATATGTACAACAGTGGGCAGCACCAGGGAGAAGAAGCAGTGTAGTGTAAAAAGAAAGGTGCTGATCCAACAGTATTCTTTGGTTTCTTGACTTCTGGCCAGGCTTAGAAGGAGAGCCCAATGTACCTTGATATCCACATGGGGGAGATATGGGTGCCACAAGGTCCAGGAGAGGAATCTGCATCGAAACCAAGCCTTTGTAGACATATCCCCTGTTGGACATGTTAGGAATGTTGCCATTTATTTTAATGGTCATCAAAGGCCTTCTGGAACTTATAATTGATCCACGTGGCATTAGCTTGCAAGTGGAGGCTGGTATTGCATCCACTGGTTTGCCAATCTAGACATGTGTTTGTAGCAGCGGCAGGACATCAAAAATATATCATTAGCTATTTTCTGCTGTTCAATAATGTTCTGATTATAGGGAGTGCCTCCGACTTCAATGATGGCATTCCATCAAGAAAATAAGCAGGAAGCAGCTGCTTCATTTATTCCAACCCCAATCGTTCAATAGAAATTGTTCAAAATACATACAATAGGCCATTATGTAGGGTCAGCGATAATATGATATCATGCACTGTGAAAGCACTGAGCAGTGAAAGGTCACACAATATTGGTGAAATAAAGCACCAGCTAAAAACGACGTCCTGTCGTAATTGGATATAACCTCAGAGGTATATCAGGTGAACACATGAACAAATCCCTTTCATACTTTGCAGTAGGAAACGTTTGTTCCTAATAATAAGCAGCAGACCCCATACACAGCAGCCCGATCCAGCCTTTCAAGGGAAGGCGGGAAACAATGAAGGTGCTGGCATGGACCGTGGCCACTTTGCTGCTATTGGGCCACACACTGAGGTGTATTCACTGTTACTAAAGATCGCGGTTGGCCCTTTTTCCATGCTCCCTTATTCATTGTTCTTGGATTTGATTGTTTTCCCATGTGTGAAGAGTGTCCACCTCTGTTAATCTCTAGAGCATTGGGAGGGACAGAGAATGACGTCCGACTAGAAACGCGGTTCAAAGCAGTTCTGATCATGAAAACTGTGGGTGAACAGGTCATCTTGGGTCACCGTGCGTTGCAGCCGCAGCAGGCATTTGCCCAGCCCCTGCCTGTAACCCCCCCTGGGCGTTTCCCTTAACTACAGTGCTCTGTTGAATTCTCACACATGCCAGCATTACCCATTCCATTCAAGAGCCCTTTTGCCAGCCCTGCTTTTAACTTTGCACTCTGGAAATTGCAGTCCTATATTTCCCCATTATAAACCCTGAGCTATGAGTCCCAGAATTCAAACTTAAAACCGGGACTGGACAAGTGTCTCGCAAATGGACTGGATCATGCTGGCATGCATGCTCCTTGGCCACTTTTGCACTTTAGAAATGCACTATATATATCCCGCGAATGAATCACGACATTCTATCATAAGAGAACATTACTGATGTGTGTATTGTAAGTTTGAGCTGTGACATGTAATCTACCAATACATTCTATCGAATGATTCCAGTAGCAGATAACAGATCAATTGAGGATCACATGATGTGGATCTAGACTTGAAATCATTAAAATGTGTTCACTCTAGAAGACTAAAATCAAAAATATGAATATGTCTTACAATAAGTCAATAAACAAGGAGAGACACAATTATAAGAACGCACGGGCCATGTGAAGGCTAAATTGTAAGATATCTAAACAAAACCAAATGATTAAGCACTATTAGAAAACGTAGCAGCTGGAGTGACAAACCTCTATGGGCAAGTCAACCAAAGCAGTTCATTTTGCGAACCATGATGTGGATTTCACATGGTGGCGCAAGCTAGGTAGGCACCAAGTCTTTGAAGCAAGGTCATTAAAGAATTGAGCATTCTGCCCTCTCGATGGTGTCCCACTTGGAATACTAGAATGTGGTGTGGGGATTATTTCACTGTGCAGGATACATTCTGTGCAGACCCTAGCTTGGCATGGTGGAGGGGGAAGAAGGGGTCTTGTTGACGTGCTCTGTCTGTGCTGCGAGGGGCATGTAAATGCAGATTTTACACAGATACTTCTGGATTGTGCACCAGACTGTTTCCATGTCTGAAAGCAGAGGGTACATTTCCGCTGATAACCCCCCAGGTCTATCTCTTGAGGGAAAGCAACCGAGGAACTGTGGCAGCCCAGTGTGCAACCGGCTCTCCAAATGTGCAAACACTGTATGAACACATATTCTGCTTTCAACCCCTGCCTTTTAACGCATTACTGACAACTGACCCTTGAAATTCCATCATCTGCAAAACCAGAGTGACCAGACTTTCAAAATAATGAACAGGGACAGGTCACCGACATAAAGGTAGGACTACAATTTGGCAGTTGCTAACATCACTTAATTACTGGGAAAAGGTGTGTGGGGGACATGTTTCCCGAGTCTCCACTGTCTATACCCTTTGCAGATTTTTCTATGACAGTGAGCATGTTAAAAACAAAGTAGCTGTTGCTCTGATTACTATTCCAAGACTCTAAGGAAGCATTTCTTTAGCAGTCCCTGTGGCCAGGTGCCTTAACTGGCCCCTGAAATTGAGGGGGGTAACTCGGTGGTGGGGGTATGTGTCCTTAAAGCGACTTGGCATAATGGGTGGCTGGCAGATAAAATATATGTCACTAACCCCCACCAGGCATCCCTTTGCTGCGATCATCACCTTCTCACACAGGGTGTGAGGGTGATGATCCCTGCTGCATCCCTTAGCTAAAGGGATACCTGGTGAGGTTTGACGCCACCACTAGGGGATGCAGCGGTCACTCGAGAGTGATCGCTGCATTGCTTGATTAAAGCAATGCCATTAAGGAACACAAGGCCTTCTTTTTTTATAAAGCCTGAAGCGTTCATTCATTATCGAGAGCTTCAGGCTTTATATGAAAAAACCCTTGGCTTCGAGCAGCTTCTGCGGCGGGGCTAGCAGGGGATATTAGGGTGTCCCGGCAGCACCCTGTCTCAAAAAGATTATTCAGAGACTGCTAAGGATCTGCCCCGGCGAGCCCTGACCCACTTAAAGCCCTGCCCGTGGCACAATAAGTTAATGCATGTCGTTTTTAAGCAAAAAGTTTGGGGATTCAAGCCCACCCCAGGTTGGCAGAGATCTAGCTTAAGCGTTAATGTAAAGTTATCAAACTCTTTTAACTTAATTTGGTCTGTAACAGTCATGTTGAGTCGTTGATAAATGAGCAACGTGCCTCGTGATGTGAAGATGTACACTCTTAACTGTAATACTGTAATTGTGGGACAGGGTATATATATATATATATATATATATATATATATATATATATATATTTAGTGAAAAGTGGAGAGGGGCGCACTCCAGTTCCCTGCACAGTAAACCTTCTCAGCCACTGGTGTTCTCCTCCTACCGGTTTCTGTGCTCTTCACATCGTCAGGGAGGCAGTCTTAACTTGCAGCTCACAACAAGTGCAGGTGTTAACAATCAGTGATGATTCTGCTGCAAGGACTTCTGGTAGCTGTAGTCATCAGGTTTGCAAGGAACAAACAGACTCAATCCCTTAAGTGAGGAAAGGGGGGGAGTAGCGTACAGTGAGGCACTCCAAAGTAGGGCATATGTGACCCCAGTGCAGCACCCTATAAGATTTCTGAAGATTCCACCCTTCAGAAAACTTGCAAATGTGGTGAAAAAGAGGAGAGGGGCGAACTCCAGTTCCCTGCACAGTAAACCTCCTCAGCCACTGGGGTTCTCCTCCTACCGGTTTCTGTGCTCTTCACATCGTCAGGGATATATATATATATATATAAATATATATATATATATATATAAATATATATATATATATATATATATATATATATATATATATATATATATATATATATATATGGTGAAAAAGTGGAGAGGGGCGCACTCCAGTTCCCTGCACAGTAAACCTTCTCAGCCACTGGTGTTCTCCTCCTACCGGTTTCTGTGCTCTTCACATCGTCAGGGAGGCAGTCTTAACTTGCAGCTCACAACAAGTGCAGGTGTTAACAATCATTGATGATTCTGCTGCAAGGACTTCTGGTAGCTGGAGTCATCAGTTTTGCAAGGAACAAACTCACACTCAATCCCTTAAGTGGGGAAAGGGGGGGAGTAGCCTACAGTGAGGCACTCCAAAGTAGGGCATATGTGACCCCAGTGCAGCACCCTATAAGATTTCTGAAGATTCCACCCTTCAGAAAACTTGCAAATGTGGTGAAAAAGAGGAGAGGGGCGCACTCCAGTTCCCTGCACAGTAAACCTCCTCAGCCACTGGTGTTCTCCTCCAACCGGTTTCTGTGCTCTTCACATCATCAGGGAGGCAGTCTTAACTTGCAGCTCACAGCAAGTGCAGGTGTTAACAATCAGTGATGATTCTGCTGCAAGGACTTCTGGTAGCTGTAGTCATCAGGTTTGCAAGGAACAAACTCACACCCAATCCCTTAAGTGGGGAAAAGGGGGGAGTAGCCTACAGTGAGACTGCCTCATTTGTGATGTCATCTTTGCTGTCCTGGGTGTTAGTGTCTTAGCAGTGCACAGTGGTGGTGCGAGTTATGGTTGCTTATCTTACCATAACTGTTGAATTTCAAGGGTTTTTCGGTTTTACTTTGAACCATGACATCCCTTTAACAAAGTTTTTTTACTGAATTTCATAGCTTTTTAGTAGCGCAACTTAACCATAACGTCCCTTTAACAAAGTTTTTTACTGAATTTCATAGCTTTTTAGTAGCACAACTTACCATAATATCCCTGAATTTATATACATGTAACATAGAACATACTGAACCCCCAGCTAGTGATTTTGATGTCCACGGACTCTGTGTATGTCTGCTCACAGACGCGGACAACAGCAACACTACCCAAAAACTCAGGGGGTATCTTAAATTGTTATATCATGCCATATGAACACTGCACAAGTTCAAAAACCACCAAACACACAGATTATATGTAGTAATAAATTGTTCTGACTTGAGTGTCGTGTAGACCGTTGAAACCTCCGTCCTCAAGTGACGCACAGGGGAACTAAAAGAAACCCGCTGTGCGACCTTTGGGGCCACAGGTGGGAGATGTTACTTCCCGGATCCACGGAACCTCTGGAACACCAAGGCTGCTGTCAAAAAGAATGAGGTTAAGTACAAGGCAATTACAGTATATAATCACGATAACCAAAGAATCTGAATAGCCCTACCTATCCAGTGTTTGGAAAACCCAGGAAACCTAGGAGGGAGGTTCGAGACTCAGATGAGGCGGTCCCTATAACATGAGGACCGCAGACAAGTGTTCCAAGATCAAGGTAAACCAGAAAAGCAAACCAAAATGTAACGCCAAACAGGCTGAGAAGCAATGAGTGTTCCGTGTCTCAAGCCTTATATACTGTGCGTTTCGGGGTCATGTGACGTCCACCAAGGTCACGTGAGGAACGCCACTCTGGATCACGTGATCGGCATGGAGATGTAACGCCGCCCTTTCTGCTGTATGTTCTCCATGGCAACTGCCAGTGCAGGAAGGGTTGCAATTGAGCCCGTACACCATACCTGGTACGGAGCTTTCGGTCCTTTGGGTAAACCGACTCACATGAGCCTCGAACCCTGAAGGCAGGTGTTGGTGAAATGTGAGCAGTATTCTGGTGTGCAGTGGGTCGGTGTGCAGAGGATCGCCTAACATAGCCCCCCCCAAGGGCCCACGACCCCGTGGGCAGGAAGGGTGATCCCTATGGAAGCGAGCCACCAACCGAGGAGCGTCAAGATCCAAAGCGGAAACCCAAGAACGCTCCTCCGGTCCATAACCCTTCCAATCCACTAAATACTGGAGCCTACCCCTAAACTAGCGGGAACCCAAAATGGCCGACACTTCAAAAACATCAGAGGAGGCCAGGGACACCAGAACTACAGGGGCCTGGAGGAGGGAAGAATCAGGACAAGGCTTGATGAGAGAGACATGAAAAACAGGATGGATACGCCAAGAACTCGGGAGAACCAGACGAAAAGCCACCGGATTCACAACCTGAGAGATCACATATGGGCCAACGAAACGAGGCAGAGGTTTCCGGCAACCCACCAGGCGAAGGTGACGTGAAGATAACCAGACCCTAGAACCCACCACCAGGGGAGGAGCAGCCAGGCGCTTGCCGTCAACATGAGCCTTCATAGAAGCCTTTGCTTCAGTAAGATGGACCACAGTACTAGCATGAACAGCAGACAGATCCCTAAGACAAGCCGTGGCCGCAGGATTCAAAGAGACAGAAGCATCAGGGACAGGGGTGTTGTCCATAGAGGGCGTAGAAAGGAGAAAAACCTGTAGCAGAATGAGCCGCGTTATTGTATGCGAACTCAGCAAGCCGTAAGGCGCTCAACCAGGAGGCCTGTTGCTGCAATATAAGACACCGAAGATACTGCTCCATAGATTGATTCGTCCTTTCGGTCTGCCCATCAGTCTAAGGATGATAGGCCGAAGAATACCTGGTATCGATGCCAAGTAATTTAGTCAATGATCTCCAAAAACGAGAGGTGAATTGCAACCCTCGATTGGATACAATGACCGAAGGGAGTCCAAATAACATGAACACATGTTCAAAAAACAAGTCTGCCAAGACTGGGGCCGAAGGAATACCCTTACAAGGAACAAAATGAGCCATTTTTGTGAACGTGTCCACCACCACCCAAATGATGTCAAAACCTCGTATCTTGGGGAGATCGGTCACGAAATCCATTGTCAGTGTATGCCAAGGTCTTGGAGGTACCGGAAGCGGAAGCAGCAGCCCAACTGGTCGTCCTCTTCGATGTTTAGCCTGAGCACAAACAGCGCATGAATTGACATAGCATTCCACATCGCGCTTCATAGAGGGCCACCAACACCAGCGCTTTAGGAGATCCAAAGTGCGCTCTTGACCGGGATGGGCATTAAAGGGAGCATCATGAGACCACTCAAGGGCCAAGTTACGAGTGTCAGGCGTGGGAAGAAACAGACATTCATGCACGAAAGGCAAACCATCAGAATAAACGGGGTCCCAATCCCGCAGTTGGTCGGAATGATTGCTCGTCCAAGCTCATACAGAATCTAACAATGACAAAGAGGGAGTGCAGAGACAAATCACATGACTCTTTCCAAGAACCGTATCAGGGAAGGTTGGCAATTCGACCCCACCCGGAGAACGTGACAAGGCGTCCGCTTTTCCATGTGAGTTTCCAGGACGATGCATAATGTGGAAATCAAAAGCGGAAAAGAAAAGATGCCACCAGACCTGTCTGCTATTGATGCACTTTAAGGAGGCCAGATCCTGTAGATTTCGATGATCTGAGTATACCGTGATTGGATGCTTAGCCCCCAGAAGATGATGGCGCCAGACACGAAAGGCGTCCATGACAGCCAGGAGTTCCTTCTCCGTTACAGTATAATGGGTCTCAGTATTGGAAAACTTACGGGAGTGGTATGCCACCGGGTGCAACTTGCCTGTTGTAGGACATGTCTGAGACAATACCGCACCAAGAGCAAAAGAAGAGGCATCCGCCTCAACTATGAATGGAAGATCGGGATTGGGGTGCTGGAGAACCGGTGCGGTAGTGAAAGCGGTTTTCAAAGCCTCAAAAGATTCTTGATGTTCCTTCTGCCATCGATAGGGTACCTGAGGGCTGGTCAGGGCCGTGAGTGGGGCTACAATTGTGGAAAAGGAGGAAATAAAGTGTCTATAAAAGTTGGCGAAGTCCAAAAAGGCCTGCAAGGACTTGAGTGTTTGAGGAACTGGCCAATCTAGGACTACTTTAACCTTGGATTCGTTCATGGATAAAGCCCCAGGGGTAATGTGGAAGCCCAGAAACTCAACAGACGTTTTATGGAATTGACATTTCTCGGGTTTGGCAAATAGGGAATGTTCCCTCAGACGGGACAATACTTCCCGGACATGCTTTACATGGTCATCAAGATTCCGAGAAAAGATCAAGATGTCATCCAAATAAACAACCATGTATACGTCCAGAATGTCCCTGAATATGTCATTCATAAAACGCTGGAATGTTGCCGGGGCGTTGCACAGACCGCAAAAGGCTGTTTTCCACTCATCGCCTTCGCGAACGTGCACTAGGTTGTATGCACCGCGAACATCCAGCTTGGTGAAAACAGAAGCATGGGATAAGTGGTCCAGAAGAGGTGTGATTAATGGAATTGGATATCTATCTTTTTTTGTGATAGCGTTAAGACGCCGATAATCCACACAAGGACGTAAGTCCCCCTCTTTCTTAGGTACAAAAAATATGGGACTTGCAGCTGGTGAAGTAGAGGGGCGGATATGTCCAAGTCGTAGGGCGTTCTGTACATACTGTTTCAATGCTTGTTCTTCCGAGGGAGACAAAGAATAAATCCTGCCCGAAGGAATGGTGGAATTAGGGATTAATTCAATTGGGCAGTCATATGGTCTGTGTGGGGGAAGTACCTCGGAAGAACCGCGATCGAAAACTGATTCAAAAGCTTTATATTCAGATGGAATCCCTGACACCACCCCCCCCCAACGGTGTGGGAATTCACAACCTCTGATCCATCATCATTCAGCGTGAGTTGAGCAAGAACTCCCAATGCCCAAGAAGTACTATCTGTTGCTTGATGGGTTGGGAGACAATAGTTCTGACAAATCTCAGACTCGAAGAGCATCGTGGCTGATTGCCAATTAATCAGAGGATTGTGTTCACGTAACCATGGTATTCCTAATATGATACCGAATTGAGGTGTGGTGATCAAGTCAAAACTTAACGTCTCTGTGTGAATGTCTTGTATGGCCAATAATAGAGGTGCAGTTTGCTGTCTAACGTGACCAGAGACTAGTGCAGTGCCATCTACAGCCTGAACAGGTTCAGGTCGGGTTTTTACCACTAAAGGTAGATTGAGGGAATGGGCTAACGCAATGTCTATGTAGTTCCCAGTGGCACCTGAGTCAATTATGATCGTGACTGCATGAGAAATACCCGTAGAGGGACAAAGAGTGGCCTGTACAAAGATGGGCTGGACACAAGCAAAGGCAAGAGGGGTACCCGGAGATGAAGACTGAACACTCGACCTGGTCTCCGGATCTAAGGTCGAGCCGTCCGAAAAACCTGACTCTTCTTGGGACGTCGAGGACATTCCTTCACATAATGTCCCGTGGTGCCACAATAAAAGCATGCATTATCCACCCTTCTACGTTCTCTCTCAGATGTTGTGATAGGGCTACGTAAACCTCCTACTTGCATAGGTTCTTCAGTACTGGAAGCAGGGGTACTGACAACTGTAGGGTGGGAAGAAACCCCCAACTCAGCTCTGCGCTCTGATCGCCATGCATCCACCTGCAGGGCAAGATCCACTAGTTCCTGATACTGAGTGGGCATGGAAGGAATTACTGCTAAGGCATCTTTCATTGCGTTATTCAACCCCCTATAGAATATGACCGCCCGCTTGCTTTCTGGCCATGATGTCTCGGCGACCAATTGGTTGAACCGGGTGATGTAATCTATCAAAGTCCCTCTACCCTGGGTTAGTTCTAACAACTCTAAATCCCTAGACAGCGCCTTGTGTCTGGTATCAAAGACTCGACACATCTCTAGAACTAACAAATCAAAATCATAGAGAACCGGGCTATTGTTCTCCAATAAAGGGTTAGCCCAAGCGGCAGATGTCCCGGCCAGATGGGAAAGGGCAAAAGCGGCTTTGGCGGTGGTATTAGGAAATGCCAGGGGTCTGCACAAGAAATGTAACTTGCACTGATTGATGAAAGTCCTGAACTTCTTGGGATCACCTTGATAGCGTTCAGGAGCAGCCAAAGGGGAAGGGGTTGGGAGGACCACCGGAGCTGGAGTTGGGGTACTTGCCAACGTAGGCGGTGTGGTTGAAGTGCTAGAATCCCCGAATTCAGGGTCTGCAGGGAGAGAATGCTGAACACTCTGTATGGAATCTAACCTTTGGTGAATCACCGTATTAGCGGCGGCCATATCTGCCCTTAATACTGTAATCGCCTGAACTAAAGCAGCTATGGGTTCTTCCGTGGACCCCTGCATTGTCTCACACAACTATATGGCTTCTCAGTCTGTTCTGACTTGAGTGTCGTGTAGACCGTTGAAACCTCCGTCCTCAAGTGACGCACAGGGGAACTAAAAGAAACCCGCTGTGCGACCTTTGGGGCCACAGGTGGGAGATGTTACTTCCCGGATCCACAGAACCTCTGGAACACCAAGGCTGCTGTCAAAAAGAACGAGGTTAAGTACAAGGCAATTACAGTATATAATCGCGATAACCAAAGAATCTGAATAGGCTTACCTATCCGGTGTTTGGAAAACCCAGGAAACCTAGGAGGGAGGTTTGAGACTCAGATGAGGCGGTCCCTATAACATGAGGACCGCAGACAAGTGTGGATGCAGGATGAACCACCTGTAAGACTGAAGGGGTGACTTGAATCCCAAAAAGGAAATGACGTAGAAGTTCAACAAGGTACCAAGGATGATCCGAAGCCAAGCCAGGTTCGTGTCCGAAATCCAGCAACAGGTAAACAGTTCCAAGCAAAGGTACAAAGGGGTCATCCGAAGGAGTCCACGAGAGAGTTCCAAGATCAAGGTAAACCAGAAAAGCAAACCAAAACGTAACGCCAAACAGGGTCTGAAGACAGCTGAGAAGCAATGAGTGTTCCGTGTCTCAAGCCTTATATACTGTGCGTTTCGGGGTCATGTGACGTCCACCAAGGTCACGTGAGGAACGCCACTCTGGATCACGTGATCGGCGTGGAGATGTAACGCCACCCTTTCTGCTGTATGTTCTCCATGGCAACTGCCAGTGCAGGAAGGGTTGCAATCGAGCCCGTACACCATACCTGGTACGGAGCTTTCGGTCCTTTGGGTAAACCGACTCACATGAGCCTCGAACCCTGAAGGGAGGTGTTGGTGAAATGTGAGCAGTATTCTGGTGTGCAGTGGGTCGGTGTGCAGAGGATCGCCTAACATAAATAAGAAGTGGAACTTATATATGTATCACATAAACCATCCATTTAAATACCAGATGTATTAAAATGGAATATACCAAAAAAAGAAAGATAGGCTTCTAACATATTTACCTCACAGAAACTGCACAACACAGAGCAACAGCTGATCTACAACCAGTAAGGAAATACCTTACCAGAAGCTAGTAAGTGTACTTCATTTTTCTGATATATTTCTAAAATTTCTGTATTAGATACAATAAAAGTGATATATTTTTCTTTTCTCACAGAAATGTCTAGTACTTTGGAGTGGCTTGAGGAGAATTTCCCATGTGAGGAAATGTCTGAAGATAGTGAACCTAATGGTAGACACTTCTCTGTATACCCAAAGTAATAAACATTACTTTATGTACACTTAACATATATATCTATTTTTTTAACAGACCATAGAAACATTGAAAATAGTACACCCAAAGATATATTGGATAAGACTCTCCAGCGCATGGAAGAAAAAATGGACAAGCTCATGGCAAATTTCAACAATTTGAAAAACTTTGTGGAGGACCACGTAAAAGAAAAAATTAGATACCATTGTCCCACATGTACCTGTCCCCCCTCTCCATGTCAATTACCCCCAAACCCTTTTCACGAACAAAAACGTTTTGATGAGACATCCATCCCTTCATCTCCTCCTATCAATCCTCTTGAAACCCCAATTCTCCTGTGTTTGTCTGCGTTTCTGCTTCCCCTTCTCTTTCATAAATTTTACATCTATATATAATAAAACAAAAATATTATATGTGTCTCAATTTAGTTCTTTTTTGTGTTTTTGTTTTTAAAAAGGCAGTCGAGGTGTCCACGGACAGCGCGGGTGTCTGGTATGTCCGTATTCGTTCGAAAATGCGGGTGTCCTAAGGACACTATGCCTGTCCGTACTGTTCACATGCAAGTTGGAACTGTTCTAAGAACACAGTCGATATCCGGAATGTTGGGAATAATCCAAAATGGGGGTGTCCTAAGGACACTATACCTGTCCGTACTGTTCTCGGGCAAGTTGAAACTGTTCTAAGAACACCCTCGGTGCCCGGGATGTCCGTATTAAACCAACATGGGGGTGTCTTAAGGACACTATACCTGTCCGTACTGTTCGCAGGCAAGTTGAAACTGTTCTAAGAACACACTCGGTGTCTGGGATGTGCGTAATAATCCAAAATGGAGGTGTCCTAAGGACACTATACCTGTCCGTACTGCCTAAAAAACATCTACGCACATGCGCACCACACCTGTGAGTTCTTCAGAACCCGAACACTGGCCGTAGAACACCCGCGCATGCGCACGACCATTCCCGTGCATTTGGTGTCCTGCGGACACCTTTTCCCTTCACGCACATGTTCGCAACGCCATTATGTGACCGCACCCACGCTGAGTGTGTGTCCTGAAGTGCGGACACTGTCCGGGTCCCCGAACATTTAAAAAGTACCTTTTCGGGCAATCCACAGTATTTTATACTAAAAATGCAACATAGCACATGTCCCAGACAATAACCCTGACTTTCTAAATACTTTTTAGAACTTTTTGAGCCCTTTCTTGGTGTTCGATCTGTCCGCGGACAACGCTGGTGTCTGCGGACCATGCACCAGAACCCCATAAAGGGCCACATCCCAGAACTCATCCTCATTGTGTTTCTGGCTATCTTACCGAACACAGTGCATTTTTGCTGCCAATCTTTCAGATTTTTTTCTGAAACCTGATGGCATCCATGGCTCCTCTACTGCCAAATGGTGCTACATCTGCCTCAGCACCACCCTCACCCCCTCCACCACCACCACCTCCCCAAGGGCCTGAAGAGGGGAACAGGCGTGAGGATGTAGAGGAGGATGAAGAGGATGAAGAGGATGAGGTAGTGGAAGTCCCTACTACCAGCACTCGCCGTGAGTCTTGGGTGTGGCGGTTATTTACCATTCATGGTAACGTATCCACGGTGCGTGCAAACAAAGTCACCTGCAATCAGTGCAAAATGGTATTGAGTTGTGGGAGACTTGGTTCGTACAGCTTTGGTACGACTACTATGAAGCAACACCTAAGGTCATTCCACGGTGGGGCCGTTCGCAAGGTTGTACCTTGCAAGGAGCATAGTAGGTTCAGTTCCTCTACTACATCCTCTGTTTCCACTCCTCTCATCACAAGAGACACTCCTGTGGGATAGCGCATCCCTCCAGCTGCCTCACAGGCCATTCACAATGCTGATGATCCTTACCTTTCGAGGGTCACAGTTTTGTGTATATACTGCGATGCAGTACTCTGCAGGGGGGAGAGACTTTGAAGTGCTTTTGAGACTCTGGTCTCAGAGCATGAGAAGACCTGCCCACTACCTAAGTAAGGCCCACCCTACATCTTCCTCTCTCCACCTGCTCTTTCTTATCCCCGTGGTTGGTGTCCCCCTCTTACCCTCCTTTCCCCTCCTCTCCTAGTGTGTCTTGTACAAAAAAATAAAAAAAGTAAAAACAACAAAAATCCCAAAGAAAAAGGCTCTTTTCAGAGCCACCCTTCACAGTCCAAAAATAGAAGTAACCAATAAATGGAGCAGGGCCCTGTGCAGTTTTTTAGAAGTTCGCGGACAGTTTGTGGACATCTAAAATTTTGGGGTGCTGCCCTATCAAAATCATTGACTTTTCTCTGGGAGGAAGAGGTGGCTCTGAAAAGAGCCTTTTGGTGGTGTTTGTTTGGGTTTCAAAAACTTGAAATAGTCAACACCTATTGCAAAATGGAAGGCTATAATTCCACAAAAGGACACAATGTATTTCGTACATTTCTCCAAAAAATCTGATTACCAGCATAAGTAAGATGGACTCTGCGAAAAATATATGTGCTACGAAACATAATATTTTCATTGTGAAAAGAGAACATGCCAACATTTCCTAGAAAGGCACAAACAGCCTTATTAACATTCCACCTTGCTTTCTCCATTTGTGGACCAAATGAAGAAGAACGCAGCCACATTTGTCTCTGTGCAATACGAGAAGTTATTACTTGAGAATTTGAAACATGCCCATAACCTTCCCATGTCCTTCTTTCATTGCAAATTGCAAAGAAATTCCTGACACATGTCCTAAACTGTTCCCTCCACAATTAATTATAATTATGTCAGGATTACGCTCTGTCTGTAAAGTAGCACAGAGAGGTACCAAGTCCAGCCCCCTCATTCCACACACTCCATGCCAGTGCACTTCCACATGAGGGAATCCAAGATCTCCAGCTACTCCACAGTACTGTGCATGCACCTCCAACCAATGTATCCATGAGTCTCCCAAAATCCACACAATCTGTTTTCTGAAACACACAGCCATAGCTAACTGTTCTTCTCTCAGCAAAAAGACCTTCTGACAAACTCTTTCCTTACGCCACACACCCTCCAAACTTTACTGACCAATCAATTGGTCTGCTCATTCTCATTTGCATGCCTCTCCACCCCAAAATCCCCGTATGTAATACGCGATGTACACGGACTACCGCCATGTCTGCGGACATATCGTACCTTGGGCAGCCCTTCTACTATTTCCACTTCACTTTCTGTGCCATTCCCTCATTGGATACAGCTAACCAGTCACACAACCATCCACTAATCACATCCAAGACCTCTACATCTAACTCCATCATCAGAGTTCAGCACTTCAAATGTACTGTAGATTACTCTGAGTACAAGTCTCATATCATTGGAAAGCACCTACTACAAAAATTACTGTACAAGTCTCCAAGATTTCTACTTGCAGCTGCATGCATATCCACATGCATGAATACAAACTACAGGTATGCATATTTTTGCATAGTACATGTACAACAGACTAACTGCCACTTAACCTGTATAGCCTATAAAATCAACTTATTGTCATTTTTCCAATCTGCTATAATCAACTAACACTTTCAAACCTATCTACTATCTAAACATTTTTTTTACACAGAACAGTATAATTGTAGCAAAACTCTTATTAGTGTATTATAAAATTACACACAGCCAGGATAAGGTCATGCACCTTCATACATTCACATAGATAGACACTATCATTGAAAAACTCCCAAATGCAATAGCACCGCTGCCTGTAAATCACGTCCTTCTGATTTTTTACCCACATCTTCACAAATGCATACATTCCATGCTTTTCTATACAGTATCTGTGATTTACCTTATAAAAATAGCAAAATAAGAATATCATTATTTTTTCTTTCTCCTAACATTCAATAACACAGCCTTTAGAAACAAAGCGAGTTTCATACACTTCCCATTCTACTCATTTGCAAAGCATGTTAAACTAACATATTTAAAACAAAATATAAAGACTGTACATAGTCAAAGGAAATCAATGTCTAAATTAACATCAGTGCTATATACAAAAAAATACTAAGTTATTTCCTTTACAATTTCAGTGAAGACTACTCTCCTGAAAAGCAGCAGAATCCGAAGTACAAACAACAACTCAGAAGAAACCTGCTCATTCCACACAAAAAAGTAAGCACAATACTGCCACAATATTCTTACTGTTACTTAAACAAACTGTGCAGTTGATTCATGGTATTTGTGCACAAAAAAAAAGATTAGTGCCCCATTCTGCCCAAAAATCCCCATTTGTTAAACAGGGATTTCAGACAAAATAGTGCACAAATCCCTGTTTTTCGGCGCACAAATGACCTAACTCAGCTCCTAGAATGTTAGTATTGCAGAACAAAGAACTGTTTTAATTCTATACCATTAGATTTAGTATTTGTGCTTCTCCTCACCACTAGATTACTTTCTACTGTCATCTGAACACCAGTATAGTAGCACATAAATACAATTGCCTTCCCAACTAGTTGTAGCTGCCCAATGCACAATCACATACCATCACAAACATCTCTACCATCATACTCAGACACTCCTGCACACAACACACATGCATAGCAGAACAGCCCAACCCATATCTTCTTTGTTTTATTCAACAGACCCCAAAGAATGCCTACCAAAAAGCAGGTCCGTAGAAAACAACGTAGAAGTAGAGCAAATGAAAAAAGTGTCCAAAATAAGCATCCATCTCCTTGCAGGATTTCTACAAAAAGTTAAAAAAAAACAGCTAATACATTAATTTAGTGAAACAAAACAAGCTTCAAGTACAGAAACTTTGCCTCCTCTCGAAACAGAAAACGATTAACAAGAATTCAGCTACCACTACTGCTAAAACTGTTCCTATAAATCTTGATATAGTGCGAAGTAAGCATACCAAAAAAAGTATTTTAGCAAAAATGTTCCTCCACGGAGTCCTTCAAAATCTTATAAAAACAGAAGAGAAATCATGCACAACCCTTAAAACCTACGGTAGAAAATTAATCTTAGAAGCTTTGATAGACAGTGCAATCCTTCTCAAAAGAAAGTTATTTATTTTAGTGTTAAACAGAAGGAAACCACTAACAAAACTAATTACTAAATTACAAAAAAGACTTTTCAATAAGTGAAATATCAACAAAATAACTTCTTAAATATCTGTGGAGGTGAATGGAGTCACACCACAAGCACAGAACCATATTTAATGAAGAAGCATACAAACAAAAGCAAACAAATCCAATTGCTATACATAGCAGTGGACAAGGTTATGAAAAAATTAACAATACCATAATGGAACAAGAAATACTGCCTACAAAAAGATCCCCAGAAAACTCAGAATTAGCTCTCCATTCAACTGGACCAGAACATGCAGTATACAAATGCCCATGCACGTCAATGTGTAACATTCCCAAGAAATCTTTCAAATCTTTATGCCAATTCCTCAATCAGTATGTGAAAGGCAAAGACAAAATCAAAATGAAACTGCTGCAAAATATGGATACCTGTCCAGTGCGAAAATACACAAGACTACAAGGACATTCATTACCCTGCATTTCAGGACCTATTTGCAAAAGCACATTCCATCATATCAAAATGATATCAACACATCATCCAACTATAAGAAATCTAGTCTATGCTAAAATTCCTGCTTTTGCACTAGCCAATTTGAATAACAATCTTCTACATGGTATAGCCAAAGAACTACTTGAAGAAATCGACCATATCCAGAAAAAATATTTTGGAAGTGAAAGCCATTTACAAAATGCAATAGCTTTACAACAGACTAGCAATAATTTTACACAAGGCAACCTTCTACTACACAAATACAAAAAAGAAATACTAAAATTTAAAAGTACATCCACTGAAGTACCAAACCATGTGTGTGTGTGTTTCCGCAAAACTTTTTACAAAACTAACACAAGAACTATAGACGTAACATACAAAATAGAGGACAACGAAGATTCTAAATGGTTTGAATTAGCTCTCTACCTTGTAGCAGAAAACAAATATGAAATAACCAACCCCTTAATACTTTGCAGTTACTGAACTACAAAACTTGACAACAACCAAACTCCTTCACGTGCTATCACAAATAACTTGGAATTATTCCCACTACCAAAACCCCTACAACAACTCAATTTATATGAGAGCATCATAATTCAAACAGTGCACCCATTTCAAGCAATAATACGCCTTCAACCAAAAACAGCAAAATTACCTCCATCTGAATTGCTGAAAGGTATTAGTGGCAAAGTAGTTTACTTACCATTAGATCTGACAGAAAATGTGCACACTCTAGGAGTGCAACGCCCAATAGAGCAATCTTTAATTATCTTAGTAAATGGTGTACCTACAAAAGACAAAAAAATTAGGCAACAACTCGTCAACTTACATAAAGTTAGACAAGCCTTGCAATATTTAAAAGACAATAATGAGTACTACAAAGAAATAAATATTGAAGAAAACTTAAGGGGAACAACTGAAATAATTCAAGGGTCACCAGAAACTGGTCAATTTCAACTTCTGGATCCTACTGCAGTATCCAATATTTTAGACCATTATACAATTCATCCATTGCACTCTAAAGACAGCATAGATGATGCACTAGAAACGTACCAAATGCGACAAGCCAAAGGATCACCAATGAGCATATGGGAAAAAAGTATAGAAGCACGTGCTTTTCCTCTACTATTTCCTACTGGCAAAGGACGAAGGTACAGTGATAGACCCACTCAGGTAACAACATCAGAACACTGCTCACTACAAATGTATTCTGAAGATCCCAGATTTACACAAAATGTAGAATACATATTCCACCTATTCTTTGAAAGTGAACTAGCAACTCTATGTTCCAGAGTTGCACACATATTAAAATCGGAAACCCACTTTCAAAACATGTCAGCTACGCAATTAGTACAAAAAGTGCAAGAAAAAGATGAGGTCTTACAATCATGCAAACATGCGTGGTACTAAAGAATACTGGTTCCGACGTCACGGAGATGTACGTTGTATGATCAGAAACCTTGGCCCACCCACTTGGTTTGTTACATTAAGTTGTGCAGAATATGCATGGGAAGATTTACATGATTTCCTACGCATATCAAACAATAATAAAACAAACATAGATATACTAACACCTGGAGAACTTTGCTCTCTAGATCCTGTTAATGTTTCAAGATATGTCCACCATCGTTTCATTGCTATGCTACACTTTATTTCTAATAAAACTGTTCCTCCCCTCAGAGAAGTGCAACACTTCTTTTGGAGAAAAGAATACCAGACCAGAGGAGCACCACATAGCCACATGCTTTTATGGATTAAAGATGCTCCTAAATTTGGTCAGGACAGTGATGCCACTGTTTTGCAGTTCATCCAAAAATATGTCACTTGTGAAATCCCTTAACAAATGACACATAGTGACCTTCATGCACAAATTGTACAATTTCAAACACACAAATGTGGCAAATATTGTCATCGCAAATACAAGAACAAAGGGAAATACTACACCAAATGTCGCTTTGGTTTCTCTAGACCAGTTACAGAAAGAGGTGAAGTAAACAACTAGCGGGCCGATTCATGGAATAAATGTGCACCGAAAAGGGGAGCACAAGCGTGAAAATCGCAGTGCAAATGTGAAAACCGCAGCGCACGCATGCCAAAGCCGCGCACATCGATTCATGGAATTCAGTGCGCGTGTAAATCCTGGGATGTGCGCTAAAATCGTGGATGGCGCACGCGGGCGCACACATCATTAAATGGCGTGCGCTAGGTGCACAGGGAAAGCGCACATAGCACAGCGCACACAACAAAAGTGGGCGGAACACGGGGCATAACACGCGGAATGGGGAACAACGCGTGGAAATGTGGGCGTTACGGGGGAAGTACAGGAGGTAAATGCTCATGTGACTCTACGTCCTCCAAGGGCCACTGAGCACATTTATCGAAAACGCAAGCACTGGCATTCAATCAACGTGCAGGTAGTATGTGATGCCAAGGGGATAATCACTTCAGTATATGCCAACTATCCAGGGTCAAGCCATGACAGTTTCATTTTCAGAATGTCCCCCTAAACCGGGACCTGGAAGCTGGGCGGCATGGTGACACAAGGCTGATTGGTGAGTATAAATGCCTCTGCACATGCATGCATGTCAGATACTGAGTAATGTGACAACCCCACTAATGATAGCCATCATCACCTCCCCAGGGGACAGTGCCTACCCTCTGAGCACCTACAGGATGACGCCAATTCGGAACCCCACCACACCACCCGAGGTAAGATACAACACAGCCCATATTGCAACCCGGGGCAAAGTGGAGCGCACATTCGGAGTGTTGAAGTCACACTTTCGCTCCCTTGACCGCTCTGGTGGGCAGCTGCTATATGCGCCCCCAGTAGTGTGCAGGATCATAGTGGCAGCATGTGTCCTGCACAACGTTGCAACACGCCGGGGCGTGCCGGTGGATATGGTGGTGCCCCCACATTCCCAACCACATGCACGGCCGCTGTGCATGGGAGGTGAAAGGGCATGTGGTGAGGCAACCCGTACCCAGCTTGTGGCAAATTACCTCACCTAAAATCCCACCCCTGCGGAGTGCACACAGGCCTGGCACATACCAGCTGACAATCAATGATGATGACAAAAGGGACAGTCAACTGTCACAACCATACCAGCCTGAGATTGTTCACCTGGAAGTTACACATTGTGTGCATCCCTACCTACTTAAAGACACCCAAAGCTGTGGCACAAAAAGACACACATTCATACAGCAGAAATGACTACCCCCTTGCAAAATACCACATCAAAATAGTGCCATGTCAACCAACCCCTCACCATCTCAGCTACCCAACACGCCATGGCCTGGCATGCAATGTGAAAGCAACTAAATGAATGCACAAAACATAACACAAGTGTCACAAAGTGCACTGTCCCTAATGTAAACAGTCCACAGACAATATGCTCTCAGTAATCAATAAGAATCAGCACACATGAACAAATTCTTACCAGCAACACAAAACATCAGTACAGGATGAAACCGTGGCAATATATGACAGCAAAAAATTAAAGTAGTGGAAGTCTCACAACCTGACTAAGGCAGCACATTGACCCCTTCCAACTGCAGAGTGTTGCTGTCAGGCAAATGTCTCTATGTACTGCATACAACATTAACTGCATCTGCAAAGGAGACGGCCTTGTGAAGACATGAAGAACCTACATGTATATAAGGAGAAAGACATGGCTGCACAAGCACATATCAATACACCATGCAGTGTAGAATTCAACAACAATCCCCACTAGGGATGTACACACAGTTTTGACTACAGACTGCCCACACAACTCATGGGAGCCCAATGTCACTGTGTAAGTTACTGTCACTTGGTCACACCCTTTGCAAGCCCATGAAAAGGGGAAGCAGGAGGGGTGTGTGTTTCAGTAAACAAAGCATCTAACCCAAAGACAGGACAAGACTGCATGTGCCCAGCTGGAATACAGAGTGGATGCCCACGGGAGCCACGCAAAGCAACACATTGTAAAAATAAAATGCCCATGTGTGGACCGGGGGGGGCACCCAGGAGGGATGAGGTACAGGGTGCATCCCAAAACCCACATGTGTGGATGTTGACAAAAAAAACCCCTCATGGGCTTATGGCCTGCACGGCTATGCTACAGTGGGAGAACTGCCATCGCTGTCATCACCCTCTGCTGCTACATCAGGAGGTGGCCGTGATATGGGAGGCAGCCCAAGCAAAGCCCTTGTATGGTCTTCCATGGCAGCAAGCATGTGGGCCTGGAAGGTTTGGTTCTGCAGGATGATGGTAGGGAGATCCCCATGCAGCACCTCATGGGTAGCAGGCATTTCTGCCTGCATGACCTCACGTGATGCCCGGATCTCCTGACGGGTTGCCTGGAGCTAAGCTGACAGTGAACGTGTGAGCTGCTCCAGCTGCTGTTCTGACCTAAAATTCTGGGAAACCTCAAGTTCACCCAGAGTATCTCTGAGGGACCCGTGTTCCAACCTCAGGGCTTCCCTGTGGGCCTGTGACTCTACAGATATGGCTGCACGCAGTGTCTCCAATGCAGCCCATCGGTCCCTGTTGGATGCCAACATGTCCTCACTGTGTGAGTGGCAAATGGAGTCTGTTGCCTGCTGCTGGAGCTCCATCTGCCTTTCAGGGGGAGAATGGAAGTGGCCACCCTATCCATTGCCTGAGCCATCATTTCACATGATGCCCCCTGTTGTGTTGCTATACTGCAAATGGAGTTCTCCCACACAGTATTGCCTGGTGGCTCACGGCCACTGCGTTGGCGGGCATCACACCTGTTTGGGGCAAGGCGATCTGCACCTTGCTGTGCTGGCATGCCTGAGGCTGCAGGACTGCATTCCTCCTTTGATCTGCTGGCCCAGGAACAGGAACAAATATTGTGGAGTGTGACCCTGCATCCGTAACCGCCACAGGCGGACTTTCCAACACTGAAATCCCCTTAGAGGGGTCTACTCCCGGTGCAGGTGGGTGGAACAGAACAGCATCCCTGCCAGAAACACTCACCTGCGATGGCACATATGTCTCACTGTCCGATTCAGCACCTGATTCATAGAGGTCTGCGGAGGTGTACCCAGAGACACCCGTCAACAGTATGGTCTGCAGGAGGATTGGGTTTTCAACAACCACCACCCCATGTCCTCCACAGGTGCCCGGTTGTGGCTGAGATTCCTCCTGGGTCTGCACCATCTCCTCCTCCTCAACAGCATCAAGTGCCTCATCACCTGCAAAAACATGAAAGACAACTAATAGAAACAGACATGAGCACCATAGCACACACATAGGCCTGGCGAGGCAGAGATCGAGTACATAAATAGCACATGTCCCACATGACTATAACCCTGGCATGCATGCACTGTCAATGAGTTGGAAGGGGAGGCAAAAAGCACACACTGAGGACTCCAAGATGGAAGAGCAACACAAGTGCAGCATGCTGGATAGCACTGGCATCACACATTAGCCTGTGAATGGCATATCCAATACACATACATGACACAGCCATCACACAGATAGCACATAGCATAGCCATGGTACATTTGACAAGTACAGCCATATGGTAGGAAATCAGTACTGTCACCCATCCATGTGAGATGGACATGATGAGATAAAACATGCAAAATAGTGTGACAAAACACGCATGTGCCACACGCTGCAACAGATCCAGTGTTCACTGATACAGTGATGGCAGGCAGATGAATACATCTATGGTTGGTCACTTCAACATGACAGAAGACAACAGTCATGTTCAACATTCAAACAGGGCCCACAAATGATTGTGTGCAGCCCATTAATCAATCAGCCTGAATGGTTAAATCATTCCCATAACAAGGTAATAAATGTGGGTCATTGTGGGGTGTAATCTATGACAGACGTATGTCACATTTGTGGCAGTATGTCAAAAAAAGGAAGGACGGGAGAGGATCTGGGAGGACGTAGTGGTTGCCATCAACACGGAGGGGGTGACAACCCACGACATCAAGGACGTCCGGAAGTGCTGGGAGGACTTCAGGTCCAGGACCCTCAACAAGGCCCAGCGCCTCTTGAAGGCAGAGGATGCAGAGGGGTGCCGGGTCAGCCTGACCAACATCCAGATGAGGGACCTGGAACGCATAAGCCCAGCGCTCCACGTCCAGATCCTTCGAAGGAAGACCTGTCTGGAGTCGAGCGGTAAGTGGCCATGCATTGCTGTGTGAAACAGGGCATGTTGCAGTGTGCTGGTAGTTACATAGGCCATGTATGGATGTGTGTGTGCAGGGACATCATGGTAATGCATGTGAGACCAGTAATGCGTGAACCACATGGATGGTGCATGTGTTCCAATGCAACATGGGGAGCTGCATGCGGAATGCACATGAATGCATGCCTGTCTCTGTTCTTCGACATGGATGGGGGTGGAGGATGGGTGCTGCTCTCATGTACATATATGGTGTACATGTCCGTGTGTCTGAGAAGCATGTGTGTGACTTTGAAGCGACATGGATGCATGACACATGTCCGTGACAATGTGTTGATTCACTTATGCAGTCTAGTCACCCTTGTATCCACTTTGTCTGTGGTGTACGAGCCCTGATGCATGACTCTCTGGTGATGTGTGTGCATGGGATCAGTATGAGCCATGATGCATGTGAGTTTGAAGCCAAACCTTTATGTCAATAGAGGCCCTTGTTGCAATCAACATCAGGGATGCTGATGTTGATTGCATGCGCCGTGCCTGTTTCTGCATGTGTGTTGCCTGCATTGACCCATGTGTTGTGGAGGGACAGGATGGAAATGAGGTTTGACAGTGCCACTCATGTGTTATTGCTTCCTGTCTAGGGGTCTATTGTACAATAGCCTGATGCTTGTGTTCTATGTCTCCCTCTACGCAGAGTCGAGTGAGGAAGAGGGCGGAGACAGTGCTGTGGAGCAAAGTGGCAGGGATGCCTCCGCTGGGCGGCAACGCAAGGCCCAGCCACCCTCCCAGGAATTGCCATCATTCGGGAGCGAGGGGACTGGTGCCGCGTCTGCCACTATGTCTGTAGCAGAAGGGTTAGGTGAGCTGCCACACGGGCTTGCAATAGTGGAAAACAGTGCAGAGACATCCAGGTTGGTGGTCTCCACAGAGGAGGAGGAGCCCGCTACTGAGCCGCACATGGGGCCTGGTGGGGGTAGTATCACTGGTGCAAGTGGTGCAGTCCAGGGCCGGGGACAGGAGGCAGCACAGTTTGCCGTGAAGGGGCGTGTGCATGTCGCTGTCCCTGACCCTGTGACTGCACCACCATGCACCAGCGGGGATGCCCCGTCCCAGGCCCATCCGCAGGTAGGGGGGAGGCCCATGTCATCTGGCACTCCACTACCTGCGGACGAGGAGTCCCATTACCGTATGGGCTCCGTCCTGATTGGTGTCGCATTGCACACGTGTGTCATTCGTGATGAAATGCGTGCTTCCTCGGGGGACCACGCACGCCATCTTGAAGAGCTGCATGGAAACGTGGCACAGTTGGGAGGGGCCATAGTCGGAGGGTTCCTACATGTGCTGCGCACTCTGGCAGACCTCTCCTCCTCTGTGGAGAAAATGTGCCAGACGTTCTCCCTACCATCTTCTGGCCCAGATTCCACCAGGGCCCCCTGTGGACCTGGCACGACCAACACAGCCAGATTGGTGGAGATCCCATCCCTGCCACAGTCGGGAGTCGGAGGTCCAGCAGGGGTGGACACCCCATCAACTGGAGACCAGCAGATGGAGGACGTGCAGGCATCATCTGACAGGGCACATGGACAGCAGCAGCAGCAGGCTCAAGGTGGGAGCAATGATGGCTCGGGGCCATCAACATCAGAGGGGCAGCATTGGCCAGAGGGCAGGAGGACCCTGGAATGGGAGTGTCTTCCGTGTGCTGCAGTTGGGCCAGCGGATAGATGCGGAGAGGCGGCGGGCGGAAGAGGTGTGGCTCACCATGGTCAGGGCGGAGTTCTCCATGCGCCGGGCGTTGAGGCGGGCTGAATGCCTCGAGGCAACTCGCAGGGAGTTGAAACAGGCCATGACAACATCCCTGCGAGACCTCGGGGCCACGGAAGAGGCCCGCCTCCGGGACATCGACATGGAGTTCAACGATGCCCTGGCCCGGAACATCACAGAGTGAGCCGTAGGTCTTGCCCGCCACCATTGGATATAGTTAGTTAGTGTTAGTTGTCCTTTCTGTTTTTATTTGTTTTGGGACGCTTGGACAATGCCCCACGTTTTTGTATATAGTTCTTCATTAGGTAGGGTTTTTTTTATAGGTTTCATTTCATTCGTTGGGCTCATGGACCCTGGATTGAATCGTTGTAGATAGTTGAACTGTGGATTTATGAAAAATATTTTTTTTTAATTCACCATGGATAAATGGATTTTACAATTTACGTTTCCTTTGGATTTTCTTTGGTGGACTTCTTGTTTAAAATATTTTTCATGTTTTCATTCCATTATCTTCATTTTGTGCAAAATACATTTTGATTTATTACTTCCATGTGTGGTATTCGCTAATTGGTTTACTGCATGTTGCAATATGGGTTTACACAATCATTGGCACCCGGTGTGTGTGTGACGGACATGTGTTGATGTACATAGTTGACTTTTGGTTTGTGTCATGAAATAGGCCTTTCAGTGTGGGGTGGATGGGAAACTTGATTGGGTCTCAAGACTGGGGTGGCGTGCAGTGGTATTTTGGTGGACATGAGGCCCATGAATGTGCATCTTTATGACATGTTGGGGGGGGACATGAGTCAGGGCCTGCTAGCAGGTGCCCGTCAATGCTGGATGGGTGGGGGTACTGGGGGACATGAGTTGGGGCCTGCTGGCATGTGCCCGCCAATGCTGGATGGGTGGGGGTGCTGGGGGACATGAGTCAGGCCTGTTGGCAGGTGCCCATCAATGCTGGATGGGTGGTGGTGCAGGGGGACATGAGTCGGGGCCTGCTGGCAGGTGCCTGTCAATGCTGGATGGGTGGGGGTGCAGGGGAACATGAGTCGGGCCTGCTGGCAGATGCCCGTCAATGCTGAATGGGTGGGGGTGCAGAGGGACATGAGTCGGGGCCTGCTGGCAGGTGCCCGTCAATGCTGGATGGGTGGGGGTGCTGGAGGACATGAGTCGGGGCCTGCTGGCAGGTGCCCGTCAATGCTTGATGGGTGGGGGTGTTGGGGGACATGAGTCGGGGCCTGCTGGCAGGTGCCTGTCAATGCTGGATGGGTGGGGGTGCAGGGGGACATGAGTCGGGCCCTGCTGGCAGGTGCCCGTCAATGCTGGATGGGTGGGGGGGCAGGGGGACATGAGTCGGGGATCTGCTGGCAGGTGCCCGTCAATGCTGGATGGGTGGGGGTGCTGGGGAACATGAGTCAGGGCCTGCTGGCAGGTGCCCATCAATGCTGGATGGGTGGGGGTGCAAGGGGACATGAGTCGGTGCTCACTAGTGCATGGTGACATGTGGGCTGGCTGGGGGGCATGCCCAGGGTGGATGGGCTGCCTACGGGACATGAACAGGGGTGCAGGGTCTTCCCCTGTGGTGTGGGCTGTCTGCAGTGGCTGGGGAGGGGGTAGAGGGCACACCTGGGAGGACCCACACTGTCAATTCACATGTGAAACTCCCCGTGCACCCCTCAGAATACATGTACCCCGCTCTGCAAGCGAAAACGCGTGCAAAACTCCCTGCGCACCCCACAGAATACACGTACCCGGCTCACACAGCGAAATAGCATGTGAAACTCCCCGCGCACACCACAGAACACACGTACCCCGCTCACACAAGGCCTATCATGTGTGATTCTCCAGGCACACCCCCCAAATACACGTACCCCGTTCGCACAAGGCCTATCACGTGTGATTCTCCATGCGCACCCCCCAAATACATGTATCCCACTCGCACAAGGCCTATCGCGTGTGATTCTCTACGCGCACCCCCCAAATACACGTACCCTGCTCGCACAGGGGCCTATCGCGAGTGAAACTTCCTGCGCACCCCAGAAATACACTTACCCCGCTCGCACAGGGCCTATCGCATGTGAAACTTCCAGCGCACCCCAGAAATACACGTACCCCACTCGCACAAGGCCTTTCGCATGTGATTCTCCATGCGCACCCCCGAAATACACGTACCCCACTCCCACAAGGCCTTTTGCGTATGATTCTCCTGGTGCACCCCTCAGAATACACGTACCCCGCTCCCCAAGCCCTATCGTGTGTGATTCTCCATGCGCACCCCTGAAATACATGTACCCCACTCACACAAAGCCTTTCGCGTGTGATTCGCCCTGCGCACCCCTCAGAATACACGTACCCCGCTCCCCAAGCCCTATCGCGTGCGATTCTCCACGCGCACCCCCGAAATACATGTCCCCTGCTCGCACAGGGCCTATCGCATGTGAACCTTCCTGCGCACCCCAGAAATATACATACCCCGCTACATACCCCGCTCGCACAGGGCCTATCTCGTGTGAAACTTCCCGCTCAACCAGAAATACACATACCCCGCTTGTACAGGGCCTATCATGTGTGAAACTTCCAGTGCACCCCAGAAATACACGTCCCCCGCTCCCACAGGGCCTATTGCATGTGAAACTTCCCGCGCAACCCAGAAATACACGTACCCCACTCGCACAGGGCCTATCGCGTGTGATTCTGCCCATGCACCCCTCAGAATACATGTACCCTGCTCCCCAAGGCCTATCATGTGGGATTCTCCACGCATCGCATGTGATTCTCCCCACGCACCCCTCGGAATACACGTACCCTGCTCGGCCAAGTACTATCACGTGTGACACTTCCCGCACACCCCCAGAAATACACTTACCCCGCTCGCACGAGCCCTGTCGCGTGTGATAATTCCAGCGCACCCCAGAAATACACGTTCCCCGCTCACGCGATTGCAGCGTAGCGGCCCTGTAAGCTGGTCCAGGGTTAGCACGGCCCTTTGCGCTGCATTGGGGATTTCAATGGTTTTTCATTGCACAAGGGGCGTTCTTGGGGGCGTAACTGGCGCTGCGGGATGTTCTTTGTGCCAGCCCTCATTAAAGCTTGGGAATTCCATGAATACACGGTGCGCCAGAATGCTGTTTAGCGCACACAGTTGGCGCACGCTGGCTCACGATCCCTCTCTGCGCTGCTCGTGGGCGCTGCCTCTGCGCTGAAATCTATGAATTACCCCGTTAATGTCTTCAATTAGACATACTGTTAAAGATAAATCACCTAAGAATACGTATTACATAAAAAGAACAGAAGAATCAAAATATATCAATGATTACAATCCAATCATTGCCCTCTTATGGAATGCAAACATAGATGTGCAGTACATTGCAGACAATTCCACTGCGGTTGCACGATATGTTACAGCCTACTTAATTAAAGCAGAAAAAACAGAGCTTCAAGACCCCTGGAATGACCTATCATCAGACAAAACACTATCTCAGAAATTGTACAGCTTAGGCATAAAAATGCTCTCTCATAGAGAATCTGGCGCATATGAAGCTGCAGATTGTTTAATCGGTACTGCTTTGTATGGAAAATCTGAAAATATAGTATGGCTAAGTCTTGGTCCTGCTAAATCTAAAAAAAAGAGTTCTCAAATCATGTGACGACATAGAAACAATAGCCAAAAATGATCCCAACAGCCAAGACATTTTGAAAAACAATTTACTAGACACATACTACCCGAACGGGAATACCATTTTGGAAAACATGTGTCTATACCACATAGCCCAAAACTTTGCATACAAAAATAATATAAAACCCGATGAAAACAAAGGTAGATATAGAGTGACAGATTGTGAAGGCAGCTTAGTGAAACTTACCAAACAAAGCTGAATTAATCATATGAAATTGTCATTAAAAACTCCTCAACAAAAAGAACTATGTTACATGTCCCTGCTACAACTTTTTAAACCATGGAGAAAAGAAGAAGAGATATTAGATAACTATGACAGCTATGAAGACGCTTTCAAAGCAAACAAAAGCACTATCACCGATATCAACTTTACGCAGTACAAAACAATGTTGCACAATGAACAGCAACATGAAGAAGAACTCCAGGCCCAACTAGATAAAGACACTCCCGACAGTAGCAACCTTCTGTAACAGTAAACCAAGAACCACTGGGACAGCCACTAATAGCAAATGAAGCAGCATTAGCTATGACAGAAGTGGAAAACACCATGTGTCACTATGAAAAAGATACAGAAAACCTAATTGCACTACAATCAAAACTAAACAAAGAGCAGCGCACCATTTTTGAAGAAGATTGCACATGGTGTACAACATGAAAATAAAGAATGTACCTGCCAAAATTACAAACCTATATTACTATACGTCAGGGTGAAGCTGGTTCAGGCAACACATTCTTAATCAAAATCATCAGCAAATTCCTTCAACAATTGACAAACAACAAACTGTCAACATAGGCGGTGTCACTTTACACCGATTACTACTCCTTCCAGTAGAACACCAAAACAAATTAGACTATTACAAACTTTCTACAGAAGCTGCAATGGAAATGCGCAGAGTTTTGAAACAAATGAAAATGCTGCTAATAGGTGAAGTGAGCATGGTCTCCAACCTAATGTTGGCTTTGATTCACCTCAGATTGCAAGAAGTACTTAAAACAAACTACGAACAACCACCAAAGAAAATCCAAAGGAAACGTAAATTGTAAAATCCATTTTATCCATGGTGATTTAAAAAAAAAATATTTTTCATAAATCCACAGTTCAACTATGTACAACGATTCAATCCAGGGTCCATGAGCCCAACGAGATCTTTTGGAGATCTTCAATTGACACCAGTGAAAGGTGAACCTATTTTTAAAACCTTAGGACACAAACTCTGCCGGAAAACTCTTGGCAGTATAGGAAATGTCAACCTTTGGCAACATTTCCAATACAAACAATTAACAGAAAACATGCGCTAATCTGCAGATCTCACTTATGCCAACATCCGAAAAAAATATTAGAGTTGATGTATTATCTCAAGAAGCACAAAAAATATTAAAAACCCAGCACATCCATGCACTTTATGGCCATAACGCATGTGCTAATGATGTTATGGAACAATTAGCGCACAAAAATGTCAATTGTATGGCCTTAATGCCAACTCTTGCAAGCTGTTCCAAATTCAATGAAACACTGTTAAAAAAAAGAAATCCAACCAATAATTGGAATTTGCTCCACAGACAAACTAGACGTACATGGTATGACACTACCCATGTGTCAGCAAGCCACAAAAAGACTAAATACCTTAGAAAATGTTATCTCCAACACAACTGGGTTGGAGAAAATATTAAAATTATCCTTAGACTGTAGAGTAATGCTTAAAAGTAACCTTGATGTGGAGCAGGGTCTAGTTTATGGAGCACTGGGTACAGTTGTTGGCTTTCAAACATACCCACGTGACAACATCATTCAGTTTGTTAATATTGTCTTTGACAAACTTTCAGAAGTAAAAAGGATAGGTGCTCAACAGCTCAATTCCTTCCCTTCAAAGACATGTATGTACGTAGAGAACAATTTTCTCTAACTCTTGCATATGCAGTCATCATTCATAAATCCCAAGGTCTTACCCTAGGCAAAGCATTGATAGATATTGGTAACACAGTCTTTAAAGAAGGCATGAGCTACGTAGCACTATCACGCTTATGTACACTTGACGGTATATTTCTAATCAACTTAGATGCAAGTAAAGTCAACGCTGATATTTCTTGCATTCTAGAATACAATAGACTATGTTCACTGTACACCCCCCATCTAAAACAATATCCTGTTCCACAAAAGGGAAAATGTTTTAAAAGAAAACTAATTCAAACTGAAATGCAACAGAATTTGACTGCAAATCCTCCAAAGAGAATAAAAGAAGCTAATACTCCATCATTTACCATAACTAAAGAGGAACCTATTAGTCAAAGTAGCTCAGGTATTTCTTCCGAGAAGCAACACACACGCCGAAAAAATGACTTGGACACAGAACTATCTGGTCCATTCAAATTTTCAAATGTAACTGGTGTAAGTTGTTACGCAAATGTAGCAATGAATCTTCTATTTCAATTGCCACCAATTGTTGACAACATTTACTTACACAGTACAGACCAATTGTGTTTGCAAATGTTAGTCCTTCATAGAAACGTAACAAACAATCCTGACAACACATATAGTGTTCACAGAATAAGACAAGAATTGGACTACTGTGCTGGAATGGTGAAATTCTCTATAAACTCACAAGAAGATCCACAAGAATTTCTAATGTACTTACTACAAGTACTGGAAAACAAAAACATACCTATAAATGAAATATTCCATATTTCATACATGTGGAAACATACCTGCACTCTCTGCAACAATGTTACACAAGAACAAATCCCTAATGAGCGCTTCGTGTATGTATCCATACCAATTTTGAATCCGTTCAATTTCAGCAACATGTACAAAATGCAAACCATGGCAGATTATGTACTACCTGCAATTTAGATAATCACTCCACCTTACTAATACAAACACATAGTAACTACTTAATACTAATGCTTCTACGTTACAATGCAGATGGTACCGAAAACAACTGCAAGCTGACTGGATTCACACACGGTCAGGTATCACTTGGTAAGAAAACCTTCACAACAATAGGTTTAATCTACCAGCCAGGAGCCACAACCAATGCAGGCCACTACACTGCATATATTAAAAAGAAATGTTGATGGTTCAAATGTAATGATACTACCATTACTCTAAAGCAGAGATTACCAGCAAATCTTACAAACACTTATTTAATCTTCATAAAACCAAAATGTAATAACTAACCTGTACTTCAAAATTAACAAAAATTCAAATAAAAAACTATAAACAGAATACGCCAATAGGTATCTAACTGGCCCAAGATCCTATAGCAACCAAACAGATAAATGAATAAAACTAAATTATAACAAAAAATAGACAGTTAGAATACACCAACAGGTATCTAACTGCTTCAGAAATCTGCAACAAAAATGTGGACGGTTCGAATGTAATGATAGTACCATTACTCTAAAGCAGAGATTAACAGCAAATCTTATAAACACGTATTCAATCTTCTTAAAACCAAAACTTAATAACTAACCTGTACTTCAACATTAACAAAAAATCAAATAAAAAACTATAAATAGTTAGAATACGCCAATGGGTATCTAACTGGCCCAAAACCCTATAACAGCCAAACAGATAAATGAATATCACTAAACTGTAACAAAAAATAGACAATTAGAACAGGCATCTAACTGCTTCAGAAATCTGCAACAATCCAACAAAAACAAACAAATAGACTGTAGCATAACAAAAAAGTGTTTTTTTAATCCGACAAGACCCAATGATTTGAAAAACAAACACAGAAACTGAGCAAAATGCACAGTACACTGGTTTGTAAACCAAATATAAGGGTAAAAAAAAGCTGAAATGTCTTTATAGAACAGATACACTAACATGCTCTTTTCTTTTATCACAGACGTTGAAAAAGAATATTTCCTCCAGGTACCAAACTCATGAAAAAAATATAATTGCAAACATTTGATAGATATTCAAATCTATTGGTGTGATCTATGGCTGTGATATGGTGCAGTGCTTGTGGTCAAGGCCTAGAGTCTCGGGTTTATAGCCTACAGCTTATGGCCTTCGCCCATGCACCCAACATTCTATGTCCTGCCCACAACCAGCACACTATATGAAACCCATGGTGGCTTATAACTTCAGTACTTATAACTTTGGTCTTGCGTAGGCCCTGCCACAACCACCACAACATATCACACCTATGGTAGCTTATAACTTCAGTACTTATAACTTCAGTCTTAGGTAGACTCTGGCCACAAAACCACAACATATCACACTCATAGATCACACCCATGTTTGATGTCAGCAATGATATTTGTAATGTCATCTTTGATGTCATGGGTGTTAGTCTTAGCAATGCACGTAGATGTATGGTTGCTTAGCTTACTATAATGGGGGAATGTGCAGTGGTGTTTGGTTGCACTGTGAAGTATAACATTCCTTTAGTGATTTTTTTTACTGAATGCACATATATATGTATGGCTGGGAAGGAAAAGAGAGAGGCTAAGCAAGTGATGTTGTCACTGATGTCAGCATTGACATTTGAGATGACATCTTTTATGGTCTCAGTGTTGGTGTTAGCAGTGCACAGGCGTGGTGGCAGGGGTGGGGGCTTAGTTTACCATAACTGGCAAATTTCAGGGGTTTTTTGGTTTTAATTTGAAGCATAAAGGGGAGGAGGAAAGTTTTTATTTAGTGAAGTGTACCAGTTTTTGTTAGGGCAACTTAACCATAACGTCCCCTTAACAACGTTTTTTTTGTAGGGAATTGTATAGGTTTTTGGAAGGTGGAACTTAAGCATGAAATTGTGGCAATGAAGTCGTTGAGCAGAATGTACACTGTAATCATGTGATTTTGAGAGATATGTAGTATAATCTACGTACTTGACATACATTTAACATAGAACATACAGAACCCCCTGCCTATTGATATTGGAAAGGGACGGACTGAGCGCCTGCTTGCGGACGGGGTTGGACAGGATCAACATTACCCATAGGGGCGGTGGTAGGTGAAAATATACTGTTGTCTTACACAAAAAGTGTGCAACGTAGAAGAAGGACATAAAGATATTATAAGTAGTAATAGTAAATATGGAAACCTGAAGCTGGGAAAAGAAAACAACACATTTAATAACCATGTAGAATGAAGTGGATGGTACCATAAAAAAGAAAGGATGCCTCCAGCGTAATCACTTCACAGAAACTCGGCAGCCTGGAACGACAGTGGACGGACGCAGTAGGACGAAGGGAGATTACAGCAAAAGAGTGAGTTCAGGTCATTGTTTTATATGGGTGAGGTTTTTTTTGTGGTATGTGGTGGAGAAATAATAATTTCTTTCTGTTGTTTTGACTCAGAAATGGCTAGTACTTTGGAGTGGCTGGAGGAGTATTTCCCACATGATGAAATGTCTGAAGACAGCGACAATAATGGTACACATTGTTCTGCATATGCAAAATAGTGACCAATTTATGTATTTATTTTTTAACAGGCCAGGAAAGAAAAGAAGAAAGGGCAACAAACGAGACAGAAGAAGACAGGATAAAAAGGACAGAGCAGAAAATGGACATGTTGAATGTCAATTTTCAAAGTTTACGGGAGTTTTTGGAGGACTGTGTGAGAGGAAAAGTTTGGTACCATTGCCCCACCTGCACCTGCCCGGCTTCTCCATTCCCTAGTGAACCATCCCCAAACCTGCCAGAGGAAAATAGACGTTTCGACGAAGTATCCATCCCTTTTTCCCCTCACAAATCTTCCCCTCATAACCAGCCCGTTTAAATCCAAATTCCCCCATATTTGTTTCAGTGTCCGCATCCCCCGCTGTTTCTTTAGATTGATGAGTGTGTACGTGCGTAGTAAATGGTTTTGTACAGTAGTTGTAGAGAAAGAGTTTGTTCTGTAAACGTTTTTTTTAAAAAGACGTAAAATGTTCGCGAACAGCACGCCTGTTCGACCTACCCGCAAGCAATGGAATGTGGGTGCTGTCTAATGCCAAGTAACACGGATGTTATGTGTGACCGCACCATCTTTGCAAAAAGTGCGTACATAAAAAGAAAGGGGTGTCCAAAGGATATACTACCTCAGCGTACCGCTTGCAACAAGGTAATACATGGTCGTAGAACACACAAGTTGTCCGGAATGGGTGTAAATAAGTAAAAAGGAAGTAAGTGAAGGACATTATAGCGGTCCATATTGGGCGCAGTCAAAATGGTGCCGTCCTTAGAACAAGCACAGTGGCCGGCAAGTTCGTAGGCATACAAAATGGATACTGGAACTGTCCGTGCAGTGAACATTGCATGCGTGCACATGCGCAGTGCAAATGAAAGGATTGCCAACATTGCGACAGTTCCTAACTGTCCATCTCACTTGTGTCGCACTTTGAAGTAGTTTGAGAACCAGAACACTGGCCGTAGGACATTTGTGCGCATGCGCATGTTTGATTCTTTGCATTTGCTATCCAGGGGACTTTCATGAAGGGGGCGAATGTGTTGAGGACGTCATCTTGTGACCGCACCTACGCTGCGCATGGGGACTAGTTTCTGCGGTTTGTGTGCTTCCGTAACACTAAAAATAAACTTTTAGACACAAGGCAAACTATTGAGGAGTGTAACAATGTAAATTAACACATCCCAAACAATAGACCACCTCAGGAGTTGCTGTGTAAAATGTGTGTACCTCGTTGTAGGGATGAAGACGGTCGTGAGGCACACCCCTGCACCCCTTCAAAAGGCCACACCCCTGAGCGCATCTTCATTGTCCTTCTAGCTATAGTAGATAGAGGTGTGTTGTCTTTCCTGCTGTAGTGACAAAAAGGAAACTAATCTGTATGGCTTCAATGGCTGCTGTTGGGTTATTAGCCTCTGCATCACCCCCAAACTGGCCACCATCACCACCTCACCAAGGGCCTGCAGAGAGATATATGGGTGAGGATGTAGAGATTGAAGAAGAAGAGGAGGAAGAGAATGAAGTGGAGGAACCCCGAACTAGGAGCACTAGGCGGGAGTCGTGGGTGTGGCGGTTGTTTTCCGTTTATGGAAATGTACCAAAAGCACATGTGAACCTGGTGAAGTGTAACCAGTGCGATGTGGTGTTGAGTCACGGGAGATTTGGAGCGTACAGTTTTGGTATGACAACCATGAAGCGACACCTCACTTCGATCCACACTGCGGACATTCACAAGGTGGTGCCATGTGAGGAGCGTAGTCATTTGCGTTCCTCCACAGCATCCTCGGAATCTGCCCCTCCCACCACAAGAGACACTCCTGTGGGGGAGCGCCTCCCTCCAGCTGCTTCACAAGCCATTCGCAATGCTGTGGACCCTTACCTTTCAAAGGTGACAGTAGTGTGCACGTATTGTGACGCAGTACTCTGTAGGGGGGAGAGTTTTCAAAGTGCTTTTGAGGCTACAGTCACCGAGCACCAGAAGATTTGCTCCTTCCCTAAATAGAGATCACCCGTAATATTTGTCTGTTGAGTTGCCCTTTCTTATCCGCGTGGCTGGTGGCCCTTCCTTACCCTCCTTTTGCCTCTTCTCCTAGTGTGGCGAGTGCGGGTAATTAATGAACGTAAAAACAACATAAATGACACAAAAGGCTCTTTTCAGAGCCGCCTTTCTCAGTGTAACAATAGAACTATGAAGTGAAGGCCATAGACCCCTGCGGTGTTCAGCAAATGTTCCCGGACAGTTGTGGAGGGGAAAGAGGGAGGGTGCAAGTGGTGCAAACGCAATAAAGTGTACGTTGGGAGTAAGTGGCAGCTCTGAAAAGAGCCTTTTGGTGGTGTGTTGTGTGGGTCAAAAACAGTGGAATGGGGAAAACAGATTGTCAGATAGGTTAGTGTGATAACCAGCATATGTGAGGTGGACTCCATCTCTGCGGAAAATGAAGCTGCTACTAAACAAAATTTTTTCATTGTGGAAAGGGCACATGCCAACATCTCTTAAAAAGGCACACACAGCCTTATTAACATTGCATCTCGCTTTCTCCATTTGTGGACCAAATGCTGAAGAACGCAACCATTTTTGTCTTTGGGCAATACGGGAAAAAAGTATTTGACAATTTGGAAACATGTCCATGAACTTCGCAAGTCCTTCCTTCATGGCAAATTATAAAGAAATGCCAGATACATGGCCTAAACTGTTTCCTTCACAATGAATGATGAGTATATCTGGAGGACGCTCTGTCTGTAAAGTAACACAAAGAGGTACCAAATCCACCCATCTCATGCCACGCACGCCATGCCAGTGCACTACCGCATGTGGAAATCCGAGGTTTGTAAATAAACTGCAGCTTTCTGCATGTACCTTCAACCAATGTATCCATGAGTCTCCCACAATCCAGACAATCTGTTTTCGAGCATGGAAAGCCATGGCTGTGTGGTGTCCTGTGAGGGAGAAGACGGTCTTACTAAAGTACGTCGGTCAGAACACACCTACCGAACTTTATGGACCAATCCCTAGCTCCGCTCATTCTCATTTACATGCGCTCCACCCTTCAATTCCCGGTGGTGATATGTGCTGGCTGCTAAGTACCGCCATGTTCGCGGACATGTACAGGATCAGAGCGTGACGACGGTACATTAAAGTACTATTCCCATTTTCCCCTTTAAGGTAGTCACTGAAAAGAGCCGTTTTTTTTTTTGGCCACATATCGTACAGACATGTGGTATTTTATGTATTGTTTCGTATTTATTGTCCTTGCTTTACTCGCGCAAACATTACAGAATGTTCTCAAAAGCAAGTCATATATTCCAAAAAAACATTGCATTTCCCAAAGAGGATAGCGCAACACCATCTTCTTCAAAGTAGTGTGCATTGCTTGCAGCAATGTTATTGAGGCTACAAAAAAACATACCAACTTGTAGCATGAATGCACGCATGCCGCTATTGATGATGCACCTCCCGATGCTTTGATCTGAACAGAAACCAGAGAGTTGGTCCACTGCACTCTCGGGAGTAAAGCAGAAAAAATAAATTTCGATGTTAAGAAGATGGTCATGAGTGCTTCAACCAACTGTGCCAAATCTGCCAACAAAGTAAGCGAAGTCAGGTATCCCAAGTGGCAAGCACCGTAGTGCAAAATTACCACATGAGGTGTGGTCATTCGATGCATGTCTCTGCAAAATTGCAGATTTGCCACAGCATTGGCATCAGTGTCAGCGCTCCACACCACCTCCACTCCTTGCACATCGAAATGGTGTGCCACATGCCTACTCAGGGCATAGTGTTGTAAGCCTTGCACAAAAATGTCTCCAAGCAGCAAAACCCTGACCCTCTGCTCCTCTGCCATTTCAGTGTGTGCACCCTCTTTCGACACAAAAGAGTAATGTGAACATCTGTTTGGCTGATGCTTACAGTTGTTTTGCCATGCAGGATTTGCTGTAGAAACCTGTATGTGACACGCCCTACCACGGCACGTAACTCTTACCCAGTCCTTCCACCCTTTCTACAGCAGTAGCAAAGCGAGTCCCTCATTGGACACAACTAAGCGAGCGCGCAATCATCCACCAATCACATAGAACATCGCTAATTTTAACTCCGTCATCAACATTGCACACTTCAAAATTATTGTCGATGATTCTTAATGAAAATCGCATACCATAGCAAGGCACCTACTTCAGAAGTGACTTTGCAAGGATTGCACATTTCTACGTACAGCTCCATGCATGTGCACATGCATCAGTATAAAGTACAGATATGTCAATTTTAATTAGAGTAAATGTGGAACTCTTATGATGTAAAATAGACAAAAGAATGGCGGTAAATTTCAATAGGGAACACATAACAATGCTCCCCCTTTTAAAGTGCAACAATGCCGATTTGTCATTAACAAATCGCACAACTGCTTACTGTCCTCTGCATAACCTGTACATACGTTGCAAGCATGCCTATTTAGGCATATCTCTCAACCATTTGTTTCTAAAAGGCGGGTGAAATCAGCCGATTTTGTTTTTGGCGGGTCAGACGTCCATTGGATTGAATGGCCGATCAGGAGGTTTGGCGGGTGAGTCTGCCCTTTACAAGGCGGGTAACACCGACCAAAAGCGTGTGAGTTCAGAAGTAGAATTTAGGGCAGACCTCAATTTTGTAAGTGAAAATGTCGGAGCTATGTACTCTATACTGCCTACAGTAATGCTACTTGCAATGTGATCGCCTGAGAGTAGTAATCGGTCCCGATTGTGGTGCTCACATGTCCTTCGGAGGGTCTCCTTATTTTTGGACATCGTGCTTTTCATTAACAAGTACAAAATGTTTGCCCATCTAGTATTTTGCCCGATCGCTTACAAACCTCTCTCCTATGCATACTACATTTTGTAAAGACCAAGGCATTTCCAAACCCCTACAAAATGGAGGTATTTTGAAGGACTTACAAGTACCATATTGAAAGTAGCATGGAAAGACTGCATAGAGAGAAGTGAAATGTGCACGTGGACTGGGTTCAAATATGAAAGTTAAATCCTCTGACGAGAGAAGTAGAAGTAAATTCTGCAGTATCTTGACCACTGCAAACACATAAAGTAATTGATATTGTTTTTTTAAATCACAGTGAAGACTGCTTTCCTGAGAATCAACAGCATCTACACTGTAGACGACATATCCGAAGTAACCTGGTCATCTTTTACAAAGAAGTAAGTACAGTACAACCTTGATATTGTAACTACTCCTTAAAGAGGCTGCGTGGGTTATTTCTTTGTTTTGGGCACCAAAGCAAGCATTCATTTGTAAACCATTCTACCTACAAATATCCATTTATTGAACAAAGAATAACAGGTGGAATGGCTGACAAATCCCTGTGTGCTTGGTACTGAAATAACATAGGGAATCCTTAGAAGGTTAGATTGTTAAAGTAAGTTGTGGTAGCAGGTTTTTGGCATTTCGGTTATTAATAATGGGTCTCGCCACAAGTAGGGAACTTTCTACTCTCATGTAAAGCACATAGTCACAGAGTCCTTCAGAATGTACTAAGAAGAGGACCAAAACCATCATCGCCCCTTAAAACATACCGTAGAAAGTTAATTCTACAAGCACTCGTGGACAGTGCCATCCTTCTCAAAAGGAAGTTGTTCATATTAGTGTTGAAAAGGATGAAAGCATTAACATAACTAAGTACCAAACTACAAATGAAACTCAGCAATAAACGGAATGTGAACAAAAATAATTTTTTGCATGTTTGTGGTGGTGAATGGAGTCACACAACAAGCACAGAGCCATATTTTAATGAAGACGCATACAAACAAAATCAAACAAACACAATTGCCATCCATAGCAGTGGACCAGGGTATGAGAAAATCAATACTACCATCATGGAACAAGAAACACTGCTTACAAAACTGTCTTCTGAAAACTCAGAATTACCTCTTGATTCAGCAGAACCACACCATCCAGTATACAAATGGCCGTGCACCTCAATGTGTGCCATTCCAAACAAAGCTTCATAATCTTTACATCAGTTCCTTAATCAATATGTAAAAGGTAAAGACAAAAGTAAAATGAAAGTGCTGCAAAATATGGATATTTGTGTAGCGCGGAAAGTCACAGGACTAAAACGACATTCATTAGCCTGCATTTCTGGCCCTATTTGAAAAAGTACCTTCCATTATATCAAAAGAATAGCAGTACATCATTCCAAAGTAAGAAATTTAGTGTACAAAATATACTGTGCAAAAAGTCCAGCTTCAGAGTTAGGCAATTTAAATACCACTCTTCTTCATGGTACACCCAAATACTTACAAGACGAAATGGACCGTATTCAGAAAAAGTATTTTGGAAGTGAAAGCCACATAGAAAATGCAACAGTTTTAGAGCATAGTAGCGACAATTCTGCACATAGCAACCGCTTATTACACACATACAGAAAAGAAATACTAAAATGTAAAGGTCATCGGCTGAAGTACCAAACCATGTGTGTGTATGTTGCCGCAGAACGTTTTACAAAAGGAACACAAAAAATGTGGACATAGCATACAAAATAGAAAACAATGAGGACTCTAAATGGTTTGAATTAGCTTTGTATCTTTTAGCTGAAAGCAAATATGAAATAACTGAACGCTTAATATGTTGCAGTTACTGTACTGAACAATTAGACAACAAACACAATCATTCACGTGCAATTACAAATAATTTGGAATTATTTCCATTACCAAAAATCTTGCAACAGCTCAATTTGTATGAGAGCATAATAATTCAAACAGTTCACCCATTTCAAGCAATTATACGCCTTCATCCAAAAATAGCAAATTTACCTTCCTCTGAATTGGTGAAAGGAATTTGTGGCAAAGTAGTTTACTTGCCATTAGATCTAACCGAAAATGTGCACAATCTAGGAGTGGAACGTTCAATAGACCATTCTTTAATAGTCTTGGTAAATAGAGTACCAACAAAGGATAAAAAAAAATTTCAACAATTAGTAGACTTAAACAAAGTTACAGAAGCATTGCAATTTCTAAAAGATAACAATGAGTACTACAAGGAAATAAATATTGATGAAAGCTTAAGGCAAACAACTGAAATAATTCAAGAGCCATCAGAAACTGGGCAATTTGAACGTCTGGATCCAGCTATAGTATCCACTCTTTTGGACCATTACACAATTCATCCATTGCATTCCAATGAAAGCATAGATGATGCACTAGAAACTTACCAAATGCGACAAACCAAAGGGTCACCAATGAGTATTTGGGAAAAAAGTATAGAAGCACGTGCTTTTCCACTGCTATTTCCTACTGGCAAAGGTGGGAGATACGATGATATACCCACTCAGACTGGGGCATCAGAATACCGCTCATTACGAATGTATGCGCAAGATCCCAGATTTAGGCAAAATGTGGAATACATTTTCCACCTACTCTATGAAAGTGAATTAGCAACACTATGTTATGGAGTTGCACACATTCTTAAATCTGGAACGCACTTTCAAAATATGTCAGCTGCGCAGTTAATACAAAAAGTCCAAGAAAAATATGAGGTTTTACAATCAAGTATAACAAATTTGTTTGCAAACATGCGTGGTACAAAGGAATACTGGTTCAGATGGCACGGAGATGTGCGTTGCATAATCAGAAATCTTGGACCACCAACTTGGTTTGTTACGCTAAGTTGTGCAGAATATGCATGGGAAGATTTACATGAGTTCCTACAGCAACAAAAACAACATAAGCAAAATAAAACAAAACACCTGGAGAACTTTGCTCTCTAGATCCAGTGAATGCCTCAAGATATTTCCATCATCGTTTCATTGCAATGCTACACTTTATTTGCAATAAAACTGTTCCTCCCCTTGGAGAAGTGCAACACTTCTTTTGGAGAAAAGGATATCAAGCGAGAGGAGCACCACATATTCACATGCTGTTATGGATCAAAGGTGCTCCGAAATTTGGGCATGACAGTGATAGCACTGTTTTGCAGTTTAACCAAAAATATGTCACATGTGAAATCCCTTCACAACAGACACACAGTGAGCTGCATGGGCAGATTTTACAATTTCAAAGACACAAATGTGGCAAATATTGTCGCTGTAAATACAAAAACAAAAATAAATACAGAGCTTCAAGACCTCTGGGATAACCTAGCAACAGACAAAACATTATCACAGAAATTGTACAGCCTAGGCATAAAAATGCTGTCTCATAGAGAATGTGGGGCCTATGAAGCAGTAGATCGTTTAACCGGCACTGCTTTGTATGGAAAATCAGACAACATAGTATGGTTCAGAATTGGTCCTACAAAATCTAGAAAAAGAGTGCTAAAATCATATGAAGACATAGAAACAATTGCCAGAAATTATCCCAACAGCCAAGACATTCTAAAAAACTATTTACTGGACACATACCATCCAAACAGGAGTACCACTCTGGAAAGCATGTGTCTATACTACATAGCTCAAAACTTTGCATACAAAAATAATGGAAAACCCGATGAAAGCAAACATCGATATAGAGTGACCGATTGTGAAGGGAGCTTAGTGAAACTTAACAAACGAAGCTTAATTAATCATGTGAAATTGTCATTAAAAACTCCTGAACAGAAAGAACTATATTACATGTCTCTGTTGCAACTTTTCAAACCATGGAGAAAAGAGGAAGACATACTAGATAATTATGAGTGCTATGAAGATGCTTTCAAAGCAAATGTTAAACAATGAGTAGCAACAGGAAGAAGACATTCAGGCCCAACTAGATAAAGACTCTTCTGACAGTAGTCAACCTTCTGTAACAGGAAGTCAAGAACCATGAGGACAACCACTAATAGCAAATGAGGCTGAAGTTGCTATGGCAGAAGTAGAAAACACCATGTATCAGTATCAAGAAGATGCAGAAGACTTAACTGTACAACAAGGAAAACTTAACAACGATCAGCGCACCATTTTTGATGAGGTAACAAAACAAATTGTGCATGGCATACAACACAAAAATAAGGAATGCACCTGCCACAATTACAAACCTATACTGCTGTACATCAGTGGTGAAGCTGGATCAGGGAAAACATTCTTAATCAAAATTATCAGCAAGTTCCTTCAACAATTGACAAACAGCAAACTGTCAGCTGTTGTACCAGCCCCCACAGGTTTAGCTGCTTACAACATAGGCGGTGTGACTTTACATTGATTACTACTGCTTCCAGTAGAGCATCAAAATAAATTAGACTACTAAAAACTTTCTTCAGAAGGTGCAATGGAATTACGTAGAGTATTGAAACAAATGAAAATGCTGCTAATAGATGAAGTGAGCATGGTCTCAAATCTAATGTTGGCTTTGATTCAACTCAGATTGCAAGAAGTACTTAAAAGTAATAACGAAGAACTCTTTGCAGGGAAAAACATTATCGTTTTTGGAGATCTTCTACAATTGACACCGGTAAAAGGTGAACCGATTTTTAAAACCTTAGGCCACAAAATCTGCCGTAAAACTGTTGGTAGCATAGGTAATGTTAACCTTTGGCAACATTTCCAATACAGACAATTAACTGAGAACATGCAGCAATCTGCAGATCTCCCTTATGCCAACATCTTGAAAAGTATTAGAGTTGGTGTATTATCACAAGAAGCACAAGCTGTATTGAAAAAGAGGCATATACATGCACTTTATGGTGATAATGCATGTGCAACTGATGTTATGGAACAAATAGTGCACAAAAATTACAATTGTATGGCCTTAATGCCAACTCTTGCAAGCTGTTTCAAATTCAATGAAACAATGTTAAAGAAAGAAATGCAAGCAATAATAGAAATTAGCGCCACAGACAAACTAGACGTACATGGTTTGACAGTACCCATGTGTGAGCAAGCCACAACAAGACTAAATAGTTTAGAAAATTCAATCTCCAACACAGCTGGATTGGAAACAATATTGAAATGATCATTAAATTGTAGAGAAATGCTTAAACATAACCTTGACATAGAGCAAGGGCTAGTTAATGGAGCACTGGGCACAGTTGTTGGCTTTCAATCCTACCCACGTGATAGCAGCATTCAGTTTGTCAATATTAGCTTTGATAAACTTTCATAAGTGAAAAGGATAGGGTGCTCAATGGCTCGATTCCTTCTCTTCAAAGACATGTATGTACGTAGAGAGCAATTTTCTCTAACTCTTGCATATGCAGTTACCATTCATAAATCCCAAGGTTTTACCCTAGAGAAAGCAATGATAGATATAGGAAAGACAGTGTTTAAGGAAGGCATGAGCTATGTAGCATTATCACGCTTATGTACACTTGACGGTCTAATGCTAATAAACTTTGATTCAAGTAAATTCAAAGCTGATATTCCTTGCATTGTAGAGTACAATAGATTGTGTCCACTGTAAACCCCTCATCTGAAACAATACCCTGTTCCAGATAAAGAGAAACGTGGTAAAAGAGAAGTAAATGAAACAGAAATGCAACAAAATGCAACAGGAAATTCCGCAAAAAAAAGAAAAGAAGCTAAAGTTTCATCAATTGCCGCAAACATAGAAGAACCTATTAGGGAATGTAAACCAGGCACATCGGCAAAGAAGGAACAGAATTAACAAAAAGTGCACTCAGCTACAGAACTTACTGGCCCATTCAAATTTACAAATGAAAGTGGGGTAAGTTGCTATGCAAATGCAGCAATGAATATTCTATTTCAATTGCCACCAATTGTTAACAATATTTACCTGCACAGCACAGACCAATTGTGTTTGCAAATGTTAGTGCTGCATAGAAACGCAACAAGCAATCCTTACAACACATACAGTGTTTATGGAGTAAGGCAACAATTGGACGACTGTGCTGGAATAGTGAGATTCACTATGAACTCACAAGAAGATCCACAAGAATTTCTAATGTACATACTATTAGTATTGGAAAACAAAAGCATACCTGTAAATGAAATGTTCCAAATTTCGTACATGTGGAAACATACATGCACTCTCTGTAACAAAGTGATACAGGAAGAAATTCCAAATGAGCGATTTGTGTATATTACCATACCAAATTGTGAGAGCATTCCATTTCAGCAACTGGTACAAAATGCAAACCATGGCAGATTATGTAGTATTTGCAATTCAGACAATCACTCTACCTTACTGATACAATCACACAGTGCCTACATAATAGTTATGCTTCTATGTTATAATGCAGATGGCACCAAAAACAACTGCAAGCTAACTGGATTTACACACGGTCAAGTGTCACATGGAAAGAAAACCTTTACAAAAGTAGGAATAATCTACCATGCAGGAGCTACAACCAATGCAGGACACTACACTGCATACATTAAAAAGAGTTCTAGATGGTTTGAATGTAATGATAGCACCATTACTCTAAAGCAGAGGTTGCCAGCTAACCTAACAAATGCTTATTTAATGTTCTTGAAGCCAATATTTACGTAAAAATGTGTACTTCAAAATTGTCCACAAAGAATGTCAAAGACTACAAACAGTTAGAATACACCCACAGGTATCTAACTACCCAACAGGATGGAAGAATGACACAAATAAATGATTATCACAGATCGTTGGAAACAAATGCACAGGCAGAATACGCCTAAACGTATCAACCTGTTGGTAAAAATGGGCAAAAACGCAACAAAGAAAACATTAATGGGAAAGATAAACGAAACAGGATATGTCAACGGCACAAATGAATGTGTATCTCACATCAGTAGGAACAAATGCACAGTTAAAATACGCCTACAGGTATCTAACTACCGAACAGGATGGAAGAATGACACAAAAAAATTAAAAGCACAGATCATTGGAAACAAATGCACTGGTAGAATATGCCTATAGGTATGTAAGTGTTGGTAAAAATTGGCAGGAAAGTAACAAAGAAAACATTAATGGGAAAGATGAAGGAAACAGGATGTAACAACGACACAAATGAATGAGTATCAAAAATCTGTAAGAACACATGCTCAGTTAGAATACACCTACAGGTATCTAACTGTTGTTAAAAATGGGCAGGAGGGCAACAAACATAACATTGATTAGAAAAATGAAGAAAACACTGAAAGGAAAAAATGAAGTACTTAGTTGCATAAGAAATGGAGGTTTTTTTTAATCCGACAAGGATTTTTTTCCCCATACCCAAGGATTAGAAAAGCAAACACAGAAACTGAGCGCAATGCACAGTACACTGGTTTGTAAACTAAATATGAGGGTCTAAAAACAAAAGTTAACTGTCTATTATGCAATGTGTCAAATGTGGAAAAACTGCAAACATTAACTCACCTTTTTCTTTCATCACAGAAATGGAAAAAGTGAATCTTCTGCCAAGTACGATAACCAATTGTAAATAAATGTGTCTGAACAAAGTAAGGAGTAAGTATATTGGCAGGCATTTTCTACACATGGGAATCAACTTGTCTAATATATGGTAGTAAAATGCTGCAGTGCCTGTAGGCTGGCCTTTCGTCTGCGGTAAGTAACCTACCACCTACGCCTTACAACCAAGTTTCAAGAAGTACAGTTCCTATCCACAACCATCGCTGCATATCTAAAACATATTCCTTGTAAATTAGCTGCTTCTAAATGTACTTTGCGGACCATCGTCTGCAGCCATGAAGTGAAGAAACTAGGGCATGAACACAATGACCACAATCCACCACACCCATATTAACTTGTAACTCCACTGCTTATGAATTTAGTCTTGCGTGCATGGGCTTTAGCCATGCACCCAAGACTGCAGGGTCTCTCCACAACTACCTCGGTGATGTGTGGTAATGGGGGTTATTCTATATGTGTGTTATCGTTAAGTACCTCTACCCAGAGCATTCCCTCCTGGGTGTGTGTCTGTAGATCTTACATGGGATGGGTGTGCAGTGTCTTCCAACTCTAGTACTTACCACTTTGTTCTTCGTTGCATGGCCTTCGGACATGCACCCAAAACTGCACACACTCCCCACAACTTGCCAATCAAAACACAACACTAGGGCTGTGTGTATGGGTGGCACATGTGGCGGTGGTTGTGGGCAGGGCCTACAGTCTTGTAAGTAAGGTCTTTGGCCTTTGGCCGATGCCATGCATCCAAGACACTAGCCCCTGGCCACAACCACCGTAGCATGTGCCACCCATGGCGGCGTAGTAATGATTATAATGATAACCATTACAAAAAATAATGCATTCAGGGTATGTTGGCAATTTCAATGTTCCCAAACACCACATGTGTCCTTACAAATCTAACAACTCCCCCGTGCACTGCAGGGGCTGAAATACTGGCCTTATTGGACCCCTCATTTTCTGTTTGTACAAGGAGGCCACAGAACATACATCAAAAAGTAGGTATAAGTGTATTATTGGGTGCATGGCCTTCAGCCATGCACCCAACACTTCACACACTCCCCACAACTTGCCAATGAAAATGCAACACAAGGAGTGTATGCATGGGTGCCACATGCGGCCGTGGTTGTGGCCAGGGCCTAGAGTCTTGGAAGTAAGGCCTTCGGCCTTCGGCCGACGGCCATGCATCCAAGACTCTAGGCCATGCCCACAACCACCGTAGCATGTGCCAACCATGGGAGCGTACTAATGAATACAATAATAGCCATTGGAAACAGTAATGCACGTGTCCTTACAAATCTAACAACTCCCCCGTGCACTGCACAGGCTGAAATACTGCCCTTATTGGACCCCTCATTTTCTGTGCGTACAAGGAGGCCACAGAACATACGTCATAAAGTTGTTATAAGTGTATTATTGGGTGCATGGCCTATGGCCCTGCACCCAAGAGTGCAGGATCTCCCCACAGCTACCTCTTTGTTCTTGAGTGCATGGCCTTTGGCCACGCATCCAACACTGCATGCACTCCCCACAACTTGCCAATGAAAATGCAACACAAGGGGTGTATGCATTGGTGCCACATGAGGTGGTGGTTGTGGCCAGGGCCTAGAGTCTTGGAAGTAAGGCCTTCGGACCATTATCCCCCATTCCAGCCCCTGAAATGGGGGATGAAGGCCGTTAGCAGCCTAGGTTCCCAAAGCAGCATCCCGGTGTAGGAAGGAAAATCCTTTTCCAAGATGGTCACCATGGAAAGGGAAGGCGGGGGTTCCATACAGGGCCCCTCTTTGCTTTCCATGTCAGCCTGCAGAAGGCAAAAAGAGAAACCATGAACATATTACCACAAGCACATGTTTCTTCCCTTTGAAATCTATCCAAATTTCGAATAACTTTACCACAAAGCCAGTCCCAGGTGGAGATAGCCACTTTAATACTGTGTTTTGCCCCTTGTGGTCATGGCCAGTAGCCCGATTGTCTGGATCATGACCTTATTCCATGACCAGACAATCTGGCCACTGCCCATGGCCACAGGCTACCCCTCAGTCACTAAAGGTATACCGCTATTTTTTGTAGCTACATTATGACACTTGTTAAATAATAAAACACTGGCACATTTGCAAAACCATGCTTCTAGGTCCTTGCCAATGCTCCTCATGCAAGTTTACTGGAAATCCACCCACGTTTTATTTTTTCAAAAGTGTCAAATGTATGCACATACAATCGTCATATAACCTAGCCCCCACTTGACAAAATCCATTCAGACTTTTCGAAAACATTTATATCTAGATCCATAATCTTTTTGCAAACCTGTGTGTAGATTTGTCAAACGGCACCACATTTATAAGCCTTTACAATATTTTGGGAACCCCCACTCTAATTTTGCTCCCTCTTGACAGAATCCCACAAAAAAACTTCACAAAAACATTTATATCTAGATCTATTATCAGTTTGCCAAATGAAGTGTAGATTTGTCAAATGGCACCTCATTTATAAGCCTTTACATTATTTTGGCAACCCCCTCTAATCGTGGCCCCTCTTGACAAAATCCCACCAAACTTTGCAAAAACATTTATATATATAAATATATATTTATTAATGTGATACAGTTTTATACAAACATAAAAAACGTTACACATAATTACATCAGACAATTGAAATATAAATTATATTCAACATGCATGATATAACAAATCATTATACATTCAATAACATCATATCAAATCAATCAGTCAATCGAGACAGAACACAAGGTGAAATTGATAAAATCAAATCCTTGGTAAAACTGATAAATAGGTGATGCTGTATATAGATGTGAGACATGACCATATATTCATAAAAAGGAGAGAAGCCCTCTTCATATTCGTACCAATAAAGCTGATCATTTCATACTTACATTACCTATCTGATTACTATAGATAAAATAATAGCCACTATACACCAGGGGGAGCCCCCTCGTACTTGTTTCCAAATGAATAGAGGCATCACGCCACACCTGAAAAAGTGCTACATGCAGTTTAGGATTAAGGGTGTTAACACACTTATTCCAAAAATCTGCCTGATCCAAGTAGTCTGTGTTATGGACAAACTCACCAAGATATTTCATGTGCTTTGCTCTCATCCAACAGCATTTCGTTAGCACATGACAAGCCGTCTCCGGCTCGGTATGTAGATCACATATCCTACAATATCTTTCTGCTATATCCAGACCCAGCTCTGGGCCGCGGGTCATCAGAACGGGTAGATGATTGAGGCGTAAAAGTAGAATGAATCGCCTCAAAGGTTCTGATGGGCAGAGATTTAAATAGGGTTGCGCCTTCCTATAAATATATAGTACAAACATAATGAAACTATAATTTTTCAGGCTTCTGAGATGGATAAAATTACTCTGCCAATCCCACAAATGTAGGCGACTATGCATGCTGGTAAACAGGTGCTCATTTTCCCTACCCCACTCCGGTGACCAACTGATTTCCTCAATCAGAGAATGAATTTGACTCTCTAATTTAACCTGTCCACCCGCCATGGTGTCCTCTTTAATGGTCATAAGAAGCCTATTTGTTGGTTTATTATTGAACCTGATGTAGAATTCCATCCTTTTCCTTAGAACCATGGCCTTAAGAGAGGAGATCCCTAACTCTAGTCTAATAATGGCCATAGGGATACATTGGGGAAGGCCAAGAATTTTTCTCCAGAACTTACCCTCCACAAGTTGTAGCCATCCTAAATTCATGTTAATTAATGGGTCTAAACCGTACGTAACCATAGGAGCCAGACATTGGATATACAGCTGACGTGCTGCCCAGATTGAAAACCCACACTGGTCACGTGTAAACTTGTATATTAAGGCTGTGAGTTGGGCTGCTTTTGTTCTACGCTCCTGGATACAAGTGAGTTAGTTTCCTTTATTGTCAAATTCTACACCCAAGTATTTATACGTACAAGTGTAATCAATTTCAGTCAGACCCACCATCAAACGAGGCCTGCCAACTCTGCCAGCAGTATGTAGCAATAGGTTGGTTTTGCTGTTATTAATAACAAGTTCGTTATTCTCTGCATACCGACATAACTGGTTGGCAGACCTTAGGATCCCACTGAAGGTGTGATCCAGGATCACCAAGTCGTCCGCGTACGCCAGAATGGGGCAGTGGAAAGAGCCTATTTTAGGGGGGCAATTGTTAATCCCTAAGAGACACTTAGGTACATCAGATACAAACTAGTTATAGAGGGTAGGAGCTGTCACACACCCCTGCTTTACCCCTCGGATCAGGGGGATGGGTTTAGTCACGGAGCCCTGATTGTCCAGACTAACTTGGACAATATTATTGGAGTGTAAAAGCTCAAGATAATATAGCAGAGATTCAGGGCAGCCCAGATTCCTCAATTTATTCCATAGAAGGGAGCGATTTACCGAATCGAAGGCAGCCCTGAAATCTACATAAAGTGCATAGAGTGGGGGATTGGCATGGACCAGAGCCTTACTTATCAAAGCATTCATAACAAATATGTCATGTGAGGTGGAGTAGCCAGCTCTAAAACCACTTTGGAATTGATCTAATATACCCGCACCCTCTACCCACTTTAACAGTTCGTTAAGAATAAGAGCAGCGAACATCTTCCCCGAGCAATCCAGCATAGATAGGAGCCGGTAGTTCTCTGGTTCAGTCCTGCTACCTTTTTTGAAAACGGGTATAATAATGGCTGCCTGCCAAGATGCTGGTATGCGACCCTCATAAAGTACTTTATCAAACAGAATTTTAAGGAGGTTAGCCCAGAAGGGGGGGTTGTTTCTCATCACCACATTAGAGAGGCCATTAGGCCCTGGGGCTCGTGAAGTGTTTAATACCTTGATTCTGCCTTGTAGGTCCTCAATAGATACATAAAAGGGGGGGGATAGGGGTTTAGAAGCGGTGGGGATGTTGATCTTGTTACTAATCCCCACATTTCTCTTTTCCAAATAGGAGATCCATTCGTCACAACCTATAGGATTCACCATACTGGAAATGGTCTTCCCTTTCACCTCTCCTAATATAGACCAGATTTTACGGCTGCTCTTACTGCATAAGGTTCTAACCGCATGCTGCCATCTCTCCAATGTCCTATATCTTTTATGCATTTTTAGCCATAATCGGTAAGCAGCCTTCAGCTTTCTTGTTTTAAGAGGTATAGCATTTCTGGGGTCAGGACCCTTTCTAATAAATCGAATATCACCTCTGAGCTTATGCTTCCTATCTCTGATTGCACGGTCATATTTTGCCTCATGTGACACCTTACCCACCATCAACCCGACTTTACAAGAACCGTGTAAACCAGAGAATTTGCTGATCCAGCTCTCAATTTGTTCAAGTGACATCTGCATAAACAGATTTGACTGTTCAATCCCCCAGTCACCGGAAGCCTTAGAAGCCTTTATCACATTATTCGCCGACCAAGAAATACGATTTAAAGAGTGGTTAGTTGCAAGATCACCCAGGTTGGCCACTTCTGCTCTGGGAGAACAGCATCCCAGAGTCAGTATCAAGGGGTCGTGGTCACTCCATTTACAATCCCTCACCATCATATCATTGACAATTGTTGCAATCTCCACACTGGTGAAAATATAATCAGGGGTACTCTCACTTCTCCCACTCTTCCAGGTGAATTTTCCGGGTCTGTCACTTCTTGTTCGTCCATTGATTATTTCGAGATCCCAACAATCAAAAAAGCCCCTCCAACACACGCCCTCACAATCAGTAAAAGCCTGATTCCAGAGACTGTTGTTAGATAAGTGCCGGTTGTTACTAATGCCCCCCCACAATTAATCCTGCAATTTAAATCCCCAGCCACAATGACAGAGTATTTATCGTTAATTAATTTCCAATTACTCAGAAGATCATGCAGGGCACCTTGTGTGTGTTCTCTATACTTAGCGCCTGGTGGGATTATATATATTTATTAACAATATTTCTTCCCACATTGCTTTTATTCTAAGGGTCAGAGCAACAGCACATATATAATTACTGTCCACTGGAATCATTTTACTTTTGATCTTATTTGACACCCCAATAGCTAGGCCCCCATAGGGACGTCCGCGTAATCCTTTCTTAGCTAGGGTGTGGTGTGTAGTGTAACAATCAATGGCTGTAGGCTGCAAAAACCAAGTTTCTTGTAATAGAATAATGGGGTAGTTGTTAATCAGTGAAAGGGAACTCTTGTCAGAAAGAAAATGTTGGTGACAATGAGTATTCCAACTTACTGCCTGATTCATGGAATAATTAGCACAGAAAACGCAGATTTACGCGCCTTTCTGCCCGAAAATCCCTGTTTGAAGTATGGGGATTTTCGGGCAGAAAGGCGCACAAATCTGCATTTTCGGCGCTAATTATTCCATGAATCAGGCAGTTAGTATGGTATAATCTCATGGTTGTTGTAGAACCAAAGGAAGTGAATCTGCCAACCATTTCAAAGTATTTTGGATGCCCGCCATCTGTACTTTCTTTCCCAATGGTTGGGTAGGTGTACCACCCTTGTTCTGAGCTGCAACAAACTCATCACTTGGAAGTGAGGGATCTTCCTTCTCTTTACAGGCGTCTACCTCAACCCCCACCTGCATAAAACATTTTTTATGAGATCGGATCAGTTGGGCTGATGCCATAACATAACAATGAAGGGCTGTGACATTAGGATTGCATACTGTAAGTGGTTCCACAAAAGAAAAGTCTTCTGTGCGAATTACACGTAGCTGTGGAATCAGATGTAGTTTATTCAAGACCTCCGTTCTTGTCAACCACTGGTCCCTCTTCTTCTGATTTAAGTTTTTGATAATGCATATTTTACTTGCATTGGGGTCCTCAATTTCAATTGCCTCCAGGGAATTTTGTAGCTCCTCTTCCTCTGCGTTCCCATCCCCACTTTGGGTAGAGCATTTTGCAGATTCTTCAATCGATCTAGCAGAGAGGTCAGATTCCGGATCTTCAAGGATCGTACTAGTGACTTCCTGTGTTATGTCCGGAATTATCCAACTTGTTAAGTACCCTGCTCCTTTCTTAGTACGCTTCTTAGTTTTCCGGCCCCTTTTTTTTGCTTTTTTGGATCGGGCGGCCGGAGCATTAGTAGCAGGTAAAGGGGAGGCAATTTCAACCACCACATTTTTGGAGGCTAGTCGTCTTAGTTGCCGGCGTTGTTTTTTAGTCAGAGGTGCTTTCACGCCACTCTCCACAGGATCATCTGGATTACCTGTTTCCGTCGGGACTGCCATTCCCCAAACCCCATTTGGGGGCGGCGGAATAGGCGGGCCTTGGTCCATGGCCTCAATAGGATTGGGGAGTCCCAGCTGGATTATACAGTTAGTATGGATCCTCCAACATAGTTCTAATAACATTTTCATGGCAAATTGAACAGATGCCATTGAGGCTTGCAGTTCCGCAATTGCTATGTTGTTTAGACCCTCAATATCATTGCTAGCTCCCCTGTTGGTATGCTCCAGATCTTCTGATTCGATGTAAAGATGTGTAGAGGCCGACAATCGCCCTGCCGTTAGAGCCACAGGGTAAATAGGGGTAGGATGCATAGGATGAATGCCAGATAGGTTAGAGGTTGAGTTGCCTGTTTGTTTAGGGCTAAGTGATACCCCGGGCCTCTGCTGCTCATTCTGGACGGCATTTAGAACCTGTGCCTCGACCACTATTGGGCAGTTATTTTGTGGTATAAAAGGCTTATTTAAAGAAGCCATCGATTTTTGGATTGATAAACACAAATCAAGAAGTGATTTATGTTTAATATATAGATTTACTATCAGTTTGCCAAATTAAGTGTAGATTCGTCAAATGGCACCTCACTTATAAGCCATTACATTATTTTGGGACCCCCCCCTCTAATTTTGCCACCTCATGACAGAATCCCACCAAACATTGTAAACTCATTCGGAACCAGGTCAGAAATATACATGCAAAATGTCATGCAGTTCTATTAAGTGGAGCCAAAGTTATAAGCCATTCAAGAACTTCATTTCACCAACCCTGTAATGCTGAGGTGTCCGCTAACTTTTCAGGACTGTTCGCCAACATCTGAACACCTGTTTTTTTGCTTCTTGCAGCCATATCCCATCCCATCCTCATCACCCCTCACCTCCCCAGAGATTATTTGATAAGTTTGACAAGTGCAATGTTGTGTTTTTTAATATGTTTTTACGGCGATGTCCGCGGACAAGAGCCGATGTCCGCGAATCCAAGATGGTGGGTGTTTCCAAAAATCTGACAGACCTCAGGCTTCATGCCAACCAATCAGCGAACACGTTGTGTGTCCGCGGACATGACGCAAGCCGATTAACCAATCGTTGTCCTGTCCGCGGAGCAAACAGGGAAGTGTGTCCGCAGAGCAGACATAGATATCACACATTTTTTGTGACCTACTTTTTGGTCATTTTTTTAAAAACTACTGGACGGATTTTCACCTAATTTACAAAAGCACGCTTTCAGGACCATGCCGCTGCTCCTGCCGATTTTTTTTTGGTGAAAGTCAGTCCAGCGGTTTGGGCTGTAGGCGTGAGGAAAGGTTTTTCCCCATTCAGTCCATGGGAAAAAAAGACATTTTGGGACCCCCCTATAACTTTGCCCCCCCAGGGACCAAACCTCACCAAACTTTGCAAAACAAAGTATTAAATAAATAAATGAATATGTTACTCTCAGGTGGAGCTTATCTTTGATCTCACTGTGTGATCTGGTCACCTGTGTGAAGAAGACAAACTACCCACATATGCTATTCTAGGACTATGGACAGGTTATCATAAGCGCAAATATCCAGGCTGCCATAGGATCTAAAGTCATAGGATTTTCTAGCGCAATAGGCAGACTACCTTTATATTCTTACTCTATACATGCATGTATCATTATGAGTTGCAGTAGCTGACTTACAGATCTTATTATTGCAAAGGATAGATTACCATCATATATCTTCTAGCGCAATGGACGCAATAAACATTATAAGGTGCCGCCAAAGTGTCCACTCCCCGATCTATCCGAGTGCATCACTTAGCTCACCCCTCACTCCATCTAACCTTGACAGATCTTCAAAGTGAAATAATTGTGCTAACCATACCATTCTCTTTTAGAGCGGTACCCTTTCGGGTCTTCACATTTCTTAATGTGCCATTGGGCCTCATTACGAGTCCGGCGGTAACCGAGGCGGTAAAACCGCCTGGTTACTGCCGGAATCGTATTACCATTCTGCCTCTGTGATTCCCGGAACTACCGGAGCATTACAACCCCGGTGTCTCGGGAATTCCAGAGGCGGAACTCAGTACATCCCCATTCCCATTGAGTCCGATAGGACTCAATGGGAATGGGGACCATGGAAACACTGGCACCATCTTGTGATAGTGCTGGTGTTTCCACGTCCTCTTGCAGGCGGGCGGTGGTAAACCCGCTAGGTCAGACCTGGCGGGATTGACACCTCCGCCTGCAGGACTCGTGATCACCCGGTATGGAAACAACGGTGGCGGCGGGTTTACTGCCACCGTTGTTTCCATACCGGGTGAGTTGTAATGAGGCCCATTGTCTTTGAAGTAGTTGGTGTGAAGGTCATTTGTAAAGGCTGTGTTATCTCTAGATTGGAACAGGGCATGCTGGCTTAATACATCTTGCAATTGTAATAGACAGGTTGTCATCCATGAGTTTAGGATTCCCAATTTCAAGAACATTTGGAGCGCTTTATCAGTGATCCCCTTAGATCTTTGTTACGAGATGAGCTACCAGTATGGGTTCTCTAGGTGTGCAGCCGAGGTGGGGTGTAAGGATGGGAACCCAGTGCATATTTTTTGCCCTGAGCGGTTATCCTGACACTTTTCTTTGGTAATGTATCGGCTACCATAAGACTGTCAAGAGTTGAATACAGGAAGCCTGAGCGCATCAGTCGGAGTGAAGGAGGCCCGGAGGGTTGATGTGTCTTTGAGTACAGTGAGGGGTCTTGTTTAATGGATATTTGTAAGGCATCTATACAACAAATTGTGTTTCAAGGCGGGTTGAGTGAGTAGGGAGGGCTGCCGCGAATACGCGCGGCATCTGCCTGTGGTTTAATGTGTAAGAGGGTTGTCTGTGTTTTTATGTGTGTAGGGTAGGACGCCGCGAGAACAGCCGTCATCTGCTGACAACTTGACTTGTTGGTATTTCGATGTGAGTGAGGCTAATGTATGGGAATGAGGCTGTGGTAATGGAAATAGGGTGGAGAAGTGGGTTTCTGGTTGTCAAAGGGAATAGCCAGGTCGTTTAAACTGGGGAGTTTTGGTTACATGTGTATGTGCCCAAGGGCTAGCTTGTGGAAGCAGTTACATTTTTCCAGTACTTTCAGTGTGCGCATTTGTGTTTACTGCATCTGGCTACTAAACATGACTAGTGCCCTAAAATGGCCGTGCCACCAGACTTTTCGCTTGTCCTTTGCCTGTATTGTTTCTTGGCCTTCCTGACTTCTCAGGTCAAGAAGTCCCTAATATGGTCATGCATGTGCCTGGGAAATCTGCTGTTTTCGTGGGCTAGGGCATAGCATTTGTGTGTGGACCAAGGAAGTGGATGGGACTGTCTGGTCCCAGTCCACATCCGTGATGCCAGAGAGTCTGGTATGCATAAGTAAAACCCAGTGGTCCCTGAATGGAACACTGCTGGCTGTGTGAGTGGTGAGATCTTTCCCATTGGTGGGCTGGTTTTGCCATGAACCTGGATTTGGGATAAGAGGACTCCTGCAGCCATTCCGGCAGATCAGAATTTGAGCCAAGTATCCTGTTTAGCCATGCAGCTGACTGAAGACCTGTGGAGGACTCCTGAAGAGACCTGGCAACCTTTCCTGCAATTGTCCCAGTAAAGTCCTGCTAAACTATCTGATCTAAGAAGGCCAACTGTGGTGCTTCGACCCTTGGACTGTTGGGACCAACCAGTCTCGATGTCTTCTTGCGCTGCTGAGGCTTGAACCGTCAGAATAGTACCTCATTCACCCGGTGGTGATTATAATTATGGTGAGGTGGCATAAGGTGCACTGGAAAATGGCTGGAAGCCATGCTGTGGACTAGCAAGTGGTGATTAAACATGGGGTGAGCAGGCATGTGCTTTGCAGCGATATTGTCACCTTGCATTTTGAGGGTTGGCACAAGATGGCCACGCATGGGTTTATGAGGTATGTGTTGAGCAGTTATGAGGTGACAAGACATGTGATGACTATGATTATACTGAGGTTGTATAATATGCACCAGCAAATGACTGGAAGCCATGTTATGCACATGCATGTGGTGAGCAAACATAAAGTGAGCAGGTATGTGCTTTGCAGCGATATTGTCACTTGCATTTGGAGGACCGGCATATCATGGGCTGGCATGATGTCGACGAACATGTGGTTGGTAACCAGATGCTAATCAGGCGGCATTAGGTGGCCGGGAACATCGATCGATGTGATAGTTAGTCATCAAGGGGAAAGGAAATTGGTGTGGTAGGCAAGTACGAATTGGGCACAAAGGAAATCGGTGTACATGTGGGGGAAGTTAAAGGTCAAAAAGGCATCAAGTGTGCAGGAATATGGTTTCCAAGCCAGTGGTGTGCATGCATGAGGTGGCAAGAACATGGTCTTCAATGTAGACAGTTCATTGGTAGACATGGAGGGCAGACCTGTGGTAATGTGGCATGCATTTAGCAGGCACTTGGTGGCTGCTGCTTTGGTTTTTTGGAAGAAAGATAGAGAACGCTTTACTGCAAACAGTGCCTGTTCAGCCCATTTTAACATGTCACCCTTCTTGGAACAGGCGGGTTGCATAATGGTGATATTTATAACAATGCCACTCTTTCTTTCCTGAATGCCATTCTGTCACATACAGAGTGCGCGCCCGCTGCATCATTGTCTGGAGTTGACAAGTCTTGGAGTTGAAGGCAGGGAAAAGAATCGTGGGGGTGTCCTCTGTGCAGCGAAGGACAATAGCTAAAAATAAACTGCCTTTTCCTGATTCCAAACATGGAATTCTCTCTTTGAGCATGCTAATAATTATGCTCTACTGATAAAAAAAATATTTTAAAAAAATGTAGTTATGGACAGATTATATCAGGGGGAAGAACTGACAGCAATGACATTTGAAGAATAGCAGAGATGAAAGAGCGATCACAAAGGCAAACATTGTATATTGCCACTTAGATAGATAGACCCCAGATTGGAAGAGAGGCCTGCTAAGAAAGAGACAGAGAGAAAAACGGAGGGGAACTGATCCCATTGAAATGCCACCAAATTGTTGTACTGTTTCCACATGCAGTAAGCATGAAGTAATTTGAAGGATTTGCATGACTCTGAGTAATGAGGATCATTCAGTTGTTCCCTATTTTGGATTTCCAAAGGACTCCACAGGACACCACAGGGAGCCGCAATTACTGCGTTTAGTAATTACTGCTGGCGGAAATGCAGCAATTGCCACGTGTGAGGTGGTACCTACCTCCACACGAAAGCTGCCGGAAATGGATCTTTTCAGGGCTGAAAATTGTAGTTTGCGAGTGGTAAAACATCCAGCAGTCTAAAATACGAGATGCATCCCCACTACCGCCAACCTTATCATCAGTCCCGCAGAAAGTAATATAAAAATACACTTCCACATGTTTCATTGAAAACGGTGACAAACATTTAATGAAGTGCAATATTTTCGGAGGACTATGTTTAAAAAGAATATGTATGTGTCCCTGACTGTGACTTACACCAGGTTGGAACAGGGCCCTTGTGGGACCAAGGTGAAATGAAACTAGTGTTGTGGTTGTTTTTTTGTTTGAAACTTCTAATCTGTAATGTAAAATAAGTGTGTCATAGTGAAATCTCTGTTACAGAGGCAGCCATTACGTAGAAGCAGCTGTCACTGTATACGATGGGGAGAGAGTTGTCAGATGATGTTTATAAGGGCTTCTTTTGTTTCAGTGTACTTGACGCGTTATTTCTACACGTTTGCACTGGCCTACTGTGTTCCTATTATCGTGAATAATGCTTGGTGCAGTCATGATTATGTTATTTGTGACAATTAGACCTTTCCATGTATTGCTCTAAGACTGGCACTAGGAGTGTGGTTAAAGAATTCATTAACATGCCTCACAATGTACACACTGCTCTGTGATACAGAAGGATGGTTCTTGACAGTCACTAAAGCTGTATTTTCATGGGTGCCATCTTGAAATGATACATTTTACACTGTTATTGTTACTTGTGTGTCAGCAATACGATAGTGAGTCTGTTCTGTGTGAATGTTCATGGTCTATAATAAACCATCCAGGTGCAGCAGGTATTTCTCGACATATACCGGTAACCCACAGTGTGCATCCCCTATGCACTGTGCTCCATTGCTCCCTATCTACATATGCACTGTATACATTCTCTACATACATAGTGAATGAATGGCTGTATTTAATATAGTAGAACAGCATTGCAGTGTGAATTGTAACAATGCATAATATTGAATGTATTCTGTTATATTATTATAAAACGTTTTTGCAAGATAGGGTAATTCAAAGGTGCACCACATATGGGTTGTGGGAGAAATACGGTCCTTTAACACAATATTTATGGGCCGCCAAGTTGTTTGATGTCTACATTTTAGGGAGCAAACACAGCAAAATGGGTGTGTGTGTGTGTGTGTTGTGTGTGTGTGTGTGTGCGCGCGCAAGTGCAGGGCCGGCAGCGCCCTGGGCGAATTGCCGCCCACCTGTGCCCACGCGCCCCTGCTAAACAGGGGGCGTAGGAACGGAGTGCCACTTTTTTTTTTTCTTTTCTTTTTAAACCTCCTCGCTCCAGCGAGGAGGTAATTCTATGAATAGGGTGCATCAGCACCCTATTGTTCCTAAATGCGCTCCACTGCCGCGGGCGCATTGACTAACAATGAGGTGCCTGCTGCCACTATGCCAGCTCAGGGGAGCCCTTTAAAGACTCCCCTGAGCTGGCGTGGCGGAGGGCTAACGGTGCCTTTTGTTGGTTAAGACGCCCGCGGCAGAGGGGCGCATTTGGTGACAATCGGGTGCTGAGCCCCCGATTGACATTGAAAGCGCCTGCCTGCTGCGCCTTCCCCCGCTACGCCAGCTCGGGGGAGCCCTTGAAAGACTCTCCCGAGCTGGCGTGGTGCGGGATAATGGCACCCTGGGGTGCGCGGCGCGCGGGCGGTCTCCCGGCTCGCCCCCCCTTAAGGCCGGGCCTGTGAGGGTGTGTGTGTGTTTATGAATGGCAGAGGCTGAAAGTCACTAAACGAAAAGATGCCAAACATTTCTTTAAAAGGAGGCAGTATTTCATGTAGACTTGAGAGCAGCACTCCTCCAATTTCACAACAGATATTTACAGCAAAGAGTGCCATTTGGCATTGGTTTTCAAGCATAGACTAACAGGCCAGCAGAGGTGTTGCTAGAGGGGGCTTTAGCCTTCGGTCTTTTGGTTGTAGCCCCGGATAGAAGCTCAGGGACTACAACCAAAAGGCTAGCTAGCCCCAAGTCCCAATAGTCCTGACATTCTCGTAGTACCAGATCTTTTCCAGACCAAGCAACATCCCTGTGTACCAGTAAGAAAATGTCAGAGAGCATGGGTTGTTTGTTATATAGCTTTTTCATTTCATACAACGTGTGTATTCAGTGAGCTCCTTTACATGGGGTGGAAATGGGAAAAGAGGAGGTGGGATTCATTGCATTGTGGCCATCAGCCTATGCACATATCCTTTCTGATCCATGAGCAGGAAAGGATAACACAGTACTGTAGAGACACACTAATTACAATGGGCCTCATTACACGGATGGCGGATTAGTGCCATGGTTCATGCCGGTAAAATACCGGCACCGCCTTGGCGGAAAGAGGAATTACCGCCCCATTCCAAGGTTGGCGGGGCGGTAATTCCCCCTTCCACCATTGCCCTTCCCCATTCCCATTTTTGCCCCATAGGGCATAATGGGAATGGGGAAGGCGCTAATTGCGGTACCGCAAATTGCGGTACCGTAATTAGCTCCCTGGGTCCCTTTGCGGGTTGGTTTTTAACGCCTGCAAAAAGCAGGCGTTAAATCCCCCAACCCGCAAAGGGACCTCGTAGTAAGGTGGTAAGGATTTACCGGTACCAGTATTTTACTGGTACCGGTAAATCCTTACCGCCATCCGTGTAATGAGGCCCAATGTATCCTTGTGATCTTTGGAAAGGAGTATATTATGAGTTGTTGTATTCGGTAAGTAGGAAAGAAAAACAAAATGCACTGCATTGATGTATGTCCTTACTTTGCCTGCATTCACTTTGCCATACATTCACTTTTACACTCATACTCCTCCATACCTTTACTTCTCCTGTCTTTCACTTCTAATAGCATTCACTTTGTCATTGCAGGGGGAAAGGGAAACCTCCTGTACTGCCCTTTTTTCCAACCCAATCCCCCTGTCATCCCTTGACCCAAACTCTAATCTTAACCTAACCTTAACCACACCAATTGCCACCTTCACAATGTGAAGATACAAACGAAGTAAAGGCATGAAGAAGTAAATTCATGACAAAGTAAATGTCTGGTGAAGTGAATGTAGACAAGGCATGTGCTGATGAAGTTTTCTTGGCGAGGTAAAGGGGGATACCCGCTGGCAGATGGAAGGATTCATTACACTAATGCCTTGCGATCATGGTCAAACCTTATACTTTGCTTGTTTTACATTGGGAGGAAAGACATGGAAACAGCACTTACACTTTAAGGCATCCATTGCCGAGATGCCTTATGATCACATGAAGTCCCAGAAGCAGCTCAAGACCTTCCTTTGTGCCTCTGCTTTCTCTATTTCTCCCCTGCTGAACTACTTGTCTGCTGCGCTGACTGGTTGCCTGGCTACCCTCAGAGTCTCACTGGGTACCAGGCTCCTCCACAACCAGTCACTCCTGCACTGTCTGCGGGCCTACAACACACTTAGCGACTCTAACTGTAACCCTACAATCCCCCACTTCCCTCCACTTACCCAGCTCCATGTTGCCCTTGCTGCACTTACTCTGAGCAATGCTGCCCTGATTGTACTTCCCTCTCCCTGGCACTTCCTCCTTCTCCTTCCCCCAGCACTTTGAGTTATCAAACTTGCACAATCTGAATGACACAAGCCCTAGTAAGATTGTTTGTTTTGTCCTGCCTCGCTCTTTCCTCCCTTGTCTTGTAGCAACTAGAAACACTTGTGTACAGGAGAGTTATTAATGACTTATCATATCATATCAAATCTTTGGTGAACATTTAATTCTGAGCTGTTGTTTTCTGAAAAACCTAAAGATTAGACTGACCTGTTTATTCTCCCTCCACTACCCATGCCTATCACTCACTGCCTTGTAATCATTATTCATAAAAATATAACATGATTATGAAACCATAGACCCTTTAAGCGAAGTAGCGATATCTGGGATGGATGGGGATGCAGATCTTACTCTTGCACCAATAATCAGACTGTCTCAGCAAGCTGGAAAATCTTTACAAGTAGGTAGAAGTCCCTTTGATTCATACAACTATGCCTTCTTCCCAACCATCTGGAGAAAGTACTGTTCCCCTGATTTGCATCTGGCCTCTGCCTTTGCAGCTTTGTATTTCATCATCAGTCTTTCATTGACCATTGAGATTTTTTATTTATTTCCCATCTGATTCCTGCTGCCTTCATTCCAGGCTGTTCATATCTTATCATATCATCTCTGGTGTGTGGTCTCTCTCTTGTCTTTAAATATTGCACATAATCATCTTCTCCTGGAGCTGTCCATTAAGTCACCCATACCAAGGATGCTGTTCAACCCTGGAACTGACTTCTCGTATGGCAGAGTGCAAGGTGTATCAGACAATGAGCAGTCTGAACTGCTATTTCGATACCTATGAATATCTTAGAATTCCCCGTAGCATAAGATAAGAGAGCACAAACATAGCAACTCTCCTTGGAGGTCCTCTTTCCCACCTCTTTAATGTGCTGTCACATGTAATTCTTGAAATGTGCTGTACTGTCCAGATAATTATTTTGCTTATAATCGGCTTCCCTTGTACTTCTCTTAGGGCTCCCTCTTGCAAAGTGAGGGTGTGCATAATGATCATGAAGTATATCAAAAATGGACCTTCCTACAGGGGGAATCATAGGAACACTTGTCAGAGAAATAGGTGACTTACATCCATCACTGGTGTATTGATAATCACATTCGGCCTTGTTCTTTCAGCAAATAGACAATTCTGCATAGGCCACTGGAGTGGGAAGAACCAAACGGACTTCTACCTTACTTGGGTCAATAAAGTGGACAGTATGGATTAGCAAAATCTGAAAAACACCAATAAATGATGAGCATGCCTATATTATGCACCAATACATGAGACCCCACCACTTGTGATTCTCTACACATCGATGAGTTCGCTCATTTTCCGGAACTGCATCATTCTTGACAGTCCACATTGTCCCTGTTTACTACTTTAAGGAAGGAAAAACCCTTTTTAATCAGGCAGCCTTGTTAGATACTCAGGAAACTGCAGGATCCGTTCAACTATCGCCATAAGTAACCTCCTAATTGCAGGACCATTTTTACAATCTTGTAAAAACACATGTATATTAGTACTACGCCCCAACAATAGAATGATAGGCTTGGAGTATGTAAACAAAGATAGCGAGAAGTAGTCTATGGGTGTTGACATCTGACAGAACCATGAGGTTTAACCAAAGAGAAACTCGCCAAGGAATGAATCGGGAAACTGCTCTCTTTTCCATTTGTCTAACTCAAATTCTAGATCTGCCATTTTTAGCACATCACCACTTCTAAAGTCCAATTCAAAGATTCCTGCGGCTTGAGAACTTTGCTTAGCACTCTTGCTAAAATATCTATAAGGAGTGTCCGGGGTGAGCCACAGTCCAAATACACAGTTGCATTTATTTAATCAGCAATCTTAGCGTCCTTCTTCCTCATCGTCGAACGAGTCTGCACGTGCTGAACAGTTTCTTCTTGTCTTGCTTCCGAATCAATGGTTGGGGGTGCATCAGTCTCACCAGCATATGGTTTGATGTCACTCAGGTGTATCCACGCACATCTTCCTTGGACCTTTACTGCTGAGGCAGTAACATTTTCAAAGCCATATGGAACACTAAAACAGGGCTTGTGCCACTTCCTTGTGAAGTTACGCACCAGGACTAAATCTCCCACAAACTATTTAGGTACAGGTATTAGTTCTTGCAGTCTCTTTGCTGAATGGTCTTCATCTGCGTCCTGAGACCGACACCCCTTGTGCTTGAGCTGATCTGAAATGACAGAGATACTAGCAGACATACATGTCAACTACGCACACAACTCATTTTCTAACATTTCTGCAGTCATCTGGGCATCACTTCTGCTCCTCGATGGAGGAGACAAGGTCATTGTCATTCGCCTCCCTGTCACTAGCTCTTGGCAAGTGAGGTGGTGGTCCGACTCAATGCTGATTCCTTAGTGCATATAATACAAGAGGCAGGCAATACCACCATCCCTTCTTCAGTGTCAATTTGAGTTTCGCTCTTCTCTCTTTGAGAAGACCATTGTCTCTCTCACATATTCCGTTCACTTGCAGGTGATAAGCAGAAGAAATCTTAGATTTTATACTAAGCAAAAGGCTAATCTGTTCAAATACTTCATTAACAAAATGAGGCCCCTTGTCGGATCTCAGTACCTCACATACTCCCCATCTGGGAAATACTTCTCAGACTAAAAATGTATCTGCACAAGTGGCATCAGGGTGTGCACATGGGCCTGCTTCAATCCATCTCAAAAAGGGACACACCACCACTATCATATACCTATATACACTACGTATTTGCAGCATATCAACATAGTCAATAGGTAAATGCTGAAAAGGACCATTGGGTCGAGGAATCACTCTTCTGATTGCTTGCAGTGTCTGCCCAGCGGTAAACTTATGACATATGATGCAGTTTACTACATAAAATGCACGTCTTCTAACAGGTTCGGTATGAACCAGTCCTCCGCAATATCTGCTGCAAGGCTTTGCCTAGTTACATGCGCAGAGTAGTGCAGCTGTTCAAGCGCTACCCGTAACAAGGCTACAGACATCACCGGCTTTCCAGTGCTGTCCTCTAGACACAATGTTTCAGAGGCAGATAAAGAACAGCCCCTCCGTTTCCACAATTTTTTCTTAAACCTTAAACCTCCATCAATTGTGTTCTTGACAAATGATGAAACCCTTCATTTACAATAATAATCATGACCACTCTTTCCTTTACATCTGGGTTATCAAAACTAAAAATATCTGGTGAATTTGCAACCCTTTTGGCCTCTTCGTCTGCAGCTTCGTTCCCGCGAGAGACAGTCAGTTTGATTAGTATGTGCTGCGCATTTAACTATTGCGATGGCTACTAGGAGTTATAGTGCCTTGATAAGCCTGTCCAATAATGCTGCGTGGTGCACTGGAGTGCTCTGCGCTCAGAGATAGCCCCTCCTTTTCCAACATGCTAGCCCTGGGTGCAGGGTTGACGCCACACAGGCGTAGTCACTGCACAACATCACTTCCTGCCCTGCATGTTTCTCGAGCGCGGCAATAAGCGCCACCAATTCTGCTGGTTGTGCCGAATAGTGAAACAGTAGTCTTGCACTTGCTACCACTTCAAACTTCTCATCTTCTGTTGAGCTACAAACCAAAATATCATCTACGTTTTGCAGCCAACACTTTGAAAATCAATATTGCTTAGGTCCATCTGTAGGAGCCAATTAAAGATCAATAGAAATTCACAGTAACTTTGGGGCAAACGAGTTCTCTTCAACTTAGTTTGCCAAAACATAAATGACGTACGGTCTTGGGTGTCCTTATGCTATGGGATTGAGAAAAACGCATTTTTCAGGTCAATCACTGTGAAATATTGTGCCTCTGCTGGGATACTACATAAAATAGTTGCTGGATTGGGAACTAAAGGACACTAGGCCTCTACAATCTGGTTAATTGGTCTCATATCCTGGATAAATCTCCATGACCCCCCTTTTGATTTCTTCACCGTGGTATTACACAGTGACTTTGATGTCACTAAGATACTTTGTTCCATCAGGGCTGACATAGTCTTAAAAATACCCTCATCTACCTCTTGAGACATTGTGTACTGCCTTGCTCGAGGTAACATTTCTCCTGGCTTCAGCTTAATCTTAACCTCCCCTATCCCCTTCAATAGGCCTATGGCATAGGTGCCTGTAGTCCATAAAGAATTTGGCACCTTTTCCAAATCTTCATTAAAAAAGCTGGGTGCTGCCGCACTATCACCATTCTCTGTGGGATTTCTCTTTTCTCTATTCTGATCCAATGTGTAATACTCATTTCGAATACTACTTCATCATCTGATGGATCATCTCTGAACATGTCTTCACCTGTGACGTCAGTCAATCTATACCCTTCCCAATGGCGATCACTGTTCTCCATAGCCTGCCCCTATTTGTTCCTTCAAGCATGGACAATTACCCGTACTATGGCTGCATTTAACTCTAGGGGAATAGTGTGTCCCCCCTCTTCGTCCATGGGTATCTGTGGTCTGAACAAAAACTCATCAGGTATTCTCATAATCTTTTCCACTATGCCGGGAAGCCATGTCACCAAAATGCATACCCCATAAAGACAAACTTCTGTTTCTAAAGGCATTCCTTGCAGAGCCATTTGCCCTGTAAACGCCAATACGAATTTGCACATGTTCATATAATGTATCCCTTGAGTAGAACAATCTATTCCTTGGTCAGTGAAATAAATCATCATATTAAGCTTTGTCATTAAATCTCGGCACAGAATATTAACCAGTGTCTGTCTTGAATACAATAATGGAACAGACTCCTATGGAGATTGGTAATTCATCAGTGAAAGGAACTCTGCTTGTAGCTCCAGAGAAAAAGGTGCTCATTCATGGCATTTCCCGACATTGGATATTTGCCCTCTCATATATATGAGCGAGTAGCCCCAGTGTCTACTAAAAAATAAAAAGATTGTTCTCCTATTGTCACATCAACCCTTGGTTCCTCTTGAGGGACTGGTGTCACTGACAGTACTGAAAACATCAAGTCGCCCTATCAGCTGTCCTATTGTGGGTTCATGCTTATCCTGTACCTGTGAAAGGACTTCACCCCACCACAGTGACACCCCCATTCTTCTGTATTTGCATGGGTGCGTGCTGTGACTGCCCTTGCAGCGGATTCAATGGTGCTTGCTGTGGTTGCAATGCCTGTTGCATTTGCGGCGCTTGTGCTTGATACTCTATCTGATCTTGGGCAAAACAATCCGTAGCTTGTGAGCTATATGCTGGAGGATAAGCTGCCCCCCCTCTTGAGAATTGCCCACTCTGTACATACCCTTGGCTCCCACATGTACGCTCGATGTTCCCTGTAATCCCACATGTCCAACATACAAGAGGGAATCTTCTGATCTGTCCCCCTTGCATATTCTGATTATCATTCTGCATATTCTGAAAGCCGCCTTGCTTATTCTGAAAAAAACACCTCTTCCTCTGTAATCCATTGCTCTGCCTCATGGCGTATACCCATTCACTCCATGGTCCATTTGGCATTGATTATTTTCCTGTAATGCACCCGCTGTTTGCTCCATTCCCAATCCCTCTCCTCTTGTAAGTAAAGCCCATTCTAGTGTGTACTTTGAACATTTCTTCTGAACTAACTTGGCTTCCCCAAGTTTTCTAGCATCTTCCGTCTTCTTATTTTTCTCTTGTAACAGGCGGCAGTGATGCGCTATATTCAACTGTATTTCTGCCCATGGCTTCACTTCCATCCCCACTAATTTCTTAAGCTGTCTTTGTACCGGCTCAGGCAATCCTGGCACTGATTTCTCCCAGCGTTCCTGTATACTTTGAATATAAGCAAGCAGATCTTCGTCATCTTTCATCTTATGTGCCAAAATCGCACCCATATCTGACATATCAGGATACTGTACCCTGAGCGCTCTTCAGACATCTGCTCAGAAATTATTAAATGGTGTTCCAGTGTGTGCTGTGTTTTGTGCTGTGACACTTGAGTAACCTGCTCTTGTCCAAATGTCATCATACCTTTCCCCAAGAATTGCTGCTGGGAGACCCTTAATGCCCCCTATTGATAGAGTATTTGCTCCTGTCATCTTTTCTAGCTCATAAATCCATTTCCCTGCACCCACAGTTAAGCTGGGAAGTTTGCATCTTAAACAATCCTTATCCATGTGTGGCCAGGGGACATACTGTGGTCTGGCCCCTCCTTTCTCCAATAATGGGAACTGTGTGAACCCAAATCCAGAATCGACTCACATTGTCTGCCTATCCATAGTGGGGACAATGGTTCCTGATCTCCTTTTACCTGGCAATGACCTCAGCCTGCTCACATATGGTGGCGACTTTCCCTTTTCACTATGCGATTGTCCTTTACGGTGCTCTGGATATGCCACAGGATTTGCCGTACTATCCTTAGCCTGCTCTAGATTAGACCATTTCACTTCCTTGCCTGTCTGCAAATATCCCTCAGGAACCCATGCACTTTCTTCCTCCTCCCCACGGGAGGTTTCTCTCTCTTCGTCTGACATATCTAGTCCCCAACTAGTATGGCTCTCGTCCCCATCTCCATTATTTAAAGTCAGCCTGTCTAAAGACAAAGCTCTATGCTTGAGACTGAATGGGTCTCTATCCTCGCTTTGTGATTGTAGAACCAGGGATTGTTCTCCCGTCCCTTGGCTTCCAATTTGCAGCTATCCCTTAAGTTCTGATAGGTTTTATCGATCCTATCTCTGATACTCCCTATGTCAACATTCTCCTCTAGGGTTATCCTAGATGGTCCTGACATTGCTCCCTGAGACAGGAGGAACTTTTCTATTTGGCTCCATGTGATATTACTGTACTTGGTTCCATCAACTCTTTCTGAATGAGAACAATGTTGCATTCCCTTTGTCTTCCTTTCTGCTCCATTTATAACATTTATTTCCCTTTGCTTTCTTGCTTCTCGTCTAACCCTTTCCTCTTCTTCTCTTTTCTCTTCCCTGCTTTCATTCTCCCTACGCTCTTCTTCTTCCCTTCGTCTTTGCATTCTTTTATCCCTTCATTTCTGAGCTTCCTCCTCTTCTCTCTTCTTTTGTTGCCTGTCTCGGTCTTCGAAAGCTCTCTGCCTGTTGTCATACTTCTTTTACTCCTCTGCCATTTCTTCCTTTCTTTGCTGCTCTTCCTAATACATCTGTTCTCATCTCTGCCGATTCTTTCTCTTGTACTCAACTTCTTTCAATCTTTTCTCTCGTTCCCTGTCTTCTCCATCCTTTTCATCTTGATCTTCCTTTTGCATAACATCCTCAATACTTTTCCCATCGAGCCTGAGCAACATCTGTACACCCATCCATTCATTTTGTACAAGCATTACCTCATCAGCCTCATCCTTTTCTCCTTTCTATCTCTTAATCTCTCTTTCTCTGTCTGCTGATATATTTGGTCATTCACTTTTCTCCTCCTTGTCCTGTGAGACGTTAACAATCTCCTCCTTTCCTTTAGTCTTTTACTGGAATATCGTCACTGCTATTAGCAGGCGGTTCATATATCGGATAACCTTATTGTGTTGTCGCTGTTAGTTCCCTTAATGGATACAATCCTTCATCTTTTGTACCATTGTCATTTACTTCAGGTGAGGTAAGGGGAGCAGAAGGCTCAGCACCTTCCTCCCTACACTGATTAAGCATCCAATCTTCAGGAGGCATATCTTCTTGCTCCTCCTGGGACATTTTCCAAAGCCCTAAAATAGCTAACCTCTTCTCCAATTTCTTCCCTGTGTACGCAGCGTGCAAATATGTGGTCATGTGTTGCAAAACCGCTTTTGACAGCGATCCCCCTTGTGGCCATGGCATGAAAATCTTGTCTGCAGTACCCTTTACTCACTCCGCTCGAGACTGTTTGAGTTTAGGTGCATGCTTTGGCAGCGTCTTGCACAAATGTGCCAGTGGAGTAACATCCCCCATTGTGACAAGTCTCAATTGACTGTCAATACTTACCGTTAGTTACACAAATACGTTTCAGAAAAACAACAAATATGAGCGCGCTCCAACCTCCCCGCTCAAAGCCTCTGCTTCTCAATTATCTCAAACTATGTTTTCAGCCAGCGCCGATAATGACAAAAAAATAGACAACTTTTATCTCTTCTTTAACCTCACAGTTTTACTCTTGTCGCCCTTCGACACGTTTTTTCAATTACAAAATACACAAACAGACAAACTAGTCAACTCTTCACAAAAACAGCATGGTACTCCTTTGACCCTATCCCCTAAAATACCCTGATTGGAGTTTGAGTCATTCCCTATCATAAAACCTGTTTATATGCTGCCTAAATATCCTCTTGGGATTTCACAATGACTCCTTCTAGAACTGCCTTGAAGTAGGAAAACCAGGCTTTACAACAACACTTCTCATTTACACACTCCTCATCATATACAAACCAAACTTCCTGTTACTTTTCTTTATCATCACAATCCCATTCCCTGATTTTGCCAGTCTCCTCAATATACTCACCATTCGTTTTTTAGCTCAATACCTTCAGGATCGTCCCCTGCCTCCAACCGACCACTGTTGCCTTCAGTCCGCTCAGCGCCTGTGCAAACCAGGAGGGATTTCGTCAAAGAGGGACCTGTCCCACCTGAATCGGCCACTCTCCACAGGAAACCTTGCGATCATCCTGCTAGAAGACGGAGGGGGGCCAATATTCCGAGAGGACTAAAGACCTACTATTCAATGGGTCAGAACCATTCTCCCTCTGCTACCAGGTGAACCCATAGGCCTTTTAAGTGAGGTAGCGCTATCTGGGATGGATGGGGAAGCCGATATTACTCTCGCTCCAATAATAAGACCGACTGAGGAAGTTGGCAAATCTTTAGCTGTTTTAGCTGTTTTATTAACAAGTATCTAAAACAGAGAGTACAATGGACATCAACTGACGTTTGCTTGAGATCTTAGTACATTTCACATAAAAACACATTTATATACTAAAGATTAGTCATAGGTGATGTCATACTACATGGCAAAATAAGAAAACCTACTTGGGTTTGTGGTTGGTCTATGGGGAACATCTAGGTATACTTTCTATGGGGGACTGGACTGTGAGTGGATCTCTAAGGTCAGGTGGACAGCTGTGCCCACCCATAGTGCAAGTCATCTTCTGTGTCCTCAAATACACGGCGTTTCATTGGCTTTCAAAGTATAGGGCTCTTCACTGCGTGGCCCTCTACAATTGGTTGGCACGCTTGTACCCTTCTTGAATAATCCACTCGCTAGGAGCATGCAAACTGGTACCCCAGGTGCATGTGGGTTGGCTTGGTCATGCCTTCACACACAAATCGCCCATCATCCATCATAACTCCTGCGGTTTGCCATTCAATTTGTCCTTTGAACTCAGCCTTGCAAAGGATCATTGTGCCTGAGAATAAAAGGGAATGTGAGCATGGCTTTATCTTCTGGTCTCAGTGTAGCTCGCACAAAGTCTATTTTCGGCTGACCGTGTGACAGGAAACCTATTTTGAGCTTCTTCTTCACATTTAACACTATTAAATGAATAAAACCTGGCACTTCTAGTGTTTTTTCATTGCACCTCAACAGGATCTCATCTCGCTTCTCACATTCATTGTATCATCTCAAATAGATAACCAGGTTCTTTGCAGCCCCAACTCTTGATTCTGGGCCAGACAAGCCTTCTCGAATCTTCCTTCAGCATCAGCTGTTTTCTTCAACTGCGCCACACTATCAGCCCTTTTATTCATGGGGTCTTAGTTTGCTAAAATGCATTGTGGAACATCCAGATTCTATACATATATATATATATATATATATATATATATATATATATATATATATATATATATATATATATATATATATATATATATATAGGTGGCACCGCCTGCATTCTATTCCTTATGTATAGCCAGCCTTATCATTACTTAGTCTACTTGCATTACAGCATCTGGACAATTGTAAAATGGCTTGCATTTTCTTCAGTGCTCACTGCACGTGCAATCTTCATTTTGCTTACGAAATGTGACTCGACTCTTTACTTCTTCATCAGGATCTATAAGGTTTATATATTTTCTTCATTTGCATCTCTTCTGGGTGCGTCATCTCTGCTTCATGTGACATCACTAGTCTTCTCTTTCATTCATCTTCACACTTTTTCCGGAAGTTCCTTCCGAAGACTGTCATTTCTCTGCAGATACATCATATGGAGTTTTCTCAATGGATACCTAGTTTCAAGGACTCTTTGTGGTGTAGGTACCATTACTGGCGTTGCGCATGTCGCAATTTCCAGTTTCCAACATATAGGCAAATGGGGTGGGACTTCCAGTAGACACTTGGCTCCTCCTCTACACTTTACAGAGAGAAAATAGGAGCATCTAATCGGAACAACAGGGGCTCATTAATGAGGTTAAAGGAGAACAGGCTGATTTCTGGAGCATGCATGATTTGTGATGGTCAGACAACTTAGAACACACGTTAGGGGGTTGGGGGCAAGGCCAGCTACCAGAGCATGAACATGTAGTTCTCTTGAGTGTCCGGGCCGCATGTCAACATTTTGGTGGAATCCTGTATTTGGGGAAAAAGAACCATATTTGCAATAGAGCTTCAGCCTTGTGACCCTGGAGGGCATGCACCGGCTGGACTCTGCAGTGTGGGTCGCTTTGGTAGTGCACCCAGGGAGCCAAGGATCGGATCCCACAGATGTCGAGGCGGCTGAAAATTAAGATGGCCACTGGCTGGGAGAAATTGAGCGGATTGACGCTTGTGGATTGGAGAGAGGGAGGAAACCTCTGATGCCCCGCACTGTGGGGACATCAGAAGCGGAGAGCGCACCTAGCGTGCGTTCAGTTTGGGAGTGAGGCTGGGAACCTGGGAGGAGGATCCAGATGATCAGATCGGGATGTGTGTCAGAGTCCCTGCTGGGTGTACCGAGTTGCTGAACTCAAAGGGGGACATTGTGCAAGCAATCCAATGATGGTGGCTCTGCTCTGAATTTGCCATCTTGCAGCGGTGTCCCGGAGGGGACCGACACATTAAACAGGTTAGTTGACAAGGGTGCCACTCCTCCCCAACTGCAGCAGGAATATTTAATGAGAGGAGGAGGCCACTGAAAAGATGTGGACCTACAAAAGTGACACAGTAAAGAGACACGCATGGAGGGGTGTGGATTGGTGACCAGCCTGAGCCATACTGGGAGAGACATTTTGAGTGCATTTTGAGTGCTGGCACTCCCAGGGCTGCATGGAGGAGTAGGAATACTTATACCCTGGTGGGCTGCTTAAACTAGTGGGTGCGGAGGGGCAGCTGGAGGAGGTGAGGTGGACTGGGCCACTTCTGTGAAGGAAATTGTTGGTGAGGTGCAACAGACTTGGTGAAGTTGCTAGAATTACAGTTGTAACAAGAGTGTAGAGGAGCACACCTTTTGTTGGTTTATTCTTAGTGTTTTCAACAAATATTCTCAATTTTGAAAGTGTCTTCTGATTACTTAGGTGCTGACTGAGTCAGATCCTGGGCTACAGAATCAAATCTAATCAAAGAGGTATTTGGGATCACTTTAAAACAAAAATGACCATGGCTCTGTGCAAACTTTAGGGCATCAACAATGCAAAATGATTTTTTTATCACAGTTCTGTTTTACCATATATGTATTTAATAAGTTGCTAGAATGACAGAAGGCCCCAAGAAGGTGAAAGCCAGGAGGGGGGGACACAAAACTGGACCAGTATTAGTGGCACAGAGAACGTTGGTGGAGTCTCCTGAGACAGTTAGACAAAGGCTATAGGTTGAGTGAGGGAAGGCTGTCACGATGGTGAAGGGCCAGCAGAAAAAGAACAAATACACAGACGCCAAGACCAAATGGCAAAAGTATGAAGGAGGGGATCCAGTGCCTGAAGGGATAGCTGCGGAAGAGACTGGTAAACTAGCTGGTAAAATATCTCAGCGAGTTGAGTGCTCGCTGCTGAGATCTGAGAGTGATCTACAGGGTGCAGGTTTGAATCCCGGCAAGGCCAACTCAGCCTTTCATCCTTCCGAGGTCGATAAATGAATACCAATTTCGTTGGGTGATATTGTATGTAAATATGATCTCTGTAAAGCGCTTTGGATAAAGGTGCTATATAAATAACACATCATTATCATTGTCATTAGTTACATTGGAGGCCCTAATGGAGGACATTCAAGCTACAAAGACTTCCCTGGAGGGGAGTATCAAGGAATTAGAGGTGGTTGTATTGCTGGTGAGAGCGGACCTACTTAAAGTGTGTGAAAGGGTCACAGACGTGGAACAAAGAGTGAGCAATTTGGAGGATGACCTACAGTATCTTAAAAACCAGATGGCTGGGCTAGCGGGGGCAACAAGAACACTTGAAACAAGTGCGTAGGATGCAGAAGGGTGATCCTGGTGCTGTAATATCTGGTTAGTAGGGGATCCTGAGAGAGAGGAGGGACAGAGTGTGGAACTCTTTGTGGAACATCTTTTCCTGAGAACCCTTGGGGTGAATGGACTCTCCAAACTCTTTACAGTTAAGCGTGCACACAGAGTGCCGTTAAGGCTCTGCCTCCTGGAGGACACCTGATAGTGATAGTTGCCAAGGTCCTGAAATTTCGAGATAAGGATGCAATCCTGCAGGATTCTCAGATGGTTAGGTACTATGAGATAGGTAACACCAAGTTGCGCATTTTTGCGGACTTCACGTTAGAGGTGCAGAGGCAACACAGAATTTACAACGCAGTGAGGCACCCGGGTCGAGAACTCAACATTAGATACATGATGTTTTTTCCACCCAAGCTTAAAGTCTAAGTGGATGGGAAATCATGGTTCTTCGCTTGGCCACAGGAGGTGTGGGAATGGCTAGATTCTGCGTCACAAATCTTGACTCAGAGGGAGGAATGAGTGGAAGGAATGCCATGACCGCGGGACTGAACTCTTAGTTCGGAGATAGGGGGAGGTAAAGAAACTGACCGCTGGTGTGAACTGGAGCCGAGATGGCAGTTGCTGGTTGCGGGTTGTAGAGAGGTGGAGGGTGTCCAGTCAAATGGTCGAATATATTTGATCGAATGACAAATTGGTCGAATCAATTTGGTCGAAAAAAAAAGGTCGAATTTTTTTTTAAAAGTATATTTTTTTTTTTGCTCTAGTATAGGTAAAAATAGGTAAAAAAAAGTTGTTTTAACCCCAAAAACGGGGGTTGGGGGGGACCCCCCCAAAAAAAAAAAAAAAAAAAAAATTCGACCATTTTTTCGACCAAATTGATTCGACCATATTGTAATTCGACCAAATGTTTTCGACCAAATGTCTGGCAACCGAGGTGGAGCAATAGGATTTCTTTTTTTTTTCTCTTTTCCTTTTTTGGGACGGGCGGTGCGAGGGTGAAGTGGACACCCTCCTGTACTCCTCGTTGTTTATCCATGAGAGAGAAAAGGAGCATGGACAGAGAGGCTTGGGGGCTTAGAATAAGGGAAGGGTGGATGGAACCAGTTGGGAGATGGTAAGAGGGAGGGAGGGGGAGAGGGACAGACTTGGCGGGTGTTTGGGGAAGTTGGGGAAAAAGGAAGGTGGGGGAATTTGGAGATGTTGGAGGAGTTAGGAGTGGGAGTGAGGTTGGGGTGAGAGTAGGGATGATAGGGGAGACAGCTGGGAGGTAAGCAAATTGGCAGGAGGTGGGGTTGAGCAGACGGTTCAGGCAAGTTGGCCCTGTTGGTTGGAGGTTGTAGTTCAATTGGTGAAGCAGAGAGAGATGGTTTCATTATGAAGGCGAGATGGTGCAAAAGAGGGAGGAGCACACAGAGAGACGTTCATTTCAATATCCAACATGCTTGTTTGTGAGAAAGTTGAAATCTCAGAGTGTGGGGGGATTCCTGAAGCGACTTGGCAGGGTGCAATGTCCCCTGTTGTAGGAAACCCACATGACACAGAAAGGTTTGGAGCTACACAGGAGGTGGTGGGAGGGACGGTGGTGGGGACAGGCTTTTAAAAATACAGGTAGTGGCCGGGTTACCTTTACAGGTGAATAAGATGTTGACTGATGAAGCCCGGAGGACGGCAGTTCTCCTAGGTTCATAGGAAGGTAGGGCTCTCTGTGTGGTTAACTTTTATGCCCGTAACATGGACGATAAAGAATACGTCCTGTCAGTGATTCAACTGGTGGGGGGGACATCGGGAAGAACTGTTTGTGTGGGTAGGTGAGTTCAATGCCTTTTAGATCCAAGACTAGATGGTTCGGGTAAATGGGGCCTGTTGAAACAGCAAGCAGCATCATCTTTGCGGAAGATTGTGGGCCCGGGATTTGCTGGAGTTATGGTGGGACTCGCATGGACAAGAATGGGGATACTCCTACTTTACTGGTATGCACTGTTCTGACTCCCGCCTGGATTATATATTGGTAGGGGTGGAGTACTTCCATAGATTTGCTAACACAGCAATTTAGAGAGGGTCCTATGGGATCACTCACCTACAGGAGTTTTTGGGAGTGGAAATTGTAGAATTCCAAGCCTAAAAACAGCTTTGGTAACCCGGGGTGCTAACGGCCTTAACACCCGATCTGGCAGGCCGGATCGGGAGTTATCATCCCGGGGCCCTCTTTAAAGGCCCTTGCTCCACTCTGATCTTTAACTTGGGCCCCAGGATGAGGGCCGGATCGGGCATTAATGCCACGGTAGTAGTAGGATATGCCCCAATCTGCAACAGGGAGGGGGGTGGAGGATTCAGCAGAGAGAATGTTTAAAAATACTTATGAGACTCTAAAACTGGAAATCACGTTCGAACAAAACTGGAAGTCATAAACAAAATTTGAATTCCTATTTTTGGAAAAAAAATTCTGGCCTTTTCCTGCAAATAAAAACATCTAGAAAGAACTCAATTGAAGCACTAAGCACAGGTAAGTGGGTATGCCATGCCGATACACTTCCAGAGGAATCTGTCCACACACAATACTGGCATCTGCGTGCACATATTCACTTTGGGGCTTTGTAATTGTGTTCATAATCTCCAACATGACCCATTCCTGGACTTATCCAGTTCTGATCTGTTTTTTCATTCAGCCACTTCTTGTCCTTGATTTAAAATGGCAAAAGCAGAACTTCAAGTGCCAGAATGCAAAGGAAAAAAAAAGAACTGGACAAGCACCTTCAGATTGGAATGGTACAGATTGCAATGGATCATGTTGCCAATGTTGTGCACATGTAAACTGCAGTTTTCGGTGAACAAAAATGCATGTGCGCTCACAAGAAAGCTCTGTCGGTTGGGTGCAAGGGTTTTTCTTCACTTCAGATGTAAGATGCATAGATGTCAACATAATCCATTCCACTCAGGAGAGACTAGTCCTCTCCTCTTTTAGCTTTGCATTAAATGACTTGTCATCCCAACTTCACGATTATTAACACAGGACTACAAGTCCCAGAATGCAAAGTTAAAACAAGCACTTGGCTTGTTTCTCTCGGATGGACTGAACAATGTTTGCGTCTATGGCGGTATGCCATAAATCCGTCAGCTGAAATACAGTTATGGCTGTCTAAAATGTTCAGCTCCCCCTGGCATTCTTTGTTTTGTCGACTGGCATTGGGACACAGTGCCCTGTTATGACTAGAAATCGGAGATAACTAGTAAGCCTGGGCTATTATGGGAAGAGAACGCCGATTCCGATGAGAACATTAGCTGACGAACCACAGTCGCAGTTTCATATCTCTGCCCTAGTGTGGGAAGGCTGAACGTTTCCTCTAAATCAATGCCAACGAACACACAGTGGAGTGTTTACAGTTGCCTCCCCCTCATCCCTTCTCCTCTGCTGCCTTGTTTGGCTGCTCATTACATGGGCGAGTATTGGGCCAAGCCTCGTGCTAGTTATCCCCCGATGACAGAATCGGCCTTGAACAGCTGTGAACTAGACATTGACAGACAGGTAAATACGGCAGATAAACACGCAGCGGCGGTGTGCTGCTTCTTTGGCTGATGACAGACAGGAGTTAAAAGGGCGCGGTAACACTTTGCACTGCTCGTGCTGACGTGACAAACTGTTGACAGGATTCGGGACCCTCATCTGTGCTTAAAAGAAAGAAACACCGCCGCGTTATACACATTCAGAATATGTTTCCGCTTAGATGCTCTCACTATGAGCCTATTCTTATTAGCAGCTGTTGTGAGCCGCTCGGTGGTCACACAGACCGTGACTGTTGTCACACGGTACTACAGCGAGCCCACGACCTTACATCAATAATGGAGCAGGACAAGGATACTTCATGCATGGAATCCGCGCCGTATTACCGCACGGGCCGGCAGGAAGCTCCTTTTATTAGGAGCACATCATGAAGTGGTCATGACTTCCAGCCTTAAAGGGGACATCACCACACTACCCCTTTTTTCACAAACACACATTAAACAACAACTTCCATTAACCAAGATCACAACCGTTGGTGCATTCAAACCCTTGCACCCACTTGGCTAACTATCTGTGACAAATACAGCTGTAATGAAACTGATGGTCATCAACACTCCTTTACTGGAGATCTGACGTATGAGCCCATGTCTCCTGCACATTCTTTGATCACTTCCTGTCTCAGGACTGGATCCTCTATTCCGCCTCCAGATGGAACTCCAACCACGGAACGTTTTTTCTACCCATCATCCAGGCGATGGTGGCTTTTAATCCAGTAGGGGTCCTCCCTTCCAGTGGTATGCCTGCTTCAGGCGATCACCATATGCTCTCTTGCATTGATAACCTGAGACAGGCTCTTCCCCTGGTGTTGGCGTGACTTGAGCAACATACTGTTGGGCCGGTAGATCCCCACCTCTCCGCCTGGTATATTCTCTTGATGGGGTGGCTGGTGACGGGGCTCGAAAAACTCTTGTGAAATGGCCAGCCATTCCGCACCTCCCACATGTGTGGTATGTGGCAGGACATTCATGTACATGTGGCAGGTCCCATCCACATTGCGGGCAGGATGGGGCACAAGTCCTGCTCCAGCATCTTTCATGAGCCATTCACCCTTCCTGAAGGTTTTACCTCCTAGTATTTTTCCTACCACACAGACATCTTCCAGCTTAAAAATCTTCATCGACTTGTCCATGGCAGATGCTCTCACTTCTGTGAGCTCATTGGATATGATATGATAGGTTATTTATAATGCACTTAATACCGAGAGGTTTCTAAGCGTGGACCCGGGGATCGAATCTATGTTGCCCCGTGTTGTCTTGCTTCCAAGGCAAGCACGTTGCCCCTGAGCCATCCTTTTGAGACAGTCGCCCCACCTCCAGCATTCTAGCCAGCATCATGCCTGGCTCCCTAAGTATCTGCCTCCTCATTTTGGAGAATTGCATGCAAAAATTATCTGTGGTCTGATTTATTCCTCCTCATTTCTTAGTGCACAGGACAATGCAAAATATCCCAATCTCCAGAGAAATGCATCTAGACTCTCACCCTCATTCTGCCTCACCAACTTCAGCCGCAAGAGCTCGTAGTCGAGATTGACCATGGGAGTAAAATATTAATTGAGCACCTCGTCAGCAGCAGTGTAGGGGTTGTCTCTAGGTCAATGTGTTTTGAATAGCTCGTGGACCGCCGGGCCTGCAGAGTACTGCATGGTAGTTCGTTTAGCACGTTCATTTATCCCAACAGCCTCAAAGTACATTTTGAGTTTTTCAACCGATGAGGTCCACCTAGGCCCAAGGCTGGTTGGGGCCCCAGATACGTGGAACTCAACTAGCGATGCCAGTTGTTCCTGTTGATGGGGTGCTCTGCCAGCTGCTAGTGCTCCACCTTCTCCATCAGACATGGGAGGCTCTGTTGAGGTTACTCATCTTGGGTATGTCGCCTGGGGAGAGCAACGTCTTTGTGTGTGCACTGCCTGTGTCCAGCTGTGTTTGCACCCACTCTTGTCTGGCTTGCCACAAAGACTGTGCTCTCCTCTCCCAATGCTCTACCCTTGTGAGTAGGAGAGCCACACCCCACTCGCAGTTTTTCCTCTTTGTGCGGCCTCTCCCACGGGTTAACTGTTGTGATGCACACACACACAGGAGGACTTTTTTCCGGCTTGTCACCCCATATTAAACTCCCCACCAACTCTCCACCAAACTAGGGCTTAGTGAGCACGTGGGCGAGGTGTTGGGAACAAACAGAGGATCTGAATAGTGTTGTCAGGCAGAATCAATTCCTTATTCCTGAGACATTGACACATTTTAAAAGGTCTTTATGTCTATGGTCTTTCGTTACGTGCGAAGACTGGCAATAATACTCAAGTTATCAGTGAATTAAAGTGGTACTAAGACACCATACAGAACCTGTGGATTGTCCACAGAGTTGCATATGGCTGATTCTTTCTTTTTTATCTCTTCGTAGATAGGCTGCCCACCAGTGGTTCCTAGGCTGAGGGGTTGGTGGGAGTAGGGGCACATAGAGGTGTGTGCTGTCCCTTTGTCGGTCCGGTTTCTTCACCTGATCCTAGTGTCTTTGTACTGCAAATAAATAAGTGCTGTACAATCTTTGTGGTGTGTGTGAAATGTTTGAAGGTAGCTCTGTCCCTTGTTGTGATACAAGACATGATTAGACAGATACTACTGTTTTTAGAAGTAGGTCCTTGTAAGTAGGGCTGTACCGAATAGCATATTTAGTATTCGACTGAATACTGAACAGTTAGTCAACTATTCGGCCGAAGCCAAATATGAAGCCGAATAGTTGCTTTATTTAATTAATCGTGTTCCAAACTTTAAAAAACACACTCATTAAAAAAACGAATACAGCACTATTTTAAATGCATTCTATACTTTTATTTCTCTTCATTGTAATTAAAGTAGCATCTTTATTTAAAGCATAAAAGCCAGCAATAAAGCAGATTTAACCAAAATGAAGGGACAAAATGCACAAAAGATTGTTGCATATTCAGTGCCAGTTAAAGTAGGAGGCTTCACAAGTGCAAAAGGACTGCCTTTGTGAATCAAATGCATTGCATTCTCTATCCATTTGCAAAGTCGATGCAGTCGAGTTTCGAAACTTCTTTGCAGCTCACATAGAAATGTATAAAATGGTTCATGTCGGCTCATGCAGAACACAAGTCAAGAGGAAATCTGAAATGTGTGAACTCCATCTCACAACTATTCACCCCACCCAACAAATGCTACTCACTTTTCACTTATCTTAGCCACTCCTTCTCACCAATACACAAACATATGCAAATTATAATTCCTGATAAAATATCAGATAATGTTATACTCAGGACTCAAGTCCTTAAAAAAGAATAGGGGGACTATGACATACGCAATGGTAAGTGACATGACAGGAACTGAAAGTACCTATACACATTTCTTTCAGTTTGTCCTTTCCAACTGAAAAAGTGCACTTTGCATATAAACATTTGCCAAAAGAAAATATTGTCCTGTATTGTTGCAGGCTAAGTATAAAAGATGAGCACCTTTTATGTCTAAGAATCTGTAACAAAACATGCCCTAAAGAGTAGATTACAATATAAGATATTTTTCAGCTGTGTGATAGCAATTTGTCTGGTGTAATTCTATTCAGTTTTGAAGTCTATATTTGCCTTTCTGGGTTCATGATGCATTGTATTCAAATGAGAATGTCAAAGTATTCGGGAAGAGCCGAATGGCAAGAAACTATTCGGCCGTACCCGAATAGCTTTTTTTCAGCTGGAATTCGGCCGAATACTTACTCGAAACCAAAGTTCGGTACACCCCTACTTGTAAGTGTCATTTGGGATCAAACAGAGCCAATCCTTTCCCAATGGTCCAGGGTGTACAAGCAGTCCACACCAGAGCCGCAAACCTCACAGTCCCACTATGGACACATCCGTGTCTGGCAGACTTAAACTGTCTGCATTTCTCATCTCAGTTTTTTTCCTTCTAGCTCTGTTCCCAGAGCACACACAAACCCACCCTATTAGTCCCCTTTCTTTTTTGTTTCCAGCTCTGTTCATGGAGCGCACAGAAGGGACTTCTTTTTTCCTTTTCCAGCACTGTTCACAGAGCGCTCATAATGCACCTTTTTCCTATATTTGATTCCCAGACCAGAGCGCACGGAAATCACACAGTTTCCTTTTTCTTCATTCGCTATGACCACGGAGCGCGCTGAATCGCCTTCCTCTTTATTTTTGTTATCCAGCTCTGACCACAGAGCATACTGAAACCTCATTAAAAAAAAAAGTACAGCAAAAACTGTCCCTTCTTTTATTATCCAGCTTCGATCAGAGCGTACAGGATTCACCACCTTCGTGGTCTGGGAACATCAATTAAGGTGCGCTCACCTTTGCGTGAGCGAGGCGCGGTTTAGAGCCAGCACAGCACAGCGCTGCCACAGCCGCTTCCACGCAGCATGAGCTAATGCCGAATGAGATGCAGGCAGGCGTCCTCAGCACTGTGGGGTGCCTACACCCTTCGTCGCCAAATTTGTGGTGCGCTCTCTGGTCACACAGGCGTTCCAGACTGTTATTGTGGTCACTCGGAAACTACACATAACCAATGCCATGAGCACAGAGCGTTACATCAATAATGGAGTTGGACACTGATACTTCACGCATGGAGTCCGCCGCTGTACTACTGCACGTGTCGGCAGGAGGCTCCTTTTATTAGGAGCACTTTATGATATGGTATGACTCCCAGCCTTAAAGGGGATATCACCACAGCAGTCAATCACCATTAGCTTTTTAGAAATGCTGGTCGGGCTATTTGCTGAAAAGCGAATAGCAGAGAAATGATGGGAATTCACATGCATGGTACTGATTAGAAAGAGGATAACAATATGTATGGATTATAAGGAATTGGACCATGGTGTATACCTAAATTGTCCTTGTTACACCCACTGCAAGGGGTGGAGTCAGTGTGTGCTCCCCTGCTGGAGTGGTTAGCTCATGAGTTGTTATTTTTTCTCCAATGAGGCCATCCTCCTTTTTGCAATTTTGAGTCCTGGGCAAGGGTCACTCTGTCTTTCATCTTTCTGACGTGAATAAAATGATCAATAAAGAAATATTTCTTAGATTTATTTATAGATTTATCAACTGCGGCACACCCAATATGAAATTCTTAATGAATAATCCCACCCACAATTCCAGGCAATAAACAGACAGTGGATTGCTCACAACTAAATATATTGGGGGTCATTGTGACCCTTACCGGCACCCAGGAATGGGCAATTACCGGGGCATTGCAGCCCCGGAAGACCCGGTAATTGCCCGTTCCCGGGCTCCGGTAAATATTACTCCCCATTCCCATTGAGTCCGATTGGACTCAATGGGAATGGGAGGTTGGATGCACCGGCACCATTTATTAATGGTGCCGGTGCATCCCTCGAGGTCTGAGAGTGGGTGTCATTCAACCCACCAGGTCAGACCTGGCGGGCTGAAAGGCTCCTGCTTGCAGAACTCATCGTTTGCTGGTCCAGAAATATCGGTACTAGCAAGCTTACCGGTACCATTGTTTCTGGACCGGCAAACATATAATGAGGCCCTCTGACTCCAATTGAAACAAAAATTGTCTCCAGCTTTACCAAGCAACTCACTACAATGTTATGTATACAAAAACACTTAGTCAACCAAATGAAATTCTCCCTGCCTACATGAATCTCACTACTGGTTCTCACGCAAGCATTATTTTTCAGGATTATTTCTTGGTATACATTATACTCTAAAAATACTAGGCATTTTAAATACACTCATTCTATTATTGCTTCTATCAAGGCAGCACAGTTTACTACAATGATAGCACTGCCACTTTTTGGCCAGCATATGCATTCTTTGATGTATCACAATTTCACAATTTTTTCCAGTATCAAAACAAGCATGGCATCAGAAAAAAGATAGTTTAACAGATAACATTTATAAATATAGATTTATTCCACTTGGCTCCCATTACATGGTCTGGGGTAGCAGGTGTGTAGTTATGTTTAAGTTGCTCAACCCATAGGAAGAGCACTTTGTGGATGGCTTATAACTTTGCCCTGCATGGAAGAATGGAAGAATCCTCAGAAAAATTTGCAGAAAAAGTATATGGGCACGTCAAATTGCTTTTGTGAAGTTTGGTGAGGTTTCGTCTGGGGCGGGGTGGGGAGCAAAGTTATAGGGGGATTCCAAAATGCGTGGTTTTTCCCACAGATGCAAAGAAAAATAAATTTTGCTCATGCCTACAGCCCAAACCACTGGACGGACTTTCACCAAATTTGTGGCAGGAGCAGCAGCTTGGTCCAGTAAGCGTGCTATTTGGTGTAAATCCATACAGTTGTTTTTTTTTCAAAAGGCCAAAAAGTAGTTAAAAAAGAATTTGTGATATCTGGGTGCAGTCCGTAGACACAGTTCCCTGTTCGGTCCATGGACAGCCCCCGATTGTCCCAGAGAGCGGCGTGAGGCCCATGCGCATCAGGTACACCTGCTGATTGTATGGTGAAAAGCATGAGGTGTGTCATATTTTGTGAAACTCCTGCCATGTTGTATCCACGAACAGTCACAGCTGACCGCGGACATCGCGGTAGGGAAAAAGTCTGGTTATTTGGTGGTGGAAAGAGGAGCTGGGAAGGGTAGGTGAGTGGAAAAAATATGATACAGGGCTATTTTGTTAGGTGGAAAAAGGTAGGGCAGGTATCGTAGCTGTCCACAGACACCACAGTAGTACGCAGACAGGGCCGTGAAGAGACGGTTTGAGAAACACATTTAGAGTTATTTGGTGCGTAAAAGCGGGTTTAGAAAGGGTAAGAGAGTGGAATAAAGATGATATGGAGCTGTTTTTATAGGTGTAAAAAAGGGTTTGCAGATGCCGCCGAGTTCACGGTCAGTTTCGGTGTCCACGGACATCATTTCAATTGCAGGGGGTTTAGGGTGAGTTTATTAGTTGACGATGTATGGTACATACTTGCTATATGGTTAATTGTATTGTGGTTGTTGTGGCTAGAGGCCAGATGGCCATGCCCACAAGAATCTGGCCACTGGCCATGCCCACCACAGTAGTAATATGTGTATGGTAATTGTAGGTAATGTAGTAGGAGTATGGCCAGAATCAGGATAGTAGTACTATGTGTATAGTAATTATAGGTAATGTAGTGGGATTATAAAGTGTTTGTTATATGGTGGAATGATATAATTGAACTGCTTATGGTACTTAAGATTGTAGTACAATTGAGGATAGTGCTAATAGAATATGTATTTGATCATACTTGGTATGGTTACTTAGTTCCATAACGTTATGAAGGTGGAATCTCTGGTTCATTTTCTGTGGAACAAAACAGTATCATTTTTTAAGCAGGATAGTTTAAGAGCTTTAATTGTGTACAATTTTACATATACAATTTCTTTGTTAGACACTCATAAACAGTACATTCTAGGTATTATGCTTGGTACAACATTAGTGTATGACAAAATGCGGTTGTATTGGCATTAAATAATCATTGGGTCATTAGGGAAAATAAACCCATACTAGATTTTCAAAATAATGATTACAATTATGTGAGTGTAAGTGTGATAGTATGTTTGTTTGAAGTATATTGTGATTAAAGGAATGCTTAAAATAGTTAGATACCTGTTGGCGTATTCTTACCACATTAGAGTTTAGAAGATGTTTTGTTGTATGCGAAATGTGATGGCGTATTTGAAATGTTTTACAATGGAGGGTATTATTTAAGTAATTAGATACCGGTTCACGTATTCTAACTATATTGACTTTTAAAAGTTCTATTGTAGTATTATGGATGTAGTTAGATACTTTTTGTCATATTCTGTTCAGTGTGGTACAATTTAGTGACAAAATTTGTGTTGAAGGAATATTAAGTAGGAATTTTCTTGATATGCTGCTAACCTATGTTTTGGAGTAACAGAGGGGTTGTTACATTCAAACCAACCACTTCTTTTTTGACATATGCAGTATAGTGTCCTGAAGTGATTTTGGCACAAGTGAGGTATATTATACCTACTGTTGTGAAGGTTTACTTTCCAAGAAATACTTGGCCGTGTGTGAAACCTGTAAGTTTACAGGTATTTTTGGCACCATCTGCATTGTACCTTCGAAGCATTAGTATGACATATTCGCTATGTGAGTTCATTTGTGTGGTGAAACGATTGTTTGAATTGCAAAAAGGGCATAATATGCCATCATTTCCATTCTGTGGAAGTTGGTGAAATGCAATGGAGTCAGAATTTGGTATGAGTGCACATGCAAATTATTCATTAGGGATGTGCTCTTGTGAAACATGGTTGCAGAGAGTGCATGTATGTTTCCACATGTATAAAATCTGGACGATTGCATTCATAGGGATGTTCTTGGTTTCCAGTACTTGTAGTAAGTACATTAGGAATCCTCATGGATCTTCTTGTGTTTTTATGGTAAATGTTACCATTCCTGCACAGTAGTCCAATTCTTGCCTTATATCTGAGACACGGTAAGTGTTGTCAGGATTATTTGTGGCATTTCTATGAAGGACGAGCATTTGCAAATACAACTGGTCTGAGTCGTTTAAGTAAATGTTGTGAACAATTAGTGGCAATTGAAAAATAAAATTGATTGTGACATTAGCATAACAATTTAGTTCAATTGTGTTGCTGAATTTAAATGGACCACAGAGCTCTGTTTGTGGATCATTTAATGGGCCAGCAGATTCTTCTGGAGAAGAGAGATTTGTGTCTTTGTTTTTTGATGGACATGCCATTGACTTTGTAGAAGATAGTTTTGTGGTTGTATTGTTTGATTCAGAAAGAGTTGGTTAGTGTTTCTTTAACAGTATTTTTGGGAGATCTGTTATAGATTATGTTTGCATTAGTTCTCTTTTTAAAGGTTTCTTTTTTTGAGATACAGGGTACATATCTAGATGGGGGTTTATAGTGCACATAGCCTGTTGTATTCCAGTATGCAAGAAATGTCAGTGTTGACTTTGTTTGCATCAAAGTTAACTAGGAATAGACCATTGAGTGTACGCAGATGTGAAAGTGCTTTGTAACTCATACCTTCTTTAAAGACTGTGCTGCCAATGTCAGTCAATGCTTGATCTAGGGTTAGATCTTGTGATTTGTGAATAGTGACAGCATATGCAACAGAAATAGACAAGTGTTCTCTGTGTTCAAACATGTCTTTGAAAAGTAGGAAATGTGCTAATGTGCGGCACACTTTTTTTACTTCTGCAAGTTTGGTAAAGTGGATGTTGACAAACAGTATCTTGTTGTCCTGTTGATATGTTTGGAAGCCATCAACTGTACCAACTGCTCCATTGACTAAAACGTGTTGTACTTCAAGGTTACATTTTAGAATTACTCTGCAGTTTAGACACAAAGTCAATAATTTTTCCAATACAGCTATGTTAGAGATACATTTTTCTGATGCTATTTAGTCGTGCTATTGCTTGTTGACACATAAGAAGTGTCATACCATGCACTTCTAGTTTGTCTGTGGAGCTGATATGGAGTATGGGTTGCATTTCCTTTTTCAACATTGTCTCGTTGAATTGACTACAGCTTGCAAGGGTTGGCATTAAGGACATGCATTTTAGATTATGTTGAGTTGATTGTTCCATGACATTCAGACCAGATGTGTTCTATCCATATAGCTCATGGATTAGTGTTCAATTTAAGATGGCATTTGCATCTTTAGTAAGCAGACCAGTTCTAATACTTTTAATATGTTAGCATAGGTGAGGTCTGCAGACTGACACAAGTTTTGATTTAGTTCTTTGTAGTGAAAATGTTGCCAGAGATTTACATTTCCAATACTGCCAATCGTATTGCGGCATTGTTTGTGTCCTAATGTTTTGAAAGTAGTTTGACATTTTACTGGTGTTAACTTTAGGAGGTCTCTGAAAACAATAACATGGTTTCCTCCAAACAGCTCTTTGTAGCTTGTTTTTAGAACATAGGGACAGTGTGCTGTTTTGCATTCTGAGATGAATTAAAGCCAACATGAGATTGGAAACCATGCTTACTTCATCTATCAAGAGCACGTCCATTTGTTTCAGAATTATGCATACTTCAGTAGCAGCTTCTGCTGATAATTTGTAGTATTCTAATTTTTTTTGGTGTTCTACGGGGAGGAGCACTAGTCAGTGTAAAGTTACGCCTCACATGTTGTAAGCAGCTAAACCTGTGGGGTCTGTTACTACAACCAGAAAGTTGTTGTCTGTTAAGTTTTGTAGAAATGTGCTGATTATTTTAATTAAGAATGTTTTACCAGAACTAGCTTCACCACTTACATACAGGAGCACAGGTTTATAATGTTTACAGCTACAGGTTTTAGATTCATGTTTTAAACCATATTCAATTTCTTGAGTTTCTTGAGTGACTTCTAGATACATGGTGAGTTGTTCTTCATCTAGCTATGATTCAAGCACTGACAAGTCTTCCTCAGATTGTTTATATTTATAAATGGTATTTTCTACCTCAGTCATGACTATTTCTGCTTCATTTAGTGGTTCTTGGTTCCTGTAAGGGAAGGTTGACTGCCCCCAGGAGTGTCTCTATCTATTTGAGCTTCCATGTCTTCCTCTTGTTGGCATTCATTGTCCAACATTTCTTTGTATTGTTTTTGTGATTGTCATTTGATATACTGCTTTCATTTGCTTTGAATTCAGCTTGAAATGAGTTATAGTCACCTAATAATTAGTTTTCTTTCCTCCAAGGTTTAATAAGTTGGAGTAGGACCATGTACTACAGTTCTCTATGTTGTGGAGATTTAAATGATAACTTTATATGATTGATTAGACGGTTTCATTAGTTTTAGTTTCATTAGGCTTCCTTCACAAGTAAAGACTGAATATTTTCCAGTTGTCTCATTTGGTGTGACATTGATCTTTGTAGGTGTAGTTGTGGGCAATGTCATACAGACACATATTTTCCAAGCAGTACTTCAGTGTGGGTAGTATGTGTCAATTAATTTGTTTTTTTTAAAATGTCACGGCTGTTGGAATCATTTGTGGCTAGGTTTTCTATCTCTTGGTAGGATTTATGTACTCTTTTTTAGGATAAAGCTGGACCAAAGTTCAGCCAGACAATGTGTTCAGATTTGCCATATAAGACTGTACATGTTAAACTGTCTGCAGCTTTGTAGCACCTGTATTCTCTATGGGAGAGCATTTTTATAGTGAAGCTGTTCAATTTTTATGATAGTGTTTTTTCAGATGATATGTCATCCCAGAGGTCTTTTAGCTCTATTTTCTCAGCTTTGGTTAAGTAGGCTGTGACATATCGTGCAACTGCAGTGGAATTGTCTGCAATGTATTGTATGTCTATGCATACATTCCACAAGAGGGTAATGATATTTACTTGTCATTTTGTGCAAACTGGTCTAGGGAAGTCTAAGCGATATTTCATATAGTATTTGCCTTTGTTTTTATATTTAATCAACTTTTCTTCTTTTACAAAACGTTACACACAAAGTTTCTATAAATGCACATATGCATTTCTTAACTTTCATGAAAAGTTCATCAGCAGTAATTGCCACACTTATGTTTTTGGAAGTGTAAGATTTGTGTATGTAGGTCACTATCTGTGGTCTCTGAAGGGATGTTGCAGGTAATGTATTTTCCAATGAAATGTAAAACAGTGGAGTCACTATCCTGGCCAAATTTAGGAGCATTGTTTATCCACAAAAGCTTGTTGATGTGTGGTGCTCTTCTGGATTGATATTCTTTTCTCCAAAAGAAGTATTGCACTTCTTCAAGCGGTGGGGTAGTTTTATTGCAGATAAAGTGCAAGATGGCAATGAAGCGATGGTGAATGTATCTTGATACATTGACAGGGTCAAGAGAACATAGTTATGCTGGTACTTTTGTATCTATTCCAACTTTATTTTGGTTTGCAGTGCGCAAGAGGCCGTGTAATTCATCCCATGTGCATTCTTCACAACTTAAAGTAACAAACCATGTGGCTGGGCCTATGTTCCTTAGCATACAAGGTACATCAGCGTGACATCGGAACCAGTATTCTTTTGTACCACGCATGTTTGCCAAGAGATTTGTGATACTTGACTGCAAAGCTTCATCTTTGTCTTTCATCTTTTGAAGGAGTTGGGTAGCGGACATGTTTAAAAAGGTAGAGCCTGTATGTAATGTGTGTGCAACTCCATAACATAGAGTTGCTATTTCACGTTCCAAGAGGAGGTGGAAAATGTATTTTACATTTTGTCTAAATCTTGTGTCTTCAGAATACATTCTTAAAGAGCGATATTCTAATGCACTCATTTATGTGGATCTTTCATCATATCATCCATCCTCCTTTTCCTGTAGGAAGAGTAGAGGAAAAGAATGTGCTTCTACACTCTTTTCCCATATGCTCATTGGGAATCCTTTAGCTTGCAGCATTTGATATGTTTCTAATGCATTGTCAATGGTGTCTTTCGAGTGTAGTGGGTGAATTATATATTGGTCTAAAATGTTGGCTTCCGTAACAGGATCTACATGTTCAAATTGCCCAGTTGCTGGTAAGTCTTGAATTATTTGGGTTTTTTCTCTTAAGTTTTCCTCTATGTTTATATCTTTGTAGTATTCATTGTTTTCTTATAGATATTGTAGGACTTGTCTAAGTTTGTTTAAGTCGACAAATATGTTTGTCTTTTGTTGGTACACCATTAACTAGTACAATCAAAGATTATCTATTGGTCGCTGTATTCCTTGAGTGTCTACATTTTCTTTAAGATCTAATGGCAAATATGCTACTTTGCCAAGGATGCCCTTTAGTAACTCTATAGTAACTAGGATGGAGGTAAGTTGGCTGATTTCGGTTGAAGGAGTATTATTGCTTGAAATGTGTGTACTGTTTGGATTATAAAGTTATTAGTGATAGCACGTGATGGCATTTAGTTATTGATAAGCTTTGTGTTGCAATATGTGCAAACTATTGAGGGGTCAGTTATTTTGTATTTAGTTTCTGCTGTTAGATATAAAGCTAATTGGAACCATTGGGTTTCCTCATTGTGCTCTATTTTGTAGGCTACATCTATTTATGTGCTCTTTTTATTCAAAGTGCTGCAACAACAGACTCATATTTGGTCTGGTATTTCAGAAGATGTGTTTTGAAACTTAGCAATTTCTTTTTTGTATGTCTTTGTTAGGACAACTTCAGTTCCAAAGTATTTACTTTGAATGTGCTCTATTTCTTGAAGCAGTTCTTTGGCTGTTCCATGTATGAGAAGTATATATAGTTCTAGAGCAGGTCTTTTTGCATAGTATAGTCTTTGCACAAGATTCCATATGGCAGAATGTGTATTGCTAACATTTTGATGTGGTGGAAGGTGCTCCTGCAAGCAGTTCCTAAAATGGAAGCTAATGGACAAGAGTCTATGGTTTGTAAAGTTTTCATTTTACCTTTGTTAGTTTCACATAGTGATTAAGGAATTGTTGTAAAGATTTAAAGGATTGTTGGTGTATGTCACACAATTAGCTGCATGTCCATTTTTACACAGGATGGTTTGTTTGCTTGAAAGGAGAATTTGGTTGAAAGAATGTTGGGGTTGTTTTTCTATAAGGGTTTCTTTTGCCATAATGGTGTCTTCTACCATTTCATACCCTCAACCATTATCATCTATGGCAATTGTTTTGTTGTTCTTGTTTATTAGCTTTTTCATTGAAATGTGGTTGTGTGCTGCTTGTGTCAATCCATTCACCAAAATGTTTGAAAAGGTCTCTATATTGACACTGTGCATGTTTAGAAGTACATTTTATAATTTATTGATTAATTTAGTTAGTTGTTTCATTCTGTTTAAAATCAATATAAACAATGTTCTCTTTAGTAGAAATGCATTGTCAATTAGAGCTTTGAGGAATAGTCTCCTGTGCTAGTTTTTAAGGGTACAGCATGCCTTTTCAGATGTTTTTATAAGAACTTTACAGTGGAACATTTTTTGTAACATGCATGTTTTGGATTGCTTTACTATGACTATGTTAACACTGGTAGATACAGTGTTAGGTTTGTTAGTATGTCTGCTTTTATTTGTACATATTTTCTTTCATTTAGTTTTTGCAAGAGGGGCCTTACCTTTTTTAGTTGTGGCTGGTTTCGTTTTGTTCAGTGAGGTTACTAGCTCTTTTGTTTTAATGTTTTCTATATATTGTTTTAGAGGTGGATGACTATATGGTTTGGTTTTATTCTTATCTGCTCTATTGTTTCTTTTTTTATACAGAGTTGCTTTTTAGTAGGCATTTTGTTGTGTTTGTTGGGAAAAAAGAAAGTTTGGGTTTGAAAGATGTGCAATATATATGCATGTATTGTGAATGGGTGTGTGCGTGTGATTGGAGAGCCTAATACGGTGCTGTTTGATTGTTAGGTGGCATATCAGGTGTGGTTGGGAAGGTTGTGTGAGTAAGATTCTGTAGAGATGTGATGGCGTTGGGTTAGTGAGTAAAGGAGTGGTAGTGTAATTGAATTAGTTGGGACAGTGTGCGGTTTTCAAGAAAACAGTGGGTGCTGCAATGGTGGTGTTTAGATGGGAATACGAAGAGTGTGAATGGTGCAATATAACAAATTAGAGTGAAATAAAAGTTGGTTCAAAAAGAGTAGTCTGGGGTAATATATTGTGGAACTGTGCTGTTGTATTACATACATAGGGGATCATTACGACCCGGGCGGTAAGTACGCCAACTTTACCACCATGGTGTAAACTACGTTTACACCATGGTGGATGGCGGATTTACCGCCCCATTCCAAGGTGAGTGGGGCGGTAAATCCCCATTTCCCATTTATCCTTCCCCATTCCCATTTTTGCCCCATAGGGCATTATGGGAGTGGGGAAAGCGCTAATTACGCCACCGTAAATTACGGTGGCGTAATTAGCACCAAGGCGGTTTAGCGCCATGGATTTTAACGGCTGCTAAAAGCAGCCATTAAAATTGGAATCAGGCGTTAAGGGTTAACGACGGCGTTAACCCTTAACGCCTGAGTTGTAATGAGGCCCATATACATAGTAACATTAATACACTTACTTTGTAGGGTGTGAAGGGTATTCTTTTTTTGGTTCTTGTCTTCGGCAATTTGCTTCATTCCTGCAATTGTAAAAGAAAGTTAGTGGGGATATGTTGTAATGCTCAAGTACTTTTAGTAAGCAAGGTTGTTATTTATGTAATTAGGATGAGTTGTTGGGAAAAACAGTTAATAAAATTCCTGAATGTTTAAAAATGTTCATTTTAGGAGCGTTTTCATGAAAGTTAAGAAATGCATATGTGCATTTATAGAAGCTTTGTGTGTAACGTTTTGTAAAAGAAGAAAAGTTGATGAAAAAGATTTGTAGTACACTTTTATATGGCAGTTTGTGTATTAAAGTTTAATATGTTAGGAGTATATGCAAACTTGCAAACATGATGCATTGTGATCTGTAAGGTGGTTATATAGTGCTAGATTTTCTGTTTGCGTTCTGGGACTTGTAGTTCCACTTTTTCCATTGTAAAGGTTGGAGTAAAAGTCCAAGATTTGAAAGAAAACATGAGGGTTGCATAAGCAGTTAAAGATTGGAATGGGTTATGTTAGGGAATGTACATGTACTGTCAATATATTAAACAGGCAAACACTGAGTGCCAATTTAAAATGGTCTACAAATCTATTTATATCTGGTTTTACTTTTTTTTAATGAAAAAATGACACAGTGCTGCTATAACTGCACATATGCATGTTGTAACTTTCATCACAATGCTTCCAAAAAGAAATATTTTCAAATTCAAAGGATGTGATATGTTTATTTGATATACATCTCACAGTTTCGAAACTTCAAGTCCGGTCCTGTTTTTTTCTTTGCATTCTGGGACTTGTAGTTTGACCTTTATTGAATTAGTATAACTTTATAATGGAAAAAGTGGACTTGGAAGTGATAGAATGCAAAGGAAAAAATGAAAACTTGGGGCCCGATTAATGGAATATTTGCCCGGTTCAAAGTGAATTTGCACTGCTGGAAAGTGACTTTGTACCACATCTGGGTCTTTTGAGGATGCCTGATATGGAAAGGAGGGCTGTTGGGTTCAGCCAATTACGTTTGCTGGGTGTGGTGTACATGGAAAGAGGGTAGCTTGAGTTTTGTTTTAAGGAGTTGTGAGAGCACTGAACATGTCGATGGCTATGTATTTGAGAAGGCAGAGTGTATGGATTTTGAGGGGCTCTTCAATTCACTCATTGAAGGTGTATGCTAAAAATCATGGCATCTTTGGAAGTAATGGATTGGCAGAAGTGGACGTTTTGTGGCATGCAGTTTTAGATTAAACTGGGCAGGCTTGTTTTCATTTCTTGAGAGTATGGCTAACTTTAAATGTCCTGACACTGTAATTGTGCATTGTGGAGGGGACACTTTGGGGTATGCGGCTCCAGTGTCTTTGCAGGTTGCCCTGAAGGGTTTCTTTAATAGCCTAATGGAACTGTTTCCTGCTGCCAATATTATTTTTTTTCCTGAAATAAATCAGAGGCAAACATGGAGATGCCCAACAATCTTTTTCAGTTGAAAAGTGGAAGAATGAAGGCAGCTTCTCAATAAAGCTGTACATGCTTTATTATATGCTGCAGGAATGTTATCTTTTGAGAATGACAATATTAGGTCTGATGGTGTGATTTTTTTGTGTGAAGATGGAGTTCATTTCACAGATGTCGGAAATGCAATTTTCCTTTACAATGTTAGGAATGCACTGAAAAGGTTCCTGTAAGAAAATTGTAAGGGAAGATCTAGAGTGTACAGTACTACTATAAATAAATGCAAACAAGGGAAAAAAAGGTGTTTGTTAACAAATCCAAACAAAGAAACAAAAGGTTCTTTTCAGAGCCACCACTAAAGAATAAATGACTGAAATTGTGTTTGCACTCCCACACACCCCTTTGATTGGCCACAAAGTCTGAGGACACTGCGTTAGTTCACGGATGGCACGTGCCACCTCTGGGTCTTTTAAGGATGCCCGGCATGGAAAGGGACCTGCAGAGACTGTGGGCAGTCGTGCTGTCTGCAGACATTGGGCATCAGCCAATCAGATTTCCTGGGTGTGGTGTACAGGAAGAGAGGGTAGCAGGAGTTTTGTTAGTAGGAGTTGTGAGAGCACTGACAATGGCTATGGCTATGTATTTAAGAAGGGAGAGTGTGTGGATTTTGGGGGACTCTTGGGTCCATTGGTTGAAGGTCCATGCAGAGACGTGTGGATTGGTGGATAATCTTGGATTCTGTGAATGTGAAGTTTCATGGTATGGAGTGCGAGCGATGAAGTGGGTGTATCTGCTCACATTTTGTACAATTATGGTTCAATTGAAACATCCACATTATTATTCCTCATTGTGGACTAAACAGTTTGGATTATGTAACTGGAATTCCATTGCAATTTGCAATGAAGGAGACATTGGGAAAGTTGAAGGAAATGTTTCTAAATTCAAACATTATTTTTCATGACATTGCTCAGAGACAAATGTTGATGCGTCCAAGTTTATTTGGTCTGCAAATGGAAAAAGCGAGGCACAATGTCAATAAAGCAGTGTGTGCTTTTCTGCAAGATGTTGTCATGACATCTTTAGATAATGAGAACATTACATTTGATACTGCCAATTTATTCTTGGAGAGATGAGTCCATCTAACTGATGTGGGTAATCAGATTTGACTGGAAAACATAGAACATGCTTTGAAGCAGTTTTCTGGAAAGCTTGAAGAAACTTGTTGCTTTTTTCAACTTTTTTTGTGGAAGAAGCAAGGTAAGGTGAGAAAGTAAAGGGGGAAGGGGCACCAGACACATAGACGGAGGGGCAGGTGGACAGGGAAAGATGTTGAGCATTCCTTAAATTTAAGGTAGGGAACAGTGTTTCTCGTGCTCCTTGACAACTTCCTCAAAAGCACTTCAAAACTGTTCCCCCTGCAGATTGGTGTGTCGCAGTACATGGAGATTACTGTGTTGCAGCAAATGGAGATTATTGTGACCCTCAAAGGGTAAGTATCTACAGCATCCTGTATGACCTGCAAGGTGGCCGGTGGGATCCACTGCCCCAAAGGAGTACCCTGTGTGCGGGCAGGAGCGGTTGATGAAGATGGTGCAGAGGTAGATAGCCTGCTTCTCCCTGAGAAAGGAACAGCCTTTCTCAGTGCAACCTGGTGGGTAGAAAAGATATAGCAGCGCATTGATGTGGTCCCGAAGGAGAAGTGCCCCTGTTGTCGCAGTTAGTGCAACTTAACCATAACATCCCTTTAACAAAGTTTTTTCAGTGAATATATATATATCAGTAAAACAAAAACTTTGTTAAAGGGACGTTATGGTTAAGTTGCACTACTAAAAACCTATGACATTCAGTGAAAAAAACATTGTTAAAGGGACATTATGGTTCCAAGTAAAACCAAAAAAAACCTGAAATTTGCCAGTTATGGTAAGCTAAACAACCACAACTCGCGCCACCACCGTGCACTGCTAAGGCTAACACCCAGGACATCAAAGATGACATCACAAATGTCATTGATGACATCAATGATGACATCACATGTGCATTTAGTTTTCATGGACAGCCTCCACAAGGGATTGTCATTATAATAATGGCAGAAAAGCGTATGCCAAATAGTTCATTAAGCAATGCATTGCTATAAATACAATTGCATTACTGAGTTTTTTCAGTCCATGAACAAACTCATGAAGAAACGTAGGCATTGTCTGCTGCATGCGCCATAGAGATGCAGTATTAAAAATCTTCCCATGTTGAATAGTAAAATGATAAATGCATTCATTACAGATTTGTGCATACTGTGCAACATAAGTTCCTACGAATGCTTCCCTTACTGCACAATAGTACTATTATACACAAAACATAAAGAGACCACAATTCATACAAATAGAAGCATATACAGGGAATGTGAAGTAAGCACACAAAACTGTACTATTACCAGAAAGTGTTCATAACCACACTATTTCGCTTCATGCACAGAAAACATTTTTGTGTTTCAAAATTCCTTTTTCTCCTATGTATATCTGTCATTTGATGTAACTGTGCCCTAAGGATGTGTTGTAAGAACATATGAGAAGGGTAAGGTCTACAAATATAGTACTTTTTATTTTTTTAATTCCTGACTGACAGTGACAAAAGCCACCTGGCTTAAATATGTCAGTAAAGGAAAAAAGAGGAAGCTACACATGTGATGTCATCAGTGATGTCATCAATGACATTTGTGATGTCATCTTTGATGTCCTGGGTGTTAGTCTTAGCAGTGCACGGTGGTGGCGCGAGTTATGGTTGCTTAGCTTACCATAACTGGCGAATTTCAGGGGGTTTTCGGTTTTACTTGGAATAAATAATGTCCCTTTAACAAAGTTTTTTTCACCGAATTTCATTGGTTTTTAGTAGTGCAACTTAACCATAATGTCCCTTTAACAAAGTTTTTGTTTACTGAATTTCACAGGTTTTTAGTAGGGCAACTTAACCATACCGTCCCTTTGACAAGGTTTTTTTGCTAAAGATCATCGGTTTGTATTAGTGGGATTTAACCATTAACTTCTGACTTATTTACACACCTTGCGGAGAATGCCACATTACCATATGCTGGCGTACAGCACGATGACGTGTCCGAGAATCCGTACACACTTAACAGTAAGATGTATGCCTCGTGGACAGTGTGGAAATAGATTTTACATTGATGTAGGAACGTCCACCTTCAACATTTCCCTTGCACAGCGCCAACACATATTGGTAGTCAGCCATTAGCAATGTAGTACACATTACATACTTTTAGCAAAAGTTCTGGTTATCTGAAAATGACATCAGCTAAGGCCATCCCTCCTCCCCAAGAAACACCACTAGTGCTGTGAAGAAACAGCTGGAGAAACACTGCCCCTAGCTCACAAATAACACACCCACTACATTTTCCTCCTTCCACCTACCCGTCCATATTACTGTTTGCTGCCTCTTTCCTCAGTTCCGTCCGCAACTTTCGTTCTTATGTATGCTCCCAAACAAAAGCCATACATACACAAAAGAAATGTTCCTTTGTGGCCCACCATTCACAGTCATGAAAAAGAAGAAAAAAAAAACGCATACACTGCATCTGCTTTATATTTCGTAGTAAAGTTCATAGACACAATAAGATTTTCAAACAGTTCCATTTATAGTTTCTGTTATGCTAATGGGAATATTGTAGTGTTCATCCTCCGTTCCAGGGACTAGAACGGTGGACAAAGGGCCAGCAGGCCAAGTTATGAGGGCAATGGAACCGAGAGTGCATAACGAGGTCTCTGGATCATTAACCCCCCCTTCCACTTCTAAAATGGGGGATGCAAGCCATTGGCAATGTACATTTCCAAATCAGTAATCTGTGGTATTAAATCAGATGATTTTGTGTCTTGAAGCGGGCCACCTCTGGCGTACCGCTTTAAGAAATAAAATCCTCTTCCAAGATGGTCACCATTGAAAGGGAAGCCGCATGTTTCATACATAGCCCTTCATCGCTGTCCATTGCAGTCTGCAAAAAAAAAAAATGTAAACTGTGTTATCATATTACCACACCAAAACACTGCAATATCTCCAACACCAGGCTTTTCGGGCGTTGCCAATCTGCCATAGACACATTTTGATTGAATGCACCAAGTTTTTTCCACGAAAACAGTCCAATAACTGCCCAAATTAATTGTTATATCATGTGTGGAAAATATCCCAACAAACTCTGTGGCCTCAATCGCAATCATGGCAGACGTATTGAAACCATGAGCATTAGCACTCACCTTCGTACACATATTCTCATAACGTGTCAGGTGTCTTGACCCACGTTTGAATCATTATGCTACAACATTTGGTGCCGTGGGCTTAGAAAATCCAAGATGGCCGAAAAGCCCACATTTGTCCCAGAATCCAGGAAAACCGCACAGTTTTTGCACACACCAAAATGGTCACCTGACCTGCCACCCACCAGTGCGAGCGTGATGGGACAGAAGCACCATGAGTGAAACATGGTGCCAAAGAAAAAAACAGCAGTGCCTGTTAGCTCAAAAAGCACTTTGAAATCACCTTTGTTTCTCTGAAATGCAAGCTCAAAATGCCTATTTCAAACATTGCAAGATATTCAAAAATCTTACTGAACACCAGCAGACATCTGGCAGAATGAAGTCTCGTGTGCATACAAAATCTGGAAAGATGAAGAGCCTAAAATAATGTTCATAACAAAACTGGCTGAGCTGTGGATGTCAGCAGCTTAAGTGAAATTGGACTTAAAGCCATTCAAATTGAAATGTTTAAAACAAATGAGTGATTTACTTTGGAGTGTCACATAGGTTGCAACTGTTTAAATGTTATAGTTTTGAACTTAGAATCAGCGTTCTAGCTGCCTGTGTCAAAATTGTAAGTTTGATTTGAATGAAGAAAAATGGGAACAAAAGTGACATTTGGCTGAAGCCTGGCTTAAAGAGTTTGAATTCTGCCCGGCAACTACCCCCGACAGGAGTTGAAACTTGCCCAGCAACTGCATTCACAGGCCTGGCCTGTCTTCTCCTGCCCCCACCAAAAGGAGATTACACCTCTCTGATTGAATTAGGGGAGGGGTACCTGAGACTGCAGGAAACAGAACAATGAACTTTCCTTGGCTCAGGCAAATGTTAAATCAGGGGGTCGTAAATGGATTCCTCTTGGAAGGAAATGGGAGGGGCACTAATAATAAATAATAATAATAATAATAATAATAATAATAATAATAATAATAATAATAATAATAATAATAATAATAACTGCCCCTGTGAGCCAGCTGAGCTTGGAGGCGGTGACAAACAAGGAATTCCCCATGTGCTTTGGGACCTAAACCACACCCATCTGGGCCAGAGCATAATTTTAGAAAGATGGATAATTCATAGTACATAATTGTAAAATGATATCAATAATATCATCATTCCTGTGATTTTTCTGTGCACATTTTAAGAGGTGTTAGGACTCTGTGGTATGTTCTGGGGGGTAGTAGCGGCAAATAGGGTATAAGTCCAAATGTATGTATGTTAAAAATCTGACACTTCATCAACTGATGCCCATATTCCTTGCGCACATTTGTGTAAATTTTGGAAAAGTTTAGAGGATGTGTTCTAGATGAAAAGGGCAGAATTCTGTCAGAAGTGAACACAACATCTTACAAAGACAGGGATCGGATGGTTTGGTGCTACAGAAAATATGTTAACTGGACATATAATATCAGAAAAATTGTACATAGATAAATATCCATTTAAGTCAAAAATAGATTTGTGTGCAAAGTGACAAGGGGAGTGTTCTTTCTGTATGCCATAAAAAGGATGCCGGATGACTCACAACTCTGTTCCCCAGTCAGGCGACAAAGAATTTTCTAGCCTATCAGGATCCTCAGAGGGTTGGGCATAGAAAGTCAGCCTTCCCACCCACTTTCAAAAGACATAAAAAGAGCCACTGAGACCCAAGGAGACATTCATTTTCCACTTTCTTGCGAAGCACTTTGCCGGACCAGACAATATCCAGAAGGACCATAGACTCCAGATAGACTCCAGAACTTGAAGCAGAGAGGCCTAAACCAAAATATGAATCCTTCTCAGCAGGCCTCAGAATCCAACCACCTAACCAAACTATTCAACAGCCGGGCTGTGCTGTTCGCTTTTGGCTAGAACTTTTGCCGGAACCAGAGACCCAGACCAGACCGCGGTGCCAGTGCCAGAACCCAGAAAGCAGAGCTGTATCCAGACCGCCGTGCAGTGCCGATAGAAGACCAGACCCAGACCAGACCGCTGTGCAGTGCCAGAACTTTTGCCAGAACCAGAGATCCAGACCATCAGAGCAGAGAGAACCGCAGCTAAACCTGTTGACCAGATCTGTGACGAGGCCCATTCCTTCCAAAATTAGGAGTGAGTATCGAGCCAGAGCTGTGCAAAACCAATCTCTTAGTTTAAAATAATCTAATTCAAACCACTTCAACCTATTTAGAACTGCCTAGAAATCGTGTGTCCATTCTGTGATTTCAAACCTGTGAAAGTGTCATTTGTCATTTGAATCTTACTGTATTTCTGAAAATCTACCTCCACGAAATCGTCCGTATCTTTTGAACCGCGTTTGCTAGGAACGAGATTTAACTTTCATTTTAAAGCTAAGATCCCCAGCTTTCTACTCCTTATCATTTTTCTGTAATTGTGCTTTATGCACTCGGAAAAAGTGCCACAAATTGAAAACAAGCTCAATCTCACAACACATTTAAAAAAATAGCTGTCTCTTGCTTGCATTGCTGAAATTCGTTTTCAACCTGATAATCCCTCCTGAATCATTGCTAGTGTTGACCTGGACTAATTCAAAGTAGCTGTCACCAACCCTGAATCTCCTAAAGGGAATTAAAATCATTTTTAGCATATTTTCACTTCATTGTAAATCACATTAAAAGTATTTCTGCATGTTTTAAAAGCATACCGGTTGCTCTAAGCTTGCAAGGGGGAACTGAATTGGTATTGCATTCGATTGTATTCCTGAAAATTGTGTGCTCCCCTTCCATCTCCTTATATTGCATAGGGGGAAGTGAATTGTCAAAAGAAAAAGTGATCATATTATCTCTTGTGGAAACATCTCAGTTATTTCTGTGCTGCATTATTTTCCATCATTGCATTTCCTTGAACCCATGAAAGCATTCTCAGCTACTTATCCTCTCTATACCAACTCCTAAGTAATTAAAAAAAGTGTGCTAGTGTAATATTATCCATTGTTCATCACTGTCATATTCATAAGTGTGCTATCAAATATTAATTTATTTATAAAAGTGTAATATATATCTTGTTTAATTTTTCAATAAATCTTTTAATTTGCAAAACAAACCTACTTCTTGGCTCAGTGAGGTCAGGGGGATTCAAAGATAGGGGCGTTATACAAGGGTTTATCATCCAGATCTATGAACTTGTCATAAAAATATATAAATAAGCGCTTCCCTTGGGCATCCCAGACTAGGCATTGACTTAGTTGGAGTGCTGAATTGAAGTCGCTTAACAAAGGTGCACAGGTGCAAAGGTCAGAAGATATGATCATACCGAGGATGCAACCATGTATGTTTTCACAAACATTGATGTATCACAAACATTTGCAGTGTACCTAACTTAATTTCTCCTCTTTGACAAACATACGAAATCTGGCAGCAGAGCGTGTTCATTGCTGCAGCTGGCTAACATAAATTGCCCTGACGTCAATACAGCATAAGGGCCGCCCTTGACCCTCACATAACCAACCCTAGTGATATGCAGTACCTTCCTCATTGACGTTCCTCTCCAGCATAGCCAAATGCACTTATAAGCACCTACTGACCGTGACACAGCACCTGAAAGTTAACACACAGGAACGAACAACGTAGCACGTGACATTTTGAAGTAATAAACTCGTTTTTAAAAGAAACAGTAACATTTTTGAATTTTTAAAGTACTTTTATTTCACAATAAACTGTGCAAGAACATCGGAGTAATAGCATTTTCAATCACATAATAAATTTGTTTCTTCGGTCGTCAGCGAAAATGTTAATGGTGAAGCACACGTTCTTCTTTTCCCAAAACACAAAGTATGTGTTTTCGATAAAGCAACCCCTTTGCGCATTGATTGTCAAAACATCGCCATGACCTCTCGGCTACACCACCGTAAAAGATGGTATGTTACTCCTAATGGACACTTCAGCGTATGGACAAAGTGGGCCGGCGCGATCATCCTACAGAATTATTACGAGCAGGCATCCGGTCACAAGCAGCTGCATTTGGCGGCTGAAGAAGCCATCACTCGGCATCTGGAAACCATAACATGCACAGTATGGAAGGATGTAGCTGGCCGAGAAAGTGCAAACAAAACATGTATCAATAACCAATCTTTACCAAACAATTTAAAAAAAGACAAAAAGAACGTGGGAACTGAGACACAAATCGAAGTTGCCATACATAAAATTTTAAGTAAATAGTAGGTTTCAACATGGGTAAAGCTAGTGATAGCCTACAAATGCCAACAATTTGCACTCTCTATAAGTTTAAAAAGATAACAACTACACACAAAGATACTACTGCAGGCACCAAGGCAAAAGTAATGTGCAAGCATTTGAAAATTCCACCTCGTGATTTCAGAGAACACCAACAGAACGTGCAAAGTGATACAGCAACCGATATGGCCAAACAGGACATTTTAAAGGGAAAATATTAGAGTTCAACAAGGGTAAATGAACGCATAGCCTGAGAACACAGAGATTCTGCACTCTCGGTAAGGGGGAGAAAAATAACAATTGCATAGAAAGGTAATACTTCAGTGATATTGTTCAAAAGTAATGTTCTGGTAATATAAAAATTCAAACTCCATGCAGTGTGCAGCCGTCAAAATTAAACTTACATGATATGTACCACCTCCATTGGTTTAGGAAAAGTCAGACAGCAATGTTTTTGCCCCAAAGATTCTTTGTGAAGTGATGTTTCATTACAAACATTTTTGAAACATAACTTTATCAAATGGTATATGTTGCAAACTTTCACTCCCTTCATTCTCACTGATTTTTCCCTGTAGCTCAAGGTAAAAAAACAATGGACCCTTAAGGGTTCAGTTGGATGCACGGCCCTACTCAGGTCGAAACCAAAAAAGCACAGCAATTGACCTTCACTCAGAATGCAAATACATTCTCACTTTGCAATAACATATCAGAATCCATTCATGAGAACCGCTACTCCCATGCACGTGCTGAACCACTGTTGTCAGAAAATAGTGCAGGAGGCTGTCTCAGATTTTAAACTGTAGGATGCCAGTCTCACAGCAATAGTATTGTTAAAGCATTGCAAGACAGACAAAGTGATTCTTCGCCGTATATTGAACATCTACTGTGACTTTACCGACAGTGTGTCATAAGTGTAACAAGTGCAGTGGTTGCGGCGTTTGTATGTGTTAGGGGTGATGTCCGCGTACAACAAAACACGAACGAAAGATGGCGGCCGCAGCGAAAGAATCTCACGCACTTCACGCTGTTTCACAACCAATCAGTAAAGGGGCCACATGTCAGCGGACATGGCACTATGGATTAGTCAATCAATTTCTTGTCCACGGAGTGAACAGGGAAGTGTGTTCGCGGAGCGGACATACATATGACTAATTTTTGAAGACATACTTTTCAGTCGTTTTAAAGGAAATTACTGGACAGATTGTCAACACATTTACAAAAGCACGCTGTTGGGACCAAGCTCCTGCCCCTGCCGCAAATGTGGTGAAAATCCGTCCAGCGACTTGGGCTGTAGGCGTGCGCAAAGTTTTTCCCCATTCAGTCTATGGGAAAAAAAGATGTTTTGGGACCCCCCCCTACAACTTTTCCCCCACTGGACCAAACATTACCAAAAAATTCACAGTTGCCCATAAACTGTTTTTGCAAATTTTGGTAAGGATTCATCCAAGGGGAGCGGAGTTATAAGCTGCCCAAAAAGTGCTCTTCCTATGGAAGCAGGAACCTAACCAATATGCTGCAGTGATTGTCGCCAGAGCCTAGAGTCTTGGGTGTAAAGCCATAGATATTTCATTGTATGGGTGTGCAGTATGTAAAACCCATAGTGGCCTATACCTCCAGTGCTTATAACTCTGTTTTTGGGTGCATGGCTTCTAGGTCCTGGCCGCAACCACCACAGCATATCACACCAATTGTGGCTTATAACTGCACTACGTACAAATTTGGTCTTGAATGCATGGCCTTCAGCCATGCATCCAAGACTGTACGTCCTTCCCACAACTACCTCCTTGATGGTCGATAATACGGGTGGATGTATAGCTGTGATATACTGCAGTGGTTGTTGCCAGGGCCTAGAATCTTGGGTGTATGTCCATAGATATTTCAATGTATAGGTGTGCAGTGGCAAATAATTGCAGTGCTTAATACTTTGTTGTTTGGTGCATGGCCTGGTGTTTCTATAGCTGTGATATGCTGCAGTGGTTGTGCCCAGAGGCTAGAGGCTTGGGTGTAAGGGCATAAAAAGTTGAAGGTATGGGTGTGTAGTGTATGAAAACCGTAGTGGCTAATAACTCTAGTGCTTTTAACTTAGTTCTTGGGTGCATGGCCTTTGGCCATGCAACCAAGACTGGTGCTGGCCACAACTACCACAGCATATCGCACCCATAGTGGCTTATAGTTTCTCTACCTATCAATTTCATCTTGGGTAGGCCCTGGCCACAACCACCGCAGCATATCACCCCCCCTGGTTTCGTATAAATGAGGAGCACACTCATGCTAATACAAATGTTAAGTATGGCATGTACTCAATTTTAATGTTCGCTGACACCACGCATGTCCTTAGAATACTTTCAAGTTGCCTGCGCACAGCACGGACTAAAGTACTATCCTTATGAGAACCTTCTTTTTCAGTACTTACAAACATTCCGGACAAGGCGGGCATAGGGAATGCATCATGAACACAGTTTCGGAAACAGATTTTTCGTCTCTGGTTGCCGCAGCGCTGTCGGTGGATCCAAGATGTCGGGCGCATCCAAACAACCTGACGCACATCACGGCTCACTGCAGCCAATCAGCGGAGACGTCGCATGTCCGCGGTCATGACGCCAGCCCCTTAGCCAATCGGTATCATGTCCGCAGAGCAAACAGGGAAGTGTAACCGCGGAGCGGACATAGATATCATTAATTTTTAGAGACATATTTTTCGATCGTTTTAAAGGAAAGTACTGGACGGATTGTCACCAAATTTCCAAAAGCATGCGTTTGGGGCCAAGCCCCTGACCCTGCCGCAAATTTGGTGAAAATCCGTCCAGCGGTTTGGCCTGTAGGCATGCGCAAAGTTTTCCCCCCATTCAGTCTACGGGAAAAAAAGATGTTTTGGGACCCCCCTATAACTTTCCCCCCCGGACCAAACATCACCAAACTTTGCAGAAATATTCAGAGTGGCCCATATACTCTTTCTGCAAGGTTTGTTGAGGATTCGTCCAGGGAGAGCGAAGTTATAAGCCGCCCAAAAGTGCTCTTCCTATGGAAACAGCATATATTATAGGTATATTACCGGGCTTGTGGTAGCGGCCATGTAGTTATGGTTAAGTTGCTCAACCATTAGGAAGAGCGCTTTTTGGGTGGCTTATAACTTCACCCCCCTGGATGAATCCTCACCAGACTTTGCAGGAACAGTGTTTGCCCCCTCGGATTAATTCTGCGAAGTTTGGTGAGGTTTCGTCCATGAGAGGTAAAATTATAGGGGGTCCAGAAATGTGTGGTTTTCCTCATAGACGCAATGGAAAAAATGTTTTGCTCATGCCTACAGCCCAAAAGGCTAAATTGATTTTCACCAAATTCGCGCCTGGAGTGGCAGCTTGGTTGCAAAAGCAAGCTTTTTAAATTTGGTGTGAATCCGTCCAATAGTTATTTTTTAAAATGGGCAAAGATTAGATTAGATTAAAATAAGTTAGTGATTTCTGGGTTCAGTCCGCGGACTCACTTCCCTATTTGGTCCGCGGGCACACCATGTACACTCACGGTCGAGCATGATGTCCACGGATATCAGACGCGTCCGCTGATTGGATGGTGAAAAACATGAGGTGCGTTATGTTTTTGGCCCACTGGAGGAAAAGTCTGGAAAACACATTTTGGGTTATTTGGTGGCCGAAAGAGGGCCTGGAAAGAGTGGGGAAGTGGAATAAAGATGATATGGAGCTGTTTTTATAGGTGGAAAAAGGGCATGCAAGTGCTGCGCTGTCTGTGGTCAATTCTGGTGTCCGCAGACATCATTTCAATGACAGGGGGTTCAGGGCGAGTTTTGTTATGTTTTGTGGCCAGATTCTTGGGGGCAGGCCCATAGGCCATGACCCCAATAATCTGGCCACTGGCCACACCCATTAGAGTAATATGTGTATAGTAATTATAGGTACTGTAGGGGGAGGAGAAAGTATGTGGTATTTATGATTGTAGTACAATTGAGGATAGTGCTCAGATTATTTTCTAAGTAGGTATATAACTGTTGACGTATTCTACCTACCTTGACTTTTAAAAGTACTATTGTAGTATTATGGATGTAGTTAGATACATGTTGGCATATTCTAGCTCTTTATTGTGGTACAGTTTAGTACATTTGTGTTGAAGGAATATTAAGTAGGCATTAGTTAGATTTGCTGGTAACCTATGTTTTGGAGTAATGAAGGTGTGGTTACATTCAAACCAACCACTTCTTTTTTTGACATATGCAGTATAGTGCCCTGAAGTGGTTGTGGCACCACTGTGGTATATTATACCTACTATTGTGACACGTTTCTTCCCAAGATATACGTGGCCGTGTGTACGTTTAATATTTTGGCAGTACATACATACTTGCCAACATGATCCATTCCAATCGGTAGGTGCTTATGTAGTGCCAGTTGTTTTCTTTGCATTCTGGGACTTGTAGTTCCACTTTTCCCATTATAAAACTTGGACTACGAGTTCCAGATTGCAGAGAAAAAAACAGGACTGGATAAGCACCTATAGATTGGAATGGGTTATGTTAGGAAGTATGCATGTACTGCAAACGTAGTATACTTCCACATACCAAGTGCCACTTAAAAATGGTGTACAAATATTTTCCATCTGCTTTTCCTTTATTTTAGAAAAAAGTTACATGCAGTGTTGCTATAGATGCACATAAGCATTTTTGAAAATGCTTCTAGAAAGAAATAATTTTAAACGCACAGCGTTTTATATTTTTCATTCAATATAAATGTCACACTTTGGAATCTTTGAGTCCAGTCCTGTTTTTTGTTTGCATTCTGGGACTTGAAGTCCAAGTTTTATAATGGCAAAAGTGGAACTGCAAATCACAGAATGGAAAGAAAAAAATGAAGACTTGATAAGCACCTACAGATTGGAATGGGTTATGTTGGCAGGTATGCATGTACTGCCAACATATTAAGCGTCCACACACCTAGTGCCAGTTCAAAATGTTCTAAAATATTTTGCATCCGATTTGTTGTTTTAGAATAAGGTTACACATAGTGCTGGTATAAATACGCAGATACATCATTTAACTTTCATGAAAGTGCTCCTAAAAAGAAATATTTCTACACGTACAGCATTGTAAGTATTTGCTGCTTGGTATGAGGAGGTGCTAAATGCTGCAATGCATGGCAAATGCTGGAGTGGTTTAATATGAGAATATGCTTTTTGCAAAATTTATTGCACAGTAAGTAGCAGGAACCATGTTTATATATATTTGTAAAAGAGTTGAAGAAAATATAAGCATAGCTGTACTATGTCTTGTTAGATGCAAATGTTGTTGAATCTGCAAATAGAAATTCTGGAGAGCTTTACAGTAGTTTTTGATGCAGATGGCTGTGATTAATAGGATATATGTACTCTCAGAGTTCAAGTGTACATCTGAAATATTGAACTGAGGTGACAGGGTTACATGTAGAGTTTTTGGATGTTATTGGTGGATGGATGTGTGACTTTTGAAAGGAGGCAATGAGGGAGAGTTACAAAGATAAAAGCATAAAGAGTAAAAGGGCTGCCCTGTACTACGGCATCAACAGACACTGTGGTAGTCTGCGGATGGCACGTGCCATATCCGGGTCTTTTGAGGATGCCTGGCATGGTAAGGGGACTACAGAGTCAGCGGACAGTCGTGGTGTCCGTGGACATCATGGGATCAGCCAATCAGGTTTCCTGGGTGTAATTTACAGGAAGAAAGGGTAGCAGGAGTTTTGTTTGGTGGGAGCACTGAAGTTGACAATGGCTATGTCTTTGAGGAGGCAGAGTGTATGGATTTTGGGAGATTCTTCAATCCAGGCATTGAAGGTGTATGCTAAAAATCATGGCATCTGTGGAAGTATTGGATTGCAAGAAGTGGACTTTTTGTGGCATGTAGTTTGTGGGTTGATCTGCGCAAGCTTCCTGTCAATCTGTCAGAGTACGGCACACTTTAAATGTCCAGACATTATAGTTGTGCATTGTGGGGGGAACAGTTTGGGGTATGTGACTGCAATGTATTTGCAGTTTGCCCAGAAGAATTTTTATTCAAAATTCTAATAGAACTGTTTCATGATGCAAAGATAATTTTTTCCCAAATAAATCAGAGACAAATGGAGATGTGTAAACCTTTTCAGTGTACAAATGGAAGAATTGCGCCAGCTTGTTAATAAAGCCGTATCTGCTTTTTTATATGCTACAGGAATGTCATTTTTTCAGAATGACAATATAAGTTCTGATGGTGTGAATCTTTTTTCGTGAAGATGGAGTGCATTGTTAGGAGGAAACCTGTGCAGTTCCCTCTGGGACCACTGCAAAAGATTTAGGACTACAGGTGTTTGGCAGTAAACCCACTTGGTAGCAGTCTGTACCACACAGATTCACTTGGTAGCTGTGGCTGAGCAGTCAGACTTCCCTCAAGAAGAGTTAGGCAGTATGTGGAGTATACAACATAGGGTAATTGTTCACAGAAAGACAAGCAAACACGCAACAAGGCTTCAGTGTAATGATATAAAGGTATTTATTTATAACGACACATCTATAGAAAACACTTTGGCACTATCACGGCAAACACTTCAATTGCAATTACTCTACGAAGAGAACAGATCAATCCCCCTAACAATAGCATGATTGACCAATCTCTGGAAGGTGGCAGGGGCATTCTTCAACCCAAAAGGCATGACCCTAAACTGGTAGAGTCCCTCTGGTGTTGAGAATGCCGTCTTTTCCTTGACATGGTCCGTCAGAGCTATTTGCCAATAGCCTGAGGTGAGGTCAAAGGTGCTCACAAATTTGGCAGCACCTATGGTGTCCACAAGCTCATCAGCCCGGGACAATGGGTGCGCGTCAGTCTTGGTGATGGCATTGACTCCTCGGTAGTCCACACAGAACCTCCAATCCTTGGTACCTGCCTGGGAACTTGCCTTGGGGACAGGGACCACGGGACTGGACCAGGGACTGGTTGAGGGTTCAATAACACCCAGATCCAACATCTTGGCGACCTCAGCCTGGATGTGGTTCTTAACCATATCTGACATTCGGTAGCTCCTGCTCTTGACAGGCACGCTGTCACCAGTGTCAATCTCGTGCTTACACCACGGTGTAAGGCTAGGCGTCAGCGAAAACAGAGAGGCATACTGCTGGAGCCAAGTCCGGCAGGCCCTCTGCTGCTCGGTTGTCAAATCGGGAGAGAGCTGCACTCCCTCCACTGACCCATCCTGAGGGTTGCTATGCAGCAAATCAGGAAGGGGCTCACTCTCATCCTCTTCTTGCTCTGAAGCTAGCAAGAGACATGAGACTTATGCCCGCCGGTGGAAATGCTTGAGCCTATTAACATGGAATACCTGAGGGGCCACCCCTGGGATTCCCATGCCAACCAGATAATTGACCTCGCCCATCTTGGAGATTATCCTGAAGGGTCCAGTCCATTTATCTGGTAATGCTCGAGGCTTGGTAGGCTCCATCACGAGGACCTCCTGTCCCGGAGTCCAATACACTTGCAATGCTTGTTCAATTCCTGGCTGGCCTTGAGATTCGCCGTTGCTTGACCCATCATCTGTGTCAACCTCCGTCTGAGGCCTAACACATAGTCCCCCACTTGCTTGGCGGGACCGGGAGGGGTGGCTTCCAAGCCTTCTCTGATCAAGGCGAGGGGCCCCCTCACGGGATGTCCAAAGAGCAACTCAAAGGGGCTGAAACCAACACCGTCTTGAGGTACCTCTCTGTAAGCAAACAGCAGGCATGGCAGGAGGAGATCCCATTTCCTCCTTAGGGGCTCTTCCAAAGCACCTAGCATGCCCTTGAGAGTTTTATTAAATCTCTCAACCAGACCGTTGGTTTGGGGTGGTAAGAGGTGGAGAACTTGTAGATTACCCCGCACTCTTTCCACATGGTTTTCATGGTTTTGTAACTAGACATGAAGTTGGATCCTCGGTCAGAGACAACCTGCTTGGGGAATCCAACACAGGTGACAATGCCCAGGAGGGCCCGGGCAACCACCTTTGCAGTAACAGTCCGAAGGGGTATTGCCTATGGGTACCTGGTGGCATGATCTACCAAAACCAGGATGAACCGATGTCCACCTGACGTGGGAGGGTCAAGGGGACCGACGATGTCGATACCCACCCCCTCAAACAGTGTGCCAACCACTGGCAATGGCTGCAGTGGGGCAATGACACTGCCTCCAGTCTTGCCAGACAACTGACAAGTTGGGCAGGTCCTGCAGTGGGACTCCACTTCTACTCCCATTCGGGGCCGGTAGAAATGGGCAGAGAGCCTCTGCTTAGTCTTCTTGGTACCAAGATGGCCAGCCAAGGGCACCTCATGCGCCAACTGCAGTAGGAAGGGCCTGTAAACCTGGGGTACCACCAACCTCTTGAGGGCACCAGGTTCAGGCTTAGTGGGCTCACTAACAAGGAGCTCACCCTCCCAATAAATCCGGAAAGTCCTAGGCACTTCGCCTTGTGCCTGGGACAGGGCCTGTTTCCTCAGACCCTCGAGAGAGGGACACTCTCTCTGTCCTTTACAGAAGTCTGCCCGGGAGGGTCCCCCTTCAGCTAACAAGCATTGAAGATCGGGATGATCCTCTGGGTTGAGAACCTCTCCCACAGGAGAGTCTTCTGGTTCTTCTCCCACAGGAGTTGAGACGGGGTTTACCACTGGACCCAGCCCATCCGGAGCATGGATCCCAATGGGTGCTGTTGGAACAGCAGAAAGAGAATGAGCTCCCTCCACAGAGGTGGCCTTCTTGCTCTTCCTTCGTCGTGCCTTAGGCCGCGCCTTCGGCTCGGGTACCTGACTCACAGCCAGACCCGGTGTCACCTGTGACCTAGTGACCGCAGCAGCAGTCATGGGAAGACCATCCGCGATCAATCCCAACTCGACTAGATCGTTACCTAACAGAATGTTAGCAGGGACGTTGTCCTGAACCAGGGCAGGAAGCTTTGCTGTCTTGTCTCCAATTACGAGTGTGACTCGGGCTACAGGCGATAATTTGGGAGGCCCACCAGCTAACCTGGTGGTTCTCAGAGGAGCATCTACATAGTCCTCTGGCTTGAGCAGGGTCCTGTTCACCACTGTCATGCTTGCCCCAGTGTCTCTCAAACCAGTAGAAGGCTGGCCGTTCAAGAGGACACTTCTCAAAAATCTACGGGTGTTCTGTGGGATAGTCGCCAGTACTTCCGCATACTGGTCCCAGGCCCCAAGGGAAACTAAGGAAATCTCTGCGGGAGCACCAAAAGTGATTCCGGTAGAGGAGGGGAGGACAGTGGCCTCCACCTCAGACATGGGGTAAGGGTAGGTCAGGCTGACAGCCTGTACTCCAAGTGCCTTACCTTTACACTTGGAGTCACCCCTTTTGTGATCCAGAGCCCCACAGTCCCAACAAGTGCCGGGAGTGCTGGGTATGGTACTGGAACCACCGGGAGCCTGCTTTGCAGCAGGTGGACCACTACTCTTATTCCCACCCACAGATGACTTATCCCCACTAGATTTTTGGGTCTTAGGAGATGAGGGTTTAGGTTTATTCGACTGTGACTGCTTTTGGGAGTCCTCAGCTTTCTGAGAGGCCCCCTTTTCTTTGTCCTTGTCCTTCCCACTAGAGTCCTTAGGGGACACCCGGTGGGAGACCCACTTGTCAGCCAACCTAGCTAGCTTAAAGGGATCCAAAATGTTCTGGTCAGCAACATACTGACACAGCTCTGGTGAACAGGCTTCAGAAAAATGCTCAAAAAACAACAGGTGGGACAATTCAACAAAAGTTTTCACCTTGTAACCATCAATCCACCCCATCATATTCATGTGCGCAGCACTCACCCAGTCGACCCAAGACACATTCTCTCTTTTCTTAAAATCCCTGAAACTTTTAAGGTATTGGGTAGGCATCTTGCCAAACTTGGCAATCAAAGCAGATTTCATACACTCATACTGACCCCTTTCTTCCACACTCAGCTTCAGAATACAGTCATATCCAGTTTGAGGCACTCTGCTTAGCAAACACTTAGCCCAATCTCTTTTGTTTGTCAACATCATGAATTGTACAAGCCATTTCAAACGCTTCAATCCATTGGAGGATATCAGAACCCTCCGAAAACACACCAACCAAATCCTTCATAAATTTAGTTGCTGGGGACCTGACACTCTCACTGGGTTTAGCTGAAGTCTCCACTGGAGCTTTCTCTAGCTGGATTCTCTGACATTCAGTGTCCTTGTCTTTGAGTTCAACATCCCTATTCTTGAGTTCCACTTGTTGCGCCAGGTCCTCTTTCTTAAGCTCAGCATCTATTTCCAACTTGCGATATTCAAAGGCCAATTCAATCCTTAATAACTCAAATTCCAAGGTATTGCTGGGGTTCGGAACAGAGGCAGCAGGAATGGCAGCATTCCCAGAAACAGATTCAGTAGAAACCCCAGGGGCAGAGTCCTCATTGGTTGCATTCCCCCCCTCATCAAGAGTTTCACCATCGGTCTGGTAGTCCACCAGGCGGCTATCAGCTCAGCCCTAGACTTATCCACAAAGTCTATCTCCCTGGCTTCACAAGCACTCTGGAGAGCCTCTAAGCTCATCCGAGTCAATTTACCATTCGCGATAGACTCCATTGCTTGTAATGCGGTTATTTTGTACACACCCAAACCTTAATCTAATAACGTGCAGATATTTTGTAAGTGGCATGGTTATACATTGATTCTTAAAACCATAAGCATCCCACTGCTGCCACCAGTGTAAAGACTGGTAGGGGGTGTCTGTACTTCCGCTCTCTATATGGTAGAGGAGAGGCACAGAAGAGCCCAGCCAAGATTCTCTATTACGGTAGCAATGGACGAGCAATCAAGGCCTAGCTTCTCAGGAGGTGATGCAGGCTGGTTCTTAAGTACAGTGTAGTCCCCGAACCCCCACAAAGGAATGTCCACACACTGTATTACTGAAAACACAGTCTTTATATAATTAATATTCAAAGGTATGTACACGATCACAATAACGCACTTTGTACTCGGAAGTCAATCATGATAAATATATACAATTCTAAAGTGGTACCACTAATGTTATCGAATCTCATTAAAGTGCATCAACTGTACGGTTAAAATGTCACACAGATTAATAACAAGGAAACCATCAATAGAGATAGGCAGGAACGTAAGATGGTTGAAACAATAGGCAGAATACTGACCCCTACCTCTAGGCACAGTTCTGTGTGGAGATCCCCACACCTGGGCAACCTGTAACTAAAGATATATCGCACAAGCCCAGTCCATATGTTCAATAGTCTCACTTCTTCCTATTAAGGTTTTACCCCCCCCCAATGTACCTGAGGAGTAGAGTTCTCCGACGATGCGCCGACCGATCCTTCTTGAGTGCCTCCCTTTCAGGTGGGAGCCACGGATCGTCGAGAGGTGTCAGGGAACTTGGCGTTCGGTGTCGGGGAATCGACGGCCCTTCTTGAGTGCCCTCCCTTTAAGGCGGGAGTCACGGGTCGTCGAACGTCCGACGGTGAACAGGGTAAACTACGGCAGGGAAGTGGCAGCTTTGTTCCTAGCGGTGCTCGTCGACGACAGAGCTTTGGCGTCCTGCAAGGAAGAGGCGTGCGGGGCACCTCGGTGATGATAGTTCTGGACCGCAAAGAGATGATGAAGAACTGTGGCCCAGCAAGGGCGTCGAGTCGTCGGCGTCTCTGTGGTCTTTAGGTGGTGGCGCTCAGCGCATCGACGTCGACGGTCGGGCCTTCTCCAGCGGGAGACAAGCGGGTGACGATGCAGACGAGAGCGTCGGATGATCAATTGAAGTTCTTAGGCAAACGGGAGCACGGCGGCTCCGGTCGGCGACGGCGGTAATCGACAGTGGCGGACAACAGTCCGAGTGCTTCTCCTTGGAGTTTCGCAGCAGTCCCCGTATCGGGTCGGCAGCCTGTCATAGGTCTGTCTACCAGGGAGCGTTGGCAAAGATCAGCTGTGTACGATGGTCCCTCGTAGCTCGGGAAGAGGGCGCCTTACCAGGTCCTCTCTGGGTCAGTCCTTGGAGGTACAGCAGCTTCCGGCTTGTGAAGGAGAGCAACAGCAATTCTTCTCGTCCAGCAGGGCTTCAAGGCCAAGCGTCAGTTAATCCAGTTACTCGTCGCAGTGGACTTCAGCTTCTGAACACGATTCCTAGCAGTGAGAGGTCCCCAGATATACTGTTGATCTCCCATTCTTTCCGCTGGGTCATACTCAAGCATCCAATCACGACTACAGGCATTAATGCAGGCAGGCAGCCAATCAGGCGCACGAGGTATTCAGGCCATTCACTTCTCTCCAGACACTCACAACAAGTTATGTGTATTGGGACAAGTACCGAGCCATTCAACACTCCAAGCTGCATTCATACCGGTTTCGGGCAGGGTTGTCTGCGTCATTGTGTCAACCACCAGGTACTAGACACCCACAACATAGAATGCATATTCGTCACGCACTCTATTCTCCCAGGTCCCACCCACAGGAGGTACCCACAACATACATCACCGGGAAGGCTCCAGCTCGTCTGGCCGGGCCTTCACAACAACACCATATATGGCATTTCCACCCAACAGCCAGTCAGGGGGAAGGGACAGAGTCAGGGCTTCCCAGGACTTTGGGAAAACAAGGTAATGGGTAATAGAAAGCAAGAAGCCACCGGGGCCATCTTGTTTTCCATCAGGAATCAACTGATCCCAATGGCAGGGCCAGGGTATCCCAAAATGGAAGATACTCTGCACACCTGTCAAATTCAGCATGGAGCTGCCACCAGCCCATACCCTGCTCTGTGGGCCACCCATAGGTGCCCAAAAACATACACTAGGGGCACAGGGTTGTACCCCCACCCATGGGTGCCATAACGGTATCCCACGGGTCCCTTCACCAAACCAAAAGAAAGAGAGCTGCACCGCCAGGAGTCCCACATGAACTCCTGCATGGAAAAAACGACAGAACACACGATAAAAAGCAGTAAAGGACAAGGATACGGAGGCCCTGTCCCTCCGATGCATTTCCAGCATCACACCCCCTCAGACCATGGTGCCTAATAAGCGAGACTAAGTTACAAGACCACTTAGAGCAACATGGCCTGGGGGGGCTGGGCCCTTCCTCACTTTGAAGCTAAGCTTAACCAAAGGGTGTGGTCCATGGCAAATAATGTAATCTCAGTGTGCATTACCTAAAAACATTGTGAGTTCTCAAAGTCTGCAATCTGAAGACCATGACACGTAATCTGGTAGCATTTAAAAATGAACAGTGGGCACGGCCAAAGACCGTGCCCACTTATGACCGAAGACCATGCTAGTGGTCTGGTAGCATTCTTAAAATCTATCTAATAACAAAACCCTTGTAATTCAAGGAAAACACTTTAGTTGCAGAGACGTTAAGGTGAGTACTTAACGCAACAAAACCCCTGAAATTCACACCCCGTTTTGCGCAGCCTACGACCACAATGAGGACATCAAAGATCACAAATAGGCGTTACAAAGGGACGGGCCGCAGGCAGTCCATCGCACGCCCACAATTGCATGAAACGACACGTATTCATGGACCCACCCACTGAGCCTCTCAACAGGCAAAGGGCCATGCAAAGCCCTCAAGATATCCCCCACCTGAAGGCAGGCATAAAGGTATGTGCGCATAGGAATCACCACCCAATTGTGGGATTGAATGTTGAATGTTACATTTAGGGGTGCGTGTATGCAGTCAGGGTTACGATCTGAGTCCAAGAAAGACTTGCATGGGTTCTCATGCAGATTTTCCGAGTAATACCCAAGTTACGAACAATTCATATGCATGTTGTTGGAGTGCAGTTGTCAGTTGCGGGGGAACCTGCGTAGGGTCCCCGAGGTGCAGGCCTGCTTGCGGGGGACTCCAGGCACTGCTTACAGAGTGCATGTATGCGTGTCCAAGGGTCACGCAAAGGTAGCTGTTGCTGGCTGTTTTGGATTTGTGTCAAGGGTGTTCCGGCCACGACTTGCGTATATGGTTACTTTGCACAGACAATTCCATTAATACGCAGAGCGCTCATTTTTTATTCTGTACGCAAGTTTGCAGAGTGTGGTTCTCAGCACGTGGCCTTTGCGGGATAGCTGCACACTTTTCTATTAATCGGGCACTAAGCCTTTCGCAAAAACAGACAGTGGAAAAGACAGGTGCTCATTTTCACATTGTTGGAGCCTTTGCATGATTTTGTAATGATTCAGCAACACTTCAGACAATGGTTTAAAGCAATGTTCATGAAAAGAAATACAGTGCAAAGGCAGTTCATAGGGCTTTGTATGTCTCCTCAGGAGAAAACAGTTTTCTTTCTAAATGATGTCTGCTGCAGCTCCTCGTTCACTCGGCTGCGGGGCTGTGATGGGGCTTCTGGGAGTTATCCTGTACCAGACCATCAGCTACCAAACAGTGTCCATATTACAAGTCTTTCTTTGAGACAAGGACAACACCCAATTTGTCAGTACCATCTTGCTGGTTGTGCAAGGGTACTTTCTCATGACATCAGTAAGAATAGCTTTTGCAAAGCTGTGGTGTGTTATTGACACTTGGTAACACATGTCTCCCGGTCCTCCTTTGTTGACACTGTGTGTGCCACGTCCATTGACGCTTAACAATGTAATTTTGTATATTTCATTTTTTTTAAATAACATTTACTGCCTGATTCATGGATTTATTTGCGCAGATTTGCGCGCCATTCTGCCCGATAATCCCCATACCTCAAAGGGATTTTCGGGCAGAATGCCACGCAAATCTGCGTTTTACCCGCAAATAATTCCATGAATCAGGGTATTGGTTAAATGTCAACCTTTAGCCAATTGTCAATCATATTTATGCACATAACAAAACTACATATACATCAGAAAAGATAAAATCAATCGCATCAGTGTTAATAATATCAATCACATCAAGGTTAATAATATCACAGCATAAACTTAAAATTAGAATTAAAATGTTTCCCCTCTTCTTTCTCTTTAATTCTTTCTACAAGGTTAACGTTGGAATGTTCTGCAATATTTCAATAGTACTGCTCTTTAGTGTGAAGCACTTGTCAATACGTTATTGTTACTTTACCTTTGTAAGTCACATGTATTCTTATATGTATATTTTTCTATTTGTTTTGTTTTATCCCTGGTATATGTGCAAAAGAATTCTAACTGACAAACCATAATGAATCTATGTGATCACTGTACCGCCTGTAACTGCACCGATGAAAATGTCGACGCCAATTATGGTGCGGTACAGTGATCAAATAGATCACTTTACCCACCTCCCCGGCCGCATACCCTTACCTGATCCCCCACCCCACTTACCTTTGCGGCGTACACTTCTGTGTGCCCTGCCGACTCCCCACTATCCCAGCGGCGTCGGTTCTTTCCACTTGCGTTAGTCGGAGCTGTCCGCCGCAGGGTGCTTTTTATTTAACTTTCTTGACCCCTGCTCACCACAATGGTAAGCGGGGGGCACCCCTGCAACCCCGACTCATGTTACTGCACCCAAGGAGAACAGGGGACACCCTTTGCACCCCCAAAGTCGCAGTGACTGCGGGGGCACACAAATGAGGGCGACATTTCGGTACATTTTCAACATAATGCAGCTGGCGCCCATGCTGCTACTACACAGATCCTTGTATTATGTTCAGGGGGCTCCTTGTCATGCAGGCAATGTATTGTATGATTACCTTGTGACAGATGTTGATGCTACCGAGTTTATGAGAAATAATAATATTAATAATAATAATTACTATTATTATTATTATTATTATTATTATTATTATTATTATTATTATTATTATTATTGATTAATAAAGATGTGCCCTGGTGATGGATATTTAGTATCCAAAATGCATTGGCAAAGGATCTGTTTGCCTCTGTTTTTATTGTGTTTGGGAAATAATGATTAAATATGTGTGTGCAGATACAAATCTCTGTACTCTATTTGACGTGAGTTGTACGTTAAAAAAAAGCACAATTATTTTTTATTTATTTACTTGATTTAATCAAATTAATGATTTTTACAAAAGAGAAGAAGAAGACATAGATGAAGAAAAGAGGAACGTGAATGCAGAAAAGAAAATCCAATTTACATCACATTAGTAGATTAGTTAATTAGTGAGCCAAGCTTTGTTTCAGAGGGCCAAGATTTGTTTCAGAGTCTGTGTAGTGGCAATTGTCCAAGTAGTCCTTTCGCCACTCATTAGCCGGCCCCACCATAGCTCCTCCTCTCTGGTATAAGAAGCTGATAGGTGCGGTAACAAATACTTTTCGCCAATTGCCTTTGTCCCTGGACAGTTAAGTAGTAGGTGGCGTATGGTTTCAACCTTGTCTTCGTTTGTGCAGAAACGGCATTTATCTGAGTTGCTAGGCCCTCTTACTGCTAAGATCTCCTGAGTTTCCAGAAGGTTTAGGCGCACCCTCAAGAACACGTTTATAGCTGATTTGCTAGGAAATTTGCTCAGGTAATTTGGAAACATGTTTAGTTTACTCAGATGAGGCAGAAGATGTCTAACTGATTTGGCCTTTGCTGCGCTGTCCAAAGTCTTAATCCAATCGAGCTCACCCATTTTCTTTTTTATTTTCTTCGGATTTCGGATGAGCTCAACCTCCGATGAGTGAATTTCCAACAATTTCAATTTGCAGGATGTTTCCCAGGATTTTAACATGCTGCAATGCGAGCCCAAGGTTTACGATCGAATTATGGCTAGTAGATGCGAACAGTCCGGGAGCAGCGCTTTCCGCAAAAACATCATGTTTTTTTTATCTGCGTAGTCCCTTAAAGGGAAAGTAGGCCTAGTTCTCTTCTGATTAATAGCATAGATGTTGATTTTGGCAAACCCAAAACCGTACACCAAAAGTAACCCTCTATCTTAGGCCAGAGATGCACCGGTGTATGTGGAAGTGCTTCCATCGTGTAGGTAAGAGAGGTGACCACTTTTGCACGATAGAATCTTATCATAGCTTTTTCCATTAGAGTGCGCTGCAAGGTTGCGTTAATACTTGAGCAATCAAAAGTGACTCCCAAGTATTTAAAATGCTGTACCTTTTCAAGAGCGACCCCCTCCTAATACCAGGTCAGTTTTTCTATTGGCCGTTTTGCTTTTTCCATCACTAGTATCTTAGTTTTTGATACGTTAATTTGGAGATCGTTGGCACAGGTATAGGAGGCCAGGTTATCTAGTTGGCGCTGTAGGCCTATCGGGGTCCATTAGAATCATATCGTCTGCGTACAAAAAATGTGTTATTTTCTGCTCCCCCATAGAAGGAGGGAAAGAGCGGGTGGTTGATTCAGAATCCTTAAAGTCACCAATGTAAGCGATGAAAAGGGCCGGGGCTAGTGGGCAGCCCTGTTTCTCACCTCTACCAACAGGGATTTCTCCGGACAGTAGGCCAGCTTAATTCAGTCTCACACGCAGTCTAGTATTTTGATGGAGACCACAGATCGGCTGAGCTATTTCTTTGGGGCAGTTCCAGTGTTCCAGTTTTTTCCCAAATGGTCGCTCTATTGACCTGGTTAAAAGCTTGAGCCAGGTCAATGAAGGCCATAAAGACGCGAGGCCCCCCACCGATGACTTTGCTCTTCAATGCACTCAGGTACATGATGTTGGTCGATGTTCCATTGTTTTTAGTAAACCCCGTTTGAAACGGGTCCACACACGGCGCATTTTCTGCCCATCGCTGAAAATGTTGTAGCAATAACGCTCTGAAAACTTTGCCAATAGTGTCCAACAGTGCTATGGGGCGATAGTTCTTTGGCTCCTCTTTACACCCCTTTTTGAGTAAGGGTACCACGATTGAAGTGGTCCACAATGACGGGATTAGCCTTGAGTTCTTGCATTGTTTGAAGATTGCACTGATCAACATGGACCATTCCTTCGGGTTTTGTTTTAGATCCAGGTTGGTGATTCCATCCGGGCCGGGGGCCCTCGAAGGTTTGAGTCTACGAAGAACCCTCATAATCTCTGCTTCGTTACTCAAATCTACCCAAGGCTCCAGTTGAATATTGTCCCCCGTGGAGTTTAACACTGAAGGTGCCTGGAAGAGGGTTTTGAAAAAATTCATCGAGACTTCCTCGCTGATTGGATTTATCGGTGTTTCCTCCCGGGGAGTGACTGTGGAACTCAAAAGTGACCAGAATTCTCGCGGATGATGTCCACATACCAGCTTCAGCATGGCTTCCGCGTCCTGTTAATACAGGTTTATTCAAAAGTGCCTGATCTAGGATTTATAAATTGTCTGGGCCTTGTCGAAATGGTCTTGATTTTCTAATGAGGGATGTGCCCGCAATAGCCTTTTCATTTTCCTCAGTTGTTGTCTTTTCTCCACCAGTTCCACAGTACACATGGGAAAAAGATTGATTGCTTCGTCTGGGCTTGTTATCAGATGATATGTATGGGACCAAAAGTGGTTGATAGTCTGGTGGTGGCTGGACATTCTTTTAGCAATGCTTGTCTCCATCTTTTTGCTAGTATTGCGTGATCTTCAGCAGAGATTCCACAGATAGTTTGAGATGATTTTTTTGACTGTTGGTCTCCACTTGCACTCGCATTTGGAGTTTTTCAGCTTAGCGGGTCTTCCATTTTAAGGCCAGCAGGTTGTGATCGCTAGCCGTACACTTCAATACTTCAAACGAGGTTGTTAGGGCCGCCAGGTGGCTGCTCACAAAAATGTGGTCGATGTCCGCATAGGAACTTCCCCTCTCCCAGGTTGGTGGTCGATTTGATCTCGGGAATAGGTCACCAGCGCTAAGTAAGGCTCTAGAGAACATCAGAGACAGCCACTTGTTTCCTCGTCCTTTTCTCAGAGATGTGGGAAACAAAGGAAAGCACCTTGCATCATGCGAGTGACAAGTGGCCTTCAAATCGCCACATAGTATCATGAAGGCCACTGGACATTCGACGATGGCCTTGTCAATAGTTTGCCCGATCAGAGCTAAAAAGGAGTTGTCACTCATAGCTGCAGGGTTCCAGTGGACGTTAATAATGATTAACGTCACCAGTGTAAGTTGACCATTTACTTCAGAAGGCTTTTCCCAACTTAGCTCTGTTGCAAGAATATATGTAGATGATTTCAACGTTTTCTTAAGGTGTATCCCACTGCCAAAGCAGATGTCTGTTATAAGTCCAGAGAAAGGGCGACCAAAACCCCCTTTTTTTGCAGGAGCAAACGCTATTGCATATCCATCCATTGAAGGACGTTCCATCATCCAAGACTCTTGGATACAAACTATATCGAAACAGCCTAGATTTAGGTCCCCTTCCTTGGTCAAATGCAGGAAGCCCCTGGTGTTTCACAACCCCATCGACATCTACTCTTTCTCTGTGGTGGATCTGATGGTGAGAGGGACGAGAGGACGTGTTGCGCATTGCTATTGCTTTTTGTTGATCGTGAGAGCCTTCGGTATCCAAAACCATAGTTGCACTAATGGAGCTTGTTTGGTGGTTCGTTGTTGCTCAAGGTCCTTCAATTTAGTGGTTTGAATAATGGTTCGTTGAATTTTGGCCATTGGACCAGCCGGGAATCGCCCTATTCCCAGAGGGTCTTTAAAGGTATATTCATCTGTAGACTTGTCCTGCAGGCGAGATAGAATTTCGGTCACAGTGTGGGAGCTCGGAATTTAACTCTGCGTAAAACCTGCCCGATAGTTGGGTCCTTTGTCTTTGGATTCCAGACCAGAATGATTTGTTTCGTTAAGCACCTGCAGGGGCTGTTCTTGACTGATTGACTTAGGGGAGTCTCAAAGTTTTGGGGGCCTGTCCACCGCAGGCCGATCACATAGTGAAGGTGATGGCGCACTCTCTTCTACTTCAAACAAGTCAAACCCCAACTTCAACAAATTTTCTGCTGACTCGGAAATCCTCGTTTTTACCAAGTTAGTTGGTACATATCAATAGGCGCTCGCAATTTTCCCCTCATAGAAGGGCTCTACCAAGGCAATGTCTTTTGTCCCCACTCGTCTGAGCGATGGAACAAATTTGAAAAGATGTAGCACGAAGCCATGATTTAGCACCACATATTTTTTGTTGTCCGGAAGTTGTTCTAGCTTAAATGTGCGTTCTGTTTTGGGTCGTATGGTGGGCCTCCGAAGAGTGTATCTCAGGCTTGATCTTGAGCCACGCGTGTTCGTGTTCTCAGAATGGGAGACTTCAGAGTATTTCAACATTCCAGATGGCCGTCGGGCCGGGTGGCATGGACCCACCTGTGTTTAGGGGAGTTGTTGTGTAAGGGAAAAGGGGAGACTCTCTTGTCCTCCAGTCTAGAGGGTGGGAGGGCCTGACTTAGTTGTACTCCACCACCCTTTTTTTGGGAATGCTTTGAGCGCTCGTACAAGACACTCCTGGAGGCCGCCGGTTCCCAAGTGGGCCTCTTGATGATCTTCTTATAACGATTTTCTAATGTCTGAAAAGGTGAATCCTCCACTTCCACATTTGAGGGCAACATGCTTTCCTCTCGATTCTCAGGTAGCGGGTAAACACTGAGATTTAGTAGGTCCTCTTCAGCCTCCGGTTCACCCACCTTGTGCCCAAAGTGCTCGCCCCTCCCGCCCGTTTTGAGTTCTCCTGCCGGGCTGTAGTTTCTGTTGGTTTGGTACACACAGATTTCGCCGTCCAGATAGAGAGTCCTCCTTCTTTTGTAGCAGTGACCTCTTTGGACAAACGAGATTGTTGAGAGGCTGAGTTATCATTTGTTTTCAAACACTCAAAGATTGCAAATTCTTTATTTGAGGATGCTTTTGCCTGCCCTTTAAGTTCTGAGGCAGCCTCACAGTCCGGAAGAATGAGAATTACATTGTTGTTAATAGCGCTGTTTGCGCTGTTTCCAGCTATCTTGATTTTATTCCGGGCTGGCCCTGACCCTTTGTGCCCTGGCGTGGACTTTTCAGTTGGGCCCTTTGCTATGGTGTACACCCTCATAAACTGGCTTCCCACTTGTTCTCATCTTTGTGGGAATGACTCAGCGATAATGTGTTATTGCAAGTCATTTCTGTTACAAATTGACATCCCTGTTCTTCAAATAAATAAATAAATAAATAAATAAATACAAAAACAAGTCTATTTATGGAGAAAAAAAAATCTCTCCATGTTTGGACTTGTTTTCAACTTTTATCTAGGTGTAAATTGTCTTTGTTTGTTTGCTGGAGTGGGAAAATACACATCATACATTCTCCCAAACACAGGCAATGATATGGCATGGTTTCAAGAGATTGCCTAGTTTCCAATTTTTCTGCCATCATTTTCTAAAAACATGACAATTAGTATTCCCTAAATTGCAGCTTCCATTATTAATGTTTGTCATTATTATTCCGAATGTGAACCAAAAAAAGGCAGGCAAACCACTCTGTATTTAGCATTTCGTACGTATTTACAGGAAATTATGGAAATAATTACAATAAACCCCATTGATCCTTTATTCCAGTCTCACAAATGTACGTAGATGGAGGGAGGGCATTTGGAAGTTGATCAGTTTATAAGCTACAAAACCGATGTCATATTCATACTGAATATACAGCAGGGATCGAGAGAGAGAGATCTTTTGACACATTATCGTTGCAAAGGGCATAAGACTTGTCCGTCATTGTTTATAAAGTAGTGGGTTTCGAGTCCAAACTGTGCGTAGCCAATGGCAACTATAGCAGAGAATTGAAGATGACGTGAACACCAAATGCAAAGATTGGCTTCAGTCAAGTTGGTTTAACAAGGAATCTTCTTCTTCGAACGCTGCAGGAGACACACTCAGAAGGGACAGAGAAATCCTGATAATAGCAAACATTTAGCACCCCTTTTCAGGGTTCAACACGCTTGTACTTCCTCTGTAGTTTCATCATGTTCAATACATGGACATGCAAGTTTCTATGATCTCTCAAAGAGAAACTCATCATTCATATCAAGCTGCGTTTTGTTCTGTTCAGACCGTTGTACCATACCCTGAATACCGAGATGGCGACTAGATAAGAAGGCGGCTTGCAAGGGAAGTAGATCAACGGCTTCATAGCTCATCCATGCGACTAGCGAACCCGGGAGGCGTCATCATTTATATAGCCCCCCTAGGTTCAAGGTGTTTATAACTTTTGTTTCTAATTGTTCAAATGTGGTAGAATAAAAACATGCATTGAATACAGGTGTTTTTTTCTTTTCTCTTCACTTTAACCTCCATCCATTCAAGGTGCAGCTCAGCTCTGAAGGGCCCTGTGCTTTAACGAGAAAACCCTAAGCACGTGCATTTACATTGTACTTTAAATTCTCTTTTTGCCTCACAGAGACATGCATGGACAGCAGGACTTTAACCCCGACTGCCACCTCCTCCCCATCACTTGACAGCCTGTTATCATGATGGTGACTTGACAAAACCATCCTCATGAGAAAGTTTGTTTGTTTATTTTGGTATAGCGCAGAACCAAACCCGAAAGGGTAGCTGGGCGCAATCAGTGCAAGATTACTTGAGAACTTAGTTACAGGAAAAATACAATTTGTGCAGGTCGCAATTGAATCAAGAAAAGTGCAGTTTATACAGTTCATGTTAGATCAAAGGTAAGTATAGAAAGAAAGCAGGGGAGCAGAAAAATATGCAGAGCTAAGGTACAGTCTAGTTGAGCGGATGTCATTCAGCTGGTAGCAGACGTCTAGTGTCTGTGTGGGAGGGGGAGGTCAAGTTAAGTGTCATTGGCACGGATCCAAGTGAGGACTTTTCGCCTGAAACTAGAGTAAGGTTGGTTCATTCTGAGATCCAGAGGGAGTTTGTTGCAAGTTTGCGCAGCTATGATTGGGAAGCTAGAGCCGCCGGCTCTACTGGCGCTGCAAAATATTTTGAAATCCCACATGCATGAAAATGGCCCCACACCTGCTAGTGCTAGCCCAGCAAATGCACAGCGATGGATCACACAGCGACTCGACTGGGGGCATATTAGATTATTTACATTCCCAGTGCTTTCAGTTGCTATGGCCATTGTGGAGGAAGACAGTGCCCCGCTGTTCATATCACAACCTGCTGTGATGTACTTCTATGTATTGTCTCAGCATACTCTGGGTGAGCTAGCATGGAGTTTAGACCATAAGCAGATGTTCTCTACAGAGCTAGCCATTTCTCTTTCTCATCATCCTCGTCGTCTTTTTTGAGTTCTTCATGCTATTCTGGTTCCTAAACCTCCTGATCCATCTCTTCTTTCTTCTCTTACTTCCTCTGACTTTGCTAAATATTTCACATCCAAAGTCAACACTCTCAGTTTCTCTTTCACTTCCTTTTCTGCGGTCTCACCTTCACACTTGATATCTTCTTTTTCTCCTCTTTCTGACTCTGACACTTCTGCAATCCTCACTCATGCTCACGCTACTGCATTCCCTTCTGATCCCCTCCCATCTACTCTCATTCCTCAAGTCTATCCCTATCTTCTCCCTTATCTTCCTTCACTCACTAATTCCTTCTTCTATAACTCTTGCGTTCCTTCTCTTTTTATGCATAGATTTGTTCTTCCTTTTCTAAAAAGCCATCCTAAGATCCATTTATTCCTGCTAACCTTCAGCCAGTCTCCCTTCTTCCAGTCCTATCTAAACTTCTTGAGCATGCTGCTTATGCCCAACTATCTACCTATTAGAACCTTCACTCCCCCTTCACTCCCCTTTACCCCTCTCCAATCTGGATTTCCACCCTCCCGTTCCACAGATACTGCTCTTTTGCATGTCTCTAGTGGCCTCCCCTCGGAACGCCATTCTAAATCTTCTTCTGATCTTATTCTCTTAGATCTCTCTGCAGTGTTTGCTACTGTTGATCACTCCCTCATTTCTTCTTATTTCTTCTCTTTCTGCTCTTGGTCTTTCTGGTCTGTTCTTAATTGGGTTCGTCCTTACCTCTCTCAGCAGTCCTACTCTGTAACCTGGGCTGGATACAGCTCCTCACCGTACCTTCTTCTCTATGGTGTTCCTCAAGGTTCTTTTCTTGGCCGCCACTTATTGTCCCTCTATGCTGCCCGGCATTCTGCTCTTATTTCTTCTTTTAAACTTTTTGTTCATCTCTATGCGGATGACACTTACATTTGCTTTTCTTTCTCCTCCTTTGATTCCACCTTGTGTGCCACTGTTTATAACTGTCTTACAGCCTTCCAAAATTGGATGTCCTCCAACTTTCTTCATCTTAATCCTTCGAAGACTGAGGTCCTGTTCTTTCCTGCTTCCACCATCCACCCTACTCTCTCTCCCCCTCTCTTTCCTTTCCCCATCTTCTCTACCGTGTTCCCCTTCTGCTCGTATCTTGGGTCTAATCTTTGACGCTCTTCTTTTTCTTTGCATATTTCCTCGACTGCTCGTTCCTGTCACTACACGCTGTTCAAGCATCATACCCTATCTCTCATTTTGTGCTAGTAAACTTCTTTTTTGCTCGGTCTTTTCTCTCATTGATTACTGTGTGTCTCTTCTTCTTGGTCTTCATTCTTCTCATCTTCTCCCTCTTTGTTCTATCTATAATTCCTCGGTTTGTCTCCTCTTTTTTCTGTCTCCTCATTCTTCTATTACACCATCCTTACTTTCGATATGACTCCTCACTTTTGAATTTCATCACTACTATCACTTTCTCTCACTTGTCTTCAAATGCATTCATAGTCTTGCTCCTCCTTAACTCTCCTGACTGGTTTCCTTTTATTCTCCTACTCTGTCTCTACGATCTCAGAATCATTCATTCCTGCTGTTCCTAAGCCTCTGTGTGCGTCTTCTCGTTTCTGTTCCTTCACTCTTCTTGCACCCAAGCATTGAAACTCTCTCCCTCTCTCTATACACTCTTCCTCTACTCTTTGTATTTTCCAAACTAATCTTAAAGTATATCTCTTGTCTCTTCTTTCCATTAACTGAATGTTGTTCCTCCCTCTACTGTTTTAATTGGATTGCATTTCTCATTTAATTGTACTGTTATTTAAAAAACGTGTACTTGTATAAGCGTTTTGGTGAAGAGTGCTATATAAATTCAGTAAAATAACAAATAGCAACAATAGAATAATTAATTCAGGAGAACCTGGCATCTATGTCAATAGCACTTAGCCCACTCACCCCACTCACTGTTTGTTAAATGATGCATACAGCCCGGATGTGCAAGAGGGAGATGGGATATGTGGGGGGAGACAAAGCTTGTATGTGTTGTTCGGTTATTTACTCACCGATTCACTGCCAATACGCCATCATGCTACTTCTGATGGTCTTTTCTACCCACTACCTGTACCACCCCACCCTCAACACATCCTCATGGGACCTCTTTGACCTAGCTTTATCAAGCAATAAGATGAAACGCTGTGCTGTATATGCCATGCAGTGTTATTTCAAAGCAGCTTCAGAGAGTTAATAGCCTAATTGAACCTGTGAACGCGCTAATGATGTAAAACAACTCTCTTAATAGGGTATGCCTTCAGCTCTTTCATTTATAAGCAAAATGTGTGTCCTTGTACTGAGGTCCTGTTCAAAACAGGCAATGGAAAAGAAAAACGTTTTGGCTAGGGTTTAAGTGTTAGGCAGTTGCCCGGCACTGCTTTCATATGCCCTGTTAGTCACACTATTTTGCAGTAGTTTGTATCTTATCGCCGCAAAAGCAAAATCAGTTGAATTTGTCGGGGCTTGTTTCATTTGCATTGATTTTTTAAAAAAAAGCACAGATCTCCTTATCCACAAAGGTGACATGCAAAGTCCATTGGGCTGAGCTGCAGCACAAATGATGTGTTGGCCAATCTTAATTGACTACGTTAGTGTTGGGAGCCCACTGCCAACTCTGATAGATAACTCGCTCATAGCATGCCCATGTGTGCTGGGAGCCTATTTCACATCGACAGGCCTTTAAAGGACCTGCCACTGTAAAATGTAAATTACAAAAACTTCTATTCCTGTTTCGGTGATAGAGCGGCACTTTAAACAAAACGCACAAAAAGATCCGAAATGACCCTGTCATGCATTGCGCCTGTAACAAACAGTTACCAGGCAACGTGTCTATTGTCTGCGCATATCAAAGCACACCCTGTTTGTGGATTTGGCATTCACATTAAAATGCATAGAAACACGCTGGGCCTCATTCATGGAATTATTTGCACGGAAAATACTGGATTTGCGCAACAAAATGCGTGCGGAATCCCGTCCGTTGATTCACAGAATCGACTGTGCAGCATGTTTTGTTTATTTAGAGTGGCCGAGTGCCTTGCGTGAGTGAGTATGCAGGGCGTGGGCGAGGCCTGCGAAGAGGGCGTATTTGTGGGTGGAACACAGAAAATGGGTATAAACATGCCAAAAATTGGGTGTTACGAGGGATGGCACGCAGGCAGTCCATGGCACACCCACAAGTGCGCACAACAAAGCCTATTCATGGCTGTGACCAAGTAACCTCTCGCCTCATAATGCCCATGCGAAGCCCTCGATCTCTCCATCACCCGAAAGCAGCCCTACAGATTTGCCCAGAGGATTCACATCTTTAAAGGTGAGTTTACATGTTGGATTTAGGGGTGCGTGCACGCAGATGGGGTACCAATTGTAGTTAGGTGTGCGCGTATGCAGCTTAGCGGGGTGTAGCAACAGGTTGCAGGGGTTTTGAATGCAGATTTACCAGAGTTATAACCGAGTTACGATAAATCTTACGCATCTTGTCAGAGAGCCATTGATAGTTACGGGAGATCCTGCGCAGGGTCCCAGAGGTGCAGGCCTATATGCGCCTGGAGAGCACGCAAATGTATCTGTTTCTGGCTGTTTTGCCTTTGCGTGTGGACGTGGCAGGACGTGAGGGATTTCATGAATACACAGAGCACGCAGTGTTGCTTCTGCGCGCCGGCGCGCCATGGGTTGTTCTCGCCATGCAGGAATTGCGGGTTTTATGCATACTTTTTCCATGAGTCGAGCCCACCATTATTTGTGAAAATGAGAAAAGGGGACAAAACATGACATCTGTATGTGCACAGAGGCCCTTTGTGGATTGGACTTCAAATTATTTTGGCGCACGTGATGAGACGCACTAGCGCATCTGATTACTTGCGCCCAAAGATCTGGCTCACTGACTCTTCTGGATAGTGTGTGCAATTGTGCGCGTTTTCACAAAGGTGGAGTTGGTTCATATGCAATGTCTCTGCGAGCGGACCAGTCTTTTCTTTGGATCTGCTTGTTTCTTGGTTGCAGAGCAGTGGCCGTTTCAGAAACATAACCTTGAATGAATCCTGATTACAAACTGCTTGTACCAGCGCCTCGATGCCCAAGGGCTGTAAGCGCGCTATACAAATCCAAATAAATAAATAAAAGAAACCATATGCCTGTGTGGTTTGTGCGGTGAGTACGGCGACTTTGAATGCGTCTCTGCACAATGTAATTTGTAAAGCAAGTAGCACGTCTTATTTTTGCAGTACCAAAAAAGGCCTTGGGGACTGAGGTGCACAACGTTTCCAATATGAAGTTTGGATTTCAATCGCAGCATACATTAACCAAAAATGGAAATAAATGAACATTACACAACGTTAAAATTGCGAAGATTCCGAAAGATCTCATAATGGAGTATTGTTTTTAGGACGCTATAGCTGTGGGCGGAATTGCGAAGAATTGTATTGTCAGGACTGTTTGGAGGACTCCAGCCCAACTGCGTGCGGTTGATGCCTTCTGAACGCTGTGTGTAATCACTGGCAGACTGCCCCAACAGTACACGCACTGTTCTGTCAGGGCGACGCTTTTTATATCGCCTCGCAATGAAGTGACAGTCGCTTTGCTTTGCAACTTGCTCTGAAAACAAAGGCTGTTCTGTCTGCAAGCGATGCCCCAGGCTGATGGCCGGCGCGTGAGCAGTGTACACACTGAACACTAATAGCGACTTGGGATGGGAGCTAATTATGTGTGATAAGCCTGGATGCGTGCGCTCTCCACATCACGCCCTTCGACACTCAACTCTGCGTTGGTGACCGTGTTTCTACAAGTGGGTCGCACATGTCTTCATTAAGAAAAGCTTAAGTATAAACAACGCGTGAAATGCTATGAAGGCTGCCTGGAATCAACAAAATTAAGCTCTGTGTGAGGTGATACGCCTGTCAATTTTGGCCGCCCCTCGTGCCTTCAGTTCTTGCCCAATGGGACTATCTGCATATTACAGTGCAGCTGGCAAACGCTCCTGCCCCTGGTTAATATTCTGAAATGTGTATTCAAATGGTGTCTGAAGCAGTAACTAGATAATTATGGAATTCATCAAGCAGTGTCACGTGACCATTTGTTAGGAACACGTGCTTATTTTCCCCCCACGATTTGTCACTATATTTAGCCTTTATTTCAATGACAGGCCATTGTCGCTCTTTTACTGATCCATCATTGCTAGAAAATATCTAAGACAGGCATTTCGGCCGTCCTATCAAACCCCAGTGGGCCGTATTTAAAAAACAAAAAAAACGCAAACATAGGATAAAGACTAAACGCCACTGCTAAAATTGCAACACAAAAATGCATAGCATAGCAAGCTGATTGACATAATAAAGTCAGAGCAGAATCCAATGGTGGTGCCCAGGCCCCCAGCACAGAACCAGATAGCGGTTCCACATTATACTGCAATGGGAAGTGCTATACAGGAGATTGCATTGCACAATCATACTGAAGGAAGGGTCTGATTACTTATTGGTAATCTCCATTACTTCCACTCCTACTCTTCCTCGTCACAGTACTTTGACCATGAAGGCACTCCCTGACACAAAAGCACCCACCATCCACATTACACCTACACCTACTCTTTCTCCTCACAGTACCTACACCACGAAGGCAATCCCCGACAATCATGCATCCCTAATCCACATTACTCTTCCACCTGCTCTTCCTCCTCACAGTACTTACACCATAAAGTTGCTACCTGACAATCATGCACCCTTAAATGACTTTACTCGAACATTTCCTCCTAACAATACTTACACCATGGAGGTGCTCCCTGACAACCATGCACCTTTAATCCACAATACTCCTTCACCTACTCTTCCTCCTCACAGTACTTAGACCAAGAAGGCACTCCCTGACAATCATGCACCCTAATCCCGGGTTCCCTAATTTTGAAAAATGAATGCCGTTAGATGTGAGACTGTTCATTGTATAGTGCTGCTAGCTCTCTGATTTTAAACTTCAAATTGCTGATAATTCGTTTAGGGTGATTTAAAAAAAGATTCGTTTTTAGCATTATCTACTTTAATGTTATGGGTGCTCAGCTCTCCTGATCCAGATGGAATAAATTGCCACTCTCCGCTTTTAGTGAGATGAGTGTTGAGATTATATTGATTTGTTTCCTGGTTCCTAGCAACGACTTTGGTGGGAACTACTATTCCTATCTGTTTTGTAGATCTGGCGGCATTACTTATTTGCTGATCAGGTATCTGAGGGACGACGCGTAAGGGACCAGCCGGTCTGTGCCGGTCTGTGCTGCTGTGCTCCATATTGCCATTTCATTTATTGGTTTCAGCTGTTGAAGTTCGTCTTCTTCTGCAATATGCATCCACTGGAAGCAATTGAACTTGCTTGAAGTCAGATGGTAAGACTATACCTGATATTAGTAAACGTCTGGGGCACTCCAAGCATAAGGAGATTTTATAACGTTTAATATCTTCACCGTCCGATATATCCCCCATGGTACAAACACATAATGCTGGTGTGAGTCCTGTATTATTTAGTTGTCCCGGAGTGGAAAATAATAGCATTAACCCTATAGAGATTTCACCTCTAGTAGAGAAATTGGTGGTGGATACTCAGTATGATCTCTACCCAATGCTCTTTGAATATTGCTCTGCTTAATACCCACTCCCTTCTTAAACATGGCACAGAAACAGCTGATCTTATTGTGAACCAGGATCTTGACCTGATCGCCTTGCAGAAACCTGGCTTCCCGACACTACCAATCATGCTGCTTCTCTGACTCGGAAAGGAAGGCTGGGAAAGGAAGCTGGGATAGGAGCAGGGGTGGACTGGCCTATAGGGAACTCTGGAGATTTCCCGGTGGACCTCTGCACCCTGGGCCTCTTTTGTGTGATATTTCCACATTTTCTCATAGGAAAAGCATTGGGCTTGCTGAAAATGTGTCAAATGGGGCCACTATGAACCTTATTTCCAGGGCCTCTTTTGGTCCCCAGTAATTAATTCCAGGGCCTCTTTTAGTTCCCAGTCCACCCCTGGATAGGAGGCTGAGAAAGGAAGCTGGGAAACTGGAAAAGAGGCTGGAAAGGAAACAACCCTAAACGGACTCCCAACTCCTAGAGACCTGATAAACAACTGAGCGAGACGTGGGCCCATCGCTCCCCGCTGCACCACACATGACACACGACCCTACAGCAAGACCTGCACACATGCATTAAACAGTCAGAAGTCAAGACAGTGGTTTACACATTGTGTGGCTCTCTCCCCTTGGGGTGAGGATGTTGGGACAGTGAGAAGACGAAGATGTTTTGAGCTAAGAGAGTGAGAAAGAAGTATAGGGAAGAAAAGGGAAATAAGAGAGGATGGATCAAGGCATTGATTGAATAAACAGTAAGAGAAAGTGAAAGACTAGATGGTTGTCGAAGGAGAGAAGAGAAAACAATTACCTTTGTATAAAATCTATTCCTCACATGCCACTCTTTGCTCACGCCTGGTTCACACAGAATTAACATTTTGGAGTTTAAAATGGGGAACAGAGTACAGAGAGGACATGAAAAATAAACCACCAAACACCCAGGTTTGCCAGGGCACACTCCACAGCCCCTCATGCGTCCAACATTACATTGTGTGCTAACTTCTCCAAATCATCCTTAGTAACACAACGCAATTGTCACAGCACTAACATGACCGACAAGCAACCATGCTAGCACAAAACATTCCTCCCCTGCTGCAACAATCCCTCTCTGTGTTTGTAGCATCTACTTCCTGCTTTCCCATCCCTTTCCCTCCCACCCATCCCATCATTATTTTCCTTTCACTCATGTTCTTTCTTCCATCAGACTACTGTCTGGCAACTCCCTGGTGGGAGCACAGTACAGCACACTACTGCAGAGACAATCCTAGCTGCTCTGATGCTACCACTGTGGTGATTTGGTGCACTATAAACGCATATTAATGTTAAGTAACATAACATATGTGCATATTATGTAACAAACACAACTGATTGTGCACACGAGAACATATAACACATCTATGCTTAAACATCATGTGCACATGAGAACATATAACAAATCTATGCTTAAACATCATTAAATAATGATGTGCAGACTAACAGTTATGGTATAAGAAATATACACATTCAATAGCGATCCTATATCTATGTTTCTATTTGAGGCAGTAAAATACATGTGTGAACCTTTCTGCATATTTATCTTTTTATAGATGTGGAAATACCAGATGAAAAAGACAAGTCTTGAGGAAGATAAAAAAAGGAATTCATGGCCTGTTAAATGTGCAAGTAGTTTCTTTCCACGCCTCTAGTCGTGTCATCTGAACACATTGTGGCATTGCAGTAGTGAAGAACCACTTGTGCGTCCTGCGCTGTACAGGGGGCATGCTCATGTATGTAACAGGCATGCTGTGCAGCATCATTCTGGTGTGCTGCATCCTACACAAGATTGCCATACATAGGATGTGCAATAGATAATATCACATACCCAATGGTAACTATACGTAGACACCAGAAAAAGCAAGACACATGCCCCATGTATGCTTACATACCTCTTGGAGTTGTGTGTGTTCTTCTAGAAATGAACTCTGTCCACATATAACGTTGTGAGGGTGACACACATGCAGCATACTGGGATGTATTCATTGTTACCCAAATGGGGTTGGGGTCTTCGTTGACCGCATGTTGTCTCATGTGCATTGTTCCTGTCAGATATGCATCATGATTACTTATGTGACCTTACTTCCAGATTCTCTGATGGTGGTGTGGGAATTGAGTGGCTCTGTCTTCAAAGTGGGCTTGTTGACTGTGAACTCATGCTGGACACATGCAGGTGCCGTTGTGCCTGATGGAGTTATTGATACGGACTTCAAGCACAGATGCCAGATGCTCCTGTAACCTATTGGCCTCCATACAGTGGACCATATCCTGAGGCATACCCCACTGAAAAATGACAAAAGCTGGCACACCACCAGGGAATCCTCAGCTTGATGAGGCAAGTCCAGCATTGAATCGCTGCAGCCTTCTCCTGCTTTTAGTGGTCTCCCTGGAATATTCAGGAAAGGTTCTGTATGTCTGTTTAGGAATTCATTCAGGGATGCCTGGGTGCCATCCTGGCATGGTAGGAGATGATTGTACTGCTAGAGCTCTTAGAGAATCCTCCCTTTTATGTGTGTCTGTAGTTCAGCTGAAACAGCCTGCTTTCTGGCCTCTTGTACAAGCTCACATTCTCCCACAACTAACAAGGCTGTGTGATCCTGTATCTCGGGGCCTTTTCTGGATGTTCATTCTGCTGTTTAGATGGCCCCTTGTTGAGATCTGTGAATTCCACCAGAAATAGGACTGATGCTGGAAGGTGTTTGATGTCTGTGATGAATTGACTTCTGTCCTGCAGGAGTGCAAAGATGAGTAGATGCTAAAAAGGCCACTCAGTCATCACACTTTTACAAACCAAGAACCATCACAATCATAAAGATAAAAAAGTCATAATCAAGAGATATGCCTCCTTTGCCTTTTGTGGTAATGTGGGCTGAGTGGTGTGAATGTGGTTCAGTAGGAAACTAAACAGCAAATTATAACAGTCCAAAGTAAAGGAGTGTCCAACCAAGGTTCTATAAAAATATATAGACTTTAATTAATTAAACACGCCATGTAAAATAATAAATTTCTAGAAAACCACTACACAAAACCAACCCCTGAGGAAAGAACATAGAAAATGCAAAGATAGTAGATGAAGCACCCTGGCCAATGAATCAGGGGTGAAAGGGAAGGAAAACCATCAATTCTCTTGAAAAAGGATATGTATTTGTGAGCAAAAAGGATTCAAAGTGACCTACCCAGTCTCTAGGGTCCATAAATGGACTAAGGGGCAGTTAGCACCTCAATAGTATCTTATTTGGAGTTCTTTGTGGTTCAGCAGTTTCGAACCAGACTGCTTGGCACTGTGCAAAGATCAGAAGACAGATCTAAGTGCAGGATCGGGATTCAAACCTGTGTTGCACTGTGTTGTCTTGCTTCCAAGACAAACGTGTTGCCCCTTAGCTGTCCTTTTCCCCTCGATGCATCAATGGTTGCTGCATGAATCATAACTGTTGACTGAACTGTCCATTATCCAGAGGTGTTTTTGTTAAACGGGATATCATATTGCGCCTCCTTTATTGTATATATTGGCCTAAGCCCAGTCACTCTGCGAAGAAATCCGTGTTGCAAAGTTCCGACCTTAGATCGACTTAAACCGCCATTTTAGCTTCATCCGCCATTTTGATTCTCACTCCAAAGTCACTCTGGGCCTCATTACGACCGTGGCGGTCTGGAAATAGCGGTGGCGGTAAACCCGCCGCCACCGTTGTTTCCGGACCGCCTGATCACGACCCCTGCAGGCGGGAGGTGATGTTCCCGCCAGATCTGAGCTGGCGGGTTTAACACCGCCCGCCTGCAGGCGGACGAGGAAACACCGGCAGCATTACAAGATGCTGCCGGTGTTTCCATGATCCCGATTCCCATTGAGTCCCATAGGACTCAATGGGAATGGGGATTTACACCATTCCGCCTCCGTGATTCCCGGAAAACCGGGGTTGTGATGCCCCGGTAATTCCGGGAATCACGGAGGCGGAATGGTAATACGAGTCCGGCGTTAACCAGGCGGTTTTACCGCCTCGGTTAACGCCGGACTCGTAATGAGGCCCTCTGTGTTCTAAAATGGTGGACAGTGTTTTTCTGTTTGTAACTTGGCCGCCTTGACCTCTAGATGCAAGTTAATGTCTAAACTGCCCATAGGCCAAATGTTAGGGTCATGTAATGAGACCTTGTCCTTCGTTGTACTTCGTTGACCTGTAGATCAAGGATTACCTGTACCAAAGAAACTGATCTGTGAGCATACATTAAATACAATGTTATTTAAATACTGAACGTGAACACTTGTTGAACTACATTGTATAAAAACATGTACTAAGGCTTAATGTTAATTCCAAAGATACGCTGTTGCCATTGTGACTTATTGTTGTATAAACTAAGAAGTGATTCATATGCATATAGATGAATAAATTAGAAGTGAACTCAGCACGAACACCTAGACTGAGGAATAATTAGCCTGCAGATGGGCTGGACATTATGTTAGAAATTGTAAAAAAGAGTAAATGTTCAGATGTACAGTCACACTCACTTCTCACACCGAAAGGGCTGGTATTCGCTGTGATGTACTGAGGGCCAGATAGCTATCTGATACTTTGTTCAGTTATAGAATAAAGATCTGTGCATCTTTGTAAACCCGTGTTTGGTGTATTTCCTTTTGGGGTACTCAGCCTCGATATTTCTTTTGCTTTTACAGATGGCGCCCGAATGGGGACCCTCAAGACTGATGCCAGCTCGTTGAAGGTTCACGCAGCCATCGGACCTGGATCAGACGGTGTAAAGGGGGCCCCTTTCTTGGATGAGAAGCGACACCTCAGCAGCGCTGCATGACCCGATCCCTGGACGGTGAGCCCGCGGTCCGAGTTGGCATCTTGACGAGGGTCCATATATCGAGGCTGGAAGGTTTGCCGAAATCACCAACCACGAGGAAATCTCAGTTAGAACTTTGTAATCCGATCGGACCTCCTTAGGATTTGATCAGATGAGTCGTGACCCGATTCACAAGTATCCAGATCATTTGTTTTGGTGCATTGCACTCGCGAGTACAATTATTGACCAGGTAACACCAGTATTCTGATATGCCTGGGAAATTGGCTGCCTGCTTTAGGGCGTTATTCTGCAGTGACAGACAATCTTTGGTATTTGGCCGTCCGGCACCAATGGAGGGGTCGCCTGCGTGTACTATGTACTGTAAGCACGGCATTGGTAGTATAGTGTTTAATGATATTTGGCACAGACAAACTAGACATGCTTCCGAACTTCAGTGGCCAATCAATGGTAGTTTTGAAATTCCTCATATTGAATACTTAGAATCAATATTGTTAAAGAAAAGGCTAGACCTGCAGCATTTGATGTATTACAGAATTGGAAGAAAGAAGCTTTGCAGCAGCTTAAGAGTAGAGAAAAGCATGCGCGCCGTCATATGAAGAATGCCGAAAAAGCGTTGTTGTATGACCAGAATAAACAGTCTGAGTCAGTTAGGAATATGGATAGGACTTTTTCACTTGGTATCCAGAAAATGTATCCTTCTAAAAACTTATCGATAAACTTCTAAATGAGCGAAGGTCTGGTGCCACTGAGCCTCCTCCGTATGTTCCTCTTCCTGCTGTTATTCCTCCTCCCGCAGTTCCTCCTGCTCCTCCTATTGTTCCTCCTGCTGTTGTCGCTCTTCCACCTGTTCCTCCACCTTTGCCTCCTGTTGTGGGTCTGGTGTGTTTGCCTGCTATACCAGTAATAGCACCTCTGTTTCCGTATGTACAAAATGTACCTATTCTCCCTCTTCCGATTTGTTCTACACCGCTTGTAGTTGATCGGGGAGTGGGATTGAGGGTTGTAACTCGTAATACCTTATCTTCAGAGAAAAAGCGTGAACTAACTGCGTGGGCTAAGCTTTTCATGGAGAAGGGTGAACTTGCTGATGTTTTTGCCACACTTTGTAATCTAGACAATTTTCCTGAGAAAAACGTTTTTATTGAAGGATTAGGAATTCATTTGTGTGTAATGTGGAACAGACTAAGTGATACAGATCTCCCACAAGGGTTAAGGGATCTTAATACTTTAGCGTTTTCTAGAGATACTGCGGAGAAGGTACAAGAGCATGTCGAGAGGGTTCTTGAGTATAGAAGGGAGTTGGAAGGGCTAAACAATGAAGATTTAGATGATAATAGTTTGGATGTTATGTTCGTACAGAAACGGTTTTCCCCTTGTCGTAAATCGATAAATGAGGAAACACGAATTTGTACGAAAGACGCGATTAGGTGGATTTCAGACATGTCGATAACTCCCGTTGAAGTATATGACACGTATAGTCAATATACGCCAGAAATGCAGAGGGAAGTGATACAGGTAATGGTAGAGTACCTACAGGATGAGTGTGTAAAAAGAAAGATTTGTTGAGTTATTGAGTATTTATAAGATGGCTTTTTCGTATGGCACTTCTTCGACTGCTTTAGTGCTCGATTTAGCTCTGTTGCTTAGTAAGCGTTCAGAGTTGCCTACTTCTCAGTTGCTTATGAGAGAGGTTCCTCCGACATGTGTCCCAAAAGTAGAGATTCCTGCTAATGCTGCAATGGGTGCACCAGCGCAAGATATCCCTGCACATTATGTGTCGCAGTTTATTCACGTCCCGTTCTCGAGACAGGAAGTGAAGACCATTAAACAATCTGTTCCCAACATTAGGAAGAATCCGACAGGGTTCTACAAAGAAATAGAGTCTGTCTTGCAATCATCGGTATTCACTCTAAGCGATATTGATTTGTTATTTCCCGTGCTCCTACCTGTTGATTTGTGGAAACAGATTAGAACTGTGGATGATGTACCGGGGTTAGGAGATACATGAAATAGCATGGTTAGACTCGATGGAGAAAGGCCAGCTGGCGAAAGACCGCCTCAGGTGATACTAACTTTGCCTGACAGAATAGTTACGAAATTGAAAACTATAATTCCTGAAAAGAGAATTATTTGGGACAAGCTTACTGCCTGCATCCAAGGGAAGTCTGAGGGTGCTATTGAGTTCTTTAATCGGTTCGAACAAGTATTTTCAGATTTCAGCGGACAAGACTTAGGCACAGAGTCTGGGAAAAGATTATTCGTGGACAAATTTGTGCGTGGATTGCTGCCTGAGATCCAGTCGCAAATTATGTCCTCCGAGAGCGCTTGGCAAGTGAAGTCTCAGTCAGAAGTATTGGACATGGCTCAGTACTATGAGAATCGTGTCAATAACGAAAAAGAAAGAGTTGAAAAGAGAAAAGGAGACTTAAGAACAAAAGTATTATGCAGCAAATTGTTGGAAGCCCTAGAGGGGGTAATTCGCAATTCAGGAGTCGGTATGTTCCACAGGGAAATGCTCCATTGGGTCCTGTAAACATAAACCAGTGTGATTATTGCAGACAAGAGGGTCATTGGCGTGCACAATGCCCGATCCTCCAACAGAGGTCGAATAACGCATTTGGGAATGTGGGTAGATGATCCAGAGGCTGCCCGGGGATAGGGGGTCCTGGTAGAGATCAGTTTTCACAGGATTCACAGCAACATTTTTCACAGGACAAGCAAACACCAAGTGTGGATAATAAAAACATTTTTGATCATCCTTCTGCTGCGTATTTTTCGTTCTTTTTTTTTTTTTTAGTTTGTCAATGCACTTTATTTCTGAAAACGTTCAGGGCTGTCAATCTTCTTACATGGGCTTCGGTGGACCACGAGGAGGTTGGCCTGGGTCGCCGCCGCCACCACCACCACCACCTCCACCACCCTGTGGGGGGAAACGTACCGCAGGCCTAAACCTGGGTGGTGGGGTACGATCCTTGCGGGCTTCACAAGAGCGGTTCCTGACCACTTTGCTGTGGATGGCGCAGCTGATGCAGTAGTGCAGCTTGACGTATAGTTTGGGCAGCACGTAAGATTCGAAGACGCTGGCTTCAGAGATGCATATTTTTCTGAAGAACTTCCTTTTGATGACATTCTGTTTCGTTAGGATTGCCCGAAGCAGGGTTTAGAACCAACGCCTATTCCCGTTAATCAGAAAGGTCCCTAGGTTGAAATGATAGTGGGAAATAGGAAACATTTATTCTTGATAGATACAGGGGCACAGAAGTGTTCCATTGATCATTCACGGGTTCCAAACATTCCACTGTCGGGGCAAACTAATGTTTCTGTAGGGTTTTCAGGCACACCAGTTGTCTGTCCGGTTTCTTCGCCGGTACCTATTTCTTTGGGTCCATTTACAGACCATTGTCCATTCCATTTGACTGCGAATTGTGGAGAGAATGTGTTGGGTTTGAATCTGTTGAAGGAATTAAATGTGGTAATTCATTGCTCTTCTGATGGAGTGCGTTTGACGATTTCACCACAGCAACTTTCTGTCTCTCAATACTTGACCAGACCTTTGCCGCCAGAATTTAGTGATGTTCCGGAGTGTTTGTGGGCGATTGACAATAATGATGTCAGTGTTTTGCAAATTGAGCCCATTAAGATTATCTTGAAACATGGAGTGAAGCTGCCACGTATTCCCCAGTATAAGATCTCGGTCGATGGTGAGCAAGCTCTGAAATGCATAGTCTCCGATTTTGTGCATCGAGGGGTGATTGAGGAAATTGCAGGTAGTTTGTGCAATAGCCCGATTTTGCCCGTGTACAAAAAAGGCGATAATGCAATTCCTTTTCATTTCATAATTGATTTGCGTGCCATCAATAAGATTGTCGCTCCACAATTTCCAATTGTGCCTGATGCGACGACAGTATTAACCATGATCCTGGCTTCAGCTACTCACTTTAGTGTTGTAGATCTAAAGAACGCTTTCTTTAGTATTCCTATACACAAAGACAGTAGATACCTGTTCGCGTTCACCTTAGTGGGATGCTCGTTTACCTTCACCCATGCATCGCAAGGCTACACGGAAAGTCCTAGCATCTATAGTAGGGCTTTGAAAGAGAAGCTCAATACCCTTGAGTTGCCCTCTACTTGTACACTGCTTCAATATGTCGACAACTTTCTTTTAGCTGCTGACTCAGAGAGCGCTTGTAGGGAGGGCACTGTTTTGTTGCTTATTCATTTGGCTAAACATGGACATAAAGCTTTGCTCGCAACATGTCAATATTGTTGTTAGGAGGTCGCCTATTTAGGCTATCTCCTGTCAAAGGAAGGAAGAAGGTTGACACCTGAACGGATAAAAATCATTTCTGGCATTTCTGTCCCAAATACACAGAAGGAAGTTAGAGCCTTGATAGGAATGGCTTCTTACTGTAGACAGTGGAACCCGAATTTCTCCTTAGTGATTAAACCAATGTTGGCTTTGATGAAGAAGGGCATTTCTTCGCCATTGCCGTGGAACTTGGAACACCAGCGAGCATTGGATCTGCTGAAGACTGCATTGTGCTCGGCACTGGTTTTGGGCACACCAAATTATGAAAAGGCCTTTGTGTTGTATGTGATTGAATGTGATGGATGTGCTTTGGCTGTATTAACGCAGGAACTTGGAGGGAAGAATAGGCCGTGCGGCTACTTTTCTTCCACCCTTGATCCTGTAGCATGCGCTTTGCCAAAATGTTTGAGAGCTGTCGCTGCTGCTGCTGCGTCTTTAAAACAGAGCGAAGGAATGGTCCTAGGCCATGCTTTAACCCTGATGGTACCCAACTCTGTAGATGTTCTATTAAACAGAACACAAACGCAACACCTCACTGCCGCACGATTAAAGAGATACAAATTGATCTTGTCTGCACCGCACATCAAAATTCAGAGGTGTTGTGTTCTTAATCCGGCTGAACTTTTACCTTTCCCACAAGGTACTGCTTGCAGTGACGAAGAGTCACATGACTGCCTTTAAACTACCGAACAACAGACAAAAGGTAGAATCGATCTGAAAGATACTCCTTTGAACAATCCACAAGGGGAGCTGTTTTGCGATGGCTCCTGCTTCAAACTCGCGGATGGTACATCCACAGCTGCTTATGCAATCATTACATTGAGCACGGTTGTGGAAACCAAGAGAATCACGCATAACTCTGCGCAGGCCTCAGAGATGATAGCATTGACCCGAGCTTGTGAACTTTCCGAAGGGCTTACCGTAAAAAATATATACTGGCAGCCAGTATGCCTTTGTGGTGGTTCACAACTTTGGTAGACTTTGGGCAGAGCGAGGGATCCTGACTTCCCATGGTACTAAGAGACAGCATGACTCCTTGATAGTACGGTTACTCTCAGCGCTTGCACTCCCTACTCAGCTAGCCATTATGAAATGCGCAGCACATCAGAAGGTTGTAGATAATGTAGGAAAAGGGAACGCTTTTGCTGACCAGATAGCCAAACAGAATGCCACTGACCTCTATTCAGAAATGTATACTTCAAGGAGAGCCACAAATGCCTGTACTTTGGATGAGGGTATTGACTCCGTAAGGGATATCCAAGCCGATGCCACATTAGAAGAATCTAAGAAATGGGCTGAGGGTTTGGCAAAACTGGATGATTATGGGTGTTGGGTGGATAAAGTTGAAAGGAAATGGTTACTGCCTGACACGTATATTATGATAATGGTTGTTATGGCTCATGGCCCAACCCATATATGTGCTCGTAAAATCACTAAAATGTTGCAAAATGTGTGGTTAAATGATAAAATCCCTAATGTAGCTGAACGCTTCGTTCAGGGGTGCATGATTTGTCTACTGCATAATGTGGGAAAGGGCACATCAACTCCTAGGGGTAGTTTTGGTCCACCTTCTGTCCCTTTTGAGGATATACATCTTGATTTCATTGAAATAGAGCATTGTAATAATTTAAAATATGTACTAGTTGTTATTTGCGCTTTTAGCAAATGGGTTGAAGCCTATCCTGTCAAAGATGCCACTACTATGACCACAGCAAAGACTATGTTGAAGGAATATTTCCTAGATTTGGTTTGCCGAGAGTCATCTGGTCGGACAATGGTCCACATTTTATCGCTGCTGTAATTCTGCAGATATGCGCGGGATTACAGATCGATAAAGGGTTCCATTCGGCTAGACACGCTCAGAGTGCTGGACTAGTAAAAAAACACAATGGCATCATCAAGAACAAGCTCGCTAAGACGTGTGCCGGCACCAAACTAAAATGGCCGGACGCCTTAGCGATCGTGTTACCATCCATGAGAACGACCCCTCAAACTAAGACTGGTCTCTCTCCCTTTGAGATGGTAATATGAGGGCCAGCTAATATTTGGAATGTTCCGAAATCTCGTTCTTTATGAGACGTCGAAAATGTACTTCTCTCTTTTTTTCACCAGGTGCGAGAGGCTTTACCTGTACTGTACGATAGCCCCGGTCACAGCATACGACCGGGAGACTGGGTCCTCATGAAATTGTTTGAGCAATCTTCTTGCCTCGCACCTCCTTGGCGGAGCCCCTTCCAAGTTTTGCTGGTCACACAGACTGCAGTGCAGGTAGAAGGCCGGAAGGACTGGATCCACACGTCGCACACCAAGAGGATTCCACACCAAGTGCCACACGATACAGAAGATACAGAACCCCTCACCAATGCTGTAACCAATGATCACGAAGCAGCAACCAGCATTGAGAGTGCATCGTAGATTCTCAATGAGTCTGTGTGGCCTAGGAAAACAGCCATTTCACCTCCCCACTCTCCAACAGTTTCGTCTCCGGAGATTGCTCTGAATCTTGCTTCTGATCATTTGCCACTTCCAGTGGGAAGTGATGACACGTTGTTCACAGATTATTCAGTGCCAGGAGTCACAACGTACGATCTGCGTCCGAGGAAATAGACCTACTGCACGGTTCAGCTGTGCCTTCGAAGAAAAGTCATCAAGGGCTTGCCTTTTTGGCCCGATCATTTGTGGATATAAGGGGATTCTGTTGGCTAGGGTTTGTGAAAGGACTAAGAAGACGCTCGGCCTGGAGGTCACCAGCAAAAAAACATTTGTGTAAATCGTTTGAAGAACAATGCCTGCAACCGCTCCCGCTCGTACAGAACAGATAAGAGACTGTGTGACCAGCTACAGAAATGAACATTCAAATACGTGGGCCCCGAAAACATATTGCTGTCTTGTGATAATGTTAATTGGTTTTACAATAGTCATTGTCTTAGGTTTCTGGTATCTAGAAGAAGTACATCCGTTTGAGAATTTGTTACCTACTGAAAATGTACTTACTGTTTCTACTCCTTTCATGCATCTGCACACTCTCTCTCCTAAAGACTCTCAGCACAGACAGAGTTATCACAACAACACACTATTACTCTTTATGAATGCTACACATGCCATTTTTAACAAGTCAAATTGTTGGGTCTGTTCACACTTACCGCAGCACAGGGATAAGGGGCTAGGTTGGTATATTCATCCTTTACCTTTGACAACTGCATGCTATACTTCTTTAAGGGCACTATTCTTTGGTTGATGGAATCATAGCATCTCGGGGAACTTCGATGGAACTAAGCTGAATGACTTTGAGAAACGTGTTCTAACTCCCGTGGGATGCTCGCTCTTTGCAAATAGGAGCAAGCTTAATGTTGCTTCTTTTAGGCCTTCTGATAGACTGTCTCGTCCTTTTCAATCTTTGATCTCTTTTAAGATGGCTCTATAGGAAATAAGGGTGCCATGCCTCCTTCTTACACTGTTAACCATAGCTCCGATTCAGTTTCTTTCTGCATACAGAGGAATCGTACTCAGTCAATGGGTGATTTCAAGGGTTGCGCCAATGTTGCGAATTTGACTGGCGAGGACAGACCTTTGTATGTAGGCGAACCTATCTACTTTGTTTGCCGTAATGTAGCATTTCCATGGTTACCCAGGGATTGGCAGGGAACCTGTTATTTAGGGATTCTGTTACCCGGGGTATTCATTGCTAGTACTGTAGAAATTTCAAAGGCTCGTCCACGGCGAGACGAGAATGGTGACACTTCAGCACAAGTTCTGGGTGATGTAGCAAAATCCTTTGTGCCATTTTGGGGGCAAATAATGAACTGCGAAGATATCAGGAGATTAGTGAGAGTACTGGAGAGGGCCATCAACCAGACCACTGACATACTCCATAATATGACTCTAGAACAGAAAGCAATAAAGTTAGAAGCACTTCAGAACCGAATGGCATTAGATGTCATCCTGGCTGAACGTGGTGGGGCATGTAGATTAGTGGGGTCCGCTTGCTGTGTTTTCATGCCAGATTCCTCCCCAGCTATCTTCAAGGCAATACAGAATCTGCATTTCCTTAGTTCAGAAGTGCATGTTCCCGAGGGAAACTGGGATCTTAACCCTTGGTTCTGGGACTTGCGATCTTGGGGATGGAAACTATTTTCGGTCTTGCTGATTATTTTGGGTATTCTGTTGTTTCTTTGTTGTTGTATACAATGTCTTCCTGGTATGTGTTCGATGCAAGGGGGGTGTTGCACACAAGCGATAGGTCCATTAGGACACAAGGTATATGCTCCAGAGAAAATATCCAATGAATTTGTGTTGAAGGAGATCTTAGTATCTGATCTCATGACAATTGATATCTCCGATAGTGATTCAGAATGTATGGACATTGAGACGTGGAGTTACTCGTAAAGTGACTAGAAGTAGTTTAGCGCTTGGCTTAGGCCAAAAGGAGGGTTTGTTAAATGGGATATCATATTGTGCCTCCTTTATTGTATATATTGGCCTAAGCCCAGTCACTCTGTGAAGAAATTTGTGTTGCAAAGTTCCGACCTTTGATCGACTTAAACTGCCATTTTAGGTTCATCGCTATTTTGATTCTCACTCCAAAGTTACCCTGTGTTCTAAAATGGTGGACAGTGTTTTTCTGTTTGCAACTTGGCGGTCTTGACCTCTACATGCAAGTTAATGTCTAAACTGCTCATAGGCCAAATGTTAGGGTCATGTAATGAGACCTTGTCCTTCGTTGACCTGCAGATCAAAGATTACTTGTACCAACGAAACTGATCCGCGAGCATATATTAAATACAATGTTGTTTAAATACTGAACGTGAACACTTGTTGAACTACATTGTATAAAAACATGTACTAAGGCTTAATGTTCAATCCAAAGATACACTGTTGCCATTGTGACTTATTGTTGTATAAACTAAGAAATAATTCATATGCATATAGATGAATAAATTAGAAGTGAACTTGGCACAAACCCCTAGACCGAGGAATAATTGACCTGCATATGGGCTGGACATTATGTTAGAAATTGTATAAAAGAGTAAATGTTCAGATGTACAGTCCCACTCACTTCTCACACCTAGAGGGCTGGTATTCGCTGTGATGTACTGAGGGCCAGATAGCTATCTGATACTTTGTTCCTTTGAAAACTGTTCAGTTATAGAATAAAGATCTGTGTATCTTTGTAAACCCGTGTTTGGTGTATTTCCTTTTGGGTTTCTCAGCCTCGATATTTCTTTTGCTTTTACATTTTTATCAAAATATCTTTATAGTAGTTTGTTTCTGAATTACTCTTGTGGGTTTATGTTACCAAACCGAAACCCCACCATTCAAAATCACACACACCAAAAAACGGCCACTGACATCTGGCTTCAACAAAACTTTATTGAAAAAACAATCAATAAAGTGTGCCTGATCTAAACAAATATAGGTATACAACAATGCAGCAGGGTGGGTCACAGAAAAAGTAATGAAGAAGAAAATGTAAAAGGTGGAAGCATTAATGGCGTTAAAAAATATGGGGGTCAACATTTATTTGAGATAGGTTCCTAATGCAGCAGAAAAATGAAGCAGAAAAAAGGGAGGTTGCCTCGTGATCCACCTAATCTCCCCGCCTAAAAAAAGGAAAAGTATAAAATCAGTCACAACAAAAATACCAGGGAAGAAACAAAGAACAACTGACGAGGGGAAGGGAAAAAAGAATAATGAAAAACAGGCAAAGAAAACCGAAAATAAAAAGAACGGTCACTGGGCAGTGTAATTTGGCATTTTCCTCATTTCCACCACAGGGTGCAAAAGAGAAGTGCAAAGTGACCTGGAAGCATGTCTATGCTGCTCTTTTGCACTCTGCAGAACAAAATGAGTAAACGCTGCCTACCACGTGTGCCTGACAGGCAGGGTTTGCAATGATTTCCTATGTAATCTGCCTGCTTTTTTTGGTGTAAAAAGCAGGCGAATTACATAGTCTTATGCCAGCATCAAAATCTCATGCTGGGGTAAAACAAAATTATTTTTGAAAGCAGAGGGTAAAAGGGAGGTGGAAACGTATCTCCCGTTCCTGCCCTTGGCCTTCAAAAACAACGTTAACACCCTGAGGCGTGAATGGAGGCCTTAATGTAAGCAGAACAACTTTACGTCTGACTTTTGCACTTTCAGTCACGCTCCCGGAAACCTCCAAAAATGAGCCCCACAGCACTGATTCGATTTTGTATCCTTCCATATTATCCTGCCATATCGCTTCCCCACTCTTCAATTCTCAGAAGTTGCAGTGTTTCATGATTTTCTTGAGGACGTAGGCAAATCCATTTGCGCAATCATGTTTTTGCTTATGCACATTGTTGCATGTGTATCTTGCATAGTCAAGATCATTCCTCTGTTTGAAGTGTGATTGAGATATTTCTCTGAAGTGCTTATATGTTTTGAAGGTTCAGCTGTTACGTTTCCATTCTATACCCACCATGTGTTTGCCCCTAATTTCCTTCAGACATAAACAAAGTCATTCTAGCATTCCAGCCAGTCTACAGATCTCGTCCTCAGGCTGTGTCTCCTGGTTATATAAAATGCTAGTCTTATTATATATTTTTTTTACAAGATGCCATTGTATGGGTATAGTCTTTCTCGCAATATGGCGGTTTGATTAGCAACTAGCACTCGCACCAGGTTTCCGACATCTTGAGTGTGCTATTGTATGGAGTCAGTTGAGGTCCTAAAAAAGCACTTTAATTTAGCTTTACGTTTTCGTATTTATCTGCTATATTGAGGCATTTATCAACACCTTTCTATTATCTTGTTGCTTTAGTTTGATCCTTTGAATGTGTGAGATATGACTTGCTTTCTAATTGTTGGTTTTATCCAGTGGCTCAAATTTGTCTTGTACCGTCCAGTACATTGTGTGATCCAAGGTCCAACCACCGAAATGTGCCTTTAAGATAGTCACGTATGGCCATGCAAGAAGGTGTTGAGTTCTGAAGACTTCATCTGTAATCCTGTCCCACTATGACAGCTCAGGGGGGCTTATGGGGTCCTTACTTCATGATGGGTGGGGTTTCCTTCGGTGGACCACTTCATGTGCCTTACAGCAACATCCTCTGTCATCCTGACCCCACTATGACTGCATGGGCGGCTTTATGGGGTCCTTGCTGCATGATGGATGGGGTTTCCTTTGGTGGCCCACTTCATGTGCCTTACAGCAACATCCTCTGTCATCCTGGACCACCATGACTGCCCGTGTGGCCTTATGGGGTTCTTGCTGCATGATGGATGGAGTTTCCTTCGGTGGCCCACTTCATGTGCCTCAGAGCAACATCCTCTGTAATCCTGACCCACTATGACTGCCCCGGCGGCCTTATGGCGCACTTGCTGCATGGTGGGTGGGGTTTCTTCGGTGGTCCATTTCATGTGCCTTACAGCAACCTCCTATGTCATCCTGACCCACTATGACTGCCCTGGCGGCCTTATGGGGTCCTTGCTGTATGATGGATGGGGTTTCCTTCGGTGGCCCACTTCATGTGCCTCAGAGCAACATCCTCTGTAATCCTGACCCACTATGACTGCCCCGGCGGCCTTATGGGCACTTGCTGCATGGTGGGTGGGGTTTTCTTCGGTGGTCCATTTCATGTGCCTTACAGCAACCTCCTATGTCATCCTGACCCACTATGACTGCCCCGGCGGCCTTATGGGGCACTTGCTGCATGGTGGGTGGGGTTTTCTTCGGTGGTCCATTTCATGTGCCTTACAGCAACCTCCTATGTCATCCTGACCCACTATAACTGCCCCGGCGGCCTTATGGGCACTTGCTGCATGGTGGGTGGGGTTTTCTTCGGTGGTCCATTTCATGTGCCTTACAGCAACCTCCTATGTCATCCTGACCCACTATGACTGCCCAGGCGGCCTTATGGGGTCCTTGCTGCATGATGGATGGGGTTTCTTCGGTGGCCCACTTCATGTGCCTCAGAGCAACATCCTCTGTAATCCTGACCCACTATGACTGCCCCGGCGGCCTTATGGGCACTTGCTGCATGGTGGGTGGGGTTTTCTTCGGTGGTCCATTTCATGTGCCTTACAGCAACCTCCTATGTCATCCTGACCCACTATGACTGCCCGGGCAGCCTTATGGGGTTCTTGCTGCATGATGGGTTGGGTTTGATTGTCCACTTCGTGTGCCTTACAGCAGCATCCTCTGTAATCCGGACCCACTATGACTGCCCGGGCAGCCTTAAGTGGTCCTTTATGCATGCTAGTGGGAGTGTGACATTTTGTGGCCCACTTCATATGCATAGAAGCCACAAATGATTATTATTATTATGAGCATTACACGCCCATGGTCCTCAGGGCACCAACAAAAAAACAACAAAAATGAACACAAAAGAAGAAAAAGAAAGCAGGTAAGTAAAACAGAGAGGAGGTAAACAAGCAAGCAAGTAAGAACCAAACTGACAAGAACTAAAACAAGTAAGTCTTGAATGGGGCATCCTTGCACATGTTTGCATCGGAACAGCTGCACAGCAGCTGCTCTAATGTGTGCTGGTCACCAGATTTGAGAACTTAAAGTTCTGCTGTTCCGAGCCTGAAGCATGGGTCTCGCACCTGATTTCTCACTGTATACAGAGCCATAAAGTGATTTCATTGCACAGCTGTCACTCCTGCACATCTGCAATGACAGACTAAAGATGGCAGTGCACTTACTTGAGTTTGCAATGTCATCGGTCGGCAATGCACGATAAAGCCTATCCAATCTAGTATCGTCAGAGCACTCGCTCTACTTCAAGGTTGCTCTGCTTCTGAGAAACCTCAACTCCCACTATGCTCTCCTGTTTCTCCCGGGTGATTGCCTCATCCAGTCTGCCCTTTTGCCATCACCTTTCTTCTGTCCTCTACTCCTGCCCAGAAGTACTGCTCATCGTCTGACACTGTTTCAGCCACCTACGCATCAACATAACACTCTGCTTGCCTTCACTGCTTCGGGTCTCCCAGTCGGTATATTTGCAATGCCTTTCGGTAGTCCAATACTGCAAGCAAGGAAGGAGCCTTGACCTTGATAAGAGTCTCTCAGCTTTTTTTTTCTATACTGTAGGCTTCCTACTTGATCTTAAGATGCTGGGCCACCAATTATCCTGGGATGTTCACCAGTTGCCTGCCTGTTGAATTAGATCTTTTGCAGAATTTCTTTGCCCAAATCACCCATGTGTTTTTGACCATAATCAATGTACACAGTCCCGATGCTTATGTTGTCTAAGTTGAAAGCATATTTAGAACTAGTGAGACTAAACTGAGTGTAATTGAAATTGTTAGTTTGGAAGACAGTGGGCCATTTTTTGATGATTTGCAGATGGTATAGACCAGGACACAGGTAGTGTAAATGATCCTTCTAATGGCATATTTGATAAGGGCGAAATCAAGTTAGCCAAACTCGAGTCAATGGGTCTCTTTGTATGAGATGAAGTATAATCCATACCATGGCTTCCCATCAATGATGTCAAGAGAGTGGTCTGTAAACATAGACAATGATGCAGAAGTAGTTTATATTGTTTGATTTTGCCTTGCTAAATTCCAAACAGAACTGTTATTTAGGATGGGGATAGACATGACAACGGCCAGTATTGGCATTGATGTGAACTATGGGCTAGTGGGGCTGGGCAAGTCTGTTGTGGTGCCACAGAGGCAGAGTAGAAAGATAGGAATCTTATGTGTCATGATGGAGAGGCAGCTGGGGGCATTGGAGTTCTTTGATTCGATGTCTGCATCTGACAGGGTTTGCAGGTGGTAAATGATGCAGGAACTGTAGATTGTCTGATTGTTTGACATGGTGTTGTCCTAAAAATAGGATTTGTGCAACAGGCAAAGGCATTGCTTTCTTTAGTTGAGGTCATGATATAGTCAGACATGTGATGTAATGAAATGCACAGTGGTCCAGTATAGTGCAATGTCTGCCATTTTGGTGCCGTATTGGCACAACCAACAGCAGTGCTGCCCTGTACAGAGGTGTTCATGAAACATTCAAAACTGGTATGAGCAGCCTTGGTGGTCTAGGGGTATTAAGAAAACTGACAAGCCACAAGGACATTTTCAGTTTTTGTTCTCAGTGAGTGCCAGGATGTTTTTAATCAGTGTAATGTGTGGTTACAAGTGTTCAGGTTCTCATTGTTTGCCTGGACAAGATACTTAATGTTTTTTTATTGTGTTTGTTGCAAAAATGAATCAAAACTTAAACATATAAATGCCATAAGAATTTGAAAAACATGAAATCCACATCATTACATATTACATCACAAATTCTAAAAGGCCTCTAAAACAATGAATATGTTCTTAACTTACAAAGAAATTAGGAAAGCATCACAAATAAGAACATCCCTAAAATAACAGAGCAAAAATCTCAACATGTATTTCTAAAAATAGCTTTGACCCCGCAAAATGTCGACTACATCTACACCAGGATCTTATGAGCAAAATCGTACAAACTAAGACCATTTCATCCCTGTCTTCTATAACTTGAGGCATGGCACCCTTCTCATCATACTCCAGTCCATGTAAGCAATTCTTTCAAAGTCTTTCGCACAGTGCAAAGTTACAGCCTGAGTGTCTGATATGGCATTCACACACCTGCAATTCATCATAATATGATGTGCGCAGCCATGTAATCTCCATTTTGCAGTAAAGTTCATACCCATGAGCAGTGATGTAGCTTCACAACTGGATTAACAACATCTTATATTTCAGGTTTATCAACTTTGCACATTGCTCATATTGGCAACAACATATAGGACAATACAAGAAGTGTCCTTGCTTTCAAGATGCTCATTTTAACAAATGTGATCACACTCCAGATCACAAGCCATTTCCAGTGTGGCCCAGGCTAGGTATGCAGACTGCAAATGACAATATTATTTTTCAGTTTGATCAAATTCTTTCAATACAGTTTTCACTAAGGAACATTTGTGTGCATTTTCAAAACATAGTGGCCTCAATAATGTCATTTGCCACATCTTTAACATTCTTAACAAATTGTCCAAATAACACTTACAAAACATGGAGCCTTGTTACTTGCATTAAATAGTAAGTTAAACGGAAATACAGCATTAAAACAAGTCAAATGTTCATAAACCGTTTCCCTCTATTTTTCTTTGGTTTAAATACCACATCCCTCCTCATTAGTTCTAGGTGGTGTTTGAAGAATACTTCCATCATTGTCTTTACCAACGCTTGTAATACATTCCTGGGTGGTGGAAACATCACGGCTAAATGTAATAAAAGAGGAATTAAAACGTCCTTGACAGTCAACACCCTTCACATTATTGTCAAATCCCATAATAAATGTTTTTATTCAAGGCAATGCACCACAGCCATTCTATCAAATGTAATCCCAGAAATCTTAATAAAAACAACTGCAATTTGAACATTTTCAATTGGTGCCTCCACCCATTTTTCAAACAACAGACAGACATATTTCTCCTTATTTAATTTTTACCAATAAACCTTGCAGAACATTTCTGCGTGTATCACTGCCTTTGTGGTATTATAAGGGAGGAAGGATAGCTCAGTGGCAACGCATTTGTCTTGGAAGCAAGACAGTGCTGCGCAACACAAGTTCGAATCCCGGAAAAAAATAAGTAGCGCAAAAAAAGTGCTTCATGTCATCCACGTACATGACGCGTTTCACGCGTTGTTTTAAGCTTCCATCAATGGGTGGGGTTTCATCAACATCTCCATTGTCTCTGATCAGGTCGCCTAACAGTTCCATAAAACAGACAAAATATTTGCTGACAATGCACAGCCTTGATGCATTCCACTTTTTATTAGGAACATATTTGATCATCAAAAATTCAGGAGGACTCTACTTTCAATATATGTATGTATTCAGTTTACCCATCGAGCACACATCTTGGGTATCTGTATATGTTCTAATGCTTAAAATATTTAAAGATCTAAATTTATAACACAAAATGGCAAATCCCTTTCTTTGATGTAACAAATAGCATCAATCGGTACAATTCAAGTGCCATTTTCTTCCTGCCACTGCACAGAATTGATCTGGATGTACAATACTTGGCATTACTTAACTCAACCTGTTTGTTTACATTGTGATGCAAAATATAGTTTCTGTATTTTACAAAGCTATAATTTTCCAATTCCTCACATCCATTTTATTACCCTTTATATACAATAAAGTTATGAACCCGTTTCCCAAATCTGATGAGAAATGACCCATTGTTTCTAGTTTTTGAAAAACGTCCAACAAATCTTTCTCAAGCACTGTAAAAAATTGCTAAATAACATTTCTATTTGTCTATCTACATCCCTAAAACCTTATAACTCCTTTTGTCTGTCTATGAAAATCTAGAAAAAGACCTTGTAGACTTTTCATCTTTCACTACTTTTCCCATTCAACTTCTAAACTGCACTGTCACGTGTACCTCAAAACCTAGATCTCAAAACACATATCTTCTCTCCAATTTCTTCTGCCATTTCTCACACAGCTTCCACTATCTCATTGTGAGGAATTTGACCATCCACACGGTTGGTGTGCGCTCACCTGGGCTTTTTTGAAATTTTAAATGAAATTGAATGATGGTAGAGCAACCTCTGGAAAATGTGTGGCAAATCCTTGCACCTTTACCTATACTCACTGCACGACATACAGATAGACCTGTGTACTCTGGGTGGACACAGCCTACAGACACAGTCCTCCCTGTCATATTTACTTGGGATCTGACAGATGGAGAACATGATGCATCTTAGAAATCTCACAATCTCACAACCTTCCTCCTGACATAGCCAAGCTTATTTACTAATAGAGTATAGTTCAAACAAGCCCACCTGGGGCCTGGCTGCAGAGGTTAACAAAAGACAGGCAAACCCCAACGACCTTTGATATGCACTGTGTCAACCTATTCAGAAGGTACCAGAATGTGGTTTGCAGGAGACAGAAAGCCTGTTTTCGCTACAACTTCAAGAGAGACCTGCCACTTTAATCAGGAACCATAGAGAGCTCAATTAACCAAATAGACCCTTTGATCCACAACAGGAAGGAAGATGGGTGGTATTTAGTATTACATGTTTTCACCCCTTTACCTTTCCTGTTGCAAAACACTCTGGTTATGACCTCAGGCCTACAGGATTGTTGGTGGAGATGCAGTATTGGTTCATTCAAGTAGGCTTAGCCTACACCAATCATTGTGGCCCATTTGGCTTTAAAAGAGGGCTGAGCCCCTCTTTTGAGCAGGTCATCTGAAGACATTGCAAGGAATAACACGAAAAACTCATTTGGACCTTTGCTGAAGGTACAGTCTGCCTTATAGCTTCCCCCAGTGAAGGAAGGCCAGGATTTCCAAAGAGTAAAGCAAGATCCCTCTCCTAAACATCTCCAAGGGAACAGAGGGAGATACTGAATCAAGAGGACCCTCCAGCAGCTACAGAACTGGTGCCCAGCCAGCATACAGCTTGCCCTCCTAGGCTCTGCAAGCAAGCTTCCTAGGTGGGAAGTGCCAGATAGTTTTATGAACCAAACCCAGGACATGGTTAGTGCCTGCAACACTCTCTTCAGTTCTGGACTGTTTGCCTTAAATGACCACAGGAGCCCAGTGAAGAAGCTAGTAGGAGTGCATCAACAAGCATCAACCAGCGCCTGCCTTAGTGGAACTTTTCGAGCCAGTTGAGCCCCTCGAGCTGCAACTGACTGCACCGCTGACTGTTGTCGTGCCGCAGTCGCTAACTTTGTCTAAGATGCCTTGACCAGTGCTTCAGACGCACCAACCAGCACCGAGACAATGATTCCTGACCCCGAGCCACTGTGTAGGCCAGCCTACAGCCGTCCATACTGCCTACCACCTGATACCCACAGATGTCTGCCATCTTGAGTTCTGTCCCAGGAGCTGTAAAGCGCCCTGAATCCGTCTGAAACCTGTCAAGCACCAAGAAAATCTGCAAGCACAAGGTACATTGTGGTTCTGTCCCCCTATCCTTGTCTGAAGGCCCCTAGTGACACTTTATGACCCATTGCTCCCCTTGTGTTGAAACCGAGTAGCCTTGGATTATTGAGATTAATTACTTCATTAACAACCCTCTTGTCAGCATCCAGAGTCCATCCCTTTTCCTTCTGAAACTGTCTGTCCTCTGCATTCCTTTACAGGGAGAGTTGTATTTTGTAGTTAGCTAGAACTGTCTGTTGTGATAATAATGAAGTAGACATGTGTATACAACCTTGACTGGACAGTCCATTTGATCATTGGGTAATAATTGTAATTTCGCTGTGTTGCAACTAACCAACGATCCATGACCTTGCAGAGATAAGCCTGCCATTCCATCCACGTGACCAGAACTGGACAAGGAGGTTTATAATTTGCTTGTGTTTCCAATCTGTTCGGATCACTTCTGGTCTACTTGAGGTGTGGGGCTGATTGATGGTTTAAAAACGGATATTCATCCCTGGACCACTGGTGCCCCGGAAGTTGATTTGTCACACTTATCACCTTCCTTTACCCAAATTCCACAAAAAATGTTTCAATTATTTTCTCAATGAGGCACCCCAATCATATTTATAGTCATAAAAGCCTTGAAACATTCTCCAACATGTAAAATTGTCCTCATATACTTTACACACCTTTTCATCCTACAGAACAGTTCTATTTCCACATATCTTCCCCATATGCTCTATTGATCGCTTATTTAACCAGTGCTTTCACAAAATGGTAGTCAGAAAAAAACACAAACTCATGCTCACATGTCCCACATATTATTTTCCAACTCACGAAAATATAGTCAATGCGAGCTATACTTGTTGCTCAATGCCATGTAACATTTTTAAATAATCTATCTACTTAAAGTTAGAAATTATGTCAGAGATTAACTGTACAGTACTATCCAATGTGACCATGCTGTGCCATATCTTTGTAGAGAAGGAGCTAAGTATCCCCACCTCAACCATCTAACCCGCAGCAATTGTATGTTGGGTCCCAGAGTGGGAAACATGTGCGGTTCCAGTAAAAGTACTGATACCTAGGAGAATCTGGGAGGCAAGGTTCCCATTTGGAAAACCATGCCTGCATACGAGACAATATGATGGCCGTCTGAATGAAATCCCTGAAGAAGCAGAGAAAATGAATGACGAAGAAGAATGATGATGTCACCATCAACAGTGATGTCATAACAGAGTAATCCAGGAGAATAGAGAAGAGATGCAGAAACTAAGAGAATGCAGACAAGTCTATAAGGCATCAAGAAAGTATCGAGACGGAGGTCATCTTGGGATCATTGCGGTTGTGAAAAACGCAGTGTGTGCTAAACAGATAGATTTTAGTTCATGTGGAAATTAAGTAAGGGAAGAAAATCCAAATGTGTTGAATGTGATTGAGGTGTATTTGTTCGTTGTAATGTTTTAAGGTGGATGGAAGTATGATTATGATGATTATGGTTAAAGTATTGTGATAAATATGTTTAGACTTTAATGAATAAATGCTTAAGGAGAAGCGCCTCAAGATAAGAAAGACTTGCGGATGCAGAAAGGGTGTTCTTTAAACCCTCTAAGGCAGTATAATGACAAAACAGTAACAGTAAAAGAGTGATGCCTGTAACCTTAAGAAGAGTGGCATTGGAATAGCTACAGGTCGAAATGACCGAAAATAAAAGGTCGAAATGACCAAATGTTCTAAAAATGCTACCACCAAAGGATCAAACACCAAAAGTTCGATCCTTTGGTGGTAGCATTGAAAAATAAACAGGGGCTGCGGGGGGTGTCCCCCGCATTGCCCCGCTCACTATACTTTATGGTACAGTGAGCAGGGGCTGCGGGGGACACCCTCGCAGCTTCTGTTTAAAAAAAAAAATAAGAAAAAAAGAAAAGGAGCCTGCAGCCCCTTTTCCCGATCACGGAAGTGAAAGGGAACTGGCGCTGCAGGAACCAGCGTGAAGATGAAGGTAAGTGGGGTTTGTGTATGTTGGTGGTGTGCTGGGGGTGTGGTTGGGGCGGGTGTTGCGGGGGTGTGTGTGTGTGTGTGTGTGTGTGTGTGTGTGTGTGCGTGTGTGTGTGTGTGTGAGAGAATGTGTGTTTTAGCAAATTATCGGGGCTGAAATGTCTCATTGAACTGATGCACACTTAAGCCTTGAGTAAACAGAAGGGTATGCCAGATTTGGAATTCGTGTTTGATAATTAGAAAAGAGAGCAGTATCCTGATTCCTTTCTTATTGACTTTCTCTTTGGAGGTACCTAGGGTGGTGTCCAATGACGTTTCACAGGTCATTCTTGCATTTCTTGAGTTTTTATTGCGCGCATACCCTGCGATTGTGGGGAGAACTACTAGCATTCCTATTTTCCTGCAAGATCCTAAGAATAGCCCAGTTGTGAGAAGATTGCTTATAGTTATCACTGAACAAATTCTTAAACTTCCTGAATACATTGGGGAAAAAACAGATGCCCCTGTCACCAGATAATGCACATAGACTGGTTAGTCTTGTCTTTTATTACTTGATCGCAGAATTCCACATCTTGTAGGGAGACAAACAGATGTCAGAACATTCCTATGAGACCCGAGAAATAATGCATAGCTCAATCGAATATTGAGAGACATTATACATCAAGTAAATTAATACTGCAAGAGTACCCTGCGGACTGATTGATAATTGATGAAGGGGAGAAAAATCTAAGAAGTTCACCAATTGAGGAACTTGTGTTTCATGCTGAAAGAGAATTACTCATGTCATTTGGTCTAAGACAGATTCGAGGCATCGACTGGGAACTGGTGTATGTTATTGAACTGATCCCAGACAACTGAAGTGAATTAAGAACATACTGAATGAGACTTTCTGAGGAGGAGATCAAGAGCCTGCTTGCTGTAGTCTTTCATTTCTTGTTGGACAGGCATCCAAATTTCGTCTGGAGAGAGGACGATCCTTTTCTATACATCAGGAACCCTGTTAATCGTTCTAAAATCAGCCAACTGCTTGAAGAACTCATTGAGAAAATTAAAATATTGCCTGAGTCCTGCATGATATTGCCCCATTAAAGGTTTTCTTTTTTCTTCCATTAAAATATAATATGAAAAGTACTAATAGCAACTTCATCATGGCTGACCATGAGAGACGCCCACGTTGTGCACAAAGTTCATGGAGTAAGACTTGATACATGTGTGTAATCTATGTTTGCATAATATTCATAGTGTTATTGCTTCCACTTACAATATGCACAGGAATTTTTGTAGAGACACATGAGGTAAAAATTCCTGTGTATCCTCCTATGCAAGAGCAGGGTACAAATGTTGCAACTACTAGGCAACCGAGACCCAAGGTTACTAAGCCTACAATAAAGGTACATGCAAAAGCACCTATTTCTGTGATAAATAAACCTGTGTTACCTGTTGAAGAGAGGTCACGTATGGAGATTTTAGGAGACACTCTATGGCCCTCTTATGCTGCTGCTAGAAAAAAGCATCGGGAAAGGATAAGGTCCCTGGAACTTGCTCCTACAGAGCACATGTGAATACATATAGGGTCTGATTCATGGAATTATTTGTGCCAAAAAACGGGGATTTTTGCGCCATTCTGCCAGCAAATCTCTGTTTAACAAATGGGGATTTGCGGGCAGAATGGCGGACAAATCCCTGTTTTTGCCGCAAATAATTCCATGAATCAGCCCCTTAGTCTACTGATGAATGTTTCTATGATTGAACCAGGAACAAAAACCTATGCTGACATACTCGCTGACATGGTTAGGGAGGCTCATAAAAGAAAGATGAGGCCCAAAAGACATATTAAGGAGAATGATCACGAGTTAAACGATTACCTGGACAGTAAAGCACATTTGGGGATTCATCTTTGGTACCAGCATATGAAAGAAGTGGGAAGAAGTATGTCAAAGGAGGAATGCTGTGTATGTGCACTCCTGCCTTATAGTATGGGGAAGTCCAAAATCTTCAAAGCTATCGAAATAGACGTCCAGACAGCACATTGTCTATCACATGTAGCACTCTGCAGAAAAAGAGGTCAATTCATGGGTTGAGATGCCCATCTCAAATGGGCTACAGAATGGACAGATCCAGATAAATATGAGTATGGGCAAGACTCAAAGACAAGAACTAAAGCAGAGACAAAGAACATTGTGATCAGATATGGAAAATCTGGAGTGAAAGGAGCAGAAATCAGATGAGAAACAAACAGAAAACCTGATGTTTCAGGGAAATCTGCAAAAGAAACTCATAGATGGAAGAACATAGGCCAGATGCAGATTTGGGGATCAGTATTATCTCCAAATGGATGTGAAGGAGTGGTTATTTGCAGAGCCTGGGTGGTTGTTGGTTGTTATCAAACAACCATTGACATAGTGCAGAATGGATGAAAACCATTGTGGTGGCCAAGACTTGCTTAGCTACTGACCTGGGTTGAAGATAAAGGAGGACCCTTGGAGATAGTTCCTTTGGACAGTTTAAAGCTGTGCTACAGAAATAATGGCACAAGAAAAGTCGAAGAAAATCAAAATTGTGGCCAAATCTTTGATGTCACAGGAATGAAAATTAGAACAGCAGTGATAAGGATCACTTTTGGGCTTGCAGATCCAGAGCTTATATGAAATTGCCTTAAGACTGTGGAGGAATATGCACTTTAATGAATGTTCATGTTCCAGCGTTGGTGATTCCTAAAAGTGATTTGAACATTGACAGTTTCCCTAAAGCAGATGCTCACCTGAGGAAGAGGAGATCTGTGGAGCTGATACAATGAATAAAGAGGGAGAACTATTTCTCTGCCAAATCAATAGAGACCTTTGACTCCATTCCGTATGAACACAGATTGTTCAGCCAGACTTCGTCCATATTCACATTGATTTTCATGCCAAGAATTCAGGTTATGATATGATTAGTTATTTATATGATTAGTTATTTATAACGTGCTTAATAGCCGGAGTTTTCTAAGCGCAGACCTGGGGATTGAACCTGTGTTGCTCCATGTCATCTTGCTTCCAAGGTGAGCACGTTGCCGCTGAGCTATCCTCCCGAGACCAAATACTAAATGGTTACAAATAACCAGATGGGAATTGCTACAGACGATCAACACAACCATAAAGTGATTCAATGCTATCAGAGAAGAGCTGAGAGCCATAAGATTGATGACTCTCCAGAACAAATATGTCTTGGACATGATCACAGCTATGGATTGAAGTGTTTGTGCAAAAATCAAAGAATCATTTTGCACATTCATACCTTCTCATGATGATGAGAATGGCACCATGACAGAGGCCATACAGATGCTGGCGAAGCTACACGTCCAGATGACAGACGAAGTAGAAGACATTGCTGATGACAGCTGGTTTGGTTCACTGTTTTCAAGGGTTCCACAATGGATGGCAGACAAGTTCAAGTTCCTTGGAGCCCTAATAGTGTTGGTGTTGCTAGGATTCCGTGTGATCAAGATAAAACATGCAAGAAGACAGAAAAGAAAGCCATAGGGATGAAAATGATGATTGATGTTGAATAAAGATGGAAAGCCAAGGATGTCTGGAGATGAAGACTGAAGGGAGAGTGGTCGATGAATCGCCCAGAGGGGGGAGTGTAGAGAAGGAGCTAAGTACGCCCACCTCAACCATCTCACCTGCAGCACCTGTATGTTGGGTCCCAGAGTGGGAAACATGTGCGGTTCCAGTAAAAGTACTGATACCGAGGAGAATCAGGGAGGCACGGTTCCCGTTAAGAAAACCATACCAGCATACAAGACAGTATAATGGTTGTCTGAATGAAATCCCTGAAGAAGCAGAGAAAATGAATGACGAAGAAGAATAGTGATGTCACCATCACCAGAGACATCATAACAGAGTAATGCTGGCGAAAAGAGAAGAGATGCAGAAACTAAAAGAATGTAGACTAATCTATAAAGGCATCAAGAAAGTACCAAGACTGAGGACATCTTCGGGTCAAGATGAAGAAACCTATGCTGCAGACATAAGGGAGAGATCAAGCTATTTTCACACATGTATACATGCAAAGAAACTCAAGCAGATGAAGTATTCTTAAAAGGCTAGCTTTTTAGAGAATAGATTGTGGCATGCGCCAACATGTACACATTTATATATTGGAGTCCGTAAAGGATGGATGCTCCCATTACAAACAAAGGCAGTGCTGAGCGAAAGAAAGAAGACCACGTTTTCATTTGTCGCAGTTAAAAACAAGTGTATTACAGGAGAAACTCGGAAAGGCGAAACTGGATTAGCCAAGAAGCCAAGGCTATCTAAGACAAGGGTGAGCTGACATTGGATACAAATCGTGAGAAAGAACGAAGCTTCAGTTCAGAAGGCATGGACAAAATCAAGAAGACGTAAGAGGGCTTTTAAAGAACAGTATTTTAATACACTGGAAGGCTTGATTTCATAGTCTTAAGTCATGTGGGGAGAAGAAGTTGGGCGAGCATGATGGTCCGACCTATGCACAAGGGCAGAATATGCCTTCACTCCCCTGAATTTGCCGGAGCAAAGAACATGTTCAAGGCCGAGTTAAAAAAACTAACTGACAGTAGGCCACTGAGGTGATGATGGATGGATATGTTAATTGGTGGGAAGCTCAGGTTAAGACTAGCTCATCTGTACCTGGATGTTCAGCATGGATGTTCACCCTGCTTACTGCCAATGTAGGTTGAGAAGGCCGTGAAGGAGGTTAAAAAGTAACCAATGATAGAGGCCTGCATGATTAAGGGTCCTATAGTTGTATAACCAATTAGACATTGTGTATTTAGTGATGTTTATAGTGACACATTTTGGGCAAGGGCTTAGTTGCCCCACCTGATGTTAAGAGATCTATCACATAATTCCACTGCCCTAGACGAGTATGGATCGTACACCTATGTGATCCTTGTAGAACCTATCAAATTAGCCTTTAGGTTTTTGTAGTTTGCCACATAGGATGACGTTCGTGATACGTAGGTTAAACGTCACCTTTGACGGTTTTTTACTATAGGAATGTACGTTTTTTTCTAAATACTTTGAGAAGTCTTGAGAGAGATCATGAGGGATGTATGTTGATGTCCGTTGTACTCCCTGTTTTAGATAATTGAGATTAAAACAGTATATTTTGCCAACTACCTGAGTTGTGCCTATTATTGATGTCTAAGTAAACTCTACATAGCATTTTTCAACCCTAGACAGACAGCTCTCAAGGGTTAAGACAACAGCATACATTTTTCAACCGTATTAGGGGTTGTCGGCGCAGTAAAGTCTTAGCCCTTGAGGTTGAAGCATTGGGACATTGACTCAAGGGTATGGGGTTCTATTTCCAAATAAATGTAGATCTGCGCAACATCAGCACCTGCTTACACTCCTGAAATTTAAATAAACTATACCTAGCACCATAAACCCAAAGAAAAAAATGAAACATAGTATTCTGTAAAAGTCAAGGCTCTTATGTTCCCATTAGTCTATTTTTTATGTTTATCCATACCTGTAGTAACAGCCATTTCTTCCAGATCACTATCCTCAACCTTTTCACCTATTTCCCTCACTGGCTGCCCCTGTGGCAGATCCGATACAGACTCTTCAGATTATTTTTCTTCGTTAATGTTTTCTTTTTTTCCCATATATCCGTCCTCCTCGTCTGATTCACCTGCAACATTGCCTACTTCAGCACTAGTGTATTCCACTCTTTTTCCTTCAATGTCCTCTTTCTCATTTGTTTCTTATTGTTCCACATACAAGAAGGCATCTAGCACCTCTTTCCTCTGGTCCTCTTCTGTATCCTTAATTGGTGGAGGAAAACTCAAGTTATTACCCTTGCTCTGTAATGCATTGATGAAAGATTGAGGACGAAAATGACAAAACTAATTCCAAAGTTTACATCTTTTATGCTCTGGGAAATCACTTTTTACATGAGCCACATTTTCACAGTTAGAACACATTACAATCAGCATTAAAATGACCCCCTCACCACAGCATCTACATGTGTTAGACCATTCACTGCAATTTACACATCCTCTATTGGCTCCTATCCTAAAGGTAGGTGACAAATGCTTTAATCCCCTTTCCTTGTGGGTAAAGCCCCAGTGTTACAAAAGCTTTCCATTAACTGGGTCAAATGTTATCAGCATTCCATATCTTCTCAACATGAGACACCTCAGTGCAGTGAATGTCCAACCATATCTTTTAATCCATGTCAGAAACTGATTTCTCATTGGACATCTTCATAATCACTGTTTTACCTCTTGTATCTGTGAGTGCCTCCAATGTACATTTCTGTACTGTTAGATCCCCCTTTTCCTTTTGGAATGTATCCCAGAAAATGGTAAATTCTGAAAGCCCCTAGAAACTAACATCCCATTCATTTACACCGGGAAAAGCAATAATAAAATTAATGTTTCTGCTCCAATTTTAAACAAATTCTGAAAAGGCTTTACACTAAAATCCAATCTGTTCATCTCTATCTTTTAAACACCTTCTAGTAACTTCTTGTGGACAGTAAATGTAACACAACATCTCTTCTTTCCCCCGACCACATGCTTGGAGAAGCCATTTTTCCACTAAACTACCATCTACTTTCAAGAAAAACAAACAAAAAAGGAAGAACATAGTAGAAGAACGAACTGCCTGTGAAAGAAAGGCTGAATCTTCTGATCCACGTGACCTCTGTGCTCCCTCAGAAGTATCCCTTGGGAAAGTCATTGGGCCTCATTACACGGTAGGCGGTGGACCAAGGTGCTATTATCACCTTGGTCCATGCCGGTAAAATACCGGCACCGCCTTGGAGGAAAGGGGAATTACCGCCCCATAGGGCATAATGGGAATGGGGAAGGTGCTAATTATGGTACCGCAAATTGCGGTACCCTAATTAGCACCCTGGTCCCTTTGCGGGTTGGTTTTTAACACCTGCTAAAAAGCAGGCGTTAAAGTACCAACCCGCAAAGGGACCTCGTAGTAAGGCGGTAAGGGTTAACGGTCACCGGTAGCATTACCGGTGACCGTTAACCCCTACCGCCTTCCGTGTAATGAGGCCCATTGTCTAGCCTTTGGGGGCACATGAACGAATTACACCTTCTGTCACCATCTTTCTCTCACTACTGCCCTCTCGACTCACTAGTACCTTTTTAAACCTGTAGCCTAAAAACTCACAGGCAATCGCCTTCCCTCAGCCTCGACCAGTATATTCCAAACCTTCAACCACAGTATCTGGACTGTCCAGACCTACTGGGTGGAGGAGGCTTCAGCTCCCACCTTTGTCAACCACAGTTCCAGGACCTGCGACAAAAGTGATAAACACTATACTGCTGTAAATCCAAGAAGCAACCAATCGACAACACAAGCCTCTGCCTCATTTGTGATCGCCAGGGTGGTCTCTAGGCCCCTACCTCAGACCTATACCTGGGCATAACCATCCCACATATGGTGACTTAACGCATAACCGAAGCATGATTCCTCAGATCAACCCTCCATACCGTCACTTTTCACCCTGCCATGGCATTAAAGAAGGGGAAAGACCATGTGTAAATCATACTTGGTCCCATCCGAGAGCATTGCCAGTGATTAACATTAATTAATAATCGTCCACCTTCACATATATTGATTATAGTTTGTCTTCATAATTGAGAGGGGGTATGCCTAGATGTCGGTCCCTTGCTCGCAGCAGCAAAGGAACCAATCTGCACCTTAGCTGAGCCCAAACAAGGCTGAAACACGTCTGTTGTTTCTCATGTTTCTGTGCAGAGGAAGCATGGCCTATCAGTTTGAGATGGTCTGCACCCATTGGTGGCAGGACTAAGACTTATTTGCATATACCTGGTCAACCTCTGTAATTGCATAGGCTAAAAACGATGGTGTGGAAGGTTGCCCAGAGCATTATCAGTGGTTAAGATGAATTCATAGCTTCCATCCATCTTATTTTTTGCTTATAGTGTGTCGCACTAATTTAGCTAGGATATGCCCAGATGTGAGTTGATTGCTCACTGCGCCATAGAGACCCAAGCTGCGTGTTACTGATGAAGCCCATCAAGTCTGGAAGTCATGTGGGGTTGCTTGTGTTTCCTTGTAGAGATGATGTGGTCTACCAATATGAGATGGACTAATCCCATTGGTGGTAGGACCAAGACTTGTTTGCATATGGTTGGTCTCCTCCTGCACTGGCACAGAGGGGCTAAAATAATGGTGTGGAGAGTGGCATGTGCATGTGTTGAAGAATAATTCCCAACCTTTCACCCACCACAATGTTGGTTATACCATCTAGCACTGAGTCAATTCTGATCAAGGCGGTGCATAGCAGAGTTGCATTCTGAAGCCAGGAACATGGGGTGAGGTTTGTAGGGAGAAAAGGGTGCAACACAAACTGTACTATCTGGCAAAGGGGAGCATCTGTGTCAGCAATAACTGCATCCCTTGAGTACAAGTTGGTTTTACCTGTGTGAGCTTATATCTCAGAGCCTACATGGACAATCTCCAGTCTGTGTAGGGTCATTTTCCCATCTTCCTCAAGTTTGTCCTATAATAGTCAAATGTGGGATTCCACAGACCTTGCATTCTCTCATTCACTTGCCCGTTCTGAACACTCACAGGGCATAGTAGGTCTGTCTTCCCCGCCCCATTGTCTCTTCTTCTTTGTTTTATTCAAATGTTTAACATTGTTGTAATTACGTTGTCTATCATCCTCTGCTCCCTCCCTGTTGCACTTTGAAACGGTGTTTGCTTCCTGTATAAACACCTAACAAGTAAAAAATAAATAAATAAATAAATAAATAAATAAATAAGTAAGTAAGTAAGTAATAAAAAAATAAATACATGTTCTAGGGTCAGGGTAGTTGGGAAAAAAACCTAAAGGATCTAGAGTAGAACTAAACAATCAAAAACAGGTATATTTATTAAGGAACACATGTTGATATGGGTGGGGCAAATTAAGAACCAGCCTGTGAATTTGTGATTGCCTGATACAAAACATCTGCCTGAGTACTAATGTATGATATCCCTTATTAGCAATCCTACATTCCCTGGCCTGACTTTCCTTTGTGGGAGGGTTCCCCTTAAACATGGGAGATGGGCCTGCTGACTGGAGAAATTGGGGTATAGGGAAACCAGGTCAACTTTAAGGAATATTTATTTGCTGAAGAGGCTGAGAGGTTTTGTGCATTGAGCTGTCTGCCTCCGACACAGACATATTTTCCTCTTGCCCAGTCTTTTGGCTCCTAATCTCATGCCCATCCCATGTCACTCTGTGACTTTGTCACTTATCAGAAAGACATGTTAGAAGATCTTAGCCCTTGCGAAGTTATAATTGTAATGACCGGAGTGGGGAATCTGTACTTCTGCTGTCTATGTGGTAGGGTAAAGGCACAGAACTCTCCTGAAAGGCTCTCAATTTGGTAAAATGTGGCGAGCAGCCAGGCTTAAGCTTTCAGGAGGTGATGCAGGCAAGTTCTTAAGTACAGTATTTTCCAAAAGCACCCACAAAGCAATGTTCACACACTATGTTAGGTGATAACACAGCTTCTTTATATAAATGAAGGTCTACTACCTCTACAATAAATATACCTTTGTACTTGGACTATTTATTCAAAGAATGCAAATATATACACTCTATGTGGAACCACACATTACTTAAATCCAGTAATAGATGCACTTACTGCAGACAGTTTTAAATAGGCAGGTTGATTCTTAAATTAGGTGTTCAACAAAGGATAAAATGAAGAGCTGTTCTGCCAGAAGTCCAGGCTGGACCTCAGTGGCAGAAGACATAGAGAAAACACACACAGAGAAGTGGGAGGACAAGGACTCGGAGGACCTATTCTTCCATACAGCATTTCCAATATCACAATCATGTTAACACATAACTAGATGTGTATTCATATGGCTTGTCTGAAGTCCATGATAGCTATTTACTATGAATATCATTGGGTGTGATAAGAGGCTGCTGGTCTCAAAGTATTGCGTCCGTCCTTCAGTGCGTTAGATTGAAAATAAGATATTTCAAAGGTGCCTGCTCTTTTGAGATACATTTTGAGTATAACGAGATCAAGTGGTAGTGCTGAGGTGCAGTGAAATGCTGTGGTTTGAATGCTGTGGCACAGAGTGTGTATGTGTTAACCTACTAAAAGGTGATTGGTACTGCATTGAGGTTGTGTGGCCTCTGTCCTCTTGCCTCTTGTGAGGTGTGATTTCTATACATCTCGGATGCACAGTCTAAGTGTCCTGATTACTGAGGTGCCTTCCTGTGCACAACCCTGTTTTCCATGAACCAATTACATTCCCGACTTTAAAGAGAGTTATGATGCCGATCCCACCGACCCACCAGGTCTTTCAATGACCTTTTACGGCCGTCTCTCTTCGTGCTTTGCAAATGCTGCTGGGCTACTTGACCCTGCCATACTTTTTATTTTTCTGGTACTGCACAATGACGGAAATGATAGGAACAGAGATGAGTATATACCAGAGTAAGATGTCTGCTGCTGTGTTTACCATTAAAGACCTTCTGCAATGGACCTTTACTCTTGGAATTTGCTTCACATTGGCCCTCATTCCGAGTATGGTGGTAGCCATGGAGCAACTAGCTCCATGGCTGCCTCCCACACCGGTACCGCCTCCGGCGTCGTTCAATGGGGACTTACCGGTCCATTCCGACCCTGGAGGGACCGGTAAGTCCCCATTGAACAAACCATTCCCCATTCCCATTTGAGCCGCCATAGGGCTCAATGGGAATGGGGAGGGCGCTAATAACGGGCTCGCGACTTGCGAGCCCGTTATTATTGCCCTGGTCCTTAACGGGTCCCATCCAGAACGGCTGGTCAGACCAGCCGTTACTGGTGGGACCCGTTAAGGGACCTTGTAGTAGGCCGTTAAGTGATTACCGGCACCGGTCTCCTTACCGGTGCCCGGTATCCCTTACCGCCCACCTTGGAATGACCCCCATAGTCTGTTATATCTCTTACTCCAGTGAGGGAAAAGATCACCTGCAGAAAGGATAATTGATCATCAATATGAGTAAGGGTTGCATGGTGTTCTAAAGGGAGTGGCACCTTTACTATATTGTTCTGTACTGCATTTGAGAAATACAATATCTTTTTAGGTTCTGTGCACTAAAATTACTTTTCATGTTGTTTTGCTTTATTATTAGGTGCATGTGTGATATATTTGATTGCTTGCTTCAGGAGGAGGATGATATACTGTATTGCTTCTGAAACCTCTCATCTCCTCTCATCTCCTCAATTCACAAATACAAAAATACGCCATTCTTTTTGGACTTGTGCACTGCAACATACGTCTGATTTTACTGTGCTTTGACATGGAAATCATCCCCTCCCTCTTACTGGTGCAAACTATCCCTTTGTGTGTTCTCAAATGTTGGATGTAGCTGGCCATTACTGTCCAGTAGCGAATTGTCCTTCTGCCTTGCTTTTATTTTCCAAAATAGGGTAAAATAAGATGTGATGTGCCCTACACACTAGAGGTGCACTGAGAGTGGGCAACTTGAGAGGGGAAAAAAGGTTGATTGTCACCTAAGATCCTTAACATGACCAAGTTGAAGCAGGTGTTTCACACAGAGCACTGGCTTTGTGACAAGAGAGGGCTTCACAGACAAGCTTTTCACAAACGTAACCTACATCAGCTTGGATGTTTCAACCGGATGATATTTATGGACATCTGTCTACTAATCTATAACTTAATCATCCAATAAAATTCCATGTATGGTGGGGCATTATTACCAGCCATAACCTGGGGACCAGAATCATCATTGACCGGATAATGGCTAGAGCCTTCTTAAAGAACTTTGCCTGTGGCATTCTGGTGCAACATGTCAAACGGCGTATGCCCAGGCCAATCAAACTACTCTGAATCATTTGTACAATGGCCAAAAGCATTCTTTCAAAGAGGCGTTCATAGAGAGCCAGGGCTATGTTGGGTCAAGACTCTGCCTTGGTCTCTGGACCTAAAACTGGTTGAAATGCTCTGGTAACAAGGCTATTTGGAACATGTTCATGAACCCAAGAATAAGACGGAGACGGAGCAGGTAGCAACATCATTATTCGGTAGGGGGACTTCACAAGGACATCTCTGCTGCTGTACAATTTGCCATGTGAGAAAGTATATTTATTTATTTATTTGTTTATTTACTTTTAAAATGTGTATAGCGCACCCAACCCGATGGCATCTGGGCATTGACGGAGCAGGAAGCAACAACAGGTTGCATGAACAGGTGGCATCAACAGGTAGCAGCCAACCCGATGGCGTCTGGGCATTGACGGAGACAGAGCAGGTAGCATTAACAGGTAGCATCAACAGGTAGCATCAACATTATTCGGTACGGGGACTTCACAAGGACATCTCTGCTGCTGTACAATTTGCCATGTGAGAAAGTGTATTTATTTATTTATTTGTTTATTTACTTTTAAAATGTGTACAGCGCACCCAACCCGATGGCATCTGGGCATTGACGGAGCAGGTAGCAACAACAGGTAGCATGAACAGGTGGAATCAACAGGTAGCAGCCAACCCGATGGCGTCTGGGCATTGACGGAGACGGAGCAGGTAACATCAACAGGTAGCATCAACATTATTCGGTACGGGGACTTCACAAGGACATCTCTGCTGCTGTACAATTTGCCATGTGAGAAAGTGTATTTATTTTTTTTATTTTTTTTTTAAATGTGTATAGCGCACCAAACCCGATGGCAACTGGGCATTGATTCCAGTGGTCATCGAACAGAATCTGGCTGCACCGATCATGTGAGCATGGATCTTCATGAGTGCACTGCACCTTCCCATCTCTCTGCCTTCAACCTGGGGAGGACAACAGGTGCACCATAATGTATTCAAACAGCACACAATTCATTCTCATCGCATGCCTCTACAAATTAAATAAGGGTTAATTCATAAAAACACGATCTTGGGTACTCATTTAGCATTCGAGTGCCAAACAGGCTTTCCAGTGGTCATAAAGCATCATCGGATGCCTCCACCCCCAGACAGCACAAGATGCCACATGCTGCCTACTGGATCTAGCACACATGCGATTCCAACACCTTACCAGTCACACCCTCCAGTCAAAAATATGCCAACATGCCCCATTTCATTCTGGAAAAACAAACTTGATAGGGCACTTAGTGTAAATGTAAACCACAGTATAGAATGGAAAGGTTACAAAGGCCAGGCTGCCTCTGCCCCCTATATGCCACCCCCCACAATGTAGCCATCAAAGCAGTGTGAGATCCTCAGACATTTCGCACCAGTACCCACTGCAGTGTGCACCTACTGAAAAATAATCCCGCCAACCTGGCTAGTGAGGTTAGTGTCCTGACTACTTCAAATATTCATATCTGCTGGACATTTTTATAAATAGTGGTGAATTGTGTGAATGAAATGTGTGTTTTGGATGAAGAAATAGAGATATGTACAAGTGCCATGCTCAAGTGTAGCAAGGATCTCCTGTGAGCAGCCAAGTGCAAAGAACTGCTGCAAATATTGTGCCCATTCCTGCTCCTCCCAGTGACCTCTGGCACACCCAGTGACTCTAATAGATGCTTTCCCAAGTCAACAAGAACCACAAATGCCATAATGCTTTTCTGAATTAAATGAGTGGCGCGGACTTGAAAATGGTGTGATAGGTGTACACAGTCATCTGTTTTGTGGTAGGGGACACATGGCAGTAGACAGTCAGACGTGCATCACTGTGCCTCCAACTCATGAGGACATTCAAAATGCATGCTTTTGCCAACAGAAAAATAACAAGGAACAGTAAATACATTCGATGGTATGTCTGTGTAACAGTACAACTGGGTTTGCAGTTCACAGTGTGGTGTAATAATGTCTGGGAGCGTTGCATAATGTGACACTTATGTGCGATATGGTGGCAGCCCTGCTTCTACCACACACAGTGATTAAGAGTCATGGCAACGGTGTTTCCCAAAGGCCACCTTATAGTGGCATTACTGTGCTTTTCTGGTATAGGTAGTGTTGTGTTGTCACTTACAATAAGTATGTTGTGCTGTGAACTATCATTTTCAAATGATCTTCTGTCAGTGACAGTGTTGTACTGTGCGGCCCCTGCTGCTTTTGTGTTCAGGTGTGTACTTGACAACTCATTATCAGACTCTGAGATGTCACCCTTGTTCTGTTGTAAGGTGCAGGCTGATGTAAATTGAACACTACTGTGCAAGATAATATAGACCTCTCTTGTAGACAATGGTTGAAAAGGACCATGCACTGACCACTGATGCAGATTTCTGAGCTTTTCAGTTATGCAGTGGCTATGCTGCATCCATCTCACACCTGCCGATGGTGTGGTGTGGAAGGCTTGATGTCGCGTGTAGAACTAAACGGCAGTCACACTTATGAGTGCTCCTCAGATTGGGAAGAGAAAGACGCCTGTCAGCCCATGAGCTGTCCTCATTCTGAGTGAAGCACGTATTCTTCCACTGTGAACAGGTAGTGCTTAGATGGAAGGTGCACACTCTTTCACATTAGTGCAGTTTTAGGGGGCGGAGGGACGTGCACACGCTTACTCTAGAGTGTTTTCCAAGGATGACGCGTGGTGCAGGGTCTTTGGCCTCGTCTACCCCACAGCACTTTGGGCCACATCACGGGTTGGGTGGAGCGGTAAACATGTGGCAGTAGCGCTATAACCGCCACATTACCACTGCGCCCAATCCGGAGTTTGTGCGGCACTCGGAGCATTCACCTCCAGCTTTGTGCGCCAACTTCCTGCCCATTTTCAGTGCATTTCCTCTGGCGCAATTAGCACAGTGATATATGCACCGAAAATGGCGCCTAGAGTCCTATGGACTGAAAATGAATGGGCATTTACTGCGGCAATGCTATTTCTGTTGGGCAGTATCCCGGAGGATTTACCTCCGGAATACCGCCCAACTGGTGATGAGGCCTTTTATCTTTTGATGTTTACTAATTTTGATGGCTGCATCCTATGTCAAGTAATGGATCCGTTTTGATTTGGACTTTTAGAGACAGAAAAATAACACATAACATTTTACTATTCTTTTAACATTTCATTTGCTGTGATTGATTTGACATGAACTACACAATAAATGAATACATTTATAATATATTACTGTACATGTTGACACTGCTGTACAATATTTACAATCAGTGGGATGTTCAGAGAGGGATCATTCTCTTTTGTGCTGTAGCAGTAATGTCGGGGGCGGGGGGGGAGGGGGGAGTGGGACACACAAGGTTGAAGCATTCTGCCTTTCCATTCACTATGTCCCATGTATCGTATTTCTTACAATCCTGGGTATGATCATCTATAAACCTCGAGGAGAAAAAAGAGGAAAATTGTGGGTCTCAGATCAAGGGATAGGATGCGTTGTTGTCTAGTGCATAAAGTTGATTGCAAAATTGTATGGTCCAAACAAAAAAAATGTGTGGGGGGTCAAGGAGAGGGGCCCGAAAGTGGATACTTCCCTTGCTTATATCCCAAAACCTTTGTGCACATTTTGTTGGAGAATTCTGGTGGGATTTCATGTAAGCTATTTACTTACAATGGCTTACAACAGTGATGCTCTCTTCCCCCAACACTTTAAAAACTTTATGTAGCTGAGTTCCTTCTGTTTTTCTTTAAACACGCTCAATCCCACCCAAACTTGATAATATCCATAATTCTTGTTTCACGTACACAAATGCTACAGTGCAAGTCAATCAGATCCTAACAGATCTCCAGTAAAAGATGACTGCTGTGGCAGTTCATTGTACTGAGAGAAAAGGTTGAGTTTATGCACCCCAGCCTGCTTGAACAAGTCAAGCACTATAACTATTTAATTCTGTACTTTTCATTTAATCTCAAATTGTCTTATCATCTGTCTATGTAATTGGACAGAGATAGGAACATCACGGCCGTGCTCAGCTATTTAGGAAAAACTATGGAGGACTGAAGATGTTTTCCTTGTTTAACATCTAACACAATGGTAGTAGTGTATGGTGCAGTTATTGCTTCTTCTGTACGCTTAAAACATTGGAAATCACATTTCGGAAAAGAGTTAATGGCCTACCTAAAGAAAGCCCTAATGCAACTTTATATTTTGAACTGGGTCTGTGTTACACTAAATGCATAATTCATGTTGAAATAATTCAACATTCAGGGAGATGAACCTTGACGCTACCCGTTTCCCCTGCTAAACAAGGCATACAATAGATAATAATTAAACAATTCGACTCAGAAGATAATCAACTCTGAAGAATGGGTCTTGAGAAAGTGTTTTCCCGAGTTAGGTACCACAACCGTCAAAGTGTGTACTGCAAAGCCAAAATATGTTCTCTGTTCTAGCGTTGGTACGTGCACAGATATGCTTACAATGGGAGGTACACGCATGGAATTGAAATCAGTTTTCAATTGACACTGTGGAGTGTATGTTCCTTATGTGTGTGTAAAGAATGGAGAGTGTTCTACTTACAGCTTGTGTGCTACTCTTCGACTTTAGAACCAGGGACCAAAAATAGGAAGGAAAGTGGTAATCCTAGTGCAAGCTAATTAAATGTTTCTTGGTCATGTGGAAAAGGTAAACAGCTGGTAAAGGTTGTTTCATTGGGTGCTAAATCACTTTTAGGATTCTGTGTATGATGTTATAGTATTTCTTTTAAATGTAAATGTTCATTTTGCGAAATGTTACTCTTTATCATGATATATTATCTTGTGCAACAGTAATTGTTTAACGTTGCACTTTAAATTGTTGGTAATGGTATTTTGTCAAACTATCGAGAAAAAAGATAGGTAGGCGGCATAGAAAAAGCAGACATATCACATAGAACCGAATTTTTATTTGAAAAACAAATTGCATTTCTCCAACCCATCAAAGTCAATTTTTGTAAACCAATGCTCATACTGATCAGAAACTGCCCAAAAAATAGTACAGGGCGAGGACCTTATCAACCAAAGAGCGTTTACAGATGCATAAAATGACCTGCCTGTCCTTCATAGTAATGGGTCTCATTGGGTAGTCAGGTAACAGGGCATCAACGCTTGCAACGATAGGGTTTGGGGTAAAGGGCAAAGGGCATTTGGTAAAATTGGCAGCAACCAGGACAGGGGAGTGTGAGCTAGCACTGATGTAACCGTCATGCCCAGCATGCAAGAAGCTGTCATAGGCAAATCAGCAATGGGAGTGGTGTTATTGGAAGGGTGGCCTTGATGCCAGTCAGATTAATAGTACTTTTAAAAGGGTAGGAGAAGACGGGAAGAGGATCCAAAAGGGCTTGGGTAGAACACGCAAATTGTTCCTTCCATAGTTCATCCTTGATGATACAGTGGATATCAAAAGAGGAGACCCCTGCCTGACCCCCGCCCTGTGTTTAACCTTGCTGTTTGGTTTGTGCAGCCAGCTCAGCATGCCCCTTTTGTATGGTCTCTTATGAGATGTACTGTGTTTCTATGCAGGTTAAAATGACACTTTTGGCAGCATTTTATATGATATGGTATGATATGATGTGGCATTTATAACGCACCTGTACACAAGTGGTAATAGGAGTGACAAGACAAGGAGGGGGAAAAAAGGGAGGACAAAATTACTATTTTACTAGGCCCTGTGTCATTCGGATCACGCAAGTGCAGGAAGAGGGAAGAGGAGACGTGCCAGGGGGTACGGGAAGGGCGAAGTGCAGTTAACTCACAAGTTGGCTCATAGGTGCAGAGAGAAGGGGATGTGGGGTTTCAGATACAGATCTTTAAGTGATGGGGAGCCCGGAGGCAGTGTGAGGGCAACTGGACATGCAGGAGCCTGGGCCCAAGTTTTGAGGGTGACCAGTGCGCAGAGCAGAGCAGTCAGGTGCATCAGCAGGTGAGAGGAAGAGAGAAAGCAGAAGTGAAAAGGAAGGTCTTGAGTTGCTCCCGTAACCGGAGGTGGTTCTGCTCAAGTTTGAGAGAGGCAGGGAGGCTGTTCCAGAGGGAGGCCCTAGCCAAGGAGATAGAACTTCCCACAAGTCTCTGCTCGGAGAAGAGCCTGACCCTCAGAGAGTTGTAGGTGGATGAGCAGAGAACTCGACAAGGAAGATGTTTTTGAAGAGAATGTTGGAGGTCGAGCGGTCCCAGGCCCCAGAAAGCCTTGTGGGAAATGCAAAGGGTCTTGAAGTTGATCCTTGCAGCCACGGGGAGCCAGTGAAGAGATTTCAGAGCTGGAGAGATACGATGCCTGGCTTGAGGCCAAGGACAAGTAGATTTATTGTAAATCTACTGTGTGGCTAGGAGCATATGGTCATGGGTAACCTTGGATTAGTACTGCACATGTCGGCTATTTTATGGGCATCCCCTTGCACCTTCTGCCCTTCTGCATTATCATCGAGTTTGTTTGGCAGGTTGCTTTGGCACCTTCTGTTTGACACAAACAATAGTGCCATCCAGTGGCTTAGTCTTCAATGCCTCATCCAAGACCTTTTTTAGGGTGGGTCAGCTGAGGCGTTGGCACTTAGGAAAACAAGCATACATTATGTATGGTATTGTATTTTGCACAATATGCAGAGTAAGAGAAGAGGGTGAAGTCAAATGGTTTTTGGTGGTGATCCTGGTTGCACGTATTTTAGTCAATGAAGATGACCATTTCTTTTTAAGTGGATAATGGATTCCTGAGGATGTAATTCCACCGGATGGCATGGGGCTTAGTAGAGTGGAAATGAGATCAAAGTGTGTGACACCCTAAACATGTCTTTTGATGGATACTCAGAAAACAAATTGGGCTATTAAAAATCACAATACATACTTTGTAATAACTCTGTGTTCAACCATTTCCCTGAGTATAGAACACATACATATAGTACTGTACTCCCATATTAAACTCTTCCAATGCCCATAGAAACTGTATTGATTTGCAGTATGAAAAGATACAGGAAAGAGACATATCATATAGTAAATTATCTTCAGCGATTATTAGGACTTCTTCATCTGAGCCCCTTGGCTTTTGGATGATGGCTACTTCTCCTTTTGTGACCTTTATATTTTCTTTGTATTCACCACATGTCCAAACACAGATCTATAGATGAACTTCAGCTGATTGTGTGGCGTGTTCCACCTAGTATATAACTTAGTTTCCTCCATTTAGGGCTTGAAAAATGCAGTCTTAAATCTTGAACTTACCTGTAGTAATGATAGCACTTGGAATCTCTCATTTTTAGAAATACACTACAAAGACCCATGATATGTCAGCAGACATTTTATCAGCACATTTCTATATTTTAGCATTGGCAATATAAAGCGGGAGTCACACTGAAGGAGTGGATTCGCAATGCAGGGTAGCTGCCAAGTACCCTCAATACCCTAAAACTATATTGCAGTGCTCCTCAAAGCTGAAAAGTGACCCTGGTGGGAGGTGGAAGAGGGAGGCTCAAGATGAACAGTGACTTTTCCGGATGGAACTTTCATGCAGTGATTATGTTATGATTATATTCCTGTTCATTGCTGCCATGCAATGCAACTCCCTGCCAACAAACTTCAGAACAGAAACCTCCCACCTAATCTCCCACAAAGCTATCAAAACACTGTTATTTGCCTGAACGTTCTGGCTGTTTAGCCAACATACATAATATGCCATGTAATGTACCTGATGTCAATACCTAATTGTAAGTAATGATTTTACATGCAACACTTTATGTGCGCTCCATGTAACTAAGCCGCTTTCTACTTGCAACAGTGCCTCAAGCCCTTGGGCTGTTTGTGCACTTATAAATTTAAATACATAAATGTAATGCTAAAAGAGTTCTATACTGCACCATGCACAACGGTAGTGGTCTAACAGCACCAAAGGTTGTCCAGAGGGTGGCATAGACAGATTGTGGTCTGTGAGAGAATGGAAAAGGGTAGCAGAGAAGGGTAAAGGAGAAGAAAGATTAAAGGCAGGATTTAGGTGAGAAATGGAAAGATGGAGTTTGTGATAGTTTGCAGGTCTCTAGAGTCAGTGTAGAATGATCAAAAGCATAGTGTGTGTCAGAAAAGGACACATGCTTAATGCTCCTGCGAATCAGCATATACCCATTTGATCATTGCTCGCCACATCTTCCAAGGCCACCACAAGGCCACCACAAGAACATTCACTCACTACCTGCAATCGAGAATGCTTCAATCAAGCAACAATTCCCTTCAAAGTTCAGACAGGAAATGCCTCAGGGTATCCTCCACCCCCTTCTTCTCTCTGATTCCCAAATGTCTGCACACTAGGGAAAACCACCTTACCTTTGAACACAAAAGGTGAAAGCCTGACTATGCAACTAAAAAAGCAGAAATGCTCACTCTCTGTAGCATTAATCAGACAAAACTGATTCTGCACGAAATTACAACATGCGACAAATCCAGACACAAAACATCACTCAAAGACTTTGGGAGATCAGACTATCTCAGGTTAGTCATTTTGCAATCTCAGAATATAATTAGCCAGATGTTCTCAGAGATGAATAGTTGACCAGCAAGCGAGGGATCAGCCAAGAGGTTTCAGGAGATCAGATATAGGTCAGTCTCAACTCACCCTTCAAACCATAGTGGAATGGCAAGTCATCATTAATGCAGAGGATAAACAAGCCACCAAGAAAATTTGACAAACAGTTGTACCCTAAATTATCCTTCTTGTTTAATGTCATTGTCACCTCTTTAGACCTTACGCTAGTCACACAGTCAACCCTTGCACATGGTAGCACCTGCCTACAAATACAAATCAGTAACTGCACCGCTCACTCCTCTAGCACTATCTACCTACACCAGTGGCTAATTAGATCCTTCCAGAGCGTATTGACTTTGGGGTCTTCTCTATGGATGCATCACACCCTCTTTATTCTCCTGCCCAACACACTCTATCAAATGGCTGAGTAAGATCCATAGAGCCATGCACAGAAATTGTTTAGAAATATGATTTATTTACAACAGAAAAGAAAGGATATCTTCTATGACGTTTCGGCAAATCAAATTTCAAGAAAGTCTTTCCCTCTCTAGTAGTCATTTAAAAAAAGCTCTTTTTAAAAAGATAAACATGGATTTTGGGGTAACTCCTTCACACTCACAGTCTCTTTAAGTATTTGTTCCCAAAAAAGATCCTCTTTATTGTATCGACTGGATTTGTTGGGATATGAACACCTCACTTTCTTATCACACCACCACATGCTCATTACTCCCTCGCCATGGTATACAGCAGGTGACTGCCAATTACATTCAGTTTTCCACTGCACAATGCTCTCCGGGTGTGTTACAAGACTGACGGAACACACAACCTCTGACGCTATTGTCAAAGGAATTTAATAAGAGATAGTAAAACATACCACTATTGCATGGAATTTGGTTCAGGGTGGCTATAACATAAAGTTCCATGGGAAGCGTAATAGTTGAACTCAGGATTACATCTCAAGGACAGCAAACAAAGAAGTATACAGAAAATTCCATACATCAAGGTCTCCTACTTAATTCATTCTAGCTCTTGGTCTTTATCCCTTCATCTCAGAAGCACAAAACCTCTCTGCCTCTCTTGTAATATTTTGGGGCTTACTCCTCTTGGCAAGTGTTCAATGCCCTCCCCTTCACTGAGCCTCTACTTTTCTCTGTTACTTATTCCCCTCTTCCAGGACCAAGGGGTCTGCCCCTCTGTTCATGTCCCATCTTCTGGGGTGAACAGTCAGACTTTCCTTCTTTCACTGTCTCTCTCTTTCTCTTTCTGTCTCTCTGAACTGCAGCATCCCTCTTCAGGGCTCATTGGGTTCTCTGTGCCCTCACTGGAACATACTCATTTTCTAGGATAGAAAGGGTTTCTCCTCTTCTGTTACATGTCCTTTCTTCCAGGGGTAAAAATCACTCCCTCTTTCACTATTTTGCATGCTCCCTTGGGTCACAGATGTCTGAGATATCCCTTTATTCTGGTCTCAAAGAGCTCCTCTCTCCCTCACTGGAGGAGCCCACCTTACTTGTAGACTTAAAGGGGCATTTTTCTCCCACACTGGAGCATACATCTCTTCCATGCTCACGTGATTATCCTCTAACTCACTGGAACATACCCCAGAAGGGGCTCACCCCTTATTCACTGGAGCACACCCTCTTCTGGAGTTTGATGCAGTCACCTCTTCTTCACCAAAGCACACCCCATGCTGGGCACAATGGAATCTCCTCCTCTGGTTTGCGCCTGCTTCTTCAAAAGACGTCTCTCCACAATGCCCAGCCAAGAGACACTGGCTGCGATTCATAGCTTTAGTTGTAAAGTATTCACCATCATCCAATTGGATAAGGTACACTTTCAAATTAATCAGATAACTGGTTTCCTAGTTCAAGCCATGGGAAGGAAGTCATTTTCTCCCAATCTGTTTTAAACGCAGGCATTGATGTTGGCCTTCAGATCTGCTTTTCCCTTACCTCCACGCTGTTCCCCTGCAAGGAATATCATTTGGGGGTTTCCGGTGTTTGAAATACAAACACAAGAGACAGCAAAACCTCTGGTAATTTTCCCACCTATGAAAAATCATGTTTCGTTTTGGAAGAGGGAAGCACATATTTCTCACCTTAAATGCAGTAGCTTCAGGGGAGAAGAAAAGGCATTCTCCTGTACACACAGTGCCTCTTGGGGTGGAGGATTGGAATTAATTAGATGTTCTCTTTTTAGGATCCACACCTGCTGTCTACGGGGAATATCTGAATGTGCTAGTGTTTTCCAATAGCTTATCTTCCTCCGAATACATTGTATATATTCCAGAAGCCACTGCAGGTTTTGGGGCTGTAAACATGATGGATTTGTGTGAGTTGCAGTCTTGAATATCATAATCCTTTGCCACCTGGTAATTACTAAATAATGATTCTCTCAGGAAGTTCAGGAATAACTATGGGATGATCCAACTAACATCCCAGGTCTGACTTTGAGATACTCATTGGTAGGCTTTTTGGAGAGAATCCTGGTGTATTACTCAGCAAGGGCTAACCCTTCTCTTGTGCATTAATGCTTTGCATGGTGCTGGATAACACCCAGAATGTTTAACTCGTCAGGATGGGGTGCGCATCAAGATCCTGACTGCCTTACTCTCAAACAGAAAGTTAGCAGGATACAAGGTTCGCTCTGTGACTTTGTCACAGGTGCAAACAGGGTAAGTGAGCGCTTGTGTTTCCCTTGATGGGGAATATTGCTGCATGTGGTCCTGATCTCTTTCCCTTATATCGCCAGTACCAATTGGTGTGCACAGATGATGGTCTCCTGCCTGATAGAAGGGTGTGTGATGTCGGATGTATTGACCCACTAGGCTCTGCCCTGCGACATCCCTGTGTGCTGGTGGCACCAGAACCAGCAAGATGGTCGCAAAAAGCCCTAGGCGCACTAAACCTATGAAAATTGCACAGTGAATCTGGAAAAGATGGCTGCCAATCTACTTTGCCTGTGTCAGTGGTGGAACAGGAGACCACACTGCTGGAACCTGTCACTGGGCTGCCCACAGAGTGAAAATGGAAACTACATGAAAGGCAGTGCTTTATTGCAAGGAAACCCGGAAGTGCTCTGAAATCCTTTTTTTCTTGGTTGCTGAGATTACAAAATAATGGTTCCAAACATCAGAAAATATCCAACATCCTTGCTGGGTGTTACCCGTTACCTTATTTAAGGAATCCACATGAGCACACAATGCCAGGAAAAGCAGAATCTCTCCTAAGAATATCCACATTGAAAAGTGTGCTTGTCTGGGAAAAGCAGCCAAAAGATGGGTTTAGTACCACCGGCCACCTGCATGACAGCTGTCATTTAAGTGCATTAGAAGCTTGTTTACTAGGGCATGACCTCCTGCGAAGGTTGGCTCCCCTAATAGATTGTGTAAATAAAGTCCTCTGGACCCAGACTAGTCGACCCATGAAATTAAAAAGGAGTGTCAACCATGTTAGTTTAAACGGCACATGCCACATGGTTGAATAAAAATCTGACCAAATAGAATTTCACTTCCAGAATAATCCAATCCCAGACGTGACAGTAATAGCAGTAGGACAACAAACTGGTGATGGGGGGGTCCTCTCTATTTCTGAAAATCAACCTTCCTTCCATTCTAAGGAGGCATTCCACACTGGAAGGAAACACTCTGAAATTCTTTACAAATCCCCAATCAGAAAATCCCACTCCTATAGTCCGGAAAGATGAAAAATCAGCTCAGAGCCTGGCTGATATTCAGCAAATTGGAGAGCAGTTGTTCATCCCTATTCAGTTAAATGAGGGAAGGACTCTGTTCTCACCTGAGTGTGTGTGAACAAAGGTAAGAGCTTCATCAGATCAACTATTACAAGCCGCACTAGATAAAATTGTAGGCTGCTCCCCATCAGCACTGGCTTGGATAGCATCCTTTCTAAGTGATAGGAAGGCACGTATCCATTGGGGAGGTAAATTCTCAGAAGCAGCTCTCATCTTATTTGGAGTTCCGCAGGGAGCCAGTCTGTCTCCTCTGCTTTTTAATCTTTACATACGTAGCCTCTGTGACCTATCGCAAAGCATCAGCGTGTTTTTTACAAACTACGCCGATGATACGGAGCTGGTTTTCGAAATAACTGGAGATTATACGACAGATAGCGCTAAAATAGAGGAGGTTTATAAGATCATTGACATCTGGATGCAGAGGCACTGGATGTGTCTAAATAATAGCAAGAACGAGCTCATGATCTTTGGATCCCAGCATGTAAGATCCAAGTTAGGAGACCAATAAAGGGAATTTATGATAAAAGAAGCCAAAATTCCAGTGCTATCTCAAGTCAAAACATTAGGGATGATGGTAGAAGCATCAGTGGGAGCTGAAGCACAGGTAAATTACTTATCTAAAAATAATGCATATAACTTGCGCCTTCTGAGAGCCATTAGACCATATATTAGTGAAGCTAACGCTGCAAACATCGCAAGAGCGATCATTTTGTCCCGTCTGGACTACGGCAATGCGTTACTAGTGGGTGCCACCAAGAGGGAGCTGCAACGATGCCAGGTCATGCAAAATGATGCCGTTCGTATCATCAAGAAAGCCAAATATGGAGAACACATATCGGCTGCAAGGAGAGACCTTCATTGACTCAGAATTGAAGAGAGAGTTAATTTTAAAGCCATGATGATTGTTCATAGATGCCTATATGGCAAGGCACCAAGGTACTTTAAAGAGAAATTCTCTCTCTACACACCTAGGAGAAACCTTAGGTCAGCCAACATAGGCCTCCTGGCCATCCAAAGGGTCACAAGGGCAGCAGGTGGAGGCAGATCCTTCCCAATCAGAGCAGCCAAGTTTTGGAATAGTCTCCCAGGGAACCTAAGACAGGAAGGGAATTACAGTAATTTCAGGAAATCACTGAAAACCCACTTATTTCAATAACCCCTAGATAAATCAGGGCGTTTTGAGGCATTCACAATAGACCTTGATTTGCCTTATTTCTCTTCGGTTTTCCTATTCTCCCATGCGTCTTTTCTTCCTTAGGATGTCTCTGCGCCCTAATGCCTGCGGGCTGTCGGCGCGTTACAAACACATAGAAATAGAAAATAGAAATCAGCAAAGCCATGTTCCGCAAACTCCCAAAAGATCCAGCCATTCCCACATTTAAACTGTTAGACAAATGGGAAATGGATATGGAAACACACAATTCCGAACATCTCCTGCCAAGCAGGTGTATGCTCAAAATCTCCATAGGCAACAAGTGCATAGTCCATAATTGTTGGGTCGTGCGAGACGTCACTGCCACCTTTTACTTAGGCAGTGACATTCTCAATCGCTTTGCCATTAGTTTGGACCTAATAAACTTCAAAGCTTGGTCCTGATTAGCGGATAATCCCATGGGATTTGATGACCCAGAGAAAGCATTTAGGTCAGCTCAACTGCTGCCTTATACAGTTGAAATTCAGATTGGAGAGGAATCACCATCCCAGAAAGGACCCGACAATTCTCACTGGAAGTGAAAGTTAAACGAGGACAGAAATTGAAAAACCCTGACGCCTATGTTCATCTTAATGCTTATTTCCAACAGCAAGGGTTGGGGGAAAACCCAACACCACTAGTCAACATAGAACATGACACCATTCCAATAGAGGTGGATAACAGCGACTTAAAGAGTATCACTCTAGCCGAAGGCACCATTATTGGAATGGCGGTTGATGACTGACATTTTTCCATAGATTTAGGTAATGAACTGTTAGGACCAATCCCCAAGGAATGTTTTGACAGTGATGACAACACAATACCAGAAAGGATCTTCTCCCGGCATGGGGGGAATTTCCTGGTGTACACTTCCTGCCCTTATGGTAAGGAAGAGGTGACCTGTGACTTCAGGAGGGATGAGGTGATTTTCCAGATCTGTGAGGACTGCCTTCCCCACCTGAAGCCACCAGTCCAAATCAGCACTTTGACCAGGGACTTCTCCACCCAGCTGGAGGAGGCCGCTGAGATAGCAAAACCGGAAGTCTTTCCAGGCTTCATGCAGATGGTTGAAGAGAGAGTCAACCTAGCTGATGCCTGCGAGACTCTGGAGCAGAAGCAAAAACTAAAACAAGTTTTCTTAGATTTTCAGGATCTCTTTGCGGTGGACTCATATGACTGTGGTAGCACCGACATCCACACAACAACAATTCCCATGGACCCTGGCATGACTCCAGTGTTTGTGAAGCAATATCGCTTGCCTCTCGCATCAATGGAGTCCCTTACTGAAATAATGAAGAACCTTGAGTCCCGTGGGATAATTCGTCCAGTCCACAGCACCTTCAATAATCCGGTGCTGGGGATATTGAAGCCAAATGGCCAGTGGAGACTCTGCGCTGACCTTAGAGAGCTCAACAAATGGGTCCATACTTCCCGATGGCCTCTTCCCTACATTGACCAAGGGTTGGCCCAGATCCAGGGGCCCCAGGTATTCACTGCAATAGACCTGACCAATGGGTACTGGACTCTACCTGTCAGTAGGGAGGACCAATACAAGCTTTGGGGGGCAGCAATGCTCATGGACCCAGACTGCCTTCGGATACATTAACTCCAGCAATGAATTCAACATTTTTCTACATAAGGCCATGCCCGACCTGGGTGAAAGGGGTAACCTGGCCTATGTAGATGATTTTTTAGTCAAAAGCTCAACTGTGGAGGAACACATAGCGGAGATCCGTTATGTTCTGACACAGTTGCGGGGTGCCGGAGCAAAACTTTACTTTCAAAAGGCACAGTGGTGCAGAACCTGTGTCAATTTCTTGGGGCATGAGATTACTCCTCAGGGTCTCTGTCCCCAGGAAAAGAAAGTGGAAGCACTCCAGAAACTAAAAGACCCCACAACTCTGCGAGATCTAAGGAGCCTCCTTGGACTGACTAATTACAGCAGAAAGTTCATTGAGGACTACGCAGAGATCACAAGACCCCTGATCCATCTTTTGAAGGGGGGGTCAAGTGGGAGTGGGGTCCAGAACAAGCCGAGGCAGTAAGACAACTTAAGAGAAGCCTCTCACAAGCGCCTTGCTAGCTTACCCTGTCAAAAACAAGGAGTTCTTCTTGGAGACAGGGTTCTCAAATACATGCTTGACTGCAGTATTATACCAAAAGCATGACAAGGTCAATAAAGTAGTCTCCTATGCGAGTAAAACTTTATCCTCTGTGGAGGAAAAATTCAACGATTGTGAGAAGGCACTCCTGGCAATGGTGTGGGCATTGAAGATTTACCACCCATTTATCCAGGGGGAATACATCATAGTGGAGACTCCACACCAGCCTCTGCAATATCTCCAAAATGACAGAATCCGGGCTGGAAATGAGAGTAATTCCCGAATTACTTCCTGGATTCTGTCAATGCAAGGCTTTCCTATGGAGGTCAGATATGGCCAAAACAAGAAGAGTTCCCTCGCGCAAGGTCTGGCTGACTTGCATGATTGTGCCAGAGAAAACTGTCTCGAGGACGAAAGTCTTAAAATCAAGGACAACATGGAGGCATACCTTAATTCCCCATACAAAGTCTTTGAAGAAGACAAGTGTGAGGGAATGCCCACTGTCTATGTGGATGGGTGCTCCTACCATGTTGACAACAACAGGGAAAAATAACTTGTGGCCGGCGTAGGGAATGCATGGGTGAATGACACCCCAGAACCCTCCGCTGGGTAAAAAATCGTTCCCCGAAGTAGTTAAGTGGCAGAGTTGATGGCTGTGCATCAAGCCATATTCACAGCTGTCCAACACCAACTCCACGATCTGGTCATAATCACAGATTCGGATTATGTACGGAACGGGTTAATGGAGCACCTGGTTAACTGGAAAACCAGAGGCATGCTATGTGCTAATAACAAACCATTGAAACATGGAAAATTAATCCAAAATATTGATGATCTGGTCACCTCGAATGGGATGTCCATCTACTAGAAAAAGATCAAGGGTCATTCTAAAGTAGAGGGACCAGACAAAACAGGAAATGATCTAGCTGATCAGCTGGCCAAAACCGGAGCAATCCAAGGGGATCTACTTGAGATCGAGTACCTGTTGGGGGAAATCAAGGTCACTGCTATCACTAGGTCCCAGACAAATGGTCACAATGAACTCTCTACTGCACAATGGAGTAAGGAGACCCCAGATGCTGATTTGATTACGGCTCAAAAAGGGGATCCAATAATTGGTAAGTTTTATCAACACATTGAGGACCCTGAGAACTTTCCCCTGACAGATACCGATTACATAGGGAAAGAGTACCTCAGAGTGTTGATGAAATGTCCAAAAATGTTCCGAATCCAAGACGGTTTGTTGGTGAGGAGATCCCTAGCTGGCCATGATCAGTGGGTGGTCCCTACCTTATTCCGAAGCCTGATGCTGAGTCACGCCCATGATGCGGCCACAGCCAGTCATAGGGGATTTCATACAACACTTGAAATCTTAAGAGAGGTTGCATACTGGCCACACATGGGGCAGGACCTCGACCAATACTTGAAGGGGTGTCTTGTGTGTGCACAATTTCAGCCAACATCCCTCACACACTGTGCGCCTCTCCAAAAGAGGGGGATGACACTGCCTTGGTCAGATTTACAAGTCGATTTTATCGGGCCATGATTCGCTCCTCTAGGGGGGACAAGTACATGTTGACCGTGACATGCTTGTTTACTAAATGGGAGGAATGTCTCCCGGCCCCAAATTGCAAGGCAGAAACTGTAGCTGGCCTGATGATCAACCACATCTTCTCGCGTTTTGGACTACCCCAAAGGATCGAGTCAGACCGAGGTAGCCACTTCACTAGCAAAGTAATGACAAAGATGTGGGAGATACTTGGGGTCAAAAGGAAATTACACATTGCCTACCTGCTAGCTTCTAGTGGTGCAGTGGAGAGATACAACAAGACAATTGTGAGCATATTAAAAAAGTTTGTGGCAGATTCTGGGCCAAGTTGGGATATTCGATTACCTCTTGTCCTGATGGCCATCAGATCTACCCCTTCTTCAGCAACAAAAATGTCACTGTTTGAGCTGATGACTGGACACATGATGGTGCTTCCCCAGCATCTGCTCTACATAACCCAAGAGCAGACATTGATCAATGCCTCCACAACTCATGAGTATGTTGAAAATCTGAGAAAACACCTTCAACATGCTTTTGCCTATGCTCAGCAAAATCTAGAAAGATCTGCAGACAGTATGAAGACCCACTATGACCTAAAGACTACTAGAAAAGAATACCATGTAGGAGAACGGGTCTACTTATACAATTTCCAAAGGAACCAGGCCAAACAGCGCACATTTAAGCCTAGCAGGAGGGGTCCTTTTGAAATTTTAGACAAAATCTCACCAGGTGCCTACAAAATCTGCATCCCCAAAGGCAGTTTGGCAGAGGGGGAAGATAAGTCGGTCCATATCAAGCAACTGAAGTGTTGCCATCCTAGGCACACTCTGCAGCAACTAAAGGATTCATGTGGAACCCCACAGGGGGTCACTCCAGCTCCCTAGAATTCCAACTATAAAAAACTATTCCATCTGTATAATCAATAAATTGCCAATAGAAAAAAATTGTCCTGATATGCCAAATGTATGTGTCTGCCCACTACATAAATAGTGGTGGGGAAATGTCTACAAATATGCTCTGCTTTGTCATCCTAGAATTTGAAACCATGGATCCTAAGTATCAAGGAGGACCACCCAGGGATCGGAAGGAAAAACCCAAGGGGCCCGGGGTATCGCTCCATACTCTCATCTGGAATCGGCAGGAGAACCGGTCGATCCACCACTGATGGGAGAAGCAGATGAATTTTGCCATTTAAACCAGAACAAAAAGAAACTGATAATCCCAATCTTGCGACTTCCCCTTGACGGGCGGTCAAAAGGTCAAATCGCGAGGGGGGATTGTGGGATGTATTGACCCACTAGGCTCTGCCCTGCGACATCCCTGTGTGATGGTGGCACCAGAACCAGCAAAATAGCCGCAAAAAGCCCTAGGCGCGCTAAACCTATGAAAATTGTGCGGTGAAACCGGAAAAGATGGCTGCCAATCTACTTTGCCTGTGTCAGTGGTGGAACAGGAGACCACACTGCTGAAACCTGTCACTGGGCTGCCCACAGAGTGAAAATGGAAACTACATGAAAGGCAGTGCTTTATTGCAAGGAAACCCAGAAGTGCTCTGAAATCCTATTTTTCTTATTTGCTGAGATTACAAAATAATGGTTCCAAACATCAGAACATATCCAACATCCTTGCTGGGTGTTATCCGTCACCTAATTTAAGGAATCCACATGAGCACACAATGCCAGGAAAAGCAGAATCTCTCCTAAGAATATCCACATAGAAAAGTGTGCTTGTCTGGGAAAAGCGCTCAAGATATGGGCGCAGTACCGGCCGGCCGCCTGCATGACAGCTGTCAATTAAGTGCATTGTAAGCTTAAACTTGTGCAGTTGAAATCAAATGGTTGGAATTAAGTGACTTGCCATCAAAAGCAATATAGGTTGCAACTATTTAATCTCTATGTTTAAAAAGACTGGAATTGGTGTTCTGTATGCCTGTTTTAGAATTATAAGTTTAATTTTCATCAAAGAAAAACTTAATGAACTGAGTGTTAAAGTAATCTGATGCAAGCCAAAGAACTTCAAAGCAAACTCCACAGCTGGACCCAACAAAAGGCACCTCCCTTCTGCTCTCTGGCCCAGAAACTCACATTCAGGTGTTAAGGAAGAGGGGAGGAGATTTGGCCTGCTGCTCCTGGGAGAGATAAAGGACGTCCTTGATTGAGAAGATATGCAAATGCAGGGTCAACAGGAGCCCCTGCTAGAGGAAAGAGGTGGGGATTGCTCTGAACCAAAAGAAACTTTGGGGATGGGAATAGACAGTTTTGTTTATTCTTAAAGCACAGAAAAGTATATTTTTGCAAAGGACTGACAAAGGACTGTGCGAATTTGTAAACATTGTAAAATTACAGTATTGTTAATGTGAATTTTTTGGTCACGTTTTAAAAGTACTCAAAACTCTGCTATGTTCAGGGACATGGCTGCAGAATTTGTGGTTTTGTGGCAATTGTATTGATGCCAGAAACATGAAACTTCATATGATTGTGCCCAGATATCATGCGCACATATGTGTCAAATTGTGGACAAATCCGACATTGGGTACCAGATCAAAAGTGCAAAAGATTGCCAAATCTAGACCCAAGCTCTCACCGTAACGGGGCTTGGATGAATACTTGCTCCACCAAATCTGTGATACAAATATGCTATTGCTATCAAGTTTGTAAAATTGTAAATATGTCTTGTATGAAAAATAGATGTCATGTGCAGAAACAAAGGGGAGGTTTTTCCCTGGATCATAAAACACATTGTCATGATGACACTCTGTTTTCTTCTCAAATCAAGGGAGAGGAAAGACCCTAACAAATAGAATACCTAGGGGCATGCCTAGTATAATTCAGCATACCCACCCCTTTAGGAATAACAAACATAGAGATAGCTTAGGACCTAGAAGGACAGACACACATTCACCCACCATCCGATTGCTGGCGGAGCACTTTGCAAGAGAAATCCATACTCCAGACTCCAGAACTTTGAAAGCAGAAAGGCCCATTTCCAAAGCTGAACCATTCTCATCTTGGCCTTTAAAAAAATCCAGAAACCAGATTTTACCCCAGACTTCTAAGGGGAACAAAGAACAGCCTGGCTGTGCTGTGCTGCTTTCTTGCTAAGAATTCTTGCCCTAAATCCAAAGATCCAACCCAGTAGAACCGCGCTGTGACCAGATAGCTGCGAACCAGAACCCGTGAGATCCAGTCCAGTCCCACCGTGAGGTGTCCAGAGTGCCTTGCTGATTGCAGAACCAGAGCACCTTGAGTCCAGTCCGGTGTGCCAGCAGAATTCTTGTCCAGAAAGGATCCCTGACCAGATCCTTGACGGGTTAATTCCAAACATTGGTAGTGAGTATCCATAGCATAGGATTGTCACTAGGAAATGTATTGTCCATAAGTCATCTTATCCAAACCCATTCTCTTATATCCAGAACTGCACTGTTAGAATCCTTTTGTCTTGCCTGAACTCTTTCTCTTACCCTGTTGTCCTTTGTAATAGTAGTGTTAAAATCATCTTTGCGCTGATATATTTTCTGAAGAAAGGCGAGCGTCTCGGCAGGCCAAACCAACCAGTGATATCCTGGGCCGGTGGCTGCGCTGTTGTGTAGTTTGCATCTTCATAGTTCCCCTAGTGTAAAGAAATCTTGTTTGTAATTTTAAAAAGTGCATTTTGATTTTGCAAATTTGCCTCTCTCTGAAAAACGACCCCACAAAAACCTTCATAACTTCTTCAGCATTCATGCTAGAAACGAAATTCAAGTGTCCATTTGAAGCTAACATCCTCAGCTTTCCATCTTAACTCCTTATAGTTATTCCGCCATCGCGCTTACCGCGCGCGGAAACGTTTGCTGCAAATTTTTCATTTGGCTCAAATCTATCACGTGTGAAATAGCTGTTCATTGCATCCGACCTCAGAATTAAGTTTTCAACCTGCTAGTTATTCAATCATCATTGCTAGTGTTTGTCTGAAACTATTTTTACCATTCATGCAAAGCCAATTTTAAACCCTTTTGACAAGTTTGCCATTATTCCTGTTTCTCTCTCCGTGTTTGCTGGGGGGAAATTGGGATTTATACTAATTTGTTGAATTCTGTATTCCTGAAACCTGTTTTCTCCCCTTCCATCTCTTTATATTGCATATTGGGGGGATTGAGTAGTGTGCAGGGGGAAAGAGTAATCACATTGCATTTTGATTGAACCCACAACAAAGTATTAATCTATGCTGCATTGTTTTTCCTATCATTACTCTCTGTGATTAAAGAGATTCATTGTGACATCACCCCATTGGTGATCATTGTATAACCATTAAAATAGTGATATATATATATATATATTGTGAAATACCTAAAATAAATATTTTTAACTTTGCAAAATAGCCTGCTTCCTGGTTCAGTGTGACCGGGGGGATTTAAAGAGAGAGGCGTGATATAAGGGTACATCATTAATAAATAAAATAACTTATAGACATAAATAAATAATTAAGGGTTTCAATTGTGCATCCCACGCTAGGCATTGACTTAGGTGAAGTGTCGGGATGAAATCACTTACAGTGACTAGGGGATCCTCCCACTATCACTCCAGGGCCCCATATCCATTGAATGTCCCAGAACATGGCAGGGGACTTTCTCGGACCAACTATAATCACAATGGAAGTCATGACTCGGGTACCTGCAGCCAACAAGCATCAATCCCAGAGGATTGACATCTGCCTCCCCTCAAATGTCTTTAGATCTACATCCCCCTTTTTTGCATGACCACATACAGCAAGGCAGTTGTTAAGGGGGCACAGAGAATCCCGCAATCAATCAGGAAAAATACTCAATGATGGAGGAATGATGTGCGCGTGAAAACCCACCTTTATTCAAACAAATTAAGCCAAGCTGGGACAGAATACAAGCATTCCATCTTCCAACTCCTTTCTAACAATTACAAAATGGTTTTGTTATGAAATTGCATCATCAATGTTGTCACATTATATTATCAGTTTACAAAACCTATGTGAAATTGGGGTTGGTTAGTAGGATCGAGCTACATATAGAATGTTTAGGAGTTAGTCACTCAGTTGGTGGATACCTATCTGGTAGTTCCACGTGGGCCTGTCCTACCTACAGATAATTTCTAATACATCACTATCGGGCTAATTGATTGGTTGGCGCTATTCATCATGGGCGGTGTGGCAGGGGGATTTCTTATTGGTTGGAATCTAGCTTACCAACCTTGGAAACTTTGACAGGACATCAAGATAGGAGTGAGACACAAGTGGGAGAAGAGACTTCAATGGTCTGTCTTTTTTCCAATTAAAGAATACTCCTAATCATCCCAAGGCGATGAGGCCTTCCCTTATTCTTTGAACTTGGCCATGCGTGACATCTGGTGTCTGTGTGCATATTGAGGGAGTTCTGCACATGTCTTATCTATGTTTGGCACATAATGAATAGGGAGTGTTTTTCATATCTGGATCATGTGTTGGGATACCATGCTTGAGAGTGGATTTCCTTCTATATATTAGGGTTTTATCTAATTCTATCATGAATGTTGTCTTCTTTGTATCCTCTCATGGTGCTGGACAGTTACTTCCTAGAAAGGATTTTGGCATGCTGATCTCGTGGACCTGGTCCTCAATGGTTGTTGATGTGCTCTTAATAAACTTGTCTAACTGAGGTGTCTACCACGTCTCATTCTGCAAACTGTTATCTCATGCCTGCTTTCCGTTCATCTGCTACTCCCTTCTTAGTTTCTGAACTTGGCTCTAGCTTGTAAGCTACTGCTTGAGCTCTCCACAAGTGCTTTATAATGCATCTAACATCTTGGATTCTGAGGCCTTGCGAAATATTCTAAAACCTGCTGCGCCCTCTGCATTTAGGATAATGGCTGTGCTTTGGCTCACTCTTCATCATGTAATGTCCTGCATCTTTTACATGGTAATGATACCAGGGGCTGCACCTATATGTATGTATGTTCTTCGTGCCTACATACTAATATCCTTCATGTCTGTGTGCAAATGTACTGCATATCTATGTGCGGATATTCTTTGTGTCTATGTGCTCTTTGTGCCTATTGGTACTCTTGTCTGCTATGTGTACTTAATTTGTATGAGTGTAGCCATCTAGTTATTCTCTATTTCTATATAAATGTATACTAGCAACCACCTGTCATTCTACTGGTCGCACCATCTATTCAATTTGTAACGCCAAATTCGTGGTCAAAGTTAGTTTTGTCTTTACCCAAGACGCTTGAGGCGTTAAGGCTGTCTCAGCTGGTATTGTTTCTCACCTGGATGATACTGGCGAGGGGTATGAATAGGAAGTGGTACTTGTATATTCATCTGAGTAGGGGCAGCGGGTATTACTTGAGCATTCATCTGCCCCATTACACTGCCAAAATGACAGAAGCATGCTATAAAAAGACTTTACATTACACTACTTAAAGGAAAGTGCTGAAATGAGCAAATGGGTAATGTCTTGAGGTGCGCTAAAGATTACCATTAAAGCTTGGATGCTTGCTGGTCTTCCAGGTGTAACCGTTTACTGGGGGACCCCATAGAGATGCATCTGGAATTGTTAAGCCAACTGTCAGAGGTGGCAGAGCCCAGAGAAGACTATGTAAACCAAATAATGGAGGTGCACAGGGCCAAACGAAATTAGATGAGTGAGTAATCCACCTAAGTGTGGTGTTTGCATGCCTATAAACTAAATGGGAGATGCATTGGTGGGGGGATTGTGATAAAATATTGTAATACATTGTCTGAGAGTGCAGTCACTACAATGCTCAGGGTGCCTACATCGGGGATCCAAGTGTTGCTTGAAGACACCACATACTGTTTTTACGTGGTTGTTACCTGTTTAACACTTTATGCCAGTCAGGCCAGCTCACAGCACTGAGAACGAAGGAGCCTTCCAAGGTGCATGCCAACAATGTAAGCACCAGTACACCCTAAGGCCTGCACTGGAGGCCAACTCAGCCCTGAATGACCAGGAATTGCCTGTTGTTCAGCAGGAATAAGTGGGCAACCCTGAAGACGTATTTATTTTAGGATGGCCTTCAGCATGAAGGATCACTGCTGAGAATACAGCCTTAGGCCTGGTGCCCGTGTAATCATTGGGTCCTGCCAGCAAGCCTATGAGGAAACCTTGGGTGTTGTTTAGATGGGCCACTTTTAAGTGGTTGCTGGGTTCCTATGTGAATAATGTTGGTATATACCACCATATTCCTGCCATGTTTGGAGCTGCAGTTGCCTAGATAGATTAAAAAGTGGTAGTAAAGTAAACCCATATATATCTTTGGATGAACAGCTAATATTACTGGGCAAGCTGCCCTTTCTGCAACATGGAACTTGATCAACACACCTGAGGAAGGCTGAAAGAAAGATGAGAGAAGAGGAGGCAATCAAAAGTAGGGGTAGGTGCAAGTCAGGCCAAACTACACCTGCCAAACTTGTTCACCCTCCATCAGAATGTAGGCTGACCTCAGGGAGTAGTTTTGGTTGATTCCATTGAATATCTCGGACGTGTGGGGTGGGATTTTCAAGTAGGCTCGAAACAGGAGAGAAACGGGGCACTGGTCAAGCTCAATGTGGAGAAAATGGGATTGAAACACAAGCTAATTTGCTCCAAAATGGATTAATAGGAAAAAGATACACTTGGAAATGCTTTGAAAACTCAGGTAGGAGTTCATTAAAACTGTCAAATCACAAATACGGATGCACCAAAGAAAACAGACTCCGGGACAATGCAGGTTTCTAGCAGCAAGAGAACATGAGAATTGGGCCGTAGTAGGATCAAAAAATACTTCACAAACTTTTTAAGCACACATACAAACTGGGGAAACACAAATGAATGTGCTCTACATCAGGATTTACACATTTTTCTGCCACAGAATTAATGGTGATTTGGCCAGTAGATATACCTGGAAACCAGAAATGCATGACAGACTGTCGGTACACAAAAACAATCTGTTTTAAGACTGAATATCGAGCGAGGCGACATCGACAGCAGGAGGCAAGATGTTCCATTATGTGGTATTTGAAAAGTGTCCAACTTCCACTCCTATGGCACTGCAGAGATAAGGCAGGCTGGACCAACTTTGCATTACACAAGCAAGCACCACATTGCATGCCAGTCACCTATGATGGCTGTGGTGGGAATCTGCATCTCGGCAGATTCATTTGGGAAGTTTTAACTGCATGGGTCCAAAAACAGTGACTGCATTAAAAAAAGGTAACCATAAAAGTAAACGGAGCCCATTTAACAACATGTAGTCCTGCAGAATTTAGAAACCAGGAATAACTGTTTACATGCATGACTAGTGGGGTCTGTTAAATAAAGGGTAAAGACCATTGGCCGTCTAGGTTATCGAGTCTGCCCAATTTGACCTCTGGAAAGACTAACAGCAAACTTGTTCACCAGTTCTCTTACCACCATTGGTCGCCTAGGGGGACTTGAAATGAGGAGATGTATGAGTTTAGGAGTGACAACATTCTATTGCCTCATCCAGTTGCTCCAAACTTACCAGGCCGCGGACACAGTACTATGTAAACTAATGTTTTATGAAGCAAATGATTTTCTTTTTTCAGCAACGTGATAATATTGGGAGCAGGGTCCTCCTTGAAGACGGGGATTAACACCTTCCAGATTTGCCATTCCTGTCTGTTTGGACTGTAACACCATTGAAAAATAACCTTGATGGTTGCAAGGATGGAGCGTCAGAAGAGTTGCCTGGGGACATGCTACTGTCCCCAGGATATATAGGCCATTGAATGTATAGGGACTCCTACGCAGATGGCCTTTCCCAATACGCGGATGACCTTTCCTGGGGGGGAAGGGGCAGGCCCTGGAGCACCTGCGTACTAGGCACCCCTGGCTACTGCCAGTCGACACTGGAGAGCAAGTGAGGGTACTTAATTTCCAGATGAGTGTTCTAACATCTGGTCCAAAAGCTCACTGTGAATGGCATGAGCTAGCGCACATGAGCCTTCTTTAAAAAAAGACGCGTATGTGCATTGTATGCCGAACTTGCATGTGCAGCCATGATGACCCTCTCTTGAATGAGCATTGTTGAAAGTCAAAATGCAGAAACAAACATCAAAGTTAAAAGAGGGAAAGGGAAATTCGGAGCAGATTGTTTGCGCGCACGCACGTGTGTGTGTGCATGTGTGTGGGTGTGCATGCATGCGCGCACAGAAGCATGGAAGATTCGTGTTGTTTTTGAACATGGGGATATGTCTATCTCTGTTATTGATTCCCATGCAATGCTGTGTTTTCCTTTATAATTCTCCATCCCCAATTTTGATTACTCAACCAAATTGCATTTTTTAGATTAAGGGATTTCTGATCCTTGTTCGATTTTATTAGTTGGTACATGTGCGTATTCATCTCCTGCAACCTCTTTTATATTTAATGCAGCTTTTGTTTGTTACATTGGTGGACTATGTTGCGTGATTTTGTGTTATATTATGCCATGTTTTGTTTTGTCATTTCACATTAATGGCATAGTGCTTGGCACAAGGATGACTAGTGCACTGAAGCAGCCTGCAAATGACGTGTAGCAGTCCCCAAAATGCATAAATGAATGAATAATACAAGTAGCACTCAGTTCTTGAAAAGTGACATAACACCTAAAGTAGACCTGCAGATGTTAGCTGGTAAGGAGACACCACAACTCTGTTTTACTCCAAACATTGGGGTCTTGAAATATCAACTTAAGAGTGCCATGCGCCATTAAAAGCGTTGCCGTGAAGGTACAGAGTTTATCCCCTTGTTCCGTTATATTAGAGAAAAATGAAAAACCTTCTTCACATGTTTAGCAGCACCACTATAGTAAAGAAAAACTTACAGCACAAATGAGCACATCTCACATCCATCACACACCAATGTACTGACTATCATTCTTCTTTTCTTCTGTCCCACCCCTGTTTGAACCCCCCCCCCTGTTTGGTTTATCTGTATCCTCATTCCCCCACCATTTCCATCCTTCCTTTTCCTTTCTTTCACAGACTGCAGTCTGGAGACCAGGGGTGGGGGCAGAATAAGCCAACTTCCTCACAACTTTAAAACGACTATGGTCCTGATTTGGCACACCATATCAATCGGTTAACAACTAGGAAGAACCTAGCAATGTTTTGTTAAGAAGCTTTTATAATATGAAAAATCACCACTGTAGTGGTTTCACAACACCAAGGCTTGTCTACGTGTAAGCGTATTGCGCTCACACTTGGCAGCCCAGAACCGTGTCTGTAGAGGAAAGAAAAAGGGAAAAGATTGTAGATAGTGGTAAAGTGGGTTAAGCTTTTGGCGGCCAGTTTTAAAGAAAGACGTGCTACAAGAGTGGGCATTAAGGATCCAAACGCTTCTACACTGTGTGGGTAGCTCGGAAAAAGAACTCATCAACAACCCAGAAAAAGCAAAAAAAAAGAATACCGGAGAGAGAGATTAGATACACACCCTGGATGAAGCAAGCTCCTCAAAGTTGCCTCAGGACCTGCCACCAAACATGACAAAAGTAAATGAAATAAAATCTTACCTGGTAAAATGCCCGGATAAGAAACTTCGTAAAAATTTCCTAAGAATCTGTTTAAATATTCTACACACTAAAGAAATCCTGGCCAGAAGGAAACAATCTAAAACAAATTCATACTGCTACTGCCTACAAACAGAAACGATTGAAACAATCAAACACCTCCTGTTAAGCTGCACAGGGGTGACAGAACCACGCTCTCTCCATCTGGGCCATCTTTTCAGAAATTCGTTTTGTCACGATGTAGAAGAACGATGGTGTCGGCTGATAAGTGGGGAGAAGACGACCTGGATAATCGCGGTAGTAGGCTTCTTCAAAAGTATTGGCTTACTCAATAGATGACCAAGTGTAACCAAGGAAGAGACAGGAGCTGATCTGACTAACTTTCAAGAACAAGCCTTGTAAAAATTGTTTTAAAATACAATTGAATCAAGTATAAACAAAAATATTAAAAAAAGAAAGACGTGCAGGGATGAGAGAAATGCCTAATGTTTGTGTGCTTTCTGATGTATGTTTACCCAACAGGTAGATTGAAGACGTTCTGCAGAATTAAGTGTGTGAGTTCTATTGCATATGTACTAGTGAGGGATGTTTCATGAAGGCAGTTTCAGGGTGAGAATCTCGTATGGAGGGAGTTGTTTCCAGTCACCTGCCAGCAAAATCAAGTGCAAAAAATACAAGTACCAGAATCCTCAGAGCTAATTAACTTGTCACACCAGAAATGCAGACCCGCCTGAAAAAACAAAGTAACTCAGCCTAACTGAAGATTGATGAAGTCATGAAAATGTGCATTAGGAGGAGAAGCTAAAGACTGGAAACAGAGCGCCTGCCTTTACATCTTTAAACATTGTTACAGAAATCCCGGGAAAGGCAGTGCAGCAGGGCCATCATGCCTTACATTGGAGAGCCACAACCATAGCTTTCCCCCTCCCCCCATCAAGGGAAAGATTTGTGCTTTGGAGGGATTTGTTTCCAGTCACCTGCCAGCAAAATCAAGTGCGAAAAATACAATTACCAGAATCCGCAGAGCTAATTAACTTGTCACACCTGAAACAGAAATGCAGACCCGCCTGAAAAAACAAAGTAACTCAGCCTCCCTGAAGATTGATGAAGTGATGATGCTTTAGGAGGAGAAGCTAAAGACTGGTAACAGAGCGCCTGCCTTTACATCTTTAAACATTGTTACAGAAATCCCGGGAAAGGCAGTGCAGCAGGGCCATCATGCCTTACATTGGAGAGCCACAACCATGGCTTTCCCCCTCCCCCATCAAGGGGAAGATTTGTGCTATGGAGGGAGTTGTTTCCAGTCACCTGCCAGCAAAATCAAGTGCGAAAAATACAAGTACCAGAATCCTCAGAGCTAATTAACTTGTCACACCTGAAACAGAAATGCAGACCCGCCTGAAAAAACAAAGTAGCTCAGCCTCCCTGAAGATTGATGAAGTCATGAAAATGTGCATTAGGAGGAGAAGCTAAAGACTGGAAACAGAGCGCCTGCCGTTACAGCTTTAAACATTGTTACAGAAATCCCGGGAAAGGCAGTGCAGCAGGGCCATCATGCCTTACATTGGAGAGCCACAACCATGGCTTTCCCCCTCCCCCATCAAGGGGAAGATTTGTGCTATGGAGGGAGTTGTTTCCAGTCACCTGCCAGCAAAATCAAGTGCGAAAAATACAAGTACCAGAATCCTCAGAGCTAATTCACTTGTCACACCTGAAACAGAAATGCAGACCCGCCTGAAAAAACAAAGTAGCTCAGCCTCCCTGAAGATTGATGAAGTCATGAAAATGTGCATTAGGAGGAGAAGCTAAAGACTGGAAACAGAGCGCCTGCCTTTACAGCTTTAAACATTGTTACAGAAATCCCGGGAAAGGCAGTGCAGCAGGGCCATCATGCCTTACATTGGAGAGCCACAACCATGGCTTTCCCCCTCCCCCATCAAGGGGAAGATTTGTGCTATGGAGGGAGTTGTTTCCAGTCACCTGCCAGCAAAATCAAGTGCGAAAAATACAAGTACCAGAATCCTCAGAGCTAATTAACTTGTCACACCTGAAACAGAAATGCAGACCCGCCTGAAAAAACAAAGTAGCTCAGCCTCCCTGAAGATTGATGAAGTCATGAAAATGTGCATTAGGAGGAGAAGCTAAAGACTGGAAACAGAGCGCCTGCCTTTACATCTTTAAACATTGTTACAGAAATCCCGGGAGAGGCAGTGCAGCAGGGCCATCATGCCTTACATTGCAGAGCCACAACCATGGCTTTCCCCCTCCCCCCATCAAGGGGAAGATTTGTGCTATGGAGGGAGTTGTTTCCAGTCACCTGCCAGCAAAATCAAGTGCGAAAAATACAAGTACCAGAATCCTCAGAGCTAAGTAACTTGTCACACCTGAAACAGAAATGCAGACCCGCCTGAAAAAACAAAGTAACTCAGCCTCCCTGAAAATTGATGAAGTGATGAAAACGTGCTTTAGGAGGAGAAGCTAAAGACTGGTAACAGAGCGCCTGCCTTTACATCTTTAAACATTGTTACAGAAATCCCGGCAAAGTCAGTGCAGCAGGGCCATCATGCCTTACATTGGAGAGCCACAACCATGGCTTTCCCCCTCCCCCATCAAGGGGAAGATTTGTGCTATGGAGGGAGTTGTTTCCAGTCACCTGCCAGCAAAATCAAGTGCGAAAAATACAAGTACCAGAATCCTCAGAGCTAATTAACTTGTCACACCTGAAACAGAAATGCAGACCCGCCTGAAAAAACAAAGTAACTCAGCCTCCCTGAAGATTGATGAAGTCATGAAAACGTGCGTTAGGAGGAGAAGCTAAAGACTGGTAACAGAGCGTCTGCCTTTACATCTTTAAACATTGAGAATCTCGTAGGGTATGTGATGGGCTCGGGAAGGGCTCTAGTGGATTTGAGTATGGAGACTATTGAGTTTGGGTTCATTATCACTGACCAGGAGCAAGCGCCGGAATACAGGGAATGTCCAGACTGGCTGTCAAGATTAGGAGAGTCGAGTGTAGACTGTGCAAAAGGAGATTGTGGAAGAAAACATTAAGGATAAGCTGAGAAAGTGCAGGGTAGGATTCCGTCCAACATTTCCCATGAATGCATGGCAATATACTGTATGAGTGAGTCTAATCAATGAAGGTGAGGGAGAGGATGGCCCGGAGCTTGTACATTACAGTTTTAGGGACAGGATAAACTGGCAAACCTAATCTAAATATAAAATCTTGTGTAAAATCGGCATACTTGTTTGTAGAGGCGTCGCTAGGGACGAGCTGGGTGGGGGGGCTATAGCCCCGGATCCTTTGGTTGTAGCCCCGGATAGAAGCTCAAGGGCTACAACCAAAAGGCTAGCTAGCCTCAAGTCCGGACAGTCACAGCATTAGTGTAGCCCCGGGTCTTTTCCAGATCTGGCAACACCATTGCTTGTTTGCATGTTGCCTGAATTTGAAAGAGCGTAAGCTTCTGCTTGAATCACAAAGTAGAAAAACCCACTAGAAATTCAAATAGTATCAGAAATGCAATTGGGCGGAACCTAGGAGAAAGATTGCAGCGTTACATAAGCTGAAAGCCAGAACCCAACAGGCCACATTCCAGGGCAATTATTACCATTGCCACTGCCCAGGAACAAGATCTCCACGAGGCACAGCCCAGGAGCAAGACCACTGCAGTGAACAGTCCTGGAGCAGAATTACAGAGTGCATAACTCTAGAGCAAAGGTCACTGTGATTCAAGACCCAGGAGCAACATCTCCATGATGAGAACACGCCTGAGGGGGGGGCACATTCCAGGAGCAAAACACAGCAGGCAGCAACACCTGAGTAAGATCACAATTGGCCACAGCCCCACATTAAAAGCAAAGTGCAGCATGACCCAGGAGCATAAAACAGTCAACACAATAAAAGCACAAAAAGCATAAGAACACGTAAGGTTATCCACGAAAACGAATGAAGCAGTAAACTAGGAGATAGTTCACAGTGGTGACTAACACAGGAGCAAGACCACAGTGAAATATGCCGCACATAAGTAAGTATGAGGTCATCACAGACACGCATAATAATTAAATACATACTACGTACAACTAGGTTTTGTGATACTATTGCACAATAGCTGTTCAAGCAATCGGAGCATTGATGAGTACATTAAGTCCCCATTGGCTTGCATTTGTTTTGGGGTCACTTCTCTTATTCTGTATTTTGCCTTTAGACTTTCCTTTCCTCGCCTTCTTTTCCTGACAATCTTCCTCAGCACTTCTCTGCATATGTGTCTGTTCTTTTAAATCCAAAACAATGGAAATACTCTCATTGCAACCGTCACACCAGCTATCCCAGAACCCTCATTCCACTACCCGCTCTGCCGAATTTGGCAAATCTTGCAGTTTATTCCAAAAGATACCCACCTTTTTGTGGTTGGATCCTATATCTACTCTAAGTTTCACTTCTCTAATGCACTATATGTGGGGCTTCCAGCTTAACAAGTTAAATAACTGCAGAGATACAGGATGCAGGGGTCAAATTGTTATTTTTTTTATTTTTTTTATTACGAGTTTTAATCACTGAAGTGATTTTTACAAGATAGGCATAGGATCAATAAAAAAACAAATGAAGAAGATGAAACTAAAAGCAGAGCGGAGGTAAAAGGCAAGAAGAAGAAAAAAAGAAGTGAAAAATTCAGTAGTTTCAGCACGATAAATCAGAAACTGAAGAAAAGAGAAAGAACAGCCCCTTCGAAAAGTTTATGTGGACCCTAAAATTTCTACCAAAGGCTCCATTGCTTTGTCTTTAAAGATTAAGTCCAAGATTCTGGTAGCTGCTATCGTCCATGAATGTCTGAGTCCCCCTATTAATTATTCCCACCAGAGAGCTTTGTCTGTCAAGTAAGCTTTCGCCAAGTGATGAAGCAAATAGGGAGTTCTATGTGGAGATATGCCTGGACATGATAGGAGAAGATGCCGGAGCGTTTCGATGGTTTGTTTAGATTTGCAAAAGCGGCAGCTGTTAGTCGCTGAGAGGCGTCTTATGTGCAGGATCTCATTTGTGGGCAATAGATTCAGCCTGGTGCGAAGAAGTGTCAATTGTGTTTTTCTGTTTGGGTGCTTTATGAGAAATGGTTGGACTTCGTTCAATTTTCTGGCCATTGAAGGCAGATGCTGGGTCAGGGCAGATGCTGGGTCAATTTATAAGCAGCTGGCTTCTCTAACGTATTTATCCAGTCCATTTCATCTAAGCGTTTTCTGGTTTTTGTAGGATTACACACCAGTTCTTCAGTGGAGCTGCCACAGACTTCTAGATGTAGTTTGCATTTAGACTCCGAGGTGGTCAGCAATTTGCATTTGCCTGTGTTCATCTCCCCTTGTACCATGGAGAAAATCATAGGAGAGGATGGGTCCTTGATCTTCCGGTATAGCATAATAGAAGCTCTAATTATTATTGATGCCAAGGACGAGAGTAAAATTCCCGTCTGACCAGTGTTAAAGGTGTAGACGTCGGAAGGTTCAGGACTGAACGCCAGAAAAGGCTCTCCAATCTGGGCCATAAATTGTCAGGCAGAGAGGGAATGGCATCTGTTCCATAGGTAATTGTAGGGATCACTTTCCCCCGATAGAATTTGAGTAGGGGCATCAGAGAGAAACGGCCATATTTCCTGTCTAAGACTTTGGCCTGTAAAATGAGATTTCTCATTTTAGCATGGAGATGTAATTGCATTGCTAAATCTTTGCTTGTAGAGTCGATCAGCACCCCGAGATATTTGAATTCTGAGACCTGTTCCACTTTTTCTCCAGCCAAGAACCATGAGGGTTTGCATCTTTTTCTACTCCTTTTTTCAAAGACCATGATCTTTGTTTTTTGTTTGTTAACTTCCAGATCATTGTCTTCAGTGTATTTAGTTAAGGAGGCCAGCTGGCGTTGTAAACCAATTGAGGTCTGGTCAAGTTGTATGAGATCATCAGCGTACAGAAGTCTTGGAACTTTCATGTTGCCCATTACTGGGGGAAAAGATTGTGTCTCTGCATTTGTTTCTTTATAGTCCCCAAAATGCTCCAGGAATAGGGCCGGGGCGAGAGGTTGGTATCACTGCAGAAAGCAGCCCCCTTGAGTTCAGCCAGACCTGGAAGGAGGCATGTAAGGCTTGTAGTGGGCCCAGGATCTCCGGTGGACAATTCCAGTCGCTTAATTTTTCCCAAAGTTTTCTTCTGTTTACTAAGTCAAAAGCCTGGGTAAGGTCTATGAATGCCAGGTATAGTTTCTGATTACCTTCCAGGACTTTTGATTTTAGTATGCTCAATAGGAAAATGTTGATGCTGGTTCCTATTCCCTTTTTAAACCCGGGTTGTAGAGGATCGTCGCAGGGTGATTTTTTTGCCCAAGAAGTGAAGTGTTCCAGGAGTAAGGAGCCATAAACCTTCCCTATGACATCAAGTAGAGCCACCGGGTGAAAATTCCTTGGGTCATCTTTTCTTCCTTGTTTGAATATCGGAATGATCACCGCTGAAGTCCAAGTAGGCGGGAGCCTGCTGTATATCGAGCATCTTTTGAAGATCAAGCTTAATAGATTTGCCCAGTCTTCTGGAGCAGATTTTAAGTATGCGTTGGAGAGGCCGTCAGGCCCTGGTGCCCTTGAATACTTCAACTTGGTTATCGATCGTAATATGTCTGTTTGCTCATTGAGGTCGACCCAGGGAACAGATGCCGCTGGCGGAGCAGCTAGTGGAAGCGCATCTCGGGAGTTAAACAGTGTTGAATGAAAATGTATCCATGTAGACTCAGGAATACTGTTTGACAGAACTGATTCTGTGGCTTTGCTTCGTGGGTTAATCAGCTTCCAGAAGTCTCTAGAGTTACTGTTCTTGATTTGCTCCAACATGGCCTCGAAATCTTTTTGGTAGAGAGTGAGCCGATATGATCTTAACCAGTTTTTGTAATTTCTTATCGCCTCATTTGCATAGGTTCTGTTGGTAGCCGTGTTGTGTCGTGCAGCAGTTCTTTTGGCTCTGCGGAGCATGTTGCGCTTCGCCACCAACAAGACGTTGAATGTGTGTGTATGACACAGAGGTTCCGAGTTGGAATCATTTGCACTGGTAGTGACCAATCTGTAGGGTTCCAGGAGCGGTCTATAGTCCACTTCGAGGTAGTTTCCACTGCTTCCATAAGAGACTGTGATATCTCGGATGTTCCCCCGGGTGACCCTCACCCGGTTTCCCTTGCAGTACGGTTCGACTACTCCCAGGTAGTGGGTGTTCGGTGGTTTTACTGATGACCATTTTATAAACAGAAGGTTGTGGTCGCTTTGAGTTTTCTGTTGAACAGTTCTTGAATTCAGTCAACCGATCAAGAAGAAGCTGCGAGGCAAAGATGTAATCAATGGTGGAGTAAGCCAGACCACTCTTCCACGTTGGTGTATTGGTAGTATCGGGTAGCGTAGTTGCTGTATTGTAAAGTTGTTTTGATGTCATTAGCTTAGACCCCTCCTTTCCCCGTAGGCAAGCTTGGTAAGGTGAAGACTCTGTAGGATCTGGTGGATACATAGAGCATTTGATGTTAAGGGCTCCACAAATAATGACCTCGCAAGCTCCCAGCTCTAAGTATACGGAGTCCAGCGTACTTGTTACTAGGTCGAACAGTGAGTCACTTTAGATTGCCTTGGGGTTCTAGTAGATGGTCATAACCAGCAGGTATGTGTGCGTAAAAGATTCTGCACCAACCTCTTTGTGAAGCCCTGAGATGAGGACCGCTAGGACGAATGGGGACTTCAAGATAGTCTTAACTATTTGTAAGCCGCTACCAATCCGAACTGTGATCATCAATCCCGAAGAAGGCCTGCCTTTTTCCCCCGTCAGTGACTCTGAGAAAGCAATTTCGATCCCATCAAGCGTTGGTTTTGTTTTCAGCCACAGCTCTTGTAAACACAAAATGTCATATCCCCCTGGGTTGATGTCACCTGGGGTTGTTAGGTGATGGAACCCCCTTGTATTCCAGCTGGCTAAGGAAAGTAGTGGCTATTTGTGAAGGCGAGTTGAAAGGGCTTTCAGGAGCCACAACCATGTTTGGGTCTGAAGATCTAGTCTGCAGGGGGCCACCTTCTTTTCCTCCCCTTGTACCCTGATAGGTATTGGGTGATTTTTTGAACGGGGTGTTGGGTCTTCCCTTTGGGAAGATGACTGAGCTGCGTCCGATCTATAGCCTGACGAGGACCCTGAGTGTGGCCCTTCTCTTGGCAATGATTCAAGATGTTGTGAGGGGGTTTGCGTAGAGACCATGCCTCGGTCCTTAAGGTCTGTGTGCTCATTTCTGTCTGGTTTGAGACGTGTTAATTCAAATCCTTGTTTGTACATCACGCCCGTTGCCTTTGCCAGCAGAGTGTCCACTCCGCCAGATGTAGTGTAGAGAAAACAGGAGGCCTTTTACCATTCGTGGGATGGTTCCACTGTCTTGAAGTCTTCTGATTTAATTTCTCTTAAAGCTGAGATGCTATGAATCAAGTTCATCACTGTGTGTCTATTTAGCACTAAATATTTTTGGTTGCCTGTGAGTTGGCACAGTTTGAAGGAAGGGCTCAGCCTGTGCTCATGATGCTCTTGGTTAGAGGGCTTCTGCTGTTGAGTTTTATAAGAGGTTCTCGATTGTGCGTAGTTATCATGGTGCAGTTGCCTGTGTTGGTATTTTGACCAAGTGACCATGTATCGGTGTTACACCTCTCCATTACTGGCCACAGATACAGGACTGGATCATCGTTAAGATTTTATGCTTGACCTTTAAATGTTTTGATGGAATGACCATGGGATATTTGAAGAAAAAGATCACCCCTTTTTATCTACTCAAAATCTTTGCTAATTCCCTCAATTGCAATAGGCTATCCCAGAGGTTAGGTGCACCATATAAAGTGGTAAAAGATTTTCAGCTCATTCCCCTTCTTTGTGGAATGCCTTTGTAACAAACATTTTGGCTATATCAGACGATAGACACAGGGGAGTAGAGTCTGCTGACTTGAATGTTTGATAAACCACAAGACACGGAGTAGAGAAGCATTGCCTTGAAGGAGCCACTACGTGGGAATGCTGTTTTCATCTTTAGAAGTGTTACCTTAGACAAAAAGAATCAGAGACCTAATCCTAGGACCGTGCGACACTAAAGAGGAGCATTCTTCTCATTGCATAAGACTACCCCAGAAGTCAAGTGATATCAGTTTTCTGTTAGGACCATCATAAAAGCGCCTACCTTCCTCATACTCAGCACATCATCACTGATGTTCTTCAACATTTTCTCATCTGTGTAGTGGTCCTGTATGTTTCCCCAAAATAGTACATTTGTTAGTTTTCCCAGTTACTGAAACTATCTTGTTTGCCTCCTTTTAAATTCATCTAAACGTCTTTATTTTTTTACTCTCAACTTGTTGCAGGTGATTATTTCATGCTGTCTACAGGGCAGAATGGCCCAAAAAAATGGTCTCGGGCACAAATGAAAAATTGGCCCACAGTTGCAAATGGCAATTCACTACTTTTGTGACACTGTTTTAATAGTAACAAAGGGGGAATTTTTTTATACAGTGTGATGCAAATTGTGCATTTTAAAGAATATTTATTCAGCAATACTGGTCAAAACTACTAGCCGCAGAGTGAATTCATTATGATATAATATGGTATGATATTTTATTTATATCACGCTCGTACACAGTGAATTCATCAAACTGGCCCAAATTGGCCAAAAAAGGGCCCCACTCTGACCCAAAAAACTGGCACACCAGAATTTTGTGATTTATATCACGCTCGTACACAGTGAATTCATCAAACTGGCCCAAATTGGCCAAAAAAGGGCCCCACTCTGACCCAAAAAACTGGCACACCAGAATTTTGTGTTTTTGGTTTGGCCATGAGCCTATTGACCTATAGGCCAGTCCGAGCCTGTCTGTCTACAAAGATATGAATAGAGGTGTGGAGGACCAATAGCATTGCTCTGTAAATCTGGGGGATTATCGGTTTAGCAAAGATGGATGCTTCGAACTTCTGACTGCCAGAAGTAATATAAATGGCACCCAGGGCATCCGCATATGAATCGAAAGGAGTAGTCCTCATGTTAAATGATGAAGAATTATCAAATATTGTTTCAGAATGTTTTAAGTCATTGGATAGAAAAGGAGGCAGGAGCGAGCAAACTGGATGCCAGAAAGTGTCCTTCTTCAGCTTCGGTTATGGACCTTGTGGTCAGGAGGTGCAGGTGGCATAACTAAAAGGCAAAGCTGTGCAGCCTCTCAAGGAAAATTAGAAACATCTTTGCTTCCAAATGGCGTCTAGGACCACCTTGTAGCCAGGTGTTGTATCTACCTTTCCTCTGCTCCACCCCCACAGTGTCATAAATACAGCTGAGTCACCGAGATGCAGGAATCCGTGCGTCAAAGCCAAAATAAAGTAATTAGTAATGGCAGAGATATTTGACAACAGATGCATTTGACCAAGCAAAGGCGTGCAAATGGGGCCCAATGGAATAATGAATGGCGCTTATTAGCCAGGTATCTTTTGCTCGCCAGTGTTGGCAGGGTCAGTGTCGCCGGCAGTGTTATCTCCGGTATAGCAGGGGTCTTCAACACGCGGCTCCCCAGATGTTTTGGAATAAAACTCCCAGGATCCCTCACCATTGGCTATGCTGGCTAGGGGTGATGGTAGTTGTAGTCCAAAACATCTGGAAAGCCAAATGTTGATGACTCCTGCCTTATAGAGTAATACCAGGAGACTCCCTAGGATGCCACAAGCAGGGTGGCACAAGGGGTGCCATATTGACCCTCAACACATCTACCTGCAATATAAGGCTACATATTCTAAAAGGGTAATTCCTCTGAGGTAGCATAGGTGCCCGCACCGTCCTTGCTTGGGGGTGGAACAAGGGCAAACTTTGCCGTACTGCTAGTACTGTGCAACTTTGCACTGGCACCAGTGCAAACTTTCTGTAATATGGCCCCAGGTGTTCTTAGTGAGTATTTTGTACTCTTTTCCCTATTTCAATGTACTACAATGTACCCAATCCCATCACTTCCTACAGTGCTTTTCTGATTGGCTACAGTCTCTCCAATGAAGTAACCAGATTCGGGCAGACGTGTTAAATTAAATTAACTTGTGGCTCTGTACACCAAGGAATAAAATGGCTCCATCTCACCACCACTCTGAGTACGCTGCTGCTTATACGCTCCCATCAATCACTCTTTAACAGTTGTTCTGGTTTTTTTGGCAGAGCCCTGACTGATATATTAAGGCAGCAAAACACTCTTGTAGTGATCCCCAGAACAAGTGATTCTGACATTCAGATTCCAAGTGATCAAATAGCTGTTGCAAATTCCCCTCTCCTCCACTAGAGTTCAGCTAAATGGGGAAACAGGCTGAAATTGAGTTACCACGTCTTTTCCCCAGGTTCTATGTGATCTGGTCAAATCTTTTTCATCGTAGCAGATTTTGTCTAATTCTTTTCATTTCACAGGAAGATTTTGCAGCAAATATATCCTGGGGGACACCCCTGCAGTCCCTCCTCCCTTAACTCCTACGTTCATTATTTTCCTAAACCCACCCGCAGATATATTTGCAGCAAAATACGATTAAAGAAATTAGACAAAATCTACTTCGACAAATTCGACTGTGGTAAAAACTCCCTATCCCTTTTCACCACACACCGGGCCTGATTTGCAAAACCGTTTTTGATGCAGACACAATGGAGCAATAAAATGCTCATGCAGAAATTCTACTAGATGACAAATGATGCATGGTAACAAGTCATAAATGTACCTCTAACTTACAGGCGGTGGTAATGAGTGATAGGTGTAGACAGTTGTGGATTATTGCAGATACCGACAGGAAATACAGGATTATGTAAACCCAGAAACTTGATGTATGGGCCGCAGTGAAGTGTGGGCTCACAAGGAGGACTAAGGGCTCATAATATTGTGTACTTCCCAGTGTCTCCAGGCAATTAAGATATTTATACCTGGCCGCAGGCCCTGCTGCTAGTTCAAGCCTGTCATCTTGGTGTAAGGAAGACAACACAAATCAAAAAAGAAAATCCCAAAATGGCTGCCAAGGGCAGAAGTCTGGTTTCTATAACTTTTCTTTGCTTTGCCATGGAGCTGCTGCGGTTAGGCTGGAGTGGGAGTGGAGCGCTGGGTATTGGTGCGTGTGTAAGAGAGAGAGAAAGAGAGAGAGAGAGAGAGAGAGAGAGAGAGAGAGAGAGAAAGAGAGAGACAAAGAGAGAGACAAAGAGAGAGAGAGAGAATGAGAAAGAGAATTGGTAGGTGAGGGGTGGCTGGGCTGTGGCAGAGAGGGTCCGGGTGGAAATGCATAGCTGTCGTCTAAAGGAATGTAAAGATACTGGTGATGATTGCCCGGATGATGTCATTCTTGATTGGAACACAGGAATTCCACATTCTGCTATGGTTAATAATCACTAGGCTCATTCACGCTATACACAATGCCGTGCAGCTGACAGAAGCAATGCACATACACGTACATTTCTTCATGGGAAAAGCCACACAACTGAAGAATGAAAGAACAGGAGACAAGGGTAACAGGGGAGGATTATACCAATTCCCTTTTGAGATGATGAGGGTAACTCAGGAAATACTTTGCTGCCTTGGCTGCTGACACTCGTTCATGCTGTTGTAGACTACCACAGGGGGGGACCCACAACAGCACCCACATCAAGGCTGTAAAAAACTCTGGAGAAATGATTTACCTCTAAACGGGTGAGATACAGGTGTTTCAACATAAGTGCAGGTGCTCCACCATTCAGTCCAGATAAAGCTAAGAAGGTAGTGTTGTTGTCCTGCATGATATGCAATGTGGCAATACAAGCGTGCAAGCCTATGCCACTAAAGAAGGATGTAGGTGTGGATAATGATGTTGATATTTCAGCAGCACAGCGCCTACGGTCCAACATGATGCCATGGAGCTAAAACCCACCCAAAAAGAATGCAACTCAAAATTAGCACACTGGAAAAAAGTACACGTTGCCATCACACCTTCAGAATCCTCATCCATGGTCTTGGTGGTCTTCTCTGCACCAGTGCTATGAATTGAAAAATGGTTGTCAATCGTTATGCTTACATGCATTCGGTGAGCACACAACTACAATAGGAACAGCTTTTATCATTTCCTGGACTTGCTTGTGACCGGCCAATATATTCTGTATGTAAATGGCTGGCACACAACAGGGGAAAGTAGTGCCCCTGTGACATAGAGGCATGCATTCGATCTGAGTGGACTAGTCCAAGGTTAACTTGCACCACTCAAATGCTGGGTGTTTCCAGGTGCAGCAAATGTTCAAAGGTTTATACAGCTTGGTTCTGAAAAGTTTGAGGTTCACTGCGGTGTCAAAGGTTAGGGACCTGTGAGGTAGGGCAGATTGCTGCTGAACCTGCACAGGTCCAACTAACATGCCCTATTGTGGAGTGGAAGGCCTCAGCAGGGCAGACGGATATGTACAATCCTTTTGCTTGGCTATGTGAGCTATAGGTGGGGGCAGGGAGAAAAGCCATGAAACCATTAGGTGCAGTGATTTGGAATAGGGTTTAGCGCTACTTTGGAGAATGGCTGTTGCCGGTTGCTCCCTTTATAGTGACCCACAAATACTCGCCAGTCACGCAGCTTTAAATCTGCGATACGCAAATATTTGCAGATCCCATTTTTGAGGGTTTTCCTGACCTAACTTTACAACCATTAAGGCGACAATACATGATGGCACACTTGATGTCTGTATACATGGTTTCCAATTCTATGGCATGACAGGAGGCTTCATATTATGCATTTCAATCTTTACTCTGAAACCACAGCAGCAAAGAAAAAACTTTTACAAACAAAAAAGTTTCAACAACAGAACTAGATAGAGTTCAATGTCAGTGCATGGGGAACTCCCCAAACCATCATGGAGGACAGGTCATGCCCTGCAGGGGACCAATGAGCAGGGACCCTCCTCTATATATGTCCTTTACTAAAACCCCAACTCCACTTTCTTTGCGGCTGACACCACAGTTAAGTCCCACCTTTTTGTTGTTCCTTACATGCTAGTCAGTAGTTGGCATATGCATATATATATTTAAGTTATATGACAGTGTTTACTTTACACTAAGGCTTACTGCTTCCTACTTGGGAAAAGGTGTTTTCCTTATGTCAAATGTTACTGTGTTTTATTGGTCTTAAGGGGTCACGTACGACCGGCACCTTGTTTATGGCGTTTCCTTTGGGAAGCGAACATTCCGCTTCTAGTGAAGCTTTTCTTCTATTTATGTAATGCGTGCAGGCCTGTTTGAAGCTCTAGCTTCAGGTCCAGCACGCGTGGGTTTGAGGGCCCCTGGCAGCGCTGTGTTCTGTGTTTGTTTTTCTTCATGCAATTAGTGGGAGCTTCGCACAGGTCTTGGTTGTGTTCCGTCGCGTGCGGCTCCCTTTAGAAGCATTTGCTTCAGGCCTGCCACACGACGGTTATGACTGTATTTTTTATGTAAGTGGTCAGCTGTGATGCGAGGGTCTTTTGAAGCATTTGTTTCAGACCTCACGCGCGCAGGCTCATGTTTGTTTCCCTCCGTCGCAAGGCCCCTTTGGAAGCTTTCGCTTCAGGCCCGTCGCACGGAAGGAAATCTATTTAATGGTCATGATTGCTGGCTATCCGCCGGCCGGCCCCTCCCTCCCCAGTTACCTCGCGCACAGGCGTGGAAAGCTTGGCTTTACTCCCGTCGCGTGGGGGGGGGGGCTAGTGATGGGAATTTCCCCCTTATATGTTGCCCCAGGCCCAGGGGTAGGTTTGAGCAGCGCTCGAATACCTGCGGGTTCTAGCGCTATATAGCGCTATATATATATATATTTATAAAGGTCTAATTATGTGAGTGAGGTTCAAGTGTGATGGGAGTTTTCCCTTCTTATACGCTGCCCCAGGCCCAGGGGTAGGGTTGAGCAGCGCTTTCATACCTGTGGGTTTGTAGCGCTATATAAGTGTTGGATTTTGAATGCTAAATTATTTAATTGATACCCAAGGAGATGTAAGAAAGTTTCCCTTTCAAGGACACCTTATGGGAAAGTGCAGGTTTTCCACATATGAGCCACCCACTTCAATCCCCACGCGCGCCCTGGCTACAGTTTTGCTTACTGATGTGCAGCTGAAGGCAGCGCCATGTCTCATCTCCTTTACATTTTAGAAATAAAATACAAGAAATACAAAGTGTCTCTCACTATTTTGGCAATACAGGTATATTGCGTCAGAATTTTGGCCCATGTCTTATGAGTGCCGCTGCCTGCTCGGTTTCAGGTTTCACCTGAGTTTGGATGCAAGGGTTGTGCCCTGGCGGGCTGCTGGTTTCCATACCCTGCTAGGGTGAGCAGCTTGTGGTGCGCTTGCTCAGCGTATTCCTTTGTTACAGCAATGGTTAAGCTGTGTGTGAAGCAATAACGCTTCCCTTTTTGTTAAAAGAATTATTTTGTTTTATTTATTTTTCTCATTTTATCCTTGAAAGAAAAAGACAGGGGTTGGTGGAGGTGGTCATTAAATGACCTAGAGGGGGCTTGGGCCTTCCTATCCAGCCATCATGCAGGCATAATCCTGTACTAGCATGATATTTCTTGTCCCTTTACGGGGGAAAAGAAATGTTTGCTTAATTACCCCTCTCTCTCTTTTTCCGTTAGGTAGGTTCAGGACAACTCAGTCCGTTTACTTCCCTTAGGTTCTCCTCTCCTGAAGGGGCAGATGCGCAGTTTATGCGGAGTACCCACAGTTCTGGTCTGTTCCTCATAGCCTGTTTTCTTAGTATATATCTTCGCTACTGCATGGTCCTTGTTTCTGTGACCGGTAATTTGGGGGACCCTACTTGCCTTCATTAGGCGCAAAGGACCTTAGCCTTTCCCCCATCTAGGGGATGGTCCTGGGAGGCAGTGCCATCCTCTTGTTTTGTGAGCTAACCCTCTCGACATTGATTGCACAGTCCTTGGTATCCTTCTTTGCCCTAGGGGAAATAAGGGGAAGGACCCTACGAAGGAAGAGTGGTAGCTGTGTATTTAAGACATGTATTACCCAGTTTGTTCTGCTGGCTAAAGAGGGATGTAACATCTATTTTCACTATTTGATGTGCAAGTGCTGGGCTACTTGATTGAGATCTGCTTGCCTGCTCGGCAACATCGAAGCCTCTGCTCTTACGGACCCGCGTAATTACCCCTCTTGTGAGGAGGGATGGCTCAAGGGCAAGGCATTCCTCTGAGAGGTTAATCAATGCAATCCAGGTTCGGATTATAATACTAGCACTTAAAAATGTGCGGATCATGAAGGACTGGATTATAAGAGCAATTGCCTGCTCGGCATCGATGAAACACCTTCATGGCCACAGGTTGACGTAAGCCCTTTTCCTAAGTCTACCTATACGGTAGAAGGTGCATCAAGGGGTGTGCACAGTTACTCCTCTGCTCGAGGGGCTTGAGCACAGTGATTTTTGTTCCTTTGAAGGGATTGTGCTGACAGGAGTACTGCTAGTCATAGGATATCTCCTGTAATACCTCTGGTGTTCACCAGGTTTTTTCGTAAATGATGTTCACCTCAAACCCCTGGGGGTGGCTGTAGGTTAACAAGGATCCAATTTGCGCACTTCCTCTGTCAGTTTTCCCTTGCCCTCATTTTTAGAAGGGGCAGTGATAACAGCCTCCCTCACGGTTTCTCAATTATGAATGAGATAACTTTGCTCCCACTAATTGGGAGGGGGCATATGGGGTACTTCCAATAATAAGTATTTGCATGTTTTAACATCTATTTGTGGCACCTTTTAAATGGAAGTGTTGTTATGCTCATTGTTTCCTGTCTCCTGGCAGATGGTATGATCGGGTTAGACCTCGAGGATTAGTGGTGGGGATTCCTCCATTTTTCCTCCTCTCAGGAGTCTCTGCTTCAGTTCCACTGATGGGTTCACTCTTCTCAATGTCCCTCCCTTTCGGTTTGGCCTTTCCCATCAGCCCCTGGTGTTTACCAAGTTAATGAAGAAGGTGATAACTCACCTTGGTTCCAAAAGGTTCTGGTGAATATATATGTATTTTTGTTTCTTGGATACAGTTAGAGATGTTCCTTCCGCGACCACAGAGTTTGTTCTTGGTTTTAGACACAACATTATAACTCAGCATCTTATCCTTTGGGATGATAGACTGAACTTAAGTAAGGAGTTAGCCGTCTTCTCCCCTGGAAAGGGAGGTTTTTTTCCTTAGCTAGCTAACCTAGATGGGCAGATGGCCAGCTCCTTCCGTGTTATTTTTCCACGCATCCTATCGAGTATCTATCAATCTCGCATTTAGATCAGCCTTTGCAATTGTTACCTAACTCTGTTACACTCAAGAGCCTTTCTCTAAGATCAATTCCAGTTAGCTCCAAGAATGGAGCAACATATTGTCAATCAGGATGGCGGTCCGATAACTCAGCAAGTACAACACTCGCTTTGACATCTGTGCAGAGCCTGCTGATGCAGGATCCAATCTCGGCTGGGCCAAACTCAGCCTTTCATCCTTCTGAGATCGATACATGAGCACCACACACCGTGTGCTATAACAAGCAGGGCTCAGATGCCTGATGGTTTGTAGCACTTTATGAAAGCTACATTATTAGCTCTCTTTGCCACAATCTTGTACAGTTGTAGTTCCGATTGAGTGATCTCTTTTCCTTGAGAGAAGGTAGATGCCAGTGCACTGTCTTCGGACGGTTCCTCCGCGATTGCTCGGTACCTTTGGGTGTGTTTCCTCCTGTGCTAGGATAGCAGGGGTTGCGAGTTTGGCTGCGCAAGCAGACAAGGAAGCTAGTGTTGGCCTCTTGGGAGGGGGGTGGTTCCCATCCCTATAGGATTTTACAGTGCATATTGTCTAGTATCATCCCTATCCACCTGTGTCTATCTCTGCCCGACAGTTTTCTCTTATGGTTCCTTCAAGGGTTCCACTCTGTTATTCATTAGAATATATTTTCATCTCTTCCTGGGGCTTCCGAAGTCATCAAGGACTTTGGGAAAGCCTTTAATAAGTCTGTTTTCTTTTAGCTGGTCGGCTATTCAGTGAATGGGTATGTGACTCGGATTTCGATTCTGTTTCTCCCTTAACAGAAATAGGTTTTTCTGGTAGAACGGTCTAAGTAGGGTACATTACATGCCAATGATTGCATTTTACTGCCATTATCTCAGCGAGACATGGTCGCTGGGGTGAAAACAGTGGTTTGGCAGTACTTGGTGCGCAGGACCTTCAGGTCCATTGGTTTTGGGGTTCCACCTTGACTAGGTGTTTCTTATCGGCTACGATTATATCGCATTGTTTTACAGCATCTTTGTCTTTTCAAGGAAGGATTGTCTGTGCTACAACTGTTTTTCAAAGTTATCCATGTGGAGTTTCTTTCCAGTTAAGTGCATCTCCTGTATCAGTCCTTTAGATTTGGACAGTGGATTGTTCTCCCGGGGGCAGGCGGCAAAAATCACTTTTTATTGCCAGAATGGGTACCCCTAGGGTTTCCTCCATCTATTATCCAGGTCTCAGGGACATTTTCTAATATATAAATTATTAAGTGTTTTTAAAATGCTTAAGTTGGACTTAACCCCTAAATACCTCTCAGCTGCTTTCCTGTGGGAACACTATTGCGGGGTCTCTTACCCGTGGGCCATATGGATTAAGTAGATTTGCAGAGAAAGGGAGTTCATTGCTCCATGGTCCTTCAGTGGAAGATGCTATAGTGTTTAAGACGCTCTCCTGTGGGGAGGGAATTATCAAAGCAGCTGCTTGGTCATGGGAATAATATTTGGAATACTTTTATTTTATCACAAGTGTATTGCTCAGGTTGGGATTGGGATTGGGATGCAAGGGCTTTGAATTTGCATAATATGAAGCCTCCTGTCATGCCATAGAATGGGAAATCCCCCTCACTAACGTGACAGGGGGTTTAGATTCTATTAAAGACAGGAGGCGAGTATTATCCCACCCACCCTCCCTTTGTATTGGCGTTCTTGTTCCACCCACCCACACTGTTATATTTCATATTGTTTCAGATTTTGGGTGAGAAGTACTATCCAAAAGAGTGTCGTCATAGCTTCAGGCTGCGGAAACGTTGAGATCTCTCCTGTTTCGCTGGATCCTTTGTCCGCGCTACGCAGTTGAATCGTTACATTGGGCGTCTGGTGCAAGACAGCTGCAGAAAGAGGAGTTGGGGTTCGAGTAAAGGACATATATAGAGGAGGGTCCCTGCTCATTGGTCCCCTGCAGGGCATGACCTGTCCTCCATTATGGTCTGGGGAGTTCCCCATGCATTGACATTGAACTCTATCTAGTTCTGTTGTTGAAACTTTTTTGTTTGTAAATGTTTTTTCTTTGCTGCTGTGGTTTCTGAGTAAAGAATGAAATGCATAATACTCGCCTACTGTCTTTAATAGAATCTAAACCCCCTGTCACGTTAGTGAGGGGGATTTCCCATTGTTCAGCTTCACTGGTTGGTGATTTGGTGCCAACACAACCATGGCTTTCACAACCAACCCCTCCCTCGATGTCAATAAGATCTGGTACCCTGGTCCAGCTCCAGAACACCAATGTGGGTCTGTTACTGAATCCTAAACACACTTTCATTGCAGTAACTTTGCTTACCTTTAATCATTCAAATAACATGAATTACTACAAAACCTATAACATTGAGAATGTGTGTTTAAACTTAGGGCATGAAACAACCTTTTTGACTTTCTTGTTGTGAGCCACAAATCAGCAGATGATGGGGTGAGGTCGTTGGGCATGTTTTCGCTATGTACAATTTTGTGTTGTGACCGTGGGCCTTTAATCAGTAAGAATGTCTCTGAGATCTATTAAAGACTGTTAATTATATAAACATAAACATAGCACTATTTGTTTCGAAAATATTATTCCTTTTGAAACATAAAACGAATCAACTTTTTTCCTCTCAGAAACTTGACTAGTACTTGTTTGGTAGAAGTCAAGTCTGACTTGCCGCATCAGTTAAACAAACTCTTGTTCGAACAAAAGGGCTCATCTGCAATAAAAATTCCAACCGTGGACATTAATGATTCAAGAACCAGACAGACACCATCTTGTTACTCGTTAATGGAAAATGAATTAACCGTAAGGCATTCTAGACACAGTAGCATTGGTGTGTACTTAATCGCACACGTCTAAGCATTGGTGTAGAATAATGTTATTTTGTTTTTTGAATGTTAACAACTAATTCATTTTCAATGCTAGTTGAAATTATAGGTAGATATTTTTGGTGCGCCAGGTATATTTGAATTTTCGAAGTACTTTTCTCATCCATCAAAACGGATAAATTCCACCCTATTCAGACTTTGGGGATCTGTTGCTCATTACAGAATTCTCTCATCCATATTTTGCTTCTAGAAAATGATACCTTCTTCCCATTAGCTCCTAGTTATAAAGGGATTTACAGGATCCTTTTTCTGCCTGAGGCCCTGAGATCTGGGCAGCTTGGGAGGGAGCTCTGCTGTCTAGGTTATGAGTTTTCAACATCTTTGTGACTTTACCGTATCATTCTCATAATGCGATCTCATTTATAGTCAGAGGGAATGAGATTAAACATGTAGATACGGTAGTATTGCACACTTTAATGTATTCCTCAATCAGTATAGAGTGGAATGCAATAAGGTGTCTAGACATATCGTTGAAGAAATATATTGTCCTCACATTCATCTATCAATAGGTGGCAACATATGAAGGGATATCAGAGGACAGATTATAGAAAAGATGCGCAAGTGCAAAGTTGCGCAGTATTAGCAATAGGGGGAAGTTTGCCCTATTTTTAAAAACACTGGAGCTTATTATAAAACTATTGCACTGTGACATGTGCAGTTTGGCCCGGTTTAGGCATCAGGGCAAAAATTGCCCTAGTGCAAAACAAATGTGCTTTCATACACTTCTTTACCAAAGGCAAAGCTTGCCCTAGTGGTCATTCAGAATGGTATTAGCAACATGGCAAAGTGTGTTCTAGTGCAAAAATGAAATGCATCAAAAAATACCTTTTTCGCCCAAGTGTCGAACGGAAAATCATAGTCTGCCTCCTATACTGTATGAATATATGTATATTGACCTACGCCAAGCTGCTTATAAACCACTTGCGAGGAAATCCGCATTGCAAGGTCTTGACCTTAGATCAGTGTAAACCGCCATTTTAGTTCTATCCTCCATTTTTAGATTCTCCCTCTAAAGTCACCCTGTGTTCTAAGATGGTGGACAGTGTCATTCCGAATGTAACATGGCCGTCTTGACCTCTGTGTACAAGCTAATATGTAATTTGCCTGCAGGCCACATGTTAGGGTCATGAACTGAGACCTTGTCCTTCGTTGACCTGTGTATAGAGGATTACCTGCGCCAGCGGACCTAATCCGCGAGCACATGTTGAACACTATATGTTCAAAAAACGAAATGTGAACACTTGTTTGACTACATTGTATACAACTGTTTGAGAAAGCTTAACGAGGAATCCTAAGACATACTGTTGCCATTGTGACTTGTTGATGAACGTATTAAAGGTAAACCCTAAATGTATAGATGCATGAACTCGGCACTAACCCTAGATCCGTGATGTATTAACTTGTATTAACTTGTAGGTGGGTTGAACATCATGTTTTGGACTGCATAAAAGGCACGACTATTCTAATGTACAGTCCCACTCACTGAGCACACCGAACTAAGCTGGAGTTCGCTGTGTTGTACTGAGGGCCGATAACTATCTGTTGCTTTGTCCTTTGAAACTGTTCAGTATAAAAGAAAGATCTTTGTATCTTTCTTTGTAACCCGGGTTTGTTGTATTTCCTTTTGGGGTACTCAGCTTCGATATCTTCTTTTTGTTTTCACATAAGGGCAATTCTTGCCCTAGTGCCTGTCTCATGCCAAACTGCACCCATCACAGTGCAATGGTTTTATAATATATCCCAATGTTTTCAAAAATAGGGCAAACTTTCCCATGCTGATAATAACAGGCAAGTTTGCAGTTACACCGGTGCAAAATTCCTGCAATCATCGCCAGGTTGACTTGCAATAGCCTAGTCAATGTTCTGTACAAAACAAAGTTATGCATTATTCGCGTGCAGGTAAAAGTGGAAAAATAAGTGTAAGCGTTATTGAATTTTTAGTGACCCGAGAACCTCTAAACAAACCTTTAGAACAATGTATATATGTGTTCTGCAACTTAAACAATAGACAGTAACCTAAACATTACTGTCTTTTGTATGTTGTTAAATGCATGGAGCAATGGAGTGAACTGCAGATTCAATTATACATATTTTATACAAGTGGTGAGATAGGGGAGAGCAGATGACAGGACATTTGCCCATTCCCATGGATCAGTGCCCTGATGTGGTAGGTCTGGCATTGCAAGTGTGGCAAACTGGAGATCTGCGTCCTTATCCATACCGAGAGGCTGTTTTACAAAGCATTCTTCAATGGGTGTTTCCCATTATAAAGTGTTTTTGTAAATCAGGCCCCTAATCTCCACCTGGTGCCCCCTACATGAGGCAATTGCAACTTTCAATTGTATTTGAAAACACATTCTAATTGCAATTGGTTATGTTCAATGCCCAGAGGTTTGTAAGTGCGGACCAAGGGATCGAACCTGTGTTGCTCTGCATTGTCTTGCTGCATCCTGCTTCCACCAAGCACGTTGCACCTGAGCTATACACCTGAGACATTCCATCTTCTGGTCTTATGCACATAAAGTTTGTTAAAAACAATAGATAGCAAAAACTAAAAGGCCTGGTAAAGGAAATCAAAGAAATGAATAAAGGTAAAAGAAAAACAAAAAAACGGAAACTATGGAAACATAAAAACACGTTTTTGGGAACAAAGAGAAAGAGATTGATAGAATTAGAATGGAGGGTGAGAATGGGGTGGGAATGGGATAAATAAGAAAAAGAGGAGGCTGAGGATCAATGAGGGAAACCAGTTTTCCTCAGGGCACCGAGGCAGGAAGGGTGCCAGAGGCCCATGGTCTATATATTACACCCATACTCTTTGGGCCTCATTTCCAAACATGTTTTAATATGGGAAAGCCCCATTGAAAAATGTTCAGTGAATCGGGCCCTTTCTCTCACTTATCCCGTAATCCCACACGCCTTTCTTGCTTTCTGTCATTTCAAGCTCGTTCCTGCTCATCCTTTTCATGGGACACCATTCCAAAGAGCTGTGTTATAATATTTTGTTTATTTAAAAAGTGATCCATATTTTAGTGAGCAATAGTGAAGAAGTGTGCGTCTCCCATCCCCTTTAAGAAGGCAATAGCTTTCCCGGGGATCTCTTCAGGCTGCTCCCTTTGGAGATCATGCATCATTGTCTGCATGTCTTCGATGCACCCTCCACATGTTGCCAATAGCCTTAGCTTTCCCATTCTTTTATAAGACTGACTCCCGGCAGGAGCATACAGGGCAGGAATGATTCCTTAATTGCCATCGACCACTCGCCCTTGTCATTCCAATGGGTTTACTTATGTCCTTGGATAATAACCTCTATCTTTCCCTTGCTTTGTCAGCGTCCTCAAATATGGCACTTTTCTGCTTAATGAAATATCGCAACCCAGTGTGGTTTTCAAAGTGATTAAAGAATCAGTAATTGCTTACATTGACTTCCTTGTAGCGTTGGCTCGTCAATGTCTTTAAAATGCATCTAGACATTTTCAAAGGTTGTGGTTGCCTCGGAAATTCTTGCAGGCTCCGGGCTATCGCTTCTTGATTCGTTCTTCCAACATATTGATTTTCCTGCGGCCTTGTAGTAAGCTCTTCCCAGCCCAGGTCAATTAAATTTGATTACCTCTTGATTGCATACATTATTCCCGTCCTCGCATCCAGGCCTAGTATCGATGTGCATGAGATCTCACTTCCTGACGCTGCCATTGGGATGGGATGAGGCAGTCCTAATAGTCGCATCATGTAGTCTTTTCTCTATCCCTCTTTACTTTCACCAGATTACGGGTTCTGCCAACCTTAGCCAGCCGCCCCCCACCCCGTGTGAGTTAAGACATTGCTCACATGTCTTCTAATGAATAGCACTATCTCATCGGCCGCACTCAGAGACTACTCAGAAGGCATTCTGCGTCTCTTCACGTCATTGACTCTATCAATAGCACTATTCTCTCACTCGTTCAAGTTTCTTGCCTCCTACGGCAAAGCCTCTTGGACTGTTTCTTTGATTCTTGTTCAGGTTCCACCTCCACGGGTTCTTGAGTTTTCTTTCTTTAGTTTTAGTTTGTTGCTTATTCACAACACCTGATCTTCAAGTTGTTGTTTTTTTGTTTTTTTTGTGTAAGACTGGCAGGGCTTTGCCAGTGTAAGGAGAACGTGCCCCCTCCGTGGCTCCTATTCTCAATGGATCCTTTATAACTAGAGCCATATATTCATATAGATCATTGGCCTATGGTTTATAAAGAAAAGGTACTTAACAGAGGCCCCTCGTTTAGCTCCTCGATGGGCCATATTATGCCGAGCTTGCACCAATGCAAGTGCAATAGGTACCACCAATGCAAGTGCAATAGGTACCACCAATGCAAGTGCAATAGGTACCAGGGAAAACTGGCCAAGTGCAAAAATACATCTCTATTAATGCAGTGAATTTGTGTTCCTCATGCAAAGATGTATTGAAAGAATTCGTTTTTGCACTAGGGTTGTTTGCACTTGCATTGTTGCACATTTCTGTACTAAGGCCCTAGACGTTGGAAGTGAAGTGGTCCATAAACCTGAGATGCTGTACCAGAATAAAGTGTATTTATAATTGTCTGCATGGGCCCGACTGACAACATGCACGCTGGAAGCAAATCAGAAGATGCCCTGAGCATCACAGAATTGCTCAGTGACCTTATATCTTGATTGCAACAGCTAAACCGGAAGCACATCTGGAGCTTCCTGGAGCATATTTGAGATGCTCATCGGCAAATGCGACTCACAAAGTGTTGCTCACGTCCAAAAAGGGTGGTGCATAGTGTTCCACAGGAACACACCTTCCTGAAAAACCTCCTCGGTGATATGGTTGCACAATGTTTGTTTTTCTCCACGTCTTTCAAGGGTGTTCCCACAATGCTCCATTGCTTTCCCCCTCCTACCACTTTCCTACACTTCATTTATTTCGTTTCTTTTTAGTTGTAACCCTATAACTCATTCCTCTTCGCTCAAAATGTTTCCTATGTCAACCTTTTTTAGGCAGATCTTATTCCCATTCTTCAAAAGACGTGCTCCTACGTGACCGTGTAGGCTCCACGTGAAAACGCCTTCCTGAAAAACACCCTCAGTATCAGGGACGTCAGTTCACCAAAATGTCAGTGGTAGCAGAAGTGACATCACACAACCCTTGACCTCCGATGACATCACAGGAAGTGATGTCATTCGACCCCACCCTGAAGTGACATCACGGAAAGCGATGGAACATCACCTTTGACCCCACGACAAAACAAGAAGTGGCATCACATATCATTGTTTCTGAGTACACTATGAAAAATATGGTTACGATATCACTGTAAAGTGAAATGCATTTCATAGTAGAATGGATCACCTTATGTATCATTAATATCAGTGCCTATAAGCCCATATTACCAAATCACTGTCAATGCAAGCAGATGTCCAAGGCCAAACGGTAATGATGTGTTATTATATAGGACTTACTCTTAAGCGCTTCATAAAGAACAATTATGCATACAATATCGCCCAACCTCTGTTGCTACTCATTTATCAACCTCAGCAGGCTGAAAGGTTGAGTTGACCATGCTGGGAGTCGAACCTGCAACCTGAAGATCACACACGCATTGCAGCAGCCAGCACTCAACCCACTGAGCTATCGTACCGACTATATTCATCAGAAAACCAGCCACTCCAGAAACAAAGAGCCACATGCTGCTGGCCACAGCCCATGAGCCACAGTGTAAAATATATAAATATATATATACTTATTTTTTTGCAAGGGAGAGCACAGGGGTAGCGAGGGAGACCGCAGGAGTCGCAGGTGCGACCCCTGGCATCCCCTAAATGACATCAATGCTCAGTATTTTTGGTGATGTTGCTAGAGGCGCCATCAATGGTAGGCATTTCACTAAGATTTGTAGTTGCAGTTTAAAGGCTATCCCTTGATTTTGCACTCCGCTTTACTCTATCTGTTTTAGAATGAAATGGCTTTAATCCATTCCCTATCCAGGATTGTAGATTCTATTTTAGGCTCATTGCATGCAAATGAATAGCATTTTCAGGACACGTTTCCAAAAATGTGATTTGTTGACATTGAAATGAAATGTGGGGGCAAGGAAAGGTGTGGGGAAGAGTAGAATGAAGGGGTAGGCACGCAGGGACGGCATTTGGGGGTCACCAGGGGTTGCAACTGCGAACCCTGAGGTCTCCCTTGCTATCCCTGGTGGTCTCCCTTGCTACCCCTAAAAAGAAAAAAAAGAAAAAGAGATTTCTAATTTTTTTTTCTTTTCTTTTTTTTTTTAAATGTAAGCTCCTGGGCTGCGGCCAGTGCCATGTGGCTCTTTGTTTCTGGATTGACTGGCTTTCTTGCTCAGGCCTCTTTAAAAAACATAGGGTTTCAATGAGCAGTGACCCTAAATAAGAAAGAATAGGAATAACAAATAATGGGCCTCATTACGAGACTGGCGGTAACCGAGCCGGAAAAACCGGCAGGTTACCGCCGGACTCGCATTACCATTCCGCCTCCGTGATTCCTGGAATCACCGGGGCATTACAACCCCGGTGACCCGGTAATTCCGGAGGCGGAATTCGGTAAATCCCCATTCCCATAGGACTCCATGGGAATGGGGAAGTGGAAACACTGGCACCATGCTGTAATGGTGCCGGTGTATCCAAGTCCGCCTGCAGGCGGGTGGTGTAAAACCCGCCAGGTCAGACCTGTGGGAGGTGGGTACCAGTTAGGTTTCTTTTGTTTTGAGAGGATTAGGTAGGAGGGTGCATAGTAAGATATTTTCTTATGGAGGGCTGGGAGGAATGACCCCAGGTAACAGTATTTTGCTGTGGGAGGATTGGGAGGCATGCAGGATGGGTGGGTAAGGGTCTTTTGATTTGAAGAAGTGGGGAATCAGGGCAACAGGCAATGGTCTTTCCTGTGGTGCGGTGGGGACGCAGGGCACCAGATGCAGTTATTTGGTCTGTGGGGACGACAGGACAGCAGGGATCATATATTTTCACATGTGCACCTTCGCACCAATTTTATAAAATACATTTCGCACTAGTTTTGATGCCTAGGTAATATGAAATGGAGGACATTTCGTCGAAATCTGTTTTATTTAAAAACGTCTGCACTCGCGTAAAAATGAATCAGACTCTTTTATACAACCGTTGCTGTGTAACATAGAAAAGTAACGTTTGCTAAATTTCTCGTTATATTATGAAGTGAACACAGGATAAAAAAAACGTCTGCTTAATTCATGTCCTAGCGAAAAAATGTTTATATAATGCAAATTGGGGCAAAACCTGTTCTCTCCATTTTGTATTACATAAGCAATAAAATTGCTGCATAATTTGGTCCACTTCTTTGGATAAGGGCAAAGTTTAGAGAATCTGGCCCTTGGCAGTGGGTTTTTGTTGTAGAGGTAACCCTTGTGCCAACGCTAGGAAACACGCGGAAAAAATGACCTGTTTTTAGTTTAGCACAACATTGTACTACTACAAAAAATGTACATTTCTCCATGATCGCGGTCTATTTGCTGTCCCTGTTCCTTTTGCAGAGTCTCCGTTGAACGTCGAAGACACGTTGCAAGGAGGGTGTTATCTAGCAGCAGACGGCAAAGCAAGGTATTATTTTAAGACTTACACATGCTAAAAGGTTTAGTGCACGTCAATTAGCGCGGTGATAAGCCTCATTAGCACTGCTAATAAGGTTTCTGCCGTATTTCTCAACACATGGCCGTGCATAGAGTTTCCATATGGAAACTGAGGATGTGTTCACGCTATTGCCTTGGGCTAGGCTAAGCACAGGAATGTCGATTCTGCCTATACACGCTTCACTATATATGGTCCGGAGATGGGAAAATGTAAATAATTATTCATGATGCGCCCGTTACCCCCATGGTGGACTCCTAGTGCGTGGCTGGACCATGATCTAGATTGGGCCAAAGGCTGAGATAACTGCACGAGTCTGTGGAAGTGAAAAGAGAACGAGAAGGGTGCGTGAGAGAGGGTGGATGGCGGGGGTGCCTTTAGGGGCGTGTAAATGCCTGCAACAGGACCATGGAGAGAAGGGTTTTTTGCCAGGATGTGTGGGATCTGGTTATTGACACAAATGCAGTAGACATAAAACGCTATGGACCTCATTCAAGTGGTCCAGTAAAAAGTGTCATACCACCACCTTGTATTGCATTGCTTAATTATCCAGAGGAAAATCCTCCACTGCAAGGCCAGCACATTGCAGGTTTTACTGCTTGCAGTACATTTTGAAAAATTTCCCTTGAATACTATGGGCTCCAAGACTGGAGATTAACATCGCTTTATCACCACTCGCAATATAGCAGTAATTTGGCTGGACCGAGTAGCGGTCACGCTAAACAACTTTGGCAGTAATTCTGTGGAAGTACTGCACATTTTCTGCCAACCATGTCATGAGACCCCATGTTATATTTAGTACTGTGCAACCACATATCGCCCTGTACGTCTCAAAGGTGCCTTAAGCAAGTACTTTGTAATGCATCTACATCCAATTCTTCCTTGTTCAAAGTTGAAGTGCCCTCTATTCTATCTAACAATATAATAAAAGGCCAGATGTATGTTTGTCCCTGTATGTATGTCCGATGCAATATCTTTGCCTGTTGTTACCGCTAGAGGGAGCTGTTAGCTTAGGATAAATAGTGAACCTACTGTGCCAATGAAAACCTGCACCCTGGCCATGTACACAGGCCTGTACACTAGTATACTATAAATGGCTCCATCAAAGTTTCATGCATGAACCAAAACATGTGAAACCAATTGTGCTACTGCAAAACAATCTGCCATATCATGAAAAACAAAAATTATTCGAATTAGAGCCATTCGACAAAAACATAATCTGTGGTGATACTTGGAATCCCTCTGAATAAGCAGGCCATTTTGAGCTTCCTCGCATATCATAGCAGGCATTGATACAGTAGGATAGTAAGACACCACAAACCCGGAAATGGGATCAAATGAGGCAGGCGCTGACTACAATTAAGACATGGTGCTGGCAACAGAACATGCACAACAGATGACTGTGATGCAGCTCCACAATGACGGGGGTGCAGAGATTGCACTAGGACACTCATGCCATCACGTCACTTCCCGCTCCCCATTGAACATGGCACATAGGGGATACCTGGATGCAGGAGGATGATGAGGCAGAGAGTGGGAGGATTCAACAGATCACACGCAAGGTCCAGAATAAGGAGCACACCTTCCGATTTCCAGCCTCAATGTGCTCTGATACTTAGTGACATACAGCAAGATTTTGTGTAACGCAATACTGCAATAGAACAGCCACATTGGTTCTAGTGGATCTTACCAGAGCACAGTGGCCATGCAGAGTGGGATATCCTGACCATAATTCACACACTGCTCACATATCAGTCATGCTGATGGGGTATTTGCATCCACACGCAGTTTCCACATCTGATGCCACAGCAGATTGCTTGAAGAAAATAATATATGCTGTGGCTTGTGTTCCCAAATGTCATGAAGGCACATGGTTTGCACACATGTATATCTCATTTCGATCGAGGGAAAGGACGCAGCCCTTTTTACACAGAGAAATGAGGAGAACCCTCCTGCGTAGGCTACTTACAATGCTGACCTTGTCACGAGCCACTGCTGTACCAATTTGTCAAGATAAGTGGTAAAAATGCAAGTTTGTCGCGGTGAAGATGTGCAAACTTATCAGCTGCAGGATTAGCCCACTGAATGGAGGGGGATTTGTTGATAGTCATACAGTCCAACCTAGGCACGAATCTGACTCCCACAAATTGTGTTCTAGATAAATAACCTATAAGAAGTATAGCTTGAATTACAGGTAAGTATGTAAGGCTTAACATTAGACCCAGGCATTGTAATCAGGCCTTGAAGCTTGCTTTCATTAGAAATGAATTCATATTTTATTAATCTGCTAGCACCCGTAGGAGCTGGCTGCACATCACAAACTACACATTCGCAGGATCATGTTCTAAGCGAGGTCAGGAAGCAAAGTTTATGGGTGTCGGGCAGGCAGTGAATGCACAAGCATTTTAGAATTCAGCATATTAGTTTATGAAACTGGTCTGCTGATGGTTTCAAAATGTCCCATGGTGGTTTCAAATTGCCCTGTAGCACATCTCAGCCTGGGAAGTGGTCCGGAGAGTTCCTAAAATGCAACAGTACGCCAGTAACTTGTCAACAGTTCAAGGCTATTGTAGTGTCATGATCGTTTGTGTTTTCCAGAGAAACGGATGCAGATGACCGGCGGCAAATGAATAAAGATCCACTGGTCATCTCAAATGTTTCAAAGTTTTGGCACTATGATGCGGGAATTATGGGCTGGACTGTGACCTCACAGAGGTGGTCGAGTGGGTTGTGATGATATTTGCAGGATACAATCATTTTTCGATAATGTATGTCCCGCTATAGGGGAACAACGTAGCACTGCCAATTAGCCTCATTTGGAGGAGGGACCTAATGTTGCAATATTACTTGATGCTAATTAATTTGTATGATTATAAAGGTTTTCATTTTGGGGGCGTCTTTTCAACAGCGCTTTTCATGCAGTTCTATTCCGCATTCTGTTTGAATATTGCTTTCCCAGCTGTATCTGAGCTCAGAATACATTTCTGTTACTTCTTGCCTGTTGTACACCCCTTTTTAGACTACTTTTGTAATTTTATATTTGTGAATTCCGAGGCATCCCGCAGTACATTTTGGTGGCCCGTATATGGATACAGCTTTCCCTACCAGATGTGAGGATTACAGCAGCACTCCCAGAGTAGTGCGGGACAGCGTTTGCAGACCTGTACTAAGAGCTCAACACTGAGGAGGCTATGCAGACGCTGAGTTCACAAAGGTCTGCCAGGTCAGAACACTCCCTACTCTCAGAAGTGGGTACTGGCCATTAAAGGAAGACTCTGGGGTCGAGAAGATTCGAGACTCTCCGAAGAAGAATATGTTAGTGTACCCGTACATGAACACGTAGGAGAGGTAGGGATAATTTTTATGGTGTATAGGAAGCACCCTCAAGAGGTGGAGGGTGATTGGCCGCATGCGTCATAGATTTTATGCCCACTCACTCACTCACTCACTCACTCACTCACTCACTCACTCACTCACTCACTCACTCACGAGTGAGTGGACAGTGGCACATCTGCATTAGAGCAGAGGGGTGCATAGTAAAATGGCAGACCTTGTTAGATGAGAGTTGTGCATAGTGCAGGTAATTGGTATAGTTGCATCATTTTTATTTTGTACATGTTATTGAAGATTGTGAAGAAAAAGAGAAAAGGCATATGCATTGGTGTTTTGCAGAAGCAGTAGTAGTTAATTGTGACAAGGTGTAGTTAGTGTATTGTTCAGTTTTTTGTGGCTGTGCAAGTCGTGGAAGGGCCAGAGCCAAATTAATATGTAAATATTGAAGGAGCTGTGCAGCATGTGCAAGGAGCGTTGTTGAACAAAGGAAGGAGCAACTGAACCCCAGGCACATTAACATAGGACTTAATTGTTAAGGTTGCAGGCCTGTGCAGAAGGTCTTTTGTGTACTAAATGAAACTAATAATACGGACCTGAGGGCCATTGTGTGTGAGTGATGTAAAAGGGCACGGCCTGTGGAGAAGGCCAGTGTGAACGAAATAGGGTGGACAAGTAAGACAGTAAGTATAAGAGTGAGTGAGCAAATGTGAAAGTAAGGAAGGGGTGAACGTTATTTGAGATATAACTAAAGACTCCAAGAATAGAGAGGGGGAAAAAGAGTACTCTAATAAATTAAGAAAAGGGTCTCCTAAACAACGACGCGAAAATATTTGCAAAAATCTTAGCAAATAGGCTATCCCCCTTCCTCCCGGAGCTCATTCACCCGGACCAGACTGGATTTATCCTAGGTCGGGGCACCCAAGACAACATTCGCAGAACCATCAACATCATCGAATCAGCGAAAAGACTGGGCACAAAACTGGCAGTCCTCTCCTTAGACGCGCATAAAGCTTTCGACATGCTCGACTGGGGCTATATTAGGAACACACTAGAGCACTTCGGCTTTGGCCCAAACTTCGCAAAATGGGTTCTGGCCATCTACCAAAAACCCTCTACAAATCTTCGCCTCAACGGGACTAAATCCAGCAGAATAAACATAACCAGAGGCACAAGACAGGGATGTCCTCTTTCCCCACTTATATTTGCCCTATCCATGGAACCATTCGCCGAAAGGGTCCGCCAAAATGCATCAATATCAGGCCTAACGCACAAGAAAGAATCCTACAAAATCGCGCTTTACGCGGACGATGTGCTCCTCACACTCACCAGCCCGGAAGAGTCAATAAGAGCCCTATGGCAAACGCTCGAAGAATTCCGAGCAGCATCGGGATTCACAATAAACATCTCCAAATCCACCGCACTGGGCATAAACATCCCAAGAAAGACCAAGGCTCATCTCGAAGAGGGGCTCCAAATTACTTGGGCCGGAAGCAGCTTCAACTACCTGGGGGTGCAGATAACCAATAAAACTAAGAGGCTGTACAAGACCAACTTCCCGACACTCTTCAGAGACCTAAGAAAGGACATCAACCGCTGGAAAAAACAGGAAATCTCCTGGTTTGGCCGAACGACGGCGATAAAAATGAATCTCACGCCACGGCTGCTATATCACGCCCAAGCCCTGCCGGTGTCGATCCCGGAAAAGGCCCTGCAGAAACTGCAAAGAGAGGTGCTGAACCTAGTCTGGGAAGGAAAGAAATCCCGCATCCCAAAGCGCATAATGCTCCGAAGCACCGCCCTGGGCGGCCTAGGGGTCCCAGACGTGTCAAGGTACTGCCTGGCAGCCCAACTAGCCCCAGCCTTTGCCTGGAAATTGCCAACCAACCGACCCCGATGGTTGACTCTGGAGGAAGATTGGTGTCAGTCCCCACTGGAATCCTTGCCCCACTCCAGGGAGCCCAAGGGGGCCAGGGATCTGGGCCCCCTATCAGCAACAAGAAACACAGTTGCCAGCTGGAGGGCGGCTGCACGCCGGTGGAAATGCAGGAGCACAATGGGTCCACTCACGCCAATCTGGAACAACCCCGACTTCTCCCCCGGAATCACACCAAACCAGTTCACGGAATGGCGAGCCGGCGGCTTAGAAACTATCTCGGATTTCTTCGAAAACGGCCTCCCCCTGAACTTCGAAGAGTGCAAAACAAAGTTCAAGATCCAGGAAACAGAAAGGTTCCGCTACTCCCAACTGAGGCACTGGCTGTCGCACCCTCAGGTCAGGAAACTAGGCAGCAGGGAGCTCACAGCATTGGAAAACTTCCTCTTGACAACCCCCCCTAAGGGGAAAATATCAGCCCTGTACAAAACTCTAGACAGAACAGACCCGGAAAAAAAAGAGCCATATATGGTGAAATGGGAAGAGGACATAGGGAGACCAATTGAGCTGGAGGAATGGCAACACATCTGGTCCCGCGCTCTGAAAAGCTCGAAATGTGTGACGAACAAAGAAAGTGCGTTTAAAGTTTGCTACAGATGGTATAGAACCCCGTCATTCCTCAACAAATGCAACCCGGCTATCCCAGCGCAATGCTGGAGGGGATGCCCGGACCGCGGAACCCTATTTCACCTCCTGTGGTCATGCCCCAAAGCCACCCTATTTTGGGAAAACATCCTGGAACAAATTAAAACAATCACGGGACTCAACATCCCCTGGGACCCAGGGATTGTGCTACTGGGGTCGACGGGAGATGGCCAATTCCCGCTAACCGGCAACCTGGCGGACCTATGCTCCCATCTCCTAACAGCCGCCAAGATCTCAATCGCCAGACTCTGGAAAAACCCGGAGGGTCCATCCACGCAGATGTGGTGGTCTAAGTGCTGGGAAATCGCCGCAGCGGAGAAAGTCACAGCCATCAGGTCAGGCAATAAACCCAAATTCGAACGCACATGGGCGCCCTTTCTGGACTACGGACAGCAATTCCCTGGGGTGGCAAGGCAGCCACCCAACTTACGCTGGATGGAAACTCAAGACTGAAAAAGAAAGCCCAACCCCAAGCCAGACAGGCAACTGAGCTCCTCCAGTCCTCCGAAGTACCACGAACAATCAATCGAGTTCCCCGGACTTGGAAGACCCGACACGAAAGCACCCTGGTGTAACCTAGCGAAGCCCCACATCGAACCCTTGAAATAATCTCCTTGGCAAAATAGACAGTAACCTGTTCTTGAGCAAAAACAGCTCCCTGCGAAAAGTGCTCCTTGTCCCTTGCCCCCCCTTTCTTACCCCCCTCACCCTGTAGTAGTTGTTTCTGTTATGATTTCTTTTGTCCTCATTATGGAGGAGAACGTAAGACCAGCTAAGACTAAAATATGCAAAGTAATGTTCTCCTAGCCATATGTTCTAACAAGTCGATATACATGCAATGATCTTACCCTCTACATGACTTGTTATGTTGAAAACAATAAAAATAATTTTGGAAAAAAAAAAAAAAAAAAGAAAAGGGTCCAATAATGACATCTTATTTTATGGATGCATCCCTTGATCACATGTGCTAAAAATTGCCCCAATATCGCAATCAAATATGAAAATACAACTTTCACTGGGTAGGGGTCACAGTGGGAAAGTGTTATCAGGAATGGCCGGTGAGGGAAGATTTAATCAACAGTATGTACTCATATTTGTCGACAACATACAAAGGTGTAACACTTAAAAAGAGACCAAATATGTTAGGTATCTGAAAACCATATGAAGAAATTAAAAAACAGAAAAAGAAGGGACACGGGGAGGAGGAGAAGAATAGTGCTCCACCCCCTCCCTATGTATTATATCCACTGTTCAAACTAACTGCATGATATACAATCCATAGGCAAGCATCCTCAGACAAGGAGAAAATAAAGAAAAACAAGACAGTCAGAAACTCATTCTGCGGATAAGGTTGAGAAAGGAAAAAATAGATACCAGACATTAAGCACATGACAGAAACTTGACTCAATGTTTAGAGAAGCAGAAAAGGCAGTGGAGAGGGGGATAGAGAAAAAAGTGAAGGAGCAGGGAAAGAGGGAAGACCAGCAGGGATGGACAGCAGGACACATACAATTTTGAATTGGTGACTGGGGACAGGACATGGAAGAAGGCGAACCAGATACGACATAGGGTGATCATACTGCATCAGATTGGGAGGATAGCAGCAACAGTGACAGCAGGGATGTCGAATTCGACACATTTAATTTAACGAATGGGAGTAGAGGAAGGAGGATAAAAGAAGGGGAGGATGAGGAAAGAGAGGAACACATAGTGGACTGGTGGAACAGGCTTTGAAGTAGAAAAGAAACTATGACAGTAGTAAAAAGACCACAAAGAGGGGCTAGGCACTAAGCCCAAACACAGCTGCCACTTCTACAGAAGGCAAAAGGGGAAGTGCATTACGTACCCTGGCAGACAATGGACAGGGATAATTTGGTCTACAGTTTACCTTCCCTAATGGCAGGGGCCAGCAAGTGGACAAATGTATTTGAAAAGGAGACAGCAGGGATCCAATTGGCCATAGGGGACATTAAGAGCTTATTGGCAGTGTTGGTGGGGGAAAGAAATGACAACATTCGGCAGCAAGCAGGATACGCTGGGGTAAAGTTAAGCTCTAACATGCATGGCATGGCCCCCTTTAATAATTACAAAGCACACATGTGGAAGACTGAGAGTAAGCAGTATTAATAAACATCAATCCAAAAAATGTGGACACAAGAGAATAATCAGTCCTGTGATAATAAAATACCACTATTCTATCACATTCTAGTGAGGGGGCCTCTCCAACGATGTACAGGCTTCCCTGGAAAAAGTTGTTGGGATAGAAACAAAGGGATGGCCCGAGATAATGGCGACTATTGTACATTACTGTAAAAGAAACCAGGAAAAAGGCAAGGAGACAGCAGAAAATGCAGTAAAAGCAGAAAACAAACTTGTGCAGAAACAAATGGCCAAAATAAGCATGGAAGGGACAGTGCTCACAGGACCAGTCAGCGTTCCACCCACCCAGCAAGAGGGGCATACTGTGACAGCAGTAGTACAGCAAGGGGGATACACACAAGCACAATATGACCCGCAGTGGGGAATACAACACATGGAACAGCGGCCTGGATTCATATACAAAACAGCCTGGGTTTGCACACATAGGGGAAGTAAATGCATACACAGGGCAGTATCAGATGGGAAGGGGTATATGGGGGGAAGGGCCCCAGTTTGGAGGACAGTGTTTTGCCTGCAGAAATTTCGGTCACTTTGCATGAATATGCCCATTAATTCAACAAACAGGACTGCAGGAAGGAGTGCAGATACAGCAGCAGTATATACAGACATGCGTACAACCTCAGCTGGCACAAATGGTGCCACAGTCACAAATGCAAGTGCAGCCTATCCATACACAGGTCATGCATCCACATGGACAAGGACTTGCCCTAGGGGGAGCAGAATCATAGGGTACAGTGAGAGTTCTACAGGCACCAGCACAGACACTCGCACCAGGGAAAGTGACAATATTGGGGTAGAATGAGGTGCCTCATTACACAGGAGTCACAGTGGTGGGAGGAAATCCATTTACAACTTCGAACAATACGCTTTCACAATAGGGGTGCCCACGGGAAGTATCACTGTGTCCTGTCCCAGCAGTAACTGAAGACCCCTAAGTGGAGGCTGAGGTAGCAGTACAAATTGGACAGAGGGACTTTTCCTTTCTAATAGATACTGGAGCTACTAGATCCTGTATAACGGAAGGTGGATTCCCATTATCCAACAAGAAATTGGACACATAAGGCTTTTCAGGGAAGATCCAAGAGGTTCCTCTGGCAAAATATTTACAATTGACAATAGGGACGCAGCATATCATTGCGCTATTATTGTATTCAAAAGACACACCTATTAACATTGACATGTTAGTAAGAGATGTGTTAAGCAAATTGAACGTCACAATTTAATTTTCTGAAAAAGGGATGGTGTGCACCACACCTGGGATGTACCCAGCCATGGTGGCAGTGTTGATACAGGCATACTATGGACACAGCACATTGAGAGGCATACCCACATGCACAGAGATGTTTTTGTATGGAGTACAGGTACTGCTAGAATGGATTTCAGGGATACAAGGGAAGTTGTTTCGACTGTCAAGTGAATTCCTGTTCAGACCACAGTGCCCCTCCATCATCACTCCAGGCACACACACACACACTGCCATACCTAAAGGAAGTAGTAGTGAGGAAAGATGTGGTTATACTGGTTGCTAAAGGTGACAATAACATTGAGTGGTGATCAATACTGTGCATCAATAATGTGCATCAACCCTACACTAACACTGACAAGAGTGACAGACACAGCATTTTTCACTACACTAGAAGGAAAGGAGGGGGAGATAGTGTTCCATCTGAGCATACCCTGTCCAGTACAGATAAAGGAAAGAGCAGTGCCCCAGATTACACAACTGGTGAAAAAAGAGACAAAATGCATGCAGGAGGATTTGGAAAATATCTCAAGGACCTCATGATGTGGGAATACTGAAAGAGGTGGTTCACATAAAGATAAAGGAAGGAGCACTGATACCATGAGTGAAGCACTGCCCCATCTCCCGAGAAGCAGATGAGGGTAAATATAAGACACTGCATGCCATATGACGGCAAGGTATAATACAGGAGTCTACATCATCGTGTAATACAGTGATTTATCCGATAAAAGATCCAACGGAAGGGCATGGTGTTTCATACAAGATTTACACCCTCTTAATAACGTTATCGAAGCAGAATATCCACTAGTTCCAACCCTGAGACAATTTTCTGCAGCATCCCAGCAGAGGCATGCTACTTCACTGTAGTAAATTTGATGAATGCTTTCTTCTCTATTACCCTGAATCCTGACTCCAGGTATCTCACTGCATTTATGTATCGGGGATGACATTTGAACACACTGGAATTCCTCAAGGGTACTGTGATGGACCCAGCATATTCAACAGGGTAATACAAATGAATTTGAGCAATCTGCAGGGTGCTATTACAGCGATACCACATGTGGGTGACATTTTAGTGTGCAGCACAACAGAAGATGAGTGCATGAAGGATTCAGTGACACTACTAACGTTACTGGCTGACACAAAGTGGACACAAAGAAATTGCAGCATTGTCAAAAAGAAGTAGTTTGGATAGGTTGTGTCAGCAGATGGGAGAAAAATAACAACAGAAAGGGCCTCATTACACGGACGGCGGTAAGGGTTAACGGTCACCGTTAATGGCAACGGTGACCGTTAACCCTTACCGCCGTACTACGAGGTCCCTTTGCGGGTTGGAGGAATTAACGCCTGCTTCTTGCAGGCGTTAAGTACCAACCCGCTAAGGGACCTCGGAGCTAATTACGGCACCGCAAAATTGCGGTGCCGTAATTAGCGCCTTCCCCATTCCCATAGAGCCCTATGGGGCAGAAATGGGAATGGGGAAGGGCAATGGCGGAAAGGGGATTTACCGCCCCTCCAACCTTGGAATGGGGCGGTAAATCCCCTTTCCGCCAAGGTGGTGCCGGTAATTTACCGGCATGGTCCAGGGTGCTAATAGCACCCTGGATTACCGCCTTCCGTGTAATGAGGCCCAAAGAGTTTAAGCAATACATAAAAAACCCTGTCCTAAGACAGTGAACGAAATGCAACAAATCCTAGGCCTATGTAATTATTGCAGAGAATGGGTTTTCGATTACTCCACATACACCAGGCCTCTTCTCCAGGCACTCAAGAAAGCTAAAAAAAACTAAAACTGCATAAAATGGACGGCTGAAATGAATGAAAATGTTGACAAACTCAAACATGAACTGGCACACACACCAGTATTGGCTACACCCAATTATAAAGAGAAGTTTCACTTGTTTTCCCATTCAGATGGCAAAATAATGACAGGTGTGCTGACACAAAAAAAAGGGACAGGGACACAGGCCATTGGCCTATTACAGTGGATCACTAGATCCAGTGATTCAGGGATACCTTCCTTGTGAGCAGGCACTTGGTGCTGCTCCATTCGCAATTGAAAAAGCATTAACAATAATGATGGGGTGCCCCTAATTTTGTATGTGGAACATGCTTTCTTTTTGCAGTAGTAGACAGGTCCAAATCAACAGTCACAACTCAGAGAGCATCAGGGTATGAGATTATACTAACAAACCCTGCAATAGAAGTGGTGAGGTGTAGGACAGTAAACCCAGCGAAATTAATTTCAGAACCAATAGAGGAGGGAGATTACACACATGCCTGTGTTGCGTGTATAGAGTTAAATGAAAGGAGCCGCCTGGTCAAAGAAGAAATAATTGAGGGGGGACATGATCTATATTAACGGGAGCTAAAGTATCGACCCATATTTCAGAAAAAGGCATTCTGGTTAAGCAGTAGTGGGACACAAAAATGGAATACATAAGGAAAGAGAGTTGATAGTGTACTCCCAAACACGACTGATGAAGCACTACTCTGCACAATTGGCAGAATTGGTGGCATTAATTGAGGCACTAAACATGTTGGAAGGGCAAGCAGTTAATATATTTTCGGACTCTGCGTACATAAGGTCCACTTACATTCAGGACTAGCAGGGTGGAAAAGGAGAGGATTCAAGAGAAGTGATTGCATGCCAGTGCAAAATGCAGCACTGTGGGGTGAATTATTGGAAATTAGAAGAATTACTAGAATTGGCAATAATAATGTGCAGGGCCCATACAGGGGACAAGATTTTATTTCACTGGCTAGCGAAACAGCAAACAAAGCAGCCAAAGAAGCAGCATATCTGCCAGAATGGACACAGGTGCTGTTCCCAGATGAAGAAGAAAAAATACCACATGTAGTATTGATAAAACGAACAAAGTAAAAGATGCACTGCCAGAAAGCTTTAACACAACCCTGAGAGTGCAAACAATAGAATTACAGGGAAAAGCACCAAATGATTAAAAAGAGATGTGGAACGTTACCGTGACCATAGGGGCCCTTCCGGCATTTGATATGCAAGATAGATGGTGCCCGTTTTCACATTGACTTGAGGCTGGTCCCTGTACTCATAATGACACCCGCTCAGCAGCAAGATTCTTAGTGAGTGAGGAGTTTGCAAGGTGGGGGATATAATTATAATTGGTTATTTATAACACACTTAATACCCAAAGGTTTCTAAGCGCGGACCCAGGGATCAAATCTGTGTTGCTCCGTTTCATCTTGGTTCCTAGATGAGCATATTTCGCCTGAGCTATCTTCCCGAGACAGGGATCCCAGACGTAATTTGCTCCGACAATGGTCAGCATTTTGCAAATGATTTGGTTAAGGGAATAACTGCCCTTCTGGGGTTTCAGCACAAATTATGCATAGCTGACCACCCACAAGCGAACAGTTTAGCTGGGCGAATGAATTGTCTACTAAAGGACTGCTTGGCTAAGCTAACACTAATGCTTGGTAAGTCTTGATTGCACTGCTTACCTCTTGCACTCTTTGCTTTGTGAAATTCGCCTGAAGGAGATCATCATCTCACTCCACATGAGATTGTTACTGGCCGGAGAATGCATGCGCCTGATTCAATGGCACATCCAATTTCTGATGCTAACTCTTCTTCTAACATATTGGGGGGAATTTCACATGTATCTCACAGAACTTACAAAATCGTTTGCATATATATTCCATCAGGCAAAGCCATGAGTTCAGACTGAGCAAGCAGGGAAGGGAATTTCCTGAAGCAGCACCTCTTTTCCCTCGGTACAAAGTATTCCTAAAAAAACATGTCAGGAAGTGGAAGGAGTACAGGTTTACAGGTCCACACACTGTGGTATATGCAACACCAACTGTGCTAAGGATCGAAGGGCGCAGAGAATGTGTTCTTCTCACCACTTTGCACAGGGACAAGAGCACTGGCTCCCCTGGAGAGGTGCAGAGCGCAACATGATCAGGAGTATACATCAGCTATCATTAACTTTTTTCTCAGCATTCAGGTTCTTTAGAAGACCAACAAGTGACGAAGGAGAGGGTGACGTGGAGGGCAATGTTTTCATAAACAGATAACAACAAATATGTGCTTTTTGGACTGTGAGGATATTAACATACATTATTATTGGATTAACACTCTTTTTATGCTTTTTACTTAAAGAAAAGACTGATATACATTCAAATATTGGTGTAAAGAGGGGGAAAAGAAATGTGTTTAATGAAAAAGAATTCCATCATGACACTGAAACATTGCAGGTTATATCATCGGGAAACATTTGGTATGATGAAATGTTACGTGTGGGAAGGGAAAGAGCGAACGGCACATGTTACGTCTGCTCCCTCATCCCACACGTGACAGGGGCACACAAGCATTTCCTGCCTCAGGCTGTATCATATGAGGAAGCAGGATGACTAATGTACCTATCCCTATGTAAAACTAGGGATCTCTTTCAAGGAACGAGTGTCTCTGTCTAGTAGGTGGATGAAGGGGAAGAGGTGTACACAGATAATTACGTGCAAACAAACGACTGCAGTATGTAGACAAAGTGTGGTGCAGCATTCCCTGGTGTCATAGAAGTTCATTTATGAGAATGAAAGGAGCAGTGTGGAATGGTAGCGGGTGGGATGGGGGAATAATGCAATGTTGTGCTGAAGGTTTGGTGGGATTCTAACAAAATGTGCGGATCAAAATAAATAATAGCTGCAAGGCAGTCTGGGGGAAATATGTGTATGCAATGACTTGGATTAGTGAAACTCATCCACCAGTTGACATCAAGAGCGTTACATGATTCCCTTTGTGTTTCAGGTCAAGTGGGTCCATCCATTTCAGAACTAACACCGGCTGTGCCAATGTGATGAGGAGTGTGGTGCTAATGCAGGGGACAGCTGTCATTATGGACCTGTGGTGGACATGTGAATCGAAGGCCTATGCCCAGCTTCTGTCTGATTGGAGAGAGGTTTGTGCAATCGTTACACTGCACAGGCCTGCCCTGTTGGTGTCCCAAAACAGCAGTGCCATGGGGCTTGCACTAAAGGATCAGTCAATCCAGCTGACAGAAAACGTGGTGCAGCAAAGCGAGGAGCCAACATTATTAAGCAGAAAGAGAAGAGCTAATAATGATTGGTCCGAAAAGAGCGCTGACAATTTGGCCACTATTCCTGATGAGTTTAGATTATTTTCAAGGCAGCACTTTATTCACGTCTTTACTGCTTCTGGGTGTGCAAGCTGCAGCAAATGCTAAGTGGCTCCCTGCTGATGTGGTACAAGTTGCTGCAAATGGCCAATTCAACAACAAAAGGCCTAAATGCAGTAAAGGAAGAGTTGAGAGCACTACGTTTAGTGGCTCGCTAGAATAGGTATGTATTGGACCTTCTTACAGCTGCAGAAGGAGGAGTGTGCACCATGTCCAGGAGAGGTTGTTGCATGGTGGTGCCCGATGGAGAAGCCTCCAATGGAACATTGAAAGCAGCTATCAGTGAAATACAGACACTCCATGAAAGGATGACAAGGGAAGTTAGTGGGGTGCATCCAAACAACTGGCTGGACAGAATTTTCACATGGGTGCCAGCCTGGCTTTCTGGAGTATTTAGAGTGACTGTCCCCACGTTGGTCCTCATGCTTGTCACCTTTTGCATTGGAACATTCATTTTAGACTCTATACTAACAAAAGGAGAGGGAATGCATGCTGCCCCTGAAGGATGACGGGGTACATGGTAAACAAGAGGACACAAACAAACTAACAAAGGATGAGAAAATTGATGATGAAGTTGACTGGGTAACAACACAACCCACTGATGTGGAAATCTATAAGGCCTACTTGATTTCATGTGATAAGAAGGGCTGCGGTATGTCATCATAGAAGTACCATTGAACATTTGGGAGGAGGATGGAGCTGATATAACGATACTAAAAAGCATATGGATCCCTAAATAGACAATAGAAGAGTGAGTTTTGGGGGGAGGAGAAGAATTAGTTATTGATGGATCAATAAAATGGGGGAATAATGTAGTAAAAATGCAAGTTCAATGTGGTAAAGAGGCGCAAACCTATCAGCTGTAGGATTAGCCCACTAAATGGAGAGGGCTTTGTTGATAGCCACAATGTCCTGCCTATGCACTAAGCTGGCCCCAAAACATTGTGTTGTAGATAAATAACCTATATGTAGTATATCTTGAATTACAGGTAGGTATGCAAGGCTTAACAATAGACCCAGGCACTGTAAACAGGTTGGAGCGTGCTTTCATTAGAAATGAATTTGAATTTTATTAATGTGTCTAGCAGCTGTAGGAGCTGGCTGCACATCGCAAACTACAAGTTCCCAGGATCATGTTGTAAGAGATGAGCAGCCTTTGATACTTTTGAGGTCAGGAAGCGAAGCTCATGTGTCCTGGCAAGGCAGTGGATGCACAAGCATTTTATAATTCAGCATATTAGTTTATGAAACTGGTCTACTGGTGGTTTCAAAATGTCCCATGGCGGTTTCAAATTGCCCCTTAGCACATCTCAGCCTGGAAAGTGATCCAAAGACTTCCTAAAATGCAACAGTACGCCAATAACGTGTCAATAGTTCAAGGTTCTTGTAGTGTCATGGTCGTTTGTGTTCTCATGAGAAGTGGATGGAGATGTCTGGCGGCAAATTAATAAAGATCTGGTGGTCACCTCAAATGTTTCAATGATTTGGCACTATGATATGTGAATTATGGGCTGAGCAGTGACTTCACAGAGGTACTCAAGAGTAGTGTGGTGTCATTTGCAGTATTCAAACATTTTTTGATAATGTATGCCCCGCTATGGGGGAACAACATAGCACTGCCAATAAGCCTCCTTTGGAAGTGTGACCTAATGTTGCAATTTGACTTGATGCCAATTAATTTGTAAGATTATAAATGTTTTCATTTTGGGGGCATATTTTCAGCAGCGCTTTTCATGCAGTTCTGTTCTGCATTCTGTTTGAATATCGCTTTCCCAGCTGTATCTGAGCCCCCATAAATTGTGTTACTTCTTGTCTGGTATACACTCCTTTTTTAGACTACTTTTGTAATTTTTAATGGTGAATTCCAGGGCAACTCGCAGTAAACATTGGTGCACTGTAACAATGGTTTACAACATTTGATGACAGCATACCACTTGTGCAGGACATGTTCCTCCTATGCAAATGAGGAGACAACAAATCAATTGTGTAGAATACGTGAACAGCAATCACAGTATGGAAACAGTTAAAAAAATATGCCTTTTGATAGAGAGGGAACCAACCTGACAATCTCAGGAGCATGTCATGAACCACGCCATACACACTCATCACCAGCCTTGATTCAAACCTGCTAGATCAGAAACTGCACGCATAGAAATGTATGGAAGCTGACAATCAAGGTTTAACTTTGCTGAAAATATTCCATCAGAAATACCATATGCAAATTTTGTATCCATACTTTCCCATAGAAGGGTGTTTTAATTGGTCATTTTTGGGATTTGACCACTAAAATTCTACCACGTGTACATTTCATAGGTGATTTTAATTCCATCCACAACAAGGTCACTTTTAAAAAAATGTTTTTTTAGGAGGAACCCTCAAGTCTGAATGTGAACAGAAACCTTTTGGATCTATGAACAGAGTCAAGAAAAAAGATCTAGATCCTAATGTCCTTTCTAGACATGCCACTTGACAGGCCCCATCACTTTTTGTGCCTTCCGACCAATGCCCCCAAAGCATCTCTTGGATTTTCTAGTAACTCAACTTGTATTTTCTTCATTCAATGTTATCCTGAAACTTTCCTCTCCATGTTTCTGTCTTTCGCTTGCTTCACCCGAAACAGCATTCTGATGCCATCCCACCTTTAAGGTCTTCACCTATTTTCTCATTGCCCCTCTAGTGTCCGTAGTAAGGACAATCATAGGTGAATAGCCATACCAATTCAGCATTATGAGAGCCAGTTTGACCAATGCATCAAGCATCACTGTTGTTAGGGTAGACTTCCACAATGGCACTCACCAAGCAAACTGATGGATTGCTGAATTGGGGATTTTGACTTTTTTTAAAAAGGCAGCACGACCCAGGAAAAATGACAGATCAATTAATATGTGAAAATGACAGAACTCTGCATGTTACTGGGCTGCACCCAGTTCTGTTGGCACCCATCTTCATGGGTCTGTGTCTTTTGGAGAAGGTGGAGTTGAACCACTGCTGGACTGTTCCGTCAAAGCCTATCCATGTCCTGAGAATGTTGAGGCGGGCTTAATGGTGAAAGGCAAAGAAGGGGTTGAGTTGGGTGATTAGACAGGGGTCCCTTTCTTCCAAGATCTAGCAATCGATGTTGACAGTTAGGTGGCTGTCCCTGTGCTGCATTGTGGTCCGAATCCAGTTTGTTAGTCCTGTATGAGATTGTATTCAGTGATTCTTACATACAGCTGGATATCAATGATCTTCTCAAGCACTTTGCTGAGGAAGTGTAGATCTGTAATGGGGCACTAGTTGGCCGGCTTGTCTTGGTAGAGTGTGGTTTTTATGTCACCTTTGTAGGTGTTCGGTTTGAGGTCTGGGGAGCATTGATCAGGTCTTTAAAGTAAATATCCTGAATTCAGCCCATTTTGGCATGTTAGGATTTGGTGTCGAGTGGAATGTCTATGGATTGGCGGAAGAGTCAGTTTAATGTGTTGCATCATCTTGTCTGTGAATCTGTTGTTTCAATTTGCTGTGGTTTGTTGTATTCTAGGGTATGGCAGGACATTGATGCTATGCTACATGACTTGGAAGATAACTCTGCTTTTGTTGAATGCTTCCATGATCATTGTTGTGTAGTTGTTTGCTTTAGCTGGGGTGAGGAGTGTCCTGCATGCTGAGAGTAGGGAGGTCTTTTTCATAACTTTGCTTATCTACAGATGGCACCCTTGCTGTTGAAGAATTCCTGTGTGTAAGAAGGTATGGAGGGTTTATGTTTGTTGAGTCAAATTTTCATTGGTGCATGGGTATTGGTGGTAAGTGTGGTTTATTGTGCTCATCAGGGCATTAAGTATATGCGAATCGGTCGGATGGATGGGGATTCCATTGTTATGAGGATCCTTTCCTCTGTTCCATGGAGAGGGTTTTGAAGGAACTGTGAGGTGTCTTGGTTCACTTTGGGTTGGCCCATGTTGGGGGGAGGATTGTGGTGGAGCAATATGGGTATGGATGCATGGTGTGTCCAATCCAACATTAGAAGGGATGACATTTGATGGCTGGAAATGTGGTGAATACCATGTCAAGTTTGTTGTTTGTGTTGTAAATTGGTACTATGATGAGCAGCTTCATGTATGTGGTGTAATGAAGTCCGAGAAGAGTCTATGTGGCTTGCTTGGCTGTTTAGCTTCTTGGAACGTTAAGATCTCTGAGGAAGATTGTTGTTCTGTTGTTGAAGGATGCTGGTGTGATGAGGTTTGTGATTTATTCAAGGAAGGCCTTGTTTTATTGGATTGATCAGGTCAATAGAGCCAGTGGACTATGTCTGCCTGAAAGTGGGTAATCAGAAAGTGGCAGGTGGCAAGTTCTCTTAATCCTGTAGGGTGCATGTCAATGAGTGCTTTGGATGATTGCAAGCTCTCTTCCAGCCTGTATGTGTGGCCATTGTGTTGGATAGTGTAGCCACTATGGATGATGACTTTCAAGTTATTTGTGGGAATGAGGTGCAGCTGATCAATGGCTCTGTGGTGTAGCGTGCATCTACAGCGTGAGTGGGGAATATGTGGGTGAATGTTTGCTCAATGGAGTACTGCACAGGGAGAACTGATGAGGATGGGATTGTTTGTCTTTTGGAGGAGAAGTGTAGGTGGTGACAAGTGGGGTGTTGATGAGGTATGTGGGTTGGAGGCATGTGGGAATGGGCTGTGAAATGTGTGTGTGTGTGTGAGTGCGTGTGTGTGTGTGGGTGTGAGAGAGAGAGAGAGAGAGAGACAGAGACAGAGAGACAGAGAGAGAGGGTGGGAATGTAAGGTTGTGAGTGTAGTGTGATGTATGTGCTTTAAGCCTATCTGGTTGCATAAAGCAGTCATTCTTTCCATTTCCACAGGAATGCCTCTCGTCTTCGTTTGTCATTAAGAGGGTAACTGGGCAGAGAAAAAGGAAGGGCCAGACAAAAAGAAATGGAAAAATATTAGCAGTGTGCCCCAGGGGTTCTGTGCAGATCACAGGTGACCTTAAACCACTCCTAACAGCTAACCATCTGTTTTTTAACGCTGTTGTGTCCTTTTGAGCTTTAAAACCATGAACTCCCTCTTGGTATGAGATACTTTTTCTGACTGAGCAGCTTGGACTTCTCTGTGGACTTAGGGGGAAACCTGCTGTTTTAGGAATGGGCCCTAGATTTACATGCAAGGAATCCTGATTGAAGGATAGGCAAATGTAGGATTCCACGCCATGTTTTGAAAAACATGGGACCTTCCTTTCCAGCAATGCTAGACATTTTCTTTTTAACTGTAATCTTTATTGGCATTTTACCAGTTGTTAACATCAAACCACAACACATCCCAATATAGTCAACCATTGTATATCCCCCCTCCCACTCCCATCCCCCTCCTCAAAAATGTCTCTTAGCACTGGTTACAATAGACACTATCAGGAATAGGTTGCACCAACAGGAATTACCCACACCACAAGTTCCAACCTTGGAGCTCCCCTGAGGGTACCGGCAGGCCCACCACCCCCACGCCTCTGACTGTACCTTCAGAGGTATCACCTCTGTTGTTACTCCACCCCATGATATGGTTGGCCCACCTCCCTTTGCACAAGACCCCCAGCACCCTCCTCCGCCCCCAGGCAACAGCTCACCCCATTCCTCCTGAAATAATCCCAACCGATCGTTCACGATAGCCATCAGCTTTTCCATGGTTACCATGCCCTGAAATTTCTTTTCCCATCTTGTTGGGGTGAACTCCCCCTTCCACCTCTGAGCCACCGTACCTTGGGCTGATCTCAAAATTGTCTATATAGGTCTAGCCAATCTGGGTTCTGACTTGTAGGCAAGAGGGCGTGCCAGGAGCCTCTGGAGCGGGTCCAGTTCCAAATTTTCCCCAGAAAACTCTTTAATCCATATCAGGACTTCTGCCCAAAACACTTTAATTCTCGGACAAGTGCACCACATGTGAGAAAAAGACCCCACCTCGCCACACCATCTAGGGCAATTTGGAGACGTCTGCGGAAATATCTCGGACAGTTTAAGGGGGTCTCTGTGCCAGACCTAGAGAAACTTGAAGTTATGTTCCATTGTGGCCGTGAATAGATTCCCATGAAATGCTATCTATATATCTGGTCATATTCTTCCTCCCCTATTTCCTGTTCTGAAAATCCTTCCCAACTTTTTTCAATTTTGGGCCCCGTCCCCCAGTTCTGCTGTGATCAGCAATTTATAGAGTTGTGATACCATACCTTTCCTATCTGCGGCTGAGTTTGGTGTCTTCTCAAAGGCTGTGATCTCCCTAGATAATAGTTTCTTCCATTTGGGATCTATGAGGATCCCTTTAAATCTCAGGTAGTCAAAAATCAGGATCCTTACCGTTGGCATTTCATTCCTCAGATCCTCTATAGACTTGAAGAGGCCCTGATTAAATAGATGACCGCTTGTTCCAATCTTTTAATGGGGCTCACAGATAGTCTCTCACCTTTATAGGGTGTGTCTCTAGGTCCTTCAGAAATGCCCTTCAAAAACCCCATTTAAGCCACTGAGGCTGTAGCTGACAAACTCCTAAAAAAATAGCAAATTGTGGCTCTGACGGAATGGGGTAAATTCAGGTTTCTCACTGTCATGAGTCAATGCAGCCATATACTTATTTCCAATGGACTCACCGGAAGACCCATTGTTGCATACATAGAATCTCTATTTATAAATATTTCTAAATATTTCGACACACATCAATTCAAATGTGTAACCGAGTTGAACTCCTATTTTAAGTACACCATTAATCCCCTCACCAGAACTGAATTCATCATCTGGAGATAAGAGCAGACCCCAGTGACTGTACACAAACACATGAAATAAAGATTACACAAAAGCAATGGAATATTTCTTCAAAATGAGACCCCCGTACACATGGAAGCAGTCATCATTGATTATGAAAATGGATGACATGTGCATCTTCACAGAGAAGCTAATCTTCTGGGTCAGTTTCATCGATGATCCTTTCAGCATATGGGAAGGAAACACCAAGGAACTTGTGTAATTTATGAACATTCTGAACAATAACGTCTTCAACCGCGAGTCAAATTTGAAGCACAACAAAACCAACATTTAATTCCAAGCACTCAATCTCTTTGTTGAGACAGCCCTCTTGTTGCTACAGGAAAAAGAAAGCCATGCTACATGCAACCCACAGCCACCACATTAAGCTCAAATGGAAAAATACGTTTGGAGAATATCACACAGATGAAAGAAAATACTGCCTATACAGCAATTAGTCCTGATGTGGTATATGGGCAGCAGAAAATACACCCTCAAACAAGGCTTTAACAACAAATTAGGGTTATGGAGAATCTTGACTTTAGGTATTTTAGGTCCACCAGCACAATCAAGGAGACAACGGGAAACTAATGGTCTTTCCCAGAGGTCACATACTAGAATGCATAGGTGGCAGAGACCTGGTGAATCACTTGAGAAAAAAGAAGCTAGACTCATTGTGAAACTCAACACAAAGTCACCCTTTGAATTGAACCAAAAGGAGAAGATACATATTGTCTTGGAACATTAAGACTCTTCCTAGGGATGGTGACTTCTCCCTTCTGCCATCCTAATACATATGTTCTTCACAGGATTCACTCCCTTTTTCTGTCCATGTCTTAACTTATTTAGTTTTTTATAACAAACCTAAAACCGTACTTGAGTTTGGTTTCTAAGCATGGATCTGGGATTCAAACCTCTGTTGCTCTGTGAGGTCTTGCTTCCAAGACCAGCACACTGCCCCTCTGCTATCCTCCTTCTCTCTTTTCCCCCTTTCCACCTGCTTGCCTCCTCAGCATTCTCCCTTCTACTTCAGCTTTTCTTGCACGAACTACATAGCCATTATACATTGTAAGGCATTTTATTGGCAGCTGCATTCAGACTCAATGCTCTTTACTCTTCCTCTGCAACCCTGTCCTTTATTTTATTTATAGATGGCTTTGGCTTCCATAGTTTATGCAAATGCGTGTCTACTCAGCTCATGCCCACTTGAACTCCACTGTGTGCCAATGGGTACAAGCCACCACATATTGCCACCTTTCTTCACCATCTTCCCCGTTCCAACTCACCTGCTTCCTATCGGGAGTGATTCAACAATTTCAGGGTCACCACTGATCTTCCATGACCCCTACCTCCAATACCTAGGCTGTAAACTCAGGATGCATTCATTCCAGCCTGTCCTGTCTTTACTATATAAAGTCATTGTGGGATCACCTAGCTAGGGACTGTTCAGCTAGTGGGCTAACCATTGGCCATGCATGGGTTTATTTTATGTTCAATAAATCTCCGGTGTTAGTTTTGCTTTATGCACACTGATCACCTCTGTTACTGCATTCTCAAAAAATCCCTTTTTCCCCTCCTTCATCATACTCCATAACATGAGAGCCTTTTGAGTACTATTCTTCACATGGAAATTGGTGTAACTTCAATTTCTATTTAAGCAATATGCCCCGAGCGGCAGGGGCATTACCGAGTCAGGTAATGCCCTGGGGCCCCTAGTTATAAGCCTGAGCGAAGCGAGGGTCTTAATGAAGGCTATGGGGCATTACCTGACTCAATAATACCCCCGCCACGAGGGGCATATTGCTATTAGTAACCCGGCCCGCAAGATCTGTGAGACTGGGTACTAAAAGCAGTTTTTTTCTGTCCAGAAACGCTGCAGTGTTTCGGAACAGAAAAAGAAAGAAAAACAAATTACTGAGAAAATGGCCACCGGGAAAGGGAAAACTGAGTCTGTTTTCCCTTTCCATGGTGGCCATCGGGATCCCGCTCCCGAAAAAATAAAGAGAACAAGGTAAGTGGGGTTAGGAGGGCGCGGGGGAGGAGGAAGGGAGAGGAAAACAAATAAAAAATAAATAAACATACCTGACTCCCCGGCGGGGGTCGATGGCAGCCTCCAGCCGCGTGGAGGATCGGAGCGGGGATGGCCCCGTGTCAAGCCTCCACACAGCAGGAGGCTGCCATCGTCCCCACTGGGAAGAAAGTAGGCAGAATGTAAGTGGGATTGGGAGGGTGCAGAGGTGGGAGGAAAGGGAATAAAAAAAACAAAAACATATCTGAGTCCCCGGCGGGAGACAATGCCAGCTTCTCGGCCATGTGGCGGCTAGGAGCGGGGATAGCCCCGTTTCGAGCGTTATCATTGGCTGAGGGGCTGCCACGGCCCTTGCCGGGAACAATGGCCGTGGAATCCCGGCTGAGGGATTCCCGGCCGGGTAACAACCCGGCAAGAGCCAATCAGAGTGTGTTTACATTCTGCTTGACTCTCGCCGGGTACTAATCAAAAAAAATATTTTTTTGATCATCAACCTGGACATGTAGGCTCCCCGTAGGTCTCCCCGGAGATTGTCACCATTCATAAGTTCTGCAAGGAATATCCAGTCTCTTCTACGAACATTCAACAGACCAATGACATTGAATACACGTCACTGTTTTCCACTGAACGATGCATTTTTTTTTCTTTTGGCATGAATGTGTCACTTGTGCAAAGCCACTGCCATCAAATACCCTGATTCACAGAACGGTGCCAAGTGACTTGCCATCAAACACCCTGATTCACAGAGCAGTGCAAAGTGACTTGCCAACAAACACCCTGATTCACAGAGCGGTGCTGAGTGATTTTTTGTACTGCCAAGTCACGTTGCACTGCAAAAGTACACTTTGCACAGTGAATTAGGCCCATTTAGCGCAGTGCAAAGAGTACTTTTGCAGTGCAGAGTGACTTTGAACTGCAAAACTACACTTTGCTATGCTCTGTGTATCAGGTTGTTTGTTGGCAAGTCACTTAGTTGGCAAGTCACTTTGCACCGCTCTGCGAATCAGGGTGTTTGTTGGCAAGTCACTTAGTTGGCAAGTCACTTTGCACCACTCTGTGAATCAGGGTGTTTGTTGGCAAGTCACTTAGTTGGCAAGTCACTTTGCACCGCTCTGTGAATCAGGGTGTTTGTTGGCAAGTCACTTAGTTGGCAAGGGACTTTGCACCTCTATGTGAATCAGGGTGTTTGTTGGCAAGTCACTTAGTTGGCAAGTCACTTTGCACCTCTATGTGAATCAGGGTGTTTGTTGGCAAGTAACTTTGCACCACTCTGTGAATCAGGGTGTTCGGTGGAAGTGCAAAGTCACTTTGCACCACCATGCAAAATAAATCCATGAATCAGCCCCCTTGCATTCATTTGATTGGTCTCCGAAGAGTTAGTGCAGTGAGGTAAGGCGCAGTGCTTTGTTTTCTCCACAATACAAAAACAGTATCTGGTAACCACGCCTATCACAGCAGGGCCCATCGCAAAAGTTACCAGCACTCTACAGGAACTGAACTTCAACAGCTTCCACGTATACACCTGTTTTGCCTTTACCATCAGTCGTCATTGTTTAATTCTACGTTAATGTTCATCTTAAAGTCATTTACTATAAAACTATTGTTATTCAGGCCACAAAAGCTGGTACGCCTGTCCCTTAATCGGCCTTCGCAATACACGGACACGGCACGCGACAGCCAATGCTGCATTGCTCTGCCATGTTACTGGGATTTTTGCCACGGGGGGGGGGGATGACAGCTCAGGGCACGCGTTTGTCTGGGAAGCGTGACGCGCACAACACAGATTAGAATCACGATCCCGCGTGCGTTACAAAAGAAAAGAAAATAAATAAAAAATATGCATTTCTGCCATTGCCAAGCTCTCTGACGGATCTGAGCGGTTTGTGGGTGAAGGGAAAACGAAACAGCTTGGTTTTTGTGTTGATGCAAGCAGACTGGCAGCACCCAATGTAAACTATGCCTTCGAGTTACAGTCGGTGGTCTTTGGCGGGGTCTTCCGTCATGCCTGTTCCTCTGATTGCAGCTGGTGTTTCACAGGCACTGTTAGTTGTACTCCATGCACAGCGTTCACTCTGCAACTGTGCAGGCGGCCACCATTCCATGCGTTGCTATCGTAGAAACGGTCACAGACCATAGATACATGGCCTGGTAGGTAACCAGGAAGGGTACAAACCCTAATTCACAAGCCACGCCCCCTTTCTCTTGAGCCTCAAGAGACTGAAGTGTGAACAGTGCACTGTTTATTGCCTGCAACGTTGTTTTGTTTTGCCCATTTGTAATTGTGGGTTCACTTTTGTTAAGAGAGTGAACTTGCGTACATTGGTTGTGCCAGCCAATTCCTATATATGGGCCCGGGCGCCATTACTGATATCGTTGGCAGTATACTACTCTCCCTGCACTTGCACGCTCTGGATGCTCACAAGGCCTACTGGAACCGCCTCTCTCCGTTATTGTTATGTTTACCTTTACTTCCCATGTCCCCTCCCCGTTGCCCTGTGGGTGCTTTGAAACACAATTTACTTGATGTTTGAGCGCCTAACAAATGAACAATCAAATAAATAAATAAATACAATAAATAGAATCCTAAAGTATAACAGCAGTCTGGTTTACAGAAATGCAAAGTAATATACGCACAGATTGTCTGTGAATTTATAGGGATGCTGTTTAAGGCAATGGGGGGTAAGTACTGTGCACTGCCCACCTGAGCGACAAGAGAGAGATAATGTGAGGAGCATTAAATAAATCATGGGAGCAATTTGTCAAACAGCCCTCATCTTTTCCAGCAAGAGCCCGTCAGCGGTTAAGGCTACTTGTGCGAGAAGTCATCGCCCACAAACAGAGATTTGCTGCGCGCAAAGCCCTCGACTTGGATAGTTTGTTTTCGCAACTTTCGACTTTGAATGCCCTTGAGTGGGCTGTTTATCTAGTCCTCAATTATGCTGAGGCTTGCTCCGGGGATCCCGACCCCATGATGTGAGGCTTTTCCAGCCGCCCCCCATGCCCTTCGCTGGCTGCATAGAGAACAGCTGGAGCTGACGGACCCCCGCCGCTATTTTCAGAGGAAGCGACGACCCCATGCGCGGCTGTTTCCACTGCACCAGAAAGCATTTCACAATAAAACAAACATAAATGCAGCATCCAGCGATCTCCGCTGACAGTGAGTCATTCTCCCTTCTAGCATCCAATTAAATGGAACTCATTGCGGGTCCCTTCGCGGTATTTTGGTTGTAAACGAGACGTTAGCAAAATGTTATATTTATTGACGTTTTCAAGGGGCGGGGGTGTATCCCTTTCGTGTCCACACTGCGCTCATGTTTCGCTAATCAGATCAGTATGGATTGTTGGGGCAAATCTAATAAGCGACGTGTGTGTGTGTGTCTGACATACAATGGCTCCTTTCTTTGCGTCCAGCGCTGCATCTTGGTCAAGTTCTAGTTCGCTGTTGCCCTTGCACCCAGAGAATCAGGGGGTGTCTTTCTGATTCAGCAGCACACACACTATGAGCATACTCAAGAAGCCCCCCAAAGGATTGCGGTCTTCATGTCACCTCATGAATGTGGACAATTGACATCTGAAGGGACTGGATGGTGATCAAGTAGATTGCCTCAAAGTTTTCTTTTTGCATTTGTATCCATGTATTGATTTGCCTAGGTATTGATATATTGGTTTTTATCAAGTACCTATTTGGCGTCTTGCATTCACTTCACAGCGCTGGGCGTGTGATGAGTGCAAGAAATGTCTTGCCCCTGAGCGGGTTGGATGGCTCATGGTATCTGAGGCCTGTGTAGTCCAACCTCAATAGAGCGGGTCTGATAGTAACACGTGCGCATTTTGGACATCAGGGTTATGTAGCAGGGAGGATGGTCCAAGTTACTTTTTTGATAGTCTCCAAAGCTTCTTTCGAGGTGATTTTTGGGACTTTCTTGAACAATGACAGACTGGGTAGACACAATACCCATGGGTCCAGGATGCAGCAGACGTCATACCCTTGTATTGTCATGGCTTCCCCTCCAAGGAATGTTCAATAAAATGTTTTAAAAAAAGGAATTGAAAAGCTTACACTCAACTCCAGGACTCAACTCCAGGAATTCCTTGAAGCTAACAACGTACTCGGTCGTCATCAATCCTGCTTTCGTGCCAAGCATTGCACAAAGACAGTGCTTCTAGATCTCAAAGCCAACATTTCTGGAATTGTTGAGAGTGGACATATTGCCCTTCTCATGCTATTGGTGGACCTCTCAGAGGCCTTTCGAGGATCGTTCCATTCTCAGCAGTAGGCTTGCTGAGGTGGCCAATCTGTCTAGTAATGCATCAGTCTGGATTGAGTCTTTCCTCAGTAATCGCACAGCTAGGGTGTTCGTGGATGATTTTAAGGCTACTCCAGTCCCGTTGCCCTGTGGTGTGCCTCAGGGCACCTGCTTTTCTCCTACATTATATAACATTTACACCTGCCCCCGTCTGATCTCTATGATGAACTGGATGTCGGTTATGCCAACTACGCTGACGACACTCAGATCATCTGCAAACCTATGGGTGACTATGCTAGGGATTCTGAGGCTAATAACCAGAACTATGTGACTATACAGTCATGCATGGCCAATAATTTGCTTGCCTTTAATGACAGCAAGGCTGGTCTTTTGATTCTAGGGTCAAGCCCTCGTTTGGAAAAACTTGATCTTTGCTACAAACAGTTTGCAATTGCTGACTGTATCATTCCTGTGCGACCCTATGTCACGATGCTAGGCGTGTGCCTGTGCTTGCAATAAACTATGCAGAAGCATACCCTTCACCTAAGGTCCATCTGTGCCTATGTACCTAAATTGCTGCGACAAATCATGCCTTAGTTTTTAGTTAAACATAGCTTCTTACTGGCCTGTACTCTAGTAAATTCCAAATTGGACTTGTAATAGTCTACTTGCCTGTTGTACTGGTCTACTTGCAGGCACATCTGCCGCCAACTTACAAAAGTTCCAGACCATTCACAATGGGGAGGTAAGGGTTATTCATGGTATCGGCAGGAGAGATCATGTCACTCCTGCAAGAGTGACACTTCAATGGTTATCTGTCAAACAGCAAATTGTCCATAAGATACTTACCCTGACCCACAAATGTAGGACTGGGAATCTAACCTAGTACCTCTGTGCCGGTTTGAAGGCTGCCCCTAGCAGCAGATTATTCAGTTCCAATGGAGACAGTAAACTCTTTCAGCCAAGCATCAAACTTCAGTAGTCTGGGGACACAATGTTTGATACATGGACTCCTTGTGTTTGGAATGGGCTGCCAGCTTATTTTAGGGTTATCTTCTGCCTGATTGATTTTAAAAGAGCCACACAAGCTCACTTGTTTAGCCAAAGGGATTAACTCTTGCTTTCTACCTTTGACCTCTGTGTTTTGGCTTGAATCCCCCAGTTTTCTGGTAGTTATTGGTTTATCCTAGTCGTTTATGTAAATTCGTAAGTTGTGTTATGTGTGTGCCATGAGGCCTACAGATGTGTGGCGCATTATAAGAATTAAATAAGAATCCAAATAATTTACAATTAGGCAGTGGTGACTGTTCCATAATGTGTGAATGGGTGCCAACCCCCCGTAATGGGTGCCGACTTTTGATTTTCAGTACGAGGGTGACATTTCTTTATTTTACATATACTGCATCCTTAGTCCTAATGCATGTGTGTTACTATTTACTGTTCCACTATATGGTGCAAACAATTAATACTGAAGTAAAGAGCCCTTTTGCCCAAAAGTATGCACAGAAGTGGTCCCCTCTGTGCAATTTAGGATTCAAATTTCAACAAGTTTCTAGAATGATGTACACATTGTCAATTTGGTGTATCGTGTGACTTGTGTACTTTTTTTAAGTAATCTGTATAAAATGAAACATTATTTTAGGTTTTCAAATCCATACATGCACACATATTTGGACCAACATGAGCTAGGAAGATGCCTGATCAAGTACCTACATTTCTTATTAGTCTCAAATTCCAGCTTCACCACATAGCCAAAGTGTGTATCCTGGACAAATCACTCAATATCCCTCTGCCTTGCCTACTAATGTTAGGTGCCCCTAGAAGTGATTCAGCTTGAAGTTTGCGCTATTCCAAAATAAAAAAAACACACCTATGGTTAGATAGACTATTGTTGCTCCATATATAATAATAGTGATCCTTCATATTCAACATTCAAAATAGCAGATATTGTTTGCATATGTCTATGACTCTCTAAGGATATTGGTTACATTTACAATTGCTGTTGCACCCTGACTCTCTCTTACATAATAGCACTACCTCAGACACTCAACTCAAAATTGGCTACGCAAAGTATAGAAAAAACACAATTCTTGTGCTTCAAAATGACATTCTTTAAGCCACTCATTGTCCCTTTCCATGCTGCAGTACTCTGGCGGGAGGAGGGATTTGTCTTTCACAACCGGATGCCAGGCCCCCATTCCCATACTTCAAGGCCTGCTAAAACTAGCCACAGCATTCAGGGAGGCATTGCTGGAGCACGCTGATGCTGGGATGGAATAAGGGGTGTGCTCCACATTGATCAACCCCCACGGAGGAGAAAATGCATAATCTTATTCTCCAAGCCAGGTCAAGAAGACATGGTGCGGGGGTGTGTGCTGCACGTGAGTGTTGGTAAATGGGAATGGTGATAATAATGAGTCTAAGTAGACTGGGAGTGCTAGGTCAAAGGAGAAAGGGGAATTGATGGAATAGAAAGGCAAAAGGAGATAGTAAGGAAAGATTGGTAGATGGATGTTACCACACTATTGTTCTTGCTTCTCTTTTGCTGTGAGTTTGTACTGTTGTTAGAGCTCAATAATGTACATATTTTGAATAAAAGCTACATATATTTAATTCTTAGATGAATCACATTTGATCTTGCCCTATCAGGCTCTTGTTCAGGGGTTTGTGGTGTGGTGTTCTGTTTTAATTTGTCATGCTATGGCAATAGTTGTCCCTCCTCTCCCCTTTCCTCCTTCCATTGCTCCCACTCATTCAACTCAATGTCCCTCGGTCCCTCTCCCGAAATCTCCCTTCTTATCATCCCTCCTTTCTCTCCATCTTTCCTCAGTCTTTGTTTTATACCTACCTCTCTTCCCAAACCCACTTAAATGCATGCTTTCTCTTTTCTCACCAACCCTGCCCGCCTCCAAACTGCTTTCTCTCACTCTCTCCTTGCCTCTATCCCTCCCTGTCTGTTCCTACCTCTCTCACTCTCTTTTTCCTTTCTCTCCCTCTCTCACTGCCCATCTTTCCCATGGTCTTTGTCTTTCCATGTCTCTCTCTGAGTCTCTTATGCAGCTGCATCCAGTGGTTGTGCACAGTGTTCCACAGCATTTGCCTTAACATACCAGGCTATATTATTGCGATTAAAACCTGTGGCTTCCAGGTTATAACAGATTTCTGCAAGATGTCCTTACCTATGTTAAAATGCTGAGTTAGCTTAGTGGAGGGTTTTCCCTGTGACTAGTAGATACGGTGTGAATGATGTCAGCCTGCTCGAGATGCACCCTATATCTTACTGGAGAAATGCTACTACAAACCCTGTCTGTGCTATAATTAAATTCTGTCCTTGAGGAAGAGAAATGTCATTTAAAGTTAGGATCAGGTGCCACACCTCACCTCTGGCAAAACACGGGCCTCGCTGTCTTTGATAGGACGAAAGCATCTATATAGGGGAAGGGGCATATGTCTTGCGAGGGACAGCATCCTGCAACGGGACTGGGCTACCTGTCCTTGCGCCTCATGTGGAGCGAGGACAGGTGATGTTTCTGCCTGGAAACAAGGGTTCCCCGATTAATGATGCATGGGAGATTTAAGTGATCAGGAGGGTGCGCAGCAGCCTGACGGTGGAGAGCATAGGGGTTTCCACCCCGCAAGGGGAAGGGGATGCAATTAATTATACTGTGCAATAGAACAATATATATATATATATATATGTGAGTGCATCAATGATGTATATATCAGTGTGCCACTTTGCATCTGCAGATGAAGAGGTGGGCACCAAACAGAGAGCGAGGGCACCAGGAAGACTCCATAGAGGTGGTGATGTTTGGGAACAGGGGGTCGGTTTACTGAGAATGATGCAAAATGGGGGACTGGGAGGCAGATGAAAGAGGTACATAAAAGGTATTGTTGACACGTTAAATGGATAGAAAAAAAGCAAGTGATTTTGAAAGGAAGGTAAGAAACACATTAGAATAAAGGGAAATGTAGCAAGTCAATGCAAGAACAAATAAGAAGAAAAAAGAAATAGAGAAAGGAGAAACTAAAGAACATATGTATGTTTTTCTTTTTTTCGTTAAGTGCATTATAGTTTAATGAAACCTTTGCACTATACTAAAAGACAAATGACAATTTAAATTACAAGTCAATTACTTAAAATTCATGCCATATTAGTTGATTTAAAAAAAAAAAGCTTCAATTGAAATAGAAACAATTTCATCGATATATCTTGCACATCACAATCACTTACAAAACAGTTATCACCGGGCAATAAAAGACCAATGTATGTCAATGAAAACAATATAATGGCTTTTTTTCTAGTTTCAAAAGCACCTCTTTCCAGACATGTGCCGCAGCCCCACTCATTACCACAGGAGATGCCCTAAAGATCGGACTCCAGAATTGATCAGTGTGAATTCGATCCAAAGTTGGAACTAACGTTTGATACGCTCTGCGCAAATGCTCCCTCAGCGTAGGACACTCTGATAATAAGTACCGGCTAGTCTCCACCGCTGGACTGAACAGCCGGCACGCTCAAGACTCTACTGGAATGCCGGCCCATGTGCCATGATATATATTCATTAGCAATGTATTAAAATGCATTTACATAACAAAGCATCCCCAAAAAGAGGAGGATGGTTTTAAAAGATACTGCAAGGGGCTACCAAGGGGAAAGCCAGATTTAGCATATTCAGTTTATTGCCTTTTCTTGTGCAGGAAATCCAGATTTATGGAGCGGTCCCAATCTGCAGTTTTTAGTTTAAACTGATGAAGATAAGTGAGGTAATACTCATCTGGAAGAGGAGTTAATCCAATGGCGTTTAGATGTACCTGCATCCTTACCTCCAGGTCAGATTAAGGTTAATGCACGAGGCTATCAGATTGATTATGGGGCAGTTACCAGAACGTGCCCATTTTAGCTTTATTCCAAGGTTACTTCGCCTAAGCTGCCAAAGTGTCTTAAGAGAGGTTGCACCCAGCTCGCATCTAAGTGCCTCCACATCTAAGCGCCTGCATCGTTACCTCCAGGTCAGCATGTAGTTTATGCACGAGGCTATCAGATTGATTATGGGGCAGTTACCAGACCGTGCCCATTTTAGCTTTATTCCAAGGTTACTTCGCCTAAGCTGCCAAAGTGTCTTAAGAGAGGTTGCACCCAGCTCACATCTAAGTGTCTCCACATCTAAGCGCCTGCATCGTTACCTCCAGGTCAGCATGAAGTTTATGCACGAGGCTATCAGATTGATTATGGGGCAGTTACCAGACCGTGCCCATTTTAGCTTTATTCCAAGGTTACTTCGCCTAAGCTGCCAAAGTGTCTTAAGAGAGGTTGCACCCAGCTCACATCTAAGTGCCTCCACATCTAAGCGCCTGCATCGTTACCTCCAGGTCAGCATGTAGTTTATGCACGAGGCTATCAGATTGATTATGGGGCAGTTACCAGACCGTGCCCATTTTAGCTTTATTCCAAGGTTACTTCGCCTAAGCTGCCAAAGTGTCTTAAGAGAGGTTAACCCCAGCTCACATCTATGCGCCTCCACTGGCACTGCCTGAGATACCCCCAAGATGGAGCGCAGGAGGTTCCCCTCTAGTTTATCTAGCCACTTAAAATACTTCGCTGGTAAGACTTCACTGCCATAAAGCACTGGAGGGACAACACTACTTTAATAAATATCGTGGAAGCTCTCAAAACGATTGCCACCTTTCCACAGAATGAACCGGCAGACTGCAGACCATTTTGTAGTGACTTGTTGTTTTATGCACGTTTTATAGTGGGGTAGATTGGAGCAGGGGTAATAGGAACCCCCAAGTGTGTATAGGTCACCTCAGCTTCCAGTGACTACTTCGCTATCCGCAACCTGGAACTAAGCTTTCCTCTTCTTTGCGTGGCCGTTACCATGATTTTGGTTTTCTTGTAAATTATCAGCATGTTATTTATGTTTGCATGATCATGTAATGCATCCAGTGACCGCTGAAGGCCAAAGGGCGTATGGTCCAATAAAATGGTCTCGTCAGCATATGCTACCCAGGGCATGTGCCCGCCTGCAATGCGAGGTGGAAAACTGCAGCCAGTGCAAAGTCTCTGGTCAATATCTCAGACATACAGATTGAAGAGAAGTGGCGCTAAAATGCACCCCTGCTAAGTCCTATATCCGTGGGAAGGGCTGCCATAACCAGCCCTGCCTGATCTATTCTGACAGTTACTGTAGTATCAATACATAGACTTTTTTATAAAATACAATAAAAGGGGAACAATTCCCCATTCAAAAGGATTTGCCCAGAGTACATTTCGGGAGACAGAGTGAAATGCACAAGCATAATCTACATAGCATCTATAGTGTGTCCTATCGTTGTGCCTTGTGGTCTCTGCAATCATATATTGGAGAGCAAAAATGTTAAACGAGGTACTACGAACCCGCCTAAAACCCGTCTGCAGCTTAACTTAATAATCGCTGTTCATCAACCCAGGATTGGAGCTTCCGCAGTAGAAGTGAGGCGAAGATCTTACCGCTTGAATCCAGCGTGGCCAATTGCCCGTAATTTGCTGGGTCTAAGCGGTCCCCTTTCTTAATCACAGGAATTAAAATGGATTTACGCCAGCTAGCCGGCAGATTCCCATCCTTCAGTACATGGTCAAAGGCTAATGTAAGCAGCTGTGGGCCCATAATTCAGGCCTGCCTTTAAGTGCAATTTTTAAAACCCATGTGACGCTGCTGCACTTTGCTCTGCTTTCCTCGTGTGTGCATTTCCCATTACGCTGTGTCTTGCGTATTGCCCATCGCCATGTTTTCTTTTTGTTAGCAACAATAGCGTCAAACAGGGTTCTTTTGGCGTACATGCCCTCGCAGAGAAAACCACCAGTAGTGTCTCACTCAACATTCTTTGGATGTCCCACTTGAATCTTGCAGACAAATTACTGATGTCATCTCCTAGTGGGACAGCCAACTGTTATGGTTCTGTACATTCGAGTCAGTCCATGCAAGGTTATTGCCGTCTGCAAAGCATATAACAGTGTGGCCTTAAGACAAGTAGAGCAGATGGTCTAAGTCACGGCAGCATGATCTCTTAGCCCATTCAATGCCACGAAGACCCCAGACGCGTGTCTTTGAATTTTGGGTCCCATAAACACATAATCCAATCTAGAGGCAGTTTTTCCATGGGTCCACGTGGAATCAATCTTCCCACCATTTCTGTCTTCCACCTAAACGTAAATTAAATCATGTTCATTCAATCTATTAGACCAACGCTGTCCCCACTTATACATCTTGTGTCCATATGTGTCAAGGAATGGAAAGTGGGTATCCATCTGCTCAGGCATTAAGTCCTGATTGTCAGGCTGGGCTCTGTTTGGGGCACAATGGGCATTAAAATATCTTGCTACAATCAAAAGCATGTCGACAGTATGTATTCCACGTATTCCCATAGTTTTACCGATTCAACATCGTCCAGAGGGTCATACATGTTGATGACCAAAAGGTCACCAAACAAAGAAAGAACATATTCAATAAGAACACTAAAGGCATTCTCTGATGTTTTCATAGGTCGAAATGTGTTAATCGTTATATATGCTTTAGACCCCAGCGCCAGGCGGCCCATAGGATGGCCTTGCATTGCCCTACCTGGTCTAAAGATAATTCTAAAACCGTCGATCAGAAAAGTCTGGCATGCCCATGTCTGCACCTAAGAAAGATCGGTACCCTCTGGTGCTCCCGCTCAAAAATCTATGGCTAGCTGGAGGGGAAACCTTTCACTGGTCACCTGCTGATTCCACCACCCATCGTTCCATCCGTCCAGATGGAAGAGACCATATTTCAGGAGATTTAAAGTATGATGTTAAACTAGATCTTTCTGATGGGTGGCCAGAATCCACTGGCGGCAGAGATTTGTTCTGCCTTTTTGGTTGTATTATCTCGACTGGGGCCTTGTTGATCATGATTTTTCGAGATACAGTTAAATCAAAGTCCATGGATTTAAGTTCATTATGATTTGCAAAGAGCCTGTTATTAATTATTGCAGATACAAATTCAACAACTGCCCAACTGTGCGTGCAGTCAGCCTTGGAAAGTTCTACGTGGTCTATGTGTACCGATGTCATCACTCGCAATATTGGGACCCTACTAAATAAATTCAGGAGAAAATTGAGGTTTAAAGGGGGTGATTTCCACTAGTTTGGTCCACCTTCCCAAGGTCGAGAGGTCAGGAGATGATCCCTCCGTACTGGGTTGCATTACATGTTGAGGGTTTCCCCCATTCCCTACTCCTTGGACAATATGTTGGTAGACAGTAGACCCAAGGGGCCTGCAATTACTGAGGCCTTAGTACTCGGTAGACTTTGAATCAGTTCAATGCTAGGATTATGCAAAGGGTGATGATTATACAATTCCTTATAAGTTGGCGAGGGGGGCTGAGAGTTTGCATGATACTGATCAGCGCCACCATCCGGGCGATTAAGCCGGGGCTCCAGCGATATCTGTTGGCAATTTTGCTGAACTGTGCAAGCAGGTGCAGTGACTCTGGCTACCTGCAGAAGAGGTAAAAAACGATTTGGAAGGCTCAGTACCATTGCATTGCCCTCTGTGGGGAGAAGCACGTTTTGAGGTATTGCAACAGGAGTTTTTTGTTGTTTAGTTTGTAGTGTTTTTCTTATTTTTCCATCTGTTGCACCTTTTTGGGCACTCAAAGTGAAGTTCTGCCTGGTCGGCTTCAATTAAGTCATTATTTAAGACAGAGGCAGTCGAGAGAGAGTCATGCTGAGTGACAAGGTTGATAATAACATGATTTGCCGCCGGCATGGCAGCATTAGTTGTTTTCCCAATCACACAGCTTGGTCAGTACGCATTTGCGGATGGCCACCATCCCCGCCCCCTTTGCACCTGTCTTACAGCTGGCGTGCTACCAGCTGATTGAACCAGTCTTAAGTAGCAATCCCAGGTGGCAGCACTGCTGTTAGGGCAATGAGGGGCAAGTATATTCTTGAGTTCCAGTTCCAGAGACCAAAAACAGCGTTGATGGTTACTGCAATTGTGTTTAGGTTGGAATGCGATACCTCCTCCAACATCCCCTTATCGTAGGGTGACCAGATTTTGAAAATAAAAAAATGGGCCAGGCCACTCACATAGAAGTAGTACTCCACCTTTATCTGTGAAACTAGTCCTAGTTCTATGTATGTGGCTTGTCCCGTGTCATATTGATCGAGTGAGCAGAGCGCCAGGGGTCCAGAGACTATTTTAAGCTTTAAAAACCTGTCTGGGATTTGAGGATCAGATGGATACCATCCTGTTTTTTGGCCAAACGGATGGAAAAATCCCAACATTGTGCCAAAATCCGGGATGGTATCCACCCGATCAACAAATTCTCAGACAGGGTGTTTAAACTTCAAAATGTCTCAGGACCCTGGGACGGAGACGCAAATACCCGGACAGCGCCGGCAAAACCGGGACGTCTGGTCACCCTACCCTATCGCTGTCCTGAGAGATGGAAGAATCCACCTCACTGTCAGTGTCGCTTTCCGTGAACGACGAATAAGAGACCAAAGTTTCCAAGTCCGGCGTAGCGGACACGTTTGAGGCAATAATATTATCACATTCATCGGGTGGCAGTGGGATTCCATGCACATGGGAGGACACTCACCCACCCCCTCCCCCACCCCCAAAGTGTGTCTCTGCAGGTTCAAACATAAATGAAGGAGGGAATTATTGTTGTCCAGCCTGGAGGATAATTCACTTGCTTGATCTGTCTCGGCTGTTTGAGAGTTTACCACTGACGCCAGACTAGAGGCAGGCTGATCTATCATGTTATTCCCTACAGGCATAAAGCCCTCATTTGTAGATGTCATTTCTCCAGAAACTGAGCCACCCGGTCTAGATGTGTGCACTGCAGTGAAAAAGTTCGTAATTATTATTGGAGTGTCAGTCTCTTCATCAAGTTGGTCTCGTTTGGCTAAGGGAACAAGATCTCTGATAGTGGGGTTACACAATATGGGACTTTGAGTCCTTTTCCCTGTGCGTTTAGCTTTAGTGCTAAGAGGATAGACGTAAGCATGTTTCTTCATCTTCTACTATCAACACACTATCAACACACAATGAGGTTATTGAGGTGAACGCCCCTTCTATTCGACGTTCACTTCAGTGAGCGAGAGATTACAAATCAGGCTTGTCGTTATGGGAAAGCTTCTAGCGCCACTTTAGAAATTACACAATGCAGTCGGGCTGCCACTGGTGCAAAGTCCAAATTTCAATTGAACTCATACGTCATAGTCAAAAGCGGCCAACCTGCATACAACACTTGCTTCATATGGCGTGTGCCCAGCCCTCAGCACCCTGATCACCACAGGCCACCAACAACAAATCAGCAACACAGCTGGTAACCACTGCTCCACTGCTCTGGTGGCAGGGAGAGGGAAGGAAAGTTCCACCAGGCCGCTGAACCACTGGAGCCATTGCACGGCACCCCAAAACAGCTGAAACGGCAGCCGCAATAGCCACAATAGCTGAAGATGCACCTGGATCCGGCTGTGCAGCTCGCTCGCTAGGCTTCCTGATAGCCTCCCAGTGGAGCAGGTTGGAGGAAGGGACCCCGATGGCCAGTAGGGTCGCAGTTTGCAGTGGGATACCAGCATCAGTTACCTTGTAAAGAATACATATGATACCTATGAAGTAAAACCTACAAATCATTTATCAAAAAAGCATCAAATAGAAATGTGTAGACCTATTTGAATGCAGTTTATAAAAGACACAAGCCAAACCCAAAAATAAAACCTTTAACCAATTTCCAGAATTATCATATTGCACAACCCCAATTTTTCCACTTACATACATTGAGAGTCTGAGAGCAGGTACCCTGGAAATACCTGGAGATGCTGTGTGTTGTTCACGGGGAGCTGCAGCTGCACAGTTCGTCCAGTGGATTTCTTAAGAAAGACTGAGGAAGAGGGTGCTGGGCAGGACTTCCCAGCCTTCTGTAGAGGAGATCCCAAATAAAGCCTGCACACCCATCGCCCATTTTGAAGTACCAGGAACATTCACACCAAAATATGTGACGCATGATGAACAAATAAATCAGCAGAGAGCCGCAGTAGGGCTCTGCCCAGTACCCATCAGGAGAGCAACACCTAGTGAAGTACCAATAACCAGACAACCATGGTCAGTTAGATATCCATTGAGAAAACCCTACCAACAAATGAGATGAAATTAAGATTGCCTAAGTACCGTCCTGTAAGAAACCAAAAAGGTCTTAATGGAAGACGAATGGTGATGTCACGAGAGCCCGGACGGATTCACAGACAGAACAAATGATGAACCAAGAATGACACAAGGAGATGAAACGCCAATGCGAAAAGAGATTGTGAGCTTGTAGTGACAGGAAGCTATCAAAATGTAAGAGAGGTAAACTGTGAGCAAAATGACTACAGTCGATCAGTTTACGCCTGTACATATGCTTGAAACCGCAAGAAAGCTAAGAAAACAGTACAGCTTGCTATGCTTAGTAGAAGAATAGCGCAGCAAGCGCCATTGTATATAATCTACCTCAAAACAAAGCACAGTATTATAAGTGTGAGTCCACTTTGTATGAAAAGCAGAATCAACTTAGGTTACTAAAGGCCAAACAAGACAAGATTCATATTCTAGCAAAATGAGAAGAGACGGCTGAATCGAAACTCAGCAGATGCAACTCATGCCAAAGGAGCCAAGGTTATACCAATAGAAGGAACGAACAATAGCTACATCTAATTGAAACTTAATAACAGAATATCCTGCCTCTGAAAGGTCAAGATAAGGAAGCATAGGCAGGTGGCAAACTGAATAAGAATCAAATGCACAAATGGAGAGAAACTAGGCAAATTCAAGGTGTCTGCATCACGTGACCATCCAAGCGAGGAGAAGCACAAGTTCACACCTACGTGTGGCTTCCGCCGAGTAGAAGATAACCTAATTTTCTCAGGGAGAAGATGCAGTTTCGAGGCCAACCACAGTAACATAATTGACACATTGTTGCTGAAGTGATGATTGATTATAACCTTAGTTGGAGGATGGCCGGGTAGCTGAGGGGGCACCCTGCACCTGGCTGTCCATTCTGCGTGCTGCTAAGTAAAGTGGAAATGTATGCATGGGGTTGGTGCCAACCCAATCACAATGGACCAAATAATCTAGGGTCCTATAGTTAGTAGAGCCAATGGGACATCCTACTTTTGGTGACGTCCACAGTTGTCATTTTGAAGGAAGGGCTTAAATGCCCACCTGACAGTGTTTTACCCAATCCCTCACTCGTTTACCATATACAGATATACCTATATTAAAGTTACCTTTTCCTAACCAATAGAAATGCTAATTTACTTTTGAGTGTTACACGTCACTTATGATGAATTTTCAGTATAAACAACGTGCTTTGTATGAAGTTCAGTGGAGTTGAAGCGAGACGGACTATCGCATCACTGCTGATTGCCATGACTCCCCGTTTTTGTACTTGTCATTAAACGGACTCGCTTTGCCAAACTATTGAGTTGTCCTTATTGATTGGTGTTGGAGTAATAAATCTGCACCCCCATCCATCTCAAGGTGCAGCGATTTCATCTTAAAGTACTTTTGGAGCAAACCCTGACTCTATGGGCCGGCCAGGGGTATCCTCATTAATCTTACCACTTTGAAGTGAGGAGCACTTGCTAATTTTGCAAGGTGCATGCTAACACTTCAGCAAGCCTTCACCGAGCAGGAGAGGAGACAGCACTCAATGTTCATTTTTGTTGGCTTTCGTAAGCATTTTATTAGTTTCCACGCAGTGCAATAAAACTATTCAAATGCTTATGAAACCAGACAGATTCACAATGGGGCAAAAAAGATACTCCTGCCCCCGTTTTTCAAGCAGTATGGGTTAAGGGCTCCCGATATCAACCCCCATCATGGAGGAGCAGAACCTGTCCAGTGTAAAAACTGAGCACACCCCCATCTGCTTTCTGATGCTAAGGGAGAGCTTGGGGCTGGCTTAAACTGTCAAAGGGAAATGTGGTTTCCATTTGACCGTTTTTTTCCCCAGCGAGCATGCTTAGTGAGCCATGCAAGGCCGGAGATGTTTGGCTTTCCCAGTCTTAATTGGTCTGTAGGGAGAACTGGACCTTTGAATATGCATGGGGGCACAAACAAATGGTCTGGGGCGCTGACAAGGCAGCACCCAGGCTCCTGCGTGCATGTGCAGGAACCAGGAAGCTCTGCTTCCTCTTTCCTCTTTGTGTGCTGTGCGAGCCAAAGAGCTTCCTTGTTGCTGCTGGCGCATGGAGAGAAACGACTTCAGGAGTGGGGCTGAAGGTAAGGTTATGTATTATCTATGTATTACATATCATGTATTTTTTATACATGCATGTGTGAATTAATGAATGAGTGCCTGTATGATGTACGTGTGGATGCTGGGTGCACGTATGATTGAGCAAGTGAATGGTGTTTGGGTGTGGGAAGGAATGCTAAGTGAATGGTGTGTTGTGGTGCGTGCGTTTGGTGGGGGGTGGGAGTGTGGGTTAATTTAAAGATGTCCAGCAAACAATTATGCTGCAACTGCATCATTTGTTACTGGGCATGTTTGATAAAGCAAGCATGATATGTGTTACCACATGGTTAGATTGTGTTAGACGATCCTCTGCTCACCAGAACACTGCTAACATCTCCACAACACCTTCCTCGGGATCCCACATGACTCACTCCAGGGTTCGAGACTCATGTGATTTGGTTTACCCAAAGGATCGAAAGTTCCGTACCAGGTACAATTTACGGGCTCGGTTGCAGCCCTTCCTGCATTGGCAGTTGCCATGGAGAACATACAGCAGAAGGGGCGGCGGAACACCTCTGCGTCGATCGTTCATTTGCTCACGTGATTCAGAGCGGCGTTTCCCACGTGACTTTGGTGGACGTCACATGACACTGAAGCGCACAGTATATAAAGCCTGATGCACGGAGCACTCATCGCTTCTCAGCTGTCTTCAGACCCTGTTTGGCGCTACGTTTGATAACACTATTGGTTTACCTTGATCTTGGAACTCTCACTTGGACTCCCTCGGATTATCCTTTTGTACCTTTGCTTGGAACTGCTTACCTATTGCTGAATCTCGACACGACCCCCACCTGCCTTCGGATAATCCCTTGGTACTTTGTTGGACTTCTACGCCATTGCCCGTTTGGGAATTCAAGTTACGCCTTCAGCTCTACCGGTGGCTTATCCTGTATCCACGCTTGTCTGCGTTCCCTCTTGTTCTGGGGACCGCCTCTCATCTGAGTCTCGAACCTCCCTCCTAGGTTTCCCGGGTTTTCCAAACATCGGATAGGTAAGACTATTCAGATCCTTTGGTTCTTGTGATATATTGTATTTGCCTGGTACTTAACCTCGTTCCTTTTGCAGCAGCATCAGTGTTCCAGAGGTTCCGTGTATCTGGGAAGTAACATCTCCCACCTGTGGCCCCAAAGGTCGCACAGCGGGTTTCTTTTGGTTCCCCTGTGCATCACTTGGGGACGGAGGTCTCAACGGTCTACACGACACTCAAGTCAGAACAGACTGAGAAGCCATAAAGTCGTGTTAGATAATGCAGGGGTCCACCGAAGAAACCATAGCTGCTTTAGTTCAGGCAATTACAGTATTAAGGGCAGATATGGCCGCCGCTAACATGGTGATTCACCAAAGGCTAGATTCCATACAGAGTGTCCAGCATTCCCTTCCTGCAGACTCTGAATTTGGAGATGCTGCCACTTCAACCACACCTCCTCCGTTGGCAAGTCCCCCAGCTCCAACTCCGGTGGTTCTCCCAACCCCTTCTCCTTTGGCCGCTCCTGAACGTTATCAAGGCGACCCCAGGAAGTTCAGGACTTTCATCAATCAGTGCAAGTTACACTTCCTGTGTAGACCTATGGCCTTTCCTAATTCCACTGCTAAAGCGGCCTTTGCCCTTTCCCACCTGGTCGGAACAGCTGCCGCTTGGGCTAATCCTTTACTGGAGAAAAATAGCCTGGTTCTCTATGATTTTGATTTGTTAGTTTTAGAGATGTCTCGAGTCTTCGACACCCGACACAAGGCACAGTCTAGGGATCTGGAGTTGTTAGAGCTAACCCAGGGTAGAGGAACCTTGATTGATTACATCACCCCTTTCAATCAATTGGTCGCCGAGACATCATGGCCAGAAAGCAAGCGGGCGGTCATATTCTATAGGGGGTTGAATAACTCAATAAAAGATGCCTTAGCAGTGATTCCTTCCGTGCCCACTCAGTATCAGGAACCAGTGGATCTTGCCCTGCAGGTCGATCAGAGCTCAGAGCTGAGTTGGGTCTTTCTCATCCTACAGTTGTCAGTACCCCTGCTCCCAGCACTGAGGAACCTATGCAAGTGGGAGGGTTACGTAGCCCTATCACGACATCCGAGAGAGAACGTAGGAGGGTGGATAATGCATGCTTTTATTGTGGCACCATGGGACATTATGTTAAGGAATGCCCTCGACGTCCCAAGAAGTCACAGGTTTTTCGGACAGCTCGACCTTAGATCCGGAGACCAGGTCGAGTTTCCAGTCCTCGTCTCCGGGTACCACTCTTGCTTTTTCTTGTGTCCAGCCCATCTTTGTACAGGCCACTCTTTGTCCCTCTACGGGTATCTCTCACGCAGTCACGATCATCATTGACTCTGGTGCCACTGGGAACTACATAGACATTGCTTTAGCCCATTCTCTCAATCGACCTTTAGTGGTAAAAACCCGACCTGAACCAGTTCAGGCCGTAGATGGCACTGCACTAGTCTCTGGGCCCGTTAAACACCAAACTGCTCCTCTATTATTGACCATACAAGACATTCACACAGAGACGCTAAGTTTTGACTTGATCACCACACCTCAATTCGGTATCATATTAGGAATACCATGGTTGCGTGAACACAATCCTCTGATTAATTGGCAAACAGGCATTGTGCTCTTTGAGTCGGATATCTGTCAGAACTATTGTCTCCCAACCCATCAAGAAATAGATACTCCTTCACGGGCCTTGGGAGCTCTTGCTCAACTCACATTGAATGATGGTGGATCAGAGGTTGTGAATTCCCACACCATCGGAGGGGTAGTTACCGGGATTCCCTCTGAGTACAAAGCATTCGAGTCAGTTTTCAATCGCGGTTCTTCCGAGGTGGTTCCTCCACACAGACCATATGACTGCCCGATTGAACTAATCCCGGATTCTACCATTCCTTCGGGCAGGATTTATTCTCTCTCTCCCTCGGAAGAACAAGCTTTGAAACAGTATGTACAGAACGCCCTACGACTAGGACACATCCGCCCCTCTACTTCACCAGCTGCAAGTCCCATTTTCTTTGTACCTAAGAAAGAGGGGGACTTACGTCCCTGTGTGGATTACCGGCGTCTTAACGCCATCACGAAAAAGGATAGGTATCCAATTCCTTTGATCACCCCTCTTCTGGACCACTTATCCCATGCCTCCGTTTTCACCAAGCTGGATCTTCGCGGCGCATACAATCTAGTGCGCGTTTGCGAGGGCGATGAGTGGAAAACTGCCTTTTGCTCCCGTTACGGCTTGTATGAATATCTAGTCATGCCCTTCGGTCTATGCAACGCCCCGGCAACATTCCAGAGTTTTATGAATGACATATTCAGGGACATTCTGGACATATACATGGTTGTTTATTTGGACGACATCTTGATCTTTTCACTGAATCTTGAAGACCATGTAAAGCATGTTCGGGAGGTCTTATCCCGTCTGAGGGAACATTCCCTATTTGCCAAACCCGAGAAATGTCAATTCCATAAAACATCTGTTGAGTTTCTGGGCTTCCACATTACCCCTGGGGCACTATCCATGAACGAATCCAAGGTTAAGGCAGTCCTAGATTGGCCAGTTCCTCAGACACTCAAGGCCTTGCAGGCCTTTTTGGGCTTCGCCAAATTTTACAGGCGCTTTATTTCGTCCTTTTCCACAATTGTGGCCACACTTACGGCTCTGACCAGCCCTCAAGTACCCTATCGGTGGCAAAAGGAACATCAGGAATCTTTTGAGGTTTTGAAAACCGCTTTCACCACCGCATCTATTCTCCAGCACTCCAATCCCGATCTTCCATTCATAGTCGAGGCGGATGCCTCTTCTTTTGCCCTCGGTGCGGTGTTGTCTCGACATGTCCTACGACAGGCAAGTTGCACCCAGTGGCATACCACTCCCGCAAGTTTTCCAATACTAAGGCTCATTATACTGTAACGGAGAAGGAACTTCTGGCTCTCATGGATGCCTTTCGTGTCTGGCACCATCATCTCCTGGGGGCTAAGCATCCAATCACTGTCTACTCCGATCATCGGAATCTACAGGATCTGGCCTCCTTAAAGTGCATCAATAGCAGACAGGTCCGGTGGCATCTCTTCTTTTCCGCCTTTGATTTTCACATTACTCATCGTCCTGGAATCACTCATGGAAAAGCAGACGCCTTGTCACGCTCTCCAGGTGGAGTCGAGTTGCCAACCTTCCCCGATACTGTTCTTGGTAAGAGTCATGTGATTTGTCTCTGCACTCCCTCTCTGTCACTGTTGGATTCTGTGCGATCATGGACGACCAATCATTCTGACCAACTGCGGGATTGGGATCCGTATATTGTGATGGTTTGCCTTTCGTGCACGATCGCCTGTTCCTTCCCATGCCTGACACCCGTAACCTGGCCCTTGAATGGTCTCATGATGCCCCCTTTAATGCCCATCCCGGCCAGGAGCGTACTATGGATCTCCTAAAGCGCTGGTGCTGGTGGCCCTCTATGAAGCGCGATGTGGAATGCTATGTCAACTCTTGCTCTGTTTGCGCTCAGGCCAAACATCGAAGAGGTCGTCCAGTTGGCCTGCTACTTCCGCTTCCGGTACCCCCAAGACCGTGGCATACACTGACGATGGATTTCGTGACCGATCTCCCCAAGGTACAGGGTTTTGACACCATCTGGGTGGTGGTGGACACATTCACAAAAATGGCTCGCTTTGTTCCTTGTAAGGGGATCCCTTCGGCCCCGGTCCTGGCTGAGTTGTTTTTTGAATCTGTGTTCATGTTGTTTGGGCTTCCTTCTGACATTGTGTCCGATCGTGGGTCGCAGTTCACCTCTCATTTTTGGAGATCTTTGACTAAACTACTTGGTATCGATACCAGGTATTCTTCGGCCTATCACCCTGAGACTGATGGGCAAACTGAAAGGACGAACCAAACTATGGAGCAGTATCTTCGGTGTCTTATCCTGCAGCAGCAGTCCTCCTGGTTGAGTGCTTTACGGCTTGCGGAGTTCGCATACAATAACGCGGCTCACTCTGCTACAGGTTTTTCTCCGTTCTACGCCCTCTATGGCCAACACCCCAAGGTCTTGCCTGTCCCTGACGCCTCTGTCTCTTTGAATCCTGCGGCCACGGCCTGTCTTAGGGATCTGTCTGATGTTCATGCTAGTACTTTGGTCCATCTTACTGAAGCAAAGGCCTCTATGAAGTCCCGCATTGACAGCAAGCGCTTGGCTGCTCCTCCCCTTGCGGTGGGTTCCAGGGTGTTTTTCATGTCTCTCTCCTCAAGCCATGTCCTGATTCTTCCCGCCTTCTGGCCCCAGCAGCTCCGGTGTCCCTGGCCTCCCCTGATGTTTTTGAAGTGTCAGCTATTTTGGGTTCCCGTTGGTTTAGGGGTAGGCTCCAGTATTTGGTGGACTGGAAGGGTTATGGACCGGAGGAGAGTTCTTGGGTTTCCGCCCTGGATCTTAACGCTCCTTGGTTGGTAGCCCGGTTCCATAGAGATCACCCGTCCTGCCCACGAGGTTGTGGGCCATTGGGGGGGGCTATGTTAGACGTTCCTCTGCACACCAGAACACTGCTAACATCTCCACAACACCTTCCTTGGGATCCCACATGACTCCCTCCAGGGTTCGAGACTCATGTGATTTGGTTTACCCAAAGGACCGAAAGTCCCGTACCAGGTACAATTTACGGGCTCGGTTGCAGCCCTTCCTGCATTGGCAGTTGCCATGGAGAACATACAGCAGAAGGGGCGGCGGAACACCTCCGCGTCGATCGTTCATTTGCTCACGTGATTCAGAGCGGCGTTTCCCACGTGACTTTGGTGGACGTCACATGACACCGAAGCGCACAGTTTATAAAGCCTGATGCACGGAGCACTCATCGCTTCTCAGCTGTCTTCAGACCCTGTTTGGCGTTACGTTTGATAACACTATTGGTTTACCTTGATCTTGGAACTCTCACTTGGACTCCCTCGGATTATCCTTTTGTACCTTTGCTTGGAACTGCTTACCTATTCCTGACTCTCGACACGACCCCCACCTGCCTTCGGATCATCCCTTGGTACTTTGTTGGACTTCTACGCCATTGCCCGTTTGGGAATTCAAGTTACGCCTTCAGCTCTACAGGTGGCTTATCCTGTATCCACGCTTGTCTGCGTTCCCTCTTGTTCTGGGGACCGCCTCTCATCTGAGTCTCGAACCTCCCTCATAGGTTTCCCGGGTTTTCCAAACATCGGATAGGTAAGACTATTCAGATCCTTTGGTTCTTGTGATATATTGTATTTGCCTGGTACTTAACCTCGTTCTTTTTGCAGCAGCATCGGTGTTCCAGAGGTTCCGTGGATCCGGGAAGTAACATCTCCCACCTGTGGCCCCAAAGGTCGCACAGCGGGTTTCTTTTGGTTCCCCTGTGCGTCACTTGGGGACGGAGGTCTCAACGGTCAGAACAGATTGACATTTTCGGCAGCCGGTCTTGCTATTTCTTAGTGTGGCAGCACTATTTTTTACTGTACATCTTTAATAAAGCAGGCATGATAAGTGTTACTACATGGCTAGACTGTCATTTTGGTGCAGCGAGGCCATTTTTTGACTGTGGCACGATATTTTTTAATGGACATCTTTTGATAAAGCAGGCATTATAAGTGTTACTAAGTGGCTAGACTAGCATTTTTCTGCAGTCAGCCTGGCCAATTTTTACAGTGGGATGACATTTTTTTTAATGGGAATCTTTGATAAAACTGGCATGATAAGTGTTATTACCTGGCTAGAGAGGCATTTTGGTGCAATGCATCCATTCTAGTTATTTGCTTGGCATGGCATTTGTTGCTGGGAATCTATGATAAATCTCTGAACTTATCCTGTATAGCAAAGCGCTCTTTGTGCCACTCATTTCCCGCTTTGTGAATGCCTTCTTTCAGAATAATACTGTCTCCGACAGTATTAAAGAAGTCACTGTCAAACCACTAGTCAAAAAAGCTGGGCTTAGTTAAAAAGATCACCCCATCCTCAGATCGATTACCAGCTCGTTCTACAATTTGAGGATAGTGGCCAAAATTGCCACCCGACAGTTCCAACGTTTCCTGGAGCAGCACTCCATCTTGCACACCAGGCAGTCAGGTTTCAGGGCCCACCACAGCACCGAGAGTGCACTAATGGACTTTTAGACTAACATGCTGAAAAATGGTTGATAAAATCAGGTGTGGATTGCTGGTGTTGCTGGATTTATCAGCTGTGTTTGATCTGCTAGACCATGATATCCTCCTACATACACTGGATAGGGTTGGTAGATGCTCCCACAAAGCTATTGCATGGATTCACTTTTTTCTATCCTGTAGGGTTTCAGCAGTGCAATGGGGTGGCTCTTGTTCTGATCCTGCTTCTATTGGCTGTGGCGTATCTCAGGGGCCCTGTCTATCTCTGGCCCTCTTTAATCTGTACATTAAGCCTCTTTGTGACCTGCTACGTAAATCTTGTGTCCAGTTTTCAAAGTATACAGATGATACAGAACTGTCACTCAACCTGAATGGTGATTATGACTCAGACTCAACCAAACTGAACACCATCTTTAGAAATGTAAATCTGTGGATTACCATGCATTAAATATGCCTAACAACTCAAAAACCAAGCTCTTACTCTTTGGCCCACCCTGTGCTGGATCAAAATTAGACGACTGCTATGTGAATTTTGTCATTGACAGCTGCAAAATCTTAACACAGAGCAAGGTCAAAACCTTAGGTACTTACCTGGACTCCTCTATGAGCTCCAATACTCAGGTCAACAATCTAGTTAACACTACACAATTCCACCCGAAGCTGCAGGCAAGTTAAACCATTTGTTTCTGAGAAGAACTCTGAAACTCTGGCCAGAGCAACAATTCTATCCCAACTCAAGTATTGCAATGCGCTTTTATGGGGCGCAACTAAGGGAAACCTCTGCAAATTTCAAAAAGTCAGCATGATGCCATCCACATAGTCAAAAAAGTGACCCACCTAGAGCACATTTCAGAATACAGAAAAAATCTTCATTGGCTTCCAGTAAACTCCAGAGTACAATTCAGCATTCTTACTTTGATACACAAGTGCATCCACGGCAAAGGCCCAATATATCTGAAAAGAAAACTAACACATGATCAGCCTCGATGATTACTGAGATCAAGCATTATTCAACTACTTGCCTTCCCTAAGCCACAACGAGTCAGGGGAAATTGATATCCTTCCCTTTCCTGGCAAAATCAGCTTGGAATTCACTTCATTTGGTGCTATGATTGGAAAAGAATTTGCTACCCTTTTGTAAACAATTAAAATCTAGACTGTTTGAATAAACCATCCTCGCTCATCTGCATCTACGCTGCCCTGTCTTTATGTTTTGTCTGGTGTGTCTTTTTTGCGCCCTGATGCCTGTTGGGTTTTCAGTGCATAACAAATAAATAAATAAAATAAGTAAATAAATCAACCATTATATGTGTTATTATGTGGCTAGACCAATATTCTGGTGCAGCCAGTATAGCCATTTCTTACTGTGGCATGACATTTTTACTGGGCATTTTTTGATAAAGCAAGCATGATAAGTGTTAATACTGGGGTAGACAGCCACTTTGGTGCAGCCAGCCTAGCTATTTTATGGCATGGCATTTCCTACCGAGCATCTATGATAAATGATGCATGATGTGTTATTACATGTTTATACTGGCAATTTGGCAAAGCCAGTTTCGAAATGTTTTCATATTGTGGCATGGCATGTTTAATGGCAAAACCACCTGGAGTATGTTATTACGTTGAGGAATTGCCATATATTGGCAGAACCAGCATGGACATGTTTTCCTATAATATCATTACTGGCATTATGTGCAAAGCAAACTTGAGTGTGTTCTTATAGGGGAGTACCTGTATATGGTTAGCCAGCATGGAAATGTATGGACACAGAAAATAATTTTACACTGGCTTAGATTGTGAACAAAGGCATCACGAAAATACATTGGGAAATGCTTCTGCGCACTGTTTGTGATTTGCATCTATTGAATTTTTTCCTGAGTTAACCCACATAACCAATTGGAAACAGGCTTTTTACCAAATATTTCACTTAAAGTGTACTGTAAAATGCACCATTTTAACTCCATTATTCAAAAACATTTCTTGATTGGAGAGCCCCACCGAACTGCCCGTGATTGGTTCAGGCTGCCACACTCTGTTATTTCACCCGGAGATAATAGGGGGAAATATTTACATTCTTCTAATTCAAAAATTCACCAGCTGCCACTGCCGATAGGTTGCCCAAAGAGTTATGTGCTTCCTGAAAAGAAGTGCTCCACGGATAAGCAAATCACCAATCACTCTGACTTCCTAAATACAGACAAATGCTCCCAATTCAAAAGAAAGGCAGTAAAAATGCTTCCAGTAACAAATTAATTAACAACTACCAGAGAGGCAGCTGTCCTGCCCTTCCACCCACTTAGCTCCACAGATCTATTCCAATCAGCGGTACAACCAAAAGCTCCCATACTATCACTGATTGATCTGAAGAGGAACTTTGAGGTGAAACGGCACCTTTTAATTTAAAAGCTTTATAGACCAGATTATTTGAACAGGTAATTCCTTGTCGGACCGCGCTTTTTGTCCTTTGTCATTCTTCCTCTTCTCTATTTTAATCTATCACCTCCCCGCCCTGATGCCTGCAGGCTTCGGTGCATAATAAATAAATAAACAAATATATGAATAAGTAAATACCCAAATACAATTTTCGGACAGATGTCATATATTTTTCTTGCCTGCAAAATACTCCCTATTGGAAATGGAAATTCATTTTTCACTCCCTAAAAAAAAAACCTTTACTCCTAACTTTAAAGAAAATGGCATCAAATACTCACAATTCAAAATCTTACATGCAGCCCTGCGCCCAAGAGTGAAGTGGAGGAAGAATGAGACATGGTTTTGATGCAGGTGAGCAAAAGTATCAGAATCTTCAGAATACAATCTTAACAATCTAGCTTCAACTAAAAAATAACCCAAGTTATATTCTCCACATGCACTTAATAACTCCATACCATAATATTTACTAAACAATTAATTGTTGAAGATCACTCTCGAGCGCCCTAGATATTTTAATGGCTGGGTGAAGTGACAGTTATGGTTCCAGTGCAAGGATACAAAGAATTCACAGAGAATTTTCCAATGGGGTTTTGCAATTGTAAAACGCGTTTTGAATTAGGCCCTAAGGGCCATGTTCGTGCTGGCAAAACCCATCATCGATTGTCCACATCTTACGAGGGTGGCCAGATATCCTGGGTCGTGGGGACAATCCTAGTTTTTCGTGACATGTTCCCTTACAACAAGTGTCTACAAGACAGTCAAATATGTGCGCTTTTTTCAGAAAAGGTTTGAAAATATTTACTTATCAAAGCCTTCCACTGACAAAAGGTGACTGCAGAAAGGAAAGATATCGCAGAGAAGCACACCACTGTTAAAGAAGCAAAGCGAGGAAAGTAATAGCTTGTGTCTTGTGTCTCCTTTGCCTTGGTCCTGCATGAATGCTTGCTTGATGGAATGCCTGGTGGAATGTATGCCTGTGGAATGTAGTGGTGTGAGTGTTCTGTAAGTTCCACGAATGTCAGTTGGAGTGAAGCACTCTGTGAGAGTGTAGGCCGGGGTATGTATATCTGTACCTTCCCACTTACCTACCTATGAACTTACCTGTGTATCACCTTGTCCTCTGGAAATTAGTAAAGGAGTTCACTTCCCCACCTGGAGCGTCTGGACTTTCATTTCACGTCTTATCAATGGCAACAAGCTTGCTTGGAGGGAGGAGCCAGGAGCCTGGACAGTTGCAGCGCCTGGAAGTAAGATAGGAACTCTGAGATACAAGAGGAGGAGACATCCACTGGCCCCTGCCCCCAAAGGTGAGATTACCCTGCGCAGAGCGAGGCCAGCAGCAATAACAAGGCATCAGGGGCCAGCTGGGGGCAGAAGCGAGGCTGCAAGGGGCAGTCAGTGGTCTGTGAGCCTCTGGCAGTGGGCCTCTGGCACAGAAGATGCCTGAAATGCAGAAAAGAAAAATTGTCCTAAGGTAATACACACTCCGGTCCCCTGCACACTATCTGGTGTGGCACAAGTTGTGTAGACTTGTTGAAAAGGTGACTGCAGGTCAAATAACAGATGAGGAAAATAATATAAGAGATACAAGTGTGAGGATTTTCTGGGATGTAAAATTAATGAAAGTCATAGAATTGATACAACATATATGTGGAGGGTTGGAGGAAACTGGACACCAGGATGGCAGCACCGCTCCTGGGCTCATGCAGGCTGTTCTGGGTTCCAGCCACCTGATGTAACATGGGTAACCGAGGAGGCATCCTGAGTGTGAAATTTAGATACCAAAGGTTGGTGACCTCCAGTGCTGGAGAAACCAATAAGAGACCTTGTGTATGAGCACACCTAAATGGTTCACTCATCCCCTTTCATCCACGAGACCTCAATTCTTCCTCCTACGTCATGGTGGCAGCATCAGAAAGGAGCGGGCCAGTGGAGCGCTTAGGTCACATAATACCACAACCTGAAGAACACTTTCTCATTTTTGTTGGAGGTTTGTGGAGTCTCGCTACATAACAGGGCAACTCGTGGCACTGCTAATGGCCCCTGACACAGATCCCAGTAGAGGACCACTAAGAGATTATTGAAAAGGCAGTGTGCAAAAATAACATGCATCCTTTGATTCTAGCTGTGCATTTGATGGCCATCTTCAGTGGGTTTTGTCTATATTGACTGTGGCTGACAAGCTGGAGGAGGAGGACATATTTCAGACAGAGCCTTCTTATCAGAGACATTGTGGAATAGCACTTGGAGCGTTCCATGCGCCGAATGGGATTACCAAACAAATGATCTCAGGCCCAAATAACCAGGCAGACTCAAAGAATATGGCAAAGAACAAATTGTAGATCACACACTATCTTTGCATTTCCATTACTAAAAAGCCTTCTTACCTTAATGTACGTCAGCTATAAAGTCATCCTAGGTGGCAAACAATAAAAACCATCGGGTGGCGGGATTGTTTAGGGGAACATAGTTACCTATATAAGTGTTAGTAACATCATTGGCTGCCCCTTATCTAGGAGGCACACCTTACACACCGTCTATGTAAAATACAGATGGTAATGGTAATGTTTATTTATATAGCGCCTATACACAGGAAAGTGTTTCAAAGTGCTCAAGGAGGGTGGGAACAAGGGGGAAAAACAACAGTCGCTCAGAGCCCTTGAATTTATGAGACGATGACGGTCTGCACAGGCATATTAAGTGAGCATGATACATTTAACAGTTTAGATACAGCAAATGGGCCTGACAGATTCCCCGTTTTTTTCAAGTGCACATTAACGGGAGAAGACAAGGGAGAACAGACAGAACGATATTCAGGCCGGGCTGTATACAGATCGTGCAAGAGCGGGAAGGGCAAGGGAGGGGCGGGGGACCAAATGCACCCAGTCAGTAGAGACTGGTGAAGTGCTGAGAGAGAAGCTCTCAAGGTTTTATTACAAGTGCAGTGGGGATGGAGGGCCCTAAGGCAAGTGCAGAAAGAACTAGCAGGGGTGTCTTGGACCTGAGAGACTCTGAGGTACACCAGGCAGCCAGTCAGTAAACTGTGTGGAAAGGAGGGAGAGAAGGAAGAGTGGTGAGCTAGGTTAGCAGGGTAGGGTGAGAGAGAAGGAAGAGGAGAAGAGGAAGGTCTTGAGAAGTTTCCAGAACTTAAGAATATCAGGCTCAAGAAGGAGGGTGGCAAGGAGGCTGTTCCAGAGGGAGGCACCTGCTGAGGAAACGGATCTCCCTCCAAATCTCGACTTGGAGAGCCGGCTCACTCACAGAAGGTTGGAGGTAGATGGAGGTAGATGAGTGAAGGGCTCGAGAGGGACAGTATTTAAGAAGCTAGCACTGAAGGCAGGTAGGTCCCAGGCCCCAGACGGGTCTTGAATTTGGTCTTTGTAGCCACGGGGAGCCAGTGAAGGCATTTCAGCGCCATAGAGATGCAGTCCCTGGGCTTGAGGCCAAGGATAAGTCTTGCGGTTCTGCTCTTTATGAGTTGCAGAGGGCGCAGAGCGGAAACAGTAGGTTGAGGAAGAGGCTGTTGCAATAGTGCAGTCTGGAGGGAACCAGGGCTCTGGAGACAGTGAGACGCTGAGGGAAAATGAGAAAAGGTAGAGTCCCTCTGAGGAGGTGTAGTTGATAGACTTTTTTTGAGATGTCAGAAATGTGAGAGGAGAATGATAGAGTGAAGTCGAAGATGACGCCAAGGTTTTTTACCTCACAGGTGGGGATAGGCACGGGGCCAAGGGAGGGCGGCCAGAATGAGAGAGGGAGCAAGTGTCTCAATGCGAACAATCTCAGTTTTACTGGCATTGAGATAAAGGTCATTTGCAGCACACCATGACTGAATAGCAGACAGAGATTCAGGTATGAGTGAGGAGGAGGAGGCGGCTGAAGGTAGCCTGAAGGATAGCTGCTTGTCATCCGCATAACACTGGAAATTAGAGGTGAAAGTGGCAATCGCACGTGCAAGGGTAGCCATGTAGACGCTGAAGAACCAGGGAGATAGGTTAGAACCCTGGGAAATGCTGCAGGTTCAGAGGGGGATGGTAGAGAGAAAGGAACTAAGTTCGACCTGGGATGGGCAGACAGAGAGAAAAGAGGTCATTCAAGCCAGAGCCTGACCTGTGATTCCCAGGGTGTCACAAAGCCATGAGATCAGGATGTTGTGGTTAACCGTGTCAAAGGTGGAGGAGAGATCAAGGAGAATGAGGACAGAGGGAGTGTTAGTGTCAGGATTTGAGAGCAGGTCTTCATGGGTGTTCAGAAGAGCATTTTCCTTGCCTCTAGATGCTCTAAAGTCAGACTGATGGTCGTGGAAACAACTGATTGATTATGTGTGAAGATTTAGCTGAGAGATAGCCAGCTTCTCAAGGAGTTTGCACAGGAAAGGAGTGATAGAGATGGGGCAGTAGTATGACGGAATGGAGAGGTCAGCAGAGGGTTTCATGAGAAGAGGGTGCACAAGGGAGTGCTTGAGAGCAGTTGGGAAAACTTCAGTCGGACCCTCATGACAGGGGCAAGAATATCAAGAGTGTTGGAGATGGAAAGATTAAGAGTAGTAAGGGCTGTGTCAGGGTGGGGGTCAGTCACAGGAAAGGGAGGAGGAATGTAGGTGGAGGCAAAGGCAGCCACTGTCACTTTTTCATGGGTCTGGTAACCTTGAGGCCGAATGGCTGTGCCGGTTGCGTTGCTGCCAGAGGAGAAGAAAGCTTCATGTGAGTTGATTGAAGAGAGTGGTCGGTCCAAGAGAGAGAGGTAGTGAGAGGGATAGAGAGCGGGATGTCAGTAGAGATGAGAGCAGCCAACGTGTGACCCGCTGTGTGAGCGGAGCCAAGGCTATAATAGAGACATAGAGAGAGTCACATAGGTTGCGGAAAGATCCTGACAAGTCAGGAGAGTCAAGGTGGATATTGAAGTCACCCAACAGGAGGAGTTGAGAGGAGGAAGAGAGTAGAGAAGAGGCTAGGTCGGCCCACTCCAAAAGGACTGGACTCCTGTCCAGGAGACTGATAGAAGGTGGCCATGAGGAGAGAGAATTTAGGAGAGAGTGAGAGCCTGCAGACTAGGCACTCAAAGGAGGAGTAGGCCTGAATAGGGATAATAGACACAGGTATCCATTCAGGGAAGATCAATGCTACTCCACCACCTGCCTTCTTTAGCCTGGGCGCAGAAAGGATTTTGTAGCCTTCAGGGAGGAGAGTGTCAAAGCTTGTTACAGAGCTGTTCTTGAACTATGTCTCAGTGATGGCGAGCACATCAAGATCCATGAGTTTGAGGAGGTTGCAGATATCAGTTGAGTGTTTTACAGCAGAGCGAGTGTTAAGGGTAGCAATGTGGAGTAATTTGCCATCCTTAAAGGTATTCCAATGGGGGGGTGCATTGGGAAATTAGTCCCCCGCAGGGTGTCAAGAGCGCATGTGAGATGAAGTGGATGGGGGAGGAGTCAAGTCCGACAAGGGGGCTGGGACAGTAGGTCAAGACTCAGGTGCCTGTAGAGAGGGGGAGACGGAAGGTGTAATGGCCAAGGGGGCCTGTGTAGAGGAGGAGGGAGGCACAGTGGGCAAGTGGGCCTGACCTGAGGGGGAGGTAAGATTAGAGAGGTGAGGGATGAGTCTGTCAAAGAGAAGAAGGTTGGGTTGAGGACTCTAAAGCATGATAGTTCCATTGAAATAGACATTAATGATTACTCTGGAAATGGTGAAGAGGTAAAGGAGGACCTTCCAGTGAGTGCCACCATTAATGGGAGAAGAGGCGATAGGAGAGAGAAGGTCGACCATGTAGTGGGTCCATACGTCAGGGGAGTTAACGAAGAAGAGGATGTCAGTGACAGTCTCTCTGGAGGAATCCATGACTTAGGTGTCTGCAATAGTAAGGCCTGGGTTGGTGCTCAGAGTGTCATTCATACGTTTCTTCCGGCCAGATTTAGTGGTAGGAGAACGATAGATGATCATGAAACAGTTGGAGAGGATAGGAGAGATAGATAGCAACATAGTAGGCAGAAGTGGGGGGGATGGACACTTACCAGGCTGAGAACTAATACACTTGGTGGGAGGAAGGAGGCAGAGAGAGATGCACCTTGTAGGGGCACAAACAGCCACAAAGCACAACTAAAATCAATTATTCAGCAGTGCAGGTAAAATGCAGCACACTAGACAAGGCTAAATTCGACTTTAAAACAGTCCAGGTCAAATGCAGCACACTAGACAAGCTAAATTTGACTTTAAAACAGGGCAGGTGGAATGCAGCACATTACACATGCTAAATTTGACTTTAAAACAGGGCAGGTGAAATGCAGTACACTAGACAGGCTAAATTTGACTTTAAAACAGGGCAGATGACACATTCAGTTACTGGCAGGGCTAGATAAAATGACGATCAGATCAGATAAAGTGAGGGTAGCCAGACTGACCTTCAAAATAGTGTTTTCACTGTGGGTCAATGAAACATGGTGGTTTCCTTGGCCTCCATGTGTATGTGGAGGGGTGGTGTAGGAGAGGACCCCCAGAGACCCACCAGACTTGGCCAGACAGCGGACAGGGAGCACACAGGAGCCTTAGGGAGTGGGCCTTGGTGAGGGGTCCGGCTAAAGCCTGCTAGTCCGCAGTTGGACAATGCAAGGATCACAGTGGCCAATGTGAGGATAGGAGTATGCAGGTGAGGCATACAGACAACAAGGAGAAGCCAGCGGCCATCTTGGAAATGCTGCAAGGTCAGCTACAAGGAAGGCAGCGACATGGTAATCTGGAACATTTTCTGCATGAATATACACAATGGGCATAAGAAGGGAATGACCAGCAGTGAGATGATAAGTGCAGTATTCAAAACATTTATGGGCCAAAATACATGAATTTTCCGATTTTTCTGTGTCCCAGAAGGTAATTTGAGCGATGTAAAGGTCGTCAAGGCTTCCTACCTCATGGAAGTGGTGAAAAACAGGCCAGCACAGCCTCCGTTTGTGCTATACAGGTGGCCAGATAGGGGATGTTGCTCCTCGGGCTCCAATTCAGGAACAAGTGATAATACTATAATGCCAGCAGCGGATAGGCTTCTGTAGCAATGCATAGTACACCATTACACAGACCCTCATAATTGGTTGACACTCCTTTCCAACCTTGGATATTCAGCTCATTGGCAGCACGTAAGGAACAAAACCCAGGTGCAGGGGAACAATGTCAGACAACTGCCTTTCTTGGCTAATTAGCCTACAATCTCTCATCTATTAGGCCCTAAAACCAAGCCAAGGCTTTTTGTTTGTAGCTGACCTAGTTTTCTGATCTTGAACCACGTGTGTGGAGACCATGATTTTGTCCATTCTGTCCTTTTAGTAAGTGCAATTTGATTCAATTATATTGCGTGCTATTACTCCTCTCTGCCTCTGGAGACTAGGTTGCTCTGTCTTGCATGCACTTTCTGCATCTTTGATTCTTCAATACTTGTCACTCATAATTATTCACTCCTTTACTTAACCTGATATCAATATGCCTTAAGTACATGGCTTATCCTCTTTGACACCTTTCATTCCTTGCTGTTGCTTTTTGCTCTGGCATCCATGATCCTGATCCAAGCAAATACCCGTTGTTCTCGCAGTTCTCGCATGAAGCTGTATTGCAGTGCCAGTCAGCCCTGCAACCCTTGCTCTCTTGTCAAGATTTTTTGCTTACTATATTATACGATGCCACCGTCCATTTTCTTAACCTGGCTCCTTTACTCATGTTATATTTCCTAATTTAGCAAGTTTTTATGTTGTGTTTTCTTCCTTGAATTTCAGTGTATAAACATCTACTGCATCTATTGTCACGTATCTTCTTCATGTATATGATTTTCTTAATATTCGCATACATGTTTATTTCATTCATTAGATTCAGTGCGTCTATGTAGCTCCTTCTCTTCTGTCTGACTTCATTTATAAGTTCTTATATGTCCAGTGGTGTCTGTAGACTCATGTCTCCCATTTCAGTTCGAGGGTACATTTGTTACCTTCTATACGGTATCAGGATGATACCAGGTGTCATGCAACGCGCTCTCATGCTGTTCTTCCAGTATGCCAGAGGTGAGGGGGTGGGCTTTCTAGATGATGTGTACATCTGCCTCTCTACAAAATGTTAAGAGGAAGGGGGTGCAGAAAGACTTCCAGAGAAGGACAGCATGACCTGTGGTGAAAGTGTGCTTCTCAAATCTATGAATGTGGAACGTATGGCCTCCGCTGAAGGAATTAAGGAGGCTGTTAAATGGGAGGAGGACAAACATGAGCTGCTGTCAGGGTTAGTGGTGGGAACAGAGAAGGAAATCAGCAAAGTCTGGTCCCAGGTTTCTGAACTAGAAAGGCATCACACAGAGATGGCAAAAGATCTTGGGTGCTTGGACCATGTTCAATCATTTGAAGTTGAGAGCATCAGATGCCAAACTGGACCAGAAAGAAAATAAGTGCAGAGTTTTTAGATGAGAGTGCTCAGTGTGTCTTCTGATGAACTGGAAGAGGAGCAAATGATTAAATTGCAAGAGTTGCTGGTGGAAATATTGTGGTCAGTGTCAATGGTCGACTGCCCACTGATTGTCCAATCATATTGGATTTCCACAAAATGACCATAATCGGGATGCACTGCCGGCGACATCGTATTGTCAGTGTTGAGGCAGTAGACCTGAGAGAAACTGATTGGTGTGGCTATTACTCGGAAAACAGTGTATATGGGAGTTATTTCATACACCACTGCTCTCTCTGGATATGAGTCTGGGATAACATGCCAGGAAGAAGGCTCGTTTGGACATTCAGGGAGATTTGAAAGCTCTGAGGATGGCAGTGACAGTGGGTTTCTTGGTCCACCCAAAGGTGTAACATGGGTAAGAGGTATTACTTTTCACAAGCGGTTGCTGCCAAATTGTGTGTGAGAGGATTTAAACGAGAGGGTGACTGGCCTGTTCTGCCAGTTCACCAGGTTCTTCTTTGCTGCCTAGATTATAACTCGTTGAGGTGGGAATGCTACTGAGTGTGGGCTTAAATTTGGTGGAGGCAGACATCTCAGCAGGGAGTGTAGCAGGGGTTTTGGGGAGCTGACTCCCAGTGGGGTTTTGGTAGTGAGGGATTTCACACTGTGGCTTTGCAATACTCTCCCCCTTGTAGGAGACTCTACTAGGGGTCACCAGAGTTTAGTTTTGGGTGGACAAGTTTCACAAATATTAAATTATGCTGGGATTTCCCGGGGTTTGCAGTTACTGGCCGATTACTGGGCAGTTTCTTACAATTGTACATATGGCTGTGGGGTGGGTTGGGCGTTCTTTCATTGTCCGATTCTTTTGTTTGCTTTAATACAAATGGGATCCAGTCATTTTGTCGAAAATAAAACAGAGTGGTACATTTCAGAGTGGACAAGAACACAGAAAAACACAGAAAAGTTTAAATAAATATATAAAGGGTAGTGGGTTAAAAGGTTGAAATGAGTCAGAATGGGGTCGGGGTGGATTTAAAAGGGTGGAAAAAAGGGTGGGGGACTCCCACCCAAACTAAAAAAAACTAAAATATTAGATATTTTTCCCCGTGTTAAATCCTCAATGAAATTTACCACTCTGTAATTGTGGTCCGTAAGATCACATATAACCGATACAAATATGTTAAAGAAATGTAAAGTTCACACATTTGTCCAATATTGTTCCAAGCGGACCACCATCGGAAAAGTATCTGAATGTATTATCACTTGTGCATGCCAGTCCTCGGCTGAAGAGACAACCACATCTCTTCGAAAATATTTAAACTTTACACATATCTGCTGTAGAGGTTCAACTAAGCACCAGTGCTCAGCCTTTGATGTCCCTTTTCTTGTACTTTATATTTACTTCACAAAACTGTCCTGCTTCAGAAAATCAGATCACACCTCCTTTCTTCCTAGAACTGGGTTCATTGGGTCGCATGTGCTTAATGGTAGCTTTGTACATTTTGTTTTTCTCAAAACTATGGTGGCATTGCATCTAGGCATTAAAGAGCATGTTGTGATTATTGTTGAGGAAATGATGTTTGTTGTGAGGAAGCAGGGACTCAGCTAAGAATGTTTACTGGTTTGTCTCAAAAGCATTAGTGCTGGCAGAGAGTTGTAGATTGTTAACTTGGAACAGCAAATTCCACTTCTTTGAATCTAAGTGTTTTCCGGTGCTCCTCTGGTGTAGTTAATGCTGGCAAGGACTGATCAGCTTCCTTCTAAAGAGCACCCAATAGATATATGTTCAACCACCTGACTGTACCTCTTGCACTCAGATGCTTGTGGCGGCCTGGATGATTTGCCAGCAGACAATCAATGTGTGTGTAGATAGCCTAAAGCCTAGACCACACCATGTCTGTCTAGAAGTTTAGATATTACACCTTACCCCGAACATACCCTCATGTCCTGTCTGTCAATTCTGCTGCCATTCTAAAAGAGGGAAAACTGGTATATTGTTTGCTGTCCATACAATTACATATGGCCGTATATATAGTTGTCTTTTCTGTAATTGATCTATTTCAACTTGATGTATGCTCATCACTTGCCTTGATGCTCAGTACAGAGATGTACTTAAAATAAATATTGCCAAAATTATTGTGTTGGGTGTATGATTGGATTGCAGAGGTTTTGAGATAATGGCCGCATACTGCTCTATTGCGTTCTAGCCTTGAACCCTTATTTGGGAAAAAAGCTGTGAAGATCTTTGGCCTGTAGAGAATCCCAGAACCCCACCAAGCTCAAACATGATTGCATTCAGAAGCTTTGCTGGCGGGGGGGGGGCGCAGAGGGGGCTATAGCACTGGGTCTTTTGGTTATAGCCCTGGATAGAAGCTCAGGGGCTACAACCAAAAAGCTATTGCTAGCCCCGAATCCTGCCCGTCCCAACATTAGCGTAGCCCTGGACCTTTTCCAGACCTAGCAACACCCCTGATTGCATTGAAAGATTCCAGCCACCCCCAAACCCCATCACAGGAGGTTGCATGGAGTGAACATCAAGATCCTTGCTAACCGGACCAATCCACACAGCCCAGCCACAGTCACCTGACCCCCAGAAATTCCATGTACAATTACCAGGACAGCTGCCATGTATCTGTAGGGGCTCCCCAACTGTGGCATCTCCTCGACGTTCTACCGTGCCACACAACCATCTTTGGACGTTACAGGTAGCAGCGGCAATAGGCCATTCTCTTTTCACGTATTCGGGATGCAGATGTTGTTTTCCTAGCGGTACAAAGCCGAATTGAATTTTAACAGAAATCAATCGCGAAAAATGGGATTAATTAAAATTAACACATTTTAATACTAAAAGTAAGGGAAAGTGCGGGAGATTAGAAGAGATTAAATTTGATGGTAAGAAGTACCAATTCGGTAGCCAGTCAGATAGCACAGCAAGTAGGGGGCTCGCTTTGACAACTGTACAAAGCCTACCGATGTGGGTTCGAATCCTAGCAGAGCCAAACTCAGCCTTTCATCCTTCCGAGGTCGTGGGTAAGCAGTGCTCAGAAACCTAAGGGTTCGTAGCGCTAGATAAATTCAAATTATTATTATTACCACCCATCTGCATAGGAATCTACTATGAAAAGCCGTGCATTTAATGCTCCAAAGGTGATATTTCCTTTTGATAATTCCGTTTAATTGTCTCAAGCAACACCCTCAGCGCTCTATCAAGCAGGCTTGGCCTGAAACTATAATTTTCCACTGAAAGTTGCAGTCGCCCTTAAATAACACCTACGACCTTTCGTACGGTTTTTAAAGTTCACTTGGCCATTCATTAGCTTGACAAATTTGACAAAAACCCCGCAGGATTCATGTCGGTTATGTCAGAAACGCTTAGGGGAGCTGCACCACTTGTCAGCAATCAGCGGACTCCTGTCAGCCTTTGCCCACGACTGACTGGAAACGCTGCAGGGAGCTGAAGGAATCCCCTTGAAGGCCTTGGATGGACAGGTTGGCGCAGTTTCGTTTTACAGTGCAAACATGGGAGTTAATACACTTCTGTTCCTATTGTGTAATTAGGCAACCCTGGAAAGAGTAATATGCACCTGGGAGAATGGTGGCCTCGTGTTGTAATAATCTGTGCCATTAAAGGTTCTAACTCTGGAACATGCATTTCGCCAGGAGGCAATCAAGGAGGCAATCAAATATTGCTTTTGTTTACTAATGTTGACGTTCTGTATAAAACCCACATCTAGCATCGAAATAAGTCTAAATGCCTCCTTGAATAATGGGTATGATTACTCTGGAATGTTCTTGACCTTGCAAAATGTGAAGAGGATTTGTGGAATGATGATGGTACCAGCTGTTCTAGCTTGCCTTGCTTGAACAGGACGCAGCTCTGTAGTTTGGTCGATCTCCAGTGAGAAAAAAGCACAGTGTGTAATGGGTGCCTGATCTCAGGGTTGGACTGGGGCAAGAAATAAGCCCGGTCACCCAAAAAAAAGTGTCCCACCGTGCCCCTCAAAAAAGTGGCCGACCCCTCGCGACCGTTCACCTCTGATGACTTAATTGGAAGTGATATCATTTGACCCCACCCCAAAGTGACATCCCAGGAAGTGATGAAACACGACCTTTCACCCCTTGACAAAACAGGAAGTGGCATCAAATAGCATTGGTCCTAAGTACACTAAATGACTGTGAATCCAAAACGTCCAAGGCCAACTGATAATATGTTATTGTATAGCACTTACGCTTAAGGTCTTATTTATAGAACAAATATGCATACAATATCACCGAACCTGTGTTGGTACTCATTTATCGACCTAAGAAGGACGAAAGGCTTTTAAAAAAAAGAATTAAAAAAAAAGAAAAAAAAATATATATTTTTTTAATTGTCTTTTTCTTCCCAACCGGCCCAGGAATGGCCAGAAACCGACCCCCACTCCCCAGCAACGATTTCGGCCCGACCATGGACCGAAAGGCCAAGGGGTCAATCCGACGCTGCCTGCTCTTTGCTTTCTGGGTAAGTGACTACTATTTTAGCCTTTTCGGCACCTGTAGTTCACACAGACAGATATGCAAATGTACTTCTCATGTAATGGCAGAGATAGAATAGGAATTGTTGTACGTGATATCATTAGCACAAAGTTGCTTATAAATTCTAGTTCTCCCCCTATGACTTCACGCCAGTGGAATATGAAAGACTTATTTCACTGGCAAAACAGCACAGCAGGGGAATGCCGCATTACAGATTACAGATTACAGAAACTTTGCACTGGTGCAAGTAAAGTTGCACGGTATTAACACTAGGGCAAAGTTTGCCCTACTTCTAAAAACACTGGGACATATTAGAAAATCATTGTACCATGGCAATTTGGCATGGTATAAGCACCAGGGCAAAAATTGTTCTAGTGCAAAAAAAAGATACATTTGGATGCATTACCATTCGGTATTAACACCAGGGCACACTTTGCCTTGGTGTAAAAATGCATCGAAATGTATCATTTTTACAGTGTTTTTAGATATAGGGCAGACTTTGCCCTGGTGCTAATACCGTCCAACTTTTCATTTGCACAGGTGCAAAGATTCTGAAAGCTGGCCATTCGTCTCCTGTGATGTGAAAATGAAGGAAGGTCACACACGCTGGTGGTGGGTTAAGATGTTCCAGGTTGTCCATTTATTATTATTATTTAATGTTTGTAGCATGCCACATGCCCATGTGCCTCAGGGCGCATGACAACCATCGATGAACAAATAAAGGACAAATAGGGTTCAAAGCCAGGAGAGGATACTACTTTTTTGAAAAGGCCATGTGCGCCTGCCAATCTTATGAGCCCAGGTAGGGCATTCCACAACAGAGAAGCCTGGACATTGAACATTGTGCCACCAAACCTGACTAGTTTGTATCTGGGTTGGTGCAATTTGGGGTTGTCCTACAACCACAGCTGATGTCCCAGTATGTAGGCCTTTATCTGATCCTTGAGGTATTTTGGGCTTGTATTAGTCCGGCATTTACAGGACAGAGTGAGGACCATATGAGTGTTCCAATGTCCAATAGGGAGCCAGTGAAGTTCTCTTTTGGCATCAGAAACATAATCCGGTCTTGAGAGACCATGAGGAACACAGACAGCACCAATTTGCGCAACCTGAAGTGAGTGGAGATTAGCATGCGAAGTACCAGCCAACAGACTGTTGCAATAGTCCAACCTGTAAGGATATTTGGCGTGTTACAGTACAGAGTACAGCAATACTGCACAAGTAGCACAATTTTTTTGCAGCACCACCACAAGGGTGCGGTGCATTGCTATATGGGTTGCCAGATTAACAAGGAAAGACAGGCTATTCAGTCAAAAACGATTTTAACATATAAGATGCAAATCTATTTTTACAGTTAAAAGCACACGTGCTCATTTAAAAATGCACACTATTTTTCACCTGAAATGCCTATATTGCTAGAGACACATTTGAAAATTAACAGCTAACCTATTAACAATTAACCTGACTAATAAAACCTTATTTAACATAACCCACTAATAAAATGTGTTCTCCACTGCAGAATTAGGCATACTCTGAAAACCATTTAAATGCGTGTGCAGATTTTTTCTTCTCTTCTCTGCCTGATTCTCCGTGTTTTTGTGCACAGTAACTGCAGGAAGAAGGAAGTCAGATTTGCAACAATTGCAAATGTATAAGCGAAGCTATTGTTGAAGAGTAGGAGGATGAGAGATGATGGATTTCATTGGAACACGTCATACAGAGGGCTGAGAGGAAAGTTTTAGTGGGCAGTATCAGGGAAAAAGACAGGCAGACATCTTTCTGCACTATTGGGGAGAAGACCTGGCTGTGCTGCTCCTGACTGAATGCAGATTCCTGTGTCCTGCTGCAGTCGAGATTGGGGAGAGCTGAAAGAAGGACCTTTCCACTGGCTGAGGCATTCCGATCTGCAAAAGCTGAGAATTCCAGGCAATGACCCCGGTTTGAGAAGGCAAGCGTTCCTTTTTGCTGGAGTTAATCCAAGAGAGCCACATTCACAAAGAGAACAACTAAAAAGATAAGGTAATGAGAAGTGTGGGAGCTGAGTGTGTACGGTAATATGCAGTCAGTGTAGGATTCCTGTGCGTGTCTTAATCAAGTGCTAATGTTGCAATTTGAGTTCTGTTCTCCGCCACTCTCTGCAGTGTGTCACAGACAATGCTTTGACTGTACCATTTTATTTCTGTAAAGAATGAAATCGTGTTTAAATACAACTTTTATAATACAGAAAAATATTTGAAAACAGACGGGTGATGTTTATTGTTTACCATTACAATGCTGATGATGTGGGGAGATTTTTAAACAGTGCAATGGTCATTTTAAGACAGATGTGTGCATGTCAAAATCAGTATGAATAATTGTGAGTGACTGTAGCATAGCTTGTTGGAGGTACATGAGCCAACGGGAAGAGAGACTCTCTGAACATAGCTCCCTACCGTATATAAGGTAGTGGAAATTACCACAAGACTACCACATATAGCTCTCTGTCGTAAATAAGTCAGTGAGTTCGCCCATGGTGGCACACCAACACTATCACTGGAAAATGTGGTATTCCTAGAATGCAGGTCTGAGGTCTCTCTAGTGATCACACGAAAAATCTAAGCAAAGATAAGGGATTCTGGACATTGGGGCCACAAATAAAACAAGGGAATTATGCTCACCAAAATACCACCAACCACGTATACCAAATATGCAGGTCTGGGTGCTGAAATAATGCATGTCCATTGTATTATTGTTGCACATGGCCAAATCTGAATACAAAGAGTGATTATTGCTAAGTTATTTTTCGGCGGTAATAAAATACCGTCAGGCCCCAAATCTCCACCAAATACCCTACATATTTATGGTGCGTTGCAGGCCGGGAAAGTGATCATAGAGTACCTACTGGGCGTGGCAAGCGTGTCTCACACTGCCATTTGCACATTAAAGGGAACCCATTTTATAATAGCAGTGTGCCACTAAAAACGAATTTCAGAATGTCACAAAGGGAAACCACATTCTCAGATCTAGTGCAATATTTAGAGGCAAAGTTATTTGCACATGGGAATTGGTCTTCGAATAGCACGTTAGAATGGAGTAACCGCATTCAGGGTGAGGTGCAGAAAGAAAAACTAGACAATATTTTTGCAGAAGGCAGCATAATTCAGGTCTGCCTTACAAGATTATTGAATGCAGCCGATAAAAGTGCAGAGAAAGACTGTTTAATACGGCTATGCGGCAAAATATGGTTTATTTTAAACAAGTCCCTGCGAATGCAAGAGAATGATACTCAGCTAATTAACAGGTTAAAGACTGAATTAGATGGGGCAAGTAAAAATAAGGAAATGTTGAGAGCAGAATTGGATGTATGCCAAAAAGACATGCAATTAAAATGCAGAGACTTTGATACTCAGTTATCCAAAAGCAAGAAACAATTTGAAGATAGTGAGCAAGAATTGACACACTTAAAAGCCTTAGTGGATCACATTAGGCAGGATAAAGATGAGGTTGTTTCAGAAATGCAGATTTTACAAAAGAACATTGTGAAAAAGAAGGTGATCTCCAGAGTGCAGAACAAGAAATGATTAAAATGATTCAAGAAAGAGACAAAAGAAATAAAGAGTTCAATGAATGCCAAATGCAAATGTGCGACATGCAGGAGGCGATTAATAAAATGAGCGATGAAAATAATTATTTGCAGAATGAAGCAACTAGACTCCTTAAAAAGTGTAAGGACTTAGAACAGCAAATGTGCATTCCCAGGTCCCAGGAGAGGCGGCAGGGTACCACATTCAATGGAGTGGAGGTGAATTCTAGCTCTGCCCAAAGAGCTAGTGCCCCAGTGACTGGGCCGGTGACTGAACTTGGTTGCAGCGCCCTTGGGGGATTTGATACTCCCATTGGGGGCAGCCACCAATCTCATACACCTGAAAACAGGATTGAATCACAAAATAGTGCAATTCCATGCATTGCAACAAGTAGCCCCATAAAAATAATGAAATCCATTAAAGCCCTGATCAAACCATTTAAAAAGGGAGGTGAATGCTGCATTGAGGATCACTTAGAAGCGGTGCATGACATTTTTAAAGCACTCCAGATACCTAAGGAACAGTACAGACAATATTTTCATTTAACTTTAGATGCCCCGACGGCCAGCATCATAAGGGGATTAAATGAACAGCAGAATATGACATGGCTGGAGTTTGAAAAAGAAATTAGACGTCATTTTTCTCCTTTTCAGTCATTGCAGGAGGCAAAGAAAGTCGCGTACACAATTACTGCTGGACCTAATACATCCCCTCGCCAATTTTTACAAGACTTAAAAAGAGCATTCTCTCGCTTTGATGTATCTTTTGACTCAAATTCCAATGAGTTTAAAACTGCATACTTCTATGGGCTACAGAAAGACATCATATCCCAATTGGTCCGTGAATTTGACCGTGACAAGTCCCTTGAATGGATTGTACATCAAAGCACAAAGCTATATGAGGTACTCTATTGTCAGGGTAGAGAAAGTGATAAAATGAAAGATACTAGGCCTAAATCTAAAGAACCCTCAGCCACAGTAATGGAAATCAGGTCAGCCAAAATGTCCCTTGAGTCTGCTCAAAGTCAAGGTAAAAATAATGTGACACCTGAACAAAGGGATAATCAACAAAGATCGCCATTTCCTGTACCAATATTCCAAACACATGATCCTAGTAATAGAGAGAGCTACATCAGCCCTAGGTACTTAGGGGATAGACCCCGGGTAAGATACCGGTCTGATATGGCAGGTATGAACAATAACCAGAGACAAAATCAAGATCAAAGAAATGATGGTCCCTACCAGTCATTGGGGACACAGAGTAGGTTTGATCCCAACACCATGATATATGGTAATCAGGATAGGCCCCGATATGTGGATCGATTTACTGATAATGGAAATCAACATAGGGGCCAGTACCCACAATCTGAGAGACAGGACATGAGGCAAAACGTGAACTACAGTCCACGCCAGTACAATGATTCCCCACCAGGGGACTATAATCAAAGGATGGGTGCAACCCGCTCCCCTCCACAAATGAATCAAGAGTTCAGAAACCATCCCAACCGACATCAATCACCTGAGAGGTATCAGAATAGATCCAATCAGGAGGAAAACAACCAATATCGACCTAGGCCACAGAAAGAGGATCCTAGAGAGATGGAAAGGTTCCAGTGCCTTGAGGCCCAAGTGAAAATGTTAGCTGAGCAAATAGGAAAGCTCTATACAGCGCAAAAACAACCTTCCAAAGAGGGGGCTGATGGCCATAGCAATGACCGGGGGGCTTCCGAAAAGTGACTAAGTACTCATGATAATCGCAGTGCCAAAATGACAGATTGCTCTGATATAATTTTGCATAACAACTCTGAGATGCCTAATGGATTAAAAATGAAAGTACCAGTAAATGAAATTGTGACAGAAAGTGCAAATACTTCTAAAAAAGAGGTACGGTTTAGCTTAGAGCTAAATAAAACAGTAAAGATTTGCACAAATGAAAAAGAAACATTAGGAATTCCAAAAGAACAAAGGAACAGATTTAAGAAAAATGACTCATGCATGGGGAATACCAGTGAACAGGGAGTAAGTGGGGATGCCATAGCTCCTTCCCTGGGCAAGCAAAACAATGACCAAACACAGACAAAAAAAGGAAATACTCACAAGGAGGGTACAAGTCAATCACCTGAAGAATTCTTTGAGCCACATATTCTTGACGAGGCTGCAAGGGCTGGTATTACACTAAATGATCACAAATGCACAGAATTAAAAAATGACAAATTGCTGAATGATGTTGTTACACATGTTCAGTTGGAAGGTTGTAATGTGGTCTCTGATGTTACCCAGATGGATGGGCGAACGGTGGCCACACTCCAAAAAACCTCTGAACATGGAGAAATGAATAAAATATCTCGCACAGAAATGGGTAAAAAGGAGGGAAAAATGTCTTTTCATTTACCAATGTGCTTAGCCAAAAGTGAAAAAGACCTGAGAAAGGTGAGCCCTGAAATCAGTAAGAATTCACATTTCTTATGTGTATTAGAGGAAGTTGAGGACAGATATTATGCACCCATCACTGTAGAAGAAAAGTGCCACACCTTTGCTATGATTGACACTGGCGCACAGGCCACAATTATGTCCAAGGAGCTGGTAAAGAGTATCAATGAAGGGAGGCCTCCACAGAGTCAGATCACAGTGAAGGCAAATCAAGGCCCAGTGCATAACTTTAATGGGGAGGAGGTGCCCATCATAGGTGTAACTGAGGTTGACATAAAAATAGGAAAGCACAGAATGAAACAAGAGGTATTGATCACATCTATTTGTGAAATTCCATTTCTGATGGGGACAGATTGCCTGAAAAGATTGTCTCCTCTCATAGATGGGGTGAATGGAGTGCTGTGGTCCTTAACCAAAAAACCATTGAGGCCTAAGAAACTAAAATCACAAAACAGCAATATAAATGAATGTCACACCGTTGCCAAAACAAATGATGCTGTGGAGGTATATCTCCAGAATAGCTGCATACCTAGTGTCACTGTTATATTAATGTGTCAAGACAAAAATCAGAGCGACAATGAAAAACTACCTGTACAAATATACTTGGACCCAAGGAAAGATTGGCAGACTGCTATAGATGAGCACACATTACGTTTCTACTTAAAAGAGAATACATGCAAACAGAATATTGTTCCTAAAACAGATTCAGAAAAACACATTACCACTCTGGCAGAAATACACATGGAAGATGAGCAACCATGGGTTCACGTTGGTATAAATGATTATCTTAAAACAATAAAAGCCACTTTAGCGCTTGAACATGAAAGGAGTTTCATTAATGAGAAATTGTTGCAAAAAATTATGGAGAGGGAAGAAATCCCGAAATTTAGGATTAAAAACCAATATGTTTCTGGGTTGGACAGTCCAGACTTTGAAAACCGAATTGCAGGCAGATGCATGCTTAAAATTAGCATTGGGCAGAAAATAATTTACCATAATGTATGGATAGTGAGTGGAGCACAAAATGAATTTTACATGGGCAATGACATCATGCACAGAATGTGTATGGTGTTAGATTTCCTTAATCAAAAAATATGGTCACGCCTAGGTGGTCCGGCACCTGAATTTGAAGACAAAAGAAGGGCTTATCATTGTGCACAACTAGTTCCTTATGCAGTCGAATTACAAATGAGGAAAAATACTATTGTTCCTGCATTTACAAAACAGTTTGCAATAACACTGAAATGCAAAAATGGACAGCAGATGAAAGGCTCTGATGCATTTGTATGCCTGAATGAATCCATAAAACAGCAAGGCCTGGATTATGAATACATTCCATTGGTAGACATTGGTGAGGGATCTGTAAAAATCATGGTAAATAATAAAGGTTGTCAGGATATTCATTTAGAGGAAAACTCCCCATTAGGAATGGCCATACAAAAATCACATTATACGGCAGATTTAAATAACATGGTGATTGGGAATATTCCTGAAAAATATGTAGATGCCAAGGGCGAGTTGCCAGAACACCTGGACTCTCAGCCCAAAGGAATATTTAAAATTCATTCTGTGTATCCTTATGATTCAAATGAGACAGTGTGCTGCCATCAAGAGGATTGCATAATATTTAATTTAAATGAAAATGAAACAGGAAATCAGCCCATTGAAGTGGAAGCTGATATGCCAAAATATTTAAAAGTGGCAGCTCTACAAAAAGACACAGCCACACAGTTAGAGGAAAGCGCTGAGATTCCTTTACCAGAAGAGTTTCCAGAATTTTCCAGAATGGTAGAAGAGCAGATCTCCTTAGCGGATGCATGTGACAGCGATGAGGATCGAGACGACCTGAGGGAAATATTTATGGAGTTTAAGGATGTATTTGCAAAAGATGCTTATGATTGTGGTTTAACTGATTTACATGTGGCCACACTACCAGAAGGTTGTAGCAGAAATCCAGTGTTTGTACGCCAGTATAGACTACCGCTGGCATGTTTAGAATCATTGGCAGAGATTATTAAAAATTTGGAATCACGGGGAATAATCAGGCCCATTCATAGCACATCCAATACGCCTATTTTAGGTGTGTTAAAGCCAAATGGTCAATGGCGGCTATGTGCAGACTTAAGAGAGTTAAATAAAAGAGTACCAGTATCTAGATGGCCACTACCATTCATTGATCAGGGCCTAGCTCAGATACATGGTTCAAAGGTATTTACCACATTAGATCTCACCTCTGGATATTGGTGTGTGCCATTGGCAGAGGAGATACAACACTTATTTTCCTTTACATTTGACTCAATATGCCTGGCTTAGAGCTCCGTTCGGGTACATCAATAGTGGGAGTGAATTTGGCATATTTTTGAGAAAGGCCATGCCGGATGCAGCGGAAAGAGGAACAATAGTTTATGTGGATGATGTCCTGATAAAAAATGAAAGCCTTAAAAGCCATTTTGATGAAATAAGACATATACTTGGCCAATTGCAGAAAGCAGGCGCCAAAGTATCTTTGCAAAAAGCACAATGGTGCAAGAAAAAAGTGAACTTTCTAGGGCATGAAGTGACTGAACATGGGCTAAATCCACAAAGGAAGAAAATAGAGGCCATTCAAAGATTAAAAGATCCTAAAAATGTGAAAGGAGTAAAAAGTTTATTAGGGATGACAGGCTATAACAGAAAGTTCATTGAGAATTATGCAGAAATCACTCAACCATTAACTAAACTGCTTAAACTAAATACTCCCTGGAGATGGGAAAGAGAGCAGTCTGATGCAGTGGATAGATTGAAGGAATATCTTGTAAAGGCACCATGTTTAGCATACCCCATAAAGGACAGGGATTTCTTTATAGAAATAGGCTTTTCTGAACATTGTATGTCAGCAGTGTTATCACAAAAACACGATTTGAGTCACAAAACCATTGCATATGCAAGTAAGGCATTTTCCCAAGTTGAAATGAAATTTAATGAATGTGAGAAGGCCCTATTAACCACTGTGTGGGCGCTACAACATTTCCGCCCCATTGTTCAGGGAGAAAAGGTGATTATTGAAACAAATCATCAACCGTTGCAATTTTTAGAGAGTAAAAGAATTAGATCAGGCAATCTAGCGCAATCCAGAATCACTTCATGGACGCTGGCATTACAAGGTTTTCCCGTAGAAGTGAGATATGGACAAAATAAAAAGAGCCCAATTGCTCAAGGGTTAGCTGACTTACATGACTGTGCAGCTGAACAAATACCAAATGAAATGGAAGTGGAAGCTAGTTTACAGGAATTTGAACAATCACCACACAAAGCTTTTGATGAAAAAACATGCAAGGATTTGCCAACTGTATATGTGGATGGTTGTGCTTTTCACATTGAAAATGACAGTAATAAACAATTAGTGGCAGGAATAGGAAATGTCTGGTTGAAATGTGAAGGCGTTCCTAGTATAGGGATGAGGATTGGAGATAGGAGCAGTCAGGTGGCGGAATTGGCAGCCATCTATAAAGCAATTGCTACTGCAGTTGATAAAAAGTTCAGTGAAATTGTCCTGGTGACTGATTCTGACTATGCACGGAATAGCTTTGTGGAGTATTTGCCTGGTTGGAAAGCAAGAGGCATGGTTACATACAACAAAAAGCCACTTAAACATGGAAAAATGATACAAGCCATAGACAAATTGGTGTCAGAAAATAATTTAACAATATACTGGAGAAAAATGTGTGGGCATTTAAAAACACCAGGAGAGGATAAGGAGGGAAATGATAAGGCAGACCATCTGGCTAAGATTGGGGCTGTGATGGGAGAATTGCTACCTATTGATTATTTAATGGGTGAAATACAAATTGATGCAGTCACACGTTCTAAAGCACCAAAGGAGGTAGATCAACCGGTGGTGCAGTGGAGTCATGACACGCCAGACCAAGATTTGATTGAGGCACAAAAGAATGATCAAATTTTGGGAATCTATTATAATCATTTGATAGATCCTGAACAAAATCCTTTAACAGAAAATGATTGTATGGGAAAAGAAGAGTTGAGGGTGTTATTAAAGAACAAAACACGAATTAGATTACAGGATGGACTCATGATTAGAGAGTCCATAACAGGGCAAATACAGTGGGTAGTACCCCTTTCATTCAGAGGACTAATGCTACACCATGCACACGATGCCATAACTGCAGGCCATAGAGGTTCACAAAAAACATTAGAAATACTAAAAGATTATGCTTACTGGCCACATATGTCCCAAGATGTGGAATTATATACTAGAGGATGTCTAGTATGTGCCCAATTTAAACCTGCTTCACCAATGCATAGAGCACCATTGATGAAAAGAGGCCTAACTCTCCCATGGTCAGATTTGCAAATAGACTATGTAGGTCCTTTAAAAAGGTCGAGCAGGGGACACCGTTATATTTTGAGTGTGGTATGTTTGATGTCGAAGTGGATTGAGTGCATTCCTGCACCAGATTGTAGTGCGCAAACAGCAGCCACATTGCTGGTGAACCATGTGTTCTCAAGGTTTGGGTTGCCACAAAGAATTGAGTCAGACAGAGGAAGTCATTTCACAAGTACTCTAATGAGTAAGGTATGGCAAATACTAGGTGTGAAAAGGAAACTACATATCGCATATCGGGCGGCGTCTTCAGGTACAGTTGAAAGAAGCAATAGGTCTGTTGTGGATATTTTAAAGAAATTTGTGGCAGAAGCAGGTTCCAGCTGGGATTTACGTTTACCGTTGGTTCTGATGGCAATCAGGTCGACTCCTGCCAAAGCAACAGGTGTTAGCCCCCATGAGGTCTTAACAGGTAGGAAAATGGTGTTACCACAACACCTACTATACAGAACACATGAGCAAACTCTAGTGAGTGCATCCACAGTTCATGAATATATTGATGAACTGAGGAGGCATTTGCAACATGCATTTGCTTTTGTGCAGAGAAATCTGGAAAGAGCTGCTGACAGTGCAAAGTCATATTATGATAAAAAGACATCAGTAAAGGAATACAGTGTAGGGGATCAGGTGTACAAGTTTCATTTTGGAAAAAGTAAACAGAAAAATTCTAAATTTCTAGCAGCCTGGCAGGGGCCATTTCGAATTATAGATAAAGTCTCTCCTGTAGTGTATAAAATTTTGAAAAATGAAGGTGAAACAGCAATAGAGCAGTTTGTCCATGTAAATCAAATCAAACCATGCCATCCCAGACATGAGATCAGGCAGCTTGAGCATGTGGAAACGGATAGAGTCCCTTGAGAAAATAAATGGGTGTAATCAGGAGGCAGTGACAAAGAAGTTAAAAAAAGTTGATTGTTATGATGGCACATAAACACTGTAATATATGTAAAAATATATAATATAAATAAATAAATAAATAAATAAATAAATGCACATATAACGGAAGCTCGTGGTTGGTGTGCAGAGAGAAAGTGTATTAAATATTGAATGCTGTTTTATATATGCTTGTTTTCTTTTAACTTGTATTTGATTTAAAAAAAAAAAACAGGAAAAAAAATATAAACGAAATATTTTACCAAGCATGTTTTATTTTTGGCAAAAGGTGGAAATTAGTATTGTGCTATGTACTTAATTTGTTTATTTTCTATTTTGATTTAGAAAATTAACATTATTTGGTCGGAGGTTCCGGGATCAGAGGCCACGGGAGACGATGGAGTCCTGGAGTCCCCTGGATGAAGACCAAAAGATGCCTGCCTCCAGGTGGAGGTGAAGACAAAATAACCGGAATGCCAAAAGAGATGACTACTGTGGATTCAAGATTGCCAAGATGAAAGAGTACTCGAATGAACCGAATAACATCGCTGGTCGGGACATACCAAAAGAGACAAAACAAAAGTTCCGGCATATGAAGTTCCACGTATTTATTATTTTAATTATTTATTTTAACTTGTTATATTACTTATTTGTTTTAGTTAGTTGTTTTATTTCATTGTTTTTAATTGACTTGGAAAATTTAAACTTAAAGTAATGCCACTTCCACTGAGAAGGCAAATGTGGAACATTTTATGAACTGATGGACCCAGATGAAATGTTGATTGCAAATTTTCATTGATGCACATGAATATTCATTTGTTGGATTGCTATATTGTAAAAAAAAAAAATAGAACAAGTTGTTTTTAGGAATTGGCTTGGATTATAGCCAAGTTCTAAAAACAAAAGGAGGGTATATGTAAGGATATTTGGCGTGTTACAGTACAGAGTACAGCAATACTGCACAAGTAGCACAATTTTTTTGCAGCACCACCACAAGGGTGCGGTGCATTGCTATATGGGTTGCCAGATTAACAAGGAAAGACAGGCTATTCAGTCAAAAACGATTTTAACATATAAGATGCAAATCTATTTTTACAGTTAAAAGCACACGTGCTCATTTAAAAATGCACACTATTTTTCACCTGAAATGCCTATATTGCTAGAGACACATTTGAAAATTAACAGCTAACCTATTAACAATTAACCTGACTAATAAAACCTTATTTAACATAACCCACTAATAAAATGTGTTCTCCACTGCAGAATTAGGCATACTCTGAAAACCATTTAAATGCGTGTGCAGATTTTTTCTTCTCTTCTCTGCCTGATTCTCCGTGTTTTTGTGCACAGTAACTGCAGGAAGAAGGAAGTCAGATTTGCAACAATTGCAAATGTATAAGCGAAGCTATTGTTGAAGAGTAGGAGGATGAGAGATGATGGATTTCATTGGAACACGTCATACAGAGGGCTGAGAGGAAAGTTTTAGTGGGCAGTATCAGGGAAAAAGACAGGCAGACATCTTTCTGCACTATTGGGGAGAAGACCTGGCTGTGCTGCTCCTGACTGAATGCAGATTCCTGTGTCCTGCTGCAGTCGAGATTGGGGAGAGCTGAAAGAAGGACCTTTCCACTGGCTGAGGCATTCCGATCTGCAAAAGCTGAGAATTCCAGGCAATGACCCCGGTTTGAGAAGGCAAGCGTTCCTTTTTGCTGGAGTTAATCCAAGAGAGCCACATTCACAAAGAGAACAACTAAAAAGATAAGGTAATGAGAAGTGTGGGAGCTGAGTGTGTACGGTAATATGCAGTCAGTGTAGGATTCCTGTGCGTGTCTTAATCAAGTGCTAATGTTGCAATTTGAGTTCTGTTCTCCGCCACTCTCTGCAGTGTGTCACAGACAATGCTTTGACTGTACCATTTTATTTCTGTAAAGAATGAAATCGTGTTTAAATACAACTTTTATAATACAGAAAAATATTTGAAAACAGACGGGTGATGTTTATTGTTTACCATTACAATGCTGATGATGTGGGGAGATTTTTAAACAGTGCAATGGTCATTTTAAGACAGATGTGTGCATGTCAAAATCAGTATGAATAATTGTGAGTGACTGTAGCATAGCTTGTTGGAGGTACATGAGCCAACGGGAAGAGAGACTCTCTGAACATAGCTCCCTACCGTATATAAGGTAGTGGAAATTACCACAAGACTACCACATATAGCTCTCTGTCGTAAATAAGTCAGTGAGTTCGCCCATGGTGGCACACCAACACTATCACTGGAAAATGTGGTATTCCTAGAATGCAGGTCTGAGGTCTCTCTAGTGATCACACGAAAAATCTAAGCAAAGATAAGGGATTCTGGACATTGGGGCCACAAATAAAACAAGGGAATTATGCTCACCAAAATACCACCAACCACGTATACCAAATATGCAGGTCTGGGTGCTGAAATAATGCATGTCCATTGTATTATTGTTGCACATGGCCAAATCTGAATACAAAGAGTGATTATTGCTAAGTTATTTTTCGGCGGTAATAAAATACCGTCAGGCCCCAAATCTCCACCAAATACCCTACAAACCTAGAGTTTACTAGTGCAGTGGCAAGTAGAGAGCGGTTGCTGACTGAGATAAACGGGCGCATATGATTCAGTAGCTTAGTCGTATAGCCACATGAGTATCTGATGTGTGAGGCATGAGTCTTCATGGTAAGTTCAGCATCTAAAAATGAACCCAACGTCTTGACACTCTTGGAGACGTTGATGTTGTTGCCAGCAATACTGAAGCTGACATAAGCTGGATCTAATTTCTTCAGTCGTGGGCCTGAGGCTACGATCAGGAGCTCAGTTTTGTCACTATTTAAAGCTAGTAAGTTGTTGGCCATCCACATCTGAACTGCATTGTATACTTTTTCCACGGAGATCGAGGATGACCTGGGTGTCATCTGCAGAGTTGGTATAATGCCTCCCTGGTCCGCTGCATGCACTGATGGTCAATGGACAAAGCGTGGGGGGTTGCCATGGGATGATATAGTGGTATGTACAACATGAAATTGTAGGTAGCACATGCACACAAATGGGCTCATCTACCTTCGTATACAAAGTGAAATCATAGCAGTGGCAACAGGTATGTTTGGGCGGAGAAGCCCCTCGCACCCCCTAGTTTCTCGGGAATAAGAATAGAAGAAAGTTTGATTCAAATTCATTCAAAACATACCTTTTACAGTTTCGCCTAGCAACCATTAGCGCTGCTTTCTGCTGCCAACAGGCAGTCAGCCAGCCACTGTGCAATCACGTGATGGCTGGCAGCTTTGCATAGTCCATGATGCAGAGCATGGACACGTCTTAACCCAAGAACATTGTATTTGTTTTGCACATGGAGCACCCTGGGCTCTGCACTGATGTATGAAATAGTTCCATTAGAAAGCCAGAGGGGTGTCAGAGGTCTTGCTGCCTGACATTTCTTCCTCTGCATAATGTTCATTAGACCAATGGCCCTCTGATTGACAGCAGTCATGGACATGTGAATAGCTGAGGTTATATGGCGGGCCATTCATTTTAGCATGTGGCATCATTCCTCGGAGTCAGAGCTGAGACAGAGTCTGGTGATAAGGAGGTAAGTGTAGAAACATATTTGTATGTATATGTGTGTGCGTGTGTGTGTGTGTGTGTGGGTGGTTGTGTGTGTGCTTGCATGCATGCAAAAGTGTTTGTGAGGGTTTGTGAATGAGGGTGCATTTAAGTTGGTTTAGTCTGAGGATGCATGTGTTTATATGTGTGCATGTGAATTATTACAGTGTGTATTTGTGTGCAGGTCTGTGTTGAGAGGCGCGATTGTGGCAGCGATGCACAGGGAACGAGCTAGCTGCCGGCCAGCACTTGCAGTGAAAGATGGACAGTATGGACATATTTTCTTACAATGCCATTAGTGCCTTATGTATGTTTACTTGGGGACACTTGCACATATTGGTGCAGGCAGCGTGGATATGTTTTCTTACAGTGACATTACGCCATTATGGGTAAAGATAACCAGGATGTTCTTATATGTGCTTGCTGGCATGCTGGAATAGATTGACACATTCAGCATTATCATGTTTTTGTACAGCAACAGTAGCCCATTATGGGTAAAGTCAACTTGTGTTTTCTCATTTGGAGATAATGGCATATATTTGGACAGCCATCATGGACATGGCTTTGCACAGTGGCATTACTTGTAATATTGGTTACAGCCAGCATGAAAATATTTACCTGTATTTTGGGCAATGTCGTTATAAAAAATGATCCTGAGTACTGTTGATAAGCTGGTGTCTTGTAAATCATTTCATGTTTATGCTGCAAACCGATTGTAAATTGTATGGGTTTGTATACATGTTTCCCAGAAATTGTTGTAAAATACACTGTGTTAACCCATTATTTTAAAATAAATGTTTGTGCAGTTGGCTGGCTAGGGGTCCCTTGCTATGCTTGGTTGTGTAGAAATGTTAATGAATGTATGTATTGCTAGCTTGAGCTACAGAACTAGTCTAATAATAACGATGTAAAACCCACCACATAATTCAGATTAAGAAAAAAACGATGCTTTCAAAAACTCAACATTAATTCAAAGAATCAAAGTACCCTTCTAATGTGCTCTCCAGCTTTATACCAAGGATATCATTACAATGCTATTGGTTCATAAACAATAAGTGAACAGAACAACATTCTCCCTCCCTTGATGAATATTGCTAATTCAATTTGCACAAGCATTAATTTCCATAATCTATTTTAAGCATGTATGGTATTTTTATATGCTAAACGATATTAGGCAGATACTAGGCAATTATTTTAAATACACTTCTATGATTGCTTCTATCTAAGCAACACAGTTTACTTCCGTGATAACACTGATGCTTTTTTTATCAATATGTTAATTTATAAAACCATTTCAAAATGATTCAAAAGCACTTGATTTTATCCACTAACAAAACTAATTATGGCATCAGAGAAAAAGTACTTGAAAAAATGACATTTAAAAGCATCATCTTTCTACTTAATTCCACTGTATGAGTGTGGGGTTGTGAATGTATTGGATAGGTGCAGGCCATTTAAATGCAGACAAGAACCAATGTCATCTAACTCATACACGTTTGGATTAGTAAAATAAAGCTATCAGAGATTGTGCTCTCTTCTCTGAACACATGTGCGTGCAGCTTTCTCAGGATATCTATGTGCAGCTTTCTCTGAACATGACTCAGTAAATGTATATATATATGTGTGTGTGTGGCCTTTACTGCACATGTGTGCAGTTTGCAATCTATTTCTTTTTATTTGCCTTCAGCTCTACAAGTTTGGACTGGAGATGTAATCTTCTCCAGTAATAGGTACCATTTTAAAGCACCCTTACATATTACACATTATTTATATAGGGACAATTTGGAGCTACAATGGGGTTTCTACTTACATCATAAACAGGTCTTCTCATTTTAGTGACACAGCTTCGACTCTCAGTTAGGAATTGTGGCCTTAACAAGCTATTTTTCAGCTGGCTGCCTGGACACAGTTTTCAATATGAGCTGATCGCCACTGTCTGGAAGGGCTTCTGATGTTATGCAGAAGAATTTCATTTCATTACAAAAACATCTGATCAGCATGTGCTAGTTTCATAAAATACAGATCAATTAAATCTGCACATCAGGAGGAAGAACTCAAAATACAGAATGTTGCGGTTGTGTGTACTTTGAAAGATAATTATTGTTGCCATATTTCTGATTTCTTTCCATTATAACCCAAGCGATTTTGATATAGGTTACAAGATAGAATCTTTATTGACAAAATTGTTTTAAGTTGATTGAACCTTCCTTTCTAAAGATATGAATTTTCAAATTATTCAATTTTTCATTTGAATTTCACACAAATAACCTTTTCTTCAGTTTGAGAAGAATTACAATTAAGAAAATGCAAACGCAATTCATTTGAAGTAGTCATATGATTAGAGGCTGGAAAAAACAGTTTTAACATCCCTGCTTGGTATGTGATTCTTACTTGAATGCAATAACAAAGTTTTAGCTCATTATCAGGGTTTTATGACTGAATTCCTAAGTTGGGGGGTGCCTAGTGTGAGGAAAATACAGTTACTTGTTCAGCCATCTTCAATTTCAAGTGAATACAAGCATAATTATTGTGTGAAGTGCATGCTAAAATAGAATGGAACTTTGAATAATTTGTCATTTCTACACTACATTTCGCATACTTTTATTCAAGAATATGCAAGTGTGCATGTTCATTTATAATTGCTTTTTCACACAAGTTCACTATTGAAAGGAAAGAAACACATTTTACAGATATATTTTCTCTACATATGACTTTCGAATGATAGGAATATGAGGAGAAATTGAGTTATGTTTAAGCTTTATGTCTGCAAGATTAAGTGTTCTGGGACCCAGGCTGATTTCTTTTGCTGATAACCATACTCCAGATGCTTGGACCTTTGTCTACATGTGACAAACGTTCCAACTGCCAAATGCATTTCTCAGCATGTCCTTAACATCAACCAGATTAAGTTAAAAGCCCATAGAAAGGGTAGCAGTTTACAGAATTCACTTTTACTCTGTTGACAAATGTTCTCAGCTGCACACAAGGTTATTTGCACCTCACATTTTATAATGGCACCTTTTTCATCATGGCAGGGAGCAAGAGGCAGACACCTGCTGCATTGAACAGCATTTTTGCAAACAGTGCCCATGTTGTTAGTTTACTTTAGGCATTTATACCTTATGTTCAAAGTTCTTTAGATTTGCTCATGCACAGTTGTGGGAAATATTTATTCTCCCCAATGAAAAACATATCAAAAGCCTCCTTTGCATCATAGACAATGTGAGCTTTGTTCCTGTTTTTCATTAGATGTCACTCACAGGCGGTGGCGGAGTATATTCCTGTTGTTAATAGTTACCTGACTAAAATTCTGCCCTACTTTTACAGAAACAAATTTTCAAGACTTACCCCTAAACACATTGCTGGTCATGTCTTGTAAATTGCCCTATAGGTTGATCTTATTACCCATGATATTCAGTCTTTATATGGACTGGCTGAGGTGGCATATCTGAATGATAAGTGTAGCATCCAAATACATTTGTATGTCGTCTATGCACAGTTATCACCTTAGGTTGTCATAAGGGAAGGACATCACCACCTAAACAGTTGCCTGACATGCAGTGTGGAATGGCTGTCTTCAATTAACTGGAAACTCAAGTTTCTGCTGTCAAAACAGTGCATCTTGTTGGTTGTTAGGTTTCTGTTGTAACGCTAGATAGCTTTTCTTCCAAATTCATGTGATAGTGATATCCCATAGAACAAACATTGGTTCCTGGGGGCAAATCATCAAAGCCCTATTGAGTGCTGCCTCACATGGTGCACAAAATATGGACAAACTGCATACCAATGCTGTGCAAAAAGTTGTCAAAACAATACTACTCCTGAGCACAAACTTACCGTATGGGGAGATTTACTGTATACGGTACACAGCGACTTTCCAGAAAGTACACTATCAGTGCGGCATGCTAATACTTACAGTATGGCTCCTGCCACACTGCCACTGTTAGTTTGTTAGAGTGGGTGATTCTGTTCCTTCTGTGGAAGAGCAGCAGGGCCCCACTCAAGGGGATGCAATATCTGTCACTGCATGCAACTACAGGACAGGTACTCCCTAAAGGATCCTAGAACTATCTCCTCCCCAAAGGGCATTCATTGGAATTTCTCTACATGTCCTCCTCCTTCCAGAAGCAAACTTGCAGAGAGCAACCACACAGCTTAGCTGTCTCCATGAATGATTTGCTTAAACAGCGCATCCACCGCTTTATCTGCATGGTTCACAATCCAATGAAAATGCTATGTTATGTTAGGAAGCTTTTATACTGTGTCATAGTACTGCCCTACTAGTTTCTGAGATGTGGCATATGGTTCACCCAACTGGGATAACCAGACCTTAATCTACAGAAGAACAAAGGAACACGGGCAAGATAAGATGATGAGAAAGAGTGAGAAGGTGCCAAGATAGAGGGAGGGTAATGCAGCATGGGAAATAATATTTTATGGTAGCTTGTGTGCACGTAGATCCAGTTAGGTGGACAATAAATGGCTACTGCAGAAACAGCTGTATACTCTAATGTGTTCGGATTGTATTTGTAAGGCATATTCGAAAAACAAAAGTAAATTAATCAGCAAGAGGTGTTGTATGCATGATGTGCTCAAGGTGTGCTAAAGTTGCCCTCGAAGAATTGTGTCATATTTGCACAGACGTGCATTACATTTTGCCAAAGGGCTTACTCTTGATAATTATTCGCCAGGTTAAATAGGCCAAAATCAAGTAGGGACATCTGGATTATGCAAAGTATACTCTGAATGCAAACTCAATTGATATAACCAGAGCTGATTGCACCATATTAGCAAATGGTAAAGATATGCACAGGCAAGAAAGAGAATAATGGGTGTGGATGGAGTTTGTGATCATTTGAAGGCCTGCAGATTGCATTTTAGGAGCACAAATTTATGTATTTTGTTTATTTATTTATTTGCATTTGTATCGCGCACTTGCAGCCCAGGGACATCGAGGCGCTGTTACAAGAATATGTAAATATGTAAGAAGTTTGACATACAGGTTGAGGTGCCTTAGGATTCCCGGTAGGATTCAGCATAGCATGACAGGTTACAGGTTACATACATGCAGAATGATAGAGAACAATATGCTGGTTCTACCTAAGAAGGGTGGTACCAATTTATAACTTTTAGTTGCACAGCTTAGTTTTAATGGCTTTCCGGGAAACACTTGGTGGGATTCGATCTGTCTCAGGTGAGGAGGGAGTGCGTCCCAATGTGCGGCGGCCAGTGTCGGAAAGCTGGAACCGCCTGCTCGGGCTTTCTGGATTTTAGGTGTGAGGATAGTATTGGAATAGCCTTGTCTGAGGGGCCTTGAGGCAGTATGCCTTGTGATTCTTTGTGATAGGTATGGGGGTGCGAGCTCATGGAGGCATTTGTGGGTGATGGCGAGGGTTTTAAAGACAATTCTCTCTTTGACTGGAAGCCAATGGACCTGTTTTCTCACTTCAGAAATGTGGTCTCTTCTAGATGTTCCAGTGGCTGCCCTGAGTGCCTTATTTTGCACCAACTGGAGTTTGTTGATGTTTTTTTGGGATGTCCCAATGAGGAGGGCATTGCAGTAATCAAGCCTAGACCCAATTATTGCCCTTGCAATAGTAAGGCAGTTCTCACAGGAAAGGAAGGGTCTGGCTGCGTTTAGCACTTTGGTGTAGTACGCAGAGGATGAGGTAATGGCATTAACATGCCTATCCATGGTTAGGTCGGCGTCCAAGTAGACTCCCAGGGTCTTGACATTGTTAGAGACTTTGATGGGAGAGCTGTCAATAGCGAAGGAAGAGTACTGCTCATCGAGGTTGCCCAGGGTGGTGGGTGATCCTATGAGCAGGAGCTCAGACTTTTTGCTGTTGAGGCAGAGCCAATTGTCCGCCATCCAGGATTGGATGGTGGAGTAAATGGAGGTGAGTGTGGTAAGATCAGCGTCATAGTCCCCTGTGAGTGGAATAAGCACCTGTGTATCATCAGCATAACCAAATGAAATATGTGTACAGGCAATAAAGTGAATGAGAAACAGGGAGCGAATTTGAGACAGTGTGCATGCCTACACAGTCACTGTAGAACAATCAATGCATAGCACTGATCAGAAAAAAGGCAGGAGCTTAATGCTCCGATGAATGTGTGTATATGAGAGCAGGCAGTTTCTAGAACTTAAATAGAATAACTGAACTTAGTCAGACAGTGGTTTCACAATGGGCTTGAGATGTAGTTTTGCATACCCTTCAAACATTAAGGTGTTTGTGTCCATTAAGTGTTACTGTAACCTGAAAGTCCACAGAGAGATAAATCCAACAGAGCCCAAAGTGAACTGTGTTCAATGCCCAATAGGTATCTTGCACTGAGGTGGACACTCAGTGGAAGAGAAATCAGGTGTGTGGGTCATCACTCAGAGTGCCATTCTTGCATGGCATCTAACTCTGGGACAGGTGCTGTGAGAGCGAACAATATAATGGTCTCATCATACATTGTATGAGGTCTGAGAGTGCCATTTCTGCACAGTTCCAGCGTCCATTACAGGGGGCTATGGGTGTTACATGATTGCTATCATAGCAGGCCATGTTGACTTGTATAACAATTAGGGCCCGGTTCATGGACCTTTTAGCGCAATGCAAAGTGACTGTGCAGTGCTAACAAACACCTTGATTCACAGAGCGCTGCAAAGTGTATTTTATTAAAGATTTTTTTTATTGTGTTACAGTTTATTCAACTTTTGACAAATCCATACTCAGATCCACAGCATCAACAAAACACACATGGACAACATTCCCCGAAATCATGATAAAACATCCAAAATGTTTATGATTTTGCTCCAAAATAAACCATAAAACATTATACACGCATGATCATTACCTATCATGAAATGATCCCACTGCCCCTCCGATGTCAAGTCCGAACCCCAACCAATGGATTTCACAGTATGTGTTCTCAGAACCTCCAGTGCTTCACATTCACACAACAAATGTCAAGCCGTCTCTACAACACTGTCTCCACACAGACGACATTCCCGGTCCAATCTTGGGATCTTGTGCCAAGCACCCTCTATTTCCCTTGTTCATACCACATTGCGCTTCATTTTCAAATAATCCCGGATCAAGTGATTTCCCAGGAAGTCACGTATATATGTTGGTGTGTGGCACCTTGACTGGACATAATGCACAAACTCCCCCAAACTAGTCCTTGTGCCTAGATTAACCAAAGCCTGCTCTTCTCCCTGTTCCACAATGATGGCTTTCACCACTAATTTGTAGTGCCTCAGGGATTCACCCATGACTCTACTTGGCACCCTCCTTAACCATGTCGCTGCTACCTCGCATATTCTTGCCACCTTGCTGCCCACCATGTGCTTCACAAGCGGGTTGTATGCCTCCAGAATGTGATTTAACAGTTTGCCAGCTGGTGCGTTAACCATTTTCCAGTACAGAGTGAGACACCCCAAAGCCAGCTTCAAGTAAATAGACAGGACGCTACATTCCAACACTATCACATCAAAGGAAGTGTGGGTAGGTAACCGGAGAAGACTCTTGACCATTGCCCTTTCAAGTATTACAAGTTCTCTGATTTTGGATAGTGCCCAGGATTCCATGCTGTATGGCATCATTGGGACCACCTTAGCCTGATAGAGATGTAATAAAGAGCCCACCAAGTGGCCTCCCCCCACATGTGAGAACAAGCGGTTCCTTCCCAGGGTGACACCGCTCCTTAACTTCACATAACCCATCTGGGACATCCCATTCAATCTAGAGTTCAAGTGGATGAACTGGCGTAACAGGGGCACCCGCCGACCCTGCAGTGCGGGGGGCCCCGCTAGCACATGTCCTGAGAGGGGGCCCCATTAGGAAAAAAAATTGAAAAATATCATTTTTCAAATTCTTTTTTAATTCACTCTGCATCCATAAAGAAAGTATTTCTATAACAGAAATAATTTCTTTATGAAGGCAGAGTGACTACAAAAAGAAACTTTCTTTTTGAAGTCCGACGGCTCCCCCACCTCATGACTTCAAAAAGAAATAGTTTATTTTTTCAGTCACACTGCCTTCATAAAGACATTATTTCCATTATGGTTTGGTCCTTAATGGAAATAATTTCTTTATGAAGTCAGAGTGACTTCAAAAAGAAACAATTTCTGTTTGAAGTAATAGGTCTCCCTTCAATCCTGTGGCGTGTGCGTGTGTGAGTGTATGGCGAAAGTGTGTACACTAAAATGTGTAGGTGGCTGACTGTGTGAGTTAATGGTAAAAGGGAAAGGGTGCACACACATGTATGGGTGGCTAGGTGTGCGTGTGTGCATGTACGGTGAAAGGGTGGACACTTAAGTGTATAGGTGGCTGCCTGTGTGAGTGCATGGTGAAAGGGTACATACTTAAATGTATTGGTGGGTGCCTGGGTGTGTGTGCCTCTATGGTGAAAGGGTGCACACTTAAATGTACCTGTGACTGCTTGGGTGTGCCTGTATGGTGAACAAGTGCACACTTAAATGTATAGATTGATGGGTGTGTGTGTGTGTGTATATGGTGAATGTTGTGTGTTCTTGTGTTCAGGGGCGCAACAAAACCTACATTTTGGGGGGCTAATCCTTCAAATGTTGGGAGAGGCGCTAACTTCACAGGCGGCGGGGGAGGGGCAAACTAATTTGAGTGTGGGCATCTAACTTCTTAGCACATTTTAACGAGACTATTGTAGTGCAGATTCAATGTTACAAGCAGTTAACTCTCTCCTTTAAGTCTGAAAGCACCCACTTATGGACTGCTGTGAGAATGAGCGGTCTTCTGTTCCCTCTCTACCCTTCCAGCCACTCCCCTGGCATGCAAGTACTAAACCCACATCACGATTTAAATTGCCTAATAAATGTGGCATTTGAATGCAAGTACTAACAGTGAAATGCTTTATGTTAGTAATTGCTGGACCCTTATTAACAGCGAAACCCAGGTGGCGTTTAACATCTGTGTCCTGTTCTGTCCGGCAACTGCTCTGAAGGTGAGCCAGATTGAGTCAACATAGCCCAAAATTTCTGGGGCTGAATTGCTGAAGCCCAGTCAACTCAATGGTCTTACGCCACTACTTGTGTTTAATGCCTTGATTGCGTATTGGTAATCGTCATTAATACTAGCCTTATTCCTCCTCGTCCCTGTACGTGTATGAGGCAGTACTTGTGTATGAGGCACTATGCCTCATACACAAGTACTGGGATGGGGTAGAGATACATGAAGGTAATGCCTGACTTATCTACCTGTAATCCTTATTACTCCTAGTCCCACTCTTCCTCATCCCAGTACTTACCTATGAGGTAAGGAGCATCATAAGAAAGCTCTGAGACAAAGAAGAGGGACGTGAAGGTCATTCTTGGCCAAGGAGCTGATTTGAAGGTTGGAGTAGGGGGTGCGAGGGAGAGGGGATGTGTGGGGGGGTGGGATTGTGCGATAAATATTAATGGTTGTCCATGTCCAGGCTAAGTAGGCATCATATGTGGTATTAGTTGCTAGAGAGACATTTTGGTGCAGCCAGTCTAGTCATTCTTCAGTTTGGTATGACTCTTTTGTAATTGCAAATTTCTGATAAAGCAGTTCTAAGTGTAATTTACATGACTAAACTGGCATTTGGGTTCTGCCAGTCTAGCCATTTCTTACTGCAGAATTGTATATTTTTCTGGGAATCTGTGATAAGATGATATGATATGATATAAGTCATTTGTGACACGCCTGTACACAAGTGTTTCTAGGTCCAACAAGACAAGGGAGGGAAGATAGAGGGAGGACAAGACAAACGATCTTACTAGGCTTTGTGTCATTCAGATGGTGCTAGTGCGAGAATGAGACATGCAAGGGGAAGGGGGGGAAGTGCAAGGAAGAGGGGAGGGGAAAACAGGGCAGTAATGCTCTGAGTGAGCGCAGCAGGGCAGCTTGGCTCTGGGTAGGGCAAGGAGAACAGGGGACTGCAGGGTTACATTTACAGCCCCTAAGTGCGTGGTAGGCCCGGAGGCAGTGCAAGGGTGACTGACCAAGAAAGAGCCTGGACTCAGTGAGACTCTGACGGTAGCCAAGTAACGAGTCGGTACAGCAGACAGGTAGGTCAGGTAGGTCAGCAGGGGAGTGAGAGAGAATGCAGAGGAGAAAAGGAAAGTTTTCAGCTGCTTTCTGGAACTTCAGGTGGTCTTCTCAAGTATGAGAGGGAGGCACCTGCAGGGGAGAGAGATATACCCCCCACACTCTGCCTGGAGAAGCGTCTAACCCTTAGAGCGTTGGAGGTAGATGGGGGAAGGGCTTGAGAAGGAAGGTATTTTGGAAGCGAGCGTTGGATGTAGTGTGGGCCCTGATCCCAGAAAGCCTTGTGGACAATGCAAAGGGTCTTGACCTTGATCCTTGCAGCCACCGGGAGCTAGTGGAGAGATTTCAGGGCTGGAGAGATACGATCTATGGGCTTGAGGCCAAGGATAAGTCTTGCAGTTCTGTTCTGGATTAGTTGCAGAGGGCAGAGAGTAGAGGAAGGCAGACTGAGAAAGAGGCTGTTGCAGTAGTCCAGCCTAGAGAGAAACAAGGCTCTGGAGACAGTGAGCTTCAGGGGGAAAGTGAGAAAGGGAAGGGTTCCTTTGAGGTGGAGCAGCTGGTAGGGGAACTTCTTGGCTGCGTCCGAGATGTGAGGAGAGAAAGAGAGTGTCAAAGATGACACCAAGCTTTTTTGCCTCACAGGAAGGTGAAGGAAGAGGGCCCAAGGTGGGTGGCAAGAGTGGATAGACAGTCAGGAATGAGCGGGAGAGGAGAGGAGCATGAAGAAAAGCGGAGTGTCATCCACATAACACTGAAAGTTAGAGGAAAAGGTAGAGATCAGGTGGGCCAAAGGAGCTAAGTAGAGATTGAAAATCCAGGGTGGGAGGATAGAGCCCTGGGGAACACCCCAGGTGGAGAGAAGGGTGCCGGAGAGAGGGACCAAGTTGGACCTGTGAGGGGCAGTCCAAGAGGAAGGAGGTCAGCAACTCCAGGGCCTGATCCGTGATGCCCAGGTTCTCACGTAGTCGATTGATCAGGATGGTGTGGTTGACTGTATCGAAAGTAGAGGAAAGATCAGGGAAGATTAGGACAGAAGGAATGCTGGAATCGAGGTCATAGAGCAGGTCTTCACTGGTGTTCAGGAGAGCAGTTTCCGTGCCTCTGGCAGCTCTGAAGCCAGACTGATGATCATGGAGACAACCAACAGATTCAGTGTGGAGAGTAAGCTGAGAGATGGCCAGCTTTCCAAGAATTTGCCCAGGAAAAGGGTGATGGAGATTGGGCGGCAGTTTGCCAGTAGGATCGGTAGGCCGATTCTCGAGGAGTGGGTGCACAATGGAGTGCTTAAGGTGGGAGGGGAATATTCCAGTGGTGAAAGGGTGATTAAAGTAATCAGCCAAGGCTGAAGTGAGGGTGTCAATATTGTCCTTGATGGTTCTGGAGGAGCAGGGGAACACCTGTTTGGATGACACTTTCATAGATCGGACTTGTCTTGAAACCTTGTCAGGTGTTGTCAGAGAGAAAGAGGCGGAGAGGTAGAGTTGGCCAATGGGGGGCCGAGAGAGGAAGAGGGAGAGGAAGAGGAGATAGAGGACAGGTTGTCCTGAGTTTTAGCAAAGTGAGAGACCAGAGCCATACAGAGGCCCTGGGAGGGAACAGGAGACGTAGAGAGTGCAACAGGATTGACCAGTTCCTTGCAGATTTTAAAGAGTTTGGCCTTGTTGTTAGAGGCCACAGAGACCCGAGCTTGAATGTGTGCTCTCTTCTTGATGAGTGTTATTGCTTCGACTGGAAAGAGGGGGAGAGGTAGAGGTGGCCAATGGGAGGCCGAGAGAGGAAGAGGGAGAGGAAGAGGAGAAAGAGGACAGGATGTCCTGAGTTTTAGTGAAGTGAGAGGGCAGAGCCATACAGAGGGCCTTGGAGGGAACAGGAGAGGTAGAGACTGCAACAGGATTGACCAGTTCCTTGCAGATTTTAAAGAGTTTGGCCTTGTTGTTAGAGGCCACAGAGACCCGGGCTTGAATGTGTGCTCTCTTCTTGATGAGTGTTATTGCTTTGACTGGCATTTTGGTGCAAACAGTCTAGGTATGTCTAAATGTGGCCTGGCATGCTTTACTGTAACGTTATTAGGTGTCTACACTTGTCTACATTGTGCAGCCAGTGGGACATGTTTCAATGCGGCATGGCATTTTTAATAGCAAAGCATTAATGTTCATGTGCATTGTATTGGATTAGTGGTACCCTACAAAACAATTGCAAACACTCTGGCTTTTTAGCCAATTTTTCACAGAAAGTGTAATTGTATATTGCATTAAAATCCATATTTATATCTTTCTCCTACTACAGTGTGCGGCATACCCCTTGAGCAGCACTTTTGTGCGTATTGTGCAAGCGTGATAATCTAGGCCGGCCCAGAGTGTGGCACGACCCGTGATTTGTTGCCAAGTTGGGGGGGGCACCCTCAGCATGGCTCGCAAGGGGGCCCCCACATTTTGTGTTATGCCACTGAGTGGATGCCCTGGTATTTGTAAGAATTTACTACTTCCAGTTTTACTTCAGCTAGTTCCCAAGATGGTCTGAACTTCTGTGTTCTTCTTGGCGGATCAAAGATAATAATCTTAGTCTTAGAGATCTCAACGACCAGAAAGTCATCATCCGTATAGCTATTAAGGTTACACAAAGAGCTTTGTAGCCCACCAGGGTTAAATCCAATATGGCCAGGTCATCTGCATAACCAAGCCATTGGAGTTGTGTGGTGCCAAGCTTTGGTGGAATGGCACCAGAATGACATAGGGTAGATCCCATATCAGCAGTATACAGATTATATTGGATCAGGGCCAATTTACAGCCCTGCTTATGACCATTAGTCATTGGTATTCATGATGTACAACGGCCTGATTAATCCACTCTCATCTTAACCCTCGTCTGAGAGTACAGGAGTGCCAGCATTTAAGCAAACCTAGGTGGATGCCCTGGCATTGCAATTTACTCCACATCCTGTTGCGATCAATAGTGTTGGATGTGGTAGTCAGATCTATAAATGCAACGTAAACTGGGACCTTCCTCACCATCCATGATTGTTCAATCACGGTGGTCAAGCCAGCGTAGTGGCACTAGTATTAGACTTCTTACGAAAATCAGTTTGATTTATCGGGATGATCCCCAGTCGTTCTTCCCATAGCATCAATTCTTCCAACAATATTCTGGCAAAGATTTTGCCCAGTACATCTAGCATATAGACTCTTTTGAGGCCCTGTAATATGAAAGTCTCGTCAAAACAGGTTCTCCCTTGATCTTCTAAAACCATTAAGAACCACATTGACACCCTGGCTTCTGCTCTGGCTGACTTCTGCAACCACTCCTTCACCACCGGAGTCTTCTCTTCACACCGAAGCACTCCCTTGTGCACCCTCTTCTTAAGAAACCCTCAGCTGACCCCTTCTGTCCTGGTAACTACCGCCCAATCTCCATCACTCCTTTTTTGGGCAAACCCTTGGAAAAGCTGGCCATCTCCCAGCTTAATCTTCACACTGAGTTGGTTGGTTGTCTCCGTGACCATCGGTCTGGGTTCAGAGCTACCAGAAGCATGGAAACTGCTTTCCTGAACATCTGTGAAGACCTGCTCTCCAACCTTGACTCCAATACTCCCTATATCCTCATCTTACTTGATCTCTCTTCTACCCTTGACACGGTCAATCATGCCATCCTGCTCAACCGTCTCCATGATAACCTGGGTATCACCAACCAGGCCCTGGCTTGGCTTACCTCTTCCCTCTCCGATCGACCCTCCCAGATCCAACTTGGGTCCTTCATCTCCTCTATCTCTATCTCTACCTGTGGTGTTCCCCAGGGTTCTAACATCTCTCCCAGGCTATTCAACCAATACCTGGCACTTCTTCCCACCGCATTGCCGCCCTCTGCCCCAACTTTTAGTGCTATGCGAATGACACTCAGCTCATTTTCAGGCTCCCTTCCACCACCTCTTCTCCTTCTCTCATCTCTGACTGTCTGTTCACTCTCCAGGAGTGGTGTGCCACCAACGATCTCTGCCTTAATGCCAGTAATACTGAGATTCTCCTCATCAGCACACCTGATTCCTCCTTTCCTGTTGCTCTCTGGCCGGCCTTTCTTGGCACTCCTCCTTCTCCCAGCTGTGAGGCTAAAATCCTTGGGGTCATCTTCGTCTCCACTCTCTCCTTCTCCCCTCACATATCTGACGTCTCTAAGAAGTCACACTATCAGCTGCACCTCCTAGAAGATATTCTCTCTTTCCTCTCCTCCCCCCGAAGTTTACTGTCTCCAAACCTCTGGTTCTTTCTAAGCTGGACAACTGCAACAGTCTCTTTCTAAATCTGCCTGCTTCTACTCTCCGCCCTCTGCAACTCATCTAGAACAGGACTGCGAAACTTGTCCTTGGCCTCAGGCCCAGGGATCGTATCTCTCCAGGACTGAAATCCCTGCACTGGCTCCCAGTGGCTGCTAGAATTGAGTTCAAAACCCTCTGCATTGTCCACAAGGCCTTCTGGGGCCTGGAACCTCAATACCTTCAACTCTCTCTTCCTAAATATCTTCATTCTTGAGCTCTTTGCTCATCCACCTCCAACTCTCTCAGGGTCAGCTGCTTCTACAAGCAACAAGTTGGTGTTAAATCTCTTTCCTCAGCTGGGCCTCCCTCTGGAACAGCCTCCCTGCCATCCTGAAACCTGAGGAGAACCATCTCTCGTTCCGGAATCACCTCAAGACCTTACTCTTTGCTTCTGCTTTCACTCCACCTCTCCCCTGCTCAACTCCGGTATTAAACTGCACTGGACACCTGGCTCCCCTCTGTTCTCAGGCCCAGGTCCCTTCCAACACCAGCTGCACACCTGCACTGCCTCTCAGGCAACCCATGCACTTGGGGACTGTTTCTGTATCCCTACAGTCCCCACCAACTTTTGACACTTACCCCTGCACTTTCCACTAGCTGGCCGCACTTTACCTAATGTTTTATTTATCTATTTATTTTCTTTTTCTGTTGATCCTATGCATTGCACTACCCCTGCCCTGCACTTTCCCCTTCCCTCCACCCCTGCACTTGGGCGATCTCCATGTCACCTGGCCTAGTAAGATTGTTGTCTCTGTCTTCACTATGTTCCCCATCCCTTGCCTTGCCGCGCTTTGAAACACTTGTGTATATGCGCTTTATATGCATTCCAGTCACCAGGTGAGCCAGAGCTCACAACCCCGCTGCAGGAGCAGCATGATTCCCACTACCCGCTACCTCTTACATAAGCTTCAGGATTACCATCATCATAAGGACATCGATCCACAACCCAAGAGATGAGAATATGAAATATCTCTGCCAGCACCATATTTTGCTGCTTTTGCGCAACGTCCTCCTGTGGTGTATTTATTACACTGTAAATATGCTAAAGAGCATTACCCACAGTCTGCGCCATTGACAACCATGAGGGTTGCACCAGATGCTAATGGCCGCAGTTATTGTCGCCTGAGTCCTGCACCTCTTTCCTCTCTCAGCCGAGTCCTGCTGATTGGCCCCGTGCCTGATTAAGGCCAATTGGAACCAGCTGCCAGGCAGAGCCGGCCGTCGCAACGAAGGCCGTGGAGCAAAGGCTCCCCCCTGTCCGAGGCTGTCAGAAACGACAGAGCCAGGGGCTTTGGGACGCTGCCCATTAACCATGTGCTGAATCAAGGTAAGTGTTTGCCCACTGAACTCACGGCACCAACCCTTAAGATTATCCTACGTCTCCCCCCCCACCAGCCACTGAGTCTCTCAGCCCGCTCTCTTATCGGACATAAGACCTTTCACCTCTCACTCCTTGAACCAACCTACTGCGATGAGACGTTTGCATATTATTAGCACTGACCCTGCATTGCAATAGCACTGCTCCCTGTACAACCATAAAAGTATATCCTTTATTACGATGCATAGCTTGATTCAACCCATTGCCATAACATGTTGCATAGTTTGAATCAGCCTATCTCTTAATCATGATGCATAGCTTGAACTAGGCCATTGCCACATCGTGCTGCACTGTTTGAATTAGCCCATTGCCATATCTTGTTGTTTAGTTTTAATCAGCCTATTTTTTAATCGTGATGTATAGTTTGGATTAGCCCATGCGTAGTCTAATTTAGCCTATTTTTCTCAAAAAATGCACAACCTGACTTTGCCAATCCTCATAGATTGACGTTCAATTTGATTTTAACTAGCCCATCACTGCAGACCACTGTATACCATTAACTAACACCTACCACTAGCCCATAGTCACCAAACTCCCATGGTATATGCCTTATCACCTCTATTTTACTAATACACCAACATGGCATCACTAAGGAGAGTGAAACTTACCATGGCCTCCATCCTCCCGCTATTTCACAACATATCTCCCTCAAACCTCCCATCTAGTACATGGGATAAAACCCCTATGCCATCCAGAGATAAACACCACCCTCAGTCTATCTTATCACCTATAGAATGGATAACCAAATTTGCCACTCCGCCAACACCACTCATCCCATGCCCCACCTACTTAAGAAATACCAAATTAGGCACCCGTCTGAACACAGACAACACTAAATGTCTTGACTTTGCATGTCCCTTGCTGCTAAGAAATACGAGACTCAGCTCCCGCACCAGTCTCAAGCACACACCCTTGAGTATTCCCACTCTACATGCAGGGGACCTCAAATCTCCACTTCATGATCCACCAGTAGCATCTACCAACAACTCCTATGACCGCAGCACCCCTTTACCATGTGAGAATCTGCTAGGGAACTCAAGGGCCCAGCCTACCACCACGATCAAAGGCGCCCTCATTAACGCACGCCCCCTAGTAGCACATGCTCTTGATATTGCAGAAGTGATTACATCCAATTACCTAGACCTCCTTGCAGTAACTGAAATATGGTTACACGCTGCTGCCGGACCATCTCTCTCTATTGCCGTCCCAGAGAACTACTCGATCATTAGAGCAGACAGAACATCGGGGATAAGCGGTGGGATAGCTGTTATAGAAAAATGTGACCTGAATATACAGGAAGTTACCAAACCTGACATATCTTCTCCTGAACTCCTATCCTTTAAACTCCCATTGTCCAGCTCCAGAATTATACTAGCTCACCTTGTATACAGACCCTCAGGCGCAATCACCTCTTTTGAGGGGGACATCTCCCACCTACTGACCTCTAATACATACATACAAAGCCGCTATTATGAAGGCGAAAAAAGAAATCTTTAATGCCAGAATTCACAATGCCAAATCTGGCACAAAAGAGCTATTCTCCATCCTACGAGAATTGGAATCACCTGTGCCACCTATCGATGATTGCATTAAGGACAAAACCTGGTGCAACAACATCCAACAAGCACTCTCTAACAAAATAGCCCTCCTGCAAGCTAAGATTGAAGCCAAAAAAGCCAACCTTGTCTCTAAAATCTACGCGAGCGACACCCACAGCCCACCCCGACTGCCCCCTCTTCCATTTCTTTCCAGTCACAGAGGACGAAGTAAACAATATAATTGCCAGTCTCAAACCATCCAATTGTCTAGGCAACATATGCCCTGCATCAGTTATTAAGGACGGAGTCAAAGATCTAGCCCCCTTTATCACCTCCTTGATTAACTAATTGTTTAAAAATGCTGTTGTCCCACACAACCTCAAAGAGGCCTGAGTTCTACCTCTACTTAAAAACCCAACCTTTACCCTAACACTCCGATGAACTATAGACCCATCACGACTGTCCCCTTTCTCCTTAAAATAATAAACAGAGGAGCATACCTCTAAATAAAACATCATTTGGAAGACAACAACCTTCTAGGCCTGCGACAATCCGGCTTTAGGCACAGGCATGGGACTGAAACAGCCCTCCTGGATCTAAAAATCCAAATGGATGAAGCCAAAGACAAAGGCAATATGGCCATCCTGCTTGTAAGACTTGTCTGCAGCCTTCAACCTAGTCGACCACCAAATACTCACCAAACACCTCTCTTTGGCTGCTGCATTCTCCCAGGATGCCACCAACTGGATCCGGTCCTTCTTTTCGGATAGAACAACCAGAATCCCTGTCCCAATCCAAAGTGGAGTTCCCCAAGGCTTGTGCATCTCTTCCACACTTTACAACAACTTCACCAAGCTCCTCTTTTACCGCCTTGATGACTTGGGAGTGACCTATACAAACTATGCCGACAACACCCAGGTCCTCATTGCACTCATGGGAAGCTATGAGGAAGATGTTGCTAAACTAAATGAGATCTACCTTGAAATCCAAGCATGGATGGCCACTCATAGCCTCTGCTTAAACGACAACAAGATGGAACTGCTGATAGTTGGGTCACAGGCCTGTCTTAATAAACTTGACCCCAGATACCAATCCTTCGTCATCGATGGCAACACTATAAACATTTCTAAAGAAGTCAAAACACTGGGTGTGTATCTTGACTCAACTCTCTCCCTCAAAAAACAAATCAATGCCACCATCTCCTCCACAGCCTACTCCAATAAACTTATCAATGCCTGCAAACCTTTTTTATCTACCAACAGCTGCCTCACACTGGCCAGGGCCCTCATTTTATCTAAACTAGACTACTGTCATGATCTCTGCTTCCAAAAGGTCAGGGTTTTCCCAACTCCCTAGGAAGCAGATCCATAACCCAGGTTCCGAGTGCCAACCAGTCCCAATTGGGACCTTTTGGACCCAGTCCTGGCGCCAGTGGCACCAGGCTCATAAATATGCCCAGTCCCAGCGCTGGAAGCGCCGGGCTCATAATGCTTGGGTGGACTTACCTGCAGCAGACCATGCTGCTTACTTGCCTGCCAGTTGAGCCTCTGATCCTCTTCTGTTTGGAACTACTTTTCCTGTTGGGTGGGGCTGGAGCCACTCCCTAGATTTAGAACACTGGAACTCTTCTGGAAGGCAGGAACTCTTTTCTTACCAGGAACTCTTTTCTTACTTAGGCGTGGCTGTGGAAGGAGACACCTAAGCACTACAGGAGGCTATTTAAACCACACCCGGTGGATGAATCTTGCTTTGCGTTATTCTGCACCCTCTGCAGCAGGACGCTCATCGTGTCTTCTGCATCCAGTCCTGGGCCTAAGGAAAAAGGCTTACCATCCTGAATCCAGTCTTCAGCAACACCTATAAAGACAAGAAAGAACAGGTTAGCATTCCGGCATCGGAAAGGCAAAGGCTTACCTACTCTTCGTGCGCTCCGGAGGTCTTCATACTGCATTCCGGCATCTGAAAGACAAAAGCTTACCAACTCTTCGCACGCTCCGGAGGCCTTCGGCGCTGCATCCGCATCTGAAAGACAAAACAAGGTGCGTTTAAAGACATTGGGGAACTTTAATACTCACGTGCCATTACTCCTTTCCACATCTAATCCAGTGGGTATTCCGGCACCCTGCAGCCGCTCCGAACTCGTACCTGCAAAATAAAAAGACAGTTAGAGCGCATCGTGAAGCAGGCAACAAGCGCTTACTCACGTGCTTCCAGGCGCTTCTATTCATCACACGGGCTCCATCTTCAACTCACTTCAGCCCGTCATCCGCCATCGCCGGAACCCTGCAAAACAAGAGACATCATTACTAAAGACTTTAAAAAGACATTTGAATGACTCGAAACTTACCGTTCGTGCAGTAAACGACGGACAGCAGTCCTCTGAAGTCAAGAGGCCTGCGCTACCTATCCAGTGAAGAAACTGGCTACAGCACCCTGCCCCGAGGCAGATGGAGAGCTCGGCATTCACTTACCTAAGGTGAGAGCGTTAACCTTTGGGGTCTATAGGAGAGGAGAAGAGGAAAGAGATAGGGACACCCCAATAACCCCAGTTCATTAACCCCATATTTTCTATCTGCAGACATCTTACTCTACACGTCAGGCATACAGTGCACAGAGGTCCAGCCCAAAGAGCCAACCGGGTGCTACACATCACCTTTGAAGATACGGTAGTCGCCCAGTCAAGACCGGCGCCTCTGCGAGAATCAGGTGAGCGTTACAGAACGCAAAGCCTACCGCAAAACTCTCGCCCAGGCGCTATGGAAACCTCAGATACTGACCCCCTAGCCCGGTTACTTGGGGAACTAAGGGCAGAAGTGCATGCAACTCGTCAGGAAACGAATGCTCTAAGAAGGGAACTAATTATTTCCAAGGAGAGAACAGACAATCTTGCTAGACAAGTGCTACAGTCACAAGCCGGACAGACCCCGTTACCCGCATCAGGGGCAAATCTTCCTTCAACATCCTCTATGAATCCAGTGCAGATCAACCTACCTGGGAATGTACCTCTGGCTCCGCCCAAGCGATTTTCTGGTGACCCAAAGAGGTTTGCAGTATTTATCAATCAGTGCCGGTTGCACTTCTTATGCCGGCCAGCAGCCTTTCCAACTGATCAAGCTAAAGTAGCTTTTGTACTTTCGTACCTTAGTGGCAATGCGGCAGACTGGTCGATCCCTCTAGTTCATCAAGATGATCCGGTTCTCCATGATTTTCAAGCCTTTCAGCTTAGTATGGAAAAACTGTTCGCAAGACATTCACAGGGACAGGCCTTGGACAATGAGCTTCTTTCGTTGCGACAGGGTAATCAAGACCTTTTGGCTTATATTGCATCTTTCAATAGACTAATAGTGGAAACTCAATGGCCTGAGGACAAAAGGATTACGCTGTTTTATAGAGGTCTACGTGGAGAGCTCAAAGACGTTTTAGCCCAAGTAGTGAATCCCCCACAAGACTGTTCGGATTACATAGACTTGGTCGTTCAAATAGATCACAGGCTGCAGAACAGGAAGGCCGATCGTTCCAAGTTTGATGCTCGAGTATTTTCCAAACCGCCAACTCCTTCCAAAGGAGTAGACTCCAGGGAATCCATGCAAATAGGGGGTCTGAAAGGTCCTCTAACACAACGGGAGCGGGAAAGGAGGAAACAGTTGCAATTATGCCTATATTGCGGAAACTCAGGGCACTTTCTTCGAGACTGTCCGGTGAAACCTGCCAAGAAGGCAGTAGGAGCTGCAGTTACCAAAGTTACAAACTCTGAGCAGGGAAACGACCTCGCCCGACAAGAATAGAGGTCCTCTTGCCGAGCGTAAAAACCAGTTCCGTGACCTCGCATTTCGTGATACCTATGGTCCTCATTAGCCCTGATAATCCGGATTGATTACATGCAATTGAAGCTTACGTCGACAGCGGTGCCATCGGCAATTATGTGGATCATGAAATGGTTTTGAGGATGAATCTAACTCTTTGTCCCAAGGCTGTAAAGGACGTCATTACTACGGTGGATGGTACGGAGATAGCCTCCGGGCCAGTAACGCATACCACTCAAGAAGTGACGCTAGTAAGTCAAGATGGACACCATGAGAAGATCGTGTTCGATGTGATCAAGGCCCCTCAGTTTCAGATTATTCTAGGAATACCTTGGTTAGAGAAACACAATCCTCTGATCGATTGGCGAGCAAGAACGGTCCAGTTTCCAGAATGTGTCTCTACTTGTCACCCTCCACCTGGTGTTGCACTGGCCGCAATTTCTTCAGAGACTCCCCAGTTACCTCCCGAATACCTAGAATACCAAGATGTTTTCCGGAAGGATCAGGCTAACTCTCTACCTCCTCATAGGTCTTATGTCTGCCAGATAGACCTGATACCTGGATCTACTCCTCCTTGTAGTAGAATTTATGCCCTCACCGAGCCTGAGAACCTTCACCTTCGACAATACCTGGATCAATACCTGGCAAATGGGTTTATTCGTCCTTCCAAGTCCCCTGCTTCTTCAGCTTTGTTCTTCGTTCCAAAAAAGGAAGGAGACCTTAGAACTTGTATCGATTATCGCTCCCTGAACCAGATCACCGTTAAGAATAGATATCCGTTACCTTTGATCCCTGAACTCCTGGACCAAGTCAGAAAAGCATGCATATATACAAAGCTGGATCTTAGAGGAGCTTACCACTTGGTACGAGTAAAAGAGGGCGATGAATGGAAGACGGCCTTCCGCACCAAGTGTGGGCTATTTGAATATCAGGTCATGCCCTTCGGACTTTGCAATGCCCCGGCCGCCTTTCAATATTTTATGAACGATGTCCTCAGAGAGCTCATAGATGTATGTGTTGTTGTTTACATTGACGACATCCTCGTTTATTCTTCATCGGAATCTGAACATCGGAAACACGTGAAAATGATCCTCGAAAGATTGCGTCAACACAAACTTTTCGCTAAGTCGGAAATATGTGTTTTCAACGTGACTGAAGTTTAATTCTTGGGATTCATATTATCACCTGGCGGGGCGCGTATGGATTCAAAGAAGGTCGATGCAGTTCTCAAATGGCCATCACCATCCTCCGTAAAAGGTGTGCAAAGCATGTTAGGCTTCGCTAACTTTTACCGCAGGTTTATCCCCGAGTTCTCTCGAATAGTCCAGCCCATCACTGCCTTGTTAAAGAAAAACAAACGTTTTGAATGGTCTACCGAGGCGGAACAAGCTTTCCAGGATTTGAAGACTAAATTTATCTCTGCACCAATCTTAAAACACCCTCGCCCCGAACTCCCCTACATCATGGAAACTGATGCTTCAAGCCTTGCCATGGGGGCAGTTCTATCACAAAAGGACCCGGTAACCAATCAGTTGCATCCCGTGGCATTTTGGTCCCGCAAATTCTCGCCTCCTGAAGTCAATTACACGATTACTGACAAGGAACTTCTGGCTATCAAGTCTGCCTTTAAGGCTTGGCGGCATTATCTGCTGGGGGCCCGACACACCGTTACTGTGATTACGGATCACCGAAACCTGCAATATTTGAAAACCGCAAAAGCCCAATCCTCTAGACAACTCCGTTGGGCATTATTCTTTGCCGAGTTTGACTTCATAATTACCTATCGACCAGGTACAAAGAACGGTAAAGCCGATGCCCTTTCTCGGATGGGAGTGGAAGAACACTTGATCAACCCTAAACCTGTACCAATCATTCCCGAACAAAGAATTCTGGGTGTAATCGCCACAGAATCCATAGAGGAAGTTAAGGATAAAGCCAGGCAACTTGTAACTCCAGCAGATATACAGAATTGGCATCTGCAGGGAAAGGACTTTGCAGTAAAGGACAACTTATTGTATTTCCAAGAACGATTATACCTACCCAGCACAGATTTACAGAAAAAAGTAATCTCTTGTTATCACGACTCTTTAATGGAAGGTCATCCCGGTATAGCCAAGACCTCAGAAAAGATCAAGCGCTACTTCTGGTGGCCGTCTTGGAAAAAAGATATCAGAGACTTTATAATGTCCTGTGGAGTATGCGCCCAAAACAAGAGTCAAAAGGAAAGACCAGCAGGCCTCTTACGCCCTATTGACATCCCACCTTGCCCTTGGCATACGCTTTCTATGGACTTCATCACCGATCTACCTCCATGCTCCGGATACAATACGATTCTAGTAATCGTGGACTTATTCTCCAAGATGGCGCATTTCATTCCGCTCAAAGGCTTGCCAACAGCAGCAACTCTGGCCCGAGAATTTCTCGAAAACATCGTCCGACTGCACGGTTTTCCTTCGGTTCTAATTTCGGATCGAGGTAGTCAATTTATTTCTCATTTTTGGCGAAGTTGCTGTCGGTCGGCTCAAATTGATGTGAGACTATCGACCAGTCACCACCCTCAGACCGACGGACAAACCGAGAGGACCAATCAAACTCTGGAACAGTATTTACGCTGCATGCTGCAACAAACTGAAAAAACTTGGAAAGATATCCTTTGGATAGCCGAGTATGCCTACAATAACTCTGTCCACTCGGGAACTGGGAAAACCCCGTTTTTTCTTTTTTACGGCAGTCACCCTCGAACCTCGGAGTTGGATCCCCTCTAAGATCTTGAAACACCAGCAGTAGACTACCTGCATTCTACAATCACCCAAGCCTTTAAGGAAGCTGTTTCTCACCTTCAAAGGGCTAAAGAACAATACACGAAAGGAGCAGATCAACATCGGAAGGAAGCCCCTCACTATCAAGTAGGGGATCAAGTCTGGTTATCCACCAAATATCTATCTCTAAAAGGGCCACGCACATTCAACCCAAGATACCTTGGTCCCTATTCCATCACTACCATAGTAAACCCAGTAGCGGTCAAGTTGGACTTGCCCCCGCACATGAAGATACATCCGGTCTTCCACGTCTCTCTATTAAAACCCGTGCAACCTCAAACCCGACTAACCAAATCTCCAAAACCTATCCTAGTGGATGGAGAACTCGAGTTTGAAGTCAAAAGCATTCTGGACTCCAAGATCTCCAAATCTAAACTATTCTACCTAATTGACTGGAAAGGCTACGGCCCCCAAGAGAGATCCTGGGAACCTGCTGAATATGTCCACGCTCCTCGCCTAATCAAAAGATTTCACCGAACATTTCCTGACAAGCCAAAACCCCCAGAGAAGCCCGGTTTGGGAGGGGCCTTGAGGGGGGGTACTGTCATGATCTCTGCCTCCAAAAGGTCAGGGTTTTCCCAACTCTCTAGGAAGCAGATCCATAACCCAGGTTCCGAGTGCCAACCACTCCCAATTGGGACCTTTTGGACCCAGTCCTGGCGCCAGTGGCACCAGGCTCATGAATATGCCCAGTCCCAGCGCTGGAAGCGCCGGGCTCATAATGCTTGGGTGGACTTACCTGCAGCAGACCATGCTGCTTACTTGCCTGCCAGTTGAGCCTCTGATCCTCTTCTGTTTGGAACTACTTTTCCTGTTGGGTGGGGCTGGAGCCACTCCCTAGATTTAGAACACTGGAACTCTTCTGTAAGGCAGGAACTCTTTTCTTACCAGGAACTCTTTTCTTACTTAGGCCTGGCTGTGGAAGGAGACACCTAAGCACTACAGGAGGCTATTTAAACCACACCCGGTGGATGAATCTTGCTTTGCGTTATTCTGCACCCTCTGCAGCAGGACGCTCATCGTGTCTTCTGCATCCAGTCCTGGGCCTAAGGAAAGAGGCTTACCATCCTGAATCCAGTCTTCAGCAACACCTATAAAGACAAGAAAGAACAGGTTAGCATTCCGGCATCTGAAAGGCAAAGGCTTACCATCCTGAATCCAGTCTTCAGCAACACCTATAAAGACAAGAAAGAACAGGTTAGCATTCCGGCATCGGAAAGGCAAAGGCTTACCTACTCTTCGTGCGCTCCGGAGGTCTTCATACTGCATTCCGGCATCTGAAAGACAAAAGCTTACCAACTCTTTGCACGCTCCGGAGGCCTTCGGCGCTGCATCCGCATCTGAAAGACAAAACAAGGTGCGTTTAAAGACATTGGGGAACTTTAATACTCACGTGCCATTACTCCTTTCCACATCTAATCCAGTGGGTATTCCGGCACCCTGCAGCCGCTCCGAACTCGTACCTGCAAAATAAAAAGACAGTTAGAGCGCATCGTGAAGCAGGCAACAAGCGCTTACTCACGTGCTTCCAGGCGCTTCTATTCATCACACGGGCTCCATCTTCAACTCACTTCAGCCCGTCATCCGCCATCGCCGGAACCCTGCAAAACAAGAGACATCATTACTAAAGACTTTAAAAAGACATTTGAATGACTCGAAACTTACCGTTCGTGCAGTAAACGACGGACAGCAGTCCTCTGAAGTCAAGAGGCCTGCGCTACCTATCCAGTGAAGAAACTGGCTACAGCACCCTGCCCCGAGGCAGATGGAGAGCTCGGCATTCACTTACCTAAGGTGAGAGCGTTAACCTTTGGGGTCTACAGGAGAGGAGAAGAGGAAAGAGATAGGGACACCCCAATAACCCCAGTTCATTAACCCCATATTTTCTATCTGCAGACATCTTACTCTACACGTCAGGCATACAGTGCACAGAGGTCCAGCCCAAAGAGCCAACCGGGTGCTACACATCACCTTTGAAGATACGGTAGTCGCCCAGTCAAGACCGGCGCCTCTGCGAGAATCAGGTGAGCGTTACAACTACTGTAACACACTCTTCCTAGGCTCCACAAACCACAACCTAAATAGACTACAGATACTACAAAACAACACACTCAGGTGCGCTCTCAACCTCCCATGCAAGGCCCACATCACCTTGGCCAGGAAGGAAGTCCATTGGCTGCCTATCCGTAAGAGAATCAAACTACGAGAACTTGTTATTACTCCATTCACGATTTTATAGAAAGCAACATTATCTCTATTCTGTGTTGTTAACAACAGCTGTTGCCGCCTGCGGCTAGCCATGGTATATTTGTAGCATGTTAACCATTTGCAATATTCTGCTTTGGCCATTTTGACTTTTGCACCATGGACCAGTGGAAGGTGTTCTGTTTCTGCTATCTTGCGTCGGTCACCACTCAGCTTTCTCTTACCATTCCTGATTACATGATCATAATGATGGTGATGATTGCCCTTCTTCCCAGAGCCATCCTACTAGCAGCATTACATGGCCTGATGGCACATTTATGAATCTCCTTCATGTTAGCCTCGAACCGGAGCATTACACACTATGGAGGCAGCCCCCGGATTCCATGGTCTCTACATGATGTGGATCCAAGCACACCCTTGCCAGCCTCGCTGCACTCTCCACACTGGAGTCGTACCAAATGATGTGGCTTAGACTGAGACCAACACTCAGTCAGACAGATTCTCTTTCATCAGTTAATACTGCCTGCAGCCTTAAATGGGCCAAAATAGGGTAGTGATCACACTCTGGACATTGATAGACGGGCATATCCTTCACGATTTTAGGTTGATTGGCAACTAACATATAATCCAGAATACTGTTACCCCCCTTTGCCCACCCTCGTGATGTTGGGTGGGGTATCCGATGGGTGTGACCCATTTATTGTGCTAAACCCATAGGATGACAATAGACAAGCCCAGACCAGACCCCAATTGCTCACCCGCTCATTACTACCCAACCGTCCAGACAGGAAAGTGGGGTCTGCATCTTCAGTGGCCAAGCTCAATGGCAAAGGAATCTTGGCATTGAAGTCCCTACATATTATTACGCAGCCCACCTGTTACAGACCCCTCAGAAAGTCTTCCATTTCCCTCATAGTGTTCTTCACTTCCTTTGTGTACGGTGGAACATAAACATTACATGTATTTTTTCAGTGCAAATGAACATTGCACTGACTTTGCATTAGATTTGATTATCTTGTCATCCACCCATGGCCCATTGAAGTCTGGTTACATTTAGGGGCTGATTCTAGAATGTGTGCGCCGAAAAACGGGGATTTGTGCGCCATTCTGCCCGCAAATCCCTGTTTAACAAATGGGGGTTTGCGGCCAGAATGGCGCACAAATCCCCGTTTTTCGGCTCACAAATTCCATGAATCAGCCCCTTAATGATTGTTTTCCTAGTGGTGGAAGCACACACTTCACTGAATCTGAATACACCATGTTTAATTGTACTAAAGACCCACCTCAGAGAAAGTCAGTCAATTAACTAGAAACCCCTCAATTTTAGAAACAAGGGCTCTGTTACACAGAACACACATAAAATAACATCAACATTCAGACCTGACACCTTCACCTTCCATCATTTTTTTCCAAAGCTGTTCACAGGCATTGGCATTCAACTTACCGCACCAGCCCCACTAGCCTCTCTAAGGCAATTCATTATTTAATTATTGCCGGAGTCCCACCTAACCCAGTCCCATCTGTACTCAAAATACCCAGCTCAAAAGCTTCCCAGGGCCCCTATCTCTAGTCTAACCCCACCCTTTCCTCATGCTTGTGATGTAACACAATCTCAATATGGTATATGACACAAAGCTACCAGAGTGGGATCCACGAGTGACAGGCCTAACACATAATTGGTTTGTATCCCCTCTTTCAGCCGTCTAGAGGCACAAGTCTGATGTTTTGATAATTGTGCTGCCACTGATATGGCAAACGGACTGGCCTTACATATTGAGTTTCAACTGAACTGCACCTACAAGGACTGACACTAACCCATCCCCTCCTGCCTTCCTGAGAGCACTCTAACATGGTGGGCTGCTTTGCTTTCCTTGCTCTTCAGTTCCACAGACCCCTGTCGCACTGAACACAGATTGAAATGTGTGTGAGAGTTAAAAATCTAACGCATGCCTTTCTGAGTAAAACTTCAAATAAGGTAGACAGACAGGCACAGATAACAGGGTATTTCTAGGAGGGGCTATTTTAGCTCTAATGTTTTCCCAATGCTCTATTCTATTCCTACCTGAGAAGGTGGAGAAATTCCATGAAAGCTTGTAAAAAGCAAAACAAATGACTGGGTTAGCTTAGTTAAGGTATAGACTCGTTTTCCTTTGGATTAACATTGCATATTTTAAATTTACTCTTTTTTTGTAAACTCTACTTTTAGGTTTTTGCTATGAGGTAGCGCTTCAGTGCAACCTATAATCCAAAACTATTACATTGAAGTAAAGCTTCTAGGGGAGATGGCATATGAGGAGGGACACAATGCTTGTAGCTGTTGTTTGGTTATTTGCCCATCCATTGACTGCCCAGGACCTACTAATCCCTATGGCCATTCCCACCAACTTCCTGAACCTTACTGCCCTAAATACACCCTCCTGGGATCTCTTTGATCTAGCTTTATTAAGCCTTAGAATCCAACTTGGCAGGGTCTTCTGAGAGTGAATGATTTTGGGGGTAATTTATAGAATTTAGTGCACAAGTGGCGCACGCGGCTGGCGCACAGTGTGCACGTGCGATTGTCTGCGCCAGCCGTGTGCGCTAAAATTCATTTCCGCGCACAACGTATTCATGGATTTTAGCTACCAAAACCAGCCGTAGCGCACAGTGGCGCAGCGACCCTGCAGCAGCGCCAGTTACGCCCCCAAGAACGCCCGTAGTGCAGGGAAAAGCCATCAAAATCCCCAATCCAGCGCAAAGGGCTGCACTAACCCTGTACCAGTATACATGGCCGCCACACAGCACACGGCAAGCGGGGTACGTGTATTACTGGGGTTCTCGGGAAGTTTTTTTCGCAAAAGGTCCCTGTGCGAGTGGGGTACGTGTATTACTATTACTGGGGTTCGCGGGAAGTTTTACACGCGATTGGCCCTGTGCGAGTGGGGTACGTGTATTACTGGGGTTCGTGGGAAGTTTTACACAGGATTGGCCCTGTGCGAGTGGAGTACGTGTATTACTGGGGTTCGCGGGAAGTTTCACATGTGATTGGCCCTGTGCGAGTGGGGTACGTGTATTACTGGGGTTCATGGGAAGTTTTACACGCGATTGGCCCTGTGCGAGTGGGGTATGTGTATTACTGCGGTTCGTGGGAAGTTTTACACGCAATTGGCTCTGTGCGAGTGGAGTACGTGTATTACTGGGGTTCGCGGGAAGTTTCACACGCGATTGGCCCTGTCGAGTGGGGTACGTGTATTACTGGGGTTCGCGGGAAGTGTCACACGCGAAGGGCCCTGTGCGAGTGGGGTACATGTATTACTGGGGTTCGCGGGAAGTTTTACACGCGAAAGGGCCCTGTGCGAGTGGGGTATGTGTATTACTGGGGTTCGCGGGAAGTTTTACATGCAAAAGGGCCCTGTCCGAGTGGGATACGTGTATTACTGGGGTTCGCGGGAAGTTTCACACGCGATTGGCCCTGTGCGAGTGGGGTACGTGTATTACTGGGGTTCGCGGGAAGTTTTACACGCGATTGGCCCTGTGCGAGTGGGGTACATGTATTACTGGGGTTCGTGGGAAGTTTCACATGTGATTGGCCCTGTGCGAGTGGGGTACGTGTATTACTGGGGTTCATGGGAAGTTTTACACGCGATTGGCCCTGTGCGAGTGGGGTATGTGTATTACTGGGGTTCGTGGGAAGTTTTACACGCAATTGGCGCTGTGCGAGTGGGGTACGTGTAATACTGGGGTTCGCGGGAAGTTTCACACGCGATTGGCCCTGTCGAGTGGGGTACGTGTATTACTGGGGTTCGCGGGAAGTTTCACACGCGAAGGGCCCTGTGCGAGTGGGGTACGTGTATTACTGGGGTTCGCGGGAAGTTTTACACGCGAAAGGGCCCTGTGCGAGTGGGGTATGTGTATTACTGGGGTTTGCGGGAAGTTTTACACGCAAAAGGGCCCTGTCCGAGTGGGATACGTGTATTACTGGGGTTCGCGGGAAGTTTCACACGCGATTGGCCCTGTGCGAGTGGGGTACGTGTATTACTGGGGTTCGCGGGAAGTTTTACACGCGATTGGCCCTGTGCGAGTGGGGTACATGTATTACTGGGGTTCGTGGGAAGTTTCACATGCGATTGGCCCTGTGCGAGTGGGGTATGTGTAATTACTGGGGTTCGCAGGAAGTTTTACATGCGAATGGCCCTGTGCGAGTGGGGTACGTGTATTACTGGGGTTCGCGGGAAGTTTCAAAAGCGATTGGCCCTGTGCGAGTGGGGTACGTCTACTACTGGGGTTCGCGGGAAGTTTTATACGCGATTGGCCCTGTGCGAGTGGGGTAGAAATATTACTGGGGTTCGCAGGAAGTATCACACGCGATTGGCCCTGTGCGAGTAAGGTACGTGTATTACTGGGGTTCGCGGGAAGTTTCACACGCGAAGGGCCCTGTGCGAGTGGGGTACGTGTATTACTGGGGTTCGCAGGAAGTTTTACACACAAAGGGCCCTGTGCGAGTGGGGTACGTGTATTACTGGGGTTTGCGGGAAGTTTCACACGCGATTGGCCCTGTGCGAGTGGGGTACGTGTATTACTGGGGTTCGCAGGAAGTTTCACACACGATTGGCCCTGTGCAAGTGGGGTACGTGTATTACTGGGGTTCGCAGGAAGTTTTACACACGATTGGCCCTGTGCGAGTGGGGAACGTGTATTACTGGGGTTTGCGGGAAGTTTTGCACGCGATTCCGCTGTCAGAGCGGGTACGTGTATCTAGTGGGGTGCACGGGGAGTCCCACATGTGAATTGGCAGTGTGGGTCCTCCCAGGTGTGCCCTCCACCCCATCCACGGCCCATGCAGGCAACCCACAACACAGGGGAATACCCTGCACCCCTGGCCATGCCCCCCAGCCAGCACACATGTCACCTTCCACTAGTGATCACCAACTCATGTCCCCCTGCACCCCCAACCCCCAGCAGTGACAGGCACCTGCCAGCAGGCCCCCACTCATGTCCCCCTGTACCTCCACCGCCCAGCAGTGCGGGGCACCTGCTGCAGGCCCCCACTCATGTCCCCCTGCACCCCCACCCCCAGCAGTGAGTGGCACCTGCCAGCAGGCCCCCACTCATGTCCCCCTGCACCCCCACCCCCCAGCAGTGAGTGGCACCTGCCAGCAGGCCCCCCTCATGTCCCACTCATGTCCCCCAGCACCCCCACCCCCCAGCAGTGAGGGGCACCTGCCAGCAGGCCCCCCTCATGTCCCCCTGCACCCCCACCCCCCAGCAGTGCAGGGCACCTGCCAACAGGCCCCCACTCATGTCCCACTCATGTCCCCCAGCACCCCCACGCCCCAGCAGTGCGGGGCACCTGCCAGCAGGCCCCCACTCATGTGCCCCCCTACACAAAAGAAAGAAGCACAATCATGGGCCACTTCTACACCAAAAAACCACATCACGCCACCCCATTCTTGAGACGCAATGATTTCCCAATCCACCCCACACTGACATGTCTAGCTCAAGACACAAACCTAAAGTCAACTATGTACATCAACACATGTCCGTCACACAGATACACTGGTTGGCATTGATTGTGTAAACACACATTTTCACATGCATCAACCCAATGAGCGAATCCCACACATGGAAATAAAATATGAATATGTATTATGTACAAAAATAAATAAATGAAATGAAATCATACAAAGAAAGCAAACATGAAATTAAAAGCATGCGCAAAAGATGAATGAATGAAAATTATAACCAATCCCAAAAAAATTTGAAAGAAAAACTCTCCCTCCACTAACGCAAATCCAAAGGAAAGGTAAAAAAAAATCAATTTCTTCATGTTCACAATGAAAAAAAAAATTCAAATTATTCCATAGTCCAACTATTTACAATACATTGTTCCAAAAAATAAATCCATTACTCCATGTCCATGATGAAAGAAAATATTCTAATTAATCCATGATCAAACTATTCACAATCCATTGTCCAAAAGAAAAATCCATTAATCCATGTGTAAAGGGTCCATGATCCCAACCAAACAAATGAAACCTACCCAAGAAACTACATAAAAATAAAACTATATACAAATGTGTGTCGCATTGTCCATTGACCACAAATAAAAGGAAAAGGAAGAGGAAACCTAACTCTATAAACTATTTACAATGGCAGCGAGCTAGTCCGACGGCTCACTTCCCGATTTCCTGGGCCAGGGCATCATCAAACCCCTGCTCAATGTCCCAGAGGCGGTCCTCTTCCATGGCCCCGAGGGTTCGCAGGGACGATGACATGTGGACCTCCAGGTCCCTGCGAATTGCCTCGAGGCACTTGGCCCGCCTCAGAGCTCTATGCATGGAGTTCTCCGCCCTGACCATTGTGAGCCGTGCCTCTTCTGCCCGCTGCCGCTCCGCATCTATAGCATGGCCTAACCGCTGCCACACGGAAGACACTTCCAGTCCTGGGTCCTCCTGCCCAATGGCCGAAGCCTGCCCCTCCGATGTTGAAGGCCCCGAGCCATCATGGCTCCCAACTTGTTGCTGCTGCTGCTATGCCTCTGCCTGTGCCCTGGCTCTTGCTGCCTGCACATCCTCCTCCGGCTGGGGTGCAGTTGTTGAGGTGGCCACCCCTGCAAGATGTCTGACTCCCGACTGTGTCCTCCACCAGCCTGGCCGCACTGTCAGAGGCAGCTCCACAGGGTACCCAGGTGATACATGGGTGGGAAGATGGCATGGAGGACGACTGGCGCATAGGGGGTTCAGGTGAGGAGGGGGTCGAAACAAGGTCCAGCAAACGGAGGAATCCGGCCCTGGTGACCCATCCCAGTAGGTCAACGCGGTCAACGAGGCATTCGAGATGACGTGCAGTGTCCTCACGAAAACACTGCAGGTCAGCTCGCATGCCCCGTTGATGCAATGCCATCCACTCAGGACAGGCTCAACCTGGTCCCGGATAGCCACATCCGCAGGGAGAGGAAGGCCAGTTGCCGTAAGCAGATCCCCTCCCTGAAAATGGGTCTGGACGTAGGCATCACTGCTGGTGCAGGATGATGCAGTCACAGGATCGGGGACAGGATTACACACAGGCACCTCCGCGGTGGCCTGTGCTGCCTCCTGTCCCTGCCCCTGCACTGCATCACTAGCACCAGTGGAATCCCCACCTCCAGACCCCGTGTCTGTCCCTTGCATGGCCTCCTCCTCCACCAAACCCCCCACCAACCTGGATGACTCTGTGCCATCTTCCTCCGTCGGACCCTGTGGGTTCTCAGCTGCCCCTTCTGCTGCCGAGGAGTCCAACTCCAACCTCCGCCTCTTGGACCTACCCTCGGCAGCTGCGGCCTGGGATGCGGCACCGGACTCCTCACTCCCTGACGAGATGACAACCTGGGAGGGGAGCCGGGCCTTGCGTCTCCGGCTGGCGGTGCGATCCCTGCCGCTGTGCTCCACAGCACCCTCTCCGCCCTCTTCATCAGTTCTCCGCCCTCTTCATCAGTTGATGCTGCAGACAGGGAGAGATAGGACACAGGCATCAGGGCACTGTACAATGGACTGATACACACATGACAGTTGCACATGAGTGGCAGTGTCAAACTTCAGATATGGCATCACAATCCCCAACACACATGTCATTTCAACTCACACACATGAGCAATTCCAAAGCCATAGCACAACAGCCAGCACCATCCATACACATACAACAGCATGAGCATCCAAAGGTGAGCCAGACATCATATGAAACACAGGGAGTGCAGTAGACATGCACACACGCCACCAAACTTACATGCATGTCTCCTCCAACTGTTGCAGTGATGAGATCGCCATACATGTCAGATCTGCCATTCAGCTTTCTACATATCAGTGTCACATGCATCCATGTTGCATCACAGTTGCACACTTGTCAAATACACACACATGCACATGTACACAGTGCAGATACATGAATTAGGAGCCACCAGCCATGCCACAACCATGCCAATGTACATACACAGAAATTCAAACATGTGTGCTCCCACACCTGCATTTGTCCAACATGCTTACCAACACATACACCATCAATGTGCCTCACACATGAGAGGACACACATGTGGCAACCTCACACCCATGTTCATACACATCCCTACATGGCCCTACAAAAACACATGTGCAACCTGCACACTACTGGCACACCACGACACACACAGCGTCCAATCACTCTGCATGTACACTTACCGCTCGACTCCAGACGGGTCTGCCTCTCAAGGATCTGGACGTAGAGCGTGGGCATATGCATTCCAGGACCCTCATTTGGTGGTCCGACAGCTGCCCCTGGCACCCCTCGGCATCTGCTGCCTTCGCGAGGCGCCGGGACTTGTTGAGGGTCCTGGACCTGAAGTCCTCCCAGCGCTTCTTGACATGATGTAAGTCGCAGACTGCCACCCCCTCCACATTGATGGCAGTCACGATGTCCATCCAGATCCTGGTCCGTCCTTCATTGTCGGCGTGCAAACTTCCAAAGGGGGCATCATACTGCCCCAGGACTTGCTCCACCAGGATACCAACTTCCCTGGCACTGAAGCTGGTGACCGTCTGCCTCTCTGGCTGGGGGTTGCCAGTGCTGCCAGATGGTGTTGTGCTGGACATGGCAACCACAGAGGCAGGAGTGGGTGGGCAACTGGGTCCTGGGGCTGGGCTGTGGAGCGATGGAATCCCAGTCGGGAGTCTTCGGTTCCAGCAGGGGTGGTCACAGCAACTGCACCCCTGGCTGACGTGCAGGCAGCAAATGGCAGGCCACGTGGCCAGCAGGCAGTCAGGCTGCTGCAGATTGCAGGTGGGAGCGTGCTCGGGGCTCTGGGGGCAGTAATTCGGCCTTTTGGGCAGGAGCGTGGTCTTCTGTGTGTTTTTGCGTGGCCAGCTTGATACTGAGTGATTTGGCACGTTAAAAAATTGCACGTCAGCGTGTAATTGGAGGAAAGGCCCTTAGCGCGTAAGGGCGTCAGCACACGTACGCGTTTTCATTGGACCAAAGGCCCTTAGCGCGTAAGCGCTTCTCACATTACGCGCGCTGGCGTTTCCCTCGTGACGTGGGCATAGTGGTTCAGTGCGCGTGAAAAAACTGCACGTCCGCGTGTCAATGCGTGTAATCCAAGGAAAGGGCATATGCGTGTATGACGCGCGTGGGCGTTTCCCTCAGCACGGTTTAAAGGTGAGCAGGGCCAGCAGTTTGCTGTACGTGCCTTTCGTGGAGACCGACGTGTGTTCCTGCTTCGTGTTGTTTCACGCACCATCACAACTTCACAGCTATCAAGGACGTATCTCTTCTTTTGGCGGGGGTATTGGCTACGCATGTTTTTCTGCATCGCGCTAGTCAGACGGGGATTCGCACATGCTATTTTTCCCACTGCGGGTGCCCCTGTGTATTGCACCCGTCTTCAAGGTCATAGTAGCCTGCGTGTCCCACGCGTACGCGTTTTTCGTGTTACTGGGTGCCACCGCATACTGTGGGAGGTTGATTCCACGCACGTAGGCTGCAGGGTTGCGTGCACGGTTTTACTGCAGTTTTGGGGTGCCTGAGCGTAGCGTGACCAGTCACTACATCACTGGGGTCACATGCAGCCTTGCAGGTGCAGGGGTGCTGTTAACATCTTGCATCCCACCCCCTTCACCCCGGTCAATTGTGGTGTACATCTCCCATTGGCACTACTCCATCTGTGCCGGCACTACTACATCTGTGCCATGGTTGGGAGGCCACCAAAGGTGAGGGGCGCCTCAGATGGGTGTACTCCTCGTGGGAGGCGTGGTCGGGGACTTGGCCGGGTTGACCAGGGAGTAGGGGGACTCCAGGGTGTCCAGGGTGGCCGCAGAGGGGGAAGGGGCAGGGGTGCGCCACTTGAGCACAATGTTGTGCCATGTGTCGGTGCAGTCAGGTCACCACCCCCTGTGGTTCCGGGAGATGCAGCTTCTGCATCTGGAAATGGTGCACTTGTGACCAGGCAGTCCGTTTCATTGACTGCCACGGGCCCAAGGGTAGTGGTAGCTTCAGGTGCAGCTGTGGACACCACCACCCAGGCTCAGGGTCTGCCAACGCAGGCTGCGTTGGCACTGGAAGAGCCCTTGGAAGATTTCCAAAAGGCCAGGAGGGAAACCGTAGGGGCACGCAGGGCTGCCCTGACCAAGACACGTGTCCCTGGGGCAGCCATGTCATCTGCTGTCCCCAACAGCTGGGTGTTGGCAAGTGCAGGGGCAGATGCACCCAACAACACCCCGGTTGTGAGTCTGCCAACCAGGACAGTTGCGGTCAATGACCCTGCCACAGCAGATTTTGCTGCGCAGGGTCCATTAGAGGGCACCCAGCTGCCACTGACACAAGTCAGGCCTTTGGTCGTCCCTCCACCTGCCACTCCCTTGGCTCAATCCACTGGCCATACTGATCAGGGCGGCATTAGCCAGCCAGGGTCTATGCCACAATCCAAGAGGAGGAAGGTTGCACCTGCAGCAAAGGCTGGGACCCCACACACAGCCACGACCTCCTACACATTGAGGAAGAAGCCTTTCTGCAAACAGGAACTGGACTTCCTCGTGGGCTACGTGCAGAAACACAGCCGTGACATGCTAGTGGGTGCTAATTGTCAGACTACGGCTGCCCACCGTGATACCCACTGGAAGCAGGTTGCAGAACATGTGAGTGCATTCGGCCATGAGGTGCGCACGGCGGAAGAGTGCAAAAAGCGTTGGAATTACCTCAAACGCAGCGCTAAGGCTAAGCGTGCCTCAAATCACAACTTGACTCTGGTGACTGGCAGTGGGCCTGCACCAGAGGAGGAAGACCTCACTCCGCATGAGTCACTCGTTGCAGAGTTCATACCATCTGAATTGGTCGAAGGAGTGGGAGAGATGCCAGACTTTGATGCCCAGTCCAGTGAGTGTTGATGCGTGTTTGTCGAGGACGTGTGTGTTTTACTTGGGTGATGTCTTGTGCATGACTGCCACTACATGTCACGTGTACATGGTTATGTGCGAGTAATGCAATGCTTCCCTGATTCATGTCTACTCTGATGGATGGTGGACATGTGGAGCAGACGGGGACTGTCCACATCACCACTTTTTCACCCAAGTCACATGCTGGTTACCAGTATGCCCCTCCCGTCCATGTTCCAGCTCACTGGCCCTTATGCATGTAGAGTGGGGTGACCTTCCTCTCAGCCCAGGAACTATGCATAGCATGACTGACGTGCATGTGTCCTCTGCCTGCAAGGGGGTAGCCAATGTAGGCATGCTCCCTTGCCCCTTAACCCCCTGCTCTGCACCCCAATTCCATTTTGGCACTGGTCTGCTACAATATTGCCCTTGGTTACTTCCCTGGTCGTGCCTCCTGTGTACATTCTAACATCCAGCGGCCAATCTGCCAGACATATCCATTGAGGTACATCCTTAGTACTTGATGCAGGGTGTCTCACTTGGACTGTGCAGAGGCCAGATGCCCTGCAGGGACATGAGTGCCCATTCATGCTCCATGTGCATTTCACGCATGCCCATATGTGTCCATGACTGGATGATCACTGTTACACAAGTCCATGATGACCCAAATAGCATGGCATTTCATCTGCCTTCCCATGTCAACTGTGGCTCAGTACTGCGTTGCACACATGTTTAGCGTCTGACAATCTGTGTGTGTCACAGGCCTCAGCCTGTTTAATGGCCAATAACTCTGTCCGACTGGTGTAGTGTCGTCTTCACAAGTGGGTGTACTTCAGAGTTTCATCATGTGTCCTGCTTACTGTCCCATCATCATTTGCTGTGTTGTCACTTGACTCACATGATGCTGTTGATGCTAGTCAACACTGTCTGTCAGTACACAGGTCTATGGTCAGCCATTTGATACCATGCTAGGCAACCCTGCTTTTGCACTTGGGGGAGGGGTGGTTTGCTTCTAGATATGCTACCCATTGAATGCACCTTTCACGTGATGCCTGAAGTTGACCTTGCACTGCCTTCACATTTTCTGACACACACCATGAAGTCCTTGTACATGTAGATAGTGAGTAACATACATATTTGCTGCACTGCATAGACCCACTTCAGTGCAAACTGCCACCTTTCCACAGGTCTAATTACAGAAGCAATTTGAAGTTTACCCAGCATGCATGCCAGGTTCTATTTTGTGTGTCACATGTCTGCCTGATGTGCTTGGTGTCGGTGTGTGTGTGTAGTGTGCTTCTAACATGTGTAGTGACCTTTTTCCTCTCTATTTTCCAGGTGATGACGCAATGGAGCCGGAGGATGGTGTTGTCATGCCAGGCACAGGGTTGTTATCACTATATCAACCCAGCACAAGTGGGGGTTGTGGGGTGGTAGGCCACGAAAACCCCCAAGTGCTACAGTCCATCTTGTCTCTGGCTGCCTATGAGTCCAGCCCTGATGAACACTCTGACGATCATGTTGAGTTGGATGAGCATCAGGTCCATATGTTAGGGGTGAGTGATTCTGATGTGGACACTCCTCTGTCCGACACCTGCACTGAGGGGTCAGACAGTCTTGGAACCTCCACCCGTGGTGGATCGGGATGCAGGGTCACCCTCCACACCAGTCACTGATGTGCCTGGGACATCACGTCGACAGGGGCATGTAGTCGTGCAGCCGCGGGCAGTGCCAATTCAACAAGGACACCCGGTCCTTGGGTCCCGCAAGGTCAAGCCCAGCAACGCGGTCATCGTGCGCAACCGCTGTATACTGAGTGGGAGCAAGACATGACTGCCGATTCAGAACGCCAGGGGGCAGCAATGGAGAACATCGCTGAGAGCATGAAGCATGTGGCCCGATCCGTGCTCCCCCCTGCTAGGCAGGTGCTTCTCCAGCAGCAGGCGGCACGGTCCATGGCCCGCTCACTCAGGCTGGGCATGGCGGCCTCACACAGGGCACGCCAGGCTGAAATGTTGTCTCTGCATGAAGCAATTGCTGCTCACGCAGTGGCACACATGGAGGCCCTGAGGGAGGAGTATGGTTCCCTCAGATCCACTCTAGATGTCCTCCTGATGTCCCAGAGGGAGCGGGCAGAGGAGAGGTTTGCACAGCTTGAGCGTACCATCTCGGCTGAGATACATGCTTGCCAGGAGGTGCAGCGGTTATCCAGCCAGGCCTTGCAGGAGGAACTCCGTGTTACACGTGCTACCTTGCAAGAGGAAGCACGTGTATCACGGGAGGTTCTGCATGCAGACCTACGTGTCATCACCACACAGAACCAGGCTCACCCGTCTGGCAGACTTGCTGCCGACGAGGGGCAAGCTGCGGCTAGGCGTGGTCATGCTCCTGTGCCACGTCCTCCTTTCCAGGAAGAGCCAGACTCGGACGACAATCTGTCTCCCACATAGGTCGGCGGTGCAGGCGTTGAGCCCATGGAGGTTTTTCTTTTCCTCAGCATCATCGCATGTGGGTGTTGAGCAGCACCCTGTACCTCCCCCCTCCTGGGTTCCTCCCCCCCGGGTTGTATGTGGCCATTTTTGATTTTTCTTTTAGTTTAGTTTAGTTTCTGTTTGATAGTTAGGTAATGTAGGTTTTTCATAGTTAGTGTAATTAGTTAATATAGTTTAAAATTGCTTGTCTATTGTGCTTTCATGTGACAGAGTGGTGCTTTGTGGCTTTTGAAAGCATCCACTGTCTGTTCCAGCTGGGCCCTTCAAGCTTGTCTTGTGTATGTGTTTGCTGCTTAGGGTCCTTGACTCACATATGCCACTCCTGCTTCCCTTATCCATGGGCTCACAAGGATGGTTCGGTGTAACAGCCTATTACACAAGGGCAATGGACTGTCATATCTGTGGCATGTCTGCTGCTGTGGAACATGTGTTAACACCCCTAGTGGGGATGATTGGGGTGTAATTGTCCACTGTTCTTCTTTTGCTAGATGGGGTGTTTAATGATTCATGTGTACATTCATTGCTATGCAATGTGTAGTATGTTTCTTATCTTTAATGAACATGTGCTTGTTGCAAATCATGCCGTAGATAGTGTGTTCCACACTGTTGCTGTGAAAGACGGACTGTGGTGTGAATGGTGATGTACGTCTCTGACATGGTCCAGTCATGTGATGCCTGAAGAGACACACACAGATGAATATTAAGCATTAATCATGTGTTTCATTCACTTTCTGCAGGGGGATGAGCCTCAAGACCACCTTTGCCAGCAGACATGGGCCATTGGATGTCTGGAATCAGGACACATTTGGTGCTGCCGACATGCACATGTGTGCGCAAGCAGAGGCACAGGGATTGCGATCATACATCCGAAAATCAATGACGTGTTTCAAGGGACTCCAGGCAAGGTGAGCAGCACAGGGGGGTCACAACACAGCAAACCTTCCACCTGGCAAGTTGAGCGTGCATGCTTAGTAGCAGCACTGACGGTGAACTTGGACAAATATTGTTGTAGAAGCGCACAATACAGCTCAGATGTGTTAGTGGACGGATGGCTAGTTGATGTGAAAGTTGTCTGGGGCACCTGCAGGGGCAGTGGCACATACCCTCTGGTCCACCATGGTCCATTGAGGCACTTGTATTAGCAATGTAGAATTCCGAGACATGGAATGAAGCAGCTCACAGGGACAGACAGCAAGGGGCGGACTCGGGTGCAGTGCATTTAATTTCCAAGTAGAAATTGATACATGCACTGGCTACTTTATTTTGGTCATGGTGGTACAGGACTTGTTCTGAAGTCAGACCTTGCTATATGCGTCTGTCTGCTTACACAGGGAACATTGCATGTTGTGTGAATCGTGACACATTGGTGTTCCATTTGCCACACACCCACCAGTGCCTGACTTACTGCATTGACTGTTTATGAACCATCACACGGGTAAGGTTCCATATGGGTATGAAGCATCCACACAAGTTTGTCTGTTTGTAGTGCATTTTGTTACTTTGGGGCATATTTGGTGGTGTGTTTGTGTGTTTTGGGCACGCACAGATTATTAACTGTGGCTCTCTTTGCAGCATTGAATTGCTCCTGTTACCGGACCAGATAGTGTGCAGACAGGAGGCCAGCACTCACCCCAGAGATAAGTTTCTCTTAGACTTACATTTGAGTAATTTGGTGCTATGTGCATGTGAACAAGTTTGATCTAATTGTGTATGTGTTAATGTGTATACTACATTTTGGTGCATTCCCTACTTTCCCGTGTCAATCCTACTCCCCTCTCCTGCCCCTCATTCTGGTTATCCACTATGCCAATGCCTGTCCTGGCTGCATATCCCTGACCCTCCTTCCCCACCACGGTCTCAGAGGCCTGTGTGAGTTAGACCTTGCAGGCACCCAGAGCATGATGGGGGTGGTTGTTTCGTGCCACTCCTGCACCTGTACACGGGAGCTGTGACAGTAGACATCCGTTCGTGGTGCATCATTCTATGTTATGTGCCACACATGGTTCAGATCCTGTTGTGAGATTGTTTTACTGTGTTACCTTGGTTGTTAACATCATTGTGGTAGTACTTGGCCTTTGTGGCGTACTGCTACTTCAAGTCATCTACTGGAGGCTGTTCTGGTTTGTTTTACTGCCTGCAGGCTATTTGCTTGGCTTCTCTGTTGTCCTGCTTTGGGTTCTGTTGGATTTTGTGTTTTTGCAAATCTAGGTGGACTCTGAGGGTGCTGGCAACTTTTTACACACAAGGTGGGAGATGGTGACAAAGGGGAAGGGTGATCATGTGGCCAGGTGGAATTCAAGGATGTCGGATGAATAACCCAGGTGCAGTTGTTCAGTGGGTTGTGGTGATTTGTGAGGGAGGAGGGGGTGTTTTGTTGTTGATAGTTGCCTTGCCCTGCAGTGTGATGGGCACCCTGAAATTGTAATTGTGCTTTCCTATTTACATGATGTATTCTGCTGATAAATGCCTGTCCATGTGTTGTGTTTACCTTTCAGGTGTGAGGGGATAGTTGTGATTTTACATGCTGGGGTATACACATGGTGAATGTTCACCTCTGATGTGTAGAGGACACTGTTGGTCACTTTATTTCACATGCATATGTTGGGTGCATGTCCCTACTGACCCACACACTCGCACTATGATCCACTACATGTACAACCACCCTTCCATGTCCACGTGTACACTCTGTTTTGCTTCTGGTGCCCACTGTGTCCCTGCAGCACATGTACTATGACCATTTGTGGATCCTGTACATGCCTAGTTTTGTTTTTTTATGTAGTTTGTTGCTTAGAAGTGATGCTCAGGGTGTGCATCACACACAATGGCTGTTCACTGTGCTGTGCGTTGAGCAGTGTGTTGCAGGAGGTGGACACGGTACACAGTAGCTGCAGTGTTGATTTTGCAATGCACATTGTGCATGTGGACAGGCATTCATTGTTCTGTTTAAAATACAACTTTTGGAATGCATTTGGGTATGACTTATTTTTGGTGGGAAGTTGTTGGTCAGTCATTTCATCTGATTCCATGTCAGGCATCATTGTCTGATGCCCATTTACATTTTTCACATGGCAATGTGTACCTTTTTGGTACTGTGTTGGTGTATGGCTATTGCTTGACATGTCATGTTGTGGTTTGGGAGGGTTTGAGTGACATACCAGTGATAGTCATGTCCTGTTTTGCAGGTCTGTGTGATTCACACCTTGCATGCGTGCCTTTTGGTCACACAGGATTGATTGTGTTTCAGTAGCTAGGGATGCACACAATGTGGCAATTCCATGGCAACAATCTCAGGGTGGTAAGGTTGTGACAGTTGACTGTCTCTTTGTCATCTTCGATTGTCACCTGGTATGTGCCAGGCCTGTGTGCACTCCACAGGGTTGGGAGTTTAGGTGAAAAATCTGGCCACAAGCTAGGTCCGGGCTTCCTCGCCACGTGCCCTAGCCCCTCCCATGGGCAACGCCTGTGCCTGTGGTTGGGGATGTGGGGGCACCACCATGTCCACCGGTACACCCTGCCGTGTTGCAATATTGTGCAGGACACATGCTGCCACAATGATCCTGCACACTACTGGGGGTGCATAGAGTAGCTGCCCGCAAGAGCAGTAAGGGAGCGGAAGCGTGACTTGAGCACTCCGAATGTGCGCTCCACTATGGCCCTGGTTGCAATATGGGCCGCATTGTATCTTACCTGGGGTGGTGTGGTGGGGTTCCGGGTTGGCGTCATCATGTGGTTGCTCAGAGGGTAGGCACTGTCCCCTGGAGAGGTGAAAATAGTTGTGATTATTGGGGTTTGTGTATTTGTGTGTGTGACATGCATGCATGTGCACGGGCATTTGTACTCACCTAGGAGCCATGTGTCGCCATGCTGCCTAGCTTCCAGGGCCCGGCTCAGGGCGGACATTCTGTATATGAAACTGTCATGGGTGGAGCCAGGGTAGTTTGCATAGACAGAGGTGATGATTCCCTTTGCATCGCATACCACCTGTACATTGATGGAATGCCAGTGCTTGCGGTTTCGGTAGATGTGCTCAGTGGCCCTAGGTGGACGTAGGGCCACATGGGTGCAATCTATGGCACCGAGCACTTTGGGGAAGTGTGCCACCCTGTAAAAGTCCTGGACAACGGCCTGCCTTTCTGCGGGTGTCTGGACATGTATATGTGCCTGCGGACTGAGGGACGCGCTGTCATGGTTGCTAATACCTGGTGTTGGCAGCGTGACTGCGTGGCCTGTGAGACCCCCCCCCACTATGGCAGTAGTCCGCTGAAAAGACCCAGTGGCCACAAAATGCAGGACATTGAGCACCTTCTCCAAAGGGCTCAATGCTTGGGAGCAGAGGGTCGGGGATGTTAGGTCATCTTCCCACTCCCTGACCAGGTCTAGGATGATATGGGGTGGAAACCTATACTTGCTATAGACGTGGTCATCAGGCATCCCAAAAAGGCTTGTCCGTGGTGAAAAAATGCATGACCTGGCTATTCTCCTCCTCCTGCGGTGTCCCACGATCAGTGCTGGGACAAATGGGGCATTCAGCGTAGCTGTATGAACGTGTTTGTTGTTTGCGCGCACTTTTATGCTGTGCGCGGGGATGCTTCCGCCTGCCTTCGTGTGGCGGACGCGTTGACGCCTGTCTGCGTCTTTTGCCGTGCGCAGGTTTCCCGTATTGGAATCCATGAATACGGGTTGTTCGCGTGCATGTGGGCATTCCGTGTAGTTCCCTGCAGTACTTCCCCAGTTACGCCTTCTTTTTCACATGTTATTCCCCATTCCGCGTGTTACGCCGACTGTTCCGCCCACTTTTGTTGTGTGCGCTGCGCTATGTGCGCTTTCGCTGTGCGCTTAGCGCACGCTGTTTGGAGACGTGTGCGCCAGCATGCACCATGCACGGATTTGGCGCACAACCAGTGGGAAAGTAGCGCAGCGCCTTCCTTGAATTGCACGCGTGCGCGTGCGCTTTCTTTCTCCCGCTTGCGCCTCCTTGTGCCTACTTGCGCTGGGATTTTCGGTGCACGTTTGTTCCATGAATCGGCCCCTTTATTGGAGCTATACATGTTCTACTCGAGTAATAAATATGTCTTATCCAAGTCTGCCTTCAGCCACCACTTGATTTATAAGCAGTAAGGCTGTCCCTTCCTGAAGTCCTGACAAAAACAAGGATTGGCAAAGTCAACAGTTTTGGCTTATGTATAGATATTAAATAGGCATTTGCCAGACACTGCCATTATATGCCCAGGCATGCCTGGCAAATGCTTTTCCCCTCACTACTCAAAAGCCAAAACTGTTGGCACTGCCAATGCTTGTTCAAATTGTTAACGTGTTTACTCTGTGCACGACTCAGCTACTTATGATGTGTAAGCTTCAGAAATATTTAAAAAGCAAAAAGCAAAACAAACGTAACCCCAATGGACTTAAGTGCTGGAATTGTTCTCTTTTCTTTGCCATGCTAGTGCCTTGAACCTGGTTTGCTGGTAATAGTTGTGTTCAATAAAACCTTCCTTACCACTACTACTGCCACAACTTCTATTACTACTGTCGCTACAATCACCACTACTATTACTCTGAGTACTATTGCTTACTATTGCTACAACCTCTACTGCTTCTGCTACTACTGCTACTACTACTGCTAATATTACTACTGCTACTATTGATACCGCTGCTACTACTAATACTACTTATACTACTGCTACAAAACAATGGAATGTATTGGGGCATTGTGCAACCTGCCCTTATATGTAATAATATTATCAAGACTACAAATTCTCAAATTGTCATGCAGCTCTAATTCTCCAATTGCTGACTTCCTGGGAAATGGGACCGTTTATTAAAATGTAAAAATACTGACAACAGAGTTTCTCTTTAATCTTCCGAGACATAAAAGAAAAAGAGAAGAGCAGGTAGCACGCAGGTAGTCATACACTCTGTTCTTTTCCGGCCACTCTGCTAGCTAAAGATTACACCGTTTTTCGTCCATTAGAATACGAGGGGAAGAAACGTCGGTAAATTGTTGCAAAATAAATAACAGATGTTCGACTCTTTGTTTATCTAAACCTGCAGAATTGTCACCGAACAAAGCTATCCATCTTCCCTTGCCTTTACATTTTCATGAAGATCGATGCTGCATGGACAGATAGATAGTAAAGCTTCTACTCTTTACTGTATTGTATGTTTAGCCTGGTATTTTTACTTGAATTCCACATACATATACAGGGTAAACATGTGCAATTATGCAGAAAAAAAACACACATAAAAACCTAATTAGCAACACAACTCACAAACTGCACACTGTGGCATATCTGCTCAAGAGGCGGACATGAGGTAATTTCAACCGTCAAGTTTTATTTCATAAAGAAAATGAGGCCTGCTCTGTCCCTAGCTCTAAGAAGTTGTTTTTCCGTGCTCTGCAAAGGAAACCATAAAGAGTGCTCGTCAGGATGTCTGATTAACACAAAAAGCTACTCTGACCAAGGCCTAGTCTATGGTGAATTCTGTCCCTACCACTCCCAATTAGGATAACACAAACTCAACCAAACAGGGTCTGGTCCCAGCATTCAACTGAATCTAGGAAGTAATGACTGTCTTCTGACCCCGAGCCAAATGTCCCTTTAGTTTCTCCCAGGCCACTTGCTCAGTGAGATGGTCCAAAGTTCAGGTTTTCCCAATGTCTCTTTATTCTTCCTCTCCTCCTGGTGTAACAGTCTCTGTGAGTCAGCTTGTAATAGCTCAGTCCTGAAATGTAGTGTCTCTCATCTCACCTGGGAGGTTTGTTGCTCACAACTTGCCTTGGGGGTCCTTCTTCTCTCACCCTGCCTTGGTGTTCTGCTTTTCACACCCATTCCTGTGCTCTCCTGTCCCTCAGCACGCCTAGGAGTTTCCTGTCTCTCAACCCGCCTTGGGCTATCTTGCCTTTTACCCCATCAGAGAATATCTTGTGACTTGCCCCATCTTGGGTTGTCAAGTTTCTCACCCCTTTTTGAGTTAGCTGGTTTCTGACCCCTTCTTGGGGTATCTTGTTTCTTGCTGCATCTTGGACTTACAGGTGGCTCGCTCTTCCTTATAGTTGCTGATTTTTTGCTGCATCTTGGGCTATTTATCTTCTTATCCCTTCTCAAGTTATCAGGTTTCTAATCTGTGCTTGAGGTGTCTGGTTTCTCACCCCATGTCGAGATGTGGCCGTGCCCCTCTGCCCTCCTCACGGTCCCTGGGCACATGGCATACCTTGTTCTCTGCCTTGGTGTTCCTCGGAAGAGGCATTATCCTCAGCCGATCTAGAACCGTGACTCCAGTTTCCCTCCCCTCTTCCTTGTTGCTTCGTTTGTGTTGTTGCTTCGCTTGTGTCAGTTTTTCCCATCAGGGCTCGATGGGACTTCAGCATTGGTTCTGGGATGCACCAGTCGACCGGTTCTCGGGTGGTCATGTCTCTTCTTCTTTCAGTGGCACCAAGCTTCTGTGGCTCCCAGATTTGTCGAAGGCAGCAGCGCTCTGCTGGCTTTTCTCGCTCCTCCAATCCTCATGTGTGGTGCTGCTTCCCTGCTCCTTCTCAAAGGGGATTTTCCCTCCTCTGTGATAGTCTGCAGAATTGTGTCCATCTCTCTCTCTTCATGCCAGTCTCACAGGATCTTCATGTTCATCCCGGGGCAATCCATTGGTTTGGCGCTTCATGCAAGGATGGCAACAGAAAAGAAAGGGTCAGAACCTACACCAGCCACTTCTCTAGGGATATTCACACAGTTGGCTCTAGCAGTCGCCATATAGACAATACAAGTATTAGCTTCATGAGAGAAGGGAGGGTAACACATATCCCTGTTCAGGGTTTGCCTGTCCCGTAAGAGGGTGGCCACCCCCACAGGGATCCTGCTTGCCCTGTCTCCTAGGGAGTGTGCAGCTTAGTGAGCTTGCCTTCTTAGTCACAAAGTGTGGCTCTCCCTTGAGGAGAGGGGATAATTTCACAGAATTAGTCACAACACCTACTCCAATATTGAAATATTTAAGAGGAATCTCAAATGTATGGAACAGCAGAGCCTTTAGAGTCAACCATAAATTAGTTGTGTGACATGATCACCAAATAAACAGCATCATTACATTAATGCTTGTTTGCAAAATGGCTTCCGTAGTTCAGTATTGACCTTGTTTGTTTGTTTGTTTATTATTTATAATGCACAACATACCCAGGCGTAACAGGGCGCAGCAGTTACACGTATATGCGAAGCTTGGTTACAAAGAGATATATAAAAATGACATGCAGGTAGAAATTACAAGGTGATTATACAGAGAAAATATATTTACAGGCCTAGTGAGCATCAAGTGAAATAGTGGGCTATTCCCAGAGAGGTGTATACAAAATAAGGTCTGGTGTGGGGATAATTACAAGGTGCAGGGATAAATGCATGACTACTGTCAAGGCAGGGAGCATGTTAGGTCATATGAAAGTTACCAGGGCGAGGGCCGATGAGAAACTGGATAGTGGTTATGAGTACTGGTTATTGGATTTCAGCCATGTGATGGTGTTGGATCTAAACTTATAGTATGTTTGGTCTATTCTTAGACTATGGGGTAACGTGTTCCATAGTTTGGCTGCTTTCACTGGGAAACTGTTGCCTCCAAAGGTGGATCGTTTAAATCTTGGAATGGAAAGTTGATCTCTATTAGCACATTTTACTGGTTTTGTGGAAGTTCACTTATGAAATCTCTCAGCCAAGTAGATAGGTGCAGCATTGTTGAGGGTTGGTTTTATGCGAGGGAAAGAGGCATACCAACAGAGCAGAAGCCATGTCAATAGGCACCTGATTCTAGATACACTGCCATTATCTGAATGGCACTGAAAGAAACAAAGGACACAATTCCACTTGCACAACCTGCAGTTATGGAGCAGACATACTTGGGGACGTACCGTGAGTTGCGCTATCGAAAGGAGTAGGGGCAGAAGGACAAGAAACCAAAGACATTAAGGGATGTTTTGAGGGAAAAAAACATCATCGGCCCACTTCACTAATTCACAGTTAGATATCCAAAGTGTCATTGCTGCCTTATGTACCATTTCCAAATACCAAGGAAGATCATCTCCAAACAAAGTCTGCAGGGAAGCAAAGGTATGTCTGACACATGAAACACCTGTTTCTCCACTGCCCTCACCCTCATTTTCACCTGTGGATTTGGTAATTGTCCATTTGTACAAATGTCACATTCAGAATCTATACTGAGCTCCACATTTCTGATGCTAAGTGTGAGAAGCAGTTTGGGGACTTCACAGGAAGTCAGCGTCTATTTTCCTGAGACACCATTGTGTGGGCATCTCCTTCTTTATCTCTTCTTGATGCCTCCTCCAAGAATCTATTAGTAAAACCTCCCCATTCCTCAAATCAAGGTTTCTGACCAACTCTCTTAGAGTTTGCTGGATACCCTCTCCTACCAGGTTGAGTTACATTTTTTATTATGAGTGGCAGGACACTTTGTCAGTTTGACGCTGGTGGAAAGCACTGGTCATTTCTAGAAATTCAGATACCTCTTCAACTTGATGTTGATTGACGAGATCTGCATGTTGGGTGGCAGGACTCAGCAAACTTCTCAAAAACGATCTGATCCATGGCCATTGGATAACCTTCTTGCTGATGTCATCTGTCAAAGGAATTCCTAACTAAATAAAACAGTGCTTGAGGCATGCCCACTGGATCAAACATTTGGACTGTCACCTTGATCCTATGTTATTCTGCAGCACGCCAAATGCTTTAGGAATATGCAGAGTGCAATGCTTTAAAAAGGGGGGGGGGGCTATCTAGCTGACCCATTGGTTCTCTGACATCCAAAATGGCCAGTCAAATGTTCAAAGGTAATTGATGAGAGGCTGCTGTAAATCTAATCTAGTAGCTGATTAAGGACTGTATGCTTTCTTCCAAACGTTCTTTCTATTGGGTTTGCATACCCCTGTAGATTTATAACAAGAAATTGCAATGTTCTGTGCCTTGTTCCTGCAACAACAGTTGTCTCATTTTCAGGGTTCCTTCTAGCTGCTCCAGCTTGGGTTGGTACTGATGCATTGACTTCTGCGTCCTATTATTGAAACCATTTGTAAATACAAACAGCATCAATACAGAAAAGCCAAAGTGACTGCATGATAGTTTGAGGGAAAATGTGATGATTGTTTAATTTCACCAATCATCAGCAAGAAATCTAAAGTTGCAGGGCTTCCCTGTGGAGGCTTTCAGTCTCTTGAGAGAAAAGGGTATTTTCTCCTCTCAGCATTCTTCAGTCCACTTCATCTATATGGTTCCTGTCAGGTAGGAACCTGCCAGGAGGACAGGTCAGGGGCCATGTGTTTGTCTTGGAACCAGGACAACACAGAGCAACACAGGTTTGAATCCCGGGCCTGCATAGAGACTGTTCTGCAGTATTAAGTGAATCATGAAATAATCCCTTGCACACCTTTTCACTCCTTGTTTTATCTCTGTCCCGCCCTAAAACTGCTTCTTCTTCTCCGTCCATCAGCATCAGTGCCCAGTGCTAAGGAGTAGAGCACTACACTGGTATATACAGCATTTGCTTAGGTGTTATAGGGTAGGGAGCAGGGCTCTGAGCACAGGCCCTCAAGCATCCCTGGCAGTACATTTCTCTAAGTGGCTAGGATTGATGAGAAGGGTGAATGGGAAGGGCTTCTTGATTGGCAACAATGCAGATGCCAGGCAATGGTAAGGCCCCACACAACTATGCTGTGTGTACAAGATCCACCTTCCTGGCTCTATACATATGCTACACACCATAGTATAAAGTCACCTAGATGAAACTCGGCACACAATAGGGACTGTGGCAGACTTGCATCACCTATCAATCACTGTTCCTGGTGTGTATGTGACCATGGATGCATGCATGAGAGACCTTTAAGAAAATATGTAATGCCACCCAAGACCTTATTATCAGATTACCCCTTGATACATGCACACAAATATCTCCAGGAAATGTAGCATTCACCTGATAGGCTTCTAGAATTACATCACACCACATGAGCTTGCCAACAGGCATAACTGAACGGGTCACTTCGCCACATGAAAGGGAATGCAACCACATGGAAAGGGACCCATCAAGTTTGCAATCAGTGCCATCCCTGATATGCTCTGATACAAACTCACAGAAATAGCACAGGCCACAAGACACACTTTTGTGTGCACCCTCTCAGGGGCGCACATGGGAAATCAGAGCCAGTCAGCAATGTAATATCAGCGGGGCCCCTCATCACATGTCATGAAATCCTGTGGCATGTGGAAAACAGCCAACCCTCAGACCCTCCAGCTGCCTCTCATGAATATGAGGGAGAAGTGCTTTCCCTCATAATGCATTCTGGTTCAGGAAAGATCTTATATGTGTGTTATTCTCAACTGACAAGTACACCACTCTATGTTGTCATTCCAGCCACCACATGTACACAAAGGATAGTCAAGATGTGGAGCATTTGCACCCTCCTTGAGAACCTTCCGTGGTATATCACCCCAAATTGTGTGCATTGCTATAACCTGAGAGTCTGGAGTTAACGCATCAGCCAACAACACACTGCCCGGATCTCAAGAACTGCCCACTGGCAGCGCATGACCAGCCAGCAGGGGATGACTAGGACCAGGTTCTGTCGCCTACATGCCTACCTCCTGTACCCATGGCAAGCAGGTGTTCATCTTTTTCCCTACTTGATGACGCACACGAACCATCCTTGGCCAGCTTTCTGGTATTGATAACAGTATCTGTGTGTGGGCAAAGGTACCATGTGAGCAGTGGCTTTGCTGAATGTTTGGGGGACATGACATCTAAAGGAAAGGGTCCCCCGCCAAACGAGGGGGACAAAATGGTGTGCCAGAAAGTTGGGGGGACAAACACCTTTGTCCCCCCTAAAATGACGCCCATGCATGTTAACGTCCTGTGCAGCCTGGATAATGACCAGGCGTGGACTGGGAAACAAAAGAGGTCCTGGAAATAGTTTTGAAAGTTGCCCCAAATTACACATTTTTAGCACACCCAACTACTTTTCCATTAATAATGTGGAAATAAAGGGCCAGGATGCAGAGGCCCACCGGGAAATCTCCATAGTACCCTGTCGGCCAGTCCACCCCTGGTAATAACTTCACCTTCAGGGACTACTCGCTCCTGGTGCACTGCTACATTATCACTACCGTAAGAACAACATGGGAGCTAGAGGAATATTGTAGAGGAAGGACAAGATGACCAGGCCTCCCACAGTCACTTTCTATGGCACCATGTTCGGCAGATGGACAGGCAGAGGAATTAATGAGGCTATCCAGACACAGACGAAGGAGACTCTCTAGAAAGTGCTAAGGAAGGCTACTCCCATGGGTTCTCACTTTATAACGCATGATATGCAGGGGTTGGATGTGGCCGCGGTCTCCGACAAGATGCACACAATTCACAGAGGGTCATTGGACTCACACCGGTGTGGTTGCATCAAATGGAATGGAATGGTACCAGATCCTAAACCATTCCTATCAATGACAAGGGGATCAAAAATAGAAGGCACAGTAGACAACATATCATTATACCTTAATTACAGAATAAGTTTGACATGAACACAATAAATCAAGTGCCAGTATTCCTGAAAGTTCTTGGATTATCAAATAACAATCCATCGGTCCCCTCGCTGGAAGGACCCCCACTCTGGGATTATTGAACCAGGAATCTGTTATCCCACATCCTATCGTCTTTCCCTTCTCTTCACAACTAGATACTTATCATACGATTTTTTAATTTACCAATTAGTGCAGTTTTTGTTGTGGTCACCCGTGTCACGTCACACTCATAATGACAATTATTTGTATTTTGAAGCACGTTTTGAACAAAGACGTATGCCCAGGAAGATTGTCATGCAAGGCCTGTGGAAAAAACCGCAGTCTATGCACAACATAGAGCCAAGTGGAGGAATCGGGGCCCTTAGGGTCCCGGGGGGAGAACCACTGACACTCCTGCTACCCCCTGCCTATGCTCTGGGGTCTGGGGCCCTTGCAGAGCAGGGTGATCAACAGAACCGATGTCTGACGTGTCACTGGAAAGCCGTTTGCAATACAGCCATTTCTTTTCTTATTGTGATTTCTATAAGTGCCACGTGCAGGGGACACTCTTGCATCAGGGCCTTGTAGAAGGGAATGGTAACAGGCAACAGGACAGAACACAGCAAGTGGTGTTTTGAAGAGGAGTAGACACGTAAGGAGAGGAATACAGGACACTTCAATAAAGGGTATAAGCATTCCATTATGGTCTTTCGGGGAACCTACCTCCCTGAGAAGCTACATCCTAGCTGTACGCTGGTACAATGGTAAACTAGTGATTTTGGGATGATAGGAGTGCTTTTCTGAGAGCTGCTTGAAGTGAATAAAGTTCAGTATTCAGTCTGAATTTTAAAGTGGATAAACCACTTTTGACCCATTTTCTGTTCTGACCTCCCTCTTTATTTCACTATCCTTTATTGTTTTTTTTTGTCCTGCATCTTCTCAAGCCCTAGTCCTTCTCACTGTTTTTATTATTTAAATATTTACATTTCAGTTTCTAATAGCTGCGCCTGGCCTTTCCTACACCGATCTAGTTCTCTCTCTCTCTCTCTCTCTCTCTCGCTCTCCCTCTCTCTCTCTCTCCCTCCCTCTCTCTCACATTGTCTCTGTCTCTCTCTGTCTCACTCTGTCTCTTTGGACATGGGTTGGAGTCATGCGATTAGGCATGAACAACCTATAGGCAACGAAGCAGCTGCTAGTAGCTGCGCGCCAGAGGAAGATAACAGATCGGCTCATTTAAAAAAATATATGGGCACCTTTTTCTCACTACTATAGAAATGGATGAACGGCACGGATGTGTCCTTTGTCACTGTTAGCTTTTCTGGTGCTTGCATGGTTGGCTGAAGGAGTTCCTACATGTGACTCAGTGTTATGAGGTTGCCTTGCTGTGACATAAAGTGATAGTCAAGCAACAAGCATGCCATTGCCGTAGGTGGTCCACCATGCAGCCCCCAACACAGGTACACTGAGCTGGTCAACCGTGGAACTATCAAGGCATATGTTATCAGAGTATCACACTATCTCCCCTTCTTTCTGTTCCAGGTTTGCAGCATAACCTAGAATGTATCAACATGTCCACAGCACTCCTCCCTACCTAGTGTTCCCCAACTACATGGGCATTTCACAGAGTCTATTCTAGACCGGGCCACACCTGGCTTCACAGAATGTCTGCCTTGAATCAATAGGCTGGAGTTTCCCCCATCGAAAAATGTGTAAGGTAATCCCTGATCCCAAGCCACCATGAGTTAACTGGATGGCTGGAGCACACCTTGAGCACATCACCCAGCCAAACACTATGTGATATTTACTACCTGTCGTCCCTCTAACTTGCTTCACATAGACAATCCGTTTGATGCCAAATATGCTTAGAGCATACCCTCCTTGTTACAATACCCATCTGTGGTCCACCTTAATTTAACTGGATGCACACAAGCTATCACATAACATTCCGTTCTGCTCCTGGATTGCCCCATCAATTTGTCTGCAGCAGTTCACCTACTTTCTCGCCCTCTTAGCTTCTCCCTACTCCTTTCCTACACAGACTAAGGTCTGGACACTCCAGGTGGGCGTGTCACAGTTTACCAAACGCCAGAGAAGCCAGGTGCTTTAAGACTACTGCAGTGGGGACCTGATGCAGTATAAATGCCTTGTAACATAACATAGCATAGACGTAAAGACACTGTTAGTCCACCTCTGAAGTTGTGCTTTTTGGAAGTTTATAATAAAGAAAAGATGTGGGAAGACCTATAACCATTGGAGAAAACTGTCCAAAAAAGATATAGTCGATACTGGTTTTTTATTGAAAGATTTCTTTTTTTTCTTTCTTAACATTATTTCCTTATTTTCTTACAACTTTGTGACTGTATTGAGTTCTACTTCGATTATTCTACATAATTATTATCATTTAAGATCCATGTTCTCCACATTATTTTTCACTCTTCCTTCCGGAGAGTCCTCACCATTAAAATTAGGTGATCTCAGCTCCAGTTGACTTTGTAGTTGCTCCAGGAATCTCATTGTTGCAATCATCAATGATTTACTTTCAGTCATAAGTAGTTGTTTCCACCATTCTTCCAAGTTATAAGTCTGATAGTTTGTCATCTCCTTCCCTAGACAGTTCTCAGGTTGAAGTCTTAATTCGGTGCAATTCAACACAAGATGTTTTAGGTTTTCTTCCCCTTTTGCACAGAATCTACACATTACGTTTCCTGCTGGGATCAAACGTCGATTCCTCAAAATTTCCTTTGTTTCTACTAAGTTCAGACAAAACCTTAGATAATATCTTCTTAGACGTTTACACGGTGAGAGAGTCAGATAATTCGGGAGCATATTAAGTTTTTTAGCTTCTTTAGGTTGGTTTAGCATCGATTTTTGGGTTGATCTTTCCTCTCCAATTTCGATCCAGTCAAGATCCAATAATTTCCTTTTCACAGCCTCTGGATTGTACCATAAAGTTATCTCATCCGTCCCCAATTGATTGAGGAGCACTCTACATTGTTGTTTCCATTCACTTAAGGCAGATTTTCTATGCAGCTCCTTTTCCATCAAGAATTTAAGAGGTGGCAGATTCGCCTCTTCATGAGTCTTTCTGAATAGCGCTAATTTGTTCCATGCAATTCTTGCATTCAGAGTCGAGATCCCTACTTCATATAGGACACAAGCAGTCGGTGTGCTTTGGGGGATCTGAAGAATTTTCTTCCAAAAAAAGCCTTCGCACCTGGACCATATCTTATGGTCACAGCCAAATATGTTCTCTGCCCCGTAGATTAAAATTGGGGTGACTTTATTCTGATAGAATTTTCTTACTGGCTCGCACGAGTATTTCCCATATTTCTTTTGCATTATGATTCCTTGTGAAGTTAGTTGCTTACAGCTGTTTAGGAGTCTTTTCACCACGGGCTCGTCATTTACGCTGGAATTGATCATTGTGCCTAAGTATCTTGTGTATTGCACTTTTTCTAGTTTCATCTTTCCCATAAACCAGTTTGCTCTATTCAGTGATGATTTTCTTCCTCTTTTGTTCTCCAGGAGTAGGATTTCCGATTTGGCTACATTGATCTCTAGTCCGAGCTCTTCTGTATAGATTTTTAATGCTTTCAGCTTCCGCTGTAGACCGATTGGTGTGCGGTCTAGAATGACCATATCATCTGCGTACAGAATATGGTGTAGCTGGCTTCCATTCATAAGCGGAGGAAAAGATGTTACGCTTGCAAGGGCGGTTCCCACTTCCGAAATGTAGATAATGGGCACCCCTGTTTCACACCTCTCTCTGTTGGGATTGGCTTTATCAAATGTCCGTCGAAAGATTTCTGCATTGCCAGAGGTGGTGCAAAGTAATACCAAATTACATTTAGTGTTTGCACAAACAACCACTGACCTCATTGACACCAAACCTGGAGAGAATTTGGTGTTTAGTCAAATTAATCAACTTAAATTGAGATAAAATACAAATCTTAGAAAGTATATTTCAGTGGAGTTCACAGTTTGTGAATGCAAATTCAAATTAAAATGAAAAACCTTTCACACAGTGTAGCACAAACACACTTGATGGATTGCATTTAAATTCAGGCGACAGGTTTGCAGGCAGGGGCACTGTGCCTGGGAATCAATGTCTTCCCAAGACTACACTGCATAAAGTGTGATGCCCCAGCAGAAGCACTCCATAGAAAAAGTGTCCCACAGGAAATGGCCTGCTTCCATGTCATTTGTATATGTTGCTCGACATGACCTGTGACCATTTTATTTATTTATTTCTAACTCGCTGAAAACCCACAGGCATCAGGGCGTACACATAGAAAATATATATATATGTAACGTTCTCTCTCTTTCTTTTCTCTCCCTAATCATATTTATCTTTTCCCAATATCTTATTTTAACTGTTCCTAATTGTGATGAATACAAATATTGGGGACAATAACTTAATGTTTGTGATGATTTGTGTAACGTGTATTGGATCAATAATTGATAGAAACGTATTGTTAAATTCATTAAATAACAGCGCATTTCTGAAGCCTTGAGAAGAACAGCGGTCGAAACAGGTGTCGGCTTAGCACTACTATATTAAAAGAAACATTAGAAACACTATTAAGAGTTGTTAAATAGAATTTTTCATTTTAACATTCATTTTGGGAGAAGCGCAGAATATTCTGGGTAGCAACTACATTTCGCCACAGTATTCATACCCATGTGGCCCCGGCCATAATCCATTGACATCCTTTGTAGCTATTGCACACGCTAAACACAATCCCCCATCCTCCTTTGACCCGAGGCATTTTCGCATTTGTGTTTTTTAATCAGGGAAGACATTTTGTGATGTTATCTGTGATGTCATAAGTGATGTCAGGAAGTACATGATGGAGGACTATTTAAGGTTCTGCTCATAGCCATAACTACAGCATTTCAGAGTTTCTTAGGTTTTACACAGTGACCTTAGCTACACGGCTGGCTCTGCATGGCCACCAGGTACCTTGCCTGAAGCACAAACCTCAGCCATGCTGTGGGCACAGGGAAGCAACCTGCAGTGCTCGTTGGGTCAACCTAAAGTGGCCATATGGCATGGTCTGTAGCCATTCCCTGAGCATCACACCCATGCCAGCGGTACCCACTGTGTCTGACCTAGTGCCTTTCCTAGCCGGCATTCTGCATGAGGCGTGGCCTTCTGATGCATTGGCAGAAACGTACTGTGCAAACCTCCCCTTTCTATAGCTATTATCATGATCATAGAAAGTGAGGTTGACTACGATGGCAGATACACACTATCACTAATCATAAAGGAGGGCAGGGCTAGTTAATATCAAAGCACAGAATACCATGGCAGGCATGCACCAGTTTATAGGGTACAAACAGTAGGCCTTACAAACAAGCTCACAGCATCTAAGATAAAAAATATGCATAGACTGAAATAATTGTTTTCAGTGTTTACTCCCCTTCATAAATTGTAGACTACATGATACAAATAAAAACAGCTATGGATTTTGATGATTGGTTTTAATATCTAGCTTTTTTTTCTTGTTCATATTCCATTTTTATGGATATATTTTAAAACATTTGAACACAAAAATGAAATGTTTAATTCTGGGCACTCGTATTGTGGAATAAGAAGGGTATACAAAAAAGCTGTTTGATTAAAGAACGTGCCAACTCTTAAGTAGGGACCAAGTCCATTCTATACTGCTCACTGCTGCATGCAGTACCACACATTCTGAGGAAAGGCTGCGCATGTCTGAATGTTTCTATCAGTCCAAGTCCCTTTGTATTAGACTAGACTCAAAGGAGTCGCACGTACTCTAGGTACACATAAACTAATTAAGGAATTAATTTGCATGGGTACATATTGATTTGCTTGGCGCGTGCCGCGTGCCGATATTCATTGCTAGATCAACTAATTACCTTTGAGCTTTAATTGTCTACTCAATGTAGACCTTCACTGGAATCCATACCTTGTGTTGGACTGATGTCAATGTGTCTTGACTTTCCATCTCAGACACGGGGTTCATTGTTTTAAGGAAATGGGGTTCTTTAGACGGGCCTATTGATTCTTAGCTGCCATCAGTCGCGATGCTTCAATGCAAATGAAGAAATTCCGTCCAACGCGAACCGTAAAACAAATTGAATCCAAATTATGATCCTGCCGCAGATCTAAAATTTATGGATGGTTCAAAATACAGTGATTGATGCAGGAAGCCCCGTCTAGCCTGGTTTAAGAGCTGCAGCCATGGCCTAGTTGATATTCTGAAAGATGTTCCCACCCCAACATTGATTCATCAGAGCATGAGTGTGTTTAATTGGAACAGACAAAGGCGCTGTGCCTTTTGCATGAGTAATACGGTTCTCTACATCCACTAACCAATTTTGTCAGCATTTGTCAACACCGTCATAGTTAATTTGGTTGGGTTACACTTTAATTATAACCTTCTTTTTTGTGTTTCATTTGAGAGTAGTGAACAAAATCTTTTTGCCGGCTTAAATAAAGAGCATTTTTCCCCAAATATTTTGGGCCATTTGGCGATCCTAACTGAAAGCATTTATTTCTTTGGTGACATTATTTGAATGTTAAATTAACTCTATAATATATAGAGATACAAAATATATATAAACCCATATCTGATGATATGATATGACATGGCATTTACAACGCGCCTATACACAAGTGCTTCAAGGCGCGACGCGCAAAGGGAGGGGGAACAGAGGGAAGACAGAGACAACCATCCTACTAGGCCAGGTGTCATTCAGATCGTGCAAGTGCAGGGGGAGGGGAAAGAGGAAGTGGGAGGGGGTGGGGACAGTGCAGTACATGGGGTAATAGAATAAATAACAATAAGAGAACTAGGGCCAGCTGGTGGCAAGTGCAAGGGTAAGTGCAAAGATCAGGTGTCAAGTGCTGGTGATGTATGGTATGATATGGAATCTGAAGTGCGCTGAACTCCTTATTGGACAACCAGAGCAAATTAAAATAGTGATGTTTGCAGAGCATCTGGAGGAAACAGCGGGGGATGCTTATGCAATGTGCACTAGTGTGCATGGCGCACAGTTTAAGCAGCAGTAGGTAACGTGATAACCTCTCAAACAACAACGCAATGTCATGTTATGCAGGCAAACGTTATGCAATACACGCCCTGATGTGTAGACTTACACAGCCTTATTTCCATGCTAATATGTGCATGACAGACGCACAATGATTGTGAGCCAATGAGGCAGCTCTTGCATAAGCCCCATTTCTATTGAAAATGTTGGGCAAATGCAGTTTCCGGTGCAAAAAGGACAACACAGCTTTGCTCCCTTATGAAATGATAACTAACAAGGGTTACAATTAGCACAAACCTGACCTGCAACGCACACGCCAAGGTTTTTAACCGTGCTGCCGAAAGAAATGCAGTTGGGGAACAAACAAAAAAACGTAAAACATTTTTTCTGCAAAATGGTTAAAAATCTTCAAAATGGCGTTGCTGCTGCTAAGTGTGCTAATTGTGATATGTGTTTAAGTACCTTTCATGTCTAATTTATGCATTGCACATTTTTTAGATAGAATGATAGCCTACGCCTTTAAGGGGGAGCTGAAAAAAAAGCAATTTTTTGTTTTACCAAAGAGTGGTCTTGTGCTCGTTTGATGATAATTAATAACGTGCAATTTAACCTTATTGACTTAAGCTATTACATGTGTTTCTGTTGTAATTTTAAGTTTATGGTATTTTGTGAACAGTGAACAAAGACAGACTAAACTATCAACAGATTTTTAAATGGGAGGCCAACGTTCAGTAAGTCCTACACGAATATGTTTAGGTTATTTCAGAAAGGGATGGATACTGAGTTATCATAGTTTAATAATATATTTTCACATTTAAGGTGGAAGCTCTATTTCATGCTTTTCTAAAACTACCATAACATTGAGGGTGTTTGCTAAATATACCCCAATTCCTCAACCAGAAGGATGCCAGACTATACTGCATTGACGAATTCTAACGAGGGTGCAGGGTATGTGCAGCTGTATGTATCATGGAGAACTGCCTGTCTTGGTTCGATATGGTGAACTTCCAGTGATGGCAACTGGGTGACACTAATGTACGTGGGACTAATCTGAAACGGCTTATTCTACTTTCAGATTTCTGGTGGGGGGGGGGGGGGGTTTCATGCTCTTTTGAACCCACCTTGGCAATGATGCTGTTTGCCTTTTCACATTCCGAAGGACAGTTCTTGTCACTACCATTTCATGAACTGTTGCCCTGTTGATACTCTGGTAAAAATGAACTCTTCACTGAGGATATAGTTGTCGTTCATTTGAAAGATGGACGCACGGGTCAACATTTTGAAAATATTAGGCATCTAAAATAGATCACATGATGCACTTATAGGTGCTTGACCTTTGGAAATACACCTGTCGCTTTAGTCACAAAGGAGATCTGCATATTTCCAGATGTAGTTTACCATCCCTAATATTGCATTGGCATGCCCACTAACACACAATAGTGCCAGGAGATTGCTCCCAGCACCCACATGGCTCACATTAGGAAAATACAATTGCTATATCCCTATTGTGAACTAGAAATGCAAGTGGCAGAGCAGTGGTTCACATCACTTAAAACATACAGTTAAGGGTCAGAAAAACCCTGTTAAGCACCTTTCAAATCACACCTTGCATGCGTTCAAATGCAAAAAACTCCAATTTCACATCCTGCATTTGCACAATTGTGCAAATGGGGAAAAAGGGCATCTCGACATGTGTATTTCTAGCTCCTCGTTTATTGCATGATAGTAATGTCTATATACCACTCGATCATTAACAAACACTGGTGTGACCTGGGGCAAAGGTGTCAGACTAGATGTTTGCTGGATGATGCTGAGTAGATGTGCACTGTGGTTCTTGATTCCCTGGCGATGGTTTTGTTTTTTTCATGGAGTCTGAAAAAATTCCAGAGAGTGTTGGGTCTCAGTCCCAGAGGGGAGTGGGTGTTTGGCTGATGCGTTTAGGAGACCTAGGTTTTTACCCCTTGCATTTGAAAATTAATATTATTATAGACCTGGATTAATGCAGTGCACTTGGTTAGTCCTTATGATGATGAGATTAAGATAATCTGTGTCAGGATGTATGAGAGCTGTTTCCCACATTGAGAGAAGGCTTTAGTTATTTCAGGAATGAATGGAATCTGGCAAGCTTGCACGAAATGCTGACCATACTGTGGTGTTGTCGGTGGGATGCGCCTGCAATAAAAGCAGTAGGTCCCCCCATGATGATGATCTCATCCGGGGGTTTCTGCCCAAAGACGAGTGCTTTCAGTGGTGCACAACCTACAAACAGCAAAAGGAAGCTGTTACTTGCAACAGTTGGGAGTAACACGGACGCCAATTGAATGGGCAGGCTGGAAAGGTCACATCATCATCCCTCATCACCTGCACTGACCGTATTCCACCCAACTGGTCTGACCACGCAGCCATTTCACTATCACTCACCCACTTGACTATGGCCCACAAACATCAGGCTATAGGCAAGCTTAATCAATGCCACTCATACAAAACCTTCCCGGTCAATGAACTAGAAGCAAACTTTGCAGACTTTCCTACCACAGAGATTGCCTCATGCCTCCTAAAATGATAAAACAACTCTGCTCTGAAACTGGTGGACAATCATGCTCCAGAGCTGGGTGTTCTCTCAGACATTGCTTTAAAATGAGTAGCAATACCCTGGAGATGGATGGGGATGCAGAGTTTATTCATACATCAATAATCAAGACGGCTCAAATAGTTTGGCAAAGTGAGTCTGTTTATAACAAGTCTCTAAAACAGGGAGTACAATGAATATCAGCAATCACTTGATCCTCTTACTCAAATCACTGTATAAAAAACTGTGCTCTTATACCCAGAATTGGTCATCAATGACATTTAACCTACTTTGCTACCAACGTCATTCTACGTGGCAAACTGCAAAAACCCAACAGAGGGAGTGATTGGCTCTAAGTAAATATCTAAGTATAAGTTCTATATCAGGAAGGTGATAGGGTATTTAACATCAGGTGGGGCAACTAAGCCCTACGCTCAAAATGGCCACTATGAACGTCGCTAAATACTCAACTTCCCATTGGCTACACAAGCTATAGGACCCTTAATTACGTTTTCCCCTATAATTGGTTGTCTTCTAACCCCCGCCAGTACATTTCCTCCTACGTCTAGCAGCATGCTTACTGAACATCCAGGTGCGGGAGAGCTCGTTTGAACACTAGCTTCTAACCAATTACTCTATCCATCCATCATCACCTCAATGATCCAGTGTCAATTAGTGCTTGGAAGATTGGCCTTGAGTTTGTACTGTGCTCTGAGAATTTTAAGGAATGTGGACACAGCCTGCCTTTGTGCGTAGGTGTGACCACCTCGATCGTCCAACTTCCTTCTTCCACTTGACTGAACACCATGAAATTGAGCTTTTCGTGTATTTGATTTTAATTTCTAATTGTCCTCTGACGTCTTTTGTTCTTGTCCAGATCTTCAGAACAGGAGTTTCTGTTCCTCCACACGATTTGTGTCCAATTCAAGTCTGCTCCAGTTTGATAAGACCATGGCTTTCTTGGCTCAGTCAACTCCTTTAGCTGAGATTCATTTTGTTAATTCACTTGCTTTTTAACTGTGACACACTGAAATGAGGCCTTCTTGCTTTTGTTCAGTACTGCTTATAATGCGTGGTGGAAACATCCATCCTTCATTTGTCCATATGTATCTATATATATATTCAGTAAAAAAAACATTGTTAATGGGACATTATGTTTCCACGTAAAACCAAAAAACCCTTGAAATTCGCCAGTTTTGGTAAGCTAAGCAACCATAACTCACGCCACCACTGTGCACTGCTAACACTAACACCCAGGACATCAAAGATGTTATCAAAAATGTCATTGATGACATCACTGAGATCCACCGCTCCATGCATATCCACATGCATGGTTACAAAGTACAGGTATGCATATTTTATTCAGAGTACAACTCCTATGAATCCATATAAAAAAGTAATGCCACTAAATCTGCATAGCCAATACATACATGCCAACGCTCCCGCTTTAAGCCTGAGACTTCCGATTTGTCATTGAAAAATTGCACTACTTCTTACTATCTCCCACATAACCTATACATACGTGCCAACCCTTCCGATTTACGCGCAAAACTCGATTTCTCATTAAAATGTCAAAATGTTTTACTGTCTTCCGCCTAAATTAATGCTACTTCCAATGCGATCGTACGAGAAAAATAAACGTTCTTGATTGCTGTGGTGACATCTCCCTCTCGGGTGCTCCCGATTTTTTGCACTCCTACTTATAATATGAAAGTATTCAAATTTTTCCTATTTACTGTAATAACCTATCACACCCATTGCTAAAAAGTCATTACCACACCCATAGAATGAAACGTTTTAACTGCAGCATGTACTCAATTTGCACCCAGGACTCTTAGCCCTCCCCACAACCTCCTGATCGATGTTCAATACTAGGGTGTCTCTATAGCTGTGATCTGCTGAAGTAGTTGTGGCCAGGGCCTAGAGTCTTGGGTGTATGGACGTATATATTAGAATCTATGGGCGTGCACTATATAAAACCCATATTGGCTTATAACTTCAGTGCTTATAACTTTGTTCTTGGGTGCATGGCCTGTTCGATACTACGGGTGTATCTATTGCTGTGGTATGCTACAGTGGTTGTGGCCTAGAGTCTTAGGTGTGTGGCCATAGATAAGCGAATGTATGGGCATGCACTATATAAAACACATGGTGGCTTATAACTCCAGTGCTTATCGCCACAAACACCACACAATATCACACCCATTGTGGCTTATAACGTCACTACGTATAAATTTGGTCTTGGGTGCATGGCCTTTGGCCTTTGGCCATGCACCCAACACTCTAGACCATCCCCACAACCACCTGATTGATATTTGATACTACGGGTGTATCTATTGTGGTGATATGCTGCAGTAGTTGTGGCCAGGGCCTAGAGTCTTGGGAGTATGGCCTACGGCCTACGGCCTATGGCCATGCACCCAAGACTCTAGGCCCTGGCCCAACCACCACAGCATATCACACCCATGGCGGCTTACAATTCAGTACCACACCCATAGAAACAACATTTTTAACTGCGGCATGTAGTCAATTTTAACATTCGCTAACACCACGTGTGTCCTTAGAACACTTTCAACTTGCCTGCACACAGCACGGACAGAAGTACTATCCTTATGAAACCCTTCATTTTCATTAATTACAAACATCCCAGACAGCGCGAGCATGGCGAAGAAGACTTCATTAGCACCTGCCGCCTAAACAAATACAGTATTTCACCCATCTCCTACTCTGTGAACCTGCCCAAGCACTGTGACACACCAAAACACTCCCCAAAACAGCATTTAGCCTCTGGTCGGCGCCGCGCTGTCGGCGGATCCAAGATGTCGGGCGCATCCAAACAATCTGACGCACATGACGCCTCACTCCAGCCAATCGGAGGACACGTCACGTGTCTGCGGTCATGACGCGAGCCCCTTAGCCAATCGGAATCTTGTCCGCGGAGAGAACAGGGAAGTGTGACCGCAGAGCGGACATAGATATCACACATTTTTTGACACATACTTTTTGGTCGTTTTAAAGAAAACTACTGGACGGATTGGCAACAAACGTACAAAAGCACGCTTTCGGGGCCAAAGTCCTCCTTCTGCCGCAAATTTGGTGAAAATCCATCCAGCGGTTTGGCCTGTATGTGTGCGCAAAGTTTTTCCCCCATTCACTCTATGGGAAAAGAAGACGTTTTGGGACCCCCTATAACTTCCCCCCCCCCCTGGACCAAACATCACCAAACTTTGCAGACAAATTCAGAGTGGCCAATATACTTTTTGTGCAAAGTTTGGTGAATTCGTCCAGGGAGAGCGAAGTTATAAGCTGCCCAAAAAGTGTTCTTCCTATGGAAACAGCAACTTAACCATAACTACACGGCCACTACTGTGGCCATGTAATATATGTTGGCGCTTGCCGCGATCTATCTATTAAAATAGCGTAAGGCTAGCTTCTTGATTGCTTTGCTGCCTCTGTTTCTGTTGCATCTGTAAATATTTAAACTAGCTAAATATCTTCATCAGGTCAGTGGCACAGCTTCTTCACCTTGATTCCAAGATGTCACTTATCCTTGGTGCGTTCTAGATGCCGTATAGTTTGTCTGCATTCTCTGGTCTTTATATCTCTTATATGGGCGTCAATTCAGTTCCTCATGATGTCACCATTCGTCTACATCATTCATCTTCCTTGCTTCTTCAGGAAGTTTTTTCAAATGGCCATCATATTGTCTTGTATGCAAGTATGATTTTCTCAATGGGTACTTTACCTCTCAGATTCTCTTAGGTATGGGTATTCATATGGGTACTGCACAAAGCCCACGCTCTTCTCTCTGTTGATTCAACTGTTCAGTAGAGGTCACGTACTTTGGTTTCCATTTTATAGGCAATAGAGGAGGGACAGTTGGAGTGGGGGTACTTGGCTCCTCCTCTACACTCCCCCCTGTGTCCGATTCATCGACCACTCTCTCATCATCTTTCATATCTAGACATCCTGATCTGACCAAATGCTTCTTAGGGATGCATATTTTTATGACTCCCTTCAGGCATCCAGCCGATTTCATATGCTCATCCTTGTTCCATGTCATGAGCATGTACTGGCCACTTGGACTGCAATAGATCCATCTTCCCACATACTTCTTATAGTCCTTTGGGAACAGGAACTTCGTTCCCTTAGATGCATGGATACTGGCCTTCACAAAGTCCCTGATTTCTTCATCAGTCAGATCTTTGGGCTTCCATCCTGGTTCAACATTATCATGATTTTCATCCCTATAGCTTTCTTTTCTGTCTTTCTGCACTGTGAGATTATTATCTTGATCAAACAGAATCCAAGCATCACCAACACTAGCAGAGCTCCAAGGAACTTGAACATGTCTGCCATCCATTGTGGAACCCTAGAGAAGAGTGATCCAAACCAGCTGTCATCAGCAATGTCTTCTACTTCGTCTATCATCTGGCCATGGAGTTTCGTCAACATGTCTATGACCTCCGTCAAGGTCCCATTCTCGTCATCATGAGAAGGTATGAATGTGCAACATGATTCTCCGATTTTTGCACTTACTCCTTCATCCATAGCTCTGATCATGTCCAAGACATATCTGTTCTGGAGGGTCATCAGTCTTATAGCTCTCATCTCTTCTCTGATTGCATTGAAACTCTTTATGGTAGTGTTGATTGTCTGCAGCAATTCCGATCTTGTTATCTGGAGCCACTTGGTATTTGCTCCTACCTGGATCCTTGGCATGAAGATCAACGTGAATACTGAAGAAGTCTGGCTGAACAGTCTGTGTTCATATGGAATAGAGTCAAAGGCTTCTGTTGATTTTGCTAAGAAGTCATTCTCCCTCTTGATTCTCTTTATACACTCCACAGATCTCTTCTTCCTCAGGTGAGCATCTGCTTTTGGAAAACTGTCAAGGATCAGATCACCTTTTGGAATCACTAATGCTGGAACATGGACATTCACCATTGTGCAGATTCCCCCCCAATCTTTAGGTAGCCTTATGTAAGATTTGGTTCCGCAAGCCCAATAATGATCCATGATTACTGCTGTTCCATGTACCACTCCTGGCACATCAAATATTCAACCACAGTTCTGATTCTCTCCCATGTTCTTAGTTCCATTGTTTCTGAAACACAGCTTAGAGTTCTCCAATGGTACTATCTGCAAGGGTCCTCCTCTGTCTTCGACCGATGTCAGTAGTTTAGCAAGTCTTGGCCATAATGACTTGCAGCCATTCTGTACTATGTCAACTGTTTCTTTATAGAATCTGATTATTACCCAGGCTCTGCAGATCTCTACTCCATCTTCCCATCCATCTGGTGATAGAACTGATCCCCAGATATGCATCTGTCTTCTGTTCTTCCATCTTCGAATTTCTTCTGTAGATTCTCCTATGGTCTCAAGTTTTTTGTTCACTTCCCATCTGATTCCAGCTCCTTTCTCTTCAGGCCTTTCGTATCTGATCACATGATTTTTGATGTGTTCTCTGTCTCTTGTCTTTGAGTCTTGAACATAATCATCTTCATCTTGATCTGTCCATTCAGTTGCCCATTTGAGATAGGCATCATGACCCATAAACTGGCTTCTTGTTTTGCAAAGGGCCACGTGAGAAAGACAATATGCTGTCTGGACATCTATTTCAATAGCTATGAAGATCTTCTATTTTCCCATGCTATATGGCAGGAGTGGATATACAAAGCATTCCTCGTTTGAAGTCGTTCTTCCAACTTCTTTCATTTGTTGGTACCATATGTTATTTCCCAAGTGTGCCGTGCTGTTTAGGTAATCATTTAATTCATAATTATCTTCCTGCGTGCTTCTTTTAGGTCTCATTCTTTTCATATGAGCTTCCATGATCATATCATGAAGTGTACCCATGTAGCTTCTGCTTTCTGGATGAATCATAGTCAAATCCATCAGTGGACAGTGTTCACCTACAGGTGCTTCTTGTGTGGGAGAAAGTTCAGATTTTCTCAGGTGCTCAGCAGCCCATTTGGGCATGAACATGTCTCGCAAAATCTGCCCATGTGACTTTCTTTTAGGAATTATTCTTGGGTCAGTTGTCACTGGACCAGGTGTATTTGCCTGCATTATTTGTGTAGACTCAACCTTTATCAACCCCCTACCTTGCCGGATGTGCAGACCCTGTCTCCGGCATTTAAAAGCATTCTCTAAGACACTGTTGTTTGTGACTGATTGTTGACAACATCATTCTCAAGCTCAGGCAATTTGCCATCTTTTCTTTGAACAGGAAATCTACATAAGGTCTAGGCTGCCACACGTACATTTTCTTTACGCTCAGGAAGGTACACAGGAGTCTGAGCTCCATTTGCCCCTATGTAAAATGCTGTTCGCACAGTCAGTTAAAGCAGTATGATTATGAACAATGCAAGTGTAGATGACCCAAAGATACATCACCCTACAACATTTACTTCTTGGACAATATGAGCGTCTCTCTTTGTTGGGCAAAACCACATTACTGTTGAAGTTTCCCATCTTGATTACCTAAGGAAGGAAAAACGTAATATTTAATATTTCAGCATTGTGAATTGCTTCTGGAAGCTGCTGTCTTAATTCAGTAATTTGTCCTTGATCAGATGTCTGTTTACTGGATGGCAAGAACAAACTTTCTCTGTATCTCTCGAAATGTACACGTCTCTTTAACATGAAGAAAAACAACCTCAGTAAGTCTATATGAGTTCTATGACTTAGATTAAATACCAATGTATGCCTCGAAACTGCTTCAGCCTTGAGGACATCTTTGAACTTCTTTCAGTGGGGTCAAAGTTCTCCTTTTATCAGCAACTTCTCGATCTGTCCCTCACAGGAAAAGTTTCTACATGACCTGTGATTTCGCTCAGAATAGATGCTCACTTGGATGATGATGCCCTCAAGATTACATTCAGATTAGCAGTGTTTCTCGGATCCCTCAGAAATGTGTGCACATTAGTGTGCTTTCCAACAAGATGTGGGTACTCCTCAGTTAGACCAAAGAATACCACACTGACTAGTCTATGAGCTGTTTCATTTGATAGGGGCATTAGTACTCTCCTCACTGTACTCAGGTAACTGCAAGAATTGTTCACTGATGGCCATAAGCAATCTTCTTATAATTTCTTCATTTTTAGGAACTTGAATAAAAGCTGGAATGCAATTAGTTCTCCCCCCCAGCAAAGGATACGAGCACAACACCAACTCAAAATACGTAAGAATGTTCCTAGAAAGGTCATCACTGGGTAACACCAGAGGTAAATCCAAACAGGAACTCAGTGTGGAAGGAATCAGGGAACTGTACCCTCTTCCAATTGCTATATCCATGATCAGAGTCTGGCATAATCCTCCTTTTATCAAGGCTTAAACATGCCTCAGACAAAAATCAATAAGCTTTTATAACTTTCTTCTTATCAAGGCTTTAAGTATGCCTCAGTCCAAAATGAATAAGCCACTGTGATGAATGCAGATCTTTCCTTTACTCTGTAAGAGGCATGCATAGTGTTCGACATCACTTCCTTTAACCCTATTGTGAATAGCTTAAAAGGGAGTGTCCAGAACCAAGCCACAGTCCACTGAATTTCTTTAGTCGTTCCACTTGTCAACTTATGCGTCCTTCTCCCTAGTCATAGATCTCGTCGGCACGTGCTCTGGTTCTTCCCTAATGTTTGTAGTTTCTTCGCATAGGGGTGTAGGCAGAGGAGCTTCTCCAGAGAAGATCTTGACCTCCCCCAAAAAGATCCAAGCACGCATGCCCTGCAATTTGACAGCAGACAGCGTTAAGTCTTCCACAATAAACGGACCGTTGAAGCGGGGTTCGTCCCTCTTCTTCCTTGTATGGTTATGCACTAGGACCACATCTACGGGGTATAGTTGGGGAACACAACATTTTTCAGATTGGTTTGTTGAAGCATCTCCTTCTGTGTTCTGTACTACCCTACACCCTCGTCTCTGCAACTGTCCTGAAATGACAGAAATACTGGTAGTCCTACAGTTCAAATAATTATGCAATAACAATCCTAATAATTCGGCGGTTGGCTGAGCATCACTTCTAACTCTGGATGGAGGCATTACGGGTGTTCTCATTCGCCTGCCTGTCATGATTTCATGGGGCGTAAGATGGTGGTCAGAACATGGTTGGTTCCTCAATGCATATAATGCCAGTGATAGGCAATGCAACCACCCTTTCTTCAAGATAAGCTTCAACTTGGCTATTCTTTCTTTAAGCAAGCCGTTGAGCCCCTCACAGATCCCATTTCCTTGTGGATGATAAGCCGACGAAAGCTTGTGCTTTATACCAAGCAACAAGCTGATCTGCTCGAATATTTGGTTCACAAAATGAGGACCATTATCCAACCTCATCACTTCACGCACTCCCCATCTAGGAAATACTTCCCGCACTAAAAATCCATCTTGAGAAAGGACACATCAAAACAATCAGGTATCTATATCCATTACATACTTGTATCATGTCGACATAGTCGATATGCAAGTGCTGAAAAGGGCCATTGGGTCTCGGAATGACTCCCCTAACTGTGTGCAGTGTATGCCCAACCGTGAATTGTTGATACACAATACAGTTTACCATAAAAATACAACTTGTTCCATTAGATTCGGCACAAACCATTCCTCAGCAATAGGTGCAACAAGATTCTCCCTTATTGTATGTGCGGGGTAGTGTAGCTGTTCCAGCGCCACCCTTAATAAGGCTATAGGCCTCACTGGTTTACCAGTGCTGTCTTGTCACCATAATGCTTCAGAGGGGTTTAAAGAACACCCTCTTTGCGTCCATAAATTATTTTTCTCTTGAGGTGCCTCCGCCTGGATCTCTACTAGCTGTGTTTTAGACAAATGGTTATATCCTTCAACTACAGTCATCTTTACAATCATTCTTTCATTTACATCACAAGTTTCAACATTCATCATTCCTTTATCTGTGATTGCTATACTCTTGGCCTCAGTGTCTGCTGCTTGATTTCTGCGTGAGATAAAATCTGTCCCTTCAGTATGTGCTGCGCATTTAACTACTGCAATGCTTACTGGGAGTTGTAGTGCCTTAATAAGCCTGTCCAATAAGGTGGCGTGTTGCACTGGCGTGCCATCCACTCGGAGGTAGCCCCTCCTTTTCTAGCGCGCTAGACATGCGTGTACGGTTGACGTCACATGGGCGGAGTCACTGCACACTGTTACTTCCTGGTCTGCGTGATTCTCGAGCGTGAGTATCAACGCCAATAATTCTGCAGCCTGTTCTGAATAATGAGATGGCAATCAAGTACTAACAAGCACCCGAAATTCCCCATTAGCCTGTATATCTCTGTCTGTCATTTTGATCGATCCTCGAAGAACCATCAATGAAAACAATATCTCCCCCTGCTAATGCATTCTCGTTTATTCTAGGGAGCTCATCACAGAACTCTTCATAGTTCACGCAATCATGTACAGGCTCTCCTTCTGTCACTGGGTCAGCTATAAACATGCCTGGATTCACTATTTTACATCAAACTATTTTGATCGCTGGATTTGATATATCTACCTCGTAGGCAGAAGCCATTTGAGAAGTCAACATGCCTTTTGTTTTTTCTAAAATGGCAAATAGTGCGTGCTCAACAAAAAACATCATGGGGCAACCCGTCACTATGCTTGTAGACTTCTCTATGGCGAACGCGGCGGCTGCCAAACTTTGTTTGCATGGAAAGTGACCTCTCACTACTGGGTCTAAGAGTCCACTGTAATATGCAAGGGGTTTATACCCCAACATGGTTCTCTGCCTGAGTACTGCTGTCATAACAGTGCTAGCTGTATGTGAGAATAAAAAGAATTCCTCTGGATAATTAGGAATCCCTAAAACTGAAGCCGTGCAAATTGCTTTTTTCAACTCATCAAACCCTTTTTCCATTTACTCAGTCCACATGATGTTTTCTTGCGTTGCCAGTGCTTTCTTCAAGGCCTGTAAGAGAGGCCTTGTATACAAGCTCTAGTCAAAGACCCATGCTCTGACATAATTATATAGTCCCAAAAAACTCATGTGTTTTATCATGTATGGCTTGGCTATTTTTAAAATGGCCTCAGCTCTTTCAGGGATGACCTTTTTTCCCCTCATGTGAAATCAATTGGCCTATGTACAACACTACTTGTTGACAATATTGTAACTTTCCCTTGTCAACCTTATATCCTTTGTCAGCGAGTATAGTCATCAGCTGAACAGAATTGCATCTGCACTCTTCCTCTGTGGTGCTGCAAACTAAAATGTCATCTACGGATTGCAACACAACACTTTCTAAGGCAATATTGCTTAAGTCCATCTGAAGGACTCTTTAGAAATTCGATGGGGACTCACAGTACCCCTGGGGAAAACAAGTGCTTTTCAGGCAAGAAAGTAAACAACGTCAGATCTTGTGAGTCTTTGTGCAATGGGATTGGAAATAAAAAAACTCATTTTTCGAGTCAATCACCATGAAATATCGTGCATCAACAGGTATATTACATATAATTTTTTACATATAATTGTAGACGGGTTAGGGACTGGAGGGAACTCGGCCTCTACAATCTGGTTTATCGGTCTTACATCTTGAATTAGTCTCCAAGACCCCCCCCCTTAGATTTCTTGATAGGATACACTGACGTATTACATGGTGACTCTGATGTCACTAAGATACCCTGATCCATCATGGCGGAGATCGTCTTAAAAATACCTTCATCTGCCTCTCCTGACATGGGATATTGTCGTGCTTGAGGTAAAATTGCTCCTGGTTTTAATTTAATCTTCACTTCCCCAACCTCCTTTAGTAGGCCTACGTCATAGGGGCCAGTGGTGCATAATGAAACTGGCACTTTCGCCATGTCTTTATCAAAATATTCAGCTCTCACCCAAAAAGTAATGTTCATTTCCAATATCACTTCATCATCAGATAGATGATCTTCGAACAGATCCTCATCAGTGACGTCAGTCAATCTGTAACCTTCTCCAATGGCAATCCCTGCACACCATTGTCTGCCCTCATCATCACAGCCATTAAGCAAAGCCATTTCTCCTTGCACTATGGCTGTTTGTATCATCAAGGGAAAGACTTTTGTTAGAGCTTAGGTTTTCTTGGCCTAAACAAAAATTCATCAGGCATTCTCATCATTCTGCCTTCTAGTCCTGGCAGCCAAGACAACAGAATGCATACGCTCATTGAAAAAACTTTAATGCAATTGCTCTCATGGCAAATCGCCCTGCGAATGCCATAATGAAAGAATCATTTTGCACACGTTTAAATAATGCATTCCTGGTGCTGAGCATATTATGCCTTCGTCAGTAATTATATTGTCATATTTAACTTAGTCATCAAATCTTGTCCTAATATATTGACAGGTGTTTGCCTCGAATAAAGCAGTGGCACCAGCATGTCACATTCTCATATATAGACTGGTAATTCTTGGTAAAAGGAACTCTACTTGTTGCTCCTGTGAATCCCTGAGTATTCATGGCATTGCCAGACATTGAAAATGTACTCTCTCATATACATGAGCGTTTTGCACCCGTGTCCACTAAGAACGAAACATTCTTGCCTCCTATACTGACGTCCATCCTTGGCTCCTCATGAGGGTTTGGCATCATGGATAGTATGGAACACATCAGGTCTCCCAGTGTGCTCTCTTATTGCCGGTACAGCCTTGTCCCATTATTTGTAAAAGGATTCCCTCCATCAACAGTGAGACTCCCTAATCTAGGATTCGGTACCTGCCCTGTGTTTGTGTTTTGATGAAGCTGCATAGGCGATTGCTGCGACTGTCCTTGCGGTGGGTTACCTGCTATCTGCTGTGGTTGCAAGCCTTGCTGCACTCTCAGGGCTTGCTGCTGCACTGTTTGATTATGTGGAAATCCATCTCTATTCTGCTGTGAATATGCAGATTTGACATCCCCCCTCTTGAAAACTGGCCATTTTGCACCATTCCTTGACTTCTACATGTGCCAGCAAAATGCCCTGTCATTCCACACGTCCAACATATAGGTGGTGGTCTTCCAACATGACCATTTTGCATATTCTGATAACCACTTTGCATATTCTGAAACCCACTGTGATTATTTTGAAAGCCTCCCTGATTATTCTGCCAATTCTCTTGATTACCTTGCCAACCTGTTCCTCGGAATCCCCTTCCTCGTGTAGCATATCCACTATTGTTTTGATTGAACTGTCTTTGGTAAGTCGCCTGTGGCATGTTCATTGTCTGCTGTGAGTTAGATCCGTCTACGCTAGTTAACATTGCCCCTTCAATGGCGTACTTGGACCGTTTTTTCTGTACCAACTTTGCCTCCTCGCCTTTCCAAGTATCATCTTTTTTACGATTCTCTTCTTGCAAGAGTCTGCAATAATGTGCAATTGTCAGCTGGATATCCGACCATGGTTTTGCTTCCATACCCACTAATTTCTTGATCTGCTTTTGTGCTTGCTGTGGCAGCCCCTGGCATAATATATGATAAAATACTGGTATAGATTTCCCACAAGCTTCTTGGAATTTTTGAATATAAACTAACTCGTCATCTCCTTCCTTCATATTTTTCGTCATTATAGCTCCCATATCGGACGTGTCCGGATATAGTACTTGAAGCACTTTCCAAACTGCCACCCTACAGTTATTGAATGGTGCCCCATCATGCACAGTGTTGACTGTAGTCACACCAGGGTACCCTGCCTGTGTCCATACATCGTCAGTTCTCTCACCAAGTATGACTATTGGAAGACCCTTAATGTCCCCTATAGCGAATGTATTTTCACCTGTCATTTTTTGTAATTCATCTATCCATTTCCCAGTGCCAGAAGTTAAACTCAGGAGTTTACACCTCAAATTATCTCTGTCCATTTGGGGCCATGGTATATACTGGGGTCTCGTTCCTCCTTTTTCTAATAAGGGAAATTGCAAAGCTCCAAACACATTCTCATCTCTCATCATTTGCCTATCTACTGCCGGGGTGATATTCCCACATCACCGTCTGCCTGACAATGATCTTAACCTCCTTACATAAGGTGGGGACACCCCCCTCTCACCGTTGGGGTGCCCCCTAGGGCGTTCTGACTGTATCAATGGCTCTGATGCCTTGGATACAGGCACGTTTAAATCCAACCATCTTACTCCCTTATCCATAGAAGAACAACCCTCTGGACCACATACGTTATCTCTATCTTCCCTCTGGAAGGTTTCCCTCTCTTCGTCTGACATTTTCTGTGCCCAACTCGTGCAACTGCGCTCATCTTCATTTCTATTCAGAGTCAGTATGTCTAAAGACAGCTCCTTATGTCTCGCACTACATGAGGCTTCCTCCGTGTCATACAACTGAGTGCTCTCGAGACAGTCATTTTTTCCCTTACCCTGTGATTCTTTCTGAGCTCTCATGTCATGGTATATTTTGTCAATAGCTTGCCCAATGCTCCTCGAGTCAAACACATCTTCTAGATTTGCTCCAGACGTGCCTGGTAATAATTCGTATTTGGGAAAAAATGCTTCTATGTCCCCCCATGCTACCTGGATTAAAATTTCTCACTTCCCCCTCCAAATAATCAAGATCGCATGCTCTGTGCCTTCTTTTACATTCCATGTCCTCATCTAATTCTCTGCGTTTTCTTGCTTCCTCTCTCACTCTGTCTTCCTCTTTCCTTTTCATATCCATTCTTTCATTTGCCCTTTGCATCTCTTCCTCGCTTTGTCTCTGTATTCTTTTTTCTCTTAACTTTTGCTCTTTCTCTTCTATTCTTTTTCTTTCTAGCCTCTTCTGCGCATCCGCTGTTCTTTGTCTATCGTCATGTTTTCCTTGCTCTTCTGCTCTGTCTTGTTTTTTAGCTTGCTCGTCTTAATATAACTGTTCTCTTTTCTGTCTGTCTTTTCTTCTCGCTCCTTCATCTTTCAATCGTTCTTCTCTTTCTATGTCTTTTTTATCTTTCTCGTCTTGATCTCCCCTTTGTCTTAATCCTCTATGCCTTACCCATCGAGTTTAAGTAAAATTTGACCTCTCATCCATTCATTCTGTAAGAGCGCTATCTCATCAATTTTATCTCTTTCTCCTTTCCATCCCTTTATTTCTCTTCCTATATTTAGAGATGTGCTCTCTCCTTATCGCATCTCTCCTTGTCTTTCAGGACTTTGGAGGTTATACCTTTCTCAGTATTTTTCTCTGGGCCCTCGTCAATACTTTGCGTAGGTGACGTATATGCTGGATTGATATATCCTGCCGCTGCTCTAAGTTCCCTTAATGGGCATAACCCATTGTCTTTCTTAGTCTCGTCTTCTGTTTCAGACGGGGTGGGCGGAGCAAAAGGCTCTTCACCCCCCTCTGTGCATACATTGAGGTCCAATCTGAAGGAGGCTCCTCCTCCTTGTCTTGTTGATACATTTTCCAAAGCTCTAGGCTCGCTAGGCGCATGTCTAGCTTCTTCCCAGTGTACACTGCATGAAAATATGTTGTCATATGCTTCAGGACTGCCTTCGATAAAGATCTGCATTGTGGCCATGGCATAAACATTTTGGGCCTCATTACGACCCAGGCGGTAAGTTACCGCCTGGGTCGTACCTTTACCACTACGTTTACGCCATGGTGGTTGGCGGACTTACCGCCCCATTCCGAGGTGAGTGGGGCGGTAAGTCCCCATTTACCCATTTACCCTTCCCCATTCCCATTTTTGCCCCATAGGGCATAATGGGAGTGGGGAAGGCGTTAATTACGCCACCGTAAATTACAGTGGCGTAATTAACAACAAGGTCCCTTAGCGCCATGGATTTTAACACCTGCTAAAAGCAGGTGTTAAAACCTCCATGGCGCTAAGGGACCTCGGAATCAGGCGGTAAGGGTCGGCGCTGTTTACGCCGCCGTAAACCCCTTACCGCCTGGGTCCTAATGAGGCCCTTTGTCTGCGGTTCCTTTGACCCATTCTAAACTATTTTGTCTAAGTTTAAGTGCATGTTTCGACAACTGCTTGCAGAGATGCACTAGTGGAGTAACCTCTTCCATTCTTAACCCTTCACACTTTCTTTGCTAACACTCACTTATTTTTCAATCACAGTTTTTAAAATACGTCTCAAAGAAAGAATACAATATGAGCGAGCACCAACCGTCGCAAGCTCCAATCCAGTCAATCACAGATTTACTTTAATCTTTCTAAAAAACAACCTTCAAAATACAATTTTAAAAACAATCAATTTCCTTTTTCTCAAATTTGTGATTCTCTATCATATTTGCTTTTTGACTATGATGTAATCATACCTCAAAGAATCACATAAAACAAACAGACAAACTTGACAGGTAACATGAATTGTTTACGATCTTTCCCTTAAGACTCGTCTTGCCCTCTACAAATGTTCCTCATGGAAGGTAAACCTATCTCTTTCTGGGCCGTCTTTAACTGGTCCTGTATCCCGTGTGTTCCACTTGTGGGACTCTAGATTAGGTTTCTGCTAACACTCTTTAAAGTTTAGGAACAGGGCGTATCCTCTTATCGTGGCCTCACTCACGATTACTCTTTATTATATTGCTCGGCCACACTCAAGTCAATATCTCATTTCCCATATGGATATATATTTTACATTCTTACTCTTACGTTATATTTATCCCACCTCCCTCTGTTACTCTCCTTTATTTGCTATGCATGAGTTACTTTGTCACACTCTTTAATCTATTTACTCACCATTTGCATTTTTTCTTCTTTGGACCCTTGGGATCACCGCCTTCGTTACCGCCTCCTCATGCTGCTTTTTGATCCACTTCTCGTAGATGTGGGAGGGGTTTCTATTGAAACTAGGAGTCCCGTCAAACCCTCCTTGCAAGGATATTTACCGAGCTATACTAACCACTATCTATGGGGAGCTTCACGTCCTGTCAGCTGAATGGCAAAGGTTGTGCGATATTGCTGACCTAAACATCCTCTCTCTGCTACCAAGTGAGCTGAGTGTTCTCTCAGACAGCACTTTAAGATGAGTAGCAATACCCTGGAGAAGGATGGGTATGCAGAGTTTATTCATAAATCAATAATCAAGATGACTCAAATAGTTTGGCAAAGTGAGTCTGTTTTATTAACAAGTCTCTAAAACAGGGAGTACAACGAACATCAGCAATCGCTCGATCTTCTTACTCAAATCACTTTATAAAAAACTGGGCTCTTATACCCAGAATTGGTCATCAATGCCATTTAACCTAAGTTGCTACCAAAGTCATCCTACGTGACAACTACAAAAACCTAACAGAAGGAGTGATTGGCTCTAAATAAATATCTAAGTATAAATTCTATATCAGGAAGGTGATAGGATATTTAACATTCGGTGGGGCAACTAAGCCCTTCCCTCAAAATGGCCACTATGAACGTCACTAAATACTCAACTTCCCATTGGCTACACAAGCTATAGGACCCTTAATTATGCAGTCCTCTATAATTGGTTGGCTTCTTACTTCCGTCAGTACTTTTCCACCTATGTCTAGCAGCATGCAGACTGAACATCCAGGTGCGCGTGAGCTCATCTTAACACCAGCTTCCCACCAATTACTGTATCCATCCATCATCACCTCGATGGTCCAGAGTCAATTAGTGCTTTGAAGATTGGCCTTGAGTTTGTACTGTGCTCTGAGAATTTTAAGGAGTGTGGGCACAGGCTGCCTTCGTGCATAGGTGTGACCACCTCGGTCGCCCAACTTCTTTCTTCCACGTGACTGGACACCATGAAATCTAGCTTTTTGTGTATTTGATTTTATTTTCTATTAGTCTTCTGACGTCTTTTGTTCTTGTCCAGATCTTCAGAAAAGGAGTTTCTGTTCCTTCACACAATTTGTATCCAATGCCAGTCTGCTCCAGTTTGATAAGCCCTTGGCTTTTTTGGCTCAGTCAACTCCTTTAGCTGAGATTCATTTTGTTAATTCAATTGCTTTTTAACTGCGACACACTGAAATGAGGCCTTCTTGCCTCATTTCAGTGTGTTCAGTACTGCTTATAATGCATGGTGGAAACATCCATCCTTCATTTTTCCATATGTATCTATATATATATGTTGGTGCTTGCCGCGATCTATCTATTAAAAAAGCATAAGGCTAGCTTCATGATGCTTAGCTGCTTGTGTTTCTGTTGCATCTGCACACATTTAAACCAGCTAAATATCTTCATCAGGTCTGCGGCATAGGCTTCTTCACCTTGATCCCAAGATGTCACTTATCCTTGGTGCTTTCTTGATGCCTTATAGTTTGTCTGCATTCTCTGGTCTTTAAATCTCTTATATGGGTGTCAATTTGATTCTGTATGACGTCACCATTTGTCTTCATCATTCATCTTCCTTGCTGCTTCTTCAGGAATTTTATTCAAATGGCCATCATGTTGTCTTCTATGTAGGCATGGTTTTCTCAAAGGGTACTTTACCTCCCAGATTCTCTTAGGTATGGGTATTCTTATGGATACTGCACAAAGCCCACACTCTGCTCTCTGTTGGTTCAACTGTTCAGTAGGGGTCACATACTTTAGTTCCCATTTTATAGGTATTAGAGGTGGGGAAGTTGGAGTGGGGGTACTTGGCTCCTCCTCTACACTCACCTTAAAACCAGCCATTCTAAAACCATCCACCCATTGGTACAATCTGAGCCTGCCACCAACAAATACTCAATCAGAGCTCTAGCGAAACAGTGGACCAAAAACCATAACCCTGGAGACCTTGCAAACCTCAAATCTCTCTATGCCAACTGTAGAATTCTGATTACCAAGACCAAAGCTGCTTACTACTCCATCACCTTTGTGGCAGCCTCTAACAGAAGCAAAGCCCTCCTTGAAGTAGTAAAGCAATGTACTGAACCTTCAACCCGAGGTACCAGTAACTCAGGAAAAATGCAACAGAATCAACACATTATTTAAAAAAAAGATTAAATCAACCTCCCACAGCATTAGTTCCCCCAACACTCCGGCACGCCACTGCCTTTCTGGACTGAATTCTCTCCTCTCTCTCCCCCGGATCTCCTAAAAATATTTGACTCCCTCAAACCTATTTCTTACTCTCACAATATCATCATGGTCTCCATCATTAAACAATGGATGGGTCTGGCGCTCAACAACCTTCTCAGCATCATTAATGTCTCCCTCACAGCAGGGTCATTCCTGGACACCCTCAAGACTGGTCTCATATGACTTCTTTTTAAAAAAAAATCAACCCTAGATCCAGACAACCTGGCAAGCTACAGGCCCATTATGAACCTCGTGTTCATTGGCAAAATCTTGGAAAGGTAGTTGGTAGACAACTACTTGCTAGAATCAAATAACTTCCTCTCCTAATTGACTATCAGTCAGGGTTCCATCCCAAGTAAAGCATCGAGACAGCCATCATCCAGATGGTGGAAGACGCCCTCAAATCATGGGTAAGGGTGACTCATGCCTCCTCAACCTCCTTGACATCTCGGCTGCATTAGACACTGTCAACCACTGCATCCTACTCTCCCTCCTTGCCGACAGGATGGAATTGTTTGACACTGTCCTGAATTATTTTTCCTCCAACCTCTCGGACCGACACCAGGCAGTCCAGATTAACTTGTTGCATTCTAACCAACTCCAGGTCTCCTGCAGAGTCCCCCAAGACTCCATCCTCTCAACAATCCTTTTTAACCGTTATCTGGAGCCTCTGTAGCAATCCATCCATACACAGACAAGTAGCACACAGGACATCATTTGTCTCTGCCATTTCCTAGCCATTATCCAGTTCTGGATGTTAACTGCCTACATCAAATTAAAACCATTAAAGACTGAATTCGTCCTCATAGGTCCGGCCACTAAAAAATACCTTGTCCAACAATAGCTCAATGATATGCATCTAGAAGGATTTGATCCATTGAGAGAAACCTGTTTTTCTGGGAACACATAGCCAAGGAAGACCAACCAGCCTGGCTCCTACTCTCCACCCTTTGCAAAATCAAACCCTTAATTGAGCCGAGGGACTTCCGGACCGTAGTGCAGGCCATTGTGGTCTCACACATCAATGGGGGAAATGCCCGCCTGACAGGACCCAGCTAGTCACTTGGCTCTCCTAAAAAACAGTTAACATGCAGCAGCATGTTATTACAGGTGCACAAAAATTTGACGGAATCACCCCCATCCTACGTAAACTATATTGGCTTTCTCTCCAGGCTAAGATACTGGTCAAGACTGCATTTATCATCTACAAAGAAGTCACAAAAAGCACATCAGCGTACCTGCCAGCTAAGTGCCATATTTCTGGTGGCACAGTCTCCTCCCACAGCAAATCGACCAACTAGCTTGAATGAATAACAACTCGTCCCCAATGACAGGATCCACAAACAATATTTCTCTTATCTTGCATCTACCTTCTTGGACTCTATCCCAGTGTCAGCTCAGAATACTGCCACAATTCTCCAATTTTGCAAATCTCTGAAAGCATAGCTTTTTCAACAACACCTGACCAAGGACTAATTTCAGTGGATGCACACACTGACACCCAGACCTCAACTCACAGTACTGCGCAATGTGACTAAGCTAGCGAAGCCGTCACTTACTCGCCAGGGGGAAATCTTCCCTCGTATGACCAGGGAAAGGCAGAAGCTACCTTACTCTGACCCTAGGAGTGGCCATCTGTGGGAGGACCACATGAGGGAGGGCAACACTCATGGAGGTGGATGAATTAGCTGGACCAAAGCAGACCTGCACCTGTTTTTCTGGGTAGCATCCGCTTGCTGTTTCCCCATTCGTATATGGCATATTGTAATGGGGAGGGAGAATCTCCCATTATAACTAATCAAAAACCTTACTTACATCCCCCTAGACTTAATAAAACTGAGATGAGGTAGAGGGCTGGAGTAATGAAGATCACTAGAAGTTGGAAGCCAATACTGCATTCTAGTGGTTGGAGAAAATTAACAGGTGCGGCACATTCACATGCAGCACACCTGAACAGAGTAACAGATTTGCCTCTCCCAATGCTGGTTGGGACACCAGAGGAAAGCAATCTGCAGACTGGAGCGGAGAAGCTGTCGAGACTGTTGTCCAGAGAAGTCAGGCAGAGGAAGGTTTATTGCACTGGTGCCACAGGCAGCAAAAGCTGACAAGCAAAGGAGACTGGGAGGGAGCCAAGGAGCCGCTTAAATGCACTCTCAGCCAACAAGCATGCTGCAGTGAGAAGGGAGAGACACAAAGGACTCTAAAGCTGCCAACGGAGACCGGTAAGCCCAGAGAAGGAGATTGGGACACTGGGGCGCTTCAGAGTGAATGCTGCATACCGTTAACACATCAGGGGAGCACAAACAAGGGAGCTCGGACATTAAGAATTGCTGAGAAAGGGACACTGACCCAGTTTATGAAAATTATAATTAACTAGATGCAGGAGAAAGTGATTGACAGTGAGAAGTGTAAATCTGGGAATTGCACCTAAATACTGAATCTGAAAAAGCCCTGGAAGGAGAGTAGGCCTGGCATTGAAGGAAAAGGGGAAAAGTCCCCTGAACGTGCATTGTTGCTGAAAGTAAAAGGCTCTGGTAGTAGAGTAAATCAGGCATTGAATGAAAAGGGTAAAAGTCCCCTGCATGTGAATTGTTGCTGACTGTACAAAATCCCTGGCAGGAAAGTAAACCAGGCATTGGAGGAAAAGGGGGAAAGTCCCCCCACATATGTATAGTTGAATTGAATGTAAAAAGCCCTAGTAGGAAAGTAAACAAGGCTTTAGAGAAAAGGGGAAGAGTCCCCCGAATGTGAAATGAAGGTCAACATCTCAAAGGGAAGAACCATACCCCTTTGCAGTGTGATAATTGTTTACCTGTGAAACTGAAAGAAACTCAGTGGAAGGGTTGTCCCACTTGAACGTGTGGAGTATGTTAAAGTAACATTGAAAAGCCACAGCAATCCTGGGGAAGGGAAGGACCATTTCTGGGATAACTTTATTGGTTTTCTTTTCTGCACTTTAAGAACATTGTGTTTGGAACTTCAGTAAGAAGGTGCAGGTGGTCAGCTAAAAGACAGACCCATTTTCACTTTCTATTGAGTTTAGTGGTGAGGGTCAGTTTAGGATTTTGGACACAAGACAGAGAACTCTTTTGATTTGGACATTCTGACACAGACGTTCCTTAGTTGTGTTGAGGCAGGAAACACCTGCTAGAGTTATGGATAGGTAGGATTCCCCCAAATGCCATCTTTTATTTTATTAATACAAGACTTTAACCAACAACAAAAATGCCACTGTGTCCGAGTCTTACTCTGGATCCCTTACAGCTACATTTAGAAGATGCCATCCCAAATGCTGTCTACCCCTACTATGTACAGCACACCAATGCTCTTGAGCTAGGTATGCGTGTCAAAAAATCAAATTAAAAAAAAGAAATAAGGTGCAGGAGCTTGGCCACAGCATTCCAGAGGTCACTGCCATGCGGTATCCCAACCATAGTATGCGCTTGGGCAGTCCTTCCCATCATAACTGGAGAGGGCTGTGGTTGGTTTCACCCTCATGTGCCATGAGCTCATATGTTCCGTCATCCTTAGTGCATGGCCTCTTTACTGCACACCTTCTTCCCCCGCTTTGCTCGCTTCCCAAAGACCTCCACCATGCAGTGGAACTCAGGCTCCTCCCCCTGAAGGTCTTCACAGGTGGCAGTGTAAAATAGTCCCACACCCAGGACCCTTTGGGATGTGTGGGGGGCTGATGACACTGCTCCCTGGGAATGTACCTGGCTTTTTCCTTCTCAAAGGGCAGGACCAGACTCGTCCATTACTACCCCTTCCTGTAATCTGTTCATCTTCTGATGTGGCACCTCGGCAGGCTGGTCTTCCTCCTCAGTCTAATCCTGACACTGCTCCCCTCACCCGCTGTAGCAGCATGGCTCTGTGGAGTGGAGACAACTTTCATCTCTATGCTTCCCACCCACTCAGGACCCCTCCCAAACACCACCTATAGGGTTATTTCTGCAGCTCACCCACACGAGGGACTTGCCTGCCTGCTCCTCCAATGCTTCTCTGGGGGAATTCACATGAGCCCCTTCCTTCCTTGCCTCTATGGGGACCTCACATGATGATATCCCTCTCCTGGCTCTGTGCCTGTCACCACCTGAGTCTTCTCTGATGGCCCTCCCTCCACTCCCACTCCTAAGACCTCCCCAAATGCATCTGCCTCCCCCACTGACTCAGAAGATCGGTAAAGATCTGTAGGCGGGGTCCGCGATCCAGTGCCCAGAAAGAGCACCAGGTTCACCCTCTCCTAAATCATGGGGGAATCCCCCTCATCCTCTTAAAAGGATAAATGCAGCTCCTCCTTCCTGCCTTCTTCCCCTTCCTGTATTGCAGTTGTAGCAGGAGTGCAGCAAATGGCAACTGTGATAGATTTCCATCTACTAGGGGGGGATCTCCTAGATTTTGTGAAATTTCAGGAGCTCTAGTAATAGATTCTGAAATGAAAGTCAGATCTTCTGAACAGTCTCATAAACAGAGGGCACTCTGTGTTTTAAAATAAAATTGAAAGGGTTAGTGCAAACATGTATCTCTGCTGGAACTGTCTTCTGAGAAACCCTGCAACTGCCATGTAGTTGGCATGCTGGCCGTCGCAGATAGCATGTATATTTTGGTAAATAGACTGTCTGCACCCATGGGCAAACTTGACCTAAATAATATATGATTGTGTGCACCCAGGGTCTGGTGGCAGATTCATGTCTTGCTTGTAAGCTTGGTGGACACTTAGTCATTCCTGACAGGGCCTTAAGTGTATTCAGTTGTCCGGGCTGAGTCTAATCCAAAACAACCATTTGTTTTAAGCCCTTAAAACCCTCCTTTTGATCCCCTGTAAAAGTTTGTTACTTTGTCCAGGGTAGAGGACATCTCTCCAGTTGGGCTAGCAGGCGGCAATACAAGTGTTCCATGTGATAATATCCCCGCAAAAATATCGCCATACAAAAATGTTGCCATATTTTTGCAGCGATATTACCCCATGGAACCAGCGGGGGACAGCCCCGCAACCCCAATATATTTTTAAAGGGAGCGGGGGACACTCCCGCAACCCCCCACCCATTTACCCCATAAATTATCCCACCAAAAATATTGCCTGTGGCTGTTCCCGACGACCATATGTACGGCAATATTTTTGGTGGGGATAATATTACCTGATACCAATACAAGGGGCTGACACTAGCAGGATGCTGCTCACTGGAGACATTTCCGTGTAGACAGAGAGAGGAAGGTGGGGGAATTAGATTAGCACCGGAGGGTTCCTAGTCATTGTATCGACTGCCAAAGCGTCGAATGCCATACCATTGAAAAAATGCATCAATTATTTTTTAAAATGTATGGGGTGTTCTCCCTAAGCCCCCTTTTTTTAACCTTTAAAACCCATTAAAATGAAACTGATCCCTTTACCACTTAAAAAAATGCATTCAATGCTTTTTTCTCGCTTTTTTTAATGCATTTTTTCAATGGTATGGCATTCAACGATTTGGCAGTAGATGCAATGGCCAGATACCGCTCAGGAGAGGACTTTCCAGTTGGTGAAGAGTTTCAACATCTTTGGATTTCCTAAGGCTCCCAAACTTCCTGTGCACCTCCCCACTTCCTTCAGACAGAACACACTAGGTATGACATCTGAAGGCAAAACACTCTACCACAACATGTATTGGCCCTTCACAGAAGACTTGTCCATATAAGGGGAAGGTGGGATGACCCTCTACTTAAATGGTTCATCTTTGGACAATTGAAGAAAGGGGATTCATCTGCAACGTGCTTGGGAGTACAGATTGCTGAAGCATCATTGCGATAGTAGTGAAGATGAAGATTTAAAGGAAGTGAAAATATCGTCCCCCTAACCATCCCAAAGGAATATTTGGGGTAACGTGTTGGCTGGACAAGACCTACTGCATCTGAGATCACTGGTACTGAGGAACCTGCTCACTGGATGTGACTAAACCCGGCAAGTGGTCTCCAAAAATGTCCTGCCTGGGAAGTACAGAAGAAAGGACATACATTGCCCCTCAAGACCCTGTGTAGGGTCCAACAGCAACCAAAGAATGAAGGAGGTGACCTTTAGATCTACCTGTATTTCTGAACTGCATTGAAGCTGACTTGTTTAGGCCCCTTCGACACAGTCCAAGCTGCTTCAAGGGAACCGCTGGACTCATTCTCAACATCAACACTCGTCCGCCTCAAACTTCTCTGTGATTCGGTTGACACCTTCGCCAAAGATCCTCTGTCTCCAAATCCTAAACCAATCAGGCTTGTTGTTTACTGTTCCCAAATCCACCCTGCCTGCCTAGTTATCAGCTTCATCAGACTCCAAGCCATCACTGCTGCACCACAATGCCATGTTGAGCCTGCTCACTGCTGAAGGCACATATTCGCTCCTTTGGATCCTAGCTTGATAGGTCTTCCAGCACCGGTGACCTGACACCACCTGCCATTTCCCAGTGTCTTCAAGCCGTTGCTACTGTTGAAATGCCCCATGTCCTTGGATCTAGTTGACGATGCACCCTCTCAACCTTAACACCAGCTTTCTGCTGAAAAGACCCAGACATGCAGTTTAATGGCAAAAAAAGCCTGCAATGCAAGAATATTGGTATTGTTAGTGGTTCTGTCCCCCTGGCCTGCTTGAAAAGGCTGTAGGGACTTGAAAGACACCACTCACTATCATGTTTAAGAATATCTTCAGTAGCTTTAACAATTCCAACCAAAATCATTACTTGTGCTCTCCGTCTTCAAATCCAGAAGGCCCCTTTATTTTAAAGTCTGCATTCTCTGTGTTTCCTTACAGTGGTGGATCATTAGTTCTTTTATTAGTTGTGGGTATTTGCTATATTTCTGGTATTCCAACACTATTGCTCTTTGTTTTGCTTCTGTACCAACTCACATGATAAAGCTGGTGCTCTTCTGTACGATCAGCACTAACAAATAAAACCCTCAACCTCAGTGACAAAACAATTCTCAAAAAAGGCCTACTGCGCCCCACCGAAGCAGACCCCAACCCGACAGAGCCTCCCCTACTCCCATGACCTCCCCCCCGTTCCACTTCTCTCCTGTCACCCCGGCCGAGGTGCTTACCACCATTCAACAACTCAAAGCATCCAACTGCTCAGGCGAAATTTTCCTTGCCCATATCATCAAGATGTGTGCAGCCCCCTCTCGCTCCTACCATTACTAAATGTAGTAATGCATACTTCAATGCCCATTCAGTGCCTAATTCCATTAAAGAAGCTGGGGCCACGCCTCTCCTGAAAAAGCCCTCCTTTGACCAAACCCTCCCTACCAACCACCGACCTATCACGACAGTTCCCTTCCTCCTGAAAATTCTTGACCATACTGCCTACACCCAGCTACAAACTCACCTAGAAGCGCATAACCTACTTGTCACCCACCAATCCGGTTTTAGACCTAGGCACAGCACAGAATCAGCCCTCCTTGACTTTAAGATCCAGCTTGACCAAATATGTGACAAAGGCGACCTAGCCATCCTCCTTCTACTTGATCTCTCAGCGGCTTTCGACCTCGTCGATGATAATATCCTATATCACCATCTCAGTGCCACCTTCAACCTCTCCTCCGAAGCAGCCAATTGGATCAAATCCTTCTTGAGCATTAGATATTGCAGAGTTTTTGTGGGGGCTGAAGCAGCTGACCCCATTCCTGCCACCTATGGGGTTCCTCAAGGTTCCTGTCTCTACCCCACTTTGTATAACATGTGCACCAAATCTCTCTTTGGCCACCCGGACAGTCTTAACACTCTTTTCACAAATTGATACGCAGGTCCTCCTGAAACTCACTGGCAACCATGAATTGGACTCTACTAACATAAACCGGATTTATAGCATCATCTAGGCTTGGATGGCTAATCACCATCTATGCCTAAATGATGACAAAAGGGAGCTCCTCATTGTAGGGTCACCACACTGTCTAAAACATCTTGACCCTGCATTTGCCTCCTTCTGTATTGATGGTAACAACACCCCGTATCGACTTACGTCATAACGCTAGGAGTCTACCTGGATTCTGAACTAAACATGTGCAAACATGTCAAGGCTGTCACCTCATCTGCGGCCTACTCCACCAAACTTATTAACCTCTCCAGGAAATGCCTCACCCCCCAACAACTGCCTCCAAAACATTCCCCTCAGGGCAGTATGGAGCATGAAATGGTCTGATCACTCTCACTAGTAAGACACAAAGCACACTGGTTACCTATCAAGCAGTGCGTAGAGTTCAAAATCCTCTCATCACTCATTGTTGTCTCCACAACACTGCCCCCATACCTTGACTGTTGCATTGTAAAGAAACCTAACCCTCGCCTCTTATGATACTCCTCCTCCACCCACCTCACCACGCTGAGGTATATCAGAAAAAGAGCCGGAGGGAACATTTTCACTGTCATTTCCCCCAACCTTCGGTAATACGCTCCCCACATGTACCCAAGATGAATCCTCTTACCGTATCTTCTGGAAAAAGTTAAAAACTGCCCTATTCAACAAATATGCCTAACCTCAACTACCATGCACTGCACTAAATGCAACTCCTCCCAGTGTGCATTTCCTGCCTCCTCACTGCTACATTTTTTGCATTTACAACTGACCTTTTCTGTGATCACAATGTAACCTTGATGTCACAATGATGTAACAAATACTCTGCTGACTATGACTACACTGTAACCCTAATGTATAATGTGTTTACTGTAACATAATCACCTCTACCACAGTGATACCTCATGGTCTGGGCGCTATCAACAAATAAAATAAATCAAAAACACCATTCCTAATAGTAGCTTGACCTCGGCCCACTCTACCTTTAAGAGGCAGAAGTTTTATACCCGATGGTCTGTGCCTTTGTTCACCTTTATGATTGGGGTCACTGCTGGTTTAGTAGCAGTGTAGGGCTGAGCAGTAATGTTATTCACTACTCATCCTCATAATCTAACAAGGCCGTAGTTGTTTCATCAGAGCAACATGGAGAACTGTGTATGTGTGTGCTCACAGTTGCTGAACTCGAGAACCCAAAGTTGTTCACCCTATGACTCAGTGAAAATCTGCACAACCCTAAGTGACCCAAGCAGACAAACAAGGGAACACAGAAAACAACCCTACCACGAAAACCACAAAGAAAACTATAACTAGTAATAATGCAGTGCTACTAATTCCACTAATACTCCTACTACAAACAATGCAAAAAACAGTACCTGACACCACACAAGGGGAACAATTTACCCATTTTGGCATTTTTGTGAGTACAAATAGGCATGTCAAAGTATGTTTTGTCTTTTATAAAGGACCACAAAGGAGGAAAGGTACAAGAGAAAAGGTGTCCTTTTTACTTTTTATAATAAGGCGAAACTAACAGAAGACACTGTCACACACTGAACAATTGCTTAGAGAAAGGAAAACAGAAATCAGACAATACTAACCAGATATAAACTACACAAAGTACCAATAACAAACGCTCTCCTCCAAACTCCTCAAAAGACTGCTCTAGTGCTCTTCTATCCAAGTGGGAGCCTGTCCTGTGTAACACATTCCTTCCCAGCATAGGAAAACCCATTAAGGGACCAGAAGGGACTGGGAATTTTATTGCGAGGCAAAGTTCCTTAAGGAAGTTCATGGCCACTGATAGGCTTCATGAACTCAGACAAACATGAAAAACCAGATGAGAGGTACCTGATTAGGTATGCAAACCTGACAATAAGCCCATTATTCATTACAAAATCCTCTGCTCCCAATTGGACAATGGAACATTGAACGACACCCGTAGGCCAACCACAAGTTCCTCTGGAATTGATTAGTGCCCGAAAACCCATCCCATTCTCATTTTAGGAACAAGTTGTCTGTAAAGTTTCATCCTCCATCTCAGGTACTTTTTGGAGAAGTTGTGCAGGGCTATAAATGACGTTTAGAAAGTCCTAAAAGTGGGAGTACACATTCCCCAACGGAGACATCCCACCTGGAAAAGCACACCCCTGGATAAATCCCATTGTATCACTGACCTCTCCTAACAGACCTGCATAGTGGAAAAGGCTTGCATCAGCACATTTGAGAATTATTCAGAAAGAAGGGCATCTTAGATGTGATTGAGCTTGTAGAGAGACTGTCAGGGAGGATATTCTGATGGGGAAACAGTGTTTTGGTTGGTTGAACAAGATTTGATTGATTCAGAAATGTCAGTGGGAGAAAAAAACAAAAGTAATTTAAACGAAAATGACGTTTTCCCTCCACCACCCCCCACTCCCCTCCCGAGTACATTTCAACGCCGAAATTCGAACAAATATACCATTCATGTTTTTCTTTTTCTCCATCCATTTATGTGGATACCGTTTTTATTGATCTTCCTAGATCACGTGACAGAGTTCTACTCACTGGACTACTCTCAACTGTTAGACCGGTTGGCCACTGGGGTCCAGGTTGATAGCAATTACCTGGATTGATTCTGTCAGTACTCACAGGTCTTGAACAGAAGGGCAATCTGGAGGCTGTAACTGGGCACTTCAAAATCCCCAGTATGGTGGGGAGTGGTGCCCCCCTGACCTTTAGCCCTGCTTTCTATCATTTACTTGTGGCCACTCGTTTTCCTCCTCATTTTCTATGGACTTCAATCCCATGCTCATTCCGAGTATGTGTGTGTGGATCGGTGCATACTTGCCCCCATACATAGTTTGTCCATGGTGTCAAATAGCCTGGATTCGGTCAGAAAATTAAACACAGTCAATCGCCTCTTTTGTTCCAAAGTTGTTGAGGAACAAAAATACTTTTTTAACCTTATCACCTGCATCTCAGATAAGCCCATACTGCCGTCTCTCTTTAACCTTAATACGACAAACGCTAAACAAGAGGAAACCCTCGGGATCCTTTAAGTGGTATAAATGACCAAACCGGTGTTGTGGTGGAAGGTGGAAATGTCTTTAAGTCGGAGGTACTTTCTCCAACCTCTGTTGTGATATAGTCTGCATTCAGCGAAGTGAGGCTACACATTGTGGTTGCTGGTTGTTTTATGAATGTCAAACTGGACTATGCTAACTCCTTATGTGTGGGGTTACCAGTGTTTCAGTTACATGGCTGTCCATCTTCTATTTGAATGAGCTTAGCCTTGAAATGAACTGCAAGTGAATTTAATTGTGGTTTGTTGGGTGAATTTAATAATTCAAAGTAGAATTCTGTCTAGACCTGTTATTTGGGATTTTTTGTGTGGTCTACCCTGTTTTGCTATCCTTATTAATTTCTACAATACCGTTTTGTACGGTACCTCTCAAAGGGCTTGGTCATTTCGGTTCCAGGGTCTATGTGGACTGTGAGTTATGGGGTTGACTTTCCCGGCTTTTAGAATCCAAATTAAGCATCAGTGAAATCACTGAACATCCTGCCTCAACTGCTGGGAGGGACCCGTCACCTAAGGGCCAGTGTGGTGTCTATGGGTTGTGTAACAGGGAGGGAGCCGTTGCTAGGAGACAGTGAAGGGCAGGTGACAGGATGGGGGAATTACAGGATTTGACAGTTGGGGAGTGATGTTTCGATTCATGGCGAAGAAGTGACTGGAGACTGAAGTCAGCAAATTGGATCCCAGATAAAGGGCTTGACCATTGTGGTAGCTACTGGGCATACATCCCCTAGATGTGAAGGGGGCACCCAACATGTGATGCCAGCCCTTTCCTGCCATTGCCTGGCTCTTAGTTGCCTCAGGACAGCCACCCAAGTGTGAGACTATCACTATGTTAGCATGAGTGGAGCCTCTGGCGGGACACTGGTGCCAGGCAACTGTGAATAATGACTGAACAGACTGACTGTAGGGTGTACTGAGTAAATGAGGGATAGAATCACCCAAAATGGGTGAGCCCTTCTGCCTCTTGCCCCCAGAGTTTGGTTGACACATTAAAATACTCTGAGAGTGAAGGTGCTGAAAAGCCCACTAAGCATTGCTTTATGACATGTTTAAAGAGGGTGAGGATCTACAAACATTCGCTAACTTCTTGTAGAAATGTCCCTTATGTATTTAAGGACTGAATAATGAGGAATCATAAAAAGTCTTAAACTGTGTCAGAGGTGGTGAGATGGCGAACTGGCGTAATCAGATGTTTATTTTCAACTGCACTTACCGGGAAAAAGAGAGTTTGCTCCTTGGCTTTCCTTTCTGTAGTGCCACATAGTGCCTCGCTCTTCGTTTGGGTCTGCCCTCCTACCAGCTTGTGCACCTCTAGGATGTTCAAGAAGCAGCAGGACAACTGTTTTTGGTGTACCAATTCATGATATCTCATAACGCGCAGCTTGTCTTTCCAGATGATTTGGAAAATACGTCCCATGATCCCCCGATACTGATCATGCTGGAAAAGACCGATGGGAGTTCTATGCAAAACATCTGGCAAAACAAAACAAAAAGCTGTAGTCCCCTGTCCTCCAGTCTCATGTGACACTCTATCCGGACTATAATAACATTTAGTATGGTATGTTTCAATGTACAGACGCTAGACATGTATGACTCCATTATATGATCCGATTAGGACTCCTCCCTGTGTGGCGAGCCGAGGCCTACTCGGCCATCAGCCGCGTCTACTCCAGGTTTCCACCTCGAGATTTGCGTAAAGGACAGGCTATTCACAATGCGTGTACCTTGTCTCTAGAACATTCTTAAGCGCTAATCATCTTCTCACAACTGGTTACGGATAGTGCTACAACTGCCTGAAGAGTTCCCATTACCTCCCTTTAGTTGCCCTGCTCTAACGTGGTTCAGGCAGTGCCCAGAGGCGATTAAGTTCAGAGTGTTGTGCATTAGAATGATCAAATCATATCAGCCAAAGGTAGGAAATAGGAGCGATGGAAAAAGAAAAAGAAAATGACAGAGACGTCTCTAAAGACACCACAAGGAAAACACAAGGTTGTTTCTATACACGCACACAGGCTAGGACGCAGCACTGGCCGAAAGGTGTCCTCTGTCTCCTGGACATATGGAGGCCTTTCTTCGGGATGGGCACATATCTGAAATGCTTCTTCTGCTTTACGGATGAAACCCAGCCTTCCATGCGTACAGAGTCCTCCGGTGTATATTTTGATTGAAGTTTCTTTCAATGTAGAGAAAATAACAAGACATCTGGAAAAGGTTTAAAAAAAAGAAAGCCCCAAGGATTATCTTTTGAAGCACCAATAAAAAAGTGCATAGAATTACATGATTGGCAGAAAGGAACATGCACAGCAAATATAGAAACATGTGGCAAGGTCTGGACCTTACAGTATCAAATCATTATTTTCTATGTCTTCTTTTATTGCAAAGAACAAAGTGTAATGCCTTGCGCAGTCTAACATGTTTTAGTAAAGCAAAAAGCGCAATTAGGTCGTTTCCAACGTGATTATGTTCAGATGGCGAGGAATATGTTTATTTTACGCAAATGCTGCGATTTGCAAAGATTGTTGATCTGTTGCCACAAGAAGCACGTGTATAAAGAATGCACCTCAGATGTTTTAATTGCCCCTAGCATTGTCAGATTTATTAGGAATGGCCAGTGGTCCAGGTGGTCGAGGTATGCTCCCTGCTGGCCTGCCCCTGCACCCCACATTCCCCATGCTCACGCGCAATCCAAACCCCCTAACAAACCTGCTGTTTAAGGCAATGTTCAGTGCAGCTCACTGATGTGCAAGTTTAAACCTCTTCCTACAAGTTTATTTTAAAAGTAAACCATTTCAGAAGGGGTTCTTTTTAAAATAAAAGTATAGGAACAGTAACACTTTTTTTTTTTTTAAGTAGAGGAGCACTGCTCCCCACCGCTCCCATTGAGCATGGGATAAAGAAGAAAGCACCAACCTTCATTATCGATTGTGTGAATTCCAGGAGGTTTCGGGTGTGATATATGTTCCTTGTTGCCCAATGCTTGCCCCCTAACTTTTCAGGCTTATATGAATGATTTAGGGGTGGATTCTAGGAGCAGCTGTGCTCGGCAGCATTCAACAACTCTGTGAGCAGACTGTAAGAGCCGCTTGACTCTTGAGCTGCTTGGCAAAGTGGGTTGAGCCAACTGGAGCAGCCTTACAAAGGATCTTATGCTTCGCAGAAGGCTATTGGAAGGATACACACCACCACAGGTCAGGGCTGTTGTTAGACCACATGTCACCAAAAGACGGAAGCATACGCTGGTCCCTCTAAGTAGGTGGGGGCACCTTATCAATTCCCTTGTTGATTGAACCTAACCTGTGACTTGATGTTTGGTTCTGAAACGCTGGCTGCCATTTTAAAATGAGGTTCTTTGATCATGATATGTCAGTTCACGTAAGCACAGTGTCAGAAACCATTGGACTCAAGCAGGCTCTGAGAGCTTGCAGCACACAACGACCGCCTACTTCCGGAACCATACACACCATCCGTTTAAAAGTCTGCCTTTTTGTGGGGAAAAGACGGCCTGGTACAGCGTTTCTAGTCTGCTACGTCTCAGAGATAAGAAAGTGCTATTTCACAGTTGGGTGCTAAAGATATTTGGACATATTTGGGAAAGCTGTTCCATAATAGTGCAATGCATATGCCATTTCTATTCAAAAGTTACAGACCTTGTTACCGAGCAGTAACAGAACAATCTTCCACGTGGCAGTACAAGATTGAATGAGGGTGATGGTAGTGCTAAGCGCTTAATGCAGGGCAGTAAAAAGCCATCTTATTACCCCATGTATCATTATCATTTTTCATGGCATCCAATTCATCACACTCCATGGATGAAGAGCTAAATTAGTCTTGCTGTGATTCGAACCTGAGAATCCAGAGGAGGGACTGTATTTATTTATTTATTTAGCACATATATCCAGTACAAATATAAGTATGAGAAATAAAGTTGCTAACATGAAAACATGTGGCAACCATCCATCAAGGTCACATAACAGGTGGCCACTGTAAGCAAATATGCATTTAAACATTTTTCAATAATGACCAAGGAAGAAAAAAGACGTAATTCCAATGGGAGAGCATTCCATGATTAAGGCGCGATTAACTTGAAAGGTTGAAAATGGTACGGAGAACAAGATGGATGATGTACTGAGAACACAAGTGTGAAGAAGAGCATAACTGACCAGACGGAAAATAAAGGGGCATAAGTTCAGAGAGGTACACTGGTGCTGAAGCATGTATTGCTAATGCCTGCTTTTGTATTTACACCTGGAGGTCGGTATAGATAAGCAAGGATCACTGACTAACCCCGGTCTCTCTGCCTGTTATGTTATGTTATATAAACTTAGTGAAGCGCACGTACACCCAAAGGCATCTTGGCTCTGGCTACAAGGAGGGAAACAATGTCAGAAACCAGCAGCAGAGAGAAGAAAAAGCAGCCTAAAAAAGAGTGGCTTTCAGCAGCCTGCGGAATGTGAGATGATCTTCAGTGGCACGAAGAGCAGTAGGAAGCTCATTCCAGGCTCTGGCAGCAACCACAGAGAAGGCACAACCGCCCTTACGCGACAGGCAATAGCAGGGAACTACGACAAGAAGCGCAGACGGAGATCTCAACAAACGGGTAGGGACGTAGTGAATAAACTTGGCTTGAAGGTACCTGTAACAATCCCATGGGCCTTGAAGATGTGTCTTGGGATGCAATCTTCTTTTCAGTAGAGTTTCATGTTGGGGAAGGAGGGTGAGGAATGGAATCAGGCTGGACAAAGGATTAGTACAGTAACTCACAAGGTTAGGGTATGTGGCGATCGTTACGTAATATGGAGGGTTGTAGTACATAAACAATAATAATTAATATGACCAATATTCAAGGCGGACCGGGGCTCAGTGGAATTATTTTTATTTATGTATGTATTTGTTTTCTAATGCACCAACAACCCGCAGGCATCAGGGTACACATAGAAACTAAAGACATAACATCAACGACAGGACAACAAGGAAGGGAAGGGCAAGTTAGTAGGCAAGAAACCTATTCAAACAAAAAGGTGTTCAGACAATTCCGAAATGGAATCACGTTACTTTTCGGCCAAAGATTCAAAGGTAAGGAGTTCCAAGCCCAAGGAGCCAGGGTAGAAAAAGATCAGCCCTTGCCATTGGCTTGTTTTATTCTTGGGCATGAGAGCAGCCAAGCACCTATGAACCTTACAACTCTTTTAGACTCGTGTTTGACCAACTTATCCTTGAGGTAAGAAGGGGCATCGCCGTGGACACATTTATGGGTCAGAGAGAGTATTTTAAACTGCACCTGTGCCGCTACTGGAAGCCAGTGAAGCGCTTTTCTTATTTCCGATATATGAGATTTCCGGGGCAGATTTTTAGCAATGCGGATGGCATCATTTTGAATGACTTGTAGTTAGTTTATGAAGGCAGATCTTATTTGCACCCCCCAAGAGAGCATTGCAGTAATCAATTCTAGGGAGAATTGTGGCACATGCAAGAACAATACAGTTTGGTTCATAGAGGAAAGGTTTCATCTGTCTAAGCAGTTTAAGGTGCTAGAAAGAGTTTTTTAGGTGTACTTCACATGTGATTCTGCAACCAGTGATGCTTCCAGGAAAATACCCAGTGTTTTCACTTTATCGAGAACAGGCATATAGCAATTCTTGATAGTGAAGCTGGAGAAGCTAGGAGAAAGTATTTTCCTGGATTGAGCAGACCCCAATATCAACAGCTCCATTTTGTCGCTGTTAATGCACATCCAGTGCGATGACATCCATTGCTTGATAGTTTGGTAGATACATCTCAGACTATCAGCATCTGTCTTGTATGTCATCCACCTCGAGCAACAGTTGTGTATCATCGGCGTAATTTGTGAACTGCACACCCTTTGTGGCAAGAATGTCACAGAGTGGTTTAATGTAGAAGTTAAACAACGCCAGCGACAAACATGCACCCTGAGGAACGTCATGTGATATTGGGGCTAAAGCGGATGTAACAATGCCCCAATGCACAACAGACCTCCTGATGCATAGAAACGACTGGACCCAGTGGATAGCATTTTCTGAACAGTTCCCCACTGTAGTTACAATGGTTAAAAGGCAGTCATGGAGGTGGAGGTCAAAAGCCGCAGATCAACAGCCCCGATTTCCCTCTGTCCTGAATGTTCAACATGTTAGACTGTAAGTCCAATGAGGCGCTCTCAATGCCGTTGCGCGGTCGAAAGCCAGATTACTTAGAATTTAAGATGGTAGCAGCTTCCAGATATGCTTGAGATTGTATACTGGCTATCTAGTCTATCACTTTAAGTAAAACATAGGAATTCGTGATTGGTCTGAGGTTAGCAGTATCTCTTGGGTTAAGCCCTGTTTTCTTGACTAATGGAGTCACTATGACCTCCTCAATGACATCAGGTGCACTGTTGTGTGAGAAGGAAGAGTTAACAAATCGTGTGAGGAAGTGAGCAAATCAGTTCCACCAGAATAATGTCTCCAGTGCAAGAAGTGGGACGTAATTTGCTCAAGACATCTTCTATGTCAGTCACTGTGATAGGATGAAATGTGAATTCCAAGTAACTAGATGTATATTTTACTTCCTGGGAAGTATTACTCAAGTCAGCAAACTGTTCCTCTATATTTGTAGCTGAGCTAGCAACCAAATCTTGATTTGTTCTCGCGCATCAGCAATTTTGTCAGAGAAAGCCTGCTCTGCCCTTATGCAATCAGTATTATAGGAAAACGATTGATGGGTGGTTAGTCGGGTGGAGAGGGAATAGGAAAATGAGGGGGTGGTGTCCTGTTGGCAGCTCCAGTTCGGTTTTCACTGTGCGCCGAGCTTGGGTGCGAATTTCAGATCAGTGTGAGACCTTGTGTGCTGTTGGTGTGGCTTATGTGTTGATTGTCTGTTGTTGCGATGTGGTGAAGTGCATGCCATTTGATGTGCAAGAGGATGGTTGTGTGGATTTTTGGGTGAGATAAGTATGCAGAAGTTTGAACTGTTGGGTTAGTGGGTTATTTACAAACCCTGGTTCCCTTCCTCTCTATTCATAGTCAGTGATCCATTACTGTCTGTGTTTACTTCGTAGGCCAAGATATTATTGACATATCATCCTTCTCCTTCCATACTGATCTTTCTGTGCTCGTTCTGTGGTATGATTCTAGCCAATAATGCGTATTAAGTTAGGTGACCCTGGCCCAGGCCCCCACTAGCCCTGATCCTTGCTGCTCGCCCACCTCTAAAGTCAGTAGCAGTTTAGCTCGTGCCCTGGAAGGGACCTTCCTTTTTTTCTTTCGGTGCATATTAAGGCAGACCAACATAAAACATGCACCAATAGCTTAATTGTGAAAACACTAAAGTTTGAATAAGCTATTTGATAGCAGAAAACGTAAGTAGATTCCAAGATGTCGTAATATTAAATATTGGAAAGCAACAAGGATGAGGTACAGCCAAAATGTGCTTTTCTAAATAAAGCTCAGAATCAGACATAAACCACGGACTATGAGCAGTAACCGAAACAGTGTATGCCTGCCCCAACACTTCCCCTGCACTGAATCTTAAGTGTTAACTCACGGCCATTCATAGCTGCCATTAAGAAGTTAAAAAAGCCCCATTGATGCAAGAAAACACAATTATGCAGTATCCAAAGGGGATCCAGACGAAAGAAAACATGTCATCCAGGGCAGGCCCACCATTCTGCCAATTTCCCTGTGGGCTTCTGACGTGACATGGTCTCCAAGGTAACAACTTACTTTTTCAAATGTACAGTTTGAGGCCTTTGTGTATGTCCACTTGGGTGCAGCGCCTTTTATGCAGGAGATGCTGTTTCTCATATTCACTACACTTACTACGACAGTTTACTTCATAAAGTTATCCCCGAGCTGAGAAACTCTTCAATAAAGAAATACGCTTAGCTGTGCTTATTATCTTAAGGAGTTTAATTGTTCTAGAAAACACCACCATGCCTTTCGCTGTCCACATACATGTTTGGATTCTTCAGCCTCTCCTCCACCTAGCCCACATGCTTTAAAGCATTCAGAAATATGGACATATGTCTCCGCAAATGCTCTCTTTAGGGAAGAGGGTGCCTTCAGAGCTGGAATATACACCGTGGAGTAAGAAAAGTCCTCTTTTTTCGGGGGCTGTGTGGAGGAGGACAAACAAACAGTAGCTTATATAGAAATCCACAAGGAGCAGCTCCCCACCTTCACATGAACAAGGTCAAAACAAGTGCACAACTATCACCAAGCCAAAAATTTCATCATTTCTATAGACAAAAAACACCAAGTTCACATATTTTAATCAATATAAACAAAACATCAGCATAAATACAAAATATAAACATAAAAACCACCTAAAAGTGGTAAGACCATTGACTCTGTGTAACAAGGGTGATGATACCCAACATTCACTTGATGATTTTTAGATATCACAACATTTTAGCGAGGTTAGTAGAAGAGTGAAAGAAACCTTTTCATAGGTCTCAAAAACCTCTTAATTCCATCACTTTCTTTAAACTTAGTCGACACCTTCAGAGCTGGACATGACACACTTAAATTAGTTTTTCTGTTGATTGTCATAGCAAGTAAATCACACCATGTTTAGTTCTTGTTATACCACCACTCACAACCAATGTGCATTCAAAGGTCCCATCTATGCTTTATAGGAATGTGTCTCTAGTATGCATGTTTTGATATTGGCTAAAATCTCACAAACATCCGACTCCGGTACGCAGCCTTTTTGTGTGTGTGTGTCCCTAAATGTAGGTAATACTGAATCCTAAGGGTCACCTCACAGACTTTTCTCTCGCCTTCTATATGTCCACGGCTACAGTGTTGCCAAAAACAAATATTCACTTATATGTATAATAAGGGTCACACAATGGTGTACACATTGTACAAAGTGGTATGGAAGAGCCTGCACAGGGGTTGGAGGTAGGGAGAGAAGAGTAGTATATTCTGTATAGAAAGCCCTATTAGGTTATGAGGCTCTTTTAAGGGCTAGTATAAGGAATGGAGATTCAATGTTGACCCCTCAAGTGTGCACACACACACACACACACACATTTGACGAGTCAACACAAATGACCACAAGAGTTGCAAATGGTCAGGACTGATCAGTTCTTAATTTGTAGCGGAGCTTCCCAGAGCTCAGCACTAGCACTTAATTCTGAGCTCCGACACATATTTCTGAGCCCAGCTTGATTATCTTGTGGTTTTTTGGCAACTTCAGATTTCGAAATTGAGATTCGATAAGCAGAAGCTAAACACAGCTTCTGAGTATTCAGCATTAACCAGTGAGCAGGAGCTACCACTGGGGAGGGAACGAGGAGATAGTTTGTAGCGTTCCGCAAACCTAACTTCCACAACTAATGCAAACTTATAATTTTCTCCATTATTTATGACTTCCACAACCCTTATTCTTTAAAAGTCATATACATGTGTCCTAATGTTTATCGATTATCCAAACCTCACAGATTTAAATTCACGTAGGTGTAAGTGTGTTCAGCATCAGTTGTCTTGGGGAGCTAAAAGTAGCTCCCGGTAGCTGTTGGTGTTGAGCCTGACTCCTCTAGGCTACAAACAGGAGCCCTGAACTTTATTATTTTAACTGTCTCTCAGGCATAATAATATAACAAGCAACAACAGTGTTCACTGGCCAGGGTCTCTGTATCCTGAGTTGGCTCCTTGTTATTCATGAACCTGATGGCCCTGGTTAGTAGGGCCATTTATCAATTTTCATGAATGAGAATGAGTTGGGAGGAGACTATGTTGGGCACAGAATCTGGCCATTGCCCGCATACTGCTCCACTCAGTCTGCATGACACTGCAGAACATTCTCTACTGTAATAACTAGCAGGGTCACCAGCCTGCAGCTCCAACATAGGTGGGAAGGTCATTGAAAAAGGTCAATAATGAAACTGAGTGCCTGTCATGAGTGTCTCCCTATACAAGACGATCTTGCTGCAGTGTTTGACTGGCTGGTTCATCAGTTCCAGAGCGCATGTCTGCTCTTTTTCTTGTGGATAGATGCTTCACATGTTCCGCTTGCCACCGATAGGATCAGAACAAAATGTGTTTTAAAGAGACACACATTTATGTTATTTAAAGACACAAATAATGTGTTATGTGGATTGATATCTGTGAATCACACAGTGCATCCATCACCATCAATGAACCGGTGGGAGCTGCAGCTGTAACCCCAAATATGTTGACACTGCATGGAGCATTCGTGTGTGTTATCAATGGTGGGTGGATAGCTGCCCACCCCGATGTGTCACAGGCATGCTAGAAAAAAGTTGGGCACTGGCACTTATTTCCTTACAAATGAAGCACTGAGACAGATCCAGGTGGGTAGAAGTCATTTTCTGTAGGGATGCTTCAGAGGAGTCCTGAAAGCACACAGAAGTATGTGCATGCACATGTTTTAGCAACACTCCTAGGTTTTGCTTTATAATGTTTGGGCTTCCAAACTGCACAGATATTGCTACTGGGAACAAGCAAAAGAGCATACATTCAGAGCACTGTCAAAGTCAGCATTGTAACCATTTAGCATGACACAATTGTCTTTTGCCACCGCATTTTAGTGTATGTTCTTCTTGTCTTATTAGAACAGTTAGCCCGGGTAACACACTTCCTTCATCTGTGCTGTGCTGCCAGCCTGCCCAGCCGAGGCCTGCCCCTGTCCCTCAGGCTCTTGTACTTCTTTTCTGTTCCTCTATACAGTCCAACAAGTTAGCAAAAGCAGTAGTGAATGATCCACGATAGGGGGTGCTGCCAGCTTTGCACAGCATGCTACTTACCCTCAGTGCCATTTACACATCAGGCACAACGTGAGATGTGCTTACTGCAGTACAGCAGCAATGGCTAAAGTTTTAAAGGCTATGATGGTACAAGAAAGATTGGACTGGGCACAGTGGCAACAATGCTGCTATCCATGCCTGGCCTGCTTCACAATTGCCTGTAAGGTGCATTAACAGAACCCTGTCTGGCTGTCTCTGGTGCTCCAGCTGAGTCCAGCTTTTCTCTGTAGAAAAGAGACATTGAAGGACCCAGGATGAAGGGAGACCTGGCACTGTATTCCGAGAAGGAGGAGGGGGAAAACTGGTGGTGGGTGCCCCCATGAAAGGCAACCCTGGCAACATTCTGGGTTTTCTTATGCAAAGACCAGTCAGGGGGGTCAATGACTACGTGACTTGGTCTCAATGTTGAGGTAATATGGAGTAACATGGAGCAATTTGGGGAACACTGTGAAGTTGTGTATGGCAATTCTTAGTAGGGCAATGTTGAAGTAGCACGGGTAAATTCTGGGACAATGTAAAAGCGCGAAGCAGACTTTCTAGTGGCAAAGCAAAATAGTATCAGGCAACTTTGGATGCAAAGTGAAAGTTGGTTTGTGAAAATGTGGATTAACAGTGAAAAGTGCATGCAGAAATGTTCTGTTGCAATATTAGTGTGTAGAGCACAATTCCGGGGCAATGTGAAAGAGGCATGGACCATATGAAAGTGACATAGCATTGTCATGGATCTTTCTAAAGTTGGCATGGTGATGTTTCTAGGTGAATGTAAAAGTGGGGTGAAGCAATGCACCTGAGAAATATGGCATGCTCAATTTTGCAAGCAATGCGAAACTGTGATGGTCATTTTCTGCGGATCAGTGCTAACTAGCACATGCGCTTCACATGGGTACAATGTGTGTGCGCTGGAAAAGGAGGCCTGAGAATCTTTCAGAGTAAATATGCTGGCCATTTTCTGATGCGAAGTGGAACCTGAAATTAGAATTTGCTTAGTGGCATGAATAATGTTTTGGCTAGTGTGAAACTAGTGTTACCATTTCTTGGAGGCAATAGACAAATTACTATAATTATCTCGGGATGATAGCTCAGGCTTCTCGGGAGGATAGCTCAGGGGCAACGTGCCTAGCCTTGGAAGCTAGACGACACGGAGCAACACAGGTTCGATCCCCGGTTCCGCTCTTAGACACCTCTGGGTATTAAGCGCGTTATCAATAATCTATCATATCATATCTCAAATTCAGTCCCTTTGAGAGATGGTTTTGGATGAAGTCCCCAGAGGAAATATTTAGATGATATAATGACTTTAAAACACTCTTTGTCACGTTTTGTGGCCAACCTTGACACTATGTGTATGATAGGAAGTCAGGAAATAGGGAATCTCCCTAAAGTATAATTTGGAAATTGAGGGATTAATTACAAGGGTTTCTTTGTTTCGCAGAAATCAAAAATTTCCATCCGAAGTTCCATATTGCCCCAATACTAGTTCCTACATTGTATCAGCAAAGCAAATTCTGACCTCAGATACCTCAGTGGGGTAATCACTAGGTCACGAGCCTGCTTGCTACAGTTTTGAATTCATATAGGGTCTAATCGAGAAGAATTAATGAATATGCCAAAGCGTACCAAAGATCGATTAGAATGTTGGGATTGGATTACCACTGTAGATAAAATGCATCGTGATACTTCTCTCTCACATCCGGTTAAATACCATAAACACGTAGGTGTTCTTGCACCGTTCCTTTCTATACATCCGAGCAAAGGGTCACGACAGTTATTTATGTGATTTAGATGGAATTGTATTTTAACTAAAGACATTTTATATAGGTACAATAGGAAGAATTCTACTGTAGATTTTGTATGAATTAAATGGAAATGATTTCATTTAATCTTAGACTGTCCATCTTTAATTGTTTTTCGTAGTAGGTATTTTGATACATTTTATAATTCTGCTTCATCTATTGATAAGGACTGTGATGAGGCAGAGGAGAAAAAGGGAAATCAGAGCTAATTAAAGCCCTTCTAGGTAGAAATCAAGTCAGGAAAGGTTAATGTATGATGTCATAGAGGGAGGGTCTGTTTAGTTTGATGGACATATCGCTGCTCCATTGGGTGCTAATGACTATTTTTGCCGAGAGGTTCTTTCCTCCAATACTGGACTTGTTTGTTTTGTTTTTTATTATTCCTGGTCTGTTAAAAAAAGGAGGATCCAGAGAGAGGGCCGCCGGAGGAAGAGGCTGTGTATGAGTGGGCATATTAAGAGAAGCGTAGGCACGGAAGAAAAGAGAAGAGTTGCACCGGTTGTGCCTATTTGTTTAAAGCCGTTCGTGTGTTAATAGAACTGTTAAAACCATGAAACTATCGTGAGGCTCAGGCGAGCCCATCTGTACTCTAAGAGCTTTGCCGCCGCAGACGATCAGCTGTGTCTGACCAGCTGTATCCTACGGGGCTCCCTCACAGCCCCATCGTCACGGAGGAGGAGGAGCCAAAGCAGACGGGCCCCAAGCTGTTTGGTGAAGGCAGCTGCGAGCGAGTACGTGACTCCGCCCTGGCCCCCTCCTCGTGGAGGAGGAGTTGCGACGTCGACCATCCAGCTAACGGGTGCTTTGGGGAGAGAGGCACGTCCGGAGCAGCCAATGAGGGCTGCGCAGGCCACCAATGCTGTACAGCTGCGGAGGGCTGTACGAAAATAAACGGACAGCGTGAAAGATGGTGGAGGAGCCCGGACACAGCGACTTGGTACGGAGTAAGCCCAGCCAGGGAGAGGGGGCTGCCTGCAAGTATAAGCCAAGTGTGAATAACCCAGTGTCCTCACCTAGAAAGAGAAGATAGTCAGCAGCTGGGGAATCTGATAAACTGTTGGAGAGAAAAGTTGTCACACCAATGTGTTTTCCAAATGAACTAACAGAGAAAAGGGGAGTATGGAGACAAGAGCCAGCAACCCTAGTACAGAGCACATAGAGAAGAACTGGTGAAGGCTATGAACTGGACCTCACATAGTGAAACCAACAGCAGTGAAGCCCTGGGGAGAAGGAGCCAGAGGGGCTACTTCAGCTTGCTAAAGACTATCAAGGGTACAGTGCTAGCCTTGTCACAACCCAAAAAGCCAGCAGGGGAAGGGTCAGCCCTAAAGAGGCCTTCTCTTGAGATAGACGAATTGAACTTGAATATCACGTTTGTTGTTGAAGTTGTTATGTGAGGAGAATAAACTCTGTTTCAAATCTAATCAGTCTCACGTATGGTCCGTTCCCATCCATACTTATAACAATTTGGTGGCAGAGGTGGGATAGACCGTAATACGATGTAGTAGTTGATAAAGACATTGAGTGAGTGCCAACAGTTGCTACAGCAAGCCCTAAAACCTCAAAGTCAGCAGGCACGGGCTGATAGGCAAGCCTTCCAACAAACTCTACAGGTCCAGCAGACCCAGTTATTAGAAGCCATGAACATGAGAGGTCAGACACTAGTACCAGCCTCTGTCTTACAAAAGTACTCCAGTGATGAAGACCGTTCTCATTTCTTCGTCAATTTTGAAAGAGTCGCCAGGAATGCACAGTGGCCAGCCAAGAGGTGGTGTCACTACATCGCCCCTCTCATGACTGGAGAGATGCAGAGTGCCTATCAGGCAGCCAACCTGGCCGGAGAAACCAGCTATCCAGACATGAAGTGAGTTGTGATGGAGCGGCTATGGCACGATGAAGAAGCCTATATAATCAAATTCAGAGATACCCAGCTCCTGGCAGAAGAGACAACCAGACAGCTGTTCTACAGAATAAAGGAGTTGGGGGATAAGTGGCTGCAGACCAGTTCTTCAAACACTCATGAGATGGCCGAGAAAGTAATATTGGAACAATTTGTGGCGGCTTTACCCTTTCCGAAGCAGAGATGGGTCAGGCAACACCACAGACACACATTGGTCGAAGCAGTCAACATCGCCTCGGCCTATCAGAAGGCCGGACAAGCGAATCTGATGGTTTACCCCTCCACTCCCAGAACTGGGGGGAATCCTGCTGGTATGGGGAACCACCCGTCATCTGGTCCTCGTTGGCCAAATTCGATGATCAGGAAACCTGAATGGGAAGGAGCAAGATTTCATCCTAACAGCGAAGGATCAGGGACAACATACATCGCCCAACCTCCTAACCTCAGTGCCCGTGGTCCACAATGTTTCAAATGTGGAGACTGGGGATATTTGGCCAAGTTATGTCCAAAGAAAGCCAAGACGGAACCTATGGATGTCAGGAGTCTCGAACAGATTAAAGAGCTCAATCAGTGTGGTTCATCCCTGAATCATAAGCCCACGTTCCCGTATGTCTGTGAAGCAGAAGTGGAAGGATGACCTACCAGAGCCATGTTGGATTCAGGAAGTTTGCAAACGGTGGTCAACCCCTACCTGGTAGGTGGTGTGAAGAGTCTGAATGAAAGTATTCCCATATGTTGTGTGCATGGCGACGTCCGGGTATACCCAGTCAAAGATATCAAGATAAAGTTGGCGGGGGAACAGATGGAAGTAAGAGCGGCAGTAATGCCCGCATTACCTGAACCCCTGTTAATTGGCTCTGATATACCTGACCTTCCACGGCTTATCCAGAAAGTAGAGAATCACTGGTTAGAAGAAGCTCCTTTTTCTGGGCAAGAAATTATGTCCGAGTACAACAAGGTCAAGAAGAGTAAGACGGCGAAGAGGCTCGAAAAAGCAGAGCTGGGTCCAACAAAATATGTAGCCCATGGCTGCTGACTGGAGGATTGAAGAGGATGGCGATAGTTTTCGTATGGCCCAAGAACTCGATCCACTCCTAAAACATGCAAGAGACTCGATTGAAGATAAGCCAGGGGTATAGTCTCCACACTTTATCAAAGACAATGGGTTGTATTACCGCGTAACTGTCAATCCGAATAAGAGAACAGTTCGTCAGTTGTTGGTACCTAGCAAATACTACCGTCCAGTGTTAGAAGGGGCCCATCTACAAATAGAAGAGAGTCACCTCTGTGTGGAGAAAACGAGACAAAAGATTCTGGCAAGGTTCTATTGGCCAGGCGTATATGGCCAGGTGGCCCGATTTTGTCAACAGTGCGAAGAGTGTCAAAAAAAGAACTGGCCTAATATACCAAAGGCTCCCCTCCAGTCGATGCCATTGCTACTAGAACCATTTCAACGTGTTGGGATGGGTATAGTGGGGCCTATGGAAACTGCAAGTAGAGAACATAAGTATATTCTGGTAATTGTGGACTACGCAACAAGGTATCCGGAAGCCTTTCCTTTACGATCTACTCATGCCCAGAAGATTTGTGACGTCTTGGTTCCTTTTATTTCGAGAGTGGATATTCCCAAAGAAATAGTTACAGATAGAGGTACCAACTTCATGTCAGCTGTACTAAAGCAGGTATGTGAAACACTGCACATTACCCAAATCAAAACTGCTGTTTATCATCTGCAGACTGACAGTCTGGTTGAGAGGTACAACCAGATGATAAAACAGATGTTGAGGAAGTCCATCCAACCTCAGGAAAGGAATTGGGATAGGATTTTACCTTGGATCCTCATGACATTGAGGAATACCCCTCAATCCTCCACAGGGATTGCCCCGTTTGAATTGTGGTTTGGAAGACCTGTAAGAACTTCATTGGACATTCTAAAAGAGAGCAGGGAAGAACAAGCGAGCCTGAAATTACGTTGACAGAGTATGCTTCTCAGCTGAAAACTAGAGTTGAAAAACTACAAGCAATAGCACAATCACATTTGCAAAAAGCTCAAGGAAAGCAGGAGCAATATTACAACCAGAAAACGAGAATACGTAATTTCCAAGTAGGATATCAGGTTTTAGTACTTTTACCTACTACTGAAAAGAAAATGCTGGCCTCATGGAGAGGACCCTATACCATAGAAAATGTGTTGGGACCTGTGACCTATCGAGTATGACAGCCAGGGTGTAAAATTCCCCTCCAGACCTATCATGTTAACCTGTTGAAGAGCTGGACAGAACCTGCAGTCACAATGCTTCGCCTACCGGATTGTTTCAATTCACCGTTCTTCCATTTGGGCTTCATGGGGCACCGGCCACTTTCCAAAGGATGATGAACTATTTGATTGAAGGGCATGAGAAATATCTGGGTGCCGATTTAGATGACATTGTAGTATGTGGTAAAACCAGGCGGCCTTAACGGGACCCACAAAGGGACCTCGTAGTGGGGCGCAAAGGGATTACCGGCACCGGTGTCATTACCGGTGCCCGGTATCCCTTTGCGCCCACCTTGTGATGAGGGCCACTGTGTTTATAATGCATGTCATATTGTTCACTGTTTGTTTCTTTTATCTGTTATATGTTTAAAAGGATATATTCATATTTACTAAGGATGGATTATTTTCTCTATTTGTATAATTGCTTTATTGTTAAATTATCATTTTTAAAAATTGTCTTTGTTTAATAATTTAAATACCATTGAGCTGGATAATAACAACCGCTGTTTTTGGAGTGGGCCGAGACAATTGATTGTGTGCTGTTTTCAAGAGTATTTTAATTATTCTCTCTTCAACCAGCAGGTTATTATTTGTGGAAGAGGGAAACGAATTTACTCTGCGTACATATTATTGACCCTATTACCATACCCCCTTACGGGAAAGGCTCTGTGGATAAACATTTAGGGCCTCATTACACGTTAGGCGGTAAACCATGGCGCTATTAGCGCCATGGTTCATGCTGGTAATTTACCGGTACCGCCTTGGAGGAAAGGGGAATTACCGCCCCATTCCAAGGTTGGCGGGGCGGTAATTCCCCCTTCCACCATTGCCCTTCCCCATTCCCATTTTTGCCCCATAGGGCTCTATGGGAATGGGGAAGGCGCTAATTACGGTACCGCAAATTGTGGTACCGTAATTAGCTCCACCGGTCCCTTTGCGGGTTGGTTTTTAACGCCTGCAAAAAGCAGACGTTAAATTCCCCAACCCGTAAAGGGACCTCGTAGTAAGGCGTTAAGGATTTACCGGTACCGGTAAAATACCGGTACCGGTAAACCCTTACCGCCTACCGTGTAATGAGGCCCACAGTGTCTTAATATGCTCATACCTTCACAACATAGTATCTCACATTAGCCCTGAAAATGTGCCAGCAGTGAATGTGGCAGGCGGGATAATGAAAAATAAATTGTGAAAAGCTTCTGTTGTCTTGTTCATGTTTTGTCATACAGTTCTCTGACATTTTTATATTTTCTTTCAGTGTTTCTTTTATATTATGCTCTCTCAAGTACAGTTGACTTGCAAGTGTGGGTAGCATTATTTTCTCGAGTGTATCAGAGAAAGTTCACTTCTGCTGCCATAAATATGTTTGAAAAGTAAAGGGATAAGTATGAGATATTGCAGGAAGCTTTCAGCCAGCGCACTCCTTTTTTGGGTTCGTAAGCTTCATACTCACAAGAAGGAACTATCATTTCTCACCCTAGCTCACACAAATTAGGGATCAATTGGCCCAAGTTACTGAAGTGGCACTTGTCTCAATATTTCTTATCCCAAAATGGAGTCACATTTCATATATGTGAAATGCTCTTCAGTCCTCTCACGGTGGTCGAACCTTAAGATCAGGAGTTATGAAGCAGAGGAGCGAGGAGCTGCTGCTGCAGGGCAGGCTCGGACTGGCCTATAGTGCAATAGGCCCATGGCCGAACCAAAAGCACAAAATGCTGGTGTGGGCCAGTTTTCTGGGTCAATGTGGGCCAGTTTTCTGGCAGATTTGGGCCAGTTTGATGAATTAATTGACTCTGGGGCTAGTAGTTTTGACCGGTGTTGCTCAATAAACATTCCTTAAAAAATGCACGATTTGCATCACACTTTATCAAAAAACTCCTCCTTGGTTACTATTCAAAGAGTGTCACAAACGGAATGAATATCCATTTGCAACTGTGGGCCACGTTTTCATTGGTGCCCGAGACAATATTATGGCACAGTCCCACCCTGCTGCAGGGAGAGGCTCCTTTTCCATCTTCGAGCAGGAGAGTCTTTCTGATCCCCAAACTTGCAACAACGTAGGCGTAATACCTCACTCTTTCACAGATTACACTTACTGGTTACTCTGACAGAGTCCGTAGTCAGACCCTACAAAGAAGGGCTGGGGACCCGACCCCCCTCAGCCTGCGGAAGGAGGCCTACCAAGATGGAAGCTAGAGCCAGTGCTACCGCAGAGGGGGAAGGTGGCAAATGGGTGGGACCCAGTCCCTGTCCTCTCTCTACATGCCCATGTGAGTGAACATTGTCCCACTTTCAATCCCCCATTGCGTAATTTACAAATGCTGGCACGCTTCTCTCTGTTTGTTGTAGAGAACTGCAGATACCAGCAAACCCAGTGATGTACCAAAGAGACAACAGCCACATCAATCTCTCCAGGAGTACTCAGTGTGGGTGCACCCCAACTGGCAGCACTATACAATAAAACCGTTGTGCCACCTGACAGAACAGACCAGAGCAAGTGTTAGCCTGTGTGCGGAATGCTGCTATCCACTCCACACAACAAGGGTACTCAGTGCAGCAGCGCCACAGAGCTGTGTTGTAAGACAGACTGCCTGCATCGTGAGGAAGAGCAACTGCTTACTGATAACAAAGCAGCAGAGTGGCTTTTTAACAAAGACTATCATGCAAAGAACTTGGACCCTTACATGAAATGGAAGTTTGAGTATAGGAGGCCACCACTGACGATTTGCGGTGGTACTGCATGAGGAAAAGGGGTGGGGCTTAGGCTCTGCCATATGTTTTCTGGTGTCTATAACACTTCCCAGGCAGGTATGGAAGAGAAAGATTTTCCTGGGAATCTAGAGTAGGAGATCCAATGGAGGCAAGAGGGGAGGATATAAAGCCCAACAGGAAACAGGAAGATGTGGATTGATCTGGTGTGGTTGGAAGAGGGTGGGGGGCAGACCAAGAGAACAGAAAGCTCACGGATAGTGGAAAGCAGCATGGAGGCAGTGTTTAGAGAAGGGTAGTTATTGACTGGTGAAAGAAAGTGGTACAGTGTTCTGGGTGTGTGTGCAAAGTGCATGAGTGGAAGCGTTGGGGGAGAGTAGGGAGTGAGTGAAGGAGTGTTTGGAGGGTGGTTAAGGTGAAGGTGTAATTGAGTATTAGTGGTCTGAAGGGGGAAGTCAAAGAGTGGGGATGGGAGTAGTGAAGGTGAAGAAGTGGACTAGAAGTGGCATGGAGGTGGGCAGAATGGTAGAGTAGAGGTGGGAATCGTAAAAGTGTGGAGGTGAAGTAGCAGTGATGTGGAGGTAAGAGGAATGACAGTGTGGAGCTATGGGAGTTGAGAGAGGCATAGGGCGTAGTACTGGGGTGTAAGAAGACGAGGTAGTAGAGAGGAGAGTGAGAGAAGTAGAAAGTACGTTCAGATGGAGGAGGTAAATAGTAGGCCAAGGACCATCAGAGAATCAGGAAAGGAAGTGGTAGGGAGAAAGTGATTGAAAGCAGTGGATGAATCTATGATCTGTGCATCTGGAAATCTTGAATGTTCATCATTTAGCACAATGACATAATTTCCATTTTGTAAAGGCCCAAACAAATCAACTGCCACTTCTTCCCAGACACCTTCAGGTAGTTTCAATATTTGCAAAGGATTTGGGGGTGGTTTGTTAGCCATTAAAGCACACAGCTCACATTGTCCCACCACTTGTTCAACTAAGGCGTCTAGTTTTGGAAATCACACCTTTTCTCTCAGGAGGTGTTTTGTTGAAGCTAAACCATGATGGCCCTCATGAGCGAGTGCAATTACTCACTCTCTTAGTGTTGAGGGTATAACCATTTTTGATACTTTCATCGATACATGGTGTTTAATTACAGTCAGCTCATCTTTTACCAGTTCCAGAGCTTTGACATCTTCCTTCACCGTTCCTTCTTCAAACCTGGTTTGTTGTTTTACAAACGACATCCTACCAGTACGTAAGCAGTGAGTTATTGCGGCTAATGCTTTATCATTTTCCGATTCTTTACTGAGAGAGGACCCTTCTACAGGTAATGGTTGAAGGGTATGTATTATGTAATTGATATAATGGAAGGACTAGTTTCAGGTGACCCAATAGGGTGTCTTGACAACTAATCTCCTGGATTTTCTTCCTTTCCATGACGGTGTATTATTTTGAATTTGTAGTCCAACAGACGTAGACCCCATCTTGCAATTCTTGGTGGCATTCTTGATTTGGGATCACCAAAGATGGTAAGTAGAGCTTGGCAATCAGTAGCTGCTGTAAAAGGCTTGCCATAAAGAACAAGATGAAAATATTCACATGCCCATACAACTGCTAAACTTTCCTTTTCAGCCTGGGCGTAGGCGTCTTCTGTTGTGGTAAGGCTCTTGCTGGCATAGGCCACTATAACATTTTCATTTGGTTCTGCTGGGTTGTATTGTGTTAATATGGCACTCAATCCCACAGGGTTGGCATCTACTATGCCTTCTGTTTTCTTTTCTGCATAAAAGTATGCCAAATGATCTGCTCTCGTCATGTTGTCATGAATAGTTTCAAATGCTGTTTGACATTCTGCCAACCACTCAAAAGCCTGATTTGTAAGCGTGAGGAGGCACAGTGGGTTGCTCACAGTTGCATAGTCAGGTATACATCTTAAACAGTAACTAGCTAAGCCTAAAAAGGATCTTAGTTCTGAGATATTATGCAGTGGTTGAGTTGATTTCAGGGCAGCGACTTTCTCCGGTTCAGGGCTCATTTCCTTTTCTGAAAATATGTATCTAAAGAACCTGAGAGAGTCTTTCCGGAATTCACACTTTGTTCGATTAAGTGTTAGACCCACTGTTTCAAGGGCTGAGCATACTTTGTATAGCACTGCGTCATGTTCCTCTTTGGTTTTTCCGTAAACTAGTACGTCATCTGAGTAGTTGAGACAATTTGGGACATGGCGAATGACTTTAAGTACCTCTTCTCGAAAGATTTCTGCTGCCGATGAGATACCAAAACAGAGTCGTTTATATTGAAAAAGTCCTAAGTGAGTCACATATGTCGTGATGTATCTGAACGCTGGATCAATCTCGATTTGATCGTATCCTTTGGTGAGGTCTAGTATAGAAAAACGTTTGGCTCCATGTAAAAGATTAATCATATCTGTTATTCTTAGAGCTTGGTGTCTTTCTCTTTCGATGGCCTCATTCACTCTTCTCATGTCCACACATACTCTGATTGATCTTTCTGGTAATGTCTTAGGTACAGGCACTATTGGCGATACCCATGGGGTTGGTCCTGTAACTGGTTCTATGACGTGATGTTTCAGTAATTTGTTGATTTCATCTTCTACTTGGTGTTGAATATTTATAGGAATACCTCGTTAGTGTTGGGCAATGTGATTTACTTCTGGATTGATAGGAAGTTGAATTTTCTGATTCTTTCGTTTTCCTAGATCCTTGAATAACTTCAGAAACGTAGCCTCAAAGTCTTCTGGTCGAGACAAATATTGTGCACCATCAACTGTTCCATGTCTACATCGGCCTTAAAGCTGAGTATACATCCACTTTTGGCCTCTGTTATTAGTACATGTATTTGAACTTTTGCAATGTGCGACTTGTGTGCACATGTAACTGAAGTTACTCCTTTACAGGGCAAAGGTGTGATGGATCCATATGGATAGATGTCAATCATGGCTTTCTTGAGTTTTAGAGGGTTCGGTAGCGACTCATAAGCTTCTTCACTTATAATACTGACAGTTGCACCCATGTCAATAAGAAAATCCAACTGTGTGTTGTTCACTTGAATGCTGAGGATAGGACTATATTGTGTGGCAGTGTTATTATTTAATGCCCAAACATACCCCTTTTTTTTGCTGTTCATCTCCCAAAGAGGATGATTCACTGCTGGAGGGTGACTTTATTTTAATGTAATGAACATGACTCCTTCTCCTACTTCGTCTTGGACTGTCACCAGGTTTGTGTTCATCCCTCCAATTTGTTCTTTTGTATTCTCTGTTATCTCGCCATGATCCTCTTTGATTTTGGGCTGGGCCTTCTTCTCATGATAATGTGCGAGTCAACATGCGGGGCTCTCTAAAATGTTTCCGTAGTACTGGTTGAAAAGGAGCATTTTTGCACATGGCTCTATAATGGTCTTATCCACCACAGGATGTGCATTTTTGACCCATGGCAGGACATTCCCCGGCATGCGGGTACTCATAACCACATCGATAGCATGTGGCTTCATTACAGGTTGAATTAGAGTTACCTATTGAAGTTAACTTATGAACGACTTCTTGATCAGAGGATTTTGTTGGTATGCTCACTTTGTTGAGATTATCTAACTGAGATTCAACTGCAGCTACCATGCGAGCTAAAGGAAGAATTTCATCCAAAGAACGTTGCTTTTGTAAAGGTTTCTTGCGAAAAGTAGGTGATTTGCACCCAGCTATCACTTGAGATCGAAGTGCCTCATCATTGGTATAACGATGGAATTCACAATGGAGGTCATTACGACCCAGGCGGTAAGTACACCAACTTTACCACCATGGTGTAAACGACGTTTACACCATGGTGGATGGAGGATTTACCGCCCCATTCCAAGGTGAGTGGGGCGGTAAATCCCCATTTCCCATTTACCATTCCCCATTCCCATTTTTGCCCCATAGGGCATAATGGGAGTGGGGAAGGCGCTAATTACGGCACCGTAAATTACGGTGCCGTAATTAGCACCAAGGCGGTTTAGCGCCATGGATTTTAACGCCTGCTAAAAGCAGCCGTTAAAATTGGAATCAGGCGTTAAGGGTTAACGACGGTGTTAACCCTTAACGCCTGGGTCGTAATGACCTCCAATGTTTTAATTTGATGCGTAAGTGCATCACATAGTTGTCTATGGTCTCTCCTTTTTCTTGGCATATGGTGTGAAAGATATGTCTTTCATAATCCACGTTTGTTAAAGGTGTAAAATATTCTGTCAATTTAGAGTGTAATTCCTGATATGAGACAGTATCCAGATTAATAAACTCCCTTACTATGTCTCTCACTGCAGGCACCACTGCTATGGATAAGGTGTCTTTAAATCTGTTGTCTTCTTTGAGACAAATAGCTCCAACATAAAAGTTGAAATCTCGTAACCATGTGGCCCATATGGGACCTAGGTTGCTGGTGTCCCTTATGTCAAAGGCATGTGGTAGTTGTAACACCTGTGAGCCTGCATTTGTGGTAACCTGCATTTCATTTGGTAAATTAGTTTCTATAGATGACGTGGGAGTTTCCTTTGACATTCTGGCTGGTTCGTTGTTATACAGTGTAGCTGGTTTGATAATGTTTCCACCTATTGCTCTTTTTTCCTCTGAGATTGATTACGCAGGCTTTACTGCCTCTCCGCGTTAGATAATGTGGCTTCTTTTATTTTGTATAACATATTTTATTGGTTTTGCATAAAACATACAACAACAGTCCCCTTAGGGGTCTACACCTTATCAACAAACAAGAGACAGTAGATTCAAATAAGTCCTTCATGATACATGTTACATGAGATACTCTGCATTGACACTTTCAGGTTGTACTCTGTACACTATTCAGGTCAAAAGACTCATATGGCATCCTCCCATCCCTGCAAAATTTTTCCTGCCTTCTGCGGGCAACCTCGAGCCCTATATACTCTATGTTCTATCGCAATCCATATCTGCACGTCTGTGATCCATTGTTCAACTTGTGGCAGCTCTGCAGACCCCTATCATTTTGAGATGTTCCTCTTAATTACTGCAGTAGCGGTCGAGAAGCACAGCCTCTCATATCGGGTCATGTCTCCCTCACCCTCTGCTCCCAGTAGCATTATTTTGGGATCTCTAGGGATCGTCTGTCCCAAAACCCTTGACAGTACATCACAGCATTGCTGCCAGAAGTGGCGTATATGCGGCCATTCCCACAGTATATGGAAAAACGTTCCCTCTTCACTTCGACAACGCATACAGTTGGGTTCTGCCACTTTGCCCCAGCGGTACAGGGCTACCCTCGGGTAGTAGATTCTGTGCAATATCTTCAGTTGTACCAGCCACAGCCTAGCAGAGATGGTGGTCTCTTGTGGATACATTAGTATCTTAATCCAATCTTCTGGCATAATATCTCCCACCTCCCTCTCCCATTTTGCCTTCAAGCGCAACAGTTTGGGGTAGCAAAGGAGGTGATTGTGCCGTACATGACCGTAGTGACTTAGTATCAATTTGTTCCATGACTTTGTTATGTTCTATAAGGGTACAGTCTGGCATGTTGGCTAGGGCTGATAAATGTTGCTGTACTGCATGTCGGAGCTTTGTATACTGGTACCTCTCCGTTGTTGGGAGATTAAACGTCGATGGTAGATCTTCAATGGTTTTAATATTTCCCTCTGCTATCACATCTCTTACTTTATCTATACCACACGCTACCCAGATTGGCCACTTAGGCAGCTTATTCACCTCAGAGAGGTTCCCGTTCTCCCACAATGGCTGCAATGGTGTAACTTTCTTCTCCCAGCCTATGAAAGAATGTATCTCTGCCCAGATTCGAGGTGTTTGTGATAGCATCGTTTGGGGGAGTGGAGTGGGCAGTTTTGGGTATAACCTTATGTCAGGTGATGCCCTAATGTGTGGTAGCGTTGCATCAGCGTGCAGTGCGTCATTGACTACCGACATTTGGCTAGCCCAATAGTACGTCTGTAGCCGGGGTAGACCAATACCACCCTCCCATATAGATCTTTGCAGTGTTCGAAGTGCAATTCTTGGTTGCCCAACGTCCCATAAGAGTTTCCTGAGTGTGCCATCTATTTTCTGGAACGTCTTCATTGGTATGTGTAGTGGGCAATTTTGTAAGACATACAGAAATCGGGGAAGCGCCAGCATCTTGAATAGAGCTGCCCTTCATAAGAGTGTCAAGGGCAGGGACATCCAATGCTGCACATCTCTCGCAAATCTCTCCGCAATGGGTTGTAGGTTGTCAGGCAGGTATTTCTTGAGATCATTCACAATTCGGATACCCAAATATCGGAAATGGTCTTTTACAACTCTATAAGGACAGGGCTCTGGGATCTCCTCCTCTAATCCATTAACAGGGAACAAAATTGATTTGGTCCAGTTTACCCTCTGGCCACTGAAGGCTCCATATTGTGCCAGCAATTTTGTCACCACCAGGCTCGCCACCTCCAGGTTTTTAAGATATACCAGTAGGTCGTCTGCATACAGGGAGACCTTGTCCTCCCACCCAGATGGACTCGGGAAACCCCTCCATGTTTGTTTGTCCCGTAGCAGCACAGCTAGCGGCTCAATCGCTGATAATGTGGCTTCTTGATAGCCTGTGTTTTTCCCCTTTGAATTTTAAGTGTGTTCTTTATTATTTTCCTTTCTGTTCTTTTTTATTTTCTTGTTAATACTAATAATGGTGTGCAGTCAAAATATCGAAAATAAAAGGTCGAAATACAAAAATGTCGAAAAATAAATGTCGAAAAAAAAAAGTCGAATTCCTCTTTTTTTAATTATATATTTATGTTGGGGTCTGGGAATAAAACAAATGGGTAAAACAAAAAAAACGTCAAGCCCTAAAGAGGCCTTCTCTTGAGATAGACGAATTGAACTTGAATATCACGTTTGTTGTTGAAGTTGTTATGTGAGGAGAATAAACTCTGTTTCAAATCTAATCAGTCTCACGTACGGTCTGTTCCCATCCGCACTTATAACTAGGACGCTGTATGGAATTGTTGTTTAAATGGATTTCTTAAATCTGATGTGGTTGCGGTGGTAAGGTTTGTAGGTTCTATGTCTTTGGAATAACTTTAACAGCAACAAATTAGAATACTGGCCCTCATTCCGAGTTTGGAGGTAGCCATGACGCTATTAGCGCCATGGCTGCCTCCTAAATCGGTCCGACTCCGGTCTGGTGAAGGGAGTAATTACCGGTCCAGTCCGAGGTCGGCGGGACCAGTAATTCCCCATTCACCAGACCCATTCCCCATTCCCATTTGAGCCCCCATAGGGCTCAGTGGGAATGGGGAAGGTGCAAATAACGGTGCCGCAATTTGCGGTACCGTTATTTGCTCCCTGGTCCCTTTGCGGCTCCCGCTAAGGCCGCCTGGTAAAACCAGGCGGCCTTAACGGGACCCACAAAGGGACCTCGTAGTGGGGCGCAAAGGGATTACCGGCACCGGTGTCATTACCGGTGCCCGGTATCCCTTCGCGCCCACCTTGTGATGAGGGCCACTGTGTTTATAATGTATGTCATATTGTTCACTGTTTGTTTCTTTTATCTGTTATATGTTTAAAAGAATATATTCATATTTACTAAGGATGGATTATTTTCTCTATTTGTATAATTGCTTTATTGTTAAATTATCATTTTTAAACATTGTCTTTGTTTAATAATTTAAATACCATTGAGCTGGATAATAACAACCGCTGTTTTTGGAGTGGGCCGAGACAATTGATTGTGTGCTGTTTTCAAGAGTATTTTAATTATTCTCTCTTCAACCAGCAGGTTATTATTTGTGGAAGAGGGAAATGAATTTACTCTGCGTAAATATTATTGACCCTATTACCATACCCCCTTATGGGAAAGGCTCTGTGGATAAACATTTAGGGCCTCATTACACGTTAGGCGGTAAACCATGGCCCTATTAGCGCCATGGTTCATGCCGGTAATTTACCGGTACCGCCTTGGAGGAAAGGGGAATTACCGCCCCATTCCAAGGTTGGCGGGGCGGTAATTCCCCCTTCCACCATTGCCCTTCCCCATTCCCATTTTTGCCCCATAGGGCTCTATGGGAATGGGGAAGGCACTAATTACGGTACCGCAAATTGCGGTACCGTAATTAGCTCCACCGGTCCCTTTGCGGGTTGGTTTTTAACGCCTGCAAAAAGCAGGCGTTAAATTCCCCAACCCGCAAAGGGACCTCGTAGTAAGGCGGTAAGGATTTACCGGTACCGGTAAAATACCGGTACCGGTAAACCCTTACCGCCTACCGTGTAATGAGGCCCACAGTGTCTTAATATGCTCATACCTTCACAACATAGTATCTCACATTAGCCCTGAAAATGTGCCAGCAGTGAATGTGGCAGGCGGGATAATGAAAAATAAATTGTGAAAAGCTTCTGTTGTCTTGTTCATGTTTTGTCATACAGTTCTCTGACATTTTTATATTTTCTTTCAGTGTTTCTTTTATATTATGCTCTCTCAAGTACAGTTGACTTGCAAGTGTGGGTAGCATTATTTTCTCGAGTGTATCAGAGAAAGTTCACTTCTGCTGCCATAAATATGTTTGAAAAGTAAAGGGATAAGTATGAGATATTGCAGGAAGCTTTCAGCCAGCGCACTCCTTTTTTGGGTTCGTAAGCTTCATACTCACAAGAAGGAACTATCATTTCTCACCCTAGCTCACACAAATTAGGGATCAATTGGCCCAAGTTACTGAAGTGGCACTTGTCTCAATATTTCTTATCCCAAAATGGAGTCACATTTCATATATGTGAAATGCTCTTCAGTCCTCTCACGGTGGTCGAACCTTAAGATCAGGAGTTATGAAGCAGAGGAGCGAGGAGCTGCTGCTGCAGGGCAGGCTCGGACTGGCCTATAGTGCAATAGGCCCATGGCCGAACCAAAAGCACAAAATGCTGGTGTGGGCCAGTTTTCTGGGTCAATGTGGGCCATTTTTCTGGCAGATTTGGGCTAGATTGATGAGTTAATTGACTCTGCGGCTAGTAGTTTTGACCGGTGTTGCTCAATAAACATTCCTTAAAAAATGCACGATTTGCATCACACTTTATCAAAAAACTCCTCCTTGGTTACTATTCAAAGAGTGTCACAAACGGAATGAATATCCATTTGCAACTGTGAGCCACGTTTTCATTGGTGCCCGAGACAATATTATGGCACAGTCCCACCCTGCTGCAGGGAGAGGCTCCTTTTCCATCTTCGAGCAGGAGAGTCTTTCTGATCCCCAAACTTGCAACAACGTAGGCGTAATACCTCACTCTTTCACAGATTACACTTACTGGTTACTCTGACAGAGTCCGTAGTCAGACCCTACAAAGAAGGGCTGGGGACTCGACCCCCCTCAGCCTGCGGAAGGAGGCCTACCAAGATGGAAGCTAGAGCCAGTGCTACCACAGAGGGGGAAGGTGGCAAATGGGTGGGACCCAGTCCCTGTCCCCTCTCTACATGCCCATGTGAGTGAAAATTGTCCCACTTTCAATCCCCCATTCCGTAATTTACAAATGCTGGCACGCTTCTCTCTGTTTGTTGTAGAGAACTGCAGATACCAGCAAACCCAGTGACGTACCAAAGAGACAACAGCCACATCAATCTCTCCAGAAGTACTCAGTGTGGGTGCACCCCAACTGGCAGCACTATACAATAAAACCGCTCTGCCACCTGACAGAACAGACCAGGGCAAGTGTTAGCCTGTGTGCGGAATGCTGCCATCCACTCCACACAACAAGGGTACTCAGTGCAGCAGCGCCACAGAGCTGTGTTGTAAGACAGACTGCCTGCATCGTGAGGAAGAGCAACTGCTTACTGATAACAAAGCAGCAGAGTGGCTTTTTAACAAAGACTATCATGCAAAGAACTTGGACCCTTACATGAAATGGAAGTTTGAGTATAGGAGGCCACCACTGACGATTTGCGGTGGTACTGCATGAGGAAAAGGGGTGGGGCTTAGGCTCTGCCATATGTTTTCTGGTGTCTATAACACTTCCCAGGCAGGTATGGAAGAGAAAGATTGTCCTGGGAATCTAGAGTAGGAGATCCAATGGAGGCAAGAGGGGAGGATATAAAGCCCAACAGGAAACAGGAAGATGTGGATTGATCTGGTGTGGTTGGAAGAGGGTGGGGGGCAGACCAAGAGAACAGAAAGCTCACGGATAGTGGAAAGCAGCATGGAGGCAGTGTTTAGAGAAGGGTAGGTATTGACTGGTGAAAGAAAGTGGTAGTGTTCTGGGTGTGTGTGCAAAGTGCATGAGTGGAAGTGTTGGGGGAGAGTAGGGAGTGAGTGAAGGAGTGTTTGGAGGGTGGTTAAGGTGAAGGTGTAATTGAGTATTAGTGGTCTGAAGGGGGAAGTCAAAGAGTGGGGATGGGAGTAGTGGAGGTGAAGAAGTGGACTAGAAGTGGCATGGAGGTGGGCAGAATGGTAGAGTAGAGGTGGGAATTGTAAAAGTGTGGAGGTGAAGTAGCAGTGATGTGGAGGTAAGAGGAATGACAGTGTGGAGCTATGGGAGTTGAGAGAGGCATAGGGCGTAGTACTGGGGTGTAAGAAGACGAGGCAGTTGAGAGGAGAGTGAGAGAAGTAGAAAGTAGGTTCAGATGGAGGAGGTAAATAGTAGGCCAAGGACCATCAGAGAATCAGGAAAGGAAGTGGTAGGGAGAAAGTGATTGAAAGAAGTGGGTGGAATCTATGATCTGTGCATCTGGAAATCTTGAATGTTCATCATTTAGCACAATGACATAATTTCCATTTTGTAAAGGCCCAAACAAATCAACTGCCACTTCTTCCCAGACACCTTCAGGTAGTTTCAATATTTGCAAAGGATTTGGGGGTGGTTTGTTAGCCATTAAAGCACACAGCTCACATTGTCCCACCACTTGTTCAACTAAGGCGTCTAGTTTTGGAAATCACACCTTTTCTCTCAGGAGGTGTTTTGTTGAAGCTAAACCATGATGGCCCTCATGAGCGAGTGCAATTACTCACTCTCTTAGTGTTGAGGGTATAACCATTTTTGATACTTTCATCGATACATGGTGTTTAATTACAGTCAGCTCATCTTTTACCAGTTCCAGAGCTTTGACATCTTCCTTCACCGTTCCTTCTTCAAACCTGGTTTGTTGTTTTACAAACGACATCCTACCAGTACGTAAGCAGTGAGTTATTGCGGCTAATGCTTTATCATTTTCCGATTCTTTACTGAGAGAGGACCCTTCTACAGGTAATGGTTGAAGGGTATGTATTATGTAATTGATATAATGGAAGGACTAGTTTCAGGTGACCCAATAGGGTGTCTTGACAACTAATCTCCTGGATTTTCTTCCTTTCCATGACGGTGTATTATTTTGAATTTGTAGTCCAACAGACGTAGACCCCATCTTGCAATTCTTGGTGGCATTCTTGATTTGGGATCACCAAAGATGGTAAGTAGAGCTTGGCAATCAGTAGCTGCTGTAAAAGGCTTGCCATAAAGAACAAGATGAAAATATTCACATGCCCATACAACTGCTAAACTTTCCTTTTCAGCCTGGGCGTAGGCGTCTTCTGTTGTGGTAAGGCTCTTGCTGGCATAGGCCACTATAACATTTTCATTTGGTTCTGCTGGGTTGTATTGTGTTAATATGGCACTCAATCCCACAGGGTTGGCATCTACTATGACTTCTGTTTTCTTTTCTGCATCAAAGTATGCCAAATGATCTGCTCTCGTCATGTTGTCATGAATAGTTTCAAATGCTGTTTGACATTCTGCCGACCACTCAAAAGCCTGATTTGTAAGCGTGAGAAGGCACAGTGGGTTGCTCACAGTTGCATAGTCAGGTATACATCTTAAACAGTAACTAGCTAAGCCTAAAAAGGATCTTAGTTCTGAGATATTATGCAGTGGTTGAGTTGATTTCAGGGCAGCGACTTTCTCCGGTTCAGGGCTCATTTCCTTTTCTGAAAATATGTATCTAAAGAACCTGAGAGAGTCTTTCCGGAATTCACACTTTGTTCGATTAAGTGTTAGACCCACTGTTTCAAGGGCTGAGCATACTTTGTATAGCACTGCGTCATGTTCCTCTTTGGTTTTTCCGTAAACTAGTACGTCATCTGAGTAGTTGAGACAATTTGGGACATGGCGAATGACTTTAAGTACCTCTTCTTGAAAGATTTCTGCTGCCGATGAGATACCAAAACAGAGTCGTTTATATTGAAAAAGTCCTAAGTGAGTCACATATGTCGTGATGTATCTGAACGCTGGATCAATCTCGATTTGATCGTATCCTTTGGTGAGGTCTAGTATAGAAAAACGTTTGGCTCCATGTAAAAGATTAATCATATCTGTTATTCTTAGAGCTTGGTGTCTTTCTCTTTCGATGGCCTCATTCACTCTTCTCATGTCCACACATACTCTGATTGATCTTTCTGGTAATGTCTTAGGTACAGGCACTATTGGCGATACCCATAGGGTTGGTCCTGTAACTGGTTCTATGACGTGATGTTTCAGTAATTTGTTGATTTCATCTTCTACTTGGTGTTGAATATTTATAGGAATACCTCGTTAGTGTTGGGCAATGTGATTTACTTCTGGATTGATAGGAAGTTGAATTTTCTGATTCTTTCGTTTTCCTAGATCCTTGAATAACTTCAGAAACGTAGCCTCAAAGTCTTCTGGTCGAGACAAATATTGTGCACCATCAACTGTTCCATGTCTACATCGGCCTTAAAGCTGAGTATACATCCACTTTTGGCCTCTGTTATTAGTACATGTATTTGAACTTTTGCAATGTGCGACTTGTGTGCACATGTAACTGAAGTTACTCCTTTACAGGGCAAAGGTGTGATGGATCCATATGGATAGATGTCAACCATGGCTTTCTTGAGTTTTAGAGGGTTCGGTAGCGACTCATAAGCTTCTTCACTTATAATACTGACAGTTGCACCCATGTCAATAAGAAAATCCAACTGTGTGTTGTTCACTTGAATGCTCAGGATAGGACTATATTGTGTGGCAGTGTTATTATTTAATGCCCAAACATACCCCTTTTTTTTGCTGTTCATCTCCCAAAGAGGATGATTCACTGCTGGAGGGTGACTTTATTTTAATGTAATGAACATGACTCCTTCTCCTACTTCGTCTTGGACTGTCACCAGGTTTGTGTTCATCCCTCCAATTTGTTCTTTTGTATTCTCTGTTATCTCACCATGATCCTCTTTGATTTTGGGCTGGGCCTTCTTCTCATGATAATGTGCGAGTCAACATGCGGGGCTCTCTAAAATGTTTCCGTAGTACTGGTTGAAAAGGAGCATTTTTGCACATGGCTCTATAATGGTCTTATCCACCACAGGATGTGCATTTTTGACCCATGGCAGGACATTCCCCGGCATGCGGGTACTCTTAACCACATCGATAGCATGTGGCTTCATTACAGGTTGAATTAGAGTTACCTATTGAAGTTAACTTATGAACGACTTCTTGATCAGAGGATTTTGTTGGTATGCTCACTTTGTTGAGATTATCTAACTGAGATTCAACTGCAGCTACCATGCGAGCTAAAGGAAGAATTTCATCCAAAGAACGTTGCTTTTGTAAAGGTTTCTTGCGAAAAGTAGGTGATTTGCACCCAGCTATCACTTGAGATCGAAGTGCCTCATCATTGGTATAACGATGGAATTCACAATGGAGGTCATTACGACCCAGGCGGTAAGTACACCAACTTTACCACCATGGTGTAAACGACGTTTACACCATGGTGGATGGAGGATTTACCGCCCCATTCCAAGGTGAGTGGGGCGGTAAATCCCCATTTCCCATTTACCATTCCCCATTCCCATTTTTGCCCCATAGGGCATAATGGGAGTGGGGAAGGCGCTAATTACGGCACCGTAAATTACGGTGCCGTAATTAGCACCAAGGCGGTTTAGCGCCATGGATTTTAACGCCTGCTAAAAGCAGCCGTTAAAATTGGAATCAGGCGTTAAGGGTTAACGACGGTGTTAACCCTTAACGCCTGGGTCGTAATGACCTCCAATGTTTTAATTTGATGCGTAAGTGCATCACATAGTTGTCTATGGTCTCTCCTTTTTCTTGGCATATGGTGTGAAAGATAAGTCTTTCATAATCCACGTTTGTTAAAGGTGTAAAATATTCTGTCAATTTAGAGTGTAATTCCTGATATGAGACAGTATCCAGATTAATAAACTCCCTTACTATGTCTCTCACTGCAGGCACCACTGCTATGGATAAGGTGTCTTTAAATCTGTTGTCTTCTTTGAGACAAATAGCTCCAACATAAAAGTTGAAATCTCGTAACCATGTGGCCCATATGGGACCTAGGTTGCTGGTGTCCCTTATGTCAAAGGCATGTGGTAGTTGTAACACCTGTGAGCCTGCATTTGTGGTAACCTGCATTTCATTTGGTAAATTAGTTTCTATAGATGACGTGGGAGTTTCCTTTGACATTCTGGCTGGTTCGTTGTTATACAGTGTAGCTGGTTTGATAATGTTTCCACCTATTGCTCTTTTTTCCTCTGAGATTGATTACGCAGGCTTTACTGCCTCTCCGCGTTAGATAATGTGGCTTCTTTTATTTTGTATAACATATTTTATTGGTTTTGCATAAAACATACAACAACAGTCCCCTTAGGGGTCTACACCTTATCAACAAACAAGAGACAGTAGATTCAAATAAGTCCTTCATGATACATGTTACATGAGATACTCTGCATTGACACTTTCAGGTTGTACTCTGTACACTATTCAGGTCAAAAGACTCATATGGCATCCTCCCATCCCTGCAAAATTTTTCCTGCCTTCTGCGGGCAACCTCGAGCCCTATATACTCTATGTTCTATCGCAATCCATATCTGCACATCTGTGATCCATTGTTCAACTTGTGGCAGCTCTGCAGACCCCTATCATTTTGAGATGTTCCTCTTAATTACTGCAGTAGCGGTCGAGAAGCACAGCCTCTCATATCGGGTCATGTCTCCCTCACCCTCTGCTCCCAGTAGCATTATTTTGGGATCTCTAGGGATCCTCTGTCCCAAAACCCTTGACAGTACATCACAGCATTGCTGCCAGAAGTGGCGTATATGCGGCCATTCCCACAGTATATGGAAAAACGTTCCCTCTTCACTTCGACAACGCATACAGTTGGGTTCTGCCACTTTGCCCCAGCGGTACAGGGCTACCCTCGGGTAGTAGATTCTGTGCAATATCTTCAGTTGTACCAGCCACAGCCTAGCAGAGATGGTGGTCTCTTGTGGATACATTAGTATCTTAATCCAATCTTCTGGCATAATATCTCCCACCTCCCTCTCCCATTTTGCCTTCAAGCGCAACAGTTTGGGGTAGCAAAGGAGGTGATTGTGCCGTACATGACCGTAGTGACTTAGTATCAATTTGTTCCATGACTTTGTTATGTTCTATAAGGGTACAGTCTGGCATGTTGGCTAGGGCTGATAAATGTTGCTGTACTGCATGTCGGAGCTTTGTATACTGGTACCTCTCCGTTGTTGGGAGATTAAACGTCGATGGTAGATCTTCAATGGTTTTAATATTTCCCTCTGCTATCACATCTCTTACTTTATCTATACCACACGCTACCCAGATTGGCCACTTAGGCAGCTTATTCACCTCAGAGAGGTTCCCGTTCTCCCACAATGGCTGCAATGGTGTAACTTTCTTCTCCCAGCCTATGAAAGAATGTATCTCTGCCCAGATTCGAGGTGTTTGTGATAGCATCGTTTGGGGGAGTGGAGTGGGCAGTTTTGGGTATAACCTTATGTCAGGTGATGCCCTAATGTGTGGTAGCGTTGCATCAGCGTGCAGTGCGTCATTGACTACCGACATTTGGCTAGCCCAATAGTACGTCTGTAGCCGGGGTAGACCAATACCACCCTCCCATATAGATCTTTGCAGTGTTCGAAGTGCAATTCTTGGTTGCCCAACGTCCCATAAGAGTTTCCTGAGTGTGCCATCTATTTTCTGGAACGTCTTCATTGGTATGTGTAGTGGGCAATTTTGTAAGACATACAGAAATCGGGGAAGCGCCAGCATCTTGAATAGAGCTGCCCTTCATAAGAGTGTCAAGGGCAGGGACATCCAATGCTGCACATCTCTCGCAAATCTCTCCGCAATGGGTTGTAGGTTGTCAGGCAGGTATTTCTTGAGATCATTCACAATTCGGATACCCAAATATCGGAAATGGTCTTTTACAACTCTATAAGGACAGGGCTCTGGGATCTCCTCCTCTAATCCATTAACAGGGAACAAAATTGATTTGGTCCAGTTTACCCTCTGGCCACTGAAGGCTCCATATTGTGCCAGCAATTTTGTCACCACCAGGCTCGCCACCTCCAGGTTTTTAAGATATACCAGTAGGTCGTCTGCATACAGGGAGACCTTGTCCTCCCACCCAGATGGACTCGGGAAACCCCTCCATGTTTGTTTGTCCCGTAGCAGCACAGCTAGCGGCTCAATCGCTGATAATGTGGCTTCTTGATAGCCTGTGTTTTTCCCCTTTGAATTTTAAGTGTGTTCTTTATTATTTTCCTTTCTGTTCTTTTTTATTTTCTTGTTAATACTAATAATGGTGTGCAGTCAAAATATCGAAAATAAAAGGTCGAAAGACAAAAATGTCGAAAAATAAATGTCGAAAAAAAAAGTCGAATTCCTCTTTTTTTAATTATATATTTATGTTGGGGTCTGGGAATAAAACAAATGGGTAAAACAAAAAAAACGTCAAGCCCTAAAGAGGCCTTCTCTTGAGATAGACGAATTGAACTTGAATATCACGTTTGTTGTTGAAGTTGTTATGTGAGGAGAATAAACTCTGTTTCAAATCTAATCAGTCTCACGTACGGTCTGTTCCCATCCGCACTTATAACTAGGACGCTGTATGGAATTGTTGTTTAAATGGATTTCTTAAATCTGATGTGGTTGCGGTGGTAAGGTTTGTAGGTTCTATGTCTTTGGAATAACTTTAACAGCAACAAATTAGAATACTGGCCCTCATTCCGAGTTTGGAGGTAGCCATGACGCTATTAGCGCCATGGCTGCCTCCTAAATCGGTCCGACTCCGGTCTGGTGAAGGGAGTAATTACCGGTCCAGTCCGAGGTCGGCGGGACCAGTAATTCCCCATTCACCAGACCCATTCCCCATTCCCATTTGAGCCCCCATAGGGCTCAGTGGGAATGGGGAAGGTGCAAATAACGGTGCCGCAATTTGCGGTACCGTTATTTGCTCCCTGGTCCCTTTGCGGCTCCCGCTAAGGCCGCCTGGTAAAACCAGGCGGCCTTAACGGGACCCACAAAGGGACCTCATAGTGGGGCGCAAAGGGATTACCGGCACCGGTGTCATTACCGGTGCCCGGTATCCCTTTGCGCCCACCTTGTGATGAGGGCCACTGTGTTTATAATGTATGTCATATTGTTCACTGTTTGTTTCTTTTATCTGTTATATGTTTAAAAGAATATATTCATATTTACTAAGGATGGATTATTTTCTCTATTTGTATAATTGCTTTATTGTTAAATTATCATTTTTAAACATTGTCTTTGTTTAATAATTTAAATACCATTGAGCTGGATAATAACAACCGCTGTTTTTGGAGTGGGCCGAGACAATTGATTGTGTGCTGTTTTCAAGAGTATTTTAATTATTCTCTCTTCAACCAGCAGGTTATTATTTGTGGAAGAGGGAAATGAATTTACTCTGCGTAAATATTATTGACCCTATTACCATACCCCCTTATGGGAAAGGCTCTGTGGATAAACATTTAGGGCCTCATTACACGTTAGGCGGTAAACCATGGCGCTATTAGCGCCATGGTTCATGCCGGTAATTTACCGGTACCGCCTTGGAGGAAAGGGGAATTACCGCCCCATTCCAAGGTTGGCGGGGCGGTAATTCCCCCTTCCACCATTGCCCTTCCCCATTCCCATTTTTGCCCCATAGGGCTCTATGGGAATGGGGAAGGCACTAATTACGGTACCGCAAATTGCGGTACCGTAATTAGCTCCACCGGTCCCTTTGCGGGTTGGTTTTTAACGCCTGCAAAAAGCAGGCGTTAAATTCCCCAACCCGCAAAGGGACCTCGTAGTAAGGCGGTAAGGATTTACCGGTACCGGTAAAATACCGGTACCGGTAAACCCTTACCGCCTACCGTGTAATGAGGCCCACAGTGTCTTAATATGCTCATACCTTCACAACATAGTATCTCACATTAGCTCTGAAAATGTGCCAGCAGTGAATGTGGCAGGCGGGATAATGAAAAATAAATTGTGAAAAGCTTCTGTTGTCTTGTTCATGTTTTGTCATACAGTTCTCTGACATTTTTATATTTTCTTTCAGTGTTTCTTTTATATTATGCTCTCTCAAGTACAGTTGACTTGCAAGTGTGGGTAGCATTATTTTCTCGAGTGTATCAGAGAAAGTTCACTTCTGCTGCCATAAATATGTTTGAAAAGTAAAGGGATAAGTATGAGATATTGCAGGAAGGTTTCAGCCAGCGCACTCCTTTTTTGGGTTCGTAAGCTTCATACTCACAAGAAGGAACTATCATTTCTCACCCTAGCTCACACAAATTAGGGATCAATTGGCCCAAGTTACTGAAGTGGCACTTGTCTCAATATTTCTTATCCCAAAATGGAGTCACATTTCATATATGTGAAATGCTCTTCAGTCCTCTCACGGTGGTCGAACCTTAAGATCAGGAGTTATGAAGCAGAGGAGCGAGGAGCTGCTGCTGCAGGGCAGGCTCGGACTGGCCTATAGTGCAATAGGCCCATGGCCGAACCAAAAGCACAAAATGCTGGTGTGGGCCAGTTTTCTGGGTCAATGTGGGCCATTTTTCTGGCAGATTTGGGCTAGTTTGATGAGTTAATTGACTCTGCGGCTAGTAGTTTTGACCGGTGTTGCTCAATAAACATTCCTTAAAAAATGCACGATTTGCATCACACTTTATCAAAAAACTCCTCCTTGGTTACTATTCAAAGAGTGTCACAAACGGAATGAATATCCATTTGCAACTGTGAGCCACGTTTTCATTGGTGCCCGAGACAATATTATGGCACAGTCCCACCCTGCTGCAGGGAGAGGCTCCTTTTCCATCTTCGAGCAGGAGAGTCTTTCTGATCCCCAAACTTGCAACAACGTAGGCGTAATACCTCACTCTTTCACAGATTACACTTACTGGTTACTCTGACAGAGTCCGTAGTCAGACCCTACAAAGAAGGGCTGGGGACTCGACCCCCCTCAGCCTGCGGAAGGAGGCCTACCAAGATGGAAGCTAGAGCCAGTGCTACCACAGAGGGGGAAGGTGGCAAATGGGTGGGACCCAGTCCCTGTCCCCTCTCTACATGCCCATGTGAGTGAAAATTGTCCCACTTTCAATCCCCCATTCCGTAATTTACAAATGCTGGCACGCTTCTCTCTGTTTGTTGTAGAGAACTGCAGATACCAGCAAACCCAGTGACGTACCAAAGAGACAACAGCCACATCAATCTCTCCAGAAGTACTCAGTGTGGGTGCACCCCAACTGGCAGCACTATACAATAAAACCGCTGTGCCACCTGACAGAACAGACCAGGGCAAGTGTTAGCCCGTGTGCGGAATGCTGCCATCCACTCCACACAACAAGGGTACTCAGTGCAGCAGCGCCACAGAGCTGTGTTGTAAGACAGACTGCCTGCATCGTGAGGAAGAGCAACTGCTTACTGATAACAAAGCAGCAGAGTGGCTTTTTAACAAAGACTATCATGCAAAGAACTTGGACCCTTACATGAAATGGAAGTTTGAGTATAGGAGGCCACCACTGACGATTTGCGGTGGTACTGCATGAGGAAAAGGGGTGGGGCTTAGGCTCTGCCATATGTTTTCTGGTGTCTATAACACTTCCCAGGCAGGTATGGAAGAGAAAGATTGTCCTGGGAATCTAGAGTAGGAGATCCAATGGAGGCAAGAGGGGAGGATATAAAGCCCAACAGGAAACAGGAAGATGTGGATTGATCTGGTGTGGTTGGAAGAGGGTGGGGGGCAGACCAAGAGAACAGAAAGCTCACGGATAGTGGAAAGCAGCATGGAGGCAGTGTTTAGAGAAGGGTAGGTATTGACTGGTGAAAGAAAGTGGTAGTGTTCTGGGTGTGTGTGCAAAGTGCATGAGTGGAAGTGTTGGGGGAGAGTAGGGAGTGAGTGAAGGAGTGTTTGGAGGGTGGTTAAGGTGAAGGTGTAATTGAGTATTAGTGGTCTGAAGGGGGAAGTCAAAGAGTGGGGATGGGAGTAGTGGAGGTGAAGAAGTGGACTAGAAGTGGCATGGAGGTGGGCAGAATGGTAGAGTAGAGGTGGGAATTGTAAAAGTGTGGAGGTGAAGTAGCAGTGATGTGGAGGTAAGAGGAATGACAGTGTGGAGCTATGGGAGTTGAGAGAGGCATAGGGCGTAGTACTGGGGTGTAAGAAGACGAGGCAGTTGAGAGGAGAGTGAGAGAAGTAGAAAGTAGGTTCAGATGGAGGAGGTAAATAGTAGGCCAAGGACCATCAGAGAATCAGGAAAGGAAGTGGTAGGGAGAAAGTGATTGAAAGAAGTGGGTGGAATCTATGATCTGTGCATCTGGAAATCTTGAATGTTCATCATTTAGCACAATGACATAATTTCCATTTTGTAAAGGCCCAAACAAATCAACTGCCACTTCTTCCCAGACACCTTCAGGTAGTTTCAATATTTGCAAAGGATTTGGGGGTGGTTTGTTAGCCATTAAAGCACACAGCTCACATTGTCCCACCACTTGTTCAACTAAGGCGTCTAGTTTTGGAAATCACACCTTTTCTCTCAGGAGGTGTTTTGTTGAAGCTAAACCATGATGGCCCTCATGAGCGAGTGCAATTACTCACTCTCTTAGTGTTGAGGGTATAACCATTTTTGATACTTTCATCGATACATGGGCCCTCATTAGGACCCTGGCGCTAAGGGGTTTGCGCCAGCGTTAGCTGCGCCGACCCCTTACCGCCAACTACGAGTTCCCATAGCGCCATGGCCATTTTTCCGCCCGCTTTTTGCGGGGGTAAAAATCCATGGCGCTATGGGACCTCGGTGTTAATTACGCCACCGTAGTGTACGGTGGCGTAATTAACACCTTCCCCACTCCCATTGAGCCCTATGGGGCCGAAATGGGAATGGGGAAGGGTAAATGGGTCAATGGGGACTTACCGCCCCGCCGACCTCGGAATGGGGCGGTAAGTCCGCCATCCGCCATGGCGTAAAGGGACTTTGCGCCATGGCGGAAAAGTCCGCCGATGGCGGGAAAAATCCGCCAGGGTCCTAATGAGGGCCATGGTGTTTAATTACAGTCAGCTCATCTTTTACCAGTTCCAGAGCTTTGACATCTTCCTTCACCGTTCCTTCTTCAAACCTGGTTTGTTGTTTTACAAACGACATCCTACCAGTACGTAAGCAGTGAGTTATTGCGGCTAATGCTTTATCATTTTCCGATTCTTTACTGAGAGAGGACCCTTCTACAGGTAATGGTTGAAGGGTATGTATTATGTAATTGATATAATGGAAGGACTAGTTTCAGGTGACCCAATAGGGTGTCTTGACAACTAATCTCCTGGATTTTCTTCCTTTCCATGACGGTGTATTATTTTGAATTTGTAGTCCAACAGACGTAGACCCCATCTTGCAATTCTTGGTGGCATTCTTGATTTGGGATCACCAAAGATGGTAAGTAGAGCTTGGCAATCAGTAGCTGCTGTAAAAGGCTTGCCATAAAGAACAAGATGAAAATATTCACATGCCCATACAACTGCTAAACTTTCCTTTTCAGCCTGGGCGTAGGCGTCTTCTGTTGTGGTAAGGCTCTTGCTGGCATAGGCCACTATAACATTTTCATTTGGTTCTGCTGGGTTGTATTGTGTTAATATGGCACTCAATCCCACAGGGTTGGCATCTACTATGACTTCTGTTTTCTTTTCTGCATCAAAGTATGCCAAATGATCTGCTCTCGTCATGTTGTCATGAATAGTTTCAAATGCTGTTTGACATTCTGCCAACCACTCAAAAGCCTGATTTGTAAGCGTGAGGAGGCACAGTGGGTTGCTCACAGTTGCATAGTCAGGTATACATCTTAAACAGTAACTAGCTAAGCCTAAAAAGGATCTTAGTTCTGAGATATTATGCAGTGGTTGAGTTGATTTCAGGGCAGCGACTTTCTCCGGTTCAGGGCTCATTTCCTTTTCTGAAAATATGTATCTAAAGAACCTGAGAGAGTCTTTCCGGAATTCACACTTTGTTCGATTAAGTGTTAGACCCACTGTTTCAAGGGCTGAGCATACTTTGTATAGCACTGCGTCATGTTCCTCTTTGGTTTTTCCGTAAACTAGTACGTCATCTGAGTAGTTGAGACAATTTGGGACATGGCGAATGACTTTAAGTACCTCTTCTCGAAAGATTTCTGCTGCCGATGAGATACCAAAACAGAGTCGTTTATATTGAAAAAGTCCTAAGTGAGTCACATATGTCGTGATGTATCTGAACGCTGGATCAATCTCGATTTGATCGTATCCTTTGGTGAGGTCTAGTATAGAAAAACGTTTGGCTCCATGTAAAAGATTAATCATATCTGTTATTCTTAGAGCTTGGTGTCTTTCTCTTTCGATGGCCTCATTCACTCTTCTCATGTCCACACATACTCTGATTGATCTTTCTAGTAATGTCTTAGGTACAGGCACTATTGGCGATACCCATGGGGTTGGTCCTGTAACTGGTTCTATGACGTGATGTTTCAGTAATTTGTTGATTTCATCTTCTACTTGGTGTTGAATATTTATAGGAATACCTCGTTAGTGTTGGGCAATGTGATTTACTTCTGGATTGATAGGAAGTTGAATTTTCTGATTCTTTCGTTTTCCTAGATCCTTGAATAACTTCAGAAACGTAGCCTCAAAGTCTTCTGGTCGAGACAAATATTGTGCACCATCAACTGTTCCATGTCTACATCGGCCTTAAAGCTGAGTATACATCCACTTTTGGCCTCTGTTATTAGTACATGTATTTGAACTTTTGCAATGTGCGACTTGTGTGCACATGTAACTGAAGTTACTCCTTTACAGGGCAAAGGTGTGATGGATCCATATGGATAGATGTCAACCATGGCTTTCTTGAGTTTTAGAGGGTTCGGTAGCGACTCATAAGCTTCTTCACTTATAATACTGACAGTTGCACCCATGTCAATAAGAAAATCCAACTGTGTGTTGTTCACTTGAATGCTCAGGATAGGACTATATTGTGTGGCAGTGTTATTATTTAATGCCCAAACATACCCCTTTTTTTTGCTGTTCATCTCCCAAAGAGGATGATTCACTGCTGGAGGGTGACTTTATTTTAATGTAATGAACATGACTCCTTCTCCTACTTCGTCTTGGACTGTCACCAGGTTTGTGTTCATCCCTCCAATTTGTTCTTTTGTATTCTCTGTTATCTCGCCATGATCCTCTTTGATTTTGGGCTGGGCCTTCTTCTCATGATAATGTGCGAGTCAACATGCGGGGCTCTCTAAAATGTTTCTGTAGTACTGGTTGAAAAGGAGCATTTTTGCACATGGCCCTATAATGGTCTTATCCACCACAGGATGTGCATTTTTGACCCATGGCAGGACATTCCCCGGCATGCGGGTACTCATAACCACATCGATAGCATGTGGCTTCATTACAGGTTGAATTAGAGTTACCTATTGAAGTTAACTTATGAACGACTTCTTGATCAGAGGATTTTGTTGGTATGCTCACTTTGTTGAGATTATCTAACTGAGATTCAACTGCAGCTACCATGCGAGCTAAAGGAAGAATTTCATCCAAAGAACGTTGCTTTTGTAAAGGTTTCTTGCGAAAAGTAGGTGATTTGCACCCAGCTATCACTTGAGATCGAAGTGCCTCATCATTGGTATAACGATGGAATTCACAATGGAGGTCATTACGACCCAGGCGGTAAGTACACCAACTTTACCACCATGGTGTAAACGACGTTTACACCATGGTGGATGGAGGATTTACCGCCCCATTCCAAGGTGAGTGGGGCGGTAAATCCCCATTTCCCATTTACCATTCCCCATTCCCATTTTTGCCCCATAGGGCATAATGGGAGTGGGGAAGGCGCTAATTACGGCACCGTAAATTACGGTGCCGTAATTAGCACCAAGGCGGTTTAGCGCCATGGATTTTAACGCCTGCTAAAAGCAGCCGTTAAAATTGGAATCAGGCGTTAAGGGTTAACGACGGTGTTAACCCTTAACGCCTGGGTCGTAATGACCTCCAATGTTTTAATTTGATGCGTAAGTGCATCACATAGTTGTCTATGGTCTCTCCTTTTTCTTGGCATATGGTGTGAAAGATATGTCTTTCATAATCCACGTTTGTTAAAGGTGTAAAATATTCTGTCAATTTAGAGTGTAATTCCTGATATGAGACAGTATCCAGATTAATAAACTCCCTTACTATGTCTCTCACTGCAGGCACCACTGCTATGGATAAGGTGTCTTTAAATCTGTTGTCTTCTTTGAGACAAATAGCTCCAACATAAAAGTTGAAATCTCGTAACCATGTGGCCCATATGGGACCTAGGTTGCTGGTGTCCCTTATGTCAAAGGCATGTGGTAGTTGTAACACCTGTGAGCCTGCATTTGTGGTAACCTGCATTTCATTTGGTAAATTAGTTTCTATAGATGACGTGGGAGTTTCCTTTGACATTCTGGCTGGTTCGTTGTTATACAGTGTAGCTGGTTTGATAATGTTTCCACCTATTGCTCTTTTTTCCTCTGAGATTGATTACGCAGGCTTTACTGCCTCTCCGCGTTAGATAATGTGGCTTCTTTTATTTTGTATAACATATTTTATTGGTTTTGCATAAAACATACAACAACAGTCCCCTTAGGGGTCTACACCTTATCAACAAACAAGAGACAGTAGATTCAAATAAGTCCTTCATGATACATGTTACGTGAGATACTCTGCATTGACACTTTCAGGTTGTACTCTGTACACTATTCAGGTCAAAAGACTCATATGGCATCCTCCCATCCCTGCAAAATTTTTCCTGCCTTCTGCGGGCAACCTCGAGCCCTATATACTCTATGTTCTATCGCAATCCATATCTGCACGTCTGTGATCCATTGTTCAACTTGTGGCAGCTCTGCAGACCCCTATCATTTTGAGATGTTCCTCTTAATTACTGCAGTAGCGGTCGAGAAGCACAGCCTCTCATATCGGGTCATGTCTCCCTCACCCTCTGCTCCCAGTAGCATTATTTTGGGATCTCTAGGGATCGTCTGTCCCAAAACCCTTGACAGTACATCACAGCATTGCTGCCAGAAGTGGCGTATATGCGGCCATTCCCACAGTATATGGAAAAACGTTCCCTCTTCACTTCGACAACGCATACAGTTGGGTTCTGCCACTTTGCCCCAGCGGTACAGGGCTACCCTCGGGTAGTAGATTCTGTGCAATATCTTCAGTTGTACCAGCCACAGCCTAGCAGAGATGGTGGTCTCTTGTGGATACATTAGTATCTTAATCCAATCTTCTGGCATAATATCTCCCACCTCCCTCGCCCATTTTGCCTTCAAGCGCAACAGTTTGGGGTAGCAAAGGAGGTGATTGTGCCGTACATGACCGTAGTGACTTAGTATCAATTTGTTCCATGACTTTGTTATGTTCTATAAGGGTACAGTCTGGCATGTTGGCTAGGGCTGATAAATGTTGCTGTACTGCATGTCGGAGCTTTGTATACTGGTACCTCTCCGTTGTTGGGAGATTAAACGTCGATGGTAGATCTTCAATGGTTTTAATATTTCCCTCTGCTATCACATCTCTTACTTTATCTATACCACACGCTACCCAGATTGGCCACTTAGGCAGCTTATTCACCTCAGAGAGGTTCCCGTTCTCCCACAATGGCTGCAATGGTGTAACTTTCTTCTCCCAGCCTATGAAAGAATGTATCTCTGCCCAGATTCGAGGTGTTTGTGATAGCATCGTTTGGGGGAGTGGAGTGGGCAGTTTTGGGTATAACCTTATGTCAGGTGATGCCCTAATGTGTGGTAGCGTTGCATCAGCGTGCAGTGCGTCATTGACTACCGACATTTGGCTAGCCCAATAGTACGTCTGTAGCCGGGGTAGACCAATACCACCCTCCCATATAGATCTTTGCAGTGTTCGAAGTGCAATTCTTGGTTGCCCAACGTCCCATAAGAGTTTCCTGAGTGTGCCATCTATTTTCTGGAACGTCTTCATTGGTATGTGTAGTGGGCAATTTTGTAAGACATACAGAAATCGGGGAAGCGCCAGCATCTTGAATAGAGCTGCCCTTCATAAGAGTGTCAAGGGCAGGGACATCCAATGCTGCACATCTCTCGCAAATCTCTCCGCAATGGGTTGTAGGTTGTCAGGCAGGTATTTCTTGAGATCATTCACAATTCGGATACCCAAATATCGGAAATGGTCTTTTACAACTCTATAAGGACAGGGCTCTGGGATCTCCTCCTCTAATCCATTAACAGGGAACAAAATTGATTTGGTCCAGTTTACCCTCTGGCCACTGAAGGCTCCATATTGTGCCAGCAATTTTGTCACCACCAGGCTCGCCACCTCCAGGTTTTTAAGATATACCAGTAGGTCGTCTGCATACAGGGAGACCTTGTCCTCCCACCCAGATGGACTCGGGAAACCCCTCCATGTTTGTTTGTCCCGTAGCAGCACAGCTAGCGGCTCAATCGCTGATAATGTGGCTTCTTGATAGCCTGTGTTTTTCCCCTTTGAATTTTAAGTGTGTTCTTTATTATTTTCCTTTCTGTTCTTTTTTATTTTCTTGTTAATACTAATAATGGTGTGCAGTCAAAATATCGAAAATAAAAGGTCGAAAGACAAAAATGTCGAAAAATAAATGTCGAAAAAAAAAAGTCGAATTCCTCTTTTTTTAATTATATATTTATGTTGGGGTCTGGGAATAAAACAAATGGGTAAAACCAAAAAAACGTCAAGCCCTAAAGAGGCCTTCTCTTGAGATAGACGAATTGAACTTGAATATCACGTTTGTTGTTGAAGTTGTTATGTGAGGAGAATAAACTCTGTTTCAAATCTAATCAGTCTCACGTACGGTCTGTTCCCATCCGCACTTATAACTAGGACGCTGTATGGAATTGTTGTTTAAATGGATTTCTTAAATCTGATGTGGTTGCGGTGGTAAGGTTTGTAGGTTCTATGTCTTTGGAATAACTTTAACAGCAACAAATTAGAATACTGGCCCTCATTCCGAGTTTGGAGGTAGCCATGACGCTATTAGCGCCATGGCTGCCTCCTAAATCGGTCCGACTCCGGTCTGGTGAAGGGAGTAATTACCGGTCCAGTCCGAGGTCGGCGGGACCAGTAATTCCCCATTCACCAGACCCATTCCCCATTCCCATTTGAGCCCCCATAGGGCTCAGTGGGAATGGGGAAGGTGCAAATAACGGTGCCGCAATTTGCGGTACCGTTATTTGCTCCCTGGTCCCTTTGCTGCTCCCGCTAAGGCCGCCTGGTAAAACCAGGCGGCCTTAACGGGACCCACAAAGGGACCTCGTAGTGGGGCGCAAAGGGATTACCGGCACCGGTGTCATTACCGGTGCCCGGTATCCCTTTGCGCCCACCTTGTGATGAGGGCCACTGTGTTTATAATGTATGTCATATTGTTCACTGTTTGTTTCTTTTATCTGTTATATGTTTAAAAGAATATATTCATATTTACTAAGGATGGATTATTTTCTCTATTTGTATAATTGCTTTATTGTTAAATTATCATTTTTAAACATTGTCTTTGTTTAATAATTTAAATACCATTGAGCTGGATAATAACAACCGCTGTTTTTGGAGTGGGCCGAGACAATTGATTGTGTGCTGTTTTCAAGAGTATTTTAATTATTCTCTCTTCAACCAGCAGGTTATTATTTGTGGAAGAGGGAAATGAATTTACTCTGCGTAAATATTATTGACCCTATTACCATACCCCCTTATGGGAAAGGCTCTGTGGATAAACATTTAGGGCCTCATTACACGTTAGGCGGTAAACCATGGCGCTATTAGCGCCATGGTTCATGCCGGTAATTTACCGGTACCGCCTTGGAGGAAAGGGGAATTACCGCCCCATTCCAAGGTTGGCGGGGCGGTAATTCCCCCTTCCACCATTGCCCTTCCCCATTCCCATTTTTGCCCCATAGGGCTCTATGGGAATGGGGAAGGCACTAATTACGGTACCGCAAATTGCGGTACCGTAATTAGCTCCACCGGTCCCTTTGCGGGTTGGTTTTTAACGCCTGCAAAAAGCAGGCGTTAAATTCCCCAACCCGCAAAGGGACCTCGTAGTAAGGCGGTAAGGATTTACCGGTACCGGTAAAATACCGGTACCGGTAAACCCTTACCGCCTACCGTGTAATGAGGCCCACAGTGTCTTAATATGCTCATACCTTCACAACATAGTATCTCACATTAGCCCTGAAAATGTGCCAGCAGTGAATGTGGCAGGCGGGATAATGAAAAATAAATTGTGAAAAGCTTCTGTTGTCTTGTTCATGTTTTGTCATACAGTTCTCTGACATTTTTATATTTTCTTTCAGTGTTTCTTTTATGTTATGCTCTCTCAAGTACAGTAGGCTTGCAAGTGTGGGTAGCATTATTTTCTCGAGTGTATCAGAGAAAGTTCACTTCTGCTGCCATAAATATGTTTGAAAAGTAAAGGGATAAGTATGAGATATTGCAGGAAGCTTTCAGCCAGCGCACTCCTTTTTTGGGTTCGTAAGCTTCATACTCACAAGAAGGAACTATCATTTCTCACCCTAGCTCACACAAATTAGGGATCAATTGGCCCAAGTTACTGAAGTGGCACTTGTCTCAATATTTCTTATCCCAAAATGGAGTCACATTTCATATATGTGAAATGCTCTTCAGTCCTCTCACGGTGGTCGAACCTTAAGATCAGGAGTTATGAAGCAGAGGAGCGAGGAGCTGCTGCTGCAGGGCAGGCTCGGACTGGCCTATAGTGCAATAGGCCCATGGCCGAACCAAAAGCACAAAATGCTGGTGTGGGCCAGTTTTCTGGGTCAATGTGGGCCATTTTTCTGGCAGATTTGGGCTAGATTGATGAGTTAATTGACTCTGCGGCTAGTAGTTTTGACCGGTGTTGCTCAATAAACATTCCTTAAAAAATGCACGATTTGCATCACACTTTATCAAAAAACTCCTCCTTGGTTACTATTCAAAGAGTGTCACAAACGGAATGAATATCCATTTGCAACTGTGAGCCACGTTTTCATTGGTGCCCGAGACAATATTATGGCACAGTCCCACCCTGCTGCAGGGAGAGGCTCCTTTTCCATCTTCGAGCAGGAGAGTCTTTCTGATCCCCAAACTTGCAACAACGTAGGCGTAATACCTCACTCTTTCACAGATTACACTTACTGGTTACTCTGACAGAGTCCGTAGTCAGACCCTACAAAGAAGGGCTGGGGACTCGACCCCCCTCAGCCTGCGGAAGGAGGCCTACCAAGATGGAAGCTAGAGCCAGTGCTACCACAGAGGGGGAAGGTGGCAAATGGGTGGGACCCAGTCCCTGTCCCCTCTCTACATGCCCATGTGAGTGAAAATTGTCCCACTTTCAATCCCCCATTCCGTAATTTACAAATGCTGGCACGCTTCTCTCTGTTTGTTGTAGAGAACTGCAGATACCAGCAAACCCAGTGACGTACCAAAGAGACAACAGCCACATCAATCTCTCCAGAAGTACTCAGTGTGGGTGCACCCCAACTGGCAGCACTATACAATAAAACCGCTGTGCCACCTGACAGAACAGACCAGGGCAAGTGTTAGCCTGTGTGCGGAATGCTGCCATCCACTCCACACAACAAGGGTACTCAGTGCAGCAGCGCCACAGAGCTGTGTTGTAAGACAGACTGCCTGCATCGTGAGGAAGAGCAGCTGCTTACTGATAACAAAGCAGCAGAGTGGCTTTTTAACAAAGACTATCATGCAAAGAACTTGGACCCTTACATGAAATGGAAGTTTGAGTATAGGAGGCCACCACTGACGATTTGCGGTGGTACTGCATGAGGAAAAGGGGTGGGGCTTAGGCTCTGCCATATGTTTTCTGGTGTCTATAACACTTCCCAGGCAGGTATGGAAGAGAAAGATTGTCCTGGGAATCTAGAGTAGGAGATCCAATGGAGGCAAGAGGGGAGGATATAAAGCCCAACAGGAAACAGGAAGATGTGGATTGATCTGGTGTGGTTGGAAGAGGGTGGGGGGCAGACCAAGAGAACAGAAAGCTCACGGATAGTGGAAAGCAGCATGGAGGCAGTGTTTAGAGAAGGGTAGGTATTGACTGGTGAAAGAAAGTGGTAGTGTTCTGGGTGTGTGTGCAAAGTGCATGAGTGGAAGTGTTGGGGGAGAGTAGGGAGTGAGTGAAGGAGTGTTTGGAGGGTGGTTAAGGTGAAGGTGTAATTGAGTATTAGTGGTCTGAAGGGGGAAGTCAAAGAGTGGGGATGGGAGTAGTGGAGGTGAAGAAGTGGACTAGAAGTGGCATGGAGGTGGGCAGAATGGTAGAGTAGAGGTGGGAATTGTAAAAGTGTGGAGGTGAAGTAGCAGTGATGTGGAGGTAAGAGGAATGACAGTGTGGAGCTATGGGAGTTGAGAGAGGCATAGGGCGTAGTACTGGGGTGTAAGAAGACGAGGCAGTTGAGAGGAGAGTGAGAGAAGTAGAAAGTAGGTTCAGATGGAGGAGGTAAATAGTAGGCCAAGGACCATCAGAGAATCAGGAAAGGAAGTGGTAGGGAGAAAGTGATTGAAAGAAGTGGGTGGAATCTATGATCTGTGCATCTGGAAATCTTGAATGTTCATCATTTAGCACAATGACATAATTTCCATTTTGTAAAGGCCCAAACAAATCAACTGCCACTTCTTCCCAGACACCTTCAGGTAGTTTCAATATTTGCAAAGGATTTGGGGGTGGTTTGTTAGCCATTAAAGCACACAGCTCACATTGTCCCACCACTTGTTCAACTAAGGCGTCTAGTTTTGGAAATCACACCTTTTCTCTCAGGAGGTGTTTTGTTGAAGCTAAACCATGATGGCCCTCATGAGCGAGTGCAATTACTCACTCTCTTAGTGTTGAGGGTATAACCATTTTTGATACTTTCATCGATACATGGTGTTTAATTACAGTCAGCTCATCTTTTACCAGTTCCAGAGCTTTGACATCTTCCTTCACCGTTCCTTCTTCAAACCTGGTTTGTTGTTTTACAAACGACATCCTACCAGTACGTAAGCAGTGAGTTATTGCGGCTAATGCTTTATCATTTTCCGATTCTTTACTGAGAGAGGACCCTTCTACAGGTAATGGTTGAAGGGTATGTATTATGTAATTGATATAATGGAAGGACTATTTTCAGGTGACCCAATAGGGTGTCTTGACAACTAATCTCCTGGATTTTCTTCCTTTCCATGACGGTGTATTATTTTGAATTTGTAGTCCAACAGACGTAGACCCCATCTTGCAATTCTTGGTGGCATTCTTGATTTGGGATCACCAAAGATGGTAAGTAGAGCTTGGCAATCAGTAGCTGCTGTAAAAGGCTTGCCATAAAGAACAAGATGAAAATATTCACATGCCCATACAACTGCTAAACTTTCCTTTTCAGCCTGGGCGTAGGCGTCTTCTGTTGTGGTAAGGCTCTTGCTGGCATAGGCCACTATAACATTTTCATTTGGTTCTGCTGGGTTGTATTGTGTTAATATAGCACTCAATCCCACAGGGTTGGCATCTACTATGACTTCTGTTTTCTTTTCTGCATCAAAGTATGCCAAATGATCTGCTCTCGTCATGTTGTCATGAATAGTTTCAAATGCTGTTTGACATTCTGCCGACCACTCAAAAGCCTGATTTGTAAGCGTGAGGAGGCACAGTGGGTTGCTCACAGTTGCATAGTCAGGTATACATCTTAAACAGTAACTAGCTAAGCCTAAAAAGGATCTTAGTTCTGAGATATTATGCAGTGGTTGAGTTGATTTCAGGGCAGCGACTTTCTCCGGTTCAGGGCTCATTTCCTTTTCTGAAAATATGTATCTAAAGAACCTGAGAGAGTCTTTCCGGAATTCACACTTTGTTCGATTAAGTGTTAGACCCACTGTTTCAAGGGCGGAGCATACTTTGTATAGCACTGCGTCATGTTCCTCTTTGGTTTTTCCGTAAACTAGTACGTCATCTGAGTAGTTGAGACAATTTGGGACATGGCGAATGACTTTAAGTACCTCTTCTCGAAAGATTTCTGCTGCCGATGAGATACCAAAACAGAGTCGCTTATATTGAAAAAGTCCTAAGTGAGTCACATATGTGGTGATGTATCTGAACGCTGGATCAATCTCGATTTGATCGTATCCTTTGGTGAGGTCTAGTATAGAAAAACGTTTGGCTCCATGTAAAAGATTAATCATATCTGTTATTCTTAGAGCTTGGTGTCTTTCTCTTTCGATGGCCTCATTCACTCTTCTCATGTCCACACATACTCTGATTGATCTTTCTGGTAATGTCTTAGGTACAGGCACTATTGGCGATACCCATGGGGTTGGTCCTGTAACTGGTTCTATGACGTGATGTTTCAGTAATTTGTTGATTTCATCTTCTACTTGGTGTTGAATATTTATAGGAATACTCGTTAGTGTTGGGCAATGTGATTTACTTCTGGATTGATAGGAAGTTGAATTTTCTGATTCTTTCGTTTTCCTAGATCCTTGAATAACTTCAGAAACGTAGCCTCAAAGTCTTCTGGTCGAGACAAATATTGTGCACCATCAACTGTTCCATGTCTACATCGGCCTTAAAGCTGAGTATACATCCACTTTTGGCCTCTGTTATTAGTACATGTATTTGAACTTTTGCAATGTGCGACTTGTGTGCATATGTAACTGAAGTTACTCCTTTACAGGGCAAAGGTGTGATGGATCCATATGGATAGATGTCAACCATGGCTTTCTTGAGTTTTAGAGGGTTCGGTAGCGACTCATAAGCTTCTTCACTTATAATACTGACAGTTGCACCCATGTCAATAAGAAAATCCAACTGTGTGTTGTTCACTTGAATGCTCAGGATAGGACTATATTGTGTGGCAGTGTTATTATTTAATGCCCAAACATACCCCTTTTTTTTGCTGTTCATCTCCCAAAGAGGATGATTCACTGCTGGAGGGTGACTTTATTTTAATGTAATGAACATGACTCCTTCTCCTACTTCGTCTTGGACTGTCACCAGGTTTGTGTTCATCCCTCCAATTTGTTCTTTTGTATTCTCTGTTATCTCGCCATGATCCTCTTTGATTTTGGGCTGGGCCTTCTTCTCATGATAATGTGCGAGTCAACATGCGGGGCTCTCTAAAATGTTTCCGTAGTACTGGTTGAAAAGGAGCATTTTTGCACATGGCTCTATAATGGTCTTATCCACCACAGGATGTGCATTTTTGACCCATGGCAGGACATTCCCCGGCATGCGGGTACTCATAACCACATCGATAGCATGTGGCTTCATTACAGGTTGAATTAGAGTTACCTATTGAAGTTAATTTATGAACGACTTCTTGATCAGAGGATTTTGTTGGTATGCTCACTTTGTTGAGATTATCTAACTGAGATTCAACTGCAGCTACCATGCGAGCTAAAGGAAGAATTTCATCCAAAGAACGTTGCTTTTGTAAAGGTTTCTTGCGAAAAGTAGGTGATTTGCACCCAGCTATCACTTGAGATCGAAGTGCCTCATCATTGGTATAACGATGGAATTCACAATGGAGGTCATTACGACCCAGGCGGTAAGTACACCAACTTTACCACCATGGTGTAAACGACGTTTACACCATGGTGGATGGAGGATTTACCGCCCCATTCCAAGGTGAGTGGGGCGGTAAATCCCCATTTCCCATTTACCATTCCCCATTCCCATTTTTGCCCCATAGGGCATAATGGGAGTGGGGAAGGCGCTAATTACGGCACCGTAAATTACGGTGCCGTAATTAGCACCAAGGCGGTTTAGCGCCATGGATTTTAACGCCTGCTAAAAGCAGCCGTTAAAATTGGAATCAGGCGTTAAGGGTTAACGACGGTGTTAACCCTTAACGCCTGGGTCGTAATGACCTCCAATGTTTTAATTTGATGCGTAAGTGCATCACATAGTTGTCTATGGTCTCTCCTTTTTCTTGGCATATGGTGTGCAAGATATGTCTTTCATAATCCACGTTTGTTAAAGGTGTAAAATATTCTGTCAATTTAGAGTGTAATTCCTGATATGAGACAGTATCCAGATTAATAAACTCCCTTACTATGTCTCTCACTGCAGGCACCACTGCTATGGATAAGGTGTCTTTAAATCTGTTGTCTTCTTTGAGACAAATAGCTCCAACATAAAAGTTGAAATCTCGTAACCATGTGGCCCATATGGGACCTAGGTTGCTGGTGTCCCTTATGTCAAAGGCATGTGGTAGTTGTAACACCTGTGAGCCTGCATTTGTGGTAACCTGCATTTCATTTGGTAAATTAGTTTCTATAGATGACGTGGGAGTTTCCTTTGACATTCTGGCTGGTTCGTTGTTATACAGTGTAGCTGGTTTGATAATGTTTCCACCTATTGCTCTTTTTTCCTCTGAGATTGATTACGCAGGCTTTACTGCCTCTCCGCGTTAGATAATGTGGCTTCTTTTATTTTGTATAACATATTTTATTGGTTTTGCATAAAACATACAACAACAGTCCCCTTAGGGGTCTACACCTTATCAACAAACAAGAGACAGTAGATTCAAATAAGTCCTTCATGATACATGTTACATGAGATACTCTGCATTGACACTTTCAGGTTGTACTCTGTACACTATTCAGGTCAAAAGACTCATATGGCATCCTCCCATCCCTGCAAAATTTTTCCTGCCTTCTGCGGGCAACCTCGAGCCCTATATACTCTATGTTCTATCGCAATCCATATCTGCACGTCTGTGATCCATTGTTCAACTTGTGGCAGCTCTGCAGACCCCTATCATTTTGCGATGTTCCTCTTAATTACTGCAGTAGCGGTCGAGAAGCACAGCCTCTCATATCGGGTCATGTCTCCCTCACCCTCTGCTCCCAGTAGCATTATTTTGGGATCTCTAGGGATCGTCTGTCCCAAAACCCTTGACAGTACATCACAGCATTGCTGCCAGAAGTGGCGTATATGCGGCCATTCCCACAGTATATGGAAAAACGTTCCCTCTTCACTTCGACAACGCATACAGTTGGGTTCTGCCACTTTGCCCCAGCGGTACAGGGCTACCCTCGGGTAGTAGATTCTGTGCAATATCTTCAGTTGTACCAGCCACAGCCTAGCAGAGATGGTGGTCTCTTGTGGATACATTAGTATCTTAATCCAATCTTCTGGCATAATATCTCCCACCTCCCTCTCCCATTTTGCCTTCAAGCGCAACAGTTTGGGGTAGCAAAGGAGGTGATTGTGCCGTACATGACCGTAGTGACTTAGTATCAATTTGTTCCATGACTTTGTTATGTTCTATAAGGGTACAGTCTGGCATGTTGGCTAGGGCTGATAAATGTTGCTGTACTGCATGTCGGAGCTTTGTATACTGGTACCTCTCCGTTGTTGGGAGATTAAACGTCGATGGTAGATCTTCAATGGTTTTAATATTTCCCTCTGCTATCACATCTCTTACTTTATCTATACCACACGCTACCCAGATTGGCCACTTAGGCAGCTTATTCACCTCAGAGAGGTTCCCGTTCTCCCACAATGGCTGCAATGGTGTAACTTTCTTCTCCCAGCCTATGAAAGAATGTATCTCTGCCCAGATTCGAGGTGTTTGTGATAGCATCGTTTGGGGGAGTGGAGTGGGCAGTTTTGGGTATAACCTTATGTCAGGTGATGCCCTAATGTGTGGTAGCGTTGCATCAGCGTGCAGTGCGTCATTGACTACCGACATTTGGCTAGCCCAATAGTACGTCTGTAGCCGGGGTAGACCAATACCACCCTCCCATATAGATCTTTGCAGTGTTCGAAGAGCAATTCTTGGTTGCCCAACGTCCCATAAGAGTTTCCTGAGTGTGCCATCTATTTTCTGGAACGTCTTCATTGGTATGTGTAGTGGGCAATTTTGTAAGACATACAGAAATCGGGGAAGCGCCAGCATCTTGAATAGAGCTGCCCTTCATAAGAGTGTCAAGGGCAGGGACATCCAATGCTGCACATCTCTCGCAAATCTCTCCGCAATGGGTTGTAGGTTGTCAGGCGGGTATTTCTTGAGATCATTCACAATTCGGATACCCAAGTATCGGAAATGGTCTTTTACAACTCTATAAGGGCAGGGCTCTGGGATCTCCTCCTCTAATCCATTAACAGGGAACAAAATTGATTTGGTCCAGTTTACCCTCTGGCCACTGAAGGCTCCATATTGTGCCAGCAATTTTGTCACCACCAGGCTCGCCACCTCCAGGTTTTTAAGATATACCAGTAGGTCGTCTGCATACAGGGAGACCTTGTCCTCCCACCCAGATGGACTCGGGAAACCCCTCCATGTTTGTTTGTCCCGTAGCAGCACAGCTAGCGGCTCAATCGCTGATAATGTGGCTTCTTGATAGCCTGTGTTTTTCCCCTTTGAATTTTAAGTGTGTTCTTTATTATTTTCCTTTCTGTTCTTTTTTATTTTCTTGTTAATACTAATAATGGTGTGCAGTCAAAATATCGAAAATAAAAGGTCGAAAGACAAAAATGTCGAAAAATAAATGTCGAAAAAAAAAAGTCGAATTCCTCTTTTTTTAATTATATATTTATGTTGGGGTCTGGGAATAAAACAAATGGGTAAAACAAAAAAAACGTCATAAGAAAAATGCGACTTTTTTTTCTCGACCTTTTTTTTTTACCATTTGACTTTCGATCTTTTTGTTTTCGATTATATCACTATAAACCACTAATAATGGTGCCGGGCTTCAAGCTTGCTTCCTTTTCTCTCTCTTTTCGCTTTTGTTTCCTTCTGTGGTGGAAAAATGGGAGGATATGCGCACACAGCGAGCCCTCAGTGCTACAATTTAAGGTAAGTTTCCCTTTTTTTTTTCGTTGCTGACGGTGCCGGGTTAACAGAGGTAATACACAAATAAATACCCGTAGTACAGAATACCTCACCGCAGCCCGTGCTGCGCCGACACGCGTTTGTAGTGCTTGCCCGCACCCTCCCCGTCAGTTTCTGTCCTCCGTGACAGAATTTATTTTTTTCACGAAGCCGGACTTAAGCGCATCCCATCCTTGTCGCCAGTTGTCCGGTCCCTCTAGCATATGTTGCGAGGGCCCGCTTCTCTGCGCGGCATGCTGGCAGTGAGGAGCCAAGATTTACGCGCTCACGGAGATGGGAAATATACGTCTTTATTTAATTTCTCAACATGGCCAACTGCCAGTTCCTTAACCCCCGTGGTCCCCTGGCCCCGCCCTCCTCCTTAGCCCAACAGTTCCCTTGGTGATTGAGGTGGCCTCAACTGAATACCTCCCACATAACGATGAGGGGTGGATGTACACGTCCCTTTCCATCATGACAGGTCCGTGGCTAAATTGAAAATAAAAACCCAGAAACCTCATCTGGGAGTTGATGTGTTCTTGAGGCCATCTCTGACAATACACATATTGCAATTTGAAGCCACTCATCTGTCGCATTGGTGTGGTGCTGTTATGGTAATTTCCGATTGAGCGATACTAGTCAGCTTCTGGATTTCTCTTGTTGTCATGTTCCTTAACCTTCTTCCCCTTCTGGCCTTTATGGCCTTCATTCTGCTTCCCCTCATTTCCCCTCATGGCACCCTAAAACAATTTTTATTCTGTATGTTGTGTGTTAAAAAAAACTCTATAAATAAAGAAATATTTAATGGCGGATACATGGTTCTCACAAAATGGAATTTATCCAGCCAATTGTACCTTAATGGCATGATCATTGCAATGTTATATTTCTATCTTTATGCTATCAATTTCTGTCTGTATATTATTATTATTATTATTATTATTATTATTATTAGAAACATCTTGACATGCTAATAATCTGCTATTGCAGTACAAAACTGAACATAAGATGCACTGTGCCAAGAAGAGAGATGTGAGGAGCATTCTTCGACTCAGGCAATGCAACTACACAAAAGTGATTAGATTGGATAATGGTTTAAAAAGACGGGGAGGTATTCTACTGTTATATACTGCAGGCCATATATGCTTCAGTCACCTCATTAAGATGGCTCAGCGGGTTAAACTCTCATTGATGTGATCTGTGTTTGATCAGCAGGTCGCAGGTTCCAATCCCAGCAAGGCTAACTCAGCCTTTCATCCTTCCGAGGTCGAGTAATGAGTACCAATTTCGATTGGGTAATGTATCTCAACATGTCCTATGTAAAGTGCTTCAGATTAAAGTGGTATATAAAGAAACAATACTATATAAAAAACAAATGATCATATATAAAAAACAAAATATTATAAATTCAGTACTATTGCCCACAAGACATATCACAGACTGATCATTGAAGTGTCACACGTATCTGCTCATATTAAATTCCAAGCAAAGGTCTGCATCCTGCACACTTCTCAGTCCCCTGCCCTCCCCATGAAAATGTAGATTTCTTTCTGTTCTGGCCGTAGAAAAGGCACGAGAATCTGGGTGGTTCCGAAGCGGCATGACTTTTGCCACAACCTCTAGCCTTAACCCACAACCCATACTCACGCAGAGAAGAAGTGGTAATGCCAGTTGGCATTTAGAACAGTGAATCTATTTGCTTCAGCCACTTTTGTTAATCCCATCGCCCAGTTGATTGGCCCAGCTCTACAATCCTGATCAAATTGAAAGTGCCCATTAACATGGGTCTGCTTTCTTGGACAATCCTCACTGTTTGATTTCTCCAGTGATAGTCGCCCACCTCATGTGTTCCTGTTTTCTGCTGTCCACAATGGGGATCTCCTAAGGCATCAAGTTCCCTGCCTCCTCCTGCATCCTGCTTAACCAGCCCTACATCAACTTCCCCTGCCCGCTCCCGTATATACTAATAGTGTCCTACTTGAATCCCGGTTTGTCCTGGCACACTCCCACCCCACTGTGGCCTGTTACCTCTGGAACAACCCCTTATACCAGTGCCGCTATGCCGCTCTGCTACAGTCCTTTCAGAAGCACCTCACCCGGTAACAGGCCAGTACACACCACACACACCAAAAGAGATATCGGAGAGACATTCCATGGGCATTCGCGTTTTGTACAGCAAGGTTTCGACACAACATGCTGTGTATTTGGGGAGTCAGGGATCAGTCAGAGTTTAGTTCCACTTCTTAGATTTGAACAAAGCAAGCAGAAGATACAGGGATTGAAGCCCCTCTGCCCGTCACAAACGTAGATGCTGGTGGTTTTTCTGCACATAGCCCGGCAAACAGGCGGAGCAGATTTTACGCTTCTTGCCCCTGCTCCAACCAAGAAATGAACACAAATGGCCCAAAATCTAAAGAGCAGGTAGAGAGCAAAATTAGCCCATTCATGAAATTTGATAGCACTCGCCTGAAATTGGAAATATTCTTCCAGGCCTTATGAGATGTGCCCCTCAAGAGGAGTGGTTGTGTCACCTCCCATACCTTATCTGACAGCTACCTCATTATTAAAATGTAGGGATCTGATTGACAACAGCAGGGCCATAGGCAGTCTAAGGTTACTCAAAGTGTCCCAAAGCAAAACTCTCGGGACAGCATCCAATTCTGTTTGGGGGTCCACCAATATGAGATACAACCTCATCCTTCTTAAGGTTACATACTTCTCAATGATCAAGTTGAACTGAAAGCACTGCTCAGTTTTGCTTATCTTTCGCCTGAAACCCACCTGGAGGAGGTTGAAATACTCATTGCTTTTCAATGCTCGATGAGAAGAAACTGAACAGCATGGCTGCCCGTATCCACAGATTTCCGCTTGCTTTTTGCACATGAAAATAGCAGCCAGAATCCATAGGGATCTTTTTAATATCATCTGTCATGCACATACATGACAGCCGGAATTAACACGTATTTCCCAGTGGTGAGGCAAACAGACCAGGAACCAGCAACCACCCAACTGCCTTGCCTGGAAATAATCAAATAATCAAAAACAGCTGACCAAACTGCATCCTCATTCAGGGTCAAGTCCCCAAAAAACTAAATTGGGGGGAATCATTAACATACCAATTGAATGTGGTGTCACCAGAAATGAGCATATCAAGGTAACCTCTGAAAAATGTAGTTGGACTACGACCACCCGCGTGACTTGAGTCCTGTCCTCACTCATGGACGCTGTGCATTTGAAGAGCAATTAACACGATCCTGCAATTGTGGCCCTAACTTACACCTCAAAACTGTGTTCAGAAAGAAATCAGGTGTAACTTATCACTGACAGAAATTCGGTTTATGTTGCACCCAATTCACAAAAAAGACTTCCGTACACCCAACAATGGTGGTCTGACATGGAGCCCCTCCAGACAGAAAAAAAAGCAAAGGTTCTTTAGCAATTTCTTCTCGCATGTCAAAATATGTTCTCATCCCATATTCTATCCTATGCCACACATCCCACACATTTCCATTCAGTGCACTTTCTCTTTCATACCTTACATTCGGCACTTACACTCTGAACGTCCGGATGTAAATTAAGTGGGTTCACAAAAGTGTACAGGACAACTTTTAAGTTTTGTCAACACACTTAAAATGACACTTTTGGGCGGCTATCACTTCTCTAGTCAGACTACACTTAAACACAACCATTACTCCCTATTATCCCCGTTGGAACCCCCACCATTGTTGGTCATGGTGCAAGTCAGTAGAAACGCAAAATATGACTTTGTGAATCACTTGTAAGTCCTCGTGTAAAGTTTGAGTAACTTATTCATCTGTAAATTGTTATTTTTTCTGATGGTACTTTACTTACTCCTGAAAAACACTTTGGGCCCGATTCATGGAATATTTGCCTGGTTCAAAGTAAATTTGCACTGCTGAAAAGGGACTTTCACTGCCGACACAAGCCCTGAGTCATGGAACCGTGCAAAGTGTATTTTTGCAGTGCATAGTCCCGGCAAAGTCAGCGCATAGTCATGTTTGCAATACAAAATGACCTATCCCGGAGTTTGCACGAAAAAAATACACTGTGCACGGTTCTTTGAATCAGGGTTTGTTTCGGCAGTGCAAAGTCACTTTGAGCCTCCATGAATCTGGCCCATTGTGTATTGACAAGATTGAGGGGTTACATCGTGGAAGAATTTGTCGAATACGAGTTTGGCAATTTCTTTTCATCGACTTGGACATTAAATATATGTGGGCGGCGGGTAATCGTAATAAATAAGAAAGAGGGGAGAGAAGGGGGGCTGCGAGGGGTTTCCCCCGGCATATATATGCAGCCAAATTGAAATAAAGGAAAAAACAATTGGACGAAATCGGATTTGTTGAATTCTTTTCGATGTAATGGCATAGAACCATATCGACACCATAGCTGTTTGCGCATGTATCTCCACTTTCTACTCCACTTGACAATCTTGGCAACTAGTCCATCAACTCTTGGATGGCTTCCAGTCTTCTGTGGGTTAAACAATAGGAAAGTGAACTCAGGTTGGTTGGACTCCAAGAAATTACTCTTTCTACATCACACATGCAGCCATCTTTTGACTTATGATGCCTTCTATGCTCCGGTAAATAATCATGGGGCATATTTAGGTGTTTGATATTAACAGTAGAAATATGTGGTAGTTTAATTATTATTTGTGGTTAAAATCTAATCCAATTGGACTTGGGATCACATAAGATATTTACCACCTGGCATATTTATAAAGCACAGGATGAGGCAAATATGATGTGTACTCCTCCTGCAGTACTTTCTGCAGTAGTACCACTTGTGGTAAATATCCCATGCTATGCCAACTCGTATTTTCAAAATAGCAGCTATTTAAAATAACAGGTGTTGGCCTTTATCACCATACGCATAATGAGGCCCTTGGATAACTTGGTAACTTGGTGATATTCACAAAGTGTGCACTGGAGTACATTTGCAGATGTTGCACTCTTTTTCCAGATGTTCTAGTACAAATATAACTGTCAGTGATTTTCTGAAGTGCCTCTTGGAGATGAAATGTGCATGTCGAGGCCGACTCAAGAGGATATCTTCTGTGGATGTGGTATAGCATGGATGCAGTATATTTAGGATATTCAGCGCATCTCCTGATTTTCTCCGGAGCAAATCGCTGAGCCTGTCTCTTGCGTGGCAACCCAGTCCACACGCATAGTATCCAATAGGCCACTCCATATGCTGGCCATTATTGTTTACGAAGTGAAATAAACGAGCCTCTCAACAGATAGTCAATAACAGCGGTGTCTGAGTGACGTGTTCTGCATTCACTTTCTATTGAACTTCTGAGAATTAAACTAAAGGCAGCTCTTCAAAAGCAATGACAAAATGCAGCAAAGTCTAAACCCACAGTCCGCCCACTGCCGATTTGTTCCTGAATCAAAATGACCAATTTTGTGAATCTATGCCATATACTCCAAAGATGCCGTGAAAACAAGCGAAAGTGCAAGAAATGGGAGATTCAAATGCATGATTTGCAAGGCCATTGTGCTTTCTAGAGGGACTTGCTTTGGAGCTAAAACACAGAAAAAAGTGTTAACAAACAGCTTGGAAAGCCTCGAAGAACATGATTCAGCTCACTTGTCCAGAATGTATGATTTTCAGGAAGACGCCCGACTGCTGATACGGGGAGGAAGTGAAGGATGCTCTGTGGGAAGGAGACCTGCAAGAGGAACTACTTGTGGTGAGTACAGAAAAGGCGGATGGGATTCACCTTGGGCTTTACTTAGAGAAATATTAAAAGAAAGGAGCAAAGAAGCTTAGTGGATAAAGGCAGAAAAATCCCACCGCATCTACTTCACACAACAACTCACTTCCACCCAAACAACACCATGAATGGAATGTCACTGTAGCCCAGTCAACTTCTCCAAAGTATTATCATGATTATCGTTATTATTATACATAGCACGGGGCAAATAATGGCCTTATTGTATTCTATTAGCAACATCACTTCTCCCTTGTAATAAGAATATGGCATCATTAATCCAACTGTAATAACTTATCACAGATGTATTGTAATGACACAAGCCAGCTGCTTGAGCCAACACAGTGCAGAATTCCAGCTGCCACTGGAGCCTCAATTAAAGTCGTGACTAGTAGGTCTGGATGAACATTCCTGCAACAAACCTGAATCATATGTTTAAATAGGTATAAAGAATCCCTATTAACATGAAGACATCCTACTCCACCAACGGGGATATAGATATATGTAATACAATAAAGAGCAAGATGATACGTGTTGTTTACTTGCCTCCAACCCCCTCACACAGGAACTCTATAAGTTTCCAGCATCACTAGTTCTGAAAAAATGGACCGTCTGCTATAACTGATTTACACAAATGTATAACAAGTTTATTATTCAAATAATTCAAACTGAATTTAAACAAAAAACACTACCCTCACCTAACACAGTGTACTAAACATTAAAAAACATATAAAACAAATATAAAAGATCAGATAACTTATTTATACGACACAGAAGATATCACATAACACACAAAAAAAATCTCAATGTGTCACTAAAACACCAAGCATCCCAACATGTTTCTGTTCTTAACTGCCCAGTTCAGGCGAACATTCTTCAGGGGATAAATTTAAAAGCATCCACTAATCTCTTCCACATCGTGTTGAAAGGGTAGATTCAGGCACCCAAGAGGGTAAAAGGAAAACAACCTCCAAGCCTTTAAATGGTGAAACTTCAAAGCACGTCACAGGATGACAAATTTGCTGGTTTCCCTCCAAATGAGAAATCAATACTTCAACAAAGTGTCACAGTCCGCTAGAGTAGAGTAAACATTTTTTTTGAATGCTGCAAGTGGAGTGAATAAACCCCTCCGTGTGTATAGGTGTGGCGATACTCTAGCGGACTGTGACGCTTTGTTCGCTCCACGGACAGGACACCGATTGGCTAATTGACTTGCGTCATGTTTGCAGACACCCAACGTGTTCGCTGATTGGTTGGCGTGAAGCGTGAGGTGTGTCAGATTTTTGGAAACGGCCGCCATCTTGGGACATGGGCCGGTGTCTGCGGACATTGCGGTAAAAACATATTAAAAAACACAACATTTCATTCGTCAAAATTATCAAATAATCTCTGGGGAGGTGAGGGGTGATGAGGATGGGATGGAATATGGCTGCAAGAAGCAAAAAAATGGGTGGTTTTTACCGCGAAAGTCTGCGAACAGTTCGGATGTTTGCGAACATTCCCGAAAAGTTCCCAAACACCTCAGCATTACAGGGTTGGTGAAATGCAGTTCTTGGATGGCTTATAACTTTGGCGCCACTTAATGGAACTGCATATATATTCCTGGGCTGATTCTGAGTGAGTATGAAAAGTTTGGTGGGATTCTGTCATGAGGGGGCAAAATTAGAGGGGGGTCCCAAAATAATGTAAAGGCTTATAAATGAGGTGCCATTTGACGAATCCTCACTTAATTTGGGAAACTAGTAATACATTTAGATAGGAATGTTTTTCCGAAGTTTGGTAGGATTTTGTGAAGAGGTGGCAAAATTAGAGGGGGGTTCCCAAAATAATGTAAAGGCTTATAAATGAGGTGCCATTTGACAAATTTATACTTCATTTGGCAAACTGATAGTAGATCAAGATTTACATGTTTTTGCGAAGTTTGGTGGGATTCTGTTAAGAGGGAGCAAAATTAGAGTGGGGGTCCCAAAATATTGTAAAGGCTTATAAATGTGGTGCCAATTGACAAATCTACACAAAGGTTTGCAAAAAGATTATAGATCTAGATTTAGATGTTTTCGTAATGTCTGAATGGATTTTGTCAAGTGGGGGCTAGGTTATATGGCGATTGTATGTGCATACATTTGACACTTTTGAAAAAATAAAACATGGGTGGATTTCCAGCAAACTTGCGTAAGGAGCATTGGCAAGGACCTACAAGCATGGTTTTGCAAATGTGCCAGTGTTTTATTATTTGACAAGTGTCATAATGTAGCTACAAAAAATAGCGTTATACCTTTAGTGACTGAGGGGTAGCCTGTGGCCATGGGCCATGGCCAGATTGTCCAGGTCATGGAATAAGGTCATGATCCAGACAATCTGGCTACTGGCCATGACTACAGGGGAAAAAACATATGATTAAAGTGGCCAGATCCACCTGGGTCTGGCTTTTTGGTAAAGTTATTTGAAATTAGGATAGATTTGAAAGGGAAGAAAAATGTGCTTGTGGTAATATGGTCATAGGGTTCTCTTTTTGCCTTCTGCAGGCTGCTATGAAAAGCGAAGAGGGGCCCTGTATGGAACCCTCACCTTCCCTTTCCATGTTGGCCATCCTGGAAAAGGATTTTCCTTCCTACACCTGGACGGCGCAGATATCCCGGTGTTGAAAGAGAAATCCTATTTTTTAGCACCCCGGGTTCCCGCTTTGGGAACCTAGGGTGGTAAAGGCCTTCATCCCCCATTTCAGGGGCTGAAATGGGGGATAGTGGTCCAGAGACCTTGTTATCCACCCTTGCTTCGATTGGGCTGATAATTTGGGCTGCTGGGTCGGTATTCACTGTTCCAGTCCCTGGAACAGAGGATGAACGCCACAATATTCCCATCAGCATAGCACAAAATGCAAATGGAAATGTTGGAAAATCTTATTTAGTCTATGTACTTTACTGAGAAATATAAAGTAGATGGAGTCTATACATTTTTTTTTTAGTTCTATTTTTTAACTGTGAAAGGTGGTTCCAAAAGGAATATGTCGTTTGTTGTTTTTGGATGTATTTATTTTTGGCAGGAGAGCTGAGAACGAAAGGTGGGGAGGGAAATGAGGGAAGAGCAACAAAACACTAATATGGAGGGGTAGGTGGACAAGGGAAAATGTTGCGCGTGTGTTATTTTTAAGTTAGGGGGCATGTTTCTCATGCTCCTTGATTACAGCAGTGGTGGTGGCTCTTGGGGAGGAGGGATGGCATTAGCTGATGCCATTTTAAGATAAATAGCAGTTTTGCTAAAAGTATGTACTGTGTACTACGTGTTAGTCTTAGCAGTGCACGGTGGTGGCGCAAGTTATGGTTGCTTAGCTTACAGGAACTGGCGAATTGCAGGTTTTTTTGGTTTTACTTGGAACCATTGCGTCCGTTTAACAAAGTTTTTTCTTTGAATTTCATAGGTTTTTATTAGTCCAATTTAACCATAACATCCGTTTAAGAAAGTTTTTTCAGTGAATATTATATATAAGCCATGTGATGCATAATATATGTTCATATACACATATGTAAATACATATTACAGGGCATGCGGTAGCGGCCCTGTAATTATGGTTAAGTTGCTCAACCCATAGGAAAATCATTTTTTTGGGAGGCTTATAACCTTTCTCCCCCTGGACAAAACCTCACCAAACCTTGGAGAAATAAAGGTATATGGCCCCCTCGGATTGATTCTTCAAAGTTTGGTAAGGTTTTGTCCAGGAGGGGCAAAGTTATGGGGGGTCCCAAAATGTGTGGTTTTCCTCAAAGAAGCAATGGAAAACCTTTTTTGCTCATGCCTACAGCCCAAACCTCTGGATGGATTTTCACCAAATTTGCACCAGGTGTGGCGGCTTTTTCCCAAAGCGTGGTTTTGCAAATTTGCTGTAAATCCGTCCAGTATTTTTTTTAAAACAGACAAAAAGTAGGTAACAAAGAATATTGATATCTGGGTTCGGTCTGCAAATTCACTTCCCTATTCTGTCCACAGACAACCCCCTCGGCCAATCAGACAGCAGCGTGATGTCAGCAGTCATCATACGTGTCTGCTGATTGATCAATTAAAAAGGTGAGGTGCGTCATATTTTTTTTTTACGGTTTCCACGGTGTCCGGGGACAGTGCGGTAAAAACATATTAAAAACACAATATTGCACTTGTCAAACTAATGAAACAATATCTGAGGAGGGGGGTGATAAGGAAGGGATGGGATATGGCCATAAAAATCAAAAAAATAGGTGTTTTTTCATCTCCAAAGTCTGCGAACAGTCAGGTTGTTCGGGGACAGCCCTCTGATGTTCATGAACATCTCATATGCTCGGGGACATCCATACATATTTCTGGATTACAGGGTTGGTGAAAGTTTTTGGATAGTTTATAATGAAACTGCATGACTATCATGTTGGACCTGACCCTGAATGGCTCTGCAAAGTTTGGTGCTGTTTCGTCAAGAGGGAGTTAAATTAGAGGGGGGGCCCCAAAATATTTAATAGGCTTATAAATGTAGTGCTGTTTGATGAACCTGCACAAATCTGCACAAAATAGACGAATCTGCACACAAGTTTGCAAAATGATTTTAAACCAAAATTTGAATGTTTTAGCAAAATTTGGTGGGATTTTGTCAGGAGGTGGGCAAAATTAGAGGCGCGTTCTCGACATTTTTAGATGGCTTATAACTTTGTTGCCAGTTGATGAATGTGCACAAAAGATTTGAGAAAGATTATGGACCCAGCCTTGAATGTCTGTTCCAAGTCTGAATCGATTTTGTCAACTGGGGCTAAGTTACATGATTATTTTCTGTATGTACATTTTGGCACTTTCAAAAAATAAAACACTGACGGATATGCAGCAAAGTCATGCAAAGAGCATTGACAAAGACCTGAAAGCATGGTTTTGCAAATGTGTCCGTGTTTGATTTTTTGATAAGTGTCATAAAATAGGTACAAAAAATAGTGCTATGACTTTGGTGACTGAGATATAGCCTGTAGCCATTGGCAGTGGCAAGATTGTTCAAGTCATGGGCAAAAGCCATGACTAGGACAATCTGGCTACTGGGCATGACCATGAGGGACCAGCAAAGTAGTTAAAGTGGGCATGGCCACAAGGGGCCGACTATGTGGTAATGTTTTTTGAAATCGGGATAGGTTTGAATGGCAAATAAAATTCTGCCTGTGGCTACAGCCCAAAGTGCTGGACAGGATTGCTTCAACAGATCCCTGTGACTACCGCTGCATACACTGCAAGCCCAAAAGGGCTCTGCGACAAATGCTAATCAGCAGATAATTACCAAGCATGCCAAACCACGTGCCCACTTAGTCACCGGCCACCCCTTCAAATCATCATCCACCGTTATTTGCAACCATACCAGGACAAGACATTGGGATTGCATTGTGGACTGATTTCCACAACCTCGCAGCAATGACTGGCCCACAATCCACACACCTTGAGAAAGATCCTAGAGGGTCTAAACACATGTCGTCTGACTTCTAACAATAAATATAGCACAAACAATAGTTTTCAAGACTTCTTTATTACCACAACAGTTACTTATTGAATAACCCAGCGCTCAGATGAACAGGAACCACTCTCCTATCCAAAACCTAACACTTGAAGAAGGAAGGGCACCTTCACAAAAGAACCCCATCATCAGCAGCAGGGTAATCCAATGAAAGTACTAGATCAAGCGCAGTGATCTACCCATTCTACAACCCTGCAATTACTTCAAAATCGTGTACTCTGATTTGCTCATTGGGGCTTGCGGCATGGCCAAAGCTCTAGGTTTAAATGGGAAAACAAATTCTGCTTGCGGCTGTAGCCCGAAGTGCTGAACGGATTTGCAGCAAACTCGTTCAAGGAGCATTGGCAAGGTCCTGAAAGCATGGTTTTGCAAATGTGTCTATGTTAAATAGTTTTGAAAGTGTCATAAAGGCCATGTTCCGGTCAATCTGGCTACTGACCATGACCTTGAGGGACTGGCAACAGGGTTAAAGTGCGCATGGCTACCAGGGACCGGCTATGTGGTAACATTTTTTGAAATCAGGATAAGTTTGAATGAGAAAAAAATTATGCTCATGGCTACAGCCCGAAGTGCTGGACAGGATTGCAGCAAACATTCACGAGGAGCATCAGCAAGACTCAAAGCATGGTTTTGCAAATCTGTTCTGTGTTTTATTTTTTCTAAAGTGTCAAAATGTAAATACAACAAATTGTTATATGACATTGGTGCCTGGGCAATGGGCCTGGCCCTGAGCAAGGACAAATGTGTACTCTTGATTTGCTTATTGGGGCGTGAAATATGGCCGAAGCCCTAAGTTTGAATGGGAAAAAATATTCTGCTTGCAGCTACAGCCAGACATGCTTGATTGAATTACAACAAACCTGCGCAGGGAGCATCATCAATGACCTGAAAGCATGGTTTTGCAAATCTGTCTTGTGTTTCATTTTTCCAAAGTGTCCAAATGTAAGTACAAAAAATAGTGATATAGCTTTGGTGCATGGACTGAAGAGGAAAAATCAAGATCAAACTCCTGCCCCCTAACCCCAGGCACATCAACAGAAAGAACAGCAGGAAGAATAATGAGCACACTCATCATTTTGCACCAGGCCCCAGTGCGCCCCTGGGTGACAAATATACGAGCGCACTCATCATTTTGCACCAGGCCCAAGTGCATCCATGGGTGACAAATATGCTGAAAGACACCCATTTCGCCGCCAACGCTGAAACCTACATGCTACATTAGCCTCAATGCAGCAGTACCGCCATGCAGAATCTACAAAACACAGAAATTCCCGTTTAAAGGCTTGCAGATGCTCACATGAATTAACCTAACAGCACTACAACTCATCAATTCATGCATTATCAAATGGCACAGTGTGAAGCCATACTTCAGGAAAATTACAGCCAAGTACACTTGTCTCACTGAACACCAGCCGCAGTGGGGATTCGTGCTGGCTTCAGGAATGAGCCTTGCAAGCCCAGGAGCGGCTCAAGGCCTTGCAGCAAGATAGGACTCTTTTCTTTGAATGACAGTAAACTCTGGCAGACAAGCATTTTTAATTCTTCATGAATAAGGGTAAATCAGAGCAGAAAACCCAGAACCCAATGTTTTTCTATGGGAACAAAAAGACATTTTTGCAAGATCCAGACATCATTTGAAACATAATTGTAACAATAGACCACAGCTCTGGCCAGTCACCACTGAGGGGCCAGGGGCGAAAAGCCTGCTCAGCTAAAACTGATGGGAACAAATTCACAGTGCAACATTTTTAGAATTAGCTCACTGGGAAAGACAGCCAAGCCAGCCCCCTCACAACAGAGGTCCAATCATCAGGGTTTGTATAAGGGAACTATAAGTGACCAATCACTTAGCAGCCAATCTCAGGATGAGATAGTTTCTGGGAGTTGGCCCAATTTTGTGATGTCACCATGCAGTGTGTTACAAAGCTGGTTTACAAGCCAGTCCCTTGCAGAGTGTGCCTGTATTTTCTTTGTGCATGAAACTCTGTGTTTTTGTTTGCTGCCCAGAAATAAAACGCAGATTGGAACATGTTGCTTCTTTCTTGGACTCTGCTGCATTTCTTTGGGCAAAATGGGAGGTGTTGGGGCCTCCCATACCCCGGGACTCCCAGAAACCTGGTGGGAGGGGGGTCCAACTTCTCCCCAACAGGACAGTGGGCCTAGCCCTCAGCAAAGATGAATGCCTTCTCTGATTTACTTATTGTGGCTTGCGGCATGGCAGAAACTCTAGGTTTTAATGACAAAAGAAATCATGCTTGCAGCTGCAGCTGCAAGTACTGGACGGGATTGCAGAAAACATGCACAAGGAACATCAGCAAGGACCTGAAAGCATGCTTTTGCAAATCTGTCCTGTGTTTTACTTTTTTAAATGGGGCTACAGTGATACATAGCATCCACTTGACAAGAATTCTAACATTTAATTACAAGGTAAGACTGCTAATGTTGAATGAAAAAGGGAACATGCTAAGAACATGTCAAATTTTATATTTCTGTTCACTTACTGCCTGGTTCTCCTATAACTGACAACTAAGATTCATGTGAAAGGTTGTTTTTTGGCATACACCAGCTTTTTTTCTGATCTCAGCTGCTACAAGAACACATATATTGCAAATTATATAAAGACACTCCTTTATGTTTTTTCTAGGCATTTCCACATTTGACTAAAGAATTTGAAAACAATGTTCTGTTAAAATCCCTCCTGATGAGCCAATAGAGTTGGTGAAACACGTGTTGAGGGGACTACTATGAGTTGAGGACAATATTTTTGAAGATAACTTTTGGAATTAAAACATTATATCTATGATAAAATGAATATGGGATTATGAACAGTGTTTACCTATCGTGAACAATAACTGAAAGTGCGCTAGAAGGTGACCAGCAAATCCTGTTTTCTACTTTTTTGAAAGTGTCAAAAAGTAAGTACAAAAAATAGTGATATAACTATGCTGCCTGGGCAGTGGGCCTGGCCCTCGGCAAGGATAAATGCATACTCTAGTTTGCCTATTGGGAAATTCGGCATGGGCAAAGCCCATGCCCCATTGGTTGTGGAGGCTGGCCATGCAAGCCATGAGCACTGGCCGTTGGTCACATTATGAGGCTATAGAGGACCCTGAACTAGGATGCAGGGTAGGTACAGTGGATAACAGGGGTGTTTTGGTGGGGCTGGGGTCATGGTCGAGCCTCATGCCATAGGCAATTCAACCATGACTTGCATCTCCAACATATGCTGCTGATAACGACACCCATCAGTGTGCGTTGCAAAACATATGTTTGTTAAGGGAGCTTTACAGTTCTTTCATATGTGTTAAAAGAGGAATTATTAATAACTTATATACAGTGATGTACCATCAGGAAACATTTTCACTAATCATTTGTTAAAGGGACGTTATGGTTAAGTTGCACTAATAAAAACCTATGAAATTCAGTGACAAAACTTTGTTAAAGGGACGTCGTGGTTACAAGTAAAACATAAGAACCCCATACATTTGCCACTTAAGGTAAGCTAAGCAACCATAACTCGCGCCACCACCGTGCACTGCTAAGACTAACACCCAGTACATCAAAGATGGCATCACAAATGTCATTGATGACATCTCTGATGATATTACATATGAAATTCGTTGTGATGAAAAGTCCCTACAATAGGTTGTGTTTCTAATGTTGGTAACAAGATGTCAGGGGTGATTGGGAGACCTATCCTGAACTACTTAATGTATTAAAGAAGGAACACATCTAAACAAAACATTATATTGGAGTGTTGTTCTTAATATAGGAACCTAATCATACATACAAATAGGCAATGGTTGCAGCATGCACCATAGAAGTACACTATGTTTAATCTGGTAGTTTTGGATAGTAAACTAACAAATGCTACCTTATCAGAGCTTTGAGTAATGTTAAGCATGAAATAAATAGCTAATAATTCAAATTTACTACATATGTCTTTTACTACAAACCATACATATGAAGACCCACAATGCATAATAATCAGAGACACATACAGGGAAACTAAAGTAAGGAAGAAAGAAACAACATCACCAGAAAATTTCAATAACAGTGAAGTTCATCATCACATATACAAATGAATTGTGTGTTTGAGGCCTGCTTATTCGCCATGAACTGAGTCCAAACGCTAAGGATAGTACTTTCAGAACATACAAGATGGTTAACGTATAGATATATAATACACTTTTAAGGTTCATATTTTGACTGTCAGTGAACAAATCTGCCTGGCCTAGATATGTCAGTGAACAGAAATAAGTGGCCCAGATGTGTGGTGTTGTCAGTGAAGTCATCAATGACAATTTTTATGTCATCTTTGATGTCCTGGGTGTTAGTCTTAGCAGTGCACGGTGGTGGCACGAGTTATGGTTGCTTAGCTTACCATAACTGGCACATTTCTGGGGGTTTTTGGTTTTACTTTTAACCATAAATTCTCTTTAAAAAAGTGTTTTCACTGAATTTCATAGGTTTTTATTAGTGCAACTTAACCATAACGTTGCTTTAACAATGTTTTTCACTGAATTTATATATATATACATAATATTGGACCTGTGGCAGCGGCCCTGTAGGTATGGGTGAGTTGCACAACCCATAGGAAGAACACTTTTTGGGCGGCTTATAACTTCGCCCCTCCTGGACAAATCCTCACCAAACCTTACACAAAGAAAAGTATACGGCCCCCAGGGAATGATTCTGCAAAGTTTGGTACGGTTTTATCAAGGGAGGGGGGAGTTATAGGCAGGGTCCCATAATGTGTGGAAATCCTCATAGATGCAATGGAAAACAAAATGTGCTCATGCCTACAGCCCAAACTGCAGGATGGATTTTCACTGAATTTTCGCCAGGAGTGGCGGAGTGGTCCTGAAAGCATGCTTTTGTAAATTTGGCGTAAATCTGACCAGTCGTTTTCCATATTTGGTCCGCGGACACCCCCCTGCACCAATCAGGGACCGGCATGATTTCTACGGACATCGGATGCCCCCGCTGATTGGATGGTGAAAAGTGTGAGGTGCATCATATTTTTCTGAACGGTCACCATGTTAGATCCGGGGACAGTCACTGGTGTGCGCGGATAGCACGTTGTGGAATATGTCTGGAAAACCCATTTGGGGTTATTTGGTGGTCAAAGGAGGGGCTGAATGTCTAGTGGTGCAGAATAAAGATAATATGAGGCTGTTTTTATAGGTGAAAAGAGGGCATGCAGGCACAGTGATAGTCCGCGGAAAGCATAGTAAACAGTTTGGAAAACAAATTTGGGGTTATTTGATGGCTGAAAGAGGGCGTGGAAATGGTAGGGGAGCAGAATAGAGGTGATGTGAAGCTGTTTTATAGGTAAAAGAAGGGTTTGCAGACGCCGCCAGGACAGCAGTCAATCTTGGTATCTGCAGACATTATTTCAATTGCAGGGGGTTCAGGGCGAGTTTTGTTATTTTAAGGTGTATTATGTTTGTTATTTCAAGGTGTTATATGGTTTAATTATATTGTGGTGGTTGTTGGTCAGATTCTTGGAGCCATCTGGGCACTGGCCATGCACACTATAGTAATATTTGTACACTAATTATAGGTACTGTAGGGGGAGTATATAGTATTTGTAATATGATGGAATTATACAATTGTAGTGTATGTGGTATTTATGATTCTAGTTCAATTGAGGAGAGTGCTCATTGAATATGTATTTGTTTATATTAGGTATGATTACTTAGTTGCAAACAGTAATAAAGCTGGAATCTCTGGTTCTTTTCTATGTGAAGAAACCTGTATAATTTGTTAAGCAGGATAGTTTAAAAGCTTTAATTGCATATGATTTTACATATACATTGACATTTTTGACCCTCATAAATGGGACAGTCACTGTACTATGTTTGGTACAACATTAGTGTGTGCTACACTGTTGTTGTATCGACATTAAATAATCTTTAGGTCATTGGGAAAAAAAATCCATAGAGGATAAAAAAAAAACTAATATAATTATGTGAGTGTATGTGTGATAGAATGTTTGTATGAAGTGTGTTATAATTAAGGGAATGTATAAAGTAGTTAGCTACCGTTTGGTGTGCTCTAACTATATTGGACATTAGAAGAAGTTTGTAGTAACAAGAACTGTGATGGCGTATTTGAAGTGTATTGCAATTAAGGGTATCTTTTAAGTAGTGAGATACCTATCTTGACTTTTAAAAGTAGTATTGCAGTATTATGGATTTAGTGAGATACCTGAAGGCGTATTCTAACCGTTAATTGTGCTACAGTTTATTGAGTAGATTTGGGTTGAATGAATATTAAGTAGGAATGTCTTAGATTTGCTGGTAACCTATGTTTTGGAGTAACAGAGGTGTATTACATTCAAACCAACAATTTATTTTTTTGGCATATGCAGTAAAGTGACCTGACGTTGATGTGGCCCCAGTGTGGTATATTATGCCTACTGTTGAGAAGGTTTTCTTGCCAAGAAATACTTGGCTGTATGTAAAGCTGGTGAGTTTACAGTTATTTTGGGTACCATATGCATTGTAAGTTAGAAAGATTAGTATGACATATTGGCTATGTGAGTTTTATTTGTATGATGGAACGATTGTCTGAATTGCAAAAAGGGCATACTATCTCATGATATACATTCTGCAGAAGCTGGTGAAATGGAATGGATTCACTATTTGGTATGGATACATACACAAATCATTCATTAGGGATGTGCTCTTGTGAAACCTGCAAGATTTCATTTGTAGGGGTGTTTTTGGTTTCCAGTACTTGTAGTAAGTACATTAAGAATTCTTGTGGATCTTCTTGTGTGTTTATGGTACATTGTACCATTCCTGCTCAGTAGTCCAATTCCTGCCTTATACCCGAGACACTGTAAGTGTTGTAAGGATTATCTGTGGCATTTCTATGAAGGATGAGCATTTACAAACACAACTGTGCCGAGCCGTTTAAGTAAATGTTGTGAACAATTGGTGGCAATTGAAGAGAAGATTGATTGTTACATTTGCATACCAGTTTACTCCAGTTGTGTTGCTGAATTTAAATGGACCAGAGAGTTGTGTCTATGCATTGTTTGATGGGCCTGCAGATCTTTTTTGAGAAGAGATACTTGTCTGTTTGTCTTCTGATGGACATGCAGTTGCATTTGTAGTAAACAGTTGTGTGGTTGTATGATTTGATGGAGAAGCAGTTGGTCATTGTTTCTTTAGTGGGATTGTTGGGAGATCTGTTTTAGGTTCTGTTTGTATTCGTTTTCATTTATCTTTTTTTAGGTACAGTGTATATATATCTAGATGGGTGTGTACAGTGCATGTAGCCTGCTGTAGTTTATTATGCAAGGAATGTCAGCATTGACTTTGCATCAAAGTTAACTAGGAATAGACTGTTGAGTGTACAGAGATATGAAAATGCTATGTAACTCATACCCTCTTTAAAGTCTGTGCTGCCAATTTCAATCAGTGCGTGATGTAGGGTTAGACCTTGCAATTTGTGAATAGCGTAACAAAAATAAGGGCACCTGTTAACCAAACGATCCCTCAGGTAAACAACATAATCATATTCAAAAAATGGATCTAGGTAGTGAGGTTGGATTAACAAACTGTACAACAAATTCTCTTACAAAAAATGTAATTCCACAAAGTATATCACAAAATTAGAAATCACATGAATACTGTATACAATCCATCCTGTTTTAAACATCTACTAATTTCCAACTTTCATACACACTCGTAACAACAAACATTCAGGGGCCGATTCATGGAACAAACGTGTGCCGAAAATCCCAGCGCAAGCAGGCGCAAGGAGGCGCAAGCGTGAGAAAGCAAGCGCACGCATGCGATTCAAGGAAGGCACTGCGCTACTTTCCCAGTGGTTGTGCGCCAAATCCATGCATGGCGCACACTGGCGCACACGTTTCCAAACAGCGTGCACTAAGCGCACAGCGAAAGCGCACATAGCGCAGCGCACCCAACAAAAGTAGGCGGCACAGGGGGCGTAACACGTGGAATGGGGAATAACGCGTGAAAAAGAAGGCGTAACGGGGAAGTACGGCTGGGAAGTACACGGAAAGCCCACACGCACGCGAACCACACGTATTCATGGAATCGAATAGGGCAAACCCGCGCACGGGCAAAGACACGCACAGGCCTTAACACGTCCGCCACACGAAGGCAGGCAGTAGCGTCCCTGCGCATTACAAAAGTGTGCACAAATAAAAAGCACGCATATACTGAGTGGGGTACGTGTATTCCTGGGGTTCGCGTGAAGTTTTACACGTGAAAGGGCCCTGTGCAGTGGGGTACGTGTATTTCAGGGGTCTGGGGGAAGTTTCACATGCGATTTCAGCAGGGTACGTGTATTTCGGGGGTGCGCGGGAAGTTTCACACACAGTTTCAGCAGGGTATGTGTATTTTGGGGGTGTGCAGGAAGTTTCACATGCGATTTCAGCAGGGTACGTGTATTTCGGGGGTGCGCGGGAAGTTTTACACGCGAAAGGGCAACGCCCGTGCGCGATACGTCACAGACGCGCTTACGCGCTAAGGGCCTTTGGTCCAATGTAATCGCGTACGTGTGCTGACGCGCTTACGCGCTAAGGGCCTTTCCTCGAATTACACGCTGACGCGCAATTATTTCACGTGCCAAATCACTCCATATCAAGCTGGCCATGTGAAAACACACGAAAGACCATGCTCCTGCCCTGAAGGCCATTTTCCTGCCCCCCAGAGCCCCGAGCACGCTCCCACCTGCCATCTGCTGCTGCCTGACTGCCTGCTGCCCACGTGCCCTGCTATTTGGTGCCTGCACATCAGCCATATGCAGGGGTCCAGTTGCTGTGTCCACCCCTGCTGGAACAGAAGACTCCCGACTGGGATACCATCGCTCCACAGCCCAGCCCCAGGACCCAGTTGCCCACCCACGCCTGCCTCGGGGGTCGCCATGTCGGGGCAAACACCATCTGAGACCACTGGCGACCCCCAGCCAGAGGGGCAGAGGGCCACCAGCTTCAGTCAGAAGGAAGTTGGTGTCCTGGTGGAGCATGTTCTGGGGCATTATGATGCCCTCTTCGGAACATCACGCGCCAACAAGGAGGACAGGATAGGATCTGGGACGACTTTGTGGTTACCATCAATGTGGAGGGGGTGGCAACTCGCAACATCAAGAAAGTCAAGAAGCGCTGGGAGGACTTGAGGTTCAGGATCCTTGTAAAAGCCCGGCGCCTCGTGGAGGGGGGCCAGGGCAGCATGAGCACCATCCAGATGAGGGTCCTGGAATGCGTAGCCCCAGCGCTCCACGCCCAGATCCTTCAGAGGCAGATCCGTCTGGAGTTGAGCGGTAAGTGGCCAAGCATTGCTGTGTGAGACAGGGCATGTTGCAGGGTGCTGGTTGTCTGATACTTGCATGTATGTCTGACATAGGCCATGTATGTATGTGTGTGTGCAGGGACATCATGGTCATGCATGTGAGACCAGTAATGTGTGAACCACATGGTAGGTGCATGTGTTACAATGCAACATGCGGAGCAGCATGTGGAATGCACACATTAATGCATGCCTGTCTCTGTTATTGGACATGGATGGGGTGTGAGAGATGGGTGCTGCGGTCATGGACATGTATGGTGTCCATGTCTGTGTGTCTGACTTGCGTGTCTGTGACTTGTAAATGCCATGGATGCATGACACATGTCTGTGACAATGTTCAGATTCACTGATGCAGCCTACTCATCCTTGTATCCACTGTGTCTGGGGTGTACAAGGCCAGATGGATGAAACTACGGTGAAGTGTGTGCATGTGATAGGCATGACCCATGATGCATGTGAGTTTCAAACCAGCATTGTATGTTTCAAGAGTCCCTTGGACATGTATGCTAATGTCCATTGCATGCACCATGCCTGTTACTGCATGTGTTTTGCCTGCACTGACACATGTGTTGTGGAGGGACATGATGGAAGTGATGTTTGGCATTGCCACTCATCTGCTATTGCTTCCTGTCTAGGGGACCATTGTACAGTACCCTGATGCTTGTGTTCTATGTCTCCCTCTACACAGCGGAAAGTGATGAAGAGGGTGAAGACAGCGCTGTGGAGCAAAGCGGCGGGGATGCTCCACCGGCCGGCGACACAAGGCCCAGTCACCCTCCCAGAATTTACCATCGTCCGGGACCGAGGGGACTGGTGCTGCGTCTGCCACTACGGCTGCAGCGGAAGGGGTGGGTGAGCCCCCACAGGGGCTTGCAACAGCGGAAGACGGTGTGGGGCCATCCAGGTTGGTGGTTTCCACAGAGGAGGAGGAGGCCGCTACTGAGCCGCACGTGGGGCCTGGTGGGGGTGGTACCACTGGTGCAAGTGGTGCAGTCCAGGGGCAGGAGGCAGCACAGGGCGCCGTGGAGGGGCCTGTGCATGTCACTGTCCCTGAAACTGTGACTGCACCACCATGCACCAGCAGGGATGCCCCATCCCAGGCCCGTCCACAGGTAGGGGGGATGTCCATGTCATCTGACACTCTCTACCTGTGGACGAGGAGACCCCTGGCCGTATGGAGAAGGTCCTGATTGGTATCGTGTTGCGCACGCGTGACATTTGTGATGACGTGCGTGCTTCCCGGGGGAACACGCACGTCATCACGAAGAGCAGCGTGCCGACGTGGCCCAGTTGGGAGTGTCCATGGTCGGGGGTTTTGTACATGTGTCAGCCACTCTGGCGGCCCTCTCCTCCTCTGTGGAGACTATGCGCCAGTCGTTCTCCATGCCGTATTCCGGCCCAGATGCCACCAGGGCCCCCTGTGGACCTGCCCTGACCAATGCAGCCTACTCGGTGGGGATCCCATCCCTGCCACAGTCGGGAGTCGGAGGTCCAGCAGGGGTGGACACCACAGCAACTGGACCCCAGCAGATGGAGGATGTGCCGGCATCATCAGGCGGGGCACGTGCACGACAGCGTCGGTGGATTCCATCAGCCTGGATGCCGTCATGCTGGCAGAGGCAGTTGCGTCGGAGGCAGCGGCAGGCTCAACGTGGGAGGCATCATGGCTCGGGGCCATCTACATCAGAGGGGCAGGCATCGGCCGGAGGGCAGGAGGACCCTGGAATGGGAGTGTCTTCCGTGTGGCAGCAGTTGTGCCAGCAGATAGGTGCGGAGCGGCGGCGGGCGGAGGAGGCACGGCTCACAATGGTCAGGGCGGAGAACTCCATGCACAGGGCGCTGAGGCGGGCTGAGTGCCTCGAGGGAATTCGCAGTGAGTTGGAGGTGGACATGGGGTTATCCCTGCGAGACCTCGGGGCCAGAGAACAGGCCCGCCTCCAAGACATTGAACAGGAGTTCGATGATGCCCTGGCCCATGACATCAACAAGTGAGCCGTTAGACTTGCCCGCCGCCATTGTATATAGTTCATTAGTGTTAAGTTTCATTTCTTTTTTCTTTCATTTGGGGCGCATGGACTATGCCCCACATTTTTGTATATAGTTAGTAATTAGGTAGGTTTCATTGTAGGTTTCATTTATGTCGTTGGGCTCATGGACCCTGGATTTGCTATTTGTACATAGTTTTACAGTGGATTTTTCTCCTTCATCTTTTTTTTTCTTCACCATAGAGCAATGGATATTATGGTTTTCTTTCCCTTTGGATTTGCTTTCTTGGACGGTGACTTTGGACACATTTTCATTTGGATTATTTTGGATTTGCATTTTATTTATTTATCATTTTTTGGGACATGCTGCATTTTGATTATTATTGGCATTATTGTGTGTTTTGATTTCATTTCCTTCATTTTGACTTGAATACATTTTTGTTTCTTACTTCAATGTTTGGTCTTCTCTCATTGGTTTCATGCATGTCACAATGTGGGTTTTCTCAGTCATGTGTTGCCAGTGTGTGGGTCGGACAGACTTGTACTCATGCGCATACTGCTTATTTGTGATCTATCATGTCATGGGGATTTCAATTGGGAGTGAATGTAAAGCTTGGTTGGGTGTTTGGATTGGAGTGGCGTGGCGTGGGATTTGGGTGGCGATAAGGGATCTAGATTGTGATGACATGTTGGCTGGGGGACAAGTGTGGGGGCCTGCTGGCAGGTGCCTGTCAATGCTGGGGGGTTGGGGTGCTGGGGGACATGTGTCGGGGCCTGCTGGCAGGTGCCTGTCAATGCTGGGGGGGTGGGAGTCCAGGGGGAAATGAGTGGGGGCCTGCTGGCAGGTGCCCCTCACTGTTGGGGGGGTGGGGGTGCTGGGGGACATGACCAGGGGTGCAGGGTATCCCCTGTGGTGTGTGCTGCCTGCAGGGGCCGTGGAGGGGGTAGAGGGGACACCTGGGAGGACCCACACTGCGAATTCATGTGTAGGACTCCCCGCGCACCCCCGAAATATGCGTTCCCCGCTCTGACAGCAAAATCGCGTGTGAAACTTCCCGCGCACCCCTGAAATACACGTACCTAGGCCAATCGCGTGTAAAACTTCCCGCGCACCCCTGAAATACACGTACCCTGTTGAATTCGCATGTGAAACTTCCCGCGCACCCCTGAAATACACGTACCCAGGCCAATCGCATGTAAAACTTCCCGCGCACCCCTGAAATACACGTACCCTGCTTAAATCGCGTGTGAAACTTCGAGCGCACCCCTGAAATACACGTACCCAGGCCAATCACGTGTGAAACTTCCCACGAACCCCAGTAATACAGTTACCCCGCTTGCCGTGCTGATACAGGGTTAGCGCAGCCCTTTGCGCTGGATTGGGGATTTTGATGGCTTTTCCCTGCGTGAGGGGTGTTCTTGGGGGCGTACCTGGCGCTGCTGCAGGTTCGCTGCGCCACTGTGCGCCACGGCTGGTTTTGGTAGCTAAAATCCATGAATACGCTGTGCGCGGAAATTGATTTTAGCGCACGCGGCTGGCGCAGAGATTCGCACGCGCACACTGTGCGCCAGCCGCGTGAGCCACTTGTGCGCTTAATTCTATGAATTACCCCCTCAATCTTACACCAATGATTGCGATACACAAGCAAAGTTCAGCTCCCATTGAGGACTTTCTTGTCACCCTACTTCATATAATACATTCTTTTTTTCACACCCAAATTTCCTAATAGTGTGCAAATAAGTTCAATATTATTCACTTATAGACTATGTCTATGCCTACATTTGTTTCGGTCGATTTCAGCCAAAGAAATATGGCCCACAGTCTCCTCGACCTTCTTCAGGATAGCAAACGAGACTGGTAAAGTCCTCACTCTTGTGATAAATATCAGTGGAAGAGGTCCTCGACAATTTTACAGTGTCATTCTACATAAAACAAACATATAAAAAACTATCGGTAACTACCAATATTTTTTTATACGTTTTTATATGTTTTTTATATGTTTGTTTTAGGTAGAATGAAACTGTAAAATTGTCGAGGACATCTTCCAATGATATTTATCACGCGAGTGAGGACTTTACCACTCTCGTTTGCTGTCCTGAAGAAGGTCGAGGAGACTGTGGGCCATATTTCTTTGGTTGAAATCAACAGAAACATATGTAGACATAGACATAGTCTATATGTAAATACTATTGGACTTGTTTGCACACTATTTGGAAATTTGGGTGCAAAAATAAGAATGTATTATATGAAGTAGGGTGACAAGAAAGTCCTCAATGGGAGCTGAACTTTGCTTGTGTATCGCAATTATTGGTGTAAGATTTAATGTGGGTTGCTATGGGTGTGTTTGAAAGGTGGAAATTATTAGATGTTTAAAACAGGATGGATTGTATACAGTGTTTATGTGATTTCTAATTTTGTAATATACTGTGGGGAATTACATTTTTTGTAAGAGAATTTGTTGTACAGTGTGTTAATCCAACCTCACTACCAAGATCAATTATTTTAATATGAATTTGTGAATAGCGACAGCATATGCAAGAGATAGATTTGTTATCTGTGTATGTACTCGTCTTTGAAAAGAAGGAAGCGTGATATTGTGTGCCCAATTTATTTGACTTCTGCAATTTTGTCAAAGTGGATGTTGACAAAATGAATGTTGTTGTCATGTGGATATGTTTGGAAGCCAACAACTGTACCAATTGCTCCATTGACTAAACCTTGTTCTATGCCAAGGTTACGTTTTAGATTGACTCTTCAGTTTAGACACAGAGTTAATATTTTGTCCAGTGCAGCTGTGTTAGACTTACATTTTTCTAAGCCACTTAGTCGTGCTGTTGCTGTTGACACATAGAGAGTGTCATGGTGTGCACTTCTAGTTTGTCTGTGGAGCTGATATGCAGTATGTTTTTTTTTTCTTTTAACATTGGCTTGTTGAATTGACTACAGCTTGCAGGTATTAGCATTAAGGACATGAATTTTATATTTACTTGAGTTAATTCTTCCATGACATCAGTATCAGATGTGTTTCGTCCATGTAGCTAATGGATTAGTCTACTATTTAAGATGGATTTTGCATTGTTAGTAAGCAGACTAGGTCTAATGCTTTTTGAAATGTTAGCATAGGTGAGCTCTGTAGAATGACACATGTTTTGAGTTAGTTCTCTGTAGTGAAAATGCTGCCAGAGAATTAGATCTCCAATGCTGCCGAGAGTGTTGCTGCATTGTTTGTGTCCTAATGTTTTGAAAAGAGGCTGACCTTTTACTGGTGTTAACTGTAGCAGGTCTCTGAAAACAATAACATGTTTTCCTCCAAATAGTTCTTTGTAGTCGGTTTTCAGGACTTCTTGCATTCTGAGGTGAATTAAAGCCAACATGAGGTTGGAAACCATGCTTACTTCATCTATTAGGAGCACTTTCGTTTGTTTAAAAATTCTGTGCACTTCAATAGCAGCTTCTGATAATAATTTGTAGTATTCTAATGTGTCTTGGTGTTCTACTGGAAGGAGCAGCAGTCAGTGTAAAGATACACCTCTTATGTTGTAGGCAGTTAGGCCTGTGGGGCTGTTACAACAGCCAAAAAGTTGTTGTTTATTAAGATTTGTAGAAATGTGCTGATTATTTTAATTAAGAACATTTTACCAGAACCAGCTTTACCACTTACATACAGGAGCAGAGGTGTATCATTTTTACAGCTACAAGTTCTAGTTTCGTGTTTAAAACCATGTTCAATTTCTTCAGAGACTTCTAGATTAACCGTGAGTTGTTCGCCATTTAGCTGTGATTCGAGCACTGACAAGTCTTCTTCAGATTGTTTAGATTGAGACATGGTATTGTTGTCATGGCTATTTCTGCTTCATTTAGAATGAGTGATTCTCCAAGTAGTTCTTGGCATCCTTTAAGGGAAGGTTGACTACACTCAGAAGTGTCTTTATCTAGTCGAGGTTCATTTTCTTCCTCTTTTTGGCGTTCATTGTCCAACATTTCTTTGCACTGTTTGAAATTGATATTTCTTATACCCTTTTCATTTGCTTTGAATGCAGCTTCAAATGAGTCATAGTTACCTAATAATTCTTCTTTTCTCCAAGGTTTAAACAGTTGTAATAGGGCCACGTAATGAAGTTCTCTATGTTGTGGAGATTTAAATGATAACTTTATATGATTAATTAGGCTGGGTTTAGTAAGTTTCACTGGACTTGCCTCACAAGTTGAGACCGAATATTTTCCAGTTGTCTCATGTGGTGTGACATTGTCTTTGTAGGAGTAGTTTTGGGCTATGTCATACAGGCACATGTTTTCCAAAGCAGTACTTCTGTTTGGGCATTATGTGTCAATTACATTATTTTTTTTAATGTCCTGGCTGTTTTGGATCATTTGTGGCTATTGTTTCTATCTCTTGGTAGGATTTTAGTTTTTTTTTTCAGGATGAAACTGGACCAAGGTTTAGTCAGACTATCTGTTCAGATTTGCCATATAAGGCTGTACCTGTTAAATGTTCTGCAGCTTCGTAGCATCTACATTCTCTATGGGAGAGCATTTTTATACCAAAGCTGTACAATTTTTGTGACAGTGTTTTGTCAGATGATATGTCATCCCATAGGTCGTTTACCTCTCTTTTCTCAGCTTTGGTGAGATAGGCTGTGACATATCTTGCACCTGCAGTGGATTTGTATGCAATAAATTGTATTTCTATGTTTGCAATCCCCAAGAGGGCAACGATTGCATTGTAATCTTTGACATACTTGGATGCTTCATGCCTTTTAATGTTGTATGTGTTTTTAAGGGATTTGCCTTTTACACTGTGTTTAACAGAAGACATCAAAATATTTACTTGTCCATTTTTGCAAACTGGTCTAGGGAAGCAAAATTGACATTGTATATAGTATTTAGCTTTGTTTTTATATCTACGTCGGCAGTATTTGCCACACTTATGTTTTTGGAAGTAGATTTGTGTACGTAGGTCACTAGGTGTGGTTTCTGAAGGCATGTCGCAGGTCATGTATTTTGAAATAAACTGTAAAACTTCGGCATCACTGTCATGCCCAAGTGTTGGATATCTTTTATCCACAGAAGCATGTGGATGTGTCGTGCTATTCTGGATTGATATTCTTTTCTCCAAAAGAAGTGTTGTACTTCTCCAAGTTGAGGGGTAGTTTTATTACAGATGAAGTACAGCATGTGAATGAAGCAATGGTTAAATTACCTTGGTACATTGACAGGGAGAAGAGAACAGAGTTCTTTGGGTATTTTTATATATATTCCATCTTTATTTTGGTTTGCAATGCGTAAGAAGTTGTGCAGGTCATCCCATGCATACTCTGCACAACTTAAAGTAACAAACCATGTGGGTGGGCCTAGGTTCCTTAGCATACATTTGGGGCCGCTGCTCGAACTACATCCAACACTCTCTTCTTAAATGCCTTCCTTCTCGAGCTCTTTGCTCAGCTACCTCCAACTCTCTAAGGGTCAGACGCTTCACCAGACAGATAGTGGGTGGTAGATCTCTCTCCTCTGCAGGTGCCTCCCTCTAGAAAGGCCTCCCTGCCCCCGTCAAACTTAAGCCGGATCACCCGAAGTTCCGGAAGTAGCTCAAAACCTTCCTCTTCTCCTTTGCTTTCTCTCTCTCTCTGCCCTACTGTCCTACCTGTCTGCCGGACTGACTGGCTGCTTGGCTATCCTCAGAGTCTCACTGGGTACCAGGCTCTCTCTTGATCATTCACTCCTGCACTGCCCCTGGTCCTACCATGCACTTAGCGACTGTAACTGTAACCTATACAGTCCCTTGCCTCCTTGCACTTGCCCTGAGCTGCTGATTAGAGCAATGCTGCCCTGTGCCCCTTTCATTCCTCCTTCTCGCACTTACACGATCTAAATGACACATGGCCCAGTAAGATTGTGTGTCTTGTCCTCCATATTTTTCCCTCCCTGTCTTGTCATGCCTAGAAACACTTGTGCACAGACACGTTATAAATGACGTATAATAGCATATCATACAACGTACATCAGCCTGATGTCAGAACCAGTACACTTTTTCCCTTAAGCTCATTGGAGATCCTTGGCTTGACACTTTTGAAATGTTTCTAATGCATCTTCAATAGTGTCTTTCAAGTGTAATGAGTGATTTGTATACTCGTCTAAAATATTGGCTGCAGGAATTGGATCTACACGTTCAAATTGGCCATTTGCTGTTGAATCTTGAATTATTTTGTTGGCTTCTCTTAAGTTTTCCTCTATGTTTATATCTTTGAAGTATTCATTGTTTTCGTTCAGATATTGCAGGGCTTGTCTAACTTTGTTTATCGACTAGTTGTTGCTAAGCTATTTTGTATTTTGATGGTACATTGTTAACTAGTACAATCAAAGATTGATCTGTTGGCCATTGTACTCTGGGAGTTTCTACATTTCATTTAAGATCTAATGGCAAATATACTACTTTGCCATGGATGCCTTTTAGTAACTCAGATATGCCGCAATTTGCCAGTTTTTGGTTGAAGCTGTCTTATAGCTTGAAATGGGTGCACTGTTTGGATTATAATGCTCTCATATAAGTGCAGTTGTTGGAAAGCCTTTGGAAGTGACAACACATGGTTGCATTTGGTTATTGTCAAGCTTTGGATGACAGTAAGTGCAAACTATTGAGGAGTAAGTTATTTTCCGCTGTTAGATATAAAGCTAATTAGTACCCCGGCGAGAGACAATCAGAATGCAACAAGCATACTGATTGACTCTAGCCGGTCCCTACCCGGCCAGGAATCCCTCTGTCAGGATTCCACGGACGTTGGCCCCGGCGGGGGGCGTGGCAGCCCCTCAGCCAATGATGAGGCTCGAAGCGGGGCCATCCGCCGCTCCGAGCCTCCCCGCGGCTGAGAGGCTGCCTTCGCCCCCGCCGGGGACTCGAGTAAGTCTTTTATTAATTTTTTTCCCTTTCCTCTCCTCCCTCCCACCCACCCCCCAATTTACCTTCTTGATTCTGCGTCCCCGGCGGGGGACGAGGGAAGCCTTCAGCCGTGTGGAGACTCGGAGCAGGGCCATCCCCGCCTTCCCACCCTTCCAACCGCACTTACCTTTTTTTTATCCTTTTTCGGGAGCGGACGCGCTGGGAACACTCAAGGACCATGATCTTCGATGTACATATTCTTTATCAGCCAAGAGACCAATAGCTTGTTCCGCACAAGTTGCGTGTGTGTATATATGGTGAATTGTGTGTGTGCTTGTGTTCAGGGGCGCAACAAAACCCATTTCAGGGGGGCTAACCCTTCAAATGTTGGGAGAGGCGCTAACTTCACATGTGGTGGGGAGGAGCAAACTTATTTGTGTGGGGGCATCTAACTTCTTTACGCATTTTAATGAGACTATTCTAGTGCAGCTTCAATGTTACAAGCAGTTAACTCTCGCCTTTAGGTCTGAAAGCACCCACTTATGGGCTGCTGTGAGAATGACTGGTCTCCTGTTTCCTCTCTACCCCTCCAATCACTCCCCTGGCATGCAAGTACTAAACCCACATCACAATTTCAATTGCTTAAAAAAATTGGCATTTCAATGCAGGTACTAGCAGTGAAATGCTGTACATTAGTAATTGCTGGGCTGGGCCCTTGTTAACAGCAAACCCCAGGTGCTGTTAAACATCTGTGTCCTTTTCTGTCCGGCAACTGCTATGTAGGTCAGCCAGGTCAAGTCAACATAGCCCACAATTTCAGAGGGGGTGGGGAGTGCTGAAGCCCAGTCAGCTCAATGGTGTTGCACCACTACTTGTGTTTAATGCCTTGATTAATTATTGGTAATCTTCTTTACACCTAGCCCTAATTTTCCTCATCCCAGAACTTGTGTATGAGGCAGTACTTGTTTATGAGGCACTATGCCTCATACACAAGTACTGGTATAAGGTAGAGGTACATGAAGGTAATGCCTGACTTAGCTACCTGTAATCTTCATTACTCCTAGTCCCTGTCTTCCTCATCCCAGTACTTACCAGTGAGGCAAAGAGCCTCATACTTAAGCGCTAGGACAAGGAAGAGGGACGTGGAGGTAATTCTGGGCCAATGAGCTGATTTTGGAGGTTGGGGTAGGGGATGGGAGGGAGAAGGGTTGTGTGGGGGGGGTTGTGCAATAAATCATAATAGTCATCCATGTCCATGCTAAGCAGGCATGATATGTGGTATTAGTGGCTAGAGAGGCATTTTGGTGCAGCCAGTGTAGTAAATCCTCAGTTTGGTATGAGTTTTTTTAACTGAGCATTTCTGACAAAGCAGTGCTGCTAAGTGTAATTACCTGACTAGACTGGCATTTGGATTCTGCCAGTCTAGCCATTTCTTACTGCGCCACTGTACATGTTTCTGGGCCTCTGTGATAAAATTATATGTTATGATATGATAAATCATATATAACGCACCTGTACACATGTGTTTTTAGGCACAATAAGACAAGGGAAGGAAAACTGAGGGAGGACAAGACAAATGATCTTAACAAGCCTTGTGTCATTCAGATTGTGCAAGTGTGAGAACGAGAAGTGCAAGGGGAAAGGGAGGGGGGAAGTGCAAGGGAGAGGGGATGGGAAAACAGGGCAGCACTGCTCTGAGTAAGTGCCACCAGGGCAGCGCAGCTCTGGGTAGTGCAAGGAGAACAAGGGACTGGAGGGTTACAGTTACAGCCCCTAACTGCGTGGTAGGCCTGGAGGCAGTGCAAGGGTGACTGATCAAGAAAGAGCCTGGACTCAGTGAGACAGAGGGTAGGCAAGCAACCAGTTGGGTTAGCGAACAGGTAGGCCAGGTAGGTCAGCAGGGGAGGGAGAGAGAGAAAGCAGAGGGGAAGAGGAACATTTTGAGCTGCTTCCAGACCTTCAGGTGGTCTGGTTCAAGTTTGGGAGGGTCAGGGATACCATTTCAGAGGGAGGCACCTGCAGGGGAGAAGGATCCACCCCCCACCCCACTCTCTGCCTGGAGAAGCATCTAACGCTTAGGGCTTGAGAAGGAAGGTATTTTGGAGGATAGCATTGGATGTAGTGTGGATCCCAGCCCCAGAAAGCCTTGTGGACAATGAAAAGGATCTTGAACTTGGTCCTTGCAGCCACCGAGAACCAGTGGAGAGATTTCATGGCTGGAGCAATACAGTCTCTGGGCTTGAGGCCAAGGATAAGTCTTGCAGTCCTGTTGCAGAGAGTGGAGAGTATAGGAAGGCAGATTGCGAAAGTGGCTGTTGCAGTAGTCCAGCCTAAAGAGAACCAGAGCTCTGGAGACAGTGAGATTCTGGGGGAAAGTGAGAAATGGAAGAGTCCCTTTGAGGAGGTGCAGCTGGTAGTGGGACTTCTTGGCGATGTGTGGCATACCCCTTCAGCAACACCTTTGTGCGTATATAAGCGTGGTAATCTAGGACGGGCCAGAGAGTGGCACGACTCGTGATTTGTTGCTGGGTTTGGGGGGGGCCCTCAGCATGGCTTGCAGGGGGCCCCCAGATCTTGTATTACACCACTGCATGTAGGAGAATGTTATTTACATTTAGCAGTTCTAGAGCAGGACTTTTTTCATAGTATAGTCCATGCACAAGATTCTGTATACCAGAATGGGTTGTTGCTAACATTTTGATATGCTGGAAGGTTCTTTTGCAAGCACTTCCTGAAATGCAGGCTAAGAAATGTCCTTGCAGTCCAGTGTGGCTTCTCACTGGACGGGAGTCCGTGGTTTGTATAGTTTTTATTCTACATTTGTCTTTTAGTTTCACATAGTGATTGTGGAATTGTCGTACATTATACATTGAGCTGCATGTCCTTTTGTGCACCGGACGGTTTCTTTGGGCGAAAGGAACATTTGGTTGAAAGTTTGTTGGGGAAGTTTTTTCTATAAGGGTTTCTTTTGACATAAAGGTGCATAACCTTGGCCACTACTGTCTATGGCAATTGTTTGTTTTTGCTCTTTTTATAAGCCTCTTCATTTAAATATGGTTCTGTGCTGCTTGTGTGAATCCATTCACCATCACAAAGTTTGAAAAGGTATCTATGTTGACATTGTGCATGTTAAGAAGTACTTTTGTAATGTATTCATTAATTTAGTTAGTGGCTTCCTTCAGTTTAAATCAATATAAACAAAAAGTTCTCTTTAGTAGAAATGCGCTGTCAATTAGAGCTTTGAGGATTAGTCTTCTCCTGTAGTTTTAAAGGGTAGATCAGGACTTTTCAGCTGTCTGCACAAGATTGTGAAAAACTAAATGACAGAAATTGTTCTATAAAAACTTTTTTTTAATGCTTTAGTGTGGCTACATTAACATTGGTAGATATAGTGTTAGGTTCATTAGTAGGTTTGCTTTTGTTTATACATCTGTTTTTACTTTTAGCTTTTGGAAGAGGGTTCTTACTTTTTTAGTGGTTGCTGGTTTGGTTTTGTTGAGTGAGGTTACTAGCTGTTTTGTTTAAATGTTTTCTATAAATTGTTTGAGAGGTGGATTACTATATGGCATGCTTTTATTCTTATCTGCTCTATTTTCTCTTTGTGTTCTACAGTTGCTTTTTAGTAGGCATTCTGTTCTTTCTGTTGTGAAAAATGAAAGTGTGAGTTTGAACGATGTGGAATGTACATGTATGTATTGTGAATGGGTCTGTTGGTGTGATTGTGGAGGTGAAGAGCATGCTGTGTGATTGTGTATTGGGATGATGGGTGTAGTTGTGAAGGTTGAGAGGGTAAGAGTCTGTGCAGGTGTGATGGGCTTGGGTTAGTGAGTAAGGTTATGGTGTGATTGAATAAGTAGGGACATTATGATGTTATAAGGAAAACAGTGGGTGTTGTAATGGTGGTGTTTTAGATGGGAATAGAAAGATTGTGAATGTTGCAATATAATTATTAAGAGTGAAACAAATGGTGTTGAATCAAAAATAATACTCCAGACTAATGTATAGTGCAAGTATAGTTTTACATTTAAAAAGGTATACATTGCATATTTATGTACTTACTTTGTAGGATGTGAAAAAAGGTGTATATGTATGTTGACATTTGTGTGCTGTATTTGTGGTGTCATGTATTAGTTGTTGTAGTAGTGTTTGGTGTCTTATGGTAGAGGTTGGGAAATAAGACTACTTTATATGCAAGGTGAAGTGTTGTGTTTAGATACCTTGGTGGTATACACATAAGTGTGAGCAGGTGGAGAATGGTGGCAGTGTAAGGGATGTAATGAGTGAGGTTGGAAATTGTGACATTTATATGGAATGGGAAATGGAAAATGCTGACTGTTTAAACATGTTTCTTTTTAGGAGCATTTTGATGAAAGTAAAGACATGTAGATATGCATTTATAGCAGCACTGTGTGTAACTTGTTTGTAAAAGAAAAGTAGAGGGAGAAGATTTGTAGCCATTTATTAAGTGGCAGTTGGTGTGTGGAAGTTTAGTATGTTGGCAGTACATGCATACTTGCCAACATGACCCATTGCAATATGTAGGTGCTTATGAAGTCAGTGTTTTTCTTTGCATTTTGGGAGTTGTACCTGAACTTTGGAGTGCAAGCTCCAGAATGCATGGAAGGAACTAAGACAGGATAAGCACCTACAGATTGGAATGAGTGATGGTAGCAAGTATGTATGTAGTCTGAAGATATTGAACTTCCACACAATAAGTGGCACTTACAAATGTTGGAGAAATGTTTTGCATCTGCTTTTTGTTTGTTTTGGAAAGAAGTTACACACAGTGCTGCTCTAAATGTACATGTGCATTATGTAACTGTAGTGATAATGCTCCTAAAAACACATTTTTTTAAATGCTCATTATTTTCCATTTTTCATTTAATTTAAATGTGACACTTTTAATGTTGCAGTGTAGGCCTGGTTAGTTTTCTCTGACATTCTGGGACTTGTAGTACAAGTGGTGTAATGGGAGAATGGTACTAGAAGTCACAGAATGCAAAGAAAGAAATCAAGACAAGATAAGCTGCTATACTTTGAAATGTGTCACGTTGGCAAATATGCATGTACTGTCAAGATATTATTGCACACACCAATTGCCAATTAAAAATGTTGTACACATCTTTTTTATCTGCTTTTCCTTTCCTTTTAGAAAAAAGTTACACACAGTGCTGCTATAAATGCGCATATGCATGTTTTAACGTTTATGAAAATGCTTCTAAAAGGAAACATTTTTAAACGTACAGCACTGTAAGTAACTGCCACTTGATGTGAGCAGGTTCTAAATGCTGCAATACATGACATTTTATAGAGTGGTTAAACAAGAGAATATGCTTATTGAGAAGCTTATTACACGGTAAGTGGCAGGAACCCTACACATATACATTTGTAAAAGAGTTGACAACAATACTCTAAAAATGTAAGCATTCCTGTACTATGTCTTGTTGGATGCAGATGTTGTTGAATGTGCAAATAGAAATCTTCCAGACTTTTACAGTAATTTTTGATGCAGGTTGATGTGATTAAAAGGATAAATGTACTGTGAGAGTTCAGGAGTACATCTGAAGTGTTGAACTGAGATGACAGGGTTACATGTAGAGTTTTTGGATGTGATTGGTGGATGGATGTGTGACTGTTTGAAACCAGCCAATGAGGGAGCATTACAAGCATAAAAGTAAAAAGGGTAAAAGGGCTGTCCGTGCTGTGCTACGGCATCGGCTGACACCACGGTAGTCTGTGGAAGGCATGGGCATATCCAGGTCTTTTGAGGATGTCTGGCATGGAAAGGGGACTGTGGATACCATGGACAGTTGTGGATGTCTGTGAACATCGGGAGATTAGCGAATCAGATTTCCTGAGTGTTGTGTGCAGAAGGACTGGGAAGCAAGAGCTTTTTTTGTTGTGCGCAGTGAAGATGGCTATGGCTATGACTTTGAGGAAGCAGACTGTCTGGGTCATGGGAGACTCATGGATCCATTGGCTGAAGGTGTATTCTGAGCAATCTTGGATTTCATGAATTTCAAGTTTTGTGGTACAGAGTTCGAAGAATGAAGTGGGCAGAATTCCTCCCGTTTTGTGAGAATATGGTTAACATAAAGCATCTGGACATCACTGTAGTGCACTGTGGAGGCAACAGTTTGGGCTTTTTTTTTTTTTACAGAATTTCATTACAATTTGCAAGGAACAAAACATTTGGAAAGTTAATGGAACTGTTTCCACATTCAAAAATTATTTTGTCATGGATAGCTCAGAGACAAATGTGTTTGCATTAGAATTTATTCTGTCCACAAATTGAGAACGCAAGGTGCAATGTGAATAAAGTTGTATGTGTATTTTTTGCAAGATGTTGGAATTACATTTTTCCATAATGAAAATATTAAATGTGATATTGTTGGAAGAGATGAAGTGCATCTCACTGATGTGGGCTATCAGATTTGTCTTGAAAGCATTCAAAATGCATTCAAGCAGTTTTTGTGAATATACAGAATATGGATTGAAGTATTTTTTAGTAGTTGAAGTGAAGAAAACAGAAAAAAAAAGAAATTAGAAGCACTTTTTGGGGAAAGTTAGAAAAAATAATTAAGTTCAGTAGAATCATTGTTAGTTGAGTACATAAAACCAAAGAATAAAAAAAAACATATATTAAAGCCAAAATGATTTAAAAAAAAAGTTATTTTAAGAGTCACTATTTTTGAACGAAAAACGATTAAAATGATTTTGATTCTCCCACCCTATGCCTGGAATGTTGTAGGTGTCCGCGGGCTACTGCACTATCCGTGGACTATGCAGGCTGCAAAAGGGTCCTCTGATTTTTTTTCAATTCTATTTTTTTACTCTGAAAGGTGGCTCTAAAGGAACCATTTCTTTGTGTTTTCATTTTGTATTTTGTTTTATGTTTTTGTCAGGAGAGGCCAGGTGAGGTGTGGGAGGGAAGGCAGGGAAAGGGCACCAACCACAGAGTCGGAGGGGCAGGTGGTCAGGGGAAGATGTTGGGCAGGCCTTAAATTTAAGTTGGGGGCAGTGTTTCTCATGCTCCTTGACCGCAGCCTCAAAAGCACTACGAAACTGTTCCCACCTACAGATCAGTGCTTCGCAGTACAAACATAGCACTGTGACCCTCGAAAGGTAAGGGTCAACAGTGTTCTGTATAGCCTGCGAGGTGGCTGCTGGGATCCTCCGCCCAAAGGAGTATTCTTTGTGGTAACAGGGGCAGTTGATGAAGATGTGGTAGAGGCCATCAACCTACTTTCCCCTGAGAAAGGTATCACCTTTCTCAGAACGCCCAGGTGGTTGGATTTTGTGTGGCGGTGCATGGAGGTGATCCCAAAGGAGTACAGCCCAAGTTTTTTGTGACTCAGTATGGCATTGCACTGAGTGCATCTCAACATGGCTGCCTGAGCCTTTGGTACACCCCCAACAGGGTTGAAAAACCACCACACCCAGGACTCACTCTAGGTGCTGGAGTATTCTTTGTGATGACAGGAGCAGTGGATGAAGATAGGGTAGAGGCTGTCAACCTACATTTCCCTGAGAAAGGTAACGCCTTTCTCAGAGCACCCGAATGGTTGGATTTTGTGTGGCGGCGCATGGAGGTGGTCCCATCAGAGTACAGTAAGTTTTCCTTGACTGAGTACGGCATGGAACTGAGTGCATCTCACCTTGGCAGCCAAAGCCTTTGGTACACCCCCAATGGTGGGGAAAAACCGCCACACCCAGGACTCCCTCAAGGCGCTGGACATAGGGACTTCCTCTACCTTATCTTCATCTTCCTCTTGAACCTCCTCTGTATCTCCATGCATGTTCCCCTCTCCAAGACCTCCAGGTTGTTGTGGTAGTGGTGGTGGCTGGGTAGGAGGGATGGCCATAACATATGCCATTGATGCCAGATAAGGTCTCCAGGAAGGCCTCCTAAATAGCTCTCCAAAGCAGGTGCTCTCTCCTAGGTGGCCAGATTGAGAATGACTGAAAATAATGAGTGGTTCCCTTCAGACGAATTGTCTGCGGACTGCACAACATTCTGCAGACTACTGAGTTGAAAATAGGCTTTGGAAAGTTGTAAAAAGTTGCCAGATCAACTAAGATTGGGTCTAGGAGCTCTGGGAGGGTAAACTTTCAACTTGAGACACCCTAGATTGTCTGAAGAATGCAGTTCTTGACGGCCATCCGCGGACTCCCATCGGGACGGAGACACTGGGTGCATGTGTTTCACTGTCTGTAGCACTGGCACGCTGTCCACAGACCAATTAAAAGTGCATCATGCGAAAACAGACATGTACGGATGCCCCGTGCTGTCTGTGGAGACCCCTATTTTGTAAACGTACACCCCAGACAGTCGTGTAGTCCACAGACTGTTAATTGGGATTTTTAAAAAAAACTATCATGGGAGAACAATGTACAAGATATTTACAGTATAAAAAATAAATGTATTTATGAAAGGGATGGGGTGTCGGAATGAGAAACATAAATGGGAGAATTTGGAATATCTGTACAATAATTATCATGGGAGGAAGGAAGTGAAGTTTCATTAAAGCATCTTTCATTTAATATTTTGGGAACTACTTAATGTATTAAAGAATGTGCTCATCTAAGCAAATCATTATGGGGCCGATTCATGGAACAAATGTGCGCAAGCGTGAAAAATCAAGCGCACACGCACTTGTGCGATTCATGGAAGGGCCTGAGCGTGTTTTCCCCGGGATGTGCGCCAAATCCGTGCGTGGCGCACACAGGCGCACACGTCATTGCAACATCCCGAACGTCGTGCGCAACGTGCACAACGTCGGCGCACAGACCAAAAAGGGGGCAGGACATGGGGCATAACACGCGGAATGGGGAACAATGCATGAAAAAGAAGGCGTAACTGGGGAAATACTGCAGGGAAATAACGGAACGCCCACACACATGCGAACAACACGTATTCATGGAATCGAATACGGCAAACCCGTGCACGCTATAAGATGCGCACAGGCATCAACACGTCTGCCACACGAAGGCAGGCGGAAGCGTCCCCGCACGCTGTAAAAGTGCGTGCAAACAACAAACACGTATATACAGCTACGATGAATGCCCCATTTGTCGCAACACAGATCATGGGATACCGCAGGAGGAGGAGAATAGCCAGGGCCTGCATTTTTTTCCCCCGGACTAGCCTTTTTGGGATGCCTGACAACCAGATCTATGGAAGGTATAGGTTTGCACCTCGTATCATCCTAGACCTGGTAAGGGAGTGGGAAAATGACCTCACATCCCCCACCCTGTGCTCCCATTGAGAAGGTGCTCAACGTCCTGCATTTTTTGGCCACTGGGTCATTTCATCAGACAACTGCCATAGTGGGTGGGGTCTCACAGGCCACGCAGTCACGCTGCCTACACCAGGTGTTGGCAATCATGACTGCGCGCCCCTCAGTCCGCAGGCACTTATACATGCCCAGAACACCCGCAGAAAGGCAATCCGTTGTCCAGGACTTTTACAGGGTGGCACACTTCCCCAAAGTGCTGGGTGCCATAGATTGCACCCATGTGGCCCTACGTCCACCTAGGGCCACTGAGCACATCTATCAAAATCGCAAGCACTGACATTCCATCAACGTGCAGGTCATATGAGATGCCAAGGGAATCATCACCTCTGTCTATGCAAACTACCCTGGCTCTACCCACGACAGTTTCATATTCAGAATGTCCGCCCTGAGCCGGGCCCTGGAAGCTGGGAAGCATGGCGACACATGGCTCCTAGGTGAGTACAAATGCCTGTGCACATGCATGCATGCCACACACAGACAAATACACAAACCCAAATAATCACAACCATTATCACCTCCCAGGGGACAGTGCCTACCCTCTGAGCAACCACATGATGACGCCAATCCGGAACCCCACCACACCACCCCAGGTAAGATACAACGCTGCCCATATTGCAACCAGGGGCATAGTGGAGCGCGTATTCAGAGTGCTCAAGTCACGCTTCTGCTCCCTTGACCGCTCTGGCTGCCAGCTACTATATGCACCCGCAGTAGTGTGCAGGATCATTGTGACAGCATGTGTCCTGCACAATGTTGCAACACGGCAGGGTGTACCGGTGGACATGGTGGTGCCCCCACATCCCCAATCACAGGCACAGGCGCTGCCCATGGGAGGCCAAAGTTTTCACCTAAACTCCCACCCCTGCAGAGTGCACACAGGCCTGGCACATACCAGGTGACAATCGATGATGACAAAGAGACAGTCAACTGTCACAACCTTACCACCCTGAGAATGTTGCCATGGAAGTGCTACATTGTGTGCATCCCTAGCTACTCAAACATAACCAATCCTGTGTGACCAAAAGGAACACATGCAAGGTGTGTATCACACCACCTCCCCGCCCCCGCAAAACAGGCCATGACAATCCCTGTTATGCACCCAAACCCTCCCAACCCACATCACCCTTGTCTGCCACACCATGACATGGCATGCAATAGCAAAAGGCCAACACATGACCAATAAGATACGAAGTGACATGTGATAAATGGAAAGTAGCCCGAGACAATGACACCTGACATGGAATCAGATGAAATGACTGACCAACAACCTCCCACACGTACCACACGTACCAAGTCATACACAAATTCTTTTCACCAGTTGTAGCATGAACACAACACTGAATGCCTGTTCACATGCATATTGGGCAAGGCAAAATCGCTACTCCCGAACCCTTGTGCTGTGTGTGTCTCCTGCAACACACTTCTCAGCACACAGCACATTGAGCAGCCATTGTTTTGGGGATGCACCTTGAGCATCACATGAAAAGGACAAACAAAATAAGTACAGGATCCCCAAATGGTAAAAGATCATGCGCTGCAGGGACACAGCGTGCCCGTGAAGGCAATCTTTGTGCACCTGTGGTGGAGCATTGTGCAAATGTGTGTGTCGGTAGGGACATGCACTCAATATATGCATGTGAAATCAAGTGACCTACAGTGTCCTGTACACATCACATGTGAACATTGCCCATGTGTACACCCCAGCATGTCAAACCACACCAATCCCCTGACACCTGAAAAGTAAAGACAATACAGGAACAGGCATTGACCAGCAGAACACATCATGTACATAGTACCCCACAATTACAATGTCAGAGTGCCCAAACACTGTAGCCCAACCAACTGTCCAACAACAAAAGGCCCTCCCTCATTTACACATCACCATGACCTTCTGAACAACTATGTCTGGGGTATGTAGCCTTCTTCCTTCAAGTCTACCTGGCTACAGGATCACCCTACCCCTTGGTCCCCATGTTCCACCTATGCGTGTAAATAGGGTCCAGCCCCCTCAGAGGCCACCTTGACTGGTAAAAATACCAAATCGCAGAGAACTCCAAGGAGCCAAACCCCCAAACGAGGGAAAAAGCCTGTAGGCACCAAAAAACGCTGGAAGAGTCTCCAGTAGATGACTTGAAGTAGCAGAAAATGTCCATGCACATGTCCAAGCAGAATGATAGAACAACCAAGGTAGCACAGTTCAACAATGGTCTAACAGGATGGGTACCATTTCCTGTACATAATATACAATGAGGATGCAACAACTGATGGGTAGTGTCACAGCTCTGGTGTCCAGGTGCAGGAGTGGCACGAACCAACCACCCCCTCCGTGGTCTGCGCACCTTCAAGGTCAAACTTACACAGGGCCTCTGAGACCCCGGCCGGGAAGGAGGGTCAGGGATCTGTTGTTTGGACAGGCATATGTATTCAGGATAACCGGAAAGAAGGGTAGGAGAGGGGAGTTGTATTGGCAAGGGAAAGTAGGCAAAATACAAAATACAACTATTGACAATAAAACATACTCAATCAGAGAAACCATGTCATCATGCACATTGTACCAAATGAGTCAAATGCAAGCCAAAGAGAGACTTATCTCTGGGGTGAGTGCTGGCCTCCTGCCTGTGCACTCTCAGGTCCGGTAACAGGAGCAGTTCAATGTTGCAAAGAGAGCGTGAGTTACTAATCTGTGTGTGTTTACAACACACACACACAACACTATTCATGCCCCAAAGTAAGTGACTTCTCCACAAAGAAACACTCTTGTCTGCTATGTACGTTTACGTTAGCTTGCCCCGTGATGGTTCATACACTGTCAATGCAGTAAGGCAGGCACACGTGGCCGCGCGGGAAATGGAAAACCAATGCGTCAAGAATCACACATGATACAATGGTCCCTGGGTGAGCTGCTAGACGTGTATAGCGAGGTGCAACTTCAGTACAAGTCGTGTTCTAGCAGCCGCGGATTTCAATAGGTAGTGCACGTGGCAATTTGCACATGCAAATGATATGCACTGCACACAAGTCTGTGCCTCGCTTGGTGTCCCTGCGTGCTGTATCAGTTTCTGGCTAGGAACGCTACTGCGCTAATAACTCAGCTTCAATGGAGCAAGGGGACTTGAGGATATGTTTGACGTCCCCTGCATGTGCCCCAGACAACTTGTAAAGGTACTTGGAATTTGGCCCTCAACGCATCTTAGCTGTACTGTGCGCTTCTACAACAATGCCTGGCCAAGCTCCCCAGCACTGGTGGTACTTAGCATGCATGTGCAAGTGGCGTGGTGGAAGGTTGGCTGCGGTGTGGCCCCTTGTGCTGCTCACCTTTCTTGTAGCTCCTGGAAACACGTCTGCTTCTGTCGGACCTCTGAGCACAAGCCCTGTGCTTCTGCTTGCACACACATGCGCACGTCTTCACCACCGAACGTGGTTAGGTTTCAGTAGTACTTGGCCCTGTTTCTGCTGGAAAAGTTAGTCTGGAGGCTCATTTTACTGCAGAAAGGGCATAAAAGATATTAATATGGCTGGAAATTTCCCTTTGTGTGTGTCTTCATGCTGGTTGTCACTGGGCCAGTTTAGAGACCTACATCCGAACTCCTCCCACCATCAGTGTGACTTTGACAGGCAAAGGGTGCAGGATACTGTCTACAGCATGAAGTGCATCAAGCACATATACAGGCAAGAAAAGAACATACATCACAATCCACATCAATTAATGGAGATATCAATCATGTACTCACCCAAATTGATTACAGACATGGCGTGGATTAAACCCACTCAATCCCCACTAGGGGTGTTAACACAAGTAGTAGAGCAGCAGCCAGGCCACAGATATGACAAAAGTCCAAAGCCCTTGAGTAAATGGTTGTTACACCGAACCATCCTTGCGAGCCATTGGATAAGGGAAGCAGGAGTGGCCTATGTGAGTCAGGACCCCAAGCTGCAAATACATACACGAGACAAGCTTGAAGGGCCCAGCTGGAACAGACAGTGGATGCTTTCAAAAGCCACAAAGCACCACACCGTCACATGAATGCACAATAGACAAGCAATTTTAAACTATAATAACTAAATAAACTAACTGTACAAAAAACTATATTACCTAATTAAACTAACTATCAGAAACCATATTAACTAACTAAACTAAAAATAAAAAATGGTCACATACGAACCGGGGGAGGGGGTAAGGCACCCATGGGCTGCCACATGCGATGATGTTGAGACAAAAAAAAACCTCCATGGGCTCAACGTATGCACAGCCTGACCTGTGTGGGAGATATCTCGTTGTCCGAGTCACCCTCTCGCTGAAAAGATTGACGTGGCACAGTACCCTGACAGCAAGTCTGCGGGACGGGTGAGCCTGGTTCTGTGCAGCGATGACACGTAGGTCAGCATGTAGAACCTTGCGTGATACGCGTGATTCCTCTTGCAAGGTAACACGTGTAACACGGAGTTCTTCCTGCGTGGCCAGGCCGGACACTGGTACACCACCCGGCAAGCACGTAGCTCAGCCGAGACGGTACTCTCTAGCTGCTCCAACCTCTCCTCGGACCGCGTCCTCTGGGACATCATGAGCACAGCCAGAGTAGATTTGAGGGATTCAAAGTCAACCCTCATGACCTCCATGTGTGCCTCTGCGTGAGCAGCAATTGCTTGATGCAAAGACACCATTTCAGCCCGGCATGCCTTGTCTGAGGGCGCCATGCCCAGCCTGAGCGAGCAGGCCGTGGACTGTGCTGCCCGCTGCTGGAGTTGCACCTGCCTAGCAAGGGGGAGCACGGAGCACGGATTGGGCCACACGTTCCATGCTCACAGCGATGTTATCAATTGCTGCCCCCTGGTGTTCTGAATTGGCAACCATGGCTTGCTCCCACTCAGTGTTACTGGGCTTGACAACTGCAGGGCCCAAGGACCCGCCATCCTTGTTGGGTTGGCACCGCCCGCGGCTGCAGGACTACATTCCTCCGTCGACGTGATGCCCCAGGCACATCAGCAACTGGTGTGGAGGGTGACCCTGCGTCCCGATCCACCACAGGCAGGTGTCGTGGACAGAGGAGCGTCCACATCAGAATCACTCACCCGTGACGAATGGACCCGATGCACATCCAACTTGACATTGTCGTCAGAGTGATCATCCGGGCTAGACTCATTGCCAGCCATGGACAAGATGGTCTGTAACACATGTGGGTTCTTGTGGTCTACCACCCCACGACCCCCACTTGTGCCGGGTTGCTGGTGTGATATCAAACCTGTGTCTGGCATGACAACACCATCCTCTGGCTCCATTACGTCATCATCTGAAAAGTGGAGAAAAAATAACATTAGTGCACATGTCAGAAGCACATAACACACACAAACATAGACATCACACAGACAGCCAACACATGAAGCAGACACGTCACACACAGATGAAAACCTGGCATGCATGCCAGGTCACTTTGACATTGCATGAGTGAGTAGGCATGTAGAACGGTGTAACACGGCTCAGAAGTGGGTCGATGCAGTGCAGAACTTGTGTATGTTACCCACTATCTACATGAACAAGTACATCATGATGTGTATCAATAAACGTGAAGGCAGTGCAAGGGCAAGTTCAGGCATCATGTGCAATGTGCATGCAATGGGTTGCATGGCTACAAGCAACCCCCCCCCAAGTGAAAATGCAGGAATGCATTGCATGGCAGCGAAAGGGTGACCAGAGACCTTTGTATTGGCAGACAGTGTTGACTAGCATCAATTGCATCATCTGAGAAACTGACAACACAGCAGATGATGATTGGACAGTAAGCAGGACACATGATGAACCCTCAGTAGTACACCCATGTGTGCAGAAGCCACTACACCGGTTGAACAGAGTCAGTGGGCCTGAAATAGGGGGAGGCCTGTGCCCCACACAGACTGTGACACCCTAAACATGTGTGTGATGCAGGACTGAGCCAGAGTGGGCATGGAATGGATGATCAAATGCCATGAAATGAAGGTCATCCTGGACACGTACTGCAATGATCATCCAGTCAAGGACACATAGGGGCATGCATGAAATGCACATGGAGCATGAATGGGCACTCATGTCCCTGCGGAGCATCTGCCATCTGCACAGTCCAAGTGAGACACCCTGCATGAAGGACAGAGGATGTAGCCCACTGCATGTGTCTGGCAGGTTAGCTGGTGGAAGTTTGCATGTACACAGGAGTTTTGAACAGGCCATTGCAGTACGCCAACATGATGCAAACCCGTGCAATGGTGAAATTGGGGTGCAGGGGGGGTGGAGGGGCAAGGGAGCATGCCTACGTGGAGTACCCGCATGCAGGCAGAGGACACATGCACGTCAGTCATGCAATGACATAGTCCCAGTGCTGAGAGGAAAGACACCCCAGGCTACATGCAGAAGGGCTAGTGAGCTGGAATATGGACCGGAGAGGCAGCCGGGTGACCAGCATGTGAGCAGGGTGCAAGTGTGGTGATGAGGACAGTCCCCGTCTGCTCTACATGTCCACCATCCTGCACAGCAGGCACACATCAGTGAAGCATTGCATGACTTGCACATGAGAACCATGTACACAAGACATGTAGTGGCAGTCAAGCACAACACATCACACAAGCAAAACACACATGGCCTCGACAAACACGCGACAACACTCACTGGACAGGGCATCAAAGTCCAGCATCTCTCCCACTCCTTCGACCATTTCTGGTGGTATGAGTCCCGCAACGACTGACTCGTGCGGAGTGAGGTCTTCCTCCTCAGGTGGTGGCCCACTGCCAGTCACCAGAGTCATGTTGTAATTAGAGGCACGCTTCGCCTTAGTGCTGCGTTTGAGGTCATCCCAACGCTTTTTGCACTCTTGAGCTGTGCACACATCATAGCCGAATGCACTCACATGATCCGCAACTTGCTTCCAGTGGGACATACGATGGGCAGCTGCAGTTTGACAATTCAGCCCAACTAGCATATCATGGTTGTGGTCCCGCACGTAGTCCACAAGGAAGTCCAGTTCCTGCACGCAGAAAGGCTTCTTCCTCGATGTGCTGGAGGCCGTAGCTGTGTCTGGGGTCCCAGCCTGTACTGCAGGTGCAACCTCCCTCCTCTTAGACGGTGTTCTGGACCCTGGCTGGCAAATGCTGCCCTGATCAGTATGGGCAGTGGCGCCGGTGGATTGAACTGAGGGAGTGGCAGGTGGAACAAGGACGGAAGCCCTGACTTGCATCAGTGGCTGCTGGGCGCCCTGGAATGGACCTTGCACAGCAACATCCGCTGTAGCAGGGTCATTGACCGGGACTGTGCTGGATGGTAGACTCACAACCGGGGTGGTGTCAGCTGCATCTGCCCATGCACTTGCCAACACCCGACTGGTCGGGGCAGCAGATGATATTACTGCCCCAGGGACACGTGCTTCAGTCAGGGCAGCCCTGCGTGCACCTACGGTGTGCCTCCTGACCTCCTGGAAATCTTCCATTGACTCTTCAGGTGCCAACGCAGCCTGCGCTGGCAGACCCTGAGCCTGGGTGGTGGTGTCCACAGCTGCACCTGCAGCTACCACTATACTCGGGCCCGTGGCAGTGGATGAAATGGACTGCCGGGTCACATGGGCACCAGTGCCAGATGCAAGACCGGAGGCGCAGGGGGTGGTGGCATGACTGCACCAACACGTGGCACAACATTGTGCCGAAGTGGCGCATACCTGCCTCTTCCCCCTCTGCAGCCACCCTGGAGTCCCCCTTCTCCCTGGTCACCCCGGCCACGTCCCTGACCATGCCCAGCACATGGATTACGCCCAGCTGAGGCACCCCTCACCTTTCGTGGCCTCTCAGCCATGGCACAGATGTAGTAGTGCCGGCGCAGATGTGGCAGTGCCAATGGGAGGTGTACATGACAATTGTCCCGGGCAATTCGGGTGAAGGGGGAGGGATACAAGATGTTAACAGCACCCCTGCACATTAAAGACTGTATGTGACCCCGGTGATAAGGTGACGGGTCACGCAATGCTCAGGCACCCCAAAACTGCTGTAAAACCGTGCACGCAACCCCCGGTAGCCCATGTATGTGGAATTAACCTCCTGCAGTACGCGGTGGCACCCAGGGACACAAAAAACACGTACATGTGGGACACACATGCTACTATGACCTCAAAAACGGGTACGCGATACACTGGGGCACCCGCAGTGGGAAAAATAACGTGCGCGACTCCCCGTCAGACTAGTGTGATAGTGAAAAACACACGTGTCCAATACCCCCGCCAAAAGAAGAGATACGTCCTTGATCGACTGTGAAGTTGTGATGGTGCACGAAACAACAAGAAGTAGCAACAAACACGTCGGTCTCCACGAAAGGCACGTACAGCGAACTGCTGGCCCCGCTCACCTTTAACCCGTGCTGAGGGAAACGCCTCCGCGCGTCACTTCACATACGCGCTAAGGGCCTTTCCTCGAATTACACGCAGTAACACGCGTACGTGATTTTTTTGCACGTGCGGATGCACCCTTGTTGAGGGAAATGCCTGTACTTATCACGTCACATATGCGCATACGGCTAAGGGCCTTTCCTCAAATTACACGCTACGTGCAGTTTTTTCATGTGCAAAATCACTCCATATCAAGCTGGCCACGCGACAACATTCGGAAGACCACGCTCTGGCCCTGAAGGCCATTTTCCTGCATACCAGAGGCCCGAGCACGATCCCACCTGCCATCAGCTGCTGCCTGCCTGCCTGCTGGCCACGTGCCCTGCTATTTGGTGCCTGCACGTCAGCCATCTGCAGGGGTCCAGTTGCTGTGACCACCCCTGCTGGAACAGAAGACTCCCGACTGGTATTCCATCGCTCCACAGCCCTGCCCCAGGACCCAGTTGCCCACCCACACCTGCCTTGGGGGTTGCCATGTCCGACACAACATCATCTGGCACCAGTGTCAACCCCCCAGCAGAGAGGCAGAGGGCTGCCAGCTTCAGTGCCAATGAAGTTGGCATCCTGGTGGAGCAAGTCTTGGGGCATTATGATGCCCTCTTTGCAAGTTCATGCGACGACAATGAAGGACGGAAGAGGATCTGGAAGGACATCGTGGCTGCCATCAATGTGGAGGGGGTGGCAGCCCGCGACATGCAACACGTTCGGAAGCGCTGGGGGGACTTCAGGTCCAGGACCCTCAGCAAGGCCCGGCGCCTCTTGAAGGGAAAGCATGCAGAGGGGTGCCGGGTCCGCCTTAGCAACATCCAGATGAGTGTCCTGGAACGCATAAACCTAGCGCTCCACCGCCAGATCCTTCAGTGGCAGACCCGTCCGGAGTCGAGCAGTAAGTGACCATGCCTACTGATTGGACGCTGTACATGTCGAGGTGTGGCAGGAGTGTGCAGGTTGGACATATGTCTTGGAAGGCCCATGTAAGGATGTGTAGGTACAGGGACATTAGCCTGCCGCATGTAAGTCCAGTCATGTGTGAGGCACATCAATGGTGTATGTGTTCGAATGCATGGTGCACAAATGCATGTGTCGGTACACACATGTTTTGAATTGTGTGTATGTACTGTGGCATGGTTGTGGTGTGACACATGGATGCTGGTTCCACCTTCATGTATGTGCACAATGTACATGTGCGTGTGTGTGTATTTGACATGTGTGCCACTGTGATACACCATGGATGCATGTGACACCGACATGTAGGAGGCTGATTGGCAGATGTGGCATGGATGCCGATGATTTAACTGCGACAGGTGGTGGAGATGTACAAATGCATGTATGTCGGGTGGCGTGTGTGCATGTGTTTGGCACTCCCCATGTTGCATGTGACGTCAGGCTAACCTTCGGATGCTCATGCTGTTGTAGTTGTATGAATGGTGCTGCCTGTTGCAGCATTCCTGTTAATTTGCGCATGTGTGTGGGTTCAAATTATAGGTGTGTTGGGGATTGGGATGCCATGTGTGAAGTTTGACACTGCCACTCATGTGCAATTGTCATTTGTGTATCAGACCATTGTACAGTGCCCTGATGCCTGTGTTCTGTCTCTCCCTGTCTGTAGCGTCAACTGATGAAGAGGGCGGAGACGGTGCTGTGGAGCACAGTGGCAGGGAACCCACCGCCAGCCGGAGACGCAAGGCCCAGCTCCCCTCCCAGGTTGTCATCTCGTCAGGGAGTGAGGGGTCTGGTGCCCCGTCCGCGGCTGCAGCTGCCGAGGGTAGGTCCAAGAGGCGGAGGTCAGAGGTGGACTCCTCGGCAGCAGAAGGGACAGCTGAGACCCCACAGGGGCCTATGGAGGAAGATGGCACAGAGTTATCCAGGTTGGTGGAAGGTTTGGTTGAGGAGGAGGCCGTGCAAGGGCCACACACGGGGTCTGGAGGAGGGGATTCCACTGGTGCTAGTGGTGCAGTCCAGGGGCAGGGACAGGAGGCAGCACAGGCGGCCGCAGAGGTGCCTGTGTGTAATCCAGTCCCCAATCCTGTGACTGTATCATCCTGCAGCAACAGGGATGCCTTTGTCCAGACCCGTTTTTAGCGAGGGGATGAGCAAACAACAACTGGCCTTCCTCACCCTGCGGACGTGGCAATCCGTGACCATGTTGTGCCTGTCCTGGCTGGGGTGGCGTTGTGTCAACTTGGCATCTGGGATAACGTGCAGAGTTCTCGTGAGGACGCTGCATGTTATTTCAGATGCCTCGTTAACCGCGTCGACTGGCTAGGAGGGACCACCGGTGCCGGGTTCCACCGTGTGCTGGACCTTCTACCGACCCCCTCCTCAACTGAACCCCCTATGCGCCAGTCATCCTCCGTGCCATCGTCCTGCCCACGTATCACCTGGGCACCCTGTGGAGCTGCCTCTGACCCAGCAGCCAGGCTGGTGGAGGACACATCCCTGCCACTGTCGGGAGCCGGAGGTCCAGCAGGGGTGGCCACCGCAACAACTGGACCCCAGCAGGAGGAGGACATGCAGGCATTGACAGGCAGGGCATGTGCATGGCAGCAGCAGGCTCAAGGTGGGAGCGATGATGGCTCGGGGCCATTAACATCAGAGGGGCAGGCATCGGCCAGAGGGCAGGAGGACCCTGGATTGGGAGTGTCTTCCGTGTGGCAGCGGTTGGGCCGGCAAATAGATGCGGAGCAGCAGCGGGCGGAAGAGGCACAGCTCACTATGGTCAGGGCAGAGAACTCCATGCGCAGGGCGTTGAGGCGGGCTGAGTGCCTCGAGGAAATTTGCAGGGAGTTGGAGGTGGACATGGCATTATCCCTGCGAGACCTCAGGGCCAGGGAAGAGGCCCGCCTCCAGAACATTGAAGAGGAGTTTGATGATGCCCTGTCCCGGGACATCAACAAGTGAGCCATTGGACTTGCCTGCTGCCATTGTATATAGTTCATTAGTGTAAGTTTCCTTTCTATTTTTTTTCTTTTGGGGTGCATGGACTATGCCCCACCTTTTTGTATATAGTTATTTATTAGGTAGGGTTTTTTGTATGTTTCATTTGGATTGTTGGGCTCATGGACCCTTGGATGTTCTTTTGTAAATAGTTTTCGATGTGGATTTCATTTTCTTGGACCCATGCTGGAATACTTTGCTTTTTTTAAACTCTGAGTTGTTTTTTATGGACAGACCCATAGGAGCCATTTTACTTTGGATTTTATTGGTTGAAGCATTTATTTTTATTTATCATTTTTGGAGTTCTGGACTTGGCTTCTTTCTTTTCATTATTGTATGATTTTGTTTTATTCATTTCGTTAATTATTCAATACACTTTTTTTCTATACTTTACTTGTGTGGTCTTCTATCATTTGTTTTGTGCATGTCACAATGTTGTTTTTCACAGTCATGTGTCACGATTGTGTGGGTCTGAGGGACGTGTATTCATGGGCATGCTGGTTATGTATTTTCTATCATGACTTTGGGAATTCAATGTGGGGTGTTTGGATTGGGGTGGCCTGGGGTGGGATTTGGGTGGCCATAAGGCCCATGGGCCTGGAGTGTGATGACGTGTCGGGTGGGGGGACATGAGTCGGGGCCTGCTGGCAGGTGCCCGTCACTGCTGGGTTAGTGGGAGTGCAGGGGGACATGAGTCGGGGCCTGCTGGCAGGTGCCCGTCACTGCTGGGTGGGTGGGGGTGCAGGGGGACATGAGTCTGGGCATGCTGGCAGGTGCCCGTCACTGCTGGGTTGGTGGGGTGCAGGGGGACATGAGTCGGGGCCTGCTGGCAGGTGCCTGTCACTGCTGGGTTGGTGGGGGTGCAGGGGGACATGAGTTGGGGCCTGCTGGCAGGTGCCCGTCACTGCTGGGTTGGTGAGGGTGCAGGGGGACATGAGTCGAGGCTGGCTGGCAGGTGCCCGTCACTGCTGAGTTGGTGGGGGTGCAGGGGGACATGAGTTGGGGCTCACAAGTGCGCTCACAAGTGCATGGTGACATGTGGGCTGCCTGCAGGGCATGGGGAGTGTTGTATGGTAGTCCCCTGTGGTGTGGGCTGCCTACAGGGCATGGGGGGGAACCGCACACCCGGGAGGGCCCACAATGCCAAATCGCGTGTAGAACTTCCCGCCCCCCCCCAAATACACGTTCCCCGCTCGCCCAAGGCCTATCGTGTGTGTAACTCCCCGCGCACCCCCCAAAAACACGTTCCCCACTCGCCCAAGGCCTATCACGTGTGAAACTCCCCGCGTACCCCCAAATACACGTTCCCCGCTCGTCCATGGCCAGCGCGTCTGAAACTCCCCACGCACCCCCCAATTACACGTTCCCCGATCGCCCAAGGCCTATCACCTGTGAAACTCCCTGCCCACCCCCCAAATACACGTTCCCCGCTTGCCCTAGGCCAACGTGTGTGAAACTCCCCATGCACCCCCCAAATACACGTTCCCCGCTCGCCCAAGGCCTATCGCGTGTGAAACTCCCCGCGCACCCCCCAAATAAACGTTGCCCGCTCGCCCAAGGCCTATCGCGTGTGAAACTCCCTGCACACCCCCCAAATACATGTTCCCCGCGCAGCCAAGGCCTATCGCATGTTACACTCCCCGCGCACCCCCCAAATACACGTTCCCCGCTCGCCCAAGGCCTATCGCGTGTGAAACTCCCCGCGAAACCCCCAAATACATGCAGGCATCCCATCCACCCTGGGCATGCCCCACAGGCAGCCCACTCACCCTCCCCATGCCCCACAGACAAGCCATCCACCCTGGGCATGCCCCCACAGGCAGCCCACGCCACATGGGGGTGCTTTTTCTATGCAATTTACCTGGCGCGAGCGGGAGACGTGTATTCCGAGAGGTGCGCAGGGAGTTTTAGACGCAATGGGCCTGCCGCGAGTGGGGTACATGTATTCTGGGGCGTGTGTGGGGAGTTTTACACGCGTTTTCGCTGGTGGGAGCAGGGTACATGTATTCCGAGCGATGCACGGGGAGTTTTACACATGTTTTCGCTGACGCGCGCGGGGTACATGTATTCCAAGGGGTGCGCGGGGAGTTTTACACGTGTTTTCATGGTTTGGGGGGCTGTATGCTAGTCCACTGGCCTTTGCGCCAGGTACTGGATTTGTGCAATTTCTTTGGCGCACGGGGCTGGTTTGGGGGCGTAACTGGCGCTGCTGCAGGGTCGCTGCACCACTCTGCGCCACGGCTGCTTATGGATGTTTTAATCCATGAATACGTTGTGCGCCTAAATGGGTTTTGGTGTACGTGGCTGGCGCAGACTGCCGCACGCGCACTCTGTGCGCCAGCCGCGTGCGCCACTTGTGCACGATTTCAATGAATTACCCTCTATGTTGGAGTGTTGTTCTTAATACAGGAACCTAATCATACATACACATAGGCAAAGGCTGCAGCATGCACCATTGAAGTGCAGCATTTTTAATCTGATGATATTGGGCAGTAAAATAATAACTTCAACCCTATCAATAAATTAAATAAATACTTTAAATAAATATCAGAATTTGCGCTATTGTGAATTATGGAATGAATAGCTAACAATACAAGATTTACTACACACTTGTGTTAGCACAAACAACACATTTGAAGAGCCAAAATGTATAGACATCTGAGGTACATACAGGGAAACTGCAGTGAGGGGCAAAGAATCAACATTACCAGAAAATGATAATAACATTAGAGTTCATCATCATGTATGCAAACGAATTGTGTTTTTGAGGTGTGCTTATTTCCCATGTATTAGCACCATGAGCTGAGGCCAAACCTTAAGGAAAGTACCTTAACAACATAGGACAATGATAACGTCTAGATATATAGCACATTTTGAAAAGTGAGCACAAACAACTGGCCTACATATGTCAGTGAAAAAAACAAGTGACCCAGAAATGTGATGTCATCAGTGATGTCATCTTAATGTCCTGGGAGTTAGTCGTAGCAGTGCACAGTGGTGGTGTGAGTTATGTTTGCTTAGCTTACCATAACTGGCAAATTTCTGGGCTTTTTTGGTTTAACTTGTAGCCATAACGTCCCTTTAACAAAGTATTTTCACTGAATTGTATAGATTTGTATTAGTGCAACTTAACCAAAACACCCCTTTAACAAAGATTTGTCACTGAATATATATGTATGTAGTCTGCCTGTGTCAAGGACTACTGAGCTGGGCCTTTTGTAGAGCTTTGGTTCCCTTCAAATACATTGTGGGATAGTTCTAATCTACCCAGAAATTGTGCTAGCCAGATCAACCAGGTTTTGAGAAGTTTATTCTGTCCTAGTGACCAGCGTTTCATATTCCTTGCCTCTGAACATGCTTTTAGTAATACTTTTGAGTAAGTAATTGGTAGGTAGCTGTCAAGGATAGTTTGTTTATTTGGAGGGCTACTGGAGTTTAACACAGCAAAGTAATAATCTATTTGCGTGTTATGATTTATTTGAAACCACAGCTTTAAATGCATTGTATTAAACTGCTAAAAATATTTTTGCAACACTTTACATGCTGCATATTATTATTTTTCTTTCTATTCTATATTGATCATATTTTGAACAACTAGATGATGCCTCACATTTGAGTAAGCTGGAGACTAAGCATTAAAAGGGATGAGAGTTCAACCCTCTATTACAAGGAAGAAAAGCCCCAATACGAAACCTCAAAAGGATAATGCAAGTCCCCTTGATGTTCTGGGACCTTATAAAGGATATGGGCCTCCAGTCTGTTTTTCCATATTTGATCATCAAGTACCTTGAAGACATGCACACGTCTTATAACGTGCTGCTTATAATGTGCTGTGGGGGGTATTCATCCCATATATTATTATTTTACTCAGGAACCAATATCCCAGTCAACTAACTTAGAAAACAGCAAAACTATACCCTGCACTACATAATCACCCAATGTTCAAACTCCGATGCTATGATTTTGCTGCTAACCCTATTCCATGACTCATGTATGAATCCTTTAATTTAAGATCAAACATAGACCATTTAATGGGTCAGTCAAAAAGTCCCCCCCCCCCCCCCGGAAGCCTCACTCCATCCAGAGGCCATCAACTGCTTCAGACTTCTAGTAATCTTGCTTTTCAAATGGAAACTTGTGGAAAACATTGTCATCAAATATCAAATGTATTCCTAAATAGTTCATCTGCTTGATCCACTTTAATATGCAAACCCGCCTCACAAGGTTCAGGATGACAAAGGGTAAGCAGAGAACTAAGGAATGCATGTCTACATGCCATCCTCAATCTAGTGATGAAATACATAAACAAATCGAAGCACTAAAATAATCCCCAAGAACCATGGGAATATGTTCAGCTTGTTTCAGAAACCAAAATCTACTACACCTCTGAAGGACACGCTCCACCAACGAAGGATCATAGTGATTTTTAGTCCAACTCTAGAACTTACACCATACCAACTTACACTCCAAATGCAACCACTGATGACCTCAAGTAAACACAAACACGACTGGTTCACAAGGTCTTGTATTCCATTGCAAGAGGAATCTTGAGCGGTGGTCAAATTTGTAACAGAAGTAGTGGAAGTGTGCTTCCTGCTGCCCTGCTCCTGCTCCCCACAAACCCCATTGCCACACACCATCCCACATGTCATACAAACCCTCAAACAGAGGCACCTGCTGTTTAAGGGAACGTTCAGTGCAGTGCACTGAAGCATACGTTTCAACTTCTTCCTACACTTCTATCTATTTTAAAACAAAACGATTCCGGAACGGTTTCTATTTAAAATTAAAGCACAGGAACAGTAAAATGTAATTTAAAAAAGTAGAGGAGCACCACTTCCAACTGCTCCCACCCACTTTGACCACTGATTTTGAGGCCATTTGCACTATACAAGACCTGTCACTCCATCAGGTATGTACCCTTACAACCAACTTCTTCAATTTCTGATCCGGCGTGCTACGTACTATAGCCCCAGCCTTCAGACCTAGAGATAGATGTAATAACAGTGAAACAAGGTGAAATCAATCATTGAAACCAGAACACATTGTAGAATCAGGGATCTTTGGCTCCATGTAGTTGTAAACTATATTGTTGAGTGGCAACTTAATCTCTACTTATGGCACTGGGACTTGACCAAACAGAATGTCTGATTAATTTTTCTACCATTAACGGCACCTGTGCTATCACCACACAATGCATTATGTTGTATTTATTCGGTAGGTCCTCCTTTGAGCCATTCCCTGTTTTGCATAGGCATCCAGTATCCGCCATTTTGACTGCAGTGAAAAGGTCTCATTAATGCAATGATGTGGTCAGTTGAAAGAGTTCCATTTCCCGGTCAAACACTCGGTCACCCACAGCGCCTCAGTGCCAATCACATTATGCAAATTGAGAAGTTAGCGCATCTCTAGCTGTCGCCTGCTTCTGCCCGTGAGATATGTCAAATGATCCTTTGCTGTGTGCTCACTCAGAGGTTTCATGGTTTTTGATTGATGTTGTCACTTAAAGCACAACACTTCTGCGTTGTTGCCACTATGACGGATCGCACTTGCGTCTGTGCATGGATGTATTATATATCTTCATGAGACGCGACACAACGTTTGTCTTGGCACCAGGACGTACATTTCTAGCCTGCTTCGTGATCGCTAATAAATAAAGATGTCCTGCCTGGCAATGCAGGCAGTGCTTCTGCACAACAGCAGTGTTTGGTTTCCAATTTGCTGATGGCACTAGACAGATGGTGAGAAGGTTGATCACATTAGTGAGCTATCTTTAGTGGCAATTAGCTACGTACAATAACCAGTGTAAGATCATCAACAGACATACAGCATAATATCCGTATGCTCCTCTGGTTGTGGCGTCAGAACAGGTGAATTATATCTTACAACTTTGCTAGACGTATCAGTGGATACTCACAGGAAGCCGAGCTCATGGGAGACTTTCTGTCCTGGAGAGCCTTTGCTCCGCTCTGCAGGAAAGCACCCGGCTGTGCAACTTGCAGACAGTGGTGGTTACAAAAACCGAAAAAAGACATTCTAAAAGCTGCAGCATTTTGCTAAATTCAATCCCCGAATCAAGATATTTTCAATGGAGAATACCCATTGCCTGGATAGCATTATAATGAATAATTGACCCTGATTGAGATACTTTGTGGCAACTGTGAGGTCCGGACATGCATGAAGGAGAAGGCATTCTGTGACATACAACATGTACAATAATGTACACAAAACTGTACATTATAAGGATATTAAAAATCGCTGAGGAGTGTTGTGTTCTTTATCTACACAACCAACCTGCGATGATCCTCAAGCAGGGTCTTGGGAACATTTTGAAACCAAACATATCATGATTTGTTATTCATACACTTACGCCTAAGCGCTGTACATTAAACATATTTATATACATTATTCATCCCAACCGACGTTAATGCTCATTTAACGACCTCAGAAGGATGAGATCGTTTTGCCAGGATTCGAACCTGCTTCCCGCAGATCACAAATAGATTGCATAGCAAGCGCTCACCTGCTGAGCTATCTTACTGGTTTAACAATATGGAGCTACCTCAGCACCAGGTGAGTGTAGTGAAGGTTTTGGCATGCAGTGTGTGCCATGTGGCAGGAGTTTAAAGCCAGTTGCAGCCACCTGGGTACAACTCTGGGAGAAAGCACCTGTGATTCTAGCCCATGCCCTGAACTCTTGACAAGGGCCTGACAAGAGCTGTTCTTTGTCCCTTTGGCAAGATTTGCTATGCTCCACTGAGCAAAACTAAAACTTGCCACAGTGTGTACAGAGGAAGGTGAAAAGAGTGCCTGTGCTTTTTGTGTCTCTGACAGCTCTTTCACTGAACCAAATGTTCACTCCAACGAGAAAAAATTGTATTTCACCTAGGTCATTTAGCAGAGTCTCCTGTCAGCCCCGTCTCATCTGCCACGCCATTCATTACTGCACAGGAAGCAAAATGAATCTATATTTAAGAGTAGAGAGACTGAGAAAGAAACAGTAACACAGAGGTAGACAGAGAGAGAGATAGGATTTGAGAGTGGCAAATTGAGAAAGTGAAAATGGAAGCTGTCTGCAGATGCAGTGTTTGGAATGTGGGGAAGGGTTCATATTGTGCCTTGTTATGCATTTCAGTGCTTATAATTCTTTGTAATATGTTACTGTATAACCTGTGTCATGTCTTCTCATACTGTTCTATGCCATGTTAGGCCTTGCTCTATTGTGGCTTCTTGATTGTTTGCATCCACCACGAAGCATCTCACCTTTCTACTTTCTACAATATGCTACACACATTAAGTAACGTCTCAGAAACTGCTGGTGAAAACCAGCAAGAAACCCCTCCTCTGCAGATATTAACACCATCCAGACTCTGCACCTCTCTCATCAGCTCATTCTATTTCATTTAAAAATTCAAAAAAGGCCACCCGAGCGCACTCCCACAGTGCGGATGGTCGAATTCCTCACATGCCCCCCCGCCTCAACATGTGAACCACCACCCTACTGAGGGACTGGTTTGTCATCAAGGCGAAGGTACTGGCTGAAGTCATCTGCATTTCCGTGCTGTGAGCTTGGCTTGTGCTGGATGTCCATTTCTAATCCCTGTAGGGATATGGAACAATGCAAAAGTTTAGGGTTCTCCCCTTGCCTGACCATTAACCATCAAAGAGGCCGGTGGTCTGTCTGGATCATAAACTGCGACCCAAAGATGTAGAGGTTCAGCTTTTTTATGGCCCACAAGAATGCGTAAGCCTCTTTTTCAACAACGTCCCAGTTCCTTTCCCTCATTTGTTGATCCCCTGCTAATGCAGGTGACAGGCTGCTCTACCAGAGTTCAGCTGAGTTAACACTGTTCCAATCCCAAAATCACAAGCATTTGTCTAGATAATGATATCCTGACCATAATCTGGCACTTTCAGAACTGGGGCCCTGCACAATCCATCCTTTAAATCCTGAAAGGAGGTTTGCAAGGCTGGGATCCAAGTCCCCTTCTTTGGCATTTTCTTGGAATTTACACCAATCAGGGGCATGGCAGTGGTCCCATACTCTGTGATGAATGACTGTTAGTACCCAGTGAGACCTAGAAAAGCTCGCACCTGCGTCTATGCAGTAGGGATGTCCCAATTCTTCACAGCCTGTACCTTTGCTTCGAGAAGTTGTTTCTTACCTCCACCGACCAGGTGGCCTAATTAGATCACTGTGCTATCTGCCACTTCATGGCCTTGGTAGTCAGACATGCATTCTGCATGCCTGAACACTTGTTTCAGGTGGGATAAGTGATCCTCCCAAGTGCGGCTGAACACAACAATGTCATCTAAATTGGCGTCACTGAAGTTTTCCAGCACAGGAAAAACATGGTTAACCATCCACTGAAAAGTGTCAGGAGCATTCTTCAATCTGAAGGACATCACATGTCCTTCTGGGGTTGAGAATGCTGATCTCTCTCTCGCTCCATCTCTCAAGCCAACCTGCCAGTACCCTGCCATGAGGTCAAAGGTACTCATGTACTTGGCAACACCAAGCTTGTCAATGAGTTCATCTGCCCGAGGAATAGGGTGAACATCTGTCTTCATGACAGAATTGAGCCCCCTGTAGTGTACACAAAAGTGAACTTCAGTCTTCCCACCGCTAGTCGTTTATGGACCAGTACCAATGGGTTAGCTCCGAGGCTGTGGGATGGCTCTATCACTCCTAGGGACAACATCTTGGAAACCTCTTCCTTGATGGTGCCACTGACCTTACTGGAAATCCGGTGAATCCTAGTCTTCACTCAATTACTGTCCCCAATGTCCACATCATGGGTGCACCAATCTGCGCGACTTGGAGTCAGCGAAAACAGACGGGCAAACTGTCCCAGTAACCAGCAACAGTGTGTCAGTTGCTCTTCTGACAGGTCAGTTGCAAGGTTGACACCTTTAACTGACCCGTGTTTGGCTTCAGCGTGCATGAGGTCTGGAAGGGAATCTGTCTCCTCCTCAGTCTCTCCATCAGTCACTAGTGCCATGACCAAGTCATCCCAAGTCATCCCAGGTGTAATGGGGTTTTAGCCGGATGACGTGAAAGACCCTGCACACATGTTTAGGTAATTTACACATCAATGAGATGTTCCACCTCACTGATTTTTTCCAGCACACAGTAAGGCCCAGCCACTTGTCATGAAGGGTACTGAATTTGACAGGCTTCATAATGCTCACCCACTGCACTGGAGAATAGACTGTCACTGTGACCTTCTTGTCATGCCAGTGCTTCACCAGCTCCTAAATGGCCTTTAGATTTTTCATTGACTGTTCATGTACTTCTAGACTGAAGGCCAAGTACCTAGTCCACCACATTACGCGTATGGGATGTGAGGTTTCCCTGCCATCCCTCTTTCACTAGATTGAGAGAGCTCATACAGGGTGTCCAAACAGAAGCTCAAAGTGGCTAAACCCTACTCCATTCTATGGCACCTCCCTGTAGGCGAATAGAAGGCATGGCAAAGAACATCCCATGTTCTCCTCAGGTGCACTTTCAAGCCATGTATCATGCCTTTCAGGGTCTTGTTGAACTGCTCAACAAGCCCATTTATTTGTGGATTGAAGGATGTAAAGAATCAGTAGGTGACTCCACCACACTCTTTACACATAGCCTTCATATACGCGGATATGACATGTGATCCACTGTCAGAAACAACTTCCTTAGGGAATCCAACTTGGAGGAATATCTCAATCAGAGTCTTCACAACCACAGGGGCTTTGATTCTCTTCATAGGAGCAGCCTCAGGGTACCATGAGTCATGGTCTAACAACAACAAGATGTATCTGTTCTCTAAGCTGGTTTCAGTATCCAAAAGACCCACAATGTCCATGCTTATTCTCGCAAAAGGCCACCCAACCATTGACAGTGGAATTAAGGGGACCTTTTGGGCACCACCTGATTTGTCAGAAGCTTCACAAATTGTACCGGGCCAGACAAATTCTTTAATGTTCACACTGAACTCCGGCCAGTAAAAGTGTGCAGACAACCAGTCCGATATCTTAGTCACTCCCAAGTGACCTGCTAAAGGAATTTGGTGAGCCAAATCCAAAAGGAACTTTCTGTGGCATTGTTGAATCACCTACCTTCTGGTACCCTCACCCTCAGTGCCTTTTGGCTCACTATACAGGAGTCCATCCTCCCAATACACAGTGAACAGTCCAGGGCCCTTGCCATTAGCCTGTTCCTCTGCCTGCTTCCACAGGCCCGCCAGAGTGGGACACTGTATCTGGGCTATAAAGAAGTCAGCCTGATCGGGGCCGCCAGCTGATGCAAACGCATCCAGCTGGGGCAGACCCTTCTGATCTGCACTCACCTGGTCCTGCAACTCAGGTTCCTGCTCTGGGCCAGGCAACTCTGAAGTCACTGAGGCCCCCTCTACCAAAGTAGGGTCCTCAGTGGTTACTGACATCTCTCCCACAAGAGTAGGCATATCAGCATTTGGTGGAACTGGAATAGGGGCAACCGGCCATGCCGGTCCCTCTAACACGCCTTCTGGAAGCACTCCCAGCTCTAAGGCTCTGAGAGTGTTCAATCTGGTGATCTCTTTGGCACTTGATCTGGTAGCCACTTCGACTATCCCAGGATCAGGAAGATCATTACCCAACAGACATGGGACAGGGATGGAGTCTTTCACCTCTACTCAGTGCTGGGTTGTTTTACCTCACCAGCTGAACTCTACTCTCACCAAAGGGCACTTACTCTTTCTGTCAAACCCACTGATGCTACACTCAGGCCCATTGATATACTGGCCTGGCTGTACCCACTGCCGGGTGACAGCAGTGAGGCTAGCTGCATTGCCACGGACCGCACAGGTTTTGTGTCCATTGATATATACATGTTCTAAATAGAGTTGTGTATTATTGGGAACTGGGATCTCTTCTGGAGTACCCGGTACCATTCCCACTCAGTGTAGCCAATCCACATTCGGCCACTCCTTGGTCTGTTTGCAAGTCCACCTTTAGGAGGCCCACACTAATGATGGCCTCCTCTACGAGTCCGACATTCAATATGGCTTGCTTGGTTAAGCCCTTGCAAGAAGGATCCCCTTCCTATGGCCCAGTTTGTTACACACGAAAAAACATTTAGGTGGTAAGAACGCAGGTTCCCGAGTGCTGGGGGTGCATTTGCTCTTCTTTCTGGGGTGTACAGCTGAAATAAAGTTTTGGGATTTTCCTTCATTCTTTTGAGTACTGGATTTTGAAGAGGATTCGGTTGGACCTTTGTCCTTCCCATCCTTGTTTACATTTTTGTCCGAAGATTTCTCTTCCGGTTTCAGTTTGCTCACCTGGGCCAGTTTCTGGACTCGAGTACTCACAAGTCTGTCGGCAGCCTTTGCAAGCTCCATAGGGTCTGTGATAGTCTTGTCCACAAGTGTAACCAGTGATTTTACCAAAAAAATGTTTTCAATGGATTGTTTAACTGAAAGAAATCCATAAAGAAATGTGTCTTTAAATATATATATAAGGGGGATAATGGGTTAAAACAGATGGGGAGGGGATTGAGGTGGGGTTAAAACATAAGTAAACAAGGGGATTGGGGGGTTGACTCAAAAATAAAAAAGTATTTTCGGTAAAATAACAGTGAACCCGTCCACAAGATGCTGTTGCAGTCAACCTCACAATTTGTCAACACTCTCACATGCAAACAAATTGTACATCCCTTTAAATGTGTCAGCTTTGTTACCAGCCACCCACCTTCTCAGATAACTGTGAACTTTGTGCTGCAGATATTAGTACTGTGATCTGTGAACTAGTCACTTGCTTAATTTGTAACTGTGGGCGAGTACGTTGTTTTTGCAGTTGCCGCCGTGTTTAGTGAAGCACTTTCTAACTCCTTTTGCAGAGAGAAAAGCACTCTCATTCCCTCATAGCAAAGGCATTTGAACTTAGATCGGTTTTCTACGTGCCATTTTCTGTTTGACTGAACGTTTGTTTTACGTGCAAAATCTACATTTCCCAGATGACCTTGGGGCACATTTACTGAAACGTCCAGTGCTTCAGCAACAAGCCGGTCTTCGCCGGTCATCGGAATCCATGGCGCTATGAGGCCTCTCCACACTGCCCAAGTAAGGACCCTTTGTATTATTCAACATTTGTTGCCCTATCACTGCTAAAGTATGGTTTACCCCTCTGGGTTACCTTTATTGCTAGCGGTACTACGAGCAAACAGTATTGCATATATTAACAAACTAAAACTAATCAAACAAGACAGCCTCCAGCCCACATCGCCAGCCAATACAATTTCCGCTCACAAGGCATGCTCGAATAACGCCTCTCCCCTTTGGAGAATGTTGCCCTTCCCCAAGAGTCCTTGAATCTCATGACTTCCCTTCCTATTACTCCACTGCTCACTTTAAACTCTCATATTTCTGAATACGCGAATCAAAGGTTATTAGAAGTGCATACCAACTCTACCCCCTCGGTCACCTTACGAGCCATTTCACTGATCCACCCGACCCCTTTTATTGAGAATACCAAACAGCCAATCACTCATTCCCTATGTAAAGAAACCACTCTGAAAATTGCGCTGCTTAACACCAGATTCCTGATTAGCCATGTTTGCGACATTCATGACATGATAACTGATAACAATTTAGACATGTTATGTATCATAGAAGCATGGATTTGGGACACAAGTGGACCCACTATTACACTAGCGGTACCCACAGGTTTCTCCTTTTTTGGGGCAAATCGCTGTATGAGTTTTGGTGGTGGAGTGGCTATCATCGCAAGATCGGACTTAGGACTTTTCCCAACTAGTATTTCATGCTCAGGCTCCAAACTTTTGCATGTCATAATGACCCCCACTCATAATGACAGTATTAATGTAGTCCTCATCTACAGACCGCCCAATATATACCATGGCTGAGTTCAACAATGAAATTACCGTCATGTTCAACAATTTATCCAGTTCCAACTCGGCCACCCTCTTTCTGGGTGATTTGAAGAGATGGCGAGGGAATTTGGCGGATAAAGAAGTGACAGACTTAGAGACCTCCCTAATCAGCATTGGCCGGAAAGTTCCAAAATAACAACCCTACCTCTGCACAAGGCAATATCCTTGATTGGATGATAACAAGGAACCATTTCCACTACTCCCTGTGCATGGTCTGATCATTTCGCTATTACCTTCAATATCACAAACCCCCAACATCATCCTAAGTCCTAAGTTCCCCAACCCTACAAACGCTACAAAATAGTCAACGGCAAAAACTTTAAAAAGATTTTGCACCAAAACTTAAAGTCCTGTTTGGCCAACATCATGTCCACTATAAGGCCTGATGATCCTGCTTATAGCATGGTCACAATATTTTAAAAGTTATTTACTGAAATGTTGGATCTATCAGCCCTCATTGAATCCAAACCAATGAGAGACAATCCTAATCATCACACCTGGTTCACCACAGAATTGAAATCCCTGAAGAATCAGAAAAGAGCTCTCAAACAACAATCTAAAGATACCAGATTGGCCAGGAAGGAAGCCGATAAATCTTACAAACCAAAAACCTTTTCAATGCCCAAATTGAGTCCTCATCCAATCACACTGGAAAGCTTTTTTGAAATGCTGAAATCCCAGGAAAAACCAAAGGCTTCCCAGTTTCTCTTTACCCCCACTTATTAGACCTCTCTACAGCGTTTGATCTTATTGATCACAACCATCTCCTTTGCCGCCTTAAAGACACAGGCTTCTCTTCCAACGAGTCCTCAAACTGGCTGCAATCCTTCCTGTGCAACCGAGAATCCAGAATTCAATGAGGGTCAGCTTGCTCCCCTGCAGCATCTATTCGCTGTGTTGTGCCCCAAGGTACTGCCATCTCCCCTTTGTTATTCAATCTTTACGTCAGATCTCTCTCTGCTCTCCTTGACAAGCTGGGTGTCATTTTTACAAATTATGTCGATGACACCCAGATTGTCCTGGAACTCACAGGGGACTATGCCACAGATGCTAAAACTCTATCCAACATTTATGACCACATTGATTGATGGATGTCAGAGAATTGGTTGTGCCTGAATGGTACTAAGACAGAGTTTATGATATTTGGCTCCAAACAGGCAAGTGTTAAACTGTCCACAGATTACAGCAGTTTTCTGCTAAAAGACAACAACATCAAGATCCAATAAAAAGTCAAAACTCTGCAGGTCCAATTGGATGCGTCCCTTAATGCAGATGTTCACACATCTTATGTGAAACACACATGCAATTATCACCTTTGCCTCTTAAAGAAAATACCCCCCTTTATGCTAAGAGCAGAACCTTCATTCTGGGGTTTCAGGAAAAAAGTGAAAAAAGTGAAAACCTGGCTATTCACACAAGAACGTCCATAAGCCATAAGCATCCTTGCTCACGCAGTTCACATATATGTTGCACAATGCCCCTTCTACGCCTCCTGCAAACAAGATCCTTGGACTTATTTGAAATATATTTGCAACATAACCTGTGAAACTGCTTGATACCCTGAATATTTATGTGATGTTTAATGTGATGATTAATGCCCTCTTCATACAACTCTATCTCTTGTAAGGAGTTCGCACTTCCCTGCCATGTAACTGTAATGTAATATTTCTTGTACGCGCCCAGATACCCTAGGGTCAGGAGCACTTTATAAATGAACAAATAAAAAAAATATATATCCAGGTGCAACTGCGCTAGAATTGCAAGAGCGACCATTTTGATGAGACTTGACTACTGTAATTCTCTCCTTATCGGAGCCTCCTCCTCCAACATATCAAAATGTCAGGCAATTCAGAACGACGCTGTCAGAAGTGTGACAAATACTCTCAGAATATCTCACATCTCAGATCACAGGTAGCATTTGCATTGGTTACCAATCAAGGAGAGGATTGCTTTTAAAGTTGGTTCTATGGTTCATCAATGCCTCCTTGGCTCTTCCCCTGTATACCTTAAATACCTGGCTCAGACTTACCTACCCACTAGAACCCTCCACTCTTCAGGTTTGGCACTGATCCAAAGCCCAACAGTGAAATGCACCAGGGGTCTTGGTAGATCCTTCCCAGTTAAAGCAGCACGCCTCTGGAATGACTTAACTCACACTCTTAAACTCAACCCTGACTTACTATACTTTAGGAATGCATTAAAAACCCTCTATTTAACTGATTGATCTCTGTCTGAGTAATTCCTTAGGGTCTTTCCTGTCACGTTTTTAGTGTTTCTTGTCTCCTGTGTCTATGTTGCTCCCCGATTGCCTGCCGGCTGCCACCGCATTACAAATACATAAATAAATAAAAATAAATAAAATATTTCAACGACAAATGTGTAAATGCTTCAAATGTTTGCCCACTTTTCTTTCTGAGCTCTCTGAAGCTCTTGAGATACTGTTCAGGAGTTTTACAGAACTTCCTGGGGAGGGTTGCCTGTATGCTCTCACAAATTGGCCTTTCCTTGATAGTTAACTGAAGAATTGCATCAGTCCCTGATGATGGTAAGCGACTCATCAGGACTGCACCCGCCAGTACCTCGCCCACCTGCTGTAGCTGAATAGCAAGTTCGAGTTCTTCAAACCCGTCAATAATATTGTTCCCCACCCCGTAAACCTGCACTAAGTCTTCGGGGATGTGGCACCAGGGTTTATCCTGGACACCCTGATTTGAGCCACTATCGCTGCTTTAGCTAGAGGTGGATCTGTTGGCCCCTTCTTGTCACCGAGTGCTAGTATGCGTAGCTCTATAGAGGCCCTGTCCCGCTCCATTGCGACTTGGTTCAGCTGTTTTTGTTCTCCCTGCACTAGTCTCTTCTCCTCCAAAAGGAGCTTTCTAGCCGCTACATCGTTAACAGTCAGGACAATTCCTGGGCCACTTAGAGACTGTATTCAGGCTTGTGACATGGGGGATGCTGCTCTAGCCCCTGACGTCTGTGACAGTCTAGAGTGTTGAGAAACCACGCTTGCCCCCAGGCGGGATGGTTGTTGTGAAACACTGTTTTTGCTGTCTTTCTCATCATCTTCCACTACCGCTGCCAGATGGTCTTCTTCGTTTGGGTACACAGGGTCTAACCTGTCCCCTGGTGTCTTCTCCCCAACCACCCTAGCTTCTATGCAAGCTGAGAGGTTTGTCAACAACTCATGTTTATTAACCTTAGTTTTGTGGGGAAGTTCCCTCTCTAGACATAGGAAGCGCAGGACATCCCTGCCCATGTCTTTCACAGTCTCTATGTCAAGATCCATGAATATTTAACAATACCTAGGAGTGGCCATATGTTGCTTGCAATAGTACTTTTATTGTTGGGTAACTAAGATGTGCGTAAGGCTCTAACTTGATCCGACCGCCTGCCACCAATGTGACAAATCATCTTCCGGAACAACATTAGTCCAGGGATGAATATCGGTTTCTAAACCATCAATTAGACCCACACGTATAGTACACCAGAAAATTACAAAACTCTGTGTCCCATTTTGGTAATGTGGACAAAACGCAGTCTTATCTCCGAAAGGTTGTGGAGCGTTGGTTAGTTGCAACCCAGCAAAAATTCAATTTTTACCCAATTATAAAAGGGACTGTCCAGTGAAGGTTGTATAAAAATATCTAACTTATTATTATGACAAAAGGGTGTTCTAGCACACTACAAAATACAATGAACTTGTAAAGGATTACAGAGGACAGACAGTTTCAAATAAGGAAAAGGGATGCACTCTGAATACTGACAGGAGCATAGTCGGTATAGTAATTAAACGCAATAGTTCAGGGATATTTGATTTCAACTCAAAGCGAGCAATGAGTCATTAAATGTCACTAGGGTTCTTCGGAGAAGGACCCGGGAGGACAGAACCACAATATAGCTTGTGCTGTAGGAGTTTTTGGTACTCAACGGGGTTGGGTCGGTTTCAAGACGCTTTGCAGCTTCTGCAACAGAGGTCAAGATGGGAGACAGCTGCGGGTATAAGGCTGCAGGCAGTTCAGTGTGCAAAGCTGGACAGACAGCTTCAGACTGGCCTACACGGTGGCTCAGGGTTAGCAATCATTGTCTCATTGTTGGTGGCGGTTCTGAAGTACTGGTCGAGGCATCTCGGATGGCTTTAGCAACTGCAGCGTAACAACAGTCAGCGGTGCAGTCGGTTGCAGCTGGAGGGGCTTGACTATCTCCAAAATGTCCTTTAAGGCGAAAGTCAGTAGATGCTTGTTGATGTACTCCTCCTAGCTTCTTCACTGGGCTTGTGTTGTCCTTTTAGGTGGACGGCCCAAAGCTGAGGAGAATGTTGCAGGCAGCTGCCCAGCACATGGTTTGATTCACAGATTCTCGGGCACTTCCCAATTAGAAAGCTTTCTGCAGAGCATAGTAGGCCACGCTATGTGCTGGCTGGGAATCGGTTCTGGAGCAGCTGCAGAGTCCTCTGGATTTGGTATCTCCCTCTGTTCCCTGTGAGATATCTAAGGGGGGTGTCTATCATTTAGATAGATTTGTAAAGATTAGCCATACATCACATTTAGACATAATTGTGAAGATTAGCCATCTGTCAAATTCAGATAGATTTTTGAAGATTAGCCATGTATCACATTTAGCTAGATTTGTGAAGAATAGACATGTGTCATATTTAGAGAGAATTGTGAAGAATAGCCATGCATCACATTTACATAATTTTGTGAAGGTTAGCAATGTGTCACATTTAGATAGCTTTCTGAAAGATTAGCAATGAGTCACATTTAGATGGAAGTGTGAATATTAGCCATGTGTCACACTTAGATAGAATCACGAAGATTAGCAACTGAGAAAAATGTTGACTACCGAATGTACTAACCCCCCACTCCTGCTCCTCTCCTACACACATCCCTTATACTATGCATGCCCATGGGCTAGCCAAACTACACACAAACACGCACCCAAAATAACTAACACTCGCCCACAACAACAATTAGAGGCACTGGACAATATCCCTATGGACAAACAAGCCAGTATGCACTACCATATCCTTAAACACCAGCCAATGTACACCTACATCAAACAAACACACACAAACACACACCCAACATAATATTTACATACAACAAACAACCCAGGCATTGGGCCTCACCCTAACATATACAACAAGCCTGTGCATGCAAACAACCCATCTCCAACCCAACACACAGATACGCCAGTTTTCCTGGTTCTAGACCTATCCTATCCCTCTGCCCTCACTAACCAACCCAGTCCTTTTTCTTGCAGAGCCACATGAGCGCCTGCAGACTGCCCCTGGGTGATAGCGGTGTACAGTATAAGTCAATTTAACATAGAATAACATAATATTGGAGGTCCTGGCCTTCCTTCATTGGTGGAAGATGTAAGGCAGACTGTACTTTCAGCAAGGATTCAATGATGAGTACTTCCTTCTGCTTCCAGTGAAGCCTTCAGACGATCTGCCAAAAGAGGATCTTAGCCCTCTTTGAAAGCCAAATGGACCACAATGATTGGTGTAAGCTAAGCCTACCTTAATAAACCAATCATGGGTCCCCACCAACAATCTCCTGTAAGAGTGAGATCAAAACCAGAGTGCATTGCAACAGAAAAGGTAAAGAGGTGAAAACATGTAATCTATCTTCCTGTCTTTTGTGGATCAAAGGGTCTCTCTGGTTAATCGAGCTCTCTGTGGTTTCTGATTAAAGCAGCAGCTCTCCCTTCCCGTTAATCCACATACTCATACTTTCAGAATGTGGTATCCCTGCAGGAATGAATACTGTGCATACGCAGTCTGAGGCATGACAAGTCCCTGTCAATTGATACTGAGGGTGGGAGGTGGAATCATGTTGACACAGTACATATTAAAGGGTTTTGGAGTTTTCTGTCTCCATTGTTAGCCTCTGCAGCCAGGCCCCAGGTAGGTCTGTTTGAATTAAACTCTAAATATTTGAATGCTGGCACCAGATTCATGGTGCAACAAAAGGACAGGGCAGATGCATGGAGACTTTGTTAGTTAATTAGTCTGGTCATGGCAGATGGAAGGTTTGGCCCTCCCCCTTCTAAGATGACATGGTGGCTCCTGGCGGTCATATCCCAACTAATTATGACGGGGGAACTGCGCCTGTAGGCTGTGTCCACCCAGAGTACACAGATCTATGCATATGTCGTGCAACGAGCATAGGAAAATATGTGTGGATTAGCCCCACTGATTTTCCAGAGATTGATCTACAATCATTCAATTTAATTTAAAGTTTCAAAAAAGCCCAGGCGAGCGCACACCCACTGTGCGGATGTTAGAATTCCTCACAATCCCCCTCCCAAAAATTTGGCTCCCAAACATATTGACTTTGAGGTTTTTATTGAATGTTTACACAATAGGTTTATATAGAAAAGTCAGTATGATGCATTTATGTGGTTGCATTATCAAGGAACCCCCAAAAGACACATCCTCTGGCTTTGTGGGTGGTCATTTTACAGCACCATTAAAAACCTGTACAATTTCATTCTGCCCACCCACATGATATTACCACTGTCTCTAGCAGGGCTTTCCTGTGCATGTAATAAATTCTAATCGGTTACCTAGCGTCCACGTGATTCCAGTTCCAGTTTTTCAGCACAGTGGACTGCCTTCATTGGTGACACTAAACCAGGAACAGGGCATACCTGTGCCCTGGACATAGTCTGGCATAATATTTACCTACTCTGTGTGCATGCCTGTCAATTGGCTTCATCACTGTGCAATCTCCCTAAAGATGGCAGCAAACACTGTGTCATCTAGTATCATAGTGGAGGCTTTGACCTGTCCATGGCTCATGCGGAAATAGAAAGCTGTCAGCTTCAACACCTCATTAGTAGAAAACACAGTAGGACGCCTGCCTTTGGGTCTCCTTTTAAGATACACCTAACTTGAGTGACTTCACCACAGCTAACCTAGAAATATTGCAGAACATAGAAACAGGCTCTTCTAGTCTGCACTCAACAACACTTAAAATTCTGCACCTTGCCTCTCCTTTCGATTCTCTGTAAATTCTCCAGCCCAGTCCCTTAAAGGAGCCATCAAAATGAAGCCTCCAAATGTGACGAAGAGCCACTATAAAAGACTCCTTTACATTAGCTATGAAGCAAGAGATCAAATGGCAAGTGCTTTATACGGGCACAGATAACCGAAATTACTTTTCAAATCCTCATAATGTGGAAGTCGGGTGTTCGTTGTGATACCAAAGCAAAGAAAGATGGATACTCCTTTCTAATTATCCGAACTACCAATAAACAGCAAATTAATGTAATTGGTAAATTATAGATGAAATAACATTTTATACAATTCCCTTGTGCTTGCAAAATTGAGGTGCAGGGATATGCCCATAGAGAGGATGGGTCTTCTAGCAGGGATAAGCCTCTCCCTGGCAATGGGCTTTGGTGTAGGTATGGGCCTAAGAACAGAGATAGGCCATCGTAAGTGGTTGAGCCTAGGATCAGCTATGGACATTAATGTAGGATGTGCCTCGAGGCAAGGATAGACCTCAGGACAGTGATGACCTTCTTGCCAAAGAATAACAAAATTATGAAATGGATCTTAAATAGGGATGGGCCTCTGGTTGAGGGTGGTGTGAGGAATTTAACCATCCGCACAGGGAGAGTGCTCTTGCCTGGGCTGTTTGATTTTTGTTCATTTGAAAAGAATGAATGATGGGAAATCAACCTCTGGAAGGCATGTGGGGCCATTCCTGCACATATTTTCTACGCTCGATGCACAGCAGAAAAATAGTCATGTACTCTGGGAGGACACATCTTACCAGTGCCAGTGCCAGTGCAGGCCAGTGCCGGCCTACGCTGTCATGTGTAGCTGACACCTGACTACTGTGGGTACATCAAAAGCCACAGGCCGTGGACATCCTGATTAGCATTTCAAGGCTCCATGGATTTGCATCTCCATTGTTACACCTTGCTGGTGGTGGTGAATACTGAAGAATGTTAATTAGCAAGCCTCAGGGAAGGCCTGGGTGCAGGAAGTGACAATGGAGACCAGAGACCAACACCTCTTTGTAATGCAATGTGTCAACTTGGTACTGACACCCATCGTTGGTATGAAAGGGCAGTGAATTTCCTGTCTGGAACCACTCCTTTAAAAGCAGGGAAGTAAGTGAATTGTAGGAGACAAAAGTCTGCCTGCAACCCCCTACTTCAAAGGAGACCCATGTTGTGACCAAATGCTACATAGGGCTCAGTTAATTAGGGATACACTTTGATGTATAGCAGAAAGGAAGATGGGTGGCACTTAGAAGTGTATGTTTTTATCCTTCCTCTGTCTGTTGCAAAATGCTCTGATTCTGACCTGAAGCATCACTGAAGATTGTTGGTGGGTACCCAGGATTGTTCCATTAAGGTGGGCTTAACCTACACCAATGGTTGGGGCCCATTTGGCTTTAAAAGAGGGCTGAACCCCTCACTGATCAGATCATCTGAAGAATTTGCAAGGAGTAAGATGGAGGACTCACTTGAACCCGAGCTCAAGGTACAGTCGACCTTACATCTTCTGCCAGTGAAGGAAGGCCAGGAGTTCCAAGAGGGAAGCACGATACCTCCCCTAAACAACTCCCAGGGAAGAGGGGGAGATACAGGACTCAGAGGACCTGTCCAGCAGCTCCAGAACCATTACCCAGCTAGCACACCCTGCTAGGTTTGACAGCAAGCTTCCTAGGTGGGAAATGCCGGAGAGTCTCTGGTCAAAGGACAAGGCTGTTGCCTGCAACACCCTCCTGAGCTTTGAGCCAAGCACCTTGAAAGGACACAAGAACTGCGAAGAGGCTACGAGGTGTGCCACACCAGCATCTTCCAGCATCCATCTTTGTAAGGACAATTTCAAGACAGCCAAGTCCTTGATCCGCATCTGGCTGCACGGCTGACTGTTCTCATGAGATGTCTCGACTTGCATTCCAGATCTGCCAACCAGCACAGAGACAACGATTCTTGGCCCAAGCCGCCACGCCAGACAGCCTGCAGATGTTCGTTCAGCATCGCTTGCCGAACTGCCTGCCGCCTGGTACCCGCAGCTGTCTCCTGCCACTAGCAATGTCTCACGGGCTGCGAAGCACCCTGGAACCTCCTTGACACTGTTGAGCAACAAGAACTTCTTCAGCACCAGGTACATTGTGGTTCTGCCCCCCTGCACCTTCTATGATGGCCCCTAGAGACAGTTACAACCCGTTGGCCCTTTGGTGTTGAAACCAAATAAGCTTGAACAATAAGACGGATTACTTTACCAACTACCCTCTTGTCAGTATCCAGAGTGCATCCCTTTCCTTCGTGAAACTGTCTGTCCTATCTATTGCTTTACAGTGTGGGTTGTAATTGTAGTGTGCTAGAACTGTCTGTTGTAGTAATAATAAAGTAGATATGTGTATCCAACCTTGACTGGACAGTCCCTTTTATCTTTGGGTAATAATTGTATTTTTGCTGTGTTGCAACTAACCCACGATCCACGACCTCGCAGAGATAAGACTGCCGTTCCATCCACTTTACCAAAATTGGACAAGAAGGTCTTATCATTCACTTGTATTCCAATCTGTTGGGATGCTTTCTGCTGTACTAGAGGTGTGGGGTTGATTGATGGTTTATCAACCGATATTCATCCCCCGACCACTGGTGCCCCAGGAGTTGATTTGTCACAGGTTGTCTTTGAAAGGGGGTGAGCTATTGGAAAGTTACAAGGATGGTCCTTAGGTTAGGTGCAGGGAGAGCAATGGACAATGCCTGGAAATGTTAATTTTGGCTGCAGAAAGCTGTGAGACAATGTATTGTATACAACGTGATAATGTCAGCATTACCAGATTATATTATGATCCGATAGTTGTGAAGTCATAACTATCTGATTATAAGATTATTCTAAACTCTACATTCGTGTCTTACTTCAAGCTAGTTGAGACATCACTGCTCACCTGCAAAGGAAATGGCATATTCACTCAAATATAACAACAGAGCAGAGTTCTAGCTGCCACCATAGCAGTTTATGAAAGCTGTGCCCATCTTTTTATATTCCAGTCTTCTGAACCATCTGTGATCATTCCCAGCCATTAGTTAATGAAGTGAGCCATTTATGGTGCAATGTTTATTTAGTGTCCTGCTAGAGTTGCATACAAGGGAGTTGTCAACTCTTTGCTGGTACCACTGATCATAATGATTAAATGCGTTTGCGTTATAACATTACAAATGGTGCATTGTATTTTGTTCTACAAACCATAACATATTCTGCACATGAACAATTGGAAGATATCTGGAACCCGAGTGGGTACGATTACTGATGAGGATTCTGGTGTGACCCTGTGTTTATTATAAGAAATAAAATACCTGCTACCATGCCTACAATTTAAATTCTAAAGCCCGATTCGTGGAAATGTGCACAGAAATCCTGCAGGGGCCACGTGCCAAGAAGGACACTGCGCGAGCCAGCGCACAGATCAAAATATTCGTTCCCGGCATACTCTTGGAACTTACTGCTCAAAGTAACAGTATTTGCAAGTCGTGCCCAGAACGCACCCATGCAAGGCAAAAACAGCCAGTACATCTACCTTTGCATGCTACCCTTAGGGTGAATGCATACACCTTTCAAACAGTGCATGGAGTCCCCCGCAAGGAGGCATACATCTCGGGGACCCTGCGTAGGGTCCCCCGTAACTGTCGCCATCACCCCGTCAACATGTGTATGTAAATTTGTAAAAGGGTTAAAACTCGAAAAACCTCTTCAGTGGTTGCAATATGCGTGTGATATGTGATGGGAGCATTTGATCATATGTGGAATGTACCATTTTGGGTGCATTGTTGTGTAGATAGCATTCTCGAGTATAACCAATGCCTAAGCAAACGGGACTCTATCTTATAAATATAGTCTTGCACTTTCCTCCTAGGGTGGATCTATGCTAAATGTTAAGATCCTCCTCTTTTCTTTATACATAGACACTTCAGCAATATGAAGAGGCTGGCAGGGGTTCCCTTGCAGCCGCATCCAGTCCATTCTCCTCCATTCAAATCCCTTTTGGGAATCTGAGATTTACATGCAGTGAAATGCAAGAACAAAAAGCTTAAAGGCATGATCCGGTAAAAAATGTTATTGTCCCTACGGGTCGGCCATGTTTTTTTAAGCCTAAGTGGCTCGATTTTAGAAAAATTTCCTATGGACCTTACCCGAGTTTTCGTCCATTAAACGCACGCGAAAACAGGCACCTGGGCGCTGCCATTTTGTGATAATCCTATCATTTCCCCCATCGCCCTGGCTGACCTGCTTTTGCGGCACTAAATCAAATCCCCTGCCCCTGAGCCTGTCATCAGCAGACACGTACCGCCCATTTCCCAACGCCAAAGGACGTCTCGTGTCAACATTCGCTGCGCCTCAGCTAATGATGTGTCGCCATGGAAATGGCAGGACGCCTCTTTCCTCAATAAGTATAAACAGACCGTTTCACAACACACAGCAGCAGATTTTCGATTCCATTCCTCTCTCTGTGTTACTTTGAGTATTCTGTGACCCGTTTCTGTGCTCTGGTCAGCTACCTTCGTTGCATGTAGCCCGTGTGAACACCTGTACCATCTCTATAAATTATTGTACTTTGTTTACCACACAATGGGTACAATAATGCCCTACATGTACGAGCCCGAGAATACCGAGGAGGAACTACTGGAAAGGGAAGCACGCGAAAACGATGGGGATTCGGACAACAATTGGGAGGATGATTCAACAGATGAAGCGCCTGGGCCTAGTCGCATGGACGGCGTCTCCACCTGGTGCACATGCAAACGGTGCGAGCTAATGCCAACCGAGGACGAGAACTGCTGCTGCCAAGAAAACTCGGGATGCCTGGCCTACATTTCGGAAGGCGAGCCACGACCGCAATGCATCACCGAGCTGCCAGACTTCAGCGCAGCCTGCCTCACACGGGCCGTTTTGAGAATAATGATGGTGCTTATGCACGAACTTCGCGCAACTGTTCGTCCTCATAATCCGAGTAACGAGTAAGTATACTCTGCTTGTCATGCCACTCCTATTTCATGGTCTTCTACTATATCCAAAATTATATATTCATCTCATAGTAACGCATGAAAGTCGTTCAATAGTGTGCATTGTCTAGATAGCATTTGTCCGTGCTGAATGCCATTAGTTACAAGAATTGTCCTTGACAACAAACGCTTATTAACCTTTTAAGTGCCAAGGACGAGATATCTCGTCCTTGGGATTACCTCCACAGTGCCAAGGACGAGATAGCTCGTCCTTGGAGTGCCAAGGACGAGATAGCTCGTCCTTGGCACTGAAGGGGTTAATTAAGGAGAAAATGTTAGAAAGTATTGAGTGTTGCAATACCGAAATCACCAAAAAGGGCTTGGCACTGGGGGGGAAAAACTATCTTGGTCATTTAAAAACAGTTTGTTTCATTCCTTTTCACAGGTGGCACAGGCTGGTGGCCTATCGTTCCTTTACATGGTGGCTCCACGGGAGGCTTGGACACCGCGTTCGAAGAGTGATACCCGCCTGTGCCGTTCGTGCCATTAGAGAAACGTTCCCGAGTGACAGCGGTCAGTACAGGGGATTTTCTCTCGCTGTGCTGCAACCTGACCTGTATAATCTTTAAAGTCTTGTATTTTTGTGTCATGAAAATAAGTTACAAAATAAAACACCACATATATTTTAACAACGTTTGTTTCGATTTTTTAAATGAATCAAGTGTGTCTCCATTCAAGGATGGACGTCAGACATCTGTGCGCCGAATTGGTGAAGGTTATGGTCGCTGTGAAGCATGGTGGTCACTATCTATCTAAGCTAAAATAAAATATTCTCGATAATGCATGCACTAAATAACACTTGTTCAAAGTCTTTCAGTAGGTTATGTCTCTATAAAAGCCACACATATATCTATAATATTAATTAACATTGGATTATACAGGCCTTAGGTCAAGGGTCTTGACCACTATAATACACTGGTTGAAGTGTGGGTCTGTGCTCACAAGAATCTCCGGTATGTGGCATTTGTTATTGATAGGCAACGATATACTGCAGTAGAGGGCAAGGGGTCTCCATTCGTCAGTCTTCCTGTGCCTTATCTGCACGCCCCAGGCCCCTCGATCCCACCCACCCTCTATCAAAGGAGGTGCGCGCCAGTGGATGCACGCTGTCAGGGGCGCGAAAGGCAAAGGTGCTAAACTACATGTACACTTGAAAAGGTATCCCACGCCAAGGGGCCATCGGTCACATGGCCTCCTCATACACTGTGTCTCCATGCAGGCCTCCCCTTGATGTAGGCCGCCCCCCTGCAATCCACATAAGTGTGTCACCATTCGGCAGTCTTCCTGTGCCTTATCTGCATGCCCCAGACCCCTCGATCCCACCCACCCTCTATCAAAGAAGGTGCGCGCCAGTGGATGCACGCTGTCAGGGGCGCGAAAGGCAAAGGTGCTAAATTACATGTACACTTGAAAAGGTATCCCACGCCAAGGGGCCATCGGTCACATGGCCTCCTCAGACACCGTGTCTCCAAGCAGGCCTCCCCTTGATGCAGGCCACCCCCCTGCAATCCACATAAGTGTGTCACCATTCGGCAGTCTTCCTGTGCCTTATCTGCATGCCCCAGGCCCCTTGATCCCACCCACCCTCTATCAAAGGAGGTGCGCGCCAGTGGATGCACGCTGTCAGGGGCGCGAAAGGCAAAGGTGCTAAATTACATGTACACTTGAAAAGGTATCCCACGCCAAGGGGCCATCGGTCACATGGCCTCCTCAGACACCGTGTCTCCATGCAGGCCTCCCCTTGATGCAGGCCGCCCCCCTGCAATCCACATAAGTGTGTCACCATTCGGCAGTCTTCCTGTGCCTTATCTGCACGCCCCAGGCCCCTCGATCCCACCCACCCTCTATCAAAGGAGGTGCGCGCCAGTGGATGCACGCTGTCAGGGGCGCGAAAGGCAAAGGTGCTAAACTACATGTACACTTGAAAAGGTATCCCACGCCAAGGGGCCATCGGTCACATGGCCTCCTCAGACACCGTGTCTCCATGCAGGCCTCCCCTTGATGCAGGCCGCCCCCCTGCAATCCACATAAGTGTGTCACCATTCGGCAGTCTTCCTGTGCCTTATCTGCACGCCGCAGGCCCCTCGATCCCACCCACCCTCTATCAAAGGAGGTGCGCGCCAGTGGATGCACGCTGTCAGGGGCGCGAAAGGCAAAGGTGCTAAACTACATGTACACTTGAAAAGGTATCCCACGCCAAGGGGCCATCGGTCAAATGGCCTCCTCAGACACCATGTCTCCATGCAGGCCTCCCCTTCAAGCAGGCCGCCCCCCTAATACCACGACATACATACGTCATTAATTCACAAACACACCCCAGTTTCTATACTTTAAAAACCACTCGATATGTCTCATGAGAACATCTTTGTGCTTTGCAAGTCAACTCCTGAACGTGCTACCTGGGAACCACTGAGATCTATGCTAATCTACTTGTCGTCGTGCTATCCGTGAACTTCTGTGACCGCTTCGAGCATACCCATCAGTGCGCTACCTGTGGCCATCCACCTATTCTCCCGCAACATACTGCTCGGCTTGCTGAATCCAACTGTTTGTTGGTCAAGGTAAGGCCATGTATCCTGGTCATATTTCGCAGATTTTTAAATTTCTATCTATTTGCGAGTAGAGTACCCAATAGTGCTATGTTCATTGGTCTCATTGCTATTGACTTGAATTTCCATTGCTATGCTATCAATAGATTTATTTATTTTCATCTGTGTCAATTGTCATCGAATTGCATCCTTCGGGGGTCCAGTCTATAATGTAAGCATGTTTCCTACTCGTGCAAGGCAGAACATCCAAGGGACGAGTCACATGTTCAGAGTTTAGTATAGAGTTTTGCATCAAATCTTTATTCATGAATATTGTATAATAATGTCGATATTTACTTTTCAGATTTGTCAACAATGCCTGCCTGTTCGATTAGCGGTTGCCCTTCGAAGACCCATGCGAAATCTGAAGGCACTACAATGCATGTGTTCCCGAAAACTGTTGATCGAATCAGAGAATGGGTCAGACATTGCGGATATCCACTGGATGAGCTTGAAAGTAGAGTTCAACAAGTCTTACAGGACAAGAGGGGTGATCGATACCGCATCTGCAGCCTGCACTTTTCCACAGACATATACGCCACATCTTGGGTAACAAAGAAGAATAAACAGCGAAGGACACGGAAATTGCTCGCAAACACTATTCCCACTCTATTTGTCCACATTCCGCTTCTGGTGAGTCAAGTGTCCGGATTTAGCTTTAGGCCTTGCGGCAGTGTTTAGGTAGCCTAATGGATTAATTGATAATTTAGGTGTTGTATCCCTTGTAATGCTTTCGATATTGATATGAGTGTATAGCTTTTTGAATAATGACATTTTTCAATAAATTATTTTTCGATTTCATAACCAACAAACAAAATGTATATATATGGGAACAGGGAACTGCGCTATATTGCGCATTTTTTCAAGTATTCTGTCACCTTACATGGCTATTTTTAATATTGGCATTTCATTATCAATCAATAATTTACCTTTACAACTTCTTGACTCTCCCTTCAATCTGAAGCAAGAACATTCTACATCCTTGACGTGCTCGCAGTTATCAACCACTTCTAGCGCATATCAGGTAATCTTGCTACGCTACTCCGCTACAAACTTGTTTTATGCGTGTCAAGTAATAGTTTTATTCTATCGTGTAACTATTTTTTCGAATGTTTGGTTAGTGCTTTCCAATTGATATACACCTTAGTTACTGTCCACTGGTGTTTCTTTTCAGTTATAATTAGTGGTATCCATGCTAATGCAAGTACTGTCTTTCAGGGAGATGCTGAAGCGTCCGCCACATCTACAACATTTCTAGATGTTCCTCACCAGCAGGAGGTATGGATACTGACAGCTCCATCGAGCGTCATCATCAGAGCTGTAATACTTGTCGTTTGATTGTTCTACGCAATGTTTCGTTCGTGGTTAGCCATTGATATGTACCAGTGCTGTCGACCCCAAGTGTGTGTTATGTTTTCAATATTGTAATCCTTACTAATGCGAGTACTATGTTTCAGGCAGTTGATGGAGCGTCAACCCCTGCACTTGATGCGGAGCCTGACATTCAAGTAATTCCAGGGGAAGTGGAAGCGGGACCTTGCGTATACGAATCGGCGCAACAGCTTTCGGAAGTGCGCACTACATTTGCAACATCCATAGATATTCTTCAGCAGCACGAGGTATGGATAATGACAGCTCCATCATGCGTGATCATATAACGTGAATACATTTGCTAGACTTTCTTCCCTATTAACGCAAGTGCTGTGTTTCAGAGAGACGACGGAGCTTCCACTACAATCACAACATCCCATTTAGATGCAGATGTAAAGGAATCAGTGAAATCAGTCATTGAAATCTGCATATTTTGAGTTTCCTTTATTGTTTTAGACAATGCATCATTTGTGGTTATCTCTTTATATGTACCTGTGCCGTCGACGCCAAGTGTGTGTTATGTTGCAAATATTGAAAACCATACTAATGCAAGTACTGTGTTTCAGGGAGATGCTGATGCCTCCGCTCCAATACAACCATTCATGGCAGTCCATGCGGAGCCAGAGGTATGGATACTGACAGTTCCATCGAACTACATCATCACTGGTCGAATACCTGTCGTTTGATTGTTCCAATTAATGTTTAAATCGTGTTTGGCTATTGAGATGTACCTGTGTGTCCGTCCTCACATGTGTTTTATGCTAACAATATTTTGATACATAGTAATGAAAGTACTATGTTTCAGGGAGTCGATGGAGCCTCATTCCGTGCTGTCTATGCGGATACAGAAAATATAGTCGTTGCAGCGCAAGAGGAAGGGAGGACATGCAGAAACTAATCAGAGCTACAGCATGCAGATGTTGAAGGTCGAGTCAAAAAAGTTGCAAAGAAAAGAAACCAAAAAAAGGTTAGTCACAAACAGTTCATAACTTTTCAAAATGTTTGTGCTGGGGACTATTATATGTTTTTTTCCAGTCAATTGGACTACACTTTATCTTGTGTTTAAACTGAACATCCCTTTTCCAATCTCTCCTCTAGTTACCCGTGGGTGTCAGAACTATACATACACAGACAGTGAAGCAAATGAGAGATGTTGCTTGCCCGACCATGTACACCATGGAGGAACTATTCATTGAGGCGCAGCGTGTTCAGGCTCGAGATGCTCCTGTCCAATGGCCAGAAACTGAATTTGCTGAGTTTGGAGAATACAGCAAAGTTGCATTGGACCATTGCTGCAGTGAGACCGCACCACTGCATATTGAAGATCAATTCACACAATCTACACCCACCAAAATATTGCCACCCAAAAACCTGTCGACATTGTTGTGTTCTCCCATTAATGATGAAGTAACAGATGTTGAAATGACTGAGAATGAACCAGCAGCATCCATCGACACATCAGAACTTGATATCAGCGATATTACTTTCCAATGTGTTGAAATCTCCACAACGTCACAGGCCGAAACAACGTTGACGCCGGATGACAATCTAATGAAAGAGAGCAAATACATTGTATTCGACAGTTGTTTGATGGATATTATAAGTATGCTGAAATGTGGGCATTCCGTTAGAGGGAAAGTATGTGGGAAGCCATTGAATAATGTGACTCGTCAAATAAAAGGCAGTAACGTCAAAATAAAGGCCGCCTGTAGATTAAATCATATGTTCTCATGGTCTGCACAAAATGCCAGCAGGCAATCTACTGTGTGCAGCTGCATCACTTTTTAGTGGCTGCAGTTTTAGAAAGTTAGAGGCTTTCTTTCAGTTTGTGGGACTCCATTTCATTTCTAAAACGCAGTACTACAAATACCAACATGATTATCTGTTTCCGGCCATTAGTGATGCTTGGAAAATTGAACAATTGTCTCTAGCAAGTACATTCGAAGGGAAACGATTCAGGCTAGCCGGCGATGGACAGTGCGACAGCCCTGGATTTTCTGCCAAGTACTGCACCTACCACTTTCAGGACATGGATAGTAAAAAAATTGTGTGTTCGTTGGTCGTGCAGGTGTCACAATGTACATCCTCAGTGGCCATGGAGAAACTAGGATTTATAAAATCAGTGGAATATCTACAATCAGGGGGAATGGACATCGAACTCATAGCCACGGACAGACACGTTTCAATTGCCAAGACAATGAGAGAGCAGTTCCCAAATATTAATCATCAATTTGACGTATGGCATCTTGCTAAATCAATCAGTAAGAAAATCTCGGCTGCAGGAAAAAAGAAAGGTTTTGAAAGTAAAGTATTTTGCAGTGGTCCCAGTCTATCACAAACCATCTTTGGTGGAGCTAAAAAACTTGTGAAGGGTCAGTGGAAATACTACTTGAAAAATGGCGGTCACTGATGCACCACTGTACCAACGTTCACCGCTGGTCAGAAAACCAATATTTCAACCAATGTGAACATGGGCCATTGTCCCCAGAGGAGGGAAGGATGAAGAAGTGGTTGATTCCATCTTCACCGACACACAAAGTCATTGAGAAGATTGTTTTCGACAAAACTCTATCAAAAGATTTGAGAGGACTGACAGAATTCTGTCACACAGGAGGTTTGGAGGTGTTCCACAATATGTGCCTCAAGTACAGACCAAAGCGCTTGCATTTTAGCTATCGGGGCATGAAACATCGCACTCTACTAGCGGTCTTGGCCCATGACAGCAATGTCGGACGTGAACAATCTAGGACTAGGGGTAAAGTAAGGATGCCTTGCTACAATAAGCGCTTTTCAAAACGAACGAAGCAATGGGTGATCCAACCAGTCTATGATGAAATGCAGTTCGACTTTGTGAAAGGCCTTATTGTTGCTGTGTTAGAGAAGCACAGATATGGAATTTTGGACGTTTCTGTGCAGAGCAGTGATGCGTTGCCACCGAACATTGCAACTGTGCCATGTCCACCCAAAGGGGAGCTGGTTGTGAGGAACAAATCCCGGTTTAAATAATTGTAACACAATTGTCTTTTTATAAATAAATGTTACTGTACAGTGTACCTGGAACCCTAACCCCTACCTTCACCATCATGGGTGGCGAACAAGCTGACCATAGTCTGAATATTGCTGACCATGTCTATATGTCTACAATTGCAATACGATTGTCTTTTTGTAAATAAATGTTACTGTACAGTGTACCTGGAACCCTAACCCCTACCTTCACCATCATGGGTGGCAAACAAGCTGACCATTGTCTGAATATTGCTGACCATGTCTATATGTCTATAATTGCAATACGATTGTCTTTTTGTAAATAAATGTTATTGTACAGTGTACCTGGAACCCTAACCCCTACCTTCACCATCATGGGTGGCGAAATTGCTGGGTGTCATCTTTGAATTCTCTCTCTATTCACCTCATATATGTGTATGTATATATTTTTCTCATGTCTCATCTCATGTAAATGTAAATGCTGCGCACTGTTGCGCACTGTTATTGGAGGGGAGGCTTGCGTATTGCAAACAATAAAACAAACAAACATTAAATCTCACATTTAACTGAACTCCTCTGGTACTTTATACTTTCCCTGACCTTCCGCCAAAAATTAAATGTCTCAATTTGGGCTGCAAAGCTCGCAGACAATGGGGACAGAATTGGGGCACTTAGAACATGCCAAGCGGGCCGTGGCATTTGGGAGAGAAGCCAGTTCGCATTTGCACATTGAGGCGCACTACATAGAGGGATTCTAAACTTCAAGTTCTCACAGATGCCTATACTACGTGATGTTGCAAATAAAGAATGCGAAGGACAGCGGCTTTGATTTTTAGCTCGCGCCCAGAAGAGGCCCACAAGTCGCACTGGAAGTATAAGGGTCTATTGTTTTTTGACCTTGAGACAGGGACCATGCCGAAAGAACTTCATTTGAAGGGGGTGCGCAATAACGTAAGAGACGATAAGGCAGAAAATTCAGAAACTAGACCGAATTTCATTTTAGTTCAGTATACGAAAAATCATTGTCAAGAGCACGGTCCGTTTTACAGACTACATTACGCAGAAACACAATGGAAATTTCAAATATAATGTGAGTAAATCTTTAGACGCTTTTATACCGGAATGAAGAATTAATGAATATATGCATGAATAAATGAATGAATGAAGAGCTAGGAAAAGAAAGGGAAACGTGTTCGTAGTGGGCACATGGGCATGCAGGTCCAAAGGTCTCAACTATCTCGTTCCTTGGCCCAGCCACTCTTCCCTGCACTGCCTACCTGCACTACGGGACTGTCTCTGTATCCTTCAGCCCCTTCTCCCAGCACTTACCTTGCACTTGCCACCAGCTGGCCCTATTATTTATCTTGTATTCTACTAACCATGTACAGCACTTTTGCCCCCCTCTCCCCTTCCCCTTGTGCGATCTGAATGACACCTGGCCTAGTAGTATCGTTGTCTGTTTCCCCTTGTTCCCCCCTGCCTCGTCGCGCCTTGAAACACTTGTGTATAGGCACGTTACACATGCCATATCATATATCATATCATTACACAGGCACATAGACATACAGTCGTTTCTCATTGTGTGTTGGCCTCGATTTATCTCGTTACTTTTCGCATTGATTTTAGAGACGAACATACTCCATTGAACTATCCTTGCAAGCAAATAGTTTCTGATCGGCCGTAATAAATAAAATGAGTAATATTAATGAAGTTCGGCTAGCGAGACTAATTATAATTTTTTTGTTGTCATAACAGGTATTTGATCCCATTCTGCCACTGCCATCTGTTTGAGACACCGGCGGATGGATTCTTCAGCAGACACCTGCAGCTTCGTTTCAACAACTGGAGCACGATCACCATATTATGGGACGATCACCAAGGGCCCACATGCCCTTACGCTGTACTAGTGGCTAGAAGCAACATATCAACCTTTACGCTGGGCTAGTGCCTAGTTGATGGAACAGCCTTGCGGTTCACCGTGCTTCCAAAGTGATTCTTTTTACGAAAATGAACACCCTGTGTACCATAAAGGAACAGCGCGTGACTCAAGATGAAACGGAACAGTTATTGCGGATACAGATAAAAGAAAATAAATGGCTTTCGGAGTTCATATGTCAATTGCTGAATATTCTCTAAACATTTAATGTCAAATAAATGTACTTTGCCAAATGTACCGTGTTGCTGTTTCATTTTAAAGCACAGTTTCATATTCCGAATTGTGGCGCGCTGTGTTGTGAGTTGATCTGTGTTGGTTTCCGGGTTCTGTGTGGAGTCGCGCAGAAGACGACTGGGCGTGTTTGCCTACGCAGCACAGTAACGTCACGGAGAGAGGCGGGGAATATGAATGTTTTGATAATGTCAGGCTCAGGGGCGGGGGATTTGATTTAGTGCCGCAAAAGCAGGTCAGCCAGGGCGATGGGGGAAATGATAGGATTATCACAAAATGGCAGCGCCCAGGTGCCTGTTTTCCCGTGCGTTTAATGGACGAAAACTCGGGTAAGGTCCATAGGAAATTTTTCTAAAATCGAGCCACTTAGGCTTAAAAAAACATGGCCGACCCGTAGGGACAATAACATTTTTTACCGGATCATGCCTTTAACTTGTGGCCCACATCTTGTGCCGATGTTTTTGTAAATTGGCCCACTGTGTATATATGTGGGTTGGGCTTAGTTTAGAAAATCGATTGTAAATTTGCTTTTGCCCCGCCCAATTTGGCCAGCATCTATTTTGTATCCTTCTTACCAACTCTGCACTATCTTTATGCATGCTTGATTATTTGACAACTTTTTGAAATTGACATTGTGTGAACATTAGTATTTAATTAAAAGTAAAATCATTCAAAATATTCTCAGATCAAGTGAAGATATGGCACGAACATAAAATACAAAAAATAATAGGCAAACAATATTCGGGGTTGTAAAACAGGGCAAAGAGAGAGGATGGACAAAAAGTACTATAGCCACAGAGGAGCAATGATAAATTACGGTGACCCGAAAAGCAAAACATCACAATTAATAATGGATGGCTTTAATCCTGCTCTTAAATTCCCCAGCACTCAACACAACCGTACACAAACAGCAAACCTGTGCAGGTAAATCCTGAGAGAACCTCAAAGTGCAGCATGGTGGGGCGAGGGATCTGGATCACAATCCCACCACAAGTCACCACAAATGCGCACCTGGAAAGAGGATCCTGTACACACCGGAGAGTGGCAGATAACACAACCTGATTTCAGTCTAACGACATCTTAACTCTGACCTTAAAAGAATAAACAACTATTTCACATTCAGAAAGATTTTGATGAAACAGCCTGCCAGAATGTTGCCAACTGGACCTCTGAACTGTGCCTGTCAGCAAGGCTCTGAAAGAGTATAACTTCTATCAAATGCGATATTGAGAAATGACCCAACAATTAAACCTTTATACTGGCATTCCTGTGCTCAAATGTGTTTCTATTTCCATCCAAATAACATGTTGATTATATCAGCAGCTGGCATGTGTTTCGAGCTAGCGTGCTTTCTCAAGGCATGTGTTTGTTTCCAGACTGCCCTTCACATTAGTTATTTGGGTACCCTTGTGTGTGAGGTATTGTTTCAGTTAAGTCAATTTTTCAGCAGGTTATTGAGAATTGATTTTATCATGTTAAAATTCCAAGGAACAACTTTTTTTCCCCCAAAAGGCTGGCATTGTCTAGAGGTCAAGCAACATGTTCAAATCACAGGTAAGACACTGCAGTTTCGCGCTAACATGCTTTCTCAAGGCTCGCATTTGATTTTGGATACTAGGCAGCATACACGTTTCCTATGGTCATCAGAGGCATAGAGACCCACGCTACTCCTCACTGACGATGCCCAACAAGGCTGAAACATGTCTAGAGATGCTTGTGGTCCCATGCAGAAGGGATGTGACCTAGCAGTTCGGGCTGGACTGCCCCTTTTGGGGTAGGACCAAGCCTGATGTGCATATGGTTTTACCCCTTGGCTGAAAAACGATGGTCTGGAGAGTTGCCCATAGCTTTGCCCGTGGCTATGATAAATTCAAAACCTTCCAGCCATCACCTTTCTTTTTTGCTAATGCCATCAGAGGCATAGCCAGGTTTGTCTAACAAGTGGGGACTGAAGTAATGTTGTTCGGCCCACCGCAGTGACATTAACATCTGTAAATGCCCACACAGCTCTGCTGACCAGGCATTTACAGATTTTGGGTGGGCCTTTCCCACTCAGGCCCTACTCTGTCTACACCTTTGTTGGCCATGTTTGAGACGGCCACTAAGTCTTGTTTTTACTTGGCATTCTGAGACGAGTAATTTTCAATCATTTCAAATGAGAAAGAAAAAATGACAAGTCCTAGAATTAAAATAGAAAGAAGACTGGTTGGGCTTCTCACTCACGGGCACAGGAAACTTGAGAGCTCCATTCATAATGGATGCCATTTCTATGTTTAGTCTGCAAAAACAAACAGTCAAATAAATAAGTCCAATGGAAAAATAAAAGTTTTGAGCAACTTCAACAAAAACGACATACAATTATATTAAAATAAAGAGGGGAAGGAAAAGAAAAAAAAGACAGATAAAGAAGGGTCAAATTCTTGTGACATTAACCTAGATAAGGATCTATTTACTCACATGTCTGATTAATGTGTATTTTTCTTGAACTTCAGTTAAGTCTTTTCTGAACCAATATTATCTGCTATAAAGTTTTGCACAGTCACCTATACATTTAGCGTGCTTGATTAGCATTGGGAAACTTGTAAGAGCTAATACACCCGGTGACCATGTAGCTACATAGTAATTATTGTTTTTATTAATGGTCAGTGGTTTCTTGCACATGTTTATCTATTTACTAAATTGTACCTTAGTGTCTAGTTTGTACCCTGCTATCCCTTGCAGTGTTAATAATAGATATTGTCATATTTGCATTGCAAGGAGGAACCTTTGTTTCATTTTGTCATTTCATTTTTCAATTTTTCATTGAATTTTAGTAAATGTATAAAGCACTTTTCGCCAAAAGCACTGAACAGAATGTATCAAATAATGGTAGAATCACATGAGAAAACAGGAGAGGGGAAAAGGCCGCCAACAGCGTTAAGTTGAAAGAGAAGATAGAAGATGAGCTTTCAGGTTTGATTGAGAGATGTAGCAGGGCGAAGAGAAAGATGAAGAGAGTTCAAATGTTTAGGAGCTAGAAGAACAAAGGAATGAAAGTGAGACGACGAGGCACAGGGTGGTTTAGGGAGAGTAGGGAAAATAGGTTTTGAGATCTAAGAGAGTTGGAGGGAACACAGAACGAGACTAGCAAAGGAAGATAAGGCTAGGCTAGAACATGGGCACATTTGAAAACAAATGAAAGAAAATGGAGACATGATTCAAAAAGAAAGAAACAAAACAGAGAGTAGAGAAGTTGTAATGGAAGAGCGAGACGGTAGAAGAAAAAGAAGAGAAATAGAGGAGTTATAAATAGAATGAAGGAAGAGAATATGTGATACAGGAAGACCAAGCAGGATAGATGAACAGTAGTTGATACGAGAAAAGACCAAAGAAAAGAGAAGAAGTCTTGTAGGATGAAAAGAAAGGTAGGGCGGGCACAGAGCATGTTGAAAAGTGCATAACGGCAAGAACGAACAATGGGATAAATGTGCAGTGAAAAAGAAAGCGAAGGATCAAAAACACCCAAGTTACACGCAGATCAGGAAAAAGGCAGAGAAGAGGGAGGAAAAGAAGGAGACAGAGGAGAAAGAATAGGAACAATAGTTGGGGCAGGAAGGACTTCGAAGGGTTCAGGTGAAAAAATTGAGAAGCCATCCAATTTTGAACAGCAGAAAGAAAGTTTGAAACAAAAGAGTGTAAAACAGAGTCCACGGAGGAAAAGGAGAAACATATCTGAGTGTCATCTGCATACAGATGAAAAGAAAGATTGAATGAAGAAATAAGAGCAGGAAGAGGAGCAGTATAGAGATGGAAGAGAAGAGTTCTGAGTATAGAGCCTTGAGAGACACCATATAGAAGAGGAAATCAAGAGGACGAGTGACCGGGCCAAGTTACAGAGTAGGGCCATTGGGAAAGATAGGAGCGAAACCATCCTAGAGCAGACCCAGAAATACCTAGAGTAGAAACAGAAGATAAAAGAAGAGAATGATCCACAGCATGGAATGCCGCAGAAAGATCAAGAAGAATTAGAATAGAAGAAAGTTTAGAATGACGAGCAGAGAGTTGACAGTTAGAGACATGTAAAAGAGCAGTCTCATTATAGTGAGAGGGACGAATGACAGATGGCAGAGGTGGAAAAAGAGAATGAAGATTTAGATAAAGAATAACCTGAGCTTAAGCAGCCTGCTCAAGGATTTGGGAAAGGAATGGCAGTAGAGAAATGGGACGAAAATTGGCAAGAATAGATGGATCAAGTGTAGGTTTATTCAGAATAGGAAGAATAAATACATGCTTAAAAGCAGTGGGAAAACAAGAATTTGCAAAGGAAGAATTAATAGTAACAGTAAAATAAGGAGGGAGCTAAGGAGAGGCCTGGGGTATGAAAGAGGAAGTTAGAGTGTCAGAAGGAGAGGCAGTAGCATGAGCACGAGCTAGAAGAGCAGAAGTATCAGAATCAACAAGAGGAGAGAACGAAGAAAAAGAATATGAAGGTAGACTAGGAGACGAGGAAAAAGACGGAGCACAGGAAGTGAGGGCTGAATGAAGATTTGCCAACTATGTGAAGTAGTTGGGAAAGTCAGAAGAAGAAAGGCTGGAATAGACTCCAAGCAATGAAAAGTGCTAACCAAAAACGAAGGCAAGCCTTGAAAATGCCCCTTAATGCAAATCATTTCAGCTGCTGTTCTTATCAACGGGCTACATTTGATGAAAATATAAATGTGTATGAATACATGAATACATGTTTCACTGCTGTGTCATCTCCCAATATTCTGTTCCTTCACAATCTTACTGATGAAGGCGGGAGTCACAGGTCGAGTAGACAAACATTTGGTAGCTAGCAATCCTCATGGGAGACACCCTCAGAAAGCGTCTCATCATACAAAGCACATTTTGAGCATGTTTTGATATCATCACAAAGGAAAAACGTGAGCAAAGGGTTGACATTATTGACATTAGCATAGGGTAGTCATTCTTTAGCCAAAACCTCTTAAAGAAATAGACAGAATAATCTCCACAAAGTGGGTACTAGTCCAGCTAGAAGAATGGGTTGAGAACAATAATGTGATTACCCCCTTACAAGATGGTTCCCAGGTGAGACGCTGCCGCTTCAAACAAGCATGTGTCCCTGCCAGGACTACACTACAGGAAAGTATATAAAGTGCAAGGGTGAGCGGCTCTTTGCTTGCTGTCTAAATTTAAAGAAGGCACCTGACACAATAAATCAACCCAAACTGTGGTCAACATTCTCTGAGCATTTCTAGCAAGGACATCACTGCTGTCCTGTTGGCAGATTATACTCTATTAGCACCTCGAGATTGTTATTGACATTGTTATTGATCTACTCTTAGCCAATCAGAATGTTCAGAGTGCAGTCTATAACTAATGCTATTGACTGCATTCTGAACATTCTGTCTTAAAAAGTAGATAGGGAAACAACAAAGCGAATTCCAGGCACAATGTCTTTCAACAAGACATTTCCTACCTGGGAGGAACTTTTATTGACTGCAACATCCTATTTAACACGCTAAAGAGAAATCTAAAGCATGTTCTTGTGGAGAAATTGTTATCTTTTGCATGAAACCTAATGCATGTTCATGTCAAAACCAATCGAGTTTAACCAAGTTTGCAAATAAAATGCTTACAATTTGTAGACAAGCTTGTTGTTTAAATAATACAAAATAGTACAACATTTAATTACTAACTCCTGTTCTCCATATCTTTTGATCAATATTAAAGTAACAGTTCTTAATTTCAAAACCAAAACATGTATTGCTACTAGCGCTATGTGCTAATAGCCTTATAGACTTCAGGATTGGTAATTATTGTTTGGGATGATTATCCTTCCCCAACTGATGGCTGTCAGCTTCACTTCGGTCAATAGGGTTTTAATCTTGGGCAAGAAGAAGATTGCACTATAGAGGAAAATTTCCATGACCAAATAATAGCGATTGAAGCTCCACGAGAAGTAAACCATGGAGCATGGGCCTACAATATGTGATCCTTTCCCTTAAGCTGCTTCGCTTGAGCACATGTCACGACTGTCACACACTAGTCACTATTTATTTTTAACTACAGTGTGTATACTGTCCTCTAATACGAGTAGCACCATAGGCGTCATTATTCTCCTGTCTCCTCACCATCAACTCTCGGCTGATAACCACCTGCTAGACACCACACATCCAAGCAGAACTTTCGACCCCCATCCTCCTGGTGCACGTAAATTACTTCTCTCTGGCCTTTCCTGTGCATCTGTTCATTTTTTTTTTCTCCACCATAGACGATGAGTGATATGGATGGCATGGTTACTGGTGAATTGTTTGTCTCTGCCCACCAATGAATCTTTGGGGGGCAGAAGCTGGTGCCAGTTGAAAAGGTTGCTCAAGTGGCATGCTGATCATCACCACGCAGTGAGTACATTTCAGAGGTACCCCCTGGCACAAAAAACACTGCTTCCATGATAGATACATTTGGTCGAATTGTACACAGAGCTCCTCAACCATTTACTTCTCATGCCTTACTGAGCACTTATATATCCCTTGTCCTCATCCCAAATATATACCCACCTTTGCTCCTCCCTACCACTACTAAATGTTCTACCATGCTCCTCCTTTGCCTCTCATACAGGCCAAGCGTTTTGACCTCATGAACTATGGCAGTAGGCCCTATACAAATTCAAGCTGACTCACAGCTAAGTACTGCAGCCAAGGACCAGGATCTTCCCCTGTCTGGGTCTGTGTAACATCTATGGCCACAGCAAGTGCATCCTCCAGCGTTCTGAACCACTTCAACAAGGTATTTTAGGTAAGCCTCGTAGGCCTTCTTTTGTGCCCAATTGGAGCGCTGCTCCTCTTCATCATGGCTGCCCTGGGTCCACTTGTTTGTTCTTGGCTGTTCGCTTTACAATCCCACCTCCGCAACATGCGGATTGGCCGGGATACATGATGACTACATCCACTTTCAGTGAGTCGGCATGGTGAAGTCGGCTCACAGCTAAGGACCACAGCCAATGACCAGGATCTTCCCCTGTCTGGGTCTGTGTAACATATATGGCTACAGCGAGTGCATCCTCCAGTGTTATGCACCACTTCAAAAATGTATTTTGGGTAAGCTTCGTGGGGGTTCCTTTGTGCCCTATGGAGCGCTGCTCCTCTTCATCATGGCCGCCCTGGGCCCACTTGTTTGTTCTTGGCTGTTCGTTTTACAATCCCACCTGCGCTACATGCGGATTGGCCGGGATATCTGATGACTTCATACTCTTTCAGTGAGTCCGCCTGGCTAAGCTGGCTCACAGTTAAGGACCGCAGCCAAGGACCAGGTTCTTCCCCTGTCTGGGCCTGTGTAACATGTATGACCACAGCGAGGGCATCCTCCAGCGTTATGCATCACTTCAACAACTTATTTTAGGTAGGCCTCATAGAGCTCTTCACAATGGCCACCCTGGACACACTTGTTTGTTCTTGGGTGTTCATAGTACAATCCTGCCTCAGCTACATGAGGATTGGCCGAGATACCTGATGACTGCATCCTCTTTCAGTGAGCCAACATGGCGAAGCAGGCTCACAGCTAAGGACTGCAGTCAATGACCAGGATTGTCCCCTGTCTGGGCCTGTTTGGGGCTATTGGTGATTCGGTGTTACCCTATGATCCTGCAAACCTCGTTTACTCACTGCACATGTCCTCCTGAGGTGACGCTTTGCTGTTTCACCTTTGTTTTCACCAAGGTAAGTAATGCCATGCCCTCTCCCTGTTGGCTCTTTCCACCTTTTGACTTCTCCTCATGCCACTTATGTTCACTGCTACAATGCAATTCGGATTGCCCGATATTATGTCTTGGATGTGCACAGCATATGCCTTGACATTATTCTGGACATTTCTTCCCACCCCTGACCGCTTGCCACATTGCTGTCGACTCAAACTAAATATGTGTCATGCAGTATACCTCTTCTTGTGGGTGAGACCTTCCCACTTTGCTAACTGCTTATTACTCACTCACCTGCTGAGTCCTTACTGTGTGGAAGCTTGACCCTCACCTCAATTAGTGTTCCAATTGCCTTACATTGGCAATTGGAACACCAATTGAGCGATAAAGCAAGCCTCAGATTTGTGGGGCTAATGAGAGCAAGCAGGAGCAAAAGAGGGGGTGATATTCGACTCTGACTTAGACAGATGGAATCTAGACTTATTTGTTTTCTGAGATGTACTGAAAGGAGCCTCAAAACTGATCATGAAATGCATATTTTTCTATAATCTGCCTTGGATGAATGGCTATATTTAGCTAGCATTTGTTTCAGTTGATTTGGCACATTATTAAATTTGTATTATTGAAGTACACATTGTATTAGTATACAACACTATATAGTGAATGCATCATGATGTCTTGGTAGGATGCCGTTTTATAACAATGATATTAGTGTATTGTTGATCACAACCATACTGATTATTAGAATGTGACTGACAAAAATTTGTGAACAAATGGATCCTAAATACAATGATAAATGTTATACTACATTCTTATAACAATTTTGGGATAATGTGTTCACATGATCACTGCTATGACTTCTGAGTGCTCCTTGTCAGACATACGTCATGCACAAGTTAAGAATACACTTTAGTTTCAGAATATTATTTTTTAAGCATTAGGATTTGCAACCGGGTCCTTGCCTTCATATCATGGACAACGGGCAAATGGGCACATTACTTTGCCGGTCCTGGTTCTAATATTATGCATAGTGGGAAAGTGGGCACTCTCCCTTGCCTTCCTTGCACATGGCTATTTAAAACTAGCTGACTCTGTATTCCCAAACGCATTGTGCACTGTATACGGATCGATATCTGAAATATAACGCTTTGTTAACATTGTGACGTCAGACGCGGGAAACGCATGATGTCATGACGTTATCTACATCACTTCCGTGACTTATTGGCCCTTTATTGCGACACGGAATGGCGGTACGGGTTCTTAGATACTTTTTGCGGGGATTCGGCCCTTGTATACTCAAAAATCGCCGATTTCACAGGTAAGTTGGTCACTGCTGTATTAGAATACAGTTAGGAAAGTTTAAACAGAGTTACAATTCTACCTGTATACAGAGCAGTTGGATTGTTGGAGACCAGCACTGTTTTTTTTTTTTAAATATATTTATTAGTTTCATAACATAAGATAACAAAAACTGGCATAGGTCAAGCATATCAAAGGGTAAAGTCCCCAACTCCCCTCCACTGATCCCTACCCTCCCCTTCCAAGATCACGGTTAGTTCTATGTTCATCATGAGTCCATGCCCGGGCCTGGGTCGCCTTCTCCGATTATCTCACCCTCCTGCGACTCTGGGTGAAGCAGGGGTACTGTTAAGGCCACCCAACGATGTAGCTCCTCGCTAGAATCAAGTCTCTGCACTTGGATCGCCGTCTCCCATGCTGCGGTTTCGGCTGTGATCCACTTCGCAAGATCTCCCCACCATAGGGGCATAAGCGGGCCTCTGGGGCTTTTCCACCCCATGGCTATACGCCTTTTGGCCTTTATATATATATAAGGTCTCTGAGCTTATTGAGGGGTTTGTTCTCCCTGCTGCGCCTATACCCGCCCAGGATACATTACGAGGGTTCGTCCACTTCAATGTCAATGTCTGCACCAACCACTCTTTCCTTCACTTGAGTCCAGAATTCTCTGATCACTGGGCATCTCCAGAAAATGTGGTTAATACCAACCTTGGGCTCACTGCATTTGGGACATGATTGGGTGCCCGCATCGGTAAATCTTGATATAGCTTCCGGGGTGAGGTACGCTCTGTTCATGACATACAGTTGGATGAGCTGTAAGCGGGCGTTTTGGGAGATTTTTTTGTGGTAGTGGGTTATATCGCCCCAGGCTTTGTCTTCAAAAACCAGGTTTATTTCGGTCTCCCATTTATCCCGGCATTTGAGGTCATCTTTGGTGGAGCCCCATAGTAGGGCCTCATAGATACGTGAGGTTTCGTGGCCTCCCTCAACAGCATTCAGTATCGTTTCGATACATTCATTTTGATCAGTCTGGTCGATCGCGACAGGCCATCTGCTAATTAAGGCCTGTGTGACCGCTCTGTGCAACAGAAATTGCCCGGCCGGGAGGCCCGTGGCATCGCAGAGGTCCGGGAAGGCCAAAACCGCCTGTTCTTGGATTAGGTCCCCCAGTGTAGCCACCCCGAAGGGCTCCCATTGTGTACGAGTCTCAAGTTGCCCCCAGGAATGATTGGACATGAGTGCTGCAATGGGGATCTGTGGGGAGTATGGATCCTCGGACCCGACCAGTTTGCAGGCCCTTTTCCAGAGTCGGATCCCCAGCTTAACGTGGTAAGGGCAATGTTCCAGGGCACTCTTCCTGGTCCACAGCAAATCCCTAAGTAATAGCTGGGGGAGGGCCGGCTGGAGGAGGCGAGTGTCTGTTGTGCTTTCGTCGGCCATCCACCGCACAATGTGTCTTAACTGGCTAGCAAGGAAATAGAGTTCGAAATTGGGGATCTTCAGCCCACCCCTCTCGTATGGTCTCTGGAGAGTCTCCAATGCCACCCTGTGCCTGCCTCCCTGCCAGAGGAAGCCCCTACAGAGTTTGTTGAGGTCTTTAAAGAACGCTGGGGGGATGTAGAAGGGAATGTTAGTGAAGTTATGCAATAGGCGGGGTAGGGCGACCATCTTAAGGAGGCCCGCCCTCCCGGCCACCGAAAGCGGGAGCCGCCCCCAAAACTCCATGGATTTTAAGAGAGAGTCTTTGGCCCTTACGGTGTTAAGAATATGTTCCGTGCCAGGGTTTCGATGTATAGTTATCACCAAATATTTGAACGATGTCGCCTGCCATTCGAGATCTAGGGGAGGGAGAGATCCATAATATTCACTGTGTAGTGCAGCTACGGGGTAGAGGCAAGATTTACTCTTATTAATCTGGATCCCGGTGTGCTTGTGAAAGCTGTCCAGGGTTTCAAGAATGTAGGGTATGAGGTGTTCAGGGTCCTGTAAATACAAGAGGGTGTCATCCGCGTACATAGAGACGAGGTGAGTCGTCCCATCTATATTAATGCCCCCATCTCCATATTCCTGTCTCAGGTAGGCTGCTGCAGGCTCAGCGGCAATGATGTACAACATGGGGGATAGGGGGCAACCCTGACAGGTGCCTCTGTGTAGGGACCATTTTGCGGAAAAGGTTCTATTGGTTCGTATCCTTGCAGTGGGGTTGGCATAAACCAGCTTGGTCCATTTCAGAAATACGGGGCCTATTCCCATCTTTGCCATGGTAGCGTATAGCCATTCCCACCTCACGGAATCAAAAGCTTTGGTGGCATCCAGTGACGCCACTGCAAGCTTCTGTTGTCTTCCCTCGGTACTATAAATGACGTGATGTAACCTACGCAGGTTCTCAGTGATGGATCGTCCGGGGACATATCCGGTTTGGTCTTGGTGAATCAACAGTGGGATCACTCTGCGTAGTCTGTTAGCGAGCAGTGCTGTGAGGATCTTGCAGTCTACATTTAGCATAGAGAGGGGCCTGTATGAGGCACAATCTGCCCCGTCCTTCCCAGGTTTGAGTAGGGGTATTATCACGGCCTCGCTCAGGGAATCCGGGAGGGCGTCACTCGAAGGCCTCATTATAGACCTGAGCTAATATAGGGGCGAGTGTTTCCTCATAGGTTTTATAGAACTCCCCCGGGAGGCCATCCGAGCCCGGGGTTTTCCCAGCTGGTAGCAATCTAATTACCACCTTGACCTCATCGGGAGTGATGGGCTCGTCAAGGGTCTCAGCCATATGCGAGTCTAGTTTAGGCAAGTCGATGACGTCGAAGGCGTCTTCGATCCCCGTGTCAGAGGGGGGGGTCTCGGAGTACAAGTTGTGATAGTAGCTAGAGAAAACCGAATTAATTTCCTGTTGGGTATGCACGGTAGTGCCGTCTGGTGTGAGCATGTGGCAAATGGGTGGCCTGGGGGTTTCCCTTTTGTAGAGCCAGGCTAAGAGTTTCCCGGGTTTGTCCCCCAGGGCTTGGACACTTTCCGTGTGTTTGGCGTAGCTTAGTTTACCTAGGGCTTCCCAGTGCTTTAGGCAGGTTTGTCTAAGTTCGGTAGTTTTAAGTAAATGATGAGGGGATGGGTCAGCCCTACCCTCGAGGGCGCACAGGTCTCTCTTGGCTCGTTCCAACAGGGTTGTGATGGATCTCTGGGCACCCCCAACTGCTGCGATCATCTCACCCCTCATGACCACCTTATATGCCTCCCAGGCGGTGCTCATGTATTTAACACTATGTAGGTTGTTCTGCCAATGTTCTTCAGTACCGTCTCTTATGCGCTCTCTGAATGCTGTATCAAGTAGGGCTTCGGCTCTCAATCTCCACGTGGGAATGGGGGGTCTTGGCGGGAACACCTCCCAGGTGACCAACAGGAGAGAGTGATCGGACAGTACCCTCGGCAAATAGTGCGCGTCAACAAACGCAGACTGTTGTATCTGGCTGAGAAAAATATAATCTAGCCTGGTATGCACGGCATGTGGTGGGGAGTAGAAGGAGTACTCGCGTTGCTCCAGGTGCTGGTCCCTCCAAATATCACTGAGTTGCAACTGTTGGACTAGTTTAGAAAGTATTTTGGCCGGGGGGAGGGACGATCGTGTTTATTGTCGGATCTATCCAGTAGAGGGTCAAGGGTGCAGTTATGGTCGCCTCCCCATATCATAATTCTGTCCATATATGGGGTGAGCCGTGTATAGAGGGAGTGGAAGAAGATAGTTGCGTTGTGGTTGGGTGCGTAAGTACTAACTAGGCATAGCTCTTTGCCCTCGATAGAGCCACAAACCACAACCATCCTCCCCTCGTTGTCCGATTTAGTACTAGTAAGCCTGAAGGGGACCGTGGGGGCAATCCAGATCAAGACCCCTCTGCCATAGGAGGAGTAAGCAGAACCCACTAGGGTGCCACGCCAGGTTTTGGCCAGGGCATCAAGCTTTTTGGCAGTTAGGTGCGTCTCTTGGAGCATGGCGATTCCGACCCTGCATCTCTTCAAGTAGGATTGGATGCATCGTTGTTTGACGAAGCTGTTCAGGCCTCTAACGTTCCAAGTAACGATCTTTACTGTGTCAGCCATAGGTGTTACGTAGACGGACGTGTGGGGCCAGCAGGACTCGGGATCTAATTAGTGCAGCAATGCATATCGAGTGCTTCCGTGGTCTTGGTAATTTCCATTTGTAGTTCCCAACTGTAATAATAACTCCCTGTTTCCCACCCCCCCATTAAATGTAAACAACCCAAACAAAGAACTAGCCCAGCGGGGTCACCCTCGTTATGACAATCCCGTTTCTTCTCCGTAAGACCGTGCATAGGTCTCCAGGTGCCCTACGGGTGGGTATGTACACCCAAAAAAAATGGAAGAAATTTTCCAGGGGGTGGAGTGAACCTTGACTCCAGTGTCTCCATGTTAGGATCTGATCAGTTGTGTGGAAGCTCAATTCGCCTGCTGGCGGGAGAAACGTTATCTCGGTTTCCGCTTTCTTTCCTCGACATCAGGTATTTGCAGTCCGTCCATCCAGTCTCTGGACTGCGGCGGAGTGTCGAACAGGTGTGCCCTATTGTTGTGCAGCACTTTGAGTCTTGAAGGGTACAGGAGCATATAACGCAACCCAGCTGCCTTCAGTCTGGCCTTCGTGTGTATAAACTGGGCTCTGTTCATTTGAACCTGGAAGGTATAATCAGGGTAGATAGCGATTGTGGCGGAGTCCCGTTTGATTTGACCACCTGCTCGGGAAAAGGCCAGGATTACCTCCCGGCCCCTGTAGTTAAGAACTTTTGCTATCACCGGCCTGGGTGGGGCACCCGGTGGAGATTTCTTAGCGAGGGATCTGTGGGCCCTTTCAATGGTGAAGCCTTGGGAGAGTTTACCAGCTCCCACCTCCTGTAGCATGAGGTTCTCTACATAGTTAGTGGGGTCGGAGCCCTCAGAACCCTCCGGCAGCCCGAGGAGACGAATGTTGTTACGACGGGCTCTTCCCTCCGCTTCCTCTGCCCTATCTTCCAAGTTCTTGACCCTTTGTTGGAGCTCGTCGACGTCTCGGAGGAGGTGCGTTTTGGATTCGGTATTTTCTTTGACTTGTGCTTCGAGCACCTCAGTCCTGCCGGCTAAGGAGCGGACATCCTGGCGCAGAAGGCCCAGGTCTATGGCAACGGCATCGATTTTATGTTCCATTGTTGTTTGGAGTAGTCTGATGGCTTCGAGGATCTGGGTGTTACTGGGTTCGGGTGTCGTCGTTGCCATAGGGTCTGATTGAACATTTGTGGTCACTCTGTTCAAGCTCTCAAGGTTCGGCGATTCGCTGGCTGCGTAAGTGTCCATGGTGGTCTGTCGCTGCTTGGGCCTGCCGTTTTTACCAGCCATCTTGTGAGCACACAGTCCACTCACGCCGAGGGCGCCGGTGGCGCAGGTGGTAGGCCACTAGTCACAGTCACGGAGGGGTGCTTTTCACTGTTGCTGCAGGGCCCAGGGCCGAGGTGAAGGTGTGAGGCTGCTCGGGTGTCCCAAGGGGACCCAGGGGTCGCTGTAGAGGGGGGAGAAGCTTCAACCCAGTGAGGCGGGAGACAGTGCCCGTTTCAGAAGTCAAGGACGGGGTAATACGCAGGCTGCTCGAAGGTGGTTGTTAAGCGGAAACCTGTGCAGTTCCCTCTGGGACCACTGCAAAAGATTTAGGCCTACAGGTGTTTGGCAGTAAACCCACTTGGTAGCAGTCTGTACCACACAGATTCACTTGGTAGCTGTGGCTGAGCAGTCAGACTTCCCTCAAGAAGAGTTAGGCAGTATGTGGAGTATACAAGATAGGGCAATTTACACAGTAGAACAAGCAGACACGGAACAGAGCTTGGGTGTAAAGATATATAGTTATTTATTTATAAAAACACATCTATGAAAAACACACTGGCACTAATACGGCAAACAACTTCAATTACAATTACTATAAGTATCTCATTCCTCTAACAATAGTTCGACAAGTCTAGGTTCAACGGCACCACTTATTTGCAGACAGAGGTGAATGCTTTAACCTAGATGGCACTCTAATATTCGTTAGAACGGGAGAGAAAAGGCAGGGTATGAAACCAACTCGGTACCAACACTTTTACGAAGCAAATGCAAGGCAAGTAAGGCAGGGTCTACTGTGGATCACAAAGTTCAGAGGCCAGGCCCACTCGGAGAGAGGCAAGGCGATATGTCCCAACAAGTGTCACAGTGGAAATGCACTTCGAGTCTTTGTAGCAAATTGTCACAGAAAGGTTGGACCAGTTTAGAACACAAAGTTAAGAAGGTCTGGCGGCGACCCGATGGAGAGGCAAGGATTAAGACACCTCACGCTAACCGTCACAAGGGAAGCCAGGCGGACACGGTACCTTGTATGTGGAGAGACAGCTCCGGCGGGGGCAGTTGTTCCTGGTTGTGGATGCAAGTCGGGGCTTTGCCAAGAGATGAGATGGTCTCGTCGTCGAAGGAAAGTTGAAGATCGTTGCACCACCAGGGAAGAGACCAGCTGCGGAGTGCTCCCTCACAAGGCACCACCTTTTGGTCGCGGTATGGGCTAGTGGCTATCCGGTTGCCGGGGTGCTCAGCACGGGCAATTCGACCACTATGCCCTGGAAGCGAAGAAAAAGCAAAGGGACTGGTTGTTCCCACCAGTCAGGGGAAGAAGACTCTCCAGCCGGGAGATCTCCTCTGTCGTTGGGAAGTGGTGAGACGGTTCAGCGGGGCTCCACCGGAGGTGTCGTCGTTGCAGATCGGCTCAGCTTTACCCTCGTCGGATTCTTAGGTCCTGTGGTGACTTCTGAAGATCCAGTCCCAAAAGCCCTGCTTTTATGCGGCAAACACCCATTCATTCAGCCTAGCTGTCAATCAAAACACGCTAAGTGGTGAGCGGGGTGGCTCACCACTTGGGCCAATCACACCAGAGTGCGACTTGAGTTGGCAAGGCAACTCAGTCCAGGGTGCCTAAACCCCCTCCCACACCTCCTGTGGTACCCAGACAGAATGGCACCAATCTGGAGGGCTTCTGTGTAGAAGCCCGCCAAAAGTGGAACAAAGGGCTCAACCTTTGGTTTGGAGTTACAGAGGTGAACACAGACGCCATTTTAAAAACCGAGTTCTGGCAGAAAATACCGACCGGTAGATTTATTTAAGACAAATAAACCGGCGGTATGTTAGAGACTAACGGGAAAAAGTATTAGCCTCCAACAATGGGAAGAATCCCATAGAGTTATATTCGGGGTCGAATATAACAAGTAGTTTCCACTGCCACCAGCCAAAACTCGACGAGGGGGGACGGGACAGTGCCCCCTCGAATAACAGACCCAGGGGTAATCGAATTACCCCTACTAGTACGTCCACAATAGGATGGTTTGTACTAGTTCTGTTAGTAAATTTAGGTCTAGTAAAGCCAATGGTGACTTTACATGCCCTGGGAGACAGTAGTCAGTCCCAGGGTATGGAGTCTATGGTGGGGATCCTCTAGGACGCCCCAGTGTTACGGCATGGAGGGTGCGGTGTAACACACATAGTAAAACACATGAGACCCTATGGAGTAAAAGACCCCATAGCCCATAGAACACATTGACATTCAAAGGAATTAACCACATTCATGTTCAAGAGGGGGAGAAAAGACTCTCCCTCTTGGCAGGATGGACAAAAACAAACTCCAGGAATCCAGCCAGCAAAGCTGCTGGGGGACTCACTAGGTTAGGAAATTCAGCCTAAACAGAGAATTCTCCCTAACAGTGGTTAAGCTCCGATCCTCGCCGTATTACAATTGTTTGGCACCCCCTTTCTGTGGTGAGTGAGCAGTGGGGCCTTTAGGCGGTGGTTTTTGGGCACCAAGGTGGGGCTCTGTACATCCGAGGTGGTGGGGTCAGGGAGTTGCGCAGTGCCCACACCCCGTCCTGTGGGTGTAATCAATGTTGGGTGGCGGGAAAGCTATGGCCGCCCGTGGGCTCACCAGTTCTTGTGGGTGCACAGTGCGCCGGGCCTGGGCCGCCCTCGGTTTGACTGCAGGGCGCAAGGTGGTTCCAGGCGACGGGGGACTACTGGGATCCACTCCTGCGACACTCCCTGATTTAGATACGCATTGGCGGGGGGGGCCGAGGTCCCAACAACTCGGGGAGGCAAGCCCCGCAGCAGGGGGATGGAGCACTATGCGACCGCGGGTCCTCTATCGCTCCGCTCCTGAAGCAAGAGCCAGGGCTGGTTACCCCCCGCCCCGCTTACCTTCACGGCACCGGCCGGCCGCTGGTCTTGTCAGGGCTACGCTGGGCTCTGCGGGGCTCCGCCACGCTCCGCGGGCAGGACGCTGCTGGATGAAGGCCCAGAGGGCTGGCCCGTTCCGTCTGCGAGCAGAGTTGCTCCGCTCCTCTCTCTCGACCCCGGTGCAGGCTGGCTGGCTGCTCCGGCTCCCCTGTGCGCTGTGGTGGGCGACGTCCTCTGCGGTGCAGGCGCGCTCCGGTCCCTCGAGGCTCAGGACGCGGGAGCCGCCATTTTAGTTCTCAGCTCCGGCACTGTTGACTCGGCGTATGACGGCGTTAGTTGTCCCCAGCCGTCTGAAAGATGGATCAAACGATTGCGGATGGGATCCGGCGACGAATGGTGCAAGTTGCAACGTTTAAAAGTTAGCAGAAATACATGAAAAACAGCTTATGATGGCACATCGGCGCAGAGCTCACAGGAGACACATCCGCTCTACATGGCAGTTAGCCACACCCCCACCAACACTGGTTTGTTATTACTTCAATTTCAGGTTTATTCATTAGGTCAAGCTACTGATTTTTGACTGATCCTATTGAAGGAAACATAAAATTAGCAGGAAATGCATGTACGCAATTCACATCTCTACATGAGGGAGCGGCAATATATTTGCAGGTATGCTGCTGCATTTTATTTTCCTTTATCCAACGACTAGTATTTGGACACGTTATGATGTGACGCTTTATTGCTATCCATTTTATTTACAGCAAGTATTTGAACTGGATTTGGCCTTTTTGGTATGAGTGTGCCTCTCTCTTAATTTAGGGGACTTGGGAAGCCACGCATTGGTACATGGTCAGCATTGGTGCTATCACATATATTGTGACAGCTAAATAACTCACAATGCAACACCCATAATGGGTCAATTCAGCATGTCACTCATAGTGGCAAATCGTACTGGGTTCATTTTACTAAGCACAGTGCTTAATCCACTTGATCCACTGTATAGAGTAATTCCCAACTCTATGCCTTAATTTAATCCAATTATCCACCATGTTAAGTATATCTGTAGTCAAAGATTTGTCCTCTTAGGGTTGGTTTAATTGGAGAATGGTGAATTTTGTCTCTACTTTGGCCTCATGTTATTTCTTTCTCAAATCGTTTTGCATGTGACCTTCATTCACTTGAACCCTCCAATCTGCAATTGGAATGTGGTATGTGTTTTGTTAATGAATACTGAGGATCACTTGATGTATTATTTTGTTAATGTGTGTCATTTAATCTCCAATTGGATAACTATTTACTCTATTTTGTATCTCAAACTGTGGCATTTTATGATGTGTTAATTTGTGAAATGTGGGACTTATACAGCCTTGAAGACGACCCGTAGGTCGAAACACGTGTCGGCTGTCCAAACTTCGAATAAACACATTTATCTAAAGCGAATATATACGATTTGTAGAAATCTCTTAATCAAGACATATTTTGATTACTGCATAACATATTGTGCAAACGTGAGTGTGTGGTCCCTACCCACCATCCACAATCCTGCCTGTTTAATTTGGCCAGCTCTTGCTGGATGAGCTGGAGGGTTTTGAGATAACGCTGCCAGTTATACAGAATGTGTCAATGCTGTCTATATATTTTAAGAAATGGTCAAGAGCGCACAGTATATTTTTATCGAATCCACAGCTCTTTAATCCTATCATCTTGATGAGTGGCTGCGCAGAGTCTTATGTGTTCCTGTTATGGCTGATGATAAACCAAGCACTAGACTGTGGCCCTGCAGTTTGCTGGTCAGTCGCGGCCAGTGTCAAAACTGGCCTCAATTACTTTAACCAACAACATTAATTAATTGATGGTGGTTTGAAAGGGAGCAAAGGTGTGGTTTGTTCTGTTATCGGTGGGATTCAGTGTCCTGGGAAGGGTGGCATCAAAGATGTATTTCCGTTCACCGGATCCCAAAATTAGCAGCATTTGGACATCAATTTCAGGTCCAGGCCGAAAGGGACAGAGTAGGATATCTCCTGACTGCACTATGAGTGGCCATGAGCCCAGCTCAGTTAGGAGATGGAGAGCTCTATTGGGCTCTGGCAATACTTAGAAAAAAGAGGAAAACCACCTTCCAAATGGCGATCTTGGGTGCCACAGGGTGCTGAACTAGATTACCAGAAGGGAAAAGTAGGCAGGGAGGCTGATTAATGCTGAAAAGCAAAGTGATGAACACTTTTCAGGAAGGTGAGAAGCAGGTGGGCTTGTGATATCACCTAATTTCGATGTAAACAAAAAACAACAACACTTAAAAATGTCAACGGATGTGTAGTGCAGTTTGCAATTCTACAAATGTCCGAAACAATGAAGCGAGTATAGCCATTTAAGAAAGTAATTCAAAATGGAAATGCTAGTCCACGAACGCTTGGATTGCAGACACAGATGGCTGAGCTTTTGAATGTTTAGGGTTGTGCCTGCAGCAGAGTGCCACTGACTAAAAAATGGTATCTCTTGAATATTTCAGTGATAATAATTAACCGCGCAAGAAGCCTCTTGGGTACTCCTTCCATGGCCACGCTGTGTATAATTCCGAGAGCGTTTAAAATCTCTTTGACCTTTCTTAGAAGACGACAATTTGGAATTACATTATTTTATGAAATGTGTCAACTTCCCTGCGCGTAGCCAAAGGAGGACTTTGCGAAGTTGTAGCTTGCTTCTCAGGCATATCAAAAATTATTCAGCAATGCCGAATTCGAAAATGCCAGAATCGGTCAAATAATGATACCCATCCGCCCCCCTACTTACTTGTTTGTGGCACACCTTGCTGTGTGCCGCCGACTCCTCCATTCCTCTGCGACGGCGGTTCCCTTCACTTATGTGGATGGGAACCTGAACCACAGGGTCCCTATCTTCCTCTCTTTCTTTATTTGTGTCCTTTCTTCTCGAATGCCCCCCATTCCATTGCAGTGAACAAGCGTGCGGGGGACACCCTGCAAACCATACTCATCTTGTTCACTATAATGGCACTGAATGGAAGATTTGTTTGACATTTTCGGCTTTCGAAATTTTCATTCAGCCGAAATTCGAAAAAAACTCCCATTTGTTTTTTTTTAATCGAAATTTGAATCTGATACCGTTCAATGGTACATGGGGTTCTGGTCCGTAAGACTGCATCAAAACAGGACGTTTTTAATGTGGTATGGAACTGTGATGTGCCGCCTGGCAAGTCATCTGGGCAGCAGTAGGTAGGTAGAGCTGGTCTCACACAAGTCAGCAGGAGATGTATTGTCTTCTTATCCATTGATAGATAAATGGTTAAGTAGGGAGTTAGGGTTCCATGGGCCCCATTATAAGTTTGCCGGTCCGGTAACTACGATACGGGAAGCTTGCCGGTACTGTAGTTACCGGACGGCAAACTACGTGTCTGCTCGCAGGTGCCTTTTCTCCCCAGGTCGGACCTGGCGGGCGGAGCTGCAACCGCGAGCAGAGCATGTCGGATGCACCGGCACCATTCTGAATGGTGCCGATGCATCCGACCTCCCCATTCCCATTGAGCCCTATGGAGCTCAAATGGGAATGGGGAGCATTTTGGTCCGACGACCGTGAATAGGCAATTACCGGGTCCGGCGGGGCCATAATGACCCAGTAATTGCCCATTCGCGGGTGGCGGAAAAAATTGCAAGGTTTTACCGGCATGGCTACCGCCAAACATGTAATGAGGTCCAATGCCTGCTTGAGCAGTACTTTACTGCACATGCATTTACCGTACAACGTTTTGCACATCACCCCTACCTTCGCAGTGCCCCTCTTCGCTGTGCGATCGTGTGACATGGGTAAGTGTGCACTCCCTGGGCCCCACCATGGGCCCCACCCTGATTCCCCTTTACAATCCCTGGAAGGGGAGGATTCCCCCTTCACATCCTCTACCCCTAATCCTGGCCAAATCCAAGTGTCGACCCAGGGTCAAACAGGGGCATAAATTTGTCTGGGGCACCAATAAATAAGGGGACCATATTTGCAAATGGCAAGTCATTCCTTTTGTGACAGACTGTTTGAGTGGTACCCAAGGTAGATTGCTTTGATAAAATGCAAAGCAAATTGTGCATTTAAAGAATATGTATTCAGCAGCAGTGGTCAAAACTACTAGTCGTATAGTGAAGTAACTCATCAAACTGGCCATCAAAAAAGTGGCCCACTTTGACCAAAAAAACGGGCCCACACCAGCATTTGGAGTTTTTGGCTTTGGCATTGCCCTTTTGCACTATAGGCTAGTCCGAGCCTGTCTCGACCCGTCCACTATCCTCCTTTGCGACTTCCGTGTCCCGTTGCATTCTATGCAGTACTCAGAACACAATTACTGGTGCAGAGCCAGATGTCATGCCTGCGCCATGTGCGCCTACATTGGCAATCAAAATGGACAAATTGGTATTCATTTATCTGTCGAAAACTGATATTCACTTCTTGGACTTTATTTCCTATTTGCGAAACTACACTTACGACAATGCACTTGACTACAACCATCGATTCCTGGCCCTTTCTATTCGTCATCTTCGGAACAACAATCCCCAGAAGCCTTAGGGATTTGCTCTGCTTCCACCAGCTCAGGAAAAGGGAGGGAGGTGGCCGATTGTCTGCAGGTGTGCTTAGCCAGGTGCTACCAATTAGCCTGCCTCTGTGCTGGGCTGGGCAATATAAAAGCTGCTGCCTGCAGGGGCTCAGTCTCTTGCATTAAGAGTCCTTCCAGCACCTTTTTGCTTCGAGCTACGTATCTTTGTATGCGGTTCCTCTGCCAAACAGCCGACCACGCTCCGCTGCTACCTTCAGTCCTTGCCTTCCAGGATCCAGCCTTTGCAGCCGATCCCGCTCCGCTGCTACTTTCTGTCGCCTTCCAGGCTCCAGCCAAGCAGCCGATCACACTCAGCTGCTACCTTCCGCCATTGCCTTCCAGGCTCCTGCCTTGCAGCCGATCAAGCTCGGCTGCTACCTTCCGCCTTTGTCTTCCAGGCTCCTGCCTTGCAGCTGATCACGCTCCGCTGCTACCCTCCACCATTGTCTCCCAGGCTGCTGCCTTACAGCAGATCACGCTCTACTGCCTTCAACCTACAGTCTTCGTCCGCTGTGCTTCCAGTCTAGCAACCTTCTTCAATCCTGCTGCAGCCTTCTACAGTCAGCGGCCCTACTCCCCTGGGCTCACTCCTTTCTGCCCACACCCTTCTGGGCTCCTTGCCGTGCAGCCTGCTTCACTCCTCTACCCTAAGCCCTTTCCCTCGGGGCTTCCTACCTTACAGCCCTGCTCCTTTAGGGCTTACCCATTGCTTCCCTGCTTTCCTGAGCTTTCTACCTTGTACCCTACCGTCCTCTGCTATCCACATCAGTTTACATTCATTACTTACTTTCGGTTATTCCAGTTCCCCTGTTTCTTGACTGCTGCTCCCTTGCTTTCTTCCTTGTTTTCAACCCTCAGTTCTTTCTCCCTATCCAAGCCTGTTCTACGGCTTTCCTTTTATTTCCTTCTGCTAGTTTGCTATTCGACTTCCTTTCCCTTGGATTTATCTGTTAGTGTCTTCTCTTGTACTGTTTGTAGACCCCTTGTACAGAGCTTGTCTGTTGGTTTCCGTCAGGCAACCTCTGCCCCTTCCCTTGTCTAGTATCTACGTTACAGACACCCATAGCTGTTGTTCCAAGCCATGAGCAAACAGCGTGGGCCTCTGTTATAGTAAACTGTGCAGAAGGTTAGAGTTTTCCTAAGGTTCGTGGAATACTCTTTTCCTATATCTGCATACACCCCAAGAGGGAATACATTCTGTACCTTTTTCCTTATTACACTTGCTTGCTCTTCGTTCTCCTTTCTTTCAGCTGCGTGTGTACTTATCGGTTCACTTTACTTTGGCACAACCACCCAAACCCTTCCTGGGTGTCCTGTGCCACTCTTAATAGAGTGCCATCCTTGATAGAGTACAAGAGCCAAAAATGTCTTGTTCCATAGGCAGGAAAGGCACACACAGACCAAGGCTGCTTTCCTTTCGGGTTAAGAAACCTTTTAAAAAATCTACAGTTTCCCTAAAGACAGCAAACAAGAACTTTAGTTTAAAGAACAGTCTCGCCTCAGTAAACAAAGATTTACAAGCATGGTACTACACTCACTGGCTTGCTGACCCTTCTTCCATGTATAACTATTATGACATTTGCGACTATGATCCGCAGTCCTTATCTGTTGAAGAGCTACAACAAGATAATGAATTCTTGCAGACTTTGTTAGCCCAAACAGTGGAAATCACTCCTACGCCTTCTGGCATTTCTTCTAACACTGCTATAGTCAAAGATATTGCACTCATTGTGACTGACCCTCAACCAGAGTACGTTGTTTCCCAAGTGAACTGCTTAAGATCAGTTTGGCAAGCTGCACAATCTCCCCAGACCACTGATAACACTCATTTAACAGGCCAAGACATTCAGTATCCTAAGGTTAGTCCTGCTGGTCCTGGGTACAAAAGACCAATACTGACCATCGGTTGTCTTAATGCTTCCCCAGTAACTTGAAGTGGGAAAATGGAAAAACAGACTCTCCTCTTTCCCCTCTCGCGCCTGGCCTAAAGGTTCACGGCCCAAGCACCCGCCACGAGAAGAGTTTGCCCATCTACCAGACGACCAGATACCCTGGTACAGGAACATACGGATGTGTCCATCTGCTTGCCCAGCAGCCCGCCCTGCCCATGCCGATGCCTGCGGCATGGATCAACTGGACTAAAACTATACGTCGTTAGAGATGCCATGACGACCTAGCCAACGGATAGCACACCTGTGCCAACATACACACTGGACACTCCCGCACCAATCTACATGAAGAATATACTCAGTGCTATGACGTAGGCGACAGACATACTCACGGACGTGCATCTTTATTATTTTCCATATAGGCTTTCAGAAATGCAGAAACGCAAGACGCATCATGAACTCGCCTAAAGAGCTTGCTTACGCTTCTCCTACACTTGGGTGCCATAATGAGAATTATAACGAAGACACGATACTGGTCCTAAGACAATATGAGACTATAACCTAAAGCGCCTGTGCACCAGACGGTTCCACCTATATACTAGGCCTGATTAGGCCGCAAGCAAGAGCTCCCGTGGACGTTAACAGAACAAGAGTCAGGTTTCTGATCCTGCAGAATGAGCCTGGGGAAAGCAGACAGCCAAGGTCGTAATGTTGCAAACCCACATTCCAAAAGCAGACCATCAAGGGCACGATGTTGCAACCTCGCACGCCGCGCACTAACATCAAAGTCGCACCTGCAATTAGACCAGGCACACTGTGGAAAAACAATATTAATTGTGCAGAATTCTGCCTCAAACACGGTCCCATCCCACGTGACCAAGCCGAACCTGACGAGATGCCAAGCCCAGGAGGAAGGAGGCGTCTGGATCCCTCGTTACAAGACACAGGCAGATACAGTTGAAAGGATCAATGGACATCTGCAACGATGGGAGTAGTCGGCCGTCTAGCTCACGAATAAGTCTTCACATTGTCTGCATGTACCAATAGTGAAACATTGTTGCAAATTGCAGGTACACCGAGAGCTGGGAACAGCGATGGTCCCAGGCTGGGAAGCTCACGGGCGCACCAATCAGAACATGGGGCTCTTATCACTGACGCCATTAACATCAACCAACCATTAGGAGTCCTCATGTAACAATTCTCGTGTATCTAATTGTAGGGACAACCCAGATATATCACCTGACTAGCCCTCAGCCACTCATATTATTCTCTATACGTATGCTATACTAACCCTACCACTCGAGCAACCAATTAAGAGTGGTGATAGGTTTTTTGTTAATTTTCTAAAGTGACGCAGGTAGCGCGTCATACTACAGTAAAAAGGGCCTGCGAGCCCCACGATTGTGTGTGTGTCAGGTCAGACGTGTATGATCCTTGACCCATCCCTGCCGTTTGTGTTTAATAAACAGCAGAGTCACATTGCTTCTTGTGTGTGTCTCATACTCTATCTCTTTTGGGATATACGGGAGGAGTTGGGGCCTCCCTGCCCGGAGGTCTGCGGACGGCCCGGCCGACCCCGGCAGAATTTCCCCCTGACAAGTTGGAGGCACTGCTGAGATCTGTTTAAGATCGGCATTTTTTACTTTTACTTTTTCCAGGCACTCCAGTTGCGAGAAGGCCCGGCGGCGCGGCCCCCTCTGCCGTTGCCCCCTTCTGAGGACTACAGGACCATCGCGGAACTGCGAGAAGACCGGACAGCGCAATCCGAATATTGGCCCTCGGGAGCCGGTTGAGAAGTATCCCGCCCGCGGTTGGCGAGTGTCCAGACGTGGTCCAGACGAGGGGAGGTGGCGAGCCGCTTGGAGGGGTGCACGCAGTCGAGCGGCCCCGCATCAGGAGAACTTGGTGAGCATGCCACGCACAACAAACAATGTGAAGTTGTGAGGGAGGGAGGAAGAATTAAATACGGGAGGCGGGAGGTGTTGCACAGGTGAACGGCGAAGGTTTGATAGTTTAGTGTTAGAAATAGAATGAATGATAGTTGAACGAGCGCGAGAGCAGTTGGCAACGTAACGCGAGAGAAGGGGGCGGAGCACGAAAACATCACGTGCGGCCGCTCATAGAAACTGATTGGCCTAGGCCGCTAGTACATGTAAGGGTGTGTGTGTGTGTGGTTTCCTACGATTTGGCATTTATTGATCAAAGAGTAGATGAGGATCCCTATTGTTCGAGCAAGACACTCGATAGGTAGATGACGTTTCCCTGTAGGCGGTAGCTAGTTAAGTTGCCTAAATACGGAAGATAATTGGCTGGTTAAGCCCTCCTGTCGAGGGGCGTATCACACGCGAGGCGACGCAGCGTGCGCAGTCCGATTATAGTGTTGATTTGGTTACCTTGTTCCAGGAGTGATAGGAAGACAGCTGTGGGGTTAACGGGGGTAGATTGCAGGTGTATTTTGGATTTAAAGAGTATATGAAGAACTTACCAGTAGCTCTACGTGATCGGTGACGTCACCAATAGGGTTTTCATAGGATATCGCAAACACGAGGCACCCTCGTTGTGAGAGTGTAGAGAAAGAGAACGGTGGTAAGGGAGTAGAAACGGAGATAAACGGTAAAACGAGTTGATCAAGAAAAGGTGAAACGGGGAACGTGGCTGCGCACGGAGAACGCCGGCCACGGCAAGTGTAGAAGGGGGAGGGGGACGTAAAAACAGGATGATTGTATAAGCACGTAATAAGGGGTACGCAGCCGCAGGGGGCTACGTGCGCCTCGGCCGCAGGGGGCCGTAAGGGTGTTGTATAAAGGAAGAAGGGCAGAGGAAAATGTACAAATGTGACATACTATATTTTTATAAGTTCCCTTAAGCAGACTATCGTAAGTCCCCAAACTTACGGGGCCAGGTAACGATATAAGGTTGTATATTGTAAACTACTAGTGGGATAAACTGACACCAGATTAAGGGAGGGTAGCGAGTGGAGTGCTACTATGTCATACGGAACAGGATCAGGAGGGTGGGGGAACACCCTCACTACGCCACTACAATACATATGCACAACACTGCCACCCCATAGGGAGAAACTGATTAAGTATAGCATAGAATGGACCCAGGGGACGGATAACAAAATGCTAACACCGTGGCCGCCTAACGGTAGCTTCGATCCATATGCCCAACATTCACTATTAAATCATCTGCACAATACATATAAAGGGAAGAAGTTGGCAAACCACATGGAGGTGTTTAACTTATGGAGGATGTTCCAGGGGTCCCGACCAGGACCAAATGGAATATTCACTATGGGGGAAATACCAAAAGAAACAGAGATTAAGGAGGAAGACGAGAATGGGAAACAGGGGTATGAGGACCCAAAGAACACGGGGAACAGAGGTGAAGGAGGAGAAAAGAATAATAAAGCAGATGAAATAAAAAAGGAACCGAGCAATGATATACCCATAGTAGCGGGAGTAAAAACAGAGGAAGGGGGGTTGTACCCTTTAAGAGAATTGGGAGAAATAGAAAGAGGACAGTTAAGGGCGGCTGAGGGATACTCGAACCCGGCATACAGCCCTCCACCATATATGGCTCATAGGAAAATGCCAGCAGGGGAAGGGAGGACTGGAGAAGACCAGTCTATGGAGATAGGAAATGATGAATGGGTAGCTGCACAGATATTATTAAAATTACGAGGTTCATTAACGGGAGAAGAGAGGGAGGTAGTGAAGAAAACAGACGAGGATAATACCAGGGAGAGTGAATTGAGGGGGGAAGAGCTGTTAAGACAAACGGAAGAGATTTTGGAGGAACAATTAGCAAAACTAAGGGATGAACAGAATGAATTGACCAAGCAGCTTGGGAGGGAAGAGAGAGAGAGAGCGAGGAAAAGGAAAGAAGGTAAGAACGAAGTGGAAAAAATAAGGGAACGAACTGAGGAGCAAAGGAGAGAAGCTGACAGGGTAAAAGCAGCAGCAGAAAGGGTATCAAGAGTAATACTGCGGGAAAAGAAAAGGGAAGAAGAAGAAAAAGAAAAAGAAATGGCAACATGGAGAAGGAGGTTACTATCAGAATCAACTAAGAAATACGAAGAAGAGAGGGTGATGGAGAGTATAGTAGAAAAAGAAAGGGCGAAATGGGAGAGGGAGAAAGAGGATCAGAGAATATTAGAACAGATGAGAAGTGAAGTGATGGAGGAATTGAAAAGGAAGAGGGAGGAGAATAATAAGGAGATGGAGGAAAGGTATGAAGGAGAAAGAGGAGATAGGGGAAAAGACAGTGGAAGATGGGGGAATATATATCATGACACAGAAGTAGCAACAACATCAGCACAAAGGGGAGCGGTTGACAAAAGAGAAAGAGGAGAACTGGACCTAATAGATTTACAAACAGTAACGATCAGGGGGGAAAAGACCGAGTGGGGGATGCCGTTTATAAATAGCTTTTGTAGTGAGGAAGAGAGAGTGGAAAGTGAAGGGAGGAAGAGTGAAAGGGAAAGCTTAGATAAACTATACATCACCCGGACCAATATGGACTCACCATGGATCAGTAGGAGAAAGGATGAGATGGAGAGAAGTGAAGGGGGAAAAACAGGAGTAGAGGAAAGACGGGCAAATGAGGACGCAACATCCCCATCCCCATCATCTCCATCACGCCCTCCCCTATCGCACCCTACAGGATCAACCACCTCCCGTTCGTTACGCAAAATAAAACTAGCTCCCTTCACAGACGAACTGACACCCTATACATGGCGGCTTAGAGACCTCCCTAGTCGCAGGCAGGAAAGAGGTGTACACATGCCCACATTAAATACAGAGGAAGATGGAAGAAGGGGAAAAGTTGGAGAAGAAAGGGGTATGAGCAGGGGAAATACAAACAAAAGTGAAAATGCGGAAGAAAGAGAAGTGGAGGAAGGGTGTGAGGACTCAATATTATGGAACACAAAGGGTGAAATGGAGCATAATTTAATGCCACTGTTGGAGAGAGGTGGGGTTAGACCACAGTATGTTCCTTGGAAGCATAACGATAAAGAAAATAACAAATGTAGGCTCCCATCATTAAGTGGAGGTGCGGGTAAATGGATATATGAAATGGAAAAACACACCGCAGGACAGAAGCTAGCAGTAGGAGATGTAAAGGGCCTTTTAATATCAATATTAGGGGATAGAGCGGATGACATATGGAAAAGAGCGGGATTTCATGGGGTAACAATAACAAATACATTGCACGATGGGGCACCGTTCGCAAACTGCAGACATGCACTATGGCAGGCATTGAGGGTACAGTACCCAGACACCTCAGACATAGGAGCAATTACATCTCGCAAAATGCATGAGAACGAAGATCCTGTTGATTATATTCAGGAAATCCAAGAGAAGTGGCGCATGGAAACTAGAGAACAATGGGATAAAACATCAGCAATATTTTACCATATACTGATACAAGGGCTCCCGGAAGGAGTTCAGAAACAACTAAAGAAGGTAGTGGGAATGGAAGCAAAACCATGGCCCAAAATACAACTGACTATAGTGCATCATTGTAGGACATGGCAAGGAAAAATGAAACAAAAGGAAGAAGACAGGAAAACGGAAGAGGCTAAACTAGTACAGAAAAAGCTTACCAAGTACACAATGGAAGGGGCACTAATAACTACACCTCCAACAATGACCCAAAGCCCCACACAAGTAGTGGCTGCACAAGATTCCTCACAAATACCACCTTCACAGATTACAACACAACAGGTGCCGCCACTCCAACCATACACGCCCAACTTGGGAGGAGGATACCCAATGCAAGGAGCTGGATATTATAATTATAACAGGGGGGGAGGAGGACATATGAGGGGGAGAGGGTACGGGTATGGTACCCAACCGCAGGTGGGAGGATTTAGAAATTCCTATCCCACAGGGCAACCAGTATACCAGGACAACACCGGGAGCTTTCCATGGCAGAATAGTGAACCACCGGTGTGTTGGAGCTGTGGACTATTGGGGCACATGTCACGCACGTGTAGAGTTAGACCAGGAACACCATCATGGAATAGTGAGGGACAACCACGGCCCGCACAAGTACAGCAAGGCATACCACAACAGCAAATGTTGCCACAAGGAAATGAACAACAACAACAATTAACACAACAACAGCCCCAACCATTGCCACAACAACAGGTAGCGATCACACAACAACCACAAATACCACAAACGCAATTGGGTACGGTGACGGTTTTGGGACACAACCCTTATACCGGGAATGGCCAGTCGTTGTACCCCCAATAGGACAGCCCACAGACGGCCTTGGTGTGTCCCATCCTATCAGTAACACCTAATAGTGCGGAGGAACCACGCATAGAGGTAACGATAGGTGACAAAAAATTATCATTCCTTGTTGACACTGGGGCGACCCGGTCTTGCATAAGGGAAGGTAAATTTAAGATGTCAGGTGAGACCATGAACACCCCAGGATTCTCTGGGGCTAGAGGGTTGGTTCCCTTTACTGATAACATTCCCTTATCTATTGGAGATTACGATCTGTCAGTTCCACTTTTATATTATAGTGCTTCACCAGTAAATATACTGGGGAGAGATATAATGAACAGGTTGAATATGACGATCTCCTTTACTGAGGACGGCATAATTTGTTCTACTCCAGGGATTAACATGCTCACAGCACGGCAAATTATGCAGGCATACTGTGGACAGACAGCGATTAGGGCGGAGCCAGTAGACGGTGAACTGTTCCAGTATGGAACCGACATGGCAATTGCATGGATGCCAGGGATAGAAGGGAAAATATGGAGAAGGCCAGCAGCCTATGTGTTCAGACCAGAAACACCTGTTAATGAACAAGAAGGGAAGGTGGTTTCAATGGATATAGAGAGCATTATTGCAACAGCTGATTATATTGCTGTACATGCCCAAGACAAAGAAGGAAGAGCATGGAGGGCAGTGATAGCATTAGCAGAAGGATGTAGGCTCACCCAGGTGTCAGATGAAGAGCTGTTTTCAGATGAAAAGGAGGAAGGTGAAATGGTGTTTATGATGAGTGTGGAAATATGGCTAAGATTGGCCTACAAACAAGTAGCACAGAAAATTGCAATGGCACTTGAGGCACCCACATGCACCCCGGTCCCTTTCTTTAAGGATGATATGTCAAAGGTACCCAAATCATTGTGGACTACTGGCCCCTATGACGTGGGCTGCATAAAAAGTATAGGGGGAGTAAAAATAAAATTGAAAAAAGGTGCAATACTCCCCAGAGTAAAACAGTACCGACTATCAAAAGAGGCAGATGAGGGCATATATGAAACCATAATGGCCCTTATAAATAATGGTATATTGGTCCCCTCAGAATCACCATGTAATACGGCTGTGTACCCAGTGCGCAAGGCTAAAGGAGGGTCTTGGCGCTTTATACAGGACCTCAGGCCCTTGAACAACATAGTAGAAGCGGAATATCCCGTAGCTGCAAACCCGGCCACAATATTGTGTGGCATTCCAGCAGAAGCATCACGATTTACAGTGATCGATCTTAAAAATGCTTTTTTCTCAATACCATTACACCCAGACTCACAAGATCTAACGAGCTTCACTTACAGAAACGCTAAGTGGAAGCACACCAGACTACCACAAGGGTATTGTGAATCACCTTCAATTTTCAACAGAGTGATACAGATGGATTTGGGTAACATTGAAGTAGAAAGCACGGTGTTGCAGTACGTGGATGACATAATAATTTGCAGTAAAAACAAAAAAACATGCAGAGAGGACTCATTAAAGATGTTGACAATATTGGCTGACAAAGGTTACAAGGTAGACATGGAAAAGATACAGTACTGTCAGGAACAGGTACTTTACATTGGTCAGCTTATATCCCAACATGGAAGAAAGATCGCACCACAAAGAGCACAAGCTATTTCGGCCACTCCAATGCCACAAACTGTAAGGGAACTGCAGCAGTTCCTGGGGCTCTGCAACTACTGTAGAGCTTGGGTATTTGATTACAGTTCATATATAGGGCCCCTGCTTGAGGCGTTACGGGAAGCTAATAAAGGGGAGAACAAATTGGGGTGGACGAGGGAAATGAAAGAAGCTTTTGATGAATTAAAAGATGCAATATCAACTGCTCCGGTGCTGGCATCCCCAGACTATGAGCGGTGATTTTTTATATTTTCACATTGGGACTCAGCAGTAATGAAAGCCGTGTTGGCTCAAAAAACAAGCATGGGCTACAAACCAGTAGCATTTTACAGTGGCCACTTAGATCCTGTAATGTTAGGCCACTTCCCCTGCGAACAAGGTCTCGCCGCAGCCGCTTTTGCGGTAGAGAAAGCATCAACAATAACCATGGGGTGCCCGACTACACTATTTGTGGAACATGCACTTTTTGCAATATTGAATAAACCTAAATCTACCCTAACCACGCAAAGGGCATCAGGTTATGAGATCATTCTATCCAGAGCTGAACTATCAATTGTTAGATGTAGCACGGTCAACCCTGCAAGGTTCGTAGCAGAAGTAATTGAGGAAGGAGACTATGCCCATGACTGTACTGAAACAACTGAAATGTACTCATGTACTAGAAAAGTTGAGGAAAACGCACTAGAGGGGGGTGAGCTGTTATTTATTGATGGGTCATCAACCATCGATCAGGGGGATGGTGTGAGGAGGACTGGGGCAGCAGTGGTGAAAATGATGGAGGTACCGGTGTGTGTGGCAGTGAAATGTGTACAATTACCACAGCATTACTCCGCTCAAGCAGCTGAACTGGTCGCACTGATCTTGGCGTTGAAGGAAAGCTTTGACAAACGAGTGACTATATATTCCGACAGCGCATATGTTACATCAACTGTCCACTCAGGGTTGTCGAAATGGAGAAGAAGAGGGTTTAGGAGAGCTGATGGCACCCCAGTGCAACATGCTCTCTTATTGGCTGAACTGATTGAAGTAATAAATGACCCCCAGGAACTAGCCTTAGTAAAATGCACCGCACACACCAATGGTGAAGATTACGTCTCAAAAGGGAATGCAGCAGCAGACGCACATGCGAAGTATGCTGCATACTTTGGTGAGATATGGAACCCCCCAGAGTCACAGAGAGGGAGAGGGAGGGGAATAGCAAAAGAGATGTTGTTAAAAGAAGGGTATACCCATCTCCCAGCCACACAGATTATGGAGCTACAAGCGGCTGCACCAATGGCCGAAAAGGAAATATGGGTAAAAAGAGGATGCACAATGTCCCCAACTGACGCACTATGGCGCCAGGGTGGCACTGGGAAGGTTGTAATACCATTGGCACTTTTGAACACTGCCCTGAGCCAACTACATCATCCAGCCCACACAGGCAAGGAAGTAATTGCAGCACGAATTATGGAAGACTGGTTCTGCCCCGAGTTAAATTTGCATGTGTCGAATTTTATCAGTAACTGTATCACATGTCAACAGTTTACGGCCGGCCACACTCTAAAGGTGATAAGAGGTACTATACCCCGGCCAGAGGGACCTTTCCGGCATCTCCACATTGACTATGTTGATATGATCAATATATGTCAAGGAAATAGGTATATGATTGTAGTAGTATGCCCATTCTCTAGGTGGGTTGAGGCAGGGCCCTGTTCACACCCAGATGCATTTAGAGCAGCCAAGTTCTTAGTGAGGGAGGTCTTCCCCAGGTGGGGAGTGTGCGAGGTGTTAAGGTCAGACAACGGCCCACATTTTGCAAACGAGATGTTTCAGCACATCACATCGCTGCTGAACATTAAACATAACTTTGCATGTGCATACCACCCACAGGCCAACGGTGTATGTGAACGCCTAAATGGCCTATTAAAGGAGGCAATTGCAAAGATACAGCAAACAACAAAGAAGAGTTGGTTATATTGTCTTCCATTAGCATTATTTGAGCTAAGGAATAGGCCAGGGTCCGACCACCACCTTACTCCCCATGAGGTGGTTACCGGACGTCAAATGCGCCTTCCCCTAACGCCAACGTCAAGAGCATTTAGCGACCATGAAAGCACTGCAAGTGTTCTGGGTGATGAAATGTACCAATATGTGTCTTCTTTGATTACTAGTGTAGTGTTTGTGTCTCAACAGCTCGAGCGCACACGGGGCGGGTCTAATAGAAGCCAACAAGAAGACGCGGATAAAGAACTAGAAAAGGAAGGACTGTGTAAGATTGCTAAAGGTGACCACGTACTACTTCGCAACTTCAATAGGAGATGGAATGACCCGCGCTTTACTGGTCCCCATCTGGTAGAGGAGGTATCAACAAGAGCAGTAAAGTTACAGGACAAGCGCGCCTGGAACCACCTACACGACGTAAAGATCTACGGACAACAGACCCGCCCCAGCGCCATCGACAGGTCCATTGAGAGAACAGCAACAACATCGACAACAGAAGAAGGAGGTTCTACCACAGCCAGCGGCTCAAGTATTCCCATACCCTGTCACTCCCCAGACTCCCCAGAGACAATAACTGAAGAAGAAAGGGGTGATCCCCATCCAGCCCACCCCATGATCACACGCTCAAAGAGTAAAACAACGCCCACCGGTTGAACCCAAACACCCCCTGCCCACCATCCACTGACCCCTGTACCCATTACAGTAGTAACTGTACTAAAGGACATTGCCTCGCACAAATACACATGTAAACATGTGAATGCTCTTTTCTTTTTCTCTCGCACACGCAGGAACCGCGTATTATTGTATTGCCAAGAACTAACAAATTCACTGCCCAGGAGTAGATGGTACCCTCAGACGATAATTACCCAGAAGAATTGTCACACCAATTTGTATATGAAATAAAAAGGCCAACGTACCTGAAAAGGAAAAGGGTACGAGTTTACTACACAGCGTTCCTTTTGGCCATAGAATATTCGATGCCCCACCTCCACCCGTACTTACCTGCCCTAAGAGATAGATCACTCAGAGTAGCTTGGGAACAGCTCTTCGCCTGGGCACTGAATGACTATTTGATAGGGAGAGCTTAACAACTAACATTAACCAGCATATTAAGAATTTTCAGGCGGGCAACTCTAACATCGCAAGAATTCGCTGCCGGACTGCAGCAAGGTAAGAGCAAAATGCCGGTGAAATTAGCATATGTAATAAAAGTAATAGGGATTTTGATAATCACCGGGTTCGTAGCTGCCTCTGTATGGCAGTACAGCTATGCTACCAATATTATTGCTGTACCCAAACCTAACACACCCCCATCCCCAGCTGCAACAGGTGTTACGTCAGGTGATATTAGCAAAATTGCGCACAATCAGAATAGAGTACAACGCAGCACATACTCAGATAATAAAGGTATTGACAATTATATACAAGATTCAGCACACGTCTCAAACAACATATGGTATCAACACATGACCCGCATTGGTAAGCAGACAACAGAAGACAGCTGCTACGTTTTCTCATTAATACCATACGCCATGAGCGCTTCTCGAACATTCGTTGCCACAGAAATAGACGAAAAAACGGCACGGTGCATAATATACTTGGCACTGTTCCAAACGAAAGGAAGATTTCAAGGAACAGTGGTGCATATGACGTGGAAAACACGAGACTCATACCCATACGAAAACAACTTCCTCAAGACTTATTTGAGTTACCACAAGAGCAGTTTACATGCTGAAGCATTTAGATACATAACAAGTGGTCCTGCAAAAGGAGAAACAAAGAAAGTAACACTGCAGTACTTATCATGTGATTGGTACGCCACTGAAGTCCCTGGTAAATTAGGATGCTGGGAGAGGCCACTGGTGACGATAACAGGGAAAGTATATTTGGACAACAAATGGGAGATAGGAGTGGTTGGCAGCAACATGGTAACAAAAGAAACTATTTCAACTATCGATGCGCACAATCACAGATGTTGGACAACTTGGATCAAATACGTGCCCATGCTCACATGGATAGAAACGGATGAAGACCCGATAACAATACTGCCGTTGACTGCGCCTAAAGTATGCTACCAACATAAAGGAGAGGTGGACGTAGGATATAACACCAATTGTGGAAGCGTGAAGGAGTTACCTGAGGGGGGAGCAGGAACAGAAGTGATAATGGACCATTACTGGGCCTGTGGAGAAAAGGCATATCACACGCTGCCCCCTCTGTGGAATGGTGTATGCACGATGGTGCACGTCAATGTACCATCGCTAGTGGTACCCCAGAAGCATGTGAATGTGGCAAACTTTCCCAAAATGGATGAAGGAGACAAGAGAAATAAGAGATCTGCACCGCCTCAGGGGGAGCCAGGGAACAGGACCAACGGCAATGATACTGTCCTAAACAGATGGAAAAGACAAGGGGAACCTCTGACAGGAAATTACCTATGGGGAAGGTCGGAAACGGCACTAACTTCGATTCCGCCAGAACACAGACTATTCAGCAGAGCAGCAATGTTCTTGTCCTCAATAATACATCCAGGACTGCAGGCTTACGCAAACGCAAAATGGCTCCAAATAACTAGATGGGAACTCATGATGACCATTAATTCTACAGTAAACGGATTCAACGCAATAAAAGAAGAGCTGCGAGCAATAAGGATGGTAGCACTACAGAATAGATATGTATTGGACCTCCTCACTGCTATGGAAGGAGGAGTTTGTGCAAAGATAGGACAATCATGCTGCACCTTCATTCCTGCCAATGATGCTGACAACGGCACATTGACAGAAGCAGTTTCACAACTGGCCCAGTTACACTCCAAAATGGTGGACGCAAGTAAGGGTGTGAAAAAGGATGAGAGCTGGTTTTCGCTATTATGGTCATGGATGCCATCTTGGCTGTCAGATGGACTGAAAATTATAGTTGGCTGTGTTATTTTGGCTGGAGCTACACTGATCATAATAAGGTTTTGGAAAGCCCGGAAGGCACGCACCACTGACGAGTTGCTTGAAATGGTCGGTATGCACCCACTGATGCCAGCAGATGACGGCCAACACACAGACATAATAATACAGGAGAGAGAGAAATTGCGCAACCAGATCATCACCAACCATCTGGACCCACCATCGGTGAAGGTCGAGAACCCAAGAAACCCCAGGAGTTACATAAGGAAATGGGTATACTGTACTCCTGGAGGAGCCTGTGAGTATATGTATTGGTCATTTGAAGATCATGTCAACCATTATGGACATTTAGGAGGAATAACTAAAGTGTGGAGAGTAAGAGGAGATAACGAAAAGGATATGTTTGTGGTCGACAAGTCGACCAGAGGGGGGACTGAAGTGGGAAAATGGAAAAACAGACTCCCCTCTTTCCCCTCTCGCGCCTGGCCTAAAGGTTCACGGCCCAAGCACCCGCCACGAGAAGAGTTTGCCCATCTACCAGACGACCAGATACCCTGGTACAGGAACATACGGATGTGTCCATCTGCTTGCCCAGCAGCCCGCCCTGCCCATGCCGATGCCTGCGGCATGGATCAACTGGACTAAAACTATACGTCGTTAGAGATGCCATGACGACCTAGCCAACGGATAGCACACCTGTGCCAACATACACACTGGACACTCCGCACCAATCTACATGAAGAATATACTCAGTGCTATGACGTAGGCGACAGACATACTCACGGACGTGCATCTTTATTATTTTCCATATAGGCTTTCAGAAATGCAGAAACGCAAGACGCATCATGAACTCGCCTAAAGAGCTTGCTTACGCTTCTCCTACACTTGGGTGCCATAATGAGAATTATAACGAAGACTCGATACTGGTCCTAAGACAATATGAGACTATAACCTAAAGCGCCTGTGCACCAGACGGTTCCACCTATAAACTAGGCCTGAGTAGGCCGCAAGCAAGAGCTCCCGTGGACGTTAACAGAACAAGAGTCAGGTTGCTGATCCTGCAGAATGAGCCTGGGGAAAGCAGACAGCCAAGGTCGTAATGTTGCAAACCCACATTCCAAAAGCAGACCATCAAGGGCACGATGTTGCAACCTCGCACGCCGTGCACTAACATCAAAGTCGCACCTGCAATTAGACCAGGCACACTGTGGAAAAACAATATTAATTGTGCAGAATTCTGCCTCAAACACGGTCCCATCCCACGTGACCAAGCCGAACCTGACGAGATGCCAAGCCCAGGAGGAAGGAGGCGTCTGGATCCCTCGTTACAAGACACAGGCAGATACACTTGAAAGGATCAATGGACATCTGCAACGATGGGAGTAGTCGGCCGTCTAGCTCACGAATAAGTCTTCACATTGTCTGCATGTACCAATAGTGAAACATTGTTGCAAATTGCAGGTACACCGAGAGCTGGGAACAGCGATGGTCCCAGGCTGGGAAGCTCACGGGCGCACCAATCAGAACATGGGGCTCTTATCACTGACGCCATTAACATCAACCAACCATTAGGAGTCCTCATGTAACAATTCTTGTGTATCTAATTGTAGGGACAACCCAGATATATCACCTGACTAGCCCTCAGCCACTCATATTATTCTCTATACGTATGCTATACTAACCCTACCACTCGAGCAACCAATTAAGAGTGGTGATAGGTTTTTTGTTAATTTTCTAAAGTGACGCAGGTAGCGCGTCATACTACAGTTAAAAGGGCCTGCGAGCCCCACGATTGTGTGTGTGTCAGATCAGACGCGTATGATCCTTGACCCATCCCTGCCGTTTATGTTTAATAAATAGCAGAGTCACATTGCTTCTTGTGTGTGTCTCATACTCTATCTCTTTTGGGATATACGGGAGGAGTTGGGGCCTCCCTGCCCGGAGGTCTGCGGACGGCCCGGCCGACCCAGGCAGAATTTCCCCCCGACAAACTACTAATCACGATAACACTAAGGTGAGTCTTCATATCGCTACACCTGGCCTTTCTACTATTCCAGATTCTAAAGTTGTAGAACTATCTAAAGGAACATACCAGTTACAAGAGCAGCTCTTACGCCTTAAAAGACACACCGAAGACCTCTATGATGATTTTGTCTATTTGCATTATAAGAACTTAGCAAAGGGACACAATTTACCAGACCATCTGACACTATGTCCAACACCCGACATTCTGTCTTTAGAGATCGACATGATAAGGCCTGGAATGGCAACGCAGAAAAAGATACAGGCCCTCATTACGACCCTGGCGGAAATCGAAAAACGATGGCAGAAATGCAATACCGCCATCGAATACCGCCCGTTGCGATTATGACCCGTCACCGTAAAGTACGATGCCATTAGCGACACCGTAGTGAACGCCAACGCTAACTGCACCAGGTACGCGCACGCGCGCACTGCGAAACCGTAATTACCACCATGGCGCAACGGTACGGGAATTCTGACCCTAGCGGAGATGGACCTAACGCCATCAATCATGGCGGAAAGTACCATTCCGCCATGGCGAGAAGTACGGCATCGCAAACCAACCGTAAAAGGCCTTACTGAGTGCCTGTACACCACTCCCTGGCCACATTGCACAACTCCTCATAGGTGCAATGAAGTCAAACAATGCAACCAGTGAAATGTACAAGTCACCCATGCATGCCAACGAACAAATGAATGTAGGGGCTCCAAGTGCCTTGTGAGTGGCCATCCATATTAGCCATGGCACCATTGCCGTACTGATGCAGCACAGGCATGTGAAGCTCCAAGTACAGCAACATGAACTGAAAACTGAGACAAACAAAAACAGGCCCCCCATCGCTTGACACCAGTGCAAGGCAACATACAAAGCAGTATCCTGAGTGAGACTGCACCAGCCCTGTACTCCTGCCAGTAAACAAACCAACCAGCAGCATAAGCATGTACCACACAAGTTGGCAGAGTGACTGAGCAGCCAGGCACATCTCAAGAGGGGCCAATGGGAGCAGCAGGGCACAGATGGCACGAATACAGAAGCCATTCCAATGGACATGACCTCAGTCTCCCTCAAAGAAACGCACGCAAACACAGGCACCTGTGACCAGCCATATTCTGAAAATCACATCATTCCACCAATCCACCTGGCTGACCGGCATCTGTTACACAAAAGCCAATCCCCCTCCCATGAGCATGACATCATTAAAACAGTCATAATGGCAGCCCCTATCCCTGACCTTACTGGCCTTCGTAGGCAAACGCGCCCAGTACAGTACCACGCAACTATGCTCAGAAGGCCGAACCCAAAGCAGATCTCCTCACAATACATCGCTCCACAAATAGGAATATGCTACATAACTTGCAAAGAATACCGCTACACGGTCAATATCATAATCAAAATTTAATGCACAACAAAATCACCCGGGCCATACAGCTATTAGGTCATGAACTCCAAATCATATCTCATAATTGTGGGCTGCATCCGCAATAAATGACCAGCTTCTTCTTGTGTGACGCCCTGTTCCTCCATGGTACACAGGGGCTACATCCACGTTCAAAAAGGCAACATGGAAGCGCCTAGAACCGCAGGCCCGTCCCATTAGGTAGGCACTAGTCCAGCTGAAAGCTCGAAATGTTGCTCCTAGCCACTAGTACTGCGTAAGGGCATGTGGGCCATTGGCGATCGTCCCATAAGATCGTAATGGTGCTCCACTGATTAACACGAAGCAGCAGGTGTCGGGAGTAAAAGCCATCTGCAGGAGTGGCATACAGATGGCAGCGGCAAAAGGGGAGGAGATACCTGTCACCCAAATGAAACGAAAAAGAATAGTATGGGCATCTGAACTCCATTTGAATTACTCACTTCAAAGATCACACTAAATCCACAGCCATATGCATGCTAGCCCACTCAAAAGGATTATTCGCACCCAATAATCACTTGCGAATCATAACCATATAAATCGAGGTGAAAACACTATTACAAACGAGTGTTTGTGTGCATGCGTCTGTTAAAACAGAATCCATTAGATGGGATTAGTAACGTGCATAGACACAAGTGTTTGAAGGCGCGTCGAGACAGGGAGGGTTCAACAAGGGCAGATAGACGATGGTCCCACTATGGCAGCCCTGCATCACATAGCGCAGAGGAAGTTGATAGATTCCAAAAAGCCATGTACATGGCAGACTCTCTATTAAATCATCTGTCCATGCATCCATACATCATTCCCTCATCCCGGTATAAAAACGCCTGATTATTTACTCACATAACATTAGAAATTTCCATTGAATCTGTGCTAAATGCAGTCTGCAAAATCCACTGTGCTCCAGGCCGGAATTCTAGTGTTGTGAAGTAACATGTATTTGGGAACGTCCTGCCTTATCCTCCACTACGCTATTGCGCATCCCATACTATTCATATCAATCATTGCATTCTCGGCATGGCCCCTGTCCCAAGGACATTAAACAATAGAACTTTCTATCTGCAGTTAGACCTGTGGGCGTCTCCTCTCCGCTAGCTGGAAACCGAAAGCGCTGTCCTTCGAATTCCTCATTTGCAACATCACGTCGAAAAGGCATCTGTGACCGCTTGAAATCACAAATCCATCCATTTAGTGCGGCAGTGTGTGAAAATGGCAACTGGCTACACTCACAAATGGGACGCCCCGCCCGTCGGTGAACCGCGGTACAGCGCTGCATGAGGGTCCGCCGTTAATCGAGTACTACATTCCACGGACCCTTCACAAGTATGTTCCCGACTGCAAAGATAGTATGTGAAACAATGGGAGCATAGCAGATTTAACATATGAAGCAAGATCTCACTGCCATCGGGATGAAATACATGATTGTAATAGCAAGATGCCATGCGTCGATTTGCAGCGTTGTGTGCGGGACGTGCTCGCCCAAAGGGGATTGCAGCTTGCACAGGTGGAATGAATCACCACAGGTGGAGGCTATACAGCTTGGAAACACATAAATTGCACACCCAACCCCCTCCCACAACCACACCCACTCCAAAATGCTAGCGGCAGGACTTGCGATGTTGGGCCTGGGGGACCTGATAGCACTGCAAGTACTCCAACTTCAAGAAGAAGACGAACAGCAACTACTACAACAACCGGCCGCAGAGAGGAGACGCAGGAGGAGGAGGGCAAGGCAGGGCCAGCAAGGCCCACCAGCACAGCCACTACCACCACGCAGGCAGCCCTCAATCCCACGCCTCCGAGCACATCCGTTCAACCTCACTGATGAGCAGATCCACACCCTCTACCGTTTGGACCGGGACACCATAACCGACATTGTAGACATGACACACGCTGACCTTGTGAGCATGATAGATAGCCCAACCGCCATCCCACCCCTACTGAAGGTGGTGTCTGTACTCCACTTCCTGGCCACAGGCACCTACCAGCACTCAGTCGGACAGTTGCATGGCATTTCACAGCCACTGTTGTCACGGACACTATTGCAAGTGCTCGATGCCCTCCTGAAGCACGCAGACGACTACATCTCTCTACCACGCTCGGAGCAGGAAATTACGAACACAAAAGTGGGATTCCATGCACTTGCCGGCATACCGGGTTGCATTGGTGCCATCGACTGCACCCATGTGGAATTGGTTGTCCCACATGCCATGGAGGCCCAGTACCGCAACCGAAAACAATATCATTCTCTTAATGTACAAATGGTGTGTGACTCAAACAGGATCATCACACATTGTTGTGCCCGATTTCCTGGATCAACCCATGATTCCATGGTCTTACGGAACTCTACAATACCACGCTACATGGAGCGACGTGCAGGGAACAGATCCTGGCTACTCGGTGAGTCTCTTTTCATGCATGATGATGTGGGGTATGTGATGCGGCAATGACCTGCCAGGAAGGGGGGGGGCGGGGTGCTTACGTAGCAATGTCATTCCTCAAACATCCTTTATTGTCCACATACAGGTGATGCCGGGTATCCACTGAAGAGATGGCTCCTTACACCACTCCGGAACCCACAGGACCAGCATGAGGAGGACTACAACCACGCCCACTCACGTACCCGTGTAGTCATAGAACAGGCATTCGGCCTACTGAAGGGTCGTTTCCGCTGCCTCAGCAGGTCTGGCGGGGCACTCCTGTACCGCCATGAGAAGGTTGCTAAGATGGTCATGGCATGTGTCATGCTACACAACATGTGCATACGTAGAAATGTGCCCATGCCCCCTGATGCAGAACTGCAAGCACCAGAATATGGTCATGATGTGGGTGGGGATGTGGCAGAACCTGAAGGAGTCCGCGAGGCACAGGAGGCCCGTGAAATTCGTCAGATTATCATAGATTCATGCTTCTAGCACTCACGCCTGGTGGTTGATACATGGACACGGGAGTTGTGGCACTGTGTGTGTCTGCAACATGCACAATATGGACTGTACGCCTATGATGGCCTCGTACACAAAGATCAATGTCCACACATCTCATTGGATGATTGTGAAATGTTTATAGCAAATGTGAAATTGTGTTACACACCCCATTGACCCGCCACCCAAGTAAGCCCAACACACCGCCTCCACCCTCCTACCTCCCCCCCGAACACCAGTGTCCAAGGATGCTCATTGTCAGTGGGCAGACGCTATTGCAAGCCCCCTCTCCGGGTATCAGGGGCACCCCTGCCTGTGGAGCGCAGGTTCCTCCCAGATCTACGTTGGGGGCTGCCCTGGACAGAACTTGCAACGGATGATGTCTCTGCCTGCTCACATCCATGCATGTCCCTAAGGGTTTGTGAGAGCTCAGTGAGCACACGGCGCACAGCGGCAAGTTCAGCACATACGTCTTTGGACATCGCATGCAGGCTCTCGGTGCTTCTCTCCATTTGTACTCTCAGGCTCTCGGTGCTTCTCTCCATTTGTTCTCTCAGGCTCTCGGTGCTTCTCTCCATTTCTGCCCTTAGTGTCTCTGTACATGTTTCTATGGCTGCCTTGGTACCCCCACATTCATCAGCATGGTCCTTGAGGAGCGTGGCCAGTTGCTGCTGTTGCACTATCACCTGGTCGAGGGACTGTTGCCTCTGCTGGGCCATGGACATTTGCGGTGGTGTCACAGAGGGGCTGATCACCTCATGTTGCCTTGACACAGGGCTTGTGGGGGATGGCCAGTCGTCGTCTTGTGAGTGCCCCTGCGTGGTATCCTCATGTTGTACGGGATGAAACAAACAGGGGGATTGAGACAGGTCATGGATGGATCGTACATCGACATCACCGTTTTCTGTGTCGGAGCATGCTGCCATTAATGCAGTGTCACCTATGGTGCTGCTGCCACCAGAAGCAGTGCCTTCTGTGGCATCCATTGGGGGGGCCTGTGGTGGTGTTGTGGGCATGCTGGCTGCTGGGGTGCCTGTTGAAGTCCCCTCCTGTGTGCTGCCACTTGATTTGTGCTGCTGCCGTGTCTTGATGCGTGCAGCTGAGGTGGAGGGTCTTTGGCCGTTGGTCTTGGCCCTCTTTGCAGGTGTGCTGGTAGGGGTGTCCTGGAGCTCGTCGTTTGAATCGGACCCTGTGGTGGAGTAAAGGAGGGCGAGCGTTATTAATGGGTCTGTGGAAATTGGAATGGCAATGTATCACATGCATTGGGGTGGTACCTGAGGGTGATTTGGGTCAGGGCCTTGGAGGTGGTTTCATTTTTGTGTGGATTGAGGGTGCAGTTGTATTGCAGCCTGCAGTTAGGGGGTGCCTGCTGCACGTGTAGAGGGTGTTTTCAGGGATTTTAATTATTTATTTATTTAATTTGACTTTTAATGTGCGCTATCAGGCCAATGTGAGTGGACGTTCTCCTGGACATGTGTTTCTGTTGCACTATGTGGACACATGGTACTTCACATGATTGGACATTGTGGTTTTAGCATAGTTTTATTTGGGCCACCTACCTGATTCTTCGGATGTCTGCACTCCTTTCTCCATCCCTCCGACTCCCTCTATGGTCTCCATTCCAATGGTGGAGGCACAGATTTCTTCCCAGGGGGTCAGCTTGATGGGTGATTCCGATCCTCCCCCGGTAGCTGTGGCAATGTTACGGTTGGCGGATAGTATGCTCCGTACGCGTATCCGCAAGTCGTTCCATCGCTTTCGGCATTGCTGTGGGTTGCGGGGTGCGGTCCCCACCGCACTTACCCGCTGTGCCACCAGGGCCCATATGGCCTTCTTGTTCGCAAGTGCCGTCCTTGTCATTTGCGTCGAGAAGACGACGGCAGCATTCTCCTGGAGGGTCTCTGTGAGCACCGTGAGTTCCTCACGTGAGAAGTGGACCTGCCGCTTGCGGTCGCACGCTTTTTTCGCTACTTTTCCCATTGTTTTGGTTTCACTAGGGTGAATGACGGGTTGGGATGTCTCTCAGGGTAGTGTTTTTAATGGTTGTGTGAATGTTCTGATTTTATAGGTGTACGGTGTGCTGTTTCCCGTTCCGGGACCATGTTTTTGCTGCTGTTTCCGTATATTTACGGTCACCGTATTTTCCGCTTGCCGCTCTCTACGGTGACCGCTATGTACGGTGGCGGAATTGCACCTAGGTCGCCGTACGACGGCGGTGAGGGGCGTTTTGGGGACATTTCCGCCATCGCGGACTTTGCACTTCCGCCAAGGCGTAGTGCTCGTGCCCGATGGGTCAGAATTAGCCGCACTTTACTCTGTCGTGCCATGGCGGAAACGCTATTTACGCTATGGCGGTCAGGTCAGTTGCTTTCCGCCAGGGTCGTAATGAGGGCCACAGACTTCTACCAAGCAGATGGAAGACCTAAATTTAGCATATGAATCCCTTCTAAAGTTTGACACAGCTCTTTCACTTACTAGCCACAGTAACTCAGGCTGTTGTTCAGATAGTGAAAAGTTAACTCCTTCGGTGGTCCAAATCACTCACACTGCCATTACACCACAAATCGAGTGTAATCTTCTGACTGGAGATCCTTCTGAGTCCAAGAATAGTTCCATTCTTACCCTTGAAGACTGTCCTTTACTCACACTTACAGCCTCTACTAAAGTGACCAAATCAGAGATGTACTTTGCTTCTAGGGGTTTTTGTACACCAGATCATGAGTCAGATCCTGAACAATACCCAGTACCTGTCAGGAATCCAGCTTTTCCAAAAGTCTATACCCCAGACCCACCTAGCAACCTGAGCACACCAGATTTTGAAGGCCAGTCATCAGAAGGCCTATCTTATCCTGACCCCACATCTGTCATGCTACCTGTTACAGTATCTGCTAGCACAATCTCTGCTGCTTCTCCTGCTAGTACTTCTGAATCTGCTACTGATGCAGCATCTCACATCACTCTTACTGCAGTAGAAGCACCTCCTTCCTCTCTGCCTGCAAGCACAGTACCTGTTACTAAGCCAGTTAACAGCTCTTTGTTTAAGACTACAGCTCCAGTTGTTCCTGCTGGTGCCTCTGCAGCACTTAAACTACCAGACTCTATTCTATCAGTCTCAGGTGCGTCCCTGCCCGCTGGTTCTCCTATGGCACCTACTCTCCCAGTTGCTACAGCACCGGAGCTACCTACTGCCATTCATGATCTCCCTGCTGCTGTGGCTTCTGAACTTCCTGCAACTCACAAAGAACCTGCCGCTGTGACTCCTGAAGTCTCTGCGGCAAATCTTGACTTTGCCATTGCGGCTTCTGACACCTTGGAAAACCTTCCTAGAGCAACCAATTCAGCTGTATCTCTGGTTCCACCTCTCAGTACTGTACCGCTGCCAGCCCTAAGGAAGTCCACTACTTTCAAAGCAATATTTGCCATGGAGCCTGCAGTAGATCTTCACAGTTCCTCTGTTCTTGAACGCACTGTTGGGTTTTGTGCTCCAAAGACTTTATCTTTTCTGAATTCTACCTCAAAGATTCAGAACATTGGTAATTTCTCCTCCCTTCAAGACTCTCACCTTTCAGCCTTAAACAGATTTTGGTGCTTCATGATGTGCCTTTTTGGTATGAGACTCTTTCACAATATGACAGACATTCCTCTTGTAGGTCGGTCTTCAGGGAGCCTGGAGAGGGCCTGGAGGGGGGCATACTGTCATGCCTGCGCCATGGGCGCCTGTATTGGCGATCATAATGGACAAATTGGTATTCATTTATCTGTGGAAAACTGATATTCACTTCTTGGACTTTATTTCCCATTTGCGAAACTACACTTACCACAATGCACTTGACGACAACCATCGATTCCTGGCCCTTCCTATTCGTCATCTTCGGAACTACAATCCCCAGAAGCCTTAGGGATTTGCTCTGCTTCCACCAGCTCAGGAACAGAGAGCGAGGTGGCCGATTGTCTGCAGGTGTGCTTAGCCAGGTGCTAACAATTAGCCTGCCTCTGTGCTGGGCTGGGCAGTATAAAAGCTGCTGCCTGCAGGGGCTCAGTTTCTTGCATTAAGAGTCCTTCCAGCACCTTTTTGCTTCGAGCTCCGTATCTTTGTATGTGGTTCCTCTGCCAAACAGCCAACCACGCTCCGCTGCTACCTTCAGTCCTTGCCTTCCAGGATCCAGCCTTTGCAGCTGATCACGCTCCACTGCTACTTTCCGTCCTTGCCTTCCAGGATCCAGCCAAGCAGCCGATCACACTCCGCTGCTACCTTCAGTCCTTGCCTTCCAGGATCCAGCCTTTGCAGCCGATCACGCTCCGCAGCTACTTTCCGTCCTTGCCTTCCAGGCTCCAGCCAAGTAGCCGATCACGCCCTGCTGCTAACTTCCGCCATTGCCTTCCAGGCTCCTGCCTTGCAGCCGATCACTCTCCGCTGCTACCTTCCGCCTTTGTCTTCCAGGCTCCTGCCTTGCAGCCGATCACGCTCCGCTGCTACCCTCTGTCATTGCCTCCCAGGCTTCTGCCTTACAGCAGATCACGGTCTACTGCCTTCAACCTACAGTCTTCGTCCGCTGGGCTTCCAGTCTAGCAACCTTCTTCAATCCTCCTGCAGCCTTTTACAGTCAGCGGCCCTACTCCTCTGGGCTCACTCCTTGCTGCCCTGCCCTTCCGGGCTCCTTGCCGTGCAGCCTGCTTCACTCCGCTGCCCTAAGCCCTTTCCCTCGGGGCTTTCTACCTTACAGCCCTGCTCCTTTAGGGCTTACCCATTGCTTCCCTGCTTTCCTGAGCTTTCTACCTTGTACCCTACCGTCCTCTGCTATCCACATCAGTTTACATTCATTATTTACTTTCAGTTATTACAGTTCCCCTGTTTCTTGACTGCTGCTCCCTTGCTTTCTTCCTTGTTTTCAACCCTCAGTTTTTTCTCCCTATCCAATCCTGTTATACGGCTTTCCTTTTTATTTCCTTCTGCTAGTTTACTATTCGACTTCCTTGCCCTTGGATTTATCTGTTAGTGTCTTCTCTTGTACTGTTTGTAGACCCCTTGTACAGAGCTTGTCTGTTGGTTTCCGTCAGGCAACCTCTGCCCCTTCCCTTGTCTAGTTTCTACATTACAGACACCCATAGCTGTTGTTCCAAGCCATGAGCAAACAGCGTGGGCCTCTGTTATAGCAAACTGTGCAGAAGGTTAGAGTTTTCCTAAGGTTTGTGGAATACTCTTTTCCTATATCTGCATACACCCCAAGAGGGAATCCATTCAGTACCTTTTTCCTTACTACACTTGCTTACTCTTCGTTCTCCTTTCTTTCAGCTGTGTGTGTACTTATCGTTTCACTTTACTTTGGCACAACCACCCAAACCCTTCCTGGGTGTCCTGTGCCACTCTTAATAGAGTGCCATCCTTGATACCAGATACCTGTCCCACCCCACACAGATGCACACACAGACTTGCACACACCATATTTGTGCTGTCTTATACAGCAGCAATTGCAGTGCAGTAAAGACTAACACTGCCATTGCAACTCAGTAAAAGACATGTCACAGATAGATAGGTAGCTAGATAGACAGACAAATAGACAGATAGATAAGGCAATATCTAACTTATCTCCTTTTGTTAGCACCATGAATCGTTTTCATTGCTGGATTAAACCCTGTGGAGGCCCCTAGGTAATGGAAATGTTGGGGACCCCCCCTCGCAAATGATTTCCTAATAAATGTTTCATTTTCTGCACCGCTTTATTTTGATCTGTTGTCACGGGCCCCTAAAACGAGTCGGGCTCATAGGCCGCTGATTACTTGGCCTAATGGGTAATCCGGCACTTCTCGTTTTCACTAGACAGAGGTTAACACCAATTGGAACCAATAACGACATTTTTTCATGTTAGACAAAATCTACAAAGAGAGCTCTACAGTCATGCAGTTTGTCATACTTATTCACATTTATGGGCCTCATTCCGAGATTGGAGGAAGCCATGGCGCTAATTAGCGCCATGGCTGCCTCCAATACCGGGTCCGGGTCCGGTCTGGTTGCATGGGGGTTTACCGGGTCATTCCAACCCTGGAGGACCCGGTAAGTCCCCATTCAACCAACGATAATAATAAACAAGTCTGCTGATAGTACCTGATGTAACACTAACAAATTCAAACTCAGGCCCTTCCTCATTTATTTTAGAATATTTAGGCAATGTTATCACGCTAATAACGCCTTGAGCCTAAGGAGCTTTACATATGAGTGAGGTTGTTGCTTTTTTTAATTCCTATCTGTGTTCCTTCTTGGAATCTATAATGCTCTCAGGGGTGTTGGTAGGTCTGGAAAAGATCTGGGGCTAGGCTATTGTCGGGAGTGTCGGGACTCGGGGCTAGCTAGTCTTTCGGTTGTAGCTCCAGAGCTTCTATCCTTGGATGCAACCAAAATGCTTGGGATTATACACCCCCAGAACACATCTTGCAATGCCTCTGCGGTCCCTATAACCCATTGATTTCTCTATTCAGGCATTGTGGTTCCCATCAACAAACCTGGATATATTGATATCTGTTCCTCTCGGCAACTCCAGATTCTCGTTTACATTACTCAAAATGAAAGGGGCTATTACCTTCACATGGCAATGCTTGATGGCACCCTTTCATCCATTTTTTCTGCCATGTATGATCTTCCCAAAAATACACCTTTGCTCAAATTTTGAATTGTTCAACCACAGTAACGTGGTGTGGTCGTTCTCAATGACTAGTTCATGCAATGCATCTAATTCTGGCGGGTCAAGGGGGGTTCAAACAATTTCCACCAGTAGTGAAGCAGGTAGACCCGTGGTCAAGGAGCATGCCCTTCAATGGTGGGTGCATTATATCACTTGCCCATCCATAGCTTTTGTCAACGATGGCAGCCTCGCTCCATGCTAAGTGATAAATATGACATCATCACCTTGCGTTCTCATAAAGCGGGGAAAGGTAAAATGAATGACATGGAAGTTTTCCAGGTGTAATGGCATTTTTTTTGTTTTATGATCCCATTGTGATGCCTGTTCCCAAAATGAGCACAAGTGTTTTTAATTCTTCTTTAAATCCCAGTGGATATTGATTGAGGGTATTCCATGAACCCTTTTTTGGCCCCTGCCATTGCTTGTTTCAGGAAAGTCGATGTGACGATATGCGCAGTATGGCACAGAGTAGAATGCAGAGCTTTTGAGTTTGGTTGCTGGATTGTGCCAGTTAACCAGTCGGGGCAAAGGAGCTTTAAATACAAACCGAAATAAGTTAGATGGTGGTAGAACCTCACCTGAGGAGGATGGAACGGGTGTTGTCAACAACGGCGAGTTCACCTGGGTATGAATGGACACGTGATGAATAGAAGGTACTAATAACTGATGAGGGCTAAAGCAGCATATGAATGAGTACTATGTGGGAGGGTAGATATTGAATGGAAGTTGCGTAAGGTGGCGAGAGATTGAGCCTCTGGTGACCTATAAGGAGAGGTGAGCTGAAGGGCGGCTTAGGTTAGCCTAGGGTGTAGGGTGGGATAATACACTGTCAAATACTTGCAAGTCTTGGAATAAAGTTTTGATTGTTAATCCCTGGATGACTAATATAGTGTTATGTTCTGTGTCTTTGACACTTTTCCTTTGGTCCTTATGACCAATCAAAGACTGTGAGCATTACGTTTATCTCTGGACCTCTGGGTCATCAAGCCTGGGATCAATAGAGACAAGCGCTGTCCATTCTTATAACTCCAGGCCTTATGCTTTCCATATGAATTGAAAAGATATCCATTGAATCTCCTTTATTTTGACATCGGAAATGGTTTGGGAGTGTGATATTTCCTGATATGTCCAAGTTGCTTCACCTCACTCGGTCACCAAGCAGTTCCTTCAAGAGCATGGTGATATTATATAGGTAGAATGAACATGTTGCTGTATCACCTACACCCTCCGCTATATCATTTTGTCAGTAGATTGCTTAATATAGAATATATTAACTAAATGTAATCAACACTAAAGTTTTGACAGTCTCCATGATATTTAGGGGCCGATTCATGGAACAAACGTGCGCCGAAAATCTACGCGCAAGCAGGCACAAGCAGGCGCAAGCAGGCGCAAGCGGAAAAAAACAGGCGCACGCGTGCGATTCATGGAAGTCCCTGCGCGTGTTTACCTCGGGATGTGCGCCAAACCCGTGCATGGCGCACACGTCACTGCAACATCGCAAAAGACGTGCGCGACGCGCACAGTGAAAGCGCACAACCTCGGCGCATACACCAGAAAGTGGGCGGAACACGGGGCGTAACGCGCGGAATGGGGAACAACTCGCGAAAACAAGGGCGTAACTGGGGATGTACTGCAGGGAAGCAGACGGAACGCCCACACGCACCCGAACCACACGTATTCATGGAACCGAATAGGGCAAAGCCACGCACAGCGAAAGACACGCACAAGCCCGCACAAGCCGATACACGTCCGCCACACGAAGGCAGGCGGTAGCGTCCCTGCGCATTACAAAAGTGGCAACATACAGCAATTGTGCGAGCGGGCTACGTGTATTTCAGGGGTTCGCGTGAACTTACTCACGCGATCGGGCCTGGGGGAGCGGGCTACGTGTATTTCAGGGGTTCGCGTGAACTTACTCACGCGATCGGGCCTGGGGGAGCGGGCTACGTGTATTTCAGGGGTTCGCGTGAACTTTTTCACGCGATCGGGCCTGGGGGAGCGGGCTACGTGTATTTCAGGGGTTCGCGGGCTACGTGTATTTCAGGGGTTCGCGTGAACTTTCTCACGCGATCGGGCCTGGGGGAGCGGGCTACGTGTATTTCAGGGGTTCGCGTGAACTTTTTCACGCGATCGGGCCTGGGGGAGCGGGCTACGTGTATTTCAGGGGTTCGCGTGAACTTTCTCACGCGATCGGGCCTGGGGGAGCGGGCTACGTGTATTTCAGGGGTTCGCGTGAACTTTCTCACGCGATCGGGCCTGGGGGAGCGGGCTACGTGTATTTCAGGGGTTCGCGTGAACTTTCTCACGCGATCGGGCCTGGGGGAGCGGGCTACGTGTATTACAGGGGTTCGCGTGAAGTTTTTCACGCGATCGGGCCTGGGGGAGCGGGCTACGTGTATTTCAGGGGTTCGCGTGAACTTTCTCACGCGATCGGGCCAACTTTCTCACGCGATCGGGCCTGGGGGAGCGGGCTATGTGTATTACAGGGGTTCGCGTGAAGTTTTTCACGCGATCGGGCCTGGGGGAGCGGGCTACGTGTATTTCAGGGGTTCGCGTGAACTTTCTCACGCGATCGGGCCTGGAGGAGCGGGCTACGTGTATTTCAGGGGTTCGCGTGAACTTTTTCACGCGATCGGGCTTGGGGGAGCGGGCTACGTGTATTACAGGGGTTCGCGTGAAGTTTTTCACGCGATCGGGCCTGGGGGAGCGGGCTATGTGTATTTCAGGAGTTCGCGTGAACTTTCTCACGCGATCGGGCCTGGGGGAGCGGGGTACCACTCACCATCTGCCTTGCGTGTAGAAGAACGCGTAGCCAACACCCGCTGTGAAGTAATAGCGTGTGAACCCCAACGGATGGAAAACACACGCACCGCACGAAAAGCACGTACAGAACATAAAGGCACGCGGGATCTCCAAGCCCTGCCAGGGCAACGCCCGTGCGCAAAACGTCACAGACGCGCTTACGCTGTAAGGGCCTTTGGTCCAATGAAATCGCGTACGCGTGCTGACGCGCTTACGCGCTAAGGGCCTTTCCTCGATTTTCACGCTGACGTGCAGGATTTTCACGTGCCAAATCACTCCGTATCAAGCTGGCCACGCGAAAACACATGGAAGACCACGCTCCTGCCCAGAAGGCCGAATCACTGCCCCCCAGTGCCCCGAGCAGCCTCCCACATGCCATCTGCTGCTGCCTGCCTGCCTGCCTGCCTGCTGCCACCGTGCCCTGCCATTTGGTGCCTGCACATCAGCCATCTGCAGGGGTCCAGTTGCTGTGTCCACCCCTGCTGGTACAGAAGACTCCCGACTCGAATAACATCGCTCCACAGCCCAGCCCCAGGACCCAGTTGCCCACCCACTCCTGCCCCTGGGGTTGCCATGTCGGGCACATCCACATCTGACCCCAGTGGCAACCCCCGGCCAGAGGGGGAGAGGGGCACCAGCTTCACTGCCACCGAAGTTGGTGTCCTGGTGGAGCAAGTCCTGGGGCAGTATGATGCCCTCTTCGGATCGTCCCGCGCCAACAGGGAAGGACGGGAGAGGATCTGGGCCGACTGTGTGGTTGCCATCAACGCGGAGGGGGTGGCAACCCGCACCATCCAGAAGGTCAAGAAGCGCTGGGAGGACTTGAGGTCCAGGACCCTCATGAAGGCCCGGCGCCTCGTGGAGGGGGGCCGGGGCCGCATGAGTTCCATCCAGTTGAGGGTCCTGGAACGCGCACACCCAGCGCTCCACGCCCAGGTCCTTGAGAGGGAGACCCATCTGGAGTTGAGCGGTAAGTGGCCAAGCATTGCTGTGTGAGACAGGGCATGTTGCAGTGTGCTGGTTGTCTGATACTTGCCTGCATGTGTGACATAGGCCATGTACGCATGAATGTGTGCAGGGACATCATGGTAATGCATGTGCGATCAGCAATGTGTGAACCGCACGGTCGTTGCATGTGTTTAAATGCGACATGGGGAGCCCTATGCAGATTGTACACATGAGAGCATGGCAGTCTCTGTTCCTGGACATGGGTGGGGGTGAGGGATGGGTGCTGATGCCAGGTACATATATGGTATCCATGTCTGTGTGCCTGACCTGCGTGTCTGTGACTTGTGAATGCCATGGATGCATGACACATGTCTGTGACAATGTACAGATTCACTGATGCAGCCTAGTCATCATTGTATCCACTGTGATTGGGGTGTACAGGGCCAGATGGATGTGACTGAGGTGAAGTGTGTGCATGTGATAGGCATGACCCATGATGCATGTGAGTAGCATTACATTGTATGTTTCGAGAGTCCATTGGACATGTATGGAAATGTCCATGGCATGCACCATGACTGTCACTGTGTGTGTTTTGCCTGGACTGACACATGTGTTGTGGGGGGACATGATGGAAGTGTACTTTGACAGTGGCACTCATCTGCTATTGCTTCCTGTCTAGGGGACCATTGTACAGTACCCTGATGCTTGTGTTCTATGTCTCCCTCTACGCAGCGGCTAGTGAAGAAGAGGGCGGAGACGGCGCTGTGGAGCAAGGCGGCGGGGATGCCCCCACGGCTGCAGCGGAAGGGGTGGGTGAGCCCCCACAGGGGCCTGCTACGGCGGAAGACGGTGAGGAGCCATCCAGGTTGGTGGTTTCCACAGAGGAGGAGGAGGCCGCCACTGAGGCGCACATGGGGCCTGGTGGGGGCATCCCTGCTGGTGCAAGTGGTGCAGTCCAAGGGCAGGGGCAGGAGGCAGCACAGGTCACCGTGGAGGGGCCTGTGCATGTCGCTGTCCCTGACCCTGTGGGTGCACCACCATGCACCAGCAGGGATGCCCCATCCCAGGCCCGTCCGCAGGTAGAGGGGATGTCCATGTCATCTGACTCCCCTCCACCTGCGGACGATGGGACCCCTGGCCGTATGGAGAAGGTCCTGAATGGGGTCGCGATGCCCACGGCTGTGATTCGTGATGCCGTGAGTGCTTCCCAGGAGGAGCACGCACGTCATCACGAAGAGCACCGTGCCGACGTGGCCCAATTTGGATCGTCCATGTTCGGGGGTTTCCTGCATGTGTCGGCCAATCTGGCGGCCCTCTCCTCCTCTGTGGAGACTATACGCCAGTCGTTCTCCTTGCCGTCTTCCGGCCCAGATGCCACCAGGGCCCCCTGTGGACCTGCCCTGACCAATGCAGCCAGCTCGGTGGGGATCCCATCCCTGCCACAGTCGGGAGTCAGAGGTCCAGCAGGGGTGGACAACACAGCAACTGGACCCCAGCAGATGGAGGATGTGACGGCATCATCGGGCAGGGCACGTGCACGACGGCGTCGGTGGTTTCCATCATCCTGGATGCCGTCGTGCTGGCAGAGGCAGTGGCGTCGGTGGCAGCAGCAGGCTCGACGTGGGAGGCATCATGGCTCGGGGCCATCAAGATCAGAGGGGCAGGCATCGGCCGGAGGGCAGGAGAACCCTGGGATGGTAGTGTCTTCCGTGTGGGAGCAGTTGGTCCAGCGGATAGGTGCGGAGCGGCAGCGGGCGGAAGAGGAGCGGCTCACCATGGTCAGGGCGGAGTTCTCCATGCGTCGGGCATTGAGGCGGGCTGAGTGCCTCGAGGAAGCTCGCAGGGAGTTTGAGGTGAACATGGGGTTATCCCTGCGAGACCTCGGGGCCAGGACAGAGTCCCGCCTCCAGGACATCGACATGGAGTTCGATGATGCCCTGGCCGGCAACATCACAGAGTGAGCCGCAGGACTTGCCCGCTGCCATTGTATATAGTTCTTTAGTTAGTTAGTGTTAGGTTTCCTTTATTTTTTGAGATTTTTTTGGACCGCTCGGACCATGGCCACTTTTCTGTATATAGTTTTTTTATTAGGTAGTAGTAGGTTTCATTTATAGTGTTGGGCTCATGGACCCTGGAATATTCTTGTGTATTGTTGGATTTTTTAAAATACATTTTTTTGATTTATATTTGTGTTCACCATGAGGCAATGGTTTTTCCTTATTTTTTTCACCATGATTTTGCTTTGGACAACATTAGTTTTTGGATTCCTTTGTTTTTTTGATTTTTACATTACTTATCGGACATGGACAATTTATTTTGTTATCCCCATTGTTGTATGTTTGTTTAGTTTACTTCATTTTCGTCGAGAATACATGTTTTTATAACTTTCTTTTGTGGTATTTTCTCATTGGTTTCATGCATGTCATGATATGGGTTTTGACATTCACTTGCACCCATTGTGTATGTGTGTGTGACGGACATGTGTTCATTTACATACTTGCCATTGGGGTTGTATCATGTAATTGCATTTGCTATGTGGGTGGATGCAATCCTTGGCTGGGTGTTTGTGCTGGGTATGCTGCCCATTACTGCCATGATTGTGTATCCTCAGGACCTGGGGGCAGGGGGACATGGTTGGGGGCCTGCTGGCAGGTGCCCCACAGTGCTGGGGGTGGGGGTGCAAGGGGACATGAGTTGGTGATCATTGGTGCAAGGAGACATGTGCCTTTGCTGGGGGGCATGCCCATGTTGGGTGGGCTGCCTGCGGGACATGACCAGTGATGCAGGGTAGTCCCCTGTGGTGTGGGCTGTCTGCAGGGGCCATGGAGGGTGTACAGGGAACACCTGGGAGGACCCACACTGGCAAATTCCATGTAGGACTCCCCGGCACCCCTGAAATACACGTACCCTGCTGAAATCGCGTGTAAAACTTCGTGCGCACCCCTGTAATACCCGCACGCAGCCCAATCGCGTGTAAAACTTCACGCGCACCCCTTTAATACCCGCACGCAGCCCAATCGCGTGTGAAAATGTGCGTGCACCCCTGTAATACCCGCACGCAGCCCAATCGCGTGTGAAACTTTGCGCGCACCCCTAATACCCAAACGCAGCCCAATCGCGTGTGGAACTTCCCGCGCACCCCTGGAATACACGCGCCCAGGCCAATCGCGTGTGGAACTTCCCGCGCACCCCTGAAATACACGTGCCCAGGCCAATCGCGTGTGGAACTTCCCGCGCACCCCTAAAATGCACGCGCACAGGCCAATCGCGTTTGGAACTTCCTGCGCACCCCTGAAATACACGCGCACAGGCCAATCGCGTGTGGAACTTCTCACGCACCCCTGAAATACACGCGCCCAGGCCAATCGCGTGTGGAACTTCCCGCGCACCCCTGAAATACACGCGCACAGGCCAATCGCGTGTGGAACTTCCCGCGCACCCCTGAAATACACGCGCCCAGGCCAATCGCGTGTGGAACTTCCCGCGCACCCCTGAAATACACGCGCCCAGGCCAATCGCGTGTGGAACTTCCCACGCACCCCTGAAATACACGCACACGCTCCCCCAGGGCCGATCGCGTGTGAAACCACCCGCGAGCCCCTGAAATACACGCGCCCAGGCCAATCGCGTGTGGAACTTCCCGCGCACCCCTGAAATACACGCGCCCAGGCCAATCGCGTGTGGAACTTCCCGTGCACCCCTGAAATATGCATACCCTGCTCGCACGGGGCCAATCGCGTGAGGTACTTCCCGCGCACCCCAGTGATACACGTAGCCCGCTTGCCGTGCTGGTACAGGGTTAACGCAGCCCTTTGCGCTGGATTGGGGATTTTGATGGCTTTTACCTGCGCGGAAGGCGTTCTTGGGGGCGTAACTGGCGCTGCTGCAAGGTCGCTGCGCCACTGTGCGCCACGGCTGGTTTTGGTGGCTGGAATCCATGAATACGCTGTGCGCGGAAATGGGTTTTGGCGCACGCGGCTGGCGCAGGGATTCGCACGCGCACACTGTGCGCCAGCCGCGTGTGCCACTTGTGCGCTGAATTCTATGAATTACCCCCTTAGTTCTATAGAGAAACTTATTTTGAACTGAGATACCTTCATGAAAGCCTCATGGGGAATGCAAGCTCCACTTATATATGTATATATATCACATTAAAAGCATAGTGTTGTCAGAAAATAGCCTCTTTTTTTCTTGTGTCATAGATCCTTTTTTTTCTCTTGCTTATGGAGATGTTATCTCTACCATCAGGGCAAATACGAAATGGGATTATGACAATCCTGCCTTGTGCCGCTCTCTTCATTAATTTCTCTGATTTTATTTCCAATGTTACACTGGCCGGTATTGGGGTCCTCAAAGTTAGCCAATAGTATTTTTTAATTGTGAGCCAATTGAAACATTCTCCATCACCAGTTGCAAAATATTCCAGTCAGGGAGACCACCAGGGGGCGCAGACGGGATGGTCGCTTGAGCCATCGTCTCCCTCTTAAAGCCCGCTAAAGTCATTTTTTCGAGCAGTGCAGGGGAAACCAAAGTCATGAGAAACCAGCTGATGGAGTAGATAAAGCGTCTCGGCACCTACCCAGCCATAGCCCAGGAGACGAAACTGCGTGGAGAGGCAGAAATCAGCTCTCGATCGAGAACCCCTGGGATCCCCCGAGCAGCACAGAAGGCCCGTATCCAGAGAGGCGAGGAGGAGGGGAAAAAATGGCCGCCGCCATCTGAAATACGCGCCGTGCGCGTAAGAGAGGAAACTTCACAAAGACTGCTACCAGCCCGCCAGCAGCGCCCTGCGCCCAGCGAACAGGGGGAATCCCTGCCCTTCAACGAGGTGTGGCGGCGGCGAGGACAGTCGCAGCGGACCGCGGCGCCCGACTGGCCGAGGGACGTCGGGCGGCCGGCCAGGAAGGCAGCTACCGGAGCGGGCGGCCCGGCGGGGGTAAGCAGTGCCCCGAGCGGGCTTTTCCGCCTTGGCGCACACACCCCCCCCCCTCCTCTGACCCTGCGGACTTGCTGCGGGGGCTCTCTCCCTCCGCCCACGCCTCACCTCGACACTTGGGAGCTTATTCTGGCCGCGCCGCACCTCCGCCCGGCAGTCCCTCGCGGGCCCCGGCGCCGGTTGTCATCTCTACCCTTCTCACGGAATGAGGCCCGTGCTTCTTTACCAACGAGGGCGTAGCGCACCCATTCCCGTGATCCAAAACACACAGTAACCACGGTGTCCACCCAAACAGTTTCGACCGGCCGCTCCCACACCACGGACCCCTACGAGCACTTAACCCAGTGGAAGCTCACCACCACTAGCGGAGCCTCGCAGCCAACCCAAGGACCACCATAGGTCCTCCACGAGCCTCACAGGGTGCAAAGACAGCCAGGGCACCTGATTTACCCGAGTGGTGCTCAGGGGGGTGGGGGCGGTACAGAGACCGCACCAAAGTTACTTAGGGCAAATACGTTGGCAATGAGCCACGAAGTCCGGGGCAGCCCACCACGGAACTGAGAGAGACCCCAGCGGAAAAACCAACCACAGAAACACGGTCGAGGGAACGAGCACATCCTAGCACAGCAGTCCATGCTCACGGCAGCAATAGTCTGAAGCCTCCGTAGGTAACAAAACTGGATCCACAAACCTTAGCAACCCTGAGAAAGTTTAGACGTATTAACGCAACCATGGAAGCGGAAGAAGCCCAAAGCACTTCAGATATTCCCGGGAATGACGGCGATGGCGCAACAAAGTCAGATATCCGCCTGCTGCTTGGGGAGATCAGATCAATGAGAAACAACCTAACTGAAATAGTATCAGACCTACAAACGAAAGTGGCCAAAGTTGAGGACCGCCTGGAAGCGGTTGAAAACAACCAACAATCAGGAGACATCGCTACCATGCAATACGAGGCTAGGCTCCTAGACCTCGAGCAGAAGGAGAGGGACATGGAATCAAAAGTGGACGATCTTGAAAATCGGGAGCGACGCTCCAACATACGCATTATCGGTCTGGAAGAAGAGCGAGGAGAGACACAGTCAGGCCTGGAGAGCATGGTGAAATCCCTAATCTTATCTCTCTACGAAGAAACCGACCCCCCGAACCTCGAGTTCGACAGAGTGCACAGGGCAGGGGGCTCAGCGAGAGGCCCTCGATCGATCCTAATCAAATGCCATTACTACACGCAAAGGCAGGACATTCTACAAAAAGCAAGAATAAAGGACACAATCGAATTCCGTGGCTCTACAGTCAAGATATATCAGGATCTCTCAGCGATGACCCTCACAAAAAGGAGAGGGTGTCGTCCCCTCACGATCTGGCTCCAAGAGAAAGGCGTGAAGTACCGATGGGGCCACCCATTTTCCCTCACATTCGAGTATAACAGCGAAGAATATAGGCTCACCTCGGTGGAAGAAGCGGAACGAGCTCGCCGCCACCTGCAAGGCCCAGCAAGGGACTCAGACGTAGAGGGCCGAAGAGAACCAAAGGGCCCGCGCCGAGATCCAGCTGAAAAGCCCTCGAGAAGAGGCCGTGCGCAACAGAAATGGAAATTTAAACGTTTGAACACTCCTTGAACTGCCGACACTGCATCTCGTGTCTACACACTGTTTTGGTGCTCTAACTCTGGCCGATACAGTCGCCATGGGGCTCCATGGAAGTTTTTTCTCTTTACTGTCTGTTTGCTTAGATTGGGTTAGGGGCTTGGAGACACACTAGGTCTTTGCTCACTATTAAGGTCTCCTGTGCACTTTGTCCCTGCACAAAGAACGAATTCACAACTAGGGCTTGAAGAGGGGTTCTCCTAAAGTGGCCCTCTTTATACGAGGGCGTCTCCCTTTTTCTTTTTCTTTACTCTTTTTCCCTTTCTTTGTGGTGTGGATGCCCCTTATAGCATTCCACACGAGGGAAGGGGCGGAGGGGACGGGGGGGATTCAATTATCCACTCAACACAGCAAGTTCGTAGCGCACAAAAAACCATCTCAAACGCACCACAATACAAGGCAGTTTTTTACTAGCTCTAATATGATACAAAAGGGTCAAGCAAGCCACAATACGAAAAACACTATCCTAACCCTAGAATATGGCTAACTCACAGGGCATAGTCTTTGGCTCCCTCAATGTCAAGGGCTTAAATTCTCCGCAAAAGAGATCAATGCTAGCGAGACAGTTCGCACAATCCAAACTAGATGTCCTCTTTATACAGGAAACAAAATACATCAAGGGGGGTGAAAGAAAGATCTTTGGGAGAGGCATAGGGGAAGCAATCTGGGCATCTGGCCCGGAGAAGAAGGGGGGTGTGGGCATTCTGCTGCGTAGGTCCCTGGGAATGCAGGTTCTTCATATACACAGGGACACGCACGGGAGATACGTCGCGCTCAAGGGAATACTGAGAACACGTACCATCACACTGTGCGCAGTCTATGCCCCCAACCAGGGGCAATCGAGCTTCACAGACCCCCTGTTCGACTTTATTGAAGAATGGAGGGAGGGCTCACTAATTTGTGGGGGAGACTTCAACGTAGTTATAGATCGTGAATGCGATTGGCACTCAGCTCGACCAAATTCCTTACCCCCAAGCACACTTCAGGGCGACAGATTCTCAAGTCAGCTCAGGGAACATCATTTAATAGATACCTGGCGTGCAACTCATCCAGGGGAAAAGGCCTTCACTTTTTATTCTCCACCACACCACTGTTTCTCCAGGATTGATTACCTACTACTGGGGGCGGAAAACGAGGGTGACATCCTAAGTACATCCATCCAAATAGTAGCCTGGTCAGACCATGACCTGTGCGCCCTAGAATTGGACCTAGGCCCACTCCCCGCCCTAGACCGCCGGTGGCGATGTAACGACCTGTTATGCAGAGACCCAATTTTCAAGGAGTTCCTTTCTGAGGCCATCACAGAATACTTTGACATCAACGACACTAACGGTATGTCACTGAACACAGTGTGGGAAGCAGGCAAAGCTACATTAAGGGGCATCCTTATATCTGAGGGAGCCGCCAAAAAAAGACTCCGGCTGCTCAGGGAGAAAGAACTTAAGGAAGAGATCACTCGACTGGAACGCTCCCTTCGGGAGCTCCCCACTAGTGATAATGAAACGGAAATGAGAATTAGGAAAATGAGAGAAGAACTAAAAGATATATGGAATGGCAAAGCCCTCACCCAGATTAAGTACCTCAAACAGAAGTTTTTTGAAAAGGGAGATAAAGCGCACACCATGCTAGCGAACAGACTCCGTAAACAGAGGGCGGATAGAGCAGTCCACAAAGTAAAAAATGAACAAGGTATCCCACTCACAAATCCCCAAGACATAGTGTCTCGCTTCTCCAATTTTTATGCAGACCTATACGCTGCTGAGACTGACGGTACCTCCCCCGACATCAAAGAATATCTAACCAGTATGTCACGCCCGCCCATCACTGAAGAACACCTAGAAATGCTAAACGCCCCAATCTCGGCAACAGAGGTGCAGGGAGCAATTTCAGCCCTTAAGGCAGGCTCAGCCCCGGGACAGGATGGTTTCACGCCGGCCTTTTACAAAAGGAACTCTGGCACACTTGCGCCATTCCTCGCCAAACTATTTACATCCATCTTAGAATCGGGACGAGCTCCCGACTCCTTTACTGAATCCATCATCATTGTAATCCCCAAAGAAGGTAAAGACCCCACAGAGTGTGCATCATACCGGCCAATCTCCCTCATAAATGTAGACGCAAAAATTTACTCCAGCATATTGGCCGCCCGCCTCGCTCAGATTCTCCCGCAACAAATCCACACTGACCAGGTAGGGTATGTAAGAGGCCAGCAGGGGGCCGATAATGTTAGAAAAACCCTAGACCTCATGGCAACACTTCGAGAGGCCGGTGAGGATCCCCTCTTATTATCAGTAGATGCCGACAAGGCTTTTGATCGAGTAGAGTGGTCCTTCTTGAGAGCTGTACTAGAATGGGTGGGGTTGGGAGCTGCGTGGACACAAGGAGCGAAAGCACTATACCGCTCTGCCCGGGCCAAAGTCTCAATCAATGGAATCTCATCGCGAACCTTCAACCTTACTCGAGGTACGAGACAAGGCTGCCCACTCTCCCCTCTCATTTATGCACTGGTCATTGAACCCTTCGCCCAAGCCATTAGGTCCAACCCGAGCATCAGAGGAATCCTGCGAGGTGGCAGGGAATACAAACTGGCAATGTTCGCCGACGACATCCTTTTGTACCTGACCGAACCCTCTACTTCTATCCCCGCTTTCTTCCAAGAGTTGTCGCGATACGGACCCCTTTCAGGCTTTCGGGTCAACCTACAAAAAACTATAGCTGTCCCCTTAAAAGACAACACCGACCTAGCGATGCGCTTAGAGGCAGATTGGAATTTCAAAGTCCAAATCGACTTAGTCCGCTACCTAGGGGTTAATATAACAGTCTCCCTGTCCGACCTTTTCGAAGCCAACTACACACCACTGTGGGTAGCCATTCAAAATGACATCTCCAGATGGCGAATACTCTCCATGTCATGGGCGGCGCGCTTTACGGCCATAAAAATGAATGTACTCCCACGATTCCTATTTTTATTCCAATCCCTCCCGGTCATTGTTCCCGACTCCTTCTTGGAAGAAGTAAAGCGCACATTGTTAAGGTTTTTATGGGCGGACAAACGAGCAAGGATCCCATACTCCACACTGATCCAACCTAAGGAGGAGGGTGGCATGAGCTTTCCAGACCTGGGAGAATATTACAGAGCGTCACAATTTCGCATTCTCCCGGACCATCTGTGGGAAAACCCAGAGAAACAGTGGGTGGCAATAGAGAACGACATCTTCACTCCGGTCACCTTGGGAGAGTGGTTATGGGTCCCGAGATCAGCCATGACGCAAAGGATTAAGCAACACCCCATTCTGAAGGTACTATGGTCCCTCTGGCGTCCATCCCGGGCCATGCAGAATATCACAACATGGCCCTCACCTTTGAGCTGCATCTGGTCCCCACCTATTCAAAACTCACTAAGGGCAATCCAGCAATCCCAGTCATGGTACGAGGCGGGTCTAAGTCGGACGGGACAGCTGTGGAAAAATGAAGTGTTTACAACCAGGGAAGAATTGCAGGCTGACTTGCAGGGCACGAATGTCTCCCCTTTGTCCTTCCTCCAGTTGCGAAGTGCCATGCACGACCCTAGGTGGGGCAACTCGTTAAAGCGCTCTCTTACACCATTCGAGCAAATCTTGAGTTCCCCCCAAGCATCAAGAGGTCTCATATCAAAGTTGTATAGAGCACTAATCACGAGGGGTCATTGTCCACGTCCATCTTCAGAGGTGAAATGGGAAACTGACCTATCCATAGACACCCAAGGGGAGGTATGGAGAGGAATATATAGAGCGGTATGGTCATCATCGGTCTCCATGCAATACAAAATGCACAATGTGCGATTACTGATGAGATGGCACTACACACCCCTTCGCCTATCTAAAATGTTCCCCGGGACATCTCCCTATTGCTGGAGGGGTTGCGGTGAGCAATGTGACTATTGGCACCAATGGTGGGGATGTGACAGGGTCCAGGTGTACTGGCGGGAAGTGCTGGGCTGGATTCGAGGAATAGATGGAGTCCTCAGAAACCCAACGCCCACACTAGTTTTGTTTGGAGTAGAGTCGGAGGATGATGAAACATATGAATCACTAATGTACTTACCACGCAATCTCCTATTAGCAGCCCGAGTGTGTCTAACCATAAAATGGAAATCGATGGTCTTACCCTCAAAGAGAGAATGGTTAATAAAGGCCCACGCAATATACGAGATGGAAAGTCTAACGGCAGCGGTAAATGAATCACGCAGAAATATCGAAATGATTTGGTTGCCCTTTCTAGAATATTATACGGCATACTGGGAGCCCACAGACTAAGGACACTTGTTTACCACCTCAGCCAATCAAAGGAATTAGGGCAGTGCCCCATGCCACCGGTTGATTGCTTACCCCAAGCTCTGTATGGGCTCTTCCCTTTCTTTCAGTTGCAATTTGCAGAGCACACGCAATACTGAAATGCCTAAAGTTGTTTTTGAATTTTTATTCTGAGTTGTGTACCAAGCGAATGTGTTGAGTGGAGGGGGGGGTGGGGGGAGGCTGGGGAGGGGGAGGGAGGGGAATTAGAAACACAAGACTAGAGTTTATCATTGCTTTTGCACTTCACCCCTTTCTATGTTTTTTATATAAATGTTACACGAAAATAATATAAGGGAACAATGTTGAAGCAACCATTTTTGCAATTGTCTTGTAGTAGAAAATGCAAATAAAAACATATTTAAAAAAAAAAATATATTCCAGTCACTGTCGTGGCGTGAGTGGGCCTTGTCGCTGCACGTGGCGCACATAGATTGAGGCGGACACGGAGCGCGGATGCACAGTCTTGTCTTTATTAACTTCATACAGCTACTGAACTGATCCCGCCTCCCGCCACCCATCATATCCGTTCCCCAACGTCACTTTCCCCAGGACCCGCCACCCCATAACCATGGAAACATCAACATGACATCTCCCCCCTTTTTAAACAGTCACCAGGACATTCACAACAGGTGAACATCTGAGGGGGGCCCCTAGCCCATTTCTTCACTCCAGCAGCGCGGCTTGTTCCGAGCCCTCTGCAGGCGGGTGCTCACAAGTTCTGGTGGGCTTTCGCTGATCTCGCACTCCGAGGGCTTCTTCATGGTCCGAGTCATCTGTCTCTCCGTGATCTCCTTGATAGGGTCGTCGTAGGCATAGTCAATGGGAATTACCACACGTCCACTGAGTCTGTGCGTTCCCAGTGACAGAATGCTCTTGAAGTGCGATGAGTTCCTCATGATGGGGCCTCCCGAGCCCTTTACTGTGATCATGGATCCTTTTCTCTGGGTGATCAACAGTGGTTCCGCTTGGAAGATAGGGGTGTGCTTGTGGGTCTATGGTTGTTGTACAGCCACTACATCTCCCACCTCTATCTGGGGTGGCCGCGCCCCTCTCCGAAGATCGGCATATTCTTTCATTTGCTCCTTGGCGGCTGCATCTTGCTCCCTTAGCTCCTTGTCAATGTCAGCGAACTGGTCTCGTGGCGGAGCTTGAGGGATCCTTGTCGGAACGTCTCTCTCGAACATGACTTCCGAGGGTGTTCGCCCCGTGGTATTCCGGTAGTCCCTAATGAGCTGGTTCAGTACTTGTTCATAGGGCTGCACCGTCAGTTTGGCTATCTGGACTGCCCTCTTTAAGTTGGCCATGAAGCGTTCTATCATCCTGTTGGCTTGAGGCCACAGAGGTGTTACCTTGCGGCGATGGAAGCCTAAATTGGTGTCCATTGAATGGGGGCCCATTGTCTGTCTTGAGCACTCTCGGGATGCCATGCGCAGAGAAGATGCGGTCCAGGGTGAGTATAACATGATGGGCGGCTGTCGAGGATATGAGTTGGGCCTCTGGATACCGGGAGTACTCGTCCATGACTGCCAGCACATATTTCCCTCCTTCTATGGACCCGAATAAATCTTCCCATACCCCTTGGGGGAGTTCTGACATCCTCAAGGGTTCAGGGTGACGGTTTGGCGTGATGAGGCTGCAGGTGGGGCATGTTTTCAGTGCTTCATCTACCATAGCGTCCATGTGGGGAAAACAGACCTTCTGGCGCAGCATGCATTTTGTCGACGCATCCCTCTGTGACTCTTATGAGCCATCTCGGTGACCTTGGCTCATAGAGCTAGTGGGGTCACCAGTTTGCGGTTCTTGATGAGGAGGTGATCATCTGATAGCTCCAGTTCGTCCGTTACCTGCACTAGCCGTACCACCTCAGAGTGTATCGGGTCCCCAGCAGCCCTTCCCTTCTCGCGGGTTCTTCTCCACATGCCTGACTTAAGAACCTCACAGATGATTTGGCGAGCAGAGTCATTTTCCATTTCTCGGGCTATAATTCCAATGTCTATTCCGGCTGGGGTGGATTGATGTATCAGGTACCTGAGATTCCTGTCTGCCATTGAGGGTTCTGGTATGCACCCCTATCGGGGTCTTCTCGACAAGAAGTCAGCAGGGTTGTCTCCTTTCCCCGGCTGATGTACAATTTCAAAGGTGTATTCCTGCAGCCGCAGCCCCCAGAGGGCTATCCGAGGTGGCATTTTTGCCTGGGGGTTCCCATATAGGAACAGTAGCGCTTGATGGTCTGTTACTACTCGGAAGGGTTTGCCATAGAAGAAGAGATGGAAGTGTTCACACGCCCAAACTACGGCAAGTCCTTCCTTCTCTGTCTGGGAATTGGCCTGTTCCATGGCTGTGAGGCTCCGGCTGGCATACGCGATGATGTGTGTTCGCGAAGGATCACTGGGTCCACTTGAGCCAGTGTGACCCCTAGCCCTACTGGGCTGGAGTCTACCGTCAGCTCTGTCCGACGACTCGAGTCATAATAAGACATGTTCTCGGCCTTGGCGACTCTTTCCCTGATGGCTTTAAATGCCTTTTGGCACTCATCCGTCCATTGGAAGGTGGCGTCTTGTTTGGTTAGTAGTCTTAGCGGTTCACTTACTGTTGCGAAGTCCCTGATGTAGCGTGTACAGTAACTTTCGAGCCCTAGAAACTGGCGCAATTCCGAGACATTGGCTGGGGGTTCAGTGTCGTTCAGCGCCGCCACTTTGTCAGGGTCTGGAGACATGCCGGATTCTGAAAAGATGTGTCCAAAGAATTTCAGCATGCTCCTGTTGAATTTACATTTGTCCCGATTTAGGGTGAGGTTGGTTACTTCTAGGGCCTTGCATACTTTCATTAGGGCCTTGTCATGTTTATTGACATCAGTGCCGAAGACCAGAATGTCGTCGCTGTAGTTAAGGCAATTTGGTATATGCTTGATAACGTTGTGCACCTCAGCCTGGAATATTTCCATGGCCGAGGATACCCCGAAGCTTAGCCTTTTTTAGTGTAAGAGGCCCAGTGAGTAATGAAAGTGGTTATGTTTCAGCTTTCCGGGATCAATACCAGTTGGTTATAGCCTTTCTGTAGGTCCAGTTTCAGGAGATGGATCATGTTGGTGATGTGTGGGGCCAGGTGTCTCTCCCACTGTATGGCTTGGTTCGGTCGCCTCATGTCCACGCAGAGCCTGATCACATCCGATCCTTTCTTTGGAACCAGTACTATCGGGGATACCCATGTGGTGGGGACGGTAGCCGGCTCGATGATGTCCTGCTCGAGCAGCTTGTCTAATTCATCCTCCACTTTCCTTTGAATGTTGATCGGGATCCCTCGGTAGTGTTGGGCCACAGGGCGTACGGATTCGTCTATGTGATGTTTTATGCGTCTGTTATTCAGTTTTCCGATGCCCCTGAAGATACGTGGATAGAGGTTGCTAATCATTTCCAAGGGGTCGATGTACTCGTGGACCATGATATTGTATCGAATGTGGATGAGTCCCATGTCAGCTGCTGCTTTGAAGCTCAGCACGCATCCACTGTCTGTTTTGGTTGATAGTACGTGGACAGGTATTCTTCTCTCATGTCCCTTGTATTGACATGTGCCCTCAAATTGTCCAATGCATTTGAGGGGAGCATTGGCGCCATAAGCATAGATGTCTACCGTGGCGGGGCTCCGTTTCGGTCTCGCAGGGAGTTCCTTGAAGACGGCTTCACTGATGACATTCATTGTTTATTTAGCTTAATGATCAGCGTAGGGCTGTGTGCCGTGGCAGTGGGATTCCCCAAAGCATAAATATATGCCTTCTTCTTCTGGTCACTTCCTGAAGAGCTGGGGCCTGTGTCGGATGGTGACTGTTCTACCAGGTAGCGCACATGCCGCCTTGATCGTCGTTTGGGTTTTGCTCTCATTACGAATCTTCTTCTGTCTCTCCTCTCTCTTCTTTGTTTGTCTTCCCCTGAGTATCGTTCTCGGGGTTCTGGGTTTACCTGATTTGGTGACCCTTAAGAGGAGCACCAGGGTGACTCCCTTGGGAGGAGTGGGGTTTTGTCTTGTGTCTGGGTAGTGTTTCCCTGGCACAATCTTTTCCTCTGTCCCTGAAGAGTCTGCACACAGACTTAAAGTGGCCTTCCTTGCCAAAAGTGGCACAACGCTGACCGACAGCGGGGAAAATCCCTTCTTGGGGGTACTCAAACCCACACTTATAGCAAAAGAGTTCCTCTGACCTTCTCTCGGATTGTAGTCTGTGGATGCTTTCTCCTGGTGTGGGGTTGTTGAAGCTCTCCACCTATGAGTCTATGGCTCTCTCTGCGTGGGCCAATGCGAGTATCTCATCCAGGGTGCGCTGCTTTGGAGCAACTTCCTTCTAACTGTCTGCGATTCACACCTGCTATGATTTGGGACCTTAGGGCTTCGGGGTTAGAATAGTTCGCAATGTCACAGTGTTTCATTTTTGTTGGTAGCCGCATGATGTGGGCGTCCATGGTCTCACCTTTATGTTGCTTGGTGCTGTGGAACAAGTGCCTCTCGTAGTCCACGTTGGTGTGGGGGGTGAACTACGCAGCTAGAGCGTCCTTCAGGTCTTGAATGGAGTCAATGGAGTCAGGGGGCATCTCATTGATGATGCCCCGTGTGGCAGAGCCAGTGTCGTGGCGTGAGTTAGGCCTTGTCGCTGCACGTGGCACACATAGATTGAAGCGCACACGGAGCGCAGATGCACATGTCTTGTCTATATTAACTTCATACAGCTACTGAATTGATCTGCCTCCCACCACCCGTCATATGCCATTCACTTCCCTTTACCCAGGACCCGCCCCCTCCATAACCATGGAAACATTAACATGACAGTCAGTACAATTGAAAACCTTTACTAAAGTAAAAATAAGAAGTGCTTCTTTTAGCCACACCCTGCAACACAAAATGTACACTTGCCTTATTCTATCAAATATTTGCCCCACTTTAATCCAGTGATGGGCTATATTTATCAATGCAAAATTTGGAAGAGCCATCAGATGAGCAGTATAGCCAATCGTTAACCTGCTTTATCACTTTAGTGATCAAACCTGTCTGAGGAAAAGGGTTAAACTCTTTGACACTTCCAAACATCACAGGAGCCCCACCCATTACATCCACAACATAGCAAGATGGACCAAATTTAGGACAATTACACCAGAAGACTTGCCCAACACTGAAACAGTCCTCAAACCCACCACTCAAAAAGAAGACATCCTCCCCTACTCCATAGTGAATGACATCAAAGGTAAAAGGCCTACAACACTGTTCAATGTCATCAAAGCATCCTTAACACAGGGCCCCTACCCAGGTACACTGAAAATGGGTCAGATCCTCCCCGTTTGAAGAAACCAAACTCAACCTGGATGACATAGCCAACTATCACCCAATGGCGCACCAATCCTTCTCCAGCAAATTGATTGAGAAGACCGCTGCCAACCATTTGCATGGAAGGATTTCGGACTACCAATACAGATTCTGAACATGATGCAGCACAGAGACTAGCATGATCCAAAATATTCAAGAACATCTTACACATCATGAAGAAAGGGGAGTCCTGATTAATCGTCCTTCTTCACCCCTTTACAGCATTTGATACCGTTGACCATGAAGCCATTCTCAACATCATCACCACACAGAAGGGGATTGATGTAAGAGTAATTCAGTGATTCACCCACAAACTCACCCCACGAAACCCAGTAACCTGCAGCATTCCACAAGTCTCCATTATGTGCCCTGTCATCTTCAGCCTCTACATGAGAACTCTAAAATAAATGATTGCTGAAACTGACATCAAGATACATCAATACACAGGTGATACACAGCTGTACGTAAATAACAATTGACCTAACATCAGTTGCTTCAAGTCCTGGCTGTCCCTCATCTAAGCCTGGATGTCAAGCAGCTACCTGAAGCTCAACCTGACAATGACCAAATTCATTCTGCTTGGCAGAGGCGTTGCTAGGAGGGAGCGCAGGGGGGATTAGCCCCGGGTCTTTTGGTTGTAGCCCCAGATAGAAGATGAGGTTCTATAACCAAAATGCCAGCTAGCCCCAGGTCCAGCCAGTCCCGACATTAGCTTAGCCTCTGATCTTTTCCAGACCTAGCAACACCCCTGCTGCTCGGAAAATCCACAAAGCATGCCAAAGTCCATAATTGGCTGACTGACATGAAGCTCAAGAAATTCATGCCTCATCTGTCATCCGCTTGAAAATCTCTCATCTTTACAATGAACTGAGACCTCTCATTCACAGCACACTAAACACAAAACTCAGAAGCTGCATGGTATCTGCTTGTACTCCTCTATGAAGTCAAGTCCTTAATCCCTGCCTGAGTTTCAGAGCAGTTGTCGAAGCCCTGGTCATTCACACACTGATAGTCCCAATGCCTTACTCACAAGAGTACCAGATGCCACGCTGGCCCCATCGAAAAGCCATACAGAATGCTGCAGCATGCCTCATCACAGTATAAAGAACACACAAGCACTTCAGGATATGCATTGGCTGCCTCTTCAAGCATGCATCATATCCAAGACAGACTGCACCACCTGCAAAGCAGTCACAGCCCAAACACTACTCTACATTGCTGGGACATCACCACGCATCACCACTTTGGAAACACAGTATTGCAAGAGATAAAAACAGAAAACTGGTAGATTTATGCTATGCACCCTGTCTCTGGAACAAGTTACCAATGTCTATAAGGCTGCCCCCTCTATTCTACACATCAGAAAGATCCGAAAACCCTACTGTTCTAAGACAATAGGGCAAATCGTTGATCACTCCATTCAATCTTAACCCTTCTCCTCAAAAACTCCTCCTCACCTCTTCTTCCTCTGCTAATTTCAACGCCTCTGCTGCCCTGCAACCTAACGGTACCCCCTGGGTGCACCCCTACGTGTATCACACTGTTGCTTCTCAAATATGTTTGTGCTTTAACATCTCTGAATATGTGCCCAATCGGCTTCAGCTGCTGATTAATTCCACAACAATAATTGTCACAAACACTCCTTCCTCGCAGGCATCACATAACAGGAATTTAACATGAACTGCGTCTGTTGACACTCATCGCAAGAGTTAAATTCAAGGCAATGGTTGCCGTATTACATCAAATGCCGACTGAAACCCTAGTCTTCCAATAGGAATTCAAGGTCTTCTAACAAAATGTTGATAGACATTCCTCAGTTACACCAGTTCTGAGACATGGGGGAATCCTTTTCTCATCAGCCTGGTCTACTATGGAACACTTTTCAAGTTAACCTAGTCCTCACCCAAAATATCTTCTCATTCAGAGGCAAGTTTTTTTCTGTGTTCCTGCTGGACTAGCCAGGGCTTTGTCTATGACCGGGGCTGCTGGTCGCACTTGTAAACACTTATTTTGAAGTGCGCTCAGGATACAATTCTGATTGTGAGCATCATATAAATGCACAACTACAAATACATAAATGTGTGAGAGGACGTATGAACACTTTCAGATATTTCATGAACGATAGTAGTCTAAAACCACCTGGGCCTCTGGATTTTTAGCAAGGAAGAGGCACAAATGCTCCTGCTGTCAGATCTTTGGAAACAGGCTCGAGTCTGATTTAAATTCTTCTGAGGGAAGTCAATTGAGTCTATGAACCTTTGTGTTGCTGTTGACCATCAATGTGTTGCTTTCAATGTGAATGCCTTCAAAAAGTAACAAATTCACATTTTTCATAGGCGTGATGTTAGTGATCAGCTTTATAAAATTATTAAAAACATGTTTTCCCATTTTACATTTTTTAGGGGATCAGCTTGTCATTCAGTGTTTGTGATTAGGAGGATTCTAATTCTCCTCTGGTAACATGGAGCAATCTGGAAATGTTATTTCTGAATGCCTTGCACTGCCTTTTGCATTATCATACTGTTGCTTTCATGATTACGTCTGTTTTCCTCTTTGCTTTTTTGAAGTTTGCATTCAAGTTAATGATCTCAGCCCTAACCTCCACTTTCACTGCTTCTCATGCAAACCACAAAGATAAACCCTCTGTAACATGTTGATGTATGCATTACTCAAGGGTGGTTTTAATGTTATTTACTAGAGTTTGGCACCTCAAAAATAAGTCATTTTACTTCAGTGATCTGGGTCTTATTTGTTACTGGCCGAGTCTGTACTCTCTGAAGTGTGATTGATGATCCTATGTCCAGGGACTTGACAGTGCCGTAATTAAGCTGGAAACAGGAAGGGTCTACTGAGTATAATATGCATATGTGCTTTGATTGCACCTTAATAACTGATGCAGATGCTCATGCTCAAGCAAGACGCTCAGATCTGGGGGATTTCCAACATGGCCACCCAGGAGTACAAAGCTAAAAGTCGGGACCTGAGCACAGAAAAGGTCACTTTTTAATATTCTGTTATCATATTCACAGATTTCAGTTTTCCTTGTAGACAAACATATCTGGCGCTAAATGCAGCACCTCTTCCTCAGTGCTGTTGATCTCTTTGGTGTCAGGCCAGAGGATGGTCCCAGGCATGACCAGGCAGTGATTCAGTGTTTCCCAAACCTTCCTCTAAGAACTTTAGAACTCAAAGTCTCAGCTCCATACTCTGTCAGTCACTACCAATTTGGCAGCTCCTCTCCTAATATCAGGTCTAGCGGGGGTTCACTTCATGTCTATCAACTCTGCAGGGGGGACTTTTGTGTTAACTGCGATCTGGTAGCCTCTCAGACAGCTTCAGTTTATGCAGCTTCAACATTGCACACAAGGCCATCAACTACTGGCAAGACATTGTCCAGACTAATGGGGGTGGTGTCAGCAGAATCCCGCGATATCCAGCATCCGGAATAAACATCATTTGTGCATGATCACCACAGACCTTGAAGCAAACATCATTATATTTCTTTTGTGTGCACATGGGTGGTTGAAAAATGCATGTGTACCAGAATCGAGAGCACTTTGGGAGAAGTTGCTCCGACAAGGACTCTTAATAAAAGGCCAGATTTGGAAAGTTCAAAATAGGATGTTATTAGCAAAGGAAACTACCTCCCCACTTGCAAATTACAGTGTTCAATCGTTTGTGGTTAGTGCGCAGAAAATTAAACTCAAGATGGGTTGAGGGCATTTACCTAAAAAAGCAAAAGTCATTGGTCCTCGTTACAGGGTTGCTGGTAAAACCTTCCGGTTGTTACTGGCAACCCCGTAACGCCCTTACCACTGGGATATCACAAGTGACGGCAGTAATGGTTGCTAACGGTGCCAGTACTTCAGGGAGAGACATGCCAGTAGGGGCCTGAGAACCCAGCAGGTCAGGGCTGCTGGGAGATCTGTGGTCTCTACCGGCAGTCTCATAGTATGGTAGTCCTGAAAAGGTGCCGGTACGTTTCTACCTGCACCCTTATTTCCACACCGTCATCCTCGGAATGAGGCTCAATATGTCTGCTTAACCGGTGTCTTTGGAGTTGCCACTTATATAGTCAAATTGGTTAAATGTTTGAGAAGCTGGAGAGCTTGTAGGGACTGTGAGCAATAACATTTGATATGCTTTTCCCTGCCTCAACCGAAATGTTTTTTATTATTTTAGGTGTTTAATATTACAGATTTTGGTTATGTTTTTTTTTTTAACATTGTTTTCACTTTTGAATACAAAGACATTTGTTACGCAGCAAAGTTCCCATTGACATACCAGAACAGTATTTTTCATATCAAAGTCATTTTTCCAGGTTGATGTATTTACAGGGATTTTCCTGAATCTTCGCTTTCTACCATAAACTTAGAAGTAAGGTGCGTCCAGGTTTCAACAGAAGGCAAAATTGTATGAGGCTTTCTGCCAGCGACCCAGGCGAGAACAGGCCCTCATTATGAGGTTGCGGGTAGGCCACCTGAGCTACCAGTCATCTTCTGGCAACCTCGGCTTGCCTCTTCCGCCACCCGATATCCCGATACTACCAGGATATTACAGGTGGTGGAGGAACGGTACGTTCCCATTCCCATGGTGTCCCACTGGACTCCTTGGGAATGGAAACACTGAAGCACCGGCACCATTAGTAACGGGCTGGTGCTTCAGTGAAAATTCTGCCGCTAGGGGCTTGAACTACTGGCAGGTATGATGTCATATGTATCGCGCCCATACACAAGTGTTTCAGAGCACGGTGGTCAAGCCTGCCAGTATTTCATTGCCCCTACATGCAGACTTGTAGTCTGCCGTCCCAGAAAAGGTGCCCGTAATGTTGTTACTGGCACGTTATTTCCAGACCGGCAAACTTATAATGAGGACCTCTGTCTTAAATTAACCCTGTCACACTTCGGCAGTGGAACATAGCAGATCATGAGCACACTGCAAATACAGAACAGAAGAATCAAACACACTCACCTTTGCATATATTCTTTTTTCCACTCCAGAATATAACCTAAACAATATGTCATTTAATATTGTACACCATTCATCAGGTTCTTTGCCTAAGGTTTATAACTACAAAGGAGATAGCTCTAGTTGTTTTTTTCAGAAAATAATGTTGATAGCATGGATTTAGCTCATTCAAGAGTCCATGGTAGGTCCCCCACAGCTGAATCGTATATGTAGATGAGATTACATTCTCAGGCATTGATGTCTCTTAGGATAGCCACCATGTGGTCTGCTCCTTCCCATCCACAAATGAAGCAGATACAATGGAAGTTATACAGCTAGTCAATAACGTTATCCTCCCAGAACAAGTCAAGGCGTGAGCAGCTGGATAATAGACAATAATGTCAAATGACTGGGGCAGACTTATTACAACTAAGTCAGCTCTTTTATGACATATTTGTAGAGTTGAGGCCAACTGGTCTTGGCTGACAACCTCTTTACAATGTCACAAAAAGTGTACTGTCCTATTGAACCTTATTTGACATAGATTTAGTTATTAGAAGCTGGAATTACTAGATATCTGAGTTGGTGATTATCAAACGTTGTTGCTCTATTTTACACTTCCCTGCCTGAGTAAGCAGGGTGATGACATCATGGAACTTTGAGGTGGTGACTGGATGAGTGTTGCATGGGAGCAGTTGTGAGAGAGACCTGACATGGGAACCAGTGACTATTGTGAAACATGACACCTATTTAGATAAACACTGATGTTTGCTGTAACCAATAAACAGCTCTATATTGAAGATAGTGACTGGGAGTCACCACTGCGTGCATCACTGAATACAACAATGTTTGGCAGTGAGCTATACTACGGCTGCTTTGGGGGGGACAATCAAAACTACAGCCACCACCCACAGAAGATCATCCATCCACTCTGGAGTAGGGAGAGAGCAGCTCAACTACAAGTGCAAACCAACTACCAGGGTGAGAAGGTCAACCAGAAAACTGAAGAGTACAACAGGATCTATTGAATCCTCAAATGATACACCTATGGCATACTTGAGTGCAAAGGGACAGCAGGAGTGTGGTGCCTGTGAACACACGAGATTGCTAATGATCAAGAGCAATACAAGACTGGGAACACAACAAGCTATCAATGACCAGGAGCAACAGCATACACACGCAATATACGAGCTACCAATCCTGCCCTGCTGGACCACGGGGCACAGGGAGGGCTATACCATGGGGCCCAGGCAGGTATAACATTGCCCAGACTAACATCACAGGTGCAATAAGTGCAGGGCTGCCAAGCAGATGACCAGTAAGCTAGGCGTTTGCTAAAATTACTAACACACATGCAAAAGGGCTAATCAGCGTGGCAAGGTTTAATGAAAACAAGAATTATGTGGTATGGTATAGTATATAGCTTTCAAGATGTATACTGCATTGAATTGTGAACCGCTATACAGACCAGAGTGAACCGATTCACATATTAATGTACCAATTGGCCGGTGGCAGTCCATTGAAGTTTGAATGATATCGATCCAATATATTACATATTCTCCATTTTGTGCTACGGAGTGGCACGGGTATAATGTGGCACAAGTACAGTATCCAGAGACCAGGAAGCTTTCCAGACTCCACAGGGTCACAGTTGTAAGGTAATGTTAGAGGAAGGAACCTTCCAGTGGCATGTCATCAGGACACCATGCCACGCAATTGGAAAAAAGGACCTGCGAGTGTTAGAGCAACTCGTACCAAAAAGTAATCAGAGGATAATTAAGGCACAACAGTGTGTGATACGCAGATGCGGACTGCGGGTAGTGCTTGAGGCTGTGCTAACAACTGATGATGGATTAGAAGTATGTTGATAAAATAACAAGCACAAGGATGCAATACATTTTAGCAACAAGGGTGTAAGAACAATGGGGTTATTTTTAGTTTCAAGGATTATATGATTAAAGTACATATGTAAGACTGAAGCAAAAAGAGCGTTGCATGAAAAAGATACCCCAAGGATGAACCACTGTTATGCAGTAGGAAGGCTTACTTTGAGAATATTGTTGTAAGATTGAATTAAGATTTAGGAGGCACGTCTCTAGGAAAAGGTGCACAGAAGTGTAAAAAAAAAGTGGGATTCAGAATGAATTTTGTCATATGCAAAATGGTAAGAGGATTTACTATTATTATATGAAAGATAAAATTAGGTTTGTCAGATTACTGTAGAGCACACAAATCAATGTATATTAATGAACCAGGCCCCCGTTGCACAGGGTTGCACTGAAGTACATACATACATATGCAAGGCACGTCAAGTAGTGTCTACATACAGTAAGATATAAGAGACATGAAGCAGGGTCAACACACCTCTGCTCCATTCCTTTCCACCATACAAAACTCCCAGCATTTGCACCGGCATGGATTTTCATGACACCACAAATGCTATGGATCCCTATGGGGTCCACAGGCATTAGGAAAAAACAGACGGACCACAGAAGGATATGATAGGTTATTTATAACATGCTTAATACCCAGAGGTTTCTAAGCGCGGACCCAGGGATCAAACCTGTGTTGCTCCATGTCGCCTTGCTTCCAAGGCGAGCACGTTGCCACTGAGCTACCCTCCCAAGACATATCCAAGGTAAACACTGCTTACCATGCATACATGGCAGACACTGATTACTCAATGTTCACAGTGGAGTGTAAAAGTGCAAGGAAAAAGTCAGCATACATGATTGCATACTGACTTTTGTCCTGCACTTTTAAACTCCACCCTGCAAATGACCAAAAATCAGTAGCGGAGAACCACCTCTGTTTAAGCCTACACAAAATGTGTCAACTGCGGTGAATCACACAGAACTCCAAAATGATCCCCAGAATGTTTTAGAGGATTTTTAGGAAAGATTTGTCTTAAGTAACTCTCCCTCGACATTATTTGAACACCCAAGCTTTTTGCTTTTGTTTTTGAACCTGTCCTGACATTTCCAGGGAAGTGAAGTTTCACCTTCACTATCCTGGCCTTTGCTCATTTTGTCATGGGGAAACTGAACAGTGCTTCAGACTATCAGTACTCGGAAACTATGTTCCCTTTTGTCATTTTACCTTTTTACCTTTTTGGTAACATTTTACAGTGCACACAGCATCTTACGATGCAGTGCAGTGGGGATCATTGTTTTTATGTCAGTCTTTTACACTTGGGTTCTTTGGTTACTGTTATATGTGCCTTGAGACAAGCTGGTGACAGCAGATACATTGTTACCAAGTTTGCATTATTATTAGTGTGCACATTTGCATTTACTGTGTATGGCTACTAAACATGGATAGTGCCCTAAAATGGCCGTGCCATAAGATTTATATCTTGTCCTTTGGCCATATTGCTGATTGGCCTTCTTCCTGCCTTTGCAGGTCATGAAATCCCATACAAGTTCATGCACTTGCCCGGGAAAGCTGCTGCTTTTGTGGGCTAATGATGCCTTCTTTGTATGCCTCAGGAAGTTGGTGGGACTTTCTCATCCCACTCCACATCTAGGGTGCCAAAGAGTCTGAGGGTATGGCATGAATGAAACCCACAGTGGTTCCTGATTGGACCACTACTGGCTGTTTGAATGTGCAGATCCTTACCATTGGTGGACTTGGACTTGCTTTAAGCCAAGTTTAGGATAAGAAGAACATTTCTGCAGCCATTTCTGCAGATCAGCATTGGATCCAAGTATCCTGTGTAGAAGAGCATCTGACTGATGATCCGTGGATAACTCCTGAAGAGGCCTGGCATCCCTTCCTGTGTTTGCCCCGATGAAGCCCTGCTGGACTACCTGACTGTTTGACTGACCATTCCCGCCGCATTTCTGAGTATCCAGCCATCCTTAGCCTTCGGAAGTGTTCCTGGACAACCCGGTGGATGGATCAGCTCTGCTGTGTGCTACCTAGGGAGAATCATGGCTGTTCCATATTCGTTACCAGTACTTCGATGGCCACAAGCTCATGCCACAAGTCACCTTCCTGCCAAATTTCAGCATCCCAGTATCAAGGAATCCTGCTCAGAAAAGGTCTTCAACCGTGAATCGAAAGACACCTGCTGTCGTCTGTGTTGCGGTAGCTGTGACTGGAATTCACATTCCCCCGTCTGCTGAAGTGCCCTGAGGAGGTCTGCATCAGTGCCTTCTGTATTTCCTCTTCGCAAAGGGTTGCACTCCGCTCCTGGAACCAACTGGAAGAATCCTTGCACTGCAGCTCCTGGGCAAATTCTACAGAATCCAATTGTCGGAAAACCTACATCCAGCGATTCCCAGTCAAGCTGACTAGTCACTAGCCAAAATCAGGGTCAGAGGGCAAGTAATTACAATGCATTCACATCCCATGTTCTCCTTAGAATAAACTTTTGAATACACTTTGGTTATTCCATTCCATCGCTTTTTGATCATTTGATCTAAAAGCTGTATGTAAAAAATAGGAAAATAAATGTACTGACCTGTAACAATGTTGAAGTATCTTCTGGAACATTTTCTCCACCACAAGAACTCTTCCTATATCTGTCCCCGCTATTAAGAAGAAGCATTGTGACTTTTTGGCACAAGGTTCCATACATGATATGGGTTACACTTAAAAAGATAGGGCTTAATTCTTGTGAACTGGTTTCATTCTACTGCATCACTAGTTACCTTCTTTTAGATGTTTAAGTTATTGAATGCATTTCTAAAAACCTAAGGTGACTGAATCTATGTTTGATAATTGAGCATTATGTGATATTACTGCCGGCTTGATTCATGTTCCTAATATGTTTAGGTGCCTATAATAAATAAAGTATATCTGTACTTACCTGTCTACATTAAATTATTGTGTGCTTCACTGTCTGGACTCATTGCGGACAATTGATCCCACTCATGTTCTCCTGAGACTAAGCCATGACCACTTGCCTTGCTTACTTTGATTTGGTTTGGCTAACCTCTCAGAGTTCCCCTGTTCACTATAACTACGGTGGCCTCCTAAAATCTGCCCACTAAGCCAGATTTTAGAAATCCATCTTAACAAGCAGAAATTACGCATGGAATAAAGTAAGTCGTATTTCACAGGCTTTTTGGAAAAAGGTGGTCAAAAGACTCTCTTAAAAACAAATCCAAATGTGAAACATAATTGACAAGATTAAACATACCAGCACTTTGAACAACTACATAGGGATCCATCTGTCGAAGATAATATGACATGGGGGAGAATGCACTCAACAATATAAATTATCTTAAATGACCGCCCTCTTTTTACACTTACTGAGGTACCAGCACCTGTCATGTCCAACAAATCAGGCAAAAGTCTGAATACAGACTTCCTTCCCCTAGATTTATATAAAACACACATTAAAATCTAGGTTCCTTTACACATGAGAGCCTTTACCACTGTGCTGCATTCCCTACCACATGGAAACAAGAAATGATCTACCCAATCTTTAAAAAGGGGGACAAAGACTAATCTCTCTATCTTTTAAGATATTTAGGAAAAAATGTGCTTGCTAAACTAAAATCTTGGATAGAAGATAATAACATTCTTTTCCCCTCCATCTTGGTTTCTGTAGCTCCAAGCCCTCAATTTGTATTTGGTGGCATCACACTTGATGTCTTGAGGAAAGCAAACATACATGTTGCCCACTCTTTTTTTCTTTTGGTATCCCAAGACGTCTGCTGGTATTTCGACAACTGGTCCACGAAAAAAACACCGACAAAATAAGATACACTAGAGCCAGTAAAATTACAGTTTCTATTCCGATTAAGAGGGGACTGCGCCAATCATGCGTACTTGCTTCCCTCCTATTTATTTATTTAGCAATTCTTTATATAGTCATTTGTGTAGCACAGGGGCTGATGTTCCCAGAGCCGAGGACTTTGACATCCCAGTGCTGTCGTATGCAGGTGATAGCATACTCCTTGCAAAAACACAGAATTCTCTGCAAAAATTGATAGATGTGTTTGTTGTCCAAATTAATCACATAGGATTATTCATCAATACATCTAAATCCGCAGTTTTAACATTTGGTATAAAGAAGATATCACAGGGGTTTCACTTTATTGCAGGGAAATACAAGATCAGAAAAGTCAAACAATTTGATTACTTAGGCATTCGATTCACCTCTGGTTTAAATAATGTCAACCTAACTGATAGGCAAGCTACATGTATTGTTCAATCCATCAATGGAACATTTGCATTTGCCACTAATTTCAAGGCTCAATCACTTACCTTTATAACCATGGTTTACAAGGCTAAGGTTAAAGCAGTCAGATTTTATGGTATGGGATATAGGACTATAATAGCTCAGCTAACCTCAAAGATCTACAAAATAAATTGTGTAGATAGCTATTAGGCCACACTCCACCCCGATAGTTGCCATGTATTCAGAGACTGGCTTAGGATATGTCAATAATGAGAATTCGTTCTCTCCTATTTCTCTTTTCACGAGTGTCATCTCGAATGAAAAGACCTGGCTATCAAACCAGTGAGTGAGCAACTTAAGAACTGGGAAACATAATAGCAAAAATTGCCTAACCTCGATAAGGAAAGGTTAATAAATCATCTATCAACTATGGCAGTTGTGAGATGGAATTCGAAATTGGAGATAATATAGATTCTCAAAATGTGACATGAAATAAACAGCGAATCTCAGAAAATCACTAGGCCTTTGAAACAGGCAATTTGAGGGATATCTAGCAATCTTGGCCCACAGATCTATCTGATATTTCGCCCTTATATGAGCAGCAGAAGCCTTAGAATTAGAATTAAATTGAATTGTCTCTTTACGAAGATAATTCTTTATCAGGAAGGTGCCATGGGTTTTGACCCAGTTTGCCCACTTTGTATTAAAACACATGAATCCGCTTTCAGTGCTATTATTATGTGTGGTAAATACAGAGTGCTTAGGGGAAAAACATTATTTCCCTTTAAGATTGGTATAAGGCAGTGTAGACCGTCATTTGTTTTGAGCTAACTCTCCTTTGATTTTGTTTTCTGTGCAAAACAGTTTTCAAACAATGATACTATGAGGAGGAAATGCTTGCTTAATAATAAAGAACAGGGAGTCTAGCACTCCTCGTCATATTTGGGATTATTAATATATTTTTATTAAATTAATTTGGGGGCAGTTTTTTTGCAGAAGTCTATTATATTTGAATTTAATATTTAAAAATAGAGTCCCCGGAGAGTCCCAGTCTTCCAGAGCAGACTGAGGAGAGCAGTGTTGGCGTTTTGGTGTTCAGCGTTGGAATTGTCCTCTGCATATACCTTTAACAACTGAAGTGGGCTGGACTCAAATACCCCTTCATGGCACGCAGCACCGCCCAGAGTCCCGGAGAGACCCAGTCTTCCAGTCTCCCGGCTCTCGCAGCTCTCTCTAATCGTGACTGTTTTCTGACTCGGCTACTGAGGAACACTGAGGTGAGAAGGTGATGGCAATGGTGATGAGAAATGACCATGGTGCGAGACACCCCAACACAAGACTGAAGTCCAGGGCGATGGATTGTTAACCTCAAGATTGTGTGTATTCAGTGATAACCTGACAGAGGCAGGCTCCGATGGTACAGCCGATACAAATATGCATGAGAAAATTCATGAGAAACAGGACAACATAAAACTAAGGACTTCGGTAAAAACCCCAGATGACTGTCGTGATTCACGATCGTCAAGTAGCTGTGAATGCGTGGGTGAAGATGCCAAAGTACTGGAAGACACGGAAGCAGTGGAAGCCTCGGCTGCAGCCGCAGTCAGTAAAGGTGTGAGTACATTAGGGACAGTAGCAACGGGCAGTGTGGTCCAAAGAAATGTGCGAGTCTTTGAAAACAAAATTAGGAATTTGGCTGAGCCTCGAACTTGATCTCGTGTCAAAAGAAGCAGAGCAAAACACATCTGGGATAACAAATAAAGAACAAACTTTGTTTACAGTCGATATCTACGACTTAATAGGCGCAGACCTTTTGGAAATATGAAACGAGTTGTGTTTACCGTCGAAAAAACTCCTCACAAAATCCGGTAAAGTGGGTGATGAGGAACAGGGAGCTCAGGATTGGGATCCAGATAGTGACAGAGACTTAACAAGAGAATCAAAATTAAGATTAAAGAAATTATTGGAAACGGATCTGGCCCAGAAAGGAAAGAGCAAGTTTGCCCCCAGGAGAGACTGGTACTTACCAAATGGGAAAGAGGGTGGTGATCAAAACGAACAAAGAAGTGCCTCGAAAGACGACACACAAGAGTCACCAAGAATATGAAAGGAGTGACTGATGTGGAAAACAAATAACGGAGGGAAAAGTAGACAGACGGGGATCTTAAGTTCCACGCCAATAGCAGTATCGGCACAGCCGAGTAAGGGTAAGGTAAATATACATTCCAAAACTCAAACTGAAGGACAGTTTCAGAAAGAACTGAAAGAATTAGAAATGAGGAACACATTAATTCAACAAATGGAAAAAAAAAGATGGCAGAGAGATACTTCAGGTGTGAACAAAGAAAGAGGCACAAAAGTTACCCCCAAACAAAGATCAGCTTTAAACAGTGTCGACGTAGAGCATAGGACAGTAAGAGGTGAATTAACGGTCTGAGAACACAAAAAGTAAGTTGGGGGAACCGTACTGAAACCAACGTGCTGTTGTTGATTATAGAAAGAACAGAAAAGACAGAAAAGACACTAATAACATTCCAAGTCTCAAAATAAAATCAGGTCAAGGAAAAGATCACCTGAAAAAGATAGGAACGGTGGTCCATCAGGCAGAGAGATTAATGAAGGATGTTTAGGGCCCGAAACAAGACCTGAAAAATGGGAACAGCTAAAAAAATCAAGACAGTACTTAAGATTTCTACGACTTAGAAATCTTAAGTACTGATCAAAGAGAAAAGCCATAGGTCAGTTCAAATAAAAAAAAAGGTGAAAGTGATGACGTACTGGAAGACAAGAGTTCCAACAAACATCTCTCATTGGCAGCGGGGGTTCAGAAAAATGTAATGGCTGCCACAACAATCTCCATGGCCCCATTTACAAAACTATATGAGAGTATCAACGAGAGTGTGAAAGATAAATCGACCCTTCTGGCAATGATACACTCGAGGTTAATTTATGTAGAATCATTCACACAACAGCTACAAGACAGATTGAACTAGGAAGTGAAAAACTCCAAAACATGGCAAAGAAGACTTGGGGATTTAGCTGGAAGCAGACATAATAACAATTCAGTGATGATGGAGGCTCTTTTAGATTCTCTGAAATGGATTAGAAAAAAAACTGAAATAAATGAAAAAGAAGAAAGACTAACATGATTCCGAAGGAGACACCGGAAAAATCAGTTAAAGGTGCCACAATCATAGATGAAAAACAAGCAAAGGAAGTACAATCCTTGCCGAACTCTCAACATCTTCAACAATACAGGCTCAAAGTGAAGATCCACGGGAATCTGATGTTAGTGTGCAACTAGGAGGAGATTATGCAATATTTCAAAAAACAGAAAATAGGAGTGATAATAGAAGGAACAAATAAGACAAATCAAAGTGGAAAGACAACCACTCAGGAAAATACTCATTCAGTAGTAGCAGGAAATAAAGTACAAAAAGAAAAGAAATAAAGAATAGGAAAGGTTATCCTAAATCAAAAACACAGACTCACAAGCATTCTGGAAGAAACATATCGACATCCCCAAGGGTCCATAAAATAGCTGTGGATCTAGATGAGCCAGTGGCGATGTCGAAGGTTCAGACCGACGAACAGAGAAACCTAATTGACCTATCGGAACATCTGGACTCCATGGTCGGAAGAATCCCGCAAGTCTTGCTCGATGACAAGGAGTGGGAGCTGATTGATGATGCTTCCTTTTACATTGAAGAGACCCAAAAAGCCCACAAAGGAATGGAGATACTGGTGAAAAGCTCACTGGAGAAAGGGTAGCAAGGTGAAAAAAGTGGCAAAATTTCCATTGGAAGGAAAGAAGTAAAGGGCATGAGAAAAGTGACTTTTGAGCAAGAGAACCTGATCAGTCCATTTCTCACACTATCTGAAAAATGTAAAAAAGATAGTAATAAAAGTACTAGTGATTAAAAAATAAACTCACCTGTTAGTCCCGAAGAGAGAATAAAACAAGACTTATGGAATCCAAAAAAGCCCAGAAAAACAACCGACAGGCACACAAAAGGTAATAAACAAGGAGGTGAAAAGAACACATCCAAAGGAACACAAAGAAAATTAGTGCTGCAAAGAATCTTTCAAGGTGAAAGAGAGATCAAATGTAATGAGGCTGCTGCATTCGGTTGATGGGTTAGGGCGAGTCGAGTCGGACGACATCATCATAGTCGAATATATCGATGAAGATCGGGTCGACTAGGTTGTCCCACACATGAAATCAGAAAGAATTGCAGATAAAATAGAACAAAAAAAGGAAGACCTACACAGAAAAGGATACAACATTAGAGAATATGAGACAACACAGCGAGTGATTAGGCCACAAGTGCAAGAAAAGAAATTAGAAAAAAAACTGGAACTTGGATTCAAAGGAAATGAGAACGAGGTGAGAACACTGTTCACAGTAACAATTGACATTCCAAGGGTGTCAGTCAATAAGCAGGAACCTGAACTCAAAAGGGAAAAAAAAGGATCAAATGGAAGAAAACTGGGCTTGGATAGCAAGATCACTTGTAGGTGAAGACAACCAATAGGAGGAACAGAACAATGATGCTGGAATCAATGCCTTCATAACATGGAACACAAGAGGGTTTAAATAAACGTTTCAATAACCCCCTGGAATCTATAAGAGAGGCAGAAATAATCTGCCTCCAGGAAACTTGGCTCCAGATGTTTCCAATATGTGAGGGCTTTGATTGAAGAATAAATCCAGCTGGCAAAGGTGAAAACGGAAGACCTTACGCTGGGCAGTTAACAACGGTAAAAAATAACAGCAATCTGTTAATAACTAGTAGTGGAACCCAAATCGGTATGTACAATGGTCGGTCCTAAAAGAAGAGTCTCAGACAAAGGGATTTCACAGCATTCTAATTATAAACATTTACTTGAATCCCAAAAAATCAATACAACAGGCCTATTAGACTGTATAGGGACACTCATTGGTGACATGCAAAATTGAGTGTTTAATCTGTTAATATTGATTTGTGGTGATCTTAACAATAAACTGTTAGCAGACGGTGGCTGGCCAAAAACAAACCAGGAAGGAGTGCAGCACAAGATGATGTCAAATAGGACCCAATGGTTAAATCAAATGGAAACACGTAACCTTCACTTACGGAACGGGCAGACCACAGGAGATATCCCATGGAAGTTTACCTGGGCGAACAGAATTTTGAAATCATCAGTGGATTACATATATGTGTCGAGGAACAATCTGCACAGAATTAAACGACTAGATGTCCTGGAAAGCCAAAACAGTGATCACAAGCCTTTCAAAGTAACATGGAACACAAGCCTGAGAACTGTGCAAAGAACATCCGCTTTTGATCTGGAAATCAACCAAGGCTGTAAACGCCTAAAAATAAGGCAATGTGATGTGAAGCAACTGAAAAAGAACTATATATGGCAGGTAGATAACTCCACAGAAAACAATGACTACGAACCTTTGCTGGCCGTGTACCAAGTTGTAAGAACTGGCATGAAACAACCACTTCTATGCCCCAAATACTCCTATAGCAAAACGGTAGTAGAAAAAAGGAAAAAGTTGAGAAGAGATATAAAAGAGTGAGGCAAAACAGCACGGGTGATTTCAGCAATGGAAAGAGCTAAAGGTGTAACAACCTTAAAACAACGCTACAAGAACTGGCTAAAGTTTTTCAAAAAAAAAGAGAGCAAGGGGAAGTTATGTTAAGGGCAATGAAAGATATGACCACGAAAGAATCTTAGCCGCTAATAAATGGTATAACTTTACATAAATAGAGCCGATTGAATAATGTAGTACCCAAGAAAATAATTGATTGAACTTTTTACTCAGCTGTTTGAAACTAGTGAAACGGTTGAGTATAAAAACGAAGATCCAGGGGCTGAAGTAAAGTGGAACCACAAGTTGATAAGAGGTTATTAAACTTAAAATAAAAAAATAAAACATCGGCAGCAGCAGGAACAGACTATATATCTGAATTAATGTTCAAGGTCAATCCAGTAGAATGGGCCGACTTCTTAGAAAAGTTCTACGATCAAATTGTAATTTAAAAAAACTTCCTAAATCATGGAATTCTGGAATTATAGTCCCAATTTACAAAGAGGGCCCCCGTGAACAACCAGCAAATTACTGACCAATTTCCTTGCCAGACGTACAAGGGAAAATTACTGGCAGGAAGTCTACAAGAAATGTGATCAACCTGGGCAAATAACAAGAAGATTGTAGATCCAAGATAAACAGGATTTACGAAAACGCACAGGAACTGAGTTGAATATATTCACGCGTTTGTTACTGAAAATGGAAGCGATTAAAGTAAAATCGAACTTATACATCGCCTTCATCGATTTAAAAGAGGCTTTCGATAGCGTGAATAGAGAGAAATTATGGTTGAAGCTGCAACAATGGAATTGCCCGAAAGATCTGTTGGAAATGATGAAGGCCTTTCATAAAAAACACAACGACAAGAGTCAGGCAAAACAAAGAAGGAAATCTATCAAAAGAAATAAAAATTATGAAAGGTGTCAAGCAAGATTGCCCCCTGGCTGCCACACTTTTTAAATTATACCTTGCAGACTTGCCAAAGAAAACAAGAGACGACAAACTAACTCCACCGACACTGAACAACGTTAAGGTTTCAACAATAGTCGCTGATGATTTGGCAGTCCTTGACCAAACGGAGATAGGACTACAAAGAAGATTAAAAAGAATACAAATTTACATGGAACAGAATAACTTAAAAATAAATAGCAGTAAATCAAAAATGCTGGTAGTCAGGAATGAAAGAAAGAAAAATATTAAAAAATGTATGTGGGAATTGGTCAGGGAAACGTTGGAAACATCAGATTCCATTAGATACTTGGGTGTGCAGTACAACACGTACGAAAAAGAAACTATTTGGCAAAATGAGCTGGGAAAAAAAGGTGACAACGTTAGCTGCACAAGGTGCGATTGTGCACGTACGGTACGGAAAATTTACTATGGTACCTTTAAGACAATTCTACATACAAAAAGCGGTTCCATGTCTTACTTATGGTGGTGAAGGAATCATCAATGTAGACTGGAGAATTTGGTCCAGGATAGAGAGTAAATTCGGGAGAAAAGTCCTAAGATTACTACAGAGTTTACCAATAGTCCCAGTAAGAGCAGAATTGGGGCTGCAATCACTATATTCGGCGATTGTGTGGAAATCACTTAACCTGCTGAGAAAGATAATGGAAGAAAAGCTGGCACCGCCATATGCTTTCTTAAAAGCAAGTGGAAGCGGGATATGCTCTAACCTGCTAAATGAATGGAAAACAAAATGTATAGAGCATCTGGTGTGGTTAACCTCTTCACTTGTAATATACCCAGACGGTGTGAAAGAGAAATGAAAATGCCTAGACTGGATCACAACACAAGACCAAAACAATCTTCTAAAAGTTTGATGGATGGAGCAGACGAACAAAGGAAACAGAAAGAAATTCCAAAGTGTTGTGTAGTGCCTGTCTGATGTGATGTAGCCAGTGATGTCACGTGGAGTGTTGACGAGTGAATGGTGGAATGTTATGAGTGGCAGTCTGGTCTGGTTTATAGAGTTTATCTGATTTTGGTAAAGGTTGAACAGCAATGCAGTTGTTCTAAGGGGAGGCAGCGCCTCCTCTAGGGTTTGTTACCCTTCTCATCACTGGGGAAAGTATGTAGCTGGGGGCAAGGGGCTGCATGGCTGGGGACGCCTGGCAATGATCCATTGGAATGGGGTGTGCTGGTCTCCTAAGGCGAAGAGACAATTGTTTTTTATGTTACTTGTGATGTTGAGTGTGGACCTTGTTTTATGCTATGGGTTCAATGTTCCGACTTGTGTGAGGATGTCATCTGAGTGGGTTGGAGCATTCAGTTTTAACAGTATTTGTTGATGGCATTGGGAGTGTGTGGCCACCGTTCTCAATGTGTTTGGTAGGTTTGTACAACGTGGTTTGGTGGAATGCGCTCGGTTTGTCGAATCGATGGGTGTGTGTGAACTGAGTGTTGTTGTGTTTCCACTATGTGAGTTTCTTAATGGTGTGAGGTTGTGGTTGGCTTTTTGGGCGTTTTGAGGCCCGATTGTGCTCTAGAGTGGCAGTCTAGAGGCCTGCTGGAGTTCCAGGGTGGCAGCCTGGACACCCGCGATATTTGAGGCAGGGGCGGGTGGTAGGTGGTGAAGAAGTTTTGTGGTGATGTCATAACGTAGGTCAAGTAGCCCATTGACAGGGCAGGTTTGGTCCTGGGGTGAGACCCCAGTTGTCTGTTTGTGGCAGGAACAGACAGAGGGAGCATGGTGATTGTGTGTTAGGTTCAGGGAATGTAGTTCGTTCTGGTGTGTTGTTTTGATGGTGGGGATTTGCCGTGGAAGTGTTTGTTTGCGGGTGGCATGTCACGTGTACATGTGTTTTGGAAGGAGGGAGGTGTGTTGTGTAGTGCTTGTATGTGACGTGCTCTGTGTATGTATGGTTGGGTAGGAGGTGCGTTGTGTAGTGCCTGTCTGATGTGATGTAGCCAGTGATGTCACGTGGAGTGTTGACGAGTGAATGGTGCAATGTTATGAGTGAGAGTTCTGAGTGGTGGCAGTTACAGCTGGCCTGCCTGGGTGATGGGAGCTGGTGTTGTCCTAGCTATTGTCCTATATGTCTTGTATGTGAAACTGTAACTAGGAAGCTGGAATAAACTTTTATGAAGTAATCCTAATCAGCCTGGAACCCACTTCATTACACAAAGTATCTTTCACAATTCCCCAGTAAATTCCACAGAGACATATTATTGTGAATTAGATTAAACATCTATCAAACAAACGAATTTCTGTGCAGAACGGGAGAAAGGGAGAGACAAGGGTAACTGAAGGATGTGTCGTAATGAAGGGCAAATTGAGACAGTAAAACATTTAATGCTGTACTGTATGTCCTTGACAGAAATGAGAACGCTGTTTCTGGGGAAATATGTCAACAATAGTGTAACAGAAACCGCTGAAAGATGGTGGAAAAAGATTCTATTGGGGGGAAAAAATAGGACTTACTTGTCCGGGAATTCGTTTTTTAGAAGAAGTTATGAAAAAAATTGTTGAATCTCTGGACTAAATGAATTGTAGACAATAGGATGATTTGAACGAAGTATGGTGGGAAGGAAAAGGGTGGAAAAAAAGATCAGCTCAATGTTTTAATGAGACTTTAAGAATATATGTGTTAAAAGTTTGAATTAACTAAAATAGCACAATAAAATAAATTAAAAAATATATATATTAATTTTGTATTTTAGAATTTTAGAAACAAATGAGCATGCTTGTATCATGTTTTACTCATACGGGACTGTTTTAATTGGTAATTATGTGAAAAATAACAAATCCAACTAAACATATTCTGACTGACTGAGTAAATCCCCTGATATTCATATTAGTTTGAAAGAATAGATCCAGTTTCCTATATCTAACTGAATTATTCTAATTTGATTTGTAACAATTTTTATTCACATGCCGTCCTGGTATCGCCTGATGCATCTTAAAGACATTCCATAAATGCTATGTTGGAATGAAACATGTTAGCCTAGGTGAAAACCCACAGACACTCATCACAGGACTAATTGTAATCAAGGACTGTAAAAGAAAATAATACTTGTCCTGGCAAAGCAAATATGAGGACCAAATTCAGTGTCTATTGTCAAAAAGTGGTATTTATTTGACCAGATATGGTTTAGAATGGATAGGTACAAGTGAAGTGATGGGAGATGGAAATGTGGCAAAACATGAATCTATGTATGTGTTTGAAGTGTGATATTGGCAGATGTCTTGGAAGTACTGTTATGCTCTCACAGATGGTTTTAACTCATAATGAACAATGGAAATGAAATAGCGGCATATTACTATTGAAAGCGTACTTTCTGTTGTTACTCAGTTGTATTATGTTTTGTATAATTATTAAATAAAGTTGATTAAAAAAAAAGAATACAGATGTAATACAAGGGTCTATATGTCCAAAGTGAATACTTTTGAGTTGTAGATATAGTAAATGAAAAGCCTGGTATATTCCTTTGACGTCCTACTTACTTACAAGTAGTAGCCGGGCCCCTCTAATTTGAAGCTATTGAGTGATTCAAATCAGAGCTTATCTTCTGACAAAATTGTTCTCAATTGCCACCTTCCATCAAATAATTCTAAGAAAGGTCCTCCTACCTTTCAGATGAACTATCCAATCCAAATCAGAAGGAACCTGTTACTTTCCTTTCCGAAAAAGAGATTCATATACTTGAAATGATACAAAATCAGGCGGCCAGACTGTGTTTGCCCCTGGCCAAACCGACCACTTCACTAAAAGAGCTTCATTGACTTCTTGCGAAGCAAACAAATCAAATTCAAATTTGCTGCATTGTCTACATGGCTATTGAGGTAAAAGGACTTGAATATTTTGAGAACTTGAACACCACTACATCCGTGGCTGCAAACACAGGATAAAGAGCACCTTGTCATCCATTGCATATTCAATTATGAGGGGGGTGCTGTTGAGCGGCAATCAAGATGGCCACTTAATTTCAGAGCTTTGATGTCTATATGAAGATCCTTTGAATATCCTGCGCTCTTGGTCCAGAACGTTAGCTGCAGGCTGGTGCCCACACTCCTGTGGCCCAGTGGTGTTGATTGGTGTGGTTATCTGGCTCCAATACCATCACACGGCTCATGATTATGGCCACCAATAAGAATGGTGGACGGGCGACCAGGGGACTTATTGCTGGTATCGAGCGTCAGCCTATCTGAGGAGGCCGGGTGAGGGGACCAACGGTGTGTTGCTGACAACGGTCACACAGAGGGCATCAGTGCTCAGCCTCAGAGCCACCCGCCTTCATCCATGCCCATGCCCATGCTGGACATCTGGCACAGCATCTCCTCGACTAGAGGGGCACCACAACAGTAGCTGTGGTACTGACACAGGGCCCATGCTCTGAAGGGAAAGATTGCTGTTGGCCTTGTCCTTCCCTCGCAGCTCCTAACATTCAAGAGCCTACTGGGCATTATGCCCCGCTACATTAACAAACTCATTCGGCCTAAGTGTTCTCCTTGCGTTCTCAGGTCTCAGGATACTAATATGCTCTTAATCCTTAAAAGCAAATCTCTGAAAGTGGAAAGGAGTGCATTTGCCACAGCAGCCCCTATTGCCTGGAATTGCCTTCCCCTGGCCCTCAGATTGGAACCGACCCTCGAGGCCTTCAAAAGAAAGTTAAAAACATGGCTCTTTGAATAAAGCCCAGTTGAATCCTTATTTCAGTCCACCAGATTTCTCTGCGCATATATGTTTTTTGTTGTCTAGTCTCGTCCGTGCCATCATGCCCACGGGTTCATTGTTGCGCAGTAAAAATGCAATAAAGTAAAGTAAAGTAAAGCTACGGCTGGAGTGCCTGGAGGGTGTTCCACTGTGAGCAGAGGGTGCTGGCTCTTGTACAGGTCTGGTGGAAACACAGATCTGGACATGAATTGACCTGAGGTGAGCGAGGGGTGACTATTGTGAGGCAGCACCACCTCTTGGGCATACACACTAACCAAAGTTGCGCTGGGCTGGCCTTCTCCACCGCACCTCCCTGGCTTGCTGGCTTAGCTGCACCTGAGGGAGAGTGTTGAGGAGTGAAACCTCGCTGGAGCAGGACACAGCTCCTGGTCGTGTGTGACTGTTGTGGTGCCTGTTCCCCACTATTGGCAGTGGTGGAACTAGCTGATGTTTGCCAGAGGGTGGCCTGCAATGTGGAGGGACAGGAAAGGGTGATCCTGGACCACAGTGGATGAATGAAGCAAGGATGCTAGTGGCTTGTGCCTCTGTTTACGTAATCCTATTATTTGACTATCATACACACAGAATTCATAGTGAGGTTTCCATGGATACTTGCAGGGTGGTATATGTTATCCTTGGCTTGCTTCTGTTGTCGCTCCTGATGCTCTGATAGGGGTCTATGACCCTCTTTGTAGTAGGGGAGATCAGAGCCAATCATGGTGGAGCTGGGGGTGGGCAACCGAACACGAGTCTCCAGAGCCTTACATCACACAGGCACAGGCTGACAACGACTGGTGCAGCCGATCTTTCCTCGCATTGCTCCATCTGACCAGAGGCTCCAATAAAAAACATGGCCCCATGGACTCTTACATGAACATTCCCTACAAGGGCTCCACGCCCCCAATGGCACAGACAGGGTTGGAGGACACTACCATTCAAAGCCATCAAGATCCTATAGTTTCCGCCATGCAGAGTGGATTTGCCTTGGTAAATACAAATTCTTAAGACCTATCAAGGAACACAAGTTCCCTGTGAGAGAAGCTAGACAAAGAAAGTGTCCAAATTAGCTATGCAGAAACCAGAAGAAGTGACACAGAAGACAGAGTGGCAGCAATAGAGGTGCATATATTGTCCCTCAAAATAGAGCTGGCTCAGACAAGGGGCAAGTTCGAGGACCTCGAGTCCATATCCAGAAGAAATAATGTCCAGATAGTAGGGGTGCCAGAAACATCTGTCAGAGGACCCATGGAACCGTTTGTGGAGCACATTCTTACAGTAATACTGGACAAGCCACAATTCACAACCCAGTTTATGGTCAAGAGAGCCCATAGGGCTTTGCAACTCCCGCCCAGACCTGAGCTATCATTTTGATACTACCTAGCTAAAGAGACAAAGATCTGATCCTAATGCTATCTAGAGAGTGTGGAGAACTGTTCTATGAGTCCAGCAGAGTGTACTTCTATCCAGACTTGGTCCGGGCTGTCCAGGCTGCTCCCAGGTCATTTGAGGAGATGAAACAGCTCAGAAGGAGCCAGAGAGGCACAGTATGCAAGGCTCTTCACGTCCAAACTCAGAATGCAATTTGGGGGTTGCATACATTTATTCACGATGCCATAAAAAGCTAAAACATTAATTGAACCCACTATACTCCTGGTGTTGACTAAACGGGGGGATGCACAGCAGAAGAAGCGAGTACAGCCGGGAACATCTGTGATAGAAGAGACCTAACTTTAACATGGTTCACTGATTCTGCATACAAATCTGTTATCTAAGGATGGGGCAAAGCTTTATCTCGGGTTGGGTGGCTTCCAGTGTTGCCACAATGCTCATATTTGGCTGTCTGTACTTTAGATGCAGATGGCCTGCCATGCTTTGAGTGGTTGAAGCAGTACCATTGTGCAGTTTTGTGAAGCGGATGCCAGTGTTCCTGTGGGACCCACTAGCAGACAGCGTTCGATCTACTTGGCAGACCACTGGCCCATTGGCCTGCCTGCTGGCGTTTCCGCCCTATGACTCTACTCTATCTAACTTATGCTTGGAGCGATTGATATACTAATATTGATCATTGCTGGACACGTGTGCTGAAGAGGAACCGTGCTGCTCTCAACGCCCCCATGACTTTTCAAGTCTTGATTTTTTGGTTGGGGGTGTTATGGGAATCACTGTTGAGTTGTGGTAGAAAGTGTGGGTGGGGGCATGTTGGATTTGTGATTAGTTACTGGACAAGATGAGTTGCTACAACCCTTTGTCCCTCAGTAATACAGACACAAAGTTTTTCTCCCAGCTACTCGCAACTAGTCTGCTACCACTGAAGCCACATCTGGTCCTGTGGGGTGCATTTAAAGGTCCTAAACAGAAATCCCTTTCATCTGAAAAAAACACATTTAAACACTTCCACCAAAAAACGGCCATGCTTTGCTTTCCCTGTTACATGAGTGGCAAGCAGTTGAACACTGTAACCCAAAAAAAGAACAGCGTTGCTTTTATTTCACCAAAATAACAAGAGGTTATGCACTGCAACCAAAAAAGGCCCTGCCTTGCTTTTATTTCACTTGAATGACAAAGAAGTTATACACTCCATCAACAAAAACAGTCTTGTTTTACTTTCAATTCACATGATGGGCAAGAATTTCAACACCACAACCAGACACGGCGTTGGCTTTCCATTTCACTTGAACAGCAGCCTTTGAAACACTGCAAACGAAAAACAGCTTCTTTTTTTTCTTTTGTTCATGTCAAATCAGAGAACCGTGTGGAAGGGGGCCTACCCCTCATTGTCAATGGACCAACAGCAAATGCAAACTTGCTCAAAAAGGAGAAATTAAAGAATCCCGTGATATACAAGACAGGATTTCAAACATTAGGCAAAAATAACGGCTTGCATACGTGTGAAAAAGAAAAAATACTTTAAAAGGCCTCAGTGAAAAAATAGCACTGCTCCCACAGAAATGTCAGGGAAATATGCTGTGGGGGGTTGACTAAAGCAATGTAGATTCTGTTTCCGCCCACAAGACTTCAGTCATCTTTGAAGAGGCACAGAATACCGGAATAACCAGTTTTGGCTAAGGCAGGAAACTTCACAATTAAAAGCACCGCTTCCCACTGGATGTCACACCTACCAGAGAACCATCCCACAGTCAAATGTAATGTTACTGAGGGCATCATAATTCCCTGCTGTGCCAGAATTGAAGGCAGGGGCTCAGGGATTTCAAAGAAAGCAAGTGTGGCTAAAGCTTGACTTGGAGGTGTGAGCTCCTTCCTGCTCCCACTACCAAGAACAAACTGACAACTTCAAAGGGGGTCATAAAAATCTCTGGTCACCAGAATGGTAAACTGTCCTATCCGAGCGGTAGGGGTAATTACAGTGTACCCCATTCCCCCTAGATTGTAAAGTGAATGATGTCATTTGTGCTACTAAGTCGGAAGACACACAAAAATCCAGGGAGACAGGAGAAGGAGGACGGAGAGAAGGCAGCTGTACCTTACCATCTTTGAGAGTGCTGTGACCAGACCCCTTGCCTAGCTGTCCAGAGTGTCCTGAGATCCAGCTGGCTATCTGGAATCCCAAACCAATAACTCCCCCGTTGAAAACCCCTATTGAAACCCCCATTGAAAACCCCACATTGCTAGTGTAATTCAGTTACCTTCCCAAAGAATAATCTGTGTTTAGCCAGTGTATGTTATCATATTCCCTTTGGTAAACCTCTCAGTGTCTGTGTGAATCCTTAGCATACTTTTAAGCAAATCAATTAATTCCAGAATCGAAATTTACGCTACAAGATGGTTGAAATTCAAAATGAACCACCTTGTCCCTGGTGTCTTTCTTTAATTATTATAATCATTAAAGTGGTGCCTCAAAAGAATGAGTCTCCTTGTAACTGAAAACCCAGTTTATCCATGTGTTGTGTGCATTAGCCCATGAATTCCCATTTGCATCTGGCCTATTAAAACTCCAAACTGTAGTCCCATTGAGAGCAATCCCCTTTGCCTACAAGTCATTCTGTTATGTGCCTCAGTCCTTGTCATTGAAAACTGATTTTCCTATTCTGAGCTAGACCCCTTCCCTGAGCTGCCAATCATTGTAAATCCAGTGTAAACCGAAGTTCCATTTGCCATTGTGTGTTTCCCTTTTGCATTTGCTTTCTCCCAAACCGATTTTCCCATTTCATTTCTACTTTGCCCTGGCGTGCTGATTAGTATTATCTAAGCTTCCCTATCTGTTCAATTGTAAGCAACACAAATTTTCTTTCATTCTGTCCCCTAGCCGTCGCTCCAAATACGTGGTTTCATTTTCTTTGCTGGCTTTTCATCTTGGGGTGGTGGGCTTTACCCCAAATCCGATTCTCTCTCTATTCCTACTCCTTGCCACTTGCTTCCCTTCAAAGGAATCAAGTTAGTGATGTTTGGGGGTGGGTGTTGCAGGGGGGAGTGCTAAACCATTGGTGTTATTTCTTTATAAAATAGTTATTTTTGTGTGTTGCCATTCAAGATTGTGTGAATTGTAACAGGATATCTTAACCTAATTGTTGTGTAGGGATTAGTGCATTTGTGTTACCACAACATTGGTGGCTGTGAAATTGTTTGATTCTCCTTTTGCATTAAATAATACATTAATACATATCTTATTGATACACACAGGCCTGATTCCTGGTCCATGTGACACGGGGTGCTTGTGGGCGTTGGATGTGAGACGGGTTGGAGGCCTACTCAAAGAAAAAGTACCCAGGGTTTATGAAAAGTAAAAGGTGCTTTATTGCACGCATGCCTTAAGTGGGCTGGACCAGCCGGGGCTGGGCCCCGCAGGCCCTGAAATTTCTTTTCGAGGCGGGGCCCTGCCAGGGCCCACTACTCTCCCCTGGCAGCCCCGGCCACTAGACGAAAAGGCTTTTTTTTCTACAGCTTGAAGCTCTCGCTCGTGTGAGAGAGCTTCAGGCTTCAGAAAAAAATGCCTTTCAGTCATGATGGTGGTGCCACACCTGAGATGCATCCCTTTAAACAAGTGATGCCCGTGGCCCGGCACCATCATTATGGAGAAAACCTGAGGCCGCTGGAAGCAGAGGCCTTGTTTTCTAAATACTGAATCTCCCGCGGATTCGCGGGAGTTTCAGTCTTTAGGAAAAAGGCCACTGCTTCCAGCGACCTCATCCTTTCAGCCTTTAATGGTGACGCTGCCCCTCCCCAGCTGGCGAGGGGCAATGCCACCATTAAAGCTGAATAGGCGAGGTGCTATCCCCTGTCAGGCAAGCCTATAGAAAATAAATGTAGAGATCAGCACCCTCTCCCACATGGGGAGAGGGTGCTGATCTCTACAAAAGGCTGCATGGCAGGGGTGCCAGTAGCCCATTGAGCCGGAGCTCGTCAGGGGGGCGTGGCCTAATGGCCCAGCCAGTCCCCCGCTGTTAGGCCACGCCCCCTTGATGAGCCCTACCTAATTTTGTAGTGCCACTTAAGGCACTGATTGTACGCCACTTTCCTTGTTGGGGAAGGACTCCCTGGAAGGAGTGGGCCGTGTAATAAATCCGTGACAGTCCCTCTAGACCAATTTTGCTTTGTCCCCATTAGGTCGATGGCTCTGAACTCACGACAACTAGTCGCTATACTGTCAAAAATTGATCCTCGAGTTGATGCAATAGCTTCGACTCTAGACGCGGAAAAGGCATTTGATTCAGTCTCCTTGAAATTTCTTTTCTCGGTGCTACACTCTTGCAAAATGGGACATTATTGCATCGGGTGTGTCCAACTTCTATAGTCAGCCCCCTAGCCAAGGGGCAAGTTAATGGGGTTTTGTTTTCAGTAAACCAGTTCGGCACAGGCACATGGCAAGAGTGCCTCCACTATACCAGAAAGGTTTAAGGTGCTTGTATAGTGGCAAATAAAGGCGTTCCACACCGTGATTCGGGGCATTGCCTGCAAAACTCTTGCTGCTAACCCTGTTAAGGTCATGATGTTGAATAGTTGACCTGTTGTCCCCATTCCTATTCAACTATTGATTGGCATGCCATTCTTGGTTGTTTGTGTGCGTTGCTCTGTGTGGTGTTGACATTACCAGACGGAAAAGCAGCCAATTTGAGACAAGCATTGCCAAAGCCACAAGGTCTGTCTTTTGAAGTGTATATCTTGTGTAGTGTATAGACTTCTTGATCGTGGAAAATAAATGGTTGCATGGTTTGGCGTGCACTCTTGTATGTCAATGTTTGTATGGGTTTTGAGTGCACGATTTCTATATGTGTGTGATTCGATGAGTGCATGTGTGTATGGTTTGAAATTTGAATAAATATTTGAGTTGGTGTCACAGTGCAAGAATTACACCATTTGAATAGTTAGTCGTATGTTACTCTCATATGCTAGGAATTGGCAAGTGTCCATATTATCCATGTACCCCACGATTTGCCATGTAGTGACACCATATGAGCAGGCAAAATAACCACCTTGTAGGTATTAACATTATCTCCGTGGAATATCCCACTTTTTACCAGGCATTCTTGTCATATTGTAAGGTGGTATCATATTATGTTTTTACATGTCTATCTTATGATGGGTATTGCCACGATATGCTTGGGACTGATCTAGAGGCACGTTTCACATGTTAGAGTACCATCATGCATATACCTTTACTCTTTTGGACATTTATAGAGTTCAGCATGCACAGCAAAGGTGGTCTCTGGGTACTTACTGCAATGCCTTGGCACTCTGTTATGACCTGAGACACCCTCAGATGACAGCTATTGCCATCATACAATCACATATTCACACTACATGCTGAGGTATTTCCAACATACACCCATTTTGTCATGGCTTGGTACTCATATGCCAAGCAATCCCATCAAACACTCGTCAATCGACACAAAATAAGCTACTTCCATGCTCATATATCTACTTGTTTGCACACATCACAAACTCACACAATGACACATGTACTCATACACAAATGCACACATAAGATGACACTTACACATGCCCACATATTCACACATATGTACCTTCCCACACAAATATCTACACTTATACATAAACATGCAGATGCAGGCACTTATGGACATGCACACCTAACCACTCATGCATGCTCACATATATAAAGACATGCCCTCTGGCAAAAACTCACACTCCACAATATGCAACCACCTCTAACACCCATGCTCTCACACACATAGATGCAGTCCCCCACCCACACACACGCACAAACACACACAACACCTATGGGTGTAGGACATGGGGGGTGCAGGGGGGACAAATCCCCCCCACAATTTTGAGTGGGGGGATGTAATGTCATTTATCCCCCCCAGAATATGTGTTTGGTGTGTCATGCAGGGATCTGTTTTTGAAGTGGAGGGAGGGGCTGCTTACTATGTAAGCTGCCCTCTCCCCCTGGCCCCCAAAGCATGGGGGCAATACCCTGGGGGCAGATGGGTGATCATCTGCCCCCAGGGAATGGGGGCAAACAAAAAAAGGATTTAAAAGAATAATAATTAGTTTTGAGTGGGGTGGGTGCGGGTGGGACCACTAGCCACCAGAGATTTTTGCAAGGGGGGTGGCCCTCTCCCCCCCACCCTAAGTGGATGGGGGCACCTTATATAGCCCTCCCTGGGGGGCAGATTTCTGCCCCTAGGAAGGGGTACATGAGATGCCTTCCATCCATTTGGGGTGGGGGGAGAGGCCACTGCAAATACTGGCAGAGCCACCCCTCCCAAGCCTGGGGCAGTACGTTGTGACCCCCCCCCCCCCCTTGGCTGGGGGCAGATGGCCACACACATGTGCCCATCTGCCCCTAGGGAAGGGCAAAACAAAAATATATATTATAACTTGTTTTGGGTGGGGGGCCCACTGGACCACCAGGATTTTTTGTGTTTGAAAGGGGGTGGCCCTCTCCCCCCACCCTAAGTGGTTGGAGGCACCTTATGTAGCCCTCCCTGGGGGCAGATTTCTGCCCCTAGGAAGGGGTACATGAGATGCCCCCATCCATTTGGGGTGGGAGGCACTGCAAATATTGGCAGAGCCACCCCCCAATCCCCTGGGCAGTACGTTTTGTCCCCCCGGGGGCAGATTGCCCCACACATGTGCCCATCTGCCCCTAGGAAAGGGGCAAAACAAAAATAAAACAAATTTTAACTTGTTTTGGGTGGGTGTGGGGGGCCACTGAACCACCATGGATGTTTTAGTGGAAAGGGGGGTGGCCCTCTCCCCCCCACCCCAAATGGATGGGGGCATCTCATGTAGCCCTCCCTGGGGGCAGATTGCTAGCACAATCTACCCCTAGGAAAGAGGCAAATAAAAACAAAAATTTAAAAAATTATAACTTGTTTCGGGTGGGTGTGAGGGTCACTAAACCACCATGGAGGCGTTTAGTGGAAAGGGGGGTGCCCACGGGTGTCTTCTTTTCAGAAATGCATGGGGTTCTCTGTTTTCCTTGGTGGCTTTGACACCCTAGGCCCAAATCTGTAGGTTGTCCACATGAGTAAAATCTGCGTTTCGCGCAAGTCAGACCTCTGTGGATTCCCATGGGTGTCTTCAATTCGGAAATTCATGGGTTCCCCGTTTTCCTTCGTGGCTTCGACACCCTAGGACCAAATTTGTAGGTTGTCCACATGAGCAAAATTCCCGGAAATCTGGTGTGCGAAAAGACTTGGGGTTACCAGTGTTTTAGGCTTTTCCCTTTGCACCCAGGTATGTGCACCAACACATGTGAGGTACCGTTTTCGTCAGGAAACCTGTGGGAACACGGAAAGGTAGGCCATGTGTTGTTGGCTGGGTGTTTCGGTGGGTGAACAGAGTGAAATGTGCGGAAATTGTGGGGTTTATTTCTGTCATTTTCCTGTTTTTCCCCCAAACTATGGAATCTTTCCCTACTTAGTTGTTGCCTGACCTGCGCAAATCACCCCTTCTTGAACTTGGAATATTGTCTACTTTTCAGAAATGTATGCCTCACTGGCTTCCTATTCAGCTTTCCTACCCTTTTCTTCCATTCCGTCCACGCATGTCCTATTGGACAAAAAACACCAAAATCACCTACCTCTCACAAAACGGCTGATTAGCATATCAAAATATGTTATTTTGGTTTCCACTCAATCTGTTCTTGAAAGCCTGGAAAATGGCGAATCCAGCACAGCAAACCTTTTGTTCTTAGCTCTTACAAGGGAAACACCACAGGCTTCTGTGTACAACATTTTATTGGCATTTTCTGAAAAAAAAAACAAATGTTCTCTTTTTTGGTAATTTTCTCTCACCCCCTACAGCAAACTAGGATTCTTGGGTGGTGTTACGACCGCCTACATGTGGGGAAGAAATGGGCCGAGATATCTCATGTAACAAAGAATTTACAAGGCATTGAATGGCAACATACCGATTTCACCAAAAAAGGCCTTGGCACTGGGGGGAAATACCCATGGCAGTTAAGGGGTTAAGACGGTAAAGCCCCAGAGGAGATATCATTTGTAAGGTAGCTCAGTTAGTTAATTCTCCAAATGCAGATTGTGCACAGGAATATGTAACACCTGTGTTCAGCACCTGGCTTAATCTTCCGGTGGGATAATAGGCAGAGTGAGTGCATTCAGCTTCCAATGCAACACAGCATTTTCCAATTCAATTGGTTCAGAAAAAGTGGTGGAAAACACTATTACTTTCGCTTTTTTTAATTGGCCAGATTTTTGTGCATTTTCTGTGTGGAGTTCGGGAGCCGAGTGGACACACCGGGACCCCCTGTATTTCACGCTCCACCAGAAAAATGCGGCCTTAATGCCAGGATGGATTCTCATGCTAGAAATAAGGAAAGGGATTCCTCTGGGATCTACTTGGAAATGAAACCTGGTAAAAGTGGGCGAGGAAGCCATTGGGAGTGACTGGCAAATGCCTTTCCCCTGCAGACAGAAAAGCGGAAATAAGAGGCCAATTCAATACACAGAACAAATAGAAGTTAAGACAGACTGCAGCTGCCATTGCTGTGTTAGGGAGAATATGTTGAGTGTTCAAGCAATGAGGTATGTATTAAGCAAGCAAGCAAGCAGTGAGACAAGGGAGAGGCAAAGAAAAGCCAGAGTGGCTCTTTGAATAATGTAACAGGGCAGAGGACCCATGCTCTGCCGTCCTAGTAACATATGAGAGAATAAAACAGATCAGGCTTTGCAGAAAATGTTAAACGAGAAAGGAACAGAGTCCAGCTCTACAATCAGAATACCAAAGGCAAAGAAAGGCTAGGCTCTGAAGCCAGCATGAGATGGAATAAGAGGGACCAGACTCATTGTGAGAGGCTGGCCCGGCCCTCGCAGGGGCGCAAGAGGGGCTGCCCACAGAGCGGGCTGCTCCTCTGGCCACCCCCCTGGGTCCACCTACACCCCACCTACTAGGCATCCCCCGGGTCCGACACATCCAGACGCGGACCTAGGAAGTGCTTATAAGGGGGTGGGCTTGCAATTGCTCATCCTCCTTGTTTGCTGTACCCCTCCCCCCGGAGGGCAGTCAAAGCAGCAACATCGCACACCTGGTCCCTCTACTCCCATAACAGGGCTAACTCAGAGGTACAAACAAGATTTCCTCTTTCTTTGAAACCCCCTTCCTTCAATTCCAAGAGACATACACGTCTCCTTGCCCCACACAAAAAGGTAGCAACTTGCAGTTGGTAGAAAAGGTTGCAACTCCTTTATTTGGCAGGCGTCCACTTACAGGTGATCTGCCTCTTAACGAGCTGGCGTCCTAGCTGTGGCCCACTGGAAGTAATTGTTATTTCCTCTCTCTTACCATGAGCTCATAGTCAGATGAAAAATCCAGAAATGCAACATACAAAGACATGGTCTTTGCTGCTGCATCCTTTAATTTTGTTATGTTTTCTTTTCTTCTTTTCTCTTGTTTTATGCAGTGATATTTGTAATTTAATACGTACTGCTATTTTAATTCTAATTTTGTGAAAAGTCAAGTTCTTTAACTAAAACACAATAAATAAATAAATAAATAAAACAAAGTCCCCAAGATGTCCCCTGTCCCCCCCCAGGTTTTATGTGTCTCCTACGCCCTGACGTCCTGCTACACGAAGAACAACACTGAAGAGTAAGCAAAATGATATTCCTATTTCCAACTACCCACTGCTGTCTGGACCCAGTCATTGGCCCAATATGATCTTCCCAGTTGGCAGGAGACCCCCATGGTGGAAGCCGTTCAGGTAAAAATGCTTATTACATTTCATGTCACTGGGGTCCATCGTTTCACCCTCTGCATTTCTTCGCTCTTTCATGCCTTTTGATTTTGGGTCATTTTGGGGCTGTTCCGATGGGATTTTTGTGTGCTATTTTTTGAGAGGACCCAAAGCGCTGAACAGTTTCAGACATTAGGCAAGTGATATGGTCATTTACTGGAAAATGGAAGCCAAGCGGGTTCTTTCATGGTTGATCCGACATGCTTTCTTCTCTTCATTCCAAAAGCCCCAGGAAACCGCTGCTTTTTGGTGTAAATATAGCCGAGCTATTTCTTTCTGAAGTCCACAACACAAAGCATGTGTCATCCGTTTTTTAAGGATATCTCTATTCCGGCTGCCTGCAGAAGGCCAGGCTGCTTGAATAAAGATCACCTCCTTTGAAGGAACATCAGGAGGAGCGGGGCATGAAAGGGGGTCGCACGGATGACCCACCTGAGACTCGCGAAACACGGTGCAATGAAGTACAACTTGAAATACTAGACTTTTAAAACACTGCAGTCAAGAGGTGTCAAGGGCTCAGGTTAAAAAAATAAAAAAAATTCAAAGCAGCCCGACCGCTTTTGTCCACCTGGTTCATTTGACGTTTGTCTATTTAATATCATAGCTTTTATTTTGCTAGACAATTTTCGAGCCTGTGCCCCATTGGCGTATTTGAGTTTCTGCAACATGAAATGAACCCCAGGTGCTCGCATTGCCTCTGAATGAGCACATGGTTATTTAGGTCCTGGCTCAGAATCCATGTCGTTTTTTTGCAGCATTGCGAAGGTGTAGCAACATCAGCCCGTCTACCTATACCTGACTTCAAGTCACTCAGAATGTGCATTGAAGAAACTTGGAGGTGTATATGTTAAGACTTTTGGGTGCAGTCTATTTCCCGAGGACTCAAACAGTTAATTTCCATGAAGATGACCAGTCCAGCATTACTCTAAACTATATATCATGGGGATTTGTTTTAAACACACGACAAATAATTGTCAGTTAATTTACATTTTAAATGTATTTTGCTAATCAGAGCTTTTTTTAAAAAAAATACAATTTGTTTCCTAGATTTTGGTAAGGCACTAAAGGCGCTTACTAAGTCAAAACTAGAAATACAAATTCTAGAGCGCTGACAAACGTGAATCAACGCTCCAGAAAACTCAAAATCTCGATTTTCTAATTTGAAACTGCAGAATAAATAAGACATTTTTATTTTAAAACAAGCAGTCAGAGGCTATGTTAAGTGTGAGAGTGTTAAGGCCAGTGCTTAATTTGAAAATATGTAGGTGACAGGGATCAACATTTGTCTTTGTCGGCCGCTGGTGCTTTATATACACCCCTACCTCAAGGGACCCTGTGGGTATTTGACAAAAGCATAATCTTTTTTATCATAGTAAAAGCATTGACAACCGATGACCTTGAAAAACGATGGAGGAGTAAATAGCATGAGCGAGTGAAGTGAGCGAGCAAGACTCAAATCTTCCAAGAGGTTTTGGGGGGTGAAAGATTCATAAAAATGAAAATATGGGCATAATGGAAATATTAATAGTTTAATATTCTGAACAATTGGCTAAGTGGCTATAGGTTTTTATGGACACTTATGAAGGGAACATAAAACAGATGCAGAACGAGCAACAGAAATGCAACCTCCTTTGTAGAGAACAGGTCCCTTGCACATAGAACAGGTGCAGTGTGGGAAGTAGAGCAAGCGTCCTTCGCAAATAACAGATGCAGTTGAAGGTGGAACAGGTCAATCTTCCAGTGTAGGTCCTAGAATATGGCCTGTCTGGGCCTCAGCAATCCAGGCTTCTCACACAAAAGCATTCATCCAGCACCAGTGTAATCTCCCTTCCCAAATAACATGTAAAGTTGCAGGTGGAGCAGATGAATCGGCATAGAACAGGTGCAGCATAGGCCTCAGCAATTCAGGCTTAACTCGCCCTGCAGCAGTGCACGCTTCTGATTGGTTCTCTCACACAGAATAGGTCAGCTTGACCCCTGATGTTCTTCTGCCTCCACAATCACTCTGAAAGCTGGTGTGATTAGCCTAAATGCTGCCGGACACCTGTTTGACTAGGGTGGTGGAGACTGGGGTAACAGACTTTTCAAGGAAGTGGTGATGGGCCTGGCTGTCCAATTCACACTTGAAATAGTTTTGTACATTTGTTCAAGGTGTGTTGCAGTGGACTCAGTGGGTTTGGTAGGGCATCAGGGCAAGTTTCTCTCACACACACAAAACGGGCACCTTACCGGCAGCGGCACTGCAAGTTTGAATGACAAAACAACTAGTCACATCATGTGCAACAGCAACGTAAGCTTTGCACATGCAGGACAAACACATCATTTCAGTTTTATAGGAAGGCTCAACATGAATTTCCCTCACAGAGTAGGTCACTATATGCCTCAGTAGAAGGATATTTCCTCAAACGGATCAAGTACAGAATGGGCTACACCAGTTCATGTTATTTCAAATAGAGTATGTCAACACGAGTTACAGAAGTGAATGTTTCCCTCACAAACAGAAAGCCATGAACTTCAGTAGCGCAAGCTTCTCTTGCACAGAATAAATCAACAACAGCCTCTGCAGTGAAAGATTTCCTCAAATAAAAAAGTGCCTTGCGGGCTGTACTGGTGCGAGGTAACCTTCCTTCAAAACAGTCAAATAGGCACTGAATGGGACTCAGCAGTGCAAGCTTCCATCAGATAGAATGGTTGCAGCATAGGCTTCAGCAGTGCAAGCTTCCATCAGATAGAATGGTTGCAGCATAGGCTTCAGCAGTGTAAGCTTCCATCAGATAGAATGGTTGCAGCATAGGCTTCAGCAGTGTAAGCTTCCATCAGATAGAATGGTTGCAGCATAGGCTTCAGCAGTGCAAGCTTCCATCAGATAGAATGGTTGCAGCATAGGCTTCAGCAGTGCAAGCTTCCATCAGATAGAATGGTTGCAGCATAGGCTTCAGCAGTGCAAGCTTCCATCAGATAGAATGGTTGCAGCATAGGCTTCAGCAGTGCAAGCTTCCATCAGATAGAATGGTTGCAGCATAGGCTTCAGGAGTGTAAGTTTACCTGACATACAATATTCCTAGCATTGTCCTTAGCACTCCCAGCTCCACTCACAAAGAACCATCATGATATGATATGATTTGATATGGCATTTGTAACGCGCCTATACACAAGTGTTTCATAGGAATGGCCTCAGGGATGCAAGCTCCCCTCGAGTAAAACATCATGTGTGTCTCAAGCGTAAGCTCCCGCAAGTAAAACAAGGTCTGTATGGGCCTCACAGTGCAATCTCACCCAGATATAATCCTCACAGTGTGGGCCTTTGTGGAGCCTGCAACCCTCACATACAGCAGTCACAGTATGGGCCTTTGTAGTCCATGTCCACGCACATAGAATAAGCAGTGCTAGTTCAAGCTCTGCTTATATACAGAACATGCATTGCATGGGCCTCCACAGTGCAGGTGTCCCTCTAATGTAACAGGCATAGCATGTGGCTCAGCATTACATTCACTCGTCATGCAGAAAAGGCAGAGCATGGCTTTTAGAAAATCAAGTTTTCCCCATCATAACATAACCGCAGCATGGGCTTCTGCAGTGTTCCCTTATTGCATCCAGGTTCTCTGCAAATCTCACCACATCATGCTGTGCTCTGAGACTACTGCATATAATAGCCACGATATTGGCCTTGGTAATGCCTGCTCCTTCACACTGAAATAGCCACAGCACAGGCCCGTGCAGTGCTCCCTTTGGTCCTCTAGGACCCCTGCAAATGTCCCCACATCACTATGTTCTGCTACCAGACTGCTACATATAACAGTTATAATATCGGCATTGGTAGTGCCTGTTCCCCTCACCTAGAATAGCCACAGCATGGGCATCTGCAGTGCTCCCTTCATGCATACAGGTGCCCTGCAAAGCTCCCCACATCATGTTCTCTGAGACTACCACATATAATAGTCACAATATGGGCCTTGGTAGCTCCTGCTCCCTCACATAGAATAGCCAGAGCATGGCCCTCTTCAGTGTTCCCTTCATACATCCAGGCCTTCTGCAAAGTTCCCCCATTTCCTTATGTTGTGCTACCAGACTCCTACATATAACAGTTATAACATGGGTCTCGGTAGCACCTGGTACCTCACCTAGAATAGCTGCAGCATGGGTATCTGTAGTGCTCACTTCATGCATCCATGTCCTCTGCACATTATGTTTTACACCCAGACTACCACCTATAATAGTCACAATATGGGCTTTCGTAACACCTGTTCCCTCACATAGAACAGCCACAGCATGGGCCTTTGCAGTGCTCCCTTAATGCATCTATGTCCTCTGCAAAGTACCCCCGCATCATGTTGCGCTCCCAGACTTCCACGCAGTAGTCACAATAAGGGCCTTGGTATACCTGCTCTGTCTCCTAAAGTAGTCACACAGCATGGGCCTCTACAGTGCTCCCCTCATTCATTTAGGTCCTCTGTAAACTCCCACCCCATTATTATATTATGCAACGTGTGCTCCAGGTTTGCTAAGTTATATCATTGAATCAGCCAGTCTAGGGTGCACATTTATGCAAGAGTTGCAGAGTTTTAGCTGCCTTTTCTTATTTAATGCAACAGAGCACACATGGGCACTTGACACATTTTCACAAAAGGCTGTCATAAAAATACATCTGCAAAGCACTTCATCTGGCTTTTAACTCGTTTTCTTAAAGCAAAAACCTTCCAGAAATGGCCTTATGTAAACCTGGGGAATTTCATTTCTGTTACCATTTCAGTGTCTAGAACTGTGCAAAAACATGGTAAAAAGATTACTCATGGCATTTATTAGTAAATATACATTTTGGCAAATTGTTTTGAAAAAATATAAGGGGGTGTGTGTTGGCACCGTTATACATATATTGCCTTTTAAATCATTTTTAAATCATTGCCCCGGACTCTACCGAAGGCAGTGAGGCCCAGGCTCAATCCTTTAAGAAGAAGGTTTGTTTACTGTCTGCCAGGCTGCAGAGAACTGATGATGAAGGAAGTTGAGAGGGGTCAAGAGTGCATGATGGAGGAAGTTGTGAGGGGTCAAGAGTGTATCACTGTTTTCAAAGCCCCACTCTGACTGATGAGTCAAGAAGGGAAGGAGGTGGGAGGAGGGGTTCAGCCCCACTATAAATGATGTGCCTGGCCTGGACACTAGCACACATTAAACACTGGCAGCCATGCAGGATAAGTAATGCTGGGCAGATGCTAGGGCAGTGTAAGGGGAATAGGGCGGGAGAGGGATTATCCCCATTTAACAATATGATAACTTAAATGAGGAGTTGAAGAGGAGAGAGAGATATAAGCAGACTAGTTAAGTGAACCATAATGGATAAAAAAAAAAACAATTGCATGGCAGTTTATTTTCCCATTATTTATTTATGTATTGTTTGCTTGTTAGGCGTTTTTACAGGAAATACATTCTTGTTTCAACCGTTTGTAAACCATTTGATTTTAAATTGTACATTTGATTGCACTTATGTGCTAGATACCAATTTTATCACTTAAGATTCCATTTTTCATGCAAGATTTTCCCTTTTCTTTCTTTGGTCAATCAAGATATTCACACACAAATGCTAATGGGAAGTTGGGTCTAATAAATGTACAAATATGTATACAGAGCAGTGAAGTAATGATAGATAACCTAGATTACCACTGAATACATACCCGCTGGCCACATGTCATTTGGACGCGTCTCATCCAGGCCCGTTTTTTCTTTTTTTCTTTTATTCTGTTACCTGTGGGCCAGGGTTATTAATGAGAAAATGACAGAATGGTGAGAAAAAACAGCACGTAGGAAGTAATGGAAGACAGGAGGTTGCTGGTTGGTTGGAAGGGCTTTATTTATGAATTGCCAGCCAGTCCCAAATACACGCAAACTGCGTGTCTCTATGAATTAAGGCCAACGGGCCTGAAGTGGCTGGGGTTTGCTGAGTGCAGCTCACGTCCCCAACGGAGCTGCGGGCCCCGTTCTCAGAGGAGCCGGCAGGGCGCTTCTCTCCGCGTCCTCGGCCCGGCTCGTAATGCGCGCGGAGCGCGCGGGGGCGGGACTTCCGGTTCCGCGAGATCTCGCGAGAGCGGGGCTCTCGCGACTTCTCTACACACCTCCCTTTTACCGACTGATAATAGAGTCACTGTACAACATAGTCATTGTATCTCACCGGTCTTCTGTGCTCTCTTCTGGGCCGCTCCCTGGTTCCAGCGCACTCTTCTTGCTGCTCTGGTTCCGGGTCCGCATCGAGTTCTTCCGGTTCGATCTCAGGTTCTAACCTTTCTTTGTCGTCTCCTTCGTGTTCACGTTCCTCGCTTCTCCCATAGTTCTTCTCAGTCTCTACTAGTGATCTCTCCGGAGACCTCTCTCTTTCTTGCCTCCTCTGGTACAGTGCTACTCTTTCAACGTTCCATGTGCGCCCGTCTTCCGTGCAAATGTAGTTTGTTCCTTTGTGAATTACTTGGCAGGGTCGACTGTATCGGGACCCTGTGATTTGATCTTTCTTTGGTAGTCTGATCTTGACCAGGTCTCCCTTTCTTATGTCTGGCGCTTGTTTGGCCCTCCTTCTCTCATCACTCCATGACTTCATACGTGCCTTACTGCTTTGGATTCGCCACACTACTTCTGACATGTCCACAGCCTCATCTTCTCGTACTTTCGATAGCCATGGTGGACTCAGCGTGGACGCCGCACTCCTCCCTCTCAACATTTTGAACGGGGAAACCTGCGTGATGCCATTTGGAGTGAGTCTGTGGGCCGCTATGGCCTCTTTGGTGGTTTTGAGCGGGTCCATTCCTGAAGCTGTTGCCAATTGGATGGCGCCCTTTATGAACCTGTTTGCCCTTTCTACAAGCCCATTGGCCTGAGGGTGATACAGGGCAGCTTTCTTTTGAATGATATGGTTTCTTTTTAGAAAATCTTCCATGTCTTTAGAGACCAATTGCACCCCATTGTCCGTAACCACCTCCTTGGGGAGGCCTTCCCTTTGAAAAATTTCTGTGAGTACTTCTATGACCGTCTTGGTGGTTATATTAGGGACAAACTCTGCCTCCACCCATTTCGATAAGTAGTCCACCAGCACTATGCCATACCTGTGTTCCGGCGACATAGCCTCCAGTGGTCCTATGAAGTCGATGCCTATTTTGGACCATACTGCTTCCGGTATTTCTGTGGGTATCAGGGGTGCCTGGCGGACCTTAAGTCTTTTGTCGCTGTTTAAGCATTCATGACACCGTTCTATCATGGTGCGAATTTCTTGGTCCATGGACGGCCACCAGTAGGCCTCTCTCACTCTGCGGCGAGTCATCGTGTTTCCGAGGTGTCCCGCGTGAGCCCGGCAGAGAATGGTTTTTCTCATACCTATTGGGGGAATGATTTGATCATTTTTCATGACGATCCCTTCGATTTCGGACAGCTCATCCGACACTTTCCAATATGGCCTCATGCCTTCGGGCAGCACTTTTTCACTGGGCCAACCTTCTTTGATGCATTCTCGAATCCTGGTCATGGTGGGGTCTTTCCCATCCTCTTCCTCCCAGTGCCTTTCACTGAGTTCCAGGTAGTCAGGTGCTCTTAAGTCCATGACGGATGCCACGATGCATTCCCCATGTAGGAATGTGGTTGCTTTATCCTTATCTTCCGGCAGCCGCGACATGCAGTCGGCCTGCATATTTTTCCAACCTGAAATGTGCTGGACTTCAAAAGTGTACTCTTGCAGTTTGGCTGCAATGCGTGCTAATCTGGGTGTGGATGTTTTGGTCCCTCCAGGGCTGAGCATGTGGATGAGCGGTTTATGGTCCGTCAGCAGCTTGAACTTTGTGCCCCACACGTATGTTCTGAAATGTTCCACTGCCCATGCACACGCCAGCATTTCCTTTTCAATGGTGGAGTAATTCTGTTCCGCTTCCGATAACGCCTTCGACGCAAAGGCTACCACATGTTCCGTGTCACCTTTCTTTTGAGTTAATACTGCTCCCAGTCCATACGCACTGGCGTCTGTGGTGATGACTGTCTCCCACGTTGGATTAAATGGTTGCAGACATGGGGCATCCATGATGTGCTGTTTTATGCTTCCCATCGCAATCTTTTGCGGTTCTTGCCACGTAAACTCCGACCCTTTTTTGAGTAAGTCGCGGAGGGGTGCTGTGGTTTCTGAGAACTTTGGTATGAATTTGGCATAGTACTCAGCGAGTCCAAGAAATGACCTCACTTCTTCTTTGCAGGTGGGTTCTGGAGCTCTACTGATGGCCTGCATGAGGTTCCGTTTTGGACTGATGCCTTTTTCCGAGATCAGGTACCCTAAGTATTCGACCTCTTTCACCTTGAACATGCATTTTTCATGGCGTAAGCGGATGCCTGCTTCTTGTAGCTTGTTGAGGACTTTTCTCAACGTGGAGTCGTGGGTCTGCTCATCCCCTGCATACACCAGGATGTCGTCCTGGAAATACACTACGTTTTTAACATTGCGTAGCAGGACATCCATCATCCTTTGGAAAGCCGATGCTGCTGATGACAACCCAAACGGCATTTTGGTGAATTGGTATGTCCCAAACGGAGTGATGAATGCCGTGAGGGGTTTTGACTCTTCATGGAGCTGTATTTGGTGGTATGCATTTCTCATGTCGAGTTTTGAAAATATCTTGGCCTCTTTCATTAGTAGAATGAGTTCGTTGATGCTTGGAAGAGGGTAATTGTCCGTGATGACTTCCAAGTTTAAGCTGCGCAGGCCTATGCAGACCCTCAATTCCTGGGATTGGGGCTTCTTTATGAGAACCACCGGGCTCAACCACTCGGATGCTTCGATTTCTTCTATGACCCCCTCCCTCTTCATCTTGTCTAACTGTCCTCTGAGGGTATCTCTGGCTGTGGCAGGTACCGGCCTCACCCGATGCTTGACTGGGACAGCATTTCTTTTGAGCACAATTTTGTGGAGAAAACCCTTAATGTGCCCCGGCTCCTCTGAGAATAGTGTAGGATAATCGTTTTTGAGCACAGGTCCGTCCTTTGCACTGACTGACAGTACCTGATCCTCTGTGCTGGGATCCAGTCTAATTTTCAGTTTGTCTTGGTCGTCCCAACCTAACACTGCTGGACCTTCATGGCTGAAGTAAACTCTGGTGATTGCCACTCTCCCTTTGAATTCGACTTTGCCCTTTATGTACCCCAAGAGTTCAATCGACGCTCCCCCAAAAACTGTGGGCTTGTGCCGCGTAGTCAGCACTTGTACTTTTTCTTTTCCCACCATTTCTTTGTAAGTCCTCAGGGGAATGATGGTTAGATCCGACCCTGAGTCTGCCATGACCCTAGTTTCATTGCCGTCTATTTTAATCGTGCAATGGGGCTTCTCTCTCCTGGCTCTTGTGCTGTTCACCATTATAACTGTGGGCCTACCTTCATCTTCTGAGGATGATTCTCTCTCCATGATGCGCTCTGCGTTGAGACTGGTGACTTTCCTGTTTCTCCATCGACACACGATTGAGAAGTGGCCAATGCGTTTACATACGGAGCACTCCTTATCTCTGGCTGGGCACTCTCTGTCAAACGCTAAGTGCTTCGTACTGGTGCACCTGTGGCACTTGAGGGGTTCTTTCCTGTTTCCTTTCACATCCCTCATGTCCGATGTCGGCTTTTCTTTTTTTGAATGGAAGCCCACTGCCTGTATTTCAGCGGAGCTCTGGGCTCCTGTGAGCTCCTTCCGTCTTCCCGCCGTTTCTTCGACTGCTCTGGCAATTTCGATTGCTTTCTCCAGCTGCAGTTCCTTTTCGATGATAAATTTATCTTGGACTTTCCTGCTGTTCGTGTGAACGGTCAACATGTCACAAATGAGGTTTTCCGCATTGTTGCCAAAGTTACATAATGCCGCTAGTTCCCTCAGCTTAGTGACGTAATCATCCACTGGTTCCGACATTTCCTGCTTCCGACCGTAGAACCGTATTCTGTGCAGCACTGTGTTTTCTTTGCTGGCAAACCTCTTAATGATTCTCCTCACCGCCTCCTGAAACACGTCGTCGTTGTCGCCATCAACCGGGATCGGGGTCAGACTTTCGAAAATTCTTTGTCCCTCTACCCCCAGGGCATTGAGTAACATGGCCCTGCGCCTTGCCGCCGAGAACCCTGCTCCACCCAGTGCTTCCACGTAGGTCATGAATAGGGGCTGCCATTGTGGCCACGGAATGGCAGGCCTACCTGGAGTTTGGAGGAAGGGTGGCGGTGGCGTTGCTCCTTGCATGCTTCTTCGTGGGTTGTGGTGATCCTCGTCGCCAATTTATGTAGTAAAATGCAGTAATGGAAGACAGGAGACTTGCTGGTTGGTTGGAAGGGCTTTATTTATGAATTGCCAGCCAGTCCCAAATACACGCAAACTGCGTGTCTCTATGAGTTAAGGCCAACGGGCCTGAAGTGGCTGGGGTTTGCTGAGTGCAGCTCACGTCCCCAACGGAGCTGCGGGCCCCGTTCTCAGAGGAGCCGGCAGGGTGCTTCTCTCCGCGTCCTCGGCCCGGCTCGTAATGCGCGCGGAGCGCGCGGGGGCGGGGCTTCCGGTTCCGCGAGATCTCGCGAGAGCGGGGCTCTCGCGACTTCTCTACACATGTCCCAAATGCGGATGGCATTTTGGCACATATGTAATCTAAAGTGCTCTTTCATAGCAGCACCCTTCGGTTCTGTGTGTTGGCTTCACTGCACGTCACGCTTACAGATCCTAAATTTCATGCACTGAGTTGTTGGTGTGGAGTGAATATTTCGGATAATGCGATGAGCTACAAAAAAACACGTTTAGTTTAAAAGAAACAGATAATATGAACAAGTTTGTTCCGTTGCGTGTATGAGTTGCACAGATCGCTTTTCTCTCAAAGTCCATCAGGTAGGGGTTCAATATCTCATATCATATTTGTAGCGACATTAATAGTATGACAGAGGCTTGAGTCCCAATTGACAAAGATGTGCAGGGTGTATGTGCAAAGTGCAAAGTGTATGTTCACTTATATCTCATCAAATCTGCAACTAGTCATTATGCACAGTATCCTACTGCCGACTCTGGGCGGGTCCTGCATAGAGCAGAGCATTCCAGAGCTCGCTCTGCACGTTTCCCCATCACACCTGCCCCAGTGCCCCACCACACTTAACATCATGTATTCCATGACCACCTCCTCTGGTATGCAAGTTACCAATACATGGGCCCTCTCCTAATGATATACACGTACATCAAGCAAGTGTAGCCACTTGTAACCACCTAGAAATCAGACCCGCTTACAGGATATGGGATTTTCTGTCCGGTTGCCATCAACACTTCAGGATGTTTACTTGCCTATCTCTTTCACCCCACTAACCTGCCCCTTCCCCCGCCGCCATTCCAGAACTATGAACCAAGAGGACACCACAAATAACAGAAGCCACGCTAAGACCACTTTGCATCACATTACCATACATTACATATGCATTAGAGGTTGTGATGTGTCTACTCAACACCATCTGCACAGACTGAGGTCTCCTGGTGAAGCCGATCCGTTCTAGCAGTAGGACAAGGGCCAACGCCCAGAGAACAAGCCTTAACACGCTATCCGTCCTGACTTTATAGGACAAGGATGTTTGGTACCCCTTTTCAATGGGTGAAAACGCAAATGGTATGGTCCACTACAAATAGTCATGCAGACACATGTTGTCAGCCTTTATCTCGTATTACGATTCTGCTTCTTGCTTACTTTTTTCTTACTCCTAGGAACACTCGTCTCATAACAATGTTCTGCTTCTGGCTCACTTTTACTACTTATTTGGAGCCACATCTGAAATAAAAGTGGCCACACAGGGAGTTACCTATAGCTAAGTTTGTCATTTAATATTTAAGCAATAAACCATGTTGGGTGAGTGTTAAGACTGGAGGGGGGTTTATGTACTCCTGCTCTCTATATGGCAGAGTAGAGGCACAGAGCACCCCAGCCAAGATTCTCTATTTGGAAAAACGTAGACGAGCAATCAAGGTTGAAGCTCTCAGGAGGTGATGTGGGCTGGTTCTTAAGTACAGTGTAGTCCCCAAGCCCCTCAAAGGAATGTTCACATATTATGTTAGTGATAACACAGTTCTTTATATAAATAACGTTCAGGTTATATATACATACAATAACACACTTTGTGCTCAGGCAATACTATAATGATAAATGTGCAATTTCTATGTGGTACCACAATTACTCCTTGTTTCCATTACAATACACCAACTGCTGACACTTTCAAATGGCATACAAATCAATAGCAAACGTTATCACCCATAGACTTTTGGAAGGAAAACAAATGGTTAAACAATTGGCAGAATACTGGGCCCCTACCACCAGGCACAGTTCTGTGTGAGGACCCCCCCCCCACCTGGGCAACCTGTAAATAATAAAATAAAAAAGCCCAGTCCATATATTGTTCAGCAGAGTCTTATTTCCTTCTACAAATGTTCTACTACCCCAATGTACCTGGTATAGCAGAGTTCGACGTCGGGCTGTCGACAGATCCTTCTTGAGTGAACTCCCTTTAAGGCAGGATCCACTGATCGTCGAGATCCATTGAAGAAAAGGGTGAACAAAGGCTTTGAGGCAGCAGCTTCAGTCCTGGCGGTGCTCATCGACAATCGGTTGTGGACGTCCTGCAAAGATGAGGCGTGCGGTGCACCTCGACGATGAAAGTTTGCTGCAGCAAAGAGTCAATGAAGAACGTAGGCCCAGCAAGGGCGTTGGGTCGTCAGCATCTTTGTGAACTTCGGGTGGCGGGAAACCCACCAGTGGATTCTCCTAGGTTCACCAGCAACCTTGACTTTCTCTGGCGGGACAAAGCGGTCGACGGTGGTGAGCAAGGGAGTCCTTGATTCAAAGTGTTCTCAGGTAATGGAGTGTTGCAGCTACGGTCGTTGGCGGTACTCCGCCAAGCTGTCCTCGCTTCTGAGCAACACGCTTTGACGGGCCTCCAGCCGTTACGGCAATCCTCCGAACCCTGGTTGGCGATGATGGACTTTGACGGCCTCGACGTCCGGGTGCTGCGCTTTGAGATTCCTCGGTGGTCCCAGTCTCGGGTCGGCAGCCTTTCAAGGACTGACTTGCAGGGGGCCTTGGCGAAGGTTAGCTGGGGCACGATAGTCCCTCGTAGCTCGGGAAGAGGTCTCCTAGCCAGGTCATCTCTTGGATCAGTTTCTTGAAGGCAAGGCAGCTTTCAGATTGCGTCGAAGGGAAACAGCAGTTAACCTTCTTCTTCAGGCTCGGCTTCGAGATCAAGCATCAAGTTTCAACTTCAGCTTCTGAGCGATTTCCATCAGTGAGAGGTCCCCAGATATACTGTTTGGTCTCTCATTCACTCTGCTGGGTCACACTCAGGCAATCGACCATTCAGAAGGGCATTCAGGCAGACAGGCAGCCAATCAGGCTCACAGTGCATTCAGGCCATTCTTCTCCATCCAGACACTCACAACAAGGAATGTGGATTGGGACAAGCACCCGGCCATTCAACACTCAACACTGCATTCATACCAGATTCGGGCAGAGCTGTCTCATTCATTGTGGCACATACTAGAAACCAGACACCCATAACACAAAGTGTATATTGGTCACGCACGCATTTCTTCCAAGTCCCACACCACGGGTGTACCAACAACATACAGTCATTGTGAAGGCTCCAGCAAGTCTGGCCTAGACCTCCCCATAATACCATATATGGAACTTCCACCCAACAGCCAGTCAGGGGAAGGGACAGAGTCAGGGCTTCCCAGGACTTTGGGAAAATAAGGTAACAGGCAATAGAAAGCAGGAGGCCCCTGGGGGCCATCTTGTCTCTTATCAGGAATCAGTAACAGCAATGGGAGTCGAAAGGTAATCACCTTCCGTCTATACCACAATTTTTTATCACAAACTTTGACAGAAGGATATTTGTTAAAAAGTTATTCCTCAAGCTAGGTCCTTAGCAATGACTAAGATAGCCCTACGGGTAAGTAACCTCATAGCCCATTCCGTAAGCCCTAGCAGAAGGTGATGTGCCGACTACAAATGGGATGTAGAGGTCCTCTCCCTCTGCTCTCTCATCACTTTCCTATCTTCTAAAAGTAAGTGCATACGTGGTGGGGGTCGGTCTCTGCCTTTAATAGTGCCGCCTCCAGTCTTTATGGCTTATAACGTGCAGGGAATTGCAATAAAACAATATCGGTTCACTTTGATCTCTAGTCAGAGGGATATTAAAAAGGTATATTCCTATTCATTTAACCCTAAGTTAGGTAGAAAATCTTGATTGTATTTGCTTCTAAATCGTCCCCTATGTCTCTATAAATGGGGTTTCAGGGTCTGGATCATAAGTCCATTACGGAATGGGCTATGAGGTTACTTACCCGTAGGGCTATTTTAGTCATTGCTAAGGACCTAGCTTGAGGAATAACTTTTTAACAAATATCCTTCTTATCAGGAATCACCTGATTCCAATGGCAGGGCCTGGGTATCCCAAAATGGAGGATACTTAGAGCACCTGTCAAATTCATCATAGAGCTGCCACCAGCCCATATCCTGCTCTGTGGGCCTCATACAGGTGCCCAAAAACATACACTAGGGGTACAGGGTTGTACCCCTACCCATGAGTGCCATAAGAGTATCCCAAGGGTCTATTCACCATGACCAAAAAGAGGAAGAGCTGCACTGCCAGGAGTCCCGCATGGACTCCTGTGCAGAAAATAACACAGAGCACACATGATAAAAGGAGTACAGGACAAGGACATGGAGGCCCTGTCACACCAATGCATTTCCAGCATTACAGTGAGGGCATTAACAAGTCAGGTTAACCCAGGGCCGGGTTCGCTCTGCCCTTAACGTTAGCCCCGGGGCATTAACAGACCCAGAAATGTCCCCACTGGGAGGTTTTTATTGCTATTAGTTGAGAAACCTGTGGCTTACGTTTCTCAACTTAAAAAAACTACAAAACAAAATGGCCTCCATGGAAAAGGCAGGAGTGACCTGCACATAGTCCCTTCTGCCTTTCTGTGGTGGCCCTTGCCACAACAGGGGAAGCACTGGGAACACTCAGTATTCCTGGCTTCAAAGAGGGATGCGGATGCTGCAGGTAAGTGGGATGGATGGGGCTTGGTGGAGCGGTCGATGGAGTTGTGGTTGGGGGGAAATGAATGCAGGGGTGCACTTACCTGCATCCAAGCTGATAAGATGGCCATCAGGTAAAGCCCCCATTCTGAGCTTCCTGATTGGCTAGGAGGTCCCCTGAACCCCCTGCCCGGGTGCTAATTTTCAATAACCACTAAATAAATTTGCAACCTCACAAGGTAAGAACAATCCAGGAATGGCACAACCTGGAAAAGGTATTCCCTAATCAGCTCGAGTGGTTAACATGCCACCAGTTGTCAACACATACTCATAAAACGCTTTGCTCCCATTTAACCCTTTCATCCTGTTCCAGGTTCTGCGTAAGGATATCCTCCTAGCTCAACGGGTCGACCTAACATTGCACGTCACATTGGTATGAGTGGGTGCACATACCACAAGGAATTGTATGACACCATACAGTGCACGTCAAATACCACCACTCAAAGGCTACCACTAATTCACATGAGTTGATAGAGTGGGCAGCCTGTTTAGCATTTAATACTCCCATTCAAAGATCCAGTTCAATCAATGTGTAGAACATTCCATCCTATAGTATGGTGCTTATCAGGGAAAAGTGTGAGAGTAAAGTGTACCCGTTTTTTCTCTATGAGCTATATCTGCTTATGTAGCAGGAGTGGAGCACGCCTGAAGTCTGCGTGCATTCCCAATCACTCCTGATAGTCTTGTCTGATACATAATTATTGGATGTTTCAGTGCTTAGGACCTCCACTTATCCCTGTTTTAAAAGGACAGGTAATTTGCCCAGAAAAACATGCCACACCTAATCATAGCATTAGTGTGTAAGCCATGCTTCTGCATCTCAGAAAGCACAGTTACGGCTAACATAGCTCACTGAAACTTTACTAAAGTGAGGCAGTTTCCAGAGATTGACTCACTCAATGATAAATATATAAGTCACATCTAGTCATGAAACTATACAATAATTATCACAATCTTTTCTATTTCCATTTGTCATTTGTCATTAATAAATTAAGTCCTTTGCAAGGCGCCCATAAGGTCTGTATGCACCCTCCATCTCTCAAACCATGGAGTCGCCCTATGGTTCTTCCATCTCTCGCTCCTTAAGCCTTCTATGTTCCGTTTTGAGGATTGGCATATGTCATGCATGCAGCACATCCGGCTTCCGGTGGAGAATCATTTGTCTGCCCTAAAGGACCAATCTTACAGGACAGGCATCACGGCTGCGAATCATTTACTCTGAGGCATTCTGGCTACACCATATACCTGGAGGCCGAAACACCCCCTTCCTCTACCTTCTTTTCTCTCTTTAATGAATCTGATAAGACATATTTGCTGACAGATGTGGACCAACCATATCAGATGATCGTTTCTCACTCCTGTGGGATATGGAGGAATATTTACTGATAGCTGTGAGCTGAGTCACCCATTCTCTACTCTCTCTGACTCCATCCTAGCCTCCTACCCAGTATCTATTCCTCCCCATACATATAACATTACTTTATCATCCATAAAGATGACATCACATAAAGCCATCAACAACACCATAAAAGAATGCTGTTTGAAGTAGCAAAGCATGGCACTAAACCCTCACTCAACACTGAGGTGCCAGCAACTAAGGAAAATGTGATGTTATCAACAATATGTTTTTAATTGAAAAAATAGAATTCGACAGATCATCAAATCAACCTCACGAACATTAGCCGGCCCCTCTCACATTCCTGCACACACTGCCCTTCTGGACCAAATTATCTCCCCTTTCTACTCCCCTTTCTACCTCAGACCTCCTAAAAACAATTGCTTCCCTCAAACCTACTTACTACTCTGGAGATGTCATTCTGGGCTGCATCATTAAATAATTCATGGTTATGGCTCTCAACACACTCCCCAGCATCATTAATGCCTCCCTCCAGACTTGTCTCATATGACCTCTTTTAAAAAAATGACCATAGACCCAGATGACCTGGTTAAATACCGGTGCATTGTGACCCTCCTGTTTATTGGCAAAATCTTAGAAAAAGTAGTTGCTACACAAACACTCGCCAGAATTGAACAACTACAATTCCTCCACCACTTTTAGTCAGGGTTCCACCCCAAGTAAGTGTAGCACAAATACAGCAGAATACAGGTGGCAGAAGATGCCCTCCAAATCATGGATAAGGTCGGCTCATGCCTCATCGTCTTCCTTGACCTCTTGGTTGCATTCAATACCATCGACCACTGCATCCTGCTCTCTCTCCTCACTAACAGGATAGAATTCTCTGGCACTTTCCTGAATTGGTTTACCTCCTACCTCTCGTGCAGACACCAGGCCATCTAGATGAACATGTTGTATCTATCTTACTCCCAGTCTCCTGCATAGTCCCCCAAGCCTCCATCCTCTCACCAATCAATTTTGACCTTTACATACAGCATCTGGGCACACTCCACAAAGATCCCAATATAGTCATCCATCAATACGTAAATGAGAGTTGTATATGAGAGTAAAAAGCCCACAGTACATCAGTCGCCTCCACGATGAACTAGCCATGTTCCAGTTCTGGATGTTGACTGCCTACCTCAAACTTAACCCATCCAAGACCTAATTTGTCTTCAACATTCTACCCACTAAACAATACATTTTCCGACAATAGCTCAATGATATGCACCTAGATTAGATCCACAACTCGCGGATTCAGCAAAATACTAGCGCTTCACCATTGAGAGCAACCTGTCCTTACAGAAGCACGTAGCAAAGACAGTCCAATCCATATGACCTAGCTCAAAATCTCCACTGTTAAGGTAACAACTTCAGGAGACGAAAGTATAAAAGTAAGCTGGAATTTATTCAGAAATGAGCAGCCATATCCCATCTCTCCATCCCCGCACCTGCCTCCAATGCAAAAACCTCTGCATGCTCCTGTCCTCCCCCAGAGGTTCCAGATTCCACAGAAGCAAAGCATAGAACATTAAGAACATTGCAAGAACTATGTACAATGCATTAACATGACCACTAACAGGGGTAATGATTGATGCTTTCCTTAATGTGAATCAGCAGCGTAATACCAAAGGTGCTTCTAGGAGGCATACTCCCAACACCTCCGTTCCTTCCACCAAACACCATTCACATCTCCTCTCCTGATTACAGCCATTCTCTCCTTATTCCACATTCCTCCACCTCTAATCAGGACTGTTTCACCCAAATCCTTGACCACCTCCATCTCCTTTGAAAAAGTATGGTCTCCTTTCTTTACCTTCACTGGCAGTTTCAATGTTATAACATCACCTGGGCAAACCCTAACAGACTTGCAACCATTCTTCACATCAAATCTCTCCTTTGCCTTCTCTCCATTCACACGCATTTTCTCTCTTATCGGTTCTATAACAACTCTCTCACATCTCAATCTGCCCATCCAACCCAGGCACAAATGTATATTGGGCTTCTTGCCTCTCAAAACTTCAAAAATGCCACTCCTGTGACAGTGTGGGAGCCAATCTATATTGAAAAGTTCTTTCCATGACAGCCCTTATGCAATCCCCAACTGTGGCTACCGCAATCCTGATGACATCCATCAGCTTGCGATTAAATCTTATCACACACCTTTTGCCTTGCAGATAATACAAAGCCATATTGACCTGTTCAATACCTTACCTTTCCAAAAATGCTCCGAATTCCCTTGAAACCCACTGTGGACCATTATACGAGAGACACCTGTGTAGAAATCCTTCACACCAAAACAACAGTCACAAAAATCTGATGATACTACTGGATGTTACATCTTTCAATACACAGACTTCCGACACTTCGACATTTCCATCACCACTAACAAAGAGGTATCTTTGACTCCTGTAATATTGAAAGGACTCAACAAGTCTAACCAATCTCATTCTGTGGTACCCTGGGACTCTCACGTACCTTCAGGTGAGGCTTACACACCTTGTTTCCTTTATCACCATCTATGCAATCAGCACACTTCTTCACCATGACCTCCAATCTTTATCCATTACAGACCACCAAAAATCAGCTCTGATCACAGACTTTGTTCTTGCCAAAACTAGAAGGCCTCTGTGGCCCAAACTCAAAACCACCCCACTCATCTCCTCATGGACAACCAATCTCTGACTCCTGCACAAATAATAATCTCTCACGCACAATTAATCTCTTACTTTCCTGTACTGCTTGACCTTCTCATCACCACATGTATTGGAGTTTGTTCGCACAAGCCCCACCATCTTCTTATACATCTCATCCTTTGCATATGCCTCATCCCAATCTCTCTGTTTGATACTCTCTCTTGCACCTGCAAAATGCAGGAAATGTCTTCTTCACCATTATCATCCTCTTCCCCACCAGTAGGTACTGCACTGCTGACCTGGACAGTGCATCAGATACAACATTGTTTCTCCCCTGGACATGCTACACCTGAAAATGTAAGGTTTGCAAACTGCTCACCCATTTCCTGATCCATCTCGAGACTCCTTCCAGTTGACCCCTGTTGAAAATACTTACCAGGAGTATATGATCAGTCCTCACTCTAAACTTCCGACCCCAGAGATACATTCAAAATTTGCTGATCGCCCACAAACAAGCCAGGGCCTCTTTTTCTACCACCAAATACCTTTTTTTCAGCCTGCGTTAGTATAATTTAGGCAAATGCAATGATCAAAAGTTCCCCATCAAGCTCCTGCCTCAATACTGCACCAAGATCGCAATCATTCACATCCATGTACACTATTGTTTTTCGTTCCTCCACAAACCCAGCCAAAAATGGTGCTTGAGCTATACACTGTTTGATACCTTCAAACTGCCTGGCACATGCTTCATTCCATTCAAACACCATGCCTTTTCTTGTGAGTCTCCTCATATTTTTTCTTGGCCGGAAGTTTTTCCATGAACTTACTAATGAACTCTACTAGCTGCAAAAATGAGGCAGCATCATACTTATGTCCCGATTCTGGCATTCTCATAATGGCTTCCACTGTGTCATACTTTTGTTTCACACCCTGCCAAGTGATTTCATGACCCAGATATGTCACCTTGTCTGCCCTGAAGATACATTTTTCCATGGCTATTGTCAAAACTGCTTCTTTTAAAATTTGAAGTACTATTCTCAGGCAACTATCATGTTCTTCCATTGATACCCCACAAACTAGAATATCATCCTGATGAAATAGCACTCCCTATTCATTCCCCAGTGATCTATGCATCACATTCTGGAATACACGTGCTGCTGATAACAGTCCAAATGGCATCCTTCTGCATCTGAACAAACCAATGGCAGTTATAAAGTTCAATTTTGTGACACGCTGCCCTTAGGTCTAGAATGGAAAATATTTGCATACCAGCCAAACCCAAAAACAAATCAGCGATCCTGGGAAGAGGACATTTCTCTGCTACTTCATTCCTATTCAGGTTTCTAAGATCAATAAATTATCTTACAGATCCATTTGGTTTCCTAACAACAAACATTGGACTGACCCATTCAGAGGCATCAACTTTCTCAATAATTCCTTCATTCTCCATTCGTTCAATTTCCACCTCCACTTCTATGCACAATGCAAAGGCACCAACCACAATTTAGCAGACACTAGGACTGTGTCCTAGCATGAGTCTTATGCAGAGAGCGAAACCTCTGAGGTAGCCCACTTTCTTTTGAAACACTTCTGGAGACCAAGTTTCTACTTATTCCCCTTTGATGTCCTTCTGTCTCCCTTGGACAGACAACACCTGTTCTGGATGGCGGGGGTTCAATCTGATGGCTAGCTCTGCTTGATCATCCCAAGAGACTAGTTCTCCACCTTTCCTTGCCACACAAACCATGCTGGATGCTCTCCTCCCTTTGAATTGTAGCTCAGCTCCAAACTGTCCTACTATATATAGTATATTGATCTGAACGCCTCAATATGCATTTGCTCTGATTTTGGTCTCCTTCAGGGTGCAGCACTTGAACTTATTTTTCCACACCCGTTCGCTGACAATCTGCCCCACTGTATATCAACATGGGTATTTGCACCCGATGTACTGCAACTATATGATGAGACGTCTTCCTTTTTACTTTTCAGAAACTGCTTGCACAGAGTTGACAAGTTCTTTTCCCATGTACTCATAGTTATCAGTTTCATCCTCCTCGCACACTTATCTCACTTTACCAAACAATTTAAAGTTTTTGCAACAGCGGGACAGATGTCCCTTGCAACCACACTCTCGACAAATTATGTGAACATCTACACACTCCTTATCATTTGCCAGATGGTTGCCACTTCTGCACCTGTAACATCTCCTGCCTTGTGTAAATCTGGATGCTCCTTTGGGAAGACCCCATGGATGCCCAAAACTCTTGGCACCTCTGGGTACAACATCTCTGTCTTTGGTTACATCTTTTACGTTCTTCTCTCCTTTCTTTCCACTCCCATTTCATTGTTTCTGGGTCGCTTAAACAACCCTCCATCATTCCTGCTGTGCGTCCCTCATCACTTTTCTCTGAGTGCAGTTCTTTGATACACAACTCAGTGTGCTCAATACTTTTCGTGATTTTAATCGCCCTATCCAAGGTTGTATTGCATTATCTCCACATCTCTTCCCTGATTTTATTATTAATGCACTCATCCATTAACCGGTCACGCATGTGCTCTTCTTGACAGTGTGTAAAATGACATTTAACTAGTAGCCCCATCAAAATCGTAACACATTCTCCAATAGATTCTCCTACTTTCTGTTCCCTGGTGGCAAATTGGTAACGTGCAAGAATTATATTTTCCTGCACCTCATAATGTTTAATAAGTTCTGCAATGCTTCTCTCATATTATCCCACATCACATAGACCTGCTGGTTCTGCAAGTTTTTTAAGTATATAATATGGCATTTGTAACGTGCCTATACACAAGTGTTTCAAGGCATGACGAGGCACGGAAGGGGAAACGGAGGCAGGACAGAGACAACAAATTTACTAGGCCAAGTGACATTGAGATCGTGCAAGTGCAGGGGAGGGGCGAGGGGAAAAGTGCCGGGGGAAAGCGGGAGGGGCAGTGCTGTACATGGGATAAAAACAATAACAAGATTTGCAGCCAGCAGGTGGCAGGTGCAAGGGTAGGTGCAGACAGTAGGTGTTCAAAAGTGCAAATAGGGGGACTGTAGGGTTACAGATACAGATCCAAGTGCAAGGGTAGCCGGGGGGCAGTGCGGGTGTGCAACTGGGCGGGTAGAGACCTTGGCCTGAAATCTGAGGGTAGCCAGGTGACCAGTGCAGTATCAGACAGGAAATCAGCAGGGGAGAGGAAGAGAGAAGGTAGAAGCAAAGAAGAAGGTCTTGAGGTGCTACCAGAACTGGAGAGGATTCCCCTCAAGTTTCAGAGAGACAGGGAAGCTGTTCCAGGGGGAGGCCCCAGCCAAAGAAAGAGATCTACCACCAACTTGTTGCTTGGAGAAGTGACAGACCCTAAGGGAGTTGGAGGTGGAGGAGCAAAGAGCTTGAGAAGGAAGGTATCTACGAAGAGAAGGTTGGAGGTATTGAGGCCCCTGGCCCCAGAAGGCCTTATGGACAATGCAGAGGGTCTTGAACTTACTCCTCACAGCCACTGGGAGCTAATTCAGAGATTTCAATGCTGGAGAGATACGATCCCTGAGCTTGAGCACAAGGACAAGTCTTGTAGTCCTGTTCTGGATGAGTTGCCGAGGGCGGAGAGTAGATGTAGGCAGATTTAGAAAGAGGCTGTTGCAGTAGTCCAGCATAGAGAGAACCAGAGCTCTAGAGACAGTGAGCTTCTGGGGGAAGGAGAGGAAAGGAAGAATACCTCTGAGAAGGTGCAGTTGGTAGTTTGACTTCCTAGAGACGTCAGAGATGTGAGGAGAAAAAGAGAGTGTGGAGTCGTAGATGACCCTGAAGTTCTTAGCCTCACAGGTGGGGCAGGAAGAGGGCCACGGGAGGTTGGCCAGAGAGTGACAGGAAACGAGGGTGCAGGTGTGCCGATGAGGAGAATCTCCATCTTACTGGCATTAAGGCAGAGATCGTTGGCGGCATACCAGTCCTGGATAGCAGACAGACAGTCAGGGGTGAGAGAAGGAGAAGAGGTGGCATAGGGGAGCCTGAAAACAAGCTGAGTGTCTTACCGCGAGCACTGAAAGTTGGAGCAGAGAGCAGCAATGCAGTGGGTGAGAGGTACCAGGTATTGGTTGAACAGCCAGGGAGAGAGGTTAGACCTGAGAGTGAGACAGAGGAAAGGAAGGACCCAAGTCGGACCTGGGAGGGTCGATCAGAGAGGAAAGAGGTCAGCCAGGCCAGGGCTTGATCAGTGATACCCAGGTCATCATGGAGATGATTGAGCAGGATGGCATGGTTGACCGTGTCAAAGACAGAAGAGAGATTGAGTAAGATGAGGACAGAGGGGAGTTAGAATGAAGGTTAGAGAGCAGATCTTCACGGATGTTCAGGGGAGCAGTTTCCATGCTTCTGGCTGCTCTGAGGCCAGTCTGATGTCATGGAAACAACCAACAGATTCAGTGTAAAGATTAAGGTGGGAGATGGCCAGCTTTTCCAGGAGTTTGCCCAGGAAAGGAATGATGAGATTGGGCAATAGGTAGCCGGGCAGGAGGGGTCGGCTAAGGGTTTCTTGAGAGGAGGGTGCACAGGAGAGTGCTTCAGGGGGAAGGGCAGCGATGTCATTTCGGAGTCGCAAGAGGTTGCAATTGCGACCTCTGAGGTCTCCCTTGCGACCTCTGTCTACACTTTCAGCACTGACCCTAAATAAGAAAGAATAGGAATACCAAATAATGTGCCTTTCTGGAATTCTAGACAATAATTGCTAGACTCATTAAAGATTTATTTCAGGCACACTTCAGGGGGTGAGTCACTGATTTAGTCTGTTTTTAAACACCTCAACTCAGCCTTTCATCCTTCTGAGGTCGATAAAGAGTACCACCACAGCTTGGGTGATATTGGGTGTATATTTTTTCTATATAAAGCGCTTAAGCGTAAGTGCTATATAATAAAACATCATTATCATTTGGTCATGGACGTCTGCTTGCATTCACAGTAATTTGGTAATATGGGCCCATGCACACTGATCTTAATGATACATATGGCGATCCATTTGTGTATGAAATGTACATCACATTATAGTCATATGACCATATTTTACGTAGTGTACAATGCTATGTGATGCCACTTCCTGTTTTGTCAACTGGTGAAAGGTTGTGTTCCATCGCTACCCGTGATATTGTAGAAGAGGTCCCAGATACAGCCTGCACTCCAATCATCCATTTTGAAGTACCAGGAACGTTCACACCAAAATATGTGATGTATGATGAGCAAATAAATCAGCAGAGAGCCGCAGTAGGGCTCTGCCCGGTGCCCATCAGAAGAACAACACCTATTAAAGTACCAATACCAAGAAAACCATGGACAGTAAGGTATCCATTAAGGAAACCCTACCAACAAATGAAACGAAATGAAGATTGCCTAAGTACAGTCCCGGAACAAACCAAAAAGGTCTTAATGGAAGACGAATGGTGACGTCACGAGGACCTGGACAGACTCACAGATAGAAGAACTGACGATCCAAGAATGATGCAAAGAGACAAACCGCCATGAATAAGGATATTGTGAACCTAAAGTGAAAGGACGATGTTGAAATGCAAAGAAGTTTAAAGCTGTAAGCAAGATGAAGACATTTGACCGGTTTACACCTGTAAATATGCTTGGAACCGCAAGAAAGCTAAGAAAACAGTGTGGCTTGCTATGCTTAGTAGAACAATAGTGCGGCAAACGCCATTATACATAATCTACCTCAAAACAAAGCACAGTATTATAAGTGTATTTCGAAGGGATTGTGTCCTCCGACGTATTCCTCATCTTAGATATATATCCTTCCAGCTCTGCTGGCCTCGGAAATTTTTTTCTCTAGAGGGCGCTGCGCGTCGACGTCCCTCGAGTCGATGTCCCTCGACAGCCGCCGTATCGACGCTCGACGTCATCCTGCCTATAAAGGCCGCGCGCAGCGTCCGTTGCTCAGTTCCGTTTTTCCGCGCTTACTCGGTGCCTCTGAATACCGTTGCTCAGTTCTTAGTCAGTTTAATCCTATTTACCTCGAGTTATTCGATCCATACTCGATGGCTTCCTCGTCGGAACCGACAACTCCTCGATCCGGCTTCAAAAAATGTCGAGATTGTGGGAAAAAGATGTCGTTGACGGATCCTCACAGAAATTGTCTGTGGTGCTTGGGAGCTGAACACCATTGTTCGGAATGCGAGGACTGTATGTCCATGACAGCTAAGGCCCTGAAGGAGCGTAGGGGGAAGCTGGAGAAAGGTAAGACTTTTAAAGCTTCTTCTTCGTCGACGAAGTCGAGACATTCGTCTCCTCGTCACCATTCGCGCTCCAGGTCTCGGAGTGGGTCTCATCACTCCTCGAGATCGAAGCACTCGAAGAGGAGACGTCGAAGATCCCCTTCTCCATCTTCCTCTTCCTCTGTTTCGCCAAAAAGAATCCCTTGCCCCACGAAACATAGTTCCCCGGCTGAATGGGAGGAATTCGGAAAAAATATGATGAGCGTCTTCGAGAAAGCGGCCTCGACCCCCTCGAAGACTGCCGAGAGCGATGCTCTGGACGAAAGACCCGAAGTTCAAAAACGCCGCGAGTCGCAGTACCCGGCGAAAGAAACCTCTCGAGCGCGTCTCGAACCCTCGAGCAGGACTATGACCTCCAAACCTTCCTCGAAGGTTCCGTCGACGCCGTCGACGAAGGTTCCATCGACGTCGAGGTCGATGTCTTCGACGCCGTTGTCGAAGGGACCTTCGACACACGGGTCTGTCGACTCGACGCCGGCCTCGACACCGGCGTCGACGCCAAGAAAAGTCACGGTGACCACACATCCAGTGACTATCCCCAGGCCCTCGACGTCGATGGCGTCGATATTGTCGAGTAGAATTCCAATTCTGTCGAGGTCCTCGAGGCCTCCACCTCTGTTTTCGACGCCACGCTCGAAGCCTTCGACGTCGGCGTCGACGACATCGACGTTTTCGAGGCCAATAATGACAAGTTCGGCACCCTCTGCCTTGGAAATGGGATTTACTCCCTTTATGAGTTCAGAACAATTGAGAACTATATCCTCAATTTTAGAAGAGGGTGATTTGTCTGAACAAGACACATTTGAGTTACAGGGACCTGTAACCCCAGTTAGAGAGGAATTTTCCTCTGAAGAGCGCAGATTAAAGGATCTTCATGATTCTTTACATGAGGCAAGTGGGTTAGACACTTCCCCTGAGGTGGATTTTGCTAAGCCAGACCCGGGGGAGCATGCTGAAACCCCCTACAGAGCCTTAATGGCCAGGATTACAGAGTTCATGGGGTGGTCTGCACCTTCACAATCTTTCCAGCAAGATGACCTCACAGATATTCTCGACAAAGGCCCACAAGAGGATCCTGTGGTGCCCTTTCATAAAGCTCTTCAGAGAAAGATCATGACAAACTGGGAAACCCCAGATGTAATACCAGCAGTAAATAAAAAACTGTCTGCAAAGTACAGGGTATCTTCCACAGACCCAGAGTTTTTTGTCTAAACATCCATCCCCAGAAAGTCTGGTGGTACAAGCAGCATCCTCTACCGATGTCAAGACGGCTTATCCTACAGTCCCACAGGACAGGGACGATAAAAAATATGATGCTATGGCAAAGATAGTCTTTTCAGCATGTAGCATGGTGTTAAAGTCTGTTAATGCTACTTGCACCCTTGCTAGGTTCAGCCATACACTTTGGGAGTGTGCTTCTACAGCAAATGACTGCGTCCCGGAGGGAGAAGAAAGGGATGCGTTCCTGAATATTATACAGGACGGTAAAGACGCTATGTGCGAATCCCTCCAGACGGGCATTGATTCGGCTGACAGTATCAGCAGAGCAATGGCGTCAAGTACATCAACCAGGAGATTCGCTTGGTTGAGAAAGTCGGGTTTTGCCCCAGATGTGCAAGCCAGGCTCTTGAACATGCCATTCGATGGCTCGTCTTTGTTCGGGAAAAAGGCGGATGACAGTTTAGAGAAACTGCAAACTTCAAAAGCTGCAGCAAAATCCCTAGGAGCTGCAATCCGTCAGACTCCTTTTCGTCCCACAGGAACCTCTGCGAGGGGCAAGTCCTTTCGCTTCTACTCCGCATTCGGAAAAGGTAGAGGACGACCGGCACAAAGGGGTCAAAGAAGAACTACCCGAGGTGGACGGGGTAGATATTCTAAAGCCGCAGCAACAGCAGGTGCCTCTTTACCATCGGCATCTGCATCAGCCGCCCCAAAACCACTCTGAGGACTCCCCTCACAGGACACCTGTAGGAGGCAGGTTGACTCAACATCAGACGGTATGGCAGGCTATCACGTCAGATGCTTGGGCATTGGAAACAGTCGCCCAAGGTTACTGCCTGCCTTTCCTACGTATACCTCAGAGTCATCCACCGGGGATCAGCTCTCAGAAAGCTCCAGATCCGCTCCTCTTGCAGGAAATTTTGGACCTGCTAGAGAAAGGTGCCATAGAACCGGTACCTGTAGCGGAGAGGGACAAGGGCTGGTACTCCCCTTACTTTCTCATTCCGAAGAAAGACGGAGGACTGAGACCCATCTTGGACTTGCGAGAATTGAACAAATTCCTCAGAAAAGACAAATTCAAGATGGTCACTCTTTCTCAGATCCTCCAGGCTCTTCAGTTTCAGGACTGGTTGGTATCTCTGGACCTTCAGGACGCTTATTTCCATGTGCCTATCCATCTCAAACACAGGAAATACCTGAGGTTCGCAATTGGCAACTCTCACTATCAATTTCGAGTACTGCCATTTGGGCTGACCTCCGCCCGAGGGTCTTCACCAAGTTAATGTCGGTAGTGGCTGCAAGTCTAAGGAGGGAAGGGATTCACGTCTACCCCTACCTGGACGATTGGCTGATCAGGGCTGTTTCTCTGGAGCAAGCTCAGATCCAGCTAAATCACGTGTGCCATTTCCTTCACAGACTGGGCTTCTCCCTCAATTTAAAGAAGTCACAAATTATACCATCGCAGAGACTCCAGTTCATAGGAGCGATCCTGGATACTTCCCTGGGAAAAGCCTCGCCACCAGAGGTGAGGGCTCAGGATATTCTACAGATGGTTACCAAGTTCCAGCATGCCCAACGTCTCCCAGCCTTCGACTTTTTGAGGTTGCTAGGCCTCATGGCATCCTGCATATCCTTGTGCCAGAGGCTCGTCTGAGAATGAGATCCCTCCAGTGGGCACTGAGGACTCAGTGGTCACAATTCTCAGGGAGAATGACAGATCTTCTTCAGGTTCCCGGCAGGGTGGCTCGAGACCTTCAGTGGTGGGCCTGTCAGGAGAACATTCTGAAAGGAGAACAGTTTTGGCAACCCTGGCCGGAGATAACAGTAGTCACGGATGCCTCACTCACGGGGTGGGGAGCCCACGCCAACGACTTGACCATCAGTGGTCGTTGGTCTCCATCGGAGTCCAGACTACACATCAACCTGTTAGAGCTGAGAGCCATCAGACTTGCGTTGAAGGCTTTCCTGCCAGCTGTACAAGGGAAGAACGTCCTGATAATGACGGACAACACGGTGCCCATGCATTACCTCAACAAAAGAGGAGGCGTAGGATCACTACCCCTGTGCAGAGAGGCGATGCAGCTCTGGTTTTGGGCAATCCAAGAAGGAATCTCTCTATCGGCAGTTCACCTAGCCGGAGAGAAGAACTTGACAGCGGACGCTCTGAGCAGGCAGAACACAGTCTCCCACGAGTGGGAGCTAGCTCAGGAAGTCCTTCAAGAGATGTTCGCCCTTTGGGGAACCCCTCAGGTAGATCTGTTCGCCACCAGCCTAAACAGGAAATGCGACCTGTTCTGCTCAAGGGAATTTCCTCCGAGAGGAGCTCTGGGAGACGCGTTCATAGTGGACTGGGAGTTTCCGCTTCTGTACGCGTTCCCACCGGTCCCTGTCATTCCTCAAATGATCAGGAGGTTGAGAAGATTCCGGCGAACCATGATCCTAATTGCCCCGGATTGGGCCAGGAGAACGTGGTACCCGGACCTTCTAGACTTGTCCATCTGCCCTCCAATTCGACTTCCTCTCAGAGAGAACCTACTCTCACAGAAGGGAGGTCAGGTTCTCCATCCAGACATCAAAACCCTCAACCTTCACGCTTGGCTTCTGAACGGCTGAGGTACAAGGATTGGGACCTCCCTGATGATGTTATGGAGGTGTTGCTTTCGGCAAGGAGGCCAGCAACAAAGTCTTTATACCGCTGCAGTTGGAACAGATTTTGCAGCTGGTGTAGAGAACAGAATATCGACCCATTTTCATGTGGTACACCAATGGTTTTGTCCTTCCTACTATATTTGGCAAATTCAGGCCTTCAAGTTGGCACCATTAAGGGCTATCTCGCAGCGCTATCTATCTTTAAGCGTACTGCGGAAGAACCATCCTATTTCAAATTACCCTAGGTAATACAGTTTCTAAAGGGGTTAACCAATGTTTATCCCCCAAGACCATTCCAAGTTCCCCTATGGGATTTAAACTTAGTACTAACTTTCCTGATGGGTACACCTTTCGAACCTCTCCATTCTTGTTCATTAAGATTCCTTACCCTTAAAACTGTTTTATTAATAGCACTTACATCTGCTAGAAGGGTGAGCGAATTACAAGCTCTTTCTTGTAAACCCCCTCATACAATCTTTCACAAAGACAAAGTTGTCCTGCAAGTGAAGCCTAATTTCCTCCCAAAGGTGGTTTCTGAATTCCATATCACTCAGAAGATTACCCTACCATCTTTCTATCCTCCTCCTCACCCGGGGAAAGAGGAAGAGAGGTTACACAGACTAGACCCTAGGAGGGTTTTAAGTTTTTACATTAGTAGACTAGCCAGGATAAGACAGGCAGACCAGCTGTTTGTAGGTTACGCAGGTCACAAGCTGGGGTTACCAATAACTAAGCAGACCATATCCAGATGGATCATTCTAGCCGTTCTGGAATGTTATAAACTGGCAGGGAAAGAGCCCCCTCAAAACCTTAGGGCTCATTCGACCAGAGGTATTGCAGCTTCATCAGCCCTCAAAAGAGGCGTGCCGGTTAAAGACATATGTGCGGCCGCTACATGGTCGTCTGTCCATACCTTTACACGTTTTTACAATCTGGATTCCTCCTCCAGTCAAGAGACTAGGTTTGGAAGGGCTGTACTGCATTCTATTCATCAATAGAAGACAGCGTGAAGTCAGTACTCCCTCCTCCGAATATAGAATACTGCTATGGGAGCCTATCTAAGATGAGGAATACGTCGGAGGACACAATCCCTTCGAAGAACAAGTTACTTCTTACCTTGTAACGTTCTTTCGACGGGATGTTCCTCCGACGTATTCCTCATCGACCCTCCCATCCATCCCCGCAGTTCTACTTCCCTTGTTGTTGCAGCTTACGCTCCTTCAGGGTGATTAGTCTAGTCCAGACAGTAATACTGTGGGCTACAAAACGGAACTGAGCAACGGACGCTGCGCGCTGCCTTTATAGGCAGGATGACGTTGAGCGTCGATACGGCGGCTGTCGAGGGACATCGACTCGAGGGACGTCGACGCGCAGCGCCCTCTAGAGAAAAAATTTTCCGAGGCCAGCAGAGCTGGAAGGATATATATCCAAGATGAGGAATACGTCGGAGGAACATCCCGTCGAAAGAATGTTACAAGGTAAGAAGTAACTTGTTATTCTACTTTATACAAGAAGCAGAAACAACCAGGTTACTAAAGGCCAAATGAGAAAAGATTCATATTTAGCAAAACGAGAAGAGATGGCTGAAACGAAACTCGGCAGAGGCAACTCGTGCCAGGAAAGCCAAGGTCATACCAAGAGAAGAAGTGAACAGTAGCTACTTTTAATTGAAAGTAAGAACAGAATATCCTGCCTCTGAAAGGTCGAGATAAGAAGAGGTAGGCAGGTGGCGGGCTAAATGAGAATCAAATACACAAATTGAGAGAAAAGAGACAAATTCACGGTGTAGGAATCACGTGACCAGCCGAGCAAGAAGAAGCGAGGGTTCACACCTACACTTGGTACCTGACCAGGCAGAGATATCAGAACTTTTCCAGACCAAAGATGCAGTCTCGAGGCCAACCACAGTGAACTAATTGACACATAGCTACTAAAGTGATGATTGATTGTAACCATAATCGGAGGAAGGCAGGGTAACTAAGGGGCACCCCACACCTGGCCGACCATTCTCCATGCTTCTAAGCGAAGTGGAAAAGTATGCATGGGGTTGGTGCCAACCCAATAACAATGGACCAAATAATCTAGGGTCCTACAGTTAGTAGAACCAATGGGACGTCATACTTTAAGTGACGTCTACAATAGTCATTTTTGAAGGAAGGGCTTAGACGCCCACCTAACAGTGTTTACCCAATCCCCTCACTCCATTACCATATACAGATATAGTACCTATAGAAAAGTTACCTTTTCCTAACCAATAGAATTGCATGTTAACTTTTGAGTGTTACACGTCGATGATGATGAGTTTGAGTATAAATGTTACAACTTGTGTGAAGTTCGTTGGAGTTGAAGCGAGAAGGACAATTGCCTCACTGCTGATATCCATAACTCCCTGTTTTCTGTACTTGTCATTAAACTGACTCCCTTTACCAAACCATTGAGTTGTCCTTATTGATTGGTGCTGGAGTAATGAATCTGCACCCCCATCCATCCCAAGGGTGCAGCTATCTCGTCTTAAAGTACTTCTGAGCAAACCTTGGCTCTTTGGGCCAGTTGGGGGTCACAGCGTACACTTGATAGCAGAGAATGGTTATCGATTAGAATAAGACACCCATTGACCGTCGACATAAAGTAACTCTAGGTCTTCGGCAATATTACGAGTCCTTTGCCATTCGGACGAATAAACCGTGAAGCTCCCCATAGACAGTGGTAGTGTAAGAAAACAAAACCTGCAGGACAAGGACTGAAGGGACCTGTGTTTCCCCACGTAAACCCTTCCCATTCCTACGGGCAGCTGAGCGGGAGAAAAGCTGAAGAAGGTGGTCACAAAGGCGGTGATCCCGAGGGTCCAGACAGGAAACATGCAAATGGTGAGTGAAAACGACTCAGGGCCTCAACACGACTTTGGTGGTAACCCTTAAATCTGGCGGTAGCGCTATTACCACCAGATTTAAGGGTCTGCCAAATCAGAACTTCAGCGGATTTCGCCCCAGCTCTTAGCTGGGGGGAAATCTGCCGAAAATGTGCGCTCATACTGCCGGCGGGAAATCCGAAGGTGGTATTAGCGCGAAATTTCCCCATTGAGCCCAATGGGGAATGGGGCATTCCCGAATGGGCTCAATGGGGAATGGGGATTAACATTACCGCCAAACTCGTGATCCGGCGCTATTACCGCTGGGGAGTTCGGCGGTAGGGCTAATACCGCCGGCGCTAATACCGCCGGCATTACCGCCCAAGTCGTGATGAGGCCCTCAGTGTTTTGGCAAAAGTGCGTGCTTTAGAACAAGGGCAAAGGTAATGGAGGGAGGCGGGAAAACAAAATATAGCTAGAAGTAGAGAAGAATGCATATATCTAAGGGGAAGGGAATAATGACTCAAGAGTAACTGAGAAGTAACTGAGAAGTAAGTAAAGGAAAGATACCGGGGAGGACACCCGAGAAGTGAGAGGATTTGCCTTATTCCTACGCTAATATAGCAGCTAGAAGAAACGTGTATTCAGAGTCGCAAATAATGGGGAACACAAAGACTACCACAGCGATTAAATATGCCGCAAAAGGGACACGTTTAAACTCCATGTCGGGGTAAAATTTAGAGGCAGAGATACATGTGCCCAGCTGGTGTTCATTTAGTCTGTTAAATGTCTGTCTTGAATATTTTCTTTAAAAAATGGACTTAAATTGTACGCAATTGAATAGCTGAGATGATATAGTATACAAATTGATGTTTTTTGAGTAAAAAAGATAATATACAATTTTGCAAAAAAAACGGGATTGGAGCTTGCGGTGTTTGGTGCTCGCTCATATTGCTGGAACTGTTTAAGTCATGTGAAGCTTTGACAAGTGTTATATAAGGAGAAAGGGAACAGATTTAAGCATGGAAGACATAACTCCATTGGCACACCTATGCAAACAGTTGCAGAGACATGCACCTAAACTGAAAAAATACGGTACAGAGTAGGTTAAGGGGACCACCCACAAAATGTTTATGCCATGGCCACAGGGTGGATCCTTATCTAAAGCTGTTTTGCAACACATGATGACATACCTGCACGCCACACACACTGGCAAGAAGTTAGACAAACGCCTAGCTGTTCTAGAGCTTTGGAAAATGTATGAAAAGGGAAAGGAAGAGGAGCCACCAATAGTTGGATACTTAATGTAAGTTCAGAGGGGGGTGAGACGCCTACCGTACCACTTGCCTCAGCCGAAACGAAGATTGAAGAAAATAAAGACAAAGGGTTATACCCGCTGAGAGAACTTAAAGCAGCTACAGGGTATAGCAACCCGGCATATGAGTCACCTACGCAAAGAGGTGCCGAAAATCAAGGTAAAGATAACGATAAGGATATCACCTCCACAGTCCCAAGGGACAGGGAGAGACGTGATGATGAAAGAAGGGACCAGACACAGACAAGTGCATCTCTTGACAAGGAGAGAGAAGGCAAAAAATGGAAAGGAAATGAAGATAGAACTGATGAGATAGCATTCGCAAAAAACGAATGGATGGGAGGGCAAAGCCTATTGAAACTTGATGGCAAAGGCATTGATGATGCAAAGCAAGGATAGAGGCTAGATGATGCACAGAGAAAAGTGAAAGAGAAAGAAGAGATGAAAGAATATGAAAGAAAGATAGACAAAGGCGAGAACAGCTATATCTCAAAGAGCAAGAAAGACAGCTTGCTCACAAAATTAGAGCAGCAAATGATCAAGACAGACAGAAGCAGTAAAGGTCAGAGGAAGAGAAAAGAATACAAGAGAAGAGAATAAAGAGACAAAGGGATGAGGAAATCCGAAGGGCAGATGAACGTAGAAATGAAAAGAAAAAGGAAGAAGATAGGGTCAGAGAAGAGGAGAGGAAGCGCAGAGAATTTGATGACGATGTAGAATGTAAGCGAAGATAGAGAGCACGCGCTCTTGAATATCTGAGGAGAGAGGTTAAAAAACCTGAGCCAGTAGTAGATTGGAAAGATATAGAAGAATTCTTCCCTGCGTACGATTCAATACCAGGCACGTCCAGGGTGAATATCGAGGATTACTTCGACACCATAAGCACCGGAGAAACGAATGATAGAATATAAGATGAAATGGGGTAAGAACAAATACCCCAAGGGGAGGGACAAGACAAGCGCCTGGAGAGCACTCAGCTGTACGACACTGAGGATGTTTCCCAAAGTAGTGAGAATAGAGAACTATCCCTGGATAGACTAGAAATAAGTAGGAACAAAGAAGACACAAGAAGTGGCACGAGTTGGGCACAGGCAATGTCCGACTCAGAAAGGGAGGAGCACGAGGAAAAGGAGGAAGAGAGAAGGAGCGAAAGATGTCTCCCAAGGGAGAAAGGGATAAGGTGGTCGGACACTAGCGAGTCTGCACCCAGGGCATCAGAGTCAGCCACACAGTCAGACTGACAAAAAGAAGTATTTCATGGTCAGAGGGGGGTGTCAACACCGAGCTATTCATCCCAATTCCAGTTACTCGAGAAAGGGGGGGGTGAGACGACAATATATCCCATGGCCACACATGGATCGGGAACATTTTAAAAACAATCTTCCAATGCTGACATCGAGAGCCGGAAAGTGGATACATGAGTTAGAAAAAATGACAGGTAGGAACATGTTAGCTATAGGGGATAGCAAGGATCTCCTAATCGCCATACTTGGTGAGAGAGCAGACGATGTGTGGACATGGGCAGGCTACCCCGGTGTGACCAATATTAATACCACGCATGACGGAGCTCCATTTGACAATTGCAGGGCCGCAGTATGGAAGCCACTATGAGTGCTTTACCCAGACACTTCTGATATGGGAGCTATAATGACACGTAAAATGAAGGAGTCTGAGGATCCATTAATTTACGTACAGAATTTTCAAGACGCGTGGATACTCGAGACGCATGAATCTTGGGGGAAAACTATACCTGTGTTCTACCATATATTGTGCCAAGGGCTGCCAGAGCCGGTACAGAAACAGCTCAAGAAACTGGTAGGAATCGAGGCTAAGCCATGTTCATCAATACAGCTAACCATCGCACACTATTGCAGGCTACTACAAGAAAAGAATCGCAAAAAGGAAGCTGCACGAAAGGGTGAGGAAGCAAAATTGGTTCAGAAGAAATTGTCAAAATATGCTCTTGAGGGGGCCATTTTAACTAGCACAGCTGAATCGAGCATGCAGCAGGCCAATAATCCACAACAGAATAATCAGGGCAATACTGGGTTTTACCCCAGGGGTAGAGGATTTAGAGGAAGAGGATGGCAGAGCAATCAGAGAGGTTTTCAAAATAATCAAGGAGGCTTTCAAAATATGCAACATGGTAATCAAGATATGTCAAATGGGCAAATGATCCGACCAACGCCAGTATGTTGGTATGTTGGTTATGTGGGGTGACAGGGCATTTAGCACACACATGCAGAACGGCCAAGGGACAGGAGCAGGCACAGTGAATCCATCTGCATTTTTACAGCAGGGTGTTGCACAGAATCACACGGTGTAACAACAAGCGCCAGGAGCGCAACAAGGGTTGCAACCTCAGAATATAGTGAGTTTTCCACAAGGGCAGTCCCAACAGTCACCGCTGCAATTGTCACAAACAATGAGCTCAGGGCAGACCATGAACCCTGGAATGGGAAATAACACTGCCAATGGGGGAAATCCATCTGCACACGCTGGGCCCAAGCTATATATGGATTAGGACAGCTCACTGGGAACCCTGATTTGTTCTATCCTATCAGTGACACCAGATCCTCACCGGGAACCTAGGATGGACGTCGTTTTAGGGGATAAAGAATATTCCTTCTTCGTTGACACGGGCGCAACACGTTCGTGCATATGTGAAGGCAAGGTTTCCTTGTCTGGCGATGCCATAAATACTCAGAGTTTCACAGGAGCTACAAGTCGTGTTCCCTTCACGAACGCACTTCCAGTCTCTATAGGAGAATGTGAGATGAATGTGCCTTTATTATATTCACGACAGACCCCAGTAAACATTCTGGGTCGAGATTTAATAACAAAGTTAAATATGACAATCTCGTTCGCGGAGGAGGGCATTGTATGTTCAACTCCATGAATGCACTATTCAAACATATGCAAAATGATTAGAGCATACGCAGGACACACAGCAATGAGGGCTATACCATTAGAGCCAGAAATATTCACGTATGGAATACGTGTGCTAATGGCAGGGCTGCCAGGCCTTGCAGACAGAATCATCAGAAATCCATATGAGTTTCTATTTAGACCAAGAATACCGATACACGAGGAGAAGGGACAAGTATTTCCCTTGATGATACACACAGCTGCAGTCTGGGGGAGAATGGCCTTGATTGATGGTTATGACGACGAAGGCCGACAATGGTGCGCAGTAATCACCATTGAAGAAGGATATCGATTGACTGACGTCGCCAATGACGATCTGTTTGAAGAGCAACCAGATATGGGAGAAACAGTGGTGGAAGTGAATCTCACCTTTTGGGTGAGAATGATCAAAAAGAGAAGTGCCTCAGAGAATGATGTTGGCACGAAACCATCCTGAATATTTTGATGGCGACATGGCCCAGGTGCCAGTCTCTGTGTGGACCACAGGACCCTATGACATAGGTCTCTTGAAAGGGGTTGGAAAAGTGAAAATTAAACTGAAACCAGGAGCAATTTTACCCAAAGCACAACAATATCCCATGTCCAGAGAGGCAGATGAAGGGATTTTTAAGACAATTTCTGCCATGATAGAGCAAGTCATCTTAGTGACGTGAGAGTCGTCATGTAAGACGTCAGTGTACCCTGCGAAAAAAAGTAAAGGGGGGTTGTGGAGCCTAATTCAAGACCATAGGCCAATAAACGATACTGTTGAGGTCGAGTTCCCTCTAGTCCCGAACCCGGCTACAATTTTATGTAATATTCCTGTTGAGGCAAAATATTTCATGGTGATTGACCTGATAAATGCATTTTTCTCACTCCTGTTGCACCGTGACTCACAAGAATTGACGTCATTCACGTTCAGACAAATGCGTCTGAAAAGCACGAGGCTGCCACGATGGAGCAAGGCATCTTAGTGACATCAGAGTCACCATGTAATAAGTCAGTGTACCCTGTGAAAACAAGTAAAGGAGGGTCTTGGAGGCTAGTTCAAGATCTGAGGCCAATAAATTCTATTGTTGAGGCTGAGTTCCCTTTAGTCCCTAACCAGGCTACAATCCTATGTAATATACCTGTTGAGGTAAAATATTTCACGGCGATAGACTTGAAAAATGCATTTTTCTCATGCACTGTGACTCACAAGATCTGACGTTGTTCTAGTTCAGACAGATGTGTCTGAAAAGCATGATGCTTCCCCAGGGGTACTGTGCGTCTCCTTTTATTTTTAACAGAGTCCTACAAAAGGACCTAAGCAATATTGCATTGGAAAGTGTTGTCCTGCAATATGTGGATGACATCCTAATCTCGGCACGACAGAGAAGCAAAGCAGGCACGATTCTGTTCAGCTATTGACTATACTGGCTGAGAAAGAATATAAGGTTGACAAAAAAAGGCTACAATATTGTCAACAAGATGTGCTGTACATAGGCCAGCTGATCTCACATGTGGGGAAAAGAGTGACCCCAGAAAGGGCCAAAGCCATACTGAACACGGCTAAGGCACATACGATAAAACAGATGCAGAGCTTTTTAGGCCTGTGCAACTATGTCAGGGCATGGGTCTTCGACTATAGCTCTTACAGTAAGCTTTTACTTCAGGCCCTAAAGAAGGCCCAAGTGACGAAAGAAAAAATTGAATGGTCTGAGACCATGGAGGAAGGATTTGATGAGCTCAAAAAAGCTATTTGCAAAGCACCAGTTCTAGGGATTCCCAATTATGCAGAGGAATTTTACCTGTTTTCACACACGAATGGCCGCGTTATGATGGCAGTGATCACACAGAGAACCACATTGGGGTACAAGCCCCTGGCATATTACAGTGGGAATTTGGACCCAGTGATGAAGGGCCATTGCCCTTGTGAAGAAAGTTTGGCTGCCGCAGCGTTCGCCATCGAAAAAGCTACTACCATTTTAATGGGATTCTCAATGACGTTGTAAGTCGAGCACTCGCTATTTGCTTCTGCTTATGAAGTGATCATTTCAAATCCATTGATTAAGGTAGTGCGATGTAAGATAGTGAACCCAGCTATGTTTATAGCAGAGCCAGTCACTGAAGGAGAGCCATTACATGACTGTGCAAACTATGAAGAATTCTATGACAAAATACCTAGGGTAAAAGAAAATGCTTTGGAAGAAGGAGAAAGTGTCTTTATTGACGGTTCTTCGAGAATCGAACAAAATGATGGGCAAAGATATACAGGCGTCGCTGTAATGAAACACAAGGCAAATGGAGAATTTCGAGTACTCCTTAGTGCACGAATACCATCTCACTATTTAGCACAGGCTGCAGAATTATTGGCATTGATACTCGCCATTGAGAATCACGCAGACCAGGAAGTAACAGTGTACAGTGACTCCGCCTATGTGACATCAACAGTGCACGCAGGCTTAGCGTGCTGGAAAAGGAGGTGCTACCTCCAAGCAGACGGCATGCCAGTGCAGCACACAGCCTTATTGGACAGGCTGATCAAGGCACTTTAGCTCCCAGTGGGAATAGCAGTTGTGAAATGCACCGCCCACACAAAAGGGACAGATTTTATCTCACACAGAAACCAAGCAGCAGACACGGAAGCCAAACGTATGGCATCCAAGAATGAAATGATCACGGAAGTGGAAGTCACCCATACCAATGAGAGAATGATGATTGCACGAACTAACCTTGAAAGCTATAACAATCTAGGGAAAACACAGTTGATGGAACTCCAAGGGGATGCACCACAGGAAGAGAAAAATCTTTGGAAGTGACAACGGTGTTCTTTAAACCCCTCTGACAGTTTGTGGCGACAAGACAGCACTGGTAAACCGGTGATGCCTATAGCTCTGTGGAAATTAGCGCTGGAGCAGCTACATTATCCGGCACACATGACAAAAGAGAATCTTGCAGCAATGCTCGCAGAAGACTGGTTCATACCGAATTTAACTGAGCATGTTGCATTTTTTTATAGTGAACTGTATAATCCGCCAACAATTCACAGCTGGGCACACATTAAAAGTAATGAGAAGAGTCATCCCCAGGCCAAATGGGCCTTTTCAGCACTTGCACGTCGATTACGTCGACATGATTCAAGTATGTAATGGGTACAGGTACTTAATTGTTGTGGTGTGTCCATTCTCTAGATGGATGGAGGCAGGTCCATGTACATACCCAGACTCTACCTGTGCGGCCACATTTTTTGTGAGAGAAGTGTTCCACAGGTGGGGGGTGTGTGAAGTCATAAGATCAGATAGTGGAGCTCACTTTGTAAATGAGGCATTCAAACAGATTAGTTTGCTGCTTGGTATAAAGCACAACTTTTTGTCGGTGTATCATCCACAAGGTAACGGGATCTGTGAGAAGCTCAAATGCTTATTAAAGGAAAGGATAGCCAAGTTTGAGCTTACTCTAAGAAAGGGATGGTTGCACTGCCTTCCTTTGGTATTGTATGCTCTCCGCAATCAAACCGGTTCTGACCATCATCTTATGCCACACGAGATAGCCACAGGAAGAAGAATGTGTACTTCCCTGACACCCTGAGATAGAGCTAGATGTGATGCCTAGTCCACAGGAGAAATCTTAGGGTCTGAAATGCAAAATTACCTGAATTGCATGACATCTTGCCATACTGTAATTTCAGACCAGCTGCAGCGGGGACAAAAAGGGTGCAGGGCAGCACAGAACACAGAGGGAGATACTACTACTACAGGCACAGCTCAAGAACGTTGTGTACCATCGGTTTTCCCTGGAGATACCGTCCTTGTAAAGAATCTTATGAGGAAAAATGGGATGAGCCAAGATTTAACAGTCCCTTTACAGTGGAGGACTGCACTCCTTCCGCAGTGAAACTACAAGGCAGGAGAGCTTGGATTTTTCTGGGCGATATCAAACCATACATCGGAGAAGGCCCCCTGCCTGCACCCCAGCCCGAGGAAACTACGAGCGCCAGGGAAGGACCACAGCATGTGCAGACGAGATCCATGATGAAGAAAAATGACCAGCCACACAAAGAACAAAGAACTTTTTGCAAAATTGTGGCTTACAATTGGATACTTCCTCTGAGCAAAAAAGGGGATAAGGACATAAACGAAGGATGCTCTGTGCATCCTAGTTGCAGGGTGAAGAAGAGAATTGCACGTATAAGCGACAACATAGTCTGTTGAACTTGAACTTTGGATCGAGACACATTAAAACTGTGACGATGAAATAACATGCCAAACTTTGATCGAGCACACATAAATTGGAAGAAAATACAGTATCCAGACTTATTCCACACTGAGACCATATTCGGAATCACTTATGGTATCCCACATTACTGACATCACTAAAGATGTGCTAAATATTTTAATCTAGTGCTAAGATAATATCCGTCATTGGTGGGGAGACTCACCAGTGTCACTGACTTTCTTCAAGATCCTGAAAACGAAAAGACAATAAGAAGATTACTTACTGTAATTGCCAAACAATTTCTCCTACTTCCTGAATACAGCGAGAAGAAGCCAAATGTCCCAGGCAGAGAAGGAAGTAAATGAGCTTGTCAATACATTGTTCTTTCACATAATAGAAGACTGTCCAGATCTTGTCAGAAGAATGACAGACACACTCACATTTCTCTGATATCCAGCAAACGCAGAATATCTAAGCCAACTCCTAAATAAAATTGTGATCTTAGTTGCACTCCACGCAAACGGACAGTGCAGACATTGTTTACATTGAAGTGAAAGCATACAGTCCTGAACATCAGCAAAACGGGCCAGATGTCCCTGTCACCAGAAGACAGCAGGTTGGCCCACAACGTTCTCTTTTGTTTAGTCATTGAATTTCCAGAGCTAGTGGGGAGACCGATCGATGTTGACGTCCTCACATTCATCAGAGATCCTACTAATATTGCACAAATGGGCATGCTCTTGCATGGAATAGTACTACAAGTGGAACTCTCTAACCATCAGCAGAACTATCTGATGAGGTTCTAAAAGCTTTCTGCCGAGGGACAGATCGAGAAAGAATTGTCAGAGATTTCCTTTCTTATTTTCCATTAACAAAGGCAACATGTCTTCGGGACTGAAGCAGATCAGGGGCACGGACTGGGAGCTGACATACTTTGAACATGCACAGTAAAGAGACTTGCTGAATTATCACTTAATTTTGACACTTCCCATATTTAAGTAAAAAAAACTGTATCCTGAAATAATAGACAATTCATTATTCACAAGAGGTGGGACAATTGTGAAACACCTGCAACTCTTAACAAAGAATCCGAAAGACGACATTATTAAAGGAGTATAATAAAAGTTAACATTTGGTGAATGATCGAGATGGGGATCCAGAGCAGCAACCTTGTCCTCCCGCAGGACGAACAATGTCCCTATTTCTCTGGAAGTAAATGCTGCCTCCTGACATACAGGAGCATAATGTTTTTGTGTATTATATTCATCATTGATTTATTGTCATTAACGATCAGAACGGCATTTCTTATTGGTGCACAAGGCATTCCTATTCCAGTGCACCCACCTAATGATGTGCGCATGAAACCCACGAAAGTACCTAGACCCTGCATAGTCATTCCAGTCCCTAGAAGATCTGATGGTGGAATGAATGAACATGAGATGGATGTGATTAGCAATGACACACACTAACTTCTGGTGACAGATGAATCGAAAAGCCCGAGACAGGGTTGGCAAAGCATGAATGTGACAAGATTACTGACAACCACACACATGCAAACACGGAATGCACATGCAACAGGCCTAATGTCAATGACTGCAGAACCACAATTCAAAACCTCAGAGAAGAAGAGAGTGCCTACTATCGGAAATATCACTACAGGTAAAGTAAAGAGCCAAATGAAGGAAGCAGACATAGTGGAAAGACTAGAGGAGCTGAAGAAGAAACCCACAGAGACAGCAGTGATAAACATGTATTTTCCAGTGAAAGGGACAAATATAAGTTCCACAGTACAGCCATATACTGTACCAATGTCAGGGTGGATGAGATGGGCATTTATAACCAGCAGGAAAAAGATGTATGAGGACAAGGAAAGAACTGCCAGACTTTTGTCTACTCAAATGGCACAGATGAGGAGGCCTGCACCATGGACCGGGATACCTGAGAATCCTCCAGCAAGAAAGAGCCATACAGATGCATTCAGGGATGTAATAATAGCAAACTACATGAAAACCTTAAGAATTAAGAGGAGTGTGCACGGAGATGACAACGAACTAAACGATTACCTGGACAGCAGAGCACATTTGGGAAACAACATTTGGTACCAGCACATGAAAGAAGTTGGAAGACGAAATTCAGAAGGGGAATGCTTTGTTTGTGCACTCCTACCATACAGCATGGGGAAGTCCAAGATCTTCGTAGCTGAAGAAATTGATGTCCAGACAGCACACTGTATTTCACACATAGCCATGTGCAAAACTAGAGGCCAGTTTATGGGAAGTGATGCTTCCCTAATATGGGCAACTGAAACAGCTTATCCTGATGAAGATGATTATGTTCAAGACATTAAGACAAGAAACAGAACTCATACTAGGAACCATGTAATCCGGTATGAGAAGCCTGGAGTTAAAGGAGCAGAAATCAGATGGGAAGTGAACCCGAAGCTAAATCTCCAAGGAAAAACTCCAGGAGAGGCTCAAAGTTGGAAGAACAGAGACCAAATGCAGATTTGGGGAACAGTGCTTTCCCCAGATGGATGGGAAAAAGGAGTAGTGATTTGCAGGGCATGGATGGTCCTCGGAGGCTGCAAGGAAGCGATTGAAAACTCACAGAGAATATGCAAGCCATTATGGCCAAAGCTTGCAAAACTGCTGACATGGGTCAAAGACAGAGGGGGACCCTTGCAGATAGTACCACTGGAGAGCACAAAATTGTGTTTCAGGAATAATGGCACAAGGAAGATGGGAGAGAATCAGAATTGTGGATGAATCTTTGATGCCCCAGTCATGGAGCACAGAACTGCAGTAATTATGGATCACTATTGGGTATGTGTATCCAAAGCATACATCAGACTGCCCAAAAATCTGGGTAGGTGTATGCACAACAGTGAATGTCAACGTTCCAGCATTGGTGATCCCTAAAAGTGATCTGAACATTGACAGTTTCCCGAAAGCAGATGCCCACCTGAGGAAAAGGAGATCTGTGGAACTGCTAACTCGGATGAAGAGAGAGAATTACTTCTCTGCCAAATCAAAAGAAGCCTTTCATGCAATCCCATATGAACATAGACTGTTCAGCCTCACCTCATCAGTGTTCACAACTATTTTCATGCCAAGATTCCAAGTTGGAGCAAATATTAAATGGTTGCAGATAACCAGATGGGAGCTACTACAGACCATCAACACAATAATAAAAGGATTCAATGCGATTTGGGGTACCTGCAGTGACTCTTCATCTGGCTCCAGGTATCAGCGGGCAATGGAGTGGGTTGTTCCACACTTCCTCAGAGCACTTTCCACTAGCTCTTAAAGCCACCGAGCAGCAGGCTTGGAATCAGAAGGGCAGTCCTCTGAAATCGAGTCAGCATACACCAACCAGTAGCCAGAGGTCGCTGCTCGCCAGCCAGCACATCGCCACTTGTTAAGGTAATAACTTCAGGAGCGTTAGTATAAAAGTAAGCTTGAGTTTATTCAGTAAGGTCCTGGGCACCTTCCATTTCTCCATCCCAGCATCTGCCTCCTCTGGAAACTGGTACCTCTGCATGCTCCATTCCTCCCCCAGAGATTTCAGATTGCACAGAACTAAGCATAGAACATTAAGAACATGCCAATAACTATGTACAATGCATTATCATGACCAGTAACAGGGGTAACGATTGCTGCTTTCCTTAATGTGATTCAACAGCATAAAACTAAAGGTGCTCCTAGGAGGAAGACTGCTAACATCCACCCTTTGCATAATCAAACCAATCATCCCGCATCAGGACTTTCAGACCATATAGGCCCATGTGGTCCTGCACATTGAAGGAGGAAATGCAATCCTGACATGACTCCCAACTGCTCACTTGCCTCCCCTACAAGTGTGTGGGAAATTTACTAAATCAACCCCATGCTACATGAACTACATTAGCTTCCTCTCCAGGCCAGGATATTGTTCAAGGCTTCATGTATCATATACAAGGCAGTAATGAGCAGCACATGAGCATACATGGCAGCTAAGCTCCACATATCTGGTGGCACATACTCCTGGGTCAGCAAATCGACCAACCGGCTTGAATCACAACTTGGCTACAAACAATCTTTCTCTTTTCATGCACCCACCCTTTAGAACTTGATCCTGGATCGGCTCAGCATGCCCCAACAATTCTCAAATTTAGCAAATCTCTCAAAACGTGACTTTTTCAACAACACATGAACAAGGACTAATCCCAATGGATGTACAGACCGGCACACAGACCATAACTCACAGTACTGCACTCCTGTTAAAAGATGCCAGCCCAAATGCTGATTTCCCACCGACTGTACATTACTCTACTGTTCTTCAGCTAGGTCTGTGATTTAAACAAGAAAAGAAATTAAAAAATAAATGTTCCTCAACATTCATAAAATATGTCAATTTCTTACTTACCACTCTACAAAAACTCCAGTATCCACTCTCATGCTCAGAAAACTTGACTACTGCTCAAGCCTCCTCCTTAGCCTTCCTATCCACTCTTTCCTCCCTCTAGACAAAGTCCTCATCTTTAATATCCACACTCTTTCCAACTTACCCAGATCCTCCCCCACTTCTACATATTGGTAACATGCTGTTTGGCTCCCCATGGACAACCTGTCTCTTTTCAAGTTCCTTCTCCTCTGCTCTAGCCCCTTGGCGCCTCTCATGTGCTACATTTGCCAATAAAGGTCTCAAACCCAAATAACCAGACAGACTCAAAGAATATGGTAAAATACTACTTTATTATCAACATGGAATAAAGTAGGGCAATCTAGTGAACAATGGGCTGTAGTCCACACTCACCTGTTTATGCAAAGGTTTGATACCCAAATGTACTTTAGCTATCATGTCATCCTATGTTCTAAACTGTAAAACCTATTGGAGGGAGGGATTGATTAAGGGAACAAATGTACCTATAGTATATATAAATGTTAGTAACATCATTGGCTGTCTCCTTTCTCTTAGGCACACCTTAAACCACTTCTTAATATGTATAGTATTGTTTATAGCAAAAACATGGCAACGGGTTGGACTTTGCAACATTGTTGCCACATAGACCCCCTGATTAGTTGGCATATCCTCCCAAACTTTGACTTTTGGCTTGTGAGAAGCATGTAACCAGAATGGACTCCAGGTGCCTAGAGTAAAATCAGACTACTCCCCACTTTCCCAATTAGTCCATCGTCTCTCATCAGTCCGGCCCTGAGCCAAGGCTTATCCGTTGTAGTTGACCTTGCAGCCCGTTCTTAATTCTGGGACTTTTGAGGGAGTGTAGGTACACCATATCCTTCATTTGGAGCTTAATGAATTGCCCTTGTCTTCGACTTCTGAATCACATGTGAGGATACCACAAATTTGTCCATTTTGACCTTCTATTTGCTGTTATGTTATGTTATGTTAGACGTATTTGTAGAGCCCACAAACACCCAAAGGCACCCTGGCGCTTGGATGAATACAGTACTACCATATAACAAATTAGAACACAGATGTTTTGAGCATACGCCAAAAGGTAAGTTGATCGACTGTCATCTGCAATGACAGGGGAGTAGCATTCCAGGCCTTGGCCGCAGTCACTGAAAAGGCACAGCCACCAGTGCGAGTCAGTCTAAACCAGGGGACCTTGACCAGAAAAGCAGAGTGGTAGCGGAGACATTGTGTTGGTACGTAATGGGGGAACTTTTCTTGAATATATTCTGGCCCAAGGTCAATGAAAGCCTGATGTACCATACACAAGGATTTGAACAATACTCTCTTTTCCAACGGGAGCCAGTGGAGTTGCCTCAGCAGAGGAGTATTTTGGGCTCCAATCAGGGGCCAAAGGATAGCTCTGACAGCAGTGTTCTGCAATTTGATTCAATTATGCTGAGTGTCATTACTCCTCTCGGCCTCTAGAGACTTTCTCTCTCCAACTTGCATAAGCTTTCCACACTTTTAATTGTCCAATACTTAGCTTTCGCTGATGTTTTCCACTTTACTTAATCTAAGAGAAATATGTCCTACATATGTAATTCACTATTTGTACTATGCTCACTGGTTCCTTCTTCAATAAGCGTGCAGGGCAGGACAACATTCCTTCTTCCTATCCTGTACTGGTAGCAATTTGTCCATACATGAATAGCTGTGGTGCCTCCCAGTATCCTGGTACTCCTGATCTATCGACTATGTCTTAACAGTCCATTCTCTTTATTCGTTCTCCAATCAGGGATGAATACATTTTTTTTTGTTTTTCCAACTTATCCTCTTTTCCATCCTTTGTATTTTCACATAAGTATCTTCATATGGCAATGTTATCCTTCATCGCCATCGTAGGCTTGCCCATTTTCCTTCAAATTGTCCTCTTGTTGTGCATGCTGTCTGATGACTGCGGCACTTTGAATCATGTGTAGACATTTCTTTTGCAATGAATGTTCTGGCTGCGTTCATGGCATAGGGTATGATAGAACATATGTTGCAGCTTTCATCTTTCATCTGAGGTACTCTCTCCCACCTCCTTCATGAGCTGATACCATTTCTTTTTTTTTAAGTCAGCCGAAATATCAAGATATGTATTTGTGTCTTTGTGATCCTCCCAATCCTCCCAAGCATCTCTTTTAAGCTGAATCAGTTGTTTGGAAAGTTAGGGAAAATGCTATTGGTCAGACCACACGTCCCTTATGGGTCCCGCTAAGGGACCAGGGCGCAAATAACGGGCTTGGCATTCGCGGGCCCGTTATTTGCGCCCTCCCCATTCAGATTGAGCCCTATGGGGGCTCAAATAGGAATGGCGAATGGTTTGTGCAATGGGGACTTACCAGTCCCGCCAGGGTCAGACTAGAGTGGTAATTCCCCATTGCACAACACCGGACACGGTCAGGGTATGGGAGGCAGCTATGGAGCTAATTGCTCCATGGCTACCACCATACTCGTAATGACCCCCTATGTATCTAAATACCATAATAATAAGGAAAACAAGACAAATCATAAGACAAAATTAAATCATAATCACCATTCCAGAAAAGCTCTCATATTTTGGAACCTCCCTATTTTGCCTTAATTCAATATGTAATGTTCTTATTGTTTATAAATCACATTTTTATATAATAAACTGGAAGATAATTGCCACAATAATTCTGAAAATAATGTGATTTTTTTTTAGGATTGACAAAACATTTCACAATGTCCACATGTCTTCTTATCAGAGCTGGGTAAGACTGTAATATGTAGGTGAAACCAGCATACAGGAATGTGTACTATGTTACTATGATGGACAGCATAGAAGATGCAGTGTATTGCAGTGTATTCCTTGTCTTCTAGCTCTGGTGCATCAACACATTGTTCCTTTAACTTATCTAATTATCTAAAAATGTTCCAGGATATCGTCAAGTCCATTCATTCCTTAATGGACTTCAGAAATGTTGATCCTCATTTCAAAGGTTTTTTTAATATTCCATGGACTCTTTGGGCCTCATTACACGGAAGGCGGTAATGGTTAACGGCCACCGTTAATGGTAACGGTGGCCGTTAACCATTACCGCCTTACTACGAGGTCCCTTAGCGGGTTGGTGTTTTAACGCCTGCTTTTTGCAGGCGTTAAATACCAACCCGCTAAGGGACCTCGGAGCTAATTACGGCACCGCAAAATTGCGGTGCCGTAATTAGCGCCTTCCCCATTCCCATAGAGCCCTATGGGGCAGAAATGGGAATGGGGAAGGGCAATGACGGAAGGGGGATTTACCGCCCCACCAACCTTGGAATGGGGCGGTAAATCCCCTTTCCGTCAAGGTGGTGCCGGTAATTTACCGGCATGGTCCAGGGTGCTAATAGCACCCTGGACCACCGCCTTCCGTGTAATGAGGCCCTTTGTCTTTGTTCTTGGTTGCTGATCTTGTCTGCATGTGCAGAACTTCTTCTCTTGCTCCACTGTCAGTAGATGTAGGAGGGGTTGAAGTTTCTCCCTTGTACGGTTTGATGTTGTGCAGGTACAGCCAGGCTCACCTTCCTTGTAAATTAACAACTGTGGGGGTAACTACTTCCACATCATAGGGTCCATCAAAGCAGGGCTTACTCCAGGTGTGGACATATTTGTGCACCAACACCTGGTCCCCTGGATATAAGATTGAGTGTTTCAATAATCAGCCTAGATCAGTTGGCTTTCTTCTTCAATCCTCTTTGACCCTTTCCTCCGGTTCTTAATCCGTTGAGACATGAAAGAAACACTTGCAGTCATTGATGCTCGGTAATCATGTACCTCATCACCTAATGTCTTCGCTACACTGTAGGCATCAGTTTCTTCTTCAGTTGGAGGAGCAAGGGGGGTTCTCTTTCAGCGCCCAGTTACCAACTCATGAGGAGTTAGATGGTGATCCGAAATTTCGCACTGCTTATATCGCAAGGGGTAGACTATGTAACCACCCCTTTTTTAAAGTCATTTTAATCTTAGCAATCCATTTTTTTGTTCACAAATCCCATTTGCCTGTCAGTGATAGGCGGAAGCGAACTTGTGTGTTTTCCCTAATGAAAGAGTAACCTGCTCAAATAGCTCGTTTACAAAATGCAGTTCATTGTCAGACAGCAAGACCTTGCACACACCCCATCTTCAGAACATCTCACGCACAGGGAACTTGGCAGTGTATGTGGCATCGGGGTTCATAGATGGACCTGCCTCAATCCATCTAAAAAAAGGACATACCACGACCAGCAAATATCTATGGTCATCGCATGTCTGCAGCATGTCTACATTTATCTATATGTAGATGCTGAAATGGGCCTTTGGGTCTAGGGATTGCTCCTCTCACTATTTGTAAGGTGCGCCCTGCAGTACATTTATGGCATGCAATGCAATTCACAATGACTATGCCATATGTTCTAACAAATATGGTGAAAACTAGTCTTCTATAATTGTAGCAGCAAGACTCTCTCTCGGGTCATATGTGCGGGATAGTGAAGCTGCTCCAGAGCCACCCTTAATAACGATAGAGGCATAACTAGCTTTCCAGTGCCATCCTGCCTCCAAATTGCCTCAGTGTGGGATAAAGAACACACCCGTTTTCTCCATGGGTCTTGTTCCTCGTGTGAGGCTCGACCTTATATCTCAATTAACTGAGAAATAGACAGCATGTTAAAGCCCTCCTTTACCAACATTCACGTCCTGTCATTTGTTTAACACTTCTAGGTTTGAGATCAGAAATTTTGGGAAAATATGATGCCTTTACAGCTTCTAAATCTGTGCTTATTTCCAGTGAGAAATCCTGTATGTTCTTTTAGTGTGGGCTGTGCATTTTATGACTGCAATAGTGAATGGGAGTCTTTATACCTTAATGAGTTTATCCAATAGGGCCGATGTTGCAGGGCTGTGCCGTCTGCACGGAGGAATCCCATCCTTTTCCATCATGACAAACCTGCATGTACAATTGACGTCACATAGGTGGAGTCAGAGTACACTGTCACTTCTGCATCCACATATCTTTGGTGTGCGGTGATAAGTGCCACTAATTCTGCAGCTTTTAATGAACAAAGCGAAGGCAATCTTGCTCTTGTGACTACCTCAAATTCACCCTCTCGGGTCAGCTTTATTACTGCTGGTCCAGTATGCCTTTTTCACCCGTTGTTTGATCAATTTTTGAAGATCCATCAATGAAGAGAACTTCCCCCCAAGATCATTTTCTCTAACATGTGGGATATAATCATAAAATTCAGTATACGATGTGCAATCATGTACATAATCACCCTTCACTAATGGTTCTGCTATAAACATTGCTGGGTTTACTGCTCTGCATTTAACAATTTTAATTGCCGGGTTTGAGTTAATTACCTCATATCCTGATTTTCTTTGTGTGGTCAATGTACTTTTAGGTTTTTCCAAAAATAGCAAAAAAGTAATGCTTAATAAATAATGTTACTGAATACCCCTTCGTAATACTTGAAGCTTTTTCAATAGCAAATGCAGCAGCAGCTAAAATTGTGTTCGCAAGGATAATGCCCTTTCATAACTTGATCTAAAAACCACTGTAATAAGCCAATGGTTTGTGTCCATGTCCTAATGTCATTTTCTGTGTAAAGACTGCTGTCATGATTTCCCCATTTGAATGAGAAAATAGGTAAAATTCTTCATGATAATCTGTAATTCCTAACACAGGAGCTGTACTGATTGCCTTATATAATTCCCCAAATCCTTCAGTCATTTCATCTGTCCATGTTATTTTACATTTGTCTATCTGTGCTTCTTTAAGTCCTTTTAAAAGTGGTTGAATATATGTGCTGTCATCAAAAACCCAGGCCAATAGTTACATAGGCCTAAAAACTGTTGCATTTCCCTCACTGTTTTAGGTTTTGAAATCTTCATAATTACTTCTGCTCTTTCAGGTGTCACTTTTCTTCCTTCTTGAGAGATTACATGTCCTTTGTATAAGACATCTTCCACACAATATTGTAGCTCTCTTGTCTACCTTGTATTCTTTCTCTGCAAGTATGGTCATTAGTTGAACTGAGTTTTTTTCTGCATCTTTCTTCTGTATCACTGCACACTAAAATGTCATCTACATCCCGAATTATTGCACTTTCAAGCAGAACATTACCCAGATAAATCTGGAGGGCGTTGTTAAAGATTGAGTGGGACTCACAGTACCCCTGGGGAAAACGAGTATGTTTAAGGCGGATATTTCTATACGAAAATGAAGTCAAATCTTGTGAGTCCTCATGGAGGGGAATTGAGAAAAATGTGTTCTTTAAATCTATAATTGTAAAATATTTGGCCTTTGTCAGGATATTCGATAATATTGTAGCTGGATTTGGAACTAAAGGATACTCTGCTTAAACAATATTGTTTAGGGGCGAAGATCCTGAAAAATCTCCACAACCCGCAAGTTGATTTCTACACTGGGTACACAGCTGTGATACATGGGGACACAGATGGCACCAATATGCCTTGCATCATTAAAACAAATCATCCGCTTCTCTAGACATGGGATATTGTTTTGCTCATCGCAGAATTGCTCTTAGATTAAACTCAATTTTAACTGCTCCTATTCATTTCAATAGATCCATGTCACATGGACTGTTAGTCCATAAAATATTTGGCACATAATCTAAATCTTCCTGGAAAAATTACAGTTTCTTTTTTACAACTGCAATTCTCTGCTGTGTTCCATATTCTCCCATTTAAACCAATAAGTGAGAGTTATACAAAATACTAATTTATCATCTGAATAATCATCCCTAAAAATCTCTTTGTCTAACATGTCTATCAATCTGCAACCTTCACTGAGGGCTATCACTGCTCTCCACCCTCTCCCCTCTTCCGTTCCATGGACAACCACTCTTCCCTCTGTGACCACTGCTGCTTCTACCTCTAAAGGGATCACCTGTCCTTCTTCATCATTCATAGGTATTACTCGTTTAAACAAAAACCTTTCAGTTATTCTCAATATCTCACCTACTAACTTGGGTAACCACGATAATAAAACAGTAACTCCATATAAGAATACTTCTGTATCTAAAGGGACACATCACAATACTTTCTGGCCTGTAAAGGCTAAAATAAACTTTTTGACATTCACTTAATGTATCCCTGGAGTGGAGCACAGTATTCCTTCATCAGTAAAAGATATAGCCATATTAGGTTTTATCATTAAGTCACATCCTAATATATTAACTGGTGCCTGCCGAGAACACAATGATGGCATTGTCATGCCGTGTACACCTATAGAGATTGGTAATCCATCTGTAAAAGGAACTAAGCTCATCGCCCCAGAGAATCCCTGTGCATTCATGGCAATGGCTGACATTGGGAATGTTCCTGTGTCTACAGGAAATGAAAATGTCTTGCCTCCTATTGTTACCTTGACCCTTAGTTCCTCTTGGGGGTGTGGTGTCACTTATAGTAATGAACACATCAGGTCATTTTGTGGGCTGTCCTGTTGTGGATATAGGTGAATCCCTGTACCCGTGAAAGGATTTCCTCCTGCCATGGTCACATACCTTATTGTAGGTGCTGGTGTTTGCAGTATTCCTGTATTCATGTTCCCTTGTGGTACCATGGCCTGTTCTGTCTGTGTTTGAATACACACTTGCTGTGGTTGCCCTTGTGATGATTGCATTTGAAACAGAGCTTGCTGTGTTTGTTGTGGTTGCGACCTTGTGTTTGATTCTGTGTGTGATCTTGGGCATAATACTCCTGTGTTTCTGCATTACATTGAGGTGCATAGTCCACCCCCGAAACCCCTTTGGAGCTTGCCAATTTTGCTGCATGCCACCTCTCCTTCTAAATGTTCCATCCTCTCACAGTTCCAACATTGCTGCTGCTGTCCACCATTGAATCCTCCTCTTCCCTGAGGGTTCTGAAATCCACCTCATTCTCCTCTTCTAGGTCCATTCACTCTTCCTCTTGGCCAAAATGTTTACCCATACTGATCCGTAGGGGATACTACATTACTTTGCTCCACCAGTCCCATCTCTTGTGTCACTACACGTTCCCTACTTGTCAATACTGCTCCCTCTATGGCTAGTTTTGACAATTGTTTTTGCACTAACTTTTCTTCTTTCTGCTTTCTACTCTCAGCATTTTTCTTGTTCTTCTCGTGTAGCAATCGGCAGTGATGCACGATAGTCAACTGCATTTCTGGCCATGACTTTGCTTCCATCCCTATATATTTCTACATCTGCCATTGCACTGGCTCATACAGTCCCTGATATAAAATGTGGTACAATAATGCCACCATTTTTTCCCACAGATTTCTCGTGTCAGGATTCAAAAATGTTGCAAACAATACATTTTCCATCCTACAATCGCCTGTATTGATGTAAGAGCCAATTATTTAATATTGTAATGGTCCTGGTGTGAATGCAGGTCCCTGGGAATGCATGAGAGATTGTTGGTGTGCCCGAGAGAATGTTTAGCTGTGAGTTATGGAATGCCTGTAGTGAAGGTTCCCCTGTATGTCAGTAGGAGAGCCCCAGCCTGGGTTATGGGACTCAGTGGTTCATTACTTGCCATCTTAATGTAACTGGAATAAAGCTAACTTGTGGAACCTGACAGATGTGTCCAAGGAACTTACTTTTCTACACTGGCGATGAGTTGGTCTTACTTCAAGTAAAGAAAAAGAACCTGCTCGGTAAAAGTGTGAAGAACATCACCCAGGGTCAAGTTAATGGGGAGCTGCAGCCTCATGATGCCCCAGAAAGACGAAAGAGGGAGAGCTACAGTACACCTGGCAAAGATGAGCAAGGACAAAGGAGTCGGGGGGGTGGCGGGTGATTGTGCTCCAGGTGGTTCAGAGAGAAGAAAGGGCAGGATGGCCCTGATCACCTAGGGTCATGTTCTGTATATGGCCAGCGCAGCTCTAGAGCAAAGGAAAGGGAAGCTGTGCTACACCCTAGGAGAAAAGGAAGGAGAGTGTCACTGGGTGTAACACAAGATATCGGATGAGGTAGCAGTAAGGGTGGCTGCAGCAATAATGTCACAATGCCAACCGTTAATGATAGATGTGTCCCTCCTATGCTGTGTCCACATCGTCCGTGTATGGCGGCCGCAGGGACTGGTGCTGTGCCCTCGATGAATGTGTATGGAGGCCAGAGGGAGAGATGCATGTTTATGCAGCAGGAGTGAGGGACGGTTGAAGGAAGGAGCTCCGATGCCCTGTGGGTTGAGGGAGGAATTATGACATCATTGGTTGTGTTGAAAGAGTTGATGACTAATACGGCGCCATTCTGTTGAGGATGCCCACTGTTGTGGTGCACTGCAACTCGATCTCCAGGATTTGCGGAGCATCTGAGTAAAGGACCCTTGAGCAAGATATTTAGAATTAGATACCTCCGCCAGTGCCACCCTGTTAAGGTGCCTTTTACATGTTTTCATTTGCTATCTTTTTTTGCAGTAAAAATCATGACTTGCAATTGTGAAGATTAATTTCTAGATCCATTTCTGGGTAACAGTTGCTAGAATTGATTGATCGTTGCAACCCTATCAGCGTCTTATCCATTGCAATAAAATCATCTGCATAAGCAAGGTGCTTAATAGCCAAGGAGAATAAACGCGCTGGATAAATGTTGTTCGCCTTCAAATAATCTGTCATATCGACCATATTAAGTTTAAATAGGGCACTTTCATGATGCCAGGGCACACAATATATGCCGGTGTTGCCCTTAAATGCACATGTTCACAATGCATGTTCCCTCATGTATTCCAGCACTGCCCTTTATTGATGGTGTCTCCACAATAAAAGCCAGCTTTGCACAATCAAACACATTTCCATAATGCATGTCCCCACAATATGTAAAATACACTTTCATGATGCAAATCCCTACAATATATGCAGGTATTGCCATCTAAAGTAAAGTCTTATGATGCATGATCTACAGTATAAATGGGGTAATTCATAGAATCCAGAGCACAAATCCCGTACATGGCGCACAGGCCATTGGACCAGCATACAGCCCCCCAACCACGAAAACGCCTGTAAAACTCCCCGCGCACCCTTCCAAATACATGTACACCCCGGCACGGGGAGTTTCACACGCCATTGGCCCTGTGCGAGCGGGGTACATGTATTACTGGGGTATGCGGGGAGTTTCACACACGATTGGCCCTGTGCGAGCGGGGTGCGTGTATTTCGGGGGTGCGTGGGAAGTTTCACACACGATTGGCCCTGTGTGAGAGGGGTACGTGTATTTCGGTGGTGCGTGGGAAGTTTCACACATGATTGGCCCTGTGTTAGCGGGGTATGTGTATTTCGGGGGTGCGCGGGAAGTTTCACACGCGATTGGCCCTGTGTGAGAGGGGTACGTGTATTTCGGTGGTGCGTGGGAGGTTTCACAAGCGATTGGCCCTGTGTGAGCGGGGTATGTGTATTTCGGGGGTGCGCGGGAAGTTTCACACGCGATTGGCCCTGTGTGAGCGGGGTACGTGTATTTCGGGGGTGCGCGGGAAGTTTCACACGCGATTGGCCCTGTGCGAGCGGGGTACGTGTATTTCGGGGGTGTGTGGGAAGTTTCACACGCGATTGGCCCTGTGCGAGTGGGGTACGTGTATTACTGGGGTGCGCGGGGAGTTTCACACACGATTGGCCCTGTGCGAGCGGTGTACATGTATTTCGGGGGTGCGCGAGAAGTTTCACATGCGATTTCGCTGTCAGAGCGAGGTACGTGTATTTTGGGGGTGTGCGTGAAGTTTCACACGCGATTTCACTGTCAGAGCGGGGTACGTGTATCCAGTGGGGTGTGCGGGGAGTCCCACACGTGAATTGGCAGTGTGGGTCCTCCCAGGTGTCCCCTCTACCCCCTCCACAGCCCCTGCAGGCAGCCCACACCACAGGGGACTACCCTGCACCCCTGGTCATGTCCCTCAGACAGCCCATCCACCATGGTCATGCCCCCCAGCCAAGCCACATGTCACCTTGCAATATGACCACCAACTCATGTCCCCCAGAACCCCCACCCCCCAGCAGTGAGGGGCACCTGCCAGCAGGCCCCCACTCATGTCCCACTCATGTCCCCCTGTACCCCCACCCCCCAACAGTGAGGGGCACCTGCCAGCAGGCCCCACTCATGTCACACCCATGTCCCCCTTCACCCCCAGCCCCCAGCAGTGAGGGGCACCTGCCAGCAGGCCCCCACTCATGTCCCCCTGCACCCTCACCCCCCAGCAGTGAGGGGCACCTGCCAGCAGGCCCCCACTCATGTCCTCCTGCACCCCGAGCCCCCAGCAGTGAGGGGCACCTGCCAGCAGGCCCCCACTCATGTCCCCCTGCACCCCCACCCCCCAACATTGATGGGCACCTGCCAGCAGGCCCTCACTCATGTCCCACTCGTGTCCCCCTGCACCCCCACCCCCCAGCAGTGAGGGGCACCTGCCAGCAGGCCCCCACTCATGTCACACCCATGTCCCCCTGCACCCCCAGCCCCCAGCAGTGAGGGGCACCTGCCAGCGGGCCCCCACTCATGTCCCCCTGCACCCCCACCCCCCAGCTGTGAGGGGTACCTGCCAGCAGGCCCCCACTCATGTCCTCCTGGACCCCCAGCCCCCAGCAGTGAGGGGCACCTGCCAGCAGGCCCCCACTCATGTCCCCCTGCACCCCCACGCCCCAACAGTGATGGGCACCTGCCAGCAGGCCCTCACTCATGTCCCACTCATGTCCCCCTGCACCCCCACCCCCCAGCAGTGAGGGGCACCTGCCAGCAGGCCCCCACTCATGTCCCACTCATGTCCCCTGCACCCCCACCCCCAAGCAGTGAGGGGCACCTGCCAGCAGGCCCCCACTCATGTCCCCCTGCACCACCAGCCACCAGCGGTGAGGGGCACCTGCCAGCAGGCCCCCACCAATGTCCCACTCGTGTCCCCCTGGAACCCCCACCTCCCAGCAGTGAGGGGCACCTGCCAGCAGGCCCCCACTCATGTCCCCCCCAACATGCCAACATGACCCACAATAATGGTCCTCATGGCCACCAAAATCCCACGGCACGCCACCCCTGCCCAAATAACCAACCAAGCATAACATACACCCCACATTGAAATGGCCATTACATGAAACAACCCAAATGGCATGTATGTACATCAACACATGTCCGTCACACACACACAATGGGTGCCAGTGAATGTGAAAACCAACATCGTGACATGCATGAAACCAATGAGAGAATACCACACATTGAAGTACGGGAACAAATGTATTGAACAAAAAATGTGGTGAAAGAAATTCAAAGACCAAACAATGTACATAAGGAAAACAATGCAGAATGTCACATAATGATAAAAAAAGGAAATCAGAATCCAAAATATATGAAATCAAAAATGTCTCCAAAGTCTCCTTCTAACAAAGCAAATCCAAACAGAAATGAAAAAGTAAAATCCATTGCTCCATGGAAAAATCAAAAAAGAAAATGCCGACAAATCCCCACTCCAACTATTTACAAGGATGAAATCCTGGGTCCATGAGCCCAATTGTCCAAATGAAACCTACAAAAATACACTAACTAATGAAGAACTATATAAAAAAAATGTGGGGTATTGTCCAAACGCCCCAAACAAAAATGAAAACCAAAATGAAACCTAGCACTAACTAACTAACTATTTACAATGGCAGCGGGCTCACTTTTTGATGTCCCGGGCCAGGCCATCATCGAACTCCCGCTCAATGTCCAGGAGGCGGTCCTCTTCCATGGCCCCTAGGGTTCGCAGGGATGGTGACATTTTGACCTCCAACTCCCTGCGAATTGCCTTGAGGCACTCGGCCCGCCTCAGTGCCCTCCGCATGGAGTTCTCCGCCCTGACCATTGTGAGCCATGCCTCTTCCGCCCGCTGCCGCTCCGCATCTATGGCGTTGCCCAACCGCTGCCACACGGAAGACACTTGCAATCCTAGGTCCTCCTGCCCTCTGGCCGCTGCCTTCCCCTCCGATGTTGAAGGCCCCGAGCCATCATTGCTCCCACCATGTTGCTGCTGCTGCTGTGCTTGTGCCTGTGCCCTGGCTCTTGCTGCCTGCACATCCTCCTCCGGCTGGGGTACAGTTGTCGTGGTGGCCACCCCTGCTGGACGTCCGACTCCCGACTGTGGCAGGGATGTGTCCTCCACCAGCCTGGCCGCTGGGTCAGAGGCAGCTCCACAGGGTACCCAGGTGATACATGTGTGGGAAGATGGCATGGAGGAAGACTGGTGCGTACGGGGTTCAGGTGAGGAGGGGGTCACAAGAAGGTCCAGCACACGGAGGAATCCAACACTGGTGACCCGTCCCAGTAGGTCAACGTGGTCAAAGAGGCATCCGAGATGACGTGCAGTGTCTTCACGAAAACACCGCAGGTCACCTCGCATGCCCCGTTGATGCAACGCTATCACAGCCAGGACAGGTTCAACCCAGTCCCAGATAGCCACGTCCGCAGGGAGAGGAAGGCCAGTTGTTGTGCGCCGATCCCCTCCCTGAAAACGGGTCTGGACGCAGGCATTCCTGCTGGTGCCGGATGATGCAGTCACAGGATCAGGGACAGGATTATACACAGGCACCTCCGCGGCGGCCTGTGCTGCCTCCTGTCCCTGCCCCTGCACTGCACCACTGGCACCAGTGGAATCCCCACCACCAGACCTCGTGTGTGTGTTACACTTTTCCGACATTGGACTTCGTTGCATCATAAACGAATATGTGGATCGATTCGTCCTGATGTAGTACCAAGAAGGGGAAGGGTGAAGTATTCAGGCATTAGCATTCTAGTTGTTTCACGTTCTCCAAGGACGACTGCCAGGCGTCACGTGATGTCGCCACGCTTCCAGCAGAGGGCGATGACGAATCACATGATCATATTTAAGGATCGGAGACGGTCTTTGCAATGCATCGCTACTGTGATAGACACTCCATAAGTTCGAAAACTAGGCTTTTTTCCTTCTGTCAAGAACCGATTGCAATCTAACCCAATCTATTCTCCCTTACTCTCTCCTCAGAATTTCCATTCCATGCGGGCTTTCGGGAGTGCTTCTGAAGGCGTCTTTCCTTCCGGGTTTGCTTTCACTCCCCGGTCCGCTTCCCGTAATATCCCATTCAATCTGCTTCACATTCCCTGTGTGGCTAACTGCAGTGAGTCTTCTCTCTTTCAGTTCGGAGGAACTTTCTTTCCCCTTGTTCGTGTTTCTTCTTTACTTACCACTTTTCCTCTCTCAGACCATTCAGGAGGATTCAGGACTGCTCTCGCCCTTGCCATCTTACCTCGATAAGAGCTAGCTCACTGATAGGATCCAAATTCATCTTGGGGCCTCCCGTAAGCTTCTGAACATCCTTCCTTCTATTTTCTAACACTTACCTTTTCCTCATACTTAACTGTCATTTCTCTCTTCAGAGGACTGCAAGCTACGGACTTCTCAGGATCCCATTCACTAGAAGTTTCCCATCCGAAGCTCTGGTCATCATCGCCTCCCAGGGTTTTCTTCCCCAGAGGGTTTCCCTGGGGTTCGTGCTCCTTCCTCGCTGGTTCTGAGTTCCGGGTGAGGGGAGGAGCAGTGACCTCGGGGCTATTCTTGTCGGCTGCTCTTGCTGCTTCCAGACCAACCAGTTTCAATCAGGTTAGTGTAACTTATTGGAATAATTCCCTGTGTTGACATTCTTCAGACCGGAAGGGCTAACAGTGTGTCCCTTCCATGGCCTCCTCCTCCTCCAAACCTCCCACCAACCTGGATGACTCCATGCCATCTTCCTCAGTCGGACCCTGTGGGGTCTCAGCTCCCCGTTCTGCTGCCAAGGAGTTCATCTCCAACCTCCGCCTCTTGGACCTACCCTCGGCAGCTGCGGCCTGGGACGCGGCACCAGACTCCTCACTCCCCGAAGAGATGACAATCTGGGAGGGGAGCCGGGCCTTGCGTCTCTGGCTGGTGGTGTGATCCCTGCCGCTTTGCTCCACAGCACCCTCTCAGCCCTCTTCATCAGTTGATGCTGCAGACAGGGAGAGATAGAACACAGGCATCAGGGCACTGTACAATGGACTGATACACACATGACAGTTGCACATAAGTGGCAGTGTCAAATTTCAGACATGGCATCACACTCCCTAACACACATGTCATTTTCTACTCACACACATGAGCAATTCCACAGCAATATTGCACCAGGCAGCACCATCCATACACATACTACAGCATCAGCATCCGAAGGTGAGCCTGACGTCACATGAAACAGGGGGAGTACACAACACATGCACACACACCAACACACTTACATGCATGTGTACATGTCCACCAACTGTCAGAGTGATGAGATCGCCATCCATGTCACATCTGGCATTCAGCCTTCTACATGTCAGTGCCACATGCATCCATGTTGCATCACAGTTGCACACTTGTCAAATACACACACATGCACATGTACAAAGTGCAGATACATGCAGCTGGAACCAACATCCATGTGTGACACCACAACCATGCCAACGTACATACAAAGTAATTCAAACATGTGTGCTCCCACAACTGCATTTGGCCTGCATGCTTATCCACACATACACAATCCATGTGTCTCACACATGAGAGGATTCGCATGTGTCAGCCTCACGCCCCTGTACATACACATCCATACATGGCCCTACAGAAACACATGTGCAACCTGCACACTACTGGCACACCACGACACGCACAGTGTCCAGCCAGTATGCATGTACACTTACCGCTCCACTCCAGACGGGTCTGCCTCTCAAGGACCTGGACGTGGAGCGCTGGGCTTATGCATTCCAGGACCCTCATTTGGTGGTCGGACAGGTGGCCCCGGCGCCTCTTGGCATCCGCTGCCTTCAAGAGGCGCCGGGACTTGTTGAGGGTCCTGGACCTGAAGTTCTCCCAGCGCTTCTTGACATGTTTGATGTCGCGGACTGCCACCCCCTCCTCGTTGATGGCAGTCACGATTTCCATCCAGATCCTGGTCCGTCCTTCATAGTCGGTGCCCGAACTTCCAAAGAGGGCATCATACTGCTCCAGGACTTGCTCCACCAGGACACCAACTTCCCTGGCACTGAAGCTGGTGGCCCTCTGCCTCTCTGGCTAAGGGTTGCCAGTGGTGCCAGATGGTGTTGTGCCCGACATGGCCACCCCAGAGGCAGGTGTGGGTGGGCAACTGGGTCCTGGGGCTGGGCTGTGGAGCGATGGTATCCCAGTCGGGAGTCTTCAGTTCCAGCAGGGGTGGTCACAGCAACTTCACCCCTAGCTGATGTGCAGGCAGCAAATAGCAGGGCACGTGGGCAGCAGGCAGGCAGCAGCAGATGGCAGGTGGGAGCGTGCTCGGGGCTCTTGGGGGCACTAATTCAGCCTTCTGGGCAGGAGCGTGGTCTTCCATGTGTTGTCGCATGGCCAGCTTGATACGGAGTGATTTGGCACATGAAAAAATTGCACGTCAGTGTGCAATTCGAGGAAAGGGCCTTAGCGCGTAAGCGCATCTGTGATGTTACGCGCACAGGTGTTTCCCTCGTGACGGGTGCATAGTGAATCAGCACATGAATACACTGCACGTACGTGAATTCATTGGACCAAAGGCCCTTTAGCGCATAAGCGCTAAAGGGCCTTTGACGTGACGTGACATGCAAGGGCGTTTCCCTCAATATGGGTGCACGTTCATCGTACACATGCAAAAACTGCACGTTGAGTGTCAGCTCGTGTAATTGGAGGAAAGGGCCTTAGTGCATACACCAGAAAGTAACGTTGTACGTGTGGGCCGGTTTAAAAGGTACGTGTAGGACGCCATTTACTTTTACATGCTTTTCGTGGAGAGCGAGTGGGTGAATTTTGTACTTCTTGTCGGTTCACACACGATTACTTCACAGCGTTTCAAGTTCGTACTCCCTGTTACCTCTGACAGCATTCCATTTTTTGTTGGGCCTGTTTCCTCAAACAGCGTTCACTTCTTCTTTTGTCCTGTTTCCTCAGACAGCGTACAATTCTTCTTTTGGCGGGGGTGTTGCCAACGCGCACACACGTGTCTTTTTCACGTTCTTTTTCCAGGCATACAGTGAGTCGCGCATTTATTTACCAACTGTGCTTGCCCCGTGTGTCGCGTACCCCTTCAGAGGTCATTGTAGGCTGCATGTATTATGCGTACGCTTATTTGTGTGTTCAGCGTAGTGCAGTTTAATTTTTCCATGCATGTGGTCTATGAGGGGTTGCGTGCACGTTCATTTTTGTTTTTGGGGTGCCTGTGCGTTGTGTGACCCGTCATCTTCCCCCAGTGGTCACAGACAGCCTTTCTAGAGCACTAGGGTACGAATTCCATCTAGTATCCTACCCCTTTCACCCCCAATTTCCCAGGACAATAGTTTACTGCTACTCCCATACGCACAACAACATCAGTGCCATGGTTGGGAGGTGACCAAGCGGTAAGGGATGCAAAGGTGGCCGACCTTCAAAAGGTGGGTGTGGTGGGCACAGGTAGGGGACATAGCCAGGATTTGCAGGGTGCCCCTAGACCCCCATGTGTTTAGGGCCAATCAGGGACACCCATGCCCCACCCCCCCATGGTTGTGGGAAATGTAGCTGACACCATCCCAGCTCAGCCCTTGTTGGACCGGCCCATTGTGGCACCTGAACCGGCACAGGAAGACTCCCAGGCTAACTTCCAGGTGAGCAAGTCTAAGCCACGTGTGGCGGTGCAAGTTGGTGTCACCAGGCCACGTGGCTCTGGGGCAGCAATGTCATCTGCTGCCCCAAGTAGGGAGGGTGGGGAGGCTGCAGGGGCAGCTGCAGCTCTATCCACCCCAGCTCTGAGTCTACCAGCCGGAACAGTGTCGGTCCAGGTCCATCAAACTGACATTGCCCCTGCCAACATCACCCTGCAGCCAATGGTTGCACCAAGACCTATGGTCATTGTGCCTTCGCACACTCAAGGTACTCAGTCCACCGGCGCTTCTGCCCCTACTGACCAGAGCGGCGTAAGCCACTCAGGATCCGCACCACCATTGAAAAAGAAGAAGAAGGGTGCTCTGGCACTACAGGCTGAGACGCCAGACACGGCTATACACTCCGGCACGTCAAGGAAGCCTAGCTTTAATGACGCCGAACTTGATGCACTTGTGGCCTATGCGTCGGCACATAGCCGCGAAATGGTGGTGACTGCAGGGTGCAAGACCACACCTGGACAACGTAGGGCACACTGGCAGACCATCGCGGACCACATTAGTGCCCTTGGATTTGTGAGGCGCACAGCTGATGATTGCTACAAGCGGTGGAATGACCTGAAACGCAGAGCAAAGAACAAGGTGGCCTCAAATCATGCCTCTACTCTGGTGACTGGCGGTGGGTCTCCACCAGAGGACAACCAACTCACTGAACATGAATCTGTTGCTGGAACCTTCGTCACAGAGGAACAGATCCAAGGCATGGGAGACCTACCTGATTACGACGCATTATCCGGTGAGTGCCCATTCATGTGTGTGTAATCCATATGTATGTTGTTTGGGTGACGGGTTCTGATTGAGTGCCAGGTGAGGGTGTGTACTCCAGAGTGGTATGGGTCACCCATGTGCTTCTTCCAATACATTCACGTGCCATGGATTTGGGTATGAAAGTATCCCTTCTGCCCACAGTAGCCAATTAGCACCACATTACTGCAGCTGCCCTTGAACTGTCATCTTGCAACAACATTTTTCAGATTTTTTCAGTGTTCGTTCAGGCTGATTGTTTCAATTCTCCCATTTTTGCTACGCATTTTTCAGCCCTAATGCCACATATGTGACATACTTCTGTCATTGATTACACCACAAATTGGGCCACATTTGTTACCTGGTTATGTGAATGATTAGACCATTCAGGCCGAGAGAGTATTGGCCTGCTCACATTTATTTTTGGGGCCTGTTTGCATGTGGAACATGATAGTTGTTTCCTGTCATGTTAAAGTGACCAACCATTGATGTGTACATCTGCCTACAATCACTGTATTATTGTACACTGGATATGTTGCAGTGTGTGGCACATGCATATTTTGCCACACTATTTAGGATATTTCATCTCATCATGCCCACCTCACATGGATGGGTGACAGTACTCATTCACTGACATATCATACTGTCCAGGGGTGTCTCTGGGTGCATCTCCCCAGACCTCTACTGCACCTCCCCAGACCTCTATTCAGGTGCTGAATCGGATGATGATACTTATGTGCTGTCGCAGGTGAGTGCTTCTGGCAGGGATTCTGTTCTGTCCAACCCACCTGCACCAGGGGTAGAACCCTCTATGGGGATGTCAGTGTTGGTAACTCCGCCTTTGGCAGTTACGGATGCAGGGTCACACTCCACAACATCTGATCCTGTTCCTGGGCCAGCAGATCAGAGGGGGAATGCAGTCCTGCAGCCTCAGGCAGTGCCAGCACAGCAAGGTGCAGATCGCCTTGCCCCAAACAGGTGTGGTGCCCGCCGACGCGGTGGCTGTGAGCCACCAGGCAATACTGTATGGGAAAACTCCATGCTGCCTCCCATAGCACTACCACATCCTGATGCAGCAGCAGAGGGTGAAGAGACCGACAGCAGTTCTCCCACAATGGCATAGCCGTGCAGGCCATGAGCCCATGGAGGTGTTTTTTTTTTCTTGCAACATCCACACAGGTGGGTGTTGGTGTGCACCCTGTCCTCGAACCTCCTGGGTGCCCCCCCCCCCCCGTCCCCCACATGGCCATTTTTTCATGTTTTTTTTTTACAGTGTGTTGCCTTGTGTGGCTCCTGTGGCTATCCACTGTGTATTCCGGCTGGGCACATGCAGGCTTGTCCTGAGTTTGGGTTAGATGCTTGGGTTCGTGACACACACCCCTCCTGCTTTCCTTTTCCATGGGCTTGCAAAGGGTGTGACCAAGTGACAGTGACTTACACAGTGAAATTGGGCTCCCATGAGCTGTCTGGGCAGTCTGTAGTCAATACTGTGTGGACATCCCTAGTGGGAATTGTTGTTGTATTGAACACTGCATGGTGTATTGATATGTGCTTGTGCATCCATGTCTTCCTCAAAATTCGCAGGTACCTTCTTCATATCTTCACAAGGCTGTCTCCTTTGCAGATGGGGTTCATGCTCTATGCAGTAGACTGACACATTTGCGTGGCAGCAACACTCTGCAGTTGGAAGGGGTTGATGTGATGGCTTATTCAGGTTGTAAGACTACCACTACTTTGACTTTGTACTGTCATGTTTTTGCAATGTTTCATGCTGTGTTGCTGTATTGTGTTGGTGGTAAGTATTTGGTCATGTGTGCTGTTTGTTATTGATTACTGGGAGCAAATTGTTTGTGGGCTGTTTCCATTTGTGACAGTGCACTTTGTGACACTTGTGTCAGGTCTTGTGCATTGCTTTGTTTGCTTTCACATTGCATGACATGCCATGGTGTGTTGGGTGGCGGAGATGGGGAGGGGTTGGGTGACATGGCGCTATTTTCATGTTGTATTTTGCTAGGGGGTAGTCATTCATGCAGCATGAATGTATGTCTTTTAATGAGACAGCATTGGTTGTCTTTCGGTAGGTAGGGATGCACACAATGTAACACTTCCAGGTGACCAATCTCAGGCTGGTATGGTTGTGACAGTTGACTGTCCCTTATGTCATCATCATTGATTGTGAGCTGGTATGTGCCAGGGCTGTGTACACTCCACAGGGGTGTGATTTTTGGTGAAGTAATTAGCCACCATCTGCGTACGGGCTGCCTCACCACGTGCCCTTTCCCCCTCCAATGCGCAGCAGCCATGCATGTGGTTGGGGATGTGGGGGCACCACCATGTCCACCGGCAGGCCCCGGCGTGTTGCAACATTGTGCAGGACACATGCTGCCACTATGATCCTGCACACTACTGGGGGAGCATATAGCAGCTGCCCACCAGAACGGTCAAGGGAGCGAAAGCGTGACTTGAGCACTCCGAATGTGCGCTCCACTATGCCCCGGGTTACAATATGGGCTGTGTTGTATCTTACCTCAGGTGGTGCGGTGGGGTTCCTAATTGGCATCATCATGTGGGTGCTCAGAGGGTAGGCACTGTCCCCTGGGGAGGTGATGATCGGTATCATTAGTGGGGTTTTGACATTACTCAGTATCTGACATGCATGCATGTGCAGAGGCATTTATACTCACCTAGCAGCCATGTATTGCCATGCCGCCCAGCTTCTAGGTCCCGGTTTAGGGTTGACATTCTGTATATGAAACTGTCATGGGTGGACCCTGGATAGTTGGCATATGCTGAGGTGATGATTCCCTTGGCATCACATACTATCTGCACGTTGATGGAATGCCAGTGCTTGCGGTTTCTATAGATGTGCTCTGATGCCCTGGGAGGACGTAGAGCCACATGGGTGCAATCAATGGCACCTAGCACTTTGGGGAAGTGTGCCACCCCGTAAAAATCCTGGACAAAAGCCTGTCTTTCTGCAGGTGTTCTGGGCAGGTATATGTGCCGATGGGCCGTGCACTCCTGATGGCCAAGACCTGGTGTATGCAGCATGACTGCGTGGCCTGTGTCACCCACCCCACTATGGCACTTGTCTGCTGAAATGACCCAATAGCCAAGAAGTGCAGTACATTGAGCACCTTTTCCAAGGGGCTCAGTGCTTGGGAGCACAGGGTGGGTGATGTGAGGTCATCCTCCCACTCACTCACCAGGTCGAGTATTATGTGAGGTGGAAACCTGTACCTCCCATACACCTGGTCATCAGGCATCCCAAAAAGGCTGGTCCTGGGTGTAAAAATTCTGGCCCTGACTATCCTCCCCCTCCTCCTGCCTTATCCCACTACTACTGCTGCGAGGAACGGTATATTCATCGTAGCGTCTGAGCTTGTTTGTTGTTTGCGCGCACTTTTATGCTGTGCGGGTCTGCGTACGCCTGCTTCTTACTGGTGTACGTGTTTCCAGATAAGCGCGTCTTTTTTGACACACGCGTTAGCCCTGTTCGATTCCATAATACGTGTTGTAGGCACGCGTGTGGGCTTTCCTCGCATTGGCCTCCTGTACTTCCCCCGTAACGCCCACATTTTCACGCGTTGTTCCCATTCCGCATGTTACGGCCTGTGTTCCGCCTACTTTTGTTGTGTGCGCCGCGCTATGCGCGCTTTTGCTGTGCGCGTAGTGCACGCTGTTTGGTGAAGTGTTCGCCCGCGTGCACCACGCAGGATTTCAGCGCACATCCATGGATTAACACGCGCACGGACTTCCATGAATCGATGTGCGCGGGTTTCGCTGCGATTTTCGCACTTGCGCTGCGATTCGCACGCTTTAGCGGAAATTTTCAGCGCACATTCATTCCATGAATCGGCCTGATAATATGTTATGATAATAGGCCTTATACTGTGCCATATCTCTAACATAGTCGTCGAAGAGTACCTAGGCTTACCTATGGAGTGGCTTACTGTGCACCCAGCAGGTGTATCCACACCTTAGTGTGACCCAATAGAATCTCAAGAGGGTGGGATATCCTTATCATGTTTGATTTTTAGTATATAAAATGTAGTGGGTAACTTTGTTGCTAAAAGAGAGGACTTCTAGTCCGACCTCCCTTTCATAAATGTACTGTGCTAAAAGTATAGTGCAAACATATGCCTTTGCTGAGATAGTCTCCTGACACCCTCAGCACCAGACCTGCAGTGGCCTACGGCACTTTCAGGGGTCACCTGTGCATTCGGAAAGCTGCTGGAAACACAAAGTGACAGCAGACACAGGTGGCATTTCAATGTTATTTGATTGTACCTCTGATTCAAATTATAATAATTGTTTTCTTTTTTTGTTACATTTGTAGAGCGCACTAACAGTTCAAAGGCATAGAGGCGCTGTTACGTGAGATTGTAAGTATCCATGAATTAGGTTACATTGGTCTTTGGTTACATACATTGTTGGTAGAACAAGGTAGTTACAATAGTGGCGAAACAGTGAGCAGCTTATTTACAATGTTGCCAGATAATACATTTTAGACATTTTCAAGGACAGCGGTGCTGACCATCCAGAAACAGTACGGCGAGATGAGCAGTGGGAGCACATGCAGAAATATACAGGTCAGCCTGGTGGCATGTTAAACTTTGAATTTAACCCACGCATGGTGGCTACAATACACATAAATCCTTCTGGGGATCCCAAACACACACCTCTTGGGTGAAAACTCTTTCATGCAACTTATCACATGTAATAATTTGCCATATGTATTTAAATATAAATTACAATCTTTTTTAAAAAACTTTATTTATTACTGACATTTTCGCATGTGAGCAAAAGACATATTTCAATCATATACAGCAGTTTGCGTATATAGAACAGTGTATCATGGTTCTTGTTATAATAGGTTCATTTGAAGGGGGGAAGGGGAGGACGGGTGGAGGAGCAGGCCGGGGAGGGGAAGTGGAGGATGGGAAGGACATAGGATAGAGTGTCATTCGGGGGATGCAGTGGGGTCTGATGCTCTTCTCGTCTCTTCTTCCTCAGTGAACAGGTACGACCTGAGTGGGGCCCATATATCCTTAGGTCTTGAGGTCGAAGTTATCCCCCGGACATATGTCTCTTCACATTCCTGTGTGTTGATTAAGTCTCTTATCCAGTTTTGGTGTGTGGGGGGGATCTTTTGATTTCCATTTCTTAAGGATATTCTGTTTGGCCACGGCACCTCCCACTGCGAATAGTCTTCGGGTCTTGATGGAAGCCTTTTGAATGTCTCCCAGGAGATATTTCAATGGTGTAGCTGGAATATTAGTGCGTAGTATGGAGTTCATTGTGTTGGCCACTTCTTTCCAGTATTGTTTGATTGGTGGGCATTCCCAATACATATGGATGGCTGTTGCGTTGAGTGTCCTGCATTTGGGGCACGGTTGTGGCTTGTTGGGGTCGAACTAGGCTATTTGTTTGGGTGTTATGTGGAGTTGGTTCAGGATTTTGAATTGAATAAGTCTAAAGTTAACGCATAGGGATATGGCTTTGGTGTATAGACAGTAGTTTGTCCATTGTTGTTCATCTATCTGGATTTTCAAGTCTTTTTCCCATTTAGTTTTCATATTGTTCTTGGATGGTGTATTTGATTGCACGATTCTGTATAAGGTGGACACATAACCCGTAAAAAAGCCTTCTTCTGTGAGAATTTCAGTTAGGAATTTGTGTGTCGTAGGTGCGTTAGGGAAGGATGGCCATTTTTTCTTGCACGCGGCTTTCAGCTATTGGTGGTGCAAGGTAGTGGTTAGACTTTTCCCTGTCTGTTTTAGATTTCCCTCAGCATGAGGAATTTTCCTTCTGGGAAGGGGTCTCCGACCTTCGCCTGTTTGTTGGGGTCCCATAGAGTCTGTATAGTGCGATCCATTGTGGGTTCCAGGCCAGGGTATTGCCATAGGGGGAGGTGCGGCCAATAAGGTATTTCGCATTTCACTCTTTTCAGGATCTGTGCCCATGCTCGTACTGTTGTTTCCATTGGGTCAGCCAGTAGTTTTTCTCTGGGTACCTTGGCAAACAACATGCTCTTAAGGTTCAATGGAGAAGCTGCAAACTTTTCTGCATGTATATGGGCGATTTGTTCTGTGGTTTCAGCCCAGTATTTGGTGAAGTGTGCTTGTGCTGAGTAGTAATATAGCTGGAAGTCCGGGGCTGCCAAACCACCCGTGTCGTAGTTCTCGCAGAGTTTGGACCAGCTCAGTCTGGGCTGTTGACCTCCCCATACGAAACTTGTGGCAAGTTTTTGCAGAGTGTCAAAGAATTTCATACCTGGCCGGATCGGGATGCCATTAAATAGATACAGCAGTTTTAGAAGTGTTAGCATTTTCAGCAGGGATATTCGACCGTACATTGACAGTGGTAGTTTGGTCCAGGCATTGAGTTTGCATTCTATTTGTGCAAGGTATGGGGCATAGTTGTTGGTAAATAGTGTTTTTTGTCTGGTGCCATTATTAGGCCCAGATATCTTCCTGAAGTGGGGAATACTGTAGTTCTTCCATACTTGCAGTTTGGTTTGTGGCCACTGTAAGGGGGATTACTTCAGATTTGGTCCTGTTGATTTTGTATCCAGAGTATCTGGTAAATTCAGCAATGTCTCATAGCACCGGCGGTAAGTGGATTTCGGGGTTCCGGATGTACAGCATTGTATCACCTGCATAGAGCGAGATAAATTGAAGTGTTCCCAATATATGCATCCCTCTCCAAGAGTGGTTGTGTGGTAGGCATGCTGTCATTCCCTCTATTGTTAGTGTGAATATTAGCGGGGAAAGTGGGCATCCGTGTCTGGTGCCTCTACATAGATTGATTACGGCTGAGAGGGTATTGTTGGTGCGTACTCTAGCCATGGGGTTGTGGTATAGAAGTTTTAAGGTTCTGAGGAATCCTGGTCCGAACCCCATTTTCCCTATAATTTCGTACATGAATTGCGAGGAGATGGAATCAAACGCTTTTTCTGCATCCAATGAGACTTCCACTGCCTGTACTCGCTGATCCAGTTGTGATGTGATAGCGAAGAAGCGTCTAAGGTTCAGGGCAGTCCTGGTATCAAACCCGTCTGGTCAGGGTGTACCAGTTTGGTTATGTAGGGGTTCAGTTTATTGGCTATGGCCTTGACAAAAATGTTGGTATCCACATCAAAACAAAGACATTGCTAAACAAGATACCCCATTGGTGTTTGTTAACACCTTTAGCAATATGTCGTATAAGTTTAAGAACATTATACACAAAAATTGGAAAAAAACTATGAACGGCCCACTGCCGTTGATAGCCTTTAAAAAGAGCACCAACATTCGAAATCTTGTAATGAAAAATGAGGTACATAAGGAGAAAGACAAAGAAGTTGCTCAAAGTACGTTGTGGGGTTTGCCACGAGTAATGGGTCATCATCCTTGCGGGGAATGTGTTATGTGCCCCCTAACTAAAAAGATGACATCTGTTAATTTGGGACTTCCTTATGATTGGGTTCTAAAAGAACACACAAACTGTAAAACTGAAAATGTGATCTACATGATCAAATGTCCATGTGATTTAATTTACATAGGTAAAACTAACAGAAAGTGCAAGACTCGCATGATCGAACATAAGAGTTGCCTAAAGAACCATATTGATAAAGCTCCGTTAGTTAAACATTTTGATGAGAGAGGACATTCATTCTCTGATTTCCAATGGTGTATACTCAAAAAGATTAGGGGTAGTTCCCAAGACGAAATCAATAGGAAATTAATTAATTTGGAGCAGAAGTTAATTTTTCTCTGCAATAGCCACATTACAGGTTTGAACGAGAATATTGAGTGGCACAATATTAAATAAGAACGTCTCGGGTTTATTAAGGACATGTGATTGTTGCACTTTCTGTTGGTAGCCTGATTTGTTCTTAGGCTCACGAGTGAAGAAGAATGTTAATCACCATAATGTTATGGCCACACGTATTGATTTTTGCTCCCTTCTCATTTATACCCGCTCTATGAGGTTTGCCCTTCTTTGCTTCTCTGTGTGTTCCCGATTACCCGAATTGTACATCAGAGATAGAACTGTGTACTGGTTGCTGACGGTTAGAAAGTGTCCGATTGGCCCGCCAGTTTTCCAGAGTAATACTGTGGAGTAGTCAACACGTTTCTGGCGCATCTCTAATGAATTGCACTTTGTTAGCCTCGTTTTCCTTGCCCTGACCTTTTGCCTGACTTTGCCTGGCTTGTGCGTATGTTACGACGTGTGACGTCATCGCGCGTCATTCAGCGTGATGCCGTCATGACGTTGTAGATGTTCCTTTTACGTCTGAACGCCGGTAAAAACAGAGTTTTTGTCCGCTGGTTGCCGCATTTGGATTCTAGGCTTCTACATTTATTGCATGATGGGACAGGCAACTTTGCCGTAATAGGGGAGCGCCACGACATATTGGTTTGAGAAATTGAGGATTGTGTCAGGTAGTGCCTCACTGACATTGTTTCCATTATGAGGGGCTTACTCGGGTCTCATTTGTTTTAGAACTAGAGGGATCCCTGTCAGATAGAGGAAAGAGGCCAGTTTCTTCGGGACGCTACATTGACTGCAGTTTGGAGGACTCTTGGAATAGCCCAAGGGAGGTGAGAACTTCCAGTATTAGGCAGACCCATTGGGCTGCATAAATACACTGCCGAGTAATTTAGTTATAAAATCTCTAATTCTAATATGACTCCCACGTTTTTGGATATGTTGAGCGCCATGACATATTGGTTTGAGAAATTGAGGATTTTGACAGGGAGTGCTTCACTGACATTGTTTCCATTATGTGGTGCTTACTTGGGTCTCATTTGTTTTAGAACCAGTGGGATCCCTGCCAGATAGAGGAAAGAGGCCAGTTTCTTCGGGACGCTACTTTGACTGCGGATGGGAGGACTCTTGGAATAGCCCGAGGGAGGTGAGAATTTCCAGGATTAGGCAGACCCATTGGGCTGCATAAACACACTGCCGAGTAATTTTGCTATAAAATCTTTAATTCTAATATGACTCCCACGTTATTGGACATGTTGCAATTACCTATGATTGGGGTATTGGCCCTGTCAGTATTAATTACGGTACTCTATAGTGTTTTCTGCCTATACTAGTAGTGAAGAGTCAGAATGTGTCTGACTTGTTAGGTACAAGACATGTATTTCTTGATACCTTAGTTCAGGTATATGATTTACGGTATATCTGATACCCTTGTGGTGATGAGGGATTGGCTATGGTGTATAAATTTAACCTATTATGCCCGTATTAGTGATATGTTTGTTTGTTTTTCATCCTTAGAGATAGCAATTGGTGTATGAATAGGAAGATTCTACCTAAAGCACAGGACTACTTCTGCCCCTGATGAATGTCCGGTTACATCGAACACAGAGGACTGAAACTTATATAAGTTGGGCTTTGTCACACAATGGAAAATGAGATTTATTGAGTTGCCAATAGTGTGGTATGCTGGTTGAATATTTCAGCATACTAGTTGCGATACTGTGAGGTGGTAGTGTTTTTACTGTGTATATGACTATGTGTTGTGTATGTGTGTTTTAATAATTTTTGTATTACCTGTGCTTAACAAAAGATTAATATATTAAATGATATTTTGTGAAGAAAATGTTTTCTGATGATGATTTGAAACACAGAATGCAGCCTATATTTGTTCTAGGGCTGTGTCTTGAAATTGCTATCGGAGGGGAATGTGTTGACTGTTCCTTCCTTTTGTAGAAATATATATCTCATATCCTCACTTAGTAGGAGGGAATATCACCAAAGTGTGGGGTTTCCCCTGCAGAATAATTCCCATTTTGGGTATGATGCCAGAAGACAAAGGCACTTGTTGCAGCAGCCTGGATTGGGCCCCTTACAGGAGGCTTCCTTTTGGCCAATCCCCTATGGCATCCCCCTGGCCAACCCTGTTGCAGTCTCTACCTCTCCTGTCCCCTCCCAGGCCCTCTGCACTGCACTGGCCTCTCACTTCATCTCTAAAACTCAGGACATCCTGTCCTCGCTCTCCTCCTTTCACCTCCCTCCCTCCCTTCCCGGCTCTTCCTCTGGCCCTTCTGCAGTCACCCCTCCTCCCTCTTTCTCTGCCTTTCCACTTTTCTCTGCTGACGAGGTTTCCAGACAAGTCCGATCTATGAAAGTCTCGTCTAAACAGGTTCACCTCTGTTCCTCCAAAACTATCAAGGACCACATCGACTCCCTGGCTCCTGCCCTGGCTGACTTTTGCAACCACTCCTTCGCCTCTGGAGTCTTCCCTTCCCCCCTCAAGCACTCCCTTGTGCACCCTCTTCTCAAGAAACCCTCTTCCGACCCCTCCTGCCCGGCTAACTATCGCCCTATCTCCATCACTCCCTTCCTGGGCAAGCTCCTGGAGAAACTGGCCATCTCCCAGCTTAACCTCCATGCTGAATCTGTTGGTAGTCTTCATGACCATCAATCTGGCTTCAGAGCTGCCAGAAGCACGGAAACTGCTCTCCTGAACATCCGTGAAGACCTGCTCTTGAACCTCGATTCCAACACTCCGTGTGTTCTCATTCTGCTCGATCTCTCCTCTGCCTTTGACACTGTCAACCATGCCATCCTGCTCAACCGTCTCCGTGAAAACCTGGGTATCACTGGTCAGGCTCTGGCGTGGCTGACCTCTTTCCTTTCAAATCGACCCTCCCAGGTCCAACTGGGGTCCTTCCTCTCCGACATATTTTTCTCCACCTGTGGTGTCCCCCAGGGATCTAATCTATCTCCCTGGCTGTTCAACCAGTATCTGGCACTCCTTGCCCACCGCATCGCCGCTCTCTGCCCTAATTTCCAGTGCTATGCGGACGATACCCAGCTCATTTTCAGGCTACCCTCAGCCTCCCCCTCTCCTTCCCTCATCTCCGACTGTCTGTCTTCTATCCAGGAATGGTGTGCCACCAATGACCTCTGCCTTAATGCCAGTAAGACTGAGATTATACTCATCGGTACACCCACTCCCTCCTTCCCTGCAGCTCTCTGGCCTGCCTCCCTTGGCGACCTCCCTGCTCCTACCTGCAAGGCAAAAAACCTTGGGGTCATCTTCGACTCCACACTCTCCTTCTCTCCTCATATTTCTGACGTCGCTAAGAAGTCACACTACCAGCTGCACCTCCTCAGAGGTATTCTTCCCTTCCTCTCCTTCCCCCAGAAGCTCACTGTCTCCTGAGCCCTGGTTCTCCCGAAGCTGTATTACTGTAACAGCCTCTATCTTAATCTGCCTGCCTCCACTCTCCGCCCTCTGCAACTCATCCAGAACAGAACTGCGAGACTTGTCCTTGGCCTCAAGCCCAGGGACCGTATCTCTCCAGGACTGAAATCTCTACACTGGCTCCCAGTGGCTGCGAGGATAAAGTTCAAAACCCTCTGCATTGTCCACAAGGCCTTCTGGGGCCTGGGTCCTAAATACCTTCAACTCTCTCTTCCCAAATATCTTCCTTCCCGAGCCCTTCGCTCATCCGCCTCCAACTCCCTCAGGGTCAGCCGCTTCTCGAAGCAACGAGCTGGTGGTAGATCTCTCTCCGCGGCAGGGGCCTCCCTCTGGAACAGCCTTCCTGCCTCCCTGAAACTTGAGGAGAACCATCTCCGGTTCCGGAAGCACCTCAAAACCTTCCTCTTTGCTTCTGCTTTCTCTCTCCCTCTCCCCTGCTGAACAGCTAATATCTTTCACTGAAACTGCACTGATTCTGCAACTGGACCACTCTTAACGGCCTCGGTCCTGGGCCCAGCCACTCTCCACTTGCACTGATGCACTGGAACCCCTCTGCACTGCGGGACTGTCTCTGTATCCCTACAGCCTCCCCCCCTTTCCCAGCACTTGTTCTGCACTTACCTTGCACTTGCCACCAGCTGGCCATATTTATTTATTACTTTACGCCACTTACCTTGTACTGCACTTCCCCCCCTCCCCTTCCCCTTGCACTTTCCCCCTCCCCCACCCCTGCACTTGCGCGATCTGAATGACACCTGGCCTAGTAGGATCGTTGTCTGTCTCCCCTTGTTCCTCCCCTCCCTGCCTCGTCGCGCCTTGAAACACCTGTGTATAAGCGCGTTACAAATGCCATATCATATCATATCATTTAGACTATATAAGGATAGGAGAACATCTCCTGACTGGATTCATGTTTTCACTCTCAGGTCAAGAAGAAGTATTAACAGGACCTTGTTTGGGAATGCAGTCTAATCCAAGATCCTCTGCCAGGGGGCTGAAGACAGAAGGATTCCAAGGCAGAGGAAAGCTATGGTCCCTGACTATACAAATGTCCACCTCCTGCAAAATATTGCACAGTGCACAGCACAGTGAACAGCCATTGTGTGTGATGCACACCCTGAGCATCACATCTAAGCGACAAACTACATCAAAAAGCAAATTAGGCATGTACAGGATGCACAATTGGTCATAGAATATGTGCTGCAGGGACACAGTGGGCACCAGAAGGCAAACAGAGTGTACACGTGGACATGGAAGGGTGGTTGTACATGTAGTGGATTATAGTGCGAGTGTGTGGGTCAGTAGGGACATGCACTCAACATATGCATGTGCAATCAAGTGACCATCAGTGTCCTCTACACATCACATGTGAACATTCACCATGTGTATACCCCAGCATGTCAAACCACAACTATCCCTCACACCTGAAAGGTAAACACAACACATGAACAGGCATTGATCAGCAGAATACATCATGTACATAGGATACCACAATTACAATGTCAGGGTGCCCATCACACTGCAGGGCAAGGCAACTATCAACAACAAAACTCCCCCCCTCCCTCACAAATCACCACGACCCACTGAACAACTGCACCTGAGTTATTCAGCCTCATCCTTGAATTTCACCTGGCCACAGGATCACCCTTCCCCTTTGTCACCATCTCCCACCTTGTGTGTAAAAAGTTGCCAGCACCCTCAGAGTCCACCTTGATTTGCAAAAGCACCAAATCCAAGAGAACTCAAAGCAGGCCAACACAGAAGCCAAGCAAATAGCCTGCAGGCAGTAAAAGAAACCAGAACAGCCTCCAGTAGATGACTTGAAGTAGCAGTACGCAACCAAGGCCAAGTACTACTACAATGATGTTAACAACCAAGGTAGCACAGTAAAACAATGTCACAACAGGATGTGTACCATGTGTGGTACATAACATAGAATGATGCACCACGAATGGATGTGTACTGTCACAGCTCCCATGTACAGGTGCAGGAGTGGCACAAACCAACCACCCCATCATGGTCTGGGTGCCTGCAAGGTCAAACTTACACAAGCCTCTGAGACCCTGGTGGGGAAGGAGGGTCAGGGATATGCAGTCGGGACAGGCATTGGCATACTGGATAACCGGAATGAGGGGCAGGAGAGGAGAGTAGGATTGACACGGGAAAGTAGGAAATGCACAAAATTGTAGTACTCACATTAATACATACACAATTAGACCAAACTTGTTGATGCACATAGCAGCAAATTACTCAAATGGAAGCCAAAGAGAAACTTATCTCTGGGGTGAGTGCTGGCCTCCTACCTGCACACTCTCAGGTCCGGTAACAGGAGCAGTTCAATGCTGCAAAGAGAGCCACAGTTAATAATCTGTGTGTGCCCAAAACACACAAACACACCACCAAATATTCCCCAAAGTAACAAACTACTCTACAAACAGACAATCTTGTGTGGATGCTTCGTACCCATACGTAACATTACTCCTGTGATGGTTCATACACAGTCAATGCAGTAAGTCAGGCGCCGCTGGGTGCGTGGCAAATGGAACACCAATGTGTCACGATTCACACAACATGCAATGTTCCTTGGGTAAGCAGACAGACGCATATAGCAAGGTATGACTTCAGAACAAGTCATGTACCACCATGACCAAAATAAAGTAGGCAGTGCATGTTTCTAATTCTACTTGGAAATGAAATGCACTGCACCCGAGTCTGTCCCTTGCTGTCTGTCCCTGTGAGCTGCTTCTTTCCATGTCTCGGAACGCTATATGGCTAATACAAGTGCCTCAATGGCCCATGGTGAACCAGTGGGTATGGGCCACTGCCCAGACAACTTTCCCTATCAACTAGCCATCAGTCCACTATCACATCTGAGCTGTATTGTGCGCTTCAACACCAATATTTGTACAAGCTCACTGTCAGTGCTGCTACTAAGCATGCATGTGCAACTGGCCTGGTGGAAGGTTTGCTGTGTTGTGACCCCCCTGTGCTGCTCACCTTGCCTGGAGTCCCTTGAAACACGCCAGCAGTTTTCGGATGTATGATCGCAATCCCTGTGCCTCTGCTTGTGCACACATGCGCATGTCGGCACCACCAAACATGTCCAGATTCCAGACGTCCAATGGCCCATGTCTGCTGGCAAAGGTGGTCTGGAGGCTCATCCCCCTGCAGAAAGGCCATGAAACACATGATTAATGCTTTAGATTCATCTGTGTGTGCCGCTTCAGGCATTTCATGAACAGACCATGTCAGAGACGTACATCAGAAATCACACCATCAGTCCGCCTTTCACAGCCAAAGTGTGGAACACACTATCTACGGCATGAATTGCAACAAGCAAATGTACAGTAAAGATAAGAAACAAACTACACAATGCATAGCAATGAATGTACACATGAATCATGAAACACCCCATCTAGCAAAAGAAGAACAGTGGTCAATTAAACCCCAATCATCCCCACTAGGGGTGTCAACACAAGTTCCACAGCAGCAGACATGCCACATTTATGACAGTCCAAAGCCCTTGTGTAATAGGCTGTTACACCGAACCATCCTTGCGAGCCTATGGATAAAGGAAGCATGAGTGGCATGTGAGTCAAGGACCCCAAGCAACAAACACATACACAAGACAAGCTTGAAGAGCCCAGCTGGAACAGACAGTGGATGCTTTCAAAAGCCACAAAGCACCACACCGTCACATGAAAGCAAAATAGACAAGCAATTTTAAACTATATTAACTAATCACACTAACTATGAAAAACCTACATTATCTGTTTAATCTAACTATCAAACAGAAATTTAACTAACTAAATTAAAAGAAAAATCAAAAATGGCCACATACGACCCGGGGGGTGGGAGGGCACCCAGGAGGGGGGAGGTACAAGGTGCTGCTCAACACCCACATGCGATGATTATGAGGAAAAAAATAACCTCCATGGGCTCAACCCCTGCACAGCCCGACCTATGTGGGAGATAGATTGTCGTCCGAGTCTGGCTCTTCCTGGAAAGGAGAACGTGGCACAGGAGCATGACCACGCCTAGCTGCAGCTTGCCCCTCGTCGGCAGCAAGTCTGCCGGACAGGTGAGCCTGGTTCTGTGTGGCGATGACACATAGGTCTGCATGCAGAACCTCCCGTGATACACGTGCTTCCTCTTGCAAGGTAGCACGTGTAACACAGAGTTCCTCCTGCAAGGACTGGCTGGACAACCGCTGCTCCTCCCGGCAAGCATGTAGCTCAGCCGAGATGGTACGCTCAAGCTGTGCAAACCTCTCCTCTGCCCGCTCCCTCTGGGACATCAGAAGGACAGAGTGGATCTGAGGGAAGCATACTCCTCCCTCAGGGCCTCCAGGTGTGCCTCTGCGTGAGCAGCAATTGCTTGACGCAGAGACATTTCAGCCTGGCGTGCCCTGTCTGAGGCTGCCATGTCCAGCCTGAGCGAGCGGCCGTGGACCGTGCCGCCTGCTGCTGGAGAAGCACCTGCCTAGCAGGAGGGAGCATGGATCGGGCCATACGCTCCATGCTCTCAGCGATGTTCTCCATTGCTGCCCCCTGGCATTCAGAATTGGCAGTCATGTCTTGCTCCCACTCAGTATACAGCGGTTGCACGCGGTGACCGCGTTGCTGGGCTTGACCCCTGCGGGACCCAAGGACCGGGTGTCCTCGTGTTGGCACCGCCCGCGGCTGCACGACTACATGCCCCCGTCAACGTGATGTCCCAGGCACATCAGTGACTGGTGTGGAGGGTGACGCTGTGTCCCGATCCACCACGGGCGGAGGTTCCAAGACTGTCTGACCCCTCAGTGCAGGTGTTGCAGACAGAGGAGTGTCCACATCATAATCACTCACCCCTGACATATGGACCTGATGCTCATCCAACTCGACATTGTCGTCAGAGTGTTCATTAGGGCTGGACTCATAGGCAGCCAGACACAAGACGGACTGTAGCACTTGGGGGTTTTCGTGGCCACCCCACGACCCCCACTTGTGCTAGGTTGATGTAGTGATAACAACCCTGTGCCTGGCATGACAACACCATCCTCCGGCTCCATTGCATCATCACCTGAAAAATAGAGAGAAAAAAGGTCACTACACATGTTAGAAGCACACAACACACACACACCCCAACACCAAACACATCAGGCAGACATGTGACACACAAAATAGAACCTGGCATGCATGCTGGGTCAACTTGAAATTGCTTCTGTGATTAGACCTGTGTAAAGGTGGCAGTTTGCACTGAAGTGGGTCTATGCAGTGCAGCAAATATGTATGTTACTCACTATCTACATGTACAATGACTTCATGGTGTGTGTCAGAAAATGTGAAGGCAGTGCAAGGTCAACTTCAGGCATCACGTGCAATGTGCATTCAATGGGTAGCATGTCTACAAGCAAACCACCCCTCCCCCCAAGTGCAAAAGCAGGGATGCCTAGCATGGTATCAAAAGGCTGACCCTAGACCTGTGTATTGACGGACAGTGTTGACTAGCATCAACAGCATCATGTGAGTCAAGTGACAAAACAGCAAATGATGATGGGACAGTAAGTAGGACACATGATGAAACCTCTGGAGTACACCCACGTGTGAAGAAGACACTACACCAGTTGGACAGAGTCATTGGCCATTAAACAGGCTGAGGCCTGTGACCCACACAGATTGTCAGACCCTAACCATGTGTGCAACGCAGTACTGAGCCACAGTTGATATGGGAAGGCAGATGAAAAGCCATGCAATGTAGGTCATCCAGAACTTGTATTACAGTGATCATCCAGTCATGGACACATAGGGGCATGCGTGGAATGCATATGGCGCATTAATGGGCACTCATGTCCCTGCGGGGCATCTGACCTCAGCACAGTCCAAGTGAGACACCCTGCATCAAGTACTAAGGATGTACCACACAGCATATGTCTGGCAGATTGGCCGCTGGATGTTAGCATGTGCATAGGAGGCATGAACAGGGAAGTACCCAACGGCAATATTGTAGCAGACCAGTGCTAAGGTGGAATTGGGGTGCAGAGCGAGGGGCAAGGGAGCATGCCTACATTGAGTACCCACTTGCAGGCAGAGGACACATGCACGTCAGTCATGCTATGCAATGTCCCTGGGCTGAGAGGAAGGTCACCCCAGGCTACATGCAGAAGTGCCAGTGAGCTGGAACATGGACCGGAGGGGCATACTGGTAACCAGCATGTGAGTAGGGTGCAATAGTGGTGATGTGGACAGTTCCCGTCTGCTCCACATGTCCACCATCCAGCAGAGTAGACATGCATCAGGGAAACATTGCATTACTTGCACATCAGAACCATGCACACGTGACATGTAGTGGCAGTCATGCACAACACATCACACAAGTAAAACACACACGTCCTCGACAAACATGCATCAACACTCACTGAACTGGGCATCAAAGTCCGGCATCTCTCCCACTCCTTTGACCGATTCAGATGGTATGAACTCTGCAACGAGTGACTCATGCGGAGTGAGGTCTTCCTCCTCTGGTGCAGGTCCACTGCCAGTCACCAGAGTCAAGTTGTAATTTGAGGCACGCTTAGCCTTAGCGCAGTGTTTGAGGTCATTCCAATGCTTTTTGCACTCTTGCGCCGTGCGCACCTCAGGCCCGAATGCACTCACATGTTCCGCAACTTGCTTCCAGTGGGTATCACGGTTGGCAGCCGTAGTCTGACAATTAGCCCCCACTAGCATGTCACGGCTGTGTTTCCGCACGTAGCCCACGAGGAAGTCCAGTTCCTGTTTGCAGAAAGGCTTCTTCCTCAACGTGCAGGAGGTCATGGCTGTGTGTGGGGTCCCAGCCTGTGCTGCAGGTGTAACCTTCCTCCTCTTTGATTGTGGTGCAGACCCTGGCTGGCTAATGCCGCCCTGATCAGTATGGCCAGTGCGTTTGGTGGATTGAGCCAAGGGAGTGGCAGGTGGAGGGACGACCAAAGGCCTGACTTGTGTCAGTGGCAGTTGGGTGCCCTCTAATGGACCCTGCGCAGCAACATCTGCTGTGGCAGGGTCATTGACCGCAACTGTCCTGGTTGGCAGACTCACAACCGGGGGTGTTGTTGGGTGCATCTGCCCCTGCACTTGCCAACACCCGGCTGTTCGGGGCAGCAGATGACATAACTCTCCCAGGGACACGTGTCTTGGTCAGGGCACCCCTGCGTGCCCCTACGGTTTCCCTCCTGGCCTGTTGGAAATCTTCCAAGGGCTCTTCAAGTGCCAACGCAGCCTGCGCTGGCAGACCCTGAGCCTGGGTGGTGGTGTCCACAACTGCACCTGCAGCTACCACTACCCTTGGGCCCGTGGCAGTCGATGAAACGGACTGCCGGGTCACATGGGCGCCAGTGCCAGATGCAGAAGCTGCATCTCCCGGAACCACAGGGGGTGGTGGCATGACTGCACCAACACATGGCACAACATCGTGCTCAAGTGGCGCACCCCTGCCTCTTCCCCCTCTGCGGCCACCCTGGACACCCTGGAGTCCTACTACTCCCTGGTCACCCCAGCCATGTCCTCGACCACGCCCGCCACGAGGAGGACGCCCAGCTGAGGCGCCCTTCACCTTTGGTGGCCTCCCAACCACGGCACAGATGTAGTAGTGCCGGCACAGATGGAGTAGTGCCAATGGGAGGTGTACACCACAATTGACCTGGGCAATTGGGGTGAAGGGGGTGGGATGCAAGATGTTAACAGCCCCCCTGCACCTGCAAGGCTGTATGTGACCCCAGTGATGTAGTGACGGATCACGCAATGCTCAGGCACTCCAAAACTGCAGTAAAACCGTGCATGCAACCCTGCAGCCTACGTGCGTGGAATCAACCTCCCGCAGTACGCGGTGGCACCCAGTAACACGAAAAACGCATACGCGTGGGACACGCAGGCTACTATGACCTTGAAAATGGGTGCAATACACAGGGGCACCTGCAGTGGGAAAAATAGCGTGCGCGACTCACCGTCTGACTAGCACGATGCAGAAAAACACGCATAGCCAAAACCCCCGCCAAAAGAAGAGATACGTCCTTGATAGCTGTGAAGTTGTGATGGCGCGCGAAACAACACGAAGCAGCAACACACGTCGGTCTCCACGAAAGGCACATACAGCGAACTGCTGGCCCCGCTCACCTTTAACCCGTGCTGAGAGAAACACCCGCGCGCGTCACCTCAATTACGCGTGTAGGTCCTTTCCTCGGATTACATGCATTCACACGCGGACGTGCAGTTTTTTCACGCACGCTGAACCACTATGACCATGTCACGAGGGAAACACCCGCACCCACAAGGAAGTCCAGTTCGTCTTTGCAGAAAGGCTTCTTCCTCAATGTGCAGGAGGTCGTGGCTGTGTGTGGGGTCCCAGCCTATGCTGCAGGTGCAACCTTCCTCCTCTTGGATTGTGGCACAGACCCTGGCTGGCTAATGCCGCCTTGATCAGTATGGCCAGTGGGTTCGGTGGATTGAGCCAAGGGATTGGCAGGTGGAGGGACGACCAAAGGCCTGACTTGTGTCAGTGGCAGCTGGTGCCCTCTAATGGACCCTGCACAGCAACATCCTCTGTGGCAGGGTCATTGACCGCAACTGTCATGGTTGGCAGACTCACAACCAGGGTGTTGTTGGGTGCGTCTGCCCCTGCACTTGCCAACACCTGGCTGTTCGGGGCAGCAGATGACATAACTGCCCCAGGGACACGTGTCTTGGTCAGGGCAGACCTGCGTGCCCCTACGGTTTCCTTCTTGGCCTGTTGGAAATCTTCCAAGGGCTCTTCAAGTGCCAACGCAGCCTGCGCTGGCAGACCCTGAGCCTGGGTGGTGGTGTCCATAGCTGCCCCTGCAGTTACCACTACCCTTGGGCCCGTGGCAGTCGATGAAACGGACTGCCGGGTCACATGGGAGCCAGTGCCAGATGCAGAAGCTGCATCTCCCGGAACCACAGGGGGTGGTGGCATGACTGCACCAACACATGGCACAACATCGTGCTCAAGTGGCGCACCCCTGCCTCTTCCCCCTCTGCGGCCACCCTGGACACCCTGGAGTCCTACTACTCCCTGGTCACCCCAGCCATGTCCTCGAACACGCCCGCATCGAGGAGGACGCCCAGCTGAGGCGCCCTTCACCTTTGGTGGCCTCCCAACCACGGCATAGATGTAGTAGTGCCGGCACAGATGGAGTAGTGCCAATGGGAGGTGTACACCATAATTGACCTGGGCGATTGGGGTGAAGGGGGTGGGATGCAAGATATTAACAGCCCCCCTGCACCTGCAAGGCTGTATGTGACCCCAGTGATGTAGTGACAGATCACGCAATGCTCAGGCACTCCAAAACTGCAGTAAAACTGTGCACGCAACCCTGCAGCCTACGTGCGTGGAATCAACCTCCTGCAGTATGCGGTGGCACCCAGTAACACGAAAAACGCATACGCGTGGGACACGCAGGCTACTATGACCTCAAAAACGGATGCGATACACAGGGGCACCTGCAGTGGGAAAAATAGCGTGCGCGACTCACCGTCTGACGAGCGCGATGCAGAAAAACACACGTAGCCAAAACCCCCGCCAAAAGAAGAGATACGTCCTTGATAGCTGCTGTGAAGTTGTGATGGCGTGCTAAACAACACGAAGCAGCAACACACGTTGGTCTCCACGAAAGGCACGTACAGCGAACTGCTGGCCCCGCTCATCTTTAACCCGTGCTGAGAGAAACGCCCGCACGCGTCTCCTCACTTACGCATGTAGGCCCTTTCCTCGGATTACATGCATTCACAAGCAGACGTGCAGTTTTTTCACGCGCGCTGAACCACTATGACCATGTCACGAGGGAACACTCGCGCGTGTAATATCACAGACGCACTTACGCTCTAAGGGCCTTTCATCGAATTACATGCTGACGTGCAATTCTTTCACATGCCGAATCCCTCCGTATCAAGCTGGCCAAGCGAAAACACAAAGAAGACCACGCTCCTGCCCAGAAGGCCGAATTACTGCCCCCCAGAGCCCTGAGCAGGCTTCCACCTGCCATCTGCTGCTGCCTGACTGCCTGCTGCCCACATGCCCTGCTATTTGCTGCCTGCAAGTCAGCCAGGGGTGCAGTTGCTGCGACCACCCATGCTGGAACCAAAGACTCCCGACTGGGATCCAGAGAGGCAGAGGGCCACCAGCTTCAGTGCCAGGGAAGTTGGTGTCCTGGTGGAGCAAGTCCTGGGGCAGTATAATGCCCTCTTTGGAAGTTCACACGCCGACTATGAAGGACGGAGCAGGATCTGGATGGACATCGTGACTGCCATCAACGCGGATGGGGTGGCAGTCTGCAACTTACAACATGTCAAGAAGCGCTGGGAGGACTTCAGGTCCAGGACCCTCAACAAGGCGGCACCTCTCAAAGGCAGTGGATGCCAAGGGGCGCCGGGGCCACCTGTCCGACCACCAAATGAGGGCCCTGGAACGCATATGCCCAGTGCTCCACGTCCAGGTCCTTGAGAGGCAGACCCGCCTGGAGTCGAGCGGTAAGTGTACTTGCATACTGATTGGACGCTGTGCATGTCGTGGTGTGCCAGTAGTGTGCAGGTTGCACATGTGTTTTTGTAGGGCGATGTAGGGATGTGTATGAACATGGGCGTGAGGCTGCCACACGTGAGTCCTCTCATTGAGACACATTGATGGTGTATGTGTTGGTAAGCATGTTGGGCAAATGCAGGTGTGGGAGCACACATGCTTGAATTTGTGTGTATGTACGTTGGCATGGTTCTGGTGTCACACATGGTTGTGGTTCCTGCTGCATGTATCTGCACTGTGTACATGTGCATGTGTGTGTATTTGACAAGTGTGCAACTGTGATGCAACTTGGATGCATGTGACACTGACATGTAGAAGGCTGAATGCCAGATGTGACATGGATGGTGATATCATCACTGTGACAGTTGGTGGACATGTACACATGCATGTAAGTGTGGTGGCGTGTGTGCATGTGTTGTGCACTGCCCGTGTTTCATGTGACCTAAGGCTCACCTTCGGATGCTCATGCTGTTGTATGTGTATGGATGGTGCTGGCTGGTGCAATATTGCTGTCGAATTGCTCATGTGTGTGAGTACAAATGATATGTGTGTTGGGGAGTGTGATGCCATGTCTGAAGTATGACACTGCCACTCATGTACAACTGTCATGTGTGTATCAGTCCATTGTACAGTGCTCTGATGCCTGTGTTTTATCTCTCCCTGTCTGCAGCGTCAACTGATGAAGAGGGCGGAGAGGGTGCCGCATCCCAGGCCGCAGCTGCCGAGGGTAGGTCCAAGAGGCAGAGGTCGGAGGTGGACTCCTCGGCAGCAGAAGGGGCAGCTGAGACCCCACAGGGTCCGACGGAGGAAGATGGCACAGTGTCATCCAGGTTGGTGGGGGGTTTGGTGGAGGAGGAGGCCGCAGAAGGGACACACACGGGGTCTGGAGGTGGGGATTCCACTGGTGCTAGTGGTGCAGTGCAGGGACAGGAGGCAGCACAGGCAGCCGTGGAGGTGCCTGTGTGTAATCCTGTCCCTGATCCTGTCACTGCATCATCTGGCACCAGCAGGGATGCCTAAGTCCAGACCTGTTTTCAGGGAGGGGATGAGCGCACAACAACTGGCCTTCCTCTCCCTGTGGACGTGGCTATCCGGGACCGTGTTGAGCCTGTCCTGAGTGGGATAGCGTTGCGTCAACGGGGCATGCGAGGTGACCTGCAGTCTTTTCGTGGAGAGACTGCATGTCGTCTCGCATGCCTCTTTGACCACGTTGACCTACTGGGACGGGTCACCGGTGCTGGATTCCTCCGTGTGGTGGACCTTCTTGCGACCCCCTCCTCACCTGAACCCCCTAAGCGCCAGTCGTCCTCCATGCCATCTTCCCACCCATGTATCACCTGGGTACCCTGTGGAGCTGCCTCTGACCCAGCGGCCAGGCTGGTGGAGGACACATCCCTGCCACAGTCGAGAGTCGGACGTCCAGCAGGGGTGGCCACCACGACAACTGCACCCCAGCCGGAGGAGGACATGCAGGCAGCAAGAGCCAGGGCGCAGGCACAGGCACAGGCAGCAGCAACATGGTGGGAGCAATGATGGCTCGGGGCCTTCAACATCGGAGGAGCAGGCATTGGCCATAGGGCAGGAGGACCCCGGATTTCAAGTGTCTTCCGTGTGGCAGCGGTTGGACCACACCATAGATGCGGAGCAGCAGTGGGCGGAAGAGGCACGGCTCACAATGGTCAGGGCGGAGAACTCCATGCGGCAGGCCCCGAGGTGGGCCGAGTACCTCGAGGCAATTCGCAGGGAGTTAGAGGTGAACATGTCGTCGTCCCTGCGAACCCTCGAGGCCATGGAAGAGGACCGGCTCCAGGACATTGAGCGGGAGTTCGATGATGCCCTGGCCCGGGACATCCAAAAGTGAGCCGTTGGACTAGCCCGCTGCCATTGTAAATAGTTTTTAGAGTTAGGTTTCCTTTTCCTTTTCCTTTGATTTGTGGTGAATGGACTATGCCACACACATTTGTATATAGTTTTTTTATTAGGTAGTTTCTTAGGTAGGTTTCATTTCTTTCGTTGGGCTCATGGACCCTTGACAATGGATTGTACATAGTTGGACAATGGATTTATTTGAACTTTTTCTTTTGATTTAACCATGGATCAATGGATTTTTCTTTTTACGTTTCCTTTGGATTTGCGTTGGTGGAGGGAGAGTTTTGACTATTTTTCTTTATGATTACTTTGGATTGGTTATACTTTTAATTTACTCATCTTTTGCACATGGTTTTCATTTCATGTTTGCTATTTTGTTATGCTTTCATTTCATTGCTTTATTTTTGTACATAATACATTTTCATATTTTAGTTCCATGTGTGATATTCGCTCATTGGGTTGATGCATGTGAAAATGTGGGTTTACAAAATCAATGACAACCAGTTTGTGTGTGTGACGGACATGTGTTGATGTGCATAGTTGACTTTTGGTTTGTGTCTTGAGATAGGCATGTCAGTGTGGGGTGGATTGGGAAATCATTGCGTCTCAAGAATGGGGTGGCGTGCTGTGGTATTTGGGTGTAGAAGTGGGCCATGATTGTGCATCTTTACTTCATGTAGGGGGGAAACAAGTGGGGGCCTGCTGGCAGATGCCACTCACTGCTGGGGGGTGGGGGTGCTGGGGGACATGAGTGGGGGCCTGCTGGCAGGTGCCCCTCACTGCTGGGGGTGCGGGTGCTGGGGGACATGAGTGGGTGCCTGCTGGCAGGTGCCCCTCACTGCTGGAGGGTGGGGGTGCTGGGGGACATGAGTGGGACATGAGTGGGGGCCTGCTGGCAGGTGCCCCTCACTGCTGGGGGGTGGGTGTGCTCGGGGACATGATTGGGGGCCTGCTGGCAGGTGCCCCTCACTGCTGGGTGGTGAGGGTGCTGGGGGACATGACTGGGGGCCTGCTGGCAGGTGCCCATCAATGGTGGGGGGGTGGGGTGCTGGGGGACATGAGTTGGTGATCACTAGTGCAAGGTGACATGTGGCTTGGCTGGCGGGGCATGCCCATGGTGGACCCACACTGCCAAATCACATGTAGGACTCCCCGCGCACCCACGAAATACAAGTACCCCGCTCTGACAGCAAAATTGCATGTGAAACTTCCCGCGAAACCCAGTAAGACGCATACCCCACTCGCACAGGGCCTATCGCGTGTGAAACTTCCCACCAACCCCCAAAATACACGTATCCCGCTCCAATCGCATGTGAAACTTCCCGCGAACACCAGTTATACACGTACCCCACTCGCACAGGGCCAATCACGTGTGAAAATTCCCGCAAACCCCAGTTATGCATGTACCCCACTCGCACAGGGCCAATCGCGTGTGAAAATTCCTGCGAACCCCAGTTATGCACGTACCCCACTCGCACAGGGCCTATCGCGTGTGTAACTTCCCACGAACACGGCTGCTTAGGGACGTTAAAATCCATGAATACGCTGTGCGCCGAAATGGGTTTTGCAACACGCGGCTAGCGCAGACTGCCGCACACGCACACTGTGCACCAGCCGCGTGCGCCACTTGTGCGCTGAATTCTATGAATTACCCCATAAATTTCTTGGAGGTCATAACTGAGATGAGGAACTGTATGTGTTAGTGGGAGATTAATATGATTTAAGTGAGGTTTTGAAAACTGCCAAGTCTTTCCAGATATATATGGAGTAAGCCCAGGACAAATGTCCAGTTTTAACAAACTGTGGGTTTCAGGACAATCTGTACAACATCTTTCACAATCCTGTTCTATGTATTCTCCGTTTAGATTTCAGATTTTTGGACTTTGGATTTGTCAAGATTCTCTGAGTGATTTTAATGTATATTTTGCTTTTGCACTAGATTTGCACTTGATTTGAATAGGTAGAATCAATTACATGCAAAACAACCAGTCTTTAACAATACTAGGGGACTTCATACAATGGATGTGCAGATTTGTCATATATACTGAATTGAAACATACCAACATTCATTAGCCAGGAGATTAAGCTTAAGCTTTTCCCTTTACTATTACCGACCCTTAACTCACTGCCAGATACCAATGACCCTTCTACCTTACTAGACGCCTATAATATAACCATGACCAAAGCCTTAGATACCATTGCCCCCCTCTAAAAATGAGAAAAAGCAAACCTAGAGCTCACCTGAACTCTTGGTTTACTCCACACCTTAAAACTCCAAGAGCTGAAAAAATAAAATGTGAAGTCACTTGAAGACACTTAACTTCAAATTAAAACAAATCTAACCTCATCAACATCTCGTCCTAATATAAGAAAGAAATACTACTTACCAAAATGGAAACTTAAAACACAGGATTCTCCAAGCTAATTCAAGCACAAAGGACTCTTTGTAATCCTAAAAGAGCTTGAAACTCCGGTCCCAGTGCCAGACAATTGCGTGAAGGACAAACTCTGGTGTTCTTATATTCAGAAGGCCCTAACTAATAAAGTCACGCTACTTCAGTCCAAAATTGCCAACAAAAAAGCTAACCTACCCTGACAGACCTTCCAATACTCCTTCGCAATCACACAAACCAGAACAACGCTTAAATTTTTACTAAAGTCCAAATCCTTGAGGTTGAGAAAACTATCCTCTCCCTTAAACTGTCAAACTGTCAGGGAGATAAATGCCCAGCCCAAATTATTAAAGATGCTGGGAGAGACCTCGCACCTTTCATAACTAAGTTAATTAATACCTCCTTCACCACTGGTACCATCCCAAACAACCTAAAGGAGTCCTGGGTCCTACCCCTCCTCAGAAAACAATCACTAGATCCCTCCATACCCACCAACTATAGGCCGATCACAACAGTGCCTTTCTTACTTTAAATCTTAGACTAGGTGACCTATCTCTAGATACAGGAGTATTTAGAGTCCATTCATCTCCTTGGAGTTTGCCAATTGGGCTTCAGGCCCCAACATGCTACTGAAACTGCACTGTTCAATCTCAAAGCACAGATCGACCAATTTACGGACAGGGGGGGTTACAGCTTTGCTACTTTTACTGAATCTCTCAGCTGCCTTCGATTTGGTGGATCACAAGGTCTTATGTAATCATCTTTACTCAGCATCCCATTTTTCACTGGAGGCCATAGCTTGGATCCAGTCCTTTCTGAGCATTAGGACCATGAGGGTCTTCTCGCCAGCAGCAGCAGCAGACCCTATTCCTATTACATGTGGTGTGCCACAGGGCTCCTGTGTCTCACCCACAATGTACAACATATTTACTAAGCCCCTTTTCGATGATCTGGACCATCTTGGTGTCACCTACACTAATTATGCAGACGACACACAGATTCTCATACCACTTACCGGGGATTATGACAAGGATTTGGTCTTGATAAATAAAATGTATCTCATCATCCAGGCATGGATGGCTGTCCATGGACTATGCTTAATGATGACAAAACCGAGCTCCTTATTCTGGGGACTGCTTTCAACCTCAATAAACTTGGCTATAAATACACTTCTTTTAATATTGATGACAACATCATTAAAGTAGCTAAAGAGGTTAAAAACTCTTGGCTTTTACCTCGACTCCACCTTCACTCTTGCTCAAAAGGTCAATGCTATGGCATCGGCTTCAACATACATATGCAAGTTGATCAGAGCAGGTAAACCGCTCCTATCTAAGATTAGCTGCACCATTCTAGCCCAAGCTTTAATTATGTCCAAATTGGACTATTGTAACTCCCTATACCTGGGTGCTAGCAAATATATTGTTAACAAGATCCAAATTCTACATAATAATGCCTCTAGAGCAGCACAGGGTATTGCTAGAAGAGAGCCCATTTTAAATATAAGAAGACAAAACAAATGGTTGTCAACTAGCGACAAAGTTTTGCATAAATCTGTCTTATTAATCCATAAATGCCTAAACAACGCTGCACCTCGCTACCTTACGGAGAGATTTAACAGAAAAATCTCCAGCCGTCCCACTAGGACTGCTAATGCTAACTGCCTAGTTGTACCTAGGTTTAAATAGACTAAAGCCAGAGGGAGCAGCTTCTCAGTCAAAGCAGATCAATTATGGAACTCCACCCCCCCCTTCTTGAGGGTGGACCAAATCTTTCTGATCTTCAAACATAACACCACTACATGGCTTAGAGAAAATGACCACTAATTTGTCCGAAAGACGGACTTCACTTCCATGTACTACCTACTTAACTTTACTGTAAACAGATACTACAAAGTTTATTTTTATGTTGTACTTTAATCTGGTAATGTATGTAATTATGGGAAGATTGTTCCTATCATTTGTATATACCTGATACACAGTCCCTCCTACTGTATGAAACCTGCAAATGTTGTAATCCTGTTATGTAACTGTGTCATTATTTTTGTAAAACATTGTATGCCATCTATGTAACTGTGTAACTTCAAGCCAAAAGCATTCATGTATCTTCTGCACCCTGATACTCCTGTGTTTGGTGTGGATTACAAATAAAAAAACAAACAAACAAACAAACAAAAGGCATAATGTATTTTAATGGACAACTTATACCCATTATTTACACATTTTATTCTAACAAGGTTGCCAGAAAATTAGCCCAGAGTTCTGGTTCCTCTTTTAGGTGGGTATTCACGAGCTCATACAGGCCTTGAGCTCTTGAGCCACTTGCTTTGAGGATAATTCCCAGAATGTCTTCTTCCTCAGTTGGAAAGGGCCATTCCTGGGCAAGGTTGGTTCCCACTTCATAAGGCACCTCTTCGTCCCCATTGAAGACTGTTCAGAAATGTTGGACCCAGTCCTGCTCAACAACTGAGTTTCTTAGAATAGCATCCTAAGCGGTGTCAAGGGCATTAAGGTGTTTCCAAATCTCGCCTATTTACTTGCTTGATATGTTCCACATCATCAGTTCGAAATCTTCCTGCAGCAGTTTGGCTTTCCTTCCCTTTATCCAGTTTTTGTACTGTTGCCTTCTAGATCACATCAACATGAAGGAGTCACCTTTTTTAATCAACCCAAGTCTCAATTTAGCCTACGTTTTTCCACTACTATGTCATAATCATAGCAATGTTTATGTTTGTAGGATGCTTTGGAGTCTGAAGGTCTTATTTCGGTAAAGGCAGAGAGTAGTTTGGAGTACTCCCAGTTGTTGTACTCATTGTTCTTTTCAGAAGAAATTAGAGTATTCATCTGGTTCGTCTGTGTTTTGATTTTTGCAGCGTAAAATTTTGGTATGGCTCCTCCAATCAACGTTGGCCTCAATCCATTGATCCCTGTGGCGCCTGATCCTGATGGAATTGGAGCTCCTCGACTTCTGATATCACCGGCATGTTGAAATCGCCACAAAGGATGACCATAGGCTTATGAAGATCATCCTGCAATGTATTCAGTTTACCTATGATGGCCTTAACGAAGTCTGAGGTTCCAATACCTGCTGAACTCCAGTAGATGTTACACAAATGCAGCCACTCAGGTTTGTTTGACCGTAGCCCATTGCATCTGAGCTTCATCATTTGAATTTATGGATTTAAATTCCATGATTCCACAATTGCAAATAAAGCTCCAATTTTGACCAACGTCAGGAGGCCGGAAGCTGGTCTTCCCTTGTCCCCCTTCGTGACAAGGTTGAGAAGAACAGTGAACTCATCAAGGCTAGGCAGCTCTTGTAGCCACGTATCCTGGAGGCAAACAATGTAATGGTTATCCCATATGATCTCTTCTTTTCCAAAAAGATGTTTAAAGCCTCTGGTGTTCCAAATAGCCAATGACCACTTAGCTAAACCCTGTTGAATTAATGGTTAAGCTCTTTTCATTTTGACCACTGGGGCTTTGGCCAACCATTGCCACGATCAATTCAGGTCTATTTAACACGCGAGGTTTTTGCAACACGTTATTTCACTTTCTGTGTTATCCAAATTTCCCACCATTATTCGTAGGGGTGTGATGTCCCTCACTCCACTTTCCATTCTTTTTATTTTTCCATCAAGTACCTTCTATTTTAGAGGTTTGGTTGGTGATTCTGTCTTTCTCCTCTCATTTTATTTTTGCTTCAGGCCCTTGGCTAGGTTTAGCTTAGTTGAATCAGATAGCCCCTGTAGGGTATATCCCAGAGACAAAATTGCTGACCATTCCTCTAGTGTGGCTTCCCTAATTAGCTTGTCTTACAAATAAAGTATGACTTTGTCCAGCCTCTGTTCAATAGAGAATGCCAACCAGGCTATGTTGTCTGTTGTTATCCATCGCAGTCTCGGGACTTCCTGCAGAGTTTTAAGAAGGTTGCTTCTGTCTAGTGTCAGACCATCGTCTGATTGGTTCGTCCTTTCCAGCATAGCACTATCATCCAATTGAAGTTCTCTGGTCTGTTTTTTCTCTTAGAATTCCTCTGCTCGATATTATTTCCCCACCTTGGGCGCCACTACCACCCATTGAGGACTGAGTTCACTCTTCATCCCGTTTCCTAGAAGTTGTAAAAATCTTAACCGGGTTGTTGTCCCAGTACACAACATTGTGGGATTTTTGGTCCATTTTAGAGTTCATCCTCCTTTCCTCCAATGTTTTAAATCCGTCAGAATGAAACAGACTGTCCTGAGTCAGTAGTGTTTTGCCCTCGGTGTTCGAAACACTCAGAAGTTCATCTTCCTGTTCAACGCCTGACGACCTGGAGAGAGATTCCTTAGGTTCGTCATTGTCGCCCTCCACTGAGTAAACTGACATCTCCAAGAGCTGATCGTTCACTTCCACTTCTACCATCGTTTTACTATTCAGTTTCCCAGAGCACGAGATGATGTCACTTTCATTATACTTCCTTTCGTGGATTTGTAGTTTTCCCCCCTCGCCCTTTCTTTTCTTCAGCAAGGTTTGGTAATGGTAGTTTTTTGAAGAATGGTCTTGTGTTGTTAGATTTATTTTTGTAGCAGGATCACCAGCCGGGTGTTTTTTTGTTTGTTGATTTTTTGTGGCCACTGGTTTAGCCCCTAGGTTCTTTTAAGGGTTTGTAAGCCTTGCAAACAGGGGGTATTCTGTCAGGCCTTTTGAGAGGGTAGGTTCCTCAAGGACAAGGGGTTGTGATTTAAGGCCAACCTCCCCTTTTTTGCCGCCGGTCAATTCTACCACCTCCTCCACTGATTTCAAATTCTCTTCCTCAGTCAATGGTCCTGGGTCTCTCGGGGCACCTAAAGTTTTCTCTGGTATGTGTATGCTGTTTCTGTTGTCCACCTCATCAATGATATTTTTTTCTACCTCTACGGTGGAACCACTGGGTTTGCTGTGAATATGCCCAGAGGCACCCCACTGTTACTTCTGGTCCCATTGTTCATACACTTCAGCCAGCAGATCTAAATGCCACCCAGAACTGGTATGATAGGCCTCTATCTGAGGCCCTTTAAAAGTATTTTCCCCTGGCTCCCTGGATTTGCGTCTCTTGGTGTTCTCTTCAATGATGGCGTGTAGAAAATTGTCATCTCTTCTTTGTTTCTGTCAACTTTGTCTCGGGAGGATAGCTCAGCGGCAACATCCTCGCCTTAGAAGCAAAACGACACGGAGCAACACAGGTTCGATCCCCGGGTCCATGCTTAGAAACCTCTGGGTATTAAGCGTGTTATGAATAACCTAACATATATAACAAAGACCATTTTTGAGTGCATCGTATTTTGGTCTTTTAGCTGGTTGTTGATCACCTCGTAAAGTTTGGTTAAAGAACCCATCACAAATGACAATGCAGCAACTGTGCTGGCATTTATGGCACTGTTGTTCAAATCCGGATTTTCCTTTATATCTGTAACGTCTCCAGAATCCGCATTTGGTATGCCAGTAGTTGGCATTGGGGGAGCTGGTTTTGTCATTGGCAGGCCTTCTGGAGACCTGTCTGTGATGCTGGAAATGCATCGGAGTGACAGGACCTCCGAATCCTTGTCCTTTACTGCCTTTTATCATGTGTTCTGTCGTGTTTTCCATGCAGGAGTTCATGTGGGACTCCTGGCGGCGCAGCTCTCTCTTTTGGTTTGGTGTACAGACCCATGGGATACCCTTAATGCACCCATGGGTGGGGGTACAACCCTGTGCCCCTAGTGTATGTTTTTGGGCACCTGTGTGTAGCCCACAGAGCAGGTTATGGGCTGGTGGCAGCTCCATGCTGAATTTGACAGGTGCTCTGAGTATCCTTCATTTTGGGATGCCCAGGCCCTGCCATTGGAATCAGTTGATTCCTAATAGGATACAAGATGGCCCCTGTGGCCTCTTGCTTTCTATTGCCTGATACCTTGTTTTCCCAAAGCCCTGGGAAGCCCTGACTCTGTCCCTTCCCCCTGACAGGCTGTTGGGTGGAAGTTCCATATATGGTGTTGTTGTGAAGTCCAGGCCAGACTGGCTGGATCCTTCCCAGTGACTGTATGTTGTAGGTACACCCTGTGGATGGGACCTGGGTGAATGGAGTGTGTGTGACGAATACGCATTCTGTGTTGTGGATGTCTAGTATCTTGTGTTTGACACAATGACTGAGATGAATGCAGTGTGGAGTGTTGAATGGCTGGGTACTTGTCACAATACACATAAATTGTTGTGAATGTCTGGGGAGAAGTGAATGGCCTGAATGCTATAATTCTTGCACACCTCATTTATAAATCTAAACTACCTGAGTCTGGACCAATATACTTTGCATCGCTTGATCTAACTAGTGCATTTGATTGTGTAATTCGAGAAGTGCTGTGGGAAAAACTGTTGAATATAGGTTTTCCTCAACGACTTGTGCAACTCCTTGCAATGCTACCTACTAATACGTCTTTCCAAATTAGAATAAATAGGAAAGGTGCTCTTACGTCGCCCATTGCTACCGAGATTGGGGTAAAACAGGGTTGCAACCTAGCAGTAATCCTGTTTAATTTGTACCTTTCCGATATGGATAGATTGTGGACAGGCAATGGTATATTTCCGGTAAAACTTGGTAGTCATAAACTTGATTGGCTTTGTTTTGCCGATGACATTATTCTGTTTGACAGGACCCCCTCGGGACTACAGCATAAATTAAACCTTTTTTACGACTATGCTGCAGAACACAATCTCACGGCAAATTCCAAAAAATCTCAGATCATCATTTGTCATAATAGGAAAAAAATAAGATCGTTCTATTGTACAATTGCGGGTAGCAGGCTTGAAATGGCAAATTCGATTAGATATTTAGGTTATCCTTTGACTAATAGCTATTCACTGTAATCATGGAAGGAGCTCTTACCTTCAAAATCTCGTTCTCTCCTATCAATGATGAAGGTGATTTATGCTAAGTACTGTATGTTCTCCGTTCAGCCCTTATTGGATTTCTACTTGTTAAAGGTAGAACCCATTATTCTTTATAGTTTAGACATTTGTCTAATGAACATTGAACAGCTCCTTAATGGGATTCAAGGGTCTCTTTGGAAAAAAACCTTGTGCTTGTCATCAGCAATACCAAATTCGATAATTTGCCATGAATTGGGTCTATCTACACTAGCGTCAAAATGGAGATGGCGACAATTAATGAGCTATACGAAAATTCTGTTGCCACCCAGAAACTCATTGTATGAAGATCTTCATAGTTTATTAAATAATGGTGGTGTTAAATCATTGGATAAGCTTAAAAAACAAATGAATATGCTCTTGGACACCATTGAAGTAACAATTGAGGACTTAGAACTTGGTTTAGCTAGAAATAAACGCAAAATGTACGAATGGGACTGGAGGATGATAATTGAAAAAAAACAGAAATATGTCTTATACACGGAGTGTGCAAGTAGACTTAGGAAGAGGGGCACTCGTCCCCTATATCTTATGAAATGTCCCGATCATAGAGTACGTAACATCTACCTAAGATTCAGACTAAATCAATTCTCTACTTTGGAACGTATCTTTAAATGGAATGATGGTAGCGAATTGATCATGCACCCAAATTGTCGGTTTTGTGCTTCGACTTGTCAAACTGAATCTATAAAGCATCTTGTGGTATACTGCCCATATTTTGAGGAAAAGAGATGCCGAATTTAATCCAGGCCTAACATATAGTGCACGAGCCGCTTTTTGGGAACGCAGCATGCAAGGGGATAGTATGCGTTTTATTTTGGCTTTATCAAGGTTACTATTCAAAATTAATGAGGATTTGAAAACTAAAAATCTCGATCTAAAAATGCCTCTAGTTGAAGAAACATAGTAAATTAAATTATATTGATGAAATCAGGAAATAACTGATGTATTATACATTCTACTTGATTATTTGCATTATTATGCTACTTAAATCAATGTTTTTGAATATACTATATACAAGATTGACCTGGGCTTTTATGTTGTCATGCATTAAGAAAAGGCCTATTGCAAAATATATAGTCATGTAAAGAAACTATGTAAATTCTAATGTTACCAAGTATGAAATGTGAAAACCGCAAAATAGAAATGAATTATGCTAAATATATCTTGATGTGTACAAAGAAAGAAAATGATTTTAAGTGATGTTTTTAAGAAATGAAGTGTCTTAAAGTTGATGAAATAATTGTAAAAGTTTATAAATTTAATGTAAACTATAAACAATTTTTTTAAATAAAAAAAAAAGAATGGCCTGAATGCACTATGCACCTGATTGGATGCCTGCCTGCATGAATGCCCTTCTGACCGATTGGTTGCCTGAGTGTGACCCAGCCGAATTAATGGAAGATCAACTGGTATATCTTGGGGCTTCTCACTGCTAGAATTCGTGTTCAGAAGCTGAAGAGAAACTGGAGTTGAAACTGAAGCTTAACCTTGAAGCCCTGCTGGAAGAGAAGTCTTGATGCTGCTCTACTTCATCAATCTGAAAGCTTCTGTGTCTCCAGAAAGGACCTGTTAAGGCGCCCTCTTCCCAAGCTACGAGGGACCATCGTGCACCAGCTGATCCTTCCCAAAGCTCCCTGGTAGACAGACCTATGACAGACTGCTGACCGGAGACGGGGACTGCCACGGAATCACAAGGAGAAGCGCCCGGACACTGTCGTCCATCATCGTCGACGACCGCCGTCACCGACCGGAGCCACCGTGCTCCCTTTGCCTAAGTAACATTTGATCCAAGGACGCTCTCGCCTGCACCGTCAACCGCTTTGTCCCGCCGGAGAAAGTCGAGGCCGTCGATGCGCCGAGGAGCATCCGCTGGTGGGTTTCCCGCCATCTAATGACCCTAGATACGCCGGACGACTCGACACCCTTGCTGCGCCACAGTTCTTCAGAAACTCTTTGCGCTCCTGAACTATCAAACACTGAGGTGCCCTGCACACCTCATCCTCGCAGTACATCACCGACGAGCACCGCCTGGATCAACGCCATGGTCTCGACACCATCGAACTTTTCATTGACGCCGTTGATGCCAAGTTCACCTTATTCAACGCCTCTTGACCATCCGTGGCTCCTGCTTTAAAGTGAGTCACTCAAGAAGGATCCATTAGCTGCTCTTCCAGGTACATTGGGGGTGTAGAAACCTTAGAGAAGGAAATAAGACTTATAAAAGAATATATGGACTGGGCTTGTGATATATCTTTAATTTACAGGTTGCCCAGGTGGGGGGATCTCCACACAGAATTGTGCCTAGTTGGTAGGGGTCAATATTCTGCCCATTGTTCTAACCAACTGCTTTCCTCCTATATCTATTGTTGGTTACTTTTATTCCTTGATCTGTGTGAAATTTGACCAGAGTATAGTTGATGCACTTTAATGAGATCTGATAATAATTGTGGTACCACTTTAGAACTGTATATATTTGCCATTGTGGATTTTCTGAGCACAAAGTGTATTATTGTGATAGTGTACATCACCTTGAAAATTAATTATATAAAGACTGTGTTTTAATCAATACAGTGTGTGGACATTCCTTTATGGGGGCTTGGGGACTGCACTGTACTTAAGAACCAGCCTGCATCACCTCATGAGAAGCTAGGCCTTGATTGCTCGACCAGCGTTACCCTATGGAGAATCTTGGCTGGGGTCATCTGTGCCTCTCCTCTGGCATATAGAGAGCAGGAGTACAGACGCCCCCCTCCAGTCTTTACACTGTCAAATGGTGTTTTCAATCTTCGCTTTTTGGTCCCCTCAGTTCTAGGTCTTAATTGGAGGGGTTCAGTGGTCCCCCCACTCCATGGCCTCAGGGAACGGATTTCAGCTGTTGGCCTCCTCCTCCAGTGGTTCATCAGCTTGATGTTTGCGGCCCTTTTGTTGAAGCCTCCACCCCAATCGGTTTCCTGGTTCGAAGATAGTCAGGTTCAAGGGTTCCTCATCACAAACGTTGGGTCCAGGTCTGCTCTGGGCATAGAGTTTGTTAGTGGACTCTTCTAGTTCAGGCCAGTTCGCCAGTAGGCCTGTATCCTCTAGGTCCCAGAAACCCTGGTTCTGCGAGGACAAGTGTGTTGATGCCTTGTGTTTCCCATTGTTATAATGAAATCTCTGGGCACCACCATTTGCAGTAATTCCTAGAACCTCCAGTTTCCATGGGTCTGATCCTTTCAAAGAGCAGAGAGCTCTGTAGTATAAGAGTCCTCCACCCGCCCCTTAAACATCATCTGGTGGTCTTATCAAGGGAGTTAACCATGGGGGATGCCTTTACAAGTCTGTGTCCCCAGTCCATGCTTAAATATAAAGATGTCCGATATATTTGTCCTTTTCCCTTTTGGGGTGTACTTGCTCGTTTAGACGGATGGCTTGGTTGACAATCGCGATGTTCCACATGATCACCGTCTGTTGTGAAGCTCTGGTTTTCACTAATTGGGGCATCCCCAGGTACAGCGTTCTTCTGGAGGGCCAGGTCAGACTGGACTTGCTGATAAGTGGTGACCCCAAATGGGACGGCTTTTCTTTTTAAGCCCGACTCATTGGTCAGCCTTTGCTTGTGGACAGGCATCATCAACCTCTCTCACTCAGGTTCGTCCGGTGTTAGGCACGGGACATTAAGCAGGAGCAGGAGCAAGAGAGGAGAGGAGGTGTTAATGGAGCCATGCTTTTCTATAAAAGCCGCTGTAGAGGGGGGTAACTATAACTTATACTACACAAGCTACAGGCGGAGGGTGTGGTTGGCAAACCCCGCCCCTCCCCTATCTGGCTAAATCAATGTTTTCAGGTGGAGATATCCCCTGAACAAAAGCAAGGGTCACTGTAGGTGTGGCAGGGCACTCTCCTCACCGCCCGCCACTCCTAAGGACTTGTCCTCTTCCAGCCCCATCTGTGCCATCTGTGCCAGCTCAAACCCAGGGTCCTGTTCCTGGACATGATCTTGGATATGATCCTGCACAAGAGTCACAGCGGCCCCTGCCGGCTCCGCTCCTTCTCAGGGGGGGGGGTGGTATGATATGCCCGCTGCAGCAGTGTTTACAACAGTGATCACTGCAGACTCTGGGACTCTAGGGCAATAAGATAGGCAAATAGGCAGGGCAACCGGGCACGGAATCCAACTGGAGGTGGCAGGAGGGAATAACTTACACACATCAAGAGCGACCATGGACTGCAGAGTAGCAGTCAATGCAGAATTGCAACCACTTGCTCGAGCCAATTCTCTTCATCATGGATATGTACCGACAGTGTCCAGCTACGCCATGCTCTCCTGCTCCTGCTTCACCGCGTTGTCCATTCACTCACGTCAGGAGAGCTTGCTAGAGGAAAGCACCTTTAGACATGCGAACTATGCATCAAGCATCAAGCCGACACTAAAATACTGCAATACCACAGTGCCATAACAGGCAGTAATAAGCAGCCACTTCCAACACTATCAACTCTTCTTTGACTTTTACAATGAGGGAATCAATACCACATGCTGTAAAGTGCTGTATGTCATAGTAAGGCCAGCCTCACAGGACTGAGGAGCAATGAGTGCAGCTTACAGGACCAAATCCAACGTACCAGAACATCAGGGTACCTAAAAATCAGCACCGAGGAGCCCCTCAGCCAGCAAACACATGTGGAGAGAATGGGCATGAAATAGAATTGAATGTGCCCCAAAATGGACTCACGGGCAAGAGAAATGGTGACACAGGAAGGTTGTTCACCTGGAAATCCTTTTTAATAACATTGGTTGGGAGGGTTTGTTTGTCAGAAAGGCAAATGTAACATGTTCACAACTTCCTGACATGTAACCAAAACACATGTTTTCATGTTTCTCACTTTATGGTAAGCTAACTACGGTTTTATGCTGCAGCAAGTCCCCACCACAGAGTCACACTCAGAACCACCCCTGCTTGTGCTTAGTGTTTGAGGATATGAACACTGTCTTTGTTCAGCAGCAGTCAGACATTTAAGCATTCCACACTGCTACAGTGTCATTGAGCGCCTGGCTATATTGACAGCATGCCCAAGAAAACATAGAGGGCAACATCCTTGTACTTACTCCACTATGTCCCAAGCAGCAACAAGCAGGCAGTTTCTATAAACTGACATGCTGCAGGGAATGATGGGCACTTTTAAATGAGGGTGCTTTTTCAACCATGGCTCCATGGACCAAAGCTCTGGAGTTGCTTGATGCTTGCTAGAACCTTCAGGAGGATGGTTATAGCAGTGTGCTAGGATGAACTCTTATTGGAATGAATCTGCCTAATCCAGCATTTAAAATGCCTTCCCAACCTGAGCTGCAGTTACTGTGTCCGATGAGTAGAGGGCAGCATCGAAGCTTAGGTCAAAGAGGGGTGTAGGGCCAGGTTACCAGATTTCATTTCGGTGTCTGCTTTCCATTTCAGAGTTTCTATATTTATTTTTGTGTTTAGGGGAGTGCTACCTGCTGCCTTATGGCTGCTTCAAGGTGTTTGAACATTATACATTAAAGCAAAACAACATAAGGAAAACACATCACGTGGCATAACGTGACTTAACCCGATAGTATAAGTGGAAACCATCATGATGTCCACAAGAAAAGCCAAATAAGAGGGGATGAATAAGTACATACACATTCAAGTGTAAAACAAGCAATACTCACTCTATATGACAGCATTGCCACTGTGACACATCTTCCACAACAATATGTCAGCATTGCCCCACGTGTAAACACATGCACATACACATGTGGATATACATGTCCACATGATACACACACAGATACATTGTACTTACCTGTCTTCCTAAGCCCTCTCACTCGGTCTCTCTATTCATATTTTGCGTTCACTGCAAACTTCATTCCAGGAACCAGGAAGACTTTAGAACTGCAATTTTCGGTGCCCAGGGCATGCAGGCATTAGCATTTCCAAGGATCTTGCATCTTCAGAGCCCAGGTCTACTATTCAGCTGCACTGTGAGGAGGAGGAGCATGAATGCACCCTCGGCCTGGAGTGACCCAGTCAGCCTTTCGAAGGAGCCATGTGTGGCTGGGATAGGTTTACACCTCACACAGGAGTGGCACATTGGGCCGCCATGGGAGCATAGGATTCTTGCTGAGAGACAGACAGAGATAGAGAGAGAGAGACAGGGGTAGGAGGGTGCGAGAGAGTGTCTGTTCCTATGTGCTTCTCTCGCCATGCTTTGGTCGGCCGGCTCCACCATAAAGGGCCCTGCAAATTCTGGGCATCTGCTTCTCGCCAGTATCATAGAGTTAAGTTAATACAGTCCTTTCCCATGCACCATCCCCTTACATCAATCAAAATAGCAGGTGCACCTCTGTTGAGCACTGACTTCCACTCATCATGATTCCGCACAGCAAATGGCCGGCAGTGACACCAGTTTAGCATAATTCAAGCTTGGCGTGGTATCTGTGGTGTCACGTGCCCAGGTAGTTCCGGGTCACGTGACACGGGAAAAATAAAGGTACCACCGGAACTGGCGTCAGAACGCCAGTCCGGGTTTATGCACCCCAACAGAGTGGTCGTGTCTTATTTTGCCTTGCGCGCTGCGCGCCATCGCGGGCCCATCAAGGCCCATCTCTGGATGTCGGGTCTGCATGCTGACCAGCAGACCGACATCACACTGGCGACGAGGCCGTGGAACGGTCCACACTGAATCAGCCATCCAAGACATCAAGGCCGCGCGGCCCCAATGGTGCGAAGCCGCGTACCTATTCGCACTGCACCCGCGAGACGAAAAAACGCAGGAACAACCTCCGTGTACCACACGTTTATACGCGGATGTGGGTGTGCCCCAACTGCATGCTCACCACCGGAGCAGAACGAGGCCGGGGGCCGTCAGCGACATCACGGGAGAAAGAAACCGTGGACAAATGTCATGCTCCCCTTCGCGAAATGGCAGTCGGCTGTGAATTCCCGGACGAAGAATTCGCAATCCGTCTCCAAATAATCAATGGCATATCCTCGGAAAAGCTGAGAAGAGCTATACTCTCAGAGAAGAACATGCGCCTGTCTCGCATCCTAGAAATGGCGCGACTCCGTGAACAGACAGAGGACCAAGTTGCAGTGATCGAGGCAGCAATCCAACGACTCCCGATTGACAACCCCAAGCCAACAGAAGACGTCGCAGCCATATCCAAACACCAGAACACTCGCGCAAAATATGGCCAGAAAACACACATGCCGCAAGAAGAAAATAAAGCGTGCAAATGGTGCGGCGGCCCATGGCACAAAGGAGAGTCCTGCCCGGCATGGGGGTCCACGTGCAGAAAATGCAACCGTCTCAATCATTATGCTGCAGTCTGCCTGAACCCGCCAAACCGAAACGACAAGGAGACTCCCTCCCGACTGACACAAGAGCGCCAGAAGAAGTTTGCACCAAGAGAATCTTCATACCAACATAACCGGAAAGGAAAAGCCAGAGCCGTCGACCATTCGTAAAGACCCTCTGACACGAGCGATAGTGACGACAGTGACAACAGCATATCCCCTGAGAGGAGGGAGAGACGGAAGAAGGGGAACAAAAGAATACACCGAATGCACCTCATATCAGCCGTCGAACCACACTGATCACGACAAAGGAAGAGGCCGTTGTGCACAGTCATTTCCAACGGTGAGCCACTGAAAGTAGTCATCGACACTGGTGCAACGGTGAACGTAATGCCAGCAACAGCCTTCAGCAAACTTCACCCAAAGCCCACACTCCACAAGAAGAAAGTCCGGCTGTACGCATATGGATGCAAGAAACCTCTACCTGTGAAAGGATCCTACAAGTCCGATTTCACCCACAAAAACACTAACTGCCGGGCGCGCATCTATGTCGTAGATGCCGGCTGTGAGACGCTACTTAGCTGCAGGACGGCAGAAAAACTAAAGCTGATCCATTTTGCATTCGACCTCCAACACAACGAACTCGATGACCTACTACAACAACACAAGAAACTATTCCAAGGCATAGGGTGTCTAAAAGGCCGAACCATCAAACTGCACATAGACCCCACCATAGAACCAAAGGCCGTACGACACTGACGGATACCATTTCACCTGAGAGAAGCAGTGGAGAAAGAACTGGACAAACTTGAAGAAGCAGGAATAATAGAAAAAACATCAGGACCGACTCCATGGGTGTCTCCCATGGTAGTGGCCCAGAAACCCAAGCAACCTAACGCAGTAAGAATCTGCATAGACATGAGACTTCCCAATGCAGCGATCGGAAGAGAACTCCACATAACCCCAACGATAGATGAGCTCATTGTTGACCTCACAGGTGCCACCCTATTCAGTAAACTTGACCTCAGATCCGGCTATCACCAGCTCAGATTAGCCAGAGAATCCAGATATATCACCACATTCTCTTCTCACCTCGGCCTAATGAGATACAAACGGCTCAACTTCGGGATATCGTCAGCCGCAGAGGTATTCCAACACGAAATTCGCAGGGTCATCACAGGCCTAGACGGCACCACGAACATCAGCGACGACATTCTTGTGTACGCGCCATACGATAGAGAACACCACAAACGCTTAGCAGCAGTCTTGGGCAGACTAGAAGAAGCAGGTCTAACGCTAAATTCAGAAAAGTGTGAGTTCGCGAAGGAGGAGCTGTGTTTCTTCGGATACATTTTCAGTGCCAAAGGGGTATTCCCTGACCCGGCCAAAGTCAACGACATAAAAAACACAAAAGCTCCCCAGTTTGCCACTGAGGTGAGAAGTTTTATGGGAATGGCGACATACTGTGCGCGTTTCATTCCAGACCTCGCCAACATCGCAAGCCCACTCCGAGAACTGACCAAGAAGGACTAAAAATGGGAGTGGACAGCAACACACCAACAGGCATTCCAACAAATTAAGGACACATTGTCAGCATCAACAAGCATGGCGTTTTTCTACGTAGAAAGGCACACTGAACTCCTTGTGGATGCCAGCCCGGTCGGCCTAGGGGCAGTGCTAACCCAAACAGACAATGAAGGAAATGTGTTCTCCATCGCATTCGCCAGCTGAGCACTCACCAAACCCGGCAGAACTTTGCACACATAGAGAAAGAAGCCCTAGCTATTCTCTGGGGATGCCGTCATTTCAAAGTATACCTGCTAGGAAAGCAAGCGAAAGTCTTCTCGGATCACAAGCCCCTGATCCCGATATTCCGAGGGTCTGCTCCCCATCCACCAGCACGCATTGAAAAATGGATGCTGCAGCTGCAGCCCTATAACATTGAAGTTGACTATCGCCCAGGGACAGACAACCCAGCTGATTACTTGTCCCGTCACCCGAGGCCTGCCACGGAAGGAGAACAACGCCATGCAAAAGAAACCGATGAACATGTATGTCACGTGATTGCATGCGCCCAACCAAGAGCCCTAACACTACAAGAGGTAGCGTGTGAGACAGAAGCAGACCCCATCCTGCAGCACACCACTGCTGCCATCCAGTCGGGCAACTGGAAGAATTACCTTATGTCCATAGCTCAACGCACCACATCAGCTCAGGCAAAACTCAGTGCACTATTCGGAATCCGACATGAACTATCTGTCGCCCCTGACGGAGTGCTCCTCAAAGGACACCGCATTATGCTACCAGCATCGCTTGAGGAGAGAGCCCTCCGGCTAGCCCACAGTGGACACCAGGGCATCGTCAAAACAACGGCATACCTCAAGTCCAGAATGTGGATGCCCAACATACAACAAAGAGTAGTTGAGCTGGTGGAATCCTGCGCGGCCTGCCAAGCTTCCAGGAGACCAGAAAGCCCAGAGCCCATCAGCAGCGCTCCAAGAAGTAACAAACGGTGGGACGCGGTTAGCATGGATCACTGCACAATTGCTGGCGAAGGATATTAACTCGTGGTGATCGATGAGTTCAGCAGATATCCAGAGGCAGAACACGTGGCGTCCACTAACGCAGAGACCACAATCCTCACACTAGAAAAGATCTTCGCAACACACAGGATCCCAAGAAAAGTGAAAAGCGACGACGGTCCATCCTTCACCAGCCAGGAGCTACGCAAATTCTTTAAAGACATAAATGTAAAACACCAACGAAACACCCCCAGATGGCCCCAAGCGAACGGGGACGCAGAAAGATTTATGGGGTCGCTCAATAAAGTAATCCGCATTGCCAAAGAAAAAGGACATCCGTGGCTGAAAGCCGTGTATCGGTTCTTAAGGACACACAGACAAACCCCACACTCATCTACAGGCATCAGCCCTGCTGCCCTCATGCTCGGAGTACCCATACAGGCAGAACTCCCAATACACCCTCAGTGGGTAGCTCCCGAGCCAGACATCCCGGCTATAGACGCCATGAGACTAAAACGGAATGAACAAAAAAGCATCGCCAGGAGAGCCTGCCACAGAGAGCTGACACCAGGCGACACTGTCATCTTCAAAAATCGAGCGACACCCAAGAAAATGTCCCTCAATTTTGAGCTCCAACCCTGGACGGTCAGTACAACGAACCACAGCATGGTCACCGCCACCCGAGGAAGTGAGACAGTGACAAGAAACGTGTCACACTTCAGGAGAGTACCAGCTGAACTATGGGAAGAACGTCCAGAGTCCCCGAGAAGAGAAGCGACAACGACACACACGCTTTGCGACGAAACGCCACCTAGAACTCAGACCCCACCGAGAGTGTCCGAAGCACCACACCAGCAAGAAGACCAGGAGGAAGTCGTAGCTCCGAGAGCAGGCACACCCGAGAGAAGAATAAGCAGATACCACTTGAGAGAAAAACCCAAACCTTCATCCCGTCTCCAAGGATACGTAGTAGACGGAGTATACATACAGAGAACCCTGCCAAAGTAGACTCTAAATATGTAAAGAATACTTCACCCAGTTGTGACAGTTGATGTTTTAACAGTTGTGTAAACATCTCCAAGTTGGGGAGGAATGTGGTGTCACGTGCCCAGGTAGTTCCGGGTCACGTGACACGGGAAAAATAAAGGTACCACCGGAACTGGCGTCAGAACGCCAGTCCGGGTTTATGCACCCCAACGGAGAGGTCGTGTCTTATTTTGCCTTGCGCGCTGCGCACCATCGCGGGCCCATCAAGGCCCATCTCTGGTTGTCGGGTCTGCATGCTGACCAGCAGACCGACATCACAGTATCTGGCGAAGTGAGTATTTATAACGGAAACATTGAGAATACGTTTAGACCACTCATGAATCACTGGCGTCCAATAGCATTGACCTTTCGCTGAGCATAACTCTGTGCATCCTGCAGTCAAGCCTGCGATCGAGTGCTGAAAAATAACATTTTACTGGCATTCCGTGTTGTTTTTCCCGTGTCCTTCTCGATGTTTCCACTGCCCTTCCTCTGAGATCAGTCGTTCTTTATCTGCATTCTTCCATGCTGGCCTTAGTCCAGAGGAGACTCGGTACACAGAGTTGACAAAATTGTGTGGCCATGTCCTTTATTCGAAAAAGTGTCTAAAAACGCTAGTCTTTTTTAAAGTCATGTATGCCACAGTCAGTCTAAATTATTTTATAATACCTGGTTCTTTTGCTAAATTGAACTGCGGGATCACAAAAGGGAACCGTCTTTGGTATTATACCACAATAAAAGGTATTTACTGTGTTTTAAAAAGCATGCAATTTGGAGCTCATTTCAACCCCCTTATTAAAAGCGAACCTCGGAGAACACAGCAGGTTTATTAACTAATTAACCAATATTAAAAGATCTTACACAGTTGCACCACAGGTAGTTGGCCATCAGACTACAGCACTATTTAAACAGATCCTTTGCGCGACGCTGCTGTTGAAAGAAAATAATGACTCCTTTCATAGTTCATATACGAATACACAACAGTAAAAACAGAAAACGCCCATTGTCTTTTAACAAGTAGGAAGAATGATATCAAAGTGTAGCAGAATCACGTTTGTACTAATTTAGTTGGAGGCAAAAACAAGTGCTAAAAACTTCTGAATTATAATAAGCATTAAGCAAGCAACCTACAAGAAGTTGAACTGCTAGAATGAATAACTAGTTAATAAGTAAATTAGATAACTAGTTATAAACTGATATGCATAGTATAGATATTAATCACCAATACAATCAGCAATTTAAGGTGAGATTTAGTTTGAGCCATTGGGGATACATTGGGGATACATTTTGTTTGAGCCATTGGGGACACAGCGAGATACCGGCAAACAGTATTAACGTTTCCGCCACCTGATATCCCGGCATTACTGGGATATTACAGGCGGTGGGAATACCAGTAATTTCCCATTCCATGGCATCCCATAGGACTCCATGGGGGGAATTGCCGGTATTTCCGGGACCGGTAATACCGGTGTCGGAAATACCATCTGTTTTACCACCAGCTCTTGGCTGGAGATAAGTCAGATACTCCCCCACCCCCACTGGCAACTGGCAAACTTGTAGTTTGCCGGTCCGGAAAAGTGCTGGTAAATGTTATTACTGGCACTTAAATTCCAGACCAGCAAACTTATAATGAGGCATTGGGCCTCATTACGAGCATAGGGGTAGCCGTGCCTGTATGGCAGGCACGGCTACCGCCATGCTCGCTAACGGCACCGCCTCCCGCGATTGGGCAATAACCGGCCCATTACGAGATGAATGGGCCGGTAATTGCCCATTCGCGGGTGGTGGTATTGCCGGGCTCCCGATCCCCATTCTGCCCCATAGGGGCAGGGGGTGGGGAGCATGGCTGCGCCAGCACCGTTGATAATGTTGCCGGCGCAATTACATGTTATGCTCGCGGGTACCGCACAGCCCACCAGGTAAAACCTGTCAGGAACCCATGAACAGAACTCGTAAAGCAGCGGGACGGTATGAACGGTGCTGGTGCCTTATCGGCACCGTTCATACGTCACCGCCAGGGTCATAATGAGGCCCATTGTTTCTAATTTATACATGTGAAACATTGGCCAATTTGCATAGAATGCAACACACTTCTGTACCGGCGGGGCAGAGCCTCGACGGCCTTGATGTGCATTGGATGCAGTCAGCACAGCCCGTGGCTGTGCACTGTAGCTCTAAGTGGCCCATTATGGAAAGAAAGATCAGTTGCCAAGCACCGCCATACTTATATAGAAAGATACAGTGCATTTTGACAGAGTACGGTTGCACCAAAAATAGTGTTTGTTCTGGGTGCGCACACTTGCTGACAGCATAGCTCAAGACACACTATAATTATCTATGTGGATGCACCCAAACTACATTTAGAATGGGAGCAGTCTGGTACTGCAGGGCCAGAAGGGAGTACCACCAGAAAGTCCCTGCAAGCCTCCTGCCCCTTCTTAACTGGCACCCGGGTTGTGTTTGCTCCGTTGCTTGCATCAAATGTTGGGTGGCAGATACTCAGGGTGCATTGCATGGCCAGATTTCCCATGATAATATAATACAATTCAAAGTCGAATGCATCTGCATTGTGGACATTCAACCGGAATAAACAATTGGCCATACAATAAAGAATTCAAGACATAATGGTGGGGGAGGACCAAAACCCAACCCCTCAGAAAGGCTTTGGCAGACTGGAAGTTATCATATGATGTTGTAGAGGAGCAGCTGTGTACATCAGCAGGAGAACTCGTCCCCTACCTGCCCTGTATTGGAGACATGAGATTGTGCCTTGCCTAACACCAGCTATTGTACCAATACCGCAGCGAGTACTTGAAAGAAGATACCCATTGAGACAACCCTGTCGAATATACCCTTGAAGTGATGACAACCTGCAGGACGAACTCCCTGAAGCAATATGAGAAAGAACTAAGCAAATGACTGATGACGTCATAAGAAAGTGTGCACCACATCTCGAGATATTGACTGAAGATACTGGGCCTCATTACAGGTTAGCCGGTCCGGATTTAACAGTGCCGTTAAAGTCGTACCAGCACCGTTTTCTGGACCAGCTAACGACGAGTTCTGTGGCCGTGTAGTGTTACACCTGCCAGGTCTGACCTGAAAGGCATAACGCCACCAGTCACAGATGGACACGGAAACACTGGCACGATTACTGCATAGTGCCTGTGTTTTGGCAGCCACCATTCCCGTGGAATCCTATGAGACTAATGGGGAGTAACACAATGCCAGCACTCGACTTACCGGATCACTCGGGCAGTAATGCCCAGGTAGTTCCAGCAAGTCTGTCACTGAAAAGTCTCCACGAGTCTGGCGGCAGCCTTTCGGTTTTACCGGCACGGCTACCGCCAGACTCGTAATGAGGGTCAATGTATGGATCCTGAAGAAGCTAATGATGAAGTAAAGAACCGAGTGAACTCTCAAGTTTAAAAGAAGAAGATTACACGTGCAGAAAATGTTGCAGAAAACAAAAGTTCAATGAATGTACAGATTTTGAAACACAATGTAGAACAAGTTATCATAGAAGCTAGCTATGAGTACTGAATAGAATGCGTCTGAAGCCATTGTACAGAGACTGGACATTGGTATCATGAATTAAGTAAGCCAGAAACAATGAAGGGAGAGTGGAAAACTGTGTCACAGCAGAAAAATCGGCACATGGAGCTGCATGGCAAGGTTGTCTGGCCTAAAGTCAAGACCATAGAAATTGAGGTGCGCTATCTACTCTGAAGAAGAACAAATGTGCAGAGGATGAACCTTCTCATGTTAAGGTGCTAGAAAGAACACAAAGGAAGCCACATTTTAATTCATTTAGAGCATTTAAAAGCTGCAAAATGAACCAGCTCGTGGTCTCCGTGGTCTCCTGTCACGTGAGCCAAGGATGGAAATAGAGCTTGAAGTTCCAGACACGATGGAGAGTGCCCTCACTCCTGTGCATTCCCAAAGACTAGAATACTCTACAAGGCCAAGTACAAAGACAATTTCATGGCAGAAGGCATGGGTGATGAGAGATGCAAGGCTTATTGGGTATGAGGTGGCTTCATGTCCTATCTCCCTGCACCTGGGTCTGGGCTTACGTGCTGCTAAATGAACCGAATGTTCCAGATATGGCACACGTGTGCCAACCAATAGTATTATTCCATAAAACCAAGGACCTTATATTTTGTAAGAACAATGAGAAACCGTGCACCAAATGTTTCTAAAGTGACATGTTTTGAGAGGTATGCATAAATTGTCCACCTGATAAAGGACAGCCAATAACAATTCTAGCTCCTATACAAATGTATAGCTAGATGTTTCCCTTAACCAATCCCAACCCTTTATCGGGTTTTCTATTGCCACGTAGTATGCCGTCACTTTGACGTGTATTCCATATAAGAATTGTATTTCTTGTGGAGATCATTGGGAGACTGAGCATACGTCCGTTGATGTTTATTGTAACCTTCCTGTTTTAGACAGTGCTTTGCCATATTCTTGAGTTGGTTCGGTTCTTTGGACTCAGACCTATTGTGGTGTAATCCCATCCATTATCATATGCATGTTCCAAAGGGCCATAAGCTCAATGTCATAACAGAAAATAGATACTAATGACAGACTAGATTGAAATTAGAAATTAATGAGTTCATTGTTTTGGCAGGAGGTAGGATAAGTGTGCTGGAAGATCTGGTAGCATGTTCTCGAATGTTCAATTGTTTCAGGTGACCTGTGACCTAGGTATGGAGGGTGAGGCAGGTTAGTTCCAGTAAGGTGCAGGTGTGAACAGGCAATAGGGGTTATCTTAGTTGCATACTGTATGTCCTTGCTCAAATGAGGAAAGGCCCTCTTTGTAATGCATGGCCAAAACATATTTGGGCACACTTTTGTTATCACTGTAATGCCAACATATTCCACCAGGAGGGCAAATGGCAAAGTATGAAAGGGACAGTGTCTGGCACTTTCAGTAATTCAGCCCCAAGTGTGACACAGTAGGCACGATATCTATCATGTTAGATAACAATCAAGGCAATACAACACAGCTCACCACTGCAAAAATGAATGGTGATGTGAAGAATACAACTGAAAAAAGTGACTAAACATCAAAAGTGCAGATATGAATACAGACACTCGGAGCATTGTTCACTGTGCAAAAATGTGTGTTTTATAATTATTTTCAAGTGACGGAACATTGTGTTTTTAACAGGGGCCCAAAGTGAAAGTATGTATGCTAGAGCGAGCAGACCTATGCCTGAGTATGTCACAGCAGAGATCAGTGATATAATAGAAGATACATTGAACAGGTAGTGGATGGCACAGACAAAAATGGCGTTTTTATGTACCATGAATAGGAACACAGTTTACAATATATACAAATAGTTGCATGGTGGAAAAGGATGCAGCCATGGAGGGTAAATAAGAAGGTCTGATACATATATGCGACTCTGGGGCTCCTTCTAACTATATGAGGTACAGTATTATGGCAGTTGAAGACTTTGTCAGTCTGCAGATCCCCTTGGCGAGAGGCACAGAGTGCCATTGGTGGGGAGCCAGCAGGGTGAACGAATGGAAGCATTTCTGAAGAATGTTTGGATTTTCATTTTGACCAGACGTTGCATACATGGAAAACAATATAGGCGACAGAGGTAGTCCTGGGATAGGTTGCCTTTACAAAAGATTGAGGATGTCTGGTAATGGTTACAAGGTTGTTAAGAAGGTCAAGTAATGGGATATAGAAACCTGTGATATGGGCAAGGACAGGCATAGCTATCACACATACAGCCTCATTACAAGCGCGGCTGTGCAGGGAAAAAGTGGCAGTAATTCAGTTACGACACTTTTCCCGCACTGCCAAATTACAAGTTTAACGGAATTTCCACCGGCAGAATTAGCGAGTGATAATTCTGCCGATTTCTGGAGGAAATTCTGCCGGTGGTAATTCCACCAAAAATCCCCAGACTCCATAAATGGGGACTAACAGGAGGAAATTCTGCAGGTGGAAATTCCACCAAAAATCCCCATGGGACCAAGTGGTGGTAACGGTAATTCCATTTGGCGGTATTCCAGTGTATTCACTGCCAGAATACCACCAACCTCACAATGAGGCCCAACGTTTAGGCTTACTGCTGTAAAATATACTATTATACATATTGATTTATGACTTATGAAAGCAGTAGTGTGGATAGGTTGACTGGGGTCATACATGCATAAGTATAAATTCAAATATGAATTCCTGGAAAAATATACAATCTCTTCTGCAGTATGAAAATTCAAATGATCAATGATTGTCTAAGAGTCGATTTACAAGAATGAAAACCCCATTCCTTTTCTCTGATGTCATCGACAAGTGTTGGCATCAGAGAATATACTGGGTTCACAGAGAATTGTTTCACATTAAACTGTTGAATGCAATTTGATTCTATCATGGACAGAGATACAAAAATGTTTGTTAAGGCTAATTTAGCTACATTGTCTAAAGGCCTGTGTTTACTGACAAAGCTTTCAATTTGCAGAACAACATATAGTCATTCATTTAAAAGGTCAAACAAGCATCAGATCAGAAAATTGAAATCGACAATAATCATCACTTCATTTTAAATCAAAACCACCTAGTTTCAATGCATCATTATTTTGAAAAATGACATTGGTTATTTAAAATACATAATTTTCTTGAAAATGAATGGGAGGAAATAACCTCCTTCCTACTCGAGTTTGAAGGATTGAAAACTCTATTCAGTATTTTTCTTTGATATAATTTTCAAAGGTCAAGAAGTTGGTGAATCACTGCAGATCTGTGAGTCATGTTGTACACAATGCCCACAAACCCATATATAAACTACCACTGTGGAAGCTCAGGGAATTAATGAGTACTTGGCAGCTATCAGAGAACAACAGGCCTTGTGCAACGATAGATTTTAGAGTATTCTATTTTAAATACAGAATTCCCCCAAAATACTTTAAATTGCTATTTGGGGACAATGCACTGTGGTTATTATATCCACTTTTGGTTTGTCTTTTATAAAGGCATAGGGCAGGTAGGGGCATTAACAGCTTCAGGCAACTCAACCAGGCAAGTTCTTCTTTTCTATATGTCCCCTGCTTGCAAATTCCTCTCCGACAAATGTGTTCTAGCACCTTGAAGCATCTCATGTACAAGATGGAATTACGAATAAAGATCTCAGACCAAAATAACTGGACAGACTCAGAGAATATGCCAAAGAAGGACTTTATTAGCAAACATGGAATAAGGTAGGGCAATCTGGCGAAAAACTGGCTGTAGTTCGCACACTGACACCCAAACCTGTTTATACAAAGGTTTTGTACCCTAATGTATGTCAGCTAGGATGTCATCCCACATGGAAAACTGTAAAACCGATTGAAGGGAGGGATTGGTTAAGGGGAATTATGTACCTATAGCCTAAGTAAATGTTATTTACATCATTGGTTGCCTCCTATCTATTAGGCACGCCTTAAACCAACTATAAATACACATAATACTGATTATAGTGGACAAATGGCAGAGGATTGGCCTTTGCAACATTGTTTAGCATGTTGCTCATAGACACTCTGATTGGTTGGCATACCCTACCAACTTTCGGCTTGTTAGCAGCAAGTAAGCAGAATGGACCGTAGGTGCCTAGAATAACGTCAGACTACTCCCTACTTTCCCAATTAGTCCATCATCTCTCAACAGGCCAGCCTTAAGCCAAGGCTTCTCCTTTGCAGTTGACCTTGCAGCCTGTTGTTTATTCTAGGACTTTTGAGGGAGTGTAGGTACAACATTATCTTCATCTGGAGCTTAGTGAATATCCCTAATTTTAGACTTCTGAATCACGTATGAGGAGACCACAAATTTGTCCATTTTGACCTTCTATTTACTGCTATTTGATTCAATTATGCTGTGTGTCATCACTCCTCTTGGCCTCTAGAGACTTTCTCACTCCAACTTGCATAGGATTTCCACACGTTTAATTGCCCAATACTTGGCTAATCTAAGAGAAATATGTACTACGTAAATGGCTTATCCATTTGACTCCCACGTGTGCCTTGCAATTATTCCTTGAAGTAGCATCCTTGACCAGCCCAATAAACTCCTCCTTATTCCTCTAACAAAGCTGTTTTTCCAGCAGCCCTGGTCTGTCTCTGAGGTAGCTTAATTGCTTTTAAAACAAGTCTGGCGTCCATCTTTCAATCATGGCCACTCTGTATTTGCATATCATTTCAGTGTGTCTCAGTATCTTTCCTTCATGACGTCACTCTGCCCCGTCAGATTTCACTATGATGTCCAATGGTGTGTGCTGACATCATTCCACCCTTTCAATGCAAGAGTAAATTCGATACAGTTGTCTGAGGGCATATCATCTCTCATACACTCGATATGGTACAGGGATGATACCTGGTGTTCTGCAGAGGGCTCTTTTCCTGCTTTTCCAATATGATGGAGATGAGGGGGCAGGAGCTAGGGATGATGTGTCCACCTGCTCCTCTACACAATATGTGTTTTCTTTTGTAGCTGCAAATATACAGTTATTAAAATGTGTATTTTTTAACAATTCACACATTTAACATACTGGGCCACTAAGTTTGAGGGTAAGGTTGAGGATTTAGCTCCAGCATAAAGATGGAGGTAAATCCTCCACCTTATCACCAAAATGTGGCTAATTCGCCAGAATTACCACTTGCAAAATTCCTGCCAGCTACAATTCTGCCAAACTCCCGCTAGAGTCCAGTGGACTCTAGAAATGGGGATTAACACTGTCCTACCACCACTTGTAATCCCAATGTAACTCCACAGGACAGGTGGCAATAAGAGTAATTGGCCCTCCTTCCGAGGTTGGTGCTAGTCATGGCGCTATTAGCGCCATGACTCCATCATTACCGGTACCGTGTCCGCCCTCGTTCAATGGGGACTTACCAGTCTAGTCCGACCTTTGCGGGACCGGTAAATCCCCATTGAAAATGTCAATCCTCATTCCCATTTGAGCCCCTATAGGGCTCAATGGGAATGGGGAGGGTGCTAATAACGGTACCGTAAATTACGGTACCGTTATTAGCTCTGAAGTACCTTTATCGATCATGTCCATAACGCCTGGTAAAAGCAGGCGTTAAGGACGGGGCCGCAAAGGGACCTTGTAGTAGGGCGCAAAGGGATTACCGGCACCGATGTCCTTAACGGTGCCCGGTATCCCTTTGCGCCCTACTCGGAATGACCCCCATTGAGTTTGGCAGTAATTTGTCAATAATTTGCCAGTTTTACCACCTAATTACCACCAAACTGGTAATGAGGCCCACTGTGTTTGTAATGATGTGATAGAGAGCACTTTCCTGAATTCAAATCTACTCTAGTTTGCTAAACAAGCAAATGACATAAAGGTTAGAGCTGATAACGTGTCCTCATTAACTGGTGCCTTAAATTGCGTTTCTTTCAAGGTTGTGGATTACATGTTTTGTTGGAAGCATGTATTAACAGAAACATGTGCTAAAAATATTCACTTAAAGGAGTGATTTTCATGAAGCAGACACATAATGGATGATGCTGTATTCCTCTGTTTAGTTGAGGGTTAAGGTTTTATGTGGATATCTGTTCTTTTGAAGCAGCCTTTTACAGGATAAGAAGACTTCTAACGTATGGCCTGGCCCCCCTCATAACCGGAGTAGGTGCATTAAAGTTCAGGGAATGGAATCTAATGATGTTGTTTTCCATGTATTTTTCCATGCAATACCCTTTAATCTGCATACCCACATCTGTGTCTGTTCATCTATATTAATGGGTTAGTTACTGATTAATGGGGTTTGTTTCATGGAAAGCTGATTTCTGTGCCTCCTTCTTTGAGAGCTAATCTCTGGATAAACATAGGCCAGGTTTTTAAGATGTATGACTGCATTTGCCATTTTAAAGTTACGTGCAGAAAACAAATGTTCTTTGAGTATTTCTCACTGGTAATGGGAATTTACTATTGTAGGCTTCATCAACAAGTTTAATTCAAATTATATTATTCATGCTGTACATTCTGGATCTTCTCACAAAATAATACAATTTATATCAATCTGAGGATGGTTCATATGAAATGGCTGAACAAACAATATTTGCATCAGGTATTTTGCAGGAAAAGAAACACTTCATCCGGTTACATTTAACATTATAGGGATGCAACTTCAAGCACAATGCACCTTGTTTCAGTTGACACATTAAACATATTCAAATAAACATGACATGTGATCATATCACCCAGGCATTGATTGCTCGTCACTGGCTCCCAGCATTGTCTCGGATTGACATCAAGTCACTGTCCTTCAACATAAAAACTTCTAGGACACCAGCACTTCTGATGACATCTATAAATCAGAGTTTATTCCTTTCAGGCACTCCAGATCGGAACCCCATATCACCCACTTGCAGAACCCTTGTTGTGTTGACTTTTAAAAAACAATATTGAGGAAAAACTAAACAATTTAGGGGCTCCTGCATGCATTAACCTTCCATGGCCCCAACACCATAGAGAAGCACTTTCACGTCGTGAAATAAATGCATAATTTCCTGTTTAGAAAAATAAAACGCTTGCACTTGTCTCCTGATTCTCCTGGGTATGGGTCAGTGGTTCTCCATCTACCTCCTGAAAATCCTGTTCTTAGCCCTTTCTCTCTACCCCCTCCAAGAGCTGATCACGAATCTATATTGGCTCTATTTGCCCTTCCCATGCTCTTCCATGCCTCATTTTACCTGATTGTTTCCCTTTGTAGATTGTATGCTCCTATTGCACTTTGTAATATTCTCACTTTAGGTGCCTAATCTGATTTCCTTTCATGGCTGTTTAAACATCATTTTTCCTCTCACTCTATGCTTTGGAAGCACCATACATTGACTTGTCACAGTTTGTGCATTACAAATCTAACACTATAATAAAAGGCCAGATCTATGTTTGTCCCTGCATGTTTGTCCGCTGCAGTAGCTGTGCCTGTTATCACCACTAGAGCGAGCTGTTGCATTAAGATACATACAGACAATGCCAATTCACAATGCCAATTCACATAGCCTCATCTGTTGTCACCACTAGAGGGTGCTGTAGATTTAGGATTGATAGTGGCCCTACTGTGTCAATGAAAATCTGCACTTTGGCCCATGTACACGGGCCTGTACACTAGTCACTCATGAATAAATAAATAATAAAAACATACAAATAATGCACGCCTTTCATGAACACAGAGACTGCGCTTCCTTTGTGTTACTTATGTGTCTGGTGATCTGCCAGGTAGAACATGCAGAAAGGTTTTCCAGCAGACAATTTTGTCATCTCACAAGAGCTCCAAACTCTGTGAAGATCATAACAGGTGTGTCCACCCACACACTCCTTGGTCCTCATCACCATGCTTCTATTGAGGTCCTAGAGATCGCTCTGGCATCACATTGGCACACTATTCTCCCATTAGTACCCCATGAAAGAGGTCTGGTCCCAGTTACGTCTCTTGTGTATCTACAGCCTATTATGGTTAAACCCATTAAGAGATCCTTAGTCTAAGCCTGTATGGACAAACATAGCCAAACACAAACCATCTGGCTGTCTTATACATTGGAAGTGGAACTAAGTAACTACGTGCATTTTAGAATGTGTGAAGGTGAGAAGGTGCAATAGTCCAGTTACATCACCCTAAAAACACTTGAATAGTATGGCTATCCAATTTCTTCTCTCCCTTTACTGTCTCCATCATACTTTCCCTTGGGATCAAAACAGGTCAGAACTTGGACCTGTAATTAGAGTGGACCTAGGCCCAATTACACCAGGTTCCAGCAAATAGCCAGCAGCCACTTAGAGCCACTCCTAGACCCATTCAGAAAATTTTTAAAACATACATAATCTGCTGAGACATTAAGCACACGCATCTGTGCAGTCCACATTCACACCAGAAAACTGTGTCTGCTTAGGTCCCCCATTTCCCCCAATTTGAACTGTACCCCTTAGACCAGTGTGCTTTGGTGCCCTTATTACCCTATGGGTCTTGAGTCCTGTTCTAAAAATGTTTCTAACATTGTTCTTGACATTGAATGCTCCCCACGCAAATGGGTGCGTCATGCTCCAGTCACCCCTGCCCTCACTCACGAGTCATGAGTTGTATGTTCGCCGAAGCAACGTTTTTTTGCCTCTTACCCTTGTGTTTGATGTTCCTGGTGTCTAATGAACATGGCCCATTTTTGGTTTGTTTTGTGTTTTGCTTTCTCCCCTGCAAAGATGGAACAGATTGCAATGATGTATTACAGTAGTCAACCCATCGTAAGGATGACAATGTTTTATGACAAATTCAGTGGCCAGGTTCCCTCCACCTGTGTGCACATCGTCATCCTTTGTCACTCTCTCTGAGGCCATAGTATTGACCGCATAATGATGAATGGGTTTGGGGACAGAGTGCTAGGACAAGGTGCTTAAAACATTAAAGGGCTATATAAATTCAATAAAATACAAATCAATTGCCATTTTATGTTTGTTGTATTTTGCTTGTTCTCATGTAAAGCACTTTGGATTAAAGGGCTATATGAATTCCATAAAATACAAACACAAAATACAAAACACTTGCTTAGACCCACCCTTAATCGTAACAGCTGTGTCATGAACAGGTTTTTAACTTGTATTCTAATGTGGCTATTTTCAGAGACAAACCCCTAACTGGTGAACCTGTTGGTTCTTTGGCCTCAAGAGCTGGAATGTGTGCTTCGGATATGTGTGACATATGACCCTGCTCTTTCCATTGTTTCCCACAGAGCAGATTTATGTTAAATAACTATTAGAATTGTGTAATAAACTACATTCAGAATAAACTGTTTCTAATTGCAGGGAGTAAACGATCGAGACACTCATTGCCGCATACTTCTGTCGGAGGTCAAGCAAGAACAGTATTGTCCTCAACAGTGCTTAATTTAAAAAAAATAATAAATGGCAGGGTCAAAATATTTTCTAGCACTCCTGTGACACTGCGGGTTGGCAATTCCCCACCACTGCTGCTCCCCATAGTGTTGACATGTTTCGGGTTACACTACACCTTGCACCTGCTCATTGTGGTTGATGTATGTGATCTAATGGCCCTTTGGAACGTGCATATGTAATGGATGGGATTACAGCAGAATAATTCTGAGGCCAAATAACCGGACAAACTCACGAAGATGGCAAGTTACTGTTTTATTAACAATTATCTAAAACAGGGAGGTTACAACGATCATCACCGGATGTACGCTCAGTCTCTCAATGATTTCTACAAAAAAAAATACTTCATATACTCAACTATGCGTTGGAGTGATGTCATAGAACGTGGCAATAGTGAAAAACCTATCAAGGGTCGGGATTGGTTAAGGGAAACATTTAGATATACAATCATACAGGACCTAGGATTGTTACTGGCTGTCCTTTATCAGGTGGAAAATATATGCCTACCTCTTCAAACATGTCATTTAAGAAAACATAGTTACATTGTTATTCATTGGTCTTCTAAACTATAAGGTCCTTCGTTATATATGAACTAATACAATTAGTTGGCACACTTCTGCCATGTATGGAACATTTGGTTCATTTATCAGCACGTAAGCCCAAACCAAGGTGCAGGGAGATAAGGCATGAAGCTACCTCACCACCCAATTAGCATAGCATCTCTCGTCACCCATGCCATCTGCCATGAAATTGTCTTTGTACTTGGCCTTGCAGTGTACTCTTGTCTTGGGAAAGCACAGGAGAGAGGGCACTTGCTCTCGTGTCTGGAACTCCAAGTTCAAGCTTTATTTCCATCCTTGGCTCAAGTGATAAGAGACCACGATCTGGTCTGTTTTGCAGTTTTTAAATGCTCTAAATGAATTAAAAACTCAGCATACTTTGTGTTTTTTCTTGCCCCTTAATTTGACAAGATTCATCCTCTGTGCACTCCTTCTTCAGAATAGATAGCGGACCTCAATTTCTATGATCTTGACTTCAGGCCAGACAGTCTCGTCATGCAGCTCCACTAGCCTGCTATTCTGCTGTGACACAGCTTTCCATTCCCCCTTCATGGTTTCTGGCTTATTTATTTAATGATACCAATGCCCAGTTTCTGTACAATGGCGGCTTCGCCTGCATTCTATTGACTACTGATAGCTAGCCTATACGATGACTTGACCTAAATGTGTTTCAGCGTCTGTTCATTTATTGAACTTCTGTTTTCTGAAGCACTTAGAACGTGTAATCTTCTTCTTTTCCACTTTGATAGTTTGCTCGATTCTTTACTTCGTCATTTATCCTCTAGGATCCATACACTGCCTTCGATCAGTATCTCGGGATGTCATGCACACTTTCTTATGATGTCATCAGTTCAATTTCTTTGCTCTTTCTCATATTCCTTCAGGGAGTTCCTCCTGTAGGTTGTCTTCACTTTGATGGGAACATTCGATAAGGTTGCCTCAACAGGTACCTCCTTCCAAATACTCGCTGTGGTATTGGCACGATAGCTGGTGTCAGGCAAGGCATGGTCTCATGTCTCCAATACAGGGGAGGTAGGGGATCAGAATCACCTGTGGATGTATACTTCTGCTCCTCTACAGATGCCGTGAATACAACCATTTCATAATTAAAGTGAGTCTGAGACATTAAGTGCTGGGGCTCAAAGCTAGGTGCCAGGGTTGTGCACTTGCAATCACCCCCACAGATTGAGCACTGGTCTTCAGGATTTGGAGCTCATAATGGGCTGGTGAGGGTGCTGAGTCAATTTCAGGGTTAAACGTTAAGTTTCTATCAAAATGATGCCTTGTTCCTAGCAATGGAAGTGAGTGCTGAGGCTGAAGTCAAGGATGGCAGCCGATGGAAAGAGGTGTTGTGCATTTTTAGTGTTCCACACAAACTGATTTTGGTTCAGAGTATGCCTGATATTCCCCTCAAAGAAGAGGTTGTAGCACCCTTAACCCCTGCCCCCCATTATGTGCAGGTCTAAACATGTACAAAGGACTTGTGGCTCTCATTGGGTTTGAAATTATGCTTTAGGGCAGGGTTGTCCAACTGCAGGCCTCGAGGATCAGAAACATGTTATATTTTCAGTATACCCCTTATTAATATTCATGAAATAAATGTACATACACTGATTTAAATTATATGCACATTTCTTCACATTAACATTCATGAGGAATATCCTGCAAACCCATCAGGCATCCATCCCTTGAGGCCTGAAGTTGGACAACCCTGCTTTAGAGAGTGTGGCATGAATGAGAGAGTCAAGCTAAACAGCTCACCTCTTGGCATTGGCAGACAGTGTTCTATTTCACAACTAACTTCTGAGAATGGTGGTTGCTTTCAGAGTTTACACTTAGGTGAGAGTATAGCCAGGGCAATGGCCAGTGACTACCCATCATGTCCAAAGTGAGTGAAGTCAAAACTGGTAACATTAGCATATGAGAAAGACATGGCATCGAGAATACTATAATGTCTCCTCATTTCTAGTGGTTAAATGCCATGTTCTTCCCGGTATATACGGATACAGAGAGTAAACGCACTCTGGCTTTTAATAGGTCGGCTTATCCATGTCTGGTGGTTGCTTGATGTGGGTGGGATTCATGAAAGAATATGTAAAGTCAGATGTATCATTTTGTGGCAGTTAACAGCGCTAAGGGGCCATTTTGTTAAGCAGATGTTGAGATTTGAAAGTGACACAGCTGTTTGCTGCTGCCTATTTTACACTTCGCATCTATTTTGATTGAGTGTGAAAGTGACGCAGTGAAGGCTGTTTGCCACTTATGCTTCAGCCGTGGTCCTCCCCCCCCCCCTGTCTTGGCAACAGGCTGTGGTATAGCTCAGTAGAAGAGGCACAGCCTCACATAAATAGTACAGTAGCACGTATTTTCATTTCTCCTTGCTGCTGAAGAAGCCACACATTTGTGTGACGCAGGTATGGGACCTTGATGGGTCCCATACCTGTGGGTCGTAGACCTTCATGGGTCCCTTAACTTCAAAGTGCGGTAAGGTGGCTCAACGGATTAAACACATGTTGATGTGATCTGTGTTTGATCTGCAAGTCGCAGGTTCAAATCCCAGCAATGCCCACTCAGCCTTTCATCCTTCTGGGGTCAATAAATGAGTACCAATTTCGATTGGGTAACAATAGTAATGCATGTAAATATGTCCTATGTAAAGCACTCTAGATTAAAGTGCTATATATTTTATTTTATTTTTATTTTAAAAAGCAGTTTGTTTAGTTATACAATACACTTTTACACTACAATAAAATGTTTTATAAAATGTTGCCAGAAAAGATTTATGATCAGAGACAGTTTTCACATGTTCTTTTACAAAGGAGGACAGTGACTATTCTTCATCATCCCTTATTTTAGTAAGTAGGGAGAGAGATCTTTTAAGGTGTTGTTCTCACCATGATGTCAAACCCAGTTCTAATCTAATTACACTGATCGGAGTAGATTTTGGAAGATTCAGCACTGTCTTCCATATTTTGCTTTTTAGGTGATCTAGGAAGGACCGATCCACAAAGACTATTAATTCACCTCCTTGCAATATTGTGGCCGTTACCTTAAGTTTAGTAGCTCGATTAGTGGCAGTAAAGCGTCTGCACAGAGGTTCCTATTTAGTACTTTCATCAGACTAATCGATGCATTAAGTTCCCGTCCATCCTCCCCTTTTGGGTGTTAAGATGTGCCTTTGTAGAGATTGGGAAGCCTAGATAATGTCTACGGGTAACTTGCTTTATAGCAGTTTGATTTACTTGCCATGTATATCTACTGCCCGAGTGTCTGGTTGTAAACATCATAGCGTAGGATTGTGCTGTGTTGATTTTCAGATGGATTATCACAAGAAAGTCATGGACACCAACAAGGACCCTCTGATGGCGTGCCAGGGTGAAATCCATTAGGATCAGATCATCAGCATAAGTGATGATATTCACCCATAGGTCTTTCCATCTACTCGCATACCCACCCCATGCCAGGCTTTCATTCCATAGCTTGGCTAAGTACAGATTGAATATAGTTGGTACCATAACACATCCCTATCTCACCCCTTTAGGGTTAGGGATTGAATTGGACAGCTCCCCCTGACTATTTATTCAGTTTTTATTGAGTTGTCCCAGTATAGCAGTTGGACCATTCTCAATTGGCCTTCATCAATACCCCATCGTCTAAGTGTCCTCCATAATATTTGGGTATTAACATTGTCAAAGGCAACGCTCAAGCCCACCACTGCTACATACAATATTTTACCAAAATGTCCTCCAATGTCTGAAGTACATATCATGAGGGCTACAGTGCTCAACAGGGTGCCCACGCCCTTCCTGACCCCGCTCTGGAGAGGAATGAGAATTCTCTTGTTCTCTATACAATTACACAGGTCCTTCAGCACCAGTTTGGCAAAGATTTTATCAGCCAAATCTATCAGAGTGATTGGTCTGTAGTTGGCTGGACAGTATCTTGCCACCTTTAAAGATAGGAACTACAGTTGCTGTTTTCCAGGATTCTGGGCAGTCCATGCCCCTGGCAATACACAGAAAAGATCCAAGTAGGATGTCTGACAAGACAACCAGATTCTCCTTATGAAATTGGTTCGACACCTCGTCCGGACTGCATGCCTTAGAATTCTTAAGTATGTTAATTGCCATGGTGATGTCTGCAGTGTCAAAATCGTACTTCCATGTCTCAAGCTTTGTTGTGTGGTCCGGCGCCTGTGATGGAATTATGCCTTCAGAATAAAATGTATTGTAATAGTACTCACACCACTCGGCCTCTGATACGCAGCACAATTGTAGGTCTGCCTGTTGGTCATGAGTGCCATTCAGGATCCTCCAGATAGCTTAAGTGTCTTTGCCAAACAACTTCTTGAAAAGAGTTTGATTTTTGGCAATGTACACTTAGGGGGTAATTCATAGAATTCAGCGCACAAGTGGCGCACGCGGCTGGCGCACAGTGTGCGCGTGCGACATTCTACGCCAGCCGCGTGCACCAAAATCCATTTCCACGCACAGCGTATTCATGGAGTTTAACATCCATTATCAGCTGTGGCGCAGAGTGGAGCAGCGACCCTGTAGCAGCGCCAGTTACGCACCCAACCCCTCCCCGTGCACCATGTACAGCGCACAAATCTGGTACATGGAGCACAGGCCAGTGGACCAGCATACAGCCCCCCAACCACGGAAAAACGCCTGTAAAACTCCCCGTGCACCCCTCCGAATACACATACCCCACTGCGCGGGGAGAATCACATGCAATTGGCCCTGTGCGAGCGGGGTACATGTATTTCGGGCGTTCGCATGGAGTTTCACACACGATTGGGCCTGTGCGAGCGGGGTACATGTATTTCGGGGTTCGCAGGGAGTTTCACACGCTATTGGCCCTGCGCGAGCGGGGTACGTGTATTTCGGGGGTTCGCAGGGAGTTTCACACGCGATTGGCCCTGTGAAAGAGGGGTACATGTATTACTGGGGTTCACAGGGAGTTCACATGCGATTGGCCCTGTGCGAGCGGGGTATGTGTATTTTGGGGGTTCGCGTGGAGTTTCACATGCGATTGGCCCTGTGCGAGTGAGGCACGTGTATTTTGGGGGTTTGCAGGGAGTTTCACACGCGATTGGCAGTGTGGGTCCTCCCAGGTGTGCCCTCTACCCCCTCCACGGCCCCTGCAGGCAGCCCACACCACAGGGGACTACCTAGCACCCCTGGTAATGTCCCCCATCACCCCCACCCACCCAGCATTGACAGGCACCTGCCAGCAGGCCCCGACTCATGTCCCCCAGGCCCCCTACCCCCCAGCATTGACGGGCACCTGCCAGCAGGCCCCGACTCATGTCCCCCAGCACCCCCACCCCCCAGCAGTGACAGGCACCTGCCAGCAGGCCCCGACTCATGTCCCCCAGCACCCCCATCCCCCATCAGTGAGGGGCACCTGCCAGCAGGCCCCGACTCATGACCCCCAGCATCCCCACCCCCCAGCATTGATGGGCACCTGCCAGCAGGCCCCAACTCATGTCCCCCAGCACCCCCACACCCCAGCATTGATGGGAACCTGCCAGCAGGCCCCGACTCATGTCCCCCAGCATCCCCACCCACCAGGCAGTGAGCCGCAGGCCCTGACTCATGTCCCCCAACACCCCCACACCCCAGCAGTGAGGGGCACCTGCCAGCAGGCCTCGACTCTTGCCCCCCTACATGACATAAAGATGCACAATCATGGCCCACATCTCCACCAAAATACCACAGCACGCGACCCCAGTCTTGAGACGCAATGATTTCCCAATCCACCCCACACTGACATGCCTATCTCAAGACACAAACCAAAAGTCAACTGTGTACATCAACACATGTCCGTCACACACACACACTGGTTGCCATTGATTGTGTAAACCCACATTTTCACATGCATGAACTCAATGAGTGAATTACACACATGGAAGTAAACTATCAAAATGTATTATGGTGAAAAATAAAGCAATGAAATGAAAGCATAAAAAAATTGCAAACATGAAAAGAAAAGCATGTCCAAAACATGAGCACATGAAAAGTATAACCAATCCAAAGAAATCCACAAGAAAAATAGTCCACACTCTCCCTCACCAAAGCGAATCCAAAGGAAACGTAAAAAGTAAAATCCATTAATCCATGGTGAAATCCAAAGAAAAAGTTCCAATAAATCCATTGTCCAACTATGTACAATCAATTGTCAAGGGTCCATGATCCCAATGAAAGAACAGAAACCTATGAAAAAAACTACCTAATAAAAAAACTATATACAAATGTGTGGGGCAAAGTCCAAACACCCCAAAATAAAGGAAAACGAAAATGAAACCTAACAATGGAGGCGGGCTAGTCCGACGGCTCACTTTCCGATTTCTCGGGCCAGGGCTTCATCGAACTCCTGCTCAATGTCCTGGAGGCGGTCCTCTTACATGGCCCTGAGGGTTCGCAGGGACGATGCCATGTTGACCTCCAACTCCCTGCGAATTGCCTCGAGGCACTCGGCCCGCCTCAATGCCCTCTGCATGGAGTTCCACACCCTGACCATTGTGAGCCGTACCTCTTCCGCCCGCCGCTGCTCCGCACCTATGGCCTGGCCCAACCGCTGGCACACGGAAGACACTTCCAATCCTGGGTCCTCCTGCCCTCTGGCCGATGCCTGCCCCTCGGATGTTGAAGGCCCCGAGCCATCATGGCTCCCACCGTGTTGCTGCTGCTGCTGTGCCTGTGCCCTGGCTTTTGCTGCCTGCACGTCCTCCTCCGGCTGGGGTGCAGTTGTTGAGGTGGCCACCCCTGCTGGACGTCCGACTCCCGACTGTGGCAGGGATGTGTCCTTCACCAGCCTGGCCGCAGGGTCAGAGGCAGCTCCACAGGGTACCCAGGTGATACATGGGTGGGAATATGGCATGGAGGACGACTGGCGCATATGGGATTCAGGTGAGGAGGGGGTCGGAACAAGGTCCAGCATACGGAGGAATCCAGCCCTGGTGACCCGTCCCAGTAGGTCAACACAGTCAATGAGGCATCCGAGATGACGTGCAGTGTCTTCACAAAAACACTGCAGGTCACCTCGCATGCCCTGTTAACGCAACGCCATCCCAGACAGGACAGGCTCAACCCATCCGCAGGGAGAGATAGGCCAGTTGTTGTGCGCTCATCCCCTCCCTGAAAACGGGTCTGGACGTAGGCATCCCTGCTGGTGCAGGATGTTGCAGTCACAGGATCGGGGACAGGATTACATACAGGCACCTCCGCGGCGGCCTGTGCTGCCTCCTGTCCATGCCCCTGCACTGCACCACTAGCACCAGTGGAATCCCCACCTCCAGACCTCGTGTGTGTCCCTTCCACAGCCTCCTCCTCCACCAAACCCCCCACCAACCTGGATGACTCCATGCCATCTTGCTTCGTCGGACCCCGTGGGGTTCTCAGCTGCCCCTTCTGCTGCCGAGGAGTCCACCTCCGACCTCCGCCTCTTGGACATATCCTCGGCAGCTGCGGCCTGGGATGCGGCACCAGAAACCTCACTCCCCGATGAGAGGACAACCTGGGAGGGGAGCCGGGCCTTGCGTCTCCGGCTGGTGGTGCGATTCCTGCCGCTTTGCTCCACAGCACCCTCTCCGCCCTCTTCATCAGTTGACGCTGCAGACAGGGAGAGATAGAACACAGGCATCAGGGCACTGTACAATGGACTGATACACACATGACAGTTGCACATGAGTGGCAGTGTAAAACTACAGACATGGCATCACACTCCCCAACACACATGTCATTTCAACTCACACACATGAGCAAATCAACAGGAATATTGCACCAGGCAGCACCATCCATACACAAACAACAGCACGAGTAGCCGAAGGTGAGCCTGACGTCACATGAAACACAGGGAGTGCACAACACATGCACACATGCCACCAGACTGACATGCATCTGTACATCTCCACCACTACAGTGATAATGTCACCGTCCATGTCACATCTGGCAATCAGCCTCCTACATTTCAGTGTCACATCATGTTGCATCACAATTGCACACTTGTCACATACACACACATGCACATGTACACAGTGCAGATACATGCAGCAGGAACCCCCACCCATGTGTGATGACACAAACATGCCACAGTACATACACATAATTTTCACATGTGCGCACCCACACATGCATTTAGCCAGCATGCTTGCCAACACATACACCATTGATGTGTCTCACACATGAGAGGAATCACATATGGCTGGTTCATGTCCCTGTACATACGCATCCATACATGGCCCTACAAAGACATATGTTGAATCTGCACACTCCTGGCACACCACAACACGCACAGCGTCCAATCAGTAGGCATGTACACTTACCGCTCGACTCCAGACGGGTCTGCCTCTCAAGGACCTGGACGTGGAGCGCTGGGCGTATGCGTTCCAGGACCCTCATTTGGTGATCGGACAAGTGGCCCCGGCACCCCTTGGCATCCGCTGCCTTCAAGAGGTGCTGGGATGCATCACCAGAAACCTCACTCCCCGATGAGATGACAACCTCGGAGGGGAGCCGGGCCTTGCGTCTCTGGCTGGTGGTGCGATCCCTGCCGCTTTGCTCCACAGCACCCTCTTCGCCCTCTTCATCAGTTGACGCTGCAGACAGGGAGAGATAGAACACAGGCATCAGGGCACTGTACAATGGACTGATACACACATGACAGTTGCACTTGAGTGGCAGTGTAAAACTACAGACATGGCATCACACTCCCCAACACACATGTCATTTCAACTCACACACATGAGCAAATCAACAGGAATATTGCACCAGGCAGCACCGTCCATACACAAACAACAGCACGAGTAGCCGAAGGTGAGCCTGACGTCACATGATACACAGGGAGTGCACAACACATGCACACATGCCACCAGACTGACATGCATCTGTACATCTCCACCACTGCAGTGATAATGTCACCGTCCATGTCACATCTGGCAATCAGCCTCCTACATGTCAGTGTCACATGCATCCATGTTGCATCACAATTGCACACTTGTCACATACACACACATGCACATGTACACAGTGCAGATACATGCAGCAGGAACCCCCACCCATGTGTGATGCCACAAACATGCCACAGTACAATCACATAATTTTCACATGTGCGCACCCACACATGCATTTGGCCAGCATGCTTGCCAACACATACACCATTGATGTGTCTCACACATGAGAGGAATCACATATGGCTGGTTCACGTCCCTGTACATACGCATCCATACATGGCTCTACAAAGACATATGTTGAATCTGCACACTCCTGCCACACCACAACATGCACAGCGTCCAATCAGTAGGCATGTACACTTACCGCTCGACTCCAGACGGGTCTGCCTCTCAAGGACCTGGACGTGGAGCGCTGGGCGTATGCGTTCTAGGAGCCTCATTTGGTGGTCGGACAGGTGGCCCCGGCACCCCCTGGCATCCGCTGCCTTCAAGAGGCGCTGGGCCTTGTCGAGGGTCCTGGACCTGAAGTCCTCCCAGCGCTTCCGGACGTGTTGAATTTCACGGACTGCCAACCCCTCCACGATGATGGCAGTCACGATGTCCATCCAGATCCTCTTCTGTCCTTCATTGACGGTGCACAAACTTCCAAAGAGGGCATCATACTGCCCCAGGACATGCTCCACCAGGACACCAACTTCACTGGCACTGAAGCTGGTGGCCCTCTGCCCCTCTGGCTGGGGGTTGCCAGAGGTGCCAGATGGTGTAGACATGGAAACCCCAGAGGCAGGTTTGAGTGGGCAACTGGGTCCTGGGGATGGGCTGTGGAGCGATGGTATCCCAGTCGGGAGTCTTCAGTTCCAGCAGGGGTGGTCACAGCAACTACACCCCTGGCTGATGTGCAGGCACCAAATAGCAGGGCACGTGGGCAGCAGGCAGGCAGGCAGCAGCAGATGGCAGGTGGGAGCATGCTCGGGGCTCTGGGGGCAGGAATATGGCCTTCTGGGCAGGAGTGTGGTCTTCTGTGTGTTGTTGCGTGGCCAGCTTGATACGGAGTGATTTGGCACGTGAAAAAATTGCACATCAGCGTGTAATTCGAGGAAAGGCCCTTAGCACGTAAGCGTGTCTGTGACGTTATGCGTGTGGGCATTTCCCTCATGACGTTGGCATAGTGGTTCAGCGGGTGAAAAAACTGCACGTCTGCGTGTGAATGCGTGTAATCCGAGGAAAGGGCCTACATGCGTAAGTGACGCGACGCGCGTGGGTGTTTCCCTCAGCACAGGTTAAAGGTGAGCGGGGGCCAGCAGTTCGCTGTACGTGCCTTTCATGGAGACCAACGTGTGTTGCTACATCGTGTTGTTTCGCGCGCCATCACAACTTCACAGCGGATCAAGGACGTATCTCTTCTTTTGGCGGGGGTATTGGCTACGCGGGTTTTTCATCATCACGCTAGTCTGACGGTGAGTCGCGCACGCTATTTTTCTCACTGCGGGTGCCCCTGTGTATCGCACCCATTTTCGAGGTCATAGTAGCCTGCGTGTCCCATGCGTACGTGTTTTTCGTGTTTCTGGGTGTCACCACGTACTGCGGGAGGTTAATTCCACGCACGTAGGCTGCAGGGTTGCGTGCACGGTATTACTGCAGTTTTGGGGTGCTTCAGCGTTGCGTGACCCGTCACTACATCACTGGGGTCACATACAGCCTTGCAGGTGCAAGCGGGCTGTTAACATCTTGCATCCCACCCCTTTCACCCCAATTGCCCAGGACAATTGTGGTGTACACCTCCCATTGGCACTCCTCCATCTGTGCCGGCACTACTCCATCTGTGCCATGGTTGGGAGGCTACCAAAGGTGAGGGGCGCCTCAGCTGGGCGTCCTCCTCATGGCGGGCGTGGTCAGGGACGTGGCCAGGGTGACCAGGGAGTAGGGGGACTCCAGGGTGTCCAGGGTGGCCGCAGAGGGGGAAGAGGCAGGGGTGCGCCACTTGAGCATGATGTTGTGCCATGTGTCGGTGCAGTCATGCCACCACCCCCTGTGTTTCCGGGAGATGCAGCTTCTGCATCTGGCACTGGCACCTGTGTGACCCGGCAGTCCGTTTCATTGACTGCCATGGGCACAAGGGTAGTGGTAGCTGCAGGTGCAGCTGTGGACACCACCACCCAGGCTCAGGGTCTTCCAGCGCAGGCTGTGTTGGCACTTGAAGAGTCCTTGGGAGATTTCCAACAGGGAAGGAGGGAAACTGTAGGTGCACGCAGGGCTGCCCTGACCGAGACACGTGTCCCTGGGGCAGTAATGTCATCTGCTGCCCCGAACATCCGGGTATTGGCAAGTGCAGGTGCAGATGCAGCCAACAACACCCCGGTTGTGAGTCTGCCAACCAGGACCGTCGCGGTCAATGACCCTGCCACAGCAGATGTTGCTGAGCAGGGTCCATTAGAGGGCACCCAGCTGCCACTGACGCAAGTCAGGCCTTTGGTCATCCCTCCACCTGCCACTCCCTTGGCTCAATCCACCGGTGCCACTGGCCATAGTGATCAGGGTGGCATTTGCCAGCCAGGGTCTGCGCCACAATCCAAGAGGAGGAAGGTTGCACCTGCGGCACAGGATGGACCCCACACACAGCCACGACCTCCTGCATGTCGAGGAAGAAGCCTTTCTGCAACCAGGACCTGGACTACCTCGTGGACTACGTGCGGGACCACAGCCGTGACATGCTAGTGGGGCCTAATTGTCAGACTATGGCTGCCCACCGTGATACCCACTGGAAGCAAGTTGCGGAACATGTGAGTGCATTTGGCCATGAGGTTCGCATGGCGCAAGAGTGCAAAAAGCGTTGGAATTACCTAAAATGCAGCGCTAAGGCTAAGCGTGCCTCAAATTACAACATGACACTGGTGACTGGCAGTGGGCCTGCACCTGAGGAGGAAGACCTCACTCCGCATGAGTCACTTGTTGTGGAGTTCATACCACCTGAATCGGTCGAAGGAGTGGGAGAGATGCCGGACTTTGATGCCCAGTCCAGTGAGTGTTGCTGCGTGTTTGTTGAGGACATGTGTGTTTTACTTGTGTGATGTGTTGTGCATGACTGCCACTACATTTCACGTGTACATGGTTCTGATGTGCAAGTAATGCAATGCTTCACTAATGCATGGCTGCTCTGCTGGATGGTGGACATGTGGAGCGGACGGGGACTGTCCGCATCACCACTATTGCACCCTACTCACATGCTGGTCACCAGGATGCCCCTCCGGTCCATGTTCCAGCTCACTGGCCCTTCTGCATGTAGCCTGGGGTGACCTTCCTCTCAGCCCAGGGACTATGTCATAGCATGACTGACGTGCATGTGTCCTCTGCATGCATGCCGGTACTCCATGTAGGCATGCTCCCTTGTCCCTCCACCCCCCTCTGCACCCCAATTCCACCTTTGCACTGGTCTGCTTCAATTTTGCCGTTGAGTACTTGCCTGTTCATGCATCCTGTGTACATGCTAACTTCCACCGGCCAATCTGCCAGACATATGCTGTGTGGTACATCCTTTGTACTTGATGTAGGGACATGAGTGCCCATTCATGCTCCATGTGTATTCCACGCATGGCCCTCTGTGTCCTTGACTGGATGATCATTGTAGTACAAATCTAGGGTGACCTACATTGCATGGCATTTCATCAGCCTTCCCATGGCCACTCTGGCTCAGTTCTGCATCACACACATGTTTAGGGTGTTATAGTCTGTCTGGGTCACAGGCCTCAGCCTGTTTATTGGCCAATGACTCTGTCCAACTGGTGTAGTGTCTTCTTCACACGTGGGTGTACTCCGGAGGTTGCATCATGTGTCCTGCTTACTGTCCCATCATCATTTGCTGTGTTGTCACTTGACTCACATGATGCAGTTGATGCTAGTCAACACTGTCTGTGAATACACAGGTCTATGGTCATCCTTTTGATACCATGCAAGGCATCCCTGCATTTGCACTTTGGGGGAGGGGTGGTTTGCTTGTAGCCATGCTACCCATTGAATGCACATTGCACGTGATGCCTGAAGTTGACCTTGCATTGCCTTCACATTTTCAGATACACATCATGAAGTACTTGTACATGTAGATAGTGAGTAACGTACAAATATGCTGCACTGCATCGACCCACTTCTGAGCAATATGACACCATTCTACATGCCTAATCACAGAAGCAAAGTCAAGTTGACCCAGCATGCCTGGCAGGTTCTCTTTTGTGTGTGACATGTCTGCTTGATGTGTTTGGTGTCTGTGTGATGTCTGTGTGTGTGTGTGTGTTGTGTGCTTCTAACATATGTAGCGACCTTTTTTCTCTCTACTTTTCAGATGATGACACAATGGAGCCAGAGGATGGTGTTGTCATGCCAGGCACAGAGTTGTTATCACTACAGCAACCCGGCACAATGGGGGTCGTGGGGTGGTAGGCCACGAAAACCCACATGTGCTACAGTCCATCTTTTTTTTTTTATTGTGTTTGATTCAAAATAGAAACTTTACAATTTTATTACACATTTTTGTTTGTTTAAAAGAAGAAAACATATAACAGTATAAATTCTCATTCATTACATATTACAAGACAACAAAATATAAAATTACTTCGATTTACATTAATTCATTTTGTGCAGAAATAGCTTTCATTATGACCTTTAAAAAATTAGTCAGATTGATAAGTAACTTACAACTGTTCCCCCACATACACCTATTCCATAAGGTTAGTTTGGAGAATTCGGTATCAGAATACAAGTAGCTTCTTAGATGTCTATTTCTTACTTCATCGAAGTGTTTACAATAGATTACCAAATGTTTCAGCGATTCAGTGACACCATATATTTGACAAAATCTGCAATCTGCACCTTGTCTATCAAACTTCACACCTTTATCAACCCAGCTCTGAATTCGCTCAAAAGTAGGAAATTGGTTCAAATGGAACCGCATATATAAGTTCCTTTCTAAAAAATTAGGAAATTGAAACAAATACCTGGGTAAAACCCCCGTTTTCCTTCTAAATGGCGCATATTCTTTAAACATCCTAAAGTTACCAATTTGGTCAGATTGCCGACACCAAGCCAAGAGTTGAAATTTACGTTTGTTTGCAGGTAGACACAGTAAAAAGTCTTCTTTAGGAATATTTGTAATTTCTAAAATGTCATCCATTTTCTTAGTAAAGTTATCTAATTCCAATAAGGAGCCATGTTCTATTATTTGACCAAGATCACCATAGTGTGAGTTCCTAGGTGGATTTAACATCTTTCTGTAGTTGTTCAAACGTCTCCAATTCCACTTGGCAGACAATGGCAACAATCCTATTTCATGGAGAATAATTGCATTTGGAGCAGATCTAGCAATACCCAGAACCTTTTTCCACATTTGCCCTTGAATCATGTCAAGAACATCCTCCATATCAAACATACACGAATCGAGGAAGTATAATATACAAGGTTCGATCTTCAGCAAATAAAACTGAATGATTGGTATCAGAGAATAATTGAAATATTTCCTGAATAATATGCTCATTTGAGATATCAAGGGTTTAGTTCTTTCCCTTAACAGTTTAGACCACCATATCTTAGAATACAGATCAGTAATAGAGTAACCAAGGTAACGCAGTTCTTTAACCACCTTTAATTTTTCCATACCAATTACCCAATCATACTTTTTGATATTTTTCTTCCCATCCGCAAAAATCAAAATTTTAGATTTAGCCCAATTTATTTTCAAATTATGTTCCTCTGCAAAAAGATGAAATGCATCCAGCTTGTTCAGTAACCCAAACGGGGTTCTATCAAGGAATAATAAATTGTCTGCAAAACTAAAACAGTTCAGTTTGAGATGTCCAAGTTTAGCCGGATAGCATGTTATGTCTTTCCAGAGAGTTTCAATTTGAGAGAGATAAATATCAAATAATATCGCGGCCATAGAGCAACCCTGTTTCAGTCCAATTTCAGTAGGGATTTGATCTGTAAGGGTTCCTATTTTATTAACACGAACCATATAATTTGTGTTGGCTTGTAGTAAGGCTATCAACGCCACCAGATGTACTGGAATCCCTAGATGGATCATAATCTTCCATAGAAGACATCTTATAACAGTGTCAAAAGCTGAACTGAGGTCTATCGCAGCCATATAGACTGCTCCAATTCCCTTTTTTTTGGTTTGACACTGGAGAATAGATAAAATAGTGGCATTCAAGGTACACCCCATATCCTTACGGAAACCAGTCTGAAATTTGGACAGAGTATCATTCTGAAATAAGTATTCTAGAAGTTCTTTTAGAATAAGCTGAGAAAAAACCTTAGCAGAGGCATCCGTAATCGCAATTGGCCTAACATTTTGGGGATCGTTGGAGGGACCCTTCTTATAAATCGGGACTATAATTGCGGAGCACCAAGTGAATGGAAGTCTTTTAGTAGCAAAAATTGAATCAAATTAAATTTTTAGGATAGGAGCCCAGAAATGCAGGTCATGTTTAAGTACGCATGCCGGGATATAATCGGGGCCAGAAGCTTTAGTGTCTTTCAGCCTGAGGATAGCATCTATCACATCCTCAACTGACCATGGACAACATTCCAAAATAAATTCTGCATATTTGACGTGAGGAATATTTCGGAATTATTTTGGTAATAAAACATTTTCACGTATGTAGGTAACCCAAGTGGCAGCTAGAATGGAAGGTTCACAAGAGACACTGGTAACATGCACATTTCTAATGAGAGACCAGATATTCCTAGTATCATGTTCCAATATATTATGCATCATCCGCTGATTATCTTTAATGGCCATTTCATGCCTGTAAAGCCTGATCTGATTCTTGAAGGAAACCATGATACGTTTCTTTTCCAAGCCATACACTGTGGGACTCAAATTCAATCTCGCCAATTCCCTAATTTTAGACTTTTTATTGAGTTTTAGATTATAAATTCTTAAGTCAAAAGCATGCTGATGTTCACTCCAAGTAACAGATGTTCTAAGGGCATATGCTATATCTAACAAATTTGTTTGAATGATATAATTTAGTTTAGCTTCCGTTTCTGGTTTATGTAGCTCATGATTCCAATTAATAGATAGAAAAGTTACATCATTCTTGATTTTATCAATCAATTTTCTGCAAATGTATCTGTTCCACCGTATGGACAGACCAGGTCTATCAGTCTCCGATAATTGCAGCGATTCTTCCTTAACTAAACTCCACTCTTTCATATTTAAGCTAACAGAGATGGCAAGATGGTCCCCATAACCAAAGTTTAATATTTGGGTTGGTTCGCATGTATTATAAAAGTAAGAAGATATGAAAAAATGGTCAATATAAGAGCTACGATCACCACGTTCCCAGGAATACAAGGGGATCCATGCTCGGGCTTAACTAGTTGCATGTCCCAACCTAACAAATGCTGTACCCATTTTTTGCCATTTATCACAGTTATTGGTAAACTCCCATTTTCCATACACATTCCAAAAGATTTGGTCCCATAACAGGAGGAATTAAAATCGCCACCTAAGATGATCTGCGCATGTTGCATAGTTGAGAATATATCTTCCAATATTCCATCAAGTACTTGCAAAATTCGATCCCAGGTGATACGGGCTCTATTCCAATAAAAGAAGATAATTATTAAAGCTGTATCATGAAATCCCTTAACTTTTAGATGGATTACCAATAAACTATCATCTCTTAACAACAACTTAACATCAAAGTTACAACGATTGCTTATGAGTACAGCTAAACCACCAGACGGCCTACCCTTTGGACCCGTAGTAGCTTCCATAGTGTAGGAAACAAAGCCCTCAATATTAAAAGATGACATATGCATTGTTTCCTGCAAAAGAAATATTTCATGGTTTTTGCTGGATTTATCTTTACCATACCACCGCTGGAAATTTGCAAGTCCACAACAATTCCATGATGTAATTCTCAGTTTACCATAGCTACGCTATCTCATCTCTGTTAGCTTTTGCAGTAGGACATACAATACCACTAGATCCCGAGGTAACTCCGTTAAGAGCAACCACTAATGCGAGCAATTGTTTCAATGTATCAGCACTATCATTTAGTTCCGGGACCACTTGTGTATTCACAGCTTTGGGAATATCAGTTTTGAGTGGAGTTGCCAACAATTCATCTGCATCCTTAACGTTCATAAAAAACAAATGGAGTAGTACCCAGTTCCATGAAGTTTTCCCTTTGCTCCCAGACCATCTTCATAATTAACATTGACTGAAAGCCACATAACATGCGATGATTACAATGAATACCCATCCGTATCCAGTTAAGGTCATCAGAACGAGTTCTTAGTGGGGGGATGGATTGAAAAGTTTTCAGCATAAATGTTCTGTTCAAACTGGTTCTACCGTTTATTTGCACATTATTTTCCCATCCCATAATAACCGGCATACCAGGAGTCAATTTCACATCCTGTTCCACTTTATCAATACATGACTTGGAATCATCATCTTCATAAATCGACTCGGATTCCAATTCCACATCATTCTCGCCAGTTATGGGACTAGAACCAGATATCACACTCAGAGCTTGCTTTTTTATATTAATTAAAGGTTTCTTCACTCCCTTATTTCCTAAACCCACAGGTTTACTTACTCCTTTAGTTTCAGAACCCATATCGCCATTCAATTCTTCAATCATTTCATCATCAAAGTGATTATCTCCACTGTCCAACACAGTTTTATGACCTTCATCTATAACCTCCTTCATGTTATTACCATTACCAATGAGGTTATTATTCTCCATCATTTTTTTGTTTTTCTTTTCAGTTCTTTTATTGTTTACAGGATAGAATTGAGAGAGGGCAGTTTGCACACCCATAGTACCCATACCTATCGATGTAGACTGGCCCTTTGTAGGGAGCAAACAATTACATTCTTTACCAGACTTGCTGGCATTAGCATTCTTGTCAACATTTAGGTGTTTGCATTTTTTCAAACATTTTTTTGGCTGCAATATATCTTCATTTCAGCCCTCAGAGGTCAAATTTAAATGGGCCTTGGACTCATCATCCAATTGATGAAGATCAATGCACTTTTCTTCACTGGCACCAAACCTTTCTTTGTAAGCTACGGTCTCAACCCCCTTTTTGGATTTAACGTTCATTTTTTTCTCATTTGCTTTTTGGGATGTATTTCTCTTTGCTTCCCTTTTCAGTGCACGTGCTAATGTTTTTTTTTCTCTCCTAGTCAATACCACTTTATGCTATATACAATCATTTTCAGATTTGGACTCATTCAAACAGTCACTCATCTCTTCATTTCTGTCCTCCGTTAGATCAATTAAATCTAAAAGCAGTGACGGACTATCCATCACTTCCCCACGAGACATCGGTTCTACTTTTGGCGAAAGCAGGCACTTATTTTCGATATTTGATTTTCCCACAAGAGATTTTTTTACCTCCTCCATGTCGATTTTCAAAACTTTAATATCGCTACTTAAGTCACCTATAGCTTTTATTAAAGAAACAGAAGCTTTTGATTCATAATTGGGCAAACAAACTATTGGAGGAGTCGCCATTTCTGCAAATGTTTTCAATTCAGCATTCACCATTCTTCCATCCGCTGGAGTTTGTGTAGAGCAGTCCTTAGTATTTAATCTATTTTTGTTGTAAACTAGATTAGACACTGCGTCGCAAGTAAACAGCAGTCCCTCTACTTTGTTCACCCTGCATAAGAGCTCAGTTATAATTGATCTCAAATCAACTAAATCACCATGCGTTCTTTCGTGTCCCTTATCTAATAAATCCAGTATCCTTGAAAGAACTGGAAAGTCAATTCCAAAACCTGGGGCATCACGAGCACGCAAGTCCAGTTCCTCATCCACTTTTACATCATTGCAATTTTTTCCTTTGAAACGCATACCTTTCTTTTTTTCAAATTGTTCAATTTGTTCATTAGGGTCCATGCAGGGATTTTTCTTAGTTACCAATGGCTTTTTAAGGATTAGCAAGGGTTTGCCTTCAAGACTATCACCTTTACAAGCTTTACCATCATAGTCACCATCTTCACTCATATTTTCCACAAAAGAGTGGCGGTCGTGTCCATAATGGGTTGGTAAACTAAACATATGGACGTCCTCTCTACCCATCATTCTATTTGAGACAGGAGTAGATGGCCCCATAGAGAATCTCATTCTCTTACCCACTTCCATCTCAATGGTCGGACCAAGAATAGAACAGTCGTTCAGGCCCTCCAACACTCGATTAATACGATTTCTAGAATCAAGCTTACTTCTCATCCACTCATCCAGCTCGGTCTCACTGGGGGCCATATTCAAGGGCACATTGAATTAATTTACCTCCTTAACATTGTATTTAATCGGTGAGGATGCGAGATTAGATGAGGCACGATATCCCATTTTAGGAACGTCCTTTATTAGAGCACTTTCCTCATTAGTACTCTGCATCTGATCAATTTTAGATGCTCAAAGGTTACCCCCCTTCCTCATTCATACTCTGTATTTGTTCAATCTTTGAGGCATTCAAAGTTACCACTTCATCATTTGAACACTGAACTCCATCATTTTTAGAAGCATTCGGAGTAACAATACCATCCTCAATCACAGCAGGGGGCAGAGGCAAATTATTGAGACTATAGTCACTACATTCGTAGTTAACCACTGCATCCTGAATGGCATCAAAATTGACATCAAGATTACCAGGATCTTCATGTGAAGATCTTTCATTGGACAAATCCAAAGGTGCTATGACGGGACTCATTGCCCCTTTAAGCTTCCTACCACTCCTAAACCCGTTAACCATATTCATAAGACTTGGAGCAGCAACCCTCAGATATAAACCTAGTACTTATAAAAGGTCTGCACGCCTATCACCAAAATACAGAACTCGTGCTATACAGGAACAGGAACAACCACAATAATATTTGTCCGTTATAGGTATCAGATATATAATAATAGAACACATATAGCCATGCATATAAACCTTATTAGGGAAACTAAATTTCAAAAATGTAGAATACCAGCACTCTGCCCGCATGCACGCCACCACGCCAAACAGCCCAACAGCCACTTCTGATCCACTTCCGATGCCCGCGTGCGATGCGCGTGCATCAGCCCAAATATAGGAAGTGGATCGTGGCCAATGGCGCGGGAGGCGGGAGGCAGGGGGCGTGCCTATGGACGCTGAAACAAGAAGAGAGAAAGAAACTGTCACGCTTGAATACGCTTGAAAATTACAAGCGTGCACACAGACACAGAACAGACGCCGCGGCAAAGCCGTGGCTCAACATTGATTTAAAGAGTGTTCAAGAGTTCGCAAGATGCAAGATGCATGAACTCAAAACAGTAACTAATGTCAAATTACTTCTGTCCAAACGAGTGAAAGTTGAAACACTGTTACGGCGGGTCAGAAACTTCCTCTCACCGACGACGATCCCAACATCAAGGAAAAAGCGAAGAGCAGGGTTTTAGGCAGCTACAGCTACAGCCCAACAGCCACTTCTGATCCACTTCCGATGCGCCATCTTGTCTCTGGCTGGCAATGAGTCCAGCCCTGATGACCACTCTGACATCCATGTTGAGTTGGATGTGCATCAGGTCCATATGTCAGGGGTGAGTGATTCTGATGTGGGCACTCATCTGTCTGCGACACCTGCACTGAGGGGTCAGACAGTTTTGGAACCTCTGCCTCTGGTGGATCGGGACACAGGGTCACCCTCCACACCAGTCACTGATGTGCCTGGGACATCACGTTGACGGGGGCATGTAGTCGTGCAGCCGAGGGTGGTGCCAACACAATGAGGACACCCAGTCCTTGGGTCCCGCAGGGGTCAAGCCCAGCAACGCGGTCGCCGTGCGCAACTGCATTATACTGAGTGGGAGCAAGACATGACTGCCAATTCTGAACGCCAGGGGGCAACAATGGAGAACATTGCTGTGAGCATGGAGCGTGTGGCACAATCCGTGCTCCCCCCTGCTAGGCAGGTGCTTCTCCAGCAGCAGGCGTCACAGTCCACGGCCCGCTCGCTCAGGGTGGGCATGGTGGCCTCAGACAGGGGCACGCCAGGCTGAAATGTTGTCTCTGCGTCAAGCAATTGCTGTTCACGCAGTGGCACACATGGAGACCCTGAGGGAGGAGTATGCTTCCCTCAGATCCACTCTTGGTGTCCTTCTGATGTCACAGAGGGAGTGGTCAGAGGAGAGGTTTGCGCAGCTTGAGCGTACCATCTCGGCTGAGCTACATGCTTGCCGGGAGGTGCATCAGTTGTCCAGCTAGGCCTTGCAGGAGGAACTCTGTGTTACACGTGCTACCTTGCAAGAGGAAGCATGTGTATCACGGGAGGTTCTGCATGCAGACCTACGTATGATTGCCACACAAAACCAGGCTCACCCGTCCGGCAGACTTGCTGCCGATGAGAGGCAAGCTGCAGCTAGGTGTGGTCAGGCTCCTGTGTCACATCTTCCTTTCCAGGAAGAGCCAGACTCGGATGACAATGTATCTCCCACATAGGTCAGGCTGTGCAGGCGTTGAGCCCATGGAGGTTTTTTTTTTCCTCACCATCATCGCATGTGGGTGTTGAGCAGCACCCTGTACCTCCCCCCTCCTGGGTGCCCCCCCCCCGGGTCGTATGTGGCCATTTTTTATTTTTATTTTTATTTAGTTAGTTAAGTTTCTATTTGAGAGTTAGTTTAATTAGGTAATGTAGGTTTTTCATAGTTAGTGTAATTAGTTAATATAGTTTGAAATTGCTTGTCTATTGTGCTTTCATGTGACGGTGTGGTGCTTTGTGGCTTTTGAAAGCATCCACTGTCTGTTCCAGCTGGGCCCTTCAAGCTTGTCTTGTGTATGTGTTTGCAGCTTGGGGTCCTGACTCACACATGCCACTCCTGCTTCCCTTATCCATGGGCTCGCAAGGATGGTTTGGTGTAACAGCCTATTACACAAGGGCTTTGGACTGTCATATTTGTGGCATGTCTGCTGCTGTCCTACTTGTGTTAACACCCCTAGTGGTGATAATAGGGGTGTTGTTGACCACTGTTCTTCTTTTGCTAGATGGGGGGTTTCATGATTCATGTGTACATTATTTGCTATACATTATGTAGTATGTTTCTTATCTTTACTGTACATGTGCTTGTTGCAATTCATGCTGTAGATAGTGTGTACCACACTTTGCCTGTGAAAGACGCACTGATGGTGTGATTTCTGATGTACGTCTATGACATGGTCCATTCATGAAATGCCTGAAGAGACACAAAGGAGATTTTAAAGCATTAATCGTGTGTTTCATGCCCTTTCTGCAGGGGGATGAGCCTCCAGACCACCTTTGCCAGCAGACATGGCCCATTGGACGTCTGGAAGCTGGACACGTTTGGTGGTGCCGACATGCGCATGTGTGCGCAAGCAGAGGCACAGGAATTGCGCTCATACATCCAAAAAAAGCTGAGGTGTTTCAAGGGACTCCAGGCAAGGTGAGCAGCACAGGCGGGCCACACTGCAGCCAACCTTCCACCAAGCCAGTTGCACATGCATACTTAGTAGCAGCACTGACAGTGAGCTTGGACATATTGTCACGACTCGCTCCCTTCGCTCCCGTTCCCGCCACTTGGGGGCATGTTTTGGGGCTTATTCCTTGCTGGACATTTCCTCCGAACCTAATGCCACAGTGCTGTAATGAATTGGGAGCGCTAAATCCCTATTTTCCAAACTACTTCCCTTCCGGATCCATTCCAGGTTTTTGGCAGCCAGCATGCTTCTTTAACCAAATGACTGTGCTTCCCAGAATGCCTGGCCCACTGCTCCACCTCCACCCTTGCAGGACAAGGTTGGGTGGAGGATAGGCAACACCTGTGGCTGCAGGTGCAGCAGTCAGCACACCAGGGCGTGTGCTCGTTAAACAGCTTTAAAAGCCTCAGTCTCACTTCAGTCCAGCGCTGGTCATCGATTGCAGTGTTCCTGTTTTTGACTAGTCCCTGGTTCCTGGTTCCTTGCCTTTGTACCTACTTCCTAGTTCCTGTTTTTCTTGTTTCCTCCGCCCTGAATTTCGGATTCATGCGCTAATTGATTTCTGCTCCCTTGATTTCCCTTTTTGTCTTCCCCTGTTTGCAGGCAGCAATTCTCAGTGCTTTCCCCTTTTAGCTGCAGCCCAGTTTGTCTGTGTTCTATATTTCTTTGACTCTGTCCTTTGCTGCTGTTACCCATTTGCCTTAGCCTTCCTCTTAGTTTAGTTTCCTGTCTTTTCCTTGGAGGGGTAGGGAAAAGTTTGCATAGGTTATTTCGTTTTTTCCTGCTCCTGATCCTTACTTTCTAGAGGATCCATTCCATGTTTTCCATTGCACTTCTGCATCCATTTCCCATTTGATCATTAGGTGTGGTGTGTGGTGGTAGCTAGCTCCTGTGTGAATGCTTATGTTTTCCCCTCTAAGTTGTAATCCCTATTCCAACTTAGGTATTTAGTTTTCTGCAGCGGATCACGCTCCGCTGCCTTCCAGTCTCCGCCCTTGCCCAGCGGGCTCTCCACATTGTAGCGGATCTCACTCTGCTGCCTTCCAGCCTCCGCCCTTGCCCTGCGGGCTCTCCACATAGCAGCGGATCACGCTCTGCTGCCTTCCAGTCTACGCCCTTGCCCTGCCCGGCAGCCTGCCTCACTCCGGCTGCCTTCAGCCCTTGTCCTCTGGACCTCCCTACTTCTCCCATTGCTGTTATAGCCTTTCTGGGTCCCAGATTCACCAACAGGATTCGTGGGCTAGCTGACATTCAAGAGGTGTATCTCGTCCTCGTGAGTACAGTTCTTAAGTTCCCTTATGTAATACCATCAAGAGTGTTAGTACACAGATCCTGTCATTGCTTGCCCTCCACGTGGGTTTAGCGCTGTCAGTACCTGTAACAGCAATTGGGGGTAAGGCGCTTGCCGACTTTCCTCGTGGTCAGGTGCTTACCCCACATCCCTTTTCATATATTGGTTTTGATGTCACACTCTATTTGCACTCCTGGGTTCTAGCATACCTGAGTCGTTGTTCCTGGGTGCACATTTCCCTTGCCATATTCGCTGCCTTTGTACTCGCCTGACTAATCCTGACAGAATGACCAGCCCAAAATTCCCATTGAATATGGCAAGTTTAAGAAAGAAAGGCAGCAAGGCCTCTAACAAGTTTGTACAGAAGGCCTCCCCTACATTTACCTGTGACAATCAAATCACTAGGCCTGACTCCAATGAACTCCTTGTCACGAATGGGCATTTACGTGCAAAGTATTTTTCCCATAGGAAGGCACACCCTACATGGCCTGATCCTAGTTCTATCTTTGGTTTTGATCCCGATTCTATGTCAGCACAAGCCTTAGCCGCAGAAAACAACACACTGTTAGACTTATTATACGAGAGTACCTCGGTTGTTGAACCCCATGATTCCAGTTGTGCTTCACCTCAGATGGAACAGTTTCCTGATACCAACATAAAGAATAGAGGGGTTTCTTGCATAACTTCTGTTTTCTACCCTCAGTCTAACGCATACTCCGTTGCACAGGTACATACTGTAGTCCCTAATGCCAAGAGGTCTAATGTCAATAGTTTGTTTAAGGGAAACACAGACCAAGTTGGTAAGAGGAACTATAAATCACAGAACCTGCAAGCAGTAGAGGACAATGTACAATCGATGCACATCCAGATTGCTAGTGCAGGATCCAGCCCTGATGCCACTATGCTTCCCCCTGTGCCTACTGATAGTGATGTACAGTTAATGCAGGGCATGCTAAGAGCTAAACTTGAGGAGTTAAGACAAAAACTCATTTCTGCACAAGAGGAAAACAAAACCTTACACTCTTTACTGAATACACCTCAGACTTTATCTGTTGATGTGGAGGAAGTGAACACTGTTCAGCCCCTGAGGGTAGAGACTTTGGTAAACCATGATATTTGTCGAGATGTTAGATCTATTGGGAGTGAAGGTCTTTCGTCTAGCACAGCGCTCAATCCGGGCACAGTTTCTAACAATTGTTCTGCTGATTGTCAGGGATTGCAGTTAGCTGAAGAGGTACAAGCCACTCCTTTACCTAAAGTTTCCTGTGTAGCAGTCTGTCATAATTCTGAGCTAGCACACATACAAGCTTCTGATCTCCAAACACAATACACAAAGGTGGCATACACAGATTCAGTCACTACAGTAGGCTTAGGTCCTGCTCTTGATACAGCTGCTGAGACTGAAGTAGATGTTAAAGCTGATGTGGAAGACGATCTTACCTCTGGGTTCACTCTTCCTTCTGCCAATTCTGATCAATACGAACAGTCAGAGACAGTACAGATTTCATGTTCTGATGAACTCATTCCACAGTATACAGAACCAAAAGACCAGCAGGCGATTCCTGAACTGTTGATTGTTAATCTGCCTCTTTCAGAAGCTAAGACAGAGGAATGGACAATTGACGAAATCCTGATTAACAGAGACTTTACTATGGTGATTCCACTGGTTGATTTTGACTTCCACAAAGAAAGAGACTCTGTGTCACCCACTAAAGAAAAGGACTGCAAGGGTACAGTTCAGTCCTTGGTTACTGGAGCCAAGGAGTCTAATGCCCTAAAGGTGCCCTCCATTCCTGAGCCACTAATGTGTCTATCAACTTCTGAGACTTCTGTGTGTCCTCCTACAACCATTGACTCTTCTATGATCCAATCCACAGCCCTGCAGTCATCTTTGGTACACGTGTCTTCAATCAATGAACCGCTGCCATGTCTGCCATTTAATCAAGAGCCTCCACCATGCACGCGGTTAGTCCCAAAGACCCTGACATGTTTGGATTCAGCTACCGAGATGGCTCCAACTCGCATGCCTTCAGCTTCAAAGTTTCCTCTGGCCTGCCTGTCTTCAGCTACAGTGACTCATCCAGAAGATCATCCTTCAGCCAGAGAGCCTCCGGTAGTCCATCATATATGCATGTCTTCAGTTCCAGAGTTTATTGCTTGTTTGCCTTCAGTTCATGATACACCGGTATCCTGCTTAACTTCGCTTCCAACATCAGAGGTATACCTGTCTGCACCATCAGATCCTGCTATATTTTCTACTGCTCCAGACAGTCCTCCTGAATCCCAAACATTTACTGTCGATGAACGTTTAGATTGCCTTTCTTTTGCTTCAGGAGGAGCACCAGAATGCCTGCCTTTTCCACAAGACGATTCTCCCAACTGCTTCACTTTAGCATCAGAGCCTCCTAAAGATGCAGCATCAGAGTTTGAGACTTTTGCCAGCTCCCGCTTCAGAGTCATCAAGCTGGATCAAGTGGTGAGTCAGAACCACTCACCTGGGTGTGCACAGGGGGTGGTGCAGACCGGCGTATTACCTACAGAACTTGTGCAACAGAATTCCGCCAAGAAGCACCAGTTGGGTGCTAGTAGCCAAAGGAAGGGAATGACTGCTGCAGTTCAAGATGTGTCTGGTATTGCTCCTTCTGCGAGTGTGCCTGAAATACCAAGTACTGTGTCTATCACTCCTATCAGTATGCCAAACGTCCCTGCTGTTGTATCCAACGTGCAACAAAGTGGCTACACGACTGTCACCAGGAGTACCAGCCTCGTACAACCCATGGGACTTCCAGGCATCCAAGGCGTAGAATATGTGCAGTCAAACCTTAATCATTTTCAACCACAAGCCTTTTCCCAGATGGATGACAGAAGAAGATCTGAACCTCTACCTCAGCCGCAACCTTCTCTAATGGCTGAACATGAACATTCCCTGAAGCCAGCAACTTCCTCACCTCCCGCATGTCCGCTCTCGGCAGAAAGGCTAACAGAACTTCTACCATCGTCTAAGGCAAGTTGCACCAGCCTGCCTCCCTCCTCAAAGACTTACAAGGGTCCACTCCCAGTGACTGAGCTTCCTGGACCTTCCAACTCTGCTCCAGGTCCTGCAAGTTCTTCATGCTTTTCTTCGAACCATGAGTCTCTTCCTCACCAGAAGTCACCGTTTCCATCAGTATCACCTCCAAAGACAACACACTCCTATCATGGAAGCCCATCTGCCTTTGCCCACAAGCCACCATTTCCATCAGTGCCGCCTCCAAAGAAAAAGCACTCCCATCATGGAAAGAAGAAGTCTCGTACGGGTGGCGGGCACCCGAAGAGGGCCGTAGGAGGGGGTATACTGTCACGACTCGCTCCCTTCGCTCCCGTTCCCGCCACTTGGGGGCATGTTTTGGGGCTTATTCCTTGCTGGACATTTCCTCCGAACCTAATGCCACAGTGCTGTAATGAATTGGGAGCGCTAAATCCCTATTTTCCAAACTACTTCCCTTCCGGATCCATTCCAGGTTTTTGGCAGCCAGCATGCTTCTTTAACCAAATGACTGTGCTTCCCAGAATGCCTGGCCCACTGCTCCACCTCCACCCTTGCAGGACAAGGTTGGGTGGAGGATAGGCAACACCTGTGGCTGCAGGTGCAGCAGTCAGCACACCAGGGCGTGTGCTCGTTAAACAGCTTTAAAAGCCTCAGTCTCACTTCAGTCCAGCGCTGGTCATCGATTGCAGTGTTCCTGTTTTTGACTAGTCCCTGGTTCCTGGTTCCTTGCCTTTGTACCTACTTCCTAGTTCCTGTTTTTCTTGTTTCCTCCGCCCTGAATTTCGGATTCATGCGCTAATTGATTTCTGCTCCCTTGATTTCCCTTTTTGTCTTCCCCTGTTTGCAGGCAGCAATTCTCAGTGCTTTCCCCTTTTAGCTGCAGCCCAGTTTGTCTGTGTTCTATATTTCTTTGACTCTGTCCTTTGCTGCTGTTACCCATTTGCCTTAGCCTTCCTCTTAGTTTAGTTTCCTGTCTTTTCCTTGGAGGGGTAGGGAAAAGTTTGCATAGGTTATTTCGTTTTTTCCTGCTCCTGATCCTTACTTTCTAGAGGATCCATTCCATGTTTTCCATTGCACTTCTGCATCCATTTCCCATTTGATCATTAGGTGTGGTGTGTGGTGGTAGCTAGCTCCTGTGTGAATGCTTATGTTTTCCCCTCTAAGTTGTAATCCCTATTCCAACTTAGGTATTTAGTTTTCTGCAGCGGATCACGCTCCGCTGCCTTCCAGTCTCCGCCCTTGCCCAGCGGGCTCTCCACATTGTAGCGGATCTCACTCTGCTGCCTTCCAGCCTCCGCCCTTGCCCTGCGGGCTCTCCACATAGCAGCGGATCACGCTCTGCTGCCTTCCAGTCTACGCCCTTGCCCTGCCCGGCAGCCTGCCTCACTCCGGCTGCCTTCAGCCCTTGTCCTCTGGACCTCCCTACTTCTCCCATTGCTGTTATAGCCTTTCTGGGTCCCAGATTCACCAACAGGATTCGTGGGCTAGCTGACATTCAAGAGGTGTATCTCGTCCTCGTGAGTACAGTTCTTAAGTTCCCTTATGTAATACCATCAAGAGTGTTAGTACACAGATCCTGTCATTGCTTGCCCTCCACGTGGGTTTAGCGCTGTCAGTACCTGTAACAGCAATTGGGGGTAAGGCGCTTGCCGACTTTCCTCGCGGTCAGGTGCTTACCCCACATCCCTTTTCATATATTGGTTTTGATGTCACACTCTATTTGCACTCCTGGGTTCTAGCATACCTGAGTCGTTGTTCCTGGGTGCACATTTCCCTTGCCATATTCGCTGCCTTTGTACTCGCCTGACTAATCCTGACACATATGTTGGTGTTGAAACGCACAATACAGCTGAGTTGCGTTGATGGACTAATGGCTAGTTGATGGGAAAGTTGTCTGGGGAACCTGCAGGGGCAGTGGAACATACCCTCCGGTCGACCATAGTCGATTGAGGCAGTTGTATTAGCCATGTAGCGTTCCAAGACATGGAAAGAAGCAGCTCACAGGGACAGACAGCGAGGGACAGACTTGTGTGCAGTGCAGTGAAAGGCACCTGGCAGCAGGCCCCGACTCATGTCCCCCAGCAACCCCATCCCCCAGCAGTGAGGGGCACCTGCAAGCATGCCCCGACTCATGTCCCCCAGCACCCCCACCCCCCAGCATTGACGGGCACCTGCCAGCAGGCCCCAACTCATGTCTCCCAGCACCCCCACACCCCAGCATTGACGGGCACCTGCCAGCAGGCCCTGACTCATGTCCCCCTGCACCCCCCCACCCAGCAGTGACGGGCACCTGCCAGCAGGCCTGACTCATGTCCCCCTGAACCCCCCCACCCAGCAGTGACGGGCACCTGTGAGCAGTCCCTGACTCATGTCCCCCTGCACCCCCCCACCCAGCAGTGACGGGCACCTGCCAGCAGGCCCCGACTCATGTCCCCCAGCACCCCCACCCACCCGGCAGTGAGCCGCAGGCCCTGACTCATGTCCCCCAGCATTGACGGGCACCTGCAAGCAGGCCCTGACTCATGTCCCCCAGCACCCCCACCCACCCGGCAGTGAGCTGCAGGCCCTGACTCATGTCCCCCAGCACCCCCACCCCCCAGCAGTGAGGGGCACCTGCAGCAGGACCCGACTCATGTCCCCCAGCACCTCCAACCCCCAGCATTGACGGGAACCTGCCAGCAGGCCCCGACTCATGTCCCCCAGCATCCCCACCCACCAGGCAGTGAGCCGCAGGCCCTGACTCATGTCCCCCAGCACCCCCACACCCCAGCAGTGAGGGGCACCTGCCAGCAGGCCTCGACTCATGCCCCCCTACATGACATAAAGATGCAAAATCATGGCCCACATCTCCACCAAAATACCACAGCACGCCACCCCAGTCTTGAGACGCAATGATTTCCCAATCCACCCCACACTGACATGCCTATCTCAAGACACAAACCAAAAGTCAACTGTGTACATCAACACATGTCCGTCACACACACACACTGGTTGCCATTGATTGTGTAAACCCACATTTTCACATGCATGAACTCAATGAGTGAATTACACACATGGAAGTAAAATATCAAAATGTATTATGGAGAAAAATAAAGCAATGACATGAAAGCATAAAATAATTGCAAACATGAAAAGAAAAGCATGTCCAAAACATGAGTTCATGAAAAGTATAACCAATCCAAAGAAATCCACAAGAAAAATCTTCCACACTCTCCCTCCACCAAAGCGAATCCAAAGGAAACGTAAAAAGTAAAATCCATTAATCCATGGTGAAATCCAAAGAAAAAGTTCCAATAAATCCATTGTCCAACTATGTACAATCAATTGTCAAGGGTCCATGATCCCAATGAAAGAACAGAAACCTATGAAAAAAACTACCTAATAAAAAACTATATACAAATGTGTGGGGCAAAGTCCAAACACCCCAAAATAAAGGAAAACGAAAATGAAACCTAACACTAAAAACTACATACAATGGCGGTGGGCTAGTCCGACGGCTCACTTTCCGATTTCTCGGACCAGGGCATCATTGAACTCCTGCTCAATGTCCTGGAGGCGGTCCTCTTCCATGGCCCTGAGGGTTCGCAGGGACGATGCCATGTTGACCTCCAACTCCCTGCGAATTGCCTCGAGGCACTCGGCCCGCCTCAATGCCCTCTGCATGGAGTTCCACGCCCTGACCATTGTGAGCCGTGCCTCTTCCGCCCGCCGCTGCTCTGCACCTATGGCCTGGCCCAACCGCTGCCACACGGAAGACACTTCCAATCCTGGGTCCTCCTGCCCTCTGGCCGATGCCTGCCCCTCGGATGTTGGAGGCCCCGAGCCATCATGGCTCCCACCTTGTTGCTGCTGCTGCTGTGCCTATGCCATGGCTCTTGCAGCCTGCATGTCCTCCTCCGGCTGGGGTGCAGTTGTTGAGGTGGCCACCCCTGCTGGACGTCCGACTCCCAACTGTGGCAGGGATGTGTCCTTCACCAGCCTGGCCGCAGGGTCAGAGGCAGCTCCACAGGGTACCCAGGTGATACATGGGTGGGAAGATGGCATGGAGGAAGACTGGCGCATAGGGGGTTCAGGTGAGGAGGGGGTCGGAACAAGGTCCAGCATACGGAGGAATCCAGCCCTGGTGACCCGTCCCAGTAGTTTAACATGGTCAACGAGGCATCCGAGATGACGTGCAGTGTCTTCACAAAAACACTGCAGGTCACCGCGCATGCCCTGTTAACGCAACGCCATCCCAGGCAGGACAGGCTCAACCCGGTCCCGGATTGTCATGTCCGCAGGGAGAGGAAGGCCAGTTGTTGTGCGCTCATCCCCTCCCTGAAAACGGGTCTGGACGTAGGCATCCCTGCTGGTGCAGGATGTTGCAGTCACAGGATCGGGGACAGGATTACATACAGGCACCTCCGCGGCGGCCAGTGCTGCCTCCTGTCCCTGCCCCTGCACTGCACCACTAGCACTAGTGGAATCCCCACCTCCAGACCCCGTGTGTGTCCCTTCCACGGCCTCCTCCTCCACCAAACCCCCCACCAACCTGGATGACTCCATGCCATCTTACTCCGTCGGACCCTCTGGGGTTCTCAGCTGCCCCTTCTGCTGCTGAGGAGTCCACCTCCGACCTCCGTCTTTTGGACATATGCTCAGAAGCTGCAGCCTGGGATGCGACACCAGAAACCTCACTCCCCGACGAGATGACAACCTGGGAGGGGAGCCGGGCCTTGCGTCTCCGGCTGGTGGTGCGATCCCTGCCGCTTTGCTCCACAGCACCCTCTCCGCCCTCTTCATCAGTTGACGCTGCAGACAAGGAGAGGCACTGTACAATGGACTGATACACACATGACAGTTGCACATGAGTGGCAGTGTAAAACTACATACATGGCATCACACTCCCCAACACACATGTCATTTCAACTCACACACATGAGCAAATCAACAGGAATATTGCACCAGGCAGCACCGCCCATACACAAACAACAGCACGAGTAGCCGAAGGTGAGCCTGACGTCACATGAAACACAGGGAGTGCACAACACATGCACACATGCCACCAGACTGACATGCATCTGTACATCTCCACCACTGCAGTGATAATGTCACCGTCCATGTCACATCTGGCAATCAGCCTCCTACATGTCAGTGTCACATGCATCCATGTTGCATCACAATTGCACACTTGTCACATACACACACATGCACATGTACACAGTGCAGATACATGCAGCAGGAACCCCCACCCATGTGTGATGCCACAAACATGCCACAGTACATACACATAATTTTCACATGTGCGCACCCACACATGCATTTGGCCAGCATGCTTGCCAGCACATACACCATTGATGTGTCTCACACATGAGAGGAATCACATATGGCTGGTTCACGTCCCTGTACATTCGCCGCCATACATGCCCTACAAAGACATATGTTGAATCTGCACACTCCTGGCACACCACAACACGCACAGCGTCCAATCAGTAGGCCTGTACACTTACCGCTCGACTCCAGACGGGTCTGCCTCTCAAGGACCTGTACGTGGAGCGCTGGGCGTATGCGTTCCAGGACCCTCATTTGGTGGTCGGACAGGTGGCCCCGGCACCCCTTGGCATCCGCTGCCTTCAAGAGGCGCTGGGCCTTGTCGAGGGTCCTGGACCTGAAGTCCTCCCAGCGCTTCCGGACGTGTTGAATATCACGGACTGCCACCCCCTCCACGATGATGGCAGTCACGATGTCCCTCCAGATCCTCTTCCGTCCTTCATTGACGGCGCACAAACTTCCAAAGAGGGCATCATACTGCCCCAGGACATGCTCCACCAGGACACCAACTTCACTGGCACTGAAGCTGGTGGCCCTCTGCCTCTCTGGCTGGGGGTTGCCAGTGGTGCCAGATGGTGTAGACATGGAAACCCCAGAGGCAGGTTTGGGTGGACAACTGGGTCCTGGGGCTGGGCTGTGGAGCGATGGTATCCCAGTCGGGAGTCTTCATTCCAGCAGGGGTGGTCACAGCAACTACACCCCTGGCTGATGTGCAGGCACCAAATAGCAGGGCACGTGGGCAGCAGGCAGGCAGGCAGCAGCAGATGGCAGGTGGGAGCATGCTCGGGGCTCTGGGGGCAGGAATATGGCCTTCTGGGCAGGAGTGTGGTCTTCTGTGTGTTGTTGCGTGGCCAGCTTGATACGGAGTGATTTGGCACGTGAAAAAATTGCACATCAGCGTGTAATTCGAGGACAGGCCCTTAGCACGTAAGCGTGTCTGTGACGTTACACGTGCGGGCATTTCCCTCATGACGTTGGCATAGTGGTTCAGCGGGTAAAAAAACTGCACGTCTGCGTGTGAATGCGTGTAATCCGAGGAAAGGGCCTACGTGCGTAAGTGACGCGACGCGCATGGGCGTTTCCCTCAGCACAGGTTAAAGGTGAGCGGGGGCCAGCAGTTCGCTGTACGTGCCTTTCATGGAGACCAACGTGTGTTGCTACTTCGTGTTGTTTCGCGCGCCATCACAACTTCACAGCGGATCAAGGACGTATCTCTTCTTTTGGCGGGGGTATTGGCTACGCGTGTTTTTCATCATAACGCTAGTCTGACGGTGAGTCGCGCACGCTATTTTTATCACTGCGGGTTCCCCTGTGTATCGCACCCGTTTTCGAGGTCATAGTAGCTTGCGTGTCCCATGCGTACGCGTTTTTCGTATTACTGGGTGTCACCACGTACTGTGGGAGATTAATTCCATGCACGTAGGCTGCAGGGTTGCGTGCACGGTTTTACTGCAGTTTTGGGGTGCCTGAGCGTTGCGTGACCCGTCACTACATCGCTGGGGTCACATACAGCCTTGCAGGTGCAGGGGGGCTGTTAACATCTTGCATCCCACCCCTTTCACCCCAATTGCCCAGGACAATTGTGGTGTACACCTCCCATTGGCACTCCTCCATCTGTGCCGGCACTACTCCATCTGTGCCATGGTTGGGAGGCCACCAAAGGTGAGGGGCGCCTCAGCTGGGCGTCCTCCTCATGGCAGCGTGGTCAGGGACGTGGCCAGGGTGACCAGTGAGTAGGGGCACTCCAGGTTCTCCAGGGTGGCCGCAGAGGGGGAAGAGGCAGGGGTGCGCCACTTGAGCATGATGTTGTGCCATGTGTCGGTGCAGTCATGCCACCACCCCCTGTGGTTCCGGGAGATGCAGCTTCTGCATCTGACACTGGCACCTGTGTGACCCGGCAGTCCGTTTCATCGACTGCCACGGGCACAAGTGTAGTGGTAGCTGCAGGTGCAGCTGTGGACACCACCACCCAGGCTCAGGGTCTGCCAGCGCAGGCTGTGTTGGCACTTGAAGAGTCCTTGGGAGATTTCCAACAGGGTAGGAGGGAAACTGTAGGTGCACGCAGGGCTGCCCTGACCGAGACACGTGTCCCTGGGGCAGTAATGTCATCTGCTGCCCCGAACAGCCGGGTATTGGCAAGTGCAGGTGCAGATGCAGCCAACAACACCCCTGTTGTGAGTCTGCCAACCAGGACAGTCGCGGTCAATGACCCTGCCACAGCGGATGTTGCTGTGCAGGGTCCATTAGAGGGCACCCAGCTGCCACTGACGCAAGTCAGGCCTTTGGTCATCCCTCCACCTGCCACTCCCTTGGCTCAATCCACCGGTGCCACTGGCCATAGTGATCAGGGTGGCATTTGCCAGCCAGGGTCTGCGCCACAATCCAAGAGGAGGAAGGTTGCACCTGCAGCACAGGCTGGGACCCCACACACAGCCACAACCTCCTGCATGTTGAGGAAGAAGCCTTTCTGCAACCAGGACCTGGACTACCTCGTGGACTACGTGCGGGACCACAGCCGTGACATGCTTGTGGGGCCTAATTGTCAGACTATGGCTGCCCAACGTGATACCCACTGGAAGCAAGTTGCGGAACATGTGAGTGCATTTGGCCATGAGGTTCGCATGGCGCAAGAGTGCAAAAAGCATTGGAATGACCTAAAACGCAGCGTTAAGGCTAAGCGTGCCTCAAATTACAACTTGACTCTGGTGACTGGCAGTGGGCCTGCACCTGAGGAGGAAGACCTCACTCCGCATGAGTCACTCGTTGCGGAGTTCATACCACCTGAATCGGTCGAAGGAGTGGGAGAGATGCCGGACTTTGATGCCCAGTCCAGTGAGTGTTGCTGCGTGTTTGTTGAGGACATGTGTGTTTTACTTGTGTGATGTGTTGTGCATGACTGCCACTACATGTCACGTGTACATGGTTCTGATGTGCAAGTAATGCAATGCTTCACTGATGCATGGCTGCTCTGCTGGATGGTGGACATGTGGAGCGGATGGGGACTGTCCGCATCACCACTATTGCAACCTAATCACATGCTGGTCACCAGGATTCCCCTCTGGTCCATGTTCCAGTTCGCTGGCCCTTCTGCATGTAGCCTGGGGTGACCTTCCTCTCAGCCCGGGGACTATGTCATAGCATGACTGACGTGCATGTGTCCTCTGCATGCATGCGGGTACTCCATGTAGGCATGCTCCCTTGTCCCTCCACCCCCCCTCTGCACCCCAATTCCACCTTTGCACTGGTCTGCTTCAATTTTGCCGTTGAGTACTTGCCTGTTCATGCATCCTATGTACATGCTAACTTCCACTGGCCAATCTGCCAGACATATGCTGTGTGGTACATCCTTTGTACTTGATGCAGGGACATGAGTGCCCATTCATGCTCCATGTGTATTTCAACCATGCCCCTCTGTGTCCTTGACTGGATGATCATTGTAGTACGAGTCTAGGGTGACCTACATTGCATGGCATTTCATCAGCCTTCCCATGGCCACTCTGGCTCAGTCCTGCATCACACACATGTTTAGGGTGTTATAGTCTGTGTGGGTCACAGGCCTCAGCCTGTTTAATGGCCAATGACTCTGTCCAACTGGTGTAGTGTCTTCTTCACACGTTGGTGTACTCAGGAGGTTGCATCATGTGTCCTGCTTACTGTCCCATCATCATATGCTGTGTTGTCACTTGACTCACATGATGCAGTTGATGCTAGTCAACACTGTCTTTGAATACACAGGTCTATGGTCATCCTTTTGATACCATGCAAGGCATCCCTGCAGTTGCACTTTGGGGGAGGGGTGGTTTGCTTGTAGCCATGGTACCCATTGAATGCACATTGCACATGATGCCTGAAGTTGACCTTGCATTGCCTTCACATTTTCAGATACATATCATGAAGTACTTGTACATGTAGATAGTGAGTAACATACAAATTTGCTGCACTGCATCGACCCACTTCTGAGCAATATGACACCATTCTACATGCCTAATCACAGAAGCAATGTCAAGTTGACCCAGCATGCATGGCAGGTTCTCTTTTGTGTGTGACATGTCTGCTTGATGTGTTTGGTGTCTGTGTGATGTCTGTGTGTGTGTGTGTTGTGTGCTTCTAACATATGTAGCGACCTTTTTTCTCTCTACTTTTCAGATGATGATTCAATGGAGCCAGAGGATGGTGTTGTCATGCCAGCACAGGGCTGTTATCACTACAGCAACCCGGCACAAGTGGGGGTCGTGGGGTGGTAGCCCACGAAAACCCACATGTGCTACAGTCCATCTTGTCTCTGGCTGGCAATGAGTCCAGCCCTGATGACCACTCTGACATCCATGTTGAGTTGGATGTGCATCAGGTCCATATGTCAGGGGTGAGTGATTCTGATGTGGGCACTCATCTCTTCGCGAGACTTTCACTGAGGGGTCAGACAGTGTTGGAACCTCCGCCTATGGTGGATCGGGACACAGGGTCACCCTCCACACCAGTCACTGATGTGCCTGGGACATCACGTTGATGGGGGCATGTAGTCGTGCAGCCAAGGGCGGTGCCAACACAACGATGACACCCGGTCCTTGCGTCCCGCAGGGGTCAAGCTCAGCAATGCAGTCGCCGTGCGCAACCGCATTATACTGAGTGGGAGCAAGACATGACTGCCAATTCTGAACGCCAGGGGGCAGCAATGGAGAACATTGCTGTGAGCATGGAGCGTGTGGCCCAATCCATGCTCCCTCCTGCTAGGCAGGTGCTTCTCCAGCAGCAGGCGGCACGGTCCACGGCCTGCTCGCTCAGGGTGGGTATGGCGGCCTCAGACAGGGCACGCCAGGCTGAAATGTTGTCTCTGCATCAAGCAATTGCTGCTCACGCAGAGGCACACATGGAGACCCTGAGGGAGGAGTATGCTTCCCTCAGATCCACTCTTGGTGTCCTTCTGATGTCACAGAGGGAGTGGTCAGAGGAGAGGTTTGCGCAGCTTGAGCGTACCATCTCGGCTGAGCTACATGCTTGCCGGGAGGTGCATCAGTTGTCCAGCCAGGCCTTGCAGGAGGAACTCTGTGTTACACGTGCTACCTTGCAAGAGGAAGCATGTGTATCACGGGAGGTTCTGCATGCAGACCTACGTATAATCGCCACACAGAACCAGCCTCACCCGTCCGGCAGACCTGCTGCCGACGAGCGGCAAGCTGCAGCTAGGTGTGGTCAGGCTCCTGTGTCACATCCTCCTTTCCAGGAAGAGCCAGACTCGGACGACAATGTATCTCCCACATAGGTCAGGCTGTGCAGGCATTGAGCCCACGGAGGTTTTTTTTTTCCTCAACATCATCGCATGTGGGTGTTGAGCAGCCCCCTGTACCTCCTCCCTCCAGGGTGCCCCCCCCGGGTCGTATGTGGCCATTTTTTATAAATCTTTTAATTTAATTTGTTAAGTTTCTATTTGAGAGTTAGTTTAATTAGGTAATGTAGGTTTTTCATAGTTAGTGTAATTAGTTAATATAGTTTGAAATTGCTTGTCTATTGTGCTTTCATGTGACGGTGTGGTGCTTTGTGGCTTTTGAAAGCATCCACTGTCTGTTCCAGCTGGGCCCTTCAAGCTTGTCTTGTGTATGTGTTTGCAGCTTGGGGTCCTGACTCACACATGCCACTCCTGCTTCCCTTATCCATGGGCTCGCAAGGATGGTTTGGTGTAACAGCCTATTACACAAGGGCTTTGGACTGTCATATTTGTGGCATGTCAGCTGCTGTCCTACTTGTGTTAACACCCCTAGTGGTGATAATAGGGGTGTTGTTGACCACTGTTCTTCTTTTGCTAGATGGGGGGTTTCATGATTCATGTGTACATTATTTGCTGTACATTGTGTAGTATGTTTCTTATCTTTACTGTACATGTGCTTGTTGCAATTCATGCTGTAGATAGTGTGTACCATACTTTGCCTGTGAAAGACGCACTGATGGTGTGATTTCTGATGTACGTCTATGACATGGTCCATTCATGAAATGCCTGAAGAGACACACAGGTGATTTTAAAGCATTAATCGTGTGTTTCATGCCCTTTCTGCAGGGGGATGAGCCTTCAGACCACCTTTGCCAGCAGACATGGCCCATTGGACGTCTGGAAGCTGGACACGTTTGGTGGTGCCGACATGCGCAAGTGTGCGCAAGCAGAGGCACAGGAATTGCGCTCATACATCCAAAAAAAAGCTGACGTGTTTCAAGGGACTCCAGGCAAGGTGAGCAGCACAGGGGGGCCACACCGCAGCCAACCTTCCACCAGGCCAGTTGCACATGCATACTTAGTGGCAGCACTGACAGTGAGCTTGGACACATGTTGGTGTTGAAACGCACAATACAGCTGAGATGCGTTGATGGACTAATGGCTAGTTGATGGGAAAGTTGTCTGGGGCACCTGCAGGGGTAGTGGCACATACCCTCCGGTCGACCATAGTCCATTGAGGCAGTTGTATTAGCCATGTAGCGTTCCAAGACATGGAAAGAAGCAGCTCACAGGGACAGACAGCGAGGGACAGACTTGTGTGCAGTGCATTTCTTTTCCATGTAGATTTTGACACATGCACTACCTACTTTATTTTGGTTATGGTGGAACACGACTTGTTCTGAAGTCGTACCTTTCTATATGCGTCTGGCTGCTTACCAAGGGAACATTGCATGTTGTGTGAATCGTGACACATTGGTCTTCCTTTTGCCACGCACCCACCGGCGCCTGACTTACTGCATTGACTGTGTATGAACCATCACAGGGGGAATGTTACGTATGGGTTCGAAGCACCACACCAGATTGTTTGTTTATAATGTAGTTTGTTACTTTGGGGCATACATGGTGGTGTGTTTGTGTGTTATGGGCGTGCACAGATTAGTAACTGCGGCTCTCTTTGCAGCATTGAACTGCTCCTGTTACCGGACCAGAGAGTGCACAGGCAGGAGGCCAACACTCACCTCAGAGATAAGTTTCTCTTTGACTTCCATTTGAGTAATTTGGTACTATGTGCATGATAAACAAGTTTGGTCTAATTGTGTATGTGTTAATGTGAGTAGTACAGTTTTGTGCATTCCCTACTTTCCTGTGTCAATCCTACTCCCCTCTCCTGCCCCTCATTCCGGTTATCCAGTATACCAATGCCTGTCCCGACTGCATATCCCTGACCCTCCTTCCCCACCAGGGTCTCAGAGGCCTGTGTGAGTTTGACCTTGCTGGCACGCAGACCACGGTGGGGGTGGTTGGTTCGTGCCACTCCTGCGCCTGTAAACGTGAGCTGTGACAGTACACATCCGTTCGTGGTGCATCATTCTATATTATGTACCACACATGGTACACAGCCTATTGCAGTCAACGTAGTTCTACCTCAGTCTTCATTAAAGAATACAGCAACTTATTATAACGAGCCACGCTCATTTCTGCCGAACGAAAATTATTCTGATGGCTGCAGAGTGAGCCTTCCCAATTGACCTCATTGCAAGGACGATTTAGCCATTGCCACCCTAAACCTACAGGGTGTTTATCCCTTATTAAGGGTCTCTTCACCTACAGAAGCCTTAAATATGCCTTAATAAAGCCAGCTTCTGCATTAACTCCACAGAGCGGACAAGTTACAACCATTTGAAAACACGTCAGATTTGTCGTGTACACTTTCCACATCCAGCCAGAAGATTCTTCGGCTTAACAGATTCAAAGTTTAGATTGTGGTTTTTTAATCATAGTGACTATACTCCTGATGAAAGTTCTGTATTAATTGACATCGAACAGAAACATGTCGAGACTACACAATGGTTAAATTTATTTACCATAGTAATACGAGAAATGTCGAGACAAGGACAATACTAGAGAACTAAACGTTAGATACTCTGCATTACTATTGATCAGATTAACATTGATGTCAATCTTACCTATTAGGGTATGATCTTGTCACTGTTTTAGAGTGTTTTATCAAGTGATTTACAACGAACTTGTATAAATCCTTTTATGTCTTTATTTCTTTATTAAAATATTAAATGTGTCGTAAATAGCAGTTGATGTTTAATGCTTATAACTGTTGTGTTATCCAAAGCTATCTATGTATTGTTTAATCAGTCTCTACCTCCCAGAATAAGATAGAGCTACCACATAGGTGGTAATCTGGGACTCCCCCTTTATATATTGTGCACATCCTGTTGTGACATTGTTTTACTGTTCTACCTTGTTGTTACATCATTATGGTAGTACTTGGGCTTTGTGACGTACTGCTACTTCAAGTCATCTACTGGAGGCTCTTCTGGTTTGTTTTGCTGCCTGCAGGCTTTTTGCTTGGCTTCTGTGTTGGCCTGCTTTGAGTTCTCTTTGATTTGGTGTTTTTGCAAGTCAAGGTGGCCTCTGAGGGTGCTGGACAATTTTTACACACAAGGTGGAAGATGGTGACAAAGGGGAAAGGTGATCCTGTGGCCAGGTGAACTTCAAGGATGAAGGCTACATAACCCAGGCGCAGTTGTTCAGTGGGTCATGGTGATTTGCGAGGGAGGGGGTATTTTGTTGTTGACAGTTGCCTTGCCCTACAGTGTGATGGGCACCCTGACATTGTAATTGTGGTATCCTATGTACATGATGTATTCTGCTGATCAATGCCTGTTCATGTGTTGTGTTTATCTTTCAGGTGTGAGGGTATAGTTGTGGTTTGGCATGCTGGGGTGTACACATGGTGAATGTTCACATGTGATGTGTAGAGGACACTGATGGTCACTTGATTGCACATGCATGTATTGAGTGCATGTCCCTACTGACACACACACTCGCACTATGATCCACAACATGTACAACCACCCTTCCATGTCCACATGTACACTCAGTTTGCCTTCTGGGGCCCACTGTGTCCCTGCAGCACATGATCTATGACCATTTGTGAATCCTGTACATGCGTAATTTGCTTTTTGATGTAGTTTGTCGTTTTGATGTGATGCTCAGGGTGTGCGTCACACACAATGGCTGGTCACTATGCTGTGTGCTGAGCAGTGTGTTGCAGGAGATGGACACAGCACACGGAATCCACAGTGTTGATTTTACAATGCACAATGTGCATGTAAACAGGCATTCATTGTTATGTTACAACTACAACTGTTGAAATGCATTTGGGTATGACTTATTTTGGGTGGGAGGTTGTTGGTCAGTCATTTCATCTGATTCCATGTCAGGCATCATTTTCTGATGCCACTTTACATTTTTCACATGTCAATGTGTACCTTATTGGTACTGTGTTGGTGTTTTGCTATTGCTTGCCATGTCATGTTGTGGTTTGGGAGGGTTTGGGTGACATACCAGTGATGGTCATGGCCTGTTTTGCAGGTCTGTGTGATTCACACCTTGCATGTGTGCCTTTTGGTCACACAGGATTGCTTATGTTTAAGTAGCTAGGGATGCACACGATGTGGCACTTCCATGGCAACATTCTCAGGGTGGTAAGGTTGTGACAGTTGACTGTCTCTTTGTCATCTTTGATTGTCACCTGGTATGTGCCAGGCCTGTGTGCACTCCGCAGGGGTTGGAGTTTAGGGGAAAAATGTGGCCACAAGCTGGGTCCGGGCTGCCTCGCCACGTGCCCTATCCCCTCCCATGGGCAGCGCCTGTGCCTGTGGTTGGGGATGTGGGGGCACCACCATGTCCACCGGTACGCCCTGCCGTGTTGCAACATTGTGCAGGACACATGCTGCCACAATGATCCTGCACACTACTGGGGGTGCATAGAGTAGCAGAAGCGTGACTTGAGCACTCTGAATGTGCGCTCCACTATGGCCCTGGTTGCAATATGGGCCGCGTTGTATCTTACCTGGGGTGGTGTGGTGGGGTTCCGGATTGGCGTCATCATGTGGTTGCTCAGAGGGTAGGCACTGTCCCCTGGAGAGGAGATAATGGTTGTGATTATTGGGGTTTGTGTATGTGTGTGTGTGTGACATGCATGCGTGTGCACGGGCATTTGTACTCACCTAGGAGCCATGTGTCACCATGCTGCCCAGCTTCCAGGGCCCAGCTCAGGGCGGACATTCTGTATATGAAACTGTCATGGGTGGAGCCAGGGTTGTTTGCATAGACAGAGGTGATGATTCCCTTTGCATCGCATACCACCTGCACGTTGATGGAATGCCAGTGCTTGCAGTTTCGGTAGATGTACTTAGTGGCCCTAGGTGGACGTAGGGCCACATGGGTGCAATCTATGGCACCGAGCACTTTGGGGAAGTGTGCCACCCTGTAAAAGTCCTGGACAACGGCCTGCCTTTCTGCAGGTGTTCTGGGCATGTATATGTGCCTGCGGACTGAGGGGCGCGCTGTCATGATTGACAAGACCTGGTGTAGGCAGCGTGACTGCGTGGCCTGTGAGACCCCCCCCACAATGGCAGTGGTCCGCTGAAATGACCCAGTGGCAAAAAAATGCAGGACATTGAGCACCTTCTCCAAGGGGATCAATGCTTGGGAGCAGAGGGTGGGGGTGTAAAGTCATCTTCCCACTCCCTGACCAGGTCTAGGATGATACGAGATGGAAACATGTACCTGCCGTAGACCTGGTCGTCAGGCATCACAAAAAGGCTTGTCCGAGGTGAAAAAATGCAGGCCCTGACTATTCTCCTCCTCCTTGCGGTGTCCCACGATCAGTGCTGCGACAAATGGGGCATTCATTTAAGCTGTATATACATGTTTGTTGTTTGCGCGCACTTTTATACTGTGCGCAGGGACGCTTCTGCCTGCCTTCGTGTGGCGGACGCGCTGATGCCTAAGCGCGTCTTTTGCCATGCGCGGGCTTCCCGTATTCGAATCCATGAATATGGGTTGTTTGCGTGTGTGTGGGAGTTCCATGTAGTTCCCTGCTGTACTTCCCCAGTTACACCTTCTTTTTCACGCGTTGTTTCCCATTCCGCGTGTTACGCCCCGTGTCCCGCCCCCTTTTTGGTGTGTGCGCGGATGTTGTGTGCTTTCCCTGTGCGCGTCGCGCACAGTGTTTGGAATGTTGCAATGACGTATGCGCCACGCACGGGTTTGGCGCACATTTCGGGAAAAACACGCGCAGGGACTTCCATGAATCGCACATGTGCGCGTGCGCTTTATTTTTCGCGCTAGCGCCTGCTTGCGCCAGCTTGTGCCACTTTTTTCAGTGCACGTTTGTTCCATGAATCGGCCCGTGTGTGTCTTAAGCCAAGAACTGCATTCTTTTTGAGTAGTTTCACTCCTTCTGAAAAACGTTCCCCTTTACTCATACTGGATTTTAGTTTTTTCAATTTCAGCCTGACCTCCTTTTTGTTATGATTTAAATTTTGATCGTAGACAGAGGCACGATTTTGCATAAACGGAGTCGCGCCGGGGCTGGACATGAGACCAGTCCTAAGAACCCCAGTTTGGATAGAATATTGGGAAATTACACTGGGATAGTGAGATCATTGCGTTGATCTTCAGACAATTCTGCCCACCAAATGTCAAGTTTGTGATTGACTTTGTCAGCCTTTCCTATTTTAAGAACTCCACTTTTGCTAATGATTAACAGATTTTTTGGCCCATCCCTATTAATTACCTCTGTCATCCACCCGCTCAATTTGAGGCAGAGCCTAGCGTGATCATTCAATGGAGACGCCGCCACTTTGAATGCATGTATCATTCTCCGATTAAAATGTTTTAAAAATATGTAGTCAATTGTGCAGCTAGCACCATGGTTCTGCCATGTTGGTATCTTCACCCCTTTTTCCCCGAATGGTTGGTTTGATTGAGTGATTCTCCATCTAGATAAAAACTGCGACCACTCTCTCCCGTGCCCCCCTCTCTTTCCCCCACTCACTGCGGGTTTTAACATAATTGCTGATTCCTCCTCCTCAAAACCTTCACCCTCCTCCGTGACCAAGCTCTCACAGTTAAAGTGCCCCCCTATTATAATAGGAGTGAGGAGGAACAAAGCACACCATTTCATCAGCACATTCTCCAATTCCTCCAGCACCTCCTCAATGGGGGATGATAACGAATTGAAGTAAATGTTAATTATTAGCATTCTCGTGATTGAAGAAGTTAAGCTTTCCGTAATCACTGTTCCCAGAAGAGAACGCAGTGTTACATGGCCAGTTCTTCATACAGTGATTTTGGGTCATTTTCACAGCCGTGAGCAGACCGGCCATGGGATGGCCCCTTGACTCTTTGATGGCGTGTTTATGGTTGATCATCTGGCCCTCAAGCACGGGGTTCTCCAGCAACCACGTCTCTTGAAAATAAGGATGTCATAATATGATAGTTTACTTGCTTGTTCTTCTTGTAGAAAAGAGTTGAAACCTTGTGTGCTCCAGCACAATAGGTTCAATCTAGAAGCCATGTCGGAGGGCTCTGATAGGAGGCAGGGTTCCTGCCAGCCATCTCCACCTTGTGTCCAGATAGGATCGATTATGGGCCAACATCGGTCATAGTCAAAATGACATGTCACCGTTAAATTCTGCTCCGGGTGCGTGGAGTGCTTGTGTCCCAAATCGGCATAGTAGCATTCAAGCCCTATAACAGGATGTCCTCTAGATAAGTGTAGACCAGATTTTCAATCAGTTTTAATGAGAAGTGCACAGTGCACTTACCTAAGCATGATCGGTCATTCATATGTACAAATTTCAGGTCTTGAAATTAGATGGATGAGAGGTGTGGTATTGAGGACAGCATTGACAATATTTTTGGCCAGTTCAGTGGAGTATTACATTCCTCCTCAAAGACTGATTGAAATGTCAAGGGCTTGGGAAATGGAGCCATAGATTTTAGGTCTGCCTGCGGAGACCCCCTTGGAGCATATGGCTGACGATTGTCTGCTGCACCTCTTCAACCAGCTTGCAGGCTGGTTGCACGGTTCGGGTTGGAAGCACAAGCTTGTGGACACGCCGCGTGATAAGAGTTGGGAACACTCTGCGCCCTTTTTCTTCTCTGACAATTCAGAGTTGGTTTGGTCTCTTGTGTTGTGGGCGACTATGTTTGTGAAAGGACTTTCTCATCTCTTTTTCTTTGCTTTCTTCCTCTCTACCAGTTGTCGTCTAGAGAGGTCTTCTTGTCCTTGTTTTCCCTCGTATTGCAGTTTGGCTTTTGTAAGTTCTTGTTCATGCCAAGTCCAGTAGGTTTGTTTGTGATTATCTTTGGCACACTGGGTTTAGTTATTTTGGTCTCCAGAGCCCCTCAGATTGCTAGTTGTGTGAAACATGTTTCTTAGAAATTTGCACAAGCCCCTATTTCTCTTCCGCTGGGGCATAGATTTAGTGTGAGAGGTCCCTCTCCCTGCTACCGTTTCCTTCACAGAGATTGTTGACTTCTTCATTGTAGCCTGATGGGAGGCAGACTGCCATGGACTAGTGGCAGGGGGAGGTTCTGTTGTGTTTACTTTGAGCGTGCCATTGCCTAGGCTATCTGCACAGCAGATGCCGTGTGCAGAAGTTTCATCCTCCTTGGTCGTGGTCATGTCCAATTTAAGCTTTCTCCCTTCCTCCGATAAAGTTTGGATTTCCTTCAGGGCAGTAGTATTTCCCCTGACTTTGTAGATGACTGTGTCATGCACCCTAATAAAAGGTTGTAGGACAGTGTTTAGCGCCATCAAAGGGCTGGAGGTGGAGTCTCTGTTCACTGAATCCGCTGGTGGATCAGCCGGGGGGGTCAAAATAGAGTGGAACAGCTCCTCTAGCTCCTCTAGTCCTCCTCTATGTCTGCAATACTACTATCTGACAAGCTTAACTGGGTTTAAGTTTCAAACATCCAAGGAGATACGCCTCTTCATCTGTTGAGCGGAGTCTAGGATTTCTTACTCCAGGCTTATTCCTCCCTCCCTTGGACAAATGCTCAGTCTGTGCTCTATGTTTCCGAGGACCAGTCCCGAAATCTTGCATACTGCGATTTCAACTGGGATGACCGGAGTGAAGTCAGCCCATGCGTTGATTTGGCTTATTTAAATCAGTGATTTAGTTTGTTGTAAGAGAAAGAAGCCAGAGATCTTAGATTTATCCGCTGTAGAGGGCTTTTGGCTTTCCTATTAGCGGAGATCCCCTAGGAGTTTTTGCACACAAGAGGGAGGACTTTCGCTCACTGCTCAGATTATACCACTTCTTGGTGCCTTATATTGTTGTCAGGACAGTAGATATCGGCTTAAGTGGGTGCACATTAGTCAGAGGATAGGGGATGGAGGCACCGGCAGGTAGTATTTCCCGAGCGCCGAGGGATCAGCCCTAGCCCTCACAGTGAAACAGAGGCTTTGCACCCACCTTTTATTATCTTTATGAGTGCACTGCTGTCCTCAACCTCTTACCCTTCCCCAAAACTGCGGACTGCAGACTGCTCCACACTTTGCAGTCACACTTCACGGGAAAAACAGCGCTTTGAAGCAGCAGCAGGAAGCAGGAGGAGTCAAAGCACAGCACAGGCAGCGAGGACAGACTGCTCAACCTGTTGCAGTCCCACTTCGCGTGCTATATAAAAAAAATATATATTTTCTGGGAGAAATGCAGGGATAACCTCACCCAAAGTAATTAAAAAGAACCCAAATCTTCTTGAATAATAAACTTTTCAAAATGAAAAGGCACCCCGGGGTAAAATCGTTGCACGATTGTCAAAATACTGCTGTGCTAAGTTTCTCTCCCTGAAATGAATACCCACTATTCCTGCTGTCTTTTCTTTACATGAGGCATTGCTGGGAAGGAGGCGCTAGGGTGGGTATAGCCCTGGGTCTTTTGGTTGTAGCCCTGGATAAAAGCTCAGGGTCTACAACAAAAAGGCTAGTTAGCCCTAAGTCCCGACAGTTCCGACATTAGCATAGTCTTTTCCAGACATAGCAACACTCCTGTGGAACATGCTTCGTGCATTTCTTCTGTGCAGTTTTGCATGGTACTTACATGGAGGCACAGAAGATGAACACCCATTAGCTAGAAGGGGACACCTGCAGGGAAAATGCTTGGCTTCGTGAGAAAATAGGTCAACAAGTACGACTGGAATGGTAGTGGGTGTGGTTTGGCTTGCATGGCGGTGGGTGTGATAGCCTGGGCATTAAGGTACACATGCCACCCCCCGGCTTTTATTCATGTCTCTAGTGTTTGAGGCCACTCTATTATAATTGATTTTTAAAATGCCATGAGTCATTGCACCACTCTGAAAATAGTGCTTTTGTTAACAAACCTAAGAGCAATCCTGGCATAAGCATCTTTGAACCTTTGCCATTGAAATGGACCCCTACACCTTGGGAGGACCTCCTAAGAGACACATCATTTCTTGAAATGGTTGTTTAGGGTTCGGCCTCCCCGGACTGCCATTCTTTGCAATGCTGTGCAGAGGCGACTACACCTGCCTTGTGATAAAATAAATCCCTCAGATATCTGCTCATATTCCACATATGTGCGCTTGAAAAACATGAAAGTTGGTTAACTGGCCACTGTGCTCTACTCCGAGAGCCGTATTCCTAAATTCAGAATAGTTGGGAGTTTTGAGCAACTTTCCACATTTCACTGAAAGCATAATTTTAATAATAAATTGGCAATTCTCCAAATGTTAACATGCTGGCCTCAAACATTGAGTCAAAAAACGATGACAGTTGTTCATGCTGCAGTGACTGATTCCCAAAAAGCACCTTCTGTTATGCGAATGGCTATCATAACCATCTGCTGGCACATGGAGTGGGGATTACTGTGTACCCCTTTGCTAAAACAAACTCTCCCACTGAGCTGAAGACTGTTGCTTATTCTTCTTTTATATTATACAAAAAGAAGATGTATTAACAGGTGTCTAAACTACAACAAAGCAAAAATAGACAGATGGCGTACCTACTACCCAAAGATTCATACGTGAACATTAAAACTTATTTTTATTAAACATATAGAAATTAGCACTCATAAAATGATCACATTTATGTAAAACTCAATATAAAACATATAAAACATATATCTCACACAACACAAGGAATACAAACACTATGGGTTGGTTCTTCTAATAATTAGATCACCACTCCCTATGAAACTTCACACTGGAGTAGTTTTCCTTATTTTGAGATGCTATTAGTATATTTTCAAAACCCAACTTGCACAGGTTTCTGTCCCTAAAACACAGACAAATGTAGGACATTCATCAGGGGTAAAAAGTTCCTTGTGTTTTAGTGGTGATAAGTCTTCTTTCCTATCACTTCTTGTCTGCCATATTTGTTCCGTAAAATGAACCATGTGGGTTAAAGACACACTGTTAACGGATTGCCTATTTTCTTAATGGTCTTATCATTAGACCTTAAAAGAGTGTCCCCGATCCACCTAGGGGGCTAGATATGCTTCTGTTTTACATACCTTGTAGAGTGTGGTAGACTTTTGCGTCTCTGTTCATTATAGATTAGAAGAAAAGGCTGGAGTGATATTCCCTAACAAAAAGGAAATCTTCCCTACTACCACCATTTTCTGGTGTTTTTCAGACTGTGGAAATGTCTACCACCCTCTACAAGGTATGTAAGACAGAAGCTTATCTAGCCCCCGAGGTGGATTGGGGATGCTCTTTTAAGGTCTAATGATAAGACTGTTAAGAAAATTGGCAATCCATTAACAGTGTGTCTTTAACTCAAAGGGTTCGACTTACTGAAAAATATGGCAGAAAAGAAGTGATAGGAAAGAAGACTTATAACCACTAAAAACACAAGCAACTTTTTACCCCTGATGAATGTCCTACATATTTTTGTGTTTTAGGGACAGAAACTTGTGCAAGTTGGGTTTTGAAAATATACTAATAGCATCTCAAAATAAGGTAAACTACTCCAGTGTGAAGTTTCATACGGAGTGGTGATCTAATTATTAGAAGAACCAACCCACAGTGTTTGTATTCCTTGTGTTATGTGAGATATATGTTTTATATGTGTTGTATTGAGTTTTACGCAAATGTGATCATTTTTTGAGTGTTAATTTCTATATGTTTAATACAAATATGTTTTAATGTTCATGTATGAATTTTTGGGTATTAGGTACGCCATCTGTCTATTTTTGCTTTGTTGTGGTTTAGACACCTGTTAATACATCCTCTTTTTGTATAATATAGATCTTATCCATGTGGTAAGAAGTGTATGATCTCCAAAGATTGGTACATGCCGTTTGAGAATAGCTTAATCTTCTTTCCTTTCATGGAAATATATGTATGCATATCAGATTTCTTTTTGTATGGGTCTAGCTGGGCCTGCCCCAGATGTATTTCAGATGAGTTAGGCAGGCTGTCCAAACATTGCAAAGCTGGTCCTGGCGTGAAAGGCTGTTTTGTAGATTTCTACTTGTTTTAGAGAAATGAGTTAAAAAAGTGGTTAATTCACCAACAACAATGTAACTGTGCTACCCCAGGTAGACCTTAACCTGCCCAAGATTAATTGAGGGTATACCTTGGATTCCAATCACAGATTGTGCAAACGTTTTTGGTAGTAAGATGCATAAATGCCATCCCAAAGTCTCTTTTTTTTATTTTTAGTCAAACGTCTGGTGACAGTGTTGCCTAATGAATGTGGGGGTGGACCTTTAATCACCTTAACCAAAAACAGGCCCACCACTTAAGAAGCGAGTACATGGTTGTACCTAAAGGAAGTTTATCGTCCAAAAGCTCTGTTGAGTGGTTGGATGGTGTTGCAGGACCAAACTAACCCAAGTTTCCACAATACAAAATCTGTTGGAAGTCTATATACTTTTTTGCAACATAAAATGCTCCCAGATTAATTTCATTACTCTCCACCCACCGAATATGAATGCACATATCCATTTAAAATAAATCCCATCTTTCCCCAGTGCTTTCATTTTCATTGGTGAGGCTTATCTTCATTATTATCTTCAGATCATATTTTAAAACACACCTCTTCTTGGGATTGGTTGTTGTAGGTCCTGATGTTGGTGCATAGTGTAAAGATTACTATTGGAAATATAATTAATTGCTAGCAATAACTGGCCTAAAACCTTTAATCTTTAAGTATGATTGCACATGGTCCCGCTGACTTATTTTAGCAAATGGGGGATGGTCTGCTTAACCATTATTTCCCTCAAAGTATAGATAGCCATCTCCATTCCGCAGACTTCTGGTGCCTTTAAAAAGACCTAAAATGTGTGTCTACATACAACCTCCGATGTCCTGGAAAAATACTTACCCGAACAAATGACTAATCCCATCTAAAGATTTTAATATAAAGAGCAAGATAACATCTGTTTCCTTACAACTCTTCCAATCTACAAGGCTCCCACTTTATCGCACAAATTGAAACTCCTAAATAGCTTTAGACATTTAGCTTATCACATGTTTTATTACTGACCAGAATAAACAAAATAAACTCTTTTGGTCACACTCAAACATCAGGAGATTAAATGTACTATCTGTGAGTCTTACCAGACCATAAACTCAAGGCTATTTCTGCAGATGCCAACTGCAAAAGGTTGGGATTACTCATTTACCTGCCTTCTGTATCTGAATACCTGTTTAGAAGTCAAACGTGCATTTTGCAAGCGAGCCCTAACCACTATGTTCTGATTCATTGTAAAATGGTACTTATATTGAGATTAGTGAATTGCCCATGTATTTCTATTAAGGCACATGTGTGTTTTTAAATTTGGTAGATTTGATACTTCACCTTTCTGCGTGCGTGCATGCAAGCTAACGTTGTATCAGTTTTTAACAGAAAATAAACTGTGCTCAGTTTGCCACACCCCCAGTCATCAATAAGGCACTCACAGCATGAATTCCTCGTAATAGAAGGGGCCCTCTTCGACCACCCCAACATGAACAGAGAGGCTGCAAGCCCAGATGCGTTAATCCATCAGCTTTGCTGATCACAAGCTTTTCCTGGTACTGTTCCATGAGATTACAAATAGTCCTCTTTCACTCCGGCAAGACAACAGGTCACAGGCATGGCTAAAGTGAGATGTGTGCTGTGAAAGAGTCTGCAGGTGTGGCCAGGCACAAAGAGTCTTCTGTCTCCAAACAACGTACAGGCAAGCTATAAAGGGCAAAGCACATAGCTAGTGGAGCCTGCTCCAAGCTCCAGGCACATTGGGGCGTTCTCCAACCATGGACACAAAGCTTCTGACAACAAGACCTTTACAGTGAGTTCTCAACCAGGCACCAAAACCACAGTTGGATTCCCATGATCACGGTGAGCACTCCCCTCCTCCCATCCTGGTCTTTGCCTCTCACCCTAGATTTCTAACAAACACTTTCCAGTAGGGTGGAAAAGGAGCGGCATCTCAACAACCCAATGTGAAATGTCCATATTATGCCTGAGCTCAACTCTCCATTGTACTGCACAGCATATGGTCCACCAGGGGTCAGATTACAGACACGGTGCAACGGTGCAAGTGCACATTTGTGTGGTATTAGCCCTAGGGCAAAGTGTGCCCCACTGTAGAAACCAGTCGGGCTATTTTAGAAAACTATTGCACCATGGCAAGTGCAATTTTTAATTCTATTAGCACTAGGGCAAACTGTGCCCTGTTGCAATAATGTACTGAAAAATTGTCATTTGCCCATGGGCAAACTTTATTGTGGTGCTAATGCCAGACAAAAGAGCACTTGTCATGGTGCAAATGTTTTCTAAAACCGTCCCAATGTCGTTTGCACTAAAACTGCACTTGCACCGGTGCAACGTTTCTGTAATGCGGCCCCAGTTATAAATTAGGATAACTCAGAGATGGAGTAGTCTCTGCCATAAGAACATTTCTTATAGCTGAGAATAACCCAAAAGCATTCAGAAAATCGCTGTTGTTCAGATCTGAAAAATATATTGCATAACCATTATTACTTTTACAGGCAACACAAGCAGGAATCAAGCCGTCTATTCACTAGTAATAAATACAATTTTCGGAGAGCCTGTATCGCTTTTCCATACCCTTGCTAATATTTCCAGCGCCCTTCCTCCAAGACTATTATTTGTGTTTTTGCATTCTCTCATCTTGGCTTCATTCCAAAGGAGGCTCAGTACACAGAACTGACACATTCTTGCAGACATTCCCATTCATGTAGAGCTGTGTCTGAAATCCTTGGTCTTCGAGTTGCTGACAGCCTGTGGATGCCCAAACAGAGTCCTGCTATTGTGCTTTTGAAGTCGTGTAAGCTCCAGTTTACAGTCTTTCATTACACCTGGTCCATTCGCTAAATGTGCATTTCATTATGGGTTCCCAGGAGGCTCCTAGTCAGGCTATTAAAGTAAATTAAAAAGTATTTACAATGTTTCAAACAGCGCATGAATTCAGCCTGCCGCTCCTTTCACCTCTTTATTAACTGTTAACATGCATCAGTTCACAGAGTTGGCTTAGTAATAGAGCAGCTCAGCTTGGAATGATTGCACAGTCTCCATTCGGCTGGTGCAACTGGGCACTGCCTGACGCAATAGGTTGTGTGATTGTGACAATCAGAGCAAGACGTTAGCAGACGAGTGAGTGCATAGTCACGGAATAAACAATAAGAAATATGCAATGCAATGTGCCCTCTGCTCAGCGTTAACAACTGACAAAAAGGGTAGGTCCGTTCCTACTCTGTACTGTTAGGAAGTTGTTTGTTGTGGCTAGCTTCCATGTAAGAAAAGGGCAACCAATGGAAAGATTATACGAAAGTGGGTTTGATACTACTATTGTACGCTATTGTCCACTCAAAACCTTAAAAGTATGGGTCCGGCAGCAAGAATCCCAAAACTGGAAACCCACCCGCTAGGGCTTGGATTATGAAAAACAATTACTTATTGATTCGGGATATGGGCTTGCGCTCTGGGTTGGATATTGGAACTGCCGATTGTTATGGAGAAACAATAACTACAAAGCACATTGAATGGAACAACATGGTGTGCAAGAGACCATAGGTTTAGGCTAAAATACCATGCGAAATACAGCCGACACGTGTTTCGACCACCTGGTCGTTCTCAAGACCAAAGGCTGTCCTGTGAGATTTGCATAACCTGAGGGGCTGAATAGTCCTACTGGAATCTGTTTCTGATTGGATCGGTCAATTAGGTTATAATGAGGCAGTATTTGCCAGTTTCATGTGTCACTCAGTCTTGATTGACACTGTATCCAATGTATGTGGAATAGCAAAATCACTTTAAAGTCCAAAGTGAGCCGAACAGTTAAATAACAACGATATCTTTGCACAATGCTCCGATGGAAAGGGTGGTACATTTTGAGCTATGCAAGTAACTCTTCAGCAAACACCAACCTATATATACAATACAACAACCGATTACTGATGATCACTGAGTCTATAATCCGTAAATGGGGGTGCTCTGCTGAAAGCCGAACATTGCCGATGGCCTACATCACTGAAGTAGAAACCGGGATGTTTGCCGGTTGACATAAGTGGCAGCAGTGGTCAAATTGTACACAAAATGTAGTGGAACTGCCTGCTCCCTTCAGCCACCCCGTGCTCCCTCTGCCCCATCCACCCCGCCCCCCACGCTCCACGCCTGTGGTCCCTATCTGCTCCCCACCCCCCCCCCCCCTATACAGGGGCAACCTGTCTCTTCTACACTCCAACCACAACATTGTGTTTTACAACTGTGCTATCAAGATCAAAGGAAGTGTTGAAGGAGTATGCATTTTAATTTTAGGATTACTGTTAGTCATTTGTTCACAAAGCAAGAAGCTTTATGCACCCCTCTTTTTTTAATCACAACCCTCATTCGCACCTCTTAAGGGAAATGCCAAACACCATGACCCACCATTACGCCCACCCTCGCACACACATCCACTTGAGTCTTCGTGGGACACCTGACATTAATCTGGTCCATAATCAGTGCGTCTTTGAGAACATTGAATACTCGATGCATGAAAGATATCTAGCCCTGGATCAAAGAAAGTCAGAATGTCTTCTTTTAGCTTCATGGAATCTTAAATCTACATTGTTTACTAAATATCTGTGTATTCCTCCAATTCGAGCAAAGCTGGACATTTCAGATATACTGTAATCACTTGGTGAGATTTTGACACAACTTTATGTTGCCAGAGATTAATGTAGTGGTGAGTTCTTCTTCTTATCATCGTTTGCTTTTGAGACAAACCTGCACCTCTTTATTTGAAGCAAATTGTGTCACCATTACTAGGGGACTCATTGGTGCAAATTGGACTATTGCAATTCCCTGTTTTTGGCTCCTCAGTAATCACCACCGTTACAGCATCCACAGCAAAGTACATTGATGAGACCCCCAAGAATGATGAGAAGTTAGTGCCCATCGCGGCCAAACCTAAAAATTGGGAACATTGAGTTATTTTACAGTAGAGAAGCAATAAGCACATCTTGCCACCCATGCCACATAAGTAAATAAAATGTGTTTTGCAAGTGAAGGCATGTACCAAGGTGGGAACCTCAGTCTTAGGGCCCACATGAGACATCATTAATGGCATGCCTCCCAAAAGGAAAGTGGCAAAGGCCAGCATCTTACCCTTCAACTGTAGGCAATATGCATGTTTAAACCACCCACCACGCATGATCATTACACCAGAGAATCTTGCTGAGTCACACATTTTCCGATGCTCTGTCGGAACATTATCTTTGGTGAGAGGAAACAGGACCAGCAACTGATTTCTCAGATAATGAGACTGCAGCCATGTGGTGGTGCAGCATGGTAAACGCTGGCTGAGGCTTTGACGCTGACAGTAGTGGCTGAGTGCATTGAGAAATGTAAATGATTCGTTTTTCCTTCATGTTCAGTTTTTTTAGCCCTACCAACCCATGGAACCACTCTCCAAGTCCTAGTATCATGCTTACAAACTGAGGTTCTGTCTCATTTTACTTGACTCAATCAGCCACTAATCCCTTTTCTGCACTTTACTAGTAAACCATGTTCCCTTTAACTACTCTCTTGCTCAGTCATCTAGCAGAGTGTATGGTGTAGGAGCATGTGCTTTCCCATGGCATCCACCACTAATTTTCATCCTTTTCACAGTGACTGACAGGGGTCAGTCAGGGAATGCATGCAGCAAGGGACTGCTTTGTTCATCTCTCTCTCTCTCTCACCTGTTCTGCCGAAATGGCACCATATCATAAATTCTACCACCACCAACAACTGCTAGTCGTGACAGAGTGGCTCTGCTAGTCGATGTGCCACTGGATCAGGTTGTGCTGTGACAAGTATGAGGGGTCAGGAAGACAAATGGTTGGACTGGCAGAGTGTCAGGGGAGATGGAGAGAGGCTGTGGAGATGGAGGTTGCTTGCTAGTGCATCAGTGAAGAGCTGCAGTGTCATGTGACACACCCTTGCGGCCACCATCACAACTTCGGGACAGACGTACTAGCGACATCTGTAGCACATGATGTGCACTCATTCAATATGCCATTTCACTACATCCGAAAGTGCTTTCACATTTTTGAGGGTCTTGGGTTACTTTGATGAACTATCTTCTAGCAGAGGTTATCTATTAAAATAGCTGCCTCCCCTTGAAAGTCAGTCACACCCTCTGGCAAGCTTAAATAGCCAGCCAACGGTTACCAGATTGGCTGTGAGGTTTAGGGGAGGATGTCTTATGACCTGAGGTCAATCTAAATCAAAACAGGGGGGAACTGGGTTAGTAAGAGAAAGCGTATAAATACCACTACACCTAAAAAAGAAATAGCTGTCCCATAAGCATTCCCTACCTCCTTTCGGTGAAGCAAACTAATCCAAATATTTTAATATCACAGAACACAATAGTCAAAAACATTGACATAAACAACTCGCTTCTTTTTATTACATTAACTTTTCTAACACATACATAGGTCATCTCATATTGCAAATGATTAAGCACACACCTACATATCACAAATATTTAAAAAAACACTTCATAGAATGGTTTACATATCCATTGAGGAATAGAATCAGGGACTCAAATAATGTACATAATTTGTCAAAGCATGGCAACGTGTTTAATGTAATTAACTTCTCATGGCTTGAGCCAACAGTGCAATGTGGTAGTGTGAAACCATATGGAAATGTGGAATATAGTTGCACTATAATTGTATAGACATCTATGCAATAGTAGTAGAGCATGATAGGTTTTCCCATCGTAGCCCCTGAAAAAAAGTCTTTAAAGTTGGACTGAAACATGGAGGATTGTTTAAGTATTAAATGTTTCTTTGTAAGCCTGTCCTTAGGAAATAGACAGGTTTTTGCAAATATATAATATATATTATGTGGATAATACTAAAAGTAATAGGTAATCCTTTGCATGAAGTGGTTTTTCGATTTGTAATATGTAGTTGTGGGATTTTCCATTCACAATATGATATACAGTGTGTATATATGTGTAACAAAAGAAAATTACATTAAAAGATGGGTGTTGTTTATGTAAATGCTACGATATTAAACGAGTCTGATTAATATGGTTCACCTAAGGAAGTTAGGGGATGTTTAAGGGACAGCTAATTTGTTTTGTATAACCTATAATCACCTTCTCGAGCATGCCTTTCCCACACTCTGCATAATCAGGCCATGGTGCAGTGACCCCAGTCTGCTCCTCCTGTGCCATCTGTTGGTGACCATCGGTGGCTACTGTGACAGGTTCTCTTTGGTCTCCTAAACCATCTCCCCTCTGGCATTCATCCTCCTGCACCATTGTGGATACCTCTCCTGGAGTACCTTTTCCTCCCCACCAACTCCAATATCAAGTACCTCATTTACCTTCTGCAGCTACTCCTCAAATGGCTCTGCCTCTAATGCAACCTCCACCAGATTGGTAGTCACCACGTCACCCTCATGCTACATATCTGCATCCTCATGCTTATCTCCCGCTACACAAACATCATCCCCTCTTCAACAACCAAAGGTGCCCACTCCTCAAAAAGGTATTCCATAATTCAATACCCCCCTCCACTCCTCATCCACTGCCTCCATCTCCCATAACCACTGCCTTCCCTGCCTGCTTCATCTCAACCTCCATCTGCTCTGCCTTACACCCTGTCTCGCCCTGCTGCCTGAATTCCCTCAACTAATCTTCTCATCCAGCATTCCCTTAAAAAAAAGGACATCTTTCCTAAAGTCCCAATATGGTAAACGCGAATATGCCTAAAATGCCCAAATGTGCTTATTGTGCCAACGTGCAAAACAGACAAGACAAGAACAAACAGAGGGATTCTCCCGAAACTCACATGATGAGAAACGGTTTGCACACAATACTTTCTCTACAAACACAGCAAAGGAAATGTGGTAGTGTTGTAAAATGAGGACTGAAACTTGGAGTGGGTTACACTGCAATGTAGTTTATTTGCACAGGGAACAATTTACAAGGAACAGTTACCTTCACGGCTCTCGGAACCCATGGTAGTGTCTCTGTATAAATCCTTGTATAGGCACCGTGAGTCTCGAAATGTTTTCTCATGGAGGGGGCCCGGAACGCTCTCCTCAACGATCGTGGGCGTGTTCTTTCGTCTCTGCACACGCTTTATGGGCTGAGTCTCGCCACGTACCGTTACACACAAGCTCTCGCAAGACCCTGTCAACGCAGTTAGGAAACTTTTTAAAACACTTTTTTAAAGGGCATACATGTAAAATAGAAAGATTAGAAAGGGAGCCTAAAGAGCACACACAAAGAGACACAAGGGGATACAACAGGGACGAAGACACATTGAAAGCACCAATAACAACTAACAAACCCTCCAAAACTGTCATAATCACAGCAAAAGCACTTCAAAATACCTCCAAAACAACCAATGTGTGAGTCTGTCTTGTCCACCCCTAACTTGACATCCATACAAAACCCGCAAACAAAGCAGGAAGAAAGCTGGGGCTTTTACATGTCCTCAAACCTGTTTTAGATATGTGAATGGTAGTAGGCTGTGAATTGGCCTCGGGATGGCCGGTCATATTCTCTTCACCATGGGGTGGGTCGAACCCAAACAGAAAAGCTTTGACATTGTTGTAGGGCACATTTCAGGAGGTTGTAGCACCCCTAAATCAGAGGGCAGAGCTGACAATGGACGTCTAAATCCTGTTAAAAGAGCTCGAGAGTACAAGGTGGCAGATGCATGAGAATAATGTGTTCAAAGTCAGAGGGGATGCAGTCAGAGAGACAAGAGGAGTGGCTAGTGCGACTTTACTGATGAAGAAAACTATCCATGATAGTATCCATAAAGTTAACCACACAAACATCCACTGCTTCTATGACAGGTGTGGGTTGCAATTTAGGACCTTTATGAATGTACTACTACTTGTGAGCAGCCTTATTTTTTTGTGTGGTCATCCACATTTGTAATATTGTCCAACAGAGGCGTTGCTAGGGGGGACCACGGGGGCTATAGCCCCTGGTCTTTTGATTGCAGCCCCGGATAGAATCTCAGGAGCTACAACCAAAAGGTTCAGTAGCCCCGAGTCCGACAGTTTTGACATCAGCGTAGCCCAGGGTCTTTTCCAGACCTAGCAACTCCCCTGTTGTCCAACACACACGATACACCGTTTGCCCTGATATGATTCGCGTTTGCTCGGTGAGCTGTCTCTGGGGAATGTATTCATTTCCCCCATTACTGCTAGGGCTAAAGAGAAAGCAAGAACACCTCTGCAGGTAGCGCTGCTAGACACAAAGTGCTTTGCCCATGAACAAGGTTTTGGCTGATGTGTCATGACATGCGTGGCTTTTCTGAAGCTAAAGTTACCTTCATAGTTATGACATTGGAAGCAAACTGGTTTATACAGTTTCCTTCCGGAAGGGAAAAGGTCATAGTACCTGTGTTCAAATCTCGCCTTTATTAATACAAAAATATATTTTTTTTAATGTTCTTTATTCTATTATATTTCATGGAAAAAGTCATTGACAAAATGAGGTTGAACCATGTATGTTTGGGCGGCAATTAGACTCGGGGCTTGGCAGCTGTGGGGGTTTCCCTTCACCTCTACAATGACGTGAAAATTAAAGGTAGTAAATCCATGGATCAAAGTGTCTAGGTTCAAAGCCCCGATGCAGCCAATGCTGTTTTTGTTTTTACAAGCAATATTTTAATAATGCGTCTGATTTTTTTTAAAGTCTTTTATTTGAATAATTTAGAGCTGCACATCTCTATTAAATTAGCAGAAAATATGGGACAATTCGGTCCAGAGACCAGCAACAGTACATAGCGGCTTCTTTCAACCATTTGGCTTGTGCTCAACTTTTGACGCCTGCCACCTGCCCAGTTCTAAGCCGTTTGCGCCTGCGTTTGTCATTGTTCAGTGTGTACTTTACCTTAGGTTGTGATGGCCTTCTTGCATGCAATTGTATAGTAATCCTGACTCAGTGCCTGATCAATATCGAACTATGTTATGTTAAATGTACTTATATAGCGCATCGTCACCAACGGAATTGGTCCCCAGGCGCTCTGGCGGATCTGTAAGCAAGAAGGAGGGCAGGTAAGGTTAGTCGAGTGAAGGGGGAGTAGAAGAGTGGGAGAATTGGTGTGTTGTTGTGGGCTTCAGTTAGGTATACACTGTGCACTGATCTTTGGTGCGAGTATCAGACCGGGCAAGACCTCGTGTGCTGTAGGTGCATTTTGTTTGCAGTGTGGTAAAGTGTGTGTGGATTGCTGGGTGAGAGATGGTTGTGTGAGTTTTGGGTGGGTTGGGTAGGCAGAGATTCGAAAGTTGGGTTAGTGGGGTCTGTATCCTGGTTCTAATACTTCTTGTTCCATTTGAGTTATATTCCTGTGGGTGGGGTTGTTGATGATTTGGAGTGATGTGGTAACCTACTGCAAAGTGCTGCGTACTTGAGTTCTGTGGCGCTCTGGCCTTTTGTCTCTTGAAAAGGTGCTGATTTGCACCTTCAAACAGGACATGTATGTCTGCCCTGTATGCATGGGGAGGTAGAGGCTGATTGTGAAAGTATATCTTCTTGCTAATGACTGTTTATGCATAGTAGCTTTTGAGAACACACAGTCAATGGCTCTCATTACAACACTGGCGCTAAACCATGGCACTATTAGCACCAGGGTTGGTGCCGGTGTTGTAACGAGTCCGCCATGGTAAAATGGGGAAATACCGCCCCATTCCAAGGTTGGCGGGGCGGTATTTCCCCATTTCCCCATGGCCCTTCCCCATTCCCATTTTTGTCCCATAGAGCTCAATGGAAATGGGGAAGGCAGCAATTACGGTACCGCAAATTGCGGTACCGTAATTGCCTGCGAGGTCCCTTTGCGGGTCCCTACTTTAACGGCTAGTCCAGACCAGCCGTTCAGGACGGGTCCCACAAAGGGACCTCGTAGTAAGGCGCTAAGTGGTAAACGGCGCCGCAGCCTTTTACGGCGCTGTTAACCACTTAGCGCCAGGGTCGTAATGACCCCCAATATGTGGGCACTGCTTCTAAATTCCGCACAATATCCCCCTCCATGAAGGAGCCACATGCTACTTTACAGCAACATTATTGGACTGTGAATATTGGTCTTAACTGTGGTACTCAACTTTCCTTGTGCACTGTAGAAACACTCTTGGATGTGAAGTACAGTACATAACTTTCTTCTTGGCCTGGGCTCCACTATAATAATGCAATCCCTAACGCAGTGAGCTTCCAGCTGCACTGGTCTCATTAGTCTTCGCTGGACCAGTGAGAGCAAGTGCTCCGTGACTAGGCTCCATCTGGCAGGTTTAGCAGATTTTGGGGTAAAGTTAGAGTTCTCCAGTGTGTGGATTGAACATGTCTTCATGGAATTCCTATATCTGAAAGCCAGTCAATGTGTTGCCCCTGGCTGAGGTCACTGGTCTCTGAAACGTGGATGTTCTGCTAGATGTTACTTGCGCCCACTACCAGAAGATGAACAGTCACATTTTCCATGTGTTTGGCCTATTTAAATGGCCCCAAGAAGAACATAGCGTAACTTTCTAACTTGTGGATCACAGTGGTTTTTGCTTGTGGCATATTCTCATTTATTTTGTGTTTTGTATGAGCTTGCGCTTTATGGTCCACTTCTATTTAGGTGCTTTTTGGGAATGATGTTCTCCTCCCATAGCAAAAATGTCAGAATGAATGTTGTTTCCTTTTACAAGATGTTTTGCTGCTGGTGATACATATATAAATGTTTCAAATCTGATTTAATTTGCGAGCTTTGGTTGATTGAATGATAACAACAATCACACCTAAGTGATACAGATGCCTAATTCCAAATAACTTTTCATTGAGTTTAACGTTTAACTTTAACTTAATGTTTTGTATCAATTATTAATGATACCATCATGAATAATGTTTATTGCATTTTCCAGTGTGTGCAAATGTATTTAATGAAACAGTCACCAACATTACTTTTCTTCATTAATTTCATAATGCTGTTTAGAGATCCCTAGTTTATCATTCAGTTTACCTGGGCTCATTTCACAGGGGATGCCTGGTGGAAAAGATAAAGAACTTTAGATTAACATTGGTAGAACTCCCTGAAAGCAGTCCGCCTGTTGCCTCCAATCTTTTCAGAAGAGTTAGAGGAATCTTGCGATAATCGTACAGGTCTTCCAAGCGCTCAAATGCATGTTCAAATCTGGTACTAGCATTCATGTCTTGCAGCAATTTGCAGCTCCATTAAGAAGAGTGATCTGCTCTCACGGCATCTGCTGCTGGCGGGTGGATTGGCTTATGCCTATGTTGTCCCTAAAGCGAACCCCAAGGTGGGCCTGCTCAGCAGTGGGTAGCAGGCGGAAGATGGGAAGAGCGAGTTCAGATGCTGCTAGCTTACCTTCGATGCAGGTAGCAGGGGTTCTGACCCTTTCTAGTCACTACCCTGAGCAAACAAAAATGATCCTTCTCTGCGTCTGCCCTTTGCTTCGGACACCACACCGGGCAACAGATGCCCTGTAATCTCAAAGTTAAGAATGGAAAGAAAGGGAAAGGGCTAAACAGGTGGGATGGGCAGAGTTCACTTGACCTAGATCCCCTTGTACCAGCTGACCAACTGAAAAAGAATAGAGGCAGGAAGGTAGCTTAAGTAAGGAAAGCAAGCTGCAGGGTTAATAAAAAGTTCCCAAAAAAGAGGCACTACAAATATAGGAAAGAATTTCACTCCTTCTCTTGCTGAGCAGAGTTCTTCCCTGCTCAGGAAACTCTGGAGGAAATTCATCTTTTTTCTGCTGCAGTCAGTCCATTATACTAGAACCTATTGTGCCCAGACTGGCCAAAGAGAATATATCCTACTGTCAAATCAAGTAACGAGACTGACGTTGAGCCGGTGCCATGACAGCACCATTCTAGTTCACTGCCTAGGGGGCTTCCAGTAGAAGAGCAAAAGCGGACACACTTGTTTCCCCAATAATCATCAATCTGCCCAATTGTATGGGCGGTGTTGGAACAAAATGGCTCTTTACCTGGAGCACCATGAATCTGTTCACTAGCTTTAACCAATTTGGCTGCAAGGAGCTGCATAATTCAAAAGTATTCCCCTTTACCCCATCATGATGCACACAGTTGAGAAAACAGGGAATACCGCGTGTGAACAGTCACACTGTGTGAAATAGAGATCGCAGGACACATTCCTTCTAGTTTGGGACATTCCTACTGATGTACCAAGGTGGGCAAAGGTTCTTCATGGAGGAGATAAAGAACAGAGTTATAGGTGCAGAATATTTAATATTTAGGGTGATCACCCAAGGGACCTGAGGACTTACTGTACTATATAAGCGAAAAAAGACCCTGATATATGGTAGTGTAGGGCATCTAAAATGGTCTAGACAAGAAAAAGACAAGGATAAAAGGTAATGGTGAGAAGACAGAACAGATAATTTGTGGGGAGAGGCAGAACATAATGTACCTTTGTGCAAGACAGGCATGGTTACCTACTTCACCAGCCAATTGAGGCAGGCATTCAAGTTTACCGTAGTTACTGTAAAGATTTAGGAACCCATGTACTGAGAGCAAAAACAGCCAAGTAACCTGCTATATGGTATGGTTCTAACTCAGGAGGGTCCACAACCATGTTTTGATATGGCCCATCATCTTACAAAGCTTAGGTTGCTGCTCCTCCTTTCAATTAGGCATCACTAGCATGACCATGGGAACCCTGCATCTAGGGCTAACGCCCAGGGACACTAGCACCATAGGAGACTATGGGCCTCATTATAAGGTTGCTGATCCGGTAAACTTGCTGGTACTGTTGTTCCCGGACTGGAAAACTACGAGGTCTGCTCGTGGGTGCATTCTCGCCCACCAGGTCTTACCTGGCACGCAAACCTACCCCCGCGAGCAGACCATGTCAGATGCACCGGCACCATTCACAAATGGTGCCGGTGCATCCGGCCTCCCCATTCCTTTTGAGCCCTAAGGAGCTCAATGGGAATGGGGAGGATTTTTTTCTGGTGCCCGGGAATGGGCAATTACCGGGTCAACTGGGGCTGTAATGTGATGTGATGAAGCCTCCAGCGATTGACTCATGTTCTGTGAGTACTTTCTCCTCTGGTGGAGACCCACTGCCAGTCACCAGAGTAGAGGCACGATTGGAAGCCAGCTTGTTCTTTGCTCTGCGTTTGACGTCATTCCACTGCTTAGAGCAATCATCAGCTGTGTGACTCACAAATCCAAGGGAACTAATCTGGTCCGCGATGCACTGCCAGTGGGCCCTATGTTGAGCAGTTGTAGTCTTACACCCTGCAGTCACCAGCATTTCGTAGCCATGGGCCGACACGTAGCCCACAAGTGCGTCTAGTTCCACATCATTGAAACTACGCTTCCTTGATGTGCCGGAGGGGGGAGCCGTGCCTGGGGTCCCAGCCTGTACCGCAAGAGCACCCTTCTTCCTCTTGAGAGGTGGTGCGGACCCTGAGTGGTTTACGCCGCTCTGGTTGGTAGGGGCTGAAGCGCAGGTGGACTGGGCACTGGAAGTAGCCAAAGGTCTCACTGCAGGCATTGGCTGTTGGGTGATGTTGGCAGGACCAACCTCGGTGTGATGGACTTGGACGAACATTGTCCGGCTGGGTGACTCGGACCTGGGGTGGACTGAGCTGCAACTGCCCCTGCAGCCTCCTCACCCTGGCTACTTGGGGCAGCAGATGACATTGCTGCCCCAGATCCACGTGGCCTGGTGACAGCAACTTTCACCACCACAGGTGGCTTTGACTTGGTGACACGGAAGTCAGCCTGGGAGTCATCCTGTGCCGGTTCGGTTGTCAATATGGGCCGGATTAACAAGGCCTGAGCTGGGATGGTGTCAGCTGCATTTCCCTGACCCATTGGGGGGGGCATAGGTGTCCCTGATTGGTCCTCCACACACTGGCCTCTTGGGCCACACTGCACATCCTGGCCACGTCCCCTACCACGGCCACCTCTTGAAGGCCGCCCACCTTTGCCTCACCTTACCACTTGGTCGCCTCCCAACCATGGCACTGATGTTCTTGTACGAATGGGAGGTGCAGTAAACAATTGTCCTGGGCAATTGGGGTGAAGGGGGCAGGGTACTAGATTGAATACGTACCCTAGGGCTCTAGCAAGGCTGTCTGTGACACCTGGGGGAAGACGACGGGTCAAGCAACGCTCAGGCACCCCAAAAACAAAATATAACGTGCACTCGACCCCTGGTAACCGATGTGCATGCAATAAAGAACCTGCACTACGCTGTGGCACCCAGAAACACAAAAATAAGCATACGCGTGGTACACGGAGGCTACAATGACCTCTGAATGGGTACGCGACACACAGGGGCAACCACAGTTGAGAAATATGTGCGCGACTCACCGTCTGCCTGGGAAAAGAACGTGAAAAAGACACGTCAAAAGAAGAATTGAACGCGGTCTGATTATACAAGGAGCACGAACTGGAACCGTTGTGAAGTAATCGCATGTGAACCGACAAGAAGTACAAGAATCACTCGCTCACTCTCCACAAAAAGCACGTACAAGAAAATGCCGTCCTATGCGTACCTTTTAACCCAGCCCACACGTGCAACATCACTTACGCACGTACGCGCTAAAGGCCTTTCCTCCAATTACACGCAGTGACACCTGGATGTGCAGTTTTTGCACGTGTACAATCAACATGCACCCGTGTGGAGGGAAACACCCGCGCGCATTACGTCACAGACGCGCTTATGCGCTAAGGCCCTTTCCTCGAATTACACGCTGACGTGCTATTTTTTCATGTGCCAATTCATTCCGTATCAAGCTGGCCACGTGACAACACACGGAAGACCACGCTCCTGTCCAGAAGGCCATTTTCCTGCCCCTTAGAGCCCTGAGCATGCTCCCACCTGCCATCTGCTGCTGCCTGCCTGCCTGCTGGCCAGGTGCCCTGCTATTTGGTGCCTGCACGTCAGCCATCTGCAGGGGTCCAGTTGTTGTGACCACCCCTGCTGGAACAGAAGACTCCCGACTGAAGGACCATCGCTCCACAGCCCAGCACCAGGACCCAGTTGCCCACCCACACCTGCCTCGGGGGTTGCCATGTCAGGGGTAACCGGCAACCCCCAGCCAGAGAGGCGGAGGGCTACCAGCTTCAGTACCGCAGAAGTTGGTATCCTGGTGGAGCAAGTCCTGGTGCATTATGATGCCCTCTTTGGAAGTTCACGGAAGAGGATCTGGAAGGACATTGTGGCTGCCATCAACGTGGAGGGGGTGGCAGTCTGTGACATGCAACACGTCCGGAAGCGCTGGGAGGACTTCAGGTCCAGGACCCTCAGCAAAGCCTGGCACCTCTTGAAGGCAAAGCATGCAGAGGGGTGCCGGGTCCACCTTACCAACATCCAGATGAGGGTCCTGGAACGCATACACCCAGCGCTCCACTTCCAGGTCCTTCAAAGGCAGACCCATCCGGAGTCGAGCAGTAAGGCCCATGTATGGATTTGTATGTACAGGGACATGAGCCTGCCGCATGTGAGTCCAGTCATGTGTGAGGCACATCAATGGTGTATGTGTTCAAATACATGATGGCCAAATGCATGTGTAGGTGCACACATGTATACATTTCTGTGTATGTACTGTGGCATGGTTGTGGTGTGACACATGGATGCTGGTTCAACCTTCATGTATGTGTACAATGTACATGTGTGTGTGTGTGTATTTGACATGTGTGCCACTGTGATACACCTTGGATGCATGTGACACCGACATGTAGGAGGCTGATTGGCAGATGTGACATGGATGCCGATGATTTCACTGCGACAGGTGGTGGAGATGTACAGATGCATGTATTTCTGGTGATGTGTGTGCATGTGTTTGGCACTCCCCGTGTTGCATGTGACGCTAGGCTAACCTTCATATGCTCATGCTGTTGTATGTGTATGGATGGTGCTGCCTGCTGCAACATTCCTGTTAATTTGCGCATGTGTGTGGGTTCAAATGATATGTGTGTTGGGGAGTGTGATGCCATGTGTGAAGTTAGACACTGCCACTCATGTGCAACTGTCATGTGTGTATCAGACCATTGCCATCCCCTGCACACCCTAATGTTGCAAAAAAAAGCAAATTCTCATGTACCGTTTTAAAATAGAAATGTTTTATATAAAGATGAGCTTGTCATCAGTAAATTCTCTACCCAAAACAAGGTTTTTTTTTTAAAAAGAACAACAGTTCAATTGTATATTTTGATACATTTTTGGCAAAATCATTAAACATAAACCAAATTTGTCATCTCTAATACAAAATTCAGATAATGGCTATTAATTCATAGTCTAAGTAAACCAATCCATACACAACAATTCATATGTCAAAAGTAGACAATTTGCACTTTGTGTCGACTCATAGTCCAACTTTCACAGTGGCATGTGCTGTTCTGAGTGTTATTTGGGGTGCCAAATCCTTTAGCGTGCAATGCTCTTTACGCGTTTCGGGGAGAATATAACCCCTTCTTCAGAAGATGTCTACTCGACTTTTCTTTTTCAATATGTCTATATGAAACAATAAATAAATAAAGAGTATTCCCGTATTGATAATCATAATGTAAAGTAATCCCTGTCTGTCATGACTGGGTAGTTCCTTATATATAATCACCTGTTTGTGCCTTTGTCTGTTCACAATTTAAGATTCATATGCCATCTTGGTTTGCATTTTCTTGTCAATCCTAAAAAAGGGATGAGAGAGACTATAAGTCCCAATCCTAATGGGGAGTGTTTATCTAAAAACAAACAACCAACTCTGTGGTCTCAATCATTCAAATAGAAAGAAGGTACCAGTAATTACCTTAAACATCAGATGATCATGGCCGAAAGAGAAGTATAGGATCTAACCAATTAAGCGTGTTCTGTCATCCTGTGTGTAGCCATATCGGCTCATTCAAAAGCGTAAACGCTCCTGTGGATGGAAAAAAAGATCCTCTAAGGATACCCTTGTATGATGTGCTTGTCGTTAGAAAGTCACAATGTAATTAGAATATAAATACAGCAACTGTTAATGCCGTTAGTAAAACCATTCTGTTAGTTTAATACTGGTAGCTGCTGGCTTACCTGTATGTGCAGCTTTTATCCTTCTGTATGTAATGAAGTAGATAAATGCAAAATTTCGAGAGGCAGATTCTTTAAGTGCCGGAAAAATGTCTAACTCTGGCATCAACAACCATTTAGGGGCGTGCCTGCAATAATGTGCAAAAATAAAATCTCATGGATAAATGGACCAATATGCCATTCTTCATGCTATTCTCTACATTAAGAATGCTAGGGGTCGAGGGGCGTGGCTAGCAGCCATCCGATGAGGACGTGAGCTTGCGCTGCTCCCGCACCACTGGCTCCATCCTGCGAAATCCTGACAAAATATATCTTCGTGCGAAATCCTGAAATAACCCAGCGGTGGGAGAGACTCTCCTGCACCGAATCGCGGCGCTCCGACACAAATCGGTGTACGGATTCACCGTCCAGACCGTGTGGAAGCGACACGACCCGCACCAAGTGTTGAACTCAAAATGGCCGCCATGTCTGCGCACTAATTGTCGACCGAAGGCCGGGGCACGCAAATCCGGGCCGGGCGACGGTGGCACGGACCTATTGGCCGTGGTCCGATACATCCAGCGATGTGGTAAGGAGAGGTGGAGCCGGAGTAGAAGGGGCTGGTGAACGGGCCTTTCCCCCCACGGGCGAGAGACCCCCGGTCGGAGCTGCGACTCCCGCCTGCGAAGACGGAACCTCAGAGCTGCTAAGAGCGGGGCTGCTCGTGGAAAGAGCCAGAGCGGCACAGACACAGTCGGTCGCAGTGCGTCAACACCGGCTGCTCCCCCACGTTTGGGATTAGACATCGGTAGATTGTACCAACACATTGCCGGACAGAGAATGGGCAAGGAGAAACCCAGGAAAACGTCCACCCAGAGCAGGATCGAGCAATATGCGGCGATGCCAGCACCCCGCTCACCAGAGAGAACGCCGCCGGTCACCCCGGACCCCATGGATAACATTTCCCTGAAAGATATCATGAGTGCCATCTCCAGCTCCAGGACTTCGATGGAGAAAAAGATGGACAGCATCGGTGCAGATGTGTCCCTGTTACGGCACGACCTCCAGAAGCTGACCGCCCGAACGGTTGAGGCGGAGGCCCGAATCTCTGAAACCGAGGATGGCCTACGTGGCGTCAACAGGCAAGTGACGAACATGTTAGCACGGATAAAGACCCTGGAGGCAAGGGTGGACGATAGCGAGGGCAGATCCCGACGTAACAATGTCCGCATAATCGGCCTGCCCGAAAAGGCCGAAGGGGATTGTATGGAGCTTTTCCTGGAGGACTGGCTGATGAACATTTATGACAGAGAGGCTTTCTCTAAATTTTTTTCTATTGAACGGGCCCATCGCATTCCGACTGGCAGAGTGATACCTGGGGCCCCACCACGCCCAGTGATTGCCAGGTTTCTGAATTACAGAGACAGAGATACGGTACTCCAGCTAGCAAGATCGAAGGGCACGGTCACATTTAACGGATCCAAAATAGCCTTTTTCCCCGATTTCACCAAAGAAGTCCAGAAAGCACGCCAATCATTCGACCCGCTTAAAAGACGCTTACAATCAGCAGGCGTCAAATATGGTCTGATCTTCCCGGCCCAGCTCAAAATATTCCACGGTGGCACGTCAGTGCACTTTACCGACCCCAGAGAGGCATGGAACTGGGCCGAGCGGCACATAGAAGGGGATTGGAATGCGGAGGAGAGAAGAAGAGGCAGACGCAACAGCCCTCGACCGGAGCGCCCACCGGAGCAAGGCCAACAACAGCACCAACAGCCTGCTAATCCGCCGCAGGGAAATATTTGAACTGGGGAACAACACGGAGCACGAAACTACGATACTGGGATTTGGACTACTATCGAGTAAACTTGTGCCCCCTCCCCGGGCAGGTCAACGCACGGATTGCAACCAGGCCAGTGGTCGGACGGCCGCCCACCCCACGGGCAAAGTCTAACACCGAGGAAGCCCACGACAGCACCACGGACAGTTGCGTAAGCTATATGGTGCAAAGGCCACTGACTGTGGCTTAGTTTAAAGTTTATTTGTTCTGGTTCAAACTTCGGGCGACAGATACTCCAAGTTGGGTGGGAGTATAGGGAGGGGGGATAGATAACACAACCGGGGCGGTAGATGCCCCCGAGGGAACAAATGTTTGAACAGATGGGAGGAAGAATCTACTCCCGTGTTTGGAGGCTTGTTTTCAGGTTCGTTTTAAATTTTATTCATGTATGGTCCGACAACAGTACACAACCACTTTCACGCGCTTGCGCCTCACAGCGAAACACTAGCGCGTGCATCCCCACGGAATCCCACACATTCTGCTTCACAACAACCCGCTCCCCAGCCAGATGACGCATGACAGATATGATACGAGAACATTGCGTTTTCTTACTTGGAATGTCAACGGGCTGGGTAGTGGGATTAAACGCAAACTTGTCACCCAAACATTAAACAGACACGCGCCGGATGTGGTGATGCTCACGGAAACCCATCTAGCGGGTTCCACATGCAACCTATTTAAACGAGGCCACTATCGTATTGCACTACACTCAGGTTTCACCACGGGCTCCAGGGGGGTCCTCATACTGATTCACAAAAGGCTGCCATTGACTCTATCCAGTGTGTCACAGGACAGGGGGGGCAGATTCGTGCACATGACAGGATCCCTATGGAATCGAACCATAACAATAATAGCCGTGTACGCACCACCCGCGCTGCTGCCAAGTTTCATAGAGGACATAACTCCCCAGATAGCACAGGACTCCTCAGACACACTAATCCTTGGTGGCGACTTCAACGAAGTCATGAACCTGGGCATGGATCGCACACACCTAAGGGGCAGGAATCCTGAACTACACACCAAGCTAGCCTCCTTCATATCAGCACTGGGCCTGAGGGACGTGTGGCGGGACCTTCACCCGGGGGAGCGGGAATACTCTTTTCATTCGGGCGCACACGCTTCCCTCTCCCGGTTAGACTACTTTTTCGTGCCGACCACCGAGATACATAGGGTAACTAGTGCCGCACTACTTCCACGCGGCATTTCTGACCATTCTCCCCTACTAATGGAATTATCAACATCACGACCCATTCCCCCACCCTCATGGCGCCTCAACAATTATTATCTAGGCTTCCCAGAGCTAGTTGAGCGAATACAAGAAACCACAACCAACTACTTCGAGCTGAACGCTGGGTCAGTAGGCGACCCGAGCTTATTATGGGAAGCGTACAAGCCGGTCTTGCGGGGAGAGATCATCTCCTGGATAGCGGCGCAAAAAAAGGCCCACATGCAAAAATTACACGAAGCGGAAGATCAGGTGGAACGGGCAGAAAGTGCGCATCTGGCGCAAGACCTGCCCGAAACGAACCGAGCTTTAATCCTGGCCCAAAAAAAACTGCACAATGTAGCCTTAGACAATGCCAAACAGGCACACGCCACAATGCGAGCCAGATTATATGAGACAGGCGATAAGGCGGGTAAAATGTTGGCCTGGCTGGAACGTAGGGATGAAGGGCACAAACAGGTCAGGATGATCAAACCCGACAATTCAGAACCGCTGTGGACAGACCAGGCGATCGCAGAAGGCTTTGCTAAATACTACGCAGGGCTCTATGGGTCGCCGGAAGCCCCCATTGATCTCTCTGTGCTGAACGGGATCACCCTACCCAGCCTAACGGACACACAAAGAGGGCTGCTTGAGGCAGCCATTACCGAGGAAGAGCTTGGGGCGGCCATGTCTCAACTAAATCCTGGGAAAACTCCGGGACCAAACGGCTTCCCGGTAGAGACGTGGAAGGGGGTGGAACCGAGTGCGTTAATCCCGCATCTCTTGCAGATGTACACTCACTCGAGGGAGCAAGGGCAGCTTCCTCTGGACCTAAGAAGGGCCACTATAGTGGTGATCCCCAAAGCAGATAAACCACCAGAGAGGTGTAGCTCATACAGGCCCATCTCATTACTTAATACCGAGACCAAAATCCTGGCGAAAGCATTGGCAATCCGCCTGCAGAAAGTTATCTCATCACTTATACACCCTGACCAATGTGGCTTTATGCCCCAGCGGTCAACGCGTATGAATATCCACCGACTGCACACTGCGATTGAAAAATCCCCCCTATTGCGGGACCCCCTAGCCCTGCTAGCAATAGATTTTGAAAAGGCTTTCGATTCGGTACACTGGCCAGCATTGTGGGAAATAATGCGCCGAATGGGCTTTGGTGACCAGTTCCTGGGATGGGTACAACTACTATACGAATCCCCTGAAGCTGTGACCAGAGTAAATGGTTGGTCTTCGCAACCGTTCAGACTGGGCAAGGGAACACGACAGGGGTGCCCCCTGTCTGCAATGCTCTTTGCGCTGGCCATAGAGCCACTGGCAATTCTATTACGTGAATCTCGACTATGGAAGGGCTTCCGGTGGACAGAAAATTGGGAGGATAGGGTCTCGCTGTATGCGGATGATCTGCTTTTGTATCTAGCGGACGACATAGTCTCGTGCCCAGTGGTGATTGGTATATTGAAGGATTATGAATCCTTTAGTGGGTTGAAGGTGAACTGGTCGAAGTCCACACTATTCCCACTGAGAGAGGTGGACAGCGCTGAACTACGGGACTGCCCATTTCGCATAGAAGTTGACCAATTCCGCTATCTAGGGGTACAGATAACGACGAATCTGGCCGAGTATGTAGAGAAGAATCTCCACCCGGTCACTAATCGCCTTGCGGACGACGTCAAACACTGGAACGCCCTTCCACTGACCCTATTAGGGAGAGCAGCGTTATTCAAGATGTTGGCGTTACCTAGATTCCTGTATATACTCCAAAATGCCCCGCTACACATCCCCAGACAAGAGTTTCACAGAATTGACAGGATCCTTCGGAAACTCCTGTGGAATAACGGACACCCAAGACTGGCGCTCCACATCCTGCAGCGCTCCATCTGGGAGGGAGGCATAGGATTGCCGCGTATACAGACATACTATTGGGCGAGTCAAATGGCGGTGATAAATGACCTCCTACACGGCGATTCCTCGCTACCCCACATAAAATTCGATACTCTCGATGGGACCAGCACAACCCCATTAGAATCCCTATACCGGAAAATTAACAGCAGTAGTAACAAAACAATGGCTAATCACCGAACGCTAGTCTGGGAAGAGGCACACAAGCACATACACTGGGAGGGGAGAACCACACCAGTACAGCCACTGTGGGCGAACAAAAATATCCCGGAACTGGGCAAACTTCCAAAATGGCGGAACTGGGTGGCTGCGGGAATTTCCAAAGTAGGAGATGTGTTCCGGGAGGGGAGTCCGGTGACATTTGAGAGGTTAGTGGAGGATTTTAATCTGCCTGCCACGGACCGATATCGGCATGTGCAATTGTGTCATGCTTTACAACAGCATTTACCTGCACTACGAGATATGGCGGACTGCACCCCCATAGAAAGAAACCTGGTTCTGGAGAGCATAGATGTCAAAATTACCTCAGTAATGTACAATGTCCTCACCTCGTTTGCCACGCCGGAGCTTTCAAGCCTAAAGTCTAAGTGGGAGAGGGATGTGGGAGCGATATTGCCCGAAGATTGGATAACGATCCTAATGTACCCAAGAGATACGGCCATCTCGGCCAGGCTACGCCTGGTACAACTCAAAATCCTGCATAGAATATATTACCCGCGGGTAGCGTTGTACAGATGGGGCAAGACCACAGACCCAAACTGCTTGCGATGCCTTCAAAACGAGGGCACCTTCTTTCACATCATATGGGATTGCCCACACATCACGACATACTGGCAGCACTGTTGTGACACACTCAGTAAGGTTTTGGGTCGAACTGTGCTCAGAGATCCAAAGCTGATGTTGTTGGGAGTGGAGGAAGAGGTTGAAATGTCTCGCTTCGATAGGCTATTATTTGCAACCTCCACGGCACTGATTAAGCGCAACATTGCCAGGCTGTGGGGCTCGAGCGTTACCCCTGTGCACGCACAGTGGTTGGATGATGTGGAAGCATGCATTGCGATGGAGCGAAGGGTATATGCGGCCAGGGGATGTCCTAGGAAAGCGGGGAAAATCTGGGAAAAGTGGGAGAATGCAGTATGAAATTCTTTTGTAGGAACTAGGCCGACGGCCAGCATGTGATGGCATAGCAAGAATGTGCATAACGCTGACAATGTGTCCTCAAGATGTTGTAAAACGGACCATACACTCTTTACTGTTTATGTTATTATTGATGGTCGGACCCTTCAGGGTCACTGTTTTTTCTTGTATGATGTAATAAAACCAATAAAAGTGTTTGATCAAAAAAAAAAGAATGCTAGGGGTCATTATAACTAGGGGCATCTAAAGCTTACCTGGGAAGACATACTCTTGCTCAAACTCCGTACACTGATGCTTGTAAAAACGGTATCACCAAGATGGCCGCCGTTATATTCACGTGACGTGATGACATCATCGCGTCAATGCACGATGACTTCACACTGTTTATATTTTCTCGTGACATCACTTTGCTTATTTTCGCCCCCATGTTTATCTCTGCTAATCATGGCAAAGGGTAAAGACTTGGAAATTTTTAAAGGACTTCAAATTCAAATTTAAATTTAAACTTAATGCTAACTTTAACTTTAAATTTAAATGCTTCCACACACAGATAGTGAATGGACGTAACAACGTCCAGAAATAGTAAATAAATAAAGGAGCTATATTCGCCAATGATATTTGTTAACAGATGTCAACGTCTGTTTCTTGTATGGTGATTATATTGGAGTCCAGCATGCTCACAATCTATCTAATGTCACTAAAGATGTACATACTGATTGTTTACAAAATATTACATGTCGTTACATATTTGAATACATAATGTATTGTCTTTAAGCTGGTGCTGTGAGTGTCGACAATCAAGTGTCCTCATAGTTGTTCAAACTTATGTATCTCTTTCTAAAGCATCAGTTACACAATATGTATCAATTTTATTATTAGTGCATTTCTTTACCAATTCATTTCCAATCCGCCATGCTCCTCCGTTCTATTAGCAATACCCACATTTGTCAACCCTTGTTTAAATTACATTGATCACCTTAGCAGTGGAGTGCCACAATATTCGCCATCACTCTCATAGGAAAGCGCCCAAATGATACTCTTCATTCATTCCATTGGGGGAAAGGCTGTTCAATTTTTCAATCCAGTATAGTTCTCTCCGACTCATGTCTGCCATGATCACCACCTCTTGGTGATTTTTTTACCTCTTTGAGGATGATTACTTTGAGTTGGGCTATCGTATGTTTATTTTGGGCAAAATGCCTAGCAACAGGGGATTTAACATTGTTGGTTCAGATGTTACTTTTGAGTTAGTTCCACCTTTCTTTAGCCTTTCTGATTGTTTGACCCATGTAAAAAAGATGCCACAGGGGCAGCTCAGGCCATAAATAACTGATTTCGTATCGCAAGTAGTGTAATCATTCAGACGGATTTTATGTCCACTGTTGGGGTGTCTCACATGACTTCCTTTCATCACATTGTTGCAATTGCAACAATTTAGGCATGGAAATGTGCCTGTCTTTCTCTTCTGCAAAGTCTGTTGTTTATCTTGTTTTATTTTTTCTGCTTTCACTAATTGATCTTTAAAATTTCTGCCCCTTTTGTATGCAATGAGGGGTGGTTTTGGGAACAGCCTGTCTAGTTGTGGATCCATTTTAATTATGTTCCAATTTTTCTTGATGATCCTAGTGATATGGTGACTTTGAGCAGAATATCTCAATGTATGAATGTATGAAGGAACGGAATATTGATGAGAAGATCCTTTCTTTCCAGTTCATCGACTTTGTTTTTGGCCTTTTCAATAATGTCACTGGGATAGCTTCTTTTGTTGTATTTCTCTGGTAATAGTTGGTTCTCTAATTGCAGTGTTGTTGTGTCTGACGTTATCCTTATGAGCCGTAAAAATTGGCTATAGGGTAGATTGTTTTTCAAATGATCTGGATGGTGGCTCAAATAATGTAGTGAATTGTTCACATCTGTAGGTTTATGATAAATACTCGCAATTATCTTTCCTTCTGGTCCAATCCATAGTTCAACATCTAAGAAGTGTAATTTAGGGTCTCCCACCTCTATTGTAAATTTAATCCGATTGTGCAGGTTATTAATCAAATCAAGAAAGGTTACAAGCCTTCTTTTGATCCTCTCCAGATGACAAATATGTCATCTATATACCTCTTCCATGTTATCAAATTTTGTTGCCATTTTTGTTTGTTAAGTATGTGTTTACTCTATAGGTAAAACATAAACAAGTTAGCATAGGCTGGGGCCATCGATGAGCCCATTGATGTGCCTGATGCTAAAGGATTTGGCACCTTAAATAACACTTAGAACAGCACATACCACTGTGAAAGTTGAGCTATGAGTCGACACAAAGTGCAAATTGTCTTCTTTTGACATATGAATTGTTGTGTATGGATTGGTTTACTTAGACTATGAATTAATAGCCATTATCTGAATTGAGTATTACAGATGACAAATTTGGTTTATGTTTAATGATTTTGCCAAAAATTGATCAAAATATACAATTGAACTGTTCTTTTTTTTAAAAAAAAAACTTGTTTTGGGTAGAGAATTTGCTGATGACAAGCTCATCTTTATATAAACAATTTCTATTTTAAAACAGTACATGAGAATTTGGTTGTTTTTGCAACATTAAGGTCTGCAGGGGACGGGAGTGTTCCACACGTTTGTGGACATCCGCTGTTCTTACATAGTTTGGTACAACCCAGTGTCAGGGTTGATATTCTCCCCCGCACCCCACAAAGTATCCTAATACTGTTACCTAATATCGAACAGGTGTGCTCTAGGCAACATAGTTTGTAGTTTGTATCAGACCACATTGTAGAGGGCCCTGATGCCTGTGTTCTGTCTCTCCCTGTCTGCAGCATCAACTGATAAAGAGGGAGGAGACGGTGCTGTGGAGCACAGCGGCAGGGATCCCACCGCCAGACGGAGACGTAAGGCCCAGCTCCCCTCCCATGTTGTCATCTCGTCGGGGAGTGAGGAGTCTGGTGCCGCGCCCGCGGCCACAGCTGCGGAGCTCAGAGGTGGACTCCTCGGCAGCAGAAGGGGCAGCCGAGACCCCACAGGGGCCTATGGAGGAAGATGGCACGGGGTCATCCAGGTTGGTGGGGGTTTGGTTGAGGAGGAGGCCATGGAAGGCCCACGCACAGGGTCTGGAGGGGGGTGCAGTCCAGGGACAGGGACAGGAGGCAGCACAGGCGGCCGCAGAGGTGCCTGTGTGTAATCCTGTCCCTGATCCTGTGACTGCATCATCCAGCACCAGCAGGGATGCCTTCGTCCAGACCCGTTTTCAGGGAGGGGATGCGCAAACAACAACTGGCCTTCCTCTCGCTGCGAACATGGCAATCCGGGTCCGTGTTGAGCCTTTCCTGGCTGGGGTGGCGTTGCGTCAACGTGGCATTCGGGATGACGTGCAGGGTTCTCGTGAGGACACTGCATGTTATTTCGGATGCCTCATTGACCGCGTCGACCTACTAGGACAGGTCACCAGTGCTGGGTTCCTCTGTGTGCTGGACCTTCTACCGACCTTCTACTGACCCCCTCCTCAACTGAACCCCCTATGCGCCAGTCGTCCTCCGTGTCATCTTCCTGGCCAAGTATCACCTGGTCACCCTGTAGAGCTGCCCTGACCCAGCGGCCAGGCTGGTGGAGGACACATCCCTGCCACAGTCGGGAGTCGGAGGTCCAGCAGGGGTGGCCACCACATCAACTGGACCCCAGCAGGAGGAGGACATGCAGGCATCAACAGGCAGGGCACAAGCACAGCAGCAGCAGGCTCAGGGTGGGAGTGATAATGGCTCGGGCCATCAGCATCAGAGGGGCAGGCATCAGCCGGGGGGCAGGAGGACCCTGGATTGGGAGTGTCTTCCGTGTGGCAGCGATATGGGCGACAAATAGATGCGGAGCGACGGCAGGTGGAAGAGGCATGGCTCACTATGGTCAGGGCGGAGAACTCCATTCGCAGGGTGTTGAGGCGGGCTGAGTGCCTCGAGGCAACTCGCAGGGAGTTGGAGGAGGCCATGGCTGCATCCCTGCGAGACCTCGAGCCAGAGAAGAGGCCCGCCTCTGGGACGTTGAAGAGGAGTTCGATGATGCCCTGGCCTGGAACATCAACAAGTGAGCTGTTGGACTTGCCCACCGCCTTTGTAAATAGTTCTGTAGGTGCAAGTTTCCTTTCAATTTTTTTTTTCTTTGGGGCGCATGGACTATGCCCCGCCTTTTTGTATATAGTTATTTATTAGGTAGGATTTAGGTTAGGTTTTCTTTGGATTGTTAGGATCATGGAGCCTTGGATGTTCATTTGTACATAGTTTTGGACCTGGATTTCATTTTCTTGGACCCATGGTGGAATACCTTTCTTTTTTAAAACTCTGATTTTTGTTTGATGGACGCACCCATTTGGAGAAAATCCAAACCCGTTTGGATTTTATTGGTTATAGCATTCATTTTATTTATTTTTTTCATTTTTAGACTTCCGGACTTGGATTATTCTTTTTTTTTTATTTTGTGCTTTTCTTTTATTGATTTGCTTTATTCTTCAATACACTTTTTTTCAATACTTTACTTGTGTGGTCATCCCACATTTGTTTTGTGCATGTCACAATGTGGTTTTTCACAGTCATGTGTCACCATTGTGTGGATCTGAGGGACATGTATTCATGGGCATGCTGCTTATTTATTTTCTGTCATGACATTGGGAATTCAATGTGGAGTGGATGGAATGCTTGGTTGGGTGTTTGGACTGGGGTGGCGTGGGGTAGGATTTGGGTGGCCATAAGGGCCATGGGTGTGGAGTGTGATGACATGTCGGGTTGGGGCACCTGCTGGCAGGTGCCCGTCAATGTTCGGTTGGTGGGTGGGGGACATGAGTCGGGGCCTGCTGGCAGGTGCCCTTTAATGGTGGGTGGGTGGGGGACATGAGTCAGGGCCTGCTGGCAGATGCCCGTCAATGGTGGGTGTGTGGGTGGGGGACATGAGTCGGGGCCTGCTGGCAGGTGCCCGTCAATGGTGGGTCGGTGGGTGTTCGGGGACATGAGTCTGGGCCTGCTGGCAGGTGCCCGTCAATGGTGGGTGAGTGGATGGGTGGGTTGGTGGTTGGACATGAGTTGGGGCTCACAAGTGCACTCACAAGTGCATGGTGCCATGTGGGCTGCCTGCAGGGCATGGTGAGGGCTGTAGGGTAGTCCCCTGTGGCGTGGGCTGCCTGCAGGGCATGGGAAGGGGTAAAGGTCACACCCGGGAGGGGGCACAATGCCAAATTGACTGTAAAACTTCCTGCGCACCCCTGAAATACACGTACCCCGCTCGACCCAGGCCAAACGCATGTGAAACTCCACGCGTACCCCCCAAATACACGTACCCCGCTCACCCAAGGCCTATCGCGTGTGAAACTCCATGCGTACCCCCCAAATACACATACCCCGCTCACCCAAGGCCTATTGGGTGTGAAACCCCACGCGTACCCCCAAATACACGTACCCCACTCACCCAAGGCCTATCGCGTGTGAAACTTCCCGCGTACCCCCCAAATACGCGTACCCTGCTCGCCCAAGGCCTATCGCATGTGAAACTCCACGCATACCCCCCAAATACACATACCCCGCTCACCCAAGGCCTATCGCGTGTGAAACCACATGCGTACCCCCAAATACATGTACCCCGCTCACCCAAGGCCTATCGCGTGTGAAACTTCTCGCATACCCCCTCAAATACACATACCCTGCTCGCCCAAGGCCTATCACATGTGAAACTCCACGCGTACCCCCCACATACACGTACCCTGCTCACCCAAGGCCTATCGCATGTGAAACTCCACGCGTACCCCCAAATACACGTACCCCACTCGCCCAAGGCCTATTGTGTGTGAAACTCCCTGCATACCCCTGTAATACACGTTCCCTGCTCGGCCAAGGCCTATCGCGTGTGAAACTTCCTGCGCACCCCCGACATACACGTACCCCACTCTCGCCAGGACTATTGCGTGTGAAACTTCCAGCGTACCCTACAAATACATGTACCCTGGTCGCCCATGGCCTATCGCGTGTGAAACTCCATGCGTACCCCACGAATACACGTACCCCGCTCACCCAATGCCTATCGCGTGTGAAACTCCACACGTACCCCCCAAATACACGTACCCCGTTCGCCCAAGGCCTATCGCGGGTGAAACTCCCCGCGTACCCCATAATACATGTTCCCAGCTCGGCCAAGGCCTATCGCGTGTGAAACTCCACACGTACCCCCCAAATACACGTACTCCGCTCACCCAAGTCCTATTGCATGTGAAACTCCCTGCATACCTCCGTAATACACGTTCCCCGCTCGGCCAAGGCCTATCGCGTGTGAAACTTCACAGACACCACCGAAATACACGTACCCCGCTCGCCCAAGGCCTATCGCGTGTAAAACTTCCCGCGCACCCCCAAAATACACGTACCCTGCTCTCGCCAGGACTATTGCATGTGAAACTTCCTGCATACCCCCAAAATACACGTACCCCGCTTGCCCAAGGCCTATCGCATGTGAAACTCTGTGTGTACCCCCCAAATACACGTACCCCGCTCACCCAAGGCCTATCGCGTGTGAAACTCCCTGCGTAACTCCGTAATACACGTTCCCCACACGCCCAAGGCCTATCACGTGCGAAACTTCCCGCGCACCCCAAAATACACGCAGGCACCTCATCCACCGTGGGCATGCTCCACAGGCAGCCCACTCACCCTCCCCATGCCCCGCAGGCAAGCCATCCACCCTGGGCATGCCCCACAGGCAGCCCACACCACAGAGGGTACATTTTTCAATGCAATTTACCTGGCGTGAGCGGTGTACACGTATTCCGAGGGGTGCACGAGTACATTTTCACGCGTTTTGGCTGCCGTGAGCGGGGTACGCGTAGTATTTTCACGTGATTACAATGCAGCGGCCCTGTAACCTGGTCCAGGGTTAGCGCAGCCCTTTGCGCTGCATTGGGGATTTCAATGGCTTTTCCTTGCACAAGGGGCATTCTTGGAGGCGTAACTGGCGCTGCGGGATGTTCGCTGCGCCAGCGCTCAAAATGGCTTGGTAATTCCATGAATACCCGGTGCGCCAGAATGCTGTTTAGCGCACACGGCTGGCACACGCTGATGCACGCTCCCTCTCTGCGCTGCTCGTGTGCACTGCCTCTGCGCTGAAATTTATGAATTACCCCTTAATGTGGTGCAGACGTAGCTAAGAAAATGTGATTTTCCACAAACAAATTAAGCCCATTTTTGTTGTGTTAAACTAGCACCCATCAAATATAATCTTCACATTTTAAAAAAGGACTTTTATTTTGTGAGTCATCTTCACTGAAGAATGATGCACCGATCTGGTGGATACATGGAGCGGTTTGCGAGCCTTCAGCTGGAAATGTGTCCATCACAGCTCCAATGACCTAATCATTCACATGCATTAAGCCTATTTCTCCGGAACAAGAGTGGTCCACTGCGGTGATCAATTTCCCACTTACTTCCGCGTCTACCACCATCCACTGCAAAGGGCTTCTCGATTTAAATATCCTGCAAACCACTGGCGCTGGCCATGGCAAAAAGATGTTCTTTAAAAAAGTATTGGCCTGGCGCTTCTGAAATAGCTGTGCTAGACTACTGCTGGCTCTGACACTATTTATCAGGTGTCTGAAGCCCAAATTGTCTACTCGTGTTCCACACTTAGTGACGTCGCTATGAAGCGAGGATGTTTCTGCCTGTTAGTTGAGGAAGGATAGCTCAGGGGCAACGCGTTTGTCTTGGAAGCAAAACAACGCAGTGCAACACAGGTACGATTCCAGGCCCCACGCTTAGAAACCACTCGCTGTTCTTAAGCGTGTTATAAAAGAACAATTAAATAAAATAAGGACTAAAAGCAATTCAAGTCATCTACGTATTTGCCGGCTTCCTCTTGAAGGGCAGAGGCACAGCTCGTGGTCTTCTTTTGCTTTCATCCTTTTTAAGTTGATTCCAATAACAGTGAGCTATTTTGGTCTGTAGTCGCATTAGGTATTATAGTGCCAGCATACCTAAGCGCTTTAATCACTATATAAACTGAAGGTAGAGGTCTGGTTCTTCATGGACACGAGTCAGAGAACCTGGCTGAATAACAGATGTTTGTGGTGCCAGTTTTGCTTAGTCATTTCTCTAAGGACACAGACATCCAGATTTTCCTATCAAAATTACTGTCTAATAGTAACATGCAACTTGCAACATGCAACTTTTACAGATGAGAAACACAAACTGGCATGAATTCGTGATATAACCAAAAAAGTGATGGGTGGAAGGTTTTGACTAAATCTGAAACCCTGCCACTGCTCTGGGCAACTTTCCACACCATCATTTTTTTAGTCCGTCTTGCTGTTGCAAAAGGGGTTCAGCTAAATGCAAATTAGTCACGTACTGTCACCAATTGTAGCAGTCCAACCCAAGTTGATAGGCCAGGTCCCCTCTGCATGGAAACACAAGCAACCCAAGGCATGGTGAATTCATGAGGTGACGCAGTCTCATTGTGAAGTCAATTTCCCCACGGTTTGGTCTCATGCAAGAACACATCCAAATAATCTTGACACTTGGACACAAATGGGATGGCCCCTTGAACACGAGGACATCTGGAAACCTTTCTGAATGGTGCACTTTGGTTCCTTGTCAGTGAACATATGATAACCGTATGAGGGGAGGGGTTGCGCATTTGGGGACAAACTCTGTTTAATATTAGACAAAGCACAGACATACTTGTCTATCACTTACGACGCCAAAGTTCTAACTTACTCTCCAGCTCTAGCTTTGGTGACTCGTTACTGTTGATCCAGTTGTTTCTGGGTTTCCTTCCAATGATTTCTAAGGGTTTGGTTCATAGGGGGTGTTTCGCATCACCTGGTGAGGTACGAATATTGCATGAGTGTAGGTACTGATGGGATGGCCTATGTGGAGGGAGACATGGGCATGTTGTTTTGCTCTGTACCCGCACACTGTGTGCCCTTAGCCATCCTAAAGGCTAATGGCATTCCGACACAGTCTCATCTATCCCTGCCCAAACAACACCCACATGGCAGGCCTTCCTTACTTGCATGAGTTCAAACCATCATGTAACATAGATGTTCTGTTAGATCAGGGAAGAGGAGAAGGTTCTCCGTGGATCTGAACTAGTGTGAAATCAGATTCCACAGAGAGGGCATCTGAATGGATATGGCCCTGTGTTTTTGGAATGCCAGCCAATATAAGACTTGATGATTTAACCACATGATGGTATTATTGAGTAATGTGCAGCTGAACTTGGCACATGACAGCAGCGCCTGCACCTATTATCTAATGTATTGGAAAGTAGGATTGTATATGGCATTGCTGCACATGGCTCTGTAAAAGAAGTGGTGGTTGCAGAGTAAAGAGTGCGTCTGGTGAAAAATATATGTCGATGAGTGCAGGCCAGAAGCACTGGAGTGCTCTATGATGGTGTGTCCACCAGAGGCAAGGACAGGCCCAAGAAATATGTAGAGCACAATCTGACCTTAATGGTATCCAAACGACTTGTAACCAAGAAGGCGGGGTGAAAAAACAAAAACAAAGGGGTGATGGCTGGAAGGTTTAGACTGAATCGTAACCACTGGCATTGCTCGGGGCAACCCTCCAGACCATCGTTCTTCGCCTGCCAAGCCATTACAGAAGGGGAAAGACCATATGCAAATCAGGCATGGCCCCACCCCAAAAGGGGCAGTCCAGCCCGAACTGCTAGGTCACATCCCTTCTGCACGAGACCACAAGCATCCCCAAACATGTTTCACCCTTGTTGGGGCTCATCAGTGAGGAGTAGCTTAGGTCTCTAGGCCCAGCAGGCACGGGACCCACGTCTGGGCATACCCGTCCCACTCGGGGTGACAAAGCAAAAACAAAGGGGTGATGGCTGGAAGGTTTAGACTGAATCTTAACCACTGGCATTGCTCGGGGCAACCCTCCAGACCATCGTTCTTCGCCTGCCAAGCCATTACAGAAGGGGAAAGACCATATGCAAATCAGGCATGGCCCCACCCCAAAAGGGGCAGTCCAGCCCGAACTGCTAGGTCACATCCCTTCTGCACGAGACCACAAGCATCCCCAAACATGTTTCACCCTTGTTGGGGCTCATCAGTGAGGAGTAGCTTAGGTCTCTAGGCCCAGCAGGCACGGGACCCACGTCTGGGCATACCCGTCCCACTCGGGGTGACAAAGCAAAAACAAAGGGGTGATGGCTGGAAGGTTTAGACTGAATCTTAACCACTGGCATTGCTCGGGGCAACCCTCCAGACCATCGTTCTTCGCCTGCCAAGCCATTACAGAAGGGGAAAGACCATATGCAAATCAGGCATGGCCCCACCCCAAAAGGGACAGTCCAGCCCGAACTGCTAGGTCACATCCCTTCTGCACGAGACCACAAGCATCCCCAAACATGTTTCACCCTTGTTGGGGCTCATCAGTGAGGAGTAGCTTAGGTCTCTAGGCCCAGCAGGCACGGGACCCACGTCTGGGCATACCCGTCCCACTCGGGGTGACAAAGCAAAAACAAAGGGGTGATGGCTGGAAGGTTTAGACTGAATTTTAACCACTGGCATTGCTCGGGGCAACCCTCCAGACCATCGTTCTTTGCCTGCCAAGCCATTACAGAAGGGGAAAGACCATATGCAAATCAGGCATGGCCCCACCCCAAAAGGGGCAGTCCAGCCCGAACTGCTAGGTCACATCCCTTCTGCACGAGACCACAAGCATCCCCAAACATGTTTCACCCTTGTTGGGGCTCATCAGTGAGGAGTAGCTTAGGTCTCTAGGCCCAGCAGGCACGGGACCCACGTCTGGGCATACCCGTCCCACTCGGGGTGACAAAGCAAAAACAAAGGGGTGATGGCTGGAAGGTTTAGACTGAAACTTAACCACTGGCATTGCTCGGGGCAACCCTCCAGACCATCGTTCTTCGCCTGCCAAGCCATTACAGAAGGGGAAAGACCATATGCAAATCAGGCATGGCCCCACCCCAAAAGGGGCAGTCCAGCCCGAACTGCTAGGTCACATCCCTTCTGCACGAGACCACAAGCATCCCCAAACATGTTTCACCCTTGTTGGGGCTCATCAGTGAGGAGTAGCTTAGGTCTCTAGGCCCAGCAGGCACGGGACCCACGTCTGGGCATACCCGTCCCACTCGGGGTGACAAAGCAAAAACAAAGGGGTGATGGCTGGAAGGTTTAGACTGAATCTTAACCACTGGCATTGCTCGGGGCAACCCTCCAGACCATCGTTCTTCGCCTGCCAAGCCATTACAGAAGGGGAAAGACCATATGCAAATCACGCATGGCCCCACCCCAAAAGGGGCAATCCAGCCCGAACTGCTAGGTCACATCCCTTCTGCACGAGACCACAAGCATCCCCAAACATGTTTCACCCTTGTTGGGGCTCATCAGTGAGGAGTAGCTTAGGTCTCTAGGCCCAGCAGGGACGGGACCCACGTCTGGGCATACCCGTCCCACTCGGGGTGACAAAGCAAAAACAAAAGGGTGATGGCTGGAAGGTTTAGACTGAATCTTAACCACTGGCATTGCTCGGGGCAACCCTCCAGACCATCGTTCTTCGCCTGCCAAGCCATTACAGAAGGGGAAAGACCATATGCAAATCAGGCATGGCCCCACCCCAAAAGGGGCAGTCCAGCCCGAACTGCTAGGTCACATCCCTTCTGCACGAGACCACAAGCATCCCCAAACATGTTTCACCCTTGTTGGGGCTCATCAGTGAGGAGTAGCTTAGGTCTCTAGGCCCAGCAGGCACGGGACCCACGTCTGGGCATACCCGTCCCACTCGGGGTGACAAAGCAAAAACAAAGGGGTGATGGCTGGAAGGTTTAGACTGAATCTTAACCACTGGCATTGCTCGGGGCAACCCTCCAGACCATCGTTCTTCGCCTGCCAAGCCATTACAGAAGGGGAAAGACCATATGCAAATCAGGCATGGCCCCACCCCAAAAGGGGCAGTCCAGCCCGAACTGCTAGGTCACATCCCTTCTGCACGAGACCACAAGCATCCCCAAACATGTTTCACCCTTGTTGGGGCTCATCAGTGAGGAGTAGCTTAGGTCTCTAGGCCCAGCAGGCACGGGACCCACGTCTGGGCATACCCGTCCCACTCGGGGTGACAAAGCAAAAACAAAGGGGTGATGGCTGGAAGGTTTAGACTGAATCTTAACCACTGGCATTGCTCGGGGCAACCCTCCAGACCATCGTTCTTCGCCTGCCAAGCCATTACAGAAGGGGAAAGACCATATGCAAATCAGGCATGGCCCCACCCCAAAAGGGGCAGTCCAGCCCGAACTGCTAGGTCACATCCCTTCTGCACGAGACCACAAGCATCCCCAAACATGTTTCACCCTTGTTGGGGCTCATCAGTGAGGAGTAGCTTAGGTCTCTAGGCCCAGCAGGCACGGGACCCACGTCTGGGCATACCCGTCCCACTCGGGGTGACAAAGCAAAAACAAAGGGGTGATGGCTGGAAGGTTTAGACTGAATCTTAACCACTGGCATTGCTCTGGGCAACCCTTCAGACCATCGTTCTTCGCCTGCCAAGCCATTACAGAAGGGGAAAGACCATATGCAAATCAGGCATGGCCCCACCCCAAAAGGGGCAGTCCACCCCGAACTGCTAGGTCACATCCCTTCTGCACGAGACCACAAGCATCCCCAAACATGTTTCACCCTTGTTGGGGCTCATCAGTGAGGAGTAGCTTAGGTCTCTAGGCCCAGCAGGCACGGGACCCACGTCTGGGCATACCCGTCCCACTCGGGGTGACAAAGCAAAAACAAAGGGGTGATGGCTGGAAGGTTTAGACTGAATCTTAACCACTGGCATTGCTCGGGGCAACCCTCCAGACCATCGTTCTTCGCCTGCCAAGCCATTACAGAAGGGGAAAGACCATATGCAAATCAGGCATGGCCCCACCCCAAAAAACAACCATTGAAAGTATGTTCTTTACTTCCATTATTTGATATGCGGGGTCCTTCATTTATAACCAGTCACCAAGGATGTAGAAGTGGGATTCCCCAGGAGCTGAAGCGAGGATCTGACATAGAAACCAAAACATGAAGTCAAAAAACACTGATGAGAGAATGAAGACCTGTCCCCCTTTCATACAGAGGCCACCTCAGGCCATCAACCCTACATAGGGAGCTAAAGTATCAGGCAGGGTATTCCTATACAGTGCTCGCAGTTACCAGATTCCTCCCAGAGGCAGGCCTCCAGGGGGTAGCACTCTTAAATTGTTCTGATCAATCACTAGAAATACAAAGAGCAGATCTGATTGCACAGTTAACTGTAAACACAATGGGTTTCCTAAGTTACATGATCTGAGATCACTAGGGCGTGCTGAACAAGGTGAAGATAGATTTGGGTGTACCAGAATTGCTAAAAGGGAAGAAGGGATGAGGAAGGGCTTACAAAGCTTTATGGGCCAAGCTGCAATTGATAACCCTACCGAGAATGGATATCTCCTGATTTAGCACAACCACAGAGTGAGAATCATTTCTTTAAAAATCCTTGTAATCAACTAAAAACATGTAAGGAAGCAATGAAAATAGGACATTTTCTTTACTGAGAAAATAGGATTGTGGATCCTAATCTTAAAAGAGAAGGACAACCCTGTTTTCAACTGACAGTACCTAAACCTCTTCAAAAAGCAATCACGGATTTGGCTCATCTGACTGCAGCTCATTTGGGTATGGCCAAGACCCAAACTCAAATGTTAAATGGAATGGACTGGCAATACATGTATAGTGCCATCAAACAGTACTACCAGACGTGTCCCACATGTTGAAGACCAGCAGTAAATATATTCCCTGAGTCCGGTTACAGCCATTAGCAGTGATTGGCATTTAATTTACTATTGATACCATGGGAACACACATGTACACTAAAGGTGACTTTAGATACATCCAGGTTTCTCTTGATGATATCACTTGATGTCCTTAGGCGTTCCAATTAAATAATAACACCAACCATAACTTACCGTAGGTATTCGTTCCATGTTCCCCTAAGTAGATTTTCCAGGGGAGATAGATCAAGGAGCATCCTTTATGTTTAACGCTACAAATGACAACAATCTTCACAGAATGAAAACATTAAGAACCTCAGTAGTTCATCGTGAAACTGATGAGCTCGTGTAAGGTTTAATAAGACCTAGAAACATATGCCATGCAAGATTGCTCATAACTTAGGTTAATATGGGGATCTCTTATTTCCCTTTGTGTTATTTCCCATATATAAAGCACCTCAAGTTACTCCTGGTTTATCACCTTTTGAATTAGTATATGGGTGGAACGTCTGAGATGTATTGAACCTGTTAGAAGCAGACAGCGAAGAGCAAAACATCAACCATCCCATCCTGGAACAAATACTACAGTATGAACACATTTGAATCATAAGGGGTCAAAATCCATCCTTACATACTGAATGTGGACCACACGATATATTGTCATCTGTAAAATGTATATAGTCTCCCTGGAGAAGAAGCAGAGAAAATGTTGAACATGGGAGTGATAGAATAAACTCCTAGTGTGTGGCCTTCCCCAATCATACTGTTTCCAAAACTAGATAATTCCCAGCCAGTCTGTATAGATGTCAGAAGGGTCAATGCTTCCCCCATGTTCTACGCTCACTTAATGTTCTGCACTGGATAAGGAATACAGTAATTAGGGAGGTACACATACATTTCCACTCTCGCCTTCTCAAAAGGCAATTTACAGGCACCATTTCACAGAGCGAATAAAGAGAAAACAGTGTTTTTCTCCCACAAGGTTCAGTAAATTATGCCAGCTTATGTCTGGGTTACACAGAGCCCCAGCTACACTCCGCAGTGTGATGCCCCATATTTCAGACAATCATCAGAATTGTTCAGAAGGCTCTTTGAATGATGTCATCATCCATAGGAGAACATTTTCGGAATATCGGTTGCATGTATGATGAGTATTTTCTACCTTACAACAAACAAGGCAAATAATCAACGAAAGTTAGTGCTCCAGGACAAAGAAATATGTTAGATAGATGGATTACCAAGTAGGGAATGGAGCAATATGACCCCAAATAGCTAAGATTTAACCAATTAACAACATTCTTTTATTTCAGGAAATGAATACCTAAGAGTTTTACTCAGACTAATTGGATATTATCGCTGATGAATACTTCATTTCCGTCGTGGCCAAATAACCTTATAGATACGCTCTCTAAAAAAGGCCCTGCCATCCTCAGTTGGGCTGACTTAGTGTGAGAAGCTTTTTAAGAACTATAATGAACCCTTTCTTCAGGACATGTCTTGATTAATCAGATTGCTCAGATCCTTTAGTTGTGCAAAAAGACGCTTTGCAGGCAGTTATAAGGCCCATCTTGAGTCAGCTCTTAGATGGAGAGGAAAGGCCAGTCTTTCTCATCAGCACTATACCATTTCCTAGAGAGAGGAAACATCTTACCATTGAAAAGGAATGCCTGGCAATAAAATTAGCCAGAACATCTCTCAAGTATTACCTAATCTAACTTGATGAGTTTACTGACCATGTGCTGCTAGTTTGATTGTCCCTCAACAAGAAAGTCATGACTGGGATTCTAAGGTGGTTCCTATCACTGCAACCATTGGATTTTAAAGTTGTCCATCAAAGAGCTGAACTCCCCCAGAATACATATTTTTCATCTTTCTTCTCCAATCCAGTTGCTAATTCGAGTTGGAAAGGCTAAAGGGTTGATGTGTTCCATGGAGCAACATCTCCAATAGAGTCAAAATGGTCTCCATCCTGGTCAGTATGCTCTTTTAAGAGTCATGAGGGCAGATAAGTGGCTCTGTGGGGACTGAAGAGATGGCCCACCAACCAAAAAAAGAGAGATGCGAGGCAGCAAGAAATGGGAAAAGGTGGAGAGACATGTTTTGGCTGAAGACAGAAAGTCTTCTAAAGTGGCAAATCACTTTGTTAATTAGCTGAATGCGGAGGTTCAGGATGGCAAAATCTTGCAAGCAGGTAACTGCTGTGTTGAATTGCTGAATGCGATGTATAGAGAAACAAGATGAGAGCAATGTTGCTGGCCTAAAGACCACTGATAAGGGTGACGTCCGCCACAGTGCATCCCTCTGTTAAACGAGGCGTCTTGTGAATGCTGGGTACTTGTTCTTCCTGGTGAGTGGGGTGGAGAGGCAGTCAGTCTGTCGATGTATAATTGAGGTGTAGAACAAACAATGTGTGTCACCAACCCAACACCCTCCTGGTAGACTCAAACAGGACGGGCTGGACTGGCTCCCAACGCCACTGGATGGCACTTCTCAGATTAGCATGACATCAGGACAGTGTAAGCACTGGCAGAGAAAGCCCCAAGATGTCCAACTGTAGACCAGTTGCAAAACTGAGATTTTCGAGAGACTGAGGTACACAGGTTCCAGAAGGCAGGGTACCAAGCAATAAACAAGGCAGGGCAATGACAGGAGACTGACAGCCAGGAGACATACCAGTGACTGCTAGGGGAGGCCCAGGCGTGCCAGGAGAGGGAATCCAAGAAACCGGGAAAGAAAGCGGGAAACCCCCAAAGAGAAAGGCAGAGAACCAGGGTAATGGGACCAACCCAGACCCAGGGAACCAAGGGGCCAGGACCCAACCCAGACCCCGCAAGGAAACAGGCTGACCCCAAAAGGGTCCAGCACCAACCAGCATGTAGCGGGAAACCAAGGCAAGGAACAAGTAAGTCAAGGCAAGGAGCACAGAACAAAAGCTAGCCAGGAGTGAGGGACAGAATCAGGGAACTGACCACATTGAGATGCAATGATTCCTTGCAAGTGGAACCTGGATATAGGTCTGGGACCAAAGCTAGGCTTGGAGCACAAGCCTTGGTTGCCAAGTGGACTGCGCATGCGCAGAGAGTCAGGCACAGACGCCCCACATGCGCAGACCCACAATCATGGCGGTGCCCCAGAAGCCGAAGACCCGGACCAGGCGGGTCAGTGTAAGACACCATCGGGGGTAAAGCCTCCACTTCTGGACCTGCCGGAACCGATAACCCCAACTCCCAGACCCAGTGAGTGGCAAGACCTCCTCATACAAGAGAAATGGAGAGAGCCTGAGACCATGTGCAACAGATCTACAATGCACAGGGCCCCAGTTAGACAGGAGGAAACATCTGTGGTCTACAAACCCACCTGTGCCCATGACAAGAAAGAACTGCCTGCTAGGAGTTGTGGTTTTGCTGTTTCCTCAACATACGTGAGAAGTGCCAAGGCCCAAAAGAGAACCAATAGTACACTGTCTCATACACTGACAACAGTTGTGTGCTGTCTGATGGGAGATGTAGTTCTGCACTGCCACAATGAGCATGATGGGTTCTACGGCCAAAACGAGTACTGGGAACATGTGCTGACAACCCCAGTCTGATGTGAGTTCTGATTCAGACATACCCCAACTAACATAACATGTGCATGTCCATAGCACACAAGAGAACCGAGAGTACAGTGTTTGGTGTACTGCTAACCAATGTGCACTATCTGATGGGGGTTGTGGTTCTGACACTCCCAACCAAGTATGAAGAGTAGATGGACCCAAAGGGGAACCCAAAAGACCTATGTGTAGTGCACTTGACTACACAACTTCACTGCCTGAAGGAGCTTTGGTTTTAACACACCCAAAAAAGTACGAGAGATGGAGAAGCCCAAACCAGGAGTATAGCTATGTGCCAATAAGACAAGAAAGAGACAGAGGGGATGGAAGGCCTTAGAGAATTTCAGAAGGCAATCTCAACTACTGAGAAGCGAAACAAAAATAAACAAAGTTTTGTGTGAAATAACAACCTATACACGTTCAAAGATTTGATTTGTGATGCCATTATTTTTAACCAATCACCACAAAGTGAAGGTTGTAGTTTTGGCATCGGATATTTTATATGCAGGCTGGTAGCTGACAAATTGTTGAGTCCCTGATTGCTTCCCATAAACTTCTTTGGGGTTTATATCACATTTCTGAGTTTGTAACTGAAACCTTTGACGTTTTTCATTGGATGAAGGTTGACTCAGTCAATGCAATACCTTGCATATTGTCATCTTCAAGACAAGCGTGACATAACTACGGTCACAGTTTGGCGGGTCAGAGACAGCCATATGACAGAGTTAATATCACGAGCCTATTCAGGATGGAAAGCTGAGTCATGTACCCTGCAGGTAAGTGTGCTGCTTTCCTATCCACTTTTCTGGGGAACAGGCCAGTAATGAGGCCTTTCCTGTGAATCTGATCCCTTCTCAATGGGGATTTTGTTAAAAACAACCTTAGAAGTATGAACGGCAGAAACCTTTATTCTCAACCTCATGCATTGACCTATGAGGAACACAACTCTATGCAACAGGAGCATTGACCCACAGATTATTTCCTGCAGAGTTTAAGATGATATTATCTCTTAAGCGGAAAACACAAATAGAGTTCCCCATGTACAGCAAATGTGGTAATCCATCAAGACAACGCAGATAATTCCTGCCTTGCCAACAAAAATAGGTTTCTTCAAACTTTTATGAAATACATTTAATGACAATAAATACACACGGGCAACATACATATGTTGGGTAGCACATGCAACATATGTAAGTGCTTACTTAAAACTTCATAGCTTTATAAATTAGGAAAAGACAAAAAATAGGCTTACACATACATAATATTGAGAACATTGAGTCAGACATAACTTAAAGTATGCATCAAAAAGAAAAACACTTATTTCCCTATAGATTCATATAGAGTAAGTAGTTTCAAAGATCTGAATACAAAGTCATGCAACTTCAAAGGGTGCGAATCCTAATACATAAGAAAATTCAATGCACATCCTTGATGTAATGCCCCGGATTGTTGTGAGTAGGTCAGCATCAATGGACGTTTCAGCATTATAGATTGAGATTGCCTTCCTCATTACCCTGTTCATAGATACAATTGGAGTCCTGACAAATTGAGTAACAGAGAAAGGGTTAAAGTTTGACTAGAGCAGAGAATTGTCATAAAAGCTGTTTGCTCGAAGGAGAGTGCGCACCATGAAAGCATGTATCCCACGTGAATGAACAAACATGAATGGTTGTTGTGGCTTGGTGTCTCACGGGACTTGTAAGATCCTAAAATAAGGAAAAGTATTCATTACCTTTATGATGACTAGTGATGAATATTCTACTATATAGAAGCCTCAGAAAGTTACCTTAATGACTTGTTTAGTCCAGACTTCGCTGATAAATGTGCATACTTGCTGTACAGAGAAATATAGTGTCAGTTATTGGTTAGTAACAAAGCATTACAAAATTTGGAAGCCACAGGAGCAGACAAATTAACTTACAAAGTTAAAATATTTCAGGGCTTGGGCGCACAAAAATCATGGACACCAGTAAAGGCACCATTTTGAAATCACATACTTAAAGAGAATGGATGTAACGTGAGGACATTAATTATGATGTAATCGTGTTTATGTAAAGGACATAATAATTTCAACAGAGTGTGCTGCGCGGGTAAAACGGATCATAAAAATCTATTCAAAGATCATATTCTTACTCATTTGGTCAGACCTCAAATTATCTGAGTCCGGGTAGAAACATATCTAATGAACGCTGTATATTAAAGGCAGATGTTAAAAGTTGCCGGTGGAAGGCATGTGTAAGGGAATATGTTAAGGAGGCAGTTTGTGTTCATTATACAATTTAAGAGTGTGTCATATAAGGACATGCTGTTAGTCTCATGCAGGAAGACATAAGTAATGAGGAGGCATATATATAAATCAGTTAGATAATGGATATAAAGAAAAGCTCATTAAGACCTTTTTTGTTGCTTTTCAGTCTAAAGATCCATCTTGCTTCCTTTACCCTGAGATTATTTTCCACATTATCAAAGCCTGTGACAGTTTCAAGGAACCACTAAAGCAAATCATTAGATGTTTGAATCTTTTCCACGTAGTGCTGGGCCAATAGTGCTGATAAAGTATTACATCTTATCCTGGACCGGTCTTAATGAGCATTTATTATTATTATTGTTGCCAAGGCAGGAATTATCTTTGTTGTTTTGATGATCTCTTAGGCAGCCTTTACAATTTGGGTCACACCCCTGAGCTGCTTTGCCTAAGCTTTTCTTTACTAAATGTTCTTTTAATGGAATCACAACTCTAGTTAAAAAACCTCAGCTATGGATTCAGGACTTGGGCCCATGAGTCTCTGTGAAACACTTACTGTACATGGGCCGATATGCAGAGGGTCGTGCATGAAGTTTAAACAGCTTCTTCCCAGGCCACCACTCAATGGCATAAAAGAGCAGAAAAAATAACCGGTTGTATTTGAATTTTTAAAATAGGTGTATTTAATTTAAAAAGAGGGATATCGATTTGGACGAAAAAAGACGTACAATAACACGTTAGTAGATGGCAAACGTTTTCCGTGGAATGATCCCTGTACAACAGGTTCCTAGTGATTGCATCGACAGTCAAAGCATCGACAAACCATACCATTGACACCAAAGCATCTATAAAAAAAACATTGAATGCATTTTTTTAATTGCGGGGTTCCCCCTCAACCCACCTTTTTTCGATGGTTTAAAACACATTTTTACTAAACTAAACCCTTAACCATTGAAAAAAATGCATTCTATGTTTTTTTTTCAATTAATGGTTTGTCGATGCTTTGTTTTAGATAAATGACCGGATACCGTACAACAGCATAGAGATGAGAACAAGTCATGAGTAGGTTTATGACTGTGAACAAAGTGGGACATAGACAAGTGACACAAGTGGGGAAGCTTGTCTAGTTTGTAGGCACTTCTCTTTGAAGGCTGGTTGATGTGTAGAGCACACACCAAACACACTCCAGCGAAGTGATTTGCACATTGGCTGTCATCCTTTGTCCCTCTACCCGTCAGCATGTATACCTTCTAATTTAATATCTTGTCATGTTCTCTTAGTTTTTGCAATGCAAAGACAAACGGTTTTAGAAGGAGATGAACCTCTGTGATCTGGTAGCATATTCATATTGAAAAAAGGAAAGACAGACGCTTCCCATGGAAGGTAGCCTTGCAGGTCCTACCTGTGGAAGATGACGAGAACTTGACACCAATGGCTTTGCTTAGATGTTGAATGTCTGAAAATAAATGTACATGAAGACGTTTCACTGTGGCTTTTGCGCCTTGGTCTGCTTTCATTAATTCGTTTTGCTCTTCCTGTCAAAATAAGTGCGAGTCCAGCAAGGGATAATGAAGAAAAAAAAGTTGAAAAACTCAAGCCGCTTATGGCTTGGATGTGTGTTTGGGCGGGAAGCAATTGAGTGTGCAGCCGCTGAGCTTCGCAGATACAATCGCACACTGTCTGGGCCGGCTGGCCAGTGCCGACCTCACAGCATTTCATGTATCATGAGGCAACCAGCACCAAACAGCATTTCTGTCACAAGCAGCGCCACGAGTGGGACCTCTTCAGCTATGGTGCAGATGTGGTGAAACACCTATTAACTGGACATCGGACTAGGTGGCAAGGGTAGCACATGAAAGGAGTTTGGGCACGAGTGGTATACGATGTATAGACAATTCGCCCAGAAGCCCAGTGCTTTAGTTACACTTTTGGGAGTGGAAGTCATAAAATTCCAAGTCTAAAAAATGTGGAAGCCATTATATGATTTTATACGGCAAAATGCAATCTATGGTTAAGAAAAGTACTAGGAGTAAACCACATACATGACAAAACAAGCACTGTCAAAGCCAATAGTGTTGACTTTGGTATGGTGAAAATATGTTCAGAACCAATGTACACAGACACACTTAGGCAGATGGTGAAAGGGCCATATGTGGAGGGGAAAGCAGACAGTAGAGGGGTGGATAAATGAAGGTGGATGTGAGGATTTATGAATGAGTCTGAGGGAGCGTATGTGAATGAATGGTTGGGGACAGATGAATGAGTATAGGTGTTTGCCTTGAGGAACACCAGAAAGATTTTGAAGATGGATGAATGAATGAACGTTTTAGAGCATATGATAGTGTGAGGATGTATGCAAAAATAAATGCATACAATTGGCCTGGATGAACGGTTCACATAATAACCACATAGCGATGGGTACATGAGCGTGAGGATGGGCAAATTAATAAGAATGTAAGGAATGGCAAGTGAGCGAGTGTGAGGACAGCAGCATGAAGCCAACAGCAAGTCTGAATCAAGTGAACAGACTCTTTAACGAAAATGTGAACAAACACTACAGCGTGCAAGGGTTTAAGAGGAGTGGCGCATGCGCTAACTAAACAAATGCACAGAGCAGGACACGATGCATGGTGGTCTTTCAGCAGCAGCCCAGCATCCCTGGTTCCACAGTTAGAATTTGTCAGAAGAAGGGTGATGGGTTCACTGCAGCTTCTCATACTACCAGCCCTGACCTAGGAGATGACAATGTCGTCTACTACCCACACAGTGACAGTGGCAGCTCCTAGTGACGGATGTATGGGTGACGTCTGAGGTTGTCCAGGCATTCCAAAGAATTGAAAGTCGATGGTGGCTGGGAAATGTTTTCAATGGGGTGGTATTAAATAGTTCTAGGGACCAAACATAGCAAGGGACGTAATATAGGGGGAATTAGTCCCCCCCGCACCCTTGAGAAATACATTTTTAAAATAGGTTGAAATGGTGCATTTAACTGCACAATCTGAGTGAAATTGAGTACATGCCATACACGTTGTTCTCTAAGGTTACACTTGAAAAAATACAATAGATGCCAGGTCATCAACAGTCCACAGGAGTATTTGACAATGTTTTCCTGATTCCTGTGACCACAGCAGATGCCAGAATTGAGATTGTAAACCATCTTGATAAATATGCGCCCAAAATATTATAATATATAACATGGTTAACTACTTTCATTAAACTGCGCTCACACTATATTCAGGCATTGCCACTGTAAATCACTTTCATGATTATGCAGTCAAAGTATATGGCAGCATTTCCACATAAAACCCATTCATGATACTGCACATAATACATGACGGCATACCCACTAAAAATCACTTTCGTGATGATGTGCACACAATATATGTAGGTATTGTCACAAAGTCCCTTTGTTGGTGCCCCCGCTATACATGGAACATTCTAAATGTAATATCTGTGTATGATGATGGTGCAGCCATCCTCCCCCACCAAAACATTTACTTATCACACGCAGACGTGGACTTAGCCAGTCCTGCCCACATACACACAAGTGCACACACAGAAACCTACATATTCTCGGACACACAGGCTAACTCTTGCACGCACGCAGTCAAACACACTTGCAGAAACATGCACGCATACAAACGTATATGCTTAAGAAACTTGCACACAGAATCAAATGCACACACTGTGAAAGAAACATGCCAACATGTTTGCAAACACTTGTCAACGTACCTGCTCTCTGATGCTGCATCAGGGTCCATCAAGAGCAGGAGGGCTGTAGGAATGAGAAACAACACTATCGGTCGCGAGTGGCACTAGGTATTTTGGGAGTCCTGCCAACAGCACGTTCCACACAGGTTCTTTTTAACGTGACTAATGAAAGGCAGCCCAGGGGAAGGTACAGAAAGAGATGAGAGGGAGGGAGCTGTCAAATAACAGGAGCCACTTTGTAATAATTAGGTAGTACTAAAATTGGAGTGACAGAAAAATGCATCCAATCAGAGTGTGTCAGACATTGTCATGCAAGGGTCATGCACAAACCTGACTGGATGAACGCTCTACAGGAAGGAAGCAGCAAGGCACTAATTGTATCCTTACACAAACCCAAAACCTCCATGTTATTAATAATACTTTACCTTGTTGGCTTTGTCAATTTCTTTCAGCCACAACTAAAAGAGGAAGCCAATAGCTAGGTGAAAATGATAGGTAATGTTTTCCTGGTTTTTCAAGTCTGAGAATAAAACGGAAGTCAAAGTAGCACTTTTATTTCTAGTAGTCCCAGTTTGGACTCTAGGAATAATTGGAAGGTCGTTGGGAGAAGCCCAAGGAAAATGAAAGCTAGCAGCAGCATGTTTTAGAGAATACGTTTAAGGCACCGAAACCGGAAGTCACAAACACTGCAATCTATGGAAGTCTTTGAGCACTTTTCAAATATTCGGAAAGTGTCGGGTATTTTTCTGGATTTAAAAATGCACCCAATCGGAGTACCCAAAGCACTGATAACATACGTGACTTTAAAAGGGATGAGTATCCACAATGCCACCAACACTCCGAATGGCATGTGGCATGACTATCCGGGTCACAGGAGGCAGGCCCACAGGATTGCACCCACCCACAACTGAATCTTTTAGGTAAAGTTCACACTTGCTTGAGTGCATCCTTAGGGTCACAAAACGATCTCACCTTTAGACCCCGGAGTTCAGGGACTTCAAGGCTACCGGGGACATGAGCCTTCAGCACACCATGTTGGGGGAACGAATGCTCGTGATAATTAGTGGAGCTCACTGACCCATGATTTGTGTCGCTGTTTCTGCCTGCTTGCAGACCACTCGGATGTCAAGAAACACTGTGCAAACACCACAACAAACAAGCTCGCTAATTTCGGAAAGTCAGACTGCCTTCATAATTTTTTTAATGAGCTTGTGAAAAGCAGATGACGAGGAGATTGTAACCAAGCATCAATTGGGGAAATTATAGCTCAGGGGCAATGCGTTTGTCCTGCAAGCAAAACAATGCATAGCAACACAGGTTCGAATCGGGTCTCGCATTTAAAAACTGGTCTCCCCTATTAAAACACATTATAAAAGAACAATTATAATTCTAAGCAATATTTAGGAAAGAAGTTTCTTTTGAGGCTCCTGAAAGGACACACTGTGAACATTTGTACACATCCTTGGCAAACAATAGCTGCTCTTTTTGATTCAACATCATAATTCAATTTTGTTCTTTGATCATGTCCCCGTGAGCCTGGATCTGTACAATTCACCCCATCACCTGATCCTTTAAATAGCATCTCAACATCTCCTTTCTCCGAGACTACAGCAGCCGGAATCCGATTAAATGACGAGATATATGCATTCATAAGGACCAGTGGAACTGGCAAGGTCAGCGATTCCACGATCTCAGAGACCTAGCAGTGCTTCAAGCATAGCAACTTATTTGACTCTGGCAAGTCCCAATAGAAAGAATAAGATGGGCACGGAGAGGCTGGAGCGGCACATGAAGCTCGGAGGAGAGGACTTGTCAAGAAATGACCAGTTAGGCCAAAAGAACTTTCTCCCATTATCAATGATAGCAAAGGCATACCAAATTGGGGCTACAGAGCAAACGTGGATCCTCTTTGTGCAACTTACCTATCTTCACCCAGCAGCCTCTTAGAAATGATGAAAGGTTTTTCTCCCCCTCTCTGGTGGATATCAAAATCAAAGTTACAGGAGGCAGCAGGTCATTAGATGTTAATTTACACTTTCTGCTGACAATGCCTTGTTGTTCCTCGGGTTTGCTATATTTTGCAAAAGTGCCCCCAAGCATCCTCCACTCAACATCTTGGCGCATGGCTGCTAAAGGATGAATCTGCTGAGGCCTCTGAGGTTGGTCCCCTGCCTCACTTAGCTTTGATGTTGGTATCCACGTGTTCCATATAGCATCAATTTGCTATAAGTCTGGTACTTTTTTGGCCTCATTGGTAATTTAACCAAGTGAATTATATTAGTAACCTTCATGGTGAGGGATGGTTGTTCACTGTGGTTTGGTGAACGTGAAGGAAGCAAAGTGGGCATTGGAAGGCAGATCCTAATGTGACTTTTACAACCTTAGAAGGATCTAGTCTCGGGAGGATAGCTCAGGAGCAACGTGCTCGCCTTGGAAGCAAGACATCGTGAGGCACCACCGATTCGATCACTGGGTCCGTGCTTAGAAACCTCTGGGTATAAAGTGCGTTATAAATAACATATCATATCCTATCTTGGAATCGCTGAACATGGAAGATCTCCTGGATGCTCACAGGCATCCTTTGGTGGAAGACTTGGCACTGCTGCCTGGCAAGCCTCATGGCACACCAGGGATCTACTGGACTCTGGTGCAGGATTAAGAACCGAATGTAGGACTGCTTGGGGCCTGAACCAGGGACATGAGAATGCAATGGACTCATAAGCAGCGGCTGTCATGATGTTCTAACATTAAGGAAGCCTTAAAGGACGTGTGAGTGAAGGAATGCCAGGCAAAGATCCTGCCCCCTTCACACTGGAACCCAGAGAGAATGTTCGGGAAGGGCTTGGCTGACTTTTGTTCACCTTGCGACTAGATGAGGTGACACCATTACTCATGCTGTGGAACTGTACTATTGTTATTTATTTTTTTAAGAAAAGGGTTGGATCAGTACTGTTGTGGGATATAGGTCCCAGAACATTGAGAGCTGTTCATCTTTGGGGGCAGAGGGGGATGTGAGCTGTACATCAGACAGAGGGAGACTATGGCTTAGGAGATCGACCATGCTGGACCAAAAGTTGGGTGAGGGCTTTGACGTCACCCTCATGCTCGTCCTTTGAGAACTGGCGGTGTGATGCTACCTACCTGATGGAGAGGACAGTGTTTAGGTACAAGGGTGGCATCTGGTGTTTCAGAGATGGGTGATGCAGAGAGATCTGGTCCATTATTAAGAACAAGGTTGTTTCATCGGAACCTGAGGTAGCTGCTACCATCGCCGGCTTTCCCCACATGCCTCATTACTTTACCATGTTTTTAACATAATGTGCTGCCATGTTATTAGGTGAAACATTCTGGCTTGTGTGTGTGCACTTCCATATATTTAATGAAAATTATGATGCAAAAGATATGTCAAAGCTATTTGTTATTCCTTCGTGAGGACCCTGAAGCAATTCAACAGACTGGCCCAAGGAAATTCATGCTATAAGGGAATGGGTTCCTCCAAATGGGCTTCGAAGCCTTCAGCATCTTTCAGAGTCCTCTCCTTCGGGCTGATGTTGCCAGTCATTTGCCATTCACCAGAGGAGTTCAAGGTGTCTATTTCTTACTGTAGGACTCTGCTGTCCTAAATGATGTGTTCTTGGTTGAAACATGGACCTTGGGTATTCAGCTAAACTAAAACCGCAACATGAGCAAAATGAAGTGCTGGCCTTGATGAGACATGTGCAGAGGCTGGAGGCATGAAACACTTGCTGCCCAAGTTCATTCGGAAAACACAATAGCGAATGTACTAATTGCCTAAGACAGCATCTAACCTTGTATAACAACTCAACGGCCCATAAACCAATTGTTTAGAAAAACACTTAGACAACGACCTTATACAAATATAATGGCTAATGCAGCTGCTGCCTGCTACTTATACAAGCACTCAGAATAGCGTGTGATTAATGCTCACAATTACACCAAGAACAAGCAAGAATCATTGCATTGTCAAATCAATAACAAGAAAAACATATTTCTGATTACCTAACCCACCACAAAAGAATCCCTCTTATAATTTTTGAAGTCTGGGTGCTGAATAAGAAGTGGGCGGGGAGAGCACCCTTCACCTTCTGACTGTGATTCAAAAATGAAACACGTGGAGGAAATGTGTTATCCACAACTCTCAGCTTCTGCACTGCAACTGTATGGGCCAAACTTAAAAGTCCATTAGAGACCAACCGGCAGGCTGCAAAGCCATACCTACACCTTCTCTCCCACTTACCCCCTGTACATAGTTATGACAATTACGTTATTATTGATTATTGTCATTACATAGCACTAGATTTCAGAGGCGCCGTGCAGGTGGGTGCTTCAGAGTCCGGGCATCCCCTGGGGAAACCAATTTGGGCTGCTGCACTCCCTGGGAAATTCATAAGATGGCTCCCGACAGATTACAATGCATACATAGTTGCTCTTTACTTGGGTTGACCTCTAATTCCTCTGCCTTCCCTACACTGTGTTATGAATGGTATGGTCCAGCCCACATTGAGGCGCAAATATTATCTCATGTATGCAACTGCCTAAAAAACACACTCTAGCACGGGCAGCTCAGACCGACTGTTATACAGCTGTGCCCCTGGCAAAGATGCAATACAAACTTCAAAGTACGCAAAAACATGCCAGGAATTTCGTCATTTTCTTGAATTGCCGGACCACACCATGCCAGGACAGAAGGTTCTTCACAGGCTCCTAGTAAGGGAGTGAACACAGTTAAAAACCTTGTGCTTGGTCCAGGAGGCTCTTCGTGGCCACACACGAGGCACCCACCTCTCCAGTCTTTCAATGGTACTTTCCATCTAGATGCCTGGGATCGCTCACAGTGAGCTTCACATGCATCCACAGGACTAGATACAAGAGATCTGCTGGAAGAACTCTCTACATTTAAGGTTTGACTCTTTGGAACTTAGTCTCTGCACACCTTCAATCTGAGGCCATCATCCTCAAATTCTGGAGGCTTCTAAAGATTCGCCTCACCCGTTCTATCTATGGCAAAGATTCCCCCCCAAGCCCATGGTGCAGGCTTCTTTACAAGTGTAATAAGCTCATCTCCCACTCCTGCCACCAACCTTTTCATTGCAACCCTTCCGGCCAAATATTTAAAACTGGCCCCGCAAGGGGGGTGGCTGAGTGACCCATCGGCTCCTTCCACCTAAAAGGTTCTTCATTGATCCGTCACATCCTGGCGGAAGACCCCGCCCTGCCATAGAGACTCCCCCCTTATGCTCAGCATTGGTTAGACCTTGACTGTATTTTAAGTCTGGTGTGAGTATGGTGTGCCCTATACAATGCTCTACTAAAGACAGCCCAAATGAGTGGTGTATTGCCTTATTAAACGGCAACTACAACATACCCTCATTTTGCTTTCTCGCATTGCAGAATTGCTCGGAGTCGTATTATTACAGCAATATTTAAATAGTTAAGTAAGAGCTCCCCCTAAAATGCCTACACTGGTCTCAGAAAAAGCACAATACGACTGCAGGCATGTGTTGTCTGCCGAATGAGATCGCATAGGTCTGAAGCGCACATATTCACACTGTTAGCATTAAAAAATAAAATTAAAAAATAATACATTTTAATATCGTGCGGAGGCCGCTTGAAACGTACACAGTGCATGCTGGTGACCAACGATGTTAGCGTCCATGTGCTGTTGGGTCCCGTGTGCGCAATTTTCAAAATGACAAAACAAAGTGGAAAATGAAAGGAAAACAGGTAAATGCCGCCTGAAAATCACGCTTTGCAGATCACACATATGATTTACTCCTTTGGAATGCACTCGCTTTTAGCAGGCGGGGACTGCCGATTTTATTCTCACATGAACATTTCACATAGGTGCAAAACCAGGAAGCATTTGAAGGAGGAGGTAGAGGCTTGCACAGTAGACATGCTAGATCCTTGTCATGCCCCGATGCCTTCAAAAGCACTGAAAATCCCCGGGAGCCTAGAAGTAAGGTGTAAACAACAGCACTCCATCCCTTAGAAAGAGAGCCTGCATGCTACACGCACAGGCATTAACACGCCCGGGGTGAAGCTCCTTCATATATGAACCAATACGTGTGACAGTGCCCCTCGCCCGCTCTTTGAGAGCCAGTGACAAGTGATATTACCAGTAGTAGCAGTGCTTAATTTGTGGGGGTGGTTGCCGGTGCCCAACACTGGCACTCTTTTTTGGGTACCGGAACTCATGCGGGGCCAGCGCATGTGCCATTGCTTTGTTTGTTCTTCCACTTTGCTTTGCTTTGATTATAAATCATTGGGATTTGTCATTCTGATCTCGATCTCTCTCGTGCTTGCAGGTTGCAGCCATGGCTGGCTGGCCCTGGCAGGGGCCAACAATAGCAATGAACAACAAACTGTTACAAACAGCCAATGAAAACTACCATTCTGTTGTTACTATGCAGTATTTGATACATTCTGTATAGTAACACAAAGAATGTGCAGTTTTCATTGGCTGTTCTTCTGAGCCAGTGAAATTACATGGTGACGTGTTGTTGTTGACACAGGAGGCAGCGCAGCGCCACCTTCATTTCACAAGTTACTTTGAAGTGAAGGTGTCAAGTTGTGGCGTCGTCGGTCCTGACTTGTGAGAGAGAGAGCCTGCCCTGCTGCACTGCATGGTGCGGCCTAGTTGCTTCCTGGGGCCCCCTCTGCCTGCTTTTTCATTTGTGTGGGTGCCAGTGTGCGCACCCGCCCCCCCCCCACCCTGAGGCCCTGACAGGAGACCAAGTCCCAGCCAGCAAAGCAGGTAAGTCACTTGTTGCGTGCGGTGCAGCCTGAGCCTGTCACAGTCAAGTGATCAGGCAAGGAAGGCCCAGGAGTCAGGACCACACCAGGGGCCCGTCCACGCCCAGGCTTCTGTCTGTGTGACCTGTGTGCAGTGTGCTGCTGACTGCAGTCAGTGCCAGGCCATGGCCAATTTCTGTGACTAGGGGCTGCCGCAGACTGAGTTGGATGACTCTGCCGCGGGCCGTCGGGCCCGTGGATTATGCCCAAACGTATGCTTTTTACTTTTTTCTTTGAAAACCTGACCTTCCATGGGGCCGGTGGCCGGGGCTCCGCACAACGGAAGGTAGGTTTTAAAAGAAAATAACTTATTTTGAGTGGCGGCTGTGGCCTATCATTTGGAAAGTGATGGGCCCCATCCGCCCAAATATACATTTTTTCTTTTAAAATCTTACCTTCCGTGGGGCCGCTGCGCCACGCACCTATTTTTGTCATCATCAGGCTCAGCATGGCCGTGGCGGTGGTGGCCCCACGGAAAGTAGCTGTCATGATCACTGCTTCCAAGGAGTCAGGAACAGCCCAACGTCCTTGGAAGCAGGCCCCTAACCGTTATCTTAGGCACCAGCCGGTCCCCACTGGGACCTTTTGGACCTTGTCCTGGCGCCGGTGGCACCAGGCTCATCAAAGCCATCGGTCCCGGCACTGGAAGCGCCGGGCTCATAATATGTATGAAGATGCTTGGGTGGACTTACCTGCAGCAGACCATGCTGCTTACTTACCAGCCACATAGGAATCCTCTGTGAACAGGAACTACTTTCTTACCTGGGTGGGGCAAGCTCCACTCCCTGGATACAACACGGGAACTCTTCTGGAACTGGAACTCTTTTCTTACCTAGGCGGGGCCGTGGAGGAAGACGCCTCATCACTCCAAGGCTATTTAAACCACACCCGATTGAACAAATGTGCTTCGCGTTATTCTGCATCTGCAGCAGAACGCTCACCGAGTCTGTTCCAGCCTTTCTTCCTTCCGATCCAGAACCTGCAAGAACAATACTTACCACTCCTGTATCCAGTATTCAGCAGCACCTGCAAAGACAAGAAACAACAGGTTAGCACGGCAACCTTTACACGCAGCGCTTTCCTCACCTGATCCATCGGCAGCGAACATTTCTTCACGCTGCACCTCCGCCTGTGAAGACAAAAGCATTGTTATTACTTACCGGCACTCCGCGAATTCCGGATTTCTTCAACGCTGCAACCCAGCATCTGAAAGACAAACGAAGAGACATTAGACAGGTATTTACTCACGTCCATCGCGCTCGCCACAATTGAACGCCTGCAAATACTCCGGCGTTTTCCAACATCTCTTCAGCACGAACTCACAGCTGCAAGGGAAAAGAGACAGAGCGCTTGCATTTACTTACGCATTTCCAAGCGCTTCATTCCAAGGCTCTGGCTCCAAGTTCGGCTCTCTTCACACCATCTCCTATCTCAAGAGCCCTGCAAGACAAATAGGAAAAAGCATTATACAGAGCTCTGTTCTATATTAACGTGCCCACGCACCTAAAGACTATAAGGACTAAAAAGGTGTCCGGAAACTCACTGCTCGTGCAGTTAACGACGGTAGCGATCCTCTGATGTCAAGAGGCCTATGTTTCACCAGTGAAGGAACTGGGAACAGCACCCTGCACCAGACGCAGATGGAGAGTTCAGCATTCACCTATCTAAGGTGAGCACGTTGACCTGGGGGCTCTACGGAGAAGCTAGGAAGAGAGAGAGAGAGAGAGAGAGGGACATTCAACAACCCAGATCATTAACCCCCATATTCTTTCACCTGCAGAAATCTCACTCTTCGAGTTCGACACACAGTGCGAAGAGGTTCAGCCCCAGAAGCAAATCGAGTCCTGCACATCACTTTTCGGGTCACAGACACCTTCCTGCCAAGACCAGCACCTCCGTGGGAATCAGGTGAGCGTTACAGAACGCGAAGCCCACCGCAAAACTCCTACCCAGGCGCAATGGAAACCTCAGACACTGATCAATTAGCCCAGTTGCTTGGGGAACTAAGAGCAGAAGTACATGCAGCTCGTCAGGAAACAAACTCTCTAAGAAGAGAGCTGATAATTTCCAAGGAGCGAACAGAGGACCTCGCTAGGCAATTGCTACAAACGCAGGCAGGACAGGCACCTTTGCCCGCTCCAGGAGGAAGTTATCCTTCTGCATCATCCTTAAATCCAGTGCAAATCAATCTACCCGGCAATGAGCCCTTGGCACCGCCCGAACGCTTTTTTGGTGACCCAAAGAAATTTGCAGTGTTCATTAACCAGTGCCGCCTACACTTCTTATGTCGACCAGCTGCCTTCCCAACAGATCAGACCAAGGTGGCTTTCGTGCTTTCTTATCTCAGTGGCAGCGCCGCAGATTGGTCGATCCCTTTAGTCACTCAGGATGATCCAGTTCTGCATGATTTCCAGGCCTTCCAGTCCAGCATGGAGAAACTGTTCGCAAGACATGCACAAGGGCAGGCCTTGGACAATGAACTTCTTTCGTTACGACAGGGTAATCAAGACCTCTTGACTTATATAGCCTCATTCAACAGACTTATGGTGGAAACTCAATGGCCTGAGGATAAGAGAATAACGCTCTTCTACAGAGGCCTGCGTGGAGAGCTCAAGGATGTGTTAGCTCAAGTCGTGAATCCTCCACAAGATTGCTCAGACTATATTGACTTAGTTGTCCAATTGGACCACAGATTACAGAACAGGAAGGCTGATCGTTCCAAATTTGATACCCGAATGTTTTCTAAACCACAGACCTCTAACTAGGGGAGCTGACACTGTGGAACCCATGCAAATAGGGGGCATGAAAGGACCTTTAACCCAAAAGGAGCAGGAAAGAAGAAGACAGCTGCAATTATGCCTCTATTGCGGAAACTCGGGGCACTTTCTTCAAGACTGTCCAGTGAAACCAGCTAAGAAGGCTGTAGGAGCCGCAGATACCTGTACCACAAATTCTGAGCAGGGAAACGACCTAGCCCGACAAGTGTAGAGGTCCTCTTGCCGAGCGTTAAAATCTGTCACTTGACCTCGCATTTCGTGGTGCCTATGGTCCTCATTAGTCCTGAACGTCCGGATCGTTTGCATGCAATTGAAGCTTACATCAACAGCGGAGCAATCGGTAATTATGTGGACCGTGAAATGGCATCAAGGATGAATGTACCTCTTGTCCCTAAGGCAGTAATAGACGTCATTACTACAGTGGATGGCACGGAGATAGCCTCCAGACCAGTAACGCACGCCACCCAAGAAGTGACGTTAGTGAGCCAAGATGGACACCGGGAGAAAATAGTGTTCGATGTGATCAAGGCCCCTCAGTTCCAGATCATTCTGGGAATCCCTTGGTTAGAGAAGCACAATCCTCAGATCGATTGGCGAGCAAAGACGGTTCAGTTTCCAGAATGTTTTACCACTTGTTATCCTCGGCCTGATGTTTCACTGCGGCAATCTCTTCTGAGGTTCCCAAATTACCTCCCGAATACCAGGAATTCCAAGACGTCTTTCGGAAGGACCAAGCTAACACCCTGCCTCCTCATAGGTCTTACGACTGTCAAATAGATCTGATACCCGGAACAACTCCTCCTTGCAGTAGGATTTATGCCCTCACCGAGCCAGAGAATCTTCACCTCAGACAATATCTGGACCAATACCTAGCTAACAGGTTTATCCGTCCTTCAAAATCTCCAGCTCCTCGGCTTTGTTCTTCGTTCCGAAAAAGGAAGGAGACCTTAGGACTTGGTTAGATTACCGCGCCCTGAATCAAATCACTGTTAAAAACAGATACCCGTTACCTTTGATCCCTGAACTCCTGGACCAAGTCAAAGACGCATGTATATATACAAAGTTGGATCTCAGAGGAGCCTACCATTTGGTAGGAATAAAAGAGGGCGATGAATGGAAGACGGCCTTCCGCACCAAGTATGGGCTGTTTGAATATCAAGTTATGCCCTTTGGACTTTGCAACGCTCCTGCCGCCTTCCAGTATTTTATGAATGATGTCCTTAGAGAACTCATTGATGTGTGTGTTGTTGTCTACATTGATGACATCCTCGTCTATTCATCATCTGAAGAACATCGGAAACACGTTAGAGAGGTCCTCGAGAGATTGCGTCAACATAACCTTTTTGCTAAGCTCAAAAAATGCGTTTTCAACGTAACTGAAGTTGAGTTCCTGGGATTCATATTGTCACCTAACGGAGTCCATATGGATTCAAAGAAAGTCGATGCAATCATCAAGTGGCCTTCACCAACCTCTGTAAAAGGAGTCCAAAGCATGTTAGGCTTCGCTAACCTTTACCGCAGATTCATCCCTGAATTCTCTCGAATAGTCCAGCCCATCACCGCTCTGTTAAAGAAAAACAAACGTTTTGAGTGGTCTACCGAGGCAGAACAAGCTTTTCAGGACTTAAAGACTAAATTCATTTCTGCACCTGTTCTAAAACATCCTCGCCCAGAACTCCCCTACATCGTAGAAACAGATGCTTCTAGTCTTGCTATGGGGGCAGTTTTATCACAAAGGGATCCGGTCACACACCAATTACATCCTGTAGCCTTTTGGTCCCGCAAATTCTCGGCTCCCGAGATCAACTATTCAATTACAGACAAGGAACTTTTAGCTATCAGAACGGCCTTTAAAGCCTGGCGGCATTATCTTTTGGGAGCCAGACACACAGTCACCGTAATGACTGATCACCGCAACTTACAGTATCTGAAGACAGCCAAAGCTCAGTCTTCCAGGCAGCTTCGCTGGGCTCTGTTTTTGGCTGAGTTTGACTTTATAATTACTTATCGACCAGGCAGTAAAAATGGAAAAGCAGATGCCCTCTCCCGGATGGGAATAGATGAACATTTGACCAATCCAGAACCAATACCCATAATCCCAGAACAAAGGATTTTGGGCTTGGTCAGCGCTCAATCCTTTGAAGACATTAAGACTACAGTCAAATCACTTTTAACTCCGGCCGACTTACAGGACTGGCAATTAAAAGGAAAAGAATTCTCAGTGGACCGAGACCTACCATATTTCCGAGGACGATTGTACTTGCCCAGTGAGAAAATACAAAAACAGGTAATCTCCTGTTATCACGATTCACTAATGGAGGGTCACCCTGGCATAACCAAAACCATGGAAAAGGTCAAAAGACATTTCTGGTGGCCATCATGGAAGAAGGACATTAGAGACTTTGTAATCTCCTGCGGTGTGTGTGCCCAGAATAAGAGTCAGAAGGAGAAACCAGCCGGTCTCTTACACCCACTAGACATCCCTCCCTGTCCATGGCATACCCTGTCCATGGATTTCATCACGGACTTACCTCCATGCTCAGGGTTTAATACCATTTTAGTAGTCGTGGATCTATTCTCCAAGATGGCTCACTTCATTCCCCTGAAGGGCCTACCTTCAGCTTCAGTATTAGCCTGAGAATTCTTAGAAAACATCTTTCGGTTACATGGTTTCCCCTCGGTTTTGGTCTCTGATACGGGAAGTCCATTCATCTCCCACTTTTGGCGAAGTTGCTGTCGTTTAGCCCAAATTGATGTGAGACTTTCTACCAGTCACCATCCCCAAACTGACGGACAAACCGAGAGGACAAATCAAACTCTAGAGCAATATCTACGTTGCATGCTCCAACAAACTGAAAACCCTTGGAAGGACATTCTTTGGATCGCTGAATACGCCTATAACAATTCGACTCATTCTGGAACCGGGAAGACTCCCTTCTTCCTATTATACGGACACCATCCTAGAACCTCTAACCTGGATCCTCCCCAAGAATTCGAAACACCTGCTGTGGATCACTTGCACTCGGAGATCACTCGTGCTTTTAAGGAAGCCACTGCCCATCTGCAAAGAGCTAAAGCTCAATTTAAGAAAGGAGCAGATCAGCACCGTAAAGAGGCCCCTCACTACGCAGTGGGAGATCAGGTCTGGTTATCCACTAGGCACCTACCTCTAAAAGGACCCCGCACTTTCATCCCGAGATACCTTGGACCCTATCTTATCTCTACCATAATTAATCCGGTGGCTGTTAAATTGGAATTGCCTTCGCATATGAAAATACATCCAGTATTCCATGTCTCCTTACTAAAACCAGTGCAACCAGGAACCCGATTGACCGAACTCCCGGAACCTGTTTTAGTAGATGGAGAACTTGAGTTCGAAGTAAAGAACATCCTAGACTCCAAAATCTCCAAATCTAAATTATATTACCTGGTTGATTGGAAAGGATACAGCCCCCAGGAAAGGTCTTAGGAACCCTCAGAGCATGTCCACGCACCTCGTCTGGTCAAGAAATTCCATTTGAATCACCCCGACAAGTCAAAACCCCCGGAGAAGACACGCTTGGGAGGGGCCTTGAGGGGGGGGTGCTGTCATGATCACTGCTTCCAAGGAGTCAGGAACAGCCCAACATCCTTGGAAGCAGGCCCCTAACCGTTATCTTAGGCACCAGCCCGTCCCCACTGGGACCTTTTGGACCTTGTCCTGGCGCCGGTGGCACCAGGCTCATCAAAGCCATCGGTCCCGGCACTGGAAGCGCCGGGCTCATAATATGTATGAAAATGCTTGGGTGGACTTACCTGCAGCAGACCATGCTGCTTACTTACCAGCCACATAGGAATCCTCTGTGAACAGGAACTACTTTCTTCCCTGGGTGGGGCAAGCTCCACTCCCTGGATACAACACGGGAACTCTTCTGGAACTGGAACTCTTTTCTTACCTAGGCGGGGCCGTGGAGGAAGACGCCTCATCACTCCAAGGCTATTTAAACCACACCCGATTGAACAAACGTGCTTCGCGTTATTCTGTATCTGCAGCAGAACGCTCACTGAGTCTGTTCCAGCCTTTCTTCCTTCCGATCCTGAACCTGCAAGAACAATACTTACCACTCCTGTATCCAGTATTCAGCAGCACCTGCAAAGACAAGAAACAACAGGTTAGCACGGCAACCTTTACACGCAGCGCTTTCCTCACCTGATCCATCGGCAGCGAACATTTCTTCACGCTGCACCTCCACCTGTGAAGACAAAAGCATTGTTATTACTTACCGGCACTCCGCGAATTCCGGATTTCTTCAACGCTGCAACCCAGCATCTGAAAGACAAACGAACAGACATTAGACAGGTATTTACTCACGTCCATCGCGCTCGCCACAATTGAACGCCTGCAAATACTCCGGCGTTTTCCAACATCTCTTCAGCACGAACTCACAGTTGCAAGGGAAAAGAGACAGTTAGAGCGCTTGCATTTACTTACGCATTTCCAAGCGCTTCATTCTAAGGCTCTGGCTCCAACTTCGGCTCTCTTCACACCATCTCCTATCTCAAGAGCCCTGCAAGACAAATAGGAAAAAGCATTATACAGAGCCCTGTTCTATATTAACGTGCCCACGCACCTAAAGACAATAAGGACTAAAAAGGTGTCCGGAAACTCACCGCTCGTGCAGTTAACGACGGTAGCGATCCTCTGATGTCAAGAGGCCTATGTTTCACCAGTGAAGGAACTGGCAACGGCACCCTGCACCAGACGCAGATGGAGAGTCCAACATTCACCTATCTAAGGTGAGCACGTTGACCTGGGGGCTCTACGGAGAAGCTAGGAAGAGAGAGAGAGAGAGAGAGGGACATTCAACAACCCAGATCATTAACCCCCATATTCTTTCACCTGCAGAAATCTCACTCTTCGAGTTCGACACACAGTGCGAAGAGGTTCGGCCCCAGAAGCAAATCGAGTCCTGCACATCACTTTTCGGGTCACAGACACCTTCCTGCCAAGACCAGCGCCTCCGTGGGAATCAGGTGAGCGTTACAGTAGCCTAAGTGATTGAGGCAAGGCAGGGCAAAGCCCAGGACCGGGCAGGGCACGGGCAGCAGTGTGGTCCCACTAGTGTCTGTCACAAAAGGAATGAATTGTCGTTTGCACTTTGGCCACTTTTTCATTGGTGCCGAGCCCGACTCTAGACAATTGGTATGCCCCAGACCGACCCTGGATAGCATTCATCTAAGCGAAACATGAACTGTGAATTTTTGCCTGGGTGTTTCCGTTCTTCCTTTTAATGTTATCGGCCTCATTAGTTCACAAACGAGCTTCAGCGAGGGGACCCGTAACGGTGAACGTATTGGGCTGAAACCGAACCGGCTGCACTTCTTGAGAAAATCCCATGCAAAGACGAACTTCTGAAATGCCATTTCGGGCTTAAAGATGCACACATGGAAACTAGATGGGGGTAAACATGGTGCACGGGCCCACTAATCTGTTGTAATAAATAAAAGCACTAGTTGAGTATTTGTGTATAATTCTCAACCGTCTTTTGCTGTCATTTTTTTACATAATTCCAGCGCATGTTTTCTATCCTGATGTGTGGTTTATACACCAGATGTGGCTCCTGGGTACAATACGCTCCAAGCATGTGCTCCGAATGAGAGCACATGCAATCCTCAGATAGGAATCCTCAGATAGGGAGGTGGGTATCTGTTACACCCCGCAGTTTAGTGAAGTATGTCAACACGTCAGTGGGAAGGAGATATCCGAATATGCATTTCCCTCTGGCTCCTGAATATTGGGTGACAAAACATTTAGTTTTTTAATATGTGTTACGGTGGAAAGAGGCCTTAAAGCAGAAGTAGCACAGGCTGTTGATTTCACAATGTTTTGCAGAAATGACTTTTTCCAAGTTATACAACACCATGCTCATGCTTGAAGGAAGGGTGAAGGGGGATGCATTTATGAGATGTGATGACTGATAGGGGCTTGAGAGTAAATTGATTACGCAAAACACCTGGATGAGGTGACTGAAGAACGGGCAGAGGGGAGGGTGCTCTTCCTGGAGGTAACCAATTAACAATACTTAGTGTATTTTAACAGACTGTCAGATGGGGCAGAAGGGGTAGAGACAAATACAGGGCAACAGTGACTGAAACAGAATGCTTTTTTATTTATTTGCATTTTTAAAGCGCTCACACAGACCGGGGGCATCGAGGCACAGTTACAGGAGGAGCATGTCTTAGTTGCGTATTTACTACTAGCCTGTGCCAGCAGTTGCTGCAGCGCCAAACATGTGACATGGAGCAGCAGCAGTGTGATGGGCTGGTGGGGGCAGATCTAGGTAAGTCTAGCACTGAACTGGCGCGGCCGTGAGCCCGCGCTGAGGGCGGCGCCGCGTCCTGCATTATGGGGCCAATATTTTTTGGGCACTGGCACTTATTCTTTTTTACAAATTAAGCACTGAGTAGTATTATGATTTTTTATTAATGTTGTGTTTAGTGTACTTATTGAACTGACCACTGTTGTGGGCCCGATTTATAGAATTGTTTGCCCTGCTGTAAAGTGACTTTTGGAATCCCCACTTTAAACGCCATAAACATGCACTTCCGGCAGTGCTTTTCATCAAACACTACACTTCTTTGCGTGTGTCAACACTCTTTAATCTTTAACAAAGGCTCATAATTCAAAAAGATAACAAAGTAAATGAAAGGGGGCGACTTGAGGAGACCCTCGATGCTCCGATACAGGCTACTGTAATTGTGCAGGGGACTGTAAAGGTAGAATGGGGAAAGGAAATTGAGGGGTTGTCGCTCTCTTCAACTTCTAATTGGATTTTAGACCACCAGCGCTGCAGCATATGTGTTTCCCATAACTATTACTTTTTACAAGTACTAAAACTTGAACAGCTGTACGTGTATGCGGGAAACCCGCAAAAGTGCACAACATGCATACAGCATACACAGACACACACAGACACAAACACACAAACACACACACACACACACACACACACTGAAGCACATGGAGACACACACAGACACCATACAAACACACACGCGTACACATAGGTACTCGGGACCATTGGCAAAATACATGCAAACACACCCATGCTCACATACACACAGAATGAAACTCACAGGGGCATCTTAAAAAAACACAGGCACACACACACTGGCACCAACAAACAGACAGCACACAAAAACGAGCACACACACACAATCAAACATAAATAGACACATATACCACAATAAAATGTGCACTCAGTCAGAAACATTTACACACCATAGACCTGCACATGGACACGCAAACACAGACAAAGACACACATACACATATGCATACTGTGTTGAAAGCACTACTGCTTTGCAGAAGTACAGCGATGAGTAGTGGATAAAATGGCCACTCAGCACCACACTACTACTAAATCAGAAGTGATCACAATCATAAAAGTGGGACTAGTATACTTTGCTTCTCAGGGTAGGGCAGGAGGAAGGTGAACTACACACTTCAGGAGGACGGTGCACTGGCATCGAAGACAAACAAAAACCAATAGTATTGTGGTACCAAAATAAAAGAATGTCTAACAAAAGTTCTATAGAAATAGGGTACGTTCATTGAAATAAAAATAAATGCAGATCAGCCCTGTAATAGAAAAAGCAAAGTAAGCAGACTTTTAAAATTAAGGGGCACTTGAGTTTGTAGACAGCGGTGCTCACTTAAAGATTTCAGCACAGAAATGTCAAAGTTAATGAAGATGTCTTTAAAAAGGTAGAGTGTGGGGTCTTACCAGTTTACAGACCACTGGAAAGCTGGTATGGGGGGGAAGAGCCACTATCTGTATTCTTGATATACAGACTTTCCAAGTCAAACTCGGTGTCTGGGAGCTTTCAGCACCAAGCAGGGACGAGTTGGAGAGCTGCTTCTACTGGATCCAACGATGCAGTTTGGTTCTGCCGCAGCAAATTCTGGTGGGTCAAAGCTGCTGGGACACGGCAGGTGATGTCGGATCGACAGTAGTAGAAGAATATACAGCCTTTGATGTCGAGAAGCAGATAGTTGCCTATGACAGCGAGCAGGCTCGAATGGCTCAACATGATATTGGAGTACTACAGTGACACCCTTTAGCTAGACAAGGCTATTAACCAGACAGGCAGTGTCACGATAGGGATGCTAGAAGAGTTGGCAGCTCTCAAATGTGGAGATAGCTGAACTTTTGTACTGTGGAAAACTCTACGATGCTTTTGCAGTCAAGCATCGAAATCGAAGATCACTCTGGTGGTTGCAATTTGGACAGCATTGAGGGTGCCTCAACTGGTGTAGGGGCAGTTTGAAAATGCAGAGGAACCCAGGGGCCCCTTCCTATGTCCATGGTTGTTGGGAGACCAAGTCCTGAGTCTCAGGGGCAAGTTGAGTCCTTTTTTCTTTCAAACCAGGAAGGTTTGTAGAGGGCACTTGCAGGGTTCTGTCACATCCAGTAAGCAGTATTGGGTATCCTCAGATGCAGCGCGCCTTGTCCAGCAAGCAGGTCATCCTAAATAGGCCCTTGAGATGGAAAAGGGAAAATAGCCGTCCTCTTCCCTGGAGATCATGGGCTTCATTTCTCTGACAGAGGACTTTGGAGTAGACTGTAGTCCCAATCAGGTTCCAGTGAATCCTTTGGAGGGTCTCCTTCCATATACAGTCAAAATCCCATAGGTGATGGGTTCATAGGAAGCCTGCAGTCAAGGGTTCAATCCAGGCTGGTATAACAAATGTCCTTTTCTGCCTGATGTCAAACCCAGAGTGCTTAATCTGAAGGAAGTGAGGAGGGGAAAGGAAGTTTGGGAGGCCTAGAAAAATCTAAGATGGTGAGAAAGATCCCTTTGTTGACTGACGATGCCTCCTGTGCTACTTTAACTCCACCCTCTTCCTCTGTTTACCTACATCAAAAGGACCCCAAAAATCAGCGTTCCTGGGAGAGGTAGCCATTGTAACTGCCGTTGAAGTACTAGTTCTCAGGTGAACCAGCAGGGATTGATGTGAGAAGCTTTCTCAGGGACAATGAAGCAGAGGTTTCATGGTTGACATCTACAAGTTTGTTGTGGGTACACCCAACCCAGACACCTTAAATATTACACACCAGGCCCTGTCATGAGCTTAAATATTACACACCAGGCCCTGTCATGAATGAGTGATTGCTCATCAAGCTAACAATCAAATGACATCAAATGCTTAAAGCTGTATACTTGTGTAATCTCAGTAGCCACCATGCGAAAAGCAAACATGGGTTATATTTAGTTTATATCCCTAGCTACCAGACTATTGGGGTACACAATTGTAATATTTTGAACTAAACATACATATCATTTAAAAAAACACCTCTCTCTGTTGGAATGTTGGGTTCCAGCAGCTGTGTTCAACAATGCAGATGCGATATTTGACGCAGCCCCTTAACCACTGCAAGGCAGCTGCTGGGGATGAAGGTAGGCTGTCCCAGCAAGGTATATGTGGGCATCTATGCTTTTTTGAATGAGGCATTGCAAAGGTGGGTTCTGTTTGGCAGAGCCCACTTTCAGAAACAGAATTACACATGAAACATGCACATGTACGCAGACATGCAAACAGACACAAACATGCATACATCAAGCATATACACATGCCCACTCATTCCTAATTTGAATACACATGTGCGCACACAAACACATACAAAAACAAAAATACATTGACACCTGCACATAGAGACAATGCAGACACATGCACATGGACAAACAACACATTCCCACCTCATGACAGTGAATTGATAGCATGGGAAATTAAAAGAAGAGCTGTGGTATTCAGTAGTTCAGCCAGAGCACAAGGCAAGTGGTAGACATACTATGATAATGCACTTGGGTAAGAGTTAAAGAGAAATTAACAAGGAAAACTGGGTCACGAAATCAGAAGCATAATCGCAAAGAGAACCAGCGGGAGGTTGTAAAGATAACTAAAGCAAGAGAGTGTCAAGCTTTTGCAAAGGTATGGATTTCATGTTGCCCCCTGAAACGGAAGGCACCACAGACTCCAAAAGTGCACATCAAGTCCATTCACAATATTATGACAACACAATTGTATTCAAATTTGAACATGCCGCCCTCATAAAAAATGCTCCAACTTTATGTAATTTAATTTAAAAAGCCTGAACAGCCGGGGCATCCTCAGAATGCAATAACCTCCTTGCACACTCCTTTCACCAGCAAGGACCATCCATAGTTAATCTTCCTCCCTATCAAACAGCAGCAGCAAGGCGGTGGCAAGTAAACGCAATGAAGGAAGATGTCTGTACTGCCTATTACATCAAAAGGCAAAATCAATTCACAGGGCACAGCGACATTGACACCACTGCAGGAGTGTGCGAAGAAGCGTGGATGCAGCTGGCATGGACATATCCAAAATGGAATCATTAGCATGGTATAACTGTCAGGCTATTATGCAGGTCTATGCAAAAAGTACGAGCATACTCGTCCTTGGCACTTAAGGGGTTAAAACACATATATTTGTCAGCACACGTCAAACACATCACCATAGTTCCAGCAGACATATGAATAGGAATGCATGCAGTTACAGCATACATGATGCCTACCATGTTGCAAGCCTCTATGCAAGAAACACGCCCTACACTCATAGCAGAGAGCAACAACAGCATTGCCACATACTATGTGTGTAGCAAAGCGCAGTAAGACATTCCATCCGTAGACTATAAAGCACTAAGCAATTTCAATGGTGCCTAGTGGTTTATGAAGGAAAGTCGTAATTCTATTAGTGTGATGGAAGCAAGTATTATGTATTGTACACTTCTCAGCTATTCACAGCAGTAAGAAAAACTAAACAAATACTACAGCATCCATGGCATCCCCCCCCCCGTCTGTGCCCCAAGTGCCCTAGTCCAATGAGTGACCATCCTGTGCCCATTAATAGCATGTGTTCCATCTCTACATCCTCTTTTCTGAAGGATGATCCCATTAATACTAAAAAGATCCCAAGAAAAACATAGCCATCAAGAAGGCTATGCAGGCCCATCTTGTGCACTTTTGGGGCCCAGGCACGGACATCTTTGGGGCCTCCCTGCACCAAACCAAATGGATTAAAGAATACAGAATATCTGGTACCACCCTTCTTATCGGCCACAACCCATAGCTTGATATCCTGCCTCGCAGCAATCAAAATAAGCAGGGGGTCTCCCTTTTAGTCCCTGTACCCTCTTCATTCTTGCTTTAATCAGAATGATAAACAAGTAGAATTTCAAGGGCAACATGTGCAGTCAACAACAATGGTACTTGTGGTCTAGTATAGGTACAGGACAGTTTTCATCAATAGCAGCCACAAAGAAGGTACACCGGCCATAGTATAGATGCAGGACACAAAACGTATGAAAAAGTGGCACATAATCCAGATTAGTACCCGGCGAGGGACAATGAGCTTGTTACAAGCAAGCTCATTGACCCCTGCCAGGGCTTTACCTAACTGGGAATCCCTCGCCCCCACAACGTTCCTTCCCTTCTGTCCCCGGGACAACGGTGGCAGCCACTTAGCCAATAACGAGGCTTGGAACAGGGTAATCCCCGCTCAGAACCACCACATGGCTGGAGGCTGCCATCTTCCCCCGCCGGGGATCGAGGTAAGTGTTGTACCCAACACACCCCCCCACCCCCAATCCAAAGAATTCCCTCCCAGCCCTCCCAACACCACTTACTTTATTTTCTGTCCATTTTGGGGGCGGAACCGCTGATCCCAGTGCGTCTGCTACCGATCCGTGACAGGCTGTCATAGAAAGGAAGAAGGGACTACACGTAGTTCGTTCTTCCTTTCCATGGCAGATATTTTATTTGTTTACATTTTTCCCTACGGCACCCATTTTGTTTGTTTACTTTTTCACATTTATTTTCAATGGCCGCCATGGAAAGGGAAAACAGACTTCGTTTCCCTGTCCCCCAGCAGCCATATTTTTGTCATTTTATTTTCTGTTCTGAAACGCTAGACAGTTTTGGAACGAAAAAAAAATGCTCTTAGTACCCTGGTCTTACGGGCCGGGGTACTAATAGCAATAGGCCCCTTGCAGGGGGGCATTACCACTTCAGGTAATGCCCTGCAGCCTTCATAAAGGCCCTTGCTTGGGCCTGTAACGATGGGCCCCAGAGGATTACCTGAAGTTGTAATGCCGCCCCCCTGCTCAGGGTCTTCTTGCTTAAATAGCTGTTTCAAAGAATGCAAAAGCATGGATACAGGAGACCAATTGGAAACAAGGAGAAGCTACAGAAAGCTACACATACCATAGTTTAGACAGTGGATGGAGATTAACAGCTACCAGGAAATGGCCATATCCAGAAGGATTGAAGTTAGAAGAGGGACATGGTTTTCAAGTAGTGTTGCCAGTAGAGAGCAAAGAAACATGTGGCTGTGGTGTGCACTATATAAATGTCCACTTTTATTATAGATGAAGCAACACCAGTAAAACCATGAGAGAGGCTTTTTTGAAGATCATACCCTGAGTACAAAATCTCTCTGAAGGGTGACAATTTTGAAAGGTTTAAGGGACTAGCAATGGTGACAAGTTAGGCAATACAAGATCAAATGAGATGTCCGTGATCACACATTGGGTAAGAGGAGGCACTGGGATTTGCAGCCACTCTGCAAATTCTGCACTTTGTTGCTTCTTTTCCAGTTCTTACCATGATCTTAAATAATCCCACTTTTAGAACTGATTTAGAAGGTACACAAATAATCTAACCCAACATGACAATTTTTAAAAAACAAACTGTTATAGAAGTGTATTATGAAAAATGTGAATCATTCGAGCTTCATTGTCTCCATCATCAAGTGAAGTATACAAGTACCAGCATACACATTTATGTGATCTTAAAAGATTTTTATCAGGTTTTCTCATTTGTATTTTAAAGCTTTAAATATGCCCAAAGCACAGTCTTGCGAAATCGTTATTTAAAAACTTGCAGCAAACAATCTAAATTGTACAAAAAAGCAAACCATGATTTCTGTCAAATGAGCAGTCCATAAAATATGCGTGCCAGAGGCCTGGGATACCTGGTCTGCTTTCATCTATCTAGAACCCCTTCCACTCAAATAGCCAACATAAAAAGAAAGTTCATGGACTGGTCTTCACAATGCCACCAGTATTTCAGAAGGATAACATTTTCACAGGAGAATCACAGTAATATCAGTGATATGATCATTTGTCCAGGATTACTGTATCATCTGCGGGCAAAGCCTAGATACAAGAATTAATGTTTTCATTCCACAGTCATGAATTAGGGATACCTCTCCAGACTAACACTCAATGCTCCTCTGTGGAGGTGCCTGTTTAGGTGTTACACCTCCCCCATCTGAACAAACCAGTTTCTAGACCTTCACCACACTGATGCCAAGTTCCTTTTTGTAGCAGCCGCCATCTGGTGCAGCTACATTGCTGATAAGAGCACCTGTTGTGCTACAAAACGAAGTACATAAACATGCAGGTGTATCAACTTCAGAAATAGGCAAGGCTGGGACGGTGTAGCTGGAATCTGGTATTGTAATCTTGCATATGAACACAGATCTCTGCATTTGTAGCACTCAAATTTATCAATATGCATTTCAACTTTGGCTATTGCACATGATCAATGTAATCGCTCCAGAAAGGGGAGAATGCTACAGGAGTTGTGCCGTAGTGAACACACAAAGTAAGTCTACCACAGTCAACCCAGAAAGCATTACAGGATGGTCATAGCAGAATATACTTGCCAGAAAACAGACATGCCTTATTTAGAGCCTTAGCAGCATGCCATAAAATATCCTGCCGTTTGCGACTTAAGTTTACTGAAGAATGGAAACTAACTTTTTTAGTTTAGGTGCCCTTGTGGCATTCCCTTACAAGGTTGGGGCCCTCGGCAAGTGTCCCTTTTACCCACCCATAAAGAGGGCTCTGACTGGCTATCCATCTCATTTATAACAAAAATACTTTCAGTAGAATGGCTGGTTGACAAACTCCTCATTGGTTACAAGAAGAACAAACTAAAAACATTAAGTGGTGGAACCGGGAGGGATTATATACACTTCTGTGCCATTAACAGAATTCGGACCTTCTCTCATACATTACTAGGAACAACCGAAATTCTATGCCATGGCACGGAAGCTTCCTTTTATGCAAGCTCATAACCACAAAAACACCACTTCTGAAGCCTGCACGACAGAATTGTAATAGGATTCGACTAGTCCGGTGACATATCTTCTAGCCTGGCAACTGACCAAAATGCATTAGAAGCCATGGCTCTACTAGCCAAATAAGCCCAAAACATCAAGACATGTGCATAATCAATCTAACATAACGGGCCAATGTGGGAGTATTTGACTCCCTTTTTTAAAATAGGGAGTAAAATGATTTTTTAGGGAGTATTAAGCTAATTCCCATTTTCAATAGGGGTATATTTCAGGTGAGTAAAACAGATATTTGACTTTGAAACAGGTATCCTTTTGAAAGCGAGACTTGTTTGCTCCTAGTTGTTCGTGAACATTAAAAGTAACAATCTCCTTCCTATTACACCGCTCTGCTGAGGCCACTGAAGCTAAATATATCTGTAGAACTGTTTTGGGGGTATGAGGGAGCAGCATCATCTGTGTCTGCTGTTTGCTATTTTTTTGTTGTGATTATTTTAACTCCCTATGTTTTATGTTGGGAGTGTTTGCCTTATTTAGAGAGCAAAACTGGCTGGTACGCTTATTTGTAACGAGATCTAACCATGCTAGGATATGATACTGCATTTATAACGCAAATGTACACAAGTATTTCTAGGGGCCATAAGACAAGGAAGGGAGGACAGAGGGAAGACAGGACAAACGATCTTACTAGGCCATGTTCTATTTTCTTATCTATTGCTCCTTAGCCCAACAAGCCATTGCCCTATTTCTCTATGAGCCCCCTGCTCTTCTGAAGAAGTAAATCTCCCTCTTTCTGTTAATCTGAATTGGGTGCACCAACATTTATATTTGGAAACCCCTGATCATCTGTTACACATAAGGACCCTGAGGAAGAACGCAACGATTACCCTGACAAAACTGAATGTGACCTCCTAACTGCACCACTACCTGGGTTCTCACCTTGCAAATATTTGTCCATGCCTCCTTTTCCTCTGGCAGTTCTGCCCCGGAAGTTCTGTTATCTCCTGGGGAAAAAAAGGCAGGTTTGATTCTCTGGACATTGAATTGGGCAGTCCCTATGGAAGGGCCTTGATAGTTACCCATGGAGAGACCTGCGCGGTAAAGCTCTATTGTAAAAGGGCAGCGCTTTGTCTAAGGACTTGAAAGTGTTAACATAAAGCCCCAGCTCCCTTACAATGTCAGCTCTAAACAAAGATCACTGGTATCGCTGTTTTTTGTTTTTTACTCTGATCCCTGATACCCCTGTGTTCTTTGACTCAGATCCCTGGTATCCCCGGGGTTCTTCAACTCCAATCCCTGGTATACCTGGGGTTCTTTAACTCAGAACCCTGATATCCCTGTTTTTTAAAAAAATTTTACTCAGATTCTTGTTATCCATGGGGTTCTTTGACTCATAGCCCTGTTATCCCTGGGGTTCTTTGACTCAGATAGCTGGTAACCCAGGGGTTCTTTGATTAACATAGCTGGTATCCCTGGGGTTCTTTGACTCTGATCCCTAGCATCCCTGGGGTTCTTCGACTCATATCCCTTGTATCCATGTGGCTCTTTGACTCATATCCCTGATATCCCTGGGGTTCTTCGACTCATATCCCTTGTATCCCTGTGGTTCTTTGACTCATATCCCTGATATCGCTGGGGTTCTTCAACTCATATCCCTTGTATCCCTGTGGTTCTTTGACTCATATCCCTGATATCCCTGGGGTTCTTTGACTCATATCCCTTGTATCCCTGTGGTTCTTTGACTCATATCCCTGATATCCCTGGGGTTCTTTGACTCATATCCCTTGTATCCCTGTGGTTCTTTGACTCATAGCCCTGATATCCCTGGGGTTCTTTGACTCATATCCCTTGTATCCCTGTGGTTCTTTGACTCATATCCCTGATATCCCTGGGGTTCTTTGACTCATATCCCTTGTATCCCTGTGGTTCTTTGACTCATAGCCCTGATATCCATGGGGTTATTCAACTCAGATCCCTAGCATCCCTGTGGTTCTTTGACTCAGATCCCTGGTATCCCAGGGGTTCTTTGATTCTGCCATACCCCCTAACCAGGATCTCATCTTAAGCAAATTGCCTTTCCTACTCTCCAGGAAAAGGGACATTTGAATCCCTCAGAAGGAACGAGCCCACAGACCTGATGACTGATGTCAGCGGGATCAAGTACTTCTCCGGGAAACTTTGCTTCTTCCACCATGTTTAAGATGTATCTTGGCCAGTGGTCTCAAGATGCGACTGTCTTAGCACATGGGCCACACCTTATTCACCTGCTTGTTGACATGCCTTTTTTACTTCGAAAAGAACACCACTATCTTTGGGTCTAGAGTGGGGTGGAAGGCAGATTTATAAGGAAGGGCAGGATAAGGGCATTCTTCCCTCATCTTCGATCTGGCGGAAGGCATTAAGTGGTTACAAAGAATGCATTTGCTCCTAACCAGTAAAGGAGTCTCCACGCCCTACAATTAGGATGAGTTATTGCAGAGGACAAAAACACCAGTCTCCATGTTATATTCTACCCTGCAAGCCCGAGGAGCCCTCCCCAAGGCTGACATGTGAAAATGTTTATTTTTATTTTTACAATGTACGTTTTTTTCTCTTTTGCCTTTATGTGGGAATTATCTCCCCACCCCCATGCTCCTCTTGCTTTCCCCCATCCTAATCACTAAGCTTCCCAATTTTTTTTAAACCCTTTAACCTCTTTCCCAAGCATAATATCCTTCTTTAGGCAGCCGTGTTTTCTACCGCATGACATGTTATCAAGAGGACACATCCTCAAGTTGCAGTAATTTTATATATTAACATGGTCTCTTCCAGTCTCCTTGCAGGATAAGTTGATCTGAAGGAAAGCCTGTTGCCCCACTGTGTTGCGAAGAGCCCAGATTGATGCAAGGTTAATAATTGATAGGTGCTCGTGCAATGCACCCTCTATATCACATTTAAGTAGCATGACTACACATTCGTTATGTTATTCACTTTTTATAAAGCGCTCATACACCAAACAGTTGGTTGCTTGGCGCAGAAAACGTCAAACTTTAAGCTAAGAAAATGCTGCCACAGGCACATATTTCTATTTGTTTAAAAGTCATAGTTTAAATGTTGTATTAACAGGTGTGTTAAAAGGTCTCACCCCCCCAACCCCGATTCCTAGCCACCCCGGAGCCTGGAACACAGCCTCTATTTGTAGCCCTTGCCGGAATTATATGCACACCATAAACATCCAGTTCTTGATTCTACATTCCTTAGCCCTGCTTTAGCCTCAACCTTGAACATATTTCTTGCTGTCGTTTCTAGTTCTGCTCCGAGTTCACTCGCTCTGGAAAGTTAACTCTGTCTTCGTTTCCCCCTCTCTGTTTACCTCTCTGCCTTTAGTCGCTGGCTGTGAGCATTTCCCTCAATAATTCGCATGTGCCTTGTCTGCCAACACTTCCCTGGCCTCGCCCAGTGTCCAGCTAGCTTTCAGTTTATAGCATCTAAGCCGCCTGCCTGCCTCGAACTGTTGCCACATCATGCACAGAGTTGGAAAGTATGCCATGGTGCAGTGAATCAAAGGTACTGTTTTCCTGTACTTGACGACTTATTTGTTTTCATTAATGAAATAATGTGATAATCATGTTTATGTTACATTTAAAAATATTTGATAAGGTAGGCATAATCATAGTTGGTATCAGAGGCACTCAAATGATTAGCGCATTGATGCCATACGTTCGTCCAGGTGCCCTCGAGAAATCCAACCACACCAGGCCTTTTTCAGGATAACAATTGGCTGTGAATAAAGCTTCAGTTTAGAATTAGTATGCACAATGTTGTTTTATGTTGACATCCTGAAAACATGCAGTGGATTAGGTTCTTCAGAACTGAGCACAGAGAACCCCTTGAAATTATAGTACCACTTCTCAATTGGCCACTTTGGTAAAATACTCGAAAATACTTCATACAACCAAGTCCAGTACTTAGTTTATCAGCATCGTCATCTTGACGCGTATCAAGCCAGATTCCATACTAGCCACAGCACCACATTGGTGCTGGAGTCTGTTGTTCCCGATATCTGCTGTAAGGTGGATGCAGGTTATGCTGCGGCCTTGCTGTTGTTGGATCTTTGCCTTTGATAGCAAAGATCATGACGTTTTTTAGGACAACTTCGGCGGAAATGTTGTCATAAATTGGATTCCCTCATCTCTTAATGATAGATCACCATGTGTGGCAATGACGTGTCCTGGGTCCTTTTTTCTATCTCTGTCATATGGAGCAACCCAGGATTTTTGATTCGTATATCACCCACTGGAAAAACTGATTAAGTTGGCCTGACTTCGGTATTACCCCAATTTCGGCCAATTGTACCATTCTGTCAATTCGAAACGACCAATTTGGATAATGACTACCAAACATGGGGAGCGGGGGTTGCAGGGTGTCCACCGACCCAATGTTTGGTAATGATTGGCTTTGGGGCTAGCAGAGGTATCCCGCGCTTCAGAGATATGGAGGCGGGGGACCAAAAAAAAAAGCAGACCCTGCAGCGTCAGATCCGACCCCCGTAGGAGAGATGAACCAATGCCGCTGGGTCAGTAAAGGCCCAGACGGTGAAACGGTAAGTAGAGGGTGATTGAGGGGTTTGTAGGGGTGGGTGGGCAGTTTTAAACAGGGAGGTTTTGGCCGTGGCAACAATGGCTTTGTGGACAAATTGACCATGGTCAATTAGGCCACAACCAGTTGTGCCACGGCCAAAACATATACATCCCTGACTTCACCATCAACACAAATGGTATGCAGGTCTTCCTCCATTTTGTAAGGAACCTGGGTAACACTATCTCTACTTTAAAAACTCATATGGATGATATAGTTTGATGCCCCAAAAGCGGATGTAATTTGAGGCAGCAAAAAAAGTGATAGTGCCATTCAGATGCTCCAAAAATGTAAAACGAATGTACATATATATATATGGCCAAAAACAGAGCCCTGTGGTAAAAATGTTGAATCAGGTTGAAATCTGAGAGTGACCTTTGATTGGGGGTTAACATTTTCTCCTCGGACTGGTAATAACACTAGATCCTGTTCTTTTCATTTGACTCCTGATGAAATTCCGCTTTGATGACAAATGAACAGTAGCGAGGAAGCCTATTCTTTCACCTACAATTGACTAATGCAGTGCAGGGCACATTAACTTTCAGGAGAAACAGCTGGACAAGCTTCAACATATCCAAAATGCAGCCTGTGATTTGTTTATTCCTTGCCCTTACAGAGCCCTATAACTCCAGTGTTTAGGCCCTAGTGTTGGGTGCATGAGGACCTCTGTGTTTAATTTTAAGGCCATACATCTGGTGCACTTGGCATTTTAGGACTTTGGGGCGTCATTTATTTTGAGCACTCTAAAAACTGTACCACTCTCTCTACATTTCCGCTAAGCTTCATCATGTCGTTTCACCATCCATGGTTGTCGTTAAATCGGACTTGGTGACCTTTATTTTTCAGGAGGCAAAGCTTCGGAGCAGTCTCGTAGCCTGTCTAGGAACTCATTTGGAATTCTTGATCCTCCGGCACATGGCAAAATCCTGGCTTTTCCCGAACCCATGCATAGTCTCAACAGGAAGTTTGGGCCTCTCTTTCTAGTTGTAAGATGCCCCCGGAAGATATTGCACTTCACAAATTGAAAGAAAATGGAATGGAAAAGGAAAACCTAGCACATGGGAGAACCACAACCCCTAAGAGAAAGTGTGACGTCCAGTTAAACGACAGATTCTCTCAAAGAAGTACGTTTCCATTTTGTTCAATTGGCAGTTATTTGACATGCTTTAATTTCCCAATGGTTCTGCTATTACGAAATTATATATTGAGTAAATCAGTTCTCAAATATGTATTTCAAACTCCAATGGGCAGCACGAGTGATCTCCACTTGGCTGTGCCTTGATTTGATCAGGGGCTAGTTGAGTTTCATGCCTGTCAACGGTCTGTCTTTGGCTTTCTGGTAATATATGAGTGTAATTTAATTAAAAGTCCAATAATTAGAGCTTAGGGAAAACGGATTTTGAAGCTTTTGCCCTATTCCCCTCGCTCCTGACCTTATCATACAATCGGTCAATCATTATTGGTCGAGGTCATGTGACAAGAAAGACGAGATGGACTAAAGACAGACTATCCATTTTTACTAATCACTGAATTAAGTGGCAGAGAGGAGATTTATCTACGCAATGAGATGGTTAATTCAGGAAGATTTAAACAGTTAATCATGAACAAATATTTCAGGTAAATTATTGAAAGGTCAGAACAGTCATTAAAAAGACTTTACGGCCCCTGCTTTGCTGTAGTCCCTGATTAAGGTTGCCATATGCTATGTACACTGTTTGTAATCTCTTGCACTGATTTTGAAGGGGCCGTTATGCAGTGATTTTGTGAAATAATGGAAGTGGGACTCCCAGCAGGTAAGTTACGTTACAGCTTTATTGTCCATCAGTCTGCTACAAGTTCAGGGTACATATGACGGTAGGAAGGTAGGTAGACGGAGCCAACAGGTACATAAATAGACACTGGATTGCCCACACCCATCCAGCCAGCTTCCCTCTCTCAACTGCCCCAACAGTACTTTTAGAACCTAGATGCGCACACATTCCACGGAGACTAGGCCCTCTGACTTCACACTACCTGGGCAAACACACACACTCATTACTACACTTCTCTCTCCATTAACAGACAACACAACAAAATGAGCGGGAATGAAAGCAATGACCTGCACAGCTAACAATTCAACTCGTACACGCCACACACGCCAGACTTCACCACAAAGTGGCCAACAACGTAGGAATGGTGCTCTTGTTATTAGGAGAAAACAAGGGTAACAAACTTCCAGGCAGACCAAAACCCAGACCACAATAAAATACCATGACCACACTCAAGAAATGGGTGCGCAGAAACAAGTTAGAATATACTAGAGCCAGTCTGGAAACAACCAATCCATGCTTACATTCCACTCCCTCCTTACACTAATGCAGGAATGGAAAAACAAAAGGCCCACCGACATGGACTAATGACACTGATGATTTCCAAGTCACAAAGCAACCGACAGGACACAATCAAGAACAAAAATAAAATAAATGCACAAACGCTTGCTCTGGGCTGCTTCCCAGAGCCTCAGGCCTGACACATCTGAGCGCACCCTGCTCAAGTGAGAGCAAACTAACGTATCTACCAAACCCTGCACAATACACCAACTCCTTCTGCCCTGGACTGCCCTCCAGAGCCACAGGCTTGCCACACCTGAGAACTAGCCCGTTCAACTGCGAGCAACTACACACAAACTCCAACCCATCGGACATCTATCTAAAAATAAAACCTCCTGCAAAAGACAAACACTCCAAACCACACACTACTCGTCAGCACTATACTTACAAAACTCACTGGCATCTTGCTCCCATAAAACTGCAACAACAAAGGGAACAACATCATTACTCAAGTGGACGCTCCTATCGCAGAATCCCCTGGTGCCACGATGCAACAATTTTGTTTTTCCAACATTCTTTTTATTTGATTTTGTCTACAAACATACTGTCTCAAGTGCGTTAATTCACATATTGCATAGTTCATTTGAAATGAGCATATTAAACCACAACATAAACAGAACATAATTAGGCAGGATTAGAGGGGCAAAGGGGCAACCCTGGGGGACAGTCCATCGGGAGCTGTAGTCCTTGGGGAAAATTGTTTTAACTAATTGTCTTTTGCGGGGAGGTATTGGTTAGAACTAGACTGAGGCTGGGTGTCTCTGAGTTCGTCTTGCCCTCTGCTGCTCTTGATCCCGGGTTAGTGACATTTGGGGGGGCCACTTCACTGCGGGCCACGGGACTTGTCTATGGATTATTTTAGTCGTATTTGTCCATCCAGCGAGGGGGCGGCGGTTTTCTTGCCATGCCTGGGAACTGATCTGCATAGTCTACGAAGGGGGCCCAGGTGTCGAAAAACTTGTTTCTGTTCCCCAAGTGGATGGCGGTTATTTTTTCCGCGGCTGCAATGTCCCAACATTTGGCCCACCACAGGCTCACAGCGGGGCCCTCTGGATGTTTCCATAGTCTTGCTATCGCTATCTTTGCCGCCGTGAGAAGTTGTGTGCTTTGGCTTCTAGGTTGCCGGTGAGTGGAAATTGGCCCTCCCCTGTGCTGCCCAGTAGGACTATTCCTGGGTCCCATGGAATCGTTAGCCCTGTGATCTGCTTGATTAGGTCCAGGATTTCCTTCCAGTATTTAACGGATCTTGGGCATGACCAGAGTAAGTGAAATAGCGTGCCTGTGTCTGTGCATCCTCTCCAGCATAGTGGGGAAATGGCTGGGTTGCTCTTGTTCAGAGTCTCTGGGGTTAAATACCATCTATAGCAGGTTTTGATCGCCCCTTCCTTATTGGTGACGCACTTGAAGCTCTTCTGGGTTCTGGTCCACATGTTTCCCCATTCTTCCCTATCAATTGTCCTGCCGATGTCCCTTTCCCACTTTTCCATCCATGCCTCTTTTTTGTCGGGATCAGTTCTGTATAATAGTCCGTATAGGGCCGATGTTTTCCCTCTGGGGGGAGTCGTTGAGAGTGTTTGTTCCAGTGCCGTTAGCTCTCTGCAGCCCTGAGTTTTCATGGGCTCGTGCGAGAGCCAGTGTCGAATCTGAGTGTAGCGGAATCTTTCTGTTTCCAGCACCCCGAATTTCACTTTGCATTCTTCAAAAGTTAGTGGGGCGCCCTCCTCGTAAAAGTCTCCCACGTGCTTTAGCCCTCCGGTTTTCCAGTGATTAAAGTCATTGGGTGTTATTCCGGGGGTGAAGTCTGGGTTGTCCCAGATTGGGGATAACGATGCAACAATTTCACTAACCTAGCTACAACCAAATGTCACTAAACATGTCCACATGCCCAAAATAAAAAGGCACGACAAAAACACTGAACATGTTAAATCTGGGCATGCGGCCAACACACAAATAGGACCTTCCTTAACACGGGAAATATCCTACAGCACTGCACACGCACGGCACATCTTTGCCTGATGTAACCTTGGCATTACAGCCTAATGCACACCACCCTAACACCTTAACTCCCAACACACAGCACATACTTGTGCCAAAGGATTGACCAAAATGGTCAGCTGACTCCGGAACACCACAACACAGATTGGTGCGGCACTTACTTGTACCATGTAACCAAAAACAGAATACCCGAACACCAACACCCTTTGCTTTTTGCAATTGGCACACTTCCAAATGGAAAACCCAGTGCAAAACACCACCCATCCAAATGGGAACCAAGCCAAACGGCCAACACACACACAGTGCCTCCCTGCACATGAGAAATGTCCAATACTTCGCCACCACATATCCGCACACATACACCTCGCCACCACACATAGCATATGCGTGTCGGAACAGGAACTCATATAACATATAAGGACAAACTCATACCACAAATTGTATGCAGGTACTTAAAATCACCACTCACCTCACTACCGCAAATATAACAAATGCAAGCTAGAACAAAACTTGTATAAAACAATTCATACTACATAGTTGTATGCAATGATGCAGTTACCCAAATATGCAAACGCCACCCTCATGTCCATAAAAGGATGCCCACAAACGCAGGAACTGTCCACCTGTAAACAAAAATGTGCAACTGATACCGCGATAAAAGTGTCCTATCACCCTACACTTTAATGTCCATGTTGCCATAACATATTCAGAGACAACGGCATCCCGCGCAGAGCAAAACAAACTGCGTACCTAAAAATGATAAACGCCCCAACCTAAAGGTTAAATGGAATACTGGCATAAAACAGGGGAACCCACACAGGAGTCATAAAAGGGGTAAGGCCACAACACGGACACGAAAAACAGGAGTACCAACAACGGCCTTTAAAAAAACAGGAGTACCAACAAGGGCCTTTAACATGACATACGAATACCCCCCCCCCCTTGAAAACATTCCTATCCATCTACACATGAGCCAAAACACAGAGACAACAACAATTAAACAGATAAGCACAGGCCCAATATACACCGACCGCTAACCGCACAACCTAACTCCAGTCAAAATCAGCTGGGTCAACAAAACTCCCCAAATGGAGATCTAAGTGTTTCATACAAAACGAAAAGTCACAGCCCTTCAGGGCTTGCCGCTTCCCAGTTAGGCAGAGCCCACATGACAAATCATCTTGCACCTCACTGCCTTCATCACGTCCACTGGGTTGGACTTCAGCCTGATAACAATTCCAAGCTCGCGCACCACACACCAGACGTCCGAAAACCCAATTTTTGTCATCTTCCCCTTTGCATTGTAACAGACAATGTCATTGTGAGTGACTTCGGCCGGTATTCACCCCATGATGTACCAGCAACACTCCCACAATGCTGTGTGCTGGACAGCGGCCGCATGCGCACCAATGCCCGATCACATGACTTGGGCGCGCTCTCCTCTCCTCCAGTGGCATCACCATTACTGCAAAAGAAGTAGTTTGGGCCAGTCGTCCCGCTCCCTCCTGCAACGAAACCGCCTTGGCAAATCCCATCTCTGCCTCAAGAACCCAGCTCCAAGGTGGGCGCCATGGCTGGTGCACCACCAGCTCTCCTCCCGGCTGCAAGGACATGGCACTGGTGGGCAGAGGTGCCAGGGCCCGTGCCATCAGAGCCAACACCTTGCCAGTGGCCCGCCGGCTGATTTCGCTTCACATTGAAACATGGGCAACACTGCACGTTCCTTCAGGTGTGGGCCTTCTCTCACGCTAGGCATATTGCCTGCGCTTATACGCGCCGTGCTCGCCATCGGTGTAAAGTCCCCTGCTGGCTGGCACTTACTTTACCTTCTGGGTGTGGGGAAAATTTGCGGGGGCAGTGTCTGGTGTGCTGCACCACCCTCAGCAGCCCTCTCGGCTGGATCCTCTACCTTGGATCGTTATTCTCGTCACCGGTGAAATAATGGAAGTGGGACACCCCGGCAAGTAAGTTACATTACAGCTTTATTATCCATCAGTCTGCTACACGTTTAAGGTCCATACGATGGTCGGAAGGTAGGTAGACGGAGACAACAGGTACATCGGTAGGACACTGGATTCCCCACACCCATCCAGACAGCTTGCCTCTCTCAAATGCCCCAATGGTACTTTTAAAACCTAGAGGCGCACACGTTCCACAGAGACCAGGCCCTCTGACATCATACTACCTGGACACACACACACAAACACATTACTACATAGTGCCAACATTTTTCCGGCAATGCTTTGTCTACTGCATTTCACTGGTTTTTCATAGGGCACCTTAACAATAACGTCACTTTAACCACGTTTTCTCCCTGAATTTCAATGCTAAAAATGTATCTTTTCACATATATGAATGAACTATAAAGTCCTTTTATAAAACATATGTTTTGTAGCGAACATTGCTGTGTGTCACTTTCACTATGCATGCTGGAGATGCACGTTACAGCCGAAATTGCGTGTGACAGGAGGTTCAGCTATGCCCCAGGCCGGACAAGCAACCCACAATAACCACTGGGCCTATATTGTGGACTGCCCAAGTGGCCACTATGCCCCCATAATGGTACTTTGGGCCACTGTCCATAGCCACCATTCCTGGGCTGTGTCTCCAACCATGTTGGAGACTGTCAAACAAGCGAGGGTAGACATTGTTCCTATCCTGTGCCCAGGTTTTGTTGGCACTCCAACCGCATATCTGGTCATTGGCGGCCTTGGCAAGTTGCCATGTTCACCCGGACATGAAACCGCTTGCTGTACTAATACAAAATTTGTGAAAGCACGCTTTTGGGACCAGGACACTGCTCTTCATGCAATTGTAATGAGAATCCATCCAGCAGTTCAGGCTGTAGGAACAATACAATATATTTTTATGTAGTGTTGGGTGTCCTGACCCACGTTTGAGCTATCATGCTGCAACATTTGGTGCTGTGGGCTTAGAAAATCCAAGATGGCCAAAAAGCCCACATGTGCGCCAGAATCCAGGAGAACCACGCAGTTTGTGCGTACACCAAAATGGCTGCCTAACTTGCCACCCACCAGTGCGAGCATGATGGGCCAGGGTGCCATGAGTGGAATGGGTGCCAAAGGTAAAACAGCAGCGCCTGTTAGCTCAAAAACGCTTTAAAATTACCTTTGGTTTCTCTGAATGCCAGCTCAAAATGCCTATTTTCAAACATTGCAACACATCCAAAAATCTCACTGAACACCAGCGGACATCTGGCAGAATGAAGTATGTGTGCATACAAAATCTGGGAAGATGAAGAGCCCAAAACAATGTTCATAACAAAACTGGCTGAGCTATGCATGTCAGCAGCCTAACTGAAACTGGATTAAAACCACCAAAATCGAAATGTTTAAATTAACTGAGTGACCTACTTTTGAGTGTCACATAGTTTGGAACTGTTTAAATGTCATAGTTTTGAACTTAGAATCAGCATTCTAGCTGCATATGTAAAAATTGTATTGACTTAAACTGGGGAACAAAAAGTGACATTTTACCTGAAACCTGGCTTAAGGAAACTAGAATTCTGCCAGACAGCTACCCCCGACAGGAGTGGGGGCTTGCCCAACAAATGCATTCCCAGGCCTGGCTGCATTCTGTTGCTCCTGCCAAAAGGGGGTCACACACTCTCTGATTAAATTACCAGGGGATTACAAGAAACTAAACAAAGGGCCCAGGCAGATGGTTTATTGGGGTGTTCGTAAATGGCTTCCTTTTGAACAAAGCCCTTCCTTGACTCAGGCAGATGGTTTATAGGGGAGGTCGTAAAGTGGCTTCCTCTTGGCAGAAACGGGGAGGGGCAACCCCCTCTGAGGACAGGCTGAGCTTAAAGAAAGTGGGCAAACTGGTTTCTCAACCATGCGACCTGGGAAGACACGCCCCTGTTGGCCAGAATATGATTTTAAGAAAGATGTATAACTCATGGTGCGGACTTGTCAAAATTATCTAAATGATACCATAATTCTTGTGATTTTTCTGCCCACATTTTAAGAGGTTTTAGGACCCGGTGGTATGATCTGGGGGTTTACGAGCGGAAAAGAGGCTGTTACTCTAAATGTATGCATGTTAAAAATCTGACACTTCCTTATCTAAATGCCCACATGCCTTGCACACAATTGTATAAATTTGGAGAAAAATCCGATATGGGGAAAGCTACTAAAAAGCGCAAAATGTTGCCATTTCTGAATGCAAGACCCCAGAAAGAGCAGAGTTTGAACAGAGTATACCTATGTGATATGTGATGGGTGCATGTAATTTTAAACAACTGCGTATCTGTGCAATATGTATTTGAATCAAATATAGATTTGTGGGCAAGCTGACCAGGGGAGGATCCTCTGACACATAAAACCTACAGCATCAATCTGACTTACATTTCCTTCGCCCAATCATGGGAAAGGGGAGAATTGGGCAAATGTAAAGTAGAGAGGGGCTGGCTTAGCTAGGCACAGGCACACCCCCACTTTCAAAAGACATAAAAAGAGCCACTGGAAGCTAGAGAGGATTTTCAATTCCATTTGCTGCGGAGCGTTTTGCCGGACCACACAACATCCAGAAGATACCAGTTCCAGACTGACTCCAGCTACATACTCCAGAACCTAGAACTTATACTTTAGAACCTAAATCAGAGGCCTAAAACCACAAGCTGAGTTCTCTGCAGCAGGCCTCAAATCCTTGCCAGCTACTCACAGCCGGGCGAGCTGCTTGAATCCCTTGCCAAGAACTTTTGCCAGGACCAGTGCAGAGATCCAGGAGCCGTGCAGAGACCGCTGTATCCGGACAGACCAGACCAGAGATCCAGAGTGACCCAGACCGCTGTGAGCAGAACCAGAGAGCTGACCCAGATCACTGTGAAGTGCCGAGACCAGAACCAGAGTCCAGTCCAAAACCTGACCAGATCCGTGGCGAGGCCTATTTCAAATTTATATTGTGAGTACCTAGCAGAACTGTGCAGAACCAATCTCTTAGTTAAAATAATCTAATCCAAACTATTTTAACCTAAGTAGAACAGCCTCCTAGAAGTTGTCACTTGTCATTTTGTAAAGCTGCACCACTGTCACTTGTCAATTCTGCAGCTGCAAGCTGTCACCTGTCATTTTGAGTTTACTTTAAATCCGAAAAACGACATTTACAAAATTGTTGATATCTCTGGAACCGTTTGGGCTACGAACTTGGTTTAACTTTCCTCTGAAAGCTTAGAATCTAAGCTTTCCAACAAGCTCACTTCCTACTCCTTATACTTTTTCCGCAATCACGATTCACGCACTCGCGAATTTTACCGCGATATGCGATTTGGTTAAAAATCCAGCCATGTGTAACCATCAGCAGTCATTTCTTTCCTTGCTAAAAATTCGTTTGCCTCTTAATCACCATCTCTGAATCATTGCTAAAGTGAGCCTGAACTCATCCCAAGTATCTCTCACTCACCCTGAACCTCCTAAAGGGAAATAAAAGCATTTTCAGCATATTTCTCACTTCATTGCCACCACATTCAAAGCACTTGGGCCTGTGTTTTAAAACTCATACCGGTTTTCTCTAAGCTTGCTGGGCGGGAACTGAATTTCGTATTGTATTTGATTGCATTCCTGAGAACTGTGTGCTCCTCTTTCCATCTCCTTCCATTTCTTACATTGCATAGGGGAGGGTGGTGAATTGCCAGAGAAAAGTGATTATCTTGTCTTTTGCTAAAATCATATCAAGTATTTCTGTACTGCATTTTATTCCTCATTGCTTTTCCCTTGAAATCATAAAAGTACTTTGCTACTTTATCCATCCTATACTAACTCCTCATTGATTGTAAAGAAGTTTGTTAGTGTCAGATTACCCATTGTTGATTAACATTATATTTATAAGGGCGATATCGATTATTAATTTATTATAAAAGCGTGGTATCTATATTTTGTTTTATTTCTCAAATAAACCTTTTAAACTTGCTAAACAGAACTACTTCTTGGCTCAGTGGGGTCAGGGGGATTCTAAGAGAGGGGTGTTATATAGGGGTAGTCATCCAGAACTCATGAACTGGACATAAAAATATATCAATAAGGGTTTCCATTCAGTATCCCAGACTAGGCATTGATTTAGCTGTAGTGTTGAATTGAATCTTCTTACAAATTGGGGGCTCGTAGCCGGGGATTCCGGATTAGATCTATCACTTGTGCAGATTAATACAGTGTGCTGACAAGATACATACATCCGGTCCGATCATCACGCGGTGTTTTACTCTGTAAAGCACTCCTCAAAAGGACGCTCTAAGGGGAAGGTCTGTTTTGCAAAAATAAAATACAAACTTCTGTAAGTCAGGAAGGAACTCAAATTCCAGAATGACGACCTTGGTAGATATGAAAATAGCCAGGGAGCACTTCTTACATAAGCTATTTGTGAGAGGTGAGTGGACTCATCAGGACCAGACGGTCTGGTTGCAGGCAATCGCACCCCAGATCACTGAAACAGGGTCAGATATATGGAGAGACCAGGGTCCCTTACATGTGGCCCTGAGTGAACTATATATGGCCGCTAAGGCCAAGGATGAGCACAACAAGATTGCCAGGGTAGCGGCATATTTATATTTACATATGGGAGCCATGCAGGACAAATGTGCTGAAGGCCAAGATCTGGCGAGTAGGCAACTGCTGGCATTACAGAAGGCCCAACCTGATCTAGACTCTTCTGAGCAGAGGCTGCACAGAAGCCAGGAGTCCGAAAATGAGAGCAGAGAGTACATCATTAAAATAAAGAAGGATATGGATATCCTGCAACAGGAAAAGACGGACCAGGATACCAGAATTCTGGCTTTGCAGAAGGAGCACCAAGACAGTCTGGACTCCTTACTGCAGAGCCAGAAAAAGCTGGAGCAACAGATCAATTTCAACAGGGCATGCACAGAGCAGGTAGCCACCCTGCAAATCCAACTAGTCAGAGAGAAAGAGGAAAGCAATAAATTGATTTTGAAAGACCTGGATACCTTCAAAGGCAAAGGGACGACCTGGCGGCACAGATGCAGACTCTTAGTCAGGAAAGGGATACCTTAGGCCAGGAAGTCTGCCACTTAAAAAGGAAAATGGAAGAAAATCACCTGGCCCTCCAGGGACTGGGTGACCTCCAAAAAGAACACCAGAACTTGTTGGAGCACACCAGGAGGGTGGAGGATGCTCTGGCAAGAAAGGAGCAGGCCAATAGGGACACAGCTCAGGAGGTAACCCTCCTGCAGCAGAGACTGGCCCAGTACTCCAGGACCAATCAGGAGGCACAGAGAGAAAATGAGGCTCTCTGTCAGCACAATGATAGGCTCCATCAACAGGTAGCGATGCAGGAGAGACTGATATAGTCTAGTAAGGCCTTAACTGAGGAACTGAAAGCGCAGGCTCTTGCATTGCAACAGGAAGCAGGGGCGGATAGAGATGAGGTTCACTGGGAAAGAGAAACTCCTGAGCATAACCTCAGGAGCCCTAGTGCCAGAGGCCTTCACCTCTACCAGTCCCTGGACTCTGCCACCCCCATGCTGCCTGGCACACATGAGCACGGGGCCACAGGGATGGCAGATTACTATCCAGCTAAAAGTATGGGGCTCATAGGCCAGTACCACCCAGGAATGGAGGGGCGGGCATCCGGGTATGGGCACCCAAGCACAGTGCAATTTAGTGGGGAACCCCAGGAGAGTAGGCCCACTAAGGGCATCCTGAAAACCTCTGCCCAGTTAGGTCAGTGGGGGGGATACCCAGCAAATCTTGGCAGCAAGGAGGGATCTGAAGACTCCTCTGAGCGGTACAGGAAACAGGAGACCAGGTCCCCACATTCTGCCAGCCATTCCCAGGCTCGCAGAATCTGGGAAAACCTGGAAGATCAGACAGGAACCTCTGGGAGCAGTGCCTCTGAGTCAGAGGATGAATGGACCAGGGTTACCCGAACCAAAAAGGCCAATAAGGCAAAAAGGGCCTTGCTTAAGGACCCATTGAAGCAAATAAAGGCAATAAGGAGTGTTATCACGCCTTATCATAAGAACGCCAAGTATTCTGTGTGGGAGCACTTAAAGCTGTTTGAGCAAATGATGGAGACTTTTCATTTGAAGGACAGCCAAAGCTGTATTCAATATGTAAAGTGGACCTTCTCACCAGAGTACTCCAGTTTCTTTGCGGGGCTGGAGGACCAAAATCATTCAAGGTGGACCACATACAGGGCGGCCATCTTGAAACATTTTTCTGTGCACAGAAATCCCCAAGAGGCTCACAAGGCAGCCTACAATTTGCAATGTGGGGAGGATCAGGCCCCACAAGAGTTTGTGCAAGAATTAAAGCGTGCTTTTGCGCAGACCACCAGAAGGGTGCGCACAGACAGCAAAGAGTTTGTCAATACATTTTTCCATGCTCTCCCTAAATATATAATGACCCAGCTCGTGAGAGATTTTCATGAGAAAAGATCTTTAGACTGGGTCATTGAACAGGCTACCCGGATCTATGAGGTGCAGAAGCCTATCGAAAATAAAAATAACGCGCCGAAAAAACCCAAAACCAACAGCACCCCTGCTGCTGCCAAGGTGGCAGAGGTAAAGGTTGCCTCCGTTTTAGATTTGGAGATGGGGGGGCCTAAAAACCTGCCTGCACCAAATAATTCACAGCCCAGAAGGCCCTCGGGCCAGTCACAGACAGGGAGTCGAGGAGGTAGTCCCACAAATGGGGTCCCCCGCTCCCCTGACTATGTAAGTCCCCGCTATAAGGGAAACCGACCAATCCTGGGTTATGTGTGGACTCCTCCAGCCCAAGGGGGGGGATCCGGCCAAGCACCTAACCCAGGGAACTTCCCTCCCAACTTCCCACAGGAAGGCAGAAATTCTCCAAATCCTGGGCAGAACTTTTTCCCCAGGTATCCACCCAATTTCCAGCCCCAAAATCATCCATCCTTCTTTCCCCAATTCCCTGAGCCCAGACAACCTAATCCGGGAGAGGGGAGGCCAAGGGTGGAGGGGTACCAAAATCTTCCCAACCAGGGGTACTACCAGAGAAGGGATAGCTACCCTTCCCGGGATCAGCCCAGGGGAGAAAATAGAGCCTCGTATCAGCCTGAGCGGGTTTCACAACTTGAGCGCCAGGTCCAAAATATGGCACGAGATCTCGGTCACATACTGAGGGCTCAACAGAACCCTCAGATGAGCATGCCGCCACAGAATGCCCCAAACTCGGGACCTGGTGCTCCAGAACAATGACGGGGGCAGCACCCCGATAACCCACCGGTTCCCAGGGAGGAGGCACAAGGGGAAGGGGGGTGTAAAGCCTTGGAGGAAGCTTCCTTCCCAACTTGTAAACAGCCCCTGGAAAACCAGGAACCGGAAACAAAATCTCCTGCCCCTGAAAGCCTGCCTCCCAAGGAGCAGAGGGGGGGTAGGAGAAGCAAAGGACCCAAACAGACCCACTTTGTGGAGGAGGTACAGGTCCTCCAATTTGAGGGAGAGGGTTCCTCAGAAGATCCTGGGAAAAGGATCTTCTCCTTCAGAGATGGGGGAACTCCTCCCAAAGAAAAATGGGTCCCAAGGGATTCCAATCCAGACTGGGGAGATATGGAGACTGAGCTACCGCCGCCCATCATCTCATCCCAGAACCCACAATACCGAAATCCCCTGGTTCAAACCCATCCTGGTGACTGCCTCCAAAAAGGGGGGGGGCAGCCCAGAACCGGAACCAGGGGAACCCACAATGGCTCTGGTTTCCAGTTGCCAACTTTGTCTTTCAGATTCCCAAGACTCTCCACAGAATTCTGCCCAAATCTCTTCTCTCGCCATGTCCAAGAATGTGCATTATCTGTGCCCCCTTGAGGAGAAGGAGGGAAGATACTATGCCCCGGTACAAGTACAGGGGCAGGGTACAATTTTGGCACTGGTGGACACTGGATCCCAAGCTACCCTTCTGTCCAAAAGGGCCTTTGAGGAACTAAATGCAGGAAGGGGGGAGAATTACCGTATTCCTCTCACCTCTCTTCCTGGACAACTGCAGAACTTTGACGGGAAGGAGATTCCTGTCGAGGGGACTGTAGATTTGGACATCAAAATTGGGCGACACAAGGTGAAACACCCGGTCATAGTAGTGACTCCAGAGGGCACCCCTTGTTTACTAGGGAATGACCTCCTGAGAAGGTTGTCACCCCTAATAGATTGCGTAAACAAGGTCCTCTGGACCCAGACTAGCCGACCAATAAAATTAAAACAGAATGTCAACCATGTTAGTTTAAACGGCACCTGCCACATGGTTGAACAAAGATCTGACCAAGTAGAATTTCACTTCCAGAACAACCAAACTCCAGACGTGACAGTAATAGCAGTAGGACAACAGACTGGTGATGGGGGGTCCTCTCTATTTCTGAAAATCAACCTTCCTTCCAGTTTAAGGTGGTATTCCACACTGGAAGGAAACACCCTGAAATTCTTTACTAATCCACAATCAGAAACTCCCACTCCTATAGTCCAGAAAGATGTGAAATCAGCTCAGAGCCTGGCTGATATTCAGCAAATTGGAGAGCAGTTGTTCATCCCTGTCCAGTTAAATGATGGGAAGGACTCTGTTCTCGCTCGAGTGTGTGTGAACAACAGTAAGAGCTTCATCAGCAAAGCCATGTTCCGCCAACTCCCAAAAGATCCAGCCATTCCCACATTCAAACTGATAGACAAATGGGAAATGGACCTGGAAGCACCTAATTCCAAACATCTCCTGCCAAGCAGGTGTATGCTCAAAATCTCCATTGGCAACAAGAGCATAGTCCATAATTGTTGGGTCGTGCGAGACATCACTGCCGCCTTTTACTTAGGCAGTGACATTCTCAATCGCTTTGCCATTAGTTTGGACCTAATAAACTTCAAAGCTTGGTCCCGATTAGCGGATAATCCCATGGGCTTTGATTATCCAGAAAAAGCATTTAGGTCAGCTCAATTGCTACCTTATGCAGTTGAAATTCAAATCAAAGAGGAAGTCACCATCCCAGAAAGGACCCGACAATTCTCCGTGGAAGTGAAAGTTAAAAGAGGACAAAAATTGCAAAACTCTGATGCTTATATACATCTAAATGCTTCTCCCCAACAGCAAGGGTTGGGGGTAAACCCAACTCCATTAGTCAACATAGAACATGACACCATTCCAATAGAGGTGGATAACAGCGACTTAAAGAGTATTACTCTAGCCGCAGGCACCGTTATTGGAATGGCGGTTGATGACCGACATTTCTCCATTGATCTAGGAAACGAACTGTTAGGACCAATCCCCAAGGACTGTTTTGACAGTGACAGTGAGGACAATACAACACCAGACAGGATTTTCACCCGGCATGGGGGGAACTTCCTGGTGTATACTTCTTGCCCTTATGATAAGGAAGATGTGACTTGTGACTTCAGGAGGGATGAGGTGATTTTCCAGGTCCATGAGGGCTGCCTTTCCCACCTGAAGCCTCCAGTCCAAATCAGCACTCTGACCAGGGACTTCTGCACCCAGCTGGAGGAGGCCGCTGAGATAGCCAAACCAGAAGTCTTCCCAGGCTTTAGGCAGATGGTGGAAGAGAGAGTCAACCTGGCTGATGCCTGTGTGACTCTAGAACAGAAGCAAAAGTTGAAACAAGTTTTCTTGGATTTCCAAGATCTCTTTGCGGTAGACTCATATGACTGTGGTCGCACCGACATCCACACCACAACAATTCCCACGGACCCTGGAATGACTCCAGTGTTTGTGAAGCAATATCGCTTGCCTCTCGCATCCCTGGAGTCCCTTACTGAAATAATCAAGAACCTTGAGTCCCGGGGAATAATCCGTCCAGTCCACAGCACTTTCAATAATCCGGTGTTGGGAATATTGAAGCCAAACGGCCAGTGGAGACTCTGTGCCGACCTTTGGGAGCTCAACAAACGGGTCCATACTTCCCGATGGCCTCTGCCCTACATTGACCAAGGGCTGGTCCAGATCCAGGGGTCACAGGTATTCACAGCAATAGACCTGAACAATGGATACTGGACCGTGCCTGTCAGTAGGGAGGACCAATACAAACTGGCTTTTACCTTTGGGGGCCAGCAGTACCCATGGACCCGGACTCCCTTCGGATACCTCAACTCCGGCAATGAATTCAACATTTTCCTATATAAGGCCATGCCCGACCTGGGTGCGAGGGGTAACCTGGCTTATGTAGATGATGTCCTCATCAAAAGTTCATCTGTGGAAGAACACATAGCGGAGATCCGTTATGTTCTGACACAGTTGAGGGCCGTCGGAGCAAAACTTTCCTTTCAGAAAGCACAGTGGTGTAGAACCCGTGTTAATTTCTTAGGGCATGAGATTACTCCTCAGGGTCTCTGTCCCCAAGAAAAGAAAGTGGAAGCACTCCAGAAACTGAAAGACCCCACAACTCTGCGGGAACTAAGGAGCCTCCTTGGAATGACTAATTACAGCAGAAAGTTCATTGAAGGCCATGCAGAGATCACTAGACCCCTGATTCATCTTTTGAAGGGGGGGTCAAGTGGGAATGGGGTCCAGAACAATCCGAGGCGGTAAAACAACTCAAAAGAAGCCTCTCACAAGCGCCTTGCCTAGCTTACCCTGTCAGAAACAAGGAGTTATTCCTGGAGACGGGGTTCTCTAATACGTGCTTGACGGCAGTATTATACCACAAACATGACCAGGTCAATAAAGTAATCTCCTATGCGAGCAAAACTTTATCCTCTGTGGAGGAAAAATTAAACGATTGTGAGAAGGCACTCCTGGCAACGGTGTGGGCATTGAAGAATTACCGCCCGTTTATCCAGGGGGAACACATCATAGTGGCGACTCCACACCAGCCTCTGCAATATCTCCAAAGTGACAGAATCCGGGCCGGAAATGTGAGTAATTCCCGAATTACTTCCTGGATTCTGTCAATGCAAGGCTTTCCTGTGGAGGTCAGATATGGCCAAAACAAGAAGAGTCCCCTCGCGCAAGGTCTGGCTGACTTGCATGATTGTGCCAGAGAAAACTGTCTCGAGGACGAAAGTCTAAAAATCAAGGACAACATGGAGGCATACCTTAATTCCCCACACAAAGTCTTTGAAGAAGACAAGTGTGAGGGAAAGCCCACTGTCTATGTGGAAGGATGCTCATACCATGTTGACGACAACAGGGAGAAAGAACTGGTGGCCGGCGTAGGGAATGCATGGGTGAATGAGTCACCAGAACCCTCCGCTGGATACAAAATTGGTCCCCGAAGTAGTCAGGTGGCAGAATTGATGGATGTGCATCAGGCCATCCTCACTGCTGTCCAGCATCAACTCCACGAACTGGTCATAATCACAGATTCGGATTATGTACGGAACGGGTTCGTGGAGCACCTGGTCAACTGGAAAACCAGAGGCATGTTATGTGCTAATAACAAACCCCTGAAACATGGGAAGTTAATCCAAAACATTGATGATCTGGTCACCTCGAATGGGATGACCATCTACTGGAAGAAGATCAAGGGTCATTCCAAAGTAGAGGGACCAGACAAAACTGGAAATGACTTAGCTGATCAGCTGGCCAAAACCGGGGCCATCCAAGGGGATCTAATCGAAATAGAGTCCCTGTTGGGGGAAATCGAGGTCACTGCTATCACTAGGTCCCAGACAAATGCTCACAATGATCTTTCAACTGCCCAATGGAGTAAGGAGACCCCTGATGCTGATTTAATTACAGCTCAGAAGGGGGATCCAATTATTGGTAAGTTTTACCAACACCTTGAGGACCCTGAGAACTTTCCCCTGACGGATACCGATTACATTGGGAAAGAGGACCTAAGAGTGTTGATGAAATGTCCAAAAATGTTCCGAATCCAAGACGGTTTGTTGGTAAGGAAATCCCAAGCTGGCCATGATCAGTGGGTGGTTCCTACCTCATTCCGAAGCCTGATGTTAAGTCACGCCCATGATGCGGCCACCGCCGGTCATAGGGGATTTCACACAACACTGGAAATCTTAAGAGAGGTTGCATACTGGCCACACATGGGGCAAGACCTCGACCAATACTTGAAGGGGTGTCTTGTAAGTGCACAATTTCAGCCAACATCCCTCACACACTGTGCGCCTCTCCAAAAGAGGGGGATGACACTGCCATGGTCAGATTTGCAAATCGACTTTGTAGGTTCTGTAATCCGCTCATCTAGAGGAAACAAGTACATGTTGACCGTTACATGCTTGTTTACCAAGTGGGTGGAATGTCTCCCAGTTCCAAATTGCAAGGCAGAAACTGCAGCTGCGCTGATGATTAACCACATCTTTTCCCGTTTTGGTCTACCTCAAAGGATTGAGTCAGACAGGGGTAGCCACTTCACCAGTGAAGTAATGACAAAGATGTGGGAGATACTGGGGGTTAAAAGGAAGCTACATATTGCTTATAGGCCAGCTTCTTCTGGAGCAGTGGAACGTTAGAACCGGACAATTGTGAGCATCTTAAAAAAGTTTGTGGCAGATTCTGGGCCAAGTTGGGATATCCGTTTACCTCGGGTCCTAATGGCCATCAGATCTACCCCTTCATCTGCAACCAAAATGTCACCATTTGAGTTGATGACTGGACGCAAGATGGTGCTTCCCCAGCATTTGCTCTACAGAACCCAAGAGCAAACGTTGATAAATGCCTCCACAACTCATGAGTATGTGGAGAATTTAAGGAAACACCTTCAGCATGCTTTTGCCTATGCTCAGCGGAATCTAGAAAGATCAGCCGAGAGCATGAAGACCCACTATGATTTAAAAACTACCCGAAAGGAATATAAGGTGGGTGATCGGGTCTACCTATACAATTTCCAAAGGAACCAGGCCAAACAGCGAACATTTTTGCCTACATGGAAGGGACCCTTTGAGATTATAGACAAGATCTCCCCTGTGGCCTACAAGATCTGCATCCCCAAAGGCGGTTTGGCAGAGGGGGAAGACAAGTGGGTCCACATAAACCAGTTGAAGTGTTGCCATCCCAGGCACACTTTGCAGCAACTGGAGGAGTCCTCTGTAATCCCAGAGGGTACCGCTCCAGAGTAATTCAATTCCAACCCTAAAATATCCTACATATAGCCTATCAAATTCTGTGTTTCTCAAGTTTATGTGTTCCTTTCGCTTAATTTAAAAAAATGTGCATGTTCATATCTGTTGAGTTCTAAAATATATATGCCACCCCACTATATCAATGGTGGGGGAGAAATGTCCATGAATAGGTATTGCCGCTTTTCCTTTGTCGTCCTAGGAGAAAGAAAACCTGGAGGCTGGCCAAGGGGGACGATCCAAAGACCGGGAGCAGAGACCCGAGGGGCCCGGGGTACTGCCCAATATTCCCATCAGGAGCGGTGAGGAGAACCGATCGATCAGTACCGGATGGAGGAAAAGATGCTGAACTCTGCCATTTGCAGAATTGGAAGAAGATTATGCGGACATACCAGTGCGTTGGTCAAAACCTTCTGTGCACCCGACTCCCCATCGACTCAAATTCAAAGTGCAGTCGCGTGGGGGGGCCTTGTTGGGTGTCCTGACTCACGTTTGAGCTATCATGCTGCAACATTTGGTGCTGTGGGTTTAGAAAATCCAAGATGGCCAAAAAGCCCACATGTGCGCCAGAATCCAGGAGAACCACGCAGTTTGTGCGTACACCAAAATGGCTGCCTAACTTGCCACCCACCAGTGCGAGCATGATGGGCCAGGGTGCCATGAGTGGAATGGGTGCCAAAGGTAAAACAGCAGCGCCTGTTAGCTCAAAAACGCTTTAAAATTACCTTTGGTTTCTCTGAATGCCAGCTCAAAATGCCTATTTTCAAACATTGCAACACATCCAAAAATCTCACTGAACACCAGCGGACATCTGGCAGAATGAAGTATGTGTGCATACAAAATCTGGGAAGATGAAGAGCCCAAAACAATGTTCATAACAAAACTGGCTGAGCTATGCATGTCAGCAGCCTAACTGAAACTGGATTAAAACCACCAAAATTGAAATGTTTAAATTAACTGAGTGACCTACTTTTGAGTGTCACATAGTTTGGAACTGTTAAAATGTCATAGTTTTGAACTTAGAATCAGCATTCTAGCTGCATATGTAAAAATTGTATTGACTTAAACTGGGGAACAAAAAGTGACATTTTACCTGAAACCTGGCTTAAGGAAACTGGAATTCTGCCAGACAGCTACCCCCGACAGGAGTGGGGGCTTGGCCAACAAATGCATTCCCAGGCCTGGCTGCATTCTGTTGCTCCTGCCAAAAGGAGGTCACACACTCTCTGATTGAATTACCAGGGGATTGCAAGAAACTAAACAAAGGGCCCAGGCAGATGGTTTATTGGGGTGGTCGTAAATGGCTTCCTTTTGAACAAAGCCCTGCCTTGACTCAGGCAGATGGTTTATAGGGGAGGTTGTAAAGTGGCTTCCTCCTGGCAGAAACGGGGAGGGGCAGCCCCCTCTGAGGACAGGCTGAGCTTAATGAAAGTGGGCAAACTGGTTTCTCAACCATGTGACCTGGGAAGACACACCCCTGTTGTCCAGAATATGATTTTAAGAAAGATGTATAACTCATGGTGCGGACTTGTCAAAATTATCTAAATGATACCATAATTCTTGTGATTTTTCTGCCCACATTTTAAGAGGTTTTAGGACCCTGTGGTATGATCTGGGGGTTTACGAGCGGAAAAGAGGCTGTTACTCTAAATGTATGCATGTTAAAAATCTGACACTTCCTTATCTAAATGCCCACATGGCTTGCACACAATTGTATAAATTTGGAGAAAAATCCGATATGGGGAAAGCTACTAAAAAGCGCAAAATGTTGCCATTTCTGAATGCAAGCCCCCAGGAAGAGCAGAGTTTGAACAGGGTATACCTCATGTGATATGTGATGGGTGCATGTAATTTTAAACAACTGCGTATCTGTGCAATATGTATTTGAATCAAATATAGATTTGTGGGCAAACTGGCCAGGGGAGGATCCTCTGACCCATAAAACTTACAGCATCACTCTGACTTACATTTCCTTCCCCCAATCATGGGAGAGGGGAGAATTGGGCCAATGACAAGTAGAGAGGGGCAGGCTTAGCTAGGCCCAGGCACACACCCACTTTCAAAACACATAAAAAGAGCCACTGGAAGCTAGAGAGGACTTTCAATTCCATTTGCTGCGGAGCGTTTTGCCGGACCACACAACATCCAGAAGATACCAGTTCCAGACTGACTCCAGCTACATACTCCAGAACCTAGAACTTATACTTTAGAACCTAAATCAGAGGCCTAAAACCACAAGCTGAGTTCTCTGCAGCAGGCCTCAAATCATTGCAAGCTACTCACAGCCGGGCGAGCTGCTTGAATCCCTTGCCAAGAACTTTTGCCAGGACCAGTGCAGAGATCCAGGAGCCGTGCAGAGACCGCTGTATTCGGACAGACCAGACCAGAGATCCAGAGTGACCCAGACCGCTGTGAGCAGAACCAGAGAGCTGACCCAGATCACTTTGAAGTGCCGAGACCAGAACCGAAGTCCAGTCCAAAACCTGACCAGATCCGTGGCGAGGCCTATTTCAAATTTATATTGTGAGCACCTAGCAGAACTGTGCAGAACCAATCTCTTAGTTAAAATAATCTAATCCAAACTATTTTAACCTAAGTAGAACAGCCTCCTAGAATACGTCACTTGTCATTTTCTAAAGCTGCACCACTGTCACTTGTCAATTCTGCAGCTGCAAGCTGTCACCTGTCATTTTGAGTTTACTTTAAATCCGAAAAATGACCTTTACAAAATCGTTGATATCTCTGGAACCGTTTGGGCTACGAACTTGGTTTAACTTTCCTCTGAAAGCTTAGAATCTTAGCTTTCCAACAAGCCCACTTCCTACTCCTTATACTTTTTCCACAACCACGATTCACGCACTCGCAAATTTTACCGCGATATGCGATTTGGTTAAAAATCCAGCCACGTGTAACCATCAGCAGTCATTTCTTTCCTTGCTAAAAACTCATTTGCCTCTTAATCACCATCTCTGAATCATTGCTAAAGTGAGCCTGAACTCATCCCAAGTATCTCTCACTCACCCTGAACCTCCTAAAGGGAATTAAAAGCATTTTCAGCATATTTCTCCCTTCAGTGCCACCACATTCAAAGCACTTGGGCCTGTGTTTTAAAACTCATACCGGTTTTCTCTAAGCTTGCTGGGGGGGAACTGAATTTCGTATTGTATTTGATTGCATTCCTGAGAACTGTGTGCTCCTCTTTCCATCTCCTTCCATTTCTTACATTGCATAGGGGAGGGTGGTGAATTGCCAGAGAAAAGTGATTATCTTGTCTTTTGCTAAAATCATATCAAGTATTTCTGTACTGCATTTTATTCCTCATTGCTTTTCCCTTGAAATCATAAAAGTACTTTGCTACTTTATCCATCCTATACTAACTCCTCATTGATTGTAAAGAAGTGTGCTAGTGTCAGATTACCCATTGTTGATTAACATTATATTTATAAGGGCGATATCGATTATTCATTTATTATAAAAGCGTGGTATCTATATTTTGTTTTATTTCTCAAATAAACCTTTTAAACTTGCAAAACAGAACTACTTCTTGGCTCAGTGGGGTCAGGGGGATTCTAATAGAGGGGTGTTATATAGGGGTAGTCATCCAGAACTCATGAACTGGACATAAAAATATATCAATAAGGGTTTCCATTCAGTATCCCAGACTAGGCATTGACTTAGCTGTAGTGTTGAATTGAATCTTCTTACAGTAAATCAATTGGAATTTCACGGCGGTTGGGACCCCATTAGCTTTGCCATCTCAAGAAAACATCTTGCAACTTTCTCCAAAGAATCTGCATTTAGTGTATATATTTTTGGAAAGTATCGTGCAGATTCGTCAAATGGTGCCAAAGTTATAGGCCGCGCACAAAGTGCTCTTCTCCTGGGGTGTGCAACTTAACCATAACTGCTTGGTTGCTGTCGCCAAACCTGCAACATACATATGCATAAATCTCCTTTAACATTTAACAAGTATGTGAATATTGATGTCCCTGACCATCAGAAAAAAAAACCTTACCTGTTTTGCCCTTTTCTAGACATATCCCACCTCATCCACTCCATCGCTCACTTGCCCGGAGGTTGTTTCATAGGTAAATTAAGTAAAACGTGGTTTTGAATATATTTTGTACCTCAATGTTCATGGATTATTGGTCCGCGAATTAATCATGTTGTCCATTTCAAAATGTTTGACATTCCTCATCTTTTGCCGTCCTCAAATTGGCACCTTTCTGCAACGTTCGAGAACATTAATGGTCCCTCTGATTTCCCTAGATGTGTCCACCGACAGTGAATCGTGAAGTCAGTTCACAGCTCAAATCTAGGTATTGCTTTTTTGAACAAGCTTTTTGGTAATTTTTAAATAACCGCTGGATGGATTAACACCAAATTTGTAAAAAGCACACTTTTGGGACCAGGCAGTTTCCACATGTGCAAAACTATTCAAAATCCATCCAGAGGTTTGGGCTACACGTAAAACAAATGTTTTTTCAATATGAGTGAATCAGCATTTCAAAATGTTTGGGACACCCCTTTTCCCCTCCCCCCACACCATTCAGTCCTGTCTATTATTTTTTGGAAACGTTTTCTGTGGATTTGTCGAACAGCACCAAAGTTATAAATTGTCCTTAAAGTGCTCTTCTTAAGGGGAGAGCACCTTAACCACAACTGCAAGGTTAATGATATTGTAGGGGGTTGGATGACGTCCCTACAGTCAAGTTAAAACCAAACTGCGTTGACTTTTACCAAAGTCCTATTACTAATAACATTTGAGTTGCTGGATGGATTTGAAAGATGTTTTCTGAACAAAATGCCTAGCATGGCCCCTCGTTGGGGCCCCTCATTCGGGATTCTAATTTCCTTTTGAGGAAAATGTGTTTAATGGTTCAAAAGTTATTAATAAATTTAAAAAATCTGTTTTCGGCCTAGTAATATATTCATTTTCCCATAGACTGTTGGACAGATTTGCACCAAATAAGAAAAATGTTTGGTCGCAAAGCATTACAGATGTGTCGCTTTTTGGTTTAGTGTACATCCATCCAGCAGTTCTAAAAAAATCCGATGGAGATTTGTGTGCCTTCATCCAACAACATGTATATATCTCCAATGTTGCATTGCAACAAATGAGGGTTTTCTGAAATAAAAACAAAGTTATTTTATTTGTTCATCGATGCAAGCTATTTGTATGGTTATTTTGTGATAAATGTATATTAGAACAAAGGGAGGAAACCCAATTAGTTTCCTTGCAGCCGGCCTCCACCTCCGTAGGGCCGACATCAGGTCGTGCTGTGGAGACAACCCAAGGCATCGGAAGACTGTGCTCTATCCCAAGACCAAAGGGGAATCAGACTAGTAGCTGAAACCAAGACACCTAGAGAACAGGGTGGGGGCACATAAAGATAGGAACACGTCCAAACACTCGATGTCCGCACCTGACACAAATGTCACCCAGATAAGCGTCCTAGACTATGGACAATTTGACGCCTAAATCTAAAAAAATCGCATCCTACTCAGAGGGAATGGGAACCACTTCCATGGCGGGGAAAGACACACTTTCTTCTGACATGCAGAAAAAAGGGTGCACCCTTTCTACAGGGTCAGGTTTTGAGGAAGAGGATTACATTCTCCTGGATCCACACCAATCTACCCCACAGGGAACACCTTAGACGGCAGAGAGGTTCAATCCACTTATGGGAATGAGGGAATCCTTCATGGAATTCTCTGATGGATTCCCAAAAAGAGAAAGGGTAGAACAGGGCCCGAACAACCCCAATACAAAGAAAACCATAGCACCCCAAACTGAACACATTCAGGAAGATGAGGAACTGGTAGAAGCGGACATGCAATCAGTGGCAGGTGAGATTGCAGGGGATGAATAGGAAACCGGGCTAGTCCCAGAGGACTGAACCCTAAATCCCATCCTCTCCTATAGAGGATCAGGCCTTGTATGCAGATCTCTTAAAGAAAGCAGCGACAAGATTAAATATCCAGACAGAAGAATACCAGGAGGAAACTGACTTTAGTGAGAACATCCTCACGGAGGAAAAGTATAGACCATTACATAGCGACCTCCCCTATACGTAAGTGGCCATGAAAGGATAGACTCTTTAGTGGAAACCACAGCTAGGAAAAGGTGCAGTGCACCCCTATCTAACAGCAAATATCCACCTGACAAGGGTAAGATTAGTACTCCTTTGGAAGGATTATTGCCACATTAGCAGACCATGAGATTAGAATCGTCAACGCCACCACACTCATGGTGAGATATACCGAAGACCAATGGGATGAGAGAGAACAGTTCACCTTGTGGGTTCTGGGACCTGACTAAACAGCTATCACATCCGCCTTTTGGCAAAATGCAGATGTACAAAATGAATAGACAGCAACTCTGTTAAGTGTATAACATCAACTGCTTTATTTAACCTTGCCCCCTTGACCGCATGATATCTGGTCACATGATCGGACATGATTCCTGTCCCATGACAGCGGTATGTAGTTACACAATCTGACCTTAAAACCTCCCTCCAAAATAATTATGTCTCACCCTGACTCCTCAATCCACCACCTTGAACGTTTTATATTTCTATGTCGGCGTCCTTCAGCTCTTGGGGATGCCTCGTCCACCTAACCTTCAGCTTTCTCCAGCCTCTTCTCGTGCGATTCATCTTCATCCTTGGTATACCACGACTGTTTACACCATTTTCGGCAACTGCCGCTCCCTCAGTGAGTTGTCCAGTTGTTCCGGGTGCACCCTTCCAAAGAATGATGCGTTTCCCGTTATCTCCTTGTCAGGCCTTGTGGCTGTGACTATTGAACCTTTTGTCAGAGTCATCACCAGCCATTGGGGGTCAAATGGAGCCATCCCCTTGTGAGCGTTTGGTTGCCACACTAGGACGCTCTTGCCTTCTAGAATGTCCGATGGCTGCGCTCTGCAACGTTAGTTGGCATATTCCTTCATTTTTCTTTGAGCTTCCATATCATTTGGTGCCATCTGACCCTTTCTCATATGGGGTGTGTGGAAGTCGGGTACGTGCAGAGTGACCAAACATCAGTTCAGGTAGTAACGCCATTGTGGAGCTGTGTGGCATGTTCCTATAGTCAGGCAATAGCTGATAGAAGGTTTGTTCGAGCACCTTGTGGGTAATGTTAGAAATCCTCACTGCACGTTTTAGGTTGGCCATGAAGCATTCACCGGCTCCATTGGCTTGAGGCCAGAGAGGCGTGATCCTCCTGTGGTAGAATCCCATGAATTGTGCAAAGTTTCTGATGTCGCTCCCTGTAAACGGGGCACCGTTGTCTGATTTCAGAACTTTCGGGATACCGTATATTGAAAATATATGATCCAGCGCTGGTATGATATGATATATGTTATTTATAACGCGCGTAATACCCAGAGGTTTCTAAGCGCAAACCCGGGGATCGAACCTGTGTTGCTCCGAGGCAAGCATGTTGCCGCTGAGCTTCCCAGGACCAGATGTAGTTGCCGTGTAGCTGCCGTGGACTGCAGCACTTGAATATCAGGATATCTGGAGTGTTCATCTAACACTACCAGTATGTATATGCCTGATTGAAGGGGTCCCAAGAAGTTTATTGCTACCCCTTCCAAACATGCTCTGTTAGTGGGGACATTTGCAGTGGCTCTGGGAATGTGTGTGGCTGTAGGCCCAGACATTTGTGACATGATTTGAGGGTGCTCTCCATAATGCTGTCCATGCCCAAAAACCATACTTTCTGACAGAATAGACATTTGGTTGACACTATTACCTGGTGCCCTTTGTGGGCTACCTCTATGACTTGCTTCTGTAGTGGGGGCAGTATCCCTAACCCGTTCCCTTTCAAAATGAGGTTGACCAGTGAGATGGAGAGCTTTTCTTTCACTCAAGCCAGCGTTCTCAGTAGCCTCAGATCGGAGAAGGTGCAGAGTCTCTGGAGTGGCGTGGTGTGCGGACCCTGTTTGCTCATATCCTCGGATTTGGATTTGGTGAAGTCTTCTTTCCATTTGAATTTTTTTTTTGCCAGGAAGGTGGTTCCAGGTTCCAGGACTCTTAAGCACCTCGACCCGCGGAGAGGAGCGGAGTCCCTGGAAGTCCCGGGAATCTAAGGGAGACAGAACCTGCAGCATCGGAAAGCAGCCCCTACGAACAATAAGTGGTGGACAGACGGGGACATAGCACTCACAGCCTCATACAGCTAAACCCCCCCCTCCACGCAACTTCACGACCGCATTAAAGTGAAATCACAGCATGGGGACTGCAGAATACTCCTTTGACCCAAGCGGCAGCACTACCATAAACCTCAGCACGCTTTGACTCTTTTGAATAAGTTCCAACTCTTATATAGAAACATTTTGCAACACTGTGTGGAGACTCTTCATGTGACATAAAACCCTCCAGCCACCGAGCCATACGTGTATTGCCAACAATACACGAACGGCCGCACAGGGACTGTGGGAACTCTTCCTTTGACCCGCACGGTCTGTCTGAATCCTCCCTCCCCCCGCCTGCCCTTGATACTCTCAACCATTGTGAATCGGCAATGTGGGGACTGCGGGACCTCCTCCTTTGACCCGCACGGCCTCTCTGAATCCTCCCTCCCCCTGCCTGCTTTCGATCCTGGCCAAACAAGACTTCAAAGTGCATGATAGGACGACAGGAACATACTGTGCCTGTCCCGTTGTTGCATATCATACGAGTAATTTCCTCTGCCTCAAACAATTCTACATTTGAAACTGGTGGAACGTAAATCTGCCAATTGACTAACAACAAGGCAACAACAACTACCCCCCCCCCCCCGTGGCGTTGCCTTGCTATCGCACAACCTACAGTGGGTTCTTGGCAAGAGCCACGATCAGTCCCGAAATCTGCTCCCCTCAGCAAATCGCATGACAGCGCTCCCTGCCTGGCCAATTCCTCACCACTTAACCACCCCCCCTCAGGGAACTGAGCGAACCGAAGAGGCTGATATGCAGGGAATCCTGCAAGATATTATATCTAACGGCCCACAAATGAGAAATCGGACCCAAGCCCGGCTTCAATCTGGTTCAACATATCCACAAGGAAACGTTGATATCTCCAATTTAACAGACTACCCTGATTCGACCATAAAACAAGCTCCCCCTTCCAACAGACCAATCACAAGCAAGGTGTTCTTACTTCCGAAGAACACCTTGGTAACCATGCCCCAGGAGGGAATGGTGGATAATGACTTGGATGACCAGGATAAAACCTACACATCCTGTAAAGATAAGTCTTCAAAGGTCAACAACCGGCCTGATGCAAACCCTGATCAACCTGCTAATTCCAATCACAACCTAACTGATCAGCAGGTGCACGACATAAAGGCATGCAAAACAGAGATACTATCAAGTAAGGAATCTAACGTGCCTTACCCAGACATAAAATTCCTTCCAGATCAAATCGTAACCACAAAAGAGAAAAATATCCTTACCAAAAAATCTTTCCCCTGCGTGAATAAAGGAGTGGTAGATGTCTCCTCTCAATCGACCCCAGAACGTATCCATCCCAGGCCATCTGATAAACAATCACTTACAGATGGTCCACACTCAGGCGCCATGCAAAAAGATTGAGCCAGTCTCGCCAAATTAAGATGGAAATCCCTCCATGAACAAAGAACCAAATCAGAACTCCATGATGGTCTGCCACCGCTGGCCGCAAAACAACGCCTTCAAAGACTCTCACTTGATCTAATCGAAGCGCTAATGGAGCTACAAGAGAACAAAAGGAGGGCAACAAGAAATATCCTTGACCAATCACAAAGGCCCCATGAAGTATCCCTTCATGACTCAACAATCCCACAGGTATACCCTACAACAAGAACGCTGTTTCAAACTGGAACAACCACTTGTTCATCCCCACAAACCTCTGAGCTCATGAACAAAGCTATTTCCCGACAAGCTCGAAAATCCCCTTGACAACTTCAGGACCTGCATCAGGAATCGCTTGTCACCACAATGGTGGACCTTCAGAACATGTTAATTGCAGTTTCCACACAAGCCCTAATACCCTACATGAAATTGCAAGAAGTGCAAGTCGAGGCCGCCAGAGACCAAGCAGCAATCTTGGCCTCAATCTACTCCAAGCAGAAAATCCATGAAGTCTTGATGCTCAAACTAGAAGCCCGGATACAAGCAGAAGCCGAAGTCAGTGCAGTGTGGCAACAACGACTAGCTGACATAGCACGGAAGGACAGGGCAGAAAAAGCACATATCACAGATGCACTGGTTGAACTTATGCGCGCAAACATGACTAATGCAACAGGACCCCAATGTAAGCAATACAACCAGCCGACCCTACCGCCTCGCACCAACGACATGGCAGCACAAACGGCCCACCAGGAATCCCATCCCATAACACCGACAACGTGAACCCTACAGCTAGGATGACCTCAGACACTGCAGAACCTTTTTTTGATTGACTTAACCTCTGATCAGAGTGTGACCGAAGGTCTCCACCAACTCCCAAAGTCCCCCCCAACCAGGAAATCATGCCCAAAACTAAAGACCCATAGACTGTTTTTGATCAAACCCGCCAGCATCAGCAACTCAAGCCGGCAGCACCGAAACCGAAGATGCAAATAAAAAAACAACAAAAGGTCTCTGAAGCCTTCCATCGGAACCTAACCATACCACCAGCTCAACAGACCATACCGGCTAGTATGGCCCCCCCCTAAATCAGGAAAACAAGTCTATGGATAGACTCAAAGAAGGACAGAATAATCCAAAACTGAGCCAACAGACAAAGAACATTCCTGAGAACCAACCAGACGAAATAGATGCAGCCACAATAGACCTACTAATGAACTTATCCACCTACTCGAAGATTAATGACCGATCATTTGCACAAGAGGATCCACAACTAAATGCGTCCTCCCAAATAACAATCGATTGCTATGAACAAACTTACTCTGAGCAACATTCTGCAATACATCCTAATGGCGATAACTCTGTTGACCATGACAGCATTAGTTCTACAATTGGAATGAACTTGGATGGAACTGCCATATCGGAGACGTCCTTAGACAACACGATTGACCACCAACCAGCTTCTGCACCATTGAAGCTCCCACAATTCATAGACCCGAGAAAGTCACATGCACGAAATAGGATAAAGCTGTAAAGAGTGAGCGTATGTGGTGATATCAAACAGAACAAATACCCTACGACTGTTACACGCGATCCCTGTGCTAAGGGCGGTTAATACAAAAGACATCCAATTGATTGAATTTATAGACTCTAGCAGACTAGATCGTATTTGGATCGACTGTAGCACAAGTAAGACATTACATCTGATTATAGCCCAAACAGAGGTCTTCCACGCCCTGGGATTTCATCTCAAAGTCATAGAACTGAATGCTGACGCGGAACCTGAAGTACCCAATAACAATACAGATTACATGAATAATACAACAATGTACTCAACCATAAGTACATCTGCTAGCACATATTCAGCAAGCACGACACTCAATCTCGAAAAAAATATATTGCGCTCCTCAATCCAAGAATACCGACAAGACAAATCATATTTGGAGAAAGATTGTCAACCGTTTCGAAGGGAGATGAGCAACTTGCGAACAACATCAAATTCTAGCTTTCATGGAAACTATTAGCAGTGAACCACTCAAGCAACTTGCACCTTGACTGTATGTTCATGGAACACCTGCGGCAACACACATTTATATCAGACTAGCAGACCAGATCCAACAAATGCTGATGTGATAAGTCCACAAGAGACATGGTTGCACCAAAAACCGGTGTGTGATGGATTCACCACATATATGAACCCGGCCATTTGCAGACAGAAAGGACAGCCATCTGCAGGATCTCTTATCTTAGTCAAGATGGGTGCACAACTAAAAGTAATTGACAGCCAGAATATCAAGCCATGGATTCAAACAGCAATATTACTGCAAGATTCAACCCGCCAGTAGTGCCTACTGCAACCGTCCAATAAGCTGCCAGAAACAGTATTTGGGAATCCTGAATACGTACTGGAATCCTCAAAAATTACAAGAAGATTCTTTCATCGATGCATTCTTAACTGCAATGGTTGAAGCCACAACCAATTATCCGGGTATTGCTTTTATTATATGTGGTGACCTTAACATTCATTTCTACTCCAAAATTGGTCAAGAGCTCCATGAACACAGACTAGAACAGCGCGCCCAAAGATGGTCTAAAGAGATGCACTAAAGAAACTTGACACGACTCGACGCCATTGATGAAACAACTAAGCTCCCGATGTCGACATGGTCACGCGGGCGAGTCGACAACATTTACCTGGAGGATAGTGATCACTGCATCTTGATCCAAGCATGGTCGAATATAAGACAGAATCCAATACGGATTAACCTATCGGATCTAGAAACAAACATGGCTGCCACAAGGTTGAAAATAACCTGAGATCAACTAAAGCAACTTCCTGCCACCTTTATGCATACAAATATGGCAGATGAAGGTAAGCTAAACTATGAATGGATCCTGCACAATTTCCAACAGGGACCAGCCCCAATAAAAGCTCGGAAAAATGATCATCGGCATTCTTATAGCCATTTAATAGCTGCAAAGAAGAAAGATCTAAAGAAGCTGCTAAAACAAATAAAAAAAGAACCTTGATTGAAGCAACAATCTAACATCAAAAAAGCCAAACAAAAATATCAAAAATTGGTTAAAAACTGCAAAGATGACCATAGAACAAAACAGTGCTGAAACCATGCTCAATGCAATGGGTGCAAGGAACACCAGAGATCTATGGAAACTGTTAAATCAACAAACATCTTCATCAGACATTATGATCTCTGAGGTACCAGAAGCCAGTTGGACAACTCACTTCCAACAACTTTATCAGCATCGGCCATCTGCGAGTATGGAGGAGACACCCATTGTCAAAGCCAACTGGTCACTTGATTGGGCTCCATCTGACATAAGGGATGCCATACGCAAACTGAACGTGTCACGAGCAACCGGGCCAGACCGGTTATCTAATTCCATCATAAAAAAGGACCCTGACGTATGGGCATCCTTGTTCACACAACTCTTGGAACTGATAAACAGAACAAATCGCATACCATGTTCATGGCAAAAAGCTGTCCTAATTCCAATCTATAAGCAAGGTCCGACAGAAAATCCCTTGAATTACTGGCCAATCGCACTCCTAGATCCTCTGGGGAAAATGTTTGCAAATATTCGGCTCTTCAAATTAAACACTTGGGCAGTAAAAGCAAAGAGACAAGCCATCAGGCAGACAGGGTTTGTCAAGCAAGTTGGAACAACTACAAATCTCTTTATTCTGAACTTGCTTAAGCATGAAACAATTAGATCAAAAACCCAGATGTATGCTGTGTTTATCGACTTACATCTTGCTTTTGATAAAATTAACCGAAAGGTGCTTTGGGACAAGCTGGCAAAATGGGGTTGTCCAAGCAACATCATTGAACCCATAAAACTCATCTATCCGAACACCGAAGTTCAGATTCGTCTGAGTAAGACTGGCCTGGTAACGCATCCAATAAAAACTTGGCACAGGCTGAAACAAGTCTGCCCGCTCTCTGCCGCCTTGTACAACTTGTTCACCTCAGACTTTGAAGAATTAGTGGCTTCTCCCTTAACAAACCCACCAAAATTAAATTCCACATCAGTTACATCAATTCTTTATGGTGATGACATTGTCATTTTCGCCAAAACCCCTAGAGGGCTTCAAACAGCGCTGAACAATTTTGAGGTGTACATGAATACCAATGAATTGGAAATCAATGTTAAAAAAACTAAATTTATGACCCTAGCCCGTTCCATGGGTCCACCAGCCAAAATGCCATCCTTCTACCTGAACAAATAAAAAATCGACCAAGTTCAACAATCAAGTACTTGGGGGTTTGGATTAACAAATCCCAAATTGAGCAACCTTGGTCAGACCATCTGAAAACCAAAGTTAGAACACTAGCACGACAAGGCCTGATACTACATAAAAAATCGGAAAATACTCACTGAAACCTATCATCCTATTCTACAAACAGAAAGTGACACCAATCCTGACATTCGCTGGCGAGGCTATGATCAATCTACAGGCAGACATATGGGACAAACTAGAACGAATCTTCTGGACAAAGGTGCTAGCCCTCCCGAATTCTGTCCCATCCTCACGCATTAGATTCAAACTCGGCCTGCAATCCCTGCATTCAATAATAAGATGGAAACAACTCGATTTTCTCAGGAAATTACTTAACAATGACCTGAGCCCAGCCTGGGACATTTTACGACCTAATCCAGGTGACATCAGCGCCACAACCCTGATCAAATGGAAAGACTACATTAACGCCCAATGAATAGTAAGTGACATACCCATGGACACCTTGCTTAATGGACCACAACTTGCAAAAGTTCAAATTGCAAGACTGGATTGGATAAGAACATAAAGCGAAAAAAATAAGTACAAACTAACGCTGAACTGTACAGGCGATATTAGAGCCCTGAACGAATTGCCACACTACCTTAATCTCTTCCCAGATCGTGTGATCTGCTACCTTTTTTTGCGTCTTAGACTCAACATACTTCCGACACAGGAACTCCTTGGAATACGATCTGAATCCATTAACAACACACAACTTACGACCCGCGTCCAAACCTGTAGATTTTGTAAGCAATTTGAAACCATCAAAACTCTCCAGCATCTCCTGATGGAATGCATCACACTTGCAGACAAGCACATTGCAATCGCACAACTATACCTGAAGACAACTAAAATCCTGGACCCTGATGACCGCTGGTCGCTCATAGTAACTGGCAACAAAAAAATGATGATAACGCCCGTTATCCGCTTTTGGTTGGACATTGAGCTACGAGAGTCGATTTGACAAACTTTGATATTTTTCTTTTTAATACTTGATTGTAGACGTTTTATTTTCTAATGAACTTGAGTAATGTACAAATGTAAGGTTTAAAGATATAAACCACATGCATTTTAATTTTAAAAAGAAAGTAGTCTCAGATCTATGTCTGGGTCTGAGGATGCTGTACTTTCTGCTGATCGCCACTACCCATTTCGGATACATGCTGACACTAGTCCTAGCGAAGGGCCTGCCGTTGTCTGCTTTGTGAGGGTCACCAGCGGGGTTGTTGATGGCCGAGCGTGATGCCCCACATAGTTAATATAACCTTCTGCTCGATCACCCGAGGATTTCGGCCCTGCAGGGGATGGTGGGACATTTGCCTTCTACATGACCCAGCCCAAAAGCTTGCCAGAGACTCTTGGCGGGGCCCTGTCAGCTGTTGTCAAATCCCGACTGTTTCCTCATGATTGTGCTGTACAACACATCCAGTGTGGTAGTTGACACAAACTTACCACACTGGGCTCCACAAGTCGAAGTCCTAGCACATGACTGGTTGCACCTCTCCTCTTTCAGTCTTCTAGTGGAGTAAGCCTTATATGTTGATAATTATTATTATTATTATTATTATTATAATTGTACCACCACTGATCTTGCAAAGGGACCAGCCTGACATACCGAGTTTCACCTCGACTGCACCAACCATTACTGCCACTAACCATCCCCTCATACCTTCCTGAGAGCACTCTCACAGGGAGGGCTGTGCTTTTTTTTTCATTTCTCTTCTTTCGTTCCGTTATTTTAAGTTCCACTGAACCCTGCCCCACTTAAGAGTGTACCATTAAGACATTGAAGCTTGCAAGGTGTGGAGGGGGTTTCAACATGTACTGCATGCCTCTCTATGCAAATCGGGTACACGGACAGGCACAGATAAAGAAAAAAGGAATTCCTTGAGGGGCTATTTGAGCTCTCATACTGTAATGTTTATCAAAGGCTTAATTTCATCCCCGCCTGAGGAAGTGCTGAAATACCACGAAGGCTCGCCAAAAAAGATTTAATTAGAGTTATCTCCCAAACGTCATATTCTGGACTTAAGTGATACAGAAATAAGCAACTAACGTCGATGTAACGAAGACACCTTCCTGCCACTAAGACAATTTCATGCAACAGCGCCTCGATGCCCTTGGGCTGTTAGTGCGCTTTACAAATCCCCCCCCCCAAAAAAAATATATATATGAATGTTTTCTGAACGGAGGGCAACAAGAAACCAAGGGGCTTCTGTATTTTCCATTTCGTTCTCTGTCCTTCACAATTAGGGACTCCGCAGTCTGTCAGGATGAGAGGTGGGTATGTAACAACAATCCTGAAAACCAACAGAAGCCCAGGATTTCTGCAATACATTAACATTCCATATAAATGCTGATTGCTGTTCAAGTAGCCCACCACCTCTTCTTGCCACAATCGGAATGCACAAAAGTGAATGGTTTTCCTTGCATGAAACTTTAGATTCTCTGTTTTTATTCACACTGGCGCTTTTCTATTTAACTTAAGCGCGGAAACAGCCTTTTTTCTCATGTAAGGTCACCTTCTTTGGGCCGGATTTTCATGGGCAATATTCTAAGTGCTGCAGGGATTAGTCAGTAGAGCTGCATTTCCACAGCAGTACTTTGGTAGTGACATACTTTGCTAATGCCATTACCAGACGTGAAGTGCAGAGCAGGGAAACAGGCACAACGTACCTGCTCTACATTTATGTTTTCCTAGAGCACCCATTACATCTCCAGCATTTCAGCTTTCGTGCTAAAAGGAATTAGTATTGAAAAAAATATAGCTTTGGGACTACAAAGCAGCTCATTGATCTATCTCAGATATGCAAGTAAATGGGAGAAAAATAGTTATTTTATAAAAAGAACACTCTGTCTGGAGGGATGCCCAGAGCAATGCCAGTGTTTAAGATTCATTCTAAAACTTCCAGCCATCACCTCTTTGTTTTTGCTTTGTCACCCCGAGTTGGACTGGTATGCCCAGACGTGGGTCCCGTGCCTGCTGGGCCTATAGACTCAATCTACTCCTCACTGATGAGGCCCAACAAGGCTATCATAAAAGTGTCTATAAAGCGGATATCATCTTATCAATCTTGATTCGGCTCAAAGCCATTATGATTTCATCAAAATACAATAATCAACCTATACAACATTAGAATGATAAAATATTACATTTGAATGATATCATATTATTGGTTAAAATAATAAAACAGCTTTAAAACAATTATTTTAAAGATTGCATGCAATTGATGGGCACTGTTTTACAGAATGATGACAGTTCAGGAATGTGGACTAGAAAAGGGGAAGCCAACACACAGGGAGGGAAACTCGCAGGCCTGCATTTAGGTCCATCCCATGAACATATGCTGCCTTAAGGAGTAATGGCTGCGCGGCAGAATATAAACTAAAGACGAGGAACCAAAAGGCAGGCAGAGAAAAGCGCAGCCCTGCATTCGGATGGATGGTAGAATATTGACATGGTTCTTCTTGGCCGGTGACTCTTCACTGCACTTCCGGTGGCTGCAACTCAATTTTTAATGCCTCTAACGTCTATCTGAGGCCCCCCAAAAATATATAAATAAATAAATAAATAATTAAAACATATGACAAGCAGGGACCTAGTTGCACGTGAATAGAGCCCACCGGGAGTTGTTTGAGTAGTGTGTAAGGATGAGTTATTTTTTACAGAGTTATCATTTTGAAAGAAATAGTTCAGCTCTGATTTTCCGCTTTGCTTTCTCTCCTGCAGGCCACAACTCTCTGAGAGGGTAATCGGGCAATGTCCAACTCAACAGGAAACTGTGGGACCGTTTTCTGGGCCAATGTGGGCTAGTTGGAAGCCCACTAAGTCACTGTGAAGCTGGTAATTATGGCCAATGTCACTGGAATAGAGTGTTTTAAAATATTTAATTTACCACGTAGCCCCCTCCACTCAAACTGTTTGTTGGGAAAAATGCCAAATGTGGAGCAATTTATCTAAGAGCCTGGGCCTATTTTCTGCTCCAGCCAACCCCTGTTCTCCACTTCTGTTCTATTAACACCTGACCCCTAGCAGCAGCAAAGCCGCTGACGGCCCTCAAGCAGGTACGATCGATGGCTATAATTGCGTTGCGGTTAATGATACCCACTGTCATTGTCACCTTGAAAATTCTGTTAATTCCCCTTTGAAATCTGTCTGAATAATTGCTATTTAGCATACTTGTTTTAATTGCACATTCTAATAGATTTGTATGCACCATTTTTATTACCAAATGGTGGGGCCAACGCATAGTGTGTGCATCATGAATGGGGCCAATTACAATAACAGTTTACATTTTTCATAGAATGTTGCCATGCGAGCAGCACCACCTCCGCGCTACAAGGCTTCAGCGCCCCTAAAAGGTAAGGGGTGGACAGTAAAGGAGGCTAAGGTTCACTGTGGCAATGAAAGCTGCACGACCTCCACAATCTTTCCATATACCCCAAGACAGCTCAGGTTCTCCAAAAGGAGATTTGTGGGTCCCTGTCAAGGAAGAAGAAGTGGAGCCATCCTACCATCTTTTCTATGTGCACTTTACAGGATGCCCACGTCTGCTTGGTCTTCAGCAATTTAGACTAACAGCAGGCCCCCTCTGCAAGTCCTGAGGTTTCTGAATTCTGATTACGTTCTCAGTGTCTTGCACGGAGCAGGATAAGGTCACAGAAGCATGGGGAGCAGGGTCAGGCCAAGGGAGAGTAGATGGTAGCAGAGAAAAGGTGACCAAGCAAGATGTCATTGTCCCAGGGTGAGAAGAGCTTCATGACGTCAGCCTGTTGCAGCCGGGACCAACATTAGCATGTTTACGGCGAGTGTGGTAACAGTTGGAAGGAATTTGGATTCCTTCAAGTTAAACTGCTTTGCCAAGGCCTTAAAGAACAACGAGGTTTGTAGTGCTTTTCCGAACGTACAGTGTTCAAGTTCTTGTCTCATTTCCACTGGAAAGAGTAGCATAGTTTAGGTCCTGGATGCACATGCTCTTTCCCCAAATCTCTTAAGGGCGTTGCCAGTCTATTTGCCAATCCGTAGCGCAAAGGTTTCTGTGTAGACATGTTGGGGGTCAGCTGAGTTGGGTATTTGGGGCCCACGTCCCATAACGCCTTGCTGGTAATTCCCACGATATTCGAGTTGAGGCAGAAGGTGACAGGTACCCAGTGGAGTTCGAAGAGAGCACGGCAGATGTAGTTGCACTTGTTAAGGCCCAGGATGTGGCAAAGAGCCCTGTTCTGCACAGCCAGCAATGTCGTTCTTGGTTAGGCCCCAAAGGAGGCTTTTTACAATAGTCTAACTTGGATATCACTAGTACCTGGATGATCTGGATTATGAAGTTCATATCTCGGACTAAAAGGATTTGGCATTGAAGAGTAGGTGACATTTACTCACCCTGGCCGATATGTAATGAGAGAAGGTCTGATTCTGCTCAAATAGGATACCCACGGATTGTTTTCATTTTCAACAGATGGATGTGTGGTTTCCATGTAAGATGGTGAGCCAAATGTTAGATGAGTCATTTGTGTGTAAGCCACGGCAGATGAGAATGACATTTCTTTCAAGTATGGTGGCAACATTGGCTGTCAGACATCCAGTACTGAAACACAGTGTTGGCATACAGGTTGATTATGTTCATTACAGACATTTTAAAAGAAGTGGCCCAGAACTGGGTCAAACACTGGGTCAGTGCGGTCTGTATGCACTGGAATTCCACGTCGGAAGCAAGGAGCCCTTCTTTGGGATCCGACATGGCTGCGTTGACTCCTGGCTGTGCGGTCTTCCAGGATAGGAGCTATCCGTTTCGGGGCGATATCATTTATGCTTATGTTGAACTTTAATCTGTACAACAGGATGGAGTGATATACAGCATTGCAGGCCACTCCTAGATCAAGGAGGGTGACTCCAGTGGTGTGTTTCATGTCCTCTCGGGTGTCCGTGAGAGCATTAACGTCACTTCAGAATGGGAGTAAAGTAGACTGCTTATCACTGAGCAGATTGGGCTGTTCTCTCTGTTCATGAAACCGTTTAGTGACTGGCTTTTCTAAGACGTTGGCTTCCAGTGGGAGGGGTGAAAAAGGTGGTAGTTTGAAAGGGCCGTTGGATCCGCATCTTGGCGATAGCTGCTTCTTTGATGGAGGTGGGGAGGATCTCTAAGACAAGGGGTGCCTTACAGTCAAGTGGCACAGCGAGTAGAGCGCTCGCTTTGACAACCGTGCAGCGCCTGCTAACGCAGGTTCGAATCCCGGCAGGGCCAAACTTAGCCTTTCATCCTTCCGAGGTCGATAAATGGGTACCACACACCGTGGCTAATAATAAGCAGCGCTCAGATACCCGAGGGTTCGTAGCGCTATATAAACGCTAAATTATTATTATTATTATTACACAGTCATCAGCGGGTTAGGCAGAGTGGAGCCATCTACTTTGGTTCAGTGGACTAGACAACTGTTACTTTGAAATTTAGATGACTTTATGCAGTTAAGGGTTTACAACATATTTATTCAGCGATTGCTGGCTGTGTCTATTCGGTGGTGTAAGAATGCAGACTTTTTTCATTGGCTAGTTTGTCTGTACATTATAGAGCGCTGTAGGCAACGTGTCTACGTAGTTACACAATTTGGCCCTGGCTGAGTCCATTGTATCCCTTCCTGTTTCATGAGTACCAGCTGCAGGTCATGCCATTTTTTTCTGTGGTGATTTCAGTCACTTGTTCATTGCTGGAGCTAGTCTTTCCAAAGACTCAGTGACTGCCTCGTGGTATTTCAGCACCAAGACTTCTCGATAGTGGTTATGTGCCAGGGTGTGATAGTGCAAAGAGAACCGGTTACCAAAGTTCTCTGGTGTCACTTTCATTTCTGTCCTGAACATGGGGAGGTTTCCTTCAGGCGCAGGTCGAGTGATGGGCTTCGAATGTGGAGTCACAAGGTGGTTCCAAATTAGGGAGTGCTCTAACCAGGAAAGTTGTGGGCTGTCCTTATCACTGGATGTGCCTCTGACAGCGTTTCAGAGAATTTACCTCTTGATCAGATCAGTCTGAAAAACAGTACTTTTAGAAATACGAATCATTGTTTACATCTGATTTGAAATCATCAAGAACAATGGACATAACAAGTACTTTGTATTGAATTAGAGAGTGTCTAGAACGACTTATTCATGTAATAACCCATTGGGGGTATTATTTTATAACGCTGTTCGTCCCTGAGCACCACATTTAAACAGGTGAGTAGGATATATGATATGATTGGTTATTTATAAATTGCTTAATACGCAGAGGTTTGTAAGCACGCACGGACCGGGGATCGAACCTGTGTTGCACTTGTACATCTTGGCTGAGTTAATTATCCTTGATAGCCTACCCACCCACCCCACCCCCATCATTAGGATCTTCGAAAGGTTGGCAGCTACTATCAGGAGTTCCAGAAAGAAGGAAGCTAGGGTTAGCGCCCTGGAGCCAATTCAGTTAGTGATGTGAACGTGAATAAGGAACCCTGAAAAGAGTGGAAGACGCACCACCGGAAAGAAGAACAAAGCAAGGCATGGAAACATTCAGATGGGATGGTATGACTTTTTTTAATCGAGTGGGAGAGACAAAGCTTCAGTACAGAGACAATTTCATATAGTGGTGGTAGTCAATGGACAGCAATGGAAATGGTGAACAATCGGTCACGAAATCGGGGATGGCACCTTGAGTGTCTCACCTCAGCCAAGAGATTGTGGGCTTAGCAGAAATGTGCTAAATTCGGGTTGTTAAATTGTTCTGAGGGTGGTATAAAAGTCAGAGTTTATGACATAAGAGAAGTCAGCAGGGGCAGTTGACAGGGGCAGGCAGTGACTAGGAGTGCCACACCTCGAATTTGGCTAGGTATGAACCAGCCAGGGAGTCAACAAGCTGATAAAATCAATGTGAGTCAAGCAACACACATTCGTTAAGGTTTTATTGTAATCAATCCTAATACTGAGCTGAAACAAGTAGAATATCTGTCTGCCCTTTTTCCAACCACAGAGATTTCTAAATTAAAACAAAGGGGACATTTCCTGGGGCCAAATCAATTGTATAAGCAAGAATCAGTATATTCTTTCCTACAAGTTTGAGTAAAAAAAGAATATTAAGCTCAACACAAACGATATTGGGTTCTCCAAGTCTCAGTTCAACACTTAAAGAGACAATACAAATATCAAGTGTCTCTGGGCTTCATAATCTTCAGTCCGAGGAGCACTTCCAGTGACACTTCTTGACTTCTCATCACTCACAGACCTGGGTGTTTAAGGGTGCTGACACTTCTTTCTTGGCTCATTGAGCCATGGGATTGGTCCTCTGCTTCTCATCCTGGATTCCTAGTAGAACTCTTTGCCTGAGTCTTGAGTATCCATGCACACTTGCTCAATAGGGCTTTACCCGTAACTTCAGCCCGGCTATTTGCAATATTTGAACTAATTAATTCACCCACAAACATCTTACATGTGTATCATATGTGAGTTTTTACCTGCAGCACCATTGGGTAAATCCCGTTTCCAGCTATAAACCACAAGCAGAAGTACTTTACAGGACCCCTAAAACTGAACGAAAATATTTATTCTGCAGCACTTGAAGGCCATTCAATTTAGTATGCCCCAAAATACAGCCCCATATACTATGGTAGATGTTACTTTAATTTGATAGACCTCTATGCACGTCATTAAAATCTGGGTGCTATGTTCAGCATAGAGTTGAAGTAATGGGGTTCCCACGCCTGAATCAACAGGTAAGCTTCAGGTAAGTTTAATTCAAGTGTCTTGCATATGTCAGGCAGACAAAAAAACCTGGAACATCCCTTCCAGCCAGAATCCGATCTCAACTGCCACCCTTAGAACATTCACAGCCATTCACACCTGAGCGTTCCACACTGACATCAGCACATTCCACACTGTCCATGACATCACGCCCATAACACATGTTATGACACCTCTCCCTCCGTAAAACCTAAACAAAGGCAACCCAACAACAATAAGCTCCTCACAAATCTAACTGTGGCCAGCACGAAGATAAAATAAGAAACGGCACCACCAGACCTGGACCATGGACACCTGTGGAACGGATCCTATCGCACAACCCACAGAAGGTAACACCATGTAGAAATCTCTACAGAAAACATGAAGCCTCTACCGCACCACCCACAGGAAGAAACACTGCGCAGAAATCCCTATGCTAAACTCCAAGCCACAACACAGCGCCCCTTGCCACACTACACCACATCACTCCGTTCCCACCAAACAAAACAAGGAAGAACACCCACTGACATGAACAAAGGCCTCAACCTTTCCATCCAAACAATCCAGGACCGACACAACCCTCGAGGACTAAAAATAACAAACCTGCACAGCCACCTGTCCCAAGCTGCCCCTCAAGACCTCAGGCCTGCCACACCCAAGCGTACCACCACCCGTAATGAGCAACTACCTAACCAGCATGGCCATCAATGTACTAACCCCTTCCGCCCTGAGCTGCCCCCAGAGCCTCAGACCTACCACACCCGAGCACAACATGCTCAACCGTGAGCAACAACAATCACAAACTATTAATCAGTCCAACCATTAAATCTCATACCAGAACAGAGAAAACCACCTCAACAACTAACTTACATCACCCACGGCGGCTACCAGCCACACTTCCCTGGATCTTAACCACAGGAAAATTACCAGTACCACCACAAAACTCTACTAGAAAGGAATCACCCACCATTGGCATTATATAACCAAACTTACCATAATACCAGAACAGAAATCCACTCCCGATACACCATAACGTGACCCCAAGTCACCAGCTACAAACCACCCAACCCTAAGTAGCTGCCACTATTGTACTAACAGTTTAAACACTGCGCACCTAAAGCTCCCCGGCCGGACCAAAGGTTGCCCGACTGTAACCATAAGTCCCCCAAATGTCTCCCCAACTGTAACCCCAGTCGCCACACCCAGAACCCGGCTGGTATTCTGCAGCAGACTAAACCCAAAATGTGGTTGAACTCACTATCACACTTGCTTGACTGTACTAACAGCCACCACCTTACAGACCCACCCGGCAATTTGTAGACCCTGACTGTAACCTTACAGACCAACCCAGCAATCTGTAGACCCTGCCTGTAATGAACAGTTATGAAAAACTTGATTGACAACAGCCACCACACTACAGACACACCTTGGCAATCTGTAGACCCCAACTGTAACCCTAAAGACCCACCCGGCCATCTGTAGACCCCTCACCTTGGAGTAAAAAAGGTGCGTCAAGCACAGAGAATTGAAAACCCCTCACTACTGCGACCCGGGGGGTGGTAGAGATTGACCGATTATCTTCACATACAACTTAGCAACACCATATTAATATCACCAAAATACACATTACAGTGAAACTAATTGAGGCTAGAAGGCAGTGAGAACAATCCAGATAAGGAAAAATATATATACCTCACTTTATTAATAAATATTAAAAACAGTACATATTCATACAGCAGTACATCACAAAAAACACAAAATACATCTGTCTATACAATAGGACATACAATAGGGAGAGTGGAGATTTTATCAGTCCTACTTTCACATTGACATATAGCGGTTATATTTAAACTCTGTTAGAGAAAAAGAGTGGCGACATGTTTCGGCCAAAGGTCAGATTGGACACGTTCTCAAGTGTCCATTCAGGAACAAGTGAAATGGCCATCTTCAGGACAAAAATGTCTTTATAATGAGGCTGATGTGTAGTTTAGATGAGACATCATGGATTTAATTCCACTGGGTCAGGTGTGCTGGAGTAGATGCAAAATTTCATCCGTCTCAGAATTATTTTACATACGTCTGGCGGCACACTGGCGGCACAAATCGTAGAATCTATGGCAAAGTTCACCACGTCAGTTGGTTTAGTCACCAGCGCCCTTTCCACTGTGTGTTAACACTGCGTCTTTTAATTCCGCAAAGGAGCTGCATGGATGGATCAAAAGTGACCACAACAAAAGGTGGAGGTGTACACCCCTCTCAGAAGGCTCGTACTATATCTGCCGTGAGCGGCAAAGTAGCAGCTCCTTGTATTAGTTACACTTGAAACCCTGGGCATCTGAGCATCCGATTGAAATGCTGGGCAAGTTGTTGGCACATGTGTCCAGTATGAAGCAATAATACTAAGTCCGTAGGGATCTGGGCTTCGGAGATTCAGAGATCACTCGTCCGCTTCGGGTGCTGGCTAAACTGACCCCTCACCTTGGCCAACCTCACTGTAACACAGGCTTGCCAAAATACGGAACCCGCCCGCCATTCTGTCAACCACTGTAACCGACAGTGATAAGGACACACACCACTGAAACACACACACTAGAACACACACAATAAACTTCCCCGATAGTAACCCACAGCCACAAGAACCAGTCAAAAGACCAGACCAACAGACGTAACACAACACAAAATTTCCAGTACCACAAAACAGAACAGAACATTTCAATTCAGCCTTCTGTTGCAGTAGAAATTAACTGCAACCGGCAAACTCCCTCCGGTCTCTACTTGACAGCGCCGCCCGGCACAGCCCCTCCCTCTGCACACGGGCTGCCTACACAGGCTCTCTACAGCCGTCCTCACCAGGAAAGCCTCTTCACCAGTACACCCTGCCTGGTATACGAGGGACAAACTTCCTCCAGCACCGCCCGGCACACTAGAGCTCCCTGGATCTCTTCCTCACAATGCCGCCAGGCACTGCGGATCCCTCCTGATGCAGCTCCCCATGACAACAGCTGTTCAGGGGGCAGGGCCAACATACTTCTCCAGCACCACCCGGCCTGCTGAAGTGCCCTGAAGCGCTTCCTACTAGATCCAGGGAAAACTGGCATCCCTTGGATGGGATGTTATTCTTGGAGGGCAATGACCTGACTTTCTTGCCACCCCCTCCGAAGCAGCTACAACATCCTCGTCACCAGTGAAGCAATAGGGTTCTCAAGTTGAAGTACCATGCCTGAGCCAGCAGGTATGTTTCAGGTAAATTTAATCCAAGTGTCTTGAAAATGTCAGGAAGACAAAAACACTGGCACATCCCATCCAGCCATCATCAGATCTCAACTGCCACCCTTAGAGCACTCATAGCCATTCACACCTGAGCGTTCCACACTGACATCAGCACATTACACACTGTCCACGACATCACACCCATGACACACTTCTTCCCTGTTTCAGGGCTTTCATAAATTCTTATGTAGGTATGTTTCATGTCACAAGGTGATGCGCATGGACTCATACAGTTTTAACGAGCTCATATCTGCTCTATTAATGATCCAGATAAACAAAAACTGTTTTCCATTTCGGGCAGGTGTCCAAGCCATGCGCTGCCAGATCTAGTGTCAGGGAATCCTCCGCATGAATCAAAGACCTATTACTAATTAGCATTTCATCTCACGGGAGGCTGTGCACGCTTCCTCAAGTGCATCACCAAAGACTGCTAGACAGAAAGTAAATGCAACAGGGGCAAACGTGCAACCGCCTTGGTTAAAGGACTGGTGCACAGATGTGTTATGGTGATGTATACAGAAGGTTTAGAATGTGGTAGTGTGGGTGGTGCTCTTGGGTGAAGATTTGAGGTGTATGATTCAGCTGTTTTGCTCGTGCCTTGCGATTGTCCAGACCTGTGGGCGTTCCAGGTGTTTTTGATGAACACTTAGTCTACCAAACTCTACCGCTTTACATATGATGTAGTTGGTAGACCTCTGCGTGTTGCCTGCACTAATGGCAGACTACCCTTAGCATGGTAAACTGGCACTCCATTAGGTATAGTGAAGCTGACGATGGTGGTTACATTCTGTATGGTTTCTGAGCGTTTGACTTAAACTGAGCCAAACCTCTTTTGGCCACATGTGTTGGGACATTACTGATTATAAAGTGTGCAGCAACTGGAGATGTGTGCACCAACGTTTGGAGTCATGGTGTCACCAGACTGCCAACTCCGACTTTACTTTACTGGTGCATAGGTCCATGTGGCCACTGGATTGCTGCCTTGACTTGGGTTCACAAGTGGTGTAGTCATTAATTCCTTCACCCAGCATTGCTCATTACTTAGAGAATACAGATAACTTGTCCTCACATGTAGATTAGCATCCACTGAAACATGTGTGCACAATACCGGCAGATTGTTGCGGGTACACAGGCATCTGGGAGAGTAGTAACCACCTGCACCTGTGTACGCCCTTTCAGGTGGAATCAGTTCCTGATTTAAAGGATTTCTTTGACCAGGTTCTGAGCCTGGTCTTTGGCTCAGTGGACTAAGGCATTCACGACAAGTGCATGTGTTTTTCATTTCATGGTCATGGGTTCTAATCCCGACAAGTTCATTCAGCTCTTCATCCTTCTGAGGTCGATAAAATGAGTACCGTTAAGGTGGTTAAAAATAAACATCTGTTATCTTTCAATAGCACCAGGATGCCCTTCTTGGGGTGAAGGTGCTCTCTTCATATACACCTTTTATGTTATGTGTGTCACCTATATGATTTCAAAGGTTTCACCCTCCTGCAGTGTGCCTGCACACTGTCCACTGCTGCATCGCCTGTACTCGCTTTGCATTGATGGTCCTGTGTCTCTTTTTAGGGCAGATGTTTCTCAGATGGCCAGAAAGTGGCTGACTTAGGGTCAGAACATGCTCCGATATCTACCTGATCAAGGTCGAAAAGCTGGGGATGGTGTGAATCATGGAAAGGTTTTAAGATGTTTGTAGGACTGTTTTGGGAAAACAAAAAGTGTAAAATTAGAGCTGCATTAGATCTGTGTTAACCAGGGAGCAGGTGCCAGGGGAAACTTCTGCTAACATCATCACTGCTTTGAGAGTATGGCTGTCCACTAGTGCATTCACTGGAGTCGATCGGGGGTCAGTTAATGGTGAAGAATTTGAATTAGAGCAAATCTGAAAAGTTTAGGGTTTGTAAAGAATCCAACATTCCAAGGAGCAATAAACATCGTCTGGGGCACTAAGCTCACAAGTGGAAATATAACGATTGTTAGTGAAATGAAAGGGCTATGCATGGCTGGAGATGCAGTGGGAGGGTGTGGATATGGAAATATATGCAGCAGGATGTTTAACGCCATGCATGGGTGTTACTGTGGGCATTAAACCAGAAGAATGATAAGGCAACCTGTTCAACTAGGAAGGGTTTTTTTCAGACAAGATTATAGGTGAGTGTCATAGACATACATTTACATTAGGAGCCTACATGTCAACACCATTTTGATAAGAGTAAAGTGTGTGCCTCCTTTGATCGGTATGCCATGGATAATACCTTTGACATAGTAGAGGTGTTTAGGGTGCACTAAAACTAAGAAGCATTTTGGAGACTGATTCTGGTTGCACAGAAACCATTTCTGTGTCACAAGAGGTGTACAAAATGCTCTGGATCTGCCTGTATGTGACAAAAGTCAGCTTGTCCGAGTACAAATGGTGCATCTCTAAAAGATTCTCTGCAAGGTGTGGTTGGTCTCTGTGTGGAAATGTGTTCCTAGGTAATTCCAATAGGGCAAAAGGGAACCGTTTTAACAGTCTAGTCGTTCCACGTTTCCGGCAGGAGCACGTGACTGATCACCTGATGTCTCTTAAGGGATGCGGAACACCGCTTCGAGGCGTCGCTTCTGATGAATGTGATGCTCCGTAAGTTCGTAAGAATCTATCCTGGCATTCTAAGTCTTTACAAGCTATCTGACTCACCTTCCTAATTCTCATTCTTTCTCCTATAGAATCAAGTCCCGTCTCGAGCTTCCCGCTTTTGTCCCCTCTGTGATTCCCGTGATTTCTCCCGTTTGTTCGAGCTGGGGACCTAGTCTCACACCCGATCCGATTCAGAACCGGAAGTAAGTCCCGATCTTCGTTTGATTTTCCCGTTCCTTCCTTACTTTGGGCTATCTCTAATCATTGTTCCCTTGGCAGTGAATTCGTCCCCCTTCGGATTCCAACACTCTCAGCCACCCGGATTGCCCGAGGCGAAGGGTTTACTTCTAGTCACCTATGTTAATAGGTATGGCTCTCACTCTTCTAGATCATCATTCTCACATTCTCTCCTTCTCCCACTTACCTGTCATTTTCTTGTCCTGTAGGAAGGACTCCTCCCTCACTCTCTGCCTTGAGAAGAGTCTCCCTTCCAAGAAGATCAGTTCAAGACGTCCCGAGCCGCCCTTCCAAGAAGACCGTTCTCAGACGCCCAGGGTTTTTTCCCCAGAGGGTTTCCCTGGGGTTCGTGCTTCCCTTCGCTGGTTTCTGTTTCCCAGTGTTAGAGGAGGCAGGGACTTCTGGGTGATCCTTTCTTTCTGCAGTTGATGCTTCCGACAAGTTAAGGCTCGATCAGGTTAGTGTCTATTCCAATTTGTTCTCTTGTTGGAAATCTAGATAAACCATACCGTGTTGAATTTTCATCAGTTATAACAGTATAACATAGATTCCCTGGCGTAGTCCTACGAGCCTCCCAAAAGCAGCTTGATTCCCGTTTCTTAGCCTCGAAATCTTATTGAGCTGGCTTGTCTGTGCTTGACTAACTTCAAGCTGCTACAAGACCTGTGTTGCCTCTTTTGGCAATCTTATGTTCTTCGAGCTACTCATCTTCTTTTAGAGCCATTCGGACACAGGCCGACCTATTGCATTGAATGTATCCATCAACCCAATCACTGGTGTTTCTCTGTGAAAGCAACTGACTTGAGCAGCAAATCCAACTGCTTCATGCCTCTGATTCCCTGTCTCATACGCTGACTCGACTCTATGAAAGCATTGTTTCATCCCTGACTCCAACATCGAACCAAAAGATTGGAAGCCATCGACTCGACCATCTTGAATGGCGACTCATGCCAAAGGGAGCCTGCACCTGAAACCAACTTGCCATTGGGCTCACCAACTCGGTCATCCTGACACCGCCTAGAAGCCTGGCTTAGTGCTATTGAGCCCAAAAAACATGAGACTAAAAGATATTGGAAGAGGTCATGTCCCCCTGATCTGCCTTTCAAGACCATAGTGACTTTTAAGCCTATCTTCTCTGCCTATTTAAATACATGTATTTCAACTCTGACTTTGCTGCTGAACTCTTTTTGCTTGAGCAACCTTGCTTATCAACTCGGAGTGCTCTTTCCTATCAACAGTCCGCATTCTCTAGGTTTCTCTTACAGGGATGGGTCTGTAGTGCCTTTAATTAGCTGATTCCATTCACTGTTTTTTATTAAAGCCCCTATTTATAGGCAACCTTATTTGGACATTCTCTTATTTTGGAACCACGGCACTATTGTTGCTTGTGTTGCGCATGTATCAGCTCAAACCCCTTCTGAAGATATATCCTGCCCCCGGCCCACCTTGTCAATGAGGCGAACGAGGAATACCTCTCCTTGTGTGCCTGTTTCACCACTATAATTGCGATCACTGCTGGTTCGAAGTAGTGTGGGGCTTTGTAGATAATGGTTTAGCCACTCTCACCTGTGTACTCCTGAAGAGCAGTAGTCATTCCATCACAATTCCACCATGGAAGTAGGAGGCAGGCATTTTGAAAGTTGCTGTGCTTCATATCTGAAATATATATATTTTATGAAAAAAGAAGAAATAGGCGCATTATCTTCTACAATCTTCTACAATCCTTTTGCACGCTGGGGAACAGCGCCCTCGGGAATACAACTCTCTCTCATTGGCCACATGTGTTTACTGAATGTCCAATTATCTAAAATGTTGGCAGCTGTTGTTTTTCCGTATTGAATTGTGGACAGGGTAGGCATTTGAGAGGGCAAGGCTAATGCTGATCTCCACAGTTACATTTGAAGGCACAGTTATTTTTTCCAGATTTGAGCCAGCATATATTCATGGCAGTGGCAAAGTATGGCTAACTGCCCTGGACCTTTCCCGGCACTAACTAGCCCGTTAGCCACCATCCTGTTCCCTCTGCATCTACTTGCAGAGTAGCCTGTGCATACAAACACATTGGCCCTCATTACGACCCAGGCGTTCGACCATGGTGCTAATAGCACCATGGTCCATGCCGGTAACTTACCGACTCCGCCATGGCGGAATGGGGAATTACCGCCCCATTCCGAGTTTGGCGGGGCGGTAATTCCCCATGCCGCCATGGCCCTTCCCCATTCCCATTTTTGCTCCATAGGGCTCAATGGGAATGGGGAAGGCGCTAAGTACGGTGCCGCAAATTGCGGCACCGTACTTAGCACCAAGGTCCCTTTGCGGGTTGGTTTTTTAACGCCTGCTAAAAGCAGGCGTTAAAGTGCCACCCGCAAAGGGACCTCGTAATCAGGCGTTAAGGGTTTAATGGCATCGCCACCTTTTACGGAGCCGTTAACCCCTTAACGCCTGGGTTGTAATGAGGGCCATTGTAAATTACCTGTACACCTATTTAACCTGTATATATTCTGTATATATTTAGTGTCTTGTTATGCCTGCTTACTGCCACCTTTTGTTCTTTACACTTTGTATATGACTGTAACCTATGCTTGCTCCTTTACACTTTGTTTATGTCTGTAATCTATGCTCATGTCACTTTGCCATGTAATCTAAGATATGCGCCCGGATGCCCCCGGGCCAGGTGCGCTATACAAATAAATAAAATACAAATACAAATACAAAGATGCTTGCTGCTTCAGAAAGAACATTGGTCTATCTCATGAAGACCCACGGTCAAGAGGTCAAGGGACATGCTTCCACATTAAGTTAAAGGACACATATTTTTGCAAAGCTGACTTGCACGTGCAGGAATTGCCACACTCACATGCATCTTGAATGGCAAATGCAGTCAGAAAAGTGCAACAGCAGGCTTGCTCTCTTCATAGCATGCTACTTGCTGTAAACACAGGTTTGATGTAAGATTCCACTAGAAATGTGATTCTTGAGAGAAACCGTAGTAGCAAAGCGGTTACTGTGTAATCCTTTGAACTGAACTTCATAATTAAAATAAAGTTGAAGGTGTCCAAGCTGTTTCAGAGACAGGCCATGTAATGCACCGGTCATGATGCGCACTGTACGAACGCGGTTCTTGGGTGAACGTGCGATTCTCTGAAAAATGATGGTTGTTTCCCACAAGATATGCTTATGTTTTAGCAAATTCTGCAATGCCCACAATGCCCTGTGCGTATTGCAAATGATCAATTAGCGGCCCCCTAATTATAATTAAGCAATATGCCCCGAGCGGTGGGGAAATTATCGACTCAGGTAATGTTCCAGGGCCCATAGTTATAGGCTCCTCTCTGCCCAAAACACACTCTCCTGGGATGTCTTGAGCTCATTCTAACAAGATATAATATCAAACTTTATTTCGATGCAATCTGCTGGGAATTCATGGTTTAATTACAACTGCAAATAATGGCTACTGGAGTAATGAAAACATCTGAACCAAGTATGCCTTCAACCACTTGATTCATATATCTTCCATGCACTGAAGTCCTCTCAAAAACAAGCTACGACAAAGCCAACAGTTTTGGCTTGAGGTTTTACATAGGCATTTGCCAGGTACTTCCGTCATATGCATGGGTAATCGCTTTATTTTCCAGCTGTTGCAATCATATGCATATGTTGTCTCCGGAGGATAGCTCAGGGCCAACGTGCTCGCCTTGGCAGCAAGACGACCCAGAGTACCACAGGTTCGATCGACGGTTCCACGCTTAGACACCTCTGAGTATTAAGCACCTTAAAAATAACCTATCATTTCATGCCCAACAGGGCAGTTTCTGGGAAATGCATGTCCCATGCCTACACAAAAGCCCAGGCTGTTGGCTTTGCCAATGCGTGTTGTATTGTTGGTGCAGTGCTATTTATGGGTGGTTTTGTTCCGTATAACAAACTGACGTATTGAATCACTCCGTGGTTGTAGATAAACTGTGGACCCAAGGAACATTCAAATGAACTTTGTATTCCTTTTATAAACTACGCACATACATGTCATCGTTATATGATATGAGCAGATTAGTTGAAGTTACATAAAAACGGTTCGGTTTGGGAGAGAGGCTCTCGTAAATAAGAGGTCCTTAATCCGATGGAGAGTGGCTGGACCTCTCCTTGAGGGTGAGGAGCCCCAGATGCGCCGCTAATAAGCGCGCGCAGCCATCCTTTACCGCGTCTGATTGGGGGCCCCTAGTCTGGCTAATCTCATAACAGCCACTTGGGAGGGAGTCTGAAAAGTGACTTTGCGCAAAGACAGATGGCGGGGAGATAATGCGCCTTATCTGTGAGCTAAAATGAATCTCATTTTACAAAATGTCAAGCACTTAACGCATCCAGAAGAGAATACACTGATAATTAATGTCCCAAATATAAAACAAAACAAAATTACACATGCCAGCAAACATTATATGCTTACGTGCGCAAAACAAATGCGCGCCCTCTGTCAACTTAAAGTCTAGCTCTGTTCGCGGCTTGTCTTGGGAAAGTGTGCATTGTGCATATGTCTGGCATTGCCCATGCACCATGAAGCGTGTCAGCTTGCTAACCGCAAGAAGTGCCCATGTAGCCTCTCCCCCCCCCCGCCATTCCTTCTACAGGCCCAGGCCCCTCGAGTGCGGCACTGGATTAATGTATTAGCATAGCTCATCACATTACCATCCTCACTTTCTTTCAAGGACACAGCGGCATAAGTGGACTGATGTCACCCAGAGAGCCCCAATAAATTAGCCGGCGCGTGGCAGGTGGACGCAGGTGTTAGATATACTATCAGAAAGGCCTCTGGGCGTGAATGCAAACAAACCTGGGGCTGCGCACGGCTCTCTCACATGGAAGCAAGTGGCACTGAAACCAATGCCCACTGCTCCCACATCAATAAGAAGGCAACAGTTAGTCCAGATCAGGTATTATTTTTCATAAATACATGGAAAAAGGTATATTCCTGAAGTCAGTATTGTGCCAAATTGCACAAGGCGTGTCCAACACCGGTCTGCAAGGGCTGTGATTATGCTAGTTTTTCAGGATAACCACAGATTATGTAAACAATCCCTTTTTAGCTGCACTGTATTTTATTTATTTGTAAGACGCCTATACCACAAATGGTGTTTCAAGGTGCCATAAGGCAAACCGGGGGGGGACGGGGGGGTGTGGGGGGGCGACGACAAGGGAAAAGACAACAATAACAGTCCTATTAGGCCTTGTGACATTCGGATTGTGCAAGTGCAGTAACAAGAAGTGCGAGGCAGAGGGGCGGGGGGAGTTCCGGTCTGCGGAAATGCAAATTGCTAGGATGGGAAGGGCAAAGAGGAGAGAGTGCAAGTGAAAGGGGTGTGTGGAGGAGGGGAGGAGGAGGGCCCAGGGGCTAGGCGAGTGCTAAGGGAGGCCTGGTGGGCAAGTGCCAGGGAACGCATGTGACGCGGGTCCATATGCTAAGTGCGAGGAAGGGGGAGGACTGGGTAGGGGGTTGCCGGCGTCCTGTAGAACTCAGAGGGAACCAGGCAGCCAGTCACTGCGCAAGACGGGAGCATTAGCAGGGCAGGGGGAGAGGGAAGCAAGAAGAGAAAATGAGGGTCTTGAGGAGCTTCCGGAACTTAAGGAGATCTGGCTCAAGCCTGAAAGGGGCAGGGAGACCATTCCAGAAGGAGTCTCCTGTGGAGGAGCGAGATCTACCCCCCACTCTATGCTTAGAGAAGCATCTGATCTGCAGAGAGTTGGAGCAAGAAGACCGAAGGGCTCTAGCAGGGAGGTGTTTAGAGAGAGCGAGTTGGATGTGGTGGGGTCCCAGGCCCCAGAAAGCTTTGTAGATGATGCAGAGAATCTTGAACTTGATCCTAGCAGCAACCGCGAGTCAGTGGAGAGATTATAGGGCTGGAGAGATGCTGTCCCTGGGCATGAGGCCAAGGATGAGTCTCGCAGTCCCATTCTGGATTAGTTGAAGGGGCAAGGGAGGATGAAGGAAGATTGAGGACGAGGCTGTTGCAGTAGTTCAGTCTATAGAGGACCAGAGCTCTTGAGACTGAGTTTCTAGAGGAAGGTGAGTTAAGGAAGAATGCCTCTGAGGCGGTGCAGCTGCTAGTGGGCCTTCTTGGTAAGTTCCGCGATGTATGGAAAGAAGGATAGAGAGAAGTCAAAAATAACACCAATGTGTTTTGCCTCACAGGAGGGTTAGGGAAAGGGACCCATAATGGTCAGCCAGATGGTAGGAGGGAAGGTGGGAGCAGTGGTCCCAATGAGAAGGATCTCAGCTTTACTGACATTAAGGCAGAGATCATTGGCAGCACACCATGCCTCAAGATCAGGAAAACAGTCAGGGATGAGAGAGGGGCAAGAGGAGGCAGTGGAGGGAATCTTGAAGGAGAGCTGCATGTCATCTGCATAACGCTGGAAGTGAGGAGAGAAGGAGGAGATCAGGTGGGCCAGAGGGGCAAGGTAGATATTGAAGAGCCATGGCGAGATGATAGTGCCTTGAGGGACACCGCAGGTGGCGAGTGTGATGGGGAAGATGAAAAAGGCCCAGTTGAACCTGGGAAGATCGGTCAGTGAGGAAAGAGGTCAATCAGTCCAGTGCCAGGTCCGTGATGCCAAGGGTGTCACAGAGCCCATTTATAAGGGTGGCATGATTGACTGTGTCGAGGGCAGAGGAAAGACCAGAATGCTAAGAATAGATGGGGAGTTGGAGTCGAGATTTGAGAGCAAGTCTTCATGGGTGTTCAGTAGAACAGTTTCCGTGCCTCGGACTGCTCTGAAGCCAGACTGGCGGTCGTGGAAACAACTAGTAGATTCGGGTGTTGGATCAATTGGGAGATGACCAGCTTCTCCAAGAGTTTGCCCAGGAAGGGGGCAATGTAGACAGGGTGTTAGTTAGCCATGCAGGAGGGGTCGGCAGAGGGCTTTCTGAGGAGAGGATGTGCTTGAGGGTTAGCGGGAAGGAGCCAGTGGCAAAGGAGTGATTACAGAAATCAGCCAAGGCTGGCACAAGGGAGACAATGTTGTCCTTGATAGTTCTTCAGGGGCAGGGGAGCACCTGTTTGGAGGAGACTTCCATAGAGGGGACTTGTCTAGAGACCTCATCCGGTGCTATGGGTGAGCAAGAGGAGAGTAGCAGAAAAGTGGAGAAGCGGGCCAAGGGAGGGCTGAGAGCTGGGGGAGGGTAGTAGAGGAGAGTGAGGACAGGATATCTTGATTTATGCTTAAGAAGTGGGAGGTTAAGTGAGGTGGAGAGGGCCAGGGATGGCAGGGGAGAAGTGAAGACTGCAGTAGGATTGGCAAGTTCCTTGCAGATTTTAAGAAGATTACCTGAGTTTTAAGTGGCCCCAGAGATGCAGGCTTGGATATGTGCCCTTTTCTTTGAGCGGATGGAGAGTCTATATTGCCATTGGAGCAGGTGGCAGGCCAATCTGTCTGAGGATAAGCCTGAAGCTGCCACTTCCGCTCAGCAACTCTGCACTGGCTTTTCAGAGAGGCTAGGTCGGAGTCATACCAGGTGTTGCTCTTGGAGGAAGGCTCCATGCGGATCCTCATGGCAGGGGCAAGGATGTCTAGGGTGTTGGTGATTGAAAGGTGAAGATTGGCAAAGGCAGAGTCAGTGTGGGAATCCATGGCAGGAGTGGGAGGGGGAATGAAAATGGCAGCAAAAGCAGAAACTGACACTCGCTTCATTGGCCGAATGACGGAGAAGGAGACTGGCAGTGCAGGCAGAGGCTTGGCAGAGGGACCTAAGAGATCCAGGTGAGAGGACAGGAGAGAATGGTCAGACCAGGAGAGAGGTGTAGTGAGAGGGTTGGAGATAGGGATGTCTGCTCAGATGAGAGCATCCAACGTATGTCCTGCTGAGTGTGGTGGACCAGAGGGTAGAATGGTGAGGGAAAGACTGTCACAGAGGCTGAAGAGTCCAGTAGCCGAATCAGCAGAGTTGAGGTGAATATTGAAGTCTCTGAGGAGGAGAAGCTTGGAGGTGGAGGCAAGAAGGGAAGAGGTGAGGTCAGACCACTACGAGAGGAAGAGGGAGTCCTGTAGATGGTGGTGAGGGTCAACGAGAGGGTTGAGAGAACAAAACCTTCAGATGAGGAATTCAAAGGAAGAGTAGATCTGAGTGGGAACGATAGTAGCACGGACCCATTCAGGCAAGATCAAGGCAACTCCGCCTCCAGGCTGGTTAGGGCTGGGCTTAGAGAGGATCTTGTAGCCCTCAGGGAGGAGTGTGTCAAAAGCAGTGACAGAGCTGTCAAATTTATGTTGTGTGAATATTTAGAAAATATGAGCTTTAATTGGCCTCTAAGAGCAGAGCTGTACAGGGTCAGACTGGGGCATAAAATAGTCTTGGGCTCCAAAAAAAAAGTGGCCCACAGTTGTAAATGACAATTAATTTCTTTTGTGACAGACTGAGAAGTACCGAAGGGGGATTTAAAAAAAAAAACATGATGCAAATTGTGCATTTTAAAGAATATTTATTCAGTAACACTGGCCAAAAATACTAGCCGCATGGTGAAGTAACTTATCAAATTGGCGCACATGGACCAAAAAAAGTGGCCCACTTTGACCAAAAAAACTGGCCCACACTAGCAAATAGTGTCTTTGGTTTGTGCATTGGGCCTATTGCCCTATAGGCAAGTCTGAGCCTGGAGCTGTATAGCACCCATGCTCTCAAAACCCACAGGAGCAGGGCCATGTGGAAGGCGGCCATGCGGCAGATTTCCAATCAAAAGAGCAAAGAAATCTACCAACCCGGCAGGACCTGAATTAAGAAAGAAATGTCGAATACGCGTTTTTGCCAATCCCTGCAGATCCTGTTGTGGGCTCCTAGGTGGTCACTAACTCTGGACAGAAGATTAGATCCGTAATCATTCACACAGTCTAGACCTCCACCGAAACTGTAAGGCAAGAAGGTGCCATATTAGAGATGCCGGATGTACAATAGGTGGGTCAGTTAGACTGCTGGCATGCTTTCGATCAATACTCTGGCAGGGTGTCTGACTCCAGTCAGTATAACTAAAACCAGAGTTCCCTCTGCACAGGAGTGGGGAGGGGTGAGGGAGGAGGGTAGTAACGGGAAATGTGGCGGAGAAGAAAGTAGTAAATGGAAATGTTTAAAAGGTGAACATTATTCACAAGAACAGTAGAACCCAGAAAACACACTGTTCATGGATATGGGTGCGAAAACACCCACCAAATCGATCTTGTGGGGCAAGCCAAATATCAGAAGCCTAAAATCCCGCCAGAACAACTGTGAGGGAATTGACTTGCGCAAAAAGCATCAGCAGGCCAGTCAGAATTGCTGAGAGTTCCACAGAGGTGAGGCAGGCCACAGAAGAGCCACTGATTCTCGAGATAGGTGGGTTGAGCAAAGTCCAAGCTCACACTTCCTGGTTCTCTGTGGGTTGTGTCTGGTTGTTAGGCAAAGGCACAGGGTTTATCCACATGGGGAGAGAGGGCAGAAGAGCTTGTGTTGTAACCACTAAGTGCATTCTACGTGTGCCTTGTTAACATTTCATTTCCTGTCTTCCATATTTAATCTTTAATTGTGCTAGTTTGCTGGAGTTCCTGAAATAAAGTCTGACTTCCAATTGGGGAACCTTTCTGAATCCCTTTCCACCCCTTTCTTCCTTCCAACCCCTCAAAAAACAAAAAAGAAGTACCTCTTTACGGCAATCGTTTGTCAGGCCCTTTGTGGTGTCTGTGTGAATGATTTCCCCTGAAATATCCCCTTTACACCCAAAAATAAAATAAAAACTTTGTTTTTCTTTCCCAATTACATTTTTATTAATTTTGACAAAAGCAAATCAAAACGCAACATCAACATACCTTACACGTGGGATGACGGGCCAGAGGTGGCAGGTGAGGGGTAAAAGGAAGTGAGCAGAAGGAAGATGGGGCCTGATGATTAAACAGATAATAAGGAGGAAGGGGGCAAGATGTGGATGAGAGGAGCCATCAGAGAAGGGGAGAAGGAGGAATAGGTTGACAAAGCTGATGGTGATGGTTTCCATTCTGCAGAGGGGGGAAGGCATGCCAGTGGAGGGGACAAAAGACAGGGTACTGTGGCAACCCTTTCTAGCCCAGGCATCTCCTGGGTGTGGCAGTACCTGATCATGCCTGAGAAGAAGGTATGGGACGCTGCACATGCAGGTCTGGGTAGGTTGTGCAATATGTCAGTGCAGCAGGGCAAGAAGAATGAGAACTATGTGTTGGGCATTTGCAATGTGTAAACACACTCAGGGGTGGCATAAACCCATGCATTATAGGCTTGTGCCATCTGTCAAATGCCCTCAAAGTAACCTCCTCAAGTGGTGTGGAGGAAGAATCTGTCGTTATGTTTGGAGAGGCAGGCCTTTCCCCAACCCTGATGTAGAGAACAGTGGCATTCAAAAGAGCCCCAACTATACCCAGCAAAACTGGCTGCAGCTATCAGAACTGTGTTGTCTCTGTTTACTCCCTGGCCCCGTGTGGTGGAATGGTTGGCTGTAAGGCAGCACGATCGCCTGTTCCAGCATGCAAGTCCATTCCCTGCACTGCAGGATATCGGTCAGATGGGGAAGCTGGAAGACACTGGCCTCCAATACGCTCTGGAGGCTCATCTACACACCCATTAGCACAACATCCCCACTGAATTGGATAAGGGGCGCGGTGACAAGAGTACCATATTTTTACATTGGCTACCAACCTACGCCAACTGGCTGCTCGTATGGCTCACCACTTTCCTCCTGGCACCCCATCATCTAGCACCCTCAATTGAAACTTTCTTCGACACCCTGACATCAAATACACTACCAACGTATTGACTTTCGATTCTGCTCTCCAATGTCATCGCTTACACTTGAAAGAGGCTCTGAAACATTCCAACAACATTTGTGCCCCACACAAGCACATCTCCCCAGCCTACACTGTTTATATCATGGCTGACATCTCACTGAAAATGCTCTTTGTTCCCGTGTTGGCCTATAACTTTGCTGAAAATATTGGGGGGGGGCATGACATCTGAAGAAAAGGCGCCCCAGACAAATAAATGGGGAGGGGACAAAATGGTGAGCCAAGAAAGTTGGGGGGGCAAACACCCCTGCCCCCCCGTAAAATTACGCCCATGGTTACCAGTTTATGTGGTAACTTTTACCCACCATCACCATGCGACCCTGAGAAAAATAATATGTACAGATTTCTCTCATCTCATGAAGCAACCTTTGAAGGCAGTACTTAAGCAGTAGAGAGAATTTAAGAATTTATCAAGTAGCCATCTACTGTGTAACCAGAAGATAACCCAAAATATTGACATTTAGATGACTCACAGGTAATGAAAAGAACCAAATATTTCTAATTTAGGCAGCTAGTCGATCTCTTGAAAGGCAACATTTGTATTTATTTGAAGAACAGTGATGTCAATTTCGAACTGAAATGACTTACAGTAACCCATGAACAGATTGCAGAGGCATTCCTGAAAAGGGTGTCTGTATAATAGTACAAAGATAAGACCCAGTTCATGAGGGCAAAAACATTGTGACACATGCCACGGACAAAACAAACAGAACAAAATATATTACAACACAGGTGACTTAAAAAAGTAACATTAACCAAAAGGGGAAATTGCTTCAAACTAAAGCAGAGTACTATTTAAATACACACATCACTGGAGTCAGGTATGGAGGATTGTGGCGAGGGCAGGGGGCTGGCTTTGATTGCTATGGGAAGTGGGTTCCAGTGGAGCAGGGTGAGTATAGAGAGAGAGCAGAAGCAAAAGGAGGCACAGGGAGGGTATCACATGGTGAGGTTGAGTGCAAAGGTGGATTGTTGTGAACTAGATGGTGAGCAAACTCAGATACAATCAGACAGGAAAGAAACCAGATAACTATCCAACCAAGTGCTGATCAATCACTTTCTTATCTGCTTTTTTTCTTTTTTTTAAGTGTAAACCATTAACATTGATTATCTTAGAACAATAAGATGAAGGACAGAAATCTTTAACTTAGTTACATATTTTACCCTGTTCATATGAAATAACTAACAATATTATCATCTGTCAAACCTATATATGTTTTCTTTAGTGACTCACAGTAGTGCCATCTGCCATCATTTCACTCAACGGCCACACTTTTCATTGTAGAACTTAAGCGAGCTTATTCTGGGCAGTGATTTAATCTTTACTTTTCTTTATATCTTTCTTGGTGTTCCTTCTCATCTTTAAACTTAATTTAAAAATCCCAAATTCATTCTTCATATATATTGGATTTTGTGTAACAGTCCAGTAAACAACGACGGTAACACAAAAAACAATATATAAAAAAGTGATATTGAAAGCCAAAGGATGATATAAGTCTTTGTAGGGCAGAGGTATAGAGGGTGGAGAGCAGAGGTCCATTGACTGATCCTTGGGGGGTCACCGATGGGCAGAAAGGTGGGGTCCGAGGTTTTTGAGTTTCAAGAGATTTTAAAGGAACGACCTTCCAGGTAGGAGGGATCCAGGTAAGAGGCTGACAGTGTCAAAAGTGTCAGAAAGGTCCAAAAGGATGAGTATAGAAGAGGGTTTGAAGTGGTAAGCTTTAGAGTGAAATGTATAGATATCTCCAAGACCATTATCCTCTAGGTACTTAGTGATACAGTCGAGGACCACCCACTCCGGGGCATTGCTAGGGGAGGGGCTGGGTGAGCTATAGCCCTGGGTCTTTTGGTTGTAGCCCCAGATAGATGCTCAGGGGCTACAACCAAGATGATAGCTAGCCCCGAGTCCCGACAGTCCCAACGTTAGCGTAGCCCCAGATCTTTTCCAGGCCTAGCAACACCCCTGCACCCACTCAAGAATCTTTGAATAATAGGTAAGGAAATAAACTCAGCTATAGTTTTCTGGGAGGTTTGGGTCAGTATAAGGTTTCTTGAATAGGGGTAAGGCAGATGCAGATATGAAGGAGGAAAGGAGGGGTCCAATGTAGAGAAAGAGGTTAAAGCACTCGGAGAGATAAGTGCAAGTGACTGACACAAAATGATTGACCATTTGGGGAGCAAACGGTCGATCAGAACGCAAGATAGGTTGGCACTGTGAAGGATAGGTTCCAATTCAATAGGAGAGCTAGAGGGGGAGTAGTTGAGTTTAGAAGAGGTAGCAGGAGTGCTGGTTGTCAGAAGAAGCACTGGGGTGTGAGAGAAAGGAGTTCTCTGAGAGTGTCACACATTTTAGGAATTTTACAGGAAAAGTAGCAAGAAAAGTCATTTGCAGAAAGGGAAGAGGCAAAGGATATTGGCTTGGGAGGTTTGAGCAAAGCTTGCAGGATAGATGCAAGTTTACAGGGGTGGTTTTGAAGGGTGGAAATCAGGTTTGTGAAGTTCGAGGTTCTGGCAGGGTACAGTGCAGAGGTTAGGGCAGCAAGTGGATCTTCACAGGCTAGGATTAGGGAAAGTGTCTGCAATTTTCACCAGTATTGTATGACCCAGACCTTTCTTTTTCAGGATCTCTATTGCAAAGGTGATACAAGGCTGAGGACAAGGGTGGGAAGGCGTGAATGAGCAGGATACGGTTGGTCAAATGAAGTCATAAGTGCATAGTGAAAATCAAAGAAAGTACGATCAATGGAAGAGACATGAATAGGGAAAAGAGACAGGAGTGAGGTACTCACAAGGTAAGGGGGAAGAAAGTCCTGCCTGACTTCCCTCTTAGTCATTGAAGATGCAGGCGTGAGGAGTAGAAGGTGGCGGAACTGAGGTATTAAAGTGTACAATGGAGTCGTCAGGGGAGGAGTGTGAATTAGAGAGAAAGACACGTTCAAGAGAGAGTGGGTAGGCTGGTCTTGGAGTGAGTCGAGGGAGTGGTCAGATAGGAGGGGTTAAGTTCTAGGCAGGTGGCTGGAGAGGGCTTGGGGAGGTTAGAGTTCCCCTGCATGCCAGTAGGGATGTCAGTAGAAAATTACTCAAGGAAAAGGGTCAGATCAGAGAAGAAGGTGTTGAGAGGAACAGGGGGTCGATAGAGAGCCAGAACAGTGAGAGGAGTAGGAAGGATGAGTTGAATAGTGGCATATTCAAACGAGGAAGAGTTGATGTTTGACATGGTAGAGGGGCATTGTTGGGGGCGTAATTGATAAGGAATCTCACACCACCACCTTTCTCAACAGGTCGGGGAGGGTAGAAAAAAAATTGTAGCAGGGTCAGTCTGGAGAGCTGCTAGTGCAGCAGAGACATGAAGGGAGGTGGAGCTTTCTGTGAGAGCAAGAAGGTAAAATTGAGTGTGATAATCATGAAATCATCATCACTTATTAGCAGTAGAGGTGCGCTTTCCCATTAAGGCTTGCCTTTGTAAATTATTATTGGCCAACCTGTATAATCCAACAGGGGCAGCTCTCAGAGAACAGCTGCAGGAGGAATTACAGGAGCTGTTAGTCACATGCTCTGATGACTCAGCAGACAAATATATTATTGTAGGCAGTGATTTTAACTGTCACTGCGGAGGTGGCGAGGGAACCTCAGCAAATCCCGTACTATCAGCTAAAAGCACTATGAAACAAAATAAATCAGATCAGAAGGGTACTCACTGGTTACATTCTTTTGATTGCTGGGAGCTGCAGATTTCTGAATGCTCGCTCTAAAAGTGACAGCCCAGGGGATTATACCTGGAGAAGGGGTGGAACATCTGCCACTCTCAACTACATATTCACCATCTATGAAATGGCCCTGAAGGTTGTCGACTTCCATGTTAGCTGCAATATACGGAGTCACCACGAGGCTCTGATCCTAAGTTTCAATGGCCCGGATATTAGCTTGCCATGGACTTCGGTGGGAGAGTTATTAACCAACCACTCTGCTACTCGAATAGTTTGGTCCGAGGAAAACATTAATAATGCTAAAAGAGCTATGCTCCGCATCACTTTGCCCATGTACCAGGCTTCTAAGCACATGTCCCAGAATGATGTCGAGGCTTGGGTAAAATCTTTCTTTGGCTCCCTTGCCACATCCAAAATCAGATTGGCAGTCAGTGATCATAAGCCATACACAATTTATGATAAAACGATTAGAGACACGAATCGCAAACTCCGGGCTGAGCTTCGGAGAACAAAATTGGTAAATCTTCCCTTAAATATGCACTTAGTTGAAGTAAGGAGATTAAAAAATGCATATCGCAATTGGCTTAAACAATGGAGATTTCCAGGGAAGAGACTCAGCTTGGCATCAGATGGTGACCACTCTCAGTAGAGGCAACTCCCGGAGTATCTGGGCCCTATTGGGGGAGGATGGGGGTGGTAGGGAGCTACCTTTGATCGACTCGATCGGAGCGCATGAGTGGGTCACTTTTCTCGCCAATCGTAATTTCAGTTGTCCTATGCCTCAGGTGAAATTGGCAGAACTAAAGCCTTTACATGCTCCCTTTGCTGTCAGTAAAGAAATTATAATTAACAAGATAAATAATCTTAAATCCTCAAGAGCACCTGGTCCTAATGTATTAGCCAATGTGATCTTGAAGCACAATCCTCCTTTTTGGGCCTCCTTATTAAAATTCTGTTCTCTTAATACCCGTAGTAACTACCGTCTCCTCTCGATGCTGGATTGCTCGGGGAAGCTCTTTGCATCACTACTCCTGAATGAACTGCAGGGGTGGGTGGAGCGCAAAGGCATCCTAGATCAATTCCAGTGTGGGTTCAGACCATATCATTCTACATCTCATAACCTCCTAGTGATGGATCTTCTGATAACTCAGGCACATGACATTAACAATCCTCCACTATACGCATTGTTCATAGCTTCAAAGCGGCATTCAACACAGTATGTAGGGAGCGACTGTGGTATAAGCTGGAGATTTTGGGGTGTTCCCCTGAAATTCTGTTCTATCTATAATTGCTCCACCAAAATAATACTGTCTCTTTGAGATTGGATACCCAGGGTTCTATGACTGAGCAGGTAGAGCAGAACAGAGGTGTAAAGCAGGGATGCGTAACTGCATCCTTGTGGTATAATCTGTTCATGTCAGATCTTCCTGCTTTTCTGATGTTGATCCATAATTGCACACCTAAAATTGGTAATTCACACTGTAGGGTTCAGGCCTACACGGATGACCTAGTGATATTAGATCACACTTTCAGCGGTTTCCAGCGTTCGGCAGAAGCGCTTTGGGCATTTGCAAATATGAATGGCCTGACCAGTAATAGACGGAAAACATCAGTGATGCACTTTTCCACAAAACATGTGGCTAGACCTGGTTTATATGTACAGGGTATCAAAATTCTATATGCCCCAGTATATAAATACTTGAGGGTGGAACCTGATGCATCCCTAGGATAGAAGACCTGCATTGAGACGCGTAAAAGTAAGGCGGCACAATTGATGGCACTTATTTGGCAGTTTAACAAGAAAAGGGGAGGATACTCCCCGTTTGGTACTAGAAAAGTGTATATACAATGCCTGGTTCTGGCTGTGACATACGGATTGGAGTCTTTAATGGGAATGGATATGAAATGGCTCCAACTGCTGGCGGGAAGGTTCTGGAGAAAGGTATTGGGATTACCCAAGTGTGTGCCCATGGATAAACTTAGACTAGAATTGGGCATTATGTCACTAAAATCGGTGGTCTTAAAAAAGCGAGCTTTAATGTATGTAAAAATTATGAATGGCTCTTCCAACCTGCTATTGATAAGTATGGCCCTTACTGAGGGTGAAACTCTGGAGGGATTGCTCTTTGGTAACAGTAGTAACATCCTTTTTCAGGAACTTGGATGGCTGCCTAAGTGGGGAGGAGACCCCTGAGGTATGAGGCACTCATTACGTAGACATATTGAATTATGGGATTGGAATATGAATATCTCACATGTGAGCCTTTTGAAGAGTTATACGTTCATTGTTGATGTATTATTCACATTTAAGAAAGTTCACCCCTACCTGATCCTGTGTCCCTCTCGCCTACTGAGAGGATTCATACTACTCCTGCGGATTAACCACCTACATGTATTAAGCGTGAAGGGTCCATCTCTCTCCTTAAAACATTTCTGAGCGGCTTTGCCATATTTGTTTCAATAAATCACAACTTGAGAAAGCATGTTCTAACTGAGTGACCCAGCCTTGGGGCAGTATACATGTACCATCTAAGTAAATATGTGCATCAAGGGTACACGATAAAGGAGTTCTCCTTTTGGAGACAATGGGCCTCATTACGGGTTTGGAGGTAGCCATGCCGTCATTACCGGCATGGCTACCTCCAAACTGGTGTCTGGGTCCGGGTCCCGAAAAAAGGGAATTACTGGGCCATTCCAACTTTTGCTTGTCCGGTAATTCCGGTTTTCGGGACCCAGACCCGGTACGTCCCCATTCCCATTTGAGCCCCCATAGGGCTTAATGGGAATGGGGAGGATGCTAACAATGGACCCGTTAATGATAGGTCCGTTGTTAGCATCCTGGTCTGCTCGTGGGTGCCGGTATGCACGTCTGGCCAGACCAGACGTGCATACTGCCACCCGCGAGCAAACTCGTAATGTGGCAGCCCAGTATGAACGGTGCCGGTACATTACCGGCACCGTTCATACCACGGCCGCCAGGGCCGCCAGGGTCGTAATGAGGCCCAATGTCTTAACACCAAAAACAAAGGGCTACACATGGTGTTATACAGGATATGGAGATTAGTGGAAAAGTGTATTACTCCCGTGGAATAGTAACCTCGGTCTTTAGCAAGAGGCCCTCACTTTAGCAAGTGAGCTTCACTCTGAGTTGTTACCTTGAATATAGCACCTGTTTATGAGAATATTGTAGAGCTGATGGTTGACCTTAGTTGGCTATAGCAAATTGTTTTGAATGCTTTTCTTTTGGAAACCTTCCAGAGTTTTCTGCAAATATTTTAAGTTGGTTAAGTGCTATGCTTATTATATTTACTTATTTACGTATACTTATATGATGTTCGTATGTTCTATATGTCCCATGAATTTTATGGTTGAATGTAACGGATGTTAAAGTAAGTTTAAATGGAATGATTGATTCATGAAATGTATAATTGAATATCATTTGAATAATTGAATAATTTAGTGAATGCATTATTTTGTTTTTAGTTTCTTCTAAATTTTATTATGTGTAAAGTGTTATGTTAAAACTGTATCACATTAAATAAATAAATAAAGTTGACTGTGATAAGAGTCAAATTGGTCATTGATGTAGGAAGACTTTTTGCAGAGAGATTGTGAATTTCAGAGCCCAAGTGAAAACCTGGTAGGAGGTGGGGCAGAGGAGCAGATGTTGTACATTAGGCCATGGTGATGAATGAAGCTGGAGATACTCAGAGCACGGGAGTGCCTTATTTGAGGGATGTGGGCGCAGAAGGGAATGAGGAAGATGGGGATGCCAGAGAGCGATGCAGAAGTTACACCAAGTTGAGGCTGAAGGCTATGAGAGAAGGAAAGGAGACGAGTAAATAGAAGGAGAAATGGTGCGAAGTCAAGATGCATGATGAAGGGTAGAAGAAGTAGGCAAATGCAGACAATTTGCATTCTAGTAATTCCTATACATCTTCGGCCTCTCCTTCAATTCAATCTGATCATGTTTTCATCTATCACTTAATTTAAGCCTATTCTTTCAAATGTTGGATAACCTCATGCCTCTGACTTCAGAAGACGGATCCTGAATTCAAACCATGTGTCTTGATTTAGACTATTTTGTGCAAACCACGCGAATGCCTGAATCAACCACAAATTCGGAATAGCCGGTTTCTGTAAAAAATTACAAAAGTCAGGTGAGTTAGGTTATGTTTGTTTTAGGTCAGTGAAATTGTGAAGCAAATCGCAATACTAGAACTCCCACAGAGTGGTAGATAGAATAGTGATTAACCATTTTTCATTAGAGGAGTAATTTAGCACTGGGACTCTCTCACAGGCTGGGTGTGTGCTCATTAGTAGGAAAGGAACAATGAACTGTTCAGGACGTCGTGCATTTCTATTATGACGGTCTGTAAACTGACTTATTTTGTTCCAAAATGGATTATTGCTAGAGTTAGGAGTTCATTTTCCAAATATTCAAATATGTTGTCACTTTCAATTTTTTTAATTGTTTTTACAAATGCTTTCACCACACTTTAGGTGCATGCTAGTTTGTCAGTGACCTGAGGGTGGCAGTTTCGTAATGTTATGCACATGTGTTTTTACTGTTATATGCTCTGTTTTATGAAGAGCGCAAGAGGTACTGACTCGACTGAGTCACATCTCCTGTGTTCCTTGATTGAGTCATTATGTGGTTGTGTGTCCATTGTAGTGTTGTGAAGTCTAGATTGTTTTCCAGAACTTGGTTGACAGAAATGAGAAGGAAGATCCTCTGTGAAGTTTCCAGTTGAAACATGCCACATGCACGAAGGATGGGTTACCAGTTCGAAGCAGTGTTGTCAGCTGGTAGAGGATGGATTTCCTCTTGGTGGATTCTGGACTCCTGCGCTGGAAAGAGCAGTGGGAAATACAAAGGGTTTTTAGTTGTATCCTAGGTTTTACCAGTGGAGTCTTCGGAGTGCTGGTGTGATGTATTACTGTCTTTGAAGCCTCAGAAGTAGTCACATAAAGAATTTTCAGCTCCTTGGAGATGGTTTAGGAGGTTTTCTGGTTGGTTTAGGTAAGGGCTGTTGACGTAGTTTAGTCTGGATTTTACTAGAGTGATAACTGTTTTGGTTCTGCATAGGAAGATCAGGAATTACATTATACGCAAGATAGTTTTAAGTTGGAAAACACAACTTTTTACTGTGACTTCTACCTGTGGTTTGGGTGCTGTCCATGTAGTCATAGGTTTATAAACTTTGCAGTAAAACTGTGGGCAGGTCCCCATTTCGTCAGGCTAGGGGACTGAAGTGGGTTGAATTTGAGAACAAGGTTTCCTCTAGAAAGGTGTCACACTCGCTTGCCACCTAGGAATGAGCTAATGTTGTGGTAATTGGGGATAACTAGCACTTCAGAAGTACTATTAGTACGTATGGGGCACAAAGGCTAAAGATTGTTTAAATGCAATACTTTAGAGGTGGATTGAATTATGACTATGTTCACCCCCTGAATTTTCTGCTGGTTCAATGACCAAACCGGGGAGTGGATGAACAATCGTTTCTCACAGTTTTGGAAACGATGTCCCACATTCCTTCACTTGTAGCTCTAATAGAATGAATTAAACTACCTAGCAATAAATATATGTTATCCGTGCCAATTTTGAGATGTGACAAATTCATCAAGAATAATTAGGCCAATAGTCAGCTGCTGTAGGGAGCATCAAAATGAATAAATTAACAGCAACACCCAAATAAATCGGAATTAAGAAACTACAAGTAGGGTTGATTTTAAAGAAAAGTACCTGATCTTTGCTGGGTATTTTTTGCATGTAGGAAAAGGGATGGCTGTGAAGTACGCTGTTCATATGTGCTGAATTTCTCACAACCTAACCATCAACCTAACCGTCAATACACCAGTTGACCACTCTCCTTCCGCTCTCCGGAGGAGAGCTCAGGGACAACGTGCTTGCCTTGGAAGCAAGACGACACAGAGCAACACAGGTTACATTCCCGGTTCCGCGCTTAGAAACCTCTGGGTATTAAGCGTGTTATAAATAACCAATCATATCATTTCATAAGAACATCTCAGACTAATGTTAAGACATTGAACTGATATAACACATTTCTCTATGACTATCAACAATGAACTAATTCTCTGCCAGAACTGTCCTCTAAAATGCACCACCATAGGAATGAATGAGTGCATGAGTATAGGATTCATAAGAAAATCCTCATCCGCCTCTTCTCATGTTACTCCATGATCCCTCAAGTCATTATAATGGTCATCACCTGTGTCCATCCTCTTTGTTCTCCAGTATCCACTTTTACATTCGTCTGCTGCCTACACATACTAAAAAAGTCCCTATGTACAGCATAACTGCACATTGTGGCAGCATCAATGTATGTGTCTACATATGTGAGAGCGGGCCTGCTCAGACATGGGTCCCTTGCTTCCTGCACCATAGGGAACCAAGCTGCACCTGAGTGTTGAGGCCCAACACGCCTGAAACTTGCCTGGGGTTGCTTGTGTTTCTGTGCAGAGGGGACCTGGCTTAACAGTTCAGGCTGGGCTGCTCCATTTGTAACCCCCAAATAAAAAAATACAAAATTCAGTGACTTTTTTCCGATTGATTTTTTCATTAAAAAAACCCATCAGAAAAAAAATGTTTTCGGTAAAATCCCAGTGAACCATTGAATAGCCTCGTTTAATGTGATGTATATGCCATTTTTCCGTGAATACTTTCCTACTGACTAATTTGTGTTTTGTTGAGTTCCTCATCCATTAATTGAAAAGCCAAAGAGAACGAATTACATTCTGCCCAAACACGGACGGAAGTACGTTGCATTCTTCACCTTCCGAGTAGGATAGCAATCATCAGACCTGACTCCCTGCTGTCAATTACTATCACCATCACCTGCACTGGTAACAAATACATTTTGTTTGTATCCGGAACCTGTAGGTGCACAGATTTAGTCACTCGCACACACTCCTTTGTATCTACCCATTTTCAAACCTTACTCTGAGCATCTAGGCAGCTGAAATATGGCCAACCCATAGTAACTATTAACCCAATATCCTGCAAAGCCTTCTTATTATATGAACTTATTGAAAAAGAGGCATCAAACTTTGTGTAAAAGTGTTGCTGTCTCATAAAAGAGACCTCTAACAATACCTTTTTCAAAAAGTTGGCTTGAGGAAGCAGTGTTTTTGAGCCATTTGAGAGGGAGGATAGCACAGGGGCAATGCGCTGGTCTTGGAAGCAAGACCACAGAGAGCAACAGAGGTTTGAATCTTGGATCCGCGCTTAGAAACCGAACTCAGGTATCGTATGAGGTGCGTTATAAAAAACTATTAAATAAATAGCACACTCCATATTTATTTTATTTCAATAATGTGATTTGGTTGCATTATAGAAACCTTACACAGATACAACAATAAACATACACAATTCTTAAAAAACAATAACAAAATGAATTAATACTTAACATGTAAAAAGGAATAAAGGTCTGACCACAGCAGCTGCAGTCCAGGACTGACTCAACAGTCCAATATTACATCATAAGAGGCCTTCCCTCATTCCGCAATACTTAAAAGATCCTTTCTTAAAAATGCAAGGCCACCCACACAAACCCAGACCTATGCTAAAAAATCCAGGAGGGCAACAGAACAAGAAATGTGTGCAGGTTTCATTAGATTTCTCCATAAAACCTCCGGGAAGGACTTTTGAAGTCGAGTTAATGAATTGACTAAAACAAGGAAGCCTTTTAGGAAGTAAATCAAGACATTTTAAAACTAAATGATACAGAGACTCTGGCACGTCTTACATACTCGATAAGAAAAATCCATGAGCCTAGTACAGGGGCCCACCACTTCCAACGTTGGATAACAGTTCTTTCTGAACCTCAGATGTTTATCCCTGAATTCACGAGATGGGGACTTTACAATATATGGTTGAGGACAAGTCAGTAAGGCAGTCAATGCCATGCAAGAGACATGGCCTCTAAATAATTTCAAGTCTTTAAGGTGCTCAAACTCTTCATCTTAATCCAGAGCGATTCATCTGGCCTTTATACTGGCCAAGACCAATTCCCTTTCCCGGGTTTTCAATTTGGCCCATAAGCATTTCCTGGGTTTCAGGATGTGCATTTGACAGAATACTTAATTCTGTATAACTCTTTCATTAGCTTTAAAGATCTCCAGCCAAAATGTAGACAGGTTAATGTGACCTATTATGAAAAGAAACTGGAAGGCTCATCCTCCTACACACTCCAGAAACAAACAAATCCAGAAACATAAGGGTTGGTGATGGGGAGGATTCGTAGGGTACAGAGAAAGGAAGAGAAAAGCTACATTTAGTCCATATTTTTTATTATTTTTTGTTGCCAGAATGGCACACACGCCTTTACATTTCAAAAGAATACAAAATTGGTCAGTTTTATATTAATGTCTTGCCTGCCCCTATATCTTATCTTGTTGCCACTTGTCAGTTTCTGGGTTCAATCCCTTCAAAACATAATAGTTATAGGTTTAATGGGCATTTTCGTTAGGTTCGGTAAGTGCATTGTGCATTACACCGCCAAGTCTTATTTGCCCAGCGTGCTTGTTTGCCTTAAACTCACTTGGTTGTAAGTTCATATATTGTTTCACTTGTTGCCTGAGGATCGTTATTTTTATGCGTTTAACTAATATTTAGTCACAACATTTCTGCCGCATTGCCGTGAGATTCGCAGAGAAACTTACTAGTTCAAATATACACTTAATATTAAGTTAGCTGTTTCCTGCCGCATTGCCGTACAAGTTACGGAGGATCACGCATTTTAATTATAGGAAAAAACAGCTTGAATAGAAATTGAATTTGATGTTCAGATGCTACGGAGTGCATGTTTAATCTTGTCTACGCGATAGAAGAAGCTGTACTTTGTAGATGGTCTCTTACCTTCAATCGTTTTCATTCTGCGTTCAATTGCGCGCTTTCATTCCTCGAAGGGGCACCGAATGGCTTCTACCCGAGTTATATTGTTATGGTCTGGTCGTCATGGTAGTAGACTCACCAGAGTCCTTTTTCACTTGCTATTAGCTCTAGTGACGCTTTTGGTCGCGGCAGCCATCTTTTGGGATTAAGGAAGCTGCATTCTTACAGAAATGTGGTTCACTCAGCCCGATTCATAGATATTTACAGAAATGTACGATGGTAAATAAACAATTGCTAAGAGATTGCCATTCTGGCAACAAAAAATAAACAAAAATATGGACTAAATGTACCTTTTCTCTTCCTTTCTCTGTACCCTACGAATCCTCCCCATCACCAACCCTTATGTTTCTGGATTTGTTATTTTTTATTTATTTTTTATTTTACTTTGTTTTTCATTTATTGTTAATTTATAACCATTGTCTATACAAATGTTCTAATCTGATTATTCCTTATAACGCATACAATAATGGTGACTCTTCATTTTTTGATGTTTTCTTGGAATGTTTCTTATTGAATTAATTGCTTGTTGGCTGTTACCAACATCAAATGTTTGACAACAGATTGCATTAACTAATCAGTAAAGAGGCCCTGATTTGAAAAAGGCTTTAAGGAAATCCGAAACACGTGTCATCAAGGAGGGCAAATTTGTTAAAAGAACAATTTGGTTTTGCAACCTACATCTGCCGCTGTTTTTTATCTGGGTTTCTCTCTCAACTAACTTTTAAGAGTGTTTTTTTTGGCTTTTTTAAACCGCAACCCAGCAAGACATGACTCGTAGTAATATTTTCATCAAAAAACATAGTTGTTCATCAAAAACATGTCTCCTTGATAGACCTGACCTTTGAAGCCAACACTTCCTAAAATATAAATGTACATCAATACATGACCTACTAGTGTGACAGCCTGTCTCTCTGTAACACCCGAGGCCACCCCGGCATGGTTCTGGGTCGATGCAAGTCTTTCTTCGTTTGTTCTCCCATACCTTCCTCTGCATTCATTCTGCACACGGGAAACATTCTTGGCTCAGCCTTACCAGATCGCCCTCTGAATCACATCGGAAGGGAATTCATTTGGACTTTTTGTTAAAAGCCCCTGCAACTCCTTCGCGAATCTCAGGGCCAATGCGCGTGCAAGACTGGGCTTCATGTAATATCACCACCTAAATAGTAACTGCTTCAATTAACATTTGCTTGCCAATATGTACAGCACTCGATCTTTCTCTTTTCTTTTGACCAAGAGACCAACAACTACACAGACATCTAAACATTCACTATCAATCATCCTATGTTTTTTTCCATATATGTTGTAAGGTATGTTTGTATTATTTACTCCTTGACTTTTTCCGCTTACCTTTTCCTGCGCACCTTTGCCCAGTTTCCTTTTCACCTGAAAGACTACAGCCTGGCTGTCACCTTGGACAGGGGTCCACACAGACAAGGTTCCACACTGTAAGGCTACTAAATGGGTGATGTGCACATTATAAACACAACATACCAGTCAGCAAACATATGTGTCATATTAGCATCTTAATTGCCACTTCGTTTGCAAAGAATCGTATCTCCTCTGTTAAACCTATAAATATTATTTGGAGCGTGATACTAGTTTTGAATCATGTGGAAATGCATTCTACAGTATGTCAATTATTTTAATATAATCAGCATTAATCTTCTCAAAATGTATACACGTCTCTAATGCCCTGATTGATTCATTAGTCCACACAATCAAAAAAGTATCCAGGTCCCATTTTGAATTCCCTAAAAGAGTATAAAGTTGGGACAAGCACGTTCTCATAAATGGCAGCCTAAATTAAGTTTGTAGTGTGTTACTTTTTGTTGCAAATTTAGCCAAAAGACTGAATCTTGAAGTACATTAATAAAGAAGTCCCGAATGTCAGTAGCCTTGGCCATACTTTGAAGCTGATAAAATTATCCTCCTTGTCAAATAGTTGGCCTCGGTGTTGAAAGGGGAATTCGTTGAATGGACATTTTGCAAATATCTCTGGAAATTTTAAACATCTACACCTAGGAGTAAAGTAAGATATCATATGACGTTTACTCATCTTCTTAGCTTCTGTCCATATCGTTAGAATATCTAAAATCAATCTAATTCAAACTTGAATAGTTTTTAGCATACAAACTCATAAGGTTGATAGGGTGATAAGAATTACATATTTGATGGGTTTTATCTTTTTATTTTTACATTGATGTTTTTGTAGCACCCCAAGTCAGTGGGTACAACCTGATTTTTGATCCCCCAATAAAGTACTTTTAAGATCACCCCAGAAGATGTTACACATTGTGTTGGGAAAGCCATTAGGTCTTGCTGTTTGGCCATTTTTATTCTCCTAAAGACCGAGTACATTTCTCATAAGGAAATCAGTTGCTTCAGAGTTCATATCAGTAGAATCCTATTCAGACAGTGTGCCTTTCTGCTGTTAACTTTCACATTTTCTTTGCTCTTGTGTTCACTGCTCCTTATCAAAGCATTTGTAAAAGTCCTTAAACATTTTAGCAATATCTGGCTACACTTTCCATTCCCTGTGTTGGGCAGTTTGGACCTTGCCTGGCTTATCTGAAGTTGTTTATTGACTAATTCTAGAACAAGCCAATAAATCTTCTAGCATGAGGAATATACTCTTTTTGAGTGAGGTTTGCTTTTGAGCAATCAGCAGACTAGAGCGATATTCTTCTCGTGGGATCCTTGGTGTTTCAAGCTTTATATTCTTCTTCTAAGCTACCCCTTTCTGGGGCCTCAAATTTCGTTGTATACATTTGTGTTTGATTCTAATCATGCATTCTGTGGTCATTCACTACCATATATGTTACAGGGTCCGTCCTGCTCCCTCTTACAAATGCCCTGCTTCACCGCACACTAAGCAACACACCGAAATAAGCACATGGGAGACCAGGGGTAGAAAGGTATTTGCATATATTGAAAGCATATATCCAAACCGCCTGGGTGGACTGCTCTGCTCACCCCAGGACGGTTGCATACTTATATACAGATTAAGGTGGCTGCTCCAGTCCTTATCACATTACTCATGTCACATGGGATGCCCGCGGGCTGCATCCAGGCCCATGTACGGCATGTAGGTATGTAAGACTTAATCAGAGCACAAGCGATAAAAGTGTCCAAGTTCTTATAATGGATGTTTTCCCGTGCGCGGGGCAGTGTGGCCTTGGGTTCTGGGTACAGCTTGTTAGGCATGCGCAGCATGTACTTCTCGCAGAAATGGTTTCCCATGACTGGAGGCATGTCTGTCACGCATTTCACAGCGGCTGTGACCTTGCTGGCACCAGCTCAGACCTTCTCCTGTGCAGGGCTTCAGAGAAAACAGATGAACACATAGTTAGATCTCGTAAGATTCGCCCACCTTTCTTTCTTTTCTCATTCTATAAGCGTTGTCTAACATTTTGCATTTTTACATTTTCCATACCTTTTCTACCTACACATTTTATAAGAGCAATAATGCAATATATACATATCAACAGTATTACCAAGACCATGATGCCTGCTGCAATTTTGTGTCCTAGCACCCCCATAGGCCCTGTTTGCCATGCCCACCAGTCAATTGCTCCACTGCCATCCAAAGTGATGTGGTGGTATATTTTTGCCTGTTTTATCACTGTGATGTCTTTAGCTATGAGCCCGTCTTCCTCAGGTACACACAACATGAATTATTAAAAGTTGTGCATACTCCTCTGTGGGCTAACAGTAAATCAAGTGCCATCCTATTCTGCATAGCAGTTGCACCTATGCTATGTATCTCTTTCTGCATGTGGCCTAATGTATCTTCTGTAGCATTATCAAAGAACTCTAATGAAGCAGATATATTCACTATGGCCCTTTCTAGCTCATATATTGCCAGTGATGGGATCAGTATTCTGACAAATTGGTGGAACCCTGTGTTATGTACCACCAGTGGGTTTTCCCCATTGTCCCTTTTAGTCCTATATAACCCTTTATTTAGTACCATAATGGTCACGTTTGGTCGCAAATGTCCTATGGTGCAGACCCCCTCCCACTGTCTGGGCAAAGTTTTGTAGGCCCGCCCTCCACAGAGCCAATACACCCCTGGTGTGTATAGGTGTATTTGGTAGCTATTTCCATTATACAGTAACCCATTGTATATCGCAAGGCCAACAAAGTAGCTTTTCTAGTTTCTACCCCCTGTGTTCTTACATCTACAATCATCTGGTTGTACTATGCGTCCCCTTGCATCCAATATTTCCCTGTGTATGTCATAGCTAGTCACATTTGGTTCTTTGCGCCCTTATTCATCATAACAGGTGTATATTACTCTTTTAATTCCATAGATGTAGCATTTTCTTGTGTCTATCGTGATTGTCCTGGCACAGTGCTTGTATCTTCCCACTGCATAATCCTGTGGTTACGCTCCTCCCCCATCCCCAGATTTAATGCAAAATATTACAGCTAGTGATTCCTGAAATGTAAATGAAGGTACAGCCCATCCCGTTTCATCCTTTCTAGTACCCGCCCTCACATCCCCCACCCATTTTTCCATAGTAAATAGCTCTGCCACCAGTGGTGTCCCTTGTTGTGTATGCGTGGGGAACTGTGAACATAACCAACAGTTTGATATGTTGAATGTATCCGCCACTGCCTGTGATATATTGAAGAATCCGTTCATCCGCCATTTTGCTGCGGCGATCGATAGTAGTGAGAACATGGGCCACATACAGAGGCGCATCTGGAAGACATAAAAACACATATTTATCCAGATACTTTTGCTGTACCCGTCTTGGTCCATGCTTTTCTCACTTTCTTTACGCCCTCCTTCCTGACCCTTTCGTGCTCATTGTTCTCCATGTATTCTCTTCCCTTTTTCACGCTCTTCAGTTGGCTGAGGTGTCTCATAACTAAACCTTCACTGTCCCATTGGTCAATGCAGTATACTACGTTACTTATTCTGTCTGTTACTATGTATGGTTCTTTCCACTTACGTTGACTCTTTGCAGTTCTACCCTTATTGCGTAGCATCACTGTGTCCCCTATGTGTAGTACCATTTCCTTTCTTGTTTTGTTGTGTTTCCTTGCTGTGTCAATCTCTGTTAGTGCCTGTGTTTCTATTGTCATTTTGCAGATGCCCTGTAGTCTGTTTACCAATGATGATATGTAATCTGCATCTAAAACTTCATAATCTTTGGGTGCCCCAGTTGTCAGTGGCAGAATAGTATTCCCTTCTTCACAGAACCTCTCTGCTATACAGATTGCACCCTCAATGGTCAACGAATACTCCTATTTTGCAAGCAGAGGTGAGAGTGAGTTCTCGGTATTAAAGTTCCTCTATGGTTGTTCTTTTAGCATCCATGCATTTGGAGTGCCATCTCATGTTTAGCACCATCCTTGCAGTTTCAGTATAATCTTTCTGACTTGCAACACCACAGAATAAATGTACATCAATACATGACCTACTAGTGTGACACATGGTTCTGGGTCGATGTAAGTCTTTCTTTGTTCGTTCTCCCATACCTTCCCCCACATTCCTTCTACACATAGGATAGGAAAAATTCTTGGCTCAGCCTTACCAGATCGCTCTCTGAATCACATCAGAAGGGAATTCAATTTGACTTTTTGTTAAAAGCCCCTGCAACTCTTTCCCACTCTTGAGCGAACCTCAAGGCCAAAGCGCATGCAAGACTGGGCTTCATGTAATATCACCACCTCAACAGTAACTGCTTCAATGAACATTTGCTTGCCAATATGTACAGCACCCGATCTTTTTCTTTTCTTTTGACCAAGAGACCAACAACTACACAGACATCTAAACATTCACTATCAATCATCCTATGTTTTCTTTCCATGTATGTTGTGAGCTATGTTTGTATTATTTGCTCCTTGACTTTCTCGTGTCACCTTTGCCCCGTTTCCTTTTCATCCGAAAGACTACAGCCTGGCTGTCACCTTCGGCAGGGGTCCACACAGACAAGGTTCCACACTGTAAGACTACTAAATGGGTGATGTGCACATTATAAACACAACATACCAGTCAGCAAACATATGTGTCATATTAGCATCTTAATTGCCACTTTGTTTGCAAACCATTGTATCTCCTCTGTTAAACCTATCAATATTATTTGGAGCGTGATACAAGTTTTGAATCATGTGGAAATGTAGTCTACAGTATGTCAATTCTGTTAATGTAGTCAGCATTAATCTTCTCAAAATGTATACACGTCTCTAATACCATGGTTGATTCTTTGGTCCACGCAATCTAAAAAGTATCCAGGTCCCATTTTGAATTCCCTAAAAGAGTATAAGGTTGGGACAAGCAAGTTCTCATGAATGGCTGCCTAAATTAAGTTTTCAGAGTGTTACTTTTCATTGCAAATTTAGCCAAAAGACTGAATCTTGAAGTACAGTAATAAAGAAGCCCCGAATGGCAGTAGCCTTGGCCGTACTTTGAAGCTGATAAAATGATCCTCCTTGTCAATCAGTTGGCCTTGGTGTTGAAAGGTGAATTTGTTGAATGGATTTGTTGCAAATATCTCTGGAAATTTTAAACACTCACATCTAGGAGTAAAGTAAGATATCATATGATGTTTACTGATGGTCTTAGCTTCTGTCTATATCGTTAGAATATCTAAAATCAATCTAATTCAAACTTGAATAGTTTTTAGCATCCAAACTCATAAAGTTGATAGGGTGATAAGAATTACGTATTTGATGGGTTTTATCTTTTTTTTATTTACGTTGATGTGTTTGTATCGCCCCAAGTCAGTGGTACAACCTGATTTTTGATCCCCCAATAAAGTACTTTTAGGGAAAGCCATTAGGTCTTGCTGTTTGGCCATTTTTATTCTCCTAAAGATCGAGTACATTTCTCATAAGGAAATCAGTTGCTTCAGAGATCATATCAGTAGAATCCTATTCAGACAGTGTGCCTTTCTGCTGTTAACTATCACATTTTCTTTGCTCTTGTGTTCACTGCTCCTTATCAAAGTGTTTGTAAAAGTCCTTAAACATTTTAGCAATATCTGGCAACGCTTTCCATTCCCTGTGTTGGGCAGTCTGGACCTTGCCTGGCTTATCTGAAGTTGCTTATTGACTAACTCTAGAGCAAGCCAATACATCTTCCAGCATATGGAATATACTCTTTTTGAGTGAGGTTTGCTTTTGAGCAATCAGCAGACTAGAGCGATATTCTTCTTGTGGGATCGTTGGTGTTTCACGCTTTATATTCTGCTTCTAAGCTACCCCTTTCTGGGGCCTCAAATTTCGTTGTATACATTTGTGTTTGATTCTAATTGTGCATTCTGTGGTCATTCCTTACCATATGTTCCATCCAATCTGGGAGGCTATCTAAGCTAGTTGACTCCCAATTGCATTCTTCAATTATTTAATTGGTTTACAGAGGTATTCAATTAAGTCTAGATCATGCCAAGCTAACTTGTACATGACACTTCTAAATTCCTACCTTATAATGTGGTTGCGTATGAACCCACTGCAAACACACATTATTTTAAATGTTTCTTGCCGTTTTCTCACAGTCAACTAAATATCTTATCAGGGATTCCGATATTAAGAAATCATCAATTTGGAAGAATGATTTATCCTTACTAGAGTCAAATTTGAAACTGGGTTAAATTTGATGTGCTTTGCACCATATATTACTAAATCTGTTTTCACTGATCATTTTACTCACTAAATTTCCAGTTGTTTGAAGACCTCCTAAATTTCAAGAAGATGATTTGCCAATTCTGGGATCTAAAGGAGCTTTCCAGCTCGTCCTCCAGAATAAATGGCAACAACGTTGTTTGCGACTTCAAAAACGAATTTCTTCAACATCTCAGGTCCATAGACATGAAGTCCGGAAATTGATAGCTAATGTTATTTCTAGGCCTGTTTCCAATATAACCCTTGGCAATAGTTCCTTACTTGTGTGCAAATGTTTTATAAATGTTTAGATTTGCATTTTTGCAAACTGGAATTGCAAACCATCTGAGGTTCGAAATGGGTTTGGATAAAACTAGCTTTAAAGGCAAATTATAAATAGTGGAAACTGACACCCACATAATATGAATATTGCAATTCTGTACTGCATCGTCAGATGCCTATTGAATTTTCCGGGTGATATTCCAAATCCTATGTAATGTTAATGTTACTTGAGAACATACATGATAGTTGCATTTCTTCCAAACTTTATGTCACGCCCATTAACCTTCCTCTAGAAGCCTTCCCTACTAAAAATGTGGTCCGGACGAACATCACAGTCGATCCCCTGACAGTAGAGTGTCCATGAAAAAGAAATTGAAATATGTTGTTAAATAGCTATATGGCATTTAATTAATTATAAGAGTTTCTAATACACATGATCTGATATCTTTCTGGTTCTTATTCATCTACACTTCAATATCTGCTCATTCCTTGCATTCTGCCTTCACTGCTGCTGCTCTATTTGTGGTTCCTCGCCCTCATGCCAAATGTCTGCCCCATTTGACTATGCATGATTTAGATGTGCGATTAGTCTGAATATTGTGCAGATATTTAGAAGCTTTAAATACATCAAGGAAGATCTCAGTTGGCCCCACCCACCCCGATAGGTCATCTTAAACTTGAACGGATGTTGTAACTGGACATGACAGCCGAATGCCTTAAAATCGTTCATTTGCATCTGAAAGTCAAATATGTTTTCTGTAGTTTATAAAGAGAGAGAGTTTTTGCCTCTGATTTAAACTTAATCAAAACTAACCTTTGCCGACCACTGAGATTTGCCTCTAGGCAGGATCACAGTGTAGTTTGTCCAAACTGCAAAGTTTTTACTGAACTCTGTTTGACTGCCTCACACGATTGTCAGATAGTTGTTGGTTGATACATATCAGTCTGAGTCCTTTCAGTCGGCGCCCTATTGGTGCATCGAACATCATTGCGACTCACGGACATATTCAGTTAACAGCATAACGTTAATGTGACACTTCAAGTTTAGATGAGTTCTTCGTTGTCACTCCTGACTTCTGCCTGGAGAGCCACGGCACTCCTACAGCTCCTACTATCCTGAGCCACTTTTTTGGGTTTGGCTACGACTGCGTCACTTGTTTCAACTTATATAAGTGTGACTTCTGGTGCATTGTCCAGCCCACCTTTCTGATCTCTACTTTCACGTTATTCTCCCCATTGGATAACCTGCATCTACTGCAAGTTTTCTGAAGAAACTAAAATTCCTCATGATATGGTATATGCCGTCGCCCGTGGTCATCATGGATCCCGGTTTCACCACAATGCGACATGGATGCAGCTCAAAGGGGAAACTTAACGTGTCTGTTGTGCATCAAAATCCTATCTCCTAGCATGAAGTCCTGGACTGCGGCTTTCCTTCTCACTTTCTAGAGTGATGTCCGCTACCTCTTTTTACCGTAGTGCTTCCAAACCATTGGCTGAAATGGATCTCAAAAGATGGACTGGAATGCAACTCCTGACCTGTCTGGTCGTGAATGCCTATGCCAGTAACACATTTGTCGAGGTGTGAGGGGTTGTTCTATAGGCCAGTAGGACATGGCACAGAGCAGATTGTATGATCTCTCCCCTTTCATTGTCCGTGCTAAACAATTTACTTAAGTGCCTTCATGAATCATTCCCATCACCGTATGCATGAGGCAGTTGTGGTGAAACACGCTTGTGTTGCATGTTCATGAATCGCATGAATTCCTGGAACTCTGCACTTTAGAAGGTGCAGCCATTATCAGAGTGCAAGTCTTAAAGTGTTCCATGTGCTGTGACCAGCCTTTCAAGTGAAGGAATCCAACCATCTGCCACTGTGGAGGATATGAAATTGGCTTACAGGTAACCGGAACATTCATGCAGCACCATCATGGTATATACCCCACACTGAAGGCCTTCCATTGATGCTTGCTTTTCAACATGGTGGTCTTCAATGGTGTCCAGTTTGATGGGACCATATACATCCTTTCATTGCAGCTTCGACCTTGCAGTCCTGGCTGAGAAGCCAAACTTTTCCTGCAGCCCTGCTTTCATCTTCAGTTGCCCTCATGACCAGGGTGAGCCAGGTACATCACTGACACCCCGCACCACTCTGCTTTACTAGAGTGATTAGAGGAAGTCACCACTTTATCTGAACAGGCAGTACATTGGTTTAAACCATTCCTCTCTAAAAGTATATCAAGAGTGAAATTAGGCGATTCTTCCTCGGACGAAGAACTACTCACATGCATATTGCTGCAGGGTTCATGCACATCCCCTTTGCACTTTAACATACATATCAAACCTCATCATGAACTGCTGTTCAAAAAGGGGTGTCATTTTTCAGAACTATGCTGATGATACACAATTGGTTTTTCGGCTATCAGGTTCATATGACGACAACATGATATTCATTAGGGAGACCTCTAGGGACATCGCAGCGTGTGTGACAGTGAACTGGCTGGGCCTCTATCAAACAAAGACTGACATTCTAATCATTCCACCTTCCCAGACCATTCTTTAAAGAACTCCCCAAGGTCATTGTAAGGATACACTGTGCAAGTCCTTGTAAAAGCTATGTCTTTCGGCATCTATTTTGACTCTTCCTTGTCTTTCCATTCCCACTTTGGCTACTTATTGGGTACTTCACATGACTACCTCATGATCTTCAGACAGATCAGGCTTTTAATATCGGCCGATAATTGCACTACCATATCTCGGGCTATAATAGGATCAAAACTGAACTATTGTAATAGTCTCTTTGCAGGACTGACAAAACATTCCAACAAACGATTACAAATCCTATAGAATGCTCCCACCTGTGCAGTCACAAACCCTAATATTCAAACACACACATGTCCCTGGTCCTGGGAAGGCTGCACTGGCCTCCCATTGCAGCCCGAATTAAGTTGAAACTTTTGACGACCATCCAGAATACTGCTACTAGACCACTGAGATCAGCAATGCGTTGTTCATTAGCACTCCCAAGATGGAAGAAACCAAGTGGTATGGAAGATCAAACACCCTCGCAGGGATCAAATTGTGGAACAGTCTTCCAATGGATATTAGAGAACGAGTCTCTCTAGAAGTATTCAGAAAACAAGTTAAAACTTTCTGTTTTGATGAAGCTATTTACAGTTCTTTGTTTTTTGTCAGATGCATGGGTGAGCGTTGTGAAACCCGAGGGTAGCAGCACCAGTTTAAATAAACATAACAAACATCACTGTCCCAATGAATGCAGTAGGGATAACTACACATGACCCTTCCAGAATCAGACGTTCACTGGATCCAGACAGCTCTGCATGCACCCCTCACAGGCCTCAGAGAGAATGGTCAGGGCCTCTTCAGTTCTGTGCTCCTGCTGGGCCAGAGATTCTCTCCACTGTCCAGACTGTAACATTGCCTTGACCGGCGGTAGAGACTACTCTATGTCTGTGACCAGAAATATGTTCTCCAAGTACATCAATATTGACATCACCGCCCTTGTAAGCAGACTTCCATTTTCTTACACCATCAGCTTTTCCATACCACAATCCTCAAATGAGAATGTGTGGTTGGGGGGGGGAAGTATTCTAGGCCTCCCCCTGTGAAAGCCCTGCTTGCATATGCAACTGGTACTCTGTGTTCCTACTGACTTATCTGCCGCTAGTTCAGTCGTGCAGGTATCAACAACAACTTGAAACAGAAGGAGTGAAAATGTCTCGTGAGGATAGCTCAGGGGCAACATGCTTGTCTTGGAAGCAAGACGGCATGGAGCACCACAGGTTCGATCCCTGGGTCCGTGCTTAGAAACCTCTGAGTATTAAGTGCGTTATAAATAACCTATCATATCATAATGAAAGTCGTGCTTTTGTCTGAGCACTGGGCATTGTGTGCGTAAGTAAATGCCTATTCTTTGCCTGCTCCCCACTCCTATGCAGAGTCTTAATTGGCTAGCCACCTAAGAGGTTGAGTGAGGGTAGCAAGGTCATCAACAAAAGTTGACCATGCAGAAGAAACTCCGAATTTTTGGGGCAATGCATGGCAGAGGCATTCCTGTATCCACCACATTTTGAGGGTGAGCCAACATATCCAAGTCTTGAATGATATTGCCAAAGTAGTTGGTTTTCTCTGACAGGAAAGCACATTTATTTTTGTTCCTCGCCAGGCTTTCACGGATGCTGAAATTGTGTCAGTCTGTCCAGGTACTCTTTGACCGGTGTGGCATAGTTGAGAATAGTATCAATCACAATGGGCACTCCGAGTAGGCAGGCCTTATTGTGCAGTAGAAAACTTACACAGCAGATGACACACCAAAAATATGCCTTTATAATACATAGAGAGCTATAAGTGAGGAGAAAGTTCTGATGTATCTCGACTCCAGGTGTTGGAGCACTTGTGCTATCCTGCTTTCTAACCCACCTTGGAACGTTTTCTTTTCTATATCGAGACATGATACATAGGAAGGGAGATCCAATCTGCATGGCTACACCCAAGCAGGGCATAGGCACTGCTGGTCTCATGGAGGAGACCATAATCAGCCTGGAAATCTTAAAAGATGGATTTCCACTAGGCCAGGGAGTAGTTGAACAGTGACGTGTCCAGACTATTTTGACTAGGGTGGGGGCACTGACTTATGCGGGGATGGCATGAAGTACGAGCGCACACACGCACATTGATAATAGTTTAGTATAATGAGATGGCACCTGGGTGGACAATCTGAATCCAGGGCTAACACGTGCCACCCCAGGCCACTCCCTGGACACGCCACTGTGATTTTACATTCTCTCATGATTGTGATGCTGAGTGGGAAAGACACTGTGTGGCATGAGCAGCCTCCTGTCGCGGTGAATACCAAGATCTTTTTGTAGCACTACTTCAAAAAATGGGAACAAAGCTCCAGCACTGCAAGAAGATCACATAATTCTTCATCCAAACTAGTTAGTTAGGGGGTTTGATGGCCTTATCTGATGCCCACCGGCAATCATGGAATTTAGCTGGAGAGGGGAGACCTCTTAGAGCTGTGCTGCCGTAAAAGAAACAATTCCAGTTGACCGTCTGATAGGGAATGACTTTCCTGATCCAGAGATAATAATCGTGGTTACTAGATCTAGGGCCAAGAAGCAGCAAGAGAAGCTGCACTTAAGGCATGGGTTTAGGGGCTCTTCTGGTTGGAAAAAGTTAAAGGTTGGAGACCCTGATAGCGCCAGGTCAAGATCCCAAGTCCACAAAAGCACCTGCTCCAGCCTGATAGGGCTAGGGACTATGGAGATTCCTACCATAGTGGCAGCAGGTTCAGTTAACTCAGGATTGCCTACTAGCATAGAATCTAAACCCGGGGTCAAGGGCACAGTTACTTCAGACCTTAAGGGCCTCAAAGGAATGAGTGAGTTATCATCTCAGCAGCTGGAGGTACACATTAGGCTTACTTTTACAGGGCATAGAGAGACTGCCTCATTCTAGCTGATATTGATGAGCAGGCAGAGAAACAGATTGGGGGGAAGCCCCAGGGCTCTTCGGGGTGTACTGTAAAAATTGTCTCCTTTACTGTGAACCCAGGAATTCTGAGACTACTAGGCTTTGCCCATGACATTCTTTTTGCAAGTCTCTTAGGAGTGACCAGGACAGCTGAGAGGATGTCTGCAAATTTGTACTAGCCTCAGATGGGCATAAAAATAAGGGGATTTGTAAGGTCATGCCATACTTGCCCAGCATCTGGTAAGTCAGGCTGGCATGCCATGGTCATCTTAATTTCTCTACCAGTGATTGGGCAGTCTTTCAAGGGAATAGGCTTAGCCATTGTGGGTTGTTTGTATCCCCCAGCCACCTCAGGGAACCAGTACACCTTGGTCATGATAGATCATCCCACCTGGTACCCTGAAGCAGTTCCCTTGAGTAGCAGCAAACACCCTGTGGTGGAAAAGGCTCTAATTGGGATATTCTCTCATGTGGAGTTCACTAAAGAGTTAAATTCTGACAGTGACAGGGGCTCCAACGGCCTATCTGCATGAAGAAAATGTATGTGAGAGACGTGTGGGGTAACTTCAAGTTCTATACAGATTTTCACCCACAAACCAATGGGTTTGTTGCAAGATTGAACAAGATTGTGAAAGGCATGATAGGTGGCTTGGAAGAGCACTGGAGGAGGAAATGGGATCTTCTCCTGCCATTCCTTATGTACCCCTACCTTGAGGTATCACAGAGTGGAGCAGAGCCCAGCCCTTTCGAGCTGCTGTTTGGCCATCCTGTTAGAGGTCTCCTAGGTCTTGTACATGAAGGATGGAAGGTAACCCTCAAAGTCCTTCTCACAACATAGTGGACATTGTACTTGTGTTCAGATCCAAAATGGTGAAATACAGAAAACAGAGTACTCACAATCTGACGGTAAACCTGACGTTCACACGGCACTGGCATGACGAGAAGGGCATAGTGAAAGAGTATGCCCCAGGATAAATTGTCTGCATTATGGAACATGTCAAACCTTTCAGGATACGTGGACAAGGACGTATGTGGTTCTGAAGAAGATCAGTGATGTTAACTGCATCGTTAATACAAAGGCCCCAATACAGATGCCCAGGCTCTTTCATGTCAACTAGCGCAAATCACATTACAGCTGGGATGACTTGGTGTTGGCTCTTGTGACTGATGATGAGACAGAGGAGGAGACAGATCTCCTTCCAGACTTGTTACATGCAGAGTCCACATATGGGTCTCTGGAGGAAGAACAGATCTCCCAGACCTAACACAACAGTAATTGTGAGGCTGCCAGCAGCTGCTGGGCCAGTTTGAGGGCCAGGTTTAACTGACTTCAATTAAAATAGATTAGTGCATCCATGACATTGGCACTGGGGACAGTAATCCTGGGAAGAGTATGATTCACTGGATGTCTGCCAATTTAAAGGACACAATCAAGGAGGAAGCCTTTGAGATGTTGTACTTAGGTGTTATTGAGACCTCCCATATCCCAAGGGCTAGGGAGCTAGTACCTAAAATGTTCAGCGATTTGAAGACTGCGGTCTGCTTTTTTGTTGACTACAGAGGCCTTATTTGGCCACCAAGATAGATGTGCACCATATTTCTCGTGCATATGATTCAATTGACAGATTAGGCGCTGGGAAGTGCATAAGTAACTTTGACCTCATGGACAGCTACTGGTAGGTTGGCTTAACTGACAGAGTAAAAGAGAGGTCAGCATATTGCACACCAGAAGGGCACTGCCAGTTTACCATTATGCCCTTCTTGTTAGAATGTCCCTGCAGCCTTTCATATGATTGTGTATCAGGTCCTATCTAGGTTAGAAGAATTCAACATTGCATATTTAGATGAAGAAGCCATATCTGAGAAGACCATTTATCTCACCTGAAACAGTTGCTTCAAACCATGTGGAAGACTATCAGGCCTTCTAAGTGGCAGATGATGCAGAGAACTGTAATTTACCAAGTATGTGGCCGTAAGAAACAGCCTCTCCAGGACAAAGTACAACTGGTGGTGTACTGGGGCATTCCTCACAATCTAGACACAGTTTTGATAGTCTTCTTGGGGATGACTGGGCAGTATAGGCCTTTCATTAAGGGGTATTGGGGAATTTGCCTGCCCATGAATAACTTGACATCCAAGACGTTGTCAAAGAAGGTCTCCTGGACAACTGCCTGCGAAACAGCTTTTCAGTACTTGAACAATGTTAACAATGTTTTTTGCAGAGCCCCAGTTCTATGGTAGGAATTCATTATACAGGCAGAAGCCTGTAAATTTGGAATTTATGCAGAGCTAGAACAGTTTAAAATTCAAGGCAGGTCAAACAAACATGTGCCTGCCTTAGCAGGCGGTAGACGAATCCAGTTTGCAACTAGGCCACAATTGAGAAGGAGGCATTTGTGGTGAATTGGATGGTATGCGTATTGAAACCCTATATATTGGGGTTTCACTTTCAAATACAAATTGACCATAGACCTTTCAGCTAGCTGGTGGCCAGCCAGAGAGAAAATCCCAAATTGGTTTGTTGGGCATTATCCCAACAGGGATTTAAAACAGACATCCAGCATAAACCTGGGTCACCTTCAGGATAAGCCTGGACCTTAGAAGGGCTGTACTCAACGTTTTTGCTTGGGGGCATGTGACAGAATGTCATCTGGTGAGAGTAGGATAGCCTGAGCTTTTTTGATTATTACCCATAAAATGATGCAGGTAATTCTGTTTCTGAAAGGGAGGTCTATTAAATGGAACCCCCTTTCAAAATGCTTCATGTCAAAATAATAGTGCACTCAGGTGCCTTACTGTAACTGGTCTACTGACATCTACATACCAGCTCTGCTGTGCACCAGAGCAGGTTCAAAGTTCACCTGTGCATCCATGACAGTTGCTGGGACACTAAATCCCTGTAAGCAGAGGTAACATTTTAACTAGCTGCACATATGATCTAAATTCTCATACGTGTAAGCCTTAAATAGTCTGGTGATATGTACATCTTTAAATAGAAGTGCCTCATTGTTGCATGGTGAGTTCTGAGGACATACAACTACATAGCTACATCAATTTGAAATCACACCAGTGTCAACTTTGTGAGCATGTATCACCATGACAGGGCTGTTGGTTATTGGTGTCTAGGCTACCATCTCCACATCTGCCCTGCGGAACAATAGAATGCTCCCCCTTTGATTATTCAGCAGGACAGGCCACAGCTTCCACCTGGGTATAGAAGCTTCCACCAGGAAGTCTCTAGGAACAATTCTTCAGTGGCAGCACTGGCATAACAAAGCCATCCTTACACCAGAGTGCTGATCACTGGAATTCTTTTGATGCTAGCAGGCATGGGAACGGGGAAGGGTTACAGTTGCCAAATAGTGAAGGTAAGCCTGGAGAAGGTCCAACCATCTTGCTTTCTGCTAGGATTCTCTTCCTTTTGCAGTCAGCTTCCTTTCCTGCTAACAAGGTAGTCTGTGTTGTCGTAAAGCAAATGGCATTTGTTACAACAACAGGGATTGGATCACTTACATCAGCCTTTCTTTGGGCTACTCTCACGGCAGGTTGCCTTTAATAGGAGAGGGGTCCCTCATCATTTTTTTATTCATTGCTGGACTCTGAGGAGAACAAGAAAAATCATTTTGGACCTCTGTTGGGAGTGCATTATATTCCAACGTCCTCTGCCAGGTGGTGAAATAGAAGGCATCCAAGGCAGATGAAAGTGATGTCTCTTAACCATCCGCCAGGGACAGTGAGGATGACTGCAGTTGGACCAAGTCCCCACTGTTGCTGCACTCGAACTATGACCCTGTAAGTGCCATCCTACCTCCCTGATATAGGATTCCAAGTGAAGGACTTGTCTAATCCTGGAGCCCTTGGATTGGGATTCCCAGCAGCTGCAGAACCAAGGAACTGATCCCTGGCTCCCCCTGCATCTCCAAAACTGACTCAAAGCCAGTTTGGGCAACTTCAACGCTATCCAAGCTGGTGCACGGGTACCGCCAGAGTCATCCTTTACCTCAATGCCCAACTGCCTCCACATCTCCAAGTTCACTCAAAGCTGAGGTTCTGCCATCTGTACATCTGAGACATGCCACGTTTTCTCATGTCTCTAATTGAACAATGCCACCTAGTCACCATTTGCTGAGCCAGCTGAGCCTGCTCACTGCCAAAGGCAAGTCTTCTCTTCTGTGTTCTCGGGGTCACTCCCTCTGCCAAACAGCACTGCATCATTTGGACCTGGTGTCACTGAACCATGACTCAATTCCGGGCCAGCAACAAAAGCACCCAGACTCTTGGTTTGGCACCGAAAGTCCTGGCTCTATGCTCTTGATCCTCAATGGCAAAGAAATAAGTTATTGTGAAGAGGTCCTGTCCGCCTGGTCCACTTTTGTGGCCATAGTGACTTTTTAAGTCTCCACTCCACTGCCCTTTGCTTACCAGACATTATTTTTTAAACACTGACATTGAACCAATGGAGTGCCTAAACACCACTGCTCATCTTTCCTTTTTTCAACAGCTTGCATTTTCTATGTTTTATTCGAGGGGTTTGTTCTTGCTTGCGTTTTTAGTTACTTGCCATTTTATTGTTTAATTAAAAGTCTATATTTTTTAAGAACCTTGATTGGATATTATTACATGTTGGACTCTTGTACTATTTCTGGGTGGGTTGCTACGGCATGCTAAAGGGTGTAGCCTGCCCGCGGCCCGAATTACCACAGATGTCTAAAGAGCAATACTCATCAGGCTGTGCCTTGTTTCACCTTTATGATCGCAATCACTTCTGGCTTAGTAGTAGTGTGGGGCTCAGAAGGCAGTTTAGGCACTACTCGTCCCCGTACTGCTGCAGAGCACACGTCATTTCCTCACAGGTAGGGTATGGGTGCTCTGCAGGAAAAGTAGAAACACAAAAAGCCTCACCACGTGGCCATCGCCCCATATCTGCTTATGGGCTCCCCCAATATGGGTTGCTCTGATTTTTTGTTTAGGTTTTTAATCTTTTTTTTCCAGATACAAACATCAATGAATCATGTGCAAAAGGCAACTGAATACATATTCATTAGAAATATATTAGCAACAGCAGATCAGCCACCCAGTAGGTAACAAAGGAAGAGAAAAAGAAAATGCTGTGGTTTTTAATCCCAATAATAACAGTTCATTCACATGGATGGTCCTGCAATTCTATGACATTGCATTACAATCTTTACTCTGAAACCACAGCAGCAAAGAAAAAAACTTTTACAAACAAAAACGTTGTAAAGAACAGAACTAAATAGAGTTCAATGTCAATGTAGGGGAGCTCCCCAATCCATCATGGAGGACAGGTCATGCCCTGCAGGCGACCAATGAGCAGGGACCTTCCTTATATAAGTCCATTACTCTAATCTCAATTCCTCTTTCTTTGCGGCTGACACGAGAGAGCTAAGTCACCCCTTTCCGTTGTGTCTTGCATGTTTGTCAGTAGTAGGCTTTATTAGTTTAAATATGGTATATATATTGTAAATGTGTTAATTACCTTTATTATATAGGAATTTGTATGCTTGATACATTGTATCTGGATAGCCGCGTGCGGCCGTTGGTTTCATTTTGGTGTCTTTCAGAATGTTAGCAAAAAATATATGTATTACGTTTATACCTCACGTTTCAGCTAAAGCAGTGGTGCAATGGTTGAACTTCGGACTACAGTCCATGAGGAAGTGAGTTCAAGGGAGCTATCTAATTTATTTCTTCTTTAAAAATCCCTTGCGCTTGTAAACTCAGGTGTTTCTAGCACTTGTAAAATGTATTTGTGGCATTTGAACTTGCACGTGTCGTTTGAGCAGAAGCCTGGCTTCTCTACCGGCATGCGAGCAGTGTTGTTTACACTGTTCGCTCTTTCGTTTCGCCTGTGAGTTCCAGGCGTAATGGTTTATTGGGCGTGTCGCCCTTTAGGCTCCCGTGCACAGGGCTCTTCTTTGAATTGGTGCCCTTGAGGGATTTATGTTCGCCTGGGGATTCCAGGTGCTGCAGGCTTTGGGTTTGGCCTGCCCCTGTGGCTTATGTTCGTAACAAAAGCCTCTGTTTCGGTTCTGAAGCAAGTTAGCTCAAGGATAGAGCTGCAAGTCCATGCAGGAAGACCCGAGATCGCGGCCGACCAAAGAAAGCGCATGTTCATTTATATATTTTTATGTTTTTTAGAATATATATTTTAAGATTAGATATTTTAATTATTATATTTTAAATAATTATATTTTACAATGGAGGTATTTGATTGTCACCTTTTCGCTCAGTTGAGCATGGATTTCCTACTAGGCATTTTGTTGGTTCAAAACTTCTTCAGAAAGATTATAGCACAAGGGCAACCTGCTGGTCTTGGAAGCAATCCCATGCAGAACAATAGGGGTTTGAATCCTAGATACTCCTCAGGCACAAACATTTTAATATTATAAATGTGGTTTTGTCTGAGACACAAAACATTTCCTTACCTTTAGTGCTGGAAAGAAAGAATTTATACTGATAGACTGTGTTTGTTAGGCCAAAGTCTGACCATCCAGCGCAAGAGCCCGATGCGCTGCCAGTCTGCAGTTTTTGTTTTATTTTATTTGTTTATTTGTTTATTTACTTATTTCTTGAGTTAGGTGATTTGCCTTCACTGTAGGTGCCATAACCTGTTCGGTTTCAGGTTCAGCCGGATTCTATTGCGAGGTTACCCCTTGTGTACTGCTGATTATCACACCCTGCTCTGGCGAGCAGTTGGAGGTGCACTTGCTCAGTGTTTCCTACCTTAAACTTGACAGTTTTCTTTTGTTTGGGTGCTGCTGGTGGCAGATGTCATTATCTTCCCTGGAAAGGTGCAGTCACCTGCTCGGTGGCAAGGTTGCCTGTGTTTTCTGCTGGGGGTCCCCTTGTATACTGCTGGGTCCACACCCTGCTAGGGTGAGCAGTTTGAGGTACACTTGCTCAGTGTTTCCTCCCTTAAAGTCGGCAACTTGGGTGATTACCTTAACTGGTGTGCACCATAACCTGCTCGGTTTCAGGTTCTGCCTGAGTTCTAATGTGAGGTTACCCCCTTGTGTACTGCTGATTATTACACCCTGCTCGGGCGAGCAGTTGGAGGTGCACTTGCTCAGTGTATTCCTCCCTTAAGGTCGGCAGCTTTGTTTAGGTGCTGGATATGGCTGACGCCATTGTTTGTTCTTGTAGGCGTGCAGTACCCTGCTCGGTTTCAGGCTTCGCCTGGTTTCTACTGCGAGGTGCTCCCTGGTGTACTATTGGTTGCCACACCCTGCTGGGGTGAGCAGTTGAGGTGCACTTGCTCAGTGTACGTTTTTTGATAAACAATATGTTTAAGTGTTGACTGGAACACATTTGCGTTTTTCAGAATTGTCAGTGGCCCAGATAGCTCAGTGAGTATCAGCTTATATAAGGGCCGGGGGTTCGGACCCCTGTGAGGGCGTAACCCCTCTTCTTTGGATATATTATATATTATTTATTTATTAAGTACTTTAACGAAAAGAGTGTGTGGAAGTGGTTGCAAACAGACCCATATGGGGGGTTGTACCTTCCTCTCTAACCATCACTCTGATGTTATCCTTCGTCTTTTAGTTAAAAATTCTGTTGCCCTTTACCTTAGTTAGTTTCAGGACAACTCAGTCCTTTCCTTAGGTTTTGATTCCCGACCTCAATTGCCCCACCCAATACCCGTGCTGATTAAGCTACTGTATTTTCTCTCAACATGAGGAAGAAAAAAAGATGATGCGTTATGCCTCTATTGAGGTCTGCAGGGCTTAAGGCTCTCTTTAGTGGGGGCGTGTTTTTCTCCCCTACTTTTGTCCCATTGGACATTCATTATTCTATTGGTTTTTGGTGAAGACAGGGTCAGCTCGAGGGTAACTGTTCAGTTTTGTTGCATGACAAGTTGAGCAACCATGTTTTACTCGGATGGAGTGTTTGGAAACACTTGATGGTATCAGATAAACGAGTTGCCAAATAATAATTTTATGGCGCCTGCCCCATGGTTTTCCTCCCAAAGCTTGGCCTATGGTTCAGCTAACCGTCTAACAGTGTGTTGCAACTTCTCCTCTGCTCGAGGAGTACAAGAGGCTTCTGTACCCCCATGAGCGTTGCTTAACCTCTTTAGTTATACATATATATATATATTTTTCTATAGTGCAGCAAATAGAGTGCTGTTTTTCATATCCGTGCAGACCCCACTGATACAGGGTCCTAATTTTGGAAAGGTCTACATCAGTCTTTTATCCTGCTGAGATCGATAAGTGAACACCTCACACCACACAACGTTCGTAGTAGTGATAAGCACCACTCGTATACCTGAGGGTTTGTAGTACTGTATAAGTACTGTTTTGCTTGGACAATGTGCTTAGTTTTTCCTTCCCCTGAGTCCCTTAGTGGCCAGTCAGCCTCACATGAATACAGTGACTCAAACCTCTGGGTTGGAGGGGACAGTGGTCCCAGATTTCTTTCTCAACCTTACATTTACGGGGCATTGATCATTATCCAGAGTCCTTTCCCCCTCATTCCCCTTCCCGCCATCCTTAGGGGAGATTGCATCATAATATTACACCTCTGGGAGTAACACCCGATGGTTTCCGTTTTTCCTTTTTACAGGAGTTCTGACGCGTGACCAGTGCAGACTCGCACGGAGCATTACCCTCCCGTCAGTTACTTTCCTTTGTGCTAATTTCTGGTATTTCAATAAGTTAAGCGGAGCCTGTCCAGGGTCAGGGGATTGGTTAGAGGTGCTAGAGTGTATTTATTTCTCTTAAGGGTGTAAAGCGGGGCTTTAATTTGGTCCTCAGGGTAGCTTTCTTCTGGATTGCAAGGTTTTTTCCCTTTGATAAGTGGGGGAGGTTTCTCCTCTTTTGGGAGGGCTCAATATCCCTTGGTGGGATAGAGGGGTCTGGGAGTGATACTATACCCCATCCACATTATTATGACCCTCTATCACGATGCGTTCTAGCCTCTATACATTAACTATCAGAAGGTGTCTGCCGCTACGATTCCCAGAGGGCTGGGATATATATTTAGTTAATGACTTGATTCTCATAATCACTTGCATGGCAGGTGGACCTTTGGATTTTCACAAGAGTTTGTTTTTGTAGTAAGGTGCCAGCTCAGGGTGCTGTGAGCTTCAAGGATCTGCAAATTGGCTGAAATATAGGTTGGACCTCTTCTGGTGTGCAACATCAGTTTAACTGTTTAGTGATCAGTTCTTTGCAGTTTAGAGTCTTGCTAAGCCTTTGGAATTTTGGTGTCCTCCTTCGGTTAGTTTTGATCCTCTAGAGGGTTTATCACCAGGGAGGAGGGAACAAGGTTCAAGCACCGGGCATATCTACAAGAGGGTTTAGATATCGCTATAATGGTGGCGATTGGATGTTGGATACATTTTTTCTCCTTGCCAAGTTTGGCCTCTTAAGGATCAGATTTGTAAATATCTGCCTTTTGTCTTGGTAGCAGAGTCCTTCTTCAAGAATTCAGGAGGTCTGAAGGTCTCTGTGTTGGCGGTTTGACGGGTTTAGCTTCTCAGGTGGGGCCCCCCTTCCATTCTGTTTCTGCCTCCAGAAGACATCCCTCCTTAGTATACACATAAGTCTGAAGACAATTGTGAGTTCATTCTATTGCTTTTCAGCTCCGCTCAGGATGGGTTGTCCTATTACAAATTTTTAAAATGAATTTTTATTCCCATTTTACCTTTTGAAGATTTGTCTTTCCCTCTTGTTTCCCCAGTGTAGTTCTGTGATATGCCCTGTTTCTAATGCGATATCTTCCTTTAATGCATGGGATGAAACCTATAAGACTTTCACCCCTTTGGGGTACTTTTCTTTATCTCCAAGAGTGCTAGGTGCTTATTTTCTTTGGTTTGCTTTCTAGGTTCCCAAAGATGGTATGAATGTAAGTGTTTAAATGTTTGATTGGACAACAGATGTGTTTATTTCAGATGAGTCTTGTCCTGACCTATTAGTATAGGAGAACCTTGTTCAATGTTTTCCCCTCTTTTAATCAGTTGGTTTTGGTGGCCTGTAAGGAATGCTGGAATTGGTACATTTTCCTGTTTTCTTGCAGTGGATTTGACTATGCCTTATAAGACAGTTTTCGAGCAACCTGGTCTTGGGCAATTCTCTTGTGGTCAGCTCATTATTTAATGAAAGCATTTTAAAATGTTTCCTTTCCTATTATTTTATTTTATTATTTATTATATTGGCACTATTGTATGGATCATGTTGTACTAACGAGATGCAAGGACTTTGAACTTGCATAATATGAGCCTCCTTTCTTGTCATAGAATGACTAATCCCCCACACTAACGTGAGATGGGGGTTTAGATTCTATTAAAGACAAGGAGGCGATTATTATCACTCCCTCCCACCCTGGATATGATATGTCAATTGTGATACGCATTTACACAGGTGGTTCAAGTGAGAACATTCTTTGGTTTGTTGTTCTTCCCAACCACCCACCCTTCTTGCTTGTTGTTCTTACAGCTACGAGTTGAGGTTCTGATCAGGAGTGTGGCTCGCAGTTACAAGTTATGGAGTGCGTGGTACGAGAGCTTCGCTGGATTTGCCTTCATCGTTTATCGTCTGATCTGTGCAGTGGACGTCTGGTTCAAGACAGCTACAGAAAGAGGAATTGGGATTAGAGTAATGGACTTATATAAGGAAGGGTCCCTGCTCATTGGTCGCCTGCAGGGCATGACCTGTCCTCCATGATGGATTGGGGAGCTCCCCTACATTGACATTGAACTCTATTTAGTTCTGTTCTTTAGAACTTTTGTTTGCAAAAGTTTTTTTTCTTTGCTGCTGTGGTTTCAGAGTAAAGATTGTAATGCATAATAATCACCTCCTTGTCTTTAATAGAATCTAAACCCCATCTCACGTTAGTGTGGGGGATTAGTCAGTGTTTAATCAATCAAAGGGGTGCTCAGCATAAAGTGCCCACTAGGTTTTTCATTTGCAAAGATGCATAGTAGGTGGTATGCCCCTAAATACTCTTTGGTGGCAAACAGTGAATTACATCCATTTCGCAGAAAATGTCAACTTGACAAACATTTATACACACAAAATCATCAAAAAAGATGTTTTTACAAACAATGATTTGTAAAATGATACTTTTCAAAAAACTGTGATGTAATATTCGTAATTTAAATTGAGGAGGACAAGCTTTTTAGTAATATAGAAACCACGATTTCCAACCTGATTATGTAGTAGCAAAAATAAAACATCTTTCCCAGCGCTCAACAAGAGACGCTGCCGTACACTTTCTGATCTCGGATGGAAATTGTAGTTCACCTAATGCAAATGCTTTATACTGGATCCAGGCATTACCATAAGAGTTTAGAAAATGTACTGATTCCAATTACATGTTGGGTCTGTTGACTGATGTCTGATACGGTCTATTGGTTTCAGTTGGGACGTGTTATTCACCCAATTTGTACCCATTTAGCTAAAGGACCACTATAGTTCAGTGGTTTCTAAAACTCATTTAATCCCAACTGGCTCCAGTGAGAACCGTTTGCTAGTGGTCGAATGGCATACAGATATTGTATGTTATTTAATAAAAGTATACTACTTAAAAGGTAAAAGAATATACGATTTAAAGCACAAATATCACTTGGTTCTTCCATAACAACTGTGGAGCATGTTTACAAAAGAAGGGGTTTCACTTGTAAAATGCTGTGCTGCTTCACCCTGCCCTAGGTTTGCTCTTGCATGAGACACCCGGGAGGCGAGGGGTAACACAGCTCAGACGGCGTAGTCATGGCCACTGACTGCAATTAAACGTTAAGTAGAAACAATAGGCCGAAATACATCAACACACGACAAGGCGCCAATAAGGGAAAGCATGTGTGACTGTGTAAACTATTAGGCCCTGACAACTGTAGGTCAGGCAAACAGACACAGGGCGGACAAGGACTAAAACCACACTGGCGAGCGAGTGGCGACTGTTTGCAATAAGGCTAAACAGAGGGCGCAAATCAGCAACACCGGATAGAGAGACAGGCTAAATTACAACGGCCATGAAAAGGCTAATTAAAAACAATGTGGGAAAGAAAATAAAAACGCGGGTTTCAATAAGCTAGAATGCTCCTAATTAAATATTTGAAAGCATGCTTTAATAGCCTGCGAATTATCAAAAGCCTGAGGGAGCGGGCACACACAGAACACCAACAGTAATACACTATATGAACCTCAAAAACTTCAAGCGCCCATTACCCCGCCTCTCCCTTTGGCTCACTATATAGTAATCTACAGCCCAATTAATTTTGTGAATAAAGGTGGAACAGGGGTATTTTGTCCATGTCAACCAGGCGCTTGTTTTAAGTTTTGGCTACAAGGTGGGGCTTTAGCGCCACCTATAAATCAAAACTATTGCATTGGAGTACTGCTAGGAAGAGAGGGCATATGAGGAGGTACACAAGGCTTATAGGTGTTCTTTGGGTATTTACCCACCCATTGACTGATTATGGCCGTGCTAATCCCTATGGCCTTCCCAACCACTTCCTGCCCCTCCCCACCTAAAACACACCGCCGTGGGACCTCTTCGAGCTCGCTTTATCAAGCCTTAAATTAAGCTTTGCACTCAAAGTGCCTTCCAGGGGTTTTTCAAAGCAGTAGCCTGAGAACTAATTGTTTATATTTGGTTAATGTTAATGTTAAAGGTCATTTGTACCGTGCACTATCACCACCGAAGTGGTCCCCTGGCGCTCTGGCGGCTCTGAAAAGGGGAGGAGGGGGGGTGGGTTAGTAGGAATAAGCTGGAAAAGTGCAAGAGAGCAGTGATGTGCTGTTGGCAGCCTCAGCCCGGTGGGTCCGACGGCTGGGCTTGGGGTGTTTTATGGTCCGTAGTCGTCGTGTGCTGTTGTGCAAGTCTATGTGTGGTTTGTTTTGTTGTTGCATTGTTGTGGGGTTTGTGCGGATTGCTGCGTTTAATGCTTGTGGTTGTTATAGTTTGAGAGGTGTATGCAGAGGGATGGAATTGTTAGTTGGTTGGTTAGTTGGCATTGCTGTCCTTGCAATTGTGGGATTCCATCTAGGTCCGGTACATTCTAACAGTCACATTTCTATCTAGATGCCGCGCAAGCTAGGTTCATAATTCTAGGTGTGGTGCATGCTAAGAGTCACATATGCTAACAGTCACATTTCTGAAATTCTATCTAGGTGTGGTACTTGCTAACAATCATATTTCTATCTAGATGCAACGTGGGCTAAGTTTGAGAATTCCGTCTAAGTGTGGCACATGCCAACAATCATGTTACTGCCTAGATTTGGCGCAAACTAAGCTTGAGAATTCTATCTAGGTGTGGCATATGCGAACAGTCAGATTTCTGAAATCCCATCTAAGTGTGGCATATGCTAACAGTCACATTTCTGTCTCGATTTGGCGCAGACTAAGCTTGAGAATTCCATCCAAGTGTGGCATATGCTAACAGTCACATTTCTGTCTAGATTTGGCGCAGACTAAACTTGAGAAATTCCATCTAAGTGTGGCATATGCTAACCATCGTATTTCTATCTAGATGCGACGCGGGCTAAGCTTGAGAATTCCATGCAAGTGTGGCACATGTTAACAATCACATTTCTGTCTAGATTTGGCGCAGACTAAACTTGAGAAATTTCATCTGAGTGTGGCATATGCTAACAATCACATTTGGCGCTTCTATCTAAGAGTGGACATGCTAACATTTAAAGTTCTATAAAGAGTGGATGTGTTAACAATCACAATTCTATAAAGAGTGGACATGCAAGTATTATGGCAGTCTATGTTATTGGTAGGTAAGATAGAGTGGCGGGGGTTTTCTGGAGTAGAGTGATTGCTCTATTCCCCACCCATACCACACTCACGGTTTTTGTAGGTGTCGGTTGGCTGCTGGCTTCTTTGGCGTCCCATGCGGACACCTGCAGACACATCTTGGAGCCGCCAATGTCGGAGCCGCCCTTGGCCTTGGGGCCCTTAGCCCCAGGGGCTGCCGGGCAGGGGGCTGCCCTGGAGTGTTCCTTATGGCCGCGCAGAGCACCAATCCGGTCGTGGGGGTGGTGCGGGAGGCGGGCACAGGGAGTCAGGAAGCAGTGGGGCTTTCCGGGACAAGCAGTCGCCGAGTGCGCTGCACATGCTTTTTAAAGCACAAGTAAAATAAAGATGGGATGCTCTGGAGGGCTGGGGGCCTGGGCCTACTCACCACGCCAGGGGAATTCGCAAATGGCGCGGGTGCGGCGAGCCAGCAGGGTTTTTAGGGCCTCTGTTGCTGGGTGCTTCCAGGCACCAATCCGGTCGCGGGGGTGGTGCGGGAGGCGGGCACAGGGAGTCAGGAAGCAGTGGGGCTTGCCGGGACAAGCAGTCGCCGAGTGCGCTGCACGTGCTTTTTAAAGCACAAGTAAAATAAAGATGGGATGCTCTGGAGGGATGGGGGCCTGGGCCTACTCACCACGCCAGGGGAATTCGCAAATGGCGCGGGTGCGGCTAGCCAGCAGGGTTTTTAGGGCCTCTGTTGCTGGGTGCTTCCAGGCGCCAATCCGGTCGCGGGGGTGGTGCGGGAGGCGGGCACAGGGAGTCAGGAAGCAGTGGGGCTTGCCGGGACAAGCAGTCGCCGAGTGCGCTTCACGTGCTTTTTAAAGCACAAGTAAAATAAAGATGGGATGCTCTGGGGGCTGGGGGCCTGGGCCTACTCACCACGCCAGGGGAATTCGCAAATGGCGTGGGTGCGGCGAGCCAGCAGGGTTTTTTGGGCCTCTGTTGCTGGGTGCTTCCAGGCACCAATCCGGTCGCGGGGGTGGTGCGGGAGGCGGGCACAGGGAGTCAGGAAGCAGTGGGGCTTGCCGAGACAAGCAGTCGCCGAGTGCGCTGCACGTGCTTTTTAAGGCACATGTGAAATAAAGATGGGATGCTCTGCCTTTTAGCCACTTGATTTATAATCAGTATGCACGTCCTTCACTTAAGTCTTGTTAAAAAAGAGCAATGGCAAAGCCAACAGTTTTGGCTTGTGTATAGATATTTGATTGGCATGTGCAAGGGACTGCTGTCCTACGTGCAGGTAGTGCACCATTTTGAAGCTGCTACCATTAATGGCCAGTTAGTACCATCACGGCAAAGCCTGGCTAATACTTTGCTATATCTACACATAAGCCAAAGGAGTTGGCATTGCCACGGCTTGTTTTCTTTGCATGCTGGGCAAATATAAATTCAGCTCTACAAGTCCCAGAATGCAAAGAAAATACCTTGGCTGGATTAGCATGTCTGGGAATTGTGCTGTCCAAATGGCAGGAAGGAGTAGGCCATTTGTGTTTCCTTAACCTCCCTGTATCTGCCTAAAATGCCTCTCCCGCCCGAGCGTATCCGCTATGAAGAGATCAAGCGGGCCTCCCTCTTTGAGAAAGGACTGGCCAGTATCTGGAGACTGGACTAATGCAGTTAATAGTTCAAAGGGAATGTGTAATGCAATGCGCACATGGTTTAATCCACATTGATTGATTAGTCGGTCTTCTGTTGCCATTACTTGTTGAAAAGCCCTCTGAACAGCCCCCTGTTATCTGTATACATTTTTTCATGACATATGTGCTATAGCTCTCTCGGTTGCTCTAGTAACCCAAATAGAGATCCATGCTATGAGTGGGGCTAACAGCCAGGTTTATCATATAGGTTGTCGTTTTTGAGTGTGAGCTCCCCCAAACAGTTGAATAAACATTTCTGAGATGTTTGTGTTAACAGCCGCTTTGGAATCCATCTCCCTGCATTAAGAAAGCTGTGTGGGCTTCCTGTAGCGAAAAAGGGTAAATGTTAAGTGCGTCTCCATTAGCCGCATAGAATTCCCCCTGAGCCCAGTACAGCTATCAGCTGCCGCGGGGTGAATAGAAATAAAGTGTGTGCTCAGAATGTTACAAAACACCCCCTTTTGAATCGCTGACCTTCTGTAGGGGCAGCGCAATACATGGGTCGCCTGTGCAGCTGCTCAGTGACTTGCCGTCCTGGAAGCATCGCAGCTAACACTCACCTCAAGCACCATGACTAGGAGGATGTGTTGTCCCCAAAAACAGGCCTCGGGTTAGGGCCTTGCAAATGCATCAATATGTCTCTGCACACCCGGTACACACGGAGCTGACACAATGCATCGGCAGTCTGTGCAGATGACCAGTGCTGTGTGCCCCATGGGGCCGCGCAGCCAGGGCTGTCACAAGATGTGGTGAGGCCCGGGCCAAAACATTTGGTGAGGACCCCTTACAATATTTTGCACTGGGCCAGCGCGACACATACGCAAACAGGAGACTCGAGAAATCTGTCCTTGAATTGGAGTGCAGATTCCCAAATATGGTTTATTACTACAACTGCAAATCAAATACAGCAAAGTTAGATTTCTCTACTGAAGAAAGGTATATGGCAGACTAACTTTTGTATCATATGCATAAATATATATAGGATGACAAGAGCTCTCTGCTCTGCCACCTCCAACTCTCTGCGGGTCTGTCACTTTTCCAAGCAAAGATTTGGGGGCAGATCTCTTTCTTCGGCTGGGGCCTGCCTCTGGAAGCAGCATCCCTGCCTATCTGAAGCTTGAGCAGAACCATCTCCGGTTCTGGAAGCAACTCAAGACCTGTCTCTTTGCTTCTGCCTTTTCTCTTCCTCGCTTCCTCTCCCTTGCTGATCACCTGCCTGATCCATGCACTGGTCACCTGGTCAAGCTCTGAATTCGGGCCCAGGTCCCTGCCTGTCCTGTTGCAATCCCGCACTGCCCCTTGGCTCCCCTGCACTTGTGGTCTGAATTTGTAACCCTACAGTCCCTCTCTTGCACTTATTCTCCACCCGTTGGCTGCACTTATGAGTACCCACACTTGCCACCTGTTGGCTGCAGTCTTGTTTCTCCTTTCGTCCTGCACTTCTCCATCCTACCCCACCCTCTGCACTCTCCCCTCCCCCCTTCCCTGCTCTTGCATCTGAATGACACAAGGCCTAGTAAGATCAGTGTTTTGTCCTCCTTTTGTGTTTCCTCTCCTTGCCTTGTCACGCCTAGAAACACTTGTGTTCAGGCGCATTATAAATGCCATATCATATGATTAAGGAGCCACCTGCCCCTATGTGCGCATTAAAACACACATGATACACAGTGACAAATGATGTACAGTGGAGGCTGGTACATATCTGAACTTGAGGCTTAAATGTTTGTGCCAATTATGCAGGATCAACAGAGCACAGTAAGGGAGACTAAACCAAACAAGGGTTGCTTGAGGGGGGTTCTCACTCCCAAGAACATGTTTGAAACATTGGGTGAAAATTATGCATTTTACAGCACTTTCGTGCAAAATTGGATAGAAATCCATACAGTTTGCAATTGGTTTTCTATGGAAGCACATGGAAAATCCCAATAGTTTCAAATCACATACCGTGCAAAAAAACATTTTCCAATACATTTCATGCCACCTTTCCACACAACATATGCTAGTATAAAAATATATTCATGCTTGTTGTTCTCATGTATGTCCATGCAGGCTGCATCAATATGTGCCATTATTACCATGTACAGACGCCCAGCCAGTAGAATGCCATGCGACAGAAACTCTCAGCCAGTAAAAATGCCATGCCATAGAAAGTATGCCCAGGCTGACTGTGCACCATTAGTGTTATTACTGGCTATATTGGCCTAAATTCAATGTGGGCCAATTTAGCCAATTAGAATGTTTGCTTTATCCTTGATGTATAGTCCTGTGCATCAAGGGTAAAGCAAAAAGAGCACTGGCAATGCTAACAGTTTGGGCTTTCGTGTAGGCATGGGAAAGGCTCTTTGTATTGGTATTAGCTGGCCGTTGATGGTGCCAGATGCAAAATGGTTGGAGTACCTGAGCAGCTAATAGCAGTGCCTGGAAAATGCCTTATACTTATACACAAGCCGAAAATGCTGGCTTTGCCAATGCTTGTTTTTAACAGGACTTCGGTGCGGGGTGCTCTTAAATCGAGTGGCCGAAGATAGACCCGATCAAGACATTTTTATGACACCATTTCTGTGTTTACAACTGCAATGAAGTCATTAACTCTCAGAAGACTTTCAGTCACATTGACGGCAAAGTTTGATGGCTCGGCTTGTTTAAAGCTAGCTCAGAGTTCCAATGAGGAGGTGTTTTGGGTGGGGAGTGCAGAAACTGGATGAGAAATTCCATAGGGATTAGCATGGCCATGAGAAGTCAATGTGTGGGCAAATAACTTAACAACATCTACAAGCTTTGTGTCCCTCCTCATATGCCATTTCTTCCTATCTGTACTCAATCCTGTCATTGCGACGGATCTTCCCAGATCCAGAATCTCGCATAAAATTACTCACCAGATCTCAGATACAGCACCACAATCTGGGAAATCTATGTGCACTATATGTTTACTTTAGAATGCTGGGGTGTGTTTGTGCTTTAAACTATGTTGGGCAGGGATTCGAACCATGGTTGCTAGGTTCCAAAGTGAGACACTTTCCCATAAAACCACTTCAGGGTCTGACCGGGAGCCCTGTGAAATCACCTGTCAATGTTGCACTGTATGGGGAAAATTGATGTGCTTTTTTAGGTTTAAAAGGGGTGCAGGGCGTGGCCACCACGGGGCGCAGAGGCAATCATGTTCTCTGTGTGAGCTCCGTTCACACCAACCTGAAAGATGGTCTGAGCCCCCACCTTTTGGTACCCCCCCGTGAAGTCAGAATGAGAAGCTGTTTCATAACCCCCGAAAACAAGGAAAGAACTGAAGACCCTCGGGCCCTGACAACACACCTACACAGCGCGCAGGAAGATGCCTCATCCTCGCAGCGGACCCAGAAGTGCAACAGCCCTCTACACGGACAGCGGACCACTAACCGGTCATTAAGACACTGCTAAACAGAGGCGAGGAAGCGGGCTGCTGAGCGTATGGGGTAAGGACTGACAACATAAGTACTCTGAGCGGAGGCCACGCTGACGAGTGACCTGCGTAGTAGGCCCGCTATCCGAGTGACCTGCGTAGTAGGCCCGCTGTCCGGCGACACCTGCCACTCTCTATATGCAAGCCCCCTGAAAAACAAATCGCACAGCAAAGAACCAACGAGTGACAGCGTCGGAGCCTCCACTCTCCCGCGAACCGGCTCCTCCAGCACTACTTGCTGCCCACCCACTGGCGAATCCCTCACACGCTCCAGGTCTGGCATTGGTTCGCCGGGGGCCCGCCTCCACCAGAGTCGGATCTGGGCCCGACTGCGACAGAGCCCATTAAAGAAGCAAACCCGGAAGAACGGGTGGTCGGCGGGCTGCTCCCGTCTCAGTGCAGACCTCTCAACTCCAAGCGAAAGGCCAGCGGGGGCCCCCCGGAGTACCTTAGAACAGGCAATTGAAGAGAGCTGCCCTCATGCGCTGTCCTCACACGCAGAGGTGCGGTGCCGCGGTTGAGTGAAAAGGGCATACCAACACTCAACGGGAAAACACATGACCCACTGGCGGAGAGCCTGGCCTCCTCAAGACATCTGAAGGCATCTAAGGACCACACGGCAGCTGGGAGGCTCCCACGCCGACTTCACTAACAAGGTGAGGAAACTATAAAAAGCACCCAAGTGAGCCCACTCTCTCTCCTACGGAGTGTTCCCGTCTATACCTCTGAGGGCCACCCACACCCAGCAGTAGCGGTATATGTGACCCCCCCCAACTCAGCCACCGCCCACTAAGCCAGAAGTGCATCAGACTATAGGAGACATATGGGCTCTCCCTTGTGAGGACAAAGAAGCGACTATAGCAGAAGTAAAACCCAGACGACAACCATCTCTGCCCCCATCTGCAAGGGGGAAACAGCAGAGGCTACACGTGATGTGAGCAGCACGAGGACATGGCGTCTTGGACTTCCTAGATAGCGCGCATATAAGAACATTTCAATACGTAGTCACCTCATACCAGTGTGCACCGCCTCCTGAAACCTTGGAAGTGAATACACACAAGCTAACACAAAGGATACTGTGGATTGGGAGTGCCCAGTCCCAGATGTGACCTTCTTCTCCCAAGGTCTCAACGGTAATCCATTGCAGAACTCTGGCCTGAAGATCACCACCAAACCTCAAAGTGAGAACGGTACTGGGCCCCACAGACTATGCAGTGACCGTCTGACTCCACCATCGGAGAACTATTTGAGTATCAGACACAAATTAGCACCCTTTCCTTATATCCCCTCCTCTCTTGCAATCACTGAATCCACAATGGTGAACAGTACCAACACAGGAAATTACCTTGCCGCAGCAACGAAAGGAGATATCGCAGCCCTGTTCGGGGAAATAAAAAATGTGGGCACTAATATAGGTGGCAAAATAGATAGAATCATCCAAAGACTCGGCAGCATGGAGGATAGACTGAAAGGGGTTGAGAACAACCAGGCCTCCATTCACACCCTAGAGGCACAACTCGACAAGAGAATGACAGAGCTAGAACAAAGAGAGGAAGACATTAAACTCAAGCTTGATGATTTAGAGAACAGAGAAAGAAGAAACAACATACGCATTTTTGGACTTCCCGAAAAAGAGGGAGAGACGGAGGCGGATCTGAAGGAAACACTCCACAATATTATTAAACTCCTGACACCAGACGATTAGGTGGACGAGCCAATGACAGAGCGAATCCATAGAGCAGGTGGTCCCACGGGAGGACCACATTCAGTTCTTGCCCATTTCCACCGCTTCAGGGACAAAGCAAGAATTCTTGAAAAAGCCAGAAGAGGCGAGACGATTACACTGGAGGGAGCCCAAATTTCAATATACCAGGATCTTTCCTCATTGACGCTAGCCCTAAGGAGGATGTGTGGTCCTCTCACAAAGAAACTCAAAGAGAAGAATGTCCAAGATAGGTGGGGCTACCCCTTCCCGCTCACATTCGAATATGAAGGAACCAGATTAGGGCTGAGGTCCGAAAAAGAAATAAAGACATGCATATCCGATCTTCTCGGCATCCGAGAAGAAGAGATCAATCGGGAGCAGACGTGCAAAGAAGAACGAGAATTGAGAATCCAGGGCCCCCGGAGAAAGAAAGTGAAGGGGTCACGAAAATTCCGAAGAGGTAACCTCTCCCCAGAGGGAGACAACTGAACCTGAATGACACCGGTAAAACAAATCTATAGAAGAATGTAGAGGATATATGGAAGAGACATTACCATACGCACATTTCCCTGACCTTAATGAAGGAAATTAGGGGGGGACCATGAAAGGGCTCATTTCAAACAGAGATGATACATTTGCTCAAGGGGCGAGAAGTAATGGCCCCCGAAAGTGGTCTGATGTCGACTCGGAGCAGTAAACCGGGTTCGATCGGACACCATCAACTGGGACTGGCAGGGGGGTGAGGGGAGGGTAAGGGGAAGTTTAATGGAATGGACAAGGTCAATGCAGCAAGAACAGTAAGCCAGAGTAATCAACGCAGGGTACAATTCAAGAGAGTAAAGCGATACCAATCAGACACTAAGAGGCAATTTCCTGTGATAATGATTAATGGCTACAAGCACTGACACAGGGAAAACTGCTCCCTTAAGAGTAGAGACACTCAATGTAAAAGGGCTTAACTTGTGAAAACAAAGTTAAAATATCGAGGCTGAGTACCCCAAAAGGAAATACACCGACCACAGGTTACAAAGGAACATACAAAGATATTTAATTTATACTGAACAGTTACAAAGGACAAACCAAAATCAGATAGCTATCGGCCCTCAGTACAACACAGCGAACTCCAGCATGGTTCGTTGTGCTCAGCGAGTGGGACTGTACATTAGAATTAGTCGCAATTTTATACCATTTGCGAACATGATGTCCAACCCTACTGCGGGTTAATATTCCTCTAATACATTACTCATCTAGGGTTCATGCCGAGTTCACACATCTATATGCATAGAGTTTGCCTTTAATACATTTGCCAACAAGTCTACATGGTAACAGTGTATTTTAGGATTTCTCATAAAGGTTTTCTCAAACATTAATACAATGTAGTTAAACAAGTGTTCTCAGTTCAGTATTTGGATACATTGTTCTTAACATATGCTCGCGGATTAGTTTCATTGGCACGAGTAATCCTTTATACACAGGTCAGCGAAGGACAAGGTCTCAGTTCACGACCCCAACAAGTGGCCAGCAGGCAAGTCACATATTAATTACACACAGAGGTCAAGACGGCAATGTTGTATTTCAGAATGACATTGTCCACCATTTTACCTCACAGGGTGTCTTTACAGAGAGAACCTAAAATGGCGGATTGACCTAAAATGGCGGCTTACATTGATTCTAAGGTCAGGACCTTGCAACACGGATTTCTTTGCAAATGGCTTATAAGCAGCTTGGCGTAGGCCAATATACATATATTGGTTGCAATAAGAGGCACAATATGATTTCCCGTTTGACAAACTCACCAACGAAACAATCACTTGTGGCCAGAGAATTCGGTAGAGCTAAAATTGACATTCTCCTCCTCCAAGAAACGAAATACATAAAGGGAGATGAGCGACGGATCCTTGGAAAACGGGTTGGGACAGAATTCTGGGGCTCTGGTCCACTGAGAAAAGGAGGGGTGGAATTCTCATCAAAAAAAGCCTAGTATTCGTTCTCACCAAGACATGGTCCGACGTGGAAGGTCGAGCTCTGCTGGTAAATGGACAAATAGGAAAAGTGAATGTAACAATTACAACCCTGTACTCCCCGAATACGGGACAATCCAGATTCCTGACCAGAACGATCCCTAAAATACTATTAGAGGCGTCTGGCCATGTTATCTTGGGGGGTGATTTTAACCAATGGGCAAACCCTGTCAAAGACCGAAAACCAGGCAATCCCAACGCGAATCACCAGAACGGAGCTAACCAAACCGAACTGGCAAAAATGATGGAAATCTATAACATGATAGACGTATGGAGAGATCACCACCCTGAAGAACAAGGCTACACTTTCTATTCGGCCCCCCCATAACACGTACACCCGGATTGACTACATATATCTATCCATAAAGCTTGCCAATGTGGTATCATGCGCAGAGATCAGCCCAATCACATGGTCCGACCACAATATGGTCCTCACAGACATCCAGTGGATGAACCTACCGACCAAGAGTGAGAAATGGCGCTGTAATGAGAGCCTCTGGAAAGACGTGATCTTCAGAGCCGAAATGGAGAATGAAATCTCCCAATTCCTTAAAACGAATAATAATGGAGTAGTATCCAAGAAAACAGTGTGGGAGGCGGGAAAGGCTACTTGGAGGGGATCCCGATTAGAGAAGGCTCGTCAACGAAAAGGGAATGTAATCTCATTGAACATAGACTACGAACCGAAATCCGCCAGTTAGAGGACCAAAATAGAACGGATGCAGAATTGGACCATACGAAAATGAATACAGCAAAACAGAAAAGAAATGAATTGAAGTTACTGGAACACAAACAGGTAGTGCGCAAACTAAGATTTTTGAAACAAAAGTTCTACGAAAAAGGAGATAAGGCAGATGCACTCCTGGCCGCCAGGCTTCGAGAGCAAAGAGCTGAACGAAGAGTACTAGAAATCAATGAGGATACTCCCCCCACGTCACAGGCTCGCCCCACTATTCCAGAAAGCTTTGCCAACTTCTACGAGGCGTTATACTCCTCGGAAGTGAACCGTGAACAACCAGAGACAGAGACCTACCTGTCTGCAATAAACATCCCTGTATACCATGCTTGGATGCCGAGCTGCTGGAATCCCCCATAACGGAATTGGAAGTCAAGGCTGCTATAAAGAGATTAACCATAGGCAAATCCCCGGGAGAAGATGGTTATACAGCCGGGTTTTATAAAACTTTTAATGTAACGCTGACCCCCTTCTTAACAGAACTCTTTAATGAAATAATGGACACCGGGAAACCCCCAGACTCTTTCACCAGACCACTGAATACAGTTTTCCCCAAGGCAGGGAGAGACCCCACGAAATGTGCCTCATACCGCCCCATCTCCCTGCTCAACCTTGACACAAAAATTTACACAAGAGCAGCAAGGTTGGAAACACTAATCCCGCAACTCATACACCCCGACCAAGTTGGGTTTATACTTGGGAGGCAAGGAGCTGACACAATGCGTAAGACACTACACCTTATTCACGCGTCCAAAACCATGTGTAGTGACCCAGTCCTTTTCTCCATTGAAGCAGAAAAGGCCTTTGACAGGGTGGAGTGGGGGGGTTTCTGAAAGCGGTACTGTGTAAAGTAGGGATGGGTACAAGGTTCAGGAGGGCATACATGCAGTATACACAGACCCCAAAGCATCAATATTTGTAAATGGTGAATACTCTAGGTGGTTCAATTTACAACGTGGGACTCATCAGAGGTGCCCCCTTCCAGCAATTCTTTTCGCACTCTCCCTAGAGCCCCTACCAATAACAATGAGAACCGACCCCATACTAGAATACAAAGTAGCCCTTTATGCAGATGATGTCCTCCTTCACATTACTAAACCCTCATCTTCCATCCCTCAAGCTCTCCTTCTGTTGGAAGAATACAGTAAACTCTCAGGGTTCAAAGTAAACAAAACAAAGTCTACACTCTTCCCCCTCCAGGGCCAAAAAGATGAAAATGTCATTACATTCCCCACACTAGGTCTTAAACTTGAACACTCAAAATTACAGTACCTGGGGATCCAAATCACGAGAAATCTGAATGACTTTTATGAGGCGAACTTTCCCCCCTTACTACAACAGTTCCGGTCAGACCTGGCAAGATGGGACGGGCTCACTATATCATGTTTGGGGCGGCATAACACAATCAAAATGGTATCCCTCCCCTGGTTTCTGTACCCCTTCCAAATGTTGCCCATCAGGATCCTGAATAGTTTCTTTATGGAGACTAAGAGGGTCATTCTCAGGTTCCTATGGCAAGGAAAGAAAGCGAGAATCCCGTACAAGACTTTGATTCTCCCCAAAGACAAGGGGCGGGGGATTGGACTCCCTAACCTACTAAAATGCTATGAAGCAGCTCAAATTAGAGTACTAATCCCCCACCAACGCAACCACACAAACACCCAATGGGTCAATATGGACAATCACTATTTTTCCCCAGCCATGGTATCTGAGTGGCTCTGGGCCTCCAAGAAGAGAATTCATAGGAAACTTAAAGACCAACCAATATTAAGCACCATTTGGGACATTTAGACTCAGGGTAAGAACATGCAAAACATAACAACATGGCCGGCTCCCCTAAGCCATCTATGGTCCCCGGAATCCACAATCACATTCCAAATGTAGAAAGGTTCCAAGCATGGTACGAAGCTGGCTTGGAGAGAGTTGGGCAACTACAAAAGAAGGACTCATTCATATCACTCCCAGAACTAACTGAAGCCCTTGGAATAGGCCCATTATCAACCTTCCATTATATACAATTAAAAGGCGTTCTAACGAGATCAATGTGGAAACCCAAACTGATGAGAGACCTCACGTCCTTTGAGAAGATACTTGACTCAAGAACGGAAATGAAGGGCCTAATATCGGACATGTATAAAGCACTGATAGGAGGAGAGGGAGAGACCACAAACGCTTTGAAAGACAGATGGGAAAAAGGTTTTGCTGAACAGATCACTCCGGACTTATGGGACACCATATGCCAAGCAGCCACAAAAATGTCCATCTCAAACCAATAAGCTTCATGCAATTAAACTGATGCATAGATGGCAATATGATCCAGTCAGACTATCCAAAATGTTCCAGACGGCTAATCCAGAATGTTGGCGGAGATGTGGAGAGAATGCAGACTATTGGCATATGAGGTGGGGGTGCCCTCGAATAAAAGTATTTTGGACCGAAGTCTTGGGCTGGATCAAAGAGATCGATGGTATCACCAGAACAGCTGATCCTTACCTTATATTGTTTGGTCTGGAGAAGGATGAAGATAAATGGATCAGAGTAAAAGATCTAGCACCACAATTGCAGCTGGCAGCACGAGCAACACTAGTGATGAAATGGAAATCCGCTACAATCCCCACGAAAACCGAATGGATCAATGTTGCCACTAATATATGCATAATGGAGCACATCACAGCGTCACTGCATGGAAGATCATCCCAGGTTGAGGCCCTTTGGATGGATTACAAGAGCCTATACCTCCCCAACGGACTGTTTCGCGACAAAACTACTACCCCTGTAACGGAGGAACAAGAAACTACCGAAAATAAAGCAATCTGGTTCTATCCTTATCTTCCTCTCTTGCTCTGGAGGTGATCCCTACAACTTACATAAACTCTGATCACTATTTGATAAATACTGCAAGGACTAACTTAAGAACAGCTTGTCCGGGAGAAGGGACCCTGCTTAAAGAGAACGCGTCTGCAAGAACAGGCACGGAAAATACGTAGTCTTATGGGTTTGTTTTGTTTTGTTACTTTACGATTTGTAATGCTTATCGTTTCATGACACTTGTAAAACCTAATAAAATCAAATTTACAAAAGAGGTGCAGATTTTGAACTTTGTTGATGATAAATCCTATGAGGGGAAGAGGCAAATGTTCATGGGGTGACTAAAATCCTCCCGTTCACTGCGGTAGGAGGGATGCCCCAGAAAAAAAGTCTATTTCCACCTCTGTCTGTTCGGTAAAGCAATAGTTTTGGCTTATTGGTGGCACACCAAATAACCCAAACAAAAAGAATGCTGTGCAGTGGTGCAACACCATTGAGCAGATCGTTAAGGAGCGGCATCAGTTTGAAACATGCAGAACACAAAAACATATCCATGCAATATCAACAGACTCACTTTGATAAAAACAAAGTCTTAACTTCTGGTCTCAGCTTTTAGATATCCCACCTCTCCAGAGATTAGCATAGTAAACAGCCTCTGAATCGGGGTGAAAGGTACGACTAGTGGCCAAAGGGAAAGTGCAATAGCTACTTGGCTTCCTAGCTGGGCTCAGAGAATTCGGAGGGAAGTGGGAGCAGGGCTGGCTGAAGATTTGTCAGGGCTGGTGGGGGCCCATTTCTTTTTGATGTTTGGGGGCAACCCTTGTCTTCCTGATTGGAAAAATAGTCCAAGGCACCTGTGGAGTGCTTAAATCAATAATGAAGTCAAAATAATGCAGCAAGGTGGTTAAAATCTTCAGATTATCAGTAGGTATCTGTGTCATAAGACTGCCAATTTGGGGGAAACTTCTTGGGGGGGGGGCTTTTCAACTGTAAAAGCTGAAAGGGCCAGATGCCATCCCTCAGTGGGGAGACCGACAGCGCAATGGGTTTATTGGCCCCACTCAATATCCGCTTTCAAAGCTGTCACCCAGCCCCTGCCGGGCTGACCAACAGAGCATGGCCAGACGGAACAAGACACAGGGGGTCATTACGACCCTGGTGGTAGGGGGTTAACGGGGCCGGTTAGCACTTGCATGCCAGGGGAGTGATTAGAAGGGAAGTGGTGACATGAGATATCTCATTCTCACAGAAGTACTTAAGTGTCATTATGGAGGCTAACATTATAGGGGTAGGTGTTGTAAGGCCAGGGACAAGGCTGATTGGATAAATCGAGTTTTGGTGGCGGCGACTAAGCAGATACTGCGGGTTTGGAAGTCAAGGAAGAAGCCAAGGGTAGAGGATTGGTTGTTGGACGTGAAGACTCTGTCAAATTATGAAAAGGTGATGTTTTTGCAACAAGGGAGGATTGTTACTCTCGATTGTGTGGGGTCCTTTAATGAATTATTTGACTAATTTTCCTGTACTTTATATTTAATCATTTGTGTACGTTGACTGGGGGGTTGGATTGAATTGTTAAACATCGTTGTTTGTTGAGCTTTTTCGTGTGGTCTTGTCTGGATTGTTGTGTGTCCGAAAGTTGTTCACTATTTTGGTTGTACAATGTTATTTTTTGATTTGCTTGACTTATTGGTTTCATAACCTTTTTTTTTGCTTTAAGTATAGCTAATGTTCATGCTCTACAATTTGCGATCTGTACATTGTGCTGGCTTTGCACTGATGTTTTGTTTTTGCTTACTGTGTGTTTTATTTAAAATTGAAATAAAGTGAATTTAAAAAAAGCAGTACGTAAGTGTGACGTTTCAGAAATGGGTGCGAGAGTTAGCTGCTTGTAACATTAAAGCTTCAAAAGGATAGTCTAATTCCAATGTGGAAAGATGTTAGATGCTCCCACACAAGTAAGTTAGCACCCACCCCTTGCAGCCTCTGAAGATAGCGCCTCTCCCAACATTTGCCCCCCCCCTGACATTTTAGCCTAGGTACACCTCTGATGCCATGAACCCACCCCTTAAAGAGGTGGCCCCCAGGGAGGCTACATTTAGAGGTAGGGCTGAAAACACACTCCCATAAAACACTTTCACCCATGCATTCATCCACCAGTTACACAACTCCTTAAATACATGCATACATAAAACCAAACTGCATTGACACAAACATAAGCACCAAGATGCATGCATGCATTCATACACATACTCATTTAATTTAAATACACAAATACACATTTAATTTAAAATAAAAAACACTTACCTTACCTCCATGCACCCTTCAAAAGCATCCACGCAGCCGACACATAGACATGCTACCTGACATGAGAGAACTCAGTCAGCGTGTTCACAATGAGCAACGTGAACACACTTGACTGATAGGAGAGGAGTCCTCTCCTGTTAGGCATCATGTCTACGTTGTCAGCTGAATAACGGAAGACAGCAGAGCTCACTTCTGAGCCCTGCTGTCTCCCATTATTTTGCTGTTTGTTGCGGAGCCAAATGGCTTTCCAACAAACAGCAAAATCATTGCAGGGGCAGCTCAGTCCCCCATGTGAATAAAAGGACACGGGTGGACTGTGCTGCCTTCTGCTTAGGAGACGGGGCCGCAAGGCCCCACACAAGCGCGAGGCCCGGGGCAGTTTGCCCCCCCTGAACCCCTCTCGTGACGGCCTTGCTCGCAGCAACCACTCACCTCAATGACTGGGAGGGTGATGTGTCCCAAAAACACATTTGGCCTAGGATTACGGCATTGCAAATGCCTCAACATGTCTCTGCACATGGGGTGCACACGGAGCCTCGCAGCAACCACTCAACTCCTGAACCGTGATTAGGAGACTGCGTCTTCCAGAAAACCATTCTGCCAGCACCTGAAATGAGGGCCTTGCTAGCATAGGAAATGGGCTGGACCAAGACAGAGCGGAGCTCCACCCACAGCACTATCGGGCCATCCTCGAGGCCCAGGGACTAGCCCAGGAAATTTACAGATCTGTTCCCAAACCGAGATCTGATGCAGGAGCAGCGCAATGGAACGCAGCAACAGTCAAAAGATTACATCCTAATCAGAAGTTGTCCAAATTGGTATCAAAGTCTTGTAATGTACAGAACAGATGTTTTGTTAGGGTAAATGTTGTGACCAATGAAAACAGCAAAGTCCAACTTCCATTACTCGCTCAGAAGGGTTTCTGCTGAATCACTACCACACACACACGTGTCAAATTTTAAATTGTAGGCATTCTAATGTTCCCAAAATGCTCTTTGCTTTTATGCAAATCACCAGGATTGGGTTCCATGAAAAGATACTGTGTTGTGAGCTGGTGTGGGGCCACGCCCCTCACCCCCCAACCCCTTCCCTACTAGCCCCCTTATACCCCAAGGAGGAGAGGGTTCCCAAAGTAATGCTTTTCCATTTCCAGCACCGGGCCTTGCAAACGCCTCTCTGCACATTTGAAAGAGTATCTCTTTATTAGCAGTGAAAAGCAGCACGTCTACCCACCATAACATGAAGATTTTGGGGATAAGAACTGTTTGGGGCTTTTCATTGCAAGCCTAGACTGTTAAGGAGAATTCTCATATATGGCTAATTTCCCTTACCTAGTGAATCCCTCAGCAGCTTTGCTAGATTTCTAGGATTTATTTTTTTCACCTGGTAAGAGAGCCCTTTTTCCCACTCTTACATGTGTTTTGCTATGTGTGTTTAACATTTTTCTGTTCATGGACTGTGGAGCCTCACCTACTCCACAGGCATCATCTTGTTACTGTGTGTTACACAGAACCTTCAGTGCAGTGACACAGGGTTGTCTTTTAGACTTCCCAACTCAGACTCCATTTTCTGGGGCTGACTACTGTCCCCCAGAACACGTAAAGTTGCCATTAACTTTACTAGTCTCTTAAAATCACAGACCCAGACGAACCATCTTACATGGGGTACTGGAAAGGGTTACTACTTATCCCTTTTTGTCGGTTTCTCTTGGACTATTGTTTTGCTCCCTTTCCATTAAGACTTGGCTGGTGGCAGTGGCAATTACCCTATTTTATCTAGTGATGTTACCTTAAATAACCATGGTATTGTTTTAGGCTATCTTGGTAGCCTTGAACTTAAATCCGCTTGACCATATTGTTTTTAATATTGCTCCGGCTGGGTTTAGTCGCAATTTCTTTTTGGAAAGGTCTTTCTCCTGTTCGTCTCTAAGCGCCAAACCAGGTTTGGTTACTTAAGCACCGTCTTTTCGCGGGCTTCTGCACAGAAGCCCTCCTTTAGGTGCCTGAAAGTCTGGGTTGCAGGATGTGAGGGAGGGGTTTTAGGACCCCGGCCATGGGTTCCCTTGGTAACCCAAGTCGCACTCCTGTTTGATTGGCTGGGTGACTGTCCCCGCCAGTACAGCCACCCTGCTGCGTGATTGACAGCCTGGCTGTGTGAATGGGGAAAAACTGCATAAAAAGCAGGTCTCTGGGTCTGGAAGAGCAGAGCCGCCACTGTAACGAGAGAACCGAAGAGGAACTGACAGAAGAGGACCCCTACAACGACTGAACCGCCTGGTGAAAAAGCCCTGCTGCAGGTCTGAATCTTCAGACTCCAACGACAGAGAGGATTTTCCAAGAATCTTCTTCCCTTGAGCTGGTGGGACCAACCAGTTCACCCAAACTCCAAGCCAGGACCCCGTCTCTTCTGGTCGAATTCGCTGTATGGAGCTACAGTGGGCCGGATAGCCAGGAAGGTCGGACCCTGCTTGGGTTTTAAGGAGAACACCTTTTATTCGTTGCTTTGCTCTGCTGCTGGTTTCTTCCCTGGGTAGTGCAGGACCCTCCAGTCTGCCTACTTCGTGTCAGTCGGACAGTCGCTTCAGGAACTGTGAGCCTGCTGGAACTACCAGGAACGTCCGCTGCAGCCACAGCTTCTTCTCCATTTAAGGTACTGTTCAACATCCGGTTGTTCGTTTCGTCCAGCCGCAGTGGTAGGGTGTGAAACCTTTCACCAATCTGAGGGATTGTGTCACGACTTGCTTCCTTCGCTCCCGTTCCCACCACTTGGGGGCATGATTTGGGGTTTATTCCCTACTGGACTTTTCCTCCGAACCTTATGCTACAGTGCTGTGATGAATTGGGAGCGCTAAATGTCTATTTTCCAAGCTACTTCCCTTCCAGATCCATTCCAGGTTTTTGGCAGCCAGCATGCTTCTTTAATCAAATGACCATGCTTCCCAGAATGCCTGGCCCACTGCTTCATCTTCACCATTGCAGGACAAGGTTGGGTGGAGGATAGGCAACACCTGTGGCTGCAGGTGCAGCAATCAGCACACCTGAGGCATGTGCTCGTTAAGCAGCTCTAAAAGCCTCAGTTTGCTTAAGTCCAGCGCTGGTCATTGATGCAGTGTTCCTGTTTGTGACTGGTCCCTTGTTCCTGGTTTTTTGCTTTGTGCCTAGTTCCTAATTTCTTTTCTTTGTTCCTTAACCCTGGATTTCGAATTTATGTGCTTAATTGATTTCTGCTTCCTAGATTCCCTTTTTGTATTCTTCTGTTTACAGGCAGCTTTTTCTCAGTGCTTTCAATTTTGGTGCAGCCCAGTTTGCCTATGTTCTATTTTTCTTTGGCTTTGTCCTTTGCTGCTGTAAACCTTGATGCTTTGGTCCTTCCTCTTTATAGATTTAGCTTCCTGCCTTTTTCCTTGGATGGTTGGGGGGAGTTTGCCTTTGTAATTTCGTTTTCCCTGCTCCTGCTCCTTTACCTTCTCTTGGAATCCATTCCATGTCTTCCCTTGCACTTCTGCATTTATTTCCCATTGATTATTAGGTGTTGTGTGCTGTTGTAGCTAGCTCCTGAATGAATGCCTATGTTTTCCTCACTATACTGTAATCACTATTCCTACTTGCCCCTTGTCTTGAGTCTTATGTATTTAGTTATCCTCCCATTGCTGTTATAGCCTTTCTGGGTCCCTGTTTAATCAACAGGGTTCGTGGGCTTGCTGACATTCAAGTGGTATTTCTCGTCTTTGTGAGAACTGGTTTTAAGTTCTCTTATTCAATACCATCAAGAGTGTTAGGTCACAGATCCTATCGTTGCTTGCCCTCTACGTGGGCTTAGCGCTGTCAGTACCTGTAACAGCAATTGTGGGTAAGGAGCTTGCCGACTTTCCTTGCAGTCATAAGGAGTTTTGTAAGTGCTTACCCCACATCCCTTTTCATATATTTGTATTGTTGTCACACTCTATTTGCACTCCTGGGTTTTAGTATACATGAGTCTTAGTTCCTGTGTGCATGTTGTTTGATTCAAGGCTATTCACTGTGTGATATTGCGCACATTTCCCTTGCCATATTCACTGCCTTTGTCCTCACCTGACAGCTTATCCTTCCCTTCTCTTTAAGCTAACTTTTCTGCCAACCAACTTCGTTCTGAACTCTTGGCAAAGACTTAACCGCGAACTACCCTGAACTGTGTGATCTTGAGCAAAAGACTTTTGTCCTATTGACTTTGGCCCTAAGCCTATTTTACTTGATCCCATTGTGGGATGTATCAACCCACTCCTCCAAGCCCTGCAACATCATTGGGCATTGCTGACAGCAGAAACATCATAATGGCCACTGGAAAGCATGCTGCTCGCTAAAAATCACCAGAAATTGCGCAGTGAAAACCTGAAAAATAGGCCACCATCCACTTTTGCCTATCTTAGTGAGCACAGGAGATCACTGCCAAAAACCACCATTGGGCTACCCACAAAGTAGCCTGAAACCACTTGGAAATAGCAATGTTGATTGAAAAAGAAACACAGAGCTGTTTGAAAATCCATTTTCTTGATTGTCAAAAATTGCTAAAATCATGGCTCACAAATCACCTAAAAGATCCAACCTCTTTGTTGGGTGTTCCACATCATTTACTGCAAGAATCCACATCAATACAATGTCAGCAAGAATCATATGTTCTCAGAACAAAATCCTATTTTAAAGGTACTGATGGAAAGACAGCTGTCAAAATGGGTGTAGTACCGTTACTCGCCTCTATCAGGTGCTGGCGATTTATAATTCTAACTGGAGAACTGGTGTTTCAGAAGTTAAATATGCCAAAGAAGAGAATTCCATCAAAATGCCATGTAGAGTGCCACACATTGATTTAATGTGGAAAAAGACTGGATTTAAAGATATGTTGCTTATTTTAAATGTGTAAATGTATTTTTTTTACAAGGAACTATGTTGCAATTGACTGTTACACCTCGCCCTCGGCCGTGCCGCGTTTCCCGGGTTCTGCCTCGTTGCTCTCGTATGAGCAAGAACAATTGGGGAATTCCGATTAAAACCAAAATAAGGGACAGGAAAGTGATCGCCCTTCATAAAGGGTTACGGCGCCGGCATGCGCCCTTCTTATCGCGCTGGCAGCTGCCATGGCAAATTTCTACACGAACTACAGTATCCAGAAAACCTGTTACGTTGTAGTTCTCGGCGTTGAGAGGAGAGCCTAATTTTCAAACGATACGCCTCTTGTTGTTATTTATTCCACAGCGGCATACAGAACGCTGCTTCTGTTTAAAGTTACAACCGGTATACTTTCCGAAGTGCTCTCCCGGTATCTTGAATTGTGAAGTCCTTGTTTTCCCGTGTACCGACCCTGCCTGCACACGGACTCCTTATTCTGAATCCCCGATTGATCTCTTTTCTGACCACCCGTGTACCAGACCCCTTGCCTGCTTTCGGAACTCTTGGACACTGATTCTGCTGTTTCGTGACCGCCCGTGTACCAGACCCCTTGCCTGCTTTCGGAACTCTTGGACACTGATTCTGCTGTTTCGTGACCGCCCGTGTACCAGACCCCTGTCTGCCTCCTGGACTCTGAGACAGGAACTACCCCGGTAAGAAAAACTCTAATTGGAACACCATTTTCTGTGGAATTCGACTTCATTCCTAAGTGCATCTTTTGAACGCTTTGCTGTGGTGCACCATCCCGAAACCAGTGCGACCCTCATTCCGTTCGGGGATAGCTACCTTACTAACCTCCCTATTTTTTTATTTTATACTTTCGTTGTTTCCCAGGACACTTACTTCAATCCTATTTCCATCAGCGGTAAAGTATAGTTTTTCTTGGTTTTCCCATACTGCAGAATTATACGTTAGTCATATACTAAGACCTCTCTACTTTATAGGTTACTCCGGTTCCTTTGGCTTAAGGGGAGATTAAACCAGGTACTACTAAAGGGGAATAGTCTTGGGAATAAACCAGTTTCATTATTGGCAGATTATTAACTTGTTATCCTTTCCTTTACAGCCTGGGTTTGAGACGGTCTGTTCTCCCCGCTTTTTTGATCGATCGGTCCCCTTGTCTGTACAGTTCAGCAAGTGGTCATATCGGTTTAAAGAGCTCCTTCCCTCACAGAGAGGAGGCTTGGGTAGGAGGCTCCAACCCTAGCTCCTTCAAGCAACTCCCCAGCAATAGAGGTCCGGCCTGTTTACGTACTCTCCATTCCGGTGAGTAACATTGACCAGAAGATAATCTGATTTGGTTAAAACTTTCAAGAGGCTGTCTTTCCCTGAGAACCCTTCACACCTTGGGCCTTCCCACCAAAAGGGAGGATGTCGCATGGACATGTTAATCAAATGGGGAGGAGATTCCTCTGCTGGCAGGAGAAAGAGACAATAGAGTTTTTCAGCTGAATAGAGATGCTAATTTGGGTGTGACTGGTCAACAACTGCTCTGGCAGGAAGGCAGGCCATGTGGCCATCTGACTCAGCCCAGCTCTAGGGGCGGACCAGACTGAGATGTGAATTGAATTGAAAGCAAATGTATGTTTTAGAAAAACGCTAATAACAAAGTGTACCAAGCTGACAAAAATGGGAAACATTGAGGTTCTTAAAATGAAAAATTCACTCACAAGTTAAGACTAAGCTGGAATCTGTGCGATGTACAAAGACTAAACCCCGGAATGTATTCATCTTGTAGCTGCTATATTTATGCTAGGGACATGAAAAATTACAGAGATGTGCTCAGTTGGAGTGTGTATGCCTGCATAACATTTGGTGCAGAACCAATATTGGAAAAACCACCAAAAGCGCGAATAAGTGGTCATTTCTGAACCCAAGCTCGTAGGAACATGGGACTTGAACAGAGACATGCCTTAATTAACCTGTGATATGTATATGCATTATGAACAACTTGTGTATCTGGGAAATATGTTTTTTGGAAAAAATAGATTTTCTTTGTAAAAGCAAAGGGGAGGGATTTCAGTTAAGCCATAAAACACAGAATCACTCTGACACATATGACACACTGCTCCTGTCTCAAATCAGGGGACAGTAAATTCTCTGACCTATCAGGATCCTTAGAGGGTTGGGCATAGAGAGTCAGCCTCCCCACCCACTTTGGAAACACATAAATAGGGACTGCTGAGACCCAGAGACACACACTTTTTTCCACTCATCATCCGATTTCTTGGCGAAGCACCCTGTAGGACTCCAGACTCCAGAACCTAGACTCCGGATAGCTCCAGAACCATACTCTTGAACCCAAACTCTAGAACCTTGAAGCAGAGAGGCCTAACCCACAAGCTGAACCCTTTTCAGCAGGCTTCAGAATCCTGTGCAAACCTGATTCTAACCCCTAAACTTCCATGGGGCCTAACCAAACCATTCAACAGCCTGGCTGGGCTGTGTTGCTTCTCGCTAAGAACCCTATGCTAGAACCAAGATCCAGACCCAGAGAAAGCAGTGCTGTATCCAGAACCAGTCAGATCCAGTTCAAGAGGCCACCCAGACCGCCGTGCAGTGCTGAGAGCAGAACCCAGAGTGCCTGAGACCTGTCCGATGGTGAGAGAACCCAGCCAAACCCTTGACCAGATCTTTGACGAGGCCCATTCCATTCCATCCCAAAGCCTAGGAATGAGTATTTAGTCTAGAACTCTACATAGTCATCTCTTAGTTTAAAGTAATCTTATTCCAACCATTTCAACCTGACCAGAACTGCATTATAAAACCTCTTTTGTCTATCCTAAATTCTTTGCTCCTCCACATAAGTCTGTGACAATTGTAGCAATAATCATCCCAGCGCTGATATTTTCTGAAGAGGGACAGGTGTTTTGACGGACAGAAATCAGAGTGGTGGCGCCGCGGTTCTGGTGGCTGCCCTTTGAATGTCTTGCTTCTTCATAGCTCCTTAGTTTAAGCCTATCCTTGTTGGTAAATCTTTAAAGCGCAATCTGTCATATTTGAAATCTTGACTTTATTTCTGAAAAATCTACCTTCACAAAAACCTCTAACTTTTAAGGTCCTAATCTTTCTAACAAACCCAAAACGACATTCCAATTCCTTATAGTTTTTCCGTAATCGCAATTCACGCCCGCAGAAAAATTGCCGCAAATTGCCATTTAGCTCCATTTCAACACATGCCAAAATAGCTGTTTCTTGTTTGCAACTGCTGAGATCGTTTTCAATCTGATATTCATTCATGAATCATTGCTAGTGTCGACCTGAACCAATCCAAAGTAACTCTCACTAGTGCTCAATATCCTTTAGTGAATTAAAATCATTTTCGAAAATTTTCCCCTTCATTGCAATCACATTCAAAAGTTTTTTGCCTGTTTAAAATCCTGCCTGTTTCCTCTAAGCTTGCTGGGGGAACTGGAATTGAACTGCATTATTGATTGTATTCCTCAAACCTGTGCGCCCTCAGTTCCACCTCTTCATATTGCATACTGGGGGGAGTGAGTAGTCACAAGGGAAAAAGTGATCATATTATCTTTTGATTGAAATCATATCAAGTTTATTTCTGTGTTGCATTCTTTCCACCTTGCATTTCCTTGAACCATAAAAGTATTCTCTGCTACAGTATCCTTCCTATTCCTACTCCTAAGTGATTAATGAGATTGTTGATTTTGTAATATTACCCATTGTTGATTACCGTCCATATTCATGAGTGTGCTATTCAGATATTATTTTGTTCATAAAAGTGTGATATATATATTGTTTAATTCTTCAAATAAACCTTTTAATTTGCAAAACAAATCTACTTCTTGGCTCAGTGAGGTCAGGGGGATTCAAAGAGAGGGGCGTTAGAGAAGGGTTTATCATCCAGATTTAAAGAACTTTGACATAAACATATATAAATAAGGGCTTCCATTGGGCATCCCATCCTAAGCATTGACTTAGTTGGAGTGCTGGATTGAAGTCACTTACACCATCACTGTAGTTCCTCTTTCTAGATTGCCCTGACTACTTACCTGCTGGTACTACTTCTTTCTGCCCAACATTGTCTTTCCCTCCCTTTTTAATTAACAGAGTGCCATTTTGCTCCCACTTCATTTTTGTGAGCTTAACTTGTCTGTCAACTATTGGGAGTGGTGTGGTGTATGAAGAGTGTTATTTCTAACATTTACCTAAATTGAAGCAGTTATACAACTGAAAAGTAAATACATGTATATTCTTTTACTTGGAAACCTTGAGTCAGTGTTTGCTTCAATCATAGTAACTGCTGTCCTTTGAATAACTATTTGATACTGCTCACTTGCTCTTGAAATAAGTCTGGCTGCTCAGCCATTGCTACCACTTTACTGTGTAGTACAGGCTTGTACCAAAGGTGAATTTGTGCTGCCACTTTTAGTCCTAATTGTGTGTAGTGTTCCCAAAGGATACTGCATATAATTCTGCCAAACACTGGTGTACAGCGGTGAGGATCAAGTATAGTAGTTACACTTAGAGTGCTGCTATTACCTTGGATCAACTAACCACAAGGCTAACATCACTAAAAAGCAACATTATTCATGTCTGATATGGAAAGCTACAGTCAGGAGACTCTCCTTAGTTACACTGTGGATTATTTAAAAAATCTGTGTAGAGAAAGGAATTTCTCTGCCAAAGGCAAACATTCTGAATTAGTTCAAAAGTTGTTAAAGAACCAAAGTCTAGGGACTGGGTCTGAAATGCCTAGCTCTCCAGCAAATGTGGAAAATCATGAGGATGATAGTGTATCTATTTCGGATGAGTTAGAGGAAGTAAATGTATCTCCTAATGTAGGCCTCACTGCTCCCTTGTCTGCTCAGCAACCTCAACCTTTGTCCATTGGGACCCCATCAGGTCCTACACTCAGTCCTGAATTCATTGCTCTAGAAAAGATGATGCTTCTACTGGATTTCAAACGTTTAAATGCTCAAACTGAACAAAAGCACCAAGAACTTAAGCTCAGAGAAATGGAGTTGAATCATGAACTAGAAATTAAAAGATTGTCTCTGATAAATGCTGCTCTCCCAGAGTCCTCTAGGTCTTCCAGTCCTAAGAGACCCCATATGCCTAAAGAAATTATGGGTATGTATGAGGTTAAGCTTGATGTTTTGGATTGGTTGGCAATGTTTGAATATAACCATGGGATTCAAGGTCTCACATGTAATCGGTTGCTTCCCTGGCTCTTCTCTAGGCTACCCCCTGCTGCATCTGATGTTGTAATGGAGTTGGGGGAGGAGCATAGGAGGTGTTATGAGTGTGTGAAGCTAGCTTTAATTGCCAGATTTGGGAAGACCCCTTCCCAGTACCTTAAGAGGTTTAGGACCCTCACACAGCATGATGGTACCCCTTGGGCTACCTGGGTATGTGAATGTTTGAAGAACTTAGATGGTTGGGTTAAGGGTTACAGAGTGAACACTTATGAAGGTCTGAGAAATCTTGTTATGCTGGAGTTAATCTATGATGACTGCTTTCCTGAGCTCACACAGCACTTGGCTGATTCTAAGGAGATAGATCCAAAGAAGTTAGCTAAAGCTGCTGACTTGTGGGTTGCCAACAGGGCTACTCACAAGGATTCTGGGGCAACTCAGAGAAGGATGAGGGAAAGCAGCCAAAGAAAGATAATAAAGAGAATTCTAATACCTCCCATCCAAAAGAGAGCCACAAACAGCAACATAAGGGTAAACCAAATCAGGCTAGTGCACCATCTGGACCCAAACAAGATGGAGGTCAGAACAAACCCCCATTCATCAAGACATTTGGGAAATGTTATGCTTGTGGGTCAACTGACCATGTGAAAGGGGATCCCAGATGTAAGAGTAAACTTCAGGGATCCACACAATCTCCTTAGCCTTCTCTCCAGAGGAAGAAGTACCTATGGCCAGTGGAAACTTTCACTTACTGGCTCATGAACCCATGAGAGTCTCGGCTAGTGTATCTTTAGTGTCCCTGGGCTTGTGGGAACAGAGTCTAGATGTCTATAATTCCACCCCAGATAATACTAAAGAGTATTATAAAGATAGTGTTCTTGTGAATGGCCAGGAGACCCCTGTCATCAGAGACACTAGAGCCAGCATAACTGTGGTGGATGAATCATTTTTCAAGGTGGACAATGTTGTTAAGGCACCCAAATGCCTCACCAAGTTAGCTGGAGGCCCTGTGCAAATGCTTCCCCAGTTACCAGCTCTCATCGGTGTATTGATATGCCTGTCAAGACACCTGTTAGTGTGCAGAGTGAAGTACCTGGGAGAGTCCTGTTGGGTAATGACCTGAAAACTCTTAGAGTTGTGTCAAGCACCCCTAGGACTCCCAGTAAAAGGAGACAGGAGCTCACTAGGCCTGCAAGAGAGAGGACCTTGAGAGGCTCTCCAGAGGAGGTGGTAGAGGAAACTATCACTACCCACTCCACAGGCGTGGCTCACTGCTATTTCTAAGAAGAATGAGGCAAAGGGGAAACCCAAGACCTCCAGGAAAAAGTCAGTCAGCACCCCTGTGCTACCAACAAGGACATCCCCAAGATTCTCCAAAGTCACACCTGTGACTCCTCCACCTGCTGAGGCAGAGTGTGAGGTGCAACCTTGTGTGGTTGAGACAGTTTCTGAAGAGTCAGATCTGGAAGAAGACACCATCTTAGTTGGAGATCTTGACCCTATTGACCATCCTGAGCTGCAGACTTTACTGACAGAAGGTGGACACAACAGGGCAGACTTCAGCAGAGGACATGGAGAGTGTCTGACTCTTGAAGGTCTTCGACAACAGGCTGATAACCAACTTGATGGGCAAGAAGTTGGAAAGCACTGGTTAAGCTCGGAAGATGGCCTCTTCTACAGTCAACCGACTGAGTTTATCCCTCGGGACTGCAAAAGAATTGTAGTGCCCCTTGCCAACAGACTCCAGTTTCTACAGTTATCCCATGAGATAGATTTGGCTGGTCACTTGAGCTTCAAGAAGACCAAGGAAAGGCTCTTCCTCTACTTCTACTAGCCTAAAATGGGTGCGGAAGTTGACAAATTCTGTAGGATCTGTCACACTTGCCAAACCTCTGGCACGAGCTGTGCCAAGAATGTGGCACCCCTGGTACCTCTCACAGTGGTGGGAGTTCCTTTTGAGAGGGTGGGCATCAACATTGTTGGTCCCTTGACCCTCCCACAACTTCAGGGAACAGGTTTATCCTGGTTGTAGTAGATCATGCTACAAGATACCCAGAAGCTATACATATGAGAACTGTTACAGCTCAGGCTGTGGCTAAGGCTCTACTTGGTATTTTTACCAGAGTAGGGTTTCCTTAGGAAGTCATATCTGACAGGGGATCAAATTTTATGTCCCTCTATATGCAACCCATGTGGAGAAACTGTGGTGTCACTTACAAATTCTCTGCAGCCTACCATCCAAAAACAAATGGACTGGTAGAGAGGTTTAAGTCCCTTTGAGCTTATTTATGGCCATCCAGTCAGAGGTTCTTTGGCCCTGATTAAGGAGGGGTTGGAGAGTGCTTCTTTCCCCAAGCCAGTCAGAGTGACTATATGATAGGTATCCGGAGGAGAATGTCACACATGATGGCAGAAGCTAGTGATAACTTGAAAGCAGGTCAGGCTCTTGTCAAACATTGGCATGACCAGAAGGCCTGCATGGTTGAGTTTACTCAAGACCAACTTGTATTAGTTACGGTGAAAACAAGGCAGAGGGCCTTGCAGGACAAATGGATAGGACCCTTCAAGGTTGTGGGCAAACCTGGAGAGGTGAACTATTTGGTGGATTTAGGCATACCTAAGGAGGCTCCCAGAGTCTTTTACACCAACCGTTTGAAGGCATATGTCTCGAGACCAGAAGTGGGAGCTTTGCTTATAGCTTCAGCTCAAGAGGAGGAGAGTGAACCTCTACCTGACCTCCTCAGAGGCCAACCTTTGGATGAGAAAATAGGAGTTAATCTCTCTTCTCAGATGACTTCTAAACAACAGGAAGAGTGCAAAGTTCTGTTGAATCAGTTTGCCTCCCTGTTTTCACTTTCCCCAGGCTTGACCCCTTGGGGCAAGCATGATATTCTCACTGGTGACTGTTTACCTGTGAAAAGCAGAGGTTACAGAATGTCAGAACATGTGAGATCCCACATCAAAGGAGAGGTCAACAAGATGCTTGATCTCTGGGTTATAGAGCCCTCTACCAGTCCATGGTCTAGTCCAGTTGTACTAGTACCAAAGGCAGCATCCAAGGAGTTGAGATTCCGTGTGGACTATAGAGCTCTAAATGCAGTCACTAAGACTGATGCCCATCTTTTGCCAAGGACAGATGAGCTGGTGGTTAGACTTGGTTCAGCCAAGTACCTCAGTACATTTGATCTAACTTCAGGCTATTGGCAAATAGCCCTGATAAACCATGCCAAGGAGAAAACAGCATGCTCCACCCCAGCAGGCCTCTACCAGTTTAAGGTTATGCCTTTTGGATTAAAGAATGCACCTGCTACATTCCAAAGGATGGTCAAGAAGTTCTGAATGGGATGGAGGACTTCTGCATGGCATACTTGGATGACATTGCAGTGTTCAGCCCTACATGGAAAGAACATATTGATCACTTAGGATACGTTTTGTAGGCTTTTGAGCAGGCCCATCTGACCATAAAGGCAAGTAAATGTCAAATTGGTCATAGCAAAGTGGTCTAACTTGGTCATGAGGTAGGAGGGGGTGTAATAAGGCCATTGCCCAGAAAAGTACAAGCTGTGCAAAACTGGGCCACACCTACTACTCAAAACCAAGTGAGAGCTTTCCTAGGTCTCACTGGGTTCTACAGGAATTTCATAGAGAACTATGGGACCATAGCTTCTCCCTTGAATGCAATCTCCTCTCCAAAATTCCCTAAAAAGGTTAGATGGAATGAGGAGTGCACTCAAGCCTTTGAAAGCCTGAAGAAAGTCATGTGTCAAGCTCCAGTCCTAAGAGCTCCTGATTATCACCAAACCTTCATTGTGCAGACAGGTGTCTCCAATAGAGGTATAGGTGCAGTCCTTAGTCAATTGGATGAGAAAGGTAAGGAGCACCCCATTTGCTTAATCAGTAGGAAACTGAAGGAACCAGAAACAAGGTGGGCAACCATAGAGTGTGAATGTTTTGCCATTGTGTGGTCTCGGAAGAGGTTGTATGGATCTACCTTTGTGATTAAGACAGACCACCAACCCTTGAGATGGTTAATTCAAATGAAAGGGGAGAATCCAAAACCTATGAGATGGTCAATCTGCCTGAAAGGGTTTGATTTCACAATTGAGCACAGAGCAGGATGTCACCACCAAAATGCTGATGGTCTCTTTATGATGTTTTTAACTGACTAGAGGTACAGATTAATCCAGGAGTGGATGAAATCCTCCTGTCCCTTAGTCTGGGTGGGGGGGGCAGTGTTAGGGAGAATACTCATATATGGCTAATTTCCCTTACCTAGTGAGTCCCTCAGCAGCTTTGCTGGATTTCTAGGATTTCTTTTTTTCACCTGGTAAGAGTGAGAGCCCTTTTTCCCACTTGTACACGTGTTTTGCTGTGTGTGTGTTTAACATTTTTGAGTTCATGGACTGTGGAGCCTCACCTACTCTACAGGCATCATCTTTTTACTGTGTGCTACACAGCACCTTCAGTGCAGGGTTGTCTTTTAGACTTCCCAGCTCAGACTCCATTTTCTGGGGCTGACTACTGTTCCCCAGAACATGTAAAGTTGCCATTAACTTTACTAGTCTCTTTTAAAACCACAGACCCAGTACAATCCATCTTACATGGAGTACTGGAAAGGGTTACTACTTATCCCTTTTTGTCTGTTTCTCTTGGAGCATTGTTTTGCTCCCTTTCCATTAAGACTTGGCTGGTGGCAGTGGTAACTACCCTATTTTTTCTACCGCGGTTATCTTAAATAACCATGGTATTGTTTTAGGCTATCTTGGCAGCCTCGAACTTAAATCCGCTTGACCATATTGTTTTTAATATTGCTCCAGCTGGGCTTAGTCCCCATTTCTTTTTGGAAAAGTCTTTCTCGTGTTCGTCTCTACGCGCCTAACCAGGTATGGTTCCTTTGTTCACTGTCTTTTCGCTGGTTTCTGCACAGAAGCCCTCCTTTAGGTGCCTGAAAGTCTGTGTAGGCAGGATGTGAGGGATGGGTTTTAGGACCCCTGCCATGGGTTCCCTTGGTAACCCAAGTCGCACTCCTGTTTAATTGGCTGGGTGGCTGTCCCTGCCAGGACAGCCACCCTGCTGTGTGATTGACAGCCAGGCTGTGTGAATGGGGGAAAACTGTATAAAAAGCAGGTCTCTGGGTCTGGAAGATCAGAGACGCCACTGGAACGAGAGAACCGAAGAGGAACTGACAGAAGAGGACCCCTACAACGACTGAAACGCCCGGTGAAGCCCTGCTGCAGGTCTGAATCTTCAGACTCCAATGACAGAGAGGATCTTCCAAGAATCTTATTCCCTTGAGCTGGTGGGACCAACCAGTTCACCCAAACTCCAAGCCAGGACCCCCCTATTATGGTCCAATTCATTGTACAGAGCTACAGTGTGCCAGATAGCCAGGAAGGTCGGACCCTGCTTGGGTTTTAAGGAGCACACCTTTTATTTGTTGCTTTGCTCTGCTGCTGGTTTCTTCCCTGGGTAGTGCAGGACCCTCCAGTCTTCCTAATTCATGTCAGTCCGACAGTCGCTTCAGGAACCGTGAGCCTGCTGGAACTACCAGGAACGTCCGCCGTAGCCACAGCTTCTTCTCCATTTAAGGTACTGTTCAACATCCGGTTGTTCATGTCGTCCAGCCTTTCGCCACTCCGAGGGCTTGTTTTTCTCTTCTCTTTAAGCTAACTTTTCTGCCGACCAACTTCGTTCTGAACTCTTGGCAATGACTTAACCGCAAACTACCCTGAACTATGTGATCTTGAGCAAAATACTTTTGTCCTATTGACTTTGGGCCTAAGCCTACTTTACTTGATCCCATCACTGAAGTTCCTCTTTCTAAATTGACCTGACTACTTACCTGCTGGTACTGCTTCTTTCTGCCTAACTTTGTCTTTCCTTCCCTATTTAATTAAGAGAGTGCCATTTTGCTCCCACTTCATTTTTGTGAGCTTAACCTGCCTGTTAACTATTGGGAGTGGTGTGGTGTATTAAGAGTGTGATTTTTGAACAGCCTCACTTTAGGGAAATGTTATACAACTGAAAAATAAATAAATGTATATTCTTTTACTTGGAAACATTGAGTCAGTGTTTGCTTGAATCATAGTAACTGCTGTCCTTTGTGTAACTATTTGATACTGTTCACTTGCTCTTGGCATACGTCTGGCTGCTCAGCCATTGCTACCACTTTACTGTGTAGTACAGGCTTGTACCAAAGATGAATTTGTGCTACCACTTGTAGTCCTAATTGTGTGTAGTGTTCCCAAAGGGTACTGCATATAAGTCTGCCTAACACTAGACACAGCAGCAGTTGGCTGCCGAAATCTGTCTTTTCTCAACACAAAGTAACCGAGTCACAATACAACCCCTTACCTCCTTTTTAATTCAGCCATTTTATTTCTTTGCACCGCTACTTGTATACTTTAAATCAGTATTGGAACATGAAGCATAGTGGGTTTATTCTATGCACATGTGATCGGTCAAGGTCCTAAACTGTAGACTGGCCTCAATTACCAAGTTCACCACTTAACTAAAAGTGTTTGACCTTTGGAAGTCGTTTTCACTCCTTGTGCCTTATCTACCAAAGCCTCACACATCCTAGAAATGGACCTGCATTCCTGTCTCTAAAAAGGTTGCCAACTGGAATCTTGTGAGACGTGCCTTTATGGTCCCTTCTTGCATTTACTTATTACATGGCTTTCAGCTCCTTCTCTGTACTTCCCCCCTCTGTCCTCACCAGCACTCCTCCCCTCACTCTCGCTCATCTTCAACCAAAGTGCTTTGTCTTGGGCTACAGCAATAGCGTTGTAAGGCACCTCATAAGCAATCCATGCAAGATAGCTTTATGTTGACTCCTAGTGACAAAATGGCTGCTGCTCTGCAGGAAAAGAGGAATGGGTAGGGGCTGAACCACCAACTCTTGCCCAACACTATGCTAAACCAGCAGTGATGCAATCATACAGGTGAAACAGGCACAGCACGACAGGTATACCTCATTTACCCCATTGGGTGGCACAGGAGGAGGGCAGGCTATATCTTCAGGAGAAGATAAATCTGATACAGTCACAACACAAACAACAATGGTGTGGTGGTATTAAAAAAGAATGTGAGATAAGGTTCTATAAAAATAGATTTATCAAAAACGATCAATGTACACAACTAAATAAAAAGACTAAGGACCCACCACTGTAAAAAAAACACAGAGAATGCAGACTGATAACTTTGGGTAAATACGCAGTGGTGTTTGGGCAAAAAGATTTCATCAGCAATCTCAATGTTCAAGGATATCTCTTTTAAACACAAGGAGACTTAAAAGTCACTATGGTCCTTTAAGGTGGACCTGGGGGCAGGGCCGCTTCAAGTACCTTTAGTTCTTTGCTCAACAACATCGACCCATACTTCTGGGTGCTTTCCTTCTATCATGCTGGTGTCAGGATGGTCAAGTTGCATTGATCAAGGGGAGAGTCATCATTATGTCGGCTTCGCGGTAAGGATGTCTTTAGATTGAGATGCTGCTCGAGACAGTTCGAGTCGGTGGGTCTCAACAGCTCGACTCTACGGTCAAGTCGGGTCGAAACTATGTGTCTGCTGGGTCGAGTCGGCGTTAGAGAAAGGCAAGTCAATGGCTTACAGCGGGTTAAGTTGGTTTTTGAGTTGGAAAAAAATGATGCTTTGGTTGGGTCGAGGCAACATTCGGGATGCAGAGAGTCAGGTGCTTCCACATCAGTGAGCACAACTCAAAGATGCGGCTAAGTGGTTTGAAATCCTTAGAGTGCCAAAAGCAGCACAACGGATCCTGAAGTGAGTTGAGTGTGGTCAATCCCCCTCGAAGATGCCTCAAAATGGTAAGCAGGGTTCTGAGCTGCTGCTGGGCTTCTGTTGTTTTGGACAGCCCAAACCGGGGGTTTCAGGAACAAGGTAAGTCCATAGTTTACAATTCCATGACATGATGTTTGTCTGGCACCTGCCAGGACTCCTTCACCTCTTGTGAGCAGGACAGGATCCTGGTTGAAAATGCAGGCAGCAGAGAGGGTTTGCAGTGTCACCCCCCTATGTAGCAAAGGAGTTTGGAAGAGCCAGCATTGCCAACAGTGTCCCAGCTAATCCTTCTTCACCTTCTGAGAATCCAAAGATGAATCAATGATGGATTGGATTCCCAACCCATATAAAGGTAAACTGCTACAGCTGATTTGTACAAAGTAAGCCTATTGTCAGGGGTCCAATGCAAGCTGCTGTAACAAGTATCCTTTGCCTTCTGAGATCATACCCAGAGAGCTTTGCCTACAGGAATTAGATGGGGGCAGGAAGTGTGGTGAGCCGTAGCAGAAACCAAGATGCCAGAACCCCTCTTTCAGCCTAAAACTCTTCTCTGGTTATGCTACCGCCACCCCATCTCACATCCGCCTACTTCAAAGGTACTTCACTGATCAGTAACCTGGTATGCGAGTGGCTTTGTTAAATCAGTACTATCTTTGACGCACCATTTCCCAGTGTTCCTTCACGTGATAGTTCCTGTGCCCTCGAAGAAGTTGGTTGGCTTTGTCGGGAGGATCAAAGGAGTAGCTTCCTGGGCATTGTCCCACATAACAATTGTTGGGATATCCGAACAGCTAATACACATCATCCCTATCATGGCTAAAACATTGTCCTCCAAGCTGACACTAATATGACATCCAAATGCTGTGGCGGTTTAATAGTTTGACCCCAGTATCCACCACGTCATAACACGGCATGGCTTATATTTACAGTTGAACATGTCACCAGTCTGACTAGGGTATACAATTATTAGGTTTTGAATGTGAGGTGCAGAATATTAAAATGTCACATCTGCCTCTTGCCACTTTGTGTTGGGGCAGCTGCCAGGAATGTAAATGTGACTTTTGAACCCGCAATACTGCCACTGCAGAGCAGTTGCTTTAGATTAGATGAGACAGTCTAAGCAAAGGCATATGGGTGCACTATTCTGTTGGCAGGGGACATTATGAAATGGGAGTCTTACTAGCAGACCTCCCTTTAACAAACACGATTACTCACATCATTTAATTAATAAAGATCCCACTCTTGGCAGGTGGCTTTCTGTCACATTACATCCCTCTGTTGATATTGCTTTGCACCTTGGCCACTAGGTCATTCTTCCTCTAGCTTCTTCACACTTAGTACTGTGAGATGGCCTCTGAGAGGTAACGCGCAATAAAAGAAGCCAACATGAAATAGCAGTGCGTGACCTCCTCCTTATTGCAGCGCCTCCCCCAACCTCCTCGCCCCCCCCAACAAACTCATTAACCCCAGTGCTTTGACCCTCTACTCGCTGCTCCTTCCTTCACTCTTGGCCCCTTCAGGAGTCCATGCATTGTCTTCCCCCCTCAGCGAAGTTGGATCAGCATCAGGGCAATTCAGTGGGTAAGCTGTCCTCCAGTTTAGGCAATAAAGTACCATTCAAATGTTATTCATTAGCATAGTATATTGAAATGAACGTGGTTTAGCAATTGCTGGGCTGGTGGATTCAGGGTAGTGTTGGATGACGTCATGGATCGAGGGGAGCATCATCATTGCTGTCTGTTTACTTCACAAAATGTGTGCTCTGCCATTCTGCCCACATTCTAATCTGGCATGTGTGATGCAAGCGCTTGAAGGGGTAGAGGGAGGGGGCGTTGTTTTAGGGGCCTAAGAAGGAATGCCCTTTCTCTCACGAGTAGGCTATGGTGGCAGTCTTTCTGTTTTTCCATCATTCTGGAAAATCTCTCTGAACTTACCATCGCTCTAAGTAGCAGTGCAGTGCAATGGGCAGGGTTAGAGCCCTATTTCCACGCCCACTCACAGGCACACACACCTGGCACTCCCTCACCCACAGCTTTTTTTCAGACCAATGCATCAGAATGACAGAATATTAAAAATGCGCCCTACCCTCTAGCAGTCTAGGAACGCAAGGCCTGAACGGTAGTGTGTAAATGGCGGGTCACCTCGAAAACTGGGCTATTTTCCTAAGTGATCCTGGTTCACGCCGACGGACCCCGTAACCCAAGCACTGAACTGCGGAAAATGGAGGGCGGTTAGACATAGGACAGTATATATGTAGATCATTTGTTGAAAAAAAGAGTAATGGTTTAATAGGGCCACTGTCAGGGACATCATTTAAGAGTTGCCAGAAGTAGCAGATGTTACCCTAGGCAATCTCTATGGCCGCTGGCACTGTTTTTGCGACCCATATCTGAGATCACAATCGTTCAAAGGCAATCACTGAGTGGCAGGGCTTGACAGGGAGGATAGCTCAGGGGCAACTCATTGACGCAGAGCAACCCGGGTTCGATCCATGGGTTCGCGCTAAGTAACCTCTGTGTAATAAGGTATTATAAATAAACTATTACAGTTTACACTTAAACAGTCATATGTGTTCTTCCACCCAAGCATCCTTTTAATCGGATCTGACCTGGGCTGCTGACTGTTTGCAATCCTATTTATGTTGCAATATTGCTGAATTCACTTGGATTTCATTTAGAAAATGAGGAGGCGCCATTACAATACTTTTCATTGGGAAATATTGTGTCTTTTCAAGTGTGTATTTTAAAGTTTTACTAGAAAGCAATGTTGTGTGTGCATTGTATTAAATTATAACACGCTAGACAGTTAACACAATGCTTCGCTTAATAGCTGGGTGATTTGCAATGAACACATCATCTCAAACTTTCATTCTGAATATGGAACAAAGTGAACCCTGGGGGCTGTGAAATTTCTCCAGAACAATGCGTTTTAATTTTTAACAAGCCAGCGGGAGGATGAGGTGTTTTTTCCTAGAATATTTTTACAAAGCAATACAAACAGAAAGCAGCACACCTCGTTCACCAAGCTCTCAATGTCTGGGAATTCGATTAACTGCACGGGCAGAAGAAAGGCAGGCTGTGTTTGTAGTTGTGAGCAATTAACACAATGTTGTGCTTTTCTTTAACACTTATGGCTGTGAAGGTGGCGAGGTTGTATCCTTTCAGTTTAGACATAATTTGCTGGCATCTTACCTGCATTGGAACTGGCATCTAGTATGTGATGGCTGCATATGAAATTGAGGCTATTTCTGATACAAGGAAGTATATGATATGATAGGTTATTTATAACGCGCTTAATACCCAGATGTTCCTAAGCGCGGATCCGGGGATCGAACCTGTGTTGCTTCATGTTGTCTTGCTTCCAAGGCGAGCATGTTGCCCCTGAGCCATCCTCCCGAGTGCCTAGCGTATAAGTGGCTACATATAGATATGTGTGACAGTGCACAGGCATATGAGATTTCATTTTACGTAGGATGTCAGTGCCTTGGCTTGTAAGTAAGGCTTTATCTAGCCTATGTTATGTTACTTCATATTTGCATAGCGCCTTGCTGACATTTGTTATGGCTTCGAAGCACTGTGGGGGTAAATGGCCCTTTGGCGGGCAGTAGTTTGAAAGAACATGAGATAAAAGAGCATCACATCGAATGCACATAGTAACTGTAATTTCAAACGACCGTTCGATCATTAGTGCAATGGCATTCTAATAGCCGCAGAGTGCATAGAGTTAAGACACGATGTGGATTGCTATGACAGAGACTATGTGACAGCTGGACTGAATGTTTCATGGGAATCAGGCACATGCTATGGGAATCAGCACTAGAGGTAGAGTGGGGGCCAGTTTAAATGAGTCCGTCAACCCCAAGGGCAACTCTCTGCAGTTACGGGCTCCGCCACACTTTACATGCAGAACACATGCACAATGAATAATATGCAATCACATGCAAATTGCACGCACATTTATCAGATATGTCAAAAATACAATCAGTGCAAGTTCACTTGTCAGGCGGCATTTGAGAATGGCCAGATCTATATGGCATTCAAAGGCCAGTCCACTGGTACTGTAGGATATGATAATTGATATTTGTCTGGTGCTTCGTGGTCGTGCCTGTGGCCTCAAAGCACTTTAGATCCACAGCTGCTCAGTAGACTGCAGTCCAAACACACATAAAACAGACATAGCAATTACTCACATGGGACTATAGAATTAGCAATCATGGCGAATTTTTAATTACTAGAATATATGAATTGCGCAATGGACTTTAGAGAAATATGTACAGCTGTCAGGCAGAGCGCATACCGCCATGTCAGGGAGTGTACAGTGGCAGGTCTACAACTCTGGCCGCACTCAGCTGCACTCCGGAGTGCACAGCACCAAAGGTGGAGTGGGGCCGATCCGAACTGAGTCCCTCATACCCAAAGTCAACCGTCCATAGTGGAGGACTCTGCAACACCCGCATGCAAATCAAATGCACACCAAAAACATGGAGCCCTGTGCTCACCTGTTAGACATGTCCCGACATGATGCGAAGCATGTCTACATGACAGGAGATGCCCAGTTCTGTCATACTACCAGAACCATAAAAACCAAGAAGTGTGTAACACTTCCACGAGCGGCAAAGATTGAAGGACAGATCTTAGGAAACGAGTCACCACCGGGGTCAGGAAACATGAGAATGAGCAGGTAGAATAGGACATGTTATTCCTGTGTCCCCATATGCGTTAGAGGACTAACCGAACTGTATAATATGTTGCAACACAATGCATTGTGTTATCTTGAAGCACATATTTCATCTGCGGATTTCAGTGTATTTACTGCACGACCAAATTGGTGAGGGTAAAGCCACGGACACCGATTCTAGAGAGCAACCCAGAGACAACGAACTAACAGCAATTCGGCTGCTGTGGTGTGGGACCCTGTCAAGGGTATTGCCCCTTAAGGGGATGTGTACCTCCCCTGTAGGTTGCCCTTTTAACTGCGTCATGGCCCAAGCTAATAAAAGGAGCCCCTGCAGGCACGTGGAACAGAACAGCTGCAGACCCCAGAAGAGAAACTCCTGAGTCTGTGTCTCATTTATGTAGGCCTGTAGGCCTACAGGTGGGGGCACCAAACCGTCCTACCTTGTGCATCTGCGTCGCTCTGTTTGTGGCATTCCCCATCTGGGCAGCTTGAAATGGGCCAAAGAGGAAGATTGACACCACACACAAGAGTTTTGAACACTCAAATGTTTGTCTTTTGGGATTCTCAGGGACCAGTGAGCATCTTGACTGAGACTGAATCCCAGTAGGTCCCCTACCGTTCCAGGTTTGCGGAAGAGCTACCGTTCACAAGCGGGAACCTTGGAACACGTAACAGGTAATAAAGGGGCACATTTAAAACAAAATGGAAGATTATTGAAAAGCTGCTTCAACTTTGACGTAGGAATGTGTGCACATTTCCATGGACTAAACCACCATGCTAAGCCTTCGTCTTGTAGTGCTAATGGATCACTTACAAAGAAATCAACAGGTTACAACCAAGTCAGCTGATCTAAGGTTCAATGGTATCCCCATATTCAGGTTCATGGAGCTAATAGGGGTGACAGGTTGTGGCAAAGCTTCCCTGTGTATGATTGCCCCCTTCATGAAGCAGGGGATCTGAACCCGAAAAGAAACTAAGTGCATTCCGATCTGCCCAGGGTGAGCAGGGAGATGTGGTTCTGATGAGCAATAGACAGAGGGTTAGTAGACCATGTGTCATACTTGCAGGGTTGCAGACGTATAGAAATCTGATTAGAGCAGCGGGGGACTGGTAAAAGCCAGGTCTTGGGGGCTTTCCTAAACAAGGGATGGTTATTTAGGCAGTGGGTGTTGACAGAAAGAGTATTTCCAGAGTTTAGGGGCTTGCACTGAAAAGGAGGAATCACTAATTTGAGAGGATTTGGTTGCTGGAACTTTGAGATGATATGCAGAGGTGGATCTGCGGCTTCGGTTACTACTCCAGCATGGACGTTTCTGCTACAGGACTTCAGGCCCTTTGTGGTGAAAAGCTTGGCAAGTGATGCACATAGCATTGAAGGTGGCTCAGCGTCCAAGTGGACACCAATGGAGAGTGTGCAGAACAGGGGAGATATGTTTTCCAGGTCCTAAGTGTAATAGAAGTTTTGCTGCAGTGTTCGGGACTCATTCATGTTTTGTCCGTTGAATAGTGGGAGCTCGGAGGTACAGTGCTTCAGCGTAGTCTAGTTGTGGAAACATAATTGCAATAACTGCAGTCGCAATGTAGGGAGAAGGTTAGGAAAGGCAAAGTGTGTCTATGGATGTAATGGAAACATCTTTTCACCACCTAGTTGATATGAGAAGTCAGGGATAAATTGGAATCTTTGAGCCAACCCAGGTTTTTAATTGTGCTAGACGGTGCGGGTGAAGGGCCCATAGAAGCAGGCCATGGGAGGGGTTGTGGGAAGAGAGCAGTTTTTACACATAGCATGATCTCGGTTTTGCCAGAATTTGGGATGAGGGGATTGGTTGTTATCCAACAGTATGGGCCTCATTACGAGGATGGAGGTAACTATGCTGCTTTTTGCGGCATGGCTACCTCCATACCGGGTACCGGATCCGGGTTCCCTAAATGGGGACTTACCGGGCCATTCCGACCTTGAAGGGCCTGGTATTTCCCCATTCAGGGAACCCGGACCCGGTACATCTCCATTGCCATTCGAGCCCCCATAGGACTCAATGGGAATGGGGATGATTCTAACAACGGGCCTGTTAATGACGGGGCCGTTGTTAGCATCTGGTCTCCTCGCAGGACCCGGTAAATACGCCTGGTAAAAACAGGCATCCTTAGCGGGTCCCGCAAGGAGAACTCGTAATGGGGCGGTAGAGGGACAACGGGGCCGGCATCCCTACCGGCCCCCTTAGCCCTCTACCGCATACCTCGTAATGAGGCCCTAGATCTTGTATAGACAAGTTGTGAGGTCGGATGTGAGGGAGGATGGATAATTTGAGATTTTGTAGATGAGTAGAGTGTCATCTGCATAGTTGTAGCAGGATAGGCTGTGTAAGTGTTTAAGTGTTGGCACAAGCTGAAGGAAAGCTTGAAGAGGAGGGGGAGTGTGAAACCCCTTGAGGTACCTGTTATTGGACGAGCACGAGAGGCAGAGAAGAAAAGCATGTATACAACATGAGATCTGTCAGTGAGGAAAGACCAGGGCTGTCATTTAGGGGTCGCCAGGGGTCTCAACTTTAAAAAAAAAAATTTTAACTGAGGCTCCTGGTCTGTGGTCAGCAGCATGTGGCTCTTCGTTTCTGGAGTGGCTGGTTTTTTGATAGCTATAGCTGGTAAGAAAGCTCAGTGGGTTAAGCACTCGCTGCTGCAATGTGCGAGTGTTCTGCAAGTTGCAGGTTCGACTCCCGGCAAGGTCAACTCAGACTTTCATCCTGCTGAGGTTGATAAATTAGTACCAACACAGGTTGGATGATATTGTAGGTATATGTGTTCTATATGAAGTGCTTAAGTGTAAGTGCTACATAATAACACATCAGTATTGTTTGGACGCCGGTTTGCATTCACACTAATTTGGTAATATGGGTTTATACGCGCCGATATTAATGATCCATATGGTGTTCCTCTACTGTATAAATGTATATCACTTTACAGTGATATTGTAACCATATTTTTCAAAGTGTACTTGGAAACAATGCTATGTGATGGCACTTCCTGTTTTGTCAAGGGGTGAAATGTCGTGTTCCATCGCTTCCTGTGATGTCACTTCAGGGTAGGATCAAATTACATCACTTCATGTGATGTCAAGTGGTCAAGGGTCGTGTCATGTCACTTTCCGCTACCCCTGGCATTTTGGTGAAATGACGTCCCTGACATTCATACTCCGGCCTAAACTGACACTGCATAACCATACTACTTTAAAATGCAACTCCAAAATCTAAATCGCGAAGATGACTGATAAGGAGCTAACAAGATGAGAACCCACTGTGACCACCAAAAATACGAATCCCAATGCAATTTGGGACTTCAGATAAATATAACAGTTATAGACACACACAGAAATACAAAGATCTGCTATACTAAATTCTTTCTCCCTTTATTCGGCAGCATGTCAGACACACCAGAATTCATCCATGATGGAGAGTGGCGTTGAGCCAGAGCACACATGCTTACGGAGGCCCACACATCCAAAAACAACCATTGGTTCTTTGAACTGCACACTGGATGGATGCTGACGTGCATTCCGGTGCTCTAAGCTTTCTTTCCTGAGAACCTTAAGACAAGTGGTGAATATGATATGATAGTTCATTTATATAACGCCTATACACAATGTGTTTCAAAGCGCTTCAAGGCAAGGGAGGGAACAAGGGAAAATACAATGACATTCTTACAGACCATGAACAGTAAGGATGTGAAATTAACTATCGTACTCGGCCTGACGACATTTCAGATAGTGCAAGAGCTAAAACATAGATAAGGAAGGGAGGGGGAGAGTGGGAAGGGAATGGAAACAGACAGGTGACTACCGTACTAGGCCTGGCAACATTTCTGATAGTGCTGGGGTGGGGGGGACAAGTAAGGGGAGTGGTGAGGACACAGACGAGGTTGCTATCATACTAGGTCCAGGGACAATTCAGGGACAAGTAAGGGGATGAGAGCAGGAGATAGAAAAAGGGAGAAAGGGAGAGGAGGAGAGAACAGAGAGTAAGCAGTCAAAAAGAGTGGAGAAGCAAGAGGGGAGAGCGAATACAATTGCAGAAGTCAGTATTAACACATAATGTTGCAAGCCTGGATACAAGATGAAGCTAGGAACAGCATGATTCAGGGTCACCATGAGAACGGGTGACGCATCGTGAATCAATGACGTCCATAAAAGTCGCATTCAGCATTGGCTACAAGACGGTGATGGTGAAACCAGAATGTATCAGGACAGACTCCTGCAGAAGTAGGCTGGATGAGGGCAGGGGGAGCAGGGCAGAAGTATAAAGCAAAACAGGCAACACCTGTGTGCAAGGGGGAGTGGCACAAGGGAACATCATGGAGGACCAGAGGGGTGGGGATGGCCTATGGGGACAGAGGGAATAAACACATATTGGTGCATGCTTACCTGCTGTCTAAGTAGGGGTTCGGGCCCCGGATCCTCCTGGTCCGAACATGTCCAAACAGAAATTGCCCTTTTCTTCGACTGCACTTCACGAGAAATTCTCTTGATCTAAGAGTTAAGAGAAGGAAGTGGGAGGCAGGGCTAAGAAGGTGGGCGGTGGTTAGGCCTGGTGACCGAGATTCACTTGCACCTGCTCCCGATCTGCCAAGGAAAAGAGGCTGGAGGGCTCCTTGAGTAGGGAAAAAGAGTGGCAACCAGGAAGGCATCAAGTGGGTGGGGATTGCTAAGTGGGAAAAAAGAGCGGCAACCAGGAAGGCACCAGGTGGGCAGGGCTTATGCCAGGTGACCAAGTTCCACTTGCACCTGCACCTCATCTGCAAAGGAAAAGAGGCTGGAGGGCTCCTTAAGTAGGGAAAAGGAGCGGCAACCAGGAAGGCACCAGGTGGGCGGGGCTTGCTAAGTGGGGAAAAAGAGCGGCCACCAGTAAGGCTAAAGGTGGGCAGGGCCTAGGCCAGTTACCATACAGGATTCCAGATACAGGATGACAACAACCTGTAGGATGGCAAAGTGGCAGGAGACCGGATGTACCACTCATTGATCATTCCTGAGTTCTTTTGGATTAAAGGCAAACTCCAGGATCATCCTTTTCAAATACAAACCAAATTGCAAACAACATAATGCAATAATAAGGATGCGTAAAATGAGAGCTTCAACTAATGAACTAATTCTCAACCCAGTTCTAGTGATTAAATACCCCTTAAGTGAGGATTGCTTCTGTTTTCAGAGTTTAGCAAACATGCCCCGCCTAAGTCCCCCACCCAGAATTGTCTTATCAGGTAAAAACGCAACCGGCACAGAAGCCAGGTGAAAACACTTCTGCATAGCATAAATCAGTCTGTGCAATAATAAACAGTACTTGCCGAATGAAATATGCTTGAACTCGATACATTGGCTTGCACAAATCCATAGCAGGAACAATGGTGATAAAGCGGTCATTTCGGAACAATACATATTTTAGGTGCATAAGCAAGTAGGGAAAGTGGTATAGCACACTTCTGCCCCTTGTTGTCCTCGTTGCTTGTGGCTCCAGAAGAAGAAAAAGATGCCATGATTGCCAATGCGGCGCAGGAGAAACAGATGCGAAAGTCCTGACCTGTTGCAGCTTGCAGGTCAGAAGTGCCCGGCCCTGTGTGCTGGTGTGTTTATATGAGTTTGGCAGCGACCTTGGGCATAGGTTATCCGAAATGTCTTAAGTTATGCAGTGCTTTAAATTACGGAATCACAATAGTCTTTAGCCAATAGCAGATCCTTAATGACAGTTCTTCAAAATTATACTTTGCAGGCCACTTATCTTAGAATTCGAAGTACAGTTTAGACCTAGTCCTAAAAAAAAAAACTCCAAGGTCTGTCAAAAGTGAAAATGAAAGAAAAAATATTAATTTGCCCCAAAATGAAAAAGAAAACCAATACACAGGCGTACGTGTGCTCTGCAATTCATGCTTCCTGGTTACTACTCTGTAAGAGGCCCGCTAGTGGCTTCTGTCATTGACAGTGAAAGCTGCATGAGCTGGGACATCTACCTCTGCTGAGCATCCTTCCTTCTAGGTGCTGTTGAATCTTGGTTGTGGTAAGGTTTTTCTGACGCTGGCAGGGCTGGGTAGGTAGTTTCCTGGCGATCCTGGGGATGGGCCCCAGAGCACATAGTTCTGTACATGGACCACATGCCGTGCAGTGCTGGAAATGGAAGAACAATTATTGGGGGAACTGTCACCTCTTTGGAGGTGCGGGGCTGTGGGAAGGAGGGGGCGTGGGGAAGGGGTGGAGTGGGGCCAAGGGCTGGGATGGGGCGGGGCCAAGGGGCGGGGCCCCAGGTCAGGCTGCTCAACACAGTATCTCTTCTTAGAACCCAATCCTAGCGATTTGTATAAAAGGCTCGGGAGGATAGCTCAGGGGCAACACGCTTGCCTTGGAAGCAAGACGATGCTGCACAGGTTCGATCCCTGGCAGGGCAGTGTATAGTCCATTTGGTGCCCAGGGCGAAACACTAGGAATGCACCCCCCCCCACACCCCTCCTTCCCACCCCACGCACCACTCCCACTGCACCCCAGACATTGTATTCCCTTTGCGTATGCATTCATCTGCTGAATGGGAATCAGTCGAAGTGCAAAAAAGAATGCAATGCTATCTAATTAGAGTGACCAAATTTAAAAAGTAAAAAACCTGGACTGGGCAATTAACAAAAGTAGGATTAACTCTAGAAAGTGGCTGTGAAGGCACTACACTTCAGTAGTGTTAGTAGGAGAAGGTGCGTGAAAAGAAAAATAAAATATCGAGGCTGAGTACCCCAAAAGGAAATACACCAAACGCAGGTTTCAATGGAACAATCAAAGTACTTTTATTCTCTATCGAATACAATTACAAAACAGTGCAAAATCGAATAGCTATCCGCCCTCAGTACAACACAACGAACTCCAGCGTGGTTCAGTGTGTTCAGTGAGAGACTGTACATTAGAATGCATTAGCTTTTTATACATTTTGTGAGTGCTATGGCCAACCCCTCTTCGGGTTAATATTCTACTTTATACATCACCAATTCTAGGGTTCGTTGCCCAGTCTCAAATAACCGCATCTACATGGTTTGTTCTTTATTACATGTAACAATAAGCGTATGCATTAACTGTGTATTCTAAGTTTCGTATTGCAGGTCTCCTTAAACATTAATACAATATAGTAAAACAGATGTTCCTTGTCTAATATGTAAATACATGATCATAATATATACTTGTGGATTGGTTTCATTGCGCGAGTAATCCTTTTACACATAGGTCAATGTAGGACGAGGTCTTAGTTCATGACCTCAACAAGTAGCCTGCAGGCAGATTACACATTAGCGATGTACGGAGGTCAAGGCGGCCATGTTGTATTTTGAATGAAATCGTCCACCATGTTAGCTCACAGGGTGACTTTTCCACATAAATCCTAAAATGGCAGTTTGATCTAAAAATGGCGGCCTACATGGATTAAAGGTCAGGACCTTGCAACACAGATCTCGCAAGTGACTTTCGAGCGGCTTGGCATAGGCCAATATTAATATATTTATTACAATAGGAGGCACAATATACTTTTTATTCCGACAAACCCTCCTTTTGGCCTATGCCAAGTGCTAAAAAACTATTTTGGGTCTCCTTACGAATAACTCCATGCATCAGTATCCATGTACCCTGAATCACTATCTGAAATATCTATTGACATTAGGTCTTTTACTAATATATCTTTTAACACATATTCTTTGGAAGTTTTATCCGAGGCATACACCTCATGTCCTATCGGTAAGTGTATGAGAGATAGAAAACAGAACTGGCTCTAGGTATCTGCATTATATCACCATTACATGGCCACAGTAGTGGCCATGTAGTTATGGTAAAGTTGGTGTTTCCATAGGAAGAGCACTTTTTGGGCGGCTCATAACTTCGCTCCGCCTGGACGAATCCTCACCACACTTTGCAAATAAAGTATATGGCCCACCCCGAATTATTTTGCAAAGATTGGTGAGGATTCGTCCAGGGGGTAAAAAGTTATAGGGGGGGGTCCCAAAATTTATTTTTTTCCCATAGACTGAATGGGAAAAAAACTTTGCTCACGCCTACAGCCCAAACGGCTGGACAGATTTTCACCAAATTTGGACCAGGAGCAGCGGCTTGGTCCCAAAAGCGTGCTTTTGCAGATTTGGTGAAAATCTGTCCAGTAGTTTTTTTTAAAAAATGCCGAAAAAGTGGGTCATAAAAAATTAGTGATATCTATGTTCGGTCCGCAGACACACTTGCCTGTTCGCTCTGCGGACAGCGTCCTGATTGGCCGATCGGCTTATGTCATGTCCGTGGACATGCAACGTGTTCGCTGATTGGACAGTGTGGAGCGTGAAGCGCATCAGATTTTCGGTAGCGCCTGCCATCTTGGATTCGCGGACGTCTGCGGACAGCGCGGTGAAACTTGGTTCAAAATTTGTATTTAGTAGAGTGTGTTGGTGTGTAGGAGTGTTTGGGGAGGGTGGGAGAGTATGAGATAGGTTGAAAGTTGTGTTTTTTCATGTGGTAGACGTTCTTGTGGTGTTCGATTTGTCTGCGGACATCACAGGTGTTCTGAAATGTTGTAAATAAACTGAATGGGGGGGTGTTCTGAGGACTCAATATGTGTCCGTTTTGTTCAGAAGCAAGCTGAAACTGTTCTAAGAACACTCGAGGTGTCCGGAAATGTTCGTTAATAAACAAAATGGGGGTGTACTGGGGACGTGGTCCGTATTGTTCTCTTGTAAGTTGAATGTGTTCTAAGAACACTCGTGGTGTCCTTAAATGTTCGTAAATAAACAAAATAGGGGTGCTCTGAGGACGCTGTCCGTATTGTTCGTTGTCAACTTGAAAATGTTCTAAGAACCCTCGCGTTGTCCTGAAATGTTCGTAGGTGGTGTCCTGAAGACGCTGCCCGTATTGTTAGATGGCAAGTTGAATGTGTTCTGAGAACACTAGCAGTGTTTTGAAATGTTTGTAGGTGTTCTGAAGACTCTGTCTGTATTGTTCTCTGGCAAGTTGAATGTGTTCCAAGAACACTTGCGGTGTCCTGAAATGTTCGCAAATAAACAAAAAGGGGGTGTCCTGAGGACACTGTCCGTATTGTTCGTTGTGGAGTTGAAAGTGTTCTAAGAACTCTTGCGTTGTCCTGAAGACGCTGTCCGTATTGTTCGATGGCAAGTTGAATGTCTTCTAAGAACTCTCGCGGTGTCCTTAAATGTTCGTAAATAAACAAAATGGGGGTGTTCTGAGGACGCTGTCCATATTGTTCATTGTCAAGTTGAAAATGTTCTAAGAACTCTCGCGTTGTCCTGAAATGTTCGTAGGGGGTGTCATGAGGACGCTGTCCGTATTGTTCTCTGGCAAGTTGAATGTGTTCTAAGAACACTCGTGGTGTCCTGAAATGTCCGCAAATAAACAAAATGGGGGTGTCCTGAGGACGCGGTCCGTATTGTTCGTTGTGAAGTTGAAAGTGTTCGAAGAACTCTCGCGTTGTCCTGAAATGTTCGTAGGGGGTGTCCTAAAGACGCTGTCCATATTGTTAGATGGCAAGTTGAATGTGTTCTAAGAACACTCGCGGTGTCCTGAAATGTTCGTAGGGGGTGTCCTGAAGACGCTGTCCATATTGTTCGATGGCAAGTTGAATGTGTTCTAAGAACACTTGCGGTGTCCTGAAATGTTCGTAGGGGGTGTCCTGAAGACGCTGTCCATATTGTTCGATGGCAAGTTGAATGTGTTCTAAGAACACTTGCGGTGTCCTGAAATGTTCGTACGGGGTATTCTGATGGCGGTGTCCGTCCTGAGGACGCTGTCCGTATTGTTCTCTGGCAAGTTGAATGTGTTCTAAGAACACTCGCGGTGTCCTGAAATGTTCACAAAGAAACAAAATGGGGGTGTTCTGAGGACACTGTCCGTAGTGTTCTTTATCAAGTTGATTGTGTTCTAAGAACACTCGTGGTGTCCTGAAATGTTCGCACATAAACAAAATGGGGGTGTTCTGAGGACACTGTCCGTAGTGTCCTTTATCAAGTTGATTGTGGTCTAAGAACACTCGTGGTGTCCTGAAATGTTCGTAAATAAACAAAATGGGGGTGGTTCTGAGGACTCTGTCCGTATTGATTGATGGTAAGTTGAATGTGTTCTGAGAACATTCGTGGTGTCCTGAAATGTTCGTAGGGGGTGTCCTGAAGACGCTGTCCGTATTGTTCGTTGTCAAGTTGAAAATGTTCTAAGAACTCTCGCGGAGTCCTGAAATGTTCGTAAATAAACAAAATGGGGGTGTTCTGAGGACACTGTCCGTATTGTTCGTTGTCAAGTTGAAAGTGTTCTAAGAACTCTCGCGTTGTCCTGAAATGTTCGTAGGGGGTGTCCTGAAGATGCTGTCCGTATTGTTCGCTGGCAAGTTGAAAGTGTTCTAAGAACACTCATAATGTCCGCGGACATTAAAAGTTTACATAGGCCATAGTTGAAATGTTTGACTCTATGGGTGTGATATGCTGGGGTGGTTGTGGCCAGGGCATAGAGTGTATAATATACTTACTGTTTTGTTAAGTAACTGGAGTACATGTATTTCTTGTTAATTTCTGTGATAAAAGAAAATAGCATGTTAGTATTAGTATTTTGTAATGACTTATTACATTGTATAATCAACTTTTTTTTTTTGGACCCTCATATTTAGTAGATTACAAACCAGAGTACTGTGCAATTTGCTCAGTTTCTGTGTTCGTTGCTAAAATCATTGGATGTGTGGGAGAAAAAAAAATCCATGTTGGATTAAAAAAAAAACCTTTTTCTGTTATGCTACAGTTTATTTGTTTGTTTGTTTTCAGTGTTCACTTGTTGTTTCTGGGTAATGCTTTATACATTGGCTTGTTGCATATTTTTGGAGCAGTAATATATTATTTATTTGTTTGGATATTATAAAGTTTTGGAGCAGTTAGATACCAGCAGGTGTATTCTAACTGCCTATTTTTTGATAAATTTTAGTGGTATTGATTTATCTGTTTGGATATTGTTAAATTTTGGGACAGTTAGATACCAATTGGCGTATTCTAACTGTCTATTTTTTGCTCTAATTTACTGGTATTAATTTATCTGATTAGTTGTTGTAGAATCTTTGGGCAGTTAGATAGCTTTTGGAATATTCTAACAGTTTAGATTTTTTTACTACAAGTTTACTTAGGGTTTAAGTACAGTTTAGTTATCAAATTCTGGTTTTAAGAACATTAAATAAGCGTTTGTAAGACTTGTTGGTAATCTCTGCTTTAGAGTGATGGTACTATCATTACATTCAAACCATCCACATTTCCTTTTTATATATGCAGTGTAGTGCCCTGAATTGGTTGTGGCTCCTGCGTGGTAGATTATACCTATTGTTGTGAAGGTTTTCTTACCAAGTGATACTTGACCGTGTGTGAATCCAGTCAGCTTGCAGTTGTTTTTGGTACCATCTGCATTGTAACGTAGAAGCATTAGTATTACGTATTTACTATGTGTTTGTATTAGTAACGTGGAGCGATTATCTGAATTGCAGGTAGAACATAATCTACTATGGTTTGCATTTTGTACAAGTTGCTGAAATGGAATGGATTCACAATTAGTTATTGATATATATACAAAGCATTCATTGGGGATTTGTTCTTGTATCACATTGTTGCAGAAAGTGCATGTATGTTTCCACATGTATGAAATCTGGAAGATTTCATTTATAGGTATATTTTTATTTTCCAGTACTTGTAGTAAGTACATTAGAAATTCTTGTGGATCTTCCTGTGAGTTTATAGTGAATTTCACCATTCCAGCACAGTAGTCCAATTGTTGTCTTATTCCATAAACACTATATGTGTTATCAGGATTGTTTGCTGCATTTCTGTGAAGTACTAACATTTGCAAACACAATTGGTCTGTACTGTGTAAGTAAATGTTGTCAACAATTGTTGGTAATTGAAATAGAATATTCATTGCTACATTTGCGTAGCAACTTATACCAACTATATTTGAGAGTTTAAATGGACCAGGTAGTTCTGTATCTGACTGCTTTGTTTGGAGTTTGTCTTCCTTCTTTGAAGAAGTTCCTGGTTTACTTTCCCTAATTGATATTTTTTTGCTTGTGGTACTTGATGAAGTATTAGTTTCTTTTACTCTCTTTGGAGGATTTGCAGTGACATCCTGTTGCATTTCTGTTTGATTTATTTTTCTTTTATAACGTTTTACTTTTTGTGGAACAGAATATGTGTTTAGATGGGGGGTGTATAGTGAGCAAGTCTATTGTATTCTAAAATGCAAGGAATATCAGCGTTTACTTTACTTGCATCAAAGTTGATTAGAAATAGACCGTCAAGTGTACATAAGCGTGATGGTGCTACGTAACTCATGCCTTCTTTAAAGACTGTTTCCAATATTTATCATTGCTTTGTCTAGAGTAAGACCTTGTGATTTATGAATTGTGACTGCGTATGCAAGAGTTAGAGAAAATTGTTCTCTGCGTACATACATCTCTTTGAAGAGAATGAATCTAGCTGTTGAGCGTCCTATCCTTTTTACTTCTGAAACTTTGTCAAAGAGAATATTGACAAACTGAATTTTGTTGTCACGTGGGTATGTTTGAAAGCCAACAACTGTACCCAGTGCTCCATTAACTAGTCCTTGGTCCACGTCAAGGTTACGTTTAAGCATTACTCTGCAATTTAAGGATAATTTTAATATCTTTTGTAAGCCTGCTGTGTTTGAGATTGATTTCTCTAAACTATTTAGTCTTGTTGTGGCTTGGTCACACATAGGTAGTGTCATACCATGTACATCTAGTTTGTCTGTGGAGCTAATTTCCATTATTGGTTGCATTTCTTTACTTAACATTATTTCATTGAATTTGAAACAGCTTGCAAGAGTTGGCATTAAGGCCATACAATTGACATTTTTGTGGGCTAATTGTTCCATAACATCTGTAGCACAGGCATTATCGCCATAAAGTGCATTGATGTGCCAGGTTTTCAATATTGCTTCTGCTTCTTTAGAAAGTATACCAACTCTGATACTTTTTAAGATGTTGGCATAAGTGAGATCTGCAGATTGCCGTATGTTTTCTGTTTATTCTCTGTATTGGTAATGTTGCCAAAGGTTGACATTTCCAATGCTGCCAGCAGTTTTACAGCAGAGTTTGTGTCCTAATGTTTTAAAAATAGGCTTACCTTTTACTGGTGTCATTTGAAGAAGATCTCCGAAAACAATAATGTGTTTTCCTGCAAAGAGCTCTTCATAGTTTGTTTTGAGTACTTCTTGTAATCTGAGGTGAATCAAAGCCAACATTAGGTTGGAGACCATGCTCACTTCATCTATTAGTAGCATTTTCATTTGTTTCAATACTCTGCGTAGTTCCATTGCAGCTTCTGCAGAAAGTTTGTAATAGTCTAATTTGTTCTGGTGGTCTACTGGCAATAGTAGTAATCGGTGTAATGTAACACCACCTATTTTGTAGGCAGCTAAACCTGTGGGGGCAGTGACAACAGCTGACAGTTTGTTGTTTGTCAATTGTTGAAGGAACTTACTGATGATTTTGATTAGGAATGTTTTGCCAGAACCAGCTTCACCACTGACGTACAGTAGTATAGGTTTATAATTATGGCAGGAACATTCTTCATTTTCATGTTGTACACCATGTGCAATTTGTTTTGTTACTTCTTGAAAAATGCTACGTTGCTCATTGTTTAGTTTTGATTGTAGTATAGTTAAGTCTTCTTTATCTTCATACTGACAAATGGTGTTTTCTACTTCTATCATAGCTAATTCTGCCTCATTTGCTATTAGTGGCTCTCCCAGTAGTTCTTGGCTTCCTGTTACGGAAGGTTGACTACTGTCAGGAGTGTCCTTATCTAGTTGAGCCTGGAGTTCTTCTTCGTGTTGCTGTTCATTGTGCAACATTGTTCTGTACTGTGTAAAGTTTACATCAGTTATACTGCTTTCATTTGCTTTGAAAGCATCTTCATATGAGTCATAGTTATCTAGTATTTCTTCTTCTTTTCTCCATGGTTCAAAGAGATGTAGCAGGGACATGTAATATACTTCTTTATGTTGAGGAGTCTTTAATGACAATTTCATATGATTAATTAAATTTGGTTTAGTTAGTTTAACTAAGCTGCCTTCACAGTTTGTCACTCTGTATTTAGCTTTTTTTTCATCAGGTTTTATATTATTTTTATATGTGTAGTTTTGGGCTATGTGGTATAGACACATGGTTTCCAAAGTATTACTTCTGTTTGGGTAGTATGTGTCCAATAAATTGTTTTTTAAAATGTCTTGGCTGTTGGAATCACGTTTGGCTATTGTTTCTATATATTCGTAGGATTTTAGAACTCTTTTTCTAGATTTAGCTGGACCAAGACTTAGCCATACTATATTTTCAGATTTACCATACAATGCAGTACCAGTTAAACATCAGCTGCTTCATATGTTCCACATTCTCTATGGGAGAGCATTTTTATGCCCAAGCTGTATAATTTCTGAGACACTGTTTTATCTGATGACAGGTCATTCCAGAGGTCTTGGAGCTCTGTCTTTTCTGCTTTGGTTAAGTATGCTGTGACATATCGTGCAACTGCAGTAGATTTGTCTGCAATGTACTGCACATCTATGTTTCCATTCCATAAGTGGGCAATGATTACATTGTAATCATTGATATATTTTTCTTCTTCTTTTCTTTTTATTTAATATGTATTTTTAGGTGACTTACCTTTAACACTATGTCTAACTGAAGACATGAGGTTGTTCACTTGACCTGTATTTGTAACTGGTCTAGGGAAACCAAATCGGCATTTGGTGTAGTATTTCCCTTTGTTTTTGTATTTGCGACGACAATATTTTCCACATTTGTGTCTTTGAAATTGTAAAATTTGTGCATGAAGATCACTATTTGTGGATTCTGATGGAATTTCACAAGTGACATTTTTCAATAAACTGTAAAACAGTGGCATCACTGTCTTGACCAAATTTAGGAGCATCTTTAATCCATAAAAGCATGTGGGTATGTGGTGCTCCTCTCCAAAAGAAGTGTTGCACTTCTCCAAGGGGAGCAACAGTTTTATTACAAATAAAATGTAGCATAGCAATGAAGCGATGGTGAAAATATCTTGAAACATTAACAGGATCCAAAGAACAAAGTTCTCCAGGTGTTAGTATATCTGTTTGTTTTGTTTTTGTTTGATATGCGTAGGAAATCATGTAAATCTTCCCATGCATATTCTGCAAAACTTAATGTAACAAACCAAGTGGGTGTGCCAAGGTTTCTGATCATACAACGTACATCTCCATGACGTCGAAACCAGTACTCTTTAGTACCATGCATATTTGCTAATAGATTTGTAATATTTGATTGTAAAACGTCATCCTTTTGTAGCACTTTTTGTAATAATTGTGTAGCTGTCATATTTTGAAAGTGTGATCCTGATTTTAATATGTGTGCAACTCCCTAACATAAAGTTGCCAGTTCACTTTCAAAGAGTAGGTGGAATATGTATTCCACATTTTGTCTAAATCTGGGATCTTCAGAATACATCCGTAATGAGCGGTATTCTGAAGCTGATATTTGAATAGGTCTATCATCGTGCCTTCCTCCTTTGCCAATAGGAAAGAGTAGAGGAAAAGCACATGCTTCTATACTTTTTTCCCATATGCTGATTGGTGATCCTTTTGTTTGACGCATTTGGTACGCTTCCAGTGCATCTTCTATGGTGTCATTAGAGTGCAAAGGATGAATTGTATAATGGTCTAAAGTATTTGATATTGTAGCAGGATCTAGGAGCTCAAATTGAGCAGCTTCTTGTGTTTCTTGAATTATTTCAGTTGTATCCTTCAAGTTTTCTTCAATATTCATTTCTTTGTAATATTCATTATTCTCTTTAAGATATTGCAAGGCATGTCTAACTTTATGTAAATCTACCAGCTGTTGCCATTTTATTTGTCTTTTGTAGGTACTCCATTTACTAAGATAATTAAAGATTGCTGCATTGGACGTTGCACTCCTAGAGTATGCACATTTTCTTTTAAATCTAATGGTAAATAAACTACTTTTCCACGAATGCCTTTTACCAATTCAGAGGAAGGTAATTTTGCTGTTTTTGGTTGAAAGCGTATTATTGCTTGAAATGGGTGCACTGTTTGAATTATTATGCTCTCATATAAATTAAGTTGTTGTAGGGGTTTTGGTAGTGGGTATAATTCCAAATTATTTGTGATAGCACGTGAAGGAATTTGGTTGTTGTCAAGTTTTGTAGTGCAGTAACTGCAAAGTATTAAGGGGTCAGTTATTTCGTATTTGTTTTCTGCTACAAGGTAGAGAGCTAATTCAAACCATTTAGAATCTTCATTGTCTTCCATTTTGTATGATAGGTCTACAGTTTTTGTGTTACTTTTATAAAAAGTTCTGCGGCAACATACACACACATGGTTTGGTACTTCAGCTGATGTACTTTTAAATTTTAGTATTTCTTTTTTGTATGTGTTTAGTAAAAGGTTGCCATGTGTAGAATTGTTGCTAATTTGGTTTAAAGCTATTTCATTCTGTAAGCGGCTTTCACTTCCAATATATTTTGTCTGGATACAGTCAATTTCTTCAAGTAGGTCTTTTCCTGTACCATGTAGAAGAATGTTATTTAAATCTGCTAGTGCTAAAGCAAGACTTTTAGCATAGTACAGTTTATAAACTAGATTTCTTATAGTTGAATGATGTGTTGATATCCTTTTGATATCATGGAAGGTGGTTTTACAATTAGGTCCTGTAATGCAGGCCAATGAATGTCCTTGTAGTCCTGTGTACTTGCGCACTGGACAGGTATCCATATTTTGCAGTAGTTTAATTTTGATTTTGTCTTTGCTTTTTACATATTGATTGAGGAATTGGCGTAAAGACTTGAAAAATTGTTTGGGAATGTTACACATTTACGTGCATGGCCATTTGTACACTAGATGTTCTGATTCAGTTGAATGGACGGGTAATTCTATGTTTTCAGGGCATATTTTTGTAAGGAGTACTTCTTGTTCCATTATGGTATTATTCACTTTTTCATAACCTCGACCACTGCTATGTATGGCAATTGTATTTGTTTGTACGCTTCTTCATTAAAGTATGGTTCTGTGCTCGTAGTGTGATTCCATTCACCTCCGTAGATACTTAAGAAGTTCTTTCTGTTGACATTTTGTTTATTGAGAAGTCTTTTTTGTAATTTAGTTATTAGTTGTGTTAGTGGTTTCATTTTGTTTAACACTAAAATAAATAACTTTCTTTTGAGAAGAATTGCACTATCTACGCTTCTAAGATTAATTTCCTACAATAGGTTTTAAGGGATGAACCTGGTTTCTCTCCTGTTTTTATAAGATTTTGAAGGACTGTGTGACGGAACATTTTGGCTAAAATACTTTTCTTGGTATGCTTACTTTGAACTTTATCAATATTTATAGAAGCAGTTTTATCTGTAGTGATAGCTGATTTTTTGTTAATTGTTTTCTGGTTTGTTTTACATTTTGATAGAGGAGGCACAGTTTTTGCACTTGAAACTTCTTTTGTTTCACTAAATGACTGTATTAGCTGTTTTGTTTCAACTTTTTTTTTACAAATTCTGTTAGAGATGGATGCTTATGTTGGACACTTTTATTTTCATTTGCTCTACTTCTGCGTTGCTTTCTACGGACTTGACTTTTGGTAGGCATTCTTTAGGGTCTGTTGAAAAAAATAAAGAAGGTATGGGTTGGGGTGTTCTGCAATGTATGTGTGCTGTGTGCATGAGTGTTTGAGTAAGATGATAAAGATGTATGTAATGGTGTGTGATTGTGCATTGGGAACTACAACTAGAAGGGATGGGTATTCTTGAATGTATGTGCTACTAAACTAGGGTTCAGATGACAGAAAAAAGTAAGCTAGTGGTGTGAAGAAGTACAAATAGTAAATCGAATGTATACAATTAAAACAGTTGTTTGTTCTATAATATCAAAATTGTAGCGGTTGAGTTGGGTAATTTGTGTGACCAAAAATAGGAATTTGTGGGCCATTCTGGCTGTAAATCTCTGTTTAAGACATGGGGATTTTTGGACAGAATGGTGCACAATCTCTATTTTTAGGCACAGAAATAGCATGAATTAACTTTACAGTGTGTTTCAGTAATAATACAAATATTATGGTGATATTCTACTTACTTTTTTTCTGAAATGAACAGGTTACTTCTTAATTCTTATTTGTTCTTCAAATTCAGTTGCTTCTTTTCAGAAGAATGGTCTTCACTGCAATTGTAAAAGAAACAAATTAGTAACTTTATTTGTATATAGCACTGATTTTAATTTAGACATTGATTTTTTTAATTGAAATCCTCAGCGCCTTCCTCAAAACCATTAAAACTATCTTATTTACATAAGATACGTTGCACAAGTTCAATACATATGATATGTTCTTAATGAACAAATTGTATTGTAATGACTAACTGTAGGAAACAAAATATCTTTACTTTTATGTTTGTGAAATTCATAATGTACCACTGAATACCACTATTTCTGTAACTAAGCTCTTCAAGGTAATGGTGCCTCAATGTCATGCTTAAATTAAAGCAATTGAATAAATAAAGAAATAAAACAAAAATATTAAGTCAGTTTGAAAATGTGTTCATGTACTGTACAGAAAATATGCATACCTGTAGTTTGTGTTCATGCATATGGATATGCATGGAGCTGCAAGTAGAAATCTTGGAGACATGTAAAGTATTTCTTGTAGATGGTGCTTGCCAATGATATGACACTTGTACTCAGAGAGATTCACAGTACATTTCCAGTGCTGATCTATGATGATGCAGTTAGATGTAGAGGTCTTGAATGTGATTGGTGGATGGTCATGTGACTTCTTAGCTACATCCAATGAGGGAATGGCACAGAAAGTGAAGTGGAAATGGTAGAAGGGCTGTTCATGTTACGATATGTCCACGGACATGGCGGTAGTTTGCGGACATCGGGTGTTACATCCGGGGATTTATGGGTTCAGAAGTCATGCAAATGAGAATGAGCACTGAAAGGGATTGGTCAGGAAAGTTTAGTGGGTGTGTTGTGCCAGGAGAGAGTTTCTCAGATACTCTTTTTGCTGAGAGAACAACAGATAGCTAGCTATGTCTGTGTATTTTAGGAAAAAGATTGTATGGATTTTGGGAGATTCATGGATATATTCGTTGAAGGTGCATGCAGAAAGTTGTGGAGTAGCTGTAGATCTTGGATTCCCACATGTGGAAGTACACTGGCATGGAGTACGTGGAATGAAGTGGTTGGACTTGCTACCTCTCTGTGCTACTTTGGAGACAGAGCAACATCCAGACATAATTGTAATTCATTGTGGAGGGAACAGTTTAGGACATGTGACTGGATTTGTTTTTGTGCAATTTGCTTTGAAAGAAGGACTTGGGAAAGTTATGGACATGTTTCCTAATTCTCAAGTAATATTTTCACGGATTGCACAGAGACAAATGTGGCTTCATTCTTCATTTGGTCCACAAATGGAAAAAGCAAGGCGCAATGTTAATAAGGCTGTTTGTGCCTTTCTAAGAGATTTTGGCATGTCCTCTTTTCACAATGAAAATATTATGTTTCGTAGTACATACATTTTACGCAGAGATGGAGTCCATCTTACTTATGCTGGCAATCAGATTTTTTTGAGAAATATACAAAATGCATTACGACCTTTTTTAGAATTACAGCATCCATTTTGAGGTAGGTGTTAAGTATTTATAATTTTTGACATACAAACACCTCCCAAATGCTCTTTTCAGAGCCACCACTTCTTACCAGAGAAAATTGCAATGGTTATGATAGGGTAGCAACCCAATTTTTTAGATGTCCGCGGACTTCTAAAAAATACAAAGGGCCGTTTATTTTCACTTCTATTTTTTAACTGTGAAAGGCGGCTCTGAAAAGAGCCTTATTTTTTTTTTATTTTTGTAAGATTTGTATTTTTTTGGTTTTTTATACACGACACACTTGGAGAGGAGGGGAAAGGAGGGTAAAGGGGGGACACCAACCACAGGGATAAGAAAGGGTGAGTTGAGAGAGGAAGATGTAGAGTGGGTTTTATTTGGGTAGTGAGCAGGTCTTCTCATGCTCTGAGACGATAGTCTCAAAAGCGCTGTGAAGTCACTCCCCCCTGCAGAGTACTGTGTCACAGTACATACATACAACTGTGACCCTCAAAAGGTAAGGGTCATCAGAATTCTGTATTGCCTGTGAGGCAGCTTGAGGAAGATGCTGTCTCACAGAGGTGGTCCTTGTGGTGACAGGATCAGAAACGGAGGATGAAGTAGAGGAAATCAACCTACTACGTTCTTCGCAAGGTACAACCTTGGGAATAGCCCCAGAGTGAAAAGACCTCAGGTGTCGCTTCATGGTAGTGGTCCCAAAGCTGTATCATTTTGCAATCATTGCAGGTGACACGGTTCGCACGAGCTTTAGGACCATTCCCATGAATGGTAAACAACCGCCACACCCAAGACTCACGCCTAGTGCGGGTAGTAGGGATTTCCTCTACCTCATTCTCGTCATCCTCTTCTTCCTCCTCCTCTGCATCCTCACTCCTGTTCCCCTCTTCAGGCCCTTGGGAAGGTGGTGGTGGTGGAGGGGGTGGGGCTGGTGCTGAGACAGACAGCACCAGGTGGCAGCAGTGGAGCCACAGAAGCCATCAGGTTGAAGATGGAAATCTGCAGGTTGCAGCAAAAATCTCTGTGCTCTGTAGAATAGCCAGAAACACAATGAGAATAAGCTCTAGCGTGTGGTCTTTTATAGGGGTGCTTGTGCGCAGTCCGCGGACATGCGCGCTGTCCGCGGACAGATCGAACACAAAAAAGGTTCAAAAGGTTTCAAAAAGTATGTATAAACTTATAATTAGTATGTGGGACTTGTGCTATGGTGAGTTTTTATTGAAATATATTGTGGATTACTTGAAAATATACTTTTAAATTGTTTGGGGACATGAACAGTGTCCGCATTCAGAACACGCGATCAGCGTGGGCGCGGTCACATGGTCGCTTCACGAACATGTTCGCTAAGGAAGTGGCTGTCCGCAGGACACCAAAGGCACGGGCATTGGTTTGCACATGCTCTTTAATGTTCTACAGACACTGCTTGGGTCCTGAAGTAATTCAAAGTGCGTCAGACGTCAAACGAATAGTTACGGACAGGCATTTGTTCTTAGAACAGTGTCAACTTGCTTGCGAACAAAACGGACAGACATAGCGTCCTCAGAACACCTCCATTTTTGTTTCTTTACGAACATTTCAGGACACCGCGTGTGTTCTTAGAACAGTTTCAACTTGCTAACGAACAGTACGGACAGGTATACTGTTCTTCAGGACACCTCCATTTGCGTTTATTTACGAACATTTCAGAACACCAATTGTGTTCTTAGAACAGTTTCAACTTGCTAACGAACAGTACGGACAGGTATAGTGTTCTTCAGGACACCTCCATTTTCGTTTATTTACGAACATTTCAGGACACCAATTGTGTTCTTAGAACAGTTTCAACTTGCTAGCAAACACTACGGACAGGTATAAGGTTCTTCAGGACACCTCCATTTTGGTTTATTTACGAACATTTCAGAACACTCGCGCTGTCCGCGGACACCTACATTGTTTGTTTTTTTTTAAACGGAAACTAATTACAACACAATATAAAAATATAACTTTATGTAACATATATTAATAATTTATGACAAAGAAGGTGAGACAGAAACGGAAACAAAAACAGGAGAATTAGGGGTTTGAACATGATTGGTATCAGGTGAAGAAGGGATGGAAGTCTCATCAAAACGTTTTGGGTTATGGAGAGGATTTGGGGATAATTGACGGGGATATGGTGAGGGAGGACAAGTACATGTGGGACAATGGTATGAGGTTTTTGTTTTAAAATGATCTTCAATAAAAGATTTCAAATTATTAAAATTGGTCAACAATAAATCCATTTTCTCTTTTATGCGGTCAAGCTTGTTATCCATGACAGTTTCTTCAGAGGTATTTTCTATTTTGGTATACTCTGTACAATAATATATATATATGTTAAATGTATATAAAATAATATTTAAATGGTTTATATTGTAAAGTGTTTACCATTAGTTTCACTATCTTGTGACATTTCCTCATGTGGGAAATGCTCCTCTAGCCATTCCAAAGTACTAGACATTTCTGTAAGAAAAAAATAAGATAATATATTTCTTTTTAATCTAATACAGAAAGTTTATAAATATATGAGTAAAATGAAGTACACTTACTATTTCAGGTAAGATATGTTCTAAGTACTGTGTAGGTCTAGTCTTGTTCTTAGTTCTGTAGTGTCTGTGAGGTAATTATGTTGGAAGCCAATTTATCTTCTTTTGGTATATTCCATTTTAGAACATATTGTATTTAAATGAATGGTTAGTGTGTTACATATATGGGTTACATTTCTTATGCATCACTACATATAATGTGTATGTCTGCTGCTTTTTGAATTTGTTAAATGTTCCAATGACATGATATAACAATCAAACATACCCCCCATAGTTTTTAGGTAGTGGTACTGTTCTCCGAACATGTCCGCGGACATTAAAAGAGTTCACGGACATCAAGTTCAGTAGAAGAAGTTCAGTATGTTCCCTATTACATGTACATAAAGTCAAAGTTATTATTGTTAAATTGTGCTACTAAAAACCTATGATTTTCAGTGAAAAAACGTTGTTAAAGGGACGTTATGGTTAAGTTGCGCTACTAAAAACCTATGAAATTCAGTGAAAAAACTTTGTTAAAGGGACGTTATGGTTCCAAGTAAAACCGAAAAACCCTTGAAATTCGGCAGTTATGGTAAGCTAAGCAACCATAACTCGCTCCACCACCGTGCACTGCTAAGACTAACACCCACGACATCAAAGATGACATCACAAATGTCATTGATGACATCACTGATGACATCACATGTGTATGTACTTTTCATGAAATCTGTGTACAAGGGATTCTTATTATAATGTTGCGAAAAAAGTGTCAAGGATCATTGCAATAAATATCATCCCCTAATTAGTGCATTGAATGATGCATTGATAGAAATAGCATTCTATTATGGGGTTCTATCTATTATACTAAGCTACTCATGCAGAAACATAGCATTGTGTGCAGCGTACAAGATGAAGGTATAATATTCGTAATGTTAATATGTTGAATAATGAAATGATAATTATTTTCTTAATAGATTTTTGTGTACTGTGAAATATGTAATAAGTAGATAATAAAACTCATGTATTACATAACTGCATTACTATAGACAAAACACAAAGAGACAAGAACACATACCAATATGGGTATATACAGGGAAAGTGAAGTTAGCAAAAAAGCACAAGTAGTAGAAGAAACGATTCATAACTTAACTGTTTATTTTCATGCAAATAAATGATTGTTCTGTTTCAAAGCTGCTATTTACCCTATGTATATGTATCACTTTATGTGATTGGACAGTAAGGAAAGTAGTGTGAGTACAATGTATACAAATATGACCATATACAGGGAAAGTACAGCAATAAAAAAACAACAGAACTATCAGAAAGTGCTGATAAGTCTATTGATTATCTTTATGCACAAAAAGGATTGCTGTCTTCACGCTTGTGTGTTTCCGTATGTATATGTTTCATATGATGTGACTGGACTCTAAGGGAATTACTGTAAGAACCTACTTGAAGGATACGTCTACAAATAAAGTAAAATCTTTAGTTTCTGACTGTTAATGAAGAAAACCATGTGGCCTAGATATGTCAACAAAAGAAAAAAGAGTGAGCCAGACATGTGATGTCATCAATGACATTTGTGATGTCATCTTTGTCATGGGTGTTAGTCTTAGCAGTGCACGTGGTGGCGCAAGTTATGGTTGCTTAGCTTACCATAACTGGCGAATTTCAAGAGTTTTTCAGTTTTACTTGGAATTTCATAGGTTTTTAGTAGCGCAACTTAACCATAACGTCCCTTTAACAAAGTTTTTTTACTGAATTTTATAGGTTTTTAGCAGCGCAACTTAACCATAACGTCCCTTTAACAAAGTTTTTTCACTGAATTTCATAGGTTTTTAGTAGCGCAACTTAACCATAACGTCCCTTTAACAAAGTTTTTTTACTGAATTTTATAGGTTTTTAGTAGCGCAACTTAACCATAACGTCCCTTTAACAAAGTTTTTTTACTGAATTTCATAGTTTTTTATTAGTGCAACATAACCATAACGTCCTTTTCAATGGAGGAAGACCACTAGCATCCTAGGTTCTCAAAGTGGGAACCCGGGGTGGTAAAAAAAAGATTTTTCTTCCCAAACCGGGACGCCGCAGGCAGGCGTCCCGGTGTAGGAAGGAAAATCTTTTACCAAGATGGACACCACCATCACTAACAGTCAGACACTAAAAATTGTATTTTATTTGTAGACGTATCCTACAAGTAGGTTCTTATAGTAATTCCCTTAGAGTCCAGTCACATCATATGAAACATATACATAGGGGAAGAAACAAGCTTTAAAGACAGCAATCCTTTTTGTGCATAAAGATAATCAATAGACTTATCAGCACTTTCTGATAGTTCTGTTGTTTTTTTATGGCTGTACTTTCCCTGTATATGGTCATATTTGTTTACATTGTACTCACACTAATTTCCTTACGGTCCAATCACATCAAGTGATACATATACATAGGGTAAATAGCAGCTTTGAAACAGAACAATCATTTATTTGCATGAAAATAATCAGTTTGGTTATGAATTGTTTGTGCTATTACTTGTGCTTTTTTGCTAACTTCACTTTCCCTGTACATACCCATATTGGTATGTGTTCTTGTCTCTGTGTTTTGTCTATAGTAATGCAATTATGTAATACATGGGTTTTATTAGCTACTTATTACATATTTCACAGTACACAAAAATCTATTAAGAAAACAATTATCATTTCATTATTCAACATATTAACATTACGAATATTATACCTTCATCTTGTACGCTGCACACAATGCTATATTTCTGCATTAGTAGCTTAGTATACTAGATAGAACCCCATAATACAATGCTATTTATATCAATGCATCGGTCAATGCACTAATTAGGGTATGATATTTATTGCAATGATCCTTGACACTTTTTTCGCAACATTATAATAAGAATCCCTTGTACACATATTTCATGAAAAGTACATACACATGTGATGTCATCAGTGATGTCATCAATGACATTTGTGGTGTCATCTTTGATGTCGTGGGTGTTAGTCTTAGCAGTGCATGGTGGTGGCGTGAGTTATGGTTGATTAGCTTACCATAACTGGCGAATTTCAAGGGTTTTTCGGTTTTACTTGGAACCATAACGTCCCTTTAACAAAGTGTTTTCACTGAATATATATATATATATATATGTAATCACGGGCAGCCAACAGCAAACACTACAACACCGGTTGTATGTTCTAAAACAACCTTTATTTTTCATTTGCTGCAGTTAAAAAATCCATTAAATTCGCCTAGTGAGAGTTTCTTGCCAGACGGCAGCCTGACGCGTTTCGCCACAACCCAGTGGCTTGTTAACAGTCACGGTAGTGGCTGTGTAGTTATGGTTAAGTTGCTGTTTCCATAGGAAGAGCACTTTTGGGGTGGCCTATAACTCCACTCCCCCTGATCGAATCCTCTCCAAACTTTGCAAAAAAAGTATATGGGCTACTCTGGATTTATTTGCAAAGTTTGGTGAAGTTTGGTCCAGGGTGGGAAAAGTTATAGTCGGGTCCCAAACCGTCTTTTTTTCCCATAGACTGAATGGGGGAAAAACTTTGCGCACGCCTACAGGCCAAACCACCGCTGGACGGATTTTCACCAAATTTGCAGCAGGGGCTTGATCCCGAAAGCATGCTTTTGTAAATTTGGTGACAATCAGTCCAGTAGTTTCCTTTAAAACGACCAAAAAGAAGGTCTGAAAAGATTTGTGATATCTATGTCCGCTCTGCAGAACACTTCCCTGTTCGCTCCGCGGTCAAGGAATCGATTGGCTAATCCGTAGCGTCATGTCCGCAGACATGTGGCCTTTCACTGATTGGTTGTGGAACAGTGTGAAGTGCCTCAGATTTCTTTGCTGCCTCAACCATCTTTTGTTCATGTTTTGGTGTACACGGACATCGCCGGTAACACATACAAAACAAGACACCAATGCACTTGTTATACTTATGAAATACTGTTTCCGAAGGTGAGCTTTAATTAGGTTGGGATGGAATGTGGCAGCACAAACTCAAAAAGTGGTGTTTTCTTGCCACCAAATTCACACGGTAAAGTGGAAGTTGGTGCTCAATGTACGGCGACCAATGCCTGCGTCTGTGTTACAATGTTTTCAGATTAATATTGAAGTCAGACTGGCGTCCTACGTTTTGAAATCTGAGGCCGCCACCTGGAGTGTTTGATGGAAACAGTGGTTCTGGAGGTGTATGGGAGTAGCGGTTCTCATGATTGGATTCTCATATGTTGTTGCAAAGTGAGAATGTATTTGCCTTCTGAGTGAAGGTCAGTTGATTTGCTTTTTTGGTTGCAAGCTCAGTAGGCCCACGCATCCATGTCAATCCATAAGGGGCTATTGTTTTTTGACCTTGAGCGAAAGGGAAACTTCAAAAGCTATGCAAGGAATGAAAGCTTGGAAAAAATACCATTTGATAAGGTTATGTTTTAAAAACGTTTGTAAGGAACATAAAATATCAGTTCACATACATTCTTTGACGCAAACACATTGCTGTCTGACTTTGCCAAAAACAATGGAGGCTGTCAAGATCATGTAAGTTTAATTTTGACGACTCTGCAGCGACCCGCGTTTTAATTTTATATTACCAAACACTAATTGTGACAATGTAACTGAAGTATTATCTTTTTGCGCAGTTGTAATTTTCCTCCAATAACACATTGCACATTGTCCGCGTTTGCAGGCTATGACTAGAATCACCCTTGTTGACCGTTATTTCTTGTTCTTTGAAATGTTATGCTTGCCCACATAGCTTTGTGTATCAGTTTGCACGTTCTTTTAGTCTTCTGTAACATCAAGACATGTCATTTTTTCTTGCTTGTCCATTCATGTTGGCTTCATAACTGAATTACCATCTCACTTTGTAGTTGCCTTTTTTTAACCCTTGCGGCGAGTGCTGATTCTCGTCGTTTGTAGGCTGTCACTATATGTACTCATGGTGAACGCTAATATTTCCTTAAAATGTCCTGTTTGTCCATTTCCATTTGTGTACTACTTTCCACAATCTTTGTGTCTTTTTTGGAATTTTTTCCTAAAGGTTGGGTATTGACACAGATTTTCTCTTACATTTTCCGCCTAGTTACATCTTGCCATACTGTGCATGCCATGGTTTCCAGATCCCGAGTGACGGCTCTTTCAACGCCAGATGCAAAGATGCAACTGCTCGTGACCGGCTGCCTGTACATTACAATGTTGTGGGATGACCGGCCAGGCCCCCTCTGTCCCTACGCTGAACCAGCCATTAGGAGTAACTTAACATCATTTATGGTGGTGTAGGGCAATGGTCATGGCGCCGTCTTGGAAATACCTGTGCAAACAAAGCGGGTGCTTTAACAGAAACGCATACTTTGTGTGTGCGAAAATACCTGCGTGTGTCTCACCCTGAACATTTTCAATGTCGCCCTTAGAACCATTGTTACAATTTAATTGAAAATGGGATTAGTACGATGGTCTCTGACAGTTGTTTGTTAAATAAAACTACTTTACAAATTCTAAAATGTTAACGTTTTCTTTTAAAATCCAGTGTATCATTTCAAAATGTAAGGTACCACGTTGTACGTCGCTGTATGTTTATTTACAGGTTCTGCGTCATGGCACGTACTTTTGCTTTTTGGAGGCTGTCATGGAAAGCGAAGAGGGCCAATGTATGGAACAACCACCTTCCCTTTCTATGGTGGCCATTTTGAAAAAGGATTTTGTTTTGTAATCGCTGTATGTTTATTTACAGGTTCTGCATCTCGGCATGTACTTTTGCTTTTTGCTGGCTGCCATGGAAAGCGAAGAGGGGCCATGTATGGAACAACCACCTTTCCTTTCGATGGTGGCCATCTTGAAAAAGGATTTTGTTTTGTAATCAATCGGAAATCTTATTTTTCAGTAGCACATGTTGTTAATGGCTGACTACCAATACGTGTTGGCGCTGCGCAAGGCAAATGTTGCAAGTGGACGTTCCTACATCAATATAAAATCTGTTTCCACACTGTCCACGAGGCAAACATCTTACTGTTAAGTGTTTACAAATTCTGGGACACGCTACGTGCTGTACACCAGCAGAATGTCATGTGGAATTCTCTGCAAGGTGTGTAAATAAGTCAGAAGTTAATTTACATTATGGTTACATGCTACTACTATAAACCGATCATCTTTAGCAAAAAAAACTTTGCAAAAGGGACGGTATGGGTAAGTTGCTGTATTGAAAACCTGTCAAATTGAGTAAACAAGACTTTGTTAAAGGGACGTTATGGTTAAGTTGCCCTACTAAAAACCGGTAAAATTCACTAAGAAATACTTTATTAAGGGGACGTTATGGTTAAGTTGCGCTACTAAAAACCTGTGAAATTCACAAAAAAAACTTTATAAACGTGACATTATGGTTCGAAGTAAAACCGAAAACCCCCTGAAATTAGCCAGTTATGGTAGGCTAAGCAACAATAACTGGCCGCACCACTATGCACTGCTATGCACTATGCACTGCTAACACTAACACCCAGGACATCAAAGATGACATCACAAATGTCATTGATGACATCACTGATGACATCACATGTACATTTAGTTTTCATGCAGAGGCTCCACAAGGAATTGCAGTTATATCAATGGCAGAAAAGTATCAGAGATGATTGAAGAACTAAGATATGCCACGTTGGTCATTAAGCAATGCATTACTGAAAAAAAACAATTCCATTACTCAGTTCTTTCAGTACATGAACAAACTCATGAAGACACGTAGGCATTGTATGCAGCATACACTACAGAGGTGCAATATTTGCAATCTTCCCATGTTGCATACCACATTGATAAATGCTACCTTTACAAATGTTTACATACTGTGAAACATAAGTATCTATGTATGCTTCCTTTACTGCATAATTGCACTATTGTTCACAGAAACATATAGAGAGAACTATGCATACAAATATAACCATAGACAGCGAACGTAAAGCATGCACCAAAGTGCAGTTTTAATAGAAAATGTTCATACCCAAACTAATTAACTTCGTGAACAGACAACATTCTTGTATTTCTGGATTTCTTCTTCTATGCATATATTTGATATGATGTAACCGTAACTTAAGGAAAGTATTGTTAGAACAAATGAGAAGGGTAAGGACTACAAATATAGAACTTTTACCTTCTTAAACTCCTGACTGACAGTGAAGAAAGCCACCTGGCTTACATATGCCAGTGAACAAAAAAAGAATGAGCTACACATGTAATGTAATCTGTTCTGTCACCATACTACTTTGTACTATAGTATTATAGTGAACTTTTAGATCCTACCTGTTACTGCCCCAAATATATCAGTGAAGGAAAAAAGAATGAGCCAGACATGAGATGTCATCAGTGATGTCATCAATGACATTTGTGATGTCATCTTTGATGTCCTGGGTTTTAGTGTTAGCAGTGCACAGTGGTGCGGCCAGTTATGGTTGCTTAGCCTACCATAACTGGTGAATTTCAGTGGTTTTTCGGTTTTACTTCGAACCATAATGTCACGTTTATAACATTTTTCTTAGTGAATTTCACAGGTTTTTAGTAGCGCAACTTAACCATAACATCCCCTTAACAAAGTTTTTTTAGTGAAAATATATATATATATATATATATATATATATATATATATATATATATATATATATATATATATATATATAATAAACAGCACTTCATGCTGTATTCCTACCACTTCTAAGCCCTGAAATAGGGCTATTCCTGCACATTTAAGGGTAATCAACTCAACCCAACTCAGGCTAAATCGGAGTAGCCATATTTTGAATTTGCGAAGGGCTGGTATTCCCCAGGTGTGAGGCGAATGGCCCACACTGAGCATAACGCTTGCCCCTAGTCAGCCCTCTTACGGCCAGGGATGTTCTAAAAGATGAAACCTCTATGTGGGCTTTGCACTAGGACCCAAACCGGCCCATAGAGCTGGGGGTTACCCAATAGCACTTTAAGATGAGGCAGCAGCACCCGTGAGATGGATGGGGATGCAGATTAATACTTTTGCATCAAATCAATAATGACAACTCAATGGTATGGCAAAGGGAGTCCATTTAATGAAAAGTACAAAAAACAGGGAGTTAATGAATATCAGCATCGCTCGATCTTCCTTCTCGCTTCAACTCCAATTAATTTCATAAAAAACACATAATTTATACTAAAAACTTGCCATCGCTGAATTGTAACGCTTAAAATCTGGCATGTAATTCTATTGGTTCTAGGAAGGTAACTTTAATATAGGTGCTATATCTGTATATGGTAACGAAGTGAGGGGCTTGGATAAACAGTGTCAGGTGGGGCATCTAAGCCCTTCCTTCAAAATGTATACTGTAGACATCACTAAAAGTACAACGTCTCATTGGTTCTACTGTTAAACGGGAAATTATATTGTGCCTCCTTTCTAATGTATATTGGCCTAAGCCCAGTCGCTCTGCGAAGAAAACCGCGTTTCAAATGTTCTGATTTTAGATTGACTTTGTCGCCATGTTGGGATCATCCACCATTTTGATTTCTGTTCAAATGTAACTCTGTGTTCTTAAATGGTGGACTGTGTTTCCAACTTGTAAACGAGCCTTCCCGACCCTTGCACCTTAGCTAATGTTTAGACTGTCCGCGGGCCGAATGTTTAGACTGGGTAAAGAGACCTTGTCCCATGCCTGACTTGTGGTCTTAGGATTGTCTACACCAATAAGCCTCATCCGCGAACAGACATTGAATCAATGTAATACAAATATCGAACGTGGACACTGGCTGAACTGCATTGTGAAGGGACATGTGCAAAGGCTTACTGCTAAACCTGGGAATACACTGTTGCCATTGTAACTTGTTTGTACGTAAACCAAATGTAATCCATGTGCATATTGTTGTATAAGCCAGAAGTGAACTTGGCACGAACTCTATACCATGGATTATTAACTTGCAGAGGGGCTGGACATTGTTACTAAAATTGTATAAATGCGTGAATGTCCAGATGTCCAGTACCTCTCACTTCTCACACTGAAGGGCTGGTATTCACTGTGATGTACTGAGGGCCAGATAGCTATCTGATTTGTTCTTTGTAAACTGTGCAGTAGTAATAAAGATCTGTGAATCTTTATAAGCCCGTGTTTGGTGTATTTCCTTTTGCGGTACTCAGCCTCGATATTTCCTCTTGCTTTTACACTACTAATTATAGGACCCTAGATTATTTAGTTCGCTAAGATTGGGCTGGCATCAATCCCACTCATACTTTTCCACTAGCCTAGCAGCATGCAGAATAGCCGGCCAGGTGCAGTTTGTTCGTCTGCAACCCCAGCCTCCCTCCAATTATTGCAACAATCAATCATCACTTCAGTGGTCATGTGTCAATTATTTCTTTGTATTTTGTCCTTGAGACTGTTTCTTTGTCTGGAAAAGTTAAGGCATCTGGGCATGGCACAAGTCATGCGTAGGTGTGAAAGTTTCATCCCTACTGCTTGCTCGGTCACGTGATTTCGAAACCCGTAAAATCGTCTTTTTCTCCATGCACTTTGTGGATTTGATTTAATTTTGCCAGCCATCTGCCTTCTGTGGTGTATCTTGACCTTTCTAAATAGGATACTCTGTTCTTATCTTCATTAATTGTATCCACTGTTGGGCTATTTCAGCTGATACGACCATGGCTTCTTCGCACGATTTGCCTTCGTCTGAGTTTCTCTCTATACTTAATTCTCGATTTTCCTGCTGCAAAACTCTCCTCTTGAGACCTTTAGTAACCTTTGGTCGGTTCTGCTCTTGTGCATAGTGGAAGTATACTTATATAAAGTGCTCCTTTTGAGGTAGATAAGTATAGGTGGTGCTTGCCGCAATCTATCTTACTACTAAGCTTAAGCAAGCCTCATGATTTCTCGCTTCTTGCGGTTCCTTGCATATGTACACGTGGAAACTGGCTGAATATCTGCATCATGCTTATGGCATATGTTTCTGACATTTGACATCAATTATTTCACTTTAAACTCAGGATGTCACTTATCCATGGTGTTTCGTCTCTTTTCATCATTCACAGGTCGTCATATCTTCTATATGTGAGTCAGTTTGGGTTCTTATGACGTCGCCATTCGTCTTCTTTTAGAATCTTTTTGCCTTCTCCAGGTATTGAATTTTGACAATCATCATTCTGTCTCATTTGTCGATATGGTTTTCTCAATGGGTATCTTACTGTCCAGGTTTTCTAAGGTGTTGGTACTTCAATAGGTGCTGTTATTCTGATAGGTACTGGACAGAGCCCAACTGCAGCTCTCTGCAGGTTTATTTGCTCATCATGCATCACATATTTCGGCGTGAATGTTCCTGGTACTTTAAAATGGGCGTTTGGAGTGCGAATCATGCTTGGGACCTCCTCTACAAGGCTTCTAGCCAACGTCAAGAGTTGAATACCCATCTCATGCTGGGGAGCAGAACAGGTCTCTCCATTGCTAAAACCCTTAATACCCCATTCCCCCGCTCTGCTGATATTCCAGCGTCAGTCATGAAGCTATCAGACCAACAATAACACACAGGTGAATCGTAAAGCTGCAAAGAACTTACTTTAACAAAGGGCCTCAAAAATTGAATGGGCCTTCATGAAAATGCCTTGGTCACAAGGTCCACTTCACAGGGTGGTACTCTTGGCCTGCAAGAAGGGCAAGCCAGTGGCTCACTACCTTGGGCATGGCATTGCTTTCCCCAAAGATTAAAACACAAAAACGTGAATGGTTCCTATTGCATTCAACTCCACTGTTCAATATTTACCCTTCTTTCCTTTCAAAGGGTTCTGTAGTAGCTTGAGTCGCTGCCAAGTACACCTCATCACAACGGAGAATAAAAATCCCTTTGACTTGATGATTCAAAGCACTGATCAACATTATCTTATTCCATTCAGGCTGTATGGACTGCCCCTTTTGGGGTGGGACCAAGCCTTATTTGTACCTAGTCTTTCCCCTTTTGTAGTGGCTTGGCAGGTGAAGAACAATGGTTTGGAGGGTTTCCCAGAGCAATGAAAGTGATTAGGATTTATTTCAAACCTTCCAGCCATCACCTCTTTTGATTTGCATTATTTTGTAAAGATCATGCCCAACTGCCGATATTTTACTTATTTTGACCCATGTGGAGAACCCTTACATGTATACGGGTATATACGTAACAAATTACACAAGCACTTTATCATGCAAAACTCAAACTTAAAGAAATCACCCACACAAACTGACCCGAAAATGCAGATGTCACTTTGGTACACCATTTTTAACCCAATAACAGGCTAACCTCCCTCACTGTGCTCATAGCATTCACATATACTGCACGGTAACGCATGATCTCGGAATAAAAAAGATGTTGCATGTTAAATACACAACCCACCAAAACACTTTATTTCAGTGCATACTTTCATTTATACATCTGCAACCTCTACAGTTATTGTACAGGGCAAATAACAGAGAATAATGAAATACATCGCTTTGGCCTAGGAGTGGACTGGCCCATAGGGAATTTTGGAGATTTTCCAGCAGGCCTCTGCACCCTGGGCCTCTTTTGTGGGGTAACCTATTTCATTTTCAAATTTTCTGATTGGAAAAGTGTTGGGCTAGTTGAAAATGTGTAATATTGGGCCAGTTGGAAAATGATTTCTAGGGCCCCTTTTGGTTCCCAGTCCACCCCTGCTTTGGCCATCATTTTGCATATGAAAGGGTATGTTCAGACCGCCATCTTCTCACTCAGATTCCACCCAAACACATCAGCTCAGAACAAAAGTAGATGTGGAAAGGTATGATTTTAAAAGATTTCCACGCACCTCACCAGAAAACACATAATTTCAGACTAGACTTCCATTTCTAATTCTGTAACTTTTATAGATATGTTAGCTGGCGAATATAAGGGAGTTTGGAAAGACATGTGCAACTGTGGCCAGGCGTGGACTAGGAACCGAAAGTGGCCTTGGAAATGTTTTTCAAAGTGGCCTAATTTGACACTATGCAAAGGTTTGGGGTGTTATCCCACAAGCACATTTTTAATAAATAGGTCCAAACTGAGAACTTTAAAGCATATTTCTTATATACAGGGATTACAAAGTAGTGAAACACAAATGTGGGGGATGAAGAGAGGTGGGAAAAGGGTGGTAGAGTGCATGGGAGAGAGGACAAGAGGATCAGAAACCAGGGTACAAAATTAGGATGGAAACAATACCAACAGAGAAAACTCAGAGGCTCCTTTTCAGAACAAGATGCAACTACTATAAAGGTGGTGAAAAATGTGATAGAGCTTTGGCTCCTAGGCTGAAGGTTATGGACAATGAAAAGTCCATCAGTGCAACTGAAGGAATGACAAGCTTGGTAACATACAAACTGAAGGAAATTAATAAGGAATTCAGAGAGTATTTCACTAAACTACGCTCCAGAGGTGAAAATGAGTCGTAATGATATCAGGGTCTATATTGAAGGTTGTAACTTAAGGAAAATCAAGCCTGAGGAGAGAGTGAAGTTGGATGCAGAATTGAGTGTGGAAGAATTAAAGAGATCAGCTCATCGGCTAAATGTGGGGAAAAGTCCAGGGCCAGATAGTCTGCCAGCAGAAGTGTTTAGAGTGATGCCAGATATAGTATTTGATTTGATGCTGGTTATGGTAATTCTGCACCCAACTTCACTCTCTCCTCAGGTTTGATTCGAATTCTGGCCAAAAAGCAGGAATTTGTCGTTGGCCGAATGCTTACTGCAAACCTTACTCGAAGCCCAAGTTACACCCCTACAAACAATTTAGAACAAAAAGGAAAAGCCAGGATGAAACTGCGCCCAGTTTTTCAAAACATAGTTTAATGTGTAAGTGCCCCTTCAGATGACACGTGTTTCGGTCCCCTTATAGGACCTTCTTCAAATCAGGGCTGATTAAGTATATTACTGAAAATCTTTTCAAAAAACATATTCCAACATTAACAAAATATGATATGTTCATTCACATATTAACAAAAGAAATGCCAGCGATATAATGATATATGTTTTGTTGACAGAAAATGATAAGTATTAATTCAAAAAACCAAAGTGCCAGACAAAAACGTGGTTGGGGAATGGTGAAGGATAAAGAGGGTTAAGAGATAGACAGAAACAACTTAATTAGTCAGTGCTGAATATATTGTCACATTCTTATTCCCAATATACAAGAGTAAATGTTTCCGTTTTACCTTGATTTCACCTAATGCCCCTTATTGGGTTAAGCAGACTGTATCCGCTCTTCAAATCTCGGGTTAGATCCCTTTAAGAAAATAAATCAATCATGGTATCTCCTTTAGCATTTTTACGGAGTCACTTAAGTCTCATATTATAGGGTGATAAATCGCATTTCATCCTTATCCAAGGGTCCATCAGTTCGATTGAGATGGTACCGTTATCTTTGATAAGTATACTCTAACATTATATCCTAAAACATGGTGCTCAGTATCCATTAAAGTTTGAAAAATGTTCTTTGCTCTACAAAAATAAGCCTTCCATTTTGGCAGGCATGCAGTTTTCACTATGAACCGGCGAAATTAATGGATGTAATTCTAATAGCAGATTGCAAAGAGCTTATTCATCATTATTTTTCCTTTTACTAAAATGCATTAAAAAATAAGTGCTCATTCCTGTTTACAATACTATGGGTTCTGGAAGGGCGTCCAATCTGTAAGGTTTTATAGTTTTTATTGTGTTTGTGCGCGCGGGAACGCCATGCTGGGCAAGATCTATTCCAATTCGTACGAAAATGAAAACTTAAAAAGTTTTTTGCAACTAAAGCACCAGGGACCTACCAACAACAAACGAAGACACAACCAAGTGATTTGAGCATAAAAGAAATAGAGGAAATTCATCTACTAAGATGCATTGCAGAGCCTGCAGAGTATAGCATCAACCAAGTACTAAGCGACCTGAATGTGGAATCGGATATGCTAACTATTAAAGAGCTTAAACCAGTTTCTAAATGTGTACCTCAATTTGCAGCTGACAATATTATTGACACCTTTTATAAAGTGGTATCACAAGACCTATACCACACGGACCATAAGAGACACCAGACAGAAGTTAAACAGAATCTGACTATGAAGGAACAAGAAGCCCTCCGGACCCTAAAGACTGACCGCTCTATTGTAATAAAAGAAGCGGACAAGGGGAGGGAATATTGTTATCATGAATAGAGAGGACTATCTAGAGATGGCCAGGAAGCATCTGAGTACTCCAGGCTGCTATGAAACATTGCCTACTAATCCAACGAAACAAATAGTACTGAAATTGGACCAACAAATTAAGATCTGGCACCACAAAGGTCTCCTTACGGACGACTAAAAAAGTTTCCTTACCATCAAATAACCTATAATACCGATTATGTACTTTCTGCCCAAGGTACACAAAGAATACGATCAGATACCGGAAGGACGACCAATACTTAGCGGAATAGGTTGGGCAACAGAGAACATCTCGCAATAACTAGATAATATCCTAAGACCGAGAGCAATGAGATTGAAGGCATACCTAAAGGATACTACCGATGTCATTCTGAAGCTGAAAAGTGTGAATTGGGAAGGAAACTATCAACTTCCAACATTGGATGTTAAGGCTCTTTATACATCGATCCAACATACATGGGCATTGAACGCAATAGATCACACATTTAAGGAGGATTCAGCATCAATTTATCAACAAATTCAAATGGTGAAGGAAATGTTGGAACTAACATTTGAAAGCAACATCTTCAACTTTGACAACACCTTTTTTAGACAGACCAAGGGCTTAGCAATGGGCACAAAATATGCCCCGGCCCTAGCAAACATCTTTATGGGTCTGTTTGAGGATACAATCATCTATCAGGACAAAGCATATGATAAAGAACTTGTGCACTGGATGAGATACATCGATGATGTACTAATATGGAAAGTTACGACATCAGAATTAATGGATTTTAAGGATAGGATCAACCACAATGAAATTGGAATACAATTCACAGGCATCTGCAATGAGACAAGTATAGATTTTCTGGACCTCACAATATATATTGATCACAATCAGATTAGAACCTGCACATACCAGAAACCCACAGAAGTTAACTCGACTCTACATGCAGAAAGCTGCCGCTACAGACCAACCATTCTCAATATACCCTCAGGAGAATTTCTAAGAGCCAGGAGAAACTGTCAGACAACGCAACACTTTGAGAAGGAGTGTACGCTCCTAACATCAAGTATTCTGGCAAGAGGCTACACAGAACAATGTGTTAAAAGAGCCTTGGACAAGAGCTCTAAAATAACTCAGGAACAGACTCTAACAACTAAGATTAAAGTGACAGAACAACCAACAATTGGCTTTATAATTAAATATCGCAGTGATCACAGAACCCTGTACAAAATCTTAGCTAAACATTGGTACCTTCTTAAACTTGATGAGAACATTGCGAACAATGTGGATGATAAACCAAGGATTATCTACAAGAAGGCGCAAACTTTGAAGAATAAATTAAGTCCCTCGAACCAACCGGATTTAATCGTGGAGGAACCTACGAACTGGTTAAAAGTGCCAACTATTGGATTTAGAAAATGTGGATCATGCACAATGCGCAAATTTGCGCATAACAAAACTGACTCATTTACTGGCACCAACAACAGAACCTTGAAAATTTTACAATCCATCAATTGCAGGTCAAATCATGTAGTTTATGGAATCATATGTGTTTACAATCTGGTCTACATTGGCAGTACCATCATAGAACTAAGGATTCGGGTCAGAGAACACTTAGCCAAAATCGGCAGCCAGGATCCAAGACTTCCTTTGGCATGCCATTGGCAGGAAAAACATCAAATGGACAATAAAGCGAACATACGATTCATTGGCCTCCAGAAGATCACATTAGGCAAAAGAGGTGGGAACAAGAAAAAGAAATTGAGACAAGCTGAAGCGGGAACAATTTGCAAACTTAACTCTACGGTTCTCGGATTGAACACGGACAACGAAATGGTGTCCTTTCTATAAAGGGACCTCATTTCTGTTTCAGATCTAAATGTAACTCATTGTACAACAATGATTTTTGTGTACATAACTAACAAAGTGAACCAACATGATTTCAATATGTTTATATTCTATAGCCTGGATAGGACGTAGGACGTATCTAACCTGATTAATGTCTCATAAGGATTAGTTCTGAATGGTGTTCACTATCTCAATTGAAATACTCATTACTTTGTAACGTTAATCTCTGCTCCCTAGAAAATAATGAATATCAATAGTATAGAATATCACTAGGGTAGTACATTTCACCCCATCACAAATGCACCGGACGACTATTAGATACTATATAAGGCACTACGGACCAAGCGTGAGTTTATACCATATAAAATGTCGCTCCTCATTAGCATACGTTAAAATTTGACACCTATAGGACTTCTGAACACGTAAGAGTGTAGGAAGTGCAAGTATCAAAATTCAAATACGCTTTAAACTATAGAGAATGGTTGATTACACCTCCTAAAAATGGCTGCTCTATTATTACAAAGGAGGAGTTGCCTTTACGATGGAAAACGGACTAGTGCTCGGGTCCATTGCCATGGCAACCGAAACACAATAATGAGGGAGGGGACGTCTACTGACACCCCCTCTGGACATTCGGCAGCACGCGATTGTATGCAAGACCACTGTTACTAGGTAAGAAACCGTCTCTGAAGTGCGGCGCACTGGTTTCTCTGTATAAATTTCGGCCAAGAGTCTGTGTGCGCGTTTAAGAACGCTTTGGGCATTACCACTATCTTGCCCAGCATGGCGTTCCCGCGCGCACGAACATAATAAAAACTATAAAACCTTACAGATTGGACGCCCTTCCAGAACCCATAGTATTGTAAACAGGAATGAGCACTTATTTTTGAATGCATTAGAATTACATGCATTGATTTCGCCGGTTCATAGTGAAAACTGCATGCCTGCCAAAATGGAAAGCTTATTTTTGTAGAGTAAAGAACATTTTTCAAACTTTAATGGATACAGAGCACCATGTTTTAGGATATAATGTTGGAGTATACGTATCAAAGATAACTGTACCATCTCAATCGAACTGATGGACCCTTGGATAAGGATGAAATGCAATTTACCACCCAATAATATGAGACTTAAGTGACTCCGTAAAAATGCTAAAGGTGATACCATGATTGATTTATTTTCTTAAAGGGATCTAACCGAAGATTTGAAGAGCGGATACTGTCTGCTTAACCGAATAAAGGGCATTAGGTGAAATCAAGGTAAAACAGAAACATTTACTCTTATATATTGGGAATAAGAATGTGACAATATATTCGGCACTGACTAATTAAGGTGTTTCTGTCTATCTCTTAACCCTCTTTATCCTTCCCTATCCCCAAACCCATTTTTGTCAGTCACTTTGGTTTTTTGATTTAATACTTATCATTTTCTGTCAACAAAACATATATCATTATATTGCTGGCATTTCTTTTGTTAACATGTGAATGAACATATCATATTTTGTTAATGTTGGAAGAAGGTCCTATAAGGGGACCGAAAAACGTGTCATCTGAAGGGGCACTTACATATTAAACCATGTTTTGAAAAACTGGGTGCAGTCTCATCCTGGGTTTTCCGTTTTTTGTTCTAAATATTTATATGTGGTCTTTTCTTGGCTAAACCACTAACCCACTGAGACGCGACCTTTGCCAAACCTTTGTGAGCAAACAGAATTTCAACAATACAAAGAAGATGTCGCCATGTTAGACCAGACCAACATAGCCAAGATTTTGTGAAACCCCTACAAACAAGTCTCTAAGCAGAGGATTATCCTTTAATGTTGCCCCGGTAACCTTCAGTAGTGAGAGCGCGGCACATTGACGTCAATGCAGAGTGAAGGATTGGCTGACACAGAGGTTGATTCCGGGGGAGGGGCCTCACCTTGACCTGAAAAGCCGCTGCCCCTGACTGCAGGGATTGAGGCCGCGCAATTTAGCGCCGTCACTGGTAAGATTAGTAAAATTAGTTACTTGGAGCCGCCGCTGGGCGACTGTTCTTCCGATATCTGAGCTCCGGCGGGCCTCTCAAAATGGCGTTGTGAAATTAGGAGGGAGCACCGATGAGCTGAGGGGTGCAGAAAGACCTTTGCTTTGGTTGCAGTGAGCCATATACTAGCGTTGCAAATTGGTCTGTGCCACAGTTGGGGTTAGAGACACAGTAGTGCAGGTTACCTGGACAAGAGCTCTCTATTGCCAAGGTTGGGGGGGCACGCCAGAGGCCCGAGGACTTGTCTGGGTGCATAGTAACATCTTCTTGTGTTTGGGTAATTTTGAGAAGATTTGTTTTTTAGAGCGTCAATGCGAGGGGGTGGGTAGTGCATGTCCTAGTGTAGGTTTTGTATTGCAGAAGGCATTCTGCGACTGTGTAGGGAATCACAAGGGGTTCTTTGGTGGTCCTATCTGTGCGTTATATGTGTTGAGGACCTTTGACCCGTATTTACTATTTCACGTATCCTGTATGAAATGTCTTTCGCACTGCCTGCCGTGCAATCACTGGCAAGCTCAGTGAAAAGGCTTTGCCGTTGCTTGTGGCACTATAAACACATCATCATCACCAATATAGTGTGAGTCAGCTAATGAACTATAACCAGACTTAAGACTTTTCTATGTTAAGTCTTTTTTTTGGAATGTTGCAGTTGGAGGGAGATGTGGGTGTCTGCTACCGAACTATTAAAACTGTATTCTAAACACAGCGGCATCCCCACGAAGACATTGGGCCTCATTACAAGTCACCCAGTATGGAAATAACGGTGGCGGTAAATCCGCCGCCACTGTTGTTTCCATACCGGGTGATCTCGGGTCCGGCAGGCAGAGGTGTCATTCCTGCCAGGTCTGACCTGGCGGGTTTAACACCACCCGCCTGCAGGCGGACGTGGAAACACTGGCACCATCACAAGATGGTGCCGGTGTTTCTACTTCCCCATTCCCATTGAGTCCTACGGGACTCAATAGGAATGGGGATTTACTGAATTCCGCCTCCGGAATTCCCGGGTCACCGGGGTCGTAATGCCCCAGTAATTCCGGGAATTACGGAGGCGGAATGGTAATACGAGTGCAGCGGTAACCTGCCGGAATTTCAGGCACGGTTACCGCCGGACTCATAATGAGGCCCATTGTATGATCCTTGGCAAAAGAGTTCCCATTCCCCTGCCTCAGTAGTATTATGGCAGGCAGCATCGTGCCATATTAAACAGTGACGGGTTATATATGCACCAGGGGCAGTGCAAATAGGCACAAGCCTGGACTAGAACTCTTAAAATTAACACATTTCTCACACAGCCCCACCTTTTCGCACGCAGCAACTTTTATGCTGGATAATGCATCCTGACCAACACATTACACAGCGATGCAGACACAGGCAGCAGAGAGGGAAACATGAAATATTAAAACTCCACACACAGCAGCATCATTAATACATGCCACTAAAAACAACGGCGCCCTGAACAAAATTAAAAAGACATAGGTGCATTTTTGCATTCAGCTTTGTGAGTCAGTGACTGGCCGTGAGGCTGGCACAAGTCAGAAGCAAATGGGCTGCCTGCATCCCATACCCAGGTACCTGTAAATGAGCACGTGGTCTCTATTGATATGGGTATGCCTGAATGTCGGGCTGTGGGTGCAGATGGGCTCTGAATTGCCCCACGTGACATTGCAGCGTGCCAGAGGGAAGCAGAGCATGAGCAGAAGGCAGAGTGAAGGGACCGTGCCCAGCCCAAGAGCTGGGGCAGAGGGTTCCTCTGAGGACAGTGCAAGTCCAAGCAGCTTTGTTCTCACCAGTTGCTGCATTGCTATCATTTCACACCGTGTGGAATACAAAACGAAGAAATTGGGCAGTTCTGTTTGTATAACAGATCCGCACCCGCCCAGAACCATCCCTGAACTTAAGTTTGTTTTTCTGACATTAAACAGTAAAGTTGCCCGACCCGTGTCCGGCGGGGTCGGAAAAATGCAAAAAATATTGTTAAACTATTCTTTAAATGTCATTCCATTGGAAGTGTGATTACAGCTGTTAAAATGGATTTCTGAACTCTGACCTTGTGGGCAGAGGTTCAGGAGGCCAGCCTACTTTCTTGGAACAGGGTAACCTTCTGGACAAGCCAGACCAATCAAGGTAGCTTGGTGTGGGTCAAGACTAGGTCTCAGGAGGGGTGAGGGTGAGTGAAAGACCTCAATGAGCACACAGAGTAAAGGAAACTTACAAATCACTCCCAGTCAGGTGTAGATATATTAAAAATACATATACATTTATTTCAAGGCCTTTGAGTTTCAACACACAAATCAAATCACAGTAATACTATTAAGCCAGCACAATCCTATCTAAATACATATATACAAGACCAATGGGGTCTAAAGGGTTAATGCACTAAATGGGTCCACAACCTAAAAGGGGAAGGAAACAGGCAGTGCAAATAATCTTTATGTCCCTTCTGCATCAAACACATGCCTAACTAAGAGGCAGTCCAATCCCTAAGAAGAGGGAAGCCTAATGCTCAAATGTACATGCAATGCTAGCACACGCGGTAGTTCAAATGGGCAAAACAGGGTCCCTTCAAGGGTCTGTAGCAACTCAGGAAGGTGGGTTAGGCAATGAAGAATAGGTTCCCACTATTCGAGGAGAGTCTCCACTTGAGGGCAGAGTCGATACCAAGAGTTGGGAATAGTGTGCTAGTTCGCACTAGCAGTGGAAAGGAGAGGGGCCCCTAGGGGCCACTTGTGCGTACAAATGGATGGAGGCGCTAGGGACCACGGTTAGGGTTGCGATTACTCACCGACCCCCAGTGCACTCTGGACCAAACTTCAGCAGTCAAGTCCACTCCGGTTGCAGGTTCAAGTGCAGCAATTTGGCGGCTCTGCGGCTTTCAGCGACAAAGATACAGTGATGATTCCCAAACGGGACAGTGGTGATTTCTCTGCTCCTGGTGGATGGATCAGGCCAGTTTCACTGCAGCAGGCATCAGTAGCAAGAGGGGCACAAATGCAGTGCACCTACAAAGTTCGTCACCACGGCTGGGCGACACGGTAACCGCATATACTTGGGTTCGGGCGCACTCGTTCACTTCTGATCTGGGAATGACAAGTGTACGGAATTTGGTGTGAGGGTGCCGTGAACCCAAGTTTTGTGGGCCTCCTCAAAACAGCGGCGGTATCAGGGAAGAGAGTCTGCATGAGCTGGTCAGCCCACTGGTTGGCCCAGGGACTCTTCAGAGAAGGCTTACTTGCAGTGTTAGATGAAGGTGCCAAGAGTAGTTGGTCCCACTATTGCAATGGGTGAAAGTGTCTTCGCAGAGCTTCTAGGACGACCAGATGCAGTGGGGTCCCACAGGACGACAGCAGGCTCAGGGTGCCAAACCTTCCAGCGGGTCACCAGCGGTTCTTCGACTCTGCTTCTTAGTTTCAGGATGCTTGGATCCTATCCTTCGTTCAGTGAGAACTGAAGAGATCGTCATGGTATGGGTGTTTGGGGCCTTCTCTTATCCAGAATCTCTTTTGCGCCAATACGTAGAGGACCCAATGGTAGATCTGCTCACATACAGGCATACCATTCGTGGACCTATCACGGACCACAGTTGTCCCAGGCATTCACAGCACTCCAGACTCTCTGGCACCCAGGATGTGCATTGGAACCAGACGTTCCAGCCCACATCCTGGAGGCACACACACAAGACATGCAGAAGCCTGTGAAAGCTTGGCGTTTTGCGGGAGAATGCATGCCCAAATAAGGACTGACCCGGGTCGGCTCGACCTGGGGAAGATGAAGGGGCAAGATGGCCAAAGGACAGGACAAAAACTCATGGCATGGCCATTTTGAAGCCAGGCCACCTATTTGTGCCAAACGCGGTAATCACAGTTTACCGGTCAGGAAAGGGTTAAAATTATACGAAATTATTAGCTGCCACAGCCCTGTCCACAGCACATCTGCACTTCTCCTAATAAATCCTTCCAGAGTATTTAGGGCCTTTGGAAATTACTAATAGACCCAAGCGTTCTCTACTGGAAGGTACATTGTACACTTGTTACATGTGGCAGAAAAGTTGCAACATTGGAAATGACTAAGGGTTTCAACACACACACAACACCGTTCATGCCCCAAAGTAAGTGACTTCTCCACAAAGAAACACTCTTGTCTGCTGCTATGTACGTATACGTTCGCTTGCCCCCATGATGGTTCATACACTGCCAATGCAGTAAGGCAGGCGCACGTGGGCACGTGGGAAATGGAAGACCAATGCGTCAAGAATCACACATGATATAATGGTCCCTGGGTGAGCTGCTAGACACGTATAGCGAGGTGCAACTTCAGTACAAGTCGTATTCTGGCAGCCACGGATTTCAATAGGTAGTGCACGTGGCAATTTACACATGCAAATGATATGCACTGCACACAAGTCTGTGCTACGCTGGGTGTCCCTGTGCGCTGTATCAGATTCTGGCTAGGAACACTACTGCGCTAATAACTCAGCTTCAAAGGAGCAGGGGGGACTCGAGGATATGTTCGACGGCCCCTGCATGTGCCCCTGACAACTTGTAAAGCTACTTGGCATTTGGCCCTCAACGCATCTTAGCTGTACTGTGCACTTCTACAACAATGCCTGGCCGAGCTCCACAGCACTGGTGCTGCTTAGCATGCATGTGCAAGTGGCCTGGTGGAAGGTAGGCTGCGGTGTGGCCCCTTGTGCTGCTCACCTTGCTTGGAGCTCCTGGAAACACGTCTGCTTCTTCGGACGTCTGAGCACAAGCCCTGTGCTTCTGCTTGCGCACACATGCGCACGTCTGCACCACCGAACGTGGCCAGGTTTCAGTAGTACTTGGCCCTGTGTCTGCTGGCAAAGGTAGTCTGGAGGCTCATTTTCCTGCAGAAAGGGCATAAAAGATATTAATAAGGCTGGAAAGTTCCCTGTGTGTGTGTCTTCATGCTGGTTGTCACTGGGCCAGGTTAGAGACCTACATCCGAACTCCTCCCACCATCAGTGTGACTTTGACAGGCAAAGGGTGCAGGCTACTGTCTACAGCATGAAGTGCATCAAGCACATATTCAGGCAAGAAAAGTACATACATCACAATCCACATCAATTAATGGAGATATCAATCATGTACTCACCCAAATTGATTAAAGACATGGCGTGGATAAAACCCACTCAATCCCCACTAGGGGTGATAACACAAGTATTACAGCAGCAGGCAGGCCACAGATATGACGAAAGTCCAAAGCCTTTGTGTAAATGATTGTTACACCAAACCATCCTTGCGAGCCCATGGATAAGGGAAGCAGGAGTGGCCTATGGGAGTCAGGACCCCAAGCTGCAAACACATACACAAGACCAGCTTGAAGGGCCCAGCTTGAACAGACAGTGGATGCTTTCAAAAGCCACAATGCACCACACGGTCACATGAATGCACAACAGACAAGCAATTTTAAACTATATTAACTAATTAAACTAACTATAAAAAACCTATATTACCTAATTAAACTATCAAAAACCATATTAACTAACTAAACTAAAAATAAAAATCAAAAATGGCCACATACGACCCAGGGGGGCACCAAGGAGGGGGGAGGTACATGGTGCACCTCAACACCCACATGCGATGATGTTGAGACAAAAAAAAACCTCCATGGGCCCAACACCTGCACAGCCCGACCTGTGCGGGAGATATCTCATCATCCGAGTCACCCTCTCGCTGAAAACGTTGACGTGGCACAGTACCCTGACCACACCTAGGCACAGCTTGCCCCTTGTCAGCAGCAAGTCTGCGGGACGGGTGAGCCTGGTTCTGTGCGGCGATGACACGTAGGTCAGCATGTAGAACCTGGCGTGATACACGTGCTTCCTCTTGCAAGGTAACACGTGTAACACAGAGTTCTTCCTGCGTGGCCTGGCTGGGCAACTGGTACACCTCCCGGCAAGCACGTAGCTCAGCCGAGATGGTATTCTCTAGCTGCTCCAACCTCTCCTCTGACCGCGTCCTCTGGGACATCATGAGCACAGCCAGAGTAGATTTGAGGGATTCAAAGTCAACCCTCATGGCCTCCATGTGTGCCTCTGCATGAGCAGCAATTGCTTGACGGAAAGACACCATTTCAGCCCGGAGTGCCCTGTCTGAGGCCGCCAGACCCAGCCTGAGCGAGCGGGCCGTGGACTGTGCCGCCCGCTGCTGGAGTTCCACCTGCCTAGCTGGGGGAGCACAGATTGGGCCATACGTTCCATGCTCACAGCAATGTTATCAATTGCTGCAGGACTACATTCCTCCATCGACGTGATGCCCCAGGCACATCAGCAACTGGTGTGGAGGGTGACCCTGTGTCCCGATAAACCACAGGCGGAGGTCCCACCACCATCTGGCCCCTCAGTGCAGGTGTCGCAGACAGAGGAGCGTCCACATCAGAATCACTCACCCCTGACGAATGGACCCAATGCATCCAACTCGCCATTGTCATCAGAGTGATCATCTGGGCTAGACTCATTCCCAGCCATAGACAAGATGGTCTGTAACACAAGTGGGTTCTCGTGGTCTACCACCCCATGACCCCCACTTGTGCCGGTTGCTGGTGTGATAGCAACCCTGCGTCTGGCATGACAACACCATCCTCTAGCTCCATTGCGTCATCATCTGAAAAGTAGTGAAAAAATAACATTAGTACACATGTCAGAAGCACGTAACACACACACACATAGACATCACACAGACAGCCAACCCATGAAGCAGACATGTCACACACAAATGAGAACCTGGCATGCATCCCAGGTCACTTTGACATTGCATAAGTGACTAGGCATGTAGAATGGTGTAACACAGCTCAGAAGTGGGTTGATGCAGTGCAGAACATGTGTACGTTACCCACTATCTACATGAACAAGTACATCATGATGTGTATCAATAAACGTGAAGGCAGTGCAAGGGCAAGTTCAGGCATCTCGTGCAATGTGCATGCAATGGGTCGCATGGCTAAAAGCAACCCCCCCCCCAAGTGAAAATGCAGGGATGCATTGCATGGCAGCGAAAGGGTGACCAGAGACATGTGTATTGGCAGACATTTTGACTAGCATCAATTGCATCATCTGAGTCAACTGAGAACACAGCAGATGATGATGGGACAGTAAGCAGGACACGTGGTGAACCCTCAGTAGTACACCCATGTGTGCAGAAGCCACTACACCAGTTGAACAGAGTTAGTGGGCCTGAAACAGGGGGAGGCCTGTGCCCCACACAGACTGAGTGGGCATGGAATGGATGATCAAATGCCATGAAACTTAGGTCATCCTGGACACGTACTGCAATGATCATCCAGTCAAGGACACATAGGGGCATGCATGGAATGCACATGGAGCATGAATGGGCACTCATGTCCCTGCGGAGCATCTGCCATCTGCACAGTCCACGTGAGACACCCTACATGAAGAACAGAGGATGTACCCCACTGCATGTGTCTGGCAGGTTGGCTGGTGGAAGTTTGCATGTACACAGGAGTCTTGAACAGGCCATTGCAGTACGCCAACATGATGCACACCAGTGTAATGGTGAAATTGGGGTGCAGGTGGTGTGGAGGGGCAAAGGAGCATGCCTACGTGGAGTACCCGCATGTAGGCAGAGGACACTAGCACATCAGTCATGCAATGACATAGTCCCAGTGCTGTGAGGAAAGACAACACAGGCTACATGCAGAAGGGCCAGTGAGCTGGAACATGGACCAGAGGGGCAGCCGGGTGACTAGCATGTGAGTAGGGTGGAAGTGCCTGTCTGCTCTACATGTCCACCATCCTGCACAGCAGGCACGCATCAGTGAAGCATTGCATGACTGCACATGAGAACCATGCACACATGACATGTAGTGGCATTCAAGCACAACACATCACACAAGCATAAAACACATGGCCTCAACAAAAACGCGACAACGCTCACTGGACGGGACATCACAGACATCCCGCGACATGCAACACGTCCGGAAGCACTGGGAGGACTTCAGGTCCAGGACCCTCAGCAAGGCCTGGCACCTCTTGAAGGGAAAGCATGCAGAGGGGTGCTGGGTCCGCCTTAGCAACATCCAGATGAGGGTCCTGGAATGCATAAACTCAGCGCTCCACCGCTAGATCCTTCAGAGGCAGACCCGTCAGGAGTCGAGCGGTAAGTGACTATGCCTACTGACGGGATGCTGTGCATGTCGAAGTGTAGCAGGAGTGTGCAGGTTGGACATATGTCTTGGAAGGCCCATTTATTGATGTGTATGTACAGGGACATGAGCCTGCCGCATGTGAGTCCAGTCATGTGTGAGGCACATCAATGGTGTATGTGTTCGAATGCATGGTGTCCAAATGCATGTGTCGGTACACATATGTTTTGAATTATGTGTATGTACTGTGGCATGGTTGTGGTGTGACACATGGATGCTGGTTCTACCTTCATGTATGTGCACAATGTACATGTGCGTGTGTGTGTATTTGACATGTGTACCACAGTGATACACCATGGATTCATGTGACACCGACATGTAGGTGGCTGATTGGCAGATGCCGACAGGTGGTGGAGATGTGGTGGCGTATGTGCATGTGTTTGGTACTTTCCGTGTTGCATGTGACATCAGGCTAACCTTCGGATGCTCATGCTGTTGTATGTGTATGGATGATGCTGCCTGCTGCAACATTCCTGTTAATGTGCACATGTGTGTGGCTTCAAATGATAGGTGTGTTGGGGATTGTGATGCCATGTGTGAAGTTTGACACCGCCACTCATGTGCAACTGTCATGTGTGTATCAGACCATTGTACAGTGCCCTGATGCCTGTGTTCTGTCTCTCCCTGTCTGCAGCGTCAACTGATGAAGGGGGCGGAGACAGTGCTGTGGAGCACAGCGGCAGGGATCCCACCGCCAGCCGGAGATGCAAGGGCCAGCTCCCCTCCCATGTAGTCATCTCGTTGGGGAGTGAGGGGTCTGGTGCCGCATCCGCGGACGCAGCTGGCGAGGGTAGGTCCAAGAGGCAGAGGTTGGAGGTGGACTCCTTGGCAGCAGAAGGGGCAGCTGAGACCCCACAGGGGCCTATGTAGGAAGATGGCAACGAGTCGTCCAGGTTTGTGGAGGGTTGAGGAGGAGGCTGTGGAAGGGCCACACACTGGGTCTGGAGGGGGGATTCCACTGGTGCTAGTGGTACAGTCCAGGGGCAGGGACAGGAGGCAGCACAGGCGGCCGCAGAGGTGCCTGTGTCTAATCCTGTCCCTGATCCTGTGACTGCATCATCCCGCACCAGTAGGGATGCCTTCATCCAGACCCATTTTCAGCGAGGGGATCCACTAACAACTGGCCTTCCTCTCCCTGCGGATGTGGCAATCCGGGACCATGTTGAGCCTGTCCTGGCTGGGTTGGCGTTGCGTCAACTTGGCATCCGGGATAATGTGCAGGGTTCTCGTGAGGACACTGCACGTTATTTCAGATGCCTCATTGACCTTATCGACTGGCTAGGAGGGATCACCAGTGCTAGGTTCCTCCGTGTGCTGGACCTTATACCAACCCCCTCCTCAACTGAAACCCCTATGCACCAGTCGTCCTCCGTGCCATCATCCTGGCCACCTATCACCTGGCCACCCTGTGAAGCTGCCCAAGACCTAGCGGCCAGGCTGGTGGAGGACACATTCCTGCCACAGGCGGGAGTCGGAGGTCCAGGAGTGGTTGCCACCACAACAACTGGACCCCAGCAGGAGGAGGATGTGCAGGCATCGACAGGCAAGGCATGTGCACGGCAGCAGCAGGCTCAAGGTGGGAGCAATGATGGCTTGGGGCCATCAACATCAGAGGGGCGGGCATCGGCCAGAGGGCAGGTGGACCCTGGATTGGGAGTGTCTTCCGTGTGGCAGCGGTTGGGCCAGCAAATAGATGCGGAGCGGCGGCGGGCAGAAGAGGCACGGCTCACTATGGCCAGGGCGGAGAATTCCATGCACAGGGCGTTGAGGGGGCTGAGTGCCTCGAGGAAATTCGCAGGGAGTTGGAGGTGGACATGGCTTTATCCCTGCGAGACCTCGGGGCCATGGAACAGGCCCGCCTCCAGAATGTTGAACAGGAGTTCGATGATGCCCTGGGCCGGGAAATCAACAAGTGAGCCGTAGGACTTGCCCGCCACCATTGTATATAGTTCATTAGTGTTAGGTTTCCTTTCTATTTTTCTTTCATTTGGGGCGCTATGCCCCACCTTGTTGTGTATAGTTATTTATTAGGTAGGGTTTTTTGTAGGTTTTCTTTGGATTGTTGGGCTCATGGACCCTTGGATGTTCTTTTGTAAATAGTTTTCGATGTGGATTTCATTTTCTTGGACCCCTGGTGGAATACTTTACTTTTTTTTTTAACTGTGATTTTTTTTTTATGGACAGGCCCATAGGAGCCTTATTACTTTGGATTATTTCTTTTCATTATTATGTGATTTGGTTTTATTTATTTTGTTGATTCTTCAATACACTTTTTTTCTTTACTTTACTTGTGTGGTCTTCTATCATTTGTTTTGTGCATGTCACAATGTTGTATTTCACAGTCATGTGTCGCCATTGTGTGGGACCGAGGGACATGTATTCAAGGGCATGATGGTTATGTATTTTGTATCATGACTTTGAGAATTCAGTGTGGGGTGTTTGGACTAGGGTGGCCTTGGGTGGGATTTGGGTGGCCATAAGGCCCATGGGTCTGGAGTGTGATGACGTTTTGGGTGGGGGAACATGAGTCAGGACCTGCTGGCAGATGCCCGTCACTGCTGGGTGGGTGCGGGTGCAGGGGGACATGAGTCAGGGCCTGCTGGCAGGTGCCCGTTACTGCTGGGTGGGTGGGGGTGCAGGGGGACATGAGTCGGGGCTCACAACTGCGCTCACGAGTGCATGGTGCCATGTGGGATGCCTGCAGAGCATGGGGAGGGTTGTAGGGTAATCCCCTGTGGTGCGGGCTGCCTGCAGGGCATGGGGAGGGGGGAAACCGCACAACCGGGAGAGCACACAATGCCAATTCAGATGTAAAACTTTCCGCGCACACCCCCAAATACACGTTCCCCACTCGCCCAAGGCCTATTGCATGTGAAATTTCCTACGCACCTCCACATACACGTTCCCTGCTCGCCCAAGGCCTATCGCGTGTAAAACCTCCCGCGCACCCCCGAAATACACGTTCCCCGCTCGCCCATGGCCTATCGCGTGTAAAACTTCCTGCAAACCCCCCAAATACACGCAGGGACCCCATCCACCCTGGGCATGCCCCACAGGCAGCCAACTCACCCTCCCCATGCCCCACAGGCAGGCCATCCACCCTGGGCATGCCCCACAGACAGCCCACGCCACAGGGGGGTGCTTTTTCTATGCAATTTACCTGGCGCACGCAGTGTATTCCGAGGGGTGCGTGGGGAGTTTTAAACGCGATGGCCTGGCGCAAGCGGGGTACGCGTATCCTGGGGCGTGCACGGGGAGTTTTACACGTGATGGGCCTGGCGCAAGCGGGGTACGTGTATTCTGGAGCATGCACGGGGAGTTTTACACGCGTTTTCGCTGGCACGAGCGGGGTACGTGTATTCCAAGGGGTGCGCGGGGAGTTTTACACACAATGGGCCTGGCGCAAGCGGGGTATGTGTATTCTGGGGCATGCGCAGGGAGTTTTACACGCGTTTTCTTGGTTGGGGGGCTGTATGCTGGTCCACTGGCCTTTGCGCCTGGTACTGGATTTGTGCAATTTCTTTGGCGCACAGGGAGGGGATGGGGGCGTAACTGGCGCTGCTGCAGGGTCACTGCGCCACTCTGTGCCACGGCGGGTTATGGATCTATAAATCCATGAATATGCTGTGCGCCTAAATGGGTTTTGGCGCATGCAGCTGGCGCAGACTGCCGCATGCGCACTCTGTGCGCCAGCCGCGTGCGCCACTTGTGCGCCGAATTCTATGAATTACCCCCTAAATCTACTATTTGGTACACCCCTAATTTATATTCTGATACTAGTATACTTTCATTTATAAGGGAGAAAATATAGCTACAAACATTCCCCTTTTAAATTGCATGTTTCTATACAGATTCACACAAATATATTGTAATTTTAGTTGATCATGTGATTTGTGTATTTTCCAAGTCAGATCTAAAAAACTGAAAATGAGTTTTAGTTCATGAAAGTCTATTGACAAATAAATGCACCTTGCTGTATGACAAGAATTGATAACAAATGCAGCCAAGTGGCAACATTGCAGACTTGGACAAAAGTGTGTTATCCTATGCAACTCAATAAAACACATAGTTACTAACCTGTACAAATAGTCACTCCTTAATATTTCAACAGTTTCAGCCCCTAAAAAGAACTTCGTTCTCAATTGCACTCTTCGGAAAATCCACATAGTTTATGTGGCTATTGTGTTACTTCATATATCCAAATAGTGACCATTGGTATATTGCACACAACTATTTGTTAATTTACACACTCATGGCAACACTACTTGAACAAAAACATGGCCTTGTCTAATCTCAGTGTATTTTCACGTATGTGTAGCTTCCTGCAAACTTCTAATGTATCTTCTATCTACGCTGTGATATATGAACATTACATGTTGCTTCTAATCTTCCCCTTTCTTTCATGTTTCAGCAGTTGTGCAATCAGTGAGGCTGCTAATCTGAGTTCTGTAAATATGATGGACTATGTTTACTTTTCTCATAACGCTGCTGATCTGTGCCCTGCACGTATCGTACAGCCCGCATACATTACTTGTGTCTGCTATTGTTAAAGTGGGTCCTGTACATATGGTAGAACACAAGTACCTGCATTGTGGACAGCTATTTTTGCCCTTGAATTGCCCTGGGTTTATAATCTCATTGCAGCATAGACAAAAGGCTTCGGTGACTTTGAAGGAGTCCCCATGCTTATTTTAATTGGTACCAGTGCAAAATGTTAAACTATTGGCTCGCATTACATCACAGGTGGGGTGTGTGCTACCAGAGAGACTTGGGGTATCTTTATTTATTTATTTTTGGTTCAGTAGGGCCCCAAAGTTATCTGTGTCTAAAATGGAACTGAGTTAAAAGGGTCGGACACAATCTGATATGGTACAGACAACAATGGGGAGAAATAAACCACCACATCCACATCAGCGCAAGAGCTCTGTCTGCTGTTCAGTTTACTCCTTTAGATAAAATAAAATAATTTCACCAATCCCTGTGCTTTCTATGGATGAGAAATGGGGATTAGGCTCAGGCGTAAGCATACAGCTTGTTGGGAAGTAGTTTGCTTCTCAAACTGTAAAATAATGTTCATGCTTTAAATTACAAGAGTGCATGGGAGCTCGGCATCCATATTAACAGCTCTTGCCCACATAAAGTCCTCTGCCATAGATAAGGGCACTAGGAGCCTCTGCAGAATGTACCATTTGCTAAAACAAACCTAAATACTGCACAGTAATATGTGTGATATTTCCAGGTGCGAACCAAACGGTAGGTGTTGACTGTCCATCGGTTGCAAAGGATTTAACACCTTCAATCAGAGATTTACAAAAGTTATTCATATTATGCACAGTACCAAGATACCTGCATGTGGAAAGCAATTACCACAAGCAGTGACTTTCATACAGTTCTCTTCATATTGTATTCTGGCACATGTAGTTCTGCATTTATAATATCCACGGGTATTCAAAATAGCATGCAACTCAAATGCCAGGACTTCCAGAACATAATTTGGGAGGTCTGTGTTTGGCATAGTTTTAAGCAATAGAAGTGTACATGATGGAATAATTCTAGGTGAGATGGTAAATTATGTTTTTCTGCATTTCTACCTTAAGCAGGAATACATATTTTCAAATTATGCAGTCATTTTGCATGCATTCTACTGTTCTGCACCAGAACAAAAACATGCATATGCTTGAGTTATGCCAAGGCCAAATCTTTCTTTTATCTCTATGCAATCAATAAAATGAATGCTGCTTAGTTTGGTAATATTAAAATGTATTATTTATAATGTTGTGAAGCTCTGTGTGCTCACTGTGAGGCAGTGAATTTCGCTTCATAGTCTGTGACAATTCTTTCTGGTAAGTGTGAATGTTTAAGAAAGTCAAAGTGCAATATATGCAGCTGATATAAAATCCCGCATACTGACACACAATTTAATATTCTAGAGCACCAAACCGAATACTCCCACTCCCCGTTGTCTCTTCTTATATTGTTGGATTTAATTATGTACTTAACATTGTTGCAATGTCATTGTCCATCATCGTCTGTCCCTTCCCTGTTGTCCTGTGGGTGCTTTAAAACAGTATTTGCTTCCTATATAAGCGCCTAACAAGTGAACAATAAAATAGATAAATCACACAGTAAACTAACTTTCCTTTTCATAGCACTTCACATTTTTCATCACATCACACCCATCACGTTGTATGTCCTTATCAAACAAAAATTAGCCTCAGATATCCTTAACACACAGTTTCATTTGTTGTGTCTCGAAAGTACAAATGTAAACCTCAGAGGAGATAATTTTTTGGGCTCACATTACTTCATGTTCTATGACAATGGAAGTGGGGCATTTGTTAAAATGGTGTCTTAACTAGTTACAGGTACTCAATGGTCCAGAATTGTTCAACCAGTAGCCTGGTCTGTCAAAGCATACCAAAGAACCGTCGCCATCAACAAATAAAATAAATCTATCTCCTTTAGTTGGCAAGAGGTTTGGTCCTGCCACGAAATCCTGGTTACACCACTGAATATAACATAAAAAACATACACATTGACCATGTGTTACACATAAGTCAAAAAGCAATGGATTAAAAAAAACCACAGTATCCCATGCACACATTAGTGTCTACAAACATGGCATAATTCACCAGCACATAAACAAGTCAATAAAAAACCTAACACACTATACCTAATGACTTGACAAACAGCTTTCTTTTTGTTGAAATCCCAGATCATTTTTACTGTGATATTTCTCTTTGTAGCATCATGTTACCACAATAACAAGAAATCCATAGCCCCACTCCTTTCCTCACTCACACCCCACCCAAGAACATCCACTGGAATAATAACAATAAATGTTGGAAGTTACTTTCCTGCTCCACCAAAACACATCTTTTCTAAACATAGAATTATACTTACTAATGTGCTCTTTCAATGAGATTTACTCAGTAGTGCAACCTAATTAAAACTACAGAAAACTTTGTACACACCATCATCAAAGCATACAGTTAGACCCAATGAAGAAGTTATAACACATGCATACCAGTGAGGGGATGATGAAGATGTGGGATATATTAGGAGTGAAAAGAAAACTCCACATAGCCTATCGCCCAACATTATGCCGGAGTGCAGAGAGATACAACAAAACAATTGTGAGTATCTTGAAGAAGTTTGTAGTTTATTCTGGATCAAGTTCGGACATCTGAAAAAAGCCTGTCCTGATGGCACTCAGAGTTACAATTTGTTCGGTCATCAAGATGTCTCCATTTGAATTAACGACTGGACAACAAATGGTAATACCTCAACACCTGCTTTGCCAAACTCAGGAACAGACGTTAATAAATGCTTCAACTACTCACGAATACATAGATAATCTCAGAAGACAACCACAGCATGCTTTTGCATATGCCCTAAGCAATCTGAAGGGATGAAGACACATATTATGACCTGAGTATGAGGTAGGTGACAGAGTTTATCTTTACAACTTTCAGAGGAACCAATCCAAGGAGAACATGTTTTTACCATCCTGGCGAGGTGAGTTTGTAATCTTTGATAAGATTTTTCATGCCGCCTACGAGATATACATCCCAAAATAATATTAAATTGTGGAAAAATAGGTCCATATCAAACAACTGTCAGCCTCGACTACTTTTGAGAATGACTGAGGAGCCATCCAAAGCCAGGGTTAAAGAAAATCCTAAAGAATTAAACCTGAAGAATAGAAAAAGGAATGGAGTAGAAAGGGAAATTAACTGGTAAGCAACAAAATTAGAGTGCAAGAGAATAACTGTTTTAACAAATCAGTATTATAAAAATGTGTGATAAAAAGAAACAAAATCTCACAATAGGATGTGAGGTTTGCTTTAAATATGTTTCTCTATGTATTACTAAACCAGCCTTTCTACCCTTCTCTTGATTGATTAACCAACACATTCTTTGAAGGGCTTAAGGGACAGAGAAACACCCTGGCGAAGGAAAATTCGGAAAGCGGAGAAGACCCGTAAAAGAAAACTCCATTAATCCCTAAAAAGGAAGAAAAGATGGTGGAAGACTCATCCATAGTCATCCAGAAAGATACGAGATTTGAAGAAGAGTCCCTTGTCCAGCCCTTTTTCTTTGACGCAAGCAGCAAGCAGTGTCTGGGTAGGGAAATCTATACAACAGGAAAGGAAGCAAAGGAGAACTCTACATTTAAAAATAAACACATGGACTGCATCATGCACAAAGCATTGGAAAGAAATACCTGAAAGGAAATGTGATTTCAGGAGCGAATGTACAACCAACAAAAGTGTTTATGTTGAATGTAAATAACATGGTCCGAAAAAGTACATCTGTTCAGTAACATGGAAAACTACAGCAATCTGTATTAAATGGAGAACTGTAAATCAGCGATGAAAAGAACAACATGTTATAGAAAACTACAAACATGAGGCCTGCTTTATTTCTACTATCTTCTTTTAAGGTTTGAGAGTCAGCCTTATAAAATAAAAACCTACAGCGACTTGAAGTGTACATCTTTGACAGACATTTGGTTGCAAAAATGTTATAATGTTGCTCATGTTTAAAGAACCATTTATAACCTGGCAAAAGGGAAAATAAAATGACTTTAAATGCTATATTTGTGAATGAAGCCAGTAACCTTGGGCTAGAAAGGAACATTTTATTTTATCTGACTCCAGCCACAATTCTGGAGGATGCACTCCCCAGAAAATGAAACCTAGGCTTTGAGGCTGCACGATAAACTTTATGACACTGTCTGAATTCACTAAAGGGCCAAATATTATCATTGTTCCTAAACAGGTATTTCAAGGAAAGCAAATGCTACTCATTAGCAAACCCATTTGTCACTGGGTCTAACCAACAATTCCCTAAAAATACAAGAATATATCCTGTGGAGTGGGATGGCAATAGACTTTCCCCAATTAATCAGCAACTTTCATCAAACAAGCCCTCATTTTAGGATAGAATTCACACTTACTTAAACATGAAATCTGGCAGTTGGGGCAGCAAGTTGCTGTAATTACTCAAGGGTCACAGGACTGTGTCCACACGCAGCTCTGAGCAATGTTACTTTAAAGAACCTTTTCCATGGCACGAAGTCCTCTCAAGGGTCATAAATGGCCCAGTTCTGAGTTTTTAACTATCACACTTTTTCCCACTTTAAATTGCCAGTTGGAAAATGACAAATGTACACTTTTTAAACAGTAATGCAATCGAAACACCATTAAAGGGAATCTAGTTAGCATTCACATTAAATAGACATTTTCTTTTGCAAGCAATTTATATGCAGGTATGTCAAGTAGCTTGCCTTTAAATTGAGTGTTCTAGAATGCTGTTTGACATACATACATGTCTATTGAGAAAAGGGGAAGTGTTTATTTTTAATAAATGGGACTTTTAGAGATTTATATAGGCAGGGATGTTCTGATTTAATTTGTTTTCTAAAAAATGAAAGCTTTGTCCTGAATAGTAATTCAATGTTCAACACATGGTGAATATGAACTCAGGGTAAACCAAACGTACATAGGTTGATGTGTGTGCTTTAGAAAGTCTACATTCAAGTTAAATGCAGCTTCAACAATCCAATTAACCAGTATATCATCATTCATCATTGTAGTAATCATTGACTTTGTGATTTCAGAGAGAATGGAAAGGATGTACACTTTGCTTATATTTTAAACAGGTTTGATTATTTCTAGTGTTTAATAAACAAATCTTCTGAGCAGCCCTGTGTATTTCTTGTCCTGGAAGGTTGGGGAGGTTGTACGGAATAGATACTTGTGGAATGTATTCTCTCTGAATTTGGTCTATGTAGGGTGTAATTATAAGGTACCTTAATTATCTTTATACATGTCTGGCTGCTTCTAGTTCCACTTTGCTATCTTGTCAATGGGTATCTGGTCCAACTTCCACACACACACACAACGAAGTGACATTGAGCAGTTATTTAGCATAGCTAACATTTGGTATGCACATCTGCCCCACAATCCATTTGCTGTTAATTATGTTCCTTGCAAGAAATGTGTAAAGAATTCCATCCATTACACTTGCTCAGAACAAATTTTGGTTGATGGAGCCACTAAAGTGAATAGTGCTGCCTTCATACAATATCAAATTAAATGCACATCTACTACTTCCTATTTGTTCTCATTTCTCACAAAATAGCCATGAGAGTAAATAAAAGTCAACGTTAACCATGTCAACTCTTGGGAAGTTAATAGTGATATACTTGGCATACCCAGAATAGTACATTTTTACAGATTTTGCACCATTGACTTATTAGCAAGCGCTAAGCACTTACAGAGTGTGCATATACAGAGTGTCAATGTCTTGACCATTTACATAGAATGGCCTTGTTGGCCTATGGCCATCATAATTATGATCCCATTAACTGTGCCGATATTTATGATAATTACATCATAGGTAATGACCCAAACTTAATTTATCATTTGACGAAGTTCTGAGTATTAATTGCACAGTAATTTGACTGTATTTTGCCTAGTGACTATCCCTTGTCTATATGTATTTTTGCTGACTGATGTATGACGATAAGGCACATGGATAGATCTGTCTTTTCTTCCTTTTTTCATTTTTCCTTATTGTTCTTAATCCTAGAGATATGTTCTCTGTATCTTGTTTTTTTGTAAAATGTATTTAAAGTATTTTGACTAGATTACACAAAATAAAAAATGCAAATCTATGTAAAAAAATATTCTTCCATACAGGGGACATGCAGTAAAATGTTTGCATGCACCCACAATATATGCCAACATTGACACTGTAAAGCATTTTCATAATGTTGAACGATTATATATGCTAGCATTCCCACTGTAAATCACTTTGATGATAATGCGACCATATGTGCCAACATTGACTCTTCAAATCACTTTCATGAGGCTGCACCCATTGTCTATGCTAGCATTTCTTCTTGTATTCTCCTTGATGATATTTTTCCCGCCCTATATGTCACCAGTGGCAATGGAAATCACTTCCACAATGCTGCATCCACTAAATATGCTAGCATCCCCAATGTAAACCACTTGGATGATGCAAAGTATGTGCTGGTATTGCCACTGTAGATCACTTTGATGATGTTGGTCCACCACCTCTGGCCCTGCCAAACACATTCATGCACCATTTGTACTTACACACACATGCACATGTGCACATGCACACAGGTGCAAACATGCCCACTTATCCAATCAATCACAATCACACAAGCATGGATATACATACATGCATGCAGCCACTTGCTAAAATTCACACACATATTCAAACTCTTGCACACAGAAACATAATATGGCATTTAAAACATTCATGCAAGCACTCCGACTTTTTATTTTTATTTTTAAATGTACCTTTAAAATACATACACCAGAGGGGGTTCATCAGGATGTTAGGGGGTGGCCAAGGAATTTGACCACCTCACCTGCTTACGCTCTTTCACTGTGTTTAACCAGAATCTACTAGAGCAGTGGTGTGACATGAGTGTATCAGCCCTGGCATTGTCTGTTGTTCTTGGTGGGGACATCGAAAATATAGCAGGTGAAAAGCTCTGCTATTGCTTTGAACTTGTTGCATTCAACACAGAAGGAAAGTGCAAACTGGCCACCTTGGCTAAAGGGGAGTGCCAACGTTAAGTGAGATGGAGATAAAGGTTGAGGCAATGGGAGGTTGTAGGAGCATTGAAAGGAGGGCTAGAAACAGGTTTGTGGGTTATCATGGCAAAGCACGATTTGTGGGTAGGCCATGATGGTAAGCTTGAAGAGATCCCAATATTGTAAGAGCCATTAGAACAGAACACAACAGATGCATCAAAGCCACTTTCTCCTGTGACCTTTCTCCTGTGACCAACACTAATCAACGGCATATGGAATGCAACATATTGCTCTCCAACAGCACCAACATCAAAATAAAACAACCACCACACTTGCTGTTACATGGAATTGTGTGCCACTCCTCAATAGTACTTAACACAAAGGCAATCTGTTCTGGGCACAACCAACACAGGTAAAGCTGTCAAATTATTTGTCTTATCCTTATAACTGCAATGTGAATCCACATAACAAATGCAGAAGCCCCCTCCAATGCCACCAACACAGTGTGACAGGTCATAGATATGGCAATATACCTCACTCCTATAGCATCATCATGAACAAGTACTGAGAATGCCATATTATTACAGAGCTTTCATAGCACCAACACCAGTCCAAACCAACCAGTCAAATATGTCAACAGTATGCCCCATTCCAATTGGGAGAAGCTAGTGCAGCCCTCTTTCTTCTGTTCATTCTTGGATTTGTAAACCTGAATTTATAATGGGAAACATCCAGGCTTTCAAGCCCCAGAGTGCAAAGTAAAAACTCTGTTTTGGACTAAATTCTCATGTATGGAATAAGGCAAGTCAGAATGTATGTGCAGGTTATGACCTTATGAAACTCAACGGGTCACCACAATCTCAAGACATTACCTGCCTCTGCATATTTGCTTATATAGCAGCACCACCATCTTAGATATTATACATGTATGATAATGGCTGATGGGAAGCAGACTATCATAAGAAAAAAAACATTCACGCAATCACACACTCCCTAGCAGTGCTGCAAATGGGGAAAATGTACTGTGGGATCCCTCTCCTCCTTGTGGGGAGGAGGGGGGTGTGGCTGTGGGGCATGACTTCAGGCCTGGTAACACTGTATCTTGTGGGGTAAAATATAACCCCTGAATGTCAAATATAAAGAGGCCAGGCCAGTATTTAAGAGTGAAGCTGACTGGTGCATTACATTGGAAAATGCGGGCCAGTCCCAAAACACTTCTTTTTCTGACTTAAGGCCAAATGACATGGAACGAAATGGGCTTAGTTACACTCTATTAACATGGACAAGTGCGCAAGTGGAGAAAGGCCTACTTGGAGCATTGTGATACTCATGTTATTTCAACTGTTACATTAATGGAAGACATAACACACAGACAGATTACAAACTGTGGCAGAACACTTGGAAGGAAAATAAATAGTTGTGCAATTGGAAGTTAAAAGGAGGGATGATACCTGACATTTAAGAAATAAAATGAAGGACAGAGTTCATTCATCAGGAAGAAAGAGACATTACGTCCATCATTTAAAATGACAGCATGACCAAAGAAGGCCTATTTCTTTTGGTGTAGATTTGAATACTGCTTGCTTATGCAACTATGGGCTATCTGTGTGGCTAGAGTGTACTAATTTCTGTTTATATTATATAAAGAAAAGACTGGATGTATGAATGACAAGCCCTGGCGCAGCATTGAATGTTTCAGGCATACAGTGGTTAAATGGAATATGTTAGCCTTTCAGAATGCTAAACTGCCCTTGTTTTTCCCCTCTAAGCCGAAATCCCCCCATTGAACTGTGAACTGAATAGTGCATTTGGATCCTGACCTCTCAGCCCTTTGGTTTGATGAATGCAATGGATGCAGGACTGGTCTAAAAGATAGGCTTCCCTATACAAAGAAAGAGATAACATTTTTGGTGAATTGCTGATAGCACAACCAACAGACACGACCTTAAGGTCAGGTTCTCCATTAAATTGAACTCTGAACAAAGACCCTTTTCAATCTGAACTCCAAGTCTTTTGGAGCTGGGCCCCACCAAGAATGCCTGGTTGCCAATAAGCTGCTGATAACATGTCCTGCAGAAGTAACCTTGAGGTCAAGTTTCTCATAAATTGTACATCAAGCACTGAGCAAGACTTTGAAGCCCAGCAGAAGGACATGTTAAGATAAACACAGAGAAACCAGATGGCCTGTTACATGTCTTGAGATAAATTAAACTTACATGGGCATGTTATGCCCTGCCATTGATTAAACATTTAATACAGTTTTTCCTTAATAAGAGGAGCATCGAGTGTCCGATATAGTCCACCACGGGTTGAAATTAAACAGGAGAAAAAGCCCATTGTGACCCTGTAAAAATGAGGTTTTTGTGACGTATTTAAATGCTGTGCAAGAGTATGATTTTTGCCATTTTCATACACCTCGGATATGGAAAGTTGGCACATGGAAAGATCATAAAAATAAGGTTTAAATTGGGACTGGTCCCAATTCTAGCTATTTCGGCACAGCAGAAAACCACAAAAAATAGTATCTTTGCTCAGGAAGGCCATGCCGAAATAAAATTAGTATGGTCTGATTCACCGTAAAATATAGAACCCATATATATATATATATATATATATATATATATATATATATATATATATATATATATATATATATATATATATATCATCATGGGGTTATTTGAAAGACCTAGGGAGTTATTACCGTATGAGATTTTTTCTGAATAAAAGATGCACAAACAATTGTCAGCCTACATCATACATATTTCTCAACTCCTGGTCATATCAGCAGGCAGGGGGTATGGTGGGGGAGGTGAATGCAGCAAACTAGCCAATCCGGACCGTGGGAATTATGACCATATTTCAGTGTTATCAAGGCTATAAAAGGGCAGGTTTGCATTACAACTGGACTTTTTGTGAATTATTCCAGGGGAGAGCTGCTGCTGGACACTTGTGAGGAACAACTAGCAGAGAGGCCTCTATCCTTGCATTGGAGACAGTGGCTGGGACATAGAGAAGCTAGCTAGGCCCCAAACCAGAGGAGCAGAACGAGTCTGGGTGCGGGAGAAAATCCTGACTGAAAGCCCTTGACCAGCCCTGTACTGTCCTCACAGGAGCCCTGCTGTTTTCCCTGACCAAATCTACCCATCCCAAAGCCATCAATTGTGTGGGGAGTCACCCGACTGTATTGCTTTCCATTGGTGGGTCAAGGAGGGGGTGAAACTGGATAGGTCCTTCGCACAATGTATTATATCCATTCAAAGTCAATACCCCATAGAAAACCACCCTCTCTGTGGAAATTGCATGTGTTGGGACCAGCCATCCTTAAACCTTTCCATTAAAGTGAGGGGGGTGCTGTGTAGATCCTTAGCACATTGGATTAAAGTAAATCAATTAATTCCCATGTAGAAAATCACGGGTTGAGTTTTATTAGAATTCAAAACTAACAAAATTCATGCCTAGTGTGTTATAGCCGATATAGCCCATAGAGTCTTGGTTGACTGTTTCTAAAATCCTTGACTTCCACATAGAAATGGGGGGGTCCATAATTCCAAAACGAAATAATCCACAAAACACCACCTTTCAAGTCATTGTGGAGGGTGCAAAAATTACAAAGTATTGCACCTCACCTGTGGTGTTGCAAAAAACGAAATTCCCCATTCATTTTAAATCAGAATTACAAAGTATTGCATCTCATCTTTAGGTCTGTTGCAAAACAAAACTCCCCATTAATTTGAAATCAGAATTACATCTCATCTGTATGGGTTTACAAAACAAAGTTTCCCTTTTGGTTCCCATTTTTCTCTGACCCCAAGTTATCAAGTCCTGCCTTTTATTTTCATGTGTGTTGAAAAATGATTTCCATTGGAGTCCCTTTTTCCTAACTTTGCCCTTTAAGTAAAGGCTGCAAAACAATTTTTCTCACTGTATTCCTTTCCCTGATATTGCATTTGTAGTAACAAGTCCAAAACGATGTTTCCCATTGAATTCCATTCCCAAACAGCACCTTTTTAAATCAGCAGCCAAAACTATGTTTGTATTGTGCTCTCACTCCCTGCACCTTGCCTTTCAATCAAATTGGTTCTATTTAATTGAGGCCTGGAGGGTGGGGGTTTCTGGGAGAAAAGTATTGTTTCCAATTAAGTCATTCCTGTGGGAGCTGTATTGTATTGTGAATATTTACCATTGGTTAAATTGAAATTAAATCTGTTGTAAGTTGTTATTGCATGTTTCACAATTTCATCTGTGTTGTTTGAATAGAGTTATTGTGATCTTTGGTGTTGCTTCAGCACTGGTGGCTGATGTTAGTCTGTTTGTCTAACCATACATAAATATATATTCTTACTATACATCGGCCTGGTTCCTAGTCCATTGGTGGCACAGGGTATTTATTGGGGTTTGGTGCAAGACGGGTTAGAGGCCTCACCAAATTGAACCTGAAATAAAAGTGCTTTATTGTATGCCACCTTGCTTGGGATGAAAGGAACTCCCTGAGTTGAGTGTGACCGCATAATAAACTGTGACAATCTCTTCATAGAAACAAAGCCTGGTAATTTGTACAAAAAACAAAGAGCATTGTGGGAACATAGCAAGGCCCAGCTTCAAATTTGAAACATGTCTAAAAAACCTTTTGAGCGAGTAATGGAAGTTGAACTCTGCTCCTTTCATTAGTCACAGTACTCACCCTAGAAAAAACAATGTCTGCAAACTGCAAGACATATATACCAATTTGGACAGCTGCTAAACAGTATGTAAGGCTTTGGATGCGTGGAGCCGGAGCTGCAAGAGCTAGGCTGGGGAGGCAGCAGCTCTCTGGCAAGACAGACTTTGCTGGTGAAACGCTCAGCCTGGTGCTGGCCCATTTCCTAGTCTGTTCCCTCAAATTCATGTCTCAGTCCACGCAGAAATAAACTAAACACCAAACACATATACATGAAATAGAAGAAACGCACTGAGCTCACATGATGTTTTTCAAAATGTGATACTAAATTGACTACCAAAACCACCAAGCAAGTCTATAGCCAACAAAATGTCCAACTACAACCGGCTTCAGTGCTTCAGTGCCAAAACCACAGGCCACCAACCTGCAGCAGGTTTACCACTTGTTTTGCTATCCAGAATTGAGTCTGCGTGAAAATAGAAAACTATTCTTAAACATGTTTTTCAAACCGACTACATAGAGAACCATTCTGAAACACACTATTCTGGAAGCACCTCAACACCTTCCTCTTTCCTTCTGCCTTCTCTGTTCTTCTCCCCTGCTGATTTCCTGTCTGATACTGCACTGGTCACCTGGTTACCCTCGGATTCCGGGCCCAGGTCCCTGCCCTCCCAGTTGCACACCTGCACTGTCTCCTGGCAACATTTGCATTTGGGTCTGAATCTGTAACCCTACAGCCCCCCTACCTGTACTTATTGGACCCCCGCTGTCTGCACTTACCCTTGCACCTGCCACCTGCTGGCTGCACTTATTTTTGTTATTGTTTGATCCCATGTACAGCATGGCACTTTTTCCCCTCCCCTCTCCACTGCACTTGCACGATCTCAATGTCACTTGGCCTAATAAGATCATTGTCTCTGTCCTCCCTCTGTTCCCCTGCCTTTGTCACGCCTTGAAACACTGTGTATAGGCACATTATAAATGCCATATCATATCAAACCGACTAGAGCGCTATGAAGCTATACCTATAACAGATGTGTGCTATAATAGTATAGGTAGCATAACTTAATAAATAACATATCTTTATAAATAAGGAGATACATGGCTCACTCTATCCTCTAGCCATCACTCTGTTCCTTTCAAACGTGAAAAGAGCCCCGTTGTTCGGTGAGGAACGTCACTTAGAGACTGCTCGTCTGTATAAAAGGCATGTGGCATGACAAAGCACTCTCTGGAATTCCGCAAAGCCGACCAGCCTAAAATGGAAAGGAAATGTCTCTTCCTAGCAGCCCGCAGCCCAGAGCAACGAGAGCGCATTCTAACAAGTCCAGGAGCTCCTCGCGAGGCGCTAGCAATTGTTAATTACTGATAATTGAAGGCCATTTGTCTTCGCGCGGTGATTGCCTTAGGCGTGTTTGATCTGCTGATTAAGCAAGCGTTTCTGAAAACAATTACTCCTCTCGCTGTCGTTAGCCGCGGAAGTGAAGAGATAAAGGACGGATGGAAACGTCTTTCACGCCGCTGCACGAGCTGCAAATGGAACTTTTTAAATGAGATTGGGTAAAAAGTTTCCTAGCAACGGCCTGAATGATAATGTGAAACTGCTGCCCGGGGCGGAGCCATCTGGAGAAAGTTACCTTAAGCGGCAGGTTAGATATCCACAGCTTTTCCAGAGAGCAATGGATTATGGGGCCGCATGGCTTTGTGCAATGAGAACATTGGGAAACTTGACCCAAATGAAGCGATGACAATCGGTTTTAATGTTGACTAAAGGCAGCTTTATTTCAAGCCAGAGCCGTTTGTAATATATTATTATTAGCATATTGACTTATAACAAGGCGAATTGCGGGTCTTATTTCATTATTCCTTTACCACCTCCCATAGCAATTCCTGCCCTATGTACATAGCCACCTGGTGTTTCCCAGTGGGTATCTCCCAGCCTCATCCTTCCCCCCCATACGTGGCCCTGCCTGCCCTTCCCTTGGCCAAGCATTCTTTCTTTTCCTCCATTCCATCTCACAAGTAGTTGCCCCTTAAAAGACCGGGTAGCCTTTCTTCTCCTCCTGTGTGTTCCTTACCATACCCACACGGTATTCAGTTTAACATTTTTGAGGCCATAACGTTGATTTACTGTGTTTTTATGGGCAACCTGCCTTATGGACAAGAGCAAACAACTTACAGCTTTATATATGATATGATATGTGGCATTTATAACGTGCCTGTACACAAGTATTTCTAGGCGCGACAAGGAGGGAGAAACAAGGAAAGACAAAAAACGATCTTACTAGGCCTCGTGTCATTCACATCGCGCAAGTACAGGGAAGGGGAGAAGTGCCAGGGGGGAGACACGGGGTAAGTGCAGTTAACTCACAAGTGCAGCCAACCGGTGGCTCATAAGTGCAGAGAGAAGGGACTGTAGGGTTGCAGATACAGACCCTTAAGTGCTGGGGAGTCTGGAGGCAGTGCAAGGGCAACTGGACATGCAGGAGCCTGGGCCCGAGTTCAGAGGGTGACCAAGTGACCAGTGCGTAGCGCAGTCAGGTGAATCAGCAGGGGAGAGGACTACAGAATGCGGAAGCAAAAAGGAAGGTCTCAAGTTGCTTCCGGAACCATAAGTGATTCTGCTCAAGTTTGAGAGAGGCAGGGAGGCTGTACCAGCGTGAGGCCCCAGCAGAGGAGACAGATCTGCCCCCAACTCTTTGGGGGAAGATTTAGAAAGAGGCTATTGCAATAGTCCAGCCTAAAGAGGATCTGAGCTCTGGAGACAGTGAGCTTCTGGGGGAAAGTGTGAAAAGGAAGAATACCTCTGAGGAGGTGCAGCTGATAGTTTGACTTCTTAGAGACGTCAGAAATGTGAGGAGAAGGAGAGGGTGGAGTCGAAGATGACACCAATGTACTTAGCCTCACAGGAAGGAGCAGGAAGAGGGCCCAGAGGGACCGGCCAGAGAAAGAGAGAGGAAAGGAGGGAGCGGGTGTCCCAATGAGGAGTATTTCAGCCTTACTAGCATGAAGGCAGAGATCATTAGCGGCACACCACTCCTGAATTGCAGCCAGACAGTCTGGTATGAGAGAAGAGCAGTCTGGTATAAGAGAAGAATCAGACATCGCTGAGGGAGCTTGAAAGAGAGCGGAGTGTCATTCGCTTAACATTGAAAACTGGAGCAGAAAGTAGTCATGTGGTGGGCAAGAGGTGCCAGGTAATGGGTGAAAATCCAGGAAGAGAGGTTAGACCCCTGGGGAACACCACAAGTAGACAGAGAGGAAAGACGGCAGGTGGACCTGAAAGGGTTGGTCGCTGAGAAAGGAGGTCAACCAGGCCAGGGTCTGATCAGTAATACCAAGGTTGTCCCGGAGACGATTGAGCAGGATGGTATGGTTGACCATGTCAAAAGCAGAGGATAGATCAAGGAGAATGAGGACAGAAGGGAGATTAGAGTCAAGATTGGAGAGCAAGTCTTCATGGGTTTTCAGGCAAGCGTTTTCCGTGCTTCTGGCGTCTCTGAAGCCAGACTGGTGGTCATGGAGGCAACCAACAGATTCAATAAGTAGATTAAGCTGGGAGATGGCCAGCTTTTCCAAGAGTTTGCCCAGGAAAGGAGTGATGGAGATAGGGCGATAGTTAGCTGGAAAGGATGGATCGGCCGAGGGCTTCTTTAGAAGGGGGTGCACAAAAGAGTGCTTAAGCGGGAGGGTAAAGTTCCAGTGGCAATGGAGTGATTGCAGAAATCGACCAAGGTTGGAGAAAGGGTGTCGATGTGGTCCTCGATTGTTCTGGATGAGCAGGGGAGAACCTGCTTTGACGAGACTTTCATAAATCGGACTTGTCTAGAAACATTGTCAGGTGTGAACAGAGGAATGGAGGAGGAAGGAGGAGGAGAGACGGCCTTAGACGGTCCAGGAGTGATAGGGGAGGAGGAAGAGGAGGTATAGGAAGAGAGGGTGGATAGGATGTCCTGAGTTTTAGTGGTGAAATGAGAGGCCAAGGATGTGCAGAGGGCCTGGAAGGGAACAGGAGAGGTAGAAACTACCTGCTAGATTGGCCAGCTCCTTGCAGATTTTGAAAAGGTCAGACAGGTTGTTAGATGCCACAGAGAAGCAAGTTTGGATGTAGGCTCTCTTCTTAGAGAGGACAGCGAGACCATACTGCCTTTGGAGCAGCAGCAGGCCAGTTTTATCAGGGGGTGCGCCCGAGGCCTTTCACTTTCTCTCCACCGGCCTACACTTGCGTTTAAGGGCCGCGAGGTGGGAATTGTACAAAAAGATGCAGTTGAATTTGGGCTTCAAGCACATCCTCATGACAGGGGCATCCAGCGTTAGAAATAGAGAGATGAAGGTTAGAGAGGTCTGTATCAGGGTGTGAATCCCCCACCTGTAAATCCACACTTTATCCAAAGGTTGCCCACTCAAACCATCCTCCCCCATTACTAAACTAGAGGGTGTGGGGGGCATTTTTGCTGCTGCTTCAGGGAGAACATTTCTGAAATTCTTGTTTGCGGGTTGCTGGTGCTTTGGGCATAGACCTGCTTGACAAGGTTGCACACCGGTACCTGGCGCAGGAGTGGATGTACCAACTACCCCCACACTGGTCTTGATACCTGCCAGACGAAGCTTACGCAGGCCTTCGCGACCAGGGCAGGGAAAGAGGGTTAGGGTCTCGTTGATTGGATAGGTTTGGGGGTTGTGGGAAAACCGGGAAAAGGAGTAGGGCGAGGTAATGGGTAGGTAGAGGGAGATTGGGTGAGGCTCAACTGCTGCACACCTTATGATATGATATGATATAATATGGTATTTGTAACGCGCCTATACACAGGTGTTTCAAGGCGCAACGAGGCAGGGAGGGGAGGAACAAGGGGAGACAGACAACGATCCTACTAGGCCAGGTGTCATTCAGATCGCGCAAGTGCAGGGGTGGGGGAGGGGGAAAAGTGCAAGGGGAAGGGCAGGGGGGAAGTGCAGTACAAGGTAAGTGGCGTAAAGTAATAATTAAATAGGGCCAGCTGGTGGCAAGTGCAAGGTAAGTGCAGAACAAGTGCTGGGGAAGGGGGGGGCTGTAGGGATACAGAGACAGTCCCGCAGTGCAGAGGGGTTCCAGGGCATCAGTGCAAGTGGAGAGTGGCTGGGCCCAGGGCCGAGGCCGTTTAGAGAGGTCCAGTTGCAGGATCAGTGCAGTTTCAGTGAAGAATATTAGCTGTTCAGCAGGGGAGAGGGAGAGAGAAAGCAGAAGCAAAGAGGAAGGCTTTGAGGTGCTTCCGGAACCGGAGATGGTTCTCCTCGAGTTTCAGGGAGGCAGGAAGGCTGTTCCAGAGGGAGGCCCCTGCTGCGGAGAGAGATCTACCCCCAGCTCGTTGCTTCGAGAAGCGGCTGACCCTGAGGGAGTTGGAGGCGGATGAGCGAAGGGCTCGGGAAGGAAGATATTTGGGAAGAGAGAGTTGAAGGTATTTAGGACCCAGGCCCCAGAAGGCCTTGTGGACAATGCAGAGGGTTTTGAACTTTATCCTCGCAGCCACTGGGAGCCAGTGTAGAGATTTCAGTCCTGGAGAGATACGATCCCTGGGCTTGAGGCCAAGGACAAGTCTCGCAGTTCTGTTCTGGATGAGTTGCAGAGGGCGGAGAGTGGAGGCAGGCAGATTAAGATAGAGGCTGTTACAGTAATCCAGCTTCGAGAGAACCAGGGCTCGGGAGACAGTGAGCTTCTGGGGGAAGGAGAGGAAGGGAAGAATACCTCTGAGGAGGTGCAGCTGGTAGTGTGACCTCTTGGCGACGTCAGAAATATGAGGGGAGAAGGAGAGTGTGGAGTCGAAGATGACCCCAAGGTTTTTTGCCTTGCAGGTAGGAGCACCTTCATCGTCATCTTCATAACTCACCACCTGATAATTCCTACAGTGTCTACAGGCTGGGCCAAACTGTACGCTTTCTAACATAAACAAGCATTTGACCCCCTTTGAGCAGTTCAATTAGCAGTGGGCAACCACTGTCACAGTTAAACTAGCATGCAACACTTAGCTTGGGTTCATTGTCCGGTCCAAATGCTCGGTCCTTGGTAAGCCGTCAGTCTGTGCTGCGTCTCTGAAAAGGTGTAGACTGGTCACGTCTTCCGCTACAAAGAAAGAATATGTGTTATTCTTGGTCACACATACACACGGTCATTCACTCCATGCCGCATTCACACTTTTTTCCCAGGCTTAATGACACGACTCCCCACGGACTATGCCGCTCGCCGCGCTTGTCTTTTTGGCCAACAAGTCGTCAGTAAAAATGCCAGCGCAGCTTCGCCGCGCGTGGCTTGGGGCGCGGGTATTCTCTGTTTTACAATGCCAACGTTGGGTTCCTCATATCTGCAGACCGTGCTGCTAAAACACTTTGTTCCAGGGCTAGTATTTATCTCGTATGCCGGCGCAGGGGCGAGCGATATGGACTGGGAGACTGTGCCCCCTGCGCTTCCCAAAACTCCCTCTACGGGCTTTCTCAGTACTGCGTATTGCGCGGCTTCGATCCCCTGGGTATAGGTTCCCAACTTATCTGTGTATAGGTGAGGGGCCGCATTCTCAATCAGGCGGGGCGGGGCCCCTCGAAGGGGTTTTCCTGCGGAGCTCGATGTCTCACGTCCTTCTCCCCTGCGATCTCGAGCACAAGCCCCGTGCTGCTGTTTTCGCGCATGAGCGTTGGGGCGTACCACGCCCGATCCGATCCCTGATTGGCTGTCTGTGCGCGAGGCATGCTGGGAAGTGTAGTCTCGATGCACTTGCAGCGCCTGCAGCCTACAGGGAGGACAAAGCAATCTCCTGTATGGCAGCACCCTTCCCCATCCTGCCTGAACACCACACACATCCACCACACGTGGCCCATAGTGCAGGGCACCCACCAGCTTCTTCACTTTAGGTTTCGCTGCATGCGTTTTGCGTGCCACCCCAGGTCCGTCCCTGACACTGCTGGCCACTCCAGGTGGGCCTGCAACCCACATTACTGTGTCCCACCCGCATCATCCATCCAAAGACCCTGTAGTGGGAAGGTGCGGTTCCACTTTCATGGAGCCCGCTTTATCATGCATGCACAATTCTATTCAAGAGGGGCTTAGCCTGCTTTTTCTTTGCTTTCTGGAACTTGTAGTCCTCGATTTCCCATTATAAATCCAGGACTACACATCCCAGGATGCAAAGAAAAAACGTATTGGACAAGCAGCCAGGGATGCCATTTGGGGGTCACCAGAGGTAGCAGCTGTGACCCTTGAGGTCTCCCTTGCTAGCCCTAAAAATGTATTTTAATTCTTTATTTATTTTATTTAAATGTATGCTCCTCGGCTGTGGCCAGTGCCATGTGGCTCTTTGTTTCCGGAGTGGATGGCTTTCTTGCTCAGGGCTCTTAAAAAAACAGGGGGGTTCCACAAGTGTGACACTTTCAGCAGTGACCCTAAATAAGAAAGAATAGGAATAACACATCATTTTTCTTTCTGGAATTCTATACAATAATTGCTAAAGGTTTATTTCAGGCACACTGCATGTGAGTCACTGATTAAGTCTGTTCTTAGATACCTCAACTGAGTGTCTCATCCTTCTGAGATCTATAAATGAGAACCAACACAGGTTGGGTGATTTTGTATGTATATTTGTTCTATATAAAGTGCTTAAGAGTAAGTGCTATGTAATAACACATCATTGTCATTAGGCCTTGGACGTCTGCTTGCATTCACAATAATTTGGTAATATGGGCCCATACACACTGATATTAACGATACATATGGTGATCCATTCTTGTATGAAATGTATATCACATTATAGTGGTATCGTAACCATATTTTTCGTTGTGTACTTAGGAAGTACTTAGTGTACTTAGTGTACCACGTCCTGTTTTGTCAAGGGGTGGAAAGGTTGTGTTCCATCGCTTCCCGTGATGTCACTTTGGGGTGGGTGTCAAATGACATCACTTTCTGTGATGTTATCAGAGGTCTAGGGCGCTATGATGTCACTTCCGCTACCTCTTGACACAAAAGGATGGGTGTCCCCTTCATTGTGGACCTGGGGAGCATATATGATCAAACAACCAAGAAAAAAGTCACATGGGCAAACAATTATTTAGAAAAATTTGCGAGTACATTCAACTCAAATATGCGAACAAAGGAGATAAGCTCGGTCAGTGAAGAATTATATATTCATATTTTATTATTAAAGTACACATAATACTATAAAAATAGACACATTATTAGTCATAAAAATAGTACAAAAGTCAACAAACTCTAAAAAGCATGTAGATTTGAGACTGTACAAGATGAAAATTGACCAATTTATATAAGGAGAAATCGATATTGAATAGCAATTGTAGTAGCTTAGTCCAAATACATGTGGGCCCTGTTACAGTCAGGGCTGATGCCCGTTTGTCTCTCAAATTATAGATTTCCTACTGCCTCAATGGACATAAGTAATGACAGGAAAATATGCAAAGTGTCATAAAGTGCTATGTCAGTGCATAAGAACACACAAAGGAGAATGCTAAATGTCTCGTGCATTATATCAGACAAAGGAAAGTGCTAAATGTCACCTCTGGCATTTTGGTGAAATTATGTCACTGCAAGCAGCTCCCGATTAGAATGGAATATGTTGCCATTTATGCATTATCATGGTGGCATATGGTAATTCATATTTACCACCTTGCCTTAATGCCACCTTTATTTTATAAGCTGAAACTTGTGGCTCCACTTGTTCCATTGTACCAGGGGTCTGCAACCTTTGGCTCTCCAGATGATTTAGACTACATTTCCCATGATCCCTTGTTATTGACTATGCTGGATAGAGGCGATAGGAATAGCAGTCCAAAACATCTGGAGAACAAAAGGTGGCAGAACCTTGGATTGTACCCTTGGGCCAAGGATTCATAGCATGCAAAGTGTGAGTCGCCAAAAAGCCAAGACTTGATGACTGTGATCCTGATGACACTGCACTCGGTGGCATCTGTTCAAGTCCGCCCTTACCAACATGCAAACTAGATATGCATCTGTATATGCATGTGTGCATTCTACTAACAGGTGTATTATGTCAACCCTGAAACAAGACATGTTACAGCAAAAAACAACACGCAGGAGCACGGAAGAGAGAGTAAACACGAAAATGTGTAAGTGAGCATTGCAAACAGGATGAGCTTTTTTGACCCATAGACATATACTTTTTAGTCATGCCGACACGCCCTGTGTTGTTTAGAAGATCTACATGCAGTCTTCCTTTTATCTTGCATTCTGGGCCTTGCAGTTTTGGTGTTGTCATTTTAATTCCAAGATTGTGGATTCCAAGATATATACGCAATAGCAATATGACTGGTTGTACTGTAAGAGGATTCAATTCAACACTACAGCTAAGTCAATGCCTAGTCTGGGATACTGAATGGAAACCCTTATTGATATATCTTTATGTCCAGTTCATGCGTTCTGGATGACTACCCCTATATAACACCCCTCTCTTGGAATCCCCCTGACCCCACTGAGCCAAGAAGTAGTTCTGTTTTGCAAGTTAAAAGGTTTATTTGATAATTTAAACAATAAATATATATATCACACTTTATAATAATTAATAATTGAATATCACACCTAATCTGAGCAGTAATCAATAATGGATAGTCTGGCACTAGCACACTTCTTTATAATCAATGATGAGTGGTTATAGGATGGATAAGATAGCAACAATACTTTATGGTTTCAAATGGATGCAAGGTGGAATGAAAATGCAGTACAGAAAATACTCAATATGCGTTCAACAAAACAATGTAATCACTTTTCTCTGGCAATCCCCTCCCCCCTTTATGCAATGCAAGCAAATGGAAGGAAAGCACACAGTTCTCAGAAATGCAATCAAATGTAATCCCGTTCACCCCAGCAAGCTTAGACTACAGAAGTTTAGAAACACAGGCCCAGGATGCTTTTATATGTGCTGGCAATGAAGTGAAAAATATGCTAAAATGCTTTTAATTCCCTCTAGAGGTTCAGGGTGAGTGGTATCAAGTTAATATTAGTCCAGGCTCACTTTAGCAAGGATCTAGGAGTAACTAGCAGGTTAAACGAATTTTTGGCAACTGAAAGCAAGAAAACTGCTGTTTTCACACGTTGAGAAATTTTCAAATCGCGGCAAATTCGCAAGTGTGTTTTTCGCGATTACAGAGGAACTACAAGGAATAGCACTATCGTTTTGGGGTCGTAGGACAGCCTAGGATCTCAGCTTCCAGATGAAAGTTACTGCAAGTCTCTAGGACAAACGGTCACGGAGATATGAGCGATATGGTAAAGGTCATTTTTCAGATTTGAAATTTTAAAGTTCAAAAAGACAAGTGACAGCTAGCAACTAGAAAATGACAGGTGACAGCTTTACTCAAGTTAAAATAGCTTGCATTAGATTATTTTAACTAAGAGATTGGTTCTGCACAGTCTGCTAGGTACTCACAATATATTTTTTAAATAAATGGGCCTCGCCACGGATCTGGTCAGGTTTTAGACTGGACTCTGGTCTGGTCTCGGCACTTCACAGTGATCTGGGTCAGCTCTGCTCTGCCTCTGGTTCTGGATATTGATAGATTTGAAGTCTGGATCTCTGGATGTGGATAGATTGAAGTCTCTAGGTTGGCTCTCTGAAGGTTGATGGAGGTAAAGTATGGATTTTCCCGGCAGAGTGTCCCGCAGCAAATGGGTTTGAAGGTCCCTATCTGTCCTGACTGTCTGCTTTTATGTGTTTTGAAAATGGGTGTGTGTGCAGCATCACTAGGCTCTACCCCTCTCCACTTGTCATTGGCCACTTCATCCTCTTCCACTTGATTGGGGGAATGAAATGAAGTGTCATCATGATGAGGTCTGTTTATGATACAGAGAACCCACCCCTGTCAACTTTACACACAATCTATATTTTGACCCAAAAGACATATTTCATAGCTACCCAGTGGTTTGAAATTACATGCACCCATCATGCATCACAGGAGGTATACCCTGTCCAAATCTGCTCTTCCTGGGAGCTTGCATTCAGAAATGGCGACATTTGCACTTTTTAACTGGTTTCGCAATATCGGACATTAACCCAAATTTACACACATGTGCGCAAGGAGTATGGACATTAATTGATGAAGTGTCAGATTTTTAACATGCATACCTTTTAAGTAATACCCTCTTAACTGCTAGCTTGCCCCCAGATCATGCCACCGGTTCTAAAAACCTCTTAAAATGTGGGCAGAAAAATCACAAGAATTATGGTATCATTTAAATAATTTTCACAAGTCTGCTCTATAAGTTATTCATCTTTTTCTAAAACCCTATTCTGGCTACAGGGGTGTGGTTTCCCCCCAGCACAAGGTTGAATTTCTGGTTTTTCCAGTTCTGCCAAGCCAGCTTGCTCTCACAGGCAGTGCTCCTCCCCTTTACTTCCAGGAGGAAGCCACTTTTTATTACTCCTGCAATAAACCATCTGCCTGGGCCCTGGAAGGACCATTGTTCAAGAGGAAGCCATTTATGGCCCCCATAATAAAACATTTGCCTGAGTCAGGACAGGGCTTTGTTCAATTTCCTGCAGAGCCCAGGTAATTCAATCAGAGAAGTGTCATATCCCTTTTGGTGGGAGCAGCAAAATGCAGGCAGGCCTGGGAACACAGCTGTTGTGCAAGTCTCAACTCCTGTCGGGGGTAGCTGGTGGGCAGAATTCAGTTCCTTAAGCCAGGTTTCAGATAAAATGTCACTTTTTGTTACCCAGTTTAAGTCAAGACAATGTTTACATATGCAGCTAGAATGCTGATTCTAAGTTTAAAACTATGACATTAAAACAATTGCAACCTATGTGACACTCAAAAGTAGGTCACTCATTTCTTTTAAACATTTAGATTTTTAGTGTCTTTCAGTTCAAATTTACTTAAACTGCTGAAATCCACAACTCAGCCAGTCTTGTTATAAACCTTCAAGTCACTTCAGAATATAACTTTAGATTGTATCCACCTCTCAGTAAGTCTTTCTTTGGCTTGCCTTGGGTTCATTTATTCAGTTTTAAACAAAATCTGGTGGTTTTAAAACGCCGGCTTTCTGATAGTGGTGAGTACTGGTACTGCACCCCTTTTTGGGATTTAAGAAAATGAATTCCCCACAATTCTAGGTTGCTTTTGGCAGTCAGCATTGCCATTCCCAATGGTTTCAGACTACTGTGTGGGTAGTCCAATGGTGGTTTTAGGCAGTGCCCTTCTGTGCCCATAACATCGGCAAAATGGGTGGCAGCCTATTCTTCATGCACTTCCCTGGGCATTTTCTGGGAAGCTCTGGCCATCATGATGTTTTCCATGTCAGTACTGCACAGTTTTTGAGGTAGGGCTTGGATGCATGGGTTAAAACATCCCACAAGCCCCCCTCTTGCGATGGCCATTCTGTTTCACTGATGGGACTCACAAGACCTGGGATGTTTCCTCATCTTCTTCCAATAGATGGCACAGTTCAGCATCTTTTCCTCCATCCGGTACTGATCGGTCGGTTCTCCTCGCCGGTCCTGATGGGAAGATTGGGAGGTACACTGGGCCCCTCGCGTCTCTGCTCCTGGTCTCCGGATCGTCCTCCTTGGCCAGTCTCGAGGTTTTCTTTCTCCTAGGACGACAAAGGAAGAGCGGCAATACCTATTCATAAACATTTTTCCCCCACCATTGATATAGTGGGGTGGCATATGAATTTTAGAACTCAACAGATATGCACATGCACATTTTTTTTAAATTAAGAGACAGGAACACAAACTTGAGAAACACAGAATTTGATAGGCTATATGTAGGATCTTTTAAGTTAGAACTGAATTAATCTGAGACAGTACCCTCTAGGATTCCAGAGGATTCCTCCAGTTGTTGCAGAGTGTGCCTGGGATGGCAACACTTCAACTGGTTAATGTGCACCACTTGTCTTCCCCCTCTGCCAAACCGCCTTTGGGGATGCGGATCTTGTAGGCCACAGGGGAGATTTTGTCTATAACCTCAAAGGGTCCCTTCCATGTAGGCAAACATTTTCGCTGTTTGGCCTGGTTCCTTTGGAAATTGTATAGATAGACCCGGTCCCCCACCTGATATTCCTTCCTGGAAGTTTTCAGGTCATAGTGGGTCTTCATGCTATCAGCTGATCTTTCTAGATTCCGCTGAGCATAAGCAAAAGCATGTTGAAGGTGTTTCCTTAAATTCTCCACATACTCATGAGTTGTGGAGGCATTTATCAGTGTCTGCTCTTGGGTCCTGTACAGCAAATGCTGAGGAAGCACCATCTTGCGCCCAGTCATCAACTGAAATGGTCACATTTTCGTTGCAGATGAAGGGGTAGATCTGATGGCCATTAGGACCAGAGGTAATCGGATATCCCAACTTGGCCCAGAATCTGCCACAAACTTCTTTAATATGCTCACAATGGTTCGGTTATATCTCTCTACTGCCCCAGAAGAAGCTGGCCTGTAAGCAATATGCAACTTCCTTTTGACCCCCAGTATCTCCCACATCTTTGTCATTACTTCACTGGTGAAGTGGCTACCTCTGTCTGACTCAATCCTTTGAGGTAGACCAAAACGGGAAAAGATGTGGTTAATCATCAGGGCAGCTGCAGTTTCTGCCTTGCAATTTGGGGCTGGGAGACATTCCACCCACTTGGCAAACAAGCATGTCACAGTCAACATGTACTTATTCCCCCTAGCAGAGCGAATCACGGGGCCTACAAAGTCGATTTGTAAATCTGACCATGGCAGTGTCATCCCCCTCTTTTGGAGAGGCGCACGGTGCGTGAGGGATGATGGCTGAAATTGTGCACACACAAGACACCCCTTCAAGTATTGGTCGAGGTCCTGCCCCATGTGTGGCCAGTATGCAACCTCTCTTAAGATTTCCAATGTTGTGTGAAACCCCCTATGACCGGCGGTGGCCGCAACATGGGCGTGACTTAACATCAGGCTTCGGAATGAGGTAGGAACCACCCACTGATCGTGGCCAGTTTTGGATTTCCTTACCAGCAAACCGTCTTGGATTCGGAACATTTTTGGACATTTCATCAACACTCTTAGGTCCTCTTTCCCAATGTAATCGGTATCCGTCAGGGGAAAGTTCTCAGGGTCCTCAAGGTGTTGGTAAAACTTACCAATAATTGGATCCCCCTTCTGAGCTGTACTCAAATCAGCATCAGGGGTCTCCTTACTCCATTGTGCAATTGAAAGGTTATTGTGAGCATTTGTCTGGGACCTAGTGATAGCAGTGACCTGGATTTCCCCCAACCGGGACTCAATCTCAATTAGATCCCCTTGGATGGCCCCGGTTTTGGCCAGCTGATCAGCTAAGTCATTTCCAGTTTTGTCTGGTCCCTCTACTTTGGAATGACCCTTGATCTTTTTCCAATAGATGGTCATCTCATTCGAGGTGACCAGATCATCAATGTTTTGGATCAACTTCCCATGTTTCAAGGGTTTGTTGTTAGCACATAACATGCCTCTGGTTTTCCAATTAACCAGGTGCTCCACGGACCCGTTCCGTACATAATCCGAATCTGTGATTATGACCAGTTCGCGGAGTTGATGCTGGACAGCAGTGAGGATGGCCTGATGCACAGCCATCAATTCTGCCACCTGACTACTTCGGGGACCAATTTTGTATCCAGCGGAGGGTTCTGGGGACTCATTCACCCATGCATTCCCTACGCCGGCCACCAGTTCTTTCTCCCCGTCGTTGTCAACATGGTAAGAGCATCCATCCACATACACAGTGGGCATTCCCTCACACGTGTCCTCTTCAAAGACTTTGTGGGGGGAATTAAGGTATGCCTCCATGTTGTCCTGGATTTTTAGACTTTCATCCTCGAGACAGTTTTCTCTGGCACAATCATGCAAGTCAGCCAGACCTTGCGCGAGGGGACTCTTCTTGTTTTGGCCATATCTGACCTCCACAGGAAAGCCTTGCATTGACAGAATCCAGGAAGTTATTTGGGAATTACTCACATTTCCGGCCCGGATTCTGTCACTTTGGAGATATTGCAGAGGCTGGTGTGGAGTCTCCACTATGATGTGTTCCCCATGGATAAACGGGCGGTAATTCTTCAATGCCCACACCGTCGCCAGGAGTGCCTTCTCACAATCGTTGAATTTTTCCTGCACAGAGGATAAAGTTTTGCTCGCATAGGAGATTACTTTATTGACCTTGTCATGCTTTTGGTATAATACTGCCGTCAAGCACGTATTAGAGAACCCCGTCTCCAGGAAGAACTCCTTGTTTCTGACAGGGTAAGCTAGGCAGGGCGCTTGTGAGAGGCTTCTTTTGAGTTGTCTTACTGCCTCGGCTTGTTCTGGACCCCATTCCCACTTGACCCCCCCTTCAGGAGATGAATCAGGGGTCTGGTGATCTCTGCGTAGCCCTCAATGAACTTTCTGCTGTAATTAGTCAGTCCAAGGAGGCTCCTTAGTTCCCGCAGAGTTGTGGGGTCTTTCAGTTTTTGAAGTGCTTCCACTTTCTTTTCCTGGGGACAGAGACCCTGAGGAGTAATCTCATGCCCCAAGTAATTAACACAGGTTCTACACCACTGTGCTTTCTGAAAGGAAAGTTTTGCTCCGGCGGCCCTCAACTGCGTCAGAACATAACGGATCTCCGCTATGTGTTCCTCCACAGATGAACTTTTGATGAGGACATCATCTACATAAGCCAGGTTACCCCTCGCACCCAGGTCGGGCATGGCCTTATGTAGGAAAATATTGAACTCATTACCAGAGTTAAGGTATCCGAAGGGAGTCCGGGTCCATGTGTACTGCTGGCCCCCAAAGGTAAAAGCCAGCTTGTATTGGTCCTCCCTACTGACAGGCACAGTCCAGTATCCATTGGTCAGGTCTATTGCAGTGAATACCTGTGACCCCTGGATCTGGGCCAGCCCTTGGTCAATGTAGGGCAGAGGCCATCAGGAAGTATGGACCCGTTTGTTGAGCTCCCTAAGGTCAGCGCAGAGTCTCCACTGGCCATTTGGCTTCAATATTCCCAGCACCGGATTATTGAAGGTGCTGTGGACTGGACGGATTATTCCCCGGGACTCAAGGTTCTTAATTATTTCAGTAAGGGACTCTATTGATGCGAGAGGCAAGCGATATTGCTTCACAAACACTGGAGTCATGCCAGGGTCCGTGGGGATTGTTGTTGTGTGGATGTCAGTGCGACCACAGTCATATGAGTCTACCGCAAAGAGATCTTGGAAATCCAAGAAAACTTGTTTCAACTTTTGCTTCTGTTCCAGAGTCACACAGGCGTCAGCTAGGTTGACTCTCTCTTCCACCATCTGCCTGAAGCCTGGAAAGACTTCTGGTTTGGCTATTTCAGCGGCCTCCTCCAGCGGGTAGAGAAGTCCCTGGTCAGAGTGCTGTTTTGGACTGGAGGCTTCAGGTGGGAAAGGCAGCCCTCATGGACCTGGAAAATCACCTCATCCCTCCTGAAGTCACAAGTCACATCTTCCTTACCATAAGGGCAAGAAGTGTACACCAGGAAGTTCCCCCCATGCCAGGTAAAAATCCTGTCTGGTGTTGTATTGTCATCACTGTCACTGTCAAAGCAGTCCTTGGGGATTGGCCCTAACAGTTCATTACCTAAATCTATGGAAAAATGTCGGTCATCAACCGCCATTCCAATAATGGTGCCTGCGGCTAGAGTAATACTCTTTAAGTCGCTGTTATCCACCTCTATTGGAATGGTGTCATGTTCTATGTTGACTAATGGAGTTGGGTTTACCCCTAACCCTTGCAGTTGGAGAGAAGCATTTAGATGTATGTAAGCATCAGGGTTTTTCAAATGTTGTCCTCTTTTAACTTTCACTTCCAGGGAGAATTGTCGGGTCCTTTCTGGGATGGTGACTTCCTCTTTGATCTGAATTTCAACTGCATAAGGTAGCAATTGAGCTGACCTAAATGCTTTTTCTGGATCATGAAAGCCCATGGGATTATCCGCTAATCGGGACCAAGCTTTGAAGTTTATTAGGTCCAAACTAATGGCAAAGCGATTGAGAATGTCACTGCCTAAGTAAAAGGCGGCAGGGACGTCTCGCACGACCCAACAATTGTGGACTATGCTCTTGTTGCCAATGGAGATTTTGAGCATACACCTGCTTGGCAGGAGATGTTTGGAATTAGGTGCTTCCAGGTCCATTTCCCATTTGTCTACCAGTTTGAAGGTGGGAATGGCTGGATCTTTTGGGAGTTGGCGGAACATGGCTTCGCTGATGAAGCTCTTACCATTGTTCACACACACTCGAGCGAGAACAGAGTCCTTCCCACCATTTAATTGGACAGGGATGAACAACTGCTCTCCGATTTGCTGAATATCATCCAGGCTCTGAGCTGTTTTCACATCTTTCTGGACTATAGGAGTGGGAGTTTCTGATTGTGGATTAGTATAGAATCTCAGAGTGTTTCCTTCCAGTGTGGAGTGCCACTTTAGACTGGAAGGAAGGTTGATTTTCAGAAATAGAGAGGACCCCCCATCACCAGTCTGTTGTCCTACTGCTATTACTGTCACGTCTGGAATTTGGTTGTTCTGGAAGTGAAATTCTACTTGGTCAGATTTTTGTTCAACCATGTGGCAGGTGCCGTTTAAACTAACATGGTTGACACTCTGTTTTAATTTTATTGGTCGGCTAGTCTGGGTCCAGAGGACCTTGTTTACGCAATCTATTAAGGGTGACAACCTCCTCAGGAGGTCATTCCCTAGTAAACAAGGGGTGCCCTCTGGAGTCACTACTATGACCGGGTGTTTCAACTTGTGTCGCCCGATCTTAATGTCCAAGTCTGCAGTCCCCTCGACGGGAATTTCCTTCCCGTCAAAGTTCTGCAGTTGTCCGGGAAGAGAGGTGAGAGGAATTTGGTAATTCTCTCCCCTTCCTGCATTCAGTTCATCAAAGGCCCTTCTGGACAGAAGGGTAGCTTGAGATCCCGTGTCCACCAGTGCCAAAATTGTACCCTGTCCCTGTACTTGTACCGGGGCATAGTATCTTCCCTCTTTCTCCTCAAGGGGGCACAGATAATGCACATTTTTGGACAACTGGTGGGCTAACTTTCTGGTTTTGGACATTTCAAGAGACGAAATTTGGGCAGACTCCTGTGGAGAGCCTTGGGAATCTGAAAGAAAAAGTTGGCAACTGGAGATCAGAGCCATTGTGGGTTCCCCTGGCTCCAGTTCTGGGCCGCCCCCCCCTTTTTGGAGGCAGTCATCAGGATGGGTTTGAACCAGGGGATTTTGGTATTGTGGGTTCTGGGATGAGATGATGGGCGGCGGAAGCTCAGTCTCCATATCTCCCCAGTCTGGATTGGAATCCCTTGGGACCCATTTTTCTTTGGGAGGAGTTCCCCCCTCTCTGAAGGAGAAGATCCTTTTCCCAGGATCCTCTGAGGATCCCTCTCCCTCAAATTGGAAGATCTGTACCTCCTCCTCAAACTGTGTCTGTTTGGGTCTTTTGTTTCTCCTACCCCCCCTCTGCTCCTTAGGAGGCAGACTTTCAGGGGCAAGAGATTTTCTTTCCGGTTCCTGGGTTTCCAGGGGCTGTTTACAAGTGAGGAAGGAAGCTTCCTCCAAGGCTTTACACCCCCCTTCCCTTTGTGCCTCCTCCCTGGGAACCGGTGAGTTATCGGGGTGCTGCCCCCGTCATTGTTCTGGAGCACCAGGTCCAGAGTTTGGGGCATTCTGTGCCGGCATGCCCATCTGAGGGTTCTGCTGAGCCCTTATCACGCGACCCAGCTCTTGTGCCATGTTCTGAACCTGGCGCTCTAACTGGGAAACCCGCTCAGGCTGATACGGGGCCCTGTTTTCTCCCCTGGGCTGATCCCGGGAAGGGTAGCTATCCCTTCTCTGGTAGTACCCCGGGTTGGGAAGATTTGGGTACCCCTCCACCCTTGGCCTCCCCTCTCCCGGATTCGGTTGTCTGGGCTCAGGGAATTGGGGAAAGAAGGGTGGAGGATTTTGGGGCTGGAAATTGGGTGGATACCTGGGGAAGAAGTTCTGCCCAGGGTTTGGTGAGTTTCTGCCCTCCTGTGAGAAGTTGGGAGGGAAGTTCTCTGGGTTAGGTGCTTGGCTGGATCCCCCCCCCTTGGGCTGGAGGAGTCCACACATAACCCAGGATGGGTCTGTTTCCCTTGTAACGGGGGCTTACATAATCACGAGAGCGAGGGACCCCATTTGTGGGGCTGCCTCCCTGGCTCCCTGTCTGTGACTGGCCCGAGGACCTTCTGGGCCTAGCATTATTAGGTGCAGGTAGGTTTTTAGGCCCCCCCATCTCCAACTCTAAAACGGGGGTGACCTTTACCTCTACCACCTTGGCAGCAGCAGGGGTGTTGTTGGCTTTGGGGTTTTTGGGCGCATTATTTTTATTTTCTATCGGCTTCTGCACCTCATAGATCCGGGTAGCCTGTTCAATGACCCAGTCTAAAGATCTTTTCTCGTGAAAATCCCTCACAAGCTGGGTCATTATGTATTTGGGTAAGGCATGGAAAAACGTATTAATAAATTCTCTGCTATCCGTGCGCACCCTTCTTGTGGTCTGCGCAAAGGCACGTTTCAGTTCTTGCACAAAATCTTGTGGTGCCTGATCCTCCCCACACTGCAAATTGTAGGCTGCCTTGCGAGCCTCTTGGGGATTTCTGTGAACAGAAAAATGTTTTAATATGACCGCCCTATAGGTGGACCACCTGGAATGATTTTGGTCCTCCAGCCCTGCAAAGAAACTGGAGTACTCTGGGGAGAATGTCCACTTTACATATTGGATACAGCTTTGGCTGTCCTTCAAATGAAAAGTCTCCATCATTTGCTCATAGAGCTCCAAGAGTTCCCAAACAGAGTCCTTGGCGTTCTTGTGATAAGGCGTGATGACACTCCTGATTGCCTTAATCTGTTTCAATGGGTCCTTAATCAAGGCCCTTTTTGCCTTATTGGCCTTTTTGGTTCGGGTAACCCTGGTCCATTCATCTTCTGACTCAGAGGCACTGCTCCCAAAGGTTCCCGTCTGTTCTTCCAGGTTTTCCCGGATTCTGCGAGCCTGGGAATGGCTGGTAGAATGTGGGGACCTGGTCTCCTGTGTCCTGTACCGCTCAGAGGAGTCTTCAGATCCCTCCTTGCTGCCAGGATTTGATGGGTACCCCCCCCACTGACCTAACTGGGCAGAGGTTTTCAGGATGCCCTTAATGGGCCTACTCACCTGGGGTTCCCCATCAAATTGCACCATGCTTGGGTGCCCATACCCAGATGCCCGCCCCTCCATTCCTGGGTGGTACTGGCCTATGAGCCCCATGCTTCTGGCTGGATAGTAATCTGCCATCCCTGTGGCCCTGTGCTCATGTGCACCAGGGGACATGGGGGTGGCAGAGCCCAGGGACTGAGAGAAATAAAGGCCTCTGGTACTAGGGCTCCTGGGGTTATGCTCAGGAGTTTCTCTTTCCCAGCGAACCTCATCTCTATCCGCCCCTGCTCCCTGTTGCAATGCAAGAGCCTGCGCCTTCAGTTCCTCAGTTAAGGCCTTACTAGACTCTATCAGTCTCTCCTGCATCGCTACCTGTTGTTGGAGCCTATCATTGTGCTGGCAGAGAGCCTCATTCTCTCTCTGTGTTTCCTGATTGGTCCTGGAGCACTGGGCCAGTCTTTGCTGCAGGAGGGTTACCTCCTGAGCTGTGTCCCTATTGGCCTGCTCCTTTCTTGCCAGAGCATCCTCCACCTTCCTGGTGTGCTCTAACAGGTTATGGTGTTCTTTTTGGAGGTCACCCAGTCCCTGGAGGGCCAGGTGATTTTCTTCCATTTTCCTTTTTAAGTGGCAGACTTCCTGGCCTAAGGTATCCCTTTCCTGACTAAGAGCCTGCATCTGTGCCGCCAGGTCGTCCCTTTGCCTTTGGAAGGCACCCGCTTTCTGGCGCTCCTGTTCAAACTCTGCCTGAGTATCCAGGTCTTTCAAAATCAGTTTATTGCTCTCTGTCTTCTCCCTATCTAGGTGGCTTTGCAGGGTGACTACCTGCTCAGCACATGCCCTATTGAAGTCTAACTGTTGCTCCAGCTTTTTCTGGCTCTGCAGTAGGGAGTCCAAACCTTCTTGGTACTCCTTCTGCAGGGCCAGAAATCTGGTATCCTGGTCAGCCTTTTCCTGTTGCAGGATGTCCATATCCCTCTTTATTTTAATGATATGCTGTCTACTCTAATTTTCTGACTCCTGGCTCCCCTGCAGCCTCTGCTCAGAAGAGACCAGGTCAGATTGGACCTTCTCTAACGCCATCTGTCGCTTATTCGCCAGATCTTGGCTTTCAGTACATTTATCCTGCATGTCTCCCATATATAGGTACAGGTACGCCGCTATCCTAACCATCTTGTCTTGTTCATCCTTAGCCTTAGGAGCCATGTATAGTTCACTCAGGGCCACATGTAGGGGACCCTGATCTCCCCATATATCTGACCCTGTTTCAGTGACCTGTTGCGTGATGGCCTGCAACCAGACCATGCGGTCCTGGTGAGTCCACTCACCTCTCACAAATAACTTATGTAAGAAGTGCTCTCTGGCTATTTTCATATCTACCAAGGTCGTCATTCTGGAATTTGAGTTCCTTCCTGACTTACAGAAGTTTATATTATATTTTTTGCAAAACAGACCTTTTCCTTAGAGCGTTCCTTTGAGGAGTGCTCTACAGCGTAACACAGCGTGTGCTCCGACCGGATATGTGTATCTGGTCAGCTGGCACGCTGAATTAATCTGCACAAGTGATAGATCTAATCCAAACGTCCGGCACGAGCCCCCAATTTGTAAGAGATTTCAATTCAACACTACAGCTAAGTCAATGCCTAGTCTGGGATACTGAATGGAAACCCTTATTGATATATCTTTATGTCAAGTTCATGCGTTCTGGATGACTACCCCTATATAACACCCCTCTCTTGGAATCCCCCTGACCCCACTGAGCCAAGAAGTAGTTCTGTTTTGCAAGTTAAAAGGTTTATTTGATAATTTAAACAATAAATATATATATCACACTTTATAATAATTAATAATTGAATATCACACCTAATCTGAGCAGTAATCAATAATGGATAGTCTGGCACTAGCACACTTCTTTATAATCAATGATGAGTGGTTATAGGATGGATAAGATAGCAACAATACTTTATTGTTTCAAATGGATGCAAGGTGGAATGAAAATGCAGTACAGAAAATACTCACTATGCGTTCAACAAAACAATGTAATCACTTTTCTCTGGCAATCCCCTCCCCCCTTTATGCAATGCAAGGAAATGGAAGGAAAGCACACAGTTCTCAGAAATGCAATCAAATGTAATCCCGTTCACCCCAGCAAGCTTAGACTACAGAAGTTTAGAAACACAGGCCCAAGATGCTTTTATATGTGCTGGCAATGAAGTGAAAAATATGCTAAAATGCTTTTAATTCTCTCTAGAGGTTCAGGGTGAGTGGTATCAAGTTAATATTAGTCCAGGCTCACTGATCTGCAAGGATCTAGGAGTAACTAGCAGGTTAAACGAATTTTTGGCAACTGAAAGCAAGAAAACTGCTGTTTTCACACGTTGAGAAATTTTCAAATCGCGGCAAATTCGCAAGTGCGTTTTTCGCGATTACAGAGGAACTACAAGGAATAGCACTATCGTTTTGGGGTCGTAGGACAGCGTAGGATCTCAGCTTCCAGATGAAAGTTAATGCAAGTCTCTAGGACAAACGGTCACGGAGATATGAGCGATATGGTAAAGGTCGTTTTTCAGATTTGAAATTTTAAAGTTCAAAAAGACAAGTGACAGCTAGCAACTAGAAAATGACAGGTGACAGCTTTACTCAAGTTAAAATAGCTTGCTTAGATTATTTTAACTAAGAGATTGGTTCTGCACAGTCTGCTAGGTACTCACAATATATTTTTGAAATAAATGGGCCTCGCCACGGATCTGGTCAGGTTTTAGACTGGACTCTGGTCTGGTCTCGGCACTTCACAGTGATCTGGGTCAGCTCTGCTCTGCCTCTGGTTCTGGATATTGATAGATTTGAAGTCTGGATCTCTGGATGTGGATAGATTGAAGTCTCTAGGTTGGCTCTCTGAAGGTTGATGGAGGTAAAGTATGGATTTTCCCGGCAGAGCGTCCCGCAGCAAATGGGTTTGAAGGTCCCTATCTGTCCTGACTGTCTGCTTTTATGTGTTTTGAAAATGGGTGTGTGTGCAGCATCACTAGGCTCTACCCCTCTCCACTTGTCATTGGCCACTTCATCCTCTTCCACTTGATTGGGGGAATGAAATGAAGTGTCATCATGATGAGGTCTGTTTATGATACAGAGAACCCACCCCTGTCAACTTTACACACAATCTATATTTTGACCCAAAAGACATATTTCATAGCTACCCAGTGGTTTGAAATTACATGCACCCATCATGCATCACAGGAGGTATACCCTGTCCAAATCTGCTCTTCCTGGGAGCTTGCATTCAGAAATGGCGACATTTGCACTTTTTAACTGGTTTCGCAATATCGGACATTAACCCAAATTTACACACATGTGCGCAAGGAGTATGGACATTAATTGATGAAGTGTCAGATTTTTAACATGCATACATTTTAAGTAATACCCTCTTAACTGCTAGCTTGCCCCCAGATCATGCCACCGGTTCTAAAAACCTCTTAAAATGTGGGCAGAAAAATCACAAGAATTATGGTATCATTTAAATAATTTTCACAAGTCCGCTCTATGAGTTATTCATCTTTTTCTAAAACCCTATTCTGGCTACAGGGGTGTGGTTCCCCCCCAGCACAAGGTTGAATTTCTGGTTTTTCCAGTTCTGCCAAGCCAGCTTGCTCTCACAGGCAGTGCTCCTCCCCTTTACTTCCAGGAGGAAGCCACTTTTTATTACCCCTGCAATAAACCATCTGCCTGGGCCCTGGAAGGCCCATTGTTCAAGAGGAAGCCATTTATGGCCCCCATAATAAAACATTTGCCTGAGTCAGGACAGGGCTTTGTTCAATTTCCTGCAGAGCCCAGGTAATTCAATCAGAGAAGTGTCATATCCCTTTTGGTGGGAGCAGCAAAATGCAGGTAGGCCTGGGAACACAGCTTTTGTGCAAGTCTCACCTCCTGTCGGGGGTAGCTGGTGGGCAGAATTCAGTTCCTTAAGCCAGGTTTCATATAAAATGTCACTTTTTGTTAACCAGTTTAAGTCACGACAATGTTTACATATGCATCTAGAATGCTGATTCTAAGTTTAAAACTATGACATTAAAACAATTGCAACCTATGTGACACTCAAAAGTAGGTCACTCATTTCTTTTAAACATTTAGATTTTTAGTGTCTTTCAGTCCAAATTTACTTAAACTGCTGAAATCCACAACTCAGCCAGTCTTGTTATAAACCTTCAAGTCACTTCTGAATATAACTTTAGATTGTATCCACCTCTCAGTAAGTCTTTCTTTGGCTTGCCTTGGGTTCATTTATTCAGTTTTAAACAACATCTGGTGGTTTTAAAACGCCGGCTTTCTGATAGTGGTGAGTACTGGTACTGCACCCCTTTTTGGGATTTAAGAAAATGAATTCCCCACAATTCTAGGTTGCTTTTGGCAGTCAGCATTGCCATTCCCAATGGTTTCAGACTACTGTGTGGGTAGTCCAATGGTGGTTTTAGGCAGTGCCCTTCTGTGCCCATAACATCGGCAAAATGGGTGGCAGCCTATTCTTCATGCACTTCCCTGGGCATTTTCTGGGAAGCTCTGGCCATCATGATGTTTTCCATGTCAGTACTGCACAGTTTTTGAGGTAGGGCTTGGATGCATGGGTAAAAACATCCCACAGTACATCTCCACAATGACAATTGGCTGGCTGAAACGCATGACAAGTGCAGAAGTAGCATTTCTTTAATTAGCTGGAGAATGTCCCAAGAGATGGGACACCGCAGCATTTTTTTCGACATTTGTCTATATTGACATTTTTAAATCCACATAAAACAAAAACGTAGCAATGCCAGAAACAAACATTAACCACCCATGAAACGCAGGCGTCTCCTGCCCTTTAAATAAATATACATTGTGCATGCGCAACTCAGCCATTTGCAGTGATCTCAATTGACATCCCCGTTTAGGCCAGGCCCATCATCTCCCATAGACCCATTCTAATTCCCATTGGTCACCATACTTCTTGCGTCTCTTCCCAATCCTCATCCATTTCCTCTCGAACATCATAGAATGCTTCACAAACCCCACCAATATTTGCTTCCTGGCCAGTTGCACAATTTATCAAATTACAGGTGGTTAACGTGATGCCTTCCCTTAATCTCATCCATTTATCACAGTAAGACAGACAGCTCAAAGCATTAAAGGGATAGTCCAGTAAAAAATGTTATTTAACAAATAGATAGGCAACATTAAAAAAAAAATACTAGCACTTTTTTTTTTAAACTTCCTATGTAAAATTTGGAGCTATTCAAGCTCAAGATTCGCAAAAGCAAGCACGTGGGCGCGTCCATTTTGTGAAATGGATGCCCGCCTGTGCTGGCTTTTGCTTTTGCGGCACTAATGAAGGAAAAGCCAGCCAGCTGTAGTAAACAAAAGCTACCGCTGGGTGACTTTTCCTTCATTGGTGCCGGGACTCGGAGGACGCGGACCGGAGACCAGAGCAGGAAAGCTGCAGCTGAATCTCGGTAAGTGCTATTTTTTCTTTTTTAAATAAGCACTAGCTGCAGTTTTTTTTCTAAGTTTTCCGGGCTGGAGGAGCCCGGAAAACTTAGAAATAAAACCGCAGCTTTAAAAACGTTGTATTTATGTTTGCGGTCGCTTTTGAAGCGACCGCAAACATAAATACAACGTTGTGTTTGAAAACGCTGCGGTTTTTCTTTCCAAGTTTCTCAGGCTCCTCCGTCTCGGAGGAGCCTGAGAAACTCGGAAAGAAAAACCGCAGCGTTTTCAAACACAACCGCGTTGTGCTTCTGCCTGCTGTGGCTATCACTTTGGGTCTCCGGTGCTCCCCCAGAGGAGCACCGGAGACCCAAAGCGAAAGCAAGGCAGGCAGAAACACAACGCGATTGTGTTTACATGCTCAGTGTTTCTGCCTACAGCTGATTTCCCATTTGGGGCTCTCGGGCTCCCCACGGGGGGCCCGAGAGCCCCAAATGGGAAATGCTAAATGCTGCAGTGTTTCTGCCTAAATCTGGTTTCCCATTTGGGGCTCTCGGGCCCCCCGTGGGTAGCCCAAGAGCCCCAAATGGGAAAGCAGATTTAGGCAGAAACACAACCGCGTTGTGTTTCTGCCTGACTTGGTATTCACTTTGGGTCTCCGGTGCTCCCCTGGAGGAGCACCGGAGACCCAAAGTGATAGGCACAGCAGGCAGAAACACAATGCGGTTGTGTTTGAAAACGCTGCGTTTTTTCTTTCCGAGCCGGAAGAGCCTGAGAAACTTGGAAAGAAAAAACGCAGCATTTTCAAACACAACGTTGTATTTATGTTTGCGGTCGCTTCAAAAGCGACCGCAAACATAAATACAACGTTTTTAAAGCTGCGGTTTTATTTCTAAGTTTTCCGGGCTCCTCCAGCCCGGAAAACATAGAAAAAAAAACACAGCTAGTGCTTATTTAAAAAAATAAATAAATAGCACTTACCGAGATTCAGCTGCAGCTTTCCTGCTTTGGTCTCCGGTCCGCGTCCTCCGAGTCCCGGCACCAATGAAGGAAAAGTCACCCAGCGGTAGCTTTTGTTTACTACAGCTGGCTGGCTTTTCCTTCATTAGTGCTGCAAAAGCCAGCACAGGCGGGCATCCATTTCACAAAATGGATGCACCCATGTGCTTGCTTTTGCGAATTTTGAGCTTCAATAGCTCAAAATTTTACATAGGAAGTTTAAAAAAAAAAGTGCTAGTATTTTTTTTTTAATGTTGCCTATCTATTTTTTAAATACAATTTTTTACTGGACTATCCCTTTAAGCACTCCCTTCAGCGATGTTTTCTGCAACCTGTAGTCAAGGGTTCAGTTCACGTCAGGACCAGAACATCAACTCATCCTCTGCAGGTAGATAGGATGAGCACCTTGACCTTGTAGTAATAGCCCCTCTTATTAGTGCTTAGAGGTGTGAGTAGTCCAGCATGAAGCACTAGTCACCCATCCCTGCATATGTTTTTTCATGGCCAATTGTCCACTAAAGTCACGTAGCAAGCTACCTTTCTCAGCTTGGGAATTAAGCTTCTAACATTTTACCCGTTCTTCTGACATTTGCAGCCGCTAGTGGACAAAGTGTAGCCAACACATGAAAAAGTGTACTGCATTCCAGTGACCAATAACCTACTAACCGAATTAGGAGTGCATTTCTAACCTCCTATATACAGGTCCAGAGATGACGATAACAACTGTTGATTAAGTTGATGACCGCATTTCAACTAGTTCTTTCCGAGTTTTAAAGCCACCTTGCGCCACTCCTTTTTGGTCAAGAGGACCACCTGCAGTTGTGCCTACTTGTACATCACCCGTGTCTGCTTTGTGTATGCATTGTTGATTAGTCTAGTGTTGTGAGGTTAAAAGTCCTAAATTGTATCTCTTCCCAGAGACCCCTGTACTCGTAGGAGATTCAATGCGACACAGATGCTGCCCTACATGGCCATGGCTTCCGCCTGCCTTGGAATTTGGATGGCTGCCGACCCAAGAGCAGATCTAGCCAGATATTTGAACGATACCTGGATTCCTGTCCATAATCCACACCTCAGTGAAAGCAGACAAGGTGAGCAAGAAAGTTTAAATGTGGTGACCCCCAGTGGTTGGGTGGCAGCCAAAAGTTTGAAAGGGTGTTCCCTTCCGAATTCCCTATTTAACCAGAAAGTCTGCAATGGTACTTTGTTGAGTAATGGAAGCTGAGCTTGAGGAGTGGACTATGATGAGAACCTCTGTCTGAATGTAATTGCCAAGAACAAACTGACAGATAAACACAGCAGTATCTTCTCAAAGGAGCAGAGGGAACAGAGGAACTGACATGCTCACCCATTGACTAGGCAGACACGATTGAGTCATAAGCCTCAAGTACCTTTAGCTCCCACCAAAAGCCTTGCTGCTCATCTTTCCTCAGAGCTGGCATGAAGATGCAGATGCCCCCAAAAAAACAGAACAATGATACCAGACAGTGCAAACAAAAGAAATGAAAAAACAAAGAAGGGTGAATGAACTGCAGGGTTTTAAAAATCCCTGACTTCTACCTGTTGGGGTCAGCTGCACTTCCCAGTCACCTAAATGAAGACATTGCCCTCCGGTCAAGCTGCAACCCTTCCCAGCCTCAGTGGTTTTTCGCTGCTCCCCTCCAACAATAACAACTGAGGTTGAGGATATTACCTTTCCTGTGCGTTGGGTTTTTCATGTGCTGTGTAAGGTTCAGAGTGTCGAGAAGGCAGTGGAGATCTCCCATCATGGACATGTTCCCTGCCAGGCAAGATGGTGGCCTCCAGCCCTGAGGATGCTCGGAGCGGTGGGCTTACCATCTGGTAATGCCCCTGTTCCGAACCTCCTCATTGGTTGGGAGGCTGCCACCCACTCCGCCCTCTGGGTACTTATTAACGTTTTTTAGGGTATTTGGGACTGTCCATTAAACAGTTAAGGGATCATTTGCGGTGAAATCACACACAAAGATCAATTAGATAATGGACTCTCCACATGTTAAGTAATTGGAACCTGGATACATTTGGGGAAGCAGGGTGCTACAGCAAATATTTCACATTTCACGACTCGCCGGACCAGTGCAGCATTTTGGCAGAATCAACTGGCGTGGCAGAGGGGCAGGGATGGGCAAAGTGGATCGAAATCTGAGAGATTTTGTTTCCACAGCTAGTGGAGCAGAATCTAGCAATTTCACCCAGCACTACTCAGGTGAAGAGTTCTAAGTGTGCTTATCATGTTAATGTCATGCCAATACTCCATTTCTAGATCTATCAGGTACAGCCAATGTGACCGGGCATTGCCAATAAAGAGATTATATCCTGTATATAACAATCAAATTATAAAGTTACAACTCTATGATTAAAATAGAGTGTAATACATAATTTTCCGTGTCTGGTTTTATTAGACTCATCTGAATCAGTTCATCAATATTTAACTCTTTTGGTTTCGTATAGCGGGATATGCGCATGGTGTCTGGTGTAGTATAGTATACATTTCTGGATACAACAAGGTTGCACCCTGCAAGACTTACTTGTGAGGATTCAAAGTGAGTTTTCAATGGTTGTGGACTTCTGTGAACTAATACAAGCATCCGTTATTAAAGCATGAGGATAAATAATGCCGCTTCCATCAAGGACTTTGAATGTAAGGGTTGGGAATCAGGGAACCATGAAATCGGATTTACAATCCACTCCGCGCTCAAAGGGAGACAATGTAGTGGTTGTGGATTGGAGAGCATTAGAAATGATGGAATACGTTTTTAAGCAGCGCAGGAATAGGGATAAGGGATGTCGCATTCGTCACCCTGTGCAGCTGACACAATTGATCAGTTGGAATACACCAATGGCATTATCCAGATGTGTTCACACCAGTGAAATCACTGCCTGGACCTTGTTGGGGCAGATGAGGAAGGGTAAGATCATCTCTATTGTGTTTGGATTAAAGAATCCTTCATAACTACAATGGCAATCTGGGGCAGTATAGGGCGGTCAGACTCTAGCAGAACAGCTAGATTATTTACTGCTTCCTGTTGTTCTGGTGCTAACCCAAGCAGGTGAGGCCAGATCTTTGTAGACAGTTCTTGATGTGCGTCTCCACTGCCATGATTTTTGTCTTACAGGGATAAGTTTTATGGGAATGTTTTGTCATCCAGTCCTTGGCTGTTATCGGACAGTGAAAAAGTAGGCACCAAATCATTGGGGCACACAGTAAATTTTCACCTTTTTTGGCATCATTAGTGTGGTTATACACTGTCAAGCAAAATGAGTGTACTAGCCTAATGGGATTGGTGGCACCTTAACATGAGTCACTTCAGAGCTGTCCCGCCACTCACCACTTCATGATCCTGCTGCTCATGCCCACTACCCCAGCCCAGGTCCTCCATGTTACCTTCTTCCCTGAAGTTTACCAGTCTGTTTTTTTTCAGGGTCCTCTCACACAACTTCCTGGTGCAAATATTCGCCTACTGTGGTGGGGGCGCTGTGTCCATTGTTTCCTCTGTTGCTGTCCTGCTTTTTTCATGGGGAACACCCTTGTTCCCCCATTTGTATTTCCCCTAGGGGAGCACCCTTTAGTCCCCCATTTCTGTTTACTGATCCCTTCTTTCATCCCTCATTTCTGATATCACCATGCTATCTGGTTTATGCAAACCCCACAAGAACTCAGCCATGGTAAATTAAACTACTCCTTTGCAGTGAGTGGTGAGATGTAGAAACTGAGTAACTGTGGAGATAAGGCAGAGCCCTGTGGGACCCCACGGGAGAGTGGCACATCTTGTGAGATGAATGGGCCATGGTTACCATGTAGATTTTGTTGGCAAAAAAAGGGTTGATACAATTAAGTGCTATCTTCCTGACTGCAATATCTGCTAAACAGGTTGAGGTGAAGAATGTGTCAGACACATCTAGCAAGAGCAAAACCTCAGCTCCAACCCCATACACCTCTCTTCTCAGGTCATATGAAATGGATGTGATAACGAAGTTCTGGAGTTAATACACATTTCCATTATATAACAACCCTTCTGTAGCAGATAAGTAACTATCATGTGTCACACTTTATGTGATAATGTTACAAGAGCGATGACAACATCACTTTTATGGCATAAATAAGGATCCAAAATGGCAACCGCGTAACACGTGAAACACAGACGGATGCATAACACCCAAGTCTTAGGTGTGTTGTATTTTTATATACAGTTATATGTGTTAGAATATATCTCTCCTTAAAAATATTGTGAAGGAGGTCCTCACCTATGCCCTTTTTCCTTTATCAACAGTATATTATAATATTTGAGAACATATTGATGGTGAATATGGTCAAAAAATAAGTCAACATACCTTAATATTTGATGAGGGAAGGAATATAGAATGCCATTTATGATAAGCGGCTCATTAGATCTAAAGTGCTGCTCTTACAATATGAAATAAATATTGGTCAAAATAACCCAAAGCCAATCCTTATTCATTATTTTACTACTAATCAGAATGAACTGATTTCAAGATATCTTTAAGAATTCCCACAAACTGACAAGATCAACCCTCATGAATGAACGAACAATAATTGGTACGCCTCAAGCATCAAGGTCAACTCATTAAGTGTACTTAAAACTCAATATGTATGTGGCAATTTAATTTCAATATTGCTGCATTAGCTGTTACAAGATGGAAAATGGTCACATAGTATATGTAAAATAGTCACAACATGCATCAATAGGTTTGTTATACTAGCTACGCTTTGATAAATATTGACTCAGTAGTATCCTTTGTTAGTAACTGAGAAGATACACAGTTTATCTTTTTTTTCAACTCGTTCATAAGTCTATAACCTTGTACACAATAAAATATTGGATCCTAGAACATATCTTTTTCTTCTGTTTTTCTCCATTCTTTTATTCCCTTCTCTCCCCATTTCTCTTATGCTTGATTTCCTTCATCATTAATACTTTACATGCCAAAACGGAGGATGACCTTTTGAGAATACACGTTAATTGTATTTGTTGCTAGAACCATGAAACTGTATCGAACCTCATTTGTATATATGTGTGTGCGATTTACTCACAATTGTTGTCACAAATGAACCATGAATAACGTAATTCACATGCCATGAAAAAGCCACAAATGGTGAAACACATTCACATACACTAGTATTGGCCAGTCTTGGGCTCATCAGAGTTTGAAGAATTGTATCTAATGGCATTTTCAAGCCTTATGGGGAAACAAAATATATACTTCATAAGATAAAACCAATGCAATGATCTTTAAATACCAGCTTTGCCCCAATTGTTCATAAAATATATTCATGGATGGTTATAAGTGACAAGGTTCATGGTAAAAACCAAATGTATCCAGATTCCAATTACTTAACATGTGGAGATTCCATTATCCAATTGAACTTTGCGTGTGATTTCAGCGCAAATGAGCCCTTAACTGTTTAATGGACAGTCCCAAACCCCCTAAAAAACCTTAATTAGTACCCAGGTAGCGGAGTGGGTGGCAGCCTCTGACCCAATGAGGAGGTTCGGAACAGGGGCATTACCAGATGGTAAGCCCACCGCTCCGAGCATCCTCAGGGCTGGATGCCATCATCTTCCCTGGCAGGGAACAAGGTAAGTGCTCACCCCCCATCCTAATCCACACATTTCCCTCCCTCCCTCCCCATACTTAACTTCTCCTTTTGGATCCTTTCTGGGAGTGGACACGCTGGGACCACTTCTGTCCCCAGCGCGTCCACTCCCGATCTATGACACGCTGCCATGGAAAGGAAGAAGGGACTAAATGTAGTCCCTTCTCCCGTTCCATGGCAGTCATTTTGTTAGTTTACTTTTTTCAATGGCCTCCATGGAAAGGGAGAACAGACTTTGTTTCTTGTTCCTTGGGTAGCCATTTATTTTATTTATTTTTTTCTGTTGCGAAACGCCAGAGCGTTTTACAATGGAAAAATATTGCTTTTAGTACTCAGTCTTACAGGCCAGGGTACTAATAGCAGTAAACCCCTTGCTTAGCTTGGGTCTATAAATGCGGGCCCCTGGGCATTATCTGAAGCAGTAATACCCTCCCCTGCTCATGGCTTATTGCCTAAATATGTCATCTATTAAAAATAGATTTTTGCATCTCAGAACATTAGTCCCGCTATCATCCCACCATAAAACACACCATTCCTGCCCAACATAGTTACAAAGTCTGCTGCCATCCATCAGTCAATAAACATTAAAACGAACATATGAGATTACAAACTAACCAAAGCACCGCCACTGCCACCTGTGCCATCAAAAACACATCCGATGAAAACAAACTGAGAAATAGCTAGTCTCTGACTATCAGTTGATTCATTACCCACTTTGAAGCACTTTATGATGATGTTCTTATCCACAGATCCACCTAGGATGCTACACTGTCTTCACTCACCCAAGCCTGGTACAGACCTTCCCCCTCTGGAAGGATCTCCATGGCCAATCCTTCCCCAGTCAATTGTAGAGAATGGTAGGGACCCCCTGCATCATCACTAGCATTTTCATTTTTTGCTAAACCCTTCATAACCTACTTATCAACCTAAAAATGAGAGGCTCCTCATTTTAACTCATAATTTCTAACTCTTTTTCAGGATCTTAAATGAGCCATTAAGTCACACGTCGAGCCAAAACCAATACTTCAGCAACATCTGTCAGTCCAAGTGGCTAACGCATGGGTTACACACATCCCTCCAACAAGGTTCTTTATCTTTCCAGGGTTGATAAACTGAGTACCATTAGTCTGGATAATGATAGTAGAGCTTTATAGATGCGGGAGGAATCTGTCATTAAGCTCTGTATAAAAGCCTGAAATTAATATGGTTATTATCAAGAGATGGATAACGAATGGCAAGCTATATCTTAAAGACTCATTCTAGCTGTGCCCAAAACTTGTATTAGCCAACTTCAGTCTAAACAGCAATCCTTAAGGGTGGCGGAAAATGAAAATGGTGCACTCCCCCACTTAAGCAATAAGTCTCGAGCAGGGTGGGGCATTACTGCTTGAGGTAATGCCCCAGGGTCCATAATAATAGCCCAGAGCAAAGCAGAAGGCCTTGATGGAGGCCCAGAGGCCTTACCTGGAGCGGTTTGCCCTGCCTGCAAGGGGCTTATTGCTATTAGTACCCCAGCACTTAAGACCGGGGTGCTAAAAGCATTTTTCTTTCAGTTGTGAAATGCAACTGAAAAGAAATAGAAAATGCCCACCAATGAAGGGGGAACATAGTCAGTTCTCCCTTTTCATGGGGGCCATTGTAAATAGTAAAAATAAAGGTAAACAAACACAATGGCCACCATGGAAAGGGAGAAGGGCTACATGTTGTCTCTTCTCCCTTTCCATGGAAGCCATTAAAAAAATGAGAAAAGAAATTTAAAAAAAGAATTTCCACCATGGAAAGGAGTCGGGAGCGAACCTGCTGGGGACAGAAGTGTTCCCAGCAGTTCCACTACCGAAAAGTAGGTAAGTGTGGGGGGAGGGAAGGGAGAAAGGAGGGGGAGTGGTGGGAGGGGAGCACTCATCTCATTCCCTGGTGGGGGACGATGCGGCCTCCAGCCCTGAGGAGGCTAAGGGTGGCGGGATTACTGTCTTGTAATCCCACTGTTCTGAGCCTCCTCACTTGCTGGGAGGCCTCCCTCCCCCTAGCCCGCCGGATACTAATTCTCATTAGAGAAGTATTTGAGATCCCAACTACAGTGGTAAATATCCATTGCATAGAGTGGAGTCTAGACTCTTCAGGAATCTTCGCTGCTTTGGAAATCAGTGTTTCCTTCGATCCAATCTTTTATTTACCCCTTCACTCCCTCCTCAACCTTACTTCCAGACTGACCTGCCGAGAATCAGTAGCATATGATTTAAAAAACAGATTTGGCCATCTTGGAACTGAAAACGATACTGCTATAACCACTGTAGCCACATAACCCCATCACACAGAAAAATGGAAATAGCAACCAAATACTATATACTAAGATTGCGCCCCAAGCTACAAAAGTATGAAATCTACATGTCAATCACAGGTCATCTTGAAAGCTGAGCATATGTACCTGCTCCGCTTCAATTTACTATTTGCTAACATTACATGATTTAAAAAGAAGGTTGTTTTGTATTAAATTCAAGAAAATGAAGGCCCAATTGCTTTCCCTTCCCAAATCTTCTTTGTTCACCATTTGGCATCTGCCATCATTTTGCAAATAACTTACACGTCTGCTGTCCACTGCGTGAACATGACAGCTATTTTTCTGCCGTTTTTTTTCTCACTGGAAAGGACTTTTCAAGGGAAAAAAAGGAAAGGATGTGGTAATGCCACTGATAACAGCATAAGCTCAGAATGGTAATTCTCTTGATAGAGGAAAACAAACAGGTGAACAAATATTGTTCGTCGTCAGTCCCATGAGAATGCAGCAAGACCCCTCCAGACACCAACTATGAATCTGCTGAACTTTAGAAAAAACACTTGCAAAATCAATTTTTTCGGATATCTCAACTGCAGCCTGAAATCTCTGAAACCCCAAACCACTGATTCATCAGAGTCTACACTTGCATACAGCTGGGATCAACAGATTAAATATAATAATAATAATAATCATAATAATATCAATAAATGAAACACCTGCAAATGCTATGATTAGAGGGACATTGGAAGACATATTGATTAGTAGTCAGTGCCTAAAATGGTTAGAAAATGTATGAAACTGATACTGGGTCGATTTCACACCATGGACTTTAAAGTGGTCAAACATGGCGCTGCAAGACCCCTACAGAAAATAATAATGCGATCATAATATAATCGACAATCCTGCTAACTTTTGTTTAATTAATCATTCTCCTTTCAATCACACAAAGAAAAATTTGAAGTTTTGTTTTTAAAATAAAATCTATAATCTGTAGTGAAGTGAAAGCAGTGGTATTCTATTGGTATTCCACTTGAAAGATGCTCTCAGTCAGCAAAGTGCATCTGCCGAAAAAGTGTCAGGTATGCAGGTTCCCTAATTTATCATCCTCCTTTTGCTGGACACATACATTTAAAGAAGAAAACAGTTACTATGGCACTGATTTCCAAAGGTTTTGGATATATCTGTGTGTCAAATGCCCACAAGCACTAGTGGTTCTGATTCACGTATGTAACCGGCAACCACATCCGCATGTCACAAAAGCAATTTTGAAGAAGAGGGCCATGCAGGTCTGGGCCATGGAATCAGAGGTGGCGTGACCAGTGCACAAAACCCTTCTATGCCCTCCTTCCCCTGTTCCTGTGACTTATCTGATTGCAGGTGCCAGGGAAAGTTCATTGCTATCAGGGGACACCCACACAGCATTCTCCTTTAATGAATATGAAATTTAGAATGTAAGTAAATCAATTTACAATAACAGGATCTTAAAGACCTTTCAAAATAAATGCGGCGCGTGTTGACTTAAGCCCCACACACACACAACTAAGTAATACGTTCGTAATGATACACGTCCTTCACGACTGTAATCAGAACTAGTCTGGCTACGTGTAAACATGCCCCACCCATCTCAGTGCAGCCAAGACCCTTTGAGAAACAGGGTTTTGCGGTTGGTAAATCAACACACGCATGTGTGGGGTGAATCTGCAACTCACGTCTTGTCTGCACAGATTGTTTTAGGAACCTGGGCCTATGTGTATGTTATATTTTAGTGGTATATTGGAATAAGGTAGCAGCTTGCTAACTGCGGCGCTGCGCCCCTTGGAGCAGGAAAGCGTATCTTCCCTGGCTACTTCTATGCATGTCCCTAGACAAGGCAGATGGCATGAGACCTTGGACATGCTCACAAAAACATTACCAAGCTGGAATAAATTTGAGTTTCAAGTATGCATGGGGGATATTTATTGTGATACCTTTTATCTGTTTTGGTTGTAAATGACAACCTTTCAAATATAAATCTTTCGTTTACATTCTTTGAACACACCAATAATAGAACAACAACAGTAAAACAATGTATATATTTGCTAATAAGTCATTTTATGACAATGCATTACTTGCATTAAAAAAAGACAAATAATTTGCACTTAAGTTCTGTCATTTATAATGACAGGACAGTGAGTTTAAAAAAAAACATATTCTAATATTTGAATCAACGATAAAATGTAGGTTGTGAATCTGAAAGCCTGGATGTTAAGATGACACTTTTTTTTAAAAGACAGCAAGAAAACATGAAACAGTACCAACAACAGATGGTGAAAGAGGCAAGAGAAACAAGGTCCCTTATATGTGGCTTTCTTTCCCTTCTATCATCTCCTTTTCCCCATGTTGTTCCCCTCTTCTTCCCACTTTTCTGCTTCCTTCCCACTCAATATTACTGCTGTGGACTTTTTCTCATGTTGATCGACTATCGTCCAATACTACACATAATGGGATTTTCGATAAGACAAGCTTATAGATATGGAGGGTAATTCATAGAAATTCACACAAAAGTGGCGCACGCGGCTGGCGCACAGCGTGCCCGTGCGAATGTCTGCGCCAGCCGCGTGCACTAAAATCGATTTCCGCGCACAGCGTATTCATGGATTTTCGCATCCAAAACCAGCCGTGGCACAGCATGGCGCAGCGACCCTGCAGCAGCGCCAGTTACGCCCCCAAGAACGCCCTCGTGCAAGGAAAAGCCTCCAAAATCCCCAAATAATCGCAAAGGGCTGCACTAACCCTGGACCAGTTCACAGGGCTGGCAAACAGCAAACGCCAAGCGGGGAACGTGTATTTCAGTGGTTCGCGGGAAGTTCCACACGCGATTGTCCCGTGTACGTGTGCATCAAGGGGTGCGTGGGAAGTAACACACGCAAAAGCAGCAGGGTACATGTATTTCAGGGGTGCGCGGGAAGTATCACACGCAAAAGCAGCATGGTATGTGTATTTCAGGGGTGTGCGGGAAGTATCACACGCAAAAGCAGCAGGGTACGTGTATGTCAGGGGTGCGCGGGAAGTATCACACACGATTCCATCAGGGTAAGTGTATTCCAGGGGTGCGCGGGAAGTATCACACGCAAAAGCAGCAGGGTACGTGTATTTCAGGGGTGCGCGGGAAGTATCACACGCGATTCCATCAGGGTACGTGTATTCCAGGGGTGCGCGGGAAGTATCACACGCGATTCCATCAGGGTACGTGTATTACAGGGGTGTGCGGGGAGCACCACACGTGAATTGCATGTGTGGGTCCTCCCAGGTGTTCCCTCTACACCCTCCACGGCCCCTGCAGGTGGCCCACACCACAGGAGCCTACCCTGCACATGTCCTGCAGGCCCCCCATCCACCATGGCCATGCCCCCCAGCCAAACCACATGTCTCCTTACACTACTGCCCACCAACGCATGTCCCACTGCACCCCCAGCCACCAGGGGCAGCCTCCACCAGGCCCCCACCCATGTCTACCACCACCCCCAGCCCCCAGCAGTGCAGGGGCAGCCTCCACCAGGCCCCCACTCATGTCTACCACCACCCCCACCCCCTAGCCACCAGGGGCAGCCTCCACCAGGCCCCCACCCATGTCTGCCACAAACCCCACCCCCCAGCAGTGAAGGGGCAGCCTCCACCAGGCCCCCACCCATGTCTACCACCACCCCCACCCCCCAGCAGTGCAGGGGCAGCCTCCACCAGGCCCCCACCCATGTCTACCATCACCCCACCCCCCAGCAGTGCAGGGGCAGCCTCCACCAGGCCCCCACTCATGTCCCCTATCACCCCCACCCCCCAGCCACCAGGGGAAGCCTCCACCAGGCCCCCACTCATGTCTCCCATCACCCCCACCCCCCAGCAGTGCAGGGGCAGCCTCCACCAGGCCCCCACTCATGTCCAACTCATGTCTCCCTGCACCCCCACCCCCCAGCCACCAGGGGCAGCCTCCACCAGGCCTCCACTCATGTCTACCACCACCCACACCCCCCAGCAGTGCAGGGGCAGCCTCCACCAGGCCCCCACCCATGTCTACCACCACCCCCACCCCCCCAGCAGTGCAGCGGCAGCCTCCACCAGGCCCCCACTCATGTCCCCTATCACCCCCACCCCCCAGCCACCAGGGGCAGCCTCCACCAGGCCCCCACTCATGTCTCCCATCACCCCCACCCCCCAGCAGTGCAGGGGCAGCCTCCACCAGGCCCCCACTCATGTCCAACTCATGTCTCCCTGCACCCCCACACCCCAGCCACCAGGGGCAGCCTCCACCAGGCCCCCACTCATGTCTCCCTGCACCCCCACCCCCCAGCAGTGCAGGGGCAGCCTCCACCAGGCCCCCACTCATGTCCAACGCATGTCTCCCTGCACCCCCACCCCCCAGCCACCAGGGACAGCCTCCACCAGGCACCCACTCATGTCTACCACCACCCCCACCCCCCAGCCACCAGGGGCAGCCTCCACCAGGCCCCCACTCATGTCTACCACCACCCCCACCCCCCAGCCACCAGGGGCAGCCTCCACCAAGCCCCCACTCATGTCTCCCATCACCCCCACCCCCCAGCAGTGCAGGGGCAGCCTCAACCAGGTTCCCACACATGTCCCCCTGCACCCCCACCCCCCAGCCACCAGGGGCAGCCTCCACCAGGCCCCCACTCATGTCTACCACCACCCCCACCCCCCAGCCACCAGGGGCAGCCTCCACCAGGCCCCCACCCATGTCTACCACCACCCCACCCCCCAGCAGTGCAGGGGCAGCCTCCACCAGGCCCCCACTCATGTCTCCCATCACCCCACCCCCCAGCAGTGCAGGGGCAGCCTCCACCAGGCCCCCACTCATGTCTACCACCACCCCCACCCCCCAGCCACCAGGGGCAGCCTCCACCAGGCCCCCACCCATATCTACCACCACCCCCACCCCCCAGCAGTGCAGGGGCAGCCTCCACCAGGCCCCCACCCATGTCTACCACCACCCCCACCCCCAGCAGTGCAGGGGCAGCCTTCACCAGGCCCCCACTCATGTCTCCCAGCCAACATTTCACCACAATGTAGATCCCTGGCCCTTATGGTCAGCCTCCAAATGGCAAACACCCACCCGAGTATTGCATCCACCCACTTAGAAATGGCAAAAACATGACAGAAGCCCAATTGCAAGTTTGGAAATGAACACATGTCCCTCACATACACCCAATGGGTGTCAGTGAATGTCAAAACCCATATCATGATATGCATGAAACCAATGAGATGATACTACACATTGAACTTTGACGAAAAAATATGTATTAAAAGCAACATAAATTGAATCAAAAATAAACAAACAATAATAGAAATTTAAAAAAAAAACAACAGCAGGTCTGTGAAATAATGCTAAACCACAAATCATAATGCAAAGGAAAGGTGTCCAAAGTCAAAGTCTACAAAAGTAAATCCAATGGAAAATTAAAATCGAAAATCATTGCTCCATGGCGAAATCATAATAAAAATTGAAAATCCAAAAGTCAACTATGTACAGATGAACTATCCAGGGTCCATGATCCCAACCGAAGAAATGAAACCTATCTAATAACACTACCTAAAAAAAATAACTATATACAAAAATGTGGCCCATTGTCCAAAAGGTCCAAAAAAAAGCTAAACCAAAGGAAACCTAACACTAACTATATAACTATTTACAAGGGCAGCGGGCTAGTCCGACGGCTCACTTCGGGATGTTCCGGGCCAGGGCATCATCAAACTCCTGCTCAATGTCCCAGAGGCGCTCCTCCTCCATGGCCCCGAGGGTCCGCAGGGCCATCCACATGTTCCCCCCAAACCCCCTGCGGATTGCCTCGAGGCACTTGGCACGCCTCAGGGTCCTCTGCATGGAGTTCTCCGCCCTGACCATCGTGAGCCGTGCCTCTTCTGCCCGCTCCGCATCTATGGCGTGGCCCAACCGCTGCCACACGGAAGACACTTCCCGTCCTGGGTCCTCCTGCCCTGTGGCCGATGCCTGCCCCTCCGATGTGGAAGGCCCCGAGCCATCATGGCTCCCACCACGTTGTTGCTGCTGCTGCGCCTCTGCCCGTGCACTGCCTCCTGCTGCCTGCACATCCTCCGCTGGCTGGGGTGCAGTCGTTGATGTGGCCACCCCTGCTGGACGTCCGACTCCCGACTGTGGCAGGGATGCCTCCTCCACCAGCCTGGCCGCACCGTCAGAGGCAGCTCCACAGGGCACCCAGGTGACTGATGGGTGGGAAGATGGCACGGAGGACGACTGGCGCATAGGAGGTTCAGTTGAGGAGGGGGTCTGAGCAAGCCCCATCAAACGGTGGAATCCGGCCTGGGTGACCTGTCCCAGTAGGCCGACGCGGTCAACGAGCAATTCGAGATTACGTGCAGTCTCCTCATGAAAAGACTGCAGGTCCCCTCGCATGACCCGTTGATGCAATGCCACACCAGTCAGGACAGGCTCAACCTGAACCCGGATAGCCATGTCTGCAGGCAGAGGAAGGCCAGTTGTCGTTAGCTCATCCCCTGCCTGAAAACGGGTCTGGACGTAGGCATCCCTGCTGGTGCAAGATGATGCAGTGACAAGATCAGGGACAGGATTGCACACAGGCACCTCCGCGGAGACCTGTGCTGCCTCCTGTCCCTGGTCCTGCACTGCACCACTAGCACCAGTGGAATCCCCACCTCCAGACCCCGTCTCTGTTGCTTGCACGGCCTCCTCCTCCACCAAACCCCCCACCAACCTGGATGACTCCGTGCCATCTTCCCCCGTTGGGCCCTGTGGGGTCCCAGCTGCCCCTTCTGCTGCCGAGGAGTCCAACTCCGACCTCAGCCTCTTGGACCTCCCCCCGGCAGTTGCGGCCTGGGATGTGGCACCGGACTCCTCACTCCCCGACGAGATCACAACCTGGGAGGGGAGCCGGGCCTTGCGTTTCCGGCTGGCGGTGCGATCCCCGCCTCTGTGCTCCACAGCACCTTCTCCGCCCTCTTCATCAGTTGACGCTGCAGACTGGGAGAAATAAAACACAGGCATCAGGACACTGTATAATGAACACATACACACATGACAGTTGCACATGAGTGGCATTGGCAAACCTCAGACATGGCATCACAATCGGCAACACACATGTCATTTCAACTTGCACACATGAGCCATACCACAGCCACATCGTAACTGCCAGCACCATCCATACACATACAACAGCATGAGCAGGCAAAGGTGAGCCAGACATCACATGCAACACAGGGAGTGCACTACACATGCACGCACACCACCACACTTGCATGCATGTGTACACCTCAGCCAACTGTCGCAGTGTTCCGATGGGCATCGTTGTCACATCTGCCAATCAGGCTTCCACATCCCGCTGTCACATGCAGCCATGTTGCCTCACTGTTGCACCCTTGTCAAATACACACAGATGCACATGTACACAGTGCTGATACATGCAGCCGAAAACAACATACATGCGTGACATCACGAACATGCCCACTTACATACACATTCATCCAAACATGTGTGCCCACACAACTGCATTTGGCATGCAAGCCTACACACACAAGCACCATCCATGTCTCACACATGACAGCCCTCGCATGTGTTAGCCTCACGGTCCTGTACACCCGCGCCCATACTCGGCCCCATACAAACAGATGTGCAACCGGCACACTACTGGCACATCACCACACGCACAGCTTACAATCATAATGTATGTACACTTACCGCTCGACTCCAGACGGGTCTGCCTCTAAAGGACCTGGACGTGGAGCGCTGGGGATATGCGTTCCAGGACCCTCATCTGATCTTCCGACAAGTGGGCCCGGCGCCCCTTAGCATCCGCTGCCTTCAAGAGGCTCCGGGCCTTGTTCAGGGTCCTGGACCTGAAGTCCTCCCAGCGCTTCTTGACATGTTGGAAGTCGCGGACTGCCACCCCCTCCGCATTGATGGCAGTCACAATGTCCGTCCACATCCGAGTCCGTCCTTCCTTGTCAGCGCGCACACTTCCGTAGAGGGCATCATACTGCCCCAGGACTTGTTCCACCAGGACACCAACTTCCCTGGCACTGAAGCTGGTGCCCCTCTGCCTCTCTGGCTGGGGTTTGTCAGTGGTGCCAGATGTTGCAGTGCCCGACATGACAACCCCAGAGGCAGGAGTGGGTGGGCAACTGGGTCCTGGGGCTGGGCTGTGGAGCGATGGAATCCCAGTCGGGAGTCTTCGGTTCCAGCAGGGGTGGTCACAGCAACAGCAACCCTGGCTGATGTGCAGGCAGCAAATGGCAGGGCACGTGGGCAGCAGGCAGTCAGGCAGCAGCAGATGGCAGGTGGGAGGGTGCTCCGGCCTCTGGGGGGCAGTAATTCGGCCTTCTGGGCAGGAGCGTGGTCTTCCGTGTGCTTACGCGTGGCCAGCTTGATACGGAGTGATTTGGCACGTGAAAATCCTGCACGTCTGCGTGTAAATCGAGGAAAGGCCCTTAGCGCGTATGCATGTCAGCACGCATATGCGATTTCATTGGACCAAAGGCCCTTAGCGCGTAAGCGTGTCTGTGACGTGACGCGCGCGGGTGTTTCCCTCATTACACGTGATGACAGAGCACACGTGGATTTCCACCAATCGCGTGTGAAACTTCCTGCGCACCCCAGAAATACACATGCCCAGGCCAATCGCCTGTACGCTCAATTCCCTCCGATTACACGCGATGACACTCGGACGTGCAGTTTTACCACGTGTGCTCGCATATGCGATTTCATTGGCCCAAAGGCCACCATGCGCAGCTGTGACGTCACGTGCATGGCCGTAGAGAATGGTGCGTGTAAAAATGAAGAGATACACGTCCAAGTGTCAAAGCGCGTAATTGGTGGAAATGGCCTCATCGCGTATGCGCGTCTGTGACGTGTGTATAAAAGGTACGTGTAGAACGCCATTTCCTTGTACGTGCTTTTCGTGGAGAGCGAGTGGGTGAAATCTGTACTTCTTGTCGGTTCACACGGGATTTACTTCACGGCATCTCCAGTTCATACTCCCTGTTACCTCTGACAGCTTTTTCTCTTTTCCTCTTTTTCCTGGGCCTGTTTCCTCAAACAACGTTCCCTTCTACTGTTGTCCTGTCTCCTCAGACAGCGTACAATTCTTCTTTTGGCGGGGGTGTTGCCAATGCGCACATGCGCATATTTTTCACGCTTTTGTTCCTGGCAGACGGTGAGTCGCGCACGTATTTAACATCTGTGCTTGCCCCGTGTGTCGCGTACCCCTTCAGAGGTCATTCTAGGCTGCGTGTGACACGCATACGTTCATTCTTGTGTTTCTGGGTGCCACAGCGTAGTGCAGGTTTATTTTTCCACGCACGTGGTCTAGGAGGGGTTGCGTGCACCTTACTTCCCTTTTCTGTGGTGCCTGTCCATTGCGTGACCTGTCATCTTTCCCCAGGGGTGACATACAGCCTTGCTAGAGCACTAGGGTACGATTACCATCTGGTACCCAACCCCTTTGACCCCCAATTGCCCAGGACAATAGTTCACATCGACTCCCATACGCACAATAACATCAGTGCCATCGCTGGGAGGCGACCAAGCCGTAAGGGTGGCAAAGGTGGTCGAGCCCCAAGTGGTGGCCGTGGTGGATCCAGTAGGGGACGTGGCCGTGACTTGCAGGGTGCCCCTAGCCCCCATGTGTGGAGGAGCAGTCAGGGACACCCATGCCCCCCCCCCCCGGTTGAGGTTAACATGGCTGACACCATCCATGCTCAGCCCTTGTTGGACCAGCTCACTGTGGAACCAGACCTGGCACAGGGTGACTCCATGGCTGACTTCCAGGTCAGCAGGTCTAGGCCACGTGCGCCGGTGAACTTTGGTGTCATCAGGCCACGTGGATCAGGGGCAGCTAGGTCATCTGCTGCCCCACGTAGGCAGGCTGGGGAGGCTGCAGGGCAGCTGTGGCTCCATCCAGCCCGCCTCTCACACACCCAGCCAGGACAGTGTCGGTCCAAGTCCATCATGCTGACATTCCCCCTGACACCATCACACTTGAGCTAATGCCTGCACCAACTCCCATGCTGAGTGTGCAATCCCACGCTTCTGCCCCTAGTGTCCAGAGCGGCGTAGGACACTCAGGATCCCCACCACCTTCCAAGCGGAAGAGGAGGAGTGCTCGTCCAGTAGAGGCTGATGCCCCAGACACGGCTACACAGTCCGGCCCGTCAAGGAAGCCCAGCTTCAATGAGGCCGAACTGAATGCACTTGTAGAGTATGTGTCCGCACATGACCGCGAAATGATGATTGTTGCAGGATCCAAGACCACACCTGCACAACGTCAGGCACACTGGCAGACCATTGCGGACATCATAAGTGCCCTTGGAATCGTGAGGCACACAGCTAATGAATGCTACAAGCACTGGAATGACCTGAAGCGCAGGGCAAAGAATAAGCTGGCCTCAAGTCATGCCGCAACTCTAGTGACTGGAGGTGGGTCTCCAGCAGACGACATAGAACTCACTCCGCATGTGCAGGTTGCTGGGACCTACGTCACGGAGGAACAGATCCAAGGCGTGGGAGAACTGGCAGATTACGAGGCATTGTCCGGTGAGTGCACATGCATGTGTGTGTCATCCATGTGCATGGTGTGTGTGGGAGGGCTTCTGTTTGGGTGCCAGGTGAGGGTGTGTGTGCCTGAGTGGTTCGGGTCACCCATGTGCCTCTTCCTATACATTCTTGGCACCAGCATTTGGGTATAGCAGCATCCCTTCTGCCAACATTAGACATCCAGCCCAACACCACGCCAGTTGCTCTTGGAGTGTCCTCTTGCCACAACATTGTTGCTTATTTACCTCTGTTTATTCAGGCAGATTGTTTGCATACCACCACTTTTACTCGGGATTTCTCAGTCCTATTGTCACATGTATGACATGTCTATGGTACAGTGGACTGGCTTAGTTTCCTGGACATGATTAGTTCAGACATGTCCCTGTGCTATAGGACCATTTTGACTGGCAGCTGCAGGTTAAACATTTGAACCATTTCAATGAAAAAATCAATTATATGAGCAAACTGGACTGAATGAACAATTGGTGACCTCCTCTCCCTCTTCACTTCATGGCTAGGGTACATGCCATCTGTGTGATGGCATGTGTATTTGACCTGCCAATCACTGGCCAATGTGTGATGCCACCGATAGGCAGCATGCAGCAAATGTGTTCATCTTCCATCTTGGTGTCATCAATGTGTGCCATCTGCCTCCCCATCATACACAGTGACGGTGCATGCATGGGAGGGTTTTAGTTATGTGGGACTTGTGTCAATCAAGTACTGTTTCTGTAGCCTCTCAGCCCTAATTGTGTGCCATAGTGCTAATGCCTGTTTCCATTTGTTTTCTTTTATGTCTTTGCAGGGGATGATGCACTTGATACTGCTGGCGTTGTGGAGATGGTGCAGACCCAGGAGGGGTCTGAGGGCCGACCGACCACCAGTGAGGGACGTGGTGTGGTGGTGGGTGAGAACCCACAACTGCTGCAGGTCGTGCTCTCAAGGGGTGTCTCTGGCTGCACCTCCTCCTAGCTGTATTCAGGTGTCGATTCGGATGATGAGACCTATGTGCCGTCGCAGGTGAGTGTTCCTGGGAGGGATTCTGTTCTGTCTGACCCACCTGTACCAGGGTTACAACCCTCAATGGGGATGTCAGTGTTGGCAGGTACACCTTTGGTGGTTACGGATGCAGGGTCACACTCTGCGACATCTGATCCTGTTCCTGGGCCAGGAGATCAGAGGGGGAATGCAGTCCTGCAGCCTCAGGCAGTGCCGGCACAGCAAGGCGCAGTTCGCCTTGCCCCAGACAGGTGTGGTGCCCGCCGACGTGGTGGCCGTCAGCCACCTGGCAATACCGCATGGGAGCAATCCATATACGGTATGGCAACCCAACAGGCAGCATCATCAGAGATGATGGCTCAGGCCATGGATAGGGTGGCCACTTCCATTGTCCCCCCCGAAAGGCTGATGGAGCGACTACAGCAGGCAACCGACTCCATCTGCCAGTCACACAGGGAGGACATGTTGGCGTCCGACAGGGCGGCACTGGCGAATCTGCAGGAAGCCATCTCCATAGAGTCCCAGGGCCACAGGGAAGCCCTGAGGGTGGAACTCCTTCACCTCAGGACGAATCTTGTTGAGCTTGAGGCTTCAACAAACAGAAGGACAGAACAGCAGCTGGAGCATCTCACCCGTACGCTCTCAGCTGAGATGCAGGCAACTAGGGCGGAGGTCCGGGCATCCCGTGAGTTGTTGCATGGGGACCTCCGCACACTTATCCTCCAGAACGAGACCTACCACACCCGCATGCTTGCAGCCATGGAGGAACAGACTAGGGCTTTGCGTGGGCTGCCTCCCATAGTGCCACCACCTCCTGATGCAGCTGCAGAGGGTGAAGAGAGCGACAGCAGTGATACTCCCACAATAGGGTAGCCGTGTAGGCCATGAGCCCATGGAGGTGTTTTTTTTTTGCAAGATCCACACAGGTGGGTTTCGGTGTGCACCCTGTCCTCGGACCTCCTGGGTGGCCTCCCCCACCTCCCCGGGCCCATTAATGGCCATTTTTGATTATTTTATTTATTTATTTATTTTTTTTTGGGACAGTGTGTTGCCTTGTGTGGCTCCCGTGGGCATACGCTGCATTGTGGCTGGGCGCATGCAGGCTTGTCATGGATTTGGTTCAGATGCTTGGGTTTTTGTCACACACACCCCTCCTGCTTCCCGTTTCCATGGGCTTGCAAAGGGTGTGCCCAAGTGACATTGACGTACATGGTGAAATTGGACTCCCATGAGCTGTGTGGGCAGTCTGTAGTCAATACTGTGTATACATTCAAAGTGCATATTGTTGTTGTATTGTACACTGCATGGTGTATTGATATGTGCCTCTGCATCCATCTCATCCTCCTAATTTGCAGGTCCATTCCTCATGTCTTCAAAATGCGGTCCACCTTGGAACTGGAGTCCATGTTGTAAGCAGTGCACCTACACTCTTGTGTGACGCTAACACTGTATACTTGGAAGTGTTCGGAGGGCTGTCATCATCAGGTAGTGAGGCTAGCACATTTTTAAGTCTGTAATGTCATGTTTAAGGTAGGTTGGAGGTTGTGTAGGTGATTGGTATTCTTGGTAAGTATTTGGTAAGTATTTGGTAATGTGGGTTGTAGGTCCTGCATTACTGTGAGCATTTCATGTGTGGACATGTTTCCATTAGGGACACTGTAGCTGGTGAAACTTGGGGCATGTTGTGGGGATTCATTTCTTTCCTCTCACATTGCATGACATGCCATGGTGTGTTGTGTGGCCGTGCCGGGGAGGGGTTGGGTGTCATGGCACTGTTTTCATGTAGTATTCTGCGACTGGGTATTCATTTCTGCAGCATGGAAGTGTCTTTTGATGACACTGCATTGGTGGTGTTTGTGTAGGTAGGGATGCACACATTGTGACACTTCCACATGAACAATCTCAGGCTGCTATGGTTCTGACAGTTGACTGTCCCTTTGTTCGTCTTAATTGTCAGGTCGAGTCATCATTGCTTATCAGATGGTATGTGCCAGGCCTGTGTGCACTCCACTGGGGTGTGATTTCTATGTGAAGTAATTAGCCACCAGCTGCGTACGGGCTGCCTCACCCCGTGCCCTCTCCCCTCCCATGCGCAGCGGGCGTGCATGTGGTTGGGGATGTGGGGGCACCACCATGTCCACAGCCACGCCCCGGCGTGTTGCAACATTGTGTAGGACACATGCTGCCACTATGATCCTGCACACTACTGGGGGCGCATATAACAGCTGCCCGCCAGAACGGTCAAGGGAGCGAAAGCATGACTTGAGCACTCCGAATGTGTGCTCCACTATCCCCCAGGTTGCAATATGGGCTGTGTTGTATCTTACCTCTGGAGGCGTGATGGGGTTCCGAATTGGCGTCATTATATGGGTGCTCAGAGGGTAGGCACTGTCCCCTGGTGAGGAGGTGATGGGTATCATTAGTGGGGTAGTGACATAACTCTGCATCTGACATGCATGCATGTGCAGTGGCATTCATACTCACCAAGCAGCCATGTATCGCCATGCCGCCCAGCTTCGAGGTCCCGGCTTAGGGTAGACATTCGGTAAATGAAGCGGTCGTGGGTGGACCCTGGCTAGTTGGCATATACTGAGGTGATGATTCCATTAGCATTACATACTACCTGCACGTTGATGGAATGCCAGTGCTTGCGGTTCCTATAGATGTCCTCAGATGCCCTGGGGGGGACGTAGTGCCACATGGGTGCAGTCAATGGCACCTAGCACTTTTGGGAATTGTGCTACACCGTAGAAATCGAGGGTGGCAGCCTGCCTTTCTGCAGGTGTCCTGAGCAGGTATATGTGCCTACGGACTGATGGGCGTGCAGTGATGATGTTCAAGACCTGGTGTAGGCAGCGTGACTGCGTGGCCTGTGACACCCCACCCACTATGGCACTTGTCCGCTGAAATGATCCTGTGGCCAAGAAGTGCAGTACATTGAGGACCTTCTCCAGGGGGCTGAGTGCTTGGGAGCACAGGGTGGGTGATGTGAGGTCATCCTCCCACTCACTGACCAGGTCCAGTATTATGTGTGGTGGAAACCTGTACCTCCCATACACCTGGTCATCAGGCATCCCAAAAAGGCTGGTTCTGGGAGTGAAAATTCGGGCCCTCACTATCCTCCTCCTCCTCCTCCTTTGGTAACCAACGGCCACTGCTGCTAGGAATGGTATATTCATCCTGGCGTATGAGCTTGTTTGTTGTTTGCGCGGACCTTTATGCTGCGCGGGTCGACGTACGCTTGCTTCATGCTGGCGTACGTGTTTCAGGATTGGACCATTTATTTTTCAGCACGTCGTAGGCGAACGTGTGAATCATCCCGCCCACCCCAGGAATACACGTAGCACGCTCTCCCAGGCCCAGTCGCGGGTAAATATTCCCGCCCACCCCTGGAATACATGTACCCCACTCTCACAGGCCCAGTCGCGTGTGGAACCTCCCACTCACCCCATAGTACACGTACCCAGGCCAATCGCGTGTGGAACTTCCCGCGCACCCCGTAGTACACGTACCCAGGCCAATCGCATGTGGAAGTTCACGCGCACCCCGAAGTACACGTACCCAGGCCAATCGCGTGTGGAACCTCCCGCGCACCCCGTAGTACACGTACCCAGGCCAATCACGTGTGGAACGTCCCGTGCACCCCGTAGTGCACGTACCCAGGCCAATCGCGTGTGGAAGTTCACGCGCACCCCGAAGTACACGTACCCAGGCCAATCGCATGTGGAACCTCCCGCGCACCCCGTAGTACACGTAGCCAGGCCAATCGCGTGTGGAACTTCCCGCGCACCCCGTAGTACACGTACCCAGGCAATCGCGTGTGGAAGTTCACGCGCTCCCCGAAGTACACGTACCCAGGCCAATCGCGTGTGGAACCTCCCGCGCACCCCGTAGTACACGTACCCAGGCCAATCGCGCGTGGAAGTTCACGCGCACCCCGAAGTACACGTACCCAGGCAAATCGCACGGCTGGGGGGTGGGGGTGATGGGAGACATGAGTGGGGGCCTGGTGGAGGCTGCCCCTGGTGGCTGGGGGGTGGGGGTCCAGGGAGACATGAGTTGGACATGAGTGGGGGCCTGGTGGAGGCTGCCCCTGCACTGCTGGGGGGTGAGGGTGATGGGAGACATGAGTGGGGGCCTGGTGGAGGCTGCCCCTGTACTGCTGAGGGTGGGGGTGGTGGTAGACATGGGTGGGGGCCTGGTGGAGGCTGCCCCTGCACTGCTGGGGGGTGGGGATGGTGGTAGGCATGAGTGGGGGCCTGGTGGAAGCTGCCTCTGCACTGCTGGGGGGAGGGGGTGGTGGTAGACATGGGTGGGGGCCTGGTGGAGGCTGCCCCTGGTGGCTGGGGGGTGGGGGTGATGGGGAGACATGAGTGGGGGCCTGGTGGAGGCTGCCCCTGGTGGCTGCGGGGTGGGGGCGCAGGGGGACATGTGTGGGAGCCTGGTGGAGGCTGCCCCTGCACTGCTGGGGGGTGGGGGTGGTGGGAGACATGAGTGGGGGCCTGGTGGAGGCTGCCCCTGGTGGCTGGGGGGTGGGGGTGCAGGGGGACATGAGTGGGGGCCTGGTGGAGGCTGCCCCTGGTGGCTGGGGGGTGGGGGTGATGGGAGACATCAGTGGGGGCCTGGTGGAGGCTGCCCCTGGTGGCTGGGGGGTGGGGTGATGGGAGACATGAGTGGGGGCCTGGTGGAGGCTGCCCCTGCACTGCTGGGGGGTGGGGGTGATGGTAGACATGGGTGGGGGCCTGGTGGAGGCTGCCCCTGGTGGCTGGGGGGTGGGGGTGCAGGGGGACATGTGTGGGAGCCTGGTGGAGGCTGCCCCTGCACTCCTGGGGGTGATGGGAGACATGAGTGTGGGCCTGGTGGAGGCTGCCCCTGGTGGCTGGGGGGTGGGGGTGATAGGGGACATGAGTGGGGGCCTGGTGGAGGCTGCCTCTGGTGGCTGAGGGGTGGGGGTGATAGGGGACATGAGTGGGGGCCTGGTGGAGGCTGCCCCTTCTCTGCGGGGGGGTGGGGGTGGTGGTAGACATGGGTGGGGGCCTGGTGGAGGCTGCCCCTGCACTGCTGGGGTGTGGGGGTGATGGTAGACATGGGTGGGGGCCTGGTGGAGGCTGCCCCTGGTGGCTGGGGGGTGGGGGTGATGGGAGGCATGAGTGGGGGCCTGGTGGAGGCTGTCCCTGGTGGCTGGGGGGTGGGGGTGATGGGAGACATGAGTGAGGGCCTGGTGGAGGCTGCCCCTGGTGGCTGGGGGTGGGGGTGATGGGAGACATGAGTGGGGGCCTGGTGGAGGCTGCCCCTGGTGGCTGGAGGGTGGGGGTGCAGGGGGACATGTTTGGGAGCCTGGTGGAGGCTGCCCCTGCACTGCTGGGGGGTGGGGGTGATGGGAGACATGAGTGGGGGCCTGGTGGACGCTGCCCCTGGTGGCTGGGGGGTGGGGGTGGTGGTAGACATGAGTTGGGGGCCTGGTGGAGGCTGCCCCTGCACTGCTGGGGGTTGGGGGTGGTTGTAGACATGGGTGGGGGCCTGGTGGAGGCTGCCCCTGGTGGCTGGGGGGTGGGGGTGATAGGGGACATGAGTGGGGGACTGGTGGAGGCTGCCCCTGCACTGCTGGGGGGTGGGGGTGGTGGTAGACATGAGTGGGGGCCTGGTGGAGGATGCCCCTGCACTGCTGGGGGGTGGGGGTGGTGGTAGACATGGGTGGGGGCCTGGTGGAGGCTGCCCCTGGTGGCTGAGGGGTGGGGGTGATGGGAGACATGAGTGGGGCCTGGTGGAGGCTGCCCCTGGTGGCTGGGGGGTGGGGGTGATGGGAGACATGAGTGGGGGCCTGGTGGAGGCTGCCCCTGGTGGCTGGGGGTGGGGGTGATGGGAGACATGAGTGGGGGCCTCGTGGAGGCTGTCCCTGGTGGCTGGGGGGTGGGGGTGCAGGGGGACATGTGTGGGAGCCTGGTGGAGGCTGCCCCTGCACTGCTGGGGGGTGGGGGTGATGGGAGACATGAGTGGGGGCCTGGTGGACGCTGCCCCTGGTGGCTGGGGGGTGGGGGTGGTGGTAGACATGAGTGGGGGCCTGGTGGAGGCTGCCCCTGCACTGCTGGGGGTGGGGGTGGTGGTAGACATGGGTGGGGGCCTGGTGGAGGCTGCCCCTGGTGGCTGGGTGGTGGGGGTGATAGGGGACATGAGTAGGGGCCTGGTGGAGGCTGCCCCTGCACTGCTGGGGGGTGGGGGTGGTGGGAGACATGAGTGGGGGCCTGGTGGAGGCTGCCCCTGGTGGCTGGGGGTGGGGGTGATGGGAGACATGTGTTGGTGATCAGTAGTGCAAGGTGACATGTGGGTTGGCTGGTGGGCATGGCCATGGTGGATGGGTTGCCTGTGGGACATGAGCAGGGGTGCAGGGTACTACCCTGTGGTGTGGTCTGCCTGCAGGGGCCGTGGAGGGTGTAGAGGGAACACCTGGGAGGACCCACATGGCCAAATCACGTGTAGCATTCCCCGGCACCACCAAAATACACGTACCCTGCTGAAATCGCGTGTGAATCTTCCCGCGCACCTTGGAATACACGTACCCAGGCCAATCGCATGTGGAACTTCCCGCGCACCCCAAAGTACACGTACCCAGGCCAATCGCGTGTGGAACTTCCCGCGCACCCCGTAGTACACGTACCCAGGCTAATCGCGTGTGGAACTTCCCACGCACCCCGAAGTAGACGTACCCAGGCCAATCGCGTGTGGAACTTCCCGCGCACCCAGGAACACGCGCACACACTATTTTTCACACAGCGGGTGTCCGTGTTTGTCGGTGCCCCTTTGCACCTCATTTGTCCTAGAGGGCCACTGTATGGCCCATTCATCATGGCTGTATATGGGTGCTTTTTGTTAGCGCACATTTTGGCGCACATTTTTTTCAGTCGCAGGGGCGCTACCGCCTGCTTTCTTATGGCATACTTGTTTGGCACTGTGCGCGTCTTTGACCGTGCACTGGTTTGCCCTATTCGATTCCATGAATATGGGTTGTAGGCGAGTGTGTGGGCGTTCCGCGCACTTGCCTCCTGTACTTCCCCCGTGACACCCATATTTTCACGCGTTGTTCCCCAATCCGAGTGTTACACCCCGTGTTCCGCCTACTTTTGTGATGTGCGCCGCACTATGTGCGATTTCGCAGTGGCCGTGGCGCACGCTGTTGGATGACCTGTGCGCCGGCGTGCGCGGCGCACATTTTTAGCGCCCATCCAATGTTTTTCTCGCGCACGGACTTCCATTAATCGATGTGCGCTGGTTTCCCTGCGATTTTCGCACTTGACCTGCGATTCGCACGTTTTGGCACCTCTGCGCGGGAATTTTCGGCGCACATTATTTCCATGAATCGACCCCATAGTGTGTTTTGCTACTTCCTATCAGACAATTAAGGGTTAAGGGGGTTCCTGGGCTTATGTTCTTTAATAAAGCCACTGTTAAGGCACAAGTGATCTCAAGTGATTACCTCGTAGTTATTGAGAGTGTGGTGTGGTAATACCATATATACATTTTATTATTTGTGGTCAATCCTTGCAATCAGCTATTCTATATAAGTCTAATTTTAGGAGGAAATGTATTGTTGCTATGTTTAACTATATGTGGTTTGCATTGAATATCACAGACCACATTTGCTTGGGAGATAATAGTCTAAATTCATGGAAAAATGTATGAAAATGTTCTTTCCTCGCAGTGGCTAAGCTTGTACTTTCAACCAATAGATGTTCTAAAGTTTCGATCGAAGAATTGGAACCACAAAATCTACAGGAATTGTGGTGAGCCAGATGTTTTGACTGCAAAGCTAGAAGAGACTTAAAGGGGCCATAGATCAAAGCACAGTCATATAAGATTATTATGATATTTATGATCTGGGCATTTCAAAAGATATTTGGGAATTTTCTGTAATTGCTTCATTTTAAAATTACCATTTTTGAATGCCTTGTATTTGTTACATTTGTCCCATAGTAGACCCCAGTCCATTGACACAATTTCTTTTTTGTTCGATCAGGGTTATGTATGAGTACATTTTTATCTATGGACAAAATGTGGTTGTTCCTAAAGATTTAGGAACTCCTGTCCCCTGCACAGTGTCTAGTATCTGTGGAGCAGATCAGTAATTTGGTGGTTTTTGTATAACCAATTTCATAACATATAATACAATCTCTAGTTCAGTTGAAGGAGCAGTGAAAGTAAATACCCAGCTCACAAGATTTATATAAAAAACAATCAAAGTATTTATTGTACAATATTTTTAGGCCCGACGTGTTTCGAGTATACACTCTTCTTCAGGGGCAAAATCATATTTCACAAATTTCTAGAAAAGATAGAGAAAGTTACATCTTAGTATATCTGCATATATAATTCCATTAATTATAAGCATTACATATTTGTTACCAACATTCGTCATTTTATACACATACAATGATCCATGTCAAATGCAAGAAATAACTCAATTTATGTCAAGTATGCCCACCAAGTGTGGTAATTCTAGTTGATACAGTCAGCTATTATTAAGGTGGAATGACTTGTAAGAGGGTGGTCAAATAACCTTCTAACCAATCGTCTCTGAAGTAGGAAAAAACCTAATCAATTTTAGGGTTCCTAAGAGAACAGAAATAGGCTATGGAATTGTCCTAGAAAAAGTTAATAAATGTCACTTACCAACTATGGTGCAAACATAGTTGCAGTAGGGTAATAAGTGGTTCAATAGGAGAAATCACTCGTCTCCACGCTAAATAAATAATAACAAATAATACAAAATTTAAATAAGACAGACCGAGTGAGTAAGTGTTGTAGTAAAAGTAGGAAAAAGACAAGTCTACACTTACATCTGGTTCTAAAAAAGTCCCTGAGGACGGTTGGTTGGAGAGGAGAAGAGTTCTCTCAATAGGTATTGTGGACGATTCTTGTCCGATTATCTGCAGAAGGTAAATAGAAATTAGATATAAAGACCAGAGAAGGAAGAAAACAGGCCGGCAAGTATGCAGACAGCATACATACAACTTACTTGATCAGTTTCAGAATCTCCGGTGAAGGAACCATGGTGGACCGCATCCCGCGTATGGAGGATGTGGCTCACTCATGGTGTACCTTCTTAAATACCTTAATTTAGGGTGACGTGTGATGGGACATGAGCGGCGTAAGAAAACCGCCCGCGCATGCGTGCCAAATGAGGTACGAGATGATAGGTACACGTCATCGATCTGATGACATGGCAACGCCAGCGTCAGAAGAACATGTAAACAGTATAACCGCGCATGCGCGGATCTGATTGTTGGTTGATTAGACGCAAGGAAATGTGAAAGCATGTAAAAAAATAGAATCAAGGAAATGAATTCGTAGGAAAGTATTCACCAAAAAAATTCAAAACACTAAAGAGATGTCACCACGTGTAAAAATATAATCAAGAGTATAACGAGGACCGAGCCTTACACTATAGTCGTATTAAAGTGCAGAGGATCTATCTGTCCTCTATACGTCTGTTAGTCAAAAATAGAGGTCTATCTCAAAGGAACTCAAGGGGGTGCACAATCTTATTGCCCAACTTAAACACAATTGTACAACTTTTACAAAACATATAATAGACATAGAGAATACATCTTCTATTGGTCCAATCTTAACATATTTTTCAAAAATACATCCAACCATATGAGGTATACATTTAACACAGCATTTTCCAAAACCTTGTTGCAAACATAGGAAGTACAATTTTTTCAAGCAAATGAAGTAGCTGAAAGACTGCTACATCTGTGTGGGCACAGACCAATTTTGACAAATGCTATTTCAGAGAAATTGTTTCTAAATACCAGAGCACATGTAAATACAGAGAGCCAACTGTAATCATGTAGAGCTAACTTCTGACATGCAATGGACAAAGGTGGAAAATAGTTTCAGACTATGGAATCATGTCATTAGATGGAGGGTGTCTGCTTCATAAGTACGGGCCCAGATAGTACTCCTCATTCATACCGAGGGGGGGTGAGTGAGTCAAGGCTATGTATCCAAAAAGGTTCTCTCTGAGATAGTAGTTTTTGTAGGTCACCTCCTCTAGGAAGTGGATGTATTACCTCCAGTATCACCACTCTCATTTGTGCCACTGTGTGTTGGTGGTCTCTAAAGTGTCTGTATACTGGGGATTTGATATTCTTGGTGCGAATATTAGATTTGTGCTCTGTCCATTGTTCCTTAGACTTTCTGGTAGATTTCCCAACGTAGTATTTCCCACAGGGACAGCTCAGAGCGTAAATTACATTTTTGGAATCTCAAGTTGCAAATTGTCTCAATGGAATTTTCTTCCCAGTATTGCCATGTCGGATATGGTCTCCTTTTATCACATTGGAACAATTTTGGCAATTGAGGCACGGCTAAGTATCTTTTTTCGGTTTGGACATGAAGGTTTGATTATTTGGTTTGCGTTTTTTCCGCTTTGATCAATTTGTCACAAATGTTTTTGCCCCTCTTGTATGCCAGCATCGGGGGTTCTGGAAAAAGGCGGTTCAGTTGTGGGCTGTTTTGATTACGTCCCAGTTTTTGTGTATAATCCGTTTTATCTGGAAACTCTGACTAGAGTACTTCAATTAATGAATCAGATTCCTTTTCTCATTTTTGATCTTCAGATCTAGTAGGTCTTCGTGACTTTGTGCTTCCGTTCTGAGTATGGCTTTGTTGATCAGATCCTCTGGAAAACATCTATCTTTAAATCTAAACTTCATAGTAGTGTATTCTTCCTGTAGTCTGTCCAATTCTGATGTAATTCTCTTAACCCTGAGAAGTTGGCTGTAGGGTACATTTTCTTTTAAATGTTTAGGATGGAAGCTTTGGAAATGTAGGGTACTGTTCACATCAGTTGGTTTCCTATAAATCTGAGTTTTAAGGCCTGTACTGGTTATTTCAATTGTGACATCAAGGAAATGAACGCTTGGTTTGCCAATGTCCATTGTAAACTGAATTCTTTCATTACAGTTGTTAAGATATTCCCAAAATGTTAGAAGTTCTTGCTCAGTACCTCTCCAAATTCCAAAGATGTCGTCAATATATCTATACCAACTTTTGATCTTGTCTTTCCACAATGGTTTATTAAGAACACGAGTGCACTCAAATAAATACATTAATATGTTAGCGTAGGAGGGTGCGATTGATGAACCCATAAAGGTACCTGAATTTTGTAAAAAGAATTGTCAGTTGAATCTGAAATAGTTGTTGAAAAGGATGATGTTAATGAGTTCTATTGCCAATACTTTGTGAATATTGATTTCTCCATGTTTTAATAAGAACCATTCCAATGCTTCAATACCTTGGTTGTGCGGAATTGAGGTATATAAGCTACTTACATCCATTGTGAATAGTAGATTGGGTTCGTCCATGTTCAGGTTTTTGATATTTTGTAAGGAGTGAGTAGTGTCCTTCAAATAAGTTTCGGTTTTTTGAATCAAAGGTTGAAGTGCGGTGTCAAGATATACTGCCAGGGGATGAAAAACGCTATCTATTCCAGCAACGATCGGTCTGAGGGGAGGGTCCGTTTTTTTTCATGAATTTTTGGAAGGCCGTAAAAGACTGGTGTCATTGGGTTATTATTAATCAAAAAATTACTCGTGTTTTCAGATATCCAGTCCAACTCTTCCACTTTGGAAATAGTTTTCTTGATGATTTCTTTGATTTTACTAATAGGATCATGATCTAGTTTAAGATAGGTGTCTTGAACTGATAATAATTTCAAACAACCTTCATTGTATGATGTGGTATCCATAATCACCAATGCGCCTCCTTTATCAGCTTTTTTAATAGCGATACTATTATCCTCTGCTAGGTCCTTAATGATTTTAAGCTGATGTTTCTTGATGTTTTGTTTACTGGAAGAGCTGTATTTAAGGCATTTAAGGGCTCTTGTAGTCTTGGTTTTAAATAGATTTACTAGTGGGTGATTGATTTGAGGATGGAAGTGGCTTTTGTCTTTCATTTCAAGATAAGGAAATTTTTCTTTTTCCCTTGTTTCTGTCGTAAAGTTATCAAAAAAGATTTTTAACTCCATTTTTCGAACTAACTTGAAAAGATTGACTTCTTCTTCGAACAAACTCGTATTGTTAGTAGGTATGAAGCATATCCCTAAATTGAGGGTATTCAGTTGGGATTGTGAGAGTGGTTTTGAAGAGATGTTCACTATTATAGGATCCTTCAATGCTTGTTCTTCTGACGGGGTTTTCTTTTTCCCTCGTCTGGCTTTTCTCCTCCTCCTAAAAAACTTTCAGGTGTTGGTGTCGGTACGACCGCTGTAGGTGGAACAGTTCTTTGACCTTCAATTGGTGTAGATATTGGCAATGTGGTGCCGCTGGTTGATGGAGTTTCCTCGATCTCTCCACTGGTCACCTCACTACTATCCGTATTGTTGTTAGTTGGTCGTGGTTTAGGTTGTCTTGGGGTTAAGTTAGCTTGTTTACTATTATAAAATTCCTGCCAGGAATAAGCAATGTCACGGGCGTGATCAAGAGCGTTGCGCCTAAATTTCCTTATTTTTCGCTGTTCAATTTCCTTCTTATAATTGTCCAATTCGTTGTTAGTGTCTTCCAATATGGTCTGTAGTTCTGCCGCTGTTTTGAGTTTGGATAATTGAGAGGAGACCTCTTCAATTTCTTGATTAATCTGTGCTAAGGACATAGATAATTCCTCAATTGTAAGTAAAATAAGGTCAAGCGAGCATTAGTTCAACAAGGTTTTGGAAAATGCTTTGTTAAATGTATACCTCATATGGTTGGATGTATTTTTGAAAAATTGTTTGCGAAGAGACTAAACCTAATTCAAATCAAATTATTTGAATAGGGATACTTTTTGGAAGCAATAATAATTTCTTCCAAGAAATGCCTTCTAAGTAGTCCCAGTTTGGGTGATTATCTGGAAGTTTCGCTTGGGCTCAATAGGTAACTACAGGGACAACTTCCTGTTTGTAATTGGTTATAATTGGTTTGCATGAAAATGTACCATAATTGCATTGAATTAATTTCACTTGAGATGTTAAACTTTCCATTTTAATTTGAATTCTTTTTTATATGGAGTATCACATACGTTATCAATAATATTTTGCCCCAAGGCGCAAAAGTCATGAATTATATCTAAATTTTGATTACATATGGACCATTTAAAGTTAAGCTTTTTTTCCACATTGGCCGATAATAAGATTAGACTGGTAGATTTCTTGTATTAATGTTCAAAGAGTTTGCTACTCCATAGGTTTGTAGCACACTTAGCTTTCTCTGCAGACCTATCAGGGTCTGATCAAGGATGACCAGATCATCTGTGAAGAGGATCCAATAAACTAGGGATTCACCAAGTTTAGGCGGAAAATATCTCGTTTCTTCCAGGGCAATGTTTAAGTTACTGATATAAAAATTAAATAACAATACAGCCTTGTTTCAGGACTCAGTGGGTAGGAATATGCTCGAATAGTAGACCTTATTGATTCAGTTTTACCTGAAAAGAGGAGTTGGATTAAAATGGGTGAATTGAGTCTAGAATAAAGGTCGGGCATCCTGATGTCTTTAGCTTTGCCATAGTAGCTCTCTTGATATGGAATCAAAAGCCTGTTTAACATCTATAAATGCTAAATACATCGACTGCTTAGTTGTAAATACTAGTTTTTTTAATATCAGAAGTGCCAAGGACGAGTAGACTTCAATAATAGCCCGGCACTTAAGAGGTTAAGAAATTGACAGTTGTGCCCAGACCAGCCACAAAACCTGATTGATAGGTGTCTATTTTGGATGTTCCTTTTAGCCACTTGAGTAGTTCTTTCAATATCAAACAGGTAAAGATTTTGCCTGAAATACCAAGCAAGGCTTTTGTCCGGTAATTCTGTCAATATTTTCAATTGCCCTTCTTGAATATAGGAATGATGATTGAGGATTTCTGGGAATTTGGAATTTGACCAGTTTGTATAATTATTTGAAACATTAAATATGCGCCCATGAGTTGGAGTGGGCTTTTACAGTGATATTCGATAACCCATTTGGACCTGGAGCTCGGGACGAGCTCAATCTGTATATTTGTATCAGAATATCATGATGCTCGAATGCCAAATATTGCAGGTCATTGGTGCCGATTTATGGCTTGTGAATGGGTTCTACTACGCTAGCAAAAATCATTGCAAAGTGGGTCGTCCACGTTTGAGCACTGGTTGCATTAAGTAGGAATGAGGCTGATGCATTGTTAGATCCGTCCTTTAATAGTCTCCATATTTCAGCACTCGATTTAGAAGTTATAGCGGATAGTATGCATTCTCCTCCTAACTGGAGTTTTAGTACTTTATGGTGTTTAAGACGATTTTTGTAATTTGTGTGAATTTTGGTTATTTTATTTGGGGCGTTAATGGAGCTATTTTATTTAATTCGGTTCATGGTTTTTTCTTAGTGCCTTTCATGGTTTGTACTACCGGATGGTATACGTGTCTGTGCATAATTCGCTGGCGAGCAGCCTTTTGCGCTGGTTGCTCAAAGCAGTGTAGAGTTTCAGTGTATGATAAATTCTTAGCGATATTTGGTGCATCCAGTTCATTTTGCAATTGCTCTGATAGTTTCTTGAGCTTTGAGTTATTCCATCTAATTTTCTTCCTCCCTTCTCCAAGCTCAAATCAAGGTTTTTAATACTCGTGAGGTTTCTGTTGCATTTGGATCAAAGTAATTCCCAGAATTCTATGATCACTATTCAGTGTGGGGATGATATTGAAATTGTGTACATTATTGACTGTATAGAGATAAAAACATAATCCAAAATGGCGGATGAAGTGTCTACGCCATGTTGGATTTCGGGGATTATCACCTTCAATCGTGAGATTTAGTATCATAAATCTCCTTTCACTCATGAGTCTCGTCCAGCGTGCCGCTCAACTAGATAGCTTGCTAGCTTTGAGGCTAATGCATCTTATATTAAGATCGCCAACAATTAGATGGACTCATTTTTGGGTTTGTTTCAATCAGATCCAACCTGTTGTTCACTAGTTCAAAGAAGGAATCATAACCTACTATAACTGGATTCCAGTATAAGTTCAGAATGGCTGTATGAGTGCCAAGAAGGCTCAATGTGTTTGACGAGGATAGTCTTGTCAATTGTATACAAGGGTGGGGAGAGGCCCACGGCATTAGGCTGCTTCCTACATTTAATTTTACTGCCGTTAGTAAACCCACAGAGGGTCTTCCTTTCATGTGGGAAATAGCAGGAATCAAGCAAATCTCATAGCCTGGCCAAGTGGGTTCAATCGATATCCTCGTTTCCTGTAAAGCTACAATATGGATAGGGGATTTTTGTTGTTGTGTCTCATCAAATGTTTGACCCCTCTTGTGTTCCACACAGCCATCTTGATATTGCAAGGCATATAATTATGTTGTCCAGTGGTGTCATTAATAGCTTTTGTTAGCCAAGACCATGTTGAATCCCTAGAGTTCTGATGTGTCACTTTGAAGGACGCTTCTCAATGTAATTGGCCCTGATTGCCTTGGCAGTTGATACAGAGGGCTTAAAATTTATTTGGGTGTTAGGAATTAGTTGTCAATGTCCTAGAGTTGATCGATTTACTCAGGTTATAATCTGTCCTTGCTTTGTTTATGTCTAGTTTGACCCCAAAGTGCCTTTGTTTGTCTTTTGTATTCCAGATTAATTCTTTGATGATTTGTGATGGAACAGTTAGAGCACCTGTATCCATCTTTCCATTATTAATACATTGAATGTATTGAATATCTTGAGAGCGAATTGATTTTAGGGTGGATATAGACATGAACACAGTAATGATTGTTGTTCTGTTTGGGAAAGGATCTCCTCTTTGCCTATCTGCATTGTTAAAATTAGAACATCTGATTGTTTGATAGGCCAATTTTTAGAGTCACTTTCATTTTCAGTGTCTTTATCCACAGGGGTTAGAAATTGATCTTTTATAAGCACCTGCCTTTTTGGACTTGAATGACATTCCTGTCTTTGATAGGAATGCAAGCTTGAGTTCTCTTATAAAAAGAGAGCATTCTGTTGCTTAAACTGAGGCTTGCATGTGTTCTCTTTTTTTGTTCTAGAGTCAAGAACTCGCAATCCTCAGAATCATGAAGGTCCTCACTATTGTGATTCTTATATATGGCATGGGTTATATTTGCGAGATCTGCAGGGCAAGCAGATTCTTGCATTATTCTCTGTGGGGGTAAAGCGGATGTAGAATAAGTGGATAGATTATTTAATTCTTCATCATCTATTGAAGGACACCTATTTGTAGCAGATGGTATGCGCTCACATAAGTTGGATGGTGGAGTCATTTCTTGGGGCATTATTATATCAGTTGTCGGATCATTGATAAGAATTTGGCCAGTTTTGAGTCAGGTAATAGTACTCTTAGGTCGAGTTGAAGTAGTTAAATTATCTATGAATTTATTTTAATGTACTGTTGTTGATTTAGTGGCAGTTGGTACATTTGTTTTGCATTACCAGCCCATTTCATTTTTTTCCTTCATTTTTGGGGATGAATACCTCATATACTGATTCTTGCAGAACTTGCGCCTCAACTACGTCCGGCTTGTTCGAGGGAAATGTAGTTAGAGGCTTGGGGGACATATGAATCTGCTCCACGATCTCCCATACCTCAGTAGTCTGTGAAGCCACCTCGGTAGCTAACCTGGGATGCTGAATCAATTCCAATTTCTCACATGTAATCACTAGTTTAGCCATAGCTAGTTGGACATTTTTCAATTCGGAGGCTACCCAATCCACTTTTGCCGATACTAAGTTAAGTAGATTTGTCTGTACATCATTTTTTTAATCTAAGATTTCAAAGATTTTTGGCAGGTCATATATTCTATTATTCATAGCATTGAAAGTGCTTTCATAGAGTGAGCTTGGAGGTTGTTTCAGCCCAAAAGAGGGTCGCAGGTTGGGTTTTACAAAAGACATAGGTGATGAGACCGAGGAATTGAAGGTCGAGTTAGATGAATCCAGGTATCGAACTGGAGAGTGGGGTAGATTTAGAGGTCAATTATTTGGAACTTGGTCTAGTTGGTTTTCACAAATTGTGCCATCAATGTTGGGAATATTGACACTGGGTCGTGATCTATCATCTGACTTTAAAGGTTCGCTTGCAGCCTTATCCAATGGCTGAATGCTTGTTTGAAATGTAGTTAATTCATTTGCAGTTTTTTTGGCCGCCTGAGAATACTATAATGGCAATTGGGAGTTATCCGTTGAATGAATTATGGTCTCAATTGTTTTTGGAACTGGGAAGGTAAAAATATCTAGAATATTTGCCAGTGTGTCCTTTGATACATATTCTTTATTTAGGCTTGGTTTGGTGGGCACCGCCAACAATTCGGCATGATGTGATGGGCGCAACCAGTGGAGATTTGCATAATGTTTTCAGATAGTAGTCCATTGAATGGTTTGAGATGGTTGCACGTAAATGGGTTTGACACCTGCTTTGACAAGGAAACTGTTGCTTTCTGGGAATTGAGAAACCACAGTTGTCAGATATCCGTTGTTAACAATTTGGAGCATTTTTTAAAATAATTTTCACAGTTTTTAGTGTTGTTATTTTTTTAACTTGATCTTGCATGAGCTTTGGATCTTAGATTGTTTCTGTGAGGAGAGCAGCCGTTAATTTGTGTGCATGTTTCAGCATCATTGATTTTAAATTATATACTGGCATGCAGATTTTAAGAATAGGCTTGTGCTCAGTTTACTTGTGCTTTCTGCTAGCTGCACATCTAAACAGCTCAACAGCACTCGCCTCGCACTCCGATGATATGCGTGTAGTTGATTTTGTAGTCTATCTGGGATGGGGGAATGGCTAACGTTTAGCTGCAAAGATAGAAATAAGGGGCTTTAACAATTGAAGCTCTGCAGTGGCTTATAGCTAAGTAACAAGCAATAGTATGAGCATACCACAGTCCTAAATGGGTAAACCCAAAAGAGATGCTGTAATTACACACTGGGTAACATGCCACGGGTAAAAGTAAAGGTACCTCCAACCAGGATCAGCTCAACAGCACTCACCTCGCACTCCCATGATGCGTGCGCGATATGTGCGCATGCAGATGAATTTGTATTGTTTCCGTGATGGGGGGAGTGACCAACTTTTAGCACAGTCCTGAATGGGTAAGTCCAAAAGAGATGCTGTAATTCCTCACTGGGTAACACACCACAGGTAAATGTAAAGGTGCCTCTGACAAGGATCAGCTCAACAGCACTCACCTCGCACTCCCACGATTATCTATTGTAGTCAATTATTAGCCTCACTATTAACAAAGTCAGTTAACATGGCAGTCTCGGGTCCACTAAACAAAGATACAAACTATGCTGCGGTGGTGCTGTGATTCTTAACCATTTAGGAAATCGCAGTTCCTGTATTACAGTTGTCTAAAACACTGCTGTACCTGTCGGAGGGATCACCTTTACCAGAGGCCAGTGCCCCACTAGAAGCAGCAACATCCCAGACTGGAAATAAAGAACTTGAAAAGGCAAAAACGAGGTATTTTCCTGCTATTCACCCTATCTCTGGAACGAATTAACAATGCTGGTAAGTCTGTATCTATCCATCCTACACTTCAGGAGGGACCTGAAGAACCTACTCTTTAAAGAGAATCTCGCCCACTCAACCCTTTCACTCCCTCCCATGGAGCTCTGCACTTCCCTGCTTCTCAACCCTGTCAAAGCTCCTAAACTATCCTTGAGAGCTACTTGTAACCCATTTAGCGCATGCCGTAAGTACAGCGCTACATTGTTTCCCATCTAGGCTTGCACTTTATAAATCCAATATGTACAGATTGACATTAAGCAAACGAGAAACACCAACCTGCATGTGTGGGTAAATTTCCTTTGCAAGAAATACCAAACACAATACCTGGATCTTGTTTGCCAGGGATTTTACATGTGCAACTTCTTGCAAAAATCTGGAGTCAGATGCCCCTGTTCCTTGCTAACCAAGCTCCCCATATCAGTATAGTAAATATGAACACAATATGCAAATATAATTGAGTTAGCAATGGGAAATAGAAATGTATGGCATGTATCTGCACAGGGTCCACAAGGATATCAGCACATTTGGCAGGAGTTCAAAAATAGTTTGATGAAAGAAAATATCCCAAGGTGGCAGGCCTGTGGCAAAACATAGCCAATGTTTGTTCAAGTGGGATACTTTTGATTTTTGATACAGAAAACGGATAACGTTTATAATTGTTTTCTGCCTGCGATGACAGACACATGTCAAATAAGCAAGTTGAACTCTGGATCTCCGCAGTGAAGCTGTACCAGATAAGGAAAGGTTTAGGTACTGAAAAGCACCTTGATGAATAAGTGCATGTCAACCTTTTAATGAAGATTTGCAAAATACATGTGGTCATACGTCCCCTCTTTGGTGAAGTGAAATAACACCAGAATTGGAGCAAACCAAATGTGCTCTGTCTAACGCTTTGGCTATCCAGTAAGCCCAGGTGAAAATCATCTTGGATATTTAAGGCACATATATTGGTAAGCATCGAGATTCACATCAATACTGTTCATCCAGAAATTGCTAATAGTAAGAGGCAGAAAAAACAGGCCTTTATCTCCATGAGCTGAGTATGTTGCTATACGGGTTGGGGTGCATACATGCGCGAATCCCCAACAACTCATGCCTATGTATTTTATATTAAGTGTACAGAGGTCAGAACGGGCTAACGAATCCACCAACATTGTATACTCCTTTTTGATTTTCACAAAGATCATCAAATTATCGCTACCGAAATTGTTTGTATGATATTTTGTCCCGTACATATTCATTGTGAATATCCTCAACATCAGATTGAATGTTACTATTTGAGGGAGTAGAAACCCTGGCCATATTAGTTTTGTGTTTTCAGACATGTGCTAATAGGATTGGGTTAGTTTCTTTGATGGAACATGCAGGGTTATTCTTAGTTTGACAAATCCTCAGAACACTTCAGAAATTCTAAGTTCATGACAGTTACAGGTTGATGAAAGCTCCTTCTAACAGTGAGGGGGAAAGGTCCCAGGCTTTCCTGCCTGCACCAGGTGTCTGTTCCAAGGTATCATGAAGAGTGTCTACTCATATATCCCCTCAAAAGTAGTGATTTTAAAAGACACATTACATAGAATGATGTAGTCACAACCAACTCCTTCACCATCTGGTTCCAACTGTCTTTATAGGAATCTTGACAGCATATTCCAGAAGGCTACAGCTAGGATTCTGCTATCACTGAACAATACCTTAACTTGACACGTCTAAACAATCGGTATTACTAGATATTGCCTACAGACTAAGATACTACAGAGGGGTCATTGTTTGCCAATCAAGTGGCAGTCTGTACCAAATAGTAATCAAAATTAACTATGTTTTAGGCTGGCAAAAAAAATGCCTTGTATGGATCTATGTTCTCCTGGTAATCTTCCTACCACATCACCATATATGTAATCTCTGTCCATGTGGCCTTGTCATGTCTACATGAGAGCACTTGCCACCTTCAAGGAGTCATTCACAATACTCTACCAGCTACTCATAACCACACCCACATTTTGATTTTTCGAAACACTTATGGTCACTGGGGAGGCAATGGTGTGCGCTAATTATGTAAGATCCAAGATCACTTTATGCATTCATTGGAGCAAATCAGACATTCTTTTTATGTGGTGCTGTGCAACATTGTGCACCCAGGGTTACCAAAGACTAAACTAAAATAACTACAATTGAGGCAGAACTGGTCATCCAATCCAGTGTTCTGTCTGAATATACAGGACCGCAACACTGCTCTCTCAGTTACTTTCAATAGCTGCAATCGAGCAAAGAGCCAACTTAAAAGGTCTTTGCACTGTCCAACCAACCACTTGTAAAGTTACACCCATTGAGCTCCTTAAAATCCCAGCTCTGTCACAAGGAGAATTGCAACCTCTTCATTCGACCCCTCAAAACTCAACTGTTCCCCCATGCATTTTAAGCAATCACGCCTTGCGTTCCCCACCTCTTACTGCGCCATCACTCATACCAACATCCCCCCTTTCCCTTTCAGTAAGCCCCGGCATCTCCTCCTGACCACTGCCCTTCTGTCTCCCACACTCTGAAGCAATCTCCATATTGGATGGGCCCTCTACAAACAACCATGAAAAATATGCAGAACCACCCAATTACCAATTTCCCTAAGAGCCCCATTTGTGGTATTACATATTTTGATGAATGGCATAATCGTTCAAATCTCCATACAAACTGAAGCAGAAAAGGTGCGTGTCGGATTTTTCAAAAGAATCCTTTGTAAAAGAACTGATTTCATGCATCCTACATTTAGTGAAGAAATGTGACACAGGGACTGGAAGTAAATGTGATAGTACTATTTTTGCCAATGATAGGTATAGATAATTTTATCTTCTTACACATTAATGTTAGCTTAATGTAAAACCTTACAAAACTGGGATTCTTCATTTTTTATGTTAAAATGTGCAAAGGTGTATCTTTGTATTCCAGCTTCTACATTCAGGGTCATACATATAGGGGGTGAACCCAATGAACATATGTCCTAGGACTATCGAGTGCAGCTATACCTGCCTTATGTAGGTTAGCATAAGGGTTCGCACCCCACTGCAATGTAAGTCAGATTTGTATTTCCTTAATATGCACCCCCTAATTCAGAGGTCTGCAACCTGCAGCTCTCGAGAGGGCTAATCGAAGTCGCAGTCCTAAACATCTGGAGATCCAAAGGTTGCAGACCCCTGCCCTAATGAATATATAGGTGTGTGTCAGATCTACCCCCTTATCTCCTTTGCTATGTATGATCCCTCACTCAAAAGTTGTCACTCACATACCTGTTTTTGACAAATGGGGAATGGGTTCTGTGCCTTATCATTGTGATAGGGTGCTTCTAAAGGTGGGATCATGCCTGATTTGCATATGGTCTTTCCCCTTTTGTAATGGCTTGGCAGGCAAAGACCAATGGTCTGGAGGGTTGCACAGAGCAGTGCTTAAGATTAATTCTGAACCTTCCAGCCATCTCCTCTGTTTTGCTTAGTCGCCCCGAGTGGGACAGGTGCCCAGACGTGGGTCCTGTGTATTCTGGGCCTATTGACCCATGGTTCTCACTAATGAAGCCCAATGAGACTGAAGCGTGTCTGGGTATGCGTATGGTCTCGTGCAGAAGGGAGGTGGCAAAGCAGTTTGGGCTGGAGTGCCCTTCTTGGGGTGGGACCAAGCCTGATTTAGATATGGTCTTTCCACTTTTGTAATAGATTGGCAGGCAAAGAACGTTGGTTTGGAGGGTTGTAGAGTTTAAGATGAATTCTAAACCTTCCAGCCATCTCCTCTGTTTTGCTTAGTCGCCCCGAGAGGGACGGGTATGCCCAGACATGGGTCTCGTGTATTCTGGCCTTAGGGACCCATGCTTCTCACTAATGAAGCCCAATGAGATTGAAGCATGTCTGGGTATGCGTATGGTCTCGTGCAGAAGGGAGGTGGCCAAGCAGTTTGGGCTGGACTGCCCTTCTTGGGGGTGGACCAAGCCTGATTTACATATGGTCTTTCCACTTTTGTAGTGGCTAGGCATGCGAAGAACGATGGTCTGGAGGGTTGTAGAGTTTAAGATGAATTCTAAACCTTCCAGACATCACCTATTTTGTTTTGGCAGGATCATGTGTGTCACGGATTTCCCCCTTTCTCACCCGAATTCGATCTTTGCAGGAATTCTTGGATGGAGCCTTCTTGCGTACGGATCGGGTTGTGTACAAGCCCACGCGAGCCTCTTCTGGTTCCAGCGTGCGTTCGGCGTGCAGGGGTACTTTGAGTCTCCAGGAAGTCCAGGAAACGAGGTAGGTGTACTCGGAGGCGGTACACGAGATCCGGGAATCAAGGCAGAGTAAGGAGGGAGGAAGGGAAGAGGGGGAGATCGAGGGTCCGGGAACCAGGAAACAAGAGATTAGTTACAGCGAACTACAGAGCACACGTCTAGCCACTGCAAGTGGTAGCGTTGAGATGCGCAGGTCCGCGGGGGCGTGGTCTCTTTATAGAATGAGCTACATCTGACTTGGAGGCTGGTGGAGAGCGTACCACATTAGACGGCCATGTTGGAAGTACCAAGGAGTGCAAGCCCCGTTGTGACAGAGACCAGGAAGTCCAAAAGTGACGCGTTCTATGGATCATGACAGCATGCCTCCTCCGAAAACCTGTCCCACCAGGTTTGCCCGGGTGTATGAGATGCTACCTTCTGAGCAATCGAAGGGTGTTCAGATTTGAAAATGGTTCCCAGGTTCATTCACTAGGAGGATATCCTTTCCACTCAACCAGGAATTGAAGTTGACACCGTTTATACCTGGAATCGCATATTCTGGATACTTCATATTCCATCTGGTCGTCCACAACCACAGGGTTTGGCCTGAAGGACTTCCGGGAGGACTGGATGTAAGGTTTTAATAAAGAAGTGTGAAAAACTGGATGAATCTTCTTCCAGGAGTCTGGCAATTTGAGCCGGAATGTCACTGGGTTTATGATTTCCTTTATGGAAAAAGGGCCATAGTATCGGGGAGCCAGTTTGTTTGGTCATAAATGTCGAGGCAGTAGTTTCGAGGACAGCCAGATCTCATCACCGACTGCATAAGATGGTCCTGGTCTTCTTTTGGAGTCCGCATAACGCTTGGTGTGAGTTTGGGCCTTTTCTAAGTGTTCTTTGGCTTCCTTGTGTACGTTGATGAGAGTTTCAATCCAGGAGTCGACTGTTGGTACTGGTGTGGGATCTGGGAGAATGGAAGGTAGAACTGAAGGGTGGAATCCCTGACTGCAAAAAAAGGGCTGGTCTTGACTGCCGAGTGATCAGAATTGTTGTAGGCGAATTCAGCCACAGGTATTAAGAGTGTCCAGTCGTCCTGTACCTTGGTGGCGAAACAATGAAGGTATTGCTCCAGGGTCTGGTTCACACGTTCGGTAGCTCCGTTAGTCTGTGGATGATAACATGAAGAGAGGGCACGTTGGATTCCTAGAATACGGCATAAGTATTTCCAGAATTGAGAGATATATTGAGGTCCCCTGTCCGATATGATCTTGGAAGGGAGTCCATGAAGTCGAAATATGTGTTCCAGGAAGATGCCAGCGAATTCTGAGGAAGATGGCAATTTGTACAATGGTGTAAAATGAGCCATGTGTGTGAATAAATCAATGGTGACCATGATAGTTGTGTAACCTCTGGATGGTGGTAATTCCACAATAAAGTCCTTAGCAATGAATTCCCAGGGCCTAGACGGTAGCGTAGGTTGAAGTAGGAGACCTGCCAGTTTCTTGTTATCAGGCTTGTTTTGATTGCAGACTGCACAGGCTTGAATGTACCGTTGAACGACAATTTTGATTTTAGACTACCAAAATTGTCTTTGTATGAGACTGAGGGTGTTGGTGACGCCACAATGTCCAGAGTGAAGGGTATCATGACAGAGGTTAATAATCCGTTGTTCTAGTCTCAGTGTGGGAATGACCAGGCCATTATCCTTAAACAGGTACCCGTCTCTTGTTCTAAGATTCCACCGATTCTTCCCCGTAAATTCCTTCCAGATCTCAGAGGACTGGGTTTGCATCCGAATGTCTTCCAGGAGACTGATTGCTTGGGCTACAAAAATTGTGTGGGGAAACATCTTTGGGAAGGACCGATCTTCAAGAGTTTCGTAGTCGGGTCGTTGGGATAAGGCGTCAGCAATTATGTTCTGTGATCCGGGGACATGATGGATGTGGAACTGGTACTGGGCAAAGAAGGCGGCCCAACGGGCTTGACGACTATTCCTACATTCCAAAGATTGTAGAACTTGAAGATTTCGATGGTCCGTACGGACCTGAACAGGATGTTTAGCTCCCAGAAGTAGATGACGCCATTCTGTGAAGGCTTGACGGATGGCTAACAGCTCTTTTTCCAAGGCGGAATAATAAGTCTCACTGGGAGTCAGGGTTCGTGAAAGGTAAGCAATGGGATGTTCTAATTTGTCCTCGAATTCCTGTTTTAGTACTGCTCCTATGGCATAATTAGAGGCATCCGTCTCCACTAGAAATGGTCGATTAATACCAGAAAAACAAAGATGTTCCCAGTCTCACTGCGCCAAGTAATTATAATTAGTTGTTTGTGCAAAGAGAAGCCTTTATTGTTTGTGCGAAGAGAAGCCTGACACGTGTTTCAAGCTGTGTACAGCTTTTCATCAGAAGCTTAAATTGCATAGTACATCATTTCTATACAAATTGGGTAAAGTTAAAAATAAAACATACACATGATTGTTTTGTGCAAAAATTGTTACATAAAGAACATAGGCACAAGTTGTGAGCAAGCAGTCCAGGGCGGGATGCAACCACAAAAATAAAACACATGTACATCATATGTAGGAAAAGTAAAAAAGTAGAAATTAAGTTACCACAAATTAACCAATTTCATTCGTAGTAGTCCGTTGACAGACAAACAAAAAGAGAAAAAGAAACATAATTTTAGAAACAAAAGTTGGCCATAGCAGCGCAATCACGTTCCACTTAGTAAGCTAAGTCTTAAATCAAAGACTGTAATGTATTCCAAAAATAAGTACCTTAGGTTGCAGCAATAAGAACTCCACATTTAAAGTAGGACAATGCCAGATACAGTTCTGTAGGCAGATAGATTAAGTAATTACTGGAAAGCCAATTGCAGAAAAATATTACGTAAGTTACCAAAACAAACCGTAATGCTGTCAATAAAGTCAATAAAAACATACCTCAAAATGCCTCGCAGTTGCGGAAAGCTAATTTAGCCAAAGAAACCAGAAAGAGAAAATAAATCTCAAATTAGTATTCAAAAAAACACCAAAGTACCCATTAGATTAACTCCAATTAACTTGTGATTCAAAAGGACTGTGGACAATTCCTAACTGGTTAACCAAAAAAGCCAATTAAAAGTTAAAACTACAAAATAGGGAGAGCAAAATAAACAGACCTACCTCAATGACCGTTTGTTTCAGTCTACTTGTTTTACCATTGCACAATGCACAAAAGAAAGGTAGGACTAAATATACTGGAATGCAGTATAGCACAACGCATGGCCTTCCAAGTAAGACAAACAGAAAGGGGCAAAAAGGATCGGCATGTTGGGTGAACTAAACACACCTTTAGAAAAGCCTAACTTAGTGAAACCGGTCTAAAAGCCCAAATTAGCCAAAAAATAAAAAGGAGAATTTAGCAAACAATTACTACTCATGTTTTGCTGAGGAAATTTATTTTTTGTTTTAATTTATTTATTTATATATATATATATTTTTTTTAAGGACAACATTAATTTAAAAGTAACAAGCCTCAGCTAGTCATTAATAATTGAAGTACTATTTAAATAAACCAACAATTCCAATGCACTAAAAAAAAGTGTGGGGCCTGAGTGCGCTGCTACTGAACAAAATTTCAAATAAAGGCACATTGCACAGTAATAATACACGTGGAACAAGAATATAATTACAGGAGGGGATCCCCCCAAGAGGATAATTAAAGGCACTTGTCAACCCCAACAGAGGAAATATGAATTATAAAAATATGGCAAACTCATGATCCGTAAGGCTTTCTCAGATATACCTGAGGGGAGACCGATAGTTAGTGGAGGAGGTGGGGTACTTGAGCCAATATCAATCTACATTAATGAATTTTTACTACCAGAGGTATTGCGGACCCCAACATGTATTAGAGATACCATGCACATTTTGGAAATGTTAGATCACCTCAAATTTAACCAAGACTGTTGGTTGGTTACCTTAGACGTCAAAGCTCTGTACAGGTCAATAGCTCACCACAAAGCATTACAAAGTGTTGATTTTTTGTTTCGAGAATTTTCTGCTTCTTATTTTGAGCATCTAGAAATGGTCAAGGAATTATTATTATTTACTTTGCAAAACAATGTTTTTGTTTTCAATCAGATGTACTTTAAGCAATTGATTGGTATAGCCATGGGTGCACTGGCGAATGCTTTTATGCATTGTTTCGAGCAAACATGTATGTTTTCTAAATCCATGTATTCACCTTTTATTTATTTGTGGAAACGTTACATCGATAATGTTATTTTAGTGTGGACTGGTACAAGAGATCTTCTTGTTGAATTTGTATCCTGTTTAAATGATAATGATTGGGGATTACAATTTACCTCAACCTTTAGTCAATCTCACATTGACTTTTTGGACCTTTCCATAGAACTAACCCCTGACGGCCTAATTACCAAAACCTTTCGCAAATCGACCTCAGTGAATGCCACGTTACATGCAGAATCATGCAATAAAAAACATGTCATTGCCAATATTCCCAAAGGGGAATTCATTCGTGCTAAAAGAAATTGCTCCCAATCAGTGGATTATGATCAAGAATGTGCTCTTATCAAATCCTGGTTTTTGAATAGAGGTTACCATAAGAAGTGTGTCGAACAAGCATCAGCCACAGTACGTCAGGTTAAGAGAGCGGATCTATTGGTGCCGAAAACTCGGTCTAAATCATTAAACTCTGAAAATATCAGGTTTATCACAAGATAGAACTCTGATAGTCACAAAATACATGCTTAAGTAAACATTGGCACTTGTTGCATCTCGACAAAGACATCTCAAATTGGTTGGACACTAATGTCAGTGTGACTTACAGCAAAGGTACATCCCTTAAAAATGTATTGAGTCCATCATTTATGAGCCCCTTATCTATACCCAAGACTTGGCTCAATTCCGCCAGAGTCCTTGGTTTTCATAAATGTGGTGTTTGTAATATGTGCAACTTTACATTTGAAACATCCGCAGTCTCTTTTGGGCTACGAGGTAATCATGAAATTAAGTCTTTCATTAATTGCAACTCTAAGTTTGTAGTGTATTGCATTATATGCACCTGTGGCCTGAAATATATAGGGAGCGCTATTCGCCCACTTAAAATTAGAATTCGTGAACATCTGGCTTCCATTGGGAGCCAAGATGCCAAATACCCCCTTGCCTATCATTGGCAAAAATCTCATCAAATGGACTGCAAAAATGACATTCGTTTTGTGGGGCTGTGCAAAGTGTCATTGCCCCCACATGGTGGTAACCTTACACTAAAATTACGACAATTGGAGGCCAAATTCATTTGTAAATATCGCACTGTTTCTGAAGGACTTAATTCGGATCATGAGTTTGCCATATTTTTATAATTCATATTTCCTCTGTTGGGGTTGACAAGTGCCTTTAATTATCCTCTTGGGGGGATCCCCTCCTGTAATTATATTCTTGTTCCACGTGTATTATTACTGTGCAATGTGCCTTTATTTGTAATGTTGTTCAGTAGCAGCGTACTCAGGCCCCACACTTTTTTTAGTGCATTGGAATTGTTGGTTTATTTAAATAGTACTTCAATTATTAATGACTAGCTGAGGCTTGTTACTTTTAAATTAATGTTGTCCTTAAAAAAAAATATATATATAAATAAATAAATAAATTAAAACAAAAAACAAAAAATAAATTTCCTCAGCAAAACATGAGTAATAATTGTTTGCTAAATTCTCCTTTTTATTTTTTGGCTAATTTGGGCTTATAGACCGGTTTTACTAAGTTAGGCTTTTCTAAAGGTGTGTTTAGTTCACCCAACATGGCGATCCTTTTTGCCCCTTTCTGTTTGTCTTACTTGGAAGGCCATGCATTGTGCTATACTGCATTCCAGTATATTTAGTCCTACCTTTCTTTCGTGCATTGTGCAATGGTAACACAAGTAGACTGAAACAAACGGTCATTGAGGTAGGTCTGTTTATTTTGCTCTACCCATTTTGTAGTTTTAACTTTTAATTGGCTTTTTTGGTTAACCAGTTAGGAATTGTCCACAGTCCTTTTGAATCACGAGTTAATTGGAGTTAATCTAATGGGTACTTTGGTGGTTTTTTGAATACTAATTTGAGATTTATTTTCTCTTTCTGGTTTCTTTGGTTAAATTAGCTTTCCGCAATTGCGAGGCATTTTGAGGTTTGTTTTTATTGACTTTATTGACAGCATTACGGTTTGTTTTGGTAACTTACGTAATATTTTTCTGCAATTGGCTTTCCAGTAATTACTTAATCTATCTGCCTACAGAACTGTATCTGGCATTGTCCTACTTTAAATGTGGAGTTCTTATTGCTGCAACCTAAGGTACTTATTTTTGGAATACATTACAGTCTTTGATTTAAGACTTAGCTTACTAAGTGGAACATGATTGCGCTGCTATGGCCAACTTTTGTTTCTAAAATTATGTTTCTTTTTCTCTTTTTGTTTGTCTGTCAACGGACTACTACGAAGGAAACTGGTTAATTTGTGGTAACTTAATTTCTACTTTTTTACTTTTCCTACATGTGATGTACATGTGTTTTATTTTTTGTGGTTGCATCGCGCCCTGGACTGCTTGCTCACAACTTGTGCTTATGTTCTTTATGTAACAATTCTTTGCACAAAACAATCATGTGTATGTTTAATTTTAACTTTACCCAATTTGTATGGAAATGATGTACTATGCAATTTAAGCCTTTGATGAAAAGCTGTACACAGCTTGAAACACGTGTCAGGCTTCTCTTCGCACAAACAATAAAGGCTTCTCTTTGCACATACAACTAATTATAATTTCTTGGCACAGTGAGACTGGGAACATCTTTGTTTTTCTTCAACTATTCCTGTGGATGTGTATTGGCAGTACACCCACACCGCCCAGATACCCGCAGCCTTGATGTTTATTTTCTTAATCACTGTAGCGCTGTGGACTCGTGACTTTTTCTGCCATAACTTTGAACTTGTCGATTAATATCAGGTTGAGCTAGGATGGGAGCTTGCGTAAAACTCTGCTTTTAATCGTTGGAATGCCTTATCGTCAGCTGATGTCCAGAGAAAGGCAGTATCTTTCTTCAACAATGCAATGATCGGTTGAACTATCTCAGAAAAGGACGGTATGAATTTCCGGTAAAAGTTGGCAAGCCCCAGGAAGGATTGAATCTGTTTCACGGTAGTGGGAACAGGCCAAGATAGTATGGCTTTTACCTTTGAGTGGTCCATTCCAATTCCTTCTGGACTAAGGAAAAATCCTAGATAGTGAACAGTAGAGACATGAAAAAGGTATTTCTCGGGTTTAGCTAGGAGTTTGTGTTCACGTAGCCTTTGTAAGACTGCCTTAACATGTTCTTCATGCTTTAGATGGTCCTTGGAGTAAATCAAGATATCGTCCAGGTAAACTATGACAAAGAGGAACAGCATGTCAGAAAACACCCTATCCATGAAACGTTGGAAGACCGCTGGGGCATTAGCGAGTCCGAAAGGCACGACCAGGTATTCAAAGTGACCAAAGAGTGTTCTAAAGGCTGTTTTCCATTCGTCTCCTTCCCTGATACGGATCAGATGGTAGGCACCCCTGCGATCCAATTTCGTGAATACTAGAGCTCCTCTCACCGCTTCCAGGATATCTGAGATTAAGGGCAATGGGTAGCGGTCCTTGAGGGTGCATTGATTTAATCCACGATAATCAAGGCAAGGCCTAAGCTCTTTAGTGTCTTTCTTGGGAACAAAAAACAACAAAGCTCCAGCTGGAGATTTGGATGGTCTTATGGTGACATTTTCATGGTTGGTATCCAAGTATTCTCGGAGGGCCCTTTTTTCTGGTTCGGATAAAATGAACATCCTTCCAAAGGGAATCACTGCTGATGGTTCTGTATCAATAGCGCAGTCTTCAGGTCTGTGAGAGGGTAAGGCGTGGACTATAGCAGTTGAAAACACGTCAGCGTATTCCTGATAGGTCTTAGGAACCTATATGATATTTGAAACCATGAATGGGCCTTGCTGGTCTGTTGGCGTGCCTTCGAAAGATGTTGAGGAGGAATCCAGGAATAGACAGTGAGACATGCAATGCTCAGAACCAAGAAACAAGGATCCTGCTGCCCAGTTGATATATGGGTTGTGCTTCCGTAACCAGGGCATAGCTCATTACCCAATGGTACTGGTTAATGAGCTGACTTCATGATGTCAAATGTGATCACCTCTTGAAGATGGTTTATCGAGAGTTGGATCTCTTTGGTCTGTAAGGTTATGGGTCCTGAAGAAAGAGGTCTTCTGTCGATCGCCTCCACAGGTTGCATGTTGCCTCGAGTTTCGTATGGAATGTGGTGGCTAAAGACCCAATCTTGATCTATGACTATCCCCATGGCCCCACAATCCACCAAGGCCAAAATGGGGTAGGTCTCATTCTTGGATGGTGATAGAAAGGCCTGTAGAATCACTAGGTTGTTCTGTCCAGGAGAGTTCAAGGATGGAATAGATGTGGAGCAAACATCTCTCTCCCGAAACCTTGCTCCATCGAGGATCGGGAGCTGGTGCTTCCAGAACGCCGTGGAGGGACTAGAGGACATTCTCTAACTAGATGTTTATCCGAGGCACAATACATACATAATCCTGTGTGGATCCTTTGCATCCTTTCTTGCGGGGATATGGGTCCACGGAAAGCCCCTAATTGCATGGGTTCTGGATCGTTAACAAAGGCATGAGTAGGGTCAGACTTCGAGGAGGTCTCAATGGAAACCTTCTGGAAGGGCATCTTGGTTTTCTTCTTCTCTGCCTTCCTTTCCTGGATACGAAAGTCTATCTGCATAGCGAGATCCATAAGGGCCTGGAATGAACTTAGGCGAGCCACTCTGGCTAGTTCATCTTTGATGTCTTCATTTAGCCCCCTTCGGAAAAGAGCAAAGCATGCTTCTGAGGACCAATCCGCTTCTTTAGCCAATTGTTTAAATCATGTTACATACGTAAGCATGTCCTGGGAACCTTGCTGGAAATCAAGTAGACGTTCCTGGGCGCTATAGACCTGTTCTGGATGGTCAAACATGGTCTTAAGGGCCTGTATAAATCCGTCATATCATCCAGGAGGGCATCTCCAGAATTGACTAAAGGTGTGGCCCAGGTTAGGGCATTTCTGGAGAGGTGCGAAATGATAAAGCCCACCTTAGCCCTGGGGGTAGAAAAGTAGTAGGGCTTAAAGGTAAAGTGGACTGAACAGGAGTCAAGGAATCCACGAAGGTTTTTTGCAGACCCATCGTATTTATCTACAATGCCACCCAGTAGTACGCTTTCCTTTGTAGCGGAATCACGGGACAAAACTAATAGTTTTAATGCAGCATTTTCCGCTTTCAGATTCTGCACCTCGGTCGTTAATTCTTGCATGCGACGCATGAGATCCTGAACGGCCGTCTCCATGTCCGATTCAACTTCGGTCGTTTAGCGTATCAATCTGTCACGGATTTCCCCCTTTCTCACCTGAGTTCGATCCTTGCAGGAATTCTTGGACGGAGCCTTCTTGCGTACTGATCGGGTTTTGTACAAGCCCGCGCGAGCCTCTTCTGGTTCCAGCGTGCATTCAGCGTTCAGCGTCCAGGGGTACTTGGAGTCTCCGGGAAGTCCAGGAAACTCGGGAGGTTTACTCGGAGGCGGTACACAAGCTCCGGGAATCAAGGCAGAGTAAGGAGGGAGGAAGGGAAGAGGGGGAGATCGAGGGTCTGGGAACCAGGAAACAAGAGATTAGTTACAGCGAATTACGGAGCACACGTCTAGCCACTGCAAGCGGTAGCGTTGAGACGTGTGGGGCCGCGGGGGCGTGGTCTCTTTGTAGAATGAGCTACGTCTGACTTGGAGGCTGGTGGAGAGCGTACCAGGTTAGACGGCCATGTTGGAAGTACCAAGGAGTGCAAGCCCTGTTGTGACAGAGACCAGGAACTCCAAAAGGGACGCGTTCTATGGATCATGACAATAGGCCTTACAGCGGAGGCAGAAAAATTATTTGTCAGGGACTGGGGCCAGGGGAGGAGATTATACCTTCATGACAAGAGATCACATCCGCCCTTTCAGAATAAGACTATACAGCATAAGAGGGAGGTGTACACAATATGTCAAAAAATACACTTATTTAGCAAAAACCTGTACGTTGCAAAATATATGCATTTCAAAACATAGAGACGAATTTAAGTTAATGGATTTTCCAGGAAAATTACAACAGTCTAGTGTCTAAATGCAGTTGTAAATTATCCATTTTAAAACGAGAAAATGAAGCACACTGCTATGAATCCGTCTCTGGCTGTCATGTTTGTCAGAAGTTGATGCAGTGACCGCTGTCAGCTGCCTAAATAATACCCCACAAGAGTGGACATGTCATTTGAAAGGTTCGTCTTGTCCCATCCTAAATTAAAAGATATGGATGACGGTTTTTTTGGCAGATATCCGGGAAATAACTCTACACTTACAATCGATCCTGTCATGCGCTTCCCCGTGTTTAATTATATCCGCAAAGACAGCGAATGGATTTTAAAAAGGCAAAGGGAGGTGTCAGTGCCAAAATATATCACTGTTTTCCAACAGCCAATTATGGCTATGACTTGCCAACAGTGCAGGGTGCCCCATCAGCGCACCTGTGACAGGTGTTCCTTCATAATGAAAAAAAAAACACAAAGGCCAGCCAACGCTCGCCCAAACTGCCTCTCACCATTTCTTAAGTTCAAATGGCACCTTGACAACGAGGATGTTTCTAGAATTCTGTGTGCAAGGGAAATTGAGACAGCAAGACAGCAACTATTCCCTCGCATGTGGATAAGAAATGCATGTTACGATCCTAGAACGAGAAAATGCTGGTCGTACACACGAATGGTATGTAATTGGTGGTGGTGCAGCAGAGTAACTTTTGTTGAAAATGTAGGGAAGGGGACCTCACATCTAAAGGAAAGGTGGCTTTTGCCCAATGAGGGACAAAATGGTGTGTCACGAATGTTGGGGGGTCAAACACCCCATACCCCCTAAAATTCGGTCGTTTGTTTTAGAAACACATCTCTCGCTGCTCCTGATTAGCAGTTAACAACTGAGCATTCCCTGAGGCGAAGGATTGCCAAGTATGCTTGAAGACAGCACACAAGTCTCTTTGAAAATGTTCAGTCTCTTCAGACGTCCTAGCTGGCAGCGTGATGCACGTTCCAATTGCTAAATAGCGCATTCCTCGCAGCGCCCGCCCCTTTCCCCTCTGTAGAGTGCTGTCATTTGCATTGAAGTCATTTCCTGTTACTGCTGTTCCACATGATGGCTCGCACTATGAAGTTCGAGGAATGCCCGTTTATCTGGAACACATTAATGTGGTTATAGAGAACTTATGTTACTCCCCTCTTTCTTTTGACGGCATCACAGCCATTCACAAAACAATAGTGAAAGTAAGAGGATGGAAAATGTAAATATGCTTTTGGATGGCATTAAGACTATTGGAAAAATGGCTTTCAACTTGCCAGACCAAGACAACATATTGTCCACCTCTACACAGTGTATAAAATATACAGATTGGCAGAGCTTGTCACTCTCGTTGTCCCAACCCATTAGCTGGTCTATCTTGCTCAAAGAGGTGACATCGCTAATTATCTAAATGCTAGTCCAGAGGGAGATATTGGGGTGATAAAATGTTATGAAGTATTAGTTAAAGCAATTAATCAGGAATGTAAGAACTTCTGTAATAGCTGTGGTCTATGATGAAAATCTCAGAAAACGGGTGAAGAATGCACTGTGGTTTGATTATGAGTGCAGTAGTATAAAGAGGGGGATATTTGAAGCAGTAAGTGCAGAGGATTGAGTGCAGGCCAGCTATATGCTCTTAAAAGTGATTACAAAAATGTCTACGACTGAGACAGGGAGAGTTTGCACTGAAACAATGGCAGCAGATGTAGAAGGCTATCTCCTCCGAAAGACTGTAAGCTCTTTTGAAGATTAGTGACTAGGGGATTTAACCCTCCCTGAATGACATAGGTGATCTCTCCAGAGAGTTGGTTAACTCATTTGTCCAATATATTTTCTGATCATGATTTGGTGGGAATGGCTACCTCTAGATTTTAGAGAAGAGATATTGACTTGTGTTGAGGGTCTTCCTTGCGGTAAAGCTATCAGGCCCGATGAACTGAGGTCAGATGACCTCAAACGGGGTTTGGAATGGTGGACACCCATTTTGGTAAAATATTTAATGCCATTGGTCAGTCTGGCACAATTCCAATCTCTTGGAGAAATCTTACAATAGTCCCGATTTTTACCAAAAAAGGGATCTATTAATGATCCACACAGGGTTTAGGAAAGGATTTTCAACAATGGATCACTGTTTTATTTTGAACACTCTTATAGAAAAATATTGTTTTCTCAGAGGGGGAAGGTTATATGTAGCCTTCCTGGACCTTGAGAGAGCATTTGACTCAGTTGACAGGGAGAGTATGCCGCAAAAGATGATGGTTTTGAAGGTCCCACCTCGACTACTGCAATTGATAATAAAATGCTATATGAATACCCATGCAGTAGTTAGATGAGGGAGATTTTCCAAACGATTTTAACACAAATAAAGGTGTTAAGCAGGACTGTTTTTAGCCCACTTTATTAATTTTATTTTTAGCAATTTCAAGCCGATAGCAACAGGGGCTAAAGTTTGCCCTTCTGTGTTGGGGAAGATGCTCTTTGCATCTTTACTATATGCAGATGAAATTGCCATAATGGATTTAATTCCGGGGTTGGGGGGACTGCAGCAAAGAACAATTTTAAAAGCAAATAGTTAAAGCTGAATGTGAATACAAATACAATTGTGGTTTTTGGAAGAGGTAAAAATAAAAATAATTATTCTTGATTTTTAAATGGTTTGAAAATTCAGGCGGTGGCCTCATTTTGTTATTTGCAAAAAACAGGAAATGGACCAAACATCTAGATATGATAAGCGAGAAAGTCCAGACAAGGATGGTGCGACTTAAGATTTGATCATAGGTTTGGTGGGCGCATTTTAAATAGGTGCCTAGAGGTGTATACATTAACTGGCCGATTCATGGAATTAATGTGCGCCGAAAATTCCGGCGCAGAGGTGCCAAAACGTGCGATTCGCAGTAAAAGTGCGAAATTCGCAGTATAACTGCGAAAATCGCAGGCAAACCAGCGCACATCGATTCATGGAAGTCCGTGCGCGAGAAAAATGTTGGATGTGCGCTGTAAAAGTGCGCGGCGCACGCTGCCGCACAGGTCATTCAATGGCGTGCACCAAGGCCGCTGCGAAATCGCACATAGCGTGGCGCACATTACAAAAGTAGGCGGAACACGGGGCGTAACACTCGGAATGGGGAACAACGCGTGAAAATATGGGCATCACGGGGGAAGTACAGGAGGCAAGTGCGCGGAACGCCCACACGCTCGCCCACAACTCGTATTCATGGAATCGAATAGGGCAAACCAGCGCACGGTCAAAGACACGCACAGGGCCAAACAAGTATGCCACAAGAAAGCAGGCGGTAGCGTCTCTGCGCCTGAAATAAATGTGCGCCAAAATGTGCGCTAACAAAAAGCACCCATGTACAGCTATGATGAATGGTCCATACAGTGGCCCTCTAGGACAAATGTGGTGCAAAGGGGTACCGACAAACACGGACACCCGCTGTGTGAAAAATAGCATGTGCGTGTATTACGGGGTTCGCGGGAAGTTCCACACGCGATTGGCCTGGGCACGTGTATTCCGGGGTGCGCGGGAAGTTTCACACGCAAATTAGCAGGGTGCGTGTATTTCGGTGTGCGCGTCAAGTTCCACACGCAATTTCAGCAGAGTACGTGTACTCCGGGTGCGCGGCAAATTCCACACGCGAATCCAGCAGCCTACGTGTATTTCGGGAGTGCCGGGGAGTCCCACACGTGAATTGGCCGTGTGGGTCCTCCCAGCTGTTCCCTCTACACCCTCCAGGGCCCCTGCAGGTGGCCCACACCACAGGGGACTACCCTGCACATGTCCCGAAGGCAGCCCATCCACCATGGACATGCCCCGCAGCCAACCCACATGTCACCTTGCACTACTGCCCACCAACGCATGTCTCCCAGCACCCCCACCCCCCAGCATCCAGGGGCACCCTCCACCAGGCCCCCCACTCCTGTCCCCCTGCACCCCGAACCCCCTAGTCAGCGGCACCTGCCAGCAGGCCCTCACTCCTGTCTCCCTGCACCCCCACACCCCAGCAGTGCAGGGTACCCTTCACCAGGCCCCCACTCCTGTCTCCCGGCACCCCCACCCCCCAGCAGTGCAGGGCACCCTCCACCAGGCCTGCACTCCTGTCTCCCAGCACCCCCACCCCACAGCAGTTCAGGGCACCCTCCACCAGGCCCCCACTCCTGTCTCCCTGCACCCCCACCCCACAGCAGTGCAGGGCACCCTCCTCCAGGCCCCCACTCCTGTCCCCCTGCACCCCCACCCCCTGCATCCAGGGGCACCCTCCACCATGCCCCCACTCCTGTCCCCCTGCACCCCCACCCCCCACCAGTCAGGGGCACCTGCCAGCAGGCCCCCACTCCTGTCTCCCTGCACCCCCACCCCCCCAGTCAGGGGCACCTGCCAGCAGGCCCCCACTCCTGTCTCCCTGCACCCCCACCCCCGCCCAGTCAGGGGCACCTGCCAGCAGGCCCCCACTCCTGTCTCCCTTGACCCCCCAGCAGTCAGGGGCACCTGCCACCAGGCCCCCACTCCTGTCTCCCTGCACCCCCATTCCACGCAGTCAGGGCCACCTGCCAGCAGGCCCTCACTCCTGTCTCCCTGCACCCCCACCCCCCAGCAGTGCAGGGCACCCTCCACCAGGCCCCCACTCCTGTCTCCCGGCACCCCCACCCCCCAGCAGTGCAGGGCACCCTCCACCAGGCCTGCACTCCTGTCTCCCAGCACCCCCACCCCACAGCAGTGCAGGGCACCCTCCACCAGGCCCCCACTCCTGTCTCCCTGCACCCCCACCCCACAGCAGTGCAGGGCACCCTCCACCAGGCCCCCACTCCTGTCCCCCTGCACCCCCACCCCCTGCATCCAGGGGCACCCTCCACCATGCCCCCACTCCTGTCCCCCTGCACCCCCACCCCCCACCAGTCAGGGGCACCTGCCAGCAGGCCCCCACTCCTGTCTCCCTGCACCCCCACCCCCACAGTCAGGGGCACCTGCCAGCAGGCCCCCACTCCTGTCTCCCTGCACCCCCACCCCCGCCCAGTCAGGGGCACCTGCCAGCAGGCCCCCACTCCTGTCTCCCTTGACCCCCCAGCAGTCAGGGGCACCTGCCACCAGGCCCCCACTCCTGTCTCCCTGCACCCCCATTCCCCGCAGTCAGGGGCACCTGCCACCAGGCCCCCACTCCTGTCTCCCTACACCCCCACCCCCCCAGTCAGGGGCACCTGCCAGCAGGCCCCCACTCCTGTCTCCCTGCACCCCCACCTCCCAGCAGTCAGGGGCACCTGCCAGCAGGCCCCCACTCCTGTCTCCTTGCACCCCCACCCCCCCAGTCAGGGGCACCTGCCAGCAGGCCCCCACTCCTGTCTCCCTGCACCTCCCACCCCCCCAATCAGGGGCACCTGCCAGCAGGCCCCCACTCCTGTCTCCCTGCACCCCCACCCCCCAGCAGTCAGGGGCACCTGCCAGCAGGCCCCCACTCCTGTCTCCCTGCACCCCCCCACCAGTCCGGGGCATCTGCCAGCAGGCCCCCACGCCTGTCTCCCTACACCCCCACCCCCAGCAGTCAGGGGCACCTGCCAGCAGGCCCCCACTCCTGTCTCCCTGCACCCCCCCACCAGTCCGGGGCATCTGCCAGCAGGCCCCCACGCCTGTCTCCCTACACCCCCCACCCCCACCAGTGCAGGGCACCCTCCACCAGGCCCCCACTCCTGTCTCCCAGCACCCCCACCCCCCAGCAGTGCAGGACACCCTCCGCCAGACCCCCACTCCTGTCTTCCTGCACCCCCACCCCTCAGCAGTGCAGGGCACCCTCCACAATGGCCCCCACTCCTGTCCCCCTGCACCCCCAACCCCCTGCATCCAGGGGCACCCTTCACCAGGCCCCCACTCCTGTCACCCTGCACCCCCACCCCTCACCAGTCAGGGGCACCCTCCACCAGGCCCCCACTCCTGTCCCCCTGCACCCACACCCCCCTACATCCAGGGGCATCTTCCACCAGGCCCTCACTCCTGTCTCCCTGCACCCCCACCCCCCCAGTCAGGGGCACCTAACAGCAGGCCCCCACTCCTGTCTCCCTGCACCCCCACCCCCCAGCAGTGCAGGGCACCCTCCACCAGGCCCCCACTCCTGTCTCCCTGCACCCCCACACTCCACCAGTCAGGGGCACCCTCCACCAGGTCCCCACTACTGTCCCGCTGCACCACCACCCCCCTTCATCCAGGGGCACCCTCCACCAGGCCCCCACTCCTGTCTCCCTGCACCCCCACCCCCACCAGTCAGGGGCACCTGCCAGCAGGCCCCCACTCCTGTCTCCCTGCACCCCCACCCCCCAGCAGTGCAGGGCACCCTTCACCAGGCCCCGACTCCTGTCTCCCAGCACCCCCACCCCCCAGCCGTGCGATTTGCCTGGGTACGTGTATTCCAGGGGTGCGCAGGTAGTCTCACACGCGATACCATCAGGGTACGTGTATTATGGGTCCGCGTGAACTTCCACACGCGATACCAGCAGGCTACGTGTATTACGGGGTTCACGGGAAGTTCCACACGCGATTGCCCTGGGTACGTGTATTTCGGGGTGCGCGTGAATTTTCACACGTGAATTTGCAGGGTATGTGAATTTCGGTGTGCGCGTGAAGTTCCACACGTGACTGGGCCTGTGAGAGTGGGGTACGTGTATTCCAGGGGTGGGCGGGAATATTTACTCGCGACTGGGCCTGGGAGAGCGTGTTACATGTATTCCTGGGGTGGGCGGGAAGATTCACACGGTCGCCTACAACGCGCCAAAAAATAAATGGTCCAATCCTGAAACACGTACGCCAGCATGAAGTAGGCGCACATCCCGCGCAGCATAAAAGAGTGCGCAAACAACAAACAAGCTCAGACGCCAGGATGAATATACCGTTCCTAGCAGCAGTGGCCGTGGGATACCGCAGGAGGAGGAGAAGGATAGTCAGGGCCAGAATCTTCACACCCAGAACCAGCCTATTTGGTATACCTGATGACCAGGTGTATGGGAGGTACAGGTTTCCACCACACATAATACTCAACCTGGTCAGTGAGTGGGAGGATGACCTCACATCACCCACCCTGTGCTCCCAAGCACTCAACCCCCTGGAGAAAGTCCTCAATGTACTGCACTTCTTGGCTACCGAATCATTTCAGCGGACAAGTGCCATAGTGGGGGGGGGGGTGTAACAGGCCACGCAGTCACGGTGCCTACACCAGGTGTTGGCCATCATCACTGCACGCCCATCTGTCCTCAGGCACATATACCTGCCCAGAACACCTGCAGAAAGGCAGGCTGTCAGCCAGGATTTCTAGAGGGTGGCACAATTCCCAAAGTGCTAGGTGCCATTGATTGCACCCATGTGGCTCTACGTCCCCCCAGGGCATCTGAGCACATCTATAGAAACCGCAAGCACTGGCATTCCATCAACGTCCAGGTTGTATGTGATGCCAAGGGAATCATCACCTCAGTATATGCCAACTATCCAGGGTCCACCCACGACAGCTTCATTTACAGGATGTCAACCCTAAACCGTGACATGGAAGCTGGGCGGCATGGCGATGCATGGCTGCTTGGTGAGTAGAAATGCCACAGCACATGCATGCATGACAGATACAGAGTAATGCCAACACCCCACTAATGATCCCCATCACCACCTCCCCAGGGGACAGTGCCTACCCTCTGAGCACACACATGATGACGCCAATTCGGAACCCCTTCACGCCTCCCGAGGTAAGATACAACACAGCCCATATTGCAACACGGGGCATAGTGGAGCGCACATTTGGAGTGCTCAAGTCACGCTTTCGCTCCCTGTACCGTTCTGGTGGGCAGCTGTTATACGCTCCCCCAGTAGTGTGCAGGATCATAGTGGCAGCATGTGTCCTGCACAATGTTGCAACACGCCGGGGCCTGGCTGTGGACATGATGGTGCCCCCACATCCCCAACCACATGCACGCCTGCTGCGATGGGAGGGGAAAGGGCAAGGGGTGAGGCAGCCCGTACGCAGCTGGTGGCTAATTACTTCACATAGAAAGCACACCCCTGTGGAGTGCACACAGCCCTGGCACATACCATCTGACAATCAATGATGACTCAATCTGACAATTCTGGTGAATCAAGGGACAGTCAACTGTCAGAACCATAGCAGCCTGAGATTGTTCACCTGGAAGTGTCACAATGTGTGCATCCCTACCTACACAAACACCACCAATGCAGTGTCATCAAAAGACACACTTCCGAGCAGCAAAAATGAATAGCCACTTGCAAAATATAACATGAGAACAGTGCCATGTCACCCAACCCCTCCCCGGCACGGCCACACAACACACCATGGCATGTCATGCAATGTGAGAGCAAACAAATGAATCCCCAAAACATGACCCAAGTGTCACCAACTACCGTGTCCCTAATGGAAACTGGCCAAACATGAAATGCTCACAGTAATGCAGGACCAACAACACACATTAGCAAATACTTACCAATAATACCAATCACCTACACAACCTCCAACCTACCATAAACATGACAGTACGGTGTTAAAAAATTGGTAGTCTCATTACCTGATAATGCCAGCACTTCGAACACTTCCAACTATACAGTGTTAGCGCCACGCAAGAGTGTAGGTGCACTGCTTACAACATGGACTCCAGTTCCAAAGTAGACCGCCTTGTGAAGACATGAGAAATGGACATGCAAATTAGGAGGATGAGAAGGATGCAGAGGCACATATCAATACACCATGCAGTGTACAATACAACCACAATATGCACTATGAATGTGTACACAGTATTGACTACAGACTGGCCACACATCATATGGGAGTCCAACGTCACCGTGTAAGTCAATGTCACTTGGGCACACCCTTTGCAAGCCCATGGAAATGGGAAGCAGGAGGGGTGTGTCACACAAACCCAAGCATCTGACCCAAATTCAGGACAAGGCTGCATGTGCCCAGCCACAATACAGCGTATGCCCACGGGAGCCACACAAGGCAACACACTGTCAAAAAAATCAAGATTAAAAAAAATAAAAAAATAAAAAATAAATAAACCAAAAATCAAAAATCAAAAATGGCCATGAATGGGCCTTTAGGAGGTGGGGGGAGGCCACCCAGGAGGTCCGAGGACAGGGTGCACACCAAAACCCACCTGTGTGGATCTTGCGAAAAAAAAAAACACCTCCATGGGCTCATGGCCTGCACGGCTACCCTATTGTGGGAGAATCGCTGCTGATGCTCTCCTCACCCTCTGCAGCTGCATCAGGAGGTGGTGGCACTATGGGAGGCAGCCCACGCAAAGCCCTAGTCTGGTCCTCCATGGCAGCAAGCATGCAGGTGTGGAAGGTCTGGTTCTGGAGGATAATTGTGCGTAGGTCCCCATGCAACAACTCACGGGATGCCCGGACCTCCGCCCTAGTTTCCTGCATCTCAGCTGAGAGCATACGTGTGAGCCCCTCCAGCTGCTGTTCTGTCCTCGTGTTAGCTGAAGCCTCAAGCTCAACCAGAGTTGCCCTGAGCTGACGGAGTTCCACCCTCAGGGCTTCCCTGTGGCCCTGGGACTCAATAGAAATGGCTTCCCGCAGAGTCTCCAGTGCCGCCCGCCTGTCAGTGTTGGACGCCAACATGTCCTCTCTGTGTGACTGGCTAATGGAGTCTGTTGCCTGCTGTATTTGTTCAATTAGCCTTTCTTGGGGGATGATGGAAGTGGCCACCCTATCCATGGCCTGAGCCATCATCTCAGTTGATGCTGCCTGATTGCCTATTGCCCACGTGCCCTGCCATTTGCTGCTTGCACATCAGCCAGGGGTGCTGTTGCTGTGACAACCCCTGCTGGAACGGAAGACTCCTGACTGGGATTCCATCGCTCCACAGACCAGCCCCAGGACCCAGTTGCCCACCCACTCCTGCCTCCGGTGTAGTCATGTCGGGCACTGCAACATCTGGCACCACTGGCAACCCCCGGCCAGAGAGGCAGAGGGGCACCAGCTTCACTGCCACCGAAGTTGGTGTCCTGGTGGAGCAAGTCCTGGGGCAGTATGATGCCTTCTTTGGAAGTTTGCGCGCCGACAAGGAAGGATGGACTCGGATCTGGACGGACATCGTGACTGCCATCAACGCGGAGGGGGTGGCAGTCCGACTATTCCATCATGTCAAGAAGCGCTGGGAGGACTTCAGGTCCAGGACCCTGAACAAGGCCCGGCGCCTCTTGAAGGCAGCGGATGCTAAGGGGCGCCGTGGCCACTTGTCGGAAGATCAGATGAGGGTCCTGGAACGCAAATCCCCAGCGCTCCACGTCCAGGTCCTTGAGAGGCAGACCCGTCTGGAGTCGAGCGGTAAGTGTACATGCATCCTGATTGTAAGCTGTGCGTGTGGTCGTGTGTCAGTAGTGTGCAGGTTTCACATGTGTTTTAATGGGGCCAAGTATGGGGGGGATGTACAGGGCCGTGAGGCTAACACATGCGAGGGCTCTCATGTGTGAGACATGGATGGTGCTTGTGTGTGTAGGCTTGCATGCCAAATGCAGATGTGTGAGCACACATGTTTGAATGAATGTGTATGTAACTAGGCATGTTCATGATGTCACACATGGAGGTTGGTTTCAGCTACATGTATCTGCACTGTGTACATGTGCATCTGTGTGTATTTGACAAGGGGGCAACAGTGATGCAACATGGATGCATGTGACACGGGGATGTGGAAGACTGATTGGCAGATGTGACATGGATGCCGATCTCAACACTGCGACAGTTGGCAGAGGTGTACACATGCATGCAAGTGTGGTGTGTGTGTGCATGTGTAGTGCACTCCCTGTGTTGCATGTGATGTCTGGCTCACCTTTGCCTGCTCATGCTGTCGTATGTGTATGGATGGTGCTGGCTGTTGCAATATGGCTGTGGTATGGCTCATGTGTGCGAGTTGAAATGACATGTGTGTTGGCGATTGTGATGCTATGTCTGAGGTTTGCCAATGCCACTCATGTGCAACTGTCATGTGTGTATGTGCCATTGTACAGTGCCCTGATGCCTGTGTTTGATTTCTCCCTGTCTGCAGCGTCAACTGATGAAGAGGGCGGAGAAGGTGCTGTGGAGCACAGCGGCAGGGATTGCACCGCCAGCCGGAGACGCAAGGGCCGGCTCCCCTCCCAGGTTGTGATCTCGTCGGGGAGTGAGGAGTCCGGTGCCGCGTCCCAGGCCGCAGCTGCCGGGGGGAGGTCCAAGAGGCGGAGGTCGGAGTTGGACTCCTCGGCAGCAGAAGGGGCAGCTGGGACCCCACAGGGCCCAATGGGGGAAGATGGCACGGAGTCATCCAGGTTGGTGGGGGGTTTGGTGGAGGAGGAGGCCGTGCAAGCGACAGAGATGGGGTCTGGAGGTGGAGATTCCACTGGTGCTAGTGGTGCAGTGCAGGACTAGGGACAGGAGGCAGCACAGGCCGCCGCAGAGGTGCCTGTGTGCAATCCTGTCCCTGATCCTGTCACTGCATCATCTTGCACCAGCAGGGATGCCTATGTCCAGACCCGTTTTCAGGCAGGGGATGAGCTTACAACAACTGGCCTTCCTCTGCCTGCGGACGTGGCTATCCAGGTACGGGTTGAGCCTGTACTGACTGGTGTGGCGTTGCGTCAACGGGCCATGCGAGGTGACCTGCAGTCTTTTCATGGGGAGACTGCACGTCATCTCGAATGGCTCGTTGACCGCGTCGGCCTACTGGGACAGGTCACCCAGGCCGGATTCCTCCATTTGCTGGAGCTTGTTCTGACCCCCTCCTCAACTGAACACCCTATGCGCCAGTCGTCCTCCGTGCCATCTTTCCACCCATTTGTCACCTGGGTGCCCTGTGGAGCTGCCTCTGACGGTGTGGCCAGGCTGGTGGAGGACACATCCCTGCCACAGTCGGGAGTCAGACGTCCAGCAGGGGTGGCCACATCAACGACTGCAACCCGGCCGGTGGAGGATGTGTAGGCAGCAGGAGCCAGGGCACGGGCACAGGCACAGCAGCAGCAGCAGCAACGAGGTGGGAGCCATGATGGCTCCGGGCCTTCGACATCGGAGGGGCAGGTATCGGCCAGAGGGCAGGAGGACCCAGGACGGGAAGTGTCTTCCGTGTGGCAGCGGTTGGGCCATGCCATAGATGCGGAGCGGCAGCGGGCGGAAGAGGCACGGCTCACGATAGTCAGGGCGGAGAACTCCATGCGGAGGGCCCTGAAGCGGGCCCAGTGCCTCGAGGCAATCCGCAGGGAGTTGGAGGAGAACATGTCGTCATCCCTGCGGACCCTCGGGGCCATGGAAGAGGACCGCCTCCGGGACATTGAGCAGGAGTTCGATGATGCCCTGGCCCGGAACATCCAGAAGTGAGCCGTCGGACTACCCCGCTGCCCTTGTAAATAGTTCTTTAGTGTTAAGTGTCCTTTCGGTTTTGTTTTGTTTTGGGGCACTTGGACAATGCCCCAACTTCTTGTATATATTTCTTCATTAGGTAGGATTTTATTTTATACGTTTCATTGAAAGGATTGAGCACATGGACCCTGGATGTTCACTTTGTACATAGTTTGACAATGGATTTGGATTGTTGATTTTTTTTCCCTTGGATAAATGTTTTTTTATTATTTTTGCACCTTGGATTTATTTTCTCAGACTGACACTTAGGAGACTTGCTTTTGGATTGCTTTTCATTTGGATTTCATGCATCTTTTTCATTTATTGGACATGTTGGATTTCTTTGTTTATTTCCATTTTCTTCTGTTCCATTTCATTGCCTTGCTTTTCTGTTTAATACATTATCATTTGGTACTTCAATGTGTGGTATTCTCTCTTTGGTTTCATGCATGTCGCAATGTGTGTTTTTTCATTCACATGCTGTCATTGTGTGGGTTTGACGGATATATGTTGATGTGCAGACTAGCCATTTGGGATGCATCATGTGCTGGTGATTTCTTTGTGTGGTGGATGTCATACCTGGTGGTGTGTTCGGACTGGGGTGGCGTGGGCAGTGTATTGAGAGGGCATGGGGGCCATGGTTATGAATCGTAATGAGGTGTTGGGGGGACATGTACGGGGGCCTGCTGGCAGCTGTCCTGCACTGCTGGGAGGGGGTGGTGCAGGGGGACATGAGTGGGACATGAGTGGGGGCCTGCTGGCAGGTGCCCCGCAATGCTGGGGGGTGGTGGTTCAGGGGGACATGAGTGGGACATGAGTGGGGGCCTGCTGGCATGTGCCCCGCAATGCTGGGGGGTGGGGGTGCAGGAGGACATGAGTGGGACATGAGTGGGGGCCTGCTGGCAGGTGCCCCGCAATGCTGGGGGGTGGGGGTGCAGGGGGACATGAGTGGGACATGAGTGGGGGCCTGCTGGCAGGTGCCCCGCAATGCTGGGGGGTGGTGGTTCAGGGGGACATGAGTGGGACATGAGTGGGGGCCTGCTGGCATGTGCCCCGCAATGCTGGGGGGTGGGGGTGCAGGGGGACATGAGTGGGACATGAGTGGGGGCCTGCTGGCAGATGCCCCGCAATGCTGGGGGGTGGTGGTTCAGGGGGACATGAGTGGGACATGAGTGGGGGCCTGCTGGCATGTGCCCCGCAATGCTGGGGGGTGGGGGTGCAGGGGGACATGAGTGGGGGCCTGCTGGCAGGTGCCCCGCAATGCTGGGGGGTGGGGGTGCAGGGGGACATGAGTGGGACATGGGTGGGGGCCTGCTGGCAGGTGCCCCACAGTGCTGGGGGGTGGGGGTGCAGGTGGACATGAGTTGGACATGAGTGGGGGCATGGTGGAGGGTGCCCTGCACTGCTGGGGGGTGGGGGTGCTGGGAGACATGAGTGTGGGCCTGGTGGAGGGTGCCCCTGGATGCTGGGGGGTGGGGGCGCTGGGAGACATGTGTGGGGGCCTGGTGGAGGGTGCCCCTGGATGCTGGGGGGTTGGGGTGCTGGGAGACATGTGTGGGGGCATGGTGGAGGGTGCCCTGCACTGCTGGGGGGTGGGGTGCTGGGAGACATGAGTGTGGGCCTGGTGGAGGGTGCACTGCACTGCTGGGGGGTGGGGGTGCTGGGAGACATGTGTGGGGGCCTGGTGGAGGGTGCCCTGCACTGCTGGGGGGTGGGGGTGCTGGGAGACATGTGTGGGGGCCTGGTGGAGGGTGTCCCTGGATGCTGGGGGGTGGGGGTGCTGGGAGACATGTGTGGGGGCCTGGTGGAGGGTGCCTCTGGATTCTGGGGGGTGGGGGCACTGGGAGACATGTGTGGGGCCTGCTGGTAGGTGCCCCCGACTGCTGGGGGGTGGGGGTGCAGGGGGACATGAGTAGGACATGAGTGGGGGCCTGCTGGCAGGTGCCCCACAGTGCTGGGGGGTGGGGGTGCAGGGGGACATGAGTTGGACATGAGTGGGGGCCTGGTGGAGGCTGCCCTGCACTGCTGGGGGATGGGGGTGCTGGGAGACATGTGTGGGGGCCTGGTGCTGGGTGCCCCTGGATGCTGGGGGGTGGGGGTGCTGGGAGACATGTGTGGGGGCCTGGTGGAGGGTGCCCATGACTGCTGGGGGGTGGGGGTGCTGGGAGACATGTGTAGGGGCCTGGTGGAGGGTTCCCTTGGATGCTGGGGGGTGGGGGTGCTGGTAGACATGTGTGGGGGCATGGTGGAGGGTGCCCATGACTGCTGTGGGGTGGGGGTGCTGGGAGACATGAGTGTGGGCCTGGTGGAGGGTGCCCCTGGATGCTGAGGGGTGGGGGTGCTGGGAGACATGTGTGGGGGCATGGTCGAGGGTGCCCTGCACTGCTGGGGGGTGGGGGTGCTGGGAGACAAGAGTGGGGGCCTGGTGAAGGGTGCCCATGACTGCTGAGGGGTGGGGGTGCTGGGAGACATGTGTGGGGGCATGGTCGAGGGTGCCCTGCACTGCTGGGGGGTGGGGGTGCTGGGAGACATGAGTGGGGGCCTGGTGAAGGGTGCCCATGACTGCTGGGGGGTGGGGGTGCTGGGAGACATGTGTGGGGGCATGGGGGAGGGTGCCCTGCACTGCTGGGGGGTGGGGTGCTGGGAGACATGAGTGTGGGCCTGGTGGAGGGTGCACTGCACTGCTGGGGGGTGGGGGTGCTGGGAGACATGTGTGGGGGCCTGGTGGAGGGCGTCCCTGGATGCTGGGGGGTGGGGGTGCTGGGAGACATGTGTGGGGGCCTGGTGGAGGGTGCCCTGCACTGCTGGGGGGTGTGGGTGTCTGGGAGACATGTGTGGGGGCCTGGTGGAGGGTGTCCCTGGATGCTGGGGGGTGGGGGTGCTGGGAGACATGTGTGGGGGCCTGGTGGAGGGTGCCTCTGGATGCTGGGGGGTGGGGGCGCTGGGAGACATGTGTGGGGCCTGCTGGTAGGTGCCCCCGACTGCTGGGGGGTGGGGGTGCAGGGGGACATGAGTAGGACATGAGTGGGGGCCTGCTGGCAGGTGCCCCACAGTGCTGGGGGGTGGGGGTGCAGGGGGACATGAGTTGGACATGAGTGGGGGCCTGGTGGAGGCTGCCCTGCACTGCTGGGGGATGGGGGTGCTGGGAGACATGTGTGGGGGCCTGGTGCTGGGTGCCCCTGGATGCTGGGGGGTGGGGGTGCTGGGAGACATGTGTGGGGGCCTGGTGGAGGGTGCCCATGACTGCTGGGGGGTGGGGGTGCTGGGAGACATGTGTAGGGGCCTGGTGGAGGGTTCCCTTGGATGCTGGGGGGTGGGGGTGCTGGTAGACATGTGTGGGGGCATGGTGGAGGGTGCCCATGACTGCTGTGGGGTGGGGGTGCTGGGAGACATGAGTGTGGGCCTGGTGGAGGGTGCCCCTGGATGCTGAGGGGTGGGGGTGCTGGGAGACATGTGTGGGGGCATGGTCGAGGGTGCCCTGCACTGCTGGAGGGTGGGGGTGCTGGGAGACATGAGTGGGGGCCTGGTGAAGGGTGCCCATGACTGCTGGGGGGTGGGGGTGCTGGGAGACATGAGTGTGGGCCTGGTGGAGGGTGCCCTGCACTGCTGGGGGGTGGGGGTGCAGGGGGACATGAGTTGGACATGTGTGGGGGCATGGTGAAGGGTGCCCGTGACTGCTGGGGGGTGGGGGTGCTGGGAGACATGAGTGTGGGCCTGGTGGAGGGTGCCCTGCACTGCTGGGGGGTGGGGGTGCAGGGGGACATGAGTTGAACATGAGTGGGGGCCTGGTGGAGGGTGCCCATGACTGCTGGGGGGTGGGGATGCTGGGAGACATGTGTGGGGGCCTGGTGGAGGGTGCCCCTGGATGCTGGGGGTGGGGGTGCCGGGAGACATGTGTGGGGCATGGTGGAGGGTGCCCTGCACTGCTGGGGGGTGGGGGTGCAGGGGGACATGAGTGGGACATGAGTGGGGGCCTGCTGGCAGGTGCCCCGCAATGCTGGGGGGTGGGGGTGCAGGGGGACATGAGTGGGACATGAGTGGGGGCCTGCTGGCATGTGCCCCACAATGCTGGGGGTGGGGGGCAGGGGGACATGAGTGGGACATGAGTGGGGGCCTGCTGGCAGGTGCCCCGCAAAGCTGGGGGGTGGGGGTGCAGGGGGACATGAGTGGGACATGGGTGGGGGCCTGCTGGCAGGTGCCCCACAGTGCTGGGGGGTGGGGGTGCAGGTGGACATGAGTTGGACATGAGTTGGGGCCTGGTGGAGGGTGCCCTGCACAGCTGGGGGGTGGGGGTGCTGGGAGACATGTGTGGGGGCATGGTGGAGGGTGCCCTGCACTGCTGGGGGGTGGGGGTGCTGGGAGACATGAGTGTAGGCCTGGTGGAGGGTGCCCCTGAATGCTGGGGGGGTGGAGGCGCTGGGAGACATGTGTGGGGGCCTGGTGGAGGGTGCCCCTGGATGCTGGGGGGTGGGGGTGCTGGGAGACATGTGTGGGGGCATGGTGGAGGGTGCCCTGCACTGCTGGGGGGTGGAGGTGCTGGGAGACATGATTGTGGGCCTTGTGGAGGGTGCCCTGCACTGCTGGGGGGTGGGGGTTCTGGGAGACATGAGTCTGGGCCTGGTGGAGGGTGCACTGCACTGCTGGGGGGTGGGGGTGCTGGGAGACATGTGTGGGGGCATGGTGGTGGGTGCCCATGACTTCTGTGGGGTGGGGGGTGAAATTTGGGAGTATGCAAAATGTGCCAAGCTTGATGTTGTACCGAGTAACATTTTAAAGAAGCTAAAAAGGCTCCAAGAGGGTACACTAAACAGCGCTCTCTGTTTGGAATTAGGGGCAAGGATCATGTCTGGCTCCTTTTTTTATATGAAAACTTTCATGGGTGAATCTTTGAATCTGAACATTCAAAATGCGCTTGGGGAATTTGTAAGGTCCCCTACTTGTCCTTGGTATTGGTGGTGCAATGCAGGCTGGGCTAGTTGATGTGAGTGCACTGAAGAAAACTAACTTCCGATCGCTAAAGTCTGTGTTTAGGCAAAGAGTTGCAGGAGTTGATCAGGGGAAGGATTGGAGAGTGGCAGAAGTATGGACTCACTGACATCGTTTGCCACCTTGAGAGGGGATAGACTGGTAGCAGGTGAGGTGTACACTATTACATGTTCTGATGATGCGTTTAAACGTGCTTCCCTTAAATGCTCGTATTAAATGGGGGAGGAACAAGCGTTTAATCTTTGTTTTTGTGAAATGGATGTATGGGACGATTTATGCAATTTTTTGTTAATTTGTAATTATTTTACGGGTCTGGCTATGAAATTACTCAAACCATATTTTATCCAGAACAATTTTTGGCAGTGTGGGCTGGCAATGTGGTATATCATGAACTGTAATGATGTAGATTGTATTTATAACCTGTGTGAATATGTTAGGGTCGCTTTGATCCGACGTGCAAAGTATATGAAAGCTTAGCTTTGTCTAGTTTTAGGTTACTGGTGAGTGTGGGGGGTGATTTGAAACTGGATGTGTTGATTTTATGAATTAACGTCGGTGGGTTGTTTTCTAGGCTCATTTTTTCATGTACGATGTCTGTTTTTATGAGCATATTATTCGCAATGTATGTTTATTGTTAATGGAGAAATTCGATTTAATCGTAATGTATGTTTATTGTTAATGGAGAAATCCTATTTAATCAAATTGAATTGAAAAAGGGTGTGGTTTGTGTGTGTCATAAAGGTTGGCAAGTATTTACATTGCCTTTCTGCCTCCATCATTCTGGTGTATGTGAAAGAACGTTGTGGCTCCTCTCTAATTTTGGGTGCATTCACAGGGCACATATGTGATTGTGCGTCATTCTCCCCCAGGCTAATTGTGCAATTCCTTCCTTCACACAGGATGTCAGCGCTGTCCGCAGTTATGCAGGGGTGTGGCGGGGGTGGTTACGGATATTGCTCGGTTCTCTCCTGGAAGAACGGGTATAAGGTAATAATGTCCCCATACATGACGGGAAAAGCCATTGGCTACATTATATATGGTGACATTATGTATGGGACGGGTTGAGGGGATGTCCACTGGATCCAACAGGTTTTCATGTGTGTGATGAGCCAGGGGTGTTGCTAGGTCTGGAAAAGACCCGGGGCTATGCTAATTTTGGGACTGTCGGGATAGGGGGCTAGCTAGCCATTTTGCTGATGTCCTGAGATTCTATCCAGGGCTACAACCAAAAGACCAGGGGCTATATCCCCCTTAGCCCCCCCCCCTAGCAACGTCTCTGTGATGAGCCATACTGGCCTGCATAATAAGCCCTCCACTGTACTCTGGGTTCAACCTGCTGCCTTCTTTCAACATAAATAACATTTACAGAGCAGAGAGTAATGGTTTTTAGGGACAGCACGTTATGTGTTAATAAATTCCAAAGGAGGATGGGCCTTGCTTGAGAGAGGCCAATTCTGCTTAATGCCACTCACATCCCAAAAGATCACTGAAAGGTCTTGAGGACGGCTTGGGTGCTGCACTTAGCTGGGAAAGTACAATAAACTACCAATAGAACATTAAAGTTGTGATTGGAGTGAGAACTATGTAGGTGGGGAGCAAGCATGCGAATTCACTCGATATCCTTCATTTTGACAGTCATATCCGGGCTTTGCTTTGGCATTTCTGCATGGCACACCGTATATGAAAACGCTTGGGAGAGGTCTTAAAACGACATGTTAGGGCAACGTAAATAAACAAGAATCCTGAACATTTTAGCATGGAGGCGGCAACGAATGTATTGTGTGCCTTTTCAAGGCGTAATTATACATTTTGCGAAGCTGTGCTCACGTTCAACATAGGTGCAGCTTTTAATGTGGTGTGCAACGTTACGCAGGCGCCAGCATCGAACCGCTACTGTGCATGGTAGGTGAATGCATGCACACACACGCGGGTTCATATGTGGGCACAGCCTCTCTCTCTCTGTCGCTCTCGCAAGTGCACACAACCGCTCTCTCTTCCCCATCTCTCTCCGTTTCTCGTTCTCTCTTTCCCATCCCCTCTCTCACCCTCATTTTCTCTACACGCCCCCCCCCCACACTTCTCTCCCTCTCTCTCTTTCTCTCGTAAAAAAGCACAAGTTAAGGGAAGGGCTTTGATGCTGCCTTGTCTTGAAGTATCCACAGACCTGTGGTTGCTCAACACCACTGCTCGCTCCCAAACAACTTCCCTTATTAATGAACAGCCCTTCACAAAGGCGTTCTTAAGCATCTGAATTGAGACGTCAACAAGTCTTAAAGATATAAATGAACACAACTATAATATGATAATAAAGAACAAATATAAAAATCTACAATGTGGAAAATAGAAAAAATAAAACTGATAAAATACCAAAAACATACGTAGACAAAGTTGAATAAGACCTCTGAGTGAATGCCAACTCATCATAAACATTATAAGAAATGGGGAATATTCTCTTCATCATTAAGACCCAGAGGAGCCAAACATGCCAAGTATTCAATCCAAAACGCCTCTCTGCAAACGTATATGTTCCTTAGCGCTGCCACATGGGTGGGGTTGTACAACATCAAAGATATGAAAGCGCATTCGTGAAATTGTGTGACATTTCTGCAAGAAGTGATAAGCTAAAGATCATTTATCTTCAGCGTGTAAATTCGGATGATGCTCGTTCCAATGTATACCGGCAGGTCTACTTGTTTGGGCAGCATCATGAAGGCACCGAGAGAGAAAGATGTTGAAAAATGTTCCCTTATAAGCATGCAATGAATGCATTAATAGGTCAAAGTTGGCGGTTATGGAAGAAGTTAAGCCGTGCAATGATCAAACTGTTGTAATGGCACAACGTCCTTTTGCCAACAGGTTTTTTTTTGTTGATGGAATGTTTACCCAAAAAATTCCATTGAAAAACCTCATCGAAATATAGAGGGATTGGTAAGGGGATAAAATGGGTAGGGAGAGGGTTGGGGTAGGTATACACATAAAGGGAAGATGGTTTGGGGGAGGAAACCCCAAAATAAAAAAATAAAAAAATGTGCATTTTTTTCAATTGAATTTTTTTCTGTAAAAATTCCATCAAAAAAACTCCTGTTGGTAAAACGACATAGAGGTTGACTAAAGAATCAGATGAAATTTCTATATGTGATGTTTCTGCTGTTGATGCATTTGCTTAATTGCACCTTATCGGAGCGTTTTTATGTAATTGGTTATGTTATTTATTATTGGTTAAATTGATGCTTGTGGTCGCCTTTTATTGGATTTATTTGTTAATCTGATTAAATTCTTTTTTTTAATTTAAGAAAATGAATTTTCTAATCAAGGTAGGGTTTTGAGATTTACACTTGAATTTGTAATTCTTTTATGTTGCTTTTCATATTTTTACATACATGTGCTTTTGTTTTCTGAATTCAATATTGTGTAATGATAAAATGTTTTGAAAGAGTTGAATCTTTTTTCAGCTGTATTCAAGTAAAAAAAAAAGAAAGACATAGAACCCATATAATACAGGCTATTTGGGAACTCCGCACTGAGAATGGGCTAATAGAGATGAAAGAAGAAAGGCCATTGCATGTCTGTGTGGCCAATCACTGCTGCTGAATAAAAGCCTGCACTTTGGTAATTGGTGGTTAATGTCGTAGGAAAACATTTCCATAACAATTTCACAGCTATCGATCCCTGCTGTTGACGCAAATCAAGATTGCTAGACACCAATCTTGTGACTCACAAAAATTGGGATGATGGTAAATTGTTGAAAAGTGGATAGGGCACCATTTATTATGTTGTGTCCTTTCTCTTTTTTTAATCTTTGTAACAGTGTCTAGTTTGCTTCATATGGCATCCTTGTGGTTCGATGCAAGTGGCTACTAGGGGTGTCACGGTATTAGTTTTATGACGGTACGATAACCTTCGTGCCAAATGACGGTATATCATGGTTATCGCGGTATAGCAGGTGGAGTTAACTAATCTTAACAAATATTTTCTGAAAGGGCATAAATTGACAGATTTATCATCTCAAACAAAACCATGCACCCATGGCCAGAATTGGGCTTTTCAACATACTTTCCATTGAAATGACTAAGTGTGGAGAGGGGGAGGGGGCCCTGCTACAACTGGCAAAGCAAACTAAATAGCTTTTCTTATTTTTGTTCCCCTACTGGTGAAGATGAACATGTTGCCATCTTGATAACCTGCATGCCACAAATCAATGGAGGCTGATGGTAGTATACGCTTGCCTCTCTCTCTCTCTCTCTCTCTCTCTCTCTCTCTTCTCTCTCTCTTCTCTCTCTTCTCTCTCTCTCTCTCTCAGCCTTTAGTTTACTTGCGGGCCAAAAGGTTTTCAGAAATCACAGACATGTTACCCTTTGGTATGGCAGCAGGGAATACCGACAGATGTGACTTATTATATGTAAATTCAATGATAGAACCAGGGAAATCCCCCATTGCCATATGTTTAGAGAACATTATCCATTATAAATATATAAACCCCAAAGTAAACCATTTTCCTTCTTGGCACTGTATCTATTCTTCCTATTGCTAACATATTGATTTGGTGTCAGGCACGTGTGGTTTATGGAATGGCATTAAAAACTGCTCCAACTGAAACTACTTGGCAGACGGCAGATCCAACAGTGAAAGACCAAGTCTGCGCAGCACTTGCTTACTGCAGCCTTTACAAATCAGATTGAAAAGCACACTTAACGGTATGAACGGTATAACGGTATAAACAATGTGACGGTTATTATTGTTCAATTAAGTGGTTCACGGTATCTTTAACGGTATACCGTTACATCCCTAGTGGCTACGTGGCTAATCCTTCGACGATGTTGCATTCAGCGTTCCACGAGTGTTACGCCTTTTCTTTTTCTTGCTACTTTTCTGACATATCAGTTTTAATATTGTTCAGCCTATCCTGGGCTACATTTCTCATGGTTTTTCTGTTGCTTTTAGCACGTGCCATCGTGTGCAGTGATGTCAGCATCACCATTCACTTTGCCCATGTGACTGCATGCCTTCTTAGCGCCTTTGCTGTTTTCTACTGGAGTTCCATCAGGTTAGTCTGTTTGACCTGCTGCTCCTCATTGAACTGCATTCACTACACTCACATGTTTGAAAGGTCTCATAGGTTGAGGCATGTCTTGCAGCACTGGGCAGTTCTACTGGTAGTACTGTAATGTGACTAGTTAAAAAAGAAAAAAAAGATATTTTATATGAACAGCTTGCCCATACCCCATTACCTTTTTCTTTTAATCATTACTGGCTGTACATGATGAATGCTAGCTTTCTACTATTTGGGCAATCTGCAGATTATAGAATATAATATTATACAGTCATCATTTATTTTACTGACACTTCTAGCCCTGAAGAGGGTTTGGAGGGTTTGGTTGATGGAAACACGTTGAGTTTGGAGCTTGACATCTATTGAGCTGCATATTTCAATGTGGATTGTGTCTGCGTAGCATTAGCATTTGTAATGCCCCATTGTAAAAACTGATGAGCAAGTGTTCTGTCTTTGGCTATTAAAGCATTTGAATTACGTGATATCTGATGATCAAACCACTTGCTTTTGACACCAAAACCATTTGGGTGTTTTTCATTCAAATTACTGAAAATATCTTTTGGAATATTTTCACAACATGAAAACCTTTACACATTAGAATTGGTGATCTTTGCCATCTAATAGAACGCACTACCTGCTAGTGAACTGGTTATCACTACAAGTGTACCTTATTGGGAGCTAAGGCAGGAGGTCTCCGATAGTTGAACTCTATACTTGATTGTTACTTATGGTTGCTTAGAGTGCAATTGGTTCACCCCTTTTTCCCCCAAGTAGAGTAGTTCCCAAGTGCATCAAGGGAGGGAGTACCAGTGTTCAGAAGAGAAAGGCACATGGCCTCATTACTATGTTGCAGGTCCGGAAACAAGGGTGGTGGTAAGCTCACCGGCATCCTTGTTTCTGGACCTAAAAACAATGAGTCTGCCTGCCAGAGCCGCTGTGCCTGACAGGTCTGACACTGCCGGACACAGCGGCCACGGTAGGCAAAGCCATCATGGAAGCACCGGCACCATTAACAACGGTGCCAGTGCATCCGTGTCCCCACTCCCATAGAGTCCTTTATGGGAATGGGGATTTACATTTTACCAGCGCCTGACTTCCTGGGCCGCCGGACTTGGAATCGCCCGGTGGCACCGGGAAGTCAGGCGCCAGTGAAATATTATGAGTCCAGCGGCAACCGGCCGGGAGCACCGGCAGGGTTACCGCTGGACTCACAATGAGGCCCATGGAGATAGAAACTCAATAAATTGATCACCGATCTTGCCCGACACACTGAAGAATGAACACTTCCTCTGCCTACTGAAGAATTCCATGAATGGTCCAGACAATCTCACATACTGTTGCCAAATCACCCACCTAGACCTTTCACAGGGAAACTCATCAAGTTTCACTCAATACCATCTCCTCCATGCCTACCAGCCTGATTTGTGGAGATAAATGCAGCAAAGGATAATGGCCCAAAATATGGTGAATTGAAATAATTACCTTCCGGAAAGAGTGCGAGGGGCATCATTCACCAATTATGTCATGTTTTAAAAAGCTCTCTCTGCCTCTTGCTCGCTTTTATGACAAAAGAAAGACTCAGGAAACATGCAAGATCAAACTAGGTGGGCACACAATATTTCCAAGTTTTCGTGTGTTTTTTTTTAACACTATTTAAAGACAAGCTTATCAGAGCTGGCGAAATGCTGAGTACTAAGGTTACCTCTAGTGCAAAACAGCACAGAACCAAAACATTTCTTCAATCATTGCCTTATGAAAGACCTGATGACGTTTCGGGAATAGAGTGTATTTAAGCAGGAATTCAAAAACACCAAGGCAAGGCCCAAGCATTAAGCACAGGAAACCTAAACAGCACTGTGTGATAATTCAAAAGAGAGCCAAATAAGAATGCTGCGCTATCTAAAATATAGGCCCAAAACGTTTGAATGCATTTACTTCCCAAAATAATTCAGCAGGCTCAGAATGTTTGTGCAAGAACATGATACAGGAAAGTTCCTAAATTCACAGCACATAAACCAAATAAACCTTTATTATGAATGTCATGTGTATTTGTATTCAAGGACCATCGTTATTATGTGTTTTGGAGTACACAAAGATGTAAAATGTGAAGCCTATCACAGCCATATGTGAATTTCAAGGCCCTAAGTACTGAATCCTTGCATTTGAGATGATAGTTATTATTATTATTATTATTATTATGGTATTTTTTGAGCGCAGACCTGGCTTCGAGAAGCAACAGAGCGCTTTACAGAGGTATACGACAATACAGATACATAACTGAGAGCTTTTCAGAGGTAATAACAGAACAGATATACAGCTGTGGGTGGATACTGAGGGGCACAGAGGAGGGATACAACTTTACTGGGTGCTGGGGAGGAAAGGGGGGCGGCGTCTAACGAGTCAGGTGGCACGAGGGGCGATGTGATGGCCTACGTGTTGAGGGGGAGGGAATCCTTCAAAAGGTGGGTCTTGAGTTTTTTTCATAATTGTAGGAGTATGGGGGCGAGTCGGATGCTGATGGGGAGGAGGTTCCATAGTCTTGGGGCATGGGCAGAGAAGGCTTGTTTTTCTGTCCTTTTCCTTTTTGCAGTGGTGGATTTCAAGTCTGTACGTGTTCTGGCTTCTGGTAGTGCGCTGTCTTTCGGAGATGCCGAGTTTCTTCGCAAGGTAGCTGTATAATTTGTTGACAACTGCCTTAAAGATGATGCAGCAAGACTTGAAGGTGATTCGTGCATGCAGTGGGAGCCAGTGAAAGTTGATGAGGGCCTGGACGATGTGGTCATATCCAAGTAGACCCTTGATGTGAGTGTTAATATTAAAGGTATTTGTACCGTGCACCGTCACCAACGGAATTGGCACAGGGCGTCCTGGTGGATATGTAAACAAAAAAGGAGGGGTGGGGTTTAGTAGGGTGAAGTGGGAGTAGCATAGTGAGATATGCAGTGTCCTGTTGGCAGCTTCAGTTCTGTTTTCACCATGCGCTTAGCTTGGGTGTGAATTATCAGATCGATGCTGGTCCTCATGTGCTGTTGTGATGGTTATGAGTTGTTTGTTATTTGTTGCAGTGTTGTGAAGTACATGCAGTTTGCTGTGCAGAGAAGTGGATGGGTGTTTTTTTGTGAGAGATGTATGCGGAAGGTTGAGTTTCTGGGTTAGTGGGTTTTTGTCTCTTAATATTTGCATTTCCTTGGTTCCACGTCTCCATTCGCCTTTGGAGTTGGTATTGTAGTTTGTCTATCTAGTTCAGGGATACACAACGTGTAGCTCGGGAGCAACATGTTGCTCACGGCACCCTAAATTGTTGCTCGTCAGTTGCCCTGGGCCATGGTGTGAAGGCCTAGAAGGAGGTGCTGAATGGATGAGACCTCAGTAGCACTGTAGTCAGGACAGAGTCCTGGACTGTGCAAGAATGTTGGCCAATGAGCCGCTGTGTTTCCAGCTGGATTATTTTTATACATGCAAGATTTGTTTGGTGCCACCATGCACATAATTCTTCAGTAAATGTCCTTACTTGTTATGGTAGTGTCATTGCTAAAACCCTGTCATCTCCAGTTACTTTGCCCAGCTGACAAATGTATTAATGAGTACAATATTTTAACCATGTTTGTGTCATGGAGAAAATTGGCATATTCTGTTCTTTGGTACAACTAGTATGAGCATAATGGACAAGGAGGTGGTATGCATACCCAACTTTCCTTTATTAAATAATGTGCATGCACACTTTCTGTACAAGTGAGGTTTGTGTTTGATCCCACCATGTATATTTATCGACAATATTCATTTTGGTGTCTCCTGTATTTATTATTACATAGTGTCCTAGCGGGAAAATGGTCTGTTTGATAACCTGCCCATCTAGCACATGGTTAATGGGCAGATACGGTAAATGTATGCCACATTTCCAATCCAATTAATTTATTGTTAATAGGTTTAAACTAACAAGTCAATTAATTGATTCAAATACTCAGTTAACAACACCACACCCCTCTATGAAGTGGTCATCAAATGCTCAAAGGTTTGACCAATGTTTGCCACTAAGTCTTGTGTAAAATCCCTTTTGGGCAGAGTAAATAGGCTCCAAATAATTGAGAAAAGTATTATTTTTATTCCTAACCACTTTCCCACCAATGCAACAGCCTTCTGGAGCTTTAATACACACCATTTGCCATAACATTCCCAAATAATTCTCAGGAGGTAACCTCCAAAGGCCCAATGAAGTGATCTTTAAAGGCTACCATGTAATGACCTGAAGTACTAATTCCTATTTAATCGTATTTCTCCATTAAGTCAGCAACATTTAAAAACATGTTTCATATTTTTCATACAATTCACACAGAACAAGCCCAAAATAAAAAAGCAACTTTAACATAATCAAATTTGCTATATATACAAGTCTGAACATTACAATTAATGATATATAACATAGCTCCCATGCATTCCATGCTTATGCAAAACAGAGAAACAACAGCAAATGAACAGAAAATGAACCAAATCTTTGACTCCTATTTTGTAAGCGCACTTTGTGCTTCCTCCTGCATACTTTCTTAATTTATTGGGGAGTGGGTACATTTAAACGTACCATTACCACCAGCCTCCTGCATTCTGGGGATCTTATTTGACAGATTTCTCCTTGCCATTTTATATGTGTACGTACGTCTGTATATAAGGCTAAAGTGGGCAGCCTATGTATATTTTGGACATCTGACTCTTTTTCCATCGGACACGCTCTTGCTTTTGGAACTATTTTGAGGTGGCTTAATGCACCAAATGTAGTTATATTGCATCCCTATCCAAATGGACAGTGCCTTACAACCGCCCATAACCACAAGTATTTCTTTTCACCAGGGGAGGCTACAATCGCACTTGCACTGAAATTCACTTTATGATTAACAGAAAATCCTAGATGTGCTTTTAAAAAATAAGGAACATTCTTAACTGGCCTGACACTTTCAAATTGAACACCCCCAATACGGCTCACAAGGGGCTAGCAGGTGTATCTGCAGAGACCTGCTATTTGGCACAGGAATTTATTTTGCAACCCCTCCAGGAAATGACAGTTCTAACCACCCTAGATTTTGCGGCCTTAAAATCATGGAGCAGACCTTTGTCTTATATACCTCCAACTTCTCCAATCGGAATGCAGCAAACCTGAAATAACATAAAAAGCCATTTAATCATTAATGATGCCTTCAGCTATCTTCTTAAAATGACTGACGCAAGCACTGCTCTTTCAAAAAGAGTAGGCTCAGATAAATATGAGACTGCCCCCTCATCTCTACATTCATTTAAAAACGATCTACAAGGTTTCACCCTTTGCCTGAACACCATCATTTTTGTTTTTATTATATTTAATTTCAAACTGTAATTCCCAAAATAGTAACTTGTGTTTAGCAGGCCCTGTTGGAGACCTGCTGGGGGCAAGTCCAAAATAGCTGTGTCTTCTGCATAAGGAAGCATGCTATAAAATGAACCCTTCAGGTGGAGGGTGGATTAACTTTCCTAAGAGAAGTACTAGAATCAACATCCAAAAGGAATACAACTGACATCCCTGCTTGTCACCTTTATTGGTGTTGGAAAACAAAGTATAATTCCACAATCTTCTATATTGGACAGATGTTGAGATGTCTGTGTATCACGCTGGATAAGACTTAAAATACCATTAGTGACCTGTAAGAATGTAGAAGTAGGACTCGGATACAGTGGGCTCATGTTGATTGACATATACTTTTATTGAAAGTAAAAGGGTGGGGAACTGGGGAAACTCCTGCCTTTCCCTAAAGCTAAGAGGGGTTTCCCTTCCTCAACCAAAACTAAGGAAACTGCCAGTATGTCTTGTCTAAAGTAAATAGTACACTGTCACAAGTCCGAAGCCTATTTCCATGCCTTACACTATTTACTAACCTATAGAAAACAAAATGTCTTCTTAATTCAGAAGAATAGGTTGTAGATCCAATCAAAGAGTTCCAAATAAGACAGGTTCCAAACCCAAAGTTCTTAAATGTAAAACAAAGTTCCATAAAGTTCTTAGATATTTCTCTGTTGCACAAACTTTGTAGCAACCAGGGGCAACCACTCCCTTGTCCTGGTTCCTTCTCTTGGCAACTCTCTATTTATTGGACCACAGCCAGGGGCAATTACTCCTTTGCCCTTGTTCCTTCTCTTGTAGATCCTAGATCTCTGCCTTTCTCTCTTTCTGCTTGGGCCAACTTGGTTCACTTCCTTGCCAAGTATGGTGCTTAGTAAATTACTCTGTGGTTTCCCTTCTTCTCATGGGATCGGGCTCCAGACCCCTCTTTATGTTTGGGAACTGGGAGCCCTCTTCTCCCAAGTACCACCATGAGGAAGAGGACTTGTGTGTTTCTCCTGTAGTGGGTCCCAAGCCCTTCTTCCTTGCATGAGGGTACTTGGAGCTCTCTTCTCCCATGTACCACCACGAGGAAGATGACTTGTGTGGTTCTCATATAGTGGGTCCCAGACACCTTCTTTGTGTGTGGGTACTTGGAGCCCTTTCCTCCCAAGTACCGCCACAAGGAATTGGACTCATGTTCCTTTCGTTTGGTGGGACCCAGACCCTTAAGTTTCTCTTGTTGGTGGACAGACATGGTTCACATGCCTGCCAGGTACTGTGACTATTAAGATGCTGACTGCACCGTCTTAGTTTCCCACTAGCCAGCCTGAGTGCTCCCCTTTGTAGTGGGCTCTGGTCTGCCCAGGAACACTGCAGTGTCAATCTTTCCCAGGACAGCGTGGTCTTCCTTTCACGCGCTTCCCTGTCTGCAGGAACACCGGGAGCTTCTCTCTGCCAGCTCACCATTCGGTCCTTCCACTGTGGACTGGCCCTTGTCCTTCCAGCTCCTCTCTTGGCATCCTGGTGTGCTTCCTTGCACTTTCCTGCACCGTGCTGGCTCCTGCAGCTCCATCATGGAGGACTAGACAACTTCTTCCTGAGTCCCTCATCCTTTTCTACTATGCATTGACCAATGAGCAGCCAGCAACAACTAGACTGCTCCTTGTGGTTCTTAGGAGAATGCTTCATGCCTCCGCTCCTCCTCTTCATCCCAGTACTTATTCCAAGTTGTCTAGAATGCCCATGTACGTTATGCAGAACACTCTACATTCCTCCATGCATCTTATTTGTCTCGGTGGTTGTCAATAACATATCTTTCAACTCTTCCCCATTCTTCCTTGTCTCAGTATTTCTAACCTTGATCTCCCTTGGGTCAGTTGTGCTCTTCATAGTCCCAGTACTTATCTAGGGAAGGGGTTGTTCTTTGGGTTATAGGAATGGAGGGGGGTCCTAGTGTCTGGCAATTGGCGAGTATATTGCGTTCTCAGGGTAGGGTTGTTCCTAGTCCCAGGAGGGGTTTCCTCTCCCATGTGATTCTCTCCCTGTGCACCACCCTCAGGGGAACTATTGTACCGAGGACGTACCATGCTGGCCGCATGGGAATTGTCTCCCCCATAGGGGAGAAGGGACAGCATCCACAGATTTGTCACAGACTCCACTAAAATGTAAATTCCGCCACATTATGTTTCTATCAATCAAATACCAACGAAATCCACCCTGGAGTGCTACAGACTCCATAATTGGGGAATAACACTGCCAAACCACCACTTGGAATCTGGCAGTGATACCGCTGGACCAAGTGGCAGTAACGGTACCGTTGAGATACCACCAAACTCGTAATAAGCCCCAATGTCCAGTTAGGGAATTGGCCTATAACCTTGAGGGGCTGGTGGTCCAAGAAATACTTGTCTAAGGGGATGGCATAATGCCTGTCTTGACAACAGCAATAAACATAAAACGATTTGGTGTCCTTCAAAAAAGCTCCCATTTTTTTCTCAAATTCTTTTTTTGTCTTAACGTGATTTTTTTATGCCATTTTGAAACTATAAATCTGACCAGCAGTGTACACACCCCTCATTAAATCATGGTTCAGTTTTCTTTTCGAGATTCAACATTCTGCATCGAACCATGGTGCATCTCTTTCTATAACTTGGAACTCCTCAACTTGGGGGCACGGTTTGCCAATAGCTCTCTCCTGGATAGTTTCTCCTATAGACTCAGACAAACTGACGCTTTCCTTTGTGGTCTCTGAACTGTTCAACAGTTTTAAGAGAATATGTTAATTTCTTGTGAATTAGTAATTCTGGTGCCTACCCTGGCCATTGGAAAATGAACTCAAGAGGATTGTGTTTACTCTTTGATCAATAAGTAAAATGTATTAACATTCCTGAAGAAAAAAAAACATCCACAATACAGTCATCAATGACTGTGGAACAGTATTGCCGATCTTGCATGCTTAGGAATGCACGATTTGCCATTAAAGATCCCAAAAAATCCTAGGCAGAATCTCAGGCTCCGTTTGTGGCCATTTTTACTGTCCATACATTTGCACTAATATTTTGCTCGGGAACCTGAAACCCCTGGTAATGTTTATTTATTCCTACTCTATTTTTGAACAGCTGGGCTGGTCCTATATGTTTATAAATGTACTACTGACCACTCAATTTCCTCAACATTCCTTGTAAACAACCACTTAACGTCAAATGAAGTTAAAGGCCTTGCACATTTCCCTGACTAGAATAACACGTGGTCTATAGAACTATTAAGTACTGCAAATTATATGTTCAATATGCAGTTTTAATTTTGTTACATTTCTAATTTGTGTTGCAAAAAATGTGTCCGCCAACTGTGCGCCGATATATTCCGTCGAAAAATGGATGTTGCTCACCATTTAATTTGATTTGCCAATTTTGCTCATTGCACACAAAAGGTTGGGGACCTCTAGTTGTTATGTGTGATGGGGTGGCAGGTTTCCATCTGAGCTATTTCGGTGGTTGGTGTGCCAGGTTGAGGCACGCATTGTCACCCGCTCTGGTATTGGTGCTGTATACTTTACATTCATTAGCTCCCTTCCTACCCATTTCCCTGTCTGTGATCCATGGCTGCTTATGTTTGCTCTGTTGACTAAACGTGTATTGAGATGACATCCTTACCCTTCCCTTCTGATCTCTCCATATTCATTCATAGAGTGATCTTAACTTATCTATGTATCATTTTGGAATAGTGATAGGCCGTATTTTTTTCTTCACCCTCCCTCTGTTTACGGGAGCTAGACTAGTGAGATAGGGAGGATCGGTTCCTTCTCTGGGTAATGTTAACGCTGCATATGTGCCTACAAAGGTGTTCCTCATAGTTATGGGGAGAAGAGCCAGGTTTTAAGTAGTTTTCTAAATAGAAGATGATTTCTCATGTTACATATGTTTCTCAGAAGATTGGTCCAGTTTTTCGATGCAAGGTGAGAGAAGGAGTTTCCTCCAAATTTTTCTTTCGGTGTATGGTTTTGGTTCCAAACGGATGCCGCTGCTAGATCTGAGAGTTCTTGTTGGGCCGTAGACTTTTATCTTCCCTTTTAGGAACTCTGCTCCTTGGCCGTCGATTGCTCTGTGCATTATGAACATCAATTTGAATTTTATTCGCTGTTTTATTGGTAACCAGTGTAGCATTTTCAGAGCTGGATCGATATGTTCCTTTTGTGGTAGTTTGAACAGGAGTCTGGCTGCCACATTTTGTATGCGTTTGAGTTTTTTTAGGAGTCGCTCTGGCATTCCTAGATACAGGCAGTTGTCGTAGTCTACTCTGGATATGAGAGTGATGATGGGGAGCGTTTTGTGGGCGAATGAGAGGAATGGTAGGATCCTTTTTACTGCTCGTAGGAGGAAGAAGCATTTCTTGATTACTCTAGAGTTAGTTTGTTGTCCATCAAGACTCTCAGGTTTTTTACTATCGTTGATGGGGCTGGTGCTGTGCCAAGTCTCATTGGCCAAGGGATATAGTGATTGTTTTCTCTGTTTTTAGAGATGACCATTACTTCTGTTTTGCCCGGGTTGAGTTTGAGGTAGTTCGAGTTCATCCAGTTGTAGATTTCATGAAGACAGCTTTCTAGTGTTGTGTGTTCATCTTGTAGGTCTTGTATTTTGTAGACAATGTGTGTGTCGTCAGCATAGTTGTAGCATGTGAGGCTGTGTCTTTTAACGATTTTGATTAGTTGAGCAGGTAAATGTTGAACAATAACAGGGAGAAGGATGACCCTTGTGGCACTCCGCATGTGGATTCTCTTGAATTGGATTGGAAAGGTTTGATCCATATGGATTTTGTTCTGTTTGCTAGGAAGTATTTAATCCATAGTAAGGCTAGGTCGGTGATTCCAATTTCTTCAAATCTCCTGATGAGGATGTCGTGGTTAAATGTGTCAAATGCTGCAGAGAGATCTAGAAGTATTAGAGCAGTGCTTTTGTCTCAATTTGCATTCGCAATTAGGTCATCCTAGATAGAGAGAAGTGATGTTTCTCTTTCTCACATTGATCTGAAACCTACTTGTGCCTGGTCCAACAGATGATGTTCTTCTATGAATTCTTGGGTTATTCTGTAGATGTATGTTTAGAGTAGTTTCGTACTGGATGTTGGAAATAGGTCTGTTATTGGAGAGGTAATCCACGTTTCCTGCTGTGTCCTTGAGAAGCGGCTTGATGTATGCTGATTTGAAGGAATGTCGCACTTTCCCTGTCGATATTGAGTGATTGAAGAGGTTTCTGTAGTAATCCATGGGTGTTCCTTGTGTGAAGATTGATTTGATATGGGGCATGGTTCCATGGGAGAGCCTGTTTTGTTGCTTTTGTTTACCACTTTGGCGAATGTCTCTGCTGATATTTGGGGGAAGCTTCGTAGTTTGTTCGGGCATTCCTCGTACGGGTGGGTGGGGTGCATAATGGGATCGCGTAGTCAGCTTTGTATGGTCTGTTGGATAGTGGTGATTTTGTTTTTCAAGTGGTCTACAAGGTTGTTGCATGGTCTCTTCAATCGTATTGGAGCGCTGTTGCAGCCAGGTTTTATTTTTATTTTGTTTATGAGTTTAAACTGTTCCTTTTGAGTGTTTGGTGCTTTCTTGATTCTGTTGTCGAAGTATTTCCTTTTGACTTCTTGAATTTCCTTTTTGTATGATGGGATTTGTTGTTGGAATTTGAATTTCTTTGCATGGTCGTTTTTTAATCCTCCATTCTAGCTCAGGTTTGCAGTTTTTCCTTTTCGTGGTGTAGAGCAGCAGGGTAAACCATTTTGCTATCGCTCTTTTGCATGATGGGGTAAAATATTTTTCTTTGGTGATCTCGTCTATTGTTGACGTAATCCAGTTGTAAAGTAGTTCTGTATTTGTGTCCCGGTCAGCTTCGTCCATAGTTGTTGCTTGTGGTTTTCTGATTTCCAATACTTTAGTTAGGTTGCAGCTTCTGATGTTCCTCAAGTCTCTTTTCATGATAGTTGGCAGATTGTCCTATTGCTTGATTATTGGTGTAGCCAGCGTGTTCATAAAAGGGATAATTAGGTGGTCGCTCCAGAGGATCTGGATTGGTGGTGCCGTGGTAATGAGATTTTGTTGGAGAAGATTGCGTCTAGTCTATGTCCTGCCGTGTGGGTTGCTCCTTTGACTAGTTGATGTAATTTCATTGTTTCCAGTTGTTTGGCTAATGATTCATGTGTGGTTGTGGTTTTTTCATCAAACCAGATGTTGAAGTCACCGAGGATAATCAGGTGATCCTGCTCGATGACTAGATTGGTGATTTCTTCTGTGAAGGCGTCTACCAAGGTTGCATCGTAGGTCGCGCTCTGTATACCAATATGAATTTGAGGTTTGTTTTGGGATTTGTTGATAGGCTAAGGATTAGAGATTTGCATTTTTTGATGTTTAGAGGGTCTTCCATTTTAGTTTACAGGTGTTCCTTTTCGGTTATTGCCAGTCCATCACCTCTTTTGTTTTTCCTGTTTACTTGTACGCACTTGATGTTTTCAGGAAGGCAATTGTGGAGTGTGATTTTATAGTTGTCATCTAGCCATGTTTCAGTTATGAATAAGATGTTGATACCTGCGTCACATAAGTGGTCGTAGATTTCGATGGCATGTTTGGTCATAGATCTAGCGTTGATTAGGTTGCAGTGGATTTTGATGTGCTTAGATTTGTTTGATGATCCTTGTTTTGACATTTTGGTGTTCCTTTGCAGTGTTTCTGTGATGTTGTGTATGATTGGTTGGGGTTCAATGGAGGTTGCTTCATCGTTGAGTAAGTCTGTTTGATTGATATCTGGGTTGCAGTATTCTTCGGCTTCATCATCTTTCTTGTTTTGATTCAGTTGTTGGCATTGCACTTGTGTTCTTGTGATATTTGGAGTGAAGGTGTTGGTGTCATGCCATTTTTTTCCTTATATCCTCTCTTCTTTTATTTTGGTACTCCAGATCAGTCTTAGCTTGTATTGGCATGACAGTGTCATTGGAGGTTTGTGGCCCTGTGCTTGTAGAGATGTATGGTGTAAGGTATGGTGATATTTCTCTTGTGATGGTTGTTCTTTGGTTGTATTGTTTGCTGGTGCGTGGTCTATCGTTGTGGTGACTTCTATTTGGAGCGGTTGAAGTTGTGGGTCAGTTGAGATTGGTCCTTGTTCTGATTCTCTTTGGTGGAGTCCAGTTCTTTGTTGAGGCATTTTTTTCTCTTTGCTAGTTGGATTGGGAGTTCACAGGGCAGCAGCCTGCTTGCTTGGCATTGCGTTTGGTTGTTGTTCTGTTTTATTCTTTTATGTTTTGGTCTCTGGGGATCCTTTGGTGGTGTCTGTCAGATCAGTAGGTTGCTTTTCCAGTGTAACTCTATTTGGGTGAGCTGTCTGGGTGGGGTACTAAGCGTAAGAGGGGGTTGCGGTGAGAATGCAGTGACAGAGGCTTCCTGTATCACTTTGGTAGATATCTGTTTATGGTTACTAGGTTTGGTGATAGCTAGGTGATCTTAATGACGGAAGAGGCCTATGATTGAGGATGGTATTCAGTGGTGATATCCGCCTGGGTTGATATTCCTAGATGTGTGGGAAGGCTAATTTTCGACGAGTGGTTTACTGTGACAAGATATCTTTTGGAGTTTGGGATCTTTGATAGAGCGAGAGAGGTCTAGATTTCACAGGCTGTGCTCAGTATGTCAGGTGGACACCTAGTTTTGGCTGGGACTCAAGCAGTCAGTAATGGATTTTGGGAGGGAAGCTTAATTACACGGATGGCAGGCAATCAATGAGAGGGGCAACCCGATTGAGGTTTCCTAGGTGGAGGGAGCAGTTATCACATAGTGGCAGGCAATAAATCAAGAAGCCTAGTGCTGACTTTCAATGGCAGTGCTGGAAAGACCTAGGTATCAAAATATGGCAGGCACTAAATCAGGACGCCTAGAGCTGACTTTCCTGGATAGTGGTGGAAAGGTCTAGGTATCCAGAATGGCAGGCACTAAATCATGATACCTAGAGCTGACTTTCCTGGATAGTGGTGGAAAGGTCTAGGTATCACAGAATGGCAGCCACTAAATCAGAATGTCTAGAGCTGACTTTCTTGGATGGTTGTGGAAAGGTCCAGGTGTCTCAAAGTAGCAGGCACTAGATTAGAAACACCTAGAATCGAATGTCCTGTATAATGGGAGAAAGGCCTAGGTGTCACAAAATGGCAGGCATTAATCAAAGGTAAATAGAGTAAATGGAGAGGCAGGCAGTTAATAAGACGGCTAGAACTGAGTTTTGTGTATAGTGGGAGGATGGCCTAAGGTCACAAAATCGCAGGTACTAGATTTGAAGCACCTAGAATTGAATTTCCTGTATAGTGGGAAAAAGGCGTTAGGTGTCACAAAATGGCAGGCAGTAAATCAAAGGTATATAGAGTTGACGGAGAGACAGGCAGTTAATAAGACAGCTAGAACTGAGTTTCGTGTATAGTGGGACGAAGGCATAAGTGTCACAAAATGGCAGGTACTAGATATGAAGCACCTAGAATTGAATTTCCTGCATAATGCAAAAAAGGGCTATGTGTAACAAAATGTCAGGCAGTAAATCAAAGGTAAATAGAGTTAACAGAGGGGCAGGCAGTTAATAAAATGGCTAGAACTGCATTTTGTGTATAGTGGAGGAAGGCCTATGGGCAACAAAAAGGCAGCTACTAGATTTGAAGCACCTAGAATTGAATTTCCTGTATAGTGGGAAATAGGCCTAGTGCTCACAGAATAGCAGGCAGTAAATCAAAGATACATAGAGTTGACGGAGAGACAGGCAGTTAATAAGATGGCTAGAACTGAGTTTCGTATATAGCGGAGGAAGGCCTAGGTGTCATGGAATGGCAGGTACTAGATTTGAAGCACCTAGAATTTAATTTCCTGTATAGTGGAAAAAAGGCCTAGTTCTCACAGAATGGCAGGCAGTAAGTCAAAGATACATAGAGTTGATGGAGAGGCAGGCAGTTAATAAAAAAACAAACACACCTAGACCTGAGGTTACTGGATAGTGGGAGGAACCCCTGTTTGACCACACACCAGGTACCTTAGCGTCAACGCGTGAGTTATGTTCACCTTTGGTTCCCAATTATGTTCTGGGAGTGTAACTTTAGTTGGCTTTCCTGGGGGTGGTGATAGTAGTTACTACCCGTTGTTCTCCCTACCCTGTCTGTTGATGCTGGTTGACGGCAGTCTGTTCCTTGTTTTGCAAGTCTGGATACTCTTTTGAGCTGCTGCTGCTGGTTTCAGGTGGAATTATGCCTTGGCAACCAACTAGGTGAGTAGGGTGCCAGGGAGGAACAGTTTGGATGTTGTTTTTGGAAATAGGCAGAGTTTGCCAGTGGGCCCAGGGAACTAGATGGGAGTGCTGCTGGTCCTATTCCTTGGGCTAGTAGTTCAGAAGATATTAGGTAGATGTGTGCAGCGGTTGGTTTGGTTACGTGTGTGATTGAGGGTTGAGGGAGTAGTTAGCAATTTTAGGCTGGGTTGTTGTTAGTGGGTGGCTGCTTCCCCTGCTGACACCTGCAGACACACTCTAGAGCCGCCACTGTAGGAGCTGCCATTTGCCTTGGGGCCATTAGCCACCGGGGTTTATGGGCAGGAGGACTGCAAAGGACAGGTGCAGATTAAGGGGCAATGGGCCAATCAGGGCCTGGGGACAACCAAGGAGGTGGGATAAAGGCACAGAGGGAAAGAGGGAGTCGGGAAAGAATGTTGGGCCACAAACTGTGAAAAAAGGCCCAATAAAGCCATGGGCGCACAGAAGAAACAACGCTTACCTGCTGTCTGGAAGCTAAAAGGCACACGGAGGTAGCGTGCAGAGGGCTAGACCTTCGCCTTTGTGTATGGGTCAAACAGACCAATCAGGGCCCGGGAGCTGGCACAGGAGGCGGGACAAAGCCACAGAGGGGAAGAGGGAGTCGGAAAAGAACGCTGGGCTGCAAAAGGTGAATAAAAGGCCAAATAAAGCCCTGGGGGCACAGAGGAAGCAACATTTACCCGATGCCTGGAAGCTAAAAGGCACATGTAGGGCGCATATAGGACACTTCCCAGGGGCACAAGAGGCCTTCAAGAAGTGCATTGCCCCCATCCAGGTGGGATAGGTCCAGTGCTTAAACAGTGGAGCTAAAGTTGTCTGGAGGGACAGCTGATACTAAGTTGTCTGACTTTGCTTAGCTAAGTGTGTCTTGAAGAAGAGGTGTTTGTTGATGTGGAACCCGGGGGACTTGACGCAGGAGGTGAGCTCAGGTGTGAATCCCTCAGAGTTCATGGTTGATAGCCAGGTCTATATGTCTGGGTGTTCAGTGTTGTTGATGAGGAGTAGGAATTCAGTCTTGGAGGGGTTGAACTTCAAGTATGCACTGCACATCCAAAACTGGATCAGCGAGAGGCAGGTTTTGAGCATATGGATGTGCTAGATGTCGTCAATCTTGAGGAATAGCTGTGTGTCATTGGCTTATTGGTGGATGTGGATGTTGTGTGTGGCTAGGAGAGCTCCCAGGGGCTCCATGTGTTGGTTGAAGAACACTGGGCAAAGCATGGAACACTGCAGGACTACACAGGTGACAGGTAGCATTGGCCATCTAGAGGAGTCCATCAGAAGAAAATGCTGGAGGTTGGCGAGGTAGGACTTGAATCAGCGTATGACAAGGTTGCTGATCCCCATGCACTAATGTAGGGTGTCCGTAAGCGCCTGGTAGTCTACTTTGTCAAATGCAGCTGAGAGGTCGAGTGGAACCAGGAGGCAGGGGTATCCGTCATCAAGGTTGGTGAGAGCATCGTCGATCACCTGTATGGTTGCTGTCTACATGCTGCACCTGGGTCTGAACCCAGAATGGTAGCTTTGGAGGAGATTGTTGGTGTCAATGTGTTGCTGCAGTTGTGCGGCCACCGATTTCTCAATGATCTTACCTAGGAAGGGAAGATGGGTGATGGGGTGATAGTTACCCAGGTTGTCGGGTTCAAGAGTGGGTTTCTTTAGTAGAGAGAGGATCTGTCCTGTTTTTAGCATTGATGGGAAGGTGCCTTGACTTAGTGAACGGTTTATGATCTCCAGTTAGGGAAGGAGAGCCTCTTTGGGGAGGGTCTTGATGATGGATGCTGGGAGGATGTCATCTGTATATGATGTGGCTTTGAGGGTGGCCAGGGTTTCTACCAGGTCCTCAGTCGAGTGTCTCTTGAATGTTGTGCAGGGTGCAGAGATTTCAAGAGGGACGTGAGATGGGTCTGTGGATGCAAATCTGGTGTCTATGTGCTGCCGAATTTTGCTGATTTTGTCAATGAAGAAGGTGTTGATGGCAGTGGATTTTTCAATGGATTGTGGTATGGCAGGGGCAGGTATCGGGTTGACGCAGTGCTTCACCGCTTTGAAGACGGCTCTGCTTTTGTTGCTGGCTTCTGATATGGTGTTCTAATAGTAGGAGAACTTGGCTGTGTTGATGAGTTGTCTGTGGGTTGCTCAGAGTTCCTTGAGCAGCAACAGATCGGATGCGATTCTGGAGTGGCACCAAGTTTTCTCTTATTTCCTGATGACTCTTTTGCTGAGGTTGAGTTCTTGTGTGTACCAACGTGCTGATGGTTTCGGCTTGCAGGTGTGTTGTTTCAGACACGCGTGTCGGTCTATGGAGGCTAACAGGGTGGTGTTGAGAGTCACAGTTTGGTTTGAAGCGTTCAGTCCATGTAAGGTGGAGGTTGGTGTGGTCTTCCATGAGGGCTTCCACCGGGAAGTTCTTTAAGGACCTGAAGGTTTGTCTGATGGGTTTCTGCTGGGAATGCTTGACTTGGGTGGTGTTTAGGATGTTGAAAGGCATGCCTAGGTACTCAGACCAGTCTAGCGGGAGAGGAGAACTGTAGCGTAAAAAAGACAGTGTGGTGATGATTAGGTTGAGGACATTACCTTTCTCATGTGTTGGGTCTTTCATGTATTGTGTGAGGCTGAAGGTGTCAAGAAGACTGAGGAGAGCTTCCTTCATTGGTTTGGTGGCCTTGTTGCCTGGGAGGTTGAAGTCGCCTAGGAAGATGTTGTGGGCATGCACGAGGGACATGGTGGTGACCAGATCGGTGAAGTCTCCGATGATGGCAGTGTTGGGTTTGGGAGGTCTGTAGATGAGATGGAAGGTAACTGTGTCCATCGGAAAGAGCGGAAAGTGGCAGGAGAGAACTTCAAAAGGAGCCAATGTTGTCGGTGTCAAGTCTTGTGTATGGCCTCACAGCCTTATGGACGACTACGAGGCTGCTGCCTGTCTTGTTCAGTCAGACCTGCCTGAGTCTGGTGATTGAGGTGAGGGAGGTGTTTTGAAACTGCCTAAATGGGTACATTGAAACCCTATACAGAATCCAACCGGCCAGGCTTAGACTCAGTTAGGAATTTACAATCTCCAAACATGAAGAGCATACACAAAGGAACTTGGTCTGTTCATACTAGTTCTAGAGACCATCCCAAGCCTTAAAAGATGGTTACGCTGATAAGCAGGACTTCAAGGGACTTGTCATAATTTGTCAAAGTCCAGGCCTTCCATAAAATCTGCATTAGCACAAGAAGCCACAGAGATGTTAGTGAACATTATGCTAAAAAAAGACATCTGCTTTCGCACATTTTGATACTATTAGCTCCACACTAGAAAACATGATCCATATTAATAATGAGGGAACACTTACATTAAATGTTGAATCAATACATTGATTGCTGCATGACATGTTGGAGCTAGAAGTAATATCTATCAGAAGATGTAAACAATATATGTTGTGACATGTTTTGAATATGCAAAAAAGGCAAAAACGCATAACTGTGCCAAATCTTATCGTAGCACAATCATTCAAGTGTCTATTTGCGTGCATTGGCATTCAGGTTGCAGTAATAAAGGTTTTGATGAGCTAACATATGTTAATCAGAAATTAGAGTCCAAACATGAAATTGACACCTTCAATACAAGTGTTTTTTCCTCTCACCTTTTTGGAATCAAGAGACTGAAAAACTAGACATCTGTCATAAGGCAGGGGTGGAGTCAGCAATATATATAACTGCATGCACATAGAACATGATTATGGAATATGAAGAGGTAGACATTGAGAAACTATCTGGGGCTGGAGAGAACAGAACTTGGACTGACTGCATGCAGATTGGAGACCAGCACATACATGAAGGATGACCAGCCTCTGTTTAGAAATGGATTTTGAAATAGCGACCTGATTGGTGGGTTGCTGAAGGAATGATTCCAGGCTGACTGAGTCCTCTTTTGATTCTCCAAAATCAGAAGCCACATTAAAAAGGTAAAGTAAACTCCCAATCACCCCCAAACTGTCCACTGGAAGCTAAAGCTCAGGTAAATCTGTGGAATGCAATTTGAGAACAGGAATACAGGTGTTAATATTGTATATGCCCCATGTCATCTGAGTTGTATGGGACACCAAGCGAGTTACATTTAAAGCCTAATGTACTTTGTACAGAGAATGAAAATTAAAAACTGAAAGCATTTTGGTGCCACTTTAACATGAAATTTCTTTTGTTTAGTAACTACTATTCCAAATATAAGTAGTGGCTTAAGCTAGTCTTCTTGGGTTATAGTGTCATTGCAAAATAATATTACGTAGGATGATATCATGCATTAATGCAGCCGGGTTAGGCCATAGTCATAGATTGGGTCTTTGTGCAACCAAAAGCATGCTTAGGGAATTCATCCTATGTAATAAGGATCTTGCAAAGTGAAAACCCATGCATTCCGTTATTTTAAAGGCACAAATAGACTCATGTGTAATGGGCATGGGCAGGAGGCTGTCATTGCTACAAGCTGCATGAAAGCCCAAGCATCGAGTGGTAAGCTCTGCTTCCCAGCGTTAGCTTTACTTTCTGACCCGCATTTATATATATTTTTTGCACTCCATTTCCTTACGAATCCCTGTGCATCACCACCTGACCCTCTTTCTCCACTCACCCCTGCCAGCCCATGCAGCTCCCACTGGTCCCTACAGCCCACCCATGTCACCAGAATATCAGTGTGAGTTGGAGGCCTGTCCCTGAGCCACTTCGCTCCTGTGTCCTTTTTACAAGCTGCGTGAAAGCTCCAGCATCAAGTGGTACTTCTACATCACTACCACCAGCTCTCACCATGGTATTGAACTACATTGCAGCCTCTAGTTAGCCGCTCAGCTGAACTTTGCTGCTCTGCCTGCCTAGTAATTACTAAACTCTCTCTACAGCAGTCCGCGATTGCTCATCTCTCTCTACTCTCAACCACACATTGTAATTTCTCGAAAGCTTGCTGCAGCCAGAGCTCTGGCCGGTGTATAATCTTGCCACCATTTAAAACTTGTTACACTCACAGGTCTAGCGGATGTTGAATCTACCCCTGTTTACATTTTGCTGGGTGCAGACGTCACACACCATGACTGTTTAAATTCTGCTGTGCTCAAATTTCTAAGTTGCTGCTGATCCCTCATTGTTTCAATCTTGCCACACTCAGAAGCTACACACCGTGACTATTTACATTCTACTGGTCTCAAAGGTTTAAGGAGCTGTTGATTCCTCTTACTGTTTGAATCCTGCTACACTCTGAAGCACACATTGTGACTATCTAATTATTACTGCTCTCAATGGTTTAAGGCGCTGTTGGTTCCTCTTACTTTTTGGATCCTGCTACACCAAGAAGCACACATTGTGACTATCTAATTCTTACTGAGCTCAAAGGTTTCAATCTTGCTACATTCAAAGTCACAGACTGTATCTGCTTTAAATTCCATTGCACTCAAAGATATAAGCTGCTGCTCACTCCCAAAAATGTTAAATCTTGCTTCACTCAACAGTTATATATTAGGTCTATTCTGACAGTGGCTGCACTTAGAGGTTTCAGTTGCCTTTGAGCCCCTCACTGCTTAAATGTTGACACACTCAGAAGCAACATACTGCAACTTCTTTCATTTCTGCTGTGCTCAAAGGTTTAAGGTGATGTTGTTTCCTCTCCTTGTTGAAATCATGTTACATTCAGAAGCTATACACTGTAATTGCTTTAATCTCTGCTGCACTCAAAGGTATGAACTGGGGGTCCGCCCAGCCCTTTAAGATGACGTAGCAATACCCTTGAGATGAATGGGCATGCAGAAGTTACTCAAACATCAATAATCGAAACGACTCTGGTAGTTGGCAAAAAGGTTAACTTGCTTAATATCAATTATCTAAAACAGGGAGTACAATGGACATCAACGGATGTCTCAGCGCATGGTTCTCAACTTTAACCCCTTAAGTGCCAAGGGTGAGGTATCTCATACTTGGGATTACCTCCATGTTGCCAAGGACGAGATCCCTCGTCCTTGGCACTTAAGGGGTTAATGAAACAGAAAACGTTATAAGGCATTGAATGGTGAAATACCAAAATCACCAAAAAATGCCTTGGCGCTGGGGGGGGGGACCCATGGCAGTTAAAAGGTTAAAAAAAGCTTTCTTTTATAACAAAAACTTGTCATTGATGACGTCAACCTACGTATCTACTAACGTCATCCTACGTGGCAAACTACAAAAACCTATTGAAGGAAGAGATAGGACTGGAGGGAACATCTTAGTATACGTTCCATACTAGTCTAAGAGAATAATAGGTTTAACATCAGGGGGGCAACTAAGCCCTCCCCAAAACATGTCACTATGAACGTCACTAAATACATGACGTCCCATTGGTTACACAAACTATAGGACACTTAATCACGCCTCCCCTTACAATTGGTTGTCACTCTAACTTCCGTCAGTACTTTTCCACCTACGTTAGCAGCACACAGGCTAGACTTCCAGATGCTGCTGAGCTGGTCATAACCATAGCTTCCCACCAATTAGCATATCATCTATCATCACCTCAGTGGTCTGCTGTCAGTTATGGCTTTGAACTTGTCCTTGGGAGTGTTCTTTACTCTGGAGAATTCATGGGAGTGAAGGCACGCTCTGCCTCCATGCGTAGGTGTGGTCGTCATGTTTGTCCAACTTCATCCTTCCACGTGACTGAAGACAATAAATTTAAGCTTCTGGTGCATTTACAATACTATTTTCTAAGAGACCTCTGACGTCTTCCTTGTTTTTGTCCATGCCTTCTGAACAGGAGTTTCGTTCTTTCACACAATTTTTTATCCAATGCCTGTTCATCCCAGTCTGATCCGACCTTGGCTTCTTGGAGCTCATACAGCCTCGCCTTTTTGAGTTTCACTCTTGCTAATCCAATTACTTTTATAACTGCGACACACTGGAAAGGCCTTCCTTTCTTGTCCAGCCCTGCTATAACACGTAGTGGAAACATCCATTTTTTACACAGTCCTAAATACGTATACATTGGTGCAAGCCGCAATCTGTTCACTACTTAGCTAGCCTTATGAAAACTGTGTCTGCTTGTGTTTCTTTGCATATGTATACGTATAAAATGACTTGATACCTTCATAGTTTCTGTAGCATAGGTTTCTTCATCTTGAGCCCAAGATGTCACTTATCTTTGATACTTTCTTGATGCCTTATAGAATATCTACATTCTCTTGTCTCTGCATCTCTTCTATGTGCGTCAGTCTTGCTTCATGTATGACGTCACCATTCAGTCAAACAACTGGAAGGAGGAGGAGAAAAGGAAAGTCTTGAGACGTTTCCGGAGCTTAATGAGATCTGGCTTAAGTCTGAGGGAGCAGGGAGGCCATTTCAGAGGCAGGCTCCTGCCGAAGAAAGAGATCTACTTCCCCCTCTCTGCTTGGAGAAATGTCTGATCTGCAGAGAGTTGGTGCTAGAGGATCGACAAACTCTATCAGGGAGGTATATAGGGAGAGAAAGGTTGATGTAGTGAAGTCCCAGGTCCCAGACAGCCTTGTGGATGATGCAAAGGGTCTTGAATTTTATCCTTGCAGTCACCAGGAACCAGTGGAGAGATTTTAGGGCTGGAGAGATGCAGTCCCTGGGCTTGAGGCCAAGGATAAATCTTGCAGCCCTATTCTGAATTAGTTGAAGATGGCAAAGGGAAGAAAGAGGCAAATTGAGGAAGAGGTTGTCGCAGTAGTCCAACCTACACCAAACCAGAGCTCTGGACACATTGAGCTTCTGGGAAAAGGTGAGGAAAAAGAATGCCTCTGAAGAGGTGGAGCTAAAATTGTGACTTCTTGGTAAAGTCTTTGATGTGAGGAGCGAAGGAGGGAGAGGAGTCCAAGATGACCGCAAGGTTTTTTGCCTCACAAGAGGGTGAGGGGAGGGGCCCCAAGGAGAGTGGCCAGAGAGTGGGAGGGAAACAGGGAGCAGGAGTCTTAATGAGAAGGATCTTTGTCTTACTGGCATTAAGGCAGAGATCATTAGCACAACACCATGCCTGAATAGCAGTCAGGCAATCAGGAGGTCAGCCAGGCCAGTGCCAGGCCCATGATGTCTGGGGTATCATAGATAACGATTTATGAGGATGTCAAAAGCAGAGTGGAGATTGGGAAGGATCAAAACAGAGGGAGAGTTGGAATCCAAATTCGTAAGCATGGGTGTTCAGGAGAGCAATTTCAGCGCCTCTGGGTGCTCTGAAGCCAGACTGGTGGTTGTGGAAGCAGCCATCCAATTAGGTCATTTCGGGGATGACCAACTTCTCCATGAGTTTTCCCAACAAAGCAGTGATAGAGATAGGCCGATAGTTAACCAGGCGGGAAGGGACAGAAGAAGTGAAAAGGAGAGTGCTTGAGGGGTTGTGGGAATGTCCCTATGGCAAAGGAATGGTTGCAGAAGTCAGCCAAGGCGGGGGCAAGAGAAGAGATGTTGTCCTTGATAGTTCTGGAGGAGCAGGGGAGCCCCTGTTTGGAGGAGACCTTCATAGAGCGGACTACTCAAGAGACCTCGTCCGGTGCAATGGGAGAGAAGGAGGAGAGTATGGGGGGGAAGGTGAGGGGGCCAAGGGAATGCAAGTGAGAAGGGACAGGAGGGGAGTAGAGGAAAGTGAGGACAGGATGTCCTGAATTTTTGATGTTGTTTAGACAGAAGCAAATGAACAATAGAAATGTCAAAGTGCCTAATATCTTTAACAATTTGATAACTCTATATGAAGACTTTAAATTTTAAGAATGCTTGTGTCGACTGATGATAGCAAGATTCATGAAGGCAGGTAAAATCATGTTTGTTGATTATTGGTGTTGACTCCATGATGTAAAGCTGGAGACTAACTTAGTTGGAGTTACATTACTCTTTAAAATACATTTTGATTTCTGACTACCTCACTATCTGTTCCTTTATTCCTTGCCCAGAATTGTGGCATGGGATTGTATAAAGGAGGATGTTAGATTGGCATCTTACACCAGCGGTCGCCTAGAATTTAAAAGATTTACACACACAAATATTCCTACAGGCTTTTGATGTGATGGATCCCAAGGCACCATGTATGCCACTCATTGATGAAACCACAATAAGAACAAAAGAGACCCGTGCCTAATAATCCCACAATTTTGCTTGCTGGATAATAGGAGCAAACAAAAAATGCAATAAGTCAATTCTTTGCGCATGTACGTACTTGCTTGGTTGAACATTATACATCCCCCTCAGCTTTTTGTAACCGATGGTAATACGATGTTGGGTGCAGAGGTATAGACAGAGTAGGGCCTGAAGGGGAAGACCCACCCAACATCTTTAATGGCCCACAATGTCGCAGTTTAGCATCAGGGGCCCTCCACACATGTCAGTATCCAGAAAGTTCTCTCTGCTTCCTAGTTTCTTTGTATGTGGCACTGCTGCTGGATGGCCATCGTAAGAGGTGACATGAGGCAGGCAGCATATTGAGTCCATACTGGGGCTGCACATAAGAATAAAAGGTATTCCTGCATATATGTCCGTATGCATGTATACATGGGTTTGTATCTGAAAGTGCATGGCTGAATAAGTTAGAGTGTATGCCCTTTGGGGGTACACGTGAAGAAGAGAGTGCTTGATCTTTGTCGGTTACGCGTTTGAATGAGAGAATGTATGTAAGTTGTTGGTGTGAACATGTGAATGAGAGAGTTTTGTTTGTATTTGTGTGTGTGAATAACAGAGTGAATATTGTCTGGGTGTGGAAATGAATGAGGGTGTGCACCCTGTCTAAACGTGTGTGCTTGTTTGGGTGCAGTCTGCGTCGCAGGCCTCTGATTGCTTGAGGGGAGAACGTACGTGAGTGTAGCCAGCAAGTGTATATTGTCTTACTGTGGCACGGCATTGTTTATAGGCATTTAGAGCTAGCAATGCCAACATTATGGGTTTTCATACATTGGGGAGTACGTTTGTGCAGTCAGCAAGGGCATGTTTTCTTGCTATAGAAAGACATTTTTACTGGCATTTAGGGCAAAGCCAACCTGATGAGTTGTCTTACATGGGAGACTCTCTTGTCTGCATCCGAGGGGTACGTTTTTATAGGGCGAGGGACTCTTAATGCTACAAGGAATACAGTGTCATGGTACTTATCTCTTGTATACGTGTTTGTGTTTGTGTTTAAACAGATGTAGTCAGGTGTTGCTTCATCCACTACTCAGTTGTAATTGGATTCCCCGAGGTTAGTAGACCAAGCCGTTCCTATTTCAGCACATGAACATGGAGTTTTGAAGATGACCATTAGTATTGTATAAGAAATATGTATTTTTGGCTTTGCTTGTTTTGACAGATGTTCATTATTAGAGAAGCAGCCTGGTAAATGTGTTTTCCTCTTTTATTTTGAATCCCTTGATGAGACAGTATGGTTAAATTGAGGATTTGATTTAGCTATTTTTTACTGGATTTTGTTATTTCTTATGTTTTGTTTGTGTGTTTGTTTTGGTTTTTGTCTTCTGCCATTGGGTTTGTACAAATAATTTTTTTAATTATATATGTGTATTATTTGATTACACATTATGGTAATATGTGCGTTGTGTCTGGCCCTGAAGACAGACTATATTTCGAAATGCATCGGCCTGTTTTGGACACCTTTGGATGCACACTGCTTTTAACGAAGGAATAAGAGAGACTTTTGGGCATTTTACATGGACTGTGGAATTATGATTTAAGGGTTACTTGAATGAATAAGGAGCCAACATGTTGCTATATGCTTACCAAAACAGTTGCAACTTGATTATAGTGCAACACGAGAGTGCATGGGTAGTTAAGGGGCAACCCTTAACTTTGTTTTGAATATTCTTGCGTGCCCATATTGGGCTTCACTGGTGCAGTGGGTATAGCCATGTTTTTGTTCAGTGCCATGGCATTTTTCTTACTGCCATTATGCGCAAAACCAACAGCAGTATGTTCCCAAGTGGGAATAATGGCTTATATTGGTGCAGCAAGCATGAACATGTATGGTCACAGCCAGAATGAACATTTGTTTTTTAAACTGGCATAATAATGGCATAGACTGTGCAAAGGCATCATGAAAAGGCTTGTGTGTATTGTTGGTGATTTGGCTTAAAATGCAACAGGTGTGCTGTGAAATGCATCATGTTAACCCATTACTTTGAAAATGTTCTCTGAGTGAATCCTACCAGTCCCCGAACCCTGTTGGTTGGCTTGTGCTCCCTCACTTTGCTCTGCCACTCCTACATATTCATGGGAAATGTTCAGACCCATTATAAAAACCACCAGTCGGCTTGGGTTAAAGGGATAGAAATACCAGGATGTTTTGGCTGGAAATAAGATTAGAAGTCATTGTACACCAGGGTGTTAATTATATAAATTAATTGTGTCTGCACGGTTTGTGTGTAGTTATTATACATGCCACTTAAAAAAATTGTACTGGCATGCGCCTCAAATAACTGCTCCAAATAAGAATGTTGCTACTCACATCTTGGGAATCTTTAGAGGTCTGATTTACAAAACGTTTTCCAATGGGGTTGCACCATTATAAAACGAGTTTAGTGAAGCCACTCACACTTCGTGCTCAGCCAATGCAATTGTGCAATGCCCTTTGAGGAGTTGTCTATAAAATGATTACCCCAAAGTCTTTAATAGGTTGCTTGTGAAGTTTATTTTCTGGTAGTTCAATTGTGCAAAAACAGCTGACGCGCTGTGCGCATCTGAAGAGAATTCTTACAGGACACCTCTGCTGATATTAATTCCAACCAAGGAAACGGGCAGAATGATTAACATCTGTAAATATTACAAGCAAATGAGGACAACCTAAGAAAATTCCAAAAGGAAACTTTTATACGGCAGAGAAGCACCAGGCAACCAGTAAAATAATGACAATGTGGCACAAATTAGCAAATTCCTTAAACGCATGTTAACATTGGGCCTTGCAGACCCGGCACGCCACACAGCAAGGCACACAACCTGACGTTTCGGGGAAGGCAGGCCCCTGTGGGAGCTTTAGTCGAATTATCTCACACCGCCGCGGAAGCACACGAAGGCAGACACATCACAGGCCCCGCTACACGCAGAGCTGACAGGAAGCCACCGGCCAGGCTGCCCCGAGCAAGAGCTGATATTCGGGGTGTAAGGTTAACCAAGGGAAAGACGAGCTCAAAGCAGGCTCTCGAGTTAGTGTTAAATACCTCGGGCCTTTTAAAACCTTTCTGGTATGAAATCAAAATCGTGCGGGGAGATGTGATCTCTCGCACGTTATCGCAAGCTTACTCTTTTCCTTCATCAGCCAGAAGTTAAAACTCCACCCGGAAGTAAATAGCTGTGAAAACGCAGCCACGAAGGTGTGAGCGCTGCGCGCGCCGTATGGTGGCGCCTGAAACGGTAAAATGTCTATTTGCTAATGGCTTGAGGTATCGCTGAAATGCATTTCTATCACACATTATGTTCACAGTCTGTGATCAGGGGTCTCCAAACCCTGCCTAAAATGTGAGTATCCAGCACGTGGCTTCTGCTCCCTAGAGACTCTTATTTTTTTCAGATGCCCAGCACGTTTAAAAAAAAAAAGGTTGAAATATGCAATGAAAGAAGATCAGACATAGCGAAGCTGCTTACTCTACTCTACTGCCTTACATCAGGGGTCTGCAACTTTTGGCTGGCCAGATGTTTTTTTTTACCAGTGCTTTGAATGGAAACAAAAATAGTGCAGGTTCTCAACCAGCCTAGGCTTTTAAGTGGGCCCAAGCTCAGACCTGCTAAAGTCCCAAAATTGCTCTCCTGCCCCTGCCTGTGCTCCTCGTCCCAGTTCTATGAAATGCACTGTGTATCCGCGGCCAGACATGTAGTTCCATATTTGTCTCACTTTCTGTGTGTGTCTTGCTATTTGTGTCTCACCATCTATTTGTATGACTTTCCATTTGTCTCTCTCCCCGCTTACGCCAGCTCAACTCTTATTTTCAGCCTCTTTCTCTCTGTGTTAGTCCTTATTTTATGAGCTTGGGCCTTGGTGTGCTTTACAAGTCATTTGCTTGAAATGTGATTCTGTCAGCCTAATGCAGTCACCTCTCAAAAATGTCCATCAACCACAGACTGATTTTGCACTGTTTTGGCACCAATATCGTGATGTATGAAAGTTGGCAGGCTTTGAAGGAAATGAGGGTCAGAAAGACACCTAATTACCGGTGCGGGTAGTATAGCTCACTGGCAACGTGCTCGTCTTGGAAATAAGTCACAGGTTCGAATCCCGAATCTGTGATTAGTAACCTCTTCGATATTAAGCGTGTTATAAATAACCAATCATAATTATAATCATACATGCCAACCCTAACGATTGAGGCGGGATTTTTCATGGTCTCCCGCCTAAAATAACTGTAGCTCCATTGCATTCCTATGGGAAAATGTGTGTCTCCCGATTTCCCTGTGAAAATCTCCCTCACAGGTGTGTCTGAATGTTGGCATGTATGTAGAATAATTCTATACGAATAACAATGATCAATGGCTAAACTAGGGTGCTAAAAGCGAAAAGTCACTGATAAACTCTCAAAATCCCCATTGAAACATGCTGACGGATACAGGGTGTCTGAATACATGAAGCAGAGAGCAGATAGGTGCGCGAGTTAGCTTCGATCTACAGACTTTTTACATGTGTAACTTGGCTTCAAAACTGATCATCAGAAAGTAGCCTTGCGGACTTTACTGGGGGCAATGTACCATGCTTACTTTCATGGTTGGACGGAACTCATATCTTCCCTCTGCTAATTACGAAGAGAAGACTGCTCTCCCTAACACCGGCATATTAGCGGCTCCCTCTGCCCCCATGTAATTCTGATTGCTCGCACCAGGAAGGGCATATGCATGGAAGTTCAGGCAAACCTGAGTTTCAGTGCATTCTTTGAAATTTGTAGCGCAATCGTAAAAGCTTCCTGCCATGTATGTGCATGGCATGAGGCATTTCTATGAATTTGCATGGAATCTGCAAGATTTTTCGGTTGCTGAATGCTGGCAGATGCCTTAGGGATCTAATGCATATCTTCCTTCATCAGAATTTTGAAAGGTGGAGCTTATGGGGTCTTGGGCATGTAAGTTATGTTCTGGGTACCCACCAGAGCCAGTGAAAACCCTGCAAATCGTGAAGTGACAAATGAGGTTAAAAACCATGCACACATCTTGTACACTTGGTTTTTACTCTTCATTTACTGCTCTGGGAGATTGGAAAAATGCCCATGACTCTGGCCCTTTGTTAGGGAGGATTTTCTTTCTCAGGACTTCCAATTCTTCCAAATTAGACACAGTGGGACGGAATGATTTTGCCCAGGATCACACACGTTTAAGTGGTAAAACTAGAACAGTCACCAAGTTAAGGACTTCATTATACAGTTGATATAAGTATTTGGTACAGGTTTGGTTTGAAAGCTTACAGAATATGTCAATAGCATTGCATTTAAAAGTACAGAAATCACAGAAAACACTAACATGACATATTATGTAAATTGTTTTAAAAAACATGTCGAGCAAATATAGGATTATAGCTTTATTTTACCTATCCTGACTAGTTCACACAAAAAGAAGAGACAATGGTTTACATTTCTAAAACTGTATTCACAGTGAAAGAAAATGCAATGTAATGTAACGTCACCTGCTAAAGTCTTTATTTCACACAGCATGCAAGGTCATGCTCCTCTCCCATTTATTATCACCCCCTCCACCCCATTCACACCTCTTAAAGGACAAAAGTCCCTACCCATGCACCACTGTACCTGGGCTAGCAACCTCCTATTGCCCTTATTATTGCCACCAAGCATATCTTCAAGGGGAGCCGCTGTGCGTTCCTGTGCTTTGACGTTTCACAGGAGAAAGCCTGAACGCCCGAGCTGGGACAAGGAATTAAGTGAGGGTGATAATGAGTACCCGTACTCTCCTCAAGCTTGGATACGTCCTGGCCCTTATTACAGCTAAAAATAAGACGTGCAGGTTGTGAGGGCCCGTTAGAGCTAGCCCTTTAAAGCACTGTGTTGAACTATAACTACCATCAGCCTCAGCTAGTATAATCGATGGTGAGTGATCATGGGAGTCACAGTACACAACACCTGGAGATCCTGAGGTTGCAGGCCTCTGCTTTACATAATAAAATGCATGATTCGTTCACCCTCCACCTGCACCAATCCAGACTATCTGTTCCCCTGCTGACCCCTCATTTCCATGGTGACTTTCTTTCCCCTATTTGTCCTTTGGGCCACTTTTCCATCCCTCAGTCATGGACTACTCTGCTCATCAAGGCTCTTACATTGCAAATCATTTAAATTAAATAATTCATGATAGATATGCATTCAATTAATTTTTATTTTTTATTTTTATGCATAGTGCATTCGGTTACATAGTAGCCTTTAACCCTTCACACAAGAAAATAAATAACAGAAGAACAATATACAAAAACAAAAATACATACTACAACAATGAAATATCAGAATTACATTTCATTAGGACCCCTCTGAGGATGCAGGTAGTCTAGTAACCACTATTTTCCACACATGAAATGCTGCAGCCGCTTTAACCAATGACTCTGCTCCAAAAATATTACTCCAAGTTGATGACAGACAAATTGTACCATATGCTCTCTCATAGGACCTGCCGAGCGCTTCACATTGAGTCAGTACATGTTGGGCTGATTCAACACGTTTGGAGCAGAGTCTGCAGATTCTATCTTCATGCAGAATACCCACGCAGGCCCCCGTGTTTTCCAGTACCCAGAGGGTCTGCATACTTAATGAAAGGATAAGCCTGATAAGGGCCAGGACACAGAGTTTTACTGAGTATGTCTTTGGGGGTCCCAGTACAAAAGCTTGGTGAGTGTATTGGGCGAATTTCTGGAGTGTCCCTAAATGTGTTAGTGCCTGATCTTCATCGAATATCCGGGCTTTCTCCGGTATCTTGGCCAGGTTATACTCAAGCCAAGAATCTGGCACTGGGGACCCCAATCTCCCGTAAATACCTTCTTACTCTTGAGTCCAGGTTCCTAAGCCACGTACTCCTGGATAATCTCAAAGAATGTTACACCGAATGACCCAATAAGGAATCCTACTATATCCTTGCCCAGAATGTACAGGCCGCCAGTAACCAAAGTGAGATTAGGGATGGCAGGCCTAGTTCAAACCTAATCACCTCCACCGGTACACATGGCGGTAGGTTTAGCAGCGACCGAAGAATCTTCCCCTCTAGCTTGCGCAAATGAGCCACCACCCTCGGAGGAAAGTCCTCTAAAGCATACATCATAGCAGGAATGTTTGAAGTCTTGTATGCTAGAATTTTTGCTTCATTACATCTTCCCCCCTGAGCATCAATACTTTTTCTAAGGGTGAGCCACTTGTACCAGACTTTGAGTGAGATGTCATCGGCCAATTGAGCAAAGGAAAGATTTGACCTAATGAGAATACCCAGGTATTTATATTCCATAATTCGTACCAACTTTGCCCTCGCCCCCCACCCGCCAGTTAAATGGGCCCTTAGCATAGGCCACCCTACCACAGACCATAACTTTGGTCTTGTTTGTGTTTGGGCTAAGGCCCAGGTTGCACAAAAAGATATGGAGTGCATAGTGAGAGCACAGGAGGCAGATCCTAGTGCAGTCTAGAATGACGACATTGTCCGCATAAGGCATACAAGGAAGTGCCTCTCCGCCACACTGCGGCGAAAGTTCAGGACCTGGCTCAACCTCTGTGGGAGCTGGGAGACATACAGGTTGAAAATCAAGGGCACTAAGGAGAACCCCTTTTTCAATCCTCACCTGGTGGGAAAGGGCACCAACAGTTCTCCATCCTGGGAGAGTCTGACTCTGACCTGAGTCTCGCTGTAAAGCACTTTGATAAAATAAATCAGAGATGGATCTATGTGCCAGCTTTCCAGCATGTCCCATAGTTTTGACCTGACCACACTGTCAAATGCAGCAGAAAAGTCGACAAAACAGTTGTACAGTGATGTCCGAGGGTAACGCTGAGCATCCGAGATTAGGGTCAGGAGGGTCCAAATCGACTGCACAGCCCTTCCTGAATCCCATTTGTTGTTAAAATTAACAGGCCCTTATCCTCCACCCATGCTGACACTAGCTCTAATAAGAGTTTGGCAAATATTTCCGAGCTGCAGTCAACATTTCCAACAATCTATAGTTGGATGGCAGGTCACAGGGTCCTTTCTTGTAAACAGGGATTACGTTTGCTACTTTCCATGTTCTTGGGATGATTCCTGTTTCACAAATCTGCATAAATAATTGTTGCAGAATGTGAGCCCTCATTTGTGGATCGACCTTCAGAACCTGATTGGATAGGCCATCCGGACCGACCACACTTGTGGCCTTAGTTTTAGTTATACAGGCCTCCAGATCCACGACCTTTATATACAAGCTCACCAGTGAATTTACCATAGATTTGGCTTCCCATACCCCATTTTCCCCACCTTCAAAAGCATAACCAATGAATACTGCCCATTGGTCCTCTGTTACCCCTGCAATCTCCTGTGATTTGATATATTTGACTCGTGCCCCCAGGGACAGTACCAGAATTTCCTGGAATCATTTATCCTTATCAACCTTTTCAAGTATCTCCAGCACGTCATTCTGAGAAAACTTGTGGTTCATGAGCCAATTCTGATACCTAGCCCAGCTAGTTCTTCTCACTTATCACCTTGCAAGAGCGAACAATGTCTCCTTATCTTTCAATGCTAAAGTTCAACTCACACTTCTTTTTGGCAATAGCGATATCAAAACGGCGTGTCCTGTTTAGAGGACAGTTCTGAAAATATTCCTTCAGCATGGTCTTCGCCGTTGTCTTAGCTGTGTCATCTTTGACAGGAAAGGCTTCAACCCATTTACTAAATGCGCAGATAACCACTAGTACGTACTTGTAGTTATTGCAACGCTCCATTTCAATAAAATCAAAGTGTATAACCTCGAAGGGGACAGAAGGTGGACCAAAACTACCCCTAGGAGTCGATGTGCCCTTTCCCACATTATGCTGCAGACAAATCGTACACCCCTGGACAAAGCGATCAGCTGCTTTAGAGATTTTATCATTTACCCACACATTCTGCAACATTTTGGTAACTTTTCGTGCACAAATATGGGTGGGACCATGAGCCATAGCAACCATCATTGTAATGTATGCATCAGGCAGTAACCATTTCCTTTCTACTTTGTCCACCCAGCACCCATCATCATGCAATTTTGCCAAACCCTCAGCCCATTTCTTAGATTCCTCTAACGTGGCATCAGCTTGAATGTTTTCCACAGATTCAATACCCTCATCCAAAGTACAGGCATTTGTGTCTTCCCTTGAAGTATACATTTCTGAAGAGAGATCAGTGGCAGTCTGTTTGGCTATCTGGTCAGCAAAAGCGTTCCGTTTTCCTACATTGTCTATGATCTTCTGATGTGCTGTGCATTTCATAATTGCTAGCTGAGTAGGGAGTGCAAGTGCTGAGAGTAACCGTACTATCAAGGAGCCATACTGGATTTTAGTGCCATGTGAGGTCAAGAAACCTCGTTCTGCCCAAAGTCTGCCGAAGTTGTGAACCACCCCAAAGTCATACTGACTGTCGATATATATACTTACGGTAAGCCCTTCGGAAAGTTCACAAGCTCGGGTCAATGCTATAATCTCTGCGGCCTGCACAGAGTTATGCGTGATTCTTTTGGTCTCCACAACCGTGCTCAATGTGGTGATTGCATAAGCAGCGGTGGATGTACCATCCGGGAGTTTGAAATAGGAGCCATCACAAAACAGCTCCCCTTGTGGGTTATTCAAAGGAGTATCTTTTAGATCGATTCTGCCTTTCGTCTCTTTCTCTGTAGTGTAAAGGCAGTCATGTGACTCTTCGTTACTGCAAGCAGTACCTTGTGAGAAAGGTAAAAGTTCAGCCGGATTAAGAACACAACACCTCTTTATTTGAATATGCGGTGCAAACAAGATCAATTCATATCTCGTTAATCGTGCGGAGGTGAGGTGTTGCGTTTGTGTTCTGTTTGATAGAACATCTACAGAGTGAGGAACCATCAGGGTTAAAGCATGGCCTAGGACCAGTCTCTCGCTCTGTTTTATGGATGCAGCAGCAGCAGCGACAGCTCTCAAACATCTTGGCAAAGCGCATGCAACAGGATCAAGGGTGGAAGAAAAGTAGCCGGACGGCCTATTCTTCCCTCCATGTTCCTGCGTTAATACAGCCAAAGCACATCCATCACGTTCATGCACATACAACACAAAAGCCTTTTCATAGTTTGATGTGCCCAAAACTGGTGCCGAGCACAATGCAGTCTTGAGCAGATCAAATGCTTGCTGGTGTTCAAAGATCCACGGTAATGGCGAAGAAATGCCCTTCTTCGTCAAAGCCAACATTAGTTTAATCACTAAGGAAAAGTTTGGGATCCACTGCCTACAGTAAGAAGCCATTCCTATCAAGGCTCTGACTTCCTTCTGTGTATTTGGGACAGACATGCTAGAAATGATTTTTATCCGTTCAGGCGTCAACCTTCTTCCCTCCTTTGACAGGAGATAGCCTAAATAGACGACCTCCTGTCGACAATACTGAAACTTTTTAGGTGAAGCTTTGTGTCATGATGTGCTAGGTGGAAAAGCAACAACACAGTGCTCTCTGAGTCAGCAGCTAAGAGTAGATTGTCTACATACTGAAGCAATGTACAACTGGTGTGCAACTCGAGTGTGTCGAGCTGCTCTTTCAAAGCCCTACTGTAGATGCTAGGACTCTCCGTGTAACCTTGCGGCGCACGGGTAAAGGTAAACAAGCGTCCCCCTAAGTATTTACTGTCTTTATGTATAGGAACACTAAAGAAGGCATTCTTTATATCCACAACACTAAAGTGAGTAGCTGAAGCCGGAATCATAGTTAATATTGTCGTCACATCAGGCACAATGGGAAATTGTGGAGCAACAATCTTATTAATGGCACGTAAATCAATAATGAAATGGAAAGGAATTGCATTATTGCCTTTTTTGTACATGGGCAAAATCGGACTATTGCAAAAACTACCTGCAATTTCCTCAATTACCCCACGATGCACAAAATCGGATACTATGCATTTCAAAGCTTGCTCACCATCGACCGAGATCTTATACTGGGGAATACGTGGCAACTTTACTCCATGTTTCAGAATAATCTTAACGGGCTCAATTTGCAAAACATGACATCATTATCATCAATTGCCCAGAAACACTCCAGAACATCACTGAATTCTGGCGGTAAAGGTCTGGTCAAAAACTGAGAGACAGAAAGTTGCTGTGGTGAAATCGTCAAACGCACTCCATCAGAAGAACAATGAATTACCGCATTTAATTTCTTCAACAGATTCAACCACAACAAATTCTCTCCATAATTCGTAGTCAAAAGGAACGGACAGTGGTCCGTAAATGGACCCAAGGTAATCAGTACCGGCAAAGAAACCAGACAGACAACTGGTGTGCCTGAAAACCCTACAGAAACATTGGTTTGCCCTGACAGTGGAAGGTTTGGAACCCGTGAATGGTCAATGGAACACTTCTGTGCCCCTTTATCTATCAAGAATAGATGCTTCCTATTTCCCACTATCATCTCAACATAGGGACCTTTCTGATTAACGGGAATAGGCGTTGGTTCCAAACCCTGCTTCGGGCAATCCTAGCGAAACAGAATGTTGTCAAAAGGAAGTTCTTCAGGGAGGTAAGCAGCAGAAGGATGATCAAAAATGTTTCTATTATCCACACTCAGTGCCTGATTGTCTTGTGAAAAAGGTTGCTGTGAATCTTGCGAAAACTGACTTCTACCGGGACCCCTTGCCCCAGGGCGGCCTCTGGATCGTCTACCTATATTACCAAACGCGTTATTCGACCTCTGCTGGAGGATCGGGCATTGTGCACGCCAATGACCCTCTTGTCTGCAATAAGCACACTGGTTTATGTTTACAGGACCCAATGGCGCATTTCCCTGTCGAGCATACTGTCCTCTAAATTGCGACCTACCCCCTCCAGGGCCTCTAAAAATTTGCTGCAATAGAACTTTTGTTTTTAAGTCTCCTTTTCTTTTTTCAACTCTTTCTTTTTCGTTATTGACACGATTCTCATAGTACTGTGCCACATGCAATACTTCAGATTGAGACTTCGATTGCCAGGCGCTCTCTTTGTGACTGGATGTCCGGCAGCAATTCACGCACAAATTTGTCCACTTTCCAGACTCTGTGCTCAAATCTTGTCCACTGAAATCTGAGAATACTTGTTCGAACCGATTGAAGAACTCGGTAGCACCCTCAGATTTTCCTTGGACACAGGCAGTAAGCTTGTCCCAAATAATCCTTCTTTCAGGAATTATAGCTTTTATAGCTTTTAACTTCGTAACTATTCTATCAGGCAAAGTCAGTATTACCTGTGGTGGTCTCTCGCCAGCTGGCCTGTTTTACCATGTTATCCCATGTGTCTCCTAACCCGGGTACATCATCTACAGTCCTAATCTGTTTCCACAAAACAATAGGTAGGAGTACGGGAGATAACAAATCAATATCGCTTAAGGTAAATACTGATGATTGCAAGACTGACTCTATTTCTTTATAGAACCCTGTTGGATTCTTCCTAATATCGGGAATAGATTGTTTAATGGTGGTCACTTCCTGTCTCGAGAACGGGACGTGAACAAACTGTGACACATAATGTGCAGGAATATCCTGAGCTGGTGTACCTTCTGCAACATTAGCAGAAATCTCAACTTTTGGGACAAATGTCAGAGGAACCTCTCTCATGGGCAACTGAGAAGTAGGCAACCCTGAACGCTTACTGTGCAACAGAGCTAGATTGAGCGAGCTGAAGAAGTGTCAAACGAAAAAAATTCTCTTATAAATATTCAATAATTCTGCGGGACAACAAATCTTTCTTTTTATACATTCATCCTGCAGGTACTGTACCATTACCTGTATCCTCTGCATTTCTAGCGTATACTGACTATACGTGCCGTATTCTTCAACGGAAGTTATCGACATATCTGAAATCCACTTAATCGCATCTTTTGTACAAATTTGTGTTTCCTCATTTATCGATTTACGACGAGGAAAGAACCGCTTCTGTAATAACATAGCGTCCAAACTCACCATCTACATCTTCATTCGGTAACCTTTCCAGCTTCCTTCTATACTTAAAAACCCTCTTGACGTGCTCATGTACTTTCTCTGCAGTATCTCTAGAAAATGCTAAAACATTCAGATCCCTTAAACCTTGTGGGAGATCTATATTGTTACTCATTGCGGGAGGTGGTCTCTGGGGCTCGTAACCGCTTGTGTGGTACGCTTCACAGTACGACTTCCAGGAGTAACGCTCAAGGTGATCTCCGAGCGGAGGGTAGCAGTCTAGTCTTTTCACGTCTCCCTGAGACGCTCATGACCGCTCACGTGATCCTTTATCCGGAACGAGAGCCGACAGCTCTTCGCGTCGCTTCTGTTTCTACTGACGCTCCATCTCGTCACCAGCTCTCCCCTTCGAATCTAGCTTTTCTAGCGTTTGGATCTACCCGCCAAGCCCTTGTCTCCGTCGGCTATTCAAATGCTCTAGCCCTGGCTTTGTCATTTCTTTGGCACCCGCTAGGAGTAAGTGCTTTTATATCAGGGTCTTTCCCTTCTCTCGACTTTAGCACTTACCTGATTGTGTATTGTAGAGCTCCCGCCTTCCAGTCATCTCTCTCCTAAGACCAAAGACCGATCATCCAACTCTCGAGTCCCGCCGTCTCTGGTGGATGAACTCTTTATTCAACCTTCTGCTATGCTATTCAGATTCCATCCTTCTCTGAAATACTCTTACCATATTCTTTTGTGCATCCAGAAGAAGCCTTCCTGCCTGCCATCCACTGCCACGAATCGAGGACAGTTCTGCATCCATCCCGATCCACGAAGCTCCCGGACTCGACCAGGGTTTTCTTCCCTTTCGAGGGTTTCCCTGGCAGCCCTGTTCTTTCCCCTGGTTACTCCCATTCCGGGTCGGAGAGGGCAGGGCAGTTACAGGGGAGCTTTCACTGCAACATTTGATTGTTCCCTAGCGGACCATTCGATCTGTCAAGGTGAGATTGTTAAAACTTTTGTTACTTCAGTTGGGATAATTAACAGTAAGCGATGCCAATATACTGACAGACGAAATCCTTATGGAACAACAAATGCAGCAACTAATGACCACAATGCAGGCCATGTCCTTAGAGGTGCAGTCATTAAAACAGGACAACGTACAACTGTGACAACAAGTCGCTAGAGCATTCTCGGACACTCCCCCGGCTACTTTACACACAGTCATGTATGATGGCGATCCATATAAACTCAAAGAATTTCTCGACAGTTGTACGGTCCAATTAACATTCAAATCTCGCTTTTTCCCTACTGACAAAGATAAAGTGGGGTTTGTAATTTCCCATCTATCGGGCCCTGCATTAGCATGGGCTACGCCTTTAGTGACATCAAACAATGTTATCCTTGATTCTTACCCAGCTTTCACTTATAGTCTAAAGACTATGTTTGGCAGAAAAGAAATCTCTGTAGCCACACAAGAAAGGCTCTTCGACCTGGAACAGGGTAATAAGGATTTATTGGGATATATTACACAATTGAAACAGTTGTCTTCCGAACTAGGATGGCCAGATGAGGGTCTTCTCACCCTTTTTCGCAGGGAGTTAACTGATTAACTCAAAGACGAGATATCTAAAGTTCCTCGCCCGGCTAATCTGGCTGATATGATAACTCTTACCATGCAAATTGAGTACCGTTTACAAGAACGTTCCTATGAAAGAAAGAAGAATAAGGGAACATGACCACATATTGATTACCCTCCGGTAGGGAGTAAACTACACATCTAAACCGAAGAGCCTATGCAGATCGGGTCAGTAAGGGGACCACTATCCGCTACTGAAAGAGAGAGAAGAAAGACTCTTGGACTCTGCATGTATTGTGGGTCCTCCTTACATGGTTTGAAGGACTGTCATCTTGTTCCCCCACAGTGCACCCCAAACCCGAAGTCGGAAAACTTCAAGGCCCTACCGCAAGGTGAAGAACGGTAGTGGCTCCGAATCCAATTTCCCCATATCGAATGGGAATGTCTCTTGACACTGCAACTAGCCAGACTATGGTGGTGGTGTCTTTATCCACGATACTTCCTGAACAAGTACTGCCAAGCATTCCCGCCTGAATTGATTGTGGAGCCGCAGGGAATTTTCTGGACAATGATTGGGCTACAAAACATGGGATAACACATGTATCCAAAACTGTCGTAACTCCCATCCAAGGAGTGGATGAAAGTCCTTTGAGTTCTGGTACTATTAAGGAACAGACCGGGCCGATTACCTGCATGGTTGCCAACCATAAAGAGACTCTGGTGTTCGATCTTATTAAAGTGGCACATTTCCCTATCATCTTGGATCTTCCGTAGTTACGACTCCACAACCCGTTCATCAATTGGTCAGCTGGAACTCTATTCCTGGGGTCCTGGAGTACTGCATTCATCATTGCCTATCGCAGGAGTCAGTAGGCATTCATATCCCTACGGAAGCAACGAATCTCCCAGCAGTATCCACCATAAATCAACTAGAGATTATTCCTCAATGTCATCGGAAGTTCCAGTCAGTTTTTGAGAATCCCGTTTTTCCTACCTTACCTCCGCATAGGAGGGACGATTGCCATATTGACCTACTTCCTGAACAACCTATACCTTTTGGTAGAATGTATGTTCTTTCCCAAAGAGAAAAGGCAGTACTGAAAGAATACCTCCAAGCCAACTTACGTAATGGTCTGATCTCTGAACCAGTCTCACCAGCGGGCGCTTCTCTTTTCTTTATTCCCAATAAGGATTCTGATGAACTCCGTCCCTGTATTGACTACCGAGGTCTTAATAAAATTACTATACCCGACAAGTACCCCCTGCCCCTTATAACTGATATCATCGAGGCAGTCCGGGGGGCTTCCCTTTACACGAAACTCGATCTTAGAGGAGCTTACCACCTCATTCATATAGCTCCAGGGGACGAGTGGAAAACAGCCTTCCTTACACCTTTTGGGCACTACGAATACCACGTTATGCCATTTGGGCTGGTCAATGCACCGGCAGTTTTCCAACGATTCATGGACCATCTGTTTGCCGACATCTTGTTCCATTTTGTTATCATATACTTGGACGATCTTCTGGTGTATTCCATCAATCCAGAAGACCATATTAAACATGTTAATACTTTCTTGATCGCCTCCAGTCTAACCACCTCTACTGTAGAGCCACAAAGTGTGTATTCCATCAGGAGCAAGTAACTTACTTAGGATTTGTGCTATCGTCCCAGGGCATATCTATGGATCCAAAGAAAGTGTCAGCAGTTTTGGATTGGCCAACTCCTTCCTGTATTAAAGACATTCAGCGATTTTTAGGATTCGCGAACTTCTACCGGAAATGTATTCCCTGCTTTTCGGAAATCATTCTGCCCATTACACGACTACTAAAGAAGAGTGTCTCCTTTTCCTGGAACAAATCTGCCCAAAACGCCTTTCAAACGCTGAAAGAGTTGTTTACTTCCGCTTCCATTTTGATCACCTCTGATCAGACCAAACCATTTATCGCGGAGACTAATGCCTCTCAAAATTCATTAGGAGCCGTACTCTTGCAACTCTCAGATCAGGGGGAAGAAAGACCACTGGCATATTTGTCTAAAACATTTAACACTGCAGAACAGAACTATTCAGTTCTTGAGAAGGAACTCTTAGCTATTAAGAGGGCCTTCGAAGAATGGAGACATCTGCTGTTGGGATCTGCCTTTCCAATCAAGGTTCGCACCGATCATCAAAATCTTAGAGTACTCCAGAATACCCAAACCACAAACAGTAGGCAGACCCGCTGGGCATACTTTTTTCTTCCCTTCCGGATCGAATTCACCTTCCTTCCTGGCAAACATAATTTGACGGCAGATGCTCTTTTCCGAAAGGATTCCCATACATCCAACTTCAGTATAGAAAAGATGTTTCCCAATGCTAGATTTATCACAGTCCTAACTGATTTTCTCCTAGAAGTACGAACAGCCCCTATTCAGAACAAATCATTATATGAGAATATTGCCTCCAACCATCATCTCACTGAAGAAAAGGACTATTATTTCCATGGAACCCAAGTCCTGATTCCCATTCCTTCATTACAACAGGAAGTTTTACAGATGTGTCACGAGCAGCTGGTCATTGGGGATTTCTATCAACCATGGAGTTAATACAATGACATTTCTGGTGGCCAGCGATAAGAACTGATGTCCGAGATTACGTTGCAGCATGCAATATTTGTTCCCAAGCTAAGACTGCACGAATGCCCCCTTTAGGATTACTCTCATAGATGCCTATTTCAGACCGACCATCGCAGATCATATCCACTGATTTTGTGTCGGATTTTCCTCCTTCTGAGTATAAGACCACCATCATGGTCACCATCCATTATTTCACCAAACTAGCGCATTTCATCCCGTTAGGTAAACTGCCTGGAGCAGCTATAATGGCCAAAGTCTTTCTCTCAGAAATCTTTTCTCGACATGGACTCCCGGAAACTATTGTATCAGATCGAGGTCCTCAGAATGTTTGTCACATCTTGGGAATCAAGCAAGCCCTAGGTTCAGGATACCATCCCCAAACCAACGGGCAAACTGAACGTTTAAACCAGACTTTGGAAGGCTATTTGAGATGCTTCGGCTGCCCAGGACAATTGGGTCGAATTGCTCCTGTTTGCGGAATTCGCCTGCAATAATGCTAGACACTCTGCCCTCCACACCAGTCCTTTTCATTGTTTCTATGGTTATCACCATTCATTTGTACCTACCGTGACTATTCCTGCTTCCAGCTGCCCTGGGGTAGACAGTCTCATCTCAGACATTCAGGAAGGCCAGAAGCTAGCTAAACTGTCTCTGCAGGTCCTCAGAATGTTTGTCACATCTTGGGAATTAAGCAAGCCCTAGGTTCAGGATACCATCCCCAAACCAACTGGCAAACTGAACGTTTAAACCAGACTTTGGAAGGCTATTTGAGATGCTTCGGCTGCCCAGGACAATTGGGTCGAATTGCTCCTGTTTGCGGAATTCGCCTGCAATAATGCTAGACACTCGCCCTCCACACCAGTCCTTTTCATTGTTTCTATGGTTATCACCATTCATTTGTACCTAACGTGACTATTCCAGCTTCCAGCTGCCCTGGGGTAGACAGTCTCAACTCAGACATTCAGGAAGGCCAGAAGCTAGCTAAACTGTCTCTGCAAAGGCTCAAGACCGGGCTAAGAAGAACGCAGATCGACACCGACGAGAAGCCCCAAAACTTACCATAGAAGACTCTGTTTGGCTGGCATCCCGATTCCTTCCTCGTCATCTTGCCCCGTCAAAACTGTCTCCCAAATACTTTGGACCCTTTAAGGTCTTATCTTGAGTAGGGTCAGCTGCTGTCAAACTCGCCCTACTGGCTTCTTGGTCTCGAATACATCCAGTGTTTCATTTATCATAAATCAAGATGGTCATTCCGGATTGTTTTCAGGAGACGAGGGTGACTCCACCGCCTCCTATCCTTACTGATACTGGGTCTGAATTTGAGGTGGCCAATATTTGTGACTCCCAATATAGGAGGGGTAGATTGCAATTCTTGGTTGATTGGAAGGGGTATTCTCCTGCAGAAAGATCCTGAGAACCTGCCTCTGGGGTTCATGCCCCCAGATTGATTTGGAGGTTCTTTCGGCTTCATCCGGGGAATCCAGGGTCTCCCCCCAGAAGAAGGAGACATACTGTTACACATTGCGGGAGGTGGTCTCTGTGGGCCCGTAACCGCTTGTGTGGTACGCTTCGCAGGAGTAATGCTCAAGGTGATCTCCGAGTGCAGGGTAGCAGTCTAGTCTTTTCACATCTCCCTGAGACGCTCATGACCGCTCATGTGATCCTTTATCCGGAACGAGAGCCGACAGCTCTTCGCTTCGCTTCTGTTTCTACTGACGCTCCATCTCGTCACCAGCTCTCCCCTTCGAATCTAGCTTTTCTAGCGTTCGGATCTACCCGCCAAGCCCTTGTCTCCATCGGCTATGCAAAAGCTCTAGCCCCGGCTTTGTCATTTCTATGGCACCCGCTAGTAGTAAGTGCTTTTATATCAGGGTCTTTCCCTTCTCTTGACTTTAGCACTTACCTGATTGTGTATTGTAGAACTCCCGCCTTCCAGTCGTCTCTCTCCTGAGACCAAAGACCGATCATCCAACTCTTGAGTCCAGCCGTCTCTGGTGAGAGAACTCTTTATTCAACCTTCCGCTATACTATTCAGATTCCATCCTTCTCTGAAATACTCTTACCATATTCTTTTGTGCATCCAGAAGAAGCCTTCCTGCCTGCCATCCACTGCCACGAATCGAGGACAGTTCTGCATCCATCCCGATCCACGAAGCTCCCGGACTCGACCAGGGTTTTCTTCCCTTTCGAGGGTTTCCCTGGCAGCCCTGTTCTTTCCCCTGGTTACTCCCATTCCGGGTCGGAGAGGGCAGGGCAATTACAGGGGAGCTTTCACTGCAGCATTTGATTGTTCCCTAGCGGACCATTCGATCTGTCAAGGTGAGATTGTTAAAACTTTTGTTACTTCAGTTGGGATAATTAACAGTAAGCGACGCCAATATACTGACAGACGAAATCCTTATGGAACAACAAATGCAGCAACTAATGACCACAATGCAGGCCATGTCCTTAGAGGTGCAGTCATTAAAACAGGACAACGTACAACTGTGACAACAAGTCGCTAGAGCATTCTCGGACACTCCCCCGGCTACTTTACACACAGTCATGTATGATGGCGATCCATATAAACTCAAAGAATTTCTCGACAGTTGTACGGTCCAATTAACATTCAAATCTCGCTTTTTCCCTACTGACAAAGATAAAGTGGGGTTTGTAATTTCCCATCTATCGGGCCCTGCATTAGCATGGGCTACGCCTTTAGTGACATCAAACAATGTTATCCTTGATTCTTACCCAGCTTTCACTTATAGTCTAAAGACTATGTTTGGCAGAAAAGAAATCTCTGTAGCCACACAAGAAAGGCTCTTCGACCTGGAACAGGGTAATAAGGATTTATTGGGCTATATTACACAATTTAAACAGTTGTCTTCCGAACTAGGATGGCCAGATGAGGGTCTTCTCACCCTTTTTCACAGGGAGTTAACTGATTAACTCAAAGACGAGATATCTAAAGTTCCTCGCCCGGCTAATCTGGCTGATATGATAACTCTTACCATGCAAATTGAGTACCGTTTACAAGAACGTTCCTATGAAAGAAAGACGAATAAGGGAACACGACCACATATTGATTACCCTCCGGTAGGGAGTAAACTACACGTCTAAACCGAAGAGCCTATGCAGATCGGGTCAGTAAGGGGACCACTATCCGCTACTGAAAGAGAGAGAAGAAAGACTCTTGGACTCTGCATGTATTGTGGGTCCTCCTTACATGGTTTGAAGGACTGTCATCTTGTTCCCCCACAGTGCACCCCAAACCCGATGTCGGGAAACTTCAAGGCCCTACCGCAAGGTGAAGAACGGTAGTGGCTCCGAATCCAATTTCCCCATATCGAATGGGAATGTCTCTTGACACTGCAACTAGCCAGACTATGGTGGTGGTGTCTTTATCCATAATACTTCCTGAACAAGTACTGCCAAGCATTCCCGCCTTAATTGATTGTGGAGCCGCAGGGAATTTTCTGGACAATGATTGGGCTACAAAACATGGGATAACACATGTTTCCAAAACTGTCGTAACTCCCATCCAAGGAGTGGATGAAAGTCCTTTGAGTTCTGGTCCTATTAAGGAACAGACCGGGCCGATTACCTGCATGGTTGCCAACCATAAAGAGACTCTGGTGTTCGATCTTATTAAAGTGGCACATTTCCCTATCATCTTGGATCTTCCGTAGTTACGACTCCACAACCCGTTCATCAATTGGTCAGCTGGAACTCTATTCCTGGGGTCCTGGAGTACTGCATTCATCATTGCCTATCGCAGGAGTCAGTAGGCATTCATATCCCTACGGAAGCAACGAATCTCCCAGCAGTATCCACCATAAATCAACTAGAGATTATTCCTCAATGTCATCGGAAGTTCCAGTCAGTTTTTGAGAATCCCGTTTTTCCTACCTTACCTCCGCATAGGAGGGACGATTGTCATATTGACCTACTTCCTGAACAACCTATTCCTTTTGGTAGAATGTATGTTCTTTCCCAAAGAGAAAAGGCAGTACTGAAAGAATACCTCCAAGCCAACTTACGTAATGGTCTGATCTCTGAACCAGTCTCACCAGCGGGCGCTTCTCTTTTCTTTATTCCCAATAAGGATTCTGATGAACTCCGTCCCTGTATTGACTACCGGGGTCTTAATAAAATTACTATACCCGACAAGTACCCCATGCCCCTTATAACTGATATCATCGAGGCAGTCCGGGGGGCTTCCCTTTACACGAAACTCGATCTTAGAGGAGCTTACCACCTCATTCATATAGCTCCAGGGGACGAGTGGAAAACAGCCTTCCTTACACCTTTTGGGCACTACGAATTCCACTTTATGCCATTTGGGCTGGTCAATGCACCGGCAGTTTTCCAACGATTCATGGACCATCTGTTTGCCGACATCTTGTTCCATTTTGTTATCATATACTTGGACGATCTTCTGGTGTATTCCATCAATCCAGAAGACCATATTAAACATGTTAATACTTTCTTGATCGCCTCCAGTCTAACCACCTCTACTGTAGAGCCACAAAGTGTGTATTCCATCAGGAGCAAGTAACTTACTTAGGATTTGTGCTATCGTCCCAGGGCATATCTATGGATCCAAAGAAAGTGTCAGCAGTTTTGGATTGGCCAACTCCTTCCTGTATTAAAGACATTCAGCCATTTTTAGGATTCGCGAACTTCTACCGGAAATGTATTCCCTGCTTTTCGGAAATCATTCTGCCCATTACACGACTACTAAAGAAGAGTGTCTCCTTTTCCTGGAACAAATCTGCCCAAAACGCCTTTCAAACGCTGAAAGAGTTGTTTACTTCCGCTTCCATTTTGATCACCTCTGATCAGACCAAACCATTTATCGCGGAGACTAATGCCTCTCAAAATTCATTAGGAGCCGTACTCTTGCAACTCTCAGATCAGGGGGAAGAAAGACCACTGGCATATTTGTCTAAAACATTTAACACTGCAGAACAGAACTATTCAGTTCTTGAGAAGGAACTCTTAGCTATTAAGAGGGCCTTCGAAGAATGGAGACATCTGCTGTTGGGATCTGCCTTTCCAATCAAGGTTCGCACCGATCATCAAAATCTTAGAGTACTCCAGAATACCCAAACCACAAACAGTAGGCAGACCCGCTGGGCATACTTTTTTCTTCCCTTCCGGATCGAATTCACCTTCCTTCCTGGCAAACATAATTTGACGGCAGATGCTCTTTTCCGAAAGGATTCCCATACATCCAACTTCAGTATAGAAAAGATGTTTCCCAATGCTAGATTTATCGCAGTCCTAACTGATTTTCTCCTAGAAGTACGAACAGCCACTATTCAGAACAAATCATTATATGAGAATATTGCCTCCAACCATCATCTCACTGAAGAAAAGGACTATTATTTCCATGGAACCCAAGTCCTGATTCCCATTCCTTCATTACAACAGGAAGTTTTACAGATGTGTCACGACTCACGAGCAGCTGGTCATTGGGGATTTCTATCAACCATGGAGTTAATACAATGACATTTCTGGTGGCCAGCGATAAGAACTGATGTCCGAGATTACGTTGCAGCATGCAATATTTGTTCCCAAGCTAAGACTGCACGAATGCCCCCTTTAGGATTACTCTCATAGATGCCTATTTCAGACCGACCATCGCAGATCATATCCACGGATTTTGTGTCGGATTTACCTCCTTCTGAGTATAAGACCACCATCATGGTCACCATCCATTATTTCACCAAACTAGCGCATTTCATCCCGTTAGGTAAACTGCCTGGAGCAGCTATAATGGCCAAAGTCTTTCTCTCAGAAATCTTTTCTCGACATGGACTCCCGGAAACTCTTGTATCAGATCGAGGTCCTCAGAATGTTTGTCACATCTTGGGAATCAAGCAAGCCCTAGGTTCAGGATACCATCCCCAAACCAACGGGCAAACTGAACGTTTAAACCAGACTTTGGAAGGCTATTTGAGATGCTTCGGCTGCCCAGGACAATTGGGTCGAATTGCTCCTGTTTGCGGAATTCGCCTGCAATAATGCTAGACACTCTGCCCTCCACACCAGTCCTTTTCATTGTTTCTATGGTTATCACCATTCATTTGTACCTACCGTGACTATTCCTGCTTCCAGCTGCCCTGGGGTAGACAGTCTCATCTCAGACATTCAGGAAGGCCAGAAGCTAGCTAAACTGTCTCTGCAGGTCCTCAGAATGTTTGTCACATCTTGGGAATTAAGCAAGCCCTAGGTTCAGGATACCATCCCCAAACCAACGGGCAAACTGAACGTTTAAACCAGACTTTGGAAGGCTATTTGAGATGCTTCGGCTGCCCAGGACAATTGGGTCGAAATCGCTCCTGTTTGCGGAATTTGCCTGCAATAATGCTAGACACTCTGCCCTCCACACCAGTCCTTTTCATTGTTTCTATGGTTATCACCATTCATTTGTACCTAACGTGACTATTCCTGCTTCCAGCTGCCCTGGGGTAGACAGTCTCATCTCAGACATTCAGGAAGGCCAGAAGCTAGCTAAACTGTCTCTGCAAAAGGCTCAAGACCGGGCTAAGAAGAACGCAGATCGACACCGACGAGAAGCCCCAAAACTTACCATAGAAGACTCTGTTTGGCTGGCATCCCGATTCCTTCCTCGTCATCTTGCCCCGTCAAAACTGTCTCCCAAATACTTTGGACCCTTTAAGGTCTTATCTTGAGTAGGGTCAGCTGCTGTCAAACTCGCCCTACTGGCTTCTTGGTCTCAAATACATCCAGTGTTTCATTTATCATAAATCAAGATGGTCATTCCGGATTGTTTTCAGGAGACGAGGGTGACTCCACCGCCTCCTATCCTTACTGATACTGGGTCTGAATTTGAGGTGGCCAATATTTGTGACTCCCAATATAGGAGGGGTAGATTGCAATTCTTGGTTGATTGGAAGGGGTATTCTCCTGCAGAAAGATCCTGAGAACCCGCCTCTGGGGTTCATGCCCCCAGATTGATTTGGAGGTTCTTTCGGCTTCATCCGGGGAATCCAGGGTCTCCCCCCAGAAGAAGGAGACATACTGTTACACATTGCGGGAGGTGGTCTCTGTGGGCTCGTACCCGCTTGTGTGGTACGCTTCGCAGGAGTAATGCTCAAGGTGATCTCCGAGCGCAGGGTAGCAGTCTAGTCTTTTCACATCTCCCTGAGACGCTCATGACCGCTCATGTGATCCTTTATCCGGAACGAGAGCCGACAGCTCTTCGCTTCGCTTCTGTTTCTACTGACGCTCCATCTCGTCACCAGCTCTCCCCTTCGAATCTAGCTTTTCTAGCGTTCGGATCTACCCGCCAAGCCCTTGTCTCCATCGGCTATGCAAATGCTCTAGCCCCGGCTTTGTCATTTCTATGGCACCCGCTAGTAGTAAGTGCTTTTATATCAGGGTCTTTCCCTTCTCTTGACTTTAGCACTTACCTGATTGTGTATTGTAGAACTCTCGCCTTCCAGTCGTCTCTCTCCTGAGACCAAAGACCGATCATCCAACTCTCGAGTCCAGCCGTCTCTGGTGAGAGAACTCTTTATTCAACCTTCCGCTATACTATTCAGATTCCATCCTTCTCTGAAATACTCTTACCATATTCTTTTGCGCATCCAGAAGAAGCCTTCCCGCCTGCCATCCACTGCCACAAATCGAGGACAGTTCTGCATCCATCCCGATCCACGAAGTTCCCGGACTCGACAAGGGTTTTCTTCCCTTTCGAGGGTTTCCCTGGCAGCCCTGTTCTTTCCCCTGGTTACTCCCATTCTGGGTCGGAGAGGACAGGGCAGTTACAGGGGAGATTTCACTGCAGCATTTGATTGTTCCCTAGCGGACCATTCGATCTGTCAAGGTGAGATTGTTAAAACTTTTGTTACTTCAGTTGGGATAATTAACATATATCACTTAACCTGTTCCACATTATACGTAAATGAACTCACAATCCTTCAATAAAAACGTTTTTCTCAGGAAAATTGTCTAAGTTAGAGAGTGTGGCAAAAACATCAGCTTATTCACCCCTCTCCATGCAATGCCTAGGCCATGCAGTCAATTCATGCTTTCTGTCTGGAGACACAGTATTACGAGTTACAATCCTCGATCCCGCTCCCCGAAAAACTACAAGTGGTGCAGAATCACTTGGAAGAGGGAGAGTAGGCAAATTTTGTACAATCGGTAACAAAGGTGTTATTACTGGTGCAACAGGCAAACCCACCAAACCCATAACAGCTGGCAAAGGTGGAGGAGCAACGACAAGAGGAGGAACAACAGCCGGAGGAAGAGGAACATTAAGAGGAGCAATAGGAGGAGCAGGAGGAGCTACGGGAAGAGGACTAACAGCAGGAAGAGGAACATACGGAATTGGCGCAGTGGCACCAGGCCTTCGTTCATTTAGAAGTTTGTCAATCAGCTCATCAGATACATGAAAGTCTTTAGAAGGATATATTTTCTGGATACCAAGTGAAAAAGCCCTATCCATATTCCTAACTGACTCAGACTGTTTATTTTGATCATATAACAACGCTTTTTCGGCGTTCGTCATATGACGGTGCGCATGTTTTTCCCTATTCTTAAATTGCTGCATAGCTTCTTTCTTCCAATTCTGTAATACATCAAATGCTTCAGGTCTAGCCTTTTTCTTTAATAATATGGATTCTAAGTATTCAATATGAGGAATTTCAAAACTACCATTGATTGGCCACTCAACTACGCCTTTATTGACATCAAACAATGTCATCTGTAAAAGCAAAAGGAAATATCGAGGCTGAGTACCCCAAAAGGAAATACACCAAACACAGGCTTATAAAGATTCACAAATCTTTATTCTAAAACTGTACAGTTTACAAAGAAACAAAGTATCAGATAGCTATCTGGCCCTCAGTACATCACAGCGAATACCAGCCCTTTCGGTATTAGAAGTGAGAGGTACTGCACGTCTAAACAGTTGTACATTTTATACATTTCCAATTACAATGTCCAGCCCCACTACAGGTTAATAATACATGGTCTAGAGTTTGTGCCGAGTTCACTTCTGGTTTGTCCAACTATATGCATGTGGATCATCCTCAGTTTACATACAAACAAGTTACAATGGCAACAGTGTATTCTTGATTTAACAATAAGCCTTAACAATGCAGTTCAGCTAGTGTCCACGTTCAGTATTTGTATAACATTGTAGTCGATGTACATCCACGGATCGGACTTATTGGTGCAGACAATCCTCTGTCTACAAGTCAGGCAAGGGACAAGGTCTGTTTACTTAACCCAAACATTCGGCCAACGGACAGTTTATACATTAACTTTCGTACAAGGTTCTAGACGGCTCAGTTACAAGCGGGAAACACTGTCCACCATTTTAGAACACAGAATTACTTTGGAATAGAAATCAAAATGGCAAATGGACCTAAAATGGCAGCGAAGTCGATCTTAGATTAGAACTTTGCAACGCGGTTTTCTGCGCAGAGCGACTGCGCATAGGCCAATATATAAAATAAAGGAGGCACAATATAATATCTTGTTTAACAAATCGTTCCTGCTGACCAATGGAGTCTATTTCCCGTAGAATTCTCCACAGGGTTACAGCCCAGTCTTTCTCTAGCCCTGCTCTGAGTCATATGGCAATTCAGTATGAGCATCACATGATCACTTGCCCTGGAGGCTCTCATCTCCAACACAGGGTTATACTCAGCCAGACGGTCATTTAAAAAAAATAAAATCAATTTGGCTTCTGTGGTGACCATTGGATCAGGTCATCTTGTTCACCCTCTCTCTCAAACTTAAGGGGTGCAGTTCAAACTCGGCCAAGGTTCCCAGTCACTCCTTAGCCCTGGCAATCTGCTCCCATTTTCTGACCAGCCCCACCCCCGATTAAGATTCAGTGGCACAATCTACACCGAATTCCCTAGTTAAAATAATAGTTCCTCCCGGGAAGTGTGACACCCAGTCTCTGAGCGTCTCCGGGTGCCGGTATTCATTATTCCCGATTCCCATTGGAATGGGGAGGTCGGATGCACCGGCGCCATTCATGAATGGTGCCGGTGCATCCAACGAGTTGTGCTCGCGGGTGCCGCTCTGCCTTCCAGGTCAGACCTGGCAGCCAGAAAGGCACCCGCAAGCACAACTCGTAGTTTGCCGCTCTGGTAGTAACGGCGCCGGTAGCTTACTAGAGTCATTACTACCAGACAGGCAAACTTACAATGAGGCCCTATGTCTGGGGGGTGGTTGGTTGTGAGAGGCAGAGCGGGTAGGTAGAGGTGGTAGCTGGTGTCTTGGTGAAGTTTGGTTGGGGTGGCTGCTGCATATTAAGGTAGGTCCCTTCCCAGTATTGGGATGATAAGTGGAGTTACTAAGGATTTCGGTGGTCATTGGGCAGCTAGGAGCTCTGTGGCTGTGCCTGGAGGACGCCTTCTGATTCCTGGTAGATGCGTAGTATGTGGTGCTTGTTTTTAGTCTGGTTGCAGGGATGAGAGCAGGGCCTGTGCATTTATGGGCTGTTTGCACAGTGCCGGGTTGTGCGAGTTAGGAAATGGTGAGGGGATGTCGAAGGGGGGGAGGTAGCAGCTTGAGGCCCAGTGGTGGTACGCATTCTCAGGCAGTTGTTCCTTACCGTGATTTCCTGGGGAGTGGATTGAGAAGGTAAGCGACAGAAACAGGAGTCTAATCTGAGGTTTCTCAAACTATGCATCCCGGTTGGTGGAGTCAGGGTCAAGCGACTCAGAGAGGGGAGGAGTTGTGCAGTCCAGGCAGGGGCTGTGAGTGTCGGATTGTGGCCGATCGCAGAAGTGCCACTGATCAGCTTGCAGTAACTGCCGAGGGCAAATGAGGAAGCGCGTAGTGGCTGCACCTGTGTCCACGGCTGTGCTGCTCTTTGTGAAGCAGTTCGCTTCCATGGTGATGGATACAATCGAGGAGTCAGAATTACGGCGTTGCGAAACACGTTCCGAAACATTTGGGGTTATGCGAGCAAGTGCCTGGGCAGCGCCTTTTGTACCATTGGTATGATCTCAAAGTGCTGGTGGTTGAACGCCCTCAGGGACTGTTTTTCATATCAGTTGAGAGATTAATGTAGCATAAAGTGCTTGGGTGCACTTTGTATGTGTGCAGACGGTGCAGATTGCACGTTTTGGCTGCATTCTAGTGCTAAGTGTAGTGTAGTGGATGTGAGCGATCAGTGTTTAGTGTGTAGCATGGAGGGTGATCTCTGAGTCTGCATTCTGGGTGACGTGGGGCATGTACAAGAGATTATGTGTGCTGCTAGGCTGATTTGTTTGTGTGGTATAGCTGCATTCTACCAGGTTCTTGAGGTGTTATATGAGTAATGTAGGTATGTGTGCAGCTAGGCCGAATTGATCGAGGGGTGGAGCTGCGTTCTATTGTTTGTTGGTGTAAAGTGGAGTGTGAACATAATGGAAGGAATGTGTGTATGCAGTTACTGGTGGGTGGCATCATTATTTGGGATGCTTAGGGAGCTCTGGGGGAGTCTGCACTGGAGGTTCTTCGTAATGGATTTCACTCTGGAGTTGACATCTGGGGCCCATTTCCTGTTCCTTTATAGAATTTTAGGCTGGGTTAGTGAGTGCTTCAAGGCTAAAGAGGAAGATACAAGCGGATGGAGGGTGAGGGGGGCACAGGTAGGGGCTGGAGCATCATTACTGTAGTTGGTAGCGAGAGCACGTGGCGATGAGGTAACGCTGCTTTGGGGTGCTGGTATACATTTAGCAATAGCATCCGCTTTGAAACGGTGCACATGTCAGACTGTTCTATGTAAGACAATGTAACAACATGGTTTTCATTGCTGCCTAAAGCGGATTTGAAGAATGTAATGGGGGGTGGGGTGGCAGGGAGATCACAGAGTGGTAGAATAAGCAGACATAGGGTATAATATTCAAATGTTCTTTTAATTTCACACATGATAGTTCAATGAGGTGGTCTATGTGGCCCGTAGCCTTGCGTCCAAGCATATTTCTAGTATTCAATACCTTATGCGCAGCATGTGTAGCTTCACGCTCGACGTGGCTGATACCGGCGAAGACTGCTGGTAGAGGCCGTGTGTATTGGCCTTCTGTGGGGTGCAGGGGGTGGTTGCTTCTAGCTAGTTGACTAGCCAATCATGGTGCTGAAGACCCAGGGCAGCCTGGGAGCCTGGTGTGCACCGAGGTACTGTGGCGGCCATCTTGGATGTTTCGGGAAGGCCTCCAAAACCAGTGCTTCCTCCAGGGCAGATGGGATTGCAGGTCTCCCTGCAAGGACCTGAGCATGGGACAAGGTGGGACTCCAGAGCACAGCTCACGCTCAAGCTTTCCCAGCACGAGACAACAATGTCATTCTTAGGTTTCAGGACCTTCAGGGTTTAAGTCTATTTTCTAAAGAAAAGTTTTTCACCTCCGAGGACCTGATTTGTTCAAAATTACCCAAAAAAAAGTTCCTTTCCAGGGTACATCGGGTGAAGGTTTTTCACCACTGCATCCCCCTCTTCTGGGCTCAGATCCACTCTTGAATGTCAGCCTCCCTCCATTGGGTTCACTACGTTTTTTTCCAAACGATTTCACCTGTGGCTTTCACAAGACTTAATGTCTTTTTAAACAGTTCGCCGTGGACATACCTCTGTCGGGTTCACTCTTGCCAAATTCTCCTAATTACTCATTTCTTTCTATTTGGGAGTCCTCGCCCTTTGCTTTTGTGTAGGTCAAAGACTTTCGACTGTACAGGGGCTTTTGCTGGACCCCTCTATGACCACTCTGACCTTATCCTCACGGCTCTCCTAGGGCTTTCTGGCATTGGTAGTTTCAATCAACGTGGGATCACCCAGAGTTTCTCGAATGAGCAGCCACGGGGTGCCGGACCGATCTGCAGCCGGTTTCACTTAATGTTAATAGTTCTTTGAACTTTCCTTAATGTATCTTTTCCATCTTTCGTTCAACACAGTTCGATTTCATATCGGCTCTCTCTGCCACTCAACGGCTGTGATGAACCACTTGGCTTTTCTTGTCTCTGGAATCAAGGTCGGTACCACGTTAGCAAGTGTCTCTCCCTGTTCTAATTATCAGTGTAGGCGTGCTCCGTGTACCGTTGACATCTGCTGTAACACAAGTTGGCTATTGTTCGCAATCTTACAATTCCTTTCAGAGAGGCTTTGCGGAAAGGGGACGGTCGCTTCTCTCTTTTTCACCCCTTCGGTTCTCGCTGCCTTTCTCATCCTCTTGAACTGCTGCTTGGATAGCTGTCTCATCATGCGGCCTGCCTTGCTCGTAGTGTGCTCTTATGCTCCACCTTTTATCCCTGTGGGGAAGGGAAAGGGCCGTCAGGTGTGTATAATTCTTGTCAGTTGCCTGACTTTGCCTGACCCTTGTGTTGGGACATGTCAGGTAGACAGCTCTGGTGTTAGTCCATTGTCTTTCATGGTATTCGAAAGTGTTCATGTCAGAAAAGGGGCCTGGGGTCGAGTGTCTGAGTATCCTACGTGGTAGGCTGGGGAAAAGGTGTTATAAGAAGGGGGAGACCGTGTCTCACTTGACGGTGTCCCACTTCCACTCTGCGAGGACCCCCTATCCAGGTGATCCTCCCGCACTGGTCCACCCCCAGAAACTGATTCCAATAGCGATGGCCGTGTCCTGTTTTCCTGAATGGCAGATCTCCGAGGACTAGTCAGGGAGACACCTTCAGGTTTCTCAGAGGTTGACGTTTAAGATTTTGACAGACCTTTAGTGTGGCTGTTATACACAAAGGGAGAGAACCTTATGTTTCACAGGTTCTCAATAAGCATCCACGGCTATGAAATCAGTATAGAGCAGAGGCCAGGGCCCAAGAATGGCAATGTTGATGCCCTTTCCAGAATGTATTATCGACTCAAACAGGAGAACCATCCAGGGGAAGATTATCTGCCCTGTCTGCAGTCTGGAGGGGGCAAGTGTTGGGAAATATATTCCTTTTGTGTTTCTTTTTTTGCCCCATTGTCTGAGACCCCCAATATATCTGCTGGGTCCTTGTTTTTTCTTGATGCTGGAGCTTTTTTTACCACACTTGACACTGAAATCACTTCTTGGTTACGTTCTGGTCCGCTCCTAAACCTACAGTACAGTGGGACCCTGTCCCTACCCGTCTTTTTCTCTTTGTGTAGCACTTCTACCTCCGTTAAGGATAGTTGCCCACTCTTTCTTTTTATGTAGGTTGTGTAGTGTATTTATGTTATGTCATGTTCTGTCAAAGATTATTTATACCGCGCACCATCACCACCTGTGTGGTCCCCTGGTGCTCTGGTGGATCTGAAAAGCAAGAGGATAAGGTAAGTTAGTAGGACTGAGTGTAAAAAAAGCCCAAGTGAGCTGTGATGTGCTGTTGGCAGCTTCAGTTCGGTTTTCACTGTTCGCTGAGTGTGAGTGTACATTTTCGGTCGGTAGTTGTCATGTGCTGTTGTGCGAGGCTATGTGTGGTCTGTTTCGTTTTTGTGGTGTAGTGATGTGTGTGCGGTTTGTTGTGCTGTAGAGGTATGGTTGTGTTTTGTTATGAGTTTGAGAGGTGTGAGAAGAGGGATGAGTTTTTTTAGTGGGGATTCAAAATTCCTGGAGAGAGGGAGAAAACGCCTAAATTGCTAACACAACAGCAAATGCAAAACACCCAGATTCCTAATTCCTGGATAGAGGGAAAAACACCTACATTTAAATCACAACAGCAAATGTAAAACCTATAGATTTGAGATTCTTGGATAGAGGGAAAAATGCATAGATTTCAAACGCAACAGCATATGTAACACACCTAGATTTGAGATTCCTGAATATGGGGGAAAAAACGCCTGCAATTCAAGCACAACAGCAAATGCAAACCTCCTTGATTTGAAATTCCTGGATAGAGACCTAAGTGCCAGATATGACTAACTAGCACAGTCAGTCCAAATGCCAGATATGGTTAACTAAAACAATAGGCCTAAATGCCAGATATGGCTTGGCTAACTAACACAATTGGCCTGAATGCCAGATATGGTTAACTAACACAATAGGCCTAGATGCTAGATATGGCTAGCTAACACAATTGGCCTAGATGGCAGATACGGCTAACTAACACAATTGGCCTAAATGCCAGACATGACTACCGTGCAACTGTGGGCTACGTGCAGCAGACTGTTTACTTTTAGGTAGTAAGAGTGGTGAACAGTTTAATGGGGAGCAGTAATGGCTGTTCTCCCTGCCTGGACCGTGCTTACCTTGTGAGTCGCTGCTGGTTGATGGCTGCACTGCAGGCTCCACCGGCAAACACTGGCAAACATGATGCTTCTGCAGGAGCTGCCCTTTGCCTTGAGGCCCTTACCCGCATGGGCTGCATGGGCAGAGGAGCTGCCCTGCGTGCACTCACCCTTTGGAAAATTGCAGGCAAGTGGCTGCGAGCTGCCCTGATGGGCTGGAGGGCGCTAGTGGCCGCGGCTGAGATCTCGCGAGAGTTGCGGCTCTCGCGATATCTCTACACACCTCCCTCTGATAATGCAAAGGCAGTTCATTGCAATACATAGTCATTGTATCTCACCGGTCTTCTGTGTACTCTTCTTGGCCGGTCACTTTTCTCGCTGTGGGCGTCCTGATGTTCCAGTTCTCGTTCTGCTGTGGGTGCATCCGGTTCCATCTCTGTTTCCTCCCTTTCTCTGTCATCATTCTCTGGCTCACGTTCTTCTTCTCGCTGGTAGTCCATTCCTCCTTCCGCTTCTGATCTCTCCGGGGTCCTTGCTCTCTCATGTCTCTTCTGGAATAGGGCTACTCTTTCCAGGTTCCAAGTGCGCCCGTCTTCGGTGCGGACGTGGTTGGTTCCTCTGTGGATCACTTTTATGGGTCTGCTGAACCGAGAGCCCGTGATTTGATCCTTTGTCGGTAGTCGTATTTTGATCCAATCTCCCTCTCTAACGTCTGACGCTTGTTTAGTCCTTCTTCTTCTGTCACTCCATGTTTTCATGCGTGTTTTGCTGTTTTCAATTCTCCACACCACCTCTGACATGTCTACTTCTTCATCTTCTCTTACTTTGGTCAACCATGGTGGTATAAGCGTTGAAGCTGCTCTCCTCCCTCTCAACATTCGAAACGGGGATACTTGAGTGATCCCGTTGGGAGTAAGTCTGTGGGCCGCTATGGCCTCTTTGGTTGTTTTGAGCGGGTCCATTCCGGAAGCGGTTGCTAGCTGGATAGCACCTTTTATAAACCTGTTGGCTCTCTCTACCAGTCCATTGGCTTGGGGATGATACAAAGCTGCTTTCTTCTGGTGTATGTGGTGCTTCTCAGGAATTGTTCCATGTCCCTTGAAATTAGTTGTACCCCATTGTCCGTTACTACTTCGTTGGGGAGTCCTTCCCTTTGAAAAATTTCAGTGAGGACTTTGATTACTGTCGCAGTGGTGATGTTTGGGACAAACTCAGCCTCAACCCACTTTGATAAGTAGTCCACCTGCACTATGCCATAGCGATGTTCGGGCGCCATCGCCTCCAAGGGTCCTATAAAGTCTATACCTACTTTTGACCACACCGCTTCTGGTACTTCTGTGGGAATCAGAGGCGCCTGTCTGACCTTTAAGCGCTTGTCGCTGTTGAGGCATTCATGACATCTCTCTATCATGGTGCTAATCTCTTGATCCATGGACGGCCACCAGTAGGCCTCTCTCACTCTGCGACGGGTCATAGTGTTCCCTAGGTGGCCCGCATGGGCTCTGCAGAGAATGGTCCTTCTCATACCTACGGGTGGGATTATCTGGTCCGTTTTCAATATTATTCCATCTGTTTCTGATATCTCATCTGCCACCTTCCAATAGGGCCTCATGCCTTCTGGCATCGCTTTTTCATTCGGCCACCCTTCCCTGATCCACTCTCGTATTCTCGCCATGGTTGGGTCCTTTCCGTCTTCTTCCAACGAATGCTTCTCACTGAGTTCCAAGTAGTCTGGTGCTTTGAGATCTGTGATGGATGCCACGATGCATTCATCTTGTAGAAACGTGGTGGCCTTGTCTTTACCCTCTGGCAATCTTGACATGCAGTCTGCCTGCGAATTCTTCCATCCTGAGATGTGCTGTACCTCAAACGTGTACTCCTGCAGTTTGGCTGCTATGCGTGCCAATCTGGGTGTTGACACTTTAGTGCCTCCTGGGCTGAGCATGTGGATGAGGGGTTTATGGTCGGTTACCAACCTAAATTTTGTGCCCCACACATATGTTCTGAAATGTTCTACCGCCCATGCACACGCTAACATTTCCTTTTCTATTGTGGAGTAGTTCTGTTCGGCCGAGGATAAGGCTTTACAGGCAAAGGCTACCACATGTTCCGTGTCACCTTTCTTCTGCGTTAGGACAGCTCCTAATCCGTACGCACTGGCGTCTGTGGTGATGACTGTACCCCATTCGGGGTTAAATGGTTGAAGACACGGCACTTCCATTATGTGGCGTTTTATGCTTTCTACCGCTTTCTTTTGGGGTTCTTGCCACGAGTACTCCGACCCTTTTTTGAGGAGTTCGCGGAGGGGTGCTGAGGTTTCCGAGAACTTGGGGATACATTTTGCGTAGTACTCCGCCAGTCCAAGGAATGACCTTACTTCATCTTTGCTGGTGGGTTCCGGTGCTTTAATTATGGCTTGCATTAAATTTTGTTTGGGACTTATCCCTTGCTCGGATATTTTGTACCCTAAGTACTCAACTTCTTTCGCCTTGAATACGCATTTCTCGTAGCGTAACCTCACCCCCGCTTCTTGCAGCTTAGTTAGGACTGTTCTCAATGTGGCATCTTGTGTCTGTTCGTCCCTTGCATAGACAAGGATGTCATCCTGAAAATATGCCACATTTTTGACCTTCCGCAGTAGGACATCCATCATTCGTTGAAAAGCCGATGCAGCAGAAGATAAGCCGAATGGCATCTTGGTGAACTGATAGGTGCCAAACGGAGTGATGAATGCTGTGAGGGGCTTGGATTCCTTGTGCAATTGTATTTGGTGGTACGCGTTTCTCATATCCAGTTTTGAGAATATTTTGGCTTCTTTCATCATAAGAATCAGTTCATTTATGCTCGGTAGCGGGTAACTGTCCGTAATGACTTCCAAGTTTAAACTGCGAAGGTCAATGCAAACCCTTAGCTCTTGTCAGTTGGGTTTCTTTATGAACACGACTGGGCTCAGCCACTCCGAAGCTTCAATTTCTTCAATGACGCCATCCATCCTCATTTTGTCCAATTGACTCCTGAGTGTGTCTCTCGCGGTTGCTGGTACTGGTCTCACGCGATGTTTGACTGGGACCGCATTCCTTTTAAGCATTATTTTGTGGACGAAGCCTTTGATATGCCCCGGCTCCTCCGAGAAGAGTTTAGGATAATCACCTTTGAGTATTGGAACACTCCTCCCGCAGACAGAGAGTACTTGATCTTCTGTGCTGGGATCCAGTTTGATTTTAAATTTATCTTGGTCATCCCATCCTAATACTGCTGGGCCTTCTTGGCTGAAATATACTCTGGTGGTGGTTTCTCTTCCTTTAAACTCCACCTTCCCATTGATATAGCCCAGTAGGTCAACTGACGCCCCTCCAAAAACCGTGGGTTTGTGCCGTGTGGTGAGCACTCGAACCTTTTCCGTCCCCAACATTTATTTGTATGTGCATAGGGGTATTATGGTGAGGTCAGAACCTGAGTCCGCCATGACTTTTGTTTCCATCCCGTCGATTTTGATTATGCAATGGGGTTTTTCTCTCCTGGCCCGTGTGCTGTTCACCATGATGACTGTGGGTCTCCCTTCATCTTCCGAGGACGAATCTCTTTCCGTGTTGCGACCCATGTTGACGTTTGTGACTTTCTTGTTTCTCCACCGACACACAATCGAGAAATGGCCAATACGTTTGCAGATAGAGCACTCTTTATCTCTGGCTGGGCACTCCCTGTCAAACGCCAAATGTTTCGTGCTTGTACACCTGTGGCATTTCAGTGGTTCTTTCGTGCTCCATTTTTCTTCTTTCGTGTTCGATACTTGTCTCTCTTTCTTCGGGCGAAACGCCACTGCTTGTATTTCAGTGGAACTATAGCTACCCGTGAGTTCTTTTCGTCTCCCAGCTGTTTCTTCGACTGCTCTGGCAATCTCAATCGCTTTCTCTAGCAGCAGTTCCTTCTCCATAATGAATTTATCTTGCACTTTCCTGCTGTTGGTGTGAACTACCAGCATGTCGCAGATGAGGCTCTCGGCATTGTTGCCAAAGCTGCACAGCGCTGCCAATTCCCGCAGCTTTGTAACGTAGTCGTCAACGGGTTCCGAGGCTTCTTGTCTGCGGCTATAGAAATGTATTCTGTGCAGAACCGTGTTCTCTTTACTGGCAAACCTTTTTACGATTCTTCTTACCGCTTCCTTGAAGACGTCATCGTTGTCACCAACCACCGGGCCCGGGGTGAGACTTTCAAACACCCTCTGTCCTTCTAACCCTAGGGCATTAAATAACATTGCCCTGCGTCGTGCCGCCGAGAATCCTGCACCGCCCACAGCCTCTACGTATGTCGTAAATAAGGGTTGCCATTGCGGCCACGGGATGGCAGGTTTACCTGGAGTTTGTAGGAAGGGCGGAGGTGGTGTCGCGCCTTGCATGGTTCACGTGGGTTGTAGTGGTGATCCTCATCGCCAATTTATGTTGTATAATAGTTGTAAGGATGACAGGAGGCATCTTAGTAATAGTGATGTCCTTTATTCAGCATACAACATCAGTCATCACATATAGATTTATAGGTGGTAAATCCACTTGGGCAGCTTGCCTCTTAAGTAAAGGGTTGCAGCTGGGAGGCTGTATTGTCTTCTGTTAGGCCTAAGGCCTAATTCTCGGAGGAGCTGGGAGGGCACGTCTTACCGCGTCCTCTGCTGCTCCCGTAATGCGCGCCGAGCGTGCGGGGGTGGCCCTAGTGGCCGCGGCCGAGATCTTGCGAGAGTTGCGGCTCTCGCGATATCTCTACAACTACCTTTGTTTGTTGGTGCAGAAGCAATCCAAACAACAATAGTTTGGTGAAAGTAAAATAACAAAAAGTCCAAATAAGGTTATATGAAAATAGGAGTTTTAATTAAGCTTACAGAATGCACATAACTAATTGAAACACTACTAACATACTGTAAGGTGAAAGGAAAAAGACAGAGAAAGCAGGCTTTAAAGTAAAGCAGCACTCTGGGTTGGTAGACAGGGGTGTTCATTCAAAGGTTTTAGCAGCAAAATGTCAGAGTTAATGAATATGTCTTTTAAACCATACAACACGGCACTTAAAAGTCATTAGGGTTCTTTAAGGTGGACCAGAATGTTAGGGCCACTTCAAGTACCTTTAGTTCCTGTTCTTGGGGCTCAATAGGGTTGATCCAGGCTTTGCAGCATTTACCAAGTGCTTTTGAGGCCGAGCCGCAGTCAAGTCGTGAAGCAATGGAGAAGGGCCCCAACGGTGCAGTGAGAGTGGAAACAGCAGATGGCGCCGGATTGGAAATGATGGTATACTTGTCAGATTCAGGTGCAGAAACACGTTGCCTTTGGAAGAGAGCAGGCTCAACTGGCTCATCACAGCATTGTGGTATTGCAATGATAATGGCTTGGAGCTTGAGGATGCTGGTAAACAGGCAGACAGTGATGAATTGGAGATGCTAGAAGATGCATTAGGTCCAGAAGTAGTGACAGCAGAGCTTCAGTATCAGAGTTGGCTGAAGTTTGGAGATGCAGAGGTGATCAAGCATCGAGATCGGAGATGACTCTAGCGGTTCCCTTGCAGTAGCTTGGATGGCTTCAAATGTGCCCAAACTAGAATTGAGGTAGTTCAGAGATGCAGAATGGTATGCATTCTTCATCTGTGGTTGTTGGGTGACCCAGTCAGGGGTCTCTGGGACAGGATGAGCCCATCCTTCTGCCCTTCCCAACCAGGAAGGTGTATAGGGAAGACATACAGGGTTCTGCCACCTCTGGTGAGCAGGGTCCTGGGTACCAGTGTCCAGTTTCAGTAGGCTTTTTCCAGCCTGCTGTCATTCCGAAATTCCCAAATAGGCCCTTTGCATGGTTAGGGAGAAGAAATGTCCTCTTTGTTGGAGCTCCTATATGCACCTCTCTAACAGAAGGACTTTGGAGTAGATTGTACTCCCAATCTGGTTCCATTCAACCTTTCTTCAAAAGTGTTCCAAAGATGAATCAACTAATGGGAGGGCTTCACCCTTATATAGGCAAAATACTGCAGTGGTTGGGTCCATGGAAAGCCTGTTGGTAAAGGTCACATCCTGGCTGTGGTAGTAAGTGTACTTTGCCTCCTGATGTCATAACCAGAGTGCCTTGTCTGCATGATGTGGGGATGGAGGACATGAACTTTGGGAGCCCCACCAAAATCGAAGATGGTGAGGGCCCTGTGTTGATGGAAACCTCTCGGCTATGGTAACTACTTACCCCTTTCCTCTCTCTGCCTACATCAAAACATCACCAGTAATCAGCACCCTTGTGTGGGGTTGCCATTTTGATGACAGAGTTTTCAATGATGCACCAGTTCTCAGGGGACCCATCAGGGAAGTGTTCCTTTTCCCTGAAGGAAGGTGACAACCATTCTCAGATGATCAAAGAGAGTGCTTCCGGTCTGAACCCGACATGATTTGTATGTCGTAAAACAGCCCAGACAGCTTAATACATACTAGGCCCTGTTATGAATAAGCCACTCTTCACCAGGCTGACAATGAATGAGAGAATTGCCTGCATCTTTTTATTGCTATAAACTTTTTTAAAAATCTGTCTATTTTTCCCTTGTAGATGGCATTCCTTCTCACACGCACATCCTAACTCTGGCTGATGTTAGGACTACTTCTGAGCTGATTATCCTGTATTGGATGAAGTTAGGGGGATTTTCCTTATGACCGGTGGTCAAGGTCTTTATTTGTATTAGCCTGACTTAGATACTGTTAGCAATTCCCTCAAGCTCACTAGATTCTTTAAGTGGCAGTCATGACAGAGCAGCGCAGGCCTAAAATTCAGCAGGTGTTCGAAACTATTCCATCTTAACTATTACCCTCCCATTAACCACAGGCTAGACCCTGAGAGCCCACTTTGCCTGGCACTGATGATTCATTGATAGCAGTTTTCTGAAGAGGTAGTGTTTCCAGAGTTTTCAGTCTAGGTGTACATTGGGTATGTGCTTCGTTGCAGCACAGACTCCAAGCCTACTTTTTACTCGAAATAATCATGTAGTCCTTGTACTATTGAAAAACGTGTTTGTGCACTGTTGTGACTGTAGTAGGTATGCTGATCAGTATTGTTAAGATGTTTGTGGGTTTTGTCATCATCAGTGTCAGGAAAAAGTGGCCATGGACAGGGACGTCTTTTCATCAAAATGCCAGGAGTAGCGGAAGTGACCTCATATGACCCTTGACCCCCTGATGTTGTCACAGGAAGTGATGTCATCTGACCCCTCCCCCAAGTGACATCATGGGAAGTGATGGCACACAACCTTCAGATGTGTCTAACACCTGTGTTTCCAACCAGAACATTCAAACACACAATATCACATTCCAACTCATTCACCCACCAGTCACTCAATCATACACCATCTCTTACATCCACTCTCACTGCATTCTCCACACAGGCACACACCCACCCAGACATTCAAACACACAAACTATCACATTTCTTCTCATTCACCCACCACTCACTGACCCATAGCACATACATACATCTGACATGCACTTCACACATGCAAAATACACATCACATTAAAATGAAAGCCTTCTTACCTGTTTTTCCAGCTTCGGTCCGGCACTCCAGGCCACACTGGGCTCCTATGTGGTGCTCGCAAACAGGAACCAGGAAACTGGGAGAGCTTCCTGGTTTTTCCTGTATATGAGCTGCGAGGAAGCTGGTGGAGTAGGGGTTTGAGTTGACCGTGGCATGTGACACGTGCCACATGTCATGGTCAGCTCACCCTACTGAGCACTTCCTTCTCATGCTGGAATCCCCGGCACAAACTTTAGGCCAGGCCCTTTTCCAACCTTTCACTTGATGTCCTCAATGCAGTGTTGTAAACAAGTAGTGTTTGCAGAGTGTTTAGTTTCAGTGTCAAGCGGCCATGGGCCTTGTTTACAACAGAAGCTTTATGTCCAGTATTTTCTGGTACTGAGGATATACTGATTGCAGTGTTGTTAAAGTGTGTATGAAAATGTGTGTGTATATTAGGCTGGAATTTTCTATTTGTCCGGTTTATCTTGCGCTTCAATTCATTAAATACACTAGATATTTTTAAGGTTTGAGAAATTAGGTTTTCATCTTTTGTGTCATGGTTATTGTTTTGTCAGCCGACACGTTGCGGCCCCTCTGGGTTTTTATCAAGGCTAATGTTCCTTAGTTTGTTTCCATGTTTGTGGGTTGCCGGGGCTCAGTTTCCTATCGTCGCCCATGGGTGGCCCCTTGTGGGGTATATCTGTTCCTTGGTGAGACTCTGCTGCTTTAGGCAGCCTTTTGGTTGCCTAATTTCTCAAAACTTAAAAATATCTGATGTCTTTATAAAATGAAGCACAAGGTAAACCAAACAAATACAAATTCTAGCAAAGACAAAAAGTGTGGGCAACACCTCAACAGCCGGCAACCTAGCAGCTCAATCCCAATCTGAAAGCAACCAAGAAAAACCCTGAGGAAAAGCGTAAATTGAGTCAAAGCCTAGTGCCCAAACTATACTAACATCTATATTAGGCTGGTTTGTACTTTTGTTTAGGGTTTATGGGGTTTGTAATTTCCTCTGCCAGGTGAAAAATGGGTGCAGGGTTTGGCTGTGTTCTCCACCAGGTTGAAGTGTTGATAAGCCAGTATGTCTGTTAAGAAAATAAACCATAAAGAGAGGGGGAACATGATTTGCAGGACATTGAAAACATATTTTATTTTACCATCATTGATGGTCATGATACATGTATGTACTAAGGTTTATACACAATTAATGTGGAGCAAATTGTTGTTGTCTCAATATATTTTTACATCATTAGGTCATTTGAAAAAAATACAAGAGGGATTAAAAAATGTGTATTCATGCTGCAAGTTACTGTGAATTATAATGAAATTATTATATGTTTCAAAGGTGTTTACATATGAACTTTGCGTGCTTGCTAATGTTTTACAGGAGCTAGATACCAGCGGGGTACTCTAACTGCAATGTAATACAAAACTGAAGACTGCAGGTTGACATATATTTTGTTAAATTTAAACAACAATTCAGGTAGTTTATTGAATTTAAAGCTATTTTTCATTTCTTGTTTTTCAGTGACTTTTTTAAATGATAATAGATAATTTGCAACATTAGGGGCCTCATTAAGAGGAGCGCGGTAAAAACGGGGTCATTACCGGCATGGAGTTACGAGCGGGTCTGCGCTCGTATGATGCCACCAATAGTGGGTGATTACGAGTGCGCGAGCACGCACAAACCCCCGCGAACCGCCGCGAACCCCTATGCCGGTAATGGCCACACCAGCATGCTGCTAAAGGCCCTCCAACCCGCCGATAGTGCCATCACGGGACCCGCCGATACCGCCTCCGTCTAGGAGGAACCCCTTAATACCGACCCAGTAATAATAACATGCTAATACCGGGCTCGTAATACCAGACCCGGAAGTAACGTCATGACGTCGGAACGGGAAATGCGCCATCGGCCATCTTTAAAAACACAACCCATTGCAATCCTCCCAAACCACCAGTTGTTTACAGGAGAGACCAGTGGCAATAATTACATCATGTCGAAGGCAACCCTGAAGCCTACCCCCCGCCTGTGGAAAAAGCGCTTTTCTGATGCAGAATTGAACATGCTTGCGGACACCCTTGCTGCACATGCTGATGTGATAAAAGACCAGAACCTGAAGCGTGAGATCCAGCAGCGCAAGAAGGAGATCTGGCAGGAGGTAGCCTGCAAGGTCTCCGCTGTTGGAACCACCCCACGGACAGTGAAGGATTGCAAGAAGAGGTGGGATGACCTCTGCCTCAGGGTCCGTAATATCCTGTCAAGCAACAGGAGGGAGGCCATGGCTACAGGCGGGGGTCCCCACTCTCTTGCCAAACTGACCACCTGGGAGGAGACGGCAAGCACGTTCATCAATCTGGGCTCCATAGAGGGATTTGGGGAGATGGAGACGGGTGCGGCAACATCAGCAGATGGAGGTGAGTGACCCTGCAGATCCCTGTAGGGGAAACCATGACGTAGCACAAGTGATGTGGAAGAGAGTCTAGGCAAGGCAATGCATGTCCCAACACACACATGAACATATTCTTGTCCAGGTGGAGGGCCAAACCCTGCCAGACTGAAATGCATGCTGAGTGCCAGTCCCATCACCAACACACAGCCAACACACACGGACCTTGCCCATGCAATACATCACACAAACCCCATTACAACGGCATGCCACCTGCCATGCAGCAAATGCCAAAATGCCCCCTCATACTACCCTGTGTGACACACCTGTAAGACATGAATGCATGATAAATGAAATACTCCACAGCACCATAGAATGCATCTGGCATGTAACACCATCACTGATGCCCTGCATCTCTTCTACCCCCCAGGCACCGATGGAGAAGATGCCAGCCAGGATACCACCACAAGGGCATCCACGTCCCGGCCACAGAAAACGGCAACTGACACCACCACCTCCGGGGCAGCCTCGCAGCCCACACCTACACCCAGTGCGCCTGACACTGTTAACACCCAGCTGCCAACACCTACACCCAGTGCGCCTGACACTGTGGACACCCAGCTGCCCACACCTACACCAGTGGAAGGTGAGGCCCTAGAATCACTGGCCAACACCGAAGATGACGTGGAGGAGTATGTTGACCCGGAAGGAGTGACGCATGTGGCATGTCCACACTCCCCAAGGCCTGTGTCCACCCCAGCCCCAAACTCAGCCCTCACCGATCTACAGCAGTGCCGATCCCTGCCTGCACGATTCCGACCTGAGCCCCTTCCCCGAGGACAGCACTGATAATGCAGGCCCCGTGACAGCACCCTCGATCACTGCTGCTCCCAACAGCCTTGAGGTACGGCTGGCGAGGGAGGAGGCCAGACAGGAGTCAATGTTGGACCTGATGCGCCAATATATCGCTGATGGCGAAGACACCAGGCGGGAGATAGTCACAGCCATAGCGGGGACCACAGCTGCCATAACGGCCAACACAGCCACAGTCAATGCCTCGGCATTGCTGATGAGAGACTATCTGGGGGCCATCACACTGGTCCTGACATCCATCCTTCTGCACATGCAGCAGCCACAACTTGCAGCAGGTGTGGAAATCCCCACCGACTCCTCACCATCCACCACACCTGATTCCTCTGTCCTCACTTCCTCTGGACCCTCCAGCCCTGTGGTCCTACGAGAAGGAGTGCGAAGCATACTGAAATGCTGCCCCCGGAAAGCAAGAAGTCCCGTAAATAGTGTGGGAGAACTATGGGAGTGGCTCAGGTGGTGTTGAAGGTGAATGGGAGCATTAGGGGGAGAGCACTGGGGGGTTTGGGAGTTTATTGGGGGTTTTGGGAGTTCACGGGGGGGTTTTGGGAGTTCACTGGGGGTTTGGGGGGGGTGTCACATTTTTGCAGTTTGAATCAATACACCCGTTGTGTGAAAAAACATTCAATGCCTGGACATTGTTCATTTCTTGTGTATCCATTTAATGTATGATGGTGTTCAGTGCCCAACTCCCAACATTCCCTGTGTGCATGTCCACATGGACCCAGTGTGTCACTGACACATATCTATCAAAGTCCCTGTGGTTCAGAAGTATTTGTGAATCAGTGATTGGCGTACTGCACGGCCATACCTGCATGTCAGGGATGTCATTTCACCAAAATGCCAGGGGTAGCGGAAGTGACATCACATGACCCTTGACCCCTGATGACATCACAGGAAGTGATGTCATTTGACCTCACCCGAAGTGATATCGCGGAAAGCGATGGAACACGACCTTTCACCCATTGACAAAACAGGAAGTTGCCTCACATAGCATTGTGACACTACGAAACATATGGTTACGAAATCACTATAATGTGATGTACATTTCATACAAGAATGGATCGCCATATGTATCATTAAGATCAGTGTGTATAGGCCCATATTAACAAATTACTGTGAATGCAAGCAGACGTCCATGAGCAAATGATAATGATGTGTTGTTATATAGCACTTACGCCTAAGTGCTTTATATAGAAATAATATACACCCAATATCACCCAACCTGTGTTGGTACTCATTTATCGACCTCAGAGAAGGATGAAAGGCTGAGTTGAGCCATTTAAGAACAGACTAAATCAGTGACTCACCCCTGAAGTGTGCCTGAAATAAACCTTTAATGAGTCTGACAATTATTGTATAGAATTCCAGAAAGACACATTAGTTGGTATTCCTATTCTTTCTTATTTAGGGTCAGTGCTGAAAGTGTTAAACTTGTGGCACTCCTGTTCTTATTATTATTATTTTTTAAGGGGCCTGAACAAGAAAGCCAGCCACTCCAGAAGTAAAGAGCCACATTTGTTCTTTTCTTTTTTTTTAGAGGTCGCAAGGGAGAGCACAGAGGTCGCAAGGGAGACCTCAGAGGTCGTAGTTGCGACCTCTGGCGACCCCTAAATGAATGACGTCCCTGATGCATGTCAATGTCAGGTGGCAGTGGTACATTTCTCCGGACGCACATGTTGTGCAGCATGACACAGGCCATGGTGATGTTTGCCACCTTCTCAGTCCTATAAAGGAGTGCTCCACCAGACCTGCTTAGGCAGCGGAACCGCGCTTTCAACAGGCCAAAGGTCTGCTCAATCACAACACGGGTACAGGTATGAACCCGATTGTACTCCTCTTCGTGGCTGTTCCGTGGGTTCTGCACAGGGGTAAGTAGCCAAGGCTTCAAGGGATATCCTCCATCACCTGCAAGCAAATACAAATAGGTGTGTGTCACTCTGAGCTGCCACCCTCAGGATTCACAGTCATGCCCTCAGCTATTTGCTGTGGACATGCACATGTCCCTGTACGTATACACAAATATTATTTAGATGCATTCTATACTGCTATAAGGTGTGGTAGTCTGGATGACGTTGTACAGATGATGCAGGGTGAATTATTGCCTGCTGGTGCGGGTGTACTGTGGTTGCAGGACAATGTTTTGCCTCCCATTTTTGCTGTCTATACTAAACAGTGCATGGTCACATTTGGCACATTGGCACAGAAGCTATCATGTTTAGTAATGCTTTGCTAGACAAACATACGGTGGGCAGGTTTTGCGTCTTACATGGTGTCATTAATATACGTAATTGGTCCAATGTGTGCCAGTGATGTGTTGTGTTGGGAGGTTCAGGTCAGGAGTTTTTGGCTCTGCGTGCATTCTCCACTCACCGTGCATTCCCACCCAGGTGGAGTATGCATCCCCCCATTCACACCCAGGTTGAGTATGCATCCCCCCCATTCACACCCAGGTGGAGTATGCATCCCCCCCATTCACACCCAGGTGGAGTATGCATCCCCCTCCATTCACACCCAGGTGGAGTATGCAACCCCCCCCATTCCCACCCAGGTGGAGTATGCATCCCCTTCCCATTCACACCCAGGTGGAGTATGCACCCCCCCATTCACACCCAGGTGGAGTATGCATCCCCCCCCATTTCCACCCAGGTGGAGTATGCATTCCCCCCCAATTCACACCCAGGTGGAGTATGCATCCCCCCATTCACACCCAGGTGGAGTATGCATCCCCCTCCATTCCCACCCAGGTGGAGTATGCATCCCAACACATCACTACCCCGATGCACTGCCATGGGCCAGTCAGGCAACTCACCAAGCAGCCAGGTACGTGGTCCAGCATGTCGCTCCATGTGACGGGGTAGCGTGGAGTTACGCAGCACCATGGCATCATGTGTGGATCCGGGATATCGGGCGTAGCAATGTGTGATGATCTTGCTGGAATCACATACCATCTGCACATTGATGGAGTGGTATTGCTTGCGATTGCGGTACACCGCCTCTACGGCATGAGGGACTACCAATTCTACATGGGTGCAGTCGAGGGCACCAACACAATTGGGCATGTCTGCCAGTGCATGGAAGCCTACTTTGGTATTGGCTATCTCCTGGGCAGTCCGTGGTAGGGATATGTGGGTGCTAGCGTGCTTCAGGAGGGCATCCAGCACTTGGGTCAGCATGAGTGAAAATAGTGGTTGTGAAATGCCATGCAGCTGGCCCACTGTGTGCTGGTAGGTGCCTGTGGTCAGGAAGTGGAGCACAGACACCACCTTTAGTAGTGGGGGGATGGCAGTGCGTATTTCTATGAGGCTGACAATGTCGTTGTTTATCATGTCCACTATGGTGGTGATAGTGTCCCGGTCCAACCGGTACAGTGCGTGGATCTGCTCAGGGGTTAGGTTGAATGGACTGGGTCTGATGCGAGGGATTGGTGGCTGCCTACAAGGTACTACTGGCTGCAGTGTCGGTAATTGCTGGGCCTGTCTCACCCTCCTTCTCCTCCTGCGTCTCCTCTGTGCTGCCTGTTGTTGCTGCTGTAGTTGTTGCTGTTGTTGTAGTTGCTGTTGTTGCTGTAGTTGTAGCAATATAGGCATGTCCTCCAGCTCCATGATTGCAACAGCTAGTGGTATCATTTTGGTGTAGGAAGGGGTGTGGTGTGTGGGTGTACTCCTTTTATGCAAGTACAGGCTCCATTGACCTGTGGTGATTGTGTGCACCTGTGGCAGTTTGCTTGATTGCAGATTGCTGTTTACGGGTGGTCCGTGATGCCTGTATGGCCGCCATCATTCAGGCCCTAATAACCGCCTTCGGGATGCCGGAAATTGCATGGCCGCATGGGTTGTGATGTCCCCCTATTACCGGCATCCCGGTATTTACTCCTGGAAGAGGCACGTGAACGCGTCCAGGGGTGGTATGAGGGGGCACGGTACGGGCGGTGGTGGTATTGTTAGGTTGTCGGGTCATAATGCCCCGGACCCGTTAACGATAATGGTATTGCCATTCCGCCTTCCTTTTTTCATTTACTCCATTCTTGTAATGAGGCCCAAGATGTTTTAAGTAGAAAGTGTGAGCATATTGCGTATTATGTACTTTTGCAGTGTACTTAAGGTTGTAAAGTAGCTAAACACCCCTTTGCCATATTCTGACTGTAACATTAAAAATACTGTACAATGTGAGTCAGATTCTCAAAAATCTTTTTGGGGCAAGTGAGGAAATGTGATAGTCACAAAAAGGAAGAAGAAGAAGACGAAGAAGACGAAGAAGAAGACGAAGAAAAAGAGAGAGAAGAAGATGAATCCCAATTGATAAAGGGCATCTGAATACGTTTTTCCATCAATAGGCACTTGGTTCATAGGTGAAGTTGGTCAGTTTACAGTTGTTTTTTCTTTCCTCTTCCTTATATCTTAGAACCATTATTATAACACCTTTGCCATGCTTGTCTACTTTTATAGTGTAAAGAATGACTGCATTTCAAGAAGGGCACAATATGTCATGATTTGGATCATTTAAAAGTTCCTGGGAACTCTGTTTATACATTTAGGTATATATTTATGCACAGTCTGCTAATTTGGAAGATTGACACATGAAACAGCGTTGCAGAGACTGCAGGTATGTTTGCAAGTCAAAGAAATGTCAATACTTATTTTCACAGGAATGATTTCTCTCTCTCCAGAACTTCAAGTAAGGACATGAGGAATTCTTGAGGATCCTCCTGAGCATTTAGATTGATTTTAAAAATTCCTTTACATGCATCCATTCAGTGCTTTTCCCTGATACAATGTGGTTTGTGCCAGGATTATTTGTTGCATTTCTGTGCAGGTGAGCATATGCACAACGTAGCTGATGATGGTCATGCAAGTAAATATTGTTTGCCTGCAGTGCCAATTGAAATAGAAGATTCACAGCAAACCTGGCATAGCTACTGACTCTAGTGCTGTTCTGAAATGTAAAAGCATCTGCAGATGTGAGGTTTGGTGGACTTGTGGCATGTGTGTTTCATTTGCTCTTCATGGGGAATGCAGGTAGTTCTGAAAAGGTTTCATACTGTACAAGGCGTCTTTTTGGAGATGTACTTTCTTCAGGTACATGGTATATTTTGAAATGTGAAGAGTATAAAGTTCAAAGTCGATTTTATTTTAGAATGAAAGGAATGTCTGCTTTTATTTAGCTTGCACTAAGGTTCAGTAAAAAAGAACAGTGACTGCATAATTATTTGAGAGTGCCATGTAACTTAATCCCTCATTAAAGATGTTATTGCCAATTTGTACAACAGTATTGTCAATGTTTAGCCCTTGAGACTCATGAACTGTTACAGAGTGTGCAAGAGAAGAAGATTGTCTCCTTCTTACATGGATGTCTTTAAACGATAGAATTACACTGATGTGTGGGTAATGTTTTGAGTTGATCCAATCTGACAATGGGACACTGGATACCATCTTGATTTGGATGTATTTGAAAAACAGCAACTGTCATTGGCTTTTTGACACATATGGAATGTCATGCCATATAATCAAATGTGTCTATACCATTGATGTGGACTATGGGCTGTTTCAAATTGTAAAGCATTGTGTCATTAAATGAGTAGCAATATGCAAAGGTAGCTACGTAAAAAAAACATTGTCGATTTTGGTGTTTTAACTGGTCCATCCATTAAGGGCCTGATGTTTTTTCCACACAGGTCATTCAAAAGTCTTCTTTTTTCGGTTGGTTTAGATTTCTCAGAAAGTACACCAATGCTGATGTTCTTTAGTGTTTGAGCATAGGTTGATTATGTTGCCTCTTCTCTGTAGCAAAAGTGATGCCACAGTTTTATATTCCCAATGCTTCATAGTATGGCACAAAGTGATTTATGACCAAATGTTTGGGATAAAGGTTGGCCATTGATTGATGTTAGTTGTAGATCATCAAATACACAAAAAAATCTCCAAACATTTCTTAATATCAGTCTTAATGTCATGCATTTTGAAGTGAGTGAATTGATATTACTAGAACATTCTTTTGATTTAGAATTCTGACTAATTACAAACACTTGCTCTACAGACTTTGTGATAGTGTAGTTTGTTTGGGTGTGCAACTGGGTGCAGTATGAGTTGATATAAAGTTCCACCTCCTATGTTGTAAACAGCTAGTCCTGTGGTAACCTTAACAACACATGAAAGGCAGTAGTGTGTTGTTTCTTGTAAAAATGTATGGATTGTTTTAGTTAGGAAAATTTTGCTCAGAACCAGATTAAGCATTTATATATAAAAGGAGGGGTTGTTGGTAATTAATACATTGGCAGGTTCTGTTCCAATGGTTTAACACTATGAAACAATGATAGTTTGTAATGCTTAAACAAACTTTGCTTTGACTTAGACACCCTTCTATATCTGTCAGCTGTTTCCTATGGAGTGACATGTATATAATAAGTGTTGTATTGTGCAATTTTATACAAACACGAAGTTTACAACAGTGTTTTGGCTAGGATGTGTCAATGCGATTTGTTCTGAGTATGTCCTGATCATTGGCATTTTCTTCAGCTAGACATTCAATTTCTTGGAAAGATTTAAGTGCTCTGTTTCGAGATGAAGCTCCACGCATGTTTAACCTGGAATATTATCAGATTCTCTGTATAAAGATGTTCTGTTAAATAATCTGATGCTTCATACCAAACAACATTCTCTATGGGAGAGAATGTTTATGTTGAACCTGTATAGTTTTTGAGAAAGGGATAGTTCAGTTATATTTAATCCCAGAGATTGTATCTTTTAACTCAGTCATCTCAGCTCAGCTTTGGTGAGATAGTCTGTAACATACCCTGTGACAACAGTTGAATTATCTGCAACAAATCTAACATTTATATTATAATAATAATTCTTTAATGTGGTATAGATTGAAAATAAATTCAAACTTTACACATATTACAAATTACAAACATTATACATAATTCATAAATATACCAAAAACATGAATTGAAAAATTATATAGCGTAAAATCAACTAAAAAAAGACAATTATACAACTTTCCTTTAGCTGTTTACATAAAAATTCATGTCCAGATATGTTACATAAGACGACCAACATCTCAGATGTACTTGAATTAGATATTTTTAGGCCTTAAGTAAATCTATCTCATAAAAATTACTCAGTGAGTTCCTTGACCCTCCTAGCATTTGGAATAGCTACAATTCACGGGCCAAACTCATTTCTACCTGTTGCCAAACGTTATATAATGCAATAAATAGATGCATATTGCAGGTGTTGGTGCAATAATGCCAGAATGTTAATTCGCATATAGTATTAGAGTCGTGTGCAAATTCCCCCAGGTAGCGTAGGATTGTATTCTTCATAGATAGGCATTCCGTTAGAAGATGTCTAGCTGTCTCCAGACATTCTGAGGATTTACACAGACGGCATATACGCTCAGCAACCGGGATATTGTCCCATGCTCCTCTGATATACAGGGTAGGCAATTGTTCCAATCGGAACAATATCATAAAACGTCTGAGTCTTCTAGAGGGGCATAGATATAGATAAGCTTGTGGTTTCATGAAGTTGAATAATCTATATTTCACAAATTGATATGTCTTCAGACTGGCTATATGTGTAAAATTCTCGAGCCAATCCCAGAGGTCTACTTTTTTCTTTAGCACATTTAGAGTTTCCTTGGTAATAGTAGCCCCTCTATGTGTCCATCCAATATCCGCCAAAGATTTGGTCATATCTTTATGTAGGGGAGATGTAGTGTATTTTTTGGTCACCTCCTGATGTATCACTGTTAGTAAGGGGTTCATAGTGCTACCTATCATCTTAAGGTAAAGCCCTGCTCTTTTCTTCAGTACCATAGCCTTCAAAGAGGGGAGGCCCAGTTCCAGTCTAATCAGGGCCATAGGTACCCTAGGGGATAGCCCCAATATCCGTCTCCAAAACTTGCCCTCCAGCACTTGCAGCCATGCTAGGTCTGATGTATGCAATGACTCCAGGCCATATATAATCATGGGGGCAAACAATTGGATATAAAGGTGGCGCGTTCCCCAAAGGGTAAAGCCACCCTGCTTGTTTGTAAAGGCAGAAATAAATGCTATTGCTTGCATCGCCCTAGTAATGCGACCCTGTCTGCATAATGAGTAATCACCAAGGGGCTCAATTTTGACTCCAAGATAGCGAGATGATGGAGCATAGGGTATGAAATTATGGTGTACTATCAAACTAACCCGCAAAACTCTTCTTCTCGTAAATCTAAGGACTTTTGTTTTGTCCAGATTGATGGTCAATCCGTTTATCCTGGCATAATCCCATAGGGCAGTAGTAGAACGTCTCAAGCCCCCTATGGTGTTCTCAAATACAACCAGATCGTCCGCATATGCTAATACAGCACACGATGCATCCCCAATTTTAGGAGGGCAATTGTCAACCTCAGTTAATACTGCAGGAATATGGTATACATATAGGTTATAAATAAGGGGGGCAGTGACACATCCCTGCTTTACCCCCCTATCTTGGGACACATTTCTGGTCATATTTCCATCTTGATCTAACCTCAGGTGCACCGTAGTATTTTGATGAAGTAATCTAAGGTAGTATAATAACCCAGGCGGACATCCCAATTTCTCTAGTTTACTCCATAACCTCTCCCGTGGGATGGAATCGAATGCGGCCTGGAAATCGATATAAAGAGCGTACAACGGGGGCTGTCCCTTACTAAGCGCCCGTGTTCGAAGTATTTCCATGACCAAGAGGTTATGTGAGGTGGAAAAATCCTGTCTAAAGCCACATTGGAATCTGATGAGTATTTTATCATCTTCTACCCATTTCTGCATCTCACTAAGCAACAGTGAGGCAAAAAGTTTACCTGAAATATCAAGCATGGATAGCAGCCTGTAGTTATTAGGATCAGAACGGCTGCCTTTTTTGAATACAGGAATGAGAATCGCTGTCTGCCAGGACTGGGGAATAGTCCCCTGCATTAGGACCTTATTGAATAATAAAGATAACAAATCGGCCCAAAAAAGTGGGTGGTTCTTAATCACTACATTGGCTAGGCCATTCGGGCCAGGGGCTCTGGAGGACTTAAGAGTTATTTTATTCAAAATTGCCTCAGCTGATACATCAAAAGGCGGATGGATAGGTGCCCTCTCCGGTACTCCACTCATGGGTTCAACTCCCCCTGAAATTCGGCTTAGTAGGAATTTTACCCATGTCTCCTCACCTATAGGGTTAATTAAGGACCTTTTGCCTTCTCTCTATTCTCATTGAGTAATAACCAAATACTACGAGAATTTCTCGAACAAATCGTTTGTATCAGTTGTTGATATTTGGTATTTTTCTCTGTTGTCTTAATGTTCTTAATATTTGCTTTATAGCGGTTTTTGATCTTCCATAATTTTTCGAGGTAATAAGGCTCCCGATAAATTCATGTGTTTCAGGCCTCTGATTAACCTTCTTAGCTCTCTCTTGGCGCTCCTGATTTCCCTATTAAAGGGGAGTGTAGCTCCCCCAATTTTTAACATATATTTTTTATTAGCCATGGCATGCTGATCTGAGAACCCAGATATCCAATCTTCGATTTCATTTGCCGTCATAAGTTTAAAGTCACAAGAGCCCCGCTCTAAGATGGATTCCAGGGCTTCTGTGGCTGATCGTATGTTCTTCTCAGTCCACACAATTCTAGATCCTGCCTGGTTAGCTTGGATGGTACCCATGTTAGCAGAAGAGGGGGATGGTATAGGTATACTGAATGTACACTGTAGCGACGCATGATCGCTCCATTTATTAGGCTTAACTACCATTTCGTTTACTCTACTCTGCATCACGGGGCACATGAATATATAATCTAGTGTGCTCATGGATGTCCCACTCGCCCACGTGGGTCTCCCCGGTCGACCTCCTGGAGTACGGCCATTAATCATAGCCATATCCCAAGCTTCAAACAATTGCAGCCAGCCTAATCCTTCGGCCTCCCTCTTTCTATGGGACATCCAACATCTTTCATTGAGGTCAGGGTTAGAAGCTATAAGGGTCTCGTCCGTCATATGGCAATTAAGATCACCCATAACCACCACCACAACATTGCCCATTCTTAGCAGCCATATGGACAATAGATCTTGTATTGCCTCTTGCAATGAATCCCGAAATAATTCTCCTGGAGGGTTATACAGATTAATTAAAAGGAACCTTCCTGAGCCATGTTCCTCATGATGTTCGACCTCTACTGCCAATAGCAGCTCCTCAGATTTGCAGTGAATCTTTCGGGACATAAACATATTCGATACCCCCGTGAGCAAACCACCATATGGACGTCCCTTACTGCCCTGTTTAGCAAATGCTTGATGTATAACAAAACCATCTAACAGTAAAGGGTCGAGGGACCATGTCTCCTGTAGACATATACAACTGTATTGGGACAGTAAGTCTACTGAGCCTTCCGACCTCAAGAGATGGGAAAAGCCTCTGCAGTTCCAAGAAAGTAATGATAAACATCAGTGGTTCTGTAGCAGCTGCGGGATGGATTCTAAGAGTGACTTCAGGACTTGCTGTATTTCCTTTAACACAGGCTTGTCCCCTAGTCCCGATTTAAGCACATTAGCCTCAGGAGTTGTTACCATAGTGTCCTCTGGTTGATCCGAGGGTACCTTCTCCAACGGGTCCACATCTATGTCAATGTCCACTGCCTTCAAATCTTCTTTGTATTTTCTGATGAGTTGCGCCGTAGTCAGAAAAATGCAATGTAAAGCAGAGACATTAGGATTGGGGCCCGACAGGGGTTCTACAAATAAGAAATCCTCTGATTTTAAAACACGAAGTTGAGGTATATGATATAATCTTGTTAATAGTTCTGAGCGTGATAACCAGGGATTTTTGCTGCTTGGGTACAGATTCTTAATGAAACAAATACGGGTCGGATTTATGTCCTTCACTTCCTTCTTCTGATCCAATGGTAAGGGCTCGGTAGGTTCTTCCACCGCCCGTATTTCCGGGAGAGGCTACGGCTGCATATTTATACTGGTTTCCAACTCAGGCTCAAAGGTCATGACTGAATCATCATCTCGGTCCTTTCCCATTATCTTCTCTTCCGGTATCAACCAGTCAGTTAAAGGTCCCTTAACCTTTGCCGCCCTTTGTACTGCTCTCACCAGTCTTTTCCTGGCCTTTTTTGAGCGGGTCTCAGGTGCTGGTATGGGCACTATTATAGGTGGTTGGGCCCCTTTTGCAGTTAACTTGTTTTTAAGTGCCTTTTTTGCCAGTCTTCGTTGTTTCCGTGAGGGAGGGCACCAGGGACTTAGCTCATGCTCTGGATCGTCAGCCTCTGCAGGGATTTCCTCAATTATGCTTTCACTATTGGGCACATATTGTGCTTCACCTCCCTCCACCACATCTTCTTGTCCTTCCCTCTCCTCTTCTCGGAGGCAATCTTTTTGCTCTAAAGCCGATGTAATGGTGTTAGTATTGGCCAATATTCGCCCTGACATTTGTAGAAGTATTTTGAGGGCGAATTGAAGAGCAGCCACCGATGATTGTAGTTCAGTTATCTGTAATGAGCTTGGCTGTGATTCGATATTATCTTCCATCACATTATCTGGTTCGTCCTCCATTGACGCCATTACCAGATTTGGAGAAGCAGACAGACGACCGCTAATTCCCCCACCGGTATGCACCCCTGAGATACTGTTCATGCTGTTTTCTTTTAATGGCGTTATGCCACTGGGTGACCTCTGGGGCGTTTGCGTTCGCATCCCTCTTTGTATCGTTAAACATAGATCTAAGAGGGAATTATTATCAATGTCGTCAAAATTGGAGGTATTTAGAGAAATGCCGTCTCTCTCTATCGGTGCCGGTATTTCCTCAATTACAGTGGAATTCGTGGCCGGGGGAGGGTTCACAGGGAAGAACTCAGTTATAGCTCCTTGTGCCACCGGAGAAGCATATTTGGCATTCTTTATGGATTTGCCCCCCTTCTTGTGGGATTCCTTAGGTTCCTTAGTGGGTTGAGATTTATTTTTACGTAGATTATAAATCGAGTGGGGTGCTCTTCTTCCTCGCTGCATGACTACGTTAAGGCTCACTTCACTTCGAGAGTTTATTTCCTGGAGATGCAGGTTAGTCCAGTCAGGCAGGGTAGTAGGGGCTGCTGCTAGAGGCCAAGAAGAGGTTTACCTCTTGCACTGCCCTGGTGAGGTTACTATCGGTAGTTCGCCACCTTTTACTGGCACCCCCCCCCCACCAATATAATGAACCAATGGACTTGCAGACCCGGATCAGAGGCTACCGCCCACAGTCTCCGGTAAGAATTACAAGCCCGGATCAAAGGCTACCGCCCGCAGTCTCCGGTAAAAAGATTACAAGTTCCCCTTCTTCTCGGGGTCCACTCTAAGTCCACTTCCAGTAGTGTCTCAAGGAGCCACAGGGGGCCTGCCCAACGCTAACAATAGCACAACACGCCCAGGATCAAAGGCCTAAGCCCGCAGTCTCCTGTGCGTATGATCTTATGGCCCGATTGAATATATAGGGCAGCACTGATCCCTCTCCTCAAGTTTAACAAAATGGTCTCGGGATACGAGTAAGGAATCCAACAATAGTCCCAAGAATGTCCCACTGATCAAGGTAGGTGGAAGTTTGCGCACAGCCGGTGGTTAATAGGGAGCAGGGATTCTCCACCACTTTATTGTGTTATCACGCTTAGCACTCTGATTTTACTGTGCTGACAGACGCATACTCAGTGACCAATGTACCTCAATGGGCACTATGTGGGGATCAGATGTGGAGAGCTTAAGATGTAGCCCCAAGGATATGCCTCACAACTCTCCACTCACCTCCAATATTAGCAATAAAGCCCTCGTAGTGCTGTACCACCAGATCCCAAGTGTAAGGAGGTCAGGAGGAGAGAGCACGATACCTCGCCTCCCTATTCGACTCCTGCACCCCCCTCACCGGGTTCGTGGTCACAGTCCTCGTCCTTTCACCATGCCGCCAGCACAGTGGTTCCCGTGGGCATAGGAGGACAGAGGGTCACGCAGTAATTCGTTTGCTGCCCCCTAACTCAGCAGCGTCCGTGTCCAAGCCCGCCGCTCCTCCGCCGCTCCACCGCCGCTCTGCGGTCCGTTAGAGGAAAGGACCCTGCGGCGTTGATAGGGCATGCATACACAAACAAGGAAGCCGTGTCAAGCCGCACCTCAATTCACACACAGCGTATCCAGAGCAACGCTGTAAGAGGCCGCCTCCGACACAATGGAATTGCACAGCAAAAAAAAAAAATGTATATTATCATTCAACATGGCCACAAGGAAGGGATTGTACTTATTAACGTGCATGGAGGCTTTATCTATTTTGATGTTCTATGTATTTCTGGCTACTTGCCTTTGATTCTGTATGTTCCAGCAGATATGAAACTATTTACCTGACCTTTGGTGGAGACAGGTATTGGGAAACCCAAAAAACATGTGGTTTAGTATTTGCCTTTGTTTCTGTATCTGTGTCAGCAGTATGTTGTTGGAAAATCAAGATTTCGGTTCGTAGGTCATTATTTATGTCCACTGTTGGGCTGGCACATATAATGTATTTTTCCAGAAATTCTAAGACAGTCTGATCACTGTCATGGCCAAACGTGGGAGTGTCCTTTATCCACAAAACCATGTCAATATGTGGCACTCCTCTTGACTGGTGCTCTTTTCTTCAAAGGTAATGTTATTCCTCTCCCAGTGAAGGGTCATCTTTGTTGCAGATGAAATGTAACATGGCAACAAAACACTGGTGAAAGCAATGTAAAACATTCAAGGACTTTAGTGAACAGAGGTCTCTTATGCTTTATGAATCTATGTATTCTTTATGTTGCAGTGCATAGTGCGATGAGGCAGCCCTTTCTGATGGTGGGTGCCTGTCACAGGGTACTATTACAACCCCACACTGGGGAGCCCCTGCACCGCAAAGACTATAAAACAAATCTGAAGTAAAATCAGTATGTTTAAGGCGAGGGGCACAACCTCCCTTTATGCAGTCCCATTCTCTGGCAATAGAAAAAGAGACCTGACTGCTATGAACCTCAGCAGAAGAAACAAATGTAACCAGCCCTTCCCCAAGCTTACTTAGAAGGGAAAAACACACTGGACATACAGAGATACACAGAGTGCAGCAGGCAGCCTCGGAGGAGATTACATGAGAGTGGGTCACTAAAGAAAAAGGGCTCCAGCACTTAGAGAGAGTTTCAAGGGTTACCATTGGGGAAATAAGAGTGGAACAGAATGAAGAAAAAAAAAAGATTATCACTGAAGGAATAGCAAAGGTTACTGCATTATAGAAAGAAATGAGTGGTACAAGCCAGGAAGTAAGAGACACTGATAGTGTGAAAAATAAATGACTTATCTCTCAGGAATGGTCTTTCTGATGAATGTTCCTCCCACAGGCTCCTCATCTATGATAATCGTATCCCAGTCCAGCTGTTCTTTGGGAACCTTTCCACCACAAACTGACACAGTGCAGTTCCACACCCACTCCACTCGATACCTCTACATGCCCTGTGCCAGACATAATTTCGGGGCAAGTATAAAGTGAGGAGCAGCACCTCATAAACTTAGTTTCACCCTTTTCCCCTAGCAATTTGATGCTGAAGGACCACTCAACAAAAGGTGTGCCAGGTATCTCTGACGTAGAGCAGGTTGAGAGGGTGATGAGGAATCTGTGGGAGGAACATCCATTGGTAAGAAAATTACCAAGAGGTAAGTAATGTGTCCTTTTAATGGATCCCTTCCTTCACAGATTCCTCATGTATGATAGACTCCCATAACAGTACATGGATCTGGAGAAGAGAGGAGAGCAAGAGGACACCAGTTAAATCAGAAAACTCATGAATACTGCCCTGCCGAAGCAGGGGTGCTGCCCTGAAAGGGAATCCAATCAGTAATGTTTGGCAAAAGTGTGTAGAGAAACCTGTGTAGCCATTTTGCAAATGCCCAAGAAAGGAACTCCCTCGCCCCACTGCCGGGCAGATGTAGCAGTCAGTCCTCTGGTACAATGGCATATGAAACCTTCAGACACATTCATTCCCAGCCAGATCATAACATTCCGAGATGCAGAAAATGACCCAGTTTGACATGGTCTGTTTGGTCACAGCCCTTCCAGCCCAGGCATTAGTATAGCCCACAATAAGCTGGTCCTCTTTCCTGATGCCCCTCATTGAGAGACGTAGCAGCTGAAAGCCCACACTGTATCCAGCCGATGGAATCACTCTTGAAAGAATGGGGCAGACAAATAAACATTGTAAGATGGAATCTGTGAGGGATGAAAATCAGTGACCACCTTTGTATCGAAGGAGAGCCTTGCTATTAATGTCACCTTCTTTTTGAAGAAAACCAAATTGGGAGGTTTAACAGACAACGCCTGGAGCTCACTCACCCACCTCACAGAAGTGATGGCACACAGGAAAATAACCTTAAGGGTGACCAATCTAAGAGAACATGAATGCAGGGTCTCAACCGGAGTGTCCATAATAAAATGTCAACAGTAAATTCACATCCAACGCCGGAACCACAAACAGGCATGATGGAAACTGATTGCACAATCCCCGCAAAAATGGCATAACAGTGGGAATTGTGAAGAATGAGCCTGGTTCAGGGGTCAAAGACCAAGAGAGCTGTCAAGTGTTCCTTCAAAGAAACAATCTGCAGACCCGTCCAGGTGAAAGGCAAACAAATATAACACAGAGTAAATGGGACAGAATAAAGGGCCCAGATCCCTATCTTTGCCCCAAACTAAGAATGTATGCCAAGAATGTATGCCATCTGAAGGCATAATCAGACATAGTGGTGGGTCTCCGAGTTGAGAGGAGGTCATCCATGATGTCGAACGACAAATCCCACACCTTGTATCTCAGGCTCTCAAATTTAAGTTTGATGGTTCAGGCTGTTGAGGGTCAGGTGAAGGACCTATATCTCCAATTAGATCCACTCATCGGAAAGCACCAGGGAGGGCAGATGGACATGTTCAGCAACTCCAGATACCATATTCTCTGAGCCCAGTCAGGAACATTGAAAATTAAGATGGAACCGAACAAATGCAGTCTCCTGAGAACCAGCAGGATGACAAGGATTGGCAACAACACATAGTGGAGGTGAAACGTCCAGTTTACCATCAACGTCTTCTGCAGAGCTCTCTGGTGAGGAAATTCCCTGGAGCAGGACAACTCATACATCCTGTTCACACTGTAAGTGAATCGGGCCATTTTAGGAGTTCCCCAGTGGGAAAAACTCCTCCAGGAATTCTGACAGAGCTCCCACTCATGGAAGACTGAAGACAATCTGATCATGGCATCCACTGTCATTTTCCCTTTTCTGGAAAGGTGAGCCACCATCAAAGACACATTGTTCTCCAGAGCCCAGAACCATAGTTGCATTGCTTCTCTGCATGACAGCAAGGACCCCACACCAGCTTGCCTGTTAAGGTAGTGCATGGCTACTGTGTTGTCCGTCCAGACCAGCACAGACGTGTCTTGTACAGAGGGGAGGAAGGCAACCAGGGCCAGCTGAATTGCACTCAATTCTAGCAAGTTGATTTGTTGCCAAGAAAGGTTGTCTCACAGGGACCACAGTGCACGGTCTTGTGACACTCGACTCAATACTGGCAGAAAAAGTAACATGTTACCCTGAAATTTAGACCAGTGGCAATGGAGAAGCCACAGAAGCAATCTCAGGTGTATTTGGTCCTCCAAGATCACAGAATGCACGAGCGATGAGAACCAACAAAGGGAGGAAGGCTGAGGTAGTAGCCTTTCCTTGGCAAGTGTCTAAGACTGCCCCAATAAGCCGGAGGGACTGGGATGGCGAAAACAGAGGCTTTTCAGTTCATGGAAAAGCTAAGGCTGTGCAACAGACTGCACATAGATAACAAATGTGTTAACGCCTGGTTTGGGGAGCTAGCACAGTCGAGCCACTCATCCATGTAGGGAAAGACATGGATGCCTTTCCTTCTGAGGCTAGCATCTACCACCACCACCAGGTTCATGAAAACCCTGAGTGCCATAGAAACACTAAACGAGAGGACTCTGAACTGCCCACAATTAATCTCATGTAATTATTGTGTTTACATGAATGGGCACATGGAATTAGGTGTCCTGAAGACCCAGTGACACCAACCAGTCCTGCAGATCGAGGGCTCTGAAGATCTGGGCTAGAGATACCATCTTGAATTTGTCCTTGTGCAGGTGCAGATTCAGGAGCCTCAGATCCAGGATGTGACACAAGCCCCTGTTTTCTACACGATCAGAAAATTTACTGAGATTTATTTGATCATCCAATTCAACAGATTTGGCAGTGTAGGGGAGTTGATAGGAGGATGGTCTGGCGAGTATTGAATGATAGAGATGATGTAACCCTGTCAAATGACCTGTAAGTCCCAAGCGTCTGAAGTGGTGCAGGACCATTATGATCTGAACTGGGAAATTCTTTCACTCACTGGGGACTTTTTGAAGAAGTCCCTATCACAGGAGTATTGCACCTGGTGCAGCCAAAGGGACTGTGGGTGCAGCAATTCCGTCTCACAAAGCATCTCTGCCCCTACCTCACGGGAAACAGAGAGTTTGATACCTACCTAGGGAACCTGATGTCTCCTACAAGGGGCATAGGGAACAGAGGATTGAAATCCATGGCCTCTGCTGGATGGGATTAAGGATTGTTGGACAGTTAGCCCAAATATTTAACTTTCACTTTGGAGGATTGGAACCTCGGTAAGTAGTCATCGGCTTTTACCCGAAGACGATATGTCCATCAAAGCATACAACAGCTTTGCCTGTACATCTTGTGCGAACCCTGGTGTCCTCATTCAAGAATGTTGTGTACAACCATTCCAGTAGTAATGGCATACCCTGCATAGTCAGCCGTATCTGGTCATGATTGCAAAATTTGCCGGGAGACTTCCTAGCGCTAATGTACTAAGGACTCAAAGCCTTCCCTCAGATCCCTGCTGTGAAAGTGCTTGGCTGCTCGACGCACTGCCATCCAGAGGCAGAAATAAAACTTGGCTAGGGCTCAGGAGATGTTTATTGCTCTGAGGGTAAGGCTATCTCTGCAAAGTCTTTCTTTCCCATTAGTCCAATCTCTTGCTCTTCTTGTCAGCAGGTTGGCGGTAGCGGCCTGCATCACTAAACTCGCTGGGGTGGCATGAGTGGAAAGGAGGCCTGGGTCAGAACGAGCAAGGTGGTGCTTCCTTGCCAATTCCCTGTCCACTGCTGAGACACAGGCAGGTTTCTTCCATGGTTCCAGCACCTGAGCCTCAACTGCTACTTTGAAGGGTAGCACGGTCACATTTGAAGGCCTTTCATCCAGGATATCCATCAGTTCAAATTAAACCTTAGGCCGCGATGGGGCTGATAACCTAAGGTCATCAACCACTTTGGCCATAAAACACTGGAAAGAGGTCTTGGGTGTACCCAGATTAGGCACACATAGGATATCCAGCTCCAGGAATTGGCGAGGCCAATTGGCTTCTTGTAGGTTTGAGGCCAACTCCCAAAAAAATCTCCCTCTCCGTAGAACTCCACTGTGAAGTCCCTCTGCACTTTGGGACAAAGTGGTTCCATCCTAAAGGGAATGGGTTCACACTCCTCTTTTAAAATTTGGTCCATCTTAGACATAAGTGTCCCAGTAAGAAACTGGGCATATTCAAGAGTTACTCAGGTGCCGAGCAGCGCCGAGGATGTTGAACTAAATGGGGCCAGTGCTGAGGTCTCGACACCTAAGGGCAGTGCGTGTGGATGCCGGGATGGGTATTTAGCTAAAGCAGCAAGGGCTGGGCCCTTAAGCATGTCATTGCAACCCTTTGCGTGGTCCCTGCCAGCATGGTCAGGTGCAGTGGGCTTGATGTGCTGAGACTGCCGGCACCAGGGCATTGGCAAAGATGTTGAGCATCTTTAGCCTAACGGCTTGCCCTTCCTCTTGGGTGCACGATTGGGTAGGAAACAGTACGTGAGGAGCTGACTTGGGGGAGTCCTCGTAGTGATAACTCCTTTTCTTCAAGGAGGAAGAAAATGGGTGGTGAGAGCAGCCGATCTGTGAGCAGGACTTCTTCTTCACTTTATGGGTCCAGGGTCTGTCTTCTGACTTTCGCTCAGAGCCCTTTGACCTTGATTGAGATCGCATTTCGGTGCTTTTTTTCCTTGTGGGAAAAGTTAGAGTTTTGCTGCTTGATCTCTCAGAGCCTTTCCGTGCATGAATAGTCTTCGGGTCGTGTTCTGTGTTCGGTGGGCTAAAAATAATGACAGGTTCAAGAAAAGGGAGGTTCCAGGGGACCGAGTTGGTCCAGAAGAGAATGTGGAAGTGAAAGGCTGGTCGACACAAGGACATCACACCGGGAAAGGTGAGGAAAAAATAGGATGCGAAAGATGAAGGGAGGCAGGTCTGAGAAATGTCTAGAGCAAAGAAGTGGACAGCTAATAGTTGGGCCGTGCTTTGCAATCAAATCCCACCATGGTCAACAAGAGCGCCCAACAAGTAAAACCCTGAGCAAAGAGGTGGAAAGCAACTGAGAAGGGAAAGGTCTGTGAGACCACCAAAATATATGTCTGCCTGAGATGCCTGGGGACACAACAGAGGACTACCAGTGGAACAAGGAAAGAGCCAGAGAAGCAAGCCACCCCCTTCATGGGTGCAGGGGGAAGAAACAATATGGCCTCCTTGAACAGGTATGTAAAATCCTTTTGGTTGGACTTAGCTGGATTGTGTTCGGACCTTTGAGGTTTTTTTTGTTACCTTGTCCTTTGTGAAGTTTGTGATGGTCATTTAGAACACTGGACATTGTAACAAAGACACCTTTGGCACATGGGGGCATTCCTATCCTTTTCATTTCCTTATTAGGAAACCCTTTGAGCCTGTCTTTAAGTTAGGAGACAGACCCTTTTGGAACATATTCCAGAACCTTACTTTAAGATATGATTGTCATCCTATCACATGTAGTATTCAGTGTGCCAAAATGTCCTGGCCCCTTAGGTTCTTTTTACACAAAAATGTAAGTAAACACATTTTGTTTATTCATTTTTTTTTATTTTTTATAACACGCTTAATACCATACCTGAGTTCGGTTTCTAAGCGCGGATCCCGGGATTCAAACCTCTGTTGCTCTGTGTGTTCTTGCATCCATCGTGTTATCCATCTCTATTTCTGAGAACGCTGGGGACACGCTGATGAGGCCTCGACAGAGTAGGAAGTCATGCTATTCTGCACAACTAAGTTTAACAAACCAAGTGGGAGGCTCTAAATTCGTTAGCTTACAGTTACATCAGCATGATGTCAGAACAGGAATTCTTGTGTGCCACACATATTTTCAGATATTTTTGTAATACTTGTGTTGTGTGCTGGTCTGTGTCGCCTCCATCAGTCCGCCAGCGGACTACAGGGTTTGAGACAAGCAGCCCCTTATGTAAGTTCTTTGCTGTAGAAAAGCGGAACAAAAAAACACAGATGCAAGAAAAACCACTGGAGAACACTCGTTGCCTGTTTATTGTCTACTTTTTTGGCTAGTTCTTATGCTTTACTCATCTTGCACTATCATGGGGATCACCACATTTTTCTGTTTTATTCTGTTGTGCATTTTTCACAGTTGTTTTTCCCTGATGAAAGACTAGTTCCAAAATGCATTGGCTAGTTCAGTTTGTCTGCTTCTGTGTCGGATTGCATTGAACACATGTGCTATTTCAAGACTATGGTTTTCAATATCGGATTTCCCAGGTAGTCTGTACTTATGTAAGGAATGTTTAAAATCGTATTGGTTATTTACAGCCAACCTGTGAACATGCAGCACCAAACTTAAACTCTTGGTTTTTTTTTTGGATTTATTTGAACCAAATGTGTGCCACTTGGGCTTGCGGCAGTGTTCCTTTAATTGCACAAAACAGCGATAAAAGACAACTATTCCTTCAGTTGGTGGTGCGCACATCCATTTTTATATCTTTAATGGGAAAACGCTCACCAATTTAAAATTCATACCCATATTCACTGCCACTCACCATCTGTTCCCTTCCTTCTTTCTCAGTCCCCCTCAGGCCATCTTGTCTAAATCCTTCTTGATGCTCTACCATCACACCCTTTTACTCTCCAGTTCGTCTTTTCTGAGTGTGCCTTCTGACGTTACCGCATGAATCCTGCAGGAATCCGATGAGATTGCCCAGTAAGACGTAAATGTTGTTTTCAAGCCCTTTTAAACCCACCATGAGTTTGGTGGTGTTAGTTAAACATGCCCCAATGCTCCGACCACAAAGCTGTCAGGCTATACTGTGCTCATGATCCTTAACAAGCGTGAAACCAGGTATACAGTTGTCTGCAGCTTTGAGAACTGCACGTCTTGAGTTGATCAAGCTACATATAAAATAGCACTGGCCTGTATGATGAAGGCAATTCTCTGAAGCAAAAGGCTTTCATTTGGGCTAATTGCATACCCACAATGCTTTGCTCATGTGGCTCTGAAGTGAACTTCCAGCGATGCCTACTGGGTGGCGTTGTGGCATGTGTGACTTGGCTCAAATTACTTATTATTCTTTCATATTTCAGGTGGAAGGCTTTTTTCAAGCCTTTTTAAACCCATCATAACTTTGTTGGTGTTTGTTAAATATACACACACACAGACATAAACACAAATGAAATATATAACTTGCAGTATAGTATTCCTTGCTAATAGTGCATATATATATATATATATATACATATATATATATATATATATATATATATATATATATATATGCATATATATATATATATGTTTTAATAAATACCTATTTATAGTCATTTGGGGGTCGCCAGGGGTTTCAAATGCGATCCCTGAGGTCTCCCCTGCTACCCCTGTTGTCTCCCTTGCTACCCCTACAAAAAAACTAAAAGAATATATATATATATATATATTTTTTTTTTTAAATCAAATATCGTGGGCTGTGGCCAGAGCCATGTGGCTCTTTGTTTCTGGAGTGGCTGGCTTTCTTGTTCTTGGAACAGGGGGTTCCACAAGTGTAACACTTTGAGAAGTGACCCCAAATAAGAACAAATAGGAATAACAAATATTCTTTCTGGAATTCTATAGAATAATTGCTAGACTCATTTAAGGTTTATTTTAGGCTTATATACAGTTTTGAAATGTTTGACCATAGCACATCAAGTCATTTCATTGTGCCACTATTACTGCTTTTTTGTAATGTGTCTATCGTTCCTATCTCCCTGGCATGCTGTTCAGGATGTTTGTTTCCATGTATGAGGTAACGAGTGCTCAGAGTACGGGATGCTGTGGGAGTGTGCTGCTTTCCCTGTGCTACTCAATTCTTTAATTCACAGTTATGAACCCTCCCAATGGTATGTATTTTGCCAACGTCTGAAGCCTGAAAAGTAGATCCATGCAGGCCTGACATGTGGCCAACTTTGCACCAGACCTGCAGATGAACTGGCCTGCTGTTAAATCTCAATTACTAGTTTATTGGTATCCACTACAGAGTGTAATTTGCTTTCTGACTTTGAGAACATTCAGACATGAAATTTCTCATTTTACTATAGCCGGTAAGATAGCTGTTGCTGGTAAGTTAGCTCAGTGGGTTGAGTGCTTGGTTCTGCGATATGTGTGATCTGCGATGTGTGTATGATCTACAGGTTGCAGGTTCGAATCCTGGGCAAGACCAACTCAGCATTTAATCCTTCTGAGGTCTATAAATGAGTACCAACACAGTTTGGGTGATATTGTATGTATATTTGTTCTATATAAAGCACTTAAGTATAAGTGCTATACAATAACTCATCATTTGGCCTTGGACGTCTGCTTGCACAGTAATATGGTAACATGGGCCTATGCACACTGACATTAAAGATACATGTGGTGATTCATGCTTGTATGAAATGTATATGACAGTACAGTGCTATCGTAACCATATTTATCGTAGTGTACTTAGGAACAATGCCTTGTGAGGCCACTTCCTGTTTTGTTAAGGGGTGAAAGATTGTGTTCCATCACTTCCCACGATGTCACTTCGGGTGGGATCAAATGACATCACTTCCTGTGATGTCATCAGAGGTCACGCATAGTGTGATGTCATTTCCGCTACCCCAGGCATTTTGGTGTAATGACATCCCTGAATACATCTTGTGTGGATAATCATTTTCTTGGTGTTCCCTGTGAATTATATGTACATTATATCAGTGTCTACCCTCTCCAAGAATAAGCCTTAACACTCAGTCAGAATTTGGTGTGTCTTTATCAGAAACTCGGTGGATCTACAGGGGTCTGTCTGAAAACTAACAGGCCGATTCATGGAATAATTAGCGCGGCGCAAGTGGGCAAAAACGTGCGAATCGCAGTGGAATAGCGAAAATCGCAGTGCAAGTGCGAAAATCGCACGAAAAGCAGCGCACGTCGATTCATGGAAGTCCGTGCGCGGGAAAACCAGCGGATGTGCGATAAAAAGTGCGCCGCGCACGTTGGCGCATAGGCCATCTAACAGCGTGCGCCAGGTCACAGCGAAAATCGCACAGGCCACAGCGAAATTCGCACATAGCGCGGCGCACGCAACAAAAGTAGGCGGAACACGGGCGTAACACTCGGAATGGGGAACAACTTGCAAAAACGTGGGCGTCACGGGGGAAGTACAGGGCACAAGTGCGCGGAACGCCCACACGCTCGCCTACAACACGTGTTCATGGAATAGAATAGGGCAAAAAAGCGCACGCTCAAACCAGCGCACAGGCACAAACACGACCGCCACAAGAAAGCAGGCGGTAGCGTCTCTGCGGCTGTAAGAAATGTGCGCCAAAAGGTGCGCCAACAAATAGCACCCATATACTGCCATGATGAATGTCCTATACTGTGGCCCTCCTGGACAAATGACGTGCAAAGGGGTACCCACAAACACGGACACGCTGACAAAAAATACGTGTGCGTGTATACCGGGGTGCGCGGGAAGTCTCACACGCGATTTGGCCGGGTACGTGGATTTCAGGGGTGCGCGGGAAGTTCCACACGCGATTCCATCAGGGTACGTGTATTTCAGGGGTGCGCGGGAAGTCCCACACGCGATTACAGCAGGGTACGTGTATTTCAGGGGTGCGCGGGAAGTTCCACACGCGAATAGCCTGGGCGCGTGTATTTCAGGGGTGCGCGGGACGTTCCACACGCGAATAGCCTGGGCGCGTGTATTTCAGGGGTGCGCGGGAAGTTCCACACGCGAATAGCCTGGGCGCGTGTATTTCAGGGGTGCGCGGGAAGTCCCACACGCGATTACAGCAGGGTACGTGTATTTCAGGGGTGCGCGGGAAGTTCCACACGCGATTCCATCAGGGTACGTGTATTTCAGGGGTGCGCGGGAAGTCCCACACGCGATTACAGCAGGGTACGTGTATTTCAGGGGTGCGCGGGAAGTTCCACAGGCGAATAGCCTGGGCGCGTGTATTTCAGGGGTGCGCGGGAAGTTCCACACGCAAATAGCCTGGGCGCGTGTATTTCAGGGGTGCGCGGGAAGTTCCACACGCGAATAGCCTGGGCGCGTATATTTCAGGGGTGCGTGGGAAGTTCCAAACGCGAATAGCCTGGGTGCGTGTATTTCAGGGGTGCGCGGGAAGTCCCACACGCGATTACAGCAGGGTACGTGTATTTATGGGGTGCGCGGGAATTTCCACACGCGAATAGCCTGGGCGCGTGTATTTCAGGGGTGCGCAGGAAGTCCCACACGCGATTACAGCAGGGTACGTGTATTTCAGGGGTGCGCGGGAATTTCCACACGCGAATAGCCTGGGCGCGTGTATTTCAGGGGTGCGCGGGAATTATCACACGCGATTTGGCTTGGTACGTGTATTACAGGGGTGCGTGGGAAGTTACACACGCGATTAGGCTGGGTGGGTCCTCACAGGTGTTCCCTGTACACCCTCCACGGCCCCTGCAGGCAGCCCACAAAACAGGGGACTACCCTGCACACCTGCTCATGTCTCCCACCACCCCCACCCCCCACCATCCAGGGGCACCATCCACCAGGCCCCCACTCATGTCTCCCACCACCCCCACCACCCAAGTCACCAGGGGCAGCCTCCACCAGGCCCCCACTCATGTCTCCCACGACCCCCACCCCCCAGCAGTGCAGGGGCAGCCTCCACCAGGCCCCCACCCATGTCTCCCACCACCCCCACCCCCCAGCAGTGCAGGGGCAGCCCCCACCAGGCCCCCACTCATGTCCCCTATCACCCTCACCCCCCCAGTCACCAGGGGCACCCTCCACCGGGCCCCCACTCATGTCTCCCACCACCCCCACCCCCCCAGTCACCAGGGGCACCCTCCACCAGGCCCCCACTCATGTCTCCCACCACCCCCACCCCCCCAGTCACCAGGGGCACCCTCCACCAGGCCCCCACTCATGTCTCCCACCACCCCCACCCCCCCAGTCACCAGGGGCACCCTCCACCAGGCCCCCACTCATGTCTCCCACCACCCCCACCCCCCACCATCCAGGGGCACCCTCCACCAGGCCCCCACTCATGTCTCCCACCACCCCCACCCCCCCAGTCACCAGGGGCAGCCTCCACCAGGCCCCCACTCATGTCACCCACCACCCCCACCACCCAGAACTGTGGGGCACCCTCCACCAGGCCCCCACCCATGTGACCCACCACCCCCACCCCCCAGCATCCAGGGGCAGCCCCCACAAGGCCCCCACTCATGTCCCCTATCACCCCCACCCCCCCGCCACCAGGGGCAGCCTCCACCAGGCCCCCACTCATGTCTCCCACCACCCCCACCACCCCAGTCACCAGGGGCAGCCTCCACCAGGCCCCCACTCATGTCTCCCACCACCCCCACCCCCCAGCAGTGCAGGGGCAGCCTCCACCAGGCACCCACTCATGTCCCCTATCACCCCCACCCCCCCCGCCACCAGGGGCACCCTCCACCAGGCCCCCACTCATGTCTCCCACCACCCCCACCCCCCAGCAGTGCAGGGGCACCCTCCACAGGCCCCCACTCATGTCCCCTATCACCCCCACCCCCCCAGTCACCAGGGGCACCCTCCACCAGGCCCGCACTCATGTCTCCCACCACCCCCACCCCCCCAGTCACCAGGGGCACCCTCCACCAGGCCCCCACTCATGTCTCCCACCACCCCCACCCCCCAGCAGTGCAGGGGCAGCCTCCACCAGGCACCCACTCATGTCCCCTATCACCCCCACCCCCCCGCCACCAGGGGCACCCTCCACCAGGCCCCCACTCATGTCTCCCACCACCCCCACCCCCCAGCAGTGCAGGGGCACCCTCCACCAGGCCCCCACTCATGTCCCCTATCACCCCCACCCCCCCAGTCACCAGGGGCACCCTCCACCAGGCCCCCACTCATGTCTCCCACCACCCCACCCCCCCAGTCACCAGGGGCACCCTCCACCAGGCCCCCACTCATGTCTCCCACCACCCCCACCCCCCAGCAGTGCAGGGGCAGCCTCCACCAGGCACCCACTCATGTCCCCTATCACCCCCACCCCCCGCCACCAGGGGCACCCTCCACCAGGCCCCCACTCATGTCTCCCATCACCCCCACCCCCCCAGTCACCAGGGGCACCCTCCACCAGGCCCCCACTCATGTCTCCCACCACCCCCACCCCCCCAGTTACCAGGGGCACCCTCCACCAGGCCCCCACTCATGTCTCCCACCACCCCCACCCCCCACCATCCAGGGGCACCCTCCACCAGGCCCCCACTCATGTCTCCCACCACCCCACCCCCCCAGTCACCAGGGGCAGCCTCCACCAGGCCCCCACTCATGTCACCCACCACCCCCACCCCCCAGAACTGTGGGGCACCTGCCAGCAGGCCCCCACCCATGTCACCCACCACCCCCACCCCCCAGCCACCAGGGGCACCCTCCACCAGGCCCCCACCCATGTGACCCACCACCCCCACCCCCCAGCATCCAGGGGCAGCCCCCACCAGGCCCCCGCTCATGTCCCCTATCACCCCCACCCCCCCGCCACCAGGGGCACCCTCCACCAGGCCCCCACTCATGTCTCCCACCACCCCCACCCCCCCAGTCACCAGGGGCAGCCTCCACCAGGCCCCCACTCATGTCTCCCACCACCCCCACCCCCCAGCAGTGCAGGGGCAGCCCCCACCAGGCCCCCACTCATGTCCCCTATCACCCCCACCCCCCCGTCACCAGGGGCACCCTCCACCAGGCCCCCACCCATGTCACCCACCACCCCCACCCCCCAGCATCCAGGGGCAGCCTCCACCAGGCCCCCACCCATGTCACCCACCACCCTCACCCCCCAGCAGTGCAGGGGCAGCCTCCACCAGGCCCCCACTCATGTCACCCACCACCCCCACCCCCCAGCAGTGCAGGGGCAGCCTCCACCAGGCACCCACTCATGTCCCCTATCACCCCCACCCCCCAGTCACCAGGGGCACCCTCCACCAGGCCCCCACTCATGTCTCCCACCACCCCCACCCCCCCAGTCACCAGGGGCACCCTCCACCAGGCCCCCACTCATGTCTCCCACCACCCCCACCCCCCAGCAGTGCAGGGGCAGCCTCCACCAGGCACCCACTCATGTCCCCTATCACCCCCACCCCCCGCCACCAGGGGCACCCTCCACCAGGCCCCCACTCATGTCTCCCACCACCCCCACCCCCCCAGTCACCAGGGGCACCCTCCACCAGGCCCCCACTCATGTCTCCCACCACCCCCACCCCCCCCAGTCACCAGGGGCGCCCTCCACCAGGCCCCCACTCATGTCTCCCACCACCCCCACCCCCCACCATCCAGGGGCACCCTCCACCAGGCCCCCACTCATGTCTCCCACCACCCCCACCCCCCCAGTCACCAGGGGCAGCCTCCACCAGGCCCCCACTCATGTCACCCACCACCCCCACCCCCCAGTACTGTGGGGCACCTGCCAGCAGGCCCCCACCCATGTCACCCACCACCCCCACCCCCCAGCCACCAGGGGCACCCTCCACCAGGCCCCCACCCATGTGACCCACCACCCCCACCCCCCAGCATCCAGGGGCAGCCCCCACCAGGCCCCCACTCATGTCCCCTATCACCCCCACCCCCCGCCACCAGGGGCACCCTCCACCAGGCCCCCACTCATGTCTCCCACCACCCCCACCCCCCCAGTCACCAGGGGCAGCCTCCACCAGGCCCCCACCCATGTCACCCACCACCCCCACCCCCCAGCATCCGGGGCAGCCCCCACCAGGCCCCCACTCATGTCCCCTATCACCCCCACCCCCCAGCATCCAGGGGCAGCCCCCACCAGGCCCCCACTCATGTCCCCTATCACCCCCACCCCCCCGCCACCAGGGGCACCCTCCACCAGGCCCCCACTCATGTCTCCCACCACCCCCACCCCCCAGTCACCAGGGGCAGCCTCCACCAGGCCCCCACTCATGTCTCCCACCACCCCCACCCCCCAGCAGTGCAGGGGCAGCCCCCACCAGGCCCCCACTCATGTCCCCTATCACCCCCACCCCCCCAGTCACCAGGGGCACCCTCCACCAGGCCCCCACCCATGTCACCCACCACCCCCACCCCCCAGCATCCAGGGGCAGCCTCCACCAGGCCCCCACCCATGTCACCCACCACCCTCACCCCCCAGCAGTGCAGGGGCAGCCTCCACCAGGCCCCCACTCATGTCACCCACCACCCCCACCCCCCCAGCAGTGCAGGGGCAGCCTCCACCAGGCACCCACTCATGTCCCCTATCACCCCCACCCCCCCAGTCACCAGGGGCACCCTCCACCAGGCCCCCACTCATGTCTCCCACCACCCCCACCCCCCCAGTCACCAGGGGCAGCCTCCACCAGGCCCCCACCCATGTCACCCACCACCCCCACCCCCCAGCATCCAGGGGCAGCCCCCACCAGGCCCCCACTCATGTCCCCTATCACCCCCACCCCCCAGCATCCAGGGGCAGCCCCCACCAGGCCCCCACTCATGTCCCCTATCACCCCCAATCCCCCAGCCACCAGGGGCAACCTCCACCAGGCCCCACCCATGTCACCCACCACCCCCACCCCCCAGCACTGTGGGGCACCTGCCAGCAGGCCCCCACCCATGTCACCCACCACCCCCACCCCCCAGCATCCAGGGGCAGCCTCCACCAGGCCCCCACCCATGTCTCCCACCCCCCCACCCCCAGCAACCAGGGGCAGCCTCCACCAGGCCCCCACCCATGTCCCCCTGCCCCCAGGTCCTGACGATACACAATCATGGCAGTAATGGGCAGCATACCCAGCACAAACACCCAGGCAAGGATTGCATCCACCCACATAGTGAATGCAATTACATGACACAACCCCAATGGCAAGTATGTAAATGAACACATGTCCGTCACACACACATACACAATGGCTGCAAGTGAATGTCAAAACCCATATCATGACATGTATGAAACCAAAGACAAAATAACACAAGTGGAAGTAAAAATAAAAAATGTATTAAAGATTAAAAATAAGTAAACAAATCAAACATACAACTATGTGGATAACAAAATAAATGGTCCATGTCGGAGAACAAAAGTAAAAATCAAAAAAAGAAAAAGGAATACAAAAACAAATGTTGACCAAAGCAATATCAAGTAGAAGGAAAAGAATGAAAAACCATTTCCACATGGTGAACACAATAATGTAAAAAAGAAAATGTTCCTTCAAAAAACAAACTAAATACAGGAATGTACCAGGGTCCATGAGCCCAACACCATAAAGGAAACCTACTACTACCTAATGAAAAAAATATATACAAAAAAGTGGCCATTGTCCGAGCGGTCCAAAATAATAAAAACAAATAAAGGAAACCTAACACTAACTAACTATATAACTATATACAAAGGCAGCGGGCAAGTCCTGCGGCTCACTTGTTGATGTTGCTGGCCAGGGCATCATCGAACTCCATGTCGATGTCCTGGAGGCGGGACTCTGTCCTGGCCCCGAGGTCTCGCAGGGATAACCCCATGTTCAGCTCAAACTCCCTGCGAGCTTCCTCGAGGCACTCAGCCCGCCTCAACGCCCGACGCATGGAGAACTCCGCCCTGACCATGGCGAGCCGCTCCTCTTCCGCCCGCTGCCGCTCCGCACCTATCCGCTGGACCAACTGCTCCCACACGGAAGACACCACCATCCCAGGGTTGCCCTGCCCTCCGGCCGATGCCTGCCCCTCTGATCTTGATGGCCCCGAGCCATGATGCCTCCCACGTCGAGCCCGCTGCTGCCTCCGACGCCACTGCCTCTGCCAGCACGACGGCATCCAGGCTGATGGAAACCACCGACGCCGTCGTGCACGTGCCCTGCCTGATGATGCTGTCACATCTTCCATCTGCTGGGGTCCAGTTGCTGTGTTGTCCACCCCTGCTGGACCTCCGACTCCCAACTGTGGCAGGGATGGGATCCCCACCGAGCTGGCTGCATTGGTCGGGGCAGGTCCACAGGGGGCCCTGGTGGCATCTGGGCTGGAAGACGGCAAGGAGAACGACTGGTGTATAGCCTGCACAGAGGAGGAGAGGGCCGCCACATTGGCCAACACATGCAGGAAACCCCCGAACATGGCCGATCCCAATTGGGCCACGTCTGCACGGTGCACTTCGTGATGAAGTGCGTGCTCCTCCCGGGAAGCACGCACGGCATCACGAATCACAGCCGTGCGCATCGCGACCCCAATCAGGACCTTCTCCGCACAGCCAGGGGTTCCCACGTCCGCAGGTGGAGGGGAGTCAGGTGACATGGACATCCCCTCTACCTGCGGACGGGCCTGGGACGGGGCATCCCTGCTGGTGCATGGTGGTGCACTCACAGGGTCAGGGACAGCGACATGCACAGGCCCCTCCACGGTGACCTGTGCTGCCTCCTGCCCCTGGCCCTGGACTGCACCACTTGCACCAGCAGGGATGCCCCCACCAGGCCCCATGTGTGCCCCAGTGGCGGCCTCCTCCTCCTCTGTGCAAACCACCAACCTGGATGGCTCCTCACCGTCTCCCACCGTAGCAGGCCCCTGTGGGGGCTCACCCACCCCTTCCGCTGCAGCCGTGGGGGCATCCCCGCCGCCTTGCTCCACAGCGCCGTCTCCGCCCTCTTCTTCACTAGCCGCTGCGTAGAGGGAGACAAAGAACACAAGCATCAGGGTACTGTACAATGGTCCCCTAGACAGGAAGCAATAGCAGATGAGCACCACTGTCAAAGTACACTTCCATCATGTCCCTCCACAACACATGGGTCAGTCCAGGCAAAACACACACAGTAACAGGCATGCTGCATGCCATGGACATTTCCATGCATGTCCAATGGACTCTTGAAACATTCAATGATATGGAACTCACATGCATCATGGCTCATGGCTTTCACATGCACACACTTCACCTCAGTCACATCCATCTGGCCCCAAACACAACAAACACAGCGGATACAAGGGCAATTTGGCTGCTTCACTGAATCTGTGCATTGTCACACACATGTGTCATGCATCCATGGCATGCACAAGTCACAGACACGCAGGTCAGCCACACAGACATGGCTACCAAATATGTACCTGGCATCAGCACCCATCCCTCACCCCCACCCATGTCCCGGTACAGAGACTGGCATGCTCTCATGTTCAAAATCTGCATAGGGGTCCCCATGCGGCATTTGAACACATGCAACAACCATGTGGGTCACACATCACTGGTTGCACATGCATTACCATGATGTCCATGCACACATACATGCATACATGGCCTATGGCACACATACAGGCAAGTATCATAGACCCAGCACACAGCAACATGCCCTGTGTCACACAGTAATGCTTGGACACTTACCGCTCAACTCCAGACGGGCCTACCTCTCAAGGATCTGGGCGTGGAGCGCTGGGCGTACGCGTTCCAGGACCCTCATCTGGATGGAACTCATGCGGCCCCGGCCCCCCTCCACGAGGCGCCGGGCCTTCACAAGGGTCCTGGACCTCAAGTCCTCCCAGCGCTTCTTGATCTTCTGGACGTTGCGGGTTGCCACCCCCTCCGCGTTGATGGCAACCACACAGTCGGCCCAGATCCTCTCCCGTCCATCCTTGCTGGCGCGGGACGATCCAAAGAGGGCATCATACTGCCCCAGGACATGCTCCACCAGGACACCAACTTCGGTGGCAGTGAAGCTGGTGCCCCTCTGCCCCTCTGGCCTGGGGTTGCCACTGGTGCCAGATGTGGAAGTGCCCGACATGGCAACCCCAGAGGCAGGTGTGGGTGGGCAACTGGGTCCTGGGGCTGGGCTGTGGAGCGATGTAATCCCAGTCGGGAGTCTTCAGTTCCAGCAGGGGTGGACACAGCAACTGGACCCCTGCAGATGGCTGATGTGCAGGCACCAAATGGCAGGGCACGGTGGCAGCAGGCAGGCAGGCAGGCAGGCAGCAGCAGATGGCACGTGGGAGGCTGCTCGGGGCACGGGGGGCAGTAACTCGGCCTTCTGGGCAGGAGCGTGGTCTTCCGTGTGTTTTCGCGTGGCCAGCTTGATAGGGAATGATTTGGCACGTGAAAATTCGGCACGTCAGCGTGAAATCCGAGGAAAGGCCCTTAGCGCGTAAGCGCGTAAGCACGCATACGCAATTCTATTGGTCCAGAGTCCCTCAGCGCGTAAGCGCGTATGTGACGTGACCCGCACGGGTGTTCCCCACCCAGCACGTGATGACGGAGCACACGTGTAAATACTGCACGTCAGAGTGTCATCGCGTGTAATTGGACAAAAGTGCGCGTACACGCGATTGGCCTATGTACGTGTATTTCAGGGGTGCGCGGGCACTTACACACGCAAGTACGTCAGCGCACCTGTATCCCGTTGTGCGTGTGAATTTCCACACGCTATTGGACTGGGAACTGGATTCCAGGGGTTCGCGGGTCACACGCTTGCCTAGAACACGCGCAAAGCATGAATTTGCGCACTTTAACAATAACAAGCCAGACGCCAGGATGAACATACCGTTCCTAGCAGCAGTGGCAGTGGGCTACCAAAGGAGGAGGAGGAGGATAGTCAGGGCCAGAATATTCACACCCAGAACCAGCCTTTTCGGGATGCCTGATGACCAGGTGTATGGAAGGTACAGGTTTCCACCACACATAATACTGGACCTGGTGAGTGAGTGGGAGGATGACCTCACATCACCCACCCTGTGCTCCCAAGCACTCAGCCCCCTGGAGAAGGTCCTCAATGTACTGCACTTCTTAGCCACTGGATCATTTCAGCGGACAAGTGCCATAGTGGGTGGGGTGTCACAGGCCACCCATTTACGCTGCCTACACCAGGTCTTGAACATCATCACTGCACGCCCATCAGTCCGCAGGCACATATACCTGCCCAGAACACCTGCAGAAAGGCATGCTGCCGCCCTGGATTTTTACGGTGTGGCACGATTCCCCAAAGTGCTAGGTGCCATCGACTGCACCCATGTGACTCTACGTCCCCCCAGGGCATCTGAGCACATCTATAGGAACCGCAAGCACTGGCATTCCATCAACGTGCAGGTAGTATGTAATGCCAAGGGAATCATCACCTCAGTATATGCCAACTATCCCGGCTCCACCCACGACAGCTTCATTTACCGAATGTCCACCCTATGCCGGGACCTAGATGCTGGGCGGCATGGCGATACATGGCTGCTTGGTGAGTATGTATGCCACTGCACATGCATGCATGTTGGATACTGAGCAAGGTCACAACCCCACCAATGATACCAATCACCACCTCCACAGGGGACAGTGCCTACCCTCTCAGCCCCCACATGATGACGCCAATTCGGAACCCCACCACGCCACCCGAGGTAAGATATAACACAGCCCACATTACAACCCGGGGCATAGTGGAGCGCACATTCGGAGTGCTAAAGTCACGCTTTCGCTCCCTTGACCGTTCTGGCGGGCAGCTGTTATACGCTCCCCCAGTAGTGTGCAGGATCATAGTGGCAGCATGTGTCCTGCACAACGTTGCAACACGCCGGGGCCTGGCCGTGGACATGGTGGTGGCCCCACATCCCCAACCACATGCACAGCCGCTGCGCATGGGAGGGGAAAGGGCACGGGGGGAGGCAGCCCGTACACAGCTAGTGGCTAATTACTTCACATAGTAATCACACCCCTGTGGACTGCACACTGGCCTGGCACATTCCATCTGACAGTCAATGATGACTCAACCTGACACTGATCCTGAATGTCTGGAGATTCAACCGTGAAAAGCATATCAGCCTGAGATTGTTCACCTGGAAGTGTTACAATGTGTGCATCCCTACCCACACACACCACCAATGCAGTGTTGTGAAGAAACACATTCAAGCGACTTAAATGAATACCCACTTGCTAAATGCAACAAGAGGACAGTGCAATGTCACCCAACCCATCCCCAGCACCGCCACACAACACACCGTGCCATGTCATGCTATGTGCAGGTAAACATAGTAATCCCCACAACATGACAAGTGTTGCGATGTACAGTGTCCCCAATTGAAACTTGCTACACCTGAAATACTCACTGTAATGCAGGACCAACAACAAACTTGAGCAGGTACTACCATTGACATGACTTCACTAATGTGATAAATCAGTAGTCTCACCACCTGGAAATGCCTGCACTCCCACCACTTCCAACTGAACAGTGTTGGCGCCATGTAGAGTTGTAGGTGCACTGCTGCCAACAAGGACCCCATCTCCAGACTAGAGGGCCTTGTGTAGACATGAGGTAGGGACCTGCAAATTGGGAGGCAGACACAGATGATGAGTTACACATCAATGCAACATGCAGTGTACAACACAACAGCAATATGCACTAGGAATGTATACACAGTATTGACTAGACTACCCACACATGTAGTGGGAGTCCAATGTCACCATGTACTTCAATGTCACTTGGGCACACCCTTTGCAAGCCCATGGAAACGGGAACCAGGAGGGGTGTGTGTGACTCAAACCCAGGCATCTGAACCTAATACATGACAAGCCTGCATGTGCCCAGCCACAATGCAGCGTATGCCCACAGGAACCACGGAAGCCGACAAATTGTCCCAAAAAAATTGGGAAAAATATAAAAATAAAAATAAAAATAAAAAAAAATAAAAAATGGCCATTAAAGGGCCCGGGGGGGTTGGGGAGGCCACCCAGGAGGTCCGAGGTCAGGGTGCACACCAAAACCCACCTGTGTGGATCCTGGGAAAAAAAAACACCTCCATGGGCTCATGGCCCACACGGCTACCCTATTGTGGGAGTATCACTGCTGTCGCTATTATCACCCTGTGCAGCTGCATCCGGAGGTGGTTGCACTATGGGAGGCAGCCCACGCAAGGCCCTACTCTGTTCCTCCATGGCTGCAAACATGCGGGTGTGGTAGGTCTCGTTCTGGAGGATGAATGTGCGGAGGTCCCCATGCAACAACTCACGGGATGCCCGGACCTCCGCCCTCGTTGCTTGCATCTCAGCTGAGAGCGTACGGGTGAGACGCTCCAGCTGCTGTTCTGTCCTTTGGTGTGTTGAAGCCTCAAGCTCAACAAGAGTCGTCCTGAGTTGATGTAGCTCCTGCCTCAGGGCTTCCCTGTGGCCCTGGGACTCTATGGAGATGGCCTCCTGCAGAGTCGCCAGTGCCGCCCGCCTGTCCCTGTTGGACGCCAACATGTCCTCCCTGTGTGACTGGCAGATGGAGTTGGTTGCCTGCTCTAGTCGCTCCATCAGCCTTTCAGGGGGGACAATGGAAGTGGCCACCCTATCCATGGCCTGAGCCATCATCTCGGATGATGCTGCCTGTTGGGTAGCCATACCGTAAATGGATTGCTCCCATGCGGTATTGCCAGGTGGCGTACGGCCACCACGTCGGCGGGCACCACACCTGTCTGGGGCAAGGCGGACTGCGCCTTGCTGTGCCGGCACTGCCTGAGGCTGCAGGACTGCATTCCCCCTCTGATCTGCTGGCCCAGGAACAGGATCAGATGTCGCGGAGTGTGACCCTGCATCCGTAACCACCAAAGGCCTAGCTGCCAACACTGACATCCCCATTGAGGGTTCTGACCCTGGTGCAGGTGGGTGGGACAGAACAGAATCCCTCCCTGGAACACTCACCTGCGACGGCACGTAGGTCTCATCATCCGAGTCAACAGCTGAGTACAGCTTGGGGGAGGTGCAGCCAGAGACACCCCTTGAGAGCACGACCTGCAGCACTTGTGGGTTCTCACCCACCAGCACACCAAGTCCCTCACTGGTGGTTGGTCGGCCCTCGGACCCCTCCTGGCTCTGCACCATCTCCACAACCCCAGCAGTATCAGGTGCGTCTTCCCCTGCAATGACATAATGACAAAGAAATGGAAACACGCATTAGCACCATGGCACACAATGAGGGCTGAGAAGCAAGAGAACCAGTACTTGATTGACACATGTCCCACATGACTAAGACCCTCCCATGCATGCACCCTCACTGCGTATGAAGGGCAGGCAAATGGCACACACTCATGACACAAAGATGGAAGATGAACACATTTTCTGCATGCTGCCTGGCAGTGGCATCACACATTGGCCTGTGATTGTCAGGTGACACACACATGCCATCACACAGCTGGCATGTACCATTGCTATTGAGTGTAGATGGAGAGGAGGGCAGCACTTATTCATTCAGTCCAGTTCCCGCATGCAATAGCTTTTCTAATTCAAACAGGTCTGATTTTTCACCTGGAGCTGCCAGTCCAATATGGTCCAATTGCACAGGACATGTGTGAACATATGATATCCAGGTAACAAAGTCACTCCACTTTACCATAGCCATGCCAGACATGTGACCAGAGGACTGAGGAATGCCTAGTATAAGTGGTGGAATGCAAACAATCTGTCTGATTGAACATAGAAAAATAAGCAACAATGTTGTGGCAAGGTGACACTACAAGGGCAACTGGGGTGCTGTTGGGCTAGATGTCTACTGTTGGCAGAAGGGATACTGCAATGGCCAAATGCAGCTGCGCAGGATGTATTGCATGAAGCACATGGCTGACCCATACGACTCAGGCGCACACACTCTCACCTGGCACACAAACAGATGCCCTCACACATGGATGACACACACATGCATGTGCACTCACGGGACAATGCCTCGTAATCAGGCAGATCTCCCACGGCTTGGATCTGTTCCTCCGTGACGTAGGTCCCAGCGACTGACTCATGTGGAGTGAGTTCCATGTCTAATACTGGAGACCCACCTCCAGTCACTAGAGTTGCGGCATGACTTGAGGCCAGCTTCTTCTTTGCCCTGCGCTTTAGGTCATTCCAGCGCTTATAGCAATCATTGGCTGTGCGCCTCACGATTCCATGGGCACTTACGATGTCCGCAACGGTCTGCCAGTGAGCCTGGCGTTGTGCAGGTGTGGTCTTGGATCCTGCAACAATGACCATCTCGTTATCATGTCCGGACACATACTCGACAAGTGCATTCAGTTCGTCATCCGTGAAGCTGGGCTTCCTGGACGGGTCGGACTGTGTAGCCGTGTCTGGGGCATCAGCCTGTGCCGGACGAGCACTCTTCCTCTTCCGCTTGGAAGGTGGTGGTGATCCTGAGTGTCCTGCGCCGCTCTGGACACTAGGGGCAGGAGCCCTGGTGGGCTCTGTATCAGGTGTGTGGGATTGCACACTCAGCATGGGAGTTGGTGCAGGCATTGGCTCTAGTGTAATGGTGTCAGGGGGAATGTCAGCAGGATGGACTAGGACCGACACTGTCCTGGCTGGGTGTGTGAGAGCTGGGGTGGATGGAGCCGCAGCTGCCCCTGCAGCCTCTCCGCACTGCCTACTTGGGGCAGCAGATGACCTTGCTGCCCCAAATCCACGTGGCATGATGGCATCAATGTGCACCAGCGCACGTGTCGTAGCCCTGCTGACCTGGAAGTCAGCCATGGAGTCAGCCAGGTCTGGTGCCACAATGGGCTGGTCCAACAAGGGCTGAGCATGGATGGTGTCAGCCACATCAGCCTCAACCGGAGGGGGGGAGAGGGGGAGGGGGGGGGATTATGGGTGCCCTTGACTGGTCCTCCACACATGGGGGGACAGGCTCACCCTGCAAGTTACGACCACGTCCCCTACCGGATCCACCACGGCCACCACTTGTGGCTCTTCCACCTTTGCCACCCTTACGGAATCCTCGCCTCCCAGCCATGGCACTGATATTAATGTGCGTATGGGAGTGGATGTAGACTATTGTCCTGGGCAATTGGGGGTCAAAGGGGTTGGGTACCAGATGGTAATTGTACCCTAGTGCTCTAGCAAGGCTGAATGTAACCCCTGGGGAAAGATGACGGGTCACGCAACGCACAGGAGGCCCAAAAAAGGGAGATGACGTGCACGCAACCCCTCCTAGACCACGTGTGCAGAAAGAAAAACCTGCACTACGCTGTGGCACCCAGTAACACAAGAATGAACGTATGCGTGTCACACGCAGCCTAGAATGACCTCTGAAGGGGTAGGCTACACACGGGGCAAGCACAGAAGTTAGATACGTGCGTGACTCACCGTCTGCCAGGTAAAAGAGCATGAAAAATGAGCGCGTTTGGTTGGCAACACCCCCGCCAAAAGAAGATTTGTACGCTGTCTGAGGAGACAGGACAACAGTAGAAGGGGACACTGTTTGAGGGAACAGGCCCAGGTAAACCAGTACAAGAGAAAAAAGAGAAAAAGCTGTCAGAGGTAACAGGGAGTACGAACTGGAAACGCCGTGAAGTAAATCGCGTGTGAAACGACAAGAAGTACAGAATTCACCCACTCGCTCTCCACGAAAAGCACGTACAAGGAAATGGTGTTCTACACGTACCTTATATACAGGCCCACACGTACAGCGTCACTTACGCGGCGTGTACGTGCTAGGGCCATTGCCACCAATCACACGCTTTGTCACTTCTGTGTGTAGGTCCTTTTTCACCAATCACACGCTTTGTCACTTCTGCGTGTAGGTCCTTTTTCACCAATCACACGCTTTGTCACTTCTGTGTGTAGGTCCTTTTTCACCAATCACACGCTTTGTCACTTCTGCGTGTAGGTCCTTTTTCACCAATCACACGCTTTGACACTTCTGCGTATAGGTCCATTTTCAACTATTACACGCTTTGACACTGGGACGTGTCACGCAACATTTTCCTACGCGTGCACGTCGATTTACACGCAGACGTGTTTGATTTTCGCGTGCCAAATCACTTGTATCAAGCTGGCCACGCGTTCACACACGGAAGACCACGCTCCTGCCCAGGGGGCCAAATTACTGCCCCCCAGAGCCCTGAGCACGCTCCCACCTGCCATCTGCTGCTGCTTGACTGCCTGCTGGCCACGTGCCCTGCCATTTGCTGCCCGCACATCAGCCAGGGGTGCTGTTGCTGTGACCACCCCTGCTGGAACCAAAGGCTCCCGACTGCTTTTCCGTCGCCCCACAGCCCTGCCCCAGGACCCAGTTGCCCACCCACTCCTGCCTCTGGGGTTGCCATGTCGGCCACTACAACAGGTGGCACCAGTGCCAACCCCCGGCCAAGGAGGCAGAGGGGCACCAGCTTCAGTGCCAGGGAAGTTGGTGTCGTGGTGGAGGCTGCCCCTGCACTGCTGGGGGGTGGGGGTGGTGGGAGACATGGGTTGGACATGGGTGGGGGCCTGGTGGAGGGTGCCCCTGGTGACTGGGGGGTGGGGGTGATAGGGGACATGAGTGGGGGCCTGGTGGAGGGTGCCCCTGCACTGCTGGGGGGTGGGGGTGGTGGGAGACATGGGTGGGGGCCTGGTGGAGGCTGCCCCTGCACTGCTGGGGGGTGGGGGTGGTGGGTGACATGAGTGGGGGCCTGGTGGAGGCTGCCCCTGCACTGCTGGGGGGTGGGGGTGGTGGGTGACATGAGTGGGGGCCTGGTGGAGGCTGCCCCTGCACTGCTGGGGGGTGAGGGTGGTGGGTGACATGGGTGGGGGCCTGGTGGAGGCTGCCCCTGGATGCTAGGGGTGGGGGTGGTGGGAGACATGGGTGGGGGCCTGGTGGAGGGTGCCCTGGTGACTGGGGGGGTGGGGGTGATAGGGGACATGAGTGGGGGCCTGGTGGGGGCTGCCCCTGCACTGCTGGGGGGTGGGGGTGGTGGGAGACATGAGTGGGGGCCTGGTGGAGGGTGCCCCTGGTGACTGGGGGGGTGGGGGTGGTGGGTGACATGGGTGGGGGCCTGCTGGCAGGTGCCCCACAGTGCTGGGGGGTGGGGGTGGTGGGAGACATGAGTGGGGGCCTGGTGGAGGGTGCCCCTGGTGACTGGGGGGGTGGGGGTGGTGGGTGACATGGGTGGGGGCCTGCTGGCAGGTGCCCCACAGTGCTGGGGGGTGGGGGTGGTGGGAGACATGGGTGGGGGCCTGGTGGAGGCTGCCCCTGGTTGCTGGGGGGTGGGGGTGCAAGGGGACATGAGTGGTGGCCTGGTGGAGGCTGCCCCTGCACTGCTGGGGGTGGGGGTGGTGGGAGACATGAGTGGGGGCCTGGTGGAGGGTGCCCCTGGTGACTGGGGGGGTGGGGGTGGTGGGAGACATGAGTGGGGGCCTGGTGGAGGGTGCCCCTGGTGACTGGGGGGGCGGGGGTGGTGGGAGACATGAGTGGGGGCCTGGTGGAGGGTGCCTCTGGTGACTGGGGGGGTGGGGGTGGTGGGAGACATGAGTGGGGGCCTGGTGGAGGGTGCCCCTGGTGACTGGGGGGATGGGGGTGGTGGGTGACATGAGTGGGGGCCTGGTGGGGGCTGCCCCTGCACTGCTGGGGGGTGGGGGTGGTGGGAGACATGAGTGGGGGCCTGGTGGAGTGTGCCCCCGGTGACTGTCGGCGGGTGGGGCTGGTGGGTGACATGGGTGGGGGCCTGCTGGCAGGTGCCCCACAGTGCTGGGGGGTGGGGGTGGTGGGAGACATGAGTGGGGGCCTGGTGGAGGGTGCCCCTGGTGACTGGGGGGGTGGGGGTGGTGGGTGACATGGGTGGGGGCCTGCTGGCAGGTGCCCCACAGTGCTGGGGGGTGGGGGTGGTGGGAGACATGGGTGGGGGCCTGGTGGAGGCTGCCCCTGGTTGCTGGGGGGTGGGGGTGCAAGGGGACATGAGTGGGGGCCTGGTGGAGGCTGCCCCTGCACTGCTGGGGGGTGGGGGTGGTGGTAGACATGAGTGGGGGCCTGGTGGAGGGTGCCCCTGGTGACTGGAGGGGTGGGGGTGGTGGGAGACATGAGTGGGGGCCTGGTGGAGGGTGCCCCTGGTGACTGGGGGGGTGGGGGTGGTGGGAGACATGAGTGGGGGCCTGGTGGAGGGTGCCTCTGGTGACTGGGGGGTGGGGGTGGTGAGAGACATGAGTGGGGGCCTGGTGGAGGGTGCCCCTGGTGACTGGGGGGGTGGGGGTGATAGGGGACATGAGTGGGGGCCTGGTGGAGGGTGCCCCTGCACTGCTGGGGGGTGGGGGTGATAGGGGACATGAGTGGGTGCCTGGTGGAGGCTGCCCCTGCACTGCTGGGGGGTGGGGGTGGTGGGTGACATGAGTGGGGGCCTGGTGGAGGCTGCCCCTGCACTGCTGGGGGGTGAGGGTGGTGGGTGACATGGGTGGGGGCCTGGTGGAGGCAGGCCCTGGTTGGTGGGGGGTGGGGGTTCAAGGGGACATGAGTGGGGGCCTGGTGGAGGCTGCCCCTGGATGCTGGGGGGTGGGGGTGGTGGGTGACATGGGTGGGGGCCTGGTGGAGGGTGCCCCTGGTGACTGGGGGGTTGGGGGTGATAGGGGACATGAGTGGGGGCCTGGTGGAGGCTGCCCCTGCACTGCTGGTGGGTGAGGGTGGTGGGTGACATGGGTTCGGGCCTGGTGGAGGGTGCCCCTGGTGACTGGGGGGGTGGGGGTGATAGGGGACATGAGTGGGGGCCTGGTGGGGGCTGCCCCTGCACTGCTGGGGGGTGGGGGTGGTGGGAGACATGGGTGGGGGCCTGGTGGAGGCTGCCCCTGCACTGCTGGGGGGTGGGGGTGGTGGGAGACATGAGTGGGGGCCTGGTGGAGGGTGCCCCTGGTGACTGGGGGGGTGGGGGTGGTGGGAGACATGAGTGGGGGCCTGGTGGAGGGTGCCCCTGGTGGCGGGGGGGGTGGGGGTGATAGGGGACATGAGTGGGTGCCTGGTGGAGGCTGCCCCTGCACTGCTGGGGGGTGGGGGTGGTGGGTGACATGAGTGGGGGCCTGGTGGAGGCTGCCCCTGCACTGCTGGGGGATGAGGGTGGTGGGTGACATGGGTGGGGGCCTGGTGGAGGCTGGCCCTGGTTGGTGGGGGGTGGGGGTGCAAGGGGACATGAGTGGGGGCCTGGTGGAGGCTGCCCCTGGATGCTGGGGGGTGGGGGTGGTGGGTGACATGGGTGGGGGCCTGGTGGAGGGTGCCCCTGGTGACTGGGGGGGTGGGGGTGATAGGGGACATGAGTGGGGCCCTGGTGGAGGCTGCCCCTGCACTGCTGGGGGGTGAGGGTGGTGGGTGACATGGGTGGGGGCCTGGTGGAGGGTGCCCCTGGTGACTGGGGGGTGGGGGTGATAGGGGACATGAGTGGGGGCCTGGTAGGGGCTGCCCCTGCACTGCTGGGGGGTGGGGTGGTGGGAGACATGGGTGGGGGCCTGGTGGAGGTTGCCCCTGCACTGCTGGGGGGTGGGGGTGGTGGGAGACATGAGTGGGGGCCTGGTGGAGGGTGCCCCTGGTGACTGGGGGGTTGGGGGTGGTGGGAGACATGAGTGGGGGCCTGGTGGAGGGTGCCCCTGGTGGCGGGGGGGTGGGGGTGATAGGGGACATGAGTGGGTGCCTGGTGGAGGCTGCCCCTGCACTGCTGGGGGGTGGGGGTGGTGGGTGACATGAGTAGGGGCCTGGTGGAGGCTGCCCCTGCACTGCTGGGGGGTGAGGGTGGTGGGTGACATGGGTGGGGGCCTGGTGGAGGCTGGCCCTGGTTGGTGGGGGGTGGGGGTGCAAGGGGACATGAGTGGGGGCCTGGTGGAGGCTGCCCCTGGATGCTGGGGGGTGGGGGTGGTGGGTGACATGGGTGGGGGCCTGGTGGAGGGTGCCCCTGGTGACTGGGGGGGTGGGGGTGATAGGGGACATGAGTGGGGGCCTGGTGGAGGCTGCCCCTGCACTGCTGGGGGGTTAGGGTGGTGGGTGACATGGGTGGGGGCCTGGTGGAGGGTGCCCCTGGTGACTGGGGGGGTGGGGGTGATAGGGGACATGAGTGGGGGCCTGGTGGGGGCTGCCCCTGCACTGCTGGGGGGTGGGGGTGGTGGGAGACATGGGTGGGGGCCTGGTGGAGGCTGCCCCTGCACTGCTGGGGGGTGGGGGTGGTGGGAGACATGAGTGGGGGCCTGGTGGAGGCTGCCCCTGGTGACTGGGGGGGTGGGGGTGGTGGGAGACATGAGTGGGGGCCTGGTGGAGGGTGCCCCTGGTGGCGGGGGGGTGGGGGTGATAGGGGACATGAGTGGGTGCCTGGTGGAGGCTGCCCCTGCACTGCTGGGGGGTGGGGGTGGTGGGTGACATGAATGGGGGCCTGGTGGAGGCTGCCCCTGCACTGCTGGGGGGTGAGGGTGGTGGGAGACATGGGTGGGGGCCTGGTGGAGGCTGCCCCTGCACTGCTGGGGGGTGGGGGTGGTGGGAGACATGGGTGGGGCCTGGTGGAGGCTGCCCCTGGTTGCTGGGGGGTGGGGTGCAAGGGGACATGAGCAGGTGTGCAGGGTAGTCCCCTGTTTTGTGGGCTGCCTGCAGGGGCCGTGGAGGGTGTACAGGGAACACCTGTGAGGACCCACCCAGCCTAATCGCGTGTGTAACTTCCCACGCACCCCTGTAATACACGTACCCAGCCAAATCGCGTGTGATAATTCCCGCGCACCCCTGTAATACACGTACCTGGCCAAATCGCGTGTGATAATTCCCGCGCACCCCTGTTATACACGTACCCAGACAAATCGCGTGTAGAACTTCCCGTGTACCCCTGTAATACACGTACCCAGCCAAATCGCGTTTGATAATTCCCGCGTACCCCTGTAATACACGTGCCCTGGCTAATCGTGTGTGAGACTTCACGCGTACCCCTGTAATACACGTACCCTGGGCAATCGCGTGTAAAACTGCCCGCGTACCCCTGTAATACACGTACTCTGGCTAATCGCGTGTAAAACTTCCCCGTACCCCTGATATGAACGTTACCCGATTTGCGTTCCTTGTTTGGCAGCCCTGTAAACTGGTCCAGGGTTAGCGCAGCCCTTTGCGATGATTTAGCGATTTTGATGGCTTTTCCTTGCGCGAGGGCGTTCTTGGGGGCGTTACTGGCGCTGCTGCAGGGTCGCTGCGATACTCTGCGCCACGGCTGGTTTGGGAGCCTAAAATCCATGAATACGCTGTGCGCGGAAATCGGTTTTAGCGCACGTGCCTGGCGCAGACAATCGCACGCGGACACTCTGCGCCAGCCACTTGCGACACTTTTCTGCGAAATTCTATGAATTACCCTGACAGTCTCTCCATAATGTGGACTACAACTCCCATGATGCTTCGCTATTGACTATTGTGATTGGGTTGATGGTAGTTGTAGTCCAACACATCTGGAGAGCCAAAAGATGCAAACCCCTGCACAATAGCCATCACTTCTGCCTTTGGGTAATTACAGGGCATAGTACAATTTTACCTAACTCCAAAAGTCCGTATAGTACAATTTTACCTAACTCCAAACGTCCGACTCCCAAAAGTTCGACCCCCAATTTCCCGCATATATATATGTGGGGGGGTAAAGTATATGAAAAATGTATAGGGGTAAAGTGGGGGAGTTGTGGGGGTCTTCTCCACATATATATTTACGGGAAATAAAAAACAAAATCGAACTTTTGGGAGTCGAACCTTTGGGTTCAGTAAAATCACTTAGAACCAATTACAGGGCCAGTAATGGTTCACCAGCCTGTGCCTAAGGTAAGCAATGTCAGTTAAAACTTTCGTTTTAAAGGATTTTTGGATGGGAGATGGCCTCTGTCCAGATTGTGTGTGCCCAATCTCCCATCATAAAAAGGACAAACCAAGATGACTGACAGCAAAGGAAATGTCTATTGTGGCAACGGAGCAGATGGCAAGGCAATGCAGTACCTAGAAGACAAACCCCCAAGGTATGCAGGTAAGTCATATTGGGGAGGCAAGGGTGCTGCATGTCATGGGGTCCACAGGCAGGGTACGGGGTGTGCAGGTGCAGAGGAAATGAAATGGCGACATCCAAGAAAGGGCACAGGTGTCTGGGAGAATGTGGGGAGTAACTGCCAGATTCAGCATGCGTTCGCAGCTACCTAATTGGCAGAGCACAATTCCCTGGTCTGAATAAATGTTGGCCTCGTTAAACCCTCCCAACAGCTACCATCTGTTAAATAATTTTTGATCTTCTACAATACCTGTTTCTTTTTTAAGGGCCAATATTTTATGAACTAATTGCACATCCAGTATGTGGTCAGATATACCAATCTGTTGTCAATGTTTAACTTTGTTTTTTGGGGGGTGGGGAGTTTGGCTCTGTCTGTATAGGTAGTTCATTTCTTGTTGCAAGGAGATTATAATTATCTTCCAATATCTAAGCTTCATGTGTACAATCTTGAAGTGTATTCCAGTTTCTAGATAGACAAACAAATAGTCCTGAGGGAGCCTTTTTTTGATTTCGATAGATGTGATAGTACACTCCCTTGCCACCATGCCCCTTGCTACCCTTAGGAAGCCCTCTCTGGCCTCAGATTGCCTGGCGTTCTCCCCACCCTTGGTGATGGTACAAAATCCTAAAACCTTGGACAAAGCCTCTCTCCAGTTCCCATTCCCATTCACTCTCCTGACGGATGGCTATGCTTTTCCTCATCCTTCCACCCTGTCATAAGGGGTCTTCCCTTGCGGGACCTTGGCTTCCCATCATTGGCTTCCTCTCCCCTCGTTTTTTGGCTTTTGGACCATAGCAGTGTAGCAGAAGTTGTTATGGAGCATGCATGTTTGAAATTACATATTGTGTGGGCACATGTAGCCTTGCTGAAGCATCAGCAATCCACCAATCCAGATCATTGGTGTTCTCGCCACAAAGCCTGTTCCTCTTTGGGTGTGTCAAATCTGAAAGAGGATGTGTTGGATCAGGATATCACTGGTGGGGTGGATCACTGCCACTGCCACTAGCCTTGTGGGAGCCATCCACCTCTGCATCTAAGACATGCAATTCCCCTGAAACCTCTGTGTTCTTTGGGTAAAAATACAGATAGTTAAATAGTTTAATACACACTACTCAGGAACAATATTCCAGTGTACAGTTGCATACATCAAAACGGTGCAAGTCAAACTATCAGTATTTTTCATTGCCCTGGGCCAATTGGAGAATTTTTTCTCGTCCCTCTAATTTGTAGCATGAGAGGGTTTGTTGCAACAATGTGTGGGAACTTCTTTGAGCCTTTAGCTGTCTCTTTCACCTTTAATATTTGTCACCACCCCTTCTGGCACTCTCAGGCCATTTGATCGACCCTAATTTGTTCATCCAGTGTCTTGACTCTTGTATTTACCCCCAAAGGTTCCTGGAGGATCCCCTTCTTTCTCCTCCTCCCTACCAAACAGAAGGCGTGCCCTCTGGCGCCCTTTCATAACTCCCCTGGAAAACCGTAAATTGCAGGAATTCCCTCTTTTTCCCAAACACTTTACGCACTTGAAATCCATAGTACGCTCAAGCTTGATGAGTGTCCTCCCAACGCTCTCCATTAGTCATGGCACTGGTCCATTTGGCATTGTCCTGCTCTGGACATCACCCCCATCTCTTACAGGGCTATGCCAAAAATGTATCTGTTCCCTTTCTCCTGGACTGTCTTCGTCTCTCCCTCTTTGTTGCTTCTTATCACTCTTCTGCTCACCATCTGCCCCTATATCTCTGTCCAGAGACCACTCTTGTATCTGCCCACCTCCACCTAAGTCACCTGCACAGACCACCAGGCATGAAATCCCCACACTCACGGGTGACACAGACTCACACTCCATCACACTTCTATTCTCCAAATGCTGTCCCTGTTCCTCTTCTCCTGTCATTGTCCCTACATTCAAAGAAACCTTTGAACCATTAATGTAGGCGTTGCATCAGGCTCCCGATCTATGATGGCTATGCAAAGCCATTCCCTATGGCTCTCTTCTTGATGGTGCAATGCATCCACCATCATGCTTTGTTTTCCTGTTCAGTGGTGAGCTGCTACATGCCCTCCAATAACCACTCTGAGTGGTTTGGTGCCATGCACCCCGTCCCTGTTCGGAAATCCCTCTATGTAGAACTGCTACCCACATGGGGGGTGATTTTTACATGTGTTCCGCCCTTCCTGCTATTTTTTTCTTTTGCTGGACCATTCAAACAGATATTTGATGGGTCCCTGTTGACAATATGAGACCTTACATCCAACTAAAACATTTCTTGCTCATGTGCTTTTACCTCAAGACTAAGGAATGTGGCTGAATGTGTGGTGTGTCAGACTTTTGAGCAGCCAATGATAATGTGGTCTCTGCCTCTGAAGCCTCAGGGCTGAAAGGACTACGGTATTCTGAGAAGTTAATTCAGCTGTTCCTGCCTGAAGCACAAGCATGATGACCTGATAAAAACTACTGTGAACCTAAGCAAACACCCTTGCAGCACATGCTTTCACTAAAACCTTCTTTTTCACTACTCTTGGTGCCCTGGTCATCTGCTATGCAAGTTTTCAGTGAGTGGTGAGGCATGGTCCCCTGGGTCAAGTGCTGAATTTAAGAAAGCAAGGAAAGTCCTCCTGATTGTCCCTTAATACATGGCTTCCAGCCTCACAGCAGGCACCAATAGACCAACACTGTTGTTGCTTCTGCTGAATCCCTCCAATGAAGTCACCCATTTACTTGGGAGACTCCTTTTGTCTACCTCCTCTCCTAACTATGCTGTCAGCTCCTGCCCCATAGTGGATTGACCATGATCCAAAACCCCACTATTTTATCCGTCTGCCTTGCAATGATCACCCCAGCTGCGACAGATGTCATTCTTCTTCTCGACCATGTGACTCCAGCACACCAGTGTACCCCCACCCCACCTCACTGTCATGCTCTCACTGCTGGCCACCAACATGTCTGTTCTGCCTGAGGATTTTATAAGTGTATAATGCACATTAATTCAGCCCCTAAAGCTATGGTGAGTGTACAAAAGGTTCAAAAGTAAAGGAAGAGATCAGGGCTCCACCGTGTATGGACCTGCACATGTGATTATCCCGGAAACCAGTCCAAGTCTTATACTGCTGTGCCAGGATGTTGTGCATTCCTCCACTCTCACTGATCTCAATGATCATTAGGTTCTTTCTATTGGGTCTCCTGTTCCTCTTTTCTCTCATTACCCTGGCCACCCTCACTGGGCTCGTCCCCTCTCCTTCCTTTGAAGCCAAAAACCTGGGAGTTATCTTCGACTCCCATCTCTCTTTCAGTCCTCACATCTTGGATATTGCCAAGATGGCCCATTTTCAAATTTACCTACTGATGGGCATCCTCCTCTTCCTTACCTTCACCCCTCACTAGAGCTCTGGTCCTCTACAGGCTGGACGACTACTACAGCAGCCTCTTCCTCAATTTACATTTTTCTTCTATTTGCCCCTAAAGCTAATCCAGAATAAGGCTGCCAGACTTATCCTTGGTCTTAAACCCAGGAACCGTATTTCTCCAGCCCTAAAATCTTTCCACTGGCTCCCGGTTGCTGCAAGGATCAAATTTAAATCCCTCTGCATCATCCATAAGGCTGTCTGGGGCTGGGGACCACGCTATTTTCAACTTCCTCTACCCAGGTACTCTCCTACCAGGTCCCTCTGATCTTCTGGCTCCAACTCTCTGCTTGGCAAGTGTTTATCTAAGCAGAGAGCGGGCAGCCGTTCCCCCTCCTCCGCTGGTTGCCTCCTCTTGAACAGCCTCCACCTTCTCTCCGTCTTGAGCCGGATCTCCTCAAGTTCTGCAAACATCTCAAGACGTTCCTCTTTTCCTCCTCCTTCCCTCCCATGCTAATCCACACAGTTGCTGTTGATTGGTGGCCTGGGCCCTTATGTGTCTTTCTGGGTTCTGGCCCTAGATCACCCACTGCATCCACCCTCCCCCTGCACTTGCCTTCGGGCACCACTTGGCCTGTTGCCTCAGAGGTCTGTACTTATTTTTGAGATGGTGACCCCTCCTCCATCTTGGGGTCACTACTTGGCACTTACCTGTTGCCTTCTCAACGGACTCTTGCATTTGCCTGTTGCCTTACAACTATCGCGGTAGCACTTCACCCCTATGTGGAACCCTAGCACTTATCTCCTTCCCCGGTCACTTCTTGCTCCTTGCACAGTTACGATCCAAATGACCACAAGGCCTACTAGGACCGCTTTCCGTTGATTGCCTTTTCCATTGTCTTGCTGTTTCCATTGTTCCTTTCCCTTGCCCTGTGGGCGCATTGAAACACAATTTTCCTGATGTATAAGATCCTTACAAATGCCAAATAAAATAAAAATAAATACATATCTAATGTTAAGAGAAGCTGCTGCCAGGACCCTGGGTCTTACTGGTCAGGATTGTGCTGCTTATCTCGGATTTGGACCAGGCTACACAAATTGTTCTCTGCTATGCACATCTGCTTCTGACATTTGTATCAACCGAATTTGTGCAAAATGTCTGTCATCTTTCAACTGTTCAGTTTGTTCCAATGTATGTTTGCACTCTTGTGTAAATACAAATATTGTTACAAAACGCCCAACTTTAAAATTTCAATACAAAACATATCAGTTCCATGTGATTATTCCGCATTTTAAAGGCCACACACCAAAAAGACAGACATTTTTCCGCTGATTTTGTGTGCCGATTAAAACACGGAATAATCACTATTTTGGGGGTTTCACCACCCAAACACATTTTCTTCCGGCACAATACGTACACAAACACACACACATGCACTCGCTCACCTGCCCCCTCCCTTCCACCCAAGAAACACTCTTCATGACCCCCCTAGCAAACAAACTCATAAACAAATACACCAAAATACACGCTGACACACACCGTCTCCCCAGCCCCGTCAGAATTCCTGCTAATTCCTGGAGGTTTTTTCTCCACCTCACCACTGGTGTTGTAGTAGGGCAGTGCAGTAATGCAGAAACAATGTAGTGGTAACAGAATGACTACTGCATTTCTGCCGTACTTGTAATGAGGCCCAATAACTACAAAATAACTTGGGAGACTGATTGGCATGTGGAATGTGCACAACCACTGGATGTGTTGCCTGAGGCATTGCGGTCACAGCAAGGCAATGCCAGCCCGGTTCAGTAAATGAGAGTTTATCTGCTCCCCTGGGATACATTTACTTGATTGGTAAAATATGTTTTTTCTTCCACAACCCAATATGTATCTGCATCAAATGTAGCAATAAACTTAGTAACATCCACAAACTGCTGCCTACTTTTATTACCCATCATCACTCCCTAGTCATTCACACATGTTTAAAAAATATATATGCAGAGCCCACAAGGGATTTTCTGCAGATCTTGAATATTAGCTCACATCATTTTTAATTCCTGTTATGCACTTCCAGAGCTATTGCCCATTTATAAACCTCAATTACAAACCCCAGAGTGGAAGGTGATGTGGGCTTACTAGATGTACCTGACAAGGGACAACCTCAGATCTCTGTAAAGTCTCTTACTGGTTTAAATTCTAAAATGCAGAATCCAAATATTGTTCCACCCATAAAACAAGCAGTCATTATAGTTATAAATTAGGCACCTTTGAAAGGTATATTTGTATGGTATGTTTTTGTTTTCTGGAATAGTGGTAAATATTGAACAGCTAACTAGGGGCTCTGTGGGGTTTGTCTTTGTGATGCAGATTTGCCAATAACCATGGCTTAAAACAAACAGTGACAGGCTATTAATAATTACTGGCTGAATGATACTCTTAATGGGATAACACCATCCCATTTTCACAGACGGCACAAAAAAACTCCAAGTCTCAGAGATGTTTCTCTCTCTCTTCTTATAAAGTTGCACTTCCCCCCTAACCCAGATGTCCCTGGATCTGGGTTAGTAGAAAGTGATTATTGACCGCTACACTCTACAAACTGATGTAGTCTGGTTCTGAGAACCAAAACGCAAGGGACCTTCTCTGTCTAAACTCCCTCAGGGACATCCTACGATCCCATCTCTACTCAGCGGTTATTCTTCTACTCGGTAGGTGTTTGAACCTTACAGACACTCAGCTGTACTCACTCTTCTGTCTAGCATGCTCACATTCTCCTTCTCCCTCTCACCACTCTCCTCTTCCAAATCCACACACTGATATTCTCTTCCCTGTTCTTCTATATCCGTCTGAACTGTCCTTCTAGGCCTCACCTTCAGCCTTTGATAATACTACGCTCTCCTCCCATCTAATACTCCCTCCTCGACACTCTCACTCCCTGCTCCACACAACTACTCCCTCCCCCACTCTACTACTCCCTCCACACTAATACTCCCTCCTCCACTTTAATGCTCCATCCTCCACATTACTACTCCCCTGTGACTGTACTACTCCCTCGTGCACACTACTACTACTACAACTCCACCGACCTCTGAACCAGGCAGCTTCCTTCCACTCAGTCACAAAACACTTCACATTTACTCCTTAGCCACCCTCAGCTAACCACACATGTTACTCTTTCATGCACACTCACTGCACATTACCACTTGCACTCACTAATCAATACCCCCCTTTTCCAGAAATTACCTCCACAACCAGCCGCTCCTTACTTCCTCCTGCGGTGTCTTGTTCTGCCAACTCCTCCATCTCTGACCTCACCTGAACAATCCACATCTTCTTGCTTCCTGGGGTCTTTCTTATCCCCCTCCCTATCTCCTGATTGGTAGTCTGTCTATAATCAAATGAGCCCTGACTTTCCCACCCAGCAGGCTTTCCTATTGACATATGCTCCAAATGGTGGGCTAAGCCCTACCCATTTGCATCAAGTGTGACCGCTTTGCAACAACAATGGCACCTCACATAGTAGAGTTTTCTGTTAGAGGGCCCCTAAGATAAGTGACATTCAATTTGCTGTTTCCATCCCACTTTCAAATCTCTGCTGGTCTAGGATCCCCACGGGGGACTCCTCTTTGGATGTCTATTGGCTAGTGTGTGCACTGTAGTTGACTGTGTCATTACTAATGGGCTCCTGGTCTGGTCTCTGCTCTTCTGGTGCTTCTGACAGCTAGGCTTGCAGATAGGCTGTTATTTTTCGAGGGATCACGTGCCCCTCTCTTTGAGTTTTTGTTGTTCACCAGAGTATTTCCCGCCCTGCGCATGTGGCACTGCTGCGTCTTTGTTCATTGCAATTCATGGTTCTCTGTATTCCTGGAATTAGAAGAGAACATTCTGCCTGCGTCTTGTTTCCCAGGTATTGGGTGATGCAATTCAGTAGTTCAGTAATTTTGGCACTTGTGCTAGGAAACAGGAAGTGGGGTCCTCTCAACTGCCACCGTCCACATCGGAGGTAGGACTAGCTCTGGATTTCTCCCTCGTAGGCTTCCAACCCACAGCTGAGAAGGGATAACACCCCCTCTTGACAAGGCCACAGTGCTGCCCTTATCTCACACCTCTACTCTTTCTTTTAACTCCTCCTTCTCTCCCTGTATACTATATGCCTGCAGGTATTGGGAGAGAACAGTTATGTTTGATTTTTTGGTCCCAGACCGATGCTTCACTTTAAAGGAAAATGGCTGTAATGCTATGAAACATCTCTGAGTTTTGGGTTTGTATCCATATTCATCCATATGAATGGTGCGTGGTCTGTTAACACACTGAACTCTCAGCCAGTAAGGTAACAGAGCAGGCTGTATACAGCTAATTTTATGGCAGGACACTCCAACTCAATTACAAGGAAATTCTTTTTTCAAGGAAACAGCTATGGCTAATGCACATGATTGGTTTCTCCTCCGCGTTACTTGAGGTAAGACAGTAACCATGCCATTGGCGAAACTGTTGTCTGCAGGACAATTTCTTCAGAGAAGTTTGGCATTGTTTATATTGGGCTATTGCAGAAGGCACTCTTGAGCTGTTCAAAGATGTCTTGAGCAATGCTGTTCCATCGGATAATGCTGGAATAACTTTTCCCCAGGCCATCGATAAGAAGACTGGACTTCTCTGAGAAATTTGGTATACAATGTAGATAATACCCCACTAGGCCCAGGAAGGCTTGTATGTCTTTCTATGTGAGTGGCTCTGGAACCTTTTTTATGGCTTCTAACTTCGCTTTATGGGGTAACACTTGTCTGTTTTCCACTTCAAGTCCCAGCTTTTGGGGACTAGACTGGGCAAGAATGCACTTGCTTGGGTTGACAGCCAAATGGGCATTCCTTAACTGTTTACAGACTACGCTTGTATTTTGTGGATGTTCTTCCCAAATGAAGTGCATGACAATGCCATCATGGTAGACTCCCTTGAAGGTATGAGAGGGAGTTTGCATTAAATTCATCAACTGCTGAAAGGTTGCAGGAGCTCCATGAAAGCCGAAATTCAAGACTGGTCTGCAAAACTCCATCTTGCATGAAAAAAACTTTTAATTTGGCTTTTTCATCCACAGGCACTTGCCAGTCACCCTTCATCAGATCAAGCATGGACATAAACTTGGCCGGACCGAGCATCTCCACAAATGTATCTATTCTTGGCATTGGGTACACGTCAAACTTGCCATCTTATCGAGGCACTGGAAATCAATGCAAAACCCGAAGGTATTATCTGGCTTTGGGAGGAGGATAACTGGAGAGGACCAGCCAGTGTGTGATCTTTTGATAACACCTACATCTAGTATCTTCTTCCGTTCCACATGGATGAGTTGCTTCCTGGCCTCAGGTGGTCTGGAAAGTTTGAGATGAATTACCTTTCATGGGAGTGTTTGTATTTTATGAACCATTACTTCTATCCATTCCTCTTTGGAGAGAACACATCATGGTATGTTTCAATACACCCGGCCAATTGTTGATGTTCACTCATAGTCCTACCAACATGATTGTTCCACATACTTTAATGGGCAAAGCAGAAGCCCCCATTTGGTTAGCATACAGTATGTGTAGCTGTAGATTGCTGTTTTCCTTCCAGCTTTTGAACCTTTTTGTGTGAAACAGCTGGGATGTTTTCTGCCAGGCTGCTTGTTGTACTATGGTATTGAAAAGAGAGACCACTTTGGTGATGATGTTCAGTCCATGCCACCTTGACAGTGGTTTGTTCTGTGTGGTAGGTAGCAGAGTCATAACTTGGTCTCCCACTTGAAAAGTGTGCAGTCTTGCTTCCCTTTTATAGGACTTTTCTTCACTGCTCTGGGCTTCTTGCAGATGGTCTCTCACTAGTTGCTGTAATATCTTCTTATATTCTCTGGTGTTCCTCACCATCAGCTAGTCACTGGTCTATCTGCTATCAGGTCCCTCCCATTCTTTTCTCATGATGTCCAGTACATCTCAGAGATTATGGTCATATAGCACCTCAAAGGGTGAGAATCCGGTTGATGACTGTGGGGTTTTTCCCGACTGCAGCAGACCCCATGGGATAAGGTTGCCCCCGTCTTGCCCATCTTCTGATCCCAGCCATCTAAGGATGTGTTTCAAAGTTTGATTAAACTGCTGCACTACACCAACAGTTTAGGAGTGATACATGGAGATACAGAGGCCCTGATTCATGGATTATTTGCGCCGAAAAAAAACGGGATTTGTGCGCCATTCTGCCCGCAAATCCCCATTTGTTAAACAGGGATTTGCGGGCAGAATGGTGCACAAATCCCGTTTTTTTTAGGCGCAAATAATCCACGAATCAGGGCCAGAGTGTTTTGATATTTATCTAGGTCTTCATTTCATTCATCAATCTTGACATTAAATTGTTGCCTTGGTCTGTAAGGATTTCTGTTGGAAAACCCACTCTTGTAGAGAATGGTATGAGGACCTAGATGATAGCTTTGGTGGGGTTTCTTCTCAGTGGTATTGTTTCAGGACATCCGGTACACACATTTGACGATCTCTAGGATGTATTGATTCTTGCATTTGGATGGTTCCCGAGGGACGATTATGTCCATACCGGTACCGAAGAACGGGACCTGTGTGATGGGACGAAGCTGAAGGGTTGCTGATGGTACTTCATCAGGAGAGACATTCTGGCAGACTAGACAGCAAACATAGAACGGTTTTGTTTCTGCATGGTTCCTGGACCAGTAAAGCTAGCTGTTCAAAGTTTGTGGGCTATTCTCCGGGGCAAGATGCCCCACAGTCAGGTTGGAGTGAGTGTGCCAACTCCAGAACTGCCTTCCGGAACTGCTTTGGGACTAAAAGCTGATGATAATTGGTGCTGTCTCTTCTTGGGTTATCATTAACTCAATAAAGGAGCCCTCCTCTGTTTATGAAACACAAAATCTTCAGTCTGCTCTCAGCTTCCAAGATTAGGTTCCTTTGGCACTGTTCTAGAAGCCAATCCATTCCCTGGGCCTCTGCAAATGTGACTGAAGCTAGTTCCGGGAGCTCTCTGGTCTGGCCTCCTTCTTTATGAACTCCTGCCATCTCTAGAAACTCCTGTGTCAGCTCAGGTAGTAGCTTTCAGTGTCTCCAGCTCTTCGATCTCAGGAATCCAAATGTTCTCACATATTAGTTGGGTGATAGGTTGGCCCTGTTTTACAATAGAAAATGTATTACTAAGTACCAATAGGATGACTTGTATTTCTCCTCAATAGTCTAGATCAATAACTCCTGCTCCACCATAGAGGGAATACTACTGGGATATTCTGTATTTTGGAGGCACTCTTCCATAGGTTCCCTCTAATATATCCACTCACAAACTTGTCCGAACCATGGCTTGTACTCAAGGAGAGATGATTACTTCCTTGTCCCTGTAAAAGTCAGACCCTGCAGCTCCCGGGGTAACTCTCACATTAACTCTGAGGAAATTGGAAAATTTACTTTTAGGAAATTAACCCTGATATATAGTTCGAATTTGCAACGTGCTTAAGAACTTTCTATCATCCAGCCATGTTGGGTTTCTTTACTGTGTTAACATGCAAAGTGCTTAAGGACTTTCAGGCATTCACCGGCAAATGAGTTAGACGTGTGCCATTAGATAGAATATAGTGTGTTACAGGATTGATGCTGCTACATTAGGACCGAAGATTATCCATTGTTGCTGTCTTTCGTTTTGGACATTTTCTGAGTTTGTTTGAGGCAAACTTAGCAAGTTTGAAGACTGGAGCATTTTGCTTTGAAAAAGCCCCTAGTGAGGTGAAACTGATGGTCATGCAGTTGGCAAATCTTAAAATAGCAGATCATATGCTTAGGATAATTTTCTAACTGATGAGAGTGTGTTTTGGCAAATCGTACGAAAGCATATGATATGATATGACATTTATAATGTGCCTATACACAAGTGTTTCAAGGTGCGACGAGGCAAGGGAGGGGGAACAGAAGGAAGACAGACAACGCTCTCACTAGGCCAGGTGTCATTCAGATTGCGCAAATGCAAGGGAAGGGAAAAGTGCGGGGGTGGAAGGGAAAGTGCAGTACATGGGATAATAAAATAATTTTATAAATAAAAAAATGATAAAAAAACGGCCTGCTGGTGGCAAGTGGAGGGTGAGTGCAGACATGAGTGTTGGTGGGGGGGACTGTAGGGACTGTAGGGATACAGAAAACAGTCCCCAGGTGCAAGGGTTGCCAGGGGCCCGAGAACAGAAGGGTGGCCAGGTAAACAGTGCAGTCTCAGTATCAGCCAGGAATTCAGCAGGGGAGAGGAGGAGAGAAAGCAGAAGCAAAGAGGAAGGTTTCAAGGTGCTTCCGGAAGCAGAGATGGTTCTCCTTAAGTTTCAGGGGGTAGGGAGGCTGTTCCAGAGATAGGCCCCAGCCAACGAGAGAGAGATCTACCACCAATGTGTTGCTTGCTGAAGCGACTGACCCTGAGGGAGTTGGAGGCGGATGAGCGAAGAGCTCGAGAACAAAGATATTTAGGAAGAGAGAGTTGAAGGTATTGAGGCCCCAGGCCCAGAAGGCTTTGTGGACGAGGCAGAAGGTTTTGAACTTAATCCTCGCAGCCACTGGGAGCCAGTACAGAGAGATACGATCCCTGGGCTTGAGGCCAAGGACAATTCTCTCAGTCCTGTTCTGGATGAGTTGCAGCGGGGCGAAGAGTAGAAGCAGGCAGATGTTGAAAGAGGCTTAGGATAATTTTATAACTGAGGAGAGTGTGTTTTTGATGCAATACAAATAGTATCATTCTGTTGGGTTCTTTTTGTGATTTTCAGGATGTAACCATACTAACCTATGCACAACCTAATTACTATGTTGTATTCAAAGTAGACATTATGCTGTCTTTTTGGAAGGTATTTTTAAAAAATCTTTTTGGGTTTCTTTTTTCTTGGAATTCTTAGTTTGAACCAACTGTGTCCAATTAAATCTGAATAATAAACAAATCAAACTGTGCTAGTTTGATTTCCTAATAAGGAGCTCTTGCCTCTTCGGATTCCTATCTACTTAAATATTAACTCTCATGGGGTTTTGGGCTGCTTTAGACTCACTACCCTTAGCATATTGGATGGCAATGGGTAACCTCTCTACCAGGGTCTGTAGGATCCCACTCTGACACCAATTCTCAAGCATGAAACAGGAATAAGTTTAAGTCTCAAAGATGGCTGAAGGGTTTTTAATAATTGTTCAATGGACAATATGGCTGTCTCTCTCTCTCTCTCTCTCTCTCTCTCTCTCTCTCTCTCTCTCTCTCTCTTTTCTTAAAAAGACACCTTCTCCTTAACTCAGGCATCCTTGGCCCCGGGTCAGTAGAAAGCGACTATTGACACCTCTGTCTATGATCTAACTTAGCTTAGATGTGAGAAGTAAGGCAAGGTGCCTTCTCTGTTTGTCTACCTTAGGGACTTCCTAAGACTGTCCCTACTCTATCCATGGTTAGTGTTCAACTGGGTAGGGGATTTTGTCTTACAGACGCTCTGCCTGACTCAGCCTCCAGTCTTGCACTCACATGCCTCAAGGAATCAGGGGCTACATCAGACAGACGGGCACAACATACAGACGGGCACAACATTGCAATAGGCAGGTATGAGTGACCACCGACTGGAAAAGCCACGCCTCAAGGTGTGAGGTGCTACATTAAACAGGCAGGCTCGACACTGCAACATGCAGGTATACTGACTGGAAAAGCTACGCCTCAAGGAATCAGGGGCTACATCAGACAGGCAGGCACGAAATAGCAACGTGCAGGTATTAGTGACAATAAGTGGAAAAGCCACGCCTCAATGAATGAGGCGCTACATCAGACAGGCAGGCACGACATTGCAACAGGCAGGTATGAGTGAACACCCACTAGAAAAACCACGCCTCAAGGAATGAGGCGCTACATCAGGCAGGCAGGCACAACATTGCCACAGGCAGGTATGAGTGACTTCAGACTGGAAAAGCCACGACTCAAGGAATGAGGGGCTACATCAGACAGGCAGTCACGACATTGCAACAGGCAGGTATGGGTGACTTCAGACTGGAAAAGCCACGCCTCAAGGAATAAGGGGCTACACCATACAGGCAGGCAGGCAGGCAGATAATACTAGAAAACGACATTGGAGTTGGTGCACAGCTTCGAGAAAGGCTCTCCCTAGGTGCAGGGGACAACAGCACGTTTGCAGAAACAAAAGATAGGGTGAAGACAGTAGGGCAATACCGTAAAAGGAGAGGAGCTGCATCGAAAATACAGGAGCCAGAAAAGTCTCGTAAAAGAGGTCAGGCATGAGGGAGGGTACAGTGCCAGATAGCCCATCAGAGTCAGGCAGAGTCAAGTGCCACCAGGAGTACAGTAAGTGTGGGTGCGCACACGAAAGCCCCGAAAAGGAGGAATGCAGGGGGCAGGACCGTATGGTATGTTTCAAGGCTTTCTAACTGTGGCAAATGGCCAGAGTAGTAGTATCAGCATTTTGTAACCTACAATATAATTTAACTTTGTGCGACCATCTTAAAACTCACTTATTTTGATGTCCCCCATTTTGCTCCACGCTCATGGTTTGATATCGTTAAACAAAATAAAATCTCGAAATGTCATTTTATTTCGGAAAATCCTGCTGGAGGACCCAGTCAAGTGCTGCCGAAGCAGCCAGGGCAGCGCAGCTGCATGGGCAGCTCAGCGCATCCAACAGCTGACTGCCAATGATGGTATTGTACTGTCAGCCACAATACCTGATCAATTAGCAGGGGCGCCCGTGGCCTGGCTTCTGATTCGGATAAGCGGCGTGTTACTGACCTCAGCATTGCGTTTGCTGGTGGATTTACCCGCTCAACTGTATTGACAAGCTACAAACTCAGGTGTAAGCTGGAAGTCATGTAAACAACCATCATGCGGATGGATGAGCAGCCGTCTCTTGAGGCAAAATTGCTTGGCACGTGTTTTTCTCAAGCAGCAGAAGCAGCACTAACCTTCCCCGAGCACGGGGCCTATTTGTGAATCTTTTAACCTCTCTGAATATCTTAGTCTTGGGCCTTCTTAAATTATTCATAACTGTATTTTGACTTTTGTGCAAGATTTTGTGCGCAATAAGTATAAGCAGTCCCCACAAAACCTCTAGTGTGCGTGTCATAATAACCTCCCGGGTTTTTCAAATGAAAACTGACTTTGAACGTCTCAGACCGTCTTGCAGACCGTGTCCCCAGTGGAAATGGCATAGCAACACCCTGGCTAAAATACAGGCACTGGAAATTGACGTTGCGACGTCGATGGAAACTGAAAACAAAGTGCGTCATGGTTATTTGTTTGTGCTTCACTCCAGATAATATTTGAGTAATAGTACTGCATCGAGTTTATAGCACCCGTTAATTGCAAATTATTTTTATTCTGGGAGAAAAACATTTACCGGTTATGACTCGAGAAAAGGCAGTGGCTACCGTTGGATTTTTTTAAATAAAGGGTCGTAAATGTTTAGCTAAAATAATATGTCTCCGCGACCAAGCGTAGCAAATGGGCCTGAACCAACCATGGGAGGTTTGGGAGTTGGGGGGCGTGGGGTAAGCCCCCTTTAACATTTTTAAAATAATGCGTTAAAGGGTGCATTTTAAAACACACTTTGAAAAATTGGGTAAAAGGCCAGCCTGTTCGCAAGTGGTTTTGTAGGGTATCTCATGAAGGAATACTGCAGATGGGCCAAAAGTGCACTCTAGCATTTTACACCATTTTCATAATGCAAACATTTTCATGAGGCCTTTTCCCACAATATGTGCCTGTATACAAATGATATTCATGCTTGCTGTGCCCATACATTTCCATGCTGGCTGCACCAGTTTCTACCAGAATTCCCATAGCAGAATATTCTCATGTTTGCTTCCAGTAATGATGCCACAACAAAAAAAAATGTCCATGCTGGCTGTGCCAATATATGCTAGAATTCCCTCGTAAGAACATACTCTGCTCACTTTGCTGGAAAAAATGCCATGTCACAATAAGAAAACATGTAAACACTGGCTGCACGTATATAGGCCAGTCTAGCCACATAACAACAGTCAACATACTTTACCCATGATCCCAGTAAAAATGCAATGGCATCAGAAAATGGATCAAAGCAGCTTGCACCAAAGTAGACCAGTCTAGCAATGTAATAAAACATATGCCAGTATAGCCACGCAATAAAATTATCAGGTTTGCTTTACTCTTGATGCTCATTAAAAAAATGCCATGTCATAGTAACAAAATATATCCAATTAATCCAAATTCCAAAGTCGCCTCTGAAAAAACCACATGCTCATGCTTTGCTCAAATGTGAGCTGAACAGTCATTATTTCATTTTAACATCTTTGAAAAAGTCTTTTTATAATATTCATAATCCAGACAATGGGCCTCATTCCGAGTTTGGTGCGAATGGATACTGGGCAGCGGTAAGGACTCCGGTGCCGGTAATCCTTTTGCGCCCTATTCCGAGTTCCCTTAGCGGGTCCCTTCCTTAACGCCTGGTTTTACCAGGCGTTAAGGACGGGACCCGTTAAGGGACTTTAGAGCTAATAACGGTACCGCAACTTGCGGTACCGCTATTAGCGCCTTCCCCCTTCCCATTGAGCCCTATGGGGGCTCAAATGGGAATGGGGAATGGCTTTTTCAATGGGGACTTACCCGTCCCGCAAAGGTCGGAATAGACCGGTAAGTCCCCATTGAACGTGGGCGGACTCGGTACCGGTATTGGAGTTAGTCATGGCACTAATAGCTCGGAATGAGGAACAATGTCCACAATGCCCCTTCATTTTGAGTGAATCTTACTCCTGCTTCTGACTGACACTCTGACAGCTTTTCTCTCACCTGAAACTCTCTGTCCATCAGACAGAGTCCATCCCAGCACTGCAACCTACCTTCTTGTTAATTCGTCCCATGAAACATGTGTCAGTGGATGCCTTTGCCTCTTCTTTCTCTGCTCCTCCTATTCCTGCGGCTGATTTACACTCTGACACAGCCCTCTCTAATCTGAATCTTTCTATCTCCAACACTCTGGACATCTGTGCCCCTGTCCTGAGAATCCGTCTGAAGCCTACCTCTAAGTGCAACTCTTGGTATGACTCTGACCTCGCCGCCCTGAAATGTAAGTGCAGGGTGGCTGAGAGGAAGTGGAGGGCTTTGTGCCATCCACTGACAAACTGGACTGGCGCATGCTCCTAAGGCAATACAGACTCTCTATCCTATCAAAGAGATCCCACATCCAAGCTGCATCTCTGCAGCCTCTCACAACACGGCCAATCTCTTTCAAATCTGCAAGGAGCTGGCCAATCCTTCTGCAGTCTCCACCTCTCCTGTTTCCTCCCAGGCCTTTGTTATGGCTCTGGCTTCACACTTCACCACTAAAACTCAGGACACCATGTCCTCATTCTACTCTTCCTCTCCCTCCACCTCTCTCGGCCCCACCTGGCCGCCTCACCCTCTCCTTCTCCTTTCTCCTCTTTCTCGCTGACAACACCCGATGATGTTTCTAGAAAAGTCAAATGTATGAAAGTGTCATCCAAACAGGTGCTCCCCTTCTCTGGCAGAACCATCAAGGACCACAATGACACCCTCGCGTCAGCCCTGGACGATTTCTGCAATCACTCCTTTGCCACTGGATCTTTCCCTTCTCTCCTCAAGCACTCCCTTGTGCACCCCTTCCTTAAAAAAAAACATCTGCAGATCCTTCCTCTCTGACACACTGTCACCAGATCTCTGTCACTCTTTTCCTGGGCAAACTCCGGGAAAAGCTGGGCATCTCCTAGCTTACTCTGTACACTGAATTTTGTTGGTTGTCTCCATGACCATCAGTTTGGCTTCAGAGCAACCAGAGGCATGAAAAACTGTTCTCTTGAACACCTGTGAAGATCTACTCTCTAATCTTGACTCCAGCTTTCCTTCCATCCTCATCCTCCTTGACCGTTGCTCTGCTTTTGACACAGTCAATCACGCCATCCTGATTAATCAACTCCGTGAGAAACTGAGCATCACAGATCAGGCCCTGGAGTGGTTGACCTCCTTCCTCCTGGACCGACCCTCCCAGGTCCAACTTGGGCGCTTACTCTCTCTCCATATGTGGTGGTCCGCAGAGTCCTATCCTCTCACCCTGGCTCTTCAATGTCTACTTGGCCCCATTGGCCCACCTGATCTCTACCTTCTGCACTAACTTTCATTGTTATGCGGATGACACTCAGCTCTCTGTCAGGCTCCCCTGAGCCTCCTCTCCTCTCTCGCTTATTCCTGACTGTCTATACGCGTTTCAGGATTGGTTGCACCACCAACGATCTCTGCCTTAATGCCAGCATGATGGAGATCCTTCTCTCAGGGACCCCTGCTCTCGCTTTCGCTCTCTCACTCTGTCTGTTCTCTTTGGGCCCTCTTCCACCACCTACCTGTGAGGCAAGAAACCTCAATGTCATCTTTGACTCCACTCTCTCCTACTCTCTACTTCTCCCTTCACATCACAGAGCTTGCCAAGAAGGCCCCTTCCAGCTGTACGTCCTCGAAGGTATTCTTCCTTTTCTCACTTTCCCCCAGAAGCTCATTGTATCCAGAGACCTTGTTCTCTCTAGGCTGGACAATTGCAAAAGCCTCTTTCTCAATCTGCCTTCCTCTACTCTTCGACCTCTGAAACTAATCCAGAAGAGGACTGCAAGACTTATCCTTGGCCTCAAACCCAGGAAATGTATCTCTCCAGCCCTGAAATTTCTCCACTGGCTCCTGGTGCCTGCAAGGATCAAGTTCAAGACCCTCTGCATCATCATCAAGGCTTTCTTGGGCCAGGTTCCGCACTACATCCAACTCTCTCTTCCAAAATACCTTCCTTCTCAAGCCCTTTGCTCAGCTACCTCCAACTCTCTGAGGGTCAGCTGCTTCTCCAGGCAGAGAGTGGGGGGGGGGGTAGATCTCTCTCCTCTGCAGGTGCTTCCCTCTGGAATGGCCTCCCTGCCCCTCTCAAACTTGAGCCGGACCACCTGAAGTTCGGAAAGCAGCTCAAAACCTTCCTTTTCTCCTCTGCTTTCTCTCTCTCCCTCCCCTGCTGACCTACCTGTCAGCTGTACAGACTTGTTGCTTGGTACCCCCAGAGTCCCATATGGTGCCAGGCTCCTCTATGATCAGTCTCCCCTGCACTCCCCTGGGGAAACCATTTACTCTCTTTTCATGCAGTTTATAAATATATGGTGACACGTGAATACAGTTCCATTTTATTTTATTTTTCACAATGTAATTCTCGGGAAGAATCACATAAAGGTATTGATGTTGAGAACGAATTACATGACATACTATGACATACAAAAACAATCATGAAACTACCATATACTGACCGTATTACTTTGTTTTGTTTTCTCTCTGTTTTTTTCCCTATTGTATTGTTTTATTGTTTTATGATTATTCATGTGCCTGTAACTAAGGATCTAGCCCTGATGCCGGACGCTGTCCAAAATGCATTGGCCGAGATAGACCGAGTAGTAACACTGCTTCACTCAAAATAAACCCTTATCCCATAAATTTTGATGAACATTGTCTGGATTATGAGTATTATGAAAAGAATTTTCCAAAGATGTTAAAATGGAATAATGACTGTTCAGCTCATATTTGAGCCAAGCATGAGCACATGGTTTTTTCAAAGCCGACTTTCGAATTTGGATTAGTAATATGTAATCTGGTGCCCAGAGCAATACCACTGTGTTCTGAAAAACGGATGACAAATATTGTTTGAAAAATTGTGAAAGTAAAACATATTTAATATTTTTGGGAAAGTATCAGGTGATGCCCGCCTATCCATATATATTAAGAAAATATATCCAGGCATGCCCATCGACATAGGCCAGTCTTGTCACGTAGTAGATCTTATCATGTTTGCTTAAGTCTTGATGTCCATTAAAAGTTGCTATGCCACCATAAGAAAATATATATAGGTTTGCCCACCAACTTAGGCCAGATATGCCACATAATAACACTTATCATGTTTGCTTTCCCTTTGATTGCCTGTAAAAAATGTCTTGGCTGAACAAATAGCACTCCATCACCCTGTGCACCATTCAGAGGTAAATTGCTCAGCACACACACATGCATTCATACACATTCATTCCTTCATTTTTCTCATTCGCATTACCGTTCATACATCCATTAAGTCCTCACATTAACTCGTGCACACATACAACAGATACTCTCGCATTCACTTGCAGACACTTACAGATACAAACACTCAGATACACTTATACATGCATACATAAATAGAAACATAGATTCACACCTAAAATACAGCATTATTTCCTTTACCTGCAGCCTTGCTTCATGGTGCAGCTCCTGTAGAGGAGCAGCCAACTGCTTCTGCCTGAAGTCCCCCCCTCCCCCACTACCTGTATGCTGGCAGCCTGAAATTGTGCCATGCTTGACACCAACAGTTGTGACTATTCCGCGTTGAATCTTTGAGAAAAGGTATCCACTAAGAAAACCCTATCAGATGTATTCCCGAAGAGATGACAATCTCTTGGAGGAGATCCCCGAAGGAATATGAAAAAGAGAGAAAGAGAAGTTGGTGAACTGAGAAACAAGCATAACGCACAGAGACTGGCTCAAGAAGAGAATGTATGAACCTTATAGAAACTGATGACAAAGTAAAGAATCGAGTAAACTTTCATGTGCAAATTTAAGATTGCACATATGAGCACTGTATAAAATGCAAATTGTTTAATAACTGTACAGATGCAGCAACGCATGTAGATCAAGTAATCTTAGAAGCTGGCTATACATTGTGAATAGACTGGAGGCACAGCAGCCATTATATAGAAGCTGGACATCGGTGTCACAATTTTAGTACGTTCAAACCATGAAGAGAAGGGCTGGAAGCTGTGTCGCAGCAGAGAATTAGCTGGCATCATGGAAGAATCGAGAAGGGATGTCTGTCCTGGTATCAAGAATGATGGCAGCCAAGATTGGTTATCTATTCTTGAAGGCAGAGAACGTGAAAAGCTGAATCATTCCTTGTTAAGGCGCGCAGAAAAGACACCATGAGTGACCTTTGGAGAGCAGATGAATAGAAATCTTGCAAGACAAACCGAGACAGTGGGCAGGGTTCCTCTTTGACTAAATCCCTACCTGGTTTCCACGGGTGCTCTGCAGATGGAAGGCGAAAGTGGTCTGTTAACTCACCCATATTTTTCTTTAGTTAGCATGACCCTTTAAGCATGCGACTTCCTACCAAATTCTATGAAAAGCTAAACATTTTATGACTAGAGTTTTAGATACCATAAAAATTATGGCCCGTTTCTGTGCCAGTCCCTATGCAATTTCTGCAAGTAATGGAACCCAGAAAGAAACCCAACCTGTTAGTCGTTCTGAAGCAACTCAAGACCTAACACACACCCGCAACCAGGGCACATGCAATGATTTTTGACATACAAGACAGTATGGGACTCATTCAGAGTCTGGCGGTCTGGAAATAAGGGTGCCGATAGCAACATACCAGCACCCTTTCCGGACCACCAGACTATGAAAATGGGTGCAGTGGCTGGTGCTCTCGGCAGGTATGACCTACCGCGAGCACCGGCCCCTGCAGGCATGGTTTTCACTGAAGCACCAGCACTGTTAGCAACGGTGCCGGTGCTTTCATGTCCCCATTCTGAGAACCCTTTCCGGTTCCAGAAGCACCTCAAGACCTTCCTCTTGGCTTCTTCTTTCTCTCCTCCTCTCCCCTGCTGATGTCCTGGTTGAAACTGAAACTGCACTTGTTACCTGGATACCCTCTGAAATCGGGCCCAGGTCCCATCCCCGCCAGTTGCACACCTGCACTACCTCCCTGGCAACCCTTGCACTCGGGGACTGTCACTGTATCCTTACAGCCCCCTACCAGCACTTGACACCTGATGTCTGCACTTACCATTGCACTTGCCACCAGTGGCTGCACCTTTTTTATTGTCTTTATGTATTGTCTTATTTATTTTACTGCTTCTCCTATGTACTGCACTGCCCCTTCCCCCCACACATTTCCCCTTCCACCCTCACTTGCACTTGCGCGATCTCAATGTCACCTGGCCTAGTAAGATCGTTGTCTCTGTCTTCTCTCTGTACCCCCTCCCTTGCCTCGTCGCACCTTGAAACACTTGTGTATAGGCGCGTTATGAATGCCATAGCATATCATATCATATCCTTCGGGAATGGGGATTTACAGTTTCCGCCGCCTGACACCCCGGCCCGCCCGGGACTTGTAATGTCCCGGTGGCACCGGTATCTCAAGCAGAGGAACGGTGTTACAAGGTTTTCGGCAACCCCCAGGTAGTACAGGCGGGTTACTGCCGACCTTATAATGACGTCCTATGACTTTGTGTAAACCTCTCCCGTGGTAAGGGGTCCACATTTGTGGCTTGCACAGGACATCTGAATTGACACCCTAGGTTACCACCCCCTAGTCCAGTATTGCCGATCCTAAAACTGGCCCAGCTCAACCCCTTCTGTACACACTGTACACACTTGGGGCGAGATCTGTGCATCACATTCTAGAGCATTGGTTTGCCCCAGTAGGTTTTAAAAACAAACAAATTTCACCAAGCGTACTGTGATATGTTCTTCTTGCAACCACCAAAAGGATGCTCTAGCAATACTATCTATTTAAACAAAATCTGTCCTTGTCTACAATTGTCTACGGAGATTGTTCCAAAGATGAACCGTGATGAAAGTTTAGGTATATTGGGGCCTGGTGACAGACGTGAAACAAAGGAGCTGGCTGTTGGACATTGGATCTCTGCCTTGAAGTTCACAGAGCCATCTTGTAAATGATGCAGAGACATATGAGTGGGAGTTAACAGACAGTTTTCAGGTATGTTGTGGTCACATTTGCAGCCCTCTATTACTCTATTCAGTGAACTGAACAATTAGTTATTGCAGGGCCGGCAAATAAGGCATTTCCCAATTACTTTTCTGAAAGGGTCTCTTTGTATTATAAAACAACATGCTATTGTCCAGCAGGCGAACGCTCGCCCGAGGCTACGGGTCCTATCGGACACTGTTCTTTGCTTGAAATTCAATGTCACTCGGCAACGACGTTGGCCATGTTGAACTCTAATTGATGTGGATAATATAAGTCCAAACCTTTCGTTTGGGAAACAATTTACTTTCAGAACTAGAGATATAATATTTTTTTTTCTGTAACAAAAGCGTCTGTACCTGTTTCCTGTTTGGAAACTGCACGCACACCTGTGTTCTCTGCTGTTAGCTAAATAAAGCAGCAATTATGGCTCCATGGAAACAGTTGGACTGGATGGAGACTCAGGTCTTGGGCACCCGCACTGCTACTTAGAGGTGTTATCAAATGTGATAATTGTCGCTATTACAGTAATGTATTTTACATCTTACTTCCTGCAAAGGTGTGCTTTTACACAGTGTATGTGGAAGGCGGTGGTGCATGTAATGCCTGACTTCTGCCCTCCACGCTTATCATGCATGTTTGTGGCTGGGTTAGAAGGTGCACTTGCAAATGGTTGCTGCAGCTCTTTTCCTATCTGGTTGTATTTTGTGAGTGAAACCCTTTGGGTAATTGCAGGTGGCAGTCTTCAGGGGTGCAGCTGAATGTGTGTCAGTCTTGTGCGTAAGGAAGACATGGTATCAACAGTAAGACAGACACAAGGGACCACAGTTCAGAGGTGTGATAAACGCCTATCCAAACCTAATTCTAAAGAAGGGAGCACGCTACGACCATCAAAAAATAAAGAATGCAGTCCTAGAGGATTCTTGTCAACATAAAAGTGCCTACACTAAAAAAAAACGATTGCCAATCCTTACCACTAATTTACAAAATAAGGTGGGGTAATAACACACGAAAGGAGGGGTATTGTTATTCAATATAACATCATAAAGCCAGTACTATTGTCCTGAAGACAGCTACAACTGCAAAGAAAGACACTAGACATAGTGACTTATCGAATGCAATCTGCGGAAACATATGTCAACTATCTAAAAGGCTATAGACATTCTAGCCTTCATGACAGAGACTCTCTGCTACCATCCACCTTGTGATTGTATAATAGCAATATGCACAGAAATTTTCAACTGATGATCTTTCTTGGTATCTTATGTTAGCTCATGGTATCCCAAGGACTGGTTCTCGCTAGGCTGTACTATTGTAACAGCCTCTTTCTAAATCTTCCTGCCTCTACGCCAGGGACGTCATTTAGGGGTCGCCAGAGGTCACAACTGCGACCTCTGAGGTCTCCCTTGCGACCTCTGTGGTCTCCCTTGCGACCTCTAAAAATGCAAGCTCCTGGGCTGTGGCCAGCACCTTGTGGTTCTTTACCTCTTTACTTCTGGAGTGGCTGGCTTTGTTGTTCAGGCCCCTTAAAAAAATAAGAAAAATAAGAACAGGAGTGCCACAAGTTTAACACATTCAGCACTGACCCTAAATAAGAAAGAATAGGAATACCAAATAATGGAATGCTATACAATAACTTCTAGACTCATTAAAGGTTTATTTCTGTCACACTTCAGGGGGTGCGTCACTGATTTAGTCTGTTCTTACATTCAAAACCCTCTGCATTTCCACAAGGCTTTCTCGGGCTGGGTCCAAAATACCTTCAGCTATCCCTCCGCAAATACCTTCCCTCTCAAGCTCTTCTCTCCTCTACCTCTAACTCCCTCAGGGTCAGTCGTTTTTCAAAGAAACATGCCTCCCTACCACTCCAAAACTTGAGGAGAACCATGTCCGGTTCCGGAAGCATCTCAAGACCTTCCTCTTTTCTTCTGCCTTTGCTCCCCCTCTCCCCTGCTGATCTGTTCTCTCTTGGCACTGTGCACCTGGCACAGGTACCTGCTCACCATGCCACCCTCCTGCACTGCCTACGGCCACCCCTTGCATTGGTGTCTGTATCTGTACCCATGCAGCCCCCACTTTTTCCTCCTGCACTTATCAGACCTACCCTGTCTGCTGCCTCAAAACTAGCACTTGCCAATTGCTGGCAGCACTGCCACTGTTTGCTGCCTTTATTATTTATTTATTTATGTATTTATTATTTTTTATCTGTTTCTCCTTTGCTTCGCACTTTCCACTTCTCCCCCTTCCATGCACTTGCGCATTCTCAATGTCATTGGACCTAGTAAGATTGTTGTTTTGTTCTCCCCTGTTCCCCTCCCTTGCTTTTTCGCGCTCTGAAACAGTTGTGTACGAGCGCGATAGAAATAAAATATCAATATCAATCAATATCCTGCTGGTACCTCATCGTTCTAAAAGAGATGACCCAATTCCTATACTTTTGCTTCCTTTTTTTAATTTGGGCGTTTGATGATCTTGTCACATCTTGCCTTAAGGTCTTAAGGTGAGCTCTCAATGCTTTCCTTTGTTCGACCAGAGCATTCCTATAGCAATGCTTAGGCCGAAAATCTGGCTTTCAGTGCCCCCCCCACCATCTCTCCATATTGTAGCAAGATGGTGGCACATTCCAACCCTGGTCTATCCCCATCCAATATCCCAATGTACTCGGTCAAAATAGAGTCTACGTCATAGCTTTTATTCTCAATCTGTTCCTCCCCTAGCTAATGTGAAGGGAACCCAGGTTGGCCATATCGAGTAGGCTCTTCCAGCTCTTCCATGTTATTTTTAAGAGGGAATGATCACGATTTACCATTGGGAGAACTGTGAAATACTCTACTCAAGGCAACAACTTTCGTGAAAGAAAGAAATAGTCCAAGGTGGTCTTTGTTTGTCCTCAACCCCGAAGTTGGTTTCTCTGGCACATCACCTTTAGTCTGTCCAATCAACATGTAACATTCAAATGGATTGTGTCCTCCCACGTATTCCTCATCTTATGATAATATATCTCTCCAGCTTTGCTGATTCAGATTTCTTTTTTCGACAGAGGGCACTGTATGCAGTGTCATCGGGTCTATGTCCCTCGAGGGCCTCTGTCGACCGCTGGCGTCCCCATCAGCATAAATAGCGCATGCAGTGCATGTTGGCTTCAGTTCCGTTTTTTCAAGCTTACGCTTTGAGTAATTACAGCACGCTTCAGTTTTTCATGTGAAAAATGTCTTCTTCATCTACTCATTCAACACGAAAGTCGGGTTTTAAAAAAATGGCATGACTCAGATCGAAATTTTCTATCACAGATCCTCACCGTGTCTGCCTGTGATGTCTAGGCTTCGGGCACCGAACCAATGACTATGGGTCCTGTCAGGCCATGACAGAGAAAGATCACAGAGAGCGTAGAGGTAAACTGTCGGTGGGGAGGTTAGCTTTGAAGTCTTCTTCAAAGTGGGCGAAAAAGTCTGTTGAGTCCAGAGACTCTTCCTGGGGTAGAAAATCAAAGAGGTCCCGATCGAGGAGTCGATCATGGCAATCTTTTCTTCTTCCTCAAAGAAGCCGAACAAGACACGCCATTGGTCTCCTTCATCCTCAAGTGTTTCATTTTCGAGAATGCGATCTTGACCCCCTCAAAAGAAATGCACAAGAGCCATGTCCCAGTCGCTCTGAAGGACGACAAAGGGAAGTCGAAGACTACAACTTTGAAGCCATGCTCAAAGCTGGCGTTGCATCAAGAAAGTTCTCGACCCAATGAGAAGTCATCGAGAGTGTCGATGATTTGAGAGCCTACTTTGGTTCCGACAAAAAAGCATAAAGCGTTGAAGACATCAATGACTTTGTCGACTCCGTCAGAGTCAGACCTGTCAACGCCAAAGTTGAAGTCAACACAGAGTAAGGCAGCGCCATTTTCTAATCAGTCTTCGACTTCGTCGTCGATGACTAATTCGACTTTGTCAAAGCCTTTCAGCACACAGGACAAGGTTAACAGACCTGTCCATAAAAAATACAATTTTAAATCTATGGGCCTCATTATGAGGTTGCTAGTCCGGTAACAACGTTACCGGTAAGCTTGCCGGTACCGTTGTTACCGGACCAGCAAACTATGGAGTTCTGCTCGAGGGTGCCTTTTCGCCCACCTGGTCTGACCTGGAGGGTGGACCGGCACCCGCGAGCAGACCATGTTGAATGCACCGGCACCATTCCTCTATGGTGCCAGTGAATCCGGCCTCCCCATTCCCATTGAGTCCAATAGGACTCAATGGGAATGGGGATTCATTTTTTCCGGCGCCCGGGAATGGGCAATTACCGGGTTTGCTGGGGCTGTAATTCCCCAGTAATTGCCCATTTACGGGCGCTGGGAAAAAAATGACTCTGGAGGCAGCCAATCCAGTTTTACCGGCCTGGCTACCGCTGGAGTCATAATGAGGCCCTATGTCTGCAATTTATGAGGAGGAACAACCCTCTTATGATTATTCCCATCCTTTTGGTTTGCAGTTTGGTATCCCCAATGTGCCAGAAGAACTTATTTGTGATGAATCAAAAATAAGACATTTGTATGACAATCTCCAGTCGGCTAGAGGTTTTAATACCTCGCCTGAAGTGGAATTTGGCAGGCCTGACCCCTCTGAGCACAGAGATTCGTCCCATAGAAAGCTCATGAGTAAAGTCACTGAGTTTATGGGATGGACCAGGACTTCTCCATCATACAAACAAGATGACATCTTGGACCAGGGTCCTCAGAAGGACCCAATTTTACCATTCAACATGGTCCTGCAGAGAAAGGTCACTGCTAATTGGGAGACCCCGGAAGCTGGGCCTGCGTTTAACAAAAACTTTCCAGCAGTGACCCAGAATACCTGACCAAGCATCCCACTCCTGAAAGCTTGGTAGTTCAGGCAGCTACATCAACAAGTCAATTGGCTTATCTATCCATCCCCCCTGACAGCGATGACAAGATGGTGGATGCCTGGGCACATAAAGTTTTCATGCCAGGCAGTATGGCCTTAAAATCTACTAATGTGACTTGCACTCTATCCAGATTCACGTTTACCCTGCGGGACTCTGTTGCCATGGCGGCTGGTCACATCCCGGCAGGCCGAAGAAAGAGACAGCTTCCTGGAAATCATTAAAGATGGTAAGGAGGCAATGGGTGAATGTCTCCACTCAGGTTTGAATACTTCTGACAGCATCAGCAGATCCATGGCTGCTCGCACAGTACTACGCAGATTTGCGTGGTTGAGGAAGTTGGGTTTGCACCATACATGCAGACTAGACTGCTTAACATGCCCTTTGATGGCTCGAGGTTGTTTGTCAGCAAGGCGGATGACAGTTTGGAAAAGCTGCAGACCTCGAAGGCGGCAGCTAAATCCCTTAGCGCCACCATTAGACAACCTCCACAACCCTATTCAGGCTCATCTCCCTGGAGGGGTAAGTCCTTTTGTTTCTATTCCTCAATTGGAAGAGGAAGAGGACAAGCCAGACAAAGGGGCCAAAGAAGATTCCCTCTTGGTAGACGAGGAAGAGGTGCTAAATCAGCCCAGCAGTGGCAACCTTACCCTCAGGCGCTGCTGCAGCCACCTCTTAGCCACTCTGAGGCCTTGACACACAAGACCCTGCTGAGAGGCAGAATTTCTCAATATCTGAACGAATGGCGGGCATTACATCAGATGCATGGGCACTGTAAATGGTAGGCCACGGTTACTGCCTTCCTTTTCAAAAAAGGCCTCAAGATCATCCACTGGGATACAACTCTGTCAAAACACCAGATCCGCTCCTTGTGCAGGAAATTCTAACCCTTCTACAGAAAGGTGCAATAGAACAATAGGATTGAGACCCATCTTGGAGTTAAGAAACTTCAACAAGTTACTCAGGAGGACAAGATCAAGATGGTTACCCTTTCTCAGATCCTTCAGGCTCTCCAACTTCAGGACTGGTTGGTGTAATTGGACCTTCAGGATGCTTACTTTAATGTGCCAATCTATCTCAAGCACAGAAGGTACCTGAGGTTTGCGGTTAGCGGTTCTCATGATCAGTTTCGAGTACTGCCATTTGGGCTGACCTCCGCCCAAAGGTTTTCACCATGTTGTTGGTGGTAGAGGTAGCGAGTCTCAGTAGAGGGGGGATTCACGTCTACCCCAACCTCGACGAGTGGCTGATCAAGGCTTGTTCACCAGAACAAGCCCAAGGACATCTCAGTATCATCTGCCAATCCCTCCACAGACTGGAATTCTCCCTCAATTACAAGAAGTCCCATATGATACCTTCCAAAAAACTCCAGTTCATTGGAGCAATCCTGGATACTTTCTCGAGGAAAGCCTCGTCTCCCGAGGTGAGAGCTCAACACATTCTGCAGATGGTGACAAAATTCTAGAATGCCCAGCATGTTCCGGCCTTTGATTTTCTGAGGTTGCTCGGTCTTATGGCATCCTGGTGCCAGAGGCCCACTTGAGAATGAGATCCCTTCAATGGGTTCTCAGGACACAGTGGTCCCAATTCTCTGGCAAAATGTTGGACCAACTGCAAGTTCCGAGCAGAGTTGCTCAGGACCTTCTGTGGTGGGCTTGCAAAGACAATATTCAAAAGGGAGAATCTTTTTGGCAGCCATGGCCGGAGATAACGGTAGTAACGGACGCCTCACTAGTGGGGATCCCACACCAACAAACTGACAATCAGCAGTCGTTGGTCCCCATCGGAGTCCAAACTACATGTCAACCTTTTGGAGTTAGGGTAATCAGACTAGCGCTGAAGGCCTTCCTGCCCTCTGTTCAGGGAAAGAATGTCCTGATAATGACAGACAAGCCAGTGGCCATGTACTGCCTCAGCAAGAAAGTAGGTGTAGGGTCACTACCACTGTGCAGAGAGGCAATGCAGCTCTGGTTCTGGGCAATACAAGAAGGAATCTCTCTGTTGGCAGTTCACCTAGCCGGAGAGTAGAACTCGGCAGCAGACTCTCTGAGCAGGCAGAGCACAGTCTCTCACGAGTGGGAACTAGCTAAGGAAGTCCTGCAAGAGATCTTCACCCTTTGGGGAACCCCTCAAGTAAATCTGCTCACGACCTGTCTCAACCAGTAGTGCGAACAGTACTGTTCAGGGAATTTTACCCAAGAGGAGCTCTAGGAGACGCGTTTGTGGTTTACTGGGAATTTCCACTCCTGTATGCGTTTCCTCCAGTTCATGTCATCCCTCATGTGATCAGGAGGTTGAGAAAGTTTGGGAAACACGTGATCCTACTTGCCCCGGATTGGGCCAGAAGGATGTGGTACCTGGACCTTCTGTACATGTCCATCTGCCCTCCAATACGTCTTCCACAAAGAGAGGATCTTTTCTTGCAAGACGAAGGTCAAGTTCTCCATCCAGAGGTCAGGACACTCAGCCTTCATGCATGGTTTCTGAAAGGCTGAGATACAAGGATTGGGACCTCCAGGATGATGCAATGGAGACTTTGCTTTCGGCCAGAAGGCCAGCAACTAAACCTTTGTACTGTTGCTGTTGGATTAAGTTCAGCAACTGGATCAAGGATAAGAATGTAGATCCATTTAAATGTGACACCCTCATGGTGCTCTCTTTTCTGTTACACTTAGCCAATCTGGGGCTCCAGATTGGAACCATTAGGGCTACCTAGCAGCGCTTTCCATTTCCAAGCTGTCCTCAGAAGAGGATCCTTATTTTAAGATCCCTTTAATTGTACAATTTTGAAAGGACTTACTAATGTATACCCTCCAGTTCCATTCAATGTACCTGTTTGGGTCCTACATCTTGTATTAACGTTTTGACATGCATCCCATTTGAGCCTTTACATTCATGCCCTTTAAGGCTCTTGACATTAAAATCTGTTTTGCTTATCACAATAACCATCAGCCCGCAGGGAAAGCGAGTTGCAGGCTCTTTCTTGCAAGCCTCCGCATACCACTTTCCATAAAGATAAGTCATTCTTTGGGTAAAACCTTCTTTTTTACCAAAGGTAGTCTCCGATTTCCATTTGTCACAAAATATAACCTTGCCAACATTCTATCCACCTCCTCATTCAGGCAAAGAAAAGGAGAGACTTCATAGACTAGACCCAAAATGTGCTCTATGTTTCTATATTTCAAGAATGGCTAAATTTCGCCAGGTTCATCAACTTTCTATTGCATATACTGGTCCAAAATTGGGCCTGTAGGTCACCAAACAAACAATATCCAGATGGATTTTCCGGGCTATTGGCAAATGCTATAGACTAACAGATAAGGACCCGCCAGAAGACCTAAGGGTTAATTCTACATGGGGCATGGCAACCTCTGCCGCTCTTCAAAAAGGTGCCCCAATAAATTAGATTTGTTCAGCGGCCACTTGGTCGTCTATCCATATATTTGTTTAACATTACTGCCTGGATTCTTCCTCCAGTCAGGGAGGACTCTTTGCAAAAGCCATCCTCCATTTGGTCCATGATTAAATTTAAATTAATTGATATGCCCACCTCCAAACTGTTACTGCTTTGGGAGTCTATCATAAGATGAGGAATACATGGGAGGACACAATCCATTGGAAGAACAAGTTAGTTACCCCTGGTAATGTTCTTTCGATTGGATGATCCTCCCACGTATTCCTCATTGCCCCTCCCAGCCTACCCCACCATACAATTTACGTGTTATTACACTCTATGCTTTCTGAGAGCCTACGGTCTTGGGTACGCCTGGTAATTCCTCTGCAAATGTCATGATCACTGCTTCCAAGGAGCCAGGACCAGCCCAACGTCCTTGGAAGCAGGCCCCTAACCCTGATCCTAGGCACCAGCCGGTCCCCACAGGGACCTTTTGGACCTTGTCCTGGCGCCGGTGGCACCAGGCTCATCAGAAGCATCGGTCCGGGCACTGGAAGCGCCGGGCTCATCATTGGTGTAAAGGTGCTTGGGTGGACTTACCTGCGGCAGACCATGCTGCTTATTTACCAGACTCTTAGAAGTCCTCGGTGAACTGGGACTACTTTCTTACCTGGGTGGGGCAGCTCCACTCCCTGGATTCAGCACTGAACTCTTCTGGAAGCAGGAACTCTTTTCTTACCCAGGCGGGGCCGTGGAAGGAGATGCCTCATCACTCCAAGGCTATTTAAACCACACCCGATTGATGAAACGTGCTTCGCGTTATTCTGCATCTGCAGCAGAACGCTCACCGAGTCAGTTCCAGCCTTTCTTCCTTGGATCCTGAACCTGCAAGAATTATACTTACCATTCCGGCACCTGATCAACATCAGCACCTGCAAAAGACCAGAAACAACAGGTTAGCAGAACAAACTTTAAAACGCAGCGCTTACTTACCTGATCCATCGGCAGCTGCTGTGTCTCACGCTGCATCTTCACCTGCAAAGATAAACAGCATTATTCTACTTACCGGCACGCTGTGCATTCCGGATTCTTCCTGCAGTATCTTCACCTGCAAAGATAAACAGCATTATTCTACTTACCGGCACGCTGTGCATTCCGGATTCTTCACGCAGCATCTTCACCTGCAAAGACAACAGCAGTGTTACACTTACCGGCACGCGGCGAACTCCGGATTTCTTCATTCTGCATCGCCGCCTGCAAAGACAAAGAAAGAGACAGTAAGAGCGCTTGCCATACTTACACAATTCCAGGCGCATCACTGCCACGCACAAAAAGCCTATAAAGACTAAAGGTGTCCAGAAACCTACCGGTCGTGCAGACAATGATGGTACCCATCCTCTGAAGTCAAGAGGCCAACGTTTCACCAGTGAAGGAACTGGCAACGGCACCCTGCACTAGACGCAGATCGAGAGCCCAGCATTCACCTATCTAAGGTGAGCACGTTGACCTGGGAGGGGGGCTCAACAGACAAGCTGGGAAGAGATAGGGACATTCAACAACCCAGACCTTTAATCCCCATATTATTTCACCTGCAGAAACCTCACCCTTCGAGTTCGACACACAGTGCAGAGAGGTTCGACCCCAGAAGCCCACCGGATCCTGCACATTACGTTTCGTGTTACAGACACCTTCCTGCCAAGACCTGTGCCTCCGTGGGAATCAGGTGAGCGTTACAGAACGCGAAGCCGACCACAAAACTCCTACCCAGGCACAATGGAAACCTCAGATACTGATCAGCTAGCCCAGTTGCTTGGGGAATTAAGAGCAGAAGTACATGCAGCTCGCCAGGAAACGAGCTCTGTAAGAAGAGAACTGATAATTTCTAAGGAGCGAACAGAGGACCTTGCTAGGCAGTTGTTACAAACGCAGGCGGGACAGACACCTTTGCCTGTCCCAGGAGGGAGTTATCCTTCTGCATCAGCGTCAAATCCAGTGCAAATCAATCTGCCCAGTAATGTGCCCTTGGCTCTGCCCGAACGCTTTGCTGGTGATCCAAAGAAATTCGCAGTGTTCATCAACCAGTGCCGCCTGCACTTCTTATGTCGACCAGCTGCATTCCCAACAGATCAGGCCAAGGTGGCTTTCGTGCTTTCTTATCTCAGTGGCAGCGCTGCAGATTGGTCGATCCCTTTAGTCACCCAGGATGATCCGGTTTTACACGATTTTCAAGGCTTCCAGTCCAGCATGGAGAAACTGTTCGCAAGACATGCACAAGGCCAGGCCTTGGACAATGAACTTCTCTCATTCCGACAGGGCAACCAAGACCTTTTGACTTATATAGCCTCTTTCAATAGACTCATAGTAGAAATACAATGGCCCGAGGACAAGAGAGTAACACTTTTCTACAGAGGCCTGCGTGGAGAGCTCAAGGATGTGCTAGCGCAAGTTGTGAATCCTCCACAAGAATGTTCAGACTATATTGACTTAGTTGTCCAACTGGACCATAGACTACAGAACAGGAAGGCAGATCGTTCCAGATTTGATACCCGAGTTTTTTCTAAACCACCGACCTCGAATAAGGGAGCTGACACTGTGGAACCCATGCAAATAGGGGGCATGAGAGGACCGTTAACCCAGAAAGAGCGGGAAAGAAGAAGGCAGCTGCAATTATGCCTCTATTGCGGTAATTCAGGACACTTTCTTCGGGACTGTCCCGTGAAACCAGCTAAGAAGACTGTAGGAGCCGCGGATACCTGTACCACAAATTCTGAGCAGGGAAACGACCTCGCCCGACAAGAGTAGAGGTCCACTTGCCGAGCGTTAAGATCTGTCCCGTGACCTCGCATTTCGTGATACCCATGGTCCTCATTAGTCCTGAACGTCCGGATCGTTTGCATGCAATTGAAGCTTACATTGACAGCGGAGCAATTGGTAACTATGTGGACCGTGAAATGGTATCCAGGATGAATCTACCCCTTGTACCTAAGGCAGTAAAAGACGTCATCACTACTGTGGATGGCACGGAGATAGCCTCCGGACCAGGAACGCATGCCACCCAAGAAGTGACGCTGTTGAGTCACAATGGACACCGGGAGAGAATTGTGTTCGATGTAATCAAGGCCCCTCAGTTCCAGATCATTCTGGGAATCCCTTGGTTAGAGAAGCACAATCCTCAGATTGATTGGCGAGCAAAGACGGTTCAGTTTCCAGAGTGTTCTACCACTTGTTATCCTCGACCTGATGTTTCACTGGCGGCGATCTCTTCTGAGGAGATTCTCAAATTACCTCCCGAATACCAGGAGTTCCAAGACGTCTTCCAGAAGGATCAAGCTAACACGCTACCTCCTCATAGGTCTTACGACTGTCAAATAGATCAGATACCTGGAACAACTCCTCCTTGCAGCAGGATCTATGCCCTCACCGAGCCAGAGAACCTTCACCTCAGACAGTACCTGGACCAATACCTAGCTAACGGGTTTATCCGTCCTTCAAAATCTCCAGCTTCATCGGCTTTGTTCTTCGTTCCGAAAAAGGAAGGAGACCTTAGGACTTGCATAGATTACCGCGCCCTGAATCAGATCACTGTTAAAAACAGATACCCGTTACCTTTGATCCCTGAACTCCTGGACCAAGTCAAAGATGCATGTATATACACAAAGCTGGATCTCAGAGGAGCCTACCACTTGGTACGGATAAAAGAGGGCGATGAATGGAAAACGGCCTTCCGCACCAAGTACGGGCTATTCGAATATCAAGTGATGCCCTTTGGACTGTGTAATGCTCCTGCTGCTTTCCAATATTTTATGAACGATGTCCTTAGAGAACTCATTGACGTGTGTGTAGTTGTCTACATTGACGACATCCTCGTCTATTCATCATCTAACGAAGAACATCAGAGACACGTTAAGAAGGTTCTCGAGAGATTGCGTCAACATAGTCTTTTTGCTAAACTTGAGAAATGCGTTTTCAACACAACGGAAGTCGAGTTCCTGGGATTCATATTGTCACCTAACGGAGTCCATATGGATTCAAAGAAAGTTGATGCAATTATCAAGTGGCCATCACCAACCTCGGTAAAGGGAGTTCAAAGCATGTTAGGATTCGCTAACTTTTACCGCAGATTCATTCCTGAATTTTCTCGGATAGTCCAGCCCATCACCGCTCTGTTGAAAAAGAACAAACGTTATGAGTAGTCTTCTGAAGCGGAACAAGCTTTTCAAGACTTAAAAGCTAAATTCATTTCTGCACCTGTTTTAAAACATCCTCGCCCAGAACTTCCTTACATCATGGAAACGGATGCTTCTAGTCTTGCTATGGGAGCTGTGTTATCACAAAGAGATTCGGTCACAAACCAACTACATCCGGTTGCCTTTTGGTCCCGCAAGTTTTCGCCTCCGGAGATCAACTATTCAATTACAGACAAGGAACTTTTGGCCATCAGATCAGCCTTTAAAGCCTGGCAGCATTATCTTCTAGGAGCCAGACACACAGTCACCGTAATGACTGACCACCACAATTTACAATATCTAAAGACAGCCAAAGCTCAGTCTTCCAGACAGATTCGCTGGGCTCTGTTCCTAGCAGAATTTGACTTTAAAATTACTTATCGACCAGGTAGTAAAAACGGAAAAGCGGATGCCCTCTCCCGGATGGGAGTAGATGAACATTTGATCAATCCAGATCCAATACCCATAATCCCAGAACAAAGGATTTTGGGTTTGGTCAGCACTCAATCTTTTGAAGACATCAAGACCACGGTGAAATCACTCCTAACTCCAACCGATTTGCAGGACTGGCAATTAAAGGGAAAAGAATTCTCAGTAGATCAAGACCTACCATATTTCCGAGGACGATTGCACTTGCCCTGAGAGAAACTACAAAAACAAGTAATCTCCGGTTATCATGATTCTCTAATGGAGGGGCACCCTGGCATTACCAAAACCATGGAAAAGATTAAAAGACATTTCTGGTGGCCTTCATGGAAAAGGGATATTAGAGACTTTGTCATCTCCTGCGGTGTGTGTGCCCTTAATAAAAGTCAAAAGCAAAGACCAGCCGGCCTATTACAGCCACTTGACATCCCTCCCTGTCCATGGCATACCCTGTCCATGGACTTTATCACGGACTTACCTCCATGCTTGGGATATACTACCATCTTAGTAGTCGTGGATCTATTCTCAAAAATGGCTCACTTCATACCCTTGAAGGGTCTGCCTTCAGCCTCAGTATTGGCCCGGGAATTCTTGGCAAACATCGTTCGCTTACACGGTTTTCCTTCGGTTTTAGTCTCCGATAGGGGAAGTCAATTCATCTCCCACTTCTGGCGCAGTTGCTGTCGTCTAGCCCAAGTTGATGTAAGACTTTCGACCAGTCACCATCCCCAAACTGACGGACAAACCGAAAGGACAAACCAGACACTAGAACAATATCTACGCTGCATGCTCCAACAAACAGAAAATCCCTGGAAGGACATTCTTTGGATCGCGGAATACGCTTATAACAATTCGACTCATTCTGGAACCGGGAAGACTCCTTTTTTCCTATTATATGGACACCATCCTAGAACCTCCAACCTGGATCCTCCCCAAGAAATTGAAGCACCTGCCGTGGATCACTTGCATTCGGAAATCACCTGTGCTTTTAAGGAGGCCACGGCCCATCTGCAAAGAGCTAAAGCTCAATTCAAAAAGGCAGCCGATCGGCACCGTAAAGAGGCCCCTCACTACGCTGTAGGAGATCAAGTCTGGTTATCCACTAAGCACCTGCCTTTAAAAGGACCCCGCACTTTCATCCCGAGATACCTTGGGCCCTACCTCATATCTGCCATAATTAATCCGGTGGCTGTCAAATTGGAATTACCTACGCATATGAAAATACATCCAGTATTCCATGTCTCCTTATTAAAACCAGTACAACCAGAAACCCGATTGACTGAACTCCCAGAACCCGTTTTGGTAGACGGAGAACTCAAATTCGAAGTAAAGAACATCCTAGACTCCAAAATTTCCAGGTCTAAATTATACTATCTGGTTGATTGGAAAGGATACGGTCCTCAGGAAAGGTCTTGGGAACCCTCAGAACATGTCCACGCACCTCGTCTGGTCAAGAGATTCCATCTGAATCACCCCGACAAGCCAAAGCCCCCGGGAAAGACACACTTAGGAGGGGCCTTGAGGGGGGATATTGTCATGATCACTGCTTCCAAGGAGCCAGGACCAGCCCAACGTCCTTGGAAGCAGGCCCCTAACCCTGATCCTAGGCACCAGCCGGTCCCCACAGGGACCTTTTGGACCTTATCCTGGCGCCGGTGGCACCAGGCTCATCAGAAGCATCGGTCCCGGCACTGGAAGCGCCGGGCTCATCATTGGTGTAAAGGTGCTTGGGTGGACTTACCTGCGGCAGACCATGCTGCTTATTTACTAGACTCTTAGAAGTCCTCGGTGAACTGGGACTACTTTCTTACCTGGGTGGGGCAGCTCCACTCCCTAGATTCAGCACTGAACTCTTCTGGAAGCAGGAACTCTTTTCTTACCCAGGCGGGGCCGTGGAAGGAGACGCCTCATCACTCCAAGGCTATTTAAACCACACCCGATTGATGAAACATGCTTCGCGTTATTCTGCATCTGCAGCAGAACGCTCACCGAGTCTGTTCCAGCCTTTCTTCCTTGGATCCTGAACCTGCAAGAATTATACTTACCATTCCGGCACCCGATCAACATCAGCACCTGCAAAAGACCAGAAACAACAGGTTAGCAGAACGAACTTTAAAACGCAGCGCTTACTTACCTGATCCATCGGCAGCTGCCGTGTCTCACACTGCATCTTCACCTGCAAAGATAAACAGCATTATTCTACTTACCGGCACGCTGTGCATTCCGGATTCTTCACGCAGCATCTTCACCTGCAAAGATAAACAGCATTATTCTACTTACCGGCACGCTGTGCATTCCGGATTCTTCACGCAGCATCTTCACCTGCAAAGACAACAGCAGTGTTACACTTACCAGCACGCGGCGAACTCCGGATTTCTTCATTCTGCATCGCCGCCTGCAAAGACAAAGAAAGAGACAGTAAGAGCGCTTGCCATACTTACACAATTCCAGGCGCATCACTGCCACGCACAAAAAGCCTACAAAGACTAAAGGTGTCCAGAAACTTACCGGTTGTGCAGACAATGACGGTACCCATCCTCTGAAGTCAAGAGGCCAACGTTTCACCAGTGAAGGAACTGGCAACGGCACCCTGCACTAGACGCAGATGGAGAGCCCAGCATTCGCCTATCTAAGGTGAGCACGTTGACCTGGGAGGGGGGCTCAACAGACAAGCTGGGAAGAGAGAGAGATAGGGACATTCAACAACCCAGACCTTTAATCCCCATATTATTTCACCTGCAGAAACCTCACCCTTCGAGTTCGACACACAGTGCGGAGAGGTTCGACCCCAGAAGCCCACCGGATCCTGCACATCACGTTTCGTGTTACAGACACCTTCCTGCCAAGACCTGTGCCTCTGTGGGAATCAGGTGAGCGTTACAGCAAAGGGGAAAGAAAAACAGAACTGGAGCCAACAGGCGCTATTCATGCTGATGATGACATCTGCTGTTGACGGAGGCCCTCGAGGGACATCAACGCAACAACACTGCATACAGAGCCCTCTGTCGAAAATACATTTCTGAAGCAGCAAAGCTGGAGAGATATATTATCATAAGATGAGGGATACGTGGGAGGAACATCCAATCGAAAGAACGTTACTGAGGTTAAGTAACTTGTTCTTCTCTTTCAATCAGTTCACATGCCCATAAGATTGCTCTCTCTTGAACTGAACTGGTGGTGGATTTAAGTAGAGATGAATCAGGGCATCTGATATTTAGATCCTCACAGATAATAAAATGGGGATCAGTTAGCTCTATAGCACAATCCTCCATTAATTCTTGAACAGAGTCAATAAAGGAGGTTGAATCTATCATGGCCGGGTTCCAATATTAGTTAACAAAACAATAGCCTTGGATTCCTCAAATGCATACCTTTCCTGCCTCAAAATCAACATTTGGATGAATGGGTTTGGATTTCTAGATTCAGACACCAAAAGGCCTTGCCCGTTTTTAACCAGGGTTAACAAGCCTACACAGGATCTTCCCCTAACGCCTTTCGACATTGCTTTCAATTACACAGAGAAACCATCACACACAGGAGGAGAATTTAGCCAAGTTTCCTGCAAACATAAAATATCACAGGAAGACAAGTATAATTTGGTGTCATTGAACAGATGTTGAAATCACCTAGTGTTCCAACAGGCCACAGCTCCAAAAATTAAAGCTGGCTTTGCCTCAATCTAAGCATTGGTAGGAGCCATTATAGCCCCTGCTAACCAAGACCAGTCTTCTTCCACTCAAGAGAGCAGGACTTTCCTGCTCTTCAATCACTCTTCTGTCAACATCCCTTCCACAGGAGAAAGTCACTCTCAAAAGATCTTTCCTTGGCCCTTGGAGGCCACTTGGCTTAACACCACGAGGGAGAGGTTGAGAAATGGGATATGAGGAACTTTGGCTAGAATGTAATTGACTCTTGCCTTTGGGTAGTTGAGATTTAGATTTAAGGTAAGCCACGGGTGATATGTTGCATTCCTTTAACTCGAAGTCTAATGGCAATAACGCCTCAGTTGCATTCAGAAGAGTAGCTTTTACTAAAGGTGATCTTAGGAGGAAGGATCACCCAATTTGTTTGTGATTCTTTTACAAATTCTACCACCTTAATAACTTCTGAGCCTATTTGGCGTAGGTTAGGGACGTGATGTAGTAGTTGCACCACATTTCTCTGATTCAATATCAGCGTGTTGTCCGCAGACAGGCCTCTCCATAGACAACTTTATGATGTTTGGTGATTCCTGATTTTTTACAGAGGAGGAAGCTGTGTTGATGATCTTAGATGTATGTTCGAGAGCAGTAGCTTTATATTTCCTATAAGCCACCTCACGTTTTTGCAATAAAGTTTGAAAAGAAGATGAGGTCGACTCACTGCCCACCTTGTTGTTAAATTTAGGTGCTAATGCGGGTGAGTTCTCATGTTTAAGACTTGGAGGTTCTGTGATTTCAACCACGGCCTGCAGAATTTTTGAGGGCTCGTCATCTTCATATGATTATGTGGAGAGGTCCACAAAATTGTCACTTTTGTCCTCATTAGCCAGTGTATTCACTCCATTGGTCTCTACCACAGGGACTATGAGTTCAGAGTGTCTTTCATCATCCTCTAGGGTATATTTTTTTGTTTTTACTTGGAAGCTTTGAGTGACAAAGCCTCTCTCGTTGTGAGTGGCTAGGCACAGATATTTCAACAGTAGACAGAATTTTAGACTGCACAGAAACACTCTTGAGCCGATAGATTTCCCCTTTTTACCCTCTGCATATTTTTTGTTTTCTTTTTATTTGTGGGATTTTCCTCCTAATTGTTCAATGTGCCCGTAACCTTCTGTGTTGTTTTTTGCTTATCAAATATAGAGAAGAGCCTTTTTGGCGCTTACCGGACGTTATTTACAGAGGGCACCTGTGCCCGTGCTTCCACTACTGGAATTTCTTCTTAGCCACAGTGTTTGGTGTTTGTGTATTGGTTGTTCTTGATCTTCCAATCTTCGATTTGTAAAAACAGTATTGTCACTTATGGCTTGATAGCTTGCCATGGTCTCCAAAGCCGACATTTCCCGCTGTGATAGAGGCAGTGAAGTATGTACCAGTGGCCACAGTTAAAACCGTCTTCCTCTACTACCCTGTCCTTATGTTGGAAGTTGGAGGAGTTTTTGTTTTTCTCTTGATGCACACCAGTCTTGGCATTGGTGCTATGAGATCTTCTTTATTTGTGGATTGTAGCCATTTTAGGTAAGTCAAAAATAGCTTCCATCATTAACGCTTAGGTTTTGTCTGCCAGTTCGCCTCTTGCTATACCACAGAGTCTATTTTGCCACTGTGCAGAAGTTTCCGTTTCCTGGTCCAACATGGATTTTATATCTGACGTAAATGACTCCTAAAAAATCAATTTGGAATGCACCGTGGAAAGTAAGGTTGTCTGATCTTTGAAATTATCATTCAGCGCCTCATACATTTTCAGAAATGGTGCAAAGGATATAGTACGAGCCGACATGATGTTATTTTTGAGTTGGAAGGCTGCTGCCATCGAAAGGTGGGCAGGGTGAATTGCTGACGATGAAGGGGATAGAGAGCTATTACTGTTTGTAGAGTCTGAAGTGTTTTGAGTATTTCGGTTCTCACGAGTAGAATTACCTAGAAGTTGTTCAGCTGCCAAATTAGATTCACATCATTTACTCCTAATACAGGTTGTGGAGAGAAAACGAAATGGTTCATTGCCTGCCTAGGGTGCAATGACCAATTTGTAATAGGATATGACTGTAAGGGGGGTGACCCTGAAGAGTTTTGATCCATTTGAGTCTGAATTTCCACGATATCACAGGAGAGTCTTGCCACCAGTAGTGTAGTCGAAGGGTCTTTAGTTTTTCCCAAGGAAGGTTTTGCCCCAAGTCGGGTGGGATCCCCCTGCCCCTATGTTCAATTGAGCACTGTAAATCTTCAAGGGGGGCCCCAGGAGTGCTCTCATAGCTGACAGAGATCGACCCAGCTAAGCAAGAAGCCCCTCCACCTCCCCTAAAGTCTGCTTGCAGCCATTACCACAAGTAAATTACTCACACAACCAAACACAGTATACCCGTCTAGTAATCCGACATTTGTTACAGCCAAATCATTAAGCATTGTGGGATGTGCAGATAAAGCCTGTATCGGTAGCGACACCTGTGTTATGTCAGTATCCTCTTGAAAAGTAGAATAATTCAGGCACATCCCTCTTTAGGCTGTCTGGAGACATTAATCATGCAGTTTTTGTTGGTGCCGAGGGCGGCGACCTTCCATCTCCATCGGCATCATGTATCAAGAAACAACCACGCAGATAGAGTAAGCAAGCAAGCAGGAAAGCTTACCTCAGCATGACCGAAGCGAGACTGGAATCATTCACTGTACTCACGCGTCGGCACTATGCACCCGGGCCCAGCTATGTAGGGTGTGAGAAACTCGAAGGTGTATTCCTATCTAGTCCCCACTGATCTGCCATCCAGGTGGCCAGAACACGGCCATTGCTTTTGGATCCAGTTCCTGGGGGCGGACCAATGCAGGAGGATCACCTGAATGGGAGGCCCTGGGGGATTGGGACATCGATGGGTGAGACACAGTATCCCCCTTCTTTAAACACCTTTTCCCCATCTTACCATGCAGGATATTCCAATAACTGCCCCCCTCCCTTCTGACACAAACACTTTCGCACAACACGAAAGACAAAGGACAAACACCAGGGCCGTTTACCTGACATGTCCCAAGACAAGGGTCAGGCAAAGTCAGGCAATTGACCGCAATCACACACTCCTGACAGCCCTTTCCCTTCCCCACAGGGATAAAAGGTGGAGCACGACAGCACCCTACGAGAAAGGCAAACCACACGACGTAAGAGCTAACTCAGCACATCAGTACAAGAGGAGGTGAAAGACAGCGCAAGTTTAGAGAATAACAAGGGGAGAATTGACCTTGCCCTTATCGACAGAGACCTGTGAAGCCTCAAGAGAAGGAATTGTAAAACCGCAAACAATAGCCAGCATGTGTTGCAGCAGATGTCAAAGGTACCCGGGCGCCTTCTCCGCTGACAGACAAGCCGGGAGAGATGTATGGCCTAATGGTACCAGCCTTGACTCTACAGACAAGAAAGCAAAGCAGTTCATCACAGCAGGTAAGAAAAGGGGAAATCCGATAAAGAAACCGAACTGTGTTGAACGAAAGTAGCAAGAGACTAATTGAACTTTGAATAAACAAAGAACTGTTGATGTAAGAAAAGGGGAAAGCCAGAATAGTAGAATCAAACACCACATGTGTGTTCAGTCAAGAAACTGTGGGTGATTACCCTGCTTTTTGAACTACAGTAACCAGAAGGCCTTAGGAAAAGGCAGAAGGGGGTTAAAGCAGTCATACGGGGGTCTTGTCAAAGCCTCCGTACACTCGAAAGTCTTTGATCGATAGATGATTGAGATGAATCCCGCATGGTATGAGGAGTGAGTTGTAAAGGTTGGCAAGAGCGAACCAGTCGGAGGGATGCTAACAAAAAGGGATGAAATCTGAAGTTCAATGAGCATTGTGTGGAAAGGAGTGAATCCGGCGGAGGGAAGTCCACAGAACTTGTGTTTGAAAAGACATTGAGACTTGTGAGTGTAAGAGTCTAAAGGTATATGAATAGTGTGTTGAAAACCCGAAAGTGGGAGATTGTTAAAGACTCCAATCAAGCATTCCCACTAGGTCATTGCCTTGTCTGGGATTGCTCAAGGGAAGCCATTATTTATATATTTTTATGACAAGTTATAATCTGGATGATGAACCCTTGTATCACGCTCCTCTCTGAGAATCCCCTTGACCCCACTGAGCCAAGAAGTAGGTTTGTTTTTCAAATTGAAAAGGTTAATTTGAAAAACTAAACAATAGATATATATGACACTTTTATAATAAATTAATATTTGATATCACACTTAGACATATGACAGTGAGTGATCAACAATGGATGATGTGATACTAGCACACTGGTTTAATTACTTAGTAGTAGTATAGAGGATAAGGTAGCTGAGAATGCTTTATATGGTACAAGGAAATGCAAGGTGGAAAAGAAGCAACACAGGAATAAACTTGATATGATTTCAGCAAAAGGTGATAGAATCACTTTTCCCCTTTTGGCAATTCACCCCTCCTCTATGCAATGTAAGGAGGTGGAAGTAACACACACAGTCTTCAGGAATACAATCACAGTACAATACGAATTCAGTTCCCCTCTAGCAAGATGAGAGCAACAGGGATGATTTTAAACACAGGCAAAGTACTTTAAAGGTGGTATGCAAAGAAGGGAAAAATATGCTAAAAAGTATTTCAATTCCCTCTAGAGGTTCAGGGTGAGTGATAGCTACTTTAAATTAGTTCAGGATCACTTTAGCAATGCTCTATGAATGATTGTCAGGTTGCAAACGAATTTCAGCAAAGGAAAGCAAGGAGCTGCTATTTTGACACATGAAGAAATTTGAGCCAAATTGCAAATCGCGGCACTTTTTCCGAGTATAATGAATAGAGGTTCGATTCAGGGTTCGTTGGAAAGCCCAGAATCTTAGCTTTAAAATGAAAGTTAAATCTTTAAATCTCGCTTCTATCACAAACGGTTCAAGAGATATGGATGATTTTGTGGAGGTAGATTTTCAGAAATGAAATTTTAAAGTTTCAGAATGACAGATGACAGTTTTGCAGCTTTAAAGTCACAGAAGGACACACAATGCTATGGTGTACTTCTAGATAGGTTAAAATAGTTTGAATTAGATTATTTTAAACTAAGAGATTGGTTTTGCACAGTTCTGGCTGCGTACTCGCACTATATTTTGGACAGGAATGCGACTTTGTCACGGATCGGGTCAGGATTGGCTGCGGTTCTCTCACCACTGGGTACTGATTCTGCGCACAGCGATTTGGGTCAGCTCTCAGTGATCTGGTCTGGGTCTTGTCTCTCTGGATCTCTGGTCTCTCTGGATAATTCTGCCTTCTGGGTCTGCTACCGTTTCTGGCAAAAGTTCTTGGCAAAGAATTCAAACAGCTCGCCCGGCTGTTGAATAGTTTGCAAATGATTTGGAGGCCTGCTGAAAAAAGGATTCAGCTTGTGGATTCAGGCCTCTCTGCTACAAGTTCTGGAGTTAAGTTCTGGTCTCTGGAGATTGATGGATTTGAGTCTGGAGTCCCCGGCAAAGCGTCCCGCAAGAAAGTGGAAAGTGAATGTCCCTACCTGGGTTCCAGTGGCTCTTTTTATGTCTGTAGAAAGTGGGTGTGTGCGTAGCGTAACTGAGCCTGCCCCTCTCAACTTATTATTGGCCCAGTTCTCCTCTCTCCCTTGATTGGGGGAACTGAGTTGTGAGTCAGAGTGATGAGGTAGGTTTATGGTCAGAGGATCCTCCCCTTGTCAAGTTGCACACAAATCTATTTCTGATCCAAATACATATTTCCCAGATACACAAGTGGTTGACATTACATGTACATATTACAAATTACTTATGGTATATTCTGTTCCAACTCTGATGTTTCTAAGAGCTTGCATTCAAAAATGACAACTTATTTTTGTTTTTAGTTGGTTTACCAATATCGGATATTTACCAAAAATGGCACACATGTACACCGCCTTTCTACACATATTCCAGTAACTTTTCATTTTTCTAGCATGAACCCGTGTCTGCAATCTCCAAAATTCATGGGGTTTTGCCTCAGAACATGGTACAGAGTTCTAACACCTCTTAAAATGTGCACAGAAAAATCACAAGAATGATGATGTTATTTATATAATTTTTACAAGTCCGCACTATGAATTATCCATCTTTTTAAAAGTATGCTCTGGCCCCGAGGGGTGTGGTTTTCCAAAGCACATGGTGGAATTTCTGGTTTATCCACTTCCCCCAAGCTCAGCTTGCTCACAGATGCAGTGCCCCTCCCCGTTTCCTTCCAAGAGGAAGCCATTTACGACCCCCCTAATTTAACATTGGCCTGGGCCAAGGACAGTGCTTTGTTTACTTTCCTGCAGTCCCCAGGTGCCACTCCCCTAATTCAATCAGAGAGGCCGGGAGACATTTCACCCACTTGGTAAATAAGCATGTGACCGTCAACATGTACTATGTACTTATTTCCCCGAGAGGAGCGAATCACAGGGCCTACGAAGTCGATTTGCAAATCTGACCATGGCAGTGTCATCCCCCTCTTTTGGAGAGGCGCACAGTGTGTGAGGGACGTCGGCTGAAATTGTGCACACGCAAGACACCCCTTCAAGTATTGTTCGAGGTCCTGCCCCATGTGTGGCCAGTATGCAACCTCTCTTAAGATTTCCAGTGTTGTGTGAAACCCCGTATGACCGGCGGTGGCCGCATCATGGGCGTGACTTAACATCAGGCTTCGGAATGAGGTAGGATCCACCCACTGATCATGGCCAGCTTTGGATTTCCTTACCAACAAACCGTCTTGGATTCGGAACATTTTTGGACATTTCATCAACACTCTTAGGTCGTCTTTCCCAATGTAATCGGTATCTGTCAGGGGAAAGTTCTCAGGGTCCTCAAGGTGTTGGTAAAACTTACCAATTATTGGATCCCCCTTCTGAGCTGTAATTAAATGAGCATCAGGGGTCTCCTTACTCCATTGTGCAGTTGAAAGATCATTGTGAGCATTTGTCTGGGACCTAGTGATAGCAGTGACCTGGATTTCCCCCAACAGGGACTCTTTTTCTATTAGATCCCCTTGGATGACCCGGTTTTGGCCAGCTGATCAGCTAAGTCATTTCCAGTTTTGTCTGGTCCCTCTACTTTGGAATGACCCTTGATCTTCTTTCAGTAGATGGTCATCCCATTCGATGTGACCAGATCATCAATATTTTGGATCAACTTCCCATGTTTCAAGGGTTTGTTGTTAGCACATAGCATGCCTCTGGTTTTCCAATTAACCATGTGCTCCACGAACCCGTTCCGTACATAATCCGAATCTGTGATTATGACCAGTTCATGGAGTCGATGTTGGACAGCAATGAGGATGGCTTGATGCACAGCCATCAACTCTGCTACCTGACTACTTCGGGGACCAATTTTGTACCCAGCGGAGGGTTCTGGGGACTCATTCACCCATGCATTCCCTACGCTGGCCACCAGTTCTTTTTCCCCGTTGTTGTCAACATGGTAAGAGCATCCATCCACATAGACAGTGGGCATTCCCTCACACTTGTTCTCTTCAAAGACTTTGTGTGGGGAATTAAGGTATGCCTCCCTGTTGTCCTTGATTTTTAGACTTTCGTCCTCGAGACAGTTTTCTCTGGCACAATCATGCAAGTCAGCCAGACCTTGCGCGAGGGGTATCTTCTTGTTTTGGCCATATCTGACCTCCACAGGAAAGCCTTGCATTGACAGAATCCAGGAAGTAATTCGGGAATTACTCACATTTCCGGCCCGGATTCTGTCACTTTGGAGATATTGCAGAGGCTGGTGTGGAGTCTCCACTATGATGTATTCCCCCTGGATGAACGGGCGGTAATTCTTCAATGCCCACACCGTTGCTAGGAGTGCCTTCTCACAATCATTGAATTTTTCCTCCACAGAGGATAAAGTTTTGCTCGCATAGGAGATTACTTTATTGACCTTGTCATGCTTTTGCTATAATACTGCCGTCAAGCACGTATTAGAGAACCCTGTCTCCAGGAAGAACTCCTTGTTTTTGACAGGGTAAGCTAGGCAAGGCGCTTGTGAGAGGCTTCTTTTGAGTTGTCTTACTGCCTCGGATTGTTCTGGACCCCATTCCCACTTGACCCCCCCTTCAAAAGATAAATCAGGGGTCTGGTGATCTCTGCGTAGCCCTCAATGAACTTTCTGCTGTAATTAGTCAGTCCAAGGAGGCTCCTTAGTTCCTGCAGAGTTGTGGGATCCTTCAGTTTCTGCTGAAGTGCGTCCTCTTTCTTTTCTTGGGGACAGAGACCCTGAGGAGTAATCTCATGCCCCAAGAAATTAACACGGGTTCTACACAACTGTGCTTTCTGAAAGGAAAGTTTTGCTCCGGCGGCCCTCAACTGTGTCAGAACATAACGGATCTCCGCTATGTGTTCTTCCACAGATGAACTTTTGATGAGGACATCATCTACATAAGTCAGGTTACCCCTCTCACCCAGGTCGGGCATGGCCTTGGCCTTATGTAGGAAAATGTTGAATTCATTGCCGGAGTTGAGGTATCCGAAGGGAGTCCGGGTCCATGTGTACTGCTGGCCCCCAAAGATAAAAGCCAGTTTGTATTGGTCCCCCCTACTGACAGACACGGTCCAGTATCCATTGGTCAGGTCTATTGCAGTGAATACCTGTGACCCCTGAATCTGGGCCATCCCTTGGTCAATGTAGGGCAGAGGCCATCGGGAAATATGGACCCGTTTGTTGAGCTCCCTAAGGTCGGCGCAGAGTCTCCACTGGCCGTTTGGCTTCCATATTCCCAGCACCGGATTATTGAAGGTGCTGTGTATTGGACAGATTATTCCCGGGACTCAAGGTTCTTAATTATTTCAGTAAGGGACTCGATGGATGCGAGAGGCAAACGATATTGCTTCACAAACACTGGAGTCATTCCAGGGTCCGTGTGAATTGTTGTTGTGTGGATGTCGGTGCGACCACAGTCATATTAGAGTCTACCGCAAAGAGATCTTGGAAATCCAAGAAAACTTGTTTCAACATTTGCTTCTGTTCCAGAGTCACGCAGGCATCAGCTAGGTTGACTCTCTCTTCCACCATCTGCCTGAAGCCTGGAAAGACTTCTGGTTTTGCTATCTCAGCGGCCTCCTCCAGCTGGGTGGAGAAGTCCCTGGTCAGAGTGCTGATTTGGACTGGAGGCTTCAGGTGGGAAAGGCAGCCCTCATGGACCTGGAAAATCACCTCATCCCTTCTGAAGTCACAAGTCACGTCTTCCTTACCATAAGGGCAAGAAGTGTACACCAGGAAGTTCCCCCCATGTCGGGTAAAGATCCTGTCTTGTGTTGTATTGTCATTACTGTCACTGTCAAAACAGTCCTTGGGGATTGGTCCTAACAGTTCATTTCCCAAATCAATGGAGAAATGTTGGTCATCAACCGCCATTCCAATAATGGTGCCTGCGGTTAGAGTAATACTCTTTAAGTCTCTGTTATCCACCTCTATTGGAATGGTGTCATGTTCTATGTTGACTAATGGTGTTGGGTTTACCCCTAACCCTTGCTGTTGAAGGAAAGCATTTAGATGAATGTAAGCATCAGGGTTTTTCAATTTTTGTCCTCTTTTAACTTTCACTTCCAGGGAGAATTGTCGGGTCCTTTCTGGGATGGTGACTTCCTCTTTAATCTGAATTTCAACTCCATAAGGTAGCAATTGAGCTGACCTAAATGCTTTTTCTGGATCATCAAAGCCCATGGGATTATCCGCTAATCGGGACCAAGCTTTGAAGTTTATTAGGTCCAAACTAATGGCAAAGCAATTGAGAATGTCACTGTCTAAGTAAAAGGCGGCAGTGACGTCTCGCACGACCCAACAATTATGGACTATGCTCTTGTTGCCAATGGAGATTTTGAGCATACACCTGCTTGGCAGGAGATGTTTTGAATTGGGTGTTTCCAGATCCATTTCCCATTTGTCTATCAGTTTGGATGTGGGAATGGCTGGATCTTTTGTTGGCGGAACATGGCTTCGCTGATGAAACTCTTACCGTTGTTCACACACACTCGAGCGAGAACGGAGTCCTTCCCATCATTTAACTGAACAGGGATGAACAACTGCTCTCCAATTTGCTGAATATCAGCCAGGCTCTGAGCTGATTTCACATCTTTCTGGACTATAGGAGTGGGAGTGTCTGATTGTGGATTGGTAAAGAATTTCAGAGTGTTTCCTTCCAGTGTGGAATACCACCTTAAACTGGAAGGTAGGTTGATTTTCAGAAATAGAGAGGACACCCCATCACCAGTCTGTTGTCCTACTGCTATTACTGTCACGTCTGGAATTTGGTTGTTCTGGAAGTGAAATTCTACTTGGTCAGATTTTTGTTCAACCATGTGGCACGTGCCTTTTAAACTAACATGGTTGACACTCTGCTTTAATTTTATTGGTCGGCTAGTCTGGGTCGTGAGGACCTTGTTTACACAATCTATTAGGGGTGACAACCTTCTCAGGAGGTCATTCCCTAGTAAACAAGGGGTGCCCTCTGGAGTCACTACTATGACCAGGTGTTTCACCTTGTCACCCAATTGTGATGTCCAAATCTGCAGTCCCCTCGACGGGAATTTCCTTCCCGTCAAATTTCTGGAGTTGTCCAGGAAGAGAGGTGAGAGGAATACGGTAATTCTCCCCCTTCCTACATTTAGTCAATCAAAGGCCCTTTTGGACAGAAGGGTAGCTTGGGATCCAGTGTCCACCAGTGCCAAAATTGTACCCTGCCCCTGTACTTGTACCGGGGCATAGTATCTTCCCTCCTTCTCCCCAAGGGGGCACAGATAATGCACATTTTTGGACAACTGGTGGGCTAACATTCTGGTTTTGGACATTTAGAGAGAAGAAATTTGGGCAGAATTATGTGGAGAGCCTTGGGAATCTGAATGAAAAAGTTGGCAACTGGAAATGGTTTCGGGTTCCCGTGGTTCCGGTTCTGGGCCACCCCCCCTTTTTGGAGGCAGTCACCAGGATGGGTTTGAACCAGGGTTCTGGGATAGAATGATGGGCGGCGACAGCTCAATCCCCACATCTACCCAGTCTGGGTTGGAATCCCTTGGGACCCATTTTTCCTTGGGAGGAGTTCCCCCATCTCTGAAGGAGAAGATCCTTTTCCCAGGATCCTCTGAGGGTCCCTCTCCCTCAGATTGGAAGACCTGTACCTCCTCCACAAAATGGGTCTGTTTGGGTACTTTGTTTCTCCTACCTCCTCTCTGCTCCTTGGGTGGCAGACTTCCAGGGATAGGAGATTTTGTTTCAGGTTCCTGGTTTTCCAGGGGCTGTTTACAAGTTGGGAATGAAGCTTCCTCCAAGGCTTTACACCCCCCTTCCCGTTGTGCCTCCTCCCTGGGAACCGGTGGGTTATCGGGGTGCTGCCCCCGTCATTGTTCTGGAGCACCAGGCCCAGAGTTTGGGGCATTCTGCGGTGGCATACTCATCTGAGGGTTCTGTTGAGCCCTCAGTATGTGACCCAGATCCCAGGCCATATTTTGGACCTGGCGCTCAAGTTGGGAAACCCGCTCAGGCTGATACGGGGTTCTGTTTTCTCCCCTGGGCTGATCCCGGGAAGTGCAGCTATCCCTTCTCTGGTAATACCCTGGGTTGGAAAGATTTGGGTACCCCTCCACCCTTGACATCTCCTCTCCCGCATTAGGTTGTCTGGGCTCAGGGAATTGGGGAAAGAAGGATGGATGGTTTTGGGGTTGGAAATTGGGTGGATACCTGGGAAAAAAGTTCTGCCCAGTGTTTGGGGAATTTCTGCCCTCCTGTGGGAAGTTAGGAGGGAAGTTCCCTGGGTCAGGTGCTTGGCTGGATCCCCCCCACTTGGGCTGGAGGAGTCCACACATAACCCAGGATTGGTCTGTTTCCCTTGTAGTGGGGACATACATAGTCAGGGGAGCGAGGGTGCCCATTTGTGGGATTACCTCCTTGACTCCCTGTCTGTGACTGGCCCGAGGGCCTTCTGGGCTGTGAATTACTTGGTGCAGGCAGGTTTTTAGGTCCCCCCCATCTCCAAATCTAAAACGGGAGCAACCATTACCTCTGCCACCTTGGCAGCAGCAGGGGTGCTGTTGGTATTTGGGCTGATTCTTATTTTCCACCGGTTTCTGCACCTCATAGATGCGGGTGGCTTGCTCAATGACCCAGTCTAAAGATCTTTTCTCGTGAAAATCTCTCATGAGCTGGGTCGTTATGTATTTGGGGAGAGCATGGACAAATGTGTTGATGAATTCTCTGCTGTCCATGCGCACTCTTCTGGTGGTCTGCGCAAAGGCACACTTCAATTCTTGCACAAATTCTTGTGGGGCCTGATCCTCCCCACATTGAAAATTATAGGCTGCCTTGCGAGCCTCTTGGGGATTTCTATGCACAGAAAAGTGTTTCAAGATGGCCGCCCTATAGGTGGACCATCTTGAATGATTTTGGTCTTCCAGCCCCGCAAAGAAACTGGAGTATTCAGGGGAGAATGTCCATTTGACGTACTGGATGCAGCTACTGCTGTCCTTCAAACGGAAGGTCTCCATCATTTGCTCAAAGAGCTCCAAGTGTTCCCACACAGAATACTTGGAGTTCTTGTGATAAGGTGTGATGACACTCCTGATTGCCTTAATCTGTTTTAAGGGGTCCTTAAGCAAAGCCCTTTTTGCCTTATTGTCCTTTTTGGTTCGGGTAACCCTGGTCCATTCATCCTCCGACTCAGAAGCACTGCTCCCAGAGGTGCCCGTCTGATCTTCCAGGTTTTCCCGGATTCTGTGAGCCTGGGAATGGCTGGCAGAATGTGGGGACCTGGTCTCCTGTGTCCTGTGACGCTCAGAGGAGTCTTCAGATCCCTCCTTGCTACCAGGATTTGCTGGGTACCCCCCACTGACCTAACTGGGCAGAGGTTTTCAGGATGCCCTTAGTGAGCCTACTCTCCTGGGGTTCCCCACTAAATTGCACTGTGCTTGGGTGCCCATACCTGGATGTCCGCCCATCCGTTCCTGGGTGGTACTGGCCTATGAGCCCCATTCTTTTGGCTGGATAGTAATCTGACATCCCTGTGGCCCCGTGCTCATGTGCATCAGGGGATATGAGGGTGGCAGAGTCCAGGGACTGGGAGAGATGAAGGCCTCTGGTACTAGGGCTCCTGAGGTTATGCTCAGGTGTTTCCCTTTCCCAGTGAACTTCATCTCTATCAGCCCCTGCTCCTTGTTGCAATGCAAGAGCCTGGGCTTTCGGTTCCTCAACCAAGGCCTTACTAGACTATATCAGTCTCTCCTGCATGGCTACCTGTTGCTGGAGCCTATCATTGTGTCGACAGAGAGCCTCATTTTCCCTCTGTGCTTCCTGGTTGGTCCTGGAGTACTGGGCCAGTCTTTGCTGCCGGAGGGATACCTCCTGAGTCCCATCCCTACTGGCCTGCTCCTTTCTTGCCAGAGCATCTTCCACCCTCTGGGGTGCTCTAGCAAGTCAGCCAGGTGATTTTCTTCAATTTTTTCTTTTAATTGGCAGACTTCCTGGCCTAAGGTGTCCCTTTCCTGACTAAGAGCCTGCATCTGTGCCGCCAGGTCGTCCCTCTGCCTTTGAAAGGCACCAGCTTTCTGGCGCTCTTCCTGAAATTCTGTCTGGGTGTCCAGGTCTTTCAGAATCAGTTTATTGCTCTCCTCTTTTTCTCTATCCAATTGGCTTTGCAGGGTGGCTACCTGCGTGTGCATGCCCTGTTGAAATCTATCTGTTGCTCCAGCTTTTTCTGGCTCTGCAGTAAGGAGTCCAAACTGTCTTGGTGCTCCTTCTGCAAAGCCAGAATTCTGGTATCCTGGTCAGCCTTTTCCTGTTGCAGGATATCCATATCCTCCTTCATTTTAATGATGTATTGTCTACTCTCGTTTTCTGACTCCTGGCTTCTGTGCAGCCTCTGCTCAGAAGAGACCAGGTCAGATTGGGCCTTTTCTAACGCCATCTGTTGCCTATTTGCCAGATCTTGGCCTTCAGCACATTTGTCCTGCATGGCTCCCATATATAGATACAAATATGCCGCTATCCTGGCAATCTTATTGTGTTCATCTTTGGCTTTAGGAGCCATATATAGTTCACTCAGGGCCACATGTAAGGGACCCTGATCTCTCCACATATCTGACCCTGTCGTAGTGACCTGCTGTGTGATCACCTGCAATCATACATTTTGGTCCTGTTCAGACCATTCACCTCTCACAAACAGTTTATGAGAGAGGTTCTCCCTAGCTATCTTCATATCTACCAAGGTCGTCATTCCGGAGATTGATTTCCTTCCTGACTTACAGACGTTTGTATTTTATTTTGCAAAACAGACCGTTTCCTTAGAGCGTTCCTTTGAGGAGTTCTTTACAGCGTAACACAGCGTGGTGATCTAACCGGATATGTATCCTGTCTGCTGGCACACTGTATTAATCTGCACAAGTGATAGATCTAATCCAGAATCCCCGGCTACGAGCCCCCACTTTGTTAAAGACTCCAATCAAGCTTTCCCACTAGGTCAGTGCCTTGTCTGGGATTGCTCAAGGGAAGCCCTTATTTATATATTTTTATGACAAGTTATAATCTGGATGATGAACCCTTGTATCACGCCCCTCTCTGAGAATCCCCCTGACCCCACTGAGCCAAGAAGTAGGTTTGTTTTTCAAATTGAAAAGGTTTATTTAAAAAAACTAAACAATAGATATATATCACACTTTTATAATAAATTAATATTTGATATCACACTTAGACATATGACAGTGAGTGATTAACAATGGAGGATGTGATACTAGCACACTGGTTTAATTACTTAGGAGTAGTATAGAGGATAAGGTAGCTGATAATGCTTTATATGGTACAAGGAAATGCAAGGTGGAAAAGAAGCAACACAGGAATAAACTTGATATGATTTCAGCAAAAGTTAATAGAATAACTTTTCCCCTTTTGGCAATTCACCCCCCCTCTATGCAATGTAAGGAGGTGGAAGTAACACACACAGTCTTCAGGAATACAATCACAGTACAATACAAATTCAGTTCCCCCCTAGCAAGCTGAGAGCAGCAGGGATGATTTTAAACAAAGGCAAAGTACTTTAAAGCTGGTATGCAAAGAAGGGAAAAATATGCTAAACATTATTTTAATTTTTTTTTTTAATTTATTTATTTTTATTGTGTTTCAGTTCAAAAGAACTTTTCACATAACAGTATTAACATACAAATAACAAATTACAATGAAGATCCAAACATTTCATACAAAGTCAGTATCGTACAGCAAAAATTAAAAAAAGTAAGAATAAAAATAAATAAAAGTATCTACATTTACATCTATCAGAGATCTAGGTACAATTATTAAAATTAAAGCTAAGGGACTTTCATATTTACTTGCACTAGATTGTTAAATTGATATACCTATGTACATTTCTCCTACAGATAGCTAGAACTCATTGATTTTCTTTTCAGGAGTATTTTCACATTTGCTTCAAACTGCCTTAGATGGAAGTTTACCACCTTCCAGATTTGAGTGGTTGCAATTATAAGATTCTTGTTCCACCCTGCTAAACATCTCAACCAAAACCTTTCACTAGCAATATGATTAAAATCCTGTTCATGGTCTGCTAGATATTTTTCAAAATATTTCTCATATATAGATCTCATGTTCTTACAACAGGTTATCACATGTCTTATGGTTTCTTTCTCTTGTTTACTACCACACAGTCTACACATTCTTCTTTCCTCCGGGATATTTAACCAGGCACCTCGTACACCGAGAACATTAAGTCGGTTAAGCCTCATATCAAGGAAGATTTTCCGATTTACCTTTGAGGGCATAAGCTTTAGATAGAACTGAAGTTTTTTATACAGGAAAGGAAGTTTTGCATATGAACCTAAGGAGCCAAATTCTGCAAACCTATCTTTACTATGAGCCCAGTCCCACTTTTCCAAGGAATCTTTTAGGGACTTCAACACCGCCCCCTCTCCATATTCCCATTTAGGTACAAAAGCAGTTCTCTCAAAAATATCCTCGATTTTTTTCTGGAAATTATTCAAAGCCCACGTATTTCCTCCATTAAGCCCTTCATGAACTATATGCAGTAGTGAGCCTTGCTGTGCATATTTTATTTTAATATAGAGCTTTGCTCTGTTTAGGTCGATTTGGGTAGATAGAGATATCAGCCCCAGTTCTAACCGGATAGCCTGGATAGGTGTATAATTAGAGAGGCCTAATATTCTCCTCCATATCACACCTTCAATCACATCCGCCCAATCCGACCAATCAGAGAAGGAAGCTTCCAGAGCATACAGGAACATTGGCGCCAGCGTTTGTTTATATAGATTAATAGTTCCCAATAAACTAAATCCCGCTGTTTCTTTGGAGAAGTTTACAACAGCTGCTAGCGTTGCCATTATCTTGGTTCGTTTATTCTTTTGAACTAGTGGATTCATTTTCTTCCTTTCACCACATATTTCCTGGCCAAGATATTTATAGCTATTAACTTTTTTTATTGTTCCCAATGAGCATAATATGGTATTTCTTTTACTGCAGTGGGCCCCAAAGCTCATGAATTGAGTTTTTTTTAGATTAATTACAAGGCCATTCTTCTCTGCATATTCGCTTAGGGCCGAAGCACTATTACAGATACCCACATATGTGTTGTCCATTATTATTATATCGTCTGCATAGCAGATCCACCCCATTTTATGGGAGCCGATTTTGGGAAAAGCATACTTTTTATCTTTAAAAATATACCAAAGTCGGCATAATTATTATTTTAATTATTTTAATTCCCTCTAGAGGTTCAGGGTGAGTGATAGCTACTTTAAATTAGTTCAGGATCACTTTAGCAATGCTCTATGAATGATTGTCAGGTTGCAAACGAATTTCAGCAAAGGAAAGCAAGGAGCTGCTATTTTGACACCTGAAGAAATTTGAGCCAAATCGCAAATCGCGGCACTTTTTTTTTTCCGAGTGCGTCGTGCGCGAATATGGAAAAAGTATAATGAATAGAAAGTCGGTTCAGGTTCTTTGGAAAGCCCATAATCTTAGCTTTAAAATGAAAGTCTCGCTTCTATCACAAACGGTTCAAGAGATAACGACGATTTTGTGGAGGTATATTTTCAGAAATTAAATTTTAAAGTTTCAGAATGACCGATGACAGTTTTGCAGCTTTAAAGTCACAGAAGGACACACAATGCTATGGCGTAGTTCTAGATAGGTTAAAATAGTTTGAATTAGATTATTTTAAACTAAGAGATTGGTTTTGCACAGTTCTGGCTGAGTACTCACACTATATTTTGGACAGGAATGCGACTTCAACACGGATCGGGTCAGGATTGGCTGCGGTTCTCTTGCCGCTGGGTACTGGTTCTGCGCACAGCGATTTGGGTCAGCTCTCAGCGATTTGGTCTGGGTCTGGTCTCTCTGGATCTCTGGTCTCTCTGGATAATTCTGTCTTCTTTGTCATCTACTGGTTCTAGCAAAAGTTCTTGGCAAAGAATTCAAACAGGTCGCCCGGCTGTTGAATAGTTTGCAAATGATTTGGAGGCCTGCTGAAAAAGGATTCAGCTTGTGGATTCAGGCCTCTCTGCTACAAGTTCTGGAGTTAAGTTCTGGTCTCTGGAGATTGATGGATTTGAAGTCTGGAGTCTCCCGGCAAAGCGTCCCGCAAGAAAGTGGAAAGTGAATGTCCCTACCTATATATAACTGAGCCTGCCCCTCTCAACCTATTATTGGCCCAGTTCTCCTCTCTCCCTTGATTGGGGGAACTGAGTTGTGAGTCAGAGTAATGAGGTAGGTTTATGGTCAGAGGATCCTCCCCTTGTCAAATTGCACACAAATCTATTTCTGATCCAGATACATATTTCCCAGATACACAAGTGGTTGACATTACATGTACATATTACAGATTACTTATGGTACATTCTGTTCCAACTCTGATGTTTCTAAGAGCTTGCATTAAAAAATGACAACTTATTTTCGTTTTCAGTTGGTTTACCAATATTGGACGTTTACCAAAAATGGCACGCATGTACACCGCCTTTCTACACATATTCCAGTAACTTTTCATTTTTCTAGCGTGAACCCCGTGTCTGCAATCTCCATAATTCATGGGGTTTTGCCTCAGAACATGGTACAGAGTTCTAACACCTCTTAAAATGTGCACAGAAAAATCACAAGAATGATGATGTTATTTATATAATTTTTACAAGTCCGCACTATGAATTATCCATCTTTTTAAAATTATTCTCTGGCCCCGAGGGGTGTGGTTTTCCAAAGCAAATGGTGGAATTTCTGGTTTATCCACTTCGCCCAAGCTCAGCTTGCTCACAGATGCAGTGCCCCTCCCCGTTTCCTTCCAAGAGGAAGCCATTTACGACCCCCCTAAGTTAACATTTGCCTGGCCCAAGGACAGTGCTTTGTTTAGTTTCCTCCAGTCCCCAGGTGCCACTCCCCTAATTCAATCAGAGAGGTGTCATCTCCTTTTGACAGGGACAGCAGAATGCAGCCAGGCCTGGGAACACAGCTGCTGATCAAGTTTCAACTCCTGTCGGGGGTAGTTGTCAGGCAGAATTCAATCTCTTTCAGCCAGGCTTCAGCTAAATGTCACTTTGGTTCCCAGTTTTCTACATTCAAACCAAACTTGCAATTTTTACACATGCAGCTACAACACTGATTCTAAGTTCAAAACTATGACATTTAACAGTTGCAAACTATGTGACACTCAACAGTAGGTCACCCCTTTATTTAAAACATTTAGATCTTAGTGTCTTTCAGTCCAATTTAACTTAGGCTGCTGACATCCACAGCTCAGCCAGTTTTGTTATAAACATTGTTTAGGGCTCTTCATCTTTCCAGAATTTGTATGCACACAAGACTACATTCTGCCAAATGTCTGCTGGTGTTCATTGAGATTTTTGAATATCTTGCAATGTTTAAAATAGGCATTTTTAGCTTGCATTTCAGAGAAACAAAGGTGATTTCAAAGCGCTTTCTTAGCTAACTGGCACTGCTGTTTTTCCTTTGGCACACATTTCACCCATGGCACTCCTGGCCCATCACGCTCGCACTGGTGGGTGGCAGGTCAGGGGAACATTTTGGTGCGCGCCAAAACTGTGCGGTTTTCCTGGATTCTGGCGCAATGTGGGCTTTTCTGCCATCTTGGATTTCCTAAACCCACCACACCAACTGTTGCAGCATAATAGTCCAAACGTGGGTCAATACCCCTGACAAGATCCTGGAGTGGAAAACCACCACCCAAAGTTCTTTGAGAAAGTAAATGTTAAATTGAATTGTCGAGTACGACTGGAAGTGGTCTGTGCCTGTAAGAGGGGGACCAACGGGTGAGACCATCACCCAACACCATATGTGGAATAGTTCATTTGTGTTTGTGTATTGAAAATATCAGGCCCTGAAAGACAAGAGACTTTTTATTGAAAAGAGACTTAACCATCGAACAGCCTGATAGCTGAAATGTAACTGTCGACTTACGCTGAGAAAGCTCGAGGGTGTGCTATGCTCAGGAGGCCCACATTGTCTTGTGCTGAAAAGGTGGGGAAGGAAGACCCTTGGCAATCACCACCATGAGTTCCTAAGTTTTCTTAAAGTAACAGAAGCAAGTTGGAGGAGCAGTAATCCACAGCACGTTTGATTTCTCCAGGGACTGAAGTAAGACTGGACTCATTCATCGGACTCACACGCCGGTGATACGCGCCCCGGACACAGCTATGTAGGGGGCAGTCCTTCCTTTTCTTAAAGGAACAGAAGCAAGTTGAAGAAGCAGCAATTCACAGCACATCTGATTTCTCTGGGGACTAAAGCGAGACTGGACTTGTTCACTGGACTCACGTTTGTCATGTTCTTGGCACTACGTCACTGGTACTTAGTATGTGGCACAATTAGTGCTTGTCACTGCTGAAAAATGCATTCAGCAGTGGAGATAATGTTGTGGTATCGGATTGGAACACACCTCAGGCTCAAGATGACTGATCCACTACTGATAACGTAGAAGGAGAACCTAGCACCTCAAGGAAAGGCCGACTTAAATACCATGGACCCTGCGTGCACAGTTGAAATGAGTAACATATGAAAAAAGGTGTCTGGTTCCTTGCATTAAAGAGAGTAATTCCTTGTCTAAGGCCAAGGATATAGTCCATCTATCGAATATCCTACCCAACTTTGCTTTAAATTGCACCCAATTGTACAGAATAGGGTCTCCCTTTTCTACTAGGGGATTCGCCCAGGCCAAGGTACCCACAATCAAGTATGAAATAACAAAGGCTGCAGAGACTGTGCAGTTTGAAAGGCTGATTGTTTACATACAATCTTTATTGCCACTGTATTATGAAGGTCTGGTACTTTCTAGAATCTCTAGTAAACCTCTTAGGGTTGCTAAAGGGACGTTTGCTGGCTTTATAATGGGCACTACTGGTTGACCATCTGCATGGGCAACCTGTCCCTGCTCAGGGACATGTGATGCCTGCTCTTGCTTCCGAGGGGTGATTCAGCAGTGAGAGTCTGGACCTGTGTGTGTAAAACTGTGGTATCATGTGGCATTAGATGTCTGCCAAGGATGAGGCAATCATTTCCATTGTACTTCGGTGGTTAGTGATTCTGTCAGATATTCGGTGTTAGTTGCCAAGCGCTCAGTGTAACCATAGAAGCTGCAATGACATGAACCACCCACCTCGGTTTGTCATGGGCACCATGAATAGCATGCCACAGGATGTCACGAGACAGCCAATCAGGGGAAGCATATTAGGAAGGGGTTGTGGACAAGAAGGGAGTATAAGGGTAGTCGGAAATCGGGTTAGGGAATAATAGTTGATATGTAGGGGAATTTCTTGGGAAACACTGGAGAATTTAACATTCTTTTCCCTTCTTTTCTAGGTGGGGCTATTAGGGAGTGTGCATTTATAATATTTATAAAGAGGGAGAGACAAACATTAAGCAAAATGTAACAGCAAAGGAAGCTTCAGGTTTTTGTTGATGTTTGAGAGCTGGAACAATTTATTTTCATTTTTAGGGGGGTCTTTTTGGACTTTAAAAAAAACATAATTGCATGTGCTGCATTTAATATTATGGGTGTGAAATTGAATAGGGTGATTTTAGACAGCGTTAAACAGAATATTTTTTTATTTTCTTTATTTTTGCATGCACAATTTAAAAGCAATGCACAGAAAGGTGGTCTAGCCACTGGGAATGTTTTGAGAGATTCACCTTCTTTCCCAGACTCCTCAGCAGTTCATTTTTTTTATATGCACTGGAGTTTCTTGATTGAACACACGCTCACACACAATTGTCCTCCTGTGTGGCTCCTACCATCAAAACCTTGCATACACAATGTGGATTGTTGGTAGACAGCAAGCAGCTGCTCGCCCGACTTCCTTGCTCTACACTATAGGGGAGGGTGACCCAGTGCATTGCTTCAGCCATGTTTTCAGTGTTTTGCATGCTTGTCCACATATCCATAGTAAAGTGGACTTTCCCACCTTCTGACCTGTCCAAGGCCTTTCTCACCGCAAGAACTACTGCATCATGCAACACAGATGCCGCCTTTCATGAAAACTAAGTATAACCAAGCATTTATCAGTGGGCATCATCCCTTGCCATCAGCTCTCTGAAAAATGTGTTTTCAACAAAGGCATGTGGCAGAATGTCTACTACCAGCAATGTTGCCAATTTAGCATTGAGCAGCTTTATACATGTAGTTACGATGATATTGCTGACTTCACTCAAATGACTCACCAAGGCTGGACTGGCACAGAGACATTGTTCCCCTACCTCTACTGTGCTGTGGCTGACCAACATTCAAGTTCTGGGTCCACCACTCAGACTAGTTCCAGCATGCTGCTGAGTGCTTGTTAGCTTCTGTGGATATGATGTGTGATATGTTGGTCCCACTCTTTCACATGTCACTTCATATGCACCAGCAATGATGACATCCCATATTCGCCCCTCCTTCACAAAGGCACACTTCAGCAGAGAGTGCAAGTCGCAAGATGCTGCTTTTGACCCTGTCCAAAGAATATCCACACTTTAGATTTGTGCTGTGGACTCACAGTAGATGTCATTGGCTCTTGAGCAGAGGCAGAAAAAGAGAGAGCATGGCACTCTGCAAAACGTGCATGTGCATTAGTTGGTACTGGTTGCTGTGATGTCTGGTAGGTTCTGTTATTGATTGGCAAACACCATTGTGACCTCAAAATCTCTGATGTGTTGTAAAGAGAGTGTACACAGAAGAAGTGCTTTATGATGATATTTCTGCAATCTGAGCCTGTGCAGAGCTTGTGGTGGTAGTAGGTAGCCTTTCAGGATATGTTTGTTCCTCCAACCCTTTTATAATTTTATAATTGGTTATTTATAATGTGCTTAACTGTCAAGAACCGAGGCTTCCTCCCCCAACTTCTCACCTGATTCTTCCGGGAAGGCTTCTTTAGGGTTGGCCTCGGGCTTCTTCTGATCCCTTCTCCTTGAGGGAGTTTTGTCCTTTGGAGTTCGGACCTTCTTATCGTGTAAGTAGGGTCTGGCCCCTCCGGAGGCCACTTGGTAGAGATGTAACTCTGACCTCAGGGATCCCCAGAGGGCCAGTCCTAATTTCCAGGGAAAAAGCACGAATGCAGAAAAAACCCTGTTTCCGGATGGGATCAGATGGGGGACAGTCGGTTCCTCTCAATCGACAAGGAAGGTGTTGTTTGCTCCACACCAAAAAGGACTGCTGGTAGAATAGATGTCAGATTCCACAATTGTCCAGACTGTAGGGAGTATAAATGGAATAGAACTCCAGAAGTTCTCCAAATTTAATGCAGATAAGAGTAAAGGATATAAGGTGAAAAGGCAACACCACGTGAAAAGAAGATGGATATAAATAGGATTATGACCAAAAGAATATCCTGAACAGTTTAAGAAAGGCTGGCCGAATGGAAATAGAAAAGTATACGGATCAAGTCTAAATGAGCATAGGCAAAAGATTCCCAGGGTGTAGTCAGAGCAACAGGGACCCAACAAGTGAAAGGCAAGGCAGCGCCGACAGAAGTAAGAATAACCGGTGCCCACAATACAAAATAAAATATAAAAGGTGAGGCTGAGTAGCGAAAGGATCAGGAGCAAAGAGGGACAAACTAAAGGCAAAGGCACAGAACAGGCGGCGCCGAGACACCGGGAGTAGAAAGATGAAGAATATAAGGCGGAAAGCGAAACAGAGCCAGCAAACAAAAGAGGCACGGGCAAGAAGAAGGAGGGTGACTAGAGCAGGATTCAAGGCGGAAAGTAAGTTCGCTGTAGGCACGGAAGGATCCACAGAAGAAACTCCAACACACGAACTGAGCGTTGACAAACAGATACAACGCACCGGCTTGTGGGAGGAGCCAGCCTCTTAAAGGTACGGCGGCCATCTTGGGTGAGGACTGGAGCGCGCGCTGATCATAGCCTCCAGCGCTTCCACAATCTCCACTTCCTGACAGTATACCCCTTCTTCTTCGGGGCACCCCCAGGTTTGCCCGGATGAAATCGATGGAACATTTGCACCAGACGTGGGGCATGTATATGGCTCACAGGTTCCCATGTCCTCTCTTCTACTGGATAATTCTTCCAATGAACCAAGTAGTATAACCGCCCTTTGCGGTAACGGGAATCCACCAAATGAGACACTTCATATTCTTCGGGTGTCGAGATCACTCGGGTACGTGAGCGGTTCACCGGTCTCTTGAAGGGATCCTCCTTATATTCTTTGAGAAGGGATATGTGAAAGACCAGATGCACCTTCCTAAGATAGTCTGGTAGCTGGAGCTCATATGCAACCGGATTGATTTGTTGCAAAATGGAAAAAGGTCCCAGAAAACGAGAGGAGAACTTCCCCCTATGAACCCATCTGGGTAGATACTGGTGGATAACCAGACCAATTGTCCGAACTTCCAGCTTGGATGGGCGCGACGACCCTTGTCAGCCCACCTCTTCTGCGCTAGTTGACTTGCTTGGTGTGCTTCCTTAGCGAGCTTGTGTACCTTCTGTAGGTCTTGTAGAATCGAATCTAGAGCCGGAATCTTGGTAGAAGGAGGACTGAGCCAGGGTAGGTGTTGAGGATGGTATCCGTATGTACAATAGAAAGGGCTCATCTGGATCGAGGTATGAAGGGAATTGTTATAAGCGAATTCCGCTTGTGGGAGGAAGCGATACCACTCTTCCTGTTGTGGACTGCAAAAACACCTAAGATATTGTTCTAAATTGGCATTAAGTCTTTCGGTTTGGCTGTTGCTCTGTGGATGATATCCTGAGGAAAGAGCCTTGTGAATCCCGAGAGCTTGGCAAAGGGAGGACCAAAACTTCGAGGTGAATTGGGGTCCCCTGTCGGAAACAATGGTCTTAGGTAAACCATGAAGACGAACAATGTCCTGGAGAAAAGTTGCGGCCATCTCAGAGGCTGAAGGGATTTGCTTGAAGGCAGAGAAATGCGCTAGCTTGCTAAAGGAGTCGATGGTCACCATGATTGTAGTCATGCCATATGACGGAGGGAGATCCACGATAAAATCTGTAGATATATGTTCCCAAGGACGGTCTGGTAGGGAGTGTTGTTGCAACAACCCCAGCGGCCTTCCTGTTCGGTTCTTGTTGGAGGCGCATACCGAACAAGCAGACACATACTGGTCTACATCTCTTCTTAAGGTGGGCCACCAGAATCCTCTCTGGATAAGATCAAAGGTCTTCCTAATTCCGGAATGACCGGATAGGGGGGGTGTCATGACACCAAGAAAGTATCAGCCTTTGCAACTCCTTCGTAGGAATGTAGAGAGCTCCTTCATGATAGAACAATCCATCCTTATCCTGGTTAACAGATAACGGAAGTTCGGAACACCTCTGATACTGTGGGATTAGATCTTGAAGGAATGAAACTGTAGAAGCTAGGACTGTGAGATGCGGAAAAACCAGTTCATGTTCCTTATAGGAACTAGATGACTCTCCTAGGCTTCTGGACAAGGCGTCGGCCTTCCTCTTTTCTGTGCCAGGTATGTAAGTAATCATAAAGTCGTATTGTAAGAAAAAATAAGCCCATCTGGCGTGTCTAGCGTTAGAACATTCTAACTTTTGCAAAACCCGAAGGTTACAGTGGTCTGTTCTAATGGTGAATTGATGTGTGGCTCCCTGTAGGAGATGTCTCCATTCTTGGCAGGCCAATTTTATGGCCAACAGCTCCTTTTCAATTATAGAGTAGTTGCACTCACTACTAGTCAGTGTCTTGGAGTAGTAAGCAACCGGATGTTCATAGCCGTCTTCAGTCCTTTGGAGTAAGACTGCTCCTACCGCCCCTGCAGAAGCATCCGTTTCTAGAATGAAAGGCTTGGCCTGATCCGGTTGGACCAGGATGGGTGCTGTAGAAAAACATTCCTTTAAGAAACTGAAAGCTCTTTGGGGTTCAACTCCGAATATGAACCTCACACCCTTCTTCAATAAGGAGGTCAGAGGGAGTACCTTCTTGGAGAAGTTGGGAATAAACCTCCTGTAAAAGTTAGCCAGTCCTAGAAACCCTTGTAGTTCCTTGACATTAGTAGGTTCCTTCCAATCCCTAATGGCCCTTACCTTATTAGCATCCATCTCAATACCATCCTTGGACAGTATGAAACCCAAGTAGGACACTGTTGTGGATTCAAATGAACACTTCTCTGGCTTTACCAGTAAATGATGGGACTGCAGACGCTGTACAACTAATCTGACCAATGATCGGTGCTCAGATAAAGACTTGGAAAAGATTAGGATGTCGTCCAGGTACACTACTACCGACAAAAACAACATGTCGGCGAATACCTTGTCCATGTACCTCTGGAAGATGGCTGGTGCGTTTACGAGACCGAAGAGCATCACACAGTATTCAAAGAGTCCGAAGGGGGTGCGGAACGCCGTCTTCCACTCGTCACCTTGCCTGATTCTCAAGAGGTGATAAGCGCCTCTTAGGTCAAGCTTAGTAAAGTACACCGCCCCCTGTACTGCCTCCAGGATATCCCGAATTAGGGGCATGGGATATCTATCCCGGATGGTAATCTTGTTTAGACCCCTGTAATCTATACAAGGGCGGAGTTCTGTCGAGTCCTTCTTGGGATTGAAGAATAAGGAAGCCCCACAGGCGGACTTGGACTCTTGGATTAATCCGTTCTGTAAATTAGCGTTGAGGTACTCTCTTAAAGCCTTCCTCTCTGGTAGCGACAAGGGGTACATTCTACCAAAGGGTACCACCGCCTCCGGAATTAAGTGAATGCTGCAATCCTCAGGTCTATGGGGTGGTAGTTGTCTGGGTATGGTGTCCCTAAACACCTCTGAGAAGTCTTGATAATGTACGGGAACTGAGGCCACAGTGACAGGTTCCTGAACCCCACACTGGCTGTGTTCTAGGGTGTTAGGAGAAGCAGACAGGTTCATACAGTGCAACTCACAGAAGGCCGAATTGAAAGAGACCCTGTTGGCAGTCCAATCAATGTGAGGGTTGTGTCTCCTTAGCCAAGGAATTCCTATAACTAACGGAAAATGAGCCGCACGGATCTGGTCAAACACCAAAACTCTTCATGTTGGCCTAGCCTCATCCTTAATGGAATGGTCTCCAGCGTTATGGGTCCGGACGACAGGGGCCTACCATCGACCCCTTCTACTGGAATCGGGGTGGCCTTGGGTATAGTGGAGATTAGATGCTCTGCCACCCACTTAGAGTCAATGAAATTTCCAGCGGCCCCGCAGTCTAGCATAGCGAACACCTCGGTGGGGGAATCCTCGGCCAACCACAGGTTGACCCGAAACACCATAAGGCTGTTATCTTCCGGGGTGCTCACTGCTCTTGTGTAGTAGCAAGGGTGCTTGTTACTTCCCCCGAAACCTCCCTTGCTGTGGATCGGGGGTGGAAGTTTCCCTGTCGTCTAGGTGGGACTTCAGGACAGTCTCTCAATAAATGCTTCGAGGAGCCGCAGTAAATACATAATCCTGCCTCTCTCCTTCTTCTTCTTTCTTCTTGCGTCAAGGGACCGCGAGCCGCCCCAATCTGCATAGGTTCATCCGTACTAGGGTGAGTTCGAGGTGGAGGAGCAGAGGATGGTTGACTGGACTGTTGTGGGAAGCCTCTGGTTCTTCTTCTTTCGGATCTTCTTTCTTGGAGACAGAACTCGATCTGAAGTGATAAAGTCACCAATTCCTGAAAGGATGCCGGACGAGCCACTCTGGCTAGCTCGTCCTTGATTTCTTCCCGAAGACCCCGTCTGTAGATTGTTTGCTGAGCGGAATCAGGCCAATCTGCCTTGGCTGCCAGCCTCTGGAAACGGGAGAGATAGGTCTGTATGTCCGTGTTTCCCTGTTGGACATCAAGTATTGCTTCTAGAGAAGAATAGAATACTTCTGGTCTATCAAATCTTTCACCAAAAACTTCTGTAAAACGATCATAGTCGCTCAAAACGGGATCATCTCTGGTAACCAAGGGTGTGGCCCATGCAAAGGCGTTTCCGATTAGATTGACTATGATGAACCCCACCTTAGATCTGGCAGTCTCACAGGCGTGAGGTCGGAAGTCGAAATACACTCTGCAGGCATCCAGAAATTCCTTCAGACCCCCCGGGTGACCATCATATTTGCCAAAGGAAAGGGGCATCGTAGGCAGGTCTCCACGATCATCCCGATGTAACACTACCTGCTGTCGGAGGGCTACGTTCTCTGTCCGTAAAGCCTGCACCTCTAAAGTAAGGTTCTGTAAAGCAGCTACCAACTCCTGATACTGCTCTAGTGAGGCCATGATGGTTATTGGGCGTTGTATGCTGTCAAGAACCGAGGCTTCCTCCCCCAACTCCTCACCTGATTCTTCCGAGAAGGATTCTTTAGGGTTGGCCTCGGTCTTCTTCTGATCCCTTCTCCTTGAGGGAGTTTTGTCCTTTGGAGTTCGGACCTTCTTATCGTGTAAGTAGGGTCTGGCCCCTCCGGAGACCACCTTGGCAGAGATGTAACTCTGACCTCGGGGATCCCCAGAGGGCCAGTCCTAATTTCCAGGGAAAAAGCACAAATGCAGAAAAAACCCTGTTTCCGGATGGGATCAGATGGGGGACAGTCGGTTCCTCTCAATCGACAAGGAAGGCGTTGTTTGCTCCACACCAAAAAGGAATGCTGGTAGAATAGATGTCAGATTCCACAATTGTCCAGACTGTAGGGAGTATAAATGCAATAGAACTCCAGAAGTTCTCCAAATTTAATGCGGATAAGAGTAAAGGATATAAGGTGAAAAGGCAACACCACGTGAAAAGAAGATGGATATAAATAGGATTATGACCAAAAGAATATCCTGAACGGTTTAAGAAAGGCTGGCCGAAAGGAAATAGAAAAGTATACGGATCAAGTCTAAATGAGCAAAGGCAAAAGATTCCCAGGGTGTAGTCAGAGCAACAGGGACCCAACAAGTGAAAGGCAAGGCAGCGCCGACAGAAGTAAGAATAACCGGCACCCACAATACAAAATAAAATATAAAAGGTGAGGCTGAGTAGCGAAAGGATCAGGAGCAAAGAGGGACAAACTAAAGGCAAAGGCACAGAACAGGCGGCGCCGAGACACCGGGAGTAGAAAGAGGAAGAATATAAGGCGGAAAGCGAAACAGAGCCAGCAAACAAAAGAGGCACGGGCAAGAAGGAGGAGGGTGACTAGAGCAGGATTCAAGTTGGAAAGTAAGTTCGCTGTAGGCACGGAAGGATCCACAGAAGAAACTCCAACACACGAACCGAGCGTTGACAAACAGATACAACGCACCGGCTTGTGGGAGGAGCCAGCCTCTTAAAGCTACGGCGGCCATCTTGGGTGAGGACTGGAGCACGTGCTGATCATAGCCTCCAGCGCTTCCACAATCTCCAGTTCCTGACATTAACACCAAGAGGTTTCTAAGTGCGGATCGAACCTGTGTTGCTCCGCACCGTCTTGCTTCCAAGATGAGCGCATTGCCCCTGAGCTATCTTCCCAAGACCCTTCTTCTCGGCCACTGCTGGGGTTGAACACATAGCTGTAAAATCCTCTCCCTGTGTTCTCCTATGGAAATCTGGGGTGTACTCAATGTCCTTTTATATCCTCCCCCTCGCCATCATAACCACCATTGACATCATTGAAATCAGAGGCCAAAGTAGTAAAAGTGGTGTGACATGCAGTCGGTGTGCTAGGCTGAGAAACATCCTGCTCCTCTAGCATGAGCAACTTTGCATCGCTCTGCTGCCCCAAACCTACAGTGGATAGCTGCAAATCCAACCCCCCTCAAGAACATATTTTTCTTCTGCCACACATTCAGTAGGGGTCTCTTCAGCTAGCTCATCAAAAGAATTTCTGAGAATGTGTTCATGTAAGCTGGTCTGTTGCAACAAGGGAGCAACAAGGGAGCATGGATTAAATCCTCAATTGAACACAATGCTGATCTTAGGGAAATTACATTGGAAGGACTATTTGCCACCTCCACAAGTGGAATTTGTACCCTTGGTGTTCTTGTTGTAAGAGCGGTGGATGTACAATTTATGGTTATTGACTGACTGATCGATTCTACTACCCAAGACTCAGGCATCTCCAGCAATTTCAGCAGATGTTTCTGGAGTGAACAGTGCAATACTTCCACAGTGCCTTGCTCTCCCTCCCTTTCCACATTTGTCCTTTATCTATTGAGGACAAATGTTTTGCCTCAATAACCACAGACACTGTCAGCCTCTTTTTGAAAAGGGGGTAGTGCACATGCCTACTACCTGTAATCACTGCCACCACATACAGCAATGTTTACAGCACCCTTATATTCATTGCACTTATGACAAAACAATGTAACTGCTCTTTTTTGTGTGAGGGTGACCATTAAAACAAGCTGCCCCAGCACAAATTCCTCCTCTGTCCTGTTGCTCATTGTTCTCAAGCAGGTGGTGTGTTGGGTCAGAAAGCCAAAAATCCTGCCACTAATTTCCACAACCTATGATTACCACCATCAGCTCCCTCAATTTTCTGGCACCCCAAATTCATTTCTGTTGCCCCAAAACAATGTGACTCCTTGTTTTATATGTGAGTGTTCCCGTTCACACAAGCTGGTCCTCTGAAAATTCCTTCCCCAGACCACAACTCAGTATGCGTAACCAGGTGGTGTGTTGCATCACACAGCCGATCAACCTGCCTGAATGTTCACCACATGTGATCACCGCTTACAACTCCAACAATTTTCTCGGCACCCTCACATTTTCTCTTACCCCAAAACAATTCAACTGCTTGTTTTGTGGTGAGTCGACCTGCTCAAACAAGCTGGACAAGTGCAAACTCCTATTCCATTCTCTTGGTCAGCGTTCTCAAGAAAGTGGTGTGCTGTTTTACACAACCAAATAACCTGCCACAAATACACATTGCCTGTGATCATCACCACCTCAAATAATTGTTCAAGCACCCCCAAATTCTTTTCTGTTGCCACAAAACAATTCATCTGCTGTTTTTGAGTGTGAGTGCACCCGTTCAAACAAGCTGGCCAAGTGAAAATTCCTCCTTCAACCTACTGTTCAATGTCTTCAAGCAGGTTGTGTGTCACACAGCCAGTAAACTGCCATTGGAGCTCACAGTCACCACCTACAGCAATATTTTCACCACCACTGAAATGATTTTCTGTTCCTCCAAAATAATTCAATTGTTGTTTTGTTTGTGACTGTTTCCCATCCAAACAGGCTGGCCCTGTGTAATAAACTCCCCTGGTGGTGTGTTACATCACACAGCCATTCAACCTGCCAATAATGTGCACAGCCTGTGATCACCACCACCAACAATTATTTTCTGTTCCCCATACAAATTAAATAGCTTGTTTTGTTTGAGTGTCTGTTTAAACAAACGGACAAGTGCAAACTCTTCCTCCAGCCTACTGTTTAGTTTATGCATGTCCAGACTACCTCCCCTCCTAGACGATTTAAATTGCAAAAACAATATCAGAATATCAAAATGAATGCGGGACGCTGTAGGGGGGTGGGTGAGTGTTAAGGGTAGGGATAACTGGCGGGACTAGGAAATCTCAAGGGGGAAAGTAAATCAGAAATGTTGCAATTGACTTATGTTGGATATAGTATGCATATATACATGGCAAACATAGCACAGACTAATACTGTGTCTACGAGTAGGTCTGACTCCTCGCAAGCCCTGCTCTCCTAAATAACACAGAACAACAGGGCCTTACTTCTCACCTCATTTTTGTATTCTGAATCCCAGGCACACCAAAAACACACACATATGTCCCATATCAGTTAGATCTTTGAACTAATTAGGTAGGAATGTGAGCAGCCAAAGAAGTGAAGGGGTGTGGCATAGTATCAAGGTCGTATTCCTGAGAGCAAAGGCAGAGGTCTTGGGATGCCAAAACATGAGCCAAGATTTAAGACACTAGCGCCCCAAAGAATGATGGTCACTCTATTTGCACTGCCAGACGTGCAGGGAAATGGGCTATAAATACTTAGTGAACTAGATTTATTAGTGTGACACTAAGTTTACTCTTCGGGTGGCGGGTGATAAAGAAGAACACAGAAAATGACATGATCTATGTTTTATGCCGAGAGCTAAGAATAATGGCCATACAGTGGGGAGGGCATGATGGGGGTGCCAACGTGTCTGGGATGAGAAAAGGGCTGCTTTGTCCACAGGGACCAGGATATCCTCGAAGAGTCCCACTGAGTTCACAGTGATAACCAGGTGCATGTCACATGGTCAGGATAAACGGTAGGATGGTGCCCATTGATGTCGACCAATTGCTTTACAATATTTCATGATGGACGAGGACGATACCCATGTATGGTGAGGATGAGCGAGCAGACAATGGAATCAATTGGAGAATAGGGTATATGTAATCATTAGCATGTCTATAGGCAGCAGACACTGAGGGTCGGGGAATAACACTGTATATCGATTGCATCATGAGAGAAGATGTGTGTGTTTATAACTCGAATCCTGTATGGAGGTTGCCAGAGAGCACTGTAGCAGAGGACTTTGTCACTTTTTTCTTTTGTATACAAAATAAAACCCTTGTATTTTTCAAAAGCGAGTGCACTTACTTTTCCCCCTAGTGGGTTGTATTTTCTTAGGCTGATCTCTGCGAGTTGCCCCACATTTTTGGTGAGCCCGACGTGATCCCACTTACCCGCACAAAGACATAGGATTCCTTGCCGCACATGCGGAGGGGCAGCTCCCACCTGCAGCGACCAGTCCCCCTTGTGCACAATTTTTGAGAGGTTTACAAGAGCCATGTTATCAGAATTCCTGTCTGTTCTTTGGAGCGGGACGCTGTCCCTGGATTGTGCAGGCTATTGACAGGACCCTGTGATGGAGGACTTCAGGTGAACACGCAGATGTAAGTGTGCCCCTTTTAAAGAAAAATAAGTGGGATATGTTATGTTATGTTACCTGAATTTATAGAGCACATGGTCGCCGAAAGGCATCATGGCGCTAGTGAGGAAGCTACTGGCTAAAAGGGATCATTAGGGAGCCAAAGAACTAGAATAAAGTAGTTTTCAAAGCTTTCCTGAAGACCAAATGGTTGGAAGTAGATTTGAGTAGTAGTGGGAGGGTGTTCCAAAGCTTGGCCCCGGCAATGGAGAAGGCTCTGCCGCCAAGTCTTTCCCGGTTAAACCTGGGAACAATAAGTAGGTTGGTGGCTAAGGAGTGAAGGTTACGTTCTGGAATATATTGAAAGAATTTGGATTGAAGGAATTCAGCTCCTAAACCATGGGTTGTCCGATGGACAATACACAGTTACTTAAACTTAACTCGCTGCGCCACTGGGAGCCAATGGAGTTGACGAAGCACTGGCGAGATGTGGGCACCGTAGGGAGAGCCAGTGGCTAGTCTGGCTGCCAAATTCTGCATACGTTGAAGCCGTTGGAGAAGGCCAATCGGTTGAAACAGGTACAGGGAGTTACAATAATCCAAAAGTGAGAGGACTAAAGCAGCCACCACGGGAGGACACATGACTTCCGGAATCATAGGCAGGACCCTCTTTAAAACCCTAATCTGGTGATGGGCGGACTGACAGACAGCCGTAACCTGATTTGATATGAGGAGAGCATGTGAGTGTTGGGAAGTGTGAAGGACAGTGTGCATTGATGAAATAGATAAACACGTGGTGTTGAATATATTTTTTGAGGTCTTTATATTATGATTTGTGGAGTAACAGGATCCTTTCCTTAGGTAATAGGGGAGATGACACTGCTCTACAATGGAAGAATATAGGATATGGGTAGAGGCTCCGTATATTTACTGAATCTGGGATATTTCCATCCGGAATATAGGGAGAGCATGGGAATGAATAAGTAGGTGTGATAGAGGCCCTCGTGGCCTGGGATCTATTAACCCGATATAGTGGTGGTGTTGGAATGAAAAAGTTGAATTTGTTGTTATTTTATTGTTAGTGAGCTTTTTTTGTGGTGTGGCTAGTTTGTTAAAGTAGAGTTGATTGAGGTGTGACGTGGCAAGGGTGAAAGACATATACATATTTGTGTGTGTCGGCGAAGAGGGTTGAGTGCGGGTGTGAGAAGGGTGTATGGGGAAGGGATACAGCTTTGTTCAAGTGGGCCAAGGGTATTGGTAATATTGTAAATATATTGATGAGAAAGGGCAGTTATTATGGAGGCAACAACTACGTTGGATTATATGTGTAAGGCCTTTCCGTTGTATCGAGATAAGATCCTTAAATATCATACAGAATGGTGTGTGGAAACAAAGCCAGGGATGCTTAAGCCATGGCCGGACCATGGCACATACAATAGAGGGATACAAAGTTACATGTATATGTTTTTAACAGCTAAATATAAGGGTAGAAAATGTAAAAACTGGAAGGGGGTATTGGAATTGTGGAAAATGGTGGAAGATTTAGAGGTTTGCCCACTGATTATTCTAAGGCAGCGTGTGGGGCCACTGCCTCGTGTTGTACGGTTAGTACTATTACCACTGTGATTAATGTTCCGAGTGCCCCTGCGGCCCCTATGGAAACAGACAGGTGTCCACCATTAGGCTGCTACTCTACTTGTGCTATGTCAGGCTATACAAATCCTATGTATGCCCCACTGCCCACCGCCATCTACATCTGCACACTATCGTAATGTTCCTAACCCCACAGTGTCAGCCGCTGGGAAGGGGAAAGTGCCACAGGGAGATGATGCTAAATGACAAAAAGAGCTGGTACATGCATTAAGGAAGGTGAATTGGCGAGATTAAAATTAGAATGACGAGAGGGACAATGAACGCCTGTAGGAGCGGATAAATGGAGAGCAGGGTACATTTTGTTTCGTACTGATCGTACAGCTATCAAAGATGTGCATATAGAAAAGGAATGTGACGATAGAAGGAGGCTAGAAGGGAGTGTGGATTATGTGATGGCAAGGTCAGATGAGGAATACGACTATACACATGAAGGGGAAAAGGAGTGGGATACGGTAGACAAACTCAAAGACGCAGAGCAGCTACCTGTAATATCCCCACGAGTAGAAGGTTTGAGAGGACCCATGTTATGAAACAGGTCTGGGTGAATGGCAGTAGCGAAGAGAACAATATTGGGAAAGAAAAAAGTTGGGAAGACAGTAGGGGCACAATTTCCATTGTTGCGTAAGAGCCCAGGAAGTGTATATACCCTGGACACACATGGGCAAAAAAAAACAAATAAAGACAGTTACGTCCCTCACAGCCGGGAGGGCAAATGGATGTAGACATTTGAAAAGCACACAGCTGGGACTACTCTAGCTGTAGGTGACTTGAAAAGTTTGTTTGTGTCGATCCTGGGTGACAAGGCTAATGATATATGGATTAAAGTGGGGTATTTGGTGTAAAATTGGTCAATGATAGCCACAATGGAGCACATTTAAATGATATCCAGCCCCAAGTATGTGCAGCGTTGCACAGTGTGTATCCATACAAACTCGATCTTCAGCCAATTATGCAACAAACAATGCGTAACAATGAGGATCTGGCCCAATACATATTACATATACAAGAAATGTGGCGGGCGGAGACAGTGGATTCAGCGGATCTAGCAATTCCTTTTTTCTATTTAATGGTTAAAAGAGGGCTCACGAAAGAGATACAGAAGGCACTTGACAAAATAGTGGGGATTGAGGGAAAGAGTTGGGTGGAAATTCAGTCTATTATTATTCACCATTGTAAATGGGTGAAAGAAAACGAGAAGGAAACAGATAAAGCGACCGCAAGCAGAGGAAGCAACGCTAGTTCTAAAGAAGTTAGCTAAGGTCACGTTGGATGGGGTTGAAGCAGCAGTGCAGATGGAAGGCATTGCAGACCATAGGGTGATTCTGACAGACGCACACACAGCAGCTGGGTGAGGAGGTGAGAACGGGTGGACAAGTGTGTATCAACCTCAGTATCAAGGGGGGTACCCAGGGGAGTTTCAAGGGAACATAGAAGTAGACTGGTGTATGCATATCCTCAACAACAGATGTATCCCCATCCGCAGAGAGGTCCAGGTCCATACTCCCAGTCATACAGACAGAGACCTCTGATGGCCCTTTATGGTGTACTAATGCCTGTGGCCCCTCCCTTTGCCCCGCCAGATTTTCACAGGAGCTGGTTATGTGCCATCATACTCATATATGTACATCAGGGACAGAAAAAGGACTCCCCTATCCCGAGCAACAACACTGTTCCAAATGGTACAGTGACTCACTATCAGGGAGCCACAGTGGTTGGAGGGAACCTATTTGTCTTACAAGGGACAAACACATACCCATCTTACAACAGCCCACGGAGAGCCTAAGAGTGTCCAGTTCTATCAGTCAGTGCCGACCCAGAAGAGGAACCCGTGGTAGGCATGGAGATAGCAAATAAACCTTTCATTTTGATGATCGATACAGGTGCAACTAAATCATCGATTAGTGAGGGAGGATTCCGATTAGTGAGGGAGGATTCCCTATATTAGGTGAGGTCATGGAAATGAAGGGCTTCTCTGGGGCAGTTCAATCAGTTCCTTTTAATAAGAAATGACCTATCAAAATAAGAGGCAGAGAGGTGTCGGCCTCCTTCCTATATTACACTGTGACTCCAATCAATTTGTTGGGAAGGGATATTTTGAGTAGGCTCAACATGACCATCTCGTTCACTGAAAGAGGGGTGGTGTGTCCCATGCCCAGTATGTGTGCCGTGAGGGTAATGTTGACCTTGCATGCATAAGGTGTTGGGTCTGTGGCAAGAGGAATAACAATGGCCCCCTATTTGTTTCTGTATGGTATTACCATACTAGTGAGTGCCATGCCACAAGTTGCAAACACACACTGGTGAGTACGCTCTGAGTTCTTGCTCAGGCCTGCCCAGCCTCAAGAACTAGTTGCAGGCACCATCATTGAACTGGATGTAGAAGGAGTCCTAGTGGCCGAAGATCAGATTGCTTTGATAGCAGTTGATTCCAACAACAAGGAATGGCGCACGGTTCTGTGCATTGACCCTATGAAACCAATGAAAAATGCCTCAGATGAGGAGTTGTTTGAGAACTGAGAAAAGGTGGAAGAATAATATTGGACATATGTGTCCCTTGTGAAATCATGATACAGTATAGTCATGTGTTATACCCCATGTTGCTAGTAGGGACTGCTCCTTCATTTATCTCAGCAGATTTGGCCAAGGTTCCCAACAAATTGTGGACAAACAATCCACATGATGTGGGACTTCTGGAAATGCCTCGAGTAGAACAGTATCCATTATCGAAGGCAGCACAGAAAGGGATTTATAATACTATCATTGCCCTCCTTCATCAGGGAATGTGTGTGCTACTGTCGCCCTGCAACATGGGGTCAGGCTCAATGGATGTGATCACCATGTACTTCTCTTTTGCACTTGGTGTATGATGTATTACCTTTTGTATGTTCCACGATGTAAGTCATGCTTCCTCTTCTGTAACCTGAAGCATTTAGTGTAACTGTATTCTTAAGTTAAAAGTGCGTGGATAGCTCTGTTTTGTGTGCTATATAAGTGTCAAATAAAAATAAAATAAAAAATAAATTGTACAGGCAGAATTCCTAGTGGTTTCGAACCCCGCTACAATATTGTACAATATAGTTGTGGAGGCCAAAAATTTCACTTTAGTGGATTTGAAGAATGCTTTTTTCTCAGTGCCCTTACATCCTAATTCACAGTGTCTCACTGGGTTTACGTTTGGGGGAGCCGACTCCAACATACTAGGCTCCTTCAATGGTACTGTGAGTCTCTGAGTATTTTTAATAGGGTGCTACATGAAGATTTAGGCAGCATCTCTGTCCCTAGTACCATAATCCAATATGTGGATCACTTTTTGATGTATAGTAATAGAGAGTACCAATGCAGGGAAGACTCTATAGCATTGTTACAATTGTTAGCTGACAAAGGGTACAAGGTGGACCAATCAAAATTGCAATATTGTCAGCCGGGGGTGTTGTACTTGCCACATTTTATTTCTCTAAATGGCGAAGGAGTAACCCCAGAGTGAGCAGCAGCAGTGTGTGTCACACCCCAGCCAGTGACAGTGAAGGATATTCAGACATTGCTGGGCCTTTGTAATTATTGCAGAGCATGGATTTTTGATAATACGTCATAATATAAACCATTGCTTCAGGCCCTCAAGGAAGCACATCATACACAAAATACAATCATCTGGACTGATTCAATGGTCACTAGGTTTCAGGAGCTTAACGATGTTATTTATACTGCCCCAGTTGGGCTACTCCTGATTACACAAAATAGTTTTATCTCTTTTCAAATTATGATGGTCAAATGTTGACTGCTTTACTGACACAGCACAGCACAATGGGGTATTAAAATGCGGCCTATTGCAGTGTCATGCAAAGACAGTTCCCGTGTGAACAAGCATTGGCTGCTGCTTCCTTTGCTATTGAGAAGTCTGCAACTATTGTCATGGGTTGTTCATCAACTTTGTACATGGAAAATACAGTTTTGCGATACATGAGAGATCCAAATCCACTTTGACCAGGCAAAGGGCTTGCACATATAAAGTAATACTGTGAAGCCATCTATTCATATTGTTCATTGTAAGCAAGTGAACCCAGCTATCTTTTCGACTGAACCCATTAATGACGATGACGAGGTACATGATTGTGTTGCCTATGAAGGTCCAGAAGATGGTATTCCTAAAGCCTTTGACTACACCCTTGATGAAGGAGAAGTATATTTAATGGACGGGTCTTCAATTATTGACCAGCAGACAGGTCCGAGACATACCGGGGTGGCAGTAGTGTGTCTGGGTGAGGTAGACTTTAAGGTTGTCTTGCAGCAGAGGCTGCCAGGTCATTATTCAGCACAAGGAACTAGCAAACTGGTTGCCCTTATTGAAGCACTTGAGGCAGCACAAGGGAGACGATTAACCATATATTCTGACTCACCATGCATGACAACTATTCATTCGGGATTGTTTCGATGGATGAAGAGAGGGTTGTGTAGGGCAGATGTTCTCACATACAGCATACAGCATTGTTAGACAGGCTATAGAAAAAGTTGGGGTCTCTGCCAGGTATTTGGGGAGCTTTGGTTGTAATTAATTGTGAAACACATTCGTTGAAACAGCTGCAGAGTCTTGCAACAAATAGGCTAGCCTTGCATTTGGACTTAAATAGTTATAAAGAAATGTGCAATGCTCAATGTGCTCGTTCCAATTCTTCAATCAACAAAGTTCTCGTTTTAAGTAAAGTTAGCTTGTTTAAGTTGGGCAACAAAAGGTAGTATTCAAGAAGATTTTTTCTCCAATATCTCTTAATGCATTCTTTTCACTTCAACAATTAATAGTCCTCTACACATGTCTGTCTACAACAAAAAAGAGAATCCTTTACAATTACTGCCAACACGTGTTTCAACCAATCTGGTATTTTTCAATGCAAAACTTAAACAATGTTCAAATTGCTCGTAGTTGATCTTGATGCAACTGAAATGTTCCAATTATTATTGGTCAAACAAAATCTCTACATGTGATGGAAATAATTCTTATCCATTGAATTAGACACAGAGAAAAGGGGTTACAAAAGGCAAAAAAAATCCATTACATCATATCAGACAATGATTATAATGAAAAAAGGGAAGAAAAAGAAAAAAAGAAAAAGAGAAAGAAAAACAGGAAAAACAGTACTTAAAGATAGCACTGATCTCATATACATAAATGCATCCCAACATTAGTCAACCTAATATTGTTAATTAATAATTTGTTGTCAAAACAGAATTCCTTTCTCCTATAGTTTAACACAATTACATGGGACAAATAGTGACAATCTATGCAATAGATAAGTGCCTTACAAACTGCAATGACTCTCCACACCCTGTCAGTCTAGAAAAATGGATACCTCTCATATGTGACGGCAAACGTATTTTGGTGGCCGTGGGCCAACCGTCTCATGCACGATGTGACAGACATATAGGTTTCCGAGTTTGCCAATGAATGGCCATTTTGATGTAACAAGGATCGCCATTTTGTTTTCTAACCATTGCTCATTGCTTTCTGTTCTTATTGCTTCGCAGTATATTTTCTGCTTACACTGCTCGACTGTAAAACATTGTTGTCTGCACGTGAAAGGACAAGGCCGCAGGGCCGTGAGGAGAACAAGAGTTTGTTGAAACACAACATAGGCAGCGCCAGGAAAGAATGCCCGGCTCCCTCCCGAATGTAGCCTTGAAGCAGAGCTGCAGGGCATTTAATCATTTCGCAGCTGCCAGCCAGTCTCGTTATATGGTAGAATATGTTTAGAATAAAGCAGCTAAAGGCTTGAATTATGCTCTTTTTACGGCCCCCCTTTACTGAGCCCTGTTAGAGCGTGTTGGCTCCCAGAACACGAATAGCACCTCATAGATAGCAAGGTCTGGAATGTGATTCTTCCCCCGTATGTAGCTCGCTTCCAAGAACAGAAGCACTGTGTTCTGTTCAACAACTGAAAGATGCCTCCGCACTTGCAAATTGCATATTGTTACTAGAATAGATATTTGAAGGTGTCATAATTGTCAAAAGTGTCCATCATCACACCGAGTTCAAAGAAACCCAATAAAGGGGGGTGTTAAACATGTCATAGCTGATTGTATGATATGCATTTTGTATATATGTAACTGATGTACGTAATTCACTCTCTTGCGTCCCTCGAGGTCTAGAGATACACGTCGCGGGGCGTGAGACCGAGTTGGCCAACTGAGACTATTCGCTTTGCAATAAACCCTAGCTTTGGGAATACAACCTTGTGCCTGGCATATCTATTGTGTGTGGTGACTCGCCTTGTTTCCATAGACGTAAGGGACCCCTAGGGGCCCCTTTCAACCCCATATATAAAATCACTGTTACTGCTTTTTGTCCATGATAGATTTAGATAATCTAAACTGCTTAATACATCTTAAACTATAGCGGTCTTGTACCCTAATTTAGCTAATGTTCCAGAAAGTCCAAAATCTAATAAACATCTCAGACTCATTGTTTATGTTGTAAAAAGCCCAAAAAAATCCTATGATATGCTTCACCATTCGATTATAATTCCAGTAGTTTGGATAACCGCTAATTGAATTTTCCAAAGTTACAGCAAACTTTGTAATGCAATTTTATAGCTCACACGTTATAAATAAAAAGCAAACCTAATAATTTGCCTAGTTAACAAATCGTTCTGGCATGCATTTGATCCTCATTGTTACTCACCTTTAGGTGTGTTACAGTAACTAACCTGCATCCTAGAACCCAATGGAATCTTCAATTAAGACTTCTTAAGTATTTCAAATGCGTAACAATTGTTACCACATTATTAAATGTTCACCTATAATAGTTGGAAAAACATTAGGGTAATATCAAATCTTGCATATTTTCAGTGCCATTCATTCACTGTTAGGTAGTTTCAAGTGTTTACCCCCAAACTTGATTAACTTGACTGATACTGTTGCATGTCCTTGCTCTGCCAGCTGCCAGCCCCCATGTGATAAGTGTTGACCTATAACAGTTATAATGCTGGTCACATATTTATCATAATGTCAGTGTCTGTAACACATTGACTAGTTATTAGTTTCTTGATACTCTTACCTTACTCCACACCTCTGGATAGAACTATCAAGGGCCCTTTCTCATCTCAAGGTCACAGCACCCATCTGGCATCCGCAAGCGAAATTTCATGGGTGCCATTTTTACATACCTTTCAATAGAAAGTCAAACGTCACGTGGATCATCACCTGTGCATGACGCTACCAGTGACGGCCCCATCTCGATTACCTGATCACTGTGTTGTTTAAGGGAACAGCGCACTATTACCTTCACACACTTGCACATCCATTGCATCAAACATTTAGCTGATATATGTATATAAACTAACGTCAATGCACAAAACAAATCTTCATGTTGGTTTATTCTGCTGCTGTGATATAAGGAATATCGAAACACCTCCATTAGTGTTATTATATATCAACTTCATCTATATTTATGATCTCTTATCCATTTATCGTGCAATCTTCTTAAAGTGTGGATTATTCCAGAAACAATACCATAAGAAAATAGTTTCATAAAATCCTGTTTGACGAACTAATGCGTCAATATTTGACTACGTCATTGACTTGGCTATGGTAAACCTAATACAGTCTGATCTTGCTCCCCACGTTTTGAGCTAATGTTGCAAAAATAATAGTAAATAGTATAGGACACTGACTATATGCAAGAAAGGATAAACCCACGCATCCATAACATGTCTTTTATAAGTATTATTCTGCAATAGCATTCCTCCATTTAACCTACAGGAATTTTAAATTGTAGCAATGTTAATGCTAACCCAAACTACTAAATTTAGTATGATTCTGCTCTCTGTCACAAAGACTAATATATTCTCATGAAAATTGTTATAAACAATACATGATATTGATCATACATGTGAATAAATGGTAGTCTGATTATACATAATAGACTTAGCATGTAATTGCTTTAATTCTGGACTATCTCAGGGGTCTCTATTTTAAACCGTTTGCATTGGTTGATTTCATAATATTATTAGTGGTATACATATTATTGCAACATGATTGTTAAGCGTTCCCAGATACATTTGTAAATTCTCTTAGATTTTATCAAAAAACACTAGAGTGTATGTCCTGTGGTCCTATTTCAAGGATAAGTGGCAGTGATGGGCTAATATCAATGTTATTAATGTGTAGGATGTCCCAAACACAACAACAAACAGCAATCCAATAATGCATTGAGACTACTGGTCATAATTCTACAAAAGAAAAGAGAATCACAATAACACAATCAAAAACAGAACTAACAGAATTATGAAACCACATTAATGTCATATTCCTTGTTAAGCCCAGCATTGTACATTGTAATATGCATATTGTCTTGGATTCCAACCGTCTTTGACGCTGCTTCATATCCCCATCGCTTTTACCTCATGAAACTTTCTGTATCCCAAAAAACTTGATATCCACCTTATTGTCCGTTTGATGTTGTTGCTGCCAATGATCTGCTAATGGCAGTTTCGGATCTTGAATCTCGAGATGGGGCAAGTGCTCTCTAATTTGTATGCACAATTCACAGATAGTGCTTCTGAGGTACACCTTATTAAAGATGAAGAGAATTGCATACACTATGTACTTGGATCTGCAATTAATACAATCTTGTATCTCTGTTTTGATTCCTCCGTGACGTACAAACGTTGAGGTTTTGCATAATGCATACCTACATATGCTGCACGTTCCACACTTATGAAAACCCCTCCTCATAGATCTTAACCAATCAATGTCACTCTCCATTTCTATGATTGGTTTAAAGAAAGATGGACATAGTCTATTTTTAATTTTCATGGCACAAGTGTATACAAATCTAGGTTTGTCCTCAATATATATGATCAAATCCATGTGCAACAGTAGTAGGTGCCAATTTTTTAGCACCTTCTGGTACTTTCATATGAATATATGGTAATTAAGCTAACCCCTGTTATCGAGAGTTTGTATTTTTATATTTTGGCCTACTCATACCCTTCCTAAGTACACACTGAGCCTTCTCTCAGGCTTGATGCACACATCTTTTAGAGTACCCCCTTGCTTCAAATCTTTTGGTTAACAGATCACATTCGTGTTCATAGTTCTCTGCCCTACTACAATTACTTTTTGCTCTGTAGAATTTTCCAATGGGAATATTAGTAATAGTTGATCTTTTATGGCAACTACTGGCGAAGAGTATAGAATTAATTTCAGTTGGTTTCCTGACAGTTTTAGTTTCAAAATTTCCTGCTGACACATATATTGGAAGATCAAGAAAGTCTATGGAAGTCCTATCAACGCTTCCTATGAATTCGATACCAAAAGTGTTCTCATTCAAATACTCAACAAATCTGTTAACTCTCTCAAAAGTTCCATTCCACGCAAGCAATACATCATCAATATACCTTTTCCAGAGGTGGATTTCACTATGAAATTCATTGTCATTGAACATATGATTATGCTCAAAATAGCCATGAATAGATTGGCTAATGCCGGTGCATACTTAGCTCCCATGGCTACACCCTTTTTTTGTGCATAATCGATTTAATTGAACAAAAAATAGTTATGTTTCAATGCAAAGTCAAGAAATTATTTCAGCATATTTACATGCGCACTATTTGAAGCTGATAAATTCCGATAAGTGAAGTCTACGGTTTGAAGAACAAGGCTATGTTCAATGGAAGTGTAAAGGGATTTAACATTCAGTGTTTCAAGCAAAAACTGTGGATCCCATTTGAACCCATGCAATATTGTAAATCCTGGGTTGAATCCCTCAAATATGAAGTCAATGATGGAACTCTCTGCTTGATGGCTGTGTCAATGTATTCCGAAAGCCCGTCAGTGGGCAATCATGTGCCACTCATGATAGGGCGTACCTCAGGTAATAGTTCAAAACTTTTATGAATTTTGGGTAAGAAATACAAAGTTGGAATAATGGGATGTTTCCTAATTAGGAATTGTTTTTCTTTGTCCGTTAGCAAACCTTTCCTAAACCAGTCTTGGACTAATGTAATTCATTCTCTAACTGTATGTTGCCTGAGATTCCACAACAATTTAGTGTAACATCCTGGAGTAGATAAATGTAACTCTACCATGGTGATGCAATCCTCTCTGTTGAGAATGACAATATTTCTGTCTTTATCAGCTTCTTTAATTACAATACTACAATCATTAGCCAATGTTTTCAATGATTGTGCTTCTTGCTTTGTCAAATGATTTTTTTCTATTCACATTACCACTTTTGACGGTATCCATAAAGCCGTGAATATCTGCGATAACTGCCTTATAGAAAGTTCCAATAACACTTTCTGTGCTCATTTGTGGAGTACATTTGGACTTACATTTTAATTCATCCATCTCAAGATTTCTAGGGTGTACCCACAAACCCCTAAATATTTCTTGCTGAGTTTTGTTATTGTCAGCCTCAAATGAGAGTAATAAATGAGTATTTTCAATATCCCCAATGGTCAGGGTACTCACAGGCTGGCATATACCCAAGGGATCAAAAACATTAATTTGATTATGAAAATATTTTTGGAGTTTTAACTTTCTCACAAATGTATAGAGGTCAATTTGAAACTCTACCATGTCCGTCTCCATACTCGGTGCAAAAGACAACCCTCTATTCCATGCAGACCATTCATCATCACTCAGTGCTCGGTTAGAAAGCATGATCACTAAATTTGATGTTAGCTCATGTTTTGTTGGGTGTTGGTACTTGATCGTGTTAATCTTTTTGGAAGCAGATGTCCTCCGCCTACCCCTCACTTTGCCTCCTCTTCTTCCTTTGAGGAAGTTACCTGTGTTGATTTATTTTGTCCTAAAGGGTCTGCAAATCTAACTAGCTTTGTAGTCAGGTATTGTGACTGTTGGTTAGCTTTTTTAAATCTCCTGATTTCTTCAAGAAAGTCTCTCCTGACAACATTTGCCCCTGGTGGTCTCTTTGCTCCCAGGATAATATCTGTACCTACACTCAAAACCTCACCTTCCCAAGTCGACATCAGAACTACCCGACGTGGTCAAAGAAGTATTGCCAGCCAAATCAGGTTTCCTGTTTTCATCGTACTTAGAATGAAAAGTGTATACTTGATCATTTTCATAGTCCCTGTCATCCCTGAAAAATGTGCAAAACTTTCTCAGTTTGACTTTATCCTGATATTCTTTCAATATAGCATAAATCTCATTGTAGGTTTTTTCCTTGGTCGCCTGTAAGTTACTCATATCTGTGATCTCCGGTTTAATCTGATCAATTTGTGTTTGTACCCTCACGTGTTCCCTATCCCCTTGTTTGACTAGAAGGTGCATCATATTTTCTGAGCTTTGTGTGAGACTTTCCTCCCACGTTTGAGCTAAATCATTATCCCCAATGTTGCTGAAATCCAGAAAGATAAGTATATGCAATCCTCTCAGCATTTTTCCATTCTCCAAATAGGTATTCAAGCATGCCTTCTCCCAATATGCATGTATCTATTTCCTTGATAATCTTTCTAATTTGAGAAATTTCTGAGATACATTCTCTGTCTGAATATTTCTACTTTGAAAAGCATTGCCTGTACTGCCTCGGGGAGCAAACAGTGCCACTTTATCTTCTTACCGATGTAGCAAATATTCTGCCATGGTTAGTGTATATGTATACACCTAGCTGCCCCTACCCAGAAGTTAAATGACAATAGAAAAAGGTTGGGGTCTCTGCCAGGTATTTGGGGTGCTTCGGGTTATAATTAATCGTGAAACACGTTAGTTGAAACAGCTGCTGAGCCTTGCAACAAATAGGCTACTCCTGCCTATGGCCTTAAATAGTTATAAACAAATGTGCAAAGCTCAATGTGCACGCTCTAATTCTTCAATTGATGAAGTACTTGTTCTAAGTAAAGATAGCTTGTTTAATTTGGACAAAAAAAAGTAGTATTGAAGAAGATATTTTCTCCAATATCTCTTAAGGCATTCTTTTCACTTCAACAATGAATAGTGCTCTACGAATGTCTATCTACAACAAAAAAGAGAATCCTATACAATTTCCACCAACACGTGTTTCGACCAATCAGGTCTTTTTCAAGGCAAAACTTAAACAATGTTCAAATTGCTCATAGTTGATCTTGACACACACAACCAAAATGATCCAATCATTATTGGTCAAACAAAATCTTAACATGTGATGAAAATAATTCTTATCCATTGAATTAGACACAGAGAAAGTGCCAGAAGTACACTTGACAATAGCATGCGAACATGAGGTGGTGCAGCCAATTTCACTGCCTATCCAACCCCTTACCCCAGGAAAAGCATAATAAGAAGAGATCGAACTATCTGTCGGAAGCATCGTCCAAACTGCTTAAAGCAATTCCAGACAAATACTGGCTGTACACCAAAACAGAAGTATTCTTTGCCTCCATCATGACTCAAGGCATCCATGCTGCAGCGAATGCTAAATGGCTGCCTATCAGTGGGAAGTGAGCCAATTGGCGAATGTCACAGAACAAGGCCTCAATGCTATCAAAAGTGAACTGAGGGCGATCCATCTGAGGACGCTTCAAAATAGATGCATTCTAGATCTCCTAATGGCGATGGAAGGGGGTGTGTGCAAAAAGATCAGGTTGTCATGTTGCACGTACCTAACCACAAAAGACGCGCAGAACGGGTTCCTGATGGATATCATAGGGGCCTTGCACAAGTTGAAGACCGGAATGGAAAATGAAGCAGAAGTGCAGCCTGAAGATGGGTTCTACACGTTGTTCTCATGGGCGCTGTCCTGCCGGAGGGCATTGGTGAAGTTTCTGTTTCTGATCGTTGTCTTCCTGTTGGTGGTGTTTTGCATGTGCCAGATGATGCATTGGTGCTTGTGCCAAAACTATTCCGAGCAGCGCAAAAATTAAGGTCACTATTGGGCAAGAGGGGCTCTTCCATGCTCAAAAAAAGTGCAGGTTCAAACTGAGGATTTTAATAAACCAAGCATGGTTAGGGTTGAACAACTGCCCTTCAACCCTGAGAACATTAACATCACACCCACCAGACCCTGAAAACTCCACTGAGCACTGGGTAGATTTAGCAGGTGACGGGGATTGTATATTTCTCACATGTAATCCAGAAAACTATGCATGAGATAGAGGTAGTTTAAACCATATAGGTAGGCAATGGGTTCCCAAGGGTGAAGTGGATTGACAAAGAGAAAGAGACAGGTTTGATAATGAAGCATTAACTAAAGGGGGGAATGTTGAGATGCATGTCCAGACCACTGCCCCTCTTAGATGGTTTAGATTTAAAAAAATATATACGAATATGGAAATGAAAGTGGGACAGTTTAGGGGGGAGGGGCATGTGTCATGGGTAGGGATAATTGGTGGAAACAGGAATCCACAAAGGGGAAAGGTGTTCAGAAATGTTGCAAATAACTTATGTAGGATATAGTATGCCTATATACATGAACTAACACTGTGTTTATGAGTGGGCTTGAATCCTTGCAAGCCCTGTTCTCCTAGACACCACAGAACCACAGGGCCTTACTTCTTGTCTCATTATTACATTCTGATTCCTATGGCAAAAGAACACATATATGCCCCCACATCAGTCACGTCTTTGAACTAATTAGGCAGGAATTCATGCAGTTGAAGAAGTGAAGGTCTGCAGCATAGTACCAACGTCTTATTCCTAAGAGCAAAGACAGAGGTCTTGGGATGCCAAAACATTCACCAAGATTTAAGACACTCGCACCCTCCAGAATGATGGTCACTCTATTTGAACTACCAGATGTGCAGGGAAATGGGCTCTAAATCCTTTGTGAACTAGATTGATTAGTGGGACATTAAGTTTAGTCTTGGGGAGGGGGAAAATGATAAAGAGGAAAACAGACAACGACATGATCTACTTTTTGCACCAGGGAGAGCTAAGAATGATGCCCATACTATGGGGAGGGCAGGATGGAGGCACCAACGTGTCTGGGATGAGAAAAGGGCTGCTTTGTCAAGACGGACCAGGCTGACCTTGAAGAGTCCCACTGAGTTCACAGTGATAACTAGGTGCATGTCACATGGTCAGGATGAAAGGTAGGTGGTGCCGATTGATGTTAACCAATTGCTTTACAGCATTTCATGAAGGATGAGAACGCTGCCTATGTGTGATGAAGATGAGCAGAAAGACAACAGAGACAATTGGAAAATGGGCTATATGTAATCATTAGCATGTACATAGGCGGCAGCCTATGAGGGTGGGGGATTAACACTGTATATTGATTGCGTCATGAGTGATAATGTGTGTGTTTATAACTTGAATCCTGTGCGGAAGACGTCAGAGAACACTGTGGCAGAGGACTTTGTCGCCTTTTTATTTCGTATACAAAATAAAACCCTGGGCCTCATTACGACCCTGGCGGTAAGGGGTTAACGCCAGCGTTAGCTGCGCCGACCCCTTACCGCCAATTACGAGGTCCCTTAGCGCCATGGCGCTTTTAACACCTGCTTTTAGCAGGTGTTAAAATCCATGGCGCTAAGGGACCATGGAGTTAATTACGCCACCGTAATTTACGGTGGCGTAATTAACGCCTTCCCCACTCCCATTATGCCCTATGGGGCAAAAATGGGAATGGGGAAGGGTAAATGGGGATTGGGGACTTACCGCCCCGCCGACCTCGGAATGGGGCGGTAAGTCCGCCAACCACCATGGCGTAAACGTAGTTTACGCCATGGTGGTAAAGTCACGGCCCAGGCGGTAACTTACCGCCTGGGTCGTAATGAGGCCCCCTGTATTTTTGGGTCCACTCACTCTTTTTTCCTAGCATGTTGTATTTTCTTGGTCTGATCATTGGGAGTTGCCCCAGATCCACAAGCAGGTGGTGTGTTGCTTCTTACAGCCAATCAACTTGCTACTAATTAATACCCACCCCTTGTGATCACCACCAGAACCTCCAACAATTTTTCCAGCACCCTCAAATTCTTTGCTGTTCCCCCCAAAACAAGTCAAGTGCTTCTTTTGTGTGTAAGTGTACCCATTCAAACAAGCTGGCTCATCACAAATCTTGAGGATGAAGTGGGCTAAAGTGGAGCCGGTAGTGGAAGAGTAGCTAAATCCCTGGCAAATAACATTGGGCTTTGTGGAAGCAGACAATGCTGCCACCAATGTCACTGCTGCACTAAGGCCCGGGAGCACAATATAAATGCCATGCTTTGAACATGTTCTCTGCCTTGTGGTGACATGCTTTGTCAGCGTTGCTCAACTGTCCATGATATGCTTGTTGTGGAACACCAGATCTGCTCTCATATCAGCTGGTCCTACAGCGCTACAAATGTTTTTAGTGTGTTATAAGTGTAGCACAGACTCTCACACCACCTGCTACGAATGTCTGTTCCAACCCATGTGAGCAAAGCAATGCTGTAAGTGACTACAGCTACAGTTACAATTAGGCTTTCAAAAGGGTCTAGTTCACTCTGACTCAGTAGCTCATGTGCAATGTTTGCTTTTTTGCTACGGGCCTTTGAGGCCAAAGCTCTGTGTCACTTAGGGTGGTACCTCCATTGAAGTACTTGCTCTAAATTAACCTGTCCAGAAGAGCACCTTAACATATTAACATGGGTGAGTCAGACATTGCACAGCTGGTGAGAGAGCTACTGGCAATCTATCAGAATGAGACATGTATAAAATGCTTTAAACAAACCATTTAGTATCTTTTGGCATCCTTCGTTGACCCCTGTCTTAAGGTTAATGGGCAATAGGATGCCACATACAGAAAATATGGTTGCAATCTGCAAGACTTGCAAGACGCTGGAAAGATCACTTGCTTGCAGAGCAGAGGCTTGAACGGAAGACAACAATAACATCATCAACAACAACTCAGCATCCCCAACCGCCAGTAAGAATTGTATTTTAATCTGGTAGCACCATCTCCACTGCAACTGTGTCAGATGCAAGGGCACTCCATGTAGGGTGTGCAACTTTAACACACACCCCTATGTGGGATTTGCTTCCAGAGTCTGTATTTTTCTATGTGGTTGGGCTTGCGACAACAAAAGAGAATGGCAGTGGACCTAAAGCTACACAGATGGTGGATTCATGTTTGAGCGACATATGCCAGCTTGGCAAGGATGACGACAAACAGCAGTGTTGGTTCTCCATGCAATCCATGCAGCCATAAGCACTTGTCTGTGTAGTCATTGACATCCTAAGCTTCCATCCATCTAGTGTACAGTTAGAGTGCTTTTAGCACTACTGGCACAATGTCTCTGACCACAGGAGAAGCCTCTCCAACTTATGTTCATTAAACATCAAGATATTGTTGCATTCGGAAGCACAGCAACAGGATTCTTAAAGTCAGCAGCAGATAATAGTTGAGTCAGGATGGCCTGCTGTGTCCCAGTGGACAGGACAGCCCGGCCAGTGGAGTTGGGTAGACATTACTATGATTTCCATTGATACTACTAGCTCACACTTTGGAAATCAAATTGTATTGTGGTGGCAATGGATGGTAGTGACCGGAGTTATGATGAACAACAATTTTGATGACACACCGGTCCAGATTGTGAAGTACCACATATACTGCATTTTATTTGTCTACTATCAGAGCATAACACATGTGTGCGTGGTCAAATTACTATAAATGTTTAAATGATTAAAGTCATTCACACACTGAATTTTCACCTCTATGCTATCTTGCAGAGGTGAGGACACAAAGCATTATATTTTATGTCTCTACTTTCCCGCAGGGTTGAAACTCAGTTTTTGTGTCTCTCCTTGCTTGCACGGGTGAATAGCATGAATTTATGTGACTTGCTAGTCTCTCAGAGGTGAGGGCAAATACTAAATTTGTATGCCTCTCTTGCCCTGCAGAGGTGGGGGCACGCACTCAATTTTGACATCTCTCCTTTCTCACATGAGCAAAGGCATAGCCTGAATTTGCACATCTCTCCTCTCGCTCAGAGGTCAGGGCACATACTAAATGTTTCTGTCTTGCCTGCCTTGCAGTGGTGAGGGCATAGCCTACATTTTTACATATCTCATGCCTCACAGGTTTGAGGGCAGAAGCTCAATGTTTACCTCTCTATTGTCTCCCAGGAGTGGGGGCACAGATTCAATTCATATGGCTCCACTGCCTCGCAGGCAGAAGTGGAGACACATCTAGAATGTTTACATCTGTCCTGCATCTGATAGGTGGGGCTTAAACGCAATGTGTATGTATCTCCTGTCTTGCAAGGGTGCGGCCGCAGCCTAAATTTGCATGTTTCTCCTGTCTTGCAGGGATGAGAACACACAATAATTGTGTACAATTTTCCTGTATTGCAGGTGTGTGGGTACAGACACAATTTGGTCATACCTCCTGTCTTGCAGGGGTCGGGCACATCCTGACTTTGTATGCCTCTCCTGTTTCTCAGAGGTGGGGGCACAGCCTGAATTTGTTTCTCCTGTCTCGCAGGGGTGAGACCAGACACTGAATTTCTAAGTTTCTCCTCTTTTAAAGGGGTGGGAACACAGCTTGGATGTGTACTTGTGTGCATTACATTTTCAAGGCTATTCTGTCATGCAGGAGTGGGGACACAGCCTGAATCTTTACGCCTCGCCTGTCTCATAGAGTGGAGGGCACACATTCAATGTGTATGTCTCTTCTATCTCACAGGAGTGGGTGCAGAGCCTGAATGTCTATATCTTTGCTGTCTGAGTAGGCATAGCCTTGAATGTCTTGCCAAATCTATGAATGCCACTCAAGGCCTGTCTCACTCAGATAATCAAATTAATTGGTAACCAAAATCGACTTATTATTAGAGTAAACGGGGTGTAGTTGTAATCTTCTTTTCCCCAGCTGCCAATCCATAATAGCAGATTTTTCAATGTTTACTTTGAGGTCTAGGTCATTCATAAAGGAAGCATACACATTAAGTAGGCTTTGCAGGACGCTGGGTGTTCACGCTATTAAAATCATTTTTTCTCCACGTAGGCTAGCACAGGTAAGGGCATAGCACCTATTTTCAGACCATCCACGCCCTGCATAAGGGCATTTTATAAACTGTTAATTTATAGTGATAAAATTAGTATTGCTAAAACACACCCCTGGTGCTCTCCCTAAATAGCAGGGAAAAAAGCTGTGCACTAACATCCCCTCCACTCCTGACACATACGCTAGTGTCTTTGTAAATTTGGATGGGGATTTTTGAAATTTTCATTTTTCATTTCAAATCCTGCAATCTCTGCCACCGTTTGAGCCTGTTCACCTAGTCAAATGCCATACCTATGTCAATAAAGGCTAGGCAAACATGATCTTGTTTAATATAAGAGAATCTGCTATTAATAAATAGAAGTTAAGCACCTATTTGCTGGTCCCCAGACCAGCTCTAAAACCTAGATGAAATGGAGATGGTATGTTGTTTTCAGTGACCCAGTATTCCAGGTTTCTCAACTAAAATATCAAAGGTTACCCTAACAAAAGAAATGACTTTGTTAAAGTAAAAAAAAAAGATTTTACCAACAAACTTTTCAAATTCAATTCACAAAACAAAAGAAACAATTTAACTTCCACAATAAACTGCCAGAGTGACTATCTCACTAAGTAGGAAAACAAAAGTAACGGTTTCCCAGTTTAAAATAAAAACTCACAAATAAAACACACAGGGCCTCATTACGAGGTGGAAGGAATGGGTTTACCGGCACCGGTAATGGTGCCGGTGCCGGTAAACCCATTCCGCCCTATTACCAGGTTCTCTTGCAGGACCTGCTCTGAACGTCTGGTCAGACCAGACGTCCTTTGCGGGTCCTGCAAGGGGACCAGGGAGCTAATAACGGGCCCGTTAATAGCGGGCCCGTTATTAGCTCCCTCCCCATTCCCATTGAACTCTATGGGGGTTCAAATGGGAATGGGGATGGGTTTTTTGAATGAGGAATTACCGGGTCTTCCAAGGTTGGAATGACCCGGTAATTCCTCATTCAAGGAACCCGGACCCGAGTTTGGAGGCCCACAGTCTCCAAATCCTGACTAACCCCTCAAAAATCTCTCTCTTTCTCCAACTCCTGGTGTGGATTAGACCTGTTTAGTTTTTGTGCAGTCACACTCAACCCACAGAGGAAACAGTAAGTAGCCGCTGGTTCTTTATGTATGCTCCCAATCTTGTTTTCTGCCTAAGAACACGCCACAATCCACACACAAATATCTGAATCTGTAGTCACCATGACAAAAGTTTCCCAATCTCATGCAAACTTAGAAGAGAAATTCAGACGTCACAATTCTTCAATTGGCTGGCATGGATTCACTGAAATCTTCAGACGTCACAATTCTTCATTTGGCTGGCATGGATTCAATGAAATCTGGCAATTGAGCCAATGAGGATTTGCAGGAGGTGTGGGGGAAATTCGCCCAGATTTATTCACAATGAATACTATGATCCTATGATTTTCTACTGTTTTTTAATTTTATTTGCATCACACATAACCCGTAGGTATCTAGGCGCTAGTTTCATTGAATTGTGGAAGTGCAGGTTATTTATAACGCACTCGGTTAAGCACGGATCCGGGATTCAAACCTGTGTTTGCTCAGCGTGGTCTTGCTTCCAAGACTCATGCGTTGCCACGGAACTATACACCCTTGTCTTATCTGGTTCCCCAGAACTCCCTGATGGAGTCATTTGGGGCGTTAACCCGCTTTTAGAGAGAAATGCCAAACCGGGAAGGAAGAGGTAGCGGTACCATTTAGCAGCAGAGCTGGAGATGGAGAGGATGTCTGGAGACATCAGTGGGGGAAGGGCTGAACAGCAGAGGACTGTGAAAATGCTTGTGCTCCCACTCGTGTGCGGCGCCTGGGTAGTACATTTTATTTCATATGTGTTTAACTCCTCTTGATAAACTATTCTCTAAATACAATCTTTAAGCATTTCTTAAATGTGCAAATACCTATATCATATGATAGTGTGCAATCGAGGGACTTTTTTAACTCATGTATTCTGTTGTATCATGTATGACATCGTGAATTATGCATGGCAGGGAAGGCAGTTAACCATAACTGTCACATTTCTTCTCTATTTAGGTTTTGGTTTATAGACATACTTCTTTAAACAACTTTGCTGGTTACATATTTTCATTTTTTGTTAGTATATTCCATCAACATGTGTCCATGCCACAGTTGCAGCTGGTGCATAATAGGCAGTGAGTGTTCCTCCACCCAATATTCACCATCTTTCCCAGATTCTCTGTCATGCAGAGAGAGTGCTTGGATTGACTGGTTCCTGAAGGGTCAGAGACCCTGCAAGCCTTGATCTGCTGCACTGCCACAGAATGAGGCATGCAGCGCCACTATCCCTGCAGCCATTAGGTGGTGCTGGTTAGCACCAGTGCCCATATGAATCCATTCAGGCATCTATTTCAAACACTCTCGCAGCTTTCCATGGGCCCTGGGAAGGCGGGATCGGGCAGGGCGGGAAGTTGTCAATCATTGATAACTTCCCTCCATGCTCCCTGTGCTCCGAGCTGGAAACGGCAGAGTCAGCGGGAGGAAACGATAAGTGTGTAAAACCCAAAAAAAATGTTGTGTGCATGCATGAATTTTGTGTGCATGTTTGTGTTTGTGGGTGCATGTGAATGCATTTGAGCGTATTTATGTGACTGTTTATGTTGAGGAAACCTGCCCAATACATCCAGTAGGATAACCTTGGTAGCAGCAACAGAGGGAGCTTTTCTTTTTGTACACGTGAAGAGAAATGGAAAAAGAAAGTCTGAATAGCCCAATCCCAAAAAATGGAACTCAAGCACAGACTTCTCTGGGTTTTTATAGGGTTTTACACAAAGAGACTCATACATAAAGCCGGGAGACACATTTATTCAGTTAAATGAAAACAATGCAACTCTTAACAGAACATCTTTCTACCTTTTGAGGCATAGCTTAACACCACCACATTTTGCCTGTGCAATTCCACACCGCCTAGACATGTGAGACAATCTCCACCTGCGGCGGAATGCTCGATCATACGTAACAAGCCACAGTCTGGTGTTCTCAGGCAAGAATGTCTCACCCCCATAATATACGTCACTGTGCGTCTCTACGTGCTGAGTTGAGATTAACGTCACAGCCATACAACCTTAAGGTTATCTCCTAGCTTTTGCCAAATAATTGTGGCTTCTTGCCATCTCACTGCTTCCCCTTGCCACGGATTGCACAGCTGGATGGCGAGCCTTATAATAGAACATACAATACTTTTGTTTTCAAGATTGTAGAGCATGTGTACGTGGGAGAATGCAGCCAGGAGGTTCAGCAACATAGAGTGTGATTTATTTATTTTATGTTGTGAGTATGTGCAGACCAGCCGCTCTGAAATGAAGTGAGCGAGGTGTGTGTCTATCTTCGTGAGAGCACAAGGTAATGTGATGCAGGTGAAGTACACCAGTTTATAAATCTGGGAAACAAATTCCACATTGTCCAGCAATTCAGATGTGAGGAAAGGACTATGTTTCTTTCCGTTGCTCACTTAACGCTGGCTGCAGAGGAAGGCCATTCATCAATGGTGCTTATCTCTGCAGGCAACCAGAATGATGTAATAATAGGGCAATGCTGGGTGCAATAAAACAGAAAGCCACAGTAATAAGCACTCAGTAATGGCACGGCTGGGAGGGACCTGTTAGCCCATTGCTGGGGAGAGTGACAGACAGTGCTTCGAGTCATTGTGAAGCTTCTACATCCATTGTTCTCTCTTGCATTAACAGAGCTGATTTGAACTACCATGATGCCTACGCTGCAGGAGTTCAGACATTTCTATATTTCTTTTTGACGTGACAAAAGTTCCACTCATGACATCATAAATGCAATTTCCTTCATATAACAAGAGTCTGGTTTAACAAGGATGTCAGTCATCCAGAAAAGTAAAAGACCCAGGAGGCTGTGATGCAGAATGAATGCTCCCTTCAGGAAGTGTGCCTGTTGCTTCAAAGAGACTATAACTGGTCTGCACGTTTTTTATATTTTTTATTTGTTTATTTATTTAGTTATATACAGGGAGGAACAATGCTCTTTTGATCACAAAAGAATGTACAATAGATAAGAAGTCAGAATTGACAGGAAGCAGTGATAAGAAGACTGAAGTGTTGATTGTTGGGGCTCCCCGTGAGGGATCACTCTGGTCGGCCACTTTCTGTATAATGGGATAATTAGAGCACAGACTTTCATTTTTAGCATGAGGCATTAGTCCTACAGCGTTGTGCTCTTTAGAGACTGAAACCTTGAGCCGGCAATTAACTGTTCATTGACACTGGAACCATCATGCCCTGTGTGAAGAGAAGTGGGGTTGGAAAGCTGTAACTTGAAATGGTTTTGAATGTTTGTGATAGTGGAAGGTGAAGGTGACCGTGTAGAACCATGCTCATTCTGTTTGTTAAAATGATAGTTGTTGTTGAAGTGGAAGGGCACACAGGGGTGCACTTTGTGATTTGAACTTTAGAGGGCAACCTAGCACTGATGAATTGCATCAGCTCAGTACGGAAACATACATAAGTGTTATATATATATAGATAGCAGGGGTCAAACAGCATGTTTTCTGCTGACTGAAATTGTATAATTTTTCACGGGCTGCCATTTCTATCAAGCGATAGCAGAGTGGCAAGTGCACAGAGGGTCTCAAGCTCTTTGCCATCCACATGCACATTTTTATTAGTATGTGAATATTTTTAAGTTACCCTTGCCATTGCCCATCAGTATTATTTGTGTCTCACTGAGAATTGGTTGTCCTTGGCATGAGGTCCAAAAGTGTAAGTTAAGTGGTTTGTGAAGAGAGTTCATTTTACAATATCTACCTATTTATTCCCAAATCTGAATAGGTTCTAAACTGTTAAGTGAAATATTGTAAATTTGCTCTCAAGGAGGAATTATGGTAAATGTAATGATCTCAAATTAGCTGCTGGGAGGTTCTGTAACAGGACCTCCGAGATAATCAGAGAGCTCAGAAGGCAGCTTTAGCTCCTGGCATTGCCTACATTCTGAGGCCAATAAACAGTGAGAAACTGCCATCTTGCCATCCTGTGTTGCCGGCCTCAGCCTCTACCACTTCTCCTGCTCACAATCACCCCCATGCTCCTCACCAACACCCTGCTCTGACCCCCCAGCACCACTCCTGCCTCCCCAAGGTAAAATCACTTACCTCTTTGGCTTTGTTAGAAGCTGAGACTTGCCTGCTTGTCGCCCCAATCCGTTACTTGTCCTATGGCTGCCTAGGAAATGGGGAAGTGACTAGGAAGTTTCCATGGTGGCTGCAATATTTTGAACATTCTAACATGAGAAAGTACCACTGCATCTCAAAAGTTAATAGTACCTGGGAAATCCTTCTGCGGTGCTAATAGCTATACCCGGTCTGGTAATTGCACCATGGCCCATGTTAAGGCCTTGCTTTTTGTTGGGCTTGTAACTAGGTCTGTATTCCATTACCAGACTAGTAATGTCCCTCACCTTGGGGGTTACTGCTTAAATATGTTGCTGCATGTGATTCATGTATATCTCTCACCATGCTTGTGGCAAGATCACAAATATGCATAACTATGGATTTGCTTTTTCTTATTTTAATGTTTTTTACATAAAAAATAATGATTACACAATTTGAAGTCAGATGTATAATTAAATCACATACATCATAATTTTCCTAGGCCAGTCATCTGTTTCTAGTTAAACATGGATTGTAAATCACAGCAGACAGTGCGTCTCTCATGTATACATTACCTCCATGCCCCTATTTGTCACCCCAGTACATACATCACAAAAGCAGGCCACTTTTTTGACAGAGATTTCCACCACCAAAAAACCTTGCACTACCCCCTTTTTCCTCTTTAAGACCAGGAATAGTCTCAACCCTAGCATTCGCTTGTAGTTTCTCAGCCACCGGGGCAACCCCACCTTAGGGTGTAAATACTGGGGTGACTAAAAGTGGTGATTATTGTTAAGAAAATCAGCAAATTCCCAGTGCATTCACCCCCAGCTCAGAGCTTAGATGTCATGTCTGTGGTACTCGAGATTGTGCGGGGCACACGTAGGCAGCACCTTCAGTCCCCTCCAGTCTGTACCTTACATATGGTGGGTTTAACAGGTATTTTAAATATTATGCAGCATTATATGTCTCTGCTGGAGCATTTGAGGTTTCTTTCTCATACAACGAGAGCACCTGAGCCTGTGAGACCATACCTTGCATATGGTCACTATACAATCCATACGATGCATTTATTGGCATTAGCTGGCACCTATGAAACTTGCGACAATGCTCTTGGTGCATGATGGCAGCACCTGAACATGTCCGGCTGCACCTCATATATGGCAACAATTCCATGGGTTTGAAACATTAAGTGACATTGCAAAAGTAATTAGCATACCTACTAAAATGAGGTTATATGTCTCTAAAAAGTCATGCAAGAAAGTATGATATATGGTTAGGAAAGTCCACATAAACCATGGATCTAAACCAACTGATGAAGAGTGGACACTCTGTGTGACCACCTTTTCCAACCATAGCACTGCCATAAGAAGCCGATGAAACGGAACTGATGCCTGCTTCAAGATAAAGGTGGCTTTACGAAATGATGCTTGTTCACTTGTAAGAGGGCAGAGACCCTCAAAGATAAATGAGTGCACCCATTGAGAATAAGAGCAGAGTTGCATGGGAACTGCATTACAGCAAGTTGTGGTCTGCGACCAGTGACAGAACGCCTCTCATATGGACGACGCATGTCTTGTAAATTTACCCAAAAAACTAAGCAAATGACAAATTACAAATACAATGGTGACATTAATTTCCATGTAAACTGTCAAGCTACGTATTGTATCTACTTGATTATATGTCCATCTGCTAAAGCATACCTCACGGAGTAGGGAAGTGGCCAAAAGAATACGTAAACACAGACAAAGGATGAGACGGAAACACAGTTTCCATTGGTTGAACACTATCTTGAAATGAAGAACTTAGAAAATGGCTTTATTTGGCTTCTGTTGGATACTGGGAAACCAGATGTCGGCAGGGAGCAGGTGGAGAATAAGTTTATCAATTCGCACAACAAAGAATCATAAAAGCAGGTAGAGAAGAGTCAGGTTTTAATCAGGTGATAAAATGGGCTCCGCTATTTCAATCGCACTATGAGATTGATGGGCGGATTTGTGGTGGCCTCTTTTGAATGGAGCTCAGAACAAAACATTTCTTATCGGGGTGTTGGTTCTCCTTGGAATTCGATCATTTCTAATGAGATGGTACATAGGATTACCACACTCTCCTGAATGGGGGTTCCTAAGTAAGGAGGTATGCCTTTACTGATCGAGGAGTTATATTAGAGATGTTGGTTAAATTCTATAAGGGTGCTGGCTGCCATTTTTGAATGGGATATATTCTGGGAATCTCATTTGCGTATGGATATTGGTTCATATTTAAGGTTTATGTCTAGCCTAGCAGTGGACTCTGGGTAGAGACAAGAGTCCACTTTCTATTTCCCCATGTAGCATCTTCCTGTTGTTGTTTTTTGCAGAACTGAGAAGCCCGCTTGAGTATGGCCAATGGGAGATCAGTGGTGTTTATGTCCCGCTTAAACTCACCCTCCCCCAATGAGAGGCAGTTTCAAAACATCTAATTTATGTTTTAGGTAGATGTACACTTCAGAAGAAGGTAGAGAGATTACAGAAATGCATGCTTTCGGATAGCCCAGAGGCAACATGCTCATCTTGATAGCAAAACAGGCAAGCAGCATGGGTCCCATACCTTGTCCTGCGTTTAGAGGCTGAACTCTGGCTTAAAGCACGATTTAAAAACCCAATATCATTTTTTTTTTAAATATATGTAAGGCAATATGCAGCATTGTTCATGGAGTATGTTATTAATTTCTACATGCTTTTGCACTTGGGCAGTAGCAACTTTGTCCAATACTTTAAGTATGAAGTTGCAATTTGTGATTGGTCTCATGTTCCCCGGGTCTTTATGTTATGTTATGTTACTTTGCATTTATATAGCGCCTTATGTATCATTGGTATGATTTCAAAGCGCTGGTAGGTTGAACGCCCTCGGGAACCGTAGTTCAAGTCAGTAGAGAGAGAGAGAGAGTCTTAAGGTTCATGGGTGCACCGGATATTTATTTATTTATTTATTTATTTATTTATTTATTTATTTATTTATTTATTTGTATTTATATTTATATAGCGCACAAACAGCCCAGGGGCATTGAGGCGCTGTTACGTACAAGAGCTTAGTTACAAGGGCACAGGAATAGTAACATTCAATGGCACATTCTGAGTACTACTACAAGGCATAATACTGGTATTAAGACTGGTACAATTGGTCAGCTGGTGTGGCAATTGCATGATAGCTGCTTCTTAGCGGTAGGTGTGGTGGTTGGGAGGTCAGGAATATGTGTTCATTCTGGTGGGTTGATACCCAGACTGATTTCTGGCTGTGTTAGGCCTGAGGAGACGCATAGGCTAGCGGGGTGTGCTGAACTAGCTGTGTTTAATTAGGAGGATGAGGAGTATGTGGTGGGTGTTAGTATGAGAACAGCTATACCGAATGTGTCATAGTATCGCTGTGTTCTAGTTGAGTGGTGGTGTATAGGAGAGAGTAAGCGTGGTGGTGTGATATGGTGGTTTTCAGTAAGGTGCTTGAGATGGAGTGCACATCTGAACCATCAATTCTATCCATTTTATTCACTCTGTCCATTCAATCAGCTTTGTCTGTTCATACATTTCGTCTGGTTCATCATTTAGTTTACTAGTCTTTCCATTCATTCCATCATTCGATCCTTCATCTACAAAAATCATCCAATCTGTTGATCCATTTCATCCTTCCCATCTATTTCGTGTGTTCCGTCTGTTCCATCCTTGATTTAACCCTGTTTTTTTCAGCAACAGCGTGATGGCGACCGATTTTATGCTCTTTGAAATAGCACCGTCTCTAAAAGAGGCGTTAACTATTTTAGTTAGTACTGGAGCAAAAATGTCCTTATTATCCAGTATGATTTTTGGAGGTAGGATATTTTCAGCACATGAAGTGGGCTTCATGGCTGACAGAACTTTGATCAGCTCCTCTGTCGTTATGGGGAGACACTGTAAGCTATCTAACTGCGTAAGGGAATGTTCCTTTTTGGTTGTAGATGACTGTGCCTTGGATACATTTTGTGATTTTATAATTGACTCCCTGGCCTTCTCGATTTTATTAGTGAAAGCCTCTTACACACTTTCACAGTCCTCTTGGGAAGGGGAGAAAGGTGGGGATAGGGTTTTTGGTTTATCTCTAGACTTTAAGATTTCAAAAAGCTTACCGGTACTTGTGGAGTTTGAAGCAGATGTGATCTATCATTGTAGACAATTTTCTTGGCCTCATTGATCTCTTTCTTATATAGTTTTTCAGTGCATTTTCACATTTCTTTGTTGATTTGTGTGGGGTGTTTGAGCCACCTACTCTCCCTTCTTTCTTAAGCTTGGTTAATTCGGGTGGAACCATTTCTGATGGTTTGGGTTCCATCTGACCACTTTGAATTTAATGGGTGCCATCTTCTCTACTAGCTCATGTTTAAAGTGCAGGTATTTCTGTAAAATATCTTCACTTGAGTCACTCTCCTGATGACCCTCTCTGATATTATTCATGCACTGTTCCAGTTGTATCAGCCCTATTTTCATATCATTCCTGTTAGAGACTTTCTCTTGCCTGTTGTCACGTTTTTGCCGGGAATTATTAATGATTTGCACCTCAAAACTAACTTTGAAGTGGTCTGACCAAATACAGGGTCATTCCACTATATAAACATTGGGACTCATTACAAGTTTGCCGGTACAGTAACGGTACTGGTAAGCTTACCAGTACTGTTGTTACCGTACTGGCAAACTACGAGTTTTGCTCATGGGTGCCTTCCCACCCACCACGACTGACCTGCCGGGTGGACAGGCACCCACGAGCAAACCATGCGGGAGGCACCGGCACCATTCTGAATGGGGCTCGAATGGGAATGGGGAGCATTTTTTACTGGCGCCCGGTAATGACCCGATAATTGCCCATTCCCAGGCGCTGGTGAAAAAATGACTCCAGCGGCAGCCATGCCAGTTTTACCAGCACGGCTACCGACAAAGTCGTAAGAGGCCCATTGAGTCCATGCTGGTTGTGCGTAGTCCTGAATCTGCCTGCCATGGAACACCCTGACACATATGTGCTGCCCACTTACCCTGCGGCCTAAACCAACTCCTCTTCTCCTCCGGGACCTTGCAAAACACATGCATGCATATCCATACACCTACCTCCACACACACGCATATATGCACACAAATACTCACTTTCACACATCCATATATTTCCACAATGCTCACACACATAAACTAACATTCAAATGAAGCAAGCACACCATTTATTTGATTTGTGCACTTATCTTTTGTGGCAGACAGGTCCCAAGCTTTGTTCCTCTGCCCCAATCCTTCCTCCATGATATGATATGATATGATATGGCATTTATAACGCACCTATACACAAGTGTTTCAAGGCGCAACGAGGCAAGGGAGGGGGAACAGAGGGAAGACAGACAACGATCCTACTAGGCAAAGTGTCATTCAGATCGCGCAAGTGCATGGGAAGGGGGAAAGGGGAAGTGCAGGGGGGGTAAGGGGACAGTGCAATACATGGGATAAAGAATAAATAACAAAGTAAAGAATGGCCAACAGGTGGCAAGTGCAAGGGAGAAGGGTAAGTGCAGGCATCATGTCTCAAGTGCTGGTGGTAGGACTGTAGAGATACAGAGAACAGTCCCCAAGTGCTCGGGTATCCAGGAGAGCAGTGCAGGTGTGCAACTGGCGGGGGGGGGCTGGGCCCGAGATCAGAGGGTGGCCAGGTAAGCCGGGTGCAGTTTCAGTATAAGCAAGGAAATCAGCCAGGGAGAGGAGGAGAAAAAGCAGAAGCAAAGAGAAAGGTTTTGAGGTGCTTCCGGAACCGGAGGTGGTTCTCCTCAAGTTTCAAGTGGGCAGGGAGGCTGTTCCAGAGGGAGGCCCCGGCCAAAGAAAGTGATCTACCACCAACTCGTTGCTTCGAGAAGCGACTGACCTGAGCGAGTTGGAGGTGGATGAGCGAAGAGCTCGAGAGGGGAGATATTAGAAGAGAGAGTTGAAGGTATTGAGGCCCTAGGCCCCAGAAGGCCTTGTGGACGATGCAGAGGGTTTTGAACTTAATCCTCACAGCCACTGGGATCCAGTGCAGAGATTTAAATCCTGGAGAGATATGATCCCTGGGCTTGAGGCCAAGGACAAGTCTCGCAGTCCGGTTCTGGATGAGCTGCAGAGGGCGGTGGGTAGAAGCATGCAGATCTAGAAAGAGGCTGTTACAATAGTCCAGCTTAGAGAGAACCAGAGCTCTGGATACAGTGAGCTTCTGGGGGAAGGATAGGAAAGGTAGAATACCTCTGAGGAGGTGCAGCTGGTAATGTGACTTCTTAGAGATATCAGAGATGTGAGGAGAGAAGGAGAGAGTGGAGTCGAAGATGACCCCGAGGTTTTTAGCCTCACAGGTGGGAGCAGGGAGAGGGCCAAGAGAGGCTCGCCAGAGAGTGACAGGAACGGAGGGTGTGGGTGTGCCGATGAGGAGAATCTCAGTCTTGCTGGCATTCAGGCAGAGATCATTGGTGGCACACCAATGATGTCTTGCTGGCATTCAGGCAGAGATCATTGGTGGCACACCACTCCTGGATGGCAGACAGGCAGTCAGAGATGAGGGAGGGAGAAAAAGTGGCTGAGGGTAGCCTGAAAATGAGCTGAGTATCATCCGCATAGCACTGGAAGTTGGGGCAGAGTGCGGCAATGCAGTGGGCAAGAAGTGCCAGGTATCGGTTGATCAGCCAGGGAGAGAGGTTAGACCCCTGGGGAACACCAGAGGTAGAGATAGAGATGGAGGAAAGGAAGGACCAAAGTTGGACCTGGGAGGGTCAATCAGAGAGAAAAGAAGTCAGCCACGCCAGGGCCTGACCCGTGATGCCCAGGTTATCACGGAGATGGTTGAGCAGGATGGCATGGTTGACCGCATCGAAGGCAAACGAAAGATCAAGTAAGATGAGGACACAGGGGGTGTTGGAATCAAGGTTAGAGAGCAGGTCTTTGCGGATGTTCAGAAGAGCAGTTCCGTGCTTCTGGCAGCGCTGAAGCCAGTCTGAAGGTCATGGAGACAGCCAACAGATTCAGTGTGAAGATTAAGCTGTGAGATGGCCATCTTTTCAAGGAGTTTGCCCAGGAAAGGAGTGATGGAGATTGGGTGATAGTTAGCAGGGCAGGAAGGGTCGGCAGAGGGTTTCTTAAGAAGAGGGTGCACAAGGGAGTGCTTCAGGGGGGTGGAGAAGACTCCAGAGGTGAAAGAGTGGTTACAGAAATCGGCAAGGGCAGGAGCCAGGGAGTCAATCTGTTCCTTGATGGTTTTGGAGCAACAGGGGTGGACCTGTTTTGACGAGACTTTCATAGATCGGACTTGTCTAGAAACCTCATCTGGGGAGAACAGGGGAAAGGCAGAGAAGGAGGGAGGAGAGGTGTCAGCAGAAGGGCCAGAGGATGGGCAGGGAGTAGAGGTGGAAAGAGAGAACAAGATGTCCTTAGTTTTAGAGATGAAGTGAGAAGCCAGGGCCGTGCAGAGGGCCTTGGAAGGGACAGGAGAGGTAGAGACTGTGGCAGGATTGGCCAGTTCCTTGCAGATTTTAAAGAGTTTGGCCGAGTTGTTGGATGCCTCAGAGATGCGGGCTTGGATGTGAGCTCTCTTCTTAGTGCGAACAGAGAGCCGGTATTGCCTTTGGAGCAGGCTGCAGGCCAGTTTGTCAGAGGATGTACGTGAAGCAAGCCATTTCCTCTCAGCCACCCTGCACTTGCATTTAAGGGTGACGAGGACGGAGTCGTACCAGGAGTTGCACTTGGCTTTCGGCTTCAGGCAGATCCTCATGACAGGGGCAAGAACATCAAGAGTGTCTGATATAGCAGAGTGGAGCATAGAAAGGGCTGTATCAGGGTGTGAGTCAGCCAGAGGAGTAGGGGGGTAGAAAAAGTTGCAGCAAAAGCCTCCAATGACACGCGATTCATGGGTCTGATGACCGAGAAGGTGGGTGGCAATGATGGAGAGGGCTTGGCCTGGGGGGTAGAGAGGGTGAGCTGGGAGGAAAGGAGAAAGTGATCACTCCAGGAGAGAGGAGTGGTGAGAGGAATAGAAAGGGGAAGGTCAGAGGAGATCAGAACATCAAGCGTATACATCAAGCGTATGCCCTGCAGAGTGAGTCGGGCCAGAGGGGAGAAAGGAGAGTGAGAGAGAGTCACAAAGGTCACGAAAGAGTCCAGAGGAATGGCAGGACGCATCCAGGTGGATGTTGAAGTCTCCAAGAAGGAAGAGTTGAGTGGTTGAGACCAGGAGGGAAGAGGAGAGGTCTGACCACTCAGAGAGGAAGGAGGAGATCTGACCAGGTGGCCGATAGATGGTAGCCACAGTAAGGGAATGGCAAGGAGAGAGAGAGAGCCGGGAGACGAGGCATTCAAAGGATGAGTAGGCCTGCGTAGGAATGACTGAGGTAGGAATCCACTCAGGGAAGATCAGGGCTACACCCCCTCCGGAACGGTTGGGCATAGGCGCAGAGAGGATCTTGTAGCCGTCAGGGAGGAGAGTGTCATAGCTCGTGACAGAGATGGCCGTGAACCATGTCTCGGTGAAACCGAGGACGTCAAGGTCAAGTTCCTCGAGAAGATGGCAGATGTTAGAGGAGTGTTTGACAGCTGAGCGAGAATTTAGAGTGGCAATATGGAGAAGGTTGCCGCCCTTGAAAGACTTCCGGGGAGGGGTACAAATCAGAGGTACGCCCTGCAGAGGTGTAGAAGAAGCCCGAGGGGGTCAGAAAGGGTAGGAGGAGAGGTCAAGGTAGCCGAGGAGGAAATAGCAGGGGGGGCCCTGGAGGGAAGAAGAGGGACAGCAGGAGAGGAGAGGAAGTTGATGAGGCGTGGGAAGCGTCTATCAAAGAGAAGAAGATTGGCTTGCAGGCCTTGGACAAAGATGGTACCATTCAGATAAATATTAATGATGACCTTAGAGGAGTGGAAGGAGGCCAGGAGGAGAATGGGAGAGGAAGAGAATGGAGAGAGCACAGAGACCATATGTAAGGTCCATAGGTCTGGCGAGGGAACGACAAAGAGGATGTCAGTGACAGTTTGCCTAGAGGAGGCACTGGTGTAGGTGTCAGCGATAGGGAGGCCTGGGTTGGAGACCAGGATGTCCTTTTTAAACTTCTTCCTACCAGATTTAGTGAAGAGAGCAGGATAGTCGATAGAGAAACAATTAGAAAAGATAGGGGAGACAGAGAGCACCATAGAAAAGCAGGGGAGAGGTGAGAAGAGAGAGCGAGTGGGAAGGGGTAGGGGAGAACACTAGGTAAGGACACAGGGCATCCATGGGTCCATGCAGAAACAGGAACTAAGAACCAGGGAGGACAGTTCATTGAAATTTCCCACAATGATTCCCAACTCCTCCACGCCCATAGAAACACAGAGAAGCTTTCAATTTAAACTTCCTCATGGTGTCCTATGGGCTCTGGCTCCCTGCCACCATCTCGTAGTTGCAGGGTCAGAGACCTGTCAGGACTGCACTATGCATGACCGAATGTGTGATTGGTGCATGAAGGGTTGGTGCTGAATCCACTATTTCTGCCTCCATTATCGCTTTTGTTAGAATTGTTTATGGATGGAGTACATTTATGAGCCTAAATCAAGGCATAAGCAGGTTTCAAACACCTAAGGCATACATCACTCTGCACACCTACACAGCATTCAATGTGTTCGGAAAGCTTGACATTGAAAAAAAGGTGCACATTTTACAGAGATATCAGGTTGTTCCATGTTTTATTTGCTATCGTTATGTTTCCTGTATTTTGCTTGTCGCTTTATCATGCATCATGGTCTTCAAGCCGCAATCAATTAACACCACTCCCTGTTGGTAAAAGCAAATGAAGTCACACTGGAATAGGATAGATATTTTGATAATCTGGGGGTGCGGTTTCACGAGTCAGAGGGATGGCCCCAGCAGCTGTTTAAAGCAGGGAATAATTTACAGAAACACACTGGGGCTATCCAGTCCTTTTTCATTAGGCACAGAAGTGGCACACTATCTCCGGGCCTGAAATTGTATGAAAACAGACGATACCAGCTGCCACTTATAGTTCCGAACTCTAGGGCTATGCAAATATTGGGAAATTGACTGTTTCAGAGCATAAGTTCTTGAAGAAATGAGTTCTCTTTCCAAATAGTGCTCCCTCTTCTTTATTACAACTTAAACTTAGTATCACCCCGATTGGCGAGCAGGTTGCTTCCAAACCCACCCTATGTTGGGAGCACTTATGGAAAATAGAGGGCTTAGAGATCTATCGAGACTCTTTAAAGCACCTATTATCATGAAACAGGGGTAGTAGTATCAAGTGGGTAATGCACACAAAGTCCATTCTCTGTGGGCTAGGAGCCTCTGATATATTTCAATCCACAACGTTTAGACCATGAATCAGTACTCTAAGCCTGACGGAGGGCATAAAAACAGATGCCCTGGAGAGGTTGAAATCCAAAGCTGCACTCCTGAAATTGGGCCCGGAGTATCTGGCAATGCAGACTCCATTTGGTGGTCACACTTATATAGATTTAATATCCCCTACTTACGAACGTGTCTAAGATTGGGAATTTTACAGACTGCCTCCTTCACAAGAACATGGTCTGATAATGACTCGGAGTTATGTCCAATGTGCAAGTTAGCCACTGAAACTATACCCCTTATATGCTGACATGCCCGAGCAGCCTGAACTTGAGATGTCCTTACTTGAAACCTGTCCTCAGGGAAGCAGGGATTCGCCATGTAGGCGAGGCCCTAAGGTTTTTTAGACAGTCTCCCCAATCTCACGTTGTTTTTGCGACAACAAGGTATATGCATAGAGCCTGGTTCCACAGATCAAAGGTTTTGAAAAATACTGCTAGGGGATTAGAAAACACAGAGTTGTTGTGGATTTAATCACACACCCACTACTATGATTTGATCTAATCTGAATACACCTATGCTGAAAAGTATGATGTGTTAGAGATGGGTGTACCCAGAGGGGCTGCAAGTGTAACTCTCCCTGAGAAAGACAGGGGAATGCTCATTTTATAACCTGCAAGGCTTCTATTCATTTACCCTAAAAACTGAAAATGTTTACATTATTTATATCACAGTTTTATATGAACATATTGTATCATGGAATTCGTGTTTTAAGATGTATTTTAATTACTGTTTTACTTGAGGGTTTTTACACCGAATAAAAGCTTGTTTGACTGACTGACTGACTTATCATTGAAGGGCTGCAGGTATGAGAATACAAGGCAATCTTCTATTGGCCAAAGAAAGAAATCCATATGTTGTTTGCACAGCTCATACCACAAATTGAATTGCTTCTTGGCACAACAACAGGAGTAATTCTCAAACCAGTGATATTCGCACGGGCTTCCGAAATGTAAATGTCTGTTTTCACTCTACCCGTGTTGAAATCTGTGATCTATGTGTTGCCCATGGATGTCTGCAGCAGGTCTGCTCACCCACTAGGCAATTTCACTCAAAGGTAATAGGAAAGAAGGCTATACTGATTTGTATAATATTATTATAACCTTCATATCAGTCTTTGATAAACTAGCTCTGTGGGTTGATGACATGAGTACAGAGGGGTCCTACGTACCTGAATTCAAACCTGTGTTCAAAGTATGCAAAAGGGTGCCTGCAGAAGTTTTGTTAACAGACTGAGCTATCTTGCTGCAGATTTGGAACCTGTTAAGTGCCTCACATTTCCTTTTTTTAACCTCAAATTACCACACAGCTCTCCCGTCACTTGAACTTCCCATAAGGTTTTGAGGAAGTGTGTGTGGTTCATGGTGATTCTTGGGCAGTACAAATGTTCCTCGACCCCATTGAACTACTCAAGGGACCCATTATCCTCTTCTTGGGAAGTTCTTCTGTGATGACTACACACAGGATATATGATAAATGTGCAAAAACAATACATTCAGAACTCACATTTTCCACGCATTTCAGGGAAAAGATATGGGCCACTCTAGCCCAAAGCAAAAACCATCTGCAACTGTATTACAGAATCTTTCTAGCAGTGCAAGTGCAATTAGCAGCAGTGCAAAAACATATTCTTTCAATGCAATTGTGCACCAGAGCAAAGGAATGGGACAAGGGACAGCATTTCCCTGCTGCAAAAATGCAATGAAAGTATACCTTTTTTGCACTAGGGCAATTTTTGCTCTAGCGCTTATTGCACTTGAAACAGTGCATAGTTGGTATAATACCACCTTTGATGTAACATAATAGCACAACTGAATTTCAACAATGATATGGTAAAAAAAGGGATTGAGCGAAAGCTGGATGACCAAGTCAAAAAAGAAAAGGCTCTGCACGTGCTTCAGAACGGAATAAAAGCTAAATTGTCTGGGCACGTGCCAATCAACAGCGACAGACACAGGCAGTCAATCCTGATTACAGAACCACAACAATAACAGAAGCAAGATTGAAAGATGATTCCCTACACAGCTTTCTAAACCCTAACACCGGAATTACACCATCCATCAGACAGCTGAGCACACATTCCACAGGGAATTTCTCAGTGGAGAACTTTCGGAAAGCAACTTAATTTAATTTAGAATAAGAGCTCGAATTCCTCTGAAGAATCACATTTAGCAAGACAGTCATCCAGTTTCTATCGATGCTCATGAATGTCCAGATATATAAACCCAAAGAAACACCTGCTGAAACCAGGTAACAAGAGAGCTCTGTAAGGCAGCATGGCACTTACCCGGTCTGTACATTTATATGAGAGGTGTCCTGGGTCAAAATACAGAAAGGTTGCACTGGCGCAAAAGTAAAGCATGTTCGTTGAAACTGGAATGGAGCTAGGGATTGACCCAATCCACATTAAATAAAGACATTTTGCTCTGGGGCAAAAATTAAGCAGACTGGCATGCTTTGTGTGCTCAATTTTCCAGAATCCATTCAAAATGTTATGGTGCAAGGTCCTAGTCTATTCCATATAACGCTAACAAAAAATTGATAACACCTTTTAATTATACTGCAAAAATCTGTATGTAATATTGATTGAAGCAAAATATGTTTAGATCATTCTGTATTAAATATGTTAAAAAAAAGTGCCCAGTGTGTTTGTTCAATTTGTATTACGGGCGCAAACTTTAATAACCTTAACAGTCATTATCCATGTCCAGCAATTCAGATAACTAAACAAAACCCATCAGAAGAAATTGTTTCCTCAAAAAAAGCTCGCAACAATCTCAAACTTTCCACATTGGATTGGTGTAATTTACTGCACATATGTTGATAGTCAACAGCATATCCGAAATCACAAAGGTTGCCACAACTCACACGCGAAACCATAAACACCAGAAAGTCTTGAAAGGGGGTGCACTACTTGGTGGGTTACCATACTTTACTTATTGAAAGATGCTCAAGCAATTGCAAAATACAAACGGAGATGGGCAGTAACAAAATGGTGTACATATTGGGCCTCATTACGAGGTTGGTGCTAGTCATGGCACGCCCTTGTTCAATGGGGATTTACCGGTCCAGTCCAACCTTGGCGGGACCGGTAAGTCCCCATTGTAAAAGTCATTGTCCATTCCCATTTGAGCCCCCATAGGGCTCAATGGGAAGGGGAATGCGTCAATAACGGTACCGCAAATTGTGGTACTGTTTTTGACCCCGGTATCCCTTAACAGGTCCCGTCCATAACGTCTGTTAAAACCAGGCATTAAGGGAGGGACCCGCTAAGGGACCTCGGAATAGGGCGCAAAGGGATTACTGGCACCGGTGTCATTACTGGTGCCCGGTATCCCTTTGCGTCAACCTCAGAATGAGGTCCATTATCTTTGTAGGACTTAGCTGGCATGATTTGCTCATCTTTCTTATCTTTGTGACAGGTAACAATGTGGAGAGTTCTGACCATTGTTTGATGATATTCTACTCCCAAACTAATGCATTATCACAGCATGATGTAAGAAACCTCTTTACGAAATAAAAACTTTGGTACTGTATGGTGACACATAAAGCACAGGAGATATATGAGTTAACACATATTGCTAAACGGACGTCCCTAAAGTTTAAGCAAAACTCTTCTGCCAACGAATCGTAATGCAATGCTTCAGAGGTTTTCAGATCAGAAATTATTTCATTCATTTGTTTGGGTGTCATGGGCCCAGACAACTTTGATAAAGCTATAGTCTATTTCTACAATGTAACTGTGTGAACATACTCCTTTGTAACTAGTTCATGTGTGATTTGAAGATATTCTGGAATCTTTCCTATCACACATTATTGGTTTTATTGTTAAACAGGCATTTGTAGCTGAAAAAGGATAATTCTAGGCAAAGTGAGACACTGCATATGGATTTCACCGTTCCAATGAATATCACGTCATTTTAACTATACTGACACTGATAAATCCTAGAGTTCACTGGCCCCATTTGGCTACTACAAGCAGAAAAGGTTATCCAGATACAATTTGACAAGTAATGCTTAGCCGTATGCTTTGGCTTCATCCTTCGTCCCTAAAATATTCACATAAACAAAATCTCCAAAAGGTCTGATATGTATTAGAAATATTGACCTACTGATTAATTCATCGTATGCGTGTGGCTTAGTACCTGCAGAGCTCCAATGAGCATGAAGTCATAAGATGAAAGACTAGACTTCTGGGGACTGGTAACATGTCACCTGCACCACTACCAAGGTACAGGGATTGTGAAAGGCCCTGTCCCAAAGACGGGGTGAAGGCCCACTCAGGTCAAGAGGAGAATGAGGCCCTTTCCTTCCAGTTGTATCTAACACATACGAAATACAATCAGTATGTCCATGGCTCTCTTTTGACCTACGCTAGAAGTTTGGATTACTCTTAAGACAGTCACCTGTACTAACAATTATGTGACTTGAACCCATGGCCTTCATGGATCCAAGTGTGACTAAAACCAATCCAGAAGGAGCTGAACCTAGAATTCAATATTTAAGAAAATTAATAGTTCCTCACTAAGTAGAGTGTACAGATGAGTATCATTGTGTACTATTTTGATAAATACCAGGCCCCACAATTAAAAAGCCTTTCTGCGCTTCCAAGTAGCTTGAGTTCAGTAGTCCTTGAGTAACTCTTTAGGAGGTCCAGATAAAGGATAGTATAATTAGATACATCACCAGAAGCCTAGAATCCTTCTCACACCTGTGTTAGACTTTCATAAATGCAATTAGCCTGGCCAAATAATTCCATATACATTGTGAGAAACAACCAGAATAAAGGGTGTACCTATAAGGATATATATTTAATATGTTTTTGATTTTGTAGTGGTTCCTTTATTACAGAGGTACCACTTTAATGCCTTCCCTCCATAGTACAACAAACCCCACAGTCTGGCACAGGAAACAGGTTTTTTAATGAGAATATTGTTTGTTGTGTCAAAAGAAAAAATGTGTCTGAGCACAAGTGGCCCCCTCAATTCACACTGCTGGGGAAGTAAGATCAAAACACTACACATGATTACAGACAAGCATGACATTTTTTTTACTACTGCAGCATACCTACTGTTACATAAACAGTATCTTTATCTAAGAAAATAACATCACATGTGTGTGCTTATTCACACATTGATCCACATGTGCATTAGCAAATATCAATAGGCTGTGCAAGGGAAAATGACATCAGACCATAATTGTATTGTATAGTGAACCTAAAAAGAAATCAGGTGGCTATAGTTTATCTTTCAATATCGAAAGGGCAGTCTATTGTGAACATATAGACAGAAGTTCTATGGGATTTATGTTTTTAGGTTGTGGAAAAACGAAGGCAAATTTGAAAAAGGTTTGCTTAATATTTGATAAGAGAGGGAGATGTGTAAGGAATGAAAAATCCACAGGTTCCAAACATTGAATTTCCTATAAAAGTCTTCTTTCATTATTTTGCATCCTTGAGAAAAGTATTCTATTTAATGAAATTTAATTTAAAAAATCTGTTTCTGTGCATCACACCTTAATTCATTTGTCAAATGTGTCTCTTCTTGTACATGAGAAGCTACAGATTCCAGGAAAGGCTTTACTTTCTGAAACAAAACCAGGAAATTAATATTTTAAGTCGTGTGGACAGAGAAATGTGCTACACCCCTTTCTCAAAGTTCTGTTGCCAAGGGATTTATAAAATATATTCAAGTGGACCAGGATTTTACTTACATGTTTATTTGTTGAATCCAATCTTGTGGATAGCAATCAGCTCCTGGGGAAAATGCCTCAGGACCCTGAGCGATTGACAGTGTCCACTGCACAGAAATGCGAAGGCACTGGGCTTCCAGGCAATCTAGGTCTATTCAGTCTCTTGGATCTAGGTAAACTGGTCTCCCCCGGCTCTAGTCCTCTTGTTGCACAGTTTCTAAAGGTTTCAAGGCCCAGTGGCTCAACCACTTCTGTAATTTACATACACGCTTTCTCAGCCAAATTATTCTGGTCGGCAGGCAGTAAATAAATGACAATGTTTTTTCTCCTGTAGAAACATGACTTTTATACTGGGCCAACCCACATTGCCTTACATCATTTGGCACTATCATTTTAATTGAATAGGTTCTATAAATGGTTCTCTTCACTAATACAGAACCAAAAGGGCTCTCTTCCATGCTTTTATTGGCATATTGAACTTGATGCATCATAAGAGGGATGTGTCAGTTGCAAACTAGCTTCCTTCTTTGCAGGGATAAACTGGCAGGTCTGAAGTATTCCTTTTTGATGTAACACTAGCTAAATATGTGGCAGAGGGCAACATGACAAATTCTGATTCATGAGAATATGATGAACTCAATTATATAATTCTTTTTTCCGTCACTTCAAAAACTTTGGTGTTATTAATATATGTGAACTACACAAACAATATACATTTCAGGATATCATCTTTATATGTATGTTATTTACCCAATGAAGACCTTTTCAGAACACTCTTTTTATTTAATGGGACTAATAAATTAAACATTATAGAAAATGTGCTTCAATTGGGGAAGAACCATCATCTTTTAAAGTAGCTCTGTGCTGTACATTTGAACTTTGAAATTTAAGTTTCATCATGTGAGCCTGATCACTTAATCAATTTCCTAACGTCTGCGGTAATCGCATTTAACCTGACAGCTGACTGATTATTGATTTGCATTAGGTGGTTAAGGAATGATTTTAATCACAATGTGTATAGTTTATTCTTTGAAGTTAATGGTTCAATGTCAAGGGCTAATAGATCAACATAGCTCTCTACTTCCTGAAAAACACATTGGGGCTCATTTTGGGGTCCAGCATAATTTGACTACAGTTCACGTACACGGGATCCCGCTACCAAATTTTCCTCATTTGCATGGCAGAGGGCAAAAGGCGGTGTACAAGCATTTACACCGCCTTATGCCTTTCCCTTTTGCACTCTGCTGTGCAAATTGAGTAAACGCCGCCTCCGATGTACGCATGCCAAGCAGCATTTACAAAGGTTTCCTATGGCGTCCTCCGGTGTCCAGTCAAATGGTCGAAAATAAAGGATCGAATGACCATTTGATCGACAGTCAAATGGCCAAAAAAGAAAAGGTCGAATGTTTTTATTTATTTATTTATATATATTTTTTAGTTTGGGTCGGTAGAAAAATGTTTTTAATAAAGAAAACGGGGTGTTGGGGGAGGAACCCCCCCATAAAAAAAATGTTAAAAAAAAAAAATCGACCATTTTTTTCAATCATTTTAGTGTCGATCAAAAGGCATTCGATCCTTTTGTTTTCGACCATATGACCTACAACCGAGTCCGCCTGCTTTTTGCTGGAGCAAAAGGCTGGCGGACTCCATAACAGTCCCCAGCATTTGCATTGGTGTGCAAAGTCCATGCAGGTGAAAATGCTCTAGTATTTGTATGACAGACACAAAGCGAGTTGAAGAAATGTAAGTTATGCTGCGCCCCTCCCAAACTCCACCTTACAAATCAATCAACATTAGCCATGATGGAAATGAAATGCGTAAACTCCTTATTCAATGTTTTTAACACATTACATTTTTGTTACAGAGAGCCAAAAATGAGCTCCATTATCATGACAGTGACTCACCATTTATGAAAATGATGGTGTTCTTATGATCAAATTAAAAATGCAAGACCATCCATGGATTGGTTTTAAAATCAGAATGCTTGCACTTTATTGTATTTTGTAGCTTTTTTGCAATCATACACCTCACATAAGTAAACAAAGCTGCTCAATGGATCTTTCAGGGCCCAATGCAAGTGACATATTAATAGGTATCTGGTAATTCTTGTGAAATCAGTTCACAGGAAGTTAATTGGTTACTAATAGAAGACCCATGTGATATTTTGCCTTATTTAAAACACAAAGGGGATCATTACGAGTCCGGCGGTAGACATTAAAAGTGGCAGTAAATCCTCCACATTTACCATTCAGCCGAATTATGAGTCTGTATAATTCTGCCGACTGTATTGCAGTCGGCAGAATTAGAGACGAAATGACCACCGGAAACACCAAAGTAGTATTGCCATCCCATCACAAGTTGGAAACGGCGGTAATACCGCAGAAATTCGGTGCTAATTCTGCCAAAAACACAGCTCAGTTACCTCCAGCTTCCAGGTGGAGGTAAATGCACGAGGTGCCACAAATGAAGCCACAGGTGCACCCAATCCAATCAAGAGCGCTGCATAAGGCACACGCCTTAATGTATCGTAAGTATACACACAATAGAAATGTACCCCTGAGCATGAAACGTTGAATCAGTACACCACTGCTGACACTGACACTTCAAGATGGCCACCACGGTCGTGGGCCCGGATAACCATGGCGACTGCATAAACACACTGCCGGCCCCACACTTGGTTGCACAACTGACACTGTTCTCACACTGAGGGACAACTAACGCCCCAGGTAAGAACTCAGATTCCTTTAACATCTCAAGTGCGCTGGCCACCAGAAGACACTCGCAAGTGTAAATGGGGATACGTACAATTCAAGCATTGGGTAAAACAATATTAGACTCCCCAGACATGACAGGTCCTTTTGCAAAGATTTGCTGATGTGCACTGGGATAAACACACTGTGAGCCAGACTTTGTGACACGTGGTGCTAGCTGTTCCACAAAATTAATCTCCCAGACCTCTGGACCATCCACCAGACGCGATCCCCTGGCACTAGCTTCATATTCTTTCACCAGGTACCCGATGGAGCACAGGGTGTTTAGAGACACTGGGGTTAGAAGGCCCCACTTCTGGAATTGAACGCTAGAATTGACCACATGGACCTCTCTGAACCTCTACCTCTTCTTAACCTCTACCTCTTCTTAACTTCACAGCGCACACTGCTGGTCGCACCTACAGAATTGAGCCCAACTAAAGTCGACTCTACGACTCACGACCATATCGGGTCTCGCCACCCAGGTAATTAATTCCTCCTTTTTTTCGAGAAGCGCCTATACTTTGAGGCACCTTATACAATGTCTAATCCCAACACACGCCTTGTGTGTTAGAGATTATTTCAACATACAGCTGCAAACCCAACCCACCCCATACCTGCTAGATTTCTACCTGCATGGTAAGTTCCCGTTTAGGCCGATCTGAAATAATGACTTCGCTGAGAGGCCTTTTGTATTACCATTTCAGATACAGACCCCCACTTAGTTCCATGTCCCGATGAAGGCCGATATAGTTACTGCATCATACTCTTGGTACAAGGCCAAAACACAGACATGTCGACAATCCCATCACCAGATAATGCTCCTCATGCAACACTGTTGATTAACCAACTGATTTGGCATTTAAAACAAATACTGTGCCTCAGACAAGGCACAATGTTTTTTGTCAAGATTGGATTCATTTTGAATGCATTAGTTTGTCTCAACTTTTTTTGGTTGTTTTCCTATGTAGGGAATGTATGCTCTTTACCTTTGTTAACTTGTTTTTGATTTATTATATTTCATGTGTTGTTGGTCAAGATAATAATCACAATAAAATAGTGGGTCATCATATATCCAGACTTGCCCGATCAGTTCTTTGATTTCTAAAAGCCCTGGACGGCACCCATGCGGCGTTGGTGGCCCCCCAGGCACATGAAGTGGTGTACCGCAACAGGAAGTACTACCACTCACCGAACATCCAGGAGACCTGCGATCCGGACCTGTACATCACACACTGTTGTTCCTGCTTCGTTGGTTCCACCCATGATGTCATGGTCCTACACAATAGTACACTGCCTGGATACATGGAGAGGCACAGAGGACAACGGACGTGGATAGTGGGTGCATACAAGTGCCATCACGCAATGTCAATGTGTTGCAATGCAGCCAAGTATATTGGAGCATGGGGGGTGGTGGTGAATGAAATCTGCTGCCCCCCCGCCTGGGGGGATCAAATTTTGTTGAATCATCTCAGGTGCTGCCAAAGCTAAATGGTGTGCCCCCCTCAAACCAGCAGCGGTGCTCCATTTGATTCAGTGCTTAACACCTTGCTCCCATGAAGGAGTGGCGAGTTGATCACTTCAATACCGTTCAGCTGTCAAACCAGCATGAGGAAGCCTTTCGAAGGCTGCCCCAGGCTTGTTTGACAGCCACACTATATTGTAATTAAAAGCACCTGCTCTCCTGCTGGCTTGTCTTCTCCCACAGGGTCATGGCAAAGGGCTCTGTGGTGCCACCTCTTGTGGCCAGTGCCTACTGTCTTTGTTGGGAGAGGCGGCTGCACACTCTGACCTGAAGGGCATTCCAACTTTTACGGCAGTCCTTCGCATCCCGGGGAACCACGCCTACGGCACAGCCGATGTTTGGGAACTTTCCCTTTGGCCTTTCTTGGGACATTATTTCAGTGACTTGTTTGTCTGGATGGCTACAGGAATTAGGGGATTCAGAGTGGATTCAATTATTCAAAATTCCCACGGCCATGCTTACTGTTCCGGCGATGACACTATTTCCACTGGCGCTAATTCCACCATTGGAATTAGCGCTGATTGGCTGGCAGAAATGGTAATTCTGCGAGGTGTCAGTGGATTTACAATTGCAGTGTCCTGTTTTGTTGGTAATTCCTCCTGGCGGAAATACTGTCACTGTCAAAGGTGTGTGCATGCTCCCAACAGGTTGTGATAGGTCAGTAACTTCATTGCATACCATGGCAGTAACGGTAATACAGCCCTATTACCGCCGGACTCGTAATGGCCCCCAACATATTTAGCATTTTGCTTGTGAATTTAACATTTTCACTTTCGACAAATTATTAAGCAGTGTAATTATCTAAAAACATATCACTATGAGTCTGGTGTGATTTAGAATTAGTATTCTCCGCATAATATCCTTGGAGATAAAGCACTGACATCCATTACAGATAGTTATTTAATAATATTAATATAGCATTCATATAGCACTACGAATTTTTAACACCATTGGCAAAGAGCTAGCGGCAACAAAATGTGCGGGATTCAGAAATGGATCAACTGCCAAGAAAAGAAACCGGAAGAGGTGGTTTGCACCAAAGAGGACTTAATTTGCATTCCACAAAAAGTGATCCAAAAACTGAAATATCAAGATTGGATATCCACTGGCGATCAAACTTCGGCGATTGAATTCCTGAAACATCTGCCGCCAACACACAATAAGCTAAAATCCCCTTTGGCCTACTGCAAAAAATTTCCAGACAAAATGCTACTGAGTGTCTTTTTAAGAGCCCGTCTGAACTGGCTCCACACCAAAGAGTTTCTGGGGATAAGAAGCCACGCCAGTGTCACAACATGCAGGCTGTGCATAAACGAGGACTCAAAGAAACAGTTCAATATCTTTTACTAAACTGTCCCACTCTCAACTCAGAACGCTCAGCAGTTTTGGCACCTCTACGGGTAGAAGATGACACATGGTGGTGCCGACTCATTTCGGGGAAAAAGCACGTTGGGCAGTAGCCACAAGCAAACTAATGGAAATAGCTTTCACAAAAATAAACGCCAAGATTCTAGCTAGCGGCCACTGACCAACTATTATACTGTGTGACCACTTCCTACTACAAACCCATTGGGGTAACTTGCGTACAGCTTTTGGATGGGATTCTGTCTCACGAAACACCAGTTTCACCTCAAGGTCGGATGATGTCGGACTCTATGTGCTTTGCTGAGTATGCATGGCTGAACAAACCAGTCAAGCGAACAAGACTTATAATCGGAAAGCTTGTGAAATTGTTAGAAAGTCCACATGTATTCATACGAAAATCTCATTTCGTTTACTTCCTCTTGTAAAAATCATTTTTTCTTTTTTTTGATTATATACAAGTAAATAAAAAAATAAAAAAAAAATAGCACTACGAACCTTCAGGCATCTGAGCGCTGCTTATTATTACCCACGGTGTGTGGTGCTCATTTATCGACCTCGGAAAGGATAAAAAGCTGAGTTTGACTCTGCCAGGATTCAAACCTGCGTCAGCAGGCTCTGCACAGATGTCAAAGCGAGAGCTCCTCTCACTGTGCTATCTGACCGGACATGCTAGTGCCCATTTTCAATGATACAAAACATGTGGAATTATATCAAAATTATGTCTTTATTTCATTAAACTACCCACAGAACAGTGAACCCCTGGCACACCCAAACTGAGAAAGGTCTATAATACAACAGAGTGAAGGGAAACCAGGAGGTGGCAAGGTTCGGTATTTCCTACCAAAACTGTAACCAAAGAAGGGGGAGTTATTTCAAAGTAAGGGGTCCAACAAGTTATAATAAACAAAAGGTAGGGGGCAGAAAATAGTGTAAAATAGAAGCAAACCCCTTACAAAACAAAGCGAATTTGAAAGAACCCATTACATGCAAAAGGAAAAGGCAGGACTCGCGGTTTCATTTCCACTCTTTAGGATTATGCTGTTTGGGTGCTCTGGCAGTCTTTCTGTCACGGATTTATTTGCTGGTTGATTGCCCCCTGGATCCTGCATTTCTGGCCATGCATTCTGTTAGTTGGACTTATTTTCTGCTTTGGTCTTTTCTTTCTGCTCTTTTAATCTCTGGTTCCATTCTTTCACAGGTGTCAACTGACTTTCTATACAGTCTTTTCTGTCTTTTTATGCTTTATTGTAATGCATTTTCAATGCCAAGAACCCCCGTTGGGATTGATGGTTTGTCATGTGCACGCTGAAAGAAAATACTGAAGTACAATGCTCTTTGCTCTGCTCCTTGTAGTCCTGTAAATGAAGTAAAGGCAGCACATGCCCCAAGCTAAACACATGACTTGGGAAATAGTAAAGCAAAACATATATTAAGCTTCAGACTGTGGAGAGAATTAAGCCCAACCAACAAAACGAGTGCACAACAAGTGCCTTTCTTTAATCAAACTCCCTTTGTTCTTCAGTAATGGGATCTATAGTCAATGGCTCGTCCGCTTGGAGGCAGAGTTCTCTAGTTCCCTAAATACTATGTGCCCCACCCCAGAAGGCTAGCTTTTTAGCAGAGAGATTTGCTGGCAGTTCCTCTGCTTTCTTTTTTGGCTCCTCAGTGAGTGGGGGCATGGGCGTAGGACATGCGGGGCGTAGGGGTGTCAAAAACCCCACAATTTTAAGTGGGGGGATACAATGGCATTTACCCCCCCCCAGTTTGTTTCTCTCTCTCTCTCTTTCTCTCTCTCTGAAGCTTGTCAAATACAGTCTGCAGCGGCAGCCTGTCTGTGCAGTAATCCATGCAAACATCAGACTGTCTGCAGGCTGCAGCAGCGGGTAAAACAATAACTCTGCTCGCTCATACGTGCCCCCTTAGCCCCCACACCTGCACATTTGGAGCATGCCCAGGCCGGGGAACAACATAATGCATATGCCCTGAGTGCGCAGTGCACTGCTGCGCTCAGGCTGCTTCCAGAACGAAGGAGATTGGAGAAGCAAGGCAGGCAGCGACGCAGGCTCTGAGTCCTGAGGGACTAACAGCATGTGTATTGAGGCGGTAGAGACACATAGTGAGAATCTCTGATTCGACTCGACCTCCTGAGAGACCTCAGCAGGCTCAGCTTAGCTACTACTGTACTTCTAAGGTTAGTCAAAGTGGCCCCTAAGCACTCTCTGCACCTCAAGGCAGTGATTTCAGGGGGTGGAAGAGAGGGGCACAGACTCTGCTCCGTTTGCACACTGTTAAGTATAGAAACGTTGCAGGCTGATTACAATGCAGGGGGTTAATGTGCTGCATACACGTAGTCCCCATTTTTCTGGGTCTCTGTTCATCAGCACCCCCTGCCTCATTCCTGCGCCTTGTCGCGCAAAAATACACATAGCAAAAAAGGTCTAGCGCCGCTGCCTGGTTTAAGTCGGTGGGCGGGGGCGCAGGGTCCGGGGGAGCTAAGGCATTGGTAAAACGTGGCCCACCCCCATTAATCGCTGCGTGCTGCGAGCATTAGGAGTTAGAGATGTGTGAAACTAGAGGGTTGTGAGAGGTGGGAAGGCCAGGCATGGGTGGGAGACCAGGTGTGATCTTTAGAGGTTCTGCATTAGGGGGAGAATTGGTAGACCAGACTAGCCTGGCTTAGTGTTATTCTCCTAGGTCATGGTGCAGAGTGTGTCTCATTCTTGCCTCAGGGGTCTCGCAGTGGATTTCATATTCCATAGCCATTCGGTGTATGGTGGACTCTATACTGATACTGAAAGCAACAATACACTATTAAAGGTTACACATTTCTCTTAAGAAAACATGGCACAGACCCAGCCCATTTAAGTACAGCAGCAGCCCAGCTCACAATGGCTAGCACTGCCTCATTACAATTATGGTTCCAGTAGTTCTGCTGAGACATCAGACTGTTGCCCCATTAAAAGACTAAAATCGCTGTGGCCATTGAAACATGCAGAACTGTCTCGGAAAGACCAGAGGGATGCTGCTCACAAGTGCCGCTACTGTGCCTTTCATAGTATATCCCTGCTCTGGACATCCCATTTAGCTCAAGGGTTGGAAGAGGCGCATGCTGGGCGTACCACTGCATTTGTGTCAATTGTGACTCTTTGCGCAGCCCACCGACCAAAACTGCACAGAATGCACTAAACAACCCAGCTGTTTCCTCCAATCTAAATGTCTAACGTGCTATACGATAAACACGGTGGTTGTAAATCTGATTGGCCAAAGCACCTACGGCTGAGGGGCATCAAAAGGAGCAGAATGTGATGCATTCCATGTTGGTAGGTAGCGCATAATGGGATGCATTCCATGTTGGTAGGTAGCGCATAATGGGATGCATTCCATGTTGGTAGGTGGAGCAGGTTGTGTTGCGGGTTCACTTTCTCTACCAGCAGAAGGTGGCGCATACACTTACTCTCCTTAAATGTGGTAACATTGCTGTGACATGTTGCTTTTGTCCCAGTACATGTATTTAGACTCTGATGATTACTAACATATAATCCTTCTAAAGGGATAGCAGCATCGGCATTAATGTGCTATTGAATTCCGTTAAAGGACTGCTGGATAACAGGAAAGCACTTCGGCTCGGCTGGGCTTCAACTTGCACCCTGCATATTAAACATATGTCTCTCCAGAGACACACAAAAGGTGTATCCCTCAGCCTTGGAGCCTAGGACTTGCAGGTTAAATGTAGATCTCTACAGCAGATGAAGTTACCCCCTGAGCTGTATGTACAAACCGGCTTGCACGCCTGGAAGGCCCCTAGGGTTGAAGCAATGCCAGTAGTAAGCAGGGATTCCATGACTTTTGAATGGCTGTGCGTCAGCTTTACTGGTGACTTCAAAGAATATCCCATACAGTAATCAGGAGATAAATAAACTGCCCGTGCCTCTGAAGGACTGGTAGGCGTAAGGTCTGACACAGTAATACAGGCTACACATGCTGCCCACCATTGTGCAACATACAGGCACACAGGGGGACAAACATATTGAAACACTGTTCCTGTTTAGTGTTTTTGATCTCTTCTTGCCAGCAAATGTTGGTTCTGCGCCATTATAAGCATAGAAGCTCTTCTGAGAAGTGCAGGTACTGCTCCTACGATTATGTACATCTGTCCTGCTGGAAAGTGCTGGTACTTGAGCAGTATTCTTTAAAAAGCATTGGCAATACCATTCCTTTTGGCGTTCTTATGTTCTTTGCATGTTGCATTTATAGACACCATGGTGAAAGGAGAAGAGTGCAAAGATTGAAGGGAGGATGTGATAAGGGGTGCTGGGTGAGAAGGGGAATCGAGCAAGGGAGGAAGCCATTGAAGAGGGTGCCACTGATGATGAGCGAGAGGAAATATGAGCGAGAAAGGGTGCAAGTGAGAGGGTAAGACATGCGAGAGTGTGAGAGGAGGATGGGAGAGGAGGTAAGGTACGTGGGTGGGGGAATAGAGGGTATAGGTTGGGTGGGGCTAGATAGCTACACGGGGTAGGTGTGCGTGGGTGGGGGTAGCTACATCAGATAAATGCACGAAAACCAAAACATCACGAAGTAAAGCCTCACTGAAATGCTACCTTCAAACTGCACAGAGCTCTGCTTTGAGCCTACTCTGCACCTTTAGCAGCATCACCAGCTGGCTCTGTACCTCCCAGGAACTGGGAAAAACAAGTATAGGCAATGCCAACTGTTTGGACTATTATAGAGGCATGGGAAATACACTTGCCAGGCACTGCCGTAGTGGTATTAACTGGCCATTGATGGTAGCCAGTGTGAGTACGAGCACTTAGGCATCTAAGAGCAGTACCTTGCAAATGCCTAATACGTGTATGCAAGCCAAAACTGTTGGCTTTGCCAATGCTTGTGTATTCATTTGTGTGAACAACTAGCTATGGGTTCGCTGCTCTGCAACCTTTTTTCACACATATTACTGTCTCTTAGCATGCATCTAGGGTGTTTAGAGCAGGATGTTACAATGATTTACATGGTGTGGGTCATGACAGGTCATCTTTTGCTGGATTACAAGCAAGGGTAAGCAGGCTGGCATGGGTTGGGAGGATTTATTAGAGGTAAAGTCATATTTATACAGTTACCACGCGCGATTTGCAAATGGAAGTTGAAACAGAGAAGGAGCTGCTGTCATTACCCAGGCAGACAGTACATGTAACACTGTGCCTCGACTCGACACGGTGCTCTGTGTAAGCGAGAAACATCAACACAATGAAAAACTAAAACACAATAAAAGACCGAAGGTGTCCCCTGTCCTCCCCAGATTTTGTGGGTCTCCTACGCCCCTGAGTGGGGGGGACCACTCCCACACTACTGTCGAGCCTGTGAATGTTGGCACCTCTCTTCTGTGTCCTCTCTGTTTCTCTGCCACTCAGCGCTTGCAGGACACCCAGCAGGCAGCATTTGGCTAACCTGTGACAGAGATCTGGCAGGATGACAGGCTGGCAGCCTCTTGAGCTATTTTGCAGCCTAGGGTTACTTGGCCTGAGAGGGGTTCTCAGGATTTCTCTCTTCTACTCTTCTGCAAGTCCAGTCAGCAAGACCTCAAAACAGAAAAGGAGTTGGTGAGAGAGTGCCAAATCTTAGGCTCTATTGAATCCCTCGGCCTGGCAGGCAGAGGTGCATGTTTCCAGGTGCTCCCTGGCCCAGAACCTTCCGTTCCCGGCAGAAAGGTAAAACATCCCATGTGACCTAGGATTGCATCTCTGTGCTATTGACTCAATGTAGGCTCTCACAACCCCACTTCAAATCTCCTGTCTGGAGGAAGGAGTGAAAACACCTTGGGCCTCATTACGACTCAGGCGGTAAGGGGTTTACGGCGGCGTAAACAGCGCCGACCCTTACCGCCTGATTCCGAGGTCCCTTAGCACCATGGAGGTTTTAACACCTGCTTTTAGCAGGTGTTAAAATCCATGGCGCTAAGGGACCTTGATGTTAATTACGCCACCGTAATTTACGGTGGCGTAATTAACGCCTTCCCCACTCCCATTATGCCCTATGGGGCAAAAATGGGAATGGGGAAGGGTAAATGGGGATTGGGGACTTACCGCCCCGCCAACCTCGGAATGGGGCGGTAAGTCCGCCAACCACCATGGCGTAAACGTAGTTTACGCCATGGTGGTAAAGGTACGACCCAGGCGGTAACTTACCGCCTGGGTCGTAATGAGGCCCCTTATGTGGAACCATTACTTGTTCATAGTTACACTTTAAAATAACTCCAGTATTACTTGTGTACGCCTCTTCTGGATTATATATGGGTTTTTTCCATCTTTGGCCTCTCCACTGGGAAACAGACCCAGACCCCAGGGTGTGGCAGAATGCACAGCAATTTCACCTACATTCCCTTACAATACTTTGTGTTTCTCAGGAATTACTTCCTGTTCTTAGTGTTGCGTGAGTCTTCCCTCCTTCATTCTATCTCGCAATCAACACATTCAAACTATTCAATTACTCCCTGCATAACATGGGGGTCACACTAACACAACACCCCTCGTCCCAACATCGAAATAAGGAAATCAAGACATGCGCAATGAAAAACACCAGCCTCCTGACCTTCCCCTGCTGCACACCCAAACTCTGGAACAAGTTACCAATGCGCATCAGGACTGGTGGTCCCATGTCTATTGCGCTTAAAGACAAAGTAGGGCGTGGCACTAAAAAATAAATATCTTTTTTAAATACTTAGCGCATTTCTCGCCACATGTACCTCTTGCCTCCTCAAGTACAACTCCTGCCAGTGATCGAGAGATTCAGTACACCTTTCCCTGCTTGTTCGGTTGTCTTTTGTATGTCCGCTAGTATAGGCGCGTTACAAATGCCATATCATTTCATATCATATCATAAGAAGATAGATCACCATGCATACATTTTAATGAATTTGGAATCACTTTCATGACATGCATCATAAAAGAAACCATTGTATTTTAGAGAATAACTCAGAGAATTTAGACTGTGCAAAAGCACCATACAAATGACTTGTGCACATTAAGTTGCCATCAGTGGCGTAGCACAACATTTGGGCTCCCCTCCCCCACCGGGAGATATGCTGAGGACCTCCCACCCCATTCAAGCTCCTTAACAAAGCACAGGGCACGCCACACCCCGGACCACCACATGTGCGCAATGTCCATGATGATGATGCCCCTGCAGGGGCATGCACCACCCCAAGTGAAAGAAGTAAATATGTTTTTTAATCAAAGCTTAAAGGTTTCATCTAGCGTAGAAAGAAGAGGGTGGTGTCTGGTTCCCAAATATACCAGCCACCAGTGGTGCCTGGTGAGTTTGTTTTTTTCAGGGTGTAAATATTTGCCACAATTATGCGATTGCAAACGAGTGTAGTGAGGGGGCCCAAACTATCGAAAACAGGTTGGGGGCAAGGTGGATTCCTCCGCCTCCCTTGAGAAAATGTTTTGAATAATGGGTTAAAATGGTGCATTACACAGCATACACTCTGTGAAAAATGTGGGTAGAAGGCCAGACAGTTTGCAGTCGGTTTTGTAGGGTGTAGGGTAACTCATGAAAAAAATACAATAGATGCAAGTCACCAAAAGTGCACAGGTGCATTTCCCAAAGCATTGTCATGCCGGTCCCTGCAATATATGCCAGTATAAAAAACATTTTCATGCTTTCTGTGCCCATACATATCCATGCTGGCACTAGGCACAGAGCCGGCTCTGCCAATATATGCCAGTACTCCTTTGTAAGAATGTACTCCTGTTGGTTTGGCCATTAAATGTGACATGTAAAAATAAGACAAAATGTCCAAAAATGGTTCCAATGTAAGCCAGTCTAGACCCATAAGAGCACTTATCATGCTTGATTCATCGTAGATGCTCCGTTAATAAAAAGTCATGTTACAGCAAGAAATATACAGGCCGCTACACCAAAACATCAGTCTAGCAAGGTAATACTACTTATGAAGCTTGCTTTATCAAAGATGGCTAGTAATAAATGTCATGGCACAGTAAGCAATATCTAGACAGGTTGTACTGAAGTGCCAGTCTAGCCAGGTAATGACACACAGAAAGTTGGCCTTGCCAACAAATACCAGTAAGACATGCAAAGTCAATAAAGAATGTGTCAAAAATGTTGTAGTGATCAAAAGACTCCCAGAGCCTTAGACACACACACATCACCTTTCACCCACCAGTCACTCACCCATACCTCTCCTCATATTCACTCACAGTGCATTCACCCACCCACCCAGAAGATTCACACACAATCACATTCATACCCACTCACCCACCAGTCACTCACCCATATACCTTCTCTCACATACACACACACTGGCACTCACCCACCCAGAACATTAACATTTCCAAACACATGTAGGCATGTAGCTATCCAGAACATTCAAACCACTATCACATTTCTTCTCATTCACCCTCTAGTCACACTCACTCATTCTCTCACGTCCATTCACACTGTATTCTCCACAGAGGAAAGTAAAGAACAAACACACACATTATCACATTCCTAATCATTCACCCACCAGTCACTCACCCATATACCTTCTCTCACATACACACACACTGGCACTCACCCACCCAGAACATTAACATTTCCAAACACATGTAGGCATGTAGCTATCCAGAACATTCAAACCACTATCACATTTCTTCTCATTCACCCTCTAGTCACACTCACTCATTCTCTCACGTCCATTCACACTGTATTCTCCACAGAGGAAAGTAAAGAACAAACACACACATTATCACATTCCTAATCATTCACCCACCAGTCACTCACGCATATACCTTCTCTTGCCTCCACTTACACTGCATTCTCCACAAAGGCACGCATCCACCCACCCAGAACATTCAAACATACACTATCACATTCCTTCTGGTTCACCCACCAGTCGCTCACTCATGCACCTTCTTTTTCATTCACTCACACAGTATTCTCCCACCCAGAACATTCAAACTAACACACTCTATCACATTCCTACTCATTCACCCACTAGTCATACTCATAAACCTTCGCTCGCATCCAATCACACTACATTCTCCAAACAGGCATGCATTCACCCACCCACCCAGAACATTCAAACACACACTATCACATTCCTACTCATTGACCCACCAGTCACACATAAACCTTCTCTTACATCCACACTCACTGCATTCTCCACACAGTCACTCCTACCCACCCAGAACATTCAAAAACACACTGGGCCTCATTACAAGTATTGCGGAATGGGTTAACGGGTGCCGCTAATGGTAGCAGACCCGTTAAACCCATTTACCAGACGTCCCTACTGGGTCCCGCAAGGGAACCAGGGAGCTAATAACGGGCCGGTCGTAATCGGCCCGTTGTTAGCTCCCGCACCCATAGGGCTCAATGGAAATGGGGAAGGTCCGGGTGTGGGTTCCCTGAGGGAGGAATTACCAGGCCCTCCAAACTCGGAATGGCCCGGTAATTCCCCATTCAGGGAACCCGGACACGGTTTTGGAGGCAGCCTTAAGGGCATGGCTGCCTCCAAAGTTGTAATGAGGCCCACTGTCACATATCTTCTCATTCACCCACCAGTTACACTCACTCATACACTTTCTCTCACGTCCAGGTGCACTGTATTCTCCACACAGGAAAGTACCCATCCACCCAGAACAAACACACACTGGCCCTCATTACGACCCAGGCGTAATGAGGGCCACTATCACAGACCTCGACCTTCAACGTCAAGTTCCCATGCAACTTGTTTGGCAGAACTTAAAACCAATTCATGGATTGTCAGATGGAACACAAGGTGACAGTGTTCCCAACAGTGGAAGGTGTATTTTATTGTTAAATTGTTAAAGCCATGGTCCAAGACAGGAAGCAGAGACTCTGATGTTATGCTACACATGCGCGCACACGAGGGCACATAGAGACACACACGCACAAACATGTGTAACGGATTCAAACACCTCATCCGAGTTTATGTTGGCAAACATTTCTACGGACCTTAGCATTATTAGTAATGTGCACGTACACAAACAGCACACCAAGTAAATAGTCAGAAGCTATTGATCTACAAGAAGGCTAATGAGTCTGCTTTGAACGGGTGAAGGACATACACACTCCGTTCTTATTGGATGATTGGTTGTGCTTTGCTGCCAATCACAGATGTCCCACTTATAGTATATAATCTACGGAACCCAATGGAGGCAAAAACGATTGCCTCGTAAACACTTAACAGGTGAGAACACAAGAATAACTCATCGATTGAACACAGTCCCTCCTTGATTCTGCAACACCTAGTTGAGCACGTCAGAACACGTTAACACATTGCATACCCCTATTTTGTATCAGAACATATGATCCTAATTAAACATGTGATGCTGTTGTTGTCAGAGTCTACAAATATATGTGAGATGTGTGACATGTACGTGCTAGGGGCCTGTTCAAGAGGCAATTTAGGCGTCCATTTTGTGTACTGGTTATGTTGTTGGGAAATGGAGGCATATGGTCGACACGTTTATGTAGTGTTTCCAGGGTCGGGCTGAGCCATAAAATTGTCTCGGGCACTAATGAAAAAGTGTCCCACAGTTGAAAATGACTATTCATTCCATTTGTAACAGAAAGTTTGAATAGTACCCAAGGGAGAGGTTTTTGATAAAAATGTGATGCAAATTGTGCATTTTAAAGAATATTTATGCACCAGCACTGGTCAACACTACTAGTCGCATAGTGAAGTAACTCATCAAACTGGCCCACATTGGCCAAAAAAGTGTCCCACTTTGATCACAAAAACAGGCCCACACCAGCATTTTGCGTTTTTGGTTTGGCCATGGGCCTATTGCCCTATTGGCCAGTCCGAGCCTGCTGCTTTCGCCAAAGCGCTGTACACAAGATCTACAATTGTAAAATATAATGTAAAGGATGATTGTAAAGGCAGAACAATGACTAGGATAGACGAGCCAGAGAATAAGATTAAAGGTGAGAAGGAAAGATAGCTAGAGAAGGAGAGGTACAGAAGTCCAGATGGAGAGCATTCCAATGTTTGGGAGCCAAAAGTGTAAATGAACGCGAGGAACAGAAATGTGGCTTCAGAGACAAAGACCATGATTACATTTATATACAATACAGCAGTGAAGCTTATGGGAGTGGATTTTCCGGATCGGGTTAAACATTTCTCCCTGGATCTCAGATCTGCAACGTCCATTTGCACCCTACAATTACTTTAAAGCCAGGATTCGAGCCCTTGTCATTAGGACCAGGTCTGAGACACTTAAACCACAAGATCACTTGAACATCTGGTCACGGATACCTGTGAAATTGCTTCTTTGGATTGTACTCTGCAGAAAATATTTAAGTGCTGCTTGTTAGGCTTAAAAGGTGTGCACCGTTTATACTTTCCTTGCAACGTTATAGGAAACACTCCTCCTCTTTTGTTGTTTTTATCTCTCCAGGTGTTCGTGATTAATCTCGTCAAAGGCATCAATGTATATTTATGGGGGGAGGGGAGCTGAGAAAATTCTGCCAAGCAATCCACCTAGTTTCTAGTGGGATCCCACAGTAAATCATTTCCATTTCCAGCACTGCAATACAGAGAAAGTGAAACAAAATCCGAGACCTGAAGGGGAGCAAAGAAATAAAGGGAAGAAGAAATTTAAATACATTAAAATAGATGAAAAACAAGCCAGTTAGTGGAGTTAAATATACGAATAACAGTAGCGAGCTGATCTGCAGAAAGAAGAAGAAAGAAAATGCTTAGTTTCATAAAGGAAAGAGCAAGCATTGCAATGATTAAATAGATGGAAAAATAAGTATGGGCATTATTAGAAATGTGAGATAAAAATGAAAGCGAGGAATCAAGCACAACAGCAAGATTGCGAGCAGAACATGAGACAGGAAGGGAGAGGAGTGGAAAGAGTGAGACAGGGAAATCAAAACATCAATTTCAAGCGAGATTAAGAGGACAGTAAGAATTAATTCAGGCCTGGAAACCAAGAAGGCAACTAGAGTACAATTAATCTTATCAAAGAAGGAGAAAACGTGTAAATCGTCAGAATAACAGTTACACAATAGTTTAAAAGAAGAGGTAAGAGAAGAGAGAGGAATAGTCTAGAGAGAGAAAAGGTGAGGACAAAGAAAAGAACCTTGAGAAACACTAAATTGAATTGCAAAGGAAACGTGGGAGAAAATGTAGTCGTTTAAGTCTGACCAGAGCCACCGGAGCACGAAGCCAGAAAAACAAAGAGGAAAAAGAGTAGGTAGAAGAGAAGGATGATCCACTGTGCCAAAAGCGGCCAAACGGCCCATTGGAACAAGACTTTATTTATTTATTTTATTTATTGCCTTTGATTATACGGCCAAAACCTTGGGTATCACGGCGTAGGTTAGATATATCTTCGTTTTCAAGTCAGGGTTACAATGAAAGAAATACTATCAAGGTAAGCCGAAAGTAGATAATTAGTAACATGAAGCAAGCAATTTCAATAGAGTGTAGGGTTCAGAAACCAGACCGATGAAGAGGTAGTATAGAATGTTGGTCTAAGTACAAGAAACCTCGAACCTAGACTGACATTGGGGGAAAGGTGTCTTCCACATTCTGCTGACCTTGAACTGTGAAGACCTAGGATCTAATCCGAGCTTTGGACCATGACTCAATATGATTGTGGTTCTGAACCTACTAATACATTTTATTTGTCACAGCCACAAATTGTAGCCATGTGCAATGTAATTTAACAACTCAATGTACTGTCCCAACTACAGGTTCCTGCCAATTCTCTATAACATCCTGATTTCCATAATCCAAACTGTTCTACAATAAATATTCTTGGCGCAAGCTTCAGTTGCTTCAAATACCTGTATATGTCCTTCTTACTCTGTCGGGCAATACATCTTTGCTATTGTCTGATTATATTGTATATTGTATATTGTATTGTATTATATTGATATTGTCCTTTTCCAACGTTGTGTGTTTGGGAAATAGTAAGTTATTGTCAAAGGAATTCATTATTCAGTTTTATGCATAATAGCTCAAAATACTGCAAAAGTGTGTGTTAGGTACTTGAAGACGAAATATATCTCCATATTTACAATAGTACCTGCGGAGGAGAGTGCACAAAATTTACAATGAAGAATGGGGTCATTAAGAGGTTGGAAGTAGCCATGGCGCTATTAGCACCATGGCTACCCCCTTACCGCATACCGGGTCCGGGTTCCCTGAATGGAGAATTACCAGGCCAATCCAACCTTGGAGGACCCAGTATTTCCCCATTCAGGGAACCCATCCCCATTCCCATTCGAGCCCCCATAGGGCCCAATGGGAATGGGGACCATGCTAACAAAGGACCTGTTAATAATGGGCCCGTTGTTAGCACGCTGGTCCTTTAGCGGATCCCACTAAGGGCGCCTGGTAAAACCAGCCACCCTAGAGGGACCAGCTAAAGGACCTCGTAATGTTGTGGTAAGGGATTAACAGCACCAGCACCATTACCGGCGCCATTAACCCCTTACCGCCAACCTTGGAATGAGGCCCATAGTCAAGTGTCCTAAAATTACAATGTGCCCAATGTGGCCAGCGCTCGCGACCAATTTGTGCCATGTCAAGTAAAGTGCCCTTTTCTTGCACACCCCAGTTTACAATTGGATCACACATAATGTTAATAAGGGCCAAATGGTGCATCTGATGTCACAACCTAAAAAGGCTCTATTAGCAGCTGTTCTGAAGGTGGTTTACATATTGAAACACGGCATGGAGCATGTCCAAGGTGGGATCTGTTAAATGTGGTGAGCGGCGGCTGAAGATGGGCTATGATCATGTTTCTGTGCTCTTGTTGTTTTGGTTAGGGCTTGCCATCTAGCTGCCCAAGGTGTTGGGTGCCAGACATGCCTACTATTTCGTGTGTGCATTCTTAGGGTTTCTGGAGAGCAAGGTTGTCAGTGCTCTCTGTAGCTTAAGGGACTGCAGCTTGGGTGAACATAATGCATAATTACTTTGTAACTGCAGGGCCTTAAGGAGACATGGTGAGGGACTGGTAACCAGTGCGGCACACCTAAAGCTGGATAGTTTTGATCCCAGGTTCCAAGATCAAGAAGGAGACTTGCTCCAAATTTCTGGGCAAGCTGGAGTTTATGGAGCAAGCATTTCGGAATCTCAAGGTTTATTATTTACTTAGTGGGCTGCACTAGATGAAGGGAGCCCAAGTAGGATACAATACACCTGACAACCTTCAGCAAGTGAAATGAGTATTCGACCTTTGAATGATTTACATCACCCCTGAAGAAGGCTAAACGAAACATCAACTAGAACATAAATGGTGTGCTTCATGTAAAAAACAAGAGAAAGCAATCTTTTAGCACATCAATCTGCATATACACAAATCCTTTCTGAGAGAAAATGCTCTTATTCAAGCTGATTGACCAATGAATGTGCAGAAAGAACTATGTATCTGATCCCAACCATCATATCAGTACTTTTTGTAATTCTGATTTATTTAAATTTATTTGAAGAAAAGGGATGTCTATTTCAATCTGAAATTACTTACAATAACACATTTACAGATGATGGGTGCCTGTACAATAACACGAAGATGAGAACAAGTGGTGAGCTACTTTATGATTGTGTAAATAAGTGGTACATTTACTAGAGAAAAAACAAAGTGAACTGAAGAAATATATAAAAATATATATGTTATAAAATATGATATATTTGTGTTAAAAAATGTAAAAATATATAACAAGCTGAAATATATATATGTGGTCGAGTTCAATGCTTCTGAAGTGTAATAAATACTGATGATCAGAAGTTTATTCTTTGAACCAAGATCCCAATTACACTTCTGATAAGGAAACAGTAGGGAGGCAAAAAGGAAAGCACAGACTATCACTTTATTTAACGAGACATTACAAACTTAATCAAAGGATGTGCCCAGCATCATCGCAGAACCACAGAATGACAGTGAAATGGGGCTATTAAAAGAGCTGGAGAAATTTCAACGCAAAGAAGTTAGCAAATGATGGGAGGAGCACTCTTTAAAGAACTATATCGATGTTGGGAGGATCCCAGGAGGCTTAAAGATACTTACTATCCCCTCTTTTGAAGAGCAAGACCCCATAATGCTTAATGAATGGCTGTTCAAAAACATTTTTAGAACTACTAGTAAAATATGCAGGTAAAGACCGGGCCAAAATACTTGAAAGAATTAGTGAGGTGGAGGAAAAACTATAATCAATTTCAGGAAGCAAAGAAGGGAGGAAAGTGAAAAACATCAAAGAGAAGAATCTTGGTGAATATGAAGAAGAAATTTAACAGAGAAAACAGAGAAAGAAGATGATGCGAAGTGTGTATACATTTGTGCGAAGATTTGACCAACTAAGGAAGTTACCCGATAAACCTCTAATACCATCCAATGCAAATGAAGAGGATACAAATGACAAATCTTCAGCCTCTGAGTCGGATATCACAGGCAGCGAAAACGAGGAACCAAGCATTTGTCTAATTTTTTTTGATGAAATGCGCCTGCTACAAAATGATGGAAGAACAAAAAAACAATCAAGTGGAGGAAATTCAATTCAGGGCAGGGGCAGAGGTGGCCGAAACAAACAAGGAGGGGGTCGAGGGGCAGCAGGTGCCACAAACAATACCCCAGGCAGATCGCTGCGCTCTGGCAAATTAATGAAATCCGTCCGGACATGGATAATAATAACTTAAAAAGTATAAACTTATCAGACCATGTCCTGACCACGAATCAACAAAAAATACTAAGCCTGGGCCTCAACCTCTGCCATACAGCTGACAATGGGCCTCATTCCGAGATTGGAGGTAGCCATGGTGTTATTTGTGCCATGGCTGCCTCCAATACCGGGTCCGGCACTGGTCTGGTTGAATGGGGACTTACCGGGTCATTCCGACCCTGGAGGACCCAGTAAGTCCCCATTCACCAAACCATTCCCCATTCCCATTAGAGCCCCCTAGGGCTCAATGGGAATGGGGAAGGCACTAATAACGGGCCCGCGAATAGCAGGCCCGTTGTTAGCACCCTGGTCCCTTAGCAGGACCCGTAAAGGATGTGTGGTCAGATCACACGTCCTTTATGGTTCCCACTAAGGGACCTCGGAATTGGCCAGTAAGGGATTACCGGCACCGGTCTCCTTACCGGCGCCCGGTATCCCTTACCGCCCACCTTGGAATTAGGCCCAATGACTATGTACAAACTCAAATAGACTTTGATCAGTTTATACGGAAAACACACCTCAAGAAATTCTTCGCCACTAGCGCACAGGTGGTGCAACCAACTCAAAAAGCAAAAGGCAGAACTGATTTTAAAATAGGTGAATTGGAAATCCTATCAGACCTCATCGCATTGGAAAAGGGATTGTATGTGGCACAGATCTGGAATCAGTCAATTTGGACGAATTGGATATTAGAACAGATTGGACCTCAGAAAGCCGATTAAAACACAAATCCAGATTTAATCCAATCTCAAACACAGGAAGCAGCATCAAGGCATATCAAAACCTTGTAATTGAAGATCTAAAAGACTTACGAAAGAAGAAATATGCAAGAACAAGATAATATGTCAAGAAATTATAAGATTGCATTAGAGGAACTTCGTGATCTTCCAAGTTGCATCATTGAACACTCAGATAAGGGAAGAAATATAGTCTTAATGAATCGTACAGCCTATATAACTGAGGCATACCAGCAACTAAATGACAAGAAATTTTATGAAAGAGTAGGTGCAAATCCAACCAAGACATTGGAATGCAAACTGAAAGTGTTTCTTGATGAACGGGAACAGAAAGGAATCCTGACAGAGGACAACTACAAGTTTTGTTGACCACAAACTCCATTACATCGATGATCTATTTCCTCCTGAAGGTTCACAAGAATATGCAGAAACCCCTGGGGGGGCCAATCGTATCCTCGATTGGTTCGGTGTTGGAGAATATGTCCAAATACATAGACAAGGTTTTATTCCCATTTGTCACTTCCCTTCCATCGTATGTTAGGGGTACAACAGATTTTTTTAAAGCACATCAATGACATACCATGGGAACCAGAATATATGATGGCAACCTTGGATGTGGTATCCCTTTACACATAGATAGGACATAAATTTGGTAAATGAACTTGTCAACATCACCTCAACACCAAGTCCCTTAACTATATTGAACTTACAGAAATGGTTTTGCAAATGATAGATGCTGTTTGACAAATAACAGTTTTCTCTTCAATGAAGAATTCTTTCGACAGGTCCAGGGGACGGCCATGGGCACCACATTTGCACCTCCTATGCCAACTTAACGATGGGAGCTTGGAGGAGTGTGAAGTTTGGTCGGAAGAAAATCAAACAAACACTGACAATATAGTGCTCTGGCTATGTTATATAGACAATTTGTTTGTAATTTGGAAAGGCACAGCAGCACGATGGCTCAACTTTGTTGAACATATGAATACGAACAATCATAATCTTAGATTCACTGAGACTCATAGTCGATCATTCATCACTTTTTTGGATGTCAATCTCAGGGTGGTGAACTCCATAGAAAAGCAACAGGATCGAACAACCCCTTCCATGCCACAAGTGGACATATACAAAGTTTAATATGGAGTGTCTCATATGGCGAATTCATAAGGATTCAACAAAATAGTACAACATTGGGGGCATACGATTCAGAGAGCAGGATTACAGCACAAGGTTTTAAGAAACAAGCATATCTTAGAAAAGTAATTGAGAGAGCATTTTTAAAGGCCAGAGCACAGGACAGACAAAGCTTGTTGACAGGTGTCACAATTCTGCTCGCCTGCCTCCCAGCACCTTTACATGTGCCTATTCCTTTATTTCCTTGTTTTACCGCTGCAGTTTTGGACTAATCTAATTACATGTTGCATTCCGGATTTTGGATTAAACCAGCAGATGCATTCTGGGACATGTAGGCTGTTCAAAAGGCAGAGGACTGGATGAGGCATATTAAATGCATTTATTTGCAGCAAGCTACTAAGAGCTGCAGTGGTCCTGATTGCATTCACCTGTTCCAAGCTATTGCAGGCTCGGCTGCAGAGAGCTGGAGAGCACCTGATTAGAATCCACTGCTGCTACTGCGGCAGGCTACTGAAGCTAGGGCTGAACTTAATTGAACACAGCTGCCAGAGTCTACAATCAGCTCCACCCTGCTGGCCTGCTGGCTGGGAGGGCCTTTATAAGCTCACTCTGAACAGAAGCAGTTGTCAGTCAACTGCTTTCTCTGGGAGTTCGTGCTGGTGCTCCTGTTACCAGTTCTTGACCTTTCCTGGATATCCTCTGTTGGCCTTTTGATTCCTGTTGCTGTTGATGCTTGCAGCTCCCTCTCCATTCTGCTGCAGCCTTTTGCCCTGTTCCTCTGGGCTCCCACCTGGTGGCTCTGCCACACTCTGCTGCCTTCCACCCTGCTCCTCTGGGCTTCCACCTGGCAGCTCTGCCACACTCCGCTGCCTTCCGCCCAGCTCCTCTGGGCTCCCACTTGACGGCTCTGCTGCACTACGCTGTCTTCCGCCTTGCTCCTCTGGGCTCCCACCTGACGTCTCTGCCCCACTTCGCTGCCTTCTGCCCTTCTCCTCTCGGCTTCCCTGCCTGGCAGCCTTCCACACTCCTCTGCCTTCTGCCCTGTTCCTCTGGGCTCCTTGCCTTGCTTCCTGCCTATTCCAACTTCTGATATACTATCCTGTCCTGTACCTGGTTATTTCTTTCAACACTGCTTTCTACTTGTATACATCTTGGTCCACTGTGGTGTGTGCACTTGAATCCATTTTACATTGTGACCCTGGGTTGGCCTCCGTTCAGATCAGATAAGTGAAGAATTCTATTGCCTTCACGTAGTCCGTTGAAGTCGTACCTGCCTCAGTATATGGTCTTTCAGTTTTATCCTTGCACTGAGTACAAAGGTTTCTTCGGCACGCCCAAGTCATGACGTTGCTGTATGACTGTTGTTAAGAGTAATCTGCTGGTACCTATCCCAAGGGCTTTCCTTAATCCCTGGAGACCCCTTATCATATTCCAGTACACCCTTATTTCTGATCAATCCGTGTTGCCCAGTGTACTTGCTTGTCTCTGCCTTTTCTCTTTCTCTTTGTTTACAGCCTGCTCCTGCAGTTCCTGGGAATTCCTGTTTCAACTAACAGCTTGGTATGTACCTTTAATCTGTTATTTGCTAGCATTGTCTCCGGAATCTCCCTTAAATCTACATACATACAGGGAGAGATAGGCTCTGCCCTGTGCTCTCCGCCTAGACTTCTGAGAACAGGTCCCTGAAGCAGCCTAATCATGATATGAATAAAGACACCACACGGATGATTCTTACATTTGACTATGAGTCTCTCGTGTTAAGGTGAATACTGCAGAGACATTGGAAAATCTTACTGGCAGACAGGGACCTCACAGTCAGTCTGAACAGAAACCCAGACATTAGCTTTAGAAGGAATCGTTCCTTCAAGGATACACTGCTGAAGAGCTTTATGGCTAAAAAAGAGGATAGCAATATGAGCACTTGGCTTACCAGCCAAACAAAGGGTTTTTGCAAATGTACAAGGTGTAACGTGTGTAAGTATTCCCAAAACTGCTCATCATTTAAACACCCTGTAACGGACAAAATCATGGTAATTCGAAACAAAATAACATGTGAAACAGAATATCTAGTGTATGTTTTGACTTGTGGCTGCCAGAAATGGTATATTGGAAGTACAAAATGCAAATTAAAGATTAGAATTCAGCAACATGTTCGAGCCATCCTGCACAAAGTCCCTAGTTACCCCATGGCCAAACATTTCACAGATTTCCACCATAACAATATAGAAAGTTTTTCTTTGTTTGGGATTCATGTAATAAAAACTGGCCCGCAGGGAGGGGACAGAGAGTGAATGCTCCGGCAGAAAGAGACATGCTGTAACTTAGACTTTGAGAGCAAACAACCAAATGGGCACAATATTGACAAGGAACTTTATACTTTCCTAGGACAATGAAACCATCGATGTGATTATAATCGGCATGGTTTAGAAAGACCCAGAACTGCCAACTGTGATTTCCACCCTTCCGCAGCCCTGAAAACATTGAGTAATGACACCCCATTCACAAATGATAGATAAGAGTTATCAGTGTCTCAACTAGAATGTTTTATTCTTAATAATTAATTGTTGCACTTTTTTGTTTTCGTTTTCCTATATTGATCTATTGCACTTTTTCTCCTCTTTGGGCATTTGTCTTCCACACTTGGCACTTAGATTGTTATTCCGGTAGTTGATTTTATGGTGTTTATTTGGATAGGTGGAAGTAATGAGGCATGCCATTGAGGCACAAACTGCTCGACATTGTCTGTGGACCAAGATGAAGTGGGGACCACAACAGGCATTGGTTATTGAGAAATAATATATATTTTTTTTTTAATGTATTTCGCACTTGACAGTCAGAATGTTTACATAGAAAAATTGCTGCTAATAACTATGTACTATGTATTTTACGAATGTTGGTTTACATAAGAAAATGTTGTTAATACTGAAGTACTGTGTACTCACTCTGGTTCGATTCAGATGGGAAGAAAATGCTGCTATTTTACCATGCACTATGCACTTAGTATTGTAGTTGTTGACTCAGATAAAAATATTGCCAATAACTAAGCATTATGCACCTTTGCTGGTCTAACATAGACGAAATAATGTGGCCAGTAGGTATGAATAAGGAAGTTTGATGATTATTATTCAGCGCGTTACTTTTCATGCGATATTAGGTATTGAGCATGTGTAAGGCATCATGCGGTCAACATTGGACTTATGTTAGTGCACTAAGCACTTTAATGACCATGTGTAAACACAACATGTAAGTAGTGGTGACAACAAAGTCCAATAGTAAAATACCAATGCAAAATACTATTCAGTAAAAACTATTCAGTAATGGCCGCCACAAACACAGACACAAAACTGGTTCTGGCAGCACAATAGTCCTCTCTCTATCTTTATTTTTGTGAAACTTACCAGTTATTTTAATGAGCACTGGGGAAATGGGCAGTTGGTTGTGAACAAGCAGCAAGTAAGCCACAAAACGCGTGAACGTCAGGTTATTTTGCCACACCATGGGAGCATCAGAACTTTGATGTTGAAACACTTTTTTATATTTTGCCAATTTGTTCGTGTTTCTGGAACTTTAAAATGCATAAAGGAAGAATGTTTCAGAACTAAAAGTGGATCCTGACTTTTATTAGCGACCACAGAGGGTGCGGCTCACCTTACTGATAAGAGTTCAGTGGAAAGACTATATATATATATATATATATATATATATATATATGTATTCACTAACAACAACATTGCTAAAGGAACATTATGGTTAAGTTGCATAGCAAAAACCTATTAAATTCAATGGAAAAACGTTGTTACAGGGACGTTATGGTTACAGGTAAAACTGAAACCTCCCGGAAATTCGTCAGTTATGGTAAGATAACAACCATAACTCATGCCACCAGTGTGCACTGCAAAGACTAACACGCATGACACCAAAGATGCCATCACAAATCTCATTCATGACATTATTTCCGGACATTTGGTGCTGGGTGTGCACAGGAGTGGTGGAATAACTTTCAACCAGGGGAGCGGGCATCGTTAGTTGTGGTGGGTCTTAAAAGAACTTTTGTGTTTTTTTTTCTTTAAAGGTGCTTCCATACAAATACTTTTTTTTGCAGTTTTCATACATAAATATGTTTTCAACGTCAGCTCACATTCTTACAATAGGGTCTTCAGTGCAGTGTGTAGATTGTGAAACAACATTTTATTGCCACTGGTCGACAAAGACATGCCATTTGCCTCAAAAAGGTGTATGTATCGCGAACTAAAGTTCTCATTCTCACATGAGAACATCCCAGAAGCACTCAAGAAGTCACACATGCTTCTGTTGATGAGACCCCTTATGACCTCTGGCTGACGACAGGAATCGTTGGAATACTTCCACACTATTCTCAGGGTTATACATGAGAAAAGCACCTTGGCAGTAGGAAAAATGTGCTGCACTGCTTTCATCATGATCTTCAGTTGACAGAACACACAAGAACAAGGCATGTAACCCAAAAAGAAGGCTTCAAAGTGCACAATCACAAAATGTACATTTGCCGAAGAGGCCACGCTTCGAAAATTCTACAAGCAGTCCGCCGAAACAGCACGCTTCAACATTACACCACAAAGCGTCCACTCCCTCCAAACTGAAATTGCCTGACATGTCTTCTTGGAGGGCATGCACGCAAGGATCTTCCACAAAGCCATCACCCACGACCAAAACTGTGCGTTTTGCCATGTTTTCCAGCCACAGTACACAAAGTAATGGAAAAAGGTAATGCTGCCCTTTCCTGTGATGCACACCCAGAGCACCTGATTGGCCAAAGTCCATAGTCCCATTCCCATTGGCCACCATGGTGAGAAGTGCAAAATGTGCCACATGCCTTTCCCCAATTACTGTGAGGGCCGTGCCACAAAGAAGCAGGGGGACTCCTTCTCCCTATTGGTGCTCTTTCTTGTGATGTACACCCTGAGCACCTGATTGGCCAAAGGCCATAGTCGCATTTCCATTGGCCAGCATGCTGAGAAGCGCAGAATGTGGCACGTGCCTTTCTCCAAGTACCGTGAGGGCTGCGCCCCAGTAAACCAGGAGGAGTCCTTCTTCCTATTGGCGTGCATTCCTGTGATGTACACCCTGACCACGACCTGATAGGACAATCGCTACAGTCCCATTTCCATAGGCCAGCATGGTGAGAAGCACGAAATGTGGCACGTGTGCGTCCCCAGGTACATCGAGGGCCCGGTTCGAGTGAAGCAGGAATCCCTCTTCCTATTGCTGCACAACCTAAGCATCTGATTGGACAATCCCCACAGTTCCATTTCCGTGGCCGCCACCCGCAAAATCCCCAGATGTGGCTTCCATGCTGCGTGATGGCACGAGGGAATAACTTGCAACCATGGTAGGGGGAGTTCGTAGTAAGGGACGGCTCTTAAAAGAGCCTGTTTGTTTTTGTTTTTCTAGATGCTTCTAAAGAAACACCTTCTTTTCAGTTTTCATTAGCTTTTGTGTTTTCTTGTGCTCACATTAGTACAGGTAACTCTTAACCGCATCCTGTAGACGAGCAAACGAAACTGCATTGCCAATGGGTGACAACAAAATGCCATTTTCTTGGAAAAACTCAGCATTTCCACAACTCATGAGGTCATTGTTGCAGAAGAACAATCCACAAGCTGACAAAAAAGTATGCATGCCTCTGTTGATGAGACATCTTCCTGCGTCTGGCTCGGAACAACATCCATGAGCAGTGGCCCATACTCTTTGTGGTATTATGGATGAGAAAAGCACCTTGGTGGTGGGAAAAAGCATCCTCACGACAGTCAGCAATCTCCTCAGTCTAAGGAACAAATCTAAGCAAGCCAGCTAACCCATATGCATACCGCTGTAGTGGATGATGATAACATCCACTACTGCAAAAGTGGCGAGGTCTTTGCAAAGTGCATGCATATCGGCGAAATTGCACTCATACACAGCGTTCCACAATGCGTCCACTCCTTCCAAACCAAAATTGCTGTCAAAGTAGACAAAGTTGTGCAGATCTATGACAAAGGGATCACCTACAGTCAACAAAATGCGTTTCACCATGTCAGCCACCTCAGTATGCAGAGTATAATGTACAACAGTTTCACCTCCCCTTCCTGTTAACCACACCCACACTACCTGATTGGCTAATCCCCACACTGCCATGTCAATTGGGCAAGATGGTGTAAAGGGCAGATTTTGGCACATGCGCCTCCCAAAGTAGCGTGAGGGCCGCACCCCTTTAAAGCTGGAGCAGTCCTTCTTTCCTTTGCACTATCTTCTCTGCAGCTCTACTTCATTGGATTACACGTAAATAGGCACATACGCATCCACTAATCACATCGAATCTGCCATCATACAACATTGTCACTCCTGCACAACACTTGAAATGTACCATTACACATTTACAGTACAAATGTCGTGCCATTCCAAAGCACGTCTACTACAAAGTTCAATGAAAGTATGCATGATTTCTCCATCCGCATACATCCACATAGCCACCCAGGATGTGGCACGTGTAATCCTGAAAGTACTGTGTAATCCACTACCTTTTCGTGATAGTGAGGTGGGGGGTTGGGGTGGCAGGGTAAACAATATCATACTGGGTAGGGGATTCGGTCCTGCATCGTAGATGTATAAAGGTTTGGGTTTTCTTCTTGTTTTTTTTATGTGAGTGCAACATTTTTTGTATTTTCTCTTTATATGCGTTTCTGTTTGCCTCTCCTCACATTTTTACCACATTCTGGTGAATGCTTCTTGCATAGTGTAAAGAAAATGGCATTGCCAATGCCACTCAAATAAATGTCATTTCTACAGAACCACTGAATATTTTGCAACCTCATGATCTCATAGTGGGTGGAGAACATGACAACAGTCTGCATAAATTTGCGCATAATTATGTTTATAGCACACCTTGCAACCGCTAGCTGGGAACAAATTACACCGTCATGGACTCATAATCCTCTTGGTGTTATGCATGATAAACGACCTTGGCAGTAGGAAAAATACACATCACTGCGGTCCCCAACCTCTTCAGGTGATGGATTAATCGTCCACACGACATGTAACCCAAATGTAGACTTCCATAGTGCACCATGACAAAGTCAACGTTTGTGATGGATGCCACGTATCTGCAAAGGTGAACCATAACCCAGAAACTGCAGTCACTCTGACATGCCCAGAAAGCATCCACTCCTTCCAACCCGAAATTACCGGCAACGCCTCTTTGCACACAACACATGTGCAGATGGCGCACAAAGGTATCACCTACGATAAGCACTGTGCGTCTCTCCATCTCGACCACCATCACGACACAGTATTGGGACAAAATGGTACCGCCCCTTCCTGTGAACCACACCCTAAACTCCTAACTGCCTATTTCCCAGAATTCCATTACCCTTTCCACCCTGCTCATAATGGCAGGATGTGGCACATGCGCTTTCCCATCTACAGTGAGGGCCATGGCCCAGTAAGGCACACACAATACTTCTTTCCTTTGCACAGTCATTTTTGCAGCACTCCCCCATTGGGTGCTGTCAAATTTTCAAACACGCATGCAGCAATCAAATACAAAACCTCTGCATTGAACACTGCAATTTCTATACACCACTCCATATTTACCGTTAAACACCCTCAGAACACGTTCCATTTGATTGCAAATACCCTCCACCAGAAACTTCTGCTAAAGATTGCACAAATGCAGTATCCACAAAGATCCTAAGACACACCCAGCACACCTTTGGCCATGTACACAACAGTGCAGCCCTTTCCACAGCCATCACTACACTATGCATCCAAGGAAGCGACCATGCGGGCAGCTAACATTATGCAGAAACATAACATATGTAGCAGCACTTCTACCCAACTCCCCCACACCATAAAACACCCATTCACGAAAATGTGTCACACTTAGCAGAATCCACAAACATACCACAGCCTGCACCACCCCTATGCACTGCCATTTACAAAGTATTGTGTTACTGGCAACCTATGCACAACAGTTTCACAGCATTGGGCCTACTTCAATAAATCCGCACACAGCAGAGTAACCAACCACATATAAGCTGCACTTCAACCATACCCACTTCCATACTCACATTACGTACACACTGCACCCTGTGGTCACACTACACAACTTCTCACTGCACCATCTCCTGCCACACACCAAATACTGTAGCATGTTGCAACTATCACCAAAACCATGGAACACACAATACATGATTTGCAACTCATTTGTGGTGCTGTAGCACATTGACAATTTGCTCCACACCCATTCTCGAATGATCACCACACTGTGCCTCAAGCACTGTCAAACCTGCATTGCTCCAGTAGGTGTGCTCCTTGCACACATTCCCTGTACCGTAATGCAAATATGCATGTCAATATGTCACCAACTACCACTATGCACATACTCACCACTGGCACCAGCACTCCTGACCAACCTCCACACTGCAATGGACATGCACAGCCTTACATGCAACAGTTACCATAATGTATAAACATTACACTCTCTCCGGCACCCCTACACACCATTTCATTCACATACCATTGTCTTACCCACTTCCACTCAGAAAGTATTGTGTCACTGCCAACTTAACCACAAAATGTTTACAACATTGCCCATACTGCAAGCATTGTGCACACGGCACAATATCTAAGCACATATAAGCTGCCCTTCAACCATACCCTCTACCAAACTGACAGTATGCAAACATTTCACCCAGTGCCCACAATGCATGACTTTTCAATGCAGCATCTCCAACCACAGTGCACTGCCATGGAGCTATGCAGCAACAAATTGCAACAGTTACCATAATGTACAAACAAAACACTCTCTCTTGCACCCCTGTGCATTTTCAATCACATGCTATGGGTGTACCCACTTCCATTCCCAAAGTATTGTGCCACTGCCAATCTACCCACATTCTGTTTGCAACACTGGCCTATAACGGCTGAAATGTGGTCCACAACCTTTCCTTACATGTCACCACCCTCTAACTGATGAACAGTCAACAATGCATTACTGCCATGGGTGTCCTCAAGGCCTAGCTCTTGAGTGGATGGCCTACGTCCTTGCACCCAATAGTCTAGGCCTTGAGCACACCCACAGCAACGTAATGCCACCATGCACGTCACCATGTCAGCAATTACGACAATCCACATACACACCACTGCAACCTGCACTCCTACCCAACCTGTGCACTGCCATGGAGCTATGCTGCAACAAATTGCAACAGTTAACTAAATGCCCATGTGGGCAGCTAACATTATGCACAAACGTAACATACGTAGGTAGCGGCACTTCACCCCAACTCCCCACACCATAAAAGACCGCAATTAGCAGAATCCTCAAACATGCCAAAGCCTCCGCCACCCCTACTCACAGCCATTCACAAAGTACCGTGTCACTAACCACAACATTTTCACAATATTGGGCCTACTTCAACAAATCTGCACACAGCATAGGCCTTGAACACGCCCACAGCAATGTAATGTCACCATGTCACCAACTACGACCATCCACATACACACCACTGCCACCAGCAGTCCTACCCAACCTACGCACCACAATGGAACTATGCATCAACAAAGTGCAACAGTTAACATAATGTACAAACAAAACACTCTCCTGCACCCCTGTGCACTTTCATTCCCATACTATAACGTACCCACTTCCATTCTCAAAGTACTGTGCCACTGCCAATTTACACACATTCTGTTAGCAACACTTGCCTTACTGTAACCAATCTGCACACACCACACTATGCAAGCACCACCCTCTACCGGACACAGAGTCAAACATGCGTTCCTGCGGTGGGTATGTTGCAGCCCTACGCTCTTGAGTGCATGCCCTACAGAGTACGGCCTACGACCTACGACCTTCAGCCATGCACCCAAGAGTCTAATCCTTCCACAGACCCACTGCACCTTCATTCACCCATGCATGCCACCTTGTGCCCAACTACCGCATTCCATCTGCAGCGCACAGCCACCTGTGCTCCCACCCAACCTATGTCATGTGCAATTCACTCCCCTGCCATTCGGCCTGTAGCCGTGCGCAAAGCTTTTCCCCATTCAGTCTATGGAAAAAGAAATGTGGGACCCCCTACAACTTTGCCCCCCTCTGCACGAAACCTTGGCCAAATTGGCGAAAATATTCAGAGCTGACCATATACTTTTTATGGTACAGTTGCTCAACCCATAGGAAGAGCACCTTTTGGGAGGACAATCTGGCTACTGGCTGTGACCATGAGGAACCAGCAATGGGGTTAAAGTTGGCATGGCCACCAGGGACCGGCTATGTGCTGAAGTTTTTTGAAATTAGGATAGGTTTGAATGGGGAAAAAAATCTTCTTGTTTGCACAAGTTCGAGTGCTGATGGGATTGCAGCAAATATGCACGAGGAGGCTCAGCAAGAACTTCAAAGCATGGCTTTGCAAATATGTCCTGTGTTTTATTTTTTTGAAAGTGTGAAAATTTAAGTACACAACACAGTGATATAACATTGGTGTCTGGGCAATGGGCCTGGGCATCAGCAAGGAGAAATGTGCACTGTAATTTGCTTATTGGGGTATGCAGCATGGTTGAAAGGGGTAGGTTTGAATGGGAAAAAATATTCTGATTGGGGTTACAGCCTGAAGTGGTGGACTAGATTGCAAAATACTTGCACGACCAGCATTAGCAAGGACCTGAAAGCATGTTTTTGGAAATATGTCTTGTGTTTTATTTTTCCAAAGTGTAAGAATGTAAGTAGAAAAACTAGTGATATACATTTGGTGTCTGAGTGGTGGGTCTGGCCCTCGGCAAATGCAAATGTGTACTCTGATATGCTTATTAGGGAATGCGGCATGGCCAAAGCCCATACCCCATGGATTTGGAGACAGGCCGTGCTGCAAGCCATGAGCACTGGACATTGGTTACATTATTAGGGTATAGTGGACACAGAGCTAGGATGCAGGGTAGGTGCAGTGAATAATAGGGGTGGTTTGGTTGGGCTGGGGTCATGGATGAGCCTTCTGCCGTAGGCAATTGAAAGCGCTGCTGATAACAATAGACATAAGTGTGTGTTGCAAAAAATATGTTTCTTAAAGAGGTTTAAAGTTCTTTCACATATATGAACAGAGGAATTATTTATAATTTATATACAGTGATGTAACACCATGAAACATTTTCACTTATAAAAAACAATTAAATACAGAACAAACTCTGTTAAAGGGATGTTACCGCTAAGATGCATACCACCCTTGGGATTTCTCTGTTCCAGTAGTTAGCCAGTGGCATCCCACCTTGGCATCCCTTGGTATTTCCCTCCTGGGTTCTCATGAGCACTTGCCCATCCATACTGCCCTTTCTATTTATGCACTTCTCTCACTGCGTAATACATATGTACATGATTAGGAGCACTGCGTACAATGTTTTTCTATAAGTAAGGGAAATGCAGATACAAAAGATTTGTAGAAGATTGTTAAGTGGCAGATGGTGTGTGGAAGCTTAATATGGTCATAGGGTTATATGTACAGTTTTTGCAAGTGATTGATGGATAGATGTGTGACTGTTTGAACTCAGGCATTGAGGGAGGGTTACAAATATAAAATTAAAAATGGTAGAAGGGCTGCCCGGTGCGATGGTGTGCACATGCCATCTCAGTCTTTTAATGATCCATGGCCTGGAAAGGGGACTGTGGAGACTGTGAATAGTTATAAAAGGTACATCGATTATTGTCCTCATTGTATGCTACAGAAAACAATTTGGAACAGAAAATTGTTTCTGTCCTTTTATGTTTTTCTCTAGTATACAATTGTCCATTATTGCCATTCGCATAACACATAATGCTAATGGAATGTTGGAGAATCTTATTGAGTCTAACTACTTTATTGAGAAATGTAAAGTAGATAGAGACAATAAGATTATGTTTTTTAGTTCTATGTTTTAACTGTGAAAGGTGGTTCCTAAAGGAACCTTTTGTTTGGTGTTTTTTTTTATTTGATTTGTTTAGTTTTTTGCAGGGGAGGGAAATGAGGGAAGAGGCATCAACCAGTAATATGGAGGGGCAGGTGGACGGGGGAAGATATATATATATATATATATATATATATATATATATATATATATATATTTATATATACATTAGGAGTACTCTTTTGGAGAACCCTGGATTAATTCAAGTATATCTGAAAAATTACTGGGCATTTAGCTCTCATGTCACTTGGTTTGGTGCTCAAAGCTCCTCTTGGATTGATTATGTTTTTATGACTTATTGCTGGTGGTAATAGATTTTAAACTAATAGTTAATAATCGAAGTGATCACTCAGTAGTGAAATGGGTGCTTTCTTTTTATGATGATGAATCACCAAATTATCTAAATGCTGTTTACAATATTAATCTCTCTGGTAATAAGATTACCTGGACAGAGAATAATATTGATCTTTTTAATTCTGGGATGGTACCAAAATGTACTCATAGGAATGTTATAGCCTCCTTTGTTCAGTACGAGTATTATAGCAGGATTGGCAACATTTTTGACAATCAAATAGGCTTCTTCACTATGGACTGAGGTGATGTATCGGATGTTCCATCAGATTCTAATGATGGGTACCATCCCAGAGAGTTGGGAAAGATTGCTCCTGATTCTAATCTATTGAAAAGGTTCCCATAATTCCCCTACAAACTATCAATTATTGGCCATGGTTGACTCTCTTTCAAACATATTTTCTTATTTTCTATTAGATAACGTGAATGCCTGGTTCAAAGAATGAAATAGTATTAAAAATCAACAAACAGACTTTCCTAATGCAGTCAATACCATGATACATCTTTGGTGCCTGCTTTATTTCATTTAAACAACGTTAAAACTGTAATACTAGTACGGTTGCCAGACATTTGGTCGAAAATAATTGGTCGACCAGACAAATGGTCGAACCAATTTGGTCGAAAACCAAATGGTCGAATTTTTTTATTTTTTTATTTTAACCCTTTTTTTTAATTGTTTTGGGGGGGTCCCCCCCAACCCCCTTTTTTTCTCTAAAAACCCCTTTTTTTTACTAAACGAAAACCCGAAAAATAAATATATACATTTTAAAAAAAATTCGACCATTTGGTTTTCGACCAAATTGCATCGATCAAATTGCAGTCGACCAGTTTTTTTTTCGACGAATTGACTGGACACCTACTAGTACCTTATATATTTGTTATGTGGATTACACAGGTGCATTTGACACTGTAAATCAATCAAAATTATGGGGCAAACTTGAAAAATGGATTTCAAATAAGTCTATTTTACACTTAATCAAGGAGCTTTACACAAATACTTCATCCTTCCTTAGATTAAATCAGGATGGATTGCAAACATCTCCTATTCCCATGAACCATGGGTTAAAACAGGCATGTGTTCTTACCCCAGTGTTGTAGAATTTATATGTGTACGATCTAGATGAAATATTACAACAATGTCAACATTTTTCGCCCCACATTGGCCAACAATCAATTAGAGGGTTATCATATGCGGACAAAACAATTATTCTAGACCGCACCCCCATTGGATTGGAATGCAATGCGCTTGCACTGCAGCAATTTTGTTTTAATAGAAAATTACAAATAAATCCTAATAAGACCAAGATTATTATGATCATTAAGTCTGGCAAGAAAAAAAAAACTGGTTTTGTATGGAAAATACATGATACCCCACTGGAAATTGTTAGAAAATATGTGTGTATTTAGGGGTTCCGATAAATTTGTCCAACACTAGTGGCAAATGATGTCAGCATGAATATACATACCATTTTAGAGCGATTAAAGCATTTGTATCAAGAGGTAATGCATATTCCATTGAAGGTTTGTTAAAAATGTAGAAGTCTAGCATTGTCCCTAGTGTGCTATATGAATTGGTGGCCTTCCCGAGCAAGGAGGTCTGTTGGCCGAATTTTCTCGACGGAAAATTATGGCGTTCTGCCTTGGGACTTTTAAGATCCAGCCCTGTTGAGGTCCTCTGTAGGGAACGTAGCTTGATCACCTTATACACCAGTTGGAAAATTTCTTGTAATGCTTTGTTCCTGAAAATGTTGTCTAGAGAGAATAACCCAGTGTCACTTTATTCAAACTTTACTGGAATTCCTAAAGGAGATTCTAAAATGTGTGTCCTGAATGAATAGTTAAAAGACGTATGTTTTTTTTTCATGAAGCAATTGGATTTAAATTGTGCTTGTGCAAAGAGATGAAGTGGAAAAGCCACTGGATGGGATAGAAATAATAATACCTTTAAAGTGTCTTGTAAGTCACTATATCAGGAATTTGCCCTGCAAGATTTTCCTATTGACTATCCTTTTAGTTACATCATTAGAATGAGGAACTCAAACATAAGGCATTTTATCATGCAGTTACGCGTTGACCAACTTCCGACAAATGTGCGGTTGTGAGCTTGGTCTAATACGCCTTATCATTTGAGAGTCTGCAGGATATGTGACTCACAGGTTGAAACAGCATGACATCTGCTAATATCTTGTCCTGCTCTTGAAGCAGAGTATAAAAAAGGTTATGGGAAGATTGTGAGCATCCCAGACAATACACAAAGAGACCAATTTTGGGCCACCACATTTTCGAGAGACATGTCTATTCTTAATGCAGCAGTTTATCTTATTTGGACTGAATTGGAAAACAGAAGTTTTTATAAGAATGCATCCGATCGATTGATTGATTTCATGAGTTCACATAGAATGGTTTTAAACTTTTGATCTTTATATGTAATTTAAGGTTTAAGCAATGTGTTATGTAACAAATTACTGGGTTTTATGGTGTAAATGATTTGTTTAATTAATGAAATCAGCTATTAAAAAAATAACAAAATAACACAATAAGAAAGCAGGTGTCTTAAAAAGGTAACAACCTAGGGGGAATGGGCTTCAAACTAAAGAGGTGTACTATATAAATGTACATAATTACATTATCAAGTGTCATTGGAGTGGGTGGTGGTGTTAGGTAGGGAGAAGGGGGGAGAAGGCAGGGGAGCTCCCTCTTAAGCAAGTAACTTAAGTTTAAGCTGATTTTTAAAGACATCCAATTGGACTGGCTTTGATTGTTATCCGCTGTGAGTTCCAGTGGAGCTGGACTAGTAGCAAGCAAGAGCAGAAGCAATAGCAGGGACAAGACGGCCATGGTAGAGTGAGGTTGAACACAAAGGAGGATCAGAGGGAACAAGACAGTGAGAACACAGAGATACAATAAGACAGGCACCAAAGAGCAAGACAAATGGATAGCTTTGTAGACTAGGAGAAGGTACTGGAAAAGGAAGCAGTGGAGCTTGGAGAGACAACCAACATGCTGTTGGTAGGAAGAGGTGGCGAGCATCTACTAAGTTTGTAGAGAGTGTGAGTAGCTAAGTTGAGGGCTTTGTCCTGATGGAGGAAGGAGCAGAGAGGAAGACAAAGGAGTAGGTTTGAGCAGTAGTCAAGTTTGCTGATGAAGAGGGTGGATATTCAAGTTTTCAAAGAGTGGTCCTGGTGTGCATGAATCTTGCACACCCATCAACTATATTGGGTCAAGCCCAGGAATCCTAGTTCCATGAGAAGGATTGTCACCTTTGTCCAGGAAACAGGAAACCTCCCTAAGAGGTCCTCTGGAAACCAATGCTTAAAAGACAGTCCTGGCATTAGAATGGCCTCCTTGCAACAAGGTGCTGATTTTGATGTAGGTAGACAGAGGGCGGAGTTAGAGCGGCCCAGAGGAGAGCTGCAGTCCACAAGGCATCTCAATATCTTGCTAGGGCTACCAAATCTCCTGCCCCCCACCCCTCACTTCCAGAAGACAAGGTATTCTGGGTGTAACATCAGCAGGTAAAGGACAATTGTTACAGCACCATGAATTGGTCTCTGAACAACAGTCATGCACTTCTCTAATCCTCTGTAGCATGTTGCCTATTGTGATTCATTTTTGGGCACTGCTTGAAGAAGGATTCACTGGAAAATGTTTGGGAGTGCAGTCTATTCCAAAATCATATACCAGAGAGGTGAAAACCTGGGGCTCCAAGGAAGAGGAATGCTCATCTCCATGACCACCTCAATGGCCTATTTGGGATGATCAGCTGGCGGGACAAGTCCTATTGCAACTGAGACACTGATACTCAGAGCTCTTCAGGGAGTGCACAGGGTCATGCAAGAACTCTCCACAAATTTTCCTGGTTAGGAAGGGCAGAATAAAGGACTTGCCCTGCCCCAGAGACACTGGACTAGGTCTGCCAGCAACCACTGAGCCAAGAATGGGACCCCTGACTCTCTCTCCATCTCCAAACCACCTTTTCGCTAGTAAAGGCGCCTTCCATGCCATCTAAGCTGCTCCAAGGGAACCGCTGAAGTCACTGTAGACCTCGAAACCCAACACCCTCCACTTCTCAGAGTGTCGCTCAATGGTGAAGCTTTGCTGTCTCTGTTTTTGAGACCCACCAACAATTCTAGCATCCCTTACTCAATGCCACCTGCCTGTTTGCCAGCATCTTCAAGCTTGAAGTCATTGCCTATACCTCTCACAACGCCGTTCTGATCCAGTCAAGTCCACTCACTGCAAAAGGCAAGTTTCTCTTTCTACGCACCCAAGGCCGCAAGTCTTCCAGTGCCTCTGACATGAGATGGCCTGCCATTTTGTAGCATCATCAACCAGCAAGCCATCACCGATGCGGAACGGAACTGCATCATTGGATCAGGTAGGCGTCAATCCCTGAATCAACCTCAACTCACAGCCAAAACCTCCCACACTCCTGGTTCAGTGCCAGAAAGCCTGGCATTAAGTCCTGGAAGACAAGAACTACAGGTATGCGAAATGCTACTGTTCCCCTGGTCGACCTTAAATGGACCGGCCTTTCTCTTTCTTTTTGAAAGACATATGGAATAACTTTAACATTTTGTTGCTGAAACCTTTGCTCAAGCATCTCTGTCCCCAAATCCAGAGTGCCCCTTTATTTGAAAGTCTGCTTTCTCTGTTTTGCCTTGCATGGAGCACCCTATTTTTTTTTTAATTGTGTTCATATTTTGTAGTAAAATTAAAGATCCTTTTTTTCTAGAACCTTGCTTGGAAATTCTTTAATTTTGGTGCCACAGTATTATTGTTGCTTGGATTGCTCCTGTATCAGCTCACACTCACAATGAAGAGTATAGCCTACCCTCTGCCTGCTCTACCCCAGAAGACAAAGGTTGTATTCCTATTGGGCTGTGCCTGTTTCACCTTTATGAATGGGATGCCAGCTAGGTTAGAAGTTGTGTAGGGCTGAGCGTTCACTTTAGCCACCACTTATCCGGGTACTCCTGCAGAGCAGTTGTCAATGGGCCTCATTGTGAGTCCGCCGGTAGCCGTGCGGGTAAAAACAGCACAGCTGCCACTGGAGTAAATTTTTTTCCGGCGCCCAGCAAAGGGAACTTACCCGGGCATTACAGCTCCAGCAGTCCCAGTAATTCCACATTGCCGGGGGCCGGAAAAAATACTCCACATTCGAGTCCCATTGGACTCAATGGAAATGGGGAGGACGGTGGCACCAGCACCATTCATGAATGGTGCCGGAGCTACCATCAAGGCCTGTGAGTGGGTGCCGTTCCGTCCGCCAGGTGAAACCTAGCTGACTGAAAGGCACCCACTGGCAGAACTCGGATTATGCCGGTCCGGTAACAACAGTGTTGGTAGCTTATCAGCACCATTGTTACGGGACCGGCGTACTTATAATGAGGCCCATTGTGTTGTGTGACTTTTAAACATAATCTGTCTTGTATTCCCCAAGTCAGAGCAACTCTTTAACCAGTGTACTGCATATACGACAGATGAAGATTATCCTGACGTTTTTTAAATCATGCCCAGAAAACATCAGCGATCAGAAGTGGTCCTGTTAGTCCTGTCACCAATAGATTATGCAAGCTCCCTATATCTAGATCTTCCATCCTACTTGATGCTTCGCCTGCACCTCCTTCAAGATGTAGCAGCAAAGGCATTTGTGAGCTTAGACGAGAGAGATGATATTGCCCCTGCTTGCTTTACAAGTAAAATACAAGAAGCTTTGCATTGTGCATCAAGTGGAATGGGGGCATTGTATTTCTTGGAAACTGTTTCTCTACTTGACCCTGAGATCCTAAAGATCCTCTTAGGTATTACAGTATTAATACTGAGAATTTTATAGGATATACCAAATCGGTGGAAGAACTGTTCGTTTCTTGTCGCTCGACGGGATAATGGAATATCCCTAGTCTCGACGAGTTCAAAAAGAAACTTAAAAACACAATTTTGTCAGGCTAATTCTGCCTTTTTAGTTCTATTCGAGCCATCGGTTTCAGTGCCCCAAGAGGCCATATATGGTGTAGGTGAGCTTTACAAATTCGCAAACATAACAGAACATTCGTTATTTTAGGTAGGAAGGAGAGATCCAAGTCCAGGGGGGCCACTTGGTTGTTTGCTGCTTTGCATGGTTGGCGTACCTAACTCAGACCCCCTGATAGGGAGTGGCCAGCTTAAATCCAAATATAAATGTAGTTCACTGGATAGCCAATCATGCAATGCTGGCATGACGCTGGGAGATATTGACACAGCTTACTTCTCACATTGTTGGTTGGTTTGTAATCACTTGGGATTTCGCCCTAAATTGAGTTAAGTGGGGGATATTGACGCAGCCCCCCCTAGTCTTTGTGCCTGAAGGAGCAGCTGCAGCTCAGCCACCCTGCACTGTAGATTCCCCACAGAGGCAGCAGCAAGTCTGCGAGGTTTCAGTTAGTGCTCTTGTTCAGATGTTTTCTGACATTTTGGGCTGGACTGAATTTATGTGTGGAGTCAGACTGATATTCAAATGTATTCTCTTCTTGTTCTACACTGAACCCTAAAGCGTCCTTGAGGTTTTCCTGAATGGGATGCAGCTCATAGATCAGGCTGTTCAGTTTTTGTTCATTCTCAGTCGATGGTTTCTCATGTCCTTGGCTCATTTTTTGTTTTATTTTACCGGTAAGTCCGATAATTAAACATTGAAGATGTGAAGGAACTTTACCCTGTAACGCCCATTGTTTTATAAACCTCGGGCAAAGTATCAAGTCCAAAATTCTTTAAAAATGTGCATTTCTATGTCTTTTGAAGTTGAAGGATGTGTCCCTTTTTCTCTGGTCAGTCTTACTTAAATACTTAGATGAGAAAAACAGCTGAGCATCTAATATTTGCTCTTCTTTATTTAGATCTGGTCTACATGAATATATCATACTTGATTGTGAGCATGTTTTATCCCATTTTATTTTATGAAGTGTATATCACATTAGGGCATATGTTGTAAAATGAACATTCGTGTGGACAATCCGGTGATGCTCTGAAATAATGTTTTACCTGGTTTGACTCAGAATGTAAGGAAGGCTCCTGCAAAAAACAGACACAGTAAGATAAACTGCAAAACCTTCATATCCCCAGAACTGGAGTGTGATGTTTTAAGTGTTTTAAGTATCCTTTGAAAGGATTCAGGGTCGAACTGAGACATCAAATTGTCTTGGGCACCAATGAAAAAGTGGCCCACATTTGCAAATGGCAATTCATTGCTTTTGTGACAGTTTGAGTAGCACCCAAAGGGAAGGTTTTTCATAAAATGTGATGCAAATTGTGCATTTTAAGGAATATGTATTCAGTAACACTGGTCAAAACTACTGGTCGCATGGTGATTAACTCAAACTGGCCCACATGGGCCAAATAAATGTCTCACTTTGACAACAAAAACTGGTCCACACAAGCATATGGCAATTTTGGTTCGGGCATTGCTCTATTGGCCTATAGGCCAGTCTGAGCCTGAGAGAATTTGTGTGATAAGGGCCACTGCAACCGCTGTACCTGACTATTACAGTACGCCATCCTAAGGTAAGAGGCCTGAGCACACTGAGGGCATTTAATATCAGCGGTGGCACCATTGCGGGCCCGTATGTCCGAGTCCAGTGGCCACTATCGCCAGAAGCACCCTCGTACTGTGACGTTTCATTTTGGTGAATGGGTTCTCGGAGCAGTAGTGACCTGTTCACTAAAAATAAGACAGAAACTACAAAACCATATGGCCTCCATGGAAACAGGAAATGTGGCTTTTTTAAGGTAGAACAAGCACCCTTTCTATTTACATGGAGGGAGAAAGACTGAAGGAAGTCAAGTGTCTGTTGAGCGCGGGCCGAGAAGAAACGTGGAAGATGTTTCTCATGGACATTTGCATACTGGCTCTCGCTCACTGTTGCAGTGGTTGGGTGACTGCCTCAGTCTCTGAAAGTGTCGGGGTCGTCTTGGCTAAGGACATTTGAGGTGCTACAAGATAGTAGGGCCATCTCTTTATTGCCATGTTGTTCAGCGGGCACATGTGGTGCATTTTGAGAACAGAGCATATTCCTCAAGATGGTGGATGATGTCTTGATTTGGGCATTGTTATCAGTTGTGACTTATAGTCTTGTCTTTAGGGTAACCCCTAGAGTAATATGCAAGGTCCTGTGTGGCGCTATCTGTAACATTGAGTATATGTACCCCCGGCCGCCTTGCTACTTCCACTACTAGCCCACGGTGTCTGTATTTTATCTTCACATATGCCTGAAGAAGTGATTGTCATCCAGCAAGGCTGAAACATACCATGCCCTAAGGCGTACAGGAAAGCGAAGGCAGTGAAATGTGGCTTGAATCAGAAAAACAGCAGTATGTTGAGGTGTGTGGTGTGTGGTCGATGTATGCAGTGAATTTCCACTATTGACAGGAGGATACCAGCAATGCCTTAACCCTTTTAGTTTCCAGCTCTGATTTCCTCAGCGGGGCACAGGAGAGTTAAAATGGCTCCTAGATGGAGTGTATCTGCGACTTCCCAGACTGCTGTAAAGTAGCGTGTGTAGCATGTGCGTGTGTAATTTCAGGATTCTCCGCAGAGAGCTGCATATGCAGTGACCACCCAACCAATCTTCACTGTATGCTGCCTTGATGAACTGTTCTTTCTCCAGGCTCTGTATCTGCCATGACCATTATTTTTTTGATATGATCCTTCCACAAGTGGAAGCTCACCAGACCCTCATGTTATGTAAACTTAAGCAGTGTTTGCAACTAGTTATATTACTGTTTTTCATTTGGTTGTCTCTTTTTTTCCAGGTAAGCCTTGCACGCATGCTCACGGCATAGAGTGTTGTTCACTCGCAAGTGCCCCACCTCCGTGGGGTCCAGTGTGTTGCAGTGCTCCACTGTAGCAGGTGGGTGTGGTGGGGGACCTACTTTCTCTTTAGCCATGTCTTTTGTCTGCCTGGCTTCAGGAACTGTCCCACTGCTTTGCCTTCCTCTTGTTGGTCACCGTACCCACAGATCACACTGGTGATAATTGTCACACTACAAAAACATGACAATGGTGATAACGCTGATGATGGTGATGATTTCGGTGTTGAGCGTGTTTGTGGGTGCTGCTGTCCATTGTACACAACTCATAAATGTTTAGCGTTTTCCCCTTTTGATTTTAGGATCTCTGACCTCTTTTGGTAGTCATGGTGAATTCTACTGAAGTTTCCCTGCACTGCAATCTTTGTATTATTATCCGGTCCTATGATAGCCCAGATAGCTCCCACGAGAAGTGTGATTTTTAAGCACCTCATTTAGGCTGTAGGGCAATCATATCATTCTACATTGGTGTACGAGACTAGGTAAGTGGCATGTGTGATTTAGTTTTGGCTTCACCAGAAGTGCAAGCTCATTTACAATGTCCTGTGTCGTTCCATGTGCTCTTTTTTCCTTGTTGGCTGCTGGTCCTCTTTCCTAAACTGTCCTCGTGCTTCCCATGGTCCACCACATTGGATTGGCTGGGATCCCCCTGAGCTGCTTTACCATTGTCTTCCTGGAATACTGCCTTGGTCATGCGCCTTGGCGTAGGAAGCTGCCATTGTCTCGGGAGGATAGCTCAGGAGCAACGTGCTCACATTGGAAGCAAGACGACACGGAGCAACACAGGTTCGATCCCCGGGTCAGCGCTTAGAGACCTTTGGGTATTAAGCGCGTTATACATAACGTATCATATTATTGTCCAGAAGTATTGTGTTTGTGGGACACCACTACTCCTCCTCTGCTGTTTGCCTAGGACCCCAAGGGACACTTCCACCATTGTTTCCTCCTTGGGGTTATTTTTTGCTGGCTGGCTACCACTCTGTGGCATTCGAGCCATTGGAATCGGCTTGGTTGGGTTTGTTCCTCTTTCTGGAGCCCTCTTCACTGTTATTTTCACTCCTGTGTGGCGGGCATCACTCTTGTGAGGGTTGATTTTTCTTCTCTTTGGTCCTCTTTGTCTTGGTTGGTCAAGGGTTCAAGTGCCTGGGTGATCCGATCCTGAAACCCGCCCTGCAAGAGAATATATTATATTCACTGGGATGCTTTGCTGTTCTGGTTGGGGGAGAACAGAGACCTATATGTATTTGTCCCATAACCATGGCTGTGCCTACAGACGTTCTACTATTTTATTACAATGGAGCACTTTAACACCATCCTAACACTTCTTTAAAGTGACTAAATGGGTTTTTATCTTTACAAGGACATTTTCCCTGGATCCCACTTGGGTTCTTGGCGTTTTGGGCCAAAGAACTGGAATTGTCTTCTGTGCCCCTTGTGGTTACTTTTGTATGATTGTATTTCTAGGCATGTAAACAGACCTTATGGGTCTGGAATCATCAGTCTAAATATATCTTAACCTTTGGTGTCCCTTTTTTTCTGGAATATTGCAGTATTTACCCAATTTCTCCTTCGGGGTGCTGTAATTAGTGTATATGTAAGTTTCTATCAGTGTTGTTACTATATCGCATTGGTATTCAAACTGTGGTGGCCATGGCCCCCCTACAGATTCCTGGAGGATGTCTAGTGGTGTACGAGACGCTTAAAAAAGCAAGAGTGTTTATTGATTTTAATAGAACATATAAGCATTTCTTTTTATTTTGGGCCCTCCCAGCCCCCCAACAGTAGTTGTACTCTGGCGCAGAGCAGCATACATATTTGCAAATAACTGTCCTAGGGATGATTGTGAATATTTTCTGTATTGCAATGCTGGGTCCTGAATATGATTGTGTTAAGGTATTATTAAAGCCTGTAAGATAGCTCAGTGTGTTGAACGCTTGCTGCTGTGATCTGCAGGTTGCAGGATCAATGCAAACTCATCCTGCGTTCCTTCTGGGGCTGATAAATATGTACCAAGTATAGGTGGGTGAAATTCTATGTAAATATGTTGTACGTAAAGTGCTTTGGCGAAAGTGCTATATAAATACCACACTGTTTGCTGTATTCCACGATGTGCCTAGAGTTCACTTTTCTTCCCACCCTTTAGCCTTGTATTGTGCCTACCACCAGGCAGTGACCAACACAGGTAGTTTGGAAGTGGTTTGGGTCTTAGCTGACCATTACTGCTTTTATACATAAACTATGTTGTCACATACACTATGTTGTTACTTTGTGTTATGTTTAACCCAGAGTACCTATTTTACCTAATAGAGACTCTGCTTGATTTTATACAAAGAAGTTGTAGTATTCTAATCAAATTCTTTGGCGGTTACTGTGGAGATTCACTGTACTTAACTACCCAGCATGCCATCCTCTCTTGTGTTAAGCCTGGTTGCTCTGCCACAGCTGCCACTCTAGGGAGATCTGGTCTTTCCTCTTAGTTGTAACCCTGTTCCCTATTAGGTTTGAGGGCTTTCCATCCCTCCCCAGAGTGCTAGGGAAACATCTCTCTATCAATGATGATGGTGCTGCTGATGATCATGATGTGAGCAGGATAGAGCACTTAGACTGCCTCTCGGGATTGCAGTGATATTTCCTTTTAAGGATGTGCCTCCATTTCCATTCACTGGACTCTGCAATGGCGCTGCCTGACCCGCACACTCTTGGGTTAGTGGCAAGTGTGTGATGTCCTCCAGCTGCCTTGTTTGCCTGTGTAAGTTCTTGCTCTCTCCTTTTTACCCAATGGTGACCCTTGTAGAGCCCCATTTCCTACTCAGGCCTTGACTCTGGAGTAGTAACCCTAAATGCGCTTGAGAAGAGGCTAAGGGCTGTGCAGCTAGGTTGCCACAGATGGGTTTCCCCGCTCTCTTTGCAGTGCATGTGGTTGTTGCAAATGCTGCCCCAAACAGAAAGATCTATTGAGGTCGATATTGGCCTCACTAAACCATGGCAACAACGACATCTGACATCTGTAACTCCACCTCGTGATTTATGCCATTTGGTGTCCCAATAATAAAATGTATATAGAAAAAAACTGAACGAAAAGTGAAGACTCGCAAATGTGAACACAAAAGCTTTATCAGGAATAAAATACTTGCTGCACCCATGGTTTCGACACTTTATGGTGGCGAATCATAAATGTGATGAACTGAAATGGACAGTCTTCAGAAAGATCAGTTTGAGTAATGACAAGAATCTAGATAAAAATAGGCTGAGTAAAGAATAAGTCTGGCTTATAAATTTGACAGATAGTCATCTAATAGGACTAAATGACAATATTGATTGGCATATTTTGAACACTTAAGAGGTTTGTAGATAATGGAACTCCAGTAGTTATATTGCGAGTTTGAAAAGCATGCATTATGTTGTCAAATACATAATTCGATCTAATAAAGACAATATATTTAGTACTTGAAGTTGTCGTAAGATGGCGACCTTTGAATTGATCAGGACTTAGTGCTGCTACACAAGAAAGATACTGCACTGTGTTTTTGACATGGGGCCTTGAGACTTAGTGCTCCAACTGACACTCTTAGATGGCCGCCAGGTGAATCATCAATACCCTAGATCATAGAGACTTTGCATAACTCATTTCAAATGTATTTTAATATATTCATGAGCACCAACTTGTGTGCCGCTATTGAGAAGGAAACAAAAGTTCTTAGTGGTTGAATCAGTCACTCAGGAGGAGAAGCAATGCTATTACATGTAAACTAGTACTAATAAACGCTAGTAATACTTCATGAATCAAGCACTTTTCTTGAGATACAGACAGAGATCTATAATTACACCGCTGATTGAATGGGTGAATTATGTTATTACAGAACTGATAACTAGAATAAGAGTTGGGACTTGGTGGTGACAACAATTTAACTATTGACATTGAGATACCACTACGGTGAACTATGTTGACAACGCCTTGATTCTATAATTATTCACATAGTGGCTGAAGAGCCAAAAGAAGCCTGCGTCATGTTTGTTAACGCGCAACTCAAACGAAATAACTGAAGTCTTTTGAGCCGAAAACACGCTATACAAGTTATCTATTATTAAGTCACCTCAGAATAACTATATACAGGTCCTCTTTCTTGCTCTGCACTTCCATTTAGATCACCTGGTGGTGCTAATAGTTAATGGGCGTTATACCTCCCTTACAGATGCCAGTAAACTGTGCATTAATCGATAATGACTGACAAGGTTCTTTAATAAGAGATTACCCATAAAAATGTGATGGCTTAAAGAACCATAATATTAGCAAGTATTTACATTCAGCATTAAGTTATTATGAAGAGCAACTAAAGATGCTCTTCACTCTAGTGACCACCGGCTTCTTCACTTATGTTTCCATATGGAGAGAGAAATCAGAGAAATGCAACTTCTCCTACATACCTATTGAGCAAATTCTTAATAGGTAGGTTTGTAAGCCAGATTTGGAACTGTATTCAATTAAGACCATTAGACAAAACATGTTTTTACTTTTATTAGTTGAAACAAAAGATGAACAACACCTACTAATATGTTGTTCATATGCTTTCCATGACACAGGATACTATAGAATAAAATGGAGTAAAAGACATGCATTATAAAGTCTGATTGCTATAAGACCAAAGAATATTTTCAGAATAAAAACCCTGAAGAAGTTCCAACAATATTTGTCAATGTACTGCTAGAAATGAAACATGTTGGGTTAATAAAACCTCACTTAATAGGCTGTACAATTCTAGCAGCGTTAACACTTAAGCACTTTAGCCAAGCACTTTAGCAGGATGGCTGATTGTTATGAATTGTGATTTGTTTGTATAGTGTTTTTCTGTGACTACATTTGTGACTGTTTTATATTAACTCATGTATGTTGTACTGTTTTATGAGACACTGAATATAGGGTGTATCTTTAAACTTACCTGTAATTTTTTAAACAGGTATTCGTTTTTTATATTAAGATAAATAAATTGAAGATTAACTTTTGAATAAACCTTTGAGAGTAAATTGAATTATTTTCCTCTCTATACTTCTTATTATTTGGTTTCCTTTATTAATTGAAGGCTTGCACCAGGTCTTTGTATTTTGAAGACCCTTGTAGAGCCCCATTTCCTACTCAGGCCTTGATTCTGGAGTGGTACCCCTGCATACGTGCGTGAGAAGGGGCTGAAGGCTGTGCAGCTAGATTGCCACGGATGTGTTGTCAGCGATGTCATTTAGGGGATGGCAGGGATCGCAAATGTGACCCCTGTGGTCTCCCTTGCTACGCCTGTGGTCTCCCATGCTACCCCTAAAAATGTTTCTTTTTTTTAAAGTATCATTTTTTTTTTATTAATGCAAGCTCCTGTGCTGTGGCCAGCGCCATGCGGCTCTTTGCTTCTGGAGTAACTGGCTTTCTTGTTCAGGCCTGTTTAAAAAAAAAAATAAGAAAAAAAAAAGAACATGGGTTCCACAAGTCTAACACTTTCAGCAGTGACACTAAATAAGAAAGAAGGAATACCAACATAATGTGTCTTTCTGGAATTATTCACAATAATTGCTAGACGCATTAAAAGTTTATTTCAGGCAAACTTCAGGGTTTGGGTCACTGATTTATTCTGTTCTTAAACACCTCAACTCAGCCTTTCATTCTTCTGAGTACCAACAGAGGTTGGGTGATATTGTATGTATATTTTTTCTATATAAAGAGCTTAAGGGTAAGTGCTATATAATAACAAATCATTATCATTTGGCCATGGAGGTCTGCTTGCATTCACAGTAATTTGGTAATATTGGCCTATACACATAGATCTTAACAATACATATGGCGATCCATTCTTGTATGAAATGTATATCACATTATATTGATATTGTACATTTTTCGTAGTGTACTTAGGAACAATGCTTTGTGATGCCACTTCCTGTTTTGTCAATGGGTGAAAGGTCGTGTTCCATCGCTTCCTGCGATATCACTTTGGTGTGGGGTCAAATGACATAATTTCCTGTGATGTCATCAGAGGTCAAGGGTCTTATGATGTCACTTCCGCTACCCCTGGCATTTTGGTGAAATGAGTCCCTGTGTGTTGTCTCGCTCTGTTTGCTTGTGGGAACACTGAAGCTCCATGGTACACATAATTTGCTGTTTTAAGCTTTCAACTGTGGAAGATAATGTCAACATCATTAGCAGCGCAACAACTTCATTCTTGCAGGAAATCTCGAAGCGAAAATCTGCGCTCACAAGCTGCTCCCCTGCAACGGGAAAAGCTGAAGGCCAAGTGTTCAAAAATCTTCCCTCTGCATAATATAATGAGAACATTATTTCAAAGTATCATTAAAATTCAGGTTTTTTCCTAAAAAAACTGTTACCTCTTATAACTTGTTAAAATGGTAAAAGCAACTCCAATACACAACGCACATTAGTATGAACGCAAAAATAAATGTTTTCAACTCATTAAAGTTACAAAATAACTTTGAAACAATAAAATCACCGGTTTATGGGATACATGTTATTTTCTCAAGAAACACACAGAATTTTTCAACTCTAAAATAATGATACCAACTTGTTTAGTAAAGTAATTTTATAGAACCAAATAATCCTTATTACAATAAAATAATAAAAGATATTCATTAAGGTTCACGTCACCCACACAACAGTGTTCATTAATGCCACAAGAGGGAGGCGATGGGTGGTGCTACAGGGAAGGTTTGATGTGGAGATGACCAATGTCCGGTTGGGGGGTTGTCAGGGCACTTCCAACATACTTTGACAAAACGATGTGAAGATGTCTGACTTTGAAATGTTGGCCTTATGAATATGCTCCAGTGGGAATGGTGGGAGACCTCTTTAAGCATGTAGAAATTGGCACGCAACCGTACAGGGGAGCAGGAGCACTTGGGCCTCCCAGTGGCCTCCCTCAGCTGCAGGTATGCATCCTGCCTTCGGCAGCTGTGGGGGTTTTGCTCAGCGCTCTATGCATTGGTTGAGGGCCTGCTAGCAAATATGATCCTTTGACTCTCTGATCCTTCTGACCATTGAAGCACTACAACTGTTTTCTCAGAGCCATGGTGGGGCTTTGCGCTGGAGTGGGGCTGCACTTGAGTGAACAGAGTCACACAATCACAGCCATCCAATTCAAGCCAGAATTATGAAAGGTTCTTGCTGCAATTCCTGAAAACGCTCGATGGTTTTGGGATGAGGGAGGTTATTTGGGCTGGTGACCATCATTGGTGAATGAACGCAGAATTGGACAGGTCTTTCGATAGCACATGCTCTGGGGTTGGTCCTGCCTCAAGTAAGATGATCTTGGGGGGGGGGTGGGGGGTGCAGAATGTTCTTCTCTGACGTCCAAATGTGCTACGTTCATATAGACCACATGCCCTTGAGCACAGATCTCATGAAAATAATCCCTTAGGCTAATCTAGGGGATTTATCCCTCGGATCATTCTCCAGCCTCTGAGGAACTAGTCATGGCCAGGAACTGCAGGACAAGTTGAACATGGAAATTGGATGTTCTTATACTTTGAGGTGCAGTAAATAGAAAATGTGTTGTGTAATGAGTTGGCAAGGATAAGAGGTGGATGGCATTACCCTCTTCCTGTACTCTATAATTTAACAACACGCATTTGCCTCTGAGGGTCTGCAGCGGGTCGACCTTTGTAAGGTGGAAGAAGAAGAGCTGCACATATTTATTTTATTTTATTTATTGGGAATTTATAATGCGCCTAAACACAATGTGTTTCCAGGGGCAACAAGGCAAGAGGGTGGGGGAACAGGGAGGACAACACAAAAACAATCCTACTAGTCCTTGTGACATTTGGAACATGCAAGTGCAGTAAGGGCAAGTGCAGTATTAGAAGGGCAGGGGAGAGGGGAGGGGAGGAAGTGCCGGTCAGGGCGGAAGGGCATGTGAGAAAAAGCGAATGTCAAGGAAGGCTTCGTGGACAGAGCCAGGGGAAAGCAGAGAGTGCAGGGGAAGGAAGGTCCATGAGCTAATTGTGAGGTAAGAGGCTGAAAGGGCTACACGGGTGCAGGCCTTGCCAGGCAAGTGCAGGGGGAGGGGCCTAGAAGGGCAAATGCAGATTGGGGGGCTCCAGGGAGACCAAGTGCAGGAGTAGCCTGGAATGGGGGGTGGGGCTGGTGCCCTGAAGGAAACCAGGCAGCCAGTCAAGAAGCAGACAGGGACATTGGCAGGGGAGGGGGAGAGGGAAGGAAGAAGAGAAAAAGAAGGTCTTGAGAAGCTTTCGTGAACTTAAGGAGATCCAGCTCAAGTTTGAAAGGGGCAGGAAGGCCATTCCACAGGGAGGCACCTGCAAAGGAGAGAGATCTACCCCCCACTCTGTGCTTGGAAACAAGTCTGATCTGTAGAGAGTTAGAGCTAGATGACCAAAGGGCTCTAGCACGGGAGTATTTAGGGAGAGAAAGTTGGTCCCATGCCCCAGAAAGCCTTGTGGATGATGCAGAGGGTCTTGAACCTTATTTTTGCAGCAACCCAGGAGCCAGTGGAGAGACTTCAGGGCTGGAGAGATCAGGTCCATGGGCTTGAGGCCAAGAATAAGTATTGCAGTCCTATTCTGGATTAGTTGAAGGGGGCAAAGGGAGGAGTTAGGCAGATTAAGTAAAATGCTGCTGCAGTAGTCCAGCCTGGAGAGGACCAGAGCTCTGGAGACATTGAGTTTCTAGGAGAAGGTGAGGAAAGGGAGAATGCCTCTTAGGAGGTGCAGCTGAAAGTGGGCTTTCTTGGCAAGGTACGTGATGTGAGGAGACAAGGAGAGAGAGAAGTCAAAGATGACACCAAGGTTTCTTGCCTCACAGGATGGTGAGGGGAGGGGGCCCATGGAGGGTATGGGACAGAAAGAGGGAGCAGGGGTCCCAATGAGTAGGATCTCTGCCTTACTGGCATTAAGGCAGAGATCGTTAGCAGAGCACCATGCCTGGATAGCAGACAGGCAGTCAGGAATGATAGAGGAAGAGGAGGCGGAGGAGGGAAGCTTCAAGGAGAGCTGCGTGTCATCTGCATAACACTGGAAGTTAGGAGAGAAGGTGGACATAGCAAGGGCAATGTCCTCCTTTATGTCCGGTATATGCAATGCTTTGTGCAATGCAGTCAGAGATATAGAGTGGGAGAAAACTATTGGGTCAGATACCTGCAATTCAGGCATTGGACACTCGTCCAATTGCTCAAACTATGAGGATTCAGGAGGCCGACCAACCTTAAGATGTTAGTGGAGAGTGCTTAGTCTGTGAAGGGCCCAATAGCCGAAATCCTGGACAAGAACGGAGAATACTCAGGTGGTTACATGGCTAAGTGGCACCTCCACCTCAGAGTTACATTTGGCAAAGCAGCATATGAATCGATATGTTGAAAGATATCCAAACATTAGTTAGCGTTCATCTGACTGAGTTGCAATGTTAGGCCCTACATAGATGGCATTATACCCTGGGCAAGTTGCACAGACGTCATGTTCTACATCAGATGCCTTATGAAGTAGTCGAGGTCATGGAGGGTGGTCATATGTTAACATCTGGTGGGACTTCCCGCTACCATAGGGCTTTCTGCTAGCAGAACTGCAAATCAGTCCATGTGATATCTTCATTCAATCATGGCTTTTAAATCAACAGTGCATTGCATGTTGGGCCTTTTAAGCCCATGCATCGAATCGAAGAAGAAACCTCTAGTTCCAGAATGTAAAATCCTGTTGGCTGAAAAGCCAGCAGTGACTTACGATGTTCCACTGAGTGTTCTATCATACTCCCCCCTTTTCCTATCTGACAGGCAAATTGCTTCGACAGCATAACCTATGTGAGGAGGAGCTATACAAATGCAAGATAAAATAAGGTAACATGAGGGCTGTCTAACCCCAGGCCTCGAGGGTTGGGTCCATGCTGGGTTTTCAGCATGCCCCTCATTAATATTCTTGAAATAAATTTGCATACAATGATTCTAAATGCATGCACATTTTTCCTCATGAATATTAATGAGGTATATGCTGAAAACCCATTAGGATTCCGGCCCTCGAGACCTAGAGTTAGACAACCCTACAGCTTCTAGTGTTTGAAAACGCACTCAGTTGCTACCCAAACAGCAGCAAGCAGCTACTTACCTAGAAAAAGAATACACATAATATGCAGTAACATATTCGGTAAATAAATTGCCAAGTAAAATGTTTCATGGGCTCAGCCACGAGCGTTTATTTATAAAGAAGGCAGCAAAGGATGGATTCTCCATTTTGTACAAAGGGAAACAGTAGTATTACTGCATATAAATGCTTTTTGCTCAGAGTGCCCTCGTTCTGGCAATGCTATATCCCTTAGAGGTAAAATTGCACAGCAGTTAATTACTTTGAGATCTCCCTCTGATAAGTTTGCCTCTGCAGCAGTGATGGCCATTGTAGAATCGCCAGCATGGCTTGGGAGCAAGTTCCAGTACCTTCATCCCCCTCTTCCCCGTCCAGTACTTGCTCTGTACTGGGATGAGGAACAGTTGTATTAAGAATGATGAAGATTACCGGTAAGTAATCCTGACCTGGCTGACTCCCTCAGGCCGGGTGCTAATGGTGAACAGCTGCTCCGTGGATTTTTATGCCGAAACCCTTTTAGCTCAAATTGCAGGAAAGAACATCAACAAAAAAAACTATCCTACTTCTCAAGCATATGGAGCTGAAAATGTAAACTAATCACCTTCCACATACCTGACTTTTCCCTTGCGTCAGTCCAATAAGTAGACATTTTGTGGCATAAATGAATTGCATTATTGACTTGCTTTGCTTACTGTAACATTAGTGTGTTGGTATATCCACTTGTGTACCCAACTGATTCATAAAGAGTGGAGAGTAAATACATGGGTCAAGTGCCATTCAATGTGTGGTTCGAGGTATACTTGAACTTTCCACCAGTGACCTGAGTGTTGTCACGGGCAGCTGCTGCAGTGGTGTCCATTGGCTTGTCTCTGGCTGTTCCTGAAGTAATGCTGCTTATATCCACTTATATATAACTCGAACCGAATACTTAGAAGTCTCCGAGGTCACAAGTCAAAGTAGACCAGTGCTAGGAGTGTATTTCGAAAAGATGTCTTTCTTTTCCCCATTCTTGTGAAAGGGGGGAAACAATGTTTTCCCACGTTACTTATCTCAACTTAGTTTACATTTAAAATAGTGTTTACCATTTTTGGAATTGTGTTGCTAGCTAGAGAAATAGTAGTAACGTCATGAGTAGGTTTTTGAGGATATGTATTAGTTTCTATTGTGCGTGGGTGGTAGTGCAGGAATCCTAACTTAGTTTTAAGTTATATGAAAGAAGTGCGTTTATTTTTTTCTATAACTGTGAAAATGTAGGGCAGGCATTTGATTCCCAGAAATATAGAAAGTATTCCCATAAGGTTTCCATTTTTTGAAAAGTATTTTTAAAAAAACAGCTATCCTAATTCACTTTTATAATGATGAAAAACATGATTAACATTTTATAAGTGCAAAGAAGTGAGTGTTTGGATTTGGATTTCCTGGAAAATATCCAAATTATGTGTTTTAGCATTTTTCACATATTTGCCTGTCGAAATCCCAACTTAGTTTTCAAATTATGAAAAACTTCTAACATTTTTATGTCTGTAAAAATAAGTCAGTATTGCATTTTTCATAACCAATAAAAAAAGAAAATTAATTCTCTCAGTCGAAGCGAATGCAGAACATGAATATTGCTATGTTCAATTTTAATTGTAACCGAAATGTAAGTTATTCACAACCATTTCTTTGCACCTGCTCTCACAATCTGTGATGACCACATTTTATGAGGCCTTGCGTGTGTGTGGGGGGGGGGGTACGCATGTGCATGCTTGCGTGTGTCTGCAGGAAGAGCACCGTCAGTTGTATGAGTGTTTTGCTTTTTATTTATTTATTTTCATTTTTAAAGCACTCACACAGTGAGACGCTGTTACAGGAATATGTCTCTTTTGTTGCGTATTTATAACATACTTAATACCCGGGGGTTTCTATGCGCGGACTGGGGGATCGAACTTGTGTTGCCTCGTGCTGTCTTGTTTCCAAGGCGAGCACGTTGTAGCTGAGGTATCCACCTCTTGAGATGTCTCTGTGTGATTCATGGTGCCTGTTGATCATTGATGATTGTTCAGAGCCCTATCAATGTACATTCCCCCAGGAAGCCGACTTGCAGTCACCATAATTATGAGCTTGAGTAAAAGTGCTATAACTGTGAGTAGGGGTTTGGGAAAATCCCCTCACAAGTAGAACAGAATGGAATGACCAAACGGGTGCACACTCCACCCACATTGGCCTCAATCTAACCTCTCAAACACTGCATCTTGAAGTTTTCTCGCACTTTATCAACCTTCTACCCACTGCAGCCATAACATATGCTTTTGTTTGGCTACACCTGATGATCAGGCACAGCCATCTACACACTCCGAAGCTTTGAAGTCACATGACCAGACTGTATGCCTCACCCTTAAGCCATCATTTCAGTCTTTGGTTCCAGTAGAAATTAGCCATATTTGGAACTCACCACTTTTTTGTCAGGGATGGCTTGGTTCCCACATTTGTGTGCTATTGGCTTTGCTCTCCCTGAATAGCCAGCATGGGTGGATTGGACAATGTTCTAGTGTCTTATTCAAAGATTCGTGTGATCTGCGGTGCATAAATAATGGGCTGTCAGTCGACCTGTACTTCTCTAACAAGGTGCTTTGTGGCCACAAAACAAGGAAAGGTGTGGGTAGCAGGAAAGGTTTTGTGGTGTTCATTCTTGAGTGGCCTGGGCCCCTGCAAGGTATGTTTCTTAGATGCAACCTTAAATCATTGTCCTTTATAACTTATTCATACTTTGTTATGCTCCATTAATGGCTACACGTACCCTTTTTTGAGATGTAATAAGTGCATAAAGAGTGCATAGTGCGTAACAAGGTCACCTGCCTATGCCCGTGGTTGGAAGCTGTCATGGCCATAGGGCCAGGTACTGCCACCCACCATGTAGATCTGAGCTCAGAGGAGCTACACGTGGGATTCCCTTTGAGCACTCCAACTTTCCCCTGGTTTGAGACATGGATCCGCCACAGGTAGTCCACATTTAATTCTCCTGCTCCTTTAACTCATCGTTTGGTGAAGTGCCCCTGGAGACTATAGTCCCATTTTGCAGCAGCCTAACTAAACAAAAAACACTGAAAGTCTTCCTGGCATGGCTGAATGCAAAGTGGGCATTCTAAAGGCATCAGGCACCTAGCCTTAATGCTGCTGTCAAGCCAGGAGCGAATATACAAGGGCATTGTGCTTAGCAGCAAGCTTGAGATCCAAAATGGTGGCTGACTCGGATATTATCTCGGTTCATGTTGATGTTGCCATAAAATGCAGGGAAAATCGGTGTATAGAAACACTATCCCAATCCCATAAGAGCCACAAATGTGCAAAGTTCTGATTACAATGGCCCAGTGGGATAGGCTGTGCCCTTACAAGATTAGGAGGCAGTCTGGGTGAGAGGAGGTTGCAAACAGTTGGCAAGCAAAGTGCAGAGGCTTTGGAGAGGAGGGAAGTGGCGAAAGGAGGACAGAGAGAGGATGCTGGTGGGAGCAGGAGAGAGGAGGAAGGAGACACTATTATAAGGAAGGTGGAAGGGAACAACATAGAGGAAGATTGAAGGAAGTGGTGGGTGGTGGAGCAGGGGGGAGTGTAAGAGGTGGTTGGAGGACCTCGAAGAGATGAAGGAACACAATCCAATAGAGTTCTGGTGGATCATGATATAAGTCGGATGGAGATACAAGGAGGATGTTGGAAGGAGACACCAGTAGGATGTTGGAGGAGATATTCAAGAGAGGGAGAGGGGAGGTTGGAGGAGATACTCAGGACAGTGAAGAGATAGAGAGAGAAAACATCAGTGAAGAGACGAAGAAACGAAGAGGAGGCTTGAAGGAGTGGTACGCAGGCATTCAGGAGATATATGGCAGGAGAGGTTCCCTTAGATACAAGACTGTTACTTCCCACCCAGTTGGAAATCAAGGACAGGCCCTTGGGGAATAAGGCAAGCCAACTGAGACAGGGAGGTGATGGGAAAGAAGAATTTGAGCATCTAGGTAAGCAAAACCTATGAGCGCTGGGGTTTTGTTCACTGCAACTGCGCCCCTGCATCCACACTTGTGTTGGCGTAGAGGACAAGAGCATGTTGACGCCAAGGCCCAGGATCATTTGCCTACTTGACACCCAGGATGAGATGCAGGCAAACAAAGTACATCAACCAAGGAGACAAGTAAGAAGATCAGGGACACGGAAAGCCCAAGGACTGCGAATATCTGTCTATTGATCATGCAGATCGGAGAGAAGAGTTCCAAATTGGAAATGTGTACATTAAAGACTGAAATGATTGACCCCGGGCAAAAGATATACTGTTGCTGTTAAAGGATTTACTTTGCATAAACACTTGCTTAAACATATCCTTCTCTTTCCACCTCGTTTTGATCCTACTCAGCTTCATGCCAGTGTGACAAAATGAATATTGCTCTGCAGGAGTACAGGGGTGAGTCGGGATGCAACTTCGACTCAGCCCCGCACTACTACGAAACCAGCAGTGATCCATATCATAAACCTGAAACAGGCATCATACCTCCTTCACCTCTTTTGGAAATGTGGGCTGTGGCCGGGCTTTGCTCTTCAGGAGGGATGTGAGATGGTAGCAAAGCATCCGAACATAGTACTGTGGTATCAAAATAAAAGAAGGTCCAGTCCAGGCTCTATAAAGAGATCCATTTTTAATTAACTAAATATACCAACACACTAATAAAAACACAAGCAACCCACCCCGGTAAAGGGAGATACAGAACATGCAGACCTGCAGTTGAAAAGGGGCTCTCAGGCTCTGAAAACGGGAGCAGACAGGCAATAGTTTCGGCAGCAATGTTCAAGTTCAAAGGATTTGTCTTGAAAAGGTAAATAGTATGCTCTTAAATATCTCTAGGCCCTTAAAACCAGTCAAGGGGAATAGGACCCCTTTTAGTACCTTTAACTTCTTCGGTGGATCTACAATGCCGAGTCAGGCTTCTAGGTGTTTTACAATGAAGACGGAGGTCCAAGTGTGGCCCTCATGACCCCCACCCAATTCACAGCCCGAAGGCAGACAAATGAGAGATGTACGTCTCTCCTGGGCCCTTCCTAACAATCGTCGACGTACCGCTGATGCAAGATACACTGTTCACTAAGACAGCCGTTCAAACCATACCCTAATGACAATATGGAGGAGAAAGCGTTGTCATCGATCGAACAAGTTGACTGACTATAACCCCGAAAAGCTGCTGACGTCACTACTGACATCACGACGTAGGTGCATTTAGACATGAAGCATTAAGGCATCCATGCATAAAGCTACTAAAACACAAAGGTTTATTGCTGTTAGACACACAACAAATGCTTATGACTCATGCAGATATAGGATGAGCACACATACACACACACACAAACATATATCCTTTGGTAAACGGAAACAGCAAGACTCCAAGAATACGTTCAACCAGCTTGCACATGCTTAATTGCCACTAACACAGACAACCATATGAACAAAGATGGAAGCCACAGGTGCATTGAAAAGAATGGGGAAGGCAAGACAGACTTCGAATACATGGAGAGGCTGACAGCCGGATTCAGTTAAAGCCAGACAGATAGGTCTTCCAACGCAAACACAGTGCACATTTTAGCCAAGGACAAGTAAAGACGAAAAGTTTCCAGTTTACCAAGGCGATACAACACCTGCAAGGAATATAGCTTAAAATCCTCATAATTACAAGCAGGAGAGCTCCATTTCGTGGTCCAAACACAGGTGACCTAGAAGACTAGGACAGTGCCTATTCACTTGAGGCAGATGGAGGAAAGCTTTGCCTTTCGAATCAGAGGTGGAAAGATACAATTGCTACAGAGGTTAAAATCTGTATGAATGCTCTCAGGGCTTAGGCGATCAGAGATGGGAACTTATTGGAAATGCACAGCATCTTCATGTTCATTCCCATTGCCTTGAATAGGTTCACTCAGCCTGGTAGCTGTCCAAGGTCCCAGGCTGAGAAGACCCGTTCTGTTCAATCCTTAGCTAACTTTCACAGCACACTATGTTGCATTGGCCAATAATTTACCAGTTAAACCTGCAACTTTGTGATTGTAACATTTGGCAGTGGTCCTAGGAGGAGCCACCAGATATGGCGATCCAATAACCCTTTGTATTACATATATAGTTTTCCTAAACTGACCAATCCCCATCCCTGATAGGTTTTCTGGTGAGGTAACCTGTTTTATGACATCACTGGCCAATGGTGTAACCCACGTTTGGAGAACGAGAGCCTGTGGACTGCAATCCTGTTCTAGTGTGATCCCTGTCACTTTGTTTGATAGTAAAGACAGTAGGCTTTGCCCTATGGTTGAGTCTTTTGTTCTTGCAGCTGGGATTATGTTGGGGCGCAAGTGCCCTCTTGCTGGTAATTGGGGTAGCTGCTAAGCGAGTCCCTTTACACCAATGTGTCACATCAGAGTGGAGAGGGTCACGTAGGGTGCTCCAAATGTATTTAGTCTGTGTTGAGATGGTCAAGCCAGTTCACCACAGTCCAGTGATGCAGTGCAGTCCTGTAAAAGTGATTTGCTTGATTTGGCTGAAGAACATCTTACCTAACCTTTAGAAAAAGACTACAAACTTGGCCTTTGAACAAATATGACTAGGATTGCAAGCAGGTGCCATCTATGATTCCACCTCACCCTAGTCATGTCGGTTCAATGAGATCCAGGTGCAGCAATGCAGTTCTGAAGTTGTGATCAGCTTAAATACGACTTGAGCATATGCAGGCTATGGTGGAGTCAGTGAGTCAGTGACTCAGTGGCACACAGTGGTGAGTGTCAAAAACAGCTCATTCTATTCTGTGGCAGCTTGAAAGTGGCTCAAAAGCGATTGAATTGGCATGAAAGCAGGCAGAGGCAAGGAAGAGAGCCTGGATCTGTTGCTTGGATTTTTGGTTGCTGGGGGGCCCCATCCAGGGCTCCAGGGATACGTTTGGTCCTCTGTCTACCCTTCCTACTCAGTAAAGCTGCCATGGAGTACTAGCAGGGTCTGCCATCTCCAATGAGCAGGATCCTGAGTACCAGAATTCAGGCAGCAGTAGGCCTTGTCCAAACAGCAGTTCAACCCAAAAGGACCTTTTGGTTGGGGGAGGATAGGGTCTTCATCCCTCCTTGAAACCTGGAAGAGGACTTTGTGCTCACAGTATCCCAATAAAGCTCTAAATGAATCCCTCTTCTGGTGTCAACAATGGGTCAACTAAAAGGGTGGTCTTGCCTCCTTATATATTCAATTTGGTCAGTTGTAAGCCTTCTGTAAAGGTCATTTAATGGCTACTAATACAAAGGTGTTTGCCTTATTATGTCAATCCAAGAGTGCCTTGGTTGCAGAAAGTGGCACATGGTCAGAGGAAATGTGAGAAGCCTAAGAAATCTCAAGATGATGAAACCTCTCTCTTGGATGCAAATACTCCCTTGGGCTACTCTAACTTGTCTCTTTCTCCTGTCTGACTTTCATCAAAGTGGTGTGATTTCTGCATCTAAATGGCAGGGCTTCCACTTGATGCACAGGTTCACAACTCACCCATTGGCGTATAGCCTGACCTCCTGGGAAGGTGACAAGCCTTTCCAGTGAAAACAAAGAGACACTTTTAGGGCTGGTTTGTTTTGGGAGAAACCCACCTACAGATAAGGAAACAAAAACTATTTGAATGAGTCATTGGAAACACAGCTGACAATAGAATAACATCAAAATAGTCCTGGTCCTTATAATTACATATAGATCACAATATCAAACCAAATATGGTTTATATTTGTTCATTAATCTGCCACCAGGCATTGGACACACACACAGAGACACACACACACACAGATATAAATATAATATTGCAAACATGTAGCTCTGCTGGGGCTGTCCACTAACACCTCCAGCAACTGTCCCATGGTTTGGAAATATGTCAGCTACAGAGTAACATGTGCATTACTGCAAACTGCCTGCTGGAACACAATGTTTCAAAGCCAAGGCCTGCACTTAACCATGGGTAACCCTGATCCATTATATTAAATGGAACATGTTGATTCATGCAAGCAGCCTGCTGGAACCCAAAGTTCCAAAAGCCTGGGGCTGCCGTTAACCGTGGTGAACCCTGATACAATATAAAGGCTGTTTTTGCAGTAATTAACATTTTTTGTAGAAATCTACTTTACTCTCAAACTGACATGTTGACAAACTACAGGTGGGGTTGTCAAGTCCCAGCAGAGTTAATTGTTTGCACTATACTTGCAAAAATGTAAAATGATTGGGGTTGTCTACCCACGCAGATGACATTTTGTCATAGACAGGTGTCACGCACAGGGCTTCTTTTCCCCACAAGCATATTAAAGTGCCATCATTACTTCAGATTTAAAAAATGGTGGTCCTTCTAAGATCTACGAGAAGAGGCTGAAAAAACTATAGTGCAGGAATTTGAATTTTGATTAGGATTTCTTTATAGTAGGGCTGTACTTTATTGTATTGTATCTTGTATTAACTGCTTACAGGTGTTGATTATGATGATTTGGTGAATTTTATTTTATCTTGATTTTATTATTTTTATATATTGATCATTTTATTTGTGACATTTGTGTTTGATTTATTACTAAGGGGGAATTGGATGTTATTTATAATTCATATTTGTGAATTATTGTTTTATGAATTCTATTATCTAGAATAAACATATCATTATTACTGCTAGTTCGCACAGTAATTCCCACCCAAGTAGGCCCCGAACGTCCTCCAAGAAGATCCCTCATTGTTGTGCCACTAGGTGCTCTGCCACTTTTCGCTGCTCGGTGGCCCCCGTTTTACTACTGGTTTTCTCCCCTGTTACCTGCTCAGAGGTATCCCTCATTTCTATTTCGCTCCAATGTTATTTCCTCCTGTGGGCCCTCACTGTTGTCTGCCCCTGTCTTCGGCCATTACTTTGCTCCACGGTTAGGTATCCCCACTGCGGGCTACTCTACGGTATTACCGACTGAGACTTGGATCCTGCTTGGTCCCAGCGATTGTCTCGCCCTGGATGTCTTCCCCAGTTTTGTCCCCATTGCGTGTTAGGCTAAGGTGCTGCTTGTCAACAACTTGAAACTAAAGGGGGGGCGTCCTACCACTTATGTTTGGTCACTTTACATATATATTTCTGTAAAGGCTAAACTATTCAACATGCTTGGTATGACAGAAGCTATTTTATTAAGCTAGCTTTCATACAAAAAAGGCGAGCAATCAAGCCCTAAAAGATTACACTGTAGCAGTGTTAGTAGGTACACATACGTTTTTGCATTAAGTTAACATGCCAATTTTTAGTTTTTTATGTACATGTAAATTAAAGAACATTAATTTGCTCAGCAAATACATCAAAGGAAAATAGCAAAGATTAACAAACAAAACATGTAAGAACAAAAACAGGCTTACTGATTTTTAAACCCATGTGAACATTGTTGGTTGAACTCAGTGTGTAGTGTGCAATGTGTACAAAAAAACCTAGTCTAATGTTTAAACACAAGGCAACCAACTGTTTAAAGTGCAAGGAGTCAAAACCATGAATCAAAAGAGCATTTCTTTCTGACATTGGGTGTATTGATGTTGACTCATAGACAAAGGGACCTAGTCGTTGGTCAACAACTGCCAGTGACAACAGCCTACTCTAGGTTCCTTGAGGACACTCCATAAGGTGCACCACTACCAGGAAGTTGGCCCAGCTTTAACAAATAACACACTGCAGATGTCCATTGGGGACTTATTGCCTTGACCCCCCCCCTTTCACAGTCAAATTCTACTTTAAGTATCATAATATGTATACCGATTGAAGGTCCCCACCCACTGCAATTGGGCAACCTCCTCGCAAAGCACATCAAACCATCAGGACTCTGCATGTCTCTCACCAACTGGTAGAACATAGACCAAACCAAAGCACCCTTGCTATATGGGCACATGAGGCTCCCCTCTGGATGCAGATACTTCAAATGCTCTTGACACAGCAAAATACAATACCGGGGTGCTTCTGAACTGCACGCTTTCACCCAACAGAAAACCTACCTTTCTCTCTATCCCTACTAATCAAATCCAGTCCCCCCTTTTCTCAAATTACCCAGTGATAAGAGGTCACTTAAATGGCAGAAGTGCATGATATGAAATGAAATATATGAATGTTAATGTCAAAGGTTTTTATGCCATGCACAGGTGCCCCTTGCGTGGTCTCTTGGCACTCTGGTGGTTCTGTGAAAATAAGAGTGACAGGAGGTGGGTTAGTGGGAGTAGTGGAAGAAAAAAGCAAGGGATCTGTGATGTGCTGTTAGCAGCTTCAGTTTGGATGCACTTGGGTGCGAGATTCGGGAGGTGGACATCATGTGGTGTTGTGCAAGGCTGTGGTGCTATGTCTTGTTGCAGTGTTCTGAAGTGTGTGCGGTTTGCTGTGCTGAGGAGTTCCGGTTGGTTTAGTGCAGTATGTGAGAGGTTTATGCAGAGGGTTGATTGTCAGAATTCACAATTCTGTCCAGATGTGATGCAGGGTAATATTGACAATTCTGTCTAGATGTGACACAGGCTAATCTTCGCTGTTCGCTCTAGATGTTGCGCAAGCTAATATTCACAATTCTGTCTAGATGTGACACAGACTAATCTTCACATTTCTGTCTAGATGTGACGCAGGCTAATATTCACAATTCTGTCTAGATGTGACAGAGGCTAATATTCGCAATTCTGTCTACATGTGACACAAGCTTATTTTCAATATTCTGTTTAGATGTGATGCAGTATAATCTTCACAGTTCTGTCTAGATGTGACGCAAGCGAATCTTCACAGTTCTGTCTAGATGTAACACAAGCTAATCTTCGCAGTTCTGTCTATATGTGATGCAGGCTAATATTAACAATTCTGTCTGGATGTGATGCAGGCTATTATTCACAATTCTGTTTAGATGTGACCTAAACTAATCTTCACAATTCTGTCTTGATGTGACGCAAGCTAATCTTCACAGTTCTGTCTGGAAGTGATGCAAGCTAATCTTCACAGTTCTGTCTAGATGTGACGCAAGCCAATATTCACAATTTTGTCTAGATATGATGCAGGCTAATCTTCACAGTTCTGAATGGATGTGATGCAAGCTAATCTTCACAGTTCTGTCTAGATCTGACGCAAGCTAACATTCACAGTTCTGTCTAGATGTGGTGCAGGCTAGTCTTCACAGTTCTGTCTAGATCTGACATTACAATTTTACCCCATCCATAGCTTGCCAAAATGTAAACTTTGGTTGACTGACCCAATTGGCTTGATGAAACATATTGTAACATTACACATTGTGGCTACTTTCAGAAAGGCTTCCTTATACAAGTGGGGTGAATGCTGCTCTGGTTGATAAGTAACAAGTAGGCTGAGTGGCTGAGTGGCTGGGGAGTAGGAAATTGGGAAATAAGACAGGTGGGGTAGCTAATGGAGTACAGTAATGGCTGACTAACATAATGCTAACAATGCAAGATATTGTTAATGAGCACAGTTTGCCTAGATGCAAGAGATGGCTAAACAACAAAGTTTGTCTAAGTGTAGGAGACTAAGACAATTTATTTATATGAGATCTGTTGGGTGGTAGTGAGCTAAGATAAATTACGAGAAATTATGAGTTGGGCAGGTTAGTGGGATGCAGTGATTGCTGGGCCCCCTCCCCGCACCACACTTATCTTGCCAGTCGCTACTGGTTGATGGCTGCAGGCTTCCTGCTTCCTGTGGTGATCACCAGCAATCACAATCAGGAGCTACTTCTGCAGGAGCTTGCCTTCTCTGCAGGGGCTGCCAGTGGTAGGGGGCTGCCCTGGTTGGATGAAGTAAAAAAGGGCAAAAGGCCCAATCAGTGGTCCAGGGAAGGAGTGGGAAGTGGGAGGGTGGGCCAGGAGCAGGAAGCAGGTTGCAAAGTGCTAGAAGGCCAATCAAGGGTGGTTGGTGTTATGGGGGAGGGAGGCAGGTGAGGGAATTGGGAAACAGGTGAGCAGGTTGGGTAAGGGGAAAACACAAGAGATGGTGCAGGGAGCGCTGCAAAATGCACACACATAAAACTAAATGCATTTTAAATCAGGCCACGCAAGGGAGCACCTTAACGAAAATTACTAAAATAAGGCAGAAATGCGGCTAATCAAGTTCTTAGGCACCACGGAGGGGGCAAACACGTACCCTGGGCACCACGAGAAAAAGAGGGTGCATTGAATGATGTTGGGGCCTGGAGCCTGGACTAAGTTGCTCACAGAAGGTAGCAAATCACAGGGGTCCAGGGGTGGGAGGGCTGAGAGAAGGGCTGAGAGGGAGAAAGAAGGAAGCGGCAAAAAGAGGGCTTACGTACGATGCAGGATGGCACTCGAGTGTGCCGAAATTACTAAAATAAAGCAGAAATGCTGCTAATCAGGCGCTTAGGCACCAAGGAGGGGGCAAACACTTACTCTGGGAACCCAAGCAAAGGAGGTTGCACTGGACGATGTTAGGGGCCTGGAACCTGGTGTAAGTTGTTCACAGAAGGTACAAACCACGGGGGGGAGGGGGGGGTGGGAGGGATGGGAGCAGGGCCAGGAGGGGAAAGAAGGAGAGCATGGAGGGGGCTTACTGACGATGCATGATGACACTCGAGTGTGCCGAAATTACTAAAATAAAGCAGAAATGCTGCTAATCAGGTGCTTAGCCACCAAGGAGGGGGCAAACACTAAATATCTTGGCACAACCCTGAGCTTCTCCCAGATGTCACAATCCACGTTCCTGCTTCCAGTGTAAGTAGGGCGAGGCTGTTCCTCCCTCTCAAAGTAGACATGCATCTTTTTGTTGGAATTGGGGTACAGAGGAGGCTAGCCCAATCCCGCCTATCTGCGGCCCAACCTCGTTGTCTTCTTGAACGTCTGCTTAAATAACCAATGCCTTGCCTCTCACATCCATTTTGCATGTTTTTCATAATGTGCACTTAACAGACATTACAAGAAACATTATGGTTCACTGTTGAGCTCTGTTCCAAATAAAACATGAGCTTTACACAGGGACGGACATGAAAAGTGACTTAGAATATCCTTCACGGTGGCGCGTGTTTCGATCTATTACCGAAATGATACTGGGTGATCCCCCTTTTGAAGAAGTCAGATTAATGCACGTGGGCAATTTTCACCAGAGAGGAAGCGGAGACACCAAGAGCAGTGGCCACCTCCCAAGAGATGTGTTTAGTGGTGTTCTCTCTTGTGACATTAGAGTATTATTAGCTAGATGTGATGTCACAACTAGAGAAGGTTCTATTAAATATGCTAATGTGAAGTGCCACTTGACATCATTTAGTTATTTTTATATTGAAAAAACACTGTAAACAAGTTAGTTGAGAGGGATGTGTTAAATGCGCGAAGAGCTGATTTGCAAGTTAGGAATTGCAGGCATTTGTTGGACAAACACCCATTTGCAGTTCCTTCACTTGCAAGGTCGGGTTGCTTGCTTCTGCTGCATTCGTTCTGAACCCACAGGACACTGGACGCCCACACAGATCTGAGCATCTTACACTTAAATATGCATGAAGGGTTGGGCATGCAGCACTGGCATTCGTACAACACGGAGGTCCTCCCTGTGTCTAAGGGGACCAGTGTGTGCATCCTGCGGATCCTAGGATATTATGTTACTGTGATGTTTACTGGGCTCCGATCCATTTCCTTCCACTCCAGACATTCAAGTAGATCTGCAAGAGCTGGGGTGCATGTGGTAGCAAAAAAGGCGTTGGTCAGGCCTTTGTGTCAAGGGTCAAAATCCCTGGACATTTCTCCAATAAGACCACAAGCCTCAAACTCCTCTCACACACTGTGCAAAGCCACAGGCCCAAAGGAAATTAAATTGCCTCCCCACCCCTGCACCTACCTGCCAATCCTCACCTGGCTTTTAGGGTGTTCCATCACTTCAATTGCAGAATGATGCTGAAAAACTACTTGTGTTTCTTCATGGTGAAATGAGGAGCAGGAAAGTTAAATGGAGCAGTTTGGATTTCCTCAAAGAACCCCATGGAGTGGGATGTTCCATCCCCAAGGCCTAAATCGATGCCACAACTTCAGGAAGGCCAAAGAGAAGGATACTGCGAGTGAAAGAGAGGGTACCTGGGGCAGGGGGATAGGAGGAGCAGTCCAGTAACTCCTGCCCCTAACTAGGTATTGCTATATGCCAGAGCTCATAGGGGGCTGTCCTTGAGGAGGTAGGCAGAGGCTGTCAGGGATTCACATGCGTACAATGTGTAGTCTTTCCCCACAGAGCTTCTCCCAGAGCCAGGAAGGAACCGCCTCAACCTTCAACATCTACTTGCATTAGAAAGGGGGCGGGGTTAAGGGAGAGGGAGGAGCCTTTCTACACAGTGGTGAGGCTGACTGATTTGTTCCCTAATGTTTACACTTTTACACAAGAAGGTTTTTGATTTATTGGATGGATTTGAGGCTCGTTGCAAAAGATGTGAAAATACATTTGTTTTAGCCACTTTTGATGGCTTAGTCATTTTCTGCCTTTTTTGACATTCGGGCCCTCCAGGGGTCCCAGCGTGCCCTTCCCTGATTATTGATGGCCCATCGCATTGGAATATTTCATGCCTTCTCTTGACACACAGGCCTGGTGTGGTCTGCAGCTTTGATCTCAACTCTTCAGTATCTGTTCCCCTTTTGTCTGTACAGGGTCTGCTTTTTAGTGACACATATGCCATTCACCAAGGTCGGGCTCGGCCATCAAATTGTCTCGGGCACCAATAAAAAAGTGGTCCATTTTTGCAAATGGCTATTCATTCTCCTTTTGTGACACTGTTTGAATAGTACCGAAGTGTTTTTTTGTTATTAAAATGTGAAGAAGATTGTGCATTTTAAAGAACATTATTCCGCAACACTAGTCAAAACTAAAGCCGCGTAGTGAAGTAACTCATCAAACTGGCCCACCTTGGCCAGAAAAGTGGCCCACTTTGGCCAAAAAAAGCAGCCCACACCAGCATTTTGAATATTTGTTTCAGCCATGGGACTATTGCCCTGTAGGCCAGTCCGATCCTGCCATGCACAGTCCCCATCTTTGCCCATGCCTCTTCAGTAATATTTGGTTCTTTTGTCGGTCATGCCCTTCCTTCTTGTGACATGTAGGCCCTTCAGGGATTCCAGCATATGCAATATAAGGGGCATAGCTCTGATATCTAAAACTTGACCATGTACGGGGCAGTATGTGCAATTTATGGGTTTAATCGGCTGACTGATGCCAACCCCTGTGTCAGTGAAGCTTCTACTGTGGATGATATTAAACCTATTCTGTGTCAGGCGAGCTTGCCCAACTGTGGTCCGTGCGGTACCTCATCTGTGAGAGTGAAGCTTGCCCTAATGTGTCCTGCGCTGCACCTGTTCTGTGCAAGTGAATTTTACCCTTCTGAGGCCCATGCTGTAACAATTGTGGGTGAAGCTTGCCTTACTGCGACTCATGCTGTACCTCTTCTCTGTGAGTGAAACTTGCCCTGTTGTGGCTCATGCTGTACCTCTTCTGTGTGAGGGAAGCTTGCCCTGCTGTCTCACATGCTGTACCTCTTCTGTGTGAGTGAAACTTGCCCTGCTGTCGTGCGTGCCGTTCCTCTTCTATGTGAGTGAAGCTTGCCCAGCTGTGGCTCATGCTGTACCTCTTCTGCGTGATAGAAGCTTGCCCTGCTGTGGCGCATGCTGTACCTCTTCTGTGTGAGTGAAGCTTGCCCTGCTGTGGCTCATGCTGTACCTCTTCTGTGTGAGTGAAGCTTGCCCTGCTGTGGCTCATGCTGTTCCTCTTCTGTGTGAATGAATCTTGCCCTGCTGTGGCTCATGCTTTACCTCTTCTGTGTGAATGAAGCTTGCCCTGCTGTGGCTCATGCTGTACCTCTTCTGTGTTAGTGAAGCTTGCCATGTTGTGGCTCATGCTGTAATGCTGTACCTCTTCTGTGTGAGTGAAGCTTGCCCTGCTGTCTCTCATTCTGTGCCTCCTCTGTGTGGGCGAAGCTTGCCCTGCTTTCTCTCATGCTGTACCTCTTGTGTGGGAGTGAAACTTGCCCTGCTCTGGTGCATGCTGTTCCTCTTCTGTGTGAGTGAAGATTGCCCTGCTGTCTCTCATGTTGCATCTCTTATGTGTGAGTGAAGCATGCCCTGCTGTGGCTCATGCTGTATCTCTTCTGTGTGAGTGAAGCTTGCCCTGCTGTGGCTCATGCTGTACCTCTTCTGTGTGAGGGAAGCTTGCCCTGCTGTCTCCCAGGCTGTACCTCTTCTGTGTGAGGGAAGCTTTCCCTGCTGTCTCAAATTCTGCATCTCTTCTGTTTGAGTGAAGCTTGCCCTGGTGTGGCGCATGCTGTTCCTCTTCTGTGTGAGTGAAGCTTGCCCTGCTGTGGCTCATGCTGTACCTCTTCTGTGTGATGGAAGCTTGCCCTGCTTTGGCTCATGCTGTACCTCTTCTGTGTGAGTGAAGCTTGCCCTGCTGTGGCTCATGCTGTTCCTCTTCTGTGTGAGGGAATCTTTCACTGCTGTGGCTCATGCTGTTCCTCTTCTGTGTGAGGGAATCTTTCACTGCTGTGGCTCATGCTGTTCCTCTTCTGTGTGAGGGAAGATTGCTCTGCTGTCTCTCATGCTGTATCTCTTCTGTGTGAGTGAAGCTTGCCCTGCTGAGTCCAGGCTGCTCTTGTTGTGTGTGAGGGAAGCTTGCCCTGCTGTCGCTCATGCTGTACCTCTTCTGTGTGAGGGAAGATTGCCCCGCTGTCTCTCATGTTACATCTCTTCTCTGTGAGTGAAGCTTGCCATGCTGTGGCTCATGCTGTACCTCTTCTGTGTGAGTGAAGCCTGCCCTACTGTGGCTCATGCTGTACCTCTTCTGTGTGATGGAAACATGCCCTGCTGTCTCCCATGCTGTACCTCTTCTGTGTGAGGGAAGCTTGCCCTGCTTTCTCACATGCTGCATCTCTTCTGTGTGAGTGAAGCTTGCCCTGCTGTGGCGCATGCTGTTCCTCTTCTGTGTGAATGAAGCTTGCCCTGCTGTGGCTCATGCTGTACCTCTTCTGTGTGATGGAAGCTTGCCCTGCTTTGGCTCATGCTGTACCTCTTCTGTGTGAGTGAAGCTTGCCCTGCTGTGGCTCATGCTGTTCCTCTTCTGTGTGAGGGAATCTTTCACTGCTGTGGCTCATGCTGTTCCTCTTCTGTGTGAGGGAATCTTTCACTGCTGTGGCTCATGCTGTTCCTCTTCTGTGTGAGGGAAGATTGCTCTGCTGTCTCTCATGCTGTATCTCTTCTGTGTGAGTGAAGCTTGCCCTGCTGAGTCCAGGCTGCTCTTGTTGTGTGTGAGGGAAGCTTGCCCTGCTGTCGCTCATACTGTACCTCTTCTGTGTGAGGGAAGATTGCCCCGCTGTCTCTCATGTTACATCTCTTCTCTGTGAGTGAAGCTTGCCATGCTGTGGCTCATGCTGTACCTCTTCTGTGTGAGTGAAGCTTGCCCTACTGTGGCTCATGCTGTACCTCTTCTGTGTGATGGAAACATGCCCTGCTGTCTCCCATGCTGTACCTCTTCTGTGTGAGGGACGCTTGCCCTGCTTTCTCACATGCTGCATCTCTTCTGTGTGAGTGAAGCTTGCCCTGCTGTGGCGCATGCTGTTCCTCTTCTGTGTGAGTGAAGCGTGCCCTGCTGTGGCTCATGCTGTACCTCTTCTGTGTGAGTGAAGCTTGCGCTGCTGTGGCTCATGCTGTTTCTCTTCTGTGTGAGGGAAGCTTTCAGTGCTGTGGCTCATGCTGTTCCTCTTCTGTGTGAGGGAAGCTTTCACTGCTGTGGCTCATGCTGTTCCTCTTCTGTGTGAGGGAAGATTGATCTGCTGTCTCTCATGGTGTATCTCTTCTTTGTGAATGAAGCTTGCCTTGCTGAGCCCAGGCTGCTCTCGTTGTGTGTGAGGGACGCTTGCCCTGCTGTGGCTCATGCTGTACCTCTTCTGTGTAATTGACGCTTGCCCTGCTGTCTCCCATACTGTACCTCTTCTGTCTGAGGGAAGCTTGCCCTGCTATCTCACATGCTGCATCTCTTCTGTGTGAGGGAAGCTTGCCTTGCTGTCTCTCATGCTGTATCTCTCCTGTGTGAGTGAAGCCTGCCCTGCTGAGTCCATGCTGCGCCCGTTGTGTGTGAGTGAAGCTTGCCCTGCTGAGTCCAGGCTGCTCTCGTTGTGTGTGAGAGAAGCTTGCCCTGCTGTGGCTCATGCTGTACCTCTTCTGTGTAATTGAAGCTTGCCCTGCTGTCTCCCATGCTGTACTTCTTCTGTGTGAGGGAAGCTTGCCCTGCTGTCTCACATGCTGCATCTCTTCTGTGTGAGGGAAGCTTGCCTTGCTGTCACTCATGCTGTATCTCTCCTGTGTGAGTGAAGCCTGCCCTGCTGAGTCCATGCTGCACCCGTTGTGTGTGAGTGAAGCTTGCCCTGCTGTGCTCATGCTGTACCTCTTCTGTGTGAGTGAAGCTTGCCCTGCTGAGTCCAGGCTTCGCCCGTTGTGTTTGAGGGAAGCTTGCCATGCTGTGCCGCTTGCTGTTCCCAGTACTGTGGGAGTGCAACTAGCACTTGCTGTGGACCCTGCTCTACCGGCTCTGTTGTGTTTTCATATTTTTCTTGGGATTCATTCCTCGCTCTGCTGCAATTTAAATTATCTCCTGGTACTCAGGCGCATCTGCAAGGGGGGGGGGACTAAGGAGGGAGATGTTATCAAACATACTTTAATACTTTCAAGCAAAAGTAGAAACGTTTCTAGAAAGTAATGCATTCAGCAATCATTGATGTGTGCACATATGTGGAAGCGGAGGTAAGGTAGGAACAATGCACATTTGCAATGCAAATACATTGGATATGCCGTAGATGCATTTCAATTTACAATATGATTCCGGATACACAATATGCTGGCTTTCGTTTTATTGTGCACCACATGCCTCGTGGTTTTCGGGAGCATATACTTCACTTTTCTGTCTCCTTAGCTGGCAGCTGCAAAGAGTTTCCTTCCCAAAATGCATCCCGTTTCTACTCGCTTTACGAATTCTTCAGATTGTGATGATGGGAGGAAGAGGAGGACCAATTGAAAAACAGCCACTAATTCAACACCCAAACGCGTTGCTGCTTCTTTACACACATGTCCTTGTGGATGTTGCACCTAACAATACACATTTTAAGTTCACGTATGTTTGCTCAAACTTTAAATACAAAAAGCCTCCCTGGGTGTAGGTGGGGAGTACTTGCCCACAGTCACTTTCCATACAAGGAATTCTAGGGCCACGTCTAAATGCATCCCATAAAGCATTGCGGGCTCGAGTATTCCTTTGGCTCTCAATGTTCACCAGACCCCTAGGACTTCAGAAAGCACAGGCCTGCTCGCTTTGAAGCCCAATTTCAAGAACGTTTCCCAAACAAATTGTATGATTATCTGCTGTCATCATTAATCTTGGCGTTGATTCAAATGAAAACCTTTCAGGTTCGTTCTTCCATTGGGGTAGAACTCACACCAAGTCGCTTGGCATCACTGCCAGCACTCAGATGTCATTTACCTTAGACCCCTCAATGGCCTTACCACTGCGTTCTAGCAAGGGTGTAGAGACTCGCTTGTCCTGATTTAGGCAAATTGTACATCTCATCCTTGGCCAGTTGTACATCTCATCCTTATCCAATCAGTAATCGTTAAGAAAGCGCTGACAGCCTGGCACACAGGCTCGGACTGGGCCATACAATTGTCTCGGGCACCAATGAAAAAGTGGCCCATAGTTGTAAATGGCTATTCATTCCTTTTCTGACACTGTCTGAAAGTACCCAAGGAGGAGGGTTTTTTTTATAAAATGGGATGCAAATTGTGCATTTTAAAGAATATTTACTCAGTAACACTGGTCAAAACTATTATCCGCATAGTGAAGTAACTCATCAAACTGGCCCACATTTGCCAAAAAAGGGGCCCACCTTCACCAAAAATACAGGCCCACACCAACATTTTGTGTTTTTGTTTCGGCTATGGGCCTATTGCCCACTGGGCCAGTCCAAGCCTCCTAGCACAAGCTCTTCCTTGACCCCCCATCTCCCGAGCCATGGTTCCCTCCCACCATTCTCCTTGCAGATCTCTGCACCAGCGCTCTGCCCCCTTGCAACTTTGGCTAAGACACAGCAGCTCACCTCAGCACAGGCAAAAGACATTCAACATATCCTCCTCATCATCAAAGAACTCTGTGGTGCTGCCATTCAAACCGTGTTACCTTCAAAAGACTGTGCATCACTTGCAAGGCCAGGGTGACCGCCACTCCACCCTACCTGGCAGAAAGGCTTGCCATCACCATGGGCTGATGGAGCCTCAGGAGCGAAGCCATCTCCAGATCAGAAACTAAGAAATGCATAAGCAGGACACAAGAAAAGGAACATTCATCCATACTGCCCCACACTATGGAACAGCATAACTACTGCTAGCAGATTTGCCCTTTCACTTCTATCTCCAAGGGGGATAGCTCATGGGTTAAGCACTGGCCTCTGATGCTGGAAAAACCTAGACTTCACAAGTTCAAATCCTGGCAGGGCAGACCTAGCCTGTCACCCTTCTGAAGTTGAATAACTGAGAAATATTAATACATGAGTCAGTACTATCGGCTATTATTACAGAATTTAGAAGAAAGAAGATTTTGACCGGAAGTGCTATGTAAAAATCTGATATTGCTATTTTACACTTCAGAAAAGAAAACCATCCGCTGCTGTGTCATTGCTTCCCCCTCACAGTATGTCACACAGCTGCTCCTGATCTAGATCACGCTTTATGAAACCCTCCAAGATGTCAATAAAATGTCCTCCAAGCTAATAACTGTTGTTCGTCATTCACCAGTTCTATATCTGAAATATTATTTGCTATCCTGGGCATGGTGGAGAATTAAATTGATATGGTAATAGTATGTCTGTTGTCTGTTCCTATTCAGATAATGGATCCTAGAGGATGCTGAAATTCTGAGTAATCAGGCCCAGTGATGGCTACTGCACATTGGGAAAGGGACTAGACCCTCGCACTAGGTAGGAGGATGTTACAGGAGACCGCATTAGAAAACAAAAGTGTTCCTATTGACTTTCATGAAGACGTTTTATTCCTTGGGATCCATGAGTTAAAAGATCGAGCAATGCAGATTCTCAATTTTATTTTTCCCTTTCTGACCTAGCCTATGTGACGTAGGGTCCACCCTGGTAACCACTGTTTCTTCCTACAGTGACCCCCTTCCAAACACATTCTCTTGCACCTTTCCCTGAATTCGTCATATATATATATTCAGTGAAAAAACCTTGTCAAAGGGACGTTACGGTTCCAAGTAAAACCGAAAAACACTTGAAATTCGCCAGTTATGGTAAACTAAGCAACCATAACACGCGCCACCACCGTGCACTGCTAAGACTAACACCCAGGACATCAAAGATGACATCACAAATGTCATTGATGGCATCACTGACATCACATGTGTATGTACTTTTCATGAAATATGTGTACAAGGGATTCTTATTATAATGTTGCGAAACGAGTGTCAAGGATCATTGCAATAAATATCATACCCTAATTAGTGCATTGATCGATGCATTGATATAAATAGCATTCTATTATGGGGTTCTATCTAGTATACTAAGCTACTCATACAGAAACATAACATTGTGTGCAGCTTACAAGATGAAGGTATAATATTCTTAATGTTAATATGTTGAATAATGAAATGATAATTGTTTTCTTAATAGATTTTTGTGTACTGTGAAATATGTAATAAGTAGCTAATAAAACACATGTATTACATAATTGCATTAATATAGACAAAACACAAAGACACAAGAACACATACCAATATGGGTATATACAGGGAAAGTGAAGTTAGCAAAAAAGCACAAGTAGTAGCAGAAACAATTCATAACTTAACTGATTATTTTCATGCAAATAAATGATTGCTCTGTTTCAAAGCTACTATTTACCCTATGTATATGTATCACTTGATGTGATTGGACCCTAAGGAAAGTAGTGTGAGTACAATGTATACAAATATGACCATATACAGGAAAAGTACAGCCATAAAAAAAAATAGAACTATCAGAAAGTGCTCATAAGTCTATTGATTATCTTTATGCACAAAAAGGATTGCTGTTTTTCGAGCTTGTGTCTTCCCGTATGTATATGTTTCATATGATGTGACTGGACTCTAAGGGAATTACTGTAAGAACCTACTTGAAGGATACGTCTACAAATAAAATAAAATGTTTAGTTTCTGACGGTTACTGAAGAAAACCATGTGGCCTAGATATGTCAGCAAAAGAAAAAAGAGTGAGCCTGACATGTGATGTCACCAGTGATGTCATCAATGACATTTGTGATGTCATCTTTGATGTCCTGGGTGTTAGTCTTAGTAGTGCACGGTGGTGGCGCGAGTTATGGTTGCTTATCTTACCATAACTGGCGAATTTCAAGGGTTTTTTCGGTTTTACTTGGAACCATAACTTCCCTTTGACAACGTTTTTTCACTGAATTTCATAGGTTTTTAGTAGCGCAACTTAACCATAACGTCCCTTTAACAAAGTTTTTTCACTGAATTTCATAGGTTTTTAGTAGCGCAACTTAACCATAACATCCCATTAACAAAGTTTTTTCATTGAATTTCATAGGTTTTTATTAGTGCAACTTAACCATAACGTTCCTGTAACACATTTTTTTTTTTACTGAATTGTATAGGTTTTTATTAGTGCAACGTCACCATAACATCCTTTTCAATAGATGAAGACCACTAGCATCTTAGTGTAACGCTCACCTGGCTCCCACGGAGGCGCAGGCGTGGCTGGGACTGATGTGACCTCTTCTGCAGAGATGCGTAAGACCCGGAAGATGGACTGGACTGGATTCCCCAACCTGGCTTTTCTGGCTCGGAGGAATATCCCACTGTGTGTGAAAAGGAAGGGTTAATAGTCTGCGGGTGATGTTCCGACCTCCCACTTCCCTTCTCTCCCTCCGTGAAACCCTTTTGGGATTCCCTGCGAAGACTCACCTTAGGGACCAAAATGACGAGCTCTCCATCCTGGTTCTGATGCAGGGGCGCGTTGTGATTCCAGTTACTTCACTGGATTGATGAGTTTAAACTAGTTTGTCCATTCCCGTCGTACCGCAAATGTTTATGGCAAGTTTGGGTTTATATTCACTCATCTGTTCTTTTCTTTCGCAGGTGCTGGAGAAGATTCCGGGCTGCAGGCGATTTGGATGAAGCCAAATTCTGGTAAGAATTCCGATGAGAGATTCCTTTGCAGTTTTAAGTATCTCCTTTAATGTCCAATGTCTTTTTCCCCATAGGGGCCGGGGTACGGCAATGCCGGAGGTAAGGCGCCGACCCGAAAAGAGCTGCTGTGTCTCTCTTGCAAATGGGTAAGTCTTGAGTGAGCGTATTGCTAATGTTCTCACATGCTCTCACTAATACAATGTCTGTTTCTTTTCCTCTTACGGTGCTGAGATGCCGGAGGTATAGCACAAACCCGAAGGCGGAGAGGGAAGTGAACCACAGGTAAGTTCTACTTAGATTTGTGTTTCCCTTCTCACCTCTCTTTCTCCTTCCTTCCAATAGGTGCTGGATGGCGGTGGAAGCTCCGGATGGATGTTGCAGGACTCGAAAAACGCCATGTGCAGGTGAGTGAAATGTAGCGTGCTGCGCGCGACGCGATGTGCGTTTAAAATGTTTGCCTTCTTTGCAGGATCGTCGGCGTGCAGAATCCGGAGTGCAGATGTATCAGGTAAGGTTCTTGTTTTCACCTGTTCTCTTCCCTTTTCTTCTTTAGGTGTTTCCAGGTTGCTGGCAGGCGTGATGGAGGACCAAGGCAGGAGCAGGCACGGTGAGCGTCCAGCTGCTAAGTGCAGAACAACGCGAAGCGTGGTCTGCTGCTTGGGTGTGGCTTAAATAGCCTTTCAAGTAGTTCCAGGTATGTATTCTTCCCCCAGAAATATGTATTCCTCCACCGGTCACACCCTAGAGATCAAGAAGTCCCTAGAAAAATAGTTCCTTCCAGTCTTGGAAGTTGCAGCATGGTCTGCACAGGTAAGTTTACACCAAGCACTACTCCCAACCTACTTCTGTATGAGCCTGGCGCCGATGGCGCCAGGACTGATGTCCCCTATGAGCCTGACGCCAACGGCGCCAGGACTGAGTCCAAAGGGCCCCCATCTGGGGCTGCTGGGACTTCCCTTGAATGCATGGTGTCTGTCTCTGAGGGTGCCGGGCCTGGTTTGGCTCCTTGGAGGCAGGCATTATGTCACTTAGGTCCTCAAAGTGGGAACCCCGGGTGGTAAAAAAAAAAGATTTTACTTCCTACACCGGGCTGCGGCGTCCCGGTGTAGGAAGGAGAATCTTTTACCAAGATGGCCACCATGGAAAGGGAAGGCGGGGTGTATAAAGAGAACACAACACGGCATGAGTGGGGGGTGGGTGGGGAACAGGGGAGACACATGGGCATGAGCAGGGGTGAGAGGGAACAGGGTACAAATGGGGCATGAGCAGGGGGTGGGGGAAAAGGAAGGAAACACGGGGCATGAGCGGGGGTGGGGGGAACACGAGAGAGACACCGGGGCATGAGCAGGGGGTGAGGCGAACACGAGGGAGACACAGGGCATGAGCGAGGGTGGGGGGAACAGGGTGCACACGGGGTATGAGCAGGAGTGGGGGGAACAGGGCACACACAGGGCATGAGCGGGGGTGGGGGAACAGGGTGCGCACACGAGGCATGAGCGGGAGTGCGGGGGAACAAGGGAGACACACGGGGCATGAGCGGGGGGTGGGGGGGAAGGGGAGAGACTCACGGGGGAAGAGCGGGGGGTGGGGGGAAAGGAGGGAGACACAGGGCATGAGCGGGGTGTGGGGGGAAGGGGAGAGACACACGGGCATGAGCGGGGGGTGGGGGGGAAGGGGAGAGACACACAGGGCATGAGCGGGGGGTGGTGGGAAGGGGAGGGGGAGAGACACGGGGCATGAGTGGGGGGTGGGAGGGAAGGGGAGAGACAGACATGGCAGGGGCGGGGGGTGGAGGGGAGGGGAGAGACACACGGGGCATGAGCGGGGGTGGGGGGAAAGGAGGGAGACACATAGGGCATGAGCGGGGAGTGGGGGGGCAGGGGAGAGACACACGGGGCATGAGCGGGGGGTGGGGGGAAAGGGAGAGACACACGGGGCATGAGCGGGGGGTGGAGGGGAAGGGGAGAGAGACACACGGGGCATGAGTGGGGGGTGGGGGGAAGGGGAGAGAGACACACGGGGCATGAGCGGGGGGTGGGGCGGAAGGGCGCACACACCGGGCATGAGCGGGGGATGGGGGAACAAGGGAGACACACGGGGCATGAGCGGGGGTTGGGGGGGAAGGGGAGAGGCACACGGGGAAGAGCAGGGGGTGGGGGGAAAGGAGGGAGACACGGGGCATGAGCGGGGTGTGGGGGGAAGGGGAGAGACACACGGGCATGAGCGGGGGTGGGGGGGAAGGGGAGAGACACACAGGGCATGAGCGGGGGTGGGGGGAAGGGGAGAGACACGGGGCATGAGTGGGGGGTGGGGGAAGGGGAGAGACACACAGGGCAGGGGTGGGGGGTGGAGGGGAGGGGAGAGACACACGGGGCATGAGCGGGGGTGGGGGGAAAGGAGGGAGACACACGGGGCATGAGCGGGGAGTGTGGGGGAAGGGGAGAGACGCACAGGGCATGAGCGGGGGGTGGGGGAAAGAGAGAGACACACGGGGCATGAGCGGGGGGTGGGGGGAAGGGGAGAAACACACGGGGCATGAGAGGGGGTGGGGGGAAGGGGAGAGAGACACACGGGGCATGAGTGGGGGGTGGGGGAAGGGGAGAGAGACACACGAGGCATGAGCGGGAGGTGGGGGGAAGGGGAGAGACACACGGGGCATGCGCGGGGGGTGGGGGAGAAGGGGAGAGAGACACAGGGCATGAGCAGGGGGGTGGGGGGAACAGTAGGGAGACACGGGGCATGAGCGGGGGGTGAGGGGAAGGGGAGAGACACACAGGGCATGAGCAGGGGGTGGGGGGAAGGGGAGAGACACACGGGGCATGTGCAGGGGGTGGGGGAAGGGGAGAGACACACGGGGCATGAGCGGGGGGTGGGGGCGAAGGGGAGAGACACACAGGGCATGAGTAGGGGGTGGGGGGAAGGGGAATAGACACACGGGGCATGAGCGGGGGGTGGGGAGGAAGGGGAGAGACACACGGGGCAGGGGGTGGGGGGGAAGGGGAGAGTGTTAGGGAGAATTCTCTGTTTAGGCTGAATTTCCTAACCTAGTGAGTCCCCCAGCAGCTTTGCTGGATTTCTGGAGTTTGTTTTTTTCATCCTGCCAAGAGTGAGACTCTTTTCCTCCCACTCTTAGACATGAATGTGTGTAATCCCTTTGAATGTCAATGTGTTCCATGGGCTATGGGGTCTTTTACTCCATAGGGTCTCATATGTTTTGCTATGTGTGTTACACCGCACCCTCCGTGCCGTAACACCGGGGCGTCCTAGCGGACCTCCCTCATAGACTCCATACCCGGGGACTGACTACTGTCTCCCTGGGCATGTAAAGTCACCATTGGTTTTACTAGACCTAAATTTACTAACAGAACTAGTACAAACCATCTTATTGTGGACGTACTAGTAGGGGTAATTCGATTACTCCTGGATCTGTTATTTGAGGGGGCACTGTCCCGTCCCCCCTCGTTAAGTTTTGGCTGGTGGCAGTGGAAACTACTTGTTATGTTCGACCCCGAACATAACCCTATGGGATTCGTCCCATTGTCAGAGATTGATACTTTTTCTTGTTAATTTCTAACGTACCACTGGTCTACTTATCTTAAATGAGTTTATCGGATGGTATTTTCTGCCAGAACTCGGTTTTTAAAAATGGCGTCTGTGTTCTTCTCTGTGACTCCTAAACCAAAGGTTGAGCCCTTTGTTCCACTTTTGGCGTGCTCTGTACAGAGACCCTCCAAAGTGGTGCCATTCTGTCTGGGTTACCACAGGAGTGTGGGAGGGGGTTTAGGCACCCTTGACCGAGTTGCCTTGCCAACTCCGGTCGCACTCTGGAGTGATTGGCCCAAGTGGTGAGCCTTCCCGCTCACCACTTAGCATGTGTTGATTGACAGCTAGGCTGAATGAATGGGGGTTTTCTGCATAAAAGCAGGGCTTTTGGGACTGGATCTTCAGAAGTCGCCACAGGACCTAAGAATCCGACGAGGGTAACACTGAGCCGACCTGCACGACGACACCTCCGGTGGAGCCCTGCGGAACCGACTCACCACTTCCCGACGACAGAGGAGATCTCCCTGCCAGAGAGTCTCTTCCCCTGACTGGTGGGAACAACCAGTCCCCTTTGCTTTTTCTTCACCTCAGGACGCAGTGGTCGAATTGCCCGTGCAGAGCACCTTCGGCAACCGGATAGCCACTACCCCTGTACTGCGACCAAAAGGTGGTGCCTTGTGACGGAGCACTCCGCGGCTGGTCTCTTCCCTGGTGGTGCACCGGACTTCACTTTTCTTCGACGACGAGATCATCTCTACTCTTGGCAAAGACCCGATGTGCATCCACCACCAGGAACAACTGCCCCGCCGGAGCTGTCTCTCCACAAACAAGGTACCGTGTCCGCCTGGCTTCCCTTTCGATCGGTTCGAGTGAGTTGTCTTAATCCTCTCCTTTCCGTTGGGTCGCATCCAAGCTTTCTCACGTATTGTTCTGAACTGGTTCAATCTGCCGATAACAATTTGCTACAAAGACTAGAACGCATTTCCCCTAGAGACATTTTGGGACATATCGCCTTGCCTCTCTCAGAGTGGGCCTGGCCTCTGAACTTTATGATCTATTGTGGTTCTTGCCTTCTTACCTTGCATTTTTGCTGTGAAGTATTGAACTGTATAGATTTCGTAACCTGCCTATTTTTTCTCTCCCGTCCTAACTAATATTAGAGTGCCATCTAGGTTGAGGCATACACCTCTGTCTGCAAATAAGTGATGCTGGTAGAACCTAGACTTGTCGAAATATTGTTAGAGGGATTGATTGTCTCTTTTTCGTAGAGTAATTGTGATTGAAGTGTTTGCCGTGATAGTGCCATAGTGTTTTTCATACATGTTCCGTTATAAATAAATACCTGAATATCTATACACTGAGTCTCGTTGCGTGTTTGCTTGTCTTACTGTTAAGAATTGCCCTATATTGTATACTCCACATACTGCTCAACTCTTCTTGAGGGAAGTCTGACTGCTTAGCCACAGCTACCAAGTGAATCTGTGTGGTACAGACTGCTACCAAGTGGGTTCACCGCCAAACGCCTGTAGTCCTAAATCTTTTGCAGTGGTCCCAGAGGGAACTCCACAGGTTTCCACCTAACACTGGTGTACAGCGGTGGGATTTGTATCGAGTATACAGTTTAGAGTGCTTTTCGACACTTTAGGATAAATAACCACAAAACTTAGCACTAAAAAGCAACTTTCAAAAACATGTCTACGATGGAAACTTACAGTCAAGAATCCTTGTCAGGTGAAAATACTGAGAGTTTGCGAGCTCTCTGTAGGCAAGAGAATCTTTCTGTAAGAGGCAAGAAGTTAGAATTAATAGAGAGATTGCTGGCGAACCAAAGTCTGGGTACTGGTTCAGAGGAACCAATTTCTCCAGCAAATGTAGATAACAGTGATGGTGTTGATCTGAATCATAATTCTGATGATAGCGATGAAGGGGCTGACGAAGACGGAGAGGCTAACGAAACTGTCTCCCCTACTCCTCTACCTGCCTTGCCCGCTGTGCCTACGGGGCCCATACCAGGTCCCACAAGTAACCCTGCTTATTTTGAACTTAAAAAAATTAAGCTCGAATTAGAATACAAACGGTTCTTGGCTCAATCTGAACGAAACCAAGAGCTCAAGTTCAGACGGATGAATGCCGAGGCTGAGCAGAAGCAAGCTGAGTTAAGACTCAGGGAAATTGAACTTAATCACGAGTTAGAGATGAAAAAGTTGTCTATCGAAAATGCTTCTCTCTCCTCTGGTTCCTCTAGGAGCTCCAGTCCCAAACGACCCCGGATACCAAAGGAATTAGTGGGTATGTATGAACCGAGATTGGATGTGTTGGATTGGTTAAAACTGTTTGAGTACAATCATGGGCTCCAGGACATCACCGGGAATGATTTACTTCCCTGGTTGTTCTCTAGGCTCCCTCCTGTTGCGACTGATGTGGTAATGGAGTTGGGGGAGGCGGATAAGACGGATTACGAAAGTGTGAAACTAGCTTTAATAGCTAGATTCGGGAAGACCCCTTCCCAGTATCTTAAGAGGTTTAGAACCCTCAAAAAGCATGATGGTACCCCTTGGGCTACCTGGGTGAGTGAAGGGTTGAAAAACTTAGAGGGATGGATTAAGGGTTACAAAGTGAACACTTATGAGGGTATGAAGAATCTTTTTATGTTGGAGTCGATTTATGATGCCTGTTCTCCTGAGCTCAGACAGCACTTGGCTGATTCGAAGGAATTGGATTCCCGGACGCTAGCTAAGGCTGCTGATTTATGGGTTGCCAACAGGGCTACTCATAAGGATTCTGGGGCAACTCAGAAGAAGGATGAGGCAAGGCAGCCTAAAAAAGACTCAAAAGAGAATTCGAATATCTCAAATTCCAAAGAGGGCCCCAAACAAAACCAGAAGGGTAAGCCACCGGGAAAACCACAGCAGAATAGTGTGTCTTCTGGTGCCAAACGGGAAGGAGGTCAGAACAAGCCACCATTCCAAAAAGCGTTCGGTAAATGCTTTGTTTGTGGCTCAACTGATCACGTGAAAGGAGATCCCAGATGTAAGGGTAAACCTTCAGGGGTCCAGCTTGTCTCCTTAGCCTTCTCTCCAGAGGAGGAAGTCCAAATGGCAAGTGGAAACTTTCTACTGCTAGCTGACGAACCCATTGGAGTCTCAGCCAGCATTTCTTTAGTATCTCTGGGGTTGTGGGAACAACAGAATTTAGATGTCTATAATTCTATCCCCGATAATACTAAAGAGTATTATAAGGACAGTGTCCAGGTGAATGGTCAGGAGACTCCTGCCATTAGGGACACTGGGGCCAGCATAACTGTGGTGGATAAATCGTTTTTTCAGGCTGAGGATGCTGCTAAGGCACCCAAACGCCTCACCAAGTTAGCTGGAGGGCCTGTGCAGATGCTTCCCCAATTACCAGTTCTCATCCAGTGTAACGACATGACTGTAAAGATACCTGTCAGCATACAGAGTGAGGTACCAGGACGCGTACTGTTGGGTAACGATTTGAAAACTCTCGGAGTTTTATCGCATACTCCCAGGCCTCCTAGTAAACGGTTACAGGAGCTAACCAGACCCGCAAGAGAGAGGACCATGCGCGGTACTCTCCAGGAGATGATGAAGAAGGAAATCACTCCTGCTCCACTGGAATTGTCGGCAGCAGTCTCAAAGAAAACAGAAGTGAAAGGGAAACCTAAGACTTCTCTCCCGAAACCAGCAGCCAGCATTTCAGTGCAGCCAACACGGACTTCCCCGCGGTTGTCCAAAGTTACACCCGTAACTCCACCTCCAGCTGAGGCTGAGAGGGAGGTACAACCCTGTGTGGTAGAATTAGACTCTGAGGAAGAGCTAATGGAAGGCCAGGAACTCATTGGAGATATGGATCCTGTTGACCATCCTGAGCTGCAGTCTTTACTGGCAGAAGGTGGACCCAGCAGGGCAGACTTCAGTAAGGGGCAGAGAGAATGTCCAATTCTGGAAGGTCTTCGCCACCAGGCAGAAGCTCAGGCTGAAGGGCAAGAGCCTGGGAAATACAGGTTGCACTGGGAATATGGCCTCTTCTACAGCGAACCAACCGAGTCTGCACCTGGAGACTACAAACAACTTGTAGTACCCCAAGAGAACAGACCACAGTTCTTGCAGTTAGCCCACGAGATTCCTTTGGCTGGTCACTTGAGTTTCAAGAAGACTAAGGAAAGGCTTTCTCTCTCTACTTCTATTGGCCAAAGATGGGGGCCGAAGTAGAAAAACACTGCAAGAGCTGCCACACCTGCCAGACCTCTGGTAAGGTTGGCTCCAAGAATGTGGCACCTTTAGTGCCTCTCCCAGTTGTGGGAGACCCGTTTGAGAGAGTAGGGATTGACATTGTTGGTCCCCTTGATCCTCCAACCTCCTCAGGCAACAGGTGTATACTTGTTGTAGTAGACCATGCTACTAGGTATCCTGAGGCAATTCCTATGAGGACTGTTACAGCTCCGGCTGTGGCTAAGGCCCTCCTTGGTATTTTTACTAGGGTCGGGTTTCCTAAGCAAGTAATCTCTGACAGGGGGTCAAACTTTATGTCCCACTACATAAAAGCCATGTGGAAAACCTGTGGAGTTACTTACAAGTTCTCAACAGCTTACCACCCACAAACCAATGGGCTGGTAGAACGGTTCAACCGAACCATGAAGAGCATGATAGGTGCCTTAGAAGAACCCCTTAAGCGTAAGTGGGACCTTCTACTGCCATGCCTTCTCTTTGCTTATAGAGAAGTCCCTCAGGAGGGAGTAGGTTACTCTCCCTTCGAACTTCTCTATGGTCATCCCGTCAGAGGCCCATTGGCCCTGATTAAGGAGGGGTTGGAGAGTGCTCCTTCCCCCAAGCCAGTCAGAGTGACTGACTACGTGATAGGTCTCCGGAGGAGAATGTCGCACATGATGACAGAAGCAAGCGATAACTTGAAAGCTGGACAAGCATTGATCAAGCACTGGCACGATCAAAAGGCTAACATGGTTGAGTTCGCTCAAGACCAGCTCGTTCTCGTTATGATCCCAACAAGGCAGAGGGCCTTGCAAGATAAGGGGGTAGGACCCTTCCGAGTTGTGGGTAAACTCGGAGAGGTTAACTATCTGGTGGACTTGGGCAATCCCAAGGAGGCTCCGACAGTCTTCCACACCAACCGCCTCAAAGCGTATGTCTCACGACCTGATGGAGGAGCGTTGCTTCTAGCATCATCCGAGGAAGAAGAAGAGAGTGAAGCTCTTCCGGATCTCCTCAGAGGCTTACCATTAGATGAACAAATTGAAGGAGTAAATCTCTCCTCCAATCTGACACCCGAGCAACAAGAAGAGTGCAAATCCATGATGAATCAGTTTGCCTCTCTGTTCTCGCTTTCACCAGGCTTGACCCCTTGGGGCCAGCATGACATACTCACTGGTGACTGTCTGCCAGTCAAAAGCAGAGGATACAGAATGTCAGAAAACGTACGAACCCACATCAAAGGTGAGGTCAGCAAGATGCTTGATCTAGGGGTAATAGAGCCCTCTACTAGTCCATGGTCTAGCCCAGTTGTGTTAGTACCAAAGGCCGGATCTAAAGAACTTAGATTCTGCGTGGATTATAGAGCTCTTAATGCAGTCACCAAGACTGATGCCCACCCTTTGCCAAGAACAGATGAGTTGGTTGATAAACTTTGGCGCCGCCAAGTTCCTCAGCACATTTGACTTGACGTCAGGCTATTGGCAAATAGCCCTGACAGACCATGCCAAGGAGAAAACTGCATTTTCTACCCCCGTTGTCTTATACCAGTTTAAGGTAATGCCTTTCGGATCGAAGAATGCACCTGCTACGTTTCAACAGATGGTGAACCAGGTTCTGAATGGGATGGAGGACGTCTGCATGGCATACTTGGATGACATCGCAGTGTTCAGCAATTCCTGGGAAGAACATGTAACCCACCTGAGAGATGTTTTGCAGGCTCTTGGACGAGCCAATCTGACCATAAAGGCGAGTAAATGCCAAATTGGACAGAGTAAGGTAGTATATCTTGGACATCAGGTAGGAGGTGGAGAAATAAGGCCTTTGCTCAGTAAGATTGAAACTGTGCAAAATTGGACAACACCTACTACTCAAACCCAATTGAGAGCCTTCCTAGGCCTCACTGGGTATTACAGGAATTTCATAGAGAACTATGGGACCATAGCTTCTCCACTGAATGTCATCTCCTCGCCCAAATTTCCTAAAAAGGTTAAATGGAACGAGGAGTGCAATCAGGCTTTTGAAAAACTGAAAAAGGCTATTTGCCAAGCCCCGGTACTCAGAGCTCCTGATTACCGCCAACACTTCATTGTGCAGACAGATGCTTCAAATGTAGGGATAGGTGCCGTACTCAGTCAACTGGATGGGAAAGGTAGGGAGCACCCCGTTTGCTTCATCAGCCGCAAGCTGAAGGATCCGGAAACAAGGTGGGCAACAATCGAAAGAGAGTGCTTTGCTATCGTGTGGGCTCTGAAGAAGTTTAGGCCGTACTTGTATGGTTCTACTTTTGTCATTCAGACTGACCACCAACCCTTGAGATGGTTAATGCAAATGAAAGGGGAAAACCCAAAACTATTGAGATGGTCGATCTGCCTGCAAGGGTTTGATTTCACCATTGAGCACAGGTCAGGATGTCACAACCAAAATGCTGATGGTCTCTCTAGGATGTATGTCATCGACTAGAGGTATGAGATTCATCCAGGAGTGGATTAAATCCTCCTGTCCCTTAGTCTGGGGGGGGGCGAGTGTTAGGGAGAATTCTCTGTTTAGGCTGAATGTCCTATCCTAGTGAGTCCCCCAGCAGCTTTGCTGGATTTCTGGAGTTTGTTTTTTCCATCCTGCCAAGAGTGAGACTCTTTTCCTCCCACTCTTGGACATGAATGTGTGTAATTCCTTTGAATGTCAATGTGTTCCATGGGCTATGGGGTCTTTTACTCCATAGGGTCTCATATGTTTTGCTATGTGTGTTACACCGCACCCTCCGTGCCGTAACACCGGGGCGTCCTAGCGACCTCCCTCATAGACTCCATACCCGGGGACTGACTACTGTCTCCCCGGGCATGTAAAGTCACCATTGGCTTTACTAGACCTAAATTTTCTAACAGAACTAGTACAAACCATCTTATTGTGGACGTACTAGTAGGGGTAATTCGATTACTCCTGGATCTGTTATTCGAGGGGGCACTGTCCCGTCCCCCCTCGTCGAGTTTTGGTTGGTGGCAGTGGAAACTACTTGTTATGTTCGACCCCGAACATAACCCTATGGGATTCGTCCCATTGTTAGAGATTGATACTTTTTCTTGTTAATTTCTAACGTACCACTGGTCTACTTATCTTAAATGAGTACTATATTGTATACTCCACATACTGCTCAACTCTTCTTGAGGGAAGTCTGACTGCTCAGCCACAGCTACCAAGTGAATCTGTGTGGTACAGACTGCTACCAAGTGGGTTCACCGCCAAACGCCTGTAGTCCTAAATCTTTTGCAGTGGTCCCAGAGGGAACTCCACAGGTTTCCGCCTAACACTGGTGTACAGCGGTGGGATTTGTATCGAGTATACAGTTTAGAGTGCTTTTCGACACTTTAGGATAAATAACCACAAAACTTAGCACTAAAAAGCAACTTTCAAAAACATGTCTACGATGGAAACTTACAGTCAGGAATCCTTGTCAGGTGAAAATACTGAGAGTTTGCGAGCTCTCTGTAGGCAAGAGAATCTTTCTGTAAGAGGCAAGAAGTTAGAATTAATAGAGAGATTGCTGGCGAACCAAAGTCTGGGTACTGGTTCAGAGGAACCAATTTCTCCAGCAAATGTAGATAACAGTGATGGTGTTGATCTGAATCGTAATTCTGATGATAGCGATGAAGGGGCTGACGAAGACGGAGAGGCTAACCAAACTGTCTCCCCTACTCCTCTACCTGCCTTGCCCGCTGTGCCTACGGGGCCCATACCAGGTCCCACAAGTAACCCTGCTTATTTTGAACTTGAAAAAATGAAGCTCGAATTAGAATACAAACGGTTCTTGGCTCAATCTGAACGAAACCAAGAGCTCGAGTTCAGACGGATGAATGCCGAGGCTGAGCAGAAGCAAGCTGAGTTAAGACTCAGGGAAATAGAACTTAATCACAAGTTAGAGATGAAAAAGTTGTCTATCGAAAATGCTTCTCTCTCCTCTGGTTCCTCTAGGAGCTCCAGTCCCAAACGACCCCGGATGCCAAAGGAATTAGTGGGTATGTATGAACCGAGATTGGATGTGTTGGATTGGTTAAAACTGTTTGAGTACAATCATGGGCTCCAGGACATCACCGGGAATGATTTACTTCCCTGGTTGTTCTCTAGGCTCCCTCCTGTTGCGACTGATGTGGTAATGGAGTTGGGGGGAGGCAGATAAGACGGATTACGAAAGTGTGAAACTAGCTTTAATAGCTAGATTCGGGAAGACCCCTTCCCAGTATCTTAAGAGGTTTAGAACCCTCAAAAAGCATGATGGTACCCCTTGGGCTACCTGGGTGAGTGAAGGGTTGAAAAACTTAGAGGGATGGATTAAGGGTTACAAAGTGAACACTTATGAGGGTATGAAGAATCTTTTTATGTTGGAGTCGATTTATGATGCCTGTTCTCCTGAGCTCAGACAGCACTTGGCTGATTTGAAGGAATTGGATTCCCGGACGCTAGCTAAGGCTGCTGATTTATGGGTTGCCAACAGGGCTACTCATAAGGATTCTGCGGCAACTCAGAAGAAGGATGAGGCAAGGCAGCCTAAAAAAGACTCAAAAGAGAATTTGAATAACTCAAATTCCAAAGAGGGCCCCAAACAAAACCAGAAGGGTAAGCCACCGGGAAAACCACAGCAGAATAGTGTGTCTTCTGGTGCCAAACGGGAAGGAGGTCAGAACAAGCCACCATTCCAAAAAGCGTTCGGTAAATGCTTTGTTTGTTGCTCAACTGATCATGTGAAAGGAGATCCCAGATGTAAGGGTAAACCTTAAATCCTCCTGTCCCTTAGTCTGGGGGGGGGGGGCGAGTGTTAGGGAGAATTCTCTGTTTAGGCTGAATGTCCTAACCTAGTGAGTCCCCCAGCAGCTTTGCTGGATTTCTGGAGTTTGTTTTTTCCATCCTGCCAAGAGTGAGACTCTTTTCCTCCCACTCTTGGACATGAATGTGTGTAATTCCTTTGAATGTCAATGTGTTCCATGGGCTATGGGGTCTTTTACTCCATAGGGTCTCATATGTTTTGCTATGTGTGTTACACTGCACCCTCCGTGCCGTAACACCGGGGCGTCCTAGCGGACCTCCCTCATAGACTCCATATCCGGGGACTGACTACTGTCTCCCCGGGCATGTAAAGTCACCATTGGCTTTACTAGACCTAAATTTTCTAACAGAACTAGTACAAACCATCTTATTGTGGACGTACTAGTAGGGGTAATCCGATTACTCCTGGATCTGTTATTCGAGGGGGCACTGTCCCGTCCCCCCTTGTCGAGTTTTGGCTGGTGGCAGTGGAAACTACTTGTTATGTTCGACCCCGAACATAACCCTATGGGATTCGTCCCATTGTTAGAGATTGATACTTTTTCTTGTTAATTTCTAACGTACCACTGGTCTACTTATCTTAAATGAGTTTATCGGATGGTATTTTCTGCCAGAACTCGGTTTTTAAAAATGGCGTCTGTGTTCGTCTCTGTGACTCCTAAACCAATGGTTGAGCCCTTTGTTCCACTTTTGGCGGGTTCTGTACAGAGACCCTCCAAAGTGGTGCCATTCTGTCTGGGTTACCACAGGGGTGTGGGAGGGGGTTTAGGCACCCTGGACCGAGTTGCCTTGCAAAATCCGGTTTCACTCTGGAGTGATTGGCCCAAGTGGTGAGCCTTCCCGCTCACCACTTAGCATGTGTTGATTGACAGCTAGGCTGAATGAATGGGGGTTTTCTGCATAAAAGCAGGGCTTTTGGGACTGGATCTTCAGAAGTCGCCACAGGACCTAAGAATCCGACGAGGGTAACGCTGAGCCGACCTGCACGACGACACCTCCGGTGGAGCCCTGCGGAACCGAATCACCACTTCCCGACGACAGAGGAGATCTCCCTGCCGGAGAGTCTCTTCCCCTGAAGGGTGGGAACAACCAGTCCCCTTTGCTTTTTCTTCGCCTAAGGACGCAGTGGTCGAATTGCCCGTGCAGAGCACCTCGGCAACCGGATAGCCACTACCCCTGTACTGCGACCAAAAGGTGGTGCCTTGTGACGGAGCACTCCGCGGCTGGTATCTTCCCTGGTGGGGCACCGGACTTCACTTTTCTTCGACGACGAGATCATCTCTACTCTTGGCAAAGACCCGATGTGCATCCACCACCAGGAACAACTGCCCCCGCCGGAGCTGTCTCTCCAAACAAGGTACCGTGTCCGCCTGGCTTCCCTTTCGATCGGTTCGAGTGAGGTGTCTTAATCCTCTCCTTTCCGTTGGGTCGCCTCCAAGCTTTCTCACGTATTGTTCTGAACTGGTTCAATCTGCCGATAACAATTTGCTACAAAGACTAGAACGCATTTCCCCTAGAGACTTTTTGGGACATATCGCCTTGCCTCTCTCCGAGTGGGCCTGGCCTCTGAACTTTATGATCTATTGTGGTTCTTGCCTTCTTACCTTGCATTTTTGCCGTGAAGTATTGAACTGTGTTGATTTCGTAACCTTCCTATTTTTCTCTCCCGTCCTAACTAATATTAGAGTGCCATCTAGGTTGAGGCATACACCTCTGTCTGCAAATAAGTGATGCTGGTAGAACCTAGACTTATCGAAATATTGTTAGAGGGATTGATCATCTCTTTTTCGTAGAGTAAATGTGATTGAAGTGTTTGCCGTGATAGTGCCAAAGTGTTTTTCATACATGTTCCGTTATAAATACATACCTGAATATCAATACACTGAGTCTCGTTGCGTGTTTGCTTGTCTTACTGTGAAGAATTGCCCTATATTGTATACTCCACATACTGCTCAACTCTTCTTTTGGGAAGTCTGACTGCTCAGCCACAGCTACCAAGTGAATCTGTTTGGTACAGACTGCTACCAAGTGGGTTCACCGCCAAACGCCTGTAGTCCTAAATCTTTTGCAGTGGTCCCAGAGGGAACTGCACAGGTTTCCGCCTAACAGAGAGACATACGGGGCATGAGCGGGGGGTGGGGGAAAGGAGGGAGACACAGAGACACGGGGCATGAGCGGGGGGTGGGGGGAAGGGGAGAGAGACACAGGGCATGAGCGGAGGGTGGGGGGGAAGGGACGAGAGACACGGGGCATGAGCGGGGGGTGGGGGAAGGGGAGAGAGACACGGGGCATGAGCAGGGGGCGGGGGGTAGGGGAGAGAGACACAGGGCCTGAGCGGGAGTGGGGGGGAAGGGGAGAGTCACACGGGGCATGAGCGGGGGGTGGGGGGGAAGGGGAGAGACACACGGGGCATGAGCGGGGGGTGGGGAGAAAGGAGGGAGACACGGGGCATGAGCGGGGGTTGGTGGGAAGGGGGGAGAGATACGGGGCATTAGCGGGGGGTGGGGGGAAGGGGAGAGAGACAAGGGAATGAGCGGGGGGTGGAGGGAAGGGGAGAGAGACACGGGGGCATGAGCGGGGGGTGGGTGGTAGGGGAGAGAGACACGGGGCATGAGCGGGGGGTGGGGGGAAGGGGAGAGACACACAGGGTATGAGCGGGGGGTGGGGGGGAAGGGGAGAGACACACGGGGCATGAGTGGGGGGTGGGGGGAAAGAAGGGAGACACACGGGGCATGAGCAGGGGGTGGGGGGGAAGGGGAGAGAGACACACGGGGCATGATTGGGTTGGTGTGGGTGGAAGGGGAGAGAGACACGGGGAATGAGCGGGGGGTGGGGGGGAAGGGGAGAGACACACGGGACATGAGCGGGGGGTGGAGGGGAAGGGGAGAGACACACGGGGCATGCGCGGGGGTGGGGGAAGGGGAGAGACACATGGGGCTTGAGCGGGGGGTGGGGGGGAAGGGGAGAGACACACGGGGCATGAGCGGGGGTGGGGGGAAGAGGAGAGACACATGGGGCATGATCAGGGGTGGGGGGGAAGGGGAGAGACACACGGGGCATGAGCGGGGGGTGGTGGGGAAGGGGAGAGACACACAGGGCATGAGCAGGGGGTGGGGGCGTAGGGGAGAGAGACACGGGGCATGAGCGGGAGTGGGGGGGAAGGGGAGAGAGACACGGGGCATGAGCGGGGGTGGGGGGAAGGGGAGAGAGACACGGGGCATGAGCGGGGGATGGGGAGAAAGGAGGGAGACACGGGGCATGAGCGGGGGTTGGTGGGAAGGGGAGAGAGACACGGGGCATTAGCGGGGGGGTGGAGGGAAGGGGAGAGAGACACGGGGGCATGAGCGGGGGGTGGGTGGTAGGGGAGAGAGACACGGGGCAGGAGCGGGAGTGGGGGGAAAGGGGAGAGAGACACGGGGCATGAGCGGGGGTGGGGGGGAAGGGGAGAGAGACACGGGGCATGAGCGGGGGGTGGGGGGAAGGGGAGAGACACACAGGGTATGAGCAGGGGGTGGGGGGAAGGGGAGAGACACACGGGGCATGAGTGGGGGGTGGGGGAAAGGAGGGAGACACACGGGGCATGAGCAGGGGGTGGGGGAGAAGGGGAGAGAGACACACGGGGCATGAGCGGTGGGTGAGGGGAAGAGGAGACACACGGGGCATGATTGGGTTGGTGTGGGGGGAACGGGAGAGAGACACGGGGAATGAGCGGGGGGTGGGGGGGAAGGGGAGAGACACACGGGGAATGAGCGGGGGTGGAGGGGAAGGGGAGAGACACACGGGGCATGCGCGGGGGTGGGGGGGAAGGGGAGAGACACATGGGGCTTGAGCGGGGGCTGGGGGGAAAGGGGGGAAGGGGAGAGACACACGGGGCATGAGCAAGTGTGGGGGGAGAGGAGAGACACACGGGGCATGATCGGGGGCAGGGGGAAGGGAAGAGACACAAGGGGCATGAGCAGGGGGTGGGGGGAAAGGAGGGCGACAAGGGGCATGAGCGCGGGGTGGGGGGAAGGGGAGAGAAACAGGGGGCATGAGCGGGGTGTGGGGGGAAGGGGAGAGAGACACGGGGCATGAGCGGGGGGTGGTGGGGAACGGAAGAGACACACGGGGCATGAGCGGGGGGGTAGGGGGGAGAGACACGGGGCATGAGTGGGAGTGGGGGGGAAGGGGAGAGAGACACGGGGCATGAGCGGGGGTGGAGGGGAAGGGGAGAGACACACGGGGCAAGCGCGGGGTGGGGGGGAAGGGGAGAGACACATGGGGCTTGAGCGGGGGCTGTGGGGGAAGGGGTGAAGGGGAGAGACACACGGGGCATGAGCGGGGGGTGGGGGGGAGAGGAGAGACACACGGGGCATGATCGGGGGTGGGGGGAAGGGGAGAGAAACAGGGGGCATGAGTGGGGGGTGGGGGGAAGGGGAGAGAGACACGGGGCATGAGCGGGGGGTGGTGGGAAGGGGAGAGACACACGGGGCATGAGCGGGGGGTGAGGGGGTAGGGGAGAGAGACACGGGGCATGAGTGGGAGTGGGGGGGAAGGGGAGAGAGACACGGGGCATGAGCGGGGGTGGGGGGAAGGGGAGAGAGACACGGGGCATGAGTGGGGTGTGAGGGGAAGGGGAGAGGCACACGGGGCATGAGCGGGGGGTGGGGGGGAAGGGGAGAGACACACGGGGCATTAGCGGGGGTGGGGGGAAAGGAGGGAGACACGGGGCAAGAGCAGGGGTGGGGGGAAGGGGAGAGACACACTGGGCATGAGCGGGGGGTGGGGGGGAAGGGGAGAGACACAAGGGGCCTGAGCGGGGGGTCAGGGGAAGGGGAGAGGCACACGAGGCATGAGCGGGGGTGGGGGGGAAGGGGGAGAGACACACGGGCATGAGTGGGGGCTGGGGGTGAAAGGGAGAGACACACAGGGCATGAGCGGGGGGTGGGGGGAATGGGAAGAGACACACGGTGAATGTGCCGGGGGGGGAAGGAGGGAGACACGGGGCATGAGTGGGGGGTGGGGGAAGGGGAGAGAGACACGGGCATGAGCGGGGGGTGGGGGGAAGGGGAGAGAGACACGGGGCATGAGCGGGAGTGGGGAGGAAGGGGAGAGAGACACGGGGCAGGGGTGGGGGGAAGGGGAGAGAGACACGGGGCATGAGCGGGGGTGGGCGGAAGGGGGGAGACACACGGGGCCTGAGCGGGGGGTGGGGGGAAGGGGAGAGACATACGGGGCATGAACAGGGGGTGGGGGGAAAGGAGGGAGACACGGGGCATAAGCGGGGGGTGGGCGGAAGGGGAGAGACACAAGGGGAATGAGCGGGAGGGTGGGGGGAAAGTAGGGAGACACGGGGCATGATCGGGGGGTGGGGGGAAGGGGAGAGACACACGGGGCATGAGCAGGGGGTGGGGGGTAACACAAGGGAGACACGGGGCATGAGCGGTGGGTGGAGGGAAGGGGAGAGAGACAGGGGGCATGAGCGGGGGGTGGGGGGAAGGGGAGAGAGACACGGGGCATGAGCAGGGGGTGGGGGGAAGGGGAGAGACACACGGGGCATGAGCGGGGGGTGGGGGGAAGGGGAGAGAGACACGGGGCATGAGCGGGGGGAGGGGGGAAGGAGAGAGACACACGGGGCATGAGCGGGGGGTGGGGGAAAGGGGAGAGACACACGGGGCTTGAGCAGGGGGTGGGGGGCTAGGGGGGAGACACACGGGGCATGAGCAGGGGTGGGGAGGAGGGGAGAGACATGGCGCATGAGCGGGGGGGAGGGGAGAGAGACACGGGGCATGAGCGGGGGGGTGGAGGGAAGGGGAGAGAGACACGGGGCATGAGCAGGGGGGTGGGGGGAACAGTAGGGACACACGGGGCATGAGCGGGGCGAAAGGAGGGAGACACAGGGCATGAGTGGGGGTGGGGGGAAGGGGAGAGACACGGGGCATGAGCAGGGGGTGGGGGGTAACACAAGGGAGACACGGGGCATGAGCGGGGGTGGGGGTAACACGAGGGAGACATGGGGCATAAGCGGGGGTGGGTGGGTAACACAATGGAGACACGGGACATGAGCGTGGTTGGGGGGAAGAGGAGGGAGACACATGGAGCATGAGCGCGGGGTGGGGGGGAAGGGGAGAGACACACGGGGTATGAGCAGGGGGAAAGGGAGAGACACACGGGGCATGAGCGGGGGTAGGGGGGAAGGGGAGGGCCACACGGGGCATGAGCGGTGGGTGGGGGGAAGGGGAGAGAGACACACGGGTCTTGAGGGGGGGGTGGGGGGAAGGGGAGAGAGACACACAGGGCATGAGCGGTGGGTGGGGGGGAAGGGGAGAAAGACACGGGGCATGTGCAGGGGGGTGGGGGGAACAGTAGGGAGACACGGGGCATGAGCGGGGGTGGGGGGAAGGGGAGAGACACACGGGGGATGAGCGGGGGGTGAGGGGAAGGGGAGACACACGGGGCATGATTGGGTTGGTGTGGGGGGAAGGGGAGAGAGACACGGGGAATGAGCGGGGGTGGGGGGAAGGGGAGAGACACACGGGGCATGAGCGGGGGGTGGAGGGGAAGGGGAGAGACACAGGGGGCATGCGCGGGGGTGGGGGTGAAGGGGAGAGACACATGGGGCTTGAGCGGGGGCTGGGGGGAAGGGGAGAGACACACGGGGCATGGGCGGGGGGTGGGGGGAGAGGAGAGACACACGGGGCATGATCGGGGGGTGGGGGGAAGGGGAGAGACACACGGGGCAAGAGTGGGGGGTGGGGGGAAAGGAGGGCGACAAGGGGCGTGAGCGGGGGGTGGGGGGAAGGGGAAAGAAACAGGGGGCATGAGCGGGGGGTGGGGGGAAGGGGAGAGAGACACGGGGCATGAGCGGGGGGTGGTGGGGAAGGGGAGAGACACACGGGGCATGAGCGGGGGGCGGGGGGGTAGGGGAGAGAGACACGGGGCATGAGTGGGAGTGGGGGGAAGGGGAGAGAGACACAGGGCATGAGCGGGGGTGGGGGGAAGGGGAGAGAGACACGGGGCATGAGCGGGGGGTGAGCGGAAGGGGAGAGGCACACGGGGCATGAGCGGGGGGTGGGGGGGAAGGGGAGAGACACACGGGGCATGAGCAGGGGGTGGGGGAAAGGAGGGAGACACGGGGCATGAGCTGGGGTGGGGGGAAGGGGAGAGACACACGGGGCATGAGCGGGGGGGTGGGGGGAAGGGGAGAGACACAAGGGGCCTGAGCGGGGGGTCAGGGGAAGGGGAGAGACACACGAGGCATGAGCGGGGGTGGGGGGGAAGGGGAGAGACACACGGGCATGAGTGGGGTCTGGGGGTGAAGGGGAGAGACACACGGGGCATGAGCGGGGGGTGGGGGGGAATGGGAAGAGACACACGGGGCATGTGCCGGGGGGGAGGGAGGGAGACACGGGGCATGAGTGGGGGGTGGGGGAAGGGGAGAGAGACACGGGGCATGAGCGGGGGGTGGGGGGAAGGGGAGAGAGACACAGGGCATGAGTGGGGGGTGGGGGGGTAGGGGAGAGAGACACGGGCCATGAGCGGGAGTGGGGGGGAAGGGGAGAGAGACACGGGGCAGGAGCAGGGGTGGGGGGAAGGGGAGAGAGACACGGGGCATGAGCGGGGGTGGGGGGAAGGGGAGAGACACACGGGGCATGAGCGGGGGGTTGGGGGGGAAGGGGAGAGACACACAGGGCATGAGCAGGGGGTCGGGGGAAGGGGAGAGAGACACGGGGCATGAGCGGGGGTGGGGGGGAGGGGAGAGACACACGGGGCATGAGCGGGGGGTGGGGGGAAAGTAGGGAGACATGGGGCATGATCGGGTGGTGGGGGGAAGGGGAGAGACACACGGGGAATGAGCGAGGGGTGGGGGTAACACAAGGGAGACATGGGGCATGAGCGGTGGGTGGAGGGAAGGGGAGAGAGACAGGGGGCAGGAGTGGGGGGTGGGGGGAAGGGGAGAGACACACTGGGCTTGAGCGGGGGGTGGGGGGCAAGGGGGGAGACGCACGGGGCATGAGCGGGGGTGGGGAGGAGGGGAGAGACATGGGGCATGAGCGGGGGGGAGGGGAGAGAGACACGGGGCATGAGCGGGGGGGTGGAGGGAAGGGGAGAGAGACACGGGGCATGAGCAGCGGGGTGAGGGGAACAGTAGGGACACACGGGGCATGAGCGGGGCGAAAGGAGGGAGACACGGGGCATGAGTGGGGGTGGGGGGAAGGGGAGAGACACGGGGCATGAGCAGGGGGTGGGGGTAACACAAGGGAGACACGGGGCATGAGCGGGGGTGGGGGTAACACGAGGGAGACATGGGGCATGAGCGGGGGGTGGGTGGGTAACACAAGGGAGACACGGGACATGAGCGGGGTTGGGGGAAGGGGAGGGAGACACGGGGCATGAGCGGGGGGTGGTGGGGAAGGGGAGAGACACACGGGGCATGAGCGGGGGGTGGTGGGGAAGGGGAGAGACACACGGGGCATGAGCGGGGGGCGGGGGGGTAGGGGAGAGAGACACAGGGCATGAGCAGGGGGTGGGGGTAACACAAGGGAGACACGGGGCATGAGCGGGTGTGGGGGTAACACGAGGGAGACATGGGGCATGAGCGGGGGGTGGGTGGGTAACACAAGGGAGACACGGGACATGAGCGGGGTTGGGGGGAAGTGGAGGGAGACACATGGAGCATGAGCGCGGAGTGGGGGGGAAGGGGAGAGACACATGGGGTATGAGCAGGGGGAAAGGGAGAGACACACGGGGCATGAGCGGGGGGTGGGGGGGAAGGGGAGGGACACACGGGGCTTGAGCGGGGGGTGGGGGGAAGGGGAGAGAGACACAGAGAGCATGAGCGGGAGGTGGAGGAAAGGGGAGAGACACATGGGGCATGAGCGGTGGGTGGGGGGAAGGGGAGAGAGACACGGGGGATGAGCAGGGGCTGGAGGGGAAGGGGAGAGACACACGGGGCATGAGTGGGTGGTATGGGGGAAGGGGAGAGACACACGGGGCATGAAGGGGGGTGGGGGAAGGGGAGAGACACACGGGCATGAGTGGGGGCTGGGGGTGAAGGGGAGAGACACACGGGGCATGAGCGGCAGGTGGGGGGAACGGGAGAGACACACGGGGCATGTGCGGGGGGTGGGGGGAAAGGAGGGAGACACGGGGCATTAGTGGGGGTGAGCGAAGTGGAGAGAAACACGGGGCATGAGCTGGGGTTGGAGGAAGGAGAGAGAGACACGGGGCATTAGCGGGGGTGGGGGGAAGGGGAGAGAGACACGGGGCATGAGCGGGGGGTGGGGGGGAAGGGGAGAGACACACGGGGCATGAGCAGGGGTGGGGGAAAGGAGGGAGACACGGGGCATGAGCTGGGGTGGGGGGAAGGGGAGAGACACACGGGGCATGAGCGGGGGGGTGGGGGGGAAGGGGAGAGACACAAGGGGCCTGAGCGGGGGGTCAGGGGAAAGGGAGAGACACACGAGGCATGAGCGGGGGTGGGGGGGAAGGGGAGAGACACACGGGCATGAGTGGGGTCTGGGGGTGAAGGGGAGAGACACACGGGGCATGAGCGGGGGGTGGGGGGGAATGGGAAGAGACACACGGGGCATGTGCCGGGGGGGACGGAGGGAGACACGGGGCATGAGTGGGGGGTGGGGGAAGGGGAGAGAGACACGGGGCATGAGCGGGGGTTGGGGGGAAGGGGAGAGAGACACGGGGCATGAGTGGGGGGTGGGGGGGTAGGGGAGAGAGACACGGGCCATGAGCGGGAGTGGGGGGGAAGGGGAGAGAGACACTGGGCAGGAGCAGGGGTGGGGGGAAGGGGAGAGAGACACGGGGCATGAGCGGGGGTGGGGGGAAGGGGAGAGACACACGGGGCATGAGCGGGGGGTTGGGGGGGAAGGGGAGAGACACACAGGGCATGAGCAGGGGGTCGGGGGAAGGGGAGAGAGACACGGGGCATGAGCGGGGGAGGGGGGGAGGGGAGAGACACACGGGGCATGAGCGGGGGGTGGGGGGAAGTAGGGAGACATGGGGCATGATCGGGGGGTGGGGGGAAGGGGAGAGACACACGGGGAATGAGCGAGGGGTGGGGGGTAACACAAGGGAGACACGGGGCATGAGCGGTGGGTGGAGGGAAGGGGAGAGAGACAGGGGGCAGGAGTGGGGGGTGGGGGGAAGGGGAGAGACACACTGGGCTTGAGCGGGGGGTGGGGGGCAAGGGGGGAGACGCACGGGGCATGAGCAGGGGTGGGGAGGAGGGGAGAGACATGGGGCATGAGCGGGGGGGAGGGGAGAGAGACACGGGGCATGAGCGGGGGGGTGGAGGGAAGGGGAGAGAGACACGGGGCATGAGCAGCGGGGTGAGGGGAACAGTAGGGACACACGGGGCATGAGCGGGGCGAAAGGAGGGAGACACGGGGCATGAGTGGGGGTGGGGGGAAGGGGAGAGACACGGGGCATGAGCAGGGGGTGGGGATAACACAAGGGAGACACGGGGCATGAGCGGGGGTGGGGGTAACACGAGGGAGACATGGGGCATGAGCGGGGGGTGGGTGGGTAACACAAGGGAGACACGGGACATGAGCAGGGTTGGGGGGAAGGGGAGGGAGACACATGGAGCATGAGCGCGGAGTGGGGGGGAAGGGGAGAGACACATGGGGTATGAGCAGGGGGAAAGGGAGAGACACACGGGGCATGAGCGGGGGGTGGGGGGGAAGGGGAGGGACACACGGGCATGAGCGGTGGGTGGGGGGAAGGGGAGAGAGACACACGGGGCTTGAGCGGGGGAAGGGGAGAGAGACACAGAGAGCATGAGCGGGAGGTGGAGGGAAGGGGAGAGACACATGGGGCATGAGCGGTGGGTGGGGGGGAAGGGGAGAGAGACACGGGGCATGTGCAGGGGGGTGGGGGGAACAGTAGGGAGACACGGGGCATGAGCGGGGGGTGGGGGGAAGGGGAGAGACACACGGGGGATGAGCAGGGGCTGGAGGGGAAGGGGAGAGACACACGGGGCATGAGTGGGTGGTATGGGGGAAGGGGAGAGACTCACGGGGCATGAAGGGGGGTGGGGGAAGGGGAGAGACACACGGGCATGAGTGGGGGCTGGGGGTGAAGGGGAGAGACACACGGGGCATGAGCGGCAGGTGGGGGGGAACGGGAGAGACACACGGGGCATGTGCGGGGGTGGGGGGAAAGGAGGGAGACACGGGGCATTAGTGGGGGGTGAGCGAAGTGGAGAGAAACACGGGGCATGAGCTGGGGTTGGAGGAAGGAGAGAGAGACACGGGGCATTAGTGGGGGGTGGGGGGGAAGGGGAGAGAGACACGGGCATGAGCGGGGGGTGGGGGGAAGGGGAGAGAGACACAGGGCATGAGTGGGGGGTGGGGTGGTAGGGTAGAGAGACACGGGCCATGAGCGGGGGGTGGGGGAAAGGAGGGAGACACGGGGCATAAGCAGGGGGTGGGGGGAAGGGGAGAGACACACGGGGCATGAGCGGGGGGTGGGTGGGAAGGGGAGAGACACACGAAACATGAGCGGGGGGTCAGGGGAAGGGGAGAGAGACACGGGGCATGAGCTGGGGGTGGGGGGGAGGGGCGAGACACACGGGGCATGAGCGGGGGTGGGGGGAAAGGAGGGAGACACGGGGCATGATCGGGGGGTGGAGGGAAGGGGAGAGACATGGGGCATGAGCGGGTGGTGGGGGGTAACACAAGGGAGACACGGGGCATGAGCGGGGGTGTAGGGGAGAGCGACACGGGGCATGAGCGGGGGTGGGGGGGAAGGGGAGAGAGACACGGGGCATGAGCTGGGGTGGGGGGAAGGGGAGAGAGACACAGGGCATGAGGGGGGAAGGGGAGAGAGACACGGGGCATGAGGGGGGTGGGGGGAAGGGGAGAGACACACGGGGCATGAGCGGGGGGTGGGGGAAGCGGAGAGACACACGAGGCATGCGGGGGGTGGGGGGGAATGGGAGAGACACACAGGGCTTGAGCAGGGGTGGGGGTGAGGGGAGAGACACACGGGGCATGAGCGGGGGGGGAAGGAGGGAGACACGGGGCATGATCGGGGGATGGGGGGAAGGGGAGAGACACGGGGCATGAGCGGGGGTGGGGGTGTAACACAAGGGAGACACGGGGCATGAGCGGGGAGTGGGGGGTAACACAAGTGAAACACGGGGCATGTGCTGGGGGTGGGGGGTAACACAAGGGAGACACGGGGCATGAGCGGGGGGTGGGAGAAGTGGAGAGAGACACGGGGCATGAGCGGGGGGTGGGGGGAACAGTAGGGATACACGGGGCCTGAGCGGGGGGTCAGGTGAAGGGGAGAGACACACGGGGCATGAGCGGGGGGTGGGGGGAAGGGGAGAGACACACGGGGCATGAGAGGGGGGTGGGGGGAAGGGGGAGAAACACACGGGACATGAGCGGGGGTTGGGGGGGAAGGTGAGAGACACACGAAGCATGAGCAGGGGTGGGGGGAGGGGAGAGACATGGGGCATGAGCGGCGGGAGGGGAGAGAGACACAGGGCATGAGCGGGGGTGGGGGAACAGTAGAGAGACACAGGGCATGAGCGCGGGGGTGGGGGGAACAGTAGGGATACATGGTGCATGAGCGGGGGTTGGGGGGGAAGGGGAGAGACACATGGGGCATGAGCGGGGGGTGGGGGGAAGGGGAGAGGGACACGGGGCATGAGCTGGGGGTTGGGGGGAACAGTAGGGATACACGGGACCTGAGCGGGGGGTCAGGGGAAGGGGAGAGACACACGGGGCATGATTGGGGGGTGGGGGGAAGGGGAGAGACACACGGGGCATGAGCGGGGGGTGGGGGGAACGGGGAGAAACACACGGGGCATGAGCGGGCGGTGGGGGGGAAGGTGAGAGACACACGAAGCATGAGCAGGGGTGGGGGAGGGGAGAGACATGGGGCATGAGCGGGGGGAGGGGAGAGAGACACAGGGCATGAGCGGGGGTGGGGGAACAGTAGAGAGACACAGGGCATGAGCGCGGGGGTGGGGGGAACAGTAGGGATACATGGTGCATGAGCGGGGGGTGGGGGAAGGGGAGAGACACACGGGGCATGAGCGGGGGTGGGGGGAGGGGAGAGACACATGGGGCATGAGCGGGGGGTGGGGGGAAGGGGAGAGAGACACGGGGCATGAGCGGGGGTAGGGGGGAAGGGGAGAGAGACACGGGCCATGAGCGGGGGGTAAGAGGGAAGGCGAGAGAGACACAGGGCATGAGCGGGGGGTGGGGGGAAGGAGAGAGACACACGGGGCATGAGCGGGGGAAAGGAGGGAGACACGGGGCATGAGCGGGTGGTGGGAGGTAACAGGGGAGACAGGGGGCATGAGCGGGGGTGGGGGGTAACACAAGGGAGACACAGGGCATGAGCGGGGTTGGGGGAAGGGGAGATAGACACGGGGCATGAGGGGGGTGGGGGGAAGGGGAGTGACACACAGGGCATGAGTGGGGGGTGGGGGGGAAGGGGAGAGACACACGGGGCATGAGCGGGGGTTGGGGGAAGCGGAGAGACACACGAGGCATGCGGGGGGTGGGGGGGAATGGGAGAGACACACAGGGCATGAGCGGGGGTGGGGGGAGGGGAGAGACACACGGGGCATGAGCGGGGGGTGGGGGGAAAGGAGGGAGACACGGGGCATGATCGGGGGGTGGGGGGAAGGGGAGAGACACGGGGCATGAGCGGGGGGCGGGGGGGTAACACAAGGGAGACACGGGGCATGAGCGGGGAGTGGGGGGTAACACAAGGGAAACACGAGGCATGTGCTGGGGGTGGGGGGTAACACAAGGGAGACACGGGGCATGAGCGGGGGGTAGGGGGTAACAGGGGACTGGGGGGAAGTGGAGAGACACTCGGGGCATGTGCGGGGGGTGGGGGGGAAGGTGAGGGACACACGAAGCATGAGCAGGGGTGGGGGGGAGTGGAGAGACATGGGGCATGAGCGGGGGGGAGGGGAGAGAGACACAGGGCATGAGGGGGGGTGGGGGAAAGGGGAGAGAGACACGGGGCATGAGCAAGGGGGTGGGGGAACAGTAGAGAGACACAGGGCATGAGCGGGGGTGGGCGTAACACGAGGGAGACATGGGGCATGAGCGGGGGGTGGGTGGGTAACACAAGGGAGACAAGGGACATGAGCGGGGGTGGGGGGAAGGGGAGGGAGACACATGGAGCATGAGCGCGGAGTGGGGGGGAAAGGGAGAGACACACGGGGCATGAGTGGGGGGGAAAGGGAGAGACACACGGGGCATGAGCAGGGGGTGGGGGGAAGGGGAGGGACACACGGGGCATGAGCGGTGGGTGGGGGGAAGGGGAGCGAGACACACGGGGCATGAGCGGGGGGTGGGGGGAAGGGTGGGGGGAGGGGAGAGACACGGGGCATGAGCAGGGGGTTGGGGGAGGGGAGAGTGACACGGGGCATGAGCAGGGGGTGAGGGGGAAGGGGAGAGAGACATGGGGCATGAGCGGAGGGGTGGGGGGAACAGTAGGGAGACACGGGGCATGAGCAGGGGGTGGAGGGGAAGGGGAGAGACATGAGAGGGGTGTGGGGGAGAAAGGGGCGAGACACAGGGCATTAGCGGGGGGAGGGGAGAGACACACGGGGCATGAGCGGGGGGTGGGGGGAACAGTAGGCAGACACGGGGCATGAGTGGGGGGTGGGGGGGAAGGAGGTAGACACAGGACATGAGCGGGGGAACGGGAAAGAGAAACAGAGCATGAGGGGGGTGGGAGGAACACACAGAGAATCAGCGAGGGGGGGCAACATGGGAGACACGGCCCATGAGCGGGGGTGGGGGGAACAAGAGATTGACATGAGGGCCTGTGCCTCACCGCCTTTTCGTGGCCGACGCAGCCCACATCTACACTGTGCAGGCAGCAGATCCGCTCCGATAAACAAAGATGGCGGGCGTCTCTGAAAATAGACGCACTGCACGCTTTACGGCAGCCAATAGAAAAGCAAGTCAGATGTCCGCGGACATCACGCAAGCTGCTTGCCCAATCACCATCCTATCCACGAAGCGAACACAGATATCACTAATTTTTTCTGACCTACTTTTTGGTCATTTAAAGAAAAACTACTGGACGGATTTTCACCGCTGCTCCTGGTCCAAATTTGATGAAAATCCGTCAAGCGGTTTGGGCTGTAGGCGCGAGCAAAAATGTTTTCCCATTCAGAGTGGGCCATATACTTTTTTTGCAAGGTTTGGTGAGGATTCGTCCAGGGGGAGCGAAGTTATAAGCTGCCCAAAAAGTGCTCTTCCTATGGAAACACCAACTTAACCATAAGTACATGGCCATACTCTTAAAATGTAATGCAGCAAAATATAGATGCAGTTATATGATTGAACGAATAGGCCTCAGGTTGCACATCATAAACAGCACTACTAATTGGATTTGGTTTGATTTAGACCATATTTATGGTGCCTTATTAGGCAAGGAGCTCAGCGTGCTTTGGAGGACATGAAGACTATAGAAATGAGAGCACATTCATCACCACCCACTTCATATTACATGGGGTCTCAAACATGAGGTCAACCACAATGAACACACCATGTTCACTCACTTCCACCAATATATATGCTTGATACCTCATCAGCTCATACAGATCTCCTCTACAGTGTTATTACCACCAGTCCCATTGTATATACATCAGATCTCCTGTTTGACACATTCCCTCATATTGCATATATATATATATATATATATATATATATATATATATATATATATATATATATGCTTGATACCTCATCAGCTCATTATGTAGATCTCCTCTACAGTGTTATTACCACCAGTCCCATTGTATATACATCAGATCTCCTGTTTGACATATACTTGATACCTCATCAGCTCATTATATAGATCTCCTCTACAGTGTTATTACCACCAGTCCCATTGTATATACATCAGATCTCCTGTTTGACACATTCCCTCATATTGCACCGGCTAATGCCTCTAATTTTCCAACCACTGCTCATTACTCCTCACTCTCCCGTCTTGACCTTACAGTGACCTTCAGCTCCGTCAGCCGCCCGCCTCGTCTTATAAACCTATCACACCTCTGCATGCAAGAATTGCTTCTCAACTTTCAGATCCTTCATATTTCATCACTTCTAACATGAACCTCAGACCCCACCCATCTCACACTGGGAGTACCCCTATGTTCAGTCATGAGCTCACTACTCTTTACTCTCCACACATCCTCTTTTGCTAAGCGCTTCTCCTCCTTCCGGTTCTCATACCACTTATTTACTAAAAATATCCAGACCTTCCTCTCCTTCCCAAAACTTACCCATCCCCTCTCCTCTCAGACCTCAAATTTTCTTTCAACCAGCTGCCACTGGTTCGTACTTGTTTGCCTTATGCTAAGCTCCTCTAAGGCCAAAGTTATCTACCACTCAATGTTTTGCCCAGTGTAACTGAATAAATATTTTTTAACATGCACAATTTGCATCACATTTGATCAAAAAGCTCCCCCTTGGGTACTATTCAAACAGTCTGTCACAAAAGGAATTAATAGTCATTTGCAACTGTGGGCCACTTTCTCATTGGTACCCGAGACAATTTTATGGCTCAGCCCTCACTACTCTGTTCAACAGTGATCTCAAATTCCACAGATCTATCGCCTCTCCTGCGACCACCGCGATATTTAAGGTGCTAAAGGTCTAGAAAATGCACATTCTTTCTCATCTATTGCCACTAAAACTGACATATCCATCCTTCTGTTCAGTCGACTTGACTGCTGCTCTTGCCTTGTCCTGGGAGACCCTCTCCACTCCTTTGATGTAATTCTCAACTGTACATGGTGCACTCTACACAATCTCCCCTCTCTTCTCCCACCTCTGCTCAGGTCCTCCATACCGGCTGGTTCTCCATCGCCGCTGATCCCTTCACAAGGTCCTTCTACTTATCTTCAACATCAATCATGGAGAAGCACTGAATCGGGCTGCCGCACTCCTCGCACCCTCCACTCCAGCATCCTACTCCTTCTCTCTGTTCCTGGATCCCCATGCGTTGCCTCTCGCTTCAGCTCCTGTTGTATCATTGCCCCTCTTCAATGGAACTCTCGCTCCCCGACATCAAAAACATCACTGCTATCCCAGAATTCAAATGTGTCCCTACACTACATCTACTCTCCCTGGAAGCAGACAGTGCCCTCATTTTGAACATCTTTCATCCCCTCCTCTCCCCCATATTGTGTGAACGACTAGTTGGGCCTGAATATGGATTCGGCTGTATTACCCCAGGTAGTACTGCCAAACTAATTTACGGTTGCACATTTGGTAAATACTGGGTACCCCGAAAGATCAGCATAATTCTAAATCCTGCAAACCTTGGGTGAAATGAAGAACAACAATCCCCCATTTCGGATAACCATAGGAATTCAGTGGGTTCAGTATTTACCGCATGTGGTAACTACCTCATATGAAAATTAACACATGTAGGAATGCTTTTGTATGGAGTGTACTCCCTCCACAAAAAACATGCATTAAAATGAGCTTTGGTGACTTATTCCAAAGATATGCAATAGTTTTGGCAACGTAATCCGCCATTTGGCGATGCAGTAAAACATCTGCTAATGGTAATGACCAGATGTGTTATTACTACTGCCAAACTCAGAATCAGGCCCATTATGTCTTTTATGTATTTACCTGTCAGATTATTTCATTATGTCCATTGTTCTCAACTGGTTTCTCTTTATAATACTGCTCCTTTCTTGTCCAGAGCCAGTTGCAGGATTGCCCCAAACTTCCCTCTGTGCAATTGTTTTTTCCAGGCTATAGATGCAAACAAAAATAAATAAATGTCAGAAGACATGCCAGAACACCATGCAATGGAGTGCTTTCATCTACTCATCACTGCTGCCACTGGTTACCCCAAGGGTGTTTGCTATTGTTCAGTGGGTCTGGCCAACTACTTCTCAAAACATGGCCCCCTGCTCAATGCCCACTCACAGGGCCCTTTGTTCACTCCTGCCTGGCCTCTTTCTTCCTTTGAGCAGGCTTTGGGCCATCTGGCTGCATTTCATCCACTCCCACTGCCTGGCCGGGATTCTGACAGTGTACACCCTTTTGGGCTTCTACTGTACTCCAGTGCATGTTCACCACATAGAAATGGCTGCAGCCATTTTCGGCGCTGGCGTGACTCATGCGTGTGCCCCGGACTCAGCCCTGCAAACCACGGATTGGCTGATGTAACATCAAAAGGCCTATTCAGCGAGCCGGCAAGGCAAAGCCGGCCCCCTGCTCAAGGCCCACTCATAAGGCCCTTTGCTCACCCCTGTCTGGCCCGTCAGGCCGTGGCTGCCAGCAGGGGCAGACTGGCCTATCGACCTTTCTGCTCCCAGCCACATCAAAATGGACTTGGGTTGGCCCTTGGGGCCGGTTTTATTAGCCACACATCCTTGTTGGCCGGATTCAGGTAGTCGCATAGTGCGTGCAAGGATGGATGCACATGCTTTTATGATGTACAGTGTGGTGCTGCCCCTTTAAGGGTTCAGCACGCGGCAGAGTAACGTTGCACTCCGCCACGTGACTATAAATAAACAGGCCGTGTCCCGGCTGCGCAGAGGGACCAGAGAGACCTAACTGCACGCATCTCTTTCTCTGTGAGTTTGTCAGCGGGAGGGGGCTCACGGCCACGTGCATGCTTCTGACACAGGAAAGGAAAAGGAACACGTGGCTCGGCAGACATTTTGTCAATCAGGCCTGGGATGGTCGCAGCCCTTTAAAAGGGTGCATGTGCGACATCCAGACCCAATTTGGGAGTCGGTCGGATGAGAACAAACAAAGTAAGTTAACACCTAGGGGAGATACTAACTGTTGTTTTTGCTTTGCTATGCACCAATTGCATGGGGCTGTGCCTGCTGCCAGTGCCAGTGCCCCAGACATCCGCCGGCGAGGCCCCAGCAGCCCCCCTCAGTGCTTGCTCCTCGAAGTTCAAATAACAATGCATGTCACGGGAGTAAGGGGGAGCACTGAGCTCGTCAAGAAACGTCACGTGGCCGTTTTCAAGTGTTGCCTGCAAATGACAGCAGATTTGGAGGCAACTAGGCGAGGAAGGAAGGGAGTGTCGACGACACAGGGAGCAGCATGCTGTGCGCTTTTCTGGCTGCAAAATGTTCGTCGTCTTTATTCCTGAACAACGTTGCCATTGACATGACCCTCTGAGTCAGTCTTCCAGTGTTCATAGAAACCTATAAAGAAAATGCCCCCGGACATTCCAAAAAGACGCCCTATTTTAAGGTGGACGCCTACTGCCCTTTAGCGAAATGAAGGGACATGTAAAAGTGTCCTATGCGCGATATCCCCCGTTCCGTGGGACCCTCTGCTCCCACTGGGACCCGACCACGAAAGATGCGAGATCGTAGTCCCACACGCCGCGATTGCCATGGCATGCCCGACACGTGCAGCAAACGGCCGCTAATAACTGTATAATCTGCTTTCATTGAGTTCAGTTATTGAACGTTATGGAGGGTCCGGTTTACTTGGGCAACAGGGCATGCAAATATAACACGCATCTTTCATTATAAAAACATCAACCGAATGTACCTGCAGTGAGCGTGGACGAGACCCCGAAGAGTAAGCCCCACTTCTCTGCTCGTTGCAAGTGCGTATATCTTTATGCCATGAACAGGGGTGGGCTGGGGACCAAAAGAGGCCCTGGAAATAATTGTACAAGTGGCCCCATATTACACATTTTCAGCAAGCCCAACCCTTTTCCTATGAGAGCATTTGGCAACACCACACAAAAGAGGCCCAGAGTGCGGAGACCTACAGTGAAATAACCAGAGTTCCCTACAGGCCAGTCCGCCCCTGGCCAGGCATATTGGCGTATTGCACGGTGCGTTGGGGGGCAGGAGGATTGCCTTTAATGCAGGGACTATGTGCAAAGACACTGTGAAGTAAAACATGAATGAATCAGGGGCCAATGCCTTTGCTGCATAGATCTGCCTGGTTTATTTCATTGAATTGTTTACGTTCATTTACCCTAGGCTATCTTGGCGCACAGAGAAGCATAAAGAGGTGCCATTGAAAGGTGAGGGCACAGTGGGTTGGATTGAGAGTGGGTATAGCCATGTCTTCAAAGCCTTCCTAAAGAAGCCTAAAGAAGAGGGGCACTTCTAATTGGGGGTATACATCAGGGTGCTCCAGAAAAGTCCAATCCCGTAAAGGAGGACAACTGCACCCATCCAGATAATGATACAAGGAGCAGCAATGAGTTCGGGAATAGTGGCAACCCTGCCATTCACAGCGCCAAGAAGCATCAATACTATGGCAAACAGTGCTATATAGAAACCAGGTATTGGGCCTGATTTACACAAATGTTTTCAAGGGGACGTTACAATGTTAAATCATTTGTGTAAATCAGGCCCATTATAGACCAGGGATGGTAAAAGTGGAGGGGTCACGGTGAAATTTGTTGGTCAGTGTAAGGGGGCTGGTAGGAAAAATATAGCGTATGGTCTCAGTCCCGTTCAATTGGGGCAAACATTTAACATGGCCAAACCGGCGAGTCAGCTCGAGGGGTTGTGTGCCTGCTGCTTACACCCATCCATTGTAGAGTTATAAGGGTGGAAGACAGGCAGAGACATTCATTCAGTCAGTGGACTTCCTTAGGTGGGTCTAACGAGTACAATTGACCTAAAACGCAGTACCGGCTTCTATAATAGCAGCAAAATTCGACAGCGGTTGATGTGAAGCAATTAACTCGCACAATTGTACAGCCAGGGGACTAGCTCGGGTGGCTGAGCGCTTGTCGCTGATATGTCTGTGACCGGTAGGTGACTGGATCATAACCCAGCACCTTCGACTCCTGCTGTTCACCATCCGAAGGTTAATAATCTGGGTGCCATTAGATGTACTCAAAATAACCAGGCCGTCTGTAGCTATTTCCATTTCTTGAGGCCACGTTTCTTCACAGCACCTTACTTTGGTGCCTGTGTTAGAAAAGCGTGATTGAAACAGCCACAAGAAAAACAATGCTATACAACTAAACAAGGATGCAAGAAGACAACCATAAAACATCTCTTCAAAATATCCAGGTGTGTTTGCTGCCCTTTAAAATGGTTCCCCGCTTTGGTTCTGCCAGGGGCAACTCAAAAACACCTCTGCTGGGAGGCAGATATATGTTTCTAACGTTTCTGGCTAAGGGCTCACGATATTCGTTTTAATTCACTACTTTAAGAAATCATAAAACACACCATTTAAACTGGTTTACAACAAACTTTTGATATTACACTGCCTGCGGTAGCGGCCGTGTAGTTATGGTTAAGTTGCTCATCTCAGAGGAAGAGCACTTTTTGGGCGGCGTATAACTTCACTCTCCCTGTACGAATCCTCACCATTCTGACAGTGGCAAGTGGATTGCATAGGGGGTATGTACTGAAGAGTTTGTTCCCTGGCTGCAAGTAGTGTAATAGTATTTGTACAAAAGTGGACAGGGTGTGTGGCAGTTGGTTTGTTGGACTGTGTTCAGAATGGTGTATGATATTCTATGCCTGGCTACAAATATTGGAGTATAATACAGGTATGCACTGAACGTTGTGACACCAATCATTGTATACTTACTGTTTGCATTGTTGATGGTGTATGCAGTTCTTTGCATGGTATGTGGAAATGTAGCAGACATTTTTTTTCCATTCTGTGTAATAAAAGAAAGGATCACATGTTAGGGTAGGTACTTTGTAATGTGGTATTGCATTGCATAGCAGACATTTGTGTACTTTGTGGAACCTCATAGTTAGTACTTCACAAGTGTTATGCTTCAAACTAGTATACTGTGCAATGTGCTCAGTTCCTGTGTTTGTTCCCATAATCATTGGGTCTGTGGGAAAAAAAATCATGCAGAATTAAAAAACAAACCTTTCCACGTTTATTTGTTGTTTTATGGAACAGTCTTTTTCAGTGGTCTATTGTAGTGGAAGGAATTGAAAAGGTGTATGGTTTTTGGTTTGGAAGTGGTGGTACTATTGTTGCAGTTAGATTCCAGTTGGTGTATTTTAATTGTTTATTTGTTCATGCCTTTTACCAGTATTTATTTATGCGTTTGGTTGTTGATCTTTTGTAAGTACTGTGGTATTGTACAGTAATGTTGCAGAATGTTGGGGGCAGTTAGATACCGGTTGGCATATACTAACTGTTGATAGCTTCGAAATTGTTGAGGGTATGTTTATACAGTGGTGGTACTATTGTTGCAGTTAGATACCAGTTGGTGTATTATAATTGTTTATTTGTTAGTGCCTTTTAGCAGTATTTATTTATGTGTTTGGTTGTTGATCTTTTGTAAGTACGGTGGTATTGCACAGTAATGTTGAAGAATATTGGGGGCAGTAAGATACCTGTTGGTGTATTCTAACTGTTGATAGTTTTGAAGTTATTGAGGGTATGTTTATACATAATAAGTATTGCAGGGTTTCCTGAGAAAAACCTATATTGCAGTATTATCGTTGCAGTCAGATACCAGTTGACGTATTCTAACTGTTTACAGTTTCTAACTTCTGCAGGGTATGTTTTGAGGACAATGGGCCTCATTACACGGAAGGCGGTAAGGGTTTACCGGTACCGGTGTTTTACCGGTACCGGTAAACCCTTACCGCCTTACTACGAGGTCCCTTTGCGGGTTGGAGACTTTAACGCCTGCTTTTTGCAGGCGTTAAAAACCAACCCGCAAAGGGACCAAGGTGCTAATTACGGTACCGCAATTTGCGGTACCGTAATTAGCGCCTTCCCCATTCCCATAGAGCCCTATGGGGCAAAAATGGGAATGGGGAAGGGCAATGGAAGAAGGTGGAATTACCGCCTTCACAACCTCGGAATTAGGCGGTAATTCCCCTTTCTTCAAAGGCGGTGCTGGTAATTTGTGCTAATAGCACCTTGGTCCACCGCCTAACGTGTAATGAGGCCCAATGTGTCGACGCTCATACTCAGATTATGGTTTCAAGAATATTAAGTGAGTGTTTGCAAGATTTGCTGGTAATCACTGTTTTAGAGTAATGGAAGTATCATTGCATTCAAATCATCCACATTTCTTTTTAATGTATGCAGTAAAGTGACCTGCATTGTTTGTGGCTCCTGCGTAGTAGATTATGCCTACTGTTGTGAAGGTTTTCTTGCCAAGTGATACTTGTTCATATGTGAAGCCAGTCAGCTTGCAGTTGTTTTTGGTACCATCTGCATTGTAATGCAAAAACATTACTATTACTAATTGGCTATGTGACTGTATCTGTAAGGTGGAATGATTATCGGAATTGCAAGTAGTACATAATATGCCAGGGTTTGCATTTTGTACAAGCTGCTGAAATGGAATGGATTCACAGTTAGCTATAGATACATACACAAAGCGCTCGTTAGGGACGTGTTCGTGCATTACATGGTTGCAGAGAGTGCATGTATGTTTCTACATGTGTAAAATCTGGAATATTTCATTTATTGGTATGTTTTTGTTTTCCAGTACTTGTAGTAAGTACATTAGACATTCTTGCGGATATTCTTGTGTGTTTATAGTGAATCTCACCATTCCTGCACAGTAGTCCAATTCCTGCCTTATTCCAGAAACACTGTAAGTGTTGTCAGGATATTTTGTTGCATTTCTGTGAAGGAATAACATTTACAAACACAATTGGTCTGTGCCGTTTAAGTAAATGTTTTCAACAATTGGTGGCAATTGGAAAAGAACATTGATTGCTACATTTGCATAGCAATTTACACCAGTTGTATTGGAAAATTTGAATGGACCAGACAGTTCTGTTTACAGTTTCTAACTTCTGCAGGGTATGTTTTGAGGACAATGGGCCTCATTGCACGGTAGGCGGTAAGGGTTTACCGGTACAGGTATTTTACCGGTACCGGTAAACCCTTACCGCCTTACTACGAGGTCCCTTTGCGGGTAGGAGACTTTAACGCCTGCTTTTTGCAGGCATTAAAAACCAACCCGCAAAGGGGCCAAGGTGCTAATTACGGTACCGCAATTTGCAGTACCGTAATTAGCACCTTCCCCATTTCCATAGAGCCCTATGGGGCAAAAATGTGAATGGAGAAGGGCAATGGAAGAAGGCGGAATTACCATTAGACATCAGACATTCTTGTGGATATTCTTGTGTGTTTATAGTGAATCTCACCATTCCTGCACAGTAGTCCAATTCCTGCCTTATTCCAGAAACACTGTAAGTGTTGTCAGGATATTTTGTTGCATTTCTGTGAAGGAATAACATTTACAAACACAATTGGTCTGTGCCGTTTAAGTAAATGTTTTCAACAATTGGTGGCAATTGGAAAAGAACATTGATTGCTACATTTGCATAGCAATTTACACCAGTTGTATTGGAAAATTTGAATGGACCAGACAGTTCTGTGTCTGAGTCATTTGATGGAAGTGCAAGTAGTTTCTTAGAAGAGGTACTTGCCTTTGTTTGTGCAGTTGGGTATGCATTTTTTTCAGTAGATCCTTCTTTGGTTGTAGTAATTGATGAACTACCATCTGCTTTTAATTTCTTTGGAGGTACTGTTTTGAGATCATGTATAAGTTGAGTCTGCACTACTTTTCTCTTGCAAATTTCCCTTTTTGAGGAACAGGGTACATTTTGAGATTGGGTGTGTAGAGTGCATGAAGTCTATTGTACTCTACAATGCAAGGAATGTCAGCATTGACTTTACTTACATCAACATTGACTAGAAATAGTCCTTCAAGTGTACGTAGGCGTGATAGTGTTAGGTAACTTATGCCTTCTTTAAAGACTGTGCTGCCAATATCAATCAATGCTTGATTTAGGGTTAGACCTTGTGATTTATGAAAGGTGACAGCTTATGCTATAGACAGAGAAAACTGTTCTCTGCGTACATACATGTCTTTGAAAAGAAGGAATTGGGCTGTTGAGCATCCTATCGTTTTAACTTCTGAAAGTTTTTCAAAGTGAACATTGACAAATTGAATGTTGTTGTCAGTGGGTATGTTTGGAAGCCAACAACGGTACCAAGCGCTCCATTAACTAATCCTTGCTCCACGTCAAGGTTATGCTTCAACATCACTCTACAATTTAAACACAATGTTAACATTTTCTCTAAACCAGCTGTCTTAGTGATAGAGTTTTCTAAGGTATTTAGTTGTGTTGTGGCTTGTTGACACATGGGTAGTGTCATACCATGCACGTCCTGTCTGTGGAGTAAATTTGCACTAATGGTTGAATTTATTTTTTCAGCATTGTTTCATTGAATTGTGTGTAGCTTGCCAGAGTTGGCATTAAGGACATACAGATTACATTTGTGTGTGCTAATTGTTCCATGACATCAGTAGCACATGTTTTATGGCTGTATAGCTCATGGATGCGTCTGGTATTTAATATAGACAGTGCTTCCTTAGATAGTACACCAATCCGAATACTTTTCAAAATGTTGGCATAGGTGAGGTCTGCAGACTGATGCATGTTTTAAGTTATTCTTTGTATTGGAAATGTTGCCAAAGATTTACATTTCCGATGCTGCTAAGAGTTTTACGGCACAGTTTGTATCCTAAGGTTTTAAAAATAGGTTCACCTTTCACAGATGTTAATTGAAGAAGATCTCCGAAAACAATAACATGTTTTCCTCCAAAGAGTTCTTCATAGTCTGTTTTAAGGACCTCTTGCAATCTGAGGTGAATCAAAGCCAACATTAGGTTGGAGACCATGCTCACATCATCTATTAACAGCACTTTCATTTGTTTCAAAATTATGCGTAGCTCCATAGCAGCTTCGGCTGAAAGTTTGTAGTAGTCTTATTTGTTTTGATGTTCTACTGGAAGGAGTAGTAATTGGTGTTAAGTGACACCACACATATTGTAGGCAGCTAAACATATGGGGCAGTTACAACAGCTAAAAGTGTGTTGTTTGTCAATTGTTGGAGGAACTTGCTGATGATGTTTATTAAGAATGTTTTGCTTGAACCAGCTTGACCACTTACATACAGCTGAATAGGTGTATAGTGTTGACAGGTACAAGTTTTAGTGTCGTGCTGCACACCATGTTCAATTTCTCTAGTTACTTCTAGGAAAATGCTACGCTGTTCATTGTTTAATTGTGATTTGAGCATAGCAAAGTCTTCTGTAGATAGCTCGTACTGACACATGGTGTTGTCTACTTTAGTCATGGCTAATTCTGCCTGATTTGATGTGACCGGCTGTCCAAGTGGTTCTTGGCTTCCTGTTAGAGAAGGTTGACTGCTCTCAGGAGTGTCTATATTTAGTTGTGCCTGGAGTTCTTCTTCTTGTTGGCGTTCATTGTCCAACATGGTTTTGTACTGCGTAAAATATATATATCGGTTATAGTGCTTTCATTTGCATTGAAAGCATCTTCATAGGAGACATGGGTATCTAATTAATCTTATTCTTTTCTCCCTGGTTTAAAAAGTTGTAGTAGGGCCATGTCATACAGTTCTTTATGCTGAGGAGCTTATAATGATAGTTTAATATGATTAATCAGGCTGTGTTTGTTAAGTTTAACCAGGCTGCCCCCACAATCTTTGACTATTTATTTATTTTTTCTCATCTGGTTTAATATTATTTTTGTATGTGAAGTTTTGAGCTATGTGGTATAGACACATGGTTTCCAAAGCAGTATTTCTGTTTGGGTAGTTTGTGTCTGGTAAGTTGTTTTTCAAAATGTCCTAGCTGTTGGGATTGTTTTTGGCTATTGTTTCTATGTCTTGGTATGATTTGAGAACTCTTTTTCTGGATGCACCAGGAACAAGGCTTAGCCAAACTATGTTTTCAGATTTCCCATACAAGACGGTGCTGGTTAAATGGCCTGCGGCTTCGTAGCAGCCAAATTCTCTGTGGGAGAGCATTTTTATGGCGAAGCTGTACAATTTCTGTGACAGTGTTTTGTCAGATGATTTGTCATCCCAGAGGTCTTTCAGCTCTGTTTTCTCTGCTTTGATTAAGTAGGCTGTGACATATGGTGCAACTGCAGTGGAATTGTCTGCAATGTACTGCACATCTCTATTTGCATTCCAGAGGAGGGCATGCATGCATTGCATTGTAATCATTGATGTACTTTGATCCTTCTGTTCTTTTTATGCATTATGTGTTCTTAGGTGATTTGCCTTTCACACTGTGTCTAACTGAAGACATGTAGCTGTTCTCTTGCCCTGTTGCTGAAACTGGTCTAGGGAAACCAAAGCAGCATTAGGTGTAGTATTTTCCTTAGTTTTTTATATTTGCGCTTACAATACTTGCCACGCTTGTGTTTTTGAAACTGTAAAATGTGGGCATGTAGGTCGCTATGGGTAGTTTCTGAAGGGATTTCACAAGTGACATATTTGTGAATGAACTGCAAAACAGTTGCATCACTGTCTTGACCAAATTTAGGAGCATCTTTAATCCACAAAAACATGTGGATGTGTGGTGCTCCTCTGGCTTGATATTCGTTTCTCCAAAAGAAGTGTTCCACTTCTCCGAGGGGAAGAACTGTTTTATTACAAATGAAGTGCAGCATGGCAATAAAGCAAAAGTACCTTGATACATTTACAGGATCAAGAGAGCAGAGATCTCCTGGTGTTTTTATGTCTATATTTCCTTTGTTTTCATTTGCTATACGTAGGAAACCCTGCAAGTCTTCCCATGTGTATTCTGCACAACTTAAAGTCACAAACCATGTGGGCAGGGCCAAGATTGAGTATCATACAGTGTACATCTGCGTGACATCAGAACCAGTATTAATTTGTACGATGCATGTTTGCTAAAAGATTTGTAATACTTGACTGTAAAACTTCATCTTTTTCTTGCACCTTTTGAAGTAGCTGCGTAGAGACGTGTTTTGAAAATTGGAACCTGTTTTCAATGTTTGTGCAACTCCGTAACATAGAGTTGCTAGTTCACTTCCAAAGAGGAGGTGGAATATGTATTCAATATTTTGTCTGAATCTGGGGTCTTCAGAATACATTTGTAAAGAGCGGTATTCTGATGCTGTTATTTGTGTGGATCTTTCATCGTACCTTGAACCTTTTCCAGTAGGAAAAAGAAGAGGAAAGGCTTTTGCTTCTACAGTTTTATTGCTGATTGGAGATCCTTTGGCTTGCTGCATTTGATATGTTTCCAGTGCATCGTCTATGGTGTCTTTGGAGTGCAGTAGGTGGATTGTATAGTGGTCTAACATGTTGGAGGCTGTAGTAGGATCTAGAAGTTCAAATTGGCCAGTTCCTGAGGAGTCCTGAATTATTTAAGGGGTTTCCCTCCGGTTTTCTTCAATGTTTATTTCTTTCTAGTATTCATTGTTGTCTTGTTTGTATTGCAGGGCTTCCCTAACTTTATGTAAGTCGCTGCCAAATTTCTTTGGGCCTCATCACGAGTTTGGCTGTAACCCTTAAATCCGGCAATAGCGCTGTTACCGCTGGATTTAATGGTCTGCCAAATCAGGGCTTTGGCGGATTTCTCCCTAGCTCTGAGCTGGGGGGAAATCCGCCGGCAGTATGAGCGCAAAATTTCCCCATTGAGCCCAATGTGGAATGGGGCATTCCCGAATGGGCTCAATGGGGAATTCCAAATCCGCCAAACCTGTGATCCGGCGCTAATCGCACCGGTGGGTTTGGCGGTAGGGTAAATAGAGCCAGCGCTATTAGCGCCGGCATTACCGCCCAACTCATGATGAGGCCCTTTATCTTTTGCAGGTACGCCATTCACTAGGATAATCAAAGATTGATCTATTGGACTTTACACTCCCAGAGTGTCTACATTTTCTTTGAAATCTAATGGCAAATAAACTACTTTGCCACAAATGCCTTTCAATAATTCAGAGGGAGGCAGTTTTGCTGTTTTTGGTTGAAGGCATATTATTGCTTGAAATGGGTGCACTGTTTGGATTATAATGCTCTCATACAAGTTAAGTTGTTGGAGTGGTTTTATCAGTGGGAATATTTCCAAGTTATTAGTCATAGCCCGTGAAGGTATTTGGTTGTTGTCAAGTTTTGTAGTGCAGTATCTGCAAAGTATTGAGGGGTTAGTAATTTCGTATTTGTTTTCTGCTGTAAAATAGAGAGCTTATTGGAACCACTGGGATTCCTTATTGTCTTCTATTTTGTACATTATGTGTACAGTTTTGGCGCTCTTTTTATAAAAGGTTCTGCGGCAACACAAACACACTTGGTTTGGTATTTCAGCAGATGTGCTTTTAAACTTTAGTATTTCATTTTTGTATGTGTGTAATAGTGGGTTGACAACTGCAAGGTTGTTGCTACTCTTTTCTGAAGGTACTGGATTTTCTAAGTGTGTCATGCCTGCGCCATGGGCGCATACATTGGCGATCAATATGGACAAATTGTTATTCATTTATCTACAGAAAACTCTTGGATCAACCGCTATTCACTATTTGGACTTTATTTCCCATTTGCAAGACTTTGGTGCTTTTTTATTTTTTTCCAGAAAACTACACTTACCATAATGCACTAGCCTATAACCATCTATTCCTGGCTATTCCTATTTTTCTTCATCAGACCTACAATCCCCAGAAGCCCTAGGCATTTGCTCTGCTTCCACCAGCTCAGGAACAGAGAGGGAGGTGGCCGATTGTCTGCAGGTGTGCTGAGCCAGGTGCAACCAATTAGCCTGCCTCTGTGCTGGGCTGGGCAGTATAAAGGCTGCTGCCTGCGAGAGCTCAGTCTCTTGCATTGAGAGTCCTTCCGGCACCTTATTTGCTTCGAGCTACAAACTTTGTATGCTGTTTCCTGATTCACCTGCTCTTTGTTCCAGTGCCCTGGTGGGCTCCTGCCTTGCAGTCTGCTACACCCTGCTGCCTACAGCCCTAGCCTTTTGGGCTCCCTGCCTCAGCCCTGCTCCTCTGGGCGTCCTGCCTTGCAGCCTGCTACACCCTGCTGCCTACAGCCCTAGCCTTTTGGGCTCCCTGCCTCAGCCCTGCTCTTCCAGGCTCCTGCCTTGCAGCTGATCACGCTCTGCTGCCTTCCAGCCTCCGCCCTTGCCCTGCCGGGCTCTCCACATTGCAGCCGATCACGCTCTGCTGCCTTCCAGCCTCCGCCCTTGCCCTGCCGGGCTCTCCACATTGCAGCCGATCACGCTCTGCTGCCTTCCAGCCTCCGCCCTTGCCCTGTCGGGCTCTCCACATAGCTGATCACGCTCTGCTGCCTTCCAACCTCCGCCCTTGCACTGCCGGGCTCTCCACATTGCAGCCGATCACGCTCTGCTGCCTTCCAGCCTCCGCCCTTGCCCTGCCGGGCTCTCCACATTGCAGCCGATCACACTCTGCTGCCTTCCAGCCTCCGCCCTTGCCCTGCCGGGCTCTCTACATTGCAGCTGATCACGCTCTGCTGCTTTCCAGCCTCAGCCCTTGTCCTCTGGGCTCCCTGCTCTGCAGCCTGCCTCACTCCGGCTGCCTTCAGCCCTTGTCCTCTGGGCTCCCTGCTCTGCAGCCTGCCTCACTCCGGCTGCCTACAGCCCTTGTCCTCTGGGCTCCCTGCTCTGCAGCCTGCCTCACTCCGGCTGCCTACAGCCCTTGTCCTCTGGGCTCCCTGCTGTGCAGCCTGCCTCACTCCGGCTGCTTACAGCCTTTGTCCTCTGGGCTTCCTACTTTGCAGCTTATCACGCTCCGCTGCCTACTACCTACCTTTTTCCGCTGGGTTCTCGCCTAGCAGCCCTCTACAGTCCTCTGCAACCTTCTACGGTCAGCGGCCCTGCCCCTCAGGGCCCACTCCTTGCTGCCCGGCCCTTCTGGGTTCCTTGCCGTGCAGCCTGCTTTACTCTGCTGCCCTAAGCCCTTTTCCTCTGGGCTCTCTACCTTACAGCCCTGCTCCTGTGGGCTTGCTCATTGCTTTCCTGCTCCTCTGAGCTCTCAACCTTGTTCCTTACTGTCCTCTGCTATCCTATCCTGTTACACGACTTTCCCTTCATTTCCTTCTGCTAGTTTGCTATCAACCTCCTTTTCCTGGATTTGTCTGTAAGTATCTTCTCTTGTACTGTTTGTAGACCGTTTTGTACAGAGCTTGTCTGTTGGTTCCCATCAGTCAACCTCTGCCCCTTCCCTTGTCTCGTTTCTACATTACAGACACCCATAGCTGCTGTTCCAAGCCATGAGCAAACAGCGTGGGCCTCTGTTATAGCAAACTGTGCAGAAGGCTAGAGTTTTTTCCTAAGGTTCGTGGAATACTCTTTTCCTATATCTGCATACACCCCAAGAGGGAATTCATTCTGTACCTTTTTCCTTGCTACTCTTGCCTACTCTTCGTTCTCTTTCCTTTCAGCTGTGTGTGTACTTATCTGTCCACTTTATTTTGGCACAACCACCCAAACCCTTTCTGGGTGTCCTGTGCCACTCTTAATAGAGTGCCATCCCTGACAAAGTGGGTTTCACTTCCAAAATATTTGCTTTGGATGTGCTCTATTTCTTTGAGTAGTTCTTTGGTTGTACCATGTAGAACAATGTTATTTAAATGGGCCAGTGCTAAAGCAGGACTTTTTGCATAGTACAGTTTATGAACGAGATTTCGTACAGTTGAATGGTGTGCTGCTAACATTTTGATATGGACGAAGGTGCTATTGCAAGTAGGTACAGAAAGGCAGGCTAATGAATGTCCTCGTAGTCCTGTGTATTTGCTAATATGGACAGGAGTTTATAGTTTGTAATATTTACATTTTTGGTTTGTCTTTGCCTTTCACATACTTATTGAGGAACCGGCGTAAAAATGTGCAAGGTTTTTTGGGCATGTTACACATTGATTTGCATGGCCATTTGTAGACTGGACGTATTGGTTCAGTGGAATGGAGAGTTGATTGTAAGTTTGCTGGGGATATTTTTGTGAGCAGCGTTTCTTGTTCTATAATGGTATTGTTAACCTTTTCATACCCCTGTCCACTGCTATGTATGGCAATTGGGTTTGTTCACTTTTGTTTGTATGCATCTTCATTGAAATATGGCTCTGTGCTCGTGGTGTGACTCCAATCACCTGCACAGCTGTTTGCAAAGCTATCTTTGTCGATATTCCGTCTGTTCTAATTTAGTAATTTGTTTTGTTAGTGGTTTCATTCTGTTTAAAACTAATATAAATAATTTCCTTTTGAGAAGGATTGCACTGTCGATGAGAGCTTCCAGGATTAGTTTTCTGCAGTAGGTTTTAAGGGTTGAGCGTGATTTGTCCCCTGTTTCCATAAGGTTCTGAAGGACTCTGTGGTGGAACATTTTTTGTAAAATAATTTTTTTGGTATGCTTACTTGTGGCTTCATCAAGCTTTATAGGTGCAATGTTAACACTAGTGGTAGTTGCAATTTTCTTGATGCATTTCTTTTTAATTTTACATTTTGAAAGAGGAGTCAGAGTTTCTTTCCTGCAAGCTGCTTCAGTTTTGCCTAGTGACTGTATTAGCCGTTTTGTTTGAACTTTCTGTACAAATTCTGCTAGAGGCGGATGGCTATTTTGTAGGTTTTTAGTTTGATCTGCTCTATTTCTGCGTTGCTTTCTACAGAGTTGCTTTTTGGTAGGCATTCTTCACTGTCTGTTGGAGAAGAAAGGAAAGTGTGGGTTGGGAGGTTGTGCAATGTATATGTGTGCACTGTGCATCAGTGTCTGAATACGATGGTCGGCATATGTATAGAGGTGTGTGATTGTGGAATTGAATGAAATGAAATGATATTTACTTTATATCGCGCTCACACATAAGTGTTTCAGACTGTGACTAGACAGAGGGAGCGGAACAGGGGCGAACAAAACAACAATATTAGTAGACCTAGTGACATTAAGTTTGCAAGTGCATGGGAATGGGAAAAAAGAGGAAAATGCATGGAAGGGTTGTATTATCCACTTTATACGCCACTGGCTTTCAGGAGAGTGCTCTTCACTGTAATTGCAAAAGAAGGAAGTTGGTACATATGTGTGTTAATGGCACAGTAATTGCACTTGGAGAACACATTATTTAAAGTTAGTGAAAGATTTCTTGGTAGGAAGAGTTATTGTGTGTGTGAAATTGCACAGCTTTGTATATGAATGCACTAAAAAATGCAGAAAGATGTACAGATTGGAAAGTATTATGTTTCCGTGTGTGGAATTCCATTAACATGCAGTTTTATTTTTCTGTGTGTCTTGTGGGCATTTTATAGCAGGTGTGTTAATGGGGGAAGTGGTTCTAAAAATTGATGTAGTAATGAAGAGAATAACAGTTTGCACATCACAATGGGTGATATGGGTAATAGAAAACTTTTAAAGCACGGAGCATTGTAAGTGCCACTTGATGGTAGGAGACAAATGACAGTATGCCTATGGAGTAGGTTATGCAGGTTAAGTGGCAGGTATCCTGTTCACAGGGATTTATAAAAGAGTAGCAAATGTACTCTAGAGTGATGTGGAAAGGGAAGATGGGCTGCCCCTGTGTTATGGAGTCCGCGGACACCACGGTAGTCGTGGACAGGACGTGCCATATCTGGGGCTTCTCAGCATGCCTGGCATGGAAATGGGACTGGGTGATTAGCCAATCAGGTGTTGAGGTGTGATTCATAGGGAGAGAGGGTAATCCTTTTTTTCATTGCTGTGTGTGGTGAAGATGACTGTGGTTGGAGAGATGGAGAGAGTGAGTTTGTGGATGGTAGGAGATTGTTTTATGAGTAATCTGGGAGAGGTATGCAGAGATATGTGGCATTTCTGCCAACCTTGGATTGGAAGGTGTGGAGGCTTTGTGGTGTGGAGTGCCAGGGAGAAATTTGCAAGTTGTACTTATACTTTGTAAAAATATGGCTGTTTTCAACAGTCCAGATGTCCTGGTGATTAAATGTGGAGGGATGTATTTGGGGTATGAGAGTGCAATTACTTTGGAGGGTGATCTGAAGCAGTTCCTGAAGGCACTAATGTACCTCTTTCCATGTGAAAAGGTAATCTTTTCCCAAATACCACCTAGGGCTGCATGGATGTGTCGTAGTGTCTTTAATCCTCAATAAGACATAGGAAGGCGTTGTATTAACCAGGGGATATCTTGTTTTATGTGTGCTATTGGGATGTCATCTTTCCCAAATGAGAACATTATGGAGGATGGTGCAATTTCTTTTTTTTGTGATGCCATTACTTTGACGGATTGTGGAAATTAAATATTTCTTAATAATATTCCAAATTCAATTATAAGGTTGCTGTAAAGTCATGTTGATTGCATTTAGTAGGTGTAGCAGAAAACATCTGAACAGCCTCCCCCAAAGAATTGCTCTTTCAGAGCCACCATTAAAGCGGAAATGGACTACCCCAGTTGCTATTTCTGTTCCCACCCTCACAAATTGCATGATATGTCCACAGACACTGTAGTAGTCTGTGGAGCACATGTGCCACATACAGAGCTTTTGAGGCTGGCAGGCATGGACATCGGACTGTGGAGGCCAGGGGATTGGTCAACACGTTTTCCTGGGTGTAGTGTGTAAAGAAAGACTGTGGCACAAGGTCTGTATGCTGAGAGGAGTGCAGTTGACTCTGGCTATGTTTGTGTCTTTCAGGAGGCAGTGTGTCTGGATTTTGGGAGACTCTTGGATACATTGGTTGCAAATGTATGCAAAGCATTCTGGAGTGGCTGCACATTTTGGTTTCTTTATGTGGATATGCAGTGGTTTGGAGTGTGTGCAATGAAGTGGCTGGATTTGGTTCCTCTTTGTGCCACTTTGGTGACACATCATCATCCAGACTTTATTATTATTCATTGTGGAGGGAACAGTTTAGGACATGTTACCGGCATCTCACTGCATTTTGTGATGAAGGAGGCACTTGGGAAAGTTATGGACACGTTTCCAAACTCCGGGTTATTTTTTTTTTGCATTGCACAGAGACAGACGTGGCTGCGCTCTTCTTTATTTGGTCCGCAAATGGAGAAAGCGAGGTGCAATGTTAACAAGGCTGTTTGCACCTTTTTGAGTGATTTTTTTTCTCCCAGAGATGGAGTCCATCTTACTGATGCTGGTAATCATCTTTTTCTGCGAAATATCCTACGTGCATTGCAGCCCTTTTTGCAAGTATTGAAAGCATTTTTCCAGTAGGTGTTGGCTTGTTCCACCCTTCCAAAAACAAACAAACACCACAAAAAGGCTCTTTTCAGAGCCACCACTTTCCCATGGTGCACTGTTTTTAAAAGAGCCACCCCCTGCATTTTTTTTTTAAAGTCTGCGGACTATTGCGCTGTCTGCAGACTTCTCCGAATGCCCAGGGCCATGCACTATTTCATGGGCACTTCTATTTTTAAACTGTGAAAGGTGGCTCTGAAAAGAGGCTTTTTTTTGGTTTTTATTGTTTTGTATTTTTTTTTAGACATGACACATAAGGAAAGGAAGGGAAGGGAGGACAGGGAAGGGGCACCAACCACAGGGATAAGAAAGGGCGAGTGGAGAGAGGAAGATGTTGGGGGGGCCTCACTTGCATAGGAGGCACTCTTTCTCATGCTCCCTAACCAAAGCCTCAAAAGCACTCCCACCTCCACAGTACCGAATCGCAGTACATGCACAATACAGTGACGCTTGAAAGGTAAGGGTCTGCTGCGTCGCATATGGCCTTCAAGGCTGGTTCAGGGCTGCGCTGGCCCACAGGAGTGTCTCTTCTGGGGGCAGGAGCAGATACGGAGGATGTTGTAGAGGAACTCAACGTACTACTTTATCCCTCTCTACATCTCCACACCTGTTCCTCTCTCCAGGTCCTTGGATAGGTGGTGATGGGGAAGGGGGTGGGGGTGGTGCTGAGGCAGAGTCAGCTGGAGAGTTAGTCATGGATGCCATTGTCTAATCCAGGAACTCAGTAGTTCAGCAATCCAGCAATGTGGAGCAGTGTCTGTACTGGAAATCTAAAAACAGAATGAGGAGCAGCTCTGGGGTGTGACCTTTTATAGGCGTGCTAGGGAGCGGTCTGTGGACAGCCACATGCTCCACAGACACTTCGAACACCAAAGAGAGTTCAACAAGCTCCAAAAAGTGTCCAGATCACCAGGAGCATGGTCGGGGACTGGTGCAAGTGTGACATTTCATAGTAAAACATCTTGGATTGCTCAAAAAAGTACTTTTTTGGTGTCCAGGTGCCCGGACACTGCTCGCAGACAAGGGCCTACGCTGAGCATTGGTGCGGTCACATGGTGATGTCGCCGACGTCCGCGAATGGGACGGGTGTCCATAGGACACCTATTGCACAGGATCGGTTGTACGCACACGCACAGGTGTTCTACGGACAGGGTTGGGCTTCGTGGACTAATTGTAAGTACGACACACGTGCAGCAGACAGTTCCAGACAGACGCGATGTTCATAGGAACCCGAAAGTGGGATGCGCATGCGTCCAATTGTCCTCCAGACAGGGCTAGGGTCCCTGAAATAATCAAAGGTGTGTGACAACTTTGCAGACATGCGGACAGGCTTGGTGTTCTACAGAGACCTCCATTTTGATTGCAGGCAGCCCGGACAGGTTAAGTGTCCGTAGGACACCTATTGCGCAGGATTGGTTGTACGCATGCGCATAGGTGTTCTACGGACAGGGTTGGGCTGCCGAACTATTTAAAAGTGCGACACACGTGCGGCAGACAGTTCCAGTCAGGCACAATGTTCGTTGTTAAATGAAAGTGCAGGTCTGAAAATGGGGTTTCCTTGTTACATGTTGTCACCTGGTCACATTAGGCTGGACTTAAACTCTTTTTGTACTCAAATAGGGCATAACATAAAGTTTGAATACCACTAACTGGTGAACTTAAAAACATCAAGACATTAAAAATGAGGATGAATGTCTTATAACATTATCTGCAATGAATACTGTACCATTTGTAAATAAAACAAAATAATACCTAGTCGATGACAATGCCACGGGCAAAGCCTTTGGCTAACTAAAATGTGCAGTATATGGTTTATTCAACTTCATTTTACTTTTCTGTTTTGAGAGAACCAGGCTCACAAGTGGCAATGCCATGAGTGTGCTAAGAGACATTGGGCCTCATTCCCAGTATGGAGGTAATCATGGCGCTATATGCGTCATGACTACCTCCCATACCGGTACCAAGTCCCTCCTGATTCAATGGGGACTTACCGGTCCATTCCGACCTTGGAGGGACCGGTAAGTCCCCATTGAAAAAAACATTCCCCATTCCCATTTCAGCCCCCATAGTGCTCAATGGGAATGGGGAAGTAGCTAATAACGGTACCGCAATTTGCGGTACCGTTATTAGCTCTCTGGTTCCTTAGCGGCTCCCGCTAAGGGTGCCTGGTAAAACCAGGCACCCATTGCGGGACCCGCTAAGGGACCTCGGAATAGGGCGCAAAGGGATTACCGGCACCGATGTCCTTAACTGTGCCCGGTATCCCTTTGCGCCCTACTCGGAATGAGGACCATTGTTATTATTTTTGGTTTTTACTTAAGGAGACACGCTGTGCTGTGTTACATTATTTTTTTGTGAGTGACTTTGTGTAGTTCCGAGTTGATCCCCATTTTGACAGCCAAGGATAATAAGGCCTATTACATAGAATGATTTGTTCAGGATACTTTATTTGTCAAGTAGGCAATCCAGGTTTATAGAGGTTTATAATGATTACATCGAGGAAAAAAAAAACGACGACCAAAGCATCTAATAAAAAGGATTGAATGCCAAAGCATCGACAGGCTATCTTTTACATGTAAAAGTACCTTTCCATCTAAACCAGTCCATCGAAAATATAAATGGACTAGTTTCAATGGAAATGCACTTTTACATGTAAAAGATAGCATTTCAATCCTTTTTTTTTGTAACTTTAAAACGTTACACGTTTTTCTATATTGGGGGTTCCCTCCCCAAGACCCCCGAACCCTCAAGCCCACCCCCCCAACCCCAACCCTAACGTAACCCTTAATCTAACCCTAGCTCCAACTCTAACTCGAACCCTAACCCTAGCCCCAACCCTAACCCTAATGTAACCCTTAATCTAACCCTAGCCCCAATCCTAACCCTATCCCTAGCCTAACCCTTACCCTAACCCTAGCCCCAACCCTAACCCTAATATAACCCTTAATCTAACCCTAGCCCCAACCCTAACCCTAATATAAACCTTAATCTAACCCTAGCCCCAACCCTAACCCTAATGTAACCCTTAATCTAACCCACCCTAACCCCAACCCTAACCCTTACCCAATCCTAACCCCTAACCCTAATCTAACCCCTAATCTAACCCTAGCCCCAACCTTAACCCCACTAATTTCGATGGATCCGTCGAATTATATACAATGAAATGGCTATTCAATGGAATGGAATTTCATTGCATATAATTCAATGGTATGGCTGTCGATGCTTTGGTTGTCAATGGATTGACCAGATAGCGTTTATAAATAATCAAAACAGAAGAAAGATCCCTATTTGGGGAACTCACGTCCCCTGCACACTGTGATTGGCTCAATTAATAAGCACCATTTTTTTAGGAGGTTTTTGACCCCAATATAGAGTTGTTTATGAGTGATCCCATCCATAAGGAGTCGTTATTCTAATGTTCAAACAGTTGTTGTTCCAATTTGTTTTTTTTTAAATGCTTTGTTTTAAATTCAAGTTCCTTAATGTCCAACGTGTTTCGAGAATATGCGTCTCTGTTTAGGGGCTCTTGTTTCTATAAGTAATATATTCAAAAAACATAATCAGTACTTCTTCTTATTCTATACAGGTTACAAGTAATTTGTACAATCACTTTTAATTACAGTGTAATATCACTAATTAATCACTAAATCCAGGCTTTGAGCCTAAGCTTTCATATTGCTCGGTTAACAGGTTTTTTATTTTTACTTCAAGCTACACACATCCTTAAATGGCATCTTTAGTTATGCAACACCATGCAATGTTTCCTGCACAATGGCCCATCAGGATCTAAATTAATACTTTGTGTGTGGGTGCCATCATTTGTATTTTTTGTAAGGTGAAGGGAGGGTAGTTTAAAGGCATAATGTATGATGGACCTGGAAGCAATGTCAAAGAAAAGGGGTGCTCTTAACCATATAACTCAGGATATGGGTGGGGGTCGGGATGAGGTAGGACAGTTCAACGTTCTCCCTTTTGAATCATTTACCATGGTTAGAAGGGACGACCTCACTATTGCTTATTTACATTGTTCAAAAACATGCAGTTTTATCCCTGCAGTGGATGAGATTCTCACATTATAGCTTGTAGCACACCATTTGGTATGCGTGTACAATGTTTAAATCTTTGCCGGACAACCAGAAACCAAAGTGACAAACAAGACTGGTTTCGCATCTCACAGCTGACATGGGTGAGTTAGAGATGCCTGTAATTTTTCCACTGGGTTAATGCCAATGCGATAGTCTTCTGCTAATCTCCTGCTTTTAGTCATTTTTAATCCAGGCCTACGTCTTACTGTTATGAATGTTTTGCAAATAGGCAAGATACTGCATACCTTTAATGAGCGGGGACTTCACTCACAGTTCAACTACCTAAAAGTAGGCATTCTCAAGAGAGAGCATACTTATAATTAAAAGAGACATTAGACCCAGCTCAGCTTCAAATAATATATAGTGTTAGAAAGGGTTGACCTGAAGAAACACCACTCACAGCTAAGGGCCCGATTCAAGGAATTATTTGCACGTAAAATAGGGTACCCACACACGCAACTGCATGCAAATCCGCCTTCATCGATTAATGGAATGAAATGCGTGGTACTTTTCCTGGACTTGTGTGGAGCTTAATAGAGGGCTATGGGATACCTTTTAAATGCCATTCTGGAGAAGCACTCCAAGAATGTCTGGGGTCTCATAGGAACGGGAAGTGTTGATGCTCAGTAGCAGATTCATTGTAACATTCCTGAGTCAGTCCGGCACTCACACTTCTCAACATTGCACATGGGTTCCAGAGTTGCTAATGATATAAGCTCCCCAGTGAGGAGCAATATGTTTCACAGTTTTACACTGAGTGAAGTAAGTATTAAAAATCTGTTAAAGCACCCATCCCAGATAAGGTGCCGGCAGACCTTTAGAGATCTGAGCCCACGATCTGAGTTCCTTATCTTACTAAACTTTTTAATGCTGCCTTGCTAGCAAATTCCGTCCCCCAGTCTTGGACTCAGGCTGAGATTGTTCCGTTGTATAAAAAGGGTGGTAGTGAGTTTCCAGGGAATTACTGCCCAATTTCTTTGCTGGACGCTGGGGAGAAGATTTTTTCTACGGCATTATTGGTGCACTTGGATTCTTGGATCGGTGATATGAATATCATTCGCCACCTACAGGCTGGTTTCTGGGTTCATGTTACCATCATCAACTAATCATGAACCAATGTTTAAGATTGGGCCTGTTGTGTGAAAAATATGTTACATTAAGAAAGATGAGACTATGGGGGTCATTACGAGTGCGGCGGTAAGGGTTTAACGGCACCGGTAAGGATGCCGGTGCCGTTAACCCCTTACCGCTGCATTCCGAGGTCCCTTAGCGGGTCCCACTAAGGCCGGCTGGTAAAACCAGCCGTCCTTAGCGGGAGCCGCTAAGGGACCAGCGAGCGAATAACGGGCCTGTAATGTACGGGCCCGTAGTTTACGGGCCCGTTATTAGCTCCTTCCCCATTCCCATTGAGCCCTGTGGGGGCTCGAATAGGAATGGGGAATGGTTTTCAGAATGGGGACTTACTGGGTCCTCCAAGGTTGGAATGACCCGGTAAGTCCCATTCCGGACCTGGACACAAGTTTGGAGGCAGCCATGGTGCTAATAGCGCCATGGCTCCCTCCAAACTCGTAATGACCCCCTATATGTCGATCTAAAAATCAGCTTTCGACACGGTCCCCATGTCGAAGTTATGGAAGACCCTAACAGATATGAGTATTCAGACAGCCCTCCTCGGGCTATAGAAATTTATATACTGGGAATGAGGCCATCGTAAGATGAAGTATAGACGGCAGGGTCACTAAGAATGGTCACATTCAAATGGGAGTGCGCCAAGGTTCCGTGTTAGCTCCAAAACCTTTTTGTCTTTTTATTAATGGTATTATTTCTAAATTAAAGCACTTGTCTTGTGATGTGCCAGTTTTATGTGGGGAAAAGTGCCCAATTTTAACATTTGCAGATGATGCAATACTTTTATCATTAACCCCATCAGGATTCAAAAAACAACTGCTTGTGTTTTAACAGTACAGTGATGCTAATGGGTTGTCTGTGTGATAGTCTTCTGGAATAGGGGAATGGAAGGGAATAATACATTACATTTGATACTCAATGGAGAAAATGTCGAGCAAGTCAATGGGCCTCATTATGAGTATGCCGGTCCGGTAACAACGGTGCCAGTAAGCTACCGGCACCGTTGTTACCGGACTGGCATACACGAGTTCTGCGACCGCATGCAGTCCTTGACGGATGCACCGGCACTGCTGCACACAGTGCCGGTCCATCCGTCCTCCCCATTCTCGTTCGAGTCCTATGGGACTCGAACGGGAATGGAGAGTCATTTTTCCCAGCACCTGGCTATGGGGAATTACCCGGACCACCAGTGCAGTAATGCCCCGGGAATTCCCCATTGCCAGGCGCCAAAAAAAAAAACGACCCTGGCGGCAGCCGTGCTGTATTTACCGGCACGGCTACCGCCAGGGTCGTAATTACCCTCAACCGCTACACTACCCTCAACCGCTACACCAGTGCCATTGAAATGTTTGCTCGAGACTATGGCAATGGGGCAGTGAGGGTATCCTTGGAGGCCTATTCGGCCCTGGCTAGACAAGCTTTGCTCTATGGGGCAGAGCTATGGATAGGAACTAACAGCGACCAACTAACTATTAGTGAAAATAAATTTGTTACCAATGTATTGGGGCTGTCTAAGAATTCACCTACTATTTCTGTATTCCCGGAGGTTGACCTCTGGAGGATTGGGCCCATTTCTAAGTCTAAACCTCTTCTCCGGAGATTGGCCGTGGAAGATATTTTATCTCAGGAGGGTGGCCATTCTTTGCCCTCGATGAAGTACTTCACTAGAACACCATGAGTGTTGGTTTGAACCACAGCTTATTAATTGGAGTTGCAAACATCTAATTAAAAAAGATCTCTTGTATGATGGAGCATGTGGACTCCTTACCGATATTGCAAGCAGCGAGAGTGGAAGGAAATATTGGGAGCTGAAACAGAAATTTGGTTACGAAAATGATCTTGATGTAGTAACCCCTACGCTCTTAAGGGCATTGTATCTCAAGCTTCACCTGGGTCATACTACCACTTGCTGAAACAACATTATACCAGTTGAACTGCAAAGATTCGTATAAAAGCTTCTTGTGTGAGAATGCAACCAAGAGTAAAATGCATGTTTTGCTGTTCTGCCCTCTCTACCAGGGAATTCGGCAAAAGTACCTGCAGCCATTATTCTGATGTAGAGCTGTAAGACCTATCAGCCAAGCGCTGGCATTGTGTGTAAACTCGAATGATTACCTGGCTGTACACTCAGTTGTAAACTACTTGACCACGGCTTGGAGGGTAAGATCACGTTGCATGGTTTGATCATTTTTCCTGTATAAACATGGGGATGAAGTTGGACTAACTTTGTTGAAGACTTGTTCATGTACATTCATGATTTTGTTATTTTATCAGTGTGGCATTTTTTCGTTCGGCACATCTCTATTAATAGCAACATGCACTTTTCTAGTTTGCTATTTTAGTATTTTCGATGGATTCTTATCTATGTCTTGTTCTTGCCATTTGTGTGTTTTTGTGAATTTTTATTCTGTGGACAATGAGAGATTTTAACGTAATGGTATTAATGTTTGGATATGTGTCTAATAATGATTTTTCTGATTATGAATTGTTTGTGATAGTACTTTTATGATCTCTAACCGAAATAAAGTTAATTGAATGGAATGTAGGTTTACCACTTCTGACATGGCCCAGCGACGGGTGCTGACATCATGATAGCAAGTAAGAGTGGTAAACATTCTGCAATACACACCCCCTGCTTTCAAAATGATACCATGCAGTGGGAGTAAGATGACATCACTGTTGCCTGTTAGTGAAGTAGACACATACCGCTCTGTGTCCAGAAGGCTACTTCCTAACTGTGCTTGGTGGAATAAACATCTGTAAGGGGGTCAGTCAGTGACTGCTGAATGGGAATCTTCCCTTAGCAAAACTCGAAAAAGTAAAAAAAACGCTTACAGGAGAGGGACTAGATTCAAACACTGGAGGAGGCCAGCTCTTCTAAGCTGACTTCCGACTTCCCAGTGAATACTATAAAAATCAACGCAACAAGATCTTACCTGGTAAAATGCCCGGACAAGAAACTTCGGGAAGATTTTCTGCACATTTGCCTAAACATCTTACACACGAACGAAATCCGGGCAAGAAGGAAACAATCCAACACAAACACGTGCCACCACTGCCCTGAACCTGAAGTGATTGAAACAGTAATACATCTCCTGCTTAAGCGTCCAGGGCTGATCCCCACTCGCACCCGACATCTAGGCCACTTTCTCAGCAATCTCTCGTACTACAACGAAGAGGAATGGTGGAGTCTGTTAATGAGTGGGGAGAAGATGACCTGGATAATAGCCGTAGTAGGCTTCTTCGAAAACCTCAGACTAATCAGCAAAAGTCTGACTCCATCAACGTAGAGACAGAGGCAAAGCTAAAGAATTAAAGAACTATAAAGGAAAAAAAGAAAATAAGGGGAAGCTCTCCATCTCATGGGGTAAGACTTGTAAAAATAGTTTTAATTTCAATTGAACCATGTATAAAAAAAAATCATGTTTAGCTCACATTTACAATAACACATCCTCATTTATTATATATATATATATATATGGTATACAACACAGAAAAATAACAACCATGTACTTTAGCCGAAGCATGCTACAAGCATTGTCACTTGCCATGCCAAACATAAATATCCCGATTCTTAGCACTCCTTCTTTCTTTTTTGTTAACATTATTGCGGCCACAGGCAGCATGAGCACCACCGCATGTACCAAAATAAAAAATGGATCCTGATAACAATCATTGGGATTTCCATGGGTCTGTATATAAAGACATAAAGCAAACAATAAAAACGACAAGTTGATACAAGCTACAAATCTGGTATGGAAAATATCTGGCAATATTTAAAAATGTAAAGTTTTCCTCCTGGTCTTTCACCGACTATGATAGCATGAAATGTAAATTCACACCTAGCGAAGGGTGCTCAGCCAATCAGGTGGCTGGAACAGCGGGCGAGAACATACTGTGTAGCGCAAGCTGTTTCCAGCGACCCGAGACCCTTTCCCGGGTGGTGCCATCTTGATTGTGGGGAGACACATGGAGCCACTCCCTGTTTCCTCCCCAAACCCCCACCCGCTCCCTGACCCCCAAAACAAAACATACCTTTCCCCACCCCATCCCTTCCTCCCCACTTATCTGCTTCACCAGAGCTTTTTGCTCTGGTCTCGGCGCTCCTCCCATAAGTGGCTGCTGCCATAGAAATGGGTGACTGCTGTCATCTTGTTTTTATTTTTTTGATGGGAGATTGGGCTCCCGTCTCCTTTTCAGCATTCTCAACCCGGATCAACCTTGAGGTCAGAGTGGCTGTCACTCCATTGTCAGGGGGTGGACATGACTGGTAACGAGCCACAGCCCTCGCTGATGTCCTCGCTTCTCTTGGGCTTGGCCTGGTGGACCGTTAACAGCACGTCTGTCCCCAGATGCAGGTACGAGTGCCATAATCTCTGTTGCAAATTGGCCTTACTGTGGATGAAATACTTTGTACTTCTGTGGCATGAAGAATTTAAAAATACCGAATGTTATAAGACTTTTTATGCATCATTTGCATTTAGCTACAGGTTAGCAGCAATCCTTACTGACAATGGGTTATATTCTAGGAAGCGAAGATTGTTAATGATCCTGCAGGGAGGTGTGTAATAGCAACGACGTGCTTAATAATACATCTCCATGTCTCCTTAACTACTGTGTCTGCATGCAAATGGCCCCTTAGCAGAAGAACAAATTGCTTGCAATGTTGTGACCGATGTTATAAAGGTTTGGTAAGGAAATGTGACAACAATTGTACTTGTCACTGGGCAGATCCGATTCTCAGAAACAATTGCGATCCAAAAGGACAAAATATTTAAGCATTTTTCTGTCTCCGCATTTGATGATTAATACTGTAAATTCAGCCTACATGTGAAAGCACTGGTACGCTCAATTCTTATCATGGATGCAAAAAAACTGGATTGGAATTAGACCAAGGGCAACATTAACAGTGTAATATTACAATGATAATAAACATTGATAAAGTCAATAGTTTGGGATGTTGCATGGGTATTGTGTATCTGTTTGGCAGGTGTTCCTCATTTGCCAGCTATTGCCATTGTAGGCCCAAATACTAACATCATTTACTCTTGTACTGAAATCTATTGCAGTCAAAGACCTACTAGCCATATGCCCCCAGCGTTGCATGGGTCTGTACCTGACATGCACATGGGGGTCTGCTATAGCCGTGTGTATGTTATATTGTGTACTTACTATTTTTCAAAAATCGCTAAATTGGCAATCACCCGCAATCGCCTATACTGATGACACAGGGATGGACCCTGCTCCACCCCTGTGCAGGGCGAATGGGTGGGGCTGGTCAGATTTCAGTGTCGTGACCAAACAAGGGGGCAAGACCAATTAAGTTCACCTGGTATTGGCCTTACTCAATATATATTTTAACACAAAAGAACAGGCAAAAACACATCTGTATTGTTTTTAGTTGCAGCCAATATTAATCCAGATACAAGGTCAGATTAAGAACCCCCAGTGGTAACGACAACATGTATTTCATAGAGACAAGGCTGTGAGGAAGGACAGAAAGGATAGAGTGAAATTCTAACTATCCCTACCTAATTCCTTACCTAAACTAGTTTATGGTGGTGTAATGCCTATCTAACAGAGATAGGATAAGCGATAGACTAGCAACTTCTATTGGTTGTAATACCTTCAGCCTTGTTGGTCCTGCACCACTCTCTTCCACTGTATGTGTGTGTTTGGAATAGAAAAATATAGTAAAAAAGTACACCAGGGAAACTACATGTAAGACATCAATTAGGATAATGTCTACTTTAATAACCCATACATTGTCTTACTGACCCTGGGGAACTAGGGTTAAAAAGACACAAAAAGGAAAAGAAAAGAGAACAAAATTATGTGTTCATAAGACAAGAAGACATTACAATCACCACTCTCCGTCTGTGGATATAGTAAACTGGCGGTGAGTGGAGGTAGGTAAAAAGGTTTGCTCAGACTACAGGAATAGGCCAAACTTATGCCTTTTGAGTTGTAAGTGATTTCAATCCGGCACTCCAACTAAGTCAATGCCTAGTATGGGATGCCCAATGGAAACCCTTATTTATATATTTTTATGTCAAAGTTCGTTTAATTCTGGATGATGTACCCTTATATAACGCCCCTCTCTTTGAATTCCCCCGGTCTCACTGAACAAAGAAATAGGTTTGTTTTGCAAATTAAAAGATTTATTAGAAGAATTTAACAAAATAAATATATCACACTATTATGAATATGAATAATATCTGAATATCACTCTTATGAATATGAACAATTATCAGCAATGGGTAATATTACAATATCAACAATCTCTTTAATCAATTAGGAGTAGGAATAGGAAGAATAGTGTAGCAGAGAATAACTTTGTGTGGTTTCAAGAAATGGAATGATAGGAAAGAATGCAACACAGAAATAAACCTGATATTAATTTAACCAAGACAATGTAATCACTCTTTCCCCCTGTTGTTACTCACTCCCCCCAATATGCAATATGAAGAGATGGAATGAGGGCACACAGGTATCAGGAATACAATCAACAATGCAGTTCAATCTCAATTCCCCCAGCAAGCTTAGAGAGAACAGGAATGCTTTTAAAAACAGGTCAAAATGCTTTTGAATGTGATTTGCAATGAATGGGAAAAATGCTAAAATTGATTTTAATTCGCTAAATGGGATCCAGAACTAGGGAGAGTGGCTTTGGATTGGTTCAGGTCAACACTAGCAATGATTATAGAAGGATTAGTAGATGGAAAACGAAATACAGAAGTTGAAAGCAAGAAATAGCGTTTTTTCTATGGAATGAAATTGAGGCAAATGCAAAATCACGGCAACTTTTCCACGTGCAGGAAACACAATTGCGGAAAAACGGTATTGGAATGACTTGTGTTTGTTTGAAAGCTGAGGATGTTAGCTTCAAAATGACAGGTCGTATGGTTCAGAAGTTACAGAGGTTTTAGTAGAAGTAGATTTTTCTCAAAAAGTCAAGATTTCAAAATGAAAGATGCGCTGTTGAAGATTTGGAACAAAGATTTCTTAACACTAAAGAGTTTATGGAGCTGCAAACTACACAACAGCCCAGCCACCTATCCAGAGGCGCCTCCGGATGGTTTCTGTCTGCACGAGACGATTGCCTTTCTCCAGAAAATATATATTAGCGCCAAGATGATTATCACTACAATTATCAAGGATTATGTGGAGGAGAGAAGAATTTAGAATAGACAAAAGAGATTCAATAATGCAGTTATGGATAGTTTGGAATGGTTGGATTGGGTTACTTAAGACTAAGAGGTTGGTTATGGACAGTTCTACACTAAATACTTACAACTATGGCTTTGAAATGGAATGGGCCCGTCAAAGATCTGGTCAAAGGTTTGGACTTCACTCGCCACTGGACAGGATCAGGGCACCTGGATTCTGCTCTCAGCAAGGCACTCTGGTCTGCGTGGCCTCTTGGACTGGATCTGAAGGGTTCTGGGTTAGAGCTCTGCTCTGCGGGTCTGGATCTTGGTTCTAGCACGGGGTTCTTAGCTAGAACAGCAAAACAGCTCAGCCAGGCCGTTGTATTTTGTGGTGCCCCTTGGAAGTTTAAGGGGTTAAAATCAGGTTGCTTAAGATTCTGAAGGCCAGCTGAGAGGAGTTCAGCTTTTGGGTTGGGCCTTTCTGCTTCAAAGTTCTAGGGTCTGGATTCTGGGTCTGGTTCTAGAGTCTGGAGTCTGGATCTTCCTGGAGGGTGCTTCGCCAAGAAATCAGTTGATGAGTGGAAAGTGTGTGTGTTGTCTGTCCACAGCAGTCCCTATTTATCCATTTCCAAAGTGGATGGGGAGGCTGATTATCTATGCCCAACCCTCCAAGGATCTGATAGGTCAGAGAATTTCCCCTCTCCTGATTTGAGACAGGAGCAGTGTCTCATATGTGTCAGAGTGACACTGTGTTTATGGTCCAAAGGAAATCCCTCCCCTTTGCTTTTACTTAGAAATCTATTTCCCCAAAAAACATATTTCCAAGATGCACAACTTGTTAATAATAAATAATTACATGACAGATTGCTTAAGGTACATTGCTGTCCAACTCTCATCTTCCTGCAAGCTTTAGTTCAAAATGACAACTTTTTCGCACTTTTGGTGGGTTTCTCAATGTTAGTTCTGCACCAATTTTTATACATGCATACACATCCCATCTGGGCATATTCCTGTGATTTTTCATGTTCCTAACATAAACACAATGGCTACAATATGAATAATTTCTGGTATTCAGTCTCAGAACATCGCACAGATTCCAAATTAGTTTTAAACTGTGAGCACATTTTTCATTTTAACAACCTATAAGTTTCATATTTTTGTCAGTTCAGTACAATTTGCTATAAGCATTTTCAGTCTGGCCCGCCTCCAAAGCTGGGCTGAGTCAGAGGGTCACATGACTTGCCTTCCTGCCAGAGCAGTTGTTGTCAGTCACACCCAAATTAGCATTTTCTATTCAGTTCAAGGAACCCATTGTTTCTTGCTCAGGGCAGCAGAGGAAATCTCCTCCCCTTCTGATTAACATGCCAATGTGAAATCCTCTCCTTTTGGTGGGAATGAACAAGGTGGGAGGTTCTCAGGGAAAGAAAGCCTCTTGGAAGTTTTAGCTGAATTAGGTTACCTTATGGTCAATTGTAACATAGTTCCTTGTGAAAAATTACATTTATAAATTTAAAATCAGCAAACATACCTTTAATTCCAGTCTTTCTCAACATGAAATGAATGTGATAGCACTCCATATGGCATTTTGATGGAAAGCCCTTCTTTGGCATATTTAGCTTTTGACACAAGTTTCTCCTGTCAGATTTAGAGATCGCCAGCGTCTGGCGGAGGCGAGTAACGGTACTGCACCCATTTTGACAGATTTCTTTCCACCAAGTATCTTTAAAAGTGGATTTTGTTCTGATGACATATGATTCTTGCTGACATTGTAATTGTATGCGTTCTTGAAGTAGCATGATGTGGAACACCCAACAAGGAGGTTGGATCTTTTGGGTGGTTTGTGAGCCATGATTTTTTCCAAATTTGACAACCAAGAAAACGGATTTCCAAACAGCTCTGTGTTTCTTTTGGCAATCAGCATTGCTTTTTCAAGTGGTTTCAGGCTACTTTGTGGGTAGCCCAATGGTGGGTTTTCGCAGTGGTCTCCTGTGTTCACTGAGATAGGCAAAAGTGGATGGCAGCCTGAGGTTTCTTCTGCCAGCAATGGACAGTAATGTTGCAGGGCCTGGACCAGTGGGTTGAAACATCCCACAGAGTGTAGCAAACACCATCGACCGGTTTCAGTGGCATAAACTTAGATCGAGCCACTTTCATCAGGACAGTCTTCAGTCTCTCCGAACTGATGTCGTCAAACAAGTACAGACCAGATTGGAGAAACAAGATCGGGCAGGTAGATTAATACTTTACAACCTCGCCATAGGTTCCATTGGACTGGATCAGTCTGGGAGGGAACCTATGGGCAAAAGAAATATATGCACCATGGTCACTTCAAGGCTGCTATCTTCCAATAGCTTGGTTTATGAATCGACACATTACTTCATGTAATTCATATGTACAACAACTACTGAAAGATTATACCACATTTAGCTAAATTACCAGTTTGGTAACTGGTTGTTTATTTCCTTTTGGGCCAAACTCGTGCCCCATTCATTCTTGCTAAATTAGCACTGTCTTATCACGTCTCACCGAATTTGGGTGTGGCGTGCGGCAACCCAATTTGGATAAAAAAGCCCAGTTCAAAAATAAGGAGTCAAGGGGAGGGGTTAAACTCACCTTGTATAGTGTATCCCTGTGTGGTCTGGTAGTTGGATATGCTCTCCATAGTTTAGGGGTATACTAGTATCCAGTCCACACACTCTTCATCTGTAACAAGTATACGTGGTATTGTATTTTAGAACCTCATGGTAGTTATTAGCATGCCTTGTATTGTGAGCCGCTCTGGCGTGGACTGGGTGTGTAACCCATCCATCCACGATGGAGAAAACTCATATAGTTAAGCCTCCAGAGTCTTATATATCATGAGCCAATTTTGAATTCAGTTCGAGCACTTACTTGTGTGTTGTTTCCACAGTGCCATTCTCCATTTGCGATTACGGCTGGCAGAGAAACGCATTACTCGCAGTTTGTTTTCCAGAGTCATATAACGGGCTCTATATCCATATCACGTGATTCGAGATCACGTGTCATATGGGCGTGTGTATACGTGTAAGGACCTCATCCGAAAGTCAGGCTGGATTTGCTTCAAGTACCATGGGTTCGCCCTGGTCAGAGTCAGGCAAGGAACAGTACTTCTCCAACTGTGTTTCAAAACAATCAAAATATTGTTTTCTATTTTTATTCTTCAACTCTAAACTAAAAGAGTTGCTCCAGGATTTGTGCCTACTATAGAATAGAAAGTGTCACTTGTTTCCTTTCGAGGTACATTGAGGCTTCCGTATCACGTGATCGAGTTTGCGTGTCATGCGGGCATGTCTAAATGCATGCAGGCTTCATCCAGAAGACAGGCTAGATTTTCCCAGACTGGCATGCCAACCTCGGGCTGAAGTTTCAGCCTACCAACTGTTTTGGGACTGGTGCCAACAATCGCAAAATCGTCAATCTCCCAAAATCGCCTATACTGATAGCACAGGACCGGACCCTGCCCAGTGCAGAGGAAAAGGGTGGGGCTGGTCAGATTTCAGTGTTGCCTGTACACCCCAGACTGGCATGCCGAACTCGGGGTGAAGTTTCAGCCTACCAACTGTTTTGGGACTGGTGCCAACAATCGCAAAATCGTCAATCTCCCGAAATCGCCTATACTGATAGCACAGGACCGGACCCCTCCCTGTGCAGGGCGAATGGGTGGGGTTGGTCACATTTCAATATCTGCACTACACCCTAGACTGGTATGCTGACCTTGGGCCAAAGTTTCAGCCCACCAACTGTTATGGGGCTGGAGCCAAACCCGAACATACAAACACACTTTCACAAATATATATATATTTGGTTATTTGTTTTTAGTTCCATTAGAACTCTTACAAAATATAAAATCACAATTCAAATGTATATATAAAACAAATTACAAATTGCAAGTTACAAAATCACAAAATCCTCAGGGAAATCATAAACTATGCAAATCAGGAAGCATACACTCAATATATATGTAGATTATTCCCATCAAAAGAAGAGGCACTTTGGCCATTGATAGTTTACAATATCCATCAAGTACTGAGGAATGCAAATCATTTGCTAGGTATTGCGAGCCTAGGTTTACATATTAAAGCATGCCTTCACCACTGCTGTCACTTTCATGCTTTACATTATATTGGCGCACACTAATCTCCCGCTGCTTCATAGAGCATTGCATGTCCTATGTATACTTTCAAAATACACCACTTTGCATGCAGAAGGAAACATATGGCATGTTATGTTTGGAATCAGTTCATAATCCAGTCAATCTCTTTACCCCCCCCCCCCACATGTACACAAATACAAGCCAATGCCACAGTAGAAACGACCACTACTGTTGCAATAAGTGAAATGTATTTAAACAAGTTCCCCTGAAACATACCTTTGTATTGCTACTAACATGCCCATGCAATCGTGATTAAGAGGCAAGATGGAAGGGTGTTAGGAGTGGGGCTGCCAGGGGAGACGGAAAGGGGTGGTAGGAGGAGAGGCAGCCATCAGAAGATTATCAAAGGTGGATGTTTCAAATGTAAGGTGGAGCAGATGAGTATTGCAGCCTCTGCTGAAGTAACTGTATTTCACTCTGCGTCTGGGTTGGGCTGGTAAAGAGTTCCAGAGGATGCGAGCTTGGATCACAAAACAGGGGCTATTTTGAGAATTTGGCATTCGATAAAACTCAGAGCCTGATTATACCAGAGATCTTGACCCTCAGTAATAACTGATGCATTTTCCCAGGTAGGTTTTTCCTTGGTCTGGAGCAGCTGTGTGGGCTAGGCGGAGAATGTTCAGTTTTATTCTGGAAGAAAGGAGCATCCCGAGAAAGTCAAGTAGCTATAATGAACAGTGGTCATGAGCCTTGAAGGTACCAACCCACCTTGCAGGTTTGCTCTAGCAGGCGAAGAGGTAGATGACAAAGGTGACCTTGGAAAGAATGAGGGCTCTAAGCTGTGAAGCCCTGTGTGAGTAATAGATATATGGTCTGATGTCACAAGACAATTTCAGTTTGAAATTTCCGGTGTTGACAAGAGGCTTGCTATGGGTATCCAATCTGAGTATGTTGTCAAAGAGGAAGACTAGGTTACCTAAAGAATTAGATGGACAGGGAAGGGGCACTAGTTTGAAAGGCTAAGAGAAGGAGACGGGTGAGAGATGTGGAGGACCACGAGGAAGACATGGGTGACATCAGTATACTTAAGGAATTCCAGGCTGCAGAAAGTGATGGTCTCCGATAGAGGCCTCATGTAAGGTTTAAGGCAGCAGTAGGGACAGAGAAGAGGTCGAGTTCCATTTTCCAAACATACAGTTAGAAAGGGTACACATGAGTTTTAGCTGGTATTCGGAAATGACACATTTTCAACACATTTGAAAATACATATTGGCCAGTAGTGGACAGTTTTTGAAGTCAACTTGAACTAGAGAGGGACCATTAGGAAAGTTAGCATGCACCAAACTCGATAGAACTCTGATAGAAATGTGAATGTTGGCATGCAACACACTTAGATGGAATTCTTAACTTTGGCATGCCTTGCATCTAGATGGGATTCTGAATGTTAGTATTCGCCAAACTTATATCAAACTGTAAATGTCAGTATGTGCCGCACTTAGAATTGAGAACATTAGCCTGCGCCCAATCTAGATAGGACTGTAAATGCTAGCATGGGTCACACTCGGAATTGAGAACATTAGCCTGCGTCGTATCTAGATAGGACTGTAAATGCTAGCATGTGCACACTTAGATTTGAGAACATTAGCCTGCGCCGTATCTAGATAGGACGTTAGATAGGACTGTAAATGTTAGCATGTGCCACACTTAGAATTGAAAACATTAACCTGCGCCGTATCTGGATGGAATTGTGAATGTTAGCATGTGCTACACCTAGATGAAATTGTCACACCTGCGGTCCGGTCCGCATTGCATCACATGCGTTACCCCCGACTGAAGGAGCGAAGATTGCAGAGAACGGCTCCATTCTGGCACCGCTGGAGGTTGCTAGGGAAACGGAGGCTGTTCTCGATGGTCACATTACTGATCAGCTGAACACAACGCTGCCAGCCGGTAGCTCGACACGCTTGCTCAATTCACGTCCGCGGTTCAATAAAGGAGTCCGTAATGCCGGAGGTAGTGCTTCTGATTAGCATTACTTTTTCCTAGTACTTACTGCCATAATCTGTGAAATCGACCTTGGCTATCCGAACAAGACCATTCTCTTGTCTCACCCTTGGTATTTGGTTTGACACTCTGGTTGCCGACCTGGACCATCTTAGACCCAGCGCTCAGCATTCTTCCTGGAGCTTCTTGTTACATGCCCCTGGTCTGAGCTATCCACACCCAGTGGGATACGATCATTGAACTACGTCTACCTCCCGCGCCCGCAGGATACTATCTTTCTACAAGACCCGAGAGACGAATGCTGCTATTGCGGTTTCCACCTCCTGCATCTCTTGTGAACATTGATACGACCGAATCCTCCAGCTGCAGGCCCTCAGCATCTGGTAAGGCCGAGTCTTCATTATTTCCAACTGGGGTTGTTCCCCCCACCAAAATCCTCTGTACAAATCACACTACTTATCACATCAGAAACTATATTGAGAATAATTTGTGCTATACCAATGAACATCCTTACGCAGAAATTGCTCACCTTTAACATTACCGGATATTATTTGGGAATCACCTGTGCAATTCAACAAATGCTCTGCTGTCTACATTGGCACCATCCCAAACCTTGTAGCGGCACTCGTTCTGTCCGGGGAGTTCCCTGTACTAACCTTCCCTTTTCTTATTTTGTCCTATTGTTGTTTCCATACTTAGGGGATTCATTAAACTACAGAGGGTAAGAGTTTTGTTCTTCTCCTAAATAATTCCCTGCAGGTTCATCACCCTTGCCCTAGCTAATATTCACCATTCCATTCTCCTGTAGGTTCAACTAGTCTATCACCACCAGTATTACAGGTTGTTGTCTCGTTAGTATAACTGTGTTCAATATTGCCTTTTGTCCACTCCGTGTTAACCATCTGCCCTTTACTTTACAGCTTGGTGTAGCGGTGTGGGTGTCCTTGCTCTTTTGGGTGATTTACCGTCTTAGTTGTTTTCATGTAGACACAGCAGGAAGGTCCATTGCCAAAAAGAATTCCCTCAGTGAGAGGGAGTCTGGTCTCGTTAAATCCCCAGTGTTTTTTTTTTCCAGCAGTGGCCGAAGTTCTGGACTCATTGAACAGCTCTCGTGTGGTTCTTAGCCAATGCCCTGGCCTGTCTGCACGGTGGTGAGTTAACAGAATCAGAAGCCTGAAGTTAAAAAAACGCTGATGGACCCCACAGCGTCATTGGCACAGCTTACACAGATGGTCACTGATCTCAGGTCAGACATGATCTGTGGACAATAGTCCCTTCAGCAATGAACCGATGCCCTTCAGGAAATAGTGACCTCATTGGAACAACAGGTCACATGGGCAGCTAATGCGTCTGCCTCAGGTTCTGGTTTCCCGTCTCCCGGGCAAGATCCAGCTCCGATAATGGTCTCCACTCAGTTCCCTTTGGCTCCACCTGAACGGTTTACGAGTGATCCAAAGCAGTATTGCACGTTTGTTAACCAGTGCAAGCTGCATTTTTTGTGTCACCTCACATCATTCCCCTCTTCAACTACCAAGGCGGCTTTTGTATTATCCCATTTGGGGGGTACTGCAGCCGCCTGGGCCAACCCCATTTTAGAGTCCAACAGTCATGCACTATATGATTGCGACGCCCTTCTTTCTGCCATGAGCTGAGTCTTCGATACTCAGTATACTACCCAGGCCTCTGATCTCGAGCTCCTCATACTTAGACTGATTGGCCTGAGGACAAGAAATCAGCGGTATTCTATCAAGGTCTTTCGGAGGAGCTGAAAGACACATTATCTACACTCCCTGTAGTGTCTACAGACTTTAGTGAGCTTTTGGACTTGGTGCTCCAAATCGATGCCTGCAGGCCAAAAAGGAAGGACGAGAAGCGTCCCGCCCATCCTCCTATGGTTGCAGACACTTCCTCTGTGTCTTCCCCAGCACCTGAACCTATGAAGATCAGAACCATTAGGGGGCCCCTTAGCCCGGCCCAACGTGAATACGGCAGAAAAAATAACCTCTGCATGTATTGTGGGTCCTCAGACCACTTGTTACCCGATTGCAACAAGAAACCCAAAAAGAAGGTGGGAAACGCCAAATCCCGACAATAGAAAGAGTCCTTTTGTTGGGAAAACCTGTTTTGGACTCTATTGTAGCCAGCCCACCTTCCCTATTCCATCTTCCGGTCACCTTTTCAGCAGTGCCTGGGGTGTCCTTTCCTGCATTGGCTATTATCAACTCTGGAGCCACAGGAAACTACGTTGACCAGGAGTTTGCCTCATCCTATGGTATTGCCCTTGTCACCAAACCTCAATCCGAGATGGTCAGCGCAGTAGATGGCTCTGCTCTGATATCGGGTCTGGTAACTCAGCACACTGTACCCCCCCAAATGTGCACTACTGAAGGGCACACTGAGGAAATCTCCTTTGATGTCATCAAGGCTAGGCTCATTTTGAGAATTTCATGGCTATAGCTCCATAATCATATGATCGATTGGGCTCTGGGTACTATTCAGTTCCCATCTCCATTCTCTAACTGTCAGTGTCTAGCTACCCACAGCATATCAATGGTTACTCCTGCCCATGCTTTAGCCACCATGACAACTTCTACAGGGGCCATATCCACGGAACCTACTGCATCAATACCTCTGGAGTATTCCTCCTTCTCCGATGGTTTCGACAGGAAGATGGCAGAGACTCTACCTCCACATCGAGCCTACGATTGCCCTATAGATTTGATCCCAGTAGCTAACATACCATCGGCAGGGTATATTAGTTATCCCTCAAGGAGGATGCTGTACCCAAAGAATATCTAGACAAAGCCTTGTCCATGGGTTTCATTCAACATTCCACATTACCTGCTGCCTCACCCATTTTCTTTGTGCCCAAGAAGGAGGGTTATTTCCAGCCCTGCATTGATTTCCGAGTCCTCAATGCGGCGACAGTCAGAAATCAATACACCCTCCCGCTGATCTCAGTCTTGCTTGATCAATTAGGGCAATCCAAGATCTTTACCAAACTAGACCTCTGTGGACATATAATTTGGTGCGAATGAGGAGTGGGGATGAGTGGAAAACTGCATTTAAAACGCAGTTTGGTCTCTTCGAGTAATTGGTAATGCCGTTTGGCCTATATAATGCCCCAGTGACTTTTCAGGCATTCATGAATGACGTATTCTGTGATATCATGGACCAATACGTAGTCATATATCTGGATGATATTTTGATCTACTCATCCTCAAGGTATGAACACGTTCAACACGTCTCTACGGTCCTACAATGCCTCTGGGATAATCATGACTCCATAAATGCTGCTCACCCTGGGCCAACAATAGACAATCGAATCCCTAAAACGTTGTTCCTGGTCAGGGCTGGACTGCCCCACCGGGACACCGGGACATCCCCCGGTGGACCTCTGGGCATAGGACCTCTTTGGCAGGAGCGGAAGAATACAAACTTAGAGGAACAACGTTCACACGCATTGCACAATCCAGTCCCTGCCTGCAATCCTTCTGCGTGAACGCAACCAGTGTGTCTGCTGGGTGCCCCCAGCCCTGGTTGGCCTGGCAGGACGTAACAACGGGGTTCAAAGCAAAGCGGCTTTAACTCCCCCACCTTCTCGCCACAGAAGAATGATGTGTAGAAAGAAGTGAACCTCCGCAGTAAGTCACTTCATGCAGGCAGCCTAATGATGTTTACTTAGACATACCGCGCTGGCTGATGGAATAGCCGCAGCATTCCCTTCCCTTCCCTGGGCAGAAAGTTAAGGAGTGACGCGGCTGCCCCTCCCTCCACCTCTTCCTGCTTTAATTGCAACCTGTACTTGAACATTCCGGGCCTGGCTCTGACGCAGGCACTACGGGCATGAGAGGTTGGGGCACCCAAGAATCGTGCACAGGGCGCTGGTAGTATTTGCCTGGGTCATTTGCCTACAAAGAGGACAGTAGCTGTGTATGTGGGGGGATACAGGGTCTCGTGGCTTATATAGGAGACCTCCACCAGCCACTAAGCATTCATTCATACAGCTGTCTGTGTGCAAAGCGCTATAGAGGCAGTAGCCAAGCAATCTCGGGTTTGGACAATGTGTGTGACATTAAAAAACGAAAGAGCAGGTTTTGTATGTATGCTTGTCCTCTTTGATAACTAAGCATGCATGTATAAACAAACACATATTTCTGAACATGACTGAATGACTGAATACATCCAATGTGTCCCCTTTCCTCGATGTAGGCATATTTCTATGCTTACATTAATGTGTGGATCCATATATTTAATGTATGTTTTTTTTTAATGAACACTGGGGAAGTTATTCATGACAGAAATGACACACCTCGAAGTCTCTCCAGTCTAGAAGTGTGGTTCCTTTCCTGTAGCGAGGGGATGTAAGCAAGCGCATAGAACCAGTTAAAGAAGGGTGTTGTAAAAAGAGACCTAGACCGAGGCCAGTTGCCAAGGAACGGGCATGCACGAGGTGCACCGCAAGGTCCTAGTGCCTGAAGAAGCACAGAGTTTGCTTGTTTACATTTTGAACATACGTGTGACATTTTCCGGAGGGGTTGTTGGTGGTCATTTAGTGAGTGGTAGTGCATGGGTCGGAAAAACCCTTCATTGGATGACAGGGGGAACTTATTTCTGATTTTAAACAATTACCCTGATGGGCTGGCTTTAATGTCTTGGGGACGCAATCTGCTGAGGTAAAGAGTGGACGCGGGAGGGGACACAGGCGAAGATGGGTAGAGAGATTGTGGTGAGCGGGGAAGGCCGCGTGTGGTGAGAGATACACACACAGCATGGTACAGGGGTGAAGACCATGGGTCAATTTGTATAAGAGAGTTAGGAACCTAACGAGAGGCTATTATGTACAGAAGCCATCCAGGAGGGTGTCAATGTGTAGCAGTGGAGGAGGATTTCGCAAAGTTCTGGAATTCGTTTAGGGAAGAGAAGGAGGAGACAGATAGACCACAGTGCAGGCTTGAGCGGTAGCCCAGTCTGCTGAGCACCAGGGCAGGGATCAGGGCCTTGACAACATCGTGAATGAGGTGTTGGGGGGCATTTCCTTATCTTGGGTGAATCGCAGGGTGTTAAAGGGCCAAGGGTGCAGTGAGTAGGTCGGGGAGATGGGAGATGGGAGAGTGGCATTAGCATTAAAGACGGAGGGATGTGGAGATTACTTCATTCTTGGAGCAGATTAGCGTCAGGCAGCATCAAGCTACCCAGTGATGGATGATGTGTTTGTTATATGTTACCTGTTCCTATTATGCTGTTTGTTTATGATTCTACCCATATATGATTTCACCTGTATAGATGCATGCTTGCTACATGTTTCTATGCACCCCTACATAGTTTTTTGTGCATGCATGTTTTCGGGTATGAATACATATGTTTTAGAACATGTATTTAGGAATGTGCCATTGTACAGCTCCATACATCTGCATGTGTAATGCCTTCATGTGCTTCTATGCGTGTTTCTGTTTGCATGGTTCTGTATCTGCATTAAGATATGCTTCTACACATGTCTGTACGCATGTATAGGCATGTGTGTAGTTTTTCACACGCATTTAGGCCGGTCTCGGGCTCAAACCTTTATAAGTTTCAGACTGACCAATAGGGCAATAGGCCCATGACCAAACCAAAAACTCAAAATGTTGGAGTGGGAGTTTTTTTGGTCAAAGTGGGCCAGTTTGAGTTACTTCACTATGCAGGTAATAGTTTTTACCAGTGTTGCTGAATACATTTTTTTTAAAAATGCACAATTTGCATCACATAATATCAGAAAATGCCCCCCCTGGGTGCTATTCAAACAGTGTCACAAAAGGAATGAATAACCATTTGCAACTGTGGGCGTCTTTTTCATTGGTGCCCGAGACAATTTTATGTCCCAGCTCAACCCTGATCTTTAAAGATGACATGTTGCAAAGAGGTGTGGCATGCATGTGTGGCACTGAAATGGGGCGGCATGTTCCAGCTTTGTGTACGTACCCCTTCTCTGTAAAGTAATATAATGTGGAGTGGCCATGAACGGCGCAAACCTCTGCCGTATGAGCAGCCTTGTGGGGTGCGGTCTGGAAGATGGGAGTGGAGGAGCTTAATGAGAGAATAGGGTGGTGCAGGTGGGACTACTGAACTGTCGATGAGTGCAGATCGCAGGACCCATCAATGCAGATCCCAATAGTGTAGTTTTCTGAAGGACGCCTATCCTGCTTTTGAATTCAATCATTTTATCTACTCACTCTATTGAAAAGACTTCCCTATAGTAAATGGCAAAAATCGAACAATGTAGAATACTACAAAACAAATACTTTAACTCGAAATGTTTGAAACTGATGTTATGATTTTTTTTTAACTTTGTTTATTTTAAATCAAGGCAGGATGACAATTACAAACATTATAAGCAGTGATTATTTAGGTATGTTGATCCCCAGTCCGTTAGTCCTTTATCCCCCCTGAGTTTTCTCCCTCCCTCCTCCCTTTGGTCCCTCTGTCCCTTAGGCATTGTAGGCGGAATCTTCCCTCCTGGGCTGTTCAGTTTGCGCCTCAGTGTCTATGTATCTTCCTCAGGGATCTCTTGATTTTTCAGGATCCAGCAGGCCCTGATAGGTTTATACGTCAGGGCGGGGAAGCGCTGGTCGAATTCCAGCACTGGGGCCCAGATATTCTGGAAACGATGGAGGGTTCCCGCTTGTGCTGCCGTCACCTTCTCCGCTACCAGAATGTCCCAAAGTTTGGTCCACCATTGGGCTATGTGAGGACCTTCCGGGGTTTTCCAAGCTCGGGCCACCACCGTTTTCCCTGCTAGTAGGCAGTGAGTTAGTAGTTTCGATCTGGTCCCGGAGCGCGGGTAGATCTCGGGGATTGGAGCTCCAAGCAAAACTGGTTCTGGTTCCAGGGGAATCGTTGTTCCGGTAATTTGTGTGATGGAGCCCAGGCATGATTTCCAGAATTGTTGGACCTTTGGGCAAGGCCACCACATGTGGAAGAAGGAGCCTGGGTGGCTGCATCCTCTCCAACAAGAATGATCCACCTGGGGGTTCATATGGTGAAGTCGGAGGGGCGGGTAGTACCACCGCAGCGTGATCTTGTACGCACATTCCCTATTGGTAATGCTGGTGGACGAGGTGTGTGTTCTGGTCCATATGTCCACCCAGGTTTGATCCTCTATTGGGTGACCCAGGTCCACCTCCCATTGGGCCATGAAGCGGGTCTTTGTGGTCAGGAAGTCACTTAGGAAGCGCCTGTAAAGGGTGGATACTCTGCCGCGGGTTGGAAGGTCTCCCTGGGTGAGTTCTAGGGCAGTAGGAGGGCGAGTCGCTGCTTGCAGAGTTTGGGGGTGTGAGCACCAGTGGCGTAATTGAATGTAGGTGAATCTGTCCCTTTCCTGGAGTTGGAATTTCTCCTTGCATTGGGCGAATGTGAGAGGTCTCCCCCCAATATACAGCTGGTCTATGGTCTCCAGCCCGCCCTTAATCCAGTTACGAAAATTGTGAGGGTTCGTTCCCGGTGCGAACGTTGGATTATGGAAGACCGGGGAGCGTGGGCTCAGGCCTCTTGGCACTCCCTTTCGTTTTAGCTCCCAGTCCCAGGAGCTAAGGGTGTGTTTGGTTGATAGCAGGAGATCTCCCCATCGAGTCCTAAGGGGGGGCGGGATGTGTGGTAGAAATCGCAAAGGTAGGGGCACTTGTGATTGTTCCAACTCTACCCATCTAGGGCGGTTTGTCGTATTTTGCCATGCCTGGACCTGTGCCAATTGAGCTGCCACTCTGAGGCCTGCAAATCTGGGACCCCCAATCCTCCCAGTTTGGAACTGCCCAGCATAGTTCTGAGAGGGATTCTCGCTTTCTTACCTTTCCAGATAAAGTTCAGCATTTTTCTCTGGATCCCTCGAAGAGTTGGTGTGGGGATCGCTACTGGTAGGGAGGCACAGGCGTATAGGAACCTCGGAAGGAGGTTCATCTTGCATGCAGTGATGCGCCCGAGCAGTGAGATTTCTTGGGTCTCCCAGCATTTCAAGTCGCCTTCCAATTCTTTAAAGAGTCGGGGGAAATTGGCTTTGTATGTGTCTGTTGGGTCAGCCGGGATGTGGACCCCTAGGTAGGCAATGGCTCTTTTTTTCCATGTTATCGGGCACATCTTAGACAGTGGTTCCCGTTCTGCTGGGGTGAGGCCGATGCCCAGGGCGGATGATTTATCGAAGTTTATGGGGAGGCCTGGGGCCTCCCCGTAGCTGGCGATTTCTCGTATCGCGTGTTTTAGAGATTAGTGGGCCTCCGAGATCGTGAGCAGAATGTCGTCCGCGTATAGGGCGATTTTGTGATGCGTGGGGCCACTTTGTATGCCCTTGATTTGGTCGTTTCACCTGATCTTTTGTGCAAAGGGCTCCATGGTGAGTGCGAAAAGCAAGGGTGACAGTGGACAGCCCTGCCGGGTTCCGCATGACAGGGGGATTGGAGCCAAGCTGTGTCCGTTGATTCTCAGGCTAGTTTTAGGGCTATTATAGTTGGCTAGAACCATCGTTTGGAAAGTTGACCCGAAGCCGAAGGCCCCTGGGGTGTGTCTCATGAATGTCCAATCCACCCTATCAAACGCCTTAGCTGCGTCGAGAGCCACTAAGACTAGTTTTTGAGAGTTCCGGGAGGCCAGGTCCACCAGGTTCAGGGTTCTCCGGATGTTGTCACCTGCTGTCCGGTGTAGGATGAAACCTGCCTGGTCGGGGTGAATGATCTTCGGCAAGATGCGATTTAAGCGGGTTGCTAGAATTTTTGAGTATATGTTTGCATCGATGTTTAAAAGTGCGATAGGTCTGTAGGACGTTAAGCTTCTTGGATCTTTCCCAGGTTTGGGCAGGAGGATGGTGGTTGATTCCTGCATCGATGGGGTCACTGCTCCCGTTTCCCTGAAGGAGTTGAATAGGGTAACCAGGTGGGGGTCAGTTGTGCTCTGAATAGTTTGTAAAACCTGGTTGAAAAGCCGTCTGGGCCGGGGGCCCATGTTTGAAGTGATTTGATGGCTTCCTCAACTTCCTCCCGTGTAATGAGCTCCTCCAGTTCGTCTCTCGCTGTGTCGGAGAGACGGGGCACTGCTGCCTGCTGCAGGTATTCCTTCTGTTGTGATAAGTTTCGTGGGGTTGCCTTCATGATTTGGGTCAAATAATCTATTGCGAGTCGTTGCTTTTCGGACTCTGAGTATAGTGTGACCCCGTTGGGATCACGCAGACCAGTGATGGCATTGACGCGTCTCCGCTCGGCTAGCTTGGCCACCAGGAACTTGTTCGCCTTGTTACCCTTCGCGTAGTATGACTGTTTGGCCTTCGCCATTAGTTGGGCGGTTTGTTCCGCATAGTGGGCTTCCAGTTTTTTCCTTGCTGTACGAATGATCTGTTGCGTTTTGGGGGACCAGCCTTTCTCCTTGTGGAGTGCCTCGGCTTCTCTTAGTTCGTTCTCTAGAGCCGTCCGGGTCTGATGCCTGTCTCGGTGGTAGGCCGCACCTTGGGCAATTAGGGAGCCCCTGATTACTGCCTTCATGGCATCCCAGTTGTTCGCTAACGAGGTGTCCGAGGCTGGATTTTCGTTAAAGAAATTTCTCATTCCTGTTGCGATCTTGTCTCTGGTAGCCATATCGTTAAGGATCAGGTCGTACAACGTCCATTTATGTGGGTTATTGAGGTTGGGATTCTGAACCCGGAGTTCCAAGAGCACTGGGGCGTGGTCGGAAATCGCTCTTGAGCCGATGGAGACTTCTTTGACTGAAGGGAAAGTTTGCGGGGAGATCAGGAACAGGTCGATCCTTGAAAAGGTGCGATGGACGAATGAGTAAAAAGAGAAGTCTTTTTCGTCAGGGTGGAACACCCGCCATGAGTCTATTATCTCCAGTGTCCTGAAGAGTCGGAGGAGGCTAAGTGCTTGGGTGAAGTCGCTTGGAGTCGGGGGGTGTGACCGGTCTTTGGTGGGTTCGGGAACCCCATTGAAGTCCCCACCGACTATTGTTTGGCCCTCCACAAAGCTAGCGAGAGATGTGCCCAAGGAGTCATAGAAGTGTGATTGTCCAGTGTTAGGGGCGTACACTGAGACAAGTGTATATAGATCTCCCATTAGGAGGCATTTGACTGCTGTAAATCGGCCTTCTGGGCAGATTTTCGTTTCCAGAATCTGTGGGTTCAAGTCTTTCCTGAAGAGGATCGCCCTACCTCCTTTTTTGTTTGTGCCAGAGGCAAAGAATTGGAGCGGGAATAACCGGGAGCGAAGCCGAGTCACGTCTACCGGCAGCAAGTGAGTCTCTTGGAGCATGGCTATCGCTGCGTCTTCGTCCCGGAGTTTCAGTAGAATTGCCTTTCGCTTGCCAGGGGAGTTCAGGCCATTAAAATTCAGGGAGAGGACCCGAAGCGTTTGGAGGTCCACTGGAGTCTCACTCTCCTTTCCTTGGGTTAGGGAGGAGTCGTGGGGTGGTGATTCAGCTGCCATGTCTGTTGGGGGATACCTTAATATCATCCTGCACTTGAGGTTTTAACGCAGAGCCCCAACGGGGGGCCGCAACTTTAACTGGAGGGTAGACTGACATTGTAAGTACGGGCATACCCTCGGCCAACAGGGCCAACTGTCCCATCACGTATTGTGTACTGTGGGTTTCCAAGGAACAAAGGTTGGAAAGTATCCTTGGAGTGGGTAAGAACCATGGGTATGGCCCGCCACCACCCCCTTCAGGGTTCTTTAGTTCGAGCCGAAGGTGGCGGGTCTTAATTTATGTAAGGGCACTTGCGTCCAGGCTAAGTTGCTGACAGAACCTGGGACCATGGAAGCGTCCTCGTCATCTCTTTCTGTTGCTCCGCTGGGTTGACGACCATGATGTGCGTTTGGGCTTTGGGGAGGGAGGCGGTCCAGAGTCCTCGGTCCTCTCCGGGTTTGGCGTGGAAGGATCTCGGGGCAAGGCTGGATGTAAGATTCTCTCTGCGTCTTCCAGGTGGCTGATTCGGCGTAGGGTGCCTTTATATGTAAACTGGAGAGCTGTCGGAAACAGCCACCTGTAACGGATCTGTTGCTCCTGAAGGAACACTGCCAGAGGTCGGCGTGCTCTTCTTTTCTGAAGAGTAAGTGGTGAGAGGTCCTGGTATATTTGAAGTGGGGTGCTCTGAAAAGTGATCTCTTCTCCTTGGCGACTGATCGCTGATATTGCCTCTTTGGTTGTGAAGAAGTGGACCCTGGTAATAACATCTGGGGGGGTCCGAATCTGTCCCTCGGCGCGGGCAGAGTCTATGGGTCCGGTCCAGCAGGAGCTGAGATTTGTCCAGATCCGGGAGTAGGGCCTCGAAGAAGCTTCCCACGTAGTCCGCTAACTTGCTGTCGGGGACAGAGGTTGGGACGCCCCGCATGCAGAGGTTGTTGCGACGTGCCCTATTTTCAAGGTCTTCATGTTTGAACTCCAGGATCTCGCATTTGTGATGCAGGGAATCGATGGATCTTTGCATTTCCCCCAGCGTGGTAGTGTGGTCCTGAGAATGGTCCTCAATTTCTCCGAGCCTCTGTTCGATCTCTGTGACCCTTTGGTCCGTCTGTTTGACTTTAGTGGTGAATTCCGAGAGGCAGGCGCGGAACTCCGATTTAATATCCGCCATGAAGGCTATCAGGTCTCCTTTGGTAGCGAGGGCACCCCTGTCATCTTGTGGTTTCTGTGGGGTCAGTTTAGAAGGGTCTTGTTTCTTGGGTTTCTCCGGTGCAGTAAACATGGCGGAGATATCTGTGCCCTTGCTCACCTTTGTTTGCCTAGACATGCTGCTCGTATTGGGCGGTCTTGATTGCCCAGGGCAGTGGGAGTGTGCACTCGGGGTGTGTATCGCTCTCAACCCCCTCTCTGGTCCAGATCTGGGCGAGTGGGCAGGGGCGCCCGAGGAAGCGTTGGTGTGGGGGGGTCTCAGTGAGTCGGGAACGGTGCAGGATGGCCGACTGTTGCGTGAGGGGGGGTGTGTCGCTGCGATGAGGCCCACGGGCTCAAGGCCTCTCTGGATGAAAGCGGTTGTCTCGCTGCTTCTCCGCCCCTCCTCAAGTGTCCATCGGTGGTCCTTCGCTGATGGAGGTCCCAGATCCCTCTGTGAACCTCCCGTATGCGGTTCTGTAAAGATGTCGGCTGTCGCTGAGAGGCGGTCCCGACTCGTTCCACGTAGCGGGGGATGGGGAAAGCCCGCACTCCCCGTCCCTTGGAGTGTGCGTCGGGCACTCAGGCCCCAGCAGCCGAGGATGCACTTGTGTGTATTCCAGGCAGCCTTGGTATGAATCGGATGGCTCTGTGCTGGGTTCTGCTACCCTCCTCCAACTCTCTGGCGCTCTAAGGCCCCGTTACCACCAGGTGCGGAGTGTGTTGCTGGGTTCTGGCTTGGCGGCCATCTTGGTTTCTTTGGCTGGAGACGGGGGAGATGTTCGGCTGCTGAATTCTGGTAGAACGCCTCCTCGGTCGAAGGCTATGTTTGGCCAGGTTGTGCCGTGTCGGTTCTGGTCGCCTTAGATGGCATTGGCGACACAGTAACCTGCTTAGAACCGCTGGGAATTGACGGCGGAGGCGGGCATCCCACGGGCAGCCTCAGAGAAGCGACCACATCGATGGCGCTCCAAGCCACGCCCCCAACTGATGTTATGATTTTAAGTATGGGTGATCGTGACACATACCGGCAAACACCAGTATTATCTCATATCTTTTCATTCAATTTCAGCACAGAGAGTGCTCGTTTGTTGACCCGGACTCAAGCTTTGCTTTTGGCCAATGTCAAGACTGAGCCTTAGACAGCCCCGGCCCACTTAAAGTACTTGCAGGGGCTTAGCCTGATCGGTCAATGTATAAATGAGGAACATTTCACTTCATTTGAAGATCAGCACAGATCGCAAAGACTTCTGGAAATAGCCTTGCGTCTGCAAACTCCTGTCCCACATTCCCTCAATTTTACTTAACAACTAGTGTAGCTCTTCCCAGCAGAGTCGCAATACACCTCAGACAAGGATTTGGCACTTTGGAACTACTCGAGTGATTAATCTGGACAGTATAAGCATCGTAACATACCATAACTCCAACTCCGCTGTTTCATTAGTTCCAAGATGATAATAACATCTATTTCTTATACAGCACTACACACCCATATGTCTCAGAACACTGATGTGACAGCACGGGTGGAATGACCTATAGTGAACTCTGGAGATTTCCCAGTAGGCCTCTGAGCCTTGGGCCTCTTTTGTGTGGTATTTCCAAATGTTCCCATAGGAAAAGGGTTGATATTTCTGAAAATGTGTAATATGGGGCCACTTTGAACATTATTTCCAGGGCCTCTTTTGATTGCCAGTCCACCCCTGGTCCTGGTGATGTTGTTGATCATTTGGCCTCCTGTGCTATCTGCGCACAATGTAAGTCCTCCAAAACTAGACTAATGGGTTTGTTACAACCCCTTCCAGTGCCATATAAACCATGGCAGATGATATCAATGGACTTTGTGGTGGATTTACCAGAGATTAAAGGGTTTGATACCATCCTTGTTGTTGTTGATTATTTCACTAAATACGCAGTCTTTATTACTTGTACAAGCAATCCTACTGTGCCTGATCTGACCACTTTATTTCTGGCCGGTGTCTTCCAGTGGTTCGGACTCCCCTCCATTGTGATCTCCGACAGGGGTTCGCAATTCACCTCCCGTTTTTGGAGGGTTTTAACCGCTGCTTTGCTCATCGATGATCGCTTTTCTTCGTCCTATAAACCACAAATGGACGGCTAGACGGAGCACACCAATGCTACGATGGAACAATATTTACACTGTTTGTGCCTCCAGTGTCAACAATCATGGTTGCAGGCCTTGCCTCATGCTGAATTTGCATGTAATAATTTCTTGCACTCGGCCACTAAATCCTCACCATTTTATGCTTCATACGGGTTCCATCTACATTCTTTGCCTCTGGATCCTGCCTTGCCGCTTGGAAATACAGCTGCTGAAACGTGTGTTCAAGATTTGGACCAGCTATGGGTGGACATACGGTCTCATCTACTGCATGCTCAGGTACGGGCCAAGAAGTATGCGGATGCCCGTCGTACTCCCGCACCGATGTACTGCGCAGGAATAAATGTATGGCTGTCCATGTGCCATTTACGCATCCCAGGGTGCAAAAAGCTGCTGCCTCATTTCGTGGGTCCTTACAAAGTGGACGCTGTGATCAACCCTGCTGCTGTTCGTCTGTCTCTGCCCTCCAGCTGGCGAGTGCAACTGGTTTTTCATGTATCCCTGTTGAAGCCCTGTCCTTCTGGTACCCGGTTACCTGTGCGCCCAGACCCTATTCATGTGGAGGGTGAGAATGAGTTTGAGGTGGCACGCATTTTGGATGTCAAATTCTCTAGGGGTACCTTATACTATTTGGTGGCTTGGAAGGGATTTGGCCCCGAAGACCGCACCTGGGAACCTTTGGCTCATATCCACTCACCTGACCATCTCCGTTCCTTTTGCACCTCCAGGGGGTTTCCGCTATATTTGGGGGTGGATGCTGTCACACCTGAGGTCCGATCTGCATTGCGCCACATGCATTACCCCCGACTGAAGGAGGGAAGATTGCAGAGAACGGCTCCATTCTGGCAATGCTGGAGGTCAATTCACGTTCGCGGTTCAATAAAGGAGTCCGTAACGCCGGAGGTAGTGCTTCTGATTAGCATTACTTTTTCCTAGTTTGTTTGTTATTAACAGGCCCGTTATTAGCTCCCTCCCCATTCCCATTGAGCGCTATGGGGGCTCAATTGGGAATGAGGGTGGCATCCTTCAAGGAGGAATTACCGGGTTATTCCTCATTGAAGGAACCCCGTACTGGGACACGGTATGGAGGCCCTTTGTGTCCCTAAGGGGTGCCCAGTGTTTGTGAATCCGGCCATATGTTTTCATAATTAAGTCTCAAGAATGGTCACTGTTTCATTATGTGTCATAAAGACCACTGTGCCCAAAAGACACGAAAACATCATGGTACATGGGTGGAATGGTACAGAAGTGTGATGATGCAGATAAGTTCAACACAAAGTTTGGTCCCACTCCCTGATGTCCACAGAGGTGAACCAAGGTACAAGCTGACAATTGACCTGTAAACAGCCAGTTTAAACATTAGTGATAATGCAACAACCATAAAGAGTACAATAGGTCACGCCACACAACCAGCATGAGAAGTAGCACTTGCAAGTTTAAGGAAAGGCTGCAGAATACATAGATAGGGTTACACAAGTAGCAATGAGATGTGCATCGGTAGATGTAGGTTGCAGAATACATGGGCAGGGAACAATGTATGGTGGTATGCAATGCACGAGACATGCAGAACATTAACATGGCAGAGATTTAACCAGAGTACTCCCATTTTTAGATCGAACTTTGACAGGCCTTTATTCCGAAATACTGAATCCTAACATCAAAACAGCTTTGCATGCAATCCCAGGCCCCACAATGTTAAGACAGATGCTCAGGTGTCATGGCCAGTGGGTAAGGGTGCCCCAAAAGGCAGTTGAAACCACACTAGATAGCATTCTCCGGAAGCACACAGCATGCAACTATACAGTTAATTTGTTTCTATTGGCAACAGTGAGAAGGTACAGATTGCATTGCTTTCCAGGTGCAAATAGCTACTCTGCCAAATGTACTCCTAATGAATAAACACACAGTGCAGCATACACGGGCTAGGATAGGACAACTCAATAAATAGATGAAAATGAGTTCTTAACAGTGGTCTCCTACCACATGATCGGAACAGTGGTCATTTATTCCAGACTCAACTAGTTAGCACGCCTGCTACCCCCTTGGCACACCCAGACACAGGGATGACACTCCAAGGCCATGAACAAATTGGCAGTTACGGTCTTCTTAGGCTTGGGAACAAGAACGGAGTAACTTCTTCAAACTGAATCATAGCAGAATGGCCATCTCTCCTTCCTCACCACGCATATTGACATTATATTAAAGTGCCCTAGGTCAGATGAGCAAACTACTGACCAATTAGAACCTTGTCCACCAGGTGGGCTACCGTAGTATAGAGCTAACCAAAGAAATGATAGTATTACATGTAACGTTGTTTATTAGGACACACTTAGGAGGAGTTATCACTTAAAGAATATCCAATAGTTGTAGCCTTCGCCTATATAATTTGTAAGTGTTATATCTTACTAACCAATAGGACAAATGAATAAAAGTGTTTTCTTATCACTAACCGTGACACCATTTATGACGTGCTTTTGATTTAAAAGTTTGTTTTTTGTATTATAACGATGGAGGATGCTTTTATGTGTTTTTCCCGGACGTTCATGTTTGAATAAAGCTGGCTGTACTCGTGCACTTGTAGTTACTTAATTTTCTTGAGTTTGTCTTCTTATTGATTATCGATTATCAATTGGGATCCCCTTAACAGAGGAGCACGGTACAACAGTGAGGAAGTGGCACAGTGTCCAAGGGGATTGAGTGATAATGGTTTGTGGTTTGGACACAGGGACGGTCATTAAGGAGGGAGATACATTGAAATATAGTGAGTCACACATTGGCAAAGAAAATCAGACAGAGCAGAGTTGACCAGAGGTGTGGCACAGGTGGGGGGAAGATGTTAGGCGTGTACAAGAGAGTCAATAAGGAAGAAGGGCCAGATACAGGAAATGAAAGGCTCTCTAATGGCAGTTGAGCCATTGTGGAATAATTAGGGACAAATGGGGCTTGGAATCACAAGGAGTTGTAAATAGCTCTGTTACCAAATCAGGAAAAGGGAAAGGGATCTGCTCACCTTCATGCAGGTATCGGGAAGGGGGTGACATTCAACAGCCTAGCAGGATTACTTTCTAGACACTTTGTAGATGTCTTTCCACATGTCATTGCATACAAAGATAGTATTTTACCTTCCCCGGCATTGATTTATATCATGAGAATAAGGCAGATACACTCGACCAGCCCAATTAATAAATTGCTGCAAATCCAAGCAAGGCCCTGTATTTCAAGTCCTGCATATTAATGGAAGTGTGCTTGTCGTTTTTTTGGCATAATAATTTCAATCACTGATCAATGAATAATGTAATATTTCCTACTCTTAATCAACCATAGTTTTAGTACATCCTTTTTAAGAATCAATTGGCCAACATGTGTTTCGTATTAGAAAACACTTTTTCAAGGCCATGTAATTTAAGCTGTAATACAAATAGTTCTTAGACAAAATTTAAAAAAAAGCAAATGAAAGAAACCTGAATTACAAAACATTGACTTTATAAATCCTTTAGCATTTTTAAAGTGTGTCAAACTATAACAGTGCTAAAAGCGTTGAAACATCTACTTTGTTTATTTAACTTCCTTTCCTTTAGGTTATTTGTAATTTGTCGGAAACATGTTTGTGTTCCAATTGAATCAACACAATGATGTTGCTGGTCCTACTCCCTTCCTTTCCTGCCAGAAGAGGTTGCTATATAGCTGGTGTAAAACCCTTATTGCACTCAACCCTTTGCATCGGTTTTTCCAAACGGTGTCAGCTCCCTGAAAGCAGCTTTGCTCATATTGAGGTGCAAGGCCCAGTGTCTCCATTACAAATAATGTACACATCTAGTTTCCTAAACACTGAAACCTTATTTGCATCTTTGGAAAGCCCCACCACCCTTAACATCGACACACTGCATGTTGATGTAGCCACTGTGACCCCACTAGTCATACATACCGGCTCAAAGTTACGACTTGTAGTTAGTTATAAGTGAGGAGGGCGAGGGTGGTAAGGTCAGGCTGACTCTTCTAATGGTATTGCCCCATAGTGTCGGTGTTCTTTGCGTGATGGGATTACTTTAAAGAGTTGCAGTGGAGTCCCTAATGTGAATTCCTGGGATAGAGGTTGTACTTGTTTGGAACTAGTTCATCACTCTCTTTACTGTAATGATTTGCTTTGTGATGCACAACAACCATATATGTTATTTTATCTTGTGTTATGTTATGTATCTTTCTAATATGAATAAAGTGTGCCACACTGTAGAGGTGCAGGTATAAAGAGGTGTGGGGAGATGATGGCTCTGACTTCTTGATAGTGTGAGAACGATGTGCAAGGTGTGTCTAAAATGTTACAGCTCTCTTGCCACTGCTCAATTTGTGGGGGGAAGGGTTTGCCTCTGCTGGGGCACGGGATTCACCTCTAGGCACTGGCATGTATTGTCTCATATTCAGTTCAGTGTTTGGTGTTTGTGCATCCTTCTTTTAAATGTTAGTCTTAGCTACATAACAAGCAAAAAATGCGCCGCTGTGCTAATTATCCAGTTTCATGTACGCCCATGAGTCGGAAGGTTGCACCGCCTGGGAATTCATGCAGGGCATGCCAGGATGCTGTTCTAATCAGGCTTCCTGACATTTAAGATGCTCGGCTGCAGTAATGACTGACAGCATTGCTGCATGAGACCAGATGCCTTGGGCATGTGGTGCGGGTAGCAGCCAGTCATCGAGGGTGGCTGCTGCCTGCCGTTCACTAGTTCAGATGGCAGGTGGACACACACATTCGTTCACTAGTTCAGATGGCAGGTGGACACACACACATTCGTTCACTAGTTCAGATGGCAGGTGGACACACACATTCGTTCACTAGTTCAGATGGCAGGTGGACACACACACATTCGTTCACTAGTTCAGCTGGCAGGTGGACACACACATTCGTTCACTAGTTCAGATGGCAGGTGGACACGCACATTCGTTCACTAGTTCAGATGGCCACACACAAAACTCACTAGTTCAGCTGGAAGTTGGACACACACATTTGTTCACTAGTTCAGATGGCAGGTGGACACACACATTTGTTCACTAGTTCAGATGTCAGGTGGAAAAACACATTCGTTCACTAGTTCAGATGGCAGGAGGACAAACACATTCGTTCACTAGTTCAGATGGCAGGTGGACACACACACATTCGTTCACTAGTTCAGCTGGCAGTTGGTCACACACATTCGTTCACTAGTTCAGATGGCAGGTGGACACACACATGCGTTCACTAGTTCAGATGGCAGGTGGACAAACACATTTGTCACTAGTTCAGTTGGCAGATGGACACACACATTCGTTCACTAGTTCAGATGGCAGGTGGACAAACACATTTGTCACTAGTTCAGCTGGCAGGTGGACAAACACATTCATTCACTAGTTCAGATGGCAGGTGGACACACGCATTTGTTCACTAGTTCAGCTGGCAGGTGAACACACACATTCGTTCACTAGTTCAGCTGGCAGGTGGACACACACATTTATCTTTGTCAGTGTCATGTGACACTGGCTTTGCTGAACCCCTTTGCGCAGTGGTACTGGACAGGCACATGCAGTGCCTTGTTAATCTTAAAACGTAAACTTTTTCTCCTGGTGTTTAGCCAACATGGGGTGCACGAATACAGATTGCAGGCCATCAACTCAGCAAGTCCTAGACTGGCGCAGGACTGCAATTGGTGCTGTACAGTTGCCAGGGCCATTACTGGGGTTGGGGGGCAACCAGCATGCAGAGGACACATCTAGGACAATGGCAAACCTACAGCACCACCAGATGTGCATGGTCAGAAAAAAGGCCACTTCAAAGCAGGAGTGACCTGGCTGAGTGCCGACTTACAAGAGGCGCTCTTGCGCTGGTGCTCTATGGGCAAGCTCCACAGTTCAACAGTTCAGTATGGATTCTCTCTGCATTTGTCCATCACTTCAACGTAGGAAGAAAACACTTCTGGTCTGCTTTCTGTGCATCGATGGCCAAAACTTCCCACTTGGAACCTATAGAATCAGAGGAAATTGATCATGACCATGATGCATTTAAAGAATCATGTGTTGCTTTATTTCACTTCACAACCTCTATTTGTTGTTACTTTAATCAGTGGTAGAAGTGTATCAAAAAAGTCGTGGAACTGAGGTCTCTGCAGGGAAGAGGGTAGGCAGAAGCATAGTGCAACATGTGACAAGGTGTTGCAGCCAGGACTTTGCAATAGTCTAAGTGACTAGTAACTAATGCTCCTATTACAACTTTACGCTTGCACAGGGACATGATTGGGCAAATCGTCTATTTAGAATGGTAAATATGGTCGCAAAAAGTAGAGGAGTGGTAAACAGAAAAAAATAAAAGTAGTGGAACACCCCTCCCGACTGTTCCCGCTCACTTCTATCACTGACTTTAATTGATATTTGCAGAATGGCCATCTGCCGCCGTACCCACGTCCCCAATTAGCTGCTGGGAGTCGCAAGTCCAATCCGAAATATGTTAAAACTGCGGGGAGGAGGAGTGGGGGTGGGGAGCAGTGAGTGGTGTCAGCTGCCGGACCCACCCAGAGAGACGCATGCTAGAAAATATGTGGGCCCTGGCACTTATTTATTTACAAATTCAGCGCTGAATATTTCCTTCATATCAAGGTATTTCTCTCGCAATTTTTAGAAGCAGACAGGGAAACAGCAGAACGCAATTGCACTCATGAAGCAGCAATGCAATTTCCCAGCAAGATTTCTTTTTTACAGGACACTCCCTTTCTGTGAGTGTCTCTTTTTCATTGCACTTTCACCATGATAGAGAACATTACATTTTATGTGCAAACTAAAACATGAACAAAATATACTTGCATAGAGAAACCATGTACTCTCACTCAGAGCAGAACCCTCGCTGTACTCCTTTCGCAAATCCCTCAAAACTACACTATTCAATTAACCATCACCTACACTTGCTCTCATACTTTCTGCTACAAAATGTGTCTGTAATACCAGCATCTGTATACATTATCCTGTAATGAAAATTTCCTTGTAACCATCTTCCTTCCACTGCAACTAGCTTAATGTTTATCTGTAACAGTGCCACGATGCCCTAGGGCTGATGTGCGCTTTAAATAAATTTGAATAAATAAATTAATAATTACACTGAATTTAGGCTTAAGTTGAAACTGGTCTAATGTGGGCAAGCTTACAGTTCAAGTGCTTACTTTACAAAGACAACATTGCTATATGAATAACACAAAATAAATCCACATTTAACTTGCGAACACGTTTTGTAAATGTATTTTGTTCACAATTGCATTCAAGTTCTTGCATCACTAGTTCAACCCCAAAACCTCTGTTGCCTTCTTGGCCTCATGAGGGGTGATTGGCGCTTAGGATAAGGACCCTTCGCCAACCCATTGCCTGCGGCAAAGGACAGGTCATTAACACACAATAATCACCCCTACTTTGCTGTTTCTGGCTATATGATATGGCTTCATGGAGGAGGACAAGTTTACCGTTGCTATATGCATTGTCAGAACAGAAGCCTATAACAGCAACAGCCAAGGAACCAGTATAGCAGATCCGAAGATGTCTCCCCTGTGCAAGCCCCAGGCAGTGCATGGAAACCCACTGCCGGGGATCTAATAGGAAGATCACTGAGTGGAAGGAGAAACTGACACTATCCTTCTGAATAGACGCGGCTTGTAGCTGAGTCTTGGGCGTGGTTGCATTGTGGCAATAAGACCCGAGGCGGCGGTCCAATACTGCCCCAGGTAATGCCTGGGGCCGTAGTTATAGGCCCGAGCGTAGCCATTAGCACCCCGGCCCGTTGGATCGGGGTGCTAATGGCATTTTTTTTTCTGTTTCGCCGCGTTTCGAAACAGAAAAGAAAAAAAAATGAAAAAAAATGGCCACCGGGAAAGGGAAAACGGAGTCTGTTTTCCCTTTCCATGGCGGCCATCGGGAGCGGACACTTTGGGAACACAAGTGTTCCCCGCGCGTCCGCTCCTGAAAAAAAAAAGAAAAAAAAAGAAGCAGAAGGTAAGTGGGGTTGGGAGGGTGGAAAGGAGGGAGGGAGGGGAAGAAAAAAAAAAAAACGTACCTGCATCCCCACTGGGGGACGGTGGAAGCCTCCAGCCGTGTGGAGGCGCCGAGCGGGGATGGCCCGCTCTGAGTCTCCACACTGCTGGAGTCTGCTATCGTTGCCCAGCGGGGATGCAGGAGCAAAAAGGTAAGTGGGGTAGGGAGGAGGGAGGAAGGGAAGGAAAAAGAAAAAGCTTACCCGAGTCCCCGGCGGGGGGCGAAGGCAGCTTCTCAGTCGTGGGGAGGCTCGCAGCGGGGATGGCCCCGCTTCGAGCCTCCTCATTGGCTGAGGGGCTGCCACGCCCCCGCCCAGGACAAGGCGGCTGGAATCCCGGCCGAGAATCGAAGGATCCTCGGCCGGGTAATGACCCGGCGAGAGCCATTCAGAATGCTTGTTGCATTCTGATTGTCTTTCGCCGGGTACTTATGTGATAAAAGCCTGAATGCAGAACTAATGCCCATCACAGCCCAGTGGTCTTCAGTGGCACGCCACTGCACAGTGGGCCCCACTGTGTGATAGCAGCCGAATCTGCAGAAGTTTACAATAATGTCCCACACATTTAATATAAACGATAAATGACTGATTGACTCCAATGGGTGTTTACCATTCTGCAGTACAAGGGAAATTAAAAATGTGTATTTTTTTTTTAAAACGTGGGTCCCTTCTCATAATATTTATGTTCTCCACACCGCCAAATAAGGGAGCACGGCGTAGCATGTATGCCTCCTATCCTCATCTTGCATATACACTTAGGAGAAGAATTTGCAATGCATGTATCCTTCTCCCATTGCAAGGCTTTGGGTGTTTGCTAGCTCAGGCCCAGTGTTTACAAAATCCAATGCATTGCAGTGCTGCCATCTTTTTCCTGTCCAAGTCGAATGACATTTCCATTGAAACTGGAGCAACTGGATGTGTTCCGTGGCTTAACTCTTTCTATGGGGTTGGTATTTCTATGTTGTATAGTTTTCTTGACAGAAAGCACATAGTCTCGGGAGGATAGCTCAGGGGCAACGTGCTCCCCTTGGAAGCAAGATAACACGGAGCACCACAGGTTCGATCCCCGGGTCCGTGCTTAGAAACCTCTGGGTATTAAGCGTGTTATAAATAACCTATCATATCATACTTCTTTTAAAAATCTATTTCAGCACACACCTGCTTCTAATGTACTTGTGTTAATGACTTCTCCTTTTCTAACCTTTAGGAGCTGGACAATGTGGGATGTCCTTCGCTTAATACCCTGCTTGGGTCAACACAGCCCTTCACCCCCACCCATGCTCCCCAGGTTGGTAGATTGAGTACCCGGTGCTTAGTTTTTGGGAGTGTTTGCCAATGCTGAGCCCTAGGTCTTATTTCTGAGCACCGATACTTATTGCCTCAGTCTCAGTTTAATCATGATGTGTTTTGGCAACTTTCTTTTTTAACTTTCAGTTATAGAACAAACAACAACAGTGAGAGTCATGCAGGTGCTACTGGTACATGCAGGTGCTACTGCTTTCTGTCTCATTGTTATGAATAACAATGTGTGGCAAAGAAGCAGTGCTGGGTACCCATGCTGCTCATGCCAGCACACTCCTCTGTCAGCCTACATGGCAATGGCAATGCTCCGCTACAGTAAATTCTGGCTGCAGCAGGGTGCAGGGCTTGGGTGTGTGTAAGGGCAGCAGCCACCCAGCCAGGGTACCTGGTGCACCTCAGTAATTCAGCGGGCAAGCTGCATACACATGTAGATGCGCCGGCATCATTATGATGTCGGTTTGCTGTACCTCTGCAGGCCGGGCACTCATGAAGGGCCTTGTTAAGCTGGGTACTTTGCCTTTTTCTTTTGGCAATCAGTCACTTTGTGGTGCACCAATGCTCAGGCGTGTCCCAGGCCATCAACTCACTGAATCTTAATCACACACAGTCACATGACTGCGACCAGTGCCGCAAAGTCGCCAGTGCTGTTATTGGGCCAGAGGAGGTCTCTGCACAGATAGGATAACACCAGGACAGACATGAGCCACAAACACCACCAGAGGGTCAAGGCCAGGGAAGAGGTCACTGCCACAGAGCAGTGTCAGTGCTGAGCTCTGCCCTGTTGAAGAACCTGCTGATGTGTTTGAAAGGCAATTAAACCATTTCAGTAATGCTGTTGTCTGCTTTTGTCCATCCCTTCACACTATGAAGCAGGTATTGTTGTTCAATTTTCTGTGTCTAGACTGTCAAAATGTTCCAATTGCCGCCTGCAATCAGAGGAAAACAATATAGCTTTATAGACCTGCAGCGAGCGCTGTACCAGGCGTTATGGGCACTGAAGACCTTTAACGAGGTGTGAGGGACCATAACGCCTGGTACGGCCCTCGCTGCAGGTCTACAAACCTAACCTATTAGAACACCCTCATTGTTTGATTAAAATTGAATAAATGAGACATGTTTATTTGAAGTACAAAAAATTGCAAAATGGTAAATGAATGTTGCAGACATTTTTTGTACTTCATTTAAAGATGTTTCATTTTTTTATAGGGTGGTGGAAGGTGCTAGGGTGGGAGGAGTATCATACTAAAGTGGATTCAGGTGTGGGTATGCCTGCCCCCTGCTCTAATTAAGTTTACTTTAGGTGTGCTCCCCCCACTACACAAATGTTAGCTACCAATTACTCAACAGAAACATGCAGTTTATGTAAATCTGCAAGCTACATCTGCACATACATTAAATTGACAGGCAATTCACTTACCTTTCTGTGCCCTTCTTCACCATTGGCAGTTCAATGCTCCACTGAATGTCCAGAAGTGCGCGCAGCATTTCATTTCATTTCACTGCCAAAAATAAACGTTTTCACACGTTACCCGTAACGCTGCAGTGCAGCTCATGTCAGCCCCTTTACTATTTATGTGAAATGCTACGAAAGCATTTCCTTTGCTTTCATTTCCCAGTTTAATTTCCCTGGCCGTGCCTAGTAGACACATTGGTCTTGCAATGTGCATTTCGGAGCGGAAAGTTAACTCTTTTCGTTCCAAAATGACACGTTGATCAACAAGTCCACTTTTGCAGGCTTCCCTGCCCGCGGACAGACCCGGGTGTTCAGGTACATAAATGTAACCCGAACTACGGGCTGTAATAAATCTGCGGGCTATACCAGTGAGTATAGCCCACAGATTGACCAATCAGCTTCCTGGAAACATAACTAGGGTGTTCTAATAACGAATATGTCATATTTAGAAAACAGTTAAACAATTGGGGTCTGATTTACAAAAGCCTTCTACAATGGTGCAATCCCATTGAAAAGCTTTTTGTAAATCAGGCCCTTGGGGTCTCATTTCAAAAGAGCCACTGTTTTATGTTATTTTGTTTTGTATTTGTAAATTGCACATCTGCCATGGGTGGTACACACATCACCCCAATGATCTAGTGGAAGGTACAACTGCAACCCCAAACATAAAGACACTGTGGGAACTAGCTGTGGTTAGAGGCCACAGTGGGTGGAGAGCTGCCGCTCCAAAGTGTCACAGGTGTGTTTGACAATGTTTGAGCACTGGCACCTATTTATTTACAAAATCATTGCGGGTGACAATGATGTTAATACATGACTGGCTTACAGTGATTCCTATTATATGAGTATTATTAAATTGCGTATTACTTTCAGCTGATATTAACAGCAATATGAAAGAGTAAAACTGTGGTAGAAGTTCTATATAAAAATAAGTTATTATTAATGCTTCCGTTTTAAAGATGGTATATCTATCAAATTTCCCATGTGCGTTTATATCCCAAATGAACTCCTTCCATGAATGATATGCTCTCTGTGTTCCAGATTTTTTCTGTCTGTCAACACTTCCTAATTCTTTGCTATCACTGGATCTAAAATTGCTTCCAACATTGCCTTCCCATCACACAATGTCTGAAATTGTTAGCACTGTGGGCAGTTATTAATCTCACGCTCTCAACTGCCCTGCACCCTTCTCCCAGGAAACATGTTTCTAAAGGCACCCACTAAAACGCCTATATTTGCTCTTTCATTTTATAAACTCTGTACAATTGGGTTCATAACAGTCACATTTAATCCCATTCACTTTTTAAACGTTGTCTCCTGGGTGGCAATGCAACATAATGTCACTGGCTCACAGTGAGTTGCTGCAGAATGCAGTGCCATGACACAATCAAAGGAGTTCTCTGGGGTCAGAAATAATTGTCACCAGAGCAGGCCGTCTTCATTGTGTCCAGGGTACTGGTTCCAATCCATGGCCCCTGTTTCAGATCAAGGACGAGACTGGCTTCGAGACAATCAGTAGAAGAGAGATGATCTTTATGGACAAAAAGGACTACTGCTCTGCAGGAAAGCAGGGGTGAGTAGAGGCTAAGGTCGGTGCCTACTCAGGCCAACGTTACTACTACAGCAGCAGTGATTCCAATCATAAAGGTGAAAACGGCACTGCCCAACAGGATTGCCTCCTTCATCTCTGTAAAGACTGGGGGGGGTTATCTGTCATACTACCCACTGTGGATGTGGTAGAGGCACAGAGGCACCCCTGCCAAGGCTTTCAAGGGGTAGCAACGGACGAGAAGCCAAGGCTGAGACTCACAGGGTGGTGAGGCAGGCTGCTTCTTAGGTACAATGAATCCCCAGGCCCCCCACAAAGGAACCTCTGCACACTATGTTATGTGCTAACACCGTTATTTTATCAAATAAAGATTAGGTTTAGGTAATATATATATATATATATATATATATATATATATATATATATATATATATATATATAATAAGGCTCACTTTGTAATCAGGACACTCTAACAATTTAACACAATATATACAATACTCTGTCGCACCACAGTTATTCTTAGATTCAGCAATAACACACCAGCTGGTATAGGTCATATAATGTACTAAAATTACTAAACACTGTTTGAAATTCAAAGTACAACTAGAAATGCAAGAAATTTCTTCGGAACAAAGGCAAAATACTTTTCAGAGGCAAAATGCAATTCTCTGTGGCAACCCCCCCGCCCCTCCACGTGGGCAACCAGCAATAAAAGATAAGTGATACTTTGCTTTTATATTAATGCCCAGCCCTTAAGTGTTCAGTCATTTTCTGTTCCTGTCTTGACAGGTCCCACCACCCCAAAGTACCTAGGAAGCAATAGGAGAGCCTGTCCCAAGACAAATCCGGGACCCTTGTGCTACCCCTGCAGGAAGAAGCCCATTTTCCTTATCACAGTACCTTGAGTGCCTTAGAAGGTGATGTGGTGGAGTCTCTCAGCTTTACTCAACAATCCCCCTCAAGGATGGACCACTTCCTGTCCAAAAAGAAGTCACTGGGTCATCGGTGTGGGGCAGGAGAAGGGAATCAAGCAGTGTCAGAAAGGCAGCAGTGATGTCTGTCGCAGTGGTCTCCCTGGTTAAGTGACTAGACCAGCTGTGGATGTCCCATAGCTGTTTTTTGTTGATGACCTTCGGAGGTGAGGGATGCAGTGGCAGAATTGGTGCCGGATTTCGTCGGTTCGCAGTTTGTTGCTGGTTAATTCTTCGGTGCTGCAGCCATAGCAAGGATGATAGGATGGCTTGTGGTGAGTTGGACCAGAGCACTGGACTGCCCAGCAGGCCTTCACCAAGTCTGGACCCTCAGGACTTATTCTTCTATGCTGTGGGTACTTCTCTGCAGGCGGTGACACTGGACTTTCTCAGCTGGGAAAAAGTGGACAGATGTTGAGGTTGCAGTGCCTTTTGAAGATGTTTTCAGTTGGTTGGAACCTTACAAGCTCGTAGCATTGAGTAGCACTAAGCCAGGGTACCAACTCTTCTAGGCTATACACAGCAGTCTGTCTTCTGTCATAGACAGCCTTCAGGCACTGGACGACACTGATGAATTTCTTGGGCTCAAGATGTGCAGTCACTCTTCTTCAGGACCCACGAACATACCTCTGCAGGACAGCAGGCAATCAGAACTGGCTTCCGGGACACTTTGGGGGAAGAACAGTAGTTGCATTGTGTACTCTCGTAGCTACAAGAAGAGGTCACCTATCCAGGTTCTCTCTTGATCAGTCCTTGAATCAACACAGGAAGCTTTGGATTCAATGAAGTCTTGCAGCAGCAGAGATCCCCCTCCAGCTGGATTCAGGATACACCTCCAGGAAAACTCCAAGCTTCTGGCAGTGAGTAAAGAGCGGGGTCTTCTGATATGCACAAATCCCCCCATACAGGCGGAACTAGACTCAGTCAGCCAATCACACACAAGTACTTCATACAATACCCAATCAGGCTCACAAGGATTCAGCCAATCACCAAAACAGTCGATGTGTATTGGGGGCAACTCCCAGCCTTTCAGAGCACATACTGAATGCATTCATTTTTAGACAATGCTGGCCCAGGAAAGACCACGGTCATTGTGACACACAACCAAAACCATATACCCACAAACCAGAATGTGAGTTGACTCCTCTTTCCATTCAGTCAGGTCCCACCCCTAGGTTGTATCCAAAACAAGCGGTCTCTGGGGAGGGCCCCTGCCAATTAAGCAGTGGCAACCCCAGAGCCATATATGGTCCTTTCTCCCATCATCCAATCAGGGTAAGGGAACAGAGCCAGGCTTTTCAGGACTTTGAGAAACAGGAAGGAAAAGGCAGTGGCAGTAGCCATGTTACCTTTGTTCAGGAATCCATTTATTCCTATGGCAGGCATGTGTGTCCCAAAATGGGGGAAACCCAGCGCTCCTGCAAAATCAGCATGTAGCTGCCACCAGTCCATACCCTGCTCTTTGGGGCAAAACATAGGGGCCTTAAAATACAATAGGGGTACCAAGGTGTACCCCTACCAATGGCTGTCATAAAGGAATCCCATGGGTCTTGTTCACCAACAATAGAAAATGAAGAGCTCTACTGCCAGGGGTCCAAGCTGGACTCCTGTGCAGAAAGCATGCAGAAAACACAGACATGGGAAGTAGTGGAACAAGGAGGCCCTGTCCCTCCAAAGCATTTCTAACATCACAACCTCTCTTAACAACGTGGACCGCAGGCAGGCTACAGTCTTCAGGAGGGGTCTGAGCTGGTAAAGAAGCAACACAAAAAACCATAGTATGGGGTACTTAAATAAAAGAATGTGCAACTAAGGTTCTATAAAATAGGATATTTAATTAAACTAATAACAATGCGCACAACTGATAAATTGACTACTGGCCCACACCTCTAAGGGAAGACACAGAGAAAGCATACTTTGAACTAAAGTTACACTCTGGGGTGGTCAAGAGGGCATGAGTGTTCGCAACAGCAGGGTGTTCCTGCCCTGCTTTCCTCATTGTCAGCTGCTGCCTGTTGGAGCCCCGCCCGAACCCTCATCACTGCTGCAGACGACCACGAGGGAAAGCCTGCGAGGGTCAAGGGTGTGGGTGTTTTCACTAGCAGGGTGTTCCTGCCCTGCTTTCCTCATTGTCAGCCGCTGCTTATTGGAGCCCCACCCCACCCAAATACTCATCACTGCTGCAGACCCCTGCGAGGGCGAAGCACGCAGGGGTCAAGGACGGGGGTGTTTGTGACAGCATGGTTTCTTATGTTCGGGCACAAGTGACACCTGGACACCTTGACACTACACGAAGTTCACCAGTCTGCCGGTGGGTGTAGCTGAACCACATTCACACAGTGATACTTGCCGGTACTGAAACAGTTTTCACGGGAGGTTTCAGCACACAGGATCTAAAACCTGGGGACCGGCATTTGTGCAGGCAAGTGAAGTGAAGCTGTGGCCCTGGTGAAATCCGCGACACACGGAGGGGGGCGGGCGGGGGCTGCCAAATTTGTTTTTAAGTTTATCACTGACTAACGTGGTTTATTGGCACACTCACGTCCTCAAGCACTGGTGGATTATATAGTGATCTTTACTTTAAAAGCGCCTCTAATCCGAAAGCCTATTCGATATGTCAAGTTTTGATTTGCCACTTGTGCCAGTGCTTGCAAGGAAAAAAATGATTTTAAAAAGGAAGATTCAACTTGCAGTTCCACCACCCCCAACATCATCCTGGAGAGACTGGAAAAATCGAAATAATTCAGCCTGTCGGGCACCCGGGAGAAGTTAATTCCCTTATTAATGAATTTGTTACGAAGCAGATCCCTACGACACTCATGGTAAGGTTCTTCAGTTAAGCTTTATTCATAGATCATAACAGGATCTTATAGTGAACCACTGGGTCCCATCACCTAGGCTGACTTCTACCAACTGACTACACCTAGAACCTTTACATAGCATTCACACCCAAACACTCCAAAAAGCACAGCAACATTCTCTCAGCTCATCATTCACATGCATACATTGCAAGCACTTCACAACACATCTCCCTCCCTACACACAAACACAAAACCACAAAAGGATACAAATGGGGAACACACTAACAATGCATCTTTTTAAGGAGATGTGACTCAAGAAATGATTGGAGATTGTCCCCTCCAACATACTCCACATCCGTACGCGGAGGGCGTCCCCCCTCTGTACGTTTGCTGGCTCCCATCCAGCATTCCTCAAACATATCAGGAAGTGCCTGCATCCCTGACTTGGTACGGAATGCATTCTAATTACTCTCTCATCTCTAATGGAAGGGAAACCATCCAATCCCTGTGAGACACCATACCCACTCTCACACTCTGGGAAGGCGCGACCCTCCAACTCTGTGGGACACCATACCCACATTCACACTTGGAGAGCACAACTATCCAATATAGTGGGACACCATACCTACACTTACACATTCAAAAGGCGTGCCCCTCCACCTTACCCTCACTTCTAACGCGGAAGACGCGACCCTCCCACTCTGTGGAACACCATACCCACATTCACACTTGGGAAGGCGCGACCCTCCAACATTGTGGGACACCATACACCCACACATTCTCAGAAAGTGTGACCCTCCAACTTTGTGGAACACTATTCCCACTTATTCAGCCTCATTACACTCACAGAAGGCGCTACCCTCCAAATCTGTGGGACATCATCCGCATCCTCTCATTCTTGTCAATTCACTTTAAGCATCTTACACATTTCTAGTATCAACATGCTTCTATTTTTTTAAACATGCTTTATCCCACAGAGCCCTCAGCATAGATTTACTGCTAAGTGTCCATGCTGTGTTGCTGCCCTAGACCTGAAAATCCTCGAAAGGTTACCACTAACCCACATGTCAGCCTCCCACAACATTGTGGCACTTTCCTTGTCCTTATTATCGCAATGACTTTATTTCCTAAAAGTCCATCGGTGCTTTGCACCGCTAACCTGCAAATCCTCAAACTTATAAACTCTAATACACCTAAATGCAGGTATCATTTACTCCTGACCCACTTCTCCCTTACTTACACTATGTATCATCCACTTCACATCACATGCAATCACGTACATGTTACGTGATTGCAACGTACATTTGACTCCACGTGTTACTGCAAATATTTCTTAATCGGCCAGATCGAACAATCGAACAACAAAAGGATACTGGTATGTGATGCGGGCCTCATGCCCATTTCGACATTTACTCCTGACCTGACGGTTGATTCCACTGCAGCACAACGCTTCAAGAGACGTCATACTGAAAGTAACGACTGAGCATAACCTACTTGGACTGCAGCTTCTAGTAATCAGTGGACCACGCCTCACACACATGCGCAAAAAAAATGTTCAGGAAAGATTCCTCTGGTACCTGGCAAGCAGCTAGAACATTTTCACTTCTGCACTTCCTGCCGCGTTTCAAACCTCTCTTTTCCGTGCACTTTCTTCTGCGTTTCAAGCCTCTCTTTTTCATTGAGGCAGACTTCCATATTTGGTGCTTTCATTTTAACGGCTCCTCTGGGGGCTGACACGCGGAAGCGTTCTACCTCCGCCATACTCTACACCAACAACATGATATCATCATTAGCCCCCACTCAGCAGCCACAGAACATTGGCTCTGATGTTTCTCCTTGGCAAAGGCCCCCACGCACAGCTGGGCCGAGCCCGAGCCCCCTGATCTGTCTTCAGCATCAAGGCCCGCTATGCCGACCCCAACACTGCTGGTAACTTGCTTGCAATACCTATTATAGTAATCATGTTCACGACATTGATTCTATACGTGAACCTATGTTCTGGCAGTGTCTCATCAATACTCAAAGTTTGCAACTGCAAATTGCTACTTTTAATGTCTGGCTAATTATTGAAAGACTCTTGGACATTTCTATCTGAACACACTTGATATTACAATTTTGAAATCTGCGTAAATAGAAAGTGTTACCAACAATTGCTGGGAATCTTAAGTTCTAAAATTTTAAAACTTTAAATTTTAATTATGATAGTACTTAGAAATATTTTCCTGTCCTCTATTATTATTATTAGGTATATTTAATTTTGTTCATTTTTCTTTTTCTTCTATTGCTTTTTAAGATAGTGCTTGATTATATAGTCAAACAATTTATAATTATGTGTAAAGTTTAAATCTAAACTGTATCACATTATTAATAAATTAAATTAAATACGTGTTACTCTTTATTAGAAAAGGTAGCCCAATCCTTATGAAACCAGTTGTGTTTCACTTCATGCGAACTGGGAATATCTCACGACAGTATCCCTCAATGCTGTTGTCTCTAACGATCCCAGCCACTGCCTTGAACAGCTTCTGCTGCAAGTCCTTACTGTGTCCAATTAATTTGTTGGCCACATACGATCGCTCTCTGCACGGGGAAGTATCATCCCATCCTCATTGCTATCTCTAGGAAGCAGATCCCTAGGACACTCATGCTGAGGTTCTTCAGTTACGCTTTATTCACAGTTCATTACAGGATCTTACAGTGAACCACTGGGTCCCATCACCCAGGCTGACTTCTACCAACTGACTAGTCCTAGAATCTTTACATGGCATTTACACCCAAACATTCAACACAGCACACCAACATTCTCTCAGCTCATCATACATATGCATACATTGCAAGCACTTCACAAAAGAATTAACCAGTTTCTGGGTGCAGTTAGATTTCCAGTCAGCCTGGATCCTTGGGGGTCAAAAATATCACAACCAATACTGAAGCCCCTGTTTATACGGACATTTACTGAGGTGCCTGCCAATACTATTATCACTGAAAATTCAGTCAGTGCTGACCATTAGAGTGACTTGGGCTATGATAAGGGGCCCAAGATCGGCTCTGAATACACATGGCCTTGTAATGCATTGTATCAAATTACGGTAGGATACCTAGCGAACACTACCCCAGGGGAAATAACTGATTTGATGCTGATCCTTCCACCCCATTGCTACTATGGAGACTTCTGGACTCATTCCTGTTGTAACCCCTTCTCAGTATTGCCTCCTTTTGGCCGCCACTGGAACCATTGGAATTGCTGCATCAAGTGTGGTAGGGAACCAGTGCCATATCTGACGGATAGCAATGATTCTTCTCCAGAATCCACATTGTCCACATCTGCCCATGGGTGGACTGGTATAAAGGGAACTCTGGAGATTTCCAGGAAGGCCTCTGCGCGCTGAGCCCCTTTTGTGTGATAACTTATTTTATTTCCACATTTTTTCATAGGAAAAGGCTTAGGGTTGCTGAATATGTGTAATATGGGGCCACTTTGAAAATGATTTCCAGGGCCTCTTTTGGCTCCCAGTCCACCCCTGCATCCGCCCCATGGCCCGGCAGGGCACTGTGGATGAAGGATCGCTGGTGTCATCCATAGGGGCAGTTAGTGGCGTCATGCTGGATAGGGGATCACTCACACCAGTGCGTTTAGTACTATCCATGAGACAGAGGTAAAGCAGAGCTCAGACCAGATCGATGAGGGAGGTACAAAGACGAAAGAGTGTCATTGTGTTAGCTGAACTGCTGACAATTAAAAAAATAGTCCTATCCTTGTTTGAAATGGTTGGGAAAGGAGTGAGTAAGGGAAAGCCAACCTACAGCCACGAGGGGGGAATTAGAGCATCCGATAAGCTGGTGGAAGCTGGAGCCTCATTGCCCGAATTTAGTCTTTCCACAATATTGCCACTGAGGGTGAGAGGGGACCACCAAAAGGGATCGAAATAAGTATCAACTCTACATTTCCCCTAGAGTGCATCGGAATACAGCCAGAAAAAGGCCCAAGTGGTTGTAATACTAATTGGGGAATCCAACATTCTGCTTCTTTCCCATCAGTACAGATCCTCGGTTTAAAGGGTGCTAGTCTATGTGGGGCAAATAAACCACTTTTAAGAGCCCAAGAAGGCTGGGTCGAGTTCTAGATTCTCCCACTATTAAAACTGGCAGGTTAATTCCATCTAAGGCAGTGGGTTAAATATATTTATACAGGGTCCCAAAATTATCCCCAAACTGCCACAAACCCAGGGACGCACTGCTAAATAAGTGTTTACACTGGCTCTGGGCAGTTGGGGGTTGTTTATTTGAGTCCCCTGAGAAAACTGTTCGCATTTCTAGAATCTGTAAACGGAGGAGGGGGGAAATGATTATGATTCCATTAGAGTTGATTTCGGGGACTCAGCTTTGGCCGAGAGAATACTAAGGTTTAACAGGAGATGTTATCCATCGGCAAATAGTGTGATCAAATTGAGTGCCCATCCCTTGGAAAAAATACTCCAATGGCCAGTTATTTCAGGAGCAAATACTGTCCCACTGGAAAAAAGCTGTTAAGAGAAACCATCAAACTCGGACCCTTCCGGCATACAGTGTTAGTGACTTGATCTTGTTCTAACATGCAAACCTGTTGCTGTGATTCTATCTATGCATGCTCTATAATGGGGTCTCTAGGACATTTAGGCTATTCTAGTTTCATTTAATTCGGAATGAAACATTAATGTTACATTTTGTATGTTTCTTTGACATGTTGTAAAAACATTTATGGCTGAACGCTGAATAAAGTTATCACTGACAGACTGACACTCAGGATTTGTAAACAGGGATGCTCAGGCAACAATTTCAGCAGCAAAATGTCAATATTTGTGAAGATCTCTTTTATAAGGTAGAGAAGGTGACTCATAAAAGTCACTAGGGTCCTTTAAGGCAGACCAAGGGGACAGTTGACTTCAAATACCTTTAATTATTGTTTTTCAGGGCTCATCAGAGTTGTGTCAGGTGTATAGGCACCGAGCCGGGAGTTTGGGTGTTTTTGGCGTTGTGCCAGAGTCAAGTGAAGGAGTGGTGCTGCTGGGTTCCAATGATGGAGTGCTGTTCAAAAACAGCATGGGCTTGCAGGTTAAAGATGCTTGGGATTGCAGGCGGTGTCAGGTTGGGGGCCGTGAAAGACTCATTGACCTCTGGTGCGGAGAGAAAAGTGGGCTCAGCAGGCACAACACAATGTTGGGGTACCACAGCACTGTCAGCTTGGGGCTTCAAAAAGGTGGTAACCAGACAGGTAGTGTCTGTTTCAGAATGCTAGAAGACTCGGTGGAGTTCATATACAGAGAGGCTGGGTCCTCAGTGTCTGCATCACGTGAATCTCAAGGAGGTAGAGGCATTTGAGGTCTAAGATGGCTCCAGTGGTTCCCTTGCAGCAGCTTGGATAGTGTTGAAGTAGCCGAAATAGATGCTGAGGAGGTTCAGAGATGCAGAGAGAGACAGGGGGTCACATCCTTTATTCTGTAATTACAAGGTGAATCCTTTTCATTGCCTTTCCCAGCCAGACAGCTTTGAAGGGGGTACTTGCAGGGGTCTGTTTGTGTCCAGTGGCAGGGACTTGGGTACTTTTACCTTTGTTATAGGAAAGATTTCGTAATTGTAGGTAATTTTCCTTCCATGTGGCAACCCCTAAACCTTTTGCTGTTGTTTTTCACCTTGTTCTTGACTTTGCCAGAGAAGTGCAGCCTTCTGCCGCACTCCTCTGGGCTTTCGCTCCTTTCTTATGGGGAAACTGACATGCCCTTAAGACAGTCAGTACCGGGGAACGCTGTTTCCCGTAGTTTCTTTTATCATGTTGCGGCTTTCGTGCAACATGACACAAGAGGGCACTGTAAACTGAGTTACAGCTCTCTTGGGTCTCTAGCCTTCTACAGGCCCTAGATACTCGTTTAGGATTGTATCGGATCGGTGCAAGTGATTCAGGGACGGGAATGGTGGCAGCGATCGTTTCTTGTGTTTTGAGCTCCTTTTGGCGTTCTAAGCGCGTTTCTCGCGCTTAACCCAAAATGGTGGCCTGGCTCCCAAAATGGCCAGACCACGAGGCTCCTTTGTCCTGTCCGCTGACCGTCTTGCTCCCTTCACCTTCCCCAGGTCGAGCCGACCCGGGGCCTTCCTTATTTGGGCATGTACTTTCCCGCGAAACACGGATGCTTCCGCGGGCTTCTACATGTCTTGTGTGTGCCTCCAGGATGTGGGCTGGGATGTCTGGGGCCAATACACATCCTGGGTGCCAGAGAGTCTAGGGTGGTTTGAACGCCTGGGACCACCGTGGTCCGTGATTGGTCCACGAATGGTGTGAGTGTTGATGAGCGGATCTCCCATTGGGTCCCCTCCGTTTTGGCGTGAAGGGAACCGTGGATAAGAGGGGGCTGGAAACACCACTACCATGTCGATCTCCTGAGTTCTCACGAACGAAGGAATACAGGAGCCAAGTATCCTGCAACCAAGAGGCTGGACCGAGGAATCGCTGGTGACCCGCTGAAGGACTTCTCCTCTGCACTGCTGTCACCTTGTGAAACCCTTTTCACCTTTGATCGAACCAGAAGGCCTGTACTGGTACTTCGACCCTTGGAATAGCGGGAACAGCTATTCTCGGCATCTTCACCATCTCCTGCCAGTAAGCCTTCGGAAGCGTCTCTGGGCCATCCAGCTGACTGACCAGTTTACACGGGAGTCTTGCTCTGTAACCGCCGCCAGGTTGTGTAGTATTTCGAGTCCTTGTCACTCTCACACGCTTCGTACACTTGGCGTTCCCAGGTCTGAAGTGAGTAGTGTACATTTGGCTCAGATACACACGGCCGCTCCGTTGCCCTGCTGTGGTAACAAACTGTGCGGGTTTCTTCGATTGGGACGTCTTTTTACTCAACACGACGACGAGGCGTTCCCTGCTCTTCTGAACCTGCCAGCTGCTGAAACTGACGCGGAGAAGCCTGGGTCTGCTTGCATCGGGGACCGGTGAGTAGCATAGCTAGGATCTGGTCGCCCTCCTGCAGGAGCCCATTGCTTTTCCCCGCTGTGTCAAACAGCACCCTTTTCCGTACTCGCGCTCTGCTTCTGCCCACTGTGGAGGCTGCGCTTGAGTCGCGGAACTTGTTCTTCTTCTTTTGTGCACTAAACTGAACTGCCTGATTTCCCTCGAAGAGCTTCTCCTTTTGCCCATTGGCACCAGTGCGTGCAGGTACTTTTGAGCACAAGGCTCCACTCTTCGCAGGGCTCGGACTTCCATCTAGTTAGGTGCCTCTGAAGGCGAACTGGGTCTAAGCATTATTTCGCACTGCCTGTCTTCCTTCCCTTTTAGGTAGACTACCCATTTCGTGCATATAACGCTTGAGACTTGTTGTATTTGTATATATATTGTGTTGATATGGTATGTGTTGGTTTACTATCGTTATATTGTGATTTTCTCGCTACGGTCATTGTTTTAAAGGCCTTGGAATAAATGTGTATATATTTTTAATATAACAACTGTTTGGAGTAGTTTGTAGGTGATCTTGCTTTGTGTGCTCATTGCGGGCTTTCAGTCACCCTCACCCCTCTTGAGTCCTAGTCTTGACCGCCGCGATCGCTACCTTGATTGGTCTGGCTCGTCCAGAGGTTACCCTGTTCCAAGTAATTAGGTTGGCCTTCTGAACTTCTGCGCCACCAGGACAGAGTTCAGAAATCCGTCTTAACAAATTGGTGTACAGCGGTGGGATACGACTGAAGGTATCCAGTGTTGCGCACAAACTAAGGCATTTCAGGTTATTCCAACCAGGACACGTAGTGAATTGTTGTAGTATAACTTTAAAAAGGCCATAGTCCTATCTAACAGTATGGAAACAAATACCTTGTTAACTTTAAATGCTTCCAAATCAGAAACATTGAAAAAGATGTGTGCGGAGAGAGGTGTTTCCTCTCAAGGCACGAAATTGGAAATGATCCAAGAATCGTGGCGTGGCAAGAAGCGCAGCTTGACGCTATAACTTCTGAGGACAGTGCGGAAGGTGGTGGGGCTGCTCTCACTGGTAGAACCGACGGTTCTGCCGCTGCACTGATCCATCGCGACCACGAGGACAGGGAGGATGAGATGTCTAATGTTTCCTCTGCCAGTGCTGATGGGGAGGCTATGCTTGAATTCAAGAAGCAAGAGCTGCGGTTTAGGCAGCAGGAGCTTGAATTCAGCATAGCCAAACTAAAAATCGAACAGGCAGAAAAACAAAAAGACAGGGATCACCAGTTGGAACTGGCCAAGCTTCAGTTTGCAAATGGGTCCAAGGGTCCTGGACATGGGTCTGGGGCCTCCTCTCATCCACGATTTCCGAAAGATCTGCTCAGTGTGTATGAAGAAAGAAATGACATTATGGACTGGCTGAATGCGTTTGAGTATGCATGCGAAGTTCAACAAGTTGACAATGCTGATAAGATTGCCTGGTTACTCAGCAGACTGCCCCATTCTGGCTGTAGTGCCATTAAGGAAATGTCGAAGGCTGAGTGAGCTGATTTCGCAATGTTAAAGCAAACTCTCATTTTAAAGTTTGGGAAGACTCCGGCCCAATATTTGAAACGTTTCAGAGAGCATAAGAAAAAGGAAGGTGGTACTTGGGTATCTTATGTCACTGAGTCCTTGAAAAACATAACTGGCTGGGTCGAAGGTTATAAGGTTTCTACCTTCGAAGGCATGATAAATCTTTTCATGCTGGAACACATTTTTGCATCTTCTTCCCCGGAGCTTAAGCAGCATTTGGCCGATTCGAAGGAGATAGATCCTAAGAAGCTAGCCATTGCAGCCGACTTATGGGTGTCACATTGAGTGTCCCATAAGGACAAAACTCATCCTAGTAAGCAGGAGGAAGGGAAAAAGTCCAAAGATATGGAGGGTGGAGAATCTGATAAATCTTCTTCTCATAAGGGCCACAAAAAGAAAAATAAGGGTAAGACACAAGAGAACTCACAGGGTAGTGGAGGTCAGCCTCCGAAACAGAACTCTGGTTACAATAAGCCCCCCTATGTAAACAGACCCAATGGATCTTGTTTTGCTTGTAGAGCAACTGACCACGTGAAGGGGGATCCCCGGTGTAAGGTTAGACCTTTGGGGGTCCACTCCGCTAATTTGGCCTTCTCCTCCTACGAGGAAGAAGAAATTACAGGAGCATCCTTCTCCTCAGACTCATTTCCCAGCGGGATAGAGGCTGAGGTAGTTTTAGTGTCCCTGGGTTCCTGGGAGCCTAAAGTCGCAGAGGCTTATGCTAGGATTCCGGATAATACCAAGCACTACTTTAAAGACAGTGTGCTGATCAATGGAGTAAATACTCCAGCTCTTAGGGATAGTGGGTGCTGCAGTCGCACTGTAGTGGATTCTACCTTGGTAGACTCAGAGGAAGTTGCCAGAGCTACTCTGATGCCCACTAAGTTGGCTGACGGCCCACTCTGTATGTTCCCAGTAATACCTGTAAATCTTACTTTAAATCGTACAGCAGTCAGGATTCCAGTGAGCATTCAGAGAAACGTCCCGGGAAAGGTCTTGTTAGGTAATGATCTCAGAGCTTTAGGGCTCGTAGGAGACACTGCCGAAAGACCCTGCACACGGTCTCAAGCATGGGCAGCATTGGCCAAGACCAATACGCCGCCCCAGCCGAAGGGGAAACCCAAGGCGAAAGGAGTCGACAAGTCAAGACGAGGGAAAGAGAATATTCCCCCGAGCTCGCCTACCACTGCGGTGGAGGAAGTTGGTCAATCGCCCGGGCCTGACGAGGAGGTGGCGATGCCTGAAATATTTGACCCCAACGATCATCCTGAACTAAAAGACTTGTTAGTTGAAGGATGTCCTGATATGCACGAATTCAGTAAAGGCCAACGTGAGTGCCCATCTCTGGAAGGCCTAAGGAGACAGGCCTGCTCCCAGCTTGAGGGTGAACCTCCTGGGACGCATAGGATTTATTGGGAAGGTGGACTCCTGTATAGTGAGCCCACAGAGTCTACAGAAGGAGACCATAGGAGGTTGGTGGTTCCCCTTGCTTTTAGGCCCTTCCTCCTGCAGTTGGCGCATGAAGTTCCCCTTGCTGGTCACCTTGGTATGAAGAGGACCAAGCAAAGGTTATCCATGCACTTCTACTGGCCCAAGATGGGGGTGCAAGTAGAAAGTCACTTCAGGAGTTGTGCCTCCTGCCAGTTGTCTGGTAAGGTTGGCGTGACAATCCAAGCTCCGTTGGTATCGCTCCCAGTTGTGGGGGTACCATTTGAAAGGGTAGGGATCAACATCGTTGGTCCCCTTGACCCGCAAACATCCTCGGGCAATAGGTTTATCCTGGTGCTGGTCGACCATGCAACCAGATATCCTGAGGCCATCCCATTGAAAACTGTTACTGCTAAGTCAGTTGCAAAAGCTTTACTTGGCATATTTACTAGGGTTGGCTTCCCTAAAGAAGTTGTGTCAGATCGTGGCAGCAACTTTATGTCGAAGTATATGCAGGCTATGTGGAAAGAATGTGGGGTCACCTACAAGTTCTCTTCTGCATACCACCCCCAGACCAATGGTCTGGTTGAATGTTTCAACAGAATGTTAAAAAGCATGATTGGGGCTCTGGAGGAACCTCAGAGAAGAAAATGGGATCTTCTTTTACCATGCTTACTGTTTGCCTACCGAGAGGTACCACAGGAGGGTGTTGGCTTCAGCCCCTTCGAACTTCTGTTCGGTCATCCCATACGGGGACCCTTAGCCATCGTCAAAGAGGGATGGGAGATGCCCACTCCCCCTGTTACTACCAAAGTAGTTGATTATGTGCTAGGGCTCAGAAAACGGATGGTACTTCTGATGGGCTTGGCTAGTGATAAATTGAAGGCAGGACAAGCGCTGGTGAAACATTGGTACGACCAGAAAGCTTCCCTCATCAACTTTACACCTGGTCAACAAGTCCTGATCATGAATCCCATAAGGCCTCGAGCTTTACAGGACAAATGGTCAGGCCCTTACACAGTGGTGGAGCCCCTGGGTGAGGTTAACTATTTAGTGGACCTTGGAAGGCCTGGACAGGCTCCAAAAGTGTTTCACGTGAATAGGCTGAAGGCTTTCGTCCCAAGAGTTGAAATCGCAGCACTGCTACTGGCTTCAGATGTTGAGGAAGAGGAGTCTGAACCTCTCCCCGACCTGTTCCAAAGCGGTCCTTCAGATAGCTCCTTTGAGGGTGTCCGAGTGGCCCCTCACCTGACTTCTGATCAGCAGGCTGAGGTGAAAAGTTTGCTTAGGCAGTTTTCCCCCTGTTTTCACAGTCGCCTGGTTTGACACCTTGGTGCAAACATAACATTGACACAGGAGACAGTGTACCTACCAAAAGTAGGGGATACAGGATGTCAGACAAAGTACGGTCTTATATTAAGATCAAGGCAGACTATGGCACCATAGCTGCCCCTCTGACTGCCCTCACAACTCCGAAGAAACCCAAGAAGGTAACTTGGACCGACGAGTGTGAGAAGGCCTTCAATGGCTTAAAAGACTCCTTGTGCCAGGCCCCTGTCCTCAGGGCCCCTGATTATCAAAGACCTTTTATCGTGCAGACGGACGCCTCTGACACTGGGATAGGAGCTGTACTATCACAAGTAGATGAGAAGGGTAAGGAACACCCTATTGGTTTTATTAGCCGCCAGCTTAAGGACAGAGAGCTCAGATGGTCCACGGTAGAGAAAGAATGTTTCTCTGTTGTGTGGGCCCTAAGGAAGCTGAGGCCCTACCTCTATGGGACCCACTTCACTGTGCAAACTGACCATAAGCCCTTAAAGTGGCTAATGAACATGAAGGGGGAGAATCCAAAGTTGCTTAGGTGGTCCATAAGTCTACAAGGCTTCGACTTCACTATTGAGCATAGGCCAGGTGTCCAACATAGCAATGCTGATGGGTTGTCCAGAATGTTTAACTGACCTGAACAAGAGACTCATCCAGGGGTGGATTAGTTCCCCCTGTCCATAGTCTGGGAGGGGCGAGTGTTAGGAAAGATTTCGTAATTGTAGGTAATTTTCCTTCCATGTGGCAACCCCTAAACTTTTTGCTGTTGTTTTTCACCTTGTTCTTGACTTTGCCAGAGAAGTGCAGCCTTCTGCCGCACTCCTCTGGGCTTTTGCTCCTTTCTTATGGGGAAACTGACATGCTCTTAAGACAGTCAGTACCGGGGAACGCTGTTTCCTGTAGTTTCTTTTATCATGTTGCGGCTTTCGTGCAACATGACACAAGAGGGCACTGTAAACTAAGTTACAGCTCTCTTGGGTCTCTAGCCTTCTACAGGCCCTAGATACTCGTTTAGGATTGTATCTGATCGGTGCAAGTGATTCAGGGACGGGAATGGTGGCAGCGATCGTTTCTTGTGTTTTGAGCTCCTTTTGGCGTTCTAAGCGCGTTTCTCGCGCTTAACCCAAAATGGTGGCCTGGCTCCCAAAATGGCCAGACCACGAGGCTCCTTTGTCCTGTCCGCTGACCGTCTTGCTCCCTTCACCTTCCCCAGGTCGAGCCAACCCGGGGCCTTCCTTATTTGGGCATGTACTTTCCCGCGAAACATGGATGCTTTCGCGGGCTTCTACATGTCTTGTGTGTGCCTCCAGGATGTGGGCTGGGATGTCTGGTCCCAATACACATCCTGGGTGCCAGAGAGTCTAGGGTGGTGTGAACGCCTGGCACCACCGTGGTCCGTGATTGGTCCACGAATGGTGTGAGTGTTGATGAGCGGATCTCCCATTGGGTCCCCTCCGTTTTGGCGCGAAGGGAACCGTGGATAAGAGGGGGCTGGAAACACCACTACCATGTCGATCTCCTGAGTTCTCACGAACAAAGGAATACAGGAGCCAAGTATCCTGCAACCAAGAGGCTGGACCGAGGAATCGCTGGTGACCCGCTGAAGGACTTCTCCTCTGCACTGCTGTCGCCTTGTGAAACCCTTTTCACCTTTGATCGAACCAGAAGGCCTGTACTGGTACTTCGACCCTTGGAATAGCGGGAACAGCTATTCTCGGCATCTTCACCATCTCCTGCCAGTAAGCCTTCGGAAGCGTCTCTGGGCCATCCAGCTGACTGACCAGCTTACACGGGAGTCTTGCTCTGTAACCGCCGCCAGGTTGTGTAGTATTTCGAGTCCTTGTCACTCTCACACGCTTCGTACACTTGGCGTTCCCAGGTCTGAAGTGAGTAGTGTACATTTGGCTCAGATACACACGGCCGCTCCGTTGCCCTGCTGTGGTAACAAACTGTGCGGATTTCTTCGATTGGGATGTCTTTTTACTCAACATGACGACGAGGCGTTCCCTGCTCTTCTGAACCTGCCAGCTGCTGAAACTGACGCGGAGAAGCCTGGGTCTGCTTGCATCGGGGACCGGTGAGTAGCATAGCTAGGATCTGGTCGCCCTCCTGCAGGAGCCCATTGCTTTTCCCCGCTGTGTCAAACAGCACCCTTTTCCGTACTCGCGCTCTGCTTCTGCCCACTGTGGAGGCTGCGCTTCAGTCGCGGAACTTGTTCTTCTTTTGTGCACTAAACTGAACTGCCTGATTTCCCTCAAAGAGCTTCTCCTTTTGCCCGTTGGCACCAGCGCGTGCAGGTACTTTTGAGCACAAGGCTCCACTCTTCGCAGGGCTCGGACTTCCATCTAGTTAGGTGCCTCTGAAGGCAAACTGGGTCTAAGCATTATTTCGCACTGCCTGTCTTCCTTCCCTTTTAGGTAGACTACCCATTTCGTGCATATAACGCTTGAGACTTGTTGTATTTGTATATATATTGTGTTGATCTGTATGTGTTGGTTTACTATCGTTATATTGTGATTTTCTCGCTATGGTCATTGTTTTAAAGGCCTTGGAATAAATGTGTATATATTTTTAATATAACAACTGTTTGGAGTAGTTTGTAAGTGATCTTGCTTTGTGTGCTCATTGCGGGCTTTCAGTCACCCTCACCCCTCTTGAGACCTAGTCTTGACCGCCGCGATCGCTACCTTGATTGGTCTGGCTCGTCCAGAGGTTACCCTGTTCCAAGTAATTAGGTTGGCCTTCTGAACTTCTGCGCCACCAGGACAGAGTTCAGAAATCCGTCTTAACAGTTGGGGTACCACAGCACTGTCAGCTTGGGGCTTCAAAAAGGTGGTAACCAGACAGGTAGTGTCTGTTTCAGAATGCTAGAAGACTCGATGGAGTTCATATACAGAGAGGCTGGGTCCTCAGTGTCTGCATCACGTGAATCTCAAGGATGTAGAGGCATTTGAGGTCTAAGATGGCTCCAGTGGTTCCCTTGCAGCAGCTTGGATAGTGTTGAAGTAGCCGAAATAGATGCTGAGGAGGTTCAGAGATGCAGAGAGAGACAGGGGGTCACATCCTTTATTCTGTAATTACAAGGTGAATCCTTTTCATTGCTTTTCCCAGCCAGACAGCTTTGAAGGGGGTACTTGCAGGGGTCTGTTTGTGTCCAGTGGCAGGGACTTGGGTACTTTTACCTTTGTTATAGTAGGCCTTGTCCCCACAGCAGTTTCACCCCAAATGTTCCCTTTAGATGGGTAGGGAAAAGGACTTTCCTTTTCCTTCGGAGCACCTGACCTTCATTTATCTGGAAAAGGATTTTAGAGTAGACTGTTTTACCTATCAAATTTGAGTGAAAGATTAAATCAACTCGACAGATCTTTCATAGATTCATTTATAGATATTGCTAAGATACATCCCTAGTGTAATGCCACTTAATGTCATAAGTCCCACTCACAGATTCTGGGAATATATCAGCATATATCAGGAATCAAAATGTAATTTTATTCAAATGAAATCAAATGAAAGACGGTCCTCTAACTTTATGCTAAGGAAGTCACCACAAAAAACGTTGGTACATTTGTAACTTATTTACAGAAATAAGAATTGGTATGCCTCTGCTAATCTCAAAAATAATCCTTCCACACTTTAATGAACACATTATATCAATTAATTAGATTTCTGACTCTAATTGTAATAGGTCACGTTAATTTTTTTTTTTTTTTAAACTTTATTTAACAATCGTGGTGGTACACTTACTACACAACATAACATACCATAGCATTTCACATTACGTTTCTCCAATATCGGAACTTGGTTACAGTGGAACGATTTTACACACTTGGCACAGTAACAGTTCCCCCGGGGCTGTTTCCAGCCGACCCCAATTCACACAAGTATACCCTGAATGGGCCCCATATGTCCTTGGGTTTGCATGTACCTGGCAAGGACATTATGTAATGTTCTTCACATTCGTTGACATAGGCCAGCTCTTTAAGGAAGTGGTTTGCACTCGGGGCGTTCGTGCTTTTCCATTGTTGCAATATACATTTTTTGGCCACTGCGCACGCAACGTTGAATAATCGCCGGGCCACTACTGAGATCTTACCAATGTCACCAAATATATATTTCTGAGGAGCTAGGTCCGCTGGAATCTGTGTAATATCTTCTAGGATGGATGCCACTTCACCCCAGAACTTGTATATGAGTGGGCACCTCCAATACATGTGGAATGAGTCGGCCTGTTCGTCTCCACATTTCAGGCACCTGCTCGATCCATCTCGTATAAATTTCGCTACCTTCTGAGGGGTATAATGTAACTTATTTAACACCTTAAATTGGATTTGGCGGAGACCCGCGTTGATGGAGACTCCTTTTGTCAGAGCACAATATTTCTCCCATTTCTCGTTCGGGATCGTGATCCCCAGGTCAGATTCCCATGTCAGTCTGATCCTGTTTGTTGTGGGTGTGTTTGCCTGCATAACTGCATATAGCCCCGAGACACTAACTCCCCCTTGGGCAGTCAACACATCCAGGCATGGATGGGTAGGTGGTTCCTCCGGGAACAGAGGCCATCTAGCTTTAAAAGATAGTCGCATGCGATGGTATTGCAATATTTTCAGCGGATCTCTTCCCATCCCTACTTTAAATTCCTCTAAAGTTATGAACTTGCCATTAGGGTATATGTCCCGGAGTTTAAACTCACCATCTGGGTCCCAGTTTGTGCGGATACCCGGATCGTAGGACGGTGCTATACCGGGAAAGTTCCAGAAGGGTGCTTCCGGGCAGTAAGGGGCTACTATTCCAAGCCTGCCGAAGAGTCTAGACCACGCGTGTACTGTAACGCTAACCGGGTGGAATGGGCAGTCATCCTTATGTTTTTTATTAAAGATTATGGACCTTATATCGGTAGGGAGAGCGGCGTGCTTTTCGATAACAACATGTGGGGAGGTGTCCAGGTCGTCGTACCAGTATTTGATAAATTGGGCCTGTGCTACAAGGTAATATAATTCGAAATCCGGGGCAGCTATTCCCCCCTTGTCATAAGGTTCCACCATCTTTTCCCATTTCATCCTGGCCGTGTTCCCTCCCCAGACAAATTCCACCGCCAGTGATCGGAGGGTTGCAAAAAACTGTGCCCCCGGCCACAGCGGAATGTTGGTGAATATGTATAGCAATTTCGGGAGTATTACCATTTTTAGTATGGCCACTCGACCAACGAGAGAAATGGGGAGCCGTGTCCACAACTTAAGTTTAGCAGATATGTTGTCTAATAGCTGATCATGGTTGTCAGCATAAAGAGAGGCTGCTCCAGTGGACACCACTATTCCCAGATATCTCAGCTTGGCGGGGGACCATTGCAAACCATATGTGTTGGTTGGGCATCTCGTGGCGGGGGTTAAGGGGAATATCTCGGATTTAGACCTGTTGGTTCTGTAGCCCGAGTACTCGGCAAACTCATGTATTGTCTCTATCGCAGGGCCTAAATGTACATCTGGTTCTCTAATATATAACAGTGTGTCGTCTGCATATAAGGATATGGATTGAGTCAGACCTGCCATTTTTATGCCCCTCTGCCCCTGATGCTCCCTGATTGCTGCTGCAACCGGTTCCATCGTGAGGGCGAACAATATAGGGGAAAATGGACATCCCTGTCGCGTGCCCCTGCCCAGCTTAAACCAGTCAGACAGCACGCGGTTGGTTAGCACTCTGGCGCCCGGGTCCGAGTATAACAGCCCAACACATCTTAGAAAGTAGGGACCTATACCAAATTTATTTAGCACCCTGAACAGGTAAAGCCATGACACCGTGTCAAACGCCTTTTCAGCGTCTAGTGAGACTGCCACTGCCTGGGCCTCCGGTTTTATCTGGGCCATTATACCGAACAGCCTCCTAAGGTTGAGGGCCGTCGATCTGGTAGGGATGAAGCCGCACTGATCAGGGTGTATCAACGTGGGCATGTGTGGGAGAAGTCTAGTGGCCAGGATTTTAGCAAAAATTTTTGCATCACAATTAAGTAAAGAAAGGGGGCGGTAAGAGGACATCTCACTGGATGGTCGCCTGGGTTTCAGCAATACTGTGATTATGGCTTCTCTCATTGATGGCGGGAGAGTACCCACCTCCACAGCCTCCTCCCACACCGACAGCAACACCGGGGTTAGTTCCTCACTAAGCTCCTTGTAGAATTCTGCACCAAGCCCGTCCGAGCCCGGCGCCTTCCCGTTGGCCAAAGATTTTATCGCATCGGCGATTTCCTCAGTGGTCAAGGGTTGGTCCATTGCCAGCTTGTATTCGGAGGGTAGCGACGGGAGGGTGATGCCACGGAGGTATGCCTCCACCTCCTCGGGCGTTTTCGAGTCATGATTAGAGTATAGATTAGAGTAGAACCGGGTGAATTCCCTATTTATCCCCTCCTCACTGGTGACCACTGAACCGTCCTCCAACAGTATGCTGGAAATCGGTGTGTGTTGCCTCTCAGCTTTCAACAAGTTGGCTAGAGTGCGTCCCGCTCTGTTGCCCTCACCATATCTGCGTGCTCTGCTGGGGGTTGACATGTACAATAATTCTCTGTTAGCCAGTTTGTTGAATTCTAGCAGATTACGATTGATGTCCGAAAGGGTTTCTCTATCGTGTTTTTTAGTGTATCTAGCCTCCAGGTTCGTCAGGCGTTTCTCCACTTCCTCGAGCTCTATCCGAACCGCCTTCAACATACCCGAGGACTTAGAAAGCAGTATACCTCTCACCCAAGCCTTAAAGGCCTCCCATAGAGTGTGGCAGCTATTCACTGAACCCCTGTTGGTGTCGAGGAAATGCCCCACCTCTATATGTAAAGACTCCACTACCTCTGGGTCGCTGAGGATATTTGGTGGCATCCTCCATCTTCTGGCGGGGGGTGTTATGTTTTCTAGCGTGATTGTCATCATAACAGGGGAGTGGTCTGAAAAAGTACGGGGAAGTATTTCGCAGCTGTCTAACTGGTGTATGAGGCTTAGAGAAACCAGCCAATAATCTATCCTGGACTCTGAATCATGTACCGACGAATAAAATGTGTATTGTCTCCTACATGGATGCAGTGTTCTCCAGGAGTCAACCAGTGCCATTTGTGACAAGATCTGCGACAGCATCTCTGCCGCTCTGGAGGGTGTCCGGCGTTTTGTGCTGGAGCGATCCAGCGTGGTGTCAAGGATGGTGTTGAAGTCTCCCCCCCACAAAATGTGTTCATTACCCGTGCATCCTATTTCAAGTGCCACAGTTACATAGAAGTCGGGATCGTCCAGATTTGGCCCATACGTGTTCACCAGCACCACCTCCTTTCCCGCTATACTCCCCCATACTATGACAAAACGACCCAACATGTCCACTTTACTTTTCCCACATCGAAACCCAACCGAGGGATGTATGAGGGTTAGGACCCCTCTCGCCTGTGTGGAGTATTCCGTATAGTATCGGTTATGACCCCAGTTCTTCAAGAAGGCCGTGTTAACTTTGCGAAGTGCATGAGTTTCTTGCAGCATGATCACTTGTGGGCAGTGTCTAGTAATATAGGCTCCCAACTTTCTTGATTTAGCTAGATTGTTCAGGCCCCTAACGTTCCAAGTAAGTAGTCTCAACTTCAATCTCTTATCTTTTACTCCGTTACATGCCATCTCTGTGTGTTAGACTCATCATATTCATTCCGATCGTCCCAGAACGGATGTCCTGTGTAGCGTTGTGTCCACCACTTTTAACTTGAAACACCCTCCCAACTGAGCTCCCCCAACTCCCCAAGCTCCTTACATGAGTCCCGTATATCCCAACATAAATGGTTTTATCCCACCCTGTTGGATCCCTCCCCACATCATCCACCCCAACTTGACGATGTTGCCCAATAACATTCGGGACTTCCCCGATGGGCATACCCCTGAAATAACCTTGGAACTTTCCTGAGGGTAGCTGCCGTCGCTGTCCGACCACCCTGTCGGGGGCTCACGGCCCGGTCCTACCTTAAGTTTATGTCCAGGCCATTCTTTGTGTTGAGACATGTTTCCCGGCGGCATAGTACGACAGTGCAGGCCTTTCAGTCTGCCGCTTCCAGTCCCTCTGCCCCTGGCTGGTTTCCGGCGTTTTTATCGTGTGTTCTGTCCCTGGGAGGGAGAGGGATAGAGGCCTCCACGTATGCCATGGCTTCTTTGGGGTTTTCGAAGAAATGGGCCCTACCTCCATGTTGAATTCTGATCTTCGCGGGAAAAATCAGGGCATAGGGCACATTCCGCATCCGGAGTTGTCTTTTTACCGGCTCATAGGATCTGCGTTGAGCCTGCACTCCAGCGGAGAAGTCAGGGTAAATGTGGATCCTGTCATGCTCGAAGTGTAACGTGCCTTTCTCCCTGGAGAGCCGGAGGATTGCGTCTCTGTCTCGATAGTTGAGGATGCGTGCTATAATGGTACGCGGTGGTGCTCCGGGCTTCGGCGGTGGCGCCAGGATGCGGTGGGCCCTTTCGACCAGAAAATGTTCCGAGAGAGAGTCAGAACCAAGGATAGTTTTCAAAAGGTGTTCCACCTGCCGCTCCATGTCCCCTTTGCCGAAGGTCTCCGCTACTCCGACGATTCGTATGTTGTTCCTGCGGGATCTGGATTCCAAATCGTCGCACTTACTCTGGGTTCTCCGCAGTTCAGATTGGAGTAGGGCTATATCTCGGCCATGTTGGGATATCGTATCTTCGCTTGCACTGATTCTGTTTTCTGTATCCGTTATTCGCGCACTCTCCTTCTCTACTCTGGCCTTCAAGGATCCAATCGTTGCCACTATGTCATCCAGCTTGACATTGACGGCCATGAACCCGTTCTGGACCATCGTCGCCAGGCGTTCCAAGGGGTCCTCTTCCTGCCTGTCCGGGGGGTGCTGCGACCCACCAGACACCCCGCATGCTTGAGAATTAGCGAAGGAGTCCATTGGGCCCACCTTTTTGCCTCCTGCCCCCTTCCTTTCAGTGCGGCCCATATAGGATGGTGAGCGACCCTAAAGTGGGTTATGTCCTCCCTTGGAGGCCAGTTGCACTACGAGTTGTTTTCTGCGACGCGTGGCTACTTCCGTGTATTTTGGGCCACGTAATGTGCCTGTAGAGGATGAGGGAGGCGATGGGGGCCCGTACTCACTTACGTCGCCGGAACGGCGGTATTATCGGCCGCGCTCCTCACGACTCCGGAAGAGGCCGCTAGGCAGAAGGTCCGGGTCTCGTGCCGCTGTGCTCACCAGCACTCCAACGGCGTGCCCCCAGTCGTGCCCCCCTCCTCCCTTGAGCACCGATCAGCAAAACCGGGCCGTCGTTGGTTCTTCCAGGAGGTTCCACGCCTCTCTTCCCTCTCCGCCGTGCCCCTCCCCCACTGCGGCCTGTCCCTCCTGCGGCCTCTAGTGGTTCTGCCGCGGAGCCGTCGGCCGGCGACGCCGCCTCTTCCCAGCCGGTGCTTCTTTCGATTCAGGATTTCTCGGCCGAACAGCTGCGATTTTGTCCAATTTTTGGAGGGTGTCTGCAGGAGATCTCTCGCCACTGGAAACTTCAACTTCTTCGTGTGTAGAACGGTTCAGGAAGGATATTTATTCAAAGGATTTTCTGGCCGAGCCGGAGCTCTCCCTTCAGGCGGCCATTTGCTTTGCGCGCAAGCCACGCCCCCCTAGGTCACGTTAATTTACAAACAGCACAATCTAAGTCCATAATTGCAATGCCACTTATCGGCTAGTGTATTCAACTAATTCACATAGCAAATTAAAACACTCTCCAACATTAAGAGCAAGTGTAGCTATATATGCATATATAAACAACATGAATCTAAAACCTATTTGTAATGAATTCTACCTATGTGTAGATCTGGGGCTGTGGGTTTCTATTATATGCATGGAAGTTTAATACAAACTGTGATGATTTGTAGATGAGATTTTAATATCCTCCCCCTACTGTGCGATGTTATGAATGTGGAGTTGATGTAATGTACTTTGCCATGATTTTCTATGGAAATGGAAGTGGCACAACTAAACTTCCTTCCATACTCATATACATCTTTGTAAATATCTATGGTTTTCACAGGTAAGAAATTATCAATAACTCATGATGATGTGGAAATGTGTATCATTCCACAAATCAGTTTCCATACTACGCATGTGAAAACCCACAGGCCTTCATTTAATTAGCTTTGGATTTACAAAGACCTGCCTTTATCTGCACAGAAATGCATTTTTTTGCCATGTAAAACACATCTGGCTTGGGTTTGTATGCAGTGAGACAGCAAAGTGCAGTTCCTAATTTAAATGCTGAAGCATTCCATTTGGAATGAGCTGCCCCTAGTGGAAGTCCCTCCCAGTTCACCCACTCCTAGGACTTAGCAGGGAAATGTTCTAGAGGGCCTACGAATAAGTGAATTGTGGAATCTTCAGACTCGCGTTTGAAGAAGTCTTTAAGGCACAGAACCAGCAAGGACCATCAGGTGTTTCCTGATCTGGTTTCTCTCTCTATCGTAGGAATGCAGGTCTTCTTCACCTAAATCTGCTTCAGTCCTCCTAATTGATAAAACACATTTTATAATATAAAAGATCAAGCCTCTTCCAAGAGATCTGCTCTTCTGCAGCCTTCAATTCCTGAGCTCTTCCTTTCATTCCTGGGTGTTCCTGCTTAAATCATGGGAACTATTCACACACTATGTGATTGAAATCTCTCCCTTTTTGGTTGGTCAATTCTTTCCATTGGCTTGCTTAAGAGGCAGACACTCCCAGAGAACACACCAATTACTTTTAAAGGATTGTGATATTTTCCAACACCTGAGAGGGTGGGGGCTTTACACTCTGAACATGTCATGAACCATCGGACGCGTCCTTTCTGGACTTCCTGGTCCCTGACCCATAGGGGCTTGCACTCAGCAGTACTCCCAACATGGCCGCCGAACGCGGAATACTGTTTAGCAGTTTCCGCGCTGTACTCATTACGTTCTATAATGCAGACACGCCCCTGCGGCCCTGCGCGTCTCAACGCTTCCGCTTGCCGTGGCTAGACGTGTGCTGCTGTAGTTCGCTTGTGTTTTTCCTTTGATTCCTGGTTCCCGGTTCCCCTAAATTCCTCCTCCTTCATTCCCCCTCCTTTTTGTCCTCCTTGCATCCCGGATCTCCGTGCACTCGTCTTCCGTGTGCACTCTTTGCTGTTTTCCTGGATTTCCTCGGACTTCCCAGACTCTACGAAAGAAGACACCATCGAAGAACTCCAACAAACAACAAAGACAGGTGAGAAGGGGGGAAACCTGTGACAGATTGAGACGCCGACAAATTAATACAGATACGGACATGGAGGCTGCAGTTCAAGACCTCATGCGCGGCATGCAAGAGTTAACCACAGAAGTTCAGAATCTCAAAGCTGAGAATGCCGCATTAAAACAACTAGTCCTGTCATGTGATTCCGCGACCAAGGAAAGTGTATTGCTGGGCGGAGTAGTGGATAAATATGATGGCTCCTCAAAGAACCTTCGTGGCTTCCTTGATTCGTGTTTAGTGCACTTTACCTTTAAGCCCTACTACTTTTCCACCCCCAGGGCAAAGGTGGGCTTTATGATTTCGCATCTCTCTGGGAATGCATTAACCTGGGCTACGCCCTTAGTTAATTCTGGAGATGCCCTCCTGGATGATTATGATGGGTTCGTACGGGCTCTAAAGACCATGTTTGACTGACCAGAACAGGTTTACAGTGCCCAAGAATGTCTATTGGATTTCCAACAAGGGTCCCAGGATATGCTTACATATGTAACACGGTTTAAGCAACTGGCCAAGGAAGCAGATTGGTCCCCGGAGACCTGTTTTACCCTATTCCGGAGAGGACTAAACGAAGAAATAAAAGACGAGCTAGCCAGGGTAGCTCGCCAAGGTTCCTTTCAGGCCCTTATGGACCTCTCTTTACAAGTAGACTTTCGAATCCAGGAAAGGAAGGCGGAAAAGAAGAAAACAAAGATGCCTTACAAAAAGACCTCTATAGAATCTCCCTCTAAACCCCAGCCCACTCCTGCTCGACCGCAGACCCTGAACCCATGCAACTGGGGGCCTTCCGCGGACCCATATCCCCGCAAGAAAGATGGATTCACACCGGGCTGTGTATGTACTGTGCCTCAGATAAACATCTTGTGAGAGAATGTCCTTTGGCCCCTCCACGGCATTTGGAAAAAGCCAGCTCCCGATCCTAGATGGAGCACAGCTTCGGGAGAGAGATGTTTGCTCCACATCTATTCCATCCTTGAACTCTCCTGGACAAAGCAACCTTGTGATCTTGCAGGCCTTTCTATCGCCGTCCAAGAAAGAAACTTACCCCATTCTGGCATTAGTGGATTGTGGAGCCATGGGGATTTTTATAGATCAGGATTGGGTCACTACCCACCGTATTCCATGTGAAACTCGAGACATTATGCAACCTGTAGAGGCCATCGATGGATGACCTCTCTATCAGGACCAATCACCCTGCAAACCAAAGAGATCCAGCTCTCGATAAACCATCATCAAGAGATTATCAAGTTTGACATCATAAAGTCTGCCCATTATCCAATGGTACTGGGTATACCCTGGTTACAGACGCACAGCCCATACATCAACTGGGCAGCAGGATCCTTGTTTCTTGGCTCCGAATATTGCATGTCTCACTGCCTATCCCTGGATTCCTCGTCAAGATCCTCTGAAGGTACGCTGACAGACCAGCAAGGCCCACTCACAGTCTTAAAAATTATCCAGGTCCCCAGAGCCTATCAGGACTACGCTGATGTGTTTTCAACTTCCATAGTTCAAGCCCTACCTCCTCACAGACCTGAAGACTGCACTGTCGATACTGAACCCTCGGCAGTGATTCCCTTTGGAAGGATGTTCATCCTATCAGAACCAGAGAAAAGGGCCCTCCGAGAATACTTGGATACCAACCTAGAAAATGGCACCATACGACCATCTAAATCCCCAGCGGGAGCTTCGTTGTTTTTCGTTCCCAAGAAAGATACTAAGAAGCTTAGGCCTTGTCTTGATTATCGTGGTCTTAATCAATGCACCCTCAAGGACCGCTACCTATTGCCCTTAATCTCGGATATCCTGGAAGCGGTGAGAGCAGCCGTAATCTTCACGAAATTAGATCTCAGAGGTGCATGCCATCTGATCCGTATAAAGGAAGGTGACGAATGGAAAACAGCCTTTAGAGCACCCTTTGGTCACTTTGAATACATGGTCATGCCTTTCGGACTCGCCAATGCCCCAGCGGTCTTCCAACGTTTTATGGACTGGGTGTTCTCCGATATGCTGTTCCTCTTCGTCACAGTTTACCTGGACGACATACTGATATACTCCAAGGACTATCTTAAGCATGAAGAGCATGTCAAGGCAGTCTTACAACGGCTACGTGAACATAAACTCCTGGCTAAACCCAAGAAATGCCTTTTTCATTTCTCTACTGTTCACTATCTCGGATTTGTCCTTAGTCCAGAAGGAGTTGGAATGGACCACTCAAAAGTAAATTCCATATTATCCTGGCCTGTTAAAACTACTGTGAAACAGATTCAATCCTTCCTGGGGCTTGCTAACTTCTACCGGAAATTCATACCTTCCTTTTCGGAGATAGTTTAACCGATCATTACATTGTTGAAGAAGGATACTCCCTTCCTCTGGACCGCAGCCCAAGACCAAGCGTTCCAACATTTGAAGTCGGAATTTACACAAGCCCCCATCTTGGCTCAACCTGACATTGATCGACCTTTCCTAGTGGAGACTGATGCCTCTAACTATGCCATCGGAGCAGTCTTAAAGCAGGAATTCGAGGACAATTTAGAACACCCCATCGCTTATCTCTCGCGAACTCTAACTCCTAGCGAGACCCATTATTCTGTTCTGGAAAAGGAATTTTTGGCCCTCCGTCAAGCCTTCACAAAGTGGCGTCATCTGCTCCTGGGAGCTAAACACCCTTTTCAGGTCCGTACAGATCATCGGAATCACCAAGCCTTACAATCCATGGAATGCAGGAATAGTCGTCAAGCCCGTTGGGCCTTCTTCTTTGCCCAGTACCAGTTCCAAATCCATCATGTACCTGGAACACACAACATAATTGCTGACGCCTTATCCTGACGTCCCGACTACGAAACTCTTGAAGATCGATCCTTCCCAAAGATGTTTCCCCATCCAATTTTCGTAGCTCAAGCAATCACTCTCCTGGAAGACATTCAGATTCAAACCCAGTCCTCTGAGATCTGAAATGAATTTACTGGGAAGAATTGATGGAATCTTAAAACCAAGGACGGGTATTTGTTCAAGGACAATGGCCTGGTCATTCCCACACAGAGACTACGACAAAGGATTACAAGCCTCTGTCATGATACCCTTCATTCAGGACATAGTAGCATTACCAACACTCTCCGTTTAATACAAAGACAGTTTTGGTGGCCAAAAATGAAACTTGACATCCAGCAGTACATCCAAGCCTGTGCAGTCTGCAATCAAAACAAGTATGATAACAAGAGGCCGGCGGGTCTCCTACTCCAACCAACGCTACCAACAAGGCCCTGGGAATTTATTTCTACAGACTTTATTGTGGAACTACCACCTTCCAGGGGATACACAACTATCATGGTTACCATTGATTTATTCACTCACATGGCTCATTTTACACCGTTGTATAAATTACCATCTTCCTTAGAACTCACTGAAATCTTCCTGCAACACATATTCCGACTTCATGGACTCCCTTCCAAGATCATATCAGACAGAGGTCCTCAATACATATCTCAATTCTGGAAACACTCATGCCGTATACTAGGAATCCAACATGCCCTCTCCTCAGGTTATCATCCACAGACCAACGGAGCTACAGAACGTGTGAACCAAACCCTGCAGCAGTATATTTGTCATGATCTCTGCTTCCAAAAGGTCAGGGTTTTCCCAACTCCCTTGGAAGCAGATCCATAACCCAGGTTCCGAGTGCCAACCAGTCCCAATTGGGACCTTTTGGACCCAGTCCTGGCGCCAGTGGCACCAGGCTCATAAATATGCCCAGTCCCAGCGCTGGAAGCGCCGGGCTCATAATGCTTGGGTGGACTTACCTTCAGCAGACCATGCTGCTTACTTGCCTGCCAGTTGAGCCTCTGATCCTCTTCTGTTTGGAACTACTTTTCCTGTTGGGTGGGGCTGGAGCCACTCCCTAGATTCAGAACACTGGAACTCTTCTGGAATGCAGGAACTCTTTTCTTACCAGGAACTCTTTTCTTACTTAGGCGTGGCTGTGGAAGGAGACACCTAAGCACTACAGGAGGCTATTTAAACCACACCCGGTGGATGAATCTTGCTTTGCGTTATTCTGCAACCTCTGCAGCAGAACGCTCATCGTGTCTTCTGCATCCGGTCCAGGGCCTAAGGAAAAAGGCTTACCATCCTGAATCCAGTCTTCAGCAACACCTATAAAGACAAGAAAGAACAGGTTAGCATTCCGGCATCTGAAAGGCAAAGGCTTACCTACTCTTCGTGCGCTCCGGAGGTCTTCACACTGCATTCCGGCATCTGAAAGACAAAACAAGGTGCGTTTAAAGACATTGGGGAACTTTAATACTCACGTGCCATTACTCCTTTCCACATCTAATCCAGTGGGTATTCCGGCACCCTGCAGCCGCTCCGAACTCGTACCTGCAAAATAAAAAGACAGTTAGAGCGCATAGTGAAGCAGGCAACAAGCGCTTACTTACGTGCTTCCAGGCGCTTCTATTCATCACACGGGCTCCATCTTCAACTCACTTCAGCCCGTCATCCGCCATCGCCGGAACCCTGCAAAACAAGAGACATCATTACTAAAGACTTTAAAGACATTTGAATGACTCGAAACTTACCGTTCGTGCAGTAAACGACGGACAGCAGTCCTCTGAAGTCAAGAGGCCTGCGCTACCTATCCAGTGAAGAAACTGGTTACAGCACCCTGCCCCGAGGCAGATGGAGAGCTCGGCATTCACTTACCTAAGACATCTTACTCTACACGTCAGGCATACAGTGCACAGAGGTCCAGCCCAAAGAGCCAACCAGGTGCTACACATCACCTTTGAAGATACGGTAGTCGCCCAGTCAAGACCGGCGCCTCTGCGAGAATCAGGTGAGCGTTACAGAACGCAAAGCCTACCGCAAAACTCTCGCCCAGGCGCTATGGAAACCTCGGATACTGACCCCCTAGCCCGGTTACTTGGGGAACTAAGGGCAGAAGTGCATGCAGCTCGTCAGGAAACGAATGCTCTAAGAAGGGAACTAATTATTTCCAAGGAGAGAACAGACAATCTTGCTAGACAAGTGCTACAGTCACAAGCCGGACAGACCCCGTTACCCGCATCAGGGGCAAATCTTCCTTCAACATCCTCTATGAATCCAGTGCAGATCAACCTACCTGGGAATGTACCTCTGGCTCCGCCCGAACGATTTTCTGGTGACCCAAAGAGGTTTGCAGTATTTATCAATCAGTGCCGGCTGCACTTCTTATGCCGGCCAGCAGCCTTTCCAACTGATCAAGCAAAAGTAGCTTTTGTACTTTCGTACCTTAGTGGCAATGCGGCAGACTGGTCGATCCCTCTAGTTAATCAAGATAATCCGGTTCTCCATGATTTTCAAGCCTTTCAGCTTAGTATGGAAAAACTGTTCGCAAGACATTCACAGGGGCAGGCCTTGGACAATGAGCTTCTTTCGTTGCGACAGGGTAATCAAGACCTTTTGGCTTATATTGCATCTTTCAATAGACTAATAGTGGAAACTCAATGGCCTGAGGACAAAAGGATTACGCTGTTTTATAGAGGTCTACGTGGAGAGCTCAAAGACGTTTTAGCCCAAGTAGTGAATCCCCCACAAGACTGTTCGGATTATATAGACTTGGTCGTTCAAATAGATCACAGGCTGCAGAACAGGAAGGCCGATCGTTCCAAGTTTGATGCTCGAGTATTTTCCAAACCGCCAACTCCTTCCAAAGGAGTAGACTCCGGGGAACCCATGCAAATAGGGGGTCTGAAAGGTCCTCTAACACAAAGGGAGCGGGAAAGGAGGAAACAGTTGCAATTATGCCTATATTGCGGAAACTCAGGGCACTTTCTTCGAGACTGTCCGGTGAAACCTGCCAAGAAGGCAGTAGGAGCTGCAGTTACCAAAGTTACAAACTCTGAGCAGGGAAACGACCTCGCCCGACAAGAATAGAGGTCCTCTTGCCGAGCGTGAAAACCAGTGCCGTGACCTCGCATTTCGTGATACCTATGGTCCTCATTAGCCCTGATAATCCGGATCGATTACATGCAATTGAAGCTTACGTCGACAGCGGTGCCATCGGCAATTATGTGGATCATGAAATGGTTTTGAGGATGAATCTAACTCTTTGTCCCAAGGCTGTAAAGGACGTCATTACTACGGTGGATGGTACGGAGATAGCCTCCGGGCCAGTAACGCATACCACTCAAGAGGTGACGCTAGTAAGTCAAGATGGACACCATGAGAAGATCGTGTTCGATGTGATCAAGGCCCCTCAGTTTCAGATTATTCTAGGAATACCTTGGTTAGAGAAACACAATCCTCTGATCGATTGGCGAGCAAGAACGGTCCAGTTTCCAGAATGTGTCTCTACTTGTCACCCTCCACCTGGTGTTGCACTGGCCGCAATTTCTTCAGAGACTCTCCAGTTACCTCCCGAATACCTAGAATACCAAGATGTTTTCCGGAAGGATCAGGCTAACTCTCCACCTCCTCATAGGTCTTATGACTGCCAGATAGACCTGATACCTGGATCTACTCCTCCTTGTAGTAGAATTTATGCCCTCACCGAGCCTGAGAACCTTCACCTTCGACAATACCTGGATCAATACCTGGCAAATGGGTTTATTCGTCCTTCCAAGTCCCCTGCTTCTTCAGCTTTGTTCTTCGTTCCAAAAAAGGAAGGAGACCTTAGAACTTGTATCGATTATCGCTCCCTGAACCAGATCACCGTTAAGAATAGATATCCGTTACCTTTGATCCCTGAACTCCTGGACCAAGTCAGAAAAGCATGCATATATACAAAGCTGGATCTTAGAGGAGCTTACCACTTGGTACGAGTAAAAGAGGGCGATGAATGGAAGACGGCCTTCCGCACCAAGTATGGGCTATTTGAATATCAGGTCATGCCCTTCGGACTTTGTAATGCCCCGGCCGCCTTTCAATATTTTATGAACAATGTCCTCAGAGAGCTCATAGATGTATGTGTTGTTGTTTACATTGACGACATCCTCGTTTATTCTTCATCGGAATCTGAACATCGGAAACACGTGAAAATGGTCCTCGAAAGATTGCGTCAACACAAACTTTTCGCTAAGTTGGAAAAATGTGTTTTCAACGTGACTGAAGTTGAATTCTTGGGATTCATATTATCACCTGGCGGAGTGCGTATGGATTCAAAGAAGGTCGATGCAGTTCTCAAATGGCCATCACCATCCTCCGTAAAAGGTGTGCAAAGCATGTTAGGCTTCGCTAACTTTTACCGCAGGTTTATCCCCGAATTCTCTCGAATAGTCCAGCCCATCACTGCCTTGTTAAAGAAAAACAAACGTTTTGAATGGTCTACCGAGGCGGAACAAGCTTTCCAGGATTTGAAGACTAAATTTATCTCTGCACCAATCTTAAAACACCCTCGCCCCGAACTCCCCTACATCGTGGAAACTGATGCTTCAAGCCTTGCCATGGGGGCAGTTCTATCACAAAAGGACCCGGTAACCAATCAGTTGCATCCCGTGGCATTTTGGTCCCGCAAATTCTCGCCTCCTGAAATCAATTACACGATTACTGACAAGGAACTTCTGGCTATCAAGTCTGCCTTTAAGGCTTGGCGGCATTATCTGCTGGGGGCCCGACACACCGTTACTGTGATTACGGATCACCGAAACCTGCAATATTTGAAGACCGCAAAAGCCCAATCCTCTAGACAACTCCGTTGGGCATTATTCTTTGCCGAGTTTGACTTCATAATTACCTATCGACCTGGTACAAAGAACGGTAAAGCCGATGCCCTTTCTCGGATGGGAGTGGAAGAACACTTGGTCAACCCTAAACCTGTACCAATCATTCCCGAACAAAGAATTCTGGGTGTAATCGCCACAGAATCCATAGAGGAAGTTAAGGATAAAGCCAGGCAACTTGTAACTCCAGCAGACATACAGAATTGGCATCTGCAGGGAAAGGACTTTGCAGTAAAGGACAACTTATTGTATTTCCAAGAACGATTATACCTACCCAGCACAGATTTACAGAAAAAAGTAATCTCTTGTTATCACGACTCTTTAATGGAAGGTCATCCCGGTATAGCCAAGACCTCAGAAAAGATCAAGCGCTACTTCTGGTGGCCGTCTTGGAAAAAAGATATCAGAGACTTTATAATGTCCTGTGGAGTATGCGCCCAAAACAAGAGTCAAAAGGAAAGACCAGCAGGCCTCTTACGCCCTATTGACATCCCACCTCGCCCTTGGCATTCGCTTTCTATGGACTTCATCACCGATCTACCTCCATGCTCCGGATACAATACGATTCTAGTAATCGTGGACTTATTCTCCAAGATGGCGCATTTCATTCCGCTCAAAGGCTTGCCAACAGCAGCAACTCTGGCCCGAGAATTTCTTGAAAACATCGTCCGACTGCACGGTTTTCCTTCGGTTCTAATTTCGGATCGAGGTAGTCAATTTATTTCTCATTTTTGGCGAAGTTGCTGTCGGTCGGCTCAAATTGATGTGAGACTATCGACCAGTCACCACCCTCAGACCGACGGACAAACCGAGAGGACCAATCAAACTCTGGAACAGTATTTGCGCTGCATGCTGCAACAAACTGAAAAAACTTGGAAAGATATCCTTTGGATAGCCGAGTATGCCTACAATAACTCTGTCCATTCGGGAACTGGGAAAACCCCGTTTTTTCTTTTGTACGGCAGTCACCCTCGAACCTTGGAGTTGGATCCCCTCCAAGATCTTGAAACACCAGCAGTAGACTACCTGCATTCTACAATCACCCAAGCCTTTAAGGAAGCTGTTTCTCACCTTCAAAGGGCTAAAGAACAATACAAGAAAGGAGCAGATCAACATCGGAAGGAAGCCCCTCACTATCAAGTAGGGGATCAAGTCTGGTTATCCACCAAATATCTATCTCTAAAAGGGCCACGCACATTCAACCCAAGATACCTTGGTCCCTATTCCATCACTACCATAGTAAACCCAGTAGCGGTCAAGTTGGACTTGCCCCCGCACATGAAGATACATCCGGTCTTCCACGTCTCTCTATTAAAACCCGTGCAACCTCAAACCCGACTAACCAAATCTCCAAAACCTATCCTAGTGGATGGAGAACTCGAGTTTGAAGTCAAAAGCATTCTGGACTCCAAGATCTCCAAATCTAAACTATTCTACCTAATTGACTGGAAAGGCTACGGCCCCCAAGAGAGATCCTGGGAACCTGCTGAATATGTCCACGCTCCTCGCCTAATCAAAAGATTTCACCGAACATTTCCTGACAAGCCAAAACCCCCGGAGAAGCCCGGTTTGGGAGGGGCCTTGAGGGGGGGTACTGTCATGATCTCTGCTTCCAAAAGGTCAGGGTTTTCCCAACTCCCTTGGAAGCAGATCCATAACCCAGGTTCCGAGTGCCAACCAGTCCCAATTGGGACCTTTTGGACCCAGTCCTGGCGCCAGTGGCACCAGGCTCATAAATATGCCCAGTCCCAGCGCTGGAAGCGCCGGGCTCATAATGCTTGGGTGGACTTACCTTCAGCAGACCATGCTGCTTACTTGCCTGCCAGTTGAGCCTCTGATCCTCTTCTGTTTGGAACTACTTTTCCTGTTGGGTGGGGCTGGAGCCACTCCCTAGATTCAGAACACTGGAACTCTTCTGGAAGGCAGGAACTCTTTTCTTACCAGGAACTCTTTTCTTACTTAGGCGTGGCTGTGGAAGGAGACACCTAAGCACTACAGAAGGCTATTTAAACCACACCCGGTGGATGAATCTTGCTTTGCGTTATTCTGCAACCTCTGCAGCAGAACGCTCATCGTGTCTTCTGCATCCGGTCCAGGGCCTAAGGAAAAAGGCTTACCATCCTGAATCCAGTCTTCAGCAACACCTATAAAGACAAGAAAGAACAGGTTAGCATTCCGGCATCTGAAAGGCAAAGGCTTACCTACTCTTTGTGCGCTCCGGAGGTCTTCACACTGCATTCCGGCATCTGAAAGACAAAACAAGGTGCGTTTAAAGACATTGGGGAACTTTAATACTCACGTGCCATTACTCCTTTCCACATCTAATCCAGTGGGTATTCCGGCACCCTGCAGCCGCTCCGAACTCGTACCTGCAAAATAAAAAGACAGTTAGAGCGCATAGTGAAGCAGGCAACAAGCGCTTACTTACGTGCTTCCAGGCGCTTCTATTCATCACACGGGCTCCATCTTCAACTCACTTCAGCCCGTCATCCGCCATCGCCGGAACCCTGCAAAACAAGAGACATCATTACTAAAGACTTTAAAGACATTTGAATGACTCGAAACTTACCGTTCGTGCAGTAAACGACGGACAGCAGTCCTCTGAAGTCAAGAGGCCTGCGCTACCTATCCAGTGAAGAAACTGGTTACAGCACCCTGCCCCGAGGCAGATGGAGAGCTCGGCATTCACTTACCTAAGACATCTTACTCTACACGTCAGGCATACAGTGCACAGAGGTCCAGCCCAAAGAGCCAACCAGGTGCTACACATCACCTTTGAAGATACGGTAGTCGCCCAGTCAAGTCCGGCGCCTCTGCGAGAATCAGGTGAGCGTTACAATATTTGTTGTTTCACCACCAAGGTCCAGTACGATTGGTCTCTTTTATTACCCATGGCTGAATTCACCTACAACAATTCGGATCACTCGGCTGTCAAGACCAGCCCCTTTTTCTGCAGCCAAGGATTCCACCCTTCAGTTCTACCATCCCTTCTCCCACATCCTACACAAGTTCATACAGTCGACTCCTGGATTGAAACCCTCATCGACGTACACAAGGAAGCCAAAGAACACCTCGAAAGGGCCCGAGCTAACACCAAGCACTATGCGGACTCCAAAAGAAGACCAGGACCTTCCTATGCAGTGGGTGATAAGGTCTGGCTATCCTCGAAACTACAGCCTCGACACTTACAACCTAATAAGTTGGCTCCTCGGTACTATGGCCCTTTTTCCATAAAGGAAATCATTAACCCAGTGGCCTTCCAACTCAAATTACCAGACTGCTGGAAGAGGATCCACCCAGTGTTTCACACATCTCTAATGAAACCATACATCCAGACCTCCCGGTCTGCTCCAAGATCTACCCCTGTGGTTGTCGACGACCAGCTAGAATACGAAGTGTCCCGAATATGTGACTCCAGGTACAGACGTGGTCAGCTACAGTATCTGGTGGAGTGGAAAGGCTATACACCCAGTGAACGCACCTGGGAACCGGTCTCAAACCTAAACGCCCCCAGGCTACTTCAAAGGTACCACTTTATACACCCGGGCAAACCCGGAGGAACAGGCCTTCGGAGGAGGCATGCTGTCATGAACCATCAGACGCGTCCTTTCTGGACTTCCTGGTCCCTGACCCATAGGGGCTTGCACTCAGCAGTACTCCCAACATGGCCGCCAAACGCGGAATACTGTTTACCAGTTTCCGCTCTGTACACATTACGTTCTATAAAGCAGACATGCACCTGCAGCCCTGAGCGTCTCAACGCTACCGCTTGTCATGGCTAGACGTGTGCTGCCGTAGTTCGCTTGTGTTTCTCCTTTGATTCCTGGTTCCTGGTTCCCCTAAATTCCTCCTCCTTCATTCCCCCTCCTTTTTGTCCTCCTTGCACCCCAGATCTCCGTGCACTCGTATTCCGTGTGCACTCTTTGCTGTTTTCCTGGATTTCCTCGGACTTCCCGGACATCTGAACGTTCCCAGGACTCGGAACGCTGAACGCACGCTGGAACCCGAGGACCTGAACACTGGATTATACAAGACCCAAACTCTATGAAAGGAGACTCCATCGAAGAACTCCAAATAACAACAAAGACAGGTGAGAAGGGGGGAAACCTGTGACAAAACAATTCTGAACATGAAATTATATTTCTCCCATTTCTCAAAGCAACAAATATGAGTTTCTGGGTCCCGATGGTCCTCACAATTGCAGGCACATGTGGCATGAAGGTATGCGATGAAATAAGACTTTTTATTGTTTTTTATAATTGTATCATTTATTAATACATAATAGTATGTCAAATTCTGTCTCATTTTGTAGAAGAGACACTCACAGTTTCAAAACATGTTTTCATTTACTTTTAGGTGATATGTTTGAGGAGTTATTTGAAAACTCAATTTAAATGCATTTCTGGTGCTACTTCAAAATTAGTATTATCTCCTTGAATTATGAAACCTTGATCAATTATCCTGCCTTTCAGTCATGATTAGTATGTTGTTTGACATTCCTTCTTTGTTTACAAATCCCTTGATGGCTCGGCACACGGTGGACTTTATTAACTAACTGCGGTCAATAGGTGACTCTTTATGTGCATTTAGCTGCATTTGACAGCTGTGAAAGTCTCTGGTGGGATCCTCCTAGTTTACCTGTTCTCTTCCATGTCCATACAGGGGAAAGGCAGAGGCCAAGGTTCTGAATTCGCTTTGGGAAGGGTTACACGTCCATTCAAGTCTCTGCCTTTTGTAAACTTATCCTGCATGTACAAAAGTTTGATTATTTGGGACTGTCTTTTAATTGCAACTTATCAAATAATAATCATCTCATTAAACAAAGTTTTAGAATGAAATGTTGTCAATTTACCTTCTGTAAGAAAATGAAGGTTCAGCCTTTTAACTACATGTTAAAAAATCTATGAGGCTAATGACTGTTCTATTACACTGGAAAGGTGGGTAGGGTGGAAGACATGATGAAAGGTCAGCCCCCGGCATCTTGGGTCTCACTTCTGGCGTGTATAGTAGCATGCCTGCGTGAGCCTCTTGATTGGTAGCACAGTCCTGGAAGTGATGCCTGCTGGATTCTTTCAGGGTTTGAATACAGCAGGAACATTTTGCACATATATTGATGCCAAAACAAACCCAGACCAGGCCTTTTGTGTTCCCTGGAACTTCCTCCCCTCTTTGTAGAGAATCGAACTTGTTGCACTCCCACCTGACGCACACTTTGTATGCAAGGGATGTGTAGTCCACAGTGTTGGACTGTTTTACAGGGAACTCTTAAGATTTCCCATTGGGTCTTTATGGCATGGGCCACTGGGTACCCGGGTTTTCTACTCCTCTTGCCCTCTCTCCTAGTCACACACACACTACCTTCCATCTCTCCTCATCTGCCACATCGCTTTTAAGCATACAATTTGATTTAAAGCTTCCAATATGGTATTCCTCACTTTTAAAAATGTTTATCTTTGCCTGTGTTGTGTTTAGCAACATTTGAATCCCTTTATAGGCACAAACGTGCTTTAGAACTCACTTTTTTTTAATCCACATTTTCTTTGATTGGAGAAGCCTAAATCCCAACTTAGAGAGGTTGGGCTTGCTTGCATGGCATAATGTGCGACCATTTTGAAAAATATGTCCATGGCCACATTTGGTTCCCAGCCCACCGCTGGTAGCTGTAATCAGAATTTGGATGACCTATGTTCACATTTAGAATTTTTTGATTACGTTTTGATCATTCTTTCTTTGTCCACACAAAGATTATAATTACTTTACTTTGCTCCTGGTGTGCTAAAGGTAAAGGGTGCCAGGCCAAGTGTCCTTCTGGCGCTCAACCTGCCAGCACCAGTTCTAAATAAATTGCATGGTGTGAGATTTAGCTGCCTCCAGGGATCAAATATCTTTTAGCAATGTGTACCACCCCTTTGAATAAAGCAGGGCAGTGCCTTACCACACAATTTCGTTTGCTTGGCAATTTCTGTGTTTTTAATGAGGTCAGTTTCCTCGTTTGAAGAATTACTCGTGATTTTTTTTTATGTATATATATATATATATATATATATATATATATGTTGTGTGTTTGGGGTAGGCATTTGGGAGAGCGGGTGGCAGCATGAGAAGGTGGGGTGGGTATGATGGAGGGTCAGTGGGGGAACTGCACCCTCCATCATTAAACCCCCATTTAAAAAGAAATCGACGGAAACGATTAGGGGGAACTTTTATTGGCTAAGAAGAAGAGAGAGATGCATAAAAGTACTTAGGCAGCTCTTGGCAATGCAGCTGGATCAAACAACAGTAAAGAGTTCTGGTGCCTGGTTAAAGTAAACATTTAGCCTGACCACGAATCCGCACCAAGTAACATTTCTGCAGATGAATGTCTGGATTGTTTTCAATTAATGTATTCCCACGGATGTTAGTCAATGACAGACATAGAGGTCAGGGGCCCGGGGGAGGAGGGGAGTGTTGGAGTATATCCAGCGGCCTATCGAGGATAGGGCTGACCCCATTATTTCATTGGAAGTAAAGCGGGCCATTTATGAGCAACAATGTGGCCCCCAAGACCGCATTTTATTCCCTCTGATCTTTTCAGAAGTGAACTTGTAGTTTGGATCCCCCTCCTCACAACATTTTTTAATGGTGTCTTTTTGACTAAGACACCTCCATCCAGTTGGTGGGAGGCGGTCATTTTCCTGGTCTTTAGAAAAGGTGACAGGGATCAACCTTCCAACTATAGGCCTAGCTCTTTGAGAGACTCCTTGGCAAAAAATGTATTCGAGAGTGATTCTCGATTGTATGCAGGATTGGGTGGATAATTTACGTATCCTATCGCATGTCCAAGTGGGCTTTGGGCCAGGGGTTGTAGCATCAGACCAGGCGATGAGGCTAGACCTCATCTGTCGGAAATATGTGACATTAAGCTCCCAAAGCTTGCATCTGGCGTTTGCGGAATCTGGCGTTTGTGGATCTCCAAATTTTGATACTGTGCAGAGGGATCTTCGATGGATAGTATTGAAGGAAGTGGGTTCCTCCAACCCTGGTTAAAGCTATCAAGTCGTTGTATTCTGAGAACATGTCACAGATTCGAAGGTTACATGGAGAGACTACTGACCCAGTTTCCTTAGTTATTGGGGTCAGACAGGGATGTGTTTTGGCCCCACTGCTATTTTTTATTATATATTAATAGTATGGCTCCTGCACTGCATGCAGCAGCAGCTATGGATACCCCGAGATTGGGAAGCCATAAATGGAGCCTCCTTTTGTTTGCAGACGACAATGTTTTGTTGTCTAAAACCCTGATGGGGGTGCAGAATCAATTGGATGTTTTTGATAAGCTGTGTCCTGCAAAAGGTATGTGCATTAATTATTACAAAACAAAAACATTGCAGTGCCTACAGGCCAGGCGTAAGGTCTGTACGAGGGTGAGCTCCCGGATGTTGGAGTCAGTGGAGTCTTTCAGCTACTTATGGCAGATTTTTTCTAATTGAAATGGTTTAATCAGGTTGAAAAAAGCTCATTAAATCATCTATGCCAGTGTGGGTTAATCTCGAGTCTTGTGAATCGTCTGGATGGAGAGGCACTCTTAATGCCCTTTAAGATTTATCGGGCCCAAACAATACCTGCAGTAACATATGGTGCTGAATTATGGATTTATAGTGACTGCACCTCCATCCAGACAGCCGAGAATAGATTTTTAAAACTCTCCTGGGCCTTCCTTCAAGTGCACCATACACCCCACTGGCATTTGAGTTTGATATAATAGAAATTAAGGGCCCGATTCATGGGATTTTTGCACGGTTCAACATGACTTTGCACTACTGAAAAGTGACTCTGCACCGCTGACACAAACCCTGATTCATGGAACTGTGCAAAGTGTATTTTTGCAGTGCAAATTCAGTACAAAGTCATTTTTGCTATACAAAGTGACTTTACACTGACTTTGCACTGCAAAAATACATTTTGCACAATTCCATGAATCAGAGTTTGTTTCTGCAGTGTAAAGTCAGTTTTCAGCAGTGCAAAGTCACTTTGAACCGTGCACAAGATTCCATGAATCGAGCACTAAATATGTTATTATGCTTCAGTCTGTCTTATATTGGTTACGCATCTGGAACAATGAAGCCCACGTGTTATATTGGGATGGTCTACTGGAGGTATTTCTTACACAGGTGGAAGGCACCTCCCATGGTTTAGACATGTTAGAAGTATGCTAACTAGTATTAGGCTTGCAGATCTATGGGAAAACCCCCAGAAGTTTGGCTTGGAGTAAGATGATCGACAGCTGCCTGGCATGGAAAAAGTCAGCGCTTTTTTGCAGCTCACAAAAGGATTGGGGGTTTTGAAGCATATTTAGATCATCAGCTGACCCCCAAACTTAAAAGTTGGTATGCACAGTTTTGTTTTGGGATTTCTTCCTCTGGCCTATGGTACTGCCAAATGGAGCAAGGGTTGTACATCATCTGTTTGCCCACTCTGCCTTGATGTAATTGAAGACCAAGTGTACCTTCTTTCCTTTTGCCCATTGTATTTTGTGGAGAGGCTGCAATGGCTTCGGCCACTATGGGTCCGCCAAAAAGCACCATCTATTCAGTTGGCCATTGACGCACTAAAACGCTGCTCTTCTTAGTCACCCTTTTTGATGGTTGTTTCTGTTTTTTTTTTTAACTTCTGCTTTTAAAAAGAGAAGATTACTGTCAAGTAACATTTAATACTCTTTTAACTATTTTATATGGGGGTGTTGGTTGCAAAAGTGGTTACATTTGAGATGTAATTGCCATCTTTTATTTGTTTTAAATTTGTTTGTACTATTTTTTCCTGTGTTGTTAATATTTTATGGTGCTCCTGCCGAAATATGGATATTGGAATTGAAAATACAATTGGAAAGTGGGGAAAACGACACAAGTAATTTGCAAACAAGGAAAGTGACCTCGTTAAAAACACATACCATCGACTGACAAGCACTACCAGTGCCGTAATTTGTATTGGTACTGAAGCAATGTCACAGATTTTGCTAGTGTTAAATAGGTCAATTCAGCTAACCCACACATGCCACATCGCCACCCAGTAGCCATGCATGGACGTTCACCTCCATCTCGGAGCCACTGACCAATGAATGCATTGCGGGTAAGCAACTTTGATCAAAAGCATGGTTTTTGCTCAAGAAAATTGTCGTCGTCTCATAGGGCAGATCTATTTTATAAAGATGATGTCATTTTTGTTATGGGGTTTGATAAAAATGTCCTTTTCTGTTCTCCTTAGGGTTCTTCTTAGAGGGTTCCATGTTAAATATGTCATTCAGTGTGATAAAAATTGTGCATGCTTATGTGTGTGTGTGTGTGTGTGTGTGCGCGTGCACATGTGTTTTATTTTCACATCTGTTTTGCTTTGTAGACCCTATTTGGAAATCCCACCATAGCCGGCTACATTTTTTTTCCATATATTTTGCTTTTTATGTTGGTAAAATGATGTAAACTTAGAAAAAAAATAACAAAAGGAAAAGAGCTCCAAACTGTTTCAGAGACCTTGTTTCAGCCCATTGTAATTGCCTGTGGATGGTATTGCAGCTGTTTAAGCGCACAATCGAAGCATTAGTCCTTCATCTACAGGCCGCCATCGCTCAGGCCACAGCCAGCCGCGTGCTCATTTTAATGATCTTCCAGTGGCGCTCCTTGCATAAACTGCACCATAGGCTTTTTGAGGTGGTTTTCAAAAGTGACTCCTCTGCACTGCATTATAACATTGTAATTCTCGCATATAAGCCGATTTTAGGTGGAGTGTAAATGATGTGAGGCAGTTTAAAGGCAAGTACTACCTTTAGAATCATAACATTAATTAACACTTAAAATCTGCCTTGGTTCTGGCCTACATTTGGCCTACTTTGCAAAGAAATAAATACAAACTCTTTCTGTTCAGCTGTGCTGCGCCAACATGCTTATATACATAATACGGAAAGGAGTTGCATCTGCCTGAAAGTAGCATTCCAATGTCACCATTACTGCCAAGAAGGAGCTGTCTAGGGAAGAAACGCCATTGTACTTTGTGAAATTTAAATTAAAAAGCTTGTCCCTGTTTTCTCTATCTCAGACAGATTTCAGTAGCAGAAGAGCTCAGCAGAAAATGTCTCCCTATGCTATCTTCTAACAGCATGTGACATTCGGTGTAGAGTAGGAAAATTGTATATGAAGGCCTTTTGTGTTTGTTTTCCAACAGCTATGAATTTGTATAGGCATGAGCCATGTTGTGCTGCTTTATTATTTTCTATATTTTGTCATATACATATTTGGTAAACAAACAAAAAAACATTTTATGTGGGTTATTACTTTAATCTAGATTTCTCCCTAGTGTTCGCAGAAATGCAAGCAAAAGAAAACAGTATTTAAAATGAAGGTCATGCCTCATATTGGCACAATTTTTTCTGCTCAACCTCATTATGCATCAAGGACGTGATCTTATGGCTGGATGAGTTAACCACCCTACACTTTAAAAAGTTTTTTTTTTTTTTTAATGTATGCAGCACTGTTGGTCTGATTATAAAATCTACACAGGAGATGAGATTTGCAGGATTCTGCGTCCACAGTTATCAGCGCATTTCTGTGCCCAGGGGCCCTGTGTGCTAGTTTTGTTAAATTTGATATAAATTGAAATGATGTGTTAAAAATGTAGCAAATGCAGAACGCATGAATGCCCCCCTAACAAGTGCCAACTGCGCATATGCAGGAAAGCAGAACTAGAGATGAGTGCAAATGCTTGCGCAATCATTTTTTAACGTTTGAGAATGGCCCTGGCTAGAATTGTATTCCATCTTTTTCAAACTTGACTGTGCCCCAATAGAAGGCAAGCCACTGTTTTCAAATGTGTCTAGACCGTCTTGGGAGCCCTTCCTAGGTGGGAACAGAATGCCCAGACATGGGTCCCTTTCTTGATCTCCCTTTTGGCAAGGGCCCTTAACCTGAGCTCCGCATATGTTTTGGACTATGATTCCCATGATCCCTCACAATTTCTATGCTGGTATGGACTGAAGGGATTTGTAGTCCAAAGCATCTGTCAAGCCGAAGGTTGCATAGCCATGACCTAGGGTATTATATTGAACCTGATTGATGAGGCGCAATAGGGCAGAATCATGTCTGGTTTTGCACAGTTTGCAGTGCAGAGGGGACATGGTCGAAGGTTTTGGGCTGGGCTGCCCTTTTTGCGGTTAGGGTCAAGATGGTTTTGCAGATACTTAACCAAAAGAAACTGAGAAACTCTGGAACACTCCCTCTTGATAAGGGTGTGCGAGTGTCCAAACTAGGCCCGGATAAGCTATAAATATATGAACGAAAGTTTGGTCTACTGGCAACCCTATATAGGTTAATGATGCATATCATGTATATTTTTCCATAGGTGGCAGATTTCCTAGGTACACTGCATGATGATTCATACACCATTCTCTGGACTACACCGCCAAAGACTCCTTGTTAGGCAATTTAACCTTTAACTGGAGAGTTTATTTAGAAAGCAGGGTAGTTCCATGCTGATCAAAATGGAGAAATAGTATTGATAGTTAATCTATTTTGTGACTTTTTTGCAGTGCAAGGGAGGATATCTGGAGTAAGAAGTTTTTAGAATTGTCTTTTGATTCAAGAAGTGTGAAAGATGAATAGTGACATAGGTTTCATCTCCTGAAGAATGTTCACCACATTGAGGGTTTGACAACAGAAACATGTTGAGCAATAGAGAGAACTTATCATTAAGTTCTACTTCTGCACCCCATCTGAGAGCTCTAGTCTGCACTATGTGACAGACAAAGGTTTGATAGGGCTGAGAAGAGTCACTGGAGCACCTTTTTAAGGTGTTGTTGTGTATGTAATTTGTCATTTTTTAACTTGGTTTTATGTGGAATGAATTTATATTATATTTTGTGTGAGTATTTAATAAAAAAAGGCACATTTGTTCTCACAGAAGGGGCGTATGTGATTGTGTTGTATCTCAATCCCTCTATATATGTAATATGATGTTCTTTCCCTTGGCACTGCAATACATATTACCAGTAGTCTAACTTTTCTTTCATATATGTTTATTACTATTATTATATTTATGCTTATTAGGTTTATATAGCGCTATATATATATATATACATATACTTCAGTCAATACAAAAGGTGCCACCTTGGCACCTTGGCTACCACATAACATCCCACCCTCATTGCCAGAAGAGCCCATTGCTTCACAGCTAGGTTTGTGCTGTATAAAACCGCAAATGCAATCCAAATATAAGGGCTGAGATGAGGTATAATGCAAAGGAATGATAGCCAGTGGAATTCCCAGTGATTAAGCAGCATTGGCACACCCATTCCCATCCATCACTTTTTGGTTTCCTTGGTGGATGCAGGTGTTTAAGTTATAACAGATCCCTTTTTAACATGTAACTTCCCACCACTAAATAGGCTATGCACACGATTGAGAAAGGCATGCCCCTGGGAATACTGCATGCAATTGTTTCAGGAAGATAGCTTAGGGGTAACACGCTCGCCTTGGAAGAACGAAGATGCAGAGCATCACAGGTTGATCTCCGAGTCCGCTCTTATAAAGCTTTGGGTATCAAGCGCATTGTAAATAACCAATTACAATTACCACTACTGCCCAGAAATAAAACTTGTGCAGCACCCCTAAAAAAACAAAGAATGAGTACTAGCGTGGGCAAAAGCAACGCATGCCAATAGTGTTTTAATGTCATATTCAAGGGAGAGGAGAAATTGCACACCTACATATTATATTCCGGTTCTCTTCATGTCAAGTAAATATACCACAGCAAGTTAATCCTCTGTATGCTTTTTTTTCCAGTTTTGGTGTAAACATCAGTTACAGGGTTACAGACACGGTCCTCTTCCTTCCTTAACCTGCTTCTACTACATCTCCCTTCTAGAATCTCCTCGCTCATACCTCATTCAACATTCCAGGATAGAAGCAGAACAGAACATTTCCTCCCGTCTTCGCCAATACCACAAACACATCATCATACTCTCACCTTAGCCACCCTACTTAGAATCCACCTGCGTCCCTCACAGGTGAGAACACTTGTTCTTGTGGCCTTAACCACTTTAACTTGCTTGCAAAACTGAGAACATGTTTTCTGTACTGCGGAAGGCAACTTAATCTTCACCCAATCACCCTTCTTAACACCAACATACCCTGTCTTCTTATTAACGTCATACTCCCTCTTCACCCTCTCTTTTTTTTTCTGCACGTCTACATCCACTTTCGTTTCAACCACACTTATTCAGTTCCTGAACAACTCTTGCATCCATACAGGATATTGGTATCCCTACAACGTCTAACCCGCATTATCTAAAAAGGAGATTTAATTATAGCCAAATGTTTCCTACTAGCTCTGTATGCATACGACATATTATGCATTTGTAAATGCAGGTCTACTCTCAATTCTCTGCTCAGCCATATGAAATTCTTCATAATCCACCAAACCATTGGCTTGTTGGTGATGAAGCGCTGTGGTAATGTGCCAAAATTCCCTTCTCATACAAGAAATGTCTCATCTTGCTGGAAACAAATTGCGGTCCATTATCTGTGACAACATCCTTAGGCATACAAAGTTTAAGAATTCTTGGCTAGGTCGGTCAGGTCTAACATCCAACATACCCTGTCTTCTTATTAACGTCATACTCCCTCTTCACCCTCTCTTTTTTTTTCTGCACGTCTACATCCACTTTCGTTTCAACCACACTTATTCAGTTCCTGAACAACTCTTGCATCCATACAGGATATTGGTATCCCTACAACGTCTAACCCGCATTATCTAAAAAGGAGATTTAATTATAGCCAAATGTTTCCTACTAGCTCTGTATGCATACGACATATTATGCATTTGTAAATGCAGGTCTACTCTCAATTCTCTGCTCAGCCATATGAAATTCTTCATAATCCACCAAACCATTGGCTTGTTGGTGATGAAGCGCTGTGGTAATGTGCCAAAATTCCCTTCTCATCCAAGAAATGTCTCATCTTGCTGGAAACAAATTGCGGTCCATTATCTGTGACAACATCCTTCGGCATACAAAGTTTAAGAATTCTTGGCTAGGTCGGTCAGGTCTAACATGGCAACATTTTAGTTTCACTTCAAATTATATAAAATAGACAAATGTTTGCTTTCCAAGGTTTTTCTGTAAGGTCGCGTCTCAGACGGTTAGTGGCAAAGCCAAGAAAAAAAACACTCAAAAAGTGTTCAAGAAAAAGAAAAAAGACCGAGAATGAGACTGCGCCCAGTTTTAAGAAAATAATATTTAATGCGTTGAGGTGCCCTTTGTGATGACACGTGTTTCGGTCTCTTAATAGACCTTTCTCAAATCAGGACTCTTATTCTTTGAACTGCCCCTATTATTTTAGCTTTTGCAGAGAATATCCGCTTCCATCAACGGGTTAGATCCCTGAAACTGCATGAATCGCGTATAATCGTGCACTGAGTGTTCGGCATACTCTCCCTTTGAAATACTTCTTGAAGAAACATAATGACCGTTTTCAGTGGTAACCTCCTTAACAAATTTCACTTAAGGCCAGTGACTGTAATAATTAATACCAAAGCATTTATCTTCTCAGTCCTCAAACCATAAAATGGGCTTAGTATGTCCATGGTGACCCTTGTCCACAGTTCTGATTGAATTTCTGGAGGGCTGAGAGGTGTTACCCTCGTATTCAAAATGTTGTTGCTCTAATTGCAGTGGGTACAATCTCTGACATATCTGTCAATAACCCTATCCATTGTTGGCCACCAAAAACGTTCTCTCACTAGGCAATGTGTGCCTGTCATTCCCAAATGGCCAGTATGCACATTACCAATAATAGCCCCCTCACATCTTTCGAAGGTACTACTCTCTCTCCTCAAAATACCTCCTTCCATTGAAAATTCTTCACTGATCGTTCCAAACGGTGTCATATTCATGTCCTGATTCATGTTTAACGGCCAACTTTCCACAACATACTTGCATACTTAGTTAAGAATATTGCCACCATTTTGTGCATTCATCCATGAATTCCTCATTGCACTAATCGCCAACACACACACATCTGTCATGGATACAGCATCCTCAATTTTGAATTCAATTCTATAATTATATTCAGTCAACCTTGATGCTAGCCTAAACAACCCGGTTGAATGTTTTTTCGCCCCCAATAGCGGTTTATGATCCGTCCTCAAAACAAAAAGGAGCACCCCAAACAAACTGCCTGAAATGCTGGACTCCGCACGCACACGACAAAGCTTATTTTTATATTTCTCTGACTGTGATAATGTTCTTGATGCAAAGGAAATTGTCACGTCACTTCCTTTGCCATCATCTTGCATAAGCACTGCTCCTAACCCTGTATTATTTATCAAACATTATAAATGTCTCCCTCTTATAGTCAAACAGCTTCAAGGTGGGAGCCCTTATAATGCATTATTTTGCCCTCTCAAATGCTTTTTGCTGGGCCTCCTTCCACTTAAACGTAACACCCTTTCTCGCCAACTCTGTCATCAGCTCAACTACTGATGCAAAATCTTTCATAGATGTATAAAACTCACATAGCACCAAGAATGACAGCAACTCCTGTTTGTCTGATGGCTCAGGAGCCACAATGATGCTTCCAGTTTGGATAAGGTGTTTGTTTGTTTGTTTGTTTGTTTGTTTATTTGGTAATGCGCACCAAACCCTCAGGTAGCAGGGCGCAGCAGTTACAAGAATATTTGAAGCTTAGTTACAACATAAAAGTCATTACAGTGCATACATTTTGGGTGGGGGGGTACAAAATACAAGATAAATACAGTAATAGGATAGACAGTCTGATACATATAGAATCTAGAGGATCGTCCAAAGGTCAGAAGCACAAATAGGTAGAGTGGGTGAGCGACTTATTAGATGTCCTTGGTTCGAAGCCAGTTCAGCAAATTCCGTCTAAATCTAGGGTATGGCTGTTCTACACTAAAAGCAGTAGGGAGTGCATTCCAGGAAAGAGCAGCTTTGACGGTGCCCTAAATACTCTACTTCCTCCTGATACAACTTGCATTTCTCTTATTTCACTGTCATGCCACCTTCCTTTAACTTACTTAAGACTTGTTCTACCTTTTTCTTATGCATCGATTCATCCTTTGTGTATATCAATGTATCATCCTGAGAGTACACCACTCCTCGCAGACCTATAAATAACTTTCCTAAGAGCTTTCAAAATTCAGACACTGCTTAGGCTAATCCAAAAGGCATTCTATTAAAGTGGAAAAGATCACACAGAATAATGACGTCGTCAGACGCTTACACTCCTCTGTTCACTCCACCTGATGATATACACGGCGCAAATCTATAGTTGAAAACACACATGCATCCCCAGTATCTTGTTTCCTCTCTGAAATATTTACCAGGGGGTGGGTATCAATTATAATGGTGCTATTCACAGCTCTTTAATCCACACACATTCTAATGGATTTGTCAGGCTTCATAGGAATAGATACCCATTCCTAGCTCTCCATTACCTCTGTTATGTTCTGCCTTACTAAGTCTTGCAGCAGCATCTGAAGTGGTCCAGCCAACCTCAGTGGAATCTTTCTTACTTTGTTTTTAACCGGTTCAACTCCAGACTTCAGTTTGATGTGATGTCAAGACACCAATTGTTTCCAAAATACGTGTGGGTACAACTCCACCAACTCTTGCCTTTTAAAGTCTATAGCTGATATTTGTTCCATCCTCCCTGGCTTTAACTCCATCCCAAATTCAGCCTAATCTCTCCAACTCAGAACAGGCTGCCCTTTATTCACCACATTCAGTTTGCCAATGATCACCCTATTATTAAACTTTATTTTCTCGAAAAACCAGCCTATCATGCCCAGTGGCAGCAGCAGCTTTTGGTGCCAACGGGGTGGGGGTAGGGTGGGTGAATTATAGGACACCATCGGGAAGCTGGGGGGCACACTGGGCACCAGCGGAAACTAGTGGGGTCAGTCACCCCCTCTGCCCACCTGGCTCCGGCACTGTACCCACATTCCTTTACTTTTGCAGACACTTCTGTTGCAACTGCCTGTCCATCTGGGTTCTTTGCCTTTTATTTGCTCCATATGCCTGCCCAGTTCATGCTTATAACTTCCCTGAAGGCATGATTGTTTACCCTACTGCATCCTTCTAAATCTATGTGCACGCTTGCGGCTTTTTCACCACGTGCACAATCCTTACTCTCCCTGTAACATCCACTCCCTGCCATTATATACCCAGAGCGCTCCCCTATGGGATCCCCCTCCTAAATATACCTTCTCTTAATTGCATGTGCTACCTCCCCAACCACGACCCCAATACCACTCTCTCCCATCCAGAGATGGCACATCTGCTACCTCAACTGGGTCTTTTTTCTATACCTCCTCTAAAGAAGGTCAGGTCCTGTAAGACCTCTACGGTGGTGGTGAGTGCATTATTCATAATGAATAACATACCATATACCTATGCCTTCACTGATGGCATGCCCATCCCTCATCCCGAACCACTTCTCCCTGCTAAAGCACTGAACTCTTGCTCGAATTGACCCCATCTATAGAAAACCTTAACCATGGGCGGCGATGCAGAATGCCTCGTGGACTGCAGTTGCATTGCAGAAGGGCAAAAGACTTCAGACTGCAATGCAGAATGCCACAGGGACTAAGGTGCAGTGTGGAATGACACACACACAGCAGTTTGCATTACAGAAGGGCTTCAGATAACAATGCAGATGGCACGTGGACGCAGGATGCAGTACAGAATGACATGGACTGTGGGGCTCATTGCACAATTGCCTCTGTAGTGCATGCTGCTGTGCAATATTGTCTATGGCCTCCGTGATGCAGTGGGCTGTCACATGGTTGTAGCTGCAGTGCAGAATGGGTATGGCACTTTGCATAGCGGTGCACCATGGAGCATGGACTGGGAGCTGCAATGAAGCATGCATCACGAACCTTGTGTTGTATGGCGGAAGGGAACATATATGAGTTGCTTTGCATCGTTTGAACTGCATCAGAGAAAGGTGCCTGGACTGTGGGCTTGAGTGCAAAATAGCTTGTACTTGTGTTGTGGCACGCGACACAAAAAGGCACAATAATTGTGTGCTGCAATGCAGGATCAGATGTGGATTGGGTGTTTCAGCGCAGAATGGAATTTGTACATCTGTAAACCCCTTCTCATTTCAAAGGCCTTAAGCTTGCTCTTGCAGAGTTCCTTAAGTGAACAACTGATCGCCTGCTCTTCGGGGATGTCAAACAACACCCGTACAGCATTGAAGAGGGCCTCATTACGAGGAGTGTGGTAGAGGGTTAATGGCACCGGGAGAGGTCCCGCTAAGGATGTCTGTTAAAACAAGGCGTCCTTAGCGGGACCCGCTAGCAGACCAGGATGCTAACAACAGGCCCGTCATTAAGAGGCCTGTTGTTAGCATCATCCCCATTCCCATTAAGCCCTATGAGGGCTCAAATGGGAATGGGGATGTACCGGGTCCGGGTTCCTGGAATGGGGGGAATACTGGGCCTTCCAAGATCGGAATGGCCTGGTATTTCCCCATTCCAGGAACCCAGACCCGGTACCCGGTATGGGGGTAGCCATGCCGCTAAAAGCGGCATAGCTACCTCCATACTTGTAATGAGGCCCAGTGGGCCTCGTTATAAGTTTGCCGGTCTGGGAACTACGGTGCCAGTAAGCATGCCAGTACCATAGTTCCCGGACTGGCAAACTACGAGTTGTGCTCGCGGGTGCCTTTCTGCCCACCAGGTCGGACCTGACAGGCAGAAAGGCACCCGCGAGCACAGCATGTCGGATGCACCGGCACCGTTATAATCGGTCCCGGTGCATCCAACCTCCCCATTCCCATTCAGCCGTATGGGGCCGAATGGGGAGCATCTTTTTCTGGTGCCCGTAAATGGGCAATTACCGGGTCCGGCAGGGCCGTAATGACCCAGTAATTGCCCATTCGCGGGCACCAGAAAAGAAATGACACAGGCGGCAGCCGTGCCTGTATCACAGGCACGGCTGCCGCCGACGTCATTATGAGACCCAGTGACTAATATCGAGACTGGGAACTAAATAAAGCATCAGTGGATATGCATATATTTCAAGAAAGGATCATGCTATGAAGGATAAAGAAGGGGACATGTTGCCATGTATATTAAGAGATTTCCCTCTAGGAAACATACTTCACACGCAGCTCTTGAGGTTCCACCGGAACCAAATATCAACAACTAGCAGTAATGGGCCCTGGAGGTGCAGAGAAGTGCACCATGGGTAACATTGTCTATGTAATTAGCCAGAGAGTATTGACATTTAGAAGAAAAGAGTCATACATTTAGGATTCAAACTTGGTAAGGCCTAGCTCGGGGGCGCTAGATGAAGTCTAGACTGGGGGCAAGCAGCCTCACCTCTAGTCACCTAAAGTACAGCTGTATGTGCATGCTTCAAAGATGGGCTCAGTGGGCGAGGATACACGGACTCCAAAACATGCAGACCAGGGCGACCTGCTGAAATTGAGGGTGATCACAGAATTTTGGCCGGTGTAGAAAGCTGAATGCACGGAGACATCCAGCCTCGCCAGTGGTGAGGCCGCGTTCTGCACTAGCGGATGGACAGTGTCAGGATTAGTCAGGCGAGTACAAAGGCAGCGAATATGGCAAGGGAAATGTGCACCCAGGAACTACGACTCAGGTATGCTAGAACCCAGGAGTGCAAATAGAGTGTGACATCAAAACCAATATATGAAAAGGGATGTGGGGTAAGCACCTGACCGCGAGGAAAGTCGGCAAGCGCCTTACCCCCAATTGCTGTTACAGGTACTGACAGCGCTAAACCCACGTGGAGGGCAAGCAATGACAGGATCTGTGTACTAACACTCTTGATGGTATTACATAAGGGAACTTAAGAACTGTACTCACGAGGACGAGATAAACCTCTTGAATGTCAGCTAGCCCACGAATCCTGTTGACGAAACTGGGACCCCGAAAGGCTAGAACAGCAATGGAAGGAAAACTAAATACCTAAGTGGGAATAGTGTTTACAAAATAGTGAGGAAAACATAAGCATTCACACAGGGGCTAGCTACTACCGCACACCACACCTAATAATCAAAGGGAAAATAAATGCAGAAGTGCAGTGGAAAACATGGAATGGATCCTCTAGAAAGTAAGGATCAGGAGCAGGGAAAAACGAAATAACCTATGCAAACTTCTCCCTACCCCTCCAAGGAAAAGACAGGAAACTAAACTAAGAGGAAGGCTAAGGCAAATGGGTAACAGCAGCAAAGGACAGAGTCAAAGAAATATAGAACACAGACAAACTGGGCTGCATCTAAAAGGGGAAAGCACTGAGAATTGCTGCCTGCAAACAGAGGAAGACAAAAAGGGAAATCAAGGGAGCAGAAATCAATTAGCGCATGAATCCGAAATTCAGGGCGGAGGAAACAAGAAAACAGGAACAAGGAAGTAGGTACAAAGGCAAGGAACCAGGAACCAGGGACTAGTCAAAAACAGGAACACTGCAAACGATGACCAGCGCTGGACTGAAGTAAGACTGAGGCTTTTAAAGCTGCTTAACGAGCACACGTCTCGGGTGTGCTGATTGCTGCACCTGCCGCCACAGCTGTTACCTATCCTCCACCCAACCTTGTGTTGCAAGGGTGGAGGTGGAGCAGTGGGCCAGGCATTCTGGGAAGCATAGTCATTTGGTTAAAGAAGCATGCTGGCTGCCAAAAACCAGGAATGGATCCGGAAGGGAAGTAGCTGGGAAAATAGGGATTTAGCGCTCCCAAATCATCACAGCACTGTAGCATAAAGTTCGGAGGAAAAGTCCAGTAGGGAATAAACCCCAAATCATGCCCCCAAATGGTGGGAACGGGAGCGAAGGGAGCGAGTCGTGACAGACAGATCTGGTCCATTAAAGAGGCACAGAACTGCGCGCATTGCCTCTTAATAAGCAAGGGTATGGGAAGGAGCGCACGGTTGTAAGGGATCCCTGAATAACAATTTTCAATGAACACCAAAGTTACGGAAACACCTTCAGAGATTTCACCATATGCAGTGTGTGTATATAATCATTTCCACAGTTCAATATAACTGTATTTTCAATATTTAGAACAGGAGGACTGGGCTCGTGGTGTCCCAGCTACAGTGGGCCATTTGGCCATCACATAACTTTGGAATTATCACTTTACCCTTTTTCACTGCAATCCATCTATCGGTGTGGCGGGCAACTGCATCATTTCCAGGCACGGTTTTGGATCCTATACTGCGCCTACATAGTACCACACCCGTGTTGTAATGTACTTGGAACAGATTATATCGCAAGGCAAGGATGAGCTGTAGACTCTAGTACTGAAAACCTCATGCACATAATATAAATGACTTAGTGCCACACCGTACTTTATTAGTACCATGTTTTACTCGACCATTTAACAGCTGTACTCCTTTGCAACGTATGTACCTTCTCAAGAACGTACTCAGTGACACACTGGGCCTCATTCCAAGTCAGGCGGTAAGAGATACCAGGCACTGGTAAGGAGACCGGTGCCAGTAATCCCTTACCGCCCGATTCCGAGGTCCCTTGGAGGGAACCAAAAAGGAAGTCTTGCGCCCGTTATTAGCACCCTCCCCATTCCCATTGAGCCCTATGGGGGCTCAAATGGGAATGGGGAATGGTTTGTTCAATGGGGATTTAACAGTCCCGCCATGGTCGGACTGCACCGGTAAGTCCCCCTTGAACAAGACCGGACTCAGACACGGTATGGGAGGCAGCCATGGTGCTAATAGCACCAATGCTACCGCCCATCTCGTAATGAGGCCCACTGTATTTTGTTAGTACCTTGCATTTCTATACCATGTAATTGTTCGTACTCCTTTGTAACTTATGTACCCCTCAAGAAATGCGCCTAAATGCATTTGGGCCAGGCGCACAATACAAATAAAATAAATACAAATACAAAATAATGTTTTATAGGACCTCACGGGCAAAGCTCTGGAGAGCCACAGCCTATGAAGTGCGAGAGTATTAAAGCACTATTGGCACCTACCCCATATGCACATGTAGTCATCGTCAAATCTGAAAGTTGAGCAGCATGGCATTGGTTCCTGCGAGCGCATACCTGTGTGTCTATGTCCGTCATAGTACTTCTGAGAGCCGTCCTCGCAGCTCTGTGACATGGACGCTGTGTTCACGAGAGCGATCTATTCTTGCCGTCTGTCTCGTGGAGGGAGGTGAATTGCCCCCCATCAAACTGTGTCTCAAGTGCAGAGTCCTGTCAGGGTGTTGCACTGTATACCCACACTATATTCTCAGTGTGTCTCGGTCCTCTCCTCTGGCGGCCACTCTTTCTCTCACAATACCTGGACTACTGGTCCCAACAGGCAGGCTACTTGCTTTTGGGCTGGGTGGTTGGCTGCGCCTGCGTGGTAATGAATTTGTAGCAAATGTGTCCGGCTTCCCTTTCCTGGTGCCTGCCTGCCTGCCCGAATAGTGGCTCCAGATAGTCTGGGCCTGGGCTGGGTGAGCCCGGGGAAATGGAAACTTGGAAAAGTCTGTCATGCCATTCACAGCATAGTGTGATTTTCATGATGAAATCTAACACCAAACACTGGATGATCATGATGAACATGTCGGTTTTGCCAAACGGATGGGCTCATCATCCCACTCCCAGGCAGGCAAAGAAGGTAAGCAGGTGGGTCAAAAAGGCTGAAGGGCTGCTGCGTGCAGCCGTGGTGCGTGCAGACATGATTTAATTAATTGAAATGAATGACGGACACTCCGAGTGGAGCACCGCCGGCCCGCCAGTCCATATGGAGCCAACTGGGGGGAGGTGAGGGGGCGCACCAGGGTGGAGCCAGAGCGTGCAAGTTCCCCCTTGCCTCCCTCTGTTTCTGCCACTGATCATGTCTAATAATGGCCTGAATATCCACACTCAGATTTGGTGACTGGATTAAGAGTCTTGACAACATCCTCTAGCTATCCTTGGTACATGCTGTGTGGTATCATAGTAGCGGCGACCCAGAGGCTGCCATCAACGGCCTAGTCATGTAAGCAATTGTCACCTCACACATTGGCCTCTCTAGCTTTGTAAATTCACTATGGTCTTCATCATATTACAAGTACATCTCTTCTGTGATCATGTTCAATTGCTGCCTCTTCATCTTCAGTTCATGCACTTGTGCTTTCTTAAATGTCACTGGGCCTAGTAAGATTGCTGTTTTCTTTTTGTTCTCCCTTGTTCCCCTCCCTTTTGCCTGGTCATGCTCTGAAACACTTGTGTACCAGAGCGATATAAATAAAATATCATATCATATCATATCAAGATACTGGCATTCTCCCTTATGGCAGCGACTTCTTTTTTTCCATTTGGCTTGTTCAATTTACGAATTCCTACAGGCTTTAACAATACACATATATTGCAAATCTTTCCAATTGCAAAACATGACTTGAAGGTTGCAATATGATCACTTGCCCCCGCCTATAACACTTTATATTGGAACGTTGCTTTTCTGTATTTTTGTATTGAATCTTGTCTCCATCTCCATTGCTTAGTGAAGCACACACATCTTCCGTTGGCTTGTCGTTTGTTAACTTCTTACATGCCTCTGATGATCTTTCAATGCTCTTCGCTGTGCAAATGATTTCATCAAGGGTGGGCTCAGATTCTTCCCATATTCTCTCTTTTATTTGATGTGTGCATCACTCTTTGATCCCTCAACACTTCATTAAGAAATTGCCCAAAATTGCAAGTAGTAAGAATTCCCTGTAGCAGCACTGGGAACTCGTCAATGGACTCTACGGGTAGTTGGTCCCTTGTATAAAATGCATGTCTCTCTAGTGTTGACTTTCGTGATTGCCCCAGGCCGCCCCTCACGTCACACACGCACCTGTCTTAATAACTCTCAGACATGTCTGCTCTGTTCAGGGTCCCGGCTGCGAATGACGCCTTTCCGGTGCCTCTTTATTTTAACTCGCGCATGCGTATAAACAAGTAATACGTACGCACTGTACCATTCTTCCTTTTCTTTAAATGAAAACGAAACAGTAACATAACAAATATGCAACAACTCAACATGAGTCAACTTGTATTACCACCCCATCTGTTTAGGCACCAGTGTCCATGATGTAGTCCTAGAAGCGGGCTGGACGCCTCTCTGCTCGGGTACCTCCGACTGTCGTCGTGGGGCGGACGTGGCAAGTCCATTGGTAGAGGATCCCCTCCACTGTCATACCCCTCAGTTGTCGGGGTGACCCCTGCATTCTCAGGCTCCTGGGCCTCTTGAGTTCCTTCGGGCGGGTTGCCTTCACTTTTTGAATATTTTATTTAATCTACGCATGAAACTTTTCGCTTCTCCATTGGCTCTTGGACAGAGAGGTGTCACTTTTCGATGTCTGATGCCGCAGTCCTCCATGTACTTGGCAAATTGCTGCCCCTGGAACGGCAGGCCATTGTCCGAGCAAAGTTCGTACGGAAAACCCATGTGTGGCAATCATTTTCTCCAGAGCTAATATGGTGTGGTCACACGCCATAGACTCCACCAGCTCGATCTCCGGGTACCTGGACCACTGGTCCACTACTGCTAGAAAATACATCCCCCGTCCCGTGGACCCAAATTCCACGTGCACGGTTCCCCATGGCTGCTTGCTTCTTTCCATGGATTGTATTGTGGGTCCCCTCTCGACAGGACTGGGAGCTTGACATGGAATGGATAGGCGCACATATTCGTCCACGCGCCTATCTAGATCCGTAAAGCATGCCTTGGCTCTCAAGCGTGCTTTAGTTTTCGCTGTGCCCTGGTGTCCTTTGTGGGCTAGTTCCAATACTTTCACCACTAGGGTGCGAGGTATGACAATTTGACAATTTGCTGTCCCCTCAACAGTCCCTCTTCTGACATCGAGAACTCGTTTCGGGCCTTCCACAGTGCCTGCAAGTTTTGTTGCGCCTGCGTCTCTCTTCTGGTGTTGTTGGCTAGAACTTCTTTCAAATCCCCGCTGTCCATGGCTGCCTGAATGATCTGAAACACCTCGTCCTTTTTCAAAGCTATCACTATCTCTTGAATTGATAACGCCACGTGCATGGCTGCTTCCACGACATTAGAGACCATTTCGATACATTCATCCACCTGCAGTTTTTCTTGCATACAGCCAGCCCCTGGGTGACGAGACAGATAGTTAGCAAGATTGTTGGTGCCTGGTCGGTATTTTAGTTTTACCCCATATTCAATAAGTGATAACATCCACCGCTCAATCCGAGGGGATGGCTTCGAGGAGCCGCCTGCCATGATGGGGATCAGTGGTTTGTAATCTGTGATGACCACCACAGGTTTCCCCAAGATGTAAAGTCTGAAATGCGTACACCCCCACCGGATGGCCAGTGCCTCTCTTTCAATCTGTGAATACCTTTTTTCCATATCCGATAGAGCCTTGCTGGCATACGCGATGGGATGCGTCTGTCCTTGGGTATCTGCCTGTAGTAGCACCGCGCCGAGTCCTACTGGGCTGGCGTCCACCACGATCTCTGACTCCCTCTCGGGATTAAAGTACGCCATCATTTCACTGCCCGTTAATGCAGTTTTAATATCGGTGAATGCTTTCTGCTCTCTGGTGGTCCATGCCCAGACGACATCGTTCTTGGTAAGCGCCCTCAACGGCTCAGACAAAGGCGCCATATCCCGGATGAACTGGCCACAGTAGTTCACCATACCTAAGAAACTTCTGACCTCCGAGGGGGTTTCTGGGTCCTTCTTGTATGTACCGCACTTTCTCTGGGTCCGGGGATATGCCCCCTGCGTGGAAAATAAACCCAAAAAACTCAATTTGTTCTTTGTAAAACTCCCATTTGTCCTTGTGTAACGTGAGACCTAGGTTTTTGATTCTGTCCAATGTCTTTTCTAGTCTTTTCATGTGTTCCGCTTCTGAGGAAGCAAAGACCAGGATATTTTCACTTAAGTTTATGACGCCTTTTAGTCCGGCCAGGGCACCTCGAATGACGTTTTGAAAAACTTTGTCCGCTGACGAGACGCCAAAACGTAACCTTTTGAACTGATAGAGTCCCTCATGTGTAGTGAAAGTAGTAATATAGCGGGACTCAGGGTGTAGCTCCAACTGATGATACCCAGAACGGAGGTCCAATTTAGAGAACACTCTGGCACCTTGGAGTTTGCCCACTATATCATCCAATGTCGGCGTGAGGTGCCTCTCTCGTCTGATTGACATATTAGGCAGCAGCATATCGACACAAATGCGTACGGCCCCAGGCTGTTTGGGTTTCAGCGCTACCACAATTGGGGACACCCATGGGTGGGGCCTTCTACCTTTTCAATAATGTCCATATCCATCAAAGCCTGTAATTCTTTTTCGACTTGCGCCCTTAGGTGAAATGGTATTCTCCTGTGATTTAGTGCCGTTGGCCTCACCGACTTGTCGAAGTGGAGATGGATGGGGTCCCCCTTAAGCTTGCCCACACCTCTGAAAATGTCTGCATAGCGTCCCATGAGGTGATCAATGTCTGTCTGGTACACCGACACAGTGAAATGGACAATGTCCAGGGACTCTGAGGCCGCACAGCTCAGTAGTGAATGGGAGCTCACTTCCGTGACAAAGAATCTGGCCTTTATAGTGTTCTGTCCATGGGTGACGGACGCCACAAATGCCCCATTTATTGGTAGGGGTGTGTCTCCCCCAAAGGTGTGGATTCTTGCTTTGGTGCCCTCAAGCCCTGGCGGGCCTGGTAGACCCTCATAATGTTCCACCGCTAAAACACAGACTGATGCTCCTGTGTCAATTAATACTGGGGTTGGGGTATCCCCGATGTTGACCATACGGGTAGGTTGCCTCCGCTTCCTTGCGCCCAACGCTACATTGGATATGAAAAATACTTCCTCTTCATCCTCCTCCTCTTCTGCAATGTCCGGTTCTTGTAGACCTTGTTCTATTGCTGTAACATTTTTTGATTTTCTTGCATTACCACTGCCAACCCTCGCTGGGCCCCTGGACGTGGCCACTGGTGTCGCTGCCCTGCACACTCTTTTATAATGTCCTGGCACGCTACATCTACCACATACTCTTGTCTCTGATGGACACTCGCCCATATGACAGAGATCATAACCACAGTACTGGCATCAATGCGGGCTGTTGGAGTTTTGAGAACCTTCAGGCCTTTTCTGACCCCACTGCGGCTTTGTAGGGGCTGATAGACCAATGGCAAAAGCGTCTCCACTTTTCCCCGGGCGAACAGCTGCATCCATCCAAACTCCCCTGCTCTATGCCAGCTCATATGCACGCCCAATGTCGAGAATTTGTGCTAGCGTTAGGCCAGGCTCACAGAGAATCTGTCTTCTCAGCTTTCCCGAGCTGCACCCTTGAAAAAGTTGGTTGCGTACCATGCCTTCCTCATTCTCCCACCTGCAGGTGCTGGACAATTTTCTTAACCTCCCACAGAACTGGTCCAATGACTCATCCCCCAACTGCTTCTCCGCACACATGACAAACCTGTCATAATCCATATTTGCTAGAGGTAGGAAATGATTTTGTAGGGCCATCTTGACAGCCGCATATGTCGTCACATGTGAGTTCAAAGATTCAAATGTCCGGTGCACCTCCGATCCTGCCGAATACAGCATAGTTGCTACCTTTGCGTCATCCTCCGTCTCACCGGTTGCCCTAAAGAACATTTCCAGCTTCTTTACCCATAACAACCATTTGGGGCCGTGCTTGGATGTGGTTCCTGAAAAATCCAATTCTGGCATAGGTGAGAAAGTACCGGTTTGTCTGCGTGGCACTGGCGCTGGAGTAACAGCAGCATCATCCTGTTCTCCCATGCTGTCAGATGGCACAAGCACCCCACTTTAGTGGCCCCAAGTCTGTCCCCTTCTTGCGATGACACACTCCCCACTCACTTGATTCTTCAGTGTGCCATGCTCAGGTAGCACCTTTTGCTGGTGTTCGTCACAATGGCAGGATCAGCACCTGTTGCTGTGGTCTTCACAGTTGCAGGATTATGCTCTTCACAGTTGAAGGATTATGGTACAATGAGATACCAAAAACATCACTTTAAATGTTGTAAATCACGGCCATCAGGGGTCCGATAGCCATGAAGGTTCCAAAAATTACATTCTGATGTAACATGATCGGCGCACGAGCACCCTTTCAGGCCGCAACCGTTGTGTTAGATGTGCCAAAATGGCAGCCAACTTGCCACATAGGAATCAGCGTTTCGTGAGCATGTCTGATCACCTCATTCCGGGTTAATGTGAGGATTCCGCCCACCCCACTTAGCACTTCCCTCGTCGGCATTGTTGACTTTCGTGATTGCCCCAGGGTGCCCCTCACTTCACACACGCACCTGTCTTAATAACACTCAGACACGTCTGCTCTGTTCAGGGTCCCGGCGGCGAATGCCGCCTTCCGGTGCCTCTTTATTTTAACTCGCATGCACAACCTGAAACGAGGCTCATGCATGCATATAAACAAGTAATACACACCGTAACATCTAGCATTACACTTTCATTCTTCTTGTACTTCTTCTCCATTTGAGCTACTACCTCTTTGTATACATTGAGGCTATCTCCATCCTGTGCTTCTAATGCTCGGGACAAGTGTCTTCACACCTCCTGGCCTCCTGAGCCTAGATTGTGCATGAAAATTGCGCTCTTTCAAGATGCAGATAACCTGTTGCCATTTATGGCTTCTAAGTAGGTACCAAATTCTGCCTTTCAGCTTCCCCAAGGCACAGGAGGACACACCAGGTTTGTAGACATTGTAGCAGAGGCTCCAAATGCTCCATCATACTTTTGCTTGTAAAAAGGCGCTCCAAGTAACAGAAAACCCTGGAGTGCCCCCTTCAAATTACATGTAATATCAGGAACAGGGGAACCCACAGTAGGGGCACTGTCCTGCAGACTGCATGTTTGAAGTTTGTATTATAATTTGATTCTCTCTCCATATCAATTAAATCCACAACACTTCTGTGAATCAGTCCCCTAGTATTTGGAGCAGGCCTGGGAGAGTGGTAATGGGCATGTAGTTGGAAGGAATAGAGGGGTCTAAAGAAGGTTTTTTTAGGAGGGGGAGTACCCAGGTTTCCTTGAGGCTGACAGGTAATGTGCTTGTGGAGAAGGAAGAGTTTATGAATTTAATGGAAGAGTTTATGAATTGAATGATGATCAGTGTTAGGAGTTCAGCGCAGTTTTGATAATGGAGGCAGGACATATATCTCCTTTGCATCTTAAGGGTTTTAGTCTTTTGATGATAGCTAGGGCTTCTATCTCTGAGATCTCTTTGAATTGGAACTGGGGGATCACAGGGTTATGGCTGTTTCGGGAGGTAGTTGAGGCTGAAGTAAGGTGGTGTAGTTGGCAGTTGGCTTGATTGCTTAGAGTTTTTTTGTTCAGGGTGTTGATTTTGTTAAGCATTGCCTTTTGGATACTTGCGCACCATGCTTCATCCTTAGTAAGGGTGGGGGAGGGATGGCGGGGTCTCAAGTTCTATAAAGATGGAGAAGATCTCTCTGGTATCAGATTTAGCAACTGGAATTTGGGTATTGAAAGCAGTAGATTTTACTTAGACGATAGCTATCTGATAGAGCTTAGATATGTTGGTTAATTCTCCTTTCTGGGGAGTCTGATATTTTTTTTCGCTACATTAGTTCTGCCTAATGTTTTTTGTTATGCAATTCTAAGAGGTCAGAGGTAAACCAAGAGTTAGAATGTTTGATCGGTTTAGCTTTGTGAGAACCTAGTCGGGCACTGGTGTTAACTGCTATAGATGTAGAGGCATATATGCCTGCTAGTTTGTTGGGGTCGTTTGACAACGGAGGTTTGAGGCTGGGTGAGTCCAGCCAGGGCAGGATGCTTTCTTTGGTGATTTCCATGAGCTGTGAGCGAGTGCCGGAGGTAGTGGGATGGCAGAGAATTTGGGTTTCTTCGGGTGAGGGATGGAGAGATTGATAATACGGTGGTCAGACCATGGGTAGGAGGTGTTGGAGCTGATCAAGACCTGGCAGCTGAGGTCGGCGATCCAGTCCAGTGTGCAGCCCTTTGCATGGGTGGGGTTGGTGATGCAGTGTCTGAAGCCTAGAGTTGCAAGGGCGTTGGCCAGTGAGGTGGCTTGAGGGTCTTTCGGGTCATTAAGGACCAGGTTTTGGTCTGCCATGAGAATGATTTTAGATGACGCTTTGATGATATCTTCCAAGATGTGGAGGAGGTGGTCTTCAAAGCTTAGTAGTGGCCCTGGCAGGCAGTCAATTAGGTAGATAGTGATAGTGGAGGTAGGTGTGGGGGAAATCTTAAAGGAGAGTATCTCTATATTTTCTTTGAGGGTGGTTTTAGCCTGACTAATGAGGAGGGAGTCTCTTGCCACAAGGATGACACCACCTCCTCTGGAGGTCTGACTGTCATTCCTATAGATTGTGTAGCCGGAGGGGATGGCAAAGGATAGTGCAGGACCTGATGCTTCATGAAGCCAGGTTTCTGAGATGGATAGGGCGTCTAGTTTGTGGGTGGTAATGAGATCATTCATTTCAAGAGCGTGTGCAGGTACGGAGCATGCATTGGTAAGAGCACAGGTTAAGAAGGGTTACTTAGCTAAGGGGGAATCTGCTTTTTGCCCTTTGCAGCTGCGGCACCATGGGCTGAGGTGGGGAGTGCACATTATCAGTAGACATAGCCTTGGTAGAGGGCTCAAGCAACTCTGAGAGACTGCAGTCCTGTGAGAGTTTGGTGGCATTGAGCGTGGCAGCTTTTTTACATAGGGGGTCAGCAGTGGCATTCGCAATACCAGGTGACTCAGAGGTCTGCAAACAAGCAAGTGTGTGATGACACCAGCCATGTTCACAACTTTAGCTACATCATTGAAAGGGGTGTCAACATAGGCACAAGGCATGTGCACAACTTTAGCTACATCATTGCAAGGGGGTCAACATAGGCACAAGGCATGTTCACATCTTTAGCAACATAATTGCAAGGAGGGTCAACATAGGCACAAGGCATGTTCACAACTTTAGCTACATCAATGCAAGGGGACAAGCATAGGCACAAGGCATGTTCACAACTTTAACAACATTTCTGCAATGGGTGTTGACGTTGGTAACAGCAATGCCAGGTGCCTTTGAGAGCATTGAGTGGGTCAGTAGCAGAGGCAACATGGGTACAATTGGCTTTATTTATGGACTGGCTAGTGCTGTCAATGCTAATGGTGTCAATGCCAGAAGTATAGGCTTACCCGTCGTAGAAGAGGTGCGGTTGACACAGTTAGTGAGACAGCCATAATAGGGGAGCATAGCAAAGCAGGGGAGAGGAGTAAGAGAGAGGGTGGCAATGAGCGGGACAACAGAGTGGCTTCAGCATGTACTTTAGACCATGGTAGCTTTTACTAACACTTTAGGGTTGACATTTATGCACAGAGGAGAAGAGTCAATACTGGCAGTTGAGTATGTGCAGTTAAAAGGATTTGAGACAGGACTTACCTTTGTACGTACCGATATGGGTGCCTGAGGTATTGGTTTCAGCAGGATGTCCATCTTAACATGGTATCGGGCGTTGGTGGGCAAAGAATCTGACTCTGCTAAATACGTGGCAGCTGACAGTGTTTCACACGAGGGAGTGACAGTGTTGGGAGATGGTGTGCTGTGCTCTGGTGGAGGGTGGATGGCACAGTATTCACTCAGAGACAAGCAATATGCAGCCTGGATTGGAGCGGACACACCAGAAGTGGTGAGGGCCGGGTGCCTGAGGTTCCGTGACTTATCTGGCAAAGAGGATCTTAGGGCAGAAGGATGGCGCAGGAGTGAGGCGGCCTGCTTGTGAAAGAGGGGTGTACTTGTGGCATTTCTGAGGGGTGGATTCGCGAGGCACAAGTGAATAGTGGGCCAAGATGTAATGCTGATATGCAGGCCGCATGCCGGCATTGGTGTGCAACGTGGTGTTGAGATGGAAGTGAGCCTCCACATTGAAGCAGTCTTTGAATCTCGCATCGATAGCTCTACCGGAATTCTTCCAGAGCTGAAGTCATTCGACTCCACATGAGCCTGCTGAAGTACGCACGGTGTATGCGAGCCATGAGAGGCTGCTGGGAGATGTACTTTACTACCACCAGAGGGATGCAAACTGTGGGGTTTGTTTTGTAAGGTAGAACTTGCAGGCATTGGATAGTTAGAGGGCAATGGAGTGGGTATGAATACTGCTCAGGTGAACGATATGATATAATATGGCATTTATAACGCGCATCTACACAAGTGTTTCAAGGCACGACGAGGCAAGGGAGTGAAACAGAGGGAAGACAGACAACGATCATACTAGGTCAGGTGTCATTCAGATTGTGCAAGTGCATTGGAAGGGGGCGGGGTACAGTGCGGTACATGGGTTAGTAGAATAAATAATAGTAGGTAAAGTACGACCAGCAGGTGGCAAGTGCAAAATTAAGAGAAGCCATCAGGTGTCAAGTGCTGGTAGTGGGACTGAAGGGGTACAGAAACATTCCCCAAGTGTGAGGGTTGTCAGGAAGGCAGTGCAGGTAAGTGACTGGCGGGGGAGGGGACCTGGGCCCGAGATCAGAGGGTGGCCAGGTAACCAGTACAGTATCAGCCAGGAAGTCAACTGGGGACAGGAGGAGAGAAAGCAGAAGCAAAGGTTTTGAGGTGTTTCCGGAACCGGAGATGATTCTCCTCAAGTTTCAGGGAGGAAGGGAGGCTGTTCCAGAGGGAGGACCCAGCCGAAGAAAGAGATCTACCACCAACACGTTTCACGGAGAAGCGATTCACCCTGAGGGAGTTGGAGGCAGATGAGCGAATAGTTCGAGAAGGAAGGTATTTAGAAAGAGAGAGTTGAAGGTGTAGAGGACCCAGCCCCCGGAAGGCCTTGTGGACAATGCACAGGGTTTTTAACTTAATCCTCACAGCCACTGGGAGCCAGTGCAGAGATTTCAGTCCTGGAAAGATACGATCCCTGGGCTTGAGGCCAAGCACAAGTCTGGCAGTCCTATTCTGGATAAGTTGCAGAGGGCGTAGGGTAGAAGCACGCAGATTTAGAAAGAGACTGTTGCAGTAGTCAAGCCTAGAGAGAACCAGAGCTCTAGAGACAGTGTGCTTCTGGGGGAAGGAGACGAAAGGAAGGATACCTCTGAGAAGGTGCAGCTGGTAGTGTGACTTCTTAGAGATGTCAGCGATGTGGGGAGAGAAGGAGAGTTTGGAGTCGAAGATGACCCCAAGGTTTTTTACCTCACAGGAGGGAGTAGGAGAAGGGCAAGAGAGGCCGGCTGGAGAGTGACAGGAAAGGAGGGAGCGGGTGAGCCGATGAGGAGAATCTCGGTCTTACCGGCATTAAGGCAGAGATCTTTAGCAGCACACCACTCCTGGATGGTGGACAGACAGTCAGAGATGAGAGAGGGAGAAGAGGTGGCTGAGGGCAGCCTGAAAAGGAACTGAGTGTCATCCGCATAGCACTGGAAGTTGGAGCAGAGTGCTACAATGCGGTGGGCAAGAAGTACCAGGTATATGTTGAACAGCCAGGGAGAGAGGTTAGACCCCTGGGGCACACCACAGGTAGAGAGAGAGATAGAGGAGAGGAAGGACCCAAGTTGAACCTGGGAGGGTCGATCAGAGAGGAAAGAAGTCAGTCATGCCAGGGCCTGCCCAGTGATCCCCAGGTTATCACAGAGATGGTTGAGCAGGATGGCATGGTTAACCGTGTCAAAGGCAGAAGAGAGATCAAGTGGACACAGGGGATGTTGGAATCAAGGTTGGAGAGCAGGTCTTCACAGATGTTCAGGAGAGCAGTGTCCGTGCTCCTGGAAGCTCTGAAGCCAGACTGTTGATCATGGAGACAACCAACAGATTCAGTGTGGAGATTAAGCTGGGAGATTGCCAGCTTTTCCAAGAGTTTGCCCAGAAAAGGGGCGATGGAGATTGGGCGATAGTTAACTGGGCAGGACGGGTCGGCAGAGGGTTTCTTAAGAAGAGGGCGCACAAGAGAGTTCTTCAGGGGGGGGAGGGAAGACTACGGTGGTGAAGGAGTGGTTGCATAAATCGGCCAGGGCAGGAGCCAGGGAGTCAATGTGGTCCTTGATGGTTTTGGAGGAACAGGGATGAACCTGTTTTGATGAGACTTTCATGGATCAGACTTGTCTAGAAACCTTGTCTGGGGAGAAAAGGGGAAAGGCATAGAAGGAAGGAGGAGAGGAGGCCGAAGAGGGGCCAGTGGAAGAGCAGGGAGTAGAGGGAAGAAGGGGAGAGGATGAGAGAGAGGACAAGATGTCCTGAGTTTTATAGATTAAATGAGAAGCCAGTGCCGTGGAGCAGGCCTGGGAAGGGACAGGAGAGGTAGAGACTGCGGAAAGATTGGCCAGTTCCTTGCAGATTTTAAAGAGTTCAGCCGAGTTGCTAGATACAAATAGTAACGGTACTTGGAGTTTGTAATCACAGCACCAAGCATGAGTCTTACCTTCTGTCTGTAGCTTTGTGTTAGTAGATGATAGTGCTTCAGACTGCAAGGTGGAGTAGGCATCATTATGGTGTCGCCGCCAGAGACAAAGAGCCGAGACCTTAAACACAGGCCTTGGTAACAGGCCGGCTTCGCCTCCCGGCTTGCATGGCACCAAAGAGGGCTGGGAGCACAGTGGTTGTTCTTTCTTGGCGGCAGCTATCTTAAAGTTGCATCTAGAAGGGATTTCTGTCCCTGTTGCTGTGCAGGCCAATTGTTCATACCTTGTTTGTACCTTGTGGCCCTCATTTTATTTTATGAATGTAACGCAGCTACAGTGAACATGGCATGTCATATAGTTCCTGTTTGTGTCGGGCAAGGATAATGCAATGAGATAGTGATGCTATGATGCTCCCTAATCATTCTTGTTCCAAGGCACAGTATGGAAGATGGAGATCCACTATGCAATGGACTGTCACATGATAGTGACAAGCAAAGGAAATCAGGGAACAAGATGTACATAGACAGGTGGAAATACCCATGTTCCCTATGCCGTGTAGTGAACTACTCCTTTGCAAGAAGATCATGACTTTCTTGCAAAACTTGACCAGATTGTAGAGTGTGTTTTGGTATCTTCGCCTTCAGGACTTCAAAACATTTCTTTATATTCTTAACCAAAGGATTACCCTTCTTCAAGGATTTCAAAATCTCAACCATGTGTGCAACACAGACCCCCTGTACCAGCCTGTAATATTCATCAGACTCACAACAGCACCCTTGAGCATGACATTGGCCAGAGAAGAATACAATAAACAAAATGCTATGCTGCTCAAATGAGCAAAAATATGTTATGTTATGTTACTGTGATTTATACCATGACCCAATAGCATTTTCATGGTCTCCAGATGCTCAGGCCGATCTGAAAAGGAAGGGGCTTCAGGAGGGTTGGTCAGTGAGACTGAGAGGGCCAGCACAAGAGAGCTTTGATGTGCTGTTGGTAGCTGCAGTTCGTGAAAATCCCTGTGTGCTAGGTTTGTTTTTTGGTTGGAAATGGTTTGGTGATGTTTTGTGTATGATGCTATATGGGGTCGTTTGTTTGTTTGTGGTTTGGTATTCTGTAGTGTGTTTGGTTTAGAGAGTGGTTGAGGTTGTGTGTTGTTTGGGACCACTTCAGGTTTCTGCTCCTGCAGAGGTATGTGTGTGTATAGTTTTGGCATGTGATGGTGAGTATGCAGGATATTGTAAAGTTGTTAGTAGGGTTAGTGAATAGGGTCGTCTGTGCCCTTCTCTTTGAGGGTAATGTTGGTTTGTCAGGGCCCAGATTGTTCTATGGTGGCCTGTGTTCAAGTATGTTTTTCTTTGGGTTTCCAGGTTTCGGTTCATTAGGTGTATGTTGTTTTTCGTGTTTCTCTTGTATTGTGATGGCTGTTTTCTCTGATGGAATTTTCTGTTCAGCTCTGTGAGTTAAAGAGCTATGTTTTTTGTAATGTTCTGAATGTTAGTATTTCTTCTGTTGTTCAAATTTCTTTCGGGAGTGAGTGCCTAAGTTTTGCCGAGATGCAGCAGAAAGCTGATCCAACCAAATTTCAACTTTGAATATTGTTTTGGTTTGAGGCAAATGCTGTTGCTGAATCTAATTGTTTTGGTTTGAGGCAAATGCGGTTGCTGAATCTAAGTGTTCGATTTAGTTTGTAAAATGAGATTAATGTGTATGAATTCTGCTCCTTGGCCATGGATTGCTCTGTTGGTTATGCACAGTGTCTTGAAAAAAATGACACGCGGCCAGTGTAGCGTTCTAAGGCTTGGTCTGATGTGTTCACTCTTGGTGTGTCTGAGCAGTAGTCTTGCAGCTGCGTTCTGGGTTCACCATAGTTTTTGGTGAGGTGGTCAGGCATTACAGGATAGATGCTGTTCCATAGTCTATTCTTGATATAACAAGGGAGATGAGAGAGAGTGTTCTATGTTTGAAGGTGAGGAAGGCTAACATCCACTTGATTGTGTGTAGGTGGAAGAAGCACTTCTTTACTACTGCGTTGACTGATAAGTAGTTGTCCATTAGTATTCTGAGGCTCTTAACTACTTTGGAGGGTTGCAGTTGATTTCCCATTTCTGACGGCCATGGACTGTAAAGCTGATTCGATGGGTAGTTGTGTAAAAGTAGATATATCTTGCATTATGATTTTGGACTAAGCACATACACATACACATTGAACATACACATTGAACTGCGCCATTGCGGTTTCTGAAAACGCCATCTTGGCTGCTTTGCTCTCATTTCTGAATTTTCATTCAGAACGCAGTGGAAGCTTGCAAAGTCACCCCTTCGGAAGCTTCCCTAAAACCCGCCCCGACGCAGGAATGCTAAGAATCACTGAGCACGCTGAACTCTGCAACAGAGAACCTTGAAGCACTGGCACGAACGTAGTTAAACTGTAAATTAGTTGCCATTCTGTCTTCCTTGACTGTCTTGTTTTCCGCAGCTAATTGTGAGCGTGCAATCCAGACTATTAAAGCGATGCACGATTCACGGTGTATTCTGTTTCTAAAATGAACAAACTACTGAGTAGACATGCAGACTGACCTTTTAGCTCAGCACAAACATAGATAAAGTAATGCAAGGAATTTTTGCCTTGTACTGATGAACACAATATCCTCCTACATCCTTTCTGCTTTTCTTCCCAGACAGTAAATAGTCTGCAGGGTGACATGGATTATTTGACCACATGTTGCCATGGTAAATTGACCACGTTCATGGGTCTTTAGGTCACAAGCAATTATCACGTGGTGAGCTAGCCCACATTCATCATGATTTTGTTACTGTATAAAACACCCCTATGCCCACACATTTTGGCTCACTTTTCCTATGCTTGTAAGTCGGTCCGCACTCGAGTGTGAATAAACTGTTGTTTATACCTTTGTCCTTTGTGACTGGTGTGTCTTCATTGTTTAACAGTAGCCTCCTATTTTTCGGACTAAGAGTTGGGTGTGATGAGGCTTTCTGTTTACTCTGGATTGAGTTGAAGGCTGTTGCTGCTCCCATTCGCTTATTTCTGTGAGGCAGTTTGAAAGGGGTAGGTCTGGTTCTTCACTCGTGCTTATTTTATAGATGATGTGTGTGTCATCTGAGTAGTCGTAGCACGTCAATCCATGTCTTTTGATGAGCTTGATGATCTGGGTGGGGGAGGGGTCATAGTGAAAGCAGGCTCAGGAATATGAGCTCACATTCTCTTCTCCCACTTGGAATGAGGCAGTGTCATGTAACCACATGTAATGATGAGAGACATTGAAAAAACATGAATGGTATAAAATATCAATCTTGCCTGGCAGTCTGTCAGATGAAAGCATCTTGTATACTTTTACTTAAACAATATTGTCAGTGTTAAAAAAAAAAAAGTGTGCCAATAGCTAATTTCAAGAGTCTTAATAAACCAAAAAGCCCAGCGGATAAACACAGCAGCAAATGGCGGGAAACCAAGGAATATCTCCAACTTGTGCCAAAGCATTTCAACATAGAACGTAAAACATGTTTTATGCAATGGTTTAACAAATGCATTTTTGTGAAGGGAAAGTTTGCTAAACTAGAAGCTGATAGAGATTGATAGTGAGAATAATAATACAAATGAACACATACTGCTGGCAGACTATTAATCAGTGATTACTATTTTATTTGATTGAGTGGTATGATTTCTAGTTATTCCATCACACGATGCCAGGAGGCACCTTAAGAGAACTTCAGACTTAGCCAAGACAACAATCCGTAAAGTGACAGCGCAACATCAAAAAGTACATGACTATCCGATGGGAAACAGTGAACTGCTTACCACACAGCAAGAGGCTAGGACAAGATGGGTCCCGGGCGTCTCAGCCAGCAGAAACAATCGTGATTTTCCCTAGCCTCAGACATATTGCTTGGCAATGTAAAACCAAAAATGTGTCTAAAAACCTTTGTCTTTCTCAATATGAGTCAGCCATTGAATTGGAGATAAGCATTGGTATGCAATACAGCAGCCTAGATGAACACTGTCTGTAAAAGCACTGTGCATGTCTGATGCTGCTCTCTTGTACTTACACATGTTTGCCTCCCTCCATCACAGCTTCAGATGTCCTTGCCAGGGAGTGACGTTTGAGTTGAGAAAGTGACTTTATTTTCCAGATGGGCCCACTTCGGGGAGACTGATCCCCTAAATACCTGCCTAGTCCATTGGTCAAACTCTGTAGCTTTTGCTGGCAGGAAAAGTACTAATCCCAGTTGCCTAAAGGATGCTGGATTTACTAAAAGTTATGGAATTCTCCATCTTGTCAGAAGAGCTGAAAATTCCTTCTAGTGATATCATAAGACCTCAAGCAAGCCTGACGTGATCTCCGCAGAATAGGTGGAAGGAGCAGCCATTCACCTCTGCACCCCATGTCATAGAGCCAAATCAGAGGTTGTATATCTGTTCGCCTTACCCAAGTCCTAGGACCCCTGATTATTTCCTCACCTGAATATCCCCAAGTCCGCCCACCAGCTATCACTATGCATTATGTAGGAACCCTTTATGAACACTAGAAGCTCCATCGCTGAATTGCTCACTGTACCACAGGTCAACTGGAACGCAAACCTTACAAACACTTCTTATCTGCAGGGCAACACATTGGTTTTGCTGAAGGGACCTTGGGTGCCTTCTGGAATATATCTTACAGGATATCAGCTTTCCTCTGGTGTTCAAGTAGTTGTTTAGAGTAAGGAGGATGGCAGCCAAGATAAAAGGTTGGCAAACAGACTAAAGTATTTACTTCAAAGAAATCATGAGACGAAACATTCAAAGAACTGAAGCCCAATCACAGCGTTTACAGTAAAGCTGAAGGTAACCCTCCAGACCGATTAAGTGTCTCCACCTGTTCAACAACATTGTCTGGACGTGAAATGGCCTTCAGGCTCTGGCCCCAGATTCTCAATGGAACATCCAGGTGGAAAGATAACAATTGGTCACTAAGTCTAGTGTAAATGTTATCAATGCACACATCATGCATGATGAGTCATGGGATTGCATATGGTATTTTAGGAAGTTACCTTAAAGCTATGATGCCTATTTAATTGGCAACAACCACTGAGATGGTACTAGCTACACAAAAATACATTAAGAAGTGACTTCCAAGATGAGTCTTCAGGTATGTTGAGGAGTACCGGCTGAAGAACACGATGCTTCCATGTTGCAAGCTGCATGAAGTGGTATCGTCTGAAAAAGCTGACAAAAAATTGCTGAACGTACACTTACTGTGAATTTGGCTGTTAACAAAATACTGACTCTCATTACACCGAACAACGGGAGCGAAGTTTGCGGGTGTGTCCCCTGCTCCTCTTGTTCAGTGTAATGGGCTTGGGGGTTGTCCATTAAATGGATAGAGAGGCCCAATAAAGCAAAAAAAGAAAAGGCAAAAAGTTAGAAAAAAGGACCCTACGTTGCTGGTTCCCATCCACGTTAATGGAAAAGAACTGACGCTGCAGGAATATAGGGGATCGGCAGCAAACACAAAAGTGTGCCGCCGAAAGTTAGATAGGTAGGGAAGGGGGTGGAGAGAATGGGGATGAGGCAAAAGTGATCTTTGTGACCACAGCGCCTCGCCGTTTTTGTAATCTTCATTTTTTCTTTGACATTTTCAGCGGCACAGTGATCACATAGATCCCATAAAGTAAGCCTTTCCCCTTTTTGTAGGGCCCTGGACAGGTTGCTAACTTTAGTGTAGCGAATCCATGGTGATCCCATACAATACACTATGCATAGTATTGACCATGTGCTAGGCCAACAAAATGACTCTCCTGCACATGCTCAGTAGGCCAGTCAATCAAATGTATTCCTATTGGAACATCTCGGTTAGTTCGAATCCTTGTTCTGACAGAGAAAATTCTGCAGCACAGGTCTCGAAAGAATCTCAAAAAAATCTGCCAACTCTGCACGCATGCACAGGGATTTGCACAACTCTGTGTCTCTCACACCCTCCCATTCTTCAAATGATAGCTTTCAAAAGATATGATTGACTGGAAACGCTGTTTCAATCAGCCACAGTGCAGCACACAGATTTGATGCATATCTGTACCACAACCACATCTTAATGACTCCCTATGGATCTTTTCAAGCGCAATAATCTTGAGGCCTTTCCTCAACCATGCTCTCCAGCTAATCAACCAAACATCTCTGTGCGAAGAAACTCTTACAAGAACTCTACACCCTAGCCCCCGACTCGAAGCAAGACAAACGTCTAGCGTGTGTGTCCAGCCTATTTGAAATGCAAATAGGACCCCAAATATAGTTGGAGAACCTCAGTTCCCTGCAGCATGAAAATGCATCGAAAAACCAGGTCATATGGAAATGAATCCTGGTGGAATAACCGTAAGATGGCCCGCAGCATGAGTACAATGCCGCGGTGCTCAGATCTGCCACCGCCACCATTTCCCAACAAAAAACTCCCTACTATAAACTCAATGTTGATAGAACAATACAAACCATTTGCCAACAACCCCAGCATCAAAACAATCCCAAGTCGGATTCCTCTAAAACCATCTAGCAACAGGGATGTACTTGAACGAATGCAATAGAGATTTAGACCAGGTGGCCACACAGGAAAAGCATTGTAAATGTCTTGGATGACTCCCCCTTTGTGCATATGTGGCCAACCTAATCAGCCATTTGCTTTCTAACCGCTCCACAGGAATGAAACAATAGAACACATAACTCCTTACTAATTCTTCAAATCAACCAGAGTCGTGTCTGACCATAATGGCCAACAAGGATTTCTTCTGCAAATAAAGGTTTTTACGTTGCACTGACCAGCGTTTTGATCCCAACGTGCTTGGCCCTGAAAACTGAAGCTAATGCTTATAAATGCTGTCTCATTGTTAAAGCATAGATGTATTTTCTCAACCAAGAATTAAATGCACCTCAATTACAATTGGATCTATGGTTTCTTATTGAGCAAACCTGTACTATCTCCTGAGCTGGATGCATTTCTTCTCCTCTATCTCTCCATTAGGTGTCCCTCAAGGCTCTGTCCTTGACCCCCTCCCTTTTCCCTCTGTGCTCTTACTGCCCCATTCAATCTTACTTGTCATTTCTATACGGATTACTTGTAGATCTTTCTGCCGTTTTCACCTTTCATTGACACTCTCCTCTGTACTCTTTCCAACTGTCTTTCTGCTATCCAAATGTGGAATTCATTCCCACTTGCTTCATCTTAATCCAACTCCCTCTTCTCTCTCCTTTTCTCACTCAACCAATCATCTTCGGTCCGTGTAATTTTCAAATGCTCAATCTCATTCTTCCTTCATATCTCTAACATTGCCCAGTTGTCGCTCTCGACTTTTCAACATTCCTTGACATCTTTTCTCTCATTCCAAGACACTAAACCTCTTATGTTCCCTCTTATAGTCTCCCATCTCGATTACTGCTCTTCTCTTGTGGTCAGACTCCCAACACCTCACATTTCCCCTCTTTGTCCAGTCTGTAATGGCTGTGTGTCTTCTCTCTCTTCTACTCTTCTTTTATTCCTTTTCTTTTTCCCTTTTCTCTCCTTTGACTCTTGTCTATTATTCCATTTACTCTGTACTATGAACACATGTATCCATGCTCTTGCCTCGTAGTCTCTATTCTCTGATCTCCCCATACATCTCCTCTCACCCTCTCCATTCTCAGTCGCTCCAACACCTTCCTGTCATTAAAATATCTTGTGCTCAATCTCGTTTCCGATCCTTCTCTGTCCTTGCTCCAAAGCACTGGAATTCACTTCCTCTACCCATGTGTTCCTCTCTTTTGCTTCACATGTTCCTTATCAAGCCCTGTCTCCTTTCAGCCCTCTCAGAACCCTAAACTAATTTCTCATTCTTGACCTTAGTCACGAGTTTGCATGTTTTATTGTACTGTTTGCCTCGATATTGGACAGCATTTTTGCCCAGGCTCGGACTGGCCTATAGGGCAATAAGCCCATGGCCGAACCAAAAACACACATTGCTGGTGTGGGCCCGTTTGTTTGGTCAAAGTGGGGCACTTTTTTGGCCAATATGAGCCAGTTTGATGAGTTACCTCACTATGCGGCTAGTAGATTTGACCAGTGTTGCTGGATCAATATTCTTTAAAATGCACAATTTGCTGCACATTTTATCAAAAACCCCTTGGGCCCTATTCAAACCGTCTGTCACAAAAGGAATGAATAGCCATTTGCACCTGTGGGCCACTTTTTCATTGGTGCCCGAGACAATTTTATGGCTCAGCCAGACCCTGATTTACCAAAGTGCTTTATAAATGCCAATACAAACCAAATACAGATATAAATGTGGAAGGCCCTTTCGGGACACTTTCCATGCCAGGCACAACATTAGGCGTGCACACGGGTCAAATTGGTCTACAGTTCCACTGAATGTTGCAATGATTAGATTCATGTTCACATCATAAACAATTTCAAACAGTTATCCACCTTTTCTTTTTTAACGATTCATTTTCTATCAGGTTTGTTGTCTATATGCCCAGTTCGCATTGTCTATGATGGGTAGTTAAGCCATCTGGCATTTACAGCTTGGGGTACACTTTGGGTGCAAGGGCAAAGGCATTGATGTGATTAGTGTGTTCTATGTTTGTGTAATTCGTAGTGCCAACCATCCTGTGGAATATATCCCTTCCTGACTATTAAAGGCACCCTTCCTCTTTGGCCATGGATAGTTGCACTGGTTTTCAGAGCAGGCCATTACTCTGTTTAACTCCCCTAGTCTTGCGGATTGGAATTCATGGCGTCCTGACTAGAGGTGGGGAGCAAGAGATTTTATGGGTAGGGCCGAGGCAGGGCTGAGTCTGGGGATCAGGCCTGGCTCTAGGAGCCCATCAATTTCAAGATCTAGAATAATACTGTCTGATCAAGTAAATACACACATTGCAGCAACCTGACGACATGTAAATCCGCATAGAAACATGTTATGTTAAAAGAATATATCATGAAAGGAAAGCAATTTCTTTCCTTCCAACCTGACAACATAGACCAACGCGGGAGCGGGGAGCTGTACACTTAAATTTGGTGCTGCCATTCAAAGGCTCCCCCATGCTGATTTAGTAGCTGCACCCTATGTTAGAGCCAAGCGGGGATGCCGTCAGAGCCTTTCTACCTTTTTATTTGAAATGGACCCAGGGGCACCCACAGCCGCTGCCCCTTGTTGCAGTCGTGTGACACAGAAACATCTTCCTTTAATTTGGGGCACTAAACGTGCCCAGAGTGAATGTCACAAGCTGCCTTTACCGGTGCCCTCAGACCTTCACCTCCAACTTACAGTTAGCACCCTTCTGTCAAAGAGTGATCAATATCTTCTCAGGCAGATCTTTAGAGTTTCTGCCCCCTGATGGCTGCCTGGCCCATGGTAATCTGCAGCAATTAACCACCTGCTGCATGTTTTGTCTTCATCATAATTAAACATCCCTGCAGGCCTCTCAGCTTTAAGCCCATGGGCTGGCAAAGTTCAAATTGAAATGGGCCTCCATCCATCCTGACACATTTTCAGCCAGTCCTGGTGAAAAAATCCCCACTCCTGTGCTGGCGTGGCCAGGTCGCTCGTGCCTAAGGCCGGGTGTGTGTGTGCGTGGGTGTGTGCGCATGCGCTCGCTCTGTTTATCCAGATGATATTATGCTTCACCTCTAGCACGAAAAGGCATCATCCTACTTGGTATATATTTTTGCTAAGTAAAATAGACCTTTACATCGGTTATGTCAATAGCTATTAAGTCATCATGGTTGAAGATCACATGACTTCACTTCCTGTGTTAATATCATTACCAATGGTCTTGTAATGTCATTTCCTGTGATGTCATCATTTGTTTCTTGTTACTTTCATCACCTCTGGCATTTTAGTGAGCTGACTTTCCAGTCACTACTAATTCAATTATTACTGGAATCCAATGTATCACCTTTTATAGAATGGAGGGTTGACTCTGTCATTTCAGACATGTAGCTTTCAAATTGGGAGACCTGTTAGCACAGTCAGTGGAGCATGGGACTTTCAATGTGAAGGCTGTAGGTTCAAGGCTGCCCTCAGGTAAAATGTATCAGAAAATAAAGTTGTGCAGCATATATGGGGATAACAGGTTAATCACGCCCTCTCCCTTATATCTCTGCTTCCCTCACCATATCCTTCCTCCTAGTATTTGTAAATCTCTCCTTTGCTTGCTCACTAAATGCCCTGATAATAATTGCTGGCATGCCCCATGTCAGAGAAGAACCCTTACCGTGCTGCCCTATCCACAGTACAAGGAAGGAGATTGCTGTTGATGATCACTAGCAACTTGAAGCCTCATATGATCATATGATATCTGCAGCAGGATCCTCACAGTGTAACATCTTGATGTTGAAGACCGAGCAGATCAGCGCATTTATGCTGTGCAGAATTGTTATTGGTAATGTCCAGAATGTTTAGCACTAGGACACACAAAAGGGCAACTTTCTCAAAGGCTAACTACTCAAGGGCTGAGAAGAGCACGGACAGATAATTGCGCACATAATGTGTTAGATAATTTGTCCCGAACAAATGGGCCTCATTACGAGGTTGGAGGTAGCCTTGCCGGTTTTACCGGCAAGGCTACCTCCAAACTTGGTTCCGAGTCCGGCACCCGCGAATGGGCAATTACAGGGCTATTTTGGCCCAGCCGGACCCGGTAATTGCCCTTTCGCGGGTGCCGGCCCCGGTACAACCCCAATCCTATTGAGCCCCAAAGAGCACAATGGGAATAAGGAGGGTGGTAGCAACGATACCGTTAATGACGATACCGGTGCTACAATCATGTTTTGCTCGCGGGTGCCGGTAGCTGCAAGGGCACCCGCGAGCAGAACTCCTAGTATGGCGGTACGGTAGCAACAGTGCCAGTAGCGAAACCGGCGCCATTGTTGCCTTACCGGAATAGTTGTAATGAGGCCTCAACTAGGGCAATCAAAAGGAGTTGTGCTAAATACATAATCTGTCCTTCAGGGTTCACTTAAGAACTTGAACTGTTGTCAGCCCTCAATATTTCTTTATCGCTGTGACATCTGAGTAAATATGCACTGGGGTTTTGCATGTCAAATAAATGAGCACCTACATACAAAGACACATGCACATCTATGTCAATTTTACAAGGAATTATTGTCGCGTGCACACTGATGACTGTTTCAGGTAAACGGTTTTCCCAGACTGAGGTTCTCCATTTGTCAAACTCACTTATTAAAAACAAAAAAAACTAACAATGCCCAAAATGAGTCAGAGGTCCTCCAGGCGAATGGGAATCCAGCAGAGCGCATTACTGGAGCATAAAATGAACTTATTTTTTAATATTTTCAATTTTTCAGGTCTGAACAGAGGCAAACATCATTAGCAGCTGCGCCGCGCTCTGCCTCTGTGCAGACTGAAATTGCCTCGTGCGCGCACACGGAGATACGATCAGATGCTTAACAGACGTTTCTTGAAAATTGCATACCCTTTAAATTAACTTTAACTTCTCGCTCGCGCCGGGAAGCAATCACATTTGTAAGTTCTGTTCTTGAACAATCACCGTCATCATCATTATTATTATTATGAGGAGCAACCCGTAGCCGCAACTTTTGAATCATTCCACCAATTGTGTTTAAGGAATTCTGTGTAGGCAGACAGCTCAAATAAAACGCATGTTTTATGCGGGGAAGGAGCGATTCCTCTGAACCCCGTCTTCGCTCAGTTGTTTCAAGGGTAAAGTCATATTTTCAGGACATATTAATTAAGTCCATCCTAAGCAGTGTCGATTGTGGCCTGCACGAATAGAATTGTACAAAAAAAATAACATAAGGGACTATTCAAAATTCACTTCTCCTATTTGTGTGATGTGTGCAAGCAACTGTGGAATCACCACAGTTTGAATAAGGGTTGATATATCCATAAGGGACACATAACAAATAACATCTCCCACTTGTGTGATGTGTGCACGCAACTGTGGAATCACCACAGTTTGAATAAGGGCTGATATATCCATAAGGGACACATAACAAATAATGTCTCCCACTTGTGTGATGTGTGCACGCAACTGTGGTATCACCACAGTTTGAATGAGGGTTGATATATCTATAAGGGACAATTCACAAATAACATCTCCCACTTGTGTGATGTGTGCACACAACTGTGGAATCACCACAGTTTGAATGAGGGTTGATATATCCAAACAGGACAATTCACAAATCACTTCTCCTACTTTTGTGATTTGTGCAAGCAACTGTGGAATCACCACAGTTTGAATAAGGGTTGATATATCCATAAGGGACACATAACAAATAACGTTTCCCACTTGTGTGATGTGTGCACGCAACTGTGGAATCACCAGTTTGAATGAGGGTTGATATATCCATAGGTGGCTATTCACAAATAACGTCTCTTACTTGTGTGATGTGTGCACGCAACTGTGGAATCACCACAGTTTGAATGAGGGTTTATACTTCCATAAGGCACAAATCAAAAATAACGTCTCTTACTTGTGTGATGTGTGCCTGCAACTGTGGAATCAACACAGTTTGAATGAGGGTTGATTAACAACATTTACAAAACCTTCCTCTTTAACCTACCCTCTCACCTCTCACTATTGGTAGTATATCCGTAGGTTTTGTTTAGCGTTTGTTCGTTCGTTCGTTCGTTCGTTCGATCGTTCGTTCGTTCGTTCGTTCGTTCGTTCGTTCGTTCGATCGTTCGTTCGTTCGTTCGTTCGTTCGTTCGTTCGATCGTTCGTTCGTTCGTTCGTTCGTTCGTTCATTCCTTCGTTCCTTCGTTCGTTCATTCGGTCATTATAAGCTTTATTTCAGCTTCTTGCCATAAAAGCATACACATCAAATAATGTATAGACAGTTCCAAAATGTTGCTAAACTATCGGATTTAAAAATAAATTTTCATACATGCTGATAACCATGTTTGATTAGTACAGGTAGCAAAAGAGTCTCATTTCATTCATAATCACGTACTACTTTCGAACCATTATTAATATGTTTTAGAAAAAGAGAAAAAAATCAACAAATAAATGGTTGCACAAACATATCAAAAACCAATAAGGGATCAAAAAAAGCTTCCAAAACAGAAATAAACATAATACACATAACATAACTTTATTCCTATGTAAACAATTCATTTATAATACAGTAAAAATCACTATGTCTCCTAAATATAAAAGACTAAAATTGATTTGGGAAATCTCTGTTCTTATTCTGCTGGCTAAGCCGAAGCCACCGTACTTTTTTAGGTGTTGGCTCAGTGCCCACCCTCATGCCTTATTATCCAACTATACGAAGCAAAGCGTTGACTGTTGAACAGTTCTAACACCTAGGTTTCCCTAGAGAGGAAACCACCACCATTTTCTTAATCCTGATTACAATGGGCAAACTAAATAAAATGGAATACGTCTTCCCTTGTTTCTCAGCAATTTATGCATTATTCTGTGTTCCCTGTGATCCCTTTTTCTGTAACCACAGCAGGAGGTAAAATATCCAGGCACGTTGTCAAAACCAACACCTTGGATTCCCTGTCCTCTCCTCTATAGCATCTAAATACAACCACCACATCTCTTGCCATGGTCCCTGTAGACTTGATCTCAGCTAACTTCCTGGTGCAAACCAGTTTTTGCAGCTCTGAGAGATCTGTGTTTTAGCTGTAGTGATCGGGTCATTCAGGGCTAAACAAGGGAATTTCAAATTAAATTTCGCAGCTAACTCCAGTACATGTGTAAACCACGGGAGAGTACTTTCCCCATTGTAGGTCCACACATCTTCAAGCACACTTTGATAGCTAACTTGCTATATGGGGGGAAATCCATAATTTGTGGCAATATAACTGTGGTTTCTATTTGACTTCATAGACTACGCCATCGATCCCGAGTTTTAACCGTTATGGCAATGAAGAGGTACTCTTCGGTAATTCCAGCAATTCTTTTCTAAATGCTCACCTCCTTTAAATCAAGCAGCTTTGCAGTAGTAGCCCCCCAAATCTCTGCTCCATAGAGAGCTAAAGATTTTGTGCATGCTCCTAGGACCTCCAGAGGTTGTGTAGTTGCTTTACCTTCATACGTTTTTGAAAAGGAAAGTACGGCTCCACCTTGCCTCTCCTATGCAAGTGTACGTTTATTTACTTGTTTTTTACCATGACCCGCCTTCATCCATCCTTACCCCCAGTGCTGTCATTTGGCCGGATCTTCCCGGATCTTGGATTTGCCAAAAAAGGTCTCCCTGGGTCCCTGGGTCTGGGATCCGGCTAAAAAATCCTGGGAAATCCATGTGCACTCCTGTGTGTACTTTACATTTATTTTCGAATGCTGCAGTGCATTCCGTGCATTCGGGGCGGGATTTGAACTGTGATCGCTAGGTTGAAAGAGGCTTTTCCCCACATGACCACTTGAGGGTCTCAACAGGAGTGCTCTGAAATCCCATGTCAATGTTGCATTGTACAGGAAATATTGATGTGCATTTTTTTGTGTTGGGGGGGGGTTAAAAGGGTGCACATTTTGTACTTTGCTGACATTACAAAAATGTGGCTATTTTCCAGGTGTTCATGATTCATCATCTGAGTGACTGAGAGGCAAATGATCATCGTGATAACTAACCCCCCCCCCCAACCTCACCCTGCGCTGTCCCCCACTTATCCACTCTCTAGGTGGGGTCCCTAGTAAGAAAAGTCAATTTCCACCACTGCTTACCCCCAAATAATCATAAAACTCTACTCTCTCGATCTTACTCTCATTCATATATACAGAGGGAGTCACTATTTTCTTTTTTGGACTATGGTAAAAATGTGCTCTTTAGATAATTGATTTCCAATCCCATTGCTTTACAATTACTTGCAAAAGAGAAAAGGGCTTGTTGCAGGCCTTTCCGCGTTATGCTTATTAAAACTGCCATCGGCAGAGAGTAGAATGCCGCTTTCTCAACCGCCCAAAACTGGTGCATCCATCTGTAAGTTTCATATAGTGGCTGCTGTTACAGACTCGTTCTGCTCCCCATGATACCAGTGCTCATCCAAGTCCCCCACTCCATCGCAGGCATTCCAGGCACTCGGCACTCGGAAACAAATAATACACAAGAGACCAGAGGTGGGGTGAAAAGCGTTGCAATGCTAACACACGCCAATGCTCGGGAGAGCTGCATTTGGCTCTACCCCCCGCCCCCTCCAGTCCTGGCTCATCCTTATGTACAATGCAGTCTATGCTCCACCCATTAACAGCACGTATAATAACAAACAGGTAATCTCACCGAACAGGGGGAAGAAAGGAAGAAAGTACATTCTGCAACGGCAGGCTTTTTCTGTGAGGCAGCCTCTGGCAGCCTTGGGATTTGAGCCAGCAGCGTCATCACTGTGTACTTCTCAGGAGGGGCTGTTCAAGCCCTTCTCTGAGGCCCCACTGTATTCCACACCTCAGATGTGCTGTCTCTGCTCGGCGACATCAGTTGGTATGGGTGATCAGATGAAAGGCCTGTCTCTTGGGCAAGTCTTTAGGCCAGTCTCTTTGTATCCGATGAATCTCAAAGAAACCAAAAGAAAGTGCAAAACCAGAAATGTAACATATTCCCAGTTTATTTCCTCTCTTCTCATTTTTCTATGAATCGCTGACCAAAGCCTTGCACTACGACTACGTAGGGCACACTGCAATTAAATGATTCTGATACATACAAACTCAATAAGGAAGCAAACAAATTAAAAAAACATTAGCAAACTAAGACAACTTATTCATTTCTTAACTCATCTCAAGCCATTCGTTCACTGTACTGTATTGCATAAACACCCCCACCTATTGGCATCAGCCAGATTCTAAGGTGCATTGAAAACAACAAAAACAGGCATAACTACATGTCCCTCCCTTTCTATCTCTGAGCATCCCTGTCCCTCTAACATTCAGCACCGCCCTTTTCAGGTGTCTATCATCTTGTGTGCACTGTCCAAGTCAAAGTCAATGTCTCTCTTACTTTCCACTATATAGTCAGCTTTCAGTACCTCCCAGTCCCTAGGTGCACCCTCAGTCTATGTCAGCAACAACTTGTCATATTTCTTTCAAATAGCATCTTGCATGGTGAATACCTGGTCGCTGACCGCTCTCTCAGTAGTCCATGGAGAACAAACGACAGACAATTTTCCCACTGTGCGCCTTTCCCATCCATCTGTTTGAACGGCCCCTTCTTTGGCTCCTCTTTCTGTTTTTTCTTCCAATGAGCCACACAAATGTCCATTTGCTCCCGTCAGCCTTCTTTTGCCATGGGCCACCGTGCCATCTCTGTTGGGCACTGAAATGCATTGTTTTGCTCTTTCTCTGCATTGATATGCTGCATCGTATCTTTATCCTACCCTTTCGTATCGGCCAGAAGCCGCTCACATTTCCTTTGATACTCTTTCTTGCTCTTCTGTAGGATAATCTTTACCTCTTCAAGCTGCGGGCCCTCCGTCACATGCCACTCCTTATCTTCTTTGGATGCCAATAGCTGTGACTGTAGGTCATTGGCAGGTGTCATGGGCCACTCTCACTCAGATGGAATTATCTTGTTTCTTCTTAGAGCCAACACCACTGATTGTAATTCCCCATAATTTGCTCTTCCCCCCAAACACTATTGTGTCATGCTGACACTGACCACCTTCTTTATATGTGTGCCTGTCAATGTCCTTCTCTGGTGCACATGCCCTGAAAGTGTTCTATTGTGTTTTGACAATCTCTGACATGCATTCGCCTGACACTACCCATTCCACTGGTTTTCTGTTCACTGCCTCGTCTAAGCTGCACACTACACAGTCACCCGTCCTTCTGAAATCCAGTTTATTTCTTGCCCCTTTGTCCATGCATGTATCCCCCCATGCTGTCAGGACCTTGTTTGTGTCAGAACTTGGGTGGTATACTTAATAGCTGCCGTCACCACAACCATAGGGACTACCAGTAACCTGCCTCCCTCTCCCTGCAGGCCCCTATTTGCCAAATCCGTCATTGTATTTCTTTTCTCCAAAATGTCCTCCCTCCCCTCTTTTGCACACAGTTGCCTCCCCTGGTACCCAGCCAGCCAGTGTCTCCCCCCTCTTCCTCTTCTGTCTCAGAAATAAATAGAGCCAACCCCACAGCGTTCTGTGTCATCCACACCAACCCCAAAAGGCACTGGTGCTAGCACCTCACAATCCTGCCCCTTTTTGTGTTCTACATCCTCCCACTCCTTCACTGGCACTGCTTTTCTTACTCTCAACCATGCAACATTAGCTGCATTCAGAATGTATGCCCACCTCTGGGGGGGGCGCATCTTAACTTTTCCTCCACATCCAAATCCCCTTCCACCACCCTCATTATCTTATCTAGCAGAAGCCGCCAAATTGCGGCCTTCATGAAAGTTTGTTTAAGCATTATTCCAAACCGGAGGGTCTCTGATCCCTCTCTATCTTCATCACCTTTGTGATATCTTTGTGCTTTGCATGTAGCACTATCTCCACTGTCCCTTCCCTGTGGTATCCCTTGTAACTGCTGTTTCTGGGCAACCCCACCTCCTTATTCCTTTGTACCAACTGGGGGAGGCCACATCCCAATTTTCCACCATGCCCCTCAACCTCTCCAGCACTAACCTCGACCCCGACTTATATGACAAATCTGCCCCCGCCTCTTGCCTGGTCAGTGGAGCTGCATCTGGCGTATTGTAACTACAACTGTAATCTGTAACTGTAATCTGTAATCTGTTTTACTCCACTTTAACACAAGCTTCCGACGTCACACTCCTACCCTGTGCCCTTTATATCATCGACCCTACACCGTCTCTCCATGACAGGTGCTCTGACTGTATCACAGGTGCCTAAGAATGCTCTGACCTGATTGTAGTCCTGTAGTTGCCCTTGCGACCCTGTACTGTATCACTACAGCACTCTTGGACACTATCTCCATTTTATTCCTAGAGTCCCTGAAGACTCCACATGCCACTAGTCAAACGTGCAACAGGTAAAGCGAAAAACACTTTTTTCACATACACGTATTGCTGTAAATCCCAGCTTCCGGGGATTGGCACCATCTGTTACAGGCTCGTCCTGCTCCCCACGATACCAGTGCTTATCCAAGTCCTCCATGCCACCTCAGGCATTCCAGGCACTCGGCACTCGGAAACAAATAATACACAAAACTCCAGAGGTGGGGTGAAAAGCACTGCAATGCTAACACACACACCAGTGTTTAGGAAGGCTGCATTCGGCTCTGCCCCTCCCAGCCCTGGCTCATCCTTATGTACAATGCAGTAGCTACATCTATTCTCCACCCATTAACAGCACCTATCATAACAGACAGGTCATCTCGCTGAACAGAGGGAAGTAAAGAAGAAGGTACTTTCTGCAACTGCATACTGTTTCTGAGAGGCAGCCTCTGGCAGCCTTGGGATTTGAGCCAGCAGCGTCATCACTGTGTACTCCTCAGGAGGGGCTGTTCATGCCCATCTCTTAGGCCTCACAACATTCTACAGCTTAGCTGTGCTCTGCTCTGCTCTGTGATATCCGTTGGCACGGGTGTTCAGATGTTAGGCCAGTCTCTTAGGCAAGTCTTCAGGCCAGTCCGTTTGTATCTGATGAATCTCAAAGAAACCAAAAGAAAGTGCAGAATCTGAAATGTAACAGTTGACAACTTATTAAAGTACAGGCTAAAAAGTCTTGGCGCTAAGACACAGCCCTGTCTAACCCCTCTATTTATGTGAAAAAGGTCAGTCAGTTCTCCTCCTGCTCCAAAGCAAGTCTGTGCATAGTTATCCAAATCCAAGTTTTTGATGGCCGCCAAGAGATTAACCTGTACTCCTAGCTCCAATAGTAGGGTCCAAAGTCGTTCCCTTGGGACCAAATCGAAAGCTGTAGGTAAATCTTTGAAAACCAAAAATAAATTTGGATTTTGCAACCTTGTATTCTTTTCAAATAGGAGTTGTAGACTGAAGACCTGATCCATAGTGCTGACCCCTTTCCTGAACCCTGCTTGAAGACCCTCTAAAATATAATTTTCCTTTACCCAATCATCCAGTCGTTTGCGTACTATTGTACCCCAAATTGTAGCCCCAGCAGATAGCCGAATAACTACGATTTCCTATAATCGCTAGGGGTGATATCATTGCACCTCCCTGATTGGCTGGCTATGGCAACTAGTTGTTATGTTATTAAACAATAACGGAAGAAAAGGGATCCATATTTTATTTTCAGATTGATATAGATCTGATAGTATCAAGACCTGCGGTACGGTTTCGTTTTTGTGATAATTCTGCCATGTCCGCCTCTTTTGTCGCAATATTTAAACTAAATACATCTATTTTAGCTACCCTTGCCCTCTCTCATAATCTCTGTTCCTTCATCCTTCTTGCCCCTCTGCCCCCACCCTTGAAGTGCATGTTGTTGCAGTCTCTATCTTGCAATCTCCAAGTGCAATTCGGTTTGCAGTGTGTGCGATATTCATAAACATAGACGTACAAAGGGTGCAATTGTGTGGTCAAATGCATTGGTGCATACAAGTTTGCACCCATGCAAAATCTGCGGGTTGTGTGAGTGCCACAGAGCACATCCTTTTTTCGCAAAGCGATGGGTGTTGGATTGTGGCTCCTGCCCTGTGATTGAGCTCCCTTGCCACATGGCGGGCACGTGGAGTGCTCCGTGCAGATAGATTCTTACGTGTGCCACAGTGCCTGGAATAAAAGAGAGTCATGCATAGCATAAGAGCTTCAATTTTTCTATATTCATTTTTTTCTTTGCTGCAAAAAATGCATTTCAAATGATGAGCCGCTTAAGACCTGAAATATGAACTTTGAGATGTCCCCAGCCCTCAATACGCATGGGTTCAGGGGGCAAAAGCATGGCTTGATGTCAATCATGGATCCAACACTGCACGTGAGACAGGTGGTGGGCCCCCAAGCTCACAGTCCAGCAGGGGTCAAGTCCTGAAAATTAAAGTGGGGTGACCCATTGTCACCAGAAATTCGCATAACAAGGTGAAATATGCACATTTCGATAAATTGTCTTTGCATAACCACCCAAATTGAACAGGAGCAATGGCATTTGCCTTTCATAAAATCAACACACACACAAAACCAAGACAGGATATTGCCTTCTGATAGTGTTTTTGAAAACGTTAAAAGGTGGGCATGTTTTAATCTCCAAGAACTAATACACATGTTTTCCCTGGGACTTACATTACCGAAATGGCATATTTCACATTTAGTTGTTTGTTATTTTTCATCAGGTTATATAGTGCAGTGGTGAAGTATACGGCCTATACTGCGGTTTGATCCCGAGGTCTGATTTAATTCGTAAATTCAAGGAGGACATCCAATGTTTTTCTGTTAGCTAGGGGGGGACTGAGTCCACCCTCTGAATAAAGTGGGTGGGCTCTGTCCTGCCGCGTGAACCCTCGACTTGAGCCCTGCAGTCCAGCTCTCCTACACTCAAATCCCCACTGCAAATAGGTGGTCCTAGGTCAAGACCATGCTGGGAACAGGATTCAAACGGAACCTTGTTCATTGCATTCTGCTTTCAGGGGGAATGTGAATTGGGCGCACAGACACAAAGATGTGGATGGCAATTGAGGACAGACAGGCTCGTCAAGTCTACTCATTCCACTGACTGCTTGAACACCTTAACTCTTCGTACAGCGTCATTCTGAAATTTGGGCAACTTGCTCATCAAATGGCCCCACGCGCAAAACTCATGTCCCAAGCTAGAGGACAGAAACCTTTGATATTAGATTTGCACCACTGTGGGCAGAACTCGAAAGAACGGGCAAATATTAGCCCGTGTGAAATTGAGACCAGATCAATTAACCACAGAAATGTTTCATTGGTGAAGGATTTCGCAGTCCGCTTCTTAAAAAAAAAAAAAAAACAGGGATTGTAGGGGGTGTCCTCCGTACAATGGGAATGTCAACTATGATGAAAGGTTGAGAGGGAGAAGGGTGTGGGAGTTTCAAAAGGGGTCGCGGAATGATGACTCACAAAATTATGACCCAATCTGTGACATAAATATTTGTTAAATGTTGACGTTAATTCCGTGAGGATTGAATGCGTGGTTTAAATGATCCCCTATTAATCCGTAACATGGACTAACTATTTCCTTGACACGAGGCAGTTAAGTCTGCATGCTTGCACCTTGCACATATTTGTACTCGCTTATTCGCTCAGGTGGTCCAATAACTTTTGCAGTTATTATCCAAACACTTCACTGTTGGGCTACTTTCTAGTGCTATTAGCATTTTCACTCACTGAACTGAACATGACTACACTCACGTCTCTGCCATCAAGCTATGGTCACGGCCTTGTTTCTGCTGGTGCCATTTTTCTAAAAGAATGAGTTAAAAGTGTGCCATCGCCAGTTGTGCCTTAAGGCAGGTCCATGCCTGTAACACCTTTTCAGTTACGAAGATCTTCTCTGTGTTACTTCTTGACACGAGCCCCTCCCTCACCCATCCTCCCTATCCCTAAAAACTCTTCTTTCTGTAGCTCGCCTAGTTGTTGAATAAAGATCACATCAGGCCAACCCTCTTTGAGGAGATAACCACCTCCCAAATATGATGCGTGGAACAGACCACTGTGAAGCGTTAAAGAACAAGATACACCTTCAGGCTAATTCCCTTAAATGTTTAGGCACTGCTGCCCTCTCACCTGTTCCATGTTGAGCTCTGGTCCCCGGTGTAAATGGCTGATTAACAAGATGGAAGAATGGTAGCAATGTGGTGATTTATATAGTGCTGCAGGAAAACAATCAGTATTATGAATATTAATCGACCACTTAGGGTCCATCGCATTTGCATATTGTTTATTAGTTGCCCAATGCATGGAAACTCTGCCTCTAAATTTCCATAATCCCAAGAAATGGGTAAAACAATTGGAGCTCAGTAGAGCAATGCAATATTTTTTTCACAAAGTACTGCTTCAAATATGATTATGAGCAGAATGTCAGAAGGATGGTGAGCGAACAAAATTAATTTGAGGCTTGGGTGTACCTTCTCAAGCGACAACCATGTTGAACAACTTGTTTCTTCAAATTAAGGCATGTAATCATTATGCGCGGCGCTCCGACATGCTCAACAGTTATATCCCGAAGAATGCAGAGATGGTTTGCATCTGTTGTTCTTAATTGTGCCAGACCGTCATTATTTCTAAGAGGAAAACAGATGGAACGGGATCACTTTAGGACGGTGCGGTACTGAAGGTGCTGCGAGGTGTGTTGTGACATCACGCGGCAGGCTGAGATCATTTTTCATTGCTGTCAACAATCGATGGGAGTCTGCTCAGGTTGTGCCGCACTCCACCACCACCCCTCCCCTGTGCAACAAAGGCAGAAGTTTCAGAAGAAGAACTTTAAAAGTTTCTAATACAGTGATTCTATAGGGGTTTCATACAAGTCACTTTCTTTATTAAATGTTGCCAGGCCCCTGGTGGTGGCACTCTCAGTTTAAATTTGTACCCATGCTCTTCTACAGTTTCCCTTTATGAAGTAACAGGTGTGGACGCCGACCAACAGGTAAGTCCTCAGGTAAGGCTTTACTACATTGGGCCCCGTAGCCCCACACAACGTCTCGCTTCCCTCACCGCCCACTCCAAGTCCCGCTTCCCTCACCGCCCACTCCAACCGCCGATCCACCCGCCCGGGTGAACCCGGGAAAGGCTCGGGCAGCAAGCCCACTACACTCCCCCTTCCTCTCAGCAATGACAAGGAATGAACAATGGAAGAATTAAAAACAAATGAAAGGAGAAGGAAGAACTAGGAAGAGGACAAGGGCAAGAACCATTGAACCAGAAACAAATGGCCAAGAAATAGTCAAGAAATAACATGAGAACAACGCAAAGACATAACTAAATGTAAATCTAGAGACAGAGCTACCTGACATAATCCCTCATCCACACTGGCTCACACCTCCTTCTCCTCCCCCTAACACCACCAACTGAACTATCTCCTCCAGACTTGTGCTTCTTGTGGCACCATCCTCACAACTCTCGCACCATTACCTTGTGCTGGGCTTCTCCCATGCATTGCCCAACTGCTGTCAAACTCAGCATAGAGGTCCTTCAACAAGGGGTGAACTGAGCCCTCCACACTTCGTCCTTCAACAGCAAATACCCTGTCCAAGTTCCAAATGGAGCCATCTTCCACCCTTACAGCATGGGCTAGCAATTTGATGACCCTCTTGGGCTCAGAAAATGTTGATTCCTCTTTGTCACATTCACACCACGCCTGACCCTCGCCTACGACCCTACCACCACTTCAACACGTGGTTTGGTGTTCTTCCCTAACCTGGCATTATAGTCTCTTCTGTACCTTTCTTGCACTTTTATCGTCCTTCACCTGAGGCTGTCCACCACCTCCTGCATTATCTTTATCGGCACCTGCTATGTCATTCACCCATACAGGATTGAGCCCTGTGTTGGGCTCTCTAGCTTTCATGTCTCTGAAAGTCGATACACCAGTAACTCTATTCGGAGACACACATAAACTCCAAAGCAGTTTCTTGACTGCATCCACTGCATCAACACCATTTCTCACCGCCTGCTCCACCACGCCTACTAGTACTCTGTTAAAACGCTCCACAAGTCCATTCGACTGCAGTCTGTATAAGGATGTAAACTTCCCTTTGAGTCCCCTTTTCTCAGCATAAGCAGTCATCTCTACACTCCTGAATTGTGTGCCATTGTCACTTATCACCTCCACTGGATAACCCTCTCTCCTAAAAACGTGTTCCAAAAATGTAATGATCTCGGGGCTAGTGACATTCCTGATCCACTTCACCTCCGGCCATCTCGAGAAATAGTCAACTAATACAATCAAGATCCTACTTTGTTTCCCCAAAATCTCATATAGCCCTAAGATATCCACCACAACCTGAAACCATGTGCTCATTGCTAACAGGTGAAAACTGCCTGTGTGTCTTCACCGCCTTGTCACAGTTACGGCACTCAGCGTATTTCCTAATCATTCTCTCAACCATTGCATCCATAGCAGGCCACCAGTACCTCTCTCTCAGCTTCCTTTTGGTACATGTAACATGCATGTGTTTCTCCTGAGCCTTGTTAATCATCTTCTACCTTAAGCACTTTGGCACTACCAGCACACCTCTCCTCAATAGGAGATCACCCTCCAGCTTCTATTGATCCTGAACCTCCCAGAAGCCCTTACACTCATCATCCATCTCACCCTTGGACGGCCAAACCAACTTCGTACACTCTACTATTTTACTGAGGGTACAATCTTCCTCCCTGCCTTTCCTTCAATCCTCCTTCTTAACAATCGCATATTTGTCTACAAACACTTCCTCCAGAAAAGCTACCATTTCCTCTTCCTTCCCTTTCGACTGACTCCTCCTTATCAGTATCCTCCACTTCTAAAGGCACCCTTGACAAAAAATCAGCAACACGATTGAGCACCCCAGGCATATACTCCACCCTGAAATTATAGTCCTGCACCCTCAAACACATGCGGGCAATCCTGGGAGTAGCCCTCATCATCCCCTTAACTGTGAGCACTTCCACTAAGGGCTTATGATCTGTTCTAAAGACAAACCGTCAACCCCAAACATACCTTCTGAAATGCTCAATTCCCCACACACAAGCTTTCGATAACCAAGTACCTGCCTTCACATTCCGTAATGGCACAGGACATGTGACATAACTTCCTCTCATCCTTCCCAACAGCTTGTGAGAGGACAACAACTAACCCTTTAGCACTGGCATCCAACGTGATAATGCACTCCTCCTCCAACTTGAAACTCTTCAGGTTTTTTGGATCGCAAATCCCCACCTTGATCCACTCCAAAGCCTCTTGACAATGAGCATCCTATACGAACTTCACTCCCTTCCACAACAACCTACGAATGTGCTCTGATAAAGTGGTGAAGACCCTCACATTTTTATTGTAGAACTCTGCAAGACCTAGAAACACCTTCACCTCATCCTTATTTTTGGGTAACGGTGCCTCTCTAACTGCCCTCATTGTGTCCACCTTAGGAGAATACCCCTTGACACTCACCACATGGCTAAGATATTATACCTCACTGGCTCTTAAACAACTCTGCTCAATTGTTGTACCCATGACTCTCAATTTGCTCAAGACTTCATGCAATCTTTTGTCATGTTCCAACATCATTCTGCCGACAACCAGTATGTCATCTTGGTACACAAGTGTGCCCTCCACCCTTCTAAGAATCCTGTTCATCGCACTTTGAAAAACCGCTGCAGCCGAGGCTCAGCCAAATTGCAAACGGTGAAAACAGACCAGGCAAAAAGATTTGATGAATGTTGTCAGCAACTGACAATCTTCTGTGAGTGATATCTGATGATACACTGCTGACAGATCCAAACTCGTAAATGTTGCAGCTTCATTGACACTGTTCAACTTATCCATTATCGAATGCAGGGGATATTTGTTCACTTCAATGTTCTTGTTGACCTCCTAAGATCAACACACATCCTGATCCTTCAGTACTTTTTATGTGCCACCACTATTGGGCTGACCCATTCTGCAGCTTCAACTCTCTTGATTATGCTCTTCTCAGAAGTCTCTCCAGTTCAGACTCAACCTCACTCATGATGGACATCAGAATATATCTCAGTTTGTGTCTTATAGGCTTAGACCCAGGCTTCATCACTCTCCTGTGGGCAAATCCACACAGTCTCCCTACCTCCTCAGTAAACACCTCAAGAAATCGCTCCTCATCAGTGGTGCTCCCTTGCAGTGACCAACACCGGCAAGAGCCGCTTGATCTTTCCAACCCAGGATGTCCACTACTCTCTTTGCTACGTATATGTTGATTACTGCAAACATCCCCTTGGATTCGACTGCACTTTGAAACAATCGAATGATGGCAGTCCTGGAACCTTTGTATCTCCCGGTAACCATGATGTTGGAGAGCTTGAGGGGAATATTCAAACCTGCCACAAGCAGTTTCCTACACCTGCTTTCTGTTAAAATCGTATAGGGTGAACAATTGTCCACCATCACTTTCACAGGGAAACCTTCGACCCTGACCTTGCAGCTGGACCACTTCTATCAAGAATAGTCCTCTGTGCTCTCCTGCACCATCACTATGCGGTACTCATCATTTGAGCTTACCTCTTCTTCTCCATCTTGGACACATACAACTTTCTTTTATCTGTGGCACGTGGCCACAAAATGACATTTGAGACCACAGTTTGAGCAGTTTTGGTTGATGGATGGCCAGAGCTCGTAGCTAGCAAAACGGCCCACGCGACCTCATCTGAAACATTTTCCTCTCTCTCGCTCTGAGGCCACAACAACCTTTTTCCTCCTCTCGCCATGGGCGTCAGGGTCCTTCTGTGGTTCAACCTTCTTTGCCCCTCCCTTTTTTTTTTAAACAACTTTATTTAATTTTCAAGAGCAAATATCATAGACATGTGTGCATCAGTAAATAATAAACAACAGTTTAGCCCATGTCAACCCTTTTTTCCCCCATTGTAGAAGTTCAGTTCTTTTTGCTCGTATATAATAATTGTCAAACTTCCCCCCAACAATCCCCCACCTCTCTCCAAACATAACACCCCAACATTTGGGTGAAGAATTGCACTGTTCTTGTTTTGAGAGTTCAACAGGTTGGGATGCTCTTCCAGCTCAAAGTTCCAATATCAAATAACAGAAATTGCATGGAGCAGCCTAGGTTTGAAGTACATCTGTTCTTTATCATCTGTAAACTCATGCAATGGTAACCAAGTGTTCAGATATTTTTAGTAGGAACCATGGGCTATTGCCGTCACTTTTTCCATGCCCATTACCCCCCACAGTCTCACCCACCACATGGCTACCACTGGTCCTTGCTTAGTCTTCCATTCCTGCGCCACAGTGATTCTGGCTGTACTCAGCATGTGAGTGAAAAGCGTAGCCGTGGGCCCCGAGTTCGCAAAGCATCCCTCGACTGCCTCTCCCAGTAAACCAACAAGCGGGTCAAAGGGAAGTTGTGCCCCTTTAATTTCTTTGATATGACTTAAGACCTCCTTCCAGTAGATCTCTGCTAGTGGGCAGGACCACCACATGTGGATTAGATCCCCAGGTTGCCCACAGTTTCTCCAGCAAGATGCAGGGTATTCCAGGTAAATGGAATGCATGCGTACGGGTGTCATGTACCATTGTAAACAAAGTTTGAATGCTGCCTCCTTGATTGAAGCACATTTTGAGCTCTTTGCTGCTCTATGCCATATGGGGCTCAAGGTTTCCCCGGAGATTGGTCTCCCCACATCCATCTCCCATCTCCGCATATATGAGAGCTTCTCTTCAGGGTCCACCACCCCCATTAGTTGGTACAGTTTAGATATCCCTTTGTCAGGCTGGCCCTCTTTTACCGTTAGCTACAACCCTGTTGGGTCCCTAGTTGCCCCTTCCCTGACCCTTGTGTTTGAAACCAAATGTCTGAGTTGCATATAGTGAAATCGCTCGCGCTCCGGTATATCAAACTTGGCCTTGTAGCCTTCAAATGTTAAAGGTGCCCCCTCTGCATGAAGGTCTTTCAATACCATGGTTTGTTCCCCACCACCCGAGTGTACCCAAAAATCGGCTTGCATCCCTGGGGTGAAGTACGGGTTATAGGCAACCGATGTGAGAGGTCCTCCCCCCATTTTTATCTTCCTGCTCCTCAGTGCTTTGTCACAATACCATAGGGTAGCCTTTGTTGATTCTAGTAATGTACCTCCTTTGCCTCTATGTCGTGTGGCAAGGAAGCCTAGGTTCCCTAGGGGTGTCTTGGTTGCTTCACTTTCTAAGGTTGGCCATCGATTTTGATCTTCCGCGGATGACCATTGTAGCATCGGTGCTATCTGTGCTGCCCATAGATACCTACGGAATTCTGCAACCCCCCGTCCCCCTAGGGCTTGTGGTCTAAATAGTACTTTTTGGGAATTCTCGGTTTCTTCCACCCCCAGATAAAGGTCATCACCTCCTTCTGTCATTTTTGGATAGCTGGGCCTGGGATGCATATTGGGAGAGCGCCTACTACGTACAACAACTTAGGGAGCAGGGTCATTTTGACCGCTACTATCCGTGCCAACCAAGATAACTCCTGCATCTCCAAGCATTTTAGGTCCCTTGCCAATGTTTTCAGAAGGTCCGGGCTATTCGCCCCATATAATCTGACATATCTGGGGGTCAGTTGCATTCCTAGGTATTTTACTGACTTATGTTCCCATTTCAGAGGGTATTGGTTTTCCCAATCTGAAACTTGTTCTGCCCTTTCAGTAATGTTAAGAGCTTTGGACTTGGGGTAGTTGATATGAAATCCTGAGACCTTCGCGAATTCCTCTAATAATGTTATGGCCGTCGGCAGGGAGTTTGCAGTGTCTTTCAGAAACATGAGAACATCATCCGCATAAAGTGCCACTTTCTGAGGTCCCCAGGCATCTGTTTCCATCCCCTGAATTCTCGGATCGTTACGAGCCCTATATGCAAACGGTGAAGGTCGGCCCACATGCAAATCTTTCCAGGGATAGTTGCATAAATCCCCAGTGTAAGCTATCAAAAGCCCTGGAGGCATTCAGTGCCACTACCAAGAACCTCTGCCCCGTCCTTTGTCCCCAATCTATCATGTCTATGGCCCTACAGATATTGTCGTAGGTGTTCCGCCCCTTCACGAAGCCCACCTGATCTGAGTGAATTATCTATGGGAGGACCACTGCTAACCTCCGGGCCAGGACCATGGAGTAGATTTTTGCATCCCTGTTTAATAGTGAGATAGGGTGATAACGTGCACCGTTCGTTGGGTCCCTATCTGGTTTCAACAATAGCACTGCAGTCGCCAGGCTCATATCTCCGGAGACTCGCCCTGTGTCGCTAATGAAGTTAAACAGGTTTGTTAGGGGGCCTACTAAGGTAGTCTTAAATGTTTTGTAGTATGTATTGCTTAGCCCATCTGGAACCAGGGTTTTGTGCCCTTTCAATGCACCTGTAGCCGGCCCCACTTCTTCCTCCGTTATGGGAGCCTCTAGCATTTGTCTGTCTGAGTCGTTAATTTGTGGCAAAGCCACCTGGTTTAGAAATGCTATCTGTGCCTCCCCCTCCAGATTTTCCCCTTTCAGGTTATTGGTGTAGTATGAGAGCAAGGCCTTCTCTGTTTCCTTCTCCCCCCTCACCAGGTCCCCATCCCAATTTTGGAGTTGAACTATACGATTCCGGAGCTTCTGTTGTCTCAATTTGGCAGCAAGGAATCGGTTGGCCTTACCCCCATTTATATAGTAACATTGTTTTGTTTGCACAAGAAGACGTGTAGCTTCATCCGCTAAGTGAGTTTCTAGGACCGCCCTGACCCGTTTTAGTTTGTGCCATGCTTTCTGTGAGTCTCTATCTTTATATCCCGCCTCAGCTTTTGTTACGTTGGCTTCCATGTCCCGCTGCACCCTCTCACGACTCTTAATATAATGTGATGTCTGCGCGATGAATTCTCCCCTTACTACCACTTTGCTGGCATCCCAGACGGTAGACCAGTCGACTCCCGGTGTCACATTTTCTCGGAAATAGCTCTGTAGGGCCTGCTCTATGCCTGCTCTTATAGTTAGATCTCTCAGTACTATCTCGTTTAGACGCCATGGTTTGTGGGATTGCTGCCGTGGGTGATTTTGTTCTAGCTTTAAGAGGACTGGGGCGTGGTCCGATAGGCACCGCACTCCAATTTCTAGGCCCGTGACTTGTGGGACCATCGTATTTGAAATGAGCACCATATCAATGCAGGAATGACCTTTGTGTACCGCTGAGTAGTGGGTATATACCCTCTCTTGTGGATGAATAAATCGCCATGTTTCTAATAGGTGTAATTCCCTTAAAATTTAGCTAGGGCTTGTCTAAATATGTGGTCATTATGGGTGGCTGGAAGGGTTTTGTCCACTGCAGCGTCCATCACCCTGTTAAAGTCACCTCCAATCAAAATCTGTCCTACTCCCCATTGTGCAATTTTGGGCAGCAGACTCAATAAGAAATGGTCCTGCTTCTCATTAGGGGCATAAATCAAGATCAACGTAACCTGTTGGACCATCAGTTTCCCCCCCAATATCAGATAGCGGCCTTCCGGGTCCTTCTTTATAAATTGTTTCTCAAAACTGATACCCTTTGCAAATAAGATGCCCACTCCCCGTTTTTTAGTCCCGCTGGAGGCTAGATATTGCACAGGGAAGGCTCTGTGTCTCAACCTATGTTAATCCTCTGGGAGTAGGTATGTTTCCTGCATCCATACCACCGAAGGATGCATATCCCTCAACCTATTTATCACAGATTTCCGCTTGATTGGGGTGTTGAGCCCCTGGACATTTAATGAAACAAATATTAAATCAGCCATTATTGTACCTTGGCTTCTTGCCCCACTCGACACACTCCAACCCGTTCACTCATTTAGATATTGTATTTGTGCCGTGTACATCTTCACCCCAGAAAATGTAACTCCCCCCTCCCTCCAACTCCAAAACTTGAACTTCCCCATAGAACTCTCACCGTGATGTTACCACAGTGAATCACCGGGACCATTATCCACCCGTGAAATTTGGGATCCGATCCTTCCCTGCCCCCCTTTCCTCCCTTCACCCCCCCTTCTCCTTTTCCCAATGGCTGTTAAGATTATTTCTTATATGCCCAACATTGCCAGAGGCTGCGCTCCAGAATTGGACCTGCCGCCCCCGCCCCCATCATTTTCGACCCCTTTCAATTCTAATGAGCCTGTCCCGGTCTTCCCAGCAGATGTTCAAGTGGGGTCTGTGGGTTTGGATTCTTTATTGGACCCCTGAGGGTGAGGCCGCCCCAGTCTCCATTGGTCTCTTCCAGGACCATCTTCTTTCTCCTTATTTCGGGGCAAGGCTCCCTCCTTATCGGTGGTATCGCCTCCTTCTTCCTCCTGCATTAGCTCAGCCATGTCCTCCTCCTTTGTAATAGTGAACCTCTGGCCTTTCCATTTAAAACAAAGGCATGTCGGATATCCCCATCGGTACCGCACATCCCTGGATCTCAGCCAGTCCGTGACAACCCTCAACCATTTTCTCCTAATGAGTGTTGTTTGGGATAGGTCTTGAAACAGCTGAATTGGTGTAGATCGGAAGCTTATAGGTTCCTTCTTCCGAGCGGCCTGAATGATGTCTTCCTTCAGTTGAAACAGATGTATCCGGGTTAGTACATCAGGAGTTAGGTTCTTATTGAGTTAATATGTGCAGTAGATCCTGTGTGTCCGGTCCAATATGATTTCTTTATTCTCTCCCGTGCCCAGGATTTGTCGAAACAGGTCTATCACATATTGTTGTAGATCAGAGTCCATTATCGACTTCATGATTCCGCAGATCCGAATGTTATTTCGTCTGGATCTGTTTTTGGCATCTTCCTGTTTATTCTGGACACGTTCCATTTGCTGTTCAAGTTGGTGTCCGGTCAAAGGTTCGAATCCAATAGGACCTAAAACAAAAGGGTCGATTTTTTTTTTTTAAATATGGATTTTTGCGGGTTTTCGTATAGGGAAAAAAAGTTGTTTTTACCACAAAAAAGGGGGTTAAAAAAAATAAATAACTAAAAAAATGACCCTTTTGTTTTCAGTCCTTTTGATTCGACCCTTTTGTCATTCGATCCTTTGCAGTTGAACTTTTGACCTATAACCGTTCAAGTTCATGCACTCTGTTAGCTAACATGTCGTGTTCATGGCCTTGTTCTGTTACCACTGTTTCAACCTCGTCGATCCTTTTTTCGACCGCCAGGACCCCTTTGTTGAGGTCGGAGATAGATTTGGCTAGGTCAGCTGCACTGTCTTTAATGTCTTTTTTAAGTTCCTATAATATTGCTAGCAAATCCGATTTTTGGATAGTCGGGTCTTCAAAGTATCCTGACCCCTCCAGCGGAGGGGTATATACCTGGGCCATTGCCTGCAATTGTTTGCGTTTCTGATTTTCTGAGGTCTGCATCAGGGCCTTGATGCCGCCTGAGCCCTGACCTTTTGATTTTGTTGCTTGTTTGGACTTATTGTTCAGTATTTGATGTAGGGAAGTATTCTTGTTTGCCGTCCCGGATTAGATTTACTGAGCCAGGATTGATGTTGTTTGCCAATATTGCCCCCTGAACGGTCTTCAACCCAGTCCACCACCAAGGGCAACCCTTTTCCGAGTTAGCTATGGCTCCTTATCAATGTTGTGGTCGTGCTGTGGTTTGATGTTTATTCATCACTTTTATGGTGCAATCCCGATGGATCCAACCAGCTTCTTCTTCCACCCCTTTTTTGGGGGTCTTTTGCCCCTCTCTACCTTCTGAATTGTTTGCCTCCTGGTGTTGTGCAGTTGGGCGGTATGCTTCTTTCACCCAATTGCAGCCCCTGCCACACGTTCCTGCCCAGGTATGGCTACTTGAGAGTTGTCCGCTTGGCTCTTTCCTGCCTCATACGATGGCCGCTTTTCCTTCAAATCCCATTACCAAGAGACCACGATTAATTGCAGCCCAGGTGGTCACCCAGATATTGCATGTTGCTTGCTGATATGTTCCAGGAGACTGCAACAATGCCCTTTAAGTATCTTGTGGCAGCCTGGATTCAGCCTCAGCAGCCTTCCTCCAGGCGCATGCACATGCCAGCTTACGTGTGCTAATCAGGTGCATAGCCAGGATTTTATTTCCTTCTCCCCCCACAGGCACATTAAAGTATGGCAGATGCATACCCCGTGCTGCATGGCTGTCCAATTGCCACTGCGTACCTCAGGCAGCAGCCAATGCTTCGGGTCTCCGCCGGAGTGTAAGGCCGCTCTGGCCACTGTGTATCATGCTGGTGCCCACACTTCTCATTGCCCGCACTGCGTTTTATGGAGCGGTTAAGCTCTGTGCCGGAATTGCGGGTGGCCTCTGAATGCCTCCTGGGCAGTGCGGCTACTGTCCTCTCCTGCATTATACTCTGCCACCCCCCTCGTCTCCCCACCCACCCTCCCGCCGGGATTGCTCCTCCAGACCCGACAGGAAGGAGACGATCCGCAGGTTATAAGGGACTAGAGGGGGCTTTTGCCCCTCCCCTTTTGTGCTTTTCTGAAACAAGATTTACTTGAGCCTCATCCTTATTCAGATTCTTCATGCCGCAGTCAGCCATGCTGTTCTTGTTTTTTCTATTATCATCCGGACCACAATTGCATGTGTTTGACCTTTTATGCAATTGTTATGGCCTCTTCGAGGGTAGGATTACCACACATCCATAGCCTCTCTTGCGCAATCAGATTGTTCGTGTGACTGATTTGTTGACTGGTATGCCCCCTCAGTTGGCACATTTGACCTGATTGGTAATAAGTATTCGCAACAGAAGGGCATGTCAAGGATTGAGCCGAGTAACTTAAGTTAGAATTCAGATATTTTTTGCAGATGATAACTTCAAATCCCCTACACAATAGGTTGGCCGCATAGTCCCTTATATTTTCCACGATAATTGAGGAAACAAATTGTATAATGATCCAATTGTCACTGCAGTACAGGTCCGGTAGGACAATGCACTCCATATCTCTCAAATTGATCATAGACAACTCAGGAATTGAACGGAGCAAGCCTAACACTAGCCTAACGATTAAGAAACAGACAGTCAGACAGGGGAAAATCTCAACCAATTTTATGGAATCATCCAATAAATAATTACCATCAGCATTCCCAGCCCTAAGTCTGTTGGGGATGTGACTATTGTCAACCTCTACAAATCATCAGTCTCACTGTTACCTTCCACGTGTGTATACAATTCCTTCAAAATCCTCCTTTCCTCAAAAACGGAAGTTCTAAAGGTATGGAGGAGGAATGCAAGGTCTTACCTTCACTACCTACAGTAGGGTCAGCAGTAGGGTGAGCAGTAGTTAACTCAGTGACGTCCTGAGTTCCCATAATCCACGTATTGCCGAGAGTTACCTGGTCGGACAATGGTCCACACTTTGTCGCCGCTGTAATCCTACAGATATGTACAGGGTTACGAATTGACAAACGGTTCCATTCGGCCAGACATCCTCAGAGCGCCGGACTAGTAGAAAGACACAACGGTATCATCAAGAACAAGCTCGCTAAGACGTGTGCCGGCACCAAACTAAAATGCCCGGACGCCTTACCGATCATGTTACTAGCTATGCGTACAACCCCTCAAACTAAGACTGGGCTCTCTCCATTTGAGGTGGTAATGAGGAGACCTGCCAATATCTGGTATTTGCCAAAATGTCAAAATTTGAGAAATATTGAAAATGTACTACTTTCAGATAATTGTAGCCAATTGACTAAAAACCTGTATTTGATTTATCACCAGGTACGAGAGGCCTTACCTGTGCTGTACGAAGGCCCGGGCCACGGCATACAACCGGGGAGCTGGGTGCTCATTAAATCATTTGAGCGCACCTCCTGCCTCGCGCCTCGCTGGCGTGGGCCATTCCAGGTCCTGTTGGTCACCCAAACAACGGTGTGGGTAGCTGGCCAAAAGAATTGGATTCACGCGTCACACATCAAGAAATTTCCTCACCCTGTGCCACACGTTACAGAAGAAGCAGAACCCCTCGCTGATACTGCAATTGATGATCCCAAAGCAGTAAGCAGCAGATGACAGTGTGTCAGAGAATATCTCTAAGCCTGGGAGGCTCGGGGAAGCTGCCATTTTGTTTCCACACTCTCCACAAATTTTGCACCCGGAAACGGCTGTTTCAAACTCAGCCTCTTCATTTGTCCCTGATACGTTGCTTCCAACGGGAAGTGACGACACATTGTTTCCGGATCAATCAGTACCAGGAATAGCCAGATGTCACTTGCGTCCGAGAAAATAGACATACGGCACGGTTCTGCTGTGCATCTGAGAGACATACGGCACGGTTTGGCTGTGCATTCAAGGAAGGAGAAGAGTCATCGAGGGCTTGCTTTGTACAAATTTGAGAAAAGGGGATTCTGTTGGCTAGGGTTGTGGAAGAACAGAGAAATTGCGCGACCGGGGGGTAGCCAGCAACGAACATTGGGGTTTCCGTTTGAAGACTGCAATGCCTGCTACCGCCGCCGCTCATATTGGACTTGTAAATAAGGGGGTGACCAACTGGGACAATTGAGAAAATGCCTGGGCCCCGGAAACATATTGCGGTATTTTTGTAATAATATTTGGTTTTATAATAGGCACTGTTGTAGGCCTCTGGTATTTAGAAGAAGCTCATCCTTTAGAGTTTTTGCTACCGACTAAAAATGTACCCACTGTCTCCACACCTTTTGTGCATTTGCATACTTTGTCCCCTAGAGATTCCCAGCACAGACAAAGGTATCATAATAATACACTGTTACTTATCATGAACGCTACACATGCCATTTTTAATAGGTCCAATTGCTGGGTCTGTTCACATTTACAGCAACACGGGGATAAGGGGCTAGGTTGTTATATTCATCCTTTACTGTTGACAACTGCTTGCTATGCTTCTCTTAGAACACTGTTCTTTGGCTGATGGAATGATAGCGTCTCAGGGAGCTTTGATGGCACCAATTTGAATAGTTTTGAGAAACGTGTTCTGACTCCCCTGGGATGCTCTCTTTTTGCAAATAGGAGTAAACCGAATGTTGTTTCTATTAGGCCTTCTGATAGATTGTCCCATCCCTTTCAATCTTTGATTTCCATTAAAATGGCTCCGATAGGCAAAAAGGATGCCATGCCTCCTTCTTAAACTGTTAACCATAGCCCCGATTCAGCTCCTTTCTGCATACAGAGGAATGGAACTCGGTCAATGGGAGTTTTTAAAGGTTGTACCAACGTTGCAAATTTGACTGGGGAAGACAGACCTTTGTATGTAGGCGAACCTGTCTATTTTGTTTGCGGTAATGTAGCATTTCCATGGTTGCCCAGGGATTGGCAGGGAACCTGTTATTTAGGGATCCTGTTACCTGGGGTGTTCATAGCAAGTACTATAGAAATGTCAAAAGCTCGTCCACGACGGGACGAGAATGGTGACACCCCAGCACAGGTTTTGGGAGATATAGCGAAATCAATTGTGCTATTTTGGGGGCAGATAGCGAATTCAGAGGATATCAGGAGACTAGCAAGAGTACCATCAACCGGACCACGGATGTACTCTACAATATGACATTAGAGCAGAAAGCAATAAGATTAGTAGCACTCCAAAATCGAATGGCATTACATGTCATTTAAGCTGAGCGTGGTGGAGTATGCAAATTAGTGGGGTCTGCTTGCTGTGTTTTCACACCGGATTCCTCCCCAACTATCTTCAAGGCAATACAGAATCTGCACGTTCTTAGTTCCGAAGTGCACGTTCCCGAGGGAAATTGGGATCTCAGCGCTCGGTTCTGGGACTTCTTGCAATCTTGGGGTTGGAAGGTACTTTCAGTCTTATTAACTATTTTAGGAATTCTGTTGTTCCTTTGTTGCTGTATTCAGTGTCTGCCTGGTATGTGTTTGATGCTAGGGGGATGTTGCGCACAAGCAATAGCTTTGATAGGACATAAGGTGTAGGCCTCAGATAAGACTTCCAAAGAATATGTGTTAAAAGATATATTAGTAAAAGACTTAATGGCAATAGATATTTCAGATAGTGATTTAGGGTACATGGATACTGATGAATGGAATTATTCGCAAGGAGACCCAAAGGAGTTTTTAACATTTGGCATAGGCCAAAAGGAGGGTTTGCCGGAATAGAAAATATATCATGCCTCCTATTGTGGAAAAAATATATTTAATATTGGCCTACGCCAAGCTGCTCGAAAGTCACTTGCGAGAAAATCTGCGTTGCAAGGTCTTGACCTTTAATCCATGTGTGCCGCCATTTTAGGTCAAACCGCCATTTTAGGATTTGTGTGGAAAAGTCACCCTGTGAGCTAAAATGGTGGACGATGTCATTGCAAAATGCAACATGGCCATCTTGACCTCTGTACATCGCCAATGTGTAATCTGCCTGCAGGCTACTCGTTGAGGTCATGGACTGAGACCTTGTCCTACGTTGACCTATGTGTAAAAGGATTACTCGCGCAATTAAACCAATCCACAAGTATATATTATGATAATGTATTTACATATTTAACAAAGAACATCTGTTTTACTACATTGTATTTATGTTTAAGAAGACCTGCAATGCGAAACTTTAGAATACACAGTTAATGCATACGCTTATTGTTACATGTAATAAAAACAAACCAGTTAGATGTGGTTATTTGGGATTCGGCAACGAACCCTAGAATTGGTGATGTATAAAGAGGAACATTAACCCGAAGTAGGGCTGGACACAGTGCCCACAAAATGTATAAAAGGCAAATGCATTCTAATATACAGCATCTCTCACTGAACACACTGAACCACGTTGGAGTTCGTTGTGTTGTACTGAGGGCCGATAGCTATCTGACTTTGCACTGTTTTTGTAATTGAATTCAGTAGAGAATAAAGCACTTTGTATGTGCCTTTGTAACCCGTGTTCGGTGTATTTCCTTTTGGGGGTACTCAGCCTCGATATTTTTTTTTTTTTCACATGTCCACTTCAATGTTCTTGTTGACCTCCTAAGATCAACACACATCCTGATCCTTTGGTGCTTTTTACGTGCCGCCACTATTGGGCTGACCCATTCTGCAGCTTCAACTCTCTTGATTATGCTCTTCTCAGAAGTCTCTCCAGTTCAGACTCAACCTCACTCATGATGGACATCAGGATATATCTCAGTTTGTGGCTTATAGGCTTAGACCCAGGCTTCTTCACTCTCCTGTGGGCGAATCCACACAGTCTCCCTACCTCCTCAGTAAACACCTCAAGAAATCGCTCCTCATCAGTGGTGCTCCCTTGCAGCGACCAACACCGGCAAGAGCCGCTTGATCTCTCCAGTCCAGGATGTCCACTCCTCTCTTTGCTACGTATATGTTGATTACTGCAAACATCCCCTTGGATTCGATTGCACTTTGAAACATTCGAATAATGGCAGTCCTGGAACCTTCGTATCTCCCAGTAACCTTGATGTTGGAGAGCTTGAGGGGAATTTTCAAACCTGCCTCATGCAGTTTCCTACACCTGCTTTCTGTTAAAATAGTATAGGGTGAACAATTGTCCACCATCACTTTCACAGGGAAAACTTCGACCCTGACCTTGCAGCTAGACCACTTCTATCAAGAATAGTCCTCTGTGCTCTCCCACATCATCACTATGCGGTACTCATCATTTGAGCTTACCTCTTCTTCTCCATCTTGGACACACACAACTTTCTTTTATCTGTGGCACGTGGCCACAGAATGACCTTTGAGCCCACAGTTTGAGCAGTTTTGGTTGATGGATGGCCAGAGCTTGTAGCTAGCAAAATGGCCCACGCGACCTCATCTGAAACATTTTCCTCTCTCTCACTCTGAGGCCACAACAACCTTTTTCCTCCTCTCACCACGGGCGTTAGGGTCCTTCTGTGGTTCAACCTTCTTTGCCCCTCCCTTTCTATTAACAACTTTATTTAATTTTCAAGAGCAAATGTCATAGACATGTGTGCATCAGTAAATAATAAACAACAGTTCCGCCCATGTCAACCCTTTTTCCCCCATTGTAGAAGTTCCGTTCTTTTTGCTCGTATATAATAATTGTCAAACTCCCCCCCCCCACAATCCCCCACCTCCCTCCAAACATAACACCCCAACATTTGGGTGAAGAATTGCACTGTTCTTGTTTTGACAGTTCAACAGGTTGGGACGCTCTTCCAGCTCAAAGTTCCATTATCAAATAAATGAAATTGCACGGAGCAGCCTAGGTTTGAAGTACATCTGTTCTTTATCATCTGTAAACTCATGCAATGGTAACCAAGTGTTCAGATATTTTGAGTAGGAACCATGGGCTATTGCGTCACTTTTTCCATGCCCATTACTCCCCACCGTCTCACCCACCACATGGCTACCACTGGTCCTTGCTTAGTCTTCCATGCCTGCGCCACAGTGATTCTGGCTGCACTCAGCATGTGAGTGATAAGGATAGCCGTGGGCCCCGAGTTCGCGTAGCATCCCTCAACTGCCTCTCCCAGTAAACCAACAAGCTGGTCAAAGGGAAGCTGCGCCCCTGTTATTTCTTTGATATGACTTAAGACCTCCTTCCAGTAGATCTCTGCTAGTGGGCAGGACCACCACATGTGGATTAGATCCCCATGTTGCCCACAGTTTCTCCAGCAAGATACAGGGTATTCCAGGTTAATGGAATGCATGCGTACGGGTGTCATGTACCATTGTACACAAAGATTGAATGCTGCCTCATTGATTGAAGCATATTTAGAGCTCTTTGCTGCTCTATGCCATATGGGGCCCCAAGTTTCCCCGGAGATTGGTCTCCCCACATCCATCTCCCATCTCTGTATATATGAGAGATTCTCTTCAGGGTCCACCACCCCTATTAGCCGATACAGTTTAGATATCCCTTTGTCAGGCTGGCCCTCTTGTACCGTTAGCTCCAACCCTATTGGGTCCCTAGTTGCCCCTTCCCTGACCATTGTGTTTGAAACCCAATGTCTGAGTTGCATATAGTGAAATCGCTCGCGCTCTGGTATATCAAACTTGGCCTTATAGCCTTCAAATGTTAAAGGTGCCCCCTCTGCATAAAGGTCTTTCAATACCATGGTTTGTTCCCTAAAACCCCAGTGTACCCTAAAATCGGCTTGCATCCCTGGGGTGAAGTCCGGGCTATAGGCAGCCGGTGTGAGAGGTCCTCCCCCCACTTTTATCTTCCTGCTCCTCAGTGCTTTGTCCCAATACCATAGGGTAGCCTTCATTGATTCTAGTAATGTACCTCCTTTGCCTCTATGTCGTGTGGCAAGGAAGCCTAGGTTCCCTAGGAGTGTCTTGGTTGCTTCACTTTCTAAGGTTGGCCATCGATTTTGATCTTCCGCGGATGACCATTGTAGCATCGTTGCTATCTGTGCTGCTCATAGAGGGCTTGTGGTCTAAATAGTTATTTTTTGGGAATTCTCGGTTTCTTCCACCCCCCGATAAAGGTCATCACCTCCTTCTGTAATTTTTGGATAGCTGGGCCTGGGATGCATATTGGGAGAGCGCCTACTACGTACAAAAACTTAGTGAGCAGGGTCTTTTTAACCGCTACTATCCGTGCCAACCAAGATAACTCCTGCATCTCCCAGCATTTTAGGTCCCTTGCCAATGTTTTCAGAAGGTCCGGGCTATTAGCTCCATATAATCTGTCATATCTGGGGGTCAGTTGTATTCCTAGGTATTTTACTGACTTATGTTCCCATTTCAGTGGGGATCGGTTCTCCCAATCTCAAACTTGTTCTGCCCTTTCAGTAATGTTAAGAGCTTTGGACTTGGGGTAGTTGATATGAAATCCTGAGACCTTTGCGAATTCCTCTAATAATGTTATGGCCGTCGGCAGGGAGTTTACAGTGTCTTTCAGAAACGTGAGAACATCATCCGCATAAAGTGCCACTTTCTGAGGTCCCCCTGTATCTGTTTCCATCCCCTGAATTCTCGGATCGTTACGAGCCCTATATGCAAACGGCTCCATAGCCATAACAAAGATCAGAGGTGACAGTGGCACCCCTGCCTCGTGCCCTTCTGAATAGGAATAATCTCTGTGAGCCTCCCATTGATCATTAACCGTGTGGATTTGTGTCCAAAGTTGGCCAGTACCATGCGGGTGAAGGTCGGCCCACATCCAAATCTTTCCAGGGTTAGTTGCAGAAATCCCCAGTGTAAGCTATTAAAAGCTCTGGAGGCATCCAGTGCCACTACCAAGAACCTCTGCCCCATCCTTCGTTCCCAATCTATCATGTCTATGGCCCTACAGATATTGTCGTAGGTGTTCTGCCCCTTCACGAAGCCCACCTGATCTGAGTGAATTATCTATGGGAGGACCACTGCTAACCTCCGGGCCAGGACCATGGAGTAGATTTTTGCATCCCTGTTTAATAGTGAGATAGGGCGATAACTTGCACCATCCGTTGGGTCCCTATCTGGTTTCAACAATAGCACTGTAGTCGCTGGGCTCATATCTCCGGAGACTCGCCCCATGTCCCTAATGAAGTTAAACAGGTTTGTTACAGGGCCAACTAAGGTAGTCTTAAATGTTTTGTAGTATGCATTGCTTAGCCCATCTGGACCTGGGGTTTTGTGCCCTTTCAATGCACCTATAGCCGGCCCACTTCTTCGTCCATTATAGGAGCCTCTAGCATTTGCCTGTCTTAGTCGTTAATTTGTGGAAAAGCCACCTGGTTTATTGGTTATTGGTGTAGTATGAGAGCAAGGCCTTCTCTATTTCCTTCTCCCCCCTCACCAGGTCCCCCTCCCCATTTTGGATTTGAACTATACGATTCCGGAGCTTCTGTTGTCTCAATTTGGCAGCAAGGAATCGGTTGGCCTTACCCCCATTTATATAGTAAAATTGTTTTGTTTGCATAAGAAGTCGTGCAGCTTCATCCGCTAAGTGAGTTTCTAGGACCGCCCTGACCCGTTTTAGTTCGGCCCATGCTTTCTGTGAGTCTCTATCTTTATATTCCGCCTCAGCTTTTGTTACGTTGGCTTCCATGTCCCGCTGCACCCCCTCACGACTCTTAATATAATTTGATGTCTGTGCAATAAATTCCCCCCTTACTACCACTTTGCTGGCATCCCAGATGGTAGACCAGTCGACTCCCGGTATCACATTTTCTCGGAAATAGTTCTGTAGGGCCTGCTCTATGCCTGCTCTTATAGTTAGATCTCTCAGTATTATCTCGTTTAGACGCCATGGTTTGTGGGATTGCTGCCGTGGGTGATTTGTTTCTAGCTTTAAGAGGACCGGGGCGTGGTCCGATAGGCACCGCACTCAAATTTCTAGGCCCGTGACTTGTGGGACCATCGTATTTGAGATGAGCACCACATGAATGCAGGAATGACCTTTGTGTACTGCTGAGTAGTGGGTATATACCCTCTATTGTGGATTAAAAAATCGCCACGTTTCTAATAGGTGTAATTCCCTTAAAAATGTAGCTAGGGCTTGTCTAAATATGTGATAATTAGGGGTGGCTGGAAGGGTTTTGTCTACTGCAGCGTCCATCACCCTGTTAAAGTCACCTCCAATCAAAATCTGTCCTACTCCCCATTGTGCAATTTTGGGTAGCAGACTCAATAGGAAGTGGTCCTGCTTCTCATTAGGGGCATAAATCAAGATCAACGTAACCTGTTGGACCATCAGTTTCCCCCCCCAAATATCAGATAGCGGCCTTCCGGGTCCTTCTTTATAAATTGTTTCTCAAAACTGATACCCTTTGCCAATAAGATGCCCACTCCCCGTTTTTTAGTGCCACTAGATGCTAGATATTGCACAGGGAAGGCTCTGTGTCTCAACCTATGTTCATCCTCTGGGAGTAGGTATGTTTCCTGCATCCATACCACCGAAGCATGCATATCCCTCAACCTATTTATCACGGATTTACGCTTGATTGGGGAGTTGAGCCCCTGGACATTTAATGAAACAAATATTAAATCAGCCATTATTGTACCTTGGCTTCTTGCCCCACTCACTACACTCCAACCCGTTCACTCGTTTAGATATTATATTTGTGCCGTGTACATCTTCACCCCAGAAAACGTAACTCTCTCCCTTCCCCCAACTCCAAAACTTGAACTTCCCCATAGAACTCTCACCGTGATGTTACCACAGTGAATCACCAGGACCATTATCCACCCGGGAAATTTGGGATCTGATCCTTCCTTGCCCCCTTTTCCCCCCTTCACCCCCCTCTTTCCTTTTCCCAATGGCCGTTAAGATTATTTCTTATATGCCCAACATTTCCTGAGACTGCGCTCCAGAATTGGACCTGCCCCCCTCATCATTTTCGCCCCCTTTCAATTCTAATGAGCTTGTCCCGATCTTCCCGGCAGTTGTTCAAGTGGGGTCCGTTGGTTTGGATTCTTTATTGCACCCCCGAGGGCATGGCCGCACCAGTCTCCATTGGTCTCTTCCAGGACCGTTCTTCTTTCTCCTTATTTCGGGGCAAGGCTCCCTCCTTATCGGTGGTATCGCCTCCTTCTTCCTCCTGCATTAGCTTAGCCATGTCCTCCTCCTTTGTAATAGTGAACCTCTGACCTTTCCATTCAAAACGAAGGCATGTCGGATATCCCCATCGGTACCGCACATCCCTGGATCTCAGCCAGTCCGTGACAACCCTCAACCATTTTCTCCTAATGAGTGTTGTTTGGGCTAGGTCTTGAAACAGCTGAATTGGTGTAGATCGGAGGCTTATAGGTTCCTTCTTCCGAGCGGCCTGTAGGATGTCTTCTTTCAGTTGAAACAGATGTATCCGGGTTAGCACATCAGGAGTTAGGTTCTTATTGAGTTGATATGTGGAGTAGATCCTGTCTGTCGTGTCCAATATGATTTCTTTATTCTCTCCTGTGCCCAGGATTTGTCGAAACAGGTCTATCACATATTGTTGTAGATCAGAGTCCATTATCGACTTCATGATTCCGCAGATCCGAATGTTATTTCGTCTGGATCTGTTTTCGGCATCTTCCTGTTTATTCTGGACACGTTCCATTTCCTGTTCAAGTTGGTGTCCGGTCAAAGGTTCGAATCCAATAGGACCTAAAACAAAAGGGTTTAAATATATATATTTTTGGGGTTTTCGAATAGGGAAAAGAAGTTGTTTTTACTACAAAAAAAGGGGGTTTGGGGGACAAACCCCCCCAAAAAAAAAGAATAAAAAAAAAAACCTAAAAAATCGACCCTTTTGTTTTCGGTCCTTTTGATACGACCCGTTTGTCATTCGATCCTTTGCAGTTGAACCTTTGACCTATAACCGTTCAAGTTCATGCACTCTGTTAGCTAACATGCAGTGTTCGTGGCCTTGTTCTGTTACCACTGTTTCAACCTCGTTGATCCTTTTTTCGACCGCCAGGACCCCTTTGTTGAGGTCGGAGATAGATTTGGCTAGGTCAGCTGCACTGTCTTTAATGTCTTTTTTAAGTTCCTATAATATTGCTAGCAAATCCTATTTTTGGATAGTCGGGTCTTCAAAGTATCCTGACCCCTCCAGCGGAGGGGTACATACCTGGGCCATTACCTGCAATTGATTGCGTTTCTGATTTTCTGAGGTCTGCATCAGGGCCTTGATGTCGCCAGAGCCCTGACCTTTTGATTTTGTTGCTTGTTTGGACATATTGTTCAGTATTTGATGTAGGGAAGTATTCTTCTTTGCCGTCCCGGATTAGATTTACTGAGCCAGGATTGATGTTGTTTGCCAATATTGCCCCTGAACGTTCTTCAACCCAGTCCACCACCAAGGGCAACCCTTTTCAGAGTTAGCTATGGCTCCTTATCAATGTTGTGGTCGTGCTGTGGTTTGATGTTTATTCATCACTTTTATGGTGCGATCCCGATGGATCCAACCAGCTTCTTCTTACGCCCCTTTTTTGGGGGCCTTTTGCCCCTGTCTACCTTATGAATTGTTTGCCTCCTGGTGTTGTGCATTTGGGCGGTATGCTCCTTTTACCCAATTGTAGCCCCTGCCACACGTTTCTGCCCAGGTATGGCTACTTGAGAGTTGTCCGCTTGGCTCTTTTCTGCCTCATTCGATGGCCACTTTTCCTTCAAATCCCATTACCAAGAGACCACGATTCATTGCAGCCCAGGTGGTCACCCAGATATTGCATGCTGCTTGCTGATATGTTCCAGGAGACTGCAGCGATGCCCTTTAAGTATCTTGTGGTAGGCTGGATTCAGCCTCAGCAGCCTTCCTCCAGGTGCATGCACATGCCAGCTTCCGTGTGCTAATCAGGTGCATAGCCAGGATTTTATTTCCTTCTCCCCCCACAGGCACATTAAAGTATGGCAGATGCATGCCCCGTGCTGCACGGCTGTCCAACTGCCAATGCGTACCTCAGGCTGCAGCCAATGCTCTCGGACTCCGCCGGAGTGTAAGGCCGCTCTGGCCACTGTGTATCGTGCTGATGCCCACACCGCTCATTGCCCGCACCGCATTTTATGGAGTGGTTAAGCTCCGTGCCGAAATTGCGGGTGGCCTCTGAATGCGTCCTGGGCAGTGCGGCTACTGTCCTCTGCTGCGTTATACTCTGCCACCCTCCTCGTCTCCCCACCCGCCCTCCCGCTGGGATTGCTCCTCCAGACCCGACAGGAAGGAGACGATCCGCAGGGTATGGGGGACGAGAGGGGGCTTTTGCCACTCCCCTTTTGTGCTTTTTGGAAACCAGATTTACTTGAGCCTCATCCTTATTCAGATTCTTCATGCCGCAGTCAGCCATGCTGTTCTTGTTTTTTTCTATTGTCATTCGGGAGCACAATTGCATGTGTTCGACCTTTTATGCAATTGTTATGGCCTCTTCGAGGGTAGGATTACCACACATCCATAGCCTCTCTTGCGCAATCAGATTGTTTGTGTGACTGATTTGTTGACTGGGCTGCCCCCTCAGTTGGCACATTTGACCTGATTGGTAACAAGTATTCGCAACAGAAGGGCATGTCAAGGATTGAGCCGAGTAACTTAAGTTAGAATTCAGATATTTTTTGCAGATGATAACTTCAAATCCCCTACACAATAAGTTGGCCGCATAGTCCCTTATCTTTTCCACGATAATTGAGGAAACAAATTGTATAATGATCCAATTGTCACTGAAGTACAGGTCCGGTAGGACAATGCACTCCATATCTCTCAAATTGATCATAGACAACTCAGGAATTGAACGGAGCAAGCCTAACACTAGCCTAACGATTAAGAAACAGACAGTCAGACAGGGGCAAAATCTCAACCAATTTTATGGAATTATCCAATAAATAATTACCATCAGCATTCCCAGCCCTAAGCCCTAAGCCTATTGTCAACCACTACAAATCATCAGTCTCACTGTTACCTTCCACGTGTGTATACAATTCCTTCAAAATCCTCCTTTCCTTAAAAACGGAAGTTCTAAAGGTAGGGAGGAGGAATGCAAGGTCTTACCTTCACTAACTACAGTAGGGTGAGCAGTTGTTAACTCAGTGACGTCCTGAGTTCCCATAATCCATGTATCCATTGGTCTTCTAGCCATCAACCCCATGTTAGTCTTCTTAGCAGGGTTACCACTAAGAGAGATCACGTCATTTTGATTATTGATGCTGATCCAAACAGAATTATTGGAACCAGTATGGGCCAATGAGGTACAATTCTTTCTGGGGAAATTTACAGGTAATAACTTGCAGTTACTTTTATTAGTTGTAGCCTTATTTTTATGATTCTTATGTCGTGACCTCTTTCTTTGCCCCCACTTGTGGGATACCATACCTGCTTCATCATTCGGACCTGGTCAAGTAGGCACAATCTCCACGTCCTCACGAATGAATTTACCCTCCTCAATAACATCACACAAGACATCAATCATCTCCCGTGAGTTAACCACCTGTGACCCATGCCAAATCCCTCAGTAGCAGTACAGATGTTATTAGACAGCATGCCATCTCCAATATTGGCCACGATATAGTTAAGATCCCGATGCTCCTTCGTTATTGTGGAACATAGGCCAAAAACTTCCTCTAATAATGCTGCAATCTCATCCAAGCTTTTAGAGGGGCAAACAGGGTCATCATTGTCATAATGAATAGAGTCATGATCTAAGTCTTGAGGCAAGGTTGTGCTATCAAGCAGTGGGCTTCTTTCAGAAGAGATTCAGTTAAATGATTTATCAAAGCATGTTAAATTAGGACTTGCCAACAATTTAGTACCTATGATGTTGTCACAAGGATCCCTCGATCTCTGGAGCATATTAAAACCAACAACATTTTGACATCCATCTGTACTCAGTTGCATATGATATGATATGATAGATTATTTACATATTATTTCCATTCAGCACGGGAGAGCCCCCAAGGATGGACGTTTCAAATCGTAGACAAGTTTTAGCAAAGAATTGTTATCAACCACGGAATTCGATGAATTATCAGGTATTGGTATAGGGTCAAGTAGTTCCAAGGGCAAGTAGTTCAAAGTCATTAATTGTGGACCTCGGTTCCAAATCGATGGCACTAGGAGTTAGGAAATCTGTGATTTTCGTCTGACCTGTGGTTTTACTCGTCTTGGCATTCTTGCCATCCATCACCGATATAGGTACCTGTTGCCCTTTTGCCTTTTTTGTAGACAGGACATTGATGATGGAGGAATGAAAGTCTTCAGTGGCATTGTTACTAGCACGCTTGGTGCCTTGCGACTTATATGATTGCAGTTTAATGGGAATTTTATCAAACTGCACCAGGCCACCTTGAGCTCCCAAGCCCAGCAAAGTGAAGAAATAAAAAAGAGGAGACCGTGGATCACTCGCCACCACAGTGTGGAGAGAAGATAAGAAGCTAATCAACAGGCATTTATAAGCCCTGTGGATATCAGCTCCCAACTATGTTACACCATTCTAGGGACTTTCTCTTAAAAAGAAAAACCAGAGGAGAAGCTGGACCAACCGGCATGCACTGACCCTAAAAAGCAAGCTCAATGCAACGGGTCCACCCTCTCCAAACTATGGAGTGAGACACAGATAGGGCACTTCCCTTCACTATAGCATGCTACCCAACCTCCGGGGCATAAGAGAGGGGCAATAGTAGGCCTCTAACCAAATTCTGGCTCACGCGACACAGCCCATGAAGAACCTGTCCTTTAACTATCATATACTGCAATAACAAATAGTAATACCACACTCCCCTATACTGCGCCGATGCAGTTCACAGCCCTCTTTTACTCCCCCTTCCCCTACAGCTCAAAGGAAAATAGTCCCCCACAGTCACTGCGCTTTGCTAGTGTAATTAGGAATAGTAGAAATGTGGGGAGTGGGGGAGAAGCGAGGGGAGTGCTTAGCAGAACACTTAGCTGGAAGAAGCTGCTTCATGGCCACAGTCCTAGTCACAGTTGAGCAAAGAACAGAGACTGCAGGACTGCAGGACAGCGGAGCCTAGCTAGGTATCGGCATGGTAACAGTGCAACCCCGTACTGGGTCAGTGGGTCAGTGTACTCGCCTCCTCTCTGCTCTTCGCTCTCAGCTCCTGGCTCATGGAATTAAGGTTGACTAGAGGAATGAACCTTGCAACGTGATCAATGTGCTGTCAGCCGATCATCAAGGTGCACAGCACTGAAGCTCAGGGGTTCCATGTAATAATCTCCCCGCAAAAATGTCTCCTGACAAATAAGTTGCTGTTTTTTGCGGAGACCTTATTACATTGAACATGCAGGGGACGCCCCTGCAACTCCTGATTTTTTTTTTCCAAGGTAGCAGGGGACAACCCTGCAACCCGCCCCCATACATCATATCAAGAAGTGAAGTGAGTGGGCACCACTGGTAGTAAATCCACGTGTCTCTGGTATTCAAAATGAGTGCACGAAAAAAACTTTTCCAACAATATGTGTCAAAACACTTGAAAAGGAGCTCGCTGTGACAAGTTTGGAGACACCTAAACTCAAAATACATGTGAAGCAAGAGACCAAGTAAAATACCTAGTCACACAGCCGCTCTCTACGTTACCCAGCCTGGGTTGTGGTTTTTCAAAATTACTAACAGTTCAGCTTTAAAGTAAAAAAATATACTTCAAATTTCAAAAAGATAAACGAGAAGTTCTGTTGTTTTTCAAAATAGTTTTGATCAAAAAAATGATCTAAAAAAATGAGTGGTCACTAATATTTTCTTAGTGAGGAAGAGTTTGCCACAATTAATTAATCAATCAGACCGAATTTGCCAATGCATTTCGGAAATAAATTTCCTTCATCAGGGCCAGTCTAAAAATAATACATACCTATTCATGAACAAAGAAAACAGTTCAAAATGGTACATAATTGCATATTGGTGTCATACATCATCGTGATAAAGTTAAAAACATACCATTCAGTTGAGGTTGCAGCAGAAGATGAGTAAGAAAGAGCAGAAAAAAGAAAAAAATGCAAAAGGCCAATGAGTCACTATTGTATATAGGTAAGTATCAGTTGAATGAAAAAGAAAAAGAGCCAGTTACCTGTGACAGGTAGGTAGAATGTTGAGTGTGGCGAACTATAGTGTAGTGGCCATGTGGTGACCGAGTCGAACTGCCTGACAGGAATCAGCGCAATAAAGTAGCCTGCAATGCCATTGCTGGAAACAGAAGAAACCCGTTTTTGAAATGTGGTTCTCATCCGTAGTCATGATTATTTAAAAGGTGAGGGAAGTCTTACCGTACTGAGGACGGGAGTGGAGCAGTTCTCCCGTAGCCGGCATGAAGCAGACTGCCGTTGTCGCATCGAAGCGTTGCAGAGGCAACGCTTCCTAAATATGACACGTGAACGCATCGCGGCCCGAAGGGCGGGTGGTCAATAACAGATGCTGCAATCAGGCCGATGGGCTTGAAATAAATGAATCTAGACATTTATCAGACCTCACGAGGATGAATGAGGAATTGTAGAGTGATAGAAAATGAAAACAAGAAAAAAGAGTATAATACAAATAGAAGAAATACTAGTATAAGAAAAAAGGCTGTACTGACAGAGTAAAATGACAAATGAAAAAAGACAGGTAAAGAGTAATTCTAATGACAATAAACTCTGCTGCCGTTGGTGTTGCCCTAGGGTGGCACCTTAGGTCCTAGACACAGGGTCCAGGATGTGCAGCGATGGAGTAAGGGGGTAAATAGAATAAGCAATAGTATCTATATTGCACAACAGTGTGCATAACTTCAGTGATTGGTGTCATCGAGTGACGGCACCTTTGGTCCCAAACTAAGAGTCCAGGAATTACAGTAGAGCTTATACAAAGTTCGCAATATATGGGCACTGATAAGACTGTATTAAGTGTTATCTAGGAACATACCAATCATGACAGTAGGAATAACACAAGATCATAGAAAACAGTGATAATTGATTTCCTCATTGAGTCCATTGGGCGCTAAGCTGCCCAGTTTGTCTATCCAGAAAGTCTGTCTCCGGTTAAGCCACTGGCCCAAATCTTCATGTGGATTGTTTTTCGTTTGGCTGAAATAAACTAGACCATTGAATTGGAACTGGAAGCCATGTTAGTAGTACTTCCAATGGTGAACGAATCTCCAGGGCTGGTGCATAACACCAGTACTAAATTCCCAACATTTGGAATATTGTCCCTCGTGCCCACCTGCTTATCACATTTGAATACAATAACTCTATTCTGCTTAAATGTCCCATTGCTCATAATATCCACCTTGACATTCATTTCACAAGGAATTAGAGTGTGTGCTTTGACCTAATCTCTGCTGTTATCGTAGAGTCCCCCACCCCCCCGAGGCACTCAAGAATTAAGGGCTGAAACAGATGGAAGAGAGAGTTTTATTTGTTCATCAGCCTCCCGAAGTGTGTGGTGGAGTATTCGAAGACCACTGATTTCCGGTCCCTGAGCCAAATTACTTGTACTTAGTAGCTCCAGCAACTGAGATGGAGACCCGAGCGTAATTTCACTCACAATTGATGAGATTTCTCCATCTCCTAGTTGTGTGATATTTTCTGGCTAACACGAGTGCCCCAGCCCACCTTGTTCTTTGGAACACGTCTGATCTAGATCGATACAACCTACATGCCCCACGCCCTCCAAAATGCTTGGGTCAGTTAGACTACCGAGTCCTTCCATGAGGCATGCTCTCGATGTCTCAATGCACCTAATGTTCGTGCTAGATCCAGCCTGAGGATAGAAGTTGGTAATCTTCTGGCCAGCTACCGGTGTCGCAGTTTTGTTAGGGGCAATGTCTCAGCCTAGCTTTGGTTTTGGCAGGGACCACCGAGCCCGGAAATGTTGCGTCCAAATTCAAGCTGTTAGCAAATGCATTCTGATGGTATGCTGTATCGATCTGCATTCCTAGATCCAAGCAGATAGAGTGACCCAAATCATCCTCATATTGGATCATATGGATTGGATATTAACATCATTCAGAACTAGCAGTAGATTAGTTACACTTGGGGCTCCCAGAGTCACCTGAGCACCCAATTTGTCGTTAATAAACAATGTTTTTGAGATGTTACGCTGCATATAGGTAGGGCCGGTGACATGATTAAACCTTAGGTTGCTTAATATATTAATCAACCGGTGGAGAACTGCGAATGCTGTTGTTAACAATTAAGCAATTCCCAAAGTGCTTGCTAATTTATGGTCACAGTAACATTTTAATTTTAAATACTCAAAACGTGTGTGCTCACCCTTATTCCTTCAAGCATACTAATAGAAGTTGCTAACTGAGAGACCTCAAAGGCCACCTGGCCCACAGTCACTCTCCCAAAAACTCACGTTAAAGGGTAATGTAAATCATTTTCCAAAGTGTGCCTGAGAAGTCAAAACAAATGCATTCTACTATCCACGCATCTGATACTGTTGGGCGCTATAACCAACGAGAATCCCAAAGTGGCCAAGAGCGTAACAGTTTTAAGTTTTGCATATTAGATCTTAAGGTTTCAGCTTACTGTTAGGTTAAAATGCCAAGTTATAAATGACGGGTCAATTCCCGAAGTTGGACAACATTTTATGTTTCCGATATACCTTCACATTTAATCACAGAATGTTGGTTGAATAAGAAAAGACAAAGGCATGAACCCACAGGCACTGTGAGGTTTGTGCAGAACATAAATAAGCTTGTAGTACACGGAGAACACTCAGATCTCAAGAAATGTCCTTCAACCACAACACGAAAACCAACAATTTCAGTCGATTCCTCAATAGAAGGATTGAAATCGTGTTCCCAATATCCTTCGAGGGAGCTCAAAGGCTCAGGCCAGTAGTCGCTCCCTCAGAGCAGAAAGGCAGAACTTGCCAAGCTGTACTACCAACTTCTTATTCGCCAGATGTTGCAATTATAGATGGTCAAAGTCAGGGTTCATAGATAGGATTCCAGTGTTGTGAGGGGAATCCCAATGTCTTGCACTGGGACTCGATGAAATCAGCCCGGAGACCCTTCCTCGCAAAGGAGGGCGGAAAGCGATTTGAGCCTGAGTAACCTAGTCTTCGCTGGAACTAGGCGTAGTTGAACAGATAAAACATTCATTGAAGTTCAAGAGTCAAAAGTCAGAATGCCAATATCCTGCAGGGAGTCTACAGTCGCTCCATCACAGAGTTGCGCCGATGTGACCAATGCGTGATGTAAGACAAAGATGGAAAACTCGGTTACCATTTTCTGTGGAGGGAGGTATCAGCCTCCGTCCCCCGTCACAGCGGCCAGCAGCCCTGCAGCCCACAGAACACGGAACACTTAGCGAAAACACTTCACGCAGGCACTTTGCCTTGAAGGTAGGGTTATGTAGAGCCGCCTCTTCGCTGTCATTAAGGGGTCAGCCACAGTGCCACACAAGGTTTTCCCAGGAACTGCTCACATTTCAGTACACATGGAACACTTAGAGAAAACACTAAAATGTAGAATTGTATCCAACGTGTTGTGCTAGTTCACATATCATTTACCCACAATTGTTATCCTTTTCCTAAGTAAGCAGAGTTTCAAATTGTATCATCGCTTCCAGGTTTCTCAGTTCCATCTATAACACCTCAAGCCAGTGCTTTTTCCCCCCACTGCATGCTGGGAACTATTGGCACATCCTTGCAATGGGAAAAACTAAACTACAAGTTTCAGCATGCAATTGCAAAACTATTCAGTATTGGCTCGGGGAGGTGTCAGTGTCACACATGGAACTGGGAAACTTGGCAGCTCCATTGTATATGACTTTTGTACGTTCTTTTGTCTCCTTTATGTTTTATTAATCCATTTGTGTCAGAAATGTCTAGGGAGTCTTGTGAGGATAGCTCAGGGGCAACGTGCTCGCCTTGGAAGCAAAACGTCAGGGAGCAACACAAGTTTGATACCCGGGTCCAATCAACTACAAATTAGATGGTTTCATTTTCAAACGGTTGCTTTATCATATTGGTGTACAACTCTAACATGGTCATATGAATTAATATTTCTGCCAATGTATTGTTAGACTAGTGCAGAGGCAACACAAGGAGGTAATTTGTGTTCATTACAAAAGTATGTGTTTTTACTGTGTGAACAAATTAGCAAAGACAAATCGCTTTTAATTTACTGAACATGGAACTAGTAACAAAAAACATTACACATGTTGCGTGTCAAAGCAGTTTGGAAAAGAAAAGTGCACATAATCCTCTGCCTTTTACACAAGTGAAGACAATTGTTCTTGTGCTGCTTTTCGGGTTTCTGCTCAAGTCCGAATGTTTTCACTGAAGTATATGCCAAAGGTTATAGACTGCATTCGGATTGGGTGTGAGAAGGTCTAAAGTAGAATTCGTTTGTTAATTAAGCAATAAGCATATGCATAGCAAATGGAGCTGTTTCTAAGCTTTCATGAGTTCTTCCCTCTGGAAACATAGTTGTGGATGGTATACAAATGTGTCTTTTTCATGCGCTTTGGTTCGGGAGTAAACCATTTAGCAAGTTTGCTCTTTTGTGGGGTTTTATACATTTTTTCCGGTGCAATGCTGTCCAAAGCAGAGTAGATCCAGTTAGGAAGAATGGCATAGCATTCAGAACACAATGCTCTTCATGATTTGTATAATGTTTTAAACTAGTCGTTTCTGCTAGTCATGGAATAGTCATCTAAGTCAAATTACTGTTTGCATGCAATGGAATGCTCTTTTATTTCCATGTTTGCTCAGACTACAGTCTTCCGAAGGGCATTCCACCCCACAGCGCTTTGAAGCTATAACAATGGCAGTAGGATCTATACTACTATCAAATAACATAACATGTGGAGTTGTGCATCCAAAGTACTTGTTGGTGGTGCCCCTGCAGTGGTTGGTTTGGTTCTTGAAAGTCATTCCTATAGAGTGTCAATGCATACATCTTCCTATGGTCTTGTCAGGGTCATGGGCTCTATGGATGATTCTGCAAGTGGGGGTGCCTATGTGAAGAATGTGTATGGAACGGATAAGTGCTCTCCCCAGGTAAGGTGGACTGAGCAGCAGACAGTAACAATGTTCTCATTGCAGAAAATGCCATCCAAAGAGTCACCAGCTTTGGCAGTGGGACCCATTTGTTTTGGGATGTAAAGCAGTAAGATTTGGGATCTCGTGGTAGGACTTTCTTCTTTCTCAAGCCAAATTTTCAAATCTCTCAGAATTTTCAGATTTTGGCGATCAACTGATATATTGGATGATGTATCTGAACTTTTCTGGTAAGGTTTGGGCAGTAGGATGGTGGTCTATAGATGAGGAGGAAGCTAAATGATAGGGTATGACAGATGGAGCTCATAAGGGTAAGCAATTCACAGTCTGGGGTATTGTCAATGGAGGGGGTTGAGACTTTGAGCCCATATGGACCAGTGCTATACCTCCACCTCCACTATTGGCATGATTTACTTTAGGATTTTGTAGCATGGTGTGATACATTTGTGAATCATGGGCGATTGATCACCAGAGAGCTAGGTTGCCACAATGAAAAGTAGATCTATTTGTTCCACCATCAGCCATCATCAGAGAGAAGGTTGATCATTTGCAAGGTGTAGTTGGTAATTGAACATGCATTGATAAAGAGGCATCTTGTGTCCATTCTCTCCTCTCTGTGGTTGGAGAGTCAGTGGGTTATTTGTTGTAAGGATGAGACCTTGGAGGCAGCAGGAGGTTTCTTAAATTCATGTATTGAACATCTTGGTAATCAGGTGACATCAGGTATACCTCCATTAAGGATAGGAGTTAAGATAGGGAACTGAGCCCACTGGCTCCCACCACCCAGGCTTGATAGATCCAACGTCCCGGGTGGAACATCTAGTCAAATACTAACATTCCACAAACACACCAAACATTCTCTCATGACATCACATAGACTCCAAGCAATCTCTCATGACAGCAGCACACACAGAGAGAAAGGCATGATACAACACAATTCACTGTTGTTTTCATTGGCTTCCCACGCCTCCATGTTAATGCTTTCAGATTTGAAGAACCTGAGTAGATACTTCTTGAGGTTAGACTCCATCTTCCCAGCATCCTTGCGGGGTAGTTGTGACTGTTGTATGTTGTCATGTAATGAGGGGTGTAGTAGGTATTGGTTCTAGTGGTTGTGGTCTGAGGGAAGATTGGTTGGTTGGTGGCGTAGACAATGAGAGGTTGTTGGATTAGAGTTCTGGCCGTTTTATCCAATTACTGTTTCTATCTGAGGTCTGGTGAGTTGCTCATAGTAGTTGGGGTTGGGGGGATGCTTCAGGAATTATCTTGATCTGAAGGTCATTAGAGGTCTTCTGAGATGTGGAAGTTGGATTGTTGTAGCTTCTCATGGTGTCTAGTCCAAAGGAGTTCTTACGGCGGCTTACAACACTTTCCTTCTCCTGTCTTCAATTGATATAATACCGCATTTGCAGTTTCTTGGCATCAGGTTGCTGTTCATAGTGGACTTGACAGTGAAGGGATTTGATGGTGAAATTGAAGGAGGGGGAGATGGAGGAGGGAGGAGGTGAAGGGCTGAAAGGGGGTGATACTTAACTTCTTGTTTAACATAAAGACCTCAGCTGTGAACATCATATTGGGAAAGTCTTCTTGAGGTTGAGCAGGGAAATAATTTCAGAATTCATTAATAACCGGAATTCAAACAGTTTGGTTTCTCTATGGATTAATCTAGTCATGCATTGGATTCATTAGTAGCACAACAAAATAATCAGGCTATGCAATGGATTTACTGGCAGCTCTGTGAATGGAGCAATCGGTTGTTCCAGCTTTGCAATGGAATCACCAGTTGTACAGAGAAGTAATCAATCCATGTCATTGATTCACTAGTAGCATTTGTGGATCAATTAATTAATCTATCTGCGCAATGCATACAATTATAGTACAGTAAATTAATCTAGTTGTGCTGTAGATTGTCTCGGGAGGATAGCTGAGCAGCAACGTGCTCACCTTGGAATCAAGACAACACAGAGCAACACAAGTTCGATCCCCGGTGCGCACTTAGAAACCTCTGGGTATTAAGCACGTTATAAATAACCTATCATATCATTCATTGGCAGTAGAATGAATGGAGCAATTAATTGATCTAGCTGAGCAGTTCATTCACTCATAGCACAGTGCATTAATGTAGCTATGCAATGGACTCTCTGGCAGCATGGTAAATTAATCTAACTATGTACTCGAGTCAACTGGTAGCACAATAAATTGACAAAAGTGTTTATGATGCCGTTCAATTGTTTCAGTTGTAGGCTAGTAAATGGATGACATTATTTTATGAATTCACTGGTAGCACAATCAAATAATCTAGATATGAATGGAACAATTAGTTAATATAGATATGCAATGGATTCAATAGTAGTAGCACAGTGAATTAATCAAGCTATACAACGGATTCTGTGGCAGCCCAATTCATTAATCTGTCTATGAATGAATGAAAGAATTAGTTAATCTGGATATGCAATGGAATCAGTGAAAGCACAGTGAATGAATCTAGCTATGCAATCGATTCAATTGGTAGCATAATAAATGGACCAAAGGGTTAATATAGAAATACAAGTATTCAGGGGTAGCACAATACATTAAGGGGGTAATTCATAGAATTCAGCGCACAAGTGGCGCATGCGGCTGGCGCACAGTGTGCGCGTGCGAATCCCTGCGCCAGCCGCGTGCGCCAAAATACATTTCCGCACACAGCGTATTCATGGATTCCAGCCACCAAAACCAGCCGTGGCGCACAGTGGCGCAGCGACCCTGCAGCAGCGCCAGTTACGCCCCCAAGAACGCCCCTTGCACAGGGAAAAGCCATCAAAATCCCCAATCCAGCGCAAAGGGCTGCGCTAACCCTGTATCAGCACGGCAAGCGGGGTACGTGTATCACTGGGGTGCGTGGGAATTTCCTCACGTTATTTCAGCTGGGTACGTGTATTTCAGGGGTGCGCCGGAAGTTCCACACGCGATTCCATCAGGGTACGTGTACATCAGGGGTGCGCGGGAAGTTTCACACGTGAATTTAGCAGGGTATGTGTATTTCAGGGGTGCGCGGGAAGTTTCACACGCGATTTCAGCTGGGTACGTGTATATCAGGGGTGCGTTGGAAGTTCCACACGCGAATGTCCTGGGTACGTGTATTTCGGGGTGCGCGGGAAGTTACACACGTGAATTCAGCAGGGTACGTGTATTTCAGGGGTGCGTGGGAAGTTTCACACGTGATTTCAGCTGGGTACGTGTATATCAGGGGTGCGCTGGAAGTTCCACAAGCGAATGTCCTGGGTACATGTATTTCGGGGTGCGCGGGAAGTTACACACGTGAATTCAGCAGGGTACGTGTATTTCAGGGGTGCGCGGGAAGTTTCACACGCAATTTCAGCTGGGTACGTGTATATCAGGGGTGCGCTGGAAGTTCCACACGCAAATGTCCTGGGTACGTGTATTTCGGGGTGCGTGGGAAGTTACACACGTGAATTCAGCAGGGTACGTGTATTTCAGGGGTGCGCGAGAAGTTTCACACGCGATTTCAGCTGGGTACGTGTATATCAGGGGTGCGCTGGAAGTTCCACACGCGAATGTCCTGGGTACGTGTATTTTGGGGTGCGCGGGAAGTTACACACGTGAATTCAGCAGGGTACGTGTATTTCAGTGGTGCGCCGGAAGTTTCACACGCGATTTCAGCTGGGTACGTCTATATCAGGGGTGCGCTGGAAGTTCCACACGCGAATGTCCTGGGTACGTGTATTTCGGGGTGCGCGGGAAGTTACACACGTGAATTCAGCAGGGTACGTGTATTTCAGGGGTGCGCGGGAAGTTTCACACGCGATTTCAGCTGGGTACGTGTATATCAGGGGTGCACTGGAAGTTCCACACGCGAATGTCCTGGGTACGTGTATTTCGGGGTGCGCGGGAAGTTACACACTTGAATTCAGCAGGGTACGTGTATTTCAGGGGTGCGCGGGAAGTTTCACACGAGATTTCAGCTGGTTACGTATATATCAGGGGAGCGCTGGAAGTTCCACACGCGAATGTCCTGGGTATGTGTATTTCGGGGTGCGCGGGAAGTTACACACGTGAATTCAGCAGGGTACGTGTATTTCAGGGGTGCGCGGGAAGTTTCACACACGATTTCAGCTGGGTACGTGTATTGCAGGGTTGCGCTGGAAGTTCCACACGCGAATGTCCTGAGTATGTATATTTTGTGGTGCACGGGAAGTTTCACACGCGATATCAGCAGGGTACGTGTATTTCAGTGGTTCCGTGGAGTACTACACGTGAATTGGCTGTGTGGGTCCTCCCAGGTGTTCGCTCCACAACCTCCACGGCCCCTGCAGGCAGCCCACACCACGGGGGACTACCCTGCACCCCCACTCATGTCCCCCAGCACCCCCACCCCCCAGCACTGTGGGGCATCCTCCACCAGGCCCCCACACATGTCCCCCTGCACCCCCGCCCCCCAGCAATGCAGGGCACCCTCCACCAGGCCCCCAACTCATGTCCCTCTGCACCCCCACCCCCCAGCAGTGCAGGGCACCCTCCACCAGGCCCCCAACTCATGTCCCCCTGCACCCCCACCCCCCAGCACTGTGGGGCACCTGCCAGCAGGCCCCCACTCATGTCCAACTCATGTCCCCTTGCACCCCCACCCCCCAGCACTGTGGGGCACCTGCCAGCAGGCGCCCACACATGTCCAACTCATGTCCCCCTGCACCCCCACCCCCAGCACTGTGGGGCACCCTCCACCAGGCCCCCAACTCATGTCCCCCTGCACCCTCACCTCCCAGCACTGTGGGGCACCTGCCAGCAGGCCCCCACTCATGTCCAACTCATGTCCCCCTGCACCCCCAACCCCCAGCACTGTGGGGCACCTGCCAGCAGGCCCACACTCATGTCCAACTCATGTCCCCCTGCACCCCCACCCCCCAGCACTGTGGGACACCCTCCACCAGGCCCCCAACTCATGTCCCCCTGCACCCCCACCCCCCAGCAGTGCTGGGCACCCTCCACCAGGACCCCAACTCATGTCCCCCTGAACCCCCACCCCCCAGCACTGTGGGGCACCCTCCACCAGGCCCCCACACATGTATCCCAGCCAACATGTCTTTACAATCTAGATCCCTGGCCCTTATGGTCAGCCTCCAAATGCCAAACACCCACCCGAGTATTGCATCCACCCACTTAGAAATGGCAATAACATGATAGAACCCCAATTGCAAGTTTGGAAATGAACACATGTCCCTCACATACACCCAATGGGTGTCAGTGAATCTCAAAACCCATATCATGATATGCATGAAACCAATGAGATGATACTACACATTGAAGTTTGAACAAAAAATATGTATTAAAAGAAACATAAATTGAATAAAAAATAAACAAACAAAAATGGGAATTTAAAAAAATAAAAACCAGCATGTCCGTGAAATAATGCAAAACCACAAATCAAAATCCAAAGGAAAGGTGTCCAAAGTCACAGTCCACAAAAGTAAATCCAATGGAAGATTAAAATTGAAAACCATTGCTCCATGGGTAAATCGTAAAAAAAAATGAAAATCCAACAGTCAACTATATACAGATAAACAATCCAGGGTCCATGATCCCAACAGAAGAAATGAAACCTAAATAACACTACCTAATAAAAAAAACTATATACAAAAATGTGGCCCATTGTCCAAAAGGTCCAAAAAAAATGCAAAACCAAAGGAAACCTAACACTAACTACAGAACTATTTACAAGGGCAGCGGGCTAGTCCGACGGCTCACTTTTGGATGTCTCGGGCCAGGGCATCATCGAACTCCTGCTCAATGTCCCAGGGGCGGTCCTCCTCCATGGCCCAGAGGGTCCGCAGGGCCGTCGACGTGTCCACCTCCAACCCCCTGCGGATTGCCTCGAGGCACTCGGCCCGCCTCAGGGCCCTCCGCATGGAGTTCTCCGCCCTGACCATCGTGAGCTGTGCCTCTTCCGCCCTCTGCCGCTCCGCCTCTATGGCGTGGCCCAACCGCTGCCACACGGAAGACACTTCCCGTCCTGGGTCCTCCTGCCCTCCGGCCGATGCCTGCCCCTCCGATGTCGAAGGCCCCGAGCCATCATGGCTCCCACCACGTTGCTGCTGCTGCTGTGCCTCTGCCCGTGCACTGCCTCCTGCTGGCTGGGGTGCAGTCGTTGATGTGGCCACCCCTGCTGGACATCCGACTCCCGACTGTGGCAGGGATGCCTCCTCCACCAGCCTGGCCGCACCGTCAGAGGCAGCTCCACAGGGCACCCAGGTGACTGATGGGTGGGAAGATGGCACGGAGGACGACTGGCGCATAGGGGGTTCAGTTGAGGAGGGGGTCGTAGCAAGCCCCATCAAACAGAGGAATCCAGCCTGGGTGACCTGTCCCAGTAGGCCGACGCGGTCAACGAGCCATTCGAGATGACGTGCAGTCTCCTCATGAAAAGACTGCAGGTAACCTCGCATGGCCCGTTGACACAACGCCACACCAGTCAGGACAGGCTCAACCCGGACCCGGATAGCCACGTCCGCAGGCAGAGGAAGGCCAGCTGTTGTGAGCTCATCCCCTGCCTGAAAACGGGTCTGGACGTAGGCATCCCTGCTGGTGCAAGATGATGCAGTGACAGGATCAGGGACAGGATTGCACACAGGCACCTCCGCGGCGGCCTGTGCTGCCTCCTGTCCCTGGTCCTGCACTCCACCACTAGCACCAGTGGAATCCCCACCTCCAGACCCCGTCTCTGTTGCTTGCACGGCCTCCTCCTCCACCAAACCCCCCACCAACCTGGATGACTCTGTGCCATCTTCCCCCGTTGGGCCCTGTGGGGTCCCAGCTGCCCCTTCTGCTGCCGAGGAGTCCAACTCCAACCTCCGCCTCTTGGACCTCCCCCCGGCAGCTGCAGCCTGGGACGCGGCACCGGACTCCTCACTCCCCGACGAGATCACAACCTGGGAGGGGAGCCGGGCCTTGCGTCTCCGGCTGGCGGTGCGATCCCCGCCGCTGTGCTCCACAGCACCTTCTCCACCCTCTTCATCAGTTGACGCTGCAGACAGGGAGAAATAAAACACAGGCATCAGGGCACTGTACAATGGACACATACACACATGACAGTTGTACATGAGTGGCATTGGCAAACCTCAGACATGCCATCACAATCCCCAACACACATGTCATTTCAACTTGCACACATGAGCCATACCACAGCCATATCGCAACTGCCAGCACCATCCATACACATACAACAGCATAAGCAGGCAAAGGTGAGCCAGACATCACATGCAACACAGGGAGTGCACTACACATGTACACACACTACCACACTTGCATGCATGTGTACACCTCTGCCAACTGTCGCAGTGTTCAGATGGGCATCCATGTCACATCTGCCAATCAGGCTTCCACATCCCGCTGTCACATGCATCCATGTTGCATCACTGTTGCACCCTTGTCAAATACACACACATGCCCATGTACACAGTGCTGATACATGCAGCTAAAAACAACATACATATGCGTGACATCACGAACATGCCTACTTACATACACATTCATCCAAACATGTGTGCCCACACAACTGCATTTGGCATGCAAGCCTACACACACAAGCACCATCCATGTCTCACACATGACAGCCCTCGCATGTGATAGCCTCACAGCCCTGTACACCCCCACCCATACTCAGCCCCATACAAACAGATGTGCAACCTGCACACTACTGAAACATCACCACACGCACAGTTTACAATCAGGATGCATGTACACTTACCGCTCGACTCCAGACGGGTCTGCCTCTCAAGGACCTGGACGTGGAGCGCTGGGGATATGCGTTCCAGGACCCTCATCTGATCTTCCGACAAGTGTCCCCAGCGCCCCTTAGCATCCGCTGCCTTCAAGAGGCACCGGGCCTTGTTGAGGGTCCTGGACCTGAAGTCCTCCCAGCGCTTCTTGACATGTTGGAAGTCGCGGACTGCCACCCCTCCGCGTTGATGGCAGTCACGATGTCCGTCCAGATCCGAGTCCGTCCTTCCTTGTCGGCGCGGGAACTTCCAAAGAGGGCATCATACTGCCCCAGGACTTGCTCCACCAGGACACCAACTTTCCTGGCACTGAAGCTGGTGCCCCTCTGCTTCTCTGGCCGGGGGTTGTCAGTGGTGCCAGATGTTGCAGTGCCCGACATGACAACCCCAGAGGCAGGAGTGGGTGGGCAACTGGGTCCTGGGGCTGGGCTGTGGAGCGATGGAATCCCAGTCGGGAGTCTTCGGTTCCAGCAGGGGTGGTCACAGCAACAGCACCCCTGGCTGATGTGCAGGCAGCAAATGGCAGGGCACGTGGGCAGCAGGCAGTCAGGCAGCAGCAGATGGCAGGTGGGAGGGTGCTCGGGGCTCTGGGGGGCAGTAATTCGGCCTTCTGGGCAGGAGCGTGGTCTTCCGTGTGCTTACGCGTGGCCAGCTTGATACGGAGTGATTTGGCACGTGAAAATTCTGCACGTCAGCGTGTAAGAGGAAAGGCCCTTAGCGTGTAAGCACGTCTGCACGCATACGCAATTTCATTGGACAGAAGGCCCTTCAAGCGCAAGCGCCTCTGTGACGTGATGCGCGCAGGCGTGCATGGGCATTTCAGCGCACGTGAAAAACTGCACGTCCGCGTGTAATCCGAGGAAAGGGCCCATGCGCGTAAGTGACGTGACGCGTGCAGGCGTTTCCCTCAGCACGGGTTAAAGGTGAGCGGGGCCAGCAGTTCGCTGTACGTGCCTTTCGTTGAGACCGACGTGTGTTGCTGCTTCCTGTTGTTTCGCGCGCCATCACAACTTCACAGCTATCAAGGACGTATCTCTTCTTTTGGCGGGGGTATTGGCTACGCGTGTTTTTCTGCATCGCGCTAGTCAGACGGTGAGTCGCACACGCTATTTTTCCCACTGCGGATGCCCCTGTGTATCGAACCCATTTTCGATGTCATAGTAGCCTGCGTGTCCCACGCGTACGCGTTATTCGTGTTACTGGGTGCCACCGCGTACTGCGGGAGGTTGAATCCACGCACGTAGGCTGCAGGGTTGCGTGCACGGTTTTACTTCAGTTTTGGGGTGCCTGAGCATTGCGTGACCCGTCACTACATCACCGGGGTCACATACAGCCTTGCAGGTGCAGGGGGGCTGTTAACATCTTGCTTCCCACCCCCTTCACCCCAATTGCCCAGGTCAATTGTGGTGTACACCTCCCATTGGCACTACTCCATCTGTGCCGGCACTACTACATCTGTGCCATGGTTGGGAGGACACCAAAGGTGAGGGGCGCCTCAGCTGGGCATACTCCTCATGGCGGGCGTGGTCGGGGATGTGGCCGTGGTGACCAGGGAGTAGGGGGACTCCAGGGTGTCCAGGCCAGCCACAGGGGGGGAAGAGGCAGGGGTGCGCCACTTGAGCACAATGTTGTACCATGTGTCGGTGCAGTCAAGCCACCACCCCATGTGGTTCCGGGGGATGCAGCTTCTGCATCTGGCACTGGCGCCCGTGTGACCCGGCAATCTGTTCCATCAACTGCCACGGGCCCAAGGGTAGTGGTAGCTGCAGGTGCAGCTGTGGACACCGCCACCCAGGCTCAGGGTCTGCCAGCGCAGGCTGCGTTGGCACTTGAGGAGCCCTTGGTAGATTTCCAACAGGCCAGGAGGGAAACCATAGGGGCAGGCCGGGCTGCTCAGACCAAGACACGTGTCCCTGGGGCAGTTATGTCATCTGCTGCCCCGAACAGCCGGGTGTTGGCAAGTGCAGGGGCAGATGCGCCCAACAACATCCCGGTTGTGAGTCTGCCAACCAGGACCGTTGCGGTCAATGACCCTGCCATAGCTGATGTTGCTGCGCAGGGTCCATTAGAGGGCACCTAGCTGCCACTGACAAAAGTCAGGCCTTTGGTCGTCCCTCCACCTGCCACTCCCTTGGCTCAATCCACCGAACCCACTGGCCATACTGGTCAGGGCGACATTAGCCAGCCAGGGTCTACGCCACAGTCCAAGAGGAGGAAGGTTGCACCTGCAGCACAGGCTGGGACCCCACACACAGCCACGACCTCCTGCACGTCGAGGAAGAAGCCTTTCTGCAAGCAGGAACTGGACTTCCTCGTGGGCTACGTGCGGGGCCACAGCCGTGACATGCTAGTGGGTGCCAATAGTCAGACTACGGCTGCCCAACGTGACACCCACTGGAAGCATGTTGCGGAACATGTCAGTTCATTCGGCCATGAGGTGCGCACGGCGCAAGAGTGCAAAAAGCGTTGGAATGACATCAAACGCAGCACTAAGGCTAAGCGTGCCTCTAATTACAACTTGACTCTGGTGACTGGCGGTGGGCCTGCACCAGAGGAGGAAGAGCTCACTCCGCATGAGGCATTCGTTGCGGAGTTCATACCACCTGAATTGGTCGAAGGAGTGGGAGAGATGCTGGACTTTGATGCCCAGTCCAGTGAGTGTTGATGCGTGTTTGTTGAGGACGTGTGTGTTTCACTTGTGGGATGTGTTGTGCATGATTGCCACTACATGTTACGTGTACATGGTTCTGATGTGTAAGTAATGCAATGCTTCCGTGATGCATGTCTCCTCTGCCTGCATGCGGGGACTCCATGTAGGCATGCTCCCTTGCCCCTCCTCCGCCACTCTGCACCCCAGTTCCACCTTTGCACTGGTCTGCTTCAATCTTGCCAATGTGTACTTTCCTGTTCATGCGTCCTGTGTAGATGCTAACTTCCAGCGTAGAATCTGCCAGACATATGCCGTGTGGTACAGCCTTAGTACTTGATGCAGGGTATCTTACTTGTACAGTGCATAGGTCAGATGTCCCACAGGGACATGAGTGCCTATTCATGCTCCATGTGCATTGCACGCATGCCCCTATGTGTCCTTGACTGGATGATCACTGTAATACAAGTCCTGGGTGACATACATTGCATGGCATCTCATCAGCCTTCCCATGTCAACTGTGGCTCAGTACTGCGTTGCACAAATGTTTAGGGTCTGACAATCTGTGTGGCTCACAGGCCTCAGCCTGTTCAATGGCCAATGACTCTGTCCAACTGTTGTTGTGTCTTCTTCACACGTGGGCGGCCTCCAGAGTTTTCATCATGTGTCCTGCTTACTGTCCCATCATCATTTGCAGTGTTGTCACTTGACTCACATTAAGCTGTTGATGCCAGTCAACACTGCCTGTCAATACACAGGTGTATGGTCAGCCTTTTGATACCATGCTAGGCATCCCTGCTTTTGTACTGGGGTGGAGGGGTGCTTGGCTTCTAGATATGGTACACATTGAATGCACAATGCACGTGATTCCTGAATCTGACCTTGCACTGCCTTCACATTTCCTGGCACACACCATGGAGTCCTTGTACATGTAGGTAGTGAGTGGCGTACACATTTTCTGCACTGCATAGACCCACTTCCATGGAAACTGCCACCTTTCAACAGGTCTGATTACAGAAGCAATTCAAAGTTGACCCAGCATGCATGCCAGGTTATATGTTGTGTGTCACATGTCTGCCTGATGCGTTTGTTGTCGGTGTGTGTGTGTGTGTTGTGTGCTTCTGACATGTGTAGTGACCTTTTTTCTCTCTATTTTTCAGGTGATGACGCAATGGAGGCAGAGGGTGGTGTTGTCATGCCAGACACAGGGTTGTTACCACTACATCAACCCGGCACAAGTGGGGGTCGTGGGGTGGTAGGCCACGAAAACCCCCAAGTGCTACAGTCCATCTTGTCTCTGGCTGCCTATGAGTCCAGCCTTGATGACGGCTCTGACGTCCATGTTGAGTTGGATGAGCATCAAGTCCATGTGTCAGGGGTGAGTGATTCTGATGTGGACACTCCTCTGTCTGTGACACCTGCACTGAGGGATCAGACAGTCTTGGTTCCTCCGCCCGTGGTGGATCGGGATGCAGGGTTACCCTCCACACCAGTCACTGATGTGCCTGGGACATCACGTCGACGGGGGCATGTAGTCGTGCAGCCGTGGGCGGTGCCAACACAGCGAGGACCCCCGGTCCTTGGGTCCCGCAGGGGTCAAGCCCGGCAACGCGGTCGCCACGCGCAACCGCAGTATACTGAGTGGGAGCAAGACATGACTGCCAATTCAGAACGGCAGGGGGCAGCAATGGAGAACATCGCTGAGAGCATGGAGTGTGTGGCCCGATCTGTGCTCCCCCCTGCTAGGCAGGTGCTTCTCCAGCAGCAGGCGGCACGGTCCGCTGCCCGCTCGCTCAGGCTGGGCATGGCGGCCTCAGACAGGGCACGCCAGGCTGAAATGTCGTCTCTGCGTCAAGCAATTGCTGCTCACGCAGAGGCGCACATGGATGCCCTGAGGGAGGAGTATGCGTCCCTCAAATCCACTCTGGGTGTCCTTATGATGTCCCAGAGGCAGCGGGCAGAGGAGAGGTTTGCACAGCTTGAGCGTACCATCTCGGCTGAGCTACAGGCTTGCCGGGAGGTGCAGCAGATGTCCAGCCAGGCCTTGCAGGAGGAACTCTGTGTTACACGTGCTACCTTGCAAGAGGAAGCACGTGTATCACGTGAGGTTCTGCATGCAGACCTACGTCACATCGCCACACAGAACCAGGCTCACCCGTCCGGCAGACTTGCTGCCGACGAGGCGCAAGCTGCGGCTAGGCGTGGCCAGGCTTCTGTGCCACGTCCTCCTTTCCAGGATGAGCCAGACTCGGACGACCATCTATCTCCCACATAGGTCGGGCTGTGCAGGCGTTGAGCCCATGGAGGATTTTTTTTTTGGCTCAGCATCATCGCATGTGGGTGTTGAGCAGCACCCTGTACCTCCCCCCTCCTGGCTGCCTCCCCTCCCCCCGGGTCGTATGTGGCCATTTTTGATTTTTCTTTTAGTTTAGTTAGTTAAGTTTCTGTTTGATAGTTAGTTTAATTAGGTAATGTAGGTTTTTCATAGTTAGTGTAATTAGTTAATATAGTTTAAAATTGCTTGTCTATTGTGCTTTCATGTGACGGTGCGGTGCTTTGTGGCTTTTGAAGGCATCCACTGTCTGTTCCAGCTGGGCCCTTCAGGCTTGTCTTGTGTATGTGTTTGCTGCTTGGGGTCCTTGACTCACATATGCCACTCCTGCCTCCCTTATCCATGGGCTCGCAAGGATGGTTCGGTGTGACAACCTATTACACAAGGGCTTTGGACTGTCATATCTGTGGCATGTCTGGTGATGTGTGACTTGTGTTGACACCCCTAGTGGGGATGATTGCGGTGTTATTGTCCACTGTTCAGCTTTTGCTAGATGGGGTGTTTCAGGATTAATGTGTACATTCATTGCTATGCATTGTGTAGTATGTTTCTTATCTTTACTGTAAACGTGCTTGTTGCAATTCATGCCGTAGATAGTGTGTTCCACACTTTTGATGTGAAAGACGGACTGATGGTGTGATTTCTGATGTAAGTCTCTGACATGGTCCAGTAATGAGATGCCTGAAGAGACACACAGAGATGACTTTAAAGCATTAATCCTGTGTTTCATGCCCTTCCTGCAGGGGGATGAGCCTCCAGAGCACCTTTGCCAGCAGACATGGCCCATTGGACGTCTGAATTCTGGACACGTTTTTGGTGCCCACATGCACATGTGTGCACAAGCAGAGGCACAGGGATTGCAGACCTACATCCTAGAACTGCTGACGAGTTCCAAGGAACTCCAGGCAAGGTGAGCAGCACGGGGGGCCACAACACAGCAAAGCTTGCACCAGGCGAGTTGCACATGCAGGCTTAGTCACAGCACTGAGGGTGAGCTTGGACGAATATTGGTGTTGAAGCACACAATGCAGCTCAGATGTGTTGGTGGACTGATGGCTGTTGATTGTAAGGTTGTCTGGGACACCTGCAGGGTCAGTGGCACATACCCTCCGGTACACCAAGGTCCATTGAGGCACTTGTATCAACCATGTAGCCTTCCGAGACATGGAAAGGGGCAGCTCACAGGGACATACAGCAAGGGACATACTCGGGTGCAGTGCATTTCATTTCCATGTACATTTTTATACATGCACTGCCAACTTTGTTTCGGTCATGGTGGAACACGACTTGTTCTGAAGTCATGCCTTGCTATATGGGTCTGTCTGCTTACCCAGGGAACATTGCATGTTGTGTGAATTGTGACACATTGGTGTTCCATTTGCCACGCACCCACCGGCGGCTGACTTACTGCATTGACTGTGTATGACCCATCACAGGGGTAATGTTATGTATGGGTACGAAGCATCTACACCAGATTGTCTGTTTATAGAGTAGTTTGTTGCTATGGGGCATGTTTGGTGGTGTGTTTTTGTGTAATGGGCACGTACAGATTATTGACTGTGGCTCTCTTTGCAGCATTGCAGTGCTCCTGTAACCGGACCTGAGAGTGTGCAGGCAGGAGGCCAGCACTCAAAACCAGAGCTAAGTGTCTTGTTGTTTTTCTTTCAAACTGCTCTGCATAGGCTTGCTGGGGGGTGCACTAATGCATGGATGAATGTGTAATTCAATTTGGTATTTTTTTTTTCCCCCTAATCATCCGGAGTCCAATCCAATTTTAAACCCTGTACCCTCTACCCGGTGTTCCTGCTTCCCGTACCTATCCAAGCAACGTTCCCTAACCCTCTTTCCCCGCTGGGGTTGCGGATGCCTGTGTAAGGCCCAAACTTGCAGGTGCCAAAACCCTAGAAGGGGTGGTTGGTTCGTGCCACTCCTAAGCCTGGACTACAGAAGGCCATGACAATGATGTTCAAGTTTGTTCGGATTGTGTATGTGTTCATGCAGGTAGTACATTTTCGTGCATTCCCTACTTTCATGTGTCATTCCTCCTCCCCTCTCCTGCCACTCATTCCAGTTATCCAGTGTGCCAACACCTGTCCCGACTGCATATCCCTGACCCTCCTTCCCCACCAGGGTCTCAGAGGCCTGTGTGAGTTTGACCTTGCAGGCACCCGAGACACGGTGGCGGTGGTTGTTTCGTGACACTCCCGCGCCTGTACACGGGACCTGTGACAGTACACATCCGATCATGGTGCATCATTCTATGTTATGTACCACACATGGTTCACATCCTGTTGTGACATTGTTTTACTGTGCTACCTTGGTTGTTACATCATTGTGGTAGTACTTGGCCTTTGTGAGGTACTGCTACGTCAAGTCATCTACTGGAGGGTGTTCTGGTTCGTTTTTCTGGCTTGGATTTTGTGATTTTGCAAATGAGGGTGGACTCTGAGGGTGCAGGCACCTTTTTACACACAAGGTGGGAGATGGTGACGAAGGGGAAGGGTGATCCTGTGGCCAGGTGAAATTGAGGGTTGAAGGCTCCATGACCCAGGTGCAGTTGTTCAGTGGGTCATGGTCATTTGTGAGGGAGGGGGGGTTGTTGTTGATAGTTGCCTTGCCCTGCAGTGTGATGGGAACCCTGACATTGTAATGGTGGTATCCTATGTACATGTTGTGTTCTGCTGATCAATGCCTGTTCATGTGTTGTGTTTACCTTTTAGGTGTGAGGGGATAGTTGTGGTTTGGCATGCTGGGGTGTACACATGGTGAATGTTCACATGTGATGTGTAGAGGACACTGATGGTCACTTGATTGCACATGCATATGTTGAGTGCATGTCCTTACTGACCCACACACTTGCACTATGATGCACTACATGTACAACCACCCTTGCATATCCACGTGTACACTGTTTGCCTTCTGCTGCCCACTGTGTCCCTGCAGCACATGTTCTGTGACCAATTATGGATCCTGTACATGCCTAATTTGCTTTTTGATGTGGTCTGTCGCTTAGATGTGATGCTCAGGGTGTGCATCACACACAATGGCTGTTCACTGTGCTGTGCACTGAGCAGTGTGTTGCAGGAGTTGGACACAGCACACAGAAGCTGCAGTGTTGATTTTGCAATGCACAATGTGCATGTAGACAGGCATTCATTGTTATGTTATGTCTACAACTCTTGTAATGCATTTGGAAATGACTTATTTTGGGTGGGAGGTTGTTGGTCAGTCATTTCATCTGATTCCATGTCAGGCATCATTGTCTGATGCCACTGTACATTTTTGACATGGCAATGTGTACCTTATTGGTACTGTGTTGGTGTATGGGTATTGCTTGCCATGTCATGTTGTGGTTTGGGAGGGTTTGAGTGACATAACAGTGATGGCCATGGCCTGTTTTGCAGGTGTGTGATTCACACCTTGCATGTCAGGGTCATCCACTTCTCAAAGCAACTAGCTGGGGGTAGATCTCTCTCCGCGGCAGGGGCCTCCCTCTGGAACAGCCTTCCTGCCTCACTGGAACTTGAGGAGAACCATCTCCGGTTCCGGAAGCACCTCAAGTCCTTCCTCTTTGCTTCTGCTTTCTCTCTGCCTCTCCCCTGCAAAATTCTTCACTGGAACTGCACTGGATCTGCAACTGGGCCACTCTCACCTACCTCGGTCCCTGGCCCAGCCACTCTCCACCTGCACTGCCTCCCTGGCAACCCCTGCACTGCGGGACTGTCTCTCTATCCCTACAGCCCCCCCTTCCCAGCACTTGTCTGCACTTGCCTTTGCAGTTGCCACCAGCTGGCCTATTTATTTGTTTTTTAGTCTACTTACCCTGTACTGCACTCCCCCCCTCCCCTTCCCCTTGCACTTTTCCCTTCCCCCTACCCCTGCACTTGCACAATCTAAATGACACCTGGCCTAGTAGTATCGTTGTCTGTCTTCCCTTGTTCCCCCCTCCCTGCCTCATCGCACCTTGAAATACTTGTGTATAGGCACGTTACAAATGCCATATCATGTCATGTCATATGTGTGCCTTTTGGTCACACAGGATAGCTTGTGTTTAAGTAGCTAGGGATGCAGACAATGTGGCACTTCCATGGCAACTATCTCAGGATGGTAGGGTTGTGACAGTTGACTGTCTCTTTGTCATCATCAATTGTCACCTGGTACGTGCCAGGCCTGTGTGCACTCTGCAGGGGTGGGAGTTTAGGTGAAAAATATGGCCACAAGCTGGGTCCGGGCTTCCTCGCCACGTGTCCTGTCCCCTCCCATGGGCAGCGCCTGTGCCTGTGGTTGGGGATGTGGGGGCACCACCATGTCCACCGGTACGCCCTGCCGTGTTGCAACATTGTGCAGGACACATGCTGCCACAATTATCCTGCACACTACTGGGGGTGCATAGAGTAGCTGCCCGCCAGAGCGGTCAAGGGAGCGGAAACGTGACTTGAGCACTCCGAATGTGCGCTCCACTATGGCCCTGGTTGCAATATGGGCGGCGTTGTATCTTACCTGGGGTGGTGTGGTGGTGTTCCGGATTGGCGTCATCATGTGGTTGCTCAGAGGGTAGGCACTGTCCCCTGGGGAGGTGTAAATGGTTGTGATTATTGGGGTTTGTGTATTTGTGTGTGTGTGTGTGACATGCATGCATGTGCAAGGGCATTTGTACTCACCTAGAAGCCATGTGTCGCCATGCTGCCCAGCTTCCAGGGCCCGGCTCAGGGCGGACATTCTGTATATGAAACTGTCATGGGTGGAGCCAGGGTAGTTTGCATAGACAGAGGTGATGATTCCCTTTGCATCGCATACCACCTGGACATTGATGGAATGCCAGTGCTTGCGGTTTCGGTAGATGTGCTCAGTGGCCCTAGGTGGACGTAGGGCCACATGGGTGCAATCTATGGCACCGAGCACTTTGGGGAAGTATGCCACCCTGAAAAAATCCAGGACAACGGCCTGCCTTTCTGCGGGTGTTCTGGGCATGTATATGTGCCTGCGGACTGAGGGGCGCGCTGTCATGATTGCCAGTACCTGGTGTAGGCAGCGTGACTGCGTGGCCTGTGAGACCCCCCCACTATGGCAGTAGTCCGCTGAAATGACCCAGTGGCCAAAAAATGCAGGACATTGAGCACCTTCTCCAAGGGGCTCAATGCTTGGGAGCAAAGGGTGGGGGATGTAAGGTTATCTTCCCACTCCCTGACCAGGTCTAGGATGATATGGGGTGGAAACCTATACCTGCCGTAGACCTGGTCGTCAGGCATCCCAAAAAGGCTTGTCCGTGGTGCGAAAATGCGTGCCCTGGCTATTCTCCTCCTCCTGCGGTGTCCCACGATCAGTGCTGCGACAAATGGGGCATTCATCGCAGCTGTATATACGTGTTTGTTGTTTGCGCGCACTTTTATACTGTGCGCGGGGACGCTTCCGCCTGCCTTCGTGTGGCGGACGCGTTGACGCCTGTGTGCGTCTTTTGCCGTGCGTGGGTTTCCCGTATTCGAATCCATGAATACGGGTTGTGCGCGTGCGTGTGGGCGTTCCGTGTAGTTCCCTGCAGTACTTCCCCAGTTACGCCTTCTTTTTCACGCGTTATTCCCCATTCCGCATGTTACGCCCACTGTTCCGCACACTTTGGTTGTGTGCGCCGCGCTATGTGCGCTTTTGCTGTGCGCGTAGCGCACGCCGTGTGGGCCCGCGTGCGCCATGGCAGGATTTGGCACACGGACAGCGGGAAACACGTGCAGCGTCTTCCTTGAATCACACGCTTGCGCCACCTTGCGCCTGCTTTCGCTGGGATTTTCGGCGCATGTTTGCTCCATGAATCGACCCCTTAGTCATATATGAATTGGATTTCCTGACAGCGCAAAGAATGTAATCAGCACAATGAATGAATCTAGCTATGCAGAGGATTCAACTAGTAGCACAATTAATGGAACATTGAATTGATCTACCCATGCAATGGATTAATTGGCAGTACAATTAATTCGATTGGCATACATACATTAAATAATCTAGCTATGCAATAGATTCACTTGCAGCAGAATGAATAAAGCAGCACAATGAAATAACATGCCTATGCAATTAATTCAACTGACAGCACCATTAACTAATCTGGCTGTGTAATTGACTCAGCTGGTAGAAACAATTAATTAAATCAGCACAGTGAATACATATAACTATGCAGTGTATTGACTGGCAGCATAATTGATTCATCTAGATAGGCAATGACCTAATGGTAGAACATTGAATGAATCTATACATACAATTGATTCACTTATAGCATGAAGAATCAGTGTAGCGGTGCAATAGATTCAGTGGGAACATAAAGGGCGGAGCAATTAATTAATCCAGGTATACAGTGGGGTCAATATGGGTACATTGGGATTGGTAAGGAAGAAAAAAAGAAATTAAAGTGTTGGTTCACCTTGCCTGGATGCTAGGTAGCCTGTTAGGTGAGAGGACGACAGGTGTAAAGCATGGCAATCTGGCAAAAAGGAGACACACTGTCACATGGCTATACCCGTCCTATCAGGATTTAGCGCCAATTATTCTACTTTTGTGAATTCCCTGCCATGAGGCACCTCTATCGTTAAAAAAGATTATAACAGGATAAGTCACCTTATCAATTCAGAATTTGGCCGATAATGCATGTATTATCTATGCAGACGTATTTTCCTCAGAATAATCTTTCATTTTGGCTGAACATAGCTACTTCACAAATAATAACAGACTGTTAACAATTGTAAAATGGCCAGCTGTGCGATAACTACAAGCGTGCTGTGAAAACACAGATTCCGCTCCCACGCCGGCTCTTTTCCCATGGCATGTTGGTTAGACGCCAGCATGTATGTCCTCTGCAGACAACCCTACACGATCATTTCCCCACCGCCCTCCAGGCTGCAGCAGTACAGTCAGTAACAGTTCAATGCTGAGGGCCCATGTGGTCAGCTGTTTTGTGTTCTTTAATTACTGTCTATAAAAGTGGGAGGTGCGCTCCTCTCCAGGAGACTGCCGAATGCCGTGAGGCGCGAAAATGAAAATGGCGTGCAAGTGTTACCAATGAGAAAATAAACACAAAACCAAAATATAAATAATATGCAAACAAACATAATTATTTTCTGGGAAACACTTAATAAAATAAGATAGTCAGTCAAAGTTTGTCCCCTCTGCACTTGCACGTTCTGAACACTCACAAGGCATAGTAGGTTCCTCACCCCCTCCTGCTTACTCTTCGTATGTTGTCATATTTAATTAATTTAATTATTTATCTTTGTTGTAATTCGTTGTCTATCATATCCCCTGTCCCCTCCCTGTTGCCCTGAGGGCGCTTTGAAACAATATTTGCTTCCTGTATAAGCGCCTAACAAGTGGGAAAGGAAGGAAGGAAGGAAGGAAGGAAGGAAGGAAGGAAGGAAGGAAGGAAGGAAGGAAGGAAGGAAGGAAGGAAGGAAGGAAGGAAGGAAGGAAGGAAGGAAGGAAGGAAGGAAGGAAGGAAGGAAGGAAGGAAGGAAGGAAGGAAGGAAGGAAGGAAGGAAGGAAGGAAGGAAGGAAGGAAGGAAGGAAGGAAGGAAGGAAGGAAGGAAGGAAGGAAGGAAGGAAGGAAGGAAGGAAGGAAGGAAGGAAGGAAGGAAGGGACTGCAATTACTCAAAACAATGATACTAAAAATAAACTTTAAAAAAGCAGTCACAATGTAGGTAGGTCCATACGCTCTGGAAGGAGGCCTGTTTGGCAGTTTCGCATTTCTGGTGTGCCCAGTTGTGCCACTTCCTTTATTCTTATAGAACCAGATTCACCCATGTTTTCAAGAAACTAAACTTGGTGGTTAAATCATATGAAAGAGGAAGTCGCTCCAACATAAGCCTTAAGAAGGAAAGGAAGAAGTAGGAGTTACTGCATTCTTTTGGAAGATGAAGAGTGCTGTATGTGACACCCTTGATGCTATGCGTACTTATATAGCGCCTACGGCCTTGGCATCCAGGCGCTGAAACCAACAATGAACAAGGCAGACTAGACTGAAGGCCCTTACGTAAACAAACAAGTGTTCCATTTTTTCCTGAAATTGGAAAGATTATTTAAACATGGGAGATCAAAAGGCAGAGCATTCCAAAGCTTGTTGGCAGCACTTGAAAAGACCTCCCCGGAGCTCTTGAACGTCTACAGCGCTGATTCAGTGGATGTGCGGTTCCGCCAGAATCCAGTAGGTAGGGAGCCAAATACAAGCATGCGTCCTTGCCTCACCAATTAAGTCAGGGAACAAGTGGGGCAAGACTTTCAAGTGGATAAGGAAACTTTTGTGTGCAATGACAACAACTACGTTGTGTCTACAGCAAGGCAATGTTTTTAAATGTATTGTTTAAAGCGCGGACCTAGCACGAGAGCATATATGTCAATATGTCAAAGGAATTGCCTAGATCATAGTTTTTAAATCATATCTCATTTTAATAATCAAACATGTATATATATATTCGTAGAGGGATGATGTCGGGGCCTTTCAACATTTTCAATTAAAAGGGGCATCCTATTGCCAGTAAGCAGTCTTATCATATGGCAATATATTAAATTCCGTATTACATTCGTTCTGAAGCTTTGAATGTGCGATTTGCAGTGCTTGCTTTACAAACTGCATTTGTTCGAGTTCTTCTGGCCGTCACTTCCCTCAAGGTATACAGAAGTGTTATCACCTTCTCATTACAAGTCAGGCGGTGGACCATGGTGCTATTAGCACGATGGTCCATGCCGGATTCCGCCATGGTGGATGGTGGAATTACCGCCCCATTCCAAGGTGAGTGGGGCGGTAATTCCCCATTCACCATTTGCCCTTCCCCATTCCCATTTTTGCCCCATAGGGCATAATGGGGATGGGGAAGGCGCTAATTACGGCACCACCCCCAACTGTATTTCTTTGTCGCCATTAAAATGTAAGCACCCCATGGGTGCATCGGATTGTTTTTCGCTCTAATCAAAGGGGCCTCCCACCCATCATGTTGAAGTGGGCCCCCACGCATCTTCTACTGGGCTTGTATTCATATAGTTCAATGTTCTTATTATAACAAGACACATGCATTAAAGTGACCACAGCACTGATTGTCAGTGTGAGGCTCAATGGGTTAAACTATTCATGTAATGGTAGCATGAAGGATGTTAAATTTGCTCTCCTAGTGTTAGACGTTGACGCTAGTAGATCTGATGAGGGCATGTGTGCGGCAGTGGGTACAATTTCTTTTATGACGAGGATGATTTCAGCAGTGAGTGAATAAGGCCTCCTTAAACAGCCCTTTTTTATAGATCTCTTTTGAAGGAAGAAAGACTGGCCTTGTGCTTGATGAGTCCACGGCAGAACTGTAGATGAGTCTCCAATATGTGGCAGTTCTCCTTCCATAATTCTTGAGGTTGAATGTGAATTGGCTACGACAAGGGTCTACAACCTTTGGCTCAACAGTTTTTTTGTACTACAACTCGCATATGCCCTTGCCAGCATAGTCAAGGGAGGGAAGCCATGGGTGTCACAGTATAAAACAGGACCGCCACAAGTTGCTGACCTTTGTGCTAGGATGACTGAGTTTCCAGAACAAAAGTACAAGTGGGAGATGCAGTGGATCCATTAAAAAAATATTCTGGATCTATCCCCTTTGATGCTGCACTGTCCACACTATTTGAAATGTGATTTCCTGCTCCACTCTGAGCCAAAGGGTCTGGTTTTACGTTGATGAGAGTGACTCCAACATCCGTAGTCTTAGAAACAATCTAGCTGCTTACATCTGAATCCTCTGTGGCTTCTGAAATTCTTACATTGCTCTCGTCTGGACAGGAGACTTCTGTCCCATGGTTAGCCAGGAGCAGAGGGGGGCCATTTTTAGCATTATTATTTAGAAGTTGGTGTTCTTCACGACAGCAGCCATCGATTAGAAGAAAGATGACACTCAGCTCTCCTTCAGGCTCCCCTCAGCCTCTACTCCTCTCTCGCTCATTACTGAATGTCCATCTGCTATTCAGGAGTAGTGCACCTCCAACGATCTCTGCCTTAATGCCAGTAAGCCTGAGATCCTTCTCAATTGGATCCCTGCTCCCACTTTTCCTATTTCACTCTGGCCGCCCTCCTTGGGCCCTCTCCCTGCGCCTTCCTGTGAGGCAAAAAACCTTGGTGTACTCTTCGACTCCACTCTCTCCTTCTCTCCTCACATCACGCACCTCTCTAAGAAGGCCCACTACCAGCTCTACCTCCTCGGAGATATTCTTCCTTTTCTCGCTTTCCCCCAGAAGCTCACTGTCTCCAGAGCCCTGGTCTCTCTAGGCTGGACTACTGCTACAGCCTCTTTCTCAATCTGCCTTCCTCTACTCTCCGCCCTCTGCAAATAATCCAGAACAGGACTGTGAGACTTGTCCTTAGCCTCAAGCCCAGGGACCATATCTCTCCAGCCCTGAAATATCTCCAACGGCTGCCGTGGCTGCAAGGATCAAGTTCAAGATGCTCTGCATTTTCCACAAGAAGTTCTGGGACTGGGGCCTGCACTACATCCAACTCTCTCTTCCTAAAAACCTTTCTTCTCAAGCCCTTTGCTCAGATACCTCCAACTCTCGGAGGGTCAGACGCTTCTCCAAGCAGAGAGTGGGGGGTAGATCTCTTTCCTCTGCAGGTGCCTCCTTCTGGAACGCCTCCCTGCCCCTCTCAAACTTGAGTAGGATCACCTGAGGTTCCAGAAGCAACTCAAGACCTTCCTTTGTGATTCTGCTTTCTATCTCTCTCTCTCCCTTGCTGACCTACCTTTCTGCTGCACTGACTGGGTGCCAGGCTACCCTCAGAACCTCGATGGGGGCCAGGCTCCTCCATGACCAGTAGCACCTGTACTTCCTCCGGGCCTACTGTGCATTTAGGGGCTGTATCTGTAACCCTACATTCCTATGCCTCCTTGCACTTACCCAGAGTCGGCTGTCCTGGCTGCACTTACTCAGAGCAATTGCTGCCCTAATTGCACTTACCGCCCTCCGTCCCCCTGGCACTTCTCCTCTTGTGTATAAATGCCATATCCTATATTATATCATATCCCTCTCCCCCCCCCCTGCACTTGCACAATATGAATGACACAAGACCTAGTAAGATCGCTTGTTTTGTCCTCCCTCTTTATTCTCCCTACCTTGTCTTGTCGCACCTGGAAACACTTGTGTACAGGCGAGTTATAAATGACTTATCATATCAAATCATATCATACAACCGTCCATTGTAAGCCAGATGTAGGGTAGTTATAGGTTAAAAGGTTCTATGAAGAGTAAGCTGAAGCAAGTCCCTCTGTGGTAGACAAAACTATAACATTTGAGTTAATAGTAGGTAAAATACTCATAAATGCAGAGTGAAATAATTCAAAACGTGGTCCTCTCACAGCTGACACATGATTCAAGAACACTGTCTATTCATTAGTACAGACATGGATAAGACACCTGTTTTAAGCCCCAGACGTCTTCTCAGACACAGGGCGCTGTACGATGTTAACTACACAGATGGTCACCCTGGTCCATTGCCTAGGAGATGAGGGATGGTATTCTTCTTGAAGTAAACACGCAGCTTGTGGACTGCTCTTCCCCTACTCCCATTTTGGCTCATGTTTTGATGACCTGTCAGTTGCTCAAGGTTGATCAGCAAGATGCCAACCAATGAAAAACCCCAATTCCAGGCCACCCAGTACTTATTGAAAAAACCATTCATTTGTTGTAACGGTGATAGCAGGAGCCAGTAGCTAAGTGTTACCCAATTAGAAGGTTATCCCATATAGAAATATATATGTAGTTTATCCCCTAACAATGCCCTCACCCGTATGTTTTGTATTCAGCTATCGTCATTATGACGTGTTTTTGGTATAAAATACAATGTTTTTGTATGAGGAACTCTGAGAGTTGTAAGATTCAATGCTTTATGTTGGGTTGTTAATAAAGCAGGCTTTGTCTTTCACTCTGACAATTTCTGTTATTGAGTGCTGGATTTCCCAGCCTCTCATTTCTGCTTATCTGGGGTTTTACAGACTATCTTAACACAGGGGAACTGAGTACTGTGTGTATTGGTCAGACCAATATGCCTAGCTTTCCAAATATAGAGAACACAGAGTGCACATGTGTTTTAAAGCCCACACAGGACAGCAAGTCTTACCCTCTAGGTTTGCAAAGCCAGACCTATTGGCTTTGAGGCGTTTGACTTTGGGGGTTGAACCTTTTTGGTGACTTTTCTCACATGAGAATGTGATGGGCTTCTTTGGGATCATAATGTCGTGGGCGTTTGACATCCCTGCGTGCATGCTATGACGTTGTTTGTCTAGTATTCCTGTCTGACTTCGGATCAGGGGATGGAGGTTGGACATGTCACGTTTTTTAAGGTGAACATCCATCTTGACCTCCTTCCAGGGCTCCAGTGATGATGGGGGACGGTTTTACAGATTTTGAAAGTGATTGCGTAGATGAAGATGCTGAAAGAGACGGGCAGGTGACCTCCCTCTTCCCTTCTCCCCTGTCCCCTGGGGCTAGAGCACTGGGGAGGAAAGGGTGCTGACATGGCTTTGCTGAAAACGACACCCAGAAAGCGTCCAGCTGCGAGGGTGGGATCCCACATTTGCAGTGATTTTGTAGTAGTATTTGGAGCAGCTGTGAAAACGAAAGCATCGCGAAAAGATGGCATTCTACAATTTTTAAGAAGAATCAAGTCAGGAACTGTGTCAATAATTGCACATTACTGACTCGCATGAGGTTCACTCTTTCCTGCTCTCATCATATGTCATTTCTGTTTTTTCCTTGGAAACATGATTTTACTTGCAGGATTTCAGGGACACTTCTCCAAAGCAAAAAAGCCTGGTTAAGTTAAAGGGGTTGGTCTGCAACTGAGGAGAGGTGTGATAGATCTCCCCTATCTACTAAATGGGGATTTACCGCCCCACTCACCTTGGAATGGGGCGGTAAAGTTGGTGTACTTACCGCCTGGGTCGTAATGACCCACCCTGTGTCTGGCATGCAAGGCCAACACTGCACAACCCATGCGACACAGAGGCGTAATGATTGGATGGTGGTTTCCTAGGAAGTAGGTCAATGAGGCTATGATCATGATATTGCCATTTCAAGCAATAATTGCCTTTGACATTGACACCACACAGCACATGTCCATTGGACCTTTTAGACTCACAAGGACATGGGAAGGCTTTTGATACGTGATTGCCTCTTTTTCTACGGGGTGCAGAAAGATGTTGAGAAGTGCCAGTTTACGGGAAAGCATAATATAGCTTTATAGACTGAGGGAGCGGTCATTATCGCGGGATAATGACTCGCCACCAAGTTATGGCCTGAAGTTGGGGAAGGGATATTATCTAAAGTGATCATGACCCCTTCAGAACTCTATAAGGCTATTAGCAGATAGTGATAGTAACAACACATGTTTTAGAGTTGTGGTGGTGAAGTAAAGACATTTTATTTTAATAGTGAGTACAGAAAATAGTCACACTGAGTAAGTAAGTTAAATGTGGTTTATGTTTTAGTATTAAAAAAACTGGTTTTCTTCATAAATTAAGCATTTTAATTTTAAACTGGCGTAAACTCGAGCTGGTTCACCATGACCATGAATTCGGTGTCACATAAAACTTTCTTATGTTTTACTTTGTCTTTGGTGAGATAAATTGGATTTTGCAGTAAAAAAAAGAAAAACAAATCCTAGAGAGGACCGGTCTTGACTGTTAATTGCATTGTTGTTTCTGTGTCTACTTTTGAAGTCAGATGTTCAGAACGCAGTCAATATTAGTAGTTATTGACTGCGCTCTAAACATTCTGATTGGCTGAGCGGAGGTCAATAACAACATCCATGTGCTAATATGTGATATTTCGGATACAGACTTTTTGACTAATATGTCCAAAATGTCAAGATGCATAACACAAAGCGATTTGATGGGCTATCGTCCATGTCATTTATGTCACTCATGCTTTTACCCGGCCTTGGCCCTTCATGCCTTCTGCCTTTCTTGACTTCTATATCCTCCTTGCCTTTCACCCCCATGTATGCCTATTATCACACCCACACCTTCTATCCCTCTCCCACGTTACCCCTTCTTTATGCCTGTTCTGTCTTCCATGCTCAATAATGCCATCAATGCTTGCAAAACGCTTTCCATGCAGGTTATGCCTTCAAAGCCTCTACAAGCATTCCTACATGTTTATGCCCTCCGTGCCTCTTACACCCTGTATGCCTTTTATAACCTCTATGATTCTTATGCATTTCATCCTTACACACATTTTATTGGTTTCCGTTCCTTTTAAGGCTGCCATACCTTTCCTTCCTTATGCCTGGTATGCATTCCACACCTCCTAGGCCTATACACTTTTGATGCCTCATATGTTTCTGTCTTTGTTCCAAGTCGTTTATGCATTATGCATGTCATGCCTTTTGAAGTCTTCCATGTATTAGTATCCTCTCTGTGCCTTATGCTTTGCACTAATTTCTAAGGCGGCCATGCCACTTTAAACCACCCCTTACATGTCTTGATGCTGCTTTCGCTGGGATACACACCTTTGTGTGTTAGCGGGCCCTTATGCCTTCTGGACATGTATGCGTTTCATGCTTTAATGATGCCTTGGATACCTTTGGCCCTTATGCGCTTTCTATGCCTGTTAAATGATCTAAGTCTCGTAAATCTTCCACGCCTTTATGCTCCCGTGCCCTTTAGGAGTCCCATGCCTTCGATGCGTTCACTCGTTCTATTCCCTTCTGTCCTCCAGGACCCCTACGACTCCCGTGACTTCTAGCAGAGCCATGCGTCCTGTGCCCTGTTTGCCTCACATGTCATTCCTCCCTCCGTGCCATACAAGCCTCCGCCCCCTTTATGCCTGATAGCCTGGAGTGGCTGGTATTTTATGTGCTGCTGAGTGCCACGCCTCTCATGTTTGGGAACTGACAAGTCCCCCAAGACTTGACCTCCATTTGCAGTATGGGGCAAGTCTCTTTTGCTAGCTCCGTTGATATTGAGATTTTATTTCTATCGCGCTCGTACACAAAGTGTTTCAGAGCGCGAAAGGGAGTTGCAGTGCAAAGTGTTAGCCTTTGCAAAGAATCTCAACAGATTTAGATTCTTTGCAAATGTGAAGACGAGTGCTTCCTATCTCCATGCAAAGTGCTGTGCATTGGCCAGGGAGGGGCCCATTGCTAAATTGCCCCACCCGGATTCATACTCAGCACTGTATAAGGCATCAAGGAGACTCAAGTAAGTGTCAATGATCGAAGCCCACACCCTCCATTTTATTCAATATAGAACCCAAGGAGATGCAATAAGGGTCTTCACCCCTCCCTGACAGTCTCAGACTAGAGTCGGGGCCGAAACTCTGATTCCACCAAAGTACATATGTGTTGTGGGGCCCAGTACAGAACACCGGGTGGGCCCCTGTGAGTGCCGGGAGCACCCAACTTGGACCATCCGTGCTGACTCACTCAGCAGACAAAGGAGTGGGGATCACCCCACTCGCTCTGGAGCACCGGAGCAACCCACGTAGCTGGGGGCACACCAGCACATGGCAGCCCAGGCTCTGGTGGCACCCAGGCCGGGGTTGCACCATTCAGCTATGATGACATGGCTAGGCAGCAGAGAGGGCGGCGTTGCCCAGCAGGGGCGCCGACCTCGTGGAGGGCCCTGTCCCTGGGCCTACTCCACATGGTGCTGCACCGGCAGGATGCACCCAAAGAACAACACCTGAGTCAGGATCACATAGACTGGTGTCTCGTCTCTTTTATTAACATGGTCACATGATTACCCCATGTGACCATGACACCAATACTAGAAGATGCCATGTCCCCCAGAAGGGGTGACATGCAACACTCCTCCAACAACAAAACAAACCCCCCGCCAAAACCACAGCACAACTACACACCAATACTAATACCACCACTCTACTACTTTCACACTGTGAAAGCAAAAAGAAGATATCGAGGCTGAGTACCCCAAAAAGAAATACACCAAACGTGGGTTCAAAAGATACACAGATCTTTATTCTACAACTGAACAGTTTCAAAGGACAAAGCAACAGGTAGCTATCAGGCCCTCAGTGCAACACAGCGAAAACCAGCCCTGTTCGGTGTGCTCAGTGAGTGGGGCTGTACATCAGAATAGTCGCACCTTTTATACACTCCAAAACATGATGTCCAACCCACTTGTAGGTTAATAAATCTCGGATCTAGGGTTCGTGCCGAGTTTGTTCCTAATTTATGCATCCATACTTTTAGGGGTTATCCTTAATACATTCGCCAACAAGTTACAATAGCAACAGTGTGTCTTAGGATTTCACGTTGAGCCTTTGCACATATCTTTATACAATATAGTAAAACAAGTGTTCACATAAGATGCTCAAACAGTATTGTACACGATATATGTTCATGGATTAGCTTCGTTGGCACAGGTAATCCTCTATACACAGGTCAACGAAGGACAAGGTCTCAGTACATGACCCTAACATTTGGCCTGCGGGCAGTTTACACATTAACTTGTACACAGAGGTCAAGACGGCCATGTTACATTCGAAACGACATTGTCCACCATTTTAGAACACAGGGTGACTTTAGGGTGAGAATCTAAGATGGCGGATGAACCTAAAATGGCAGCTTACACAGATCTAAGGTCAGGACCTTGCAACGCGGATTTCCTCGCAGAGCGACTTGGCCTAGGCCAATATATATACATACGATCAAGAGGGTATAATATGATTTCCCATTCAAAAACACCCTTTATTAACCTGGGTGAGTGGTTCCACTGTCCCCAAAGGGCACAAATAAGAGTACTGACACCACATAAAGCATTCCATATCTACGGATGTGCACCTCATCACATTGCCCACCGACTAGGCCATTTTAAGCAAGTCCATATCCGCAGGCTCCCAGCCATCATGGGGTTGTCGGCGATGATGTCCATCTTACGCACTCGTGGAATTGCAGGAAACCAGTTTGTGTCCTCACCAATTCTCACTTCGGACAGTCACAGCACATTCACAAAGGCCGGTAAAGCCGCACCTGGAGAGGCCCAGGGGCCACATCGGCCAAGTCCACAGTCTAGGGGCCGCCTGTGATGGAGTACTGACACCATGGCGGTAGGCCACTTATTACACTTCCTCTCCCTCATGGGGGCAGGCGGAAGAGATGCTGGAGGCCTTACTGTTCTCCTTACCTTCACCCCCCCTTGATAATGCGGGTTGGGTACCTGCAGTATTACTGTGAGGTGGGTGGCCGTCGTGCCTCTTTTCATTGTAACATGGGGGGTGCATCCCCCCATTTGCCCCGTGTTTTTTTTTTTTTTCTACTGCGGGCCCAGTTGGAGTTGGGCCCGCCTCCCATGGGGGACTGGCTCTGCTGTTTGGCCACCCCTGTACTTCTTCAGTGGTGCGGCCGATGCCGCTTGTCAACGGGACCGTCTCAGCTGTGTGGCAGTCCCACTTCATTTTTTTTTCCCTAATCCTTGGCGGCCCAGGTCTCTGGAGGGCCAGGGAGCCGTATCTTATTTATTTATGCGCTCTGCTTCGGAACATTTCCTCATTCTTCTTCCCACCGTGTGGCAGGGATGCTGCCACACCTTTATTATTATTTTTTTTTCCATTGCGGCAAACATCGCCGCCCTTCAACTCCGCAGCTTGCGGGTGGGGGAGGGGCCGCTCACCTTTCTTCCCCATCGCGGGCGACGACCCGCGTTCTTCTTGTTCCAGCTGGGGCCATGGGGCATCTCCCTCCTCTCGGTGGGGGAAGGGGCAGCGCCTCTTCATTGCGGCGCGGGCCGCCAGCATTTTCCTTTTCCTCTGTGGTGGACGCCGCCTCCACGTGTTGCGGCTGAGGCCACAGGGCAGGGCGCACACATGCCACTCCATGTTTTGTGGCTGGCATCGCTTCACCAGTTGTTGGCTGACACCGCCCGGGGGCATCTCCCTGTGGCGCGGGCCGTGGACCTTTCCTTGTCTCGGGGGCAGCAGCTCATGCGGCCAACACCGCCTTCATGGTGCGGCCGACGCCGCAGATCAATCTTCCTTCACACTGGCGGAGGGGCAGCAGCTCCTCCTCCCGCGGTTGCATCTCTTCTTCCCCCATGATGGTGGGGTGGGGGCACCTCAGGGCGGGCAACCGAACCCTCCCCCGTGCGGCGGATGCCGCTTCCTTCAACGTTGCAGCCGAGGCCGCAAGGAAGTCTTCCTTCACACGGCAGACGGCCACTCAGCATGTCCTTGCTACAGGAGCCGTGGGCAGCACTCCTCCTCATCGGGGTGGGAGCGCAGATCCACCTTCCCCTTCACACGGCTGACGACACTCACTTCCTCGCTCTTGCGGGTGGGGGAGGGGCAGCCCCTCACCATACTACGGGGCACGCAGGGCCCTTTCTCCTACGTTGCCATTGTTGTGGGGCCCAGTCCAGATCACCGGGTGGGCCCCTGTGAGTGCCGGAAGCACCCGACGCGGACCACCCGTGCTGTGCTCACGCAGAAGACAAAGGAGTGGGGATCACCCCACTCGCTCTGGAGCACCGGAGCAACCCACGTGGCTGGGGGCACCCAGCACATGGCAGCCCTGGCTCTGGGGGCACCCAGGCCGGGGTTGCACCATTCAGCCATGATCACATGGCTAGGCAACAGAGAGGGTGGCGTTGCCCAGCAGGGGCGCCGACCTCGTGGAGGGCCTCGTCCCTGGGCCTACTCCACACGGTGCTGCACCAGCAGGGTGCAACCAAAGAATGACACCGGAGTGAGGATCACATAGACTGATGAGCCGGAAGTGGCTCGTCTCTTTTATGAACATGGTTATCCCATGTGACCATGACACCAATACTAGAAGATACCATGTCCCCCAGAAGGGGTGACATGCAACAATATGTAGGGAGGAGTGAAGGGAGCTCTGTAGCTCACCCCTCACCGCTTCAGGATGTTGATTGGCACTGCTGAGGTGAAGATAGAGGATAGAGGGATGGGGAGAGATGATGCAAGGAGCAAAAAGTAACTTAAGTATTAAACAAGTGTTTATGTACTGTATGTCCGTGTGTGTGTCAGTATTTGTGTTAGTGTGTGAATGAGTGTGAAACAGTTTGAGTGATTGAGTGTCTATGTGTTTGGTGAGTGTGTGTGTGTGTGTCTCCTTCTCTCTCTCCCTCTCTCTCTGTAGGTCTCTATGTTTGCGGTTCTATGCTGTGAGGCTCTTTTCCACGCGCTTTTCTCTCCACTCGTCAAACACTGTTTCCAGGATGGATCCGTGTGTGCATTTAGTCCAGGGCCAGGCGGTCTTCTTTCCCAGCACTCTGGGGCCCTTCCTCTTTCCAATCCGCTGCCTCCCCTCTCCCTCTGACTGTGCCTTTCTCCTTTCCTTGCATGGGAGCTCCATGCATGCACTGAACACCCGGGCGCCCCCCCAGCACCCTGTATGGTACCTCTACTTTACCCTCTTCATCTTTCCTGCATGACCTATTCCTTTCCACAATTTGAGCCGCAACTTGGCTTTCACTTTTCTCAGTTCAGGTGCTGTCATAGCCATATGGCACTCAAAGTGTGGCCAACATTGAAAGTCGACTCCCACCACAGATGACTTAATTGGAGGCAGGAAGGGCACATAAACCGCTCATGTCATGATTTTGTATCTTGTGCTGCTGAGGCTCTATGTGTGCTATTTGACTGTTGTTGACAATTGGTCTGAGTTGATCAATGAATCCTGTATGCCATTCTCTTTTTTACAATAGTATATACAGTTTGTACATTCACTAGGGGATACATTTGTAGCACATTCAACTTTTTTTGAGGATTGTCTCGGGAGGATAGCTCAGGGGCAACATGTTTGCCTTGGAAGCAAGACGACCTGAGCAACACAGGTTAGATCCCCAGGTCGGGGTTAGAATCCTCTGGGTATTAAGCGCATACAATTACAATATATCGATCACTTGCAATAACCAAAGTTGAAATGAATACTGATAAACTTGAGTGCCTCAATGGTTTCAAGGCTCAATGTGTTTACCACTTGTTAGGAAGATCTGTGTCCATAAGCCAGATTTTCCAAATCCCAATAAGGTAAATTTAGTCTTTCATCTCTCTGAGGTTGATAAACTTGAGTCTATAAACTTTGCTGATAGCACTTAACTTTGCTACAAAATACCATAACTGCACTAAGAAATGTTAGTTGTAAATGGTAACATAACATTGGCATGGTGGAGTTCTACAGCATGATCCAGAGAAACAAGTTTTTGTGAAAACCGGATAGCCTCCCCCAATGAAAAGCATGATGGTTAGTTGGAATAGGCAAGCAGATGGCCACATTTAAGACAATGGAGCCAAAGTGTCAATGTTCATGTTCTGGCATTGCCAACGGATGATACTGTGATCCTGGTCAGATCTTCTTTTCTCACTAGTATGCAGTCTTCAGTGAAACGGTTTCCCTTCTCACATTCAGTAGTTTTTTTGTTGTTGTTGCCCAATGCCCACTCTATCTGTTTATATAAAAGCGGAAGGGGTCTTAGGCAGGAAAGAGCCAACCAAATGTTACTGTCCTCTGATGTTCATTTGTGCTTCTTTGACAGAAAAAAATGTTTTTCTTCTTTCCACAATTTCAAATGTTCTCCTTCACATCATGAATAACGATCTGCACGTCTGTCAAACAATAACTATAAACAGATGTTCTTTTAAATTTAACAGGGTGTATTTAACTCTTTAAAATATCCCTGGAGAGCACTGCTGCGATCATAAACCCTCACATTAATTAGTAGTCTGATACTTGTAGACAAGCGATTGTGAAGATAAAAAAGCTACAATCATTCTCCTTTTTCTGTACATATGTTATAAAGTAAATAGGGTCATGATGGTGTATCATGTGATCTGTGTACTCCCTCAATTAAAGCTAGAAAACAGAGTATTGTTTTAGTTAAAGTCAAATATTCACAAATAATTGCACCTTGATGCATGATGACAACTGGAAAGCAATATGGTCATGTACATAATGTACAGAATTCAAATTCAAATTGAAATAAAATTCAAATTTTACTACTCTGATCCTGGGCAGCACTTTTAATCTCATGGTGCCCGACGCGACAACATTGTCATTCTTTTTTATTTGATAACTATCAGCCCCTAAAATTAATTTAGTTCTCATGGTAACAGACACATGACCTGTTCTGTCTGATGGTTCCCAGTTACAGTGAGTTAAAACGTGGCTCTAGAGCCACCTGAGTGGGAACCATCTAAGAGAACAGGTTACTTGGCTGTGTCCGTTCTCATTAGATGGGATCCCATAATTTTGGTACGTTTAGCATGCTTGGAGTCAGAATGCCACTCCAGATGTGGACCCCTTTCTTACAATACCCAGAGAGACACAGCTTCAACTCACTTGTGTTACCGAACATGGCACAAACACGTGTCTGCGGCTGCTGTTGGAACTCTTGTTCAGAGGAGAATTGCATAGCATTTGGGTGCTGGACTGCCCTGGTGGGCAGGATGAGATTGATATGCAAATAGACATTTCTCCTCTTTGAAATGTACAAAGAGTGAATGCATGGTTGTAGGCCCTTCTGAGCGGAACCAATCAAGGGAATAGATTGTTAGGCCGTGTTCATTCTCATTAGAGGGCCTCCCATAATGTTGTTAAGCTTAGTATGCTTGGAATTAGAAGGCGACTCCAGACGTGGACCTTTTGCTCACAGTACCCAGAGAAACACAGTTTCACCTCACTGGTGCTACCCAACAGCAGCTCCTGAGGATTTACCACCAACTCACACATAGCTCCATGTGGCCAGCATTGGGGTAGGAGAACCCCTTCACCACACAAGCACGGCCAGTGGCATAACCATCACTGATGTTGCTTCATGCAGCCTATCCTACACCGTTTAATCACTTCCTAACTTTGAGAGCCGTGATTGGTCACTCACCGTTTCTATTGTAAGACCCAATGTGAGCCAGCTGGCGAAGCAAGCCCACATCAAAGGCCCCCAGCTAAGGCTCATGACATCTGTACGGGACATTCCACCAGCAGCTCCTGAGGATTTACCACCAGCTCACACTGAGCTCCATGTGGCCGGCATTGGGGTAAGAGAACCCCTTCACCGCAGAAGCATGGCCGATGCATAACCACCACTGATGCTTCTTCCTGCACCCTATCTTACACCCTGCAATCACTTCCTAACTATGAGTGCCATGATTGGCCACTCACCACTTCTATTGTAAGACCCGAGGTGAGCCGGCAGGAAAAGCCAGCCCTCATCAAAGGCCCATGGTGCATTTGTCTACTCAAGAAATTGTCACTCGACCCTACCCTCCTGATTACCACTGTCTCCTTCCTCCACAAAATCCTAGATCGGATGGTCTATGCCCAGATCCAACCCTTTCTGGAAAACAACCACTTTCTAGGAGAAAGACAATTGGGCTTTAGGCCCAAAACAGCCCAGAAACTGCCCTGTGAGACCTCAAAATCCAGCTAGACAGTATCCGTAATTCAGGCAATCTTCCTAGACCTCTTTGCAGCTTTCGATCTGGTGGCCCATGGCACTCTCTGCCATCCACTCATCTCCAACTTCCATTTCTCCATAGAGGCTGTCACCTCGACTCTGCAGCAGATCCCACTGCTGTCCCCCTGGAGTTCCTCAAGGTTCCTGCCTATCCCTGTTTCTTTACAATACGGATACTTAGCCCCTCGTCGACCTCCATGACTCCCTAAAAATTTCATACACCAACTTTGCGGACAGTACCGATATCCTCGTTGCCATTTTAGGAAATTGCCAAGCAGATACCACTGCCCTAATTAGGGTCTACAGCATCATCTTAAACCTGATGGCCACCCATAGTCTATGACTCAATGACGACAAAACAGAGTTACTCATTGTGGGCTCCCCCTTCTTGCTCCAAAACCTTGCCTCTGCCTTCTCCATTGATGGAACGAATATTCCAGTTGTGAAACACGTAAAATATCAACGCACTAGCCTTTCCACAGCCTATACCTCCAAGCTCATCTCCTTGAGTAGACAATACTTCACCCCGCACAACTGTCTGACGCTCACGTGGGCTATTATCAACAGCAAGCTGGACTTCTGTAACGCACTTCCCATGGGCACATCTGCTAAAAACCTTGCCAAACTATAACTTCTACAAAACAAAGCCTTTCATGCAGCTCATGTATCATATATCAGCATTCAGACAAGGCATACATTGGCTCCCATCCAATGCTCGTATTGAATTCAAAATCCTGACTATTGCACACTGCTACCTGTACAAAAATCCTTTGCTCTATCACCATGACAACATTGCCACAAAACCCCAGGTGCTTACATTACGATCTTCCACCAAGCTGAAACTGAGTAACGCGAGATTTAAAAACAAATGAGCTGGGGGCATCAGCTTTCGTGTCACAGAGCCGGTGCTTTGGAACGCTCTATCGCCTAATATCAGAAATGAACACTCCTGCCCGATCTTCAGAAAACAAGTGAAAACGTGACTCTTTAACAAATATGACTAATGCCACCTTTGTCTCCATTACTACCTTACACCGCTTATATCTCTGATCAAACGCTGTGAAACCGCCGGGCATGGGTGTTACACAAATGTTATAAATAAATAAAAATAAACATGGCAGAAACATGTGTCTGGGGCTGCTGCTGGTACTCTTGTTCAGAGGAGAATTGCCTAGTATTTCAGTACTGGGCTGCCCTTTTGGGCAGGATGAAATTGGTATGCAGATCGATATTTCTCCTCTTTGAAATGTACAGTGAGAGAAAACGTGGCTCTAGACCCCCCAGAGGGGAAACCAGCTGTGGGAACAGGGTATTTGGCATTGTTCGTTCCCAGTAGAGGGGTTCCCCCAATTAAGCTAATGACAATGTGGTGGTGCTGCTGAGGCAACAGACGCTGGTTTGAGCCAGCCATTGGTGTTGCACGATGCTGTTCTTATTCCATCATGCTTCGATGTTTGCACTGGTATTGCGCTGGCATGGGTATTTAATGCATCCCCAAGTATTTTGTGTGCCCTGCTTGGCATCATCTGAAGTAGGTTTCTGGGCTGTGGGTCTATTTGACCTAAAACATTTGACCTAATCACATTTGATCGAATTTATGTGACCTTTTTTTCGGTCTAAAATGTGGGGGGAGAGCCCACACATCCCCCCCCCCACTTCCCCTCAACCTAATCTATACCCTTATCCACCCCCATATATATATTTAATTCAATTTGACCAAATAAAGGTCAACATAAATTCGATTAAATGTTTTAGGTCAAATGCTTTTAGGTAAAATATGTTAGTACCGTTTCTAGCAAGGTGCTCCATACACTGGCTCGTAACACAAATAACCATGGTTTCCATTGCACGCAAGGGGGGTTACAGGTGCATGGGATGGGCACCGGCGCATGGTCTCCGAGGCCCAAATCGCTCGCATGTGAAACACACCCACACTCAGACAGTCGCAGAGTCTTGGAGCTGAAGCCACAAAACAGAACATGTGATATGCCCTTCGGTCCTTGCGGGCAAACTACACACATGGTCATCAATCCATTGTGCCGTTATGTACCCTATTTAATCAGCCGAGCTGACTGCAATGAAATGGAATTCATTAGGTTGCATTATTCGATACTGTTCTCGCCACTCACACCATGAGGGATGGCTACGTACAGCTGTGATTGTTATCGCAATTGTGAGTATTTTTTGATTGGTGTGCACGTTAGTAGGAACCATTCTCAGAACGCTATAGTGTTACACCGCCCATTCATAACAGTTTGTAAATAAGCACATGTACCGCGAGATAAACGACAACTTTGAGAGCAAAACAATTACCTAATTTAACAGGCAGTCACATACAATGTAATTGAATTGCCACCAGCTCATGTGAAAGATGCTGTGCACTGGCTATAAATGTAACATATGGGAGACATCGAGGGTAGGAATATTCCCTAGTAAACAAAGCAATAAAAAATGTGTGCTTATTTAAAATTCTGTGTGGGGATGCACCTATTCACTGTTGCTAAAAGTAACGCTAGGCCTTCCTGAATTACTGAAATGGTGCGACGAGGAAGAGCAGGACTAAGAGTAATGAAGATTATCGCTAAGTAATCAGAGCATTACCTCCACGTCCACTCTTCCTCATCCCAGTACTTACCTCATGAGGCACACCATAGCAGAAATGAGGAAACGGTCCCAAGGAGACACAGAGCCAAAAAAAGTGCAGAAAAACACACACCTTTAGTAACTCTAAATTCACATCCCCACTGACAAAACCCCAACACCGAAGGGACCATCACCCGAGTGGGAGTTATTCTAGCGATAGTGGTTGATGAAAGTGCTTTGATCTGCCCAGGAGGCAGCCCTACAAATCTCCTGTAGAGGAAGTCCCAAATAAAGCCTGCACTCCAGTTGCCCATTTTGAGGTACCAGGAACGTTCACACCAAAATATGTGACCTATGATGAGAAAATAAACCAGCAGAGAGTCGCAATAGGACTCTGCCCAGTACCTACTAGAAGAGCAATGCCTATTGAAGTACCACTACCCAAACAACCATGGACAATAAGGTATCCATTAAGAAAACCCTACCAGCAAATGAGATGAAACAAAGAGTGCCTAAGTACTGTCCCGGAAGAAACCAAAAAGGTCTTAATGGAAGACGAATGGTGACGTCACGGGGACTCCGACAGACTCACAGATAGAAGGAATGATGACCCAAGAATGACACAAAGAGACGAAGCGCCGTGAATAAAGATATTGTGAACCTAAAGTGGAAGAACGATGTTGAAATGCCAAGAAATTCAAACTGTAAGCAAGATGAAGATAATCAACCAGTTTACACCTGTAAATATGCTTGGAACCACAAGACAGCTAAGAAAACAGTGCATCTTGCTATGCTAAGTAGAAGATTAGTGCGGCAAGCGCCATTATACATAAATCTACCTCAAAAGAAGTACTTTAGTATAAGTATATTCCACTTTGCACAAAAGCAGAACCAACCCAGGTTACTAAAGGTAAACGCAAGAAGATTCATATTCTAGCAACACGAGGAGAGATGGCTGAATCGAAACTTGGCAGATGCAACTCGTGCCAGGAGAGCCAAGGTCATAACAATTTAAGGGACGAACAGTAGCTACATATAATTGAAACTTTAAAACAGAATATCCTGTCTCTGAAAGATCAAGATAAGGAGACGTAGGCAGATGGCAAGCTAAATAAGAATCAAATACACACATTGAGAGAAACTAGACAAATTCACAGTGTGGGAAGCACGTGACCAGCCGAGCAAGAAGAAGCACGGGTTCACACCTACCCTTGGCATCCGCCCAGACAGAGATATCAGAACTTTTCCAGACAAAAGATGCAGTTTTGAGGCCAACCACAGTGAATTAATTTTGGGACACAGTTGTTGAAGCGATGATTGATTGTAACCTTAATTGGAGAAAGGCTGGGTAACTAAGGGGCACCCCGCACCTGGCCGACCGTTCTGCATGCTACTAAGCGAAGTGGAAGAAGATGCATGGGGTTGATGCCTATAGTTAGTAGAACCAATGAGACATTGTATTTTTAGTGACGTTTTCAGTAGTCATTTTTGAAGGTAGGGCTTAGATGCCCACCTGAAAGTGTTTACCCAATCCCCTCACTCTGTTACCATATACAGATATAGTACCTATATTAAAGTTAACTTTTCCTAACCAATAGAATTGCATGTTAACTTTTGAGTGTTACACGTCAATTGTGATGAGTTTTGAGTATAAATGTTACAACTTGTAAGAAGTTCATTGGAATTGAGGCGAGAAGGACGATCGCATCACTGCGGATTTCCATGACTCCCCGTTTTTTGTACTTGTCATTAAACGGACTCCCTTTGCCAAACCATTGAGTTGTCCTTATCGATTGGTGTTGGAGTAATAAATCTGCACTCCCATCCATCTAAAGGGTGCAGCTATCTCGTCTAAAAGTACTTCGGAGCAAACCTCGGCTCTAGGATTTTCTGAACTCAAAAAAGCCATTTGCACAGCACCAGTTCTAGGGATTCCCAATTATGCAGAGGAATTTTACCTGTTTTCACACACGAATGGCAGCGTTATGATGGCAGTACTCATGCTTAGAACCACATTGGGGTACAAGCCCTGGCTTATAGCGGTGGAAATTTTGACCCAGTAATGATAGGTCATTTCCCGTGTAAACAAAGTTTAGCTGCCACAGTTTTCGCCATAGAGAAGCCTACAACCATTGTTCCATGACATTGTATGTTGAGCACTCGCTATTTGCCATTCTAGAGAAACCAAAAGGCACATTGACATCTCAGAGAGCTTCTGCTTATGCAGTGATCATATCAAATTCTTTGATTAAAGTAGTCCGATGTAAAATAGTTATCCCAGCTACATTTATAGCAGAGCCAGTCACTGAAGGAGAGCCAATACATGACTGTGCCTAACTATGAAGAATTCTATGATGAAATTCCTAGGGTGAAAGAGAATGCCTTGGCAGAAGGAGAGTTTGTATTTATTGACGGTTCTTCGAGGATCGATCAAAGTGACGGACAAAGATATACAGGCCTTGCTGTGATGAAGCACATAGCAAACAGAGAATTCCGAGTGCTTATTAGTGCGTGAATACCATCTCACTATTCAGCAGAGGCTGTAGAATTATTGGCGTTGACACTAACCATTGAGAATCATGCAGACCAGGAAGTAGTGGTGTACAGTGACTGCGCCTATGTGATGTCAACAGTGCACGCAGGCCTAGCGCGCTGGAAAAGGAGGGGCAACCTCCGAGCAGACGGCACGCCAGTGCAGCACGCAGCCTTATTGAACAGGCTGATCAAGGCACTACAGCTCCCAGGGGGCATAGTGGTCATAAAATGCGACGCCCACACGAAGGGGACAGATTTTATTGCACGCGGAAACCAAGCAGCAGACACAGAAGCCAAGCGTATGGCATCCAAAAGTGAGACAATCATGGAAGTGGAAGTCAACCATACCACTGAGAGAATGATGGTTGCACAGATTGCACCTGAAAGTTACAGTAATTTGGGGCAAACACAGCTAATGGAACTCCAAGGGGAGGCACCACCGGGAGAAAAGAACCTTTGGAAATGTCAAGGGTGTTCTTTATACCCCTCTGACAGCTTGTGTCGTCAAGACAGCACTGGTAAAACAGTAATGCCTGTAGCCCTATTAAAAATAGCGCTGGAGCAGTTACATTATCCGGCGCACATGACAAAAGAAAATTTTGCAGCAACACTCGCAGAAGACTGGTTCATACCGAATTTAGCCGAGCACGTTGCATTTTGTATGATAAATTGTATAATATGCCAACAATTCACAGCTGGGCACACATTAAAAGTAATGAGAGGAGTCATCCCAAGGCCAAATGGGACTTTTCAGCACTTGCATGTCAATTACATCGACTGGATTCCAGTATGTAACGGGTACAGATACTTAATTATTGTGGTATATCCATTCTCTAGATGGATTGAGGCAGGTCCCTGTGCACACCCAAACTCTAAATGTGTGGCCACATTTCTAGTAGGAGAGGTGTTCCCCAGGTGGGGGGTGTGTGAAGTAATGAGATCAGACAATGGAGCTCACTTTGTAAATGAGACATTCCAACAGATTAGCTTGCTGCTTGGTATAAAGCACACGTTCTTGTCGGCGTTTCATCTGCAAGGTAATGGTATCTGTGAGAAGCTCAACGGCTTCTTAAAGGAAAGGATAGCCAAGTTGAAGCTGACTCTAAGCAAGGGATGGTGGCACTGCCTTCCTTTGGCACTGTATGCACTTAGGAACCAACCCGGTTCTGACCATCATCTTACGCCACACGAGATATCCACAGGAAGAGGAATGAGAACTCCCTTGACACCCCGAGATAGAGCTAGATGTGATGCCCAATCAACAGGAGAAATGTTAGGGTCTGAAATGCCAAACTAACTGAACTGGATGATATCTTGCCTGACTGTAATTTCAGACCAGCTGCAGTGATGACGAAAGGGGTGCAGGGCAGCACGGAATGAAGAAGGAGATACTACTAGACACGCAGCTCAAGGACTTTGTATGCATCCATCTTCCCTGGAGACACCACCCTTGTAAGAAACCATACAAGAAAAAAGTGGGACGAGCCAAGATTTAACAGCCCCTTCACAGTGGAGGACTGCACTCCATCCACAGTGAAGCTATAAGGCAGGAGAGCTTGGATTTTTCTGGGCAATATCAAACCCTACATCAGAGAAGGCCCCCTGCCTGCACCGCAATGAGAGGAATCGACGAGCGACAGGGAAGAACCACAGCACGTGCTGACGAGATCCATGACGACGAAGAAGGACTCATGACCAGCCAAACAAAGACAAAGAACTTTTTGCAAATTGTGGCTTAAATTTGGCACTTCCTCTAAGCAAAAAAGGGGATAAGGACATAAAAACAGACACTCTGTGCATCCTAGTTGCAGGGTGAAGAAGAAATATTGCACATATAAGCCACAGCATAGTCTGTTGACTTTGAATTTTGGACTGAGGCACACTTAAGCCTTGATGAGAAAAGAATATGCCAAATTTTGACCGAGGACACCTACATTGGAAACAAATATAGTATCCTGACTCATTCCACACTGAGACCCTATTCGGAATCACTTATTGGGTCCTGAAGTAGTGACATCACAAAGGACGTGATAACTTATTTTAATCTAGTGCTAAGATCATACCCTTCCTTGGTGGGAAGGCTCACCAGTGTCACTGACTTTCTTCAAGATCCTGAAAACGAAAAGACAATAAAGAGATTGCTTGCTGTTATTGCCGAACAATTTCTTTTACTTCCTGAGTACAGTGAGAAAGAACCAAATGTCTCAAACACAGACAGAAATATATGAGCTTATCAACACATTGTTCTTTCGTATAATCGAAGACTGACCAATTCTTGTCGGAAAGGACAACAGACACAATCATGTTTCTTCGCGATCCAGCAAATACAAAGCATCTAAGCCAACTCCTAAATAAAATTGTGATCTTAGTTGCACTCCACGCAAACGGACAATGTAGACATTGTTTACATTGAAGAGAAAGCACACAACCCTGAAAGACTCAGCAAGTTAAGGACGGATGTCCCTGTCACTAGAAGACAGCAGGTTAGCTCACAATGTCCTCTTTCGTCTAGTCACTGACTTTCCAGAGCTAGTGGGGAGACCGATTGATGTTGACGTCCTCACATTCATCAGAGATCCAGCTAATGTTGCACAGATGGGAATGCTCTTGCATGAAATCGTACTACAAATAGAACTCTTGAACCATCAACTGAACTATCTGAGGAGATTCTAAAAGCCTTCCGCAGAGGGACAGATCAAGGAAGCAGTGTCAAGAACTTCACTTATTGCATTTGTTGTTATTTTGTCCTTACTTTCCATATTGACTAGCATACAATATGTCCTCAGGACTGGAGCAAATCCGAGGAGTGGACTGGGAGCATACTTACTTTGAGCATGCACAGTAGCAGTGGAGTAACTTTACTGAAAATGTTGGGGGGGACATGACAACTGAATGAAAGGGGTGGGGTGAAGGGAGGGCAGATGGTGGCTCTGAGGGATGATTTTGTCCAAATTGTTTAAAAGAAATTTGGACGAATGGCAGATTTGACCGAATTTGGTCACTGCCATTAGTTCGTAGCTGAAGATACCGACCATGAAGAGCAGTGGCTGAAGGGGTGGCCCCCTCAGCCTATGTTCAGTATTTTTGGCTTTGGCGGTTGCAGGGCTCTCCCCTGCTTCCTCAGCATTGGTGGCAGGGGACCCAACAAAAAAATATAAGAAAAGGGACGCTGCCGCATCACATCCAACCCGCATTAAAGGGATGGATGTGACGCTGCAGGTTACAGGAGGGGGCAGCGCATGGAGAAAAGGTAAGTGAGGGGGGTTTATGGGTGTACTGGTGGTTTGAGGGGAGATGGGTTTGGTTTTTTGTACCGAGGTAAAAACGTATTTGCAGCGAAAATGACTACACTCAATTTCCAGTCACACATTCTGATTCAGATGATTTTGTTTGCTTAATAGTTTTTTGGAGGATCAATATTTGATTTTCATTTTCTATTGCCTTTTATACAGTGTCCAGTCAAAGGATCGATTACAAAAGGCTTGAATGCAAAAGGTGAGTCAATAGGGTCGAAAACCAAAGTTTCACATTTGTTTTAATTTATATTTTTATTTTTGGGTTTCCGTGTAGGTAAAAAGAGTGTTTTTTACCACAAAAACAGGGGTTGGAGCCCAAAAAAAAAAAATATAAAAAAAACATTCAAACCTTTTGTTTTCGAGACTATTGACTCGAACCTTTTGTCATTCGACCCTTTGCAGTCGATCCTTTGACCTATAACTCTTTTATACCATATGAAGACTACCTTCCAAATTAAACATTCTTTTAGTCTTTATTCAGTTTCTATGGAAAGCAGAAATGTATAAAAAACCCACAGGTTTTTGCCAGTTGTCTTTATGTTTTTACCATAGACCAATGGTATCTGTAGGTTGGTGAGATTGCAAAGTATCAGAGAGATGAGTGGACCAAATAATTCGAGCAATTCTCCTAAATAATAGTACGTGGAGTGGTTTACATCATCCTCAACTCCAAAACGTACAATCATGGAAATCCAAAAACCTCTTCTTGTTTGATTCATAAGAGGATAGAGCTGCAGGCTGGTGGCAAATTTTTATGAATTCATCAATCCTTCTTTCGCCAAGTTGCAGCCCAACGATAAGCCGACCGGTTTCAGTGGTATTCAACGGTTACACCACTTTCATCAGGGCTGGTGAAGTCAGCATTAGATCATCTGCTGTCTTCGTAAGTTGTGATACAGCATAATGTAGCTTATTCTAGGAGGACCCACCTCATAGTCAGTGTTCCCCACTTGTAAATTCTGGTCCTTGATTCAAGAAGCATAACTTCAATCTTCCTGAAAAGGCTGTTCTGGGGTAAGCCAAATGTCGTACAACCTGACAGGTTGTATGCTTCTAAATGAAACTTAGAAAGCTATTCTCTATATTTTCCATGAGATTCAATTGTATCTTCTATGTGTCGTTTCCTTCCTCCTTTGATGCTGCTAACTTGGAAGATTCGATTGTCTTACCTTCAACGCCCGGATCTGCATTAATTTCCACTGTGATTTTGTATGTCGGTCAAACAACCTAAATCCCAGAGGGATAACACTAAACTACTACACCACAAGAGTCCATTGCTGATGCTCTCTTATAACTCTCAAAAGACTGGTGGCGTATCTTTAAAATTCAATTGGGCCCCCACATATCTTCAGCTAACCTGCCATCCAACCTGTGACACAACATAACATTGAAAAACTTAATTCCACTAGAACATACCAACAATGCATTATTTATCATTCATTCAGACACAAAAGTCAACACACATATGCTTGCACACACTCTCATTCACACATAAATGCACCCAGCACCTCCACTGAAATACACTGTGTGCACACAACATTTATATGTACATTTACAATAATAACACATGGAAAAGGTGGTGCAACCTCCATTGAGCAGACCAGACTTTACCACCCCCTGATACCTGAAAATGTGGGCTATGTTGACTTGTCCTAGCTGAACTATAATGCTGTTGCCGAAAGGACCAGATTCACTGGAATGTCAGCAATTTGCCTGATTTTTCCATTCATTCAAAGGCAGAAACCATTGGTTAATGCAGTACAGTGGGTGACCAAGTATAATTGGTGTAGATTTTTAAATGCCATATATCGCCAAACTTGGGTTCTGCACAGCACCTTATATGTATACGTGCTGATAGATTTTTTCTACATAAGATTCTGACTAATTCAAATTAAGGTATGTTTTCCTGTGTGCAAATGGCTCCAAGCAGTGGAGCACCGAGCGGAAGAGTCGCAAGGCGGTGGTCAAGCTGCCCTCCATAGCACTTTTAAGAGCCAGACCGGGACATTTGTCATTGGGACACCTCTCCCATTCGGCACCTCAAAGAGGGTGCCCAACAGCAAAAGTGTCCCGCTGGCAGGACAATGTGAGCTGAGCAATTCCTGCTCAACACGCTCATTGTCCTGGCAGCAGGACTCCTTACCAGTTCCGAAATGGTAGAGGTGTCTCGCTGCCAGGACAATGTCCAAAGGAGCTCCAGACAGCAGTGGGTCCTCACGTTGCTCTGTATCAACAGAGTATTACAATGTGAGCCTTTAGGCACTGACAGGAAGATGGGGGGGTACTATTAGCAGGGGCTTTCATCCCTTTAGAAATGTGAATGGGAGGGAGTGATCAGAAGTGAGAAGGGTGCATAATGTTGCATGCTTTATGAAATAATGACTATGGCTTTAAAAACCAAGGAGGATTTGTTAGGCTCACATTAATCTGCATGATGCTATTGTGACTTTACATGCAGAATGGGGAGAATGATACTAAAGCCATACTCCCATTGCTCAATATATTTCTATGACAATGTATACAGTGTATGGTAAGTTTACTATGAAAGGCTAGCTTATTATGTAATGTGGTTTGCTTCCAATGCATTGCTATAAATAATTAAAAGTCATATGTATTATATAAAAAATAAGCACATGAAATGTAAAGCAAAACCTTAATGAATATCTATATCAACTAAGCCTGGAAAGATGTGCACTGTCACTTAAATTGTCCACATCCCAGTTTCATCATTTAACCCAGTGTGTGATCCTGTGCAAATTATTTAATCACACTGTGCCTAATCTGCAGCTCTGTGAGTGGTTCTGATTCACTTCGAAGCTTATGTTAATGTATCATGCTATTATAATGGAAAAGCCTAATGACTATAGAGTTGCTCCACATATAGAAATAGTGCCATTTAGGTATTTCGCACCACAAAGTTATTTGTCACTTGGTTTATTTATGGCAACTTATTATAAAGTCACTTCCATGGTGCCTCCAAGTATCAAATACTGATGATGCGCCTTGCAATGTCCTTTTCTGTGAAGTCACTTCTGTTGGTGCAATCCATATGCTAATTATGAAGTTTGCATGTATTTTGCCTCATAGGGCTTGGACAGAGCTCCACAACAAACATACACAAACACAATTAAAAATGCCTTTTTTTTATTAAAGTACCTCTGCTCTGCTTTCAAATGCCGCCCGGGCCACGTCTCATGTTACACTGACCTAACCTCTTCGCACTCACGCGCCTCCAGACAGAAACCAGGTAGCTGAATGAGCTTCCTAGTTCCTGTCTGTGTGTCGCACGAACACGAAGCTGGAAAGTGATGCTTTGTGCCGCTGGCCCCCGGAAGTGCTGCTGCTTGCGTGACAGCACAGGTGCCAGGCCCTGCAGCACCCAGTTCAGCACCCTGGCTGCTGACTTTGAGTCAGGCCAGCCAGGGTGAGGGACTGAGCCACGCAGGACATCCCAGCCCTGAATGTGTTGCAGTGCGGCTGCCAGGCATCTCTGCATTATGTAATGAGACAGCGCAAGCCTTGCTGAGCATCCCAGCCGGGCTTGTGCTGTCCAATTATATAATTGATGATTGCAGCCCCCCTGCCCTCACTCCAAAAGGTGGGGGGACAAAAAGGCATGCCACAGAAGTTGGGGGGGACAAAACCCTCTGTCCCCACCTATAATTACGCCCATGCACAGTAAAAGGACTTACTGAGGTGTTGGTTGATTTGATTTTTTCCCATAGTTAGCAAAGGAACTATATCCTGAAATAAGGGACAATTCATCACCCGCAAGAGGGGGGACACTTGTGGAGCACCTGACACTCTTAAACATAGAACTCAGAAGACACTATTGTTTAAAGGAGTACAATAAAAATTGACATTTGTCGAATGATCGAGATGGGGATCCACAGCAGCAATCTGGTCCTCCCACAGGAGGAGAGACGCCCACGTTTCTCTGGAAGTAAATGCTGCTGCCTGACCTACAGGGGCATAATGTATTTGTGTATCATATTCATCACAATCTTGCTGTCAATAATGATCAGAACTGCATTTTTTATTGGTGCACAAAGCATTCCAATTCCAGTGCACCCACCGAATGATGCACGCATGAAACTCACAAAAGCACCCAGACCTTACATAGTCATTCCAGTCCCTAGAAGATCTGATGGAGGAATAAATGAACTTGAAATGGATGTGATTAGCAATGGCACACACACACTTGTGGTAACAACCAAACAGAAAAGCCGGAGACAGAGTCGGCAAAGAATGAATGAAGAAAGGTTACTGACAACCACACGCATGCAAACACTGAATGCACACGAAACATGCCTAGTGTCAATGACTGCAGAACCGCAAGCCAAAACAGTAGAGGAGAAGATACTGCTTGCCATAAGAAACTCCACAGCAGATATTGCGGAAAGACAAGGGAAGTTGGGAAGAAGGCCCACAGAAGCAGCAACGTCCGAAACTCTTATGAAAACAAGAACCAACTCGGAGAAGCTCTCTGCATGAACACAACTAATAGTAGACTCATTATGGCCGTTCATAGCCGAAACAAGGAAAATACAAGAGAAACTGAAGAATAAAATTGCAGAGACTGTATTACCAAACATATATGTTCCAACAAAGGTGACAAGTACCAGTTCTACGATACAACCATACACCGGACTAGCATCAGGTTGGTTGGTATGGGCATCTGCAACCAGCAGGAGAAGGATGTATGAAGAGAGGGAAAGGGCTGCCAGACTCTTGTCCACTCAAATGGCACAAATGAGGAAGCCTGCACCATGGACTGAGATACCTGAGAATCCTCCAGCAAGAAAAAGCCATACTGATGCATTTAGGGATGTCGTTATAGCAAACTAGAGGAAAACACTAAGCATCAAGAGAAGCATGCATGGAGATGACAATGAACTAAACGACTACCTGGATAGCACAGCACATCTGGGAAACATTTGGTACCAGCACATGAATGAAGTTGGAAAACGAAGTTCAGAAGGGGAATGCTTTGTTTGTGCACTCCTACCATACAGCATGGGGAAATCCAAGATCTTCGTAGCTGTAGAAATTGATGTCAGACAGCACACTGTCTTTCACATGTAGCCATGTACAAAACTATATGCCAATTTATGGGAAGTGATGCGTCCCTAATATGGGCAACTGAAACAGCCTATCCTGATGAAGATGATTATGTTCAAGACATCAAGACAAGAAACAGAGCTCATACTAGGAATCATGTGATCAGGTACGAGAGGCCTGGAGTTAAAGGAGCAGGAATAAGATGCGAAGTGAACCTGAGACTAAATGTCCAAGGAAAAACTCCAGAGGAATCACGAAAGTGGAAGAACAGAGCCCAAATGCAGATTTGGGGAACAGTGCTTTCACCAGATAGATGGGAAAAAGGAGTGGTGATTTGCAGAGCCTGGGTAATCACTGGACTCTACAAAGAAACTGTTGACATTGTGCAGAATGTATGCATGCCATTGTGGCCAAAACTTGCAAAACTATTGACATGGGCCGAAGACAAAGGAGAACCCTTACAGATAGTGCTCCTAGAAAGCCGGCAAATCTGCTTCAGGAATAAGGGCACTAGAAAGATGGGAGAGAATAAGAACTGTGGACAAGTTTTTGACGCTCCAGGAATGGTGTATGGAACTGCAGTAATTATGGATCATTATTGGCCATGCAGATCCAAAGCATACATCAGACTGCCAAGAGACTGGGAGGTTTATGCACAATACTGAATGTCCACGTTCCAGCATTAGTGATCCCAAAAAGTGACCTAAATATTGACAGTTTCCCGAAAGCAGATGTTCCCCTGAGGAAGAAGAGATCTGTAGAACTGCTGAATTGAATGAATAGAACATTATTTCTCTGCTAAATCAGAAGAAGCCTTTCATGCAATCCCATATGAACACAGGCTGTTTAGCCTCACCTCATCAGTGTTCACGACGATCTTCATGTCGAGGAGCCAAGTTTGAGTAAATACTAAATGGTTGCAGATAACCAGATGGGAGTTACTGCAGACCATCAACACGAACATAAAAGGATTCAATGCGATCAAGGAAAAGTTAAGAGCCATCCGACTGATGACTCTCCAGAACGGATAGGTCCTTGACATGATCACAGCTATGGATGGAGGAGTTTGTGCAAAAATCGGAGAATCATGTTGCACATTTATACCTTCTCACAATGAGGAAAATGGAACTCTAACAGAAGCCATAGGTATGCTGACAAATCTGCAGAACCAGATGATTGATGAAACTGACGAAGTTGATGATGACAGCTGGTTTGGATCACTGTTCACATGGGTTCCACAATGGATGGCAGATGCATTCAAGTTCCTGGGAGTCCTGCTAGTGATGATATTACAAGGATTCTGTGTTATCAAGATAATAATATCTCAGTGACAGAAGACTCTGAAGAAAGCCATAGGGATGAAGATCATGATTGATGTCAAGCCAGGATGGAAGCCCAAAGACCTGACTGATGAAGAAATAAGAGACTTTGTAAAGGCCAGCATTCATGCACCAGAAGGAACAAAGTTTCTCTATCCTAGGAGGCGCATAAATGATGTGGGAAGATGGATTTACTGTATCCTAAGTGGACAATGTCAACTAATGACATGTAATAAACATGTAAGAACAGCAGGGAGCCTGAAAGGAGGAATACAAATATGGACTCCAAAAAGACACTTCTTCAAACCATCATGTATAGACCCAGAAGGTGAAGAAGGAATGAACCCAGGCGACGGGGTGAAGATAAATACAGAAGACACACTTATAGAGAAACCCCCCCTGGCATTGGCCCAGGAAGCCGCCAAACCCCTGGTGGACTGCCCCTAAATGTGCCCAGGTACAGGCAGCCCAGAAATCACATAAACCATGGAGACAACAACACGGCTCCATTGGCTAATGGACACTACAAGGACTTGCGACCCGCACCAGCAAGGCCAAAAGTAATCAGTAGACTATCAGACTGTTGGAAAGTGGCAGTCCTAGCCAAATACTCCCACACCACCAGCCGCACATCAATGGCATGCCAAGCCACCTCCTCTGGCGTTTGTGGATCCTGTAAAAAAAAGGCAGGGAGAACCAGATCTTGAGAGGTGTGAAACCGAGACACAACTTTAGATAGGAACTTCGGATCACACTTCAACACCACCGAGACCGGCAGCACCCTCAGGTAAGAGGGGTGACACAGTAGAGTCCCATTCTCCCCCAGCCTATGGGAAGAAATGATAGCGATAAGAAAAGCAGTCTTCAGAGTAGATGTTTGATGTCAATCGTAGAAATGGGCTCCGTAAGACAAGAGGGAGATCCCAAGGGGGAAGCTCTTTATAAGCACAAGGATGGGAAGAAGAAAGTCCCCGGAACAGCGTTGCCACCAACACCTCCCCTTCCAGGTGGCCATCAGAGTCCCCCAAGAGGAATTATATGCAGTCCCATTGAGAGTGAAGCATGGAGACCGCCAGCCCTTTGTCAAAACCACCCTGGAGGAATTGGAGAATACTGGCCAGACCAGAACTCAGGGGAGGGATCTCAAACCACCCACAACAGTCCTGGAAATGGCCCCAATGCCTGCCATACACCTTCAGAGTAAAAGGTCTATGATCATTCATGATAGACTCGACCACAGGACCTGAAAACCCCTGAGACAAATACCTAGACCATGCAATAGCCATACTGCTCATTGAATCTGTCGGACTCCAAACCCCAGACCCCCCTGCAGGGGACACAGCCTCTTCAGAACCATCCAAGGCTCCTGGGACTGAAGCTCCAACAGAGAGGGGAACCAACTCCGGCGGGGCCTGAACGGAGCAACCAACAGCACAGTCGACCCGAACACTCTGATGCGCTGAATCACCCAGGGAAGAAGGGGAAGAGGAGGGAATGCATAAAGGAAACTCTGAGGCCACTGCACAGAGAGGGAGTCTACCCACAAACCCCCTCTCCTTGAAACCGGGAGCAGAAAAGGGGAACCCTTGCCGAGGCTGGAGAGGCAAAGAGATCTAGAACGGGGGTCCAGAATCTGACACAGATCTCCGCAAAGACCCTGTCCGATAGAACCAGTTCCGCAGAGGCAGGAAACCGGCAGCTGAGAAGATCTGCTCGAACATTGTCCACCCTCCTGACATGCAAGCCACCAGTGACACCAGATGTGACTCCCCTGAAGAACCCATATGAGCAGCCAGAACCCTGATCGTTGACATATGCCAAGACATTGTATTGTCCGTCTGGACCCAAACTGCCCAGCCTTCCAGAAACACCTTGAAGTACACCAGAGCCCAGAGAACGGCACACAACTCTCTCCAATTGGATGATGGATGGCTCTCCTCCGGAGCCCACAACAACTGGGCCGAGAGGACCCGCAACATTGCCCCCCAACCTCTTCCGCTGGAGTCTGTAGTAAGAGTGGTCACAGGAGGAAGGACCAGTGACACCCATGCCAGGAGATTCAGAACCCCCAACCACCACAGAAGGGGGACCCTTATATCTGGGGACACCGGTATCAAAGCCTCATAAGCTTGAGATGTCGGGAGACTGTGGGAGAGAAGATAAGACACCAGAGGACATAACTGAAGACACGTCCAAGGAACCAGAAACACTCAAGATGCCATGTGTCCCTGCCAGCTTGAGCAATAAGCGAGCTGAGACATACTGCCTGATGAGAATCCTGCCCAGAACAGTCATCAATTGATGGACCTTCTCCTGGGACAGAAAAACTCTCCCCACCCTGGTGAAAATCTGAACCCAGATGAAAACCAGATCCTGAGAGGGCTCCAGCTGAGACTTCTGCCAGTTCACCAGAAACCCCCAATCCTGCAATGCCCGGTAGACCATCTGGAGATGAGTCAGGACTGTCCGTCGGAGGGCCGTCTTGACCAACCAATCATCCAGGTAGGGAAAAATCTGAATGCCCCTCAAGTGTAAATGCGGAACCAGGGGAGCCACCAGCTTGGTGAACACTCTGGGGGCTGAGCGCAACCCAAACGGGAGTACTGGGAACTGAAAATGCTGGCATCCCACTGCAAAACGGAAGAATTTAATGTGACAGGGGCAGAGAGCCACGTGGTAAAATGCATCCTGGAGATCCAGAGATGCCATCCAGTACCCACTGTACAACATCTGGAAAATGTTCTGCAAAGTCTCCATTTTGAAGCGTTCCTTCCGGACAAAGCAGTTCAGAGCCTTGAGATCCAAAATGATCAGATACTAATGGCAACCTTATCCTTGGGGGATGCCTATAATGGCGATAGTAGGGTGAGCCCCTCCACTGGTACCAAGGGCTCTGAAAACCTCATGCAGCCTATGGCGTGCACAGACAACAAACAGAACACAAACTTGCTGAGTACACATTTAAATGGTAGGCCAGGAGAACCCCCACCAACGGGGGAGACCAAACAATCTATCCCTCTGGGAATGGGCCGTTCCTCCATAGTTCACCTCCCCTCCGGAGGCGGAGCCCACCCGCCTCCGGAGGGTACATCAAACGAACCGGTATGCCGTGCTGAAAAGGCTTGGCCAGACTGGCAGGAGAAAAATTCATTGCTGTCATACATGAAGCCCCCACCTACTGCATCCCCCGGCTCTGAAGGACCCGGATTGTGATGTCATCACACCGGCCTAGAGCCAGGCAAAAAATCAAGTGAGGCATTCCCGCTCAACCGGGAACCCAAGAACCGCACGGGGCCCAGCAGCAATGCTGCACCTGAAGGAGCCGAAATCCCCACCACACAGCCCTACCAGGGGGCCAGCAATCGTCGCTCCCCGGAGCCACGCACAGGAACCAGAGGCAGGAAAAATTCAACTGGATGACGTGGAATAAGGGTAGGAGTTATAGGGAGTAAAAGAAATAAAAGAAGGTCCTGTGTCAGAGGCAGGCACCTCATGAGGTGAATACTGGGACGAGGTAGAGTGGACGTGGAAGTAATGGAATGTGTTTGGTCCCCTTGATAACAACTCAAATATGTTCTTCCATTGGCATATTTCAGAGCTTCTGTTGCGAGTAATTCTGTCGGTTCACTGTAAATAGTGTGAAGATACTTTAAAAAACAAGCACTGGGTACCGAGATTCGAATACCTGGGGCTCATAAAAATGTTTATTAAGTTAAAGGGAGACATTTTAGGATACTTGCTGATGACTTCTGAGCCAGACGGATTTAGATCACTGATTGCAAGGTTTTTATCCAGGCTGAAGGAGGCTGATCAAAACGAGACAGTGACGTCACCATGAATGCCGAGTGGGTGTACACGTCTAATTGGTGGGCTAGATCTAGTAAAGCACAAAAGCACAGTGGAATTAAGGTGAAGCACCCAGATGTATGTTGGAGAGAAAATGGGTGTTGCTATGGTAACTATGAATATAAATAGTTCTTCATAACGTAATACTTACATTTATGCATATGGTCAGGAGGACTAGATTTAAAGTTCTTCGGAAATATATTGTCAGGAACTGAAAGTTGAGGAGTGTGTACTGAGCTACTAGTTATATGAGAATTTCCATTCATTCATATGTGTCCCGTTTTACGATCTGCGAATGCTCATTCACTCATATGTGGTCAGTTTACTATCTACAACTATCTATTCACTCACACGTGCCCTGCTCACCATCTGCTCGCTATGCATTGCACTAAAAACACCCTAGAGTAAGGGGCCTGCACCTTTTGGCTTTCCTTATATACTGTGCAACGACTCCATGATCCCTCACCATTGACTGTTCTGGCTAGGGCTCGTGGGAGTTGTAGTACAAAGCATCTTTAGAGCGATGATTGCAGAGCCCTGTCCTAGACCCATGAGACAAGGTAGATAATATATATTGAGTGTATGCAGTGCTTCAGTTAAGCAGAACACTTCTAACAGGCAGAAGCCAGAAAGTAAGAGACGGCCATAGATTGGCTCATGGGCGTTGTAGTACAAAGCGTCTCTACAGCCAAGGTTGCAGAGCCCTGCCCTCGACTCAGGAAACAAGGTAGATAAGATACTGTTATAATTCGAATGCATCTTCATATAATATCAACAAGACTGCAGTAAAGTAGCAGGACGCAATAAGTCACAGAGACGATACCGGCATGTAACTTCATTTAATAACAAGCACGAACTGACGCACATAATAACACGTGGGTTGCAACCCACAACATAACAATAGAAAGGAGACAGGCTCTCCTTTCCCAAAGTAGTAAAAGAAACAGGACCTTTAATCTCCCCCTTGCTTAGCACAATGCATGGGATCTTAATTAGTTAATTTCTTCGATCCATCATGAGGGCTTGCGAACTACTCTTAGAGAAGGGCTGCGTATGCAGGGAATGTCATTTGCAGTGCAGTCACTGACACTGTCATCCGCGTCCATGTCTTCTATGTATTCGGAGTCCAAGTCAGAGGAGTCCTCTACTCCGTTGGGCCCGCTGTGTTCCTGGCACCTTCAAAAGTTCTAAAGAATGACGAGTTCCGGGTAACTGTACCCATGGGGCTGGCCGCGGTTATCATGGACCCTTTTATGTGAGTCACAGTCATGGGTTCAGGTTTAAAGGCGGGGGTGTCTTTGGCTTCCTGCGTTTGTCTTACCAGAACTCCTTTTTGGAAATTGCTGTGTTTTGCTTTTCTCCTCAAGTCTGCATACTCTGTCATCTCTGTTTTACTCTCCTTGTCCTTTGTCCTTGCATTGTCCACATATGTGGTAGGGAGAGAGGCATTGGGATTATGCAGCAGTGTGGTTTTTACTAGTCACCCAAAAATTAGCGCCGAGGGACATGTACCTGTCGAGCTATGTGGAGTGTTTCTGTAGTCCCTCAACAAGGTGCATATTGCAGGCATAAATGAACCCATGTTGATCAAGCAGACCTGGAGTGTGCGTTTTAAATTTCCCATAAATCTCTCTAACGTTCTGTTGGCCTGCAGCCACAGCAGCGTGATCTTGGATGTTGGAAACCAAGATGTTCTGCGAACATAGCAAAATCATGTCTGGTAAAGGGGGGCCATTTTCCAATTTCACAATGGACAGGATTCCGTAATGTTTTGTCTAGTGCTGGTATAACCGCCTGGGCGCTAGTGGAGTGAATGACATGCATCTCTGGGAATCTGGACATTTCATCAATAATCACAAGTACGTACTTGCCATTGGCCAACGGGCCGAATATGTCGATGGCAACTTCGTCCCATACCTGCAAGGACATCAATGACATCTTGAGAGGCTCAGGAAAGGTGCGTGGAGCAACTGCCTTGCAAGCAATGCATTTGCCTAGCAGCTGTTCTACCCTTTTGTCCATCTGCGGGAACCACACCTTGGTTCTGAGTTGTCATTTTATTTAAATGATTCCGCTATGTCCAGCGTGTGCGAGTGCAAGCACTTGCTCCTGCAGGCTTGCAGGGATGAAGACCCTGTTCTCCTTCAGCAAGAGTCCTTCTGGAGACATGAACAACATGTGTCTGATCATTCTGAATGTGTGGAAGTGTCTCTCTTCAAATGATGATAGGGGTTGCCCATGGTTGTTGTTGACATGCCACTGGTCCGACATCAGGCATTCCTGTATTTTCTGAAGTAGGTGATCCTTCCTCAGAGCCTCTATCAGTTGAGCACTAGTCGTGGACTTGGAAAGGGCATTACTTATTAGATAGTTTATGAACTGGTTTGCCTTGATGGACTGCCGCTCATTGAGAGCTGGAAGAGGGTATCTGGATAAGAAGTCTGCTGGGTTGTTGTCTTTCCCCGGGTGGTGTTTGATCTTGAATGAGTGTTCTTGCAAGCTGAGTCCCCATCTTGCAATTCGTGGGGGCATCATGGCCATAGGTTTACCATATATGGTGGTGAGTTGGTCAGTGATGATGGTGAACCGGCGTTCGTACAGGAACAGATGGTAGTGTTCACATGCCCATACAACCGCCAGTCTCTGCTTTTCCATTTGGGAATGTGTGCATTCCATTGCTGAGAGGCTGTGGCTTGGGGAATCGGGTGAGGCTCCTGGATTTGTCTGGGCTAAGATCACCCCCAGACCAACAGGGCTAGCATCAACTGTTACCTCTGTGTTGAGGTCTGGGTCGTAATACGCCATGCAGGATGCAGAAGCAATGTGTTGCTTGATCTCCTGGAAGGCTTCCTCGCACGCATTGGCCCAGTGGAATTTTTGCCCCTTTCCCGTGAGTAGCCGGAGAGTTGTGCTCACTGACGCAAAGTCCTGAATGTATCACATACAGTAGCTCACCATTCCTATGAACGATCTGACTGCAGACATGGAGGTGGGTGTGGGGGCTTCCACTGATGCTTGCACTTTCTCCGGGTCCGGTTGTAGGACGTTGCTTGAGAATATGTGTCCGAAGAACTTTAGAATCGATTTGCTGAGCTCACACTTGTCAGCATTTAGTGTCAAATGAACGTCCTCTAGTGCCAAACACATTCTCCTTTGTGTGTTGTCATGGGCCTCCTGCGTGTTACCAAAGATCAGAATGTCATTGCTGTAATTTAAGCAATGTGGTATGTGCTTGATGACCTGATGGATTTCATTTTGGAATATGTCATCAGATGATGATACTCCAAAACTGAGTCTTTTGTACCTGAAAAGTCCCAGGTGTGTAGAAAAAGTAGTGTATATTTGAAGGACAGGTGCAATTCTAGTAAGTGATAACCCTTGTTTAAGTCCAGTTTTGAGAATACATTTGCCCGGTGCAGTAAATGCATCATATCCGTCATCCTGGGTGCTAGATATCGTTCCATTTTTATTGCTACACTGGAAGCCCTTATGTCTACACAAATGCGGATGCGGGTGTTGTTCTCCTTTTTTGGCACAGGCACTATGGGGGACACCCACAGTGTGGGTCCTGATGCGGGTTCAATTATGTCTTGTTCCAATAAGGACTGTAGTTCGTCTTCTACATGTCACTGAATGTTGAAGGGGATGCCCCTGTAGTGTTGAGCTGTCGGTTCTATCTGTGTGTTTATGTGTAGCTTAATTTGTTTGCCTTTGAGTTTTCCAAGTCCTTTAAATAGTGTTGGGAACATTTTCTTTATAATTTCCTTCGGAGTATATGTAGACATGATCTGACACATTATATGTATAAGACTCATTTGAATAGCCGATCGAAAACTGAGTCTTTGTATTGACACATGGCAGTGAACATGCCTTGACAGTGGAGGGGTTTATTTGAGCCGTATGAGTATATTTCAGTGTCTGCTTTGCGTAATTCTTTCTTTTTAGCCAATTACCTGTATGTGTCTTCATTGATAATGTTTACCGTGGCTCTGGTGTCAATAAGGAGTTCACGGCTCTGCCCGTTTATCTGTAGCAATAACTTCAGACTGTATTCTGCAGCAGTATCATTCCCAATGGCATGAACATACCCTCTCTTTCCATCTCCGCTGGACGAAGAAGAGTTCGAGTCACGTCAGCATCACAGGGACTCTTCCAGGTATCTGATTTTCCTGTCGTGGTGGCCGTCTTTGCAAGTCTTGTCTGCTCCTACATCGACTCAAGTGGTCTCCCCTGTTCTCACGCCGTCTGTCTTTGCGTGACGATTCTTGTGATCCACTGTGTGAGCTGCGTCTGTTGGTAGGAGTACTTTGCCACGTGGTGGGTCGTGGACTTTCTCGCCTTGAGCTACGTCCATCTTGTCTCCTGGCGTCTCCGCTGGTGTCCGCTGACTGAAAGAATGTAATGTTCTTGCAGACTGATTGGAAGTGGCTTTCACCCCCGCATTTATCACAATGATGGCCTACAGCTGGGCACGGACCGACATGTGGGAACTTGTACCCGCATCTGTAGCACTTTTTCTGCTCAGCTGTACTCTCTGACACTGCGAATAGGGCACAAGGCTGCTGGTGATGCAGATTGCGTTATTTTAATGTTGCTGAGTGATTCTGTTTGTAAAGATAGAGTGCAATCTGCCCTCGCAAGCTGTAGAATTTCATCCAAGGTTCTACCCTTTTGAAGCAATTTCTTTCAAAATTCAGGAGACTCACATCCCGCAATGTCTTGCGATTTGAGTGCTTCATCCGTTGAGTATCGGTTGAAATCACAGTACTGCACTTGTTTTCTCAGTCTCATTCCAAAATTGGCCATATTTTCCCCCTTTTCCTGCGTGGTTGTGTGGAAAATATGTCTCTCGTAATCCACTTTTCTTAGTGGCGCAAAGTAATTATTTAGCGAGTCTTGAAATGTGTCAGTGTTGTTCTCTGGCATCTTGAATACAATATTGCTTACCACCGGGCCTAGTGAGTGCATTAAAATTCCCCTCAGAATACAATATCGCTTACCACCGGGCCTAGTGAGTGCATTAAAATTCCCCTCAGACGGCATTCTTCCCGGACGCCTGTCGCATCAATATATATGTGTAGCTCTTTAAGCCACCTGGCCCATCTGGGCTTCAGGCTGCTGGTGTCCGACATGTCAACATGCTGCATGGCCTGTAGCTGTAATGAGTCATGACTGCCTTCATCTCTGAGTATGGAAGTGGAGCTGGATTGTGGGCTTTGCAAGCTGCTGTCCACCTCATTACCAGACATGGGGGCGGGCCTCTGTAAGTTGTAAATGCACACCTTGTGTTCTGAAGCAATGTGTCTCTGAATATTTAGTGCTGTTGCAGTCTGGTCAATGCAGGGTGAGTAAGTGGAGGCAGTGTTTGCAGTTGGGAAATGCTCTTGCTGCTGGACAGTAGGATTTGTCCCTTACAACTGGGTGCCGGGCGTCTTGGAAGCCGTGGAACGTTGAGCCATAACATTTCTTTCTTTGGCTGCGCTCGCAGGCATTTGCACGTGTCATACGTGCTGGGTGCATATTGCTTTATATGTCCGTTTATAATGAATTTTTCGTCCATGGCGGTGTAAATGTCTTTCTCCCGTGTGGCGGTTTCACCATCTGTGAAAGGAGGAGCAGAGCGGCAATGCGTTATGGGCCGGAGCGGGGCGTGGGTGTATGCGGCTCTGTGCGCCGCAGTTAACGGCAGCTGGAAGGTTTCAGGTGCACCCGATTAGGAAGGTGCTACTTTCAAACGACTCTGCTCGTTCAAGGAATAACCTTGTTGCTATTGGTATAATTCGAATGCACCTTCATATCATATCAACAAGATTGCAGTAAAGTAGCAGGACGCAATATGTCACAGCGACAATATTCTGGCAAGTAACTTCATTTAATAAAAAGCGCAAACTGGCGCACGGGCAAAAACTCCACCCATAAGAACATGTGGGTTGCAACCTACAACATAACAAATAGAATCAGAACATTACAGATATATTGAGGGTATGCAGTGCTTCAGTTAAACACAAACAATCTAACAAGCAGAAGCCAGAAAGTAAGAGACGGCCATAGATTGCTACATGCTTAAAATATGACTTCCACTTGCAGAGCCTCAGCGTTACCTTTAAACCTGCAGGTGATATTTTTATTTCCATTGAACATTTTCCAGGGTCCTTTCCTCCATACCCCGCGGCCAGACTCCAATGTTCACAAAGCCAAATGCTACTCTGTCTTCTGCGCGGTTTTTAGGGTTGAAAAACAGAAAACAGGAGAATTCCTCTTGTCTTTTACACTTAGGAAAGCGGTTCGATGTTTTTGACGTTAATGTTACTTCGCAGTGTTTCGACTTTAAAAACATGGAATGGCTTCCACATATTTGGCTTTGGAATAGTATGACTTAGTCTGCCAAAACATTTACTGAAGCACTGCATGGAGAGCTCTCTTCCAAACTCTTCGCTCATGCCAGACAAAAGCTAGGTTCACCCTCAGCCTCTTCTACTCCTCCCCTTTCTGAGCTTTAAAGAGTAACAGAAGTTATCATTGGCAGATTAAATACATTTCCTTTTCTCAGTCAAAGCTCTGGACTCGCTTAGCCTTTTAGCCAAGAAATAATGGGCTGCACAAGCTTTCTTACCGGGACTATGGGGCAATACAGTAACGCCTGATGGGCTGGCATGACTGGTCAGTGTGGGCTAGTTTTGTGGTAGTTGTAACACCAGTGGTGTAACACAAAATGTGGGGGCTCCCCTGCGAGCCATGCTGAGGGGGCCCCCCAACTCGGCAACAAATCTCGGGTCGCGCCAAACTCTGGGCCGGCCTAGATTGTCACGCTTGCGCAATACGCATGAACGTGCTGCTGAAGGGGTATGCCGCACACTGCACTGGGAGAAAGAGTTACATATTTGTTTTAATGTAATATACAGCACACTTTCTGAGATAAATTGGCTATAAAGCCATAGTGTTTGCAATTGTTTTGTAGGGTAACACAATCCAATGCATGCAAGTCACCAACAGTGCACAGGAACATTAATGCTTTGCTATTGAAAATGCCATGCCACAATCAAAACATGTCCAACTGGCTGCACAATGTAGACCATTGTAAACACGTAATAACATTACAGTAAAGCATGCCAGGCCACATTTAGAAAACCTAGGCTGGTTGCAGCAAAATGCCAGTCGAAGCAATAACACTCATCAAGAAGAGAGCACACATTAAAGCCCGGGTCTCTGCTGCCTCTAACAAGACAGCCAAACTCTTTAAAATCTGCAAGGAACTGGTCAATCCTGTTGTGGTCTATACCTCTCCTGTTCCCTCCCAATCTCTCTGTACAGCTCTGGCCCCTCACTTCTCTTCTAAATCTCAGGACATCCTGTCTTCTATCTCCTCTTCCTCTGTCGGCCCATTTTGGCCATCTCTACCTCTCCTCCTCCTTTTTCCTCTTTCTCTCTGACAGCACCTAACGAGGTTTCTAGACAAGTCCGATCTATGAAAGTGTTGTTCAAGCAGGTGCTCCACCGCTCCTCCAGAACCATCAAAGCCCATATTGACACCCTCGTTCCAGCCCTGGCCGATTTCTGTAATCACTCTTTCGCCACTGCAATGTTCCCCTATCCCTTTAAGCACTCCCTTGTGTACCCACTCCTCAAGAAGCCGTCTGCTGATCCTACCTGCCCGGCAAACTATTGCTCAATCTCCATCACCCCTTTCTTGAGCAAACTCTTGGAAATGCTTGCCATCTCCCAGCTTACTCTCCACACTGAATCTGTTGGTTGTCTCCATGACCATCAGTCTGGCTTCAGAGCTGCCAGAGGCATGGAAACTGCTCTCGTTAACACCTGTGCTGCTTTCTAACCTTGATTCCAGCATTCCTTCTGTTCTCATCCTTCATCTTTCCTCTGCTTTCGACAGGGTCAACGTCGCTATCCTGATCAATCGACTCTGTGAGAACCTGGGCATCATGGATCAGACCCTAGAGTGACTGACCTCCTTCCACTTGGACCGCCCCTCCGCTCCCAGGTCCATCTTGGTCCTTAATGCCACTAAGACGGAGATCCTTCTCATTGGGACCCTTGCCTCTGCGTTTCCTCTCTCACTATAGCAGATCACATTGGGCCCTATTCCTTTGCCTTCCTGTGAGGCAAAAAACCTTGGTGGCATCTTCAATGCCACACTCTCTTTCTCTCCTAACATCTTGGACATCACCAAGAAGTCCCACTACCAGATGCTCCTCCTCAAAGGGACTCTTCCCTTTCTCACTCTCCACCAGAAGCTCACTGTCTCTAGGCTGGACTACTGCAACAGCCACTTTCTCAATCTGTCTTCCTCTAGTCTCCGTCATCTGCAACTAATCCAGAACAGGAGTGCAAGACTTACCCTTGGCCTCAAGCCCTGGGATTGTATTTCTCCAGCCCTGAAATCTCTCCACTGGCTGCAAGGATCAAGTTCAAGAACCTTTGCATTGTCCACAAGGCTTTCTGGGGCCAGGGCCCACACTAAATCCAATGCTCTCTTCCAAAATACTATCTTTCTCTAGCCCTTCACTCAGCTACCTCCAACTCTCTAAGGCTTAGACATTTCTCCAGGCAGAGAGTGGGGTAGGCCTCTCTCCTTTGATGGTGCCTCCCTCTGGAATGGCCTCCCTGCCCCTCTCAAACTTGAGGCGGACAACCTGAAGTATCGGAAGCAGCTCAAACCTTTCCTCTTCTCCGCTGCTTTCTCTCTGCCCCCCCCCCCCCACTGAACTACCTGTCTGCTGTACCCACTGGCTGCTTGGCTACCCTCAGAGTCTCTCTGAGTCCAGGCTCTTTCTTGATTGGTCACCCTTGCACTGCCTCCGGGCCTACCATGCACTTAGGGGCTGTAACTGTAACCCTGAAGTCCCTTGTTCTCCTTGCGCAACCAATATCCGCTCTGCCCTGGCTGCACTTACTCAGAGCATTGCTGCCCTGTTTCCCCTCCGCTCTCACTTGCACTCCCCCCTCCCTTTCCCCTTGCACTTCTCGTTCTCGCAATGACACAGGCCTAGTGAGATCATTTGTCTTGTCCTCCCTCTATCATCCCTCCCTTGTGTACACTTGTGTACAGGCGCGTTATAAATGACTTGTATCATATCATTTTTATCACAGATGCCCAGAAAAATATACAATGCTGCAGTAAGAAATGGCTAGATTGGCAGCACCCAAATGCCAATATAGCCAGGTAATTAAAGTTAGCAGGAATGCTTTATCAGAAATGTGAAGTTAAAATAAAGTCATACCAAACTGAGGAATGAAAGTCATACCAAACTGGCTGCATCAAAATGCCTCTGTAACCTCTAATACCACATATCATGCCTGCTTAGCCTGGACATGGACAACCATTATGATTTATCACACAATCCCGCCCCCCCACACATCCCCTCTCCCTCCCACCCACTACTCCAACCTCAACAATCAGCTCCTTGGCCCAGAATTACCTCCACGTCCCTCTTCCTTGTCCCAGAGCTTACGTATGAGGCTCCTTGCCTCATAGGTAAGTACTGGGATGAGGAACAGTGGGAATAGGAGTGATGAAGATTACAGGTAGCTAAATCAGGCATTACCTCCATGTACCTCTACCTCTTCCCAGTACTTGTGTATGAGGCAGAGTGCCTCACACACAAGTACTGCCTCATACATAAGTACTGGGATGAGGAAGAATAGGGCTAGGAGTAAGCAAGGCATTAAACACAAGTAGTAGCGCAACACCACTGAGTTGACTAAGCTTCAGCACTACCCCCCCTGACATTTTGGGCTATATTGACTCAACCCGGCTATCCTTTAGAGCAGTTGCCGGACCGAACAGGACACAGATGTTAAACGGCACCTGGTTTTTGCTGTTAACAAGAACCCAGCAATTACCAACGTAAAGCATTTCACTGTTAGTACCTGCATTCAAATGCCACATCTTTTAGACAATTGAAATCGTGATGTGGGGTTAGTACTTGCATGCCAGGGGAGTGATTGGAAGGGTAGAGAGGGAACAGGAGACTTGTAGGAGAGAGTTAACTGCTTGTAACATTGAATCTGCACTAGAATAGTCTAATTAAAATGCGTAAATAAGTTGGATGCGCCCACACAAATAAGTTTCCCCCTCCCCACCGCCTGTGAAGGTAGCGCCTCTCCCAACATTTGAAGGGTTAGCCCCCGCGAAATGAAGGTTTTGTTGTGCCCCTGTACACAAGCACACACACCATTCACCATGTACACACCCAGTCATCCATATATTTAAGTGTGCACCCTTTCACCATACACTAACACAGGCAGCCACCTATACATTTAAGTGTGTACCCTTTCACCATGCATGCACACCCAGACAGCCACCCATACATTTAAGTGTGCACCCTTTCACCATACACTTTTATCACACAAAAGTGTATGGTGGCCAGCTATACATATATGAGTGTGCACCCTTTCACCATAGACTCACACATGCACAAGTCATGGAGTTGAAGGGAGCCCTATAACTTCAAAAAGAAATTGGGGCTCATTACGGGTCCAGCGGTAACCGTGCCGGTGCTACCAGAGGGTTGCCGCCTGACCCGTAAAAAAATTACTAGCGCCTGACTTCCCGGTGCCACTGTGCTAGTTCAAGTCCGTCGGCCGGGAAATCAGGTCCTGGTAATTTCGTTAATGCCCAGACTCCACGGGAATGGGGACACGGAAGCACCGGCACCGTTTTTAACGGTGCCGGTGCTTCCGTGACGGGTCTACCTACTGTGGCTGCTGTGCCTGGCAGGGTCAGACCTGTCGGGCACGACAGCCCCACCAGGCAGACCTGTAATATGCCGGTCCGGAAACAACAGTGCCTGTAAGCTTACCAGTACTGTTTCCAGACTGGCATGGTCAGAATTAGCCCCATTGTTTCTTTTTTAAATCACTATAACTTCATTAAGAAATTATTTCAGTTAAGGACCGAACCATAACCAAAATAATTTCTTTATGATGGCTGAGTGACTTCAAAAACAAACTATTTCTTTTTGAAGGCATAGAGCTCCCCCAACCCCATGACATAGAGGCCTCCAGACTAGGGTCTTCCATGTCATGCGGTAGCCCTCGGGCTTCAAAAAGAAAGTTTCTTTTTGTAGTCACTCTGCCTTCATAAAGAAATGATTTCTGTGACAGAAATGTTCTTTATGAATGCAGAGTGAATTTCAAAGGAAACTTTTTTTTTTAGAAAAAAAAAATATATTTTTTTTAAGTGGGGCCCCCTCCCAGGACATGTGCTGGCGGGGCTCCCCCCACCGTGGGGACTGTGGGGGGCCCTGTTACGCCAGTGAGTAACACTTTATTCGGCATTCGCCATTTACATTTATATACAAAAATACTGTGAAATACAAACATACATTTGCACATACAAAGTTAAAAATCAAACATGCAGATAAGTGAATTTTTATTATATTTTCAGCACGCATAAAAACTGCATTAACATTTTCTGGCCCGACGCTTTAAGGGGCGTTAATGTATTCACAAAAGTCAGAAACGAAACAGCTCTCGGTACAAGACATAAGGAATTGCATGGCCTCCGAAGTTGATCTGATGTTATTATAAATAAAGTAGCAGCCCAACTACCGCCTACTTAAATCCAACAACAGTTTACATATTAGCAGAAAGTGGGGTAAATCCTCGACCGCCCCACAGTCACAAGAACAATACTGGTTCTTAAAAACCAGGACATACAGTCTCTCAGTGACAAGATATTAAGGGCCTGATTCATGGAATTATTAGCACGGTGCAAAGTCACTTTGCACTGCACTGCCAACAAACACTGATTCACACCGCAGTGCAAAGTGTATGCAATGCAAAGTGACTTTGCACTACAAAAGTACTCTTTGCACTGCACTAAATGCACCTAATTCACGTTGCAAAGAGTACTTTTGCAGTGCAAAGTGACTTTTCACTATAAAAATACACCTTGCAATGCTCTGTGAATTGGGTGTTTGTTGGCAGTGCACAGTGACTTTGCACCAGTGCAAAGTCACTTTGCATCGTGCTAAAGATTCCATGAATGAAGCCCTTAGTCTTACCATAGCCATTATGCACCTGTGGTCCGGTGATCGAATTGTGCAAACAGACATATCCACAGATGTTAAACTGCTAGTGGTAGCTAAATATCTCAGTGAGCACAAATTCATTATCTATTTTATTTAATTTTACTGTGCATTTGTTAGGCGCTTATACAGTAAGTCAATTCTGCTTCAAACCCCACAGAGCAGCAGAGCGGGGACATGGGATTAAAAAAACAATGAATACAATGGAAGATAAAGATGGACCTACTAAGCCTTGTGAGTATTCAGAACGTGCAAGTGCAACAAGAAAAGGGGACACGGGGGCGGGGGTAAGTGATGGAATGTCCATGCTCGTGGGTGAGCGGCAGATGAAGTGCATAGTATGGTAAGTGCTATTGGGTATAAAATGCAAGCCTACAGAAGCGAGGCTGCTGGGTGCCAGGGCAAGTGCTGAGAGGTAGGTAGAGGCTGGGGCAATTGGGTATGGGAGGCCAGGTCACCAAGGGATACATAAGAGCCCTGGCCACCAATCACAGCGACTGTGAGATTAGCAGAGGAGCAAAGAAGGGACGAAGAGGTGAAAGGAAAGTCTTGAAGAGTTTCCGTAATTTGAGGAGGTCCTGCTCAAGACAAAGACGGATGGGGAGGCTGTTCCAAAAGAGGGAGCCAGCCGAAGAAAATGATCGGCCTCCGGCCCTCCATTTAGCAAAACGCTTTACACATAGAGAGTTGGTGCCAGAGGACTTCAGAAGTCTAGTGGGAGGGTATATAGTAAGAGAAAGTTGCAGATAGCCTGGTCCCAGCCCCCAAACAGCCTTGTGGATGATGCACAGGGATTTCAATTTAATCTGTGCAGCAAGCACCAACCAGTGAAGAGTTGTTAGGGCAGGTGAGATCCAGTCCCTGGTCTTAAGGTAAAGGATAAGTATTGCTGCCCTATTCTGGATTACCTGGAGGGCTCGTAAAGTGCAAGAAGATAGATTCAGGAAAAGGCTATTGCAGTAGTCAAGCCTAGAAAGAACCAGGGCTGCGGTAACATTGAGCTTCTGGGGGAAAGTGAGAAAAGGGAAAATTCCTTTGAGAAGGAAGAGTTGAAAGTGGGACTTCTTAGTAATGTCCTGGGTGTGAAGTAGGAAGGGGAGCGAGGAGTCGAAGATGACTCCAAATTTTCTGGCTTCAGAAGAAGGAGCAGGGGAGAGCCCATAGAGGATGGCCAGAGTGAGGGGAACAAAGGAGCAGGGGTCCCAATGGGAATGATCTCAGTCTTGCTGGCATTGAGGCAGAGATCGTTAGAAGTACACCACGACTGGATGGCAGATAGGCAGTCAGGGATGATGGAAGATGCAAGAGGGTCAGTAGGAAGTTTGAAAAAGAGTTGTGTGTCATCTGCGTAGCACCGTAACTTGGCGGAGAAGGAGGAAATGAGGATTGCTAGCTGAGAGCAAGTTAAATGTTGAAGAGCCAGGGAGAGAGGTTTGAGCCGTGAGGGACACCACAGGTGGAGAAGGAAGTATGTGAGGAAAAGGTGCCCAAAATGACTTTGGACGAACGTTCAGTTAGGAAGGAGGTAAGACTTTCCAGTGCCTGCTCTGAGATACCAGGGGGATCATGGAGCGTTTTATGAGGATGGAATCGTTAACTGTATCAAAGGAAGAGGATAGATCGAGTAGAATGAGGACAGCTGGAGAGTTAGAATCCAGATATACAAGCAGTTATTCATGGGTGTTCAGAAGAGCAGTTTCCGAACCTCTGGATGCTCAGAATCCAGATTGATGGTCATGGAGACCACCAACAAGTTCAGTGTGTGAAGTAAGTTGTCGAAAGGCCAGCTTCTCCAGCAGTTTCCCAAGGAAGGGCGTGATGGAAATAGGGTGGTAGTTGGCTGGACAGGTAGGGTCTGCTGAAGGTTTATTCAGTAGGGTGGCGCACAAGAGAGTGCTTGAGGGAGGATGGGAAAGATCTAGTGGCAAAAGAGTGGTTTCATAGATCAGCGAGTGCAGGGGCAAGAGAGCCAATGTTGTCCTCGATGGTTCTGGAGGAGCAAGGGGAATCCTGTTTGGCAGAGACCTTCATGGAGTGGACAACTCTGGTCATTTCTTCAGGTGAGACGGGAGAAAGAGGAGAGAGAGGAAGAGGGTGAGAAGCCATAGGGGGCAAGGTAGTGTGGGAGGGGTTGGGTTGGAGGTTAGCAAGGGTGTTCAGGATGTTCTGAGTTTTAGTGGTGAAGTGTGTGGCCAGTGCATTGCAGAGGACCTGGGACAGAGGAGGGGTTGAGGAGACGGCAGAAGGGTTTGCTAGTTCCCTGCAGATTTTAAAGAGTTCAGCCGTGTTGTTGGAGGCGCCCTATACCCCTGCCTGGATGTGGGCATTCTTCTTGGCACGGATGGAGAGTCTGTATTGCCTTTGGAGCAGGCGGCAGGCCAGTTTGTTAGAGGGTGAGTTTGAGTTTTGCCACCTCGGTTCCACAGCTCTGCAGTTGCGTTTCAGGGCTGCAAGTTCAGAGGAGTCAGACCTGGTGTTACGTTTGGAGGCGGGTTTCAGGTGGATCATCATGACTGGGGTGAAAATGGCAAGGTTGTTGGCAATGGACAAATGGAGGTTGCCGAGAGCAGAGTCTCTGGTAGAGTCTGAGGTGGGGAATAGGGGGGGAGAAGGTGGATGCGAAGGCAGCAGCTGACACTCATTTCATCAGATGGATGTCAGTGAACGAGGTTGGTAGGGCTTTTGCTGGGACAGTCAAAGGGCCGAGGGGTCCCAGGTGCGTGGAGAGGAGATAATGGTCTGACCAAGAAAGTGGAGTGACCAGTGGGGGGGGGGGGACGAGAGGGATCGGAATGGATGAGGGTATCCAGAGTGTGTCCAGCCAAGTGGGTTGGGCCATAAGGGAGAATGGAGAGGGATAGTGATGTGTATAGGTCAAGGAATGGAATAGATGCAGTGATAGGGTAGTCCAATTGGATGTTGAAGTCACCCATGAGGTGGAGGTTAGAGGTTGTTGAGAGTAAGGAGGAGCAGAAATCAACCCCTTCAGAGAGGAATAGGTTGATTGTGGCAGGAGGCCTATAGATGGTAGCAATGGTCAGAGAGGAGGAAGGAGAGATGATCAACTTGCAGACCAGGCTCTCAAAGGAAGAGTAGAGCTGGGTGGGCCTGACGAAAGAAGGAACCCACTCAGGGAAAATTAGGGCAACCCCACCGCCAGCACAGTGAGGTTGTGGCTTGGAGATGATCTTGAAGACATCATGGAGAAGGGAGTCAAAAGCAGTGACTGAGCTGGCATTTAACCATGTCTTGTTAAGAGTGGGAATGTCAAGATCAGAGTCTTCAAGAAGGAGACAGATATCGGCAGAGTGTTTGTTGGCTGAGGGGGCCTGAAGAGTAGCCAGGTGAAGGAGGTCTTTACCTTTGAAGGTTTTCTGAGGTGGAGTACAGGGACATCGTACACCAGTCAGAGGGGGGGACAGAGAGAGTGGAAGGGGGAGTGGCAGGTGAAGGAAGGAAGTTAATGAGGGATGGCAGGCACCAGTCAAAGAGGAGGAGGTTGGGTTGAGGACCCTGAACCAAAATAGAGCATGTGCGGTAGACATCAATGATGCAGCGTGATGATGAGAAGCCGACCAGGAGGACTTCCCACTTGGTCCCACCATTAATGGGAGAGGATGTGAGTTTAGGGCCCTTTAGGACTGTTCATATGTAATGGACGGGATCATACAGAATAATTTGAGTCCAAATAACTGAACCAACTCAGGAAGATGGCAAAGTACTGTTTTATTAACAAATATCTAAAACATGGAGTTTACAACGAACATCAATGGACATACGGTCAGTCTCTCAGTGGTCTTTACACAAACCATAGATTTTATATCAAAAATACGTCAGCGGTGACATCATACTACGTGGCAATAATGAAAAACCTATCAAGCATCTGGATTGGCTAAGGGGAACATCTAAGTATACTTTCTATGGGAGCTATGATTGTGTTTGGCTGTCCACTATCAGGTGGACAACATATGCTTACCTCTAAAACATGTAATCTTAAGAAACATTAGATACACAGTTTCTGATTGGTCTTCAAACTATAAGGTCCTTCGTTATATGGACTACTACAATTGGTTGGCACGTTTGTGCCAGGTCTGCAACATTTGGTTCACTTAGCAGCATTTAAGCTCATATCCAGGTGCAAGGAGATGGGGCATGACACAACCTCCCAACCCAATTAGGCCAGCATTTCTCATCGCCCATGCCTTCTGCCATGAAGATTGTCTTTGTACTTGGCCTTGCAAAGTATCTTTGTCTTTGAGTATGCACAGGAGTGAGGGAACTATCGTGTCTGGGGCTCCACATTCAAACTCTATTTTCTTTATTGGCTCATGTAACAGGAGACCACAATTTGGTCCATTTTGCAGGTTTTAAATGCTCTAAATGAATTAAACTTGGCACTCATGGTATTCTTTCTTTGCACCTTAACAAGGGATGATTTATCCTCCACACGTTTGCTCATTTCCAGATTAGATAGTTGACCTTGGCTGCTTCAGTCTTGAGTTCAGGCCAGACAGCCTTGTCTTGCAGCTCCAGGATTGTGCTTATTCTTGCTGTGACACAGTTTTCCCTTCCATCTTCATGGGTCCGCGCTTACTAAATCATGATACCGATCTCCAGCTTCTATATAATGATGGATTAGCATGTGTTCTATTCACTACGTATAGCCAGCTTCTATGATGACTTGGTCTACCTTGCGTTTCAACATCTGTACATTTATTGAACGGTTGATTTCCTGCAGCACTTTGTGCATGTGTAATCTTCTTTTTCATATTGTAAAGCTCACTTGATGCTTTACTTCGTCATTAGTTTCTTTAAAATCTATACATTATCTTCAGACAATATCTCGAGACGCTGTACTTACTTTTTGTGACGTCCCTAGCTTCTTTTCTTTGTTCTTTCTCATATTCCTTCAGGGAGTCTGAACGGGTATCTTCTTTCGAACACATGCTGCAGTATTGGCACAACGGCTGGTGTCAAACAAAGCAAAGTCTCATGTCTCCAACATATGGGAGGAAAGGGGGCAGGATCTCCTGCAGAGGTATGCAGCTGCTCCTCTATAGATGTGAAAGACAGGAGAGTGGAGATGAGATGAGAAGTCCCAAGATCTGAAGAAGGGACAGAGAAGAAGATATCAGTAAAGACCTGTCTGGAAGTTGCGCTGACATAGGTGTCTGCGATGGGTAAGCACAGGTTCGTGGACAGAATGCCTTTTTTGTGATTTTTCTTTCCAGACTTCGTGAGAGAGGGAGGATAGGTGATAATGTAGCAGTTAGAGAAAATGGGTAAGATGGTGATAACCATAGGGCCGCAGAGGTTATTTGAGGGTTGTAAGAAGAGGGGCTGCACAGCACAGTTCTAGCTAAACTCACCAGGTGGCCTAGTAGTTACAAGAGGCACAAATGCAATCTAAAAGGAAATTCTAAATTCTAAAACAGTGGCACAAATGCAATGTAAAGAAGGCGCAGATATGTAAGAAGCACACACACCTAAATTCGAATTTCAAAAACAGGAAATTCTGCTGAAGGATGTACAAAGATGGGAAAGATTGACTCTAAGCATCTGAGCAAGAATCAATGCTATCAAGATGATGTTGTTGACAAAGGTCCTGTATTTTATTCAATCACCTCCCCTTAAATTTACTAAAAGAGTGCTCTGGAGCATTGATAGGATTTTTATGGACTTCCTATGGGGAAAAGGTAATAGGCCAAAAATGCCACAATTTATTTTGGTGCGTAGAGTTAAAGATGGGGGCTTTGGTTATCTGGTATTGGAGAATTATTGTAGGGGATTTTTATTGAAGAAGGCTTCTTATTACGTTGAGGAAGGGCGGGGATCAGACCCATATTGGCTTTTAATGGAAAAGTTTATATTCGTATGGGAGGTTGGCAAATTCTGGTACAAAATTGGAGACTCTAGTGATTTGTAAGTCAGTGGTGGCTACTTGGATTCTGGGGTGTGGGCAATCCTTGTATTTGTATGATTCGGCCTCTATTTGGCTGAACCCGGGTTTAGAAATTAATAATAAAATGCTTAATTGGAGGGATTGGGCTAACAGGGGCATTCTGAAAATAGGGGATGTATGGAGGGGGGAGGATGGTTCCGTTTGAAGAATTAGCTAATCGTTATAGTCTGCATAATAGGGAGGCGGGTAGATATGGGCTTTTGGAGCAGTTGCTGATGGAAAGATTGCAAATGTTGAGCGGACCTTTGAGTGGTAGTCCTCAGATTTGTGAGATTTTTGCTATGTCTCCTAGGACAGTTTCTACATATGTTAGGTTGATGCCTTTGCAGGACTGTATGAGGAGTTCCTGGGATCAGTTACGAATGAAATGGGTGTCTGAATTGGAAACTGATCTTTCTGATGGCTTGTGGGATAATAGCTGGAGGGCTTCGGTGAGGGCCAAGGTTGATTTAAATCTGAGGTATATTCACCAACGTCTTTTAGGCCATATTTATTGGACACCACTGAAAATGAAGGAGAGAGGCTTGGCTGATGTAGATCTGTGCTGGGGGTGTGGAGGCTCGAGAGGGACCTATCTGCATATGCTCAGGGAGTGTAGTAGAGTGCTGGACTTTTGGAGAGAGGTTTTGGATTGCATTGATATGGTAACTAGTATGACACTGCCTCGTACTTTTCTGTCAGTGATTTTCCTTTCAACTCATAGTCGAAGTGTGGAGATGTGGGATTGTTCAGAATGGATTGATAGAGCGTTGTTGATGGCCATAAAACAAATAATGAAGGTGTGGAAATCCAGGAAGAAGCCACATTGCAAGAACTGGTTGTCGGATATGCGGACGCTCTCTTGGTATGAGAAGACTCAGGCAATTCGACAACATCGGGAAGCTAAGTACGAGAAGAGATGGGGGTCATTCAGTGATCTATTTAGATGAGGTGTATGCTTTGGTTTATTTTGTGGATATTGAGGTTGGGGGGTTGGTAGGGGTGTATGTTTTGTCCTGTTGTTGTTTTTTTGTGTTTTGTGTTGGCACGTCTTGCCATGAGATAGGTGGGTGGGGATGTTTTCGGATTTCATTTTGAATAGCTGTTAATTTAGTAGTAATTTGCATTTTGTTGCACTGATGTGTATGGAGTAATCTTTTGCTTGTTCCCATTCTGTTGTTACTCAGTTGTATTATTTTCTGTATAATTATTAAATAAAGTTGGTAAAAAAAAAAACAGGAGTAAAATGCAATGTAAAGAGGGCGCAGAGATGTACAAAGCTTGCACACCTAAATTCGAATTTCAAAAACAGGGGCACAGAAGCAATGCAAAGAGGGCACAGAGATGTAAAAAGCGCACACACCTAAATGCGACTTTCAAAAACAGGGGCAAAAATGCAGTGAGAGAAGAAGTGGTTTAGGTGAGGCAAGTTGGAAGTCTCAACCTTTCAGGAATGTCCCGGTCCAACATGGAAGTGGCAACTGCACGATCTTACACGATGTTAAGATGTTGACTTCTCAGAAGACAAGCACTTGGAAGACTCAACCCTCAGGAAGAGCACCCAGAGAAAATCAAGCATTTGACTTCTGCCAAATAGAAATTATATTGCTACACTGCACAAACCTGGTGAAGAGGATGAAGAAGAAAAGGCCTACAGTGCATTGAGAGCAAAGAGCAAAAGAGGATGCAAACGTCAGAGCATGATGGTGTAGGCAAGGGATATGGGCCCATACATGGCCGAGGAGAGACCCAAACAATTAAGGAACAGTGCTGGTGCGGCAGAAGGGTAAAGGTTCCCCTCCACTCCTGATGAAAAAGGATTAAGTCACTGCAAATAAGGGTGAGACCTGCTTGTGGGGAGTGGGACGGTGCCAAATCAACTTCAGCTAGGTGGATGCAGGGGATGTAGGTAGTGTGGCCTTACATGAGGGGAGCAGGTAAATGTGCCCCTCCTCCCAGATGTCGCTGCAAATAGGGTCAGGCATGCATTTGGGGAGCGTGAGTTGCCCAAACCACTCCTGTTATGTGGATGCCCCCAATACCACACTAAATGATATGTGGGAATGTATACTTGGGGCCCGGATCACTTGTCATGGAGCTGAAAATTCAATGGAGACTTGCTGCCTTACATCCGCTGGTATTACATTACACAGCACCTCTCATCTGAGTCTCACCGTAGGGACTCAGGGCCACCAGTCACAGCTCTGCTGGATTCGGCAGCAACGCTGGGGAGACACGGTCACTGACCCTCCAGCGCCATGTTGGAAGGGCCATTTCACCAGAACGCTGCTATGCGTACCACACGCCCAAGAGACTGTAATGCCCCCCTGTCTGTTTAGTCACTCGACCAGCCACATACCTTCTGGTAATGCACTCTGCCAAGCGTTCCTCCTCTATGCGGTGCTCAGGTCTGCTCTAGTGGCTAGACCCGCAGTGCCAGTAGTCTAGCAAGTTGTCTCTGTAGGGCACACCGATGCCGCACCAGGTCCCATTTTGTTGAAGAGGGGCTGTTTGTCTTTGGCCGATTTAAATCCCGATCCTCGCTACAGCAGGACATGTCATATCACCACAGTGTGATCAAAACACTCTGACACCCCTGAGGGTCTGCAAGTCCACCCCTGATGACATCCATGGGGTTGGAAAGCAGGTAACTGGTGGAGAAGCAGAGAGCTAACCGAAGATGCTCCTGATGCCTCTACAGCCAGAAGTGGAGATCCTATCTTGTTCATGGCCTTGTCAAATTCCAAGATCTTTGGCTATCATTTAGAGCTGTTGCTTAATGATTGTACCCATCTTGAACTGCTCTATGTCTATTCCCCACCTTTTGCATATGAAGGTATATTTCTTCAGCGAAGGGCAAATAACCTGGGAGCCTTTTAACGTCATTTCCCCATAGCATTTTTTATATTTGGATTTTCTGAAGAACCGACAAATAATTTCTGGCAGAAAGCCAAGGATCTTAGGTCAATCAGTCCACTGATGTGTGGCGTGCCAGTTTCCAACCTTAGAGCCGCCCTGGGGGCACTCGGGCCCACGCACCATAGCTTCCTAAGAAAAACATGTTTAATATGATCCAGGGCAAGGCAGTTCGTAATACCCCAAATTTCGTTACTATATAAGGTGGCCGAGTGAACCTTGCTCTCCATGACCTGAATACATTTATGGAGCCGGTGGACGCCAAACTTGGAGCAGAATCTTGCAAGACCACACAAACCTATCAGAAGACAGTTTTCCACCAGTGCAAGTTGTAGGGACCAAGAGCAGTTACCTGAAAAAATCACCCCCAGATAGCAGACAGAGCCCGGTACTACTATTTTAGCTTCATAAATCAACCAATTCAATTTTGTTTTTTGCTGCCAAAAGCCACTATTTTGGTCTTGAAAAGGTTAAGAATTAGACCATTTTCCTTGAAGTAATTGGCTGCATAGCTCAAACTTCAACCAAGTCCCTTCGGTGTTAGGTCAAGTAATATAGCATCATCTACATATAATAGGGAGGGGTCGCTAACTCCATTTAAAGCTTGCAGCAATATTACTCCCTGCTCAAAGCAGGGATTACAATCAGATAAAAAGATATTAAAAAGCAAGGTGGCCATTGGACAGCCCTGTCTAACCCCTTTATTGGCTATGAACTCTGTGGATGCCCTTTGAATGAGTTAACTAATGACAGAGGCCTTAGAGCCTGAATTGAGGAAAATAATCAACTGCAGTAGTTAATGGGCCCCCCTTTCTACATCAAGTACATTTTGACAGGTGGGCACACACACTTTGTGTCTTTAGTCCGGCCCCCTTTTGATATTCATTTGATATCAATTTAATATACATTTTATATTAAAAAGATATTTTAAAAAATGTATATCGATTTGATATAAAACATATATATGATATCAAGTGGGTATAATTTGATATAAAGTGAATATACACTTTATATAAAAATGATGGAAACACTGGAGCAGCGGGTTGTGGTGTTGCTTGGTCGGCTATGGAGGGTGAAGGGAGCTCTGAATACAGGGACTATAATCTTATGGTTTTGCAGAGTGACGCAGCGATGACGTCGGAGTGGGTTACGCCCAAAGGGGATAGTAAGCGGATATATATTTTATAGATGGTATAGATGACTTCATGATGTTATAATTTTATTGACACGGGCTAGAGAGTCACTGTGAATAGATGGATATATCTTTGAGATAAAATGATCTAGCTATAAATAGGTCTGGGTTGGTTCTAAGGCTATGATGAGTCAGGGGGAGGGGTTTATGCCCTATGTGTAGTTTTTGCGGTAGGGATGGAAAACACGAGCGCTCTTTCAGCTTTCTAGGTTTATGCTCAGCTGACTGTTACACTCACCTGGTATCCACGGGGACGCCACCCAGCCCTGGTTGGATGATTTGCACTCTCGAACCCTCTCCCGGTCCCTTGGTAATGCCTCTGATTAAATATGGATCTGCAATATAGGAGAGCTGGATTCAATACCAGATTGTCTTTATGTTTTCCCACCTCCCTTGGCCTCAACTCCTTCCTCCCCCTTGGGCTTTCTCCTCACCTTAATATTGTAAAAGGTGGATTTTCCGTCCTGCTCCTCGTGGCAGGCGGGCGTAGATGTGGGGGCGATCAGCGACCAAGTTCCTTCACTGGTGCAAGCCCCCCTGTGGAAATCCAGGCCTGCTGCGACTCCGTAGGTTTGCTGCTTTACAGTCTTTATATGCAATTCTTATGTTCCTCTTAATTCGAATAATAATGTTTTGCTTCTTTCCTTTTAGGTATGGAAAGGTATTTTGGTGTTGTCATGCAGTTTGAAGATGAGCATGGGCCGGTAGTCATCGCAGTGTGTGCGATGCTGTCCGGTGAGTAATGCGCGATGCGCGGCGCTGTTTCGCCTTTTATATTGCTAACCTGTGTCTTTTCTCTCCTTGCAGGTTGCGATGTTCCTCGCCGAACGCCGTAATGTTCCAGCAATTATACTGACTAGGAGATGACTACCCAGGTAAGAATTGTGTGATTTTCTTAATTTTGGAGGAAACGTGAGTAAACGCTTAGTAATGCTGTCTTTCTTTCTCCTCTTTCCAGGTCATGGTATTCCAGGATGCATGCGGTGCCAGATGATGGAGTTCGTACCTTCAGGTGAGTGGAACTGAAGTCAGCGATGGATTGAAGACAGGATACTGTTCCAGGTAAGTTTCGTAGTGTTCTTTCTCTCTCTGCAGGTCCTTGGTTTCAGGTAAGCTGGCATCAAAGAACTGGACACGGTGAACGTTACACTGCCCACAGCAGAATAACGCAAAGCAAGGTTCTGCTGTTTAGGTGTGGTTTAAATAGTCCCAGGTAAAGTAGTCCAGGTAAAATAGTCCCAGGCCTGCCACACCCAAAGTAGTCCAGGTAAAGTAGTCCCAGGCCTGCCACACCCAAAAGACTGGACAGCATAGCTCAGTTCCTTGTAACTGAGCTATGTGTGTGCCTCCATGTTGTCTGAACCCCCCGAAGTTAAATAGTCCCAAGTAAATAGTCCCATTCTAATGTTGGTCTTCAGGATGGTTATGAGCCTGGTGCCAAAGGCGCCAGGACTGACTCCAAGAGAGTCTTGGATGAGGTTTTAAGGCCTTTGACCTGGCCCTAACTGGAAGGCTGACTTGCCAGTGAGGGCCAGGGGCAAGGGTCATGACGCTGACATTTCATCATAATCTTCTATTGATTTTGATGAAAAATAGTACTCTCTCTTCGCCAAAGGAGGTTAAGTGACCTCTTCTTTCTCTCGTGTGCATCCATTTTTGGAAAGTTTTCAATGTGGAGATCACTTTGAAGAATTACCATTGTAGGAACATAGATGACTGGAATAGAGCATATTCCTCCCCAACTGCATTTATGCTCTGGATCTACCGGCCGCATAATGGCCCATCAACACAGCAGTTCCTCCATTCATTCTTGGTACATCAATGATCTGCTTATATTCTTTGTTTTCTCCAACTTTGGTCAAACCCCTGTTCCTGAAGCACATTGTGGCATTCTTCATTGGCGGTCTGCATACAGGTGCTGATTCATTTTTGACACATGTTAATAGCTTTGCATACTTGGCCCATTACATAAGGCATTCATCATTCACTACTACTGGTACTGTCATCAATAAGTGTGTGCTACAGGCTAGCATTCCGTCTTCCCATCCTGTGCTGATTGCTACATGTCCATACACTAATAGCTGCAGTATTTTCCAGCATCCTGGAAATTCTGGTGTTTCCCATGCATCTGCACAATCCAATCTCTTTTGTTTGACAATCCTTATCTGGTCTCCAGTTAAACCACTGAGGGAATACATGAGCATTCTACTTATCCAGGCAGGGTCTTTTTTCATCTGCTTATTTTTTATAAATTCATTTTCAAATGAAATGTCTTTCTTGATCTCCATTTTAGGGTTTCCCATTTTCCTTCAAATTGTCCTCTTGTGGTGCATATTGCTAGATGGCTGAGGCATTTTGCATCATGCAGGCTCTCTATCTCTCCTGGTCTCTCTTTCTGTGGCCACTATATATACAGGCCGCCCGGCCAGGTTGCCCTCTTCCTTTCTGAGTGGGCTGACTTCTCCACCTTGTTCCTTGCCTCTACCTCTAAACTTCTCCTCAGAAACTTGAACATTCACCTGGATGCTACCAGCCCTTCTTAAGGACTCTTTTGCAAACCTCTGCAATTCTCTCACTATCTCTCTCAACTTCCCCCTGGCCCGACTCACTCTACAGGACATACCCTGGATGTTCTGATCTCCTCAGACCTGCCTTTCTTTAAACCTCTCACCACTCTTCGCTCTTGGAGTGATCACTTTCTCCTTTCCTCCCACCTCTCTCTCTTTTCCCCACAGGTCAAGCCGACTCCAGCACTGCCACCTACCTTCTCGGTCATCTGACCCATGAAGTGTGTGTCAGTTGAGACTTTTGCCGCTACTTTCTCTCCTCCTCCTGCACCTTTGGGTGACTCACACCCTGACACAGCCTTCTCTAACCTTCATCTCCCTATCTCTAACACTCTGGATGTCCTTGCCCCTTTCATGAGAATCCGCTTGAAGCCCAAATCCAAGTTGAATTGTGACCTCGCCCCGCTTAAACGCAAACTGGCCTGCCGCCTGCTCCAAAGGCTCTACAGACTTTCTGTCCTCACTAAGAAGAGAGCCTATAACCGAGACTGCAACACTGCGGCATCTAAAAACTCAGCCGAACTTTTCAATATCTGTAAGGAGCTGGCCAATCTTGCTGCAGTCTCTACCTCTCCTGTTTCCTCCCAGGTCCTTTGCACAGCCTTGTCCTCTCATTTCACTACTAAAACACAGAACATCCTGTCCAACCTCTCTTCCTCTACCTCCTCCTCTACCACTCCTGGCCCATCTGAGGCTGTCTCTCCTCGTCCCTTTTCCTCCTTTCCCCGTTCACCCCTGACAATGTTTCTAGACAAGTCTGAATTATGACAGTCTCATCAAAGCAGTTTCTCCCCTGCTCATCCAGGACCATCAACGACCACATCGACAACCTTGCCCCACCCATGGCCAATTTCTGCAATCACTCCTTTGCCACTGGAACTTTCCACTCCCCCTTGAGCACTCTCTTGTGCATCCTATTATAAAGAAGCCCTTCGGCCGATCCTTAATCTCTGGCTAACTATCGCCTGATCTCCATCACTCCTTTCCTGGGCAACCTTTTGGAAAAGCTGGCCATCTCCCAGCTTAATCTACATACGGAATCTGTTGGTTGCCTCCATGACGACCAGTTTGGCTTCATAGCTGCAAGAAGCACAGAAACTGCTCTCTTGAACACCCGTGAAGACTTGCTCTCCTACCTTCACTCTAATCTCCCTTCTGTCCTCATTCTCCTTAATCTATTGTCTGCTTTTGACATGGTCAATCATGCCATCCTGCTCAATTGCCTCTGTGACAACCTTGGTATTACTGATCAGGCCCTGGCCTGGTTGACCTCCTTTCTCACCGACTGACCCTCTCAGGTCCAAATGGGGTCTTTCTTCTATCTTTCTCTCTCCAATTGTGGTGTTCCTCAGGTGCCTAACCTCTCTCCCTGGCTCTTTAAACAGTAACTGGCACCTCTTACTCTTACCCACTGCATCGCTACTTTCTGCTCCAATTTTCACTGTTATGCGGATGACACTCAGCTCTCTTTCAGACTCCCCCAGCCACCTCTGCTTCTTCTCTCATACCAGACTCTCTGACCGCAATTCAGGAATGGTGTGCCACCAATGATCTCTGCCTTAATGACAGTAAGACTGAGATCCTCCTCATTAGGACACCTGCTCCCTCCTTACCTCTATCTCTCTCTGACCGCCCAGCCTGGGCCCTCTACCTGCTTCTTCCTGTGAGGCTCAGAATCTTGGTGTCATCTTCGACTCCACCCTCTCCTTCTCTCCTCACATCTCTGACGTCTCTAAGGAGTCACACTACCAGCTGCACCTCCTCAGAGGTATTCTTCCTTTTCCCATTTTCCCACAGAGGGTCACTGTCTCCAAAGCTCTGGATCTCTCTAGGCTGGACTATTGCAACAGCCTCTTTCTAAATCTTCCTGCCTCTACTTTTCGACCTTTACAACTTATTCAGAACAGAACTGCAAGACTTGTCCTTGGCCTCAAGCCCAGGGATTTTATCTCTCCAGCTCTGAAATCTCTTCACTGGGTCCTGTGGCTGCAAGGATCAAGTCCAAGACCCTCTGATTCATCCACAAGGCTTTCTGGGGCCTGAGACCGCTCTACCTCCAACCCTGTCTTGCAAAACATCTTCCTTCTTGAGCTATCCGCTCATCCACTTCCAACTCTCTGAGGGTCAGACCCTTCTCCAATCAGAGAGTTGGGGGCAGATCTATCTCCTCAGCTGGGGCCTCACTCTAGAACAACCTCCCTGCCTCTCTCTAACTTGAGGATAACCACATCCTGTTCCGGAAGCAACTCAAGACCTTCCTTTTCGCTTCCGCTTTCTCTCTTCCTCTCCCCTGCACCTGACTGCTCTGCGCACTGGTCACCCTCTGAACTCAGGCACAGGCTCCTGCCTTTCCAGTTGCCCTTGCACTGTCTTCGAGCTCCCCAACACTTAAGGGTCTGTATCTGAAACCCTACAGTCCCTTCTCTCTGCATTTATGAGCCACCCGCTGGCTGCACTTGTGAGTTGACTGCACTTCCGCCTTTCCCTCGCCCCTGGCACTTCTCCCCTTCCCTCTTCCCTGCACTTGCACGATCTGAATGACACAAGGCCTAGTAAGATCGTTATTTTGTCCTCCCTTTGTTTCCCCCTACTTGTTTTGTTGCGGCCAGAAACACTTGTGTATAGGCACATTATAAATGTTCTGGCTGTATTCATGGCATAAGGGATGAGAGAACACACATAACAGCTTTCATCTGACGTGCTCCTTCCCACCTTTTACATGTGTTCATACCACATGTTATTCTTTAAATGGCCTGAATTATCAAGATATGTAATTTTATCCTCATGATCTTCATCAACATTTCCCTTAGGTCGGGTAATTTGTGTACAAATAGCAGGGAAAATATTACTTGTGCTTTTATTTGGAATAAAAGGTGGATATCTTATTGCTCAATATTTTGTCTGCTTAGTTAATCATTATGTGGCAAAATGCCATAATAATAAGGAAAAAAGACAAATCATTGTACAAAATGAGGTTTCAAGAAGTATTTCAAATAAACCTATCATTCTTCTTGCTGGCAGTGATTCTCTTATACCTTGGAAAGCTCCCATTTATTAACTCAATGTGTAATTGTTTGTCACCCCTTGTAAATCACACCGTTTTATATCAGAAATTGCAAAACAATAGTAATGATGAACCCGAAAATAATAGGACTGTTTTAATGATTTCCAAACATGTTTATAACCTCAATATATCATCTTATTAAAGCTGGGTAAGACTGTAATATGTAAGTAAAAACAGCATACAAGAATGTGTGCAATGTATTGTTATAGGTAACATTTAATGTCACATGCTCTTCTTTGTATTTGATTACAACTCATTGTTCCTATCTAAAATAATTCTGGAACTGTTGCAAAGGTTCTTTGCTCTCTTTCCTTATGCTTGTAAAGTTTTTAAACATTCAAAGTGTCTCTATTCCAGTACATCTTGATTTAGCTTCTTGGTAGCTGATCTCGACATCATCCATGGATATTCTTTTCTTGCTTCAGTGTCAACAGGAGCCAGAGGGGTAGGGGTCTCTCCTTTATATGGTATTATGTCACTCAGATGCAGCCAGGCTCTTCTTCCTACAAGTTTCACAGCAGTGGGAGTGACCCCCTCTACTAGGTACTGTCCTTTAAAGCAAGGCTTGTTTCGAGTACGCATTAAGCTTCTAATGAGCACCTGGTCCCCTGGATACCAACTAGGCTGTTTCAGAAAGTCACTAAAATCAACTGTTTGGCTGTCTTCATCAATCTCCTTTGACCCTACCCTCCAATGTTTGATCTGTTGAGAAATAAAAGAATCCCTAGATGTCATATTTGTCAAATAATCATGCATCTCATCACCTAATGTTTTTGCTACACTTTGGGCATCAGTTTCTAATCGATTGGGGGGAGCAATAGATACTCTCATACACCATCCAGTCACCAACCCATGAGGAATTAAGTGGTGATCTGAGCCAGGCTGATTTCTGTGTGCAAATAATGCAAGGGGCAGGCAATGAAGTCCACCCTTCTTTAAAGTAATTTTGATCTTGGCTATCCTTTATTTAAGAAGCCCATTTAATCTCTCACATACACCATTCACCTGTGGGGGGTTATAGGCAGATGAAAATGTATGCTTTATACCTAATAGAAGAGTGATTTACCCTATACAAAATCTTTACAAAGCCCCTCTTTTATAAACTGGACCGTCTGGGTGTCACCTACACAAACTACGCGGATGACACCCAGATACTCCTCACCATCTCGGGCAACTACAATACTGATGTAGCCAGGATCAATGAAATCTTCTCTGTCATTCAGGCATGGATGGCCGCACACGGCCTCTGCCTGAATGACGAGAAGACTGAACTGCTCATTGTTGGCGCACCGAACAACCTACAAAACCTAAGTCCTAACTATTCCAATATCATAATTGATGGCAATACAATCCCTATCGCCAAAAGCGTGAAAACACTTGGCTTCTATCTTGATGCCAATATAAACCTCACTAAACAAGTCAACTCGATCGCCTCAGCCACTGCCTATACAGGAAAACTAATCAGAGCCTGTAGACCATTTCTTTGCCCTAACAGCTGCCTCACGCTAGCTAGAGCTCTTATACAATCTAAGTTAGACTACTGCAATAGCCTCTACTTAAGTGCCAACCAAGCGATAATCAGCAAACTCCAAGTCTTTCAAAATAATGCGCTACGAGCAGCGCTAAACATTCCCAGGCATGAGCACATCTCTGCCACTAGAACTACATGCAAATGGCTCACCATCCAACATAAAATCGATCTATAATCCCTCTGCCTCACTTACAAAGCTCTCAACCATCTAGCCCCTCCACCTTACTAACAAATTCACCATGAGAACCTCCATCAGAACCACGAGATCGTCCAATACCCTATGTTTTACAGCACCCAGATTTACCTCTAAAAGAGCCGGTGGCTCAAGCCTCACTATCTTCACCTCCCAACTCTGGAATACCTTGCCACTGAATATTAAGTCGTCCAAATCCTTCCAGCCGTTCAGGAAACATGCCATTGGGTGGCTCCTGACAAAAAGTCAACCTTTAAGTTAGACCCAGCGATAAATTGTACATATTGCACATGTCTCATTTTGTCATTTTTGGTTGCTATCACTTCCATTGTCTGTATATTCTGTATACACTTGTTGCCTTACTATTATTGTTATTCTATGTACTGTGCCTGTAACTTGTACTAAGCGCCCTTATACTCCCGGGTCCGGAGCACTATAGAAATAAATAAACATAAACATAAACATTTGTTCAAATAGCTAATTTACAAAATGCAGACCATTATCAGACCATAGGACTTTGCACACCACATCTAAGAAACACCTTACGTATGAGAAACTTAGCAGCACATGCGGCATTGGGTTGTGTACATGGACCTGCCTCAATTCATTTGGAAAAGGGGCATACTGCCACTATCATATGCCTATATATGTTGCATGTTTGTGACATATCCACATGATCTATATGTAGATGCTGGAAAGGGCTGTTAGGTCTGGTAATTGCTCCTCTCACTGTTCTCATAGAGTGCCCCTGTGTAACATTTTGGCACACAATACAGTTCACAATAAACTGTGTCTCATTTTCTAATAAATTTGGCATGAACCAATCTTCTGCAATTGTGGTAGCAATATTCTCTCTAGTTGTGTGCATGGGTTAGTGAAGCTGCTGCAGTGCCACCTTCAATAATGCTAGAGACATAACTGGCTTTCCAGTGCTGACCTGACTCCATAAAGCAACAGTAGTGGATAAAGAACACCCCTGTTTTTTTTCCATAAGTCCTGGTGCTCGACTTTGTACCTCAATTAACTGTGCAATAAATAACATATTGAAACCTTCCTGTACCACCATACATTTGACATTTGCTTAACACTTTTTACTTCAAAATCAGAAATATTTGGAAAATATGCTGCCCTTTTGGTTTCAAAATCTGCTGCTTTGTTTCAGCAAGAAACCATGTCTGCCTTCTTAATATGGGTGGTGCACTTCACCATGGCAGTAGCCAATGGGAGTTTCAGTGCCTTAATGAGTTCATCCAATAGAGACACGTTTGCACTGGTGTGCCGTCTGCATGGAGGAAGCCCCTCCTTTTCCAACATGATGATCCTGCGTGTACGATTGACATCACATAGGCAGAGTCAGAGTACACTATCACTTCCTCATATCTCTGGAGTGAAGCGATAAGCACCTCTAATTCTACAGCCTACATTGAACAAAGCGAAGGCAGTCTTGCACTTGTCACCAATTCAAATGCACCACTTCTGTTTAGTTTCACTATTACCGTTCCCGTGTGCCTTTCGCCTGTCGTTTGGTCAATTTTTGAAGAACCATCAATAAGTAGGGTTCCCGCATCCGAGAGCATTTTCTCTAACATAGTGAATATTGTCATAGAATTCGGAATGATTTGTTCAGTCATGTACATAATCCTCCTTCCCTACTGGTTCTGCTATGAATGTTGCTGGATACACTACTCTAAATCTAACAATTTTGGTCGCTGGGTTCGAAATGATTACCTCATATCCTGATGCTCTTTGAGTAGTCAATGCACTTTTGGATTTTTCTAAAATGGCAAATAAGACATGCGTGACAAATAATGTCTTTGAGCACCCTATGGTAATAACAGCAGCCTTTTCAATTGTGAAAGCAGCAGCAGCAAATGCTTGTTTGCAAGGATAATGTCGCATTTCTCCTCTGTGAAAGATAGTGAGCTAAATAATCTGGATCAGACTCTCGTAACCGGGACTAATGTCCTGCAGAGGGACTCCTAGGACCCCTCCTTGTTTTTTGGCCTAATTTTAGTAACTTTGGGTCTAACCTAAGCTACTAGGGGAATCCAGATGTGGACCCCTTGCTCACTATTCTTAAAGAGGCACAGCTCCACCCTACTGATGAGGTCCAACCAGACCAAAACAGGTGTCTGGGGTTGCTGTGGGTACTCTTGTTCAGAGGAGAATTGCCTAGCATTTCAGCGCTGGGCTGCCCCAGGGCAGGACAAAGACTGATATATTTTGGATATTTCTCCTCGATAGAGATAGTGAGATAAAGAATCTGGGTAAGGTTCTCACAACCCGGGACTAATGTCCAGCAGAGGGACTCCCAAGACCCCCCTCGTTTGTTTTTTAACAAAATATTCACTCCATACAAAAATACATCTGGTTCTAAAGGAACACCTTGTAATGCCTTTTTGACAGCAAATGCTAATGTAAACTCTCTTACATTTACATAATGTATGCCTGGAGTGCAGTATACTATTCCTTTGTCAGTGAAAGATATCTTCATGTTTAGTTTTGTCATTAAGCCATGTCCTAATATGTTAACTGGTGTCTGCCTAGAATATAATAGTGGCATAGACACGTCATGTTCCCCTATAGAAATTGGTAGTTCATCAGTAAACGGAACTAATCTCATACCCCCAGCGAATCCCTGGGTATTCATGGCAATGCCAGACTTTGGGCACTTCCCCTCTCGAACACAGGAATGAGTCGCTCTAGTGTCTACAAGAAACAAAAATAGCTTGCCTCCTATCAGTACCCTGACCCTTGGTTACTCTTCTGGGTCTGTTGTCACTGATAGTACTGAACACATCAGGTCGCTTTGTGGTCTTTCCTATTGTGGATAAACATTCATCCCCGTACCCGTGAAAGGATTTTCCCCTACCACGGTCATACTCCCTATCCTGGGTGTGGATGCGTGTGGGACCCCTGCTTATGCATTCCATTTTGGCACTATTGCTTGTTGTGTCTGTGATTGCTGGGTCTGTAGTTGTTGAATCTGCATAGGTGCTTGCCTTCGTGGTGACTGTGCTAGTAAGGGAACTTGCTGCACTTTCTGTATTTGCGGTGCACGTGTCAGATTCTGCATGTAATCTTGGGCATAATATTCTTGTGGTTCTGTATTGTACTGTGGAGAGTAGCCCATCCCCCTCTTGGAGCTTGCCAGTTCTGTTGCATGCCCCCTCTACTTCTATGCGCTCGGGCCATATGTCCTATCCTCCCACAATTCCAGCATTGCTGCAGCTGTCACCCATTAAAACCTCTTCCTCCCTAGGTCCATTCCCTCTAGCTTGTGGCCAAATATTTTACCCACTTTTATCTATAGGGTACACCACATGACTTGAGTGTGCTGGCTGTACCTCCCATGTTGCCACAGCTTCAGCGCTTGTCAACACTGCTCCTTCAATGGCAAATTTTGACAATTTTTTCTGAACCAACTTTGTCACCTCCTGCTTTCTACTCTCTGCTTTCTTCATATTCTTTTCTTGTAACAATCAACGATGATGTACAATACTCAACTGTATTTCTGGCCATGGCTTCGCTTCCATCCCTACCTGTTTCTTCATTTGCCATTGCATTGGCACCAGAAATCCCTGACATAAAATATGATCAAATAAAGCCTCTGTTTTATCCCATGATTCTCTCATCTCAAGACGCCAGCGTTCTTTAATCTCTTGTATAAAGCTATCAGGGTCTACGTCCTCACCCATATTCCTTGTCATAATCGCACCCATGTCTGAAGTGTCAGGGTATTGTTCCCTGAGTGCCCTCCATACATATGCCCTACAATTATTAAATGGCATGCCCTCATGTGTTCTGTTTTGTGCTGTCACGCTCGCATACCCTGCTCTTCTCCAAATGTCATCAGCTCTCTCTCATAGAATAGCTGCTAGCTGGCTTTTTGCGTTGTCCACTACTAACGTCATTCCCGCTGTTATTCTCTCTAACTCATAAATCCATTTTCCCGCACCTGCAGTCAAACTAGGTAATTTACATTTCAAATTGTCTTTAAGCATTTGTGGCTACAGAATATATTGTGGTCGTCCTCTCCCTTTCTCTAAGAATGGGAATTGTGTAAACCCTAGTGCACAATTGTACCCACCTATGCTCCTTGTTTTCGAGGTCCATCTCTTCACGCTTTTTTGTTTTCCTCCTTTACTTCATCTGACATCATTATACCCCAGCTTGAATGGTTGTGGTCACTTTCCTCATCATCAAGATCTAGTCTACCTAAGGACCGCGCTCTATGCTCTTCCACTATTTCATCATACAATCTACCTCCTGTTCCTTTGGTGGAAATCCTTCAATACTCCCTTTGGCTTTATAACCATCCTTATCTCTCATTTGCCTATATAAATCCCCAGTCCTTTTCCCTATGTCTTCTGCCTCATGCTCATCAGCCAATGTCTGTATTCTCGATAACTCTTGCAGCTCCCTATGGGGCTGTTGTGACCCTCTCTCCTCCTCCCATCATTCTCATGTTTCAATTGGCACTATGCATCTATTAACCAAATTATCTATTTCATCATCCCTTTATCCCCTAATCCTACTTAGCACTCTGGTCACGAGGATGTGAACTCCCTGCCTGCCAGTCCATGACTTCTCATCTGGAAGCTGCATTCATCGTCCCTGATGCCTCAATTCCTGTGCGGCATTTCATCTAAATACCATGTGCGGTAGGATTTATTTAAAAAATACAAATAAGTGGAAATATGAAAAGCGCTTTTTTATTTGTAAAAAAGTAAATTTAAATCCGTGACCACCGCATAGCATTATCTGCACATTACACTACCCACCAACACGCTGGGGGCAGTCTGCACTGTGGCTGAGTGGTGCTTCTACAACTGTGTGTTCATTGTTTCCTGACACCACGAGGCATTTCCAAGATGGCAGCCACCTTCTTCTCATATTAAGAAGGCCCCTCAGAGTTCCTCCTCAATTGCCTCCCCTCATCCTGATTGGCTGCTTTTCTCTTCATTTGGCCTATCGGGAAGTGGCAAGCTTTAGCCAGCCCCCTCTTCAAATGCCCACATCTAATTCCCTGTCTGTTCCTGTCAGTGCCTGGCCGGGCTTCCGGGCCCTACTCTTTTACAACTACAGCTAACGATGCTCCATCATGTAGGATACCCCTTCCACACACTTCTGGACTGTGACATTCACCCTCTTGCCATCACGTGAGTACTGTCTGTTGCTTGGTGGCTGTTTCGCCTCTACTTGACTCACTCCCTCTGCCTCTCCAGTCTCCAGTCGTTCACATTGCAAATGTCCCCTGGACTACGGTGAAACATCATTCTGCTTTCACTCCCTGAACATCATTTCCACTGACCCCATCTCTGTTCTGCTGTGCTGCAATCCCTGTCTCATCCTGCACTGTATGTGTCTGTAAGTGTAAACATCGAATTTAGGTGTGCCTTCATCCTGCATTGTAAACATTTTTAGGTGTGCCTTTATCCTGCATTGTATGTGTCTTTAAGTGTACAAATCAAATTTAGGTGTGCATTCATCCTCATTGTTTGTGGCTGTAAGTGTAAACATCGAATTTAGGTGTGCCTTCATCCTGCATTGCTTGTGTCTGTAAGTGCACACATCGAATTTAGGTGTGCCTTCATCCTGCATTGTTTGTGTCTGTAAGTGTAAAAATCGAATTTCAATGTGCCATTTTGTTTTGTACGCTTAACACCCACTTGGCCAACTGTGTATCAGGTTCAAAACTGTGTATTGCAGCACACACACACCTAGCCCCCTCTCGCTTTCTCTACCTCTCACTTCCTCTTCTCGCTCCGAGATGGCACTCTCCATCTCCCCAATCTAATCCAACTGCTACACCATCACATATCCTTCCTCTCTCACAAAATCTGGATAAAAAAAGCATAAAAGAGACATCCTTGCTGCAAACCTTGGCCTCCCAATTGCAGACACCTATGCCAGTGCATCCTCAAGTGAAATATTCAGTGACATCCTTTTCTATGTCCCATATCCTGACCTATGGACCTCTCACCTCATTGGCACTCTCCCACCTTACTCTTTCACATCTATCAATGGTGGCACAAAGTGGGAAGTCCTCCTTGCAGGCTTCTTCTCCTCCCGCTGCTGCATCAATTTGTACCTCACGGGTACAGTCCTGGTTCAAGGCCTTCAGGGCAACCTCCTTCTCTTTGATCAGATCCTGCCTTCTTTTATCAATTTCCTTCCTTCCCATGCCTCTCCCCCTTCAACGCCCTCGGCTCCACCACTTCTGATGGAAGCCCCACGCCCTGACACTCCACCTCAAAAAACCTTCAAAGGCAGCGATTGTCTGCACCTGGCGACCCTCAACTCATGCTCTGCCATCAAACAGTCTGCTGACATTTGCCTTCTCCTTGAAAACACTGACCTGGACATACTTGCACTCACTGAAACTTGATTCAATGCCCGTTCAGTTACTTCCTTTGACTCACTCCAACCTAACAGCTTTAAGATCACCTGAAAGCCCTGACCCCACCGTGCTGGCCTTGGGATTACCTTAAACTTCCCAGAGTGGATTCCTTCTTCCGTCCTACCCACTCCGCCCTATTCGTCCTTTGAGAGCCTAGTATGCAAATTGGTCATCTCTCCTTCCTCCACCTTGACCATTGCTACCATCTACCGGGCCCCAGGCACTTCTTCTCTGTTCCTCTTTGTGTGGGCAGACTTCTGTTCCTCCCTACTCTCTACCAACTTCAACCTGCCACTTCTAGGAGACTTCAACATCCACCTAGACTCCCCTTGCACAGCAACCACCCTCTTCGCTGACCTCTGCTCCTCCCTATCACTGCCCAGCCAACTACCACCCCATCATTTTCATTATCCCCTTCCTGGGGAAACTGCTTGAGAAGTTGGCCCTCCCCCAACTCATCTCTCATACCGAACTTGTTGGCGGTCTACCTGATCACCAATCTGTATTTCGAGCATCCAGAGGCACGGAAACTGCTCTTCTGAACAACTGTGAAGAACTGCTTGCATCCCTTGATTCCAACTCCCCAGCTGTCTTCATCCTCATTGATCTCTCTTCTGCATTTGACTCAGTGAACCATTCCATCCTCATAAAAAAGGCTCCATGATAGCCTTGGTACCTGGGAGCAGACACTGGACTGGCTTACCTCCTTCTTAACTAACCATTCCTCCAAAATCATTCTGGGCCCTTCCTCCTTCTCTACCTCCTCCTCCACCTGTGCTGTCCCCCAGGGCTCCATTCTTTCAACTTGGCTCTTCAACATATACCTTTCTCTGCTGCACGCCTCATTGCCTCCTTCCCCCCCATCTTCCAGTGCTACGACAATGATACACAACTCTTTTTCAAACTTCCTACTGACGCCCTTGCACCTTCCTTCATCACTGTCTGACTCTCTGCCTTCCAGGCCTGGTGCACTGCGAATGGCCTCTGCCTCAATGACAGGAAAACAGGGATTCTCCCTATTGGGTACCCTCTACCCAACTTCTTCCCTTCACACTGGCCTTCCTCCATGGGTTCTCCTCCTGCCCCCTCCTCAGAAGCCAGGAATCTTAGAGTCATCTTCGACTCCTCCCTTTCCTCCATCCTCATATTCAGGGAGGGGCAATCCAAATGTTTAAACAGGTGAAACTAAGTCAGAATCACCTTTGAAAACCCGGACATAAAAATAACGTCATGGAACATGTGTGGCTTCCAAAAATGAACAAGAAGCACCATGGCGTTACTTGAGATGGCGAATGTCATCACACTACAGGAAACTATGGGTGTGGGCAATTTTGATCTATCAGGGTTTTCAACGTACTGTAAGCCAGCCGCAAAGAGTCGAATAAACGGGGGTTGGCAGTGGCCATAGACTTAAAATGGGACTGTACACACTGTGAGATCAATGTTGAAACACCGGACCTAATGGCAGTACATATCACCACTACACAGCCAAAGCTCAATCTCCTGATTGTAAATATTTATGGAAACCAATCTAAGACACAAACCATGGTGCTACAAAGCGTGCTGGATACGCTGTTCAGGGATTGGTTGGGGAGATGTGAGAACTCAAATGTGGTAGTGGCAGGAGACTTTAATGCAGCTTGTTTTCAGATCAAGCTAAATCAGCTAACCTACCTATGAGGGAAGAATAATTCTAAGAGTGAACAAACAGGTCAACTTTGGAAGTCCTTTTTTGTAGACTGGGATCTCATACCTGTTCTCCCGGCAGACGTAAACATGAACGACTTTTGCACATGGAAGAGGGGAACTAGGTCCTCTTGGACTGATTATATCTTTCTCTCCTCAGTATTGAATGGTAAAAGTGACTGTTTGACTAGAGGAGAGGCTAAGGGGAGAGATCATTTTCCCATAATGCTTAAGATAAGTATGCAATTAGCACTTCAGCACTTTCAACCTGCTTTGGCCTTTACCACCGTAGTAATGGGAGGGGGGTCTATTCGATGGAATCAGAAGGCGTGCAGATCTTTCATGCAAATGTGGGAGAATGAATTGGTTTTGATGACAGAGCAAGGAGTGAAATTAACACCTGGAAATTATAACAGTAAGCTGTTATCCTGCATGAAACTATTTTCACAGAAGGGTACAATGCATGATAATATGGCCCACAAAAACCCATGTGATATGAGAATACAGAAGGCTAAGGCTGCTAAGAGAGTGGAGCTTAGAGCATGCCTGACCAATTCTATCGTTCATAAAGATTTTTGTGCAAAAGAAGAGGAGGATTCTGGCATGCCATAAACGGGCACTGAAATTGAATAGGAGAGAAACCACAGTAATAAAGAATCAGGATATGGTAGGGGTTTTGGTTAGGCAATATGCTGCAAATTTCTGGTCTCTTATGGGGGGAGCTTTAGGGGAAACTCTGATGAGTATGGGGGATTGCCAGATATCAGCACAGGTGTGGGTAAAATACCTACAGGGGAAATATTCCATGCCGATGAGGAACCTGATTGGGATCCCGAGGGAGTAGGAAAACCTGGAGACAATGTATGCTCCTGGGATTTGGAGGATGTCATATGGGCAATTACTAAGGCTAAACCGTCCAGAGCACCAGGTCCTGATAATGTTCCAACCTTTTATTATCAAATAAAATCACGAAATATGGGCTCCTGCCCTTTAGGAACTATTCCAACACGTGTGCTTGACACACGTAGTGCCAGACACATGGAAACAATCTCTGATAGAAGCAATATACAAGAAGGGGGATAAGTGTAACCCGTTAAATTTTAGAGCCATAGCTTTGATGGATTCATCCAGCAAAATCTGTAGAGCACTGCTTCTGAGAGATCTCAAAGCTCTGATCAAAAGCCACAAACTCTTGTCTAAATGCAAAATCAGCTTCCATTCTGGGATGGACATGCCACTGAATGCATTTACAATGGCTCACATGAGGGCAGCAGTGAAAAGGAAGACTCTGTGCACTGTGTACATGGCCCTGATAGATATGAAGAGGGCTTTTGGCACAGTCAGCCGAGGGCGTTTGTGGCAAAAAATTATTGCGGCAGGACTCTTCTCTGAATTAGTCAAATTATTGCCCCTGTTATACACAGACAGTACAGTACAGTAAAAATACGACTGGATAGGTGTGGGACTATGACACCACCGATCAATACTTTTGTGAGGATGCGGCAGGGCTCTGTGGTAGCGCCCACACTCTACAATTTGTACACTGTGGACATGGATAGAGTGTGGCAGGGAGGCCTTACCAATCCAGTGAGGCTAGGTTCGGCAACGCTGGATTGGATTGCTTTCGCCAACGACGTAATCTTTTTCGACCTCAGACCAGTGGAGTTGCAGCACAAGCTTGCACTTTTCCGTCTGTACGCTGTGGAAAATGATTAAAAAATAAACTGCCTCAAATCAAGAGTCTGTGTGTTCTCAACTAAGAGAAGCCCTAAGACCGTGATATCGAGGGTGGGAGATGAGCCACTTGAGCGGGTCTCATCTTTTACTTATCTGGGCTACCAAGCTCAAAACTGTCTCAAGGCAAGGAGGCACACAATACATACATTCAAAATTCGGACCAAAGTTTGCAAAAATTAAACAGGTGTACACACAATTATGTGCATTTTCTTTGACCCCACTAATCCAACTTTACCTGATGCATGTTGAGCCAATAATTATGTATGTGCTCGCTATAAATCTTAATGATTTGGGGGACAGCCTAAACAAGGTCCAGGGTTTACTCTGGAAAAACACCTTGAGGTTGGCAATTGCTACACCAAACCCTGGGCCCAATGCATGAAAATGTTGGTATACGCAAAACTTTTAAATCCACCACCGCACTTTCTTTATGAGAATTGGGGACAAGCGCAAGTACGCGCCTCAGAGGCATCTATGACAGACTTAAAACAACAAATGCACACCCTATTGAAAGAAATAGGATCTTCTGGAGAGGAGTTTACCTTCAATCCAGCTACTGTTAAAAAAGCTCCTTGACTATGATTAGGGGAAAACAATAGATGAATTGGCAAAATATTCCCTATATAGGGAATATGAAAAACTAGTTTGGAAACGGGACCGTTTGTCTAAATACATACTTATTTTCCTGTGTGAAAGCAGTAGATCACTGTATCTGCGCTTCTGCTTAAATCAATAACCAACAATGGAAAGAGTAACCAACTGGAAAGTGGGATTAGGAAATCTGTGCTGCAGATTTTGTGGTATGGCCGGAATTAAAGAAACCATCAAACACTAAGTAATGGGGTGCAAAGCCCTGGAGGAAGAACTCGTGAAATATTTATGTTTGCACTAGGCAATGAAGTCTGGTGGAGTAGTTTGATGAATAGACAATCACAGGGATTGATCATGGTGCTGTGTGAGTTCCTTTTCAGATTACTGAACAGGCTGACAAAGTACACACCTAAAGACGAGGAATTAAGGGAAAGGTAAACTACATTCGGGTTTGTACATTTTTATCAATCATGTAAGATGTAACTGGATTAAGGCCTGTCCATGTTATTCTCCTTCCTTTCTTCTTCCTCTCTTTTTTCGCTATATTCTTGTGTTATTCTTCCCTCATTGTCTGGCAAAGCTGTTTCTTTTAGTTTTGTTTTTAAATGAATGCGTTTCTTTTAAAAGAAATTTCTTTTCATATTTGTGAAAGTTTCACACCTGAGTTTCAAAACACAATAAATAAACAAAACATATTCAGGACATTGTCAAGAAGACCCCTTTCAGCTATTCCTTCTCAAACAAACTCAACATTCCCCCAGACACTCAATGTTACCCGTGCTCTGGTTCTCTCCAGGCTAGACTATTGCAACAGCCTCCTCCTTAATCTTCCTTCGTCCACCCTGCGACCCCTCCAGCTAACCCAGAGTAGGTCAGCAAGACGTATCCTTGGCCTCAATCCCAGAGACTGCATCTCTCCTTCCCTACAAAAACTTTACTGGCTCCCGGTCTCAGCACGGATTGAATTCAAATCCCTCTGTATCATCCACAAAGCTATCTGTGGCCGGGGACAACTCCATCTACAACGCTTCCTGACCAAATACTCTCCTTCCAGACTCCTGCATTCCTCTGACATCAACTTCCTGCATGTGAAGCGGTATGCTAAACAGAGAGCTGGTGGTTGATCCCTTTCCTCGGCGGGCTCCCTTCTGTGGAATAAACTCCCTCCCCCTCTGTGTCTTGAGTAGGACCTCCTCACGTTCTGAAAAAGCCTCAAGACCTTTCTCTTTACCTCTTCCTTCTCCTCCTCTCTTCCCTGCTAATCATACAGTACCATGAGTGATGTGCAGGGCTTGTATGTATCCTCAGGGCCTTGACCCCACACATCTCTCATCCCAGCTGCTGTCTATTTATTGCACTGTTAGGCTCACCTTGCGCATGGGAGGTTGCACTTATGTGTTTTCCCTTCTTAGTACTTCACCCCAAGAACTTCTCCATGAGCACCACAGCACCTATCCCTTACCTCCCTCCCCTCTGCACTTGTACATTCTGAACACTCACAAGGCATAGGAGATTTGTCTCCCCTCCCTTCCATTCTCATGATTTCTTTGTACTATTAATGCAAAGATTTATCTCTGCTGTAATTCATTGTCCATCTTCCCCTGTCCCCACCCTGTTTCCCTGTAGGTGCTTTGAAACAGTTTTGCTAATTGTATAAGCGCCTAACAAGTGACCAATAAAATAAAAAAGAAAATAAATGTCTTCTTCCTGTCTTCTCAACTCCCTTTTCTCCTCTTCCTCACACCTTCTTTGCAACCTACATTCTTTCAATCTTTGTGTTTCTATTTCATCCCATCTCTTCGCCTCTAATCTCTCTTTAGCTTTCTATTTCTTTTGTTCCTCATACCTTCTTCGTGCTTCTACTTTTGCTTCCTCTCTTTCTCTTTCTCCTCTTATATTATCTCTCTCATTCCTTTTCTTTCTTTTCCTGTTCTGTACTACTGTTGCTTCCTTAGCTTTGTCCTTCTGTTCTTTTTGTCTCTGAGCTTCTTCCTCTATCTCGATTTGCCTGTCCCCTCTTTCATCACACTCTTTACATTAATTGCGTGTCGACATATATTTACATTCTTTAATCTTACTTTACTCCATGTTATCCTCATTGTTATAAGCGGGGGACTCATATGTCGGATTTACATAGCCCGTTGCTGCCTTTAGCTCCTTTAAAGGATAGAATCCCTGTTTCTCAGTATCTGTATTACTGTTTTCAGAAGGTGGAAGAGGAGCTGAGGGCGTTTCATCCTCCCCTTTATGCCGACTAAACATCCACTCCTTTACGGGTGGGTCCTCCTTCTCGCTCTGATACATTTTCCTTAACTCTAGAACGCCTAACCTTTTCTGCAATTTCTTCCCTGTATATGGAGCATATAAATATGTGGGCATGTATTGCAATACGGTTCTTGATAATGTACCTTCTTGAGGCCAGAACATACACATTTTATAAATCGTGCCTTTTACCCATTCAGAATGGTGCTTTCTAATCTTTGGTGTTTATCTCGGTAATGTCTTACACAGGTGGAACAGGGGTGTGTCCCCAATGATGACAAGTCCTTTTTTACTGTCGATACTTACCAGACTTTTTATTTCTTTATTACTTTTAATCATATACATCACAATAACCAATTTTGGACAAGCACCATCAATCGCCTTCCATTTCCAAAACACAATTTTTCAACTAATTTTAAAAACAATAATATTCTCTTTATTCCTTTGTTTAGTGTCCTGTCGATTCTTACTGTCCTGTTGTTTTATTACTAAGAACCTTCTTTTTAAAATAATTTTTCATCAACTTTTATCCTTCTCTGATTGATGTCAGTCGCTTGATTATAGAACCTAATAACCAACTAAATTATTACTATTGTTTTATGCCGTTTAGTTTAAACACAATAAAGGTTTTATGCTGATACATTTCTAACCCTGAACAAGAGTACACTTTTTCCCTGCGATTTGCCTTACTTTACTGTCTCTAGTAAATGTAACTCATCTCAAGTTTACACCATTTTGGAGTTTGACATGCATTCTTTATCTCGGCCTTGCACATCTCTAAAAACACCCCACTTGGAGTTTGATGCATGTCCTTCCACCCCCTTGGGACCAGGAATCAATGTATCTCTTTTTCTTTAATCCAAATCCTGTTACTTTATATATGTGCGTTTATAATATAGTCCCTCCCCTTTATTTGTCACTTTCGATGCTCTACTTGCATCCATTGCTCAGTCCGAGTCCCTGGTATCAACACTTCCCCAATCTACCAGTTCGCCTTCTGTTCACGGGGTGCCTGCGGGGACCATACAGGAATTTCTTCAAAAGTGTTTATGCCGACCAACTCCTTTTCACACGTGTGTCTTTTTCTCCGTTCTCCACAGGAAACTCTGCGATCATTTGGCTAATGGGGAAAGTCGTAGAGAATCCGAAAGTCTGGATCCCTCCCCAGGAGACTGGATCAGTACTATCCACACTGCTACCAAAATGTGCAGTAGCACCTGAAGCATTCCAAGTGCTAGTTGGAATTACCAATAAATGATCTCAGACCCAAATAACCGGACAGACTCAAGGAATATGGCAAAGTACTTCTTTATTATCAGCTCAAATAAAGTAGGGAAACCTGGTGAACAAACAGATTGCAGCTCACACACTCTCAGCTATATGTTGATTATACAAAGGCTTTATACCTCGATGTACACCAGCTATGATGTCATCCTATGTGGCAATCAGTAAAACCTATCGAAAGGAGGGATTGGTTAAGGGGACATAGATATTTATATATATTAAGATGTCATTAATAGGTTAGTAACATAATTGGCTGTTCCTTATCAGGTAAGCATGCCTTAAACTACCTTCCACTATGTATAATACAGATGGTCTCTTCTTTGGGATGTTTAAGGGAGTGTAGGTACGTTGCTATCTTCAATTGGATCTTAATGAATAGGCCTTGTTTTTGAGTCTTGCACTACATGGAAGGATACCATAATTTTGTCCATTTTGACCTTTTATTTAGTGATATTTAATTCAATTAAACTGCGTGCTATTACTCCTCTTGGCCTCTGAAGACTTGGTTGCTCGGTCTTATATATGCTTTCTGCATTCTTAATTGTCCAATATTTGGCTCTTGCAAATGTTTTCTCCTTCACTTAATTTAAGAGCAATATGTCCTGTGTACGTAACCTATCGTCTTTGACTCCCCTTGTGCCTTACAGTTGCCTTTTGTTGTGGCATCCTTGATCTTAAGCCAAACAAATGTTCTTTGTTCCTCACACAAAGCTGTTTCCCAGCCTCTGTCTGCTCTGCAGTTCTGATCTCTCCCTTCACAGCTTCTTAGCTCACTATTATATGAATCTGACATCCATCTTTCCATCATGGCCGCTTTACCTGCATTATATTTTCTCCTGCAGTATGCATATATATGTCTCGCCTACCTTGAGTTTCTGCGTATATACATTTGCTACTTCTCTTCTCACTTATCTTCTTAGTGTATATGATTTTTTCATCTCTGTGTACGTGTTTCTCTTGTTACTTCAGTTACATCATCATTCTTTAAGTATTCACATATAGTTTGAGTGTGTCCTATTATCTTCTCTTCATGACGTCACTCTGTTCTGGTCTGTTTACACTTACAGCTCTTCGATATTCAGTGGTGTATGCAGACATCCTTCTACCAGATCAGTGAGAAGGTACATTCGATATGGTTGTCTGAGTGCAAAACGTCTTTTATATCTTCTATGTGGTATTGGAACGATATGTGGCATCATACATAATGCTCTCTTACTGTTCTTCCAGTATGATGGAGTTGAGGGGGCAGACTCTAGAGGCAACATGAACATCTGCCTCTCTAAAACGGTTTCTGGAAATGTGCGATAGGCATATGTTTTAGGCCCTGTGGATACAAACTCTTCAATGTATTCGTCAGGAGCTAGCTCTGAAGTTAGATCCCCTAGATAGTCACTGGTGGGTGGGTTGACATCACAGGAGTGGCTGAAAAAAATAACGTTATTGGTATCGTGGTACAGAACCCGTTCTTGCAATTGTTGCATCACAGCATACAGCTTCAAGCAGGCGTGAGTGGTTGTGAATGCAGCTATGAAAATGTTTGTGTTGTCTGAAATTGTTGGATATTCTACGGCATAGTGCCAGCATAGACACCCTGTTTCATCCTCTATGAACACAAATCTGCTCACATCATGAGAATTATCAAATAGATAGGCGTGAAGCACATCAGGGTTTGTGATGATGGTTTTGTTTGCCAAATTAACTCTTTGAGCAAACTTACACCATAACAAATTAAGACATACTTTGCCCAACAACTGCCAAGCAGGGTTGTCCTTGATGTGGACCATCCGTATGCCCTGATGTTTATAATAATCATCTATGTAGGCCTGTTTAGCGGCCACATTCACACACCAGACAGGGAAACCAGAGGCATCTTGTTTCTGCACTAAGAACATGCAGATATAATCACAGAGGAACTTGAGGGTGATTGATTTAAAATGACATATTTCATATATGCATCCCAGGCGATAGTCCTGTCTTAAAGCTGCCTGTAGCTCAATTGTACACCAGGTTCCGGTCAGCAGTCACTCTTCATCCGTATGACCGCAACCCTGCTGTTTTGTTTTGACACATGTGCAACAGAGCAGAAACATTAGTCTACTGTTGCATCTATAGGGTTACACGGGTAGATAAAGACATTGGGGTAGATAGAGCTTGCACCTGATTAGACCGAAATACTGGTCTATATCGCCCAAATTGTTACAGATGATTTTTGGATGGCCCACAGGATAGGATTTCTCATTATTTACAGAGGGGTATAGACAGGTAAAATCTAGGTAGTGTATTTGTTCACCCTCTGAGATGTGATGATGTAACTTTAAAGCATTTGTATGGCCACCATACAGCACAAGGGGGTTGGGCAGATTTCTCTCTTTAAGAAAATGACACACATCAGAATTTTTCTATACCACCATGCACCACTCGTGTTCCAAGAGACTGATGACACAACACCCTGACTGACTAGAAATGTCTGCTTTAACAGGGTGCGTCTATGCAGCTGTTCATAGGTAGTACACGTCGTAGTGCTGAAGCCCCAGGTGTGGTAGAAAATCGGGGCTTCTGTGATAAAAGCAGCCATTAAATTTGTGGTCTGTTTCCAGTCCCTGGACCACCGTATAGCCGTCCAACCAATATTGTCTGTATCGTTTCTCACCCCCTCCAGTTAGGACATGTTGTATAGAGATGTTGTCGATCTCTGAGATATATAAAAGCCACTGAATAGATGGCATAGAATAATGTTTTTCTGCCCATGATATAATCATGGGGCAGCAGTGCGATTGTTTCAGGTTTTAGATATAGTTGTCTGTAGATCTGCATACAGCTAGCCAGCGTGATACTTTTAAAAGGATCGACATATGACACTGTAGCCCACCCTTTATAGCTGTTTCACGCCGAGTCATTTGAATGATCCCATTCCTGAACAAATTACAAGCTTATCTTAAAATGTTGACATCCTATATGGTAGTAACTCTTGGCAAAAGTCAAACACGTCATGTTCATTCACCTTATACCATGCTATGAACTGATCTTTCTCGATAGGCATCATGTATTGAACGCTGTATTGGTCCAGGGGTGGAATTGGGCCTATGTAGTTCTGGTAAGCCACTGTGTTAAAAAGATGTGGAAAGAAGCCCTTTGAACCGGGGAAAGTAAAAGCTATTGGGAGCTTGCTGAGTTTCATGGGTAAAAGGTACAAGGAGTCAATAAAGCATATCTGTAGAGGTACCACAAAGATCGCCATAAGCTTAGCACCCAGGGTGATATACTTCTCTTTAATTTCCTCCTGAACCAATTTTTGCAGTACAAAGTATCCATCATAGGCTTTGGAATGATGTGCTAGAAAGGTGCAGCCCGTTCATTTGCTTGTTACAAAAGTTCTGAGAAAGGCAGCCACACACAAGTCATCTGTAAATTCCCAACAGCTGTCACCTGTTAGATGTTTGGCATGGATAGTTTCATTGGTGGGTTACATTCTCTTGGCGGGTCTCCATGTCATACACTATGTAATCCTCAGTTTCATTTTGAGGTCCACTAGCTGTCATGGAACACATGTATTCAACCCTGTTGACAATTAAAACTATGTACACCCTACAGATTATTCTATTACAGTTTTGATTCTCCGGCAGACATTTTTCACAGGTGGGGCTGACAATGGCCAGTTCGCACACGACAGCTCCCGGTGCCACTTGCTGAGTGTGTGTCTCTAGACAGGTCTGAGACCTCGCGAACGCGTGATACTGAGGACATTTTGCAGGTTTTTCTTTAAGTGTTTGACATTCTTCTCTTAAACACAAGCGGCAGTGATACTTGTAAGCGATATTCAATCAACACTACAGCTAAGTCAATGCCTAGTCTGGGATGCTGAGGAAAACCCTTATTGATGTATTTTTATATCCAGTTCAGTACTCTGGATGACAACCCTTGTATAACACCCCCCTCTTAGAATCCCCCTGACCCCACTGAGCCAAGAAGTAGGTTTGTTTTGCAAATTAAAAGGTTTATTTGAAAATTTAAACAATATATATATCACACTTCTATAAATGAATTGATAATGGATATTACACTTGTGAATATGAGCAGTAATCAGCAAGAGGTAACTATGAATAGGAACAGAAGAACAAGGTGGGAAAGAATGTTTGATATGGTTCAAGGAAACGCAGGGTGGAATAAAATGCAGTACAGAAATAACTTGTTATGATTTTAGCAAAAGGTAATATGATCACTTTTTCTTTTGACAATTCACTCCCCCCTATGCAATACCAGAAATGGAAGGAGAGCACACAGTCTTCAAGAATCCCAACAAATCACACTTTATAATGCAATACACAGTTCCAGTTCTCCCAGCAAGCTTAGGGAAGACAGGGATGAGTTTTAAACACAGGCGAATTACTTTAATGTGGTTTGCAAGGAAGTGAAAAGGTGCTAAAATTGCTTTTAATTCCCTCTAGAGGTTCAGGGTAGGTGATGGCTACTTTATATTAGTTCAGGCTCACTTTAACAAAACTCTATGAATGATTAGCAGATTGCAAACGAATTTTAGCAAAGAGAAGCAAAAAGCTGGTGATTTCTACAGATGAAGAAATCGGGCCAAATCGCAAATCGCGGTAAATTTCGCGAGTGCGTGTCTCGCGATTACGGGAAAAGTATAGGGAGTAGGAAGTTGGTTCTAGGTTCGTTGGAAAGCCTAGATTCTAAGCTTTCACGGTTCCAGAGATACGGACGATTAAATAAAGGTCGTTTTTCGGATTTAAAGTAAACTCAAAATGACAGGTGACAGCTTGCAGCTGCAGAATTGACAGGTGACAGTTGAGCAGCTTTAAAAATGACAGATGACACGATTTCTAGAAGGCAGTTCTACTTAGGTTAAAATAGTTTGGATTAGATTATTTTAACTAAGAGATTGGTTCTGCACAGTTCTGCTAGGTACTCACAATATAAATTTGAACTAGGCCTCGTCACGGATCTGGTCAACACGTCCGGCTGCGGTTCTGTCTGCTCAGCGGGTCAATCCGGCACCGGTTCTGCTCACAGCGATCTGGGTCAGCTCTGCTCTGCTGGTCTAGCCTCTCTGGATTCTGGATGTAACACTGCTTTCTGGGTACTGCTACAGGTTCTTGCAAAAATTCTCGGCAAAACTTCAAACAGCTCGCCCGGCTTTTGAATAGTTTGGTTAGTTTTGAGGCCTGCTGAAGAGGATTCAGCTGGTGGATTCAGGCCTCTCTGCTACAAATTCTGGAGTTAATTTCTGCTACAGGTTCTGGAGATTGATGGATTTTAAGTCTTTATCTCTGGATGTGAAGTCGTCGGTCAGCATGCTCCGCAGCAAATGGAATTGAATGTCTCTACCTGTCCCAGCAGTCTCTTTTCATGTGTTTTGAAAATGGGTGTGTGCCTGGGGCTAGCTAAGCCTGCCCCTCTCTACTTGTCATTGGCCAATTCCTCCTTTCTCCCTTGATTGGGGGAAGGAAATGTGAGTCAGAGTGATGCTGTAGGTTTTATGGTCAGAGGAACCTCCCCTTGTCAGATTGCACACAAATCTATTTCTGAACCAAATACATATTTATCTATGTACCATTTTTGTAATATTATAGGTCCAGTTAACATATTTTCTGTAGCACCAAACCATCCTATCCCTGTCTTTGTACGATGTTGTGTCCACTGATGACAGAATTCTCCCCTTTTCATCCAGATAATGTCCTCTAAACCTTTCCAGGTTTTACACAAATGTGCACCAGGGATATGGGTTACAGATGATAAAGTGTCAGATTTTTAACATGCAGACATTTGGAGTAAGACCCTATTTTCCACTAGCAACCCCCGAGAATACACCACAGGGTCCTAACGCCTCTTAAAATGTTCACAGAAAAATCACAAAAATAATTATATTACTTATATAATTCTGACAAGTCCGCACTATGAGTTATCTATCTTTTTAAAATTATGCTCTGGTCAAAAAGGGGTGTGGCTTCCCACATCACAGGGTGGAATAACTGGTTTATCCACTTCCCCCAAGCCAGCTTGTTCACAGAGGCACAGCTGCCCCCAGTTTCTAACAAGAGGAAGCTATTTTACGACGCCCCCAATATAACATTTGCCTGAGTCAAGGAAGTTGCATTGTTCTGTCCCTTCCAGTTCCCAGGTGATCCACCCCTAATCTAATCAGAGAGGTGAACTCCTTTTGGCAAGGGGCAGCAGGATGCAGCTAGGCCTGGGAAGAGTGGCTGTTGATCCAGTTTCAACTCCTGTCGGGGGTAGTTGTCAGGCAGAATCCAGTTTCATTAAGCCAGGTTTCAGCTAAATGTCACTTTAATTCCCAGTTTAAATCAAAACTTACAATTTTTACATGTACATTAAATAATTACTTCCTTCAAGTCATTTCAGAATATAGTTTTACATTGTATCCACCTCTTAGCAAGTCTTTCCTTGGTCTGGTTTTGTTTCATTTGTTCAGTTTTACACAAAAGTCTGGTGGTTTTAAAACACCGGCTTTCTGATAGTGGTGAGTACTGGTAATGCAACCATTTTTGGGATTAAGAAAATGAATTCCCCACAGTTCTGAGTTGCTTTTTGGCAATCAGCATTGCCATTCCCAATGGTTTCAGGCTACTGTGTGTGTAGCCCAATGGTGGTTTTAAGCAGTGCCCTCCTGTGCTCACAACATAGGCAAAAGTGGGTGGCAGCCTATTCTTCATGTTTTCCCTGTGCACTCTCTGGGGAGTTCTGGCCATCATGATGTTTTCCATGCCAGTACTACACAGTTTTATGGTAGGGCTTGGATGCATGGGTAAAAACATCCCACATACTGACAACTGTGTCTGTTTGTTTTTGGAAATGTGATGGCAGTGCTGACAGAGATTTTCAGCCCCAGAAATCCTTTTAAATTGATTATGCAATAGAAATGGTCGCTTTGGTGTAAAAAATACCAAGTGTTTCTGGCTGTTTTAGCCGTAAGCGGAAAATCTGCCACTCCCCATTGTTAAAGTAGAGTATCTTGATGGATCTATCAAAATGCTTTTCAAGGAGATTCAGCTGTCCAAACCCTACCGAATTGTCTGTCGGATGCCCCAGCTTATTGTGTACTTGCAAAGGTTTTCCACATATATCAGCATCTGCTATGCTCAGCGGTTTGACTAAACTAGATGCTAGACAGAGGTTTAAGGGCCTTTGCTCGAAATTTAACAACAATCTGTGTTCAGATTTTATGAGGAGGCTGTGCAGAATTCTTGTTAAAGATTTATACGCACCGCCGTAGCATGGCCTGACAACTTGCGCCATGATTCTGAATGGTGCAAAAAAATGTATCTAGGTCTTACTCTGCAAATGTCACTGCAAATTTGCTAAAAACTGCAAAATGCAGAAAGTACCACAAGGGGATCCTCTTGTAAACAAGTGTCTGTTTAAACCCTCATCCTCCAGTCTTATCTGCACAAAATCATTGAGGCCGACAGTTTCCAGTCTCTGATGGACCAGTGCTTCCACAGCATCCGTTATGACCGTTAATCTGTGCACCAGGCTGCGCAATTGGTCCATGTTCATGAATCTGAATTCCTCATAATGCTCCATGGCTGAGAATATTGTTTAACTCCTTTGATAAGTTTAGGTTGCATCTCCGCATCTGCCCTGCTGTTCACATTGTGGCTCCAAATGGTGTGGCAATCCAGAGTTTGATGAAAGAAGTTAGAGGTGTTGGTACAAATGCTACTGCCACCAGCAATATGGAGGCCATATGACTCCCACAAGCCCTCCACTTGCCATTGCCCATAGGGACCATGGGGGATTGTCCCCATCCTGCCTAATGAGTGTAGAGGCAAGCCTAGTGTTGTTGGGAATCTGCCTGGCATAAGGGCCTCTGCCAGACATGTCCCTGCTTTCAGACTACTTTTGGTGGGAAAGCATTTAAGCAATGTGTTTTCTCTGCGTCCCAGAGTGGGTACTTGATGGAAGCACTGCTTCAGCTAGGCACTTCAGAACGCAGGCACTAGATCATAACAAGCTGCAGGAAGTCTGCTATCTGACGCCAAGCAGGCAGTCATTTTTCCTAGCCATTCCCAACTTTGCAATATGCCTTTCCGGTTCTATGTGATGTTACCGAAATGTATTTTACCAAAAACTGTTTTACCAAGCTGATTTTACCAAAAATGTTTTGGGTATTTTTGTTTTTTGTTTTGGGGTCGTGGGTACCCCACTGAAGCCCCACATTTGTTTCTAGTGCAACACCACCCCAACCACCCCTGTACTCCTTTTACACCTTTACCCCACCCCCATCTATTTATAATAATACTGAAACAAAATGCTGCTAATATTTTTTCTATTAAACAGTTTTCGGTAAGGACAATTTGGTAACATCACTGGATACCACCTTTCCCGCTGTGAACTCTGACGAGGATGAAAAGAGCTTTATTTGCAAAAAGATAAATAACAAAATACATTTATTCAACTGACAGGTATATTTGATACACAAGAACTTTATCTCCTCAATGGCCTAAGCCACGATGGTCAATGCTGGGATGAACTGGGCTAGTGTCAACTCTCAGAGTGGAGACTAGTTACAGCTTATGTAGCCTTTCATTGATGTATCTACCAAATCATTGACAATTGAAAATACTCCACTTGAGGCCAAAATAGAAGCAACAGTCTACACAGGAGGTGAGACAAATCATTGTAACTACTTGTGAGCAAGCCTACGAATGAAAGATACAAAATCAGGCACCATCTTTCAGCCTAGTTGTAAAAAAGGATTTAGCAGATTAGTATGGACAAAAAAGAAATTGGAAAAAAAACTCCATGAAAATAGAATTTGGTTTTAAAAATCGAAATTACCAAAAAGATACGGGTGGTTGAGTTTAGTTTCAATTTCTGTTAATTTCCAACTAATCATATAGTTCCATGAGACTCTCCTTATTTATTTGTGTGCTTCACCAGTAGGAATCATGTAAGTCCTGGTATGCCAGCGGTACATCCAGAAGAACCCTCTTCAACCAGTATCTGGCACTCCTTGCCCACCGCATCGCCGCTCTCTGCCCCAAATTTCAGTGCTATGCGGACGATACCCAGCTCATTTTCAGGCTACCCTCGGCCTCCTCCTCTCCTTCACTCATCTCTGACTGTCTTTCTGCTATCCAGGAATGGTGTGCCGCCAATGACCTCTGCCTTAATGCCAGTAAGACTGAGATTCTACTCATCAGCACACCCACTCCCTCCTTCCCTGCAGCTCTCTGGCCAGCCTCTCTTGACCCTCTTCCTGCTCCTACCTGCAAGGCAAAACACCTCGGAGTCATCTTCGACTCCACACTCTCCTTCTCTCCTCAGATATCTGATGTCTCTAAGAAGTCACACTACCAGCTGCACCTCCTCAGAGGTATTCTTCCCTTCCTCTCCTTCCCCCGGAAACTCACTGTCTCCCGAGCCATGGTTCTCTAGAAGCTGGACAACTGTAACAACCTCTATCTTAATCTGCCTGCCTCCACTCTCTGCCCTCTGCAACTCATCCAGAACAGGACTGCGAGACTTGTCCTTGGCCTCAAGCCCAGGGACCGTATCTCTCCAGGACTGAAATCTCTACACTGGCTCCCAGTGGCTGCGAGGATTAAGTTCAAAATCCACTGCATTGTCCACAAAGCCTTCTGGGACCTGCGGCCTAAATACCTTCAACTCTCTTTTCCTAAATATCTTCCTTCCCGAGCCCTTCGCTCATCCGTCTCCAACTCCCTCAGGGTCAGCCGCTTATCGAAGCAACGAGCTGGGGGTAGATCTCTCTCTGCGGCAGGGGCCTCCCTCTGGAACAGCCTTCCTGCCTCCCTGAAACTTGAGGAGAACCATCTCCGGTTCCAGAAGCACCTCAAAACCTTCCTCTTTGCTTCTGCTTTCTCTCTCCCTCTCCCCTGCTAAATTCTTCACTGAAACTGCACTGAATCTGCAACTGGGCCACTCTCTCCGACCTCGGTCCTTGGCCCAGCCACTCTCCACTTGCACTGACTCCCTGGCAACCCCTGCACTGCGGGACTGTCTCTGTATCCCTACAGCCCCCCCTCCCCAGAACTTGTCTGCACTTAACTTGCACTTGCCACCAGCTGGCCCTATTATTTATTTTTATTCTACTTACCCTGTACTGCACTTCCCTCCTCCCCTTCCCCTTGCACTTTTCCCTCCCCCCTACCCCTGCACTTGCGCGATCTAAATGACACCTGGCCTAGTAGGATCGTTGTCTGTCTTCCCCTTGTTCCCCCTCCCTGCCTCGTCGCGCCTTGAAACACTTGTGTATAGGTGCGTTACAAATGCCATATCATATCATATCATATATCATAACCCTCTAATATCATGGTCAATACCTTCCTACCTCAGAACAGCCTCATATATCCAATTACTACCAGTTAGAACGTGTTTTAATATACACTAAATACAGCTATGTATCTCCAAGTGCTGTCATGATATACAAAGTGTGGCCTTCTATGTGGGAGTATTGCCTTAATATGACAGTCAATGCCTGACATGCCTGATAAAGTTATACGGTCCAGCCCCATGTGTCCAGGTTCTGCCATCCTATGATAGGTGCAGTCCCAAAAGACCGAGTACTGACATCTCAGGACAGCCAGTGCTTAATATAAATGGTACAGTAACTATGCACTGTATAGCTTTACAGGTCCAGACTCTGCATTCCTGTGTTAAGCACAGCCTTGCATGCCACTCTACAACCTTCTTAACCCAGCCCATGCCTCATAAGCCTGGTACAGCTACCATAAGCAAAGTACAGCCTCCTGTGACCTTGCATAGGGCACCCTCAAATGCAACCGTAATGCCATCAAATGCCAGCCAGTGTTTTACAAACTTAGCATAGTCGCCATTTGTAATGGGGAGCATCACATGCCCAGGTGTTGACAACATATGCACTGAACAGCCTCAAAGGCCCAACTAGTGCCATCCTGTGTCAGGTAGAGCAACAAAAGGCAGAGGCTGTTATGCGTAAAGTTCAGCCTTACATGTTCAGGTGCTTCCATCATATTTTACTTTAGTACCTGTTAAGCCCCAATCAGCTCTTACCTTAATGGCCCTACCGAGTCCAATATCTTCAAAAGATGAGGAGGCAGAGCAGGCCCGGGCCAAAGCCTGTTAGGGTACATGACAGTGCACAGGTTCCTACTCGTGTGAGGACAAGGCCCGAGAAGCTGTATGTCTCCTGGATTCCTGGCTCCAGCTTCACGAGGCCGCCATTGCTGCTGCCTGTCCTCCACCCTCCCCTCTTTACACTCGCACTTCATCACCAGTTTCCTGGCGATGCAGAGTGGCTGGTAAGACCTCTAAACCTAACTGCTGGGCTATTATGCATTTCTATGCAAATAGGACGAGCCTACTCGTCCTCAGCACTTAACAAGGTAAACCAAAAGGCACCAAGGAAGAGTCGCAGACACTGGGGTAGTTACCAGGGGCAACAGCTGATACCCCTGGTGGATCACTAAATTATGTCTGTGGGAAACACGTGTTGTCACAGACTGTGGTACCGAATTGGAACGAGCTGGCTGGGGGTCCCTGCTGTCAGGTAATCCTTTTTATCCTCGATTTAAAAAGAGGATTTCTAATGGGGCCACGTCAATCAAGCTCTGAAGCGTGACGAATGATCGCTTTTTAACAATGTGTCAAGTTTGCGGACGACCAGATCTCCACACAGTCTTTATCGTTGCTCCAGAAGGGACTTCCCAAACGCCTTGCACTCTTTATGCTCCCTATCTCAGTCTCAGCTGCATAAGTCAGTAATTTGCCCTTTTCTGCTCGAAATGACTAACCAGCACAGCGGAGGACGTCGAGTCACCGTGGCCCTCTTTGTGTGTGTGCTAGGTTACTTGATGTGTTAATCCGCGAGCCGGTACTCTGCCGCATTCCAGTCTGTCAAGATGAAACCTCTGGCTCTTTCTCCTGACAATGACGCCTTGGTCATGGCGGCCGCTTTTGTCTCCGTGGCTGCTCCGCCGTCTCCCTGGTGACCTGGTTCGCCCGCTGAATGGTGTTGCTCACGAAAAGCAACGTGGGTGAATATGGCACAGAGTTCAGGAAATGGAGACCAAACAGAAATTCCATGCCTTTCGCAAACTTGTGTAAGCACTGAAAACGATGGTGAGAGGCGATGGAGGAAATAGCACGACTTGTACGGCTCAATTCCCTGGGGTCGTTTGAGCTGAAACTGAAAATAGCATTTGTGGATCAACAGCGTCTGATGTTCTGCGACTGCGATAGTCGATGGTAATTTTCCACAACAAGAATCTACTCTCTTCAAATATCAAAATCCATAATTGTGCGTTTTACCAACCAATTATTCCCACTAACTTAAAAAAGAAAACGAACACCGGTTGGAAAGTAAAAACGTTCCATTTAAGTGTGGGAATAGACCAGCATCTGGGCTTTCTTCCTCCCTACAGACCTACATCTGCACCCAGATGCGTTGTTTTTGTAAACGAATCCTTACCTGCACTCGCAGTTCTTGGCACGTGTTGAGGCCTAAACTCACATAGGCAGCCAGCCGCCTGTTGGCCCACTCTATTCACCAATGTGGAGTGCTCCTGCAAAGGGATTCGTGTGCTCCCCAGAAGATGCGAAGATGCTCTTTAATTAGAACGTTGTTTGCTTTTCACCAACCCGTGCATATTTCAATACGCTGAGAATGCCTTTGCACAAACCATGGGGACAGTTTTAACTGTGAGCATGACTGCGCTATATCACGCATTTACAACGATCGTACTTTGCCCTCACACAGCCTTACAATAACCGAAAATGGCACACGTGTCCTCTTCCCACTCACCACCCACACTTACAGGGGCCAATTCATATCACACAGAAAATAGGCTATTTGCGCCCAATCAGCGCACGCAACTCTGTCAATTAATGGAATCGAATGCGCATCGCTTTTTCTGGACTTACGTGGATTTCGCACTGGCCTGGCATGCCTGAGCAAGCCGTTGAGGGCCTTGCGCGAGACTCCCAGCCGAGGGTGAAGCAGAGGATGGGTGTGGCCAGCACAGAGGGCTGGCAAGGAGGCAGAAGACCTGAAATGGGGAATAACTTGCAAATAAGTGGGCGTTCCGAGGGACGGCCTGTAGGCAGTCCCTCGCACGCCACTATTACACAGCAAGAGACGTATTCATGGAATCAATATCGCAAGGTCTCAGCAGGGAAATGCCCACACAAGTCCTTCATAGGATCCGCCACCCAATGGCTGGCGTAAGTACACTTGTTCGTAGGATTTCCAGTGCGCAGGTGGGATTGCATGACGGATTTCGGGGGTGCATGTACTCAATTGGGGGTTCCGATGTAACGTATGGGTGCACATAAGCTGTGTAGTGGGGTGCAGGAACTTTTTACCTGTGTCCTCATGCCCATTTCCCCAGTTATTGCCAAGTTACCATTTTTCATACGCATGTCGGGGTACCGGATATAGGTACGGGGGATCCCACGCAGGCTCCCAGAGTCACAGGCCTGCTAACGGTGGTCCCCCACATACTGTTTGAAGGGTGGATGTATTTGCGTCACGGGAGGGTGCAAAGGTAGCTGATCTGGCAGTTTCCTGCTTTTGCGTATGGGCGTGACATGGTCCTTCCAGCCCTGACTAATGAATATGGTTACTTTGTGCAAACAATTCCATGCATTGCGCGCAGATTTTCTTAATCTCGCAGGCTCGTGCAGTGGCCTTTTCGGCACGCGATTTCTGCGTGTAATTCCAGAATCGGCACCAAAATGTGCATGTGTAGGGCAGGGCAGGTGTCATGCAATTTACGCACATCAGAGCTCAAATTGCACATGCTAAATGCACTTCGGCAATGTCTCCCGTCATAAATTGCGCTTATTTGACCCATCAGGAGCATGCTATGGACAACAAATTGGAAAGATTTTTTTATTATTATTGTTTTTTTATAACACGCTTAATGCCGAAGAGGTTTCTAAGCGTGTACCCGGGATTCTGACCTGTGTTGCCCTGCATTGTCTTGATGAGCGCATTGCCACTGAGCTATGCTACCCGTGTCTTTTTATTTTTTTATTTATTTTGGTTGATTAAATTTTAATATAACCTTTCAAAACAACGTTTTTTGTGCAAATAAATCATTAAAATGTAAATGGAAGATACAATTTTTCATTATTTCACCTTACATTTGAGAGACACATTTATTCATTTTTAGAGATTTTAAAAGTTTTAAAAGAAAGGAAAAGCCTATTAACCACCATCGTCCGAATTTCAACAAGAATCACAGTTCAGTAGTTAAAAATCAAGATCTAATAAATAAAAATCAATCACTACACAAATTTAATCAAGGATTGAGTTGTGAGTAGAACTGTATTTAAAAATTGCATAGTAGCTATTCTTATCGAAATTTTAGGTGTAGTAAACAATTCATACCATAATTCATCAGTAGAACGGGTTATATAATGTAGTTGTGTTAACTTATAGATGATAGTTTCCCTCTGCCTCTCCAAAGCAACACACACAATTAGTATGTGTTTGAGTGTCTCCTCCATCCCACCAATTTTACAGAATCGACAATATGATGCTTCAGCTTTAATTAGGCCTCTTCTTAGTAAAATTTGTTTTGTTGGCCATAGATTCATCCGAAATCTCAATGTTTGGTTTCTTAATAGTGAAGAAGGACATTTCAGCAGATAATCAGCTGCCTGCCGTCATTTTTTGTGACCAAACAGAGCTCTATCAAAATCTTTTAGTTCAAGACACTTCTGCTGAGTGCGATTCCAGTCAAGTTGTTATAACTTTAGCTTAGCTCTATTTGGGTTGTTAAGTAGCAAATCCAATGATATGTTTGCTTCATTCATATCGGAGAGAACAGTATTTCTCCAGTAAGTCGGAAGCCAAATCCAATGATATGTTTGCTTCATTCATATCGGAGAAAACAGTATTTCTCCAGTCTGTCGGACTATTGTTTAGCATCTCGATGAATGATCCAAAATCATACCATGCCATTTGACAAGGAAGCATGTTGCCATGAATTTATTAAATCAAGTTGCAAATCAAATTTGCAAACTCACTCTTGGGCAAAAGAGGGGCATATGCATTGCAAAGTGACAACATGTGCTGAAAAGTATCATGTGTATGTATAGATTGACAATTAGAACATAGATGTATCCCCAGGCCATACCCACAGTGCATCATATTTCATGAAACTAGAATTGCTGCACAGGTTATTGCTTTATTTCATGCTCTACTAGCTGGGGTACCCGGCGTTGCGTGTGTCCTGATTAAGTGGTGTCTCATGTGCCCTGTAAGATGTTGCTCTTGTCCTCTTGTTGGCAAGTCTTACTTCAGTTTGCTCTGGTGTCTCATGTGCCCTGGAAGATGTTGCTCTTGTGCTCTTGTCGGCAAGTCTTACTTCAGTTTGCTCTGGTGTCTCATGTGCCCTGGAGGATGTTGGTCTTGTCCTCATGTCAGCAAGTCTTGCTTCAGTTTGCTCTGGCATCTCATTTGCCCTGGAGAAAGTTGCTCACATCCTCTGGATGGCAAGTCGTGCTGCTGTTTGTTGTGTTTCAAAAGCTCTTGATATTGATTTTCTCTTTGCATCAGATGGAGCTTTTCCAAGTGATGTTCGTTTTTTTGTGCGGCATGTTTCAGTCACTCAATGGTTTCAGCACATTTGAGAAAATGTCCAAGAAAGATTGATTGATTGGGCTCTCTTCTTGTGGATAAACTTAAGTAAGTATTTTTTTTTAATTCCCTTTAAAAATGCTTTAACAACACTTTCGAACTGTATACAGAAGTAATAATTTTCAAAGGAATAACCAACACATTGAACATTTTGCTTCAGACACTTTTCCAAATTTTTGCCTCCTTTTAGTACCTACTATAGTGAATCGGGGTGAGCATCAGTAAATTAGGGTGATTACAGAGTGATTTTTTTTGCATCCAAACATAGACTACAATCTTGCCCCAGACAAATGAGGAATCCATGCAAAATCTGGCAACAGTGGGTTCAACAGTGTGGATTTGTATAGCCATACAAACACACATCCCAACATTTTTTTGCATATAAGATTTTTGCATCCAAACATAGACTACGATCTTGCCCCAGACAAAAGAGGAATCCATGCAAAATTTGGTAGACGTGGGTTCAACAGTGTGGATTTGTATAGCCAGACAATCATACACACATACATACATTCAGCTTTTTATATAAAGATAGAAAAACCACTTCACAACCCCTGACATTTCGCTTGTGCCAGTCACGTAAGGCATAGTGAGAATTTCTGATATCTGCAAAGCTGACGCCTCACCCAGCAGAGACCTCAAGCACTGTGTCCTTGTCTACTCCACAGAGAACGAGGGCTAGCAGAGCCAGGGCCACAGACATGCCAACATTGGCATAAAAATGTGACTTCTCAGAGACTGCAGCTATCAGTGACCGTGAGGAATCTGCTATTCAGTATTTATATTGCAGCCATTGCCACCATAGTGGTTTTACAGTGCAATCAGGAAGACAATAAGCAGCTTTGGATCTTGGGTCAAATCTCTGGCTTATTCATAGAGATCATCCAGCCAATGAGAGACCTCAAATCTCTTAAAGGTAGTTCAACACTCTTATAAAGTGCAGCCCACTTGCTGTTTTTTTTGTGGTATTTGGGAGGTGGCTAGGGAAGGAGTACACAAGGCAGGCTCACACATAGAGTTTGTTTGGAGACCATTTATAGTGTTTTGAGCAGGGTTTTGAGGAGTTCTCAAGAGTTCAAGAGTAATGAGTTGGATTTTGTCTAGTGTCTGTGGCATGATTCGGTTGTCCATGTCTGTGCCTCTTTAAGTGTTTGTCCAGTGTGTTGGTAGTGTGTTTTTAGTTTCCCCCTTTTCCATTTTGTTTCCTAAATAAAACATTTTCAAAAAACGTTCCTATAGCTATTCCTACCTCCAAGAAACAGCAAGAAAGAATTGTTTAGCTTCTCCCAGGTTTCCTCTGAATGTTTGCTGTTGTTGGAACTTGTCTTCACATCTCCCCACTTCCTCTTCCGCTGGTTGTGTTAAGTGTTGAAGTATTGTTTTAGGGAGTAGGGATTGGGAGTTCATGTGTTCACAGAATATTGAGGTGTCCTTAGTTCTCCCGGTGCTTTGTCATGTTCAGGTTATTGGGGGATTTTAGCTTCTTCAGGTTTTCCAAGTTTGTGGTTCTCTACTTCTATCATGGCACACCTGCAATCCTGGAAGGGGATAAAGGCAGCAAGATCAGAAGAGGAGGAGCCATGTTTCTCCTCATAAGAGGAGGAAGATTTTCCCATTATGCATGCGAAAGGGAGGGGACCTCATGCTGTTCCTTGGCACCTGTTTGTGGGACTGAGCCACGCAGTATCACTGGCCCTCCAATCAGTGGCATCTCCAGGAATCACATTTAGAGGGGGCACAGAATGGCCAAAAGGCAAAAGTAAGGGGGCCCCCTATAAATGGGCGATGTGAATGATTTCCTCAAATTGATGCAGATGAAATAGCCCAAAGTGACTCGAGGAGGTAAAAATGGTGCATTTCGACAGCTTAATGTTTGGGGAAAGTTGTATAGAAAAAAGCACTAATGAGCAAGTCTGCAGGAAAAAAGTAAATACTCTAATACATCTGATGCCTGGGCATCACTTTTAAGTACAATGCCAAGTATGCATCAGAAGTCAATATAAATGACACCAGTTTTGATATTGTTCCAGGATATCAGGTAGTACACAGCACTGGGTTCGGAAGTGCTAGAATATAACATAATTAGTCACAGAATTAGTTTCAAGGGGTTACCACTAAAATGCCAGGTTACTGCAAAGTATACCCTAGTTACACAAATGACATGGTTAGAAGTGGAGCAAGAAACAATTGAACCTAGTGGTAAGATCAAAATCCAAGAAAACTTGAGATTGCCAAATCCACATTAAAGCGCCTGTCCAAAACATCACCTGCCCCATGATAGTGAACCGAACTTGAAAAATAGTGACATTCTCCCAGAAATAAAAGATCTTATAGTCAATAAGATGAATAGCCAGTTGAAAGAAATATTGGAAGTGGTAAAGGAAGCGAAAGAGAAGATGATCCTGTCGATCAAAGGTGTACCTGTTCCAATAAATACAGATCTAAAGGCACCCCTTGGTAACAAGGGACTATCAGCCCAAAATCACAAGGCAGATAAATCGCTTAAACTAGTCCACACACCTCCCTTAGGTTCTCCCCTTCGGTACCTTTGTTCACGAATGCAAGAGATATAGCTGGTTCACATTTAACCCACTGAACCTTAGAGGCTCCCTATCCTCTGTAACAATATACTTTGTACCGCTATCTGTCTTGTACTAGGTTCTCATGTAACCCACGAACCTCAGACAGGCTTTCACTCAAGTGTAACTAAGCAAGCCTCCTTGTAACAGTGCCACAATGCCCAGGGGTTGCTTTGTGTGCTTTATAAATGTAAAACATGACATTAAAATAAATAAACACACAATAAGTGCACATACTACACAAAATGTCGCGCACAAGGACATTTCAAACATTGGTGTCCATCCCCTGGCCGTGGGTAATGGTAATGGTGCAGGCACGACCTGGAGAGGTGAACGAAATTTCTTGCGCATCAATTCACTCAGCAGCGTGGCCAAGGGCAGCTCAATTTCCGTACTATAAATGCACCTGGTACACAAAGTGGACTATTCTGTATCGGAACTAGGCCCCCATTGTCAGGTTCCAATCTGACACCCATAGGGGTGCTAGATTATTTCCAAAGGAACAAAGATGGCCCAAATAAATGGATGGTATGAATCACGCTTCTGTATTTTTGACTAATGTCCCTTGTTTATCCCCAAACTCATATGAAGATCACAAATCCCTTAAAAATATTTGTATACACTGGTTTCGCCATACAAAGGGATGTCTTTCATTGATCAGAGATGATATCACAGACTGTATCAGGGGCAGACTCACCAAGTCCAGGTTTGATTACATGTAGGTCTTTCTGACCTCTTGGGATTTGGTGGAGGGACTTCTGGGCATTGATCTTCGGGATTATCCGCTCGAAAATGTTAACACAATTATCAAGTCCTATGAATCCTTTGTCAATCAAGGGTGGTCAAATCAGTTGTGTCAAGAAATCCCACGAAGCACTAATCTTCAGAGAAATAGCAGACCGGAGAACAGCATGTGTTCTGTCAGACAGCGGAATGTCGGAGGACCTGATGGCCTTGAGGCTGAGCCCGACTAGAACAGGGGGCCAGCAGAGATACACCATCAATCTGCAAAATAGTATCCTGGAATTGGTGGGATTATTTCATCAAATCGGTGACCCAAACTGGTGTTCATTTATTCGTGACCACCAAGTAATATTATTTCAAGAGACATGGGCACTTGAATCCACCTCATTCAAGGTTTAGAAAACGTATACCATACCAGCCACAAAGGGCCATAGAAGGAGACCACAGGGCGGTCTGCAAAATTGACACTAAATTGAACTGGATGGTAATTGATCAATGCACAAACTTGATCTCCAACTTTTGTCATTGGTGATGGAGAGGGTCTGTTGCTTTCCAATCTATATAATGAACCATCAAGATTCCATGGAATGTCAACACTCCATGGACTCCAAAACCTTATAAATTCAAGGAGCCACTTGCCTTTGTCATGTGGCTATATAATGGTGGCAGGAGATATGAATTTTGAGATCGAACCCCTAAAAGAAACAACAGGTCTCTTGGAGGACCAAGATATGCCGGATGTGATAGCTGCTACTCCCAAAAGAACCCATCAACCTGCAATTGACTCACTCTGTCTTTTACATAATCTAAATTTGAGGGCTTGAAATGGTTGCTTTTCCAAAGATCAGCCAGCCAATTTAACATTCAAAGACAGTAGCAGTTCATCATGCATTGACTATATTTTGATTTCTGGCAATAGGTGGGACGGGATCTATGATTTTGACGTTCAAGTAAGATCAGAAAGTGACCCCTTCCCATTAAATATGGGTCTCAGGAGTGGCAGCTTGGTCAAGGCAGATGTTTGTGCCCTTAAGGGGAAACAACCGATTGCCATAGTAGGTCATGCTCGAAAATTGGTCAGATGGGCCAGTATAGTAGAGCGTGAAGTTAAACCAGCATTGTATGGCTCTATACTGGAAAATGTAGGTATCCTTTGCAGTAGTGAGTCAACAGACAGCAATAAACTGGAGCCGGCTGATCGGCTTGGTGCCAGCCTGATTCCAAATGTCTCCCAATCCACAACCACTGTAAAAGAAAAACTTTGTTGAAAGTAGTCTGGTACAATGTCGACTGCGCAACGGCAAAGAAAAGATTGGTGAGATTTGTAAGAACTGAATCAGGAGCGTACAAAATCGGCCTGCGTATATTAAGATCTGAATATATGAACTTAATTATGGGGAAAAAAAGAGAGTTTGTCTTGTGCCATTGGAGAGCTCTTGATAAAGCACTGGAAGAACGAGATTACACTCTTTTTTGGAACTTGGTTGCAGCAAAAGATCTAAACAATGATCAGGCCAAAAAAATGTCCATACCGGCCGAACTTTGGAAGTCTAATTTTTCCACATTATATCAAAGGTCTGAGGAGATGGCACCACATTCTCATAATTGTTTTGCTGACACAATCACCATACCCAGAGGTTTTTTCATAACGGTTGGGAGGTAGTGAGGGCATTGACTTCCCAGAAAAGTGGGAAAGCTGCAGGACCCAAACTAATTCCATTGGATCTTTACAAAGATGAGGTGGCAAACTGGGCACTGACCTTTGGTAAAATCTTTAATGCAACAATTAGATGGGGTTCATCCCAAATTCTTGGCTGAGCGCGACAATAGTGCCAATGTACAAAAAGGAGGGGGCCCTCCCTGAGAATTACAGCTGAATCTATGTCCTCGATTCCACTGGAAAAACCTTTGGGAAAGTTATCTTGTTTCTTTGAAAGAATGGGTTGAAAACAATCATGTGATCAGTAAACTCCAGGCAGGCATCCGCAGTAATAGAGGGACTATGCACCATTGCTTCCTGCTTTTTTTGATAATCCAGAAGTATACAGTGCTGTATAAAATGAAACTATATGCAATATTACTGGATTTAAAAACAGCATGTGATTCATGCTCAAGAAACAAGTTATGGCAAATTTTCGAAGAGCAGAAAATTGCCATTGAGTTTTTGGCTCTGCAAAGCTGCTTTATTCTGAGAACCAAGCAACGGTACACTATGGCCATGGAGGTGAGCCGACTCACCCATTTTCTGTAACGAAGGGGGTGAGATAGGGGTGCTTGTGGCACCCTGCATCCAAGCGATAATATATGACCTTGAAAGGGATTGCTTAGATTGCCCAAAAAAGGCATCATGGAAATAGCCATCATTATTTTATGCTGATGACGCTGTTATGTTATGTTATTAGAACTTAATAAAGCGCACGTACGCCGTTGGCAGCATGGCGCTAAGGCATAAGGAGTTTTTAAACAAGAGCAAAGTTAAAATAGAAGCATTTTTAGTTTCTGTCGAAAACAGAAGTGATCAGTGGTGCTCCGTAAAGCGGGAGGGAGGTTGGTCCAGGCGTTTGCGGCCACAATGGAGAAAGCACCACCCTCTAGCCGAGTCCGCCTTAATCGTGGGACTGCTATAAGATGGGCTGACTGGGAACATAGGGGCCGGGTAGGAGAATAATGCACAAATTTAGCCTACAAATACTCTGCTCCAATACCGTAGAAGGCCCGATGTACCATGCATAAGGATTTAAACACAATATGAGCCTCCACCGGGAGCCAGTGAAGCTGCCTCAGTAGAGGGGACATGTGAGTGCCAAAAGAGGAGTGGAGGATGGCTCTTGCGGCTGCATTTTGGGGAAGTTGTAACCGCTTGGTTAATTATAGGGGCTGCCCTAAATAAAGTGAGTTACAATAATCCAGGCCGCTCCATACCGGGGCTTGGCAAACTGTGGGAATAAAAGGAAGAACCTTCCTCATGACCCAGAGTTTAAAATGGCCAGTCTTGCAGACTGCCACCACCTGCTCATCCATGGTCAAGGAGGCACAGTGAGTATAACCCCCAGATTTGTGACCGATGACACGGACAGAGGGAGAGGGCCAAGAGAAGGAGGCCAACAATCGGCTGTCTAGAAGAGATGAGGGGATGTGATCCCGACAACCAGCACCCTTTTTTGCTGGCGTTAAGCTTAAGCCAGTTCGATGCCATCCAGCTCCCCAGTTCCCGAAGACACTTCCTCAGTCGGGCCACAGTCTCAGAATGAGTCAGGTCCAGCTGGACCAGGATCTGGGTATCATCCGCATAAGAGTAATAGCGAAACCCGTGAATTTGAAGGAGAAGCTTAAGGGGTCTAATGTAGACATTAAACAGAATAGAAGAGAGTGCCGATCCCTGAGGGACCCCACAGGAGAGAGAGACATGTGCGGAATGGAAAGGGGGAAGACAGTCAGACTGTGACCGGTCGGCAAGAAAGGCTGTAAACCAAGCGCAAACTTGGCCGGACAGACCAGCGGCGGACAAGCGGGAGACCAGGGTGGAGTGTTCAACAGTGTCGAAGGCCGCCGTCAGATCTAACAGCAGGACACTCCTACTCCACCCTGATCTGCCAATCGCACCAGGTCATCAAGCACAGAATTAAGAACCGATTCAGTGCCTCTTCCTGGCCGGAAACCTGATTGGAAGGTATCAAAGTACTGAGAAGACTCTAGAAAGTTGGACAATAAAGGAGAGACCAGAGCTTCCAGTACTTTCATCATGAAAGGCAGGAGAGAGATGGGCCGGTAGTTTGCTAACACCTCAGGGTCTGTGGAGGTTTTTTTCAATATAGGAATGACTAGGGCTTGCTTAAGTTAAGATGGGATAATACCACTGGCAAAGGAGAGATTGACGGCAGAGGTGATATGAGCAATCAACTTGCCTGAGGATTCCTTCAAAAGGACTAGTATAATGGCATCGGCCTGGGAAGCTGACTTAAGACGCTGAATAGCTGTCAGAATATCAGTATCAGAGAAAAGGGGAAAAGTGTACCAGGAGCCCAAAGGTGAAGGGGGCTCAATGTGAACCCTTTCACTGGATAGTAGCTCAGCCTCGTCTTATCTTAGCAACTACCCCTTCAGGCCTGGAGAAGTCAATAAATATCTTTATGCCAAATGTGCAGAATTGCACTTGAACTAAATGTAGATAAAACCAAGGTTATGGTGTTCAAGCCACAATTCGTCAAACACTTCCCCCTGTCATTCAAAGTAAATGAAACCCAGTTGGAGCAGGTTGGCCATTATGACTACCTGGGTGTTAGATTTCAGGAATCGGGCGGGTGGAGTCGGCAAATTCTCAAAGCAAGAAACAACCTGGAGAAACACAGTGGGTCTAGTCAGTCCTATTTTGTCAGGCATGGTAGTAGGTCAATATCCCCGGCTTTGTATAAAACAAAGGCCTTACCGGCAGTCGCTTTATGGCTATGCATTTTGGTGATATGCCAATATAGGGGACATAGCTATCAAAGAGCTCACATTTTTGAAAATATTAGTCCTCCTTCCCAACAGCACCCCATCCTCATTAGTACAACTAGAACTTAATATAACCCTACTTGGTGATCAGGTTGCAGTTAAGCCCGCCCAATACTGGGATCGACTATGGAAAACAGAAGGCCTGGAGATTTACCAAGAGGCCAAAAAACACTTGTTTTCACTGGATGGAGGTACAAGTTTTAAGTGGGCTGTACATAAGAAGTTTGGCCTCTGTGTCTTAGGAGCTGTTGGCCTATGGGAATACCCGTCCACTCAATATGGTGCAAATGTACCCATTCTGAAAGAAGCCACAACAATAAAGGCATGAGAAAGGCTAAGAAGCAAGGCTGTATCCATAAAGCAAGGCCCGGAATACGTATCCCTTCAGATAATGGTTGGTAATCACATTTACTTAGATTTAATGACCCCTCAATTTAAACGAACATTGTATGCCTGTTTGAGATTGGGGATTTTGCAAACAGAACGTTTTACTAAAACTTGAACAAATAATGGTTTGTGTTTGTGCCCCATGTGTAGGCTGGATGAAAAAACACGCACCCACTATATGTTGATTTTCCCCAACACAATGTAATGGAGGAGAGGTGTTCCTTTTTGAAACCTATTTTCAAGGAAGCAGGGATTTGCCATGTAGATGAAGCTATGATGTATCTAAAACAGTCAACGCTACTGCATGTTATATTTGGAACAGCATGGTATATGCATAAAGTGTGGCTTCAACTATCAAAGACTCTGAAACATGTTATCATGGAAACCTGAATAACATTCTTATGCAATTCTATAGCCACATGTGTCACTTTTATTCTGAAATCTTGCTTGTCACACTGAGGAGCAGGTGTGTAACTTGTGAGGATGCTAGCTTGGCTCTCCTCGTAACTGTAATCCCGGAACTTCCAAATATAGGGGTGCTGTCTCCCTTCAGATGATAACATACGTTAGTTATTGTATGATTTTAGCGACCAATTGGGAACATTTGATTTGACCTGAATTGAACATTCATTATTAGGATCTGTTTTAAAGTTTTACTCATGAAAGGATTTTTGAAATGTGTTTTATGGTGTATGTTTTTAGATTTGTGTACTCCACACTTGAATGCATTTAAACTGTGTATTGCTTAAAGCTTTCAATCCAAATAAAAGCTGTTTACCTTAGTGTTGCTCAAATGGTGCACTGTGCTATCACTTCAGGGTTCCCTGTGTTGCTCTATTGAAGTGAGTTGCTAATAAAAGTGCCAACCTGCCTGGGGTAATGTTTAAATACACCATGGTGCCCTTAAAAACAGCAATGTTTAGCACATTATGCCAGCTGCCAGTGAAGTACAGCCATGCCAGTTTCAAACAACTTTATATAATCACAGTCAGCATAATGCAAGTTCCAACAGTGCCAAATAAGCCTTGCCCCAGCCTGCTCCTGTAAGATGTGTTCTGATGGAAGTGCATCCTCAAATCCTCTAACAATGCCAACATATACCTGGTCAGTCATCACATGAAATGTATAGCCTTCCAGGATCTGCAATAATATGCCAAGTGTAGTTTCAAATGCCCCAATAATGCCATTTTATGGTCGGTAGAGGCCCCATACATAGGTTAGAACCCCACAAGTCCAAACTCAAATAGCCCAACACCACCGCCACCATCCAGAGTGAAAGCATCATAGCTGGCATCTTGCCCCCACTGCCCAGAGCGTAAACCCCATATCTGCCATTCTGCCCCCTGCCACCAAGATTGCAAGTCTCATGCCTGGTATCCTGCTTCCCAACAGCCAGAGCAGATGCCCCATACCTCGCCCTTGCCTTCGACTCCCAACAACAGAAAACCCACACTATCCAGGCCATGGCAACACCCTCTCGCAAACAAGCGACTTTGAGTGGCAGTAGGCAGCTCTGGGTGAACATTGTCATAATGCTGGTTCCGAGACATCAACACAGAAGTGCGGTCCCCTTCTGTTCTGTGCTGGCTTTCTCCTTAGAGAGGCAGCCAACACACTAACCCAGGCTCACACCTGCTACCTGGGTGGGTGGGGGGATACAAGAGGATGCACAACATTTTGCATGGGATGCGGGTGCCCCCCAGGTCCTAACCTAGAGACTTTACTTCCTGCAATTTGGCATAGAAGCCTATGGCAATGGGGAAGGTTTTAGGATTAGAAGTGGTAGAACAGGCAGGACCACACCATCAGAAGAGCTAGCACCGAGGCAAGAGAGGTAAGGCCTCCTGTGGACAATCCCAGAGAGAAAGCGACAGTGGAGAATCAGGAAGGCCTGCCCTTCATGTGGGAGGAGTATAGGCTGGCTACAGGCTGGCTCCTGTTTGTGTCGTATGCAGCCCGCGTGATGTGATGCCATAAGCCTGGTCACAAAAGGTCATGTACAAAAGCGTGGTGTGCCCCAGGTTTCCGGTGCCACGGCACACAGAGCACCCAAGGAGGAGAGAAGCAGGTTACCGGAGGCCAGAGCCCACATCAGGTAGGTAGAGGTTGGAGAGGGCACAGTGTGACACTTAGCAGATAGAGTGGTGGGAGGGGACCCCCAGCATGGACTGGAAGTGGGTCGAACACAAAAGATTGCACTTGCAGAATTGCAACATTTTGTACTGCAATCTCGGGTGCAACCTTTTGTGCACGACCATTAGACATAGAACTGTCTGTGTGGGGCCATTGAGGAGGAAGTGGTTTTCACACTGCAGGACGAAGGAGCTGAGAAGGTGGGGGTGGTTCATCAGGAGGTGCGTTAGGTGGAGGACAGCCTGTGGAGCTGCTGCAGCGGGTGGTGGGCTTACCTGAGGGGGAGGAGGAGAAGGTAGGGAAGGGGCATGAGGAGATGGTAGAGGAGGAGACACGGCCTATGCCTTTCATTGTGGAGGGGGAAAGGGAGGCACAGGAGGAGTCCGGAAACAGCAACCTCTGTCCCATAAAACAGCCCACCTTGTCATGGGTTTCGAGTATTTTGCCCTTCCATTTGTGAAGACCACCATGGAGTTGGAGTTCGGGATCTACTGTATGGTGGAGGGCAGAGGGAAGAGGTACACCAGGGGCAGAAGGACATGGTCATGGGTCATGTCCTGTGAAGTAATGTTCACCGCTGGCTCAAAGAAATTTACGGGGCAAAGGAGCCATCTGCTTTTACAGATCCAACTAGTGACCCGGCTGCCACTACCACATCGTCCAGTCTAGGTAACAAGGAAGAAGATCATTGTACATCCCAGGGCAAAAGTGCAATATGGCATGATTGGGCATGCCATGCCAAAACTCATGCATCTGTCCAACCTGCCTAATTGGTGACTGTGGCCAGGAGCTGGCCCCTCTTGCTGGTGTGCACCACTGGCACTTCCCGTCTTTGGCCCGTAACCCCTGGACCGTGTAATGAAGCATTCTAGAACAGCATTGCTGGGGGGGGCACTGAACTATTCAGTGGTGGCAGCCAACATGTAGAGGCATATGCAGCTGTACTTGTACAATCCTTCCCTGCTTTATGTTGCTGTGCCGTGGGAGAAATGTGACAGCAATGGGGGAGGGTTGGCCTGGCCAAGTGACTCCCAACATGCAAGAGTGGCAGCGGTCTGTGAGAGAGCGGGGAAATTAAGCAGGTGGAAATATTCGGTGGAAGAGCTTGGAACATTTGCATCCTGTGAGAAAGCACACTCATTTTAGTGTTTAGCTGCTCCCTGCAAAAGCCAAGGACTTTAGTGAATGACTGCACCATGTGAGAGGAACCAGGCACTTTTGTGGGCTGCTGTGCCTTGTGAGAGATCCCCAGAACCTTGGTGGGTAGCTGTGCATGTTGAGTGAGAGCAAGAATTTTAAGGACAGACTACACACAGCAGCTTAGAAAATCAATAGCAACTCACTCAATTGTTGCTTGCCAAATGGACCACTTGCTATACCAATACTATACTGGATCATCACCCCTTCCCACAGGTGACATCTTCAGTAGGTAAGCATCAAGCATATTCACATCCATTGTCTATTCATGTTGATGACCTGTCTATGTTCAAGATGCGTGAGTCAATGAGGAGAGTGTCCCAGAGCCTATCCTCCCAGTGCCGTGCGCCTGTGCTGCCCACAAAGCATTCAACTGGCATCAGTCCTGTACTGCCTCTCGATGCCATTAATCTTCTTGTGCTTGACATTTCACATGTAGCTGGCAATATCTTGTATGGTTGGTGTTCTTCTTACTGCATGTGTTCTTTCTCCAATTGATGTTGCAAGCACTGCAGCAAAGCATTCTTGCACATTTGGACGTTGTCTCTTTGTTGAGAGGTTTTCAAGACACCCACCCCCCTGATTCACGTGCATAAAAAAGCAGCCACCATTACTTTGAAACACGGGTCAGTAAAGGAAGTTAACATATTGTAATGGCTGTTGAGCTTTCAGTCCTCCTTGAAAGGTCATAGCATGGAGCAGTCATGAGGCAGGAGCTGCTACTCACAGTGTGAAAAATGTTCCATGTGGCGCTTTGCTTTGAGTGGTGCAGTAATTTATGAGGACCTTACACAGCTCACATAATCTGTCAAAGATGCGCAAACCAGAGTTCCAATGGTGGCAACTGAGGTCTTCAAGTTGTGCAGTAGCAACTTGTGGCACGGCTGCAGTTGACGAAGTGCACTTTTGTGGCATTTCAAGACCAGATGAAATGTGAACTGGTCTTCCGGGATGCAGCAAACATTTCTTTCACAGGTCCATAATTGCTGATAAAGCTTATAATCATGATGTAAAAGACACATGAAAAGCAGAGGAAGTGCATTGTCTTGCCAATTTGTAAGGTAGAGAGGAGATGTGAGCCATTGTTTGCTGCAAAAAAAGCCCACCTGCCAAATTCTAGAGCTTAGCCACTGTGCATCCACCTGCTCCACCTTCTCCCAGATGTCAACTGCTGGAAGGTTGCGGCCTTGAAATCCATTGCCTGGTGCCACATTTTAAACATCGTGTGCCCATTTCATTACTCTGGGACCACTCCTGGCTGGCAGAGGAATGAAAGGCCACCCAATGTGCTTTGAGGGCCATGTAGCCAATACTCTAACCCTTTACCCACATTTATATGGTGAAGTGTTTTGTTCTGTACCACAAGATGCCTTAATACCCGCTCCAGAGCCGCACCTTGTCATATAATTCTGGCACCACCATGTAAGAGAAAAAATGGTGGCTGGGAGTTTCGCAGTGTTGCTCACCTTATCCTATTAACTGCCAGAATCCAGGGTTTTCCACAAAATTGTAAGACAAGAGGTTTATTGCCAATATTATGGCCAGATGAGCAACCACCAGCGACTGATTTGCATGTGACATTTGTGGACTTATTGAAATTCTTCGCAACATTAGCCTGGTACATTTGGAGATCACTGCTATGCATCACTGGGATATGGGGGATAGAGCATGCTGTTGCATTCCCCAGCGGTGACACAGCAGCAGTATTTTCAAGGGTAATTGTGTGTATTTGTGGCAGTGTGCTGCATGTCTGGAGGTATGGGAGGTATGTACTTCACATCTTTGGACTTCTTCCCATCTATGTGTATCATGCTGCAGCATATGGGACCACGTAGATGTGGTGGCCAAGTTGGTCCCTGCCCTCTCTTGGCACCCTGTTTTCCAGTGCAGAATGCAAGTGGCTAGATTCAGTTGCTGTTTATTCGGTGTGAAGTGCTGCCACACATGTGTCATTGTGGTGGTCCTGTTAGTGTTCTGGATGCCACATAAATATGCAATGTGCTTACTGATTTGTAGCTGGAAGGCTGTTTCTCAAGGAGACTGTACACTGGTGGGGCCCGCTTCTATCACTACTAACGCCTCAGTGTCTGTGGTGTCATTCTCGTCCTCCTCCTTCTCAGTATCACAGCTTTCCAGCAGCAACACAGATTCCCATCTGGGATTTTCTGGAGCATAGTCTTTATTTTGATCATTATTCATCACATCATTATCACAATTGTCTGCCTTATGAGTAGAAGGCTATTCAACCACACTGTGATCGTTGGCTGAGAAGATCTGCACACCTTCCCCTTCGGTCCATGTGATAGTGGAATTAAATGACAGTGCAACCTCCTCTATATGTGTTAGGGGATGTTCATCATCATCACACCATACCCATACTTTTACTTGCACTGTTGCATATACTCAAGGGAAGCATGTGACATGTGGGTGCAAAGGGATTTGGATGATGCCTTCAATTGACTACATATAGTTCTTGCACTCCAATTGTGCACAGGAAGTGCAACTGCAGAAGACAAAAGGCCAAAGGTAGCATGTCTCTGCCCGATTCAAGCTTCTTTGAATGCTGACATCTTGTCCCAAATGCATTGTTGACTCATTGACTGGTGTGTCAACCGTCTCTCTGAATCTCTGCTGCTCCTTCGACCAAAGTCATGTGAGTGTGACTTTCCACACACTGCCCTCAAGGACTACTTGCTTTTCCGACTCCTCCTCCCACATCCCACACAATGGCACATGTCTCGACCACTCACTTCAAGAGCCAGACACTAACTTGTGTGTAACCCCCACCATGAATCTCTGCAACTTCCTCCTACCAAAAGCGAGTGAGCATGACTCTCCCACATACTGCCCTCAATGATTCCTGGCTCTTCCTGCTCCTACATCCAGGTGTCACCTGATGGCACAAGTCTCGTCCACTCAATTCAAGAGACAGACATGGATTGATGCATCAATTGCTTCCCAAACTACTGGCTTGTTCGTCGCAGTGAAGTCGTGACAACTTGACACAGCTAGATGCTGCCTTCAAAGAATCCCGGGGTCCTCCTGCTCCTTTTCTGCATATGTCACCTGATGGCACGTTACTCAGTCACTCACTTCAGAAGAGGGAGACTGACCGGTGTTTCACGAACCTCTTCTATTTCCTCTAATCAAAGTCACGTGAGTGTGAAACTACAACAACTTGCCCTCAACTATTCCTAGTTCCCCCTGCTCCTCCTACACAGGTGTCACCTAAGTGTCTCATCCACTCACTTCAAGAAACAGCCACTGACGGTTGTGTATAGGGGTCCTTCAACCTAAAACTTCATCAGACATCCATGAATTCTCATGCTTTTAGGCAGAGAAAGGAAAATTCAGATGCCTGTGAGCTTAAAACGTGTCTTTATTCCTCCAGTTACAAGACACTTTCATATGCATTTCTGCCTCCAACCCATCCTTATAGATGTTCTAAGATTATGCAATACTAATATGCAAATTAGCACCTTCTAAACTGGTATGCTTTTGATAGGCCAAGTTTAGTCAGAGGGCAAACATCCCTTCATTACCAATAGATAACTGTATCATATGCACAACAATTTTACATATCTGGCATTCACAATTTTCTCTGATGCACAAAACGAATATGCCTATTTTAGACTTGACTGGACACAACTATGACAGTGCTCAACCCCTGACAAAAACATCCTCCAGGCGTCAATGTCTGGTCCTTCATCTTTTTCTGAGGAAAGGCCGAGTTTATTTGGCACTTAACACCATTGGAGAATATATATATTCTTATTTTATGGTGCCAAAATAATACAACTGGTCTCTCAAATTAGTTTGTATGACAAACGTTGTACCCTCTTCCATAAGCACTTAGATAAATGTATCTAAGCTTCTATTAATTGCCTGACCTAATCTCATTGTGTCTGATTTCTATGCCAATTCCATTTTTAACCTAACAAACCTCATTATCTCACTGCAAGATGCTGCCAAAACCTGTTTCAAAGTGTGGCAGTCCCTCTTGCTTACCTGAAAACCTTTGGCATGTGTTATAATTCCACCCACCCAGCTTACTTAGTTACTGGAAACCCTTTTACATTTGAATATCGAATTTAAAATATATTTTGGCTGACATTGTGCCTTTCTTCAGGGAGCTATATCCTTCATTTCTTTAAGCATTTCTTACTTTGTATACATTATTCATAATGTATCCTTGTGCCCTTATGGAGTGTGTGTAATATTAAAGCACCCTTCATTTCCTGTGCCATCCTAAACCAAATGTGTGCAGGGTCTTGTGCACTTTTTACTTTAATAGGGGCAATCTAATCCTGATTTCTATAATGATGGTCACGAGAGTGAAATATTTGATCTGCCTATCATTTTATCTATATTCATTTGAAAGGGGAGGTGTTGGCACCTCCTATACATTTACCCCCTCTCGTCGATATTTAACCAACATTCAGTTTTTAACGACTACCCAACCATGTACCCATTGTCCACCCTCCCCCTTATGCAGTATACGTATGCACCCTTATATCAGCCCCCCACCAATGCAATGCTTTATCTCAACATGGGGGATATCATAAAAGGCACTTCTAAAGAACCACTAGTGTCACCAACCATATTGTATTCTCCTAATCTAAGCTATATATATATATATATATATATATATATATATATATATATATATATATATATATATATATATATATATATATATATATATATATATATATATATATGTGTGTGTGTGTGTGTGTGTGTGTGTGTATGTATCCTTTTTTTGTCTCAAACAGTAACTTTGTTTGCTCCTAAGTTGTTCTCACCCCTGTTACCAATTAAATGTTACATAGCATGCACAGCAAGTGATTTCGGCCACCACGAGAATCGACAGATATGGTTAGAACAACATTTGCTATCCCTTGAGGGAACCCACCAGCCCATTTTTTACTGTTCCTTCCATTTATGACACCTTTAGCCTTTCATATTTTTCTTCTTCCTCCCACCCCATGACACTTCCTTGATCCCTGCCCTATTCCCTATTTATTTCTAGCTCTTCTTCAGACTGTCATCTTCCAGCTGCGCATCTTCCATCCGATTCTTTGTTTTCCTTATTCCAAGTCCAAGGACCTTTTCAAATTAGTCCATATTTTATTGTTTTTTGTCCTTTGGGCTGCTTTACAGCAAGTTCCAGCGCCCCTTAATTCATAGGCCATTATTTTAGGATGCACTGTTTTGTGACCACAGTCTACTCGAACCCTCAATCTTCTGATTCAAATAAAATAGTCAGTCGGGGGGGCATCAGATGTTCTGCAGAACACAAGGATGGGGGAGTTTCATGAAGAGAGCCATTGCTTTTATTTTTTATTTTTAGTCACAACTGGGAATCTGTCTGGGTCCCTCAAAACCTCTTTTCATGACAACGAGGGCTTTTCTCCCTGCTCACAGGATTGGTTGCCTTCAATCACCTGGGGTGCAGGGACTACCTGCCCGTCCATCTGTAATATAAAAACTTGGTGAGTTTCTTGAATAAAAGTACATTTATATCCTCAGTAAATCCTCCTAAAATCTAAACATTATTGCTACAGTGTTCATTTCTTTAAAGCACTCCTACTTCCTAAAACAATTGCTACTGAATTTCCTCTTTTTCTAATATAATAGAAGGCTGCTTCATTTTCCCTTTCATGCATACCTGAGTGTCACCTATGTTCATATATGCTGACACCTGAGTGTGTCTATGGCATGAGACCAAAAAGCACATACATACATTGTTTTACTTTCACTTGCCGCACCTTTCATGGGCTCACACTCCATTTTATCCTTTTTAGTGTTTTTTTCTAAGTAACAAAGGAAACATTGTTTCTGTGTTTGTGTCATTCTTCACACCACTGGGGTACATGGTCCCCTTCTTTATAATAAAAATAATAAAAGACAAAACAGACAACTTAACAAATCCAAGAACAAATATATATATATATATATTTCTTTTTTTTAAAGGATGTTGTCTTCCTTGTCCATTCCTCTCCTTTCTTCTTGGCGCATCCATCACTGACATTGGTTTTTCTCCCTGCAGACACCAAAATAGAGGCAAAGTCATGATAAGCTAGCAAAACAACTGGTATTTCCCTAAAATAGGCCTGTATTGCTCAGATTTTTCTTTAACATGCTGTTCCTGGGGTCATCTCTTTGTATCCTCAGCCAAACAGAATGCAAGATTGTTTAAAAAAAAAAAATAGAAACAATGGTGCACTTTAATCAATCACCATTATTTGAATTATCATAATGTAGTGTCAGGCCTGTTTTTAATCTTTTCTGCCGTGCTGAAAATGTTCATCGTACTTTTGTAGTCCTCCGCCTGATGGCGTGGGATCGCAGGCTCTTCTTTCTTTGCTGTATTTATTCTGTTGAGTCACAATTAGCAATTTTGTTGCCCTACCTACACTAATCTAACTACCCATGACATTGGAAAGAAGCACTGATCCTATTAAGTGCATGAAACATATAGACATACAATGTTTTGCCTATCTCTACAGTTTCATGCATTTACCAGATATACATATTCAGTACTATCTCTCACCCTATTTACAAAAAAGTTACTCCACCTTCCATTCAAAAGTCTTTTTCATTCTCTTCACTAGATATGGCCATACTCACATATATATACTATTCTGTGCTCACACATGTGTACAACTTTCTTGGGAAAAAATGCTATTGGTTGAAGCATACTGTATGCATTACTGCCTTTTTTTGTACTCACCTTGGTCCTCTTTCTCCTAATAATGATCAGTGAGGTAATTCACACACTTGCTGTGTCCTCTGGTACTTACCCTTTCTCTCTCTATTTGTCCACTAGTACTTACCTTCTTCATAATGTTTCTTCCCAATGTATCACTATACTCTGATAAGGCCATATAAACATTCCTGCCACACTCCAAAAATTACAATTTTTCATCTCTAATACATAACCAACATTTTAACATAAACATATACATATGTTTCTTGCTACTTGCTACTTACTCTCTGTCATGAACCATCGAACTCGCCCCTTCTGGGCCTCCTGGTCCCTGACACGTCGGGCCTCACACTCCGTAATACTACCAACATGGCGGCAAGATCAGAACGCTGCTCGCCAGTCTTCACATTCTACGCAGCGTCCTCTATAAAGAAGCCACACCCCCACAGGCCCGCGCATCTCAACGCTGCTACTAGCTCTGATCGGACGTGTGCTCCGAACCTTCTCTAGTGCTACTTGCTATCCCCTGGCCCCTGGATTCCCTTCTCCCGACTTCTTCCCTCTTTCCTAACTTCTGCTTGCCCCCTACTCCTTCTTGAATAATCCCGGAATTTTCCGTGATCCTGGACATTGAAGCTGAACGTAATCTGGAAGCCGAGGATGGCCGAGCGGGCTTATTTAAGTCCCGAATCATACGAAAGAAGACTCCACCTAAAGAGGACACCAGGCAACATAGACAGGTGAGAAGGGGGGAAACCTGTGACAGATTGAGACGCCACCTGACCGAAGTCGATGCAGACATGGAGGCTGCCATCCAGGATTGCATGCGTGGCATGCAAGAATTATCGACCGAAGTACAGAACTTGAAAGCGGAGAACGTCACGCTGAAACAATTGGTACTTTCACGTGACTCTGCCTCAAAGGACAGCGTGCTATTGGGCGGCATTGTTGACAAATATGACGGCAGTGCAAAAACCCTCCAAGGATTCCTGGATTCTTGTTTGGTCCACTTTACCTTTAAACCTTATTATTTTTCCACCCCCAGGGCTAAAGTGGGCTTTGTTATTTCTCACCTCTCCAGGATTACCTTAGCCTGGGCCACACCATTAGTTAACACCAGAGATTCCCTTTTGGATGATTATGATGGATTCATTCAAGCACTTAAGACTATGTTTGACCGCCCAGAACAGGTCTTTAGTGCTCAAGAGCGTTTACTCGATTTCCAGCAAGGTTGTCAGGACATGCTCACCTACGTAACTCGATTTAAGCAATTGGCTAAAGAAGCGTGTTGGCCTTCTGAAGCTTGCTTCACCCTCTTTCGAAGAGGGCTAAATGAAGATGTTAAGGATGAATTAGCCAGGGTAGCACGTCCTAGTTCTTACCAGGCACTTATGGATCTTGCTCTACAGATTGATTTCCGCATCCAGGAAAGAAGGGCAGAGAAAAGGAAGACCAAGTCAACCATCCGAAAAAAATCCTCTTGTGAGCCCTTCAAAATCCGAAGATTCTCCTGTTCCTACAAATGAACCCGAACCCATGCAGCTTGGGGCCTTCCGTGGACCCATATCCCCCCAAGAAAGGCTGAGAAGGATCCATACTGGCTTTTGCATGTACTGTGCCTCGGGCAAGCATTTAGTCAGAGAATATCCCTTAGCTCCTCCACGGCGTTCGGGAAACGCCAGCTCCCGATCCTAGATGGAGCTCAGTTTCGGGAGAGAGATGCAGGCTCCACATCTATACCATCCTTGAACTCTCCTGGACAAAACTCCCTGGTAGTCTTACAGGCTTTTCTATCGTCATCAAAGAAGGAATCCTACCCCATTCTGGCACTAGTGGACTGTGGGGCCATGGGAATATTCATAGATCAGGAATGGGTCCTTAAACATCATATTCCTTACGAATCCCGGAATGTCCTGTAACCTGTAGAAGCAATTGATTGAAGACCCCTTTCTTCTGGACCCATAACCCTTCAGACTAAGGAAATTGAGCTTGCTATAAACCATCACTGAGAAAGGATAAAGTTTGACATCATAAAATCTGCCCATTACCCAATGATATTGGGAATGCCCTGGCTACAAAAACACAACCCATACATCAATTGGACAGCTAGTTCCCTGTTCCTAGGTTCCGAATTTTTCATGTCCCATTGTCTGTTCCAGTATCCTTCACCGACAACATCAGAAGAATGTTCAACAACTCATCAAGGTCCTCTTATGGTCTCCAACATCATCCAGGTTCCTAAATCCTACCAGGAATACGCCAATGTGTTCTCTTCTGCTATTGTCCAATCCCTACCACCCCTTAAGCCTGAGGACTGTGCTATTGAAACCGACCCTTCAGCCGTGATTCCCTTTGGAAGGATGTTTATCCTGTCTTCACCAGAGAAAAAGGCCCTTCGTGAATACCTAGATACTAACCTAAAAAACGGCACCATACGCCCATCCAAGTCTCCGGCTGGAGCCTCATTATTTTTTGTTCCTAAAAAAGACACCAAGGAACTCAGACCTTGTCTTGATTATCGAGGTCTTAATCAGTGCACCCTTAAGGATCGTTATCCACTACCCTTGATTTCAGATATCCTGGAAACCGTAAGAGGAGCCGTAATATTCACCAAATTGGATCTCAGGTGTGCTTATCACTTGATTCGTATTAGAGAAGGTGACGAATGGAAGACAGCCTTCAGAACACCCTTTGGTCATTACGAATACTTGGTCATGCCCTTTGGACTCTCTAATGCTCCGGCAATCTTCCAATGCTTTATGGACCGGGTGTTTTCGGATATGCTATTTCTTTTCGTCATCGTCTACTTGGACGATATTTTGATATTCTCTAAGGATCCTCTCAAGCACGAAGAACATGTTAAATCAGTGTTACAACGGCTACATGAACATAAGCTTCTAGCAAAACCCAAGAAATGCCTTTTTCATGTTTCCACTGTTCACTATCTAGGATTCGTCGTTAGCCCAAATGGCATAGGCATGGATCAATCCAAGGTTAAGGCCATACTATCCTGGCCAACTCCGACCTCTGTAAAACAGATCCAATCTTTCCTGGGCTTGGCCAATTTCTATCGGAAGTGTATACCATCTTTCTCCGAGATTGTTCAACTGATTATCTCCTTGTTGAAGAAAGATATTCCCTATCATTGGACCCCTGCCCAGGAGAAGGCCTATCAACGCCTGAAAACAGAATTTACACAAGCCCCCATCCTGGTTCAACCTGATATAAATCGACCATTCCTAGTGGAAACAAATGCCTCTAACTATGCCATCGGAGCAGTTCTGAAACAGGAACTCGATGACGGGCTAGAACATCCTATTGCCTATCTCTCACGGACATTGACCTCTAGTGAAACTCATTACTCAGTCTTAGAAAAAGGAACTTCTAGCCATCCGTCAAGCCTTCACCAAGTGGCGTCATTTACTTCTAGGAGCTAAACATCCTGTCGAGGTCCGGACGGACCATCGAAATCTCCAAGTGTTACAGGCCCTGGAATGCAGGAACAGCCGTCAGGCCCGTTGGGCGTTCTTCTTTGCCCAATACCAGTTCCAGATTCACCATGTTCCGGGAACACAAAACGTAATTGCTGACGTTTGTCTCGGCGCCCTAACTATGAACCTCCTGATGACCGAACATTTCCCAAGATGTTTCCCCACACAATAATTGTAGCCCAGGCGACCAGCCTCCTTGATGAAGTCCGCATTCAGACTCAATCCTCGGAACTCTGGAAAGATATCTCGGACAAAAACCAGTGGAAACTGAAAACCAAAAATGGATACTTGTTCAAAGACAATTCCTTGGTCATCCCAACACAAAAACTACAGCAAAGGATAATAAATCTCTGTCACGATACTCTTTACTCAGGGCATTGTGGTATTACCAATACCCTGCGATTAATACAAAGGCAATTTTGGTGGCCTGGAGTGAAAGCTGATGTACAAAGGTATATCCAGGCATGCTCTGTCTGTAATCAAAACAAACATGACAACAAGAGACCAGTGGGTCTATTGCAGCAACCTCCACTTCCAACAAGGCCTTGGGAATTCATAGCAACAGACTTCATTGTGGAATTACCACCTTCCAGGGGATACACAATCATCATGGTCACCATTGATTTGTTCACCCCTGTGGCCCACTTTACACCTCTGTTTAAACTGCCATCCTCGTCAGAACTTGCTGGAATTTTCCTGGAACACATATTCCGACTGCAGGGACTTCCTTCCAAGATCATATCAGACAGAGGGCCCCAATACATTTCTCAGTTCTGGAAACATCTTTGCCAAATACTAGGAATCCAACGCGCTCTTTCCTCAGGATATCATCCCCAAACCAACGGAGCCACAGAGCCCGTAAACCAAACCTTGGAACACTACCTCTGTTGCTTCGCTACCAAGGTCCAGGACAATTGGTCCCTTTTAATACCAGTGGCTGAATTCGCCTATAATAATTCGGACCACTCTGCTATTAAGACCAGTCCTTTTTTCTGTAGCCAAGGATTCCACCCTTCGGTTCTACCTTCCATCCTTCCACATCCTACACCAGTTCCAACAGTCAATTCCTGGATTGAAATGCTCATTAATGTTCAAAGAGAAGACAAAGAACAATTAGAAAAGGCCAGGACCCAGACCAAACTGTATGCGGACTCCAAACGAAGACCAAGCCCCTCCTACACAATAGGGGATAAGGTTTGGCTGTCCTCGAAACTGCAACCACGGCATTTGCGACCAAATAAATTGGCTCCTCTATATTATAGGCCATTCCTTATAAAGGAAGTCATCAACCCAGTGGCCTACCGACTCAAGCTTCCAGACTCCTGGAAGAAAATCCACCCAGTCTTTCACACGTCCTTAAAGAAGCCATATGTTCAGACTTCTCAAACTAACCTTCGGCCCAAACCAGTACTCATCAATGACCAACTGGAGTATAAGGTCTCCAGGATTTGCGATTCTAGATATAGACGTGGCAAACTCCAGTACCTGGTGGAATGGAAAGGATATCCCCCCAGTGAACGCACTTGGGAACCTATCTCAAATCGAAATACCCCCAGGTTACTCTGAAGGTTCCATCTCATACACCCCGGCAAACCCGGTGCAGCGAGTTTCCAGAGGAGGCATGCTGTCATGAACCATCGAACTCGCCCCTTCTGGATCTCCTGGTCCCTGACACGTCGGGCCTTACACTCCGTAATACTACCAACATGGCGGCAAGATGAGAACGCTGCTCGCCAGTCTTCATGTTCTACGCAGCGTCCTCTATAAAGAAGCCACACCGCGCGGCCCTGCGCGTCTCAACGCTGCTACTAGCTGTGATCAGACGTGTGCTCCAAACCTTCTCTAGTGCTATTTGCTACCCCCTGGCCCCTGGATTCACTTTTCCCAACTTCTTCCCTCTTTCCTAACTTCCCGGAATCCCTGCGTCGCTTTCGCTTGCCCCCCTACTCCTTCTTGAATAATCCCAGAGTTTCCCGTGATCCTGGACATCGAAGCTGAACGTAATCTGGAAGCCGAGGATGGCCGAGCGGGCTTATTTAAGTCCCGAACCATACGAAAGAAGACTCCACCTAAAGAGGACACCAGGCAACATAGACAGATGAGAAGGGGGGAAACCTGTGACACTCTCATATGTTCTTTTGTCCAATTTTGATAGGAGTTCTCTCAGATCAATCTTGGCTGTCCATTTCCTGGTCTTTCATTAATTTAAATTATTTTATCAAACATACTACACTGATCAATTTAAACAGGCATCATCCGTTGCTGCCCGTTATTTGAAAATCTAAATATTTTATCCACACCTTTCTCCACCAAACTTATGACACAATGTTATTTTTGTTCCTTTATTTACACCCTCTGTCAACTTTATTTGTATTTGTATTTATATTGTTGCTTTAATATTCATTTTTTTAAAGTTCATTGCTTTCTTAATTTTTTTATTTCACCCCCTGGATTGACATCAATCTTTTGGTTAGAAACTTCTTACTTAAGTGCTTTAGTTTTAATTGTTTACTATCATCTTATATTTATTAGTCTAAACACAAAACAGAGTCTTAGATTTAGCACATTATAATGCCTTACATATGTGCACTTTCACTTTGCCCCTCTATGTACATTTTCCCTCCACTGCCTTAGTGGATATATTTTACTCCCTTTCCTCTAATATATATATATATATATATATATATATATATATATATATATATATATATTCAATGAAAAACTTTGTTAAAAGGGACGTTATGGTTAAGTTGCGCTACTAAAAACCTATCAAATTCAGTAAAATAGCTTTGTTAAAGGGAAGTTATGGTTCAAAGTAAAACTGAAAAACCCCTGAAATTCGGCAGTTATGGTAAGATAAGCAACCATAACTTGCGCCACTGTGCACTGCTAACACTAACACCCAGGACATCAAAGATGACATTACAAATGTCATTGATGACATCACTGATGACATCACATGGCTGGCTCTCCCTTTTTTTCCTTTACTGACATATCTAAGCCACATAGTTTTCTTCAGTAACAGTCAGGAAGTAAAAATTGAAAAAGGTACTATATTTGTAGACTTAGGGTCAAGTCATATCATATGAAACATATATGTAGCGGAAGACACAGGCTTGAAAGAGAGCAATCCTTTCTGTGCATGAAGATAATCATTAGAGTTATCAGCACTTTCTCATAGTTTTATTTTTATTACTATACCTTCCCTGTATATGCTCATATTTGTATACATTGTACTCACACTCCTTTCCTTAGGGTTCACTGACATCATTTGATACACATACATACAGTAAGTAGCAGCTTTGAAACAGAGCAATCATTTCTCTGCATAAAGATAATCAGTTAGGTTATGAACTCTTTCTGCTAGCACTTCTGCTTTTTGCTTACTTCTCTGTCCCTGTATATACTCATATGTGTATGTGTTGTTGTCTCTTTGTGTTTTGTCTGTAATAATGTAATTATGCATTAAGTGGGTTTTATTAGCTACTTATTACATGTTTCACAGTACGCAAAACTCTAATTAGAAAGTAGTTATCATTTCATTATTCTACATGGCAAGATTATGAATATTGCACCTTCATCATGTATACTGCACACACTGCCTAAGTTTCTGCATGAGTTGCTTAGTATACTGGATAGAACTTCATAATAGAATCCTATTTATATCAATGCATTGCTTAATGCACTAATTAGCTCATGATATTTTTTCAAATGATCCTTGACACTTTTTGGTCAACATTATAAGAATTATAAGAGTTTTCATGAAAAGTAAATGCACATGTGATGTCATCAGTGATGTCATCAATGACATTTGTGATGTCCTGGGTGTTAGTGTTAGCAGTGCACGGTGGCGCGAGTTATGGTTGCTTATCTTACCATAACTGCCGAATTTCAGGGGTTTTTGGTTTTACTTTGAACCATAACGTCCCTTTAACAAAGTTTTTTTACTGAAATTGATAGGTTTTTAGTAGCGCAACTTACCATAACGTTCCTTTTAACAAAGTTTTTTCATTGAATTTCATAGGTTTTTATTAGCGCAACTTAACCATAATGTCCCTTTAACAAAGTTTTTTTACTGAATTTCATAGGTTTTTATTAGCGCAACTTAACCATAACGTCCCGTTAACAAAGTTTTTTTTACTGAATTTCATAGGTTTTTAGTAGCGCACCTTATCCATAACGTCCCTTTAACAAAGTTTTTTTACTGAATTTCATAGATTTTTATTAGTGCTACTTAACCATAAAGTCACTTTAACACATTTTGTTTACTGAATTTCATAGTTTTTTATTAGTGCAACGTAACCATAACGTCCTTTTCAATGGAGGAAGACCACTAGCATCCAAGGTTCTCAAAGTGGGAACCTGGGGTAGTAAAAAAAATATTTTTCTTCCCAAACCGGGACGCCGCAGGCAGGCGTCCCGGTGTAGGAAGGAAAATCTTTTACCAAGATGGACACCAGGGAAGGCAGGGTGTATAAAGAGAACACAACAGGGCATCGGCGGGGGGTCGGGAAGACCAGGAGAGAGACACGGGGCATGAGCAGGGGATGGAAAGAAGGGAGACACGGGGCATGAGCAGGGGTTGGGAGGAAGAAGGGAGACACGGGGCATGAGCGGGAAAGAAGGGAGACACGGGGCATGAGCGGGGGGCGGGGGAGAAGAAGGGAGACACGGGGCATGAGCGGGGGTGGGGGTGAACAGGGGAGACACGGGCCATGAGCGGGGGGGAAAAGGAGGGAGACAGACACGGAGCATGAGCGGGGGTGGGGGTGAACAGGAGAGACACGGGGCATGAGCGGGGGGAAAAGGAGGGAGACAGACACGGAGCATGAGCGGGGGTGTGGGTGAACAGGAGAGACACGGGGCATGAGCGGGGGTAGGGCAAGGTGGGGCCCCAACCCCCGCTCATGCCCCGTGTCTGCCCTGTTACAATAGTGCAGACACGGGGCATGAGCGGGGGGTTGGGGGGAAAGAAGGGAGACACGGGGCATGAGCAGGGAGTGGTGGGGGGGAGGAAGACACAGGGCATGAGCGGGGGGAAGAAGGGAGACATGGGGCATGAGCGGGGGATGGGTGGAACAAGAGGTCAACAAGGGGCATCATAGGAGGGGACACAAGGGGAAGACACGGGGCATGAGCAGGGGGTGGGGGGAACAACAGAGAGACACGGGGCATGAGCGGGGGTGGGGGGCAACAGGAGACAGACACGGGGCATGAGCGGCTGGTGGGGCCAACAGGAGAGAGACACGGGGCATGAGCGGGGGGGTGGGGGGAACAGGAGACAGACACGGGGCATGAGCGGGGGGTTGGGAGAACAGGAGACAGACACGGGGCATGAGCGGGGGATGGGGGGAACAGGAGACATATACGGGGCATGAGCGGGGTGGGGAGAACAGGAGAGAGACACGAAACATGAGCGGGGGGGTGGGCGGCAACAGGAGACAGACACGGGGCATGAGCGGGGGGGTGGGAGGCAACAGGAGAGAGACACTGGGCATGAGCGGGGAGTGGGGGGTACAGGAGACAGACATGGGGCATGGATGGGGGGCAACAGGAGACAGACACAGGGCATGAGCGGGGGTGGGGGGAACAGGAGACAGACACAGGGCATGAACGGGGGTGGGGGGAACAGAAGACAGACACGGAGCATGAGCAGGGGGATGGGGGGCAACAGGAGAGAGACATGGGGCATGAGCGGGGGTTGGGGGGTACAGGAGACAGACATGGGGCATGAGCAGGGGGTGGGGGGCAACAGGAGAGAGACACAGGGCATGAGCGGGGGGTTGGGGAGGTACAGGAGAAAGACACGGGGCATGAGCGGGGGGCAACAGGAGAGAGACACAGGGCATGAGCGGGTGGGGGGCACAGGAGACAGACACGGTGCATGAGCGGGGCGGCAACAGGAGAGAGACACGGGGCATGAGCGGGTGGGGGGAACAGGAGACAGACACGGGGCATGAGCGGGGGGTGGGGGGATACAGGAGACAGACAGGGGGCATGAGCGGGGGGTGGGGGCAACAGGAGAGAGACACGGGGCATGAGCGGGGGTGGGGGGAACAGGAGACAGGCACGGGGCATGAGCTGGGGTGGGGGAACAACAGAGACAGACACGGGGCATGAGAGGGGGGTGGGGGGCAACAGGAGACAGACACAGGGCATGAGCGGGGGTGGGGGGCAACAGGAGACAGGCAAGGGGCATGAGCGGGGGGGTGGGGGGCAACAGGAGACAGACACTGGGCATGAGCGGGGGTGGGGGGCATCAGGAGACAGACACGGGGCATGAGCGGGGGGTGGGGGGAACAGGAGACAGACACGGGGCATGAGCGGGGGTGGGGAGAACAGGAGACAGACACGGGGCATGAGCGGGGGGTGGGGGGCAACAGGAGACAGACACGGGGCATGAGTGGGGGGTGGGGAGCAACAGGAGAGACACGGGGCATGAGCGGGGGTGGGGGAGCAGAAGACAGACACGGGGCATGAGCGGGGGTGGGGGGAACAACAGACACGGGGCTTTAGCGGGGGTGGGGAGAACAGACACGGGGCATGAGTGGGGGGCTGGGGGGCAACAGGAGACAGACACGGGGCATGAGCGGGGGGTGGGGAGAACAGGAGACAGACACGGGGCATGAGCAGGGGCGTGGGGGGCAACAAGAGAGAGACACAGGGCATGAGCGAGTGGGGGAACAGGAGACAGACACGGAGCATGAGCGGGTGGGGGGAACAGGAGACAGACACGGGACATGAGCGGGGGCTCAACAGGAGATAGACACTGGGCATGAGCGGGGGGTGGGGGGAACAGGACACAGACACGGGGCATGAGCGGGGGGTGGGGAGAACAGGAGACAGACACGGGGCATGAGCGGGGGGCGTGGGTGCAACAGGAGATAGACACGGGGCATGAGGGGAACAGGAGACAGATACGGGGCATGAGCGGGGGGTGGGGAGAACAGGTGACAGACACGGAGCATGAGCAGGGGGAACAGAAGACAGACATGTGGCATGAGCGGGGGAGGGGGAGACAGACACGGGGCATGAGCGGGGGGTGGGGGCAACAGGAGACAGACATGGGGCATGAGCGGGGGGTGGAGAGAACAGGAGACAGACACGGGGCATAAGCGGGGATGCGGGGCAACAGGAGACAGACACGGGGCATGAGTGGGGGGCAACAGGAGAGACACGGGGCATGAGCGGGGGGTGGGGGGAGGAGGAGACAGACACCGGGCATGAGCGGGGGGATGAGGGGGACAGGAGACAGACACGGGGCATGAGCGGGAGGTGGGGGGAACAGGGAACAACAGAGACAGACACGGGGCATGAGCGGGGGGTGGGGGGCAACAGGAGACAGACACGGGGCATGAGTGGGGGTGGGGGGCAACAGGAGACAGACACGGGGCATGAGTGGGGGGCAACAGGAGAGACACGGGACATGAGTGGGGGGTTGGGGGGAGGGGGAGAGACACACAGGGCATGAGAGGGGGGTGGAGGGGAGGGGAGAGACACACAGGGCATGAGTGGGGGGTGGGGGGAAGGGGAGAGACACACGGGGCATGAGCGGGGGGTCGGGGGAGGGGAGAGACACACGGGGCATGAGCGGGGAGTGGGCGGGAGGGGTGAGACACACGAGGCATGAGCAGGGGGTGGGGGTGTTTTTATGTCAGGAGACAAACAAAAACACGGACATGAGTTTGTGCGGCAGATCCCGCTCCTCGGCCCTCCGCTGGCCACCGTGTGCGATGGCGTGAGTGGGGGGCTGGAGGAACAGGGGAGGCACGGAGCATGAGCAGGGGTGGGGGGGACAGGAAGGACACACGGGGCATAGGCGGGGGTGGGGGGGACAGAAAAGGACAAACGGGCAAGAGTGGGGGGTGGGAGGAACAGGAGACAGACACGCTACTGCTGACCTGACAAAGCCTCTCATGCGGGAAAGAAAGATGGCGGCCGTCTCTGAAGCCAGACACACTGCACGCTTTCACTGCATCCAATGAGAGAGCACGTCAGATGTCCGCAGACATCACGCAAGCTGCTTGCCCAATCACCATCCTGTCTGCGGAGCAAACAGGGAAGTGTGTCCGCGAAGCGAACACAGATATCACTAATTTTTTTTTACCTACTTTTTGGTCATTTTAAAAAAAACTACTGGACGGATTTTCACAAAATTTGTTTTCGGGACCAAGCTGCTGCTCCTGGTCCAAATTTGGTGAAAATCCGTCCAGCGGTTTGGGCTGTAGGCGCGAGCAACATTTTTTTCCCATTCAGTCTATGGGAAAAAACAGAAATTTTGGGACCCCCCCTATAACTTCCCCCCCCCTAGACGAATCCTCACCAAACTTTGCAAGTGGGCCATATACTTTTTTTGCAAAGTTTGGTGAGGATTTGTCCAGAGGGGGCGAAGTTATAAGCCGCCCAAAAAGTGCTCTTCCTATGGAAACAGCAACTTAACCATAACTACATGGCCATGTAATATTTATATATATATATATATATATATATATATATATATATATATATATATATATATATATATATATATATATATATATATACATTTCTTCAACACAATCCCTTCTCTCTTTATTAAAAAATGTTCCAATAATATATTGTCCAATGGTATGCACTCCATGTTGTCTCATATTGTGTTTCAGCAGGACATAACATTTCTAACTGGTGTTCCTAATGTAAAGAGAAGGCAGCCTATATGTGTGTGTTTTCATTGAAGTATTGAATTCCTTATCTGACTACCTAAATGTGTTTTATGTGAATTGAGCCTCTGATCCATTGATTGCCTGTGCTTCCATGGAATTGAGTGTGCGTGTGTGTGTGTGTTTGTGTGTGTCTGTGTCACTCCCCCTCCTCATAACCATATAGTGACAGGAACCTAATTTTCTCTATGTTTTCCCAAATCTTATGCATAATGTCTTCTCTTTCCATATCTCCAAATTCCACTACTCTTTATGCCTTCTAATAAACCAATTCATCATGTTTAATAGTGATCCATAACATGCTCAATACTTGTGCCAAACCTTCCCTGTTTCTCCTTGTAATCCTTAACTGCTAAATACATTTCCAGTAAACAAGCCTTTGTTTATTAAAAATGAATATACCTGTGTTTTTTACCGAGAGCCATTACTGTTTTTCAGTTGTGTTCCCTTATCAGTGCAGTTCCTAGCCTGCTTGCACTCATTCATGAATATGCTTTATCTAAATAATCCCTATAAGCAATCTGAATAATGTACTCTTTATTCTTGAAAATCACACTAATCAAGGTGTGTGTTCTATAAAAAAATACTTCTTTAACTGAATGGCACATTCCTTTACATGTTCACTCCTTAAAAATACTAGTGTGATTTCTTGTGTGTTTACATAATTAATCCCTAAAAATAGTGCATGCTATCTCCTAGTTACTTACTAAGATCTTTCCTCAGTACATTTGTTATAAAATGTATCATAGTCTCTTATCTATAGTGTGTGTAACTCTAATCCTGGTGCTATTGAAAATACTTCCTCTCATTACTTGTTGCTTCCCCATTCTAGATCGAAATGTTCACATACATGCATGCACTTTTAATAGTGTTACTTAAAAGGGTGCTCTTATTAATTCTTGCTTTTCCCCATAACTATTTGCTCTGCTTAATCTAGTATCATTTGCTATTATGTTAACCTACCTTTGTTATGTAATTTGCATTCATAAACATTTTTATTCTCTGTGCATGTCTCACAAATTGTGTGATCTTAGTCAATTTTTTTAATGCTTCTATACTGTGCAATGGGGGAGATGCTGCCTCCCCTCTTGAAGATTGCCTAATTTGTTGTGGCTTTGGTGCATATGGTTGAGTCTGCATGTGTAATATCCTTATGAATCTGTATTATATTGTGGTACATACCCCATTCTTCCTCTCTCTGTCCTTAATTACTAATATTCTTATTGTTCTGGTTACTTATAACACTCTCCTGTGCATTCATTTGCAATCTGTCTTACTTTTGCTCTCCCACGACTGTGCCCAATCTCATCTTTTTCCCTCCTTCCCTCCTTCTTCAATCACTTTCCCATTTCCTTCTGCTGACATACTTCCTTGCCTTCTTGTTACAAATTCTATGAAAATAAACTGTGTGCATCTGAATGTCCTTTTGGTAGTGCACTGAAACTTCTTAGCAAGGCGCCTTTCCTTTTCCCCAATTACCTTTCATCAATGAGTCTAGGATTATTAAAATGGTTTCTTTCCATTGCCTTTTTCTTATCTATGTAATTGCCCTATGCATGGTTATGATATTACCGCTTTCAAAATTTCCAATTTATTACTAAGAGAAAATGCCTATATTGCTTAAAGTGAGATTAATAAATCAGGCATGCTCAAGGGTGTGCTTATATAATGTCCTACACTCAAATTCTTTAACAGAGAAAGTATCTGGTGTAAATCCAAAAAAGCAAACAAACCTTTTAAAATGGGAAGTGGCTTAATTTTAAAAAGTGATCTAATGGGACCAATCTAATTCACATATGTGTAATGGCTGGGGGCAATTTCTAGTGTGAAACATTGAGCTGACAATGTGATTAGTCATATAAAGCTCTCTTGGCAAAACAAAAATGCTTCAAAATATATACATTTACTAAATAAACAACCAAGGGCTCAGCCACCCCATATTTTCATATATTCCAATCGAGTGCTCCTCCAGCACATTACATCAACACAACATGCAACAATTTTTCAAAAATATTGTTCACCTCAAAATCTATTCAGCTTTGAAGTATTTCAGTTGGTGTTTGCTATATGGACCTAAAGCTGAGCTTCCCTACTCAAGAAACACAATCATTACATGTATGTGTCACCAAAACCCCTAAAAAACTAAAGTTAGTTCAATGAGTTCTGGTTCAAGTCTACTTTTTTCCATGAGGATATTAATCAGACCTGGCTCACTTAAAACATTGTACACAAAACATAACCTTTTCAAAATACACCATCCATTCATTATAATATTCTCTCTATTAATAATGTGGATCCAAAATCACTTCTACTACTATAAAAAACATATTATTTTATTCTAAAAAACTAAAAATCACAAATTTTTTAAATCTGTCTTTATTCTCAATCTACACTTATTCTATGCATGGCCACATATATACCAGCTCTAGCCCTACTCATTCCTATTCACGTTGATAATATATTCATTCATATTTATTTTTTCTGTCTCAGATCACACAATTTAAAAACGAGATTCACAATAATTATTTCTTCAATGTTAACCGTTTTTTCTTCCGTATTCTTCACAAAGTATGTTTAATGCACATAGATATATCTACAACAACCTCCTACCTTATTTAAAAATCCAATGTGTACATTATACATATAATTTTCATTACAACCTGCATTTTATCAGAGCCTTTGTCACCACAAAGCTTCTCCTGAATTCACAGACACTTGTCATTTCTCTAAGCTTCCCATGTTTTTGCTGGTGTCTATAAAATGATGGCACTGTTAAAATACTGGCCTCAAATTCATAAAATATTTTAAAAGTTCATAATGTTATATTCTTCATTGCTCATGCATAACTGAGCTTCAGCTGTTCTGATTTAAGAGCGATCTAACTCATGCTTTTTTACTTGTCTCTTGTTTTTCACAAGGAATGCATGCTGCTCTATTTTTCTGTGACTACTAATCACTCCCTCGATTCGTGCCAGACCTTATCTTCCCTTTGAAGAGCTTAGTCTGCTTCAAGGCAAAAGAATTCAGTGTCTTTTTTATCTAAAAAGTTAGATCTAATTTATAACTCTATTTACCTTTCGCTTTTTAGGGCACATTATGTTTAAGCTGTCGTAATTTGTTCAAAGAAAAGTACAATCACTGTTATTTTGCAAACTCACAACCCAGCCTGTGGAGGGTTTTTATCTTCTATTTGGCACAAAACACAGAACTGCATGCTTTCCTGGCCACAAAAATGCTGGCAGAATTTGTCACTGCCGCCTGTTCTTTTTCTTCCTTTGTTTGCGTGTTTTATCAGTCAGAATTATATTGCTCTTGGTTTTCTAATACCTCTAGGGCCTCATTACACAGAAGGCGGTAAGGGTTAACGGCCACCGGTAAGGGTACCGGTGACCGTTAACCCTTACTGCCTTACTATGAGGTCTCTTTGCGGGACCCGACCTTAATGGCTGGAGTAGACCAGCCGTTAAAGTTGGGACCCGCAAAGGGACCTTGGTGCTAATTACGGTACCGCAATTTGCGGTACCGTAATTAGCTCCTTCCCCATTCCCATTATGCACCATGGAGAAAGGGGGAATTACTGCCCTGCCAAGCTTGGAATTGGGTGGTAATTCCCCTTTCCTCCATGGTGGTACCGGTATGTAATGAGGCCCCTAGAGTCTTATCTTCATGTATATATTAATTTTATTTACTTTTACCCCCTTACTTGATATCAATCCTTTGTTTTACAAGATTTAACAAAAATCACCTTTTTATTTATTTATTTTTTGCTATCTTTTATATTCCATTAATTAAAACACACAAAAGCTTCACCTTCCACAGTCTTGACTGGGGGAATCCCTTCTCTTTAATAATCTGCATGGAATTTGAAAAGTCCTCTTCTATCTACCTGGAAATAGGGTTACCTATGTGTTCCTTTATCCACATAAAATTCCTGTTGAGTCCAGATAATAAATGTATTTATTTATTGTTTCTCTCTCTTTCCCAAACACATATATATATATATATATATATATATATATATATATATATATATATATATATATATATATATATATATACATATATATATATATTTTTACCAGAATCTGTATGTAGAGCTGATCTTCATTTCTTCCAGGTGCACCTTGCCGGCTGGCACAAGAATACACTCTGACAAAGTGAGGTCACACTGCAGGTTATCACTCACCTATCACCTCTCCTGGTATCTCCTCCTGCTCACCAGCACCCCACATGCCAAGAAAAAGGGGTCATGGGCGGTTATCCCTGTAATCTAATGAAAGACTTAGGGCCCCACGTTGGCTGCACCATCATGTATAGGGGGTCATTCACCCCATACCTCCATCAGACATCCATGAATTTGCAGGCTGTTAGGCAGAGAAACGAAAAATCTGATGCCTGGGAGCTTAAAACGTGTCTTTATTCCTCCAGGGACAGGACACACTCAAATGCATTTCTGCCTCCAACCCATCCTTATAGATCTAAGATTATGCCCCACATACAAATTAGCACCTTGTAAAATGGTATGCTTTTGATAGGCCAAGTTTAGTCAGAGGGCAAACATCCCTTCATTACCAATGCATAACCTTATCACATGCACAACAATGTCACATTAGCATATCTGGCATCCACAATTTTCTCTGATGCACAAAATGAATATGCCTATTTTAGACTTGGCTTGACACAACTATGACAGTGCTCAACCCCTACCAAAAACATTCTCCAGGCGTCAATGTCTGGTCCTTCATCTTTTTTCAGAGGTTATGCCAAGTTTGTTTGGTATTTAACAACACTGGAGAATATATATATTCATATTTTATGGTGCCAAAATAATGCAGTTGCATCGCAAATTAGTGTGTATGACTCACTTTGTACCCTCTTCCAAAATAACATAGATACATCTATCTAAGCTTCTATTAATTGCCTGACCTAATCACATTTTGTCTAATTTTTTTGCAAATTCCATTTTTGACCTAACAAACCTCATTATCTCACTGTGAGATGCTGCCAAAACCTGTTTCCAAGTGTGTCAGTCCCTCTTGCTTATCTGAAACCCCTTGGCATGGGTCATAAATCCACCCACCTAGTTAAGTTTTAGCCCTGGAAACAATTTTATATTTGAATATCCATTTTTAAATATATTTTTGACTTACTGTGCCTTTCTTGAGGGAGCTATATTCTTCATTTATTTAAGCATTTCTCACATTGCATCGATTATTCATAACATAACCTTGTGCACTTATGGAGTGTGTGCAGTACTAAAGCATCCTACATTCCCTGTGCCATCCCAAACCAAATGTGTGCAGTGTCTTGTGAACTTTTTACTTTTAATAGGGGCAATCTAATCCTGATTTCTACATTGATGGAAAGGAGAGTGAACTATTTGATCTGCCTATCATTTTATCTATATTCAGTTGAAAGGGGAGGTGGATTTTTATATAGCACACACACGCCCAAAGGCCTCAGGGCGCTCACAAGACAACAGAAAAACATAAAACAGAGCAAGGAAAGCTGCAAGAGCAGCTTAAAAAAGGTGGGCCCTGCGGTCCATCAGGGATGGTATTTTAAGCTTTATTAGTTCGAAAAGAGAAATGTTTAAAGACGTTTCAGGCATATACAGTTGTGCCCCCTGCTTCCCAGAATCCCTGATGCTTAGTACCACTTAATTCAGGGGAGTATGACTCTCACACAATCTGCCCTCAGGGAAATCATGTCACTTGCGTTGGCCTCTTCTAGTCACTTAAACTGCACTTCCTCATAGGGACTCATGCTCCCTAAACTCACACTAGATATCACTTGTGTGTTTCCCACTTCAAATCATTGAATACGTCACACAGAGTTGCATAAGCAAATCCTACTGCAAATCTAACTTTCTGAGTCCCCAGTCACTCATTACCAACCCTAATCTTTCTTCCTACTCAAACTTCACTCCAACGTATTCCCCATTTCCCTAAGTGTCTTGGGCCTGCTTCCAGCACCAACCGCCTGTCTCTCTGAAAGCTACACAGGATGGAAAAGGAGCTCGCACCACATGTTGCCCTTCAAGCGATGGGGTTGAACATCAGACAAACATTTAAAATGTTTGCCTGTAGTTTGACCTAGCTCAGTGACCTGAAATTTAGGTGATTCGAGTTGCTAGCAAATAAGTTTGTCTAAGCTTAATCCTTATAGAGACCTTTGTAACATGCTCTCTCAGTAGTCACTACTGAGCACTTTGTAATTTGAGGTATAGATCTGCTACCTAAATTGGTACTAAGGGAAGTGCAACACGAGAAATGTTCTTATTGAGAATTTTGTAACCCGTGGGATAGCTCTGCTAGTTTAGGCTTTACATGGAGCTGTGTACCCTGAGATTTGGAGTAGAAACAACCGCACCGTTTTTTTACCCAAATTGTGCATTTGAAAGTACACTTTTCCATTGCACTGCCAACATAAAATCCAGCATGTTTTACAGACAGACCTGAAGGGAAGTCACACAATAATTCAATCGGATATAAACTGCACAGTACCTAGCGGCATTATCACTCTGCAACAGAAAAGACACGTGTATCGATCAGAGGCATTATGTCCTCGGTATTAATAAATTAGGTTTGTGTTATGAAACATACCATACTGAAGTAAAGCAGAACATTTTTGGGACACAGTAGCAGACAGGCTCTTTCAAAAACCAATTCCATAATACAAATGTCACCCATACATTTGTGTCAGGTGGAACATGTCCAGCAAGTGATAAGAAGAAGACTGATTATCAAACCTAGAGTGGCATGGGAATGTGTGAATCAGAATTGATCTGCCCATGTACCTATATATCGCAAGTCCCATCCGATATAATATGTCCTTCACAGTTGCTACACCACTCACATGTTCTTCGCTCTTCTGACAGCAAAATGCTTGTTACTCCAAGATTCAAAAAGGCCAAAGCTGGAGGTGTACGTTTTGCTGTCACTGACACCTCACTCTGAAACTCGTTACCCCCACGCATCAGAGATGTAACTTCCTACACTGTCTTCAAGAACCTGCTTAAGACCCGGCTCTTCAATAAATATGAATACTGACACTATCACCTGCTTCCACCTTCCCCCATCCTGCCTGTACCATCTGGCTGGTACTGTATTTTGTGTGCACCCTGAATATATTGTACAAACGCTGTGATACCCCGGGGTCTAAGCATTACACAATCTTCATAAACAAATAAAATCAAATAAATATGTCAGAGAATGAGCCAGTTGGCATCCCTGTGACTATGCCATATGCATTCATCTACATTTTAATGCCCAGAGAAGAACGTGATGACTTGCTGGTAGTGCCATGTATGGAAAGATGTCAGAATGCCAGACTATCAGTTAGTGTGCTGTAGAATGTCTGCACACTGTTGTCAGTGAAACAACTCATAGAGCGAGGTACTGCGTAATTGACCAAGGAGGTCAGCACATGAAAAGTGGCTGATCCTTTCACGGAACTGCCCCTGCTAAATCTGATGATCTCTCCCTCAGGAATTTTCCAGAGATGGACCTGGGGAGCTTCAGCTAATTCACCACCTATTGAGTTGGACTCCATCGATGATTACATCAACTAGACGGACTGCACACAAAAGTGTGGACAATGCAGTGAATGCAGTGAAACTGGCGAGGCGCTGCATCAACTAGGGGGACTGCACACGAAAGTGTGGTCAATGCAGTGAAACTGGCGAGGAGCTACATCAACTAGGGGGACTGCACACGAAAGTGTGGTCAATGCAGTGAAACTGGCGAGGAGTTTGATCAACTAGGGGGACTGCAGACGAAAGTGTGGACAATGCAGTGAAACTGGCGAGGAGTTTGATCAACTAGGGGGACTGCACACGAAAGTGTGGACAATGCAGTGAAACTGGCGAGGAGCTGCATCAACTAGGGGGACTGCACACGAAAGTGTGGACAATGCAGTGAAACTGGCGAGGAGCTGCATCAACTTGGTGGACTGCACACGAAAGTGTGGACAATGCAGTGAAACTGACGAGGAGTTTGATCAACTAGGGGGACTGCACACGAAAGTGTGGACAATGCAGTGAAACTGGCGAGGAGCTGCATCAACTAGGGGGACTGCACACGAAACTGTGGACAATGCAGTGAAACTGGCGAGGAGCTGCATCAACTAGGGGGACTGCACACGAAAGTGTGGTCAATGCAGTGAAACTGGCGAGGAGCTGCATCAACTAGGGGGACTGCACACGAAAGTGTGGTCAATGCAGTGAAACTGGTGAGGAGCTGCATCAACTAGGGGGACTGCACACGAAAGTGTGGTCAATGCAGTGAAACTGGTGAGGAGCTGCTGGAAAGAGAGTGAGTTGGCAAAATGCAACATCAAGCCAACATTTCTATTCCTCCATGTATAGCCAAATGTTTTTTTCATATGCTGTGCCTATAATGTGTAGCTCAGACTTGTGTGGACAAGGTGATGGCAACGGATCCGCGACAACTCATCCCAAGGGTGTCAGGTCATTTTTGTGCACCATTTTTAGAGGGGGGAAAGCCCCTATACTGCCTTTGTACAGAGCAACACCCCCTGCACAACCCCAAAATCCCATTTAAACTATCTCCTTACCCCACACAGCCCCTCAAAATGCTTCAGAAAAAAACATAGTAAAAAGGCCTGTGGTGAATCGGGGAGGGCAACAGACTGATGTTTGCCATGTGCAGTCTACGAGTGTCTCGCTGGGGACAGGAGGGAATCAAGCAAACATAAACAGGGAACCTGCTCCGTATATGATTTGCCTCTTGATCACCAAAAGTCGTATATTTGATAACACAGGGGTGATCGTGAAGAGAGCCAGACACTTTTGAGGTATTGATTCAATCAAGAAGAGCCCTTTTTTGATAAAGCTATCACTGTCCCTATAGGAAGAATTCAACTTTCCCTAGGAACTCAAGCTAACCCTAGGGAATGGCATTGTGCTGCCTATCTAAAAGGGGTAGCGGGAGAGATGTCCCTTCCTAATCTCAAAACAAGTTATCCAAAAACATATAAAAGGCAGTTCAGAGCCACTGGTAAATCTTTAGGCCACCAAAAAGATGGGATTCATATTTGGATCTCACCAGACTCACCCATCTAGCATTTAAAGGGGGGGATTTCTTTCTGTTTTTATTTTACTCTACCCACCCTCAAGTGTGTGTAAATGAGATCCATCCTAAGATCAAAATATTTGCAGTGCTGTGACCATCCCAAAAAGCCATGCATTATTGTCATGGTAGTTTTCAAATGAAATAAAAGAAAACAAATACAAAAAGTGAAGTAAAAAGAGTGTTATCCATATAGCAAAGTCAAAAAGGATTTACACAGAGTTGGTCAACCGGTTTCAGTGACATGTGGGTAGTGACTTTCTTCAGGACAATCAACAGCAGGTGTATTACTTTAATGGAGACCACTTTCCTTCCTTGTACATAGGTAGGCCAGGCGCATATATAAACACACTATGTGAGACCTTACTGTTACTTGCTGTCTTCACATCTGTGGTGATGTAGCCCTGTTTTCTTCAACTGTTAAAACAATGTGCTTTGGCCAGACACCTGAGTGAAGCACACAGCTTGTGCATGTTTTTTGCAGACACCGGCTCAGTCGTTCGTTCAGCCTGCACCCTCAGTTTGATTAAAATTCCCAAAGCTCCATTGTGCAGTCATTGAAGGCAAAGTTTGCCATTCAACAAGGGGTGCTGAGAATGCCAAAATGTATCCCCTGCATGACACTAATTGGAAGAGGAGATTTCACTCCTTTATATACAAGAGCCTGGGAAGGAGAGGATAAAACACAGCCATTCCTTTACCTGAAACATGTACACATACATTGAGGAAGAAAGGTTGGAGTTCTTTCTTCTAGACAACAGGTCATCATTTTGCTCCAGGATGAGTTTATACATAACTCGATTTTTTATATGGTAACAGTTTCCCCACCATCCCAAAGATTTCCCCCTGCTACTAAATGGAGGCAGATGATGGTAAATAAACACTGTATCGTCATCATCATCATTTCATGTTCATTTTGGATCACAAAAAGTTTCATAAAAACAGGTGTGCACAATAAAACATCAAAGACATTGTTACAAAAAAACATAATTTGGGCCTCTTAATTAATTGCAAGCATTAAAAATTAGGCTCAATTGATCTAATTAAAATGGGCTGTACACTCCCATGGTAAACAAAGTTCCCATTGACAGGTGGAATAGTGTCACTAGATTAGCTTTAAAATACACATACTTGGAATCTAATGGGGGCCATAAAAATAAAAATAAATACCAGGTGTTGGAATACCTCAGGAAAGGTATGCAGTGCATGAGGTTATATTCTCACAACATAATTAGCAGGTACAATAAAAAAACTGTAAGGTGGGGCGTAAAGATAGATCGCCATTAATTTGCGTCTTTGGTTTAATGCAGATTTTATGAATGACAATAGGGCCCAGCTTGTTCTCAAAGTTTTGGCCCAAAGCAAGTACCTCAGAGCTGGGCGACATTGTGTGAAACCCTGCTCGCGTAATATTGGAGTTAAAGTCCTAGCTCTAATTGAGGAGTAATCCGAGCAAAAAAGGATAAAATATAACAGGTCTTCTGGAAATCGACTCTGAGGGCGAAGCAGTTAGAAGTGATAATCCTCTCATTGGGGTAATTAGCCCACGCCAAATACATTTGCATCATTGGTTCTGTTATAATGGTTAGATTTCGATTGGTTGGCTCTGCTCATTCAATACCTTGTCTCCGCTCACTTGTAAGCAGAATGAGCTGAGATTTCCACTGACCCCCCCACGAAGGCCGTCAGCAAAGAAATGTTGGGAAAGTATTGAGGTGCGTTATGTTTTTCGAGGGAGGATTTTACATAGCGGAGCCAGGGAATGTTCACTGTTTAGTTTTTTTAGCATTTCTGATATGATTAGTTGTGATAACCCAGCCTTTGGATTGCTCCAGATTCTTAGCCAGTGCAAAGATGGTCGGGCCGTTAAATCATCTTCGAGGAACGATGTGGCTAATTCCATGTGGGATCCAAAATTGCGAGCGGAGCGTGGTAGTCCCCGCAGATTTTTTTTTAAGCTGTTTTCTACCATCTGAATATCTTTTGAGTTTGCAAAACTCCACGGTGTGGCCCCTCACTTTGCTACTGACACCGCTTTGCTATAATATCCCTTCATTATCAGGTCAGGTGGATGGGATCTAGACATTCTAATAAATTAACAAATCGGGTAAGCCCCCCCACCCCGCACAGGCCTTTTTTTAATCTAGCTGTATGTTTTAAAAATCCGGTTTCCAAGACAATTTGAAGGAGAATCTTATACCCAAGTAGTCAATTTCCTTGACCAGCAGAATAATATTGTTGTTATAATAAATTGAAGGAATATTTGGCCGGCGCCTTCCAGCCTGACATATCATCCCACCAATTTACCAACATTTATTTGCAACCCTCGATTGTTCATGAAGTTGCAATAGTTGGTGAGTAGTCGGTGCAGTGCCCGTGGGGTATGGTCAATGAGCATGGTGTCATCAGTGTAGGCTAGGAATGTGGGCTGGTGGTGGTTCCCATTTTTGGGACATAGGCACCCATCTGCGTCAAGGCAAAGTATAACTCATTAGTGTATAGAGAAAACAGCAGGGGGGAGCAGGACACAGCCTTGATGAACTCCTGTGTTTACCACAAACTTCTCGGTACAGTAGCCGTTTGTGCTGCTCCTCACACACTCATTCTGAGGCTTTGCTAGGGGGGATCTGAGGGGGCTATAGCCCCAGATCTGTTGGTTGTAGCCCCGGATAGAAGCTCAGGGGCTACAACCAAAAGACTAGCTATCTCTGAGTCCCGACAGTCCCGACATTAGCATAGACCTGGATCGTTTCCAGACCAGCCACACCCCTGTGTATCATCAAAAAGTACTTAAAGAAATGAACAGCATTTTAATAAATTGCCAACCTGGAGCTGTTTGAGAGAAACCTTTTACAAATTGTTTTGTTTTGATGAAGCCAGGGCTCTGAAAGAAATAATACTTTCGCCAGACCTAGGACTGATAGATGTGTAGGTTTGTTTTGTTGTAATGTTTTAGATTAAAATTTCTGAGTGAATGCATATGGTTGTGATGTAGACAGATTAAAATGATTTCAAGAGTACGTTTTAAAGGTTTATAGTAACTGTTGGAAAGAAGATTGTGCCTGGATATATTTCTGTACATTGATTATATGGATATCATGTAAAAAATATTTAAATGTATTTTTGCTACAGAAACAGCATGTGTATGTTAGTATTGTTGGCAGGCAGGCAACAAGGGGGGATGTATACAAGGATGTCTGAATGAATGAACTTTCCTCTTGGAAAGCATTTTTTGGAAACAGTCTTCGAGTGCCTTAGCAAGATCCCTGGGAAGGAATGCGCCTCTCTTACTGCAAATGTGTACATAGTGAGCATTAGGACAACCCAGGGGTGTCTGAATGGTTTTGGGGGGTATTCCAGAAGGTGGTCACAGACTTTGGGGTTTAGGTAGTCGGCAAAAAAGGGGTGATGGTGCTGGCGGACAGGCAGAGGACTGTAGGGTCTGTGATTCTTGAGGTATGTTAAGCAGACTAGTTATTGCTAATGTCTTGGTTGAAATTTCTAGTTGAGGGCAAATCATAAGCCAGTGAAAGATTACACTACGACTGACACTTTATCTTGTTAACATTGGTCGAGATTTGCGGGCTACCACTGGAAACAGAGAACTGGATGACACTAGTATGTCAGGGGCTATATAGAGAATGAAGACCTTTAACTAGTCACGAGGTCCATGGTATTGTCCAACCAATGCTACATTCTTGGAAGGAATTTTAGGGAACCGCTGTTTGCTATACCAGAAAATGTTGATGCCATACAGGACATGGGGATGCAGTGCTGTTTTTAATTGAGCTATCTAGTGGAGATCTAATGCCCGTCACCAAACCTGACAAAATGTGAATGATGTCTTTGTGCAGCATATGGTTTTAGAGATATGAAACGTCTGGTTAGAAGTAGGGAATACAATGATTGAGGGTTTGCCAAGGGAAGGAAGAGCAGTGAAGGATTTTAGGAAATCAGTACTGATGCACATTCTAAGCCATGTGATCCATGCCATTAATATGCCCTAAATAGTAACACTTCCTATTTAGGGCATTATTTTGGGAAATGTTCTTTGAGCAATGTTGAGGGCTGGTGGTGACAAATGAAACAGAGCTGCTGGGTTTTCAAATCGATTATGTATTGAGAGATGGATGAGAGGTGCTTCTATGGAGAGTAGAGTAAGAAGGGTCAGAGAGGTGGGGCCAAAGTGTTCAGGTTTTGGGCCCCGGTGGAGGGTGGTTTTGGTTCAGTAACAACCCTGGGGTTGTTCGTACGAGAGAGAGGGGTGAATGACAGCATGAAAATACTGCAGAGTCATGGGTTCTTGTTGGAGGAAAATGGGAAATAATACATTAATTTAGGACAGGGATGGCATCAGAGAAGGAGGCACTGGAATCAGTTGAGTGGTATTAAAGAAATGTGGGTGATGTCATTAGAAATGATATATTGGCTAGTCACGCCAAAGACAGGCACTATAGAATGGTTCACTAAAGTCATTTTAACTGACAGAAGTATTTATCTCCCTGATACTGTCCTCATAAATATGCCTTTCTGCTTGAGAAACCGTACAAGTTACTTCGTTCTACTTTGGATAGATTGGCATGCATCCAAGCCAATCCTTTTTCTTTTGACCTGCCCGTCTCAGTTTGAAGCCCCCCTGTTTGTTTTATCTGTCCACACTTCCCTCACCGCTTCACCTGTTCCCTTTTCCATTCCTCTCTAGATTATAGTCTAAAAAAGCCAGATGTGGGCACAACACATCACCTTTCAGACAAGCCTCCACACTTTGAGACAACCATGCGGGTGGTTTTGTGTGGTCGGATAGATTTCTAACATAAGTATGCCTCCTGCTCAACAAGTTCCTAGCTTTCCAATTATTTGTTTGTTACCACTTCACACGTCCTCTTCATTTTGACCTTTATTCTCCTTCTGATCGTGGTCTGGTTACCCCTGGCTTGGGTGTAGTGCACCACACTTTAGACAGGCCTCATCATTATAATACTACTGAGGTTGTGACGGTGCAGTATAAAAGCTGAATTACATAGCATAACGTGGGTGGAAAATGTGAAGGCCTTGAACGCTGCGACCAGGTAGAAAGTACGACTTGCAGTAGGTAGTTTGAGTGCCGGAATGACATGGAGGTATGCGATGGAGCCAGTGGCTGCCGATGTGGTTTGTACTGGCCAGCAGGAGACCAAAGGAATATCGGTTTCTATGTCATCTGGGGCAATGATGTGATACAGACGACAGCCTGTCCGATAGCACAGCGAGTAGAGCGCTCCCTTTGACATCTGTGCAGAGCCTGCTGATGCAGGTTCAAATCCTGGCAGTGCCAAACTCAGCCTTTCATCCTTCCAATGTCGATAAATGAGCACCACTCACCGTGGGTAATAATAAGCAGCGCTCATATGCCTGAGGGTTCATAGCAATATATAAATGCTATATTATTATTATTATGATAGGTCAAGAATCAATCAAGCTAATGAAGAAGCGCTTTATGGGTCACCAGAGGGAAGGGGCTGGACCTACACATAGGCCCTCAATACAACTTTGGCGGTGTGGCAATACAGTAGTGGCAATTCCGTTACCGTCACTTTTCCTGTACTGACAAACTACAAGTTTGCTGGTGGGGGTTGGCTGATTTACCTCCAGCCAAAAGCTGGAGCTAAAACAAGCCCCCACTTGCAAAAAACAGATGGTATTACTGGTATTACCGGTGCCAGTAATACCACCAATTTCCCCTACTGAGTCCTATTGCACTCCATGGAATGGGGAATTTACTGCTGTTGACATCACCTGCAATACCTTTCTTTATCATTGTTGACATCACCTGCAATATCCCAGAAATTCCAGAAAATTCCAGAAATTCCAGTATATCAGGCTCAGTTAACGGTAGGTCTATTTGCCGGTTTTTCGCCGGTGCTACCAGCAGGATACCTGCAAACATGCAATGAGGGCCATAGCATGAATATAAATGCTGCCAAGCAAAGTCTTGAAGGTGCTACCAAGCCAGAGGCTGTAAGGAGAGCCAACAAGGAGATCAGGGGGGAAATAAAGTTACAGGAAACCATAGATCGAATGTGTGAGAAATCAAGTATTCAAGTACCATGACCAAGCTCAGTTCTGTCAGTGTAGGATGCCCTTGCTTTTCTTGGGAACTTAGATGAAAGTGGTGTATAGATTCTTGGGGATGGCACTAGCAAGCAGGGTAGCAGGTTTGAGGACCACCATCGGAACGTTATCCCCCTGATGCAGAAAGAGGGCCAAGAAAAGGAGTTTGTAGTTATAAGATATTGAAGCGTGTGAAGCAGGGCTTGAGTGGTGCATCAGTGGGCAGAAATGCCTTACTCATATATACGCATTGAGGAGAGACCGTGAAGACTGCAAAGTGGAATTAACATGGCCAAATTAGGTTACCGTTTGGTACCAGAGGACAAAGAATGTAATTGTAGGGGGTTTTGGGGATGGATTTTGATGTTGGGGACAATAGAAAATGTTGCCAGGGCATAATGGGATTTATGGTAAAGGGACCAAGAAAGTTTGCTGAAAAGCCAAGTTGCCTTAAATAAAAGCATGTACTTGTCAACATGAATAAGAGTGTGTGTAGTTGTCTGCATCGCCCGCTTCAATAGGGCTTGAAGGCAAGCTCTCCTCCTCACCACTGGGCCCTTGTGATGGGGCGGTGCTTGATTGCAGTGGTCGTATCTCTTCCCTGAGAACTGATTGGTCAGCAGGTAACGTAGTGATGTAAACACACTTCAACTGCACAAGCTCTGGCGAGTTTACAGAGCAAGCAACACTAGTAGACCATGCATCCTTCCATTAGGATGCACAAATGGGAAAAACCCTGCAGGAAGAGAGGAGTGTTCTGGAGAGGGGTAGTCAGGGGAAGATATCCATGAGCACAATTATGAAATGGACCAATATTATTTCTTGAGGCAATACCGGAGATATGCCCTGTAAAAGGGGTCTGTATGAACAAGTATTAAGGGTTGTAAAAAGTGGTTGAAAGAAAAGCACTGGAGGCAGATACAAGTGGGGGAGGGGCTGCAAAATCACATAAATGGCCAGACAGGGCACGTGATTATCAAGTACAGGCGCTTTGAATGGAATTGTTAGGGTTCCGACATGGGGATGTGGTGCGGTTTGGGTGTTAAGTGTGTTAGAGATGAGTGAAAGGGCATATTGGCATGATGCATTTAAGTTAAAATCTCTTGTCATGTGCCATTCATTCTGGACTCACCTGCATGCTAAAATGGCTTGTCAGATCTTAATTGATATATTGAGCATAGATTGCCCATCAAAGATTGCCTGGATTGCTTACTCAAAGAAATACCTTGAGGAGCATTGTTTCACACACCAAGGCATGATAAAATGGTATATTGCAATCTGTTAACGTGCACATTGGCGTCCATGGGAGGAGATATGGAATTAATTAACAGAGGTAATAGATTATTGTATGTGAATACTACTTATGGCATGGAAGAGGGCTGCTTAGATTGATTAGAGGCCTAAGGACGGATAATGACCAACTTACTTCATACCGACCACAATTTAGCTACATAGAACAACCAAAAACATAATGTTGTTTACTGCCCTTTGTGACTTACTTTCCCGGATCCTACAGTGCACTTTATCTTTTTCAGTCAAAGGTATGCGATTATGAGGAAGAAGACGATGTTGCCACTTTGTTTAAATCGAGAGGCTTCGGGTTATAAGACTGCACTTTTCTCTTTACAAAAGCTCCTGTATGCCCCCAGTGCCTGGGCTGTCCAGCAAGGACTTCAAGCAGCACTTAAAATGAGGACAAGTGTGAATATTAATGCTTAATGTATTTGATCGAGAACGTATTATAAGTACTTGTATTAGGATGCTACAACCTAGCCCTATCCTTCCTTTCATCTCCAATTCTAATCACGCGGCTGGTGTGACAAATTGACTTCTGCCCTGCAGGAGCACAAGGATGAGTAGAGGCTAAAATGCCCACTCAGCCCTCACACTTCTGTAAACCAAGAGCCAACACAATCATAAAGGTAAAACAGGAACAGTCAAGGGATATACCTCCCTCACCTTTTGTGGTAATGTGGGTCAAGGCAGAGGTGTTGCTAGGTCTGGAAAAGATCAGGGGCTAAGCTAATGTCAGGACAAGCGGGATTCGGGGCTAGCTATTGCGTTTTGGTTGTATTCCCTGAGCTTCTATCCGGGGATATAACCAAAAGACCCGGGACTATAGGCCCCTCAGATCCCCCCTAGCAACGCCTCTGGGCCAAGGGAAGGCTATACTCTTTAGAAGCGTCTGAATGTGGTCCAGTATCAACCCACACAGTGAAGTATCACACTCCAAAATAAAGTAATGTCCAATCAAGGTTCTATAAAAAATACATACACTTTAATTAAACACACAATGAACAATAATAGCTAACTAGAAAAACACTACACAAAACCCACCCCTGAGGAATGGACACAGAATAATAAAAGATAGTAGATGCAGTACTCTGGGTAATGAATCGGGTGTGAAAGGCAAGTAAAAGCAACAATGTTCTTGAAAAAGGATATATACTTGTGAGGAAAAAGGGTTAAAAGTGACCTAACCAGTCTCCGGGGCCCAGAAATAGACCAAGAGGGCAGTTAGCAGACAAAGTACCTTCTTTTCAGTTTGGGATAGAGCAAAAGGCAGCAACGGAAGGTCCTACTGGTCCAAATGTGCTGAACAGTTCTTGAAACACGCTACAAGCAGTTCAACAGCAAAGAACACTAGAAGCCCAGCTGCCTTGGCTCTAAGAGTGCTGTGAGTCCCAATCCAGAGTCTGAGGGACAGGATGAGTCATTTTCTCATGCTCCCAAACATGGGGGAGCCTGACGCACAACTGCAGGGGTCCTCCAACAGAGTGAGGTTCTAGCTGCCGCTGTGGCTGTGTAGGGTATTTTATGGAGATTTGGGGCCTGACGGTATTTTATTACCGCCGAAAAATAACTTAGCAATAATCACTCCTTGTATTCAGATTGGGCCATGTGCAACAATAATACAGTGGACATGCATTATTTCAGCACCCAGACATGCATATTTGGTATGCGTGGTTGGTATGCGTGGTTGGTGGTATTTTGGTGAGCATAATTCCCTTGTTTTATTTGTGGCCCCAATGTCCAGAATCCCTTATCTTTGCTTAGATTTTTCGTGTAATCACTAGAGAGACCTCAGACCTACATTTTAGGAATACCACATTTTCAGTGTTAGTGTTAGTGTGCCACCATGGGCGATCTCACTGACTTATTTACGACAGAGAGCTATATGTGGTAATTTTGTGGTAATTTCCACTACCTTATATACGGTAGGGAACTATGTTCAGAGAGTCCCTCTTCCCGTTGGCTCATGTACCTCCAACGAGCTATGCTACAAACAATCACTCTCAACTGTCCATACTGAATATGATCATGCACACATCTGTCTTAAAATGACAATTGCACTGTTTAAAAATCTCCCCTCATCATCAGCACTGTATTGGTAAATATAAAACACACCACCCGTCTGCTTTCAAATATTTTTCTGTATTATAAAAGTTGCATTTAAACACGATCTCACTCTTTACAGAAATAAATAAAATAGCACAGTAACAGCATTGTCTGTGATACACTGAAAAGAGAGTGGCAGAGAAAAGAACTCGATTTGCAACATTAACATGTGATTAAGGCACAGGAATCTCCTTTCCTACACTGACTGAATATTCTCGTACACACTCAGCTCCCACACTTATGTAATTACCTTATCTGTTCAGCCCGAGTTTTCTTCAGATGTTCTCTTTCTGAATGTGGCTCCCTTGAAGATTAACCCCAGTAAAACGAGCGCCTTTCGTTTTCAAAGCGGGGCCATTGCCTGGAACTCTCAGCTTTTTCAGCAGAAATGCTCCAACCAGGAAAAAACAGGTCCTTCTCCCAGCTCTCCAAATCTCCACTGTCCTCCCTCTCTCTTCAAACTCCCCCCAGCAAAACCCTAATCACTGCCTCTAGCATAATACTTGCTACGACGCTGCTCCAATCAGAATCAATCATGCCATCTCCTCCCTCTCTACACAATGGCTCATTTTTATAGTAATACTTTGTAACCAACTGATTTCCTGTTCTTTCGAGCCCTTTTGCTTCCTGTAGTTATGTGGACAGAGCAGCAGAGAAAACAAAAAAAAAATGAATGTGCGTTTAAAAGTTCACTTTCAGAGTAGGCCTATTTCTGCAGTGGAGACACATTTTTATTAGTGGGTTATGTTAAATTCAATTTCTATTAGTCGGGTTATTTATGAGTAATGTTAGTTATTAATTTTCAAATGTGTCTCTTGCACCATAGGCATTTCAGGTGAAAAATAGTGTGCATTTTTGAATGTGCACGTGTGCTTTTAACTGTAAAAATAGATTTGCATCTTATATGTTAAAATCGTTTTTGACTGAATAGCCTGTCTTTCCTTGTTAATCTGGTAACACATATAGCAATGCACCATAGGCATTTGGTGCTGCATCAAAAAAAAAATTGCTACCTGTGCAGTAGTGCTGTACTCTGTGCTGTAACACGCCAAATATCCTTACAGCTGGCAGAGAGGCGGTCTTTCTCCAGCAACAGGCCATTTCTTAGGTTGCTGTAAGTCCCACTCCACAGACTCAGTGGGAAGATGCATACTTGTTCTCAGGCTCCTAAACATAGGGGAGGCTGGCACACAACTGCAGGGGTCCTCCAACGTGGTGAGGTCTTGGATGTTGCTGTGGCTGACAGAGAGGCAGGTCCTGTTCCAGCCAGCAGCAAATCAGCCCCAATGGTCTCTGGAGATGGTAAGGGGACAGAGCTGGTCTCTGCCTTGAAACACCTGCCTTCACCTCACAACTGGAGGACTTTAGAAAGGACTGCTCTCTCAGCAGGGTCCGGTGAAATCTACTCAAGACATGATCCAAAGATGCTTTAAGATGATTCCCAAGAGGATTCCAAGAAGTGGTGAGAGACCCCTTCTTTTATGGGCAAAAGCCCCCAGGCGATTAGTTTAAAGCTAGCCTACTTTAGGGGTCCAATCCCATCTCTTGTAACGGGTGGACTTTGCCCTTTTGAAGTCACACCCAAAGTGCTTTGCTCCAGAGAAAGTGGAGGGGATAGGAAAGAGAGAGGTAGAGATAATCAAGATGGCAGAAACCTCGCAAAACTGTACGGCTCGCTCTCTGCGTATTTTAGCTCTGCCCCTCCCCTTCTCAATAGGATCAAAGGCCTGTAGAATTGCAGCACCCTGGAGTGAGGCTTAGTTTTCTGTGAATGGGTTTGCCTCTTGGTTTCTGATCCCAGGCCAGCATCCTGTGGGGTGGCTGTCCCAGGGAGAAGGGTGTTACCTGCCCTTAGGAAGGAACAAAGAAAGGCCCCCACCATGCTACCTTCCTAGCAGTAGGGCAGGGTCCAGCCTGCTTGCGGGTTACACATAACCCTTCCACAGATGAACTGGGCCCATAGGGCTGACACATGTGTAATATCAATTTAATGCGGCTGAAATAACTCTGAGAGATGCTGGCCACCATACCCTAACTCAGGTATGGCTTATATTTACTGTTTTATGTGCCACTAGGTCAACATCTTCACAGTTATGTAGTTTTTGGAACATGAGTGCATATTTTAAATGCAGCCCCTGCGCTGCAGAGACTTGGGTGTCACTACAACTATCGAGAGGGCACCTGTAACCTCTGAATCTGTTCTGTGTCACTGGTAGAGCAGGTGCTGTGAATCAGGATACTGATGCTGCAGGGCACAAGTACATACTATGCTTTTGGCATTGATCTTATGAAAGGGGAATCTAATCAGCAAATTTCCAGTCTCGGACTGGCCTATAAGGCAATAGGGCAATGCCTGAACCAAAAACACAAAATCCGAGTGTGGGCCGTTCTTTTGCTCAAAGTGGGTCACTTTTCTGGCTCGTGTAGGCCAGTTTGATAAGTTGCTTTACTATGTGGTTAGTAGTTTTGGGCAGCGACACGGAATGAATATTCTTTAGAATTTACAATTTGCATCGCATTTTATCAGAAACCTCCCCCCTGGGCACTACTCAAACAGTCTGTAACAAAAGGAATGAGTTGCTATGTGCTTCATTCTGGCCACATTTTCATTGGTGCCAGAGGCTTCCACACCCTTGCCAGATGACAGTTCATCCCAGCTGGGTCTTTGGTTAATTGTAAATTCGATCATGTGAATGCTCTTTAAGGTGGCATTCCTGAATACAACTTTGGCAGCTTGCAAGCCGTGCACAATGCAGCAGTCAGCCGCTGATTATCAGACTCCCTAGATATCATTAAATTAATTCTTCTAGACAATCTCTCCACTGGCTTCCTATATACCAAATAATACATTTCAATATATTATAGTGAGTTTATAAAAAGTATTCATGGCCATCTCCCTCAATATCTAGTCAGCATGATCTCTCTCTCTATTGGCCCACCAGGCTACACCCCATGCCAAACGTCTTGCTATTTACGATTCTTAAAAGTAGGCACGATCAGCTTGTTTCAGTGATGAGTCCTCTTTGCTGGAATGCTCTCCCGATCTCCCTTTGCAGGTGACGATCGCTGATCCGGGAAAAAAATTAATCTGTGCATTTGTGTCGAGGCCAGGAATTGAAACGTGGTCACTAGGTTGAGAGAGAAACTTCCCCATAAGACCACATGAGGGTCTGAGCGGGAATGCCCTGAAATACCATGCCAATGTTGCACTGTACAGGAAACATTTATGTGCATTGTTTTTTTGGGGTTTAAAAGGTGTGCACATTTTGTACTTTGCTGACATTTTAAGAAATTCTGCTATTTTCCAGGTTTTCATCTACTGTGGGGCTGAGAGGCAAATGTTCATAGGGTTGACTAACCTCGCTCCCCCACTCCTGCCTCGCTCCATGATGAACCCACCATCCCCCAGTAAAAAATAACCATTTCCACCACTGGCAAAGGGTATTATTTCTGAGAATCCTTTCTTTGTTTAAATTGCTGCCATCCATATTTAGAAACAATGTCCCATCATGAAAGGATTCTTGCCTGCAATTGTTATTTTATGAAATGATTTAAAAATATATATATAATGGCAAGCACATGCTTTACTCCCGGGTGGTAATGGCAATATGAACCTGCGGTAAGACCACCCCTGCCAGTAAGGGCACTGTGAAGGCCTCCATAGGCACCATCATTCTATGCTGCCCATTATCGACGGGGTCCGCTTGTTGCAAGGTTCAAATCGGCTAATTTCCGAGACAATCTCCCCATTCTTGATTGATAAATGTCGACAAGTCTGTAAGTATTCGACCTCAGAGGAACATTGCCAGATGTGAATGCCCCTATGGTTGCAATGAACTGTCCTTCTGTTCGCCACCATACGCAATTCCCTCCCACCTCGGCCATGTCATGACCCACAGAACGCGCCCCTTCTGGACTTCCTGGTCCTTGTCACGGCGGGGTTTGCATTAATTGTTTCTCCCAACATGGCCGTATCACGTGACACGCCTCGCACCAGCCTTCACGGCGCACGTAGTACGTTCCATAAATATGCCACGCCCCCGTGGGCCCGTGCCTCTCAATGCTATTGCGAAGTACCGACCAGACGTGTGCTCCGTAGCTTGCGGTATTATTCCCTTGCATCTTCCACCCTAACCCAATTCTAGTCCCTTTCCTTCCTTTCTTGATTCCTGGACTCGTGTGCTAGTTGCGCACCCTATTATTTCCTGGATTCCTGGACCCTTGCTTCCCGGTACTTGAGGAGTCGGAAGAGACTCGTGCAGCCTTATTCAAGACTCGAGCAGTACTCAAGAAGGCATCGATCAAGAAATCCAGCATGGATCAAACTCAGGTGAGAAGGGGGGAACTCCTTGACAGTTTGAGACGCCACCCGACCGAACTCGATATGGACATGGACGCGGCCGTCTAGGACCTAATGCGTGGCCTGATATAATATGGCATTTATAACGCGCCTATACACAAGTGTTTCAAAGCGCGACGAGGCAAGGGGGGAAACAATGGGAGTACAAACAACGATCCTACTAGGCCAGGTGTCATTCAGATTGCGCAGGTGCAATGGAAGGGAGGAAAAAGGAAAAGTGTGAAGGGGGAAGGGAGAGGGGAAGTGCAGTACATGGGAAGTGGAATAAATATGACACATAAATAGCCAGCTAGTGGCAAGTGCAAGGAAGTGCAGATGTAAGTGCTAGAAGGGGGGGACTGAAGGGATACAGAAAAAGGTCCCCAAGTGCAGAGGTTGCCAGGGAGGCAGTGCAGGTGGGTAATTGACGGGGCCGGGGCCAGAGATCAAAAGGGTGGCCAGGTAGACAGTGCAATTTCGGTCAGGAATTCAGCAAGGGAGAGAAGGAGAGAAAGCAGAAGCAAAGAGGAAGGTTTTGAGGTGTTTCCGGAACCGGAGATGGTTCTCCTCAAGTTTCAGGGATGCAGGAAGGCTGTTCCAGAGAGAGAGGCCCCTGCTGAAGAGAGTAATCTGCCACCAACTCGTTGCTTGGAGAAGCGACTGACCCTAAGGGAGTTGGAGGCAGATGAGCGAAGAGCTTGAGAAGGGAGATATTTAGGTAGAGAGAGTTGAAGGGTCCCAGACCCCAGAAGGCCTTGTGTACAATGCAGAGGGTTTTGAACCTAATCCTCGCAGCCACTGGGAGCCAGTGCAGAGATTTCAATCCTGGAGAGATACGGTCCCTGGGCTTGAGGCCAAAGACAAGTCTCGCAGTCCTGTTCTGGATAAGTTGCAGAGGGCGGAGAGTAGAGGCAGGCAGATTTAGATAGAGGCTGTTACAGTAGTCCAGCTTGGAGAGGACCAGGGCTCTGGAGACAGTGAGCTTCTGGGGGAAGGAGAGGAAAGGAAGAATACCTCTAAGGTGGTGCAGCTGGTAGTGTGACTTCTTGGAGTCGTCGGAGATGTGAGAGGAGAAGGAGAGTTCAGAGTCGAAGATGACCCAAGGTTTTTAGCCTTGCAGGTGGGAGGAGGGCCAAGAGAGGCCGGCCAGAGAGCTGCAGGAAAGGAGGGAGTGGGTGTGCCGATGAGTAGAATCTCAGTCTTACTGGCATTAAGACAGAGGTCGTTGGCGGCACACCATTCCTGAATGCAAGAGCTATCAACCGAGGTGCAGAATCTAAAGGCGGAAAACGCCGCTCTCAAACAATTAGTTCTATCCCGCGATTCTGCCACAAAAGAAACTGTATTGCTGGGCGGTATAGTGGACAAATATGATGGCTCACCAAAAACCCTTTGAGGATTCCTGGATTCATGTTTGGTTCACTTTACTTTTAAGCCCTAATACTTTTCAACTCCCAGGGCTAAAGTGGGCTTCATCATTTCCCACCTTTCAGGAAACGCCTTAACATGGGCTACGCCCCTCGTTAATTCCGGCGACGTTCTTCTAGATGACTATGATGGCTTCATACAGGCCCTTAAGAACATGTTTGACCGTCCAGATCCGGTCTATAGTGCCCAGGAACGCCTGTTAGACTTTCAGCAAGTATCCCAGGATATGCTCACCTATGTTACCCGATTCAAGCAGTTAGTCAAGGAAGCTGATTGGTCCCCGGAGGCGAGTTTTACCCTTTTCAGGAGAGGACTGAATGAGGAGATTAAGGATGGGTTGGCCAGAATGGCTCGCCCAAACTCTTTCCAGGCACTAATGGACCTTGCCATGCAAATAGATTTTCGTATCCAGGAAAGAAAGGCAGAGAAGAAGAAATCCAAAGTTAATCCTCCGAAGCCGTCCTTTGAAAGTACCACCAAGGCGGACACTAACCCAGGCTCAATCTCTGAACCAGAACCCATGCAGATAGGAGCCTTCCGTGGACCGATATCCCCGCAAGAAAGAATGAGAAGGATTCATACGGGGTTGTGTATGTATTGTGCCTCAGACAAACACATGGTTAGGGAGTGTCCTCTGGCCCCTCCTCAGCGTTCGGGAAACGGCAGCTCCCGATCCTAGATGGAGCAGAGCTTCGGGAGAGAGATGTTTGCTCCACATCAATTCCATCCTTGAACTCTCCTGGACAAAACAATTTGGTGATTCTACAAGCCTTCCTGTCGCCCTCCAAGAATAAGACCTATCCCATTCTGGCCTTGGTGGACTGCGGAGCTATGGAAATTTTCATTGATCAAGACTGGGTTGTTAGTCATCATATTCCGTACGAGAAACGAAGCACCATGCAGCCGGTGGAAGCAATCAACGGAAGACCCCTCTCTTCAGGACCCATAATCCTGCAGACAAAAGAGATCCAACTTTCCATAAACCATCACCAAGAGCGGATTACATTCGACATCATTAAGTCAGCCCATTACCCCATGGTATTGTGTATGCCCTGGTTACAGAAGCACAATCTGTATATCAATTGGACAGCAGGATCACTATTCCTAGGCTCTGAGTTTTGTATGTCCCACTGTCTAATCCTGGATCCCTCCTCCACACCCCTTAAAGAACCTCCAAGAGACCTGAAAACACCACTCATGGTTTCTAATATCATACAAGTCCCAGAGGCCTATCAGGGATATGCTGATGTATTTTCAACTGCCATAGTCCAGGCCTTACCCCCTCACAGACCTGAAGACTGTGCCATAGATACAGATCCCTCAGCAGTGATTACTTTTGGCAGAATGTTCATTCTTTCCGAACCTGAGAAAAAGGCCCTCAGAGAATACCTGGATACCAACCTTGAAAACGGCACCATAAGACCTTCAAAATCTCCAGCGGGTGCTTCATTGTTCTTTGTTCCCAAGAATGACACTAAGGAACTCAGACCTTGCCTCGACTATCGTGGCTTAAATCAATGCACCCTCAAAGATCGGTACCCACTACCCATGATCTCGGATATCCTGGAAGCTGTGAGAGGCGCCGTAGTCTTCACACTTTGGATCTCCGGGTGCCTATCATTTGATCCGTGTCTGGTTAGGAGACGAATGGAAAACAGCCTTTAGAACACCCTTTGGTCACTATGAATATCTAGTCATGCCCTTTGGACTAGCTAATGCCCCCGCGGTTTTTCAACGATATATGGACAGGGTGTTTTCTGATATGTTATTCCTTTTTGTCATTGTCTATCTGGATGACATATTGATCTTTTCCAAGGATCCTCTACAGCATGAAGAGCATGTAAAGGCAGTACTGCAATGACTCCGTGAACACAAACTTTTAGCCAAACCCGAAAAATGCTTGTTTCACGTTACTTCTGTTCACTACCTGGGATTCATCCTTAGCCCAGAAGGAATTGGTATGGACCCTTCAAAGGTAAAGGCCATACTGGCATGGCCTGCTCCCACCTCCGTGAAACAAGTTCAATCCTTCCTGGGGCTTGCCAACTTCTACCGAAGTTCATTTCTTCCTTTTCCGAGATCGTCCAGCCGATTGTTGCTCTCTTGAAGAAAGACACTCCCTTTATCTGGTCTACACCGCAAGACAAAGCATTCCAGCGATTGAAGACAGAGTTCACGCAAGCCCCCATCCTGGCCCAACCAGACATAAATCGCCCATTCCTAGTGGAAACGGATGCCTCTAACTACGCCATAGGAGCGGTCTTGAAACAGGAGCTTGAGGATAAACTGGAACACCCCATTGCTTACCTCTCACGAACCCTGACTCCCAGTGAGACACACTATTCCGTCCTGGAAAAGGAACTATTAGCCATCCGCCAGGCCTTTACTGAATGGCGATATCTAATTCTGGGTGCTAGATATCCAGTTCAGGTCCGCACGGACCATCGGAATCTTCAAATTCTACAATCATTGGAGTGCAGGAACAGTCGTTAGGTGCGTTGGGCCTACTTCTTTACCCAATACCAAAACTAAATCACTCATGTTCCCGGATCACAAAACATGATTGCTGACGCCTTATTTCGACGTCCTGACTATGTAACTACTGAAGACAAGGCCTATCCTAAGATGTTTCCCCACACGATCTTTGTAGCTCAAGCAGTCAACCTCCTGGAAGAAATTCGAGTACAAACCCAATCCTCTGACCTCTGGAAGGATATTTCAAGGAAGAATCCATGGAGCCTAAGACTTGAGGAAGGATACTTATTCAAGGACAATGCACTGGTCATTCCTACACAGAAATTACAACAAAGAATGATAAACCTCTGTCATGATACCCTTCACTCCGGACATCGTGGCATAACCAACACCCTCCGTCTTATACAAAGACAGTTTTGGTGGCCTGGAATGAAGACCGACATACAGCAGTACATCAAAACTTGTGCTGTCTGCAGTCAAAACAAACATGATAACAAGAGACCGGCGGGTCTTCTAATACAACCATCGCTGCCAACAAGGCCATGGGAAGTCATTGCAACAGACTTCATTGTGGAATTACCACCTTCCCGAGGGTACACGACCATCACATAGATTTGTTCACTCATATGGCTCATTTTACACCTCTGTGTAAGTTACCATCCTCGTCCGAACTTGCTGGAATCTTCCTGGAACACATATTTCGTTAACATGGAGTCCCCTCCAAGATCATATCTGATCGAGGACCTCAGTCTGTCTCTCAATTCTGGAAACATCTCTGTCGCATTTTGGGAATCCAACGCGCCATCTCATCTGGTTATCATCCCCAGACCAACGGGGCCACAGAACGTGCTAATCAGACCCTGGAACAGTATCTTCGATGTTTCGCCACCAAAGCTCAGGATGACTGGTCGCTCCTGATACCAGTGGCTGAATTTGCCTACAACAATTCTGACCATTCAGCAATTAAGACCAGACCCTTTTATTGTAGCCAAGGGTTCCATTCATCAGTTCTACCCTCTGTTCTCCCTCATCCTACACCAGTACCCACTGTCGACTCCTGGATTGAAACCCTCATCAACGTACACCAAGAGGCCAAAGAAAATTTAGAGAAGGCCAGAACACAGACTAAGAGGTATGCAGATTTAAAAAGGAGACCAGGTCCTTCTTATGAAATTGGTGATCAAGTCTGGTTGTCCTCGAAATTACTACCCCGGCATCTATGGCCAAACAAGTTGGCCCCTTGGTACTATGGTTCATTTCCCATCAAGGAAATGATCAACCCGGTTTCATATCGGATTAGTCTACCAGACTCTTGGAAGAAAATTCACCCAGTATTCCACACATCCTTACTAAAACCCTACCACCAATCCTCCCGGAAATCCTACCGACCTCCTCCTCTACTGGTCGACAACCAATTAGAATAAGAAGTCTCTCGAATATGTGACTCCAGTTATAAACGGGGTCAGCTTCAATACCTGGTTGAATGGAAAGGATATCCTCCTAGTGAAAGAACCTGGGAACCACTTTCTAATCTCAAGACTCCTCGACTACTCAGAAGATTTCACCTTATACACCCGGGCAAACCTGGTGGAACAGCTTTTCGGAGGAGGCATGCTGTCATGACCCACAGAACGCGCCCCTTCTGGACTTCCTGGTCCTTGTCACAGCGGGGTTTGCATTCATTGTTTCTCCCAACATGGCCGTATCACGTGACACGCCTCACACCAGCCTTCACGGCGCACGTCGTACGTTCCATAAATATGCCACGCTCTCCCGGGGCCCGCGCGTCTCAATGCTATTGCGAAGTAGCGACCAGACGTGTGCTCCATAGCTTGCGGTATTATTCCCTTGCATCTTCCACCCTAACCCAATTCTAGTCCCTTTCCTTCCTTTCCTGATTCCTGGACTCGTGTGCTAGTTGCGCACCCTGTTATTTCCTGGATTCCTGGACCCTTGCTTCCCGGTACTTGAACGCACACTGGAGTCGGAAGAGACTCGTGCAGCCTTATTCAAGACTCGAGCAGTACGCAAGAAGGCATCGATCAAGAAATCCAGCAAAGATCGAACTCAGGTGAGAAGGGGGGGAACTCCTTGACAGCCCCTAGTGCTGCCAGTCCCTTTTCTCCCACAATCCGGTCACCACCATTCACAAAATACCGCGGACACCACTCACTGCAAGCACCACTACCCCCTTTTCTGTCCTTCAGCCCCTTTTGTTGCCCTCCTCTACCTTCTGTTGCCCCACCTCCATTTAGCCCCTTTTGTTGCCCCATTAGGCCCTTTTGTTGCCCCAGCCCCTTTAGCCCCTTTTCTTGCCCCAGCCCCATTATCCCCTTTTCTTGCCCCCAGCCTCTTAGGCCCCTTGTTTTACCCTGGCAAAACCTTTAGCGCCTTATGTTACCTCAAAGCTCTTTAGCCCCTTTTCTTGCCCAGTCCCCTTTAGCACCTTTTCTTGTCCCCCAGACCCTGGCACAAACCCCTACCCCATTTTGAATGACCTTTTCCGTGGTTCGGCTCGTGCTTGGCTCTACGAGCCAGGCCAGACCCCCAGGCTCAGCCTCCCTGGTCCTGTCCTGCCCATGAATTCTCTGGCTCTCCCAGTTCTAGACCGATGCAAGGTGGTGATCTGTGCCGGAAGTTACACAGAGCAGAAAGAGGCAGGAAAAGCAGCAAGGAAAGGTGGCAGCCCGCATGGCAGCGTGCAATGCAGGTTACACTCCTTATTCAGCCCGCCTGAGTTCTCTGCAACCTGATTGGCTGTGGAAGTTTCCCAGCTCAATCACACACAAAAACCATCATGAAGTCATAGATGTGGTTCAACGTATTATTATGATGTGTTTTGCATGCTGGATGCTCAACTGTATATTTATTTATTTTATTTTCAGTATTCTCATGTGCAGTCATTGGGGCATGCACCAGCAAGATGTTTATTCGGGGCATGCTGGAGTAGTTAGTTCTCTGCTCTTCTCTTCAGTAGTACTGGCAGGTATTCAGCGAGATGCAGAACAAGTTGATTCTGCTATTCCCATGCACCACTTCACTAACAGGCCTCCAATGAGCTTTACAGCTCGGTTGTTCCTTGCCATCCTAGCACAGAGAATGACAAGGCAAGGTGCTTTCATTTAGAGCAAGAGATGCCAACTTTTTCATGATCTGAAGGGAAAACGAATGTGTTCCTTTTATTATCAATTTCTGAGCGTGCCAAGTTTGACTGTGGAAACAAAAAAATAGCCATGCCTGCTAGGGACTGGAAGTCAGGCAGTTAGACACCTGCCAGTAGCCTGCAATGGCAGCGGCCCACTGTGAGGCTAATGAGGCAAGCATGAGGCCTGCTGGGAGCTCCAGTAATTACAGGCCGAGGAACCTGTCTCTTCCAGGACCTCATCTCCAGGCTCCCCTGCTCTATAGAGCAGGGTCTTTTGTAATACTAATTACAAATGTTGATTAAACATTTCTTTGGATTTCTGCCCTCCTTTAATGGGTCAGCACAGCAGCCAACGCCGGTGACAAGCTCATTAATAGGCCGAGGGAAATGAAGACACGCTGCGCTCGGCTCTGTCCACCCTCTCAGTAGGTGGCACTGCTCCTCTTGCTTATGATTTGTGGCGCTAACCACCACACTGAAAAAAGACAAAAAAAATACTGCAAAGTATTTTTTTTTTAATTTAACTGTAATGATCGTTTAGCTAGTGGAAAATTTGGCCCACTTCCAATACTACCTTGTAACCATGAAGCATAGCTATTCATGCATCCTTAAACTATTGCTGTTTTTGCCTTTTGAGGCACTAGGTTTAGCCTCTCAGACATACCTCATCGCTGGCAGAACAGTGAGCTGTTAACAGGTGCAATATAAATGCTGGTATAACATTAATTCATCGCCAGACCTTTTTTTCGATGGGGTTTTTGCAACGGGTTTTCCACGAAAAACTCGATGAAAAATATATGGGGGGGTGGGTAAAGGCTTATGAGGGGTAGAGGGGGGTAGGGAATAGCCTAAAATAAATAGGGGAAGGGGATTGGGATCCAGGGCTCGACTGGCCCACCGGGACACCGGGACTTTCCCCGGTAGGCCTCAAGGCACAGGACCTCTTTTCGTGCTTGGGAGTCTTGGGGAAGGTCAGATACATACATTATTTCGGAACGAATCACCCAGGCCAGCCTGGGTGGTTCGCTCATCACTGGCTGGAGTCTACGCATTTCTATCCATCCGCGTCCTGGCGCCTGCGCATTTATGGAGGGCACCACTGGGCCGGGCAACAGCCATTTGCACGTGCCCTAGTGTGACATGCACAGGCCAGGTGCAGGCAGCTCGGACTGCATGTCTGCCGACCATCCTCGGTGATGACTGCTGCTGCTGAAATGGAGTGCTGCGCTCCGACAACAGGGCGAGGCAAGGCAGGGCGAGCTCAGGCGTTTGCACTTGATTCACTTATTCTGTCAGGTGCCCTTATATGTTTTTGTATTTTGGCGTCACAAGACTAATCAATATTTCCCTCTCTCCTGGGAGCGGAGTCGCTTCAAAAAGAAACAGCGATTGCACTCATAGAAGATACATTTGTTTAATGACAGTGTGGTAAACATAATGTCAATGACAATATGTGTCATTAGTGCGCTGGAACATTTGGGGATTCAGATCTGCATTGTTGTTTACGCTAATTCGCGAATGCTTTCAGTGCTAGCATTGGCCTCTAGGATAAAAAGAAAAAGCATTTCCCCTTAAAGTTAACCCTGATATTTTGGGGGACATAATGTTGTTGCTTTAAGTGGCTGCACTATTCAACAGATATAAATGCCAGTGAGATTGGCGCGTGCTTTGTTTCTTTTTGTTTTGGGTGCTTTGCACAGGAGTCATGGTTAGACAGTGTTTTCTGTTAGTTATAAGTGAAAATGGGTGATTTGGTCTCCGGGTGGTGCTGCTGTTGAAAGGCCAGAAGGGCTGGGAAAAGTCAGCCGCATATCAGAAACGGATCACCCGGCAAGTCAATGAACCTGCAAGGCCTGCACAGCTGAGGCCCCTCTGCTTTTCACAGATGTGCACCAGTCGTTGGAGTAATCTACACGCGAGAGAACACTACTGCAGTGCCAGGATTGCAGAAAAGAGCTTTCTGAATTTCCGTTCAGACTGGCATCTCTAATGCCCTGTTTGTGCGTGAGTGGCATACACGAGATAGGCAGCGTGCTCTACTTTCTGCAAGCAGTATTCAGATTCTGTTGGGGTCCGAAGCAGGGACACTGGCCTCATATATGCCTAGATGTGCGGCTCATGAAAACTCAGGGGTGGTCCATGTGAAAGTGTGATCACAATGCCTGTGAAATTACTCCTTACTCGTTCTATGCAGGAAATATTTAAACACTCTTAAGTTTCAAAGGTGAGCACCATTTACTGTTCTCATTGCCAACAATATTATAGTCATGCTACTCCCTTGGGATCGTTTCTGGGTGCTCGTGATTATTCTTCTGCGTGGCAATTGTTTTTTTGTTCTGTGCGCTTTGCTGCTTTCTTCGGTTAAAAAGATCAATTTAATAAAGTTTGTATATGCCACTTTAACATCTGTTCACTTCCTGTGCCATCACCTGCCATTGCAAGAGACGTCTTGACCAAGGGTGAGGCACCTACCTATAACAAGACGATGATGCCTGTGAAATGGCGCATTAGGATTGCCCCTGCAGAAAATATGTAAACACTCTTAGAACAGTCCTCTCATATTTGTTCAGGTGTTTATGATTAACCTTCTACCAGGGAAATGCTTTTTTGTTTTGTGCACTTTCTTCAATTGGGAAATACCAATTGAAAACGTCTATATTTCACTTAGATATCTGTTCACTTCCTGTGACGTTACTTGTCATTGCATATACTAATGACTCCCGTCACGTTTTTTTAGGACTGGTGCCTTGGGTCTTTGGAAAATATGCCTTTTCTTGGTCTTGGAAATCATGGATCCGCCTCAGATGCGTGGATTTTATTGGGTGGGGACATGCAAATTCTGAGGCCCTCATAATGGGGTAAGCCATTTCTACTGCTAAACATGCAGGTCCACCTGGCTTTAGTAATTCCTAATGCGAGCAATAGTTTCACAAGAGCCACACTCTGGATATTAAATGCAAACTGTGCATTGTCAATACCGAACATAGTCAGTGCTCAGAATTTGCACTCGCCAGTGATAATTTACATTTTTGGCAAATACAGTCGGCCACATTACGAGTTTGGCAGTAAGTGGTAAAGTTGGTGGTAACTGTTACTGCAAACTTTACCACTACGCCAAAATACGGGTTTGGACATGGAGTGGAAGATTTACTTCCAGGAAAATTCTCGAGGTAAATCCTCCAACTCACAGCTGATAAAATCAGTAAAATCGGTGGAATTTCCACTGCGGAATTATCGCTGTGGTAATTCAACCAAAAAAGCCCCAAAGAGTCCCATGGACTCGAAAAAAAATGGGGATTTACACCGGCACTTGTAATCCAGCAGTAATTTGGCTTGAACACGTGGCGGTAATGGTAATTCAGTTTGGTGATATCTGGGTGGATTTACCGCCCAGATACCACCAAACTCGTAATGTGGCCCAAAGTCTGCTGTGTGTATCTGGAGAATTGAGGTAGCCAGTGACTTTTTATGGATGGTTAGTAGCTTGCAACTTGAAATATTTCCTGTTGACATATTAAACATGGCCCACACAGTCAATTAGTGGTGTATCTGAGTAGTATGTGCATGCTCTGTCGTAGCTTGTGCCTTTTATATGGTGCCCAATGCAAGCAGTAACATGCCAGAGTCTGACTGAACCTTCCTGTCATTAACAGTCCATCACTCTTCCCTGCCTTAGTCATACTGCTGGAAGTAAAGTCCCACCTTTGAGACAGGCATCTTTGCTAACCCGCCAGTTCTTAATTCAGCTCTTTGACTCCAAGGAGAGCCCCATCCTTTCTCCCATACATACACACTCTCATTTGGCAGGTGTCTACTCAGTTCAAACTCATGGCAACCCCCTGTGCATCCATTGACTTCAATAGACGCTCAGCCACCCAAAACAAAACCATTTAACTTCAACAGCCCTAGTAACTCAAAAGGGTGAGCTGTGTGCCCATGAGTTGAGTTCCAGTTTGTGGCCATTTTGGAACAGGCAATAGGAGGCCTTTTTTCCACTTGCACTGTGATGACCCCCTACTCAGCTTTCCATAAACTGAGAATGTTTTCAAAGTGAGCGATGGAGGTCATCAAGTTTTGGACTCACATTCTGTCCTCTCGCTATGTCCCGGCTACCTTCCAGTATAGTATGAGTGCGTGTGGTTTTTTTGTAGCTAGTTAAGGCTGGGGTGTGCATTGACCCGAGGGTATACCTGGTCAATACACTAAATCTGCACCTGGAGTGAAAAGTGTCACTGCGTTCATTACATTCTTAGCCTACATGGGCAACAGTATTAATAACTCTGAGAAATTGGTACACTTGCTGAATATATTCACAGTATGCATACATATCGGTGAGTGCACACAGTGCTGGCTGGCTTCATTGAAACCCATTCAGTGTATTCACAGTGTATATATTGCTGGGCACCGTGCTGTCTTAACTTACACTCATTGGGTGTATTCAGATAGTTTGCACAGTACAGATGGGCACTTTGTTGTCTACATCGAGACCTATTAGCTGTACTTGGGAGTGTATGCTTGTAGTTTGTGCATGGTGCTGCCTTCATTGATCCTTATTCATTTGACTCGACCTGTACATGCACTACAGATCGGACAGAGTATTGTCATCATCGTTACCCACCAGTATAGGTAGTATTGGGCAGAATGCTGAATTCTTTGAGGCCCATTTGTAATTTTAAACAGGTCTATAGGACTTGAGACCAGTGTGTACCGGAGATGTACATGCAGTCGAAGTTGGACACAACTGTTTTCAGTGAGAGTGTACACTTAGCTTGTGTGCAGTGTAGTCTTAATTGACTCTTCACTGTGCTTGTGTGCAGTGTAGTCTTAATTGACTCTTCACTGTGCTAAGGTTTCTTATGTTATTTTACTGGGATTTCATGTGCATGCACAATGCTGGCCCATTGACGATTATTTGTTTTACTCAGTGTACAAACATTATTGGCTAGACACCATCTGGCTTCATTGTGACCCATTTAAGATAGTTACATTGCATACATATTAGGTATTGGACATGTTGCTAATTTCTTTGTGGTTCTTTTATAATTTGGTTCATGTCTTCACTCAGAGTGTCCACATGTAAGGTGGTTTGCACAATACTGGTTTGAGACCCTTGTGCACTTGGGATGTCTTTGCAGTAGCAGAAGTTGTTTTGAGACAATGCAGTGTAAACTTTGGTCACGTGCACAACGTTAGCCTCATTGACACTCATTCACTGTGCTAAGGCTTATTATGTTATGTTACTGGGATTTATTATTATACGTGCACGATGCACCACAGCCATTTGTATGGTACTCAGAACGATATGGGTAAAAATAAATCTACTCTCTACCCATTTTTGAGAACCAGTTGGGTGCTTAACATCAGAGCTATCCACCAGGTCTGAGTCCTGACTGCTCCATTATGAGGCTCTGGTCAAGGCATCCATTCCTCTTGGGATTCTAAGACCTGCAAGGAAAGGAGCTGTTCTCCATTTAGCAAACCTCTATACACCCGCATATTCCTGCCTTAAAAATGAGCTATTATTATCACAACAAGATGACAATGTACTGACTATCTTTAAATACTTTTTGTTATTGCAACTTAACTGCACATTGCGTCCTGAGGAACATGAGTGTTTTTGACTGCAACACTGCAAATGCATGTTTTTCCACATAGCACTTTGTCTCACCCATATTTGGGAGATTTCCCAATTTGGGAAGCTAAGGGGCAGTGACATGATGAATCCGGGTTCTAAATTTTGCAATGCCAAGCAGTCAAACCTTTCGAGGGTTGGCCTCACTCGCTGTGTCTGCTCGTTTTGCCAAATTATGGGGCCACTTTGAAAAAACTTTCCAGGGCCACTTTTTCTTCCCAGTCCAGCCCTGTTGGGATCATAAATAATTAACAGCGATATGTTTGTGTCTTATGTGTAAGATAGATTTGCAGAATGCTACGTACTAGCTTCCTGGTTCCTCAGTGGTACCTCCTGGTCACCAGTTGCTTTTAGCTCCTGTTTATCAAATTTGAATTTCAATCGATAGACAGAGACCCGGATTTTAAAATGCTCCTGGAAGGGAAGGGACATTTCGGAGCACTCGTCTGTACATTTCATGGCTGTTGATTTTTTTAAAGTAGCAGGATGCCTAAACATACAGACATTCCATGCTGGTATGTTTATTTCATCTTTTATTGTTAGATAAGTTCCTTTATTTAAACAAGAATTCGGAAACCTGGGCTGTGAGTATTCAGAATTGGAAATTGACATTGACATGGTCTTCAGACTAAATGAAATTAGTGGACGAGGGGTGAAAGGATACATTTTGTGGCTTTTCAGTCGCATTTCAGAGTTTTTGCAGCACACTTGAAATTGACGAATTTTGTGGTTTCTGTTGCAAGCCAAAATCAGTAGCAGCCGGATGGTGTGAGTTTTGACTGAACATTTGTGGCCTTACTTTTGCAGTCCTAGTCACTGAATATCACATGGAGGAAAAATAATGACTGCAAAGGCCAGTCGTGAGTCAGACAGACAACAAGGGCCCTTAAATTAGCTAGATTGCCAACAAACTGGAAATGCCTTGGAGGTGGAGATCAAAGGGAACTATTGAGCTGTTGATAAATGGAAAAATGGTCTTCCTTAACCGGTGACTTGTTAATTTCCCTTCAGTGGAATGCCGAGGCGTATCGAGAGCCCTGGCGTTGACAGCTCCCGTAACTCACAAGGAACAGTCCATTCAAAACTGCTGCCCCCAGTTAGGGCTACGGATGCCAGCTATTTCTCAAGGCGTGTACAGCAGGAGGGGGGTTTCCACAAAGATATTGAAACGGCAGGGGCTACAACTTCAAACAGCGCAGAAACTGGCATCACACACACACACCCGCCTCCAAACTCATTTTGCTCTGAAAGGTTACATGAATTTAGCTGGCTCCGCTCCACTCGTGAGGTAGGTTTAAAAAAACGCCCATTCTCACGGTAATAGCCATTTTCTCTCAGAAGAATGCTTCCGGTTTGTGTAGCCTAGCCTGTGTTAAGTCGAGAAGTGATTATACATTCTTGTCCGCTTTAAATGGGAACATTCCAGAAGCCAAACAAGCAAACAGAAGCAATATGTTTCATAGCCAGAGTCAGAGGGGCACACAAGATGACAAAACCAATATGAAAGCCACAATCGCAAAAGGAAATGTGTTACTTTTTCTGTCCGTTTGTGTAGTATATACAGGGCATTGTTGGTAATAAAAAAAGAAAGGGTCACACATAGTGCATTTGAAAGCACATTTGGTCAGCAAGATTGGTCAAAACAAGATACACGGGGCAGTAAGTCACGAAACTGCCCATCTGTAGCTCCAAAAAACGGGCCACGCTAGCGGTTTGGGCCAGTCCTTTGTCTTTGCCACATTGCCCTCTGGCCAGTGCAAGCCTGTCCATAGCTTGCGCCCCACGCTGCGAGTTTAACATCAAAGGGGATCCCGCGATGCCTAGAGGCGCCTTACTCTTGCCTTTGGCTCCCAGCGTTCAAGCCCACCTCGGCCCCTTCTTCAGGCAGTTATCTGCCTTTGCTACCTTGTCAAGGGCTCAATATATTATTAGCAAATACCAAGCAAGTATATTAGCGCGCCAAATACAAGTATCACGCTTGTACGTGCGGCAGTTGTTTTTGACTTAAATTACAAAAATGATTTTTTTTTCGCACAATGAAAAAGCATGTTGCAGTCTTTTACAAGGTCGTGTGGTGAAAATGCAGCAGTCTCCTTTTCCTTTAAAATATACATTGACGCACTCATGCTGAACCCCAAACCCGTGAATAAACCATTAATTCCCATTCCCAATCGGGGGACTCGAAAACAGAGAACATTTCATGATCCAGACTTTTTGTTGTATCTAGTAACGCATGCAAACTAAAAGATACATTGTTACCTTAAAGTTGCCTATCTGACCGTGCGGTAATATTAATAAAGCGACTCCTGTGGCACTAGTGATTCAAACATTGTGTTATCGCGCTTGCACGATCTGAATGACACAAGGCCTAGTAAGGTCAGTGTTTTGTCCCCCCTCTGTCTTCCCTCATTGTCTTGTCGCGCCTAGAAACACGTGTGTACAGGTGCGTTATAAATAACTTTTCATATCATAGCTGTGGACTGGTGTGGGTGGAATAAGGGGCGGGCGCATATGTGTGCATTGTTTTCTATTTTCTGATAGACTTTTTTTTACATCATTTTGTTTGGCTGGGAGTATTTTTCTGTTTTAGTAGTAAAGCGTGTCTTGTAGGCCATATGATTTATTTATAGAAATTTTTGATTAGGTTTGTTCAATGTGCAGACCTTATCCAACTCCAGGCCTCGAGTGTCGGAATCCTGCCGGGTTTTCAGGATATCCTTCATTAATATTCTTGAGAAAAAATGTGCATACATTTAGAATTATTGTATGCAAATTTCTCTCATGAATATTAATGAGGGGTATCCTGAAAACCCGACATGTATCCTTCCCTCGAGGCCTGGGGTTGGACAACCTAGGTTAGTGAATCCCATGTGGCCACGTGGTCATCAATGGGGCATTGTGCCACTTTCCATGGGAGAGATAATGGAACAGTCAACCCCCAAGGCTCTTTTTCTGTCTTACAAGGTGGACATTGTGTGCTTGGCCTCCCTGTTGTTTGGTCGATCACCAGCCCTATCTGTCACTGTCTCAGTACATTGAATTTTAGGACACATAGACGTTTTTTCTCCAACCAATGATATTGCCTTGTTTCAATAAAGGCCTACTTGCATTACACACATTTTCCTCTGGTTTCGGCATTAAAACTGTGCTAGAGGATGCATTTCTACTACTAATTAGCTAAAGAAATCACACGCAAAAATCCAAAATGTAATAGGGTCGGTGGTTCAATGAAGCTGCAGCATACCAAATATAGGGGTGTGACGAGGATCCCTCCACAATGACTGCTGTACCTGAAAACATGATACAAGATGTATTCTGCACATATTCAACCAACATCCAACCAGCTGAATCACTCAAAATTCATGTGCTTGCCTCAAACATGGGGTGCACCTGCACTTTGTAAGTGCGAGTCCTGCCGCAGGGCCAACTCAGCCCTTCATCCTTCCAAAGTTAATATATTGCATACCTATTACATTTGCTAATAATAACATCTGTTATTATAGCTCTCAGAAGAGGGAGGCATCCAACATGAACCAATACATACAAATACAAATTATTATTGTTATAACAAATTCCGGATAAATGTATGTATGTACTTGGATTTATGTAGCTCAAACCTACCTAAAAAAGCAAGGAAGTCTGGGGATACACTAATTGATGCACAGGTACACAGAATGGTTAGAATATGAAGGTTACAGTAAGAAGGAAATGGAAAGAGGGAATGCAGAAAGTTACTGGCATGGGATACTGGTTACGGAGGGAAATGTGAGAAACCGCAGGGTATTCTCACGGTTAGACCCCGAGGATCTTTTGTTCAGAGGGACAGAGCATGGCCATCGCCTTTAGAACCAGATCCTGGGGGTGAACTAGTGCAGGCGGATCACCTGGACAAGGGGTCCTTGGGGACTGCAGGAGGAATGCCCTTGGGAGAGACACAGTATTCCCCCCTTTTCGACACCCTTCAGTCTACATGGGGTATATTAAACCAAGTCCCAGGCTACCCCAGCACTTTTCCCTAAAGGAAAGAAGGGGAGAGCCTCATGCGAAACCAGAACCCCCATGTACCTTCAACCCTACATCCACCTTCCCAAATCCAACAATACCCTGCCCAATGTTCCCATGATTAATAGAAAACACTACAACTTCCCAACTGCTCCACCCCTTTTTTAGACAAACACTGAGACGAACAAGGGAGGGATTCAGAGGATGAAGATCCCTAAGAAGAAAGACACTCAGACACAGAGGATAGACTATTCCCTTTTAACGACAGACTGTCCCCTTAACAAGGACAGGCAAGGTCAGGCCTCCCTCTACAACCACTCACACTTGATCCATGTTGACTCTCCCAGGAAGTATAAAAGGTAGAACCTGCAGGCACACTCTGAGAGAGCTGAGGATCCTGGATGCTGCACAGAAGCCAGAGGGAGAACATTTGAGCTGGAGAGACCCTGGAGTGCCTGGAGGAAGAAGGACAGCCTGATTGCTGGGCCTGTGAATACAGGGGAGGCTGCATTGTGGAAAGGGAAGTGTAACACCAGGCAGCCAAACCAGTGGCAGTTGGGGATACCTGGTTATGCCCACACCAGAGCTCCTCCCCTCGGCAAAGCAGGACAGCCCAGGCCTTTGAGGGGTAGGTGGTGAGACCCTGACTTCAACAAGTATCCCCATAAACTCCTGCAGCTCACAAAACTGCAAGAGTGCCAACATGGATAGCTGGAGAAGTGGTAGCAAAATCAGAATGAAGGATTTTGGGACTGAAAGTCCAAAGATATTTATTTTTGAACATTAAGAGGGGTCCGAGTCCAACTGATCGAGACCCATCTGTGAACCTTGAGAGGGGTCTGAGTCCGACTGAGGGAGACCCATTTGTGAACTTTGAGAGGGGTCCGAGCCCGACTGAGGGAGACCCATCTGTGATCTCGGGGAGAGAAACAAGAAAGAGGTGCACACATTTGGTGAGTTGGCAAGCTACCTGAGAGACCGGTGTGTGTTAAAGATTGAAGTGGCAGACCTGTGAATGAACTTTGAAGTAAAAATACAGTTTTGAAATCAGTGGTACTGAGTAACAGAGTGGTCCGGTAACAGAAAGTAGCCCACTCAAAAGACTCCATGAAAGGTGCATTGTTTGCAATGAGAAAATGAATGAACTATTAGTCAAAGTGGTCCTGCGGAGGTCTGTAAAGCAAGCCATGCACATTTGAAAGTCTTTGACATCCGAAAGCGGTCTGAGCCCGACTGAGGGAGACCCAAAGTGTAATAAGCTTGGGGAAAGGAGCCCCCTTGCAAGTCTTGTTGAACATTGTTTAAAGAGGTCTGAGCCAGACAGAGGGGGACCAACGTGAACTTTTGTGTATTAAAAGGTCCGAGCCCGTTAAAGGGAGACCTACCTGAACTTTGTGTTTTGAAACGGTCCGAGCCGGACTGAGGGAGACAGGCTTGAATTTTGTATTTTGAGACAGTCTGAGGCCGACTGAACTTTTTGTTGAACTAAGGCCAGACGGGCCTCGATCCACGTTTTGAACTGCCTTTAATTTTGAAGAACCTGAGCCACACTGTGTCATCCTGTCTATGGGGACCGCCTTTCTTCGTGCTGTTCAAAGTGGGGAGGAGACCTGACTCTGCCACATTGATTCTTTATAGTTTTGCACATTATTTCTTTTGCATGCACATTTTCCCACACACATTTTGTTACATTAGAGTAATGGCTGGCATTAGGTTTTGTAAGCATAGGCCATCTCGTTTTGACAGACTCCACTAGGACTGTGTTATTTATTATTTGATGGTCGAGTGTGCTCCCATCCTAGACGTAGGACAAGATAGGCATTCTTCCAACCCCTTTTTTCGAGAACAATAAAGGTTTTCCAAACATATCGTTTGTGTCTGTCTTGCTTTTGATACCATGCTTTCCCTACAGAATGGACAAGCATTTCTTGATCTAGAACGTTATGGAGAAATGAGTCGTCCACAACTCCATCACCTTGGTTTGGGGGTCCTAGGCATGAATAGGAGACTTTTATGGCCAACATTCGGAAAGATATCTTGGGTCATAGTGCCTGATATTGATGGACCTGCCTGTCATGTTTGACCTGGTGAGCACCAAAACCCTGATTTCCATGCTGAAGAATATTGGTGGAATTAAGGAAATGGGATTGCATTGGTTAACCAACTTTTTAAGATTATAGGCATTGATCAGTACATATTATGCTTTATTTGTTCACAATGTTCAGCCAGGCTTTGGTAGCCCAGTCTTCCCTGGGTCAGTCCGCTCCTCGGTTCCCAGTGGTTTTAGCTTTCACCTTTAATTTGTGGGCAATCTAATTTTGTCTTTCACCAAGAGGGTTGGGTTTTGGACAGATAACATTTAAAATTGCCTTTATGCCCCATTGTCACGCCGCCCGTCCTGGGGTCTCCTTACCCGCTACGGCGCTCCCCGTCCTGGAGGCTGTATCCTCGTTTTCGGCTTCGGGGTCCGGGGGCGTCCTGGGTCCCGGGCGCTTCCGGGTCTCCTACGCGCACTACATTGCGCATGCGCGGGCGCCCGCTCTCTGCCCTTCGCGCATGCGCAGTGCGCAGGATGCTCGATTCCGGAGGGTATGCGGCTCAAGCCTCGTTGTGGGGTGCCCGATGCCTGGGAGACGGCACGGCTTGCGTTGCAAGCCTCCCAGGTCCTGGCGGGCTTATTTAAGGAGCCCTGATCCTTTTCCAAACCGCGTCTCAATGCGGTTTGTTCGGATCGTGTCTTTGCTGCCTTGCTTTGCATTCCCGTTGCCTGTTGCCTTCCACCTTCCTTGTCCTGCCTGGGGGACCCCTGCCTTCCACCTTCCTTGTTCTGCCTGGGGGACCCCTGCCTTCCTCCTCCTCCGTCTCTCTCCGTCCTTCCTGCTCCAGTGGTTCCGCTCTCCCTCCTTGGTTCTGGTCCCCGCTCTGTCCTTCCTGGTCTCTCTTCCCCACTTGTTCCGTGCTCCTCTCCTTACCAGCCTGCTCTTGTTGCTTCCTTGCCTTCGTCCCTGGAGGGACCGTGCTGCTTCCAGTCCCCGGACTTGCCTTCCATCGGAATCCCACTAAGGACCCGGACTATCTACTCAGAGGCTCCCCCTGCCAGTGCTTGCACTGTCCTGATGCCACTCAATCAGGGGTGAGCCAATCCGTGGCGTTGGGAGCCGGCTCACCTCCAATCCGGTTCTATTTGGGCTGGTGTTGGGCTGGTTCCCCGCGCCATCTGTCACGTCTATCCGGATCATCTGACAGCCTGGCCTCATCATCAAGGAACCCAACCGGACGAACAGGTACGCAGCGTTCTCGTGACGCTATTTACAACAGATTGAGACACCTGTCTTCTGACACCTTGGACTCTACGATGGAAGAGGATCCGGGTCTTCGTAACGAGCTTCAAGCGCTTCGTGCCGAGATGGCGGCACTCCGTCAGGAAAACGTAGCCTTGCGCCAAATGGTGACACAGAACGTTGGTGCCATTCCACAACCTGAAGGTCCCATGGCTCACACAGCTCCCATCAAGTTCGATGGAGACCCCCGTCGTGTGGGTGAATTCTGTAATCATTGCCGCATACACTTTCTCTTCCGTTCATCTCACTTTACCAATGACAAAGCCAAGATCGGATACATATTGGGTAACTTATCTGGTAACGCGCTTGCCTGGGCAACTCCTTTGGTCGTTACTAATAACCCAATCCTGGATGATTTTTTAGCCTTCGAGAAAGCATTCTTGGATGTGTTTCAATCCCCCAATCTGGCCTCAGCAGCCCAGAACCAACTGATGGATCTGCAACAAGCCAATACCGACATCATCTCTTACATCAGCCGTTTCCGTCAATTGGCAGCTGAATCCTTATGGCCAGAGGTAACACAAAAGACCTTGTTTCGCCGGGGATTAAGGGAGGAATACAAAGATGAATTGTTGCACATACCAGAACCAGATGATCTACAGAAACTTATCGAACAAGTTCTGAGGATAGACCAGAGGTTGACCGAGAGAAAAGGAGAGAGACGACGGTTTGAGAAGGGAAACCTCAGACCACTGACTCTTCCTACTGGGATATCAGCACCTTCGGATGCTACCCAAGAACCAATGCAACTGGGAGCTGTAAGAGGCCCATTATCGGAAGAGGAGAAGAAGCGCAGAAGAAGACTGCGACTGTGTTTATATTGCGGAGGCGCTGGACATTTTCTGGGAACCTGCCCTCTACGTCCTATCAAGAAAGGGGGAAACTAGAAGACCTGTCGTCTAAGGGAAAGGCTACGACAGGTCCTTTCTTGCTTTCAGACCTTTCCAGCCCTGGGTTACAACTGCCCCCTATGCAGCCTGCCGTCTTGATGACTCTAGAGATCACTTTGAAGTGGCTTGATAAGACGATTGATGTCCATGGTCTATTGGATTGCGGGGCCTCCGGAAACTATATTGATGAGGCCTTCGCCATCAACCTTGGTATGCCCTTATTTACCAGAAGAACGGTTATACCAGTAGAGGTCATCGATGGTACACCCTTAGCTTCCGGTCCCATTTGGTTGCATACCATAGGCATGCTGTTACAGGTCAAGGGGCATGAAGAAAGGATTGCCCTCGACGTCATCAAGTCACCATCGTATCCTGTGGTTTTGGGACTGCCTTGGCTTTTGCGACACAATCCTACGATCGATTGGGAGTCCCGTTCTTTGAGATTTGTTTCTGCCTTTTGCCTCTGTGAATGTTGCTGCCACAACACCTCCTTGAAGTCTACAACCTTGATCCCTCTAATCCCGGGAGAGGACTCATCTGCCGTATGTTCTCTGTCCCAGATTCCGAATGTTTACGCCGACCTTTGTACAGTGTTTTCGGAACCCAGTGAAATACCTCTTCCTCCTCATCGGACATTTGACTGTCCCATAGACCTGATCCCTGGTGCTGTGATTCCTCATGGGAAGTTATACTCTCTGACTCAGTCTGAAAAACAAGTACTCCGGGAGTATCTGGATGATTGTTCTAAGAAGGGTTACATCGTACCCTCCAAATCCTCCGCCGGTTTCCCGTTGTTCTTTATCAAAAAGAAAGAGGGGGCCCTGCGGCCCTGTATCGATTACCGTCAATTGAATGACATAACACTCAAGGACAGGTACCCATTACCTTTGATTCGGAACATCATGGAGTCACTACGTTCTGCCAATATCTTCACTAAGTTGGATCTCCGGGGAGCCTACCACCTGGTTAGAATCAAAGAAGGCGACGAGTGGAAGACGGCATTTAAAACACCCTTTGGGCACTACGAATACAGGGTAATGCCCTTCGGGTTGTGTAACGCCCCAGCCGTCTTCCAACGGTTTATGGACAACGTGTTTGGCGATTTGGTTGGCATCTCGGTCTGGGTTTACCTAGACGACATCCTGATCTTCTCAGACGATCTGAAGGAACATGTCTCGCATGTCCGTGAAGTACTGTTACGTTTGTCACGTAATCACCTGTACGCCAAAGCCGAAAAATGCTCGTTTCACCGGAATAGCATGGAGTTCCTGGGATACGTAATCAGCAATGCAGGTATACACATGGATTCGGGCAAAGTGAAGGCTATTCAGAACTGGAAACAACCACATGATTTGAAATCCCTTCAGCGGTTTTTGGGGTTCGCCAATTTCTATCGGCGCTTTATCCCGCTGTTTTCACAGGTCACGGCCCCGTTGACACGTCTGACCAGTGTTAAGATACCTTTCCTTTGGGATCAAGAAGCATCGACAGCTTTTGAGTGCTTGAAGACAGCGTTTAGTACAGCTCCTGTTTTGCGTCATCCTAACGATGAGATGCCATATGTCATCGAAGCAGATGCCTCCAACTTCGCTGTTGGAGCGGTCCTACTGCAAAAACATCCTACATCTGGCGATGAACACCCTGTGGCCTATTACTCCCGGAAACTCACCTCTAGTGAGCTGAACTATGCAGTCATCGAAAAGGAACTTTTGGCCATCAAGACGGCGTTTGAAGAATGGAGGCATCATTTACTTGGTGGTCGTTTCCCTGTAGAAGTACGTACCGACCATCGCAACTTGCAGTTCCTACGGACATTGCAGTGTCGCACTGCTCGCCAAGCCCGATGGGCCTTCTTCTTCTCTCACTTTGATTTCAAAATCACATACATCCCTAGCTCCCAGAACCAGAAGGCTGATGCCTTATCTCGATCCTTGGACAAGGAAGAAGTCGGAGCCGGTTTGGACACGCCTATGATATCGCCCAAACACTTTCTACTAACCTTGGCTCCGCATCTCCAGAAGATCATACAAGAGACGTTGAGGGATCCGGAACGTGTCGATCTGCTGAGGAAGCCCCAGATCTGCGAACGCGACGGTTTTCTGTTCTTCCTGAACCGATTATACATACCTTCGACTGCCCTTCGCTTGGACATTCTCCATGGTTTCCACGATTCTCAAGTAGCTGGTCATCGTGGTATCAAGGCTACCCAGGAGCTGATCTCCAGACAATTCTGGTGGCCTGGATGGGCCAATGATGTAAAGTCATATGTGGAAAGTTGTCCTATCTGTGCTCAGACGAAGACACCCAGAAGAAAGCCTTTGGGACTACTTAAGCCTACTGAAACTCCTCCCTACCCTTGGCATACTATCGCCACCGACTTCATTGTTGAGCTTCCGCCCTCTGCAGATCACACTTGTGTCATGGTGGTTGTGGATTGTTTCACTAAATATGCACATTTCATTCCCTTCATGAAGATCCCGACTTCCTCCCAGATGGCTTTGGCATTTCTACACAACATTTATCGGTTACATGGACTCCCTGAGAAGATCATCTCTGATCGTGGTTCACAGTTCCTTTCTTCTTTCTGGCGTCAGATGTGTAGTCATCTAGGTATCCACAGAGCCTTGAGCTCAGGCTATCACCCGCACACCAATGGTCAGACCGAAAGGACGAATCAAACCCTGGAGCAATACTTACGTTGCTATGCCAATGCCACTCAGTCAAACTGGCTTCAGTACCTGGACTTGGCGGAAGTGTCCTATAACAATGCGGCCCATGCTGCCACCGGCATCAGTCCTTTTCTATGCTCAGCTGGACAACATCCCAAGCTGGTTCCTTTCTCACCTGTGGTGCCCAGCTCTGTTCCGTCTGCGGATCACTTGGTCTTCAAGATTCAGAAACAACATGTCCTGGCCCGGAGAACCCTTACGGAGACACGTGAGCGCATGAAGGAGCAGGCTGATAGGGGCCGAACCACGGAACCCGATCTCCAGGTGGGAGATCTGGTTTGGTTGTCTTCCAAGAATCTACCAATTCGTAATCTACCCACTAAATTGGCACCCAGGTTCTATGGGCCTTTCAAGATTGCCAAGCGTTTGTCCTCAGTGGCTTTTCGATTGGTGCTGCCCCACACTTGGAGGATACACCCTGTCTTCCATGTCTCCCTTCTGAAGCCCTATGTGAAAGATGTCTTTCGACGCTCTGGTCCTCGGCCCTCCTCTGTTCTGGTACGGGGGGTTCCTGAGTTTGAGGTTCGGGAGATCTGTGATTCACGGATTCGTCGGGGTGTGCTCCAATTCTTGATCGATTGGAAGGATTATCCCGCTTGTGATCGCACTTGGGAGCCGCACTATAATGTGCACGCTCCCCGGCTTATTCGTGAATACTTTCTTCGTTTTCCCTGGAAACCTGGGGCCCCGGGCCTTTCTGGGAGGGGGCATAGTGTCACGCCGCCCGTCCTGGGGTCTCCTTACCTGCTACGGCGCTCCCCGTCCTGGAGGCTGTATCCTCGTTTACGGCTTCGGGGTCCGGGGGCGTCCTGGGTCCCGGGCGCTTCCGGGTCTCCTACGCGCACTACATTGCGCATGCGCGGGCGCCCGCTCTCTGCCCTTCGCGCATGCGCAGTGCGCAGGATGCTCGATTCCGGAGGGTATGCGGCTCAAGCCTCGTTGTGGGGTGCCCGATGCCTGGGAGACGGCACGGCTTGCGTTGCAAGCCTCCCAGGTCCTGGCGGGCTTATTTAAGGAGCCCTGATCCTTTTCCAAACCGCGTCTCAACGCGGTTTGTTCGGATCGTGTCTTTGCTGCCTTGCTTTGCATTCCCGTTGCCTGTTGCCTTCCACCTTCCTTGTCCTGCCTGGGGGACCCCTGCCTTCCACCTTCCTTGTTCTGCCTGGGGGACCCCTGCCTTCCTCCTCCTCTGTCTCTCTCCGTCCTTCCTGCTCCAGTGGTTCCGCTCTCCCTCCTTGGTTCTGGTCCCCGCTCTGTCCTTCCTGGTCTCTCTTCCCCACTTGTTCCGTGCTCCTCTCCTTACCAGCCTGCTCTTGTTGCTTCCTTGCCTTCGTCCCTGGAGGGACCGTGCTGCTTCCAGTCCCCGGACCTGCCTTCCATCGGAATCCCACTAAGGACCCGGACTATCTACTCAGAGGCTCCCCCTGCCAGTGCTTGCACTGTCCTGACGCCACTCAATCAGGGGTGAGCCAATCCGTGGCGTTGGGAGCCGGCTCACCTCCAATCCGGTTCTATTTGGGCTGGTGTTGGGCTGGTTCCCCGCGCCATCTGTCACGTCTATCCGGATCATCTGACAGCCTGGCCTCATCATCAAGGAACCCAACCGGACGAACAGGTACGCAGCGTTCTCGTGACGCTATTTACAACACCCATCGCCTTTTCACTGTTCACCACGTTTTCCAAGAGGGAAAGGAGTAGCCTGTTGTGTGGGGTCTTTCCACTCTGTAAATTGACCAGGGTTTGTTTCTTCTTTTCTATTGGCGTATTAATGAATGGAAGCCTCTGCATGACCACTGGATGTTGGTAAGCGGGTTGCACTCTATGTGGTTTCATCCCCTCACAGGACTCTGATCTGGATTCTCTCAGCAGCTGGTCAGGGTCTTCTGGAATAGCTGATTCAGAAAGGAAAATTGAAGAGGCCTGGCCATCAATAAGATTGTGCAGCATTATGGTCAAGACAATGGTACCACAACACACGCATACCGGAGCTAGGTATTGGCCCACTCCACCTACCCCAACCCTGCACTCCCTCACCCTGCCTCTGTGGTAAGATTGGTTCTGGCAAATGACCTGGTAGGATACCTACTTAAGGTTGGGAGGAGCCCTGGCTCCCTGTTGCCGCAATGAAGTCCCTGTTCTTGTCACAGTATCTGTTCTATACTGTATGGGAATGGAGGTCTTGTGCAGTGACTGGCTGATTGACTCTCAAAGGTCTGGTGCTAGTTCAGGTCTCCCTCTAATGTTCTGTAAATTTATATGGGATTCCTGCGCCTGTGTAACAGAATCCCATAAAAACGGAAGTCAAAAGAACAGGCACTGCAGCTTCTAAGACAGCTGCTCCTCGATTGCCTTACAGGGTCAGAAATATCTATTGTGGCAACGTGTTAAGTCCCTATCTCCCACACGTGGTTTGGGTAGCCAAGGGATCGGCCCCATACCACCCCTCAGCTCAGTTGTGGCAGCACTGAGCATCCATGGCAACCCCGCCATCCACCAACAAGGTAATTTAGCCAGCTTAGCCACAGAGGATGGTTAGTATACTGGAGGGTGGTTCCCTACTCTGTCAAGGATTGGGAAATAAGTGAAGAAAAAACAAGGTTATGTCCTGACAGGCTCAATACACATTCATATAGATTGATGATGGTTTCCTCAATATCTGGGCATTACACAGAAAGTCTGTATATTGGTCAACTATTGAAAAAGTCCTAACTTTTGGCTTTCTATTAAATGTACAGCTCCTAGATATGTATTTATTATTAACATATCAACCTATATCCTCATTATGGTCCCTTAAAATCTAAGGACCCACAGATTCTCAATTCTGTTAAGTAATTTAAAAAAATAACTTCTTTATTGCTAATGTGCAGAATTAATACATTTCAAACCGCAGTTAAACACTGCATACAATACAGGTATTAAAGAGAATTCAAAGGCAAGCACAATATGTACAATATAAACAAAAAAAGTTCCAATAATCCTATACACAGTATACAAACAAAATCAAAATACAATTGTTCAAGGAGAAATGGACAATAAATTGTATCAAAAAAGTTCAAAAACAAGCACAGTAAATACAGTATAGACAATTCCCCTTCTTGGAGGTTGAAACCATAAGTAGCTGGGCTTAAGTTCTCAGCTCAACTGCGTGCATTTGAAAAAAGATGACTAAACTAGGGGTCTACGTCCGCCCGGGGCGCCTTTTGGTATCCGCAAACCTCTTTATGTCCATCCTGGCCTTTTCTAGATGTTCCTTAACTTGCTTGTGAATGTAGATTAGTTGAGCAATCCAAGCTTCTACTGAAGGAATCAATGTGGGTGGTGGCAAGAGTGTGGGTAATACTGAAGGGTGGAACCCTTGTTTACACAAAAAGGGACTGATCCTTGTTGTGGAATGATCTGAATTATTGTAGGCAAATTCAGCTACAGGAATCGGGAGCGACCGGTCATCTTGTACCTTAGATGCGAAACAACGTAGATACTGTTCCAGGGTTTGGTTTATTATCTCAGTAATTCCATTTGTTTGTGGATGGTAACCTGATGACAATGCACATTGAATATCCAATTGTCGACAAAGATGCTTCCAGAACCTGGAAACATATTGTGGTCCGCGATCAGAGATGATTTTGGAGGGTAGTCCATGCAACCGAAATATGTGAGTGACAAAGATACCCTGCCATCTCGGGCGCTGAAGGTAGTTTGGTTAAAGGGGTAAAATGAGCCATGTGGGAAAAGAGGTCTATTGTGACCATTATGGTGGTAAATCCTCTGGAGGGAGGAAGGCCCACAATAAAGTCTGTGGCAATGATTTCCCAGGATCGAGTTGGTAATTCTGGTTGATGAAGCAACCCTTCTGGCTTCCTGTTGTCGATCTTGTTCTGGTTTCAGACTGAACCGGCTTGTATATAGGCGCGTACGTCAGAGCGCATCTGAGGCCACCAGAAGTTTCTTCTGATTGTCTGATAAGTGGCCGTGATGCCACGGTGCCCGGAATGAAAAAAGGATAAAAAGGATTATTACCAAAAATTGGGACTTCATTAAATCAGACGTGAATTTGAACCGATTGTTCCCCGAACCATCAATGCTGGCTTATAAGAGAGGAAAAAACCTCAGGGACTCTCTCATCAGAGCAGAAAGACCCAAAAAATCCACCCAAACAACACTGAGGAAACAAAAAACCGGTACATATCCATGCTTGAATTGTCAGCATTGTGGCAACATCATAAAAGGTGACCACATAAGACACCCCAGCAGTGGTAAAAAAATAATTCTGAATGATTTCGCGACCTGTGACAGCAAAAACTTGATTTACACACTCTGATGCCCCTGTGGGAAATATTACGTGGGCAAAACAACCCGAAAGGCAAAGGAACGCTGGACGGAACACAAATCCAACAACAGGACATGTAATACCAAATCACCGGTATACAGACACTTCAAAGAGAATGGACATAACATTACCCAACTTAGATGGGCAATCCTTGAATTAATCCACCCCCTTCCAAGAGGCGGAGACCTAGCCAAAAGACTATCCCAAAGGGAATTATTCTGGATACATAAACTTGATGTTTTATCACCCCACGGGCTTAATGAGGAATACTATTTAGGACCCTATCTATAAAACCTCCTTTTTGCATAATCTTCCTCTTAACATCATGTTGAATTTCCTACTACAAGGCGCTGCCTAGACACGTATAAAAGCATCAAAAGAAATGTATAAGAATTGTACCAGTTTCAGTTACAACTAAGATGAAACCTGACGTTCTTTTATGCCAAAACCAAGAGACTGTGAACTCTGAATGAGGCAGCTGAATAATTACAAAACACTACCTAGAAATGTATAAAAGCAACAAAAGAAATGCATAAGAATTGCACCGGTTCTAGTTACAACAAAGATTTAACCAGACGCTTTTTCATGTCAAAACAAAGAGATTGTTAACTCTGAATGAGGCAGCAGTATAATTACAAATATGTGTCAATTTTGCACTTTGTTTTTTACCTGACCTGTCTACCATTACTCGCTAAGAGGACCATAACCCTTCTTCTTTTCAAAAATATCACAGTATAGTCCTTGGGGTAGTGTTGGTACTCTTACCATCATACTCCGAGTGGACCACATCTTTAAATATCGTATTTGAAAATATCTGATGAAAGCTTTAATACCTGTTCAATTTGCATATGTACTCTACATGTTGCTCCCACATTTCCCAATAAATTCCGTTCGAGTTTCTTGCATCGCCATGTAGCTCTCCTCTACTCAAGACAAGGTTACTATAACTAACTTCTTCACATCTAAGAGTTGGTCCTCTTCATCTAAGAGTTGTATCTCAGCAGACCATGTCCGCCATTTTTTTACCTTCATTTTTGTACCTTTATTTTTTACCTTTGTTTTTAATGTTCATCTACTATAGACCCCTTATATTGATATACACCAGAGGGTCGTATCCGATCGCATCTACAAATTACACCACGGCACTAAGACATTAATCTAGTATGTTGTTTCGATTGAATCCTTTCTCAACGTCACGCACCCGTCTCCTTGTTTACATTTGTGACGTCATACACGCACGCCGCGTGATGACGTCACGTTTACATTATCCACAAATACGGCCATCTTGTAACCTAGTCTCACACTCTGTATTCCCCAGCGTACGGAGCCGGACGGTACTTGTTTCCAGTCGAGTCATACAGTCAGAAACCTGTAAGTACGCTGACAACGGCCCTCAGCCAGAACGTTTTTTACCTTAAGAGAATCTGTTTAGATCCTAAACTGGGTTTCTTCGATTCCCCAGATTAAAGAAAAAAGCCACACCGGCATTTCTCTCCTCCTAATGGAGAATCCGTGGATACTACGGTAAAGTAGCAGTATGCCTACAGACTTCGAGCACGACCATCTTTCCCACATCTCTAGAGATTGAACTCCATTAAGTAAGTCTATTATGTATCCCCATTAGTGAACATCTCAGTTTAGATTGTTCGTGTCTTTAATCATATCAATATACCAATATACTTAGACTGGTCCATCACTTTATTTTACACAGGCTTAAACACTGTATTGTCCTCTGTTGAAACTGTCGATGTGAAATATTTTACAGACCCATAATCATGGATCATTCTTCTTATCCTAATGTTTAAAACATAAAAACAGGGTAAGCCAACCACTATTTTTTACCACCTTAAGATCTCATGCTGAAATAATAAAATATGTAATTAGGAATTACTCTATGTCCTTCTTTCTGAAAATGGCGATTAACTAGTGCTTTTTCTTTCTGTTACTTTAATATTAGCTAAAAAACCAATTGGTTTCAATGAACTAAGTTTTTTCCACAAGAATTATGGATACCTCTTTTGGTTTTGTATGGTGTAATTGCCAAAATTGTGAACATATGCGACAGTAGGATCACTGTTACACGATAATCAATGCTTATACTGGAATTGTAAATAACAAGGTTTTCTATTATCTAATGAATATCTTCTTGTAAAAATGAATATTGCAATTGAATGTAAATTATTATTATCAATTATTCAACTAATCTAGAACATTGTTTAACTTTTTTTAATAGATTTAAAGTTTTGAATTGCATATAGCCCCTGAAGAAGAGAATAACTCTCGAAACACGTTGGGCAAACCTGTTCGGACTGTTTGGGTTCCCCAGATAAACAATGAGTGAGACAGAACTCGGAACCCAAGAACAAGGATCCAGCTGCCCAGTTGATATACGGATTATGTTTCCGCAACCATGGCATGGCAAGCACTATGGGATAGTGAGCTGCTCTGATTATGTCAAAACGCAATATTTCTTGGTGATTGTGAATAGAGAGCATAAGCTCAGAAGTTTGTTGAGTTATGGGACCGGAGGATAAGGGTTTCCTGTCCATTCCTTCCACTGCCTGGAAGACTTCCTTGGCCTTGGGGAATATGATGTCTCTGTGCCCATTCGTCATCCAAAAAAAGACCCATGGCACTGCAATCCACCAGGGTTAGTATAGAATGTATTTCTTTGTTGTGTGTTGAAAGGTTCACTTGGAGTAGCACTCAAAACAACAGAAGGTAAAGTTATTGTAAGTTATTCCTGTAGCTAGATCCCTAGCCAACAAATAAGTCTCCCTATCTGTGAATAATCTCAAACCAATAAGAGGGGTCCCTAGTTAGTGCTGCTGGGCCGACTACAAATGGTGTTGAGATCTTCTCCCTGGTCTCTCTAAAACACTTTTCTGGTGTCTAGTATGTGCACACAGGTTGGGGGTCGATTCTTGAATTTTAATGTGTCGCCCCCAATTTGTGTGTCTTATCGTTAAAAAACACAACAAGTGCTGATCTCAGAGTATCTGGTTGAGAAGCCAGATAACAATGGCGAAAAATTAAAAAAGATTTTTTTTTGTGTTCAAAAATTATGTGGAAAGTGAAGATATTAATTCTTCATAACTCCCAAGGGTTCAGATTGAACCATAAATAATATGGATAACGAATTTAGTTTCCTTGCAACAATCCCTTTGTTTTCCTTTTGGAAAGGGAATGTGGGTCTGGGTTATCTTCCAGGCCTTTTCTATGGTCAACCGGTTTCAGCGGGATTCTTGAGTTGCCGCTTTCTTCAGGACGAATACTTCAAGTTGAGGTATCCTCAACAGTGTCTTCAACACTGTTTAGATGATAGAGGGTGTCCAGGGTTTGGTAGGGTAATTACTTCCTAGTCCTGTATGGACAACAAAAACAAGAAAAAATGGGGATTATGATCAGTCTCTTGTACCAACAGTTTCTACTTAAAAAAGATTTTTCTCGAAAAGGAGATTTCTAAGGTACTTCTATCAGTACCACCTCTATAGTGGAATCATACCTCTGTGTTGTAATTCCAGGGTAGCTGTTTGGTTTTTCAGCGGTATCCACTTTGCAGCCAAAATACTCGCAAGGTAGGTCTTGTTTCGTCCTTACTTCTGGATATTGTCCCTCTGGGTACCGAGTTGTTCCTTCCCGAATCGAGTCGTATCCAATACTAAGTTTCCCTGTGTCTGTTGTGCTTTTATAGCAGTGTGCGTGGTCACGTGACCGTAATGTCAGATCACGTGATCATGCACACGCAATCGCGTCTAAAGCGCGAGATCAGGCAAACATGCCCGATGTGGAACCGTGACTCTTAAAGGGGACTCCGTCAAAAGCAGATTGTACGGAGTAAGGCCTGGAAGATAACCCAGACCCACATTCCCTTTCCAAAAGAAAAACAAAGGGATTGTTGCAAGGAAACTAAATTCGTTATCCATATTATTTATGGTTCAATCTGAACCCTTGGGAGTTATGAAGAATGAATATCTTCACTTTCCACATAATTTTTGAACACAAAAAAAATCTTTTTTAATTTTTCGCCATTGTTATCTGGCTTCTCAACCAGATACTCTGAGATCAGCACTTGTTGTGTTTTTTAACGATAAAACACACAAATTGGGGGCGACACATTAAAATTCAAGAATCGACCCCCAACCTGTGTGCACATACTAGACACCAGAAAAGTGTTTTAGAGAGACCAGGGAGAAGATCTCAACACCATTTGTAGTCGGCCCAGCAGCACTAACTAGGGACCCCTCTTATTGGTTTGAGATTATTCACAGATAGGGAGACTTATTTGTTGGCTAGGGATCTAGCTACAGGAACAACTTACAATAACTTTACCTTCTGTTGTTTTGAGTGTTATAAACGATTGGCATAAACAGGAGGGAACCGCCCTATAACTCTTTTTTGTGGTTACTCACTTGGAGTAGCACCAAGGTACTGCTTAAAGAACAGTCTTGTGAAGGTGAAATGTCAGAGCAAGATTCCTTTTCCCGAAACTGGGTTCTGTTCAGGATCGGGAGCTGGCGTTTCCCGAGCGTCGTGGAGGGGTAATTGGGCAATTACGCACTAAATGTTTTTCAAATGCACAGTACATGCAAAGACCGCTATTGATCCTTCGTGTTCTTTCCTGGGTAGAGATGGGGCCTCTCAAGGACCCAAGCTGCATGGGTTCAGGTTCAGATTGACTTTGAATTGAGGTTTCCTGTTCCCCGGGACTGTTATATTCAGGCAGAGGTTTGGGTGGTAGGTTCCATGTCTTCTTCTTCTCTGCCTTTCTCTCTTGTATCCTGAAATCTATCTGCAAGGACAGATCTAAGAGTGCCTAATAGGAGGCTGGGCAGGCTACTCTGGCTAATTCATCCTTGACTTCTTCGGTTAATCCGCATCTGAACAAGGTAAAACAGGCTTCTGGGGTCCAGTTAGCATCCTTAGCCAATTGTTTGAAATGGGTAACATATGTCAACATATCCTGATTTCCCTGCCGAATTCCAACAATTTTTCCTGGGCGGAATACACCTGTTCAGGGCGGTCAAACATGGCCTTGAGGCAGAAACAAATTAATCTAATTATTATCAAGTACCGAATCCCCAGCGGAGTCTAAAGGAGTAGCCCAGGCCAGTGCGTTGCCGGATAGATGAGAGATCATGAAACCCACCTTAGCTCTGGGGGTAGAGAAGTAGTATGGTTTAAAGGTGAAATGAACCAAGCAAGAGTCCAGGAAAGAACACAAGGTTTTTGGATTTCCATCATACTTGTCCACAATGCTTCCTACCAATGCACTTTCCTGATATGCTGAGTCCCTGGCTAAAACAAGCTGTTTTAAGGCAGCATTTTCAGCCTTAAGATTCTGCACTTCAGTAGTGAGTTCCTCCATACCTCTCATTAGGTCTGGAACGGCTGCCTCCATGGCAGAAACAGTTGTAGTCTGTTGGCGTCTCAAACTGTCAGAATCCGAGTCCTCAGATTTGTGACTCACCTGTTTGCTTCGTGTGGATTTCTTCTTTGAGTTCGCGGGTTTCTTTTTCCTGGACGAGTGTGTCTTAAAAAGGTAAGACCTAGAGTCTTCTGAATCCAGTCTGCTGGGCTTCAGTGAGCGCGCAGGTCAGTGACTCCCGGTCGCGGCGGCGTCGGGGCTCGGCTTACATTCAATGTTCCAGGGAGGGTCCAGGACGGAACCAGGATAAGGAAGACAGGGCAACTAGGTTCCGAATAGAGCACACAAAAGGAATAGAATGGGGGGACCAGGAAGGATGGATGATGGTTACCAGGATTCGCGAAGAAAAGGGGGCTTGGTACTAGAACACAACTTGCTGGGCGGGGCGCAGGCAAGCAAAGCCTTGAGAGGCGTGGAGGCGCGGGGGTGTGTCTGTTTTCCAGGGGGCATGTGATCCACACAGACGACAAGACAGCACCGAAGACATGGCATCGGCCATGTTGAAGGTGAACGGAGAAGTGGCTATTGACTGAGGGACCAGGCAGACCAGAAGGGTCGATATCGCTGATTCATGACAGCCACTCAAGATGTATAATGTTTTAAAAGCAACGAAAAGCCCATGTCCATGCCATTCCGATGGATCAGAAATAGTTTATTTTATTTTTCAAATTTTATTAATTAAAAGTAATTGATAAAAGCGTGAACCTGACGAAAACAGGTTTGATGGGCCACTGCACAATGAAAATAAATGTCTTCAACAGGTCTGAAAAATCGAAAGCCAGAGGACTAATTGCATGTTCACATTTATTTGCAGAGTGCTCACATTTTTGCTTCTTAGCGCTTTTGGCAGTTTCGAGTGGCGGTTCCTCCCCGGTGTCTTGTTAGAACATACGAGTCTTGCATTTGGCCTACAAAAACATCATGCCTGAAGGGAGTCTAATATCTTTGCAAGGCTATTTAAAGGGATGGGAGCCATTGTAGAGACTCGTCTGTCCCCTCAAGTCTTGGAGGTCATCTTTTGGATTAGCAGACAGCTGGCCTGTGTTGAAAATAGGGCTCTGTTGGGTCAGTAACATGCAATATTTTTGTCGCGTCCTGTCCTAAATGATTAAGGATGGATTCCTGTGACATAAGCTGGGCTGTGATTTAAGTGAATCTACGTTGAGAGTTCTGTTTATATCAGTTGGTGTCTGGGTCTAATGGATGGCGGGCCAACCAGTGGGTGATTTCTGATGTGTCTCAATCAGATGTAACCTGCGACTTAAGAAGGTGAATACATTTACCTTAACCAATACACAAGGTTCCAGGGCACTTATTTCTGCTCGCCCATCAACAGTAAAAGAAAATTACCTCCAGGGTCACCCACTGCCCCTCAAACATGTACCGCCACCTCCATCAAGAAATATTAATCTAAAGGCTCTCCCAAGAAAGAACAGATGGCACTTAGGTGCTATGTGAGCACCAGGGTCCCAGTGAGTGAGTCCTTGGTCTGTGGGTCCTCTTGTCTACCTGCAGACAGAACAGTTCCCTGTGTCAACCCTATCTTAGGGGGTTTGTGTGCCCACTGGTACATGGGTCTGCTTGGAGGCTGAGAGGGTCCTCAGGTCCAGTCTCTCCCACCTCCATCTTACATGCAAGCTGCAGCAGTGATCAGACTACCTGGTAACTGTTGCTGCAGTAGTACAACAATGTGTGAGTAAGATCACATTCCGTGGCTGTTGAAAGTGGTTCACTAGGTTGAGAGACACCCAGTGAGCCTCTAATAGTGTTGTTTCCACCTATAAAGGGGTTAGTTGGTCTGCCCTGTTCAGTAAGGGCAAACATTTTCCATTCCATTCCGCAGGAAAATTGGCGAATTCCAGGCAAAATTCGCCCAATCTACCAATTTCTCCTGCAGAGTGGAATTGGCAGTTTGGGGGACTTTTCCCACTCAACATTATGTTTTTTGAAAAACATATTTTTGCCGGGAAAGAGTTTTTTGCCTTCACATTTTCTTTTTTCATGAAATTTCATTGGTTTGGTGTGTTTCGGACCCAAGAAACCGAATTCCGGGGAACGAAATTTCAACAGTTAAAGAAACCCAGCCAAAAGTGCGGTGGAAAAGGAGGAAAACCACCCAGCTAGCAGAACAAAATTGTTGGCAAATTTCACAAATTCCGTTTTCCTGTCAGTAATTTCACCCACCCCTACTTTTCAGCTCAAGTCCTATAAGTGGGTGTGCCGAGGGACTGGATCTGATTACTGGATCTTTTATGAGATTGTGTTCCGGTCCCAGGAGAACTTTTGGAGATGCGGCCGGGAGATCAGAGTTTCTCTGCACTGGAGCTAGTTGTGCAGATTAGGCCAAAAAATATCATGGCCTGTTAAAATGAATGCTGCACTGCTGGACAGAAAGCAAGCCAAATCACTGTACAGCATGAACCTTCATTAAGCTTAAACCACTGATGCCAACATCTGCAGGTTTAGCACCAGCGTTCACTGGTCCCCACTCACCTCACCTCGCTTCTGGAACATGTAAACCGGCCTCATTGGCAGTAAGCACGGACTGCTGGACATCCAGGGAATTTCAGAGCTGTGCAATGCAGGCGCCTAGTAGAAGGAATGCCTACAATTCACACGTGGGATCCTGCACAGTTGTGGAGAGACCCTATCACTTGGGAACAGTGTTTGAGTGGCCAGCAGTGGCTGCAGTGAGTGCAATGTACATGCACCCACTCAATCAGGTGACAACAAGATTGTTACCATGCCTCCTGTGGTTATCTTTTGGCAGAAGTATGACCTGTATGTTCCATTGTTTATTGTAACTCTTTGTTTGTTACGCAAGTTGTATGCTTTGATGGTGTGGAAGGCGCAGAAGTGACCGATCAGTACCACCTGTTCATACTTATGTGAGAATAGTGCCTCCACCGGGAGTGAGTTTGTTGGTCATACTGCCGGATTCTCCAACTGTACAGGAAAGATTAACCAACCCTTCCAGTACAGGTAACAGATCATTACATTGAATCAAGAACACTAAAACAAGTATTTAAAGCCCTCCCAGGAGGAACTTTATATAGAATAAATAAATCAGTGTCCCACTGCGAGATAGAAACTATGCCAACCAATAGTAAGAGGTTTTATCATAAAGTGCAATGATTAACTAATAACTCCCTTGAATTGAACTGACCAATGAATGCTTGTGCCAAATCCAATATAAAATAGTTCTTAAGTAGGGTCCTGCAATCCTTCTCCACTTTGTCTTTTTAACACACCAACATAACTGTAATTGGATGCAGAACAGTATAAACATGTTTTTCATTACAGACATCAATCACCATCTCTTAATCTAGCAAATTAGTTTCCTCTGTTTCAAAGTCTTGTCTCTAGTTTCCGTTTGTGTACTGCTCTCCATAACATGCAGTTTCTGGTCATTGACACGTTTTGGGATAAGCCGGACACTTGTTTGGATGTGGATAGCACCCAGGTGTCTGCTTTTAACCTGATCATAAAAGTCACTTCTATCTAATGGTATCTGCACCTTTCCTAAAATACACAGATAAATAACACAAAAATGTACAGAAATGTAAAAATTAAATAGTAGGGTTCCCCAAAATAAAAAAGGTAAAATATCATCAGGCTTATGTGTATGATGTGTACCACCTGCTCTCTGATGATTAAATACACTGGCCTGTCGGTGACTACAAATCACTTTCAGGTAGGACAGGCTGGCTGGGCAAGGGTTACCTGCAGCTTTTTTCTTCTGGTTCTCATTCTGTGCATGATATGATATGATATTTTATTTGTATCGCGCTTGTACACACATGTTTCAGAGCGCGACTAGGCAAGGGAGGGGAACAGGGGAGAACACAACACAACAACGATCTTACTAGGCCCAGTGACATTGAGAACGCGCAAGTGCATGGGTAAGGGAACAAGTACATGGAAGGGGGAGAGTGGAAAGTGCAGAGCAGAGGCGAGTAGAATAAATAATAATAAATAACAATAAATAGAACATTGAGGCAATAAACAGTGGTAGTGCTGCCAGCAAATTGCAAGTGCTGTGTTTAAGGCAGCAGACTTGGTAAGTCTGATAAGTGCAGAAAAAGAAGAAAAACTGGGGGAGGGGGGACTGTATGGGTACAGATACAGTCCCCAGTGCAAGGGGTGGCCTGGAGGCATTGCAGGAGGGTGGCAGGGTGAGCAGGTACCTGGGCCCAGGGGACAGAGGATGGCCAGGTGCACAGTGCCAAGAGAGAGCAGATCAGCAGGGGAAAGGGGGAGGGAAGGCAGAAGCAAAGAGGAAGGTCTTGAGGTGCTTCCGAAACCAGAGATGGTTTCCTTAAGTTTTAGAGTGGCAGGGCATGTGTTGCCGGTGCTGCAGCAGGATTATTTGAAGGAGCACAGGGCCGGATTAGGTGTTTTTTTTCTTCTTCTGGGACTTTTCATCATTTAGGGACTTAGTCTCTGGCTGTGCAGTGTCTTTTGTTGAAGTGACGTATAACCTCAGCTATAGCCATGTGTAGGCCATGTGTAAAGGGCAGGATATTTGACCTATAGTCCCAAGCTATTGATTCAAGTACAAAGGCATATTTATTAAATGCGAGAAATGCCTTAGAAATGACCTTTCGGAGGCCATCAGGGGGCACACAGACAATGGCTGCCTGATCACGGAGTTCCCGCTGAGGCTGGGCCTTTCTAGGGGAGTGAGCCCCCCCAACACCCCCCCAGGCGAACTCATCTGGTGGAACCGAGCTGGTAACCCCTCCATGACGCCCCCGCTCGAAAGAACAGAGCCCCAAGCCCAAGCGGAACCGGAGTTCGGAGGGCGACGGAGACGCAGCAGGGCGGGCGCCAGCCACGGCGGCCGTGGAGGAGGAGGAGCCCTCCGCAGCGAGGAGGCCTAGGCGGGGGAAGGACGGGGAGCCCCAGATCGGTCCTGGTCTAGTTCCACTACTACACCGAAAAAGCCAAAGTCCTGGTGGAAGCGAGGAAGGCGGGGGTGATTACCTATAACAACGCCCAAATCACCATTTTCAAGATCTCTCTGCCTATACCTTAGCCAAACGAAGGATGTGCTGCCCCCTGACACAACAACTGAAAGAGAAGGGAGTGCGTTATAGATGGGGATACCCCTTCTCCCTGTCTTTCGAATATTCAGGCCAACGCACAATGCTGGTAACAGAGGAAGACATAAAGGGTGCCATCCAGGATTATGTGGGGGAGCCTGCACCCCTGAGGGGGCCGGTAGGCCCTGAAGCCCTCAGCAGGGGCACCCCCGGCCAGTCTAGCACCAGGAGAAGGAAAACCGGCTCGAGGAAGTTTTAAAAACTGAACACTCCACCGACATCAATGGAGGAAGTACATATCGATTCGGAGGGGTGACAACAGGGGCCCCACGATCTGCACTGGAATGGGAAAAAGGAGGACTCTAAAGACGCTCCGATCACAGCAGTCCCCTGAACTGCAAGTATAGGGGGGCAAAGAATGGGGCACAACCATGAAAGGGAAGGGAAATAGCATCCTGGGTCCAAGGGGATGGACGCCCATAAGGGCGGAGGGAAAAGCCTGTTCCATCCACAGATCGGGCCCTGACGACTGGGTTAGGGAGTCAATTCTAGTACCCCCTCAAACAGCGAACATGTTGGGGCAGTCTGGGGGGATCTAAATGGGGGGCGGCACCCGATAGTGTGCTTTGCTACGGAGGCCTGGCCGTAGGGAACAGGCTGTTGGTCTGGCCAAAATGCCAGGAATGGCGGAACTACATGGCTGGATGCCAGGGAGGGGGTAGGGGTTCGAACACCAGTTGGGGGTTCAATGTTAGGGAATACGTTGGGGGGTCAGTTGGGGAAATGCTTTAAAAATGTCCAAACAAGGAAACATAGAAGTCGGGGAGGGAGCAATGATGCGACGATGGTGACCAAAGGGGAAAGTGATGACGATTATGGTTGACGACCGACCGGCCCTGGGTGTGGGAACCCTGAATGTACGGGGCCTGAATACCCCTACGAAAAGATCCCTGATCTGCAGGGAGTTTAGAAGGGCAAAACTGGACCTGCTCTTCATGCAGGAAACACACTGGGCGTGGGGGAAAGAGCCCAGGATGCGAGGGGGTGGAATTGAGGAGATTTTCCATGCATCCCACAAAGGAAAGAAAAGAGGGGTGGCAATCCTGATTGCTAGGGGGGTGGGCTTCGAGAAGGACACCATTCTAAAGGACCCCGAGGGCCGCTACCTCTTTGTACGGGGCTCCTTACAGAGCTCGCCCCTAACCTTGGCGGCAGTGTATGCTCCGAACGAGGGACAGGCCCAATTCTGGGAAGGAGTAGGGGACAAGCTTAAAACATTTGCTCAGGGTCCACTGGTGGTGGGAGGAGATTTCAATATGATACTCGACCCTTCCAGAGATAGAAAGCGGGTGGGCACATTACACCCCAGACCCGCAGGAGACGGCATGGCGCGCAGCTTTCAGAGGGCGAATGAGAGCCTGGGCCTGGTGGACACGATCCCCACCCCCCGAACAGGGGCTCCCTCTTTTTCTTACTACTCCTCCATTCACAACTCCTTCTCTAGGATAGACTACATTCTTATGGATGAGGTCCTCCCCTACGTAGCAGGTTACAGGATAGACCCCGTTCCCTGGTCGGACCATGACTTGGTCAGAATCTCCCTGGCGGGGGGCTGGTGTAGAGAACGGAGGGGACGCTGGAGATGCAACGATGCCATACTTAGAGACGAGGTCATCCTGGATGCCATATCAGAGTTCTTTGAGCTCAACGACAACAGGGAGGTGGGCACGCACACCCTCTGGGATGCCTTCAAGGCGGCCATAAGGGGAGTACTCATTAAAATAGGAGCCCGACAGAAACGGGAAAGGGAGATCCAGGAGAAAACTCTGAGGGAAAATATAGAGCGTCTCAAACCGGGGGGCTCCCCGGTACAGACCCTAGAGCGTGACCGCGTGGCTGAACTGGAGGATTACAGGCTCCAACTAAAAGACCTGCTCCTTCACAAAACGGAGAGGAGCCTCCAAATGGTTAAACAAAAATATTATGAAAAAGGGGACAAAGCAGATAGGATCCTAGCTTGGAAACTGAGGGAGGTCCAGAGAAACAAGATGGTAAAGGAGGTGAGGGACGCCAGGGGAACTCTGGGCTGCGACACCCCCCACATAAGTGAGGCCTTCCGCCTATATTATAAGTCATTATACGCTTCGGAATATGACGGGGGCGATTCCCAGATAGTGGATTTCCTTGACTCCAAACAGATCCCTCCCCTTCCCGGGGAATTGGCAGAGGGGCTGGAGGGTCTAGTGATCGAGGAAGAGGTGGACAAGGCGATTAGCGGGGTGAAGGTGGGGACCTCCCCTGGGGAAGACGGCTTTTCGGTTTACTTCTATAAGAGATTTCGCTCCTCCCTGTCTCCTTACCTGGCAAGAGTCTTCAACTCGGTGCTGGAGGGGGGTACCCTCCCCGAATCCATGATGGGAGCCATAATAGTGGTCTTACCCAAGGAAGGTAAAGCCCTTAGGGAATGTGCGTTCTACCGCCCCATCTCATTGCTCAACATCGATGTCAAGATCCTGGCCAAGGTGGTGGGCAGGCGATGGAGGGAATAATGCAGAAACTAGTCCATGGGGACTAGGTGGGTTTTATTAGGGGCAGGCAGGGGTTGGACAACATCCGTAAAACAATAGATCTGGTACATTTTGCCCAAAAATCAGAGCTCGACGCATGCATCCTATCCCTCGATTCGGAGAAGGCTTTCGATAGAGTCGAGTGGAGATACATGATTCTCCTCCTCCATCGAATGGGCTTCGGGACACACATCCTGAGTTGGGTGGCCGCCCTCTACAGAGCCCCCACCGCAAGGGTCCAGGTGAACGGAGTGCTGTCTGAGTCCTTTCCCCTCACCCGAGGGACAAGACAGGGTTGCCCACTCTCCCCCCTAATATACGTCCTCACAATCGCGGCACTGGCCATAGCGGTTAGATCACACCCAGACATCAGGGGTATTAGAAGGGGGAGGTGGAATTTAAGCTCTCCTTGTTCGCTGATGACATCTTGGCATATCTGGTGGACCCAGGCTCCTCGATCCCCCCCTCCTGTCCCTGGTCACCTCTTTCGGGCGTTTCTCTGGCCTGAAAATTAACACCACTAAATCTGTCCTTCTCCCAATGCGTCTAATGGACCCGGTGCTGGACCCCCTGAGTAGGTTTCATGGGATAGCTGTGGGTAAAAGCACCATAAAATATCTGGGCGTCCTCCTCACTAGGGACCTATCGAAACTGGGAGCCACTAACTACGACCCCATAATGACCGAGATCACATCCGATCTGCGGAGATGGGGGAAGATGATCCTCTCGTGGTTATGGGCAGATGACGGCAGTCAAAATGAATATACTGCCCCGGCTTCTGTACCTCTTCACAGCACTCCCAACCCGTGTCCCCGTCCAAACCTTTTTAGACCTACAAAAGGGGGTCCGAGACTTTGTATGGCAGGGAAAGACTCCAAGAGTCGAGAGGGCCACCCTGACACTGCCGAGGGAAGAGGGGGGATTCGGTCTACCAGACTTTCAGTTGTATTACCACGCCGCCCAATTGCGTGTCCTCCTGGAACACATGAAGGAAGGCCTGCGAACGTACTGGCCATATTTAGAAGACATGGACGTCCACCCTTTAAAGATCCGGGACCTCTCGTGGGCCCCTTGCAAGTCAATCCCGACACAAGTAATGACCCACCTGACCCTGGGAGTTCTCTGGGATATTTGGAAAGAGGGCCCCCGGACAGCTCACCTAACCACATGGCCGTCTCTGATGTCCTCCTTATGGGAGCACCCCCTGAAACTGGGCAGCAGAGGGTTCAGACATTCCCAGCACTGGTCTGACATGGGCCTAGAATGGGTGGGCCAGCTGTTCAGGGAGGGTGAATTCCTGAGCTACGAGGACCTCGGGGATGCGATGGGAGGTGGAACTCTCTCCATTTTTGAATACCTCCGCCTTAAGGGCATCCTCAATGACCACTCATGGGGCCCAAATCTGAGGAGACAACTGACTCCCTTTGAGAAACTCCTTGACTCAGCAACCTCTAGAAAGGGCGCGGTATACAGTATGTATGCAGTCCTAAACACCTATAACCTTCAGGTTAGGAGAGGCTTCTGTGGGTTTTGGAACGACTGGCGGGAGAGGAAATTTCAGAAGACGCTTGGGCTCGAATTTTCAGGATATCGTTTCATGGTAACCTATTCACCTCGGACATGGAACACAACTTTAAAATCCTGCAGGGGTGGCATAGAGACCCAGCAAAACTGTCGAAAATGTTCACGGGGGTGTCACCAAGATGCCCGACGGGATGTGGTCAGATAGGATCCAGAAGTCACATGTGGTGGCTATGCCCGAAAGTTCAGACCTATTGGGAGGCAGTGAGAGACTGGATAGCGGAGGTAACGTAGGATCCTCTGCCTCTCAATCCGCTGACCATATTGCTGGGCCTCCCCCCAGAGGAAGCGGAACTGCACCGGTACCCAAGGATGTGGGAAACTATTCTGAGAGCGGGTAGAGTGGCCCTAGCCCAGAAATGGAAGAGCCCGGAAACGCCCTCTAAGGAAGACTGGATGCAAAAAGTCAAGAACATGTTTCTGATGGACAAACTGACTGCCATGGTGAACAATGATACTTGCTCATTCCTCGCAGACTGGTATGGGGTCCAGCAAACATGGGGATGGGATGTTCATTAGTTCTAGGGTCTTTGCCCCCAGACTGTCGGGGCGCGATTGATCCTGAGAGGAATAACACCTAGTTGGGTGTCCCACGACCGGGGCAATGACGGCACCAAGCCAGCTACCGAACTGGTCACACATCGCATCGACCCTGCGACACAGGAAATGGATTGAAAGTTTGGACTCTCTACAGTTATAATGTTCAAGTTGGACATGGGGTAAGTGTGGGGGATTTGGAAGGGGGGGTATAGGGTTATGCAAGATTTTTAGTTTATTATTTCACAAAATGCCAATAAAAACCAAAGTTTAAAAAAAAAGAAATGACCTTTCAATTACATTACCTTCAGGTGAGGCTGAGTTTAAGAGTTCATTATTGTACATTGAACAGAGAACTGTGTTTGTTCGGAAGTCTGGGATGGGCGCAAAGTGACCTGTTGTTAGAACACTGTACACGTAGTGTAAACAAACCTTCTGATTGCACTGCAGGCTGGGAGGTGGGCCAAGTGTCCCTGTAAATGGTAAACAAGTCTGAGATAGCAATATGAAAGAACTACAAAACAACTAAAGAACTTCCTGCAGAGACTTTTGCTGCCGATCAGCTGATGGACGTTGGAGAAAGGTCAGTTTGCCTTGTTCTAGACACAAACTTTTTTTGCCTTGCAGTAAAAATATTAAACACTGATACAGTGCCAGGGTGCTGAATAGCTTTTTGTTTAACCAGATTGTAGCTGCTGACAGATAGGTATGCTAATAGGGGGTGTTAACAATTGGAGCCCAAATAGTATTAAAGGGCTGCATTTGAAAGACAGAGGGAGATCTTTGTTGTGCACAGACCTGACGGGAGTTGGCAAGAAGGCAAGAGGCATACAGAAGGCTGGAAGAGGGAGAAGCACTGGGGCTTTGCAGTGGAGAGGGGTATTGTGCAGTAGCCACTGGATCGTTCCAAGTGCTGAATGGGATTACCACAATAACTGATATCAGGCCCAAATAACCGGAAAGACGCAAAGAATATGGCAAAAATACTACTTTATTATCAGTTCAATAAAGTAGGGAAACCTGGCGAGCATAACAAATCATAGCTCACACACTCTCATCGCATTTCAATTACACAAAAGACTTTATACCTCAATGCACGTCAGCTACAACATCATCCCACATGGCAAACAATAAAAACCTATCGGGCCGAGGGATTGGTTAAGGGAACATATAAACCTATAGTCTGCATAGGTGTTAGTAACATCATTATCAAGTATGCACACCTTGAACTAGCTCTAACTATGTATAATATAGATAATAGCAGAATAACAGCAATGGATTGGCTTCCGCAACAATGTATAGTCCATCATTACATAGGCCCTCATGATTTGTTGGCACTCTTTTCCAACCTTGGACATTTGGTTCTTTAGCAGCACATAAGCACAACGAAACCCAGGTACTGGGAACAACGTCAGATAACTACCCACGTTACTAATTAGCCTACCATCGCTCATAATTTAGGCTCTAATCCAAGGATTCTTCTTTGTAGTTGACCATGCTGACTATTCTCTTCTCCAGAACTTTAAAGGGAGTGAAGGTACATTGCTATCTTCGTCTGGAGCCTTATGAATAGGCCTTGTTTCCTGGTCCTGCACCACCTGTGAGGAGACTATGATTTTGTCCATTCTGTCCTCTTATTTAGTGCTATTTGATTCAATTATATTAGGTGCTCTTACTCTCTTCGGCATCTGGAGATTTGGTTGTTCCGTCTTTCATATGCTTTCTGCATCTTTGATTGTACAATTCTTGGAATTGCAAATTTTCATTCCTTTACCTAATCTAAAAGAAATATGTCCTGCCTACATGACTTATTCTCTTTACTCCTTTCATTACTTTCTGTTGTCTCTTGTTGCGGCATCCTTGATCCTGAGTCAAACAAATATTCTTTGTTCTTACACAAGTTTGTATTCAAGAACTTGTCAGCTCTACAGGCTCTGTTTTTCTTCGTCAGGCTTCTCGCTTATTATTATACAAAACCGACGTCAACTTTCTCAACATAGCTGTTTTACTCTTGTTCTATTTTTTACTTTAGCAAGCTTCAATATGTCTTATCTACCTCCCATTTCTGTGTATATCTATTGCATCTCTTCTCACTTTTCTTCTCAGAGTATGATTTCTTCATATTCACATGTATGTTCACTTTATTACTTCAGTCACATCTTCATTCTTTAAGTATTCATATATTGTTTCAGTGTGCCCTCGTGTCTTTTCTTCATGAGGTCATTTTACAACTGTCAGACTTTACTTATAGTTCTTCTATGTCAAGTGGTATCTGCAGACTTCCTTCTACTGCATCAGTACAAGGGTACTTTCGGTACAGTTCTCAATGCATAACGTCTCGTATTTATTTATTTAGTTATTTATTTATTGTTTGCTTGCTAGGGGCGTAGAGGGATGAAGGGTAAATTACAACACAATATGAAGAGCTGAGGGGAAGAGGAAGAGGGCTGAATATGCTATGTCTTGTGAGTATTCAGAACATCTCATATCTTCTATGTGGTATTGGGATGATATCCAGTGTCAGGCACAGTGTATTCTTGTTGCTTTTCCAATATGACGGAAGTGATGGTGTGGGGTCTAATGACGTATACATCTGCCTCTCTACAGTAGAAATCCATAATTTATTCTTGGCTGGATTTTAAAGCCAGTAAATAAGATCCTTGGTTGTTTTGAGGCATTGGAGTCTCCAAAGGACTCTGACTATTGCCTTTGAGCAGAACTAATGATTTTGAATCAGCTATATGGGAAATATCTTTGCACCCCCTGTCCACACAAATCTAATCAGCTCACCACCTATGAACACATCCTATTCTTAATTGGCTGCATGCTAGCACCATGGTTATTCCCAACATACATTAACTATTTTTGAAGCATTTTTTTAAAATAAGATTATGGTGCTTTAAGAGGTGGTTTTTGACATTTTTGTTGCCATTTTCCCTGGATTGTAGACCATCCAAGTCATCCAGTCTCCATCTCCAGCCCTCTCTCACTACCTTCTACAGATAGTGTGAGAGGTTTTTCACCCCGCATTGGTATCACATTGCGAGAGGTATTGAGGTATTTAAAGGGGAAGTGATTTTAGGTGCTTCTCTGAAGACTGCCTTGCATGATTTGTGAGGTTGCCTAGTGAGACCTGGTGAGGCAAGTTATTCCTTTTAAGGTGCTTATGATATATTGGAGAAGTTTGATCAGTCTTAGTATTAAGTAGACGTAGAGGCAAGGAGTAGCAATGACAATGATTACTGCTTGTTCATTAATGACTTTTTGCATTTTGAGTGTGTCGTGTGTAGTGATCATTAAGGTAGAAATGTTTCTTTATTACTTATTTCTCATAATTAAAAGTTGCATTTATATATGAGAGTGTAAGAAGCTTTCATTGAGTGTTCATTATTGAGTATTTTGTCAAGAAGTATTTTAACATGAACCTTTAAGAGTGGGGCATCTATTCAAAGGTACTGTGTTTTGATATGTTATACATGGTACATGTCTTTAATACACCTATGAAGGGTTACTGGAAGGTGTGAGCAGTGGACTATCAATATAAATAGATGTGACATTAGTAAACCCTTCCTGGGCAGATTGAAGAGATTAGTCGCCTACTTCAGCGGTTGTTGCCTACTCTCTTTACCGATGCACAGTCACAGGTATATGCTTTTCTCTGTCTCTATTCCTACCACAGTCCCTGCTGTGAGGGGTTTGGACACTCCCCTGGGGGAGGAGGAAAGGTTCTGTAGATAGAGGTGATAAGAATCAAGTCACAAGGACATTTTGCAGATCTGAGCAGGTTTGTGCTGGCGGGCTGGTGGAGCAGTTAGCTGGTTGTCTGACAGGATCTTTCTTAGTGTAGTGATTACTTTCCTTGGAGTATCTTAGTTGAATTTGTGTTTCACTAGGAAGTGAAGAGCTGAGCCTCAACATTGAGTATTTTTCAGAGGCACCTGTCAGTTCAGTCTGTTTTATTATCGGTAAAGGTGATTTGTTAGGGCACACAAACGTTTCTAATTTTGCTGAGATGCTTCACTCAACTCAGTTCTGAGTGGAAACCTATCATAAATATATACCAGGGCACAGTTTTGTTTGTCTTACCTCTGCCTACCCTGTGATTCACCTGGAGCCCAAGGAGCCAGCGATGACCCCTCATTTATCCCAGTAAAAGTGCTAGCAAGCCAAGTGTAAAGCTGCAACCTCCCTCTGTAGCGCTTGCTTTTTTCTGGTGTGACTGTGAGTCTACAGAGCTGTATCAGTCAACGCAGCTTCTCTGTAGGATTATGAATAACCCCAAACCAATAGGGGAATAACATTTTTTACTTGCTATTCGAAGAAAACAAAAAACACAGCACCAGTGCTCTCAGGAGGAGCCAGCACTGCGCTGTTCACTAGCAGTTTCTTTTCTCTGGTTACTGGTGCTCCACTTTCCCTTCATCGAGGGTTAGAGGCAGTCAGCTTAGAGGAAAACAAGGCAATGCTTTCCTTTATTTCAACTGCACGCAAGTTCAGGCAGAGGCAGTGGAACGTTCCACTGTTGAATCAGACTGGTTTGATGAGAGAGGGATCCGGGGTTCTAATCCTACACTCAGGCCTTCTCACATTTGTTTTCTCCGTTCACTTTCTTTAAGAGGTGGTCAAGCCTGAGCGTGACTACTTAATTTACCCCTTGAAAACACAAAGAGCACTCCTACCAGTGAGGCTCCTAGGTGCAGAGCTGCAAACAGCAAGCTTCTAATTTCTCTCTTTACTATAGTTCGCCTTACACAACAGCACATGGGGTGCTGGGGTTACTTGATAAAGGCTTGTATTATTTGAATGCCACTGACCCCACAGGCATAATGTTCTCTTCAGGTGTGCTAGATGGAGTGCTGCGGGATGGGCTACTCTTATTTTGTCTAAGTCCACCCTCTACTCGGGTTTGCATGCTCTCACGTGCCAGTGCCTCTCGGTACTTGGATCGGGCGACCGAGTTGGGTCTTTAGCCTGATGTCACCAAGCACAGGCAAGCTGATCTTGGGATTACTTCTTTGCAGCAAAATGCTCCACTTTTCCTTCTTTGGATCCCTTTTTGGGGATGCAGAACTTGGGCGCCACCACAGCTCTGGAGCTGTAGAAACATCAGTACACTCTTTCTCCCACTTCACGCTCCCTGCTGGATTGCTTCACAAGAGCAGCGCTGGGGCAGTTAGGGGCAAATCCTGACAGGCCATAAGCAGGCCTAGGACAAGCCTTTAATGTTACTGTAACACTGAATTGAGCAGCAGATCTACTCTGCAAAAGTCCTCCCCGCTTTCTCTCCCAAGATACAGGATTTGCCCTATAAAGGTAGCCAGTGGGCTGTACTAAGATTGGAGTCTCCAGTCTCCTGTGGGAACACTGAGCAGCTTCACCAGCGCCCTTTGGGGAGTTTTACAGGGGAAGATGACATAGTGGGCTGCCCCTCTGGCCCCTTTTGCCCTTTCCGCCTCCACTTCACGCGAGGGGAGTCCGGAAACATAAGGGCAGCCCAACCGCACAGGCCGGTTGAGAACTGCTTCCAGCCTGGAGGGGGGGCTTTAAAATGCCTGACCTTGCCAGAGAATGTCTCTTCAATTGGGCGTGGTCAGGATGCAAAACATCCCAGGAGCTGTAGAAACCTCAGGCTACACTTTCTACCTCTTCCCGCTTCCTACTGGATTGCTTCCCAAGAGCAGTTCTCCTTCCTTGCTTTCGTGGTAAATCTTGATGGGGCCATAAGCAGTCCTAGGACAAGCCTTTAATGTGCCTGTGACACTGCAACAAGCAGCAGATCTACTCTGCAAAGGCCCTCTCCACATCTCTCCAAACAATGCAGGCTTTGTCCGATAAAGGCAGTCAGTGGGGTGTTCCAAGAGCGCTGTATACAGAGGGCTGGCAGCAGCTGAACTGTCACAGATTATCTCCTGTAGGAGCACTGGCTAGCTTCACCAGCTCCCTTTAGGGGGTGGGCTGCCCCTCTGGCCCCTTTCACCCTGTCTGCCTCGACTCCTCGCAAGGGAGGTCTGACTGAGTTCTTGGAGTAATGCCTGATACAATGCATTTGACGTGGCATTGTTTAGGGCATTGCCTTTTTTGAGACATAACGGGTCAGTGAGTTATTACATGGAATAAGAAGGACATGAGGGGAAGGGCACTGATGTTGGGGGATGTCTCCTTTAATGCTGGGGGAATGGTGATCAATGTTAGAATGTCCAAAACTGATCAAGAGGGAAAGGGTAGGAGTATAACATAAAATAGCTCAACAGACAAATGTATTGCCCGACTGCGCTGCTTTCACAGTGCCTGGCTGGCAGACCAGTTAGGGCGGCATACCCCCTAGTACGCAAGGACAGTTCCATAGTAACTCTTTTCCAGTTTAGGAAGGTGTTGGCAATGACGCTACAAAAGGCAGGTTTTCAAGGGATGGTGTGGTCTGCACATTCCTTTACGATTGGTGCGCCCACAATGGCCTTTCAACAAGGGATGTCCGGGCAGGAAATATGATGGTTGGGCAGATGGATATCCAACAGGTGTGGGCTTTATATCCACGGATGTGCAGGAGGGGGGGCAGGATGCCCAGGCTACCACATAAAGGTGAGTATGTGGCAGAGGGGCACATCAATCGGAGGTTGCGATGACAGCTAGGACTTCGAGTAACAGTTCCAATGGATTGTTGATGGTTTTATTTGTGCAAATAAAAAGACTTGTGCAATGTCGCTGGATGTGTGCTTTATTTATTTCCGACTACCCCCAGCAGATGCAAAGGTGTGGATCTTCAGGCCTAGATTTGTGGCACAAGCGCAAAAGAGAGCCCAATAATGGCTGTGGATGGGTTTGAAAAGAACAACAAGGGTTTGGAATGGTGTGTCGGGTATGTGATGGGCTGCCCTCTGCCCACAGTGAAAAGGCAACTGAGAACGGCCACAGCACATAACGTTTTGGTGATCCACCTTGGTGGTAATGGCATTACCTTGCTGGGAACAGGTTTGCTGCTGCGCAAAATGCAAGAGGTCATAAGGAACTTGGCACAAATGTTAGTTGACACTGAAATAGTTTTGACTGAAATAATTCCCAGGCAGGAATGGCGAGAAGCATGGTCAGGTACTTCAGTGGAGAGATCCAGGCAGAGAATAAATAAGACAATGGAAAGGTTTATGCATATGCAGGGGCTGGGTTTTATCAGACACTTGCTGGGGTACCTGGCATTGGCCATGTCCTGATCGAGTGGTGTCTCATGTGCCCTGGAGGATGTTGCTCTTGTCCTCATGTCAGCAAGTCTTGCTTCAGTTTGCCCTGGCATCTCATTTGCCCTGGAGAAAGTTGCTCTTGTCCTCTGGTTGGCAAGTCATGCTGCTGTTTGTTGTTGTGTTTCAGAAGCTCTTGATATTGATTTTCGCTTTGCATCAGATGGAGCTTTTCCAAGTGATGTTCGTTTTTTGTGTGGCATGTTTGAGTCACTTAGCGGCTTCAGCACATTTGAGAAAAGGTCCAAGAAAGATTGATTGATTGTGCTTTCTTCTTGTGAATGAACTTAAGTAAACTGTAACCTTGCCATTTCTCATATTGGAGTGGCGTGATAAAAAGACAATTTAAAATTCTTTTTTTTAAAATTCCCTTTACAAATGCTTTAATAAACACTTTTGAACTGTATACAGTAGAAATACATTTTAAAGGAATAACCAACATATAGAAAATGTTGCTTCAGACACTTTTCCAAATGTTGCCTCCTTCTAGTACCTACTGTAGTGAATTGGGGTCAGCAACAGTAAATGAGGGTGTCTACAGAGTACATTTTTTGCATCTCACCATAGACTACAATCTTGCTACAGACAAATTAAGACTCCATGCAAAATTTGGAAGACGTGGGTTCAACGGTGTGGATTTGTATAGCTGGACAAACATACACACATACATACATTCAGCTTTATATTTAAAGATAGGATGCTCTGTGAGAAAGACATGATCAATTTCTCCTCAGATGGGGTGCACTTATCGGACGGAGGACACAATGTTTTTCAGCTAGATATCTTTGGTGTGCTTTTGAAAGCTGGATGTAAGTGGGCTGAAGGGGTGAATATGGGAGCTGTGAAGTGTGGGGCCGTGGAGGGACTACCTGAGTGCATATATATCTTGCATTGCTAAAGTAGTGGGATGTGTTGAAATGTTTACCTTGTAAGTGGGTTTCTTTCAGGTGGTTGGCCAAGTATGTGTGTGAATATTAAGGCTTCTTGTTCTGTTGGATGATGAGGGGTGCTGCTACACTTCTACCTTTGCTCTTCTTTGGGTTTATGTTTATGTTTATGCTTTGTCTGAGGGCATGTCCCCTCTTTTTCACGTGCTTACCATCTGCTGTGGTGTAAAGATAAGGGAACGGTTGTGTTGCTGAGTGTGTTTCTTGCTCTGTTGTGCCTGTCCTATAAGTCTATGAGAGAGAAAGAGTTGTTGTATCCTCTTCTGCATGTCTGAAAGAGCAGATGTGGTGTCTGGCATAAGTGATGTTGGATTCCCGTGTCGTGCTGTGCTGTGATTTAGTGTGGAATGTTTAAATGAATCTGGTTTCCTGGTTCACTGTAGGTTATTTGGTGCCTGAGTCTCATCCGAAGTAAGCCTGATGTTCAGTGTTTCCTTGTGCATCGTATCCTGGTACCTGCTACTTAAGAAGGTAACTAAATCTATCTTAACCTATATATGAGGTTCCTGTGGAATGTGGACTCAACACTTTTCTTTTGGGCAGTATGCTGCAGGGTCTCTGGCCATTTCTGTGCAAGGCACAGATCTTGAAGGAGATCCTGGCATGCGGCAGAAGGCATATCATGCTTTTCACTCGGTTGGTGACTGGTTGGCCTTTCCTTAAGGCAACCTGAAGCTCTCCAGATGTTTTGGACTATGACTCCCATAATCCTTCACCGTTGACTATGCTAAGGTAGAAGGTAGTTATAGGATAAAACATCTGGCAAGCTAATGGTTTCAAATCCTTACCTTAAGACAACAATGAGCCTACCTGTGTACTCTGGACTTTCTCTAGCCTTTGGATGTGTTAGGCTGGTGGCCCACAATGAGGATGTTGCAATACCAGTCATGCGTTTACAAGCGTTCCTACTACTACTGGGTGGTTATCGGTTGGTTTTTAACAATTCAAGATTTAAGCACTAGTGGAAGCACCTAACAAAAAGTTAGCAATCAGAATGAAAACCATGAGACAACAACCAGGTCTGATGAAGAGATACAGCTCAGGCATTCTGGCATTAAATTGCATCCCTTCCACCCCACCCCCTGAAAAATAGTGATGAAGGTTAGAAACGTGCCTGAAAGTAGGGACATCCAAATGGAATTGTTTGCAAATCCGGAGACTGCACAATCGACCTACAATCCACACCTTCGCAGTCAGATAAGGAGGAGATTTGCCGTGTACTCCCTGGTGTGAAAGACAAGCAGCCGTAAAACCTATTCCAGCGTTCTAGTGTAACCAGCGCAGTTGACCGAGCCCCCGGATAATGCATTCAACTTCATGGCCTCATCGAGCATTCTGAGTGCAGGGAAGTGAGAGGGGATTTCAAGGGAGCGAGAGAGGGTGTGGGCAGCTCAGAAACAATAGATTACCCTGTGTCCAGTCAACAGATGACAACTGACTGAACATGGAGGAGAATCAGAAAGTGGAATTAAGCGTATAATTACAAATCAAAGGGAAAGGCTGACATGTTAGACGATTCCACTCGTGCTTTATGTGAGGATTTAAAGATAGAGCAGGATCCAGAGTAGAACCAACATATTAAGCAGAATCAAAAGATGAATACAGACAGATCCCCTAACCATGGAATGCCTGAAAAATGTGCACTAGCATGAGATAACATAGGGTAATTCTACCTATTAGTAAATTCTAGGGAAGTAAAACTAAATTACATTTATCCCTAACCTAGAACGCAGGATGTATTCCTAGATTCAAAGGCAAGCATGTGAGTCTCTAAGGTGTACAATCAGAATCAATGTCTTCAGTATTGCAATATCTTAGTAGTTGGGGAGAGCAGGTCATCATTTCTGCTGGAGCAAGGGATCATAGCAGCTTCATTAGCGCATGAATTGGGATAAAACAGCCTTGAGTTAGTGCCTGCCCTACAGCTGCTTCTGTACGGCAATAGAGTTTTGATACACCCTTGTTTACTATCTGCATTAACCAAGCAATCCTTGAGAAGTGCTGTGACTCACAAAGGCAAGCAAACTGCCACATTGTAGGTTTGTTGCAGGGCCTATGGCTTATGTAGAAGCACCCTGGTATCCTTGCTAAGAGGGACGAAAGCATCCCAAAGGAAATCTGAAAGGAAATAAGATCGGGCAATTTATATCTGGCCAAACCGTTTGCAATGGCATCTGCAAATTTGCATTTCAAAGGGGGATTGCGACCTACCTTGAAACAACTTTCATACAGGATCCGAGAAACATTTCAGTTTTGGTTGCAAATTTGGTCTCAGGGATCAATGGAAGAGATCGAAGACCAACCGGTGCTCCTGTGCTGGCAACAAACTTTCCCTAGAAACCATAACCCACTTCTTACTTGGTTGTTGCCTTTAGAGACCTCTATCCACTGATTGGCTGAAGCCTGAATGATTGCAACATACACTAGCTGATGTTACAACAGCGATGTGCTTGGTGATACCGGTGGATAATCAATTGTACAGTTTTCAACACCCAAATATCTGCGGTGAGCATTGAGTGTAATGAAGAGACTAGCATGCATCTCTGTGTGCTAGCCTGCAGGTATTACCGCAAGTATTGCAGAAACATGTCCCACATTTGGCAGACATGCTAATGTATAATCTCCACCATCTCTTATGGACATGTCTCTGCTGAACCAATCATAGTGATGCCAGCGATAAAGGTGGAGCAAAGAAACATCAAATCCTTACCCGAAAAACGATGACGTTCCTGTGGATTCTAGCCTGTGCTTGAATGGTCTTTTATATTTTGTATGAAGCAGATGGCATCTGATAATGGCATTTTCCTTGCACAATTATGGCAAATAAGGAACGGGTGAGAACATTGTGATTTAGGGTTTATGTGCTGTACGCCCAGGAGGATGCCATGGGAGGGGAGATGGGGGTCACAGGCCCTCAAGAGCCAAAGGGGCTTGAAATACAGCTAAAAAATAAACTGACCAAATTATAGCACCAAGACGGTGAGGACTGAAGTGGAAAATGGGTCGGATCATCTTTAGCAAAGAAGGAGACAGTACTATTGAATGATCCTATTTATCCTATTGAACAGTGGATTTGCTACCCCAGAGTTCTTCAGTTAAGGCCGTGTGGCAAGTAAATCATGGTCGAGTCAGGTTGCAAATCATGGCTGATAACGCCGTCCGTCAGGCATGCTGAAGTGAAATGAAACATCATTTTACTTCAGCATGCCTGACTTGCCACACGGCCATAACTGAAGAACTCTGGGGTAACAAATTCCCATTTTGCCCTAACTTAACCTGCCTTGAGAAGGACCCTCTGGGGTCGAAACACGTGTCGGCTGACCAACCTTTAGACCGTGTGTCTACACTATGAAGAATAAAGCAACACACATTTGAAACACTGCATCTGGCGTGAGAATCTTTGCATTTATAAGATTCACACAAAGTTCTATTTTGCAAGGCAACCAGGACTTTCCATTATTTCAATACAAGAGGTGTGGCTTCACCTCTTCCCACCTGTGACCTTGCACAGAAACATCGAGACTATCAGATCAAATACTGAGCCCAGGACAGGAGTGTTCATTTCTAGAACCCACCACCTACCCCTTTTTTTTACACAATATATCTAGTCTAAGCTAAACAACTAAAACAGGCTATTCATTCATTCTGGCGGGCACTTGGACAACACAGGAAAGGGGTACCATGGTGAGGGGAGGGTAAAATGCAGTTGTACCGACCATCACATTCAGGGCACCATTAATACCCCAGTTCCGCACCCAACGTCTTCCCCTGGGGTGTGATCTATGATTTATCTTCACCGGTGCTTCATGATATGAAAAGACATGTGCTGCCCTTGTAGAGATATATGGTTGCACAGCTTCAGATCTGTGTTGGGCACATTAGAAAGGTCAGGATCAGGGGGTCAGGTACTTATCGAAGAGTGGAATGGTAGGGGGTCGAGGTGATGATGTATGGCTGGCTTCGGCCCGGCTGGGTGGGGGGTCAGGTGCGCAATGGCGGTTTAGTGGAGATGGATGGACATCGGGAAGGGGCCTGGTACAATCTCACGCTCTTCGCAGGGAGAATTCTTGGAAGTGATACTAGATATTTGCAACATTGAAAGGACAGGAGCAAGATGGACTTCTGTGGAAACAGGGCTCAAGCAGAGCAGGCTTGGTGTGCCGATGTCGGCCTGGGAGTGAACTGGGGATGCGTGCATTGCAAGCCATTAACAAGTCTGGTCTTGGCCTAGTACAAAATGGAGTCACGGAACAGGGGCATGGCTAGCACTATTCACCTACTTCTATGCGCTACAGGGGCTTTATATGTGCCCTGCGGGTGGGGGCTGCTCCCTCCTTGTAGGTTATATCGCCTTGTGTGGGGTCCACCTAACTTGAAAGTGCGTAGGGGGGGTGGGATAGGCTCATTTCCATCCCAACATTAGGCATCTTGTATAGTGCCGACAAGCCCTATGAGACCCTTTTCTAGCCACTGTACAGAATAATGAGGAAGGGTGGAAGAATAGTAGAGGGTAAAATCAGGGAATAGGCAGATATTGATTAAAAGAGGAATAAGAAGATGCCAGTGAGTTGTAATTATAATCATTATTTTGTCAGTTTCTCTAAGCACGAGACTGGGATTCGAACCTGTGTTGGTATGCATTGTCCTGTTTCCAAGACAAACACATTGCCCCTGAGCTATTCTCCCAGCCTCAAGAGGTAATCATGAGGACATTTATAAATTGAACCAAGATGGACTTTGGGCCACTGAAGATCAGTAAGATGCTACAGATCTTGATATAGTTGCCCAGTGAAAGAAGACGCCCTTCTATAAGCTGGGAGAAGCTCATGTTTGTAGTTGACTTCTAGGGCACAGCTGAAATAAAGCAGGACGGTTGGAATCTGTTTCTGAAAAAAGGAAACCATATTTGTCCTTCTCAGGTGTTTTGCCAGCAAATGTGTTTTACAAGCGAGGCGTGTGTATAATAGTGGCAATGACGTATACAGAAACAGGGACCAGCACTATGTAATGGATGGGATGGAGAAGGGAGGGATGAGGCAAATCAGTAAGTGGACGAGGAAAGGAGTAATGCATGAGAAGAAGGTAGGTGCGAGGATGCATGGTGGAAGTAGCAGAGAGAAAATAGCAGCTATGGACAGGAGTTTTGGGTGAGAAGGTTTGGAATCAGTGGGCACTGCCCCTTCTAGGGTGGGATGAAGCCTGCTTTGTATATGGTCTTTCCCCTTTTGTAATGGCTTGGCAGGCGAACAACGATGGTCTGGAGGGTTACCAAGAGCAATGGCCGAAGTTAAGATACATTCTAAACCTTCCAGCCATCACCCCTTTTGTTTTGCTATAGTAACCCAAAGTGGGACAGGTATGCACCCAATGTTGGTCCTGTGCCTGCTGGGCCTTGAGACCCAAACTACTCCTCACTGAGGAGGCCTAAAGAGATTGAAATATGTCTGGGGATATGATATGACAGGTTATTTATAACACACTTAACACCCAGAGGTTTCTAAGCGCGGACCCGGGGATCGAATCAGTGTTGGTCCGTGTCGTCTTGCTTCCAAGGCAAACACATTGCCCCTGAGGTATCTTCCCGTGCTTGTAATCTCGTGTAGAAGGGATGTAACCAAGCAGTTTGGGATGGACTACCGCCTCTGGGGTGGGACCAATCCTGATTAAGATTTGGTCTTTCCCCTTTTGTAATGGCTTGGCAGCAGAAGAACAATGGTCTGGAGGGTTGCCCAGAGCAATGCCAGAGATTACGAATAAATCTCAACCTCCCAGCCATCACACCTTTTGTTTGAGAATGTGTGTTGTTTGCATTATTTGGAGGCGGTGACAATATGAATGAAGTTAGAAATAGAGAGGTTGCTCATGAGTATGAACAGTGAGAGAATAGAGAGAGTTGTCGGGATCATGGAAGTGAAGTTTTACAATTGAGTGAATGAAGAACGGGTGCTGGGGTCAGCGGGAAGTGTATAAAAAGGAGGTTTAGGGATTGTATGGTGGAAGTAAAGTATGTGTAATCATATGTGGAGAAGCAGTTCCATTTAGAGGCAGCAGTGTGAAAGAAAACATTTGTCTGGTATGGTTAACAAAGAAAGAGAAAGAGACAGGATGCATGGGATCAAATGTGAGCGCAGTCAGGAGTCAGCGTGAGAGGGCATGATGAGATAAAGCTTGCAAGGGAACAGTGGGAGTGTGTGGGAATAAGGTCTGTATGGAAAGAACTACAGCCATTGGATGAGTGTCACTGAGTGAAAATCATAGCAGTAAGTTGAGCTGGTTGAGAACATACCGTTGTCGAGCTAGGGAGAGAGTTTAGGAGTGATTGGTTATGGATTACATGGAAGAAAAGTGGTGAGTGTGCACCTGGATAGGTGTACATTCAGACGATTTCACTTTAAGGGGATAACGTGCAGTACTATATGAATAAAAGGGAACTATGGACATTCTTGGCAGAGGAGTATAAGTGAACTGAGAAGGTAGGACCCATCTCTTCTTCTGCTGCCGCTCAATCATACCCGGACTGTGACCCTGTATATAATGTTATGCCATGCCATACCAGGCCATATCATGTTACTGAACTTTTGTACTGTGCCAAGTCTCTGTGCTAGTGGTCTCGCAGCACAGGTTCTTATCTGGGGTTTGTGCCTAGGCACAATATTTACGTGCAGTCAGCAGGTACGTTCCCCCACATGCATGGATGTATAGATATTTTGTGTGCTTTAACTCTGGTGTTGCATTTTTACATATTGTGCCCTCCCCATGAGATCTACCCCTGTGCATCAAATGCACGCCCATGCTCTCATCTTCAATATCTTTTCACCATTCATCAAGACTCGCAACCTTGAGGTCCTTTTTGACAACCACCTCAAACTACAACCAATTATCACCTTCACTGACACAACTGCTAAGAAAGAATGGAAAATCTACCCCCAGCTCACCTAATGCTCCACTAAACCTTCGATCTCTAACCTTTTTCTCTGTCACCTCAGCCACTGGTCTAGCCCCCTGCATGGCCTTCAATCATACCCCTTTATGCCTTTCAACAAAGCACTGAACTTTACAGCTCACATCCTTTAATACCACCCATGATCTTCTCCTACATCTTCCCATCGCTAAATGCCGGTTGGCTGTCCACGTATAATCAATAAATATTCCTATGTTGCCTACTGGCCTACACCTCTATCAATATATTATGCCTTCATCACACCATGTATAGCTTCCTCCATCTCCTGCTACTCCCCTCTTTGTACTGTATGCTTCCATGCATTACTCAACCTGTCTGTGCCTGTTCTCCTTGCTAGGATTTCTCTTTCCACCCCTTTTCATTCCTGATGCCCTTTTGATGGAACTCCCTATCCCGCTGAAATCAAAACCACCATCTCAGATCACAGTGGTGAGTAAAAAAAAAAAATATTCTCCATATCTGGGATACCGTTAGGTGATGTTGCCATAATTGCCCTGGCTTCTACTAGTAAGTCACTGTAAATAATATACAAAAGTGTAATTAATCCTTATCTATTTGTCTATATTGTCAAAATTCAATCAACAAATCTAGCACTTCCACCGCCGTATCTGCAAATGCTTCTATTGTTTAACAACATTGAGAACTATTACTTGGACAGTAAAGGAGATTCTTTCCTTTGTCATTTCTTGAGTTGTTTATGCAGATAGTATCTCCCTGAGTCTTCAAAATAATCTGCCTTTATCAAATTCAAACATTGTTAGGAAATATACTCCCAAACCTCTGATCACAAGACCATATGTCTCCTGCGTTGGCTTCTCTGCATTGGCTAAATATTGGAGACTGGGAAATATTAAAGACCCCATGCTATACACCGTCATGCGGATTGCACTCCAAGGACCAGAGTCTCTTACAAATAGCTAAAATGTACTAACAGGAGGCTAAGCTTGTATTGTTTCTCAGCTGTGAAGTTGTTTAACATATCCTGCTGGGTCTCAGGCTGACTCATAACTTTCTCCAATTCAGGAAACTATTAAAAACATACCAGTACAGCCCCACATATTATTTGTTGACAAAAACTGGTTACCCCTCCTTTTAAGGGCAATGAGGTCTCCCTTGAGGTGATGGAGTGCTCCAAAAATCTCCACACAACATAAAATAACATCATTGGGTCCTTTTCACCATAATGACCTCTACTCTATGTCAGGTAGTCTGCCACATGAGAACACAACACTAGGCCAAGATGTTTATTAAAATAACATATAAAGTAGTGCAGGTAGGGAAGAATGAAGAGGATAACTGTAATAAACTGGTAAGAATGGATAACTAAAGGTCAATGTTCTCATGTGTGCTCACAACCTCCCACAGAACAGTCAATTGGCTGATGGACCCCACACTCCTCCAGGTGTGGCAAAGAAAAGGTTTTCTCTAAGTGGTTCCAAAAGAATAAAACCAAATGGAAGCTCTGAATTGATTATCCATGACCAAAGAAAAAGACTCTTACAAAGACCAGGGTTTGGGCTTGTCGTGGTTCCATCTCCACTGCCCAAAGGATTACAGAGGACTTTAAGATCAGGTTGTGGGGTTCTGCCAAATCTGCAAAAGGGGCCTTTCATCAAACAGGCCATCATCCTCTCACAGTTTCAGGTCCCCTTCAAGTAAACTCTGACACAGATTACCCGTTCTCAGCACATGCCCACGCTCACAGGGTTTTAGGCATTATCTTGTAGGTGCTCCCTGTCCACTGACCACCACCATGATCTCGGATCCTGGTCTCCAGATTGTTGCCTCCCTGAAAGCCTGTGGTGTAGCCTGACTGACCCTCAATGAGATTGCATTAACTTGTTCCTTTTCCCACCTCATAGTTCTGCTCTGGACCAAGCTGATGCACCAGAACTGATCTTCCTTGCTATTAGAGGGGACAGCTCTCTTCCCACCTCCTCAGTTCTTGCAACTTTCCAACCCCTCTAGCATTTCTCCATCCACTTCTCCCAGATAGTATTTTTTTCCCTCCAACCGCCTCAATATGAGTCTCTCCAGATGGTGACTTTCTCCCTCCAACAACCTCAAAACAGGTCTTTCTAAGTGGCAACTTTTGCCCCACCTCATAATACATACAACTCTCTCTCACCAACCTTCAGCCATCTTTTCCCAGCTCTTCTCTCAATAGACCTTGCATTCGACATTCTGCTGCTAAAACCTTCCTTTAGCTCCTTCTCAAAAACCACACACTTCCATTCTGAACGGGATGCTTTTGATAGTGTGGTATCTCCTCCTTTTTGGTGGTGTTTAGAGACATGGACTGCACATGTTTGGCATGGGTTTTGCAGCTATGGATTTGGCCCATATCCTCACGGTTATGCGGGTTGAAATGAGGTTTGCTTAATCTTACATAAAGTTCTGCTGCCATCTTGGACTCCGGAACTGCCTCGGACTGTGTGAGGTCTCCTTTTCTTCCCCCTAAACATCTGCTTCTTTTGTCTGCTTTAATTAGACTCTTTCTGCTCGCTCAATGTGTTAATCCAAAGTCAGACTATGCTTTGGTAAGCAAGTTCATCTGTCTAGTTCAATTGCAAATACTTTATTGTGATGAATTTGCAACTTTGTTACTCACATGAAACTAAAAGTAGCGAAACAATAGGTTTTTTTAAAATTATTTCTCTCGCACAAATCATGAGTCAGTTTCAGACTATTTGCATGTTGTACCTGCAGAACTTCTGCAGTACCTGTGTGTGTTATTCATGCTCAAAAATGGCTCCTTCATCATCAGTGCCAAAGGATGAATTGCATTTTCCCACTCACCAGTGACTTCAAACAGCTGTAATGTGTTTCTTTAGAGGGGACAGTTTTATTTCCTATGCTGGGTATTTAGTTCTCACTAGGTAGCAGCAGTGGCCATCTAAGAGAGTTAACCTTTGAGATAAGAGTTGTCTTTAATGGGGATTGAATTGCCCCTTTCCTTTTATTGTCACTGGTACTTGTTGGGGTGGTCAGGAAAAGTCCTGCTGAGAGAGAGGGGTTCATGTTGCTTGCACCATATTTTTGACTGGGGGTGTGGCGAAGTTTGCACAAGGTTGCAATGTCATATATGTATCCAGTGTAGTTAAATGTGAATGGTATGTGTTACTTCAAGTGTTACTTTCTGTTGCAGTTAATACATATTGGATTTGCACATTGCGCAGTAAGATAAATGTCAAAATCACCAAATGAAATATAAATACGATCCAGATATGATGTACTACGAAGTGCCTAGAAACTGGGTAACAAGGAGTTTCATAATGCATATGAGAGGAAGGGGGCTAGTCATGAATAACTCACTGTAAAGAGGGCACAACCGTTTTTAAACATGCATGCACATTGGCATATGTATATGGGGAATATACACATTTATAAACACTTTATTTGTTTTCATAATCTCGATAGGCTCTGTAAATTAGAGTTTGGGAAGTGTACTCCAAGTAACTGAAAAAATAGTTTGGCAAGGCTTGGAGGCTGAAGCAGCTGTAACAATAATCATCACACACCAACAGGCCTGGGAGTTTTATGGCTCAGCAATATTGTGAATGAAGAGTCATATTTTTAAGTGCATGAGAATTTGCAAAGGGGTCAGATCATTTGTTTGGCCATCAATAAACATGGGGTGAGGTGACGCTTGAGGCCAGAGTGACCGGTACTCCCTGTGTTTTTATTGTTTTTTCAGGATGTGGCCAGAGGCCATGAGTGTTGAATTGGTAGTCATATAAATCAGAATGTTCCAATGTCACCAGTAAGTGGGGGTGGATGGGGTGGCTAGCAACAGTCCAAAGGGAATCTGTTTATTCTGCTCTCTTTCATGTCGTTTGAAGTATCTGCGCAAACATGTGCAATTACATTTAGGGTTAACATTTTTCAGGCCAGCTGCAACTTGTAATGAATTAAGTTTGTATGTGAATGTGTAACTGTGATGATGTCATGACCTACCACAGATGTATCCTAAAAAGGGGTGTGCTATGAATGTGACCTGAAGATGGTAGTTAAGATTATTGTGCCCAATAAGAATGGGAGAATTGGAGAAAGAATGAATTTCTTTTTTATAGGTCTAGTCCAATCAAATTTGAGGGCTGGATTGTAATAAAAGATATGGGAGTGTTTTAACTGTTGCAAAAATATATGAAGTGTGTCAAGTTATGTGGTTCGTTGAGACTTGAGTTAGTTTGACTCTACAGTGTCATCTAGCTCCCCCCCAGACGATTGTACAATAAACTTGCTTTACGTACAAAACGTGCACTTGCTTCTTAGGTGGTGGTCCTGCTTTGGGTTACGGTGATTAGGGGCCTGCCGATACATGCATGTGAGGGTGATGGGGGTGTGAGTGCTCCTCGGACTGCCCCCTTGTATATGTGCACAGACTCAGTTCAGGTGATCTGGGGATCCCTCGTATACCTGCTGGGGTCCAGCATCCACTAGCTTAAGTGCGCTCTGGCCCCTTAGACCACACCACTGTCAGTCCCCAAGGTTAAACAGAGGGCTCTGTTACACCCACCACTGCGAAGCACCCATGTTACACACACCACTGTGAAGCACCCATATTTGACCATGCGGCAGCCTCTGTACTGGTTCTATTGACAGTGAAGTGCTTCTGGTAGAAGCACAATCCACTATCTCTAATATTGGCAACAAATGAAAATATGAAGAGTGCCAGTGAATAAAGTGGAGTCGAGTAGAACAGGACAAATCAGAGGAGTAGAACGTGGTAGAAAAGAGGGTTGTGAAGGAGGTCAAAATTAAATGTCGACACAGGTTGAGGGCAGGACCTTTTAGTCTGGGGATATGAGTGATGAATATGCAGTGGGAAAACATAGCAGTTCAGAAGGAGGACACGTATGGTTGAGTGTGAATTATACAAAGCTGTTGAACAGAGAATAGAAGAAAGTTTGGGAATGAAGGCAATGGATAGCAGGAGGTCAGCAAGAAGAATAGAAGGAATAGGTGTGGGAAGAATGGAATATTATCTGTAAGGGGAAATAAATATGAAGTTGAATGTGGACATGAATATGAGCAATGTAAAAAGAGGCATGGTTGGGAGGTGTAAGGAAATCGATCTGAAGTATAGGAGTGAGGATGAGAAACGAAGTATGAAAGGGGTACGGGTAACAAAGAGTTTGCGGAAGGAGTGGTTAGGGTTTCCCAAAAGTATAGTGAGTGAGCAGGGAAACATTAAGAGCAAGAGGCAGTGAGAAGGTGCGCGGAGGATCAAATGAGTTAACAAATTATTCCAAGATGCACTTGCACGATCTGAATGACACCTGGCCTAGTACGATCGTCGTCTCTGTCTCCCCTCTGTTCCCCCTCCGTTGCCTCGTCGCGCCTTGAAACACTTGTGTATAGGTGCGTTATAAATGCCATATCATATCATAAGATGGCTAAAAAGAAAGTGCCACGTGGGAAGAGCCCATGGCACGCTCATCAGAGCTGAAACTCTAGAACCCCTACACTCCCATCTCTTTGACCAATTCTAGATACCACCTAGTTTGCTAGTTTCCTGCCTGGTGCATCACTGTGCTCTGCAACTCAGTCTTTGTTGATATTTTGCCATTAGTGTGAATAGCCCATATCTTTTGCCTTTCACCACTGATCTGTTCCCCATTTATTCTGCTGGACGTGCATCTCCTCGATAAATGTGCATATGTGTTGTATTGGTCCAGGGATTCCCTGGCCTTCGCTTCCAGGTCTAAGCATGCAGTTGCTTTCTTGGGGGACTGCTGGTAATAACCGCAAATTAATCGGCAATCACTCCCTTACATGGCCATGAAGCAGCTCATAAATGATTCAATGACAGATCATCATGCATTGCCTATGACACGGCTTAAGTATTGCATAGTGGGCCTCAATTAAGCCAGGGGTTTTAATAGCTCTGCAGCAGACATGCTTATGCCTGGCAGCATTTACAAGCATGCCCACTGTCCAAGAAACACAAGCGAGGATGCAAGCTTCCTGTGTGTATTAGCAGCATCTGGAGATTAAATGAACCCTCAGGCAGAAAAATGGCGGCACTATTTACCAAACAAAGCAGGTTTCCAGAGGGGAATTCCAAGTTCATGATACAATAACAATGGCCTCAGGCAAGCTTTTGATGCCTTTCCAGCTTTTATTGTGTTTATTGAATCCCATTCAAAGGGTTTACTGGAGGATTTCAGTAGGAAGCAGCACAATCTTGCCCAGAAAGCCCCATGAGAGGAATGCAAAAACACTGCTAATGCTTAAAATCAATGTGTATCTTAAGAAATGTACAGTTCCTCATCATTCAGCCCGCATATTTTCAGCGGCAGAGTGACAATGTCTGAGAACTAACTCCCCGCCATTTTCTAAGACTGGCACATTTCAATCCAACATGAGGTGGAGCATAATTACAGGTACAGAACTTAACAGGATAGAAGCCTGGAGGTGAGGAGAAGACATCTGTGAAGTTAATGCTATCATCCTCTTTATGCAGACGACTCTCAGATTGTTCTTTCTTTTTCCTCCTTGTTCTCTAAATTGCACTCTAATCTCTCTGCTTGTCTACTTACCATCCAACCCTGTAGGGCATCTCACTATCACCATCTGAATCCTTCTGAAACCAAGGTTATCTTCTTTCCTGCATCTACCATCCCCTCTCCACCTCCTCCCTCTTCTATTCCCCCCCCCCCGACGATTGTTCCTTGCCCTTCTGCCCGCAACTTGGGTTTAATATTTGACTCCTCGCTATCTTTTCTCTTTCACATCTCTGTCTTTTCCCGCTCTTGCCGTCATCAACTGTATAATATTTATAAATCTCACGCATTCCTCACAACTCACGCTACCAGGACTTTGCTTTCCTTTTGTTTGGACTTTTCTACTGCTCATCTTATCTCTTCTGTCTCCTCACACACAGACTTGCTGCCTTCTGTTCAATCTTCTCTCTCGCGCTCTTCTCTGAATTTTATCTGTCGTGCTTTGCTTTCTCTTCGCTGGTTTTCCTCCGTCTTTTGTATAATTTCCTATGTATCGTTTTCTAATATATTAATGATCTTGCTCCACCTTATCTATCCTTGCTTGTTTCTTTCTATACTCCTACCCGTTCTCTCCAGTCTCGGTCCCAATTTCCCGTCTATCCCTCACCCCATGTGCACCCTTACATTTCCGTTCTCTCTCCCTTCGTGCCACAAAATATTGGTTTGCTCTCCCTCTTCCACTTCACTCTATTTCTACTTTTCCTCAGTTTAAAACTCTCCTTAAGGATCCTCTTCTTTTTTTCTTGATTAACTGCTCCTAATTGACCTTTGCATTTATCATTTGTTGTGCCGTTTTGTTTATTTGTTCAGCGTTTTGGCATAAGGCGCTATAGAAATCTAATAAAATACAAGTACATATACAAGGAGTGGTTTCAACTAGATTCAATACAATATCAGATCTTAGCGCCAATGCTGTATGCGTTTGTGGTGTGTGTGTGTTTATGTGTTTATGTGTGTATGTGTCCAAGTGTATGTTAGTGTGTCTCTGCCTCCATGAGCCTGTCTATGTGCCGAAGCACATGGCGTACATGACAACTAGCCAAACCATGTATACATCTGGAATAGTGAAAAATCGGTTGAACAACCCGACCCATTGACTCACATATATTCAAATCATGGAGAGCATAAGTGGCATAGCTGGAATGCGTGATATAACGGCCATTCATTTGCTTTGATACATCAAAATAGAACCCTCCCTGCTACAAAGCGGCCTTTGGGACAACACTGCGAAGCTCTCTTACAGTTTGCTTGTTTAATGCAAATTTAAAATCCCAGGATGCTTGTTTATAGGTTCCATGTGTTCATATCCCTGTGAAAATATCGCCATACAAAAAATATCGCCATATTTGTGCAGTGATATTAAGGCATAGAACCTGCGGGGGACACCCCCGCAATCTCTGTATTATTTTAAAGGGAGCGGGGGATACCCCCCGCAACCCCTGCTCTCAAAAACCCCAGATATTATCCCCAATAAAAATATTGCCTATGGCCATTCCTGACGATGTTGGGGATAATATTATGTGATACCTGTTTATAAGGGAAAAAGAGTACCTCTGGCTGGAATTAGTCGTGGAGAAGCTGGACAAAGGATGGGTAACAGGAGGGACATTTTTCATGGAGGAAAGGGGGCACAAAACCACAGAACCTGAGGCATACACGTTTCTTTAAATTGGGTGCATTGATTTGATGTGCTCAGCTGGAGTATCCTATGGAGAATGTGACCCCCTCCAGGAAGGGCATAAGGGAGGCACTAGTTCCTAATGGGTCATAATGGCACCTGTTATGCCTAAAAAGGGTTTAGTTGTGGTTCTTGAGAGATCAGAAGATTGACTAGTGCAGTTCTTTCCATAATGCATGTTCCATCGCTCACACACATTTACTGTGCATATTCCAAATGTCCAATGAATTGCTATTTTCCAACGTATGACTCTCTGTGATGGAGTTCAAACGAAAAGCAATAGCTAGGAATCCCTTTGTGACATCTGTGATTGGATAGATCAGATCGGCCTTTCAAACCCATCTTACATGTAATGTGATTGTGAAGGGGTAGCCAGTTTGATGCATCAGGAGGCGGCATCTCCTCATTAGTCCATTCCTGCGCATTGCATCTGATGAAAGGAAATGAGAGTTGATTCAGCAAATTGTTTTATGCAAAATGACCCTGATCCAGAGACCAGCAACACAGCGTTGCCACCATTTAAGGGGTTCACTAATCACATTGAGAAGGGAAACTGAACTGGATATGTTGGATATCAGGGAAGAATCATTATCATCTATGGATCATGTCAGCTTTGTTGGGCCCCTTAGATCTCTTGTCTACTTGCAATACATGTGTTATCAGATGTTGAAGTAGCTACTCCTAATTCTATCATCTGGTTCAAGTTATTGCTGTCAATTAGAGCTCTTGGCTTGAGTGGATCTATGTTGGTGGGCACTGGGTCTTGCGTAGCTCAAAACGAGCTGGTAAGGAAGAGCCGAGTTGAATCATCCGTGTTTGCTTATGGTGCTCCGTGGGTCTAGGCTATTTCACTTGTTTTCATTCAATTGATACATTTGTCCCAGGAATCAATTATCACATGACCTTTCTGTGGGTTTCCTCACCTAGGACAGTGATACACCGCTTTTCTTACATTCAGTGATGAGACCATCTTGGATGCCATACCTGCCAATCACACGCACATCACTGCAAGCCCCTGGATAGCTGGATAGAGAATAACTAATTGCTCATCAACATTGAAAATCTGAGATTCTGCTCATTGGCGTGAGAAACCAAATAACTGCACTTCTGGAACTCTACATCAGCCCACTTCCGATTGGTGCCATGGCTATTCAAACAGGGCGCTAAATTGTATTAGTAGACTTACCGTATGTCATGATAAACATGAACAACCAAATCAACAAAGTGGTTAAGAGTACTCTAGCCTGCTGAAAGCAGCACATACACTAATGTAAAAGGTCTTGCAAGTGATTTTGTCAATAGTGTTCTGCTATTGTTACACATAAGGTAGCCACCATGATGCAACATATTGAGATGGGTTATACATCACAAATAAATTAAGTCATAGTTTATTTTTACATTCTTTACAGTCAAATAAAAACAGAGAACACAGCGGAGCCAGTCCTTAAACAGGGCGTCTTTACAGGTTGCAGTGATTGTATGGATGAGAGCAAAGAAGTGTTGGAGGAGTGATGCGATGAAACATAGCTAGGGGGCATTGTCTGGGGAACAGAATGTAAATATGGTAGGCATTACAGATATAGGGCCAGTACTGACATAGGTGTAATTTACATACAGACATGCATACATATGCATAACTCCAGGGAAAGGCGTTCTGGGTGGCCAGATGTGTGTGGGGGGGGGGGTTCAGTGGGGGTTGTGGACGTCCCTTCACTAGCTTCCTAGATGGTGGAGCTTGCACCTGGTCTTAAACAGTTTCACTGACTGTATAGCTTTGACAGCACGGAGGAGGGAATTCCAAAGTAGGGTATAGGAGTGGAAAGGAACAGAGATAGCTGGAGGTGTGCAGGGGAAGTGGGTAGAGGGAGATAGGTTTTTGAGAGATGAAGATCATAGAGTTCCAGAGGGAGAGCAGAGAGATATGCTGTCAACAAACCCGTGGCGAGAAAAAGGACTTTAACCGATTTAACACTGAGGAGTAGGATCTTGAAGAGGGAGCGATTTGTCACAGAGAGTTCTTTAACATGATGGTTACACATTGAAGTACAAGGGGTTCTAGATAGCTTGCATGGGGAACATGTAGCAAAAATGAGGACCTTGTTGAGGGGAGTGAAGGAGTAGAGGGGAAGGCCAGGAGGTAGGCCAGAGCAGTAGATATGTTTGCTGAACACCAGGGTAGACATTAGACGTTTTTCCAAGTTATGGGTGCTATGGGGGTGAATCATTCTGATGTTCAGCGGGTAGATCATAGCTCTAGTGGCAACCCATGGCTCGTGCCCTTGATGTTCTCATTGACAGTGAACGGAAAGGTTACCAGTTCATCATGGCCCCTACCTCCTCAGCAGGACTGAATCTCACATTCATTACAAATTCAGCCCACACACCACGTACCACTCTGCTAAATCCTTTATCTCTACTCTTGTGCTCAGCAAACTGGACTACTGCATGCAGCTACTTCTGGGTTTACTCCTCTACTCTTTTGCTTCTCACACAAAGTACTCAGCTTTGTGGCACACAGTCATTAAACCTACCCACATCCTCCATGACCTCTAACTACCACCACCATGCTGGATGGCTCTGCATGCCACATCATGCCTCTTAATCTATCCCTGGGCATGCACCCTACTACCTCAGTAAATTAATCTCACTGTACTCTCCCTCTCAAACTGTCTGCTCCTTGTCTCTTCACCTCACCCCATACCTCCTCCCACTTTCACTCCATATCCCTACTTTCTCCATTCCACTGGAACACTTTACTCCAACCATCAAAATGAGGCTCCAATCCCACTTGAAAGCAATGTAAGTAGCGTTCTAAGGCATCCCCCCTGCCTATCTAAACCAACCGTCCAAACCACCTCTCCTGTATGCGACTCTCCGGACTATTTTATGTAGCTTGTAACTTGTAAATATGTACATACTGACCTCTGGCTCTCAATGCTAAACATGTTGTAATGTCCTCCAGTCCCTGCCCTTGGCTTATGCCCCTATTGCTATCTCTTCACCAGCCGGTATATGTTATTCAAGCCAACATTGCTCATTTGCAAAGGCACCTTACCCTTGGACTACCTCTGCTCTGTCTTGCTGCCTAATTTGCAGGCCATGTCTGTTTGAAATGACACAAAGTTCTTAAATAAATGACAAAATACATAAAGGCGCTCACGCAAATATGAGAAATGAAATGTGTGGATGTAAGCTCTTTGTTCATTTGAGGTCCAAAGGTATCAATAGGAACCCAGGATGAGTTGGCTGATTGGAGGATGAGTATGACATAAGTGGGAAGGTGGCCGAGAAGTGGGATAGAGAAGAGTGGGTCGGAAATGAGGGAGGCTCACAGGAGGGCGGGTGAGATTAATAGTTGGGGAGATAGGGTGCCTACCATGCTTCTTACCTTGGAGAGGAAGAAGGCAAAGGTGTCCAGCAGAGAGCAAAGAACATATGAAGCTGTTTAGGTGGGTCATGGATAGCATGCAAGGTTGTGAGTGTAGAGAAGCAAACAGATGTATAGGACCCAGAGTTGCGGTAAGGGCAAGGAGAGAGTGTTCTAAGCGGCAAGGAGAGTAAGGGCGAGTGACTGAAGACACATAGTTATACTCAGCTGTTGGATGGCTGTAGAGATCCATGGATGAGGGTAGTCGCAAGGAGAGGGTGAAGTTGCAGACTGGCTAATGATAGTCAAAGGTAGCTCGTGCGTTATTGAGCTTAGTGAAGGCACGTTCAATTGAGTGAGCAAGAGATGGCTTGGAGGGAGGTCTCAACTTGATCAAGATTGGGGACATGGCATCCAGGTTACATTTTCTTTTGGGGACAGGTGAGTTGGAGAACGAGAGTAGAAGGGGAACAGAGATGGTAAAGTAGATGAGTGAATAGTCATAGGAGAGGGATCAACAGAGCGAGAGGAGAAGGTAACAGTGGAGGATATGAAGAAGAGATCATGTGGGTTGCCTTGGGTATGAGTAGGATGACTGTGTAGGCTGGCCAATTAGCAGTAGAAGAGATTGGAGCCCATCAGGTGTAGGCAATGGGCCTTGGATTTGCTATAGTGCTGTGTTTGCAAGTATTAACACCTCTTTGTACTTTTGATCCTGCAAGAAATAGATGTAGCTATGGGTGGTTTAGTGAGAGGAGAGGGAGCAAAGCTGATGTTGATATTAGATGACGTGCCAGGAAGACCATGTTTTATTATTACCTGTGTTTGGGTTGCCCATGCTTTGCACACCCGCACACAAAAGGGTTTGGGATTTGATGGGAGATGGTGGTCAGCAAGCCAGATGCTGTCACATTTATGCACGTTATTGTTGGGTGGGCTAGGAAGCCTGGGGTTCTCCAAATGTGTTGGACTATCACCACCATGATTACTCAACATTGACTATTCTAGCTAGGACTTATGGAAGGTAGTTGAGTTGGGGGCACTAGAGAGTGTTTGTATTGTGTGATGCTTGCCTGGAGGCAGGTACAGGGCATTAATGTAGACTTGGGTGGGTTCTGGTTAGGGTAGGAGGTTGTGAGGTACCTGTTAGCAAACAATTGGAGTAGCAAGTATTTCATAATAGAGCAAAGACATGTACAGTGTGCTAATCATCAGTGTTTGGTCAGCCCATGTCATACATCATCATATCCTGGCAAGGCTTAACATTGTCCAGTGTGAGACAGCCCTTTAATTGAGTCATTACATGAATCAGAGCATAGGATAGTTAGCATGTTCAAGTACATAATTATGAGATGTGTTACAAGGATCCTTGCATATCACGAGACAACCTAGCACAAAACAAAGCAGCACAGAATGGCAGACTGAGACACATCCCACATTGTGTTGTACCGTTCTCCTTTTTCCAGAGAAACGCAGAACCACTTTCCATGTGAGAATTGCCACCCGGGGAAATTTGTTTTTTCACAGGGCACGCGCTTTCCGTACATGTAGATATCTGATAAGCCTGAAAAGGTCAGGTGGCTATGTAGAGGTCTACTTGATTATTATTCTGCAGGTTGTCAATGCTCTTCATCCCACTGCTTGTGAAGTCTGTGCCCTGTCTGTGAGAAAGCCCTGTAAAAACTTCTACCGTTGCTACTGATTTTGTTGGTGTTTATCCTGGCGTTAAGGCCTTGTCCTCATGTTGTGAAGCAGTTCTGCCTGTGCCTTCAATTCATTTCTGTTGTATTTCCTGCATTAAAACACAACTGTGAGGTATTTGTTAATGTGGTTAGGGCCTTTCCTGAGATATGAGATCCTGTTCCCTTTCCTGTCCTAGTGGCAAACACAAACAGTCCTTCAGTATGTTCCCCCAGGAAATCTTCATATCGATGCGCCCTCTTTCCCACACCCATGATGGCCTTCTTACTTCTACTGTTTTAAGCCTGTCCATCTAGGAATGCAAGGCTGCTACATACCATTTTAGCATGGGACATAGCTAATGGTGTTAATAATCTGCACGGCCTCAAGAGATATGGGGAATACTCATCCCAGATTTCAGGGCCGGACGATCTCACAGCTATCTAACTAAATGGTCCAGTCTTAAGCTGAGGAGATACACAATGCAACTTTGACTAAATATCTTGCTGACCAAAGAGTTCACTAGTCAATGGAGGAACAACTCAGCACAGGACGGGATGTTTAGGTGCTGTAATCTTGAGCTCGAAACTTGTCGTCACATATTGACCGCATGTGGTGCCTTATTAAATCTTTATAGTAGAGGGTATGGAAAATGGGTTGGCTCCCTGGAAAACATAAGTGGGGATCAATGTTGGGCCAAATTGATGGGGGCTGAATCGGTTGTAATAAATGCTGCTGCTTTTTTTATTTGGAAGAGAGTTACGAGGGATGGATTAGAGGAAGAACCTTAAAGAGGAAACGTTCTGATAGTATGATAGTAAACGGAGCCGGAAAAAACAATGTATATACTGGCATCTCTTTTTATGAAGGACTATTTGTTTGGTCATTTTATGATGAATTGTATCTGTATGAATTGTTTTGATATTATGTCGTTGTATTTGATATTAAATCTGCTTAATGTTTTTTTTAAATTAAACTAATGCTCAAGAAAAAACGAAAATAAAAAATGTTTTTTAGCATAACAACTGGGAACCGGAAAGCTAGTTTGTTTATACAGTGGACCCCTATTACACTAATCATCATCTTTCATTTGGTGGATGTTTTCTGCTGATTATATGAAAGTAAAATGTATTGAAAATGGAAGTAAGTGAATGTAATCACAAGTGTGGAATCCTGGAGAAAACTACTGCAATATTAAATCCTCAGTTGCTTTCTAAAGCCGGTAAACATTGCCATAGAAAACTGAGGGAAAATGTGCCATGGGTGGTATCTGGTGTTTCCATCGAAAAGGTTTCCAACGATACCTTTTCCATCGAAAACTATCCATCGAAAATATATGCTTCGAATGCATATATGTGATGGGTAAAGGGTTAATTTTCATTGGGGTGGGGTTTTAAGGGTAAAAAAAGGGTGTTGGGGACCCCCCCCAATAGAAGAAAATACCAAAAAATGCATTTGATGCAAATATTTTTGATGGTTAGGTTTTCGATGCAAAACATTCGTTGGAAAGTTTTAGATGGAAAGAGCATAAACCGCCATAGGTTGTTTGATGACTTGTTGTCTTAGGTGGTCTTCCACTGAGGAATTAAACAGGGTACACACAATTCATCCTCTCTCATGGCAGAAGAACTCGAGGGTAGGGATTCATTGCTGCAGATTCAGGCTGTCAGATCACGTGAACATCCTAGGGGTGTAGCTGGAACAAATCCTATCACTCCCTAAACTGTGTCCCCTGCCTGTTTCCCTCAGCACCCTTTCTCTCAATATCCTTTCAAGGTCGCCCTTAATAGTCGTTTCTTGGATTTGTGTCCTTATTACTTAATCCCCTTATTGTACAGGGCTCTGTTGCTGCACAACCAGGTTTGCGCCTTGCAAACCCCATACATGCATTACATACACACTCGACGCGTGTGGACAGGCCATGTTGGACACTGTAGCCTGCGAGGGAGTGTGTGTGGGTGTGGTGAGTGTGTGGTTAGTTTGAGGGGTGCGGGGGATTGTTGGCTGAGTGTTTGGCTAGCACAGTGATTTTAGTGATGAAGGAATAATGGTTGTACATTCAATATAGGCAAAGAGGTGATTGTTTTGCGTTTCCTTCGTTTTTTAACCCCTTAAGTGCCAAGGACGAGTATGCTCGTCCTTTTTGCATAAACCTGCATAATAGCCCTTCAGAACAGCAAAGAAAATAATGTAACGGTGAGGAAAAAAATGTATAAAGAAGTTTAAAGCAGTCTTCATAAAAAAGACCAGTATCAATGTCAGACTACGTTAAAAGGGAACGGCGGCAGACAAGATGTGCACATTATGCAAATCCCGATATCCATATTTCAGTCACTGGTTCCCTCTGTTTAGATGAGGCACCCCTGAGATAATTGCCGTAATTTATTTAAATACATCTTTGAGTGTTCGTAATTGCTCTCTAGGGAGGTAAAGGACTTGTGATAAACAACATGTTTTATACGCGGGAAACTGTTACAGACGTCATTAAAAGGTCTTTATTGATTAAACCACAAGTGAACAGATTTGTAGACAATAAAGAATACAAACATAACCTTGCCCTTCAAATATTACAAATTAAATGTGCGGATCTCTAACCGAATGCATTATCCTTACAAACTATATTAGAGTGTGGGCATGCTATTAATAAAAAGAAGAGCCACGTGTGGAGGTGCGTATGTCAGAGCAACAATATCCTGGAACATGGGTTGTGTGTTCTGTTCAGATGCTCCTGCACCTTGCTGTATAGCAGCTGTAAATTACCAGAAGCTCTATTACAGAACCACATTGACAGTTTCAGTCTTTACAGTGTAATGCAGGCCTTCATCAGGGCACACAACACATTTAACCAATTTGTGCTACGAAAGCGATTACCCGTGAAGAGCCATAGACGTGTTTCGGAGGCACACTCAGTTCTTTCGTCTACCTGTGATTCCTAAGAATATACGTGGTTCCAGAGAGCAATTACTAAGAGGTGCATTAGCCATGTAACTTGAACACAAGAAGTAGAGAAACTGACATTATTTGGTTCTTTCAGGTCGAAACATGCCAAATTAATCTGGAGAAGGAGGGATTCACTTTCTGCAGCAGACACACAATTAGAGTTGAAGTAAATAAGAACCTAAAGAGTCTAAAGTAGCTATAGGAGCACATGTGAGATAATTGTTTTCCGTAGCCACAGATCCGATGTGCGCATCATTATCATCAACAACTTCCGTCTTTCCAATTGGGAATAGAAGAAGCTATCTTCCTGTAGCAGAAAATAGATGCTGCTTCAAACACCTAGGGTCCGATTAAAGAAGGATTCTGATGACCAGGTGCAAACCTCGGCCAATGCAATTTGCACCTGCTCCTTCACGCCATTTGATGGCGCATGGTGATGCACAAAGAATCTTATGTGCTCATTGACCAAGTTGCACATGTCACAAATGCCAATAATGACTCTATCTTTGAATCACAAAGAAGACCCAAGCCTCCAGAAGCATGTAGGTGGCAGGGAAAGTGTGAAGCGAAAAACTTGAAATACACAGATTCAGCAGAAGCTGGTGTCAAATTGTGGAAGAACTAACTAAAACACTTTCAAGGAAATGTTACTAAAAAGTGGAAATTGCCCCAGCAGATTAGTCGGAGTCCTGTATTTGAGATGAAAATTGACAAGGGGGGTCCTGGGAGTCTCTCTGGCAGACATTAGTCTTGGTTACGAGAGGCTTACCCAGAGTCTTTAGCTCACTGTCTTTCACAGAGAAGAAATATCCCAAACATATCAGTCTTTGTCCTGCCCTGTATTTGAGATGAAGCAAAGCTGGATCAGATGAAAATGGTGAGGTGGAAAAAAAAGGCATATGACCTGCTCCTTTTAGTGCATCGCTATGCTTTGTGTGGGATTGTAGGTGCAACCCTAATTTACATTGTACTGTCCACTCTTACCTTGCTCATCCCACTCCCATTTTCCATATTAAAAAGTGGATAAGCAGTCAGTGCTTAATTTGTGAGGTTGTTTGCCAGGCACTTGTTGTCTCAGACTCACTTTAATTATGAAGTGGTGATAGTCAGTGCATCCATCAACCACAATGAGCAGGTGCAAGCTGCAGTGTAACCCCACATATGTCGATACTGTGGGGAGCGCAATGGGTGGTGTCAGCAGTGGTGCCCACCGGCAGTGTCACAGGAGTGCTGGAATAAATGTGGGACCTGGCACTCATTTCTTTCCAAATTAAGCACTGCAGAGGGCCATCACACTAATTCCATCTGCCAAAAACACAGAAAGCTGTATCCTTGCGCCAGCTGCCTCTGGAAACTCTTTAAAAGAAAGAGGTATTTGGAAACGTATTGACTGGATGAATTAAAATACAATTTTTAATGCTGCTCACAAAATACCTTTTTAGATTTTCAGCGCTGGTACAAATGAATTAAAAAAAGGTTTTATTGGAATCCTGCCTGGGTTTTCAAAGAGTTTGTGAAGGATTAACTTGCATAGTATCTGCCCATTCTCCATTTATACTGCTGCTGGAGAGGTACCCATGCTGGGAGTCTGTCTTTGAGGAAATTCATTTGTGTTTTGGCTAGTTTGAATGGATCCCGCCAGCATGCAGTCATAAAAGACCCCTAATGTTTTACCCCTGTGTTTATATACTCCTTCTGTCTCGCTTGATGGGGGTGTCATCCACTCCCATAAACAAAGCCACACAGACAGACAAACACACACACACTTGCTCGCTCTCCTGTTGGACTCCCACATCTTTCAAGTCCTGCCATATTATTTGAATTCTTCCTTCCAAATTTCGTTTTTGTTGCTGACCACAATTTTTTGTTTTCATGGCGTTCCACTAATTTTTCGTTTTAGCCATGTGTATATTTACTCATACCTCTTTGGACATAACGGTGGTATAGCAGTAAAGCATGTTGATACCTCCTGTTATGTCATGCTATATTATGTTATATTTGCAATGTCATGGCACTTTGTACAAGGTGGACAAGGGCTGTGAAGCAGTGGGAAGGTGACATATAGCCCTCCACAGACCCCCAAATAATGAAACACTACACATTAGCTGCACTCAGTTCAGAAAAATTGCCACCTCACTCATTGTTGATAGGCAAAAGTTGCAGACTCTACAACCCTTCTGATTTTAGGATTTTCCTGCTGCCCTCTATTAATGGGACAAGAGAACTACAACCCGGGTAAAGAGGTGTGGGCAGGTTTTGATTAAGCAGATGAACTCCCAGAAGAGCCCAGCCTCAGGCCAAGAGCAATCCAACCTCTCACAACACCTTTCCCATACCCATTAAGCTCCTAGCAGGCCTTAAAAACGTCCAAGCCAAGGGGTCCATGACCTTGCTCAGAGTGGTGCCACAGATCAAAAGCCACCCGGATTTGAGAGTGCCTTTGGTTCATCCATCCTTTCCTCGTTATAGAACCTGCTGATTGTGACTGTTCGGGGCTTAGGGAGTAAGTGGAATAGCATAGGCTTGCCTACTCCTTTGGGTTTTGCTTGAGCACACCTACGTCGCTCAGAAAGGTCCCAAATCCTGTGCTAAATGTGCCAGACATCCTCTACATTTGGGACTTATAATGAACATTTACCCTTTTAGAAACTTGTCCTTAATGTTGTATGATATGATATGATATGGCATTTATAATGCGCCTATACACAAGTGTTTCAAGGCGCGACGAGGCAAGGGAGGAGGAACAGAGGGAAGATGGAGACAACAATATGACTAGGCCAGGTAACATTGAGATCGCGCAAGTGCAGGAAAATGGGGAAGGGTGAAGTGCGGGGGAAAGGCGGAGGGGCAGTGCAGTACATGGGATCGGCAGTAAAAAAAAAATTAAAAAAAATAAAAGCATAAGTAATAGGTGCAGCCAGCTGTTGGCAAGTGCAAGGGTAAGTGCAAGCATCAGGTGTCAAGTGCTGGGAGGGGACGGTAGGGATAGAGAAAACAGTCCCCAAGTGCGGGGGTTGTCAGGGAGGCATTGCAGGAGTGCAACTGGTGGGGGAGGGGACCTGGGCCCGAGATCAGAGGGTGGCCAGGTGACCAGTGCAATTTCGGTTTCAGCAAGGAGTTCAGCAGGGGAGAGGAGGAGAGAACACAGAGGCAAAGAAGAAGGTTTTGAGGTGCTTCCAGAACCGGAGATGTTCTCCTCAAGTTTCAGGGAGGCAGGGAGGCAGGGAGGCTGGTCCAGAGGGAGGCCCCAGCCGAAGAAAAAGATCTACCACCAACTCGTTGCTTAGAGAAGCGACTGACCCTGAGGGGGTGAGGAGGCGGATGAGCGAAGAGCTCGAGAAGGAAGATATTTAGGAAGAGAGAGATGAAGGTATTGAGGCCACAGGCCCCAGAAGGCCTTGTGGACAATGTGGAGGGTTTTGAACTTGATCCTCGAAGCCACTGGGAGCCAGTGCATATATTTCAGTCCTGGAGAGATACAATCCCTTTGCTTGAAGCCAATTGGTAGTCCCGTTCTGGATGAGTTGCAGGGGGCGGTGAGTAGAAGCATGCAGATTTAGGAAGAGGCTCTTGCAGTAGTCTAGCCTAGAGAGAACCAGAGCTCTGGAGACAGTGAGCTTCTGGGGGAAGGAGAGGAAAGGAAGACTACCTCTGAGGAGGTGCAGCTGGTAGTGCAGCTTCTTAGAGACGTCGGAGACGTGAGGAGAGAAGGAGAGTGTGGAGTCGAAGATAACCCTGACGTTTTTAACCTCACAGGTGAGAGCAGGAAGAGGGCCAAGATAGGCCAGCCAGAGAGCGACAGGAAAGGAGGGAGCAGGTGTGCTGATGGGGAGAATCTCAGTCTTGCTGGCATTAAGGTAGAGGTAATTGGCAGCACACCACTCCTGGATAGCAGACAGAGGTGAGAGAAGGCGATTAAGTGGCAGAAGGAAGCCTGAAAATGAGTTGAGTGTCACCTGCATAGCACTGACAGTTGGGACAGAGAGCGGCACTGCGGTGGGCAAGAAGTGCAAGGTATTGGTTGAACAGCCAGGTAGAGAGGTTCTCCCTGGGGATCACCACAGGTAGAGATAGAGATAGAGGAGGTGAAGGACCCAAGTTGGATGTGGTAGGGTCGATCTGAGAGGAAAGGGATCAGCCAAGCCAGGGCCTGATTGTTGATACCCAGGTTGTCACGGAGACCGTTGATCATTATGGCATGATTGACCTTGTCAAATGCAGAAGAGAGATCAAGTAAGATGAGGACATAGGGGGTGTTGGAATCAAGGTTGGAGAGCAGGTCTTCTCGGATGTTCAGGAGAGCAGTTTCCATGCTTCTGGCAGCTCTGAAGCCATACTGATGGTCATGGAGACGACCAACAGATTTGGTGTGATAATCAAGCTGGGAGATGGGCAGTTTTTCCAGGAGTTAGCCCAGAAAAGGTGTGATGGAGATTGGGCGATAGTTAACCTGGCAGGAAGGGTTGGCAGAGGGTTTCTTAAGAAGAGGGTGCACAAGGGAGTGCTTCAGGGGGGAAGGGGAGACCCCAGTGGCAAAGGAGTGGTTGCAGAAGTCAGCCAGAGCAGGGGGCAAGCTGTCAATGTGGTCATTGATGGTTTTGGTGGAACAGGGGTGAACCTGTTTTGACGAGACCTTCATAGATCAGACTTGTCTAGAAACCTTGCCTGGGGAGAACGGGGGAAAGGGACAGAAGGAGAGAGGAGGGGTGGCTGAAGAAGGGCTAGAGGAAGAGCAGGGAGTACAGGGGGCAGGGAGAGAGGAAGTGAGAGTGGACAGGATGTCCTGAGTTTTAGAAATGAAATGAGAAGCCTCCTTTGGCATAAATAGTATGTCGTGTGATATTTTATAACCTTCAGACAAATTAATTTTTCCCATACTGCCTTCCAGTGGATTATGTACAGATGCACTGCATAGAAGGGCAACATTCATTCTCTCTACCCCAACAGAGGCCAATCTACTGTGACTCATGCTGGGGGAGATCCTTTTGTCAAACTCTTGTTTTTTGCACCCCGATACTCATTCTGTACACAGCGAGTTCCTGGTTCAGATACCTCTTCCAGGCAGGCTCTGCTTTACCAGAACCTCTAGTTTATCAGCAGGGGGGAATCCAATGTGATTAGCTGGTTAATAGCCTACACAACTCCTAGGAACTCCTGAGCATCCACAACATGTACTAATGTAATGCACAATAGTAATGGCCTCCATGCAAACTCTGCTGGCCAATAAAGGTCTCATCTTTCGATTACATGTACTTCTTGCCAAAATAATGAAAACTATACATTCATCCCAATAATCAAAATAACATGAGCGCCTTTATAGAATTCTCATTGTAATTCCTTCTGAGAATGGTACAACGCATTCTCACGCTCTGAGTGCTTAGAAGAATGAAGCATCAGACTAAAACATGGTTTTATAGAATTTCTTTGCATACAGTATTGTGTACGCATGCATGGCTAACACCAGTTATGTGATATGATATGTTAGGTTACATATAACACGCTTAATACCCAGAGGTTTCTAAGCACAGACCCGGGGATCGAACCTGTGGTGCTCCGTGTCATCTTGCTTCCAAGGCACGCACGTTGCCCCTGAGCTATCCTCCCGAGACAGGACCTATGTGGCCCTTGAATGCCATATAGGTCTGGTTATTCTGAAATGCAGCCTGACAAGTGGATATGCATTGAATATCTTTGACATATATGACAAATGTGCATGTAATTTACATGTGATTACAGGTCATTCACTGTGCATGTGCTCTACACGCAAAGTATAGCAGAGCCCTCATCTGTAGACAGTTGATTTTGAGGTTGATAAACTGATTTATTGTAGCCCCACCCTCAGATTTAGTGCTGCACCCCACATCATCCGGATGGGTCACGTGACAAATATGGTCCAGGTGTTACATAGTCACTGACAAAGCAATACTTGCCTGAACACTCATCACATTTGCCCTTATGTAAATGACTGTAGGTTGCACATCTGCATAATGCACTTTTGTGTGGTCGGAAAATGCACTCCCACAAAATCATTGTACATAGAATCCATATTGTGAGAAAAGCATGGAAGCAACAAAATAATTCAATAAGAGCAAAAGGTGATATTTTATTGATTTGGAGACACGTTAAACACTGATGGCTTGGTACCTCTTGTCTTAGAGACTTAGAGGCTAGTCTTGGAGTCTAGAGTTAGAAAAGGGCCCAGAAATTGAGTGTATTAACGCGTGGGAGCCAGCTCGCCTGCAGCATCAAAGCATTTGTGGTTGGTGCCCTGATGTTTTAGGGGTCCTTTTTGCATCTGATGATCACTACCTTCCTCCTCTCTGCCACCAAGAAAAGAACTTCCACAACAGAGAGAAAACAGTGTATTTGTGTCATGCAAGCATAAACGAAGTGCATGTGACATTTTCTGAGGCACCTATCTCCTACAGTCAAATTAGGAAAACATTAGTATTCAACCACGTCTACATAGGTCATGTTTACTTGCAACAAAGTGTATTGCTTTCCATGTAGAGGTAGGCAAACCAGGCTGGGGTTGGCCTGGCCTGAGTCAAGTGACACGCTCAAGCTTGATTCACGATTTGTGGGACTTTGCGGACAAAATATGTGCCGAGGCCCACCACCTCCCACATCTATTCTGGTGGCGCTAAAAACACAAGTAATTAGCACTATGTGTCCCTTTCCTATTAGACCTCCAGCCCCCAAAACAATCAGTGCTACTTATTTGCCCCAGCCTCCAAAGTCTATGCCAGCATGGTCACCCTACCATCACACTCGGCTCAAAAAAGCGATGCAAGCCCAACTTACTCAACAAATAATCAATCTGCTCTCATTCCCCCTGCCCCAAGTATCCCTGCCAGCGGCCTCCGCCTTCCTCCCCATGAAACATCGAAATCAATACCAGAGATGGGTGAACTCTTCCGTCACCACCTGACCCTCATGAAAAAGACAATACACACTAAATATTCTCCCTGCCTCCAGAGTTCATTTCAGCAAATCAAAAGAAGTCTCACACGTATTATGCCAAAAATAAATGATCTGCACTCCTTATCTTCCCCTGGCCCCCGCCAGCCACACTAGAAGCAAACTCTCACCCCATCCTTTACATTCCGATACATGCTGTGGAAGGCAGCCACCTCCATGGACGCCAGCCACAAAAATAGCAAATCTGTACTCCTCTCGCCTCCATCACAAAAGGAGTCAAAGTATGGCAGCAAGAGGTTTTTCCGCAGTTAAGTTTATTTTAATTCCAATTTCTTCCCTGACCATTGTCTTCCGGTGGCTTGTCCATATTGCATCACCACAAGTCAGTGTGGTGTGGTGTGGTTTGGTAGTTTAAGAAAGCATGCAACAGAGTTACATCATTCCACCCGTGAATAAACAGGGCATTCCAGCTGTGTGTCGGGCAGTGCATGAGCGGAGCCCAGACGGATACCAACATCTCTCGAGTCTTCTGTGGGGTCCGGGGCCAACATAGTGCTAGGCCCATCTGAGGAGTGGTTTGTTACCATCAAGAATAAAGGAAAACAGTCTAATCGTCTATGGACAACTTGTGATGAAAAAATAAAGAAATAATATTGAAAAAATGATTGATTGATAACTTTGATTAATTTGAAACAACAAAAGCAATCACCCTAAAAATGAAAAAATTGCGGGTGTACAAGAAAGGACACCAATTGAGAAAATTCAGTAATGTATTATATTGCAACGGTCAGAATATAGGTGCCCACCTTGTCGATAACTATAAACTTCAATAATTGCAAAGATTATCCAAAGAAGTAAAGCCTACTTTGACCAAAATCTGTGAGATAAAGTGGCAACACCCTGCTAAGCTCTGCAGCAGCAGAAGATAGTGAGCTTTGCATACAGTGTTTATGTTGAGGATGTCCAAGCGGTTCTGCAAAGGTTTGCTGGTGTTTTTGCTGGCATTGGACAGCTCGTAGGTGACCCCATCAAACTACACATAAATTATTCCATTCGCCCAGTCTCCATGAAGCATAGATGGATCCCTTTTCATCTGAGGGACCTCATTGACAAGGAGCTAGAGAACATCACACAGCTTGACATTATTGAGAAATTCGATACCCTGGGTATCACCCATACTCGTAGCAAGAAAACCGAAATAACCTCATTTGTTGAGAATCTGTGTGGACAAGAGGTTGCCAAATAAAGCCATAAAAAAGTCCAGGTACATAACCACATTCATGAATCACAAAGAGCTATACTGTTACAAGTGCCTCAGCTTTGGGGTGTCATCGGCTGCTGAAGTCTTTCTAAACATAATCGAGGCACCCTGGCTGACTTTGAGGGCGTCTTCTATATAAGTGATGACATTCTGGTGTTTGCAGGGTTGGAAGCTGAACACATGGTAAGACTGATCAAGACACTAGAATGGGTCCAGTCACTAGGTTTCACTTTGCACAAGGAGAAATGTGAGTTTCTCAAGCCCAGCATCAAGTTCTTTGGATTTGTTTTCAAAGAAGGGGGTGTATCTCCTGACCCAGGAAAAGTAAACGGCATCAAAAGTGCCAGACCCCCGGATGTGGTGATGGAAGTGCACAGATTCCTGGGTATGGTGACATACTGCAGGCATTTTATCAGTAATCTGGCCACACTATCTGAGCCATTGAGGAAGCTCACCAAGAAAGACACCATGTGGCAGTGGGGCCCACTAGAACAGGCCTCATTCGATGATGTGAAGATGGCCCTCACAGCAAATGACAGTATGGCATTCTTCAACCCGTCACTACCCTCAGAAATCATTGTTGATGCAAGCCTGCGGGTCTTGGGGCAGTACTAACACTACTTGACAGCAATAGCGAGGTGAGGCCAGCATTATCCAGCCATGCTCTCTCATTAACGGAACAGAGATACTCACAGATTGAGCGGGAAGCATTGGCAGTGCTATGGGTATGCCAGCATTTCTGACTGTATGTGTTGTGAAGGCCCATAACTGTGGTGACAGACCACAAGCCCCTAATTCCTACATGGTCGGGTCCTCTTCCAAACCACCAGCCACAAGTGAGAGGTGGGTGTTAGCCCTCTTAGAATATGGAGTTTGCCTGGTAAATAGAACACGTGCCAACCATGCGGTTGATTGCCTATCGAGGCACCCACAGAGAGGCCAGGCCAGAGGTGTTTCTAGGGGGGGCTAAGAGGGCTATAGCTCCGGGTTTTTTGGTTGTAGCCCCGGGTAGCCCTGGATAGAAGCTCAGAGGTTACAACCAAAAAGGCTAGTTAGCCCCCAGTCCTGACAATCCCAAAATTAGCATAGCCCCAGATCTTTTCCAGACCTAGCAACACCACTGGACCAGGCAGACAGTGAAAATACCACAGAGGAAGCATAAGATAATGTATACTGAACTCAATGCCCATTCAGGAAATTGCAAAGGCATCGGACGAGGATGAGAGCTTCTGTTTTCTTCGAGGGCCACTGCAGAGGGGAGAATGAAAGGCGATTTTGGAAGGCCTCAATAAAAGAACTCAAGATGCCTGTGTCACCCTTGAACAATTGCGGAAGGTAAGTAAAGAACTGGCATTCTCTGCTCTGACTCAACCCTACTGCTGAGAGGGTTCAAGATGGTTGTTCCGGCGAGCAAAATCCAGCAATTGATATCACTGGGTCACTAAGGACATCAGGGCACAGCCAAGACTCTGGCACACCTGAGATTGAAGGTGTGGTTTCCAAATCTGGAGAGGAGGGTGGACGAGTTTGTAGAAAGTTGCGCATGGTGACAGGCGGCTACCCTGGCACAATGAGAGCCAGCCAATTAGTTCATGCCCCAAAGTGTACAACCGTGGGAAACAGTACATGTGGATTTTGCTTTGGCTTGGAGAGACACACACTTTCCGGTGGTTTTAGACTAATGGATGAGATATTCTGAAGTGGAATTCCTGGAATAAATTGCTTTTGACAATGTGGTGGTGGCATTGGAAAAGGGGTTTGCCACCCACAGACTGCCGCAAGTGGTGTGCTTTGACAATGGGCTGTCATTTCAAGGGGAGAGCTTCGGACAGTTCATGCGAGAACACAGGATTCACCACCGAAAGATATCCTCAGTGTGGCCCAGGGGAAACGTGATGCGGAGCGCTTCATGAGGACCCTTAACAAGGTATTCTGCATCAACCACGCCAAGTACAGTGTCTCAAGAGAGCACTCTCTCAATTCTTGAGGGAGTATCGTGCGACTCCCCACTGCTCAACTGTAGTTGCACCTGCGGAAGCACTATTTAAAAGATGCCCCAGAGGGCTATTGCCAGGCACCGGTGACAGAGAACCCATGAGATCGACGATGACAGGGTGGCTGAGGAGGGGAGAACCAGAAATTAAATGAGAACATTCAAGGAGTACTCTGACCGCATCAACCAGTGCCTGAAGATGCAGTACTAGTGAGAACCAGACACCCACAAGGGAAAATGTCACTCCCATATGAACGCAACCCCATGAACGTAGTGAAAGTCAAGGGCTCTATGGTGACAGTGTCCGATGGAAACGCCACAGTCATGTGGAACACCAGTTTCTTCAGCAAGATAGGAGAGAACAGTCAGCCAAGTGTCTCACCAGGAAGGGGGTGCGTGGAAGAGCCTGACGAAGGTGAAGGGAGCCACCGCTCACCACATGCTTCTTCGACAGAGGAGATGCAGGTGAGGAGAGGCCAAGCTGGGGAGTGGACCTGCAGTACCCACAACGTGCTGTTCACGGAAACCCTGTTCTCCTGAATGACTATGCGCTGGACGCATGAAGAAAAGGGACAGGGCAGTGTTCAGCATTAAGGCTTACACTTTTAGAACTGTTAGACATGATATTATGTTTTACAATATTGTCATTGCTGTTGTCATGAAAAAAGAGGAGTGTGGTGCTTTGAGAAAGCACGCAACAGAGTTACATCACACTGCTGCGTAAAAAAACAGGATGTGCCAACTATGTGTTGAGCAGTGGACAAGTGAGCCCGGACAGATATCAATGTCTCTCAAGTCTTCTGTGTGGTCTTGGGCCAAAGTAGTGCTTGGCCCACCCAAGGGGGTGGTCATCCAACAGACACCACTCAGAGGGGGGAGTGTTTGTTGCAAAAAGAATGCCTGTTAAACAGTGATAAAGATGATGGGTCAAATAAAGCTTTTAATTGTATATTATTCTTGTGAGATTCTTCTGTTAAATTCTATTTATGTGGAGTATGGTTATTAATTCTTATACTCTTTCATTGTTTGGTGTCAAAATACATAGTGGTCATTGTACAATAACCTATTTTAAACCTACAATGAATAAGTAAAGTGACAGCATCTAAGAGCCTCATTTTAATCCTGATGGTGAATCCATCAGAAAGACCCTGACTGCATCTGCTTCTGTGGCTGGTGCCCATTCTGCCTAATTATAAATAATAATATTATCCACTTGAAGCTAGGTATGTAAGGGAACCAGTGCAGACCTGAGGTTCTGGTGCTTATGTTGGCTTCATAAAGATGATATGACTGGATCACTGTTGTGCACTCAAACATGCACAGTGGTTATCAGTAATGACAGCCCCATAAAAAAAACATGGCAGCCGCCATTACAGAGGATCTATTAGGACTCTCTCTGTTCTTTTCAAATGCAAAAGAGCTAGTGGAATCTGCAGGGATCCATGCCTCTCTGATTGCATCAAACCTGTGGTACGGGCAGAGATGCGGCTGGTCTCCTTGTACGGAACGGGAAAACTCACAGGAAGAATTTCCCACACTAACACACCAGGTGGGGCATTCATTCCAAAAAGACATGGATGCAGGAAAGCAAGACGAAGGGTACCAGTTACGATTGAAAACTGGACGTCGCCATTTGTAATATATGCTATCGTTTATCGTGAAAAATTCCCTGAGAGGTGTGTGGCCTTGCTAAAATATATGGATGTAATTAGAAAAGCCTTTACGAGTTTTGGCGGGTTTGCATGGGTGAGATATGATGAGGAATTGAGGGCAAGGATGGGTTAGGACAAGCAAGTGGTATTGGGATAGATCAATATGGACCTATGGTTACAGTGGATGGCACCCACGCGTCCAGCTCCTACGTTGCATACAGCAAGCGGTTTATCTGTGCCTTACCGGCCCTTTCCTGGTTGCCGTGCCTTCAATGGGGCAGGGGGAGGTGGCAGGGGTCAGCCATCAGCAGCATACTGAGCATTTAATTAGGAGGGCTGCACTAGACCAGTGTGCAAATTTAGGCACAAGTGTAGCAGATGCGCGGGACAGCTTTCTGTTACACAATATTTTGCAACAGGTGACAGAGGAAGGGGGCATGGGGTGGGGCGAGGAGTTGTGTGGAAAGGCCTATACTCCAGTTACGTTAGAGGTGTTGGAGGTATGGCTCAGTTTTTAATGAGATAGGGAAGGGGCCAGGTTCTTGGGGGAAGGATTTTGTGAATGTTTTAAGTTGGGATATCAGGGTCCGAGGATGCAGCGGTGGGCGGTAAACTTGAAGTCTGCTCAGGAAAATTTGGAAGTGGTAAGGTTGAAGTTGCAAAAGGAGGTGGCGGCGGGGAGAGTGTGCAGCATACAAGTTGGTCAGTAGAGGAGGGCAAGAGAGAAAGCAGAACAGAAGAGGAAGGTATTGAACTGCTTCCAGAGCTTCAGGTGGTCTGGCTCAAGTTTGAGAAGGGCAGGGATGCCATTCCAGAGGGAGGAACCTGTAGAGGAGGGAGATCTACCACCCACTCTCTACCGGGCATAGAGTATGACCCTCAGATATTTGGAGGTGGCTGAGCGGAGGGATCGAGAAGGAAGGGTCGAGGGAATGAAGTTGAAGTTAGTTATGGGTTCTATTTTAAAGTGAAGACAGGGATTTGGTGGTAAGGTAAGGGGTGATTGGTTAAGTGAGAGAAGAGTTCAGTAGTTAGGGTGAAATAGGGGGTGGCCTACTCTACTGTTAGGAGGCATGAGGTATTGGGCCTAGGCCCAGCATAGAGTATTGGGCAGGGTGTTGTGGTTGTATGGTCCCTGTGGGCCTCGTGGTTTAGGAGCTTGTCGATACAGCAGGACCGGCCCATGCCTTTTGCGGCCCGGCTATCAGTTGCCCCTCCAGGGAAAGGGTTGGAGGTGAGGGCTGGAGGAAGAAGGGAGTCAGCAATCTTCAGAGGGGTGTTGCAGCAGACGGGGTAGCGGTGACCAGGTGAAGGGTTCCTTACAAGGAGAATTAGTGGGGACATGAGCACATTGGGTCAATAAGTTGTAGGGTTTGGGTGTACGGCATCAAAGTAATGATTTTGCTGTACCCTGTTAGTTCTGTTTGCTTACATGGAAGTTGGGTTTGAGTGACAGTTGAGTTGAGTGACAGTTAAGATGGGTGAATACAGGTGAACAAAGAAGTTCAGGCTAAAGGGAAACATGGATGCAATGATGGGGTTGGAGACAATGCATTTTACCTGGAGAAGTTTGGGTAGGGAGAATGACAATTGAGCGGGAGGGAATGAACATGATTGCAGTGTGCAGTTATACGTTTCTGGCACAGGGATGGAGAGGATGGCATATAAACAAATTGTTTTAAAAAAAGAGAGAAACAGTAATATGAAAGAAAGGGAAAGGTTTCAAGGATTTATAAGAAGAAATAAATAAAAATGATGGGGTTCAAAATGGGGCTATATCAGAGAATGTGCGCTCTGGGGTGAAAGGCCGCAAGAAGTGCCGCACACTGGTGGATGAAGTGGGCAGTGACGCTACGTGAAGTAGCAGGGTTTGTGGATTGAACTGCAATGACGGGGGTGCACGGATGTCTCCTGGTGCAGCGGGAGGAACAGTGATGACATGGAACATTTCTGGGGGAGCTAGCATTTGCAAGGCTGAACACGGGGTAAATTCACAAATGGGGGAGGGTGGTGGAGCTACTGCATAGTGTGGAGAGGGAATTAAACTGCATGGACGGAGGGTGCAGGTACGGCCCCCGGTGCAGTGGGAGAGCAATAATGAGGGGTGCTAGGTAAGGAGTGGGGAGCAATTGTTATGGTTGGGGTGAGTACCGGGCAGTACCCCTGCAGGAGTACATTGGTCAGTTGGTGACCATGAGATGCCGTTCAATGTGCTGGCCCCTAAGCAAATGAGGTTGGGATTGATCTAATGGTACAAGATGTTACAGGGATTGGCAACGGAGAGGAGGGGAGACAGTTTGTGGTTGGAGTGATGAATATGGGAAAGGAAAGGGGTTAGTTGTAGCAACAGTTGGGGGGTCTGTGAAGGGAGAGCATACAGTTGATAGAGGAGACCGGGGCTATGTCCTCAATAATGCTTATGTCATTGACATCACATGCCAGGGCTCTTAGTTGGCAAATAAATAAAATAATACTAATAAGAGGAGCATCAGTGGGAGCTTGGGTTTTCGGAACAAATTTAGTGGTGGCAGCAGAGAGATGGTGGGCAGATGGTATCGGGGAGAAGGGAGTAAATGAGCAAGTGGAATAAGGGCAAAATGATGCCTCTTAAAAAAAAAGTTTATAAAAAATCAAAAAAAACAAAAACAGCATCTCAAGTTTTGGGTGCGATGAGGAGAACCCTGTTGACTTTGGTTGAGAAAGCTGAGGATGTTGGGACTTATTCTTTTAGGATGAGGGCGGCATCTGAAGGTAGTAGGATAGGTCTGTCTGAAGAAAATGTTAAGAGTTTTGACCACTGGAAATAGGCTAAGTACAAGGGATACATTAGAGAGCTGGGAAATGAGGGCTGTTAGTTAATAAAAGGAATTTGGGTGGGGGGGGCGATAGGGTTGTTGGAGAGAAGGCTCACAAAATCTTTTCTTTTTCAGATGTGGCACGGAGGAATGGTGAGTCGCCTCAGATCTGGATATGTGGAAACTCCATAGTGAAGTGGCCGGGAAAAGATGCAGTGAAAGGGGTTTTCAGGACCCATTTTGGTGTAGTTATAACGTTGCGTTGTTGCGATGGCCCGGTGGTGTGGGGGGACTCATGATGGTTCATAGGAATTGAAGGGGATGGAGGGAGCAAGGGTTACATTGTTTATTTATTTATTTGTTTGGCGATTGTTAATTGGTCTGTTAGTCTGTAAGGCCAGTGAGCCAGGTTAGCATGTTTTTTGTAAGCTGTGGCCTGTCACATTAAAGGAACCTTTTCCATGTTAAGGGAGTCTGGGATTTTTGTGCAGTAAGGCCAGAAGTTATATTACAAGAAAGGAATTTGAAACGCTTTGTTTTAGTTAAGTGCTGCTGGTATTCTGTGTTGTATTGGCTCAAGCTGCAGGCATTGTGATGTCACCAATGATGCACAATAACTGATTACAGAGCAATAGTGATGTCATGTTCTTCTTACCGGTCAGTAGTGATTGTTATGTACGCCTTACGTCCAGCGAGCGTGGTGACGTAAGGACGCCGAATAATAAAGGGCCCGCCCCGCCACGAGAGAGGCAGTTCTGGGCACAACCTTAGCTACGCATGTACGTGTGCTTGATTGCTTTCCTTCAGCCGGGCCTTCGACGCGGGACCTCATGTGTTCTCTCTTCCGCAGGCGCACCGGCAAGAGAGAACATAACACTGGCGCCGAGGGACGACCTGAATAAACATCACGGATGCAAGCTATAACTCAGCATACAAGCCCTCGACACAGGCAAATCTTTGGAAACACAGTGGGGGGCGCATTCCCCACCTGAAAAAAAAGTGTTTTTTCTCCTGCCATCCTTCACCTCGCCTACTCATACAACGCCCCAAAGTTCAAAGACTGATACATTTGCACGGTCTGAAAAGATGAGAATCTGGGGCCTAACCACGACCATATCAACGCTGAAAGCGACACTGCACCACGTACAACAACAAAGGAGGGCCACTGGGCACCACAACGCCCCATTGATGGAAAAACCACAAAGGTGAGGAGTGTTACTGTTGCACGCACGCACACACTAACTGTTGCAACCCCAACATCAAAACAACATGGCGACTGGCCTGTCCACACACAGACCTGGCATGCTGTCGAGAATCGCAGTGTCACTATCAACCGCAACACCATCCCCTAGACCACAGGGTGGGATGACAATGTCGTTGGCACCATTTGACCCTCACACCGACCGATCATTAGTGAGCCCCCGCTGGCTATTGTGGATCCAGAAATTCTAAATGGCGTTGGACTGTAAAGACATTACAAAGCCCAGGAAGATAAGGTCACACCTTATACTCAACGTGGGTGATGACAACCTGCGCATGTTCAACTCACTGGTAATCGGAGATGGGTCAGACATCTACCAACTAGCCAAAGACGCTCTCGCAGCCCATTTTATGCCACAACAGAACCCGGACTACGATACTTTCATATTCTGCACCACCATTCAGATAGAGGAAGAAACACTCAATGCTTATCACACGAGACTCAGAAAACTCACACTCTCGTGTGAATTCGACAACGTCGAGAAGGAGATAAGACGCCAAATCATCAACAGCATGCACTCTGAGAAACTGCGCAGAATGGTGTGGAGCGAAAAATGCATCTCCGTAGCCAGGATCCTTGAATATGGGCGTCACTGAGAAGTGTTGCACGCAAGGGCGGCACACATGAGCACCATGCTGCAGAAACTCCAACTGATGCTGATGACGGCGACGATAGCCCAAATCGCCAACCACCAACAGCCGAGAGAAGACCTCAATGACACAAACAGTTCACCTCAATCGCAGTCAAGAATTCCAGGGCCTACAGAATGTGGATGGTGCGGAGGCGTGCATCATGGTAGAAGAAATTGCCCAGCACAAGGAATCACGTGCACAGCATGTGTTCGGAAGGACCACTACGCGAGAGTCTGTAGATCGTCAGGGCTACCACAATGACCTAAACCACCACAAGAAAAAGGAACCCCAAAGAAATATAAGCAAGCCAATGCCCTCGCGTCGGGACATCCACCTCATCAACCGACGAAGCAGGGGCTGATGATGGTGACATAACGAAAGACACAGAAAGCGGCCAAAAGAGAAGGGGGAGAAAAGTCTACCTAGTCTCGGCCCTCGAACACACAGGCATAGAGTCGGCGAAGAGGCAAAGAAGACGAAAATGCTTGGTGGCCATACAAGGCCAAGAGACGCAAATGACAATTGAAACTGGGGCGTCAGTAAAAGTCATGCAAGCAACCATGTTCCAAAAACTATGCCCCCGTCCTAACCTAAAGCCTACAGGCACATTGTTATTTGCATACAGATGCAAGACCCCACTATGGGTAGAGGGACGCTTCAGAACAGTGGGGATGCAGCGGAAGAATTGGGACTAATCTGTTTCATCTGTGACATAACAGACCCAACAGACATCACCGGCCTCCTTGAAAAGTACCCAAGCCTCCTCAAAGGCATCGGATGCCTAAAAGGAAAACTTATAAAGCTCCACATTGACGCATCTGTACATCCCTGTGCAGTGCGTCACAGGAGAATCCCATTCCACATGAGGGACCAAGTCGAAAAAGAGCTGCGAGAATTTGAAAAGGCAGGAATTATAGATGAGGTAACTGGGCCGACACTGTGGGTATCACCCATGGTGGTGACAAAGACGCCGAAGCAACCGGGTAAGGTGAGGATCTGCATCGACATGCACCTTCCCAATGCAGCAATCAAGCGGGAACAACACATCACCCCCACACACGACAAAATTATCACAGACCTCACAGGGTCGAAGGTATTCTTAAGGATTGATCGCAACACTGGATACCATCAGTTAAAATTGCATCGTGACTTCAGATATATCACTACCTTCTCCACGCACCTGGGCCTACGCTGATACAAGAGGTTACGTTTTGGCATCTCCTTAGCAGCAGAGGTGTTCCAGCAAGCCATCCAAGAGGTGATACAGGGCATCCCCGGAGTGCTAAATGTCAGCGATGATATCCTCATCCATGCCAGCAACAGACACAAACACATACGTCGCCTCGAGATGGTGCTCAGCAGGCTGGAGGCAGCAGGTGTAACCATACACAGGGAAAAATGCAAGTTCATGAAGGGAGAGATCACCTTTTTCGGATACGTGTTCAATAGCGCAGGAGTGTCAGCCGACCCACAAAAGGTGGCAGATATCAAGGAAGTCTCCCCCCCAACTACACCCACAGAGGTACGTAGTTTCTTGGGGATGGCAACATACTGCAGGAGGTTCATCCCCAACCTGGCAACAATGTCTGAGCCAATCAGAGAAGTCACCAAATCCAACACAAAATGGGCCTGGAACCCCGAATGCCAGGAGGCATTCGAGTGGATCAAAACATCCCTCTCTGCCGAGACAACGATGGCCTACTATGACCCCACACTGTCGACAGAACTATATGTCGACGCCAGCCATGTCGGCCTCGTGGCCATCCTTGTTCAGGTTGCTCGGACAGGAGAGACAGAGGCAATTGCCTACGTGTCCCGCGCTCTGACCCCAACTGAACAACGATACTCACACATAGAGAAAGAAGCCATTGCAGTACTGTGGGGCTGCCGCCACTTCCACATATACCTATATATACCTATATGAACAGAAGTTCAGAGCATACACAGAATACACAGACCACAAGCCACTTATCCCGATATTCATGGGATCTTCCTCGCACCCCCTGGCCAGGATAGGGAAGTGGCAGTTACACCTGCAATAATATGAGTTTGGAATGACCTACCAACCAGGAACCAGCAACCTGGCGAATTTCCTGTCCAGGCACTCAAGGGCAGTGGTTAACATCGAGGATATCGTAGAAGCAACCCAAGCCGACCCCTGCTGTGACATTATCAAAGATGCTATCATATCAGGCGAGTGGAAATCCTTCCTCCGCAACGTACACAACCACACACCCGAAGCAATAGACTTCCTCACGGGTATGTTCCCAGTAGGACAAGACCTATCAGTCACCAGCAAAGGACCAATCCTGAGAGGGGCAAGAATCGTGAACCCCAACACCTTACAGGACAGAGTCATAGCGCTAGCCCATGAAGGCCACCAAGGCATGGTCAAAACCAAGCCAGAATCTGACACCGATTGTGGTTTCCACACATCAACACCAAGGTGAAACAACTCATAGCAGCCTGCCTCCCTTGCCAAATCACAAGTGTACCACCAAACCCATACAGTCGGCAGAGCGGGGATCAACAAGGTGGGACGCAATCAGCATTGACTTTTGCACGGTCCAGGAAGGAACGTATCTGTTGCTAGCTATCGATGGCTTTTCAAGATACCCAGAGGTAGAGATCGTAACATCCACAGCAGCTGAAATGGCGATACCAGCCCTCGAAAAAATGTTCGACACACCTGGCCTGCCACGACGCATCAAAAGCGATAATGGACCGCCATTCCAGGGTACGGAGATCAAGAATTACCTGGATGATCTGAACATCTAATGTCATCACATCACACCAAGATGGCCACAAGCCAACGGCGACGTAGAAAGGTTCATGTGAACCATCAACAAGGTACTACGCCTATCCAGGGCACACTCCAGCCCCTGGAGAGTGGATCTGTAACGATTCCTACGGAACTGTCGGGTGACGCCCCACCGCACCACAGGGCTGCCACTGGCAGACATCATGTGTCGGACAGTAATGAACTCATCCATCCCACACCAACCAAGCAGGGGAACGGACAAATATGACAAGAATCGCACCCATCTTTGGAGAACAACTGCAAATGAATGCATGAGCATCAGGAGGCATGCACAGAACTCAGAACCCCAAGTCAGTGACCAGGTGTTGGTGGTGCACAACCCCACGAAAACCAAGCTCGAAACACAGTATGACTTGGTCCTCTGGACAGTAACCCGAAGGCAGGGAACAATGGTGACGGCAGCACGAGGGCACCGCCACATCACCAGGAATGCCTCATGGTTCAAGAAGGTGCCACAACGAATGTAGACTGATGGAGACCAGCAGCTCTCGGAGGAAGCAGAGCTGCCGCTAGAGGACGAGAACCACGACCCAAGGGAGAGTCGAACGAGGCAGATGAACCACCGGATGGACCGGGTGAGGCATCCCCAAATTAGGAAGGTGAGCCACAACGGGACACAGGTCCGGGGATGGCCCCTAGACGAGGGCATTATTCCCTAAGGGCAGCACGTAGAGCCCCAGAAAGGTTAAAAGACTACGAGTGGTAAAGTCACATTGGAGGGTGGGCGAAAACTGTGCTGGACTAGAGTGCACAGTAGAGTTAAAGTGTTTCGGTCACACACAGTTACAGAGAGTTTGTGTTATTGAAATTTGTTGGAAAAGGGGAGGAATGTTATGTACGCCTTACGTCCCGCGAGCACGGTGACCTAAGGCGCCGAATAATAAAGGGCCCGCCCAGCCACAAGCGAGGCAGTTCCGGGCACAACCTTAGCTACGCGTGAACGTGTGCTTCATTGCTCTCCTCCAGCCGGGCCTTCCACGCGGGGCCTCATGTGTTCTCTCTTCCGCCGGCGCACTGGCAAGAGAGAACATAACAGTGATGTCACAACTAGCCTGTACAGGCTGCCATGTATCATGAAAAGATATTTCACATAGACATCTGCAGATTTAAGGTCGACTCGATTTGTGGGACTTCAAGTAATGGATTACTGCAGTGTTGTGCTCAATATATGGATAATTATCGGTGCTCTCGCATACTCCCAGTTGGAATGCATTGTTCGGTGTACGTGAAGCTTGATTATCACTGGTAACAGAGGACAAATGTAGAGAATCAGGTTGATGTGGCAGCCATGGATATGAATCTGGTTATAAGGCCACCAGCACTGAAGAATCTTTGGTCCTCCTCTTAATACTCAAAAGCCACACAGGATAAGATGGACCCAGGATAGGCTCAGGAGTTGGGCTTGAGGTCGAAGCCACTCTTGCTTCCTGCTTCCGAACACGCAGAAAACTCCACCACACATGCCAGCACCAGTTGGCCCCGTAAATGAGGGATCCCTTTGTGTATGTGTGAAGCACTTCTATACGGGATATAGCCTCCAACCAAGAGCAATTCCAAAGCAAATCGGCACTGTCCCATTTCTGCAGTGAACGTTGGCAGAATGCCTTTCGTGATATAGGGGATTTTACGCCCAAACTAAAGAAAGGTGGTGTGACTGGGCCTCTTGGTGTGCAATCATTCCCTCCTGAGGTACTGCCACACAGCGATTGCGATCATAATGTGTCCGGGTCTTTTAGCTGTGGCACTTCTGTGCTCTCAGGTAGACCGCTTCCTATTAAGGTGGACTAGTCATAGCTTGTTAAAAACGCGCACTCCTTCCTTCCCCCGTTTACTTTAAACTGTATCGATTAGGTTAAAATCACTTATTTGTGGCTGGGTTCCATAAATTGACACAATATATGCATTGGCAGTGTTTTTGCTTCCAATAGATAGAACAAGGGAAATGTTTTGAGATAAGTGATTCTTCAGCGGCCCTGAAACATTAAGTGATTTTTTTTTTTACATTATGGAAACGTATTATCATAATAAGCTCCCCTCATGTTGGGCATCAATAGCTCGAATGCGGCTTGGTAAATATCATTACAGTGAAAATAAAATGAGGTCATTCCTCTGTAGGATATCCAATGCTGGTGCCCGCTCTTTCTGGGGTCATTACTGTCTGTAGTACTGAGCATTAGTAATCCCGGACTCCTAAACTCGGGGATGCAATGCCCGGGAGGAATGTGTTGAACGTCCCCACAGGAAGCATATGGGGCGCTCGCCGCCGCCCGTCATGGCGGACATGAATAATACGAAGTGAAGGGAAATGTGACTCGGGCTGCGCCACAGAACGATGCTATCTCGCCTTTGTCGGCGCAAGGGGAGATGCACCGAGAAGGAATAAATACCATTTCTTTTCAGAGGAGAATAAAGAAACGATAAATATTGCGGCTTCCGACTGTGAGATGAAGTCTGGAAAATTCCAGTGCGTCAAAGGGCTATCTGGGCTCTGCAGGGCTCGCTGCTCGGCTACGGTACATGACTGACATTTATATGGCCGCCTTGTAAAAAAGCCTCGGGATTTCAGATTCCTTGTAAAGTGGGATGTAATGTGCATGTAAAAGGCAGACGTGGGAAGGTTCATCTGGGTTTGTCTTCGCTCACAGAATGGAAAAGGTGGAACGATCATTTGCGGCCTGCGCGAGGGATGAAACAGGCGCAGGTGGTGGGGTTCAAACTCAGGGCTTGTGTAGGGGGAGTAGGTAATGCATGGTGCTCGCAAAAGCACTCCATGTTTTCATTTGTCGTGGGGGCGGGGGGCTGAGGAAATGTTGTTTCTCAAGGTATAGATGGCACAATAACATTTCAGAGCAGGAATCTAAAGGCGCGTGTTTGTGTCTTTCCATTTCTCGTGCACGCTCATGGAATTCTTTTGGTGACAATGGTAAGTGACAATCTAACTAAGACACCTCCTGAACATCCATTTGCATTTGGGAATACGTTGTTTTTTCACGATTTTAAACTGATAAAAATAAAATGAACTGACTGCATAATTGCAAGGTGTGTTTTGATTATGACAGCAAAGTCCTCGGAGTGGAAGAGGAGGCGATGCTGTGTTTAGGTAAGGTACAGTTTTCTCAAATTTTTAGGATCCTTTTTCCCATTAAGTCTGACAATGTGCTGATTTAGGAAACATTTCTAGTAAGCGTGCATGTGTTTTCCAACTACAAAGAGAATAATAGTGCATTTCACTTACTAGGTAATGCATGCAACAGCACCACTCAGTAAACACTTAGTAACCATCCCTAAAATGTCACCTCCTCTTCAAAGTCACAAAACAATTCACATTGAGCATGAAAATTAGCTGAAAGGGTTGCATGTTTAGCTCCATGAGAAATATGCACCATTATCCTATAGAATAGTGCTAATTGACATACAGCTTACAAGATAAAGACAGCAAAAAACAGATTGAGAACCAGCAGTGCCATGCAACATGACAGCCATGTCATTGGAGCATTTGAGTATGTTTACCTAACACCATCAATGTTATAGTGGGTTTAAACAATGCAAGGAAAACACCTTCTACCTGCAAATTAAGAGTAGAATGGGCCACTTCAGTTAACAAGTTGCATATTTAACAGCACCACCTTGTAGCCATTCATGGATATTCATCTCTAATTCAGAGCCACAAAGAAATGCATTGTGGATATGCAAATTATCTAAAAGAAATGCATTTTTATCTCTTTTAGAGATCCCCATTAGAGATTAGCGATCCAGACCTTCCCTCTCTTCTACCTACCAACAACATGCTGGTTGTCTCACCATGCATAAACGCTCCCTTTTCAAGTTCCTTCTACTAGTCTAATCTATCTATGATCTTGATCCTCAGTACCTAACTATATTTCTGTCTACTCACCATATTGTTCCATCCCCTCCACCTCTGCACTGAACCTCACTGTCTGATGCCCATGTACATCAGCATTATATACGTAATGCAGTAATTCTATTGGTAAAGAAATAACCAACAAATAGAATTTGATCAACTAATACGAATGAATGAGTTAAGAGATTTTTGAAATTGTACATATATGGCAAATAGGAAGATCTCTCAGTTTCTGCTTTGCCTTGCTCGACAACCCCATCTGCTTCTTCTCCACGAGGGCCAACCTCCTCTACTCTAGAAGGAGCTTCCGAGCCAACAGCTCAGCCCCAGAGAGGACACCCCGGCTATGGTTTTTACTTGCGACCTAACCAAATCTCAGCACTTGACTGAGAATCAGGGCCCCTGGGTTACCACACTCCCCTCCATATCAGAACAAATGGTCAGGAACAACTGTCACTATCACTGTCCCCTTAAGCCCCCAGACCACTATTCTAATGGATTGCTGGCCTGGGGGCTTAAGATTGTTAATTGACCCCTGGGTCTCAACCGCCTCCCCTTGCTTTGACAAAAACGTGGAGGCTATTAAGACTGTTAGAGTTGCTTACCTTAATGCCATGGGGGAGTCTCATTTCCTGACATAGCTCTGTGAAGGGCCCTTCACTGAGTCTATGTTTAGTTCCGTTTTTGCAAAAATCAAAAATAACCTGCCAGTGTTTCTACTGCTGAATGTGCACTCTTTTATTTTGGCTGACTAAGCTGTAAGCACAGTCTGTATCAGACCCCGCTGCTGCCCACCATTGTGATGAAAGAACTGCTACTCTGCAGAAGTACAGGGTTGAGTAGATACTAAAGCACCTTCTTAGCCCCACACTACCACCAAACCAACAAAGATCCCATTCCTAAAGGTGACACAAAGTACAACTTAAATGGTGTACCTCCTTCAGCAATTTTGGTAATGTGAGCCAAAGGTAGGCTGTAGCATTCCATAGGGGAGTGAGCTTGTGCAGTACCAAACCAAGCAACATTAGTACAGTCGTACCAAAATAAAGGACATGTCAATCTAGGTTCTATACAAATATAAAACATTTAATTAAAGTAAAACTATACACTACTGAAAACCCTAATAACACACCACTGTAAATGAAAGCACAGAGAATGCAGACTTTGGAATAAAGGGCCACTCTTGGTTGTAAGACAAGGGGTAGGCGGGCAAGTACTTCAGTAGGAAATGTTCAGGTTCAATGAAGATAACTTTGTGGTAGGTTGAGAGTGGGGTCTTACAAGTCATTAGGGCCCTTTAATGTAAGGCAGGACACAGGGACAGGACCACTTCAAAACTGTTAGTCCTTGTTCTGGGGGCCTAACATTATAGATCCAGTATCCTAGGGGCCTGCTGAGGTGGTGATTGGGCATCAGGCCGATGAACTGGTTGTCTGGAACAAAAGAAGAGGTGATGGCTGGAAGGTTTATAATAAATCTTAACCTCTGGCATCGCTCTGAGCAACCCTCCAGACCATCATTCTTTTCCTGCCAAGCCATTAAATAAAGGGGAAAGACCTATGCAAATTATGCTTGGTCCCACCCCAAAAGAAGCAGTCCAGCCCAAGCTGCAAGGTCACATTACTTCTGCACGAGACCACAAGCATCCCCAGACATTTTTTTACCTCTTTGGGCATCATCAGAGAGTAGTAACTTGGATCGCTAAGCCCAGCAGGCTCGAGACTCATGCCTGGGCATATCTGTCCAACTCAGGGGGGGAATTAGACAAAACAAAAGGTGATGGCTGGAAGGTTTAAAAATAATTTTAACCTATGGCGCCGCTCTGGGCAACCCAGTAAACCATTGCTCTTTAGCCTGCCATTACAGAAATGGGAACTACCAAATGCAAAGCAGGCTTGGTCCCACCCAAAGGTGGCAGTCCAGCCCAACCTGCTAGGTCACATCCCTTCTGGTTAAGATTATTTCTAAACCTTCCAGCCAGCACCACCTTTGTGTTGCTGAACTGGTTGACTGGGTCCAATAAGTGATGCGTTGCAAGCAACAACACCAAATGGCATGAATAAGCTTAGGAGAGGTAAGCAATGTCCGGGTCAGTCTAGCTCACGAGCAGATGAAGTTGGTAACCAGGGCTGTTCATTGAACCCTGGGTTGCTGGAAGACCCAGTCCATGCTCTCCCGGGGCAAGGTGAGACATTCTTCTGCCCTCCCAAAATAGGAAGATTGGAGAGGGTACTTGCAGAGGTTCTGTCACCTTCAGCAGTAGGATACTGGATACCAGTGCCTCAATTGCAGTAGGCCTTGTCCACACACAGTTTTACCCCAAATGGGTCCTGAGGATGAGTATTAAGAAGATCTTTCCTCTTCCTTGGGAACTTCTGTCTTCAACTCTATGGCACAGGGTGTTGGACTAGACTGTATCCCCAGCAGAGTTCCAGGTAGAGCCTTCTTGCCTTGAAATGCAAAGATGAATCCCCTAAGGGAAAGGTTGCCTCCCTTATTAAAGCAAAATGCTAACAGTGCATTGTACAAAAGCAAGCCAGTTGTCAGGTGTGCAATCTAGGCTGCCATAACAAGTGTCCTTTGCCTTCTGATGTCATACCTAGAGTGCTTTGTCTGCATGACGAGGAGAGGGTGCAGGAAGTTTAGGGAGCCGTAGCCAAATTAAAATGGTGGGACCTATCTCTAGGTTAAACTTCTTAAAGGCAATTTGCCTAGACTACCCCTCTCCCCTGGACCTCTTGCCAGCATAAACACTAAATCTTTCTTGACACGCCTCACTTCCTATTTGTAGTCACCTCAGCCCACTGACATCTCATATATTGTATAATTGAACTCATTGACATGCACACAGTGACCAGGTGAACCTAGTGAAGAGTATAATTGTCCCTTTTGAACCTCATACATAAGAGGGGACTATTATTGATGCTGTAAAAAGTGTGTGTTTGACCGCATTGACAGTTACACAAGATTTCTGGTGTCTGACCCGATTTATCTTCCCTAAAAGTGTACATCTGGCCACATTGCTTTTTACAAAAACCAACCCCATTGATCTTATGAACCCATTGATTTCTGCTAAAAACCTCTGATTGTCGGAAAAAGTGCATGTCTGGCCCCATTAAGTTGCTCAAAAAAGTGCATTGCTGACACCAGTAGTTATGATAAAAATGCAACCAAGTTGGCCCCACTGATTGCATGTATGGGTGCATAAGGTGCCCAATCTGACTAAAGTGTGAACGCTTTGAGCGGATCCCATTGATTTTATGCAATTACAAGTAGAGAACCCACCTCCTAAAAATGACTCTCCCCAGATCGGACCCCACAACAAAAGAATTATTACTGCAGTGTTGCTCCCAAACCTGTTAGAAGCAACACTCCACCAAGACACAGCAAAGAAGCTTAAACCTCACACTAATGCATATCCTCCTGACCCATTACCATCTTAAAAATATATCCTTCTCCACATGAATCATCAAATAACTTTCACACATCTTCAGAAACTGCTACCAAAGCAGCTCTCCCGCTGACATAAACACAGCAGACAAGGAACATCTTATTGAAGTGCACGATACAAGCACTTTCTGACACTCCAATAACAGACACCATGACAACTCGAATTACAGGGGAACAATTACGGCATCCTCATCTACACACAAAAACAAAAGATGTGCAGAAAGAAGATTATAACTAACGCACCAAGAATGATAGATAACGGAATAAGAACAGTCCTAAAACATGATACGCAACCCAAGGGAAGAATCAACTTCAAACCTACAACAATGGAGGCATTATAATCTAAAGCAACCATGAAAGCCTTGTGGACTTCAACAGCATGATTCCCCCACCTAACACATGCCATCTACCAAGAGAAACACACCAATCCCACAATAGACAAGTCTGACAATGTGACCAAACCTGACCAAAACAATGTCAACATACATAACCCCACTGAAGAATATCACCCCCAACAGCCAGCACACTAAAGGAGGCCAAATAACTTGTACCATCACCAAAAAGACCCCCACTAGTGAAGCCAATGAGACTACTACTTCCTGACGACTACTACTCAACCCTATCATGAGTCCACATCCCAAAAACATCAAACCCAAAATCTTACTAAAGTAAGGACTTAAAATGGCACGGTCAACTATAGAAAATCTCTACTTCCATGCATAATATCATGGAAGAATCCAAAAGTGTTATCCAAGACATAACTGAAACCTGGTTCACTGATGAATACACCACAACTATGGACACTCTGCTGCTTGCAGACTATAAAATAATAGTGAAGAATAGAAATGCAAAACCTGGGAGAAGAGTAGCCCACATCAGCCTTAACTATTGTATAAAAACATTGATCCCTGCCAACCTGAGAGTACATTTTGAACCCCTAGCATGCAAATACATCATCTACTAGCAAACGTCAATCACAACCCTAACAATATACAGGGCCCAGGATGCAATCAAAATTCTTGCAAGAATAGATGCACCTGACAATTAACTTCCAATCATAAAGGAACAATTCTGAGCATAAGCAATATTAACTTATGGCTAGCTTTTTACCACAACAAACTAGACTTCCCTTTTAGGACTAACATGTGAAACCTGTATTTGATACAGTATATTTACAAACCCACATAAAAATATAGTCACTACCTCTATATGTTACTATAGCCCAAAACATTTAACTGAATTCCCTTAATCAGGTCCCAGTACCTTTGTTCAGTTACCAAAAGATCACGACCAAAATGGCGGACATGTGATCAACAACTGATCCCAAACCTCTAATAAAACTGCTATGATCACCAGCAGTACAATGAAACTGGTTGCAATCCACAACTTTGGGAAACTTTCATAGAGCCAATATCACACCCAGAACCCCCAAGTTTAGTTTAGTTTATTATTTGTAGGGCGCGCCAGGCCCTGGAGCATCAGGGCGCACAAGACAAGAATATGCTCAGCTTTGTTACAGGTACAATTACATAAACATAATACATTCTGCCATAAATAAAATATATACAGGTACATGTGCATGGTCATAATGCAGTATACAATAAGCAAGAATGGGCAGGGCTGGAGCAAGGTCGAGACAGGAGGTGATCAAAGTACAGGAATATTTACAATGTGGAGGTGATATACAGTGGAATAGGTACAGTAATATACAATGGAGTAAAATACAGAAAGTGGTATCAGAACTGGGGCATGCAGGTGGAAAGCTAGTAGGGACAGTCAGGTCAAGCAGGTCAGATTAGTTAGATGTCATTAGCTCTCAGCCACTTGGTCAAATTCTGCCTAAATTTCGCAAAGGGCTGGGGTTCTCTTATGTCATGTGGTAGGGAGTTCCAAAGTTGTGCTGCTTTGACTGCGAAGCTATGTCCTCCAATAGTGGCACGTTTAAAGCGAGGGACATAGAGGCAATTTGCATTGACCATTCTTGTTGGTCTAAGTGAAGTTCTTAAGTGTATCCTGTCCATGAGGTAGGGTGGTGCCATGTTATTGAGGCACTTGTGAGTAAGGGAGGCAATTTTAAGTTGGATTTTGTCCTGAGTGGATAGCCATGTATATTCTCTTCTTATAGAGGAGATATGCTCTTTCCTGTTGATCTTAAGCGCGGCTCTCAAGGCATTATTCTGTAGGACCTGGATTTTTTGGATAGTCTGTTTGTTAGCCCCAATGTAAAGACCATTACAGTAGTCCAGTTTGGACAGAATAAGGGCTCTGGCAAGCGTGATGCAGCTGTCTGTAGAGAGGAATTGCTTGCTGGCTCTAATGAGTTTGCAAGTATATGCTGTGGAAGAGGCTAGGGAGTTGACTTGTTTGCCAAAGTTTAAGGTGGCGTCAAGGTAAAAGCCTAGGGTCTTGACTTCCTTTGCTACTTTGATATTGTTCCCATCGATAATGAAGCTGGCATAGTCAGTGTTGAGTTTAGTTATGTATGTCGGGGTGCCTAGGATTATGAGCTCAGTTTTGTCGTCGTTCAGGCATAAGCCGTGTGTGGCCATCCATGCCTGAACGATGCTGTAAATTTTATTCACTAAAGCTAGATCCACGACGTAATCTCCTGAAAGCGGAAGGAGGATCTGGGTATCGTCTGCATAGTTGGTGTAGGCGATACCCAGATGATCCATTTCGTCAAAGAGCGGCTTTGTGAAAATGTTATAGAGGGTAGGTGATACACAAGATCCCTGGGGTACACCGCACGTTGTAGGGATCGGGTCAGCTGAGGCTGATGGAGAGAAGACTCTCATGGTACGGTTATTCAGGAAGGATTTGATCCATAATATGGCCTCTTTAGAGAAGTGAGCAGCAGAGTCTAGGTGGCTGCATAAGACTGTATGGTCGACTAAATCGAACGGTGCTGAGAGGTCTAGCAAGAGGAGTAAGGCTGCTTGGCCATTGTCCCTACATTGATCTATTTGGGCCTTGAGTTCGATAAGGGCGGTCTCTGTACCATGCTGGGGACGGAATCCAGATTGGCGGGTTCCGAGCAGGTGGTTGGATTCAAGGAAATTTTGTATTTGCATGTATGCCACTTTGTCTAAAATTTTTAGAAGAAAGGGCACAGTCGTGATAGGCCCAAAATTGGTAGGAATGGCAGGGTCGAGGGTTTGCTTCTTTAGGAGTGGCAAGACCCACGACTCTTTAAGATTTTTCGGTACAATGCCGGTAGTGAAGGATGAGTTGATGAGTTTAGCTATGAATGGCGATAGTTCTCTTGCAGCATCCTTAATTAATTGGGCAGGGCATTGGTCACCTTTACAGTAGGACGGTTTAAGTCCCAGGATCACTTCTTCGACTTCAATGGTAGAAACCTTGGAGAAGCAGAAACGTGTTATTTGTTTAGCTTTAAGTAGGGGTGCTGGGGTTAGGGCGTCCTGAGGTGTGAGAGATGCTTTTTTTAGGGCGATTTTGGTTTGTAAGTTGACTACTTTGTTGATAAGGGCAGATTGAATGTCTGAGCACCATTTTTTGTTCTTGGTGCAGTTTTCTTGGGGAATGATGGGTGTTTCCAGCTCTTTCAAGATACTGAACAGTTCTCTGACACTTGATTTAGATTGGGATATTCTGGTATTGTATGTTACCTGTTTGGCTAGTAGGATATCTTTTTTGTATTGGGATGATATCTTTGCAAGGTTTAGTTTGTTTTCAACTGTAGGAGTAAGTCTCCATTTGGATTCTAGTTTTCTTTTGGTTAACCTGAGATTTTTTAGGTGGGGGGTGAACCATGAGTTGAGATGTTTTTTCGGTTTACTAGTCCGTAATTTGAGCGGTGCTATGTGATCAAGGGCTGAGTTCATAGTTTCATTGAATTTATCAACTAGCATATCAGGCTCCGTGTTAGCTGGGAGCGAGTTTAGTTGGGGTAGTATGATTGGCAACAATTTTTCCGTGGTTATTAGCTTTTTGTTCCTCGTGGGTATAGGAGGGGCAGGTATGGGCTTGGCTGTGGCTAAGTTAGTATCTACTGTAAATAGAAGAAGAAAGTGGTCCGTCCAGATCTGGGGAACAGTGTCTGTAATGGTTACTCCACAGTTGTGATCAGCTATCCAGTCAAGGATGCAACCTTTGTTATGAGTGGGACAGGTGACTCTTTGGGCAAAGCCCAGCTCTTTTAGGATCAGAGCAGTGGCTGTGGACTGGGTGTCTTTAATATCATTGTAGCCTAGGTTGAGGTCTCCTAGCACTATGGTTTGGGAGGTGTTTTTCAAATTGTTGGACAAGGTGGTGGAGAGGTCCTCAACAAAGGTTCCAATAGGACCAGGAGGTCTGTAGAGCAGGACAATGTTTAGTGTTTGGGAGCTGGCGGTGGCCATTTTGACCGAGAGGCATTCACAAGATTTTGTGATGGGGGATGTGGAGACTCTTATGTCGAGACTGATCTTGGCAATAATGGCTAGACCCCCGCCTCGGGAGGTGTGTCTGTCAGCTCGTATGATGGTATAATTGTCGGGAACTGCTAAGGAGAGGGCGGGACCTGCTGCATCATGAAGCCATGATTCTGATATGGCTAGGAAGTCTAGGTGGTGTCCGAGAATAATATCTGAGATTTCTGTAACATGAGCGACTAGGGACCTAGCATTTATGAGTGCACCGTTGAGGTGATGTTTAGTGAGCATGGTGCTTGCTATAATGGTAGGTTTGGAGCATTTTTGTGTGGGTCTTTTAGGGATATGAGCTTTCCTAGTGTGTTCTGCAGTGGTTTTCGGCAGTATGTTCATTTTTAGGAAGTTGATTTGTTCAATTTGCTTTGCTGGAAGTTCATACAATTTTGGTAAGCGAGCACGAAGTTTGAGGTTTCTGTCTATGGTACTACAGGCCCTGTATGTGGTAGTGTCATCTTGATATTGGTTTACTATAGGTCCAATGGTTTGTTGAGGAATAGGCATGGTCAGGGAGGAGAGTGATAATACCACTAATATGATGAGGGAGGCAGCGTAGAGAGGTAACTTAGCTGTCCTATCTAGTGCAGTGATACTTAGTATGTTTGGTTTTGGAGAGTACATGCTAGCTGACTAAGTCATGTGCGCAGATAGCAGCACAGTTAGATATAGCTTTCGCTATTAACCTGAAGATAGGGAGTTGCGGCATGCAAATCGAGGCACAGCTAGATTCAGCTTTACACTAAAGGTATGCAGTTATAGAATGCAACTAAAAACATAGCAAGGTTCTAAGTTCCATTTTAGCGACTAAAAACATATCCCTAAATGCAATTTTAACCTGCAATTGAATGGTCTGTAGGCGACCTTAAGGCACAACACAATTGAAATGGTCTGTAAGCAACCTTAATGCACAACACAATTGAAATGGTCTGTAAGCAACCTTAATGCACAACACAATTGAAATGGTCTGTAAGCAACCTTAATGCACAACAAAATTAGGTTGCTGCGGCAGGGTCAAATTAAAGAAATAACCCCAGAGAGGGGTGACCTAGTGCGGCTTGGAGAGTATGCATAGCAGGCCAGTAGCATCGTAGCAGGATCCTATAAGTGGCTGCAGAGGTTCAGGTCTATAGACTATAATCTCGGGCAGCACACAAGACATTGATCATGGGGGATCATAGCAAGGTGAGGTAACAATAGGTACAGCCACCTAGGTTCAAGAGTTAGCGAGTGTCATAGTGTAAGGCTAGTGGTAAAGGCAATACAGAAGTTCAATTGAGAGCATGTAGAACAGGTTGGTGCAGCCAAGCATGCAGAGCATAAAAATTATGGTAAAGTGGTGTTTAGAGTAGAGAGTGATGCACCGTTGCAAATCTAAACCTACGGGCGGCGTTGTCGACAGAATGGCTGCGAAGGAGGGGAGGACAGAGGTATGTGTGGAGTTGCACTTGATGCTGTGCATGGATTAGGAGCAAGGGGAGCAATATATGCAGTGCGAAGTATCTTTGGGCACAGATACATCATACAATCAGGCATGAGTGCACGAAAATGGCATTATGAAAGTTTGTGGTAACAAAGCCTTGTCAAGAATCAAAGCAGTTCAATTTATCCACGGGCTGCGTAAGGGAAGTGGCGTTTACCGTTGTGGTTGGTCTGGAATCCAGCAGGGGGTGAGGACAGGTGAAGACAGGTATTGGCCTTGTTATCCTGGGCCTTGCTGGGAGTGGGCCGGCTTCGCCTACCGGCTAGTGATAGGCTGCTTAACGTGGCTCAATGGCCAATCGGATGCGAGGACAGTCGGCTGTGCTCTGTTAGGCACTGGGGTTCCTTGAGACATGGCGGGCGGCCATCTTGGAAGTGTAAAAACCTTGTTGTGGCTGATGGTGGCAGGGGCAAACACAGCAGCTGTTGGCATCAATTTTAAAACATGCAGGCTGTATAAATATTCTTGCAGGTCGGCGGATCAGTGGTGCAATTCGCAGCGAGAAAAAACGAATCTCGCACGGAATAATGATGCTTACCCGAATTCGAGGGCAATTCAGGATGGATCCAGGAAAGGGAGACCACTGCTCCTGCAGGGTCCGGGGGAGCTCCTGCTCCTCTGGTGAAGGAGGGGGTCTGCTCCACGGCTGGAGATGAGCTCCTCAATATGTTCCTGTTTATTCTACACAGAACAATTGATGCATTCAAACCTCTCATATAAAAGAAACCCACATCTAAAAAGAAACACAGCAACAAATGGTTTAACACATATCTAGCCATCCGATTAAAAATAAAAATCATTATTCCTAGAATAACACTTGTGAAAAACTGGAATGGTTTTACCACCTGCAAAATTCATGACAGGTGTTACTAATCCACCATTGACATGAAGAAAAAAGCTTTCAACAATAACCGAATAACATGTTCCGAAAAAAACTGCTGAGGTATCTGGATTTTACAAGGACCTACACAGCTACAGCACATACTGCAATAACCCCATGCTATGCAAGACATCCCTGAAAACATTGCAAGCTTCTTCCCTGATAGAAATGCCCAAATCCCTCCTTCCCCCAAAAAAGGTCTATCATTGCCATACCGCCAGATCCTGAAACCCAGAACAAATTCTGTAACAGCAATCCGATAGATAGCAAGAACATAACAAAAATCATCCATTCTCTTTAGGCATCACTTTGTCAGAACAATGCTGCCCCAACCCAGCCAACACTAACAAAGAGAACATCACAACTCAAGCCCTTAGTCTCACAGACCTTTACAAATGATATTTTGATTCAGGCAGCATCATCAACACCCTGAACAGCCTGAAAAGATGTATTGCTAACCCTATCCAAAAGAATATCAATGCTGACCTCTCCATCTTGCCACACACCCCCCCAGCTCCATATACCTTTCATTAAGAAAATACTAGAAAAAAACAGTACTTACCAAACTCTAGATCGACATCGAAACAAGGAAAACCAGATTTAACTCCATGACAAGAAATATCGACTCAGATCAACCGGAAGCATGGAATCTGCCTTAATTTTCATTCAAGTAGAACTCCTTCAACAATAACTCAGAAGTTATCTTCCTAGTGGTAGACCTTTAAGAAGCCTGTACTACAAATAACCTTAAAAAACCTCGTCCTGATGAAAATTCTTCAAGGCAATCAAAGCCCAAGCTTTAACATGGTTCACCTCCTTTACATCCGATCGATCACCCAAATGAGAGCAGGACCATTGTTATCCACAGCATTCCTAATGCTGTGGGGTTTCACAAGCTTCAGCCCTTTCACCTTGGCTAATAAGCACCTACCTCAAACCACTAACAGATAGCATAACATATTTAAAATCATCATTCCAATGGAACGCATATCTTATCTAAATGATATTCATAATGTGGCAATAAGACCTGAGGCGGTGGGCCAATACCGCACCAGGTAATGCCCCCGGGGCCGTATTGGGGGGCATTACCGTGGGCCGTATTGGCCCGCCGCCGAGGGTCTTATTGCCATTAGCACCGCGGCCCGTTAGACCGGGGTGCTAATGTCATTTATTTTTCTGTTTCGCTTGTTTCAAAACAAAAAACAAAAAAGAAAATGAACAAAAATGGCCACCGGGAAAGGGAAAACATCTGTTTTCCCTTTCCATGGCGGCCATCGGGAGTCGACGCGCTGGGAACACAAGTGAGTCCCAGGCGGGGGACGAATGAAGCCTCCAGCCATGGGGAGGCTCGGAGCGGGGATTGCCCCGTGTCGAGCCTCCTCATTGGCTGAGCGGCTGCCACGCCCATCGCCGGGAACAGAGTAGCTGGCACGCACGCCGTAAAAGGGAATACCGTGTGGAATGGCTCGCAAATGAGCCAATCACCACGCAGTATTCCCGTTGTGCCGCGCGTGCCGGGTGCTAATGGAACATAATTCTACAAACAACCTAACTTAAAAAAATTACCTATTTAAAATACAAGACAGGATGATCAACAATGATCGATGCCTAATCTCTGAAAACAGAAATGTCATCTATAGGATCACCAGCACCCAGCTACCTTTCAAATGACCTGCCACCATAGAAATGCCATTGACATTGGCCAAAGGAGGCAGCAACCTAGGCATCGTCTTTGACTCACCTCCCAGGTCACTTAAATGGCAAGGAAATCTCATAACCAGCTTTTTATCTTCCCCTTCGTGGGTATAACCCACAATGTAGGGATCACAAGAGCCCTGGCTATCTCCTACATTGACTACTACAACAGCATATACATGGTTATGGCAAGAAAGCTCCCACCATCTGCAACTCATCATAAACAATGTAGCAATTGTGGCGTTCATTTACCAGCCCAACAGAAATCCCCTGCATCACAAAACTGCACTTTAGCAGTTACAAAAATAATGGCTGCACTGGGTCTGCTGAGCACATATGGGGCGAGATGTTACATAGACATCCAGAGAATGGCTGCATTTTGGTTTTCTTCATGTGAATCCAAAGAGAAGAATGCAAAGGCACAATGGCTCAGCGCTGCTGTGCTGTCATCTCAAAAGCTTAAAACTGCACAAGAAAATGTCCTGTATTTAAAACAACCTTGCACTGGTGCTACTTTCATCTTTAAACATCGCACGGTTTTGTTCTAGTAAAGCATTGCCATGTCCATCTATTTCAGGTTGAACACCATCAGATGAAGGCGATGCCTCCCTGAATGGCATTGTTTTGTTAAATATAGTCTGTGAAAAGCAGGGAATTTCATTTCAGTCGGCATGGCTAGCATTCGCTTTGGAAACAAATTAACACACGCAAAGCACTTCAAAAGAAGCCCTCTATCTCCTTTGCTTGGTGTCAGTTTCAAAGAACCCATTTCCCAAGCATATCCCTGTGTATAGAAATTGACCAGAGCTATGAAAGCCTTCCGAAAGTAAATGCAAGGAAGACCGCATTTTGTAAAATGAACATGAAAGAAAAATGAACTCTTGTTAACCTGTTGTGCAAAGCAGTGAAATGACATTTTGAAAGCTAAATGGGAAATAAGACTGTAAAACGCACTGAGGCACAACTGTGCATTTGGGAAGAGGGACTGCAAAAATATAGATATATTGTACTCTGTTTATTTTATTTTTCCCCACAAAAAGAACTTCAACAGCTTGGCTGAGGCTCAGGCATTCCTGTTAAACCAGTTTGGGTAAAAGGCCAATGTTGCACCTCCCAGTGAATTGTTACTGCCATGGCAGGGGCCCTGTTCTATGGACCCATGTGTTTGCCTCAGAAGTGTGAGTTCCCCTGCATTCAAACTGGAGGACTGCAAAAGGGGGAGTCATAGCAACCCCTGTGCAAGCTGACCAAGGGAAGACATTTGGCTGGGGTGTTGGAAATACTGCCCACATTTGGGAACAACTCCAGCCCATTTGATTAAAAAGACTGTTTACATTAAGACATTTATTTCAGTAATCTGAATAAGCAGTAATGGGAAATTATGACGGTTTTTAATGTAATTTGTGTATAAGCAAGATGAGACTGTGGGTCTTCCTGGCATGTGGTGGACGTGAATCGCATTAATATGGCATTTCTGGGGAAAGCGTACATGACACAGTTGTAAAATTTGAAGAGAATATGCCGGACATTATTAGGCGTATGTGTAGCCATTTGTAGAATTTTAGGTAAAGTGTTTCCGTGAAAAACTGCGAAATGGTGCACGGAGGGCAAAGCATCAGTGCACAGACGTGGCATTTGAAATGGCATATTCCTTGTGAAATATGGTATCTGACTATCTGATTTTCATGATGATAACGATTGTAAATATAAGGGTTTTTCTTAAAAACTTATTTTGGCAAAAGTAACTGTGGTGAAACAAAGCACATCATAAAACACACACACTAAAACTGATGGTACTTCCCTGGAACCTATCCGCCTGCAGGGAGGTGGCGACATCCACAGCCTGACCTACCCCATCCAAGAGGTATGTCTGGGTTACTTCCGCCCACATAGTAAACATTCTCTGATGTCATCCTGCTTATGTAAGAGGGAGGCATAGGGAGATTCAGGATTTCAAAATGCAGACCTTCAGAGGTTCGACATTCAAAAATCCACCCTGCAAGATTCCAAGATCCAGAACCACCTATCCAGAAACTTAGATCCAGGCAGAACCACCTATTCAGAACCTCCTATCCAGGCAGAACCACCTAGCCCGAACTGAACCCGACAAAAATCCCAATAATTCAGGGAAAACAGAGGAAAGGCTGCTGATCCCTTTGGGAGAATCCAGTGACCAGACATGTGTTTGCCCAGCTGATGCATCCTGCTGTCCACAGTGACCAGACCCCTGTTGCCCCACTGTTCCCTTAAAGGAGAGCCCAGCCGCTGCCCAGGTGACCAGATCCTTTTCCCACTGTCCAGAGACCCGGTTAGCTGTCCAAACAACCCAACTCATGGGCATTTTGTAAGTATCTCTCTCCCCAGTACAAAAATGCATATCCTGCTCTGTTACCTTGCATTCTGTCCAATCCTAGAAAAAATCTTATAAGTACCCTAGTAACTTCCTAAATTGTCAGCATCCTCTGTGTATCCTGTCCTAAGAAGAATCTGTGTTAGTCTCTCTCTGTTAGCGTAATTCTTTTCAAATCATTTCAGTCCTTTCAGTGAGCCCTTAGTACTATTTTTGAATAAATCAATTAATTTCCCATAAGGATGAACGCAGTGCAAATTGGTTAACATTGCAAATTAACCTCCTTGCGTGCAGTGTCTTCTTTTAATAATTTAGCCACTAAAATACAGTTGCAGTAGAACAAATCATTTTGCTAACAAAACCGAGTTTGCCCGTGAAATTGTTTCCATTCTAAAATCCAATTCTCCTTTCCTTTAAAGAATCCCATACTGTCACCCATAAAAAGTCATCCTTTCACTTCAGTCTCATACGTGTTATGTGCCTTTGTACCTCGTCAGAATAACTGATTTCCGATTTTGACTGTTTAGCTCATTTCCTAAACTGTTGCTTGTTTTAAACCCATGAAAAATAAGAAATTGTAATTCAGCCATTTGTGATTTTTGCTGCACTACTTTCCTTCCCAAAGTTGATTGTCTCACCTGTAATCATGTTGTTTAATACCTTGCCTTGTAGCTTGTAAGCTTTCTTGCCTCTTTAGCACAGCCACACAAATTCCTGTCTTATCCATTCTACCGCACATGTAAACTCACCTCTATCCAATGAATTCTGAGTGCCATTTTGCTCACTATTCAAGGGTTTTAATTTCGTTTTGGCCCTCCATTCTGGGGTGTTGATCGAATTTAAAATCCAATGCCTTCCTATTATACCTGACTCCTTGCTACTCCTTTCCACCCACACAAAACCTGGTTAAAAGGGTTTTGGGAAGTGTTGCAGGGGGAATGCATAACAGTTGTGCCATCTAAAAGTATGACCAAAAAGTGATCCTGCTTCCATTCATATTTGCATTGATGTATCTGATGTCAGAAAGTTAAATTAAGTGTATCATATAATTTTGCAGTGTAATTATCACCACACTGGTGATTGCTGCCCTACATTGAATCTGCTTGATTTTCTTTTGAATTTAAAAATAAATAAAATATTTCATTATTACACACTGGCCTGGTTCATGGTCCATTGTGACATGGGGTGTTTGTCAAGGGGGGTGTAAGACGGGTTGGCTGCCTTCTCAAAACAGAATCCAAAATGAATACATTTAAAAGCATTTTTATTGTGCGCCACATCCCTTACCAGTGGAAAGAGTCCTGGTCTGGAGTGTTCTGTGTCTTTAAATCCGTTACACAATACTGATACTTGGACTAAAAATGTGAGACGACGTAACTTCTGGCACAAAAAACTGAATCTGCTACTGATTAAACAAATACTTTTCTCCAAAACACTTTGGGCCTCATCGCGAGTTGGGCAGTAACGCCGGTGGTATTGCCGCCGGCGGTATTAGCCCTACCACCAAACCCCCAGCGCTATTAGCGCCGGATCACGGGTTTGGCGATAATGGAATTCCCCATTCCCCACTGAGCCCATTCGGGAATGCACCATTCCCCATTGGGCTCAATGGGGAATTTTCGTGCTCTTAACGCCGGCAGATTTTCCGCCGGCGGTAATAACACAAATTTTCGGCGGATTTCCCCCCAGCTCAGAGCTGCGGAGAAATCCGCCGAAACCCTGATTTGGCGGACCCTTAAATCCGGTAGTAATAGCGCGAGCGCCAGATTTAAGGGTTACTGCCAAACTCGTGATGAGGCCCTTTGTATGGTCCACCAAGCCTTCTGGGAATAAGAACCAACATACATACGTACAAAATGTAACCCTTCGAGAAATCTCCGATTCATGAATCGCAGCATGGGAAAATTCAAGGGCATACAACATGGGGGAATATCCATAACAAATATTGAACCCAGCCTGTGGAACAAGTGCTACCCCTTTGGACGGAGGAGAATAACAGAACATTCCAGAAATTGATACTACTAGCAGAACCTTTCCAGTCAGCATGTTTGATTCCCAAAATGCCCTCCAAGTCCACCGGGACCTCTATCCAGCTGAACCCCAACCTAGATTATGGATGATAAATTCCTCTAAGCATAGACACCTCTAAAGACCTAAGCTCCTAACAACCCCCTCCCGCCCCCCATTTCTGTTAATGCCTTTTTTTCTGGAATGCAATGTATCCAAATGAATACGCCTGGAAAGAAAAATGAAAGAAACCTATGTAATGCTAACTGCACTTAGTCACTTGGAAGGCAAAATGTTACTGTGAATAGCCGTCCAATCACCCCCACACTTCTCCCTCATGGCATTACCCTTCTTTGACTCCTTTTCCATCTGAAGCCTCCCTATCCCCATCCCCTTCAAACAAAGCACCCCGAACAACCTTCTACGATGGGCACCATATAAATGTCCAATTAATGCATAAATTAATTAATCTTGCAAGCAACTGGCTAAGCGTGTAATATTCAGGCTTACATTCACCCAGCAAATGACTGCTGCAAGATCGAGTACAGCAGCAAACCAAATACTTGCATCCCGCGTGCCTAGCCCCAGGGCAACATTTCAGAATTCATTTACTGCAAACAAGCTCCCCTTTCATAGAGTGAGGCGATAGTCGTGCATTTCTTTTCCTGCAGGCAAAACGCCTTTTGGGATTTGCTCATACAAGCTTTCTACACAAAGTAGTTTGTTGAGGAAGTTCCTCAGCCCACTCTGAATTTTTGTTAGCAATTCCGATTCTACCTTGACGGTGGACGGCAAGTGACGGCAATGTTGGGTAAACCAATGAGCAGTGTTAACTGTGTTAGCTGTTCTGCTCACCAGTGGAGTAACTTTGATGAACATGTTGGGGGGAGCATGACATCTGAAGAAAAGGTGCCCCAAACCAAATGAATGGGGACAAAATGGTGTGCCATGAAAGTTGGGGGGGGGGCAAACAGCCCTGCTCCCCTAAAATTAATGCCATGCTGCTCACGTGCACATCTGCAAGGGGCCCTAGGCAACGCGACATTCGGTCATCTCCACATTCACGTAATTTGCCAACCTCGCTCAAAGGGACCCTGCTCTCAGCACGCTGTTATGTGAGCAAAAATGAATGTGAATTAGTAAAAATAAAACAAGGTTCCTGCTAGGACAGTTCAAAATATTCTGCTAGCCTAATGCATTTCTACTGATCGCACACCATGGATTAGCATCTTGGGAGCAGAGCCAAAAAAACATTTGAGACTCAGATTTATAAACAGTGGTGGTTAGCGCATTTTTCTTATTGGAGGGATCGTAAATATTTCCTAAGAATGTGTGGCAGCAGCCAGCGAAATAGGGGAGCCCCCAACCAATCAAGCAAGAGTCGGGGGTGGGCGGGGGGGATTTAAGGAGAGTGCAGGATTTGTAGATGAGAAGTTTAAAAATAAAAACCAGTTACAATTGTGCTTTTACAGTACTCCTTTTGTGAAAAACTGGGTAAAAAGACATATTTTACAATTGATTTTGTAAAGTAAAACCAGAAAAAATGGAATAGGTGTCTGGACAACTACAGGATACAATTCCAGCGTGTTTTAGTGATGCCTTTGTGCACAATATATGCCATTATTCTGTCAGTGTAATAAGAGGTTTTCATTGTGGCTGTGCACAATAATGACAGTATTGCCACTGTAGGAAGACACACTCTTGCTGTCTGTGCCAATATGTCCTAGTATTGCCTTTTAATAACACACTGGTGTTGGCTTTTCCCATAATACCAGTCTATACTGGCAATGCCAATATATGCCAGTATCCCTACGTAAGAATAACATTCACATGGTGGGTTTGCCCATAATGCAACTGCAAGAAAACCTGCCACTTACGGCTTTATCCATATGTGCCATTGTCCCAAAGCAAGAACATGAGAACATGAACATTGGCTTTTCCCATAACACCAGTGATAATGCCATAAGAAAACATGTCCATGTTGGCTCAGCCAAATTATATGCCAATGTGCTCACATTAGAAGATACAGATGTTGGCTTTGGCCGTAATGCCAATCGCAATGTCATGTCACTGCAAGAAAACATGTCCATGTTGACTGTGCTCATGTAGGCCAGTCAGGGAAGGTGGTCATGCCACTAACGTTATTAAAGACAGCATTACCACAATTGCACTATCCAACACATAAAGGGAAGGAGGTCATTGCTACACGCATTGGAAAAACATAGTTCTACCCCAATTTAAATGAACATGTGTCTGAGTTTGTGAGTAACTGCTTGACTTGTCAACAGTTCACAGCAGGGCATACTTTCAGAGTTGTGAGAGGAGCAATACCAAAACCAGTAGGTCCATATCTGCATCAACATGTGGATATGACCCAAGTCTGCCAAGGATACTGCTACATGATAGTGGTTGTCTGCCCATTCTCCAGGTTGATTGAGGTAGGTCCCTAAAGTGGGCAAGTTCTTGGTTAGGGCGGTCTTCCCGAAATGGGGTGTGTGTGAGGTGCTGCGGACTGACAACAGCCCTCACTTCGCCAATGAAATGTTTCAGCACATCACAACCCTGCTAGGCATTCAGCATAAGTTTGCCTGTGCATGCCACCCACAAGCAAATGGGGTGTGTGAATGCCTGAATGAACTCCTAAAGGAGTGCTTAACCAAGACACAGCAAAGCACCAAGAACAATTGGTTGCACTGTTTGCCCCTTGAACTGTTTGCATTGCGCAATAAGCCAGGGTCCGACCACCATTTATCACGCCATGAGGTGGTGATAGGACGGCGCATGCATCTTCCGCTGGCTCCTCCCACAAGAGCACTGAAGGACTGTGAGAGTAGTGCAGATGTGTTAGGACAGGAAATGTATCAATACATCCCTTCTCTGGTGGCTAGCGCTTCTTTTATCTCTCGCCAGATACAGCAAATCCAGGGGGGCCCGGAAGACAGTGAAGAGAGCGACTGCCACAACACACCACAAGACTGTGGTTTGAAAAACTCTGTGAAAGTGGGTGACATCGTCCTCTTGCATAACTTCATCCAGTACTGGAATGCGTCCCAGTTCACCGGCCCTCACCTGATCGAGCAGGTGTCTGACCATGCTGTCAAGTTAGTCGGTAAGGTGGCCTGGAACCACCTGCAAGACAGCAAGCCCTACAAAGCAGTGGCCTCACCTGGAAACAAAGTCTCCATGACCGATGGGGCCAACGTTCAGGAACTAGGAGAGCTACAAGTGCGTTCTGGACTTACACAACTAGGGAGACCCAGACATCCCATGGTCACACAATCCCAAGCAGCAGAAGCAGCAACTGGAACACTTGTAGACATCAATTAAGAGTACACTATCTGTTTGTTATTTCCTTTTCTGCACATGCAGAGCCTACATGAACGCTGCAGAGATTGTACTGGTTGTTTTCACCCATGTTACCTTCCACCTGTCACCCAGACACTTTCTCTAACCAGTTTGTCCATGCTGTAAGGAGACCCAACCGATTCAGAGCACGATCCGCTGGATTATATTATCTTGTCTTTGTAGAGTACTTGGCCCAAACATACCCGCAACGTGAGTGCGGTGAACCCCCAGAACTGGCCACGTTAAGAGACCCATCAGTAAGAAAGGTGTAGGAGGAGGTGTTTGCCTTTGCAATTAGTGATTATTTGGTCCGCAGGGATTAAGAGCATTGACAGTACTAACACAGTAATGCACTGCTTTGTGCATTTCAGGCGGGCAACTGTATCTTCAAGCTGGAAGGATCAAACAGTGTAAATAGAAATAAGGGAAACAATAAAGAACGTTAGCATTATGTTGTGTCTATTACTTCCCAGTGGGTTTATGGGATTCAGATGTTGGCAATGATATGTTGCTGTCAGCACTACTGCTGTACCTTCTACTAACATTCCTGCAGCCCAAGTAGGTGGAACGACCATGTCAGGTGGACGAGAGAACACTGCTGATAAGGTAAGCAGAGGTAAGCACAGTGTTGACACAGATATGAAGGAAGTAGACATGTATCTCACTGACACTGCTTGAGTGTCTAACGACATGTGGAACAAACACATGACAAAAGTAGTTAGGGAAACCACCAGGGAGAGCTGTTATGTCTGCTCTTTAATACTCTACGCAATGAGTGCCTCTAGAAAGTTCATGACAAGTGAAATACCAGCAGCAAGAGCACAATACCTGATGTATCTCGCGATGGTGCAAACACAAGGAAGATTTCAGGGGAAGCCAGCAACATTGGGATGGATGTCCAAAGGAACATTCCCGTACGAAGATAATTACATAAAGACATTAGGCATGATGAACAATTATTGGCAGCTAGATGAAGCTCTACGGTATTACCCAAATTGTTCGAACACAATTGTTCGAATGACCTAATTATATATATAATGGGGGCTGCAGGGGGTTTCCCCTGCATATATGTAACAATTGACCTTCGCAATTCGGTCAATTGTGTAAAGGACAATTGCAATTCGAACAATAGTAGTTTGAACAATTCGTATACAACCAAGCTCTACAGTACATAACTGACGGACCTGATAAGGGAGAAAAAAAGTCCATCACACTTAAGGAACTGCCATGTTCCTGGACAAGAGTGAGGAAGATACGAGGAGAGCCTGACTGCTGAGAAAGACCACAGATACTAGTGTATGGACGAGTGTACACAAATGGTGGATGGCAGGATGGAGTGGTGAGAATCAAAGCACTGACACTAGCCCAGTAAACAAGGGGCAGGAAGAAAATGACAATTGCCTGAGGGAATGGGAATCAAGCGCAAAATTCCTGACATAGGTGGAAAATGAAGCTGGACCGATGCCGATAATCCCCCTGAAGACGCCAGCACTGTGCTATCAGAATAATGGTGAAGTTGAAGTTGGCGAGAACATCGGATGCAAGAACATTGAACAACTTCCAGCTATGAATGCGGGAACAGCAGTACTGATCGATAACTACTTGTCTTGCAGATCGAAAGCATATGAGAAGTTGCCACCTGAGTGGGGAGGAGTTTGCTCATTGGTACACAACAACATGCCCTCATTGGTCATACCAAGAAAGGATGTAAAGCTCGACGAGTTCCCAAAAATGAACAACAAGAGGAAGAAGAAATTGGTTGAGGTGGTAACAACAGCCAAAACAGAGAAGGCAAGTGAACAGGAAGGGTTGAGCAGGGTGAATATAGGAGGGAACTACTTCTCAGAAGCATCAGAAATGGCACTAGATGAGATCCCAGTGGAACACAGGCTGTTCAGCAGGATACAAATGTTCTTCGCATCAATAATATCCTCAGTACAGACATACACAAACGCCAAGTGGTTACAATTCACTTGCTGGGAGCTGATGGTAACGATTAACTCTTCTGTGAATGGGTTCAACGACATAAAAGAAGAGCTCAGAGTGATAAGGTTGCTGACGCCCCAGAATAGGTATGTTCTGGGTCTCCTCACAGCTATGGAAGGGGGCGTTTTCACAAAGTTAGGGAGTTCATGTTGCACATTCTTACCTACCAATTATAAAGATAACGTAACTCTATCAGATACAGTGGCACAACAGGCACAGATGCATGTCAAGATGGAAGATGCAGCAAGAGGGAAAGGAAAGGACCAAAGCTGGAGAGCTTAGATATGGTCCTGGATGCCATTATGGCTATCGAATGGACTAAAGGTGACAATGGGAGTACTAGTACTGGCAGCCACATCAAAGTGTGGGATCAAAATATCTATGGCAAGGTGCAAGAAGACAGCAGAGGAAGCTATCGGAATGCAGATCCTGATGGACGTGAACATATGGGGGGCAAAGGACGAGATTGTCGCTTAGAGAGACAAGATAAGAGAGAGAATTGCACAATGCGATCTGTTCCCAACTAGCTCAATGAAGCTGGACAACCCATTTGATGCAAAATACTATGAAGGGAAGTGGGTTTGTTGCAACACCAAATGAGTGTGCAGTTACATGAACTGGTCCTTCGCTGACCACACCAACCATTATGGACACCTTGAGGACTAATGATGATATGGCAGCTAAGAGCAAAAGGGCTGTCATAGAAGGATGTGGTCGACAGGTTGACCAGAGGGGGGACTGAAGAGGGATGGGGAATGCGACCACTCCCTGCCCCTCCCATAAAATGTATGACACGGAAGAAGGCCAGGAAACACCACAATCACCCATTCTATTTTGGACCGATTCCCAGTGGTCCAATGATTGACAGATATGTTGAGAGATACCCCCTCAGCCAGCCATATGCCTTCAACAAGCCCTACAGGCCAGGTGCGGGATGAATTTACCCCAGCGTGGATGAGGAGCCCCAGGTTATAACCAAAGACACCTCCATTGACAGTCTCAATTAAAGCACCAAGAAACCAAGTTGATGACGTTGTTAGAGACACCACAACAGCGTTACACATGAAGCACACATGCCATCCACACTTCGGGACACAAAAACGCACTTATTTTTGCCACTAGCCAAATGCAGCAACACAGAAACCGTAAGAAACAAGAGATCCTGCGTACAGCTTGCAGATGCTTACATGTGAATAACTCTATGGAACTGCAGGAGCACCTATGGGACCAAGTGTGACTAATCTATGGAGAATGTAGTATAGCACAAACACTGTAGAAACCGCACTATAATGATTTTGGAAAATTACAGCAGGCCTCAGGCTGAACAAAAGCAAGGCGTGTGAGACAGGACTCACAGCCAAGGCCGCAAGATACAGATGACATTTTATTCCCTGGATGACAAAGGCACCAGCTGCAGTAAATATGAATAATTCCTCATAATTCAGAGCTGCACAGCTCAAATTCGTGGTCTCTGCACACGTGACTCGGCCGAAACAGACAATGGACAGCGACCAGCGCTGGCAAAGAGAGCCGATCTCAGGCTACCAGACAGAAGAAGGCAACAAATATGCTACAATAGGAGACAAGTGTTGAACCGAGCAGAAGAACACTCTCATAGACTAAGGTGGTACACACAAGTTACAATGACACATAGTCATTCTTATTACCTTGAGGAGGTACACCGAGAGCTAAGAATCTTTGCAGATCACAGGCCTGGGGACATCGGCCAGCACTAGCCAACAACAGTTTAGTATCCTACGGGTGGGTAGCAATGGGTCAGAGCCAATGGTAAGTCCTCCACACTGCAACATTGTTATAGATTGTGGGCCTCATTATAACCCTGCCGGTCACGGTAACAACGGTGCTGGTCAGCTACCGGCACCTTTGTTAACGGACCAACAGAGTACAAGTTTGAGGACGGGAAGCCCTCCCCGGGAAGCCCTCCCAGCTGCCGAGTCTGACCTGGCGAGCGGACCGGTACCCGTCCGCAGACTCTGACGGATGCACCGGCACTGTTTCATACAGTGCCGGTAGATCCGTCCTCCCCATTCCCATTGAGTCCAATGGGACTCGAATGGGAATGGGGAATTTCTTTTTCTGGCGCCTGGCCGTAAGGACAGCCGGGGCTGTAATGCCCCGGTGATTCCCCATTGCCAGGCACCGGAAAAAAACATGACTCTGGCGGCAGCCTGCTGTTTTTACCAGCATGGCTACCGCCAGAGTCATAATGAGGCCCAGTGACTTGGGGATGGGCCAGGCCAGTCACCTCACATGCGAGGGCCAGTAGAATAACATATATAGTGTCCACTATAGGTGGTATCCAATGGTGGGGCCCAATAGGTTTCCTGGAGAAGGGCCATGGCTGTGACATCTCTCGGATGCAATTGTAGTGTAAAACTGGCCTGCGAGCTGAGGACGAACGAGACGTACATGGATTTCTCCTGTCCCTGTTGGTTTTGTCTGTAATAAACCGCAATTTGAACTTGCTGTTGACTGAGTCCCCTGTTTGTCCTGGGGAAGGTGTTGGGCCTTTCAAGAGACTGCGATCTCCCAGTGGCTCTCTGGCATACCTGGGAGTTCTTCCCAACAAAGGTCATTGCACTCTTTGGTTCCCCATACGGGCCGGGTTCAGAGAAGGGTGTGTGTTAGCACCGCTGCTGCTTTCTTTGTACATTAACATGATTTATAAGGTTCTAGTAGACTGTATTGTTGATGTAGCCAAGATAGGGATATGCTAATTCCAGTCTTGTTGTATGCAGATGATTTGTGCTCACTGCCCAGACCACTACAGCGCTACAATCGCTAATCAATAAATACACATCACTTATGGTAGACCTAGGTCTACAAGTTGATTCTAAAAAGTCAGCAGTTATGACTTGCCGCCCGATAAGGAGAAAGGAGAAAGGTGGATTTTGCAAAAATGTGGAGTAATGCCAGTCCCATTCCATCAGTTAATTCATTTGATTATATGGGAATCTGTTTCTCTGAAACATTTACATCAGAAGCCCACTTTGAAAAATAACTGCTATTAATGAGGCACTCTATAGGGGGCATTTTTCATTTCACGAGGAAACACAAGCAGCAACCACTGAATATGATCAAAGATAGTTTATCTTGCAAGAACTAGAGGAGCAGTTACATATGGAGCAGCTGTGTGGGGTTTTATACACCAAATGGCCATGCAAAGAGAAGAGAATGCTTTGTGTTGGCTTAACCGAGTTCTGCCCTGGACTTTGCCACTCATAGTGAAGAAGGCCTAAGCTTTATCCAGGATGAGATTGCATTGGAACCTCTCCTTTTGTGGATTAGGGTATGGGCTAACCCGAATGCCACATTGACTCACCATATCCTGGAAACTTTTTTAATGAAAAAAGGTGCTGAGAACATCAAATGGCTTTCATACATAAAACACATGTTACTGAATATTAATGCTTGGATGCATTTTGAAAACCCAAGTCTATTAAATAGGTTGATGATTCGGGACCTGAAAGAAAGAGCTAAAGTTTGGTTATATGAGAGAAGGGAGATGTTGGAAATCACAAAACCCGCAAATTGATTTTTTTTGATCTTAGCATCAAATAAAACAAAGGATTATTTAGTCAGGCCTAATAGCACTTTTCAGAGATGTCCGATTGCAAGAGCCCGCTTTGACTGCTTGCCACTGGGCAATGTACTGTCAAGAAGGTCAGGACTCTTTTTTCAAGCGCGGTGCCCAGTGTGTGGAGCAGTTGTGGAGGATGTTGCACATTTCTTCTTCTTTTACCCGCGTACAAAGAATTGAGAAAGAAGCTTTTGGTGGCAGTTTTCAAAGAGAATAGTTTTATGCAACATCACCAGGCTTTATATTTTTTATTGAATGTGAATTTGCTTTTTACAGCTTGGACTGTATCACTTTTTGTATGCAGAGCCTTGCAGGTGCGACAGAGGATATGGAAAGAATAGGGTGACATTCAAAATCAGGTTGTCCTTTTTACTAACTTTTCTAATCTTTAATTTGGGTAATAAGGATTGTAAACCCAAGTTAGCATATGTTTTGGTGATAGGGTGATCTTCAAAGTGCATTCGCAGGAAGGATGGTGAAGAGTGGTGATTACATTTCTGTTTTTGCGCTTGCACTTTGACGTTTACATATTTTACTTAATGCCTCCCAGGTAGAGGGTTTTAGTTGTTCTGAAGAGTTTATCTCAATTAACGTATGATTTGGAATAGCTATACCTGAATCAGCACGTCTACATTCCGGCACTCAGCGGCAACTTGGAAGGGCGAAGACCTTTGTATTTTTGCACTTTTGCACCCTTGTATTAATGTGAGGATGATTTAAAAGACTTATAATTTTGTTCTGATCTTAGGAGGGGACACACATACATATTTATATATTCGTGTATGTTTTGAATTTGGGATTGTTGTAGCTTTTATGTATATGCATATCCGAATAAAGTTGTATTGATTGATTGATAACAACAATTCCCTTCTCAATCTTTGCTATTGGCTTCAGTGAAGCTCTGTTGGTGCTCAGCATGCCCCTCTGTGTACTGCTGTGCAGTTTAGCAAAATTATTGGTTTTAATCTGCTCAAGTCTCTGGGCCTTGCCAAAATTGCAGAAAGTGCATATGGCGCTGCTCAAGAGGATGACTCTTCTTTTAGCTCCACGTCCTCCTGCTCTGAGATAGCAGAGCGAGTTACATCCGTTAAGGCACTGTTTATGTTATGTTCCAGTATGGGACAGGAACAAAATGACCAAGTACTGGCAGTAAGCAGAATTGTTGATGTTATCTTGGAAAACAGTTGCCCTGACAGGATAACAAACGGAAGTGTTGTCCTGGCTGAAGAGGAGGATTTGGATAATAGGCGGGAAAAGGCGGTACAAGGCGGGACAAGGCTCGATTAAAGAGAAATGGTGCAGGTGCCTCCGATATGGTCATTTCTGGCACTAATCCTGTGAAGTCCTCAGAGGAAGTTACTGAGTGGCCTGTAGAATCTAATGTTAAACAGCACAGCAAGAAGGGTAACAGGAGAAGGTGAAAGAAATTGCGTAAACAAGTAAACAAATCCAATGACAGTCTTACAATGGGTAATGTCGGCCAACCTAGGGTAAATGCTGGTGCTTTGGCAGCCGCCTCTCTGTCTAAAGTTGCATGTGTTCAAACTGTAGAGGGCTTTGACCTCGTGCTGGTAGTTAACACCTCCAGGGTCCCTAATGACATGTCTATTTCTGGCCCTTTTGACAAGTGGATCCATAAGCCTAAACGCCACCTAAGTGTAACGGATAAACAGCTGTGTGAGTTTTTAAATTCTACTTTGTCGATGATTATGTACATTGGATCCAGAAGAGGAGATTGATGAAAGTCATTCTCAGGTGGTAAATAAAGCAATCAGATCTGGGGGAGCAACTGCTGGTGTGAAGAAGGTATTTAAGAATGAAACGGACAAATTAAATAGCCATGGTGTTAACAAAGTGCAGATAATTGAACTGTTTACTACTTATAAAAGTCCATACTTAACCAGAGACATGGTATTACATTGATTGCATCATATACACAACTTTCTATCATCACCACCAAGGACCTTGCACTGGTGCAATTGCCTTCAGCGGATAGTACTACCAACAGGTAATTTGATCCACTTTATATCACGTGTGATTGTGGTGCATTTGTTGTCCTTTTCTGCTGATTTTTTTAAAAATGGGTTTTTAGGTTTCTTTGGATGTGGTGTCTGACCTTGAGTTGGAGGCTAATCCTCTGTGAAAATCTAGGGGTTTTTCCAATTTGCAAATTGTTAAAAATGCTGCCAGCAGATCCATTCATCAGTTAACTTTGAATTTAGAACATTTTAAACAGGCTGAAGATCATGCTAACTGAGCCTGGCTTCCTGCTGTGTTGAGCGAGGAAGGCGATTGCATTTTTACAAATGAAGCTGCTCCTATTGGAGATAGCTGGTGCAATGTGGATTTTCTATCTTGGAACATGCCTCGGTATCATTTGTTTCTTGTCAAACAGGAGGGAGTGGACATTATTGCCAATACTGATATCTCTGCTCTACAGGAGACATGGCTAACCCACATTGTATATATGGATGGTTTTAATATGTAGGGATTAATCAAAGCCCCCAAATACACAAAACTGATGGGCCCACTGGGGAAATGACCAGCTAGCATTCAGAAACTGGCACACTCAAAACGGGCCTATTTAGGCAGACTATGTGGGTGTCTTTCTGGCGTTGAAATCAAGAGAAAGCTAAAACGAAAATGTTATCCAAGTGCAGATTGGAAAAGCACATCACATGGCTGCCTAAGACATGAATGCCGTACTTTTCACTGAAACTGTCACCCATCAAAATGGCGTGCACTGTGACAATGTAAACCCACTTTGCAGCATAAAAACAAAAAGCAGATAATTCAAAGTGGATTTTATTAATGACTGGAAGAAACAGCCTTGTACTTTCAGCTGTCCTCTTTAAAAAGAAAAACAATGCTGTGTGAAAAGAAAGAAGAAATCCATCGATACAAAAGCAACGTGAATCCTGATCAGTAAAACACACAGATGTCAAAGAGTAAAGGCTGATGTTAAAAATTGTAATATGTGAGTTGCTCCCAGCCAAGGACAAACGGTGGGTCTCTGGGCAAACTTCAAAAAGGGCTTCCCCCACTGCCAGCCTGGTTTGTGCATCCCAAAAGTTTACAACTGCAATAAAATGCTGCTTGCCTGAAGGGTGTTGAAAACTAATTTCCCCCAGACTTGCTGTCTCTGAAGGATGGGCTCTATGCAGGATAAATGGCCTTAGCTGGTGCAAGACCGGAATGTAGGGGGAGGTGTAAAATCAGGGGCTGTAATCAAGGCAGAACTCTAAAAAACAAATACAGGGAAATAGAAGCTTTTCAGATCAAAAGGTGGTCCCCTTCAGATAAGAGGACAGGATGACAGATGTCGGCAGAGGGGGATCTCTGTGTGGCCAGTGCTTCCAAGGTATTTACGAGCTGCAGAGTACACTTCAAACAGCAAAGAGACTAATAAAACATATTGAAACTTTCGGTCAAAGGCTGGCCCAGAGTGGCAAATGGCCTGGAGCAAGGGAAACTCATATTTGCACATATGAAGATTCCCTTTATTTAAATGGACTGACACAACTGCTGCATTTTCGTAGAAACCAGAAGTTGCACTGATTACATGCATGTTTCAATTTTTAGATAATTTCCAGATGATTTTGTTGATAAAAAATTCCTCCACCTGTGACTTAGGGAATTGGTATGGCCAGCTAAAAGGTGTTCCTGGCTGCTCTGAACATGTTCCGAATTTGAGAGTTGGTGAAATGGTGAAGGGTAAAATGTGTAATATGGAGAATAAATTGCATGTTCCTAATGATTATGTTTTTTGTAAAAATGGCAGAAAACTGCTTAATGGCCATGCAACATCCAACATGGTGCAGAACCAGCTGTTGTTTTATTAAATTCCCCATGATTAGCTAAAGCAGAAAATATATATATTATGGTAGTTACTAGTAAATCACAATGTTTGTGACACATAACTCGATTTTTTGTGAAAATTTGACATGAAATCAAAAGGGGATTTCAAATGGAAGTTGCCATATGTCTGTTCCGGACTCCTAAAGCAATCCATAGAGCTGGACTTGAGGGTAGAGAGAACTGTCCAAACCTGGTTGCGACTATTCTTGCAGGGCATCACCCAGTATTGAAATCTTGTTGGTGTCATCACAGGTATATAAAGTGAATGCACTATGAGGAAGCTGTTGAAACTTACCATCTGACAGCTGCGAGGAAAGACCAAAGGAGATTGCTGAGATTTAATCTAGGTGGAGCTGTCTATTGCCGGAGAGGCCTAGAAAAGCGGACTGGGCCCTGAGGTGAAGAGTGGGGGGCCCTCCTTGACAGTGACCATAGCCCTGCCCTGTGCTCCGAGAGGGTACTGAAATGCAGCTGTCTTTCCTGGACTTTAAACCTTAAACCGAGGCTTTCAATGTGGGTAGAATTGAGCCAATTGAAACCAAAGGTGGGGGACCTGCTTGTCTTATATCATTTCCCTTTATAGTGGATGGGGGCAAAACTGTGCAGATCCATAGCCTATTTAACTAAACATATTAATTTAATTATCGCCCAGGCAGAACACCACAGGGTGAATTTTGTTAAAATTCCAAATTAACTGTAATTTAATTGGGTAATCTTATGGGTCAGCTTCCCCAAAACAGGCCTTTAAGTGGAGGGGGTCTGGAATTTAAAATTCCTAAAATCATCCCAATTTCTTTCTGTCCAGCTTCCCCAACATTGGTCTTTAAGTGGAGAGGGGTCTGAAATCCAAAATTCTCAAATCATCCCAATTTTTATGTCCAACTTCCCCAATACAGACCTTTCAGTGAAGGGATCTGACAATAAACCGCTAAATTACCCTGTGTTTATTTTAAACCAAAAGTGTGTGTGAAATCATAAATGCCATATGCATTTGTACCAATCTCTAAACCCAACTGCTAACCTTTTAAGTGTGCTGGAAAATCGAAATTGCACAGTTCATTGGCGAATTTGATTACTTCCTGAAGTTAAATCTGTATAAAGTATTGTGATTTGTATTTTTCCCAACTAACTTGCTTGATTTATTTGTTTAGAAAGCAGTTTAATTGTGAGCCACAAAGAAGTTGGCGCGTGTCGTTTTAATGTGATCTCTATTACCTATCTTCCAAATAAATACAAATATATTTCCTAAGCCCCATTCTGGTTCTTGGCTCACTATGGGCACAGGGACGAAGATGAGTATTCAGTAAGGCCACTGCTAAAATAACGTAAGCGAGTATTGCAGGGCTCCTTGATTGGGGGGGGGACTCCACAGGTTAAGGGTGGCCTTAATATAACGCGACAACTATTTTACAGATATTTGCCACTCACAAAAAGCTGGGCAGGCCTAAGGGTGGTTTGGCAGCTGGTGTTAGATCTAATATGGTTATTACTGAATATTTACCTCATATTGTTAACACTAATGCAATGTTGACATTTGTTTCTATTCCCCATGCAAAGCCGCAAATGCAATGTTTCGTGATTAATGGTTATATCCCATCAGGAGATAGCTGTTCCCGGTCTATTTTACAGTATATTGATTATATTTGGCCTTTTTGTGGATCCATGACTTCTCTGGAAGTCAATATATGGTTGTATGTGATTTTAACGCTCAGCGCTATGCATGTGGCAATAATTGTGATGAGACTGCTCCTCCTGATCCCAAAGTTGAGGGTTGTTGGTCTACCTTTCTGGACACATTTGGGCTGGGGATACTGGACCCTCTGAAGTTGGCATTGGGTGGTGGACCTGTTTTTACTTGGCATGATGGGCAATTAACTTCCACAATAGATTATATTTTTATCACTGACTATTTAAGGCAGTTTGTCCTTAGTAATACTCCATTAATATTGACCTTTAGTGATCATGTGGTTTTAAAACTCCAGCTAAATATATGCAATATGGTAAATCAACAAAAATTCCTGGGACATGTGAATTGCAACTCCAAAGTAATCAGGATGCGTTGGACTGTGAGAAGTGTTGGGGAGTATAAAAGTAGGTTGCAGGATATCCTTCCAATTGGGTGTCTTGGGAAAATGTTAGCGAAATTGGAGAATGGGGATTAGATGTGATTCTTGTTGTTGCTGATAGTTTGCTTCACTGTATTGTAAATGTTAAGATTAACTCTGTGTTTGGCAATATTAAGTCTAGGATGGTATACGATGCAGCTATTGCTGCAAGGAGGAGGAATTTTAGTGCAAATATTAGGTATTTAAAAAAATGGAAACATGATCCCATCCTGAAACAGCGATTAATTAACCAGGCACAGACTAAGTACACAAATTGGATATGTCTGCACAAAATGTCCATGCGCTATGCACATTGGAGTATTGTTTTTTGTCTGCTCTGAGAGGTAGAGATAGAGATAGCTGCAAGAGATATCACTATGTTAACAAACACACAAAATGAAGTAGTAATCCCGAAATGTACATAGTGCCTGAAAAGGTATGGGTGGAACACATTCAGAAACTTTATTATATAGAGCAGCCTACCGAGTTACAGTATTACCATGCAGACTGTTCTGCTAGATCTCCTTTGAAGGTAAATGGGGACTGATATACCTTTACTGTCAAGGAACTATTAAATATTATCTTAAAGTTGAAATCATCCAGTGCACCTGGCCCTAACGGCATACTCAATGTGTAAAAGCAAAAGGAAATATCGAGGCTGAGTACCCCAAAAGGAAATACACCAAACACGGGCTTATAAAGATTCACAGATCTTTATTCTATCACTGTGCAGTTACAAAGAAACAAAACAGATCTGATACAGATAGCTATTTGGCCCTCAGTACATCACAGCGAATACCAGCCCTTTCGGTGTGAGAAGTGAGAGGTACTGGACGTCTAAACAGTTGTGCATTTTATACATTTTCGATAATAATGTCCAGCCCCTCTGCAAGTTAATAATCCATGGTCTAGAGTTTGTGCCGAGTTCACTTATGGCTTGTGTGACAATATGCACATGGATCATCCTCGGTTTACATGCAAACAGGTTACAATGGCAACAGTGTATTCTTGGATTTAACAGTAAGCCTTAGCACATGTCCTTTACAATGCAGTTCAGCCAGTGTCCACGTTAGATATTTGCTCAACATTGTGGTCAATGTATGTCCGCGGATCAGACTTATTGGTGCAGACAATCCTTAGTCTACAAGTCAGGCATGGGACAAGGTCTCTTTACTGAACCCAAACATTCGGCCAACGGACAGTCTACACATTACTTTAGTACAAGGTTCAGGAAGGCTCGATTACAAGCAAGAACCACTGTCCACCATTTTAGAATACAGAGTTAGATTGGAATAGAAATCAAAATGGCGGCTAGACCTAAAATGGAGGTGAAGTCGATCTAAAATCAGAACTTTGCAACGCGGTTTTCTTCGCAGAGCGACTGGGCCAATATATACAAGAAAGGAGGCACGATATGATTTCCAGTTTAACAAATGGGGTGTTTAAAGAATCTGTCTTGTATTGGGAACATTTGTATTGTCTGCTTTTAAGAAAATAGCTCACAGAGTTATTATTCCTCAGAGTTGGAAGAGAGACAACTTGGTACCTGCGTTTAAGGAGGGCGATAGAGGAAACCCGAGTAACTTCCAGCGGTTGGCCTTAACTGACTCAATATCCAAGATCTTTCCTGCTTGTATCCTCTATAACATGAATTAATGGGTTACTGCAGATGGGATTCGGGAAAGGATACAGAACTTTGCATAACATTTGGAGCTTATTGTATCTCATTAGAACTACTCTTGCTATGAAGGGAGGAAAATCCTACATATGTGTTGTTGATTATACCGCAGCATTTGACTCAGTACCATGAAACCGTTTGTGGAATAAAGCAGAAATGTGGGGCTGTGATCCCTCTGTATCAAACATCATTATGCATTTGTATCAGGAAACAAATGTTTGTATTAGTTTAGATATGGCGGGTCAGTCATCAGTTGATATTAATTCTAACCATTTGTGTTAAGCAGGGCTGCGTGCTGGCACCACTACTTTACAATCTATACATGGATGACATGGGCGATTGCTAAAATGCAGGTAGGAAATGTACCCCACGTATGGGTGCCAGCTTGTTGTCCTGGCTTTCTTATGCTGACAACAGTATCCTTTTGAATAAAATGCCTTTCAGCCTCAAAAGGAGTATGGATTCCCTGGTAGTTTGTTCTAGGAAAAATGCATGATCATCGAATGCATCAAAAACCTAAATTATTGTAATTGGGGACTGCAAAAAGAAACCTATAAAATTTGTATGAAAAATGGAGGGTATTTTAGTGGAAACTGGTGATAATTATACCTATTTGGGTCTACTCTTTAGTTCTCAACTTTCACAGCAGACTTGAATGAGATCTATCGTCCCAAGAAATGTTTTTAAAAGTATGGTTAATGAAGTCCTTCACATCTGCCAGAGGGGGGTATTCGGTTGAAGGACTTAGAACAATTTATGAAGGACTTATAATGATTTATAAAACTACCATTATACCAAGCATTCGTTACGGCCTTGTGGCATTTAGAGAAAATGGGGTTAAATAGCTTCTATTGCTAGAGGGGAAAATTTGGAAGAATAACCTTGGTGTGCCTCAATGTACCCCAATAGAAGAGATACGTTGGGAACTTGGGATTACTTCTTTAATGACCCATTGGAAGATGTTGCGTAGTTCTCTGTATCTAGAATTGATGGAGCAAACTGAATCTGCCCCTTTGTTTAGGCATTTTGCTCATATGTTAAAGGGAGTGGTAAAGCTCACTTGTATAATTACACAATTAAAGGTGGAGGTTCAAAAGTTTCATGACTTGATTGATTTCAAAATGAATTGTCTTTTAATTTGGGTCTTTGTATAAAACAAATGAAACGTAAAGCAATGCTGTGAGAAAGAGGGATGTTGGTAGAGAAATTATCCCCAAAACCTGAATATTGCGTGTACGTGAAACAAGGTTTTCCCTTTCCCTGCTCCTTCTCTTATGTTATGAAAAGACAATGTCGTTACTTATTGAAATTTATAATGCGACTACGGTTCAATCTGCTTCAGACATATGACACTTTGGGAACCTTGTCTAAAATCCTGTAGGCTGATCGGAAGCGTAGGTTGTAAAATAAGGAGGTTGAGACAGTGAGGCACATATTAACTGTTGTTTTATGATAGATATATTAAGCGATACTCGCCTTTTTTTAATGACCTGGTGTCTATTAATGATCAGTTTTAGAGTATTATCTATAGAGTCTTTAGTAGTGACAGGTGTGGCGCACTTTAAATTGAAAGAATTTGAAAGACTTATGATAGACTGATTTTAACTGGTATATGGTGTGACTGTTGTATTCTGTTTTATGAATTACAGGTTTTTTAATGTTATGATTGTTTTAATTTCTGTAATGCATTATGAAATGATTTTGTATGTTTATGTTTAAAAGGTTTGTTGTATAACAAAATGCACAACAACAAACATATGTACCAGTATTCCTAAGAAAGAATATGATTATCTTGTTGGCTTGACCATAATGCCAGTAATGCAACTGCAAGAAAACATGGCCATATGGCTTGGCCCATATGTGCCATTATGCCCACGTAAGAACATTTGATTTTGATTTTGATTCATTTCTTATGCACACCAGGCAGATAACTACATTCGGGCGCAGATGTTAACTAAAGGATTGGGTATATCGCTGTGGCGAGTCTGAAGTAACAGCGACCCTAGAGGAGAGAGGGTCATTTAAACAGGAAGGTTTTCAATTCCTTTCTGAATCTTTCCAGAGTAGTGCATGAGCGTATGCTAAGGGGCAGCTGGTTCCAGAGTTTGGGCCCAAATACAGAGAACCTTCTATCCCCTTTAGAGATACATTTTGTCCTCGGGACGCATACCAGTAGTTTATCTTCTGAGCGGAGAACTCTGGTTGGATAATAGTGTCGAATTCTGGTGTTCAAGTATCGGGGTGCAAGTTTGTAATAGCACTTGTACAGCAGGCATACCACCTTAAATTTAAGGCGGTCTTCCACCACCAGCCAGTGCAACATTTTCCTGGCTGTGGACACATGATCTCTTTTTCCTAGATGAGCTATTAACCTAACGGCCGCATTCTGGGCCCTCTGCAATCTTAGCATTTGTTTCTTTGGGATCCCTGTCAAGAGGCTGTTGCAGTAATCAAGGTGGGAGTTAACCAGAGCTCCCACCACTACTGGGAGATCCTGAGATGTTAAAAAAGGAAATACATTTCTGAGCAGTCGCAGGGAGTAATATACTGATTTTACTATTGCCCCTGTCTGGGCTTCAGGGGCCAAATACAGCCGAGATTTTTCACTTTCCTTGAGAATGGGATGCTCATTCCCAGGATTTGCAGGTTATAATTTCCTCTCTATATTTCTTCTCTGATCTGAACAGCATAATTCCTGTTTTTCCTGCATTAAGTTGTAATTGGTTGCAGGCCATACACTTTCTTACATCTTGCATGCAGCGGTCTATCATCTCAAATGCCTCCGACAGATTGTCTGTCTCCACATAGATCTGTGTATCGTCCGCATATGAGTGAAATCGTAAGCCGTGTCTCCTCAAGATATCAAATAGTGGTCGGATGTATAGATTAAAAATCAGCGGAGAGAGTGCTGACCCCTGGGGGACCCCACACCTCAGTTGTATTAATTCTGAGAGAAATACTCCCAGAGTTACCCGCTGTGTTCTATCCTGTAAAAAGGAGTCGAACCAGTCTACCACCACTTTGTCTGCTCTTCCGATGCTTTTGATCCGTTGAAGAATAGTCTTGTGGTTGATAGTATCAAATGCTTCAGATAGGTCGAGCATCAACAATATTAAATTGCTTCCCCTGTCTGCTGCTTCTAGTAGATCATCCTGGACTGCTAACAAAGCCGACTCCGTCCCATGATTAGGGCGGAATCCTGATTGATGTTCGTCCAATATGTCTTTACTGTCCACAAATTGTTGGAATTGGTTACAGACTATTTTCTCCGGGATTTTACTGGGCCAACATAAGTTGGCTACCGGGTGATAATTTTTAAGTACCTTGGGATCCAAATTTGTTTTTTTCAATAGGGGTTTTACCAATGCACTCTTGAGTGCACAAGGAACATATCCTTCTGTAAGTGATTTATTCACAAAAGTTGTTATGAATGGGGTAAGATTGGAAGCAAGACTGGTAGCAGTAGAGGCTGGCATAGGAAATGCTAGATCTTTCGTTGGTTTTAATCAAAGTATTAAAGCCTGAATGGTTTCCTGTTCAATAAACTGGAAGCTGAAGATCTCCCTGGTCTCCAGTTTAGTTATCTCCGATTTCTCGTCTCCTACATCACCCCATTCTTCTGCCTCCAGTACTTCATTAATGTTCTTCTGAATAACCACAATTTTTTGTTCAAAAAAGTTGTTAAACTCATTGGTCTGTTCCTGTGAATTAGTTGTTGGTATTGATATACATTGAGGATTCCTGAACCTAGATAATACGTCAAATAACGCCTTCGACTGATTGTCTGCTGCCTTAATTTCTTCATGGAGAAAATCTTTTTTTGCCGTAAATATGGCATTTTTATATTGCCTTAGGCGAATCCTCACCATCTCTGCATCAGCCTCTGATTTAGAGGCCCTCCAGATTTGATTAGCCTGGCGTACTTATTTCCACATTAGGCTCAGGGCTGGAATAAACCAGGTTTTGGAGTGTTTGACTGACTGAAGTTTAAGTGGCCCATATTTGTCACAAATGTCCTTCATCAGGACTGTCCCTTTACTGAAAAATTCCTTGCAGGTCAGATTAGTATCAATTCCTGTCAGTCTATTTTCAACTTCCTCCCCGGGCATTTTTTTTTAAATCAGCCGCCTTCCGGCTCTACACAGGTGTACTCTCCCGTCCTTTCCCCCTCTGGTGTCCTGTGTCCCTAAGTGCTACCCGTTGTAGACAGTGGTCTGACCATAACAACGGGACAGCCTCAACAAATTGGACAGTTCCCCCTCTTGCAACTAGGAGGTTTAGACAATGTCCTTTCTCATGGGACGGTTCCCTGGTAATAAGCTCCAGGTCATGGTTGTCCAAACATTCCATCAGCGCCATATAGTAGGGGTGCAAATTATCTCTTTCTAGCCAGATATTCCAGTCTCCCATACATAGTATGTCCTTATGTTTACTCCCCAACAATGTAAACATGCACATTAGCGTTGCCCATAATACCTTTAATATTGCCATGCCACAGGGGTGTTGCTAGGTCTGGAAAAGACCCGGGGTTACGCTAATGTCGGAACTGTCGGGACTGGGGGCTAGCTAGCCTTTTGACTGTAGCTCCTGAGATTCTATCCGGGGCTACAACCAAAAGACCAGGGGCTATAGCCTCCTTAGCCCCCCTCTAGCAACGCCTCTGCCATGCATGTTATTGATCGAAAACATACTGCTACTACGACATCTCTGTTTGCATCAGGGATCAAGTTGAGGGTACACGCGGATGGACGGAGTCCTCCCACTTTTTTCAGAGGGTGGACTTAGTCCCCTCCAGCTAAAATTAAAAACTTTGAATGTCCTTTTTGAGTTTATGAATTAAAGCCGACCTCGGTGATCGAACTGCAGTTGTCAGGTTTGCAGGCAGGACACTTCACCACTCCACTATGTAACTGATGAAAAATTACAAACAACTAAAGGTGAAATGTCCCATTTCCTTACTGCAAGTTTCACGGAAATTCATTTGTATTGGTTCTTGGAGTATAAAACATGCCCACCTTTTATCGTTTTCAAAAACACTATTAGAAGAAAATATCCTCTCTTGGTTTTGTGTGTGTGTTGATTTTATGAAAGGCAAATGCCGTTCGTCCTGTGCAATTTGGGTGATTATGAAAACCCAATTTAATGAAATGTGCATATTTCACCTTGACATGCTAATTTCTGGTGACGTCACATCCCATTGCGTTTGTTGATGAGTCCCCCCACTTTTATTTTTAGGACTTGACCCCTGGTTTGAATAGGTGTATATATGAAAACCTAACTATATTACATTACAGCTCGGGGAAGGGTGGTGGTGTTGGGCGTTAATTACTATTACTGCTGGTGGAAATCTGAGGAATGCCACCTTATATTGCACGTTCCAGGTGGTAACGAATGCAGATTCTCTAAAATGCTGATAGCTTTATTTCAGTAATCCAGGACATCCTGTCCTCTCTCTCCTCTTCCTCTCCCTGTACCTCTCTTGGCCCCTCTCCAGCCGCCTGTCCTTCTCCTCCTCCTTTCTCCTGTTTCCCTGTGTTCAGCCCAGATGATGTTTCTAGACAAGTCCCATCTATGGAAGTGTCATCCAAGCACGTACTCCCCTGCTCCTCCAGAACCATCAATGACCACATCGACTCCCTCGTTCCAGCATTGGCTGATTTCTGCAATCACTCTTTTGCCACTGGAACTTTCCCCTCCCTCCCAAAGCACTCAATTGTGCATGTCCTCCTTAAGAAGCCTTCTGCCGATCCTTCCCCTCCGGCAACTACCACTCGATCTCTATCACTCCTTTTCTGGGCAAACTCCTGGAAAAGCTGCCCATCTCCCAGCTTACTCTTCATACTGAATCTGTTGATTGTCTGCATGACCATCAGTCTGGCTTCAGAGTAGCCAGAATCTGGGAAACTGCTCTCCTGCATGCCTGTGAAGGCTTGCTCTCTAATCACAACTCTAGCCTTCCTTCTGTCCTCATCCTCCTTGATCTTTCCTCTGATTTTGACACGGTCAACCACGCCATCCTGATCAATCATCTCTGTGACAACTTGGGCATCATGGATCAGGCCCTAGCCTGGTTGACCTCCTTCCTCCTGGATCGACCCTCCAAGGTACAACTTGGGTCCTTTCTCACCACCACCTCTCTCTCCACATGTGGTGTTGCCCAGGACTCTAACCTGTCAACCTGGCTTTTCAACGCTTACTTTTCACCTCTGGCCCACCTCATCTCTACCTTCTCTTCTAACTTTCAGTTTTATGCGACACTCAGCTCTCTTTCAGGCTCCCCTCTCGCTCATTCCTGACTGTCTATCTGTGATTCAGGAATGGTGCAACCGCCAACGATCTCTGCCTTGATGCCAATAAAACTGAGATCCTTCTCATTGGAACCCGTGCTCCCGCTTTCCCTCATTCACTCTGGCCACCCTTCTTGGGCCCTCTCCCTACGCATTCCTGAGAGGCAAGAAACCTTGGTGTCATCTTCGACTCCTTCTCTCCTGACATCACAAACCTCTCTAAGAAGTCCCACTACCAGCTGCACCTCCTCAGAGGTATTCTTCATTTTCTCACTTTCCTCCAAAAGCTCACCATCTCCAGAGCCCTGGTTCTCTCTGGGCTGGACAACTGCAAAAGCCTCTTTCTAAATCTACCTGCCTCTGCTCTTCGCCCTTGGCAACTAATCCAGAACAGGACTGCAAGACTTGTCCTTGGCCTCAAGCACAGGGATCGTATATCTCCAGCCCTGAAATCTCTCCACTGGCTCCCGGTGGCTGCAAGGATCAAGTTCAAGGCACTCTACATTGACCACATACATCCAACTCTCCCTTTCTAAGCACTTTCCCTCTCGAGCCCTTCGCTCATCCACCTCCAACTCTCTGAGAGTCAGATGCTTCTCCAGGCACAAAGTGGAGGTAGATCTCTCTCCTCGGCAGTTGCCTCCCTCTGGAACACCCTCCCTGCCTCTCTCAAACCTGAGTGGTTCCGGAAGCAACTTGAAGACATTCCATTTCGCTTCTGCGTTCCCTCTCTCTCTCCCCTGCTGATGACTTGTCTGCTGCGCTAACTGGTTACCTGGCACCCTCTGCACACTTAGGGACTGTATCTGCAACCCTACAGTCCCCTGCCTCCTTGCACTTACTCAGAGCCAGCCACTCCGGTGGAACTTACTTAGGCTTTACCTATGGCACTTCCCCCCTGCCTCCCCATGGCATTTCTCATCACCCTTCCCCCTTGCACTTGCACAATCCGAATGACAATAGGCCTAGTTAGATTGTTTGTTTTGTCCTCCCTTTGTCTCCCTTCCTTGTCTTACCTAGAAAAACGTGTGTATAAGCGGGTTATAAATACCTTATCATATCATATCATGACGTCCATGCCTTTTTCATGCATTGCTATGCTGTTGTATGTGTTTTCAGGTTTGTATGCCTAGCAAGGTCTCAGATTGCTCCCCACACTTACACGCTCACATTCTAGAAACATTCCACAACATACAAACTAAGCCACCCAAACATGGCAATGAAACACTCCTCCCAACAGAAATCCAACATTAGAACACTACACCCCTACAATCATCTTACATACCACACCCTAAGGCAATGCATTTTAGCAACACAGGCATATGAAGCTCCCCTTCTGACACAGATGCATTTATGATCTTGACACAGAACACCTACAAACTAACCTGCACACAGAGGTCAGGGCACTTCCGGTCTGCACCCAATAGCAATGCTAACTTGCCTTTTTCCCACTACCCCCACTAACCTCACCCACCCCCAATGTTTAAGATCCACCAGAATTCCAGGACACAATGCAAATGTAAATGGCAGCAGAGTGCAGTGTAAATTCCAAAAACATAACATACATGGGACTGAGCAGGCTGGAACGTGTTGGGGTTGTGATGTGCAATGCCACAGTGCTGAAAACACTCAAGCAGTGTTTGCTGCAAGTCATTCGTTTTTGCAATCCAGAGTCACACAGAAAATATCTCTGAAGATAGATTGCACTAGCCAATGGGAGCAAAGCGTTCAGCACCCAAAAGTGTCAGGTTTGCATTGCAATACAGGTGGTTTAACTTGGCCAGAACCTGAGCTGTGACAGACCTGGAGGGAAGGAAGGCAATCTGCTCCCTTGTGCCCATCCTCCTTGCTCGGTGCACCCCCATTCCTTTCACTCTGGAGGGGCAAAGGCTGCAAGTTAAATAAATGTAGCTCCCCACCAGGGAAGTGGGAACCCTGCAGACCCCACACTGCCCTCAGCGCCTAGATGTGTGCCTCATACGTTGGGGCATTATCTATTGAAATGTATCTGGTGTGTGTGTGTGAGTGTGTATGTGCGCATGCATGTATCTGCAAGAGTTTGAATGCTTTTGTGTATGTAAGGGTGTGTGCGGGTGTATTAGTGTGACACCCGCACCTACACAGCTTAGGGTAGTAAGTTTCATTTGTAATAAGAAAAGGGTGTCCATGTGGGTGGATGTTGGTTTGAAAAATGGGGATCCCGCCAATGTAGTTGGTCCCCACCTATCTGTGCTAATCACCCATCTTCCGTTATTCATTCTTTTGGTTAGGAGCATTGTTTCAATGCTGGCAAAACACAAAGACCCTTATTTACTTTTCTTTTTTCTCTGAGGAATTTAAGTCTTCTATTTCTGGATGATGACTGGGTATTAAGTCTTGGATGCTATCATAGTCCCTTCATCTAAACTTGTCCAATACATCTTTTTCCCTTGCGCCTAACTACAATGGCTGTCTTCTATCAATGTCCTTGCAGCCTCTCTCTCTCTCTCTCTCTCTCTCTCTCTCAAGCCCTGCATTTATTTTTTGTGTTATTTTTTATTCTCCTCTCGCTTTCTCGTTACATCTCTTCTGTTCCAAATGTGTGTCTCTATAACCTTTTCCATGATTTTCAATCTTTTCTTACTTTTTCAGCCACTAAGATTCTTATTCTTGATCTTGCTTTCTCCTGACTCGACTAATGCTCCTCTCTTCTTCTGAATTGCCCAGCTTATGCCCTGGCTCCTTTGAACTTTATGTTGAACTCTGCTATTTGTTTGCTAATCATACTTCTGATTTGTTCTTTCCTTTCTTTTTCTCTAGCCTCTCTGGATAGCTCTCTTTTCCCACTCATCTTCAGTTTTTTTTTTTCTTTGCATTGTTTTTAAGTCTTTACATGCTCTTGCTCCGTAGAAGACCAAATTCCATCACCAAATGTTTCAATAAGCAACCTCAACCATCAAAGGCAGAGTCATGATTTATTTCCATACGGTTGTGCAGAAATGGACTGGTAAACTGGTGTGGTATTGTTGGATATTTTATCTCCTGGCCTCCACAATCTCATGCACAGTCATATGTGTTTCTCTGATTCCTAACATGGAGATCAGCTCACAGCGAAATGTATCCTTTTTTATTCAGGGCACTGACTATGGACAGTACTGGGCCTAGTATTATGTAGGTGCATATTATTTTTACTGCATGCAGTATTAAATGCTCCCCACCTTTGTATCTGTCTATGCATCACCACAAATAAACAGAGCACACACGAAACAGACCTGAAGAACTGAGCTAAATTCTTTCATGTAGTTTATATGCAGTTGAGACTCTCAGCTCAGCACACATTGTTTGTGATGAAAATAACAAACGCAGTGTAACAAACTGAGCATGACATTTTCAATGATATGTAGCAGTCCATATCTTGCGATACATATGTTGAAACCAATGTCTGTGTTGAAAAATGACACACCCTTAAATAAATGTTCATCCTACAGTCGCTCATGAGGCAAGGATCCAACGTGAAGCTAGCCCTGGTAGTTTTGCAAACTGTGTCTGTTCACCAGAAGGCCTGTGTCCATGCCACAGTTTTCTTTGATGTGAAAGCAAGTTTTCATCCTTTGTATACAGGGTTTCCATCACGCTCACCAGTCGCTCATCTTTCCTCCCTTCTTTGGTTCAGGGGGTTTTGGTCCAGGAGACTCCTGTTCATCCAGGGGCCTCCTCCATCGACACCCGACTCCAGGGACGCTTGTGGGGAAACTCAATTAACGTCTAAATTAAAGAAGAATTGACAGGTTTCGTCTCCAGCAAATAAAAGACATTCATTTTCCTCTTTTTTTTCCTTTTGTAGTTCACCTGGAATATGCGTATTAAGCAACATAACAGATACACATTTCCACTTACACTTGTACTATTTATGCAGTTTTTGTAATAACCTAGTAAGAAAAATGTTGGTTAAACATATACATATACAACAATAACATTTTCTTTTACAACTAGCTGGGAAATAAACTTGTGAGTTAATCATAGAAATATATTGCATGGAATATTATTTCCCTTTGCAACCATTTAGAATGACCATGTGAATTAAGCATCAATTTGGAACATCTACCAGCCTGAAAGCCTAAACCTTATTCTACTCTATGTTTTTGTCCTTTATTTACACACCTTGCATTAATATTTCCATGCACACATACCTGTTTTACCCCCTTTCAACTCCCTCATGTTTTAATAATTCCACTCCCACTGACTTACCTGCTCTGATGTATCTACATACCTGTTACGATGAAACCCCTTAAATTAAATATGCTTTGATTTCAGTGTACAATTCTACCTTTAATTCCCTACTAGGTTCTCCAACTTGTTCTAGCCTGTTTACCTCATGTTTCGGGTGAAATGGCTTGATTTGGTTAATATGGACAAATTGTTCCATGGTCAGCTCTCCTTCCTTTACCATGATTCTGTAGACCACAGGTGAAACCTTGTTCGCAATCTTGTATGGGCCGAGCCACGATGCTAGAAATTTGGCATTCTTGTGTTGACCTTTGTGAAATCAAATTTGAAAAATGGATCATTTACTTCATACTCTCTCACAGATGTCTTTCTATCATAGTATGATTTTGCACTGTCAGCAGCTTTTTCCAAATTCTGCTGTGCAAATGCATGCTGCAAATGCTTTCTCAGCTCTTCCACATATTCATGAATTGTGGCTGCATTTACTAGTACCTGATTTTGTGTGGACTGAGGTTTGTGGACTTTGACGGTGTTGACCTGATAGCCATTAGGACCAGAGGGAGTCGCATATCCCAACTGGGTCCTGCTTCAGCTACAACCCTTTTCAAAATATCAATGATGGATCTAGTGCAACGTTCCACACCTTCAGAAGAAGAAGGCTAATATGAAATGTGCAGTTCCCTTCTCACTCCCAAAATGTGCCACATCGTTGTCATCACTCCGTTAGTAAAATGATTTCCACGGTCTGATTATATTCTTTGAGGCAAACTAAACCTAGAGAAAATATGATTTACCAGCTACGTGGCTGCTGTTTGCGCACTTAAATCAGGAGCTGGAATGCACTCCATCCACTTAACATTAAACAAGTGACCATCAGCATACATCTGTTTCCCCATGCTGATGTTTTGACAAGACCAATAAAATCGATTTGCAAATCTGACCACAGGAGTGTCAGACCTCTTTTCATTAATCGTGCCCTGTGTGTTGGAGAAGTAGGTTGAAATTGCACACACACCAAACATCCCCTTGTATATACCTCTACATATTGGGATATGTGTTTCCAGTAGGCATATTATTTTAGGATTTCCATTGTTTTCTGGGAGCCTCTGTGACCCACAGTTATGGCACCATTGGCATGATGTAGCATCAATCCCCAAAATGACAAAGGTACCACCCACTGGATTTGGCCTGACACAGACTCCCGAATCATCAGCCCATCCTGTATTCAATGTTCTTCCTGTTCTTTAGCAACATCCTCAACTCTTCTCTTCATTTGCAGTCCTCCTCAGTCAAAGGATTATGCTTTGCATCTTATAAATGGTTATATAGTAGCCCTGAAATGGGATCTTATTTTTGTGCCTTGATCAAATCCTGATCAGGAGTATCAAAACTCAACTCAGCCATGGGCTGATCAACTGTACCATGAGATTTGGAGAGTGTTATTGCCTCTACATGGATTTCACCAAGAGGTGTTTAATAAGAAAAAACTCCCATATCACTGCCCCAATCTTGGCTAATTGATCTGCTTTGTCATTCCATATTTATCTTCCCCTGGTGTTTTCAGATGACCTCGTATTTTTCTCCAGTGAATGATCATGATATTCTCTGAAACCAGTTTATCTATTGCTTTAATCATTTTACCATGTTTGTGTGGTTTCTTGTTGTATGTGACCATTCCTATCAATTTCCACCCAGGTAAATACTCCACAAAACTATTTCGGGCATAATCAGAGCCAGTAACTAAAACTATCTCTTTGAATGTAGTCTCTGTTGCTGTGGATATTGCTTTATAGATGGCAGCCAACTTGGCAACCTGACTGCTTTTGGAACCTAACCTCATGCCTCTTGGGATGCCATTAAACTTGACCCACAAATTCCCTTTTTCTGCCACTCATTCTTTTGTCAAATCACCCCCCACATGGTATGCACATCCATCTACATACACGGTTGGGAGATCCCTACGTATTTTTTCATCTAATGCCTTGTGTGGAGATTGTTCAAATTCAGTTGCTTTTGTTTCTAATTCTGTGTCATCAGAGGCACCAACAGCTGCAAAATCATGTAAGTCTGCCAGGCCCTGAGCAACTGGGATCCTTTTCTTCTGTCCATATCTCACTTCCACTGGGAATCCCTACAAGGCCAATGTCCATTATGTGATTGCAGAGTCTGATGACTTGTTACAGCAATCACCCGCTCCCCCTGAATGATGGGGTGGAAATGTTGTAATGCCCAGACAGTTGTCAAAAGTGCCTTTTCACATTCGCAACGTTTTGTTTCTACCTGTATCAATTCATTGCTGGCATATGCAATAGTTTTGTTATTTGCATCATGTTTTTGATACAGGACTGCTGACATACATTGATCTGTGAATGCTATCTCTATGAAAAAACCTGTTTTTTTACTGGATAAGCGAAACATGGGGATGTATTAAACAGCTTTTTAACTTGCCCACCACCTCACATTGTTCCTTTCCCCATTTCCAGGGTATTCCTTGCTTCAGTAATTTAGTCAATGGCTGTGTAATTTCTGCATAATCTTCAATACATTTTCTGTTGTAACTTGTCATTCCTAACAACCTCTTTAGACCTTTCGGAATGGTGGGATCTTTTAATTTCTGAATAGCTTCAACCTTTTTCTTTTGTGGGTTTAACCCATGCTCTGTTAGCTCATGTCCCAAGAGGTTTACCCTCTTTCTACACCACTGTGCTTTCTGTAATGATACCTTTGGCCCAGCCTTTTGAAACTGACTGAGTACATGTTTAATATCATTGGCGTGTCTTTTTAAGTTTTCATTCTTGATTCGCACAGCATCCACATAAATCGCTGTTCGCCTCTCACCTTGATCTGGGAGTGCTTTCCTCAGGAATATGCCAAACTCACTCCCACTATTGATACACCTAAAGGTAGTATGATTCCATGCATACTGCAATCAATTAAACAAGAAGGCAAAACGATTTTGAATATCTTCAGCTAGTGGCACACACCAGTACCCTGCTGTAAGATCCAAAGTGGTAAATACCTTTGACCCTTGAACCTGTGTGAGGCCTTGATCAATAAACAGAAGTGGCCATCTTGGCATGAGTACTCTTTAGTTTAATTTACTCAAGTGCCATTGAACATTGGGCTTTAGCACACCGAATATTGTAGTATTTGAAGTACTGTTGATAGGCCTAATGATTCACCTGGATTCTACATTTTTATTTATTTTGGCTGGGGACACCAGACAGGCAAAGAGCAGCCTATATTGTTGCAGAAATACCAACTCGCTAACATATCCTTCTGGCAGTGTAGCCACATGCAAATCAGTAGGCCCACAGTCATAGGAGTCTTTGGCAAATACCTCTTTGAATTCCATGAAAATCTCCCTCAAATGATCTCTTTCATCAACATTTGTTCAAGCATCGGCAGCTTGAATGTGCTCTTCTACCATCTTATAGAATTCTGGGAAATCCTCTAAAGTTGGGAATTCTGTGCTTTCCTCTAGTCATATGGCAGTGGCCCTCTGGAGAGCAGACATATATTTGGCACATTATCTCCCATTTCAACTTGCTGTATTTCACTTTGCCATTCTTCTCTTTCAGATTCACCCACTTTAAATAAGATTCAATTATCCTGATGACAGCCAATCACATATTTTGATTTTTATGGGTAAACAGACTGAATCCTGAAGATCCCATTTGGTTTAGAATCTAATGGTTCAGGCAATTCATCATATGAAATGACATAGCTTTCAGGGATGTTCCCAATAATTGGGTTATTTAGATCACCAGTATATTGAGATTCCTGCACTGCCATCCCTAATGCAGAGCTTTCTTCCAAATACATATCTTGGCAGCCCTTGTTATTCACCAGTGTTTGAATGGGGCCATCCCTAATCTCTACCAATTGTGTAGATTCACATTATAATCCTTGCTGTCTCATGGATACAATGAGGTACACAAATACATTGGGCCCTTTCATCCTTTGGCCCTTTTGGTACTTTAATGCTATAGCCAATTGCCTGGTGAAAGCAGGAACAGTGACATTCTTATTTACCTGAAGCTCAATTGCATATGGCATTATTTGGGCACAAATGATGAGCTTGTGTTTAGTTCTCAAATTCAGGTGCTGCTCCATCCAGCCTAGACCAAACCATTTGATTAAAGAAATCTAAAACCATACACATTCTGTGCATGATGTAATTTTCCAAATAGAATTTATTTTTGGTCCCACCTACAATCCATACATTGTGATGAATGCATTTGGAACCAATTGTGAATTTCAACATGCATCTTCCCACAATTCCTTGCCCCAAATCAAGGACATGCAAACCAAAGATTTTTTAGATTTTTTATTCCCTCTTGACTAAAATTCAGCCTGATTATCCTACAGTATCCCATTCCCAGTCCCAAAATTGTGACCCTTAAGCACATAAATTGCAAGGTTTTGATAGTGTTTTACACAATGAGCCTTATACAGAAGTGTTAGTATAAAACATTTAGTTGCTTACAATAACAATGAACTTCCAAATTGAGCCTCCACTGACCTTGGAGGGCATGGCTTTACAGCACCATTCTAAACAATTACAATTCCGCTCATCCTACCCATGTGATATAGACCACTTACATGATAAGACCTGATCCTGCACCTAGTGCCCACATGGTCCCTATTCTGGTTCTCATGTGGTAAGCAAGCCTTCACATGGCGACATGGGCTATATTGTCAGGCATGCCTGCCCCTTGGACAGGGGCTTATATCAAAGCCTCACTGCTTTATGAGCCCACATGTGTGTGTAAACCAATAAGTTCTCTGACTGCGCAATCTCCCCAAACATTCCTATGGTCACCAAATCATCCCCGATTTATGGCTGTGGTATTGCTATGTCTATGTCTCATGTACGTCAGTGGTTCATCAGAACTAAAACACTGTCCAGTTTTGAGACTCACTCCTATCTTTTGTGTTTCTGTATATATTCCTGCGTGCTCTTTGCGCTCAGCCACCTTCATTTTACTAGCAGTGCTGCAGCCCTCTTGTGCTCAATCCCAGTTCCACTCTCTCTCTCCTTTTGCCATTGAGTTCTGGAATGCGTTACCTTTGTCTCTGTGCTCAGTTTCGACCCTTGCTTCTTTCCATTCTTCAATTAAATTGTATCTTCTTTCCTCTTCCTACATTTTCTGATGGATCCTTCTTGGTGGTTGCACTTTGTTCCATTAATGTATTTTTGTACTGTCTTTATTAAATGATTTACTTGGGCATAAGTGTTTTCTAAACCTAAATAAATACATAAATAAACTGAGAACACGATTGTGGTTTTCCAGTAACCCACAGCTCCTTCGCTACCAAAGTACCGCTGAGTTGATGCACCAGTAGATGTTTTAGAATGTGCTTTGCAGTGCTGCAGCTACAGTGTACTTTTTCATTCTGGTTGCAGCAGCAGCAGTGCCTTGCTTGCTAATTGCACGCCGAGAGTTTCTGTAATACCTTCAGCCTGTGTTGGTTGCTTTCAGAGAAAGTCCCACAAAGTGCTGGGTAAGCAGCGACATACACTAAAGGGGACTCCCCACAGTATGCAGCAGCCATGGCAACATAATCCACATTTCTGTTCCAGGCCTATGCCTGCTCTTGCGTTTACCAGATGGCTTCTTTCCAGCAAAAAAGGGAAAAGGACAGCCTTCGACTACTTGACAGCCATCTACTTCCAGACCCAGCCTTTAGTTTAAACCACTGCCTGTTCATCAGTCTATACTATGGCCTTATGCGCATACCTGCCATGCAAAACTGAAAACCTTAGACTGATGCATTTTCAGATTATTTGACACTATTGGCCCCAGTTGTGTTGAGGATCCATGCCTGTTGCCCCTCATTCCTGAAAACTCCATCATGGAGGTATCACAGTGGATCTCCTTTATTATGCCAGAGTCAGACAGGCAGTTTGTGAGAGCTTGGCTAAGCTGTCACAGTGAGTACTTGGTGAGCATGGCAGTGGTGCACAGGGAAGTAAGTGCCTTAGCTGTGAGGAGTACCGTAAGGCATGGGAGTGTGGGGTTAGACTGTCAAGTCCTCAAAGTGCAAGTGCACTTCTGTTACGCAGCATTGCTTCTCTCAAAGCTTCACACTAGTATACATTTCACCCTCCATGTCGGGCCATCTTGACTACGATTTCTTTTAAACATTCGGGTGAACATCTCCAGATGCTCTGCTCTAGCATTCTGTACATGATCCAAAGGACCCAGAGTCACATGCCACCGAAGGCTGGCTGCATATCAGCTATTCTAAGTTAAGTGTAACTAGCACAGGAAAAGAGTGGAAACAGATCGAAGGAGTGTTCCTGAAAATGTGCCTTTCATGAACATTGTTCCAAGGCGAGGAAAATCCTTGCCCCGCCAGTCCCTGCTCTCTGACTGCCTCGTCCTGCGAAGGCAGACTGAGACCCTGGAGAGAAAGTGTGATGAATCAACTTCTGAGGCACCAGTGGTCCAGGGATGAATATCGGTTTCTAAACCACCAATCAGCCCCACACCTCTAGTACACCAGAACGGATCTGAAAAGATTGGAAACACAAGTCAAATATAAACCTATATGTCCAATTTTGGTAACGTGGCCGGAACGGCAGGCTTTTCTCTGAACAGATTGGAAATACAAGTCAATTATAAACCTCCTTGTCCAATTCTTGTAACGTGGACAGAACGGCAGGCTTATCTCCACAAGGTCATGAATCGTTGGTTAGTTGCAACACATCGAAAATACAATTATTACCTAATGATAAAGGGACTGTCCAGTCAAGGTTGTATAACAATATCTACTTTATTATTATCACAACAGACAGTTCTAGCACACTACAAAATACAACCCATCCTGTAAAAGAATACAGAGGACAGACAGTTTCATGAGGAAGGGGGATGCACTCTGGATACTGACAGGAGGGTAGTCGGTAAAGTAATTAATCACCATGTTCAAGGATACTTGGTCTCAGCACAAAGGGAGCAATGGGTTGTAAAATGTCACTAGGGGCCTTTGGAGAAGGACCAGGGGGACAGAACCACAATGTACTTGGTGCTTGAGATGAACTTAATGCTCAACAGGGTCGAGTTTGTTCCAGGATGCCTTGCAGCTCCTGCGACAGAGTTCCGAGAGGAGACAGCTGTGAGTATCAGGTGGCAAGCAGTGCGGCAAGCAAGGCTGGGCGGATTTCTGCAGGCTGGCCTACAAGGTGGCTTGGGGTCAAGAATCGTTGTCTCTGTGTTGGTTGGCGGATCTGGAATGCTGGTCGAGCCACCTCGTCGGCTTTAGTGGAAGCAGCATGACAACAGTCAGTGGTGCAGCCAATCACTGTTGGAGGGCTCGACTGCCTCAGAAATGTCCTTAAAAGATGGACGCTGGTTGGTGCTTGTCATGGCACTCTTCCTAGCTTCTTCACTGGGCTTGTGGAGTCCTTTAAGGTGGATGGCCCAAAGCTGAGAAGAGTGTTTGCAGGCAACGACCTTGTCCTTTGTTCAGAGACTCTATGGCACTCCCCACCTAGGAAGCTTGCTGGCAGAATCTAGCAGGGCACGCTGTGTGCTGGCTGGGTACCAGGTCCGAAGCTGCTGGACAGTTTCTCTGATGTCGGTGTCTCCCTCTATTCCCTGGGAGATATTTAGGGGAGGGATCTTGCTTCCTTCTAGGAAATCTTGGCCTTCCTTCACTGGCAGAAGCTGTAAGGCAGACTGTACCTTCAGGCATGGTCCCAATGAGTCCTTCTTCCTTCCTAGTCCCCACCAACAATCTTCTGTTATGAGTGAGGTCATAACCAGAGTGCTTTACAATAGGAAAGGTAAGGGGTGACAACATATACTACTAATTCTGTCTCCATCAAATCACATACCTCTTCTCTCTGAAAGGGGGTACCGCTGCAGGGTTTGTCTACTGTAAACAGTTATCCCAGACATGACATTCACTGCCCTTCAGACCGAGCGGTAGGAGCTAGCTTCAAGTTGACACATTGCACAAAAAAGAGGTGTTGTTTTCCTGTCCTCTTTTGTCAGTTCTGCGATCAGGCCTCTTTGCAAGCCTGCTTCAATTAACTCTGCTCAGTATGCGCTGCCACCAGCAGAACTTTGAAAATGAGCAGGTTGGATCCATGGAGCCTTTCATATTTTAGTTAGAATTGCCATGGCAGGAGAAAGGTGTGGCCTTCCCCCTTCCTGAGATGCTTTGATGTACCCGTGGCTGTCACATACCAGCTGAACATGACAGGTAGACTCCGCTTGTAGGCTGTGTCCACCCAGAGTACACGTGACTATGTGTTTGTTGCACGGTAAGCATAGGAAAATGTGTGCGTTTAGCCCCACACATTTTCTGTGGTTGATCTCCCATCATTAAATTTCTTTAAAAACATCAAAAGCCCAGCCGAGTGCACACCCACCATGCGGATGGTCGAATTCCTCACAGGAAGGCAGAGGACAGACCTACGAATCCCTGCAGGGATGACGTTGCTGTGGTATTACTCCACCTAAGGCCTGACACCATCACCCGGGTTCCCCAGTCCCCACATGGCAGTGGGTTCTGAAAGCAGCATTTTGCATTTCCAGCACTGGGTCTAACTAATCCATCTAAACCTTAGCCGACAGCCGCTGTATATGCCGGGTCTGTCTCCTTGTCAAGACCCGCATCAGCTGACAGCTGTTCTCCTAAAAATGACTCTCTTAATACACAGCCACAGCTTCATTAGTGTGAATTGCTGCGTTATGTAAAGCCAAGATTGAGTTAATATTGCAATAATGTAAAAGGCGTTCCTTTTAAACACGCTTTATTTCTTCTTGAAGCTTTTAGCATTTGGAAAAAAATGGTATGTTTTAACCAATTAGCCTGAGTGCAGTCTTAAATTTCAGATGTGGCTGCTCCCTTTTTATGCCAGTAGATTGAAAGCGGAACATGATGCTTACCCTGTGGGAGCTCGTTTTCTTCCTTAATATCTGTCAGACTGTCCATGCAGCTGCTCCGGGAGACGAGGTGGATAATTCGCTTCACTGTTATAAACTGGAGCAACAAGTGTTGTGGAAACTGATTTAAGAGGCTTTCGCACCCTCGCATTATGGGCACACGAGGCTCCCCTCAGATACAGACACCTCAAGCACTTGTGACGCAAATCCCATACAAAATATACCCGCCCACGTAAGCCGGGTTGATCCAAACTGCATGGGCCAGTGCAACAGCTAAGCTATTTGCATCTTCCCTGTGTCCCTACTATACATACACAACTTGCCTCTCTTGCATATCTGGTAGTGCCAAGAGACAGTGAAAGAAGTGAGCAGGAGCTGTGTTCCACTTATTTATTTAATTTTTTTTTCTGTTTACCATTCCTCTACTTTTTACAATCATGTTCATCATTCTATACAGAGGATTTGTCTATTCATGCACCTGTGCAAGTATAAAGTTGTAATAGGAGACTTAGTTACTAGTCATTTAGACTATTGCAATGCCGCGGCCGCAACACCTTGTTACACGTTGCAGTATGCTTCTGTCTACCCTCTCCCTCTCCCTTGCTGAGACCATAGTTCCACAATTTTTTTCGGTACACTTCTACCACTGCCAAGAGACCATGCAAACAGCATCAGAGTGTGGTACACGGCCCAAACACCTATCATAACATCTGAGTCTGGACGGTGGATGCGCTCACGTGCCTCCTTCTCACGTGCCTCTCTCTCACGTGCCTCTCTCTCATAAGCAGATGTCTCACCATCCAGGACCTGAAAGGAAACCTCCGGAATACTAATGGCTTAATTACCAAGCTGTGCCAAATGACTATTCTCAGCATTCGGTGTCATGATTTAGGTGTGAACCTATTAGCAGCCAACCTTTTTTCCACACAGAAATGGATAGCCTCGCATAACAAGCTGGCAGATTCACAGCCGCACCACCAGACTCCATCGTTGCCTTCATTCAATCTACATTTTATGAGCTGCACAGACGATGTACGATAGCACTTTGAAATGTCAAGCAGCGGAGGAAAAGGCGAGACAGCAACAACTTTCAAATAGCGAATTTGTAGATGATGCTGCCAGTCCGCCTACAGCAACGCTGCTCAAAATGGCGCCCACGGCCCAGCAGCTGTCACAGAGAGCTCTCAGTCATAGGTGACATCAGTTACAGAGAATACCCTATGATTGATTCTCTTGTGATAAAAACCTTTCAAATCATAGAACTTGGTTTGGGTAGTCTATGGATCCCTTCATTGAGGCCCTCCCTGATTGAAGGGTTACACTGGGGGTTCCAGACAAGGGCCGAAAAGGCATAGCCGCCTAAACTGCAGGAAGGCATCTGTCACCAGAGCTATTGGGTCTGGATGAAAGGCGAAGAAGGATGAAAGGGAGTAGTGGGTGAGAGGAATAGAGGTTTATCTCAAAGTGTCCTCAGTGCTTGGCCAACTAGAAAATGACATGATGATGGTGCATCCAAATGGTAGTGACACAGAGGTAGCGAGAGCACAAGATCTCCACCATTTTTAATCTCTGGGGGAGTTCTCCACTTTGAGGCTGATATGTTGGCCCGGAAAAGAAGGGCCACAGATCCCTGGTAATATCTGCAACCCTCTTTGACAGTGTTCCACCTTCAGATAATTGATGTGAACTGGATGGCAAACATAAGGTCCATTCATAAAAGGACAGCACAACGCCATGAGTGCCTCGCCAGGCATCTCATCGCAAATGAGCATGTAAGCAGCTCCAAGCAATGTATCAATCCGCATTTCCCTGTCACTGACCACTTATCCCCACGTGTGATTCAGTCCTTGTGGCAGCCCAAATCTCTGCTGCTTATGTCTCAAGGTTCAGAAAATGGTCTTGATGCTCTATGAATCTCAATTTTGGAGCTCACTTAATGGCCACTGTTTCTTTAATGGGCAAGGACATGGTGTGAGGAGAGGCTCTCCACTTCCCAGAACACCTCCACCCCTGTGCAGGCCAGCCATGGAAAAAGCAGGAGGAAGAACAGGCACGACACACCAGGGCCAGGGCATAGCAGCACCATGTCAGCCGTGCCAATTGGTGAGACAGCCACAGTCACCACAAGTGTACCCAGTGGCCCCTCCACCAGCACTGCACATGGCACAGATGGCACAGCACCTGATGGAGGCAGTCCACATGCAGCTGCAGCACCCTCAGCAGCTGCGATTGCACACCATATCCGACTCCTGTGGTGCTCCCTGAGGAACACATTCCAGCCAGTGTCACACATGATACAACACCTGCACCCACCTATCTGTCCCCTTACTCCCACTCGTCACCTGAGGCAGATAGCCATTCCCATCGCCAGGCTGAGCTGGATACTGGGAGTGATGGCAGTGACACAGCTTATGGAGAGAACACTGGCTTCAGGAACCCCTGCTTTAGGCTTGGCTTCTCCATAGTCCACTGGCTGTGTTTCAGCATTCACTAGATGCAATCTGGGGGAAGCTGGACACTTTGGAGCTCTGCCAGATCTCCAATGAAAACCAGGCGGAGATGGAGGTGCAGCAACTGCGGGCCATACGTGACACTGTGCAGAGCTCCTCATGCGGAATGCAAAGGTCATTGGACCACCAGTGGCGACTGTTGAAATCACAGCTGTGGACCAGAGCATGAGGGAGCACAGAGAGGGCATGTCGGCTTTTACCATATCTATGCAAACCAGCATGCTCCTTACCCTGAAACACATACATGGCCAGGATTCTGAGCTTTCGACCTCTGTCAACCCCATAGAGGGGTCATTTCTTGGGAGCCCACTTCACCGCTCCTTGCGCAATGTGGCCCGCAAACTGTCCGAGCAGGCTGGCAAGGGCAAAAGGCCATGAAAATGACTTGTATTTACATGATACTATTTCACTGGGCAGTAGGAAAGTGGGTGGGAAGGGGTGTTGGAGATGAAAGAAGTGAGATTTAAGGGGTGTTGGGGTTGGGAAGGTGGTTGGTGAAGGGTGTTGGGTATGGGGAGGTGGGTGGGAGTAGTGTTGGCGATCGATGCTCACCACAGTTGTCAATGAAATATAGGTTAGCATGAAGAAATGCAAGGACAATGCTTTCTGCGATGCATGTGAAAAGTAATGTGTCTAGAAATAATGTGCAATTAGTTCTGGCCGCACCAGACATACGTCCCTGGATTACTCACACTCACTGCGAGGCAGCACTGCATCTCCAGACAGTCCATCATTGTCTGCTGGGGGAGGCACCTCACGGGGCAGGGAGACATTTCGCCTGAGGCAGATGTTGTGCAGCATGGCACAGGCAACACATATCTGGCCAACCTTCCCTTGCCTGTACATCAGGGTCCCTTCGGTATAGTCCAGGAACCGGAAACGTGCCTTCAACAGGTCAAATAGCTACTCAATGCTGATCCTGGTCCTGACACGTGCCTCATTGTAGGCCATCTCCTGTGTCATCTGTGGATTGCGCACAGGTGTCATAAACTATTGGAGCTGGGGGTAACTAGAGTCACCTGCAATAGCATAGGACACATATCAGTCACAATGCATTGAGGATGATTGAAATGTTGCATGTCTTGTTGATGCATAATCCCTATTGGTGCAGTTATGGCACATTTGTGCTACATGGTTTTCATTCCCAGTAATTAAATGAAGTATGATATACAAGAGGGGTACATGTGCATTTTCATTTTCACTTAGAGATTCACTGTGCACACAGCTCACACACACCATTTGGGCCAGACATGGCCTGTGATGAGATTACATATGTGCATGTTGTCTCTGGTAGGCCTGTGCTGTGCTGTCAAGCATGTGTCCTGCTGGGTGATTGGTTGTTCTTGTGCATGTTTGTTGTTTCTGCGTTCCTGCCTATATGGATTTACATACATAGGGTGTAGTGTACATGCCATCCCTGTCTGGCAGTGTTGCATTGTCAGTGTGAAGTGTTGAACTGTTGCATTGACTGTGTAGGTATGTGTGCCCTGTGCATTGTGGTTTCTGTAGTCCTCTGTGTATCAGTAACTTGTTGGGACAACATGCATTGCTGACATAGTTATTCTGGGCCTAGTCCTCTGGGTTGGTGGATGTCATGTGCGGTGTGAGAGGCCAGGACCTGAATGAATGGGACCGTGAGAGGGAATGCATTGATCACCAGTACTAATGTTGCCCCCGCACCTTCAAATAGCAACTTGTGCTGCGAAATAGGATTGAGTGATGGCACTTGTTCTCACCCAGCAACCATGTCTGTTGCACTCTGTGGATCTCCAGGTACGCAGGCAGGTTGTTATTACGCAGGATGACATTGGTGGTGGTCCCAACAGGCAAGCAGGCGCAGCACGTAACCTGCACATTCATAGAGTGGAACTGCTTGCTGTTGTGGTATACCTCTTCGGATGCTTGGGGGGCAACAAATGCAACATAGGCTGTCCAGCGAGATAACTGCATTTGGCATGGCGAGCAAGCAGACCCTGGAAAAGAAAAATAGAGTGAGAGGAAATGAGAATAAAATGGTTTTGATTGTTAATGTAGTCTTAAGTGTGGGTTGTGAAATCTGAAGATTAGTCTATCTGAATAATAGTTTTGTTTGTAATTACTGTTTTGATATGGAATCTTACTTTTTATATTAATGAGATGTTTTTATATCAACATGGTGCTTAAATTGATATCTTTTTTTTGTATATGAAAGGTTCATTTTGGACCTTAAGACAATAAGAAATAACAAAACGTGGCTGCACAATGTAGGGAGGCAGAAGATAGCATAATATAAAAAATCAAGCAGCATCAAACAGAGAGGCCACAGAGGTCTGAGAAAGCGATAGAGGTTGAAAGTGAGCCCCTGATCGCAGCCGTGTAGGGCACGTTCCTCTTGGTTGAATGACACATCTTTGCAACACTTTCAAGAACAATGAACAAACAGTGGGGCGGGTGGGGGTGCAAACTGTCCTCATGGGACCTCGGGCATGACTGGATGTTTCTGTGGCCTTGTCGATCTGGGCCTAGTGCATGCAAACCACCTGTACCACGCAAGCCTTCTCTTATACCAATGATTGTTAATATCTATGCAAAATAGCTATGCCGCCCGTGCCTTGCCCCACACCATATGGCTACACTATAATTGGTTATATTAGCATGGGGTCCTGCTGGATGGGAAGGCATCCCTTTCACTGTCTCCTCTCCCACCCTGGCTCATCACAGTGCCTCAAATGCATCTCGCCTTACTTTAAAGTGCCCAACAAAGTTTAGAAGATATGAGTGGCAGTTCCACAAAAGGACAAGAAGGCAGATGTCCAAATGGACTCCAGTATGGGTCAACAGTCTTTTTGCTTTCACTTTAGAGCTGGCAACAAAGGGTTGGGGAACAAAAGTGTTTGAATATATCCCAGAGTTCAGACCAACTGAGCAGCCGAACAACAGTGGGAGATCACCCCCTCACACACATGGCTATGACCACCCCTTAAGTCAAAAGGAATCTCTTGCCCTGCACCAACTCAAGGCATGACAAAGAACTCCAAAATCCCATTTTAAGAGTGCGCAGGAGACCATTAGTCCATTTATTGCCCTATGAATTAAAATACCAGCAGCGCCAGCTGTTCTCCCACGCCATCTCTGGAAACTGCCTCTTGTAATATTATGTGCCAGCTCTACTAAATGCCAAGTCAGATATGATGCTAAGGTGAACCTGCCACCCAAAACCCAAAAAGGGGTGTCTTGCTATCATTATCACACAGGTCCCTCGTCACTAATCTCTCTGTGTGGCCCCTACTCTAACATCTTGTCATCCCATAAATGGCAAAGGGGAATGGAGTATTTGGGGGCTAGCAGCAGGATTGCCTAAAAGACTAGGAAGGGGGGAAACACAACTCGATAGGTGGTGGGCAGCTCCCGCCCTCCTCTTGCACGCAAAACAGGAGCTTAGAGGGACACCACAACTTACATTAAATTCTACATGCATTTCTGGGGCAGTGACTGCACATCAGACCGGCCAACTCCTACCCCCCTCTCACTAATTCAGGCTATCCCACAGCCATAATTATGGGGAATAAGGTTTGGAGAACTGAGACCCCATGCCCCATTCTTCAATCTTATTTTCCTTCTGCAGAACAGGTTGGAACCTCCAGCATGTGGGTGGGGGAAAAGGCTGGGTGGGGGCGACACACAGGGGATCTGCATGTCTGTGTCAATGCAACAGTGGGTCACATGCCATGTGACCAATGAAGCAGCAGAACATATGCCGCCAGCTAGCTGGTTAGATGGTTATACCAGGGAAGCATATTGAGGCAGTATTTTTTGCCAACTGGGGAATCTGGCACCCTGACTCTGCATGCCACCCTTAAATTTGCATGGCCACCCCATGCTAGCACCTGAACAACAATGAAAGCAAAGGCTGCACTTCCACAGCAATTACTTCTGCGCTCGCCCCTCTCTACTACAGCATCAATAATTGGGAACATGAGTGGATTCTGTCGGTGATAGTACAAAATAGTACATCATGGGCTATGGTACCTGGTGCATGTTGAACATTGAAGGCAATCTGGTGTAAACAAGGAGACCAGGATGCTTGGGAACTTCACCCCTACTCTCAGTTTTGAGGGTCAGCTACTAAAAATGCCCCAGCACAGATGCGTTGAGAGACTGTTGCAGTTTTTCAGTGAGGGTAACTGAAGGAAACAAATACTGGCAGCACTACTGTGGAAAGGCTGTAGCACTGGTGCCCAATCTCTAAACCGCTTGCACCACACACTTCAGGCATCGTGCATGCGGGGGGTACACCCTCCATCATAGACCAGCCCTCCTCACTTTCTTTGGTCATTCAATTTTTCAGCTCCGGAACTACAATGTTGTGGTTAGGAATAAGCCACTGTGGTGTTTTCACCTGGATGCTAGGGGTACTTGTCTGCTCGTCCGTGTGGACCCTCTTAGAGATCAACCTATTTGAGTTCACACAACAGTACCCCTGGTTTCCGCCAGCATGCTGAAGCCTTTACTTGGCATGGTATAGCCTCCATGGCACCAGTCCACACCTCTGCTGTACACCTCTGGGTGTGGGATGGATCGCGGAAGGTCAGGAATGTCAGGAAGAGCCTAAGCCGTCATGCTACTCAAAGCAGAACAGTTGCTTCTGTGCTTCCTCTCACCATTCCAGAAACTCGTAGCAATCTCCTCATAATGCCCCTCTTCCAAATTTAGCTCATCAAAATTTGCCTCATTCACACACTGCTCCAAATTGGGCCCCCTTCAAAAGTATATATTGCTGAACACCCTTCCGGCCTCGCAAAATCTACTCACCAACTAGCATTGGCTAGTACTTTTAAGGCGGGTTGAGTATCTTTCATATGGTACTTGTCCTTTCCCTTGCCTTACTGCTTTAAATCGTGTCCGTGTTAGCCCCTTTCCATCTGCTCTCAAACTGTTTCTTCCACCCTTTCCCTTGCCTTGCTGCATTAAAACTCATGCATATTAGCCCCTTCCTATCTGCTTTCCTTCTCCCTTTTCCTCCTTTTCCCTTGCCTTGGTGCTTTACATTTCATCTACTGTTTTAGCCTGCTTCTGATTTCCTGACCATTTCTACCTGTTCCTTACCTGCCCTACACCTGCAACTGGCCCTAGAGTGCCCAACCCAAAGAGGACCTCCACCCATCAACCGCTTCGACACATGGCTCTCCAACGCCCTAATACCACTCATCCCCTCAGGATCCACCACTTTAAGTAGGGTCCCTTACCCAGGTGGTTTACCCCCCTCCTCAAACATCTCAAAATGAAAAACCACTCCCTAGAACGTAGATGGTGAACCAATCGAACTCCTGAGAAGAAAACAGCCTATGCCCACCACCATCATGATATGATATGATATGGCATTTATAATGTGCCTATACAAAAGTGTTTCATGTCATATCTGCAAAGCTGAAATCCATAAGGCCAAAAAATACTACCACAAAGATAGACTCTCCAACTCTGGCAACAATCGCAACGAACTCCACAAGGTCATCTCAGAATTGATGACCCCCGCCCCTTCTACCACTCCACCCATGTCTCCCAATCCATCTGCAAAACGCTCTACGACCAGTTCCACAAGATAACGCTAGAAAGAATAGATACCATCAACATGAAACTACCATACCCCTACCCAATCTACTTGCCTCCTCAAGTGAACTCACCGACCAGCTCACCCCGAATGCCACCTTCTCATTCTTCTTTCCCATTAACAGACCAGAATTTCTCAAACTGTTGACCGACAGCCAATTGGCTTGATCCCCAAATGACCTGTGTCCCACTTCCCTCTTCAAATAAATCTTGCTTTCAACCTTCGCAGGTGACATTGCCAGATCCATCCTCAAAGCCTCCCTCACCTCTGGCACTTTCGCATGTCAAACCTTTCCTAAAAAAAAACAAATCCCGTGACCCACACCAACCAGCGAACTACAGACCAATCTCAAACTCCCATTTCCTGGCCAAACTCCTTGACTGCACTCCCTACACCCAACTGAGCACCTTAGCAGAAACCAAGTACCTGTTCGACCCCACCCAGTCTGGCTTCAGACCCCTTCATGGAACTGAATAGTCACTCTATATGGGAGGGCCTCAACAAAACCACAGACTAAGAGGGTTGTGCCACACTCATACTTCTTGACCTTTCACCTTCTTTCACCATTAACCACAGCATCCTCATTGACAGGCTCCACTCCCTTGGCATTAGAGAAACTGTGCTTAACTGGTTCTCCTCATTCCTTGAAAACAGACACCAAATTAACTACCTTCCCCCTTTGACCTCTTCCCCAGGACACGTCAGAAACAGAGCCCCTCAAGGCGCCTGCTTTCACCTCTCCTCTTTAATCTCAACACGAGTTGTCTACACCCACTCATCTGCCCACACAACCTCACCTGTTACAACTACGCTGGCGACACTCAAATCATCTTGTGAACCCCCAAGTGTCTCACCACCCCACGCTCAAAGTTTGCATCTGGCCTGACAGTCATTGACCGCTGGATGGCGATCAATCATCTCCTGCTAAACCCTGGTAAAACAGAGATCAAGATCTGTGGAAAGACAGCCCTCTTACCGCAACCCACCCCATAGGGCCTCCCTCCCTATACCCTACCCTCCACATCCGCCCCAGTCAGAAACCTGGGTTGCCCAATGTAAAAGAACCTGACTCTTTCCGAACACATTACCACTGTGTACAAATCTAGTTACCTATATCTCTTTATACTTGGTTGCATCTTCCCTTATCTCTTCTACCCCCACAGAGTGACTGCAATTATGTCCATTGTCCATTCTCGACTAGACTACGCAAACTCTCTCTACTTGGATGTCCATGCCTACTAACTTAAAAGGCTTCAAGGAGTCCAGAACTTGGCAGCCAGACTCCTCCTCGCACTCGGCTGAGAACACATCTCCCCCACTCACCATGCCGTCCACTGACTCACAATCTGATGGCGGGTTACCTTCAAAGTCAGGTGCATCACCCACCGAGCACTGCACAAGACAGGCCCTAAATACCTACAATAGAAAATCACCCTCTATCAACACACTGCAAATCTGCGATTAAGCACTGCTCTTCTGCCAGTGATCCTCCCTCCAAGTCATCAAGAATTGGAGGCTCCACCTTTTCAGTCCTGGCCCTCACCATCTGAAACTCCTTGCCACCCAACATCCAACGCACACAAGACCACATGACTTTCTGAAGGGCCCTCAAGACATGGCTATTCCCCTCAGCATTAGGAATGAACCATATCCATAGCTTGGAGTCCCTGGGCAGCGTTCTCCGGGCAACCGACTAAGGGCCACAGGTAAAGGGCAATTCACCACTGGGCAGATCCCACCTCCATGCCTGCCCCTGTTTGCACCATTTTGCTAATGAACGCCTGATGGAACACCCAAGAGCCTGCAGAAATTTGAGGGCAACCCACATTTAGCACTGGAAGAATCTTTTCAGGATGTATTTATTATTTATTTATTTAATTGTACATATGTATGACGCCTGTACAGGAGGGCGGAGAATCCTCTGACGGGCCCATAGGTCAGAACTCACCCTCTAGTACCTGTAAGACAAGATAGCTGCACATTGAGGAGAATCGGGTGCAGGATTCACTTATTCTGACACACTTCAATAAGGACAACTCAATAGTTTGGCAAAGGGAAGTCCGTTTAATGACAAGTACAAAAAACGGGGAAACAAATGGTAATCATCAATGATGCGATCACCTGTCTCGCTTCAACCCCCAACTCCTTCATGCTGACTGTAACTTTTATAGCAAATTCGCGTCATCATTGATGTGTAAAACTCATAAGTTTGACATGCAATTCTATTGGTTGGAAAAGGTAACTTAAGTATAGGTGCTATATCTATACATGGTAACAGTGTGTGCGGATTGGATAACTCTTATCGGGTGGGCGTCTGCGCCCATCCCACTACATCACTCGTGATAGACGTCACTACGACTACGACGTCTTACTGGTTCTACAAACTATAGGATCCTAGATTATTTGGTCCATTGTGATTGTGTAAAAGCAAAAGAAAATATCGAGGCTGAGTACCCCAAAAGGAAATACACCAAACACGAGCTTATAAAGATTCTCAGATCTTTATTCAAATAACTGTACAGTTTACAAAGAAACAAAGTATCAGATAGCTATCTGGCCCTCAGTACATCACAGCGAATACCAGCCCTTCCGGTGTGAGAAGTGAGAGGTACTGGACGTCTAAACATTAGCATCTTTTATACAGTTTCCAATCGTAATGTCCAACCCCTCTGCAGGGTAATAATTCTCAGTTTAGATTTCGTGCCAAGTTCACCTCTAGTTTATCCGCCTATATGCATGTGGATTATTTCCAGTTTGTTCAACAAGAAGTCACAATGGCAACAGTGTATCTTCGAACTTAACATTAAGCCTTAGTACACGTCCTATACAATGTAGTTCAACAAGTATTCACGTTTATTATTTAAACAACATTGTATTTGATGTATGTCCGCGGATCGGACTTGTTGGCATAGGTAATCCTCGATCTACAGCTCAAACGTAGGACAAAGTCTCATTACACAACCCTAACATTTGGCCTACGGGCAGTTTGGACATTAAATTTGCACGAAGGTCAGGACGGCTAGGTTACAAGCGGGAAACACTGTCCACCATTTTAGAACACCGAGTGACTTTGAAACAGAAATCAAATGGCGGATGTGCCCAAAATGGCGGTTAAGTCGATCTAAGGTCGGAACCTTGCAACGCGGATTTCTTCGCAGAGCGACTGGGCTTAGGCCAATATATACAATAAAGGAGGTATAATATGATATGCCGTTTAACAAACACTCCTTGTGGCCTAAGCCAAGTGCTAAACTACTTCTAGTCACTTTACGAGTAACTCCACGTCTTAATGTCCATGCATCCTGAATCACTATCGGAGATATCAATTGCCATGAGGTTAGAAACTAAGATTTCCTTCAGCACAAATTTGTTAGATATTTTCTCTGGGGCGTATACCTTGTGTCCTAATGCACCCATCGCTTGTGCACAACATTCTCCTACCATCGATCACATACCAGGAAGACATTGTATACAACAGCAGAGAAACAGCAAAATACCTAAAATAATCAGCACGACCGAGAGCAGCTTCCATCCCCATGTTCGCAAGAAGTCCCAGAACCAAGCGCTAAGATCCTAATTTCCCTCGGGAACATGCACTTCTGCACTAAGGACGTGCAGATTTTGAATTGCTCTGAAAATCGTTGGGGAGGAATCTGGCACGAAAATGCAGCAAGCGGACCCCACTAATTTACATACCCCACCACGTTCAGCTAGAATGACATCTAATGCCACCCGGTTCTGAAGTGTCACTAACCTTATTGCTTTCTGTTCTAACGTCATATTATAGAGTATGTCAGTGGTCCGGTTGATGGTCCTCTCCAGTACTCTCGCTAGTCTCCTGTTATCTTCTGAGTTCAGTATTTGTCCCCAAAATGGCAAAACGGATTTAGCTTCATCGCCCAGAATTTGTGCTGAAGTATCCAGATTCTCGTCCCGCCGTGGATGAGTCTTTGAAACTTCCATAGTGCTAGCAATGAATACCCCGGGTAACAGAATCCCTAAATAACAAGTTCCCTGCCAATCCCAGGGTAACCATGGAAATGCTACATTACCGCAAACAAAGTAGACAGATTCGCCTACATACAAAGGATTGTCCTCACTAGTCAAATTTGCAACGTTGGCGCAACCCTTAAAATCACCTATTGACTGAGTACCATTCCTCTGTATGCAGAAAGAAACTGAATCAGGGCTGTGGTTAACAGTATAAGAAGAAGGCATGACATCCCTATTGCCTATAGGAGCCATCTTGAAAGAGATCAAGGATTGAAAAGGACAGGACAGTCTGTCAGAGGCCTAATAGAAGTAACATTTGGCTTGCTCCTATTCGCAAAGAGTCAGCATCTCAGGGGCGTTAGAACGTGCTTCTCAAAATCATTTAAGTTAGTTCCATCAAAATTCCCTGAGATGCTATTGTTCCATTGGCCAAAGAATAGTGCCCTAAGAGAAGCATAACAAGCAGTTGTCATAGGTAAAGGATGAATATACCAACCCAGCCCCTTATCCCCGTGTTGCGGTAAATGCTAACAAACCCAACAGTTGGACCTATTAAAAATGGCATGTGTAGCATTCATAATGAGTAGCAGAGTGTTGTTCTGGTAACTCTGTCTGTGCTGAGAGTCTCTACGAAATCGAGTGTGCAGATGCACAAATGGAGTAGAAACAGTGGGTACATTTTAAGTGGGTAACATATTTTCAAGCGGATGTACTTCTTCCAGATACCAAAATCCTAAAGCGATGACTATTGTAAAACCAGTTAACATTATCGCTAAACAACAATACGTTTTCAGGGCCCACATATTCGATCATTCTTTTTCGTAGCTGGTCACACTGGGGGTCATTCCGAGTTAGGAGTTAAGGGGAAAACGATGCCAGAAAAGGATTACCGCCATCGTTTCCCGTTACGGACTATTCTGCCCTACCAGAACGTTATTTACGGCGCCGTAAAGTACGAGGTCGTAAATAGCGGTCTAGTGGCGCGCGCCCGACACTCCATGCCGAAATTAGCGGCATGGCGTAAACCGGAGCTGATCCCAAGTAATGCGGACATGCAAAAAACGGCCTCCACAAGGCCGCAAAGTACCTTACCGGCATGGAGTAAATAACGACATCGCCGAGAAGGTGTTAAGAACCATGAGCAGTGTTTCCAAGAGGCACAGGTGCACTCAATCAGCACAGGTGGAGGCAATGGAGTCTGGCACAGCACAAAAAGAGCACACCCACACACCACACCCCCTCCCACACCAAGATGATACCAATTGTAGCAGCATTCCTGGAGCTGGAGGCCCTGCTTGCAAGGCAGCAACTACAACAACAGCAACAACAACAACCACAGCCCCCACCACAGAGGATACACAGGAGGAGAAGGAGGGTGAGACAGGCCCGGTGCAGCCACCATTACCACGCCGCCAGCCCCCAATCCCCTGCATCAGAGCCACTCCCTTCAACCTCACACCAGAGCAGATCCACACCCTGTACCGGCTTGACTGGGACACCATTACCACCATAGTGGACCTGATACATGACGGTATAGTGAGCCTCATAGAAATCAGCACTGCCATCCCCCCTCTACTGAAGGTAGTGTCTGTGCTCCACTTCCTTGCCACAGGCACCTACCAGCATACAGTCGGACACATGCATGGCATTTCACAGCCCATATTTTCCCGAATACTCAACCAAGTGCTGGATGCCCTCCTCAACCACACAAGGGACTACATATCCCTACCCCGGACTCTCTAGGAGATATATGATACAAAAGGTGCCTTCTATGCACTGGCAGGCATGCCAAATTGCATAGGTGCCCTTGACTGCACCCACGTTGAATTGGTGGTCCCGCATGCCATGGAGGTGCCGTGTCGCAACCGCAAGCAATACCACTCCATCAACGTCCAGATGGTGTGTAATGCCAGTAAAGCCATCACACATTACAATGCCCGATACCCGGGATCAACTCATGACTCCTTGGTCCTGCGGAACTCCACACTACCACGCTACATGGAGCAACATGCCAGATGACATGCCTGGCTGCTTGGTGAGTAACCTGAATGGGCCATGGCAGTGCATTGGGGCTGTGAGTATGTTGGCTGCCTACTTCACCTGGCTGGGAAAGGGGGGTGGGGGGAGATGCCTACTTCACCTGGCTGGGAAAGGGGGGGAGATGCCTACTTCACCTGGGTGGGAATGTTCACGCCAGTGCACAATGTGCACCTCACAGAACACTGTGCCCCAAGGCAAGTGACATGGCGCATGACTACCTAACCACACAGTGATGATTTAGAGCCGACACCTAACACAACATGACTAACAGGAAACCTGCCCAAATACCACAACACATGCCACACTCATCGGCGGCCTTTACACACCGTAAGGGCATCCTGCACCATGCAGTGCAATAGCACCATGTCGCAGACTCCTGCATCTCACCACACAGGACAGTCATCCCTGGGAGTGCATAGAAGTGAGTCCAACAGGGATCCCACAGCGTGTGACTGGTCCCATAGGATTGCTGCAAGTCACCATGGCACAGATCAGTGCAGAATGATGAGTATGCTACTAACTACAGGCAACCCCCTCCTGTCACCAAAACTTGCACAACACATCAATGAATGCAGTCCAACACTGTTGCATGCATATACGATGCACATGCAACAAGACGTGAGTGCACACCATAACCCATCATGAAGAAGCTACCCCTCCATCATTCCATTGCACAGGACACATATCCGGGCCAGTAATGGGGTTAATGCATCCTGGGACATGTGTGTTTGGCCAGCAATCACCTGCTGACATGTAAGACTAGTACAGTTCTCCACAATGAATTTACAAACACTTACCTTCATTCCACCCTTATGCAGGTGATGCTGGCTACCCTTTGAAGCTGTGGCTCATGACCCCGGTCCGCAACCCACAGAAACGGCACGAGGAGGACTACAATAGATCCCATACCCGTACACGGGTGGTGATAGAGCAGACCATCGGCCTCTTGAAGGCACGATTTAGCTGGCTCAGCCGGTTGGGTGGGGCATTCATCTACAGCCACAAGAAGGTGTCCAAGATCACCATGTCATGTGTAATGCTGTACAACATGTGCATCCTTCGGAACGTGCCACTGCCCCCTGACGTGGAACTGCTACCACCAGATGATGATGAGGGGGAGGATGAAGGAATGGCAGGACAGCATCATGGTGCCGATGCACAGGAGGGATGTGCCGTGCGGCAATCATTGATCAGACAATATTTCTGACTCACTAGTCAGCTGAGGGTGTGAGGATGACAGGACATCAGGCACTGGGTGTGGGGATACATGTACACCATGCACTGTGGAACATTAAAAGACACATGCACAATGATCAATGTCCACTCTTTTTTTTGGATGATCAAACGGTGTATTGAATGATAAAGTTCTAACGTGTACCAGAAAACCTACACCACCACCCCCCTCCCCCTCCCCCCCAACTCCCACACACACCCTCCTCCCCCTCCCCCTCCCCCCCAACTCCCACACACACCCTCCCCCCCTCCCCCGCCAACTCCCACACACACCCTCCCCCCTGCCCCCTCCCCCCAACTCCAACACACACCCTCACCCCCTCCCCCTCCCCCACAACTCCCACACACACCCTCACCCCCCTCCACCTCCCCCACAACTCCCACACACACCCTCACCCCCCTCAACCTCCCCCCACAACAACCCCACAATAGTTCAATTGGGGCAACATAGGCCACATGTGTGTGCTGGGATGGTCAATGTGCACTCCCAGAGCCAGGGGGATCCATGTCGTGGCGGCGCAATGTACGCAGTGAACGACGGACCGGGCTGGTCTGGGTGGAGGAGCTTTGTGAAGGTTGCTCCTCCCGCTGGGGCTGTGGTGTGGGGTGTGCTGCTTCCAGGGCATCTGCGATCTGGCCAAGGACGTCGCAGAGCCGGTTTGTGTTCGCTGTGATCACCTCACCCAGAGCCTGAAGGTCATTGCGCCACTCCACCCTTGATTCGCGATTGTCCCTGATGAACTCCTCAATGAGGCCTGTGAGATGCTGGGAGCGCACTACATCCATGGCCGATGTGGCCGATGTGCTTGGCAGGCTTGGTATTGGGCCTGCAGTCATTCGCAGAGATTCTGCAGGGGAAGTAGATACAGGACAGGCAGGTTGTACTCCTTGCCCTGTGAGCCCTGGGGTTTCACTCTCCCCGGAGTCGCTGTGTGCCACCTGGCTGTATGATGGTGTGTCAGGGGTATGGCCAATGTCAATGGTGTCCTCCACGTTGGCTCCCGATATTGATGGGGGGCTGTCTGGCACATCGAGGAGGCACATGGCTGCATTCTCACCAGCCACACTGGACTCCTCAGAGTGCAGCGTGGGACATGTGTCCAGCGGCACAGCAGGCGTGGGTAGGGATGCCGGTGGGGGTTGTGCACCATCCATGGGGGTTGCTGGAGCAGGTGGTGTTGCCTGTGTTGTCTTCCTGCTTGCAGGTATGCGGCGGCCCCTGACTCTGCCCCTGGAGGTACTGGCCCCGGTGCTTTCCTGGTCCTCGCTGTCATGCTCGCTGCCTGTGGGGGGGGAGAGAGAGATGGCATGAGCAATAATTTGGGGCTCAGCATTTCTACATGCCTATGGTATCACAATGGGATTGCAGCGGTTTGTTGACATTTGGGTGGTGAGTGGGACAGTGATCTGGGCTTGGATGGTCAATGCATGCAGATGTGTGGGTCACTCATGTTGGCGGAGTACTGTGATGACTCACATTCACAATGTGTACAATCACTGCCCCGTGTGCCTCACAGATTCGGCCTCTTTGTGTGGTATGGCCCATATGGGTTACAGACTTGCACCTGACATCGGCCTGGGTCCCACTTGTTACAGCATGATTTCATTGGGGGGGTTGCCCAACCATGACGTGACACCTTACCAAGCCCTTGGCAGTGACTTACGTTAGGAATGCATGTTCTGTCTTGACTCATGACACTCACCTCCATCAGCGGATGACGCTGCACCGCAATCCATTTCTCCAACACCTTCTATGGCTTCTGTGCCCATCATGGCCGCACACGTTTCCTCCCACGGCATCATTTTGATGGGGGAACCTGGCCCTCCTCCTGTCTCCAGAGCATGACTTCGGTTTGCCGAGAGGATGGCCCACACCCTGAGACGGAGGTCATCCCAACGTTTCCTGCAGTCCTTGGTGGTGCGGGGGGTGTTTCCCACGGCACTCACCCTCTGTGCCACCAAGGCCCAGATCTCTTTCTTCCTGACGACGGTGGGCCTCCGCATATCACTGCTGAATACATTGTCTGCATGTTCGTGCAGAGTGTCGACCAGTACCTGGAGCTCATCCTGGGTAAAGCGCTCCTTTCTTATGCGTGCAGCACCCTTTTTTAATGCTTTGGGCATGATGCTGGTCTCCAAAGCCTATTTCTCTAATCACTGTATGGCTGGGTGTCCTGTATGGAGAGGATGGCAATGGATTGTGATTTTAAAGATGGCCGCCGTGCTCCTTCCCGTTCCTGTGCAATGACGTTTTTTCCAGTTCCGTTTTTTAACGGTGACCGTAAATAGCGGTGACCGCTATTTACGGTTACCGCTAAATTCTCTATGTCGGCAGTGTTATGTACGGTGTGCTTGTTGCCGTTAAGGGTGTTTGGGGCCCTTTTACGGCATGGCGGTGAGGTGCGTTACCGGCATGGCGCAAAGCGCGTGCACGCGGAGTTGGAATAGGCTGATTTTTGCGGTCTTGTGCCAGCACAGACACGCTCTTTACGCCATGCCGGTAATCGCCTATACTTACCGCCCTACTCGGAATGAGGGCCACTGTCTCTTATCTTTTCCATACGAGCGGGAGCAGTTGCAGGCATTGTATTCTTCAAACTATTTGCACTAAAGTTTATTTGCTGGCGACCTCCAGGCCGAGCGTCTTCTCAGTCCTTTCACAAACCCTAGCCAACAGAATCCCCTTATATACAAATGATCGGGCCAAAAAGGCAAGCCCTTTGATGATTTTCTCGGTGGCACAGCCGAACCGTGCAGTAGGTCTATTTCCTCGGATGCAGATCGTACCTTGTGACTCCTAGTACTGAGTGATCTGTGAACAACGTGTCGTCACTTCCCGTTGGAAGCGACTAATCCGAAGCAGGATCTGTTGCAAGATCCAGAACAAATTTAGAAGACAAACTATTGGAGTTTGTGGAGGTGAAATGGCTGTTTCCCCAGGTCCCACAGGCTTAGGGAGAGTCTCTGACACACTCTCGATGATGTTTACTGCTTCGTGATCGTTTGTTGCAGTACTGTTAAGGGTTTCTGTGTCTTCTGTAGCGTGTGGCACGGGGCACGGAATTCTCTTGATGTGGGACGCGTGGATCCAGTTCTTCTTGCCTGCTACCCGCACTGCCGTCTGTGTGACCAGGAGGACCTTGCGGGGGCCCCTCCAACGAGGTACGAGGCAGGAAGATCACTCAAATGCTTTTGTGAGGACCCAATGGTGATAAAACAAATACAGATTTTTAGTTAACTGACCACAGTAGTCAGAAAGAAGCACATTTTCAACATCTCATAAAGAACGGGGCTTTGAGACATTCCAAATGTTAGCTGGCCTACCCATAACCACCTCAAAGGGAGAGAGCCCAGTCTTAGTTTGAGGGGTCGTTCTCATGGACAATAATACGATCGGTAAGGCATCTGGCCATTTCAGTTTGGTGCCGGCACACGTCTTAGCGAGCTTGTTCTTGATGATGCCGTTGTGTCTCTCTACTAGTCCAGCACTCTGTGCATGTCTGGCCGAATGGAATCTTTTGTCGATCTGTAATCCCGCACATATCTGCAGAATTACAGCGGCGATAAAATGTGGACCATTGTCCGACCAGATGACTCTTGGCAGACCAAATCTTGGAAAATATTCCTTCAGCATGGTCTTTGCCGTGGTCATAGCGGTGGCATCTTTGACGGGAAAAGCTTCAACCCATTTGCTAAAGGCACAAATGACAACCAGTACATATTTAAAATTGTTACAACGCTCCATTTCTATAAAGTCAAAATGGATTACTTCAAAGGGGACAGAAGGTGGACCAAAACTACCCCAAGGAGTTGAAGTGCCCTTTACCACATTGTGCTGTAAACAAATCATACACCCCTGAACGAAGCGTTCAGCTACCTTAGGGATTTTGTCATTTACCCACACAATTTGGAACATTTTGGTGACCTTATGAGCACGAATATGGGTGGGACCGTGAGCCTTAACAACCATCATCATAATATACGCGTCGGGCAATAACCATTTCCCTTCAACTTTGTCCACCCAACACCCGTCATCATCCAATTTCGCCAAACCTTCAGCCCACTTCTTAGATTCCTCTAATGTGGCACCAGCTTGAATGTTCTTCATGGATTTGATACCCTCATCCAAAGTACGGGCATTTGTGGCTTCCCTTGAAGTATACATTTCTGAAGAGAGATCAGTGGCAGTCAGTTTGGCTATCTGGTCAGCGAAAGCGTTTTACAATCCGCTGATGCTCTGCGCATTTTATAATCGCTAGCTGAGTAGGGAGTGCAAGCGCTGAAAGTAACCGTACTATCAAGGAGCCATGTTGAATTTCAGTGCCATGTGAGGTCAAGAAACCTCTTTCTGCCCAAAGTCTGCCAAAGTTGTGAACCACCCCAAAGGCATACTGACTGTCAGTATATATGTTTACGATAAGCCCTTCGGAAAGTTCACAAGCGCAGGTCAATGCTATAATCTCTGCGGCCTGCGCGGAGTTATGCGTGATTCTTTTGGTCTCCATGACGTGCTCAATGTGGTGATTGCATAAGCATCTGTGGATGTACCATCCGGGAGTTTGAAACGGGAGCCATTGCAAAACAGCTCCCCTTGTGGATTGTTCAAAGGAAGGTCTCTTAGATCGATACTGCCTTTGGTCTCTTGTTCTGTGGTGTAAAGCTTAGTTTAGTTTAGTTTATTCATTTGTATTGCGCACCGGACCCGAGGGTATGAGGGCGCAGGAGCAACAAGGTTATTCGGAGCTTGGTTACATGTTATAGTGCAGTACAGTAATTACAATGGTTTTATAGATACAATACAGTAAATACAATGGATAATAGATGGTTGAAGCAGTCATACAAAAGGCAAAAGTTTACGGATTTACAAATATACATATTTACAAGGTGGATAGAGGGGAGGTGGGATGGATGGAGTTAGCGGTCATTGTTCTTTATCCAGTGTATGTAGTTGCGTCTAAAGTGTGTGTAGGTTTGGGGTGTCCTTAGAGAAGGTGGTAGGGAGTTCCAGTGTTGGGCTGCTTTCACCTGGAAGCTGTTTCCACCCATTTTGGTGCGTTTGAATCTGGGAACTGTGAGAAGATTAGCGTTGGAGGTTCTGGTAGGTCTGTTGGAGGTGTGTTTACTTATTCTATTGACTAGGTAGCGGGGGCAGCGTTGTTGAGGCATTTGTGTGTTAGTGAGGCTACTTTGAGCAGGATTGTATCTGTTGTGTTGAGCCAGTTATGGGTTCTCCTAATGTTGGAGATATGTTCTCTCTTGGGGATGCTGAGCGCTGCTCTGAGAGCGTTATTTTGTAGCGTCTGTATTTTGTTAGTAACCTGTCTGCTAGCTCCTACATAGAGGGCATTACAATAGTCCAGTTTTGATAATAAGAGGGCTCTGGCTAGTGTAATGCAGCTCTGGGAGGATAAGAAGGGTTTGGCTGCTCTTATAAGCTTACATGTGTAGGCTGTGGAGGATGCCATAGAGCTAACCTGTTTGTGGAAGGAGAGGGAGGAGTCGATGTATATTCCTAGGGTTTTCACTTCCTTAGCTACTTTGAGCGGGTTCCCATCTATAATGAAGCTGGTGTAGTTGTGGTCCAATTTGGTTATGTCTGCGGCGGAACCAAGTATAATGAGTTCAGTCGTGTCATCATTCAGGCATAGACTGTGAGATGCCATCCATGCCTGGATGTTGCGGTACACCCTGTTCACCAAGGCCAAATCATGATTGTAATCTCCCGTCAACGGGATGAGGATCTGGGTATCATCGGCATAATTAGTGTAGGTGATACCCATACCATCTAGATCATCAAACAGCGGATTTGTGAACACGTTGTACAGTGTGGGGGAGACACATGAGCCCTGGGAGACTCTGCATGTGATGGGGATGGGGTCGGCGGCAGCTGCGGTGGAGAAGACACGCATGGATCTGTTGCTGAGGAATGACCCGATCCAACCGATAGCTTCGTGGGAAAAGTGGGCAGCTGAATCCAGGTGATTGCATAAGATTTTGTGATCAACTAGATCAAATGCCACGGAGAGGCAGTCATGTGACTCTTCGTCAATGCAAGCAGTACCTTGCGAGAAAGGTAAAAGATCAGCCGGATTAAGAACACAACACCTCTTGATTTGGATGTGCGGTGCAAACAAGATCAATTTGTATCTCGTTAATCGTGTGGAGGTAAGGTGTTGCGTTTGTGTTCTGTTTAATAGTACATCTACAGAGTGAGGTACCATCAAGGTTAAAGCATGGCCTAGGACCATTCCTTCGCTCTGTTTTATGGATGCAGCAGCAGCAGCGACAGCTCTCAAACACCTTGGCAAAGCGCATGCAACAGGATCAAAGGTGGAAGAAAAGTAGCCGCATGGCCTATTCTTCCCTCCATGTTCCTGCGTTAATACAGCCAAAGCACATCCATCACATTCATTCACATACAACACGAAGGCCCTTTCATAGTTTGGTGTGCCCAAAACTGGTGCAGAGCACAATGCAGTCTTGAGCAGATCAAATTATTGCTGGTTCCACGGCAATGGCGAAAAAATGCCCTTCTTCGTCAAAGCCAACATTGGTTTAATCACTAAGGAGAAATTCGGGATCCACTGCCTACAGTAAGAAGCCATTCCTATGAAGGCTCTGACTTCCTTCTGTGTATTTGGGACAGACATGCTAGAAATTATTTTTATCCGTTCAGGTGTCAACCTTCTTCCATCCTTTGATAGGAGATAGCCTAAATAGGGGACCTCCTGTCGACAATATTGACATTTTTTAAGCAAAGCTTTATGTCCATGTTGTGCTAAGTGAATAAGCAACAACACGGTGCCCTCCTTACAGCACTCTCTGAGTCAGCAGCTAAGAGAAGATCATCTATATACTGAAGCAGTGTACAAGTAGAGGGCAACTCAAGTGTGTCGAGCTGCTCTTTCAAAGCCCTACTATAGATGCCAGGACTTTCCGTGTAACCTTGCGGTGAACGGGTAAAGGTAAACGAGCATCCCCCTAAGGTGAACACAAACAAGTATCTACTGTCCTTATGTATAGGGATACTAAAGAAAGCGTTCTTTAGATCCACAACACTAAAGTGAGTAGCTGAAGCCGGAATCACGGTCAATATTGTTGTCACATCAGGCACAATGGGAAATTGTGGAGCAATGATCTTATTAATGGCACATAAATCAATAATAAAACGGAAGGGAATCGCATTATCACCTTTTTTGTACACGGGCAAAATCGGACTATTGCATTAACTACCTGAAATTTCCTCAATCACCCCTCGATGCACAAATTCGGAGACAATGCATTTCAAAGCTTGCTCACCATCCACCGAGATCTTATACTGGGGAATATGTGGCAACTTTACTCCATGTTTCAGAATAATCTTAACGGGCTCAATTTGCAAAACACTGACATCATTGTCATCAATTGCCCAGAAACACTCTGGAACGTTACTAAATTTTGGCGGCAAAGGTCTGGTTAAGAATTGGGAGACAGAAAGTTGCTGTGGTAAATCGTCAAACGCACTCCATCAGAAGAACAATGAATTACTGCATTTAATTCTTTCAACAGATTCAACCCCAACAAATTCTCTCCACAATTCGTGGTCAAAAGGAATGGACAGTGGTCCATGAATGGACCCAAAGTAGTAGGTACCGGTGAAGAAACCGGACAGACGACTGGTGTGCCAGAAAACTCTACAGGAACATTGGTTTGCCCTGACAGTGAAATGTTTGGAACCCGTGAATGATCCATGGAACTCTTCTGTGCCCCTGTATCCATCAAGAATAGATGTTTCCTATTTCCCACTATCGTTTCAACGTAGGGACCTTTCTAATTAAGGGAATAGGCGTTGGTTCCAAACCTTGCTTCGGGCAATCCTAGCGAAACTGAATGTCATTAAAAGGAAGTTCTTCAGAGAGGTAAGCGGCAGAAGGATGATCAAAAATGTTTTTATTGTCCATACTTGGTGCTTGATTGTCCTGCGAAAAAGGTTGCTGTGAATCCTGTGAAAACTGACGTCTACCAGGACCCCCTGGGCGACCTCTGGATCGTCTACCCATATTCCCAAATGCGTTATTCGACCTCTGCTGGAGGATCGGGCATTGTGCATGCCAATGACCCTCTTGTCTGCAATAAGCACACTGGTTTATGTTTACAGGACCCAATGGCGCATTTCCCTGTGGAACGTGCTGACCTCTAAATTGCGAAGTACCGCCTCTAGGGCCTCTAACAATTTGTTGCAATAGTACTTTTGTCTTTAAGTCACCTTTTCTCTTTTCAACTCTTTCCTTTTCATTATTGACACGATTCTCATAGTACTGAGCCATGTGCAGTATTTCTGACTGAGACTTTGCTTGCCAAGCGCTCTTGGAAGACATAATTTGTGACTGGTTGTCAAGCAGCAATCCACGCACAAATGTATCCACAAATAGTCGTTTCCCAGACTCTGTGCTTAAGTCTTGCCCACTGTCATCCGAAAATACTTGTTCGAACCGGTTAAAGAATTCAGTAGCACCCTCAGATTTTCCTTGGACACAGGCCGTAAGCTTGTCCCAAATAATCCTTCTTTCTGGAATTATAGTTTTCAACTTTGTAACTATTCTATCAGGCAAAGTTAGTATTACCTGTGGTGGTCTCTCACCAGCTAGCTGGCCTTTCTCTATCAAGTCTAGCCATAGTATCCCATGTATCTCCTAACCCTGGTACATCATCCACACTCCTAATCTGCTTCCATAAGTCAACAGGCAGGAGTACGGGAAATAACAACTCAATATCACTTAAGGTGAATACTGATGACTGTAAAACAGATTCTATTTCTTTGTAGAACCCTGTCGGATTCTTCCTAATATCGGGAATAGATTGTTTGATGCTGTTCACTTCCTGTCTCGAGAACAGGATGTGAACGAACTGCGATACATAATGTGCAGGAATTTCTTGAGCAACTGCACCTGTTTGTTATGCTTGATCTAAAATGGCCCTGGTGCGCAATGCATTCTGGGAGCTCTCAGAGCCATGATGGATATTTACTTCATGCCGCAGTGAAAAGCTGCACACATTTTGCTGAGTGTTAGATTCACGGTGCTGAGAAAAACATGCCTTCCAAACCTGGTATGCGGTCAAGGACATTTCTGCTGGGAAAGCTAACTTTGTTATGGTTTGCTACTGTTCTCCGTGGAGCGTGTTTTTAGAGAAGGGAGGCACTGCGCTTCTTGGGGGGAGCTCTCGATTGACCCAGCTGGCAACCGATGGCTGTTCCTCAACTGCGCAAGTGCAATTTCCAGAAGGTTCGAGAATTGACTCCCCTTTGTGGAGTGTGTATATATGCGGAAGCCCGGAGGTGGTTAGGTGAGACTTCAGCCGGAGAAGGACGCTTACGTACGGCCCTCCTGTGAGCTGTGGTGCTCTCGGCCTGGCTGTTCCCGGGGTCTTCCAGCCGCTTCTGGACGAGATGAGGAATCCTGTTACGCTCATGGTGATGTATTTCCTTTTGAATTCTTTACTTCTTCTGTGATCTATGTCCATATTATTTTTGTGAGTTATTTCTATGTAGTTCTAAGCTTTGAATAAATAGCCGTATAAGAGCTGATTATCTTCTAAGAGTGCGTGGTTGTGAGTTATTGTGTCTGTCTACATTCAAAGTATTTGCTCTATAATTGCATTGATGATTTATGTTTGTTCCGTGCACTTTGGAGAGAGCAATACACTGTTGCAGCATTAGCTGTAATCTCAACCTTTGGGACAAATGTTGGAGGAACCCCTCTCATAGGCAACTGAGAAATAGGCAATTCCGAGCGCTTATTAAGCAACAGAGCTAAATCGAGCGCTAAAGCAGCTGAAGAAGTGTCAAACGAAAAAGCCCTCTTATAAATACTCAATAACTCTACGGGACAACAAATCTTTCTTTTTACGCACTCATCCTGCAGGTACTCTACCATTACCTGTATCACTTACCTCTGCATTTCTAGCGTATACTGACTATACGTGTCATATACTTCAACAGGAGTTATCGACGTATCTGAGATCCACCTAATCGCATCTTTCGTACAAATTTGTGTTTCCTCATTTATCGATTTTCGACAAGGAAAGAACCATTTCTGCACAAACATAACATCTAAACTATCACCATCTTCATTCTTCACCCTTTCCAACTCCTTTCTATCCTCAAAACCCCTCTCGACATGCTCTTATACTTTCTCCATAGTGTCTCTAGAGAATGCTAAAGTATTCAGATCCCTTAACCCTTGTAGGAGATCTATATAAAATTTAGCCTATTCCACATTATACATAAATGAATTCCTAATCCTTCAATAAAAATGTTTTTCTCAGGAAAATTGTCCAAATTACAGAGTGTGGCAAGAGCATCATCTTGTTCTTCCCTCTCCATGCAATGTTTAGCCCATGCAGTTAATTCACACTTTTTCTCCGAAGACACAGTATTACGAGTTACAACCCTCGATCCCACTCCCCGATCTACTACAAGCGGTGTAGAACCACTTGGAAGAGGCAATTTTTGAACATCTGGAAACAAAGGTACTATCACTGGCGCGGCAGGCGAGCCCACCGGGCCCGTAACAGCAGGCAAAGGTGGAGGAGCAGGTGGAGGAGCGACAACAAGAGGAGGAACAACGGGAGGAAGAAGAGGAACATTAAGAGGAGCAAAAGGAGGAGCAGGAGGGGGTACGGGAGGAGGAATAACAGCAGGAAGAGGAACATGCGGAGGTGGTGCAGTGGCACCAGGCCTTCATTCATTTAGAAGTTTGTCAATAAGTTCATCAGATACATGAAAGTCTTTGGAAGGATACATTTTCTGAATACCAAGTGAAAAAGCCCTATCCATATTCCTAACTGACTCAGACTGTTTATTCTGGTCACATAACAACGCTTTTTCGGCGTTCGTCATATGACGGTGCGCATGCTTTTCTCTACTCTTAAGCTGCTGCATACCTTCTTTCTTCCAATTCTGTAATACTTTGAATGCTTCAGGTCTAGCCTTTTTCTTCAATAATATGGATTCTAAGTATTTAATACGAGGAATTTTAAAACTACCATTGATTGGCCACAGAAGTTCGTAAGCATGTCTAGTTTGTCTGTGACAAATATAATTAAATACTATACTACCAATGCCGTGCTTACAGTACATACTACACGCCGGCGACCCCTCCATTGGCGCCAGTCGGCCAAATTCCAAAGATTGTCTGTCACTGCGGAATAACGCCTTGAAGCAGGCAGACAATTTCCCAGGCATATCAGAATACTGGTGTTACCTGGTCAATAATTGTACTTGCAAGAACAAAACGCTAAAACAAATTATCAGGATACTTAAGAATCGGGTCACGACTCGCCTGATCAAATCCTAGGAGGTCCGATCGGATTGCAAAATGTTCTAACTAAGGTCCCACATGGTTGGTGATTTCGGTAAATCTGCCCGCCTCGATATATGGACCCTCATCAGATGCCGACACGGACCGCGGGCTCACCGTCCAGGGATCAGGTTGTGCAGCGCTGCTGAGGTGTCGCGTCTCATCCAAGAAAGGGGCCCCCTTTTACGTCCGATCCCGGTCTAATAGCCGCGTCAACCATCAACGAGCTGGCATCAATCGTGAGGGTCCCTATTCAGGTGCCATCTGTAAAAGCAAAAGAAAATATCGAGGCTGAGTACCCCAAAAGGAAATACACCAAACACAGGCTTATAAAGATTCTCAGATCTTTATTCAAATAACTGTACAGTTTACAAAGAAACAAAGTATCAGATAGCTATCTGGCCCTCAGTACATCATAGTGAATAGCAGCTCTTTCGGTGTGAGAAGTGAGAGGTACTGGATGTCTAAACATTTGCATCTTTTATACAGTTTCCAATCGTAATGTCCAACCCCTCTGCAGGTTAATAATTCTCAGTCTAGGGTTCATGCCGAGTTCAACTCTAGTTTATCCGCCTGTATGCATGTGGATTATTTCCGGTTTGTACAGCGACAAGTCACAATGGCAACACTGTATCTTCGAACTTAACATTAAGCCTTAGTACACGTCCTATACAATGTAGTTCAACAAGTATTCACGTTTAGTATTTAAACAACATTGTATTTGATGTATGTCCGCGGATCGGACTTGTTGGCGTAGGTAATCCTCGATCTACAGGTCAAACTTAGGACAAGGTCTCATTAAACAACCCTAACATTTGGCCTATGGGCAGTTTGGACATTAACTTTGCGCGATGGTCAGGACGGCTAGGTTACAAGCGGGAAACACTGTCCACCATTTTAGAACACCAAGTGACTTTGAAACAGAAATCAAAATGGCGGATGTGCCCAAAATAGCGGCTAGGTCGATCTAACGTCAGAACCTTCCAACGTGGATTTCTTCGCAGAGCGACTGGGCTTAGGCTACTATATAGAATAAAGGAGGTATAATATGATATCCCGTTTAACAATTGGGTGGGTTACACCCCTGGGCATAAATCTTCACTTTAATTAGCAGCATGCAGAATGGACACCCAGATGCGGAGTGCCCGAAGATTCACCCTGCCTCCCTTCCATCAATCAGTACCTCTAGGGCTATGTGTCAATTAGTTGGCTGAGGATGGCCTCGAAACTGTAACTTCTTATCAGGAAAAGTTATGGCATCCTCGGGTTCTGGGTGACATCAGACGTTGGTACCTCTTTGCTCTTGGCTAGTCACGTGTCTGTTCACCATGAATCTGCTTCATTTTCCTTCTTTTTGTATATTTGATTCTTTGTTCAGCCTAGTCACCTGCCTGGGGCCTCTTTATCTCGACCTTCACTGGCTGGCAGTCATGCTCTGAAGTTTCGATTCTTCATGGTTGCCGCTCTCCTCCGTTCCTGGAGTTGACCTCGAATTCCCATGCATGAGCTACTTCTTGCTGAGTTTCGATTCCGCTTTTCCCTTCTGGCTTTAGCTGGAATACGAATCTTGGCCTTGATGGCCCCCTGCACCCTGGGCTTAGTTCTGCTTCACAAAATGGAGTCGCACTTGTATAGGGTGCTTCATTGAGGTAGATATATAATTGGCGCATGCCGCTCTAAGCTTCTACTAAGCATTGCAAGCAGTACTGTTTACTGAGCTTCTTGCATTCCGTGCCTATTTACATTCATTCAGTCAGTTGCACAATTCGATCCTGGATACGTTCTTTGTGTTGCAAAGTGGTATCTTCTTATACGTCTGTCACATCATTATTCTTAACAGTTCGTCCTTGTGTACCTTCTTTTGCTCGTCATTTTATAGTTATCTGTACATCACGTCTGGGCTCTTATGTCGTCACCAAGTGTCTTCCATTAAGGCTCTGTGGGTCACTTCGGGGACAGTCTGTAAGTAATCTTCGTTTCGTGTCAGCTGCTGGTATGGTTGTCTCAGTGGATACCTTGCAGCCCACGGTTGTCTGGTTATTGGCGCTTCAATAGGTATACATGTCTTTCTGATGGGTACTGGACAGGGCCCCACCGTGGCTCTCTGTTGGTTCATTTGCTCCTTATAAGTCACATATCATGGCAAGTATGCTTCTGGCATCTCGACATGGGTGGCTGGAGTGCAGGCCATATTTGGGACCTCCTCTACACACCTATACACAACTGTTTCCAGGCACCACGAGACATAAACTGGGGGTGGGGGGACATAGGAAAAACAGAAACAAGAATGATGGTAATATTGACCTTGTGACAATCCTACCGTGCAAGTACAAAATAAAGGTAATAAGTGCAGAAGGCGGGGCTAGGGGTTGAAGTGCAGGAGTGGGGAAGGAAGAGGAGAAAGGGAAAGTCTTGAGATGTTTCTGGAACTTGCAAAGATCCGGCTCAAGTCTGAGGGGGGCAGGGAGGCCGTTCCAGAGGTTGGAACCTGCCGAGGAAAGGGATATACCTCCCACTCTCTGCCTGAAGAAACATCTGACCTGCAAAGAGTTGGAGCTAGAGGACCGAGCTAAAGGACCGAAGAGCTCTTGCAGGATGGTATGTAGGTAGAGAAAGCTGGATTTAGAGAGGTCCCGGTTCTATGTCTTTATCTCGACTATTAAAGGCAGCACCAAAAAAAAGACAGATTTTTTTCAGCTGATTTTGGGCAGCCTTTAATATTCAAGACACTTGATTACCTCTCCCTCTGCCCTTTGAAATCGGGTGATTCACACCAAACTCCCCATCAACCTCTCTCATACCCCAACCCTGCCTCATACTCACACACAGCTTTTTCCCAACACCCCCTTACATACAAAACACTCAGAAATAAACACACACAGACACACTTCTTCCCCCAGCTTCCTTCCCACCACAAACATACACTTACCTGTAACACGTCTTTTCCTGCCCATCTCGGTCTGCCTGTTAGCCCCTGCGCACTTGTGTGCAGCAGGGGCATGACAGTTCCGATTTAGAAAGACCACTCTGAGCATTTTCAGAGTGGTCTTTCTAAATAGTTTTTTTTAATCGTTCTTTTTAAAAAGGTCTTTTCACCTAGAACGGAGGTCCCAGGCTCCAGACATCCATGTGGATGATGCACAGGGTCTTTAATGTAATCCTTGCGGTCACCGGGAGCCAGTGGAGAGATTTTAGGGCTGGAGAGGTGCAGTCCCCGGGCTTGAGGCCAAGGAGAAGTCTTGTAGCCCTATTCTGGATTAGTTAAAGGGGCGAATGGAAGAGAGAGGCAGACTGAGGAAGAGGCTGTTGCAGTAGTCTGTCCTAGAGATAAACAGGGCTCGGGAGACATTGAGCTTTTGAGGGAAGGTGAGAAAATTGAGAATGCCTCTGTGGATTTGGAGCAGAAAGTTTGACTTCTTGGCAAGGTCTGTGATGTGTGAAGAGAAAGAGAGAGAGGAATCCAAGATGACGGGCTAAGGTTTTTTGACTCACATATAGGTGAGGGGAGGGGGGCCAAGGAGGGTGGCCAGAGAGCAGGGGGAAACAGGGAGCAAGCATCCCAATGAGAAGGATCTCTGTTTTACTGGCATTAAGACAGAGATCACTGGTAGATCATCACGGCTGAACAGCAATCAGGCAGTCAGGTATGAGTGAAGAAGGAGAGGAGGTAGAGGAAGGCAGCTTAAAGGAGATCTGTGTGCCATCTGCATAACACGGGAAATTAGGGGATAAGGTGGAGATCAGGTGGGTCAGAGGGGCTAGGTAGATGTTGAAAAGCCATGGCGATAGGACAGAGCCCTGAGGGATGCCCAAGGTAGAGAGTGAGGTTGAAGAGAGGAAATTACCTATTTGTACTTGGGAGGGCCTGATTGAAATGAAGGAGGTCAGCTACGCAAGTGCCCGGTCTGTGAGGCCTGGAGTATCATGAAGATAATTTATGAGGATGGAGTGATTGACTGTGTCAAAGGCAGAAGAAAGATCAAGGAGGATTAGATAATGGGAATGTTTGATTCAAGATTTGATAGCAGATCTTCACAAGTGATCAGGAGAGCAGTTTATGTGCTTCTGGAAGCTCTGAAACTGGACTGGTGGTCATGGTGGCAGCCAGCAATTTCAGTGTGGAGGGTCAGTTGAGGGATGACCAACTTCTCCATGGGTTTGCCCAGAAAAGGGGTGACAGCTGTTTTAGGAGAGGGTGCACAAGAGAGTGCTGGGGGAGTTGTGGGAAGGAGCCAGTGGCAAAGGAATGTGTACAGAGGTCAGCCAAGACTAGGTGTGAGACAGGTGATGTCCTTGATGGTTCAGGAAGAGGAGGGGAGCACCTGTTTAGAGGAGACTTTCATAGAGCTGACTACTCTAGAGATCTTGTCCGTTGCAATGGGAGAGAAGGAGAGTATGGGGGTTAGGGCAACCAAAGGAAGCAAGAGAAGTGGGGAGTGAGGAGGGGAGTAGAAGACAATGAGGGTGGGATGTCCTGAGTTTTGGAGTAGAAGTGGGTGGCCAGTGCAGTGCAGAGGGCCTGGGAGGGAGGAGGAGAGGAGGAGACTGCCATAGAATTGGAAAGTTCCTTGCAGATTTTATAAAGTTCAGCCATGTTATTGGTGGTCTTTGTGATGCAGGCTCCAACATGGGCCTTCTTCTTGGAGCAGATGGTGAGACAATTTTGCCTTTGGAATAGGTGTTAGGCCAGTTTGTCAGAGGATGAATTAGATACCTGCCACTTCTGCTCAGCAGCTTTGCACTTGCGTTTCAGAGCTGCCAAGTCACATTCATTCCAAAAGTTGTATTTGGAGGCAGGCTTCATGCGGATCCTCATGACAGGGCAGGGATGTCCAAGATGTTTGAGAAAGAGAGATGGAGGTTAGCAAGAGCAAAGTCAGAAGGAGAGTCAAAGGCAGGTGATTGAGGAGGGATGAAAGTAGAGGCAAATACAGCGACTGACTCATGCTTCATTGGTCGAATGACAGAGAAGGAGACTGGCAGTGCAGGCAGAGGCATCATCAGGGAACAGGGGAGCACAAGGAGGAGAAAGTGGTCAGACCAGGAGAGAGGGGTAGTAAGAGGGTTAGGGAGAGGGATGTCTGTTGAGATGAGAGCATCTAAGGTGTGCCCGGCAGAGTGGGTGCGGCCAGAGGGAAGGATAGTGAAGGAAAGAGAATAGCAGATGTTGCAAACAAGTACAGTTGCCAAATCCAATGAGTCGTGATGGATTTTAAAGTCTCCAAAGAAGAGAAGCTTGGGGGAGGAGGCAAGAAGAGAGGAGGACAGTGCTGCCCATTCCAAGAGGAAGGGGGAGTTGGGTCCGGGGGTAGTGTAGAGGGTGGCAAGAGTAGGGGAGAGGGTAGGTGAGATAGATAGCCTCCAGCCGAGTCTTCAGTAGGATTGAGTGGGATGATTGTGGCAGGTACCCACTCAGGGAAGATCAGATTCACTGTGCCACCTACAGGATCTTATAGCCCTCTGAAAATATCTTGTTTTATTATACCAAAGAATGGAATGGAATCTTGTACTTCAATGAATTTGCTAAAAATAATGTATTAAGTGCCTTGACAAAGCCCAAGATAGGGCAAAATACATGCACGTGCCTCCTAGCGGAGTTATGTTGGCACTAGTTTTCGTAAATTACTGGTTATTCACTAAACAGTGTGCAGTAGCAAGTTATTACAAAATAATGACTTATACGATTAACGTACAGACGAATGCGCAAAGGTCTACATAAAAAAAACATTATCTATATCCCAACTAACCGACCAACAGGTGGATGTTGGTCTCCATGTAGACATGGAGCCACTGACCACCACATAACATCGGTAAATCAGAAAGCAAATAAACTATAAAGGTCAAAAACAAAAAACCATGGGGTAGAGCGCATTGATTAGTCTAATTCACCCATGTTTTTCATGTGCCTCATGGACGTCACGCCACGTCGTTCATCACATGAACATGCATGCCAGTTCAGGAGTTTCCAGGCAACTGGACCCAACCACCTCGTTGTGGCACCAGGGCATAAAAGAACTGCAAGCAACTAGCTCGCCGCGTCTCAGCTTTCTTGTTGTCCATGCTCCCTCCGTTTTTCCTGTTCCTGCGTTCACCCACTATGGGTGCTTCCTTGCCTTGGCTTCTTGCCTGGCCTTGCCTGCCCTCTGTTCTCTCTCTCTAGTGTCTCTCTCTGTTTGTCTTGCTTTTTGCTTCTTGCCCTCTGGCTGCCTAATGGACCCTGCTCTCCTGTGCTGTCTACATCTCATCCATTGTGGTGCCCCAAGCCAGTGCCTTTCATTGTTCCTGCATCATGTTAATCTGGGGCACCCTCTTGTGGTGCAGGAAGACCAATCCTTCACCTAGCCCTAATTCATTATTCACAGTCGGTTGGCAGGTTTAGGTTTTTTTTTGGCACTGCCTTGTCTTCACCAACACCCCAGACAAAGTGGTGACCCCTGCTCAATGGTCTTCATGCTCAGGTACGCACCCACGCTCAGTACAGCTTGACTGGGAGGATATGTGATGGAGAAGGAGTTAGAATAGATGGGTCGAGACAGAGAGCACCATGGGTGTAGAAAAAAGGTGGGGGAGTGATCAGGAGGATAATGTGGGAGGTGTGGGACAGAAATGCACAGTACAATTTACATGATGGCCTAGGTCGGTCAATAGGCATGCGCGGCAGGAGGGATCCCAAAATCATTTAGCACACTAAAATGCCTAAAATCAAAAATCATTTAGCACACCAAAATACACAAAATCAAAAGTAATTTAGCACTCTAAAATGCCCAAAATAATAGATCATTTAGCACACTAAAATGCCTAAAATAAAAAGTGATTTAGCACACGAAAATGCCTAGAATGAAAAGTCATTTAGCACACTAAGATGCATAGATTTAGAGTCATTTGAAACAGTAAAAAGCCCACAAGCCTGAGGGCCAATAGACTCAGTGAGATGAGGAGCCAAAAAAGTTACGGGTTATAGTGAGATTTGAAAAGTCAGCTGCTGCTGTGAGATAGATGAGGACTTCAGAGGAGAAATTGCAGTCAATGCAGTAACCGTGTGGAAGGGAAGCAAGAGGTGTGACACTAATATCCAGCTTGCAAGAGCAGAAAGTGCAAGGCAGGATATGGAGGGTGAAAGTCAGCGCTGAGCATATTAGTCATAAAGTACCAGAACACCATAGGTTTCCTTGGAGAAAGAGCAGCAGAGAGGCAGGACAGGCTGCATGTAGAACAGTAGTTAGGCCGTCTAAGCCGTACAGGACAGACAGGGGCCTTAGCATGGGCCTTGTCAGTGGGACGACTCTCGCCTGCTAGCTCCCTGATTGGCCAGATGTGGGAAGGCTTGGCCAATCACCGTGGGGGCGGTGCCTGCATCAGAGCACTCTGGTGCTTGAGGAGGAAGGCGGCAGCTATGTTGGGGTGATGGTATATGGCCGATTACACCACACAGCCCAACTGGGCTGAACAACTTAAAGATGGTAAAATAAAGTTAGATGGTGGTGGGTAGTGCTACACTAGAATCGCAACTATCAGGGAGATGCAAATAAGTAATTTAAAGCACTCGCTGCATCGAGGATAGTATATGTGGGTTGAAAGAGAGACAAGCCCTTCAGGGCTTACCTTGATGCTGCTGGGTCCCTCATATGGCCTGCTGCCTCGTGCAGACCGATCCCTGATGCTCCTTTTTCTGCCGGTTTCGGTGTTGCAGAGAGAAGTGAGACCCAGGCCAGACAGGGCGCCTAAGCGTGGGCCTTGTCGGGGGGGGGGGGGGGTGGTGCGGGGAGGAGGGCGGCTCTCGCCTTGCTCGAGGAGAAAGGCTGCAGCCAAGTTGGGGTGATGGTATATGGCCGCTCACACCACACTGCCCAACTGGGCTGAACAACTTAAAGATGGTAAAATGAAGTCAGAGGGCGGTGGGTAGCGCTCCACGGGATTTGCAGCAATCAGGGGATGCAAAAAAAGTAGTTCTCGCTGCATCAAGGATGGTATATGCAGGTTGAAGGAGAGACAAGCCCTTCAAGGCTTACCTTGATGCTGCTGTATCCCTCGTGCGGCCTGCTCCTTGTTCTGCCACTGTCTGTGTTGCGTAGAGAAGTGAATGGCTAGAATACTGCACTTGGAGGAATTTGTGAGGGCGACCAGAGAACCTGGGGGACTGACTACGAACGGCACGTGGGTGAGTCTAGGAGCAGACTGTGTGCTTCACATGGAAAACATTTAAAGAGAGCCACATTAATGCAGCCACTGTACTGAACCTGGGTGAATGTGGATTGTGGCTAACTGTTTGAAATCTGATCGATTGTTGATTGTAGCCGATGGTTTAGATCTAGGGGAGCATGTGGTTCATCGAAAAACTCGAAGAAATACCCCGGCACTCCTGTGGAACTGTCCCAAATGCAACTCAAGAAAACAATCCTAAATATATATTGTGTTTTTTGTATTTATTTTACACAAATGAAGTGAGAAGAAAACAAAAGTCAAATATGTAACAACAAATTGAGACAATAGTAAATGGGGCCCAATCTATAAACACAACTCCTAAATGAGAGTACTCAAAAACGAGAGTACACACCTGCCTTATTCATACCTCCTCAGCTTCTCTTCCACATGCTGGATAGCATTAGCTAGCATCTGCATTCACCTATATCTAAATACATTATATATTGTGACACACAACTATTCTAATGTACTTCAAAGAAATGTATCAAAGTAGGAGTTTTAGAAAGTGTTTCATTTGCTTCAGGTAAGTGTCCCCGGCTATAGGGACAGAGAATACTAAAAACATGTGTTTCTTCGAAAAACTCGAAGAAATACTCTTGTGGGACTGTCCCAAATGCAGCTCAAGAAAACAATCGCAAATATATGTTGTGTTTCATGTATTTATTTTACACAAATGCAGTGAGACGATTAAAAAAGTAAAATATTCAACAACAGATTCGGTTCATATGTAGTTCTTTACATGTTGTATATCACAGATGTATGTTATTCTTTATTAGGAAAACAGAATGTACATACCTGGAGCAGGGAGAGATTGATTCTCGAAACGCGTAGTAGAAGCAGGAGCGTTATTCCACACCAAAGAAAACTCTTGCAAACTCATATAATGTAGTATTTGTTTGAGTAACGTTTTAAAGAGCTCTAACGATCAACAGAGGGGGTAAACAAAAACCTTTATGTTCACATAAACCCAGTGGATCTATTTTCTCAGATCATTTAAAAGAATGCTCTAATATGTGTTCATTGCTTGAAAATGTAAAGAGCTAGATATGAACAGAATTAATTTGTTGTCACAAATTTGACTTTTTTAATCTTCTCAGTACATTTGCATAAAATAAATACAAGAAACACAATATATATTTCGGATTGTTTTCTTCAGTTGCATTTGGGACAGTTCCACAGGAGTATATCTTTGAGTTTTACGAAGAACCACATGTTTTTAGTATTCTGTGTCCCTATAGCCACTTACCTGGAGCACCTGAAACACTTCCTAAAACTCAATCATGTAATTTAATTTCTTTAAAGTACATTTTAATAGTTGTGTGCCCCCATATGCAATGTTTTAGATCTAGGTGAATGAAGATGCTAGCTAACATTATCCAGGTGAAAGTAGCTTGTGGCCAGTGTCTAAATTCTGGATGAATGCAGATTAAAGCCAATGTCCTAAACCTAGGTTTCGATGGAATGCAGCCAAAGCACTGGACCTAGACGAGCGTGCACTGTAGCCAGTGCTTAAATCTAGATGAGGGTAAAATGCAGCCAATGTGTTGTAATATGCACACATAAAATTGGTTCTATGTGATTATAACTAATACATTACAGAGAGAGAGATGTTTTATTTAAAACAAAACAGCAAAAAACATATTGATTTTTTTTCTATTTGGGGGGGTCCCCCAAACCCCTGTTTCCGTATGTGTTTACTCCACTCCAACCTCCTCCCCACCCGTTTTATCCCCTTACCCCACCCCATCAGGATTGAATTCCTGCCGGTCCATCTGGGCACATAAGTGAAGAAATCTTGTTTCTTTTTGTTTTTGTTACTTGTTGCGCTCCGAGCGCGTGGTTCGTGTGTTCTCCCTCCCCCCTCTCCTTGCAGCCTCTTCCCGGTCCCCTCCTCCAGCCCGCCTCCATGCCCGCCCCCCGCCCTCGGATTGGCTCCTTCTCGTAGTCCCTCTGGACTACCCGACGGCTGCTCTCCCCCGCTCGCCTCTTTGCGCAGTTCCTGGGGTGAGCGCTGCTCGCCGGGCAGCCCAGCTGCAGGATTGAATTCCAGCCGGTCCAACTGGGCCCATAAGTGAGGAAATCTTGTTTCTTTTTGTTTTTGTTACTTGTTGCGCTCCGAGCGCGTGGTTTGTGTGTTCTTCCTCCCCCCTCCCCTTGCAGCCTCTTCCCGGTCCCCTCCTCCAGCCCGCCTCCCTGCCCGCCCACCCCCCCCTATCTTCTAACCCTCCTGGGCAGCCCCACTGCCCGGCAGGCCCCACGGCTAAGGGCCCCTCAGGCAAAGGGCGGCTCCTACAGCTGCGGCTCCCACTCTGTCTGCAGGTGTCCGCAGGGGACACTTGGCGCCAGTTTCACTTGCTTTCTCCACCTTCTCCCGGCCCACCCCACCTACACCTGGTTGCTTCTTTCGCATGGTGTCTTCACCTCACTGTGTTCCACAGTTGTGGTAAACTAGTGTTTTTTTCTCCCCTCGCAGGATTCTCAAACTTAAGTGGCCTCTCCACTGTGTACCTAACACGCATTTACTGTTGTTTTTCTGAAATGTGGTAAACTAGGGTTTTTTCTACCCTCGCAGGATTCTCAAACTTAGGTGGCCTCTCCACTGTGTACCTAACACGCATTTACTGTTGTTTTTCTGAAATGTGGTAAACTAGGGTTTTTTCTCCCCTCGCAGGATTCTCAAACTTAGGTGGCCTCTCCACTGTGTACCTAACATGCATTAACTGTTGTTTTCTGAAATGTGGTAAACTTGGGCTTGCCGCTCACTTCCTGTCTGCGTGCTCTTGTATCGTCTGTCTTCCCCCCCTCACTCCCTCCTACTCCATAGTGCTCTCTATCTCGCCTATCTTCTCAAACTGCTTCTCTATTGACTATCCTGCTCTCCTCACTAAATCTGGTAGGAAAAAGTTTAAAAAGGAAATCCTGGTCTCCAACCCAGGCCTCCATATCGCTGACACCTACACTAGTGCCTGCTCCAAGGAAACTCTCACTGACAACCTCTTTTTCGTGCCTTCGCCTGACCTATGGACCCTTCATATGGTCTCTGTGCTCCCTCCTTTCTCCTCTTCTCCCATTAATGGTGGCACCCGTTGGGATGTCCTCTTGGCCTCCTTCCACTCCTCTAAAGCCATCATTAATGTCTATGCTAATGGGACCGTCTTGGTCCAAGGCCCTCAGGCCAACCTTCACCTCTTTGATAGACGCTTCCCACGCCTCATCAACTTCCTTTCCTCTCCCGCTATCCCCCCTCCTCTGTCCTCGGCTTCCTTGCCTCTACCCTCCCTCCCTGCCCCCTTTCGTGCTCCTTCTTCACCCCCTTCTTCTACACCTCCGCAGGGCGTACCTCTGATCTGTACCCCTCCCCGGAAGTCCTTCAAGGATGGCAGCCTTCTCCACTTTGCCACTCTTAACTCTCGCTCTGCCATCAAGCATTCCTCTGATATCGTCGCCTTCTTGAGGAACTGGACCTTGACGTCCTCGGTCTCACTGAGACATGGTTCACGGCCAGCTCTGTCACCACCTTTGACACACTCCTAACTGACGGTTACAAGATTCTCTCTGTGCCCAGGCCCAACCGTGCAGGGGGGGGGGCGTTGCCCTTATCTTCCCTGAGTGGATTCCTGCCACTGTCACTCTTACGCAGACCTACTCCTATTTTGAATGTCTTGTCTGCCGACTCTCTCTCTCCTAGCCATTCCCTTACCGTGGCTACTATCTATCGGCCACCTGGTCAAATTTCCTCCTTCCTCTCTGAGTGGTCTGACCTCTCCTCCTCACTCCTGTCCTCAACCACTCAACTCCTCTTTCTTGGTGACGTCAACATCCACCTGGATGCCTCCTGTCCCCCCACTGGACTCTTTCCTGACCTCTGCGACTCCCTCTCACTCTCTATTCTCCCTTCTGGGCCTACTCATTCCGCAGGGCACACTCTTGATGCTCTGATCTCTTCTGACCTTCCCCTATCCGTCCCTCTCTCCACTCCTCTCTCCTGGAGTGATCACTTTCTCCTATCCTCCCACCTCACCCTCCCTGCCCCACAGGCAAAGCCACCCTCATCACTGCCACCCACCTTCTCGGTCATCCGACCCATGAAGCGCGTGTCAGTTGAGGCTTTCGCTGCCACCTTCTCGCCCCCCCCCTCCTCCTTCGGCTGACTCCCACCCTGACACAGCCCTCTCCATGCTCCACTCTGCTATATCTTACACTCTTGATGTCCTTGCCCCCGTCATGAGAATCCGCCTGAAGCCCAAAGCCAAATGTAACTCCTGGTATGACTCGGATCTCGTCACCCTAAAACGCAAGTGCAGGGTGGCTGAGAGGAAATGGCGTGCTTCGTGTTCATCCTCTGACAAACTGGCCTGCCGCCTGCTCCAAAGGCAATACCGTCTCTCCGTTCTCACCAAGAAGAGAGCCCTTATCCAAGCCCGCATCTCTGTGGCATCTAACAATGCGGCCGAACTCTTTAAAATCTGCAAGGAGCTTGCCAACCTTGCTGCAGTCTCTACCTCTCCTGTCCCCTCCCAGGCCCTCTGCACTGCACGGGCCTCTCACTTCATCTCTAAAACTCAGGACATCCTGTCCTCACTCTCCTCCTATCACCTCCCTCCCTCTCTTCTCGGCTCTTCCTCTGGCCCTTCTGCAGCCACCCCTCCTCCCTCCTTCTCTGCCTTTCCCCTTTTTTCTGCTGACGAGGTTTCCAGACAAGTCCGATCTATGAAAGTCTCGTCTAAACAGGTTGACCCCTGTTCCTCCAAAACTATCAAGGACCACATCGACTCCCTGGCTCCTGCCCTGGCTGACTTTTGCAACCACTCCTTCGCCTCTGGAGTCTTCCCACCCCCCCCTCAAGCACTCCCTTGTGCACCCTCTTCTTAAGAAACCCTCTTCCGACCCCTCCTGCCCAGCTAACTATCGCCCAATCTCCATCACTCCCTTCCTGGGCAAGCTCCTGGAGAAACTGGCCATCTCCCAGCTTAACCTCTATGCTGAATCTGTTGGTAGTCTTCACGACCATCAATCTGGCTTCAGAGCTGCCAGAAGCACGGGAACTGCTCTCCTGAACATCCGTGAGGACATGCTCTTGAACCTCGAATCCAACACTCCGTGTGTTCTCATTCTGCTCGATCTCTCTTCTGCCTTTGACACTGTCAACCATGCCATCCTGCTCAACCGTCTCCGTGAGAACCTGGGTATCACTGGTCAGGCTCTGGCGTGGCTGACCTCTTTCCTTTCCAATCGACCCTCCCAGGTCCAACTGGGGTCCTTCCTCTCTGACATCTTTTTCTCCACCTGTGGTGTCCCCCAGGGATCTAATCTCTCTCCCTGGCTGTTCAACCAGTATCTGCCACTCCTTGCCCACCGCATTGACGCTCTCTGCCCCAACTTTCAGTGCTATGCGGACGATACCCAGCTCATTTTCAGGCTACGCTCGGCCTCCTCCTCTCCTTCCCTCATCTCTGACTGTCTGTCTGCTATCCAGGAATGGTGTGCCGCCAATGACCTCTGCCTTAATGCCAGTAAGACCGAGATTCTACTCATTGGCACACCCACTCCCTCCTTCCCTGCAGCTCTCTGGCCAGCCTCTCTGGCCCTCTTCCTGCTCCTACCTGCAAGGCAAAAAACCTCGGGGTCATCTTCGACTCCACACTCTCCTTCTCTCCTCATATATCTGACGTCTCTAAGAAGTCACAGTACCAGCTGCACCTCCTCAGAGGTATTCTTCCCTTCCTCTCCTTCCCCCAGAAGCTCACTGTCTCCCGAGCCCTGGTTCTCTCGAAGCTGGACTACTGTAACAGCCTCTATCTTAATCTGCCTGCTTCCACTCTCCGCCCTCTGCAACTCATCCAGAACAGAACTGCGAGACTTGTCCTTGCCTCAAGCCCAGGGACCGTATCTCTCCAGGATTGAAATCTCTACACTTGCTCCCAGTGGCTGCGAGGATTAAGTTCAAAACCCTCTGCATTGTCCACAAGGCCTTCTGGGGTCTGGGGCCTAAATACCTTCAACTCTCTCTTCCTAAATATCTTCCTTCCGAGCCCTTCGCTCAGCCGTCTCCAACTCCCTCAGGGTTAGCCGCTTCTCGAAGCAACGAGCTGGGGGTAGATCTCTCTCCGCGGCAGGGGCCTCCCTCTGGAACAGCCTTCCTGCCTCCCTGAAACTTGAGGAGAACCATCTCCGGTTCCGGAAGCACCTCAAAACCTTCCTCTTTGCCTCTTCTTTCTCTCTCCCTCTCCCCTGCTAAATCCTTCACTGAAACTGCACTGAATCTGCAACTGGGCCACTCTCACCGACCTCGGTCCTGGGCCCAGCCACTCTCCACTTGCACTGCCTCCCTGGCAACCTCTGCACTGCGGTCTGTCTCTGTATCCCTACAGCCCCCCCTTCCCAGCACTTGTCTGCACTTACTTTGCACTTGCCACCAGCTGGCCCTATTTATTTATTTATTTATTTTATTCTACTTACTTGTACTGCACTTCCCCCATCCCCTTTCCCCTTGCACCTTTCCCTCCCCCTACCCCTGCACTTGCGCGACCTGAATGACACCTGGACTAGTAGGATCGTTGTCTGTCTTCCCCTTGTTTTCCCCCCTCCCTGCCTCATCGCGCCTTGAAACACTTGTGTATAGGCGCGTTACAAATGCCATACCATATCATATCATATCATGTTTCCACAAAAATACGGTGCTTTTTTCTGTTTTTGCTTTGTTATAAATTCCCTCTCTGTAATTGTTTCCTCTGTAATCACTGGATACCATACTATTAAATATATTGTCTGCACTGTTTCACACATCTTGCCCTGCCCTCTATTATTAAAAAGCAGCCAGCACACATAACACCTTTCTCTGATTGTATGTTACAACAGCACTTCCCTCATTAGAATACAGCTAATCCCCCACGATATCATTTGGATTGGCTGCACACATGTCTATCATGCTCTTTTATTCTCCACAACACCTCTGCCACTACAATGCAGCTATCCCCCAGTATATACTTGCTCCAGCTGCATACATAATGTCTCTCCCAGCTCTTATATTTGCACAATAGTCTGCCATTAGAAAGCCTGACCTACCAGCAACCACCCACATGCCTGCTCATCACGGTTGACCAGCAGGGACTTGGTCACCTCTACCTACCTTCAAACAGGCCAAAATCATACATGCATTTTATAACTCCTTGATGAATTTCACATACTTGGACTCCGGGCCCCAAGGGCGTTGACCCTACATCGTGTTGAGACCATACCAATGGTGAAAGGCGCTTTTTTTTAGTTTTAAAAAAGAGAAAATAAACAATCACTACATGATCATTAGAACTCAATTCATCAAGTTCCAATCTGACTTCTCAAATTTAGTCCTTACATTTTTTTGTGTTTTTTTGTTTTTTGAAGTCCGAGGAAAACGAAAAAAAAGTTCCCAGAAGCAGTCAAGGAAATTAGTCAAACGGAAGAAACAAGAAGATGCACTATTTCATCAAGTTAATCGGCTCAGTGATCACAGGTAGTAGGGCGTTTCTCACATGTCCCAAAAGTAAATCAGAGCATACGTCAGTTTATTATGTGAGCCTTCAAATAGTGCAACCCACCATTCTTCGCTTCCCCAGGATGCTCCTTTTTCAATCTCTTTAACAAAGATTGATGACCTTTTGTCACTGGACAAAAGGCCGCAAGATGTTTTAAGGTCTCTGTTGAATTTTTGCAAAGCCTGCAGGTTAGATCATTTGCTGTGATTTTTTTCCTTTGTCTTAATATTTCCTTAGTTTCAAATTGGTTCAGTCTGAATCTCAGAAAGTCATCCGGAAAACTGTTATCTGGGAACTTTATTATGTAGCTCGCAGGATTGTTATATGCTTTAGCTTCAGTCAGTACCAATTCCATACACTTATGTAGGGATCTTTGATGACATGTTTCAAGCCAGTCCCATTGCCAGAGCTTTGTCTTGACCTTATTAGGATTGGACCACAAGGTTTCTTCAGTTGTGTTTAGAATTTTTAGAACGGTCTTGCAGTTCTATTCCCAGAGGCTTTGAATTGATTGGGCATCCGTCACTAACCACATTTTTAGTATTCAAAATTGCGGTATTGAGTTTATTATTTTCACTGTTTTTGATATTAAGCCTAGTTCGTATCTAATACATGCCTTCGGGATTCCATTGGCAAGGTGTAGGATATTTTTCCAGAATTAATATTCACAGGTTTCCCACACCTTATATGTACAGCCAAAGGCTGTCTCCGCCCCATGTATTAATGCTGGTACTACTTTAAGATTATAGAAGTCTAGCACCGGCTTTGGGCTAAATTTCCTGTATTTATTGTTAATTAACAGCCCCTGGGCCATCAGTTGTTTGCTTTTTGCCTTAACAGCTCTTGACATTGGTTCGTCATTGATGTTAGCACTTATTATGGCTCCAAGATATCTTATTTGGCTAGCTCTTTTTAGAGTGTCAGATCCTATTTTCCAATGAAAGTTCACCTTCCGTGCTCTCTTTTGGCCATGCAGATTCTTTAATTCCTTTAATTCGGTTTTCGTGGTATTTATGACAAGACCATTCTCTTTGATGTAAATATGCAGAGCTGTTAATTTCCGCTGAAAGGCAATCTCCATTAAATCTATAAGAACAATATCATCTGCATATAACATCCACTCAATTTGGGTAGCGTACATTTTTGGCAAAAACTATTTTATGTCGTCAAAGTAAGTTTCCACAACTGCAATAAAGAAGTTGAATAGGACTGCACCCAAGGGGCATCCCTGTTTCGCCCCGCGTTCTGTATTTATTGCTCTCTCGAGAGAGAACCTTTTCCATTAAGTCGAATTCTTATGTTGGCATCAGTATATAATTGCCTTATTGCACGAATGAAGCCTTCAGGGCAGTTTTTATCTTTCAGTTTCTTCCATAACAAATTACGATCCACCGCATCGGAAGCATGTGCAAGATCCACAACGGCTACATAGATGGTTTTGTTCTTTTTTATTGTCTCCATTTTAAGTGAGTTAATCATGAATAAATTCAGGTTGCATCCGACACCTTTGATGAATCCTGTTTGTTTTATGTCGAATGCTCCTGAGTGTTTGATCTACGATGTTAGTTGTTGCTGGAGCTGTGTCGCGAAGATCTTACCTACAACATCTAGGAGTGCAATTGATCTATAATTCATTGGGTCTGATTGAATACCTTTTTTAAAAATCAGAATGATTATAGCACTCTTCCATGATGTCGGTATTTTTTTTTCTCTGATGACAATAATAAAGACCAATTCACAAAGGTGGCCCACTCTTCCGGATGCTGTTTTAACATATAATTTGTTAATCCATCGGGTCCGCAAGCCCTCGATGAACTTAATCTTTTGATGTTATCTAAGATGTCTAGCCTGTTAATACTTATGTTCCATGGTAGATCCTCATCGAAGAATACTTGATTAGTTTGGTCCTGGTTCTTGAATAATTCTGTGTAGTGTTGAATCCATTGGGCTTCACCAACCATGTTACTTATTAGGGCCTGTTGTTGTGCGTCAGTATTATTTATTAAGGCCCAAAAATCTCTTGTTGTTTTCTTTGATATACAATGTTGCATTATCTCTGCGTCTTTTTGGTACATTAACCTTTTATGGGATTGTATCCAGTTATTATTTGACCTCTTAAGTTTGAGCACCTCACTTCGATTATTTTCAGTTGCGTGGCTTTTCATTAGACGTATGTTCTGCCGTAGTTCGAGTTTTTTACTCATGATTTCTGGGTCAAATTTATGTTGTGGTTTGAAGTAAGATTTCCCATTGAGAGGCCGATTCATGGAACAAACGTGCGCCGAAAATCTACGCGCAAGCAGGCGCAAGCAGGCGCAAGCGGAAAAAAACAGGTGCACGCGCACGCGTGCGATTCATGGAAGTCCCTGTGCGTGTACACCCCGGGATGTGCGCCAAACCCGTGCATGGCGCACAAGTCACTGCAACATCCCGAAAGGCGTGCGCGACGCGCACAGTGAAAGCGCACAACCTCGGCGCATACACCAGAAAGTGGGCGGGACACGGGGCGTAACGCGCGGAATGGGGAACAACGCGCGAAAATAAGGGCGTAATTGGGGATGTACTGCAGGGAAGCAGACGGAACGCCCACACGCACTCGAACCACACGTATTCATGGAATCGAATAGGGCAAAGCCACGCACAGCCAAAGACACGCACAAGCCGAAACACGTCCGCCACACGAAGGCAGGCGGAAGCGTCCCTGCGCATTACAAAAGTGTCAACATACAGCAATTGGGCCTGTGCGAGCGGGCTATGTGTATTTCAGGGGTTCGCGTGAACTTTTTCACGCGATCGGGCCTGGGGGAGCGGGTTACGTGTATTTCAGGGGTTCGCGTGAAGTTTCTCACGCGATCGGGCCTGGGGGAGCGGGCTACGTGTATTTCAGGGGTTCGCGTGAAGTTTCTCACGTGATCGGGCCTGGGGGAGCGGGCTACGTGTATTTCAGGGGTTCGCGTGAAGTTTCTCACGCGATCGGGCCTGGGGGAGCGGGGTACCACTCACCGTCTGCCTTGCGTGTAGAAGAACGCGTAGCCAACACCCGCTGTGAAGTAATGGCGTGTGAACCCCAACTGATGGAAAACACACGCACTGCACGAAAAGCACGTACAGAACAGTGTAAAGGCACGCGGGATCTCCAAGCCCTGCCAGGGCAACGCCCGTGCGCAAAACGTCACAGACGCACTTACGCTGTAAGGGCCTTTGGTCCAATGAAATCGCGTACGCGTGCTGACGCGCTTACGCGCTAAGGGCCTTTCCTCGATTTTCACACTGACGTGCAGGATTTTCACGTGCCAAATCACTCGGTATCAAGCTGGCCACGCGAAAACACACGGAAGACCACGCTCCTGCCCAGAAGGCCGAATTACTGCCCCCCAGTGCCCCGAGCAGCCTCCCACGTGCCATCTACTGCTGCCTGCCTGCCTGCCTGCTGCCACCGTGCCCTGCCATTTGGTGCCTGCACATCAGCCATCTGCAGGGGTCCAGTTGCTGTGTCCACCCCTGCTGGAACAGAAGACTCCCCACTCAGATAACATCGCTCCACAGCCCAGCCCCAGGACCCAGTTGCCCACCCACTCCTGCCCCTGGGATTGCCATGTCGGGCACATCCACATCTGGCACCAGTGGCAACCCCCGGCCAGAGGGGCAGAGGGGCACCAGCTTCACTGCCACAGAAGTTGGTGTCCTGGTGGAGCAAGTCCTGGGGCAGTATGATGCCCTCTTCGGATCGTCCCGCGCCAACAAGGAAGGACGGGAGAGGATCTGGGCCGACTGTGTGGTTGCCATCAACGCGGAGGGGGTGGCAACCCACACCATCCAGAAGGTCAAGAAGCGCTGGGAAGACATGAGGTCCAGGACCCTCATGAAGGCCCGGCGCCTCGTGGAGGGGGGCCGGGGCCGCATGAGTTCCATCCAGATGGGGGTCCTGGAACGCGTACACCCAGTGCTCCACACCCAGGTCCTTGAGAGGGAGACCCGTCTGGAGTTGAGCGGTAAGTGGCCAAGCATTGCTGTGTGAGACAGGGCATGTTGCAGTGTGCTGGTTGTCTGATACTTGCCTGTATGTGTGACATAGGCCATGTACGCATGTATATGTGCAGGGACATCATGGTAATGCATGTGCGACCAGTAATGTGTGAACCGCACGGTTGTTGCATGTGTTTAAATGCGACATGGGGAGCCCTATGCAGATTGTACACATGAGAGCATGGCAGTCTCTGTTCCTGGACATGGGTGGGGGTGAGGGATGGGTGCTGATGCCAGGTACATATATGGTGTCCATGTCTGTGTGCCTGACCTGCGTGTCTGTGACTTGTGGATGCCATGGATGCATGACACATGTCTGTGACAATGTACAGATTCACTGATGCAGCCTAGTCATCCTTGTATCCACTGTGATTGGGGTGTACGGGGCCAGATGGATGTGACTGAGGTGAAGTGTGTGCATGTGATAGGCATGACCCATGATGCATATGAGTTCCATTACATTGTATGTTTCGAGAGTCCATTGGACATGTATGGAAATGTCCATGGCATGCACCATGACTGTCACTGTGTGTGTTTTGCCTGGACTGACACATGTGTTGTGGAGGGACATGATGGAAGTGTACTTTGACAGTGGCACTCATCTGCTATTGCTTCCTGTCTAGGGGACCATTGTACAGTACCCTGATGCTTGTGTTCTATGTCTCCCTCTACGCAGCGGCTAGTGAAGAAGAGGGCGGAGACGGCGCTGTGGAGCAAGGCGGCGGGGATGCCCCCACGGCTGCAGCAGAAGGGGTGGGTGAGCCCCCACAGGGGCCTGCTACGGCGGAAGACGGTGAGGAGCCATCCAGGTTGGTGGTTTCCACAGAGGAGGAGGAGGCCGCCACTGAGGCACACATGGGGCCTGGTGGGGGCATCCCTGCTGGTGCAAGTGGTGCAGTCCAGGGGCAGGGGCAGGAGGCAGCACAGGTCACCGTGGAGGGGCCTGTGCATGTCGCTGTCCCTGGCCCTGTGGGTGCACCACCATGCACCAGCAGGGATGCCCCGTCCCAGGCCTGTCCGCAGGTAGAGGGGATGTCCATGTCATCTGACTCCCCTCCACCTGCGGACGAGGGGACCCCTGGCCGTATGGAGAAGGTCCTGATTGGGGTCGCGATGCACACGGCTGTGATTCGTGATGCCGTGCGTGCTTCCCAGGAGAAGCACGCACATCATCACGAAGAGCACCGTGCCGACGTGGCCCAATTGGGATCGTCCATGTTCGGGGGTTTCCTGCATGTGTCGGCCAATCTGGCGGCCCTCTCCTCCTCTGTGGAGACTATACGCCAGTCGTTCTCCTTGCCGTCTTCCGGCCCAGATGCCACCAGGGCCCCCTGTGGATCTGCCCTGACCAATGCAGCCAGCTCGGTGGGGATCCCATCCCTGCCACAGTCGGGATTTAGAGGTCCAGCAGGGGTGGACATCACAGCAACTGTACCCCAGCAGATGGAGGATGTGCCGGCATCATCAGGCAGGGCACGTGCACGACGGCGTCGGTGGATTCCATCAGCCTGGATGCCGTCGTGCTGGCAGAGGCAGTGGCGTCGGAGGCAGCAGCGGAGTCAACGTGGGAGGCATCATGGCTCGGGGCCATCAACATCGGAGGGGCAGGCATCGGACGGAGGGCAGGAGGACCCAGGACGGGAAGTGTCTTCCGTGTGGCAGCGGTTGGGCCAGCATATAGGTGCGGAGCGGCGGCGGGCGGAAGAGGCGCGGCTCTCAATGGTCAGGGCGGAGAACTCCATGCGGAGGGCCCTGAGGCGGGCCGAGTGCCTCGAAGCAATCCGCAGGGGGTTGGAGGAGCAGATGGCGTCGTCCCTGCGGACCCTCGGGGCCATGGAACAGGACGGCCTCCGGGACATAGACGAGGAGTTTGATGATGCCCTGGCCCGGAACACCACAGAGTGAGCCGCTGGACTTGCCCGCCGCCTTTGTATATAGTTCTTTAGTTTTAGGTTTCATTTGTTTCTTCTTATGATTTGGAGTCGACGGACACAGCTCCACTTTTTGTATATAGTTGCATTTTAGTTAGGGTTTTTTGTAGGTTTCCTTTGTTCAGTTGGGCTCATGGACCCTTGGATGTTTTGTACATAGTTCTTCATTGGATTGTTTAATTTTTTTTTTTTTGATTTATTCTCCATGGAGCAATGGTCTTTGCATTTATTTTTATCTCTCAGATTGATTTTATTTTTAATGTGACTTTGAACAACTTTTTTTTGGATTTGGATTTGTAGTTTTGATTTTTTTGGACGGACATGCAGCTTATCTTTTTTTCATTGCCATTGTAGTTTGTTTCATTTCATTTGCATTCAATTTTTTTTAATACAATTTTGTTTTCATACTTCACTGTGTGGTATCATCTCATTGGTTTCATGCATGTCATGTTGGGTGTTTTCCCATTCATTTGCAACCATTGTGTGTGACGGACATGGGTTCATTTGCTTTATGAACATTGGGGGTGTAACATGTAATATCCATTTCCATGTGGGTGAATGGGTTACTTGGTAGGGCCTTTTGGCTGTGGAGGCTGACCATAACGCACATGATTGGGGATTGTGAGGACCTGGGTGCAGGGGGACATGAGTGGGGGCCTGGTGGAGGCTGCCCCTGGTGACTGGGGGGTGGGGGTGGTGGGAGACATGGGTGGGGGCCTGGTGGCAGGTGCCCCACAGTGCTGGGGGGTGGGGGGGTGGGGAACATGAGTTGGACATGGGTGGGGGCCTGCTGGCAGGTGCCCCACAGTGCTGGGGGGTGGGGGTGCTGGGAGACATGGGTGGGGTCCTGCTGGCAGGTGCCCCACAGTGCTGGGGGGTGGGGGTGCTGGGAGACATGGGTGGGGGCCTGCTGGCAGGTGCCCCACAGTGCTGGGGGGTGGGGGTGCTGGGAGACATGGGTGGGGGCCTGCTGGCAGGTGCCCCACAGTGCTGGGGGTGGGGGTGCTGGGAGACATGGGTGGGGGCCTGCTGGCAGGTGCCCCACAGTGCTGGGGGTTGGGGGTTCTGGGAGACATGGGTGGGGGCCTGGTGGAGGCTGCCCCTGGTGACTGGGGGCGTGGGGGTGGTGGGAGACATGGGTGGGGGCCTGGTGGAGGCTGCCCCTGCACTGCTGGGGGGTGGGGGTGCTGGGAGACATGGGTGGGGGCCTGTGGAGGGTGCCCCTGGTGGCTGGGGGTGCAGGGGGACATGCGTTGGTGGGCAGTAGTGCAAGTTGACATGTGGGTTGGCTGGGGGGCATGGCCATGGTGGATGGGGTGCCTGCAGGACATGTGCAGGGTAGGCCCCTGTGGTGTGAGCCACCTGCAGGGGCCGTGGAGGGTGTAGAGGGAACACCTGGGAGGACCCACACGTGCAATTCACGTTTGGTGCTCCCCGCGCACCCCTGAAATACACGTACCCTGCTGAAATTGCGTGTGGAACTTCACACACACCCCTGAAATACGCGTACCCTGCTCGCACGGGCCCAATCGCGTGTGGAAATTCCCGCGCACCCCTGAAATACATGTACCCTGATGGAATCGCGTGTGGAACTTCCCGCGCACCCCTGAGATACGCGTACCCTGCTGATATCGCGTGTGGAACTTCACGCGCACCCCGAAATACACGTACCCTGATGGAATCGCGTGTGGAACTTCCCGCGCACCCCTGGTATACACGTACCCTGCTGATTTTGCGTGTGAGACTTCCCCCGCACCCCGTAATACACGTACCCTGATGGAATCGCGTGTGGAACTTCCCGCGCACCCCTGAGATATGCGTACCCTGCTCGCACGGGCCCAATCGCGTGTGGAAATTCCCGCGCACCCCTGAAATACACGTACCCTGATGGAATCGCGTGTGGAACTTCCCGCGCACCCCTGAGATACGCGTACCCTGCTGATATCGCATGTGGAACTTCACGCGCACCCCTGAAATACACGTACCCTGATGGAATCGCGTGTGGAACTTCCCACGCACCCCTGGACTACACGTACCCTGCTGTAATCGCGTGTGTAACTTCCCCTGCACCCTGAAATACACGTACCCTGCTGATATTGCGTGTGGAACTTCACGCGCACCCCTGAAATACACGTACCCTGCGGAAATCGCGTGTGTAACTTCCCATGCACCCTGAAATACACGTACCCTGCTGATATCGCGTGTGGAACTTCACGCGCACCCCGAAATACACGTACCCTGATGGAATCGTGTGAGGTACTTCCCGCGCACCCCAGTGATACACGTAGCCCGCTTGCTGTGCTGGTACAGGGTTAGCGCAGCCCTTTGCGCTGGATTGGGTATATTGATGGCTTTTCCCTGCGCGAGAGGCGTTCTTGGGGGCGTAACTGGCGCTGCTGCAGGGTCGCTGCGCCACTGTGCGCCACGGCTGGTTTTGGTGGCTGGAATCCATGAATACGCTGTGCGCGGAATTGGATTTTAGCGCACGCGGCTGGCGCAGGGATTCGCACGCGCACACTGTGCGCCAGCCGCGTGCGCCACTTGTGCGCTGGATTCTATGAATTACCCCCAATATCTTTTCAACTAACGGATTGGAGCCAAACACATAATCCAACACAGTGTTTTGATTGTTTCTTCTCCAAGTTGGATTCAGAGGAATGTCCCTAGGTGTAAACCCATTCAATCTCTGCAGTTCTCGTATGTTCAATTCCTCCTGTATGTGAGTTGCAATTTTTACTTTCACAGAAAGTTGTTCCAGCTTTTTAGAGGAAGTATTTCCAGAGAGTAATGCTACAAGGTCCAAATTCCAGTCCACACACATACTGATATTAGTCATTTCCACTGCTGACATTATTTAATCAATTACTTCACACAACATGTCTGCAAAATCCCAGGTTCCAGTTGCTTTGGGTTGCCAATAAATGTTTACTATGTGTAGTCTCTGTTCAAGACATTTCTCCTTTTCCACCAGGTCTATTGTTAATACCTGGATGTATGCTGATTTGTTGCAGGAGTCTTCAATCTGATATCCGCTCCTTTTATGTACTAAAGTTAGCAGAGTTAGCCAAGTTTCCTGTAGGCAAAGTACATCCACATCCAAAATTTCCATGAGTTGATCTTGAAAGAGATGGAGAAAGCCTCTTGTGTTCCAGGATCTGACTTTTAGCTCCTCATTTCTTGGCTACTTTGGGTATTAACTCGATTTGTTTGTAATCAGAGCACTTGCCAACCAGCTCCAACTATCCGGTTGTTGGTTCAAGTCCTTATTTTCTAAAGGGCTCGATCCTACTTTTTCAATTTCTTCGATAGGGACTGTGATTTTAATTTGCCTCATTTTTTACATCATTTTTTCGGAAACGTATTGCATTCCTCCAGTTGACAAGTTACAGCTTTTGCAACGGTTGTTGATGATACTTTTTGTTTTTCATTTTGTGTAGTATTGCATGTCCTATTTTCTCTGGTTGGCTGCACAACTTGTGATGATCTTTCATCACCAGGCGTTGAATCCATTTTAAAGGTCTCAGGGATTATTTCAGCAATTTTGAATCCCAGACGTGTTAAGGCAAACTCACCTTCCATAATTTAGTATTTTTTGAAGTTTGAGTGTATATGCAATATTACACAATCTGTTTGTGTTTCATTAGCAAATTCCACTGTTTTGATGTCACTCGAGACTATTGATCTCAAATCAGGAATATGCTGGAACAAACTAATTACATTATTCCTATTCAGGATTAGTACATTGTCCGAGCGGTAACTCCTTTCCAATTTGATATAATAATTTGATTTTCATCTTTTTCTTAATATCCTTTTCAGATTTTCTTTTATGCAAGTCTACTCTCCAGTTTTCTCAGTCCGACTCCAATGGATCTTTCCGTTCACTAGGTTTGGTAGTTTGATTTAGCAACAGATGTTTTGTCACTCTGGTTAAATCTGTTTCTTCTCCCGTATCCATCCTTGTTTTGTCTCATTCTTGCGGGATTCAACTCGCCCACCAAGGGCTTTTCCAAGCACATTTAGCCTTCATTCTTCCATTGTTAGGAATCTTGGAATATTATCTGTTTCATCGTATTTAGGATCTACAAAATCGTGGTTAGGTGAAGTCACCAATTCAATTGTTCTTACCGGACGTCCTTTTTTCTGGTTCATTGGCTGCTTTAGATTTAAGTTCTCAGCCAGTTTATTATCATTCGTCTCTTTAGGACTCGTCAGTGATTCCTTTTGTGGTGCTAGCAGCTCCTCAGTTCTGCTGACTTCTTCATCACTTATCTCATAATCTGATAAATTCATTAGTTCCGCTGAAAGTTCCTCTGCGTTCTTTAAGACTGACGTTGTTGCACTCTCATTTTCAGTTGAATCGGTTACTAGATTCACCTTTCTGCAAATAGTCTCAACCCCTTTGTCAACGCTGACATCATAACCGTCAGATTTAAAGATTTTAAGTTTCTTAGGAATTTCCTAGAGCCATTTCCATTCGTTCGTTTCTGACATGTCACCTTTGTTTATTTTTTTTACATTTCCCTTGTTTTGATTGAGAACCCAGCAAACCATGTGTCAAATGCTGCACTTTATTTTCGAAAATCGGGTAACTACCAGTTTGTTTATTTGTACCATCTTTCATGATATCTTGGTTTTCAGGCATCAGTATGTTTTCAGATGTCGATGGCTGGGTTTCAACACACAAGAATTCTGTTTCTTTAGGAAGTGACCCATTTTCATTTGTTGGTAGTTTTGGTAACACACCTGCCGATGAGATGCTGCGCTACTGCACTGTGTGTTCAGATCACGTATTTTTGATTTGTCAGTTATTACTGGTTGGTTGCCTGGTAGGAGTGAATTTGTTTCCAGTAGAATCTCTTTTTCTATGATAGGGTTCTGATTTGGTGGTTGCAAGGCTGGAAACCTGGACAGCTCCACACAACTCTTGTTGTTAGGGGCAACCTGCATTGTGAGGTTTCTGACTTCATCACTAGCAGAAGCTTTTTCGAACAGTTTTGGGAAGTGCAAAATCTTCGAGTCAATGGTACGCTTATCCAACTAACAAGGGGTTGAGGAGTCTTTTCATGCTCAGAGTTGTTCTGATGAGTCTTTTTCAAGATTAACAATGCTTCACAAGCCACCTCTGCTAGTAATCTTTTGTCCTCAGCCGAGTTCCGTAATTTTTCTTTCAATAAGGCATTATACGACTCAAGTAATAGTAGCTCCTTGTGTGATTGAAACTTCATTTCACACATTTCTATGTCGATGGTTGCCATTTTTGTGTTTAGCATTGCTAGCAGTGTGTTTTGGTCTCTGTAACTCTCATTAAATTGTACTTACATTTTGGAGAAAGGTGCTGTTGCTATTGTTACTGCTAATGATATTTTGGTCACCAACTCTGCACAAAGTTTCTCTATTGTCACATTTGTTGGGTTGTTGAATTGATTTATTTTTGTCATTTTATGATGTAACACTCTCCTTATTTTTGGGAATGGTCTATCGACGAAGGAGGAGTCAGAAGAGTTCTCTACTGAGTTCTCTTCAGAGGATGACTCGTCTTCCACTTCGCCAATGTGGGATTTTGCACTTGAGCAAACAGGGTTCTCTTTCTCCCCTTTTTGTGTGTTGCAACAGTCTTTAAGCAGTCTTTTTTGTGAGCTCATAATGTCTGTATGCGGACTCCATTCCACACGTCTCCTCTTTGATGTACCAGTTTTTGAACAATTCACACTTCTTCTGGATTGAATTGAACACGATGTCTCTTGAATATTTTCTCCATATTTTATTAAATTAGACTCAATGTTGTTGTCAATTGTGGGGTTTGAGTTTCTGACCATTCGCTCATTCTGAAATTTCCTTTTAAGTGAATTCAGGTCAAGCAGCAGTTGGTCCGCTACTGCCAATGAGGATCGCTTGTTATCATAGATCATCACTTCATCAAGAATCCCATTCGATGCTGCTTCCATTAGTGGGCAGAATTGATCAATGTGATCCGACGGGCCGCATTCATTTGTAGGTGCTTTTCGGTCTGCAGGACTTAGGCAATCAATGATATCACCAAGAGGTATATTTTCATCTGGTGGGTCAAAGACATCGTCTTTCCCACAGATCTGCTTGGCTCCCTTCACATTCTCCATAAAAAGATCAGTGGCACCACCACACATAGCACCGTCATGCGCGACCACCTTGTGGTTAGGAGGCTGCCTAACTTCCACAGCCAGAGGCGTTACGGGCTGAGACCGTTGTTCCACTTCACCATCAAAAGTCTCTCCTGCCCTGCTGTCTCAACCCACCCCCCGCGTTGCGCTTTCGAATAACCCTCCTTGGTTCCCCATAATGTGTTCTCTCTGAAGGGAACCATCCATTGACTCCACTGGGCTTTCCATGCTTTCCCTCGGGAGCACATGCGTTGCAGCCCCGGACTAAGCCTGGTCCGCTAGGCTGCACGCCTCCCCAAATGGAGCACCGGGAGAGCATGCTCGAGCAATTTCCAGTTGAACCACACCGCAGGAATCCACTGACTCACCATCCGCCCGCACCTCGGGAGACCCCAACCCCCGGCACATAGCCCAGGCCCGGCTCCAGGAATTTTCATCTGGGTGGGCCAGGGTTGTGACCAGGGGGGCCCAAATTCCATTGGGTGTGGGTCTATGAGAACCCTATTCAAAGTGCTGGCGGTGATCCAGATTTTGCAGATCTACAAAAATAAATTTGCACACCTCTATAAAAAAGTACATAGCAAAAGAGAAGCAAGGAAAATCGTATTGCAACATCAATCTACCTGTCTTCCCTTCCCATATGCTCTCCCCTTTCTGTTATATCTGATCCTCCTTCACCTTTTACCATCCAGACACGTTCCTTCAGCTGCCCTAATCACTGTTCCCATTTACCTACCATTTCACCTGTTCACACCAGCACCCAGCATGCATTTCCTGGCCTGGCTTAAGAGAATTCAGGGCGATACCTCCTCCTCTTCCTCTGAGAGGGCTGAGCAGATGGATGGTGCCTGTGGCTACTCCCAGCGGGCCCCGAAGGGGATGCTTGTGCTCCCTCCATCCTGTTGTGAAAGATAGACCCCCCCCCCCACAATACTGAAGCAAGTAATAGGAGATTTTGTTTCCTACAAAATTACATTTTTTTTTAACTTTTTTTTATTTTATGAACAGAACATACCATGCCCAATCAATACAGGTAGTCTTGTTGATCTTAACAATATTTAGAGCACAACAACATATCCTTCAATAACATACACATGTATACAATTCTCCCTTCACCCACCCATTCCACAAATGCCCCCTCCTTTCCAACTGAACCCCTACATTAGTCCCATTCTGAATGTCTCCCATCAATGGTTCATGCCCAATATTAAATTTGAAACACAAAATGTTATATTTTGTTGCATTTTCGCAGCACATTTTAATTGATTTGAGAGTGCAAGGCTGTTCTAGGGTTGTATGGGCTGCATCAGGAAGCAGACGGTGCTGGTTGAGAGTATTCCCGCCTCCTGGTATTGCTCCTGGTGGAGTATGGCATGAAGGAGCGGGTCTTGCTCCTCTGTCATGCCCCTATACATCATTGTCTGGTACATACTGTTTACATCCTGGTTATAAAATGCAATTGTCAGAGATGACTCTTTGATGTGTTCACTGGTAATGAATGACACAATTTTGTTCAATAAATGTGGCCTGGATATTTTCAAAGTTTAGGGGGGTGTGTGTGCGTGTGCGTGTGCGTGTGCGTGTGCGTGTGTGTGTGTGTGTGTATGTGTGTGTGTGTGTGTGTGTGTGATGCAATGCAAACTGAATCCCTTCTAGGGGCACCTACTTTTAACAGGCAAGGCATAGTGAAATTAAAAAAATATGCTGAGGATCACACACTTTGGTTGAGTGGTAAAGCCATAATTTCAGCGTAGCCTGAAATATAGATATTTGACCAAACATCTGCAGAGCTCAAGTTGGTACAAATATGTGTTGAAGTTTGGCTTCCAATAACTAAAATAATACTAAATTGTATACAGTTTACTTAAAAAAATGCACCAGTCACATGATAAACCAACTTGATAATGTATTCATCATTGTAAATGTATTCATCATTGTAGAAACATGTTGATGAAAAGATTAAGGTGGGGCATTTTGTTTTGAATCCTGAACTGCATAGAGCAGAATTCTCCTGTTTGTGCTTTTTTGCAAAAGGGGCCATTCATTAATTTTAATTGTTTCCACCAAGTACTGGAAAAGTAAATATTAAAACAGGTGAAAATCGCTTTTGATCTTTACTTTACCACTACGTGTCTGGAAAAGTTTAAATCACCTCCACAATTAATGATTGTGGGAGTCATCCGCAATGGATTCCTTTTGACTCTGTCCGCTTTTACCACGTGTAAAAGTCGGCAGATCTCATAGGAATCCATTGGATTTCAGCCAACTTAAAAATACATGCTGCTGGAATGTCAATAGGATTTGGCAGGGGGGCCTTGTTAAGACTGATCTGCTCTCCAACTTTGCTTGGCAAATCATACAAAATCCTGTAGCTCATACAAAGTGGCGCTAAATGCATTTAGCGCCACTTCTTACACTCTGCTTGACCTGGAAAATAATCCCTTATGACTGTAGCTTTATTTTCCCCATCCTGAATGGAAGCCTACAAGCTCCAGCATAGAAATGAATGAGAATTTACAAAAACGCCCTTATAGACACAAAGTGAAATGAAATGCATGTCAAGGTTATTGTTTCACACAGCTTGTTCTGTATCCCCTTAATTACTAATCACCTAACAATCACACTTAAACAGCTTCTTAAAACCCTATATATTTTTGTTAAGTGCCACAGCAATGATCACTGCCTTTTTACCTTTTCTCATTTCTAATTTATTTATTTATTGAATTTATTTCTAAAGCACAATGACAGTGGCCCAGGGGCATAAGAGCGCTGACATGACATACAATAAAAAACATAAAGCTCAGCGAAGCCTAAGGAGAAACCTGAGAGAAACTAGTGGAGGTCAAGGATCCATTTACTCAAAAGGCAAGGTTTTCAGGACACGTTTGAACCTGGGAAGACTGGCACACAGCCTCAAATCAGGCAGGAGAGTATTCCACACGTGAGGAATTGTAGCTGGGAAGCATCCATTTTGCACCTGTACCAGTTTGGCCTTTGGGGTGAAAAGCAACCCTGTGTTATTGGATCTTAGATTACGGCTGTTAGATAGCCACTTCAACTGTGCTGCCATATAAAAAGGGCTTATTCCATACATGCAAGCCCCTGAAATGCAAAGGGTACGAAACTTGATTCTCTTTGTAATAGGTAGTCAATGTAATGCTCGGTTTGCTGTTGAGACATGATCTGTTTTGCGCATCCCCATAACGAACCTAACTGCATTGTTCTGGACAGCTTGCAGACGATTGGGCTCTCCTTTGCCTACCCTAAGTAGACAGCTGCCACAGAAGTCCGGGCGGCTCCCTATGATCACAACCTCAAGGAATTGTCTGAGTTGTGCCAAAAGTATAATGTAATATAATGTTGAGTTTGACACTAGGCTGCCGATATGGGACCTCAATCGTGACTCCCAAGGTTTTTATTGTTTTTTCAAAGTGGGGAGCAGACGGTCTGCGATTTGAAAGAATGAAGAGGACTGATCAAGCTGGCGCCACTTGGGGCTGGTGCCCAGGATAGTAATCTCAGTTTTTAAGTTATTCAAGGCTAGGCCATTATACAGCATCCAGCGCTCGATTTGGTTGTATGTGGCATTAATGACCTCAGTGTCTTTGGAGTGGTCACCTGATAAAGTGAAAAGACACTGAGTATCAACAGCATATTTGGCATAGCACATCCTATTGTAAATAATCTACCTCTGAGACTTGTTAAAAGATACAACCTCTATGGTAGGGCCTGTTCAGCCCTGATGTTTGCATGTGAGGGGTGATGGTAGAGCAGGGGAGGGGCATTGGCATGTGTCCCTTGTCTAAATGTTAAATCCACCAATGATTGTACTTACTTTGCCCTGGAACATTATAGAAAACACTCCTCTTTTTTGTTTATTTTGTGGGTGTTCATGTTTAATTTCTGGCACTGCCTAAACACCCAGAACCCAGGATTTACATCATACTTTGCAAACTCTGTAAAGTTACTCAACAGATTAAGGTTATGAAGTCAGTACTTATCAGTTTGAATCATGAAACATTCTGTCAGAGTAGACTAGGCTTCCAAACAAAGGTACATTCTATTTAGGTTGGAGCCCCACTGGTAAGTATGCATGAGAAGATCTAAAACTTCTCAAAACTTGCCAACTTAGACTAATAATTTTCAGGTAGGGCTTGTTGGACCAGCACAGTGAGGTGCAGCTTGATTCCCAAGGCGTAGCCAGCAAGACACCCACATCTGGGCATATACACATTAATTTAGGGAGACAAACAGAAGCCAACATGCATCGGCAAAGCCAACGGCTTGGGCTTTTGATTAGGCATGGATAGGCATTTGCCAGACACTTCCATAAGGGCACCACATAAGGGTACCACCTGGTCATAAGATGGGAACAGCTGGAAAATGGTGGCACTAACTGGGCATATGATGGCATTGCCTGGCAAATGTCTAATACCTATAAGCAAGCCAAAACGGATGGAATGTGATTGCTTGTTTAAGACATGACTTCAGTGCAATCACAGAGGCATTGACAAATATATTGCTTATAAAATCAACTGGCTGAAGACACATATTAAGAGAATTTTATTACACCAGGAGCTATTTACACAGGTAATTAGGTAATTAAACACTCAAAAGAATGCTTAGATATAACACTGACAGGCCCTATACAGCAACATGTTTGGTGTTACTTTGTTATAGAGCTTGCTCATAGAGTTCTAGAAACGTTAGGTTTTTCTGGTGAGGTATTAACACAGCCATGGCTAGTCATTAGGTGGGTAAATGAACAGACACACCCATAGGAGGTGTGTTTCTTCTCACATTTTATCGCCATCCTAGCTGTGTTTCACTGCATGCGTTCTGGTTGTACCTAATATGTAAAAAGTCTATGAATCAATTAAAACCACTGTCATTGCTCTGGCCAGCCTTGCATACTATTGTTTGCATATCAGCCTTGGCCCTGTCACTAATATCAGAAGCCCGTCCCAAACTTCTAGACCACAGGACCAAAAAATCCATGTGGTTACTTGTGTTCCAGTGAAGATGGAAATTGAGAATGACCTGCACCTTTTGGTGGCAGCACCAAAAGTCATTTGCTAATGGCTTGTCCCCTTCTCTAATGGTACAGACATACTGCAAAATGATGTCATGGAATGTTGCGCAGAGCAACGGTAGTGGTAATGTTTCATTCAAAGCCCTGCATGTATCACTTTTTGATTTTACTACACCCTCCCCTCCAGAATTACATTTTTGTTACAACCAACCTTATCTTTTCACTTATACTCAGGTAGTTAATGCAGCAGAATATATACTTTGAATGTAATTTGTAAGGACCCCAAGTCAGGTGACGCACCTTGCGCAGAAATCTGTGTTCAAGCATCTTACCTGTCATTTATATAGCTCGATACAGTTAACCATTTTATTAAGCATGATGTGAAAAACCATTATATTCTCACAAAAAATAAAAACAATTTAAAATACAGAAACCAAAATAGTTGTAGGCAGCCTGCTTGAATATGTGTGCTACCTCACTTAGAGGAGGTGTGTGTGGCTCTCCATCTCTCTGATTATTTGTACTTTCATGGCTGTGGGGCATAAATCATTGTCTAGGGCAATAAAACAAATCCTGCAGTTCAGCCTCTCAGAATGTCTTTGAGGTTGCTGATTAATGTTTAGAGTGCCGTCCATCCCCCCACTCCCTTGGTTACTAGTGGTGTACCACACCACTGACATGGCCTCCTTTCTAGGGGGGGGGGGGCAGGGGCTGGATCTGGGGGGGCTGGCCCACCTGGCCCCCCCTGCTGGAGCCGGGCCTGACATAGCCTCTTGGTCAGCACCATGCTTTGCCTCACAACTCGAGGTCAAACCCGAGATCATTTTACCAAGTCCAATGGCTACTGTCACAGCAACCACATGTGTATGTGCGCGGGAATGATCTTGGGGGTTTGAATTCACGGTTTTTCGGGCGCTATACCAATGTCCATTATATTACAATACATGTGGGCTGCTGTGTAGAAACGTGCCTATGTGGAAATAATCTGTGCCAGGGTGGTGGGCAGGGAGATGTGCTGGGATGCACAACTGAAAAAGTGGGCTTGGACATGTCATGCAGCATGCCCACAGTGTGCTGAAAGGTGCCACTGCCAAGAAAATTCAGCACAAACACAAGTTTCAGCTGAAACGTTAGTGCAGTCCTAAAACGGATCCTGCTCTGGGTGTTATTGTGGATCAGGGACAGTACCTCTGCAATCGTCTTCTTGTTCAGCTTGTACAGGGTAATGAGCTGGGCATCAGTCAATGCCAGGGACGTCATTTCACCAAAATGCCCGGGGTAGTGGAAGTGACATCACACAACCCTTGACCTCTGATGACATCACAGGAAGTGGTGTCATTTGACCCCCACCCCAAAGTGACAACACAGGAAGCGATGGAACACAACCTTTCCCCCTTGAAAAAACAGGAAGTGGCATCACATAGCATTGTTCCTAAATACACTCTGATAAATATGGTTACAATATCACTGTAACATGATATACATTTCATACAACAATGAATCACCATATGTATCGTTAATATCAGTGTGATTAGCCCCATATTAGCAAATTACTGTGAATGTAAGCAGATGTACAAGGCCAAATGATTATATAGCACTTACGCTTAAGCACTTTTCATAGAAAAGATATACATACAGTTTCACCCAACCTGTGTTGATACTCATTTATGGACCTCAGAAGGATGAAAGGCTGAGTTGGCCTTGCCGGAATTCCAACCTGCAACCTGCAGATCACACAAACACACATTGCAGCAGCGAGCGCTGAACCCACTGAGCTTTCTTACCAGCTATAGCTATTTTAGCAGCTTTAGTAAAATGAGCAATTACATGTCTGAATGTTCTCAAGTGAGAAAGCAAATTACACTCTATAGTGGATACCAATAAACTGGTAACTGAGATTTAACAGCAGGCCAGAGTATTTGCAGGTCAGAATTTAGAGTAGCGCAGGGAAAGCAGCGCACTGACATGGCATCCCGTACTCTGGGCACTCATTACCTCATAAATGCAAACAAACGTCTGGAACAGCATGCCATGGAGATAGGAAAGACACGTTACAAGAAAGCATTAATTGTGGCACAATTAAATCAAGGGCCATTTGATGTGCTATGGTCAAACATGTCTACACAAACTTTTAGGCACAAGGATTTTGTCAAGTGACCGCGGACACCGATATGGAATATCTTGTGATGATCGTGACAGGGACAACGGCAGAAAAAAACATGCTATAACTGCAACTTGCAAAAAGCAAAATACATATAGTTTTTGTCTGCATTGTGAATTTGAGGTGTTTAAGAACAGACTAAATCAGAGACTCACCCCTTGAAGTGTGCCTAAAATAAACCTTTAATGAGTCTAGCAATTATTGTATAGAATTTCAGAAAAACTATTTGTTATTCCTATTCTTTCATATTTAGGGTCATTGCTCAGAGTGCTACACTTATGGAATCCTCTGTTTTTTTAAGAGGCTTGAACAAGAAAGCCAGCCACTCCAGAAACAAAGAGCCATATGGCCCTGGCCACAGCCCAGGAGCATCCATTTAAGAAAACAAAGGAAACCAAATATATATATATGTTTTAGGAGTAGCAAGGTACCAAGGGAGACTACAGGGGTAGCAAGGAAGACCTCCGGGGTTGCAGTTGCGACCCCTGGTGACCCCCAAATGACATCCCTGGCCAATGCTGAGGGTGAGCGACAGACCGGGGGAATGGGCATTCAACGTGCATGGCGTCAGCTCCTCCTCTCTGTGCCATGTGCCCTGTGCTGCTGTTCCTGTTTCTGCATCTCAATGTAGAGCAGGAGGTGCTGCATGTCCCAGTTAGCGACAGCTAGTGGCAGCGTGGTGTTGGAAAGTGTGTTTGGCTCATGTGCGGGCCTTACGTACTCTTTCTGAGTGGATCGGGTTTCCATCATTTTCGGCGGTATTTCAGCTTATAATTCAGCGGAAATACAATTTTGCATCTTGGCACCGATGCCAATGCCGGCAGATGTTGGCGGTAATATCGTCGGCATTGGTTCCACGGCCGCTAATTCTTCTGGTGGAATTAACGCCCACTTCCATGAAACACTAATTCGGTGGTGTGGTAAAAGGATCAGTAATTCAGGTTCCACCACTTTTACTGCATACAGCCTAACTCGTAGTGAGCTCCGCAGGCTACCGAAGGCACAACTTCTATCAAAGTACCTGAAGAAAGTGCTTTGAAATCTCACTTTCCATTGAAAAATGCATAAATAAGGATTTCGGGTATCAAGTTGCAATGGCCCTCATTACGACCCTGGCGGAGAGGGGTTTACGCCAGCGTAATGCATGGCGTACCTCTCCGCCAGATTAGGACTTTCCGTAGCGCCATGGTGATTTTTACGCCCGGATTTTCCGGGCGGAAAAATCCATGGCGCTACGGGTCCCCTCGTTAATTACGCCACCGTATTCTACGGTGGCGTAATTAACGCCTTCCCCACTCCCATTATACCCTATGGGGCAAAAATGGGGAAGGGTAAATGGGGATTGGGGACTTACCGCCCCGCCAAGGTCGGAATGGGGCGGTAAGTCCGCCAACCCCCATGGCGGAGTTGGCAGCTCAGCGCCATGGTCCATGGTGCAAATTGCACCATGGATCTCCGCCAGGGTCGTAATGAGGGCCAATGTCTTTAACTGTACTTGAAATAACAGATACAATGCCACAAAAATGACGGTAGAATAATCACACTGCCATTAAACCGCGTATTCTGTTCATCCACAAGTTCCCTGTTGTAAATTCAGATGCACCCAGAACCATCACACTATTTTCGGGAATAGGATAGGGATTAATCAGGTGCAAGAGCAATTCTAGTTGGGAAACACAGGAAACTGGCTTTACCAAGGCAGGCGGTCATTAATATTAGGCGTGGACAGAACAATCTGTTTAGGCAGCAACACCAGTTTGCGAAATATTATTCCTATTAAGTAGCCTGTTTAAAACACATTGCGAGGCGTGAACTTCGTCTTAAAACAGCTCTCGCGCTTAGATTGCTTAAGGGTGAGTTTTCACATTCATATTGGTACGGTTGCTGTTGGGGGGGGGGAGTTGCATTCAACTTGTACACGCATGAGCTGCCAAAGACTTCCACCCTCCCACCACATGCAAAAGTTAAACTAAACTACCCAGGCCTCACGACTTAAAATGATCAAACGTGACACCACCATCCAGTGACCGAAACAAAGGAATATCGTCAGAAGCAAGTGTTAGGGGAGAGACCTAATGATTGGACCCCGGTGCTCACCCAGCTCATATCAGACTTCAGGGAACATGCTGCCAGCAGCCACGTGTGCAGCACGGTGCTCAATGGCTTCCACAACATGCCTGAGAGCTCTTAATGTAACACGAGAGTACCCTTTGGCATTAACCCATTGGTTTGCCTGAAACCTGTGATTAATCTCCTAAATCCAAACACGTTGATTCAAGGTGTGAAACATACATCACATGTGTTTAGAACACAACAGAACAATGATCACTTTAAACACAGTATTTACACTGTACTTCACACCACAAACCTCCCCCACCCCCCCCCCCCCCACCGGACACCCAGTCTGTCTCCACGCTGCACACAGCCCTTTTCCTGCACTCAACCAGTACTACGCTATGCAACTTCAAGTCCTGTTGCATCATCTACCAGGCCGTCAGCCTCAAGTTCCCAAGCTACGTCACTGAGATGCGCGGCATCAGAGTCTCCCGAGGCCTACGTATGATCCACCAGAAGGACATGTGCAGGCTTGAACTCCACTGGCGCAGGATGGAAAGAACCATAAAACGGGCCTTCTCTGTCCTCGCACCCAGACTCTCGAATCATCTCCCCACCATCACCACACTTGCCCCGTCGCTTCTACATTTCAGCAGGGAGCTCAAGACCCTCATCTTGAAGGAATGGCTCCTCTCCCACACCTAGGTCCTCACACCCTCCACTCCCCACCTAACTTGACACTGGCCAATCTGCTACCCCCATTTACTCCCCCGTTTGCCTTGCTGCCAAATTGCCCACCCTCCCCCTCGTCGTTGTTAGCTCCCTTTTAATGACCCCTTGTGATCTGATTCCCTCCCTGTGTACTTGGTCTAATAACTTGTGAAGTGCTCAGTTGTTTCCCTATCCTAGGTCTGTGCTCAATAATTATAATAATGATTGTAATAATAACATCCTCCTTCATTACACCCCTGCTGCTTGACACTGGCAATAAATCACTCTGCGCAGCCATTAATAAACTGCATACCACCGCTGCATTATACACCATCAAGTTTGCTCAAACCAGATGTTTGATCAAATTGATAAAGGTATGCAGCCATTGCAGAGACCTGAACATTCTGAAGTACAGGAACACACGTGTACCTAGAATAAAAATGTATTCTGTGGCCACCATTCCTAAAACGCCACAGTTTATTTTCCTCTGCAATGAAAACGTGCTTCCCCAACAGCCCTACATATGTATTGGATGCAAAATTAACATCCATCATTCTAGTCAACATGAACAAAAACTGCCTCTCGCTATAGATCGGGCCTTTGGAATACTGTTGGTTAATGCATGTTTCCGGCCGCGGCTGGCCGCTCCGCGCAGTAAATGTATTCGGTATGATCTTTTTATATGAAGCTGGGTCACTGGCTTATTGACTTTATGTCAAATGCCAAGAAAGAAGTAACCACTTCTATTAGCATGAAGTGACACTAATGGATGCGCTCGGCTTGTCCATTTTTTACCCAGCCTTTTTTCCCACTGGCAGCTCCAGTGATAGGGTACAGCTGGGGCGGTCTTTCTTCTCAATGTCTCGCGCTCAGAGGTTGGTCGCGACAGCCACCCGGAGGTGCCTGTCCTTCACAGGAAAGGGCGCGCTGGGCGCTGATACATTGTACATTATGCTGCGGTGAGTTTAGACTGCGCGTGGCTGAACTGACGCAACGGCCGGTAATGTGCGCAGGCGCAGGGAGGTCTCTGCTGTGTGGATGCGCTCGGTGGCGTGACGCAAAGGACGCCAAGTTCAACTACCTCACGTTCGTCACCGTTTAATAAGAATTCATCTGAAAACAGTTGCTGTTCTCGTGGTCGTCCATAGTGAACAGTCACGTTTGTCATATTGGCCTACAGTGCGTTTTTTCAGGCGATACCACCAGTGATTACTTCTGACTTTAGCTTTTCATCTTTTCAAACCAGGTGAAAGTCACAATGTTTGATCCAGTCGCACAGTGTCATGACAAACCCATCCATTTACTCACCTGCTTTTTGACGCATACAGTGAAATATGTACCGTTCGAAATCTAAGTAATTTGTTTCCATGAACTAAACATCCAGACTAATTGCAGACCTGGTGTCCTGCTGTGTACACCTAGGGGGCAGAGCCAGAAGAACACTCATGGTGGCAATGTGCTGCTCCGTCCCCCTTCTCCATGCCGTCGCGGGTGCTTTCTTTTTTTTCTTTCCAGCGCAGAGAATGGGTTTTGGGCAGCTGACTATGGCTGGATCCCAAGATCCGGCTACACATCTGGTGCCGGATCTCGGATCTGGTGAGAGCCGGCCCGATCGCCAGCGCTGCCGTCGGATCCATTGTTTATTCAGTATTCAATTGTATTGATATTTTATTTGTATTGTGCTCATACACAAGTATTTCAGAGCGTGACGAGGCAAGGGAGGGGAACAAGCGTGACCTGCAGGTCGCAGGTTCGAATCCCGGCAAGACCAACTCAGCCTTTCAACCTTCCGAGATAGATAAATGAGTACCAGTTTCGGTTGGGTGATATTGGCCCTCATTAGGACCCTGGCGTTAAGGGGTTAACGGCGCCGTAAAAGGTGTCGGCGCCATTAAACAATTAACGCCTTACTACGAGGTCCCTTTGCGGGACCCGACCTTAACGGCCAGCCGTTAAGGTAGGGGCCCGCAAAGGGACTCGCGAGGTAAGTACGGTACCACAATTTGCAGTACCGTACTTACCACCTTCCCCATTCCCATTATGCCCTATGGGGCAAAAATGGGAATGGGGAAGGGCCATGGTGGCATGGGGAATTACCGCCCCGCCAACCTTGGAATGGGGTGGTAATTCCCCATTCCGCCATGGCGGACTCCGGCATCGGTTTTCCGCTGGAGTCCTAATGAGGGCCATTGTATGTAAATATGTGCTCTGTAAAGCACTTTGGAATAAGGCGCTATATAAATAACTTATCATTATCATTATCAAAAAGACGATCTTACCAGGCCCAGTGACATTGAGAACGTGCAAGTGCATGTGAGAGGGAAAGAAGAAAGTGCTTGGGAAGGGGGGAGAAGTGGAAAGTGCTGAGCAAAGGAATACAGATAAATTATAAATAAATAATAAAAGCAATACACAGTGGTAGTGCAGCCAGCAAGTGGCAAGTGCTAGGTATAAGGCAACAGAGCGGGTGTGTCCGATGAGTGCAGAAAGAAAAGGGGGGGGACTGTATGGTTACAGATACAGAGCCCAGTGCAAGGGATTGCCAGGAGGCAGTGCAGGTGGGTGGCAGAGTGAGGTACCTGGGCCCGAAAGTCAGATGGTTAACCAGGAACACGGTGCAGAGACAAAGCAGATCAGCAGGGGAGAGGAGTAATGAAGGCAGAAGCAAAGAGGAAGGTCTTGAGGTGAGTACGGAACCAGAGGTGGTTCTCCTCAAGTTTCAGAGTGGCAGGGAGGAAGTTCCAGAGCGAGGCCCCAGCCGAAGGCAAAGATCGACCCCCAGCTTATTTCTTTGAAAACCAACTGTCCCTGAGGGAGTTGAACTTGTATTAGTATTTGGTGAGGGAGAAGGAAAGACATGTGTGAACTGAATGAGAGTGGTGAGAGACAGAGGGGTGGATTGTGGGAGCAGAGGAGGACAGGGGTCAAAGTAAGCTAGGCGGGTTGAACATGTTGCTTTTGGCCCAGTGGTACAGTTTTATGTACGGTGACTAGGCACTTTTGAAAGAGAGTAGTTTGCATGTATTGTTGGGTATTTGCCATATTGGAGGGGTATTGATCAGCCAGTACGAGGACTGGGTCATTAGCTGGGAGGATTTTCAGTCTGCAGTCTAGTTTACGGAAGGTGGTCAGGGTGACGACGAGGCAAGGAATGACAATACTGCAAGTCTGCAATCACAGCAGCATATGTGGAAAGGAGGAGGGAGTGAAAGTAGAGTGGAGAGTGCTGCATTTCGTGTTATCAAGAGATAAAGTGCATGGCTTGTGTGAGGAGTTGTGAGAGAAAGTAGAGCACATGTGTGTGATGGCTAGGCCGGAAGAGCAGGTTGTAGGACCAATTGAAATGCGAGTGTTGGCGTTCTGCAACGCTTGGGAACGTTATAGCACTGTTGTCAATGTTCTGCAGTGTATAGGCGAAAGATGAGCAGTGTGGAATAGAGGACAAGGAGTGTCAGAGGATGTGATGTCCTGTGAAGCTATGGTGTATACCCAGTACTGGGAAACACGACATTTTGGAGCACTGATTGCTCGATGAGGCTCCCATGTCCCTGCCAGACCGATGCATGCAGCACAGCATTTCACACTCATCGCCCCTTCTGCGCTGTTCATCGACTGTCGACTTGCACTTGTATGCATTTTGTATAGATTCCTCTCTTGCAGCTCCTCTGTCGCATATCTTCACTTACGCATACTGGCACTTCACCCGGCTGTACTCCTTAAACAGAGATTCTTTCGGCATCCAACAAGGTTTCCCTACCTATTGCCACTTTTACACGTTATTGCCGTAGAACTGAAACAGTTTGTTACAGCTGTGCCCAACATCTATGCATTGTTTGTGTGTTCCACGGTATGTAAAATAATTGTTTCTTTCTAGTACCAACCATTTTTTTGGCTTCCACATTTGGGCTTTTGTGGAATGCCCATTTGGGAATGTAGCCACCTCCTCTCTCCACCCTGCCACAGGGTCTACTTCGTTGTGGCTCCCTTCTATGTGCAGAGAAAGTGGGATGGGAAAGGTGTGGCATTGCTCCTCTGTAGACATGAATGACGCATTCAGAATTGTACATCAGCTGGTCTGGTGTTATGGAGTACAGTGGACACGACAGAAGGACAACTGTTTTTGGTGGGTGTGAAAACAGGGACCATATACATGTTTTCCATTCGCCCTTCTAGGCATACTGTCTAGGATGGCAATGACTGACAATTGTCGGCACAGGTGCTTAGGCTATAGCACTCATAGTAGCAAAGTATAGAAGCGTCCAACTACAAATGTGATGCATGCGCTGTGCATTAAAATCTGTTTTTACTGCATGGGCTGGCTAAAGGAAACATTATTTTTGGGTTTACTGGTGACAGTGGTTTACCCTTTGCATAAATATTTACTCACTCCAATAGCAAACCCGAGTAATGCAGCAGAGAGGCATTGCAACAGGTTGCATGTTTGAACTAGAAATGTGGTAGAGCGAACATTTGGTATCCTGAGGTCGTGGTCTCGCTGCCTACATGTTTCTGGTGGATCTTTGCAATACAATGGAGCTTTCTGCTGTGATGTGATATTAGCTTGTACTGTATTGCATAACATTGCCATTCATCACACAATGCCTCTTGAAATTGATATTTTTTCGATATGCCAGGTGAGGCTCTAGAGTACCTACCCTTAGATAGACCAACAGCTGCAGCAGTAAATGTTCGGAACACATTGGTGTCGGAATGTTTTTCAAGATCATTCACTCAAAGGAGGTAAAGTAATGTACTAGTTTCAGTGTCACGTCTGCAAAGTCATGACCTTTGTACTGCAAAGATGAAGTGTGGTGTGACTTCATTGCAAACACCTTGCTGCAGAACACATCGTTATATGTAGTTTGTGAAACGTGCTTGGCTGTTTACTGTCAAATAATGACGAGTAATGTACTAACTCACAATGTAATGTAAGTTTCATTTACTGGAAACACATTCTTCAGTTGGCAATATTAAATGGTAAACAGAGATATGCAAATACAGGGAGGTGAGACAAAAGTGACTTTGAACACGGTTGTACCAGTGTGTGGTTCACTAACGAAAGGAAACCTGTTGTAATGTGCATTGTAAAGTACAAATTGGAGACACAACAAAGTTGCATGTTGCAGTAGTGCAACCAATGAAAATCTTTAAAGTCTTCAAGAAGACCAGTGAACAAGAGTACTCTAGGGGAACATGGGTATCCTTTACTGTGGCCTACTGCTTCTACATGTGCTCTTCCTTAAAGGTCGCTGTGATGGTGTGGGACGCCTCCTAGGTTGAGGGCGCGACCTTTCCACATTGCAAGTTGTTATATGCTCACTGCTCTCACTTTTGTTGCACGGTCTGCGAGGCTGTGCTTTTACTGCACTGTTACGGACACCTTTGGGGTTCATGTTGCTTTCTGTATCTGGAGAAATAGTCTTACTGATTGCTGGATTCACACCTTCCATGACAGCTTCTGTAGTCAGGGACTCCATACTTTCACATAACTGTGAACTTGTTGCGTCATTGGCAGATGATGACGGGCACTGGGGAGACATTTTTGGAGGGTTGCGAGGGGTTTTAACACAATGAAGTAGCAGCTTACTTATTTGAGCCTGTTGCCACAACACACCTGGCCCTGCAATATGAATTTAACAACTGGATTTGAGATGTTGCTCTCTGATGAAGTATCGAAGAAGAGGTTTGCAATTGTTTATGTATACTTTTCAGGACATTCACTTCATCTTTATGCAATTGAAGCATTTCATCTTCTTAACTTGGTGGTGATTGACAGCTATTGTGACTGGAGGATGGTTCAGTTGGAACTTGCACACTCGACCTTGCTTCCACTTGCTCACATGGGTGATGGGTTACAGTACTCTGTGCCGTACTTTCCATATTCTCCGTATTTGGTGATCCAGGGGGTTCATATCCTTGAACAGATTCTCCTCCAGTAGATGCTGGAGACAGTATAGAATTACTGCACACAGGTGATAGATAATGCACTGAGTGAGCGATTAGCACGGTGGCTAAGTCTGCACGGCATGTTTCCTCAGTAATTTTCTTTTCCTGTACGAGGCCTGCAGCCCTTGTTTGAGATGCAGTGCTGTGTACTTAGTGCACCTTGCAATGCAACCCTTTTTAGTGACAGACACAGGAACATTGTCCTTAAGGGTTTCTTTTCAGTGATGGGTATTTGAGAGTCGTGCACCTTTAGACTCTTGTACATTTCCTGCAGGCGACAAATGGAGCATGTTAATTATTTATGAGCAATTGGAATAAAGTGCCATCATTACGCATCAAGGTGTAATCACAGCTTTGGCTAAGGCAAAGGTTGGTCTTGCAGCTAAAATTCAGTGGAGCATCACATCAAGCAAACACCCATATGTAACAGTTGCAAGGGCAGGTTAATTCCCCTACTCCTCCACACAGGTGGCCATTGTTTTACAGTGTCAGAGGAATCCACAAATGTACATGGTGTGCAATGCAAAACAAACTAAAATATACCATTTGACCCAAGGAAGCACATATTTCAGCGATTTCTATGTCCTGTAACAGTGACTGACGTCATAGAAAATTAAAGGCACATTACATGCATTTGGAAACGTGTGGTAAACCACACCGATAGTGTGGAATGGCGCACTAGGTGGTGTACATGTATGATGCGTACAGCATGCTGCGTGGAAGTGGAAATGCAGACTGAAATGCTAAATGCTGATTTTTTACAAGGAAATTGTCCCGAAAGTATGGGGTTTGAACCATTGCAAGAGGTCTGTGACGTATGTGTGTACACTGTGTTAAAGTGGTAGGCTGACTGCCCATCTGTACGGTTCTGCATTATAGAGATTGACAAATTGTAAGTGTTGCCGTGCGTGAGAAGTGAGCGGCTATGAGCTATGGGATTGTGAAGGAAATTTGTGGAGTCCTGAATTTGCTCAAGTATGTTGCATCTGTACGAAATTTAAACAGAGGGCCTGACAGGACAGACCAAGTCATCCCTTAATCAGGGGGCACACTGTGAAGTTGCAAGCTATTAGCCATCAAAACTTGCTTACCACCTACAATGTATACATACAGAGACACGCAGCACTGGGTCTTGCTCAGTAAGAGTCAAATGTGACCAGCAAAATCCATTTGGTGCCTGCACATTTTTTACCCTGCCTTCACTACTCAGTGACAGCTATTGGCAAAGGGACTTCACATGTTGGAAAGGTTGTTTTGCATTTTGTTGTAATATGTTGCAGTATTCACTTCCCAATTGAATCAAATTGTGCCTTTTATTGTTCTCGCCACCCATTTTGGGGTCACTGTGGTTATTCTCCATCTTTTGTGGCACGTTCTTTTATTGGGCATAATGGACATCCCCCAGATGGTTGTGCATGCATTACCTACTTCGAAAGGATTTCACACAAACTGTATACTTTGTTAAAGTGTTCACCTGATATACGTTCAATATGTAATGGTATTCAAGTCAGATTCAGGGCAAGATTTGACTGTACTACACTAAGGAGAAACATTACCATGCACATTGTATATGAGCACAAACGTGCACATAGAGGTGGGTGAAATTGTTTGTACTCTCCCTATAATGGCTGATCCTAGCAGAATTTGTCCTGTCTACTCTTTTAAGTTATGCATTGCACAATACATCACCTAAATCGTTCATGCAGTGTTAACATGGCTGCAGTACCCAAGCAACAAAACTCCCTTGCAATCATTGTCTTGCATGTAACATGGAGTCTGGCACAAGTCTTCAATATAGGTATGTACTTCTGTTGGGCGAATTAGCGCTCTAAGGCTGGTTACATATACATCTCCAACACTGCATCGGAATGTGCAATGTTTGGAAAATGCCCACCATGATGTCATTCTTCGATTCCTTTTTTTCAGGGCAAGCGGTCAGGCAATTGGGCAACACCTATAACTCACCTGAACGTGTTACTGTATTTGCTGCATGTTGCAATCATTTCCTTTGCGCATTGACACCCACTCAGTGTGTGTTCTTATATTGCACACGTGTTTTACGCCAGTAAGAATGTTAACTTTAGAGCAGTCCTCAGAGACCACCACAAATATTAGTATTTGTGGCTCAGTGTGGGAATGAGCCTTGGTTCTGTGTTTTAATAATTAGCACACATCAGTAGTCGCGGCACAGTGGGAGTACACTGCTGGCAAGTGAGAAATGGTGTGCGCCAAACATTTGAAGATGTGGGGAGGGCCAAGCACATTTTTATGGCGGCCTCACCATTTGCACCTTGACCCATTTACCAATGTACATACTGCAGCACATCCCAAAATAAGTCCTATATAAGCAGTGCTGCTTTAAAGTACATCCACATGACGGCATACTGTTGTACTGTAAGACTGACAGACATAGGATCGTGCTTCATCGCAGTAGTCAAGTTCCATCCTCCCTCCTGTAAAGAAGAACATTTGTACCCATGGAGCAACACATTTGAAACCACAGGTTTACCATTTTTGCTGTACGACAACAAGGCATTCCAGGACTGCACATGTAAGTTTCCTCTATGATATTAATGTGCTCCACAGACCTCTGTGGCAAGATACCATAATAGGATCCGTAATCTTGGACCCTACATAATTGTGAATTGGAAAGGTTACGTGGGTAACAATTCATGGGATCTTGTCACTTCTCCACAGGGGGAGCCCTTTCCTGTGAGGCTAGTGAGGTAAGCCCGAAAACCCAGATTCTCACTAGGGCTTAGGAGTTCACAAAAAGATCTGTTGGCCACTCAGGCCCTGCAAGCCAGTACGTATTTTGTTACTGAATTGTCTGCAAGAATCCCTCTTGTCAGAATAGTGCAACTGTGCAGTACAATAGCAATGTCACAACCATGAACAGTACTTAGTGGTTGGTAGGCAACCACACTGGAATGAAAAGGATAAACCAAGGATTCCCAAGTCCCAAAAGGAAACAAATAAAAGACTGTGCAACTACACAGGGAATGACCCAGCGTGGTACAATAACAATAGGACAAGGACCAATGAGGTTGGTCACTAGAGGCTGGAAGGTTCAAACCTGCCCTCAGGGAGAAGCCGTGAGACACTGGCATGTCCTCAGTGGAACGAACACCGAGAAGCTGAAGGGGGAGACACAGAGACAACAGTTAGTCGCATGACGTGCCTGCCAAAAACCTGTAGACGCTGATGTGACCCAAAGAGGGTTGTCCGTGTCACCCTGGAACTGTGTGAAACCAAACCATGAAGGTCTCTTAATAGCCAAGCAAACAGACAACAACAGCAGTTAGGCTGCAGCAGGAACGCGACCCTACGGGTAGAACTTGTGACTCCTACCTGAAGCGGCAGTACTAATGAGAATGATGAAAGACCTGTGTGGTGAACAGGTTGGGAAGAGAGCAAAGACTACCACGGGAGTCATACAACCTATTGTAGCATATGTAAGTACCACAAAAGGAGTAAAGATCTTTTCTGATCTCTCCATCTATTGTCTCCACTTTTGCTACGGTACTTGCTTTCCGCACTCTCTGTTGCAAGTTCTCACTCCGCGTGACAGGTCCACGGGGGTGTTGAATTTGAATTGGAATCTGAATCTGAATCCAGAATTGGGAATTTGTATTTGAAATTGTACTTTGATTTGCAACTTGGTTTGGAAACTGGAAGTTGGATGAGGAGAGAAAGGATTATGGATTATGGATTTGTAACAGTTAATGTGGGAATATTGTTTTGTAAAAATTGTTTTATACAATTAAATCAAATTTAAAAAAATAAATTACCAAAGGATTTGTCACACTACCGTCAGCAAAGCAGCACGGTGGCTAAATTGTAGACACTGCCACCAGACCCGTTAACATTACTGTAAGACTGACAACAGTCGTCCCAAGATATTTGCAGATTCCCAAGAGTACAGATGTCCAAGAGAACATTGGAGAGAAGCACTGTAAACCGTGTAACGAGTAGCACTGGAGCCAGCCACAGTAGACTTTCCAGATATGGAGACTTAAACATAAACACTGCAAGATGCAAAGATGAATCAGGTCATAGACTGCTGTTTGTGGAATCAAAGACGATGTTATCCCAAGAACAAGGGAAGCCCAGGAGGCTTAAATGTCTCCTTGAAGAATTGCACAGACTCCTAAATCACAATATCATGTATTCGCTACCTTTCTGTTTGTGGTTGCAAAATTTCGGCTAGGAACAGATTACGATATTTTTCAATGGAGGCCATACCACTCATCTGGACAATCCTCTCCGATGAGTAACACCCTACTTGCTTGTATGTACCCTAGGGCAAGTCCCTTGGGGTTTGTGAAATACAGACCAGTTTCTTATTATGTGAATAAGGAAAGCTGTACAAAATCCACCAATTGCTCCATCTCCTCCTTCCGTCCTGGCACACATGCCAGCAGTTTGTACCAACCATCTTTTTGAAAGAGTATAGAGGGGATCTTTAATTGCGGCCCTTCAGACAGGTTAACGTTAGAAAAAGTGACCCATTACCATCGCGTTACACATGCTGATTTGAAAAGGGCATTGCAATGCACCGCCTTTATTATGTACATAAATAACAACTACTTCCAGTACAGCTGAAAGTGAAAGACAATGCAGCGTGCCTCAACTGGTACACCTGTAACTATCACTCAGAGCAAGGTAATTATTACATTATCCATAATGGCAGGATCACCAAGGCCTGCAAGCAAGCGTTGTGTGGAGCCTCTTACAAAGTCTTCGTACAAGTATGTGCATTGTACCTGTAGGAGCTATTTCTACAAAGTGACTCCATTACTTGTACATTTACAGCAATGCATTGTAAAGTTCAACCTGCACCCATACACATATGCAACAGTAATATGTAACACTGAAAAGTGTCGTAAGCCTAGGTGCCAGTAGTGCAAAGGGCTCAGAAACATGAATGCTGCACATCAATTACACTTCAACACACTACCTTTCGGACCACAAGGTCTTATGCAGCCACCTAGACTCAGCTGCCCACTTCTCTAAAGATGCCATAGTCTGGATTGAGTCTTTAAGTGACAGGACTATGAGGGTCCTCTCCCCCTCAGCAGCAGCAGACCCCATCCACATCACTTGTGGGGTGCCCCAGGGCTTTGTGTCTCCCCTACATTGTACAACATATTCACTAATCCCCTTTTCGACGATCTGGACCATCTTGCTATCACCTACACCAACTACGCAGATGATACTCAGATTCTCCTCCCACTTTCTGAGGATTACGTTAAGGATTTGGACTTGGTGAATAGAGTGTACCTCATCATCCAGGCATGGATGGCGAACCATGGTCTATGCCTGAATAATGGTAAAACTGAGCCCATCATCCTGGGTACTCCTACCAACATCAATAAACTAGGCCAGGATTACTCATTTCATAATCGATGGTAACCTCACCAAAGTGGCTAAGGAGGTAAAGACCATTGGCTTTACCTCGATTCCACTCTCTCCTTTACCAAACAAGTGAACTCCATGGCCTCTGCCACCGCCTACACTTGTAAGCTTATCAGAACTGGCAAACCCTTTCTTTCCAACGACAGCTGTATTATGCCTAGGCTAGACTATTGTAATGCCCTCTACATTGGTGCCAATAAATCAATTATCCAGAGGATCCAAATCCTCCAAAATAATGCCCTTAGAGCGGCACTTGTGTGGCTAGAAGAACAACTGGCTTTCGACCTACAACAAAATCGAACTAAAAACCGCATCGCTCACCCATAAAGCCCTGAACAACGCTGCCCCTAGTTATCTCATGGATAGATTCTGCAGAAGAACCTCCATCAGACCCATGGGACTAGCTAACACCAACTGCGTCACCATCCCCAGATTTAAGCTATTGAAGGTTGGTGGCTGCAGCTTCCCTGTCAAAGCGGCCCAACTTTGGAACTCCATGCCACCTTCAATTAGAGAAGATCATTCTTACCTGAACTTTAGACTTAACTACATCAACTGGCTTAAGTCTATCGATCATTAAGGCCCGCTCGCCTCCTACCTTCTATACCGACCAGCCAAATCTACCCACGGCTAATATACAGCCTTCCGGTTTTCGCTTGCTCCTCTGTGAATTTATTGACTTATACTTGCTCACTGTACCTGTACATGATCCTCAGTGTATTTATTGACCTATACTTGTTTCTGTACCTGTACTACTTCTGCTCATCATGTGTAACTTCCTGTAATCTAAGCCTTGCATATCCTTGTAATTTCTGCAACCTGATACCCCCGGGTCTGGCGCGCACTACAAATGAATAAACAAGCAAACAAACATATCAAAGCAAAACAGGTCACATAATTCGAAAGGGCTTGGTACTACAAGGGAAAAAACACCATACAATGCTACATGAGTGGCGCTGTGGAGGAGTGGAGGAGTACACAGTTTTCTACTGTTCCACAACTTTCACCCCAACTCCCTTCCCAATTACCCTACCGATCGTACAAACTTCACCCTAGCCGTGATGCGCGCTCAGCTTTGGTCCACCTGTGGTACTACTGCACACCACACATGCAGTCCTTTCTGGGCACAGTTAGTGGCACATTACTCTACAAAAGGAGCTCTCACTGTGCTCTACCTCCTGCCAAGTTCCATCATGCAGTACATGATGCTACTACAGACCACCTGACATTGGGCCATACATCAAAAGCAACACACTCAGCCAAATCTATATGAATAAATTGTTCACTCAACTCCCTACACAAACAAACTATCCAAAAGCATAGTCTGTCCCATACGCTACAACCACCAAATGCAGGCAGTGTTGTTGAACAAAAGCTCTCACCATCAGTACTCCACAGTGTTCGTCCGAGCTCTTCAACACATTTGAAACACAAGCAATTTCTAAGACTCACCTGCCACAGCTCTTGCAAAGGCTACGCTCAGCCCAGACCCTCATTGACCTTTCACCTTTCAACTGTTCCTTTTCACCTTTGAACTGTTCCTGTCTACCTTAACACCGTTCCTCTCTTCCCCATCCGTCCCTGCCCCTTTACATCACACTCCCCACTTCCCACTTCCATGTCTAACCCTTCCCCATGTATTTCCTTCTTTTGTCTCCTAGGCTTCTTCCCTTTCTGTCGTTCTGTTCCCAAACCTCGGCACGCAGCATAGCTATTTATTCTATTTCCTCTAAAAGCTCAGGAAGTATGTGAGAAATATCTCTCCATGGTCTTACTTGCATCCCTCCTTCCGCTATGTCCAGCTACACTGTTCTAATAACCCCTAAAATGTGGTCTCTCTGCATTACTTCATAAAAAGGTGTCACTGCACCCAAATAGAAAATTCACATCCAGTGATCCATCCACAATATATTGTCACAATTCCTACAACTCGTCCACTGTTCTAATAACCCCTAAAATGTGGTCTCTCTGCATTACTTCATAAAAAAGTGTCACTGCACCCAAATAGAAAATTCACATCCAGTGATCCATCCACAATATATTGTCACAATTCCTACAACTCGTCCGGGTTTTCAGCCCTTCTGTATGGGTCCCTGTACATAGCTGCTCTGTTGCCACAATGTACATCTCTTGACAGGTGCATATTTCACTGTTGGCACAATAACGCAACTGTACTCAAGCTTCATTTTCTGGGATGTGCTATACACTTTTCTACCACCTTGAAATCGACTTTTCATATGCTTTCTATGCAAACTTCGTTAGGTGTGTCCGCCCTGCTGATTAGTAGGGCTTGTAGGTTTCTCTTCTGGATTCAGTTCCGCTTAACAGTTTATAAATTTCATTAGGTGTACTTTTTCTGGTGCTACATTGCGTGATATTCCTAACATTACAGTTCTACACCATCATTACTGGTGTTGCCAGATTGTTGCCTTTTTGAAATTCTGCTAAAACTATCCTGGGGTCTTCCTACACCACCCTACAACTTTAGGGCTTCCCTTTGCCAAATGCCCTCCTTTCAGATGTTTACTGCACATGTGCCAGATGTTTACAGGTGCATGAAATGACCTGCCAATCTGGCTCTGTTGTATTGGTAAAGAACGACCACAGTATTGCACAGAGTACTGCTTTCTAGACATTAATCCTTACACGCTCCATGCATAAACATTATCATTTAATCGATTTCTCAATGGGGGTTCGCGTCGGTGCCAAAAAAAGGAAGCTCAACATTGCAGACATCCCCACTATTAAATTGTGGACCTCTTTAAGATAGGGTTACTTCTGAATACCAACCCATGCTGAAGATAGCAAGGCTGCTGCATATTGATTTTTCCACCCATTCAGCTGCACAAGAAGTTGCAGCCAAAGCACTCAGTCGCAAACAAAGTGCGGTAAGTTTGCCAACCTCACCACAAGGAGTAATGGTCCAATGTTGGCATGCAAAAACATCCCAATGCAGCTAGTGGTCCACATTTCGCATTAAACTTTTCACGTCTACCACCACTTTTGGATAACAGCAAAAGAAATACTTCTTTACTCATGACCTGTAACCAGTAGCGTAACACATACTGTGGGGCAAGGCCTTGCAAGCCATGCTCAGGACACATTCCAGTGCTCAAGGCTGGTACAGCCTCCATACAGCAATATCCCCCATGTCAATACACATTCCATCTCTTTGCCATTCACACTGCCACTGAAGCCTTGCAATATCACATATGCTTACTCTAGTATAGTTAGACAGAAGACAGTGCCACGCCACCCCACACGCTTGTTATACTCAATCCATTGCAATGCCTCTGTAGCCCTGTCATAACTCTTTCTGAGCTTGCTCTATCTTGGATGGACAAGGAAATGGCGTACAAGAACCCTCCCTCACACAAAGTAAACACACGGCAGCCAGCCCAGCACTAACACATTCGCACACACCATTCCCTCTCATTCCCACACACACACACCCAGTCATCACAACATCAAACACTCACTGTACCATTTACATAACACCCCCTTCCATGCACACATGCATGCATTACAAGTATTGCTGATGGACACATGCATACAACAATGTACAAACTTTCTTCCATGCTGGTCTGATTCCTTCTTCTCAAAGGTACTCCCAGCCTCTGTCACCCATGCACTACCATGCTCCACCAGAACCACTGATCTGGAACATTTTCCTAGAACCCAAATTCAACAGCTGACCTCAGACAGCTGGAGTGCCTTCATCCCACAACACCTGTGGGATGTATTGACCCACTCCGCTATCTTATGTGGATTCACTCTGATAGTTATGGTGCAAGAAACAGCAACAACGGCAGCAAAACTCGTGTGTGTGCCAAAAACCTCCAAAACCGTGTGTTTAAATGCACAAAAAGATGGATGCACAACCTGCCACCCATGGTGCATATGTGGTGGGATAGAGCACACTGCAGAAAATGTGCCAGTGGGCTCCATGACCAGCAAACAGAGTGCAGAGAGAGAAGTAGCGTTTTGCAAATGAAACTCCAAAATGTGCCTATAAATGACATTTGCTTTGTTGCTAAAAACTCCAAAATGCCTATACACAATACTTCTCAACATTCAAAATCTTGCTTGGCGCTAAAATTCATGTAATCTAATGAAGCATGACGAATATACAAAGTCCTAAAGTGTAAAGAGCAAAACATTTCCTCAGACAAACTGGATTATCTATAAACTGACAGCTACTGTCAAAATCGGTGTGCAGTACACTGGGCTCCCTGTGAATGACAGCTGTCAGATGAGCTCCTGATGAAACTTCAACGGATCTAAACTAAAAGTCTGCCAGGTTAGCAAACATAAAAGGATTGTTGCTAAAAGGAATACAGATCTCAGTTGTGTTTTTGATCCCACAGATTTAAATATAAGAAAGTAATGTATTTATTTTTGATGTAACAAGTTCTTGCTGGAATTAAGAAATTAAGAATTATTTAGCCTGGCTGAGCTGCAAGAGGTGGAAAAACAGGTTCCTCCCAAGCAGAGGGAAATCCTCTCAGCAGAAACTCACTGATAGATGATAATTGTGGGTTAGGCCAGACTCTTGTCTGCAGAAAGAGAAGGAACAATGGCAGATCCTTCAGCCCAGGAAACAGAGGTGTGAAAGGGTTGTAAACTGTTCCTGGAAGGAATTCCCCAAAGGAGGGGGCCACTCCTGGACTCCAGGGAGAGACAAAGGGGTAGACCATTTGCTGTTAAGAATGAACAATGAACAATTTTTAGAGCCTCATAACTTGTGATTCAAAGTGGTGAAAAATATACAAAGGACAGAGCAGTTAGTCAAATTTTTGGCTGTACGTTTCAATAGGCGGTAGAACTGTCTAACATGTTCCGGACAGGAATGGCAATATATGTGGTTTTATGTGAATTGTATTAATGCTAGAATTGTGAAAATGTACACACACATCCCTATGTTAAACGCACACATTTGTGGAAATTTGTAGACAATTTGGAATATGTGTTCATGGCGAAAAGGACAAAATTCTGTTGAAAGGTGAAACAAAATCCCACAGCTGCGGGATTTTGATGAACAGATGGTACACAAAATATGGAATCTTTGTGTGTGATTTGTGTAGAGGTGACCAATGTAGAAATATGTATTTAGGATAAAATCCGATTTTGACACTAGTGGTTGAGGGGAGTTTTCTAAGGACTGTAAAGCTAAACCATCAATGTGACATCATCCGGCCCTGGTCCAATCACTCAGATGCAAGGCGGAGATGAGGTCCTGATCCAATCCCAGTTCACAAGGGCAAGCTTAGTTAAGCCGGCCCATACACCCATTTTGTGATGTCATTTGAAAGGATAAATTGAGACAGCTGAGAACACAAAGGGACTCTCACTGATTCATTCACTTTCCTGATTCTGGCGAAGTACTCTGATCCAGCATTCTACATCCAGCTTTAACATCCTTCTAGATCCAGATGCCAAGACTCTTGCCCAGCAGTAGAGAACTATTGACTTCCAGCAAGGCCTAAATCCTCAAACTTATTCTCACAACCCAGTGGACTCTGTGGTGTGGGAAGGCCTTTTGAACTAGTATCCTGAAACTCTCTGGCTTGTTACCACAAGGCTTGCCTGAAGAACTCGCTATCCGCTGATTTGAAATACTCAGAAACAAGAAGGGCAGATCCTGTGCAAATCCGGTGACCGGCCTAGCTGATCCAGTCCCATGCTTGATGTGCTGTCCTTCCTTGACAAACCCAATCCATGACCAGAACTGACGGTCCAATTTAATAACTTATTCTCTAAGTATTAATAGGAAGAACAGTGACCCATAATATATCTGCATTGTATGATCCCAATCCTAAACCCTTCCCATCTTTAATTCAGAACCACAGTATTGCTAGAACTATCTTTGCACTGACTTTTCTCTCATATGTGTTTCTAAACCCTAACTTCTTATTGATTTGATTAAGAAAAGTAATTCCCAAACCAAACGGAAACTAGAGTATCACACATGTTTGTGGCCGTGAATGACTGATTCCTGTGTGGCATTCTCTTTTTTGTAGCCTTCAATATAGTATAAGAAAACCTATCTGTCATTTCTATACTCGAATGTCTGTTTTCCATTCTCACGCCTATTTTGCAAAAACGACTTTTACTAAAACATCTATAACTCCCTCAGTTTTTATGATAGAATCAAAATTTCAACTCCTACTTGTACCTGCCCTCCTTAGCTATCCATAGAACCCTAAACCGAAATAGCGTAAATCAGATAAGGAAAAGTTTGCCGCAATTTGACATTCTGAACAGTTTTACACGTGTGAATTAGCTTTAAATTATTTCCCACTTGGACTTTGAGATTTTAAATGTTTTCTTCTGACTAAATCATTGCTTGTGATTGTTTGCACCCGTTCAAAGCAGCTCCCATAGGAATTTTCATAATTTAAGTATTTTTGACTACATTTGGTGTTTTGCTCAGCCAATTTCAAAGCCAATTTCAAAGCCATGCTGACAGCTGAAAAGTCAATTCCGTCTTTCTCTCGTGTTTGAAGGGGGATGGTGGGAGTGATATTCTGTTTCATTTGTGTTATTCCTGAATACCTGCTTTCTCCTCACATCTATTTAATTGCCCATTGGGGAGCTGAGGGGAACCCCTAACCATAGCGCCATCTGTTCTAAACCAACACAAAAGTATTATTTTCTGTGCTGCACTTGTGTTTGTGCTCATTACTTGATTCCTAGTGTTTTAAAGATATTATTCAGTGTTCTGTCACCCCATTAGTGATTGTTGTTTACCTATTAAAATATATTGTGATTTAAATTTTAAATACATAAATAAATATTTACCTTTGCAAACTAGCCTGATTCCTGGTTCAGTGTGACCGGGGGGGAGGGATCTCAGGAGAAGGGTGTGAGAAGGGTGTGATATGAGTGGTATATCGTTCAGAATATTTAATTTGCGCACTACATGCTGGGCGTGACTTGGGTGTGTGCCAGATTGAAATCACTTACACACTGGACCATTTCCGTCTGACCTGAACAAGGCACCACCTTCACAAACAAATCATTACTTTGAACGAGTGGAAAAGCCATTGGGTGAAGGAAGGGGAGGAAAGAGGCCATTAAACATGGTGCGGTGCAGTCCCTTAATACAGTAGTGCCTGTAACCCTCTTTTTAAAATGAGGGAAACGGCCACCCCATAGCAATGGGGCAAGACCACCTGGTTTGCTAAATCTGCAACAAATGCATTACCAATTTACAGTGGGAAAGAAACTGCCAGCCTCATTTGAAACACAAACTGCAAACTGTGCATTTACGTGCCGCATATGTTTGTATTTAAAAGGACTTTCCCACAGATCCTCCTCCTACCAGAGCCCTTTTTCTTGTGTGGTCCTGTGATAGACCATATAGTTGCTGACACACAAAATCATTTTACGCACCCCATTTCTGTCCCAGAGGTGTGGCCAGTGTAGTTCTGCCTTCAAAACATGTAGTGAAGCGTAATTAACCCTCTACAACACTATGCAACCCATATCGACACTAATGTTATAGCTTCATTCTTTGATCTGACATTTTCAGTTTTCCTACCCCAATATTTTTTAAGACTACAAGCCGCACCCAAAAGGGGTGCCATGCCAACATGGACACACCTACACTCTAGCCTTCCGCACCCACTATTGTTCTTCAAAGTGCCTCATGCAAATTTCCACCATCACTTAACCCTAGTCCACATCCTATTCCCTTATCCGCATAATGTATTATTGTCTCAGTCGACTGCACTTGCATAGCTATCACAACCTTCAGTGCTATGCCTTATGTGTCATTACAAGGCAGCCTTGTAGCATCCATGAACAACTGCCCATACCTAATTGACAGCATGCCCATTCTGCCCAGCAAGTGTTATCCAATTTGTTCAACACCGCCTCCTAGATGGCCCACACATGTTTATCATTCCATCCACTCATACTTACATCCCCGCTAGTCTGTTTATTCTTCAGCCACTTTCCGCTTTGCCTTGCTCATTGCCTTCCCTGCGGGTTCCTCCTGCTACACTTCATCTACTTTACAAGGTGGCATTGGTGTGCAAAGCCAAGACCATTTCAAAGCCACTACAACATTACTTTCCCAAAATGTCCGCTAGCATAAAGTTCCTGCAGCCAAGGCACTTCATTAAATAAGTCGACAGTACTCTGGGGGACCAAGGGGGCTCTAAAGGCCCATTTATTTGGTTGTAGCCCCAGACAGAAGTTTAGGCCCTACAACCAAAACAATACTTAGCCCTGAGTCCCAACACTCAGGACATTAGCAGAGCCCCAGACCAATTCCACAATAAGCAACAACCCTGCCAGTACTCATCTCCTCATTATATTATCTCCTCCATTTCGGCCTGCTGTAACCGTTCAGATTTAGCTAGCTGGCCATATCGCCGTCAGCAGCTTCCTATGTCCTCCTGCAACTTTCCTTCTCTTTACCTCCACTTGTGGCTTCAATCCTACGTGCATACTTTATAATTCATTTACCTTTTGTGATGTAAGCATGTAAAAGCAAACTTTCACATTTCACACTGCATGTGGGATCTGCATTTCCATTTTTAGCTGAAATCCTCCATATCCACCTCACTAAATTGCTCTGTTAATTTTACACTACCACCTGTACTAGAATAAGTACCCAGCAAGTTCACTTTACCTTTGCCTTGGAATCCTTCCTTACCATTAATGAAGATGGTTCTACTCCCCTCACTAAGGACTGCACGTTCAAAACAGTGCCCAACCACACATACCGAACAGCACTCTACACACCTATGCTTTTCACTCCACACACCAACTAATTCACTGTACAGCGTATCCCATTCATCATTGCTATTAACTCAGCTGAGTGACTTCAACTGTTCCTGGCATAACACTACCACACTGCACAAGTGAAATGCTACATCACATTTGCCTCTATCAATCCATCTGAAAATGGTGCCCTTTCCCTAATAGCAACAGGAAAACTTGAGGAGAACCATCTCCCGTTCCGGAAGCACCTCAAGACCTTCCTCTTTTCTTCTGCCTTCGCTCCCCTCTCCCCTGCGGATTTGTTCTCTCTTGGCACTGTGCACCTGGCCACCCTCTTTCTTTTGGGCCTAGGTACCTGCGCATCCTGCCACCCTCCCGCACTGCCTCCAGGCCACCCCTTGCACTGGGGTCTGTATCTGTACCCATACAACCCACCCTTTTTCATCCTGCACTTATCAGACCTACCCTGTCTGCTGCCTTAAACCTAGCACTTGCAAATTGCTGGCTGCATTACCACTGTTTGTTGCCTTTATTATTTATTTATTGTTATTTATCTGTTTCTCCTCTGCTTCACACTTTCCACCTCTCCCCCCTTCCATGCACTTTTCCCCTCCCCCCTCTCCCATGCACTTGCGCATTCTCAATGTCACTGGGCCTAGTAAGATCGCTGTTTTGTTCTCCCCTGTTCCCCACCCTTGCCTTGTCGCGCTCTGAAATACTTGCGTACGAGCGCGATAGAAATAAAATATCAATCAATCAAAGCAACACCCACTACACAACATTAAAGGACCTGTTTCACACTTCCCATGGCCGTACAAGGAATACACATCAGTTGCTCCCCTACTTTCAACATATGCATTGCCATCACTACAATACACTGTCCCAAAAAGAAATGTTCACCTTCTAACTACACACTGCACTCTGAAAAGGTTCCATAAAAAGCAACTAAAACAATAGACACACCACACAAGCTATGCACGCAAATACCATTACATCGTATCTTCTGTCCCATCCTGCACATATACAACTGTTCACCATGTACTATTCCGCTCCCTGAGACCTTCAGTATCACTTGTGAGGCAATCTGTTTTCCTCAAAGCACACGTTTGCACACTTTCACTACATTAAACACAGGCAACATTTCAGACCACACACCATGTAATGTGCACCACACACCATCGCAGCTGTGCTTCACAGTTTTTGCAACTCGCCTGAAAATTGTACACACTGCCACCAATGTCAACTTCAACAGTATGTCTACAATTCCCAGAGGCCACCAAACACATTAACCCTTGCCGAGATATGTATACATAACCTTTCCTGGCATACATTTACAGAACACATAGTATAACCATACAACTACAAAAATGAAATACCGCCCACACCACAATTCACATTTTACAGCAGAAATAAAATGCTATTTCCAGTGTCCTGAAAGCTGCAATCACAATGTTTTCTGCTTTCTTATCTACTTCCATATTTGCGTATGCAATGACACTTGTTACTTTGCATTACTTAAATACTGCACAGTACCTCCAAAAATCTATCATGTCCTATGTCCATATCGTGTCTTTGAGCTTCCCAGAGGTCTCCTAAACACCTTGCAAGTATCACAAGAAGGGGGCAAGGGGTGTGGCATAGCTTAATACGGAGTGGGGCCTATGCCTCACAGCTTTGCTGTTCTGCTAATGTGGGCCATGGTAAAGAAATTTGTTAGCAAATACAAAATAAAGATTAATCCCCCTCACTATCGTGAGAGGGGGTTTAGATTCTATTAAACACAAGGAGGCGAGTATTATGCATTATTCTTTACTTCTGACAACCACAGCAGCAAAGAAAACTTCACAAACAAAAAAGTTTGTTTAACAGAAAAAACTGAAATAGAGTTTAAAGTCAATGCAGGGGAAAAAACCCAATCCAACATGGAGGCCAGGTCATGCCCTATAGGTGACCAATGGGTAGATAACTGCCCCCATACAAGTCCTTTACTCCAATCCCAACTCCTCTCTCTGCAGCTGTCTTGCATCATACGCCCACTGCAAAGACAAGACGGTGTAGAGCCGAGACAGGATCCATACGAAGTTCAAAGGATCTCAACCTCGCTGCATCTTGAAACTGTGACAAATTGCTCCAGAATGGACCATCTCATCCTGAAGCTGTAAGAACAACAAAACAAAAGGTGGGTGGGTTAATACTCGGCTCCTTGTCTTTAATAGAATGTAAACCCCCTCTCACAATAGTGAGGGGGATTTATCATTCTATGTCAAGACAGGAGGCTTCATATTATGCAAGTTTAAAGCCCTTGCATTACATTAATTACAACATGATCAATGCGCTTGTGATGAAATGTTTTGAATGTTGATTCCCTTGACCAATCAGCTGCTTTCAAAATGTGTTCAATGCTTCCCCCGCAAAAGTGGCTTTAGAGGCCATAGCGCCTCTAACTGAATAGGAACCAAAGGAGGAAGTGTCAATCCCGCTTCCTTCATAACCCACCTAACTCATCTGGCTAAAGTGGAAGGAGACACAGGTTTATGGGGTTTTCTGTGGGAAATGAGCAGCTGAGAGGTATTAGGAGGCCTAAGAGCCTCTGTCTTCAACTCAAAATACTTTATGCACTGTATCACACATGACTTAGATTCTTCTGGAAAAGCTGGATAAGAAATGGAGGAAATTAAACACTTAGTTCTCCTGGAAAAAAAGAAGTTGACCCCTTGAGGGGTGAACATTTTGTGTCGACATCCAATGCGGAAGCAGAATCCCCTTTAATAGAACCTTAATGCCTACCCACTGGTTCACCTTTAACCAATACATGTCCCGCTGAAATTGAAGATCTGAAACCATTTATAGTCCTGTAAGCCTTGCCCTCTTTAAATAATTCCACTAAGAAATTAACCAACCCTACACACCACCTAACCCAGAGGTTCCATGCTGAAGAGTATCCTGACTTGGTAGAGGCTGCCCAGGAATCTTTGATAACACAGTCCAGATAGATAGATAGATAGATAGATAGATAGAGAGTCCTGCGAAAGTCCCTGGAAGCACCAGGAAGAGCTGAAATCTTCCAAACCATAAGGGAGAGATGCCCCTGAGAGACCAGCTCGTGAGGGAGACCCGCCGGGTCTGACAGGAGCCGTGGTTGGAGAGGGAGAAGACAGGGAATATCCACATCCAATTCCAACAGGGCTGGAAACCACACCTGGGAAGGCAAAAAGGAGTTCACTAATACCAATGTTGCCACCTGCCTGCACACCTGTAGTGATACACAAAATTGCAACCTTGCCAATCAGGGCTTTAGATGACAGCATTAGCCGCTGAAAGCCAATAGTGTATTCAAAGTATGTGCTAAAAATGCTGACAGTAGTCTGTTGTAGCACTTCCATTATGCAGTAGTGAGCTACAAGGAATATGCAGGCCTAGTATGAGTGATAGGTCACATTATGCATTGTTGATAGACAGGCAGGGAGAGGGCCCTAGCTCTGTAGCTAATAGGTATTTTTGGAGTGTTTGGAACATTATGGCACCTATATAGCACTTAGATAGCCAGTCTTAAGCGCTATAAACACTAAGCTATGAGTGCATGCCTTTTAGAGCTTGCAGATGGGGTTAATACATCCCTGCTTCCCTTAGAATATTCTGCCTCACTAACGGTAGCCCTGCATGGCCCCAAGCTAATCTCCTTTTCTCTGGGAAGGCACTGATAAGACATTCCTGAGCTTTGGCAGATGGGCTCCAGGGAGCCAGGGAGGGGCTCAGAAGAAGGAGCAGTGGAAATTAACAGAGTTGGGTTTTTTCCATGAGCCAGCCTATATTTTGCACAGGGAAAGTTCTGGAACTGTGCGTCACGGACGGGCAGCACGAGATTATAAAATATACATGCTCACATGACTCGGGTGGGAGATCGTCCTGTGGACTTGGTTCGAGCAAGATCAAGTGCCCGGAATTTGGAGCTCTGACGGCACTCCGCAGCGCTGTCCTCTGAGCGGGGCTTGTTACAGCTAGCTTATGAGGGCCAGGGTCTCCCAGTGCTGATTGAAGGGGCGTAACACTGTGTTTCTCTATGTTTCTCTATGTTTCTCTATGTTTATCTAAGTTCTATGTTTCTCTACATTTTGCATTTCTCTAAGTTTTGTGCTTTGTAATCTTCTCTAACTTGAATACCAAATGTATATGAAATTCACTGTTTAGAATAAATACTAAAACTTATTGAAGGTGTCATTTGTCACTAGCATGAGATCACTGCTCAGCACAATAGAACCTGTATTTTGGGCTGAATTGGGTATTTTTTGCTCTCAAAGGGCTGGCCCCGAGGAAGATTTTGCCCATATCAAGACATTTGGTGGCAGCTTTGTGGGATTTGTGCAGAGCAGTGCCTTGCTGTGAAATGACAAATTGTGTGAGAGAACACAGTGTAGAGTGAAGAGCAGGCTGTCGCATTTCCTTGGGGGTCTCACTGCAGCTCTGAGACTTCAAAAGACAGCAGCGTTGTGTCGGCTTGCCGTGGCCGATAGCTTGTGTGGTTAAGACTCCCTTCAGTAAATCAGTCGTGACTGTCTTATTGCTTGGGAATGGAGCCAGGGAGTACAAGGCGATAAACAAGCGGGAAATGGCTTTGTTTAAAGCGCTCCGATGAATGGTCAAGAAAGATGTATGTTCAATTAGGAAAGAATTTTATCATGCGGTTTCCCCAGTTTAAAGTTGTAATTTGAAATGTAAAGTGAGACGGAGTTCTCATCTCTATTCTGTCATGAGGGCAGGGAAAAATAGTTGCGAGGATTTGACATGCAAATTGTGAATAGTAATTTAACCATTGACTCAGCCCCAGTGTGCTAGCGAGTGGGGGGCTGTAATGTTCGGAGGCGAAGGTTCGCTTTTTTGATGTATGCTTTTGAAGTGTTGACATTCCTGAAAAATAACGTGGAGCCGTGCTTAGGAGAAAGAGTAACATCTGTGCTGAGAGCCTAAAGGGTTTGTTTTTCTTTTGGCAACTGTAAATTCCATGTGCTGGTGGCGAATTCTGTTTAAAGGAAACACACTAAAATGGTTATATTGCATTTTAAGCTGTGCCATGCTTATAATGGGTGAGAGACTCTCTTAAAAAAGAAAGTGAGTGATGTTATTTGGATTTTTGATTTTTGTGTATTGATTTGAAATTGCAGAATCAGTTTGCAATGGTTTGGGGGGGAAAAAACAATTTATATTTTTCTAAATTGCCTCTAAATTGCCCCTGGAGTATTTTTGACTGTTCCCACGCTATGCCATGGATTTGTACTGTTGCCTTATAACTGATGCATGTTTGGAAATAGTGACCTGTTGACTGTGATACATGGTGAAAAAATGTTGTTGACACATTTAACAGCCCACAAGCAATATAGAGTGTGGGTTGTTATTGCAGGAAAACCGTGCAGGGAGCTGCACTAAACATGGCATTTTTTAAATGCACTGAAATAAGTGGTTATATTCTGGCAATGGTACAACAGAATGAAAAATCTGTGTGTGATAAGATAGCACAAAGATTTAGTGGGTTGCGGGTTCTTTTGAAAGATCGCACATTGCATTGGAGTGAGCTTGTGAAGCCAAACTACAAGGTTACGAGGAAAAGGAGAGAAAAAAAAAACGTATGCTTTTAAATGAGACATTAATCAGTTTAAAACAGGCTAAAAGATGCTTTGACATTTTGCTAAATTACATGGAGTAGAATCTGATGAGAAGAAAAAGTGCCTCTTTTGAAAATAAGAGTCTTGCTGTGTGTGCAGAGTTTGTGCCTTGAAGTTGTCTTGGGCGAGGTGCAGGAAGGCAAACAAAAGCAGAATACTGCACTCCTGTTTAATGAAATGGTGTTTCAGATATGGGAGCTTTTCTGAGTTGCTGGAACAGTGCAAGAAAGAGTTAATCTGGATGAACTGTCTGAAACGAGTGCCTTCCATTGAAGCTGCCACAGTGTAAGAGTTATAGGCAAAGAGATAAGCTTGCTGCGCGAAAGATAAACATTGACATTCCTGCATTCCATCCCCTGTGAGAGACACCGGCAGTGTGAAAAAAAAAACTGAGGAGAGGGGGTGCAAAGACAGAAATGCTGATGTACGCATGCTTTCTAACGGCATGCAATAACAGAGCTGATCAGAAGTAAAGAATTTGCCCAGTAACACTGGAAGGAAAACAAAGGCTGCATGCAGGATGGCAGATGGGCACATCACATCTGAACATTGGGGAACCTGTGCATCTGTGAATGGGCTAAGAAAAGACAGCTGCCCATTCCAACAGACATTGCCATGCAAACCGCATTCCCATGCACCATGTGATGTGATGTGAAGTGAAACGCTATTGCTGTGCAAGCTGCATCCCAGTGCTCCATGTGATGTGAACTGAAGTAAAGCGCTGTGCACTGGAGAAGAAACCTCTAGGCGCTTTGAGAAGAGAAAATACACAGCTGGCAAAATGCAAGCTACATTGCCAGGGCTGGAGTAACTGACAAAGACATTATGGCATTCCAGATGGAAGCAAAACTGACAAAAGCGCTTAGCCGTTTTGCAAGAGACAACATGCAGAGCGGGGCTTTGGAGTACAACATGAACACTGCACATTAGCCATGATCCAGAAGCCTCACGGCTTAGTGCAAGAATGAATGATTTGTTGAAGCAACAAAAGAAACTGACTTAGACTACCGCGCTCAAAGGGGTGGTCCAAGAAATCAGCAAACACCCTTTGAGAAAATGATAAGTGAAAAAAACCAGAGGCTTGAAAGACACTAGCTGTATGGAGAAAAATAAACAAAGCTGCTTGTGCAACTGCAGGCGATATTGGACTGAAAGACTTTACCTTTGAAAAATGGAGTGATGCCAGCAGGGCAAACTAAATCAAGATCATGAGACACTGGAAGCAAGTTGGCGTCTGGCATTCGTGATCACTTTGGTGAAAAAGAAAAGCATTGTGCGACCTGGGTACTTATTATATGGCTTTTGTAAAAGCACAGATCAGTCTGAGGTACCATTGACCAACTATGATCGCATTGCACAAATGAGTTTGTGATTAGGCCGTTACACCCCGTATGGTTGAGTGTAAATAAGCCCCCAGAAAACATGCAGAAGGGTGATAAATAATTGCAGTAGCAATGATAAAGTGTGTAGTTACCTGATGAGACGTCTGAAGATGGGGGTGGTGTTATGGGAAGGGGTGGATAACGTTGATATTGCAGTTTTGATGACATCCTAATGTGAAGAATAATGACATTGTACTTTTGATGAAATCCTAACATTTCTGTTTGTATTTTGCCTAGGCAAAAAAAAAAGCAAAATGCATTTCACCATTGACAGAAGTAGATGTATTCAATTTGCGGGTGACACTGATCAGTCAAGCAGACGCATTCTCAGAGAAAGCGAATTACTGCGAAACGTCCTGCACCGCACTCAATGCTGCTAACATGCATGACCTATGAGGACATTTGTTCTGCAACCTGCGAAAGGTGTCCAACAGAGTAATAACTTTTGCTGAACTGGCATGGTGCAGACTTGGCTAGTTATCAAATATTTGATGCTGCACATTCAAATGATTCAGTTGCTGGAAATAACTTAATTGACATGTCTTGCCTTTCTTGTTTAAAGGACTATGGACAATGAGTTGTGGACTGTAACATCATGCACCACAAACAGCTGTGTGACACAGCACTTGAATGCTAACACATTGAAAAATGGTTTTTAAATGCACTTTTTGAGATGAATCTGAAAAAACGAAATGGTTTTGCTCTTCCAACTGAATTGCTTTAACCAGAGATATTTTGCTTTTTGAAAAAAAAAAAAAAAAAAAACTTCTACGTTGCACGTAGGCAGGAAAATGACTTATGAATTGTTGGGGCAGCAGGATTATGCAAGCAAGAGTGTAATTTATTTTGAGATAAGATGAGTGCGCACATCAAAGTCACCTGTGCGTAGGTTAAGATCCTTAATTGAAGTAATGCTGCCAAGTGTATGAGCTCTAATTTGAGATGGTAACCTTTGAAACACTGGATACTTTTACAGCCAGCTTAAGGCAGGTAAATGAAACCATGACTGACTTGATGTTTGATTTTATGACACATAGTGTGACACAGTTTTTGTTAAACCAACCAGTTTCATGTTTTAGTGGGGACAGCTGTCTCCAGCACACTAATGCAAAGAGTCACCTTTTGATTGTAGACATTTGGAATAATTCTTTGGAAAAGCGCTACAAATGAGAATCCACATGGAATTGCTAGCGTACTGGCCTGGCACATTGTCAGACATCTTTTGTCACTGACTCATATGACTGGTGTCTATGAAGTCATAGGCCCAAATGTTTCAGTGAATGGATACAACGATTTGTTTAATTTGTTTAATGTGATGTTTTTCTGACCAAGAACTGCAGCGAGTGTTCTCGCCAAGATTTTATGGACTATAACTTGACTAAATGCATTTTACACAATGGTGTGATGAAACAGCCACTGCCGGAGGGTAGTATGGTGTTTGTGGCTAAAACTAATATTGTATATGGTAGATATCCCACTTGAAGAAGGGTATTCTCCAAGTCACAATAGGTAGACACTGTGAACATGTTAGATTTTCCAGTAGTAAGGCAACATTTAAATTGTAGGCTGGTAATGCACACCTCCATTATTACAGTGATACACTTAGACATAGATTTATCATGAGGCAATGTTTCCTTAGTACTATCAAGCTGCTACAAATGGAGTCCATTTCTATGGCCCATCACTAGAGTGCGCGTAGCTAGGGAGCTAGATTCATTAATTGCAGGAGCAGCGGGGAGTAACAGGAGCTTTATATGTTTGTGACATAGAAACTGTGCACAATAAGCTAGCCACTATGGGTTCTGATGCCAGCTCTGCTATAGAACTTCTGGCCTAGTGGGGCCCATTGATGCGCCCAACACTGCTACAAGTATTGGCAACCACTGGAGATGGCAGAATTTTAGGTATGAAGACATTTTTTCTGCCATAGGGCAGATCAACAAGACTGCTAAATACACATGATGCATTGTATGGCAAACATTGTTAAATCAGCAGGTGTTGGCTTTTTACTGGGTGGGCGCGACCATCCTCCACACACTGGCGCGCAGAGCTACAGTTACCAGCATACATATGGATCAAATTGCTTGCTTTTGATTGCATGAATAACACATGCCATGCTTTGATGCAAATTAGTAGAATTGTTTTTATTTAGATAACCTGGTGCCCATGGGTTCACCTTGTTCACAAAATTAGATGGTTTCTGGTTGGGTTCCACATACATGGGGGAAGTGTCTAGTCACACAGCCCATAGTCACGTTTGAATGCCCTGGGATCAGGGGGAGGGTAGGCCCTTAGAGTGAAAGGATGCCAGGTTTTAGAATTGATAACCATACATAAATGCAATAGTGCATTGTAGATTAGACTACACTGGATTGCCTTGACATTCTAACTGCATGCTGCTTTTTAACTGACAATCAGTTATACAATAATTATTTAGGTATTGTTGTGTAGGCCAGGTTTTGGCTAGAGTAAATGTCCATGTTCACTTTGTGTAGGTATTTTTGTGTAAGCCAGGTTTTGGCAAGGGTATATGTCACTGTTCACTTTGTGTACATTTTTGTTTAGGTAGTGTTTTTTACTAACCTTGCATGCCACGCTAACTAACCGCTAGAAGGTAGCTTGCTTAAACCTCTTGCAAAGCCCCAAGGTCTTTATCACTGCACTAAATACTATATTGATGTGTATTAGTCAGCATTTGTCGCACACACGTTGAATAGGGGTGGAATGTAGTGATACACAAAATTGCAACCTTGCCAATCAGGGCTTTAGATGACAGCATTAGCCGCTGAAAGCCAATAGTGTATTCAAAGTATGTGCTAAAAATGCTGACAGTAGTCTGTTGTAGCACTTCCATTATGCAGTAGTGAGCTACAAGGAATATGCAGGCCTAGTATGAGTGATAGGTCACATTATGCATTGTTGATAGACAGGCAGGGAGAGGGCCCTAGCTCTGTAGCTAATAGGTATTTTTGGAGTGTTTGGAACATTATGGCACCTATATAGCGCTTAGATAGCCAGTCTTAAGCGCTATAAACACTAAGCTATGAGTGCATGCCTTTTAGAGCTTGCAGATGGGGTTAATACATCCCTGCTTCCCTTAGAATATTCTGCCTCACTAACGGTAGCCCTGCATGGCCCCAAGCTAATCTCCTTTTCTCTGGGAAGGCACTGATAAGACATTCCTGAGCTTTGGCAGATGGGCTCCAGGGAGCCAGGGAGGGGCTCAGAAGAAGGAGCAGTGGAAATTAACAGAGTTGGGTTTTTTCCATGAGCCAGCCTATATTTTGCACAGGGAAAGTTCTGGAACTGTGCGTCACGGACGGGCAGCACGAGATTATAAAATATACATGCTCACATGACTCAGGTGGGAGATCGTCCTGTGGACTTGGTTCGAGCAAGATCAAGTGCCCGGAATTTGGAGCTCTGACGGCACTCTGCAGCGCTGTCCTCTGAGCGGGGCTTGTTACAGCTAGCTTATGAGGGCCAGGGTCTCCCAGTGCTGATTGAAGGGGCGTAAGACTGTGTTTCTCTATGTTTCTCTATGTTTCTTTATGTTTATCTAAGTTCTATGTTTCTCTACATTTTGCATTTCTCTAAGTTTTGTGCTTTGTAATCTTCTCTAACTTGAATACCAAATGTATATGAAATTCACTGTTTAGAATAAATACTAAAACTTATTGAAGGTGTCATTTGTCACTAGCATGAGATCACTGCTCAGCACAATAGAACCTGTATTTTGGGCTGAATTGGGTATTTTTTGCTCTCAAAGGGCTGGCCCCGAGGAAGATTTTGCCCATATCAAGACAACACCTAAGCTAGTACTCTGGATATCATGGAAAAGGGAGAGAAGGCATAAGAAAGGGGCCCGACCAATCCTGGAGGAAAGCGTTGGTTGCTAACGCACTGGGATCCGGTTTCCAACTGTAGAACCGGGGAACTTGGCAGTTGAGTCTCGAGACAAATAGATCCACCTGAATCGGACCACAGAGAGACAAGATCTTGGCAAAAAGAGCCCTGTCCAACATCCCGTCGCTCCTGTCCTGGAGATGTCTGGAATTCCAGTCTGCAACATGGTTGTTGACCCCCGGAAGATACCCTGCTCTCAACAGAATGTCCCCATCCAGACAGAAATGCCAGAATTCCCTCGCTAGATCTGCTAAGGCCATGGACCTGGTTCCCCCCAAGATGGTTGATCTATCGAACCGCTGAAACATTGTCCATATGGAGAAGGACACAGCAATTCCCCTGGTCTTTGAGTAGACTCTTGACTGCAAAGGAGCCCACTAACAACTCCAGACAGTTGATATGTAGTTGCTTCTCTGAAGCGAACCACTTTCCGCCTGTGGAAACCTGCCCTATCCTGGCCCCTCAACCCGCTCTGCTGGCATCTGATTCCATGATGACCTCCAGAGAGGGAACAAACATTGCTCTGCCATTCCAGGCATCCATGTGCCTGAGCCACCGGAGGAGCTCCTATCTAGCTTCAGGAGACAGAACCATTAACTGTTAGTAAGACAGACTTCTGCGAAGGTGTTTGGCCTTGAGGCGTTGTAACGCGCTGTAATGGAGAGGGGCCAGAACGATGGCCTGAATGGAGTCTGACAACATCTTCAAAAACCTGGCTAGCTGCCTGAGGGAGACCCTCCCCTTCCTGAGAAGGAGACAGATTTCCTTCCATATTTTGGAGAGCCTGGAGTCTGTAAGGAGAAGAATGCAAAGCTTTGAATCTATATTGAAGCCCAGAAATTGGATACATTGAGTAGGCTGGAATATAGATTTCTTTACATTTATAACAAAGCCCAAAGTTTGCATTAGAGATATTGTTAACCGTAGATGAATCTAAAGAATCAGAGGACTCTGGGCTAGCAGAAGCATGTCGTCTAGGTACATTATTATTAGAATCCCTTTGGACCTGAGGTGAGCCATCACCAGCTTCATTAACTTGGTGAAGCACCAGGGGGCCAAACAGAAGGGAGGAAAACTGCCAAGTGAGAGACCCCCACTGAAACTGTATAAACTCTTGATGAGGAGGAAAGACTGGGACTACCAGGTACGCATCCTTGAGGTCTATTTTGACCATTCAATCCGCCGGGAGAAGGGTGTCTCTGAAAAGGTGAATTCCCTCCATCTTGAAAAGATGGTACACTACAAATGCATTGAGGGCTTGCTGGTTTATGACTGGGCGAAAACCCTCCTCGGGCTTTGGGACCAGAAATATTGTGCTCAAAAACTGGGAGGCTGTGAAAGAAGCAGGGGCAACTGCCTCTTTGAAAATTAGGTCTCTGACCTTAGCATCTATCATTTTTTGCTTGTCCTTGTCCAGCACTATGGCAAAGGGTAAGGAAAGTTCACAAGGGCGAGAATAAAAGTCTATTTTAAACCCCTTTACCATTTGCAACACCCAGGGATCTGAGCTGAGAGCTTCCCATTGAGGGAGAAAACTGGCCAACCTGCCACCCAAACCTTTGAGGGAAGAAACCTTTAACACAAGTGGCATTAGCTGGAGCTGCTCTCGCTCTACCAGCACCCCTGCCGGTACGTCCTCCCCAGTGGTAACCTCTCTGAGGGTAAAACTCAGCTTGTGCTCCCCGAGCAGAGGAGGAATTGTGCGCTCCTCTTGATGGGTATTGCCGGGGACGGGTAGAGCCCTGGGAGAAACGGCCAGAGGAGCGGGCTCTACTTCTTCTGGCCCTCTCGAAAACCTTAGGGGTGAAGACCTTCTTTATATTGACCTGAGCTTTATCTAATGCCCTGAAAGGGGGCACATAGGCAGAGAGGTGTTTGATAAATCTATTACCAAACAAGTTTCCTTGGGCCATAGGACCCGCCTCCCCTTCTGTCATGTCAGCCAACTTGGAATCAAGTCTCATGAGGAGGGATTTGCGCTGCTCCTAGAGATGGCGGCGTTGGCATTGCCTAGCAGCCAAGCCATTCTCTGAATCCAGCCCCGGAGGGCCTGCCCATCAATAGGGGAGTTAGAAAGTGCCGCTTCCTCTGCCATTTTGAAAATCTGGGTGACTGGACCAAACACATCCAACAAATTGTCCTGGCAGCTCTTCCATGCCTCATCTACCCCCTTCCTGGGGTCTTTCCCTTTCTGGGACAAAAAGGATACCATAGAATGGTCTATGTCAGGGGTATGAACCACCTTATCTGGAACCACCGGCTTAAGGCATTCTCAGCATGATGTTTTCCTGTCTTCCCTGGGCAAGGGGCGCCTAACCCAATAGTGCAAAAAGGAGGATACAGCCTCCGAGGGGTGCCATTCAGCAGACCGGGGATGCTGGATAAGGACTGAGTCAAAGAATGGGACCACACTAACATCCAACACCGGTCCGTGGGAAGGAATAATTGGGTCTTCCTTTCTCTTGCGGCTTTTTGGAGGCAAATCTGAATCGTCTGAACTATCCGTAGTGGAAATGGGAAGTGGAGGGGCACTAGCGGGAAGTTGAGAAGTAGCTGGCCAAGAAGGATCTGATTGGGACTGCTGGGAACCATCCAATTTACGTTTCTGACCCCTCCTCGGGGGCAAGTCATTGCTAGGGGTACTAGACGGACTGAGTTGTCCTTGTAAATGCTTGGACTTCTTAGTACACTTACGGTGGGGCTTGTACAGGAATAGAAGAAACCTCCTCCGTCGAAGGGTGAAAATCTGGAATCTTATTAATAAGCCTATCATAGGCTGAGGCCAACGTAGAGTTGAGATGCTGAACAGCAGTGTCTAGGGATACTTGAATCACCTGAGCCACAGATGGCTGGTTATGAAGGGATGGCTCTCTACAGGTTTATTAATTCCATCTTCACCCAACCTCTCACTTATTTTGGAAGGCCTAACCTGAGTGCTGGCATCAGCGGAGGAGGGCCCCTCAGATCCTCTAGAACGCATGGTAGCACAAACACAAGAAAGGGAGTGGTATTTAAAAGAAAAACACTTTTTCTGGTGATCAAAAAGGTTGTCCAGCAGGCAAGGGTTAATAATATTCAACGTGGTCTGCATGTTGCCGCAATGTAAATAATGCTGCACAGGTGAACTTTAAGCTGCTCTCCCTAGCAGGGTTTGGCACTTTGCAGCGCGCGAGTGATTTCAGGCCAAGCCCGAGGCTGAGTAGGCTGCCGACACGCTAACAGTGTGGGCAGTGTTATCAAACTCTCTGAGGAGAGATGCAGGCACAGTAAAACAACAAAAGGGTGCACGGGCGTGCCGGCCTGAAGCATAGTAAGCTTCCACACAGGCTTGCGTGTGTTGGGCCTGAACCACAGTAGCCCCCGCCCTGAGGCAGAGCTCACTGCCTGTGTGAGACTGAACCACTTGAGGAAAAACAACACGGCCGTTGCACAGAACGCTCCACGTAATACAATGTAACCCAAATGAAATGTATAACGAAGGAAAAAAACTTATACTGAAGTGACAGCGTCACCCACACACTATATACTACACAGTGCTACAATGTATACATGCACCAATAACCACTGAATAGCAACAAGGCACAACTAGAAGGAGTGACTTAGCTTGTGGCGTCAGCAGCAAAGAAAGAGGCGTTCGGATTGGAGTAAAGGACTTATATGGGGGTGGGTTTCTGCCCATTGGTTACCTATAGGGCATGACCTGGCCTCCATGTTGGATTGTTTTTTTCCCCCTGCATTGACTTTAAACTCTGTTTCAGTTTTTTCTGTTAAACAAACTTTTTTGTTTGTAAAGTTTTCTTTGGTGCTGTTGATGTCAGAAGTAAAGAACAATGCATAATATGAAGCCTCCGTTCTTGACATAGAATGAAGCAGCAAGCACAGCATTGTGTACAGTAGGCAACAGCAACATTTCACAAGTAGCTTACATGTTACCAGTCCATTCCAGTCTAACGTGTGTACTTCTCTACATCATCCTTGCACAATAACATTTTTGCAGTTACCACATAATAAAAACACAGAAAAAAACCCTTCAAAAACGGCCACCCTACCTAAACAGTCTTCCAGGGAGGACAACACAGCAGATATTTGTGGGGACACAAAGCGTTCGTTTTATAGCAAGGCCATTGGGGATGTCAAACTGCATGCTCTCTGTGCCTAAGCGGCCCCCAAACATATGCTTACAGTACACACGAGAAACATCACAGGATTACAAACCTTACTCCTCCATATCTGCACATATGAACAATGTCTTCGTAGGACGCATTTGCACAACACAACAAAAGCTTAGCTCCCACCTTACTTTCTTCCCGATTTGCACTTTGTGGACCCTCTGCGGCCATGTACCTCACTGCTAATTAACAAGCCTGCTCAGCCATCTGCGACCTAATCACTGGTTGCCGAGTATGTGCTAATAGCCCTGCCTTGTCACCTGTGCTCAACCCCCACAGGCCAACTGCCAAGCTGATGACATGGAAGCACGTACAATACAAACTATCTTCTTACATCATTGTTCATGACTGTCAGTGATTCCGCCAAACCAAAAACAACACATTACACTATCCTCAAAAAGCAATATAACATACACAAACACTATTCGCCTTTTCTAATAACCCTGCTTCCTTTCCGCGCTGCATTCTGGAGCTTGCAGTCCACCATCCCTAATCCTACACATACACGTACACGTCCACTAATAGCACACCTACCCACACTGCAAAAGAAAAATGCCTCTTCTATGTTTCGCAAACACATACCCGCCTTTTGTGCTTGTTTTGCCATTACCACTTGCATGCACACTTTCCCCATATGCTACAAACAACATTACAGCACTTTCCCCATCACCAGCACTGTGCCTCACCATGCCAGTTGCTCCCCACACGTTTCTTGCAGTTGGGATTTTTGAGTCGACACTTGCTTTATCATTCATCGCCATGTACTTTTCTGTTCTAATTGGTAACTGCTGAATACAGCTACACGGTGTCCTTCCTTTCACAGCATGAAGCGCAAAGTGGCCCTTTGCTCTTCACTGCCAGCTTCTCCTGCGTATTACCGCATGTGCACTGTGTTTACTTCCATGGCAGCACAGTGTGCTTACGCCTCAGGCTACATGCTTCACTTGTCGGTAATACGACACAAATGACACCAATTGCAATGGTGCAGCGCAGCTCCTACAGCACGTGCTTCTTTGCAGTGCGTGAAACCCTTTGCTAATCCGGCCCCTGGAGTCTATCAACAATATCTGGATATTTCAGTGTTGCCAAATTCAATTTGTGTCTAGGCGAAGATATTGGACACTGGAAAACTCGTGCGTAGTAGGATACCTACGTGGCCGAAATTACTCTTTTCAGTATTTTACATTGGGGCACATGTTGGCATGATTCATGGAACGCTTTCCTATGGGATTGTGCCATGATAAAACACTTCCATGAATCAGGCCCGAGAGGTGTCCACTTTTCGTGGATAAACGGCATCTCCAGTCATAAATATGTTTCATGAGGTGTGGAGTAAAAAGTATAATGCCGAATATTGTACTTCAATGTTATCCAAACATACACCATACTGAGCCTCCCCATCAAGACTCCCACTGCGTTTGTCTCCTTGGAACAGTGTGAAAGAGAAATGAGGGCTTGTCTGTCATAGGGGACACTATCACATTGAAATCCATACCAACACCAAATTACAAAAGAATGATATTGGGAACATTTCAAGAAGCGCTTTACCAAAACACAGGTCCTGTCCGCCACTAGTGTATAAATGTTGAGAAGGATCACGTGTTGTGTTTCCATCAAAGCATGCACATGCAGGTACCACCGGTCCAGGTCCCTAAACTGAACTTCCTTTATCAAAAGGCATCAGCTTTGCTATTTGATTGGCCACTCTTGCGCAGTGTGATGTCTACGAGGCGTGAGCATTTTGGGATATCCATCCTCTCAGGGAAATCTGTGGTAGTGTTAGGGCTCTGTGCATCTCTTGCAAAAAAATTCAGTCCGTTTTAGGCATCTTCAAGTGTTGGAGCACCTTGTGTCTTTTGATAGAATTGCCCAAATACTTCACATTCCATGAACAAAAATGATATTTATCCATATTAGGTCCCGAGGGAGTGACGTGGCACTCCTTCATTGGCCAATTTTCAGGCTACGTGAGCCAGTATGGCTTGAATATCCTAAAGACCAGAAATTGGCCTGAGGGAAGCCTTGCCACTTCCCTGGGTTTACTGCACTGGTGGCAAGGCTCTCAACACTGCGCTCCCTCTCATCACAGAAGCACCATGACAAGAGCCATGATGCCAGCGCTGCATAGCCCTGAAAGCGGCGCTTCTCTCATCACGGGACTGCCGCACTGACAGCCATGTGCCCATCGTCATCAGTACGGTGCTCCCTCACTTCATGGGAGTGCCGTGCTGGCAGTCATGCTGTCAACGCTGCTCTCCTCCTTGCTTGGGCCACACCTGAAAGACTCTGCCAGGGCACCTAAATCTCCCACTCCCTTCCCCTGCTCCTTCCCTTCTTAGGGTGGGGCCCTAAGACAGCACCATTCTCCTCCTCACCGTGGCCGCACCTGACAGAAACAGCTCGGGTGCTGGTAATCGCCTGTCCTCCCCCAGTCTTTACCGTGTTAGGGGGTGACTATCTGCACCCCTCCTCCCATTGCCTAGTCTTTGCCAGGCTGGTGGGGCCTGGCTTTTTCCAGGCCTTGTCCCTCCTTCCTCATCACATTTTTGCATGGTTGCTGGGAACTACCAGTCCTGGCATGTTCAGTTCCCAGTGGCTGTGTTCATTTCTATGGGAACCCAATATGTGTGTGCATGCAACACTGTAATTATATATCTATGTTCAAACAGAACACCCATTTTGGGGGTCTCACCCTTAATAATAAGTTGTAGTGCTACCAAAGTATTTGCATAGTCATGTTGTGCTGCGTAACCTATGGTGATGTTCTTGCCAAGGGAAGAGTGGGCTTTCCACCTTCTTGTTGTCTCGCTGTGTCTGTTTTGCCCTGTCGCTGATCGACAGGGACCCATGCCTCTTTACCAACAGAGACATCTTTTTCCACTGGTTGTTGTCAACTTGTCCTGCTGTATGATTGAGCGGTGAGTACTTGTTTATGTATTTATTGTTTTTTTTGTTATGTGCTAACTCACAGGGGTGCCATTTCAAAGCATCAGAGGGAAAAAGGGAAAATATGTTCAGGGAATAGGGATCATGAGGTGAGATGACATGCCCAAGTGGTCTGATAAGTTACAGTCAGTATCAGAGAACTGAGATGACAGTTGGGTTACATAGTGTGGCTGATGGTTTTACACTGGTTACAGATATTCTGGTGCATGCACATTATTCGCATTAGAGCAAACATAAAACAAGTGGATGCAGCAACAAGTCAGATAACCTTTTGCATGCCCAGGGCAGGCAAATGTCAGGTTATCAGGTAATGGCTATATGTGGGCATGCAGCGGGAATTCTACCAAAAATGTATAGGTTTGGTAGGGCCAAGTATTTGAGTCATTGGTGTCAGGGAAGGCTACTTGATGAATGTACACTGGCATATCAAGAGTTAAATCATCTACTCACGGAGCAGGATTTTCACTTTCCTTTTTAACCTCTTGTGTGTATATTCTGTTTCAGAGTTGTGGGGAAGTTGTTCCAGAATTTCAGACCTAATACTGAGAGTAGATGACTCTCCGCTGTATTCTGAATGAGTTTGAGGGCATTTAAAAAATGAAGTACCACAAGGGGGACATCAAATGTATGACAAAGCTACTGCAGTATTATATGGAAAACAGCTGGATAATAGAAATAGTATTGCAAGGAAACTTTCAGGGCTTCAAATGACTTTTTAAATCCTTGCCTCGATTGCATACTTCTGTGCGCAGAAGTCATTAAACGGAGAAAGAGATGGTCCAGCCCATTTTGATCCCAGAAAAGATCTATAAGCCCTTATACCCAAAGTATGTTTAGTTGCTAGTTTAAGATGAAAGTTCAATGTCCTCATATGATCATTCTTGGCCATTCACTCGTCCCTTGTTTAGGGCCTGGAGGGCTATGTACATTTTCAATGGCTATACGTTCAACCAGAGGAATTTTCAACATATCTCTGAACATGGTTTTCCGAAATGCAATTGTGTTCTGTACTTCTTCTACTTCTGGCAGGCCGGTCAGCTGAGGGTTATTGCGGCGTGCCCTATTTTCTTGCTCATTCACCTTCTCTGTTAATATTTGTATTTCCCAGTTTGTGGTATGCAGTTCTTCTTTCAGCGTGTCATAACTGTCTTCACTGGCACTTCTCCTCCTTTTATTTTCCTCTATCCTGTTGGTTCATTGTGTCATTTTAAAGTGCATCACTTTCATCGCTTGTACTAGTTGCACCACACACTTGTTTGAAGTTTCCAAGACATTGTTCATTCATCACATCTCTGTGATGGTCTCTGCCATTTGCAAATTTGCTGATGACGTGGCCATGTTTTCTATCCGTGTAGTTTTTAACTAGCAGTCTCTCAATAGCGTGACATTGAAAAATGCACCACCCAGGACAGGGCGCCTTAAGCAGCAAAGTGTCAGCGCTAGTCAGGCGAGCCAAAGAGTACATAAATTATTTTAGCTAAACCACATTATTAAACAACTCTGTGGTCTTTATTATATTAGTCTATATTTGTTTCTTGTTTAAAATATAGAGTTAGTGCTCCCCAGATAGAAACATCAGCATTCCCGTCCTTTCACGGCCTTGTTAGAAGGTCTACAATCAGTAGCATCATTCGCTCATGGCAAACATTTAAACGGAGGTCACAATTTCACTTCCTAATGTTTACAGCATGGGACATCGTAACTACTGGGTATTCATTGACAAAAAGTGTTTAAAATCTAATACTCCACTCACAATTGGGAACCCCAGGACCTGGGGCCCTTTAAGAGGAAGTAGCAATACTTAGAGATGGATGGGGATGCAGAACTTCTTCATACATCATTAATCAAACCGACTCATGAAGTTGGCAAAACTCAGTACTGTTTTATTAACAATGATCTAAAACAGGGAGTTGCAACGGACATCAATGAATGTTCGCTCGATTTCTCTCAAAACATTATATGAAAAAAAAGCATTCTTATACAAAAAAATGGTCACTACCGACCTCATCCTACATGGCAAACTAAGAAAACCTACTAGGGGATGTGATAGGCTTAAAGGGAACATCTAGGCATGCGTTCCATACTGACAGGGTTTGTGATTGTGTTTCTAAGATTAGGTTCTCAACTAAGCCCATCCCAAGTGCAAGTTATCTTACGTGTCATACTAACACTCAACACCCATTTGGTTACACAAGCTATAGGGCTCTTTAATAGGTGGCCCTCTATAATTGATTGGCACACTTGTAATCTTCTGGAATATGCCACTTGCTAGCAGCACGCAAGATGGTTACCCAAGGTGCTGGGAGGGTTGGCTTGGTCATGCCTCCCAACCCAATTAGCCCAACATCTATCATCACTCCTGTGGTCTGTCATTCAGTTAGGCTTTGAACTTGGCCTTGTAGATACTCACTGTTCCTGAGAATAAAAGGGAGTGTGGTATGGTTTTATCTTCTGGTTTCGGTGTAGCTTGACCCACAGTCTATTTCTATCTGACCTTGTGACTGGAGACCATGTTTCTGAACTTTTTGTTGCGTAAAATACTATTAAATGATGAACTCTTGGCACCTTCAGTATTTTCCATTACACCTCAAACAGAAGTTTTTGTTCTTTCTCACGTTCATGTAGCTTCTTGACAGATAACCACGCTCACAGTGGCCTCGATTCTTGGTGCTGGACAGCCAGCCTTTCTTGAATTCTCCTTCGCCATCAGCTATTTTCAACTGCTCCATACTTCAAGCCCTTTCCATTCACGGGGTTCAAGTTTGCTAAAATGCATTGTGGAACATCCAGAGTCAATATATTCCTATGTATATACATTGGCACATTGCCGCAATCTATTCACTATGTAGCCAGCCTTAGGATTACTTTGTCTACTTGCGTTACAGCATCTGTACAATTTTAAAATGACTTTGCATTTTCTTCAGTTTTTCTTCGCACACGCAATCTTCATTTTCATCCCGAAATGTTGCTTTTCTTTGATAACTCATCCTCAGATCCTATATTCCTTCTTCATTTGTGTTTTTTCTTGGTGTGTCAATTCTACTTCATGTGACGCCACCAGTCTTCTTTCTTATTAATTTTCATACTCCTTCTGGGACTTTTTTCAGAAGACCATTACTTCTTCGTGAACGCATATAGGGTTTTCACAATGGATACCCTATCTAAATATTTCTTTGCAGTATAGACATCCTCACCGGTACTGCGCATGTCACAATTTCCAGTTCCCAACATAGAGGCAATATGTGGAAGAGCTTCTGGTAGGTGTCTTTGGCTCTTCGTCTTCACCCCCCTACCCCCTAGGAGATTCAGTAACCACTCTCTCATCAAACTTTACATCGAGACATCCTCGTCTGGAGAAGTGCTTATTTGGAGTCCATATCTTGATGACTCCTTTCAGTCATCCTGCTGATTTCACATGTTCATCAACACTCCATGTCATAAGGCTACATTGTCCATTCGGAGTGCAGTAGATCCATCTTCCCACATACTTCTTGTGGTTCTTCGGATACAGGAACTTTGTTCACTCAGGTGCTTGAATACTGGTCTTTACGTAGTCTCTGATTTCTTCATCTGTCAACTATTTAGGTTTGAATCCTGATTCGACATCAATCACGATCTTCATTCCTACTGCTTTCTTTGCAGTCTTCTTGCATTGTGTTATTATTATCCTGATCACACAAAATCCAAACATGATCATCACCAACAGGGATGCAAGTAACTTGAAAATGGTTGCCATCCATTGTGGAACCCATCAGAAGATTGATGCAAACCAACTGTCATCAGCAGTGTCTTCTACTTCGTCTTCCATCTTAGCATGCAGGTTTGTCAGCATCGTTATGGCCTCTGTCAAGATGCCATTCTCGTTGTTGTGAGAGGGTCTGAATGTGCAACATGATTCTCCGATTTTGACACAAACACCTCCATCCATATCTGTAATCATATCCAAGACATATCTGTTCTGAAAAGTCATCAGGCGTATGGCTCTTAGTTCCTCCTTGATAGCATTGAATCCCTTTATGGTGGTGTTAATCACCTGCAGAAGCTCCCATCTGGTGATCTGCAACCACTTGGCGTTTGCCATTGTCTGTATCCCAGGCATAAAGATAACAGTAAAAACTGAAGCAGTCTTGTGGGAACAATCTGTGTTCATATGGAATAGCATCAAAGGCTTCTATCGTTTTGGCTGAGAACATTTTCTCATTCGATTAAGGAGTTCAGCTGATCTCTTCTTCCTCATGTGAGCATCTGCTTTTGGAAACTCGCCAATGTTCAGGTCACTCTTTCAAATCACCAACATGGAACATAAACTATCACTATTGAACACAGTCCTCTGCAATCTCTGGGCAGCTTCATGTAAGCTCTGGATGCACAGGCCCAGCAGTGATCCATTATCACCACTGTCCTATCTTTCATTCTTGGCACATCGATGATTCAACCGCACTGCTGATTCTCTCCAACTTTTCTCGTGTCATTGTTTCTGAAGCATAGCTCTGCATTAGCCAAAAGCACTATCTGCAAAGTGCCTCCTTTGTCTTCGACCCACGTCAGAAGCTTTGCGAGCCACGGCCAGAGAGGTTTACATCCTTTTTCCACTCATTTGATAACTGGTTTGTGATGACCATTTACTGCCACAGCTCTGCATACAACTATGCCTTCTTCCCAACCATCTGGAGACAGTACTGTTCCCCAGATCCGCATCTGGCATCTTTCTTTGCAACTTACAAATTCTTCATCAGTCTTTCCTTGACAGTTGAGTTTCCTGTTTATCTCCCATCTAATTCCAGCTCCCTTCATGCCAGGCTGTTTATATCTCATCACATGATCTCTGGTGTGTGCTCTTTCTCTTGTCTTCAAATCTTGGACAAAGCCATCTTCTTCTGGAGCTGACCATTCTGTCACCCATACCAAGGATGCCGTTCGACCCTGGAATTGATCTCTTGTATGACAGAGTGCAAGGTGGGTCAGGCAATGATAGCTATGAATATCTTAGACCTTTCCATAGCATAAGGCAGGAGAGCACATACATAGCAATCCTCCTTAGAAGTTATTTTTCCCTTTTCTTTCATGTGCTGATACCACATGTTGTTCCCCAAATGTGTTGTACTGTCTAAATAGTCATTTAATTCTTAATCATCCTCCCTTGCACTTCTCTTGGGTCTCTTTCTTTGGCTTGCTAAAAGAGCTTGTACCTGATTCTCATTAAGAATATCCAAAACAGTCTGTCCTACAATAGGAAACCTAGGAATATTTGTCAGAGAAATTGGTGCCTTCACATGTACCACTGGTGTAGGAACAAACACATTTGGCCTTGGCCTTCTTACGGTGTCTAGTTCTGCAAAGTTGACTGGAGTGGGAAGGATTAATGGAACTCCTTCCCTTTTGGTACCATTAAAGTAAAAAGTGTGGATCAATAGAAATAGACAATCGATAACAGATGCTGAACAGGCATATATTATGCACTAATACATTAGACCCCACCATTGGTGTCTCTCCACACGTTGTTGACACTGCTCACTCTCTGGAATTGTAATATGTTCAATAGACCACATTATTCCTGTAATTGCTTTTAAGGAAGCAAAATTTTCTTTAATCAGGCAATCTGGTAAATGCTCAAGGAGCTGTCTGATTTGCTTTATAATTGCTGCCAATAATCGTGTTACGCTCACCTGGTATCCACGGGGACGCCACCCAGCCCTGGTTGGATGATTTGCACTCTCGAACCCTCTCCCGGTCCCTTAGTAAGGCCTCTGGTTAAAGATGGGTCTGCAATATAGGAGAGCTGGATTCAATACCAGATTGTCTTTATTTTTTCCCACCTCCCTTGACCTCAACTCCTTCCTCCCCCTTGGGCCTTCTCCTTACCTTAATATTGTAAAAGGTGGATTCTCCATCCTGCTGCTCATGGCAGAGATGAATAGATGTGGGGGGCGAGCAGCGACCAAGTTACTTCAGTGGTGCAAGCCCCCCTGTGGGAATCCAGGCCTGCTGCGACAACGTAGGTTTGCTGCTTTACAGTCTTTATATGTAGTTCTTATGTTCTTCTTAGTTCGAATAATAATGTCTTGCTTCTTTCCTTTTAGGTATGGAAAGGGATTTTGGTGTTGTCATGGTGTTGAAACACTTGTGTATAGGCGCGTTACAAATGCCATATCATATCATATCATATCATGCAGTTTGAAGATGAGCATGGACAGGTAGGTGAAAGCGCAGTGTGTGCGATGCAGTCCGGTGAGTAATGCGCGATGTGCGGCGCTGTTTCGCCTTTTATATTTCTAACCTGTGTCTTTTCTCTCCTTGCAGGTTGCGATGCTCCTCGCCGAGCACCGTAATGTTGCAGCAATGATACTGACCAGGAGATGACTACCCAGGTAAGAATTGTGTGGATTTCTTAATTTGGGAGGAAACGTGAGTAAACGCTTACTAATGCTGTCTTTCTTTCTCCTCTTTCCAGGTTATGGTATTCCAGAATGCATGCAGTGCCGGATGATGGAGTTCGGACCTTCAGGTGAGTGGACCTGAAGCAGCAATGGATTGAAGACAGGATACTGTTCCAAGTAAGTTTCGTAGTGTTCTTTCTCTATCTGCAGGTCCTTGGATTCAGGTAAGCTGGCATCAAAGAACTGGACAAGGTGAGCGTTACGCTGCCCACAGCAGAATAACGCAAAGCATGTTCTGCTGTTTGGGTGTGGTTTAAATAGTCTCAGGTAAAGTAGTCCAGGTAAAATAGTCCCAGGCCTGCCACACAGAAAAGACTAGACCGCATAGCTCAGTTCCTTGTAACTGGGATATGTGTGTGCCTCCATGTTGGCTGAACACCCCCAAGTAAAATAGTCCCAAGTAAATAGTCCCATTCTAATGTTGGTCTTCATGATGGTTATGAGCCTGGCGCCAAAGGTGCCAGGACTGACTCCAAGAGAGTCTTGGATGAGGTTTTAAAGACTTTGACCTGGCACTAACTGGAAGGCTGACTTGCCAGTGAGGGCCAGGGGCAAGGGTCATGACAGCACTCCCCCCCCAAGGCCCCTCTCATGGTGGCACTTCTGCCTGGTCCTGGTTTGGCTGGGTCATTCTGATGGAACTTTTTAATTAAGTGAGGTGCATAGATGTATTCACTAGGTTCCCATGATCTGTCTTGAGGGCCATATCCCTTCCAATCAACTAAGTAGTATAGTTTGGATCTGGTGTATTTTTAGTCTAGGATATCCTTTACTTTAAACTCTGGTTCTCCGTCAACTAATACTGGTTTTGGTGGTGTTGTAACCCGAGTACCGGGTTGTACCGGTTTCAGGAGTGATACGTGAAACACAGGATGAATCTGCATAGTGGGTGGTAGGGCTAATTTAACTGCCACTGGATTTATTATGGATTCAATAGAATAAGGTCCAAGATATCGGGGACGAAAGGTCTGAGTCCCTTTTATGGGCACATATTTTGATGCTAACCAGACCTTGTCTCCAATTTGATAGTTATGGGCTTTACTACGATGTTGGTCAGCAAATTTATTTTTTCTGTTCTTGGCTTGGAGTAAATGTTCTGCTGCTTCTTTGAAGGCCTGGGAAATAGTCGTATGTAGGGTTTTAACCGCTGGCATTTCCAAAGTGGTTGGGAGATCCAATTCTGAAGTATGTGGATGTCTACCATATATAGTGTAGAAAGGGGTTTGTCCAGTGCTGATGTGTAATGAATTATTATAGGCATATTCAGCTATACATAACAAGTCCTTCCAATTTCTTTCTACTTAATGTAACATGCAACGTAAGTATTGCTTGAGGGTTTGGTTTTTTCTTTCTGTGTGGCCATCTGTTTGAGGATGGTGACTTGTTGATAGTTGAATGTCAATTTGGGCCATTGAACAGCATTTCCTCCAGAAGTTGGATACAAACTGATTATCTCGATCTGAGATCAAGACCGATGGAAAGCCATGTAGCCGTACAATTTCCTCCAGGAATACTTTAGCTAAATTGGATGCATTTGGAAGACCCTTAAAAGGAATAAAGTGTGCCATTTTAGAGAACAAGTCTACAACTACTAAGATGGTGTTGAATCCTTGACTGGGAGATAGATCTGTAATGAAATCAAGGGACAGTGTGTGCCATGGTGCGGGAGGAATTTCCAATGGTTGGAGAAGACCAGATGGTTTCTGCTTTTGGGACTTGTATTGTGCACACACACTGCAAGATTGGATAAATTGTATGATGTCTTTACGCCATGTGGGCCACCAATAGTTTTGTTTTACTTCAGCTAGAGTTTTGGCAATTCCAGGATGACCTTCAGTCAGGGAGTCGTGATACCCAAAATAACCTGCTCTTGTAAATCTTTACTTGGCAAGTATAGACAGTTCTTAAAATATGGTACCTCGTCTTTAATGGTGAAATGTTCTCCCTGAGTACACCACTCTTTTGGGAAAGTGGGATCCATTAAGAGTTGGATCTTGTTTTGGATTTCACCCTGTGTCAATGTTGTCGTAAGACCCAGGAGTTTTTCTTCTGGAATGATGGCTAATGGATATAGAGTCATGTATACCTTTTCATCAAAAGATAGTGTCGCCATGCCTTGAAAGCTGATTTTATAGCCAAGAGTTCTTTGTCTGTGATAGCATAGTTGAGTTCGGGAGGTGAGAATTTATGTGACCAGAAGGCCACAGGGTGTATCTGGCCAGTTCCTGGGTGTCTTTGTGAGAGAACAGCTCCCATAGCCATGCTAGCGGCATCTGTTTCAACTATATAACGAAGGTCTGGGCAAGGATGCCATAGAACTGGAGCAGAAGTGAATTTCTTCTTAAGTTCTTGAAAGGCCTTCTCAGCTTCTCGGTCCAATGGAACTTTTTAGTGTTTTTTCTCAATAGTGATGTAATTGGATGCACTATTTGGGAAAAATCTGGGATGAATCAGGAGTAAAAGTTTGCAAAGCCCAACATACTCTGGATTCCTTTAAATGAAGTTGGAGACAGCCAGTTAAGAATGGCATCTACCTTGTGCCGATCCATTCTGACACCTTTTGGTGTGAGGATAAAACCGAGGAACTCCACTTTGGTGACATGAAAAGAGCATTTTTTGACTTTAGCATACAGTTTATGTTGGCAGAGTTTAGTAAGGACGGAGCGGACATGCCTGACATGGTCTTCTTTTGTAGCAGAATACACTAAGATGTCATCAATGTAAACCAGGGCGCAAACGTCGATCAACTCTTGCAAAATATCATTCATAAAGGACTGGAATGCAGCAGGAGTATTGCAAAGTCCAAAAGGCATTACCTGGTATTCATACAAGCAGTATTGTCATGATGCCTACCCCCAGGCATCCGGACCAAGCCCATCAGCCCCGGGAGCAGGCATCTAGACATTTAGTGAAACCTCAGCAGCCCCGGCTAAGGGCTATCTGGGTTCAATCCTGGCGCCTTAGGCGCCAGGCTCATAGTAGGAATCAGTCCTGGCGCCTAAGGCGCCAGGCTCATAGTCATTACTTACCTCAGGCAGACCATGCTGCAAATGACTCCAATCCAACATGAAGCCTGAAAGGGACTATTTTTCTACAGGGACTATTTTTTACTCGGGTGTGGTTCTAGGGACTTCTTACTTGGGATTACTTTTGAGGCTATTTAAACCACACCCGACCAGCAACACACGCTTCGCGTTATTCTGCATCCAGCAGCGTAACACTCACCGTGCCTGAAGCCTGCATCCAGTCTTCTGCCACGCCCACCTCGAATCAAAACAAAGAGGAAAGAAAGGGACAAGGTTAGAAAACGAACTTATTTCTATTCCACACCTGATTCTGGATCCATCTTGTCTCCGGACCTGTAAAGAACATCATTTCTGCACGCGCCGCACCTCCAGCTGCAGCGCCGCGCCATACTCACCAGTCTTCACAGCATCCTTCGGGTCGGCGCTGCCTCCATCATTTCTTCGTCGAACTTCGGCACCTAGGAGACAAAAGAAAACCACAAGGTGAGCCGAGGGAACCAACAAATATAATTCTTATCACCATAGACTTACCTGATTTACCACCGGAGGCATCCTTTTGTGACTCTCCATATTTTCACGTGCCGCATCTGTAAAAAAAGACAAAACAACACGTTTTCCTCGTGCAACATTTACCGGACAGCGCCGGGTAATACAGACTCTTAGCTGAGCGACACCAGCTGCCACAAGAGCATCTTTTCACAAGCCAGCTGCAAGAAAAGAAAGGAAGGGGGGAACAAGAGTGCACATCGGACATATTGAACTCTTTGAACTTAATACTTACTGGTTCTCACCAGGAACCTCAGTCAATACTCTCCGGAACTCTCCCGAGCCTTCAAACCAGTGAAATAACTGGAATCGACGCGCCCCTGCAAATCCACGCAGGATGGAGAGCTCATCTTTCAAGAATATAAGGTGAGATTGCTGTGAGGGCATTTCGGAGTTGATTAGTTGGGGAGGACTGTGGGGGTGCCATCACTTGAATCCACAAGTGGCTAAATCCATCTCTCCACTTCCAGGAGAATATTTCTACGGGTTAAGCAGGCAAGATTAGGAGGGCAGATCCAGTCAGTCATCGCTGCACTACACATCACGTGGGTGGACACCGCAGCTGTCCGGGTCTGACCGACGCCCCCGTGGGAGCAATGTGAGCGTAACACGTATTTGGTACAAAAGGCGGTTTTCCATTCGTCTCCTTTCTTCACTCGGACAAGAGGGTACTCCCCCCTAAGGTCCAGTTTGGTATAGATTTGGGCGTCTTTGTCTTGATCCAATAATTCAGGAATAAGGGGCCATGGATAACGTTTTTTTACTGTGATCTGGTTTAATGCGCGATAGTCGATGCTAAGTCCTCAAATCTCCTTCCTTCTTTGGTACAAAGAATAAGGGACAGGCTGTCGGTGATTTAGATGGACGGATAAATCCATTTGCCAGGTACTGATCAAGATAAGATTTAAAATGGAGGTTTTCTGGTTCAGTAATTGCATAGATTCGACCACAAGGAATTTGCGCACCAGGTATGAGGTCGATCTGACAATCGTAGGGCCTGTGCGGTGGTAGAATATTGGCTTGTTCTTTCTGGAACACGTCTTGAAAATCTTGGAATTCATTTGGTAGAGTACTAGTGACACCTAGTACAATCACCGCCTTACTGGAAGTAGCAGATGTACATAACTTTGTTTTCCCCTTTTCTTGGTAATAACAGGTGCGAGCACAATCATCGGAAAAGGCCAACTTCTTGGCACGCCTATCTATTAGAGGGTTGTGAGCTACCAACCATGGCATCCCTAAGATTAGTCAAAACTGAGGAGCTTTGATGAGATCGAATGCAATAGATTCTCGGTGTCCATCCCGGCACAGTAGGGTTAGTGCTGCTGTACATTGGGTTACTGGTCAGTAAGCTATTTCTGTCCCATCAACAGTAGTAACTTTTTCAGTAGTCGACTTAGAGCATAAGGGAAGCCCCATCTCTGCTGCCAGATCTTGGTCTACATAATTCCCAACTGGTCTGCTGTCTATTTATGCTTCGACAGCATGTATCCAAGACGGTTGTTGGTGATTGATCAAAATTACTGGTAATGCAAAGTGTGAGGTCTGTGGCTCATCCTTCTTGCTCGACAGCGGACCTCTACGCTTGCCAGGCTTGGTAGTTTTCCAACTCCTTGTTATTATGTTCCTTCTCTGTGGCTCCAACAGTTCTCCTTGGTGGTTTCACTGGACATTCTTTGAGGAAGTGGCCTGATTTTCCGCAATATAAGCATAATTGCTGTTGCCTTCTCTTGTCACTGTCAGTTTTAGTTATAGGGGGCCGTACACCTCCGATTTACATGGGTTCTACCGTGTTTTCCAATGTACGTGGAACATTATCCTTTGACCGGACGTACACAGCTCGAGTGTCTAACCTTATCCGGTCCGCTTTTCGGTCTTTTAATCTGTGATCTAATTGCACCACAAGGTGGACTAATTCTCCACAGTCTTTAAGTGGGTTTACCACTTGAGCAAGGACATCCTTTAGTTCCCCTCGTAGACCCCGATGAAATAGTGTGGTCCTTTTTTCCTCAGGAGACCCAGCTTCAACGACTAGTCTGTTAAATTTTGCTATATATGTAAGCAAATCTTGACTTCCTTGACGGAGTGCCAAACTTTTTTTTTCTAATGCTTGGCCTTGGGTATGACGAGCAAAGAGTTTTTCCATTTCCATCTGGAAACCCCCAAAGTCATGTATAAACTGGTTATCCTGACTTACCAATTGTACCGACCAATCCGCAGCACTGTCACTCAAATATGACAAGACAAAAGCAACCCGCGCTTGGTTGTTAGGAAAAGCCCCAGGTCTGCAAAGGAAATGAAGACGACACTGGTTCATGAACGTTGCGTACTTCTTGGGGTCCCCTGTAAATCGTTGAGGTGGAGCTAAAGGAACTGTCCCAGGAAGGGTTTTTTGTACTGGATTGGTGGAAGAAGTTGGTACAGGTGCTGGCAGAATGTTACCAGGCAATGGGGTCTGTCCTGCCTGTGATTGGAGCAATTGTCTACTTATTTCGATGGTAGGATCCTTAGTAACAATCAAATCCCTCCTAAGAGCGTTGGTTTCTTGCCTGGCTGAATGTACTTCAGCGTGTAATTGTCCCAACAACTGAACTAACTGGTCAGTCTCTGAAGTCTTCATGACGCCCAGGACTGACCATTGAGGCTTTGCATTCTGTTACTCTCACCTGGCTTTGCATTCTGTTACGCTCACCTGGTATCCACGGGGACGCACCCAGCCCTGGTTGGATGATTTGCACTCTCAAACCCTCTCCCGGTCCCTTGGTAAGGCCTCTGATTAAAGATGGGTCTGCAATATAGTAGAGCTGGACTCAATACCAGATTGTCTTTATGTTTTCCCACCTACCTTGGCCTCAACTCCTTCTCCCTCTTGGGCCTTTTCCTCACCTTAATATTGTAAAAGGTGGATTCTCTGTCCTGCCCCTCATGGCAGGGGTGCGTAGATGTGGGGGGCGAGCAGCGACCAAGTTACTTCACTGGTGCAAGCCCCCCTACGGGAATCCAGGCCTGCTGCGACTCTGTAGGTTTGCTACTTTACAGTCTTTATATGTAGTTCTTATGTTCCTCTTAGTTCAAATAATAATGTCTTGCTTCTTTCCTTTTAGGTATGGAAAGGTATTTTGGTGTTGTCATGCAGTTTGAAGATGAGCATGGGCCGGTAGGCGAAAGCGCGGTGTGCGCGATGCTGTCCGGTGAGTAATGTGCGATGCACGGCGCTGTTTCGCCTTTTATATTGCTAACCTGTGTCTTTTTTCTCCTTGCAGGTTGCGATGTTCCTCGCCGAGCGCCGTAATGATCCAGCAATGATACTGACCAGGAGATGACTAACCAGGTAAGAATTGTGTGGCTTTCTTCATTCGGGAGGAAACGTGAATAAACTCTTACTAATGCTGTCTTTCTTTCTCCTCTTTCCAGGTTATGGTATTCCAGAATGCATGCGGTGCCGGATGATGGAGTTCAGACCTTCAGGTGAGTGGAACTGAAGTCAGCGATGGATTGAAGACAGAATAATGTTCCAGGTAAGTTTCGTAGTGTTATTTCTCTCTCTGCAGGTCCTTGGTTACAGGTAAACTGGCATCAAAGAACTGGACATAGTGAGCGTTACACTGCCCACAGCAGAATAACGCAAAGCATGTTCTGCTGTTTGGGTGTGGTTTAAATAGTCTCAGGTAAAGTAGTCCAGGTAAAATAGTCCCAGGCCTGCCACACCCAAAGTAGTCCAGGTAAAGTAATCCCATGCCTGACACACCCAAAAGACTAGACCGCATAGCTCAGGTCCTTGTAACTGAGCTATGTGTGTGCTTCCATGTTGGCTGAACCCCCCACCCCCAAGTTAAATAGTCCCAAGTAAATAGTCCCATTCTAATGTTGGTCTTCATGATGGTTATAAGCCTGGCGCCAAAGGTGCCAAGACTGACTCCAAGAGAGTCTTGGATGAGGTTTTAAAGCCTTTGACCTGGCCTTAACTGGAAGGCTGACTTGCCAGTGAGGGCCAGGGGCAAGGGTCATGACAATCGTCTAATCGCTAGGCCATTTTAGGATCTTGGACAAAAGTGCGCACATCAGTGCTGCGCCCAACAAGAGCAGGCTAAGCTCGGAGTATAAAAACGAAGACAGCAAGAAGTAGTCTGTGTACACAAACATCTGACAGAACAATTTACACCTCCAAAGAGAAACTCAGTGAGAAACGAGTCAGGGAACTGCTCCCTTTTCCAGTCATTGAAAAAGAAGTCTAAATCGGGCATTTTTCATTTACTTCAGCACTCCTAAGGTCCAAAGTCGACAAGCTCCGGTGGCTCAAGAACAGTAACTTTCTCACTTCTTGCTATAATATGTATAAGGAATGTTTCAGGGGAGTCACAGTCCAAATGTACACTTTCGTCTATCTACTGGACATCTTTGCGTCCTTCTTCCTCATCATCGATCGAGTCTGTACATGCTGAACTTCTTCTTCTTGATTTGCTTCTGAATGGGGTGGGGGTGTGATGGTCTCACCAGCATACACTTTTATATCTCCTAAGTGAATCCAAGCTCGCTGCCCTTGGACTTTAACTTTAATATCTTTGTTACGAACAATCATAGTGTTCTTGGCAAATGGTCATTCTGGCGCCGTTGGCGGCGTATCTCTAATATACAATTCCCCCAATCCAAGATGGCCGGGGTTTTACCGGTGGACAGTGCAGTGTTTCGGGAGACCGCAGAACAAGCTCCTCCCATTCATCACAGGAACGTATTTCCGGTTCCGGATCCATCACAGCATCGCGTTGCTACTGTATACAGAAGCAGTGTTGCCAACTTAGCGACTTTGTCGCTATATTTAGCGACAAACGGCAGTCCCCTAGCGACTTTCTTCATGGAAAGCGACTAGCGACAAATCTAGCTACTTTCATTGGTTTGAAGACGTACACTTTTTTCTATTGGTTTGGAGACTTGCAAGTTTCCAAACCAATAGAAAAGGGTGTATGTCAACAAAACAATAGCAGTACCCCCAATCAATGCACCCGTCCTTGTAGCCAGGCTCCAGCACAACAAGTCACGTCATGTCACTGATGCCCCCGCCCGGCCGCGAGAGGCACGAGAATGCTGCGAGATTATGCTAATTAGGCAGTGATGTCATTTAGCTACTTTTAACTACTTTTAGGACAGCCTCTAGCTACTTTCTGGACTGAGGAGTTGGCAACACTGTACAGAAGTCACGCTTCGTGAGTATCGCTTCTAGATTTCTCGGACCCCGAGCATCAAGAGAACTTTATCTCACTGCCTTTATTCTTTACTCCCTTCCGTTAGGAATCCTCACATTTACCCCCCGGAACTCTTGAGCCAGCCCTTTCGTAGCTCTACTCAACACGGAAACCTCCGGGACCCTTCCACATTAAGTAGGCAGCATTCGTCATTAATCTTCCATAATATATTCCCTCCACCAGCGCTTGTTAACCCTCTCCTCTGTTCTCTCTGCACAGCTCAACCCACATCTTGCACGCACACGGACCACACCTCCCGACTGCCACTGCGGTTGGAAACCAAGTCCTGGCCTTCAGATACTAGTTCCAGCACCCAGTCGGGATTACGGTACGGGAAGGAAGGTAGACTTCCGTCATCACCATTCTTTCTCTCTTAGAAACCGCATTTATACCAAAGTATCTGTTTTCACATAGATATTACCCTTCGTCCTGCACGTGGGATCCAATCTCTCCGCATCTCCATACAGTCTCAATCCAAGGGTAGGTTCCCCTTGCTTGAATCTATTTTCCTTTCTCACTTACTTTTCTATCAGGTATAATCTCTCCCCTCTCATTTTCAGCCAACAAAGACAGCTGAGGGAAGGAGACGTTGAATTCAACACAAAGGAATAAACGCCAAACCTACTCTACGGGGATACGCATCTGTATCCCGCCCCTTCCAGCCTCTTCTCCGTTGGATTCCACCAGCGAGGGTTTTCTCCCCCTTGAGGGTTTCCCTGGCGTCTTCACTCTGCGCCGATTGATCAGCGCCGAGAGAGGGTGTCAGGTGAATCACTCCCTTCCTCCGAATACCCTCCGAAGACCAGGTAGGAGACGCCTTGTTCATATACTCGTGTAATTTTGAGAAGGTGATTGTCGGCGATTCCCTCCTATGGAGTGACACCATTTATATAGGCTGGTTTCCTATTAACAGCCATAACAGCTAGCAACGCCCTAAAAATAAAAAATAAAAATTTTAAAAAAAAAGGAAATTTCTACTCGATCACCTTCCCCACGAGTATCCGGGAAGGAAATCTCTTTGAACCATGGATCAACAGATCCAACAACTCGCGGCAGCCATGCAGGCCTTGTCCACCGAGGTACAGAATCTCAAACAGGAAAATGCCTCTTTAAAGAGTCAAGTGGGTAGATCGGCTCAATGCTCAGAAGTACCCCCAGGTCCACTTTCCTCTGGCAGGTTCGATGGAAACCCTCACCTTGTGAAAGAATTCCTAGAATCATGCACTGTTCAATTTGCCTTTAAGGCAGCCTTTTTCCCAACAGACCGTGATAAAGTAGGTCATATGATTTCTCAAATGACCGGAGCAGCCTTAGCCTGGGCCACTCCGTTAGTGACCAGTAACAATCCTATTTTGGACTCTTACACTGCCTTTTGTAATAGCGTAAAGAACATGTTTGGCAGACAAGAGGTGACTATAGCCTCTCAAGAACGTCTTTTGGACCTAAAACAAGGCTCTCAAGATATCCTGACGTATATCACCCGTTTCAAGCAGATGGCGGCGGATACGGCCTGGGCAGATGATGCCTTAATAACGTTGTTCCGTAGAGGTCTCTCTGAGGAATTAAAGGATGAGGTCTCAAGAGTACCTCGACCCTACAACATGAGTGAATTCATAGCCCTGGTAATGCAGTTGGACTATAGACTCCAGGAGAGAAACAGAGAGAAAAGAAAGGGAAGGAGCAGTAGACACCACTTAGAAGGAAACGTTATGCCACACAAATCCGTTTCCACAGAAGAACCCATGCAGTTGGGTGCCTCACGCGGACCACTTACCCCTGAAGAACGATTTAGAAGAAAATCTCTTGGGCTCTGCATGTATTGTGGGGCAAACACTCATACAGTCAAAGAATGTCTTCTAATTCCCACTAAAAAGACGGGAAACGCCAGTGCCCGGCCGTAAGGGGAACGACGGTACAGGGCCCATTCCATTCAAATAGTTCCCTCTTTAGCGCTTTTTCTGATCCCCAGAGCCAAAATCCCGAGAACGGTATGGTGGTTTTAGGAGTATCCATCGCCTGGAATAACATCCGACTGGAAAACGTTCTTGCTCTGGTAGATAGTGGAGCCGCGGGTAATTTTATAGATGATTCCTGGGCTCAAAGGCATAACATTCCAAGAACCGCAAAAACTATTTCCATCCCTGTAGAGAGTGTAGACGGTAGTCCCCTCATTTCTGGCCCCATTAAAGATCATACGGGTTCCCTGGTCTTGACAATTACAACACATCAAGAACCAATTATGTTAGACATCATACGGACAGCTCACTATCCCATCATATTGGGGATTCCGTGGTTAAAGAAACATAACCCGTACATTAATTGGGCAGCAGGAACTTTATTCTTGGGTTCCGAGAGGTGTGTCCAGCACTGCCTTACGGGAAGGAAGACCGATTCTGGTACCGGTGAGGCAGGAAACTTGAAACCTCCTGGAACCCTCCTAAACCAAATCTCCATTATACCTCCAGAATACCAGCAATTCCAACCTGTCTTTACCCACTCTGAATACACGGAATTACCTCCCCACCGAAGAGATGACTGTGCCATAGATTTAGTACCCAACAGTCCTCTCCCATTCGGACGCATGTATATACTCTCAGCCAAAGAGAAGGAGGTGCTGAAGGAGTATCTACGAACCCATATCAAAAATGGTCTAATCATGGAATCAACTTCCCCGGCGGCAGCTTCCCTCTTTTTTATACCAAAAAAGAACACATCAGAGCTCCGCCCGTGTATTGACTATCGCGGCTTGAACAAGATTACGGTGCCAGACAAGTATCCAATGCCACTCATCCCAGACATATTGGAGGCCGTAAGGGGCGCACGCATCTACACCAAACTCGATCTGCGGGGGGCTTACCACCTTATCCGAATTAAGCCAGAGGACGAATGGAAAACGGCCTTCCGCACTCCATTTGGCCATTACCAATACAGAGTTATGCCTTTTGGTTTATCCAACGCCCCAGCCGTGTTTCAGCGGTTTATGGATCACCTATTTGCAGATATTTCCCTACACTATGTGATAATCTATCTAGACGATATCCTGGTCTTTTCCCCCTCATTATCTGAACATATCCACCATGTACAGGAAGTTCTCTCCCGCTTACAACAAAACCACCTTTTTTGTAAAATAGAGAAGTGCGAGTTCCATAAACCCTCTGTCGCTTATCTAGGATACATACTTTCAGGGGAAGGCATTGCGATGGACCCTTCCAAAATCTCAGCAATCACAGAATGGCCAATTCCGAAAACAGTCAAAGACATCCAAAGATTCCTGGGATTCGCCAATTTTTATAGGCGTTTCATTCCCCATTTTTCCTCTCTTACACATCCTTTGACTCATCCCCTAAAGAAAGGGGTGCCCTTCCATTGGTCATCAGAAGTACAACTATCATTCAGGGAACTGAAAGAACTCTTTACCAAAGCTCCAATACTATCCATGCCTGACCAACAGAAGAGGTATATTGTAGAATCGGATGCATCACACCAGGCTCTGGGAGCTGTCCTCCTCCAACCAGGGACTAATAACGTGGAACAACCCATAGCCTATCTATCAAAGACCCTTACTCCAGCTGAACTTAATTATACCGTCCTGGAAAAAGAATTACTGGCCATCAAACGTGCCTTTGAAGAATGGCGACATCTGTTGTTGGGAGCCCGATTCCCAGTTGAGGTGAGAACGGATCACCACAATCTCCGCATATTACAGTATGCCCAAACTTGTAACAGTCGCCAAGCCCGGTGGGCACATTTTTTTTCTCCCTTCCGCATCAAGTTTACTTTTATTCCAGGTTCAACAAATCTGAAGGCAGATGCATTGTCTCGGAGAGACCCGGTGGAAGAGACTCCATTCAGGTCCGAACCTATGTTCCCTAAACCCATGAGGGTAACAGTGATCTGATTTGAAGAAAAAGTGGCAGAAAAGGCCAGCAGGATACAGCGCATAGAACGGTAACTTATGTGGCTGTGATAGGGCTGCGGCTGAGAGCTTGAGTAGGAGCCTGCCAAATTCCCACTGGAAATTGGAATTAGAGAAAGAAATTATTATCTTGCAGTACTTTCACTGCTATGTGGGGAACTGGCTCCAGTTCCCCACATAGCAGTGAAAGTACTGCAAGATAATAATTTACTGAAAATTCATTCGTGCAACTGCAAAATAATGGGAGCCCACGCCTAACTTTGTCAGATTACTCAACTTCTACCTTTGTATTCAAAATACACACTAGCCAAGATTAAGCCTCAGTAGAAGAGCGGGAAGCTCGAAACACGTGTCAGGCTGCACCAATTCTGATTAAAACCACTCATTTAATTTGCAATTGCTTATTATTCTATGTGTGTGCCCAGTTTGAGAGCAAACCCTTTCTTTCTCTAACAGTGATCTGAGACTTCCTGCAAAAGATCATAGATGCGTCAAGAGAATGGGAAGCCTCACAGTTAGACTTAATTGGGAAATACCACTTGATTCCCAGTCAAGGACTGTTCCTCAAAGATCAAAGAATCTTTATCCCTCGCAGAGATTTGCATCTAGAAGTATTACGTCTCTGTCACGATTCTAACTCGGCAGGTCATCGACGCAGGGCAGGTACATTAGATCTTATACAAAGACAGTTCTGGTGGCCAAATGTCAAAGAGGACGTCCGGGAATACATAGCATCATGTCCTATCTGTCTCCAAACCAAGAGCCCCAGACGACCTCCCTTGGGAGAACAGGTCCAAATGCAGATACCCTCCAAACCTTGGCAAATCATATCCACTGATTTTATAGTGGACCTCCCGATCTCGGAAGGATGTAATACCATCATGGTGACAGTAGACTCACTTACAAAGATGGCTCATTTTATTCCACTCCAATGTATTCCATCCGCTGCTGTGATGGCTAGGGTATTCTTGGATCGCATATTCTCTCTGCATGGACTTCCGGAAGTCATCATATCAGATCGAGGCTCTCAGTACACATCCAAATAGTGGAATCAGTTATGTCATATCCTCGGGATCTCCAGAGCTCTAAGCTCTGGGTACCATCCCCAGACAAATGGACAGACAGAAAGACTCAACCAAACCCTGGAAGCCTATCTCAGATGTTACATATCAGCCGCACAAGATAATTGGAAGAGCCTATTACCCCTGGCCGAATTCGCTTATAACAATGCCCCACATTCAGCAATACGTCTCAGCCCGTTTTTTTGTACCTACGGATTTCACCCTTCGGTATTCACACCGATTTCCTATGCTCCGTCATCCTTTCCGGACATCAACGGGATGATAGACACCATTCAGAAAGGACAGAAAGAGGCAAGGGAAGCCTTGATAGAGGCACGACTCAAAGGCAAGATACAAGTAGATAAGCATCGAACTCCAGCCCCCCCAATACAAGTGGGAGACAAAGTGTGGCTTTCGAATAAATTTCTCCCTAAGAGACTGGTCACCTCCAAGTTATCCCCCAAGTATTTCGGCCCTTTTTTAGTTGTCAAACAAAAAGGTCAAGCAGCCTTTCAATTGAAACTTCCATACTCCTGGAAACGTATACATCCCACATTTCATGTTTCTCAGTTAAAACCAGACATACGGAGAGAATTCCATTTACAAACCACTAAAAATCCTCTTCCAGTGCTTACAGACACCGGCCCTGAATATGAGGTGTCCGGAATCTGCGATTCCCGCTACAATAGAGGGAGGTTACAGTTTTTAGTGGACTGGAAGGGATATTCCCTGGCCAAACGATCTTGGGAACCGGCTTCTGCAGTTCACGCCCCTAGACTGGTGCGATCATTTTATCGCTTCCATCCAGGTAAACCCGGCTTTGTCGCGTATAAGAGGGGGCATACTGTTACGAACAATCATAGTGTTCTTGGCAAATGGTCATTCTGGCGCCGTTGGCGGCGTATCTCTAATATATAATTCCCCCAATCCAAGATGGCCGGGGTTTTACCGGTGGACAGTGCAGTGTTTCGGGAGACCGCAGAACAAGCTCCTCCCATTCATCACAGGAACGTATTTCCGGTTCCGGATCCATCACAGCATCGCGTTGCTACTGTATACAGAAGTCACGCTTCGTGAGTATCGCTTCTAGATTTCTCGGACCCCGAGCATCAAGAGAACTTTATCTCACTGCCTTTATTCTTTACTCCCTTCCGTTAGGAATCCTCACATTTACCCCCCGGAACTCTTGAGCCAGCCCTTTCGTAGCTCTACTCAACACGGAAACCTCCGGGACCCTTCCACATTAAGTAGGCAGCATTCGTCATTAATCTTCCATAATATATTCCCTCCACCAGCGCTTGTTAACCCTCTCCTCTGTTCTCTCTGCACAGCTCAACCCACATCTTGCACGCACACGGACCACACCTCCCGACTGCCACTGCGGTTGGAAACAAAGTCCTGGCCTTCAGATACTAGTTCCAGCACCCAGTCGGGATTACGGTACGGGAAGGAAGGTAGACTTCCGTCATCACCATTCTTTCTCTCTTAGAAACCGCATTTATACCAAAGTATCTGTTTTCACATAGATATTACCCTTCGTCCTGCACGTGGGATCCAATCTCTCCGCATCTCCATACAGTCTCAATCCAAGGGTAGGTTCCCCTTGCTTGAATCTATTTTCCTTTCTCACTTACTTTTCTATCAGGTATAATCTCTCCCCTCTCATTTTCAGCCAACAAAGACAGCTGAGGGAAGGAGACGTTGAATTCAACACAAAGGAATAAACGCCAAACCTACTCTACGGGGATACGCATCTGTATCCCGCCCCTTCCAGCCTCTTCTCCGTTGGATTCCACCAGCGAGGGTTTTCTCCCCCTTGAGGGTTTCCCTGGCGTCTTCACTCTGCGCCGATTGATCAGCGCCGAGAGAGGGTGTCAGGTGAATCACTCCCTTCCTCCGAATACCCTCCGAAGACCAGGTAGGAGACGCCTTGTTCATATACTCGTGTAATTTTGAGAAGGTGATTGTCGGCGATTCCCCCCTATGGAGTGACGCCATTTATATAGGCTGGTTTCCTATTAACAGCCATAATAATCTTCCACTACAAAAGAGACACTAAATCTGGGCTTGTGCCACTTTCTAGTGAAGTTACTAATTAGAACAGTGTCTCCGGCAAAAAGTTTAGGCACACGTAGCTTTTCAAGTCCGGTTGCTGTATTGTCTTCATCTGCATCCTGAGACCAACATCCCTTCCGCTTGAGTTGATCTTAAATGACAGAGTTACTAGCGGTCATACATGTTAAGTACTAAGCTAATTTTCTAACAGTTCTGCAGTTGTCTGGGCATCACTCCTAGTCCTCGATGGAGGAGTGAGAGGCGTTCACATCTGCCTCCCTGTAACTAGCTCATGGGGTGTGAGGTTGTGGTCAGATCCGGGCTGATTTCTCAATGCGTATAATGCAAGGGGCAGGCAATGCAGCCACCCCTTCTTCGGTGTCAATTTCAGCTTTGCTATCCTTTCCTTGAGAAGACCGTTGAGTCTCACATATATCCTGTTCATATGCATGTGATAAGCAGAAGAAAACTTGTGCTTAATACTAAGCAATAGGCTAATCTGTTCGAATACCTCGTTCGCAAAATGAGGTCCATTGTCTAATCCACGCACCTCACATACTCCCCATCTAGGAAATACTTCTCGAACTAAAGACTTTGCAGCACAAGTGGCATCAGGATGTGTGCATGAACCAGTTTAAATCTTCTCAAAAAGGGGCACACTACCACTATCATATACCTGTATCCATTACATACTTACAGCATGTCAATATTGTCAATATGTAAATGCTGAAAAGGACCATTTGGACGAGGAATCACTCCCCTGACTGTCCGCAGCATGTTCCCAGCAGTAAACCTTTGACATGTGATGCAATTTACTACATAAAAAGCAACGTGTTCTAACAGGTTTGGTGCGAACCAGTCCTCCGCAATGGTTGCTGCACGGCTCTCCCTAGTTACATGCGCAAGGTAGTGTAGCTGTTCTAACGCTACCCTTAATAAGGCTACAGGCATCACCGGTTTACCAGTGCTGTCCTGCTGCCACAATGCTTCAGAAAGGGATAGAGAATACCCCCTCCATGTCCACAGTTCTTTTTCTTCCTGTGGAGCTCCACCTTGAATTTCCATCAATTGCGTTGTTGACAAATAATTAAACCCTTCATTCAAAACCATAATTATAACCATTCTTTCTTTCACATCAGGAGTATCAAAACTAAAAATATCAGATGAAAATGCAACCCATTTGGCCTCTTCGTCTGCGGCTTGGTTTCCACATGAAATAAAGTCAGTTCTCTTAGTATTTGCTGTACACTTACTATTACAATGGCTACTGGGAGTTTTAGTGCCTTGATAAGCCTATCCAATAATGCTGCATGTTGCACTGGAGTGCCATCCGTTCGGAGGTAGCCCCTCCTTTTCCAACCTGCTAGCCCTGTGTTCACGGTTGATGTCACGTAGGCGGAGTCACTGTACACCGTCACTTCCTGCCCTGCGTGATTCTCGAGCATGACATTAAGCGCCACCAATTCTGTAGCATGTGCTGAAAAATGAGACGGGTGTCCTGCACTTGCTACAACTTCAAATTCCCCGTTAGCTCTGTGTCTTACCACAGCTGAACCTGAAAGTCTTTCTCCATCAGTTTGATTGATTTTCGAAGACCCATCAATATAGAGAATCTCCCCCGCTGCTAAAGCATTCTCTTTTACCCTCAGTATTTCATCATAAAATTCCTCATAGTTAGAGCAATCAGGCACTTGCTCATCCGCTGCCAATGGATCGGCTACAAACGTGCAGGATTCACTATTTTGCACCTGACTATTTTGATTTCTGGATTCGATATGACCACCTCATAAGCAGAAGCCCTTTGAGATGTCAGTGTACCCTTAGGTTTCTCCAAAACAGCAAAAAAGCATGCTCAACAAATAAAGTCATGGAACAGCCCATCACTTTGCTTGCTGACTTCTCAATAGTGAACTCGGCTGCTGCCAGCGATTGTTTGCAAGGGAAGTGATCTCTCATAACTGGGTCTAGAATCACACTATAATATGCTAAGGGTTTGTACCCCAATGTGGTTCTCTATGTGACTACTGCTGTCATAACTGTTCCATTCATGTGCGAGAATAAATTAAATTCCTACGATTAATTAGGAATCCCTAAACCTGGAGCTGTGCAAATTGCTTTTTTTCAATTAATCAAAGCCTTCCTCCATCTCAGTCCATTCATTTTTTTCTTTATTCACCTGTGCTTTCTTCAGAGCTTGAAAAGGGGGTCTCATATATGAACTATAATCAAATACCCATGCTCTGACATAATTACACAGTCCCAAAAACCATTGCATTTGCTTTATCATGTGCGGTGTTGACGTTTTCATCATTGCCTCAGCTCTTTCAATTGTAACTTTCTTTCCTTCATGCAAAATTAACGGACCTATGTATAACACCTCTTCCTGATAATATTGCAATTTCTCCTTATCCACTTTGCATTCTTTGTTTGCCATAATAATCATTAGCTGTTTCAAGGTTTTTCTGCATTCTTCCTACGTTGTGCTACAAACTAAAATATCATCTATGTACTGCAGCAAAATGCTTGGAAAATCAATATTGCTTAAGTCCATCGGCAGGGCCCTATTAAAGATCGATGGAGACTCACAGTACCCGTGGAGCAAACATGTGCCTTTCAGCTTAGTTTGATGGAACATTAATGACGTAAGATCTTGGGAATCCTTGTGCAACGGGATTGAGAAAAACTCATTTTTTAAGGCTACATTGCTTAAGCTTAGGAGCGTGTTTTGGCAGTTGCTTACTTAGGTGCATAAATGAAGTAACATCCCCCATTGCAACATGTCTCAAACGGCTGTCGATACTTTATACAAAAATATGTTTCAGAAAATAAATATGAGTGCGCACCAATCTTTGACGCCTTTCACACTTTTACTTCAATCTACCTGTTCAATCAATACCAAAAATAACTAAATAAATAAACTTTTTTACTCTTAACCTTTTAACACAACCTATCATATGTCGCTCTTCGACATCTCATATTTTCTCTATACATAAAATATATAACATATACAGACAGACAGACTGGCCGGCCATAACATATATCTCTTTTCAGAGCTCCTTCATGCTATTCTTGCCCCTAAAGTTACTCAGATGGGAGTGTAAATTATTTCCTTTAGCAGACATTGTCTGATTGTCACCTATTTAACCACTTGGATTTTGAAATAACTTCTAGCCATTCCTTGAACGTAGGACTCTGGGCTTATCTGTGATGCTCTTCACCATTAACTAAATATCCCACCAACCCTCTGTTACTTTCTTCTCAATATCACTTTCCCCAATTAATATTCATTCATTTTTTGCCACCTTTCTCAATCTACTCACCATTCGCTATTCAGCTCCTGACCCTCGAGATCGGCTCCTACTCATCCGGCCACCATCGCTTTTTGGTCCGCTCAGTTCCTTGTGGAAACAAGGAGGGGATTTGGTGAAAGAAGGACCCGTCCCACCTATCTCTAATGTCTTGCAAGAACTTTTCGGACGCTATCCACAGGAAGCCTTGTGGTCCTCCAGCTAAATGACGGAGGACATCCGATATTCCAAGACCCTTAAAATTCTACTAGGTCGACCGATCTTTAACCATCCTACCTCTGCTACCACGTGAACCCCGGGAACTGGGGCTCTTTAAGATGAGGTGGCAATATTTAGAGATGGATAGGGATGCAGAACTTGCTCATACATCAATAATAAAACCGACTCAGGAAGTTGGCAAAACTCAATACTGTTTTATTAACAATGATCTAAAACAGGGAGTTACAATGGACATCAACGGACGTTTGCTCGATTTCTCTCAAAGCATCATATGAAAAAACAACATTCTTACACTAAAAATGTGTCACTTCTGACATCATCCTACGTGACAAACTAAGAAAGCCTACTAGCGGATGTGATAGGTTTAAAGGGAACATCTAGGTATACTTTCCATACCGACAGGGGTTGTGATTGGGTCTCTAAGATTAGGTGGACAACTAAGCCATCTCAAGTCATCTTCCGTGTCATACTAATACTCAACACACTATTGGTTACACAAGCTATAGGACTCTATAATACGTGGCCCTCTATAATTAGTTGGCACGCTTGTAACCTTCTGGTATATTCCACTTGCTAGCAGCACACAAGCTGGTTACCCCAGGTGCTGGGAGGGTTGGCCTGGTCATGCCTCCCCACCCAATTAGCCCAATATCCATCATCACTCCTGCGGTCTGTCATTCAATTAGGCTTTGAACTTGGCCCTGTAGAGGCTCACTGTTCCTGAGAATAAAAGGGAGTGTGGCATGGACTTATCTTCTGGTTTCGGTGTAGCTTGACCCACAGTTTATTTCTATCTGACCTTGTGACTGGAGACCACATTTTCGAACTCTTTGCTGCGTAAAATACTATTAAATGATGAACTCTTGGCACTTTCAGTGTTTTTCCATTACACCTCAAAGAGAAGTTGCTTCTTTCTCACGTTCATGTAGCTTCTTGACAAACAACCAGGCTCACGGTGGCCTCAACTGTTGGTGCTGGGCCAACCAGCCTTTCTTGAATTCTCCTTCGGCATCAGCTATTTTCAACTGCTCCATACTTCAAGCCCTTTCCATTCACGGTGTTCAAGTTTGCTAAAATGCATTGTGAAACATCCAGGGTCTATATAGTCCTATGTATATACACTGGCACATCACCATAACCTATTCACTATGTAGCCAGCCTTAGGATTACTTTGTCTACTTGCATTACAGCATCTGTACAATTGTAAAATGACTTTACATTTTCTTCAGTCTTTCTCTGCACAAGCAATATTCATTTCTATCCCGAAATGTTGCTTTTCCTTGATACCTCATCCTCAGATCCTATAGAATGTCTATATTCCTTCCTCATTTGTGTCTTTTATGCGTGTGTCATTTCTACTTCATGTGATGTCACCAGTCTTCTTTCTTATTAATTTTCATACTTCTTCTGGGACTTTTTCTGGAAGACCATTACTTTTTCGTGATTACATATAGGGTTTTCTCAATGGATACCTTGTCTCAAGAATTCTTTGCGGTACAGGCATCCTCACTGGTACTGCGCATGTCGCAATTTCCGGTTCCCAACAGATAGGCAACATAGGGGAGGAGCTTCTGGTAGGGGTGTTTGGCTCTACCTCTACGATTGTGATATCCGAGGCCATGTGCTGGCGTGGATGCAGATGAAATAACAAGGGCACACATGATGATGGTTGGTCACAGTCTGCCCTGCATTCTCTGCAGGCTCGCTCCTTTAGTTCCCTTTCATGTTACAGCACATCATGGCCTACACACCATGATATGTTTTACCATTGCCCCGGGGTGTCTGACCAGACCCAGAAGTCTCTGGGCCCTGAAAGTGATGTGGTCAGGAAATTGCATCCCTCCCCAACTTGGATCAAAAGTTCATGAGTTCTCTTTACGACTGGCTCATTTGAAGGACATATCCTCTGAGCTTGGAAGATGGTTTTGTCTTCTCTCTCAGGGAGTTACTAGACAGAATCTGGTGAGCTAGTATGGTAGTCTCTTCAGATGGCATAGCTTTTTGTGGCGTGGACGTGCCTTCGCTGGCCAGGCATTGTTGTTCATTCTAAAATGGGCTTGCCTAGCCTGTACCTGTTTCTCTATGTTTCCCTTTGTTACCTTGGGGAGTTTGCCACCAATCACTCTTGTTTGAACCTCCCCTATGCCATTTCTGATGGCTGTTGAGGATGCGGTGTTGTTGCTGCTGGTTCTTCTCTCCACATAGCGGAGGGGTCTTTCCAGAAACATGATGAGTTGCATGTCACTGATTCTGTGTCTCTCTTCGCTGAAATCATCCCATGGTTAGTTTCTACTACCCTCCATGGCTGGGACTCATATGACAGCGTCATCGTCTTTTTTGGGGACCTTGTCTTGACTAGGGCAGAGTCTCCTGTGGTTAGGTCATGTTGTGAGGTTCATCTTGCTTGGCTTTCTTTGACGTTCTGAGCCTGTCTCTGTTCCATTTGCTGCCATCTACTTCAGGGACCTCCCATCTCTTGTGTAGCAGTAAACCTATTTGTATTGGCACTCCGTACATTAAAGCTACCAGACTGATTTGAGTTGAGGGGTGCAGGGTTTGCTAGTAAGATCAGAGAAATTTGAGGAGCATCTCTGTTTGCTTGTGGCCAACATGGTGTAATCTGGTGATGTTGAATGTTCAGGTTGTCGAAGAATCCTTGGATCTCTTTCCCTTTGAAGGCAGGTCTGTTGTTGCTCTTACCTTGCTGGTTAGGTCATGTATTACAAACATTTTCTCCAGGTCTGTAATTACTGACACTGGCCCTCATTACAAGTTATGCCGGTAGCCATGCCACAATTTGCGGCATGGCTGCCGGCAAAACCGCATCCGGTAATTCCTCACTTGAGGACAGGGACACGGTTCATCCCTATTCCCATTTCAGCCCCCATAGAGCTGAATGGGAATGGGAGAGGGAGTAAACAACGGGCCATTACGAGATGGCCCGTTGTTTGCTCCCTCTTCCCCTCGCGGGACCCGGTATGCACGCCTGGTTTTCCCAGGCTTGCTTAACGTGTCCCGCGAGGGGAACTTGTAATGTGGCGGAACGGGTTGAACGGCGCCGCAGCCTTTTACGGCACCGTTTAACCCGTTCCGCCAGGGTCGTAATGAGGCCCATTGAGTCTGTCTACTTCACCTGCTCTCCTTTTGTGTACCTGCTGTATTTGTTTACTGCAACTAGCAGGTATGCTTTGTTTGCAATCATGCAGAAGTCAATTCTGATTGATTTCAACCTCCTTTGGCCAGAGGGTGGATTTGTGATGGGTTTAGGGGGCATGTGCTGTTGTGTTGATTGTCAGGCAGCTCACAATGCTACCTGCTCCATCACTATTTTTTGGATGGTGGGCATCCATACCCAAAATTTGAGGAACACTTGGGTCTTCACAATGCCATGGTGTCCTTTGTGTGCCAGGTGAAGCACTCGCTGCTCAAGAGCTACTGGCAGGATGATTTGATGACCTTATAGGATGAGCTCTTTTGGGGACACAAATAGTTCATGCTGGATGGCAAATATTCCTTGGAGCATCTCTTGGGCGCATGGGTGTGATGTGTTACTGCCAGGAGGAAGTTCTTGCATTCTCCTGACAGTATTGCGTTCTTGGCAAGTTGTAAACACGTGTCTTTGGACGTCGCTTTGACTATGTCTTGTAGCCTCAGGATTTTTGGCTTTGCACATGCCACTATGTGGCAGACACACTCTTCTGTTTCTTTTGCGGCCTCACATTGCAAAGGGGTGGACATTCTGTGGTGCTTTGAGAGGTAGTCTAGTGGTTTGTCTGTGCCTGCTCAGAAGGCCACTTCGATGTCAAACTGTTCTAGTTGTAGCATCCGCTGATCTATCCCGCCCGTTGGGAGATGGCATATCCTTTGAATATCATAACCAATGGCTTGTGGTCTGTGCACACTTTTAGTGAATGTCCGACTAGGTAGATGTAGATGTGTCAACAGCCCCACACTATCGCTAGCGCCTCCTTCTCGAAGTGAGCATAATTCTGCTCTGCCTGGCTGGCAAAAGCAATTAGGGGAATTGCCCCTTTGTTGTCTACTTTTATTAGGACAGACCCGAAGCCTATTGGGTTGGCATCTACTAACAGTTCTGTTTTCTTGAATGTGTCGAAGGGTGCCATGGTGGTCCCTATTAGCATCATGTCTGTTATCTTCTGGAATGCAGCCTTTTGTTTGGGGCCCCACACCCATGGCACTCCATTCTGCGTTAGTTCTGAGTTAGTTCTCACAGTGGTGCTGCCACTGTCTCAAGTTCATGGATGAAACGGGCCCAGTATGCTGCCATCCAGAGTACACTTCTTATTTCAGACAATGAGGTGGGAAGGTCAGAGCCCTTGACATCTGCTACCTTCACTTGATCCGGAGACACTCCGCTAGCATTAAATATGTATCCAAAGAATACTAGTTCTTCTTTTTTGAATTCACACTTTTCTGCAGGGAGCATCAGCCTGACTCTTCTAGGCACTGGAGTACTGATGCCAGGCCTTCATAGTGCTCTTTTGGGGACTGACCATACAAGAGTATGTCATCAGTGAAGTTTATGGCTCCCGGTAGGTCTAGCAGTCCTTTTCAGATCTCGTTCTGGAATACTTCTGCAGCTGGTGAAATCCCAAAGTTCAATCTGCGGTTTTGCTGCAGTCCTAAGTGGAATAAGAACGTCTTTTTGTATTGGGATTCTTTTGCTAGTTTTATTTGGTGATATCTTGACTGCAGGTCTAGCATTCTGAACACTTTGGCCCCTTTGAGATCTACAATTAGTTCATCAATGGTCGGGGTGATGTGCCTTTCTCGTCCTCTTACTGCATTGGGAAACCTCATGTCAATACAGATTCTTATTGCTTGAGGTTGCTTTGGCTTCACTCTGTTCTCCACTGGAGAGACCCATGGGGTTGGGCCAGATATCCTTTCAATGATGTGGAGGTTGTCTAGCATCTTTAGCTACGCTTTGACTGCTTTCCTCATATGGAAATCTACTCGCCGGTGTCATATAGCTTTAGGGTTTACTGTTGGATCGATATGTAGAGTCACTGTTCGGTTCTTAAGGCAACCAATCCACTGGAATAGTTTCATATATTTGCCTACTAGTTGTTCAATTTTGGGAGTCTGAATACTGAACGAAGTGTATGACCTTGAGTCTATCTGCTGTCTTACAGCTGAGCAGGGTCTCAAATACAGGCGTCCACTACGTATATGCGCGTGTGCAATGTTTCACCATTGTAGGTGAGGTTGGCTTTGAAAGATACCTTTACTGTCAGTGGTTTCTTGCTCCCATATGTAATCAGTCTTACTGTTTTCTGTTGTGGTTGGGGGCAGGTGGGGAGCTTCTGAAACCTGGGTCTCGGAATGGTGTTGACAGTGGCATTGCCATCTATAACCATGTGTGTAGGTCTTGGGAGAAACCTGAGGGTATTCTCCCAAGTAAGCCACCTGGATACCTTATTCAGGTGGCCAGGGGAGGGCTGGCGTTCTCAGATCCCAACCCTGGGGGTGAATGAGCGAGGGAGGATCACCTGGGTTGGGGAACCCGGGGCTATGCTTGAGGAAATGCCTCAGGTGAGAAGTGGAACTACATCGCGAAAGAATGAGAGGAGGACGAAGTCCCTGAGATTTTCTTTGGATATTCCACATCTACCTCCCTTCCACCCAAAGAAGCTCCCTTAATAAAATCCAACCACCCTACACTTCTGGTAAACCAACTAGGAGCACAAACCCTGTTACCATAATAAAACACAATTCCCAGAATCCTTGTTTTCTGTTGCCTACCCGAATACTCCCAGTCATTCCTTTTCCCGTTGCTCTGATTATTATTTCCTGCACTCAGAACCTGTTCAGATAAAACACTACCGTCCCCAAAATCGCCCTTGTTTATTTCATAATGATAATCCCGGTTATTCCTGTTTGCTTCACAAACCCTACCCATCTCACCTTTCTGAATTTACCAACTCCCCTAGGACGAACAATATCATTTCTCAGGACAAAACCCCCCCTTTTGATGCAAACACTTTTGTACCGCGTGGAAGACAATGTACTAATGATAAAACAGTTTACCGGACATGTCCCAATACAAGGGTCGAGCATGGTCAGGCAATTGACCAGAATCACACACACCTGACGGGCCTTTCTGGTCCCAACAAGGATAAAAGGTGAAGTACAAAAGCACAGGTCGAGCAAGGCAGACCGCACCACGTGAGGGATAATTCAGCACGGCAGTTCAAGAGGAGGCGAAAGACAGCGAATACCGGGAGGGTGACAAGGAGAGAAGTGACCTTGTCCTTTCTGATCCAGGCCTGTGAAACCTTTGCAGACGGAAACATAAGACCACGAACAAAGTCCAGCATGTGTTGCAGCAGATGTCAATGGTACACAAGACCCTCCTCTGCCGACTACCAAGCCGGTGAGAGATGCTTGTCTCGGTGGTACCAACCTTGACTCGATGGAGAAGAAAGCCAAGTGGCTCATCACAGCTGGTGAGTCAAGGGGAGAGTCAATAAGAGACCGAATTGTGTTTTGAACGAAAAGTAGCAAGCAGCTACATTTGAACTTTGAAAGTATCAAAGGAACTATTGAGAAAGAGGAGAAAACCTGCGACAGAGGCGTCTGGCACCACACATGTGCTCACGCAGGAAACTCTGGGTGATTACCTGATGATAAGAGACTACCGTAACCAGAAGGCCTTGGGAAGAGGTGAAGAGAGGTCAATGTGATCATACAGGAGTCTTGTAAAATCCTCTGTACTGTAAAAAGTCTTTGACCGGCACATGATTGTGAAAGAATGGGAAAGGAATCCTGCTTAGTGAACTGTTTGGTAAATGTTGGCAAGAGTGAACCCAAAGGAGAGATGCTAACGAGACAGGGCGAAGTCTAAAGTCCCATAATGAACTGGCTGTAGAAGTTGGCAAGAGTGAACCCGGCAGAGGGAAGCCGACAACCGGAATAGTATGTGGATCGAAGTAAACCCGACCAAGAGGTGTCCACAGTGAATTGTCTGTAAAAGTTGGAACACAGTGTACCCGGCAGAGGGAAGCTAACAATCAGGGGCAAAGGCTGAAAAACTGTTTAAAAAGACATTGGGCCTCATTACGACCCTTGCGGTAGGGGGTTAACGGAGCCGGTAGAGATGCCGGCGCCATTAACCCCCTACCGCCTCATTACGAGGTCCGCTCGCGGGACCAAACCAGGCGTCCTTAGCGGATCCCGCAAGCAGACCAGGATGCTAACAACTGGTCCGTCATTAACGGGCCAGTTCTTAGCATCATCCCTATTCCCATTGAGCCCTATGGGGGCTGAAATGGGAATGGGGATGTAACGGGTCCGGGTTCCTTGAATGGGGAAATACCAGGCCCTCCAAGGACGAAATGGCCTGGTATTTCCCCATTCAAGGAACCCGGCCCCAGTACCCGGTATGGGGGTAGCCATGCCGCTAAAAGCAGCATGGTTACCTCCATACTCGGAATGAGGCCCATTAAGACGTGTGAATGCAAGAAAAGCCATTGTGAACCCGAAGACGGGAGGCTAGCATTGGAAAAAGGGTCTGATCCCGAAGGAGGGAGATACAGGGGTGGAAAGTCATCACCCAAAATTCAGCGAGGAAAGAGCTGTTCAATTGATTTGTTCAGTACAACTTGTGAGGGGTCTGCACCTGGAAGAGGGGGGCCCAGGGGTGAATCCGTCACCCAAAGCCATAAATGGAACAGAACATTTTGTATGTTTGTTGTTGAACACATCAGGCCCTCGAATGCAAGAGACTTTTTATTTAAAAGAGACTTAACCATCGAAGAAACTGATAACTGGAATGGAACTGTCGGCTCGTGCTGGGAAAGCTTGAGTGTGTGCTGTGCTCCAAGGTCCTACTTTGTTGCATGCCCAAAATGTGGGGAAGGGAGACCCCTGGAAATCACATCCTGACTTATTATTTGTGTACACTTCTTTCTTTATTAAAGCCCTATCCCACACTATTTTTGTAATTAGTTGTAAGGAATTGGCAATAGGTTTTTCTTAGCATAGGCCCTATTATTTTGACACAATGCCACAAGGACTGCCTTATTTTTCATTTGTTGGTCGAAGCTTGCTCCCATCTTAGATTTAGGTTTACATTAGGCATTTTCCACCCTACATTTACAGTTTAATAAACACCTTTGAACTGTAATCACTTGTGTCTGCCTTTACTGTTGCCACCATAAGTTCCTTACAGTGTCTTGTCTGCCAAGATCACGCATGCTGGCTGTGCCCTGTGTCTTGTCTTCTTCTTTCCTCTCTTTGGGATTATTGCAGAGACAAGTGTACTTTCTCGGTTCTCCTTTGACGGTGCCTTGTGGACCGTTCCAGTGAGGCTTTGTCTTCTGTCTGCTCTTCACTTTCACTATCACTGCTACATTGTTCTGCTACTGCTCCAATTTTCTCCTTGTTTTTCCTGTATGGGCCTTTGTTGTTTCTCTTTTTTGACTCTTCTTTCGTGTGGAACTCAGGCACACTGCAGCAAAGTGGTTGAGATGGATGCATTTTTGACATGTTTTCCCTTGAACTGGGCATGCTTGCCATTTGTGCCCAGCTCCGCTGCACCACTTGCACGTGTCTGGTCATTTTGGCATTGAACTCCCTCGGCCTCTGCGTCGACCTCAACCTCTTCTGGCGATATAGGTTACCATTAGTTCTGCTGCGTCTACTGAAAGGTGACTCATTGCAGGCCTCCTTTGTGGTTGCTTGCTGATCTGTTCGTTCTCTCTGACGCCCCCTCTCCAGGATGCGGTTTAGTACTAGGTCCCTATCCGAGAGTATGCCTCGGAATAGTATATCTGAGAACAGTCCATGTATCATTTGTTGCCTGTCTGTTCATCCGGAAATCCACACCCGACTGCTGCTTCTCTGAGCCTGCGTGAAAATCATCAATTCTTTCTTTTGGTCTTTGTCTGGCTAGGCTCATCTGGAACAGAAAACAGTGATATACCCCTGGTGACTGAGGTAAATAGCCATGGGCAGTGGCCAGATTGTCAGCGTTATGGCCAAAGGCAATGATCTGGACAATCTGGTTACTGGCCATGACCATGAGGGAGTGGGAAAGGGGTTAAAGTGCGCATGGGCACCATGGACATCTTATGTGTTAAAGTCCTTTGAAATTGCGATAGGTTGCAATGTGAACACATTTTCTGCTTGCGGATACAGCCGAAGTGCAGGATACGATTGCAGCAAACATTTGACCTGAAAGCATGGTTTTGCAAAACTGTCCTGTATTTTATTTGTTTAAAAGTGTTAAAATATAAGTACAGAAAATGGTGATAACACATTGGTGCCTGGGTAATGGGCCTGGGCCTGAGTAAGGACAAATGTGTACTCTGATTTTCATACTGGGGCATGTGGCATGGCGGAAGCCCTTGGTCTGAATCGGAAAGAATATTCTGCTTGCGGCTACAGCTAGAAATGTTGGAGTGGAGTTGCGTGAGGAGTATCAGCAAGGACCTGAAAGAATGCTTTTCCACATTTGTGTTGTGCTTAATTTTTCCAAAGTGTCTAAATGTAAGTATAACAAATAGTCATAAAACTTTTGTGCATGGAAGGTGGGCTTGGCTTTTGGCAAATGCCTACTTTGATTCACTTATTGGGGCTTATGGAAAAGAAGCCTGGAAAATATGTTTGGGGTTATTTTGTGGATGAAAGAGGTATTGGAAAGAGTGGGAGTGTGGAAAAAGGTTGTCATAGAGCTAGAGCTAGGTGGATAAAAGCTGTTTAGGTGATGGGGCATGTGATGTGAATTTTTGTGTCCGTGGACGTTATTGGGACCTGGTGGGGGGGGGGGTCTCGGTGAGTTTTGTTATCCAAAGGTGTATTGCCCACAGTTGTTATATGGTTTCATTGTATTGTGGTGGTTGGGGCCAGTGGCCACATTCTAGGGGGCATGGCTGTTTGTCGTGCACCACCCCACTTTCTACCTGCAGCGTCTCCCCGTTTTCTATCCTATCAGTGTGGCTCTTTAATTTGTATGTTGTCCCTCTGGCTCACCTCACCTGTCCATTCTCTCCTAATTTGCAGTTTTATGGTGATGATACACAACTTTGCTTGAAACTTTCCTCTACTACTTTCTTATGTGCCTCTCTGATCCCTGATTGGCTATCCCTATCCAGGCATGGTGTGCAGCTAATGATCTCTGTGTGAAAGCCATTAAGACAGAGATTTATGTTATTGGGATACTTTTGCCCTCTTTCCTTCCTAGTTTATGGCTGCTGTCCTTGGGCTCTATATCCTCACCATTCTGTGAGACCAAAAACGTTGGGGCTATCTTTAACTGCTCTCTTTCCTTGACTCGTCACATGTTGGACTTTTTGAAGAAGGTCCATTTTGAGCTTCACCTCTTAGCAGGAATTCTATGTTTCTGTACATTTCCTTACAAGGTGAATGTTTTGCGAGCCTTAGCCTTCTGTAGGCTGCACTACTGTAACAGCCTCTTCATCAACCTCCCCCTTTCTTCTGCGTGGACCCTTTAGCTAATCTAGAAGGCTGCAAGTGTTATTCTTGGCCTGAAGGCTAGGGATTGTATCTCAGCAGTCCTACAATTTCTACACAGGCTTCTGGAGGCTGTAAGGATAAAAATGCAAGACCCTCTGCGTCATTCACAAGGCTTTCTGGGATCTGGGACCACACTATTTCCAACTTTCTGTCCCTAAATACTATCTTTTTAGAGCCTTCTGCTTGTTTAAGTCCAATTGTTTGCTTGTCCAGACAGAGAGGAGAGCTAGATCTCTCTGTTCAGCTGGTGCCTTTCTTTGGAACAGTGTTCCTGCCCATTTTAGACTTTGAGCCGGACTTTCTTAAATTCCGAAAACCTTTCAAAACTCTGCTTTAGTCTTCATCTTTCCTTTTCTCGTTTCTCTTCTAGCTTATCCCACTGCCACTAACACTGGTGGCCTGGTGCCTCATTAACTTTATAGGTTCAAGGCACTATACCTAGTTGAGACAGTACCCCCCTGCAGCACCCCTTCAGCACTGCCCTTGTGGGTGAAATGTCTGGAGGCTGTGTACCCTACCCTTGGGCTCTTCTGGCCAAGCAGTTAGGTAGTGGCCTCCCACATTGGCACCCATTGACTCTTGCTTCGTGGCATTCCATTAGAACTTGCTCATCCCTACCCCATGATTCTTTAATACACTTCTCTTAATGCACAATAAATGTGTGCATTTATATCAGTGCTGTGCAGAATGTGTTTCTATAAGTAAAGGAAATGCAGATGAACAATATTTGTAGAACATTGTTAAGTGACAGTTGGTGTGGAAGTTTAATATGTTCATAGGGTTACATGTAGAGTTTTTGGAAGTTATTGGTGGATCGATCTGTGACTGTTCGAAAGCAGGCAATGATTGAGTGTTGCAAACATAAAAGGGACAAACGGTAGAAGGGCTGCCTTGTTCAATGGTGTGCACATGCTGTCTGGGTGTTTCAATGATGCCTGGTCTGGAAAGGGGACTGCGGAGACAGTGTTATGAAGGTCCATTGATTATTGTTGTTGTATGCTAGAAAAAAGTATTTGGGACAGAAAATTGTTTCTGTGCTTTTTTCTTTTTCTCTAGTATACCATTGTGCATTACTTCCATTAGCATAGTAGAAAATGCTAATGGAAATGTTGGATAATCTTATTGAGTCAAACTACTTCATTGAAAAAAAACCTATTTCGTGTCTTTTCATTTTATTTTTTTTTGTTGCAGGAAAGGATAGGAAGTAAGGTGGGGGAGGGAAATAAGGGAAGGGATACTGACAACAGATAAAAATAGGCAGATGGAAAGGGGAAGATGTTGGGTGTCTGTTAATTTTAAGGTAGGGGGCAGTGTTTCTCATGCTCCTTGATTACAGCCTCGAAAGCACTTCGAAAAATGCTCCCCTCTGCAGAGTGGTGTGTTGCAGTATATACACAGTACTGTTGTCTTCCAATGATATGGATCAACAGCCTCTTTTATGGCTTGCAAGGTAGCTAGTGGGATATTCTGCCCCACATGAGTAGTCTGTGTGGTGGCAGTATTGGTTGAGCAAGATGAGGTAGAGGAAGACCCTTACTACTTCCTGAGAAAGGACCCGCCTTTCTCAGAGCATCCCGGTGGTTGGATTTAGCGTGGTGGCACATGGAGGTGGTCATGTAGGAGTACTATCCAGGTTGTCCGCGACTGAGTACACTATTGCACTCAGTGATTTCGCCTTGGTACTCCCCCAATGGTGTTGAAGAGCTGCCTCACCCATGATTGTTTCTGGGTGCTAGAGATAGCCATTTCCTCTAATTCATCTCCCTGGTCCTCTTGATAGTTTTCTGCATGATTGCGCTTCTTCTGTTGTGTAGGCCCTCAAGCTGGTGGTGGTGATAGCTCCTGCGGAGAAAGGAATGGCAATAGCTGATGCCATTTTTGAAGATAAATAGCAGTTGTGCTAATATTCTTGGAAGGACGTGCTTTCTCCTGGATTGCAGATGAAAAATAATAAGTCCAGGAGCTGTGCAAGGGTAAACTTTCACTTTAAATCCTCCCAGATCAGCTAAAAATACAGTTCCCTATTGTTTGCAAAGCACAGACCTGTTCATGAAGTGCGGACCCGTTCACAGACACTACATCATGCCGCTCCCGCGTGTGGACACGTGCCACTGTACCGAAAGTCTGCAGTGATGTCAGATGTTCGTGAACATCGGCAAACACAAAAACAGTGGAAAAAGTTGGAAAAACTGTACAGAAGTGTTAAAAATGTTGGTAGGGGGTGGGGATTGCCACAGTTTTAAGCTAAAACTTTGCACATTGGTAAAAAATGCAGCTATATTGGGAAGTTGTCGCATATTAGTGTGCATTGGTAAAAAACCCATGAAATTCATTGAAAAAAACGCTGTTAAGGGGACATTATGGGTATGCTTCACGAACAAAAACCCATGAAATTCAACGAAAGCAATGTGTTAAAGGGACGTTATGGTCACAAGTAAAACCGGAAAACCCTTGAAATTCGCGAGTTATGGTAAGCTAAGCAACCATAACTTGCGCCACTATGTGCACTGCTAAGACTAACACCCAGGACATCAAAGATGACATCACAAATTCCATTGATGACATCAGTGATGACATCACATATTTATGCCACTTGTTTTTGTTCACTTACATATCTAGACTGGTGGTTTTCTTAACTGACAGTAAGAATATCTAGATGTTACCCGTACTCTATGTTGTTAAAGTATTTTCCTCATGGTTTGGCCTCAGTTCCTGGTGCACATCCATGGGGAAATAAGCACGCCTCAAACACACACTTCATTTGTACACATGATAATAAACTGTAATTTTGTTGTCGATTTTTTAAATCGTGCTACCGTCACTCTAAAGATCAAGCTGCCATGAGGCCCTCATGAAAAGAGCACCTATTTCTGGGTAAGGAGCTGCTAATACATGGAGAATTGCAAATCCAGCTTGTAAGCGCGATGCACACTATAATATGCCCCAATATTTAAAGGGTGTCCACTCTTTCAGATCTTCTATATTTCGAGTGCTCTCTGAGAACTCTGAGAGACCATTGTTCTGCCTATTTCGAGTGCTCTCTGAGAACTCTGAGAGACCATTGTTCTGCCTTCTGCTGAATTGCATTCTGGTATTTGTAGTCTCCTAGTCAAGATGGGGGGAATCATACCACGACTGTACACTTTTTTGCCTAACATAGGTCTATAAGGATTTATATATTTGAGTGACACTATTGTATGTGTATTTTCAAGGTATCTTTATAAATCAGAGTTCTGTTGAAAGCTGTAAATGGGGGTGAGGAGGGGAAATGATAAGAGGGCAAGTAAGTATGAGTATTTGCCGAGGATGTGGCAGGAGAAGTTGCAATCCTGACACTGGTGCAGTTATTTTACCATCATTGTGGCTGTTTTCCAGAGCACAAGTAAAGGACACATGTGGGTGGACAGCGTAACTTTTTGTCAGAGGGAGGACGCAACCCCTTGGTTTTTTTTAGGTTGGCATACTTGCTCAAGTATTTGGCTAACAGGATTTTACTCAGGTTCTCATGTTCCCAATGCAGACGCTTACCCACAAGACCACACGCGCTTGCCTCATATTGGGGTGTTTTTTTCCAGGGAATATTCAATACAGATTGCTGGGTTTAAAATATGAGCACCCTTTATACTTTGCCAGCATATTTTTTGGAAATGTCCTCTCTCAGGTAATTTTTTTGGTGTTCATTGCTTTTTTAAAAAGTCAAATGCTATTTTGTCTTGTACACTTTCTTCTTTAAACAGAAAGTGGGCACTCTGGTAGAGTTCTAAAATGGACAGTGTGCAAAGGTTGTGGCTCGTGGTCTGGAAGTATTCGTATTTATTTGTGACTTATATCGCGCTTCATGCCAAAGCGCTGAACAGAGAACACACTTAACAGTGCAATAAAATGCAGGGTTGAAAATTACAAAAGGTATTCATGGTTGTCATTTAAAGTGAAGAAGATAGGTCTTAAGACTGGTATGACATAGAGAGTAAGATGTAACAGAGCGAAGAAATAGGGGTAGGACATTCCAGTGAGAATGAGCTAGCAAAGTAAAAGTGTGAAAATGTGATTGGGCACAGGGGGGACGAGGAAATTATAATAGAAATTGAGAATGAAGAACACATGCAGGAGAATAGAAACAGACAATAGAGGAAAGATAAGAGGGTGGAAGGCCATAGAGAAATTTAAAGCCAAGAGAGAGAAAGTTACATTTGAGATGAGAGTGAAATGAAAGCCAGCCAAGAGAAGACAATGGTGGAGAAGTTAAGTCACGAGGGGAAAGAAAGTATAGGAGATGAATAGAAGCATTGCAAATAGACTTTAAAGGGGCAAAGCAAGAGGCAGGGAGCCCAAAGTGTGTGGCAGAGCAATAGAATAATAATGAAAAGACAAGTGAAGATATCAAAAGCTTGGTGGCATAAAACGTAAAAAAGGACGAGATTTGGGAATGTTTTACAGATGATAGCGACACGCACATGAAGTAATATCGATTTGATGAGATAAGGATGAATCGGTATCAAGATAAAGACTAAGATTACAAGCAGAAGATGAAATAGGTCATTGTAAAGGAGGAAAGGAGACATAAGAGGCAGGAGAAGGAGAAAGAATAGTAATGCCGGGAAAAAAAGAACTTCAGTTTTGGTAGCATTTAAGACGAGAAAATGATCCGACATCCAGTATTTTATAGCTAGAAGATAAGAGGTATGATTATTATGACTAGGTGATGAAAAGATAGAAAAGGTCAGAAAAAGCTGGGTATCATACGCATAGAAATGATGGGATATTCCAAAAGAGGAGATGATAGGAGCAACAGAAATGTGTAGAGAGAGAAAAGAAAAGGCCCTAAAACAGAACCTTGAGGACGCCCTGAAGAAGAGGTAGTGTGTCAAAAGAGGACCCAGCCCAAGATACTGAAAATGTTTGGTAAGATAAATATGAATGAAACAAGATAAAACAGAACCAGAGAACCCAAAAAAAGAAAGAGAAGATAGGAGAAGAGTATGATCCACAGTGTCAAAAGCCACTGATAAAATCAATAGAATCAAAAGAGAAGAGTGTTTAGTGTAACGAGCAGAAAGTAGGGAATCACAAACAGAAAGGAGAGAAGTTTCAGTGGAGTGGACGAAAGCCAGACTGGGAACAAGGAAGAATAGAGTTTTCAGTAACAAAAGTAGAAACCTGGGAATAGACAAGACACTCGAGAAGCTTAGAAAGATAAAGAAGAAGATAAATGGGTCAAAAATATGCGGGAAGAGAGGGGTCAAGGGAAGATTTCTTTAGAATACGAAGAATAGAAGTCTGTTTAAATGAGGAAGGAAAGGCTGAAGTAAGAAGAGAAATATTAAAGAAAGCAGTAAGATAGGAAACCAGTGAGGGATAGACATTAGGAATAAGTAAGGAAGGAACTGGATTGAAGGGAGGGGCCGTAGTGTGGGCACGAGAAAGTAAGCAAGAAGTCTTAGAATTTGAGATCTGAGAGAAAGATGAGATAGCTGAGGTGGATGAGGAGATTGGGGAAGAAAAGCAGACAGTAGAGGAAGGGATGATGGCGGCTCAAAGAGAGGCCACCCTTGAAGAAAAATAGGAGGAAAAATCAGAGGCCGTTAGAATGGAGTTAAGTGAATAATCAGGAGAGGGGGAGAAAGAAGACTAGAAAGCGATTGAAACAGATGCCTGGGATGAGTAGATTGAGATTGCAGAAGATCAAAATAGCATGAGCATTTATCTGAAAGAAGAACGTCCTCATATAGTGTGCGATAGGAAGAGAAAGACAGCTGATCTTCATCAGAAAAGGAGCTATGCCAGCATTGCTCAAGGCAGCAAACTACTTGTCGCAGATAGCGAAGGTGGGGTGTTAACCATGGTTGAGATGGTTTCCGAGAAGGGCAAAAAAAGAAGTAGTGGGGTAAAGTGAATCAAGATAAGAAGAAAGAGAAGAAGACAATGTAGTAGCCGCGTCATCAGCAGAGAGCACAGCAAACCAAGGATGTGTAGGAAGATTCTGCAAGAGGAAACAAATAGAGGAATATTAAAGGCAGTGTTCTAAAAGATACAGTGGCGTAAGGCCATAGCTAGTGACCTGGTAGTGTTTTAAAATGGACAGTTCTCAAAGCCTGCCATCTTTTATACATAACAATACCACTGTCAAAACAGGTATAAATCAGTCTGAGATTGATGAATGTCTTTGAGGGATAGGTTGCAAGTGTTTTAAAACATGGAATGGGCACGAAAGAAGGCTGTGCTCACTGGCTATGGCAAAAGGCCATGGCTAGTGGTCTGGTAGTATTATAAAACATACAGTGGGCACAGCCAAAGGTCATGCCCTCTGGCCATGGCCTAAGGCCATGGCTATTGGTCTGGTGGTGTTGTAAAATGGACAGTTATCAAAGACTGCCATCTTTTTTACATAGAAATACCACTGTCAAAACAGGTCAAAATCAGTCTGTGAGTGATATACGTCTTTGAGTGATGGGTTTCAAGTGTATTAAAATATAGAGTGTGCACAGCATTCACCATGACTGAAGGTCATTGCTAGTGGTCTGATAGTGTTTTAAAATGGACAGTGGGCATGGCCAAATGTCGTGCCCACTAGCCATGGCTGAAGGCCACGGCTAGTGGTCTGGTCGTGTTCTAAAATATACAGTGGGCATGGCCAAAGGCCATGGCTAGTGGTCTGCTAGTGTTCTAAAATATATAGTGGTGTGAGAGGTCAGAAATGAGAGCCAGGCACAATGTTATCATTTCCTCAAAATCAAACATTTTATTAAACTAAGAGGGGTTGGATAACACCTCTCTAGCCCTATTCTAAAGAGAGACTTCCCTACCTATAAACTATGAACTTCGATGGTTTTGTCTGTCTTTTTACGGCAAGACGATCTGGACGATGTAAACCTTTGACAAAACTCAGTTGTAACTGAGTAAAGTAAAAATAAATAAATAAATAAATAAACTAACACCGTCCATGTGTCCAAAACGTCCTATTCTGACCCTCACTCTAAACATAACAGCAAAAAGTGTAAAGAAATGTGTTAAAAACCCAAAACATAAGGATGACTGTAACAAAAATGTTCTCCAAGGTAAAAACCCTTATTTCCAGAGGTTGTTGCCCTTCCCCTGGATTCTTCGTTCAACTGGAAAAAGGACTTGTTAGCCAATCGTTCTTTTGTGTCTTCACTGGACTTACAAAGTTCTTGTTTACACAAATACATTGTGTTTTTTTCTGTAGTATTTCTGATATTGGCAGACCACCTGGTACACTCCCCTGCCTGCTAGAAATCTTCACACAATTTCAGATGCCTGGTGTACTTGTCTGCCAGGAATTTTCTCAGTGTTTCTCAAATCCTCTGGTATACTCCACTGCCAGGAATGCTCATATAACTTCAGCTGCCTAGTATACTCCCTGGCCAGGACTTTTTGTAATGTATTTCAAAGTTATTTAGTTATCAAAGTTCCTTGATTATACTACATCAACATATACTGTGAGGTACGTGGTATATTGATCTATGGAAATCTTTATTCAATCTTTTTTGCTTTCATACTTTGCCCTGTCTGCATTCAAACATTCTTCTTATTCAGTATTGAGTTTATGTTGTGTCTTGTCTGCATTCTTTCTTTGTGCATTTTCTTTGTCTGCAATATTATAGCATTCAAACACTTGATGGCCCGCTTGTCAGAACTCCCCGGAGTCCACAGCTTCTTTATGCAGACTCGCCGGTTGTTCCCAGCATCTCGATGGTGCTTGCGCCGCCGTGGTGTGATCCAGGTCGGAGTGTGTGGATGTCCTCCATGCATCCTGCGCGGCTCCGTGGGCACACACCAACTCTCCTGCTCGCCCCAGGCCGGAAACTGCTGTTGTGTCATCTCTAGGAGCTCTGGTGTGGCTCCCGGCATCTCCACTGCTCTTCGTGCTCACATGCGGTACTTCTCATCTTTTCCCAGCATTTCTCTCCATTACGCCAACTCCATTTGTGTGCTTCACGTTCCTGAGCCCCAGTGTGGAGGGCAACATCTCCTTCTGCACTGCTTGACTTGACAATATGGTTACCGGCTTTCAATGTCCTGCTCCTTGCAGGTTGGAAAGAATCACTATTCTGTGTGTTAAACCTAAAGCACTTGTCAGTTTGCACAAACTCCCTTGTCCCCCTCCTCGCCTCAGTACCTGAGTGGTTATGGGAGTTGGAGTCCATAGCTGTCTTGGGACTTTTAACTCCTGGATGGTTTTCCTTATTCATTCCACATAAAGGCACATTAGAGAAAAAGTGTGTGAGTTGTGGGTGTTTGGCCAACGGTGGAGGCCTGACTGGAATGACAAAAGGCATTAAGAACTCAGGTATCAGAGGTTCTTCCTCATGAGAATGGGGGGTATACCGCGTCTTGGCCAATGGACTAAAAACTTCTCCCTGGTAGTGGTCTCCTCCCATGCAACCCTCCCTCAAGAAACCACCCTCAGGGTCAGTATCAGACACTGGTCCCATCCCCTGGCGACGTGGGAGGAGATCACCGTGGGGAAATCTGTGATGAGTCCACTGGACTCTCTAAGCCTCTCTAAGCACAGTGAGCAGGGAGTCCACGTCTGGTTGCCCCCAGGTAACCTAGGGCGACCAACCCCAAGTTCCTTTCAAAAATACAAAAAAGGTAGCAGGCGCCCCTCTCTCGAAAGAACAAGGCATGATAACCTGTTCAGTGGTTATTAACCACATTGAGAGTTCGCAGCCATTGCTTTTTGCTCACTGTACCTTCACAGATGGGAAATATCCATTTGCATATCAGTCTTTGTCCCGCCCACAAGGGCAGTCCAGCACCGAAATGCTATGGCAATTCCTTTCTGAACAAGAGTACCATCAGCAACCCCATACACGTGTTTCAGCCTTGTTGGGCATCATCAGTGAGGTGAAGCTGAGCCTCTCTAAGCACAGTGAGCAGGGAGTCCATGTCTGGTTGCCCCCAGGTAACCTAGGGCGACCAACCCCAAGTTCCTTTCAAAAATACAAAAAAGGTAGCAGGCACCCCTCTCTCGAAAGAACAAGGCATGATAACCTGTTCATACATCTGTGAAGGTACAGTGAGCAAAAAGCAATGGCTGCGAACTCTCAATGTGGTTAATAACCACTGAACAGGTTATCATGCCTTGCTCTTTCGAGAGAGGGGCGCCTGCTACCTTTTTTGTAACCTCCAATCTTATCCTCAATCATGACAATGGATGTTTTTCCACAGCTTTGGCGGTGCATTTGATGATGTAGGGACTCCCAGGGACATGTATTATATGCTAGACAAGGTTAAATCTGATAGTCCTTATCAAGCCAGAGGGAGCCTGCAGAGTCTAAATTAATGAACAGATTCACAAGCCAGCATTTTCATAAGGTAATAGTGTATTTACCAGCATTTTTGATAGAAAACAGAGACGTGTTAAAGGTTAGAACAGAGGGCACACTAGGCAGGCTTCTTCCAGGATGGGCGGGTTAGCAAACAGAGTATTAGGTAAAGTAGGTCAAGAAGGTTCTAGGAGACCATTACATTAGAAACTCTGAGCAGTTAGGCCGGAAAGGGGGAATGCTAAAAGCAGATTGCCTGGGTCCATTAGGTCCAGATAAAGGGGGATGTGATGTCCAAGGGTATGATGCCAGGACTGTGGGTATCATTAAGTCAATGAAGACGGGTTGTGCAGGTTTTGTGGTGGAGTAGAAACAACTGAGTGTATATATTAGTTGACCAGAACAGTGGGCTCTCAAAGTGATGAGGTGAAAATGGGAACTTTGTAAGCACCAACTGGGAAATAAATTGCATCTTTTCACTCTTACCTCATTTTTTGAGGTATTGCTCGACCAGAGTATTCCATGTGCATTGTGCAAAGTAGTGTTACTTACGCAAGGCATGTAAACACACAATCGTCCACCCAACTAATTGTGACCCAGCAGTATCTATAGCTGCAGACCTAGAGAAGCATTTGAAGGTCGGACTGGGGACAGTGTGCCATCAGTTTCTCCTGCTTTTTACTCCTGCAAAATACCTATGCTAAACATGACATTTTTTGAACTTGTAATGAGATACCTGAAAGAAGACTTCTCAGCCACACGCTTTTTTGCAGGTGTCAACCACCATGGAAACCCTCCACTCGCCCGTCAAGTCCCTAACCCGCCATACAATTCAGGGGGCTCTTGCCCCCCAAAAGGGGAATCTTCTGTTTGGACTCAACCAGTGGGGTTCTCTCTCCAAACTGCATTGTATGATACTCAGATTGCACTGATAGGCCTCTCTCCCACTATACAGGTCTCCCAAGTTTAGCTGGGGTTCTGTCTCCAAACTGCACTGTATGATACTCAGATTGCATTGCTAGGCCTCTCTCCCACTATACAGGTCTCTCAAGTTTAGCTAGGGTTCTGTCTCCAAACTGCACTGTATGATACTCAGATTGCATTGATAGGCCTCTCTCCCACTATACAGGTATCTCAAGTTTAGCTGGGGTTCTCTCTCCAAACTGCACTGTATGATACTCAGATTGCAATGATAGGCCTCTCTCCCACTATTCAGGTCTCTCAAGTTTAGCTAGGGTTCTGTCTCCAAACTGCACTGTATGATACTCAGATTGCACTGATAGGCCTCTCTCCCACTATACAGGTATCTCAAGTTTAGCTGGGGTTCTGTCTCCAAACTGCACTGTATGATACTCAGATTGCATTGATAGGCCTTTCTCCCACTATACAGGTCTATCAAGTTTAGCTGGGGTTCTGTCTCCAAACTGCACTGTACGATACTCATATTGCATTGATAGGCCTTTCTCCCACTATACAGGTCTATCAAGTTTAGCTGGGGTTCTGTCTCAAAACTGCACTGTATGATACTCAGATTGCATTGATAGGCCTCTCTCCCACTATACAGGTCTCTCAAGTTTGGCTAGGGTTCTCACCACCTACAGACAAAGACTAAAACCGGTAGCGGACAGCATCCACACCAAGTACTACACCACAAGACAAAACAGAACCACCTGGACATCAGAAAAAAAAACCAAAAAAAAAACAAAGACTAAACAACTCGGAATCGTACAATGCCGTGCAAACGACCCATCCCGAGGGAAAGAAGAGAAGAAAGAACAAACACTCCAGTACTGCAAATAAGAACCGCAACAACAGAACACACCCCCACAGACAGGATCAAAAATCGGACCAACACTGAGAGAAGAGACAAATCCCTCTACCTAACTCCATACCTCGCTGAGAACTGCTCACCAGACCGAACCAATGCAATGCCAGAAGCAGCAATATTAAACAACCTAACAAAATCACGAAGAAGAAGGATGAACACCACCAGAAACAAAAAACACATGACTGAAGCGATAACACCTTACATCACCAAAACTAGAAGAACCCTCAATCCACAAGCACAACCCCTGGAAGACGAACCCGATGAAAACAAAAACCCAAGACAAAACCTAGAAGAACTATTTGAGGACGCCGACAACCCGAGACCTACACCTCAACAATATCAGAAGACGACCCTAACAAGAAAAGTCAAACTAAACTACACCTCCAAACTCTACTGCAATCTAATAAATGCAAGATCCATGTCAAAACACTCTACAGAGATCTTCGACCTATTCGACGACAATGGCATTGACATCCTATTCACAGAAACTTGGCTGGACGACAACTACAAAATCACACTCTAAAGCTGCCTTCCAGCAAACTTTAAATGGATTCAAATAAACAGGAAAAACAAAAAGGAGGAGGCATCGCAATAGCATTTAAAGAACACCTAAAAATAAGAACAGTCGAACCACTCAACATCCTCAACTGCGAGTCCAGGGTCATACATCTAACAGTTAGCCCAAAAACCAACATCACATTCATCCTGGTGTACAGACCTCCAACTTATGATGCATCCTTCGTCGACAACTTCATAGAAGCCATCACCAACATAGCCATCAACCACAAACACCTAATCATCCTGGGGGACTTCAAAATCTGGTTCGAAGACAGTCATGCCAACTCCCAGTAAAAGGGGCAACTCACTCGGCAGGACACACCCTGGACGCAATTTTCACCGAGGAAAAACTCATCACCACGGCGTCGCCAATACAAATACTATGGAGCGACCACCTCATCAACCCATTCGTAATCACTCTGCCTACTCAAGTCTGCATCCAACCTCCTAAACTCACAACCACCACAAAAAGAAACTGGAAAGACGTCAAAGAAAGCACCCTATTCAAACAACTGGAGTTAACCAAGCCCTTAACAACAGAACTAGACCTAGCTGACCTAGACGGGAAAGCAGAGATATTACACAAATGGATTTCAGATACAATTGACAAGATGGCTCCAGAAAAAACATTCACACGATCAAAAAAGAGAGCAATGGCAAAATGGTTTACCCAACTATTAAGCACCATGAAAAAGGAAAACAAAAAGATGGAAATGGAATGGAGGAACGATTACAACCTAGATAAAGAAACACTGTTCCAGAAGCAAATCCGTGCATACAAGAAGGAAATTCAAAAGGCAAAGAGAAGGCATTATGATGACAGAATCACAAATGCCACCAACACACAAAAAGAAATGTTTCACATCATTAAGGAGATGAGAAACCCACCAGGCTGTGACAACACCCCAACCCCCTCTGAGAAACTGTGCAACGACCTTGCAGACCACTTCAAGAAAAAAATCAATGACATCCAACAAACCATTCAACAGAGGCCAACCAACAGCAACATACAACAGAACGAACCGAACTCAGAACCGCAGCACAAACTCAATAACTTTCCTAAAGTAGCAGCAGAGGCATTTGCAATGCTGGTAAAACACAGCAAGAAAGCTGGTTCACCGATGGATCCCTGCCCCCCGGACATCTACAAATCAATCCTTGCACAAGGAACACCATCAGAATATTACAGAAACCTTCTAAATCTATCACTATCAACAGGAACCGTACCACGGATCTTCAAATCTGCTCACATCAAACCACTTCTGAAAAACAAAAGCGGCGACAGAGATGACCTCTCCAACTACAGACCAATCTCTAACATCCCCTACCCGGCAAAACTCCTCGAAACCTACGTATACAAATTAACCCAAGAACACGTCGAAAAACACCACCTGCTAGACCAAGCTGAAGTCGGCTTCAGACCCACAAGAGGTACAGAAACAGCACTACTATCCATCTGGGACGACCTAAAAACAAACGCAGACTCCAACACATCAGCCCTCATTCTGCTCGACATCTCCGCAGCCTTTGACACAGTTAGCCATGACACTCTAACCAAAAGACTAGAAGACATAGGCATAACAGACACAGCACTACGCTGGACTAAATCATTCCTAGCAGACAGAACAGAAACCGTATGGATTAAACCCTTCAAATCCACCCCACGAGTTAACGACTGTGGAGTGCCACAAGGATCCTCACTATCACCATTGTACTTCAACATCTACCAAACCCGAGTTATCAGAATCTTCAAGAAACACATTACATGCTACAACTACGCAGATGATACTCAAATCATCTACAAAATCAAAGACACCCAAGCCGATCATTCAAACGTAACTGACTGTCTGAAAGAAGTCTTCAACTTGATGAATGCCAACAACCTGAAAATCAACCCAGGAAAAACAGAAATCATGATCATATCCAAAGACCAAGAGAACGATACCGCCATCCCATGGCCAACGAAAATGGGAACCGCACCATCACTGTCTAAGGTAGTAAAAAATCTGGGAGTCCTGATGGACAACACCCTAACCTTAGAACCGCAAATAAACGCAACAGTCAAGAAATGCTTCTTCCTCCTCCACACAGCAATAAAAATACTACCTTTCCTCTCCTTCACACCAGAAAAACACTCACTATCGTCGCCCTCATCATGTCAAGTATCGACTATGCAAACAGCCTCTACCTTGGAATACCGGAATACCTCCTGAAGAAGCTACAACGGATCCAAAACACAGCAGCCAGACTACTCCTCAAACTATCCAGAAGAGACCACATCACCCCCGCCCTAAAAACACTACACTGGCTCCCAATAAAACATTGTATCACCTTCAAAACAATGTGCATAAGACACAGGGCGATCTGCAGACAAGGAGCAGAATTCCTACAAAAGAAAATAACAAGCTACAAGCCAACGAGACCCCTCAGGTCAACCAACGAAATCTGCCTGGAACTAAAACCATACATTAAGAAAAAATTCGGAGGAACCGCCTTCTACCACTTAGCCGCAAAAACCTGGAACAACATCCCAAAAGAAATAAGAAACACCAAAGATCACCTAGAATTCAGAAAATTACTAAAAACCTGGCTCTTCAATACCAGAGACTAAAACCGAAACAACAGTAAGATAAAAATGACTAAATGGGAAAGGACATTGACAAGCTCACAGAACCGACTGAGAAGCACCTACGGCACCTGGATGGGTGACACCGGGCAGAGTGGTACACAGGCGACACCCATGGAGATGGAGGCAACAACCCCTGCCAATCCTAATCAAGATCCCCCAACTGCCCCTTTAGCTGCTACTAGGTACCACTGGGTTGTGGAACTGTCGAGATACTACCAATCACCACACTAACTGCGGTGTGGACACTGGCAGGTGCACTAGCCATATAAGTGGGAGTGGGGAACATGCAGGGTTGTGGGCGGAGCAGGTGGAGGAGGCAGCAAGATGTTAAAGGGGCCTCGAATGCAGAGCGGGCACAGACCTTCCAGAGGCACAGGGTGCCCACACACTCCATCTGGTGAGATTAAGCAAGCTCAACTCCTCAGGAGATGCCAACTAACCAATACCACTAACAATGTCCTCCTCTGCATACACCTCTCAGACTCCAAACCAAACACAACCACAAACCTACAGCACAACAAACCGCACAAACTTCACTACACTGCAACAACAAAACAAAAAACACACATAGACTCGCACAACAGTACACGACGAACACCGGCCGCAAACACCCCAGGCCCAGCCAACGGGCCCACCGGGCTGAGGCCACCAACAGCACATCACTGCACTCTTGCACTTTTCCAGCCTCTTCCCACTAACTCACCCTCCCCCATCTTTTTCAGAGCCACCAGACCACCAGGGGACTACTCTGGTGGTGATAGTGCAGGTACAAATGTCCTTTAACATGACCATTTAAAAAACAAATGTCAATTATAATGCCTTTGGTATCAAAGCAAGATCTGCAAGTGAATTAATTGCACGTTGCTACAGACACAGTCGATATGCATGTCATGGTGACATTGGGGCACTGTAGAATATGTGTCGTGTCAAAAGACAGCATCGCCTGAGTGCACTGTACCAACCTGTCACTATTCTTCAGTGGCGGGAAAACAAGACTTGTTTTTAACTGGATCAGAATTGTGACAGCTGCCTCAGCGAAGACATTTTACAGGGGGGCCCGGCGTGCACTGTGGAGCTTTGCGGCTGCCCATACTGCGCCAATGATGATTAACAAGACAATGCGTCGCTTTCAGCCGGCGAATGATCAACGAAAAGAGACAGGTCACAGCTAAAAAAGAACCACCCTGGGGTTTTAATAAGATTCACAGAAAAAAACTCAGTTTGAATCTATATGGCTCGCTCGACTCCAGCAGCTGCCTATGGCAGCGAGTGTCACCGCAAGTGCCACTTGCTCTGTCAGCCGCGTTGCCGAATTTGGCTTGCCAGTGCTTTCGTTTCTTTTTTATAGTCTCTGCTTTCACGAAATTCTCCGGTCAGTCAGACACATTCAATTTGCATTCCGTCCACCCATGACCATTAAATGTTTCTACTTGGAAATGCCTCTCTGTTTGAAATGTCGTTACACATGTGCGGAGGACAAAGAACACCTGCCCGCCATTACGATGGAAGCTGCCACCTTTTTGCCTGGCTTGACAGGGACGTGGTATCCCTCCGCGGCTGTCAGAAGAGACAGCAGGAAATTGAAAGTATTTCATCCGATGAAGCAGGAGTCAATAGTGCAGCGCAGCGAGCGGTGCGTCGAGATGGCGTCCGCTGGCCCGCCGGAGCACTTCAGGCAGCAGGCTCCACGGGTCCTTCCTGGGGACACTTCCTACGAGTTGTAGTGTGCACTGTGCAACTGATGAAAGCCAAGATTTCAGCGTGAACAAATAGCACTCTTGGAAAATGCGTTTGAAGAGGCCATAAACGGCTTACGTGCGCAGAAATACAACGAGATGGAACCCAAGTATGAAATTGCCCATCCAACCAAGCAAATATTCCCCGGTAAAGAAGAAGGCTCTTCCGCAATGAATCACTGTCATGCAGGGGCGTTGCTAGGGGGGGGCTAAGGGGGCTATAGCCCCTGATCTTTTGGTTGTAGCCCCGGATAGAATCTCAGGAGCTACAGCCAAAAGACTAGCTAGCCCCCAGTCCCAACAATTCCAACATCAGCTTAGCCCCGGGTCTTTTCCAGACCTAGCAACTCCCCTGCTGTCATGTCCTCCTATTAATGAGCCCAACCAGACAAGATGCCGTTGCAGCCTCAACCAAACTCTTCTCATTTCAATCCTAACAGAAAACGTGTCACATATGTTTTCGCAGCGCAGCCAACGGCAGTCTCACGGTTGCCCCAGTAGTGTGTCGTATGACTCTGGAAAGACGTATGCATGCTATGCTTCAAGGTACTTGTGCAGCACAGACCCTGTTCTGTTTGCATTAGCAGTTGCATGAGAAGTGCAGTGGAGCACTTACCAGCATAACTTGGTAGCATATAGTCAATTCGGTGTAGTTTACATTCAGTTTTGGTTTCATTAATGGTGTCCAGACCTTTACGATCTTTCTCAACAGCCGTGCGTTCACATGAAACGGAGTGCAAACTTTCTTAGATTACACTTAGACAATCACTGTCTCATCCTCGTTTTTTCTCTACTTTACAGGCACTCTCTTGTGGTGTTCCCCAGGGCTCTGCCCTTGTTCCCAATGTTATATAACATCTACGTGCAGCCTCTCGTTGCCCTCATCTGCTCCCACGGCATCAGGTGTTACTCGTATGCTGATGACACCCAGATCCTACTCCGTTCAGATCTTGACCAGGCTGTGGTGTCGTACAGTCTGAGTGACTGCCAGGTGGTCGTGTGAGGCTGGATGAGTGACAACAGGCTCAAACGTAACCAGGGACGCCATTTAGGGGTCGCAACTGTGACCCCTGCGGTCTCCCTTGCTACCCCTGTGGTCTCCCTTGCTACCCCTAAAAAAAAAATGAAAAGCCCCCTTTTTTTCTTTTTCTTTATTTTAATGCAAGTTCCTGGGCTGCGGCCAGCACCATGTGGCTCTTTGCTTCTGGAGTGGCTGGCTTTCTTGTTCAGGCCTCTCAAAAATAAAAATAAAAATACAAAAAGAACAGGGGCTCCACAAGTCTAATACTTTCAGCAGTGACGCTAAATAAGAAAGAATGGGAATACCAAATAATTTGTCTTTCTAGAATTCTATACAATAATTGCTACACTCATTAAATATTTATTTCAGGCCCACTTCAGGGGGTGAGTCAGTTATATAGTCTGTTCTTACACACCTCAACTCAGCCTTTCATCCTTCTGAGGTCGATAAATGAGTACCAGCACAGGTTGGGTGATGTTGTATTCATGTCTGTTCTATATGGAGTGATTAAGCTTAAGTGCTATATAATAGCACATCATTATCATTTGGCCATGGACCTCTGCTTGCATTCGCAGCAATTTGGTAATATGGGCCTATACACACTGATCTTAACGATACATACCGTGATCCATTCTTGTATGAAATGTATTTCACAATATATTGATATCGCAACCATATTTTTCGTAGTTTGCTTAGGAACAATGCTATGTGATGCCACTTCCTGTTTTGTCAAGGGGTGAAAGTTTGTGTTCCATCACTTCCCGTGGTATCACTTTGGGGTGGGGTCAGTGATGTCATCAGAGGTCAAGGGTTGTGTGATGTCACTTCCGCTACCCCAGGCATTTTGCTGAAATGACGTTGCTGAAATTAACGGGGATAACACAGAGGTTCTGGTGGTGGGTTCTTCTTCTGTCTCATCATTCTGGAACTTTTCATTCTGGCCATCCACACTGGGTGTTTCACCTATTCCTGTTACAGTGGTCAAGAATGTGGGAGTCTATCTTTCTTCCTGACACTCCATGGCCCCCTGGTAAATGCAGTCTGCAAAACATGGCACTTCTTGCTTAACGTTCTCCGGAGGGTGTTGCCGTTTTGGCCTGCCAATCTTACTCCCTTGGTAGTCGCTTTGCTGGTCACTAGTCGGATGGACTACTGCATTGCCTTGTTTTTGGCTCAGCCAGTGGGGTTGATCCACCAGCTGCAGCTGCTAAAGAACCTTGCTGCTCGGGTTGCCGCTGATAGCTCCTATGGCTCCCATTCAGCCCCGTGCTGCGTTCCCTTCCTTGGCTCCCTGTGGCAAAAAGGATAAAGTTTAAATCCTTGTGCCTTGTCCACCGGGCATGCTATCGTCAGGGAGCGGAGTATCTCCATGAAAAGTGGCTGCCATATATCCCAGGATGAGCACTTTGTTCTAGGAATGCTGGTCTTGTTGTTCCCAAAGTTCGTTTGTCTAGGGTAGGTGGGTGAGATTTCTCCGTCACCGTCGGTAAGCTGTGAATCGATCTCCCAGTGGCCCTTAGACCGACGGAGAGTCATGTGCAGTTTCGGCGTCTGTTAAAGACCCTGCTTTTCTAGCCTTATGGTTTAGTCTACGCTGGTAATCCTAGCACCAAGATGCCTTTGGGTGGATGTGTGCGGTACAAGTTTAAATAAGATAACATAACATAACCTTTTGTGCGCCAAAGGTAATAATGCCAGTGCGCCCCTGCTTTTACCAACCCCCCATTGGTGAGGGGGGCTCTCATTAGGGGGCATGGCCTAATTGCACACATACTTAGGCTATGCCCCCTAACGAGAGCCTCCCCCTTGATTTAGCATCCCACTTAATCCACTGAATGGGGATGTTTGTGTGGGTTGCGAGGGACGTATGACAGACAACAAAAGTGACGATTGAGTTTTCTGTGATTTCACTTGGAATGACTAGGTGTAATGAACTCCTTTTGCTAAGTGCCCACATACGCATTTATGTTGCGTATGTCCCCTCAGCATCCTATTCCCGCCCTCTCTACTGTCTCCTGAGACCAGCTGTAGAGTGGGGATAAAACCGGCATAAGGGATGTTAAGGCAACTTCCCACCCTTCCCCACATTCATCTAATGTCACCCTGTTTTCCTACTGTCATGTCACCCTCGTGCAGTGGAGGAAAAGGATTATTTTACTGTGGGAAACCACCAGTGATGTAGGGGGAGGATTGTTTTCAGTCCTCGCCCCCTCCCCACATAAACATATGCCTCCCCTAAAATTAATTATGAGCACCTAGAAACAACTCAATGGATGGGGTGCTTCATATAATGTTGCAATCAAAGTATTAAATGTGCACACTTTTTAAAATTAAAAAGTGGTACTTAAACGTTTCCTGATATCCTGTAGAGTACAATGTTAACACGCAAGTTTACAGATTTCCTGATCAGCTCCTGAAGTGGTCTTGTGGGTAAGTGTTTCACCCCTGATCTTAACCATCTTAGTTTGAAGTCCGGCTCACAGCGCTACCATTAAAAGCAGTCTGACTGCATTCAATGAAGGGTGCAAAGCGATTCCCTGGATTTAGACATTTTTGGCAGGATCCTGGATCTGGCTAAATCCAGCCCAATAGCATCCTCCTCGGATATGACATCCATTTTCCAATAGCATGATGTCATTGTAAAAGGATACAGAATTTAGACACTTTGTTATGCCATATACAACAGCACAATACATCAAGCTATTGGAAGGCCACATTCATTCCAGGAAGCAGGAGCCCAGACTTCTTTAATGCAGGGATTCTTGTTTTATGGGCTTCATGGAAACTGACATCCAATCCATCCTACCATAGTGAACAGTGTTTACATAACCCGAGCACCTTGGGGCGGTTAGGGGGCCCTGAACTTCACTTGACTGGGAAGCCTCTTGTCTCTCCAACCACTCTTTCTTCATCTCATGAAACTCAGCCTCTTCTTCACCCATACCTTTCCATGTGGATCTTCCTCAAGGATCTATCCTCAGTCCACTCCTCTTCATACACTACAGCACTTTCCTGGGCCAAGTCATCTCTTCATTGGGCTTTCACTGGCACCTCTTTGCTGATGACAGACAGATCTTTTCCCTCCTTCAACCCTGAAATCTTCCGGTATAAAACTAACTGCCCTAGAGCCATTCATCCATCCATCCATCCATCACTTTATGGCACTATGCTGCCTAATGCTGAACACCTCAAAAACAAAAAAAAATGTCTCCCCGCCTCCAATGATAATCACACTCTCCCATCGCCTATCTCATTACCAACTGAAATCCTCACTCCTTCACCTAAGGCTTGCATTGCATTATGGGAGTCCATTTCAACAGTGAACCGTTAGGCCCTTTTTAAATGAGGAAACACGTCATTACATGGATGGGGAGGCAGAATAACTCTTACACCAATAACAAGACTGGCTCAGGAACTTGGCAAACATAATCTGTTTTAATCTTAATTATCTAAAACAGGGACTACAATGGACATCAACGGACGTCTCATAGCATAATCTCAACATGTTTTATAAAAAACCACATTTATATAGTAAAAATGTGTCATACGTGACGTCATAATACGTGGCAAACTTAGAAAACTTATTTGGGATTGTGATAGGTCTACGGGGAACATCTAAGTATACTTTCCGTAGGGGATTGGATTGTGATTGTGTCTCTATGGTCAAGTGGACAATTTATGCCCACCCCTTGTGTAAGCCATCCTCAACATTTGTTAGATACACGATACACCATTGGCCTTCAAACTATAGGGCTCTTTAATACATGGCCCTCTATAATTGTTTGGCACGCTTGTTTCCTTCTGGAACATTCGACTTGCTAGCAGCATGCAAGCTGATAACCAAGGTGCTTGTGGGTGGACTTGACCATGCCTCTCCACCCAATCAGCCCATCATCCATCATCACTCATGCCATCTGCCATTCGAACTTGGCCTTGCAAAGTATCACTGACTATATGGGAGTGCAAGCACGTTCTTATCTTCAAGTTTCGATGTTGCTTGCCCATGTTCTATTTCCATCTACCCCATGTGACAGGAGATTGCGTTTGAGCTCCTTCTTCGCATTTAATGATATTAAATTAATAAAACTTGGCACTCATAGTGTTTCCGTCGCACCTTAACAGGAGCTTGCCTCGCTTCTCACATTCTTTGTATCTCCTGGAATAGATAACCATTTCTTGGCTGCTCCAACCCTTGACACTGTGCCAGACAGCCTTCTCGATCCTTCCTTGATTTTCAGCTGTTTTTCTCTGTTGCACCCTAATTTTAGCCCCTCTCTTTCACGGGTCCTGGCTTACTAAAGTTGCAACATCGAATATCCAGATTCTATAAATGTGTATATATACCAAAAAAAACCTGAAATTCGCCAGTTATGGTAAGTTAAGCAACCATAGCTCGCACCACCACCGTGCACTGCTAAGACTAAAACCCAGGACATCAAAGATGACATCACAAATGCACCACCCCCAAACCCTCCACCACCACCACCTCCCCAAGGACCTGCAGAGGGGAACAGGCGTGAGGATGTAGAGGACGAGGATGAAGAGGATGAAGAGGATGAGGATAAGGTAGAGGAACGCCCTACTACCAGCACTCGCCGAGAGTCTTGGGTGTGGCGGTTGTTTACCATTCATGGTAACGTACCAAAAGCACATGCGAAAAAGGTCACCTGCAACCAGTGCAAAATGGTGCTGAGTCATGGGAGACGTGGTTCGTACAGCTTTGGTATGACATCCACGAAGCGACACCTGAAGTCGTTCCACGGTGGGCCCGTTGGCAAGGCTGTGCCTTGTGTTGAATGTAGTAGGTTGAGTTCCTCTACCACATTCTCTGTTTCTGCTCCTCTTACCACAAGAGACAATCCTGTGGGAGAGCGCATCCCTCCAGCTGCCTCACAGGCCATTCACGATGCTGTTGACCCTTACCTGTCGAGGGTCACAATATTGTGTATGTACTGCGACGCAGTACTCTGCAGGGGGGAGTGTCTTCGAAGTGCTTTCGAGACTGCAGTCACGGAGCACCAGAAGACCTGCTACCTACCTAAGTAAGGCCCACCTTACATCTTCCTCTCTCCACCACCCTTTCTTATCCCCATGATTGGTGCCCCTTCATTACCCTCCTTTCCCCTCCTCTCCTAGTGTGTCGTGTGTAAAAAACCCCCATAAATATAAAAGAACAAAACAAAAAAAAAAGGCTCTTTTCAGAGCCGCCTTTCACAGTTTAAAAATAGAAGTGGCAAATAAACAGTACAGGGCTCTGTGCATTTTTTAGAAGTCTGCGGTAGTTCTAGGACATGTAAAGTTTTAGGGTGCTGCCCTAGCAAAACCAATGCACTTTTCTCTTTGAGGAAGTGGTGGCTCTGAAAAGAGCCTTTTTGTGGTGTTTTTGTGTGTTTGAAAAACTTGAAATCGTCAAGATCTACTGCAAAATAGATGACTGTAATTCCCAAAAAAGGTTGCAATGCATTTTGTACATTTCTCAAAAGAATCTGATTGCCAGCATGAGTAAGATGGACTCCATCTCTGCGGAAAACGTATGTGCTATGAAACAAAATATGTTCATTGTGAAAAGAGGACATGCCAACATTTCTTAGAAAGGCACAAACAGCCTTATTGACATTGCGCCTCGCTTTCTCCATTTGTTGACCAAATAAAGAAGAACGCAGCCACATTTGTCTTTGCGAAATACGAGAAAAAATTACTTGGGGATTTCGAAACATGTCCATGACCTTCCCAAGTCCTTCTTTCATTGCAAATTGCAAAGAAATTCCAGACACATGTCTTAAACTATTCCCTTCACAATGAATTATAATTATGTCTGGATGATGCTCTGGCTCTTAAGTAGCACAGAGAGGTACAAAGTCCAGCCACTTCATTCCACGCACTCCATGCCAGTGCACTTCCACATGAGGGAATCCAAGATCTGCAGCTACTCCACAGCGTTCTGCATGCACCTCAAACCAATGTATCCATGAGTCTCCCAAAATCCAGATAATCTGTTTTTGGAAACACACAGGAATAGCTATATGTTCTTCTCTCAGGAAAAAGACGTTCTGACAAACTCTCTCCTTGCACAACACACCCAGTAAACTTTACTGACCAATCCCTAGCTCTGCTCATTCTCATTTGCATGCCTCTCCACCCGAAAACCCCTGTATGTGATACGCGCTGTCCGCGGACCACAGCCATGTCCGCAGACTTTTCGAAAACCTGAGCGTGGTGAATGTAAAATTAAATAGTGTGCCCCATTTCCCCTTTGAGGTTGGATCTGAAAAGAGCCTTTTTGGGGTTTTTTTGCAGATGCTTCACAGACACCTGTTATTTTGTATTTTTTGGGGGTTTTTTTCTTCTTACTTTACTACTAAAATCTTCACATAACCTTCTCCAAAGCAACCCTTACATTCCAAAACAGCATAGCATTTCCCCAAAAAGATAAGGAAATGCCATTTTCTTTAAAATAAACAGCATTACTGGAATCAATATTCTCATTATTACAGAAAAACATACCAGCTCTAAGCATGCAAGCACACATGCCTCGGTTGATTGCACACCTACCAATGTGTTGCTGAGGACAAAAAACAGAACTATTGTCCCATATTGCCCTAGGTAGTAATCCAGAAAAAAATGGCGTTGGCATTTGGAAGGATGTTCATTACTGCTTGAACCAAGTGTTGCAAATCTGCCAACAAAGTGGGGGCACTGACGTAGCCCAAATGGAAACCACCATAGTGCAAAACTACCAGATGCGGACTGTTCATCCTGCCCATATCTTCACAAACTTGTACAATTCCATGTACATTGCAATCAGGCACAGTGCTCCACACCACCTCCACTCCTTTAACATCAAAATTGTTTGCCACATGCCTGCATTGAGCATACTGCTGTAAAGCATGCACAAACATATCGCCAAGCACCAACACCCTGACTTTCTCCACCTCTGCCATCTTCACTACACACAGTCTCTTTCAACACAAATCCACAACCTCAACATCTGATTGGCTGATCCCTACAGTCCCCTTTCCATGTGGATTTGCTGGAAAAGCCTGGCTGTGGCACGCCCTGCCCGCGGAAAGCCGCAGTGTCCGTGGAACGCGTAACTCTTAGCCAGCCCTTCTACCCTTTCCACATCACTCTCGTTGCCATTCCCTCATTGGATACAGCTAAGCAGTCACACAACCATCCACCAATCACATCCAAAACCTCTACATCTAACTCCATCATCAGAGTTCCGCACTTCAAATGTACTGTTGATCACTCTGAGTACAAGTCTCATATCATTGGAAAGCACCTACTGCAAAAAATACTCTACAAGTCTCCAAGATTTCTACTTACAGCTGCATGCATATCCACATGCATGAATACAAACTACAGGTATGCACATTTTATTCACACTACATGTACAACTCTTATGAATGCATATAAACAGAGTAATGCCACTAAACCTGCATAACCTATAAAATGAACTTATTGCAATTTTACCCATCTACTATAAGCAATTGTCACTTCCAAACCTGTCTGCTATCTACAACACAGCTTTCATACACTTAGGGGGCTGATTCATGGAACAAACGTGCGCCGAAAATCTTTGCGCAAGCAGGTGCAAGTAGGCGCAAGCGCAAAAAAACAGGCGCACGCGCGTGCGATTCATGGAAGTCCCTGCGCGTGCTTTCCTCGGGATGTGCGCCAAACCCGTGCATGGCGCACACGTCACTGCAACATCCCGAAAGGCGTGCGCGACGCGCACAGTGAAAGCGCACAACCTCGGCGCAAACACTAGAAAGTGGGCGGAACACGGGGCGTAACGCGCGGAATGGGGAACAACGCACGAAAATAAGGGCGTAACTGGGGATGTACTGCAAGGAAGCAGATGGAACGCCCACACGCATCCGAACCACACGTATTCATGGAATCGAATAGGGCAAAGCCACGCACAGCCAAAGACACGCACAAGCCGAAACACGGCCACCACACGAAGGCAGGCGGTAGAGTCCCTGCGCATTACAAAAGTGGCAACATACAGCAATTGGGCCTGTGCGAGCGGGGCACGTGTATTTCGGGGTTGCGCGGGAAGTTACACACACGATTGAGCGGGGTACGTGTATTTCGGGGGTGCGCGGGAAGTTACACATACGATTGAGCGGGGTACGTGTATTTCGGGGTTGCGTGGGATGTTACACACGCGATTGAGCGGGGTACGTGTATTTCGAGGGCGCACAGGAAGTTACACATGCGATTGAGCGGGGTACGTGTATTTCGGGGGTGAGCGGGAAGTTTTTCACGCGATCGGTCCTGGGGGAGCGGGCTACGATTGAGTGGGGTACGTGTATTTCGGGGGTGCGCGGGAAGTTACACACGCGATCGGGCCTGGGGGAGCGGGCTACGTGTATTTCAGGGGTTCGCGTGAAGTTTTTCACACGATCGGGCCTGGGGGAGCGGGCTACGTGTATTTCAGGGGTTCGCGTGAAGTTTTTCACGCGATCGGGCCTGGGGGAGCTGCTACGTGTATTTCAGGGGTTCGCGTGAAGTTTTTCACGCGATCGGGCCTGGGGGAGCGGGCTATGTGTATTTCAGGGGTTCGCGTGAACTGTTTCACACGATCGGGCCTGGGGGAGCGGGCTACGTGTACGATCGGGCCCTAGGGGAGCGGGGTACCACTCACGTCTGCCTTGCATGTAGAAGAACGCGTAGCCAACACCCGCTGTGAAGTAATAGCGTGTGAACCCCAACGGATGGAAAACACACACACCGCACGAAAAGCACGTACAGAGCAGTGTAAAGGCACGCGGGATCTCCAAGCGCTGCCAGGGCAATGCCCGTGCGCGAAACGTCACAGACGCACTTACGCTGTAAGGGCCTTTGGTCCAATGAAATCGCGTACGCGTGCTGACGCGCTTACGCGCTAAGGGCCTTTCCTCGAATTTCACGCTGACGTGCAGGATTTTCACGTGCCAAATCACTCCGTATCAAGCTGGCCACACGAAAACACACGGAAGACCACGCTCCTGCCCAGAAGGCCGAATTACTGCCCCCCAGGCCCCTGAGCAGCCTCCCACGTGCCATCTGCTGCTGCCTGCCTGCCTGCCTGCCTGCTGCCACCGTGCCCTGCCATTTGGTGCCTGCACATCAGCCATCTGCAGGGGTCCAGTTGCTGTGTCCACCCCTGCTGGAACAGAAGACTCCCGACTCGGATAACATCGCTCCACAGCCCAGTCCCAGGACCCAGTTGCCCACCCACTCCTGCCCCTGGGGTTGCCATGTCGGGCACATCAACATCTGGCACCAGTGGCAACCCCCGGCCAGAGGGGCAGAGGGGCACCAGCTTCACTGCCACCGAAGTTGGTGTCCGGGTGGAGCAAGTCCTGGGGCAGTATGATGCCCTCTTCGGATCGTCCCGCGCCAACAAGGAAGGACGGGAGAGGATCTGGGCCGACTGTGTGGTTGCCATCAACGTGGAGGGGGTGGCAACCCGCACCATCCAGAAGGTCAAGAAGCGCTGGGAGGACTTGAGGTCCAGGACCCTCATAAAGGCCCGGCGCCTCGTGGAGGGGGGCCGGGGCCGCATGAGTTCCATCCAGATGAGGGTCCTGGAACACGTACACCCAGCGCTCCACGCCCAGGTCCTTGAGAGGGAGACCCGTCTGGAGTTGAGCGGTAAGTGGCCAAGCATTGCTGTGTGAGACAGGGCATGTTGCAGTGTGCTGGTTGTCTGATACTTGCCTGTATGTGTGACATAGGCCATGTACGCATGTATGTGTGCAGGGACATCATGGTAATGCATGTGCGACCAGTAATGTGTGAACCGCACGGTTGTTGCATGTGTTTAAATGCGACATGGGGAGCCCTATGCAGATTGTACACATGAGAGCATGGCAGTCTCTGTTCCTGGACATGGGTGGGGGTGAGGGATGGGTGCTGATGCCAGGTACATATATGGTATCCATGTCTGTGTGCCTGACCTGCGTGTCTGTGACTTGTGAATGCCATGGATGCATGACACATGTCTGTGACAATGTAAAGATTCACTGATGCAGCCTAGTCATCCTTGTATCCACTGTGATTGGGGTGTACGGGGCCAGATGGATGTGACTGAGGTGAAGTGTGGGCATGTGATACGCATGACCCATGATGCATGTGAGCTCCATTACATTGTATGTTTCGAGAGTCCATTGGACATGTATGGAAATGTCCATGGCATGCACCATGACTGTCACTGTGTGTGTTTTGCCTGGACTGACACATGTGTTGTGGAGGGACATGATGGAAGTGTACTTTGACAGTGGTACTCATCTGCTATTGCTTCCTGTCCAGGGGACCATTGTACAGTACCCTGATGCTTGTGTTCTATGTCTCCCTCTACGCAGTGGCTAGTGAAGAAGAGGGCGGAGACGGCGCTGTGGAGCAAGGCGGCGGGGATGCCTCCACGGCTGCAGCAGAAGGGGTGGGTGAGCCCCCACAGGGGCCTGCTACGGCAGAAGACGGTGAGGAGCCATCCAGGTTGGTGGTTTCCACAGAGGAGGAGGAGGCCGCCACTGAGGCGCACATGGGGCCTGGGCATCCCTGCTGGTGCAAGTGGTGCAGTCCAGGGGCAGGGGCAGGAGGCAGCACAGGTCACCGTGGAGGGGCCTGTGCATGTCGCTGTCCCTGACCCTGTGGGTGCACCACCATGCACCAGCAGGGATGCCCCGTCCCAGGCCCGTCCGCAGGTAGAGGGGATGTCCATGTCATCTGACTCCCCTCCACCTGCGGACGAGGGGACCCCTGGCCGTATGGAGAAGGTCCTGATTGGGGTCGCGATGCGCACGGCTGTGATTCGTGATGCCGTGCGTGTTTCCCAGGAGGAGCACGCACGTCATCACGAAGAGCACTGTGCCGACGTGGCCCAATTGGGATTGTCCATGTTCGGGGGTTTCCTGCATGTGTCGGCCAATCTGGCGGCCCTCTCCTCCTCTGTGGAGACTATACACCAGTCGTTCTCCTTGCCGTCTTCCGGCCCAGATGCCACCAGGGCCCCCTGTGGACCTGCCCTGACCAATGCAGCCAGCTCGGTGGGGATCCCATCCCTGCCACAGTCGGGAGTCAGAGGTCCAGCAGGGGTGGACACCACAGCAACTGTACCCCAGCAGATGGAGGATGTGCCGGCATCATCAGGCAGGGCACGTGCACGACGGCGTCGGTGGATTCCATCAGCCTGGATGCCGTCGTGCTGGCAGAGGCATTGGCGTCGGAGGCAGCAGCGGAGTCAACGTGGGAGGCATCATGGCTCAGGACCATCAACATCGGAGGGGCAGGCATCGGCCGGAGGGCAGGAGGACCCAGGATGGGAAGTGTCTTCCGTGTGGCAGCGTTTGGGCCAGCAGATAGGTACGGAGCGGCGGCGGGCGGAAGAGGCGCGGCTCACAATGGTCAGGGCGGAGAACTCCATGCGGAGGGCCCTGAGGCGGGCCGAGTGCCTCGAGGCAATCCGCAGGGGGTTGGAGGAGGAGATGGCGTCGTCCCTGCGGACCCTCGGGGCCATGGAACAGGACTGTCTCCGGGACATCGAACAGGAGTTCGATGATGCCCTGGCCCGGAACACCACGGAGTGAGCCGCTGGACTTGCCCGCCGCCTTTGTATATAGTTATATAGTTAGTGTTAGGTTTCCTTTATTTTATTTTTTATTTGGTTGCGATTGGACAATGCGCCACATTTTTGTATATAGTTCAGTTTTTAGTTAGTTGTCATAGTTAGGTTTCATTTGGTTGGGCTCATGGACCCGGGATTATCTTGTAAATAGTTCTTCAATGGATTTTTTTATTTTTTGGATTTTTTTCATCGCCATGGAGCAATGGTTTTTGTTTATCATTTACACTTGGATTACTTTTCTGACTGTGACTTTGGACACCATTTATTTTGATTGTGCTGTGTGTTTTTGATTTTTTTCATGGACATTCATCTTCTTTTGGTTGGTTTGCTTTGTGGTTTTTCTCATTTCATTTCCATTCAAGTTGATTTTAAATACATTTTTATTTTCATCCTTCAATGTGTCGTATCATCTCATTGCTTACATGCATGTCATGTTGGGTGTTTTAACATTCACTTGCAGCCATTGTGTGTGACAGACATGTGTTCATTTGCATTATTTACATTGGGTGTGTAACATGTAATTGCCTTTGATATGTAGGTGGATGTGATAGTTGGTTGGGCCTTTTGGCAGGGGAGGATGGCCATTACGGACATGATTGGGGATTGGTGGGACCCAGGTGCAGGGGGGCATGGATGGGACATGGGCGAGGGCCTGCAGGCAGGTGCCCCATGACTGCTGGGGGGTGGGGGCGCTGGGAGACATGTGCGGGGGCCTGCTGGCAGGTGCCCCATGACTGCTGGGGGGGGGATGGGAGACATGGGTGGGGGCCTGCTGGCAGGTGCCCCACAGTGCTGGGGGGTCGGGGGGTTGGAGACATGGGTGGGGGCCTGCTGGCAGGTGCCCCACAGTGCTGGGGGGGTGGGGGTGGTGGGGAACATGAGTTGGACATGGGTGGGGGCCTGCTGGCAGGTGCCCCACAGTGCTGGGGGTTGGGGGGGTGGGAGACATGGGTGGGGGCCTGGTGGAGGGTGCCCCTGGTGGCTGGGGGTGCAGGGGGACATGCGTTGGTGGGCAGTAGTGCAAGTTGACATGTTGGTTGGCTGGGGGGCATGGCCATGGTGGATGGGGTGCCTGCAGGACATGTGCAGGGTAGGCCCCTTTGGTGTGAGCCACCTGCAGGGGCCGTGGAGGGTGTAGAGGGAACACCTGGGAGGACCCACACGTACAATTCACGTGTGGTGCTCCCCGCGCACCCCTGTAATACACGTACCCTGATGGAATCGCGTGTGGAACTTCCCGCGCACCCCTGAAATACACGTACCCTGCTCGCACGGGCCCAATCGTGTGTGGAACTTCCCTCGCACCCCGAAATACACGTTCCCTGCTGAAATCACGTGTGGAACTTCCCGCACACCCCTGAAATACGCGTACCCTGCTGAAATCGCGTGTGGAACTTCCCGCGCAACCCTGAAATACACGTACCCTGCTGGAATCGCGTGTGGAACTTCCCGCGCACCCCTGAAATACGTGTACCCTGCTCGCATGGGGCCAATCACGTGTGGAACTTCCCGCACACCCCTGAAATAGACGTACCCTGCTGAAATCGCGTGTGGAACTTCCCGCGCACCCCTGAAATACACGTACCCTGCTCGCACGGGCCCAATCGCGTGTGGAACCTCCCGCGCACCCCTGAAATACACGCACCCTGCTGAAATTGCGTGTGGAACTTCCCGCGCACCCCTGAAATACACGTACCCTGCGGCAATCGCATGTGGAACTTCCCAAGCACCCCTGAAATACGCGTACCCTGCTCGCACGGGGCCAATCGCGTGAGGTACTTCCCGCGCACCCCAGTGATACACGTAGCCCGCTTGCCGTGCTGGTACAGGGTTAGCGCAGCCCTTTGCGCTGGATTGGGGATTTTGCTGGCTTTTCCCTGCGCGAGAGGCGTTCTTGGGGGCGTAACTGGCGCTGCTGCAGGGTCGCTGCGCCACTGTGCGCCACGGCTGGTTTTGGTGGCTGGAATCCATGAATACGCTGTGCGCGGAAATGGATTTTAGCGCACGCGGCTGGCGCAGGGATTCGCACGCGCACACTGTGCGCCAGCCGCGTGCACCACTTGTGCGCTGCATTCTATGAATTAGCCCCTTAAAATTCTACTTACTTGCAAACCATGTTGAACTAACATATTGTAAATAAAATATAAAGGCTGCACGTAGTCAAATGAAATGCATGCATACACTATGTTCAGATATCAAACAAGAATACTACTAGAAAAACATAAAAATCAACGTCTAAATTAACATCAGTTCTATAAACACACAAAATTACTAACTTCTTTCTTTTACAATTGCTGTGAAGACCACGCTCCTGAAAATCAGCAGCATCTGAACTACAAACATATCCGAAGAAACCTGCTCATTCCACAAAAAAAGAGTAAGTACAATACTACCTTAATATTCTTACTGTTACTCAAACACACTTTGTAGATCATTCATGTAATTTGCGCAGCAAAAAAATGAAGATTTCTGAACCATTCTGCCCACAAATCCCCATTTATTAAACAGGGATTAGCAGGCAGAATGGCACACAAATCCCCGTTTTTTGGAACACAAATAACATAACCCAACCCCTAGAATATTAGTATTACAAAACAAAGAACTGTTTTTATATTATACCATTAGATTTACTATTAGTGCTTCTCCTCACCACTAGCTCAGTTTCTACTGTCATCTGAACCGCAGTATAGTAAAACACATATAGAAGAATAGCCTTCCCAACTAATTGTAGCTGCCCAATGCACAATCACACACCACCACATACATCTTTACCATCATACTCAGACTCTCATGCACACAGCACACATACATTGCACAACGGCCCAACCCATACCTTCTTTTTTTTCAACAGACCCCAAAGAATGCCTACCAAAAAGCAAGTCCGTAGAAAGCAACGCAGAAATAGAGCAAATGAAAATAAAAGTGTCCACAATAAGCATCCATCTCTAGCAGAGTTTGTACAAAAAGTTCAAACAAAACAGCTAATACAGTCATTTAGTGAAACAAAACAAGCTTCCAGTACAGAAACTTTGCCTCCTCTATCAAAATGTAAAACGAAACAGAAAATGGTTAACAATAATTCAGCTACCACTACTGCTAAAACTGCTCCTATAAATCTTCATATACTAGCAAGTAACCATACCAAAAAAAGTATTTTAGCAAAAATGTAACACCACAGAGTCCTTCAGAATCTTATAAAAACAGGAGACAAATCATGCACAACCCTTAAAACCTACGGTAGAAAATTAATCTTAGAAGCTTCCTTCTCAAAAGAAAGTTATTTATTTTAGTGTTAAACAGAATTAAACCACTAACAAACCTAACTACTAAATTACAAAAAAGACTTCTCAATAAACGGAATGTCAACAAAAAAAACTTCTTAAATATCTGTGGAGGTGAATGGAGTCACACCACGAGCACAGAACCATATTATAATTGCCATACATAGCAGTGGACGGGGTTATGAAAAACTTAATAATACCATAATGCAACAAGAAATACTGCTTACAAAAATATCCCCAGAAAACTCAGAATTATCTCTCCATTCGACTGAACCAGAACGTCCAGTATACAAATGGCCATGCACGTCAATTTGTAACATTCCCAAAAAATCTTTCAAATCTTTACACCAGTTCCTCAATCAGTATGTGAAAGGTGTAACAATGATGACCGCCAGTACTCCAGGTAAGTTCTCAGTGTCTTTATTGTCCTTGTCCTGTACTCCTCCACAAGACACAGGGATGGTAGGGGACACAAGATGACATGGGTAACACCGGGCTCACCCCCACACCCATCTTCTCTGCTCACAGCCTTCTCTCTCTCTGACCAACCGTCACCCAGCAGAACACTTCCACCACAACATTCCACAAGCAGATGACCTCACAGACACTGCTCTCTGTAAGCCACATTACTACACTTCTCCTCCCTAGGAAACACATAGCCACATTACTACACCTCTCCCTCCTCAGGGAAACACAAAGAATAACTAAGGTAGCATGACCAGCACCAAACCTTAAACATCCAACACAACACAGTACCAGGAATTCCACACACAGCGGCCGCCTATGCACAGAACCCCTGGCAACTACACGTTATAGGAACTACACAAAAGGAAAACTTCACAGAACAAACCGGACCACACAGAAAATGCCAACGGCACGCCAACCGCAGAACACAACATGCCAAATCCCTCGGTTGACACCCCAAGGCCAAGAAAATAATAAATAGAGCACTTACGCCTTCCCTGAGTTGCCCCTCAGGACCTTGGGCTGCCACCCCTAGCTACACTATTGTTAGATAACTGTAACACAACTACCTAACCAACTTACCCTCCTTGGCACAAAACACCTTCCACTCCGGACTGCCACCCCGAAGTATCAGAGCTGCCCTTCTGAGCACAAACCAAAACCGCCCCCTAAGGGAGCAACAACAAAAGCCCTACAACAACCGAGGGACCCACGCAGCACAACACTGACCATAGTAAAAAGAAGAAGCACATCTACAATACTGCTCCACCACCGCCGTTGGCCATTTCATCTTTCTAACATAACACCATTACAAGACACACCAGTAAGACAACCAGATCTACCGAAACTCGCAATCAGGAAGTAAACTGGCAACGTTAAAACCCCAAACCATAGTAGCCTATAGCTTTCCCAATAAGCCAAACACTATGGGGGACTTGAAAATTCCACAACTCAGGCATAGCGACCACAACTGAAGTTAAACAAACGCTATGAAAACCTGCAGAAAAACAACTGCTCTGAGAAGAACACCCACGCCAAGAGTGACTAATCCTGATAATCTTCAGGCACTAATGACCCAACACCACTACAAACTACCACATAAACTCCCCGCTCACTCAGGAATAACAAATTACTGGGACCACTAACACCACAGCGTCCTACCCTGGAACCTAACCAGGCACTATGAAACCTACAAATCAACATAGCCCTGAGATACACCACAAATACATAGTGACCTACCCTGACCTAAATCAGGCACTACATAATAGACATAAATCCAATGAGGACATGCACTCCTAACACTCCAAACGCGATACCTGGGCACAACAACTCAACCCATCACTACACACACACGCGACCACTACGCCACACATACACGGCGCTAAAATGCTAATGCAGAACAACAATGTGACTACAGGTGCACCAAACTACATCCATGCACCCGTACACCGCACTCATACCCCAACACTGATAACATCAAGCATGCACAAAATGACATTTTGATAACATTGCATAATAAACATGACATCATAAAAAGCACATGTTCAAAGCCGAAAACATTGCATAATACATGTGAAGAACTTGGAAAGTGACCCCCCAGCACTGCCCACAGATGCAAAACCGGCATGAACTCCTGGGCACCAAACAATGTCAAAGTTGCATGAAAGTCAGTGTTCCAAATGACAAAAGTCACACTAATGCATTTTCGCATCATTTCCCATAAACAAGTTCAAAATCCCAATCCACACTCCTTGGGGTTAACACTACCCCGAAACCACATTTCACCCACCCAGATGAAACAAAGCAATGAGATTGAACATTTGAATTGCATATCAATTACTTGAACATTTGAATTGTACATCAATTACATTACAAACCCCCTCCCCCTCACCTGGGTGTTGCAAAGGAAAACCTAAACCCACATACAGAGGGTCTATTTCCCACGAAAGGCCACGACACAAGGACACCACAGGGGACTGACAACGGCTTTCAGTAACACCCATATTCTACTCCTGAAGCTAAAATGGGAACACAGGTCCCTCTAACATGGGCCACAACATATACTCAATCCTACCCACTCATATGGCCCAAAACCACTAACCTGATAGACCGTCCCTTGGCTGGCACAAGACTACTCTGTAGTTTCATGAAAGTCTCTTCATGGAGGCAACATATAAACAAAAAGTTTAAACTCGCTACCGAATGTTGCTTCACCTTGGCATGTCCATGCCTCCAAACTTAACAGATCACATGAATATAAAACATGCCTGCCCACAGACGCAAGCTTGTTGTCATCCTCGTACTGCAGTACGAGCGAGGAATCGCCCATAGAAAACTCCAACGGACTTACGATCACATGAACACTAGGAACGCCTCTAAGGCCGCTACGTCACCAGTAGGCTGAGACCTGCTGTCCCAACAACATCCACCGGATCTCCTTCCAAGCTCTCTCCAGACCCACCCCAACAGCAGGGGAAAACCGTTACACAACGAGGTGGAAACACTCCAAATGCCCATTAGCACCGGCATACTCTCCAGCTAAGCACCATCTCAGGCACCCTTAAGCCAGCGACGCACGTAAAGGATCCCCGTTGACAGCCAGTGCTGACGGCGTTCACTTCGCCGCCGCAACAACGGTCCGCTCCATGTCCAGGGGAGCTCCGAACATCCTGCACACTTGGATGGAGCGGAATGGACGGGGCGGACCCTTTCTCCTTTCTCCTTCTTCCGCTGCTGCTGCGTTCACACCTCCTGCTGGCAGGGAATGCATGGCGCGCAGTAACAATAACATACAAAATAGAAGACAATGAAGATTCCAAATGGTTTGAATTAGCTCTCTACCTTATAGCAGAAAACAAATAGAAAATAACTGACCCCTTAATAATTTGCAGTTACTGCACTACAAAACTTGACAACAATCAAACTCTTTCACATGCTATCACAAATAACTTGGAATTATTCCCACTACCAAAACCCTTCCAACAACTCAATGTATATGAGAGCATCATAATATAAACAGTGCACCCATTTTAAGCTATAATACGCCTTCAACCAAAAACAGCTAAATTACCTCCCTCTGAATTGGTGAAAGGCATTTGTGGCAAAGTAGTTTATTTACCATTAGATCTAAAAGAAAATGTGCACATTCTGGGAGTGCAACGTCCAATAGAGCAATCTATAATTGTCTTAGTAAATGATGTACCTACAAAAGACAAAAAAAATGTGGCAACAACTCGTAGACTTACATGAAGTTAGACAAGCCTTTAAATATCTAAAACACAATAATGAATAGTACAAAGAAATAAATATTGAAGAAAACGTAAGGGAAACAACTGAAATAATTCAAGAGTCACCAGAAACTGGTCAATTTAAACTTCTAGATCCTGCTACAGTATCTAATATTTTAGACCATTATACAATTCATCCATTACACTCTAATGACACCATAGATGATGCACTAGAAACGTACCAAATGCGAAAAACCAAAGGATCACCAATCAGCATATGGGAAAAAAGTATAGAAGCATGTGCTTTTCCTCTACTCTTTCCTACTGGCAAAGGAGGAAGGTTCAACGATAGACCTATTCAGATAACAGCATCAGAATACCGCTTGTTACGAATGTATTCTGAAGATCCCAGATTTAGACAAAATGTGGGATACATATTCCACCTACTCTTTGAAAGTGAACTTGCAACTCTATGTTACGGAGTTGAACACACATTGAAATCAGGAACCCACTTTCAAAATATGTCAGCTACGCAATTAACACAAAAAATGCAAGAAAAGATGAGGTTTTACAATCAAGCATTACAAATCTGTTAGCAAACGTGCGTGGTACGAAAGAGTATGGACGCATATCAAACAAAATAAAACAAACGTAGATATACTAACACCTGGAGAATTTTGCTCTCTAGATATGTTAATGTTTCAAGATATTTCCATCATCGTTTCATTGCTATGCTACACTTTATTTGTAATAAAACTGTTCCTCCCCTTGGAGAAGTGCAACACTTCTTTTGGAGAAAAAAATACCAAGCCAGAGGAGCACCACATATCCAGATGTTTTTATGGATTAAAGATGCTCCTAAATTTGGTCAAGACAGTGATGCCACAGTTTTACAGTTTATCGAAAAATATATCACTTGTGAAATTCCATCGGAAGCAACAAATAGTGATCTTCATGCACAAATTGTACAATTTCAAAGACACAACTGTGGCAAATATTGTCATCCCAAACACAAAAACAAGGGTAAATACTACACCAAATGCCGCTTTGGTTTCCCTAGACCACTTACAGAAACAGGTGAAGTGAACAACTTCATGTCTTCATTTAGACATAGTGTTAAAAGTAAATCACCTAAGAACACATTACATAAAAAGAAAAGAAGAAGCAAAATATATCAATGATTGCAATGCAATCATTGCCCTCTTATGGAATGCAAACATAGATGTGCAGTACATTGCAGACAATTCCACTGCAGTTGCACGATATGTTACAGCCTACTTAACAAAAGCAGAAAAAACAGAGCTTCAAGACCTCTGGAATGACCTATCATCGGACAAAACACTATCTCAGAAATTGTACAGTTTAGGCATAAAAATGCTCTCTCATAGAGAATGTGAAGATTCCTATGAAGCTGCAGATCATTTAACCGGTACTGCTTTGTATGGAAAATCTGAAAATATAGTATGGCTAAGTCTTGGTCATGCGAAATCTAGAAAAATAGTTCTCAAATCATACAATGACATAGAACCAATAGCCAAAAATCATCCCAACAGCCAAGATATTTTGAAAAACAATTTACTGGACACATACTACCCAAACAGAAGTACCACTTTGGAAACCATGTGTCTATACCACATAGCCCAAAACTTCACATAAAAAAATAATATAAAACCCGATGAAAAAAAAGGTAGATATAGAGTGACAAATTGTGAAGGCAGCTTAGTGAAACTTACCAAAAAAGCTTAATTAATCATATCAAATTGTCATTAAAAACTCCTCAAGATAAAGACCTATATTACTTGTCCCTACTTCAACTTTTTAAAACATGGAGAAAAGAAGAAGAGATACTAGAAAACTATGACTCCTATGAAGACGCTTTCAAAGCAAATGAAAGCACTATCACCGATATAAACTTTACACAGTACAAAACAATGTTACACAATGAACAGCAACACGAAGAAGAACTCCAGGCCCAACTAGATAAGGACACTCCCGACAGTAGTCAACCTTCTGTAACAGGAAGCCAAGAAACACTGGGACAGCCACTAATAGCAAATGAGGTAGAATTAGCTATGACAGAAGTAGAGAACACCATGTGTCACTATGAAGAAGATACAGAAGACTTAACTGTACTACAATCAAAATTGAACAAATAGCAGCGTACCATTTTTCAAGAATTAACAAAACAAATTGCACATGGTGTACAACATGAAAGTAAAGAATGTACCTGCCAAAATTACAAACCTATACTACTATACGTCAGTGGTGAAGCTGGTTCAGGCAAACATTCTTAATCAAAATCATCAGCAGGTTCCTTCAACTATTGACAAACAACAAACTGTCAGCTGTTGTAACTGCCCCCACAGGTTTAGCTGCCTACAACATAGGTGGTGTCACTTTACACTGATTACTACTCCTTCCAGTAGAACACCAAAACAAATTAGAATATTACAAACTTTCTACAGAAGCTGCAATGGAACTACGCAGAGTGTTAAAACAAATGAAAATGCTACTAATAGATGAAGTGAGCATGGTCTCCAACCTAATGTTGGCTTTGATTTACCTCAGATTGCAAGAAGTACTTAAAACAAACTACAAAGAGCTCTTTCGAGGAAAACACATTATTGTTTTCGGAGATCTTCTTCAATTGACACCAGTGAAAGGTGAACCTATTTTTAAAACCTTAGGACACAAACTCTGCCGTAAAACTGTTGGCAGCATAGGAAATGTAACCTTTGGCAACATTTCCAATACAAAGAATTAAAAGAAAACATGCGCCAATCTGCAGACCTCACTTATGCCAACATTTTTAAAAGTATTATAGTTGGTGTACTATCTCAAGAAGCAGAAGCAATATTAAAAACCCGGCACATCCATGCACTTTATGGACATAACTCATATGCTACTGGTGTCATGGAACAGTTAGCACACAAAAATGTCAATTGTATGTCCTTAATGCCAACTCTTGCAAGCTGTCGCAAATTCAATGAAATAATGTAGAAAAATGAAATACAACCAATAATTGAAATTTGCTCCACAGACAAACTGGACGTACATGGTACAACACTACCCATGTGTCAACAAGCCACAACAAGACTAAATACCTTAGAAAATTCTATCTCCAACACATCAGGTTTGCAGAAAATATTAAAATTATTCTTAAACTGTAGAGTAATGCTTAAACGTAACCTTGACGTGGAGCAAGGACTAGTTAATGGAGCACTGGGTACAGTTCTTGGCTTTCAAACATACCCACATGACAACAACATTCAGTTTGTCAATATTCTCTTTGACAAACTTTCAGAAGTAAAAAGGATAGGGCGCTCAACAGCTTAAACGTAACCTTGACATGGAGCAAGGACTAGTTAATGGAGCACTGGGTACAGTTGTTGGCTTTCAAACATACCCACATGACAACAACATTCAGTTTGTCAATATTCTCTTTGACAAACTTTCAGAAGTAAAAAGGATAGGGCACTCAACAGCTTGATTCCTTCTTTTCAAAGACATGTATGAACGCAGAGAACAATTTTCTCTAACTCTATCATACGCAGTCACCATTCACAAATCACAAGGTCTTACCCTAGATAAAGCATTGATAGATATAGGGAACACAGTCTTTAAAGAAGGCATGAGCTACGTAGCACTATCACGCTTACGTACACTTAACTGTCTATTTCTAATCAACTTTGATGCAAGTAAAGTGAACGCTGATATTCCTTGCATTTTAGAATACAATAGACTACGTTCACTATACACCCTCCATCTAAAAACATATCCTGTTTCACAAAAAGGAAAACGTTGTAAAAGAAAACTAATTCAAACAGAAATGCAACAGTATCTCACTGCAAATCCTCCAAAGAGAGTAAAAGAAGATAATACTTCATCAATTACCACAACCAAAGAAGAATCTATTGCTCAAAGTAACTCAGGTACTTCTTCAAAGAAGCAACACACACTCCGAAAAAATGACTTGGGCACAGAACTATCTGGTCCATTCAAATTTTCAAATATAACTGGTGTAAATTGCTACGCAAATGTAGCAATCAATATTCTATTTCAATTGACATCAATTGTTGACAAAATTTACTTACATAGTACAGACCAATTGTGTTTGCAAATGTTAGTCCTTCATAGAAACGCAACCAACAATCCTGACAACACATATAGGCCCTCATTACAACCCAGGCGTTAAGGGGTTAACGGCGCCGTAAAAAGGTGTCGGCGCCGTTAAACCCTTAACGCCTGATTATGAGGTCCCTTTGTGGGAGGCACTTTAACGCCTGCTTTTAGCAGGCGTTAAAAAACAACCCGCAGAGGGACCTAGGAGCTAATTACAGCACCGTAATTTACGGTGCCGTAATTAGCGCCTTCCCCAGTCATATTGAGCCCTATGGAGCAAAAATGGGAATGGGGAAGGGCCATGGCGGCATGGGGAATTACCGCCCCGCCAACCTTGGAATTGGGCGGTATTTCCCCATTCCACCATGGCAGACTCGTTACAACACCGGCACCAACCATGGTGCTAATAGTTGTAATGAGGGCCATAGTGTTCATGGAAGAAGACAAGAATTGGACTACTGTGCTGGACTGGTGCAATTTACTATAAACTCACAAGAAGATCCACAAGAATTTCTAATGTACTTACTACAAGTACTGGAAAACAAAAACATACCTATAAATGAAATCTTCTAGATGTCATACATGTGGAAACATACATGCACTCTCTGCAACAATGTGGCAAAGGAACACATCCCTAATGAGCGCTTCGTGTATGTGTCCATATCTAATTGTGAATCCGTTCCATTTCATCAACTTGTACAAAATGCAAACCATGGTAGATTATGTACTACCTGCAATTCAGATAATCGCTCCACCTTACTAATACAAACACATAGTAAATACGTAATACTAATGCTTCTACGTTACAATGCAGATGGTACCAAAAACAACTGCAAGCTGACTGGATTCACACATGGTCAAGTATCACTTGGTAAGAAAATCTTCACAACAATAGGTATAATCTACCATGCAGGAGCCACAACCAATGCAGGTTACTACACTGCATATATAAAAAAGAAATGTGGATGGTTTGAATGTAATGATAGTACCATTACTCTAAAGCAGAGATTACCAGCAAATCTTACAAACGCTTATTTAAACTTCTTAAAACCAAAATTTAACAACTAATGTGTACTTAAACATTAATAAAACTTCAATTAATAAACTATAAACAGTTAAAATACGCCAACAGGTATCTAACTGCCCCAACATTCTATAACAACCAAGCAGAAAAATCCATACCACTAAATTATAACATGAAATAAACAGTTAGAATACGCCAACAGGTATCTAACTGCCCCAAGATTTTGCAACAACCAAATGGATAAATCAATACCACTGAAAAATAACAAGAAATAAACAGTTACAATACGCCAACAGGTATCTAACTGCCCCAAGACTTTGCAACAACCAAACAAATAAATCAATACCACCAATAACTAATCTGTGCATAAACATTAATAAAACTTCAATTAGAAAACTATTAACATCTACAATACGCCAACAGGTATCTAACTGCCCCAAGACTTTGCAACAACCAAACAAATAAATCAATACCACCAATAACTAATCTGTGCATAAACATTAATAAAACTTCAATTAGAAAACTATTAACATCTACAATACGCCAACAGGTATCTAACTGCCCCAAAATTCTGCAACAACCAAACAAATAAATCAATACCACTAAATTATAAAAAGAAATATACAGTTACAATACGCCAACGTGTATCTAACTGCGCCAAGAATCTGCAACAACCCAACAGATCGATTAGCAACTTCAGAATACAAATGAAAAACTATAACCAGTTAGAATTCAACAACAGGTATCTAACAATCTGACAGAACATTAGCCAGAAACAACAAGTGAACACTGAAAACAAACAAATATACTGTAGCAGTCCGCAGACACTGCGCGTGTCCTTAGAACAATTGCAACTTGCCTGCGAATAGCACAGCCGGGAATAGTGTCCTTAGGACACCCCTCATTTTTACTAATTCTGGCCATTCCGGACAGCACGGGCATGGCAAACACATCAGGGGCACCTGCCACCTAAGCAAATACAGTATTTGACCCATCTCTTACTCCCCAAACCTCCCCAAGCACTCTTGCACACCAAACACTCCCCAACATTGCATTTCGCCTCTGTTCGCGAACAGGGAAGTGTGTCTGCGGAGCAGACATAGATATCACTAATTTTTTTAGACCTATTTTTTTAGCATTTTTTAAAAAAACTACTGGATGGATTTTCACCAAATTTACAAAAGCACGCTTTCGGGACCAAACCGCTACTCCTGCCCAAATTTGGTGAAAATCTGTCCAGCGGTTTGGGCTGTAGGCGTGCACAAGGTTTTTTCCCCATTCAGTCTATGGGAAAAAAAATAATTTTGGGACCCCCCTATAACTTTGCCCCCCCCAGGACCAAACCTCACCAAACTATGCAAAGAAATTCAGAGTGGGCCATATACTTGTTTTGCAAGGATTGGTGAGGATTCGTCCAGGGAGAGCGAAGTTATAAGCCACCCAAGTTTTCTTCCTATGGGATTAGCAACATAACCATAACTACACAACCACTACCGTGGCTGTGTTATATATATTAATTTATTTATATATATTTGCCTGCAGTCTATTTACTATGTATAGCAAGCCTTCATGATTACTTAGTCTACTTGCGTTGCAGCATCTGCATCATCATCAGATTCCATATGGTCTATGCATTCTCTTCTCTATTCATCCTTCTCAGTGTGTCACTCTCATCTCTCGTGACGTCACCAACCTCTTCTGTTCATTGTTTCACACTTCTTCAAGGTTTTTTTTCTCAGGAGACCATCATCTCTCTGCGGGTACATCTTATAGGGCTTTCTCAATGGATACTTTATTTCAAAGATCTTTTGCTGTATAGGTATCAGTATCAGCTTTGTGCATGTTGCAATTTCCGGCTTCCAACATTTAGGCAGATTAGGGGCGGGACTTCTGGTAGAGGCAGGCATTTGGGTACTCCTCTACACTCCCCCCTCTGGTTGATTCATCGACCACTCTCCCACCAGTCTTCACATCTAGACATCCTCGTTTGAAAAAGTGCTTCTTTGGAGTCGATATCTTCATGACAGCTTTTAGAGATCCCCTTGATTTCACATGCTCATCAACGCTCCAGGGTGTTAGGCAAAGTTTGAATGCAGTACCCTCTGGGAACACTACAAACAACTATGACTACATGTATAGGCAACCTAACCTATGGTATAAACTTGTACTACACAGTTTTGGTAGCGTGTTGAGCAGCCAGGCTTATCCGAAGAGGGGAAATGTGAGCTGTAGTGGAGATACACATATAGTCACAGTTACAGGTATTCAAATAAACTCTTACACTCAAGATTTCTTGCATAAACAATTAATAATGTATTTATCAGTCAGTTATAAGGCCTTCTTCAGAAGGGAGCAATACAATAGTAACACACAAATATACTTCAATACTGTACACTCTGAATTTCTGAATCAGACAAGACCCTTTTGGGATGGCCCACAGACACATCACCCACAGGTGTCTTCAGTAACAAGGGTGCAAGGGACATTAATATCTTACTGTTGGCATTCAGAATATTCTTGAAAAGTAAGTAAAAGGCAAATATTATTAGAACACAAGAAATGTACAAATGTTCATAAGCAGGGCACATACTTTCAGATGGTTTATAGTGATAATGTCGAAAAACATAATGTGGAAAGTCAAAATGTCAAAAACATAATGTCGAAAAAAAAATGTGAATGTCTTTTTTTCTTTGTTTTTTGTTCGAAATGGGGGGTTCCCCCCATCCCCCTTTTCTTTTTCTGTTTAACCTTTTTTTTTATTTGCGGAACCCAAAAAACATGTAAATAAATAAAGAAAGCATTTGAATTTTTTTTTTCGACATTATTTTTTAAACATTTTTGTAATTCGACATTATGTTTTCCACATTATAACTGCACACCCTTTCAGATAGTACTTAGAAGAGTCATTCAATTCAATAGGCTACACCAAAGTCAATAGGCCAAAGTCTTTGAATAGGATGCGGCACTTCAGGTAAGTAAATAGAAAAGTCTTTGCACAAGTTCTTAGGAGTCTTTGATAAAAAAGAAGAACCAAATGTAGGGCCACAGTTGATTAGATTTCTGACTCGCAGAAGTTAATAATACTTCCACAGTAAGAGGTAAGTTCTCTTAGGCTAGTTTTACAGTGCCTTTGAAAAGAAGAAAAAGATGCAGCTGAAGACTTCTGTTCCTGTGCAGCTCTGCAGATCTCACTGTTCCTGGGCCTCAGTCATGGGGACAAGAGGGAGATGTCAGGGGACTCCTGCACTGCACTGGCACTGTCAAAGCTGGCAACCGGCAAACTTTACTTTCAGTGGCTGTTTCGCGTTTCAGCTCCTCGCGGTACAGCAAATAGCAATAAGCGTGGTTCCTGGCTGTCAAGGTGGACTTTCCTCACATCTGAGGTCCCGCACTCAACTGAGGGGAGTCAGGCTTGGTCAGTCCTGCATCGTGGGAGTCCGGAGGATCTTCCAAACGCTTTAGGCCAGCTTACAAGCAACGCACACAATCTGGTGTCCCTCTCATTGGCTCTACGGTTTCCTGCAGCAAATCTGAGGAAATTCAACCAGCTCCAAGATGGGTGTCCAGGTGGCTTAATTGGGAGTTGATTGGTCCCACCAACTCAAAGGGAGAAGTCGTCCTGGCAGGGCTTCTCTGTCGAGGCGAACTTGGGGATTCGGACCTGCAGCAGGGCTTCACTGGGCAAACCAACGGTCCAGGAGGTGCAGCAGCCGTCCTCTTCTTCGGTTCCTTTGTCCAGTGGTCGACTCTGCCTTCCAAGCCAAGAGACTCGCCTTTTATTCAGTTCTCTCCCATTCATTCCAGCCTAGCTGCCACTCACCCAGCAGGGTGGCTGTCCTTGCCGAACAGTCAGCCAGCCAATCACTGCAGATGGCATTTAGGTCTCCTAGGAGACTAAGCAAAGGGAGTTTTGGACACCTCCCTCACTTCCTGCCTACCCCAGACACTCTGGAGCCAGAAGCAGGTTTCACTCCTGAAGCCCGCCAAAGGCGAATGAACAAAGAGACAAAACCTGGTTTGGCATGCAGAGAAAAACCCTAGAAGGACCTTTCCACAAAGACCTGGTGAAAAAAGAAGACCGGCCACCATTTTAAAAAAGATGGCTCCCGCGGTTAACGTTACCGGGTCCGCGGGTGGCCGCAGTAAGTGCAAACCTTGGTAGTTGAAAATGAAACTACTGCCACCAGCCAGTCAATTGAGGAAAGGGTAACATAAAAAATGGTACATGAGCATTTAGACACAGGGGATACTAAGTAACCCCTCCAGCACTCTATTGTAAGATAGGGTGTGCTGGGTCTAGCAAGTACAATGCTAAGTAAAGTCAATTTCATTTTACTGCTCTGGGAAACAGTAGTTTATCCCAGAGAAGTTATATAAACCTTGGGAAATCTAAACGACTTCTCTGTGCCACTGCACTGAAGGTGCTGTGTGAAACAATTGTAAAAGATGATGCCTATGGAGTTTGTTAGACTCCGTAACCAAAAAGAAACACAGAGGTAAAATTCACACGAAAAATACATGAGAGAGTGGGAAAAAGGGTCACACTCTCTCCAGGTTAACAAAATCAAGCCCTCAAAATCCAGAAAAGTTGCTGGGGGTCTCTAAGGTGGAGGGAATTAGCTACATTGTCCATTCGGGCTGCAGTAAATCCATTGTCCCACATACTGCTTGTGGTTTCTCGGATACAGGAACGTTGTTCCCTCAGGCACTAGAATGCTTGCTTCTATATATTTCCTGATTTCTTCATCTGTCAGCTCTTTTGGTCCAAATCCAGACTCAATAACAATCATGCCCTTCATTCCTACTGCTTTATTTGTTGTCTTCTTACATTGTCTGATTATTATCTTGATCATACAGAATCCAAACATGATCATCACTAATAGTGCTCCAAGAAACTTGAAGATATTCTCCACCCATCGTGGAACCCATGAGAAGATCAATGCCAACCAGCTGTCATCTGCAATATCTTCTGTCTCATCTTCCATTTTAATGTGTAAATTCGTTAGCAACGTTATGGCCTCTGTCAAGGTCCCATTCTCGTCATTGTGAGAAAGTATGAATGTGCAACATGATTCCCCGATTTTGGCATAAACACCTCCATCCATTGCCGTAATCATGTCCAGGACATACCTATTCTGGAGAGTCATCAGTCTTATGGCTCTCAATTATTCCTTGATTCCATTGAATCCCTTTATGGTAGTGTTGATCGTCTGCAGTAGCGCCCAGCGAGTGATTTGCAACCACTTTGCATTTGCCATCGTCTGGATCCCTGGCATAAAGATAGTCACGAATACTACAGCAGTTCGACTGAAAAACCGGTGTTCATACAGAATAGAATCAAAGGCTTCTATCGATTTATCTAAAAAGTAATTCTCTTCTTTTGTCCGATTGAGAAAGCCAAATGATCTTCTCTTCCTAATATGAGCACATGCTTTTGTAAACTCTCCAATGTTCAGGTCACACTTTGGAATCACTAATGCTGGAACATGAATAAGTACTATGGAACACAGCCCTCCCCAATCTTTGGGCAACTTCATATAAGGTCTGGATCCACAGGCCCAGTAGTGGTCCATTTACACTACTGTCCCATCCTTCATGCCTGGTATGTCAAAACATTTGGCCACACTGCTGATTCATTCCAACCTTTCTCATGGCATAGTTTCTGAAACACAGGGATGCATTAGCTAGAGGTACTATCTGAAAAGGTCCTCCTTTATCATCAACCCCGTCAGCATTTGGCCGATGATGCTTGCATTTATTCTCTGCAGTATCTATGACTGGCTCATAATATCCTGTTAGTGCTGATGCCTTACATATGATCAGGCCTTGCACCCATCCTTCTGGAATCACCACAGTTCCCTTAATTTGTAGCTGACCTCTCTCCTTGCATCTTTGTATTTCTTCGTGGTTCTTTCCTTGATAATTGAGCATTTTGTTTTCTTCTCTTCTGTTTCCTGCTCCATTCATTCCAGGCTGTTCATATCTTATCACTTGATTCCATGTCTCTGATTTCTCTCTTGTCTTCATGTCTTGCACATAGTCGTCTTCTCTTGGAGAAGTCTTCTCAGTCACCCATACCAAGGATGCTGTTCGACCCTTGAACTGACCTCTCATCTGGCAGAGTGCAAAGTGCGTCAGGCAATGAGCTTTCTGGACTGGTACTTCTATAGCTATGAATATCTTAGAAATCCCCAGGTATGAGAGCACAAACATAGAAAATCTCTTTGGACGTCTCTCTACCACCTTTTTCATGTGCTGATACCACATGTTATTACCCTAGTGTGCTGTACTGTCTAGATAATTATTCAATTCAATATCATCTTCCCTTGTGCTTCTCTTGTGTCTCCCTTTTGCAAAGTAAGTGCTTACATAATAATCAAGAAGCATATCAGTAATAGTCCTCTCTACAGGGGGAACCATAGGAACATTTGTCTTAGCAATAGGCAACTGTACACAAGCTACCAGAGTCGAGAAAATCACAAAAGGTCTTGGCCTTTCAGTAATAGACAATTCTATGTGAGTCACTGGAGTCCGAAGAATCAAAGGGACTTCTACCTTGCTTGGACCAATGAAGTAAACAGTATGGATCAAATGAACCAGGAAACCCAGGATAAATGCTGAGCATGCACATATTATACACCAATACATTAACCCTCATCATTTACGATTCACTGAATGTTGTTGGGCTTGCTCACTTTCCAGAACTGTACCATTTTCAAAATTCCTCATTGTATCTGTGTACTTTTTTAAGGAAGAAAAAAACTTTTTAATCAGGCAATTCTGGTAAATTAGGTAGCTGCAGGACCTGTTCAACTATCGCCACAAGCAGCCTCCTTATTGCAGGGCCATTTTTAGGATCATGCAGAAAAGTGGGTATGTTGACACTACGCCCAACAAGAGCATGATAAGCTCTAAGAATCAATATGAAAATAGCGAGAAGGAGTCTATGGGCATCGTCATTTGTCAAAAACATAGACTCAACCAAACAATTACGTTGTATAAAAAGTATCAGCATATTGTTCACGCTTGCAATCTCTTATCAGATATTGTTGCTCAAACATATGCACAACATGTCAACATTTTTCTAAAGTTCATTGTTTTCAAATATTTCTGTGGCTCAAGAACTTAGTTTGCACTCCTGCTATAATATCTATTAAGAGTGTCTGGGGCGAGCCACAGTCCAAATGAACACTTGCATTTTTTGAATCAGTAACCTTAGCGACCTTCTTGCTTGTCATCGATTGGGTCTGCATGCGCTCAACTTCTTCTCATTGTCTTGCTTCCGAATCTATCAATAGGGGTGTGAAGGTCTCACCAGTGTATAGCTTTTCATTGTTCAAATTGATCCAAGCATATCTTCCTTGGACTTTCACTGTGGAGAGAGTAACATACTCCACTATGTAAGGTCCACTAAATCGCGGTTTGTGCCACTTTCTGGTAAAGTTACAAATTAATATTGTGCCTCCAACATAAAGTCTAGGTACAGGTAGAAATTCAGAAATTCTGGATGCTGAATGGTCTTCATCTGTGTTCTGAGACTGACACCCCTGGCACTTCAGTTGATCTGAAATGACAGAGATACTAGCGGTCATACATGTCAAGTACGCACATAAGTAATTTCCTAACATTTCTGCCATCTTCTTGGCATCACTTCTGCTTCTCGATGGAGGAGACAAAAGCATTCTCATTTGCCTCCCTGTCAGTAACTCGTGAGGTGTGGGGTGGTGGTCCGACCCAGGCTGATTCCTTAATGCATTTAAGGCTATGGGTAGGCAATATAGCCATCCCTTCTACAGTGTCAATTTAAGTTTTGCAATCCTCTCTTAGAGGAGGCCATTGAGTCTCTCAAATATTCTGTTCGCTTGCAGGTGATAAGCAGAAGAAAACTTGTGCTTAATATTCAATAATATACTAATCTGTTCAAATACTTCATTAACAAAATGGGGCCCATTATCGGATTTAAGCATCTCATACACTCTCCATCTTGGAAAGGCTTTTTGTACTAAAAACTTTGCTATGCAGGTGGCATCAGGGTGTGTACAAGGACCTGCTTCGATCCACCTGGAGAAGGGATGCACCACCACTATCATATAACTGTATCCACTACATACTTACAGCATATCAACATAGTCAATATCTAAATGCAGTGTATGCCTAGCAGTAAACATTTGACATATGATGCAAATTACTACATAAAATGCAACGTGTTCCAACAGGTTTGGCATGAACCAGTCCTCTGCAATAGTTGCTGCGAGGCTTTCCCTAGTTACATGCGCAGGGTAATGCAGCGTTCAAGCACTACCCTTAGTAATGCTACTGGTATCACTGGCTTTCCAGTGCTGTTTTGCTGCCATAATGCTTCAGAGGGGGATAAATAACACCCCCTTCGTTTTCATAATTTGTGTTCTTCCTGTGGTGCTCTGCCCTGAATTTCCATCAACTGTTTTCTCAGTAAATGATTAAACCCTTATTTTACTACCATAATCGCGATTACTTTCTCCTTTACATCTGGAGTATCAAAACATGAAATATCTGGCGAATATGCAATCCTCTTGGCCTCTGCATCTGCGGCTGCATCCCCGCAAGAAATAAATTTAGTTTGCTTAGTATGTGCTGCGCATGTAACTATCGCTATGGCTACTGGGAGTTGTAGTGCCTTAATAAGCCTGTCCAATAACGCTGCGTACTGCACTAGAGTGCCATCCGCTCGGACGTCGCCCCTCCTTTTCCAATGTGCTAATCCTGCGTGCATGGTTGACGTCACATAGGCGGAGTCACTGTACACCGTCACTTCCTGCCCTCCATGTTTTTCGAGCCTGTTAACAGGCACTACCAATTCTGCCACTTGCGCTGAAAAGTGAGATGGTAGTCTTGAACTTGCTACAACCTCAAATTCGCCATTTGCTCTATGTCTCAACAGAGCTGCGCCAGAATGCATTTCTCCACTAGTTTGATCCATTTTTGAAGAACCGTCAATAAATAGAATCTCCCTCCCACTAGCACATTTTCCTTTACGCACGGGATGTCATCATAAAACTCCTCGTAGTTCGCGCAATCATCTACATACCTCTTTCACTGGCTCAGCTACGAATGTGGCAGGATTCACTATTCTACATCTGACTATTTTAATCGCTGGCTTTGATATGATCACCTCATATGCAGAAGCTCTCTGAGATGTCAATGTACCCATAGGTTTCTCCAAAATGGCAAACAAAGCATGCTCCACAAAGAGCTTCATAGGACACCACATTACAATACTGGTAGACTTCTCAATTGCAAACGCAGCTGCCGCCAGCGAATGTTTGCAAGGCAAGCGCCCCTTTGTAACTGGATCTAGAATCCCACTGTAATATGCCAGAGGTTTACACCCTAGTGTAGTCCCCTGTGTAAGTACTGCTGTCATAACTGTCCTATTCATGTGTGAGAATAAAAATAACTCCTCAGTATAAAAGGGAATTCCTAAAATGGGAGCTGTACACATTGTTTTCTTCAATGCTTCAAACCCTCCCTCCATTTCCTCAGTCCATTCTATTTTCTCATCATTTACTTGTACTTTTTGTAGAGCTTGCAGAAGGGGTCTTGTGTATGAACTATAATCAAACAATCATGTTCTAACATAATTACATAGTCCCAAAAACTGCTGCATTTGCTTTACCGTGTGCTTTTTTGCTATTTTCATGATCGCCTCAGCTCACTCAGGTGTGACCCTCTTCCCCTCATGTGAGATCAACTGGCCTATACACAACACCTCCTCTTGACAATACTGTAACTTCTCTTTGTCTACCTTGTATCCCTTGTCTGCTAGGATAGTCATTAACTGGATTGAGTCTTGCCTGCACTCGTCTTCTGTAGTGATACAAATCAGAATGTCATCTATGTACTGTATCACAACGCTCTTCAAATTAATATTGCTTAGGTCCATCTGAAGGACCCTATTAAAGATTGATGGTGACTCACAGTATCCTTGAGGCAAACGAGTATGTTTTAGTTAGATTTGGTGCAATGGGATTGAGAAAAATGCATTTTTCGAGTCAATCACTGTAAAATATTGCGCTTCTATTGGGATACTGCATAGTATCGTCGCTGGATTAGGAACTAAAGGAAACTATGCCTCCACAATCTGGTTAATCTGTCTCATATCTTGTATGAATCTCCACGGCCCCCCTTTTATTTTTTTATCAGATACACCACGTTATTGCACAATGATTCGGATGGTACCAAAATACCTTGTTCCATCAATGCCGAAATAGTCTTAAAAATCCCTTCATCCGCCTCTCGAGACATGGGGTACTGTCTTGCTCGAGGTAAAATTGCCCCTGGCTTCAACTTTATCTTACTCTCCCCTATCCCTTTAAATAGGGCTATGTCATAGGGGCCTGTAGTCCATAAAGTGCTTGCCACCTTTTCCAAGTCTTCATTAAAAAATGCTGGACGCTGCCGCACTATCACCATTTGCTGTGGGATCTCTCTTTTCTCTATCCTAATCCAATATGAAATACTCATTCCGAATATAACTTCATCATATGTTGGATCATCTCTAATCATGTCATCGTCAGTGACATCAGTCAGTCTACACCCTTCCCCAATAGCAATCACTGTTCTCCATGGCCTGCCCTCGTCATCTGTTCCTTCGAGCATTGTCATTTCCCCTTGTGCTATAGCTGCATTTAACTCTAAGGGGATAGTCTTCCCCCCTCTTCGTCCATAGGTATCTGTGGCCTGATCAAGAATTCATCATGTATTCTCATAATCTTTCCCACTAAGCCGGGTAGCCATGTTAACAGAATGAGTACCCTATAAAGAAACATTTCGGGATCCAGTGGCATTCCTCACAGACCATTTGCCCAGTAAATAACAATATAAATTCACCCACATTCATATAATGTATCCCTGGAGTAAAGAACACTATGCCTTCATCAGTGAAAGAAATCATCATATCAAGCTTTGTCATTAAATCTCATCCTAGAATGTTAACTGGTGTCTGCCATGAATACAACAATGGAACAGACATGTCACACTCTCCTATGGAGACTGGTAATTCATCAGTAAAAGGAACTCGACTCGTAGCTCCTGAGAATCCTTGAGCATTCATGGCAATTCCTGACATTGGGTACTTTCCCTCTCGTATACATGAAGAAGTTGCACCAGTGGCTACTAAAAAGAAAAAGATTTGCCTCCTATCATCACATCAACCCTTGGTTCCTCTTGGGGGTCTGGTGTCAGTGATAGTACTGAACACATCAAGTCGCCCTGTGAGCTCTCCTATTGTGGATACATACATACCCCTGTACCTGTGAAAGGACTTCCTCCCATCACAGTGATACCCCTATTCTAGGTGTCAATAATTGTCCTGTGTTTGCGTTCTGGGTGCATGCTGTGACTGCCCTTTCAGTGGACTCAATGGTGCTTGCTGTGGCTGCAATGCTTGTTGCATTTACGGTGCTTGTGCCTGATACAATGTCTGATCTTGGGCAAACTCATCCCTCACTTGTGAACTATATGGTGGAGGATAAGCTGAACCCCATCTTGAAAATTGACCATTCTGTACATAGCCTTGGCTTCAAGATACACACACAAAGTGCCCTGTCATCCCACATGTCCAACATACAGGAGGAGCGCTTCTGACTAGTCCCCCTTGGTCAAATCCACCCTGTACATTCTGATTATCATTCTGCATATTCTGATATCTGCTTTGATTATTCTGAAAACCACCTCTTCCTCTATTTCCCATTCCTCTGCCTCCTGGCACAAATCTATTCCCTCCTTGGTCCATCTGGTGCTGATTATGTGCCTGTGATGTGCCCACTGTTTGCTGTATTCCCAGTCCTTCTCCACTTGTCAATACTGCCCCTTTCATGGCATATTTTGTCAATTATTTCTGAACTAACTTGGCTTCCTCAAGTTTTCAAGCATCTTCCTTCTTCCTATTTTTCTCCTGTAACAGCCAACGGTGATACACTATAGTCAACTGTATCTCTTCCCATGGCTTTGCTTCCATTCCTACTCGTTTCTTGAGCTGCCTCTGTACCTGTTCAGCCAACCCCTGACATAAAATGTGGTAAAATACTGCCACTGTTTTTGCCTACGGCTCACAAGTTTTCAAGAGTCCAGCATTCCTGAATGTCCTGAATATAAGCAAGGGGATCTTCATCTTCTTTCATCTTACATGTCATAATTTCACCCATATCTGACGTGTCATGATACTGCACCCTGAGAGCTCGCCAGACATTTGTATTAAATGGTGCTGCATGGTGCACAGTGTTCTGTGCTGTGACACCTGAATAGCCTGCGCTCGTCCAAATGTCATCAGCTCTTTCCCAAGAATGGCTGATAGGTGACTCTTAATGTCCCCTATGGCCAGAGTATATCCCCCTTTCATTTTCTCTAATTCATAAATCCATTTTCCTGCACCTGCTGTTAAACTAGGAAGTTTGCATCTTAAAGTATCCTTATCCATTTGTGGCCAGGGAATATACTGCGGTCTGGCCCCTCCTTTCTCCAATAAAGGGAACTGCATGAATCCCAATCCGCAATCGGCTCCCATCGTCTGCCTATCCATAGTGGGGGCAATAGTACATGATCGCTTTCTACCTGGCAATGACCTCAGCCTGCTCACAGGTGGTGACTCTCCCTTCTTGCTCGCTATACGATCGTTCTCTAGGATGCTCTGGATATGCTACAGGATCTGGCATCCTATCCTTAGATTGCTCTAAATCCGACCAACTTACTTCCTTGTCTGCCTGCAGACATCCCTCGGACTGCCTGCACTTCCTCCCTCCTCCCCACAAAAGGTTTCTCTCTCTTTATCTAACATATCTAGACCTCAGCTAGTATGCTCTCATCCCCTTCACCCTTATCTAAAGTCATCCTGTCTAAGGACAAAGCTCTATGCGCGAGACCAAAAGGGTCTATTTCTTTGCTTCGTGATTGGAAGAACAGGGATCGATCTACCTTCCCTTGGCTTCCCGATTTGCTACCTTCTCTTAAGTCTTGATAGGCCTTATCGATCCTATCTCCAATGCTCCCTATGTTACAATTCTCTTCTAGGGCTACTCTAGATGGCCCTGGCATTGCCTCCTTTGTTGGAAGAAACTTCTCTACATTGCACCATGGTATTACTGGACTCACTTCCATTAACTCCTTCTGAATGCAATCAATATCGTGTTCCCGCTGCCTCCTTTTTCATTCCAATTCTTTGTTTAATTCTCTTTGCTTTCTCACTTTCCATCTAACTCTTTCCTCTTCTTGACTTTTCTCATTTCTTCTTTTGTTCGCTCTACGCTCTTCCTCTTCCCTTCATCTCTGTATCTTCTTATCCCTTAATTTCTGCGCGTCCTCCTCTTCCTTTCTTGCCTATCTCATTCTTCGATTGCTCTCTGCCTGTTGTCATACTTTCTTTGCTCCTCTGCCCTTTTTTCCTTCTTTTGCTTCTCTTCCTGATACATCTGTTATCACCTCTCACGCTCTTTCTCTTGTGTTCATCCTCTTTCAATCTCTTTTCTCGTTCTCTGTCTTTCCTGTCCTGTTCGCCTTGATCTTCCTTTTGCCTGACTTCCTCAATACTTTTCTCATCGTGCTTGAGTATCCATTTGTTCTGTACGAGTATCTTGTCAGCTTTATCCTTCTCTCCTTTCCATCTCTTAATCTCTCATTCTATGTCTGTTGTCATATCCGATTGCTCACTTTTCTCCTCGTTGTTCTGCACAATCTTAAAGATCTCCTACTTTCTTTTGGTCTCATCTGGACTATCGTCACTGCTATAAGCAGGCGGTTCGTATCTCGGGTTTCTATACCCTGTCGCCACTTTCAGTTCCTTTAACGCATACAATCATACGCCTTATGTAGTTTTGCCATTCACTTCTGGCGAGGTAAGGGTAGCAGAAGGCGCAACACCTTCCTCCCTACATTGAGTAAGCATCCACTCTTCAGGCAGTGGATCCTCTCTCTCTTCTTGGTACATTTTTCAAAGTTGTAAAATAGCTAACCACTTTTCCAATTTCTTCCCCGTGTATGGAGCATGCAAGTATGTGGTCATGTGCTATAATACTGATTTTGAAAGCGATCCCCCTTGCAGTCATGGCATGAGCATTTTATCTGCTGTGCCCTTTACCCACTCCGCACTATACTGTTTGAGATTAGGCATTTACTTTGGCAACGTTTTACACAAGTGCATCAAATGAGTACTATCTCCCATTGTGACTGGTCTCAATTGACTGGCCCTCATTCCGAGTTCGGAGGTAAGTACCGTCCCTTACCGGCATGGCGCAAATAGCGTGTCCGAGCTGGCAGCAGCCCGCTAATAGCGTACTATTACAACTTGGCAGGCACGAGCTTTGCGCCATGCCGGTAAGGTACATAGCGCCATGCCGCAAAAGGGCCCTAAAAATCCCTTACCGGCATGAAGCGCACCGTACATAAGACTACCGCCATAGTCCAAAGCGGCATTAGCAGTAACCGTAAATAGCGTTGACCGTAATTAGCGGTCACTGCTATTTACAGTCACTGTTAAATAGCCGAACCGGAAATAGCGGCATCGCAGAGGAACGGGAAGGAGCATGGCAGCCAGCTTTAAAAACACAATCCATTGCCATCCTCACCACACAGGACCCCCTGGGACTCTGGTGAACTTCCAACAAGCACATCCTACCTTCCAACAATGCCTAAAGCCCCCAAGAAGGGATCTGCCCGCCACCGAAAGGAGCGCTTCAGCCCGGATGAACTACAAATGCTCGTAGACACCCTGCATGAGCACGCAGGGACAGTGTTCAATAGCAACATGAGGAGTGAGGCAGTGTTGCGGAAAAAGGAAATTTGGGCACTAGTCGGGCAGAAGGTCAGTGCAGTGGGCAACACCCCCGCATGGTCAAGGATTGCCGCAAAAGGTGGGATGACCTGCGGCTGAGGGTACGGAACATTCTTCCGGCAAACCGTGCCCAGGCCTTGGAGACCGGAGGAGGACCAAGTTCTCCAATTAAGCTCACACCGTGGGAGGAAACATGTGCGAGCATGATAGGCCCAGAATCCATAGAAGGCATAGGAGAGATAGAGTGTGGCGCCACGTCTTCTGCTGATGGGGGTGAGTGCCCAAAGTAAAAACTACTAAGCCAAATGTGATGAAAGTCAATGCCAATATCTGTCCTAAGAGTGATGCCATGGTCGGCCACACATACACTCGCTGTAAAGTATGCCAAAGCAAGTGAGACACATGCCGATGCCTGGTGCAAGGCCGTAACGCACATGACACATACCACACAAACTAGGAAATCCCATGAGGCACACACCGTGCATGACCAAAATTGTGAGCATGTCAGACAGCACAGTACCTGGCCAACATGAGTGACACCGACATATGGCTGCATTTACCACCCATGTATGGAATGACGTGCCGTTCTCAACCCAAATGCCTATTACCCACAATTGTGTGGATGTGCAATCATACCAATGTATGTATGATGCCTATCCAAACATCACTCATGCCGTCCCTCTCTTTCACCCCCACAGGCAGTGAGCATGACAGTGAGGAGGAGGACACCACCCCTGCACAGGACAGAAACCGTCCCTCCACATCCAGGCTGGGGAGGTGGCAGCCACAGCCCCCCTCGCAGTCGAAGACAGCCCCGATGACATCTGGGGCACCATTGAGGACGACTCAGTGGATGTTGTACACACCCCAGCACAATTGGCATCCCCCCAGGTATTCATGAGTGACACTGTAGATACCAACACACCGGAGCAGTCTGGGCAAGAACAGACCCAGGGACATTTCAGTCCCATAAACAGTCCTGGCGAGGGTTTGTTATTCACGTTAATATTATTACTTTCAATACACCGGTTGTGTTACAAAAAAAGAACCAGAGTGGACATTCATCATTGCGCATGTGTCATTTAATCTTGCACAGTGCATAGTGTACATGTATCCCCACACAAAGTGCCCTATGTCCAAACATTATGTCACCCTCTGCTGACATGTGTGTCAGAAATATTGTGAGCTCTCTGACTGCCGCACAGCACATCCCTCCTGTGCATCAGCACCGTGATGATGTCCTGCCACATCTTCTTCCTCCCCTTCATCATCATCAGGTGGTAGCAGTTACATGTCAGGGGGTAGGGGCACATTCCAGCGGATGCACATATTGTGCATCATTACTCATGCTATCGTAATCTTGGCCACCTTCTCATGGCTGTAGAGGAGTATCCCACCCGACCGGCTGAGGCAGCGAAATCATGCCTTCAAAAGGCCAAAGGTCTGCTCAATTACCACACGTGTACGGGTATGGGAACCATTGTAGTCCTCCTCGTGCCTGTTCTGTGGGTTTTGGACAGGGGTCAGGAGCCACGGCTTCAAGGGATAACCACCATCACCTGCATGAGAGGGGAATGAAAGTAAATGTTCGCACATTCATGTTGGACAACTGTACTAGTCTCACATGGCTGCAGGTAATTTGTGCCCACATGCACATGTCCCTGGATGCATTGACCCCATTTCAGGTCCCGCTATGTGTCCTGTGCAATGGACTAATGGTGTGGGTTGCATCTTCAAGATGATTCATGGTGTGCACTGACATCTTGTTGCACGTGCATCGTATATGCATACAGCAGTGTTGAAGTAAAATTAGTGATGTGTTGCGTTCTGTGAGATTTAGTAGTAGGGAGCGTTGGCTGTAGTCTGTACAATATTGGGCATTCTGCACTGATCATTTCCATGGTGACATGCAACACTCCTATGGGTCTGCCGAACCAGTGACACACTGTGGAATCCCTGGTTGGCTCAGTTCAATGCACTCCCAGGGATGATTGTCCTGTGTGGTGATATGCTGGAGACAGCAACATAGTGCATATGCACTGCATGGTGCAGGATGGCCTTTCGGTGTGTGAGGGCCGCTGATGAGTGGTGCATGTGTTGTGGGATGTGGGCTGGTTATCTGTCAGTCATGTAGTGATAGGTGTCGGCCTTACTTCATCACTATGGGATTTGGTTGTCATGTACCGTTTCTGATGCTTTGGGACACAGTGTTCGGTGATGTGCACATCGTGCACTGACATCAACATTCCCACCCAGGTGGAGTATGCATCCCCCCCTTCCCACCCTGGTGGAGTATGCATCCCCCCCTTCCCGCCCTGGTGGAGTATGCATCCCCCCTTCCCACCCTGGTGGAGTATGCATCCGCCCCCTTCCCACCCAGGTGGAGTATGCATCCACCCACCTCACAACCCCGATGCACTGCCATGGCCCAGTCAGGCAACTCACCAAGTAGCTAGGCACGTCATCCAGCATGTCGTTCCATGAAGCGTGGTAGCGTGGAGTTCCGCAGGACCAAAGAGTCATGAGTTGATCCGGGATATCGGGCACAGCAATGTGTGATGATCTTGCTGGCGTTGCATACCATCTGCCCATTGATGGAGTGGCATTGCTTGCGGTTGCGATACACCACCTCCATGGCATGCAGGACCACCAACTCCACGTGCGTGCAGTCGAGGGCACCTACAGAATTTGGCATGCCTGCCAGTGCATGGAAGGCAACTTTTGTATCGAATATCTCCTGGGGAGTGCGTGGTAGGGATATGTAGTCCCTTGTGTGCTTGAGGAGGGCATCCGGCACTTGGTTCAGAATCCGGGAAAATAAGGGTTGTGATATGCCATGCATATGCCCCACTGTGTGCTGGTAGGTGCCTGTGGCAAGGAAGTGGAGCACAGACACTACCTTCAGTATAGGGGGGGTGGCGGTGCGTATTTCTATGAGGCTCACTATGTCGTCGTGTATCAGGTCCACTATGGTGGTGATGGTGTCCCGGTCAAGCCGGTACCGGGTGTGGATCTGCTCAGGGGTTAGATTGAATGGACTGGCTCTGATGCGAGGGATTTTGGGCTGCCGGGGTGCTACCGGTGGCTGCACTGGTGAGGCATGCTGGGCCTGTCTCATCCTCCTTCTCCTCGTGCGTCTCCTCTGTGGTGGCGGCTGTTGTTGTTGTTGATTTTGAGGCATTGCAAGCAGGGCCTCCAGCTCCAGTAATGATACTACTATTGGTATCATCTTGGTGTGGGAGGGGATGTGGTGTGTGGGTGTGCTCCTTTTGTACTGGCCCTGACTCCATTGCCTCCACCTGTGCTAATTGTGTGCACCTGTGGCACTTGGAAACACTGCTCAGGGCTCTTTACGCCTTGTCGGCGATGCCGGTATTTACACCAATGCCGGCATGCACTTTTTCCACCTTCATGAGGCTGTTATTTGTATGTCCGCCTCACTTGTGATCTTCTCCGGTTTATGGCATGCGCTAATGCCGGCATTGTGTGTCGCATGCGCGCGCCCAGTCCGCCATTTACGGCATCGTACTTTACGATGCCGTTAATAGCGGTCTGGTTGGTCAGAATAGCCCGTAGCGGTAGACGATGCCGGTAATCCTTTACCGGCATCCTTTTTACCTTACCTCCAAACTCGGAATGAGGGCCACTGTCAATACTTACCAATGCTTTTACACAGATACGTTTATAAAGCAAAAAATATGGGCGTGCTCCAACACTCGCCGCTCAAAACCTCTGTTCCTCAATGATCTCAACCTGCTTTTTGGTCGGCGCCGACAATGACCTTAAAATAGGCAATAACTTTTTATCTTTACTTCAACTTTACACAACTTATTCTTGTCGCTCTTCGACACCTTTTCAAAACAGACATATAGACAGACTAGTCAACTCTTTTACATTTACACCATGGTACTCCTCTTCATCATCTTGCCCCTAAAATGCTCTGACTAGAGTTTCACTCGTCTCCTAACATAAACCTGTTTATGCGCCGACTAGTTTACCCTATTGGGGTGTGAGACGAGTTCTTCTAAAACTCCTTGAGTTAGGAATCCTGGGCCTTATCTCTTATAACGCTCTTTATTATTCTTGAACCTGAGAAACAGGTCCTGTAAGATAAGGTAACAGTATCTTAGATGGATGGGGATGCAGATCTTATACAAACATCAATTATCAGACCAACTCAAGAGGTTGGCAAAGGATAAGCTGTTTTTAATAACAAGTCTTTAAAACAGGGAGTACAACGGACGCCGCACAGACTTATCTCGGAGCATTTCATAAAAAACAACACTTTTCTAGTCAAATGGAACATCTACATATACTTTCTAAGGGCTACAAGGACATGATTGGATCTCTAAGGTCGGGTTGGCAACTAAGCTCATCCCAAGTGCAAGTCATCTTCCGTGTCAGTCTAAAACTCGACATACTATTGGCTTCTTAAACTACAGTGCTCCTTAATCCGTGGCCCTCTATAAATGGTTGGCACACTTGTACCCTTCTGGAATATTCCACACGCTAGCAGCACACAACTGGGACTACAGGTGCTGGGGGGTTTGGCTTGGTCATGCCTCCCCACACAATTAGCCCAACATCCATCATCACTCCTGCGGTCTGCCATTCAATTAATACCTTTGAACTAGGCCTTGCAGATGCTCACTGCACCTGAGAATAAAAGGGAGTGAAGCATGGCCTTATCTTCTGGTCTCTGTGTAGCCCGACCCGAAGTCTATTCTCATCAGATCATGTGACTGGAGACCACATTCTCGAGCTCTTTGTTGTATTTTAATACCATTAAATGAAGAAATCTTGGCACCCTTGACGGTTTTCATTACACCTCAAACAGGAGCTGAGCTTGCTTCTCACGTTTTTGTATCTTCCCGTGTACATGGATACGCTCTCAGCAGCCCCACTTCTTGACACTGGGCCAAGCAAGCCTTTCTCGAAACGTCCTTCACCGTCAGCTATTATTCTGCTGCGCCACTCTTCCAATTCTTCAATTTACGGGGTCAAAGTTTGCTAAAGTGCGTTGTGGAACATCCAGATTCTATACATTCCTATGTATGTACATTTGCGCATCGCTGCAATCCATTCACTACGTGTAGCCAGCCTTATGATTACTTTGTCTGCCTGCGTTACTGCATCTGTACAATTGTAAAATGGTTTTGCATTTTCTTCTGTGCCTCTCCACACATGCAATCGTCATTTCAGGAGCGAAATGCTACATACTTCATTAATTTGCCATCAGGTTCCGTATTGTCTATATCCTTGGTTCAGTTATATCTCTTCTGTGTGCGTCACTTCTACTTCATGTGACGTCACCAGTTCTTTCTTTCGTTCATTTTCGCACTTCTTCTGGAACTTCCTTCAGAAGATCATAATTTCTTCATGGATACATATAGGGTTTTCTCAACGGATACCTTGTTTCAAGGACTTTTCGCCCTATTGGCATTCTCAATGGTATTGCACTTGTCGCAATTTCCAGCTGCCAACATATAGGCAAAATAGGGGCAGAACTTCCTGTAGAGGTACTTGGCTCCTCCTCTACATACTTTAAAACACTCGATCGCCGACAACACTAGAGTTCTACTTAATCAATGGGTCTGGAACCATCTGACATGCCGCCACGTGAACCATTAGGCCCTTTTTAAATGAGGCAGCGCATCACTACATGGATGGGGATGCAGAATAATTCTTACAAAAATAATAAGACGGACTCAGGAAGTTGGCAAATGTAATCTGTTTTAATTTCAATTATCTACAACACGGAGTACAACGGACATCAACGGACGTCTCACAGCATAATCTCAACACGTTTTTATAAAAAATAACATTTATATAGTAGAAATTCATCATACGTGATGTCATACTATGTAGCAAACTACGAAAACTTATTTGGGACTGTGATGAGTCTATGGGGAACATCTAAGTATACGTTCTGTAGGGGAATGGATTGTAAATGGGTCTCTATAGTCAGGTGGACACCTTATGCCCACCCCTTGTGCAAGTCATCCTCAACATTTGTTAGATACATGACACACCATTGGCTCTCAAACTATAGGGCTCTTTAATACATGGCTATCTATAGTTGTTTGGCACACTTGTACCCTTCTGGAACATTTCACTTGCTAGCAGCATGCAAGCTGGTACCCCAGGTACTTGTGGGTGGACTTCACGATATCTCCCGCCCAATTAGTCCATCTTCACTCATGCCGTCTGCCATTCAAATTGTCTTTAAATTTGGCCTTACAAATTATCACTGCTCCTGAGAATAGATGGGGAGTGCAAGCACATACTTATCTTCAAGTCTCGGTATTGCTTGCCCAGGTTCTATTTCCATCTACCACATGTGACAGGAGACCATGTTTGAGCTCCTTCTTCGCATTTTAAGGATATTAAATGAATAAAACTTGGCACTGATAGTGTTTCTGTCGCACCTTATGAGGAGCTGGCCTCGCTTCTCATGTTCTTTGTATCTCCTTGAATAGATAACCAGTTCTTGGCTGCCCCAACCCTTGACAATGGGCCAGACAGCCTTCTCAATCCTTCCTGGATTTTCAGCTGTTTTTCTCTGCTGCGCCATCATTTCAGCCCTTCTCTTTCACGTGTCCTGACTTACTAAAGTTGCGACATCGAATATCCAGATTCTATATATGTATATATATTTATTGGCGGCACCGCCTTCAGTCTATTTACTACGTACAGCCAACATTCAAGATTACTTAGTCTACTTGCATTGCAGCATCTCTACAGTTTTAAAGTGACTTATATTTTCTTCAGTGTTCTTCGCATGTGCAATCTTCATTTCGCACATGAAAGACTACTCCATTCATTATTTCGTCATCAGATTCCTAAAGGTCTATACATTCTCTTCTCTGATCATCCTTCTCAGTGTGTCACTCATCTCTCGTGATGTCACCAGCCTCTTCTGTTCACTGCTTTACACTTCTTCGAGGCTCTCAGGAGACCATCATCTCTCCTCGGGTACATGTTATAGGGCTTTCTCAATGGATACCTTGTTTCGAATATCTTTCGGGGTATAGGTATCATTGTCGGCGTTGTGCATGTCGTAATTTCCTGCTTCCAACATATAGGCAGAATAGGGGTGGGACTTCTGGTTGAGGCATTTGGCTCCTCCTCTACAACAGTGACCTCAGACTCCTGCAGTTCATTAAGTCTACTGCTATGACTATGTGTGTCTCAACTTCTCAATATTAGGAACATATTCCCAACCGACCTCACCCAACACTAGCCCATAGCACTCATCTTTCTTCTTCTAGCTTATACATTGGGCTCCACCTCTACTCTTTCTGTCAACTGAACAAAGTCATCAACTTTGCTATACGCACCCACTATAACTTACCCAATCTTCCCTCACCTTTACACACGTTCACCATGCTAGCTGCCTCTCCAGGCAGGATCGCTTCCCCTTCACATTCCTACTTCTTGTCTACTGATCTATTCATGGTGTTGCCCTCCTTCCCACCTCACTGACTGCATCCCCCTGTACTCTCCCACTTGCTCTCTTCGATCCACCTTCCTCCTCAACCTCCCCATCCCAAGCCACCCCTACTTCATCTTGCTCCTGCTTCTTCTCTCTACTAGTTCCTAGTTCCCCTGCATTTAGATGCCATCCACACTGACCTAAAAGCTCCACTTATTGGCAAGTGAAGGGACTTCTCAGACCCTCTGCCACCCTCTGCTTCCTACCTACTGACCTCAACCTATCCCTCCCCACGAGGTCCAACATGAATGCTCCTGATGTAACTACATATATGTCTAAATGCCCTGACTCTAGACCCGTATTGCATGAGTTATGTATGTCTGTTCCCTTATTTCCATTCTCGGTTTGTATGTCTTATTACTCTTCTCCCTCATCAACTCATTACTCTCAATCAAATATGCATTATTCCTTTAGTAAGGTCACCCTACCCTGCCACTGCCTCTGTCAACTGTAGTGCTTCCAATATGTGTCACTTCTTGTTCTAATGTACGCCCATTATCTATTTACTGTTGCTTTTGTACAGTGCCAAATATGCCCCACAGCAGCTTCAGAACATTCGGCAAGGTGAAAGGGAGAGAAAATGTATCAAAGGAATTGGAGAAGAGATGACGTTTGAGCGATTCTCTGAATTCTAGATGATTGACAGTGGCGTGGGAGTAAGCAGTTACATGTTTGCAGTGAGGATACCAGTTCACTGGACATGCAGGAGCCAAGAACGGTGGGAAGGATAGCTTAGGGGCAAAGGGTTTGTCTTGGAAGCAACACATCGTGCAGCAATACGGGTTCAAATCCCGATCCCGCGCTATAGAAACCACTCAATGGTATTGAGTGCATTATAAATGAACAATCAAAGAAAAACTGGCTGAGTAGAAAGCAGGTAAGGTAATTATAGAAGAGATTGAGGGAGGCCAGTTAAGCAGTTCATTTGGCATTGGGGCAGTCTGGAGAAAGTAATGAATGGATTTGTGGACAAGGCAAGAAGTTTGAATTGTGAGTGCTTTCTGATGGGCAGCCAATGTGAGGATTTGAGGCCAGAGCAAATGTGGTGATGTGAAGGCCATTTAAGGATGACTTTGGTGGCATTGTTTTGAATGTCTTGAAGTAAATGAATGTTCAGAAAAAGGCAATCCAGCGAGGAGAGCATTGCAGTATCCAATCAAGAGAGGATGGTGACATTTTCAGCAAGAGTGACAACTGGTAGGACTGGTTTTTAATCTGAAGATTTCCGAAGATGAGATTTTGTTCAGATTTTGTTGGTGTGGGGATTAATGGATGTTTGTGAGGCCCTGCAGGTTTAGGATGAGTTAGAGAAGATGAAGGATACCTGTTTGGCAGAGTAAGTATGGTCTGATACGAAGGGTTGTTATTCATGTGAGAGCTCTGCAACCTCCCTCAGACATTAGCAAACATGGACATCCTTTCTAGAAGGGTTGGATGATCGATAGTGCCAAATGTGGCAGAAAGGTCAAGGAGTATGAAGGCCATAGGCTTTCCAGAGTATCTTATTGTATACAGTGGTCCTTGAAAACACACACATGGGTTGTTGCAGTTCCTCTGGTAGAACAGAAGCTGGACTGCATGTCATCTGCATGTCATCCAGACTTTTGTGGGATTCTAGGTGATGCATGATTTTTGATGAGTTTTGCAAGAGGTGCGATTTGCCTGTAGTTAGTAGGATTGATAGCAGCGGTTCGAGGTCCGATTGTTGATTTTTGGATTTAATTCGATTTACAAGTGAAAAATGGATGAAGGCTAAGATAACTCAGAGCAGTGTTACAGCGTGGGATATGAGGAAGGAGGTAGAGCAAAAACCTAAAAGGGATGAATATGGTTTCAGGGAACTGACTGCATTAAGTATGAATGTAGGGTAAGCAGAGGAGAAAGTGAGGGTGAGTTGGAGGTGGAATTGGCCAGAATGTTGTTCTGATTTTGTAATGCTTGTCTACAAATAATCTGTGAATGTCATCACAAAGAGATTGAGAGTGGGTGTTGTGTGAGGAAGGGATTGATTGGAGGAGACACACATATACTGCAAGCTATGGCTGTAGGTAGGATTGTGCTAGTGATGTTATATGACCTTTCTGCTGCTTTAAATTTAGTATATCATAATATTCTTGTGGATATTGTGGAAATCTGTTGTGGCAAAATGGGTAGAATCTTTCCTGTCCGATCGTTCAGCAAGAGTGTTTAGAGGTACTGCTTCAAGAGACTTGGTCAGTGTGTCATTTGGTGTTGCAAGGGGCCATGTTTGTCACCAACCCTTTATTATATATTTACTAAACCATTGTTTTAGTCACTGACAAGGAGGGCATAAACTATGCTGATGACACACAGTGCCTAATTCCCATCTCAGGAGATTATGAAAAGGACACAGTACACATTAATGAGATCTACTCTTACATTCAGCAGTAGATGATGTCAAATGGCATGGCCCTAAATGACACAAAAACGGAATTAAGGCTTGCAGGTACTTCCAGTAGACTGAACAAGCTGGGTATAGTGTACAAACAATATGTCATAGCTGGCTGTACTATTGCCACTCTGCAAAAAGTTAAAACCTTAGGAGTCTATTTAGACCCTGAACTTTAGTATGAAGGCACGTGTAAACAGAATAGTGTCGTCTGCCTCTGCCTATCACAACAAACCTTTGAATCAAGCAGGTCCTTTCCTGATCAAAAAGAACTGCATCACTATTGCAAGAGCCATTATCAGGGCTTAGTTGGACTTTTGCGGCAGCTTGCTGCACAGAATCAGTAGGGTGACATTTCTAAATTGCAGTTAAACCAAAACAGTGCAGCAAGGGTGTTTGAAGGTTTGGGAAAGAGAGAGCATGTTTTGCAGGCCACGGGCACTTCACTGGCTTCCAGTGGAGGCCAGAATCCCCTTGCATCTGCTTGTGCTCTCGCACAAATGCCTATTTGGTGACAGTCCAAGATATCTCTCATTAAGAATTTCCTGGTTACCGGCCCGTAGGACATTGAGGTCCAATGCCACAAATGTGTTGTCTTTTCCAAAAGTTAAGCTGACTAGGGTAGGCGGGTGTGTCTTTCACTGCTGAGCACCTGCTCCATGGAACGCTTTAGCCCTTGACTTAAGGGGTCGTAGCCCTCTTGCGCTGTTCATGCGAGCATTGAAAACTCATTTGTTTGTCTGAGCACTGGTTGCCTCTTTATCTCTTTTGTTTTCACTGCATCGCAGGATTTGTTTGGATGGTACCTTGTGTTTTGTGTTGTGTTGTAAGCCCACATGCCTGCTTGTTTATAAATAATAAATAAATAAATAAAGAATGAATGCCAGCAGAGCTGTTAGATGCGTTTGTGATGTTTGTAGGAAAGTGAAGCTTTTTAGGTGAATTAATTTGTTTTTTGTATTGCTCTGGCATGGATGAAGTAACAGAGTCTGTCTTCCATGGATTGAGTTTTATTCTATTTGATCTGAAGTTTGCAATCTCCTTCCTTAAGAACAAGGGCTTCAAACACATGGGGTTGTCTGGTTTTTCGGGGCACTTGAAGAGTAGCAAGGGGATTGAAGACAGAGGTTAGGCAACTGATGAAAGAATAGAGGAGGAAGGGAGAAGAGCAAAATGTGTCACCAGGACAGAGATGGCAGAAGATATTGGCGAAGGGCGATTGGTCAATGTTGGAGCAGTTGCAGCAACAAAGAGAGATGTGGGCTCAATGATTTTGAAATCTTGTGATGAGTGGAAAGGGATATGGACAGAGATAACATCAAGTTGCCCGAACAGAAGAGTAGGCTGGTTGAAAAATAAGAGTAATTATATGATATTTTATATATAGCTCGCCTGTACACAAGTGTTTCAAGGCGGGACATAAGTAAAGACATACGTTTGTCATACGTAAAGCGGTGGTAGGTGTGACCATTGCAGAGAGAGGGAATCTGGGTATGCTGTTTGAACCCTATCAGGAACACAGATTCAAGGGCGTTCACTGCTTGAGAGCAGGTGGGTGATCAATCTATAAATTGAAGGCTCTGCGAACAATCATACTGTTGGCGGAGTTAAGTAGAGAGGAGGCAACGTCAGTGAAGTTAGCCTAGAAGGAGAGGCAGGGAAGTGAGGCTGTAGATCCCTGCAATGGGAACAGAAGTGGTGAGGTCAGCAGTCAATTTTAAATCATTGTGGTCTAAGGAGTCATATGGTAGAAGAGTGATCAGAGAGTAGGAGAACTATCTTTTTAGGATGATAGCTACGCCACCACTTCTTATGTTCAGCTAGTCTTGGTGGAAGATGCAATAGTCTTAGGGGTGAAGTTTGTCAATGACAGTGGGGAAATCAGTAGCCAACTGTGTTTTGGAGAGACAGAGGATGTCTGATCTTTGCTCTGAGATGAGATAGAAAATGTGAAGGACTTTTTTATTGCTGATCTAGCATTAAGGTACAGTGTGTGTAAAGAGCGTGAGGCAATGCAGAGTTCATGTAGTAATGACCGGGTGGAAGCACATAAAGAGGTGGAAATGGGGGTCAAGTCTCGGAAGACAGAAAGACACTAGGAGAGCATGGAAAGCTCAAGGGAGGACACTAGGGCAGGGAAAGTGTATCTCAAGAGTTGGAGAACAAGATAAGAGACAATGTTCGATGGGGAGCCAGTAGAGTGTAACAGGGATGGGATTGATGTAGGTCAATGAATTTGTAAGAAGCATGAATGTAGCCTTTTGAGTGATTTGCAGTTGCATAATACTTTAGTCATGAAGACCTAAGAAGGAGACATAGCAATAGTTCAGACTCAATTGAACTGTGGCAGTGAACAAAGAGAAACACCAGACATGAGGGAGATACAGGAAACCTGTTTTAGGGAATGAATTTGGTGAAACAAAAGGAGTTGACTTATCGAGTTTTACCCCAATATCTTTTAGAACAGGTTCTTGGAGAGGGTGAGTGTTATTACCAACTAGCATGATCTCCATAGGTCATCATTAAGTTGTGAGCTGTTGGTGCTCATTCATCCAAGAATGGCCTGCATACAGGGTTGAAGATTCTCGGTGGCCTCCTGAGTATTACTGTCCAAGTGGCTAAGCAGCTAAGTGTTGTTGGTGAAGATGAAGAATGTTAAGCCGAAAGACTGAATAAGTTCAGCAAGAGGCTAACACACACGTTGAAAAGGATGGGAGAGAGCGATGAACCCTATGAAACACCGCAGGCCAGACAAATGAACTTGGAAGTGAAGAGGAGAGGGCAACTGCTTGGGAACTGCTGAAAGCCCAGGAGTAAATCCATTCAAGGGATTTGCAGTAAAGACCAAAAGCAGAGAGACAACCCATGAGAAAAGATGTGTGCACAGTGTCAAAGGCAGCAGACATATCTAGCATAATCAGTGCTCTGACAGTGCAGATCACCATAACGTGGAGAAAGTCATCACCTACTGCAACCGTACCGCAACCGGAAACGATTCATTACTATGGCTGGGATGAAACCCTACCTGAAGAAGATGAGGCTGAGAAATATGTTCTGAGCTAAGCCCCTGTGACTCCTCCTAGTTCTTAGAGGCAGTTGAGTGGGTCGTTTTTCTCGTTTCTTTTGTCGGTTTCCATAATCATAGCTTTGGATCTGTTCAGGCACAGATACTGTGCCCTGATCCAGAAGCAGATATGCCTTAGGCAATTGGTTATCTGGTTGCAGTGTTCTGGGCTATGCACAGCAAGAGATGAATCTGAATGTCAGCCTCTTAGATTTAGAGTTAAAGCTAATTTTGAATGATATGATATGATATGACATTTGTAACGCGCCTATACACAAGTGTTTTGATATGACATTTGTAACGCGCCTATACACAAGCTGCACCAACATCTGCATGGACAAGCTATCAAAGTAGCATCAAAATCAAGGATCCTTGTCAAAGTGGTGCTAATCCAGTCAGAGCAGAGCAACAGGATCCACAGAAGAGTTATGCCTTTGATCCAAGTCAATTTCTCCAAGTGGGCCAGGAAAATAACATGGTCCACTATTTCCTAAATTGCTGAGAGTTCACGTAAGATAGATACTACGGGCTGGCATATAATAAAAGATTTGAGGTGATCTGGCGTAATGTTAGTCAGTAAGATTACATATCACTAAGAGGTCGTTATTCCAAATGAAGATCTTGAAGGACAGTGTGGCTTTCCAAGTATGTTTGCTGCTGATGTATTACATCTCATTCCCATGCACGATAGTGTCACAGACCTCCTGGTTTTGGAGGTGGGGCAACAGGGCAACCCTTTCTAAAAATATTCAAGGTGCACAGAGTTGATTAATATGAACTGGTAGATATTGTTATGTAGAATCAGCCTTTCAGCTTTCCTGGTTGATACATTGAATAGCCACAAATTGGGTCATTATAACTATTATTACAGCACAGAAAAGCAAAGGGGATCCAGCATGAAGCCCCATATAAACATGGGATTTTATTTAAATCTTGCTTCATAAATATAATATAGTTCACTTTGCCCAGTTGCTTCCATATGAATGTTGCATTCAATGAACTATTGAAATACTCATCTTTAATTCATAAAATCATACTGGGACACCTTATCAGTACCCCTTTCTAAATATAACCTTTGACATCCCTTTACTTTAAATATTCAAGCTTTGGTAACAGCGGGTTATCACTGGCCCAAAATAGGCTAAGTGAACGGGATTTCCACCTAATGCGCCAACTCTCATTAGTGGCTTCAAAATAAACAATCAGTCAGGGTGAAATGAAAACAGAAAAGCCAGATTGTAAGTAGGTTATCTGAACTCGGATCTACAAAAACACACAATAACAAGACAATTCTAAGAACTCCATTAACTGTCATTTGTTGCACACCAAGATATTATTTTTCGAAACCCTGGAAATAGATGTTGTTCAAGGATGTCAGTTCACCAAAATGTCAGGGGTAGCATAGGCAACATCACTCGCCTGACACGGGAAGTTACATCACATGACCTTTGACCTCAATTACATGACAGGATGTGCTATCGCATGGCTGTTGCTCTTGATGACATCATAGGAAGTGGCATCATGATGTTAAAAATCTACAATAACTATGGATTAATAAAAATACAAGTTTTTAACAATGACAAAAAGTGTTTTAGTTTTCAACTATATATTTCCACGGGTAAATTCTTGACACTAGCTGTTGCTGGCGGAACATACACCTTTCTAGCATATGTTAAAGGTCAATATTGGTCGGTAAGTCATAGGGTCACTTCTGTCCACCTTCTTAAATATCAGAATTACCACTGATCGCTTACAGGAAGGGGGCGTAGGTCCCTGTAACTTATTAATGGTCATTAAAAAGGCTAAACATACAGGAAAATGTCTTCTTTTGTATTTGAAAGGCATATTTCTAAAAGATTGATGAGAGGTATGTGCGGTATAAGAACAGTATCTATGTTTAATACATCAATTGCATGGGCCCCTATGATGTGTCTTTGTAGACACGTAATTGTCAACCTTGTTACACTGCAGAGTCCCCGTGATGGCATAAGATTGCATAGTAGCATAAATACAGCACTTACTTTCAGTTTTAGCTCATGAGGAGGCATTCGTCCTACAGCATATTGCTCTTTAGAGACTGAACCGTTGAGCCGGTAATGAACTGTTCATTGACACTGGAACTGCTGTGCCATGTGTGGAGAGAAGTGGGGGTGGAAATACGTAACTCGAAATTATTTTGAATGTTTGCAATAGTGGAAGGTGAAGGTGACCACGTAGAACCGTGCTCATTCTGTCTGTTAAACTGATAGCTGTTGTTGAAATGGAAGGGCACACAGATGTGCACTTTGCCATTTGGGCAGCAGGGGTAAACTTAACACTGATAACTTGCATCAGCTGTTTGTTAAAATGATAGCTGTTGAAGGGCACACAGAGGTGCACTCTGCCATTTAGACAGCAGAGTGCAGCCTAACACTGATACATTGCATCTGCTGAGTACAGAAACATACCCAAGTGTTTTATATGTATAGATGCCCTGTATGGAGTCATGATATGTCAATGGAAAACCTATTGGAACCACCATGGGTGAGGGGCACTGCTTCCATATGCCAGTGCTGCATTATGTTTTATACCAATTATAGCCTCAGGTTTTATGCCAGTGATAGCCTCATATGACAGTTAGCCAATTATCATATAAGGTACTACCTCCCAGGCCCAGGTACTTCCATTGTATGCCATTAGCTTCCTTAGTACAGGTGCAGGCTGAGATGTACCTCGGCCCCTTACCTCAGGAGGTTGTGCCTCAATTCCAGGAGGTTATTGAGGCTTCTGTGTTTCTCTGTGTGGAGCTTCTCAGCCAAACATGGTGATGCAAATTTACTAGTATATACTTCTGCATAATGGAGTACTACCAGTTCTAAATGCTGTATTAACAGGTGTCATTTGTACCCAATGTAGTGATATTCAAATGTGTTCCCACTGGATTAATGAAGAGCTGAGGTTCCATCATATAATCAAAGACTAGGTACATATTTCCAAGGTGACAGCTCAGCTCACTGAACTATCTCACCTGCTAGTGTAGAAAGATTGACTGTTTCCTCAACACACTGTTTTATATGTAGCATTGTTCACTGAGTTTAATATTGAATATTTTGTATTCCACTCCCTTAAAAATATCTGTATTTTCTGTAATATACATGCTTAATAAATCACAATTCAATAGGAACAAATGCTGGATACATCAAGCTATCTCATGTCATGCCTAAATAGTTTTTCCCATCAATGCCTAACTCTTTGCATTCTGGTCTATTATAAATGCACAGATTCAAAGAACACAAATAATAAAATAGTTCAGGGACAAAAGGACATTCCTTTGTCAATACCATTAAAAGCTTTTTACTAATTCCCATCTATGGATAGTGAATTACTTTAATTATTGTAATGTGCTAACCTAATCCTTGAAAATAAAGATTGCCCCATCATCACCTCAAAGCAGAAACAATGCTCTGGATTAAATGTACAATCCTAGATATAAAGTCGGTTCCATATTCCAGAGTTTTAAAAATATGAGTTTGCTTTGAAATCATAGATTGACAACAAAGCAGTGTGTTATAGCATTTAGCACCACAAACAATGCAAATGTTGCTGCTTTAAAAAAAAAAAGAAACAAGAAGTTAGATTGTGGTATTTTCTGTCTACATCAAACTGGATGCTTCCAAGAATCACACACGTCTATCTGCCACTCGCCTGCCCCTTGGACCAAGGGTAGCAGAGGCACTGCCAGGGGCATCAAGTAGGTCTCCTGGGGTCGGCTAGGGCTACTAACCCTAGCTAGCTCCTTCATGAAGTGTATGATTCTTTTGAATAGCACCATGCCCAATGAATGGTAAGGCTGAGGTTTACATAAACTTATGTAGTGCTGGGCTGGCCTTTTGCTAAACGAGGGCCAAGCTCAGTTTGATTTGTAGAGTGCATATCCCGTAGGGACCTAGCAAAACTGCATCTGGGCGCAGATGAAAGGAAATTCTTTCGATATAGCAGATTGTAACTACCGAAAATAGAAACCAAGGAGCTCCTATTCAAATAAATAGGTTTTCAGCAGTTTTCGAAAACTGGTTAAGGATTTGGTCTCACGCAACGATTGCAGGAGAGAATTCCAAGCAGAAGGACCAAAGACAGAAAACCGTCTGTCTCACCACATATAAGTTCAAGAAGCAGGGATTGTCAATGGTCTCTGTGTGTTTGATCGTAGGGTACGAGTCGGGCAGTAGGATGACATCTTAGAGCTCAAATACAGAGGGGCCAGTCCATGAGCACATTTAAATACCAGGCACACAATCTTAAATTCTATCCGCCGTTGTACTGGCAGCCAATGTTAGCCTCTACGGAACTCTGAAGTAGAGGCCTTCTGGGCTAAGGAAAATGTCATGCATACGGCTGAATTCTGAGCAACCTGCAGACATTGAACTTGATATTTGGGGATGCCAGTTAGAAGAGCATTGCAATAATCCAGCTTTGAGTTTGTTAAGGAACCTACCACAATGTGGCAATCTTTCTCGGAGATGAGTGGTAATAGAGGATTTAGGAGCCAAGGCTGAAAATACATGGAATTTATAATTTGATTCACATGTAGGTGGCAGCTCAGGCCCGCCTCCCATACACAAGCCAGATTTTTTACACACTGGGTGTATTTGGTAGGCAACTCGAACAAGGCAGGACTGGGCGTTCCCTATATAACTTTGGAGAACTTGTTTTTTGGAACAAGAATAATAACCTCTGTCTTAGAAGGATTCAACTGGAGTTTATTTTCCAACATCCAGCATTGGATCATTTCGGCACACTTCACCAACCTTTCCACCACCTCTGCTGCGTGGCTTAGGCGGGCATACATCTGAGTATCATCTGTGTAAGAGTGATACTGTAATTTGAACTGGCCAAAGATTTTGAGCAGAGAGCGAACATAAACATTAAACAGCAAAGGCAACAGGGATGAGCCCTGTGGCACTCCACAAGTAACTGGCAATTCATCGGCCAACCTTATCCTGTTGTCGACAGTCAGTTAAAAAAGACTAAAACCATTTGATTGTCTCCTTCGAGATGTGAGCCAGTGACACAAGTCTGGATTTAAGTACGTTAAAGTCAACTGTGTTGAATGCTGCGGACAAGTTAAGCATGACAAGCATGCTAAATTCTCCCTTGTTTGCAGCTTTGAGTAGGTTGTCAGTTGTGCATAGAAGGCTTCATTGAGTACGATCGAAAATCTTACAACCTTCGTGTGATCGTGTTAAAAAAGTGATCTCTTCTCTGAGTGCCTTATTTGCCTTATACAGTCCTCTGTTCCTAGCAAAGCCAACTTCCAAACATCTTGCACTGCATTATGGAAGCCTATTCCGTTACATAACTAAGGGATAATGCACTGCTTGCACGCATCCTTAGTTGAGTAGGGTGACAAGTGGGCTATCTGACCTTCATTGGCTTTTCAGCCTCAAAATAAAAAATCTTGTGCTGTGACAGCCCTAAGTTCACACGTTAATGCATTGATCTCCAAATTGTAGCTTGCGTGCAACCCTAAAGGTTTTTCACTGTTGCTTTGGACCATTGTGTGGAGCCAAGAAGAATGCGGCACTGCATGTTGTAGACAGCAATGGCAGTGTTGCGTGAGCCAGAAATGTGCAGATAATCAATCAGCCTGCTCTGGCAGACAGACATGCTATACCATAAGCTGTGGGGGCATCAGTAGAGGGGGCAAAGGTGTTAAGAGGATCGTATGGGTTTGAAGTGCATATGGAGCCTGGAGGAGGCTACTGAGATGTTTCTTAAGGCTGTAGATCAGGCGGGCCCCATGGTGACCATGCTACTGCTGTTTGAATTGCAAATAACAACAGTCTACTGGTACCCCCATATTGCATGACCTATGTAGGGCACATAGTACAAATAATTCTTGTGCGGCACCGATTTAGGATTTCCTGGGAGGGGGGCAGATTTTAGGCCTAGCTGACCATCCCAGTGAAGGCCATGTTGCCGCTGCAATCAGCATTAGGAACTACACACCCATGAATCAGAACTTACCTGGTCAGACCCACACTGCACTCACTTTAACATTTGGAGCTGCATCAAATCAGGAGCCGGGCTGTTGGGATCAGCAGGCACATAATCTGTTCAGTAACTCTTGCAATCATCCAAGCATTCCCCTGTCCATCTCAAATAGATTTCAATGGGGCTATTTGCAGAAGCTTAACAAGTACACATGACGGAAATAAGTAACATGAATGTCTAATTGGCAATGATCAAATATTTCCAATTGGATTTTTTTGCGTGCAAATTATTTGTTTGAAAGGGTCTGTACTCATTGCATTGTCCTTGTAAATACATTAGTATGCTCTGATACATTGACCAGGGTCATTACGACCCTGGCGTTAAGAGTTTAACGGCGCCGTAAAAGGTGTCGGCGCCGTTAAACCATTAACGCCTGATTACGAGGTCCCTTTGCGGGACCCGACCTTAACGGCTGGTTTTACCAGCCGTTAAAGTAGGGTGCCGCAAAGGGACCTCGGTGCTAATTACGGTACCACAATTTGCGGTACCGTACTTAGCGCCTTCCCCAGTCCCATTGAGCCCTATGGGCGAAAATGGGAATGGGGAAGGGCCATGGTAAAATGGGGAAATACCGCCCCGCCAACCTTGGAATGGGGCGGTATTTCCCCATTCCACCATGGCAGACTCTTTACAACACCGGCACCAACCATGGTGCTAATAGCGCCATGGTTTAGCGCCGGGGTTGTAATGAGGGCCAATTATATACTAATAGGCAAAGTTGTTGAATGACATGACCTTGTTTGTGTCCTGGTGAAAACTGCTATCTTCTATACCTTTGCACAACTGTCAAATGCACAATAGGCGAGTGCATGCATGCCTAACTATTCTTTATGAAATAATTTGTATATGTCAATTATTGAACCAGTAAAGTTTGTATTGGATGCCACTATGCACAAATGTAAAAAAATCTACACACTCATTGCAGTGTCAAGGTGGAAAAATTGTCATTGTCTTTGCTATCTGGCTTGTGGGTAATGGGCAAGTAAGGCAAATGCCTGCCAAACCGTCTATCATAAAGCAATTTGCATAACTTCAGATTCAAATCGAATGAAGTTATGGTTACAAGTGTGTTATTAACGGGACCACAAGTTCTGCTATATATCAAAGTAAAATCCCCAAACCATTCTGTAAAGTGGTTTTCAAATGTTCCAAGTTTTGACCAATGTTATTGGCCAACTGTGTTTAAAAATGCACCACTTCCAACTAAATTCCACTGGAGATACGGCAGAGGAAAAGCCCCCAAATCTATTGGTAACATGTCCTTTTACTTCTAGCCATGTTTTCACCAATGTACAAGGCATTGTGTCCTTTAAAAAGCACTATTGGCCACTACATTTTCGGGGGGGGGATAAACTCCCAATAAAGCGACTTTGACCAATTTTACTGCTCCTGTATTCTTAAAAATACACCATTTGCCACAAAAGAATCGAAAAGTCCTTAAAGGATACCCATAAAATTCACCAGTAAAATTTGTTTCAAATATTCCAACTCTATGGCCAATTCTAATACACAAATGGGCTTCATTAATGTGCAATTTCCGATAATTATCCTGAATTGTTTTTCTAAGGGGTGAACTCCGAGCTCTCTGTGACGTTTCTTAAGTGCTCCCATTTTTAGGAACAATTTTACTGGCCTCATGAGTCGAAAAGAACCCTGTTTGCCACTTTATTTCCTAATTGTTCCTTGCAAAGAGCAAAATAGTCTCCACTCAGTTAAAGGCCATTGCAAATTGCTTAGACCAGAATTGCCCTTGGTCTAGATTACTGTTAATTACTGCACATTAACATATCCTCTGAGAAGGATAAGGTTTCTTTATGTTATAATTTGTCCACCAATTGAACGCTATGTTCCATCGAAGTATGGATTCTGCTCACTGTTACATTTGATACAGACATTTTGCTCTTTGCCTTCAAAAGGTTTGGGACCCCTGCTCTAAGGTGCTTCAATGGAAAGTGAAGGCAGTATTTAACTAGCAGAGGCCAATTTGAACAACCATTAAAGACTTGAAGACCGGGAGCTCTGGTAAGTGCAAACTAGAAAATGCATTTATAAGTCAAAGGGAATAATACCCACTACTAAAGGTCCCAAATTGCAAGTAGAAATAATCAAGTTATGGGCATAGACGCTTGTCGCTGCAAAGGAAGCACCCTGTACATGCAACTGAGAGGCAGAACATGCAGAACTGTGTGTGGATAAATGTCAACAAAGGGCCATATATCCCAAGGAGGGTTTCCGAGTGACATCTGATGCACCAAGAGCACAGCTCACGTTTTATATGATTGGACTCACAATCCCAAGGTGAAATGCACTCTCTGTTGACAATAACCAGTTGTGGATGCAGTGCCCTCCCCTGCCTCTCTTATCCACACTCGCACTGTCTTCATGGAACAGTACTTCAAAGTGTGGAGAGGTGAGGAATGAGGAAACCATAGGCCCTCGATGGTCTACCCACCTCTTAACTAACCCAACATCACAAAATACCTAGCCTCATGGCAACAAACATTGCACCCAGAAAGGACAAAATTCCTGAGAGCCAACCACCCTCCAACACTTCACTCATGTTTACTTCCTCCTCACCGCTTCAAAGTAAAACAATATCTGACTTCCTCCCACCCTCTACGGCCTCTCTCAAGCTTCACTCCCCTCCCTTCTGCTGTCAGTTTTCTTACTGTGGGTGCTTTTGTAACTGATAGCTCTGGGCCTGTGGGATGCCGCAGGCCCATGGTTTAAGGTGTGTTAGTTAGCAAGGCCATGCTTGACAGCAGCCCACAGGCATCTTGAGGCTAACGGTTGAGTGTCATGATTCTCTCAGGCAGCATGGGTCCTGTGAGCCTGTTTCTTTGTCAGGCTCATGGTTCCAGTGCTGTCACAAAACAAGGGCATGATTGACAGTACACCTCTTTGAGTTAGAGGCTGGCTGTCATGGGAAGGGTGTAAGAGGTATTTTTGGTGGTATTTTTGGGCGGTGGTATTTTTGGTATTTTGTGGTCTAGTGGCGAGCCTAAATATAGGGAACTGCCTCGTGATTGTTTTTATACCGGGTTCACTAATGGTAAGCCAAGACTGGACTTAGTACAATCTAGAACACAACCTCATTCCCTTTTGGTATTTTATTTACAATAGCAGGTTATGCCCTTTTGGCAGTATCTCAGAATACATTTACAATGTAAACCAAATATGAGCATTCATGCAGAGCCTCTTAGAAGAACAAAATGTACAGTGACTATCTTTGCTTTGCATTTTACCACATATGATACAGTGAAATACCGCCTGTGGTAAAATGCAATTACCACTTACTTCACTTCTGCATGATAACACAAGAAACCAGGGAACATAAAAAAATACCAGACCTGACTTGTTTCTTTTGCAAGCACTGTATCAGTAATTGAGCCTCATGAATAAAATAAAACAGCACATGTAATGCATTGAAGAGATAAGTACCTTTGTTCATTTACCCATGTTGATTTTACAATCTGTTAAAGTTATGCAATGCATTTACAATTCCAGCAGCAATACTTAGCACATGTTTTGCTCTTTTCCGTCCTAGGCCATGATCCCTCCAGAAGTTCATAGAAATACTGTAGCCCGCTCTCCCACCTCTAACATGACAGAGAACACTAAGCAAGAACCTTGAGACAATTAGCTCTGAGTGTGGTAACTTCTATTCTTTGCAATTATTATTTTTTGGCACCTGATTCTGCATTGGAAATATACTTCACTTCAGTATAAGGGGGAACACACAGTCTTTGGGATGCCTGATATGTAGAACCCATGCCAAATCAATATCTACACTTGTGATTTTAAAGCTACATGCACCTCTATTAACCAGACACTCACCAAGAATGAAACTTAATTATGTGCGCCTGCGGACTGCTCACTTTCAGCATCTATCAGGATAACGCCCACACAGGGGTTCCCCTCCATTTGTCTCTATTGTCCTCTGAGCTTGGAAGGAGCCCAAAAAGTAGTTTCCTCAGCCTGCCTGTCAGCACTTGTCGCATACCCTTAGGATCAGCCAGAGACTGGCAGACTTTTCTGAGAAGCCTGCAGCAGCCCAAGAGCCTGAGACAGCCTCCTGCCAGCCTATTTAAGCTCTCTCCCTAAGCCTACCTATGTATATAAGTTGCACCTATGTGAAATGTAAAAGTGCCAGCCTTTTTCTGAGAAGTAACATGTCAATCAGAACCACCTCCCTTGAAATTAAGCCAACCCTCTCGAACGCTCTGACCGTATTCATCCTGACTGCTTAGAATGGCAGCAAAGGATGCAAGAGTTACATTTCCCCGCTCTGTTCTTTCCTGCACTATGATATGAACAATGGGACCACTTTTCAGATCGACTGTAAAACCATTTCTTCCACAGTCGCTTGCATTTTAAATCAACTCTGCACAGTACATTTAATTTATCAATTTGCACTGAAGTTTGTACACAAAATCATACACTCATTTGCCCTGAATGTTAATAGGGATAAGTTAGAGAGAGAGATAAATTAGTTCATGATAGTCTTATTGTCCACAACAATTCAGTCCATGACTGTGATATACAGTAAAATCCATGTTGTGCAGTATCACATTTGAATTCATTTTTAGCTGGCATGTGTTTTGCGCTTCCACAATACTAACATATACTAAATTCAGCCTGAGTCTCACAATTGAGTCTCACACTCGTGCTCACTACTGGGATCAATCTTTTATCCCTGATGAAAAACAGAGCCCTAGCTAGAATGTGGAGTCACCGTTGAAATTCGGAGTCACCTCTCTCTACAAGGGCCAGCCACGACTTAGGGTATAAATGCTACTCTACTTCCCTCATGTCTGAGGAGACATAGGAGAAGGAGAGAATATGTCATATTCTTCCACCTTGACGTCACACCAATGAAATATGACCGTCATATTGCACTGGCATGCCAAGATAGTAGGAGGCTCATCAGGACGCCTCATGAATAAACATTATCCTCCGACCAAATTTTATTCTAACCTACTATCTGCACTCCCACTATGAAAAGAAAGAAAGAGAATCTAAGCTTGAGTTTAGGATAGCGTTACTCCTCCTTTGGCAGGTTTTCTGACCCCCACCAAAGATTTCTCACTTTATCTTCCAGTTCTTGGTTAAGTATCAAAGTTCCAAAACAAAAATGCCTCTCAGCTTTTCCGTTTGGCTTCAATTAGGTCATCGTCGGGTAGTCCAACCTGTCTTTAATATATCCCATCTCAGGGAACATCTCCTGATCAAAATAATTTGGTATTCAACACCAAAGGAAAGTTCGCTCCTTGTCCCTCCAGGGTGGTTCACCTACTTGGCCTCATGTAGGCTAAATGCTTGGTCAGCCCTGATTGCTTTATCTTTTCTCTCACTCCCTAGTGGGTCAAATGGTTCCTTGGCCCTTTGTGGGCACTGGGGCTTCTCAGGCCTGCTTGCTAGCTTCTTTCTCTTACCACCTTCTGAGTTATTCAGATCACTAGCCCTGTGTGGGTTTGGGGGTTGCTCTGCCCGGTTTTGATTCTCACCTCGGCCAGTATTTGGATTGTTAGCCTCATGTGGGCTTTAGGTCTGGCCTGGCCAGTTTTGGTTCTTGATTCCATGACACCGTCCTGGGTTATTCAGATCGTTAACCATGTGTGGGCTTTGGGTCTGCTCTGCAGGTTTTGGTTCTTGCTTCTGTCACAGCCTTCACCACTCCCAGCTGTGTCTTGTATGTGGCCACATACCTTTCCTCCAGCAGCATTGCTCGCTAATGGAGGTGATCTCTCCCAGCTTGAATTTGTTCTGCACGGTCAGTTGTTCCACGTTGCTTCTCCCTTCTCGGGTCTTCGGTGTCGATCAGACAACCGATGGTCTGTCTCGTTTCCTTCAGGGGTGCTTCCCTCCTTACTGGCCTCGGGCTCGTCAGGGTCTCTGCCTTCTTCGAAGAGGCAGCCTTCTGCGGGCTGCCTGGGATCTCCATGCACCAAGCCATCTAGTTGCGCTCCACTCCTGGGGCCTTTGCAAGCTGGAAATGTTTGCTCTGCAAAAATACACTTTGCCCCGCTCTGTGAATTAGGGCCGGTTCAACATGTTTGTTGGCAGTGCAAAGTCACCTTGCACCACGCTAAACGTTCCATGAATTAGACCCTGGGCCCTGATTCATGGAATTCTTTGCGCGTAAAAAAGGGATGTGCGTGCCATTATGCCTGCAAATACCCATTCACCAAATAGGGATTTGCGGGCAGAATGGCATGCAAATCCCCATTTTACACGCAAAAAATTCCATGAATCGAGGCCTTGATGTCTCAAGTTGTGTATGTTGAAAATATTAACACAGGGTTTTATTACATGCAAAGTCAGTGCAAATGGTCATTTTTGCAGTACAAAATTACTTTGCACTGACTTTGCATTGCAAAAATACACTTTGCACAGTTCCCTGAATAAGGGGTTCAGATTCCATCTCTATCCAAAACTACCATGCACTGTCTCCATGAACTGAAATATCCACAAGCTCCAATAATATGCCTCTTTTCGACTTGCAATATCTATAGGTAACACAATACTGAGACATCAACTGTGCTTTCATAAAGTACCCGTATTTTGACATGCCCTACAATGCCACTACTGAAACACTCACAGGGCCCAATTCATGGAATCCTTTGCATGGTTCAAAGTGACTTTGCACTGCTGAAAAGTGACTTTGCACTGCCGACACAAACCCTGATTCATGGATATGAGCAAAGTGTTTTTTTTGCAGTGCAAAGTTCCATGAATCGGGCCCTATATCTGCATACTAGTGCATTGTGCAACTTCTGAGTGAAAGTACATTGGAAGAGCTATGTGAGATCAGTGTAGAGTGAAGGCAAGATTGAGGTGCATTGTGAGAGTTCTGTGGACCTGATTCATGGAATGTTTAGCTCGGTGCCAAGTAAGTGACTTTGCACTGCTCTATGAATCAGGGTGTTTGTTGGCAGTGCAAAGTCACTTTGTACCGTGCTAAAAATTCCATGAATCAGGCCCTGAATGTCACAACAAATTGTTCTATTTGTGCAGGAAATCATACAGGCGGGGCCAAACATCTCGCGCCCCGCCAGCCGTCTAATGTAAAAGGTTATGCTACCTGCGCTGATCCCTTCCTGCTCCATGCACACAACACTAAAAAAAAGTGCGTGGCATTGGGGCTAACCCTGTCGCCTGCATGCCATTCCGGCCACCAGACCGATGCCGGCACCGGCCAGAATGAATCATCTATTTGTATTAGTAAACTACTACTGTTGCCATTTCCTGCAATACACGCTGCTGAGCGCCTACCAAGGCCCAGTGCAGGCTGCCTCCTGGGAGGCGGTCTGCGCCCACAGACCCTAAGCAACCTGCGGCCACTGCTTACAACCAGAGGCGTTGCTAGGCGGGGGCTAAGGGAGCTATAGCCCCTGGTCTTTTGGTAATAGCCCCGGATGGAATATCAGATTCTACAACCAAAAGGCTAGCTAGCCCCCAGTCCTGACAGTTCTGACAAAAGCGTAGCCCCGGGTCTTTTCCAGACCTAGCAACACCCCTGCTTACAACACACATTCCCATAGGCACATCCACAGAGAAAGGCAGTCAACCACCATGTTGGTGAGCCATTCACTTTGCCATGGACACACTTCTATAAAGAAAAACAATACAAAGAAATGGGCATCTATTGCCTAATGTGCTTTAATATGTTATGTTATGTTATGTTATGTTATGTTATGTTATGTTACGAAAACATATAGCGCGCACTACCGCCCGAAGGCATCTTGGAGAGAGGAAAGCAAGATATATGCCCCTAGAACAGGAAGGTCTTCAGCACCCTTCTAAATTGTAGGTGATTATCCAGGCGTCTGGGACCTGTGGGCAGCCGGTCCCACAGTCTGCTCGCTGCATAGGAGAAATAATAGCATTGCTGAAACTTAGACGGACAACGCAAAGCATACAAAATCATCTAGGTCACCAATTCAAATATTCAAAAAAACAAGAAAACATCATTTTTATTTCATCTGGCAAATACAAACAATTGCTTCCTGTGTCATTATTCAACAAATTACTGTTATTAAGAAAGAGGCCAACAGTAACAAAATGTCCAATTTAAGTCTCTCTCTGTTCTGATAGCGAGCCAACTTCCTCAGTGGCAATGTCTAAACTCTTTAAGGGCAATCAGACATTAAAGGCTTTCCTCTAACTTTATTGTAATCTTCTCTAATAAATTCCAGTTATCAAAAAGTTTGATAGAAAATGTTCTCATTTGAAAATTCATAGAAAACATGTACACCAAAACCTCTGCACCTTGAAATATAAATTAAAAAGAATAAAGAAAAATACAGTGGCGTAAAACAAAAGGAGGACCCCTCCTCCTCTCAGACGAGCCCTGCAGAGTCCCCATGGCCCAAGTTCCTCGAAGAAGTGTATTCTGTGCCATGGACTCTCGGCCCGGCCTGGGCCACCACTCATGCCTAGTGATTATGATGATCATGCTGCCGCAGCGGCATCATGCAAGATGCACGAAGTAACAGATGTAAGGTTTTGAATCAAATCTTAAATGTTACACCTAACATAGAAACAAGGGAGTGGCCGCTGGCAACCAAATGTTGGTACCAGCCAAGGCCTATACACCCTCCCTACTATCTAATGAGATCCCACTAGCCATAGCCAGAGGCCTCAGGGTTCACTGCCCTTTGGCCTTTTCCAGTGGCCCACTAGCCATGGCCAAGACCTTCGGCTGTGCCCACTGCCAATGTTGCCCCAAATGTTAAAAAACATAGAGGAACATAGCCGACGATCTCAGGGTCTCCAGGCCACAGCCTTTGCCCCAATTATTAAAAAATGACCCATGTACCCCAGCCTAGTATTTTTAAACCAACCTGCAGATTTTACAGACTATCGTCAAGTTCGAACAGTCCAATCGATTATACCCCTTTTTCACCCCTGTTTTCATTCCAACTATAAGGCTGAGTGTGCCCTTCCCCAGGGTAATGTAACATTTAAAAATTTGCTCTGTAACTTATTTTACCACCACAAACTCCCCCACTACACATGTGGTCCTCTGTCCCACTCCCCACCTGTTGCTTGATATGAATGCACCCCTTTTCCTCTTTCAAATATAATTTTCAGCACTTTTTATTTTCAGCTTCCCCCTAGAATTCCTGCGGGAATCAATTGCATCGATTAAAAAGAAAATGGCGGATTTTCATTTCTTAAAAGCCTCTCTGCCTTTGTGCTACAAAGCACTATGGGAGACATATACATGTTTTTCTGGAGCATGGGGCACCTCCTTCTCTATTCTATATTTTAAAGCATACATGATGGATTCACCCCAAACCACCAAAAGGCACATCTGTGATGCTTTGTGCCCAGGTTGTTTCTTATTTGGTGTAATCTGTCCAGCTTTTATCGCGCTACAGGTGTTCAATCAATGTATTTTTTTCTCTATGGGGAAAATCTATAGGTGCAGGCCAAAAACAGCATTTTCTTTGTTTCTTAATTACTTTTTTACCTTTTAATGTATTTAACCAAAATGTTCCTGTTCAAAGGGGCCCGGGATAAACTTCATTTTGGGAAATTTCATCCAAATCTGTTCAGTGACTCAAAAGTTATTAATAATAGTATTGGGGAAATTATGCACACAGGTTTTACCGAACGTATATGGTAACTTAAATATGCGGGAAGTGATGAGTGTCTGAACTTGGCACCCCCCCTACAAAACCCTTGAGCACATAAATCACACCACTGCAGGGATTCAAAATGTTCTACAAAACTACATCATTGGGGACAGCAACAGGGGGACGTGGAGTTCAGATGCTCATTACTTCCGACACCTGCTTAATTTCAAGGGTTTGCTGCAAGTTTTTAGTGAAAAAAAAAGCTTTGTTAAAGGGAAGTTATGGCTAAATTGCTGTAATAAAAACCTTTGAAATTCAGAGAAAAAACTCAGCGACACGGGTATGCTGACCCATTTGCATGTCGAATGATGCATGTTTCCACCCGGAGAGGTGGAAACTCGACTCAAGCACTCATTCTGGATTGCAATAGTGCTATTTAGTGTTGAAAAAAGAAGGAATTTCGATAGGTGACAAGATCACCTGCCCGCCACATCCATCCACACAATGGCCCTCATTACGACCCTGGCGGAGGACCATGGTGCAATTTGCACCATGGTCCATGGCGCAAAGCTGCCAACTCCGCCATGGGGGTTGGCGGACTTACCGCCCCATTCCGACCTTGGCGGGGCGGTAAGTCCCCAATCCCCATTTACCCTTCCCCATTCCCATTTTTGCCCCATAGGGTATAATGGGAGTGGGGAAGGCGTTAGTTACGCCACCGTAAATTACGGTGGCGTAATTAACAACAAGTCCCGTAGCGCCATGGATTTTTCCGCCTGCAAAAAGCAGGCGTAGAAATCACCATGGCGCTACGGGAACTCGTAGTCAGGCGGAAAGGTACGCCATGCTTTACGCTGGCGTAAACCCCTTTCCGCCAGGGTCCTAATGAGGGCCAATGTGTGTGATCCCTTCAACATGTGGCAAACAGTAACTAAGATAAAAGAAGATACTATCCACCGGCACCACAAACGTCACCATGTGTCCTTCAGTGAATGTCTAGTAACACATTTGACCCACCTCATGGTCCTACGCAACAAGCATTCAAACCCAATTTTCTACCTACAGGATTTGCAGCATGGGAACATAGTTCAGGAGTGGCTAGTGTGTCTCATATCTATAAGTGCTATACAATAACATATTATCATTTGGCCTTGGACGTCTGCTTGGATTCAAAGTCATTTAGTTTACTTAGGAATAATCCTATTTGATGTCACTTCCTGTTTTGTCAAGGGGTGAACGGTCGTGTTTCATCGCTTCCCGGGATGTCACTTTGGGGTGGGGTCAAATTACATCACTTCTTGTGATGTCCTCAGAGGTCAAGGGTCGTGAGGCGAGGGGCGGACCACTTTTTTCAGGCGAGGGGTGGGCCACTTTTTTTTAGGTAGACCGGGCCTATTTCTTCTCCCAGTCCAACCCTGCGTGCTTTGGGATCTGGCAGTGCCCGTTTTACGCCTGCAACTTGTGGTCACGTGTCACAGGTCAGATGCAAGGAAATGTGAATGCAGAGTTCTGCTCCGTCCACTCCCATATTTATCATCCCTTGATAAGACAACTCATGAATAGAACAGTGTTTTTATATATTTTCTTTTGCATTTCCAAATCAGAAATAGGGTTGGGTACGTAAACAAACATATTCAGGGGCAGGCTTTTAAAGTCAATCATTGCACCTGTGCTCAGCACACACATGACTAGAAGGCGTTCCCTAGTGCTCCACCAATTTAGAAACTTGTGCAAAACCATACCTGAGTATCAGGTGCATGCCTTAGCCTTAGAAATGCATTTAGGGTCTGGCTGTGCATCCCATGCCCCTGCAGGCAGTTCCTCCTCCCTCATGGGGCCCCTCCCCTTTGTGAATCAGGAGACTTTTCAGCAGGGAGCTGGTGCTGCAGAATGTGAGAGGAACTTCTGATTTTGCGTAATACTTCTCTTCCAAAATGTGTATCCTCTGTTCTTCTGTTCCCCTTTTTTGTCCCTTCTCCTTTACTTTCTTTTTTTCCTTCTCCTACCCTTGTTTCCCTAATGTCTTCATTCGCTCCTCAAACTGACTATTGTGTCTCCCCACTTCTGCCCCCTCCGATCATATTCCCTCCCCATTTATCTCGTCTGTTTACCCTTCTCTTATTCCTTTTCTTACCACTCTTTTGGACTCCTCTCTTTCAAGTGCTGTTTTGCCTACCTCTTTTAATAATGAGTCTATTCTATCTATCCTCAAGAATCTGTTCCTTGATCCTTCTTCTCCAGCATCCCTTCACCTCTTCTGTTTCTTTCGAAGATACTGGAGTGCATCGTCTATGCGCAGATCTCTCCTCAAATCAATTCTAATTCTCTTCTTCTACCTCACCAATCTGGTTTCCCCTCTTCTCACTCAACTAAAACGGCCCTTATCTCTGTTTCTAACTCTCACCTCACCCCTCATTATTCCAAATGTTTTTCTCTTCTCTCTTCTATTACTTTTGGATCTTTCTGTTGTTTTCGACACTGTTGATCACACTATCCTTCTTTCCTCTCTCCATTACCTTGGTTTTCGGGGATCTGTCTTACAATGGTTTGCTTCCTATCTTTCTGCTGCTATTTTTTCAGTCTCTTGGCTTAATCAATCTTCCTACAGGGATTCTCAAGGCTCTGCCATTGGCCCTCTTCGCTTTCTCCTCTATACCATCCCTCTTGCTTCCATCATTTCTTCTTTTGGAATATCTCATCATCGTTATGCTGATGACTCAAAGATTTTCCTATCCTTCTCCTCCTTTATCCCTGCGCTTCAATCGACTCTCTCCTCCTGTTTTCTCACCATCCAAACTTGAAAGGTGACTCATTATCTTCACTTGAACCCCTCTAAAACATGAAAGAAAGGTATCTTCTTCCCACTACCACTATTCCTCCTCCAATTCCTCCCTCCTCTATCTCTTTGCCCCTGCTTCTATTGCTCCTTCATCCTCTACCCGTAACTTGAGCGTGCTTTTTGACTCCTCCCTGTCTTTCTCTGCACACATCTCTGCTATATCGTGGCCCTGTCGCTGTCAGCTACATAATATCCTTAATATACATAAATGCGGTGTGGTTCTTATCACTAAAGCTACCAAGTCTTTGCTCTCCTCTCTTGTTTTTCCATAGCTTTTCTACTCTCCTCTTCTTGGGCTAATGGGGTACAGACTTGCTTCTCTCCGTTCAATCTACAATTCCTCTATCAATCTTCTTCTCTATCTGACTCCTCGTAAATCTATATTCCCCTTGCTTTACTGTCTCTTTGCTGACTTTTTTTCCGACTCCCTTTGTATGCTCTTTAAATGCCGTTATGGTCTGCCTCTCCTCTCCTCTCTCTTCTCTTGTTTCTTTCTACACCACATTGCGCTCTCTCAGATCGCAGTATCAATTTCTTCTCTCCCCTGCCCCCTTGCGCATCCACCCTGTTTCTTTGCCTTTTCTTTACTTTTACAAAATTCTAGAACGCTCTCTCTTTATCGCTTTGTTCCATTCCTTATTTCCCTCTTTTCAAAATTTGTTTAAAGGAACATTTTATGTCATCTTGATTTTGATGTTCTTATCCATTAATTGTATTATCATTTATCATACTGTTAGAAGCTTGTTCAGCGCTTTGGCGTGAAGCGCTATAAAAATGCAATAAAATACAAAACTACAAATCGCAATGCCACATTACATGAAGCAATCTCTTAATGATCCCTGTACTGAGATCAAATTGCCAGGCCTTTTTAAATCTGACCACTCCATTCCCTTACCTTCTGTTAACAATATTCCCCTTCATACACGATCTGTCCTTGCTCACACCATTTTTAACCCGTGCTTGGCAGTCACAGAGGTAAGATTCTGCAGTTTGGTGTGGGCTAAAAAGTATGGAGACTGCCAGACGAGTAACCTGACACACTTCCAGGATTGCCCGAGCACAGTCTCCAGCAGTTCATGCATCCAACATGACATTGTGTACTAACTTAAAATTCTCCAAACTCTGCCATGGGATAACCAATTATCATAGCACTTCAGGTCATATCTGCTTCCTCTTTTTTTTGCAGATGAAAGGTCCACCTAAGGGGCCTGACGCACACCCATGCTATCACAAAGCATTGCTCCCACAGTGCATCCCTCCCTCCTGTATTCAGAGCATCTATTTCCGGTTTCACCATTCTGTTATCTTCCCCTCGCTCATTTATTTTTTCTCCCAGCAGACTAAAGTCTGGCTCGCCTGGTGGGAGCAGAGCAGGCCACTCCACAGACAAGCCTAGGTACTCTGATGCTGCTAGTGTAGCGATCTAGCACAATATGAAAAGAAATGTACACAACATTCTGCCCATGCGTCGTTTTCAGTGTGTTGGCCCTAAGCGTGTAATAGAAACGGGTGGATTAATTTCTGCCCTACCACCATTAGGACTAAGGGAGAGCAATTGATGTTGTTCTAACCTGAGCCTTCTACCTCTCCCCAGCAGTGCTCCAGAGGTAGGCTAGAAAACTGCTATGGGAATTCATGAACATCTAATGAGTTAATTCGTGACAGGCCCATTGTGTCATTAATGTCCTGCACATGGCCAAATTAGAACCAGTGACTGAGAAACATACTGCCAAATGAGACAATCTTATCCCATCTTATATTTGGTCCCTACATTGCAGTTGTTACATAACCGTGTATGGCTATCAAAATAAACCACGGCTTTCAGTACACAATGCGTGCTTAATGACACAATATCCTGGAGCGATAAGACAGACTGGAGTCTCTTAGTTCCTCTTACTGGCTTTTCAGCTGTTGCCTCGTGGGAGAGGTCCGCCACATATCCCTGCTCTGTGAGGAAAGTGCTTCCATTGCTGGAAAGCGCTCTCACTTTCCAATACAAATAGCCCCTCGTGCTTCAATGGGTTCTCACTGAAATGGCGTCCAGTCATTTGAAGATGTAATGGCGCCTTCCGTGTCATGCTTTTGAGCCCTGGAGCACTGATTGCAGCCTAGCCTCAGAGCTTTTTCAAAGGTCTAGCTTTGCCTTACCTCACCTGGAGAAAGAAATGAGTGTCAAGCACACGCTTGCGTCCTCGTTTTCTGATTCTGAACAACATCTCTACTTACTTCCACGACACCTGTGACACCATCGGTGTCTGCCGCCAATATTGCCCCAGTATAATTTACCGGAAATGAAGACCAACGGAGCAAATCAAGCGAGAGCCGTGATGTGACGGGACGAGATGACAACTTTGCTTGAGTACACCTTGCGTACTCTGTTGTGCGCGGGATTATTGTTCTCAGCGGGTCCCTGCGGGGCAGAAAGCTTTCATACGTTTTCAAGCGTGAAAGGAAAAAAATTGAAAAAGTATGACATTAACGTGCGATTACACCAACAGGCCTGTTCCAAAAGAAAGAGCCACCAAGAGGGAATACTTGTGCGCGGTTATTAGACTGCAACTGCTTGCTAATGAATAATAATCACGGCAATCGTGTATTTATATAGCAATTTTGATGTACTAAGCACTTTGCGAAGGAGATAACACGAGATGACTTCTGCTCCTAGGAGCTCAAAAGCTATTATTAAGCAATCACTGATGGGTAATTGACGTGGGTAGAAAGATGTCTGGCGCAAACCCGCAGAGAGCCCTGGTGTGGAACCGAGAATTAACCGGGCGACCTTTCAGACTGCAAGTTGGGCCTTCCCACCTGCAATGCAATCTCACCTAGCCCTTATTAGACTGCATATGTTTCTACATGTCATCGAAACACCTACTCCTGCTTCACCAGCTTCCCGGTGGTGCGGTCTTCTCCGCTGAAAGACGCTGAACACTGCTGCCTGGGATCAAAGAAGAAAATGGCGGCCGGCAAACAAATTATCCTTTTTAGACACAAGGCCGCCCTCCAAGACCTCCAAGTGTAAAGCTCTGGTGCTAATGATGTGTTACAGGTAAGAGTGTGCCCCCACTGCCACTATTGTCTCTCACAGGCTGCCCCCCTGCTTCCCCCGATGCAACTCTGGAGGGGGCTATCAAGTGCCACTAGGTGTGAGGAACATTAATAAACACAAGTTTGGCGGTAGCCGTGCCTGTTTTACAGGCACGGCTACCGCCAAACTCGCTACCGGCAGCGCCACCCACGATTGGGCAATAACCGGCCCATTATGAGTTGAAAGGGCCGTTAATTGCCCATTCGCGTGTGGCGGTATTGCCTGGCTCCCGATCCCCATTCTGCCCAATAGGGCAGAATGGCGGTGGGGAGCATGGTTGTACCGGCACCGTTGATAACAGTGCCAGTGCAATTACGAGTTATGCTCGCGGGTGCCACACAGCCCGCCAGGTAAGACCTGGTCGGCTGTCAGGCACCCGCGAGCAGAACTCGTAATTCGGTGGCACGGTATGAACGGTGCCCCTGCCTTACCGGCACTGTTCATACCTTGTCCGCCAACATTAAAATGAGGCCCACTGACTTGCAATACCTAATTTCTGTGTCACCTACTGATAAAGTAACCTGTGTTGATAAATTGGCATGAAGATTTTGAGGCACTTGGTTTTTTCATTGGTTTCAAATAATAATATTTATTTAGCCTCCTGCTGTTGTCGAATGACAGGCGACAGGTCTTCGCTAATGATATTTATCTGGTCAGGGAAACAGAATAGAAACAACCCTTGATTTTGGGAAGACTTATAATTGGTGCTGTGTGACGAGGCACCTCTCCACCAAGCCAGTCCTGCTTTCTTTGGGGAAGGGTTTATCATGGATTCTAGTGTACTCGAGCAACAATGGACAAGCATTCACATCATACACAACTGAATCATTTTGTTTTTGGAAATCATAATGCAAGTTGAATTGGTGCCTAGAGGGCCGAGTCGCTACGTAGGCTGCTTAAGATTAGGGGTTAGCAAGATTAATTTGGTGACCTGAGGGATTCAAGGATTGACTAGGGTAGGGAGGAGGACCACTGCAATAGTTTAAAGAATTAGCAACTTTGGCTTTAGCATCTCAACCAACCCTGGGATTACACCCCACTATCCGTTGTGCTCTCAAGGTCTGTTTTCCCCCTTCTAGGTTCCTATTCCACTGTTGGTATCCGTTGGTAACTTTGTTGCTTCGTCCAATAGGCTCTCTCTCACTCTCTAGGTTCCCACTCCACAGTGATTACTGTTGGTTACTGTGTCTCTGCTGTCCCATTAGGCTCTCTCCCACTTCTAGGTTCCCATTTCATTGTGGTTACTGTTGGTACTGTGTTGTTCACCTGCCTTGCTTCTTCTTGTTGTGTTCCCCACTGTGTGATCCCCCTCCTTTTTCTGTGCATTTTGCATTGTGTTGCGCTGGGCGGTGCTTCTCTCTCTCTCTCTCTCTCTCCCTCTCTCTCTCCCTCTCTCTCTATCTCTATCTCTCTCTCTCCCTCTCTCTCTCACACTTCATCCAACTTTGCTCCTCGCACCCTCTATGGTGTTCTTGATTTCCCCCATCTTCTCTAACTGCTACTCTATCTCCTTTCCTATCCCTCTCACTAAGTCTGAAAGAAAACTGTTCAAGAGGGATATCCTGGTCTCGAACCCAGGCTTTCCTATCACTGATACCTACATCAGCGCTTCCTCCAGACAGGCTCTCACCGACATTCTCTTTGACGTTCCCTCGCCAGACCTATGGACCCTTCATATGGTCTTTGTTCTCTCTCCTTTCTTCTCCTCTCCCATTAATGGTGGCACCCGCTGGGAAGTCCTTGTGGCCCCCATCCATTCCTCCAAAGCCTTCATCAATGTCTATCTAAAATGTACCATCATGGTCCAGGGCTCTCGCCCAATCTCCTCCTTCTGGATAGTTGTCTCCTGTATCTTATCAACTTCCTCACTTCTCCTGCTAATCCTTCTACCACCTCCCTGGCTCCTCTGCCACCTCCTCCCTTCTCCACTGCCTATCTGGCACCCACCACCTCCTCCTCTCTAGCCTCTATGCCACCTCTGTCTACTGCCTCCTCCTCCTCCTCCTCCTTTCTGGCCCCAATGCCACCTCCCTCTGCTGCCTCTGCCTACTCTTTCACTCGTGGGCCCATCTACCGCTTCCGCTGGGTGTACCTCACTCATGTACCCCATCCCAGAAGTCTTTCAAATATGGCAACCTACTCTGCTTAACTACTCTCAACTCTCGCTCTTCTGTCAAACACTCCTCTGAAATCTGACTACTCCTAAAAGACCTTGACCTGGATGTCCTCACTCTTACCGAGACATGGCCAGCTCTATCACGAGTTTTGACACTCTCCTCTGTGAAGGCTACAAGATCCTCTTCGAGCCCACAACCAACCGGCCCAGAGGTGGAGTGGCCCTTATCTTTCCATAGTGGATGCCTGCTTCTCTCATTCCTACGCACACCTACTCCTCCTTTAAATGCCTGGTTCACAGGCTCTCTATCTCTCCTGGCCTCTCTCTGATTGTGGCCATAATCAGCAGGCCGTCTGGCCAGGTCAGCCTCTTCCTCTCAGAATAGGCTGACCTCCCCTCTTCTCTCCTTGCCTCTACCTCTCAACTTTTCCTCCTCTGGGACCTCACACCTGGATGCTTCTAATACCAACTCTGGACTCTTCCTCAACCTTTGCTTCACTCTCTCCCGGTCCATTTTATCCTCTGGTCGGGAACACTCTGCTGGACACACCTTGGATATTCTCATCACCTCAGAAATCCCCCTCTCTCACCCTCTCACCACTCCTCTCTCTTGGACTGACCACTTTCTGCTCTCCTCTCACCTGGAACTTCTTGTGCCCCAGAAAAAGCCTACACCAGCACATCCATCTTCCTTCTCGGTCATTAGGCCCATGAAGCGAGTGTCAGTGGATGCCTGTGCTTCCACTTTCTCTGCTCCTCCTACTCCGTTGGCTGACTCACACTCTGACACAGCCCTCTCCAACCTGCATCTTTCTATCTCCAACACTTTGGACATCCTTGCACCTGTCATAAGAATCCACCTGACGCTTACCTCCAAGTGCATCTCTTGGTATGACTCCGACCTCACCACTCGGACACGCAAATGCAGGGTGGCTGAGAGGAAGTGGAGTGCTTCGGAGGCATCCTCTGACAAACCAGCCTGCCGCCTGCGCCAAAGGCAATACTGACTCTCTGCCCTTTCCAAGAAAAGGGTCCATATTCAAGCCCTCATCTCTACAGCCTCTAACAAAATGGCCACACTCTTTAAAACTCCCTCTACCTCTCTCAGGCCCCTTTTGGCCATCTCTCCCTCCCCTCTTCCTTTTTCCTCCTTCTCTCTGATAACACCTGACAATGTTTCTAGACAAGGCCAATCTTTGAAAGTGTCATCCAGTCAGGTGCTCCCTTGCTCTTCCAGGACCATCAAGGGCAACATTGCCACCATTGCTCCAGCCTTGGCAAATTCCTGCAATCACTCTTTCACCACTGGATCAATCCCCTCTCCCCTCAGGCACTATGCCGATCCAACCTGTCTGGCTAACTATTGCCCAGGTTCTATCATTCCTTTCTTGCACAAACTCCTGGAAAAGATGGCCATCTCAAAGCTTACTGTCCACACTGAATCTGCCGGCTGTCTCCATGATCATCAGTCTGGCTTTAGAGCAGCCAGAGGTGTGGGAACTGCTCTCCTGAACACCCGTGAAGATCTGCTCTCTAATCTTGATTCCAGCTCTCCCTCTGTTCTCATTCTCCTTGACCTTTCCTATGCTTTTGACACGGCCAATCACGCCACCCTGATCAATAGTCTCTACGAGAACCTGGGCATCATGGATCCAGCCCTGGCGTGGTGGACCTCCCTTCTCCAGAACTGACCTTCGCAGGTCAGACGTGGGTCCTTTCTATCCACCACCTCTCTCTCCAAATGTGGTGTCCCCCCCAGGGCTCTATACTCTCAAGTTGGCTCTTCAGTGTCTATCTGGCCCCTTTGGCCCACCTGCTCTCCACCTTCTCTTCTAACTTTCAGTGTTATGCAGATGACACTCAACTCTCTTTCAGGCTTCCCTCAGCTTCCTCTTCTCTCTCGCTCATTCCTGACTGTCTCTGCCTTAATACTGGATTGGGGTTGAAACCAGAGGTAGAAATGTTCAAGGGAGAAAAGAACGTAGATTATTTTTCCGAAATAACCTTCAGTCTTTTCTCCCCAGAACATTTCCAACTTGGCCCCTGCCCCCATTCACACCCCTACTCACACCCCCACCACACCCCATCCCCCTAGTTACCTTGCTGCGGACTCACTGTGTGCCTGCAACGCCTGTTCCCTTTCACTTCTGTGATGGTGAATCAGTGCTGTAGGGTCCTTTCATTTTATTTATTTTTTTGTGCCCGCTCTGTGGGATACACCCACAACCCCTGTTCAAAATATAGTGAGCAAGAGTGCGGGAGACACCCCTGCAGCCCCCAGTACCTAATGTGTTATTTGGTCAAACTTTTCGGCCATTCAGAATTTTTCAAACGTTCGAAATCTGGCCAAATCATGCATTCAGGCTTTTTTACTCTATCATTTTGGCAGATTCCCTTAATGCCAGTATGACGGAGATTATTCTCATTGGTAGCCCTGCTCCCGCTTTCCGACTCTTACTCTGGCTGCCCTCCTTGGGCCCTCTTCCCTCGCCATCCTGTGAGGCAAAAAACTGTGGTGTCATCTTCGACCCCAGGCTCTCCTTCTCTCCTCACATCACGGATGAAGGCCCACTTTCAGCTTTACCTCCTCAGAGGTATTCCACCTTTTCTCACTTTCCCCCAGAAGCTCACTCTCTCCAGATCCCTGGTTCTCTCCAGGCTGGCCTACTGCAACAGCTTCCTTCTCAATCTACCTAACTCTATGCTGTGCCCCCTGCAACTCATCCAGAACAGGACTGCAAGACTTATCCTTAGCCTCAAGCCAAGGGACTGTATCTCTCCAGCCCTGAAATCTCTCCCCTGGAATCCTGTGGCTGAAAGCATCAAGTTCAAGACCCTACGCATCGTCCACAAGGCTTTCTGGGGTCAGAGCCTGCACTATATCCAACGATCTCTGCCGAAATACCTTCCTTCTAGAGCCCTTTGCTCAGCTACCTCCAACTCTCTGAGGGTCAGACGCTTCTCTGAGCAGAGAGTGGGCGGTAGAACTCTCTCCTCTGCAGGTGCCTCCTCTGGAACGGCCACCCTGCTCCTCTCAGATTTGAGCCAGACTACCTGAAGTTCCGGAAGCAGTTCAAGACCTTCCTTTTCTCTTCTGCCGTCTCTCTCTCGCTTCCTTGATAACTTACCTGTCTGCTGCTCCGACTAGATGCTTGGTACCCTCAGAGAGTCTCACTGGATCCCAGGATCTTCCATGACCAGTCCTCCTTGCACTGCCTCCAGGCCTACCGTGCACTGAGGGGCTATAACTTTAACCCTTACAGCCCCCCTACCTCCTTGCACTTACCCAGAGCTGTGCTGCACTGGCTGCACTTACTCTTAGCCTGCTGCCATGATTGCACTTTCCCCCTATCCTCTCCCTTGCACTTCCCTCTCTCCCTTCATACTGCACTTCCTGTGTTGCACTTGCATGATCTGAATGACGCATGACCTAGTAAGTTCGGGTGTCTTGTCTTCCCTTGTCTCCCCCCACCCCTCCTTGTCTTGTGGCGCCTAGAAACACTTGTGTACCGGTGCATTATAAATGCCATATCATCATCATCAATAGTAAATTACAGTGGAGTGCTCAGCACCTTCACAGGGAGTATGGGTGGTAGACATGTATCTATTAGTTTCAGTAGCAAGTATTTACATATATATTAGATAGTATAGAAACCTGACTGCTTTTACTCTTAAGTGGTTTAAAGAGCCCAGCCGCAAAAAAAACACTAAGTGAAGGATTTTCAAAATCTTTCAAAATTTGAAATGGTGTTCTTCAGGTGTCAGCAGTCAGCAAAGTGATGTGTAAAGGGTGGGGGCCTTGCACTGCCGGTCTCCTGCCTCCGAAGTTCAACATCTAAATTTAGAAGACCTTGAACAGGCGAGCCGAGCCTTAAAATTGGGGGAAGCTCGGATGTTTGGCAAGACTTCTCTGTATGTCGCACATGCCCCTAAGTATTCTCTTTTTTTTTTAAACAAATGTATTCTTATTTCAAATAATACATGAGTACTCATTATAATATCTTAAAATCTCAATAGTTAACACCAAAGTAAGCAAACGAGGGCTGAGCAAACCCGGTACCATACTCCAATCCCTGGCACCTCAACTTCCACTCAGAGTCAGATTAGGACCATAGGAGGTCTTTTTGGCTCTCTGCTGTGTATACCCTCCAAGGCCAACGCCACCATGGGTTCCACTAACTACCACTAGATTCCCCTGGACCAACATTGACCTTTTTTGACGTAAAATAACTTTGCCATTCCAGCTTGTGGAGCTGCTGGATCCTGCATTGAATGCTGAATACTGAAATGTGCTCTTTATGGGAGCATTCCAAGAGGTAATGTGATGCCTGGAAGCTTCAATGCATTCACTGGCCAGAGTGACCAAGACTCTCCTCTGAGGAAGGAGAATATGGAGAAGAGACTGGTGGCTACACAGGGCAGAGCTACTACTGCCTTCAAGGCACTGACACTGGGCCATAATGCCCCCCTACACCGTCACCCTGCGATCAATGGGATTTCTCAGAGGACAGCACTTTGCAACATTTGCAAGCATCTTGAATACACCAATTATGCTCCCACCCCAAATGCGCTCGAGCTTTAGGGAGTTAAAATGGCCGACTCTGGAATTTACGCCGAAAAGATGTCTTCCAGGTTATTTGTTAAACTTCTGAAATAAATGAAACCCTTTTCTTCTAGGGACGTCCCTTCTTGATGTTACTGATATCTCAATATACACTGCGCTGTTAGCAGCGTATACACGTAAAGAAAAGACAACGGTCAGTTTCAAGTTTATTTGGGCAACCAATGGTATCCTGAGAAACCGACCGGTGTCACGTGAGCCTGAATTATATGTTGGGAAGTAACAGGTGAGATGTAGTCTTGTCAGTGAGGAACTTTCTAGTATAAGACACAATGGCTGTGACGTTTGTGAAGGAGTAACATAAAATAAATGCGGAAGAAATATGCATAGAACTTTTTCACATTTATTTTACGTTCATAATTTACGGCGGTTCTACCTCCCACTTCCTCTTCTTAATAGAAATGTAATTTCATGCTGGTGTTAATGCTGTGGATTCCCATGGAATCTGTCTGCTTTTTACACCAGAAAAACGCAGGTGGATTCCATACAAATCGATTGAAATCGCTGCCTGTCATGCTTAAATGTGAGACAGTGTTTATTCGATTTGCACTGCAGAGTGTAAAAAGGAGGCGTGGCGGAAGCGTCACCTGCACTTCACACCTCTCTTTTGCCCCACTCTAAAGTACAAATTATGAACATTCCTCTGAGAGGACCTAAGTAACCTAGCAGTTACCCTTCACCTAATTTAAAGGGATTTTTAAAAATTCAACCCAATGACGTTTAATCACCGTGAGGATCTTTCACAGAGCGCCATGAAATTGATAGATTGAAAGGATTTGAACTTCAAATTGCGGAAACCAGTGGAGGTTTCCCTACACTATCCACCAATGTGCTTCTCTGTACTGTCCACCAATAAGCTTTCCTGTGATTTCCACCAATGACCTTCTCAATTACATCCAGCAATGGACTTCCGTATCACTTCCTATCAATGGGCCTCCCTCTGCGGTCCACCAATGAGGTTCTCCACACTAGGCTCCAATGACTACTTGGACTACTTGGAAGCCAGTCAGCTTCACAACACTGTTTACAGTATCCACAATGGCTGTTCATGACTGTTCTCAAATAGATGGGAGCAAGTCAGAGGAGCAAGTTAAGTGGTAGCGAGCGAAATACACCAACGCGTTACGCCATTGATGCACTTAGGTTCCCAGTTTGTGATCTCAAGTGGTGGCCAGGTGGATTGGTATGATGTCTACCTAGTGTGCAGAACTTTCTGGAGTGTTACACTGGAATATTTTACCATGAAGTGTTTCAATCCTGCACATTGTGCTCAGCTGATGTCAGATGCGCAAGAGGTGAATTTGACATCACACCCATTTGACGAATTTCCAATAGCACATGGCAATCATTATTGACATCCTCTCAGCCAATGAGAATGTTCAGGATCAAGTCAATAACTAATGGTATTGGTTGTGTTCCAGACATTCTGACTTCACAAGCAGGCAGAGAAACAGCAGAATGCATGTCTCCGCATTAAAAAAACAGCAATGTAATTTCTCATCAAAATGTCTTGCAACAGGAAACGCCACCCTAATTTAACACGTCTCTCCCTCGTGCCTCCCTGCTCCTCGAACCAAGACTCTAAGTCGGACTGGGATAAGAAATAGGCCCGGACACCCAAAAAAAAAGTGGCCCACCCGTCACCTCACAACCCTTGACCTCTGATGACATCACCGGAAGTGATGTCATTTGACCCCACCCCAAAGTGACATCCTGGAAAGCAATGAAACACAACCTTTCACCCCCTGACAAAACAGGAAGTGGCATCAAATAGAGTTGTTCCTAAGTACACTATGAAAAATTGGGTTATGATTTCTCTAATGTGATATACATTTCATACAATAATGGATCACCATATGTATCATTAATATCTGTGTTTATAGATCCATATTGTCAAATTACTGTGAATGCAAGCAGACGTCCAAGGCCAAATGATAATATGTTATTGTACAGCACTTACGCTTAAGCTCTTTTAATAGAACAAATATGCATACAATATCACCCAACCTGTGTTGGTACTCATTTATCTACCTAAGAAGGATGAAAGGCTGAGATGGCCTTGCTGTGATTCAAACCTGCAGATCACACACACATCACAGCAGCGAGCGCTCAACCCACTGAGCTATCATATCAGTTATAGTAAAATGAGAAATTATTCTGTAGTTGATACCATTAAACTGGTAACTGAGATTTAACAGCAGACCAGTTAAGTTAATCTGCAGGTCTGGTGCAAAGTTGGCCGCGTGTCAAGCATGCATGCATCTACTTTCAGGCTTCAGAGGTTGGCAAAATAGGGAAAGCAGCGCACTCACAGGGCATCCCATACTCTGAGCACTCGTTACCTCATACATGCAAATAAACTTCCTGAATAGCATGCCAGTGAGATGGGAAAGATAGACACATTACAACAAAGCATTCATTGTGGCACAATGAAGTCAATGGCCACTTGATGTGCTATGGTCAAATATTTCTGCACTTTACAGAAGCTTTTAGGCACAAGGATTTTGTCAAGTGACCGAGGACACCGAGATGGAATGTATTGTGATGTTTATAACAGAGACAACGGCAGAAAAACAAACATGCTATTACTGCAACTTGCAAAAGGCAAAATATTACAGGCCGATTCATGGAATTAATGTGCGCTGAAAATTCCTGCGCAAGCGTGCGAAACCGTGCGAATCGCAGTGCAAGTGCGAAAATCGCAGCAAAACCCGCGCACATCGATTCTTGGAAGTCCGTGCACGAGTAAAATGTGGGATGTACGCTGAAAATCTGTGTGGCGCACGCCGGCGCACAGGTCATCTAATGGCGTGCGCTACGGCCACAGCGAAAGTGCACATAGCACGGCACACATAACAAAAGTAGGCGTAACATGGGGCGTGACACGCAGAATGGGGAACAACGCGTGATAATGTGGGCATCACGGGGGAAGTACCGGAGGCAAGTGCGCAGAACGCCCACACGCTCGCCTACAACACGTATTATTGGAATCGAATCGGGCAAACCAGCGCACCGGCGAAGACGCGCACAGGCCTAAACACGTACGCCACACGAAGGCAGGCGGTAGCGTCCCTGCGCATGAAAAAAATGTGCCCCAAAATGTGCGCTAACAAAAAGCACGTATATACAGCTCTGATGATTGTCCCATACTGTGGCCCTCGAGGACAAATAACGTGCAAAGGGGTATGCGACAAACACAAACACCCGCTGTGTCAAAAATAGCGTGTGCGTGTATTTCGGGGGTGCGCGGGAAGTTTCACACGCGACAGGCCCTGTGCGAGTGGGGTACATGTATATCTGGGGTGCAGGGGAGTCCTACACGTGAATTGGCAGTGTGGGTCCTCCCAGGTGTTCCATCTACACCCTCCACGGCCCCTGCACCTGCCAGCCGGCCCCCACTCATGTCCCACTCATGTCCCCTTGCACCCCCACCCCCCCAGCAGTGCCGGGCACCTTCCAGCAGGCCCCCACTCATGTCCCATTGCACCCCCACCCCTCAGCAGTGCAGGGCACCTGCCAACAGGCCCCCACTCATGTCCCACTCATGTCCCATTGCACCCCCACCCCCCAGCAGTGCAGGGCACCTGCCAGCAGGCCCCATTCATGTCCCTCTCATGTCCCCTTGCACCCCCACCCCCCAGCAGTGAAATGGCGATCTTATGACACAAACCAAAAGTCAACTATGTACATCAACACATGTTCGCCACACGAAGGCAGGCGGTAGCGTCCCTGCGCTAACAAAAAGCCTGTATATACAGCTCTGATGATTGTCCCATACTGTGGCCCTCTAGGACAAATGACGTGCAAAGGGGTATGCGACAAACACGAACACCCGCTGTGTCAAAAATAGCATGTGTATGTATTTCGGGGGTGCGCAGGAAGTTTCACACGTGATTGGCCTTGGGCGAGCGGGGTGCGTGTAAATCTGGGGTTGCAGGAAGTTTCACACGCGATAGGCCCTGTGCGAGTGCGGTGCGTGTATTCCTAGGGTTCGCGTGAAGTTTCACACACAATTGGCCTGGTTACGTGTAAATCTGGGGGGCGTGGGAAGTTTCACATGCGATTGGCCTTGGGCGAGCGGGGTACGTGTATTTCGGGGGGGCGCGGGAAGTTTCACACGCGACAGGCCCTGTGCGAGTGGGGTACATGTATATCTGGGGTGCAGGGGAGTCCTACACGTGAATTGGCAGTGTGGGTCCTCCCAGGTGTTCCCTCTACACCCTCCACGGCCCCTGCACCTGCCAGCCGGCCCCCACTCATGTCCCACTCATGTCCCCTTGCACCCCCAGGCCCCAGCAGTGCAGGGCACCTGCCAGCAGGCCCCCACTCATGTCCCCTTGCACCCCCACCCCCCAGCAGTACAGGGCACCTGCCAACAGGCCCCCACTCATGTCCCACTCATGTCCCATTGCACCCCCACCCCCCAGCAGTGCAGGGCACCTGCCAGCAGGCCCCCACTCATGTCCCACTCATGTCCCCTTGCACCCCCACCCCCAGCAGTGAAATGGCGATCTCATGACACAAACCAAAAGTCAACTATGTACATCAACACATGTCCGCCACACGAAGGCAGGCGGTAGCATCCCAGCGCTAACAAAAAGCCCGTATATACAGCTCTGATGAATGTCCCATACTGTGGCCCTCTAGCACAAATGACGTGCAAAGGGGTACGCGACAAACACGGACACCCGCTGTGTCAAAAAAAGCATGTATTGCAGGGGTGCGTGGGAAGTTTCACACGCGATTGTGCCTGGGCGAGCGGGGTACGTGTACTTCAGGGGCTCGCGGGAAGTTTTACACGCGATTGTGCCTGGGTGAGCGGGGTACGTGTACTTCAGGGGCTTGCGGGAAGTTTTTCACACGATTGTGCCTGGGTGAGCGGGGTACGTGTACTTGAGGGGCTCGCGGGAAGTTTTACATGCGATTGGGCCTGGGCGAGCGGGGTACGAGTATTACTGGGGTGGAAGGGGAAGTACAGGAGGCAAATGCGCGGAACGCCCACACGCACATGCCAAAAAAGATGTGCTAATCCGGAAACACGTACGGCAGCAGGAAGCAGGCGTACGTGGACCTGCGCAGCATAAAAAGCACGCAAACAACAAGCAAGCTCAGACGCCAGGATGAACATACCGTTCTTAGCAGCAGTGGTCGTGGGATACCGCAGGAGGAGGAGGAGGATTGTCAGGCCCAGACTTTTCACACCCAGAACCAGCCTTTTTGGCATGCCTGATGACCAGGTGTATGGGAGGTACAGGTTTCCACCTCACATAATATTCGACCTGGTCAGTGAGTGGGAGGATGACCTCACATTACCCACCCTCTGCTCCCAAGCACTCAGCCCCCTGGAAAAGGTCCTCAATGTACTGCACTTTTTGGCCACCGGACCATTTCAGTGCCATAGTGGGGGGGGGGGTGTCACAGGCCATGCAGTCACGCTGCCTACACCAGGTCTTGGCCATTATGACTGCATGCCCATCAGTCCGCAGGCACATATACCTGCCCAGGACACCTGCAGAAAGGCAGGCTGCCATCCAGGATTTCTACGGGGTGGCACAATTCCCCAAAGTCCTAGGTGCCATTGATTGCACCCATGCGGCTCTACGTCCCCCAGGGCATCAGAGCACATCTATAGAAACCACAAGCACTGGCATTCCATCAACGTCCAGGTAGTATGTGATGCCAAGGGAATCATCACCTCAGTATATGCCAACTATCCAGGGTCCACCCACGACAGTTTCATTTACAGAATGTCAACCCTAAACCGGGACATAGAAGATGGGCGGCATGGCGATACATGGCTGCTCGGTGAGTATAAATGCCACAGCACATGCATGCATGCCAGATACTGAGTAATGTCACAACCCTACTAATGATACCCATCACCACCTCCCTAGGGGACAGTGCCTACCCTCTGAGCACCCACATGATGACGCCAATTCGGAACCCCATAACGCCACCCGTGGTAAGATACAACACAGCCCATATTGCAACCCGGGGCATAGTGGAGCGCACATTCGGAGTGCTCAATTCACGCTTTCGCTCCCTTTACCGTTCTGGCGGGCAGCTGTTATACACTCCCCCAATAGTGTGCAGGATCATAGTGGCAGCATGTGTCCTGCACAATGTTGCAACACGCCGGGGCCTACCGGTGGACATGGTGGTGCCCCTACATCCCCAACCACATGCACGCCCACTGCGCATGGGAGGGGAAAGGGCACGGGGTGAGGCAGCCCGAACACAGCTCGTGGCTAATTACTTCACTTAGAATCACACCCCTGTGGAGTGCACACAGCCCTGGCACATACCATCTGACAATCAATGATGATGACTCAAGGGACAGTCAACTGTCACTACCGTACCAGCCTGAGATTGGTCACCTGGAAGTGTCACAATGTGTGCATACCTACCTACAGAAACACCACAAATGCTGTGTCATCAAAAGACACATATGCTGCTAAATGCATTACCCCCTTGCAAAATACAACATGAGAACAGTGCCATGTCACCCAACCCCTCCCCAGCACCACCACCCAACACACCATGGCATGTCATGCTATGTGAGAGCAAACAAAGCAATCCCGAAAACCTGACACAAGTGTCACAAAGTACAGTGTCTCTAATGGAAACTGGCCACAAACAATATGCTCCCAGTAATGTTGAACTAACAACACACATGACCAAATACTTACCAACAATACAATGCAGCTACACAAGCTCAAACATAACTAAAACATGACAGTACTAAGTTAAAGTAGTCGTAGTCTTACAACCTGAATATGCCACCACATCACCCCCTTCCAACTGTAGTCTTGCAGGCTTCAAAACTTATCTGTGTACTGCATACAACATGAACTCCATCTCCAAATTAGACGGCCTTGTGAAGACATGAGGAATGAACCTGCAAATTCAGAGGGAGACATGGAAGCAGAAGCATACATAATTCCAACATGCAGTGTACAATACAACTACAATATACACAAGGAATGTCTACACAGTATTGACTACAGACTGCCCACCCAGCTCATGGGAGCCCAACATCACTGTTTACATCACTGTCACTTGGTCACACCCTTTGCAAGCCCATGGAAACGGGAAGCAGGAGTGGTGTGTGTCTCACGAACCCAAGCATCAAACCCAAACTCAGGACAAGCCTGCATGTGCCCAGCCGGAATACAGTGGATGCCAACGGGAGCCACACAAGGCAACACACAGTGTCAAAAAATAATCAAAAATCAAAAATCAAAAAAGCAAACATCAAAAATCAAAAATGGCCATGTGGAGGACAGGGGGGGGGGCGGTCACCCAGGAGGTCCGAGGACAGGGTGCGCACCAACAGCCGCCTGTGTGGATGTTGGAGAAAAAAAACACCTTCATGGGCTCATGGCCTGCACGGCTATGCCAATGTGGGAGAACTGCTGCTGTCGCTCTGAACACCCTCTGCTGCTGCCGCAGGAGGTGGTGGTGCTATGGGAGGCAGCCCACGCAAAGCCCTGGTATGGTCCTCCATGGCAGCAAGCATGCGGGTGTGGAAGGTCTCGTTCTGGAGGATTATAGTGCGGAGATCCCCATGCAGCACCTGACATGATGCCCGGATCTCCTCCCGAGTTGCCTGCATCTCAGCTGAGAGCGAACGTGTGAGCCGCTCCAGCTGCTGTTCTGTCCTCAAATTAGTGGAAGTCTCAAGGTCAACAAGAGTCTTCCTGAGGTGATGGAGTTCTACTCTCAGGGCTTCCCTGTGGCCCTGGGACTCTATTGAAATCGATTGGCGTAGAGTCTCCAGTGCCGCCCGTCTGTCCCTGTTGGGCACCAACATGTCCTCCCTGTGTGATTGGCAAATGGAGTCTGTTGCCTGCTGTAGTAGCTCCATCTGCCTTTCAGGGGGGACAATGGAAGTGGCTACCCTCTCCATTGCTTGAGCCATCATCTCAACTGATGCTGCCTGTTGGGTTGCCATACCGTAAATGGATTGTTCCCGTGCAGTATTGCCTGGTGGCGTACGGTCACCGTGTCGGCGGGCACCACACCTGTTTGGGGCAAGGCGATCTGCGCCTTGCTGTGCCGGCACTGCCTGAGGCTGCAGGACTGCATTCCCCCTCTGATCTGCTGGCCCAGGAACAGGATCAGATGTTGTGGAGTGTGACCCTGCACTCGTAACCGCCAAAGGCTGACTAACCAACACTGACATCCCCATAGAGGGTTCTACCCCTGGTGCAGGTGGGTTGGAGAGAACAGAACCCCTTCCAGAAACACTTACCTGCGACGCCACATAGGTCTCATCATCCGAATCAACACCTGAATAGAGGTCTGCGGAGGTGCACCCAGAGACACCCCTTGACAGTATCGTCTGCAGCAAGAGTGGGTTCCCACCCACCACCACACCACGTCCCCCACTGGTGGGCGGTTGTGCCTCAGGTTCCTCCTGGGTCTACACCATCTCCTCAACCTCACCAGCATCAAGTGCGTCATCCCCTCCAAAAACATGAAAGACAAAAAATGGAAACAGGCATTAGCACCATAGCACACAAATAGGCCTAACAAGCTACAGAACCAGTACATGATTTACACATGTTCCACATGACTATAACGCTCCCATGCATGCACTGTCACAGAGTTGGAAGGGGAGGCAAAAGTCTGACACTGATGACACCAAGATGGAAGAGCAACAGTTTTCCTGCATGCTGGGTAGCACTGCCATCACACATTGGCCTGTGAGTGGCATGTCCTATACACATAAATGACACATGCCAACACACAGATGGCATGTACCATAGCCATGGTACATTCCACAAGTACATCCATATGTCAGTGAATGAGTAATGTCACCCATCCATGTGAGGTGAACATGAAGAGATGAAAAATGCCACATAGTGTGAAAAGATACGCCATGTGCCACACACTGCAACACATCCAGTGTACAAAAATACAGTGATTACAGGGCCATGTACACATCAATGGTTGTGCACTTCAACATGACAGGAAACAACTAGCATGTTCCACATTCAAACAGGCCCAAAAACATCATGTGATCAGGACAATACTCATTCTGCCTGAATGGTCAAATCTTTCAACTACCAAGGTGACACATGTGGGCCTATGTGGGGTTCTTATCTGACAGAAGCATGCCACATATGTCACAATAGAGCTGAGGAATGTGTTGCAAAAGTGGGAGAATTGAAACAATCAGCCTGAATACAAATGCCAATGTTGTTGCATGATGCCACCTCAAGGGCAACTGCCGTAATGTTGTGCTAAATTACTACTGTGGGCAGAAGGGATAGTGTCACACCCAAATTCAAGGACGCAGAATGTTTTGGATGAAGCACATGGGTGACCCATACTACTCAGTCACACACACCCTCACCTGCCACTCAATCAGAAGCCGTCACCAAAAAAACTTACACATGCATTACACACATTACACACACACGCATGGGCACTCACCGGACAATGTTTCATAATCGGATAGTTCTCGCACACCTCGGATCTGTTCCTCTGTGACGAAGGTCCCAGCAACAGACCCATGTTCAGTGAGTTCGTTGTCCTCTTGTGGAGACCCACCGCCAGTTACCAGAGTAGCGGCCTGACTTGAGGCCAGCTTGGCCTTTGCTCCGCGTTTCAGGTCGTTCCACCGCTTGTAGCAATCATCAGCTGAGCGCCTTACAAATCCAAGGGCACTTATGTCATTGGCAATGGTCTGCCAGTGTGCCTTACGTTGACCAGGTGTGGTCTTGGACCCTGCAGTCACCACCATTTCGTGGCTATGTTGCAACACATAGCTCCAAGTGCATTAAGCTCTGCGTCATTAAAGCAAGGCTTCCTTAACGTGCCGGAGTGTGTAGCCATGCCCGGGGTCTCAGCCTGTCATGCCAGACCACCCTTCTTCCTCTTTTTAGAAGGTGGAGCGGAGCCAGAGTGGCTAACGCCGCTCTGGTCAGTAGGGGCAGAATCACTGGTGGACTGGGTTGTTGGAGTGTGCGAATGCACATTGACAATAGGACTTGGTGCCGGCATTGTCTGAAGTGTGATGTTGGCAGGGGGAACATCAGTATGATGGACCAGGACCGACACTGTCCTGGCTGGGAGAGTCAGAGCTGGGGCGGATGGAGCTGCAGCTGCCCCTGCAGCCTCACCACCCTGCATACTTGGAGCAGCAGATGACATAGCTGCCCCAGATCCACGTGCTTTGGGGACAACTTGCATCGCCACACGTGGCCTAGACTTGCTGACCTGGAAGTCAGCCAGGGAGTCATCCTGTGCCAGGTCAGGTGCCACAATGGGCTGGTCCAACAGGGGCTGAGCTGGGATGGTCTCAGCCACGTTTCCCTCAACCATGGGTGGGGGGCATGGGTGTCCCTGATTGGTCCTCCACACATAGGGGTCTACGGGCACCCTGCAAATCCTGGCCATGCCCCCTAACGCGCCCACCACATTCACCTTTTGAAGGTCGGCCACCTTTGCCTCCCTTACCGCTTGGTCGCCTCCCAACCATGGCACTGATGTTGTTGTGCATATGGGAGGAGCAGTAAACTATTGTCCTGGGCAATTGGGGGTCAAAGGGGTAGGGTACTAGATGGAATTCATACCCTAGTGCTCTAACAAGGCTGTCTGTGACCCCTGGGGGAAGATGACGGGTCACGCAACGCACAGGCAGCCCAAAAACAAAAATAAACGTGCACGCAACCCCTCGTAGACCACATGCGTGGAAAAATGAACCTGCACTACGCTATGGCACCCAGAAACACAAAAATAAGCGTACGCGTAATACACGCAGCCTACAATGACCTCTGAAGGGGTACGCGACACACGGGGCAAGCACAGTTGCTAAGTACGTGCGGAACTCACCGTCTGCCTGGAAAAAGAACGTGAAAAATATGCGCGTGTGCGTGTTGGCAACACCCCCGCCAAAAGAAGAATTGTACGCTGTCTGAGGAGACAGGACAAAAGGAGACGTGAACACTGTTTGAGGAAACAGGCCCAAAAAAAGTAGAAAAATGAAAGCTGTCAGAGGTAACAGGGAGTACGAACTTGAAACGCTGTGAAATAATCGCGTGTGAACCGACAAGAAGTACAGAATCCACCCACTCGCTCTCCACAAAAAGCACATACAAGGAAATGGCGTCCTACACGTACCTTTTAAACCGGCCGACACGTACACGTCACTTAAGCGTGTACGCGCCCTTTCTTCCAATTACACGCGCTGACACTCGGACGTGCAGCTTTTCCACGTGTGCTCTGTCATCACATGCTATGAGGGAAACACCTGCGTGCGTCACGTCACAGACGCGCTTACACGCTAAGGGCCTTTGGTCCAATGAAATTGCGTACGTGCGCTGACGCGCTTACGTGCTAAGGGCCTTTCCTCGAATTACAGGCTAACGTGCAAGATTTTCACGTGCCAAATCACTCCGTATTAGGCTGGCCATGCGTACACACACGGCAGACCACGCTCCTGCCCTGAAGGCCATTTTCCTGCCCCCAAGAGCCCCGAGCACGCTCCCACCAGCCATCTGCTGCTGCCTGTCTGCCTGCTGCCCACGTGCCCTGCTATTTGGTGCCTGCACGTCAGCCATCTGCAGGGGTCCAGTTGCTGTGTACCCCTGCTGGAACAGAAGACTCCCGACTGGGATTCCATCGCTCCAGAGCCCAGCCCCAAGACCCAGTTGCCCACCCACTCCTGCCTCTGGGGTTGCCATGTCGGGCACATCTCCTTCTGGCACCACTGGTAACCCCCAGCCAGAGAGGCAGAGGGCCACCAGCTTCACTGCCACCAAAGTTGGTGTCCTGGTGGAGCATGTCCTGGGGCATTATGATGCCCTCTTCGGAACAAGACGCGCCAACAAGGAAGGACGGACCAGGATCTGGACGGACATCGTGACTGCCATCCACCGGAGGGGGTGGCAGTCCGCAAATTCCATCATGTCAAGAAGCGCTGGGAGGACTTCAGGTCCAGGACCCTCAACAAGGCCTGGTGCCTCGGAGAGGGGGGCCGGGTCAGCCTGAGCAACATCCAGATGAGGGTCCTGGAATGCATAGGCCCAGCGCTCCACGCCCAGATCCTTCGGAGGCAGACCCGTCTGGAGTTGAGCGGTAAGTGGCCAAGCATTGCTGTGTGAGACAGGGCATGTTGCAGTGTGCTGGCAGTCTGATACTTGCCTGTATGTGTGACATAGGCCATGCATGGATGTGTGTGTGCAGGGACATCATGCTCATGCATGTGGGACCAGTTATGTGTGAACCACATGGTAGGTGCATGTGTTTTAATGCAACATGGGGACCTCTATGCAGAATGCACACCTGAAAACATGCCAGTCTGTGTTCCAGGACATGGAGGGGGGGTGAGGAATGGGTGCTCATGTCATATACATGTATGGTGCACGTGTGTGTGTGTGTGTGCCAGAGAAGTGTGTGTTTGACTTTGAAACGCCATGGATGCATGTGACTTTGAAGGCAACATCTTGATTTAAAGGGGCCCTTGTACATGGGTGTTGATGTTGATTGCAGGCGCCGGGAGTGTTTCTGCATGTGTGTTGCATGCATTGACCCATGTGTTGTGGAAGGACAGGATGGATTTGACAGTGCCACTCATGTGTTATTGCTTCCTGTCTAGGGTATTTTGTGCTGTACCCTGATGCTTGTGTTCTATGTCTCCCTCTACGCAGCGTCAAGTGAAGAAGAGGGTGGAGACGGCGCTGTGGAGCCAAGCGGCGGGGATGCCTCCACCGGGCGGCGACGCATGGCCCAGCCACCCTCCCAGGAATTACCATCATCCGGGAGCGAGGAGGCTGGTGCCGCGTCTGCCGCAACGGCTGTGGCGAAAGGGCCGGGTGAGCCCCCACAGGGGCTTCCAATGGCGGAAGATGGTGTGGAGACATCCAGGTTGGTGGTCTCCACAGAGGAGGAGGAGCCCGCTACTGAGCCGCACATGGGGCCTGGTGGGGGTTGTACCACTGGTGCAAGTGGTGCAGTCCAGGGCCAGGGTCAGGAGGCAGCACAGGTCACCGCAGAGGGGCCTGTGCATGTCACTGTCCTTGACCCTGTGACTGCACCATCATGCACCAGCAGGGAGGCCCTGTGCCAGGCCCGTCCGCAGGTAGGGGAGAGTGCCATGTCACCTGCCTCTCCACTACCTGCAGGCGAGGGGTCCCGCGATCGTATGGGATCCGTCCTGGTGGGTGTCGCGTTGCGCACGTGTGACATTCGTGATGACGTGCGTTGTTCCTGGGCGGAGAACGCACGCCATCACGAAGAGCAGCGTCGTGACGTGGCACTGCTGGGAGGGGCCCTGGTTGGTGGGTTCCTACATGTGACGTGCACTCTGGCGGACTTCTCCTCCTCTGTGGAGGCTATGCGCCGGTCGTTCTCCACATCGTCTTCGGGCACAGATTACACCAGGGCCCCCTGTGGACCTGGCCTGACCAACACAGCCAGCTTGGTCGAGATCCCATCCCTGCCACAGTCGGGAGTTGGCAGTCCAGCAGGGGTGGACACCACAACTCGAGACCAGCAGATGGAGGATGTGCAGGCACCATCGGACAGGGCACATGGACAGCAGCAGCAGGAGCAGGCTGTATGTGGGAGCAATGATGGCTCGGGGCCATCAACATCGGAGGGGCAGGCATCGGCCATAGGGCAGGAGGACCCAGGAATAGGAGTGTCTTCCGTGTGGCAGCGGTTGGGCCATGCGATAGATGCGGAGCGGCAGCGGGCGGAAGAGGCACGGCTCACGATGGTCAGGGTGGAGAACTCCATGCGTAGGGCCCTGAGGCGGGCCGAGTGCCTCGAGGCCATTCGCAGGGACCTGGAGATCCAGATGTCATCATCGCTGCAAACCCTCGGGGCCATGGAAGAGGACCGCCTCCGGGACATCGAGCAGGAGTTCGATGATGCCCTAGCCCGGGACATCAACAAGTGAGCCGTTGGACTTGCCCGCTGCCCTTGTAAATAGTTAGTTAGTTAGTATTAGGTTTCCTTTCGTTTTTTCTTTATTTTGGACCGCTTGGACAATGCACCACATTTTTGTATATAGTTTTTTTATTAGGTAGTTTTTGGTAGGTTTCATTTCTTAAATTGGGCTCATGGACCCTGGATTCTTCAATTGTACATAGTTCTACATTGGATTCATCTTTTTTAATATTTTTTTTGTGTTCACCAGGGAGCAATGGTTTTTACTTTTTATTTTCCCTTGGATTTGATTTTTTGGACTGTGACTTTGGACATTTCTTTTTGGATTTTTTTTGGCTTATGTTTTCTTGATTTTCATTATTTATCGGACATGGACCATTTCTTTTGTTATTCCCATTGTTGTGTGTTTAATTTGATTTACGTTCATGTTATCTTTAATATATATTTTATACTTCCATTTGTGGTATTATCTCATTGGTTTCATGCATGTCATGATATGTGTTTTGACATTCACTTGCACCCATTGTGTGTGTGTGACGGACATGTGTTAATTTACATACTTGCAATTGGGGTTGTATCATGTAATTGGCATTTCTATGTGGGTGGATGCAATACTTGGGTGGGTCTTTGGCATGTGGAGGCTGGCCATAAGGGCCAGGGATCTAGATTGTGATGACGGGTTGGCTGGGGGACATGTGTCGGGGCCTGCTGGCAGGTGCCCTGCACTGCTGGGGGGTGGGGGTGCAGGAGACATGTGTGGGGGCCTGCTGGCAAGTGCCCTGCACTGATGGGGGTGGGGGTGCAAGGTGATATGAGTTGAACATGAGTGGGGGCCTGCTGGCAGGTGCCCTGCACTGCTGGGGGGTGGGGGTGCTGGGGGACATGAGTGGGGGCCTGCTGGCAGGTGCCCTGCACTACTTGGGGGGTGGGGGTGCAAGGGGACATGAGTGGGGGCCTGCTGGCAGGTGCCCTGCACTACGTGGGGGTGGGGGTGCAAGGGTACATGAGTGGGGGCCTGCTGGCAGGTGCCCTGCACTGCTGGGGGGTGGGGGTGCAAGGGGACATGAGTGGGACATGAGTGGGGGCTTGCTGGCAGGTGTCCTGCACTGCCGGGGGGTGGGGGTGCTGGGGGACATGAGTGGGGGCCTGCTGGCAGGTGCCCTGCACTGCTTGGGGGGTGGGGGTGGAAGGGGACATGAGTGGAGCCTGCTGGCAGGTGCCCTGCACTGCTGGGGGGTGGGGGTGCTGGGGGACATGAGTGGGGGCCTGCTGGCAGGTGCCCTGCACTGCTTGGGGGCTGGGGGTGCAAGGGGACATGAGTGGGGGCCTGCTGGCAGGTGTCCTGCACTGCCGGGGGGTGGGGGTGCTGGGGGACATGAGTGGGGGCCTGCTGGCAGGTGCCCTGCACTGCTTGGGGGGTGGGGGTGGAAGGGGACATGAGTGGAGCCTGCTGGCAGGTGCCCTGCACTGCTGGGGGGTGGGGGTGCTGGGGGACATGAGTGGGGGCCTGCTGGCAGGTGCCCTGCACTGCTTGGGGGCTGGGGGTGCAAGGGGACATGAGTGGGGGCCTGCTGGCAGGTGCCCTGCACTGCTGGAGGGTGGGGGTGCAAGGGGACATGAGTGGGACATGAGTGGGGGCCTGCTGGCAGGTGCCCTGCACTACTTGGGGGTGGGGGTGCTGGGGGACATGAGTGTGGGCCTGCTGGCAGGTGCCCTGCACTGCTGGGGGGTGGGGGTGTAAGGGGACATGAGTGGGGGCCTGCTGGCAGGTGCCCCTCAGTGCTGGGGGGTGGGAGTGCAAGGGGACATGAGTGGGACATGAGTGGGGGCCTGCTGGCAGGTTCCCTTGACTGCTGGGGGGTGGGGGTGCTGGGGGACATGAGTGGGGGCCTGCTGGCAGTAGGGATGTAACGGTATTACGGTATACCGTTAAAGATACCGTGAACCACTTAATTGAACAATAATAACCGTCACATTGTTTATACCGGTATACCGTTCATACCGTTAAGCGTGCTTTTCAATCTGATTTGAAAAGGCTGCAGTAAGCAAGTGCTGCACAGTCTTGGTCTTTCACTGTTGGATGTGCCGTCTGCCAATTCGTTTCAGTTGGAGCAGTTTTTAATGCCATTCCATAAACCACACATGCCTGACACAAAATCAATATGTTAGCAATAGGAAGAATAAATACAGTGCCAAGAAGGAAAAGGGTTTCTTTGGGTTGGCGGCTTTGGGGTTTATATATTTATGATGGATAATGTTTTCTAAACATATGACAATGGGGGATTTCCCTAGTTCTATCATTGAATTTACATATAATAAGTCACACTGCGAAATTTACTCATCTCTGTGGGTATTCCCTGCAAGTCATAAAACTAATACCGTGACACCCCTAGCTGGCAGGTGCCCTGCACTGCTTGGGGGGGTGGTGCAAGGGGACATGAGTGGGACATGAGTGGGGGCCTGCTGGCAGGTGCCCTGCACTGCTGGGGGGTGGTGGTGCAAGGGGGTAATGCGTTGGTGATCACTAGTGCAAGGTGACATGTGGCTTGGCTGGGGGGGCATGCCCATGGTGGATGGGCTGCCTGCGGGACATGACCAGGGGTGCAGGGTAGTCCCCTGTGGTGTGGGCTGCCTGCAGGGGCCGTGGAGGGTGTAGAGGGAACACCTGTGAGGACCCACACTGGCAATTCACGTGTAGGACTCCCCTGCACCCCCGAAATACACGTACTCCACTCGCACAGGGCCTATCGCGTGTGAAACTTCACGCGCACCCCAGTAATACACGTACCCTGCTGAAATCGCGTGTGGAACTTCCCGCACACCCCAGAAATACACGTACCCTGCTGAAATCGCGTGTTAAACTTCCCCGCTCCCCAGAAATACACGTACCCTGCTGAAATCGCGTGTGGAACTTCCTGCGCACCCCAGTAATACACGTACCCTGCTGAAATTGCGTGTTAAACTTCCCCGCACCCCAGAAATACACGTACCCTGCTGAAACCGCGTGTGGAACTTCCCGCGCACCCCAGTAATACACGTACCCTGCTGAAATCGCGTGTTAAACTTCCCCGCACCCCAGAAATACATGTACCCTGCTGAAATCGCGTGTGGAACTTCCAGCACACCCCAGTAATACACGTACCCTGCTGAAATCGCGTGTTAAACTTCCCCGCACCCCAGAAATACACGTACCCTGCTGAAATTGTGCGTGGAACTTCCCGCGCACCCCAGTAATACACGTACCCTGCTGAAATTGCGTGTTAAACTTCCCTGCACCCCAGAAATACACGTACCCTGCTGAAATCGCGTGTGGAACTTCCCGCGCACCCCAGTAATACACGTACCCTGCTGAAATCACGTGTTAAACTTCCCCGCACCCCAGAAATACATGTACCCTGCTGAAATTGCGCGTGGAACTTCCCGCGCACCCCAGTAATGCACGTACCCTGCTGAAATCGCGTGTTAAACTTCCCCGCACCCCAGAAATACACGTACCCTGCTGAAATCGCGTGTGGAACCTCCTGCGCACCCCAGTAATACACATACCCTGCTGAAATCGCGTGTTAAACTTCCCCGCACCCCAGAAATACATGTACCCTGCTGAAATCGCGTGTGGAACTTCCCACGCACTCAAGTAATACACATTCGCCGCTCAGCGTTTGCTGTTTGGCAGCCCTGTATACCGGTCCATGGTTAGCGCAGCCCTTTGCCCTGAATTGGGAATTTTGATGGCTTTTCCTTGCGCGGGGGCGTTCTTGGGGGCGTAACTGGTGCTGCTGCAGGGTCGCTGCGCCACTCTGCGCCACAGCTGGTTTTGGAGGCTAAAATCCATGAATACGCTGTGCGCGGAAATCGATTTTAGCGCACGCGGCTGGCACAGACATTCTAAAATTGGTTGTTTATTACTAATATCACTAATACATATTTATCACTAATACAACAGCAAAGACACTCCAGGGGGGCGGTGCCACCTGGAGTGACGGCACAGTGACAGCCGCCGGCCCCTCAACTTTGCATGCTGCAGCAGCATGTGAATGATGCATGCATCATCATTTATGATGCACACATCATGCATGCAAATCAATCATCAAATCAAGGTAACGTGTTACCGTGCTTTAATGAATTATGCCGTTGCAGGTGTTTTTTTTCTTTTTAAAAAATGTTTTATTTTTTAATGTTTTTTTTCATCAAATATGGCCCAGGTGTGGGCAGAAACCGGCCCCCACTCCCCAGGGACGATTTCGGCCCGGCCAAGGGGCCAATCCGACACTGCCCCTCCTACCCTGTTGTGTTTCGCGTTTGTTTCCAGTATTCTTTCTATTCTGTATTTTTGTATTTTTTGTCTCTCCAGTCTTTTTTCTGTTTGTCTATGTCTCACAATGTAACTGGTGCCTAGATACCCAAGGGTTCAGTGCGCTGCAATAAATGCAATTAAATTAATTAACACAACGAAGTTAAATCTGAAACAGGGAACAATGCTTTCGCTTTTGTAAAGGAAATATGTTTGCTTTAACATTGCATCTAAAGCAAGCTCATGCTAAAACTGTTTTCGTTCAACCAAGTTTAAGGATTGAAATAATTACCTTATAAAGACAGTCTAGGTATTTAAATATTACAAAATACAAACCTCAATTAATTTACTAACAAATTTTGTGTACTTTACTCAGTATCAAGGTAACATGTTTTGACTGAAAGCCTTCATTGCTTCTAGCACTATCTACTAATAGCCCTATGACCTCTGGGGCGGTCATTAACTCTTGTGATAATGTCCCTTTCGCAACCTATGGCCCTCAGCAAAGGAGTGGGCCATTATCATGCGATAATGACCCCTCCCTCGGTCTATAAATCTGTAGTATGTCGTCCTAGATTGGAGGAATAGCTCATTATTTGGCACAGTGGCAAGGTTTCCGCAAATGGCTTCTCATCACTGATTTGCCGTTTGCTGGATGTTTATTTGCTATATGGCTTTCTTTTCAACCCCATCCTTATAATTATAATCTTCCCATCTGTTGATTGTTCTAATGCTGACACTTATTCTAGCTACATAAGCTCCCTTTTTATGTGCTGATTATTATTGATACCTACTTATTTAACTATATGTACTGCATGCACTGCAATAGGGCTGCATCATTTTTTTCAAGTTCCGGTTGCATTAAATTGCACTTGCATAGGTAAGTGTGCTACCAAAAAAAAAAATAGGTTAGAAAAGTTTGTCTAGATTATGGCCCTGATTCATGGAATATTTTGCACGTTGCAAAGTTCTTTTCACTGGTGCAAAGTGACTTTGCACTGCCAACAAACACCCTGATTCATGAACCGTGTAAAGGAAATGTTTGCAGTGCAAAGTCCGGGCAAAGTCATTTTGTCCTGCAAAAAATGACTATGCGCTGACTTTGCCCGGACTTTTCCCGGCAAAAATACACTTTACACGGTTCCATGAATCAGGGTTTGTGTCGGCAGTGCAAAGTCACTTTTCAGCAGTGCAAATTCACTCTGAACGGGGCAAATATTCATTGAATCGGTCCCAGAGCATCGATGGGCACGTGCAATGCGCCTGCTCAGTGGAACTTTTCACATGACGGCTACATCTTGAATTGAATTTGGGAAAGAGGGTGCCCTGCTCACACACCATTTGCCCGAACAGTGACTCCGCTTTTAAGCGCATTTTACACTTATGCGTTGAGACCTGCAATGAGACCCCACAGGAACAAATCACAAAAAAAGCCAGGAGATGGAGATGCATTTTGATCACTAGCAGCCCATCAGTAAATACTGTGGACCTGAGGAGTCTCCATGGGCCAACCCGTTGAGTTCCCATCATGCCCTTTACGGCTTTCCAGCAACGAGCAGCTGCTTCGTTCCTAATAGCAACTATCGGACATGCAGGCTCTTGACACCAGCCAGTAAGGTAGCTCAGTGCGCTCGTCCCACTGCCGCTGAGATACTGAATGCTTGAAAGCTTCTGGCAACAGGTTCCATTAACGATGGGAACGAATCAGCCTTTCGCTCACTCAACAGACACACGCATTGATAGTAACTAAGTGGATAGTAACAACATTGAAAAATGTACTTAATGCCAGAATTGTATGCCAGGACAAGTGTCAAATTCATGGTATTTCAATATAAATAAAGAACACCCTCCTAAGGAGATGAAGAGCACCCCCCTAATTTGATATAAGATCCAACTAACCCCAAGGAATAGAGATGCACTTTAAGGAGATCCGTTCTAGTGAATATTAGCACATTTTGGTGAACATCTGATGTTTGCAGGATAAGGTAAAAACTCCCATCACTCTCTTCACTGAAGTGTACGATTGCATTGATTTATTGTAAATCACTGCTGTGGCCATAAGGCCATTGTGGTCAGTGAGCCTACACGTGTTTCGATTTTAGCTCTTCTTCAGGGCTCAAAAACATCATTAAGAGCCGACCTAATTGTTGTTAGCATCCAAAAAAAATTGTGCAGTCTTATATTAACAGTCCTTGAGCATGTGTCACACGAAGATCGTAATGCTTAGATTACGCCACGTTCAGTCTATGCGTCCAGTCACAAATGGGGTGTGTATGGTACCAAGTCCAGAGAGTTATTCCCAAGTTAACAGGTACCGTGCATGTTAACGCAGTTACTATACATCTCCTTGTTGAAGGAAATCCTGGTTCCTGATGTGGAACGTTGTTCTTGTGACTGTTAACATAAGACCAAAACAGTTTTTGTTGGATGCTAACAACAATGAAGTCAGCACTTAATGATGTTTTGAGGACTGGGGAAGAGCTAAGCTTGAAAGGCATGTTGGCTCACTGACCACAATGGTTTTACGGCCACAGAAGTGATTTACAATACGTCAAGGAATACCTACTCTTCAATGAAGAGACCGATGTGAATTTTTACCTTCTCCTGCAAACCTCAGATGTTCAACAAAATGTACTAATATTCACACTAAATGTTTTTAGGGAAGGCACTGTTAACAACCAAGCCCACATATCTGTGTACTCATGAACGTATAGATGGGTGTTTGGGAAGAGTTCCTCTTTTTTGTTTCTCTGTGACATCCGACCCTGTAATTCTAGCAATCAGCGCAAGGATTGAGGTCTGTTCCCAACCGTTTTTCTGTCCACTTTAAAGTGATCTTTCAGTCGGTGCCGCCATATTGGTGATGGTCCATTCTCATTTGTTTGGCGTATACCCTTTATACATCCTTATGTCTTATAAAACAAAACATGTTGAATACAAACATAGGGAGCCCATTCATTACAAGAGGAGAGGGGCATAAACAGCCCTGTATAATAATTATAATACAATATTTGGTGTTTCATATAGCACAGCACTTTGGTAAACAGGTGATAAATTGCCAATTAGGCGCAATTGTGTACCTCAGAAGTAGTCAAGAGTCATGATAGCAGGATTTTGAAAACCTTGTCCCCCAGTGCTTTTAGTGGGATGCAAAATCAAGGGGCATGGGGACTCTCACAAAGGTTTTGTGGCCAAGTGCAGGGCAGGGGCTAAAGGGCCCTGGACCTGAACTTAATGAGGGGCAGGTGGATTCCGCAAGAGACGACTGCCGCAAACAGTTCATCATGAGACCCTGAAATCCTGCATTTTAGGTTACTCAACATTGTCTCGGATAGCCTGGTTTCATCCAGTCTGCATACTGTAAATAAACCTCTCTCTGAATCAATTTGTAAATAAATCACTTTCTGTAAATAAATCACTTACTCACTAAGCATATAAAGAATTCAATCAGTGAGTAAATCACCCTTTTTGTAAATAATTCACCCATGCATGCCATCAGAGACAGCTTAATAGCCCTTAAGTGGTCATTTAAGTGTTCACTGCCCCCACTGGCTGCTTTCCTTTGTTCTGCTCAGCAGTGGCCAATGCACCTATCCTTTGATATTCTGCAGCCACGCACCCCCTCCTTCCATTGCTTTATCTAGTATGTTGCCACAGAATGAAGCCTCAATCAGGGGCTGATGGTAGGTGCATAATCTCTAAGGGGGCATCAGTCTTCACAAACTAAAATCTGTGTTGCTTTAAACCGGCATTAGCTGGTCAAAGACAGACTTTTTTTTACAAAGTGTTAATTTATAACTGACACGTTTTACCCTGCTTTCAGCTCTGTGATGTGTTTCAAGAAATATGCTTGGGGAGTAATGAAGTTCAAGTTGCTGCTCATGTTATGCACCCTCAATGATACCCACAAACAAATCACCCATTGGAGTATGCGTTAGGAAACCTCTCCATCATAACCTATGCAACGCACTGCTGCCTCAGAACGCGTGAAGGGTTGAGGCACCAAACATCATTTTGAAATTGGCTTCCATGCATCTTCAGCTGGCCCTGAAATCACCTATAAGAAAGAGTAGAGGGACAAATAGCATCCTTGTAAGCTACTGGCTCCTTTCCATATAATAAAGACATTTTGGGAACATAAAAATGACAGATTTTTAACAAATATTTGACAAATATGTCTGTCACACCGATTCAAGCCTGTATTCCTTCTGAGTGCAAATTGCACACTAGCCGCTCAATTAGTATATGGCACCTTCATAGTAAAATGTTTGCAAACCACAAGCTAAAAATACTCATTAGCCTTTGAGCATCAGGCGTTGGCTGTCCTGCATTAGCGGAACACTGGCGTCTGCTTTCCCGCTACATGCGCCTTAGACCACTTCCATTATAAACTAGTGCCAGTCTCATGTGCATGCCTTTGTAGGCTCTTGACTTGCACTTTGGGAAAAAGGGTGGTAAGTGCCTAAAGCAGGGGTACTGAGGGTCGCTGGCCAGTCTCGGCACATCTTGCCCATGTGGCAGTTCCTCCTCGCCTGAGGCACACTCCCGAAGGGAAGAGTTGCTCATCCGTGATCTGGTTATGCAGTCGTTTGAGGATAATAATTCACATAGCAATGAGTATGGGTAGACCTGACTAACTAGGGGTAAGGCCAGAGTAAGTCATAGTTACTCACGGTGACTACTTTGTGAATGTACAAGCTCTTGTCAGGTGTCATTCCAGGGCAAGTCATGCGGAAAGACGTCTTTGTGAATCCCGCCAATTGCACCCAATGCTTGTGCCCGCCAGGGAAGGGCTGCACATCACAACGTCATATTTTTTTCATCATTGCCTTTTTTATCTGCGCATTTCATAAACATACTTATGAACATAAAAACCCCTCGCCCCCTTTCGCTCAGCAGACCGGAGCAGCATGGCATGGTTAGCGTACCGACGGGGCGTGCGTATTCCTCGGCTCACCTGAGCTTACTGAGGCCTGCATTAAAGAGCTTTTAGGGATAATTGAGACGCTCAACCTTTTTGTTTACTCAGCCTCGCGGAAATCTCCCCACGCTTTGACTCTAATCTGCCAGACCTTTGATTTCAGCTGTTAACCCGCTTGTATTTATCAACAGGGCCCCGAGCATCAGGCCACGTGACAGGGCTACGCAGAGCGCCACGATAAGCCTGATGTCGACCTTTTGCGGTTCCTGTCAAAAACTGTATTGAGCTATCCGTTTCTTGCAGTTGAGCTGCGCAGACGTATCCACTCGCTGCATCGAGGCAAGGTATTGTAATATTGATTGCCATTGATTTATTGCAACCGACCGTGTGTCACTGTCCAGCTCTGGAATCTTTGCTGTTATATCTCTCCGGCTTAGCAATGGCACAGGAGCCGTGCTGTGGCCATTTGTGGATGTGTCTCCTTTTTTAATTTTTTTATTATTTTGACTGTTCACTGAAATCTTTTAGAAGTAATTGATATACATGGCTACGATAACATCATATTAAAATGGACATTTTCATAACAAGGAAGTGAAATAGAATGTAACACTACATTTGAAAATGCATCATATAGTGGAAATCACTTTATACACATTGATAAAATGATACACAGTTCAGACACGATAGGAGGGAGAGACACGTGAAAAACGCATGTTACATGGCTCTCTTGCCCCCGCTCTTGCTAATTTCTGCAACCACTCTTTTGCTACTGGATCCTTTCCCTCTTCCCTCAAGCACTCCCTTGTGCACCCCATCCTGAAAAAACCTTCAGCAGACCCTACTTGTCCAATTAACTACCAACCTATTTCTATCACCCCCTTCCTTGGGAAACTCCTGGAGAAGCTGGCCTTCCCCCAACTTACCTCACACACGTAACTTGGCGGTCTCAACAACCATCAATCTGGATTCCGAGCATCCAGTGACACGGAAACTGCGCTTCTGAAGACCCGTGAAGAACTGCTCGCATCCCTTCATTCCAACTCTCCATCTGTCCTCATTCTACTTGATCTCTCATCATCTGCCTTTGACACGGTCAACCACTCTATCCTCATAAAACGACTCCATAATACCCTAGGCATCTCGGAGCAAGCACTGCACTGGTTGACCTCTTTCCTAACTGATCATCCATCCCAGGTTATTATTTGCACCTTCTCCTCACCTACCTCCTTCTAAACCTGTTGTGTCCCCCCAGGGCCCCAACCTTTCCCCCTGGCTCTTTAACACTCTCCTTTCTCAGCTGGCACGCATCATTTCCCCCTTCTCCCTCAATTTCCAATGCTACGCAGAGGACGCTCAACTCTCCTTCAAACTACCTGCTGACTCTTTTGCTTCTTCCCTCATCCCGGACTGCCTATCTGCCATCCAGTCATGGTGCACTTCCAATGTTCTCTGTCTCAATGCCAGCAAGACTGAGATCCTTCCTACTGGGACCCCTGCTCCAGCTTTCATCCCCTCACTTCCCCTCTGCCACTCTGGCCATCCTCCATGGGCTCTCCCCCTTCATCTAAAACCTGAAACCTTGGAGTCATCTTCAACTCCTATCTATCCTTCCTCCCTCACATCCAGGACATTGCCAAGAAGTCCAACTTTCAAATCTACCTTCTTAAAGGAATTCTCCCTTTTCTCACTTTCCCCCCAGAAGCTCAATGTTACCAGAGCTCTGGTTCTCTCTAATCTTGACTACTGCAACAACCTTCTCTTGAATCTATCGTCTTCCTCTCTACAACCCCTCCAGCTAATACAGAATAGGGCAGCAAGACCTATCCTTGGCCTCAAGCTCAGGGACTGCATCTCTCCTACCCTAATAACTCTTCACTGGCTCCCGGATTAAATTAAAATCCCTCTACATCATCCACAAGGCTGTCTGGGGCCGGGAACCACACTATCTGCAACTTGCTATTACTAAATATTCTCCCTTTAGACCTCTACATTCCTCTGGAACCAACTCTCTGTGTGTGAAGGGTTTTGCTGAACAGGGGGCAGAGGCCGATCTCTTGCTTCTGCTGGCTCCCTCTTGTGGAACAACCTAACCCTTCTTCTTTGTCTTGAGCCGGACCTCCTCAAATTACAGAAGCTCCTAAAGACTTTCATTTTCATTTCCTCCTTCACTTTCTCCCTCCTCCGCCAATCTTAAAGTCACTGTGATTGGTAACCAGGGCCATTATGCGTCCTCAAGGCCCTGGCTTCCTACACCCAATCGCCTCAGCTTCTGCTTATGCTCAACACTTGCCTCGGCACCGACTGGCCTACGCCATTGTAGGCCTGCACTTACCCGCTTATTGCAGCTCAATGATCCCTAGCACATGCTTTACTTTCCACTTACATCTGCTGCTCGCCCATGAACCCGGAAACCTCAGCACTTACCCCCACTCCCTCTTCCCCTCTTCTCTCTCTGCACTTGCACGTTCTGAATACTCACAAGGCACAGCAGGTATGTCTTTTTCTTTACTGTTTTCCAATCCCATGTTCCCTCCCTGTTGCCATGTGGGTGCTTTGAAACACAATTTACTTGTTGTATGAGCGCCTATGAAATGCACAATTAATAAATAAATAAATACAATGTTGAACACCAGCTGATGGAACGTTATGATTAAGAAATTCAATGAAAGGAGTCCATCTGACTTGAAATTTAGCAATAGATTATTGTGTTTCACAATACAAGATTCAATTCGGTGAGTAGAACAAAGTAAATTTCATAATTTCTTAATATGTAATCCCTGAGAGTTTTTCCAGTATTTAGTTTGAGGAATCGATAATTGTAGCATCAGGTGTACCAGCAGGATTGATACACGTATTCTGTGAAGATAGTGGGGCATGAAATTTAAAAAGCTTTTGCAAAATCTTCCATACGTGTTCCCAAAATGATTGAACAAATTTGCATTCAAAGAGGCTCATTATGAGTTTGCCGGTATTGTGGCGGTAAATCAGCCAGAATACCGGCAAATGGATTTACTGATACTGCCACTCAGTCCGGTGGAATGTCCTCTGGATTACAAGTAGTGGCAGCCAGTGTTAGTCCCTATTTCATGGAGTCCCATTGGACTCCATGGGAGATTTTGCCGGTGTTATAGGGGCGGGTATTACCGGCGCCTGTACTATTGGCGATTTTTGACTGTAAGGTGGCGAAATGATCTCCAACTCTTAGCTAGAGGTCAATCCGCCACCTTACAGGCAAACCTGTAGACGTTCGGTGTGGAAATGTGCCAGTATACGCAAATACTGGCACGTTATTACTGCACCGGCCAACTCGTAATGAGCCTCATTGTGTATATAGGATGCTCCGGGGTTTTCACATGACCAGCAGGTAGCTGATGAGTGAGGATACACTTGAGATAGTCTATGAGGAGTAAACATGGCTGTATGCATTAAAAAGAACACAGATTGAGTCAAATTAGCAGCCTTTCTTATTCTGAAGATTCTACACCAAACATTTTCCCAAAGGTCTACAGATATGTTGAATTCACCATCTGCTTCCCATGCTGCAATATCTTTCCTCTAACTATTGGTAAATTGAACTCACATAAGAAAAGGGGATCTTGGATGGCACATCTTTTTGGCACACTTTTGATGAAAATATGAAAATGTATGAAACATTAAAAAAAAAGCATATTCTGGATATTTTTTAAGCATTTGGGGAAATCCATTTTGTGGGAAAGGTTTTAGGGGGCGGAGGAATTGACTCCAGAGTTGGACGAGAAGATGGTGCCCCAACCATTTCGGGATCTTCACACCATTTGGAACAAATCTGTCAAGCATTTAAAAAAAAACAAAGGTGGGCCCGTAACAGTGTCTAATCAAGTGTACCATAGATCTTTCTCCAGACACTATGTGACAGCCAGAATGAATAGATCTTGAATAGCGCCCCCTTTAAAAAAACACCAGACTGATTCCTCAGTGCTCACCTTAATATTACCAAGTATCCAGGTTCTACTTCCCTACAAGATAATGAAAAGGAAGTAGCCGAACAGGTGCTGATGTTCGTTGAAAGCAATTATACCATAGGGTGTTTGCAGTCATGGGTCCTCATCACGAGTTGGGTGGTAACGCCGGCGGTATTACCGCCGGCGGTATTAGCCCTACCACCAAACCCCCGTGCGCTATTAGCACCGCATCACGGGTTTGGTGGTAATGGAATTCCCCATTCCCCACTGAGCCCATTCAGGAATACCCCATTCCCCATTGGGCTCAATGGGGAATTTTCGCGCTCTTACAGCCGGCGGATTTCCCGCCGGCGGTAATAGCCCGAATTTTCGGCGGATTTCCCCCCAGCCCAGAGCTGGGGAGAAATCGGCCGAAGCCCTGATTTGGCAGACCCTTAAATCCGGCGGTAATAGCGCGACCGCCAGATTTAAGGGTTACCGCCAAACTCGTGATGAGGCCCATGGCGTCCGTTCTTAGCTAGGTGGTCCTTTGCATAAGTCTGCATGGCACTGCAAGCGCCTGAGCCTCTAAACTGTTGGTTTCTGGCTGAGTTGTCTCCTTATACCAAAAAAAGGGTTGTCCAATAAGACAACTATAGATATGGAGAGACTGGATACTAAATATATTATGGAATTTGACCCAGCAGCAGACTAGAAGAGAAGCTCATTCAGAAGCTAAATGTACTGGTTGGCTGAAACTCACACATGCCCATATGCGCTTATACTGAACGCACCCTATGCAGACAATGCATTTGCGCACAATCTGTCAATACAGGCAGCTGGTGTGTCATCATCTCTTATTCCGCAAATGGTGACTCATAGCAGAGACCATTAAATCTGTGGACGGCATGCAATGTATTGATCCCAGAGGTCCTCTACTTTTTCAGGGATCTCAGGTATGGGAGCCATCCATAATTCCTCCCTCACCTCAGGCATTTTCCCAGCAGCATTCAAAATATCCCACGTTAAACCCCTCCTGAAAAAACCTTCACTTGATCCCCTCCAGCCCGTGAACTACAGACCAATCTCTAACACCTGTTTCCTAACCAACCAGACTACAGACTGACCACACCGCTTACTCCCAGCTCAGTACTTTCACGGAAACCAACCACCTTTTTGACCCTACCGAGATTGGTTTCAGACCCCTTCAAAGAACTGAACCATCCCTTGTCTCCATACCGGATGACCTCAAGAACACTGCAGACACGAAGGACTGTGACACACTCATACTACTTCACCTGTCAGCAGCTTTCGGCACCTTCAACCACAGCATCCTCGTTTACGGGCTCCACAGGCCCCCAGCCTCTACCTGAGCCCCATCCCCACAATATCTGCTCAAACAACCTCACCTGCTACAACTACGCCAATGACACACAAATCATCTTCAGAAAACCTAAGTCGTCTCCATTCCTCATCCAGACGTCGGATCCTATCTGACAGACATTGATGGCTGGATGACGGTCAACCACCTGCTGCTCAATTAAAGGAAAACAGAGATCATGATCTGCGGAAAGAGAGCCCTCTTCCTGCAACCCACTCTCTGGCCTCCCTCCTTAGGCACCCCCCGCCAGCTGCATCCATCACAGCCACAAACCTGGGGTGCACAATGGACACTGACCTAACTTTATCACACCACATTAACACTGTGCCAAAATCCTGCCACCTATACCTCTGCATACTCATACGCATCTTCCTTTACCTCTCCTGCCCCCACAGAGTGACAGCAATCATGTCCATTGTCCTCTCCCGACTAGAGCACGCCAACTCTTTCTACCTGGGCGTCCCTGCCTACCAATTCAAAAAGCTCCAGAGTCCAATCCTCTGCAGCCAGTCTTCTCCTCGCCCTCGGCCACGGAGAGCACATCACCCCGCCCTGCGGCCCTAAATACCTGTAACAGAAATCACCCACTACCACCCCAATAGAAACCTGCAATTGGGCACTGCTCTTCTACTGGTAATCCCCACTTTCAAATCAACCAAAATTGGAGGCACCACTTTCTCCTTCCACGCCCCAAACCTCTGGAACTCTATGCCACTTAACATCCAATGCATAGAGGACCTCCTGGTCTTTCAGAGGGTCATCAAGACATGGCTATTCCACTCGGCACCCTGACTAACCCTCCCCTCCCCTTTGAGCTAGCGTATTACAATTGCCATAGAACGGCATGAACCCCTGCTTTACATTTGTCTGAATTATGAGGGTAGCCAATTTATTGCACCTAGATGAAATTGAAAGCATCCTATGTGTGACAAATGAACCAACTTTGAGGATACTCAAGTTATTGCACTCAGACGAGTTTTGAGGAGGGTTAATGTGTAGCACTAAGACAATTTATAGGGTCGCCATGGTATTTGCATATGAGTGAGTCTCTGAGGATAAGTAATACTGCATTATACTAAAAGAATTCTATACAGCCAAAGGCCAGCATTTAGCCATGCTCTGATTCTTCCTCCTCCTTAAATCCATCTGCATCTAGACAACCAATGAACCAGCCAGGACACATGGGTATGTATCACAATCCCTGCTAATGGATCCTAGCCAAAGGCATGGCTACCCACTGATACAATGCACTACTCTAAGACACTGCACAACACCTAGAATGCAGCTATCCCCCACGATACGAATTTGGTCTAGCTACATACATAGGGTCCGATTCATTGAATAATCTTAGCTGAAAAAATGGGACTTGCGCACAAAATCATGCGCAAGACCCGCTTGTCGATTCATGGAACACAATGCACGGGGCTTTCACAGGACTTGCGAGGAATCCGCACCGGTCCACCAAGTCACTGCAAGCCCATGAACGCCTTGCACGATACTCCAAGGGAAGGGCCTGCCGGGCCTGCACAGCCACCTAAAAAGGGGGCGGAACACGTGGAATCAAGGAGAACAAGCAAAAATGTGGACGTTACGAGGGGCGTTCTGTAAGAGGATTCAATTCAACACTACAGCTAAGTCAATGCCTAGTCTGGGATACTGAATGGAAACCCTTATTGATATATCTTTATGTCCAGTTCATGAGTTCTGGATGACTACCCCTATATAACACCCCTCTCTTGGAATCCCCCTGACCCCACTGAGCCAAGAAGTAGTTCTGTTTTGCAAGTTTAAAAGGTTTATTTGAGAATTTAAACAATATATATATATCACACTTTATAATAAATTAATATCTGATAGTAGGCTTAGACATATGATGTTGATCAACAATGGGTAATCTGGCACTATCACACTTCTTTACAATCAATGAGGAGTTAGTATAGGATGGATAAAGTAGCAAAAATACTTTTATGATTTCAAGGGAAAAGCAATGAGGAATAAAATGCAGTACAGAAATACTTGATATGATTTTAGCAAAAGATAAAATAATCACTTTTTCTCTGGCAATTCACCCCACTCCCCTATGCAATGTAAGAAATGGAAGGAGATGGAAGTAACACACACAGTTCTTAGGAATGCAATCAAATATAATTCAGTTCACCCCAGCAAGCTTAGACCACAGATAGAAGTTTGAAACACAGGCCCAAAATGCTTTTAAAAGGTGATGGCAATGAAGTGAGAAATATGCTGAAAATGCTTTTAATTCCCCTTAGGAGGTTCAGGGTGAGTGGGAGATGCGTGTTGGTATTAGTTCAGGCTCACTTTAGCAATGCTCTATGAGTTATTACCAGGTTGCAAACGGATTTTAACAAAAGAAAGAATGGAGCTGCTATCTTGATCAGTGGAGAAATTGAGCCAAAATCGCAAATCGCGGTACATTTCGCGAGTGCGGGATTCTAAGCTTTCAGAGGAAAGTTAAACCAAGTTCCTAGCCCAAACGGTTCCAGAGATACGGACAATTAAATAAAGGTAGTTTTTCGGATTTAGAGTAACTCAAATTGACAGGTGACAGACAGTTTTTAAAAATGACAGGTGGCAGCTATGCGGCTGCAGAATTGACAAGTGACAGTTAGGAGGCAGTTCTACTTAGATTAAATAGATTGAATTATATCACTGGAAACTAAGAGATTTGGTTTCACACCGTCCTAGCTGTACTCACAATGTATTTGGAAGGTCTAGGTCTCACGGATCGGGTCAAGATGGCTTCGGTTCTGGTTTCGCCCCGGACGGTCTCTGCGCACAGCGTCTGGTCTCTGCTCTGCTGGTCTGGTCTGACACTGCTCCTGGCCCGGCTCCTGGATCTCTGGGTACAGCATCTGTGCACAGCTCCTGGATCTTTCTGCACAGCTTTCTCTGGACACAGCGCTGATGTGCACGGCTCCTGGATGCTGCTACGGCTGTTAGGTTTGCTGGATGCTGAGGCCTGCTGAGAAGAGTTCTCAGTTTGTGGGTTTAGGCCCTTGCTTTGAGTTCTGAATCAAGTTCTTTGGAGTTTTAAAGTCTAAGTGTTGGATCTGGTATCTTCTGGATGTTGTGTGGTCCTGCAGAGCGCGTTGCAGCAACTGGATTTGAATGTCTCTACCTGTCCCAGCAGTCTCTTTTTATGTGTTTTGAAAGTGGGTGTGTGCCTGGGCCTAGCTAAGCCTGCCCCTTTCTACTTGTCATTGGCCCAATTCTCCCCTCTCCCATGATTGGGGGAAGGAAATGTTAGTCAGAGTGATGCTGTAGGTTTTATCGGTCAGAGGATCCTCCCCTGGTCAGTTTGCCCACAAATCTATATTTGATTCAAACACATATTGCACAGATACACAGTTGTTTAAAATTACATGCACCCATCACATATCACATGAGGTATACTCTGTTCAAACTCTGCTCTTCCTGGGGGCTTGCATTCAGAAATGGCAACATTTTGCACTTTTTAACTGGTTTTGCAATATCGGACATTTACCCAAATTTACACACATGTGCGCAAGGACATTAATTGATGAAGTGTCAGATTTTTAACATGCAGACATTTGGAGTGAAACCCTATTTTCCGCTAGCAACCCCCCAGATCATACCACCAGGTCTTAAAACCTCTTAAAATGTGGGCAGAAAAATCACAAAAATTATGGTATCATTTAGATAATTTTGACAAGTCCGCACCATGAGTTATACATCTTTCTTAAAATCATATTCTGGCCAACAGGGGTGTGCTTCCCAGGTCACATGGTGGAGAAACCAGTCTATCCACTTTATTTAAGGTCAGCCTGTCCTCAGAGGGGCTGCCCCTCCCCGTTTCTGCCAAGAGGAAGCCACTTTACGACCTCCCCTATAAACCATCTGCCTGGGCCCAGGACAGGCCTTTGTTCAACTCCCTGTAGCTGCTCCACCCCTAATCTAATCAGAGAGGTGACAACTCCTTTTGGCAAGGGGAAGAGTGGCTGAGCAGGTTTTAACTCCTGTGGGGGTAGATGTCAGGCAGAATTCAGTTTCATTAAGCCAGGTTTCAGCTAAATGTCACTTTTTGACCCCCAGTTTAAGTCTATTACGATTTTTACATACACATTAAATAATTACTTCCTTCAAGTCATTTCAGAGTATAGTTTTACATTGTATCCACCTCTTAGCAAGTCTTTCCTTGGTCTGGTTTTGTTTAATTTGTTCAGTTTTACACAAAAGTCTGGTGGTTTTAAAACGCCGGCTTTCTGATAGTGGTGAGTACTGGTAATGCAACCATTTTTGGGATTTAAGAAAATGAATTCCCCACAGTTCTAGGTTGCTTTTGGCAATCAGCATTGCCATTCCCAATGGTTTCAGGCTACTGTGTGGGTAGCCCAATGGTGGTTTTAGGCAGTGCTCCCCTGTGCTCACAACATAGGCAAAAATGGGTGGCAGCCTATTCTTCATGCATTTCCCTGTGCATTTTCTGGGAAGTTCTGGCCATCATGATGTTTTCCATGCCAGTACTGCAGTTTTCCTATTCTGGCGTACATGTGGGCTTTTTGGCCATCTTGGATTTTCTAAGCCCACAGCACCAAATGTTGCAGCATGATAGCTCAAACGTGGGTCAGGACACCCAACAAAGCCCCCCCACGCGACTGCACTTTGAATTTGAGTCGATGGGGAGTCGGGTGCACAGAAGGTTATGACCCACGCACTGGTATGTCCGCATAATCTTCTTTCAATTCTGCAAATGGCACAGTTCAGCATCTTTTCCTCCATCTGGTACTGATCGATCGGTTCTCCTCGCCGGTCCTGATGGGAATATTGGGCGGTACCCCGAGCCCCTTGGGTCTCTGCTCCCGGTCTCCGGATCGTCCTCCCTGGCCAGTCTCCGGGTTTTCTTTCTCCTAGGACGACAAAGGCAAAGCGGCAATACCTATTCATGGACATTTCTCCCCCACCATTGATATAGTGGGGTGGCATATCTATTTTAGAACTCCACAGATATGAACATGCACATTTTTCTAAATTAAGCGACAGGAACACATAAACTTGAGAAACACAGAATTTGATAGGTTATATGTAGGATATTTTAGGGTTGGAATTGAATTACTCTGGAGCGGCCCCCTCTGGTATTGCAGAGGACTCCTCCAGTTGCTGCAGAGTGTGCCTGGGATGGCAACACTTTAGCTGATTTATATGTACCCACTTGTCTTCCCCCTCTGCCAAACCACCTTTGGGGATGCGGATCTTGTAAGCCACAGGGGAGATCTTGTCTATAATCTCAAAGGGTCCCTTCCATGTGGCAAGAATTCTCGCTGTTTTGCCTGGTTTCTTTGGAAGTTGTATAAATAGACACGATCCCCCACCTGATATTCCTTCCTGGAAGTTTTCAGGTCATAGTGGGTCTTCATACTCTCGGCTGATCTTTCTAGATTCCGCTGAGCATAGGCAAAAGCATGTTGAAGGTGTTTCCTTAAATTCTCCACATACTCATGAGTTGTGGAGGCATTTATCAACATTTGCTCTTGGGTTCTGTAGAGCAAATGCTGGGGAAGCACCATCTTGCGTCCAGTCATCAACTCAAATTGTGACATTTTGGTTGCAGATGAAGGGGTAGATCTAATGGCCATTAGGACCAGAGGTAATCGGATATCCCAACTTGGCCCAGAATCTGCCACAAACTTCTTTAATATGCTCACAATGGTTCGGTTATATCTCTCTACTGCCCCAGAAGAAGCTGGCCGGTAAGCAATATGTAACTTCCTTTTAACCCCTAGTATCTCCCACATCTTTGTCATTACTTCACTGGTGAAGTGGCTACCTCTGTCTGACTCAATCCTTTGAGGTAGACCAAAACGGGAAAAGATGTGGTTAATCATCAGGGCAGCTGCTGTTTCTGCCTTGCAGTTTGGGGCTGGGAGACATTCCACCCACTTGGTAAACAAGCATGTAATGGTCAACATGTACTTGTTTCCCCTAGCAGAGCGAATCACGGGGCCTACAAAGTCAATTTGCAAATCTGACCATGGCAGTGTCATCCCCCTCTTTTGGAGGGGTGCACGGTGCGTGAGGGATGATGGCTGAAATTGTGCACACACAAGACACCCCTTCAAGTATTGGTCAAGGTCCTGCCCCATGTGTGGCCAGTATGCAACCTCTCTTAAGATTTCCAGTGTTGTGTGAAACCCCCTATGACCGGCGGTGGCCGCATCATGGGCGTGACTTAACATCAGGCTTCGGAATGAGGTAGGAACCACCCACTGATCGTGGCCAGCTTTGGATTTCCTTACCAACAAACCGTCTTGGATCCGGAACATTTTTGGACATTTCATCAACACTCTTAGGTCCTCATTCCCAATGTAATCGGTATCCGTCAGGGGAAAGTTCTCAGGGTCCTCAAGGTGTTGGTAAAACTTACCAATAATTGGATCCCCCTTCTGAGCTGTAATCAAATCAGCATCAGGGGTCTCCTTGCTCCATTGGGCAGTTGAAAGATCATTGTGAGCATTTGTCTGGGACCTAGTGATAGCAGTGACCTGGATTTCCCCCAACAGGGACTCTATTTCTATTAGATCCCCTTGGATGGCCCCGGTTTTGGCCAGCAGATCAGCTAAGTCATTTCCAGTTTTGTCTGGTCCCTCTACTTTGGAATGACCCTTGATCTTTTTCCAGTAGATGGTCATCCCATTCAATGTGACCAGATCATCAATGTTTTGGATTAACTTCCCATGTTTCAGGGGTTTGTTATTAGCGCATAACATGCCTCTGGTTTTCCAGTTGACCAGGTGCTCCAAGAACCAGTTCCGTACATAATCCGAATCTGTGATTATGACCAGTTCGTGGAGTTGATGCTGGACAGCAGTGAGGATGGCCTGATGCACAGCCATCAATTCTACCACCTGACTACTTCGGGGACCAATTTTGTATCCAGCGGAGGGTTCTGGGAACTCCTTCACCCATGCATTCCCTACGCCAGCCACCAGTTCTTTCTCCCCGTCGTTGTCAACATGGTAAGAGCATCCATCCACATAGACAGTGGGCATTCCCTCACACTTGTCTTCTTCAAAGACTTTGTGTGGGGAATTAAGGTATGCCTCCGTGTTGTCCTTGATTTTTAGACTTTCGTCCTCGAGACAGTTTTCTCTGGCACAATCATGCAAGTCAGCCAGACCTTGCGCGAGGGGACTCTTCTTGTTTTGGCCATATCTGACCTCCACAGGAAAGCCTTGCATTGACAGAATCCAGGAAGTAATTCGGGAATTACTCACATTTCCGGCCCGGATTCTGTCACTTTGGAGATATTGCAGAGGCTGGTGTGGAGTCTCCATTATGATGTGTTCCCCCTGGATAAACGGGCGGTAATTCTTCAATGCCCACACCGTTGCCAGGAGTGCCTTCTCACAATCGTTGAATTTTTCCTCCACAGAGGATAAAGTTTTGCTCGCATAGGAGATTACTTTATTGACCTTGTCATGCTTTTGGTATAATACTGCCGTCAAGCACGTATTAGAGAACCCTGTCTCCAGGAAGAACTCCTTGTTTCTGACAGGGTAAGCTAGGCAGGGCGCTTGTGAGAGGCTTCTTTTGAGTTGTCTTACTGCCTCGGCTTGTTCTGGACCCCATTCCCACTTGACCCCCCCCTTCAGGAGATGAATCAGGGGTCTGGTGATCTCTGCGTAGCCCTCAATGAACTTTCTGCTGTAATTAGTCTGTCCAAGGAGGCTCCTTAGTTCCCGCAGAGTTGTGGGGTCTTTCAGTTTCTGAAGTGCTTCCACTTTCTTTTCCTGGGGACAGAGACCCTGAGGAGTAATCTCATGCCCCAAGAAATTAACACGGGTTCTACACCACTGTGCTTTCTGAAAGGAAAGTTTTGCTCCGGCAGCCCTCAACTGGGTCAGAACATAACGGATCTCCGCTACGTGTTCCTCCACAGATGAATTTTTGATGAGGACATCATCTACATAAACAATGTTACCCTTGCACCCAGGTCGGGCATGGCCTTATGTAGGAAAATGTTGAATTCATTGCCGGAGTTGAGGTATCCGAAGGGAGTCCGGTTCCATGTGTACTGCTGGCCCCCAAAGGTAAAAGCCAGCTTGTATTGGTCCTCCCTACTGACAGGCACAGTCCAGTATCCATTGGTCAGGTCTATTGCAGTGAATACCTGTGACCCCTGGATCTGGGCCAGCCCTTGGTCAATGTAGGGCAGAGGCCATCGGGAAGTATGGACCCGTTTGTTGAGCTCCCTGAGGTCGGCGCAGAGTCTCCACTGGCCGTTTGGCTTCAATATTCCCAGCACCGGATTATTGAAGGTGCTGTGTATTGGACGAATTATTTCCCGGGGCTCAAGGTTCTTGATTATTTCAGTAAGGGACTCCATGGATGCGAGAGGCAAACGATATTGCTTCACAAACACTGGAGTCATTCCAGGGTCCGTGGGAATTGTTGTGGTGTGGATGTCTGTGCGACCACACTCATATGAGTCTACCGCAAAGAGATCTTGGAAATCCAAGACAACTTTTGCTTCTGTTCCAGAGTCACACAGGCATCAGCTAGGTTGACCCTCTCTTCCACCATCTGCCTGAAGCCTGGAAAGACTTCTGGTTTGGCTATCTCAGCGGCCTCCTCCAGCTGGGTGGAGAAGTCCCTGGTCAGAGTGCTGATTTGGACTGGAGGCCTCAGGTGGGAAAGGCAACCCTCATGGACCTGGAAAATCACCTCATCCCTCCTGAAGTCACAAGTCACATCTTCCTTACCATAAGGGCAAGAAGTGTACACCAGTAAGTTCCCCCCATGCCGGGTAAAAATCCTGTCTGGTGTTGTATTGTCATCACTGTCACTGTCAAAACAGTCCTTGGGGATTGGTCCTAACAGTTCATTTCCTAGATCAATGGAAAAATGTCGGTCATCAACCGCCATTCCAATAATGGTGCCTGCGGCTAGAGTAATACTCTTTAAGTCGCTGTTATCCACCTCCATTAGAATGGTGTCATGTTCTATGTTGACTAATGGAGTTGGGTTTACCCCCAACCCTTGCTGTTGGAGAGAAGCGTTTAGATGTATGTAAGCATCAGGGTTTTTCAAATGTTGTCCTCTTTTAGCTTTCACTTCCAGGGAGAATTGTCGGGTCCTTTCTGGGATGGTGACTTCCTCTTTGATCTGAATTTCAACTGCATAAGGTAGCAATTGAGCTGACCTAAATGCTTTTTCTGGATCATCAAAGCCCATGGGATTATCCGCTAATCGGGACCAAGCTTTGAAGTTTATTAGGTCCAAACTAATGGCAAAGTGATTGAGAATGTCACTGCCTAAGTAAAAGGCGGCAGTGACGTCTCGCACGACCCAACAATTATGGACTATGCTCTTGTTGCCAATGGAGATTTTGAGCATACACCTGCTTGGCAGGAGATGTTTGGAATTAGGTGCTTCCAGGTCCATTTCCCATTTGTCTATCAGTTTGAATGTGGGAATGGCTGGATCTTTTGGGAGTTGGCGGAACATGGCTTCGCTGATGAAGCTCTTACCGTTGTTTACGCACACTCGAGCGAGAACAGAGTCCTTCCCATCATTTAACTGAACAGGGATGAACAACTGCTCTCCAATTTGCTGAATATCAGCCAGGCTCTGAGCTGATTTCACATCTTTCTGGACTATAGGAGTGGGATTTTCTGATTGTGGATTAGTAAAGCATTTCAGGGTGTTTCCTTCCAGTGTGGAATACCACCTTAAACTGGAAGGAAGGTTGATTTTCAGAAATAGAGAGGACCCCCCATCACCAGTCTGTTGTCCTACTGCTAGTACTGTCACGTCTGGAATTTGGTTGTTCTAGAAGTGAAATTCTACTTGGTCAGATTTTTGTTCAACCATGTGGCAGGTGCCATTTAAACTAACATGGTTGACACTCTGTTTTAATTTTATTGGTCGGCTAGTCTGGGTCCAGAGGACCTTGTTTACACAATCTATTAGGGGGTGACAACCTTCTCAGGAGGTCATTCCCTAGTAAACAAGGGGTGCCCTCTGGAGTCACTGCTATGACCGGGTGTTTCACCTTGTGTCGCCCAATTTTAATGTCCAAGTCTGCAGTCCCCTCAATGGGAATCTCCTTCCCGTCAAAGTTCTGCAGTTGTCCAGCAAGAGAGGTGAAAGGAATACGGTAATTCTCCCCCTTCCTGCATTTAGTTCCTCAAAGGCCCTTTTGGACAGAAGGGTCGCTTGGGATCCAGTGTCCACCAGTGCCAAAATTGTACCCTGCCCCTGTACTTGTACGGGGGCATAGTATCTTCCCTCCTTCTCCTCAAGGGGGCACAGATAATGCACGTTTTTGGACAACTGGTGTGCTAACTTTCTGGTTTTGGACATTGCTAGCGAAGAGATATGGGCAGAATTCTGTGGAGAGCCTTGGGAATCTGAAAGAAAAAGTTGGCAACTGGAGATCAGAGCCATTGTGGGTTCCCCTGGTTCCGGTTCTGGGCCGCCCCCCCCTTTTTGGAGGCAGTCACCAGGATGGGTTTGAACCAGGGGATTTCGGTATTGTGGGTTCTGGGATGAGATGATGGGCGGCGGTAGCTCAGTCTCCATATCTCCCCAGTCTGAATTGGCATCCCTTGGGACCCATTTTTCCTTGGGAGGAGTTCCCCCATCTCTAAAGGAGAAGATCCTTTCCCCAGGATCCTCTGAGGATCCCTCTCCCTCAAATTGGAAGACCTGTACCTCCTCCACAAAGTGGGTCTGTTTGGGTCCTTTGTTTCTCCTACCCCCCCTCTGCTCCTTGGGAGGCAGGCTTTCAGGGGTAGGAGATTTTGTTTCCGGTTCTTGGTTTTCCAGGGGTTGTTTACAAGTTGGGAAGGAAGCTTCCTCCAAGGCTTTACACCCCCCTTCCCCTTGTGCCTCCTCCCTGGGAACCGGTGTGTTATCGGGGTGCTGCCCCCGTCATTGTTCTGGAGCACCAGGTCCAGAGTTTGGGGCATTCGGCGGTGGCATGCTCATCTGAGGGTTCTGTTGAGCCCTCAGTATGTGACCCAGATCTCGTGCCATATTTTGGACCTGGCGCTCAAGTTGTGAAACCCGCTCAGGCTGATACGGGGCTCTATTTTCTCCCCTGGGCTGATCCCGGGAAGGGTAGCTATCCCTTCTCTGGTAGTACCCCTGGTTGGGAAGATTTTGGTACCCCTCCATCCTTGGCCTCCCCTCTCCCGGATTAGGTTGTCTGGGCTCAGGGAATTGGGGAAAGAAGGTTGGATGATTTTGGGGCTGGAAATTGGGTGGATACATGGGGAAAAAGTTCTGCCCAGGATTTGGAGAATTTCTGCCCTCCTGTGGGAAGTTGGGAGGGAAGTTCCCTGGGTTAGGTTCTTGGCCGGATCCCCCCCCTTGGGCTGGAGGAGTCCACACATAACCCAGGATTGGTCGGTTTCCCTTGTAGCGGGGACTTACATAGTCAGGGGAGCGGGGGACCCCATTTGTGGGACTACCTCCTCGACTCCCTGTCTGTGACTGGCCCGAGGGCCTTCTGGGCTGTGAATTATTTGGTGCAGGCAGGTTTTTAGGCCCCCCCATCTCCAAATCTAAAACGGGGGCAACCTTTACCTCTGCCACCTTGGCAGCAGCAGGGGTGCTGTTGGTTTTGGGGTTTTTCGGCGCGTTATTTTTATTTTCGATAGGCTTTTGCACCTCATAGATCCGGGTAGCCTGTTCAATGACCCAGTCTAAAGATCTTTTCTCATGAAAATCTCTCATGAGCTGGGTCATATATTTAGGGAGAGCATGGAAAAATGTATTGACAAACTCTTTGCTGTCTGTGCGCACCCTTCTGGTGGTCTGCGCAAAAGCACACTTTAATTCTTGCACAAACTCTTGTGGGGCCTGATCCTCCCCACATTGCAAATTGTAGGCTGCCTTGCGAGCCTCTTGAGGATTTCTGTGAACAGAAAAATGTTTCAAGATGGCCGCCTTATAGGTGGACCATCTTAAATGATTTTGGTCCTCCAGCCCCGCAAAGAAACTGGAGTATTCTGGGGAGAATGTCCATTTGACGTACTGGATGCAGCTACTTCTATCCTTCAAATGGAAAGTCTCCATCATTTGCTCATAGAGCTCCAAGTGTTCCCAAACGGAATACTTGGTGTTCTTATGATAAGGCGTGATGACACTCCTTATTGCCTTTATTTGCTTCAATGGGTCCTTAAGCAAGGCCCTTTATGCCTTATTGGCCTTTTTGGTTCGGGTAACCCTGGTCCATTCATCCTCTGACTCAGAGGCACTGCTCCCAGAGGTTCCTGTCTGCTCTTCCAGGTTTTCCCAGATTCTGCGAGCCTGGGAATGGCTGGCAGAATGTGGGGACCTGGTCTCCTGTGTCCTGCGCCGTTCAGAGGAGTCTTCAGATTCCTCCTTGCTGCCAGGATTTGATGGGTACCCCCCCCCCACTGACCTAACTGGGCAGAAGGTTTCAGGATGCCCTTAATGGGCCTACTCTCCTGGGGTTCCCCACTAAATTGCACCGTGCTTGGGTACCCATACCCGGATGCCCGCCCCTCCATTCCTGGGAGGTACTGGCCTATGAGCCCCATATTTCTGGTTGGATAGTAATCTGCCAACCCCGTGGCCCTGGGCTCATGTGCGCGAGGGGACATGGGGGTGGCAGAGTCCAGGGACTGAGAGATATGAAGGCCTCTGGTACTAGGGCTCCTGAGGTTATGCTCAGGAGTCTCCCTCTCCCAGCGAACCTGGTCTCTATCCGCCCCTGCTCCCTGTTGCAATGCAAGAGCCTGCGCTTTCAGTTCCTCAGTTAAGGCCTTACTCGACTCTATCAGTCTCTCCTGCATCGCTACCTGTTGCTGGAGCCTATCATTGTGCTGACAGAGAGCCTCATTTTCTCTCTGTGCCTCCTGATTGGTCCTGGAGTACTGGGCCAGTCTTTGCTGCAGGAGGGTTACCTCCTGAGTCCCTTCCCTACTGGCCTGCTCCTTTCTTGCCAGAGCCTCCTCCACCCTCCTGGTGTGCTCTAACAAGTTCTGGTGTTCTTTTTGGAGGTCACCCAGTCCCTGGAGGGCCAGGTGATTTTCTTCCATTTTCCTTTTTAAGTGGCAGACTTCCTGGCCTAAGGTATCCCTTTCCTGACTAAGAGCCTGCATCTGTGCCGCCAGGTCGTCCCTTTGCCTTTGGAAGGCACCAGCTTTCTGGTGCTCCTGATCAAACTCTGCCTGGGTATCCAGGTCTTTCAGAATCAATGTATTGCTTTCCTCTTTCTCTCTGTCTAATCGAATTTGCAGGGTGGCTACCTGTTCTGTGCATGCCCTGTTGAAGTCCAGTTGTTGCTCCAGCTTTTTCTGGATCTGCAGAAGGGAGTCCAACCCTTCTTGGTACTCCTTCTGCAAGGCCAGAAATCTGGTATCCTGATCAGCCTTCTCCTGTTGCAGTCTATCCATGTCCTCTTTTATTTTAATGATATACTGCCTACTATCATTTTCTGACTCCTGGCTCCCCTGCAGCCTCTGCTCAGAAGAGACCAGGTCAGATTGGACCTTCTCTAACGCCATCTGTCGATTATTCGCCAGATCTTGGCTTTCAGTACATTTATCCTGCATGTCTCCCATATACAGGTACAGGTATGCCGCTATCCTGGCAATCTTATTGTGTTCATCCTTGGCTTTAGGAGCCATATATAGTTCACTCAGGGCCACATGTAATGGACCCTGATCTCTCCATATGTCTGACCCTGTTTCAGTGACCTGTTGCGTGATGGCCTGCAACCAGACCGTTTGGTCCTGGTGAGTCCACTCACCTCTCACAAATAGCTTATGTAAGAGATGCTCCCTCGCTATTTTCATGTCTACCAAGGTCGTCATTCTAGAGATTGATCTCTGTCCTGACTTACAGAAATTAGTATTTTATTTTTGCAAAACAGACCTTTTCCTTAGAGTGTCCCTTTGAAGAGTGCTTTACAGCGTAAAACAGCGCGGTGATCCGACCGGATGTATGTATCCCGTCAGTTAGCACACTGTATTAAGCTGCACAAGTGATAGATCTAACCCAGACGTCCGGCTCGAGCCCCCACTTTGCAAGAGGATTCAATTCAACACTACAGCTAAGTCAATGCCTAGTCTGGGATACTGAATGGAAACCCTTATTGATATATCTTTATGTCCAGTTCATGAGTTCTGGATGACTACCCCTATATAACACCCCTCTCTTGGAATCCCCCTGACCCCACTGAGCCAAGAAGTAGTTCTGTTTTGCAAGTTTAAAAGGTTTATTTGAGAATTTAAACAATATATATATATCACACTTTATAATAAATTAATATCTGATAGTACGCTTAGACATATGATGTTGATCAACAATGGGTAATCTGGCACTAGCACACTTCTTTACAATCAATGAGGAGTTAGTATAGGATGGATAAAGTAGCAAAAATACTTTTATGATTTCAAGGGAAAAGCAATGAGGAATAAAATGCAGTACAGAAATACTTGATATGATTTTAGCAAAAGATAAAATAATCACTTTTTCTCTGGCAATTCACCCCCCTCCCCCATGCAATGTAAGAAATGGAAGGAGATGGAAGTAACACACACAGTTCTTAGGAATGCAATCAAATATAATTCAGTTCACCCCAGCAAGCTTAGACCACAGATAGAAGTTTGAAACACAGGCCCAAAATGCTTTTAAAAGGTGATGGCAATGAAGTGAGAAATATGCTGAAAATGCTTTTAATTCCCCTTAGGAGGTTCAGGGTGAGTGGGAGATGCATGTTGGTATTAGTTCAGGCTCACTTTAGCAATGCTCTATGAGTTATTACCAGGTTGCAAACGGATTTTAACAAAAGAAAGAATGGAGCTGCTATCTTGACCAGTGGAGAAATTGAGCCAAAATCGCAAATCACAGTAAATTTCGTGAGTGCGAGATTCTAAGCTTTCAGAGGAAAGTTAAACCAAGTTCCTAGCCCAAACGGTTCCAGAGATACGGAAGATTAAATAAAGGTAGTTTTTCGGATTTAGAGTAACTCAAATTGACAGGTGACAGACAGCTTTTAAAAATGACAGGTGACAGCTATGCGGCTGCAGAATTGACAAGTGACAGTTAGGAGGCAGTTCTACTTAGATTAAATAGATTGAATTATATCACTGGAAACTAAGAGATTTGGTTTCACACCGTCCTAGCTGTACTCACAATGTATTTGGAAGGTCTAGGTCTCACGGATCGGGTCAAGATGGCTTCGGTTCTGGTTTCACCCCGGACGGTCTCTCCGCACAGCGTCTGGTCTCTGCTCTGCTGGTCTGGTCTGACACTGCTCCTGGCCCGGCTCCTGGATCTCTGGGTACAGCGTCTGTGAACAGCTCCTGGATCTTTCTGCACAGCTTTCTCTGGACACTTCACTGATCTGCACGGCTCCTGGATGCTGCTACCGCTGTTAGGTTTGCTGGATGCTGAGGCCTGCTGAGAAGAGTTCTCAGTTTGTGGGTTTAGGCCCTTGCTTTGAGTTCTGAATCAAGTTTTATGGAGTTTTAAAGTCTAAGTGTTGGATCTGGTATCTTCTGGATGTTGTGTGGTCCGGCAGAGCGCGTTGCAGCAACTGGATTTGAATGTCTCTACCTGTCCCAGCAGTCTCTTTTTATGTGTTTTGAAAGTGGGTGTGTGCCTGGGCCTAGCTAAGCCTGCCCCTTTCTACTTGTCATTGGCCCAATTCTCCCCTCTCCCATGATTGGGGGAAGGAAATGTGAGTCAGAGTGATGCTGTAGGTTTTATGGGTCAGAGGATCCTCCCCTGGTCAGTTTGCCCACAAATCTATATTTGATTCAAACACATATTGCACAGATACACAGTTGTTTAAAATTGCATGCACCCATCACATATCACATGAGGTATACTCTGTTCAAACTCTGCTCTTCCTGGGGGCTTGCATTCAGAAATGGCAACATTTTGCACTTTTTAACTGGTTTTGCAATATCGGACATTTACCCAAATTTACACACATGTGCGCAAGGAGTGTGGACATTAATTGATGAAGTGTCAGATTTTTAACATGCAGACATTTGGAGTGAAACCCTATTTTCCGCTAGCAACCCCCCAGATCATACCACTAGGTCCTAAAACCTCTTAAAATGTGGGCAGAAAAATCACAAGAATTATGGTATCATTTCGATAATTTTGACAAGTCCGCACCATGAGTTATACATCTTTCTTAAAATCATACTCTTGCCAACAGGGGTGTGTCTTCCCAGGTCACATGGTGGAGAAACCAGTCTATCCACTTTCTTTAAGGTCAGCCTGTCCTCAGAGGGGCTGCCCCTCCCCGTTTCTGCCAAGAGGAATCCACTTTACGACCTCCCCTATAAACCATCTGCCTGGGCCCAGGACAGGCCTTTGTTCAACTCCCTGTAGCTGCTCCACCCCTAATCTAATCAGAGAGGTGACAACTCCTTTTGGCAAGGGGAAGAGTGGCTGAGCAGGTTTTAACTCCTGTGGGGGTAGATGTCAGGCACAATTCAGTTTCATTAAGCCAGGTTTCAGCTAAATGTCACTTTTTGCCCCCCAGTTTAAGTCTATTACAATTTTTACATGCACATTAAATAATTACTTCCTTCAAGTCATTTCAGAGTATAGTTTTACATTGTATCCACCTCTTAGCAAGTCTTTCCTTGGTCTGGTTTTGTTTAATTTGTTCAGTTTTACACAAAAGTCTGGTGGTTTTAAAACGCCGGCTTTCTGATAGTGGTGAGTACTGGTAATGCAACCATTTTTGGGATTTAAGAAAATGAATTCCCCACAGTTCTAGGTTGCTTTTGGCAATCAGCATTGCCATTCCCAATGGTTTCAGGCTACTGTGTGGGTAGCCCAATGGTGGTTTTAGGCAGTGCCCTCCTGTGCTCACAACATAGGCAAAAATGGGTGGCAGCCCATTCATGCATTTCCCTGTGCATTTTCTGGGAAGTTCTGGCCATCATGATGTTTTCCATGCCAGTACTGCACAGTTTTCCTATTCTGGAGTACATGTGGGCTTTTTGGCCATCTTGGATTTTCTAAGCCCACAGCACCAAATGTTGCAGCATGATAGCTCAAACGTGGATCAGGACACCCAACAGTTCCACCATCAAACAATCGCACAGCCCATACGTGTGCAAAACAAACGTATTCATGGAATTGAACACGGAACGCCGGTGCTCGAAAAACCACATGCACATTCAGAAACACCTACGCCATGCAATAGCAGGCATAAACGTCAACATGCACACAAACAAATGGATAAAAAGCATGTGCGATCAACAAATGCACTGATACAGCCATGATGAATGCACCATTTTTTGCAGCTGTCATCCTGGGACACAACAGGAAGACGAGGATGGCCAGGACCCGGATCTTCCACCCAGGGACCAGCCTTTTTGGGAAGCTTGACGACCAGGCCTATTCCAGGTATAGGTCTGCCGCCCCCATATCATCCTCGACCTGCTCACGGACTGGGAAGATGAGCTCACATCACCCACCATATGCTCCCAAGCACTGATCCCCTTGCAAAAGGTGCTCACTCTTCTGCATTTTTTTGACCACTGTCTCATTGAAGTGTACCACCGCCAGAGTATGGGGCATCTCCCAGGCCACGTAGTCACGCTGCTTACAGTAGGTGTTGGCCATCATATCTGCACGTCCTTCTGTCCAACAGTATATTTATATGCCCAGAACACCGGCAGAAAGGCAAGAAGTGGTCCAGGATTGTTATGGGGTGGCGCACTTCCCAAAAGTGCTAGGTGCCATTGATTGCACACATGTTGCTCTACGTCCACCTTGAGCAACAGAGCACATCTACTGCAACGGGAGAAATTGGCACTCCATCAATGTTCAGGTTGTGTGTGATGCCAGGGGCAGCACCCATAATAGTTACATCTTCAGGATGTCCCCGCTACACTGGGCCCTGGAAGCTGGGAAGCATGGCAACACATGGCTCATTGGTGAGTATGACTGTCCATGCACATGTATTTTGCACACAGATCATAGACACTATCAACATATGACAATGACAATCATTCTCACCTCTGCATGGGACAGTGCCTACCCTCTGAGCACATGATGATGCCGATAGGCAACCCCAACACACCTGACGAGGTAGGGTACAACACTGCCCATATTGCAACTCGGGGCATAGTAGAACGCACATTTGGAGTGCTCAAGTCATATTTCCGCTCCCTTGCTCTATGCACCACCAGTAGTCGGCAGGATCATTGGCAGCATGTGTCCTGCACAATGTTGCAACACAGCGTGGAATCCTGGTGGACATGGTGGTGGCACCCCATCCACACCCACAAGCACTCTGCTTGCGTATGGCTGGGCAAAAGGCACATGGAGAGGCTGCACGTAGCCAGCTTCTGCAATCTTATTTCACATAAAATCCTTCCCCTCTGGAGTGCACACAATCCCACCAAATTCTAGGTGCCATTCAATGATGACAATGGGCCAATCCCCTGTGCCCACAAAACCACCCTGAGAGAGTGACCTTGGAAGTGCAAATTTGTGTGCATCCCTTAGAACTAAAAAGAAATTTCTTTTTGTGTTTACAAAAGAAACACATTGAAGAGGGAGAGCACCACTACCACCATGCCAACCATTTAATTGAATCTCCTTTTTTGCACCAAAACCATCCCATAATATGTAAAGTTAAAGGATATTTATACTGTGCACTATTCCCAGTGTAGTGGTCCCCTGGCACTGTGGCGGATCTGACTAACATACCTGTCAAATGTGTAAGCATTGACAAATCCTGAAACATCATGTCTGAGCAGCAAGCCATACATGGCCTCAACAATTTACATGGACACAAAATACAGCAAGCACAATTGCAAATAGCTGCACTGTGGGATATGTTTACCCATGCCAATGCGCCTCACTACACCTCTTTTCCAATGGGGAAAGAAACAGCCAAAAATGGATGCACTAACCCCTGGTGCATGCCAAATCTGCAAAACTGTGCATGGTTCATAAATCACAAAAGGCTGCACACCCCTGCTACACACAGTCAAAGTTGGTATCAATATAGAACTCACTGCAGGAGAATGCCAGTGGGTGCAGTTACATGTAACATGAAGCAAGGCCACAGAAGTGGGCTAAAAACCAAAAACGCCCTTTAAAATGCAGCTTTCCCAATCAATTGCAACCTTCAAAGTGCTGTTTTGGTGCTAAATCCAGTCATTTTCCAAGTGAACTATTGAAATGAAAAGTGTGCTGAAACCACAGTTCATCCAGTGCAGTCAGAGGAAACCGGGCCTCACTGACTGACAGCAGCTAAGAAATTTATTTTTATGAAACACCGGTCCAGCAACAATTTGTTTTGAGTTACACAGGAAAAATGCGGATACAAGTGGCAACATATCAATTTCAGCTGTGCAGAGAAAACTCCAAGCATAAGCTGAATAGTTACTTCCAGATTCCAGACAATTTCCAGCACTAAAAGACATAATAATGCTGAGTTGAATGTGTGGGTGCTGCATTAGAAAATAAGATGTAGAAACCCAGTTTAAATGTGTTTGTTTTCCTAGAAGAAATTCTAAAATTCGCCTATTTAACAGCATGTTTGTGAAGTGCTTAATTTTGTAAATGAGCAAATCCCTTATAAACTGTGCTTAGTTTTATATGTTTTAAAAGAAAGAGCTTAAAGTGAATTTTAAAGTAACCCAGTTTGGAGATAGGTAAATAATTAATTCTGACTTTACAGCGCCCAGCCTGGGAAAGATGACACTTCAGTTGACACTCCCTTGCTACAGGAAACCTTAATGGATGCTGGAGGTTCCCGCATATTGACAACAAAGAGCTCATCATACTTTCGTCTCTGGCCTAGCCAAGGACAATGGCAGGCTGCCCACTGATCTCTAGAGGGGAGCTTCCCTCTCCAGGAAGAGGAAACACCTCCCTGATCAAAAGAATGTGACAGCTGTTGCCTGTTGAAAGGAAAGTTACAAAGAAAAAAAAGAAACTGGTGTTTAAATAGTTATTTGTGATTAAGTTTGAAACTCTTTAACTTTGCAAGCTGAAGGAGGACACATTTAAAAATGGGTAGATGTTAATTTAATTTTAGGCCCTTGCTTTGAAGTCATTAATGAACCCTGTACTACCTAAAAGTCCAACGTTATAGGAAAACCCTAATTGTAGAAAAACTATTCATGCTGCAAGTCTAATGTTGTATATCCATGCTCTAGTGATAATCGCCCAGATATGTACTGAAGTAGAAATTATTAGTTCAAACTGTTATGATTAAAATTGATAAAATTCCATAGAATGACAAAGACAGCTCTCACAGAGATGGGGATTGAATGTAAAAATAACCCATTGAATATGCAATGTATGTGTCCGATTTTATTAGGGGGCATAACTTTAGAAATGTACATTTGTTCAAAAGTTAAGTTTTGGTCAAAATCAATGTGGGAGTTCCTAAATCCCATCATAAAGATGACAGCTCTGTTCTGACTGCCAACCAGAACAAGGCAAGTGTCTTTGACCACTCACAGCCGTGCGGGTGTGGTTTGAAATTCTGCCCATACCATATTTGTGATATCATTTAGTAGGATAAATATAGGGACTTCACCACACATAGACACACTGCTTCCTGGCCACATCCTGTTTTCCACGCAGTGCTTTCTTCCTGACTTCTTCACCTTGTTCCTGACTTCTTCATCTTGTCCTGATTCCAGACTTCTTTAAAAAAATAAAAACAAGGCCCAGCATTGCTGAACTCTTTTTAGCTAGGCCCAAATTCAACCATCTCAAACTTAAGGGAAATTAATTCTGATCCAGTCTGGCTTGCTAGCATTCACGCTTGCCTGCTGAAACTCGCATCCTGCTAATCTACTGTGTCCAATGACCAGAAGGGCCAATCCATTCCAAGTCCAGTTGAGGTGCAAGTCCAATTGACCAGAACCGCCCGCTGATCATCCTGCAAAAAGTGCACTGCTGCTGGTAGACCCGATCCGATTACCAGAACCCTGACGCTCCAATCTCAATTACAAGGGACTGTAAGTATCAACAGAAATAACAGTGACCCATAGTATATTTGCATTGTCCTATCCCAGTCTCAACCCATCCCATCTTTAACTTCAGAGCCCTAACATTGTCAGAACCATTCTTGCGCTGATTTTTCCCATGTTGTGCCATTAAACCATAACCCATTAGTGATTTGGATTAAATAAAGTAATTCCCATACAGAACGGAAACTAGAGTATCACACGTGAAGAGTTACAAGCGGCCGTGAGTAACTGTAGAGATTCACGGGTGGCATTCTCTTTTCCATAGTCAATAATATAGTGTAATAAATACAATCTGTCATTTTTAAAACCGAATTTCTGTTTTTCTCTGTTCTATTTTTTCAAAAATGCCTCTCAATAAAACGTCCATAACTTCTTCAATTGTATAGATAGAAACGTAATTTCAACTCTCAGTTACACCTAAGACCCTTAGCTATCTCCACAACTAAAAATCACAACAGTGTATTTGACCCGTTTTAATAAAAAATAACATATTGAAATGTTGCCGCAAATTGGCATTTTACAAAGGTTTTACACGTGTCTTTTCCCATCCAAAGTGTTTCTTCCCTTCGATTCTGATCTAAGGTGTGTACTGTTGTTTATCTTGTAGGTCATGTTTGTTAGGACCTGTTTAGTTTTGCTTTCATAAGAATTTCTATCAATGTAAGCATTTTTTCCCACTTTGCATTGTTTCACAAAGCCATTTTTACCTGTCATTTTCAAAGTGTCAATTTCCAAAAACGGTTTTCTCTCTTGTTTGGGGAGGAAAGATTGCATTCAATCTCTAGACATTGTCTTTCATTCCTGAATACCTGCTGCTTACTGACATCTGTGTTGGGTTGCTCATTTGTGCCTTACGAACTTTACAGGGGGAAATATTAACCTAAACACTATCTGTTCACAAACCAAAACTGTTTTTTCCCCTGTGTTTTCTATGCTGCATTACTATAAGTGAATTCAATTGCTTTACTTATTTCTGAATTGTGTTGTCACCACCTGGTGATTGCTGCCCCACAAATATATATATATATATATATATACATTAAAACGTATGTGTGATTTGAATATTAAACAAATAAATAAATATTTACTTTTACCAACTAGCCTGATTCCTGGTCCACTGTGACCTGGGGCATATTTTGAGACAGGTGTGATATGAGTGGTTTATCATTCAGAATACTGAACCTATAGACATAATATATAAGTATTTCATTGTGCACTACATGGTAGGCGAGACCCGGGTGTGTGCCTGATTGAAATCCTTAACAGCACACATGTCCTACAATGTGCATGATGCACACAAAAAACTCCCTATTGTGGCTGTAGAAAAGCAGTGCAGTATTGACCCCCAAGTTACTCAACATGTCAACATGACCACAATAAACCCCATCCTCAAAAAAACTATTAACAATAGGTAATAGACAATTGTGACAAAGAGTGCGACCCAACATAATTACCACATCCAGACATGCAGCAACTAAAGTAGTCATTCCAAACCTATCAATATAAATGCACATCTTACCTGTCCCCTTGGCATGCAGTCGACAGTCAAATTTCATTGCATTAAATGTCCATCATTCCCTGGCGGAAGGATCTGCAGACAATGAACAAAATGAAACATAGTGCAGCTAACACATCCATGCACCCAAAAATCCAAGACCCACGGGCACCCTTCAGTGGCATACAATACATGCAAACAACAACTCAAAAGACAACCATCAACATGTGTTCAAGCACACATGCACACTGTATGCAAATCAAACACACAAAACACACACTGACAAACAACAACATCCTCCACACTGCCTGTCCCCCTCAATGACATGCAGCAAATGTGCAATCACATATCCACATTCACTAGACGATGGCAAATACACAACGCATGCATCAGTCAACATGCTGCATGAAAATGAGAAGACATCACAAATGCAGATAATTAGGCCACATAAAAGCAGGGATACTCCTGGAAGACTACCAATGACATGACACGGCATGGCATCACCTGCATAGTATTGGGACAGTGCACTGAACACAGTCATGGGAGCACATTAATTTATTAATTTATGTATTGGTCACTTGTTAGGCGCTTAGACAATTAGCAAAACTGTTTCAAAGTGCCCACAGGGCAACAGGGGAAGGTAGGCAATGAATTACAACAGATAAATAAGAGAATTAATAGTACAAACAAATCATGAGAATAACTGGGAGGGGAGATGAACCTACTATGCCTTGTGAGTGTTCAGAACGTGCACGTGTAGAGTGGAGAGGGGTAAGGGAAAAGGTGTTGAGGTGCTCATGGAGAAGTGCTCGGGGCGAAGTGCTAAGAAAAGAAAAGAAAAACATAAGTGCAACCTCTCGTGGTGAGACTGAGCCTGATCAAGTGCAGTATATAGACAGTGGCTTGGATGAGAGATGTGGGGGGCCAGGGCCCAGAGGACACATAAGGGCCCTGCACATCAGTCACGCTACTGTATGATTAGCAGGGAAGAGAGGATGAGAACAAAGAGGAGAATAGATGGGTCTTGAGGCTTTTTGGGAACTTAAAGAGGTCCTGGTCAAGAGGCAGAGAGAGAGGGAGGCTATTACAGAGAAGGCAGCCCACAGAGGAAACTGATTGACCACCAGCTCTCTGTTCAGCAAACCGCTTCACACACAGGGAGTTGGCGCCAGAGGAAACCAGGAGTCTAGAAGGGGAGTATTTGATCAGGAAGCGTTGAAGATAGAGTGGTCCCCAGCCCCAGATAGCTTTGTGGATGATACAGAGGGATTTGAATTTAATCCATGCAGAAACCGTGAGCCAGTGAAGGCTTTGTAGGGCAGGAGAGATGTGGTCACTGGGTATGAGGCCTAGGATACGTCTTGCTGCCCTATTCTGGGTAAGTTGGAGGGCTTGCAGGGTGGATGAAGGAAGATTAAGGAGGAGGTTGTTGCAGTAGTCTAGCCTGGAGAGAACCAGAGCACGGGCAACATTGAGTCTCTGAGGGAAGATGTGGAATGGTACAGTTACTTTGAGAAGGAAGAGGTGAAAGTGGGACTTATTGACAATGTCCTGAATATGAGGGATGAAGGAAAGGGTGGAGTTGAAGATGACTCCAAAATGCCTGTCTTAAGAGGAGGGAGCAGCGGGGAGCCCATGGAGGAAGGCCAGAGTGAAGGGAAGTAGTAGGGTACAGGGCATCCATTAGGGAGACTCTCGGTTTCGCTGGAGTAGAAGCAGAGGTAATTTGCAGTGCACCAGGCCTGGATGGTGGAGAGGAAATCAGGGATGAAGGAAGGTGCAAGTCCATCAGTAGGAAGTTTGAAGAACAGTTGTTTGTCATCAGCATAGCACTGGAATTTGGGGGAGAATGAGGCAATGACGCGTTCCAGCAAGGAAATGTATATGTTAAAGAGGCAGGGCAAAATAATGGAGCCCTGGTGTATGCCACAGGTGGAGGAGGAAGTAGAGGAGGAAGAAGGGCCCAGAATGGTTTAGCAGGAATGGTTGATTAGGAATGAGCTAAACTAGTCCCGTGCCCGCTCTGAGATACCAAGTGTATCATCAAGCCTTTTTATGAGGATGCAATGGTTCACTGTGTCAAATACAGAAGAGAGATCAAGGAGGAAGAGGACAGCAGGTGATTTTGAATTGAGGGATGCAAGCAGTTCTTCACAGGTGTTCAGAGAGCAGTGTCCGTGACTCGGGAAGCTTGGAAAACACACTGGTGGTCATGTAGACTGCCAACAAGTTTGGTATGGGCATTGAGTTGGGGGAAGGCCAAATGCTCAAGCAGTTTTCCCAGGAAGGGGGTGATAGAAATGGGGCGGTAGTTGGCTGGGCAGGAAGGGTCTGCAGATGGTATTGTAAGGATGTGGCACACAAGGGAGTGCTTGGGGGGGGTGGAAGAGAACCAGTAGCAAAGGAGTGGTTGCAGAGATCAGCAAGAGCAGGGGCGAGAGAGGAGATGTTGCCCTTAATGGTTCTGGATGAGCATGGGAAAAACTGTTTGTAAGAGACCTTCAGGGAGATGACAACTCTGGTGACTTCTTCAGGTGAGACAGGAGCTAAGGAGGAGAAGGAGGAAGAGGAGGGTGAGTGGTAAGGGAGGTAGACGAGGGAGGGTTGTGTTGGAACAGTGTGTGACAAGGATGTTCAGTATGTTCAGGGTTTTTTAAAAGAAGTGAGAGGTGAGTGCATTACAAAGGGACTGAGAAGGAGTAAGGGCTGAAGATACTGTAGATGGGTCAGCAGGTTCCCTGCACATTTTGTAGAGTTCAGCCGTGTTGCAAAGCACAAGAATGCAAGTACACAAATACTCACCTCTTGTACACCCGGCAGGATCATGCTTGGCGCATCAATTCACAGAGGCCGATGTCAGAATGGAAGGCTGGCCACTGAGGCAACTGCCATGGAAGACATACGCAGACAACAGAAAGCAATGTGATACAGCAAGCAAGGATAAATGCATGCTAAATGTAGGATGCAAACAAAGTGAATGGTCAATGCAAACTTCATTGTGACAGCATACAAGTGGTCAAATACTGCATTCATTTGACTGCAGTAGTACCATGCACCCAGCTGCGGTCAACTTGAAGCTGCAAACACCATGGTGCAGCATGCATTGGACATGCATGTGAAAACACCAACACCACTAAAATCAATGTGCCAGTACACAACATAGTATCCCAAAAATGTGCATCAATGTTCACATGGTTGTGGCTTGTAACTGGTGCTGCACACCATAAATGGGGAACCCTAAGCAAGAGAGGTCAAATGGGCTGTTGATCCGTAACCCTACTAACATTGTAAGGGATGTAAAGTGCCACTCAGTACACATGCTCAAAGTGCAATGAGACACACACCAGCACAACCATCAACACCTGTTACAGGTCACAAACAGCCACCCCTGCAAGCCACTCCAAAACACCCAAGAAAGGCCCACACAGTTTGAACTCCCACAATTTGAATATGAAACAAGCGGCCCCACCAATCCATAGAAAGAACACCATGCCCAGACCTATCACCAGAACCACACCCTTCACATACCTGCACAGGATACCCACCTGCCTTGCATACTATGACCCCATCGGGAGACGCATCCCCTAAATGCAATGACATGCATAGTAACAACAGAACGAACATGCACATCCATGACAACCTATTAATTGAGTCTAAACAAAAGGAAGAATTGATTATCCCTCTCTAAGGCAGCCTAGAAGATAGAGATGGGGGTGGTTTTTACAAATAGTTAAAACATACAAATGACATAATAATCACAATGTGACAAAAACACAACACAACAAAATTAGAACACAATGCAGCTTATTTTAATATTGATAGTACATAGTTTAAAAGAACAGTACTAAAGAAAGACTGAACAAATAAATACATGAGTATTGCAGACAAAATATAAAGCTGAAACATAGATTTGAAAAATCAAAGAAAACAGGGGAGTAGGTCACTAGATGAACTATACTGAGCAAGGTCAATTAATCTGACTACTATCATTAGTGGTCTTTTTAGGAGATAGTCAACATGTTTTGGCCATACAATAAATTAGACACTATCCCTGATGGGTTTTCAGAGATTGTTGTCACGGCCATCTTCAGGACAAAAGGATTTCTTCCGGGAAATTTTCAAATAAAAGATTTACCCTGTTTTGCGATGCCAAAATTGCATCACTCATCTAAAAAAATATACAAACAGGTAATTATTAACTAAAAGTGATCTTGTATCGTGTACATGTGTAATTAAACCCAATTGCTAATACAGGAGTCTCAGTAGAGGTCTAAAGACATTTATCACACATGGTTGGCAGAAAGCTAAGAAAGGCTTGCACATTTCACCAGTTACCTCTTTTCTAGTGGGAAAAAGGAAGGAGGGAGTTAACTTGGTGTTAAAATATCTCTATACAATGTTTTGGTTTCACATATAGACAAAAAGACAAGTAACATATCAAATTAAAAATAACTAACAATAATTATTATATTGTAGGACAAGACGTCCCCTGCCATTAGTCCAACACTGGTTTCTCTTGTGGCATCTTTAAATAAATTACACTGATTGACTAATTCATGTCAATCCCTTCTCACCCAGCCTGGATAAGAAAGTAAGAGATCGGTGTAGTTATTTTGAATTTGATATGTCACTTGTCTTTTTGTCTATATGTGAAACAAAAACATTGTATAGAGATATTTGGCATCACAAAACGGGGTAAATCATTTATTTGAAGATTTCCCAGAAGAATTCCTTTTGGAGATGGCCAATGACATGCACAACACCACATTAGGTGCGGGCATAGATGAGTTGATCGAGGGCTGTAACACAGTGGCATGAGTACCACTTAAAATACCATCCTGACATAGTAGCATGCAAAACACATATACGTAAAGTTACACATGCAGCAAACATGGGGAACAGTGACACATACTCAACATGCAAGACAGTGCTCATGCTTACCCTCTGACTGCTCCGGCATGGTGTCAATCCCGCATCACCTCCACCAGGAACTGTGTCTTCAAATTAGTGACAGGAGGGCCAGTGCCTGGTGGAGGGCATGGTGAGCATGGACGTCAAAGGGTACAGGGTGTCTCCCCCAGGACAGCAGTCACTGCCAGATCACAGATTACTGAAACAACATGGGAGAAGACATTACAACAGGCATAGTGAAGTACCATCCACACAGCACACATGTGCAAGGATACATTGAACCCATAGTTACCTGCATATGCCATCATGCTCACCACCATGCAAACATGCAAATTGACCTTACTATGCATGCCTGCATGTCCACCACTGCAAACTTCATGGCCTTGAGAGGTTAACACCACAACTCAAGGAAAAAAAATAAAAAGAAAACCTGGAAAGGGTAACTCAAAAACAAAATGCCAACATCCGGGCCTGGGGTCAACTAAAGTACCAAAAATGTAACAAAAAAATCAAAAATGTCCATCATGGACTGGGTGGGGGAGGGGGTCTACCCAAAAGGGGGGAGGGGTGTGGTGCATATCAACTTCCATATGGGTGTACATGAAAAAATTAATAATAATAAACTATTCCCTTCCATGCGCTCAAAGACCACAGGGCTATGGTGGACCGGGAGGCATGTCTCTGCTGGCACTACCACCCTGAATTGAATCCGAAGCGCGAAGTGGTACTGGAGGCTCACCGTGTAGTGCCTTGCCCTGGTCCTCAATGGCAGTGGCCATGCGTGACACTGATAAATGCACCAGCAGACTGAGGGCTTGGAGGTCACCATGCACAACCTCTCGGGTTGTACGGAGTTACTCCGTGATACTCTGCCTCAATGATAGCATCTCCTGGCAGAACAGTCTTCTGGTGGCTGCCTCTTCCTCACGTATTGCAGCTCTGTGGGCCAACACCTCTAGCCTCAGGGCTTCCCTGTGTCCCCGACCATCTGCAAGCAGGGATGCCTGTAGAAACTGCAGATCTGCCTGTCTGCCCCTGAAGCTGGCCTCCAAACCCAGCCTGTGGGAGCAGCATGTGGACTGCATGACCTGCAGCTGTTGCTCCACCTGTGTTGCTGGGTGGATCATGGAACTGGCCGCCCTATCCATACCCTCACCCAAACACTCATAGGCAGCATGCTGTCGGTGTGCAGAACGCAACATCTGCAACTCCCACACTGTCTGCCCAGTTTGCACACATACACCACGTGTGTGGGCCCACACCTGCCTGATCCGAGGGACCATGGCCCTTGCTGTGATGACACTGTCTCTGACTGCAGAAATGCAACCCTCCTTGGACATCTGCCCCAGGATCAGAAACTAATACATGGGTGTGTGGCCTTGCAGCCGTAACCACCATAGACGGCTGTGACACCACTGACTGACCTTGTGAAGGCAACTGACCCCAGGCAGACTCATGGGCTCCAACTGCTCCAACCATTGGTGCACTCACCTCTGCCAACAATGAGGACTACACATCTGGTTCAGCATCAGAACTACTAGAGTCCAAAGAGTCAGAATTGTCTGCAACAAAGCTCAGGATGGTTTGTAGCACCAGTGGATTCTCATGGCCTGCCATGCCACATCCTCCACTGGTGGTCTGAAGTGCCACAGACTCTTCTTCCACCTCCTCCTCTGCATCTGGTGCCTCCTCATCTGCACATGGACAGAAAAAGACATGTGGAGTCATGTGAAACGTGTTACAGTAAACAAGTGTAACACATTGCTGTCATGCAACAAAATGCAGGGCATGTCACCATAAGAGAAACAACATCCACACACTAAGTACAAGAAGCTATCTGATCATGGCATATGCAGACTGGCAACAACATTCCCTGCTGAAGGCCATGCTGCCAGTGGACACATTACAACAAACAGGGTCGTTAACAAGCACATTATGGCACATGGCATAGCTAACTGTTGACTAATACCAGTGAAATAGGCATGGCCATGCGGCTCTGTGACGTGCAATTACATAACATGGCAACAGGCAGACACACATATCCACATCCAAATCCGCATCCATCACATGCCACACCAGTGTCGACCTGGTACAGGGACTGTACACAATGGGAACATGCCTAAGTGTGTGAAAAATGAAACAGGCCCAGTTGATGTATGGCTGTAAGAGTACCACCTAGCCAAGCTCTGTGAAGTGGAGAGAGTAAGTCAATGGAGTTTTAGATCGGAACAATGTACAGTGACCCACAGGAGGGAGAGGGGCATGGACCCATGGAGTGTGTGCTGAGTGTGGGTGGGTAACAGGTATCAGGGCTCACAATGATTTGACTCAGGAGTCATTGCCATAGCGGCAGCAAGGATGTGCGCTGTCTAGACATATGCACACTAACTCAGGGCATGCCGTAAAGCGTGTTGGTTGTCATCTTGGCTGTTCTATGTAGCATGGAATCACCTACGTACATGTGTGAAAAGAGAATCTATACCCTGCAGGGCATTACGTTTAACTCGTATTTCGAACACAAACACATGTCTAACAGAGCAGAGTCACGGACATCAAGGATGCAGCTAACAAGAGGGCACGTTGTGGTATCAGGTTGCAGATGTTGGGTGGGTATGCTAGTGGGGAATGAGTAATGTCACACGGCCATTTTTAACTGATGTACACACCTGGGTTGCATCCACTCTTGTGTACACTGGACAGGAGTCAGTACACCACGACATGGTTCACCCGGGACAGTCATTCAAATGCAGTCAGATGTGCACCATAATCATACATCTTGGTGATGCTTAACTACACATACTCAGGATGCACAATCTTGGTCATTCACCGGACGTGTCCTCGTAAATTTCCAGGCCTCCCACACCTTGCACCTGCTCCATTAGAATTAATTGGCTCATAGCCTCTTCATGCTCTGTCAGTTCCTCCTCCTCTGGTGAACCCCCCTCCAGTTGCCAGAGCAGAGGCGAAGTTGGCAACCAGCTTGGACTTGGTGCGATGGGTGAGGTCATTCCAGCGCTTCACTACCTATGCAGCAGTGTGCTTCTCAAACCCTTAGGTGTTGATCTCATCCGTACCATGTTGCCAATGCATCATACGATGATCAGGTGCATGTGTGCTCCCTGGCTGCTGGCACATGTCATTGTGGTGCATGGTCACATAGTCCATGAGCATCTGGAGTTCTTCATCAAGGAACTTCCTCTTCCTCAATGTGACATTGTCTTGTGCTGTGACATGGGGTTGAGCCTGTTCTTGCTGTGCAGGCTTTGCTTTCTTGCCATGAGGTGTTGGCGTTGCCCCTGTGTGGCTGGGTCCAGATGCGGGACCACTAGTGGCCTGGGGCATGGCATTACCCCCTGGGGCAGGGGCAGCTGCTTCCGTTGCACGTGCCTTACCCTTTTGGGCTGGGACAGCTGCTTCTGTTGCACGTCCCTTACCCTTATGGACTGGGGCGGCTGCTTCTGCTGCACATCCCTTACCCTTCTGGGATGGAACAGCTGCTTCTGCTGCACGTCCTTTACCCTTTTGGGCTGGGACAGCTGCTTCTGCTGCACGCCCCTTACCCTGCTGGGCTGGGACAGCTGCCTCTGCTGCACGTCCCTTACCCTTTTGGGCTGGGACAGCTGCTTCTGCTGCACGTCCCTTACCCTTCTGGGATGGAACAGCTGCTTCTGCTGCACGTCCTTTACCCTTTTGGGCTGGGACAGCTGCTTCTGCTGCACGTCCCTGGACCCTTGGGGCTGGGAGAGCTGCTTCTGCTACACGTCTCTGGACCCTTGGGGCTGGGACAGCTTCCACAGGAAGTCCCTGAACTCCTTGGGCTGGGACACCTGCTTCCGAAAATGGAAGGCACACCAAGCAATTGCCCTGGGCAATTAGAGTGAGGGGTCAGTGTACATGGTGGAAGACGTATTTCTGTGGTCCAGCAAGGCTCAAAAGTACCCCTGTTGTTAAAAATACAGTATGCGTAATGCACAGGCACCCCAAAATAAGAAATAGATGCGTACGCAAGACCAGGATAGCTTCCGGAAAAAGAAAAATCAGTACGTGATACACAGTGGCATCCGGCAACACAAATAATGTGTATGCGAACCCCGGAAAGCTACCCGAAAGGTAAGAATAGAGGTACACAATGCACAGGGGCACCCAGAGTTGGAAAAATGCATACACGACTCACCGTTAGCCTCGCAAAAATCAAAATTAGTATGCACGGAGGCAAATCCCCCACAAAAATAAGAAGTTGATACGATCCCTGAAGTGAACAGATTGAGTGGTACCCCAAAATATACAGTATTCCACTCGTCCATCTCCTCCCCTTTGCACGCATGTTCAGAGTTGCTTCTACACATACTAATGTATACCCGATAATGGCATGCTCAGTGCCTGCATGCAGCGCATGTCACGTAAATTACACACTGAGGGCCTTTCCTCGGATTTCACGTGTCCACTCACATTTTTTACGTGCAAAGTTCTGTTACTCTGTTTCCGGCTGCCAACATAGATATACACGGAAGATCCATGCTAAGCCTCTGTGCCTTTTTACCTCCCTCCTACTGCCCTGTGCTGCCTCCTACTTAGCCATCTGCTGCTGCCTGTCCAGTGTGTGTGCCTGCTGCCCGCCTGTACTGTGATTGGAGTGCATGCTGTCAAGCCATTGCCTGTGCTCCTGTCCTTGGCCCTGTGACCACCTAAGCTGCTTCATCGGACTCCCACTGTGCCATTTCACCACCAGCGCTCCACAGCCCAGCTCAAGGCCCACCCACACCTGCCTCTGAGGTTGCCATATCTGCGCCATCATCACCAGACCAGAGTGGCAACCCCAAAGCAGCGGGGCATTGGGCTGTCAACTTCCCCACCAGGGAAGTTGACATCCTGGTGGAGAAGGTCCTGGAGCATTATGATGCCATCTTCAACCCTGTGATGCAATGCGGCAAGGAAGGACATCAGCCAATCTGGGACAGGATAACAGACGCCATCAACCAGAGGGGGAGGCATCCCGCACCTTTAAGAAACAGGTCCTCCCGCACAAGCGCTGGGAGGACCTGAAATCCAGGACCCACAGCAAGGACATGCGCTACATCCAGGCCGCTGCCACCGCAGAGGTGCACCATGCGCGTAGGTACCGGATGTCAGCCAACAACATGCAGGCCCTGGAGAAGTTCTACCCGGTGCTGCACACCCAGGTCTGTGAGTTAAGCGAATGTCTGGAGTTGACTGGTGAGTAGCCATGTGGTGCAATACTCTACGGTGCATATGCTCTGTGCATGTTGCAGCATGTTGGCAGTGACCCCTTAGGCTTGCAGCAAGTATGCTTCTGAGATGGATATCTGCATGCATGCATCAGACATTGCTCTCCGTGTGTGCATTCAGACCGATATATATTTTGAATAAGCTTTGTGTGTTGTAGTGCTACCTTTAAAACCGTGCACATGCAATGTTGCAATGTTACTTGTGTCTGAGACGTGCCAGGGTGACAATTGTGACAGTTGAGGTAGAGTTGCCCACGTCATGTGCATGCATGATGTTCATGTGTATGTGCCAAAAATGGGAATGTGTGACTGTGAATCACTGACACATGGATGCAACACGTGCATTTGGATGTCTGGCTTAGTCAAGTAGAGGCATTACAGTTCACAGGACTCTGATGTAATTGCTCATCACACTGCTTGCGGCCTCTCTTGGTTGATGTGTGTGCATGACATGTGTATGTGCTTGTTGCTGTGGCATGCTGAAATGTGCACGTGCAAATGATGCATGTTTGTGTAGCATACGCAATTGAGTGTTTGTGACAGTGGCATGTAGCCTGATGTGAATGTGTGGAGTGATGGCCAGGCAGGTGTCTGCATGGATGTGGATTGCATGTCCATGTGTGTTGGTGTCGCAGTTGATGGTTGTTCCCTTGACTAGTCATGTTCATGTGAATGTTGGTGTTGCCACGCACAAATCGGTGCTGTACACTGATGTTTCTGTTCTGTGTCTCCTTTTCCACAGTTGCATTTGATGAAGAGGACATAACCAGTGCTGTGGAGCATGGCAGCAGGGATGCTTCCACCAGGCAGAGGCGTAGGGCCCAGCCACGTCCCCATGAAAGCTCATCATTGGGGAGCGATGTGACTGTGGCAGCACCAGTAACATTGGGAATGGCTGCTGGCGGTAAGTCCAAGAAGGTGAAGGTGGGAGTGGACTCCTCAACAGTGGTAGGGACAGGTGATGCCCCAAAGGGGCCATCCATAGTGGAAGACACCCCAGAGTCATCCAGGTTGGCGGGGGAGGAGGAGTTGGCCGTTGCAGCACAGCCCATGGGGTCAGATTGGGGTGTTGAGGTGGGCGTGCCTACTGCAGTCCCATCTCAGGGGCATGAGGCTGTGCAGACCACTGTGGAGGTGCCTGTGCAAATTCTAGTCCCTGAGCCATCGGATGCAGCAGTATGCACCTGCCGGGATGCCTCCACCCAGACCCACCACCCGGTGTTGCTTGATGTGTCCACCCAGACCGACACCCCATTACCATCTGATGTTGACATCTGGGATTATGTGCTACCACTGCAGGCTGGGTTGGTGAGGCAGACAGCTGTCATTCGTGATGAGGTGCAGGCTACTCCTAGTCTGATTGCACATCATCACAGTGAGCTGGCTTGCAACATGCCTGTTCCGTGTTGTGCTCCATGAGACGTTCACTGATGCGACCCCCTCCTTGTCTTCCTCCTCTGTGCGCCAGTCATCATTCAGGGTGCCTTTGGGCCCAAGTACCAGCAGGACCCCCGTGCACCAGTCCCACCCACATTGCCCAGTGTGGAGGAGCCAACATCCCTGCCTGAGTTGGGAATACAAGGCACATCAGCTGAAGTGGTCACCGTGCCTACCCAGGCACCGACAGGGTCACCGACAATGGCGAAACAGCAGGCACCCAGAAACAGTGCACACGCCGTATGCCCCCGGTTAGCGTCCTCAGCTCGGAGGACATACACACATAGCAGGCACCGGGCACTGTGCTAGCAGGTGGCAACAAGGAGGAGGCTATAATTTTCAGGGCAGACCATCCAAAGGAGGCAGATGTGTGGTTTGAGGTGGTGTGAGGTGGGAGGCACACGTGGACCTGAGGGACAGGATGTCTTCTGTGTTCAGAGGATATGGAGAGCAGATCGGGGCAGAGAGGCAGCACGCTCAGGAAGTGAGGGTTGTGATGGCCACGGCTGAGATTGCGAGGTGGTGGGCTGCCATCCTGGAGGCCACTTGCACGCAGGCCGAAGTGATAGAGACACAAATGCTGGAGACCCTACAAGCCCTGCAGGCAAGAACAGAGGCCCGCATGGGGGTGAGGACGTGACGATGGACTCAGTCCTGCTGGAAAGGCTCAGTGAGATTGGAGAGGAGGAGTGGACTACCCCGCTGCCTGTGTACATAGTTCTTTCGGTGTAGGTTTCCTTTTTTTATTTATTATTTTCCCAGACTTTGAAGACATTCCTTCCCTGTTTTTATTATATTTAGTTATTTAGGCATAGGATATTTGTTTTATTACATATTTCCCCTGGACTACTTTGAGCTTCATTCCCCGTTTAATTTTGTACATATTTATGTCAAATACATCATTCTGCTTGTTACATTCCACACTTCTTGCAGTTCATTTTTGTGTCTGCCTCTTCGACAGACTATTTCCAGCCAGTGCATCTGTCCATTGCAAGTCAAGTGTCTTGTGGCATGCATGCTTGTGTGTGTTGTTGCTGGGATGTTTGCGGATGGCAGGGTGCACATGTGCCTGACATGTTGGAGTGGGTCCATCAGACGGCAGGGTCTGCACTGTATGTTTTCATTAGCATTTACCTGTGCAGCATCAGCGTGGTTGCAGTAGAGGGAGGTGGGCTCACTGTGGGAGTGTTCCATGGTCACGTTCATAGCACATTAGTTTGCCATTGCTGTGTAAAACCCATGTTGTGCAGACACATTTACCGGCATGTGCAGTCACACAATGCCTTCTCTCATGTGTTGCTCAACCTCTACCACTGGAATGCAGTAGTGGGCCATGTTTGCTCTTCCGGAGTGGCAGCACAATTCTCCAGTCTCTGTGAGTCATCCTCTCTCTGACTGCCCTACCATCCTGCATGCATGGCCGTGTCATGTGATTGTTCCCTGACAGGTATTTTGCCACCCAGGTCACTCATGCTCAGGCTGTGACACGCCTGGCAATTGTTGGTGGATATTGCAACTTCTTTTGGTAGGTTTGCTTCTCTCATGGCCACACATTCAGTCACTCTGCTTTGATGCCTTGGCACGTGCCATGGGCAACATGCACATGTATTTGCATTCACTTGTAACATGTGGATGGTGGGGGGCTGATTAAGACCTGGAAGGGTGTGTGAGCAGATGCTCCACTCATGGATGGACCTCTGGTGATTCCAGTTGGTCGTATTTGTGGAATACATGTTGGTGCTGCTCTTGATGGTGCTGTCAGACAATGGATGTTCAGGCAAGCTGCAGACATGCATTGCACTGGTATTGTGGGAGACTGTCAGGGGGGTTCCTGGGGGGCTGTCACAGGTGAGGGGGGCTGAGGGTGGTGTCCAGTCTGGAGGGGCTGCTTGTATGGGTGTCACAGGTGAGGGGGATGGGGGTGGTGCCCAGTCTGGAGGGGGCTGCCTGTGGGGGGTGTCCAGTCTGGAGGGGGGTTCCTGTGGAGGGTGCAACAGGTGAGGGGGGCTGGATGTGTTGTCCAGTTTGGAGGGGGCTGCCTGTGGGGGGTGTCCAGTCTGGAGGGGGGTTGGGGAATGCTGTCCAGTCTGGAGGGGTGCTGGTGGGTGTGGTCCACTCTGGAGGGGGTTTCCTGTGGAGGGTGTAACAGGTGAGGGGGGCTGGGTGTGGTGTCCAGTCTGGAGGGGGCTGCCTGTGGAGGTTTCCAGTCTGGAGGGGGCTACCTGTGGGGGGTGTCACAGGTGAGGGGGCTGGGGTGGTGTCCAGTCTGGAGGGGGCTGACTGGGGGAGTGTCCAGTCTGTACGGGGGCTTGAGGGTGGTGTCGAGTCTGGTGGGGGCTGGTGGGTAATATCCAATCTGGAGGGGGCTGCCTGTGGGGGGTGTCACAGGTGAGGGGGGCTGGGGGTGGTGTCCAGTCTGGAGGGGGCTGCCTGTGGGGGGTGTCACAGGTGAGGGGGGTTGGTGGGTGATGTCCAGTCTGGAGAGGGCTGCCTGTGGGGGTGTCAAGGTGAGGGGCCTGGGGGTGGTGTGCAGTCTGGAGGGGGCTGCCTGTGGGTGGGAGTGTCACAGGTGAGGGGGGCTGGGGGTGGTGTCAGTCAAGAGGGGGCTGCCTGTTGGGAGTGTCCAGTTTGGAGGGGGATGCGGGTGGTCTCCAGTCTGGAGGGGGGTTGGTGGGTGTTGCACAGTCTGGAGGGGGCTGCCTGTGAGTGGTGTCACAGGTGAGGGGAGCTGGGGGGGTTGTGTCGAGTCAGGATGGGGCTGCCTGTGGGGGGTGTCCAGTCTGGGGGTGGCAACCTGTGGGGGTGTCCAGTCTGGAGGGGGCTGCCTGTGGGGGGTGTCACAGGTGAGGGGGGCTAGTGGTTGTGTCCAGTCTGGAGGGGGCTGCCTCTTGGGGGTGTAACAGGTGAGGGAGCCTGGGGGTGGTCTTCAGTCTGGAGGGAGCTGCATGTGGGGGGTGTCCAGTCTGGAGGGTGCAGTCTGTGCTTGCGAGGTGAGGCACGCAATTTCAATTGGATGCAGTCTGGGCTTGCAAGGGAGGACCTGCGTTTTTGCTAAGGTGCAGCTTGGGCTCACGAGGTGAGGTGCGCAATTTTGCTGGTGTGCAGTCTGGGCTTGTGAAGGAGGACCCGCATTTTCACTGGGCTGCATTCTGGGCTCGCGAGGAAGGACCAGTGTTTTTGCTGGGGTGCAGCCTCGGCTTGCGAGGTGAGGCACGCGATTTTGTTGGGGTGCAGTCTGGGCTTGCGAGGGAAGGTTTGCATTTTCGCGGGGGTGCCGCCTGGGCTTACCGGGTGAGGCACGCGATTTCACTGGAGTGCAGTCTGGGCTTGCAATGGAGGACCCACGTTTTTCGCTGGGTGCAGCCTGGGCTTGTGAGGTGAGACGGACAATTTCGCTGGGGTGCAGTCTGGCTTTGCGAGGGAGCGCACGCACTTTTGCTGGGGTGCAGTCTGGCTTTGCGAGGGAGGGCACGCGTCTTCGCTGGGGTGAAGCCTGGCTTTACAAAGGAGACACCTGGGGTGCAGCCTGGGCTAGCGAGGTGAGACGCATGATTTCGCTGGGGTGCAGCCTGGGCTTGCGAGGTGAGGCGCGCCTTCTCACAGACTACTGTATGGTGGACCAGGGGTGGCGCAGAGGCTTGTGCTGTGTTTGTCCTTTTGCTTTGCTTTTTCGGTGTGCTTCGGGGAGTGATGTGGGCATTCCTCATGCAGCTTGTTTTTATTTGCGCAACGGCTAGTAATGCGTCTTTAAATCCATGAATAGGGTTGACGCGCACATTTTCTTCTGTGCCACGGCTTGCGCAGGGTCCTTCTAGGCATGCAGCCCTTGCGCCATTTCTGCACCTAATTACATGAATCGGCCCATAATGTTTTCTCCAGCATCTTGCATACTCTGCAAACCACATCTCAGCACCCATCCACTATATGCACTACACTAAGTCACATTGCACTACACCTCTGCCATTAGAACACAGCTATCCCCCACAATAAAAATCTGGTCTATCTGCACACCTAATATTTCTCCATCTCTTTCTCCTGCTCTAGCTTTCAGCACCCATCCACTACATGCACTACCCAAGACACATTGCACATCACCTCTGCCATTGGAATGCAGCTATCCCCATGATAATATTCAGTCTTGCTGCACATATAATGTCTCTCCTGCTCTCAAATACTCTTCAGATGACCTCTCAGCATGCTCCATTACATGCAGCTATCCCCCACGATACCAATTCGGTGTAGCTGCACACATAGAGCCCGATTCATGGATTATTTGCCCAGTTCAAAGTGAATTTGCACTGCTGAAAAGTGACTTAGCACTGCTGATACTGCCAACACAAACCCCAATTCATGATCTGTGCAAAGTGTTTTTTTGCCATGCCAAGTCCAGTCAAAGTAATTTTCAAGTGCAAAAATGACTAGGCGCTGACTTTGGGATGTGTCTTCTTCAGCCGCTCCGCGTCTTCCTTCTTGGTGTATCTGCAGGTGATGCGGTTTCTTGCTCCCTGTAGAACCAGAAATAGAGGCAAAGTCATGATAGCCTGGCATGGCGATCAGTTACTTCCTTACAATATGCCTTTGTTTTTCTTTTAACATGATATTGCTGAGTTCATCTCTTGGTATGCTTAGCCCAATAAAATACAGGATCGCTTTCCTGAAAAAGAAACCGTGGTGCACTTTTAATTTCTTTTGAATTCTCAAAAGTGTAGTGACAGCATAGTTTTTTAGTCTCTTCTGTTATGCTGCAAATTTTCTCTGTACTTTTGAAGTCCTCCTCCTGATGGCGTGGGACCGCGGTCTCCTGTTTCTTTGCTGTATTTATTCTGTTGCGACACAATTAATATTCTTTGTTGCCCTTCCCACATTAGTCTTACCTACCCATGGTATTTGGAAATAAGTGCTTATTCTATCAAGTGCATGCACGTGTGGCATATAGGCATACACTTTTTTGCCTATCCTTCAAGTTTCATACATTTGCCAAATGTTCATATTTGGCATTCCTTATCACCAGGATTACAAAAAGGTTACTCCACTTTTTTATCCAAAAGTCTTCTTCATTCTCCTCATTAGATATGGCCATAGGTTCATAGAGATAATGTCGAAAAAAAAATGTCGATTTACAAAAATGTCGAAAAAAAAATGTCGAAAACAATAATGTCGAAAACCTATACATATAATGAAAAGTCAATTTTTAGAAAAAAAACTGTCGAAAAAAAAGTCATTTAGCACTATCAATAAATACATAAACAAGAAGAGTCCCCCCCGCCCCCCACCACCCTCTCAACCCTCATACTCAACACATTTTAATTATATATATATATATTTATTTATTTATTAAATAAATAAATAAACAAGAAGAGTATCATTTACTAGGGGGGGTTCCCCCCAACCCCCCTCACCCAACACCCCCCTGTCACTCCCCCCCACCCCCCCACCACCCTCTCACCCCTCATACTCAACACATTTTAATTATATATTTATTTATTTATTTATTCATTCAATAAATAAATAAACAAGGAAAATATCATTTACTAGGGGGGTCCCCCCCAACCCCCCTCACCAAACACCCCCCTGCCACCCCCCCACCACCCTCTCACCCCTCATACTCAACACATTTTAATTATTTATTTATTTATTTATTTATTTATTTATTTATTCAATAAATAAATAAACAAGGAAAATATCATTTACTAGGGGGGTCCCCCAACCCCCCTCACCAAACACCCCCCTTCCACCCCCCACCACCCTCTCACCCCTCATATTCAACACATTTTAATTATTTATTTATTTTTTTCTAAAAATTCGAAAAAATGTAGAATAAATTAGACATTATTGCTTTTCTACATTATTTTTCTCGACATTTTTTTTTCGACATTTTGACTGTCGACATTATTGCATTCGACATTATCACTGACCACCATGGCCATACTCGCATACATATACTATCACGCCTGTTTACACCTTTCTTGGGAAAAATGCTACCTCTTTAAAAAGACTGTATCCCTTACTACCTTTTTCTGTACTCACCTGGGTCTTCTTACTCCTATTAATGGTCAATAAGGTTGTTCACACACTTACTGTGTCAACTAGTACTTATCTTTTCATTCTCTGCTTGTCCACTAGTACTTATTTTTGCCATAATGTTTCTTGTTACTTACTCTCATATGTTCTTTTGTGTAATTCTTTTAAAAGTTCTCTCATACCGTTAGATCAGTCTTGGCCATCCATATTGTTTTGGCCTTGCATTAATCACATTTTATTTTTTATCAAGTATACTACACTGATCAATTTAAACAAGCACCATCCATTGTGCCCATTGTTTGAAAATCCAAATATTTTATCCATACCTTCCTCCATCACCCTTGTCTCACAATATTATTTTTGTTCCTTTATTCACACCTTCTATCAACCTATGTTTTTGCTGCTTTAATATCCATTCATCGTTTTTTAATTTTTTTTTATTTATTTCACCCCCTGGATTGACGTCAATCTTTTGGTTTGGATCTTCTTACTTCAGCACTTTTGGTTTCAACTGTTCATTATTATCTTATAGTAATTAGTCTAAGCACAACACAACTTTTATACTTTGCATATTATAATCCTGTTTTAGTGGATGCATTGTCTTCTCTTTTTGTCACCCCTTCTGGGAATTTGATGCGCACTCTCCTACCTGGCCTTGCCAGTAGGAATCATTGCCACTTTTATATGAAGCTTTATGGTGTGTACCCTTCCTGTCTTTCTTTAGCCTGTAAATTCAAAGTATCCCTATCTCTCTTCTGTTTATAGTCGCCCAAAATCGAGCTACTCTTATATTTTGTTCAAGCAAGACTTGATGTTCCTAACTGGTATTCCTAATGTAAAACAAAGGCAACCTAAAGTGTGTGTTCTCATTGCAGTATTGAATTCCTTCTCTAACTAAATGTGTTTTTATGTAAACTGAGCCTGTGATCCATTGACTGCCTGTACATCCACACGATTGCCTATGTGTGGGTGTTTGTGTGTGTGCATGTGTGTGTGTGTGTGTCTGTGTATGTGTGCATACATGTGTATGTGTGTGTGTGCATGTGCATGTGTCACTCCCCCTTTCCTTATAAGCATATCATGGCAGGGATTGTAACCTAATTATCTCTATTTTTCCCCACTCTTATAAAAAAGTGTCTTCTCTGATCATATCTCCAAATTCTACTTCTCCCAATAAATCAATTCATCATGCCTCATAAAAATGTATCTCGTGCTCAATAATTGTGCCAAGCCTTCCTTGTTTTTTCTTGTCAGCTCCCAGCCTGCTTGTACCTATTCATGAGTTTGTTTCATTTAAACAAACCCTGCAAGAAATCAAAAGAATGCACTCCTAATTCTTGACCATTATACTACTTGGGGTGTGTGCTCTATAAAACATACTCCTTTAACCTAATGACACACTCCTTCATGTTTTCAGGCCTTAAAAGTACGAATGTGGTTTCCTGTGTGTCTTCATAACTAATCCGTAAACTAGTGCACGTTATCTCCTAGTTTTTTTACTGAGATCTCTCCTCAAAACAACTATTAAATATACCATGCTTTTTAATCTACGGTACCTTTGAAAGTACTTCCTCTCATTACTCACTGCTTCCCTATTCCAAATACAAATGTTTGCATCAATATATGCACTTTTAACATTGTTGCTGAAAAAGGTGTTTTATTTCCTTAATTCTTGCTATTACCCATAAATATTCACCATGCTTAATCTAATATAATTTACTGTTGCATTAACCTGCTTTTTAATGTAATCTGCACTCATAATTACATTTTTATTCTCGGCTACATGTTTTCAGAAATTGTGTGATCTTAGGCACATTCATTTTTTCTGCTGTGCAGTGGGGGAGATGCTGTCCCCACTCTTGAAACTTGTCTGATTTGCTCTGGCTTTGATGCATATGCTTGAGTCTGCATATAATATTCTTATGACTCTGCATTGTATTCTGGTGCATATCCCATGCCTCCTCTCTCTGTCCTTTATTACCAATATTCTCAAGGTTCTGGGTATTTATAGCACTCTCCCGTACTTCCATTTGCAATCTCTACCTTTCTTTTGCTCTCCCAATCATTGTGTAGCCTTTTCCCATTCTCCTTCTCTCCTTCTGTAATCCCTTTCTCATTTCCCTCTGTTGACATACTTCCTTGCCGTCTGTTACAAATTCCATGAAAATGAACTGTGTGCATCTGCTCTTCCTTTTTGGTAGTGCACTGAATCTTTCTAGTGAAGCACCTTTCCTCTTTTCCCTCATCTGTGTGATTTGCCCATGCATGCTTTATGACATATGCTCTTTCAAAATATCCCATGTATCACCAATAAGAAATGCCTAATGAATTTAACAAATCAGGGGTGATCTAGTATGTGCTTAACAAAGAATATATCTAGCATTAACTCCGAAATAACTAACAACCCCTTTTAAAATGGTAAGTGACTAAACAGTGACCTAATGGTACCACCCTAGTTTACATATGTGCAATGACTGGGGACAATTTCTAGTATAAAACAGTAAACTCACAATATGGTTCAGTCACATATAATTTTTCTTGGCAAAACAACAGTCCTTCAAAACATATACCTTGCTTAACTAAACAACTAGCGGCTTAACTATCCCACAATGTCATATAATTCAATCAAGTGCTTCTCTAGCACCTGGCTTCAAATAAACATGCATGAATACCATGAAGAAATATTGTTCTCAAAACCTACTCAATTGTCAATTTCTTCAGCTGGTGTTTGTCCTTTGGACCTACAGCTTAGCTTCCCTACTCAAAAACACAAGCACTACATGTGTGCATCACAGAAATCCCCAAAAAATGATAGTCAATTCAATGAGTTCTGGTTCAATGCTACATTTCCATGAGGATGTGAGTCAGCCCAGGCTCACGTACAGCTATTGTACAAAAAATATGAATATTTCAAAAGTACACAAATAAAACACTACGGGCCTCATTAGGACCCTGGCGGAGTGGGTTTCCGCCAGCGCTAATCGCGGCGGACCCGTCCGCCGTACTACGAGTTCCCTTAGCGCCATGGAGGTTTTCTCCGCCTGGTTTTACCGGGCGGAGAAAACCATGGCGCTAAGGGACCTCGTTGTTAATTACGCCGCCGTACTTTACGGCGGCGTAATTAACTCCTTCCCCACTCCCATTATACCCTATGGGGCAAGAATGGGAATGGGGAAGGGTAAAATGGGGATTGGGGATTTACCGCTCCGCCAAGGTCGGCATGGGGTGGTAAATCCGCCAACCCCCATGGCGCTATCGGCGGCTTTCCGCCATGCTCCGCGGTGCATTTAGCACCGCGGATTCCGCCAGGGTCGTAATGAGGGCCTACTTGTTCCAAGAAAACCTATAGGTACATCAGCTTTGGCCCTACTCATTGCCACGCATATCAATCATATTTTCATGAAATGTTATTTATTTTTCTGTTTCAATGTTAATACACATACATAATTTCTCTAAGCTTCTGATGATTTCACTAGTGATTTATAAAAGATATTGTCAACCTCAGGGCTATCTCATGTTTTCAAATGCAGCCCTTCGTTTTCTGCAACTATTAATCACTTCCTGGTTCTGTATCAGCCCTTACCTTTAGTTTGAAAAAGGAGCCTTCACTTGGCTTACTTCAAAAGGCGCCGTGATTTTGAAACATATATCTCACTTTGCATGATGCGTGGATTTTCTCAACTATGCACTTTGTACTTTTTCTTAAATGAATACATTTGTATCTTTTGTTTAATTTTTAGAGCATGCCATTTAAAAACTGTCTTTATTTGTTCAAACAGAAAATGAAATCACTGTCGGTTTTAGCTCACAACACAGTTTTAAGGAATGCGTTTCAACTGTGCATTTTCCTAATCAGAAAAAAAGTGCTTGCAAAACCTCCCACTGTTCATCTTAATTAGTCTTCGTTCATATGATCTGCTTGTCGGATCCTTATTGTTCAAAGCATTTCAATCTGTCAAGGGCCTTATCATTGTGGGTATACAATTTATATCTGTCTTTAACCCTTTACGCAATTTCACTCGCTTGTTTAAAAAGTGCATAGGTGAGTCATAATTGAGTGCATATTTTTACCATATCCTTAAAATAAAGCTTCCAAACATTTCACAACAAATATGAGCACCCCATCAATTGCCGCTCAAGCCTCTAATTTCTCAAATAGCTATCTCTACCTTTGGATTGGTACCAACCACTTTGCTATGCTCAATCCCTGTTGCTCCTCAAATTACTTCACAATTTTTATCATTCTGAAAATACATTTACTCAACAGACCGTATATACAATAGTCAACTCTACAGATGATAAAAACACTGTGATCATCCTTTTTTCTCTCGGGCCTCTAATTAAATACTCTGTAAAGGGTTTAAATCGTCTCATTATGTGAACATGTTCACACGTAGCCTGTTGACTCCCACTGTATTGTGAGACAACTACTTCTGTAGCTCCATTGGGCCAGGTTTTTCAGGCACTACTCTCTCTAGCTGCACACAATATTTCCTGTTACTTTAAAATTACCAAAACCCATTAATATATACATGAAATTATTTTATTTATTTTCTGCTGTCTCTGTCTCTCATAATACATACCATAATAATATACAGATGCCAGGTGTGCCATGCTGACGGCTATGAGGATACGCCCCTGTCAGAAATGAAATCATACTGCAGTTTTGTCACTCAGCTTATCATTTTTATTTCAGGCATCTCCCCCGTCTGTCAGCACATCACCATGAATCCTGGGTTCTTGTCCCTGGATCTTATGAAAAAGATCTTCAGACCCATGTTGGGTGCCACATGAATAGAGGGCTCAGGTCCCCATCAAACACCAGGCATCCATGAATCCTTCACCAGGAACACAGAAAAAAGAAAAATCAGGCACCCTGGAGTTTTTCCCAGCAGTCTTTATTAGGTGCAGTACCAAGACACACTCTGGAAGAAGCACTCGGCACATTTTGCCTTCAACCTGCTTATATAGGCTATTTGTATGATGCAACATCCTTATGCAAATGACTACTTTGGTCAGAGCATGCATCTGATAGGTCCTCTTAGCCAGTGGAAAAAAATCACTTCACTCTGAGTGGATGACTTATCTGGTGCACACCAAGCCCACATTAGCATAGTTGGCATGCAATATTTTCTCTGACTCATAAACCTCATAAGCTTATTTTTAGACATGGCTGGACACACTGTGCTGTCCTCAGAATAACATAGACTTTATCATTAATCTTGTCTGCTTTTCCTGCCAAGTTCCATTTTTGGCTAACAAGCCTAATTTCCTCACTGCAAGATGCTACCAAAGACTATCTAATGAAACAGCCTCTGTTGCTTGTCTGCATAGTTTTTCACACCTGGCCTTAGAAGTGGACACCATTTTGTGCTTGTGGTATCCTTTTTAAAATGTATGAATTCTTCAGGGGGCTATTAGTTATATATTTAAGCATTTCTCACTTTGTATCCCTCATTCATAATATATCTTTATACATTTATGGTATGTGTGATATTTAAAACACCCTCCACTTCATGGGTCATTTTAACCCAAATATGCACAGTGCCATGTGCACTTTTTACCTTAAATAAAGGCACTATATTCCTGATTTCTGTAATAATAGAACCATTTGATCAGCCCATCATGTTATCTATACTAAGATGAGGGGGAAGGGGTTGGTACCTCCTATACACTTGTATGTTTCACTCGCTCCTCTGCTCATCTTTCCTGTGACTGTGCTCTTTTCTCTGCCTTCCTTGCTCTCCTCTCACCCTTCTCTGCTCCTGCCTCCGCTCCTCATTCTCCCACGTCCAATCTCTTTTCTCTCGTTTCTGCTCTTGATTCCACCCCCTTTTCTCTCTCCTTTCTTGCACCTCCACTCTCCTCTCTTACTCCCAACCTTCATGTTGCTCTCCTTCCATCTTCCCTCCTCACCATACCACCACACTCCAAACTTTTCCCAACTCACTGAACTCATAACTAGCATGCTTGCTGTTGGTTCGGGACATTTTTCCCATGAAGAGGGTTAGCCCAGGGCTTACAAGGGGGACAAGTGGCTTCAGGTTTGAGTGTGACATGAGCAGGTTACGTGATTGGCCCAAGTGCCCTTAGGTTTATAGTGATTATTTCGAAACAAAAGTTTCGAAAAACAAACATTTCAAAACCAAAGTTTCAAAAACAAAAGCTGTGACATGCTATATTTAACATGCAAAGTGCATTTCTTTCTAAACCAATCCGTCGACAATAGTCATGGATTGGTTTCAATTGAAATGCACTTTCACATGTTAAAAGTAGCATTTCAATGCTTTTTTTTGTTGTAACTTTGAAAAGTTACATGGAGCTGTCCAGTGCTGTAATTTCAGCACTGGACAGCTCCATGTAACGTTTCAAAGTTTTAGTGTATATTGGGGGGTTCCCCTCCCAGCCCCCCCAACCTCCACGCCACCCTCCCACCCCCCAACCCTAACCCATGTCGACGGCACTTTCAAATTTTTTTCAACTAAATTGTCATTCGAAAGAATGGCATTTCGGTAAAAAAAAATCAAAAGTTTGCCATTCGAAACTTTTGCAGTCGGAAAAATGACAGGACACCGTGCGCTTAGACTTACATAAGTCGCAAGTGTAAATCCTCTGATACTTAACCTATTAAGAAATCTAGCTATCATCTTTGTTTTGTTTTCTTCACAGGGTCTGTAAGAAGCATACCTATGCTGTGGTGCATACAGCTCTCTATCACATTGTACACCCTCCAGACTCTGACAACTCGTGGGCTGTGCAAGCATGCACATGGCCCCTGGACTGTCAGGGGAGCTGCACACAAGATGTGCTGACTTCGTATAAACCAGTATTCACTCTTGGGCATCCTGCACACTCCTATGGCCATGGTTCTGCGGGTTGCATATCCTTTGTTTGCCTTTCCCCATGGTGTGCATATTTACATTGCCACAGGCAATTGAGGACAGAATGGTGGGTCACATTAGAAATAGGTGATGGGCCAGAAAGCTCTGGGGGGGGGGGCCTGCATCATGGAGCGGGTGGAAGACCCAGGCCCCATGGTCATCCCAGTCCCATCCTTCAGGCACATGCATAAGGGCTAAGTCTCAATAACCATGATGGCCAAAAGAGAAGTTGGATTAAAACAACCTCTCAGTGGCAAGCATATGCATGCCATATCATGTAATACAAGTAACTCTGTTGGTGCTTACTCCAGACAGTTCCATTCATCGACTGTACACCACAATGAATCATCTTCTCAGGCTTTCTCTGCTGCTCCCCTAAATACAGGAATTTTTGCGAAAGGGGACTGACCATTTAGAAGTAACTTCTCTCGCCCCCCGAAATGTAAGCTTGTACTATCTAGAAAAGTCTGGAAACGTGCTGTGAAATGACATGCCCTTTTCTTTGTACCACACACATCCATAAAATGAAAATCCTTCTCCCATCGCCACACTCTCTAACTCCCTACTGCAAGGCTTTTGTGATATTGCACTATATAAGTAACATTCGTAAAAATAATGAAAGAGAGAAATACAAAAAAAAACAATGACTAGAAAGTCAGAGGTGGTGACTCAACTATTCTGTAGCCTTTTTTATGAATGCAAAAAGTATTCAGTTCCCAGTACAGGGTCCGCAAATATCCTCCCTGACTCCACTGCTACAGGCAACACACAAATATACTTCCAAATCTCATCCCCTTACAACTCAACACCATCACCACCTGAATGGCCTCCCACTTCCTCAATCTCAACCCTTCCAAAATGGAATACCTCATATGCCTACAGACACAAACCAAACTCACTTACTGGCTCAAATAATTCACCATGGACAACCAACACATATCCATCTCCACACCTGTCAAATCCATTTACTTCACCATCAATCCCACCTTTCCTTTACACACTGCATAGCTGCTGTCACCAAAGCATGCAATCAACAATGACACCTACATAAGATCAGACACATCCTTCCTCCTGATGACTTCTGCACTGCAGTCCAGGCATTAGTTCTCTGCAAGCTGGACTGTCATTGCGCTCATCACTGGGCTACCCAGCAGCACCCTTGCCCCACTGCAAACCATACAACATGCAACAGCCAGACTCATCCTCCACCTACCCAAACATTCACACATCACCCCATCTTTTGCCCAGCTTCACTGGCTTCCCCTACCTCCATATAATTTCCTTCAAAGGAATATGTATTGTTTTCAAATGCATCCACCACAAACCCACACCTTACCTTCATGACAAACTCAAGCCCATCACCCACACAAACACCAGACAAGTAAGCCAGCATCTTCTACACATTCCGCTCTGCAAACAATTAGGCACACAAAACAAGCATTTAACCACTGGGCACTCAGGACATGCAGCACCCGGCATCTTAACATCCACACTGCATCCTCCATCACCACTTTCAGAAAGAGTCTCAAATCATTCGCCACGCGTAACAGTGCCCTTCCATCCCCCCTGCTAACACTCTTCTATTCAAATCTTTCTGTCCCTTTTGAAAACCTTTTGCAACTTTTGTTTGACCTCAAACCTTTTCAACCTTTGGACCTTGTAAGGCATTCAGAGACCCTCTGGGTGGGGCCAGCAATGAATTCATAGATAAAATGGCTGAGTACCTTCAGGCTGAACTCTCTGAAGGGCCTGTGGTCTAATATACCTACCACTGACATACAAATAAAGAATGGTGATGCAATATATTTAGGCCAGCCGGAATATCTAAAACAAAAATATAAAGCATGTATTAAGAAGAGACTACCAAAAGATTCTGGCACAAACCCCTTAGCAACATCTGGATTAAAAAGTCCAAATTGCAAGCTACTAGCCATCCATAGAAAATCACTCATCACATCAATTCTACACATAGACAAAGCACACATCTTCTTACTAGCCAAGAGTCAATTATCACTAGCGAAAGGCTAGTGGCGAGTGCAGATATTGAGCCCTGGCAGTATGATATTCCTGGGTGAAGTGATAACTATTTTAAATGTTTACAATCTAGAATACTTTTGCAAACTCGACACGTTTGGACTAGTTCTCCATGAATGCTGAAACCTGTGGGTTTCAGTGGAGAGGGGTGAGTAGGGAGAAAGAGCCGAGGGGAGGCACAGGGAGGGTATGTGACAAAGAGGTTTAGTTCAGAGGAGGATCAGAGGGAAGGAGATGGTGAGCACACTGAGATACAATCAGCGAGGTACTGAGGAGCAAGACCATTGATAGCTTTGAAGACTAGAAGAAGGAACCTGAAAAGAGAGAAGTTGCATGAAGAGCCAACCAGCAAGTTGTCAGTAGTTAGTAGTGGGGGAGGATTTGGTTAGGCTGTATAGAGCGCGGGTAGCAATGTGGAGGAGGGATGAAGGAATAGAGATTAAGGCCAAGGGATACGCTCAAGCAGTAGTCCAGTTTGCTGTGCACAAGAGTGGAGATTAGAGTTTATGTCAAGTGGTTAGTAAGAAAGGGATGCATTTTCCGAATATCGAAGAGGTTACTATGAGCAGCAGAGTCAGTTGTCATAGGTTGCTATCAAAGAGAGGCCCAAGAGTGCAAGCCTTTGTTGAGGGAGCAGGAAGGTCAGGTGGGAAGGAGATAGGAGAAGGGAGGGGAGGGATGCATTGGAAGCTTGGAGAAAGATGACTTCTATTTTTGACGAGTTCAGCATGCAGCAGCGGAGGGCCATCAAGTGACAAATTGCAGTTACACAGTTCATAATCTGTTTTGAGATGACTGGGATCAGGAAGGGAAATGAGAAGAAAATGTGTGTCATCATCAAAAAAGGTGATAGTGAAAGCCAAAGGATGAGATAAGTATTCCTGCGGCAGCAGTATAGAGGCTGAAGGGCAGAGGTCCAAGGACTGATCCTCAATGGATGCCATCAGGAAGAGGGTTGGTTTCAGAGGTTTGCGAGTTCCAATAGGTTTTAAATGATCGACCTTCCAGGTAGGAGGCGATACAGGCAAAAGCAGATTCACACAACACAAGATCCTGGAGAGTGAAGGGGAGAGAGTAGTCAACCGTCTCAAAAGCAGTAGAAAGCTCCAAAAGTTGGAGACATTCATGAGTGCAGTCTTAGTGTAGTGTTTACTACGGGAACCAGATTAAAGTGAATCTTCAAGGCAATTATCCTCAAGGCACTTAGTGATCAGGTCGAAGACCACCGACGCAAGGAATTTTGAATAATGGGAAAGGAGAGAAACTGGGCGGTAGTTTGCTGGGACAATTTGGCAGCAGGGAGTTTCTTTAATAGGGGTAAAACAGTTGCAGATTTGAAGGAGGCAGGGAAGAGTCCAGCAGCAGGAGAGAGGTTAAAGAGCACTGAGAGATAGGGCAAGTGATTGAGACTAAGTCTTTGGCCATTTGGGGAGCAAATGGGTCCACAGTAGCGCACAGTAGATGAGTGCTAATTCAATAGGAGAGGTAGGGGAGAAGTAGTCAAGCATATAAGAGGTAGGGGGAGAGGTGGATACAGAATGAGGGCTGGGGAGAGAGATAGAGAGTAGGGCTGTAAGAATGTCACACATTTTAGAGATTTTAGAGGAAAAGTAGTGAGCATAGTCATTACCAGAAAGGAATTAGATGATGGATATTGGCTTGGGAGGTGTGAACAAAGATTTGACGGTAGAATCAAGTTTTTGGGGGTGATCTGCAAAGCGACAAGATAAGGTTTATGAAGTAAGAGGATTTGGCACAGTCATAAAGTTTAGGGCAGCAAAGGAATATTTGTAGGATAGGAGTAGGAAAGACATCCGTAATGTGTGCCAGCGTCATAGGTCATGGGGCATGTTTGTTTTAGGGGTCTGAATTTCAGAGGTGATCCAAGGCTGAGGACGGGGATGAGAAGGTGAGAATGTGTGATTAGTATTGTGTTGGTCACTCAGGAGTGCATAGTGAAAGTCAAATAAAGCATGGTCAGTGGCAAGAGAGTCCGGCCTGAATTACCTTAGTCATTGAAGAGGAGAGATGAGGAGTAGAAGGTTAAGGGACTGATATGTTAAAGTGAAAAATGTATTGATCAGATGGGGAGGGGTCAATGGAGAGGTCAAGGGAGGAGAAATAGAGAGAAAGACAAGGTCAAAAGAGTTGTGGAGAGTGTAGGGGGAGTGGTCAGATAGGAGTGATTTAAGTTCAAGGCAGGTGGCTGCATAGGGTATGGGAAGGAACAATTCTCCCAGAATAACAATATGGATGTCAGTAGGAAGTGACTCAAGGTCAGGGTCAGATCAGGGAAAATGGAGTTGAGAGGAGCAGAGGTCGATAGATAGCCAAAGCAGAGGGAGGAGTTGAATAAAGGAAAATTTAAAAGATGAAGATTTGCTGTCATAGAGCGGTAGAAGGGCAGTGTTGTGGGCCATATGTATGAGGAACCCCACACTGTCTCCCTTCCCTACTGGTCTGGGACAGTGGTAGAAGGTAGCAGAAACAGTGGAGAGCTGCTAGAGTAGCAGATGAGTGGAGATCTAGGTTTCTGGTGTAGCAAGAAGTGAAAGTGGATGGTTATAAGAGTCAAAGTGGTCAGTGATGTAGGTAGGATTGTTGCAGAGGAATTGTGCTTTACAGAGGCCAATTGTAAGAGTGATAGGAGATGGGGGGAGAGGACCAGGAGTTGTGCAATAGGTGACTGGAATAGATGAGGTTGGAGATCCAGGGAGCACTGATGCATCGTATTTGAGCACAGTGGTTTCAGGGGGTAAGGGAGAAGATGAGGCCGGTGACTGATGCAGAAGTTACACCAAGTTGAGGCTGAAGGCTATGACAGAAGGCACAGAGAAAATTGAGTAGAAGGAGGAATGGGGAAAAAGTAAAATACATGATGGAGGGTGGAAGAAATTGTCAAGTGAAGACATTGAAGAAAGGGTGCAGATCATGAGAGGGGAGGGGTAGGTGACTGAGCAGAAAGGGAAGGGGTGGGTGGCTGGCTGAGAAGAAGCAGGTGTTGGGCTAGAATAGGGCTATAGGTAACCAAAGGACAGTTTGCAGATCCAACACAGGAATGTTACTCAGTCCTGTGAGGTAACAGAAGCTCTGCAGTGAATGGATAGTCAATAGGTAGAAGGATCCTTATGCCTGGAGGCAGAAGTCAGGTAAATGGGAAGCTTGGTGTAGTTCTTGCTTGACCTGGGTTCTGGCTCTAGGTCCTAAACAGAGAGCTGCCCTTTGTTGCGAAATAGAATTACGAAGAATCATTGTTAATGGGATCATCAGTAATCTAGCCTGTGAATCAAGATCTCTTCTGGATTTAATAGCATTGACAGATTAATAGACACAAGCTCTGGGTGATATTAAATACCTTAGGGGCTCCACAAAACATTATAGATCTTTTAAAGTCTCTCCACGTGGGAAGTACTGATGTGATAAAATATGATAGAGTGTCGAGTGATTACCCCTGTTCCAATTAAATGGGGAGGTTTACAGTGTTGTGTCATCTGCCCTCTTGTTTTCAAACTCTGTGCAAATGCTTTTTTTAAGCGATAAGTAATTCGAATGTGGATGTCTCTTGTACGCAGAAAACGAGGAATCTGCTTAAGGTTTGCACATTTGACATTGTCCTATTGGCCTGAGCTCCACATGCTATCCGCAGACTACTTAATGGCACTATCAAATATATAGGTAATTTGGGACTAAAATGCAATATTTGAAAATCAGCAATTCTGACACTTACACTTAGCAGGAAAATGACATGCTGCTCTTATCATATACATAATGAAGGGGTGCTCGTGGTTAAACATTATGATTATCGGGGCATGCATTTTTACTCCACGATATCTCTCCAAATGCATGCATGGAAGCAAGAATGCTTCAAGCAATTGGGGCTGGTTTAAGTTTGACTTGTGCTTTAGGGCCCAACCAGTACATTATATGGTAAAAGCCTCTGGGGTCAATTTTAAGACAGCAGCTAAATAAGGGTCTGGTATCTGGGAATTAACCTGCAAATATTTTACAAATAAATGAGAACCCATTCTGTAACCCATCCACCTGCGGCTCTAAATAAAGCGGTTCATAAAGAACTATGTGTGGGATATTTGGAAGGTGAACTAACAGCAACTCTTGTAGTTCTATAGTTAAGTCAAAGGTGGTATCGCATGAATTGTTCACTGAGATCATTCTTAGTCAGGGAGCCATTAAAGTGCTGGGCTTGCATTGTGTTAAAAATGAATTAGCCAAGTAATATATATCGGTGTTGTCCATCAATAATTTATTTCAAACTAAAACCATCTTGTAAGATCAAAAATGTATTATTAAAAACATACTGGCTCTAGCGAGAAAACATGGAATTAAATAAAATGCTGAATCAGCAATTAGTGATAATAACTATTGACAGTGTAATTCAGCCATATTTGGAATAGACTTCATTTTTAAAACACAGACATCTAATTACTAGAGCACGTGTTAACACAGTTAAATTGAATGGAGTAATTGGCTATTAGAGTAATGTTTCAGAGGCAAATTGTTTTTTGCCCTTTTTGTTCAATCCAAATAGAGACACTGATGCACTGTATATTGTTTAGCCAATGTTATGCAGAGGTTAGGAAAAGGGCAGTATTGATGTCTCTGCGAGACGCTGCTTTTAGTCTTCCAGGCTTTCTGTACTTACTGTTTTTATGAACAAACGATTTGGAAGCAACTTCTGTACTATTCATATTTTAAAGATCACTGTTGTATTGAAGGGGTAAAGAAAAGTTAAGTATCTATCATTTTCTGTCCTTTACCCACATACTTTTGTACCTGTTTGACTGGGTTAGAACAGGAAACATCTTAGTATTGTGGGATAGCAGAATATGCCATGTCAGCTGAATAGCTACACATGCAGAAAAGCACATAGTACCCATCACTGGACGCTCACCTCCAGATCACAGCCGAAGAGGCAAGCACTATTACTATGCAAATTAGCTGAAAAGCTTGATTTCTATTTCATGTGATGAAAATTGACATTGTCTTGTAGGCCAGTGCTATTTTATACATAGCATTATCAACACAAGACTGACAGCTCGCAGGGATGCTGCAATTAAGCACATACACATTCCAGGCTCAATGGGAATCATCCATGCAGCGTTAGTTGACATTGTTGGGCTTGGACCATTAGGGCATGTTTACCATTCACCAACAATATTAAGGTGGGTTTGAAATAAAAACAATAAAAAAAACTTCTATCTGCAATATGATATTAAAATAAACCACTCCAGCTATAAACACACACACACACACACACACACCCATTCACAATGCCACCATTCAGGTCTCTCTATAATGTCACTTCCAGATCAGAGCCACACAGCAATGTGCTATGGTTAGATCAACTAGCTGAACTATTACCTATATGAAAAGTCACACTTTTTTTAAGGCCACTACTATGTTATACGTAGATTAAATTAACTCAAGCTGATATTGCTCCAGCCTATAAGACCTACCCACATACACATGTTCCCCCTCATTGGGGTTCAACAGTGTAGGTTGGCATCCTAGAGATTGGGGCATTAGGGAATGTTTACCATTCACCATCAATTATATGGTGAGTTGGAAAAACATGGAATAAAAAACCCTTCTACTTGCAATGTGATAGCAGTATTAGCAGACACCAGCAGAAGTCCATCTCCAGATCAGAGATACATAGCACTACACTAAGGGTAGGCAAATGACCTGAAAGCTCTGCCTACCCATAGTGCCTTGCTGTGTGGCTCTAAAGTGACGGTGTTTTTCCCGTGATGGCTGCTAGGTGCCACTGTCGGTGGTAGTTTTCTTTAGCAGAAATAGCCTATTTTCCAACCCATTTCGGGAGTTTCCTGCTTTTTCAAGTCACCATAGTATTGATGGTCAATTTCTTGAGTGCCTGGTGCATTAGTCCCATCCTGTGATTCTGCAATGGGTTTAAAATGTAGGGTTTTATAATTATTAATTCATGTTGGAGTGGTTTATTTGTTTCAATGGACATTTATTGAATTTTGGAAGAATATACCTAGGCATTATTTTAAATCTGTATTATTCTGCTTTTAAAATTGTTATTTATAATTGCAATTGCTCTTTTATAACTAAGCCAGGATCACGATTCGGTCCTGTATTGCGCTGAGTTGTCTTGCTCCCAAGACAATCGCGTTACCCCTGAGCTACCCTTCCTCCCATTAGTGGTGTATAATAAAGCAACATCGGGTCGGGCCATCAGTTGAGAGTCTTATAATTTCTCAGAACAATCTCGCACTTAGGTTTTAATGTAAGCTTCAGCAGATGTGGAGGACGGACAGGCAGTATGAACAATCGTGATGCCAACTTGAGGCTGAAGCGCATTTAAATGAGTGCACAATTCCAGAACTGCTATGAAGACCCCCCCTTGTGAATTCTAATGCTGTAACGTCCACACATGTCCAATGCATGCACTAGATATTCCAAGCCATCCAGTGATGGTCCAGTTTGCAGCATGCGCTATACTAAATACCGAGGGCCCGATTCTCATCTTGGCCCAGCGAGCGTGCTAAATAGCACAACTCACTGCGCCATTTCTTGACATCCAGGCACCACTACTATTCTCATGTGGGCCTGGGCGTCTTCGCAAAGCACGACAGTGCTTTCGCTCTAATCCGCCTGTTTCTAATGGAAACAGGCGGATTGCAGAATCTCTGCAGCATTTTCATTAAATAATGAGGGAATCGTTATTTAACGAAAATGCTGCCAATACACCAAAGTGAGAAGCTTCAACATTGCAGGATGTTCAAGCTGCTTACTTTGGTGTATAGGAAAGTGTGCACATACACCCGTGTGTTGTATATGAACACTTTCATTTAAAGCGAGCAGCTTCAACGTTGCATCCTACAAGGTTGAAGCTGCTGGCTTTGGTGTAAATTAAAGTGTTCATATACACCCGTGTGTTGTATATGAACACTTTCATGTACACCAAAGCAAGCAGCTTCAATGTTGAAACAACGTTTCCCCGGACTTGGCAGATTTTCCTTCCCAGTTTTTCATGTGTATAGTTAGTTAGGCGTAGGGTTTTTATTTCTTTTCTTTTTTTCCCCTGGACTGCTTTCACCTTCATTCCCCATTTTCATTGTAAATATGTGTATGCAATACATATTTGATTTTGTTGCATTCCACGCTTAATGCAGTTCATTTATGTTTCAGCAACTTTAGTAGTTCACTTTTCAACCAGTGCATCTCTCCATTGCAAGTCATGTGTCTTGTGGCATGCATGCATGTGTTTTGTTGTTGCTGGGATGGTTGCAGCTGGAAGGATGCACATGTGCCTAACATGTGGGGGTGGGTCCATCAGACAGCAGGGTCTGCACTGTGTGTTTTCCTTTGCTTTTAGCTGTGCAGCACTGTGGAGGCATTCCATGGTCCCGTTAATGGCACTTTTTTTGTCATTGCTGTGTTAAACCCATGTCATACAGACATGCCCACCAACATGGGCATTCACACACTGTCTTCTCTCATGTGTTGCTCCTCCTCGGACACTGGAATGCAATAGTGAGTCATGTTTGCTTGCTTGGAGTGGCAGCACAATTCTCTGGTCTCTTTGACTCATGCACTCTCTGACTGCCCTTCCATCACCCATGCATGGCCCTGTCAAGTTATTGTTCCCTGTCGGGTAATTTGACACCCCTTCGACCCAGGTCACTGATACTCAGGCGATGACGTGCCTGCCCATTGTTTGTGTATATTTCATATTTATTAGTAGGTTCACTTCTGTCATGGGCACACATTCAGTTAGTGTGCTTTGATGCCTTGGCAATGTGCCATTGCCAACATGCACATGCCAATTGTCATTGCAATCACTTATCACATGTATATGGGGTTGGCTGTTCTTGAGGGGTGTGTCAGCAGATGCTCCAGTCCTTGCGGTGGACATATTGGTGTTCCACTTAATGGAGCTGGCAGACCATGGAAGTTCAGAAAAGCTGCAGACATGCATTGCACTGGTATTGTGGGAGACTGTCATGGGGCTGTCTAGTAGCTGCAGTGGTGTCCAGTCTGGAGGGGGGTACCTAGGGGGGTGCCCAGTCTGGAGGGGGATGACTGGGGGGTGTCCAGTCTGGAGTGGGTTGCCTGGGGGGGTGTCCAGTCTGGAGAGGGATGCCTGGAGTGGGCTACTTGGGGTGGTTGGGGGAGTGTCCAGTCTGGAGGAGGCTACCTGGGGGTGTCACATATAAGGGGGGCTTTGGGGTGGTGTCCAGTCTGGAGGGCTCTGTCTGGGGGGGTCACAGGTTAGGGGGGCTGTGAGCGGTATCCAGTCTGGAGTGGGCTGGCTGGGGGGGAGGGGTTTCCAGTTTGGAGGGTGCTTCCTGGGGGGAGGGAGTCACAGATGAGAGGGGCTGGGGGGTAGAGTCCAGTCTGGAGGGGGCTGTCTGAGTGGTGTCACATGTGAGGGGGCTAGAGGGTGGTGTCCAGTATGGAGGGGGTGGTTAGGGGGGTGTCCAGTCTGGAGGGGGCTGCCTGGAGTGGGTGTCCAGTCTGTAGGGGGCTGCCTGGGGGTGTCACAGGTGAGGGGGTTGGGGGTGGTGTCTAGTTTGTAGGGGGCTACCTGGGCTTGTGAGGTGAGGTGCATGATGTTGCTGGCAAGCAGTCTGGCTTTGCGAGGGAGGGCCTGTGTTTTCACAGGGGTGCAGCCTGGACCTGCGAGGGAGGACTCACGTTTTCGCTGGGGTGAAGCCTGTGCTTACGAGGTGAGGCGCGTGATTAGGCTATGGTGCAGCCTGGGCTTGCAGGGGAGGATGTGCCTTCTGACAGGGGTACTGGATGGTGTTTGGCGGGTGAACGCGGAGGCTTGCGCCTGATATGGCCTTTAGCTTGCTTTTTGGTGTGCGTGGAGGGGTGCTGTCGACGTTCCTCGTGCAGCTTGTTTTTATTTGCGCGACAGCTAGTAATGCGCCTTTGAATCCATGAATACGTAGGGAATTGTTTTTCTGCACCACAGCTCACGCAGGGTCTTTATTGGCGCGCGGCACTTGCGCAATTTCTGTGCCCGATTCCATGAATTGGGCCTGTATCATTAGTCTTCTGAACAGCCAACTAGAAATCTGTATATTTGTTTACAACCAGCGTTGTGAGTATCGCCACCCGGGGCTTTGGTCTTTCACTTTTCCACCTATAGCATCACATTGGCCCACTAACTTCTGTCACTATTTGGCATTTTCCAGGGAGTAGGGTGGTTAAGCGCAAGGCAAATTCCTCCATTTCTCCAGGGGTGGGATCGAAAAGGGTTTATAAACTCTTTGAACCCATCCAGGAAGTTAATGTTTTAATTTCCAAAATCAAGGGGTTTCTGTTTGACTTTGATGGGGGGGTGGCTGATGTGCCAGCCCAACCGAAGGTGAACTCCAACTGTGTAATCCAAGATGAGGATTGTAACCTTGCAGGTCTAATAGAACCGTGTGATAACAGTGCGGTTGCTTGTGCGAAACATACATTGAAGCTACAAGCAGGCAGTGACCTAAGGAAAGAAGCCAAAGAGAATCCACTAGCCACGTTTATGGTTGACAATTCCACTACTAAGGAAGCTGTGAAAGGTTATTGCCTCCCAGTCCTCTGCCCCAACCCATTGGGCTGTATGGGCTGCCAAGCAAGTAGCATAATTGAAGTGTATTCCATTACTGCTCCATCTTGCAGGCCAGTAAAATCATCGAATAACACTGACCAGTATGCCAAGCAGGGTTTAGTTGCCTTGACTGGTGCCTCAGAGGTGGCAGAAGTTCTGTAGCCAACCCGAGCCCCAAATGTGGGCTGGTTGGCTACAGAAATTCCCAGTTCCTTAACTCATGCCCCTGTTGCCACTTCCTCTTACAATCTCTTAGTGCCAGCAACTGTTACGCCATTAGAGCATGCCAACTTAAGTAGTGTATTGCCTTTGAAGAGCACAGTTACATCGAGGAATACAGTCCTCGATGTAACTGTGTAACCCCCCCTAGCACAGAGTGCAAATACGATTGAAAAAGCATTTTGCAGTGGCTTAATGATGGAGGTTGGCAATCTTAGAGAACAGGTGGCTAGTTTAACGAAAACTGTTGCTGAGGAGGGGAACCAGCTCCAACTAGTCCAGAAAGGAAATTCAACGACCTACGTAATCCACAGACTGACCATAGTACACATGCTCTTACATACGGTGGCCGAGGTTCCCTGGATCAACAGCACTATGGTGGGGATGGTAGTTACAGGGAACAAGGGCTCCCCATGCTAATTTCAAAGGTAGGAGCTACAGGGACCCCCAGTGGGTTAAACCCATAACCAATATCAACAGGAACACTGTGTCCCACCCGCCCCGAACAAATAGCTATGGTCTGAACTCCCCCAACCAATCGACCAGGGTAGAAACTCTTCCATCAATAATCCGGAAGTTCTCAAGAGCACTTAACGGTCACCCAATCTTTATGTGCAATGTTCACAAACTCAGATCATGCGCATATGAAAACAAGGACACCCTCATTAATAAGAGCATTCATTGGATTTGCCATGTAAGGGGTTGTACCTCTGTCATCAGAGAGGATATTATCTGCATGGTCGAGTGAACATGGCCCCTGAGCAGGGTTATTATATCGAACTGGATTTGAGGGATCCTAGGTTGGTGAAGGGATTCTTGGCAGTAGAAGCAATAACCTACCCCGTTCCCACCGGGTTAATCAAATCAATTTCCTTGAGACTATTCACGCCCAACAAATGGCATATTCGCCCTTTGGGGCCAACAACAGCCAATCTGGATCAGATCCCTCCTGAAAGGAGTGAAGGTCTGGACACGGTGGGTTGACATTCTTCACCTCCCCCACTTGTAATCCTGACTGGGTCTGGAGGCACAAACCTACTTTTCTGGAATGTGGCTGGGATTGCAAAACACTTGGTGGACCCCGGATGGATGGCCTTGGTATGCCCAAACAAGTTTATATGCTTACAGGAAAAGTGGCTGTGACACCAATTGAGATGCAGGCCTTTAAGGCGTTTAACATCCCAGCGGTTAAAGGTCCCAGAGAAAGAATGTGGGGGGGGTTTCTGACCTTGGTGGCAGTAGGATCAGGCTGGCAAGTGATAATGAGTGAGAAAAACTCTGCGGACTTGCAATTGATGGTTGGTACAAACACAGAAGGTCTGGCCATACTTATCTTTAATGTATACAATAGGCCTTAAGGCTCCAACCCATTGGGGACACTGACATTACAGAATGATTTATTGTCCAGCTGGGAATCTAAGGTGCCAGGCCCTCTTCATATTGTTGTCGGAGGAGACTTCAACATCCAGTTTGAGCATCTCTGAGAACTGGAAGGATTATGGGAGGAGGTGGATGTGGCCTGGGAGATTCCTCCCATAGAAGCTAGTGTTCCTGCTCGGGCACAAAAGCATGCCCTGGAGTCAGCGCAGATTCTCTATGGCTTACCCTTAAGGCCCTGCAATGGAAGGGACACCAAAGACAGGCCAGGGGGGGATACCGTCTTTGACTTTGAACGCTCCTCTAGGATAGACTACATCCTGGTCGCAATGAGTGACTGGGCAGAGGTGAAAGAGTTCTTCATCCTTGATCGTGTGGACAGCGACCACAAACTACTGCCATACAATTAAGGTGGCAGGGCAAGCCGGTTACTGGTAGTGTGATCTCGGTGACAATAGAGATAGTTGGAAACCCCTGAAGGGCTGTCAATTTGACACCATTCTGACGCAGGACTAAAACACTCCATTTACCATTCAATCCGCCCTTTCATTGAACACTTATGTGATCATAGTAGGGGGGTAAATGAGGTATTGGCTGAATTTGACAGTTTGAAGAACAAACTCGGCCCCTGGTTCTCCAGTCCAGCAACCTTTCCTAAAAAGAGAAAGGGGCAGAAACCTGCGTGGTTTGAAAACATCTGCAGGCAGCCTAAAAAGGACCTTATGCTATACGTTGCAACGAGTGGAAAGGTGAACAAGGAGGTCCTGCAAACTAAAAGGAGTGCCTACAAAAAAGTACAGTGAAGTCCAGGAAAGCAGAAGTCTTGAAATCTGAATGGGAAGCCCTTAGCAAAGCTGCCCTTAATGAGGACAGCAACACCCTTTGGGCTCTCGTAGCAGACCACAAGGACTGCAATGATAATAGGCTTCATTGTATGATCACCGAAGGTGAATGGTTTTCCCATTTCTGGGGATTATACCATGAAGAGACTACCCTGGAATGTTCTGACCTAGAGGGATCATCAGAGGCAGGACAGCTGTTGACTGATTACATTAGGGCACCCATTATTGTTACCATGGCAGCAGTCAAAAAAGTCTTAGCGAATTCCAAGGGTAGGAAGGCTCCCTGCCCTGTCAAAATTCTGATAGATATTCGGAAGGATGAGCCCAAAATGTGGGCTCTAATCCTAGCAAGGTTATTTCATGCAGTGGTTAGCTGCAACGGCATCCGGAATCTTGGCGTCAGACAGAGATAGTACCCATATACAAAAAAGGGAGAAGACAAAACCTGGTCAATTATAGGTCCATCTCATTGCTTGATGCCTCAGGAAAACTATTTGCCTAGGTTGTCCTACAACATCTGCAGGAGTGGATGACCAGTAATGGGTTGATCTCCCACCTACAGGCCGGATTTCAGAAAGGGCAGAGTACAGTAGATCAGTGTTTCTGCCTGTCCACCATCATCCAGAAATTCACTGTACTGAAACGTATGTGGGTTTATGATGTGTTTATAGACTTGCAGGCGGCCTTTGACTGTGTACGCAGGGCCCAGCTATGGCAGGCCTCCTGAGGTACGGAGTTCCTGCTGAATTGGTATCCCTGATTCGGAAACTCTATTCCAACAATACAACAGTAGTGAGGTGAAGCCGAGAGGGGAAACTACCAAGCAGTTTCCGGTTAACAGAAGTGTGCGGCAATGCTGTGTGCTTGCCCTGCTCCTATTTTGCCATTAAATCAACAAAATCATCCTGGACTTGTTGGCAGAATGTTCAAGAGATGAGCTGGACCCTCCCAAACCTTGCACTGATGTCTATCCGGCATTATCTTTCACTGATGACTCAGTTCTGCTGACTACATCGACCATGTAGATCAAAAAAGGCCTGGAGAGATTTTTCTCTAAGTGTTCACAGTTGGGCCTGACGCTCAAGAGGACCAAAACCAATGTTCTAGTGTTCGGACCAAGGAGAACCAAGCCTGGAGCTGGAACAGGAACTGGAGGGAACAGCTTCCCTGTTAAAGCAGCTACTCACTGGAACTCACTACCGCCACATCTAAGGAAAGACATCCCTTACTTTCAGTTCAGGACATACATTATACAATGGATGAAGGACCGTGACAAATAATACTTCCTGGTGGCTCCTCATGCCATTATCAGTGCCATCACCAATTGTATTATTGCTCAGTGTACCCCCGCTACCTCCTGCTACTATATAAACTGCACTAGATAAAATGTCTTTGATATCTGTTTACCCATGTTACCACTGTATCACTGTATGTAACTCCACGGGACGTTATTTAATTTGCTGTATGTAACTAAGCTATACAACCCTCTTACTATGTTCGCGCCTTGTTATCCTTGTGGTTATGTGCGCATTATAAATAATAAAACAAACAAACAAACAAACAAACTCTGCTTCGAGGCTGACGGTACTGTACTGGAACAAGTCACCCACTGTGACTACTTAGGAGTGACGTTCACAGACACAGGCTCATGGGCAGCCCAGTCCAGCAGGAGACAGTCTATCATTGAAAGAAATGGATGGTGGCCTTAAGACATTCTCTGTCTCCCATGGAGAGTGAGCTGTGTCATTAGCAATAAAAACCTACTCCATCCAGACCGCACCAGCAGTACTCTATGGAGCTGAGATATGGGGCCACACTAATTGTTCGAACCTGGAAGTAGCAGAGAATACATTTCTGAAAAAAGCTGCTTAGACTGCCATATAGCTTCCCAAGTGCCCCTCTCCACATGGATTGGGGACTTGACCCCATTACCTACCAGCTGGCATGGAAACAAGTCTTCTATTCGATCATACTTTGGGGCTCTCCTGTGCTTGCAAAGTATGAATCAGCATATGTAGATTTGTTGAATCATCCTGGTGGACGTTCACTCAAATTGTCGGCCCACGTCAGGCAACAACTCAAACTGGCAGGCATGGAAGAATCATGGCGTAATCTGCACAACCTGCGTTGTGTCCTCAAAGGAGATATTAAGGAGGTTGTTAAACGGGAGACCCAAGAACGCCTCATTATTTCATGCCTGAACCTGAAAGTAGGGCAGGCCTATCTCTCTACCAAACTAGTTTTAGATGAAAAGAGATATCTGGATTTGATATCACCTGCCCGTGCCCTATTTTTGGAGTTTAGAACTTGCACACTGCAGGTTGCGACCTTTACTTGCGGATGGAGGCGTGGCTATACTTAAACATGTCCAAAGTGTGGTCTACAGACTGAGAGGGTAATTCATGGAATTAATGTGCGCTGAAAACGGGGGCGCAAGGGTGAAAATCGCAGCGCACCCGTGTGAAAGCCGTGCAAGCGTCTGATAGGCAATTTATGGAAGGCACTGCACGTGGCTTACCTGTGACCTGCGCTGAATCTGCATGTGGCGCACACATCATTGCGACATCCCGAAGGCTGTGCGCGAGACGGCCAGTGAAGTCGCACACCGGCCAGCGCACACACCTAAAAAGGGAGTGGATCACGCGGAATGGGGAACAACACATGAAAATGTGGGCGTTACAGGGGAAATAGCGTTGCAAAATCCTTGCAACGCCCACACGCTAGCTAACAACACATATTCATGGAATCGAAAAGGGTAAAACGGTGCGTCACATAAGACGCGCTATGCCGGAAACATGTACACCAGCTGAAAGCAGGCGTAAGCGCCCCCGCGCAGAATAAAAGTGCACGCAAACAACAAACAAGCTCATACCGCTACAATGAATGTACCGTTCCTCGCATCAGTGGTCGTGGGACACCACAGGAGGAGGAGGATAGCCAGGCCCTGCATATTTTACCCAGGACCAGCCTATTTGCAATGCCTGATGACCAGGTCCATGACAGATACAGGTTTCCACCCCATATCATCCTACACCTGGTCACTGAGTGGGAGGATGAACTCACATCACCCACTCGGTGCTCCCAAGCACTGAGCCCCTTGGAAAAGGTGTTGAATGTACTGCATTTCTTGGCCACTGGGTCATTTCAGCAGACATCTGCCATAGTTGGGGGCGTCTCACAGCCCACACAGTCACGCTGCCTACCCCAGATTTTGGCAATCATGACTGCACACCCCTCAGTCTGCAGGCACATATACATGCCCAGAACACCCGCAGAAAGGCAGGCCGAGGTGCAGGACCTTTGCAGGGTGGCACACTTCCCCAAAGTGCTTGGTGCCATTTATTGCACCCATGTGGCTCTACTTCCACCTAGGGCCACTGAGCACATCCATCGCAACCGCAAGCACTGGCATTCCATCAATGTGCAGGTGGTATGCAATGCCAAGGGAATAATCACCTCTGTGTATGCAAACTATCCAGAGTCCACCCATGATAGTTTCATATTCAGAATGTCACCCCTAAACCGGTACCTGCAAGCTGGAAAGCATGGCGACACATGGCTCATTGGTGAGTACAAATGCCTGTGCACATGCATGGATATCACAAACACAGGAATGGAGAAATCCAACTAATCAGAACCATTATGACCTCCCCAGGAGACAGTGCCTACCCTCTGAGCACCAGCAAGATGACGCCAATACAGAACCCCACCACACCACCCGAGGTAAGATACAATGCAGCCCATATTGCAACCCGGGGCATAGTGGAGCGCACATTCAGAGTGCTGAAGTCATGTTTCCGCTCCCTTGACCGCTCTGGTGGGCAGCTACTATATGCGCCCCCAGTAGTGTGCATGATCATTGTGGCAGCATGTGTCCTGCACAATGTTGCAACCCGGCGGGGCGTACCGGTGGACATGGTGGTGCCCCCACATCCCCAACCACACACACACAGCCCCTGCACATGGGAGGGTAAAGGGCACATGGGGAGGCAGCCTGTACCCAGCTTGTGGCTACATTTTTCACCTTAAATCCCACCCCTGCGGAGTGCACACAGGCCTGGCACATACCAGGTGACAATCGATGATGAGAAAGGGACAGTGAACTGTCACAACCTTACCAACCTGAGACTGTGTCCCTGGAAGTGCTACAATGTGTGCATCCCTTGCTATTTAAAGAAACCCAATGCCGTGTGACCAAAACACACACATTCATGCTGCATAGTTCACTTCCCCCTTGCAAATCAGCACAGCCAAATACTGGTATGTCACCTAACCCCTCCCAAAGGCCATGTCACCCGCCCAACACACCATGCCATGGCATGCAATGTGAAAACAACCAAATCAATGCACAACACATGACACAACTGTCACAAAGTGCACCATAACAAATTGAAACAGGCCACAGAAAATTACCTCTCACATATGAAAATGTAACTGTACACATGAACATATTACCTGCATGACAAATCATGAATACAGGACCCAACAGTGTCAATGTCAGACAGTGACCAATCACAATAGCCCAAGTGTCACAATCTGAGAAAGCCACCACATGGACCCCTCCCATCTTCAGTGTGTTGCTGGTAGTTAAATGTGGCAAGGTACTGCATACAGCATGAACTGCATGTGCAATGGAGAGAGGCAAGGTAGCCCATGAACAAGCAACATGTAAATATGCACAATGACCAATATGAAAAGCAATATACATATCAACCATGCAGTGGAGAAACCATCATGAATCCCCCTTAGGGGTGTATACCCAGTTTGGACTGGAAACTGGCCACACAACTGATGGAAGCCCAATGTGCAAGTTACTGTCACACGGTGCCATCCTTGCAAGCCCATGGAAAGGGGAAGCAGGAGTGACATAGGTGTCTGGACCCCAGGCCTCAAACACAAACACAAGACAAGCTTGTATGGGCCCAGCTGGAACACACAGTGGATTCCTTCGGATGCCACACAAAGCAACACATGGTCACATAAATGCACAATAGACAGAAAAAGTGAAAAAAGAAAGTCAAAAATAAAACTAAAAATAAAAAATTGGCCATGGATGACCAGGGGGATAGAGGGGGGACCACCCAGGAGGGAGGAGGTGCAGGGTGCACCTCAACACCCACATGCGTGGATGTTGAGGAAAAAAAATAAAACCTCATTGGGCTCATGGCCTGCACGTCTAGCAGATCGTGGGAGAACTGCTGTCGCTGTTGTCACCCTCTGGTGGAATATGAGAAGGTGTGCGTGGTACGGGAGGCAGACCATGCAAAGCCCTGGCATGCTCCTCCATGGCAGCAAGCATGCCTGATTGAAAGGTTTGGTTCTGCAGGATGATGGTCCGGAGGACCCCATGCAGCACCTCCCGTGTAGCACGAAGTTCTGCCTGCAAGGTCTTACGTGATGCACGGACCTCCTCACGGGTTGCTTGGAGCTCAGCTGAGATGTTGCATGTTAGCTGCTCCAGCTGCTGTCCTGACCGTCTACTCCGGGCCATCTCAAGTGCACCCAGAGTAGATCTGAGGGAACTGCTATCTTCCCTCAAGGTATCCCTGTGGGCCTGTGCCTTTGCAGATATGGCTGAGCGCAGAGCCCCGAGTTCAGCCCGTCGGTCCCTGTTGGCGGCCAACATGTCCTGCCTCTGTGAGCGGCACTTAGACCATGTTGCCTGCTGCTGGAGCTCCACCTGCCTTCTGGGGGGAGAATGGAAGTGGCCACCCTATCCACGGCCTGAGCCACTTGCCGGACACTGTAAAGATCGGAGGGGGGGTCTGTACTTCTGCTCTCTATATGGTAGAGGGGAGACACAGAGACCCCTGCCAAGATTCTCTAGTATTGGTAGACGTAGTCGAGCAATCAAGGCCTAGCTTCTCAGGAGGTGATGCGAGCTGGTTCTTAAGTACAGTGTAGTCCCCAAGCATCCACGAAAGAATGTCCACACACTGTTTCGGTTAAAACACAGTCTTTATATAATTAATATTCAAGGTCATATACACGATCATGATAACTCACTTTGTACTAAGAAAATCAACAATGGTAAATATGTACAATTATAAAGTGGTACCACTAACGTTATTAGATCTTATTCAAGTGCATATGGTCAAAATGACACACAGATCAAAATAAAGAGGAAACCAGCAGTAGAGAGAGGAAGGAATGCAAGATGGTTGAACAATTGGCAGAATACTGGCCCCTACCACTAGACACAGTTCTGTGTGGAGATCCCCCCACCTGGGCAACCTGTAGAAGAAAGATACAAGCCCAGTCGATATATTGTTCCCACTAGTCTTTCCAATAGTTCTGCAACCCCAAAGTACCTGGCGTTGTAGCGTTCCTCGTCAGGGAAATCAACAACCCTTCTTGAGTGTCCTCCCTTTCAGGCAGGAGTCACGGGTTGTCGAACGTCTGACGGAGAACAGGTCGAGCTAGAACGGTGAAGTGGCTGCGTTGTTCCTAGCGGTGCACGTTGACAGGGAAGCGTAAACGTCCAGCCAGGAAGAGGCGTGCGGGGCACCTCAGTGTCGATAGTTCTGGACCACAAAGAGTTGTAGAACTGTGGCCCAGCAAGGGCGTCGAGTCGTCGGCGTCTCTGTGGTCTTTGGGTGGCGGGAAACACACCGGTGGATGCTCCTCGGCGTGTCGACGGTCAGGCCTTCTCCAGCAGGATACAGCAGCGATGATGCGGATGAGAGAGTCCTTGGATCAATGAAGTTCTTAGGCAACAGGAGGACGGCGGCTCCAGTCGGCGACGGCGGCCATCAACAGTGGCGGACAACAGTCCGGGCGCTTCTCCTTGGAGTTCCGCAGCAGTCCCCGTATCGGGTCGGCAGCCTGTCGAAGGTCTGTCTACCAGGGAGCTTAGGCAAAGATCAGCTGTGCACGATGGTCCCTCATAGCTCGGCAAGAGGGCGCCTTACCAGGTCCTGTCTGGGTCAGTTCTTGAAGCACAGCAGCTTTCAGATTGAGAAGGAGAGCAACAGCAATTCTTCTTGTCCAGCAGGGCTTCGGGATCAAGTTTCAGTTACTCCAGTTACTCGTCGTAGTGGACTTCAGCTTCTGAACACGATTCCTAGCAGTGAGAGGCCTCCAGATATACTGTTGATCTCCCATTCATTCTGCTGGGTCACACTCAAGAATCCAATCACAACTTTGGGCATTCATGCAGGCAGGCAGCCAATCAGGCACACGAGGTATTCAGGCCATTCACTTCTCTCCAGACACTCACAACAAGTTATGTGTATTGAGACAAGTACCAAGCCATTCTACACTCCAAGCTGCATTCATACCGGTTTCGGGCAGGGCTGTCTCAACCATTGTGTCAAACACCAGATACTAGACAGCCACAACATAGAATGTATATTCGTCACACACTCCATTCACCCAGGTCCCACCCACAGGCATACCCACAACATACGGTCGTTGAGAAGGCTCCAGCCAGTCTGGTCGGCACTTCCCCACACTACCATATACAGAACTTCCACCCAACAGCCAGTCAGGGGGAAGGGACAGAGGCAGGGCTTCCCGGGACTTTGGGAAGATCAAGGTAACAGGTGATGGAAGGCGAGAGGCCATGGGGGCCATTTTGTCTCCATCAGGAATCTACCGATTCCCATGACAGGGCCTGGGCATCCCAAAATGGAGGAAGCTCAGGGCACCAGTCATTTCAGCATGGAGCTGCCACCAGCCCATACCCTGCTCTGTGGGTCATACACAGGTGACCAAAAACATACACTAGGGGAACAGGGTTGTACCCCTACCCATGGGTGTCGTAAGGGTATCCCATGGGTCTGTTCACCAAACCAAAAGAGAGAGAGCTGCACCGCCAGGATTCCCACATTAACTCCTGCGTGGAAAACATGACAGAACACATGATAAAAAGGCAGTAAAGGACAAGGATACGGAGGCCCTGTCCCTCCTATGCATTCCAGCATCACAGACACGACACCTGTTGGCCCCAAGGTGATGTGCACCTTGCTGTGCTAGCGCTGCCTGAGGCTGCAGGACTGCATTCCTCCTTCGATCTGCTGCCCCAGGAACAGGAGCAAATAGTGTTGAGTGTGACCCTGCATCCGTAACCACCACAGGTGGAGATTCCAGCACTGAATGGGCCATTGAGGGGTCTACCCCCAGTGCAGATGCGTTGGACAGAACAGCATCCCTGCCAGAAACACTCACCTGCGACGGGACATTTGTGTCAATATCTGATTCAGCACCTGAGCCATACAGATCCTCTGAGGTGTACCCAGAGACACCCATGGACAGGATGGTCTGTAGGAGGAATGGATTCTCATGTGGCACCACCCCACGTCCTCCAGTGATGCTTGTTTGGGCCTCTGAGTACTCCTGCCCCTGCGCCATCTCCTCCTCCTCCACAGCATCTAGTGCCCCATCACCTGCACAAAATGAAAGGAGAAGTCATGAAGACACACATGAACAGCATTGCCGACACACATAGGCATCAGAATGTACACATCCAATACATCAATCAGACATGTCACACATGACACAAACTCAGGCATGCATGCAGTGGCAATGAAGTGGAAGGGGACTCTGAAAACAGACACTGATGACTCCAAAATGGAAAAGCAACACATGTGCTGCATGGTGCATAGCACCTGCATCACACATAAGGCTGTGAGTGGCATGGACCATCCACAAACTTGACACATGCCAGCACACAGATGGCACGTAGCATAGCCATGGCAGAACTGACAAGGACACCCAGGTGGGAGTCAATCACTACTGTCCCCCATCCATGTAAAATGCATATCATCAAACAGAACATGCATAAGAGTGGGACAAAACACATGTGTCACACGTTGCAACAATGCCAGTGTGTTCAAATACAGTGATGGGAGGCACATGGATATACATCAATGGTAGGTCACTTTGACATGACACAAGTGAATTGTCATGTTGACGGTTCAAACAGGGCTCAAAAGTGAGCGGGTGCAGTACATGTGTAGGTGCGCAGCAGTCAATTAGTCTGATTGATGGAATGAATTGGGCGCCTTTCTGGCCGAAAATCCCTGTCTGAAGTATGGTGATTTTGGGGAAGAAAGGCACGCAAATCTGCATTTTTCATGCAAATGATTCAATGAATCAGAATAAAGAGAAACAACTGTAATAACAATGTCGTGGCATGATGGCAGTTTAAGGGCAAGTGCAGTCATCATGTGCAAAGTGTTTGCAGTGGTCAGTAGGGATACAGTGAACCCCAAACCCAAGGGCGGGGGATGGCTTGGAGGCACTACATGGGTCACATATGGCAGTTATGACTACACAGCCTGACCTGGCACTCAATCACAACACATCACCCAAGCAACATACACATGGTCTGGACACACACGCATGAGCACTCACTGGACATTGTCTCAGGATCTGGTAGGACTCCCATGCCTTGGATTTGATCCTCTGTGATGAACCCTCCAGCGATTGCCTCATTGCCTCAGAAGACATACTCCAGGCCAAAAAAAAATCCTACAACAACCGTATCCTGTTAGCACAATCGAATACCAAGGAACTTAAAATTCTTAAGGAACTTGAGACTCCCGCTGCACCCCCTGACTCCTGCACTAAAGATAGCAGCTGGTGCAATAATATACAGATAGCACTTTTGGGCAAAATTGCAACCCTCCAAACTAAATTTACAGACAAACAACAGTCTCTACAGTCAGACCAACCTCTGACCATCCCCTTATCTAATACTTGCCAAACTAACCTGACCGTTAAACAGTTCGCCTTCTCCCCTCTCACCACTCTTGAAGTAGAAGGAATCATAAACAACCTCAAGCCCTCTAACAGCCAAGGTGCCCCTTGCCCTGCGCCCATCATCAAGGCAGCCTCTCACGACCTGGCCCCCTTTATCACAACCTTCATAAACGCCTCTTTCAAAACTGGCATTGTCCCTGACAACCTCAAGGACGCCTGGGTGATCCCACTACTCAAAAAAACATCCTTTGACCCTAACATACCGACCAATTTTAGACTGATCACTACGGTCCCGTTCCTGCTCAAGATCCTAGATTGGGCAGCTTACCTGCAGATCCAACACTACCTTGAATCCAACAATCTCCTAGGGCTAAGACAATCAGGCTTCCGCCCCAAACATGGCACCAAACAGCCCTGATTAACTTGAAAACCTAGATGGAGATACTAAAGGACAACAGAAAGTTAGCGCTACTCCTTCTCCTTGACCTGTCCGCGGCATTCGACCTGGTTAACCACCAAATACTTTGCCAAGATCTCAAATCCGTGGCCCACTTCTCAGACTCTGCCAATGCCTGGATCCACTCCTTCCTAAGCAACATGTCTATACGGGTCTTCTCACCCACAGCATCGGCTGACCCCTCTCCAATTCACTGCGGCGTCCCTCAAGGCTCCTGTGTATCGCCCATGCTTTACAACATGTTCACCAAACCTCTTTTCGATGTGCTTGATTATCTGGGTGTCTCCTACACTAACTATGCGGATGACACCCAGATACTCATTCCCATCACTGGTGACTACACAGCCGATACCAAATCCTTGAATGATGTCTATCTGGAAATCCAGGCCTCGATGGCCCAACACGAATTATGTCTTAACGACGACAAGACAGAGCTGCTATTACTTGGATCAGCTCAACGCCTCAATAAATTAGACCAAGCCTTTAAGTCTTTTATCATAGACGGTAATTACATCAAGGTCTCTAATGACACTAACACTTTAGGCGTCTACCTGGACTCTGCTCTATCTCTGAACAGACAAACGAATGCAGTAAGGTCGGCATTGGCCTATACTTGCAAACTTATTACCACCTGCAGAACTTTTCTGCATCCCCATAACTGCATTACCCTTGCAAGAACACTCATTATGGCCAAAATTGACTACTGTAGCGCCCTCTACTTGGGGACTAGCCAAGCTAACCTCAACAAACCGCAAACTATCCAGAATAATGCCATAAGGGCCGCCCTCAATATCCCCTGACGGTTTCATATCTCTAAAATCAGATCTAATCTACGCTGGCTCCTGGTAAAACAAAGAATCGCCTTGAAAATACTAACCTTGACGCATAAATGATTGGACAGCAAAGCCCCACTCTTCTCGTCTCACACTCCACACCTCCACTCGGCCCAGCAGATCAGCACAAACTCACAGCCTCATCCTGCCTAGGTTCAAACTGTCCTAGCCTCTAAAACTCTGGAACTCACTGCCTGCGTCCATCAGAACGGAGCCCTCGTTCTATACCTTCAAGAACAATACCAAATCCTGGCTGTTCACGCAGAACGCTTGAAGCACCTCACTTAAGACCTGCTACTGACTTGTAATATACTGCAAATGTGTATATATTCATTTTCTGTAATGTATTCTGTAATGTAATTTTGTGCATACTGTATATATCGTAACCTTATATACAAGAATATGCGCCCGGTTACCCATGGGCCTGGCTGCGCTTTACAAATAAAATAAACTTCAAACTTCAAACTTCAAACATGTTCTGTGAGTTCATCCTCCTCTGGTGGCGACCCACTGCCGGCCACCAGAGTAGAGGCATAATTAGAAGCCAGCTTGGTTTTTGCTCGGCGTTTGAGGTCATTCCAACGCTTTGAGCAATCATCAGCTGTGCACTTCACAAATCCCAAGGAACTAATATAGTCCGCGATGCACTGCCAGTGGGCCCTACGGTGAGCAGGCATAGTCTTGCACCCTGCCGTCACCAGCATGTCACCGACACGTAGCCCACAAGTGCGTCTATTTCCACATTATTGAAACTCTGCTTCCTTGACGTGTCGGAGGGGCGAGCTGTGTCTGGGGTCCCAGCCTGTTCCGCAAGAGCATGCTTCTTCCTCTTGAGAGGTGGTGTGGACCCTGAGTGGCTTGCACCACTCTGGTCGGTAGGGGCTGAAGCGCAGGTGGATTGGGCACTGGAAGCAGGCAATGGCACGATGACCAAAGGTCTCACTGCAGGCATTGGCTGCTGGGTGCTGTTGCCAGGACCAAGCGGCACAACTGCCTAGGTGTGAGGAGCCGGGACCAACACTGTCCCGGCTGGGTGACTCAGAACCGGGGTGGTGTCGGGTGCAGCTGCCTCTGCAGCCTCCTCACCCTGGCTACTCGGGGCAGCAGATGGCATTGCTGCCCCAGATCCATGTGTCCTGGTGACAGCAACTTTCACAGCCACACGCGGCTTGGACTCTATGACACGGAGGTCGGCATGTGAGTCATCCCATGCCTGTTCCATGACCAATCTGGGCCGGGCTACCAGGGCCTGAGCTGGGATGGTGTCATCTACATCTCCCTGACCGGTGTCCAGTCATAATGTCGAATACAATAATATCGAAAGTCAAAATGTCGAAAAAAAATGTCGAAAATAAAAATGTCGAATTACAAAAATGTCGAATTTTTTTCGATTTTTTTTCGAATTAATGTTTAAATAAATAATTAATTAATTATATTTTATAAAACATATATTTTTTAAATGGTTAAAGGTATATCCATGGTGAGTGGGGGGGATGGGGAGGAGGGGGGGGGGTTGGGGTAGGGGTTTGGAATGGTTTTTTTTAATAATTAATTATTTAATTAATGTTTTATTAAATACTTTTTAAAAAAAATTAAAGGTATATCCATGGGGGGTGTTGGGGGGGATGGGGAGGAGTGGAGGGTTGGGGTAGGGGTTTGGGATGGGGGGTTTGGTGGGACCCCCCCCAATAAAAACGTTAGTATGTGTGACATTTTACATAGTTATTTTCACATTGGTTTTTCGATTTTTTTTCGACATTTTATTTTCGAATTAATGACTTTTTCTATTATATGTATGTGTTTTCGACATTTTTGAATTCGACATTTTTTTTTCGACATTTTTGTAATTCGACATTATTTTTTCGATATTATGACTATAAACCTCCCTGACCTACTGGGGGGGGCACATAGGTGTCCCTGAATGATCCTGGAAACACTGCCCTCTTGGACCACCCTGCCCATGTTGCCCACCGCTGCCACCTGGGCCATCCTGCTCAGCCTGGCCACATCCCCTACTGTAGACATCTCTTGGAGGTCGGCCACCTTTGTCTCCCTTAGCACTTGGTCGCCTCTCAACCATGGCACTGATGTACTTGTGCGAATGGGAGGTGCAGAAAACATTTGTCCTGGGCAATTGGGGTGAAGAGGGCAGGGTACTAGATGGAATAAGCACATACAGGAAAATGGCATCCAATGCAGACCTTTAACTCGTGCGCATAGCCATGCCTACGTGTGCCACGTCACTTACGCGCTTCCGTGGTAAGGGCCTTTCCTCAAATTGCACGCACACATGCTGATTTTTCACATGCTGAGTCACTCTGCATCAAGCTGGCCACGCAACAACACACGGAAGACCACACTAATGCCCAGAAGGCCATTTACCTGCCCCACAGATCCCCGAGAAGCCTCCTACAAGCCATCTGCTGCTGCCTGCCTGCCTGATGCCAACATGCCCTGCTATTTGGTGCCTGCACATCAGCCATCGCCAGGGGTCCAGTTGCTGTGACCACCCCTGCTGGAACAGAAGAATCCCGACTGGTGTACCATCGCTCCACAGCCCAGCCCCAGGACCCAGTTGCCCACCCACACCTGCCTCGGGGGTTGCCATGTTGGGCCAAACACCCTCTGGGACCAGTGGTGATCCCCCGGCACGGAGGCAGAGGGCTGCCAGCTTCACTGCTAAAAAAGTTGGCATCCTGGTGGATGAAGTCCTGGGGCATTATGATGCCCTCTTCAGACAAGCATGCTACGACAAGGATGGATGGGAGAAGATCTGGTTGGACATCGTGGGTGCCATCAACGTGGGAGGGTGACACCCCATGACTGTAAACATGTCCATAAGCGCTGGAAGGACTTCAAGTCCAGGACCCTCAGGAAGGCCCGGCACCTCTTGGACACAGTTGATGCAGTGGGGCGCCGGGTCCGGCTTACCACTGACCATATGAGGGCCCTGCAGCACTTTCGCCCAGCGCTTCACCTCCAGGTCCTCGAGAAGCAGACCCGTCCGGAGTCGAGCGGAAAGTGTCCATGCATTCTTAATCAACACAGTGCATGTTGAGGTGTGGCAAGAGTGTGTAGCTCAGACATAGGTCTGACATGGCCCATGTATGGATGTGTATGTGTAGGGACATGACCGTGCTGCATGTGAGTCCAGTCATGTGTGGTGCACATCAATGGTTCATGTGAACTGATGCATGATGTACAACTGAATGTGAAGATGCACACATGTTTGCATGCCTGTGTATGTACTCGGACATGTTTGGGGTGTGACACATGGATGCTCATCCCACTTTCATGTACGTGAACGGTGTACATGTGTGTGTGTGTGTCTGTTTGGTATGTGTGTGACTGTGAGACGCCATGTATGCATGTGACACGGACATCTAGGTACCCGACTGGCAGATGTGACATAGTTGATGATGATTGCACTGTGACAGGAGGTAGAGATGGCCAGATGCATGTCTGTCTGTGGCGTGTGTGCATGTGAATGGCATGCTCCATGATGCTTGTGACGTCATGCCACCCTTAGGATGTTTATGCAGTTCCATGTGAATGGATGCAGATGCCTGCTGGACGTTCCCTGCTTGTCTGTGCATGTGTTTGGGTTCAATTGACCTGAGTGATGGGGAGTGTGATGCCGTCTGTGATGTTTGACACTGCCACTCATGTGCAATAGTTATGTATCTAGCAGACCATTCTACGGTGTCCTGATGCCTGTGTTCTGTCTCTCCCTGTCTGCAGCGTCGACTGATGAAGAGGGCAGAGACAGCGCTGTGGAGCACAGCAGCAGGGATGCCACCGCCAGCCGGAGACGCAAGGCCCTGCCCCCCTACCAGGTAATAATATCTTCTGGGAGTGAGGGGACTGGTGCCACATCCATGGCCGCAGCTGCCTAGGGGGGGGTCCAAGACGCCAAGTTTGGATGTGGACTCCTCGGCAGAAGAAGGGTCAGGTGAGCCCCCACAGGTGCGTAGTACGGAAGACGGCACAGAGTCATCCAGGTTGGTGGAGGGTGTGGTTGAGGAGGAGGCCATATCAGACCCACATATGGGGCCTGGAGGAGGTGGTTCCACTGGTGCAAGTGGTGCAGTCCAGGGGCAGGAGGCTGCACAGGTCGCCGTGGAGGTGCCTGTGTGTAATCCTGTACCTGATCCTGTGACTGCATCATCCTGCACCAGCAGGGATGCCTCTGTCCAGACCCGTTCGCAGATAGGAGATGTGCCTACGTCAACTGACCTTCCTCTACCTGCAGATGAGGCAATCCTTGACAGGGTTGAGCCTGTCCTAGTCGGTATCACACTGCACACACGGGTGATTCGGGATGATGTGCATGGTTCCAGGCAGGACAACGCACATCATTTCAGACACCTGTGTGGCCGTGTCAACTTGCTAGGACAGGTTGTTGGCACAGGGTTCCTCCGTGTACTGGACACTCTTGCGACCCCCTCCTCATCTGCACACCCTATGCGTCAGTCGTCCTCCGTGCCATTTTCCTGCAAATGTCTCACCTGGGCACCCTGTGGACCTGCCCCATCCACCGCGGCCAGGCTGGTGGAGAACACATCCCTGCCACAGTCGGGAGTCAGAGGACCAGCAGAGGTGGTCACCGCAACAACTGGACCCCAGCCAGTGGATGATGTGCAAGCACCAGCAAATAGGGCACATACACCATGGCCCCGGGTGTTTCCATCTTCCCGGGGGCAGTCATGGTTGCAGAGGCAGTTGGCATTGAGGTGGCGGCAGGCTCGACATGGGAGGCATCAGGCCATCTACATCACGAGAGCAAACGTCGGCCGATCGGAAGGAGGACCCTGGACTACGTGTGTCTTCCTTGTGGCAGCGGTTGGGCCAGCAGATAGATGCAGAGCGGCGGCGGGCGGGGAGGGCATGTCTCAAGATGGTCAGGGTGGAGAACTCCATGCACTGGGCATTGAGGCAGGTATCTTTCCTTGCGGAGACTCACAGGGAGTTGGCGGAGACCATGGCGACGTCCCTGCGAGCCCTCGAGGACACATCCCAGGGCCGCCTCTGGGACATCAACATGGAGTTCGATGATGCCCTGGCCAAAGACATTAACATCAAGAAGTGAGCCGTAGGACAAGCCCGCCGCCTTTGTATATAGTTAATTATGCTTAGGTTTCCTTTCGTTTCATTTTTATTTTGGAGTTGATGGACTTTGCTCCACTTTTTGTACATAGATGTTTTCTGTAGGTATTTTGGTAGGTTTCATTTGATTTTGGGATCATGGACCCTGAGAACTTTCATTGTATATAGTTGTGGAACTGTGGACATTTTTATTTTCTGATTTTTCACACCCATGCTGGAATGTTTTTTTTTCATTTGCCCTTTGGATTATGATTTTCATTTTTCCAAACATGGACCACTGGGATTTTTTTCTTATTTTTTTGATGACATATTTTTGGGAATTGCCTTTTCAGTTCTGTTCACTTTCATTTATCCTTGTCATGTTTGATTTTCGTTTGTGAGATTTGTGTTGATTTAATACATTTTCATCTGTTCATATATTTCTGCTGTGTGCTCTTATTGGTTTGGTGCATGTGTCAGTCGCCATTGCCTCAGTCATCTGTCGGTGGTGTGTGGCCATGTTTGGCATGTCTTTGTGTGCATGCATGTATGCTTCTGTGCATGACATGCCATGGGGCCTGTACTAGGAAGTGGGGACAATGGATGGGTGTGGAGTTGCACTGTGGGGGGGGGCAGTGTGGGGTGGCATTTGGGTGGACATTTGGTACATGCATGTATGTTGTGTCAATGTGTTGGTTGGGTGGACATGAGTCAGGGCCTGCTGGCAGGTGCCCGTCACTGGTGGAGTTGGGAGGACATGAATCAGGGCCTGCTGGCAGGTTGCCGTCACTGGTGGGGGGGTGGACATGATTTGGGGCCTTCTGGCAGGTGCCCGTCACTGGTGGGGGTGGGGGGGCATGAGTCGGGCCTGCTGGCAGGTGCCCTTCACTGGTGGGGGTGAGGGTGGCGGAACATGAGTCGGGGCCTGCTGGCAGGTTGCTGTCGTTGGGGGGGGGTCAGTTGTGGTGTGGGCTACCTGCTGGCATGTGCACAGGTGATGGGGGGGTCTGTCATGGTGTGGGCTGCCTGCTGGCATGTGCACGGGTGTTGGGGGGGTTGGTTGTGGTGTGGGCTGCCTGCTGGCATGTGCATGGGTGGTGGGGGGGTTGGTTGTGGTGTGGGCTGCCTGCTGGCATGTGAATGGGTGATGGGGGTGCGTGTGGCTCCTCACCACATGGGTGCACAAATATGGGGGCACGCAAGTGAGCTTTTCACGCGGTTAGACTGGCGCGAGCAGAGTACGTGTATTCCGGGGTACGCGAGTGCACTTTTCACGCAATTGGGCTGGCGTGAGCGGGTTACGTGTATTCCGAGGGGTGCGCAAGGAGTTTTACACGTGATTGGATTGGCACGAGTGGGGTATGCGTATTCCGAGGGATGCGCGAGGAACGCGTACCCCGCTCACGCCAGCCAAATCGTGTGTAAAACTCCTTGCGCACACCCGGAATACACGTACCCTGCTCGCGCCAGCCCAATTCGATGTAAAACTCCTCATGCTCCCCAGAATACGCGTACCCCGCTCGCGCCAGCCCAATCGCCTGTAGAACTCTTCGAGCATCCCTCGGAATACACGTACCCTGCTGGCGCCAGACTAATTGCTTGAAAAGTGCACTCGCGTACCCCCATATTCATGCACCCGTGTGGTGAGCAGCCACATGCACCCCTTACAGGGACCCACCTACAACCCTGACCATGCCCTGCAGGCAACCCACACCACAGGGGACCTCCCTACAGCCACCCACACCACAGGGGACCCCCCTACAACCCTGACCCTGCCCTGCAGGCAGCCCATCACCCCTGGCCATGCCCCGCAGGCAGCCCACACCACAGGGGACCCCCCTACAACCTTGACCATGCCCCGTTGCCAGCCCACACCACAGGGGACCCCCTACAAACCTGTCCATGCCGCGCAGGCAGCCCATCACTCCTGACTATACCCCACAGGCAGGCCAGACCACAGGGGACCCCCCTACAACACTGACCATGCCCTGCTGTCAGCCCACACCACAGGGGACCCCCCCCTACAAACCTGCCCATGCCCCACAGGCAGCCAATCACCCCTGACCATGCCCCGCAGGCAGCCCATCACCCCTGGCCATGCCCTGCAGACAGCCAATCACCCCTGGCCACGCCCCGCAGGCAGCCCATCACCCCTGACCATGCCCTGCAGGCAGGCCACACCACAAGTGACCCCTCTAAAACCCTGACCATGCCCCGCAGGAAGCCCACACTACCCCCCTACAACCCTGTCCCTGCCGCGCAGGCAGCCCCTCACCCCTGGCCATGCCCTGCAGGCAGCCCTCACCACAGGGGATCCCCCTACAACCCTGACCATAACGACACATAACGACTTCATGCTCACTTGCTGCCCTGATGCTCCACCACTATGATTGTAAATATGTACATTTAGGTTGTCAACTGCTCAGTGTAGATACCTTTTCATGAGACAACCGGCTTATTGTATATAGTATTGTTTATATTGTATATTTCTGTAACCTATGCCTCATCGGCGTGCATTGTTTCTTTTGACGTGTCCAGCACTGTAACCACGGCTGGACTTCATTCCCCTGTATGTAACCAAGCTTTGCAATCCTCTTGTTGCCTCTGCGCCTTGCTACCCCTTTAGGGGTTAGGTGCGCAATATAAATAAATAAATACTAAATACCATGCCCCGCAGGCAGCCCATCACCCCTGGCCATGCCCCTCAGGCACCCCACACCACAGGGGGGACTTTTTCTATGCGATTTGCCTGGCGCAGGTGGGGTACGTGTATTGCAGGGGGTGCGCGAGGAATATTTTCACGCGATTTGGCTGCCTGTGCACGCTACGCGTATTCACAGGGTTACGGTAGGCCTTTTCCATGTGATTTTGTAGGTGCGAGCGGGGTACGCATATTCAAGGGGGTGCACGAGTAGATTAACATGCGTTTTGCCTGCCGCAAGCGGGGTACGCGTATTGAAGGTGGAGCGTGGGGAGATTTTCACGCGTTTTGGCTGCCGCGAGCGGGGTATGCCTAGTTTTTCATGCGATTACAGTGTAGGGGGCCTGTAAACTGGTCCACGGTTAGCGCGGCTCTTTGAGCCATATTAGGGATTTCTATGGCTTTTCCTGGCACAAGGTTCGTTCTTGGGGGCATAAATGGCGCTGCTGGATGTTCGCTGTGCCACGGCTGCAAATGGCTTGGGAAATCCATGAATAAACAGTGCGCCTGAATGCTGTTTGGCGCACGCGGCTGGCACACGCTGGCGCACGCTCCCTCTCTGCGCTGGCCGCGTGCGCTAATTCTGCACTTAATTCTATGATTACCCCCTGAATCTGTTACCCATTTGCTGCTTTTCTGTGAGTGCTATTGTGATTTCAGAAAGATATATCTGCCACCACCGTTTAGAAAATCATCTGTTAAAACCACACAAGAAGCCATTAACTTACACAAATCCACGGCTGTAGTGAATGATGTATACTTTGTAGCCAAATGTATCTACCGTGCTTGGCTTTGCAGGATGTTGCCTCAGGTCACTTGATACATTTCTTCCTGTTTTTATCCTTTCTTGTAGACTTTTATTGATGTTATTTTATGAACCATGTATTTTGTATTTATATCCACTATGAATTGTTATGGACTTTTCCATGTAATGAAGGTAATTTATAACAATGTGTTTGCATTTGTGTGCTAAAGGCAAACCTGGCGAATAAAGCTTTACTGACTGACTGACTAAAAGTGCTGTGAGGTTTTTTTTGTATTCGGTAGGCAGAGAAGGACACAGGACTACGCCTGATGGTATTGGTGCCCTATTGGCTATTAGGCATACATTTTTAGACACATAATGCAATGTACACAATCACACACTGATTCATGCACACAACAACATGTGCAGTATGAAACTTAAAGAAATTTACAAAATAGGCATGTTCATGCAATGTCATGATGGTTCTCTACCATACCGTGCGGGGGTATGCCCCTTACAGCGATTGCATTCACCCCTGCATTCCAACAACATTCAAATCGTAATTGCAGGGATAGTGATGGATAATCGTCTTATCTCTGCCGGAGTGAAGGTGACACAGTGTGGTTGGGCACTGTGACTATGGGGATGCCCTTCTGCTATGCCTAGGGGCTGTGATCCCCTCCTCCCATAACCATAGGGCTCTCTTGGCAGGGCATTTTTCCATGGAAAAGTAGCCCTACCTCCAGTAATGTGTAATTGACAATTGTTCCCTTCAGGTTACAGAGGGCTAGCAATTGATGCACCTTGGGTAGCCGGCCCACCCGTTGTTGGGTCTGTGTATTGAAAAATACTGCGCTTGTCACCCTAGATCCACAGACCCACCCCTCGTGATGGAAACCAATGTCTATATTTGCCCATTTTGTTTCCTGTAAGACACATAACGCATCCACGCGTAAGTTCGAGTCTGTTGAACCAAAATGGCGGACAAACCTAAAGCTTTTATCATTGACTCATAAATCAATGTCATTGTCCCTGCCTTGATTAGGGTAATGTACTCAGAGCCTGACTACCATTCCACGGGACTGGCATGTGGATGGGCCCATGAAACCAAGCAGTATTAATGAATATATTTCGTAATGTCATAAGTGATGGCAATCGCAATGTCATTAATTATGTAATTTGCAGTGTCATCTGTGGTGTCATGTGTGACATTATGAGCATTGCATGCCGAGGGGGACTTATGGTTATATTGGTGACTGTGGAGGTCGGATCCCAGTGTTTTAAAACATTTTTTTTGTGTCCTCCCTTCCAACGTTTTCAGGATTTGAATTTCAACCATAATTTCCATTCAAATGATGGTTTTCTGGGAATGTATAATTCATTTTAAATATATCTTCACTGCTGCAGTTTCAGTGTAGTGTAATCACTGTACGGGCGTGCAACTCTACTAGGGTCCTGTTCCCTCCCTTCTGCAGCAAGGGCCTGCAGACTGCGATTTCTCATTTGTCTGAAGAGTCCAGATGTATCCATGTAAATATCTCCAATGCACCTGGGGCCAAGGATGCGACCTTGCAAAATGCTCTTCTTCAACTGAAAGGACTTGAAAAGACCAAATGAAAGGATTTCAGTGTGTCGCAATTCAGTGCACCCGAAGGGCTCCTTGATTAAAAAGATAAAAATAGTCCAAAACCCGACTCCTTTACAAAGCTACAGCAATCTTTCTTGTGCAGTAACTTTACTGTTGAAGTAATATGATCCGTTTTCTATTCTACGCGTTTCTAGGCCGCCATTGTCGTGCTCCATTGCCCTCAATGTCCACCAGATACCAAATGAGCACCGCTGACAGGCGCACATCACTAAATCGAATTGAAAAATTAATGTATTACATATTAAAATTCAAAAGTAAAAAAGCCGCATGGTTTTCAGTCTAAGATTCTAACGTTCGTGTGATCGCAATCTGAAATCATAATACAGTTTGGAAAAGAATATCAGGGCAGTTTTTTTTTTAAAAAAAATGTATGTCGACCAGACGCTAAATAGGGGAACCATTCATACCCTAGGCCAGGAGTCATGCCAATGGCAAAAGAAACGAACATAACTGTTAAAACCGTTATAGTGGGAAGACAATGAGGATTACCTGCTTGATGCAACTACGCAGGCTGAAATACGCAGTAAGGCCTCGATTTGCAAAGCTTTTTTCCACCAGGTGAAATCGCAAACCTTGACAGAACACAGTCGGCTTGATTCCCAAAAAGGGAAACGCAACGTTTGATTATATGTGTGCACGAATTGCACAGCATGCAGTTTATAAATGTGTAGGTAGAGAATGTGAAAGTAAACATATGTAAACATGTAATCATGTGAATTGCCTGCTGCGCACAAAGAGAAAGGGGTGTGAGCAAGCACGGTCTGGCCGATGGGGCCATGGGGTAATGTCCGATTTGCGTGCCCAACATTCTTGTGTGGACTCTAGTGTGCCACCCCTTTGTGCGAACGAGTTCCTCCCAGGGCTCGTGCTAATGTCACATGTTTGTGACCATGTGACTAACTAAATAAAAGGGACAAACTGTTTCCGGCTCGCCGGTCTTGACCAACTGACTCCTGCCTGCTGTGTCGTTCTCGGCAGCCCAATGCTGGCGCTGCGTAACAGGCAGGGGTGGACTGGCCTTTAGTGAACTCTGGAGATTTCCCGGTGGGCCTCTGCACCCTGGGCCTCTTTTCTGTGGTATTTCCAAATTTTCTCATTGGAAAAGCATTGGGCTTGCTGAAAATGTGTCATATAGGGCCACTTTGAACTTTATTTCCAGGGCCTCTTTTGGTCCCCAGTAATTATTTCCAGGGCCTCTTTTAGTTCCCAGTCCAGCCCTGGTAACAGGCAGAGTGCCTACCCTGCAAGACCCTGCACATGGACGGTGCCCCTGCTGGGCAACGCTGTACCCAGTTTCCTCTGCAGCAGGTGAGCCCCTGCGGGCAATTCTGCATGTGTGGGCCAGTGAGAGGTACACCTGGAGTCAGTTGGTTTTACCAGCCGTTAAGGAAGGAGCCCGCAAAGGGACTTTCGAGGTAATTACAGTACCGCAATTTGCGGTACCGTAATTACCGCCTTCCCCATTCCCATTGAGCTCTATGGGGGCAAAAATGGGAATGAGGAAGAGCCAGTGGTGAATGGGGAATTACCGCCCCGCCAACCTTGGAATGGGGCGGTAATTCCGCCATCCACCATGGCGCAATCGGTAAAATACCCGCGTCAACCATGGCGCTAATAGCGCCATGGTTAACGCCTGGGTCGTAATGACCCCTCATGTGTTTGATTTGCAGTTCCTCTAGTTGTTCCATGGGCAGAGCTGCTTGCTTACTACCTATTGTTTCAATTTAAAAACATAGTTTGTCACTGTTCCTCCTTAGCCAGATTTCATGGCATCCCAAAAAATAAAACTAAAGGCCCAACCTTGATTTATAGTTATGAACATGGCCTACAAATGCACATCTGGTCAACAAATGTGGTATCATAATGTAGGGTTTATCCAAATATTCACCACCTTAAGTTAGGCCCGATCTGCCAAGGTCTTTAGTATGAATGTCAGTGATACATGGATAGAGAACAGGGATAATGGAGATGACATTGGACCTATTACATGAGAAGAGAAAAAAACAAGTAAATCAATATGTGAGTAGTCATTTTGCAGTATGAGAGCACACTGGGAGTCCCATATCAAGCCAAATTGCGACATCCTAAGTGGAGAAATAGGTGGTATATCCTTGTAAATCAGGTTGATGCGCCTTGCAAGTAGCACACGACTTAAAATGTTCTGTTAGCCTGGGAAGGCTTTGTTGTAACAAAGCATACATGGAGGATTTGGCGCAAGTTCCTTTATTTGATCAACCTGAGCCAAGCGGACTACACCTTCCTTACTCCCCTCTCCAACTGCTCTCTCACGGAATCGCCACACGTAAGTAAACAACTTATGGAACAACAGGTTGTGGAATTCAACAGTAGTAGAATTCCACACCAGAATGTAACCTATATTACAACACTTCTCCCCCCTTTACTCAATCACACCATACCACTCAACCATTATGAAAGCACCATATACCCCACCATACTGAAAGGAAAGAAAGAGAAGGAATAAAGGGGACAGGAGGAAACAAAACTGCGAGGGGATAAGTGTACAACAGAGCCCACCATGAGAGGGAACTAATGAGCCAAGGCATAAAGGGAACAGGGGGAAACAAAACTGCAAGTGAACTAAGGTACAACGGTACCCCCCCAAGAGAGGGAACTAATGTGCAACGGTCCCCACCACATACTCCTTATATTTGGCAGGAAGTCTCCTTACCCTAACCGGATAAGCCTTAACCTTGACAGGAACGGAAGCACCACTGCTGGAGGCTAATTCAGCGCAACTATCATACTCCACCTTGCCACTCGCATTCTGGACAGGCGTCAGAACCGCGTCTGGCTCGTGACTACTAAGAGGTACCCCAATACCCACATCACACGAGACCGAAGGATTAGATGACATGGTAGGCCCCCCATCAAACAGAACCCCACTTGAAACAAACCCTGGACAATCACCGCACACTCTTGCCCCTGTGGACTCCCCTTCCCCCCGGCACACGGAACCCCTATCTAATACAACCACCCGTCTAAGGCTCCACCTGGTTCCGTCATCCAGTTTCACATAACCACGGGCCGTGTTGACCACAGTACGGGGTTGCATATACTTACTAGCCCCTTTGACTACAAACCTAGGGTTTTTGATCACAACACAATCCCCAACCACCACAGCTAGAGGTTTGCCGCGCTTCAACTGCCCGTGTAAGAAGGTCGGCTGCTTCCGCCGCACCCGCCTCAACACCCCTTGCATATCAACTTGTGAAAGAGAACTCCCGCCCAGTGCCGGGACTCTCAATTTCGAGCCAGGTTTCCTTCCCCGCATCAGCTCAAATGGGGATAACCATGTGAATGCCAAAGGGGTCAACTTGTACACTTTAAGAGCTTCCGAAACCACACTACACCACGGGAGGCCATTCGCAAACGCCAACTGTATGGCCCCTTTCACAAAACGGTTCATGCGCCCCACCAGACCATTTGCTTCTGGATTATACAATGCAACTCTATGGTGACGGATTCCCAAATTTCCGAAAAATTCTTGCATAAAAGCGGAGACAAATTGTGCCCCGTTGTCATTAACCACACCAGCTGGAATACCTTCCCTGTCAAACACTGTGGAAAGGAACTCCACCACTTTCTCTGATGTCGCGCAAGACAAAGCCGTGGCCTCCACCCACCTAGATGTACAATCCACCAACACAACAATGAATCTGAGACCACCACCCAGACCTTCTATGGGACCCATTATATCGACAGCCACCTTAGACCACACATTCTCAGGAATTTCAACAGGATAGATAGGTTGGGAAGTGGTTGGTTTGCTCTTGTCACTAATTGAACACGCCGCACAATCCTTAACAACAGCTTCCACATCCTCATCCATCCTGGGCCACCAGTACACATCTCTCAGCCTTCTCTTGGTCATAGACCTTCCCAGATGCCCTTTGTGTGCAGGAGCCACTAGCCTCCCTTTGAGTGACTCTGGAGGAATCAACCTCAAACCCCTGGCAACACCCCAAGGACCCTCCGACAATTCCTGCCACACATGACCATAGAGCTTGGATAAGGCCTCATTCCGAACCCCACTTCTGAGAGAAGTCTTGATATCCATCAACACCGGGTCTCGGGAACATTCCTCGCTCCACAATTGTTCACCAACTGCTGGAGCAACGCTTGCTATTAAGGTATGCTCATCATCCACCACTTCCTGACCTTCGTCAAAACCACCAGAACACGGAAAACGTGATAGACAATCCACGACAGTATTCTTCACTCCCGGGACGTACTCAACCCTGAAGTTAAATTCACTCATGTCGGCCATCCATCTCATTATTCTGGATGAGGCCTGTGATAACCCCTTAGTCGTCAAAACATGAACCAAAGGTTTATGGTCTGTGCGAATGGTAAATTCAACACCCCATAGAAAGGTCCTAAAATGTTTTGAAGCCCATACCGCCGCCAATGCCTCCCTTTCAATCACTGCATACCTTTGCTCCGCATCCTTGAGGACCCTGGATGCAAAAGCCACAGGACGGAATACACCGGCATCCTTCTGCTCTAACACTGCTCCCACACCATACTCACTTGCGTCAACCGTCAACACAGTTTTCCTGGAGGGACAGAAGGAACCCAAAGAAGGGGCCAAATCGAATTCCCTTTTCAGACTTTCGAACTCTCTCTGACATTGATCAGACCACTCAAAATGAACTCCTTTCCTCAGTAAGGCCCACATACCGACAGTCTTGTCAACTGTTCCTTGTTGACCGGAGAGGGGGCTTCACGCAAGACCCTTACCAAATCTTCCTTGGGATGTATGCCCTTGGCGTCCAACATATGTCCAAGGTATGTTACACTAGACACACCTACTTTGCACTTGCTCAGCTTAACCGTCAGACCACTCTTTTTAAGCACCTCCATCACTCGTACAACCCTACTTTCATGTTCATCGCTAGACTCACCCCAAACCAGAATGTCGTCTTGGAAACACTCTACCCCCTGGATACCTGCGAATAGCTTCTGCATAACTCTTTGGAACACGACGGAGGCAGACGCCAACCCGAAAGGCATTCTACAAAAACGGAACGCTCCGAAAGGGGTGACAAAGGAGATAAGGGGGCGTGACTCAACATGTAGGTCTATTTGGTGGTATGCCGATGAAAGGTCAAAAGTGGAGAACCACGAAGCCCCACTAACCAAAGAGAGCATCTCATTGATATTCGGCAAAGGATGTCTGTCGACCCAGATGTTGGAGTTAAGATCTCTCAGGTCTACACACATTCTCAGCTTTACGTGCCAACACCACCGGGGCCAACCATTCCGAACACTCCACTTCCTCAATGATTCCCACCTCGGTGAGCTTAGAAAGTTCTGCTTTCAACGCATCACGAGCCACTATAGGAACCCTCCTAACACTTTGGACACTGGGAACGGCACCCCGTTTCAGAATTATCTTGTGGGCAAAACCCTTCAACTTGCCAATCTGGAGGTAAAAACTGTGGGAAACTTAACTTCAACTTCTTCCGCCGTCAAAGGTATGGCCAAATCAGCACCACTACCATCACCTTCACTCACGCTCAACACAGGGACTACCTTTCCAGGGCGTATTTCAATATCTAAAGCAGCCTGTTCGTCCCATCCGACAACTGGGTCCACTTTGTGGGCCACATAGAGTTTTCCCCGGGTCTTGCGTCCCTGAAATTCTATGGTAACCCACTCAAAACCCAAAACCTTATTAGGGACGTGGCCATAAGCACACGGCTTGATGTCGGATGGAGATAAATCAGTGATCCTCTTCTGGAATTTTGACACATATAATTCCGGAGAGATCATAGTATAGGGGGACCCAGTGTCCACCATTAACTCCACAGGCAAACCATTTACTGTCAGAGTGGCACAGGAACTTTTCCTTCGAGGACCCATACTCAACAGCAACCCTTCCTTGGCATCCACAGCAGCGGATTGGGAACAACCTATATAACCAACCACGTTGACATCATCTCCGTCGCAATTAGCATCAACCATTCTCACTGACTCCCTATCGGGCACAGCATTCTTGCACATACGGGCGTAGAGCCCCCTCCCTTTGCACTTTCTGCATTCTACATTGGAAGCGAGACATTCTTTCGACCCGGCCACATGCCCCCGCCATCCACACTTTTTGCACACATCTCTAGAACCAAATGTCCCTTTGGCATCCTTGTTTTTGTTCCTGGAATCTTCACTCCTCCGGGGCATTACCACATGCACGACATCGCCCTTGTCTGTCATTTCCCTCATACTTTTTCTGGACTCCTCCATGGCTCGGGATATTTCTATAACTTTCTCCAAAGGTGGGTCTTTTTCTATCCACAGTCTTTCTCTAACTCTGGAATTGCTTGTCCGCATCATAACCTGTTCGCGGATGTATTTATCTATGAGACCTGGAAATCTGGAAAAAGAGCTAATGTGGTGCTTGAGAGCTATCACTTTTTCTCAGGGGCACAGGGTGCAGGAGAGAGCATCGATTCTTATATAACTGCTCTTCGTACTTTGATAGACACCTGTAAGTTCACGGGTCTCACCCGTGAACTTACAGGTGCCTATTAAAGTATGAAGAGCAGTTATATAGGAATCAATGCTCTCCCCGGCACCCTGTGCCCTTGAAAGAAAGTGATACCTCTCAAGCACCACATTAGCTCTTTTTCCAAAACGGGCATCCAATTTGCTGAGAGCAGTTTCATACGCCAGTATCACATCCTGAACAGCATCGCCCCCTTCACCACCTTCGGGGCGAGGTGCAAGTACATCAGGTCCGGGAAGGTGTCTGAAAATCCTGAGTCCTTCAGTGCCTAGGCAATTTAGCAGAGCCACTTCCTTGTCATCGTCTGTGAGCCTCGCAGCCCCAGCCGCTCTGAGGTACACCTTAAATGTGTCTACCCACAAATCCCAAGCGATTGCGGGCTCGCCTGGGTTAGGGATAAAGGCGGGGGGGCGTGCATTGCTGTGTTGCATGTCTGGCAGGCACTGGCACAGACTAAGTCAATGGTAGAATCAACGAGCACAAACACAATGCTCCACTAGGCGCCTTGAGGATGTTAGAAAAATCACCCTATCCACAGTAACACCTCAGAGGGACCAGAAGCTTCAATGAGGTTGTTAGCGGACTAGGGCTGATCACTCCAGTGGATCCCTCCAGGGATCCAATCACGGGCCCAGTCATAGACTTATGATAAGGGTACCATAAAGGATCACTGTCAGTTAAAAGTTTAACCATATAGCAAAGGATACAGCAGATCACGCGCTCACACCAGCAAGTGTTAACGTTACAAGAGCGTGTGAGGATAAAGTACGTTGCCAAAACCCAGCAAGGGTTAAGCTGCTCTCTGAGCGTGTCTGGGCCAATCCCCTCCCAGTAACGTCGGGTGCGTGGAGGGTCACAGCAGGAACGCGCACCACTTGGGGGAACCACCTCACCTGATGGCCGGTAAGCGGGGTTAAGCATGCCGGCACCGCGCTCTACCCTGGGCGGGGGAGAGCAGGCCTGCAGTGAAGAGCACACAGCCCCTTGAGTCCACACGGTCCAATCTAACGCCCAGGAAAAGACGCGTAGCTGCCGGGCCTGGAGACTGCAAAAGAGGTCCGTTCTGGGAGGCACTTTCTGTTTCTCACGGAGACGCTGCCTGGCGAGTGTCGGTGATCTCCCACGGGGCGACGACACACATCACCCGGAAGGACACGGAATGGAAACCGCTGGGCGCTTGGTTCAGGCGCGTGGGTTGGGCAGGTTGATCAGCTCGTCGCCAGTGTTGTAACGAAGCATACACAGAGGATTTGGTGCAAGTTCCTTTATTTGATCAACCTGAGCCCAGCGGACTCCACCTTCCTTACCCTCCTCTCCAATCGCTCTCTCACAGAATCCCCACATGTAAGTAAACATCTTATGGAACAGGGTGTGGAATTCTGTGGAATTCTACAGTAGTAGAATTCCGCACCAGAATGTAACCTATATTACAACAGGCTTCTCCAGCTTCCCTTCAGTCTTGATGGATTGCAAATAGTAGTTCAATTCCTGATTAGATAAACAACTAGATTTAAATCCCCACACCAAATTATGGGGCTAATCCTAATTCCAATTTGAACCCTTAGACCCCAAAAAAGAAACACCATCCTGGTTCGTCAGCATGGACAACATATTAAACATTAGAATCCTTTAAGCTGGCAGTGCACAATTATCCATTTCCCATTTGTATTTGCAACTGAATAAACTGAATATTTAATAGGTATATCTGGGCTAAAAAAATAAGATAGCTGCTCTGCAGACATTTCAAATAGGAAAAGTAGATACATATCGATTAGTGCTGAACTTACAGAGAGCAAAGAATAGGTGATACGGTAGAGGTGGCTGTAGTAAATGCACAATTTTGCATCTACAGCCCTACAATCACTATCTAATTAGCCTGTATTTGTTGGAATTTGTGATCCATTAATAATAATCCAGTAAGCAAATGCAAATTTTCACTCCCTTTGTAAACAAAATCTGTTCAAACACTCTTCCATTGGGTTGACATTAACACTCGATGTTCCACATCTATCAACTAACGGAACCATTATTTCATTTCTATCTCTTCTTTTGCACTCCCCTTCCTATGTCCCCCTCTCCTCCTTCCCCTGACCCCTCCTCCTCAGAGCTCCCTCATTTACCTTTGCTGCTTGGACCTCTGATGGCAGCTTAATACGCTCTCTCTGTGCTGCCCGTTTTAAAGCATAAATAAAACGTGTTTTTCTTCCTTCTCTCCTATCTATTAAAAAGTAATTACTAAGATGAGGGGCCCTACCACTCTTCAACAATTTCCTACATGAAAACTTTTTTGAAGTGATACTGAACACCCTTAAAATATACTAATCAAGGTGGTACCAAGATAAAGTGTGCCACTGTGATGGAAGATTAGTACTCCCTGAAGGTGGCTTAAAGTATCTCTTCAACCATAATTGTTCTACATCAATAAGAAAGAAACAATATTGGTTTTGCTCTTCCTAAGAGATGCTGTAAATTCTTACATGTCCTAAAATGTTGCCCCCCCTTATCTTGAAAATTGATTATAAAAGGTCCAAATTGCCACCGTGGTTGGGAAGATACATTGATAATATTTAGTTGAAAATAGACATTTCCTCATGGATTATCTGTTTTTTGGAGTTTGGACCCTTCTGTCGCAGTTTTACACAGGATGGTATTGTTATAAAAAACAACGAAACAATTTTGGGCTGCAGGTGCTGCTTTAGATAGCTACCTAGGAGGGAATGGATGGGCCTGTTCAGGTCTTTTTCCAAATCCCATATCTGTAACTCAAAAAAGGCTTCCTGGAGAAGTTTGTCCAACAAAAGACAAATATTAAGGACCTCTTGTCTTCCTTCCCCTCTAGAATTCTGAACCATGTTAGATTATAGTTCTTATTTTTGGTCCTCTAAGACCTGTGCTTTCTGATGGATAAATACAACTTCTTTTGAGGACTTAATGCCTTTAACATGTTGATAGGAAGCATCTATCACCTGGCGTTAGCTAGATTGTGGATCTCATTTACGATTAATGACATTCTCGACTGTAAAGCGAAAGGTGTGTTTTTTGTAAAACAAAATGCTGGTTAAGTAATTCATGTCCGATGACCACTGGAGCCAGTACTGTTATTGAATCAATTGTTGATGCCATCTGATACTGAGAAATTCCAGATAGCGATAACGTTCAGACATTAAGATTAGCTCAAAAAGCTATTACCTGTACCTGTACTGATGGTTCCAAACCTGCCCCAGAAGTGGCAGAATTGGGACATGTGATGCAGTGGAGATCTAAGATGTGTCATTCCTCCATCAGAAACAAATATCCTGTAATATTCAACTTTCTGGAGGGTCAACCAATTAAACGAACAGTATTTGTACAAATTATTGAAACAGTACAATTGTAGCTTCTCCTTGAATGTAGCTGCAGACCACACTTAGAGTTTCATCCAGCCCGCTGCTTGCCTTCTTGTTTCCGTCCCTCATGGAGCTCCAGAAATTGCACTGTTGTCCCCTGTTTATTTCAAATTGGTGAGATGGTGATGGGGACTCAGCTCTAAGTAGCCGACCTCTCGCTGCCCCTCAAGTTGTTGAAGCGGCACTGTGAGATGGAAAGAGGCCTACACACTGTAGCACACACCATCCACATAAAATAAAAATCTGAACTCAATAACAACATAATAGCTCAGTAAGTACCTATCTGGCCTTAAAATGAAGAGCAGAAATCTGGAATGATTGTTGCCGGAAACAGACACAGTCACAGATAAAGAACAATGCCTTAGAAAATACACATAAAAGGCTACCAGAATGAAATTTGGTGTAAAAAAAAAAGAAAGAACACTGTCACAGTATCATCTCTGAAGCAAAAACATAGCAAGTGAACCTTTCATGATCTGCAAGGAATTTGCAAAGCCCCCTGTGAGGGGTCAGAAATGAGAGCCGGACACACGGTTGTCATATTTTCAAACAAAGATTTTTTTTCAAGTAAAACGGGTTTGGAAAAATGCCTCTCTGACCCTATTTCTAAGGAGGAGTTTTCCCTACCTAAAAATTAAAACTAAGAATCTGTCTGTATCAGGATGTCAGTAAATGGAAAGCCGTCCTTGTATCCCAAATGCCCTATCCTGACCTTCACACTTTAAACAAAACAAAAAAAGGTGCAATGAAATGTCTTTGATTTGATTTTGATTTTGGCACAAAGTGTTCAAACTCAAAATAACTCCAACCAAAATGTGCTTCAAGGTAAGGTCCCTTGAATCCAGGGGGTGATTACAGTGTATTCTCCAGTGAAGTCACAATATCTCCCCAGAAGTTGTCTCCTCCCATGTGATCCTTCCTCATATAACCCCCCCTAGAGTTAGGATCGGGAAGCGTCTGCCTTTCCCTGGCCACATGGGAAGAGGTCACCGCTGGGGAAACAGTGATGACTCTACAGGAATCATCACACCGCTCAGAAAATTAGCATTACAACCAGATCTCAACACATTGTCTCCTACTTCCTAAGTCCAATTGGTAACATCAGAAGCAAGTTTCCCAAACAACTGTCCACCCTTCATCCAGACCACAGTCCGACCAGCATCACCAATATACTTCAATACCATAACTTCAGAAACACAAACACATTTAGGACACTAGGAATGCATCATTATCCCAGAGCAACCCATGTCCAACGTCCTTCCTTAAAACACACATAAATGCAATTGTTCCTTCACTGACCGCCTTGTTCAATGCCTCCCTCAACGTAGGATTGAATACCAAAGTGTTAAGGAAAGCTAGGATCACTGCACTATTGAAGAATCCAGTGCATGCCCCAATTACATGTCAAGGTATTGCCTCATGTCCAACCTGCCTTTTGAAAGAAAGTTGTCGCTGACAAGCATCAACAGTACACAAGATCCAGCACCTTGTTTCATGACCATTCGTCAGGGCTCAGGTTGTCCAGAGGGATGGAAATCAGTGCTGAAATACACAAAGCCTTGGGCAACACCTACCATACATCATAGATCAACTACCATTGTATGACCATCTATGACATCCTGCTTCATCACCTCAATCACACCACAGGTTCACAGACAATGCACTTCCTTCTACACCCAGGTCACTATGACAAGTTCACCTCAGGTGGGACCCTACAACCTAACCTGTGAAGTCCAACATGGCTCAGCCCTGTCCATATGACTAGTCAATATGTACAAGCGGCCATTGGCAATGTTCCTAGGATCTTTTGCAACCACATTCCAGCTCTATGTAGGTGATGCTGAAATGATTATCTACATAGACACCACCTGTCCTCATCTCCAGAAGTGCAGTGAATGAAAATCTGAAACCTGATGAGTAAGAGCTGCCTCTGCCACCTGAGCAAAAGGACACCATAATAAGGAACCATAGGGCGACCATACACTGCCATTTCCATTGGCCTTCTTCAATCAACAGATGAGAGTTGCATCCACTTTGTTGCCATGTGTTATGCAAGCTTAAAGCCACACACCATGCAGTCAATGTAGTGATTTGCAAGCAGTGTCCATGTGGCCTGTGTGTGAATTTATCCATGGTATCTCCTATTACAAATATTTATTCATGTTGTTAACTGGGCATACATTAATGTTTTGTATCAGGGTGTGAGATGGGGCACAGTGGTACAGGCTAAGCACCACTGTTGCTATACCTGCCACTGTGTCATTAAGTCATTCACCTATGGATGTTTCCTGCTTTGGCTTTCCCATGGCAACCTTCAGCCATACATTCCTGATAGTGGCTATTGTTGGGAGATCCATGGCATGTTTACTGACAGCATTATATGACTTGTGCATGTGTGTTATCTGACCTGAATTGATCATCACTTGAAGCTGTCCTGTACTTTCTTTGTAAGCTCTTTGTAGGCTCTTTATCCACCTAATCATGGGCAGAAACCTACTTAACCAAGGCCTGTCCGGGGACACCTCAGTTCTGCAAGTATGTTGTCTGTGGAGCGGGGTCGAGAGGCAGCTGAACCAACTTCTGATGGACCATAACTGATACGTTCAAGCCAGGAGAGAGTGATGCAGTAGAGGAGATGGGGTTGTAGGAGGACTACGAAGACCTGGATGTGGGGAAGGAGGAGGGGAAGGAACATGAGGAGCATGCATGTGTGGCTTCCATGTTTGTTGAGACAGTGGATGTGATGGGGCACAGATATTGCAAGGCTCCAGCCCGTTCTTATGTAGACGCAGATGATACCGATGGAGCGTTGGCCACAAATGACATACATTCAGCTTCCACATCCATTGTCTATATTCAAACATTAGATGCCCTAGACTGGTCGCCCTCCTGGAGGCAAGGATGGTGCCACCGGTGGAAGGCACCGATCATGTACTCACAATGTGTGCTGTTCACCAAAGAATACAGAATGGTCAATCACTGGTAGAGAAGGTATTTGAAGACAGCACAGGGTATTGACGTGTATGGTGCCCACCTTGGGCTTGCCCTCAGTAAGGTATGGGAACAACCATGCCACAACCCATGGAACAGTGTGGAATGGGTGGTCTAATTGCTATGCTATAGCGACCCACCGACATGCCCACCACCCAACACCAAAGTGTTCCCCAACCATGTTTGTGGAGGACACATCACCATAGTGAACTGTCAGCAGAGTAGAGTGACATTACAATCTCAGTGACTGAGGTGCAGAATGTGGAGACAAAGGAAGAGCAGCGGGATGTGGAGGGGAGAAATGGGGGAAAGTGAAGAGGATGAGTAGAGAGAAGGGGGGTACCCGTTAATGAAGTGTGGGAGAGTACACAGGATAAGAAGAGTGAGATATCCCAATCTCACCTACTGGGTTGGAAATTCTAGTGGAGAGGAAGAGGAAGGTGTGGAGGAGAGTGAACGCGTGGAGGGAGAAAGGAAGTTCAGAAGAGTGAAGGGGAATTATAATGAGGAGATGGAGGGTGACATAACTTGGGAGGGTAGGAAGGGATCGAGGTGGTTGTGTAGGTTTGGGTGAGGGAGGAGATGTAAAGATTATATTAGGAGGTAGGAAGAGCTGGAGGAGAGGGAAGAGGTCGATGAGAGAGAGTAGTGGAGGAGAAAAGTAAGAAATTGATGAGGGGTGAAAAGATGGAGGAAAGGAAGGAGGGAAATTAGCCTATAAAGTACTGGGCAGTAGCATGAACAGACAGGAGCCTGAGGAGCAAAGTATGCCCTCATTTCCCCTGGGCCGTACCTGCACCATTACAGAGGTGCGGGAAAATGCTACTTTCAGAAAAGCGCCAGAAACAAATCTTACAGGGAACAGCATCAAGTAAAACAGGAAATGAAACTCCCCAAACCTCTTCAGAGCCAGGCTCCTCTCTGCAGCACTGCTTCCCCAATTAGATAAAAACGAAATTACTTTGACTATTTCTGTTCCTTACATGATTGGAAACTAAGCCTGGGCGCAGGGTTGTATAATGCATCTTGTTGGTCATTAGTGTGGTGTAGAGGAAAGGGGAAGCAGGGGTCAGGTGTCACGTCATGACGCAGAGAAATAACAAAAAAGGCACAGCCTGCCAAAACGGGACCAATGCCAAGTGCATAGCCAACCTGAGTGAGGGTCGTTATTTGAGTGGCCCTCCCGGCCCTATAACGGTCTAGCATACCGCCACTCCACAATTAGTTCCATTCTCTGAGTAATTGATGGATGTTCAGAGCCATCTTTGGCAATATTGGAGCCCGGGGCACAGCCACCTTTGGGGCCCCCCTCCACCGAACCAAAGAAGATATGGAATTCAGAACATCTGGTCGAGCCCCCGTCATCGCATTTGCAACCCATAGCTTGGTATGTTGCCGCGCTGCCGCGCAGCAATCAAAATATGCCTTGCTACTCCCTTCCAGTGCCCTTAGCCTCTTCCTCGTGGCTAGAATCAGAATTAAAAAAGAAGTGGAATTCCAAGGGCAGCATTAGCAGTCCAGGACAAGGGTACCTGTATCTTAGCAAAAGGACAGGACACTTTTTAACAATATCAGCCACAAGCAAGGAATCCGTGATGTAGTATAAAGGTAGGACACAAATTATTAGCCATGAAAGGTGCACATACCTGAGAAAAAACATAGGACTCCGATTAGCAGCCTCACAACATGCAAAAGTGTTCAAGCATGGATACAGGAGACCAATTGGAAGCAACAAGAAAGGTACATGCACCACAGCTTAGATAGTGGATGCAGATTAGAAGCTACCAAGAAGGGTGCCGTTCTGGACCTAAGAAGAGGGACACAGTTTTCAAGTGATGTTGCCATTACAGACCAAAGAAACCAATGGCTTGGGTGCATAATATATCAATAATCACTGAATTCATATATGAAGCAAAAACATAGTTAAACACTGAGTGAGGCTTTTTAGAAGAGCACATTTTGAGAACAAATGCACTCTCAAGGGCCAATCATTTTATAATGTTAAAGGTGAAGCTGGGTGATTTGAGCCCATCTGCAATGTCTGTACTTTACCACTTTGCTTTCCAGTTCTTAACACAAAGAAGGTGCAATTTATTTGTGAATGTTTGACTTTCATGATCTAAAATAATCCAATTGTGTAGCCTTGATTTGGAAAAGCATTCAAATCACATAACCCAACAACAATTTTTAAGAACAAAATGTTATAGGAGAATGTTACGCAAAATGGGAATTAGTCCAGCTTCATTGTCTCCATCATTTCACAAGTACTACAATATACATGATCTTAAAAGATTTCATCTGAATGTTTCTTTTGTATTTTCAATCTTTAAATACACCTAATACACAGACTTGTGGATTATCATCTAAGATGTGCAGAAGAACCTTTGAAATTGTACAAGAAAACACACTTTTTTTGGTGTCAAATAAGCAAGACCTGAAAATACAGCCACCAGAGGCCTGTGACAGTTGGTCCCCTCTCTTCTGTCTAGGACCATTTAACTCAAATGACATACATAAAAAGAAAGATCAGGCAACGGCAAACAGTGCCACCAGCATGTGAGAAGGCACCCCTTTTCATGGAAGAAAGAAGAGAACGATATAGTTACATGGGTTAATTTGTCCAGGCTCAATATATTGTCTGCTAGCAAAGCCAGGATAGGAGCCCGCACCCTTTGGTTCCTCAGTCTCAAATTTTGCTACCTAATCACCTCTCCCGACTTTATGCTTATCACTCGGGGTGGCTGCCCAGGTTTTACAACCCCCGTCTGAAGGAATCGACTGCTAGACCTTCACCATACTGATGCTATGTTAGTTTTTATCGCTAACTCAAACTGGTGCAGGTATGTTTATTTTATAGCACATAGGTGGTATTATCATCAAGGTATATATAAACAACAAAGGTTTATCAATTTCAGACAGGGAAGACTGAGTCTGCCTTGCTAGAATGTGGCACTGTGATCTGCTATATGGACACAAATCTCAGTAAGTGCTTATGGCTCATGGAAAAGCTTCCATTCCAAGGCTCCTTGGAAGCAGGAGGCTGCCATCTTCCCCGCCAGGACAAAAGTAAGTGTGCCCCAGTGCTGCGCTGTGTCCCCTTCCCCCATACCCCAGCCCCAATTTCCACATCCCTAACCCACCCCCATTCCTGTCCCACATACCTGACACACCCTTGTCCCTCGCTGGTGTCAGGAACACTGAGTGTTCCCGGCGCATCCCGATCACAACAATGGCCCCTATGGAAAGGGAGAAGTGATTACGTGTAGTTCCCTTCTCCCTTGTCCAAGGTGGACATTTTGATTCCTAGTTTTATTCCAAGCTGAGAACGGCAAGCACACTGTTTCTCAAAACAGTTAGCATCCCAGAAAAAAAGCATTCCGGGATGCTAATAGCAATAAACTCTTTTGGGGAGTGGCATTACCAGATTTGGTAATGCCCCAGGCCTAACGTTAAGGCCCTCGTTTTGCTCGGTCCTGTAACTCGTCCCTGGGCCATCGCTTAATGCCCCCACCCATCACAGTTTATTGCTTAAGTATAGACCACAGAATGGTTTGTATATCCTAAAGATAGTTAAAAATGCTGCATTCCAAGGATACCAAATGTGCGCTCATACCAGCAGCCAAGTCCCTATTACTGAATTTATGTAATACCTTACATGTGCTATATATCATGGTTACTCATTATGTGACCTTCTAGATGTCTTGAACTACACCGTCCATGATCCTTCATCATTGAATTTTCCAGCTATGAATCAGGGGTTTAAAGTCCAAAACATCTGGAGGGACACACATTGAGTAAGCATGCTCTATAATATCAAGAATGACACAGGTTATATTTTAGACATTGCAAAACGAAAAGGTGATAGCTGGAAGGTTTTGAATAAATCATAACCACGGGCACAGCTCTGGGAAACCCTCCAGACCATCGTTTTTCAGCCTGCCAAGCCATTACAGAAGGGGAAAAAACATATGCAAATCAGGCTTGGTCCTGCCCCAAAAGGGGCAGTCCAGCCCAAACTGCTAGGTCACATCCCTTCTACACAAGACCAAAAGCATCCCCAGACATTTTTCAGCCTTGTTGGGCATCATCAGTGAGGAGTAGCTTGGGTCTCTAGGCCGGCAGTCTCGGGACCCACACCTGGGCATACCCGTCCCACTCGGGGTGACTTTAGCAAACCGAAAAGGTGATGGCTGGAAGGTTTTGAATAAATCATAACCACAGGCACAGCTATGGGCAACCCTCCTGACCATCGTTTTTGAGTCTGCCAAGCCATTACAGAAGGGGAAAAACCAATTGCAAATCAGGCTTGGTCCTACCCCAAAAGGGACAGTCCAGCCCGAACTGTTAGGTCACATCCCTTCTGCACGAGACCACAAGCATCCCCAGACATGTTTCAGCCGCGTTGGGCCCACTCGGGGCGACTTCAGTAAAACGAAAAGGTGATGACTGGAAGGTTTTGAATAAATCATAACCACAGACACAGCTCTGGGCAACCCTCCAGACCATCGTTTTTCAGCCTGCCAAGCCATTACAGAAGGGGAAAAACCATATGCAAATCAGGTTTGGTGCTACACAAAAAGTGGCAGTCCAGCCCGAATTGCTAGGTCACATCCCTTCTGCACGAGACCACAAGCATCCTCAGACATGTTTCAGCCTGTTGGGCGTCATCAGTGAGGAGTAGCTTGGGTCTCTAGGCCTGGCAGTTTCGGGACCCACGTCTCTACCTTTGGGCCATACCGTTACATTGTTAAATGACTTCTCTGCATTTGGGCCTTTAAATTGGTCTCTGCAGCATATAACACAGGGTACGGTCTGCGGACCAGCTTAAACAGAAGCCTGCATTACTTGTTTCTCTTTCGTTTATTTGTGACTGTTTCCAGCTCCCCAGCCAATCAGCAAGCTTGAAATGGAGGCTCAAAGCTATCCTTTTGGATGTGTACACAATGGCCAAGTAGACAGGGTCACAGTAAGCCCCAAGTGAGGCTTCCCTTTGATCCCCTGTTCAAGCTCTAATAGCTTTAAGCCCTTACCATCGGCCTCTGTAATGTGCTAAGTAACCTTCAACCTCATTAAAGCCCCTCGACCTTGGCTCGGACCACATGCTTGGGCTGCATTCACCTACCACACAATAGAGCCCTTTGGCCTGGGCTCTAATGCTTCATTGAGAGATATTTCATTCATTCCTATAAGAGACAGCACTAGGAGCTTCTGCAAGAAGATTCCTAATGCTGCAAACAGCAATTACTGAATATTCTTTTCACTTCGATTTGACATTTTCTGCAAAATGCGTCACATAGTTTCCAACTGACCCCCCTGGTCCTTAGTCACCTTCAGCCTACTTTAGCATTTTATCCAATGACACTTGTCATGAAGAAACTGACTGCTGGGGTAGCTCTATTATGAGAAATTTCTGCCCTAAATACCGCTGAAGTTGGGATTCGGCTTGGTGAAAAAGAGGCAGAACCCCACCTTGGAATGGCTTTCCAGTTTTGAATTCCCATTTGCTCTGGATTCTGATTTTATGAAGAGCATGAGTTCCCTGCTCATACATAAGTTGCATAAAAAGGGAGGGCTGCTACTCTAGTGCAGCCAGAAGCAGGCAGGAGCTAGAATGACTGTATGAACTAGGCAGCCATCGTGACACTTGGTAGGGACACTGAGCATCATGGGAACACATTTAGGGGGGCTCTCAAGAGAACCATCTTTGTGTGGAGACCTAGGTGTTGTCTGTTATTAATGACTGTATGATGGTTAAAGGCAAAGCAAGCAGTGTACCTGCCTTCCAAGGATTCCCCAATTTGATAGTCACAGCCTGCATGTTGGGGACGTACCTCCCCAAGGTGAATTCGCACCTGGCAGATTCCAATCAGACACACCGTAAGAAGTAGGCATGGGTGGCTGACACTTAAACGTCCAGAGAAAGGGATCTGAGACTCAACAGAAAGGTCAGGGAAAATGTACGCCTATCAAAGGTCCACAATAATTCGTTGGGTGGAGGATTAACATGTCCCTGAAATTGGTTATAGATGAAATGGAACATCACTCTCCAAGCCAGAGGGGAAAGTTGGGACTGTGATGTGACTGGTCACTGGTGGGAGAGCCCAAGTGAAGAAGCTCAAGACTCTGGCTGCTGTCTGCTTTTGTTTTGACATGACAGATAGAGTCGGGGGGCGGGGGCAGAATGGTATCAAAGAGAAATGGATTTGCCCTCCCTTCCTTCTTTAGAAGGGCCGGATGCTCTTCTAGGCATGACCTAAGCTTAATTTCAGTGGCTATGGAGCAGACTGCAGGGATCAGAGGAGAGGTTAGCCATGGAATCTTTGACACCAGTTATGCGTGCAGCTCCCTGGAGAGGCTCATCCCTTGTGTAGGGCGTGGGCAATGGTCATTAAACGCCCATTCGATTTAATGATTAATTGGATAGGAGACTCCTTTGATCTAGTGAAGTTGAAGTTTGTTGAGAACATATTAGTCTTATGTCTGTTAGAAGAATGGCATCATGGGGCGTGTTCTTGTAGTTATGGTTACTAGGGTGCATGGACGAGCTTTGTTAGAAGGTTCCCCTATCTCTGTTTTCATGACAGTCCGTAGAACCCAGAAGCAAAAGGTCGGCTGCATCTGCCACTGATAGGACCCCCCTATATCCAACACCTGCATATTTCAGGGGAATTAGGACCTGTGTTGGCTGGGTTCCCTCTCATGTCTGACCTTAGGGGACTGCCCAGATTAACAGACTTGTTACAATACGGTATATTGTTTTCCAACTATAGGGCCTGATTCGTGGAATTCTATTCACGGCCCAAAGTGAATTTTCACTGTTGCAAAGTGACCGTGTACTTTCCACCAAACAACCTGATGCATGGAGCACTGCAAATTGTATTTTTGCAGTGCAAAGTCACTTTTCACTGAAAAAATACACTTTGTAGTGCTCCATGAATCAGGGTGTTTGCTGGCAGTGCAAAGTCACGTTACACCGTGCTAAAAACTCCATGAATCAGGCCCATAGTATCACAGTCATACTATACTTGGAAAGAATGTACTGTATTAATTAATCTTTTATAGCATGCTTATTACCGGAGACCAGACTATAAGCGCAGGACAGATTCGAACCTGTGTTGCTCTGTATTATCTTGCTTCCAACTCAAAAGGGTTTCCCCTGAGCTATCCTCCTGTCTGTTAACGTGGGCTGGGAAATATTGTCTAGGATCAGGGAAAGGGTGCTTCCGTTGATCAGTTTCATGTACATTCAGAATCTGGCATTCGGAACTGGGGACCTTGAACTTGAAGCCAGCCAAGGCTGATTATGTCAGTTCTTTCCTGGCACAGTTAGCACATGTGGCAACCCTTCCAGGGAACATTGGTGTAAAGGAGTCCCATTAAAGGCTGTCACCTCATTTCCTCTGTCCTGGGATGGTCATCATTGTGGATAAATATTGAGGAACCCCCTTGACGTGAGGTGCTACTGGGAAATCAGGGGGGTAGACAAAGTCTCTCCTGCTACCACTCCAAGTGGTGAATTTATCATTGGAGTGAATAGAGATGGTCATGGTTGTTACCCAAGACTCCACCCATAAGTGTGATGATATGATGTTGGTTTCAGTGGGAGCTGAAGTGGCAGGAGAATGGGAATGCCATCCGGACGAGTACCCACAAATGTCTTTGAAGACATTTTAAAGTCACACTACAATCGTAGCTCCCCCATTCTATTTTGATGACATTGGCTCACATCTCTGGCAAGGATTCAAGTCACGCTCTGTACTATTGCTTATGGAACTGGCAACTTTCGTACCTGGCAGTCAAACTAGAAATAGCAGGAGGCAAAGGAGATACAAGCAGCAAAGCTTCAGCATTCCTGGATGTTCCTCGTGACAAGAAGGCATCGACTCACACTCAAGCCTTCTCCTTTGCTATTCCAAGCATGTGGAGTTCTCTGCTGGTCTACCTTCTTTGGGCAGCTTCTCTTATAGGCTTTCATGAAGAATCAAAGATGTAACTGTTTCTGAAATAATGTGTTATTATTATGTACTGTAAATGGCCTGGATGTTCTTTATGTATTGAATTTAGACATTAAAGTACAGTCCGCTTTATGCTTTTGCTCTTTTTTTATTTGTTTTACGGTATCTAAAGAATGTGTTCTGTAGCACTGTACACAATTAGGGTGCTTCCTGTGCATTATATTCAGACGATTAACCTTTACTTTTTTAATTGTTCATATAAATGTGATTGTCTTTATAATACTTTTTCTTTCTTTGTAGTGCTGCTTGCCGAAAGACCAGGTCCCCACTTAAGCAAATGCTTAAAATTGAACAAATCTATGAAATACTCTATGGACATGAACATGGTGTCTTAGTGGAGGGAGGATATCTCCCTGCCTCACTGATATCGAAGCAAAAAGATTAAGGTTGGACTTTGCTGATCACCTCTCCCAACTGTACCGTGTGTTGTATGACCTGATTAGTGCGCCCAACATATTGACACTAGTTGCAGTAGTCCTGTGAAAACTAACCTATGAAGAGTGTCACAGAAGGGGAGAGATGATGTAAATGGCTTAGGCTGTCAAGATGTTTGGCCTGTGGGTAATCGAGCCTTCCCAGGGCCCATGGTGTATCCCCGTCATGTAAACCACGAAACAGGGGTCACCTCACGTTTATTTTTCTGTGGATTACAGAGCACTCAGTACTTCTGTTCAGCCAGGTGCCTACCGCTAACTCCGAGTTGATGAGAACATTGATTATTTGGAGGCTTTTCAGTTTCTGAGTTCCTTTGCTCTTACTAGGGAATGCGTGCTAAATTACCTAAATCGTTATGTCGTTGTGAGTCAATTTTTGGCTTCAAAGGCCCTCAAGGTCGGGCTATCTTCTGTGTCCCCTATCTGAGCACCATAGTTGTTTTCTGCACTAGCTGGGTCAACTGCATTAGTCACATTGAGAGTGTGTACCCTGGACAGGATGACCTGAGCTAAGGCAAAAAAAAGTGTCAGGTGGGGCAGAGCTTGGTCAATCATTTGGGACGTCTTGTCGGTGGAGTGAAGATCCAGTTTCTCTGTGCTGAGATCCAAGCTGTCTTAGACTGGGAGCTACTCAAAACACCAGCCCAAGTAAGTGGCTTCTTGCAGTCATTTTCACTCTGCACTGCAGGACCTTTGTAGAATATGGATCTATAGTGGCCTCCATGACTGCATTGCCTTTCCAAAAAAACAAGCAGCCAAAGTCTTTCATATAGAATGAGAGCTGCCGAAAAGGGTTTGCCAAATTGAAAAAGTGGCTTTGCTTGAGGGACTTCTATTTTGCACACCTGGCCCTGGACAGGAGAACTTTGAATATATATTTACCTCTGGCATGGTTTAGGACTAAAAGCAGTAAAGGCTAAAGGGCATGCATTGCCATGGATTAATACAAATATTCCTTCAAGTGGGTAGAACAGGGCAGCAATTGGCAACCAATGGTATTCCATTATCTGAGGCCTCACCTGTTAGGGACTCACTTCCGCATCCAAACAGGTACCACACCTTTAAATTAACTCATGGCTCTTGGGTTAAGCTATCTTTCTCTAAGGCCTTGATGTAGAAGTAACATTTCGGGACCATGAACATACAGATAACCACAGATGAGTTGGCAACTGGATTTACTGGCAAGCACCTTGAGGGTAACCTAGGGTATATGATCTGTTTCAAATGTGTCAGCCTGTGCTCTAAACTTCGAAATAGCATCCCCTTTCTCTGGACAATATAACTTAAAGACTTTTAATGACTGGGGTCATATACTATAAACTTCAGGCAAATCATTGGATCTTTTGATCAACCTTGACTTCGAATCTGTAACATCTAAATTGATTTGTCGTTGCTATTGTTTGATGCTTTTAGGGAGGGATAGTGTATGGCAGAGGCAAAGGGCGCAGCGCTCGGTAACCTATTATAGCACCAATCCTGGGGTGAATTACAAGTGTCAGTGGAACAAATGTGTTGATGTTGTCAGTGCTCCTGTTGAATAGTGTGCCGGGAGGTGTGAGAGGGTCTGTATGCTTCCTTGTTTGAAATGTTATCATGACCTTTGCAATGTATGTATGATTGCCCTGGTACATGTTATGGATTGAGTGGCACTGACTCACTGAGGTCGGCTTTATTATGTTGCTCATTAACTGGCCATCTTTGTAATAATATGCCCATCAATCTTTCTCCATCGATATCCTGTAATGATTGTAGCGCAAGTGACCCCCTCCGGATCCATCCTCTCTCCACTCTTCTGTACGTGTCTTATTCCTCATTTCCTTTTATCCATTCTTCGTCTTTGTTAATAAAATGAATAACCCCTTCCTTCTATACAGCAATGTTTCTATAAAATGTATAAGTGCAGGTATTTCTATGAATAAAATATATGCTCATTATGAACGCTCTAGTGTACTTGTCTTCGGTAGTCTTATATTTGTTAAATGACTTTATTAAATCACTATGTATGTACATATGAACATTTAGAAAAAATATAAAAAGCCAGCAGAGTGGAGAACCTCTTTTTCCCCAGGTACAAAGGATGGAGAGGGAGGCAGGGGAAGGCGAGCCAAGGAAGCAAAGGATTACCGTGTGCATTTAGTGTCTTTGGTTTGGCTTTGCGGTGATACTGTCATGTCTTCAACCACTGAAACTCACACAACACAGTGTACAAGGAGACTCACACAAGGAACAGGATACCAGTGGGTCTCCTCACCCTGAAAAGTCAAGTGCCTCTCAGGGGCACATATAGGATGTGTGTCCCTTAAATGAGGACCCACCAGAGAAAAAGTAATGTTAAGCAGTCAGGATCAATGGAAACATTCCGGGGCCTTGTGTCAAATTTGCAGTTCAGGACTTTTCCCCTCACAGTACGTCACCCAGGAAAAAATACAAACAAGGGGGCTAATTCCCACCAGGATAGCTCCAGGGTTCAAAATGAGAAAACGACATTGGACCTGCATAAGTATTCCTATGACTAGTCCCAGGCTGCTACTCAACTGTGAAGTCCATCCTCACAGGCGAACGGGCCATCTGAGTGGCTTGGGACTTTCTCCCTTCATTGCCATGCTATGCTTTACAGGCTTATGAGACATTTGGGTATGTTTGGATTTTGAAGGCTGGCCTTTCAGGTAGGTGCTAAAGTGCCTAAAACCCAAGCAATTGCACAGCATACCTTTTCACCACCTGTACTTCTCAGTGTTTCCTACATTTTTCGCCAGGTTGCAACACAACTTTACCCCTTTCTGCTTCCTATGTGTCTGTTTGAAGAAATAATGGTTGACTGCATTGCACTGCCCAAATCCCTGGATCTCTACACATGGGGCCTCATCAGGAGTTGGGCGGTAGCCCTTAAATCTGGCGGTAACGGAATTAGCGCCGCCAATAGCGCTCCGCCGGATGAGTCGGCACAAATATCACAAGACACAAAACGTACCGGCGCTACTACAGGCAACGCTATCACAGACAGCACTAATAGTGTTGACAACACAAAACGCAATTACAGCCGTATCACAAGTGCATGTACGGCGGTACTAGCACCAAAACATTGCACTAATACAGCGGAGAATTACCTCCAGCTGGAGGTAAATGAACACAGCTGCCAGAAGTGAAGCCACAGGTGCACCCAAAGCACACCAGAGGGCTACATAAGATACACCCAAGCCCCAAACACTGTTTCCAACACCATGATGCCATTTCATGCAGCGGCTGGACCTTGAGATGCTGGACAACCATGTTAGGGACTAGGTAGTAACAAAAAGTGGGATTTTGGACTAGTAAACAGGGATGACAGGACACACGGATATTTTGTAACTTGGTTTATATTTCCAAGCGTTTCATTTTATTCAAAAAAACTTTTCTTAAAAAGATTATTAAACAAGGTTATGATAATACATAGATTGTAGCTCATTCACTATTCATCATTCACACTCATACTCTCTTCATCACTCCATCAACAATTTTATAAAAAAATTGGTTTTAACACATCAAGTAACAGTCGCAAGTCTGTTACGTCCCTATATATTCAAGGTTAACAAAGAAATCCCCAAGTTGGTCAGGGTAACAAAAAAGTCTGTATGATGTTATTCCCACAGATTCTTGTGTCGACATGTGTATGAGTTGCTCTAAACGAGCATCATCGCTTGTGCTCTTTTTGTGTCGCAACCTTCTTCAGGACAAAACAACCAATTTTCTTGTACATATATCAGCTTGAGCCACATCATCTATAACAATAAAAAACATTAAAAAAAAAATCTTATACTCCTGTCATCCTCATTTTAGTTATTTATTGTCATATTAATATGATAGAATGGACTGCTCCATGAGTTAAGCTCGATCTGGCTTACCTCCTGTCCACTTGACGGAGGAAGTAAGGATGTGATTTTATATCCAACACATCTTTCAAAAGACTACTGAGGATTATTGTCCTCTTGCCTGTTGGGTAAATAACTTTTTTTTGTTGCTATAACACAACCGCTATTATCATCCTTCTTGATCACAACATATGGAAGTCAAAAACACAGAATGATGTCAACGTGATTGTAAAAGTAAAGGTATTTCACTTACTCGAGTCAAGGATGAAACTCTGTCGCGTCCAATCTAATTTGTTCTGTTTGCAGTAATATCGGTCACTTATTATTAAGACTAGGTAGTACATGGGTTATGGGAGGTTAAGGGGGAGAAGGAGGAAGAGGAGAAGTGTCCAAGCAAGACCACCCATCCTCAGGGTCAGGCCATCACCCGGGGCCTTCAGCGACACCCAATTGGTCACCCTTTACCACCACAACAGGGAGACCATCACCAAGCTTCTTGCCACAATCCAGTAAGACACAGGGAGCATGATCAATATCCCTACAGCTATGCCCCATTGGTGAAGCTGGTGGCAGTCCTGCAGTTCCTGGGGACAGTCACCTTCCAGCACTCTATTGCCTTGATGCACGGCATGGCACAGTCCACATTCTGTGCAGTCCTGGCCCAGCTGGATGCCCTCCTGTGGCACGTGACCCACTATATTGCACTGCCCACCACCCTGGCCCAGGTCAATGACATGAAAGCAAGATTTTATGCCACCATCCATATGCATAATGTCATTGCAGCCATTGACTTATTGAGTCTAACCACTTTACTGAGAAAAGTAAAGTAGATGGAATCTATATGATTTTTTGGTCTAGTTTTTAACTGTGAAAGGTGGTGTCTAAAGGAAACCCTTTTGTTGTTGTTTTTTCATTTTTTTCATTTTTTTTTGCAGGAGAGGTCTGAAAGTAAGGTGGTGAGGGAAATGAGGGAAGAGGCACCAACCACAGATCTGCAGGGGCAAGTGGACAGGGGAAGATGTTGCGCGTGTATCACATCTAAAGGTAGGGGCAGTGTTTTTCATGCTCCTTGTTTACAGCTTCAAAAGCACTTCAAAATTGCTGCAGAGTGGTTTGTTGCATTATATACAGAGTATTGTTGTCTTCGAAAGACATGGATCAACAGTCTCTTTTGTCGTTTGTAAGGTAGCAGGTGGGATTTTGTGCCCCACAGAAGTAGGCTGTGTGGTTTCAGTATTGGTTGAGGAAGATGAGGTGGGGGAAGTCAGCCTACTACTTAATAAGAAAGGAACAACCTTTCTGAGAGCATTGCAGTGATTGGATTTGGTGTGGCGGCACATGGAGGTGGTCTCGTAGGAGTGCTATCCAGGTAGTCTGCGACTGAGTGCGTTGCACTCAGTGCATTTCACTTCCGTAGCTTTAGCCTTTGGTACATTCCCAACAGTAGTAAAGAACTGCCACACCCATGATACTCTCTGGGTGCTAGAGGCAGACACTTCCTCTACCTCATTGTCTTGGTCCTCTTCATTGTCTTTTGAAGTACTGTGCTTTTCTTCTTGTGTAGGTCCTCCAGCTGGTGGTGGTGGCTCTTGGGGAGGAGGGGTGAGTGACGGTGTGCTAGATTGTTAATGGATAATGAGTAGGAAAAGGTGCATTTTGAGCTTCAAAGTTCCTATGTGACATGGACACGTCATAATGTGACGCGCGAGCACGTGGTCATGTGACACTGTCTGGAAAGTTGGCAATGCCAGCAGATGTTCGCGAACGTTGACAAACACAAAAACAGTGGAAAAAGTTGGTAAAAGTGTATAGAAGTGTTAGAAATTATGCTAGAAGGCAGGGAATCAGCTTTGAGGTGAAACTTTGAATATTGAACAAAAATGTTGCTATATTGGGGTAAGTATGATATTAGTAAGTTGTAGGAAATTAGCATGCATTGATAAAAACCCATAAAATTCACTGAAAAAACTTTGTTATACTGATGTTAAGGTTAAGTTGCACTAAGAAAAACCTATGACATTCAATGTAAAAAATGTGATTAAAGGATGTTATGGTTACAAGTAAAATCGAAACCCCCCAGAAATTCGCCAGTTATGGTAAGCTAACCAACCATAACTCGTGCCACCACAGTGCACTGCCAAGACTAACACCCAGGACAAGAAAGATGACATACCAAAATGTCATTGATGACATCACATATTAAATACATTTTAATAAACAGTCCCTGCAATGGGTTGAGTTTATAATGTTGCAAACAAGATGTTAGGGGTGAGTGGGGGAACTATCATGTACAATTTAATGTATAAAAGAATGTACTCATGTAAACAATTTATTATATTTGGGTGTTGTTCGTAGAGGTACCTAATCATACATACATATAGGCAGTGGTTACAGCATGGACCATAGAAGCAAAATACTTTTAATCTAGTAATATCGGATAGTAAAATAATACATGCTACCTTATGAGAGTTTTGAGTAATGTTAAACATGGAATGATTAGGTAACAATTGAAAACTTACCACACACCTGTGTTAGTAGAAAAAATACAAATACAAATGCATAATGCATACAAATTAGAGACACATACAGGGAAATTAAACTAAGGAAGAAAGAAACAACTGCATCAAAAATGACAATAACATTAGAGTTAAACATCATGTACACAAATTAATTGTGTGTTTGAGACATGCTTATTGCCCCATGTATGTGCACTATGAGCTCAGATTAAACTCTAAGGAAAGTACTTTGAGAACATATAAAAAGGTTAATTTGTATATAGCAACTTTTACATTTTGGAAATTCTCACTGTCAGTAAAAACAAAAAACTAGCCTAATCATGTCAGTAAACAAAAACAAGTGGCCCAGATATGCAATGTCATCAATGACGTTTGTGATGTCATCTTTCATGTCCTGGCTGTTAGTCTTAGCAGTGCACGATGGTGGCGCGAGTTATGGTTGCTTAGCTTACCATGACTGGCAAATTTCTAGGGTTTTTCTGGTTTTAATTGTAACCATAACGTCCCTTTAACAAAGTTTTTCAGTGAATTTCATAGGTTTATATTAGTGCAACTTGACCAGGAATTTTAGTGAATATATATATAACGAAAAAGAGGAGAGGGGCGCAGTCCAGTTTCCTGCACAGTAAACCCACTCAGCCACTGGTGTTCTCCTCCTACCGGTTTCTGTGCTCTTCACATCATCAGAGAGGCAGTTTAAGCTTGCAGCTCACAGCAAGTGCAGGTGTTAACAATCAATGATGATTCTGCTGCAAGGACTTCTGGTAGCTGTAGTCATCAGGTTTGCAAGGAACAAGCTCACACCCAATCCCACAATGTGGAAAGGGGGGAGTAGCCTACAGTGAGGCACTCCAAAGCAGGGCATGTGTCACCCCGGTGCAGCACCCAATTAGATTCTGAAGATTCCACCCTTCAACAATCCTGCAAATATGACGAAAAAGAGGAGAGGGGCACACTCCAGTTCCCTGCACAGTAAATCCACTCAGCCACTGGTGTTCTCCTCCTACCAGTTTCTGTGCTCTTCACATCATCAGGGAAACAGTCTTAGCTTGCAGCTCACAGCAAGTGCAGGTGTTAACATTTAATGATGATTCTGCTTCAAGGACTTTTGGTAGCTGTAGTCATCATGTTTGCAAGGAACAAGCTCACACCCAATCCCACAGTGGGGAAAATGGGAGTAGCCTACAGTGTGGCACTCCAAAGCAGGGCATGTGTCACCCCGGTGCAGTACCCTATTTGTCATGAACCGCCGATTACGTCAGTTCTGGACTTCGTGGTCCATGACCCATAGAGGACTGAACTCTGTGATCCTTCCAACATGGCTGTTGGATACGGAATGCAGTTTACCAGCCTTTACGCGCTATGTTCAACTTCCTACAAAACAGCCACGCCCCTGCGGCTCTGCGCGTCTCAAAGCTACCGCTACGAGTAGTCAGACGTGTGTTGCCAGAGTTTGTTCGGGGCCCCCTTCCGAGTCCCGTTTCCCACTTTACTGAATTTACTCCCTTTTCTGTCCCCTTTCCTTGTACTACCTTCTTCCGAGTCCATCCTCTTGGATTTCTCCTGTGCTCGGTTCACGGGTTCCCGTGCCTCCGAGTTAGTGTACTGTTTCCTTCCTTGTTCCCGGTCCTGGATATCTGAACGCTACTTGGCGTAGGACTTGCAATCCTCACGCTGGAATCCGAAGACCTGCACACGGGCCTGTATAAATCCTGGACCGTGCGAAAAAAGAAGCCACATCCAAGAAGGTCACAAGCTAGGAGAAACAGGTGAGAAGGGAAGAGACTTGTGACACTATTAGATTCTGAAGATTTGACCCTTCAAAATCCTGGAAATATGACGAAAAAGAGGAGGGAGGGCACATTCCAGTTCCCTGCACAGTAAACCCACTTAGCCACGGGTGTTCTCCTCCTACCGGTTTCTGTGCTCTTCACATCATCAGGGAGGCAGTCTTAGCTTGCAGCTCACAGCAAGTGCAGGTGTTAACAATCAATGATGATTCTGCTGCAAGGACTTCTGGTAGCTGTAGTCATTAGGTTTGCAAGGAACAAGCTAACACCCAACATATATACATGAAAATGCTCCTCTGCACTGGTTACTTGCATCTATTGGAATTTTGTTTATGAGTTACCGAACAAAAGCAATAGCAAACTGTGGCTTTTGGTGACATTTTTCTGTAAAATGCATCATTTAATCCATTACTATTTTATATTCTCGGTGGTGGGGGAACCCCCCGAACCCTCCTTGGTTGGTTCAGTCTCCCTCGCTATGCTCGGTCACTTCAGCATATTTGGGCAAAACATTTGCACCCTTCCAATTAAAAATGTCAACCGCCGCCACTGGCTCAGTGTACCTCTCGGAACTCACTTTGATAAACGTTCAACATTCTGGCCAAATAACAGTTCAATACTTGATTCCAAGAACATCCGAAGAAGGCATGGTTCTGCACACACAGCTTGCCAGTGGCATACTTGATTCAAGTCTGGTCAACGTGATTCAAGTTCCACACTTCCTATTTAGCCAGATTTACTCTCTGACACTTGGAACTCTCTCTCTTTTATGATCTAATTTCCTTGGCATTTCAATCATCAAACCCCCATCATGAAGCATTCCATGTGCAGGGCTTGTCAAAAATGCACCGGGTTCTCTTTGGGCAAGGTGCTTCAGTCTTGCACACCCATTATCGGTTTTACTGTTTACACTGGGTGATTCTCTGTGTTTGTGCCCGAGGAGCACGCAAAGCTAGCTGTATCTGCCACTTTTTGGCAGTGTCGGGGGCATTCCGGACACAACTTGCACATACGGTCACTTTGTGCAAACAATTCCATGAATACACAGAGCGCGCCTAAAAACATTTGCACGTTCGCTTGCTTATAGGCGTCCTCAGCACACAGCCTTTTGAAGATCTCTATGCACTTTTCAATGAATCGGGCCTTTTCTCTCTTCGTCGCTCTCTCTTTCTCTCTCTCTCCGTTTCCCTCTCGCGTTCTCTCTCTTTTCTTTTAGGTTCCCAACATACAACATTTTCTGCACACATCTTGTAATTTCCATACTGGATTCTGCCTGGCCCTTGCGCAGCAATTACTGGCAACAGACTTGCATTGAGCCGTCGATGAGTGCATGTGAGCAGTAGTAGATGTTTACCGAAAAAAGTAGCGGGACTGTGGTCACGGCAGGGAAGAGGGTAGGTGGAAGCATAGTGCAACATGTGACAAGTGTTGCAACTGGGGCATTGCAATGTCTTAAAGTGACTAGTAACTGAGGATCCTATTACAACTTAACACATGCACAGGGATATGAATGCACCAATCCTCTATATAGAATGGTGAACATGGTCGTAAAAAGTAGAGGAATAGTAAACAGAAATAACTAAAGGTAGTTGAACACCGCTCACGACCGTTCCCGCTCAATTCGATCACCTCATGTGAGAGACTGGAGTAAGAAATGCGGCTATGAGGCCTGTGATATCCCCAGAGTTCTGACAGTTGTCCCACAAATGGACCAAATGGACCGATTTGCAGAACAATGTAGGGCAGTTACCACCTTCACATGTGGTGGTATGGAATGTAAGCACTAGCAGTTGTGGTACTGCATCGCGGGTAAGTGGTTGCGCATCGCGGGTAAGTGGTTGCTCATGTGAAAGGTTATCAGCTTGCTCAAGAGATGATATTCTGCTTCTGAAGATTCTCTCTCTCCTCCACCTCGTCACTCTTAGAAGCAGGCGCTACCCACTAGGTCGGTAATGCTCAGGTCCACTTATGTAAATATGGGACCCCCCACAATTCTTGTGGCACTGTGCGTCATTGCAAATGATTTGCTGGTCGCCCCCCTTGCATTTAATAGTGTCAGATCGGCATAACAAAAACGGATGCATGCTAGGCTCCCACCACCTACATTGGAGCACAGCTCACTTTGACAGGTCCTCCCAGGACCTTTCACACTGAAATAATAAAGTAAAACGAACACATTATTTCTATTCCTCTTTGAGGAGGTATTACCCAAATTGTTTGTTTACAATTGTTCGAATGAACAATTGACCGAATTTAAAGGGTCACAATTGACCTTTTCACAATTGACCGTATATATATATATATATATATATATATATATATAGGGGTTTTGGGGGTTTTGGCGTTGGGAGGGGGGTTGTGGGGGGTTTCCCCCCACATATATGTTACAATTGACCTTCACAATTCGGTCAATTGTGAAAAGGTCAATTGTAATTCGAACAGTTGTAAAACGAACAATTCGTATACGACCTTTGAGGAGATAGAAAGGAAATCAGGATGGGCAGTTTTCTAACCGCTGCTGTCCTGCTAGCTATAAAATGCATGAAAGAGTCAGGAATGCATAGTGCATTCCACTGCACCTTTAAACACAGGCACAGTGCAATGCCTTCATTTTTTGTGGATTGGGCCCTTTCTGTGAATCGATTTTTTTCGTTTTTCATTATGCAGACCCGTGCAGGCGTTTCTCACATTGGGGTGCATGTCGCCCTCCCTGCACGCTTCACTGCCTCTGCTCCTTGGTAGCATTCCCAGACTGTTTTCCTCCTTTGCGAATCTTTTGCCCTTTTTTGTGGTTTTAATTTTCAGGAGGATATCTCTGGCTTTCGCACTTCTGTAATGCTGAACATGGGCCCAATGCATGGAATATTTTCCTCAGTACGAATTAACTTTGAACCGGGCAAATATTCTGTGAATTGGGCCCAATGGGTCCTGATTCACAGAGCGTTTTCCAAAGGGATTGCCCCATTATAAAATGCTTCTATGAAGTCGTGTCTCTGCATCATCCACTCTCACTAAGGAATTGGAGAATGTTTGCTCTAACCAGAAGTAATGTCGGTGTGTGGCTAAGGGGATCAATAGATGCATCATTGTGTCAGCCGAAAAAACTGAACAGTGGGCAAGGTGGGACATTCGTGTGGATGAGATTGAGGAATAGTGGGTTTCCTCATTTTAACATGAGGATTATGATTTGTGAGAGAATTGTTTTCCCTATTTTTTCATTGCTTTATTTAACATTTTGAATGTTTTTTTCTCGTTTCACAGTTTCTTTTTCATCTAATGTATTTTGTAATATTGTGTATTTTCCAACTTTCATTTTGATAAAATAACGTTTTACAATTTTATTTTTGGGATAATTTTGAACTCCTTTCCCAAAACAGTTCTTTGAGCTATGGCCTGTTAAACTCGTAGATTTTCTATCTAAGAACACCACTCCACACCCTCTTCTTGTGGCCGAAGCAAACATCACATCTCAAATGTAACGGACCTGATTCCTATAATATTTTGCGTGCTGAAAAGTGACTTTTTCACACTTTTCAGCGTGCAAAACTCCTTTTACTGATTCATGGATCGGACTTTGCGTATCTTTCCGGGACTTTGCACGGTTCCATTACGTCTGTGCGTGCAGTTGAGCGCTTTGCGCAAGACTCCACACAAAGGGTGGGACGGGCCTATGCAAAGAAATAAATAGGACGCTGCAAAGGTTGGTTTGTGTTGTTGGTTTTGGTTTGCGTGGGGTCTCGTTGTGGGCGTTCCGGTCGCAACTTGATTTTCTTTGCGCCTCAGGTTCGTTTGCGGTTCAAAGTCTATGAATACCCAGAACTCGCAAATACAGTGTTTTCATGTAGGTAGTCACAAAGGTGTTTTACGCACTACCTTTGCGCTTTTCCTATGAATCGGGGCCAGTGAGTTTTGAGTTTTCCCGCAGTTCCTGAAATTTCCAACACAGTTCATGTGACTGCTGTAGCGAGCATACAGGACCATGTATACCACAACATGTTACTCCAAAGTGATAAACGAGGTTCCCCTCCTTATAGAACACATTCAGCTACCCCAAGCCTGGCACTAACAGTCTGAGATGACTATTCCCACTATGACCTAAATTATGTCCTACGTAACTTTGGAGCAAAGGCAAAAATGGAATAATTATAAGATTAATAGTAATAATATCAACAATGATTGCAGTAATAATGATGCATGTAATAACAGTCGTAATAGCTAGAATAATACCAAATGATATTAATAATAATAGAGAAAAGAAAGAGAAAGAACTAAGAATGGCAGAGAAGATAAAATATGTAAGTAGAATCTGTAAGTAGGGGAACCAAGGGCAGCTTACACTTAGTTTACACTGAGTTGCACTCGCCTCAACCATGGACATACTGTAGAAATGCTGCCGGGACACGTCATGAAACTCCACTTCCGAATGTCAAACGTGGTCACACTGACTACAGTGTGCTGCTGCTATCCCCATAAAATGGTATGAAATTGCCTTTTCACAAAATAAGTTCATGAAAATTAGGTGACCAGACGTCCCGGTTTTGCCAGGATTGTCCTGATATTTGGTTCTCTGTCCCCCTTTCTGAAGATTATATTCCCATTGGAAACTGCAGTGGACCCGTTTTTTTTCGTAGATCTTCTTAGCTGGCAGCCAGGAATGCACAATCTCGCACAGAAGAAATGTTGCACTTAAGAACTTAAGATAGTGTTAGTTTGAGATAAATCAATTGTAATATGTGTTTCTTCAAACAGTATCACTTAAACCCCATTCTCCTCAGAACGCTAATGAAGTGTAGTGCCTTGACAGCCAATTTCAAGAGTCAGTCCTACTTTTATGTTAGTTGCCCAGTCCCGGTTATTTACTTTTGAAATCTAGTCACCTTAATGAAAATGCAATGTGCTGACAAAAATGAGGGGACAATGCAGGGAATGGTGTGGTGAAGAGAAGGAGTCTGATGAAGGCAAGAGAAAAGTACGAGGTGTGGGGTGCACTCCCCATACCGGTTAAGTCAAGGTGAGGAAAGGGGGCGAATCAGGAGGATGAGCAGGAAACAGCATCCAGGGAAAAGAAAAATCGCCAGCCATGGAGAGATCCAGTACACCTGCGTGAAGTATCCTCAACAGGAACCACAGCGCCCCTAGATTCCAAAGTACCACATTAACACCCTAGACATGAGCCCCTGTACAGCTTCCTGCACACTACTTATTTACTGCCAAGGGCTACAAGAAAAAATATCTAGCAACCTCAACTAAAACACAGCAGCGAGTCAAAGGCCAACACACTCAGTGGTTAATATTCAGTGGTTAACAACTTATGCGGAAGAGCCTAATCCTCCTGTCACATAATTGCTTTTTTTATTGCTAGATTTATTTTAAACGCACCCCTCTTCTTAAGTTGGAATCAGCATGCTGTACTGCATGAAAAGCAGAATAAAGAACCGTGTGATACATGCAAAGAAAAATACTAATAAAAATAGATCACAAAGGGGAAGGCGAGATGGGTTTCAAGGTCTGGCACCATTGCAGATAAAGCACAAAATGGCAGCCGGAGCCCGGAAGGAGTGAGTGCCTGATCTCTAAAGCGGGACGCGGATTACATTTGGCTGAACTCTGCTTATTGGGAAAAGTGCCCTGCCCTGAGAAAGAGAAAGTGATATTTAAATGTATACACTGAGGCTACTTGGTGGCCAAAGACAAAATAAATACAACCTGGCGGTCCCCAAGGGTCCCCAGGGTGGTATGCAGTCATTATATCGCCTGGAAATGACATAATGCCTGAAAGAAGTGAATACCTGGAGACCTATGTGGCAACTCGCGACGCATACACAATATTGATGAAGACGATGGTACTGTAATTTGGTGGGAATTGAAGAGTACACTGCTTATCATACTTACGAGTGTAATTATATGTTCAAGTGGTCCATTATCTGCCCCCATCAATGTTGCGTGTGCATACCTTCATGAGTTAAATAACACTGTGCTAATGGTACTGTTTGGATGATCTCCTGGCTGTGATTTGCTTGTTTCACATTACATAAAACTACAACTAAACAACATCCCCAAGGATGTTCACCCCACAGAAACAAAAGAACCAACGGAAAGACAGTCATGACAGGAGGAAACAAACGACTGAATACACAGGCTCACCAAGACGGAAGCACTAGAACGCCACATCAACATCATTCCAACCCTGAACCACTCAAACCTCAACTAACCAGTGTCACACTAGATAACAATAGAATAGAGATATTACCAACCCAGTCCCACACCCGAAAAAAGGTTCCGACGCACCTACCAACCCAAACAATACTCACTATGATAGAGCAGGGTCAGCGTAGCACCAACAAAGCGAGTCGGCCCATGAGGAACCAGCATCAACCAACCCACAGGGATACAACTCTAAAGGAATCAGAAGTACCTGAATCAGAACACAGACCCCACTAACCCAACCCTCAATCTTCTGCATACTTAAATCACACAAAGCCACACAACCATCTCTCTCCCAGCAATCCGCACGCACTTTACCACACCGCATCAACAACACATAAACATCACCTACAGCACTCGAGGTCTCACCCGATCCGATACTAGCACCAAAGCCCAGCACTCGGTGTATACCGAGCTGAAGCTGCCAACAGCACATCACTTCTCCAACTCTCCTGCTCCCCTCCGCTCGACTAACCCTACCCGCCCTATCTGTTTACAGATACGCCAGAGCGCCTGGGGACCAATTCCATTGGTGATGGTGCGCTATATAAGTACCTTTAACATAACATAACATAAAATAACATATGATGTATTGTGTATGCAAACCCACAGCAGTTATGTAACCCTGTATCAGACATTGGTGCTTCTGCAAACAACTCGAAGGTCTATTCTCACTGCTTGTCCACCTCCATTGCTCTCTTTCTAAATTTCTAAATTCTTTGCTATCATTTGTCAATAAAATCTGATTCGTTCAGTAAAGAAAAATATAATAATTAAGCTGAAGTCGAAAATGACTGCATTCGCATAGCATCCATTATATCGTCGCAGTAGCCACCTATAATCACCTGCAAGGACTAGCGCCTTGAAACACTCGTGTATAGGCGCGTTATAAATGCCATATCATATCAAATCAAGGGGGACTGTGAATAGCAAGTAGACGGCAAGGAACTGTAAAGCTGTGAAGATCACTGCTGCCAGATTGATCTGGACTCAAAGCTTTAGTGGTGAGCAACTCCGGATCACAGCGCCTCCATACTATGTGGAAAACCTGTTGCAGCACATGAGGTGCAGCGTCTCTTGAACCAAAGAACCTAAACATGCCAATAAAAAGCACATAGCAAAACCACCCCATCAGAGCTAGTCATCCATTAGAGAGATCCTGGGAGGGGGGGTGGGGTCCATGTCTTCATGTTGGAGGATGGGCCTGAAACATAAGCATTCTATGGAACAAGGAGGAAGACAGGCCCTTGAAATTTCAAGACTTCCCATGAAAGCTGGGTGTCCAGGAGATCGGTCCCCTCTTGAGCAGTGGAACTCTCTCTCTCTCTGTCTCTCTCTCTCTCTCTCTCTCTCTCTCTCTCTCTCTTTCTTTTTTAGGGTTTGTCTCATCATTGTTTCTTTAGTAGCAGCTAGCTAGCCAAGGTCTATTGCATTAAAGAAGGGAGAAGGGATTTGTATCGATACATCTGTTCCATTGCTTTGGCCATGTGCCCATCCTCTCCAGGCATTGGCGGTCCATGTCACAGCGGCAATCGCCACTGGACATGAGTTGCTATCATTCAGATGTTACTACTGCAAGCTATCCAGTGTAGCTTGGATTTAGCTTTCCTTCGGTCTGTATCGTTAACTTGATGTAAGTCTTAACAGGAATGCAGAGGTGTTAGCAGCTGACTTTTCTGGGTTATAAATATGTCTTCTTATTACTTTTCTGTAGAATAAAGTCACTGTTTAGTGAAATGAAAACATGAGTAGAGACCCATGTGAGTTTATCAATGCCAAATGAACCAGGCAATGTGCATATAAAAAGATTGTTTAAAGTTCACACGTAATGAAAATTCCAATACTCCCTAAGACAGGAACACCCCCCATATCACAGTTATAAAGACACAACATTCTCAACATAGGTCACAGTATATAATTATGGCATCATTTTCAAACTATTTATTTTTCAATCTTGGTGTTAATAGCAAACACTTTATTTCATCTACAGTAAAACATAAGGTGTAACACATGCTTACTGTTTTACTTATCTTACAGGCAGTGCACATTTAAAGAAATGTAACTCGTTATTGTGACAACCATATAATTAATGTATGCAGAGCTAGGATCTGCGGTCTCTACTGTATGTGCATCGCAGAGGCTCAGTATGGCATATGTGTGCATTGTGGTACATTTTGAGAATTGTTTACTCTGTATGCCTACGATATGGGTGATCGCTCCCTCCCCTCACATGCCTTGAGAACTTTGAAACATCTATTTAAATGCATCCTTATGGGATGTCTCCTTTAGTCAATGTTAACACTTTATCCAAGCTTGTTGGCACATGGGGCAGGCTCCATCCTGCAATGCATGTTTAATGTTTCATTGTAAGGTCATGTTACAGCTAACAAGCTATATGGTTGCACTAACTTGTCGAAAAAGAATTTTCCAAATATATATTTTAAAATTGTGTTTCATTTTTTATTTGGTAAATGTGCAGGATTTTAGATTGTAGTTTACTGGGTTCAGTTGCTGCCACTTTGGTTTTTGTATATCTTTTGAATTTATATGAAGGAAGTTGTAGTCGTGGTTTTATCTTATGAATTTAATCGAGATTGTTTAATGATTTTATATAAGTATTGTCCAATGTCTTAAAATATAAATGCCAAACCAACACTTATTTTTAGAAGCAGGCATGGAGTCACTTGAGATACCCTACCCTTCCTATTAATAGCCTCTACTATCCTATGCTATTCACCTGTGCACTGGAGGAATACATTCAGGTTGACTGGTTCCATATGATATTTACAGAATACTATTGCTAACTATAGGAGTCTGTACATATCCTGGACAACTTTGAAGAAAGTTTCAGCTGTGATTTATTTACCTTCCTGTGCCCTACACTAACCCTGCCCCTTGTATATTCATCAACTCCACTCCTTCACTCTCTCTTCATTTCCTTTTTCCTCTGTGTCCCTTTTTCCCGTCCCTCCTCGTTTGTAACTAGTGCAGACTTGATGTTTTTTTTGGGCCCATATAGCGCCGTGCAAAGATTACTTTTGCGGTGAAAATTGACTTTGCTCTGCAAAAATACTCTTTGCACCAATCTGTGAATTAGGCCCAGTTCAACGTGTTTGTTGGCGGTGCAAAGTGACTTTGCACTGTGCTAAACGTTCCATGAATTAGGCCCTTTGTCTTTAAAAAGCAAATGTCACCCCTACCTTTTCCCCAGACTAGCGCAGCTTACCCGCAGAAGTATTATCTAATTCACACATCTGTCCGGACTACTGAGACTTTGCTCAGCTTCTGACCTTTATGGGACCTTGTTTTTTACCCTCTAGATCAGGGTCTCCAATCTTTACATTAACAAGAGCTACTTGTAGTAAATTGCCAATAAACCGAAGCTACTGGCGAGAGCTACTGGGGTGGTAATGTCCATAAGTATCAGAATGTGTACCAAGATATTAATAACTTCGAAAACATCTTTATTTTAATATTTCTTTTATTACAGACTATCGACAGTAACTGTCTCCTAAAAATTGTCAAGCATATCAGAATGTAGGAAACCAATCGAGACATTCAATGTGAAAACTGACACTGCATGCAATCCACTAGTGCCCACTAATCTGGTGCGTAGCTTGAAACAGCAACACACACGTATCGCACACAGATCAGCTGGGATGAAAGCGTTGATTTCAGGAAGTTGAAGTCTGAAAAAGGCACATTAACGGAGATAGGCATTCACATTGGCTGATAGTGCAGATACCTTCCTTGCCAAAGTGTTTGCACGTAACTGCACACCCAGCAGGGCAGAGATACATTCAGGACCGTTTTTAAAATCTCTTACAACAGACTCAGCCACGGGACACACTGCAACCTTCACAATGGCATCATCTGTAAAAGTACATTTCTTTTTCATCAAATAATTAGAAACCTTAAAGGACGCCACTGTAACAGCATTTGCATTGCATCGTTTAGTTTGGCTACATTTTAGGATCACAGAGAGCTTCCTTTGGGAACATTATTTTCATAATTTGGGTGTATTATTGTAAAATGCCTGTCATCGTTACTCTTTTTTCCCACTGTAGATTATTTTTATGTATTTTATTTATTTATTTTCACATTTATAAAGCGCACCAAGCCCAGGGGCATCTGTGTGCTAGTTTACAGGAGAGCAGTGGTTGCACTCGGTTACAACAAGGATACAGACATTGGCATTACAGTATTTATGTTACAATGGTTATAAGCATAAGTGGTACATACATGTTGTCTAGATCTACATTTCTGATCAGGGTGGAGGTGGCAGTGCCAAGAGTTTGGCGGGTTGGGCGGGTTCAGTTAAATTTTGAGGTATGTGAAAAGAGCCACGTTTTGAGGCCTTTCCGGAAGGACCAGATGGAGTCATCAGATCTTGGGGATAGAGTGAGGGCTTTCCAGAGTTTGGCCGCAATCACCGGAAAGCTGTCTCCCCCTGCTTTCTGGCGCCTGTATCTAGGAATGTCAAGTAAGTCTGAGTAGGCATCCCGGGTAGGTCTGGAGGATTGGGCCTTGGACATTTTTCTGGACAGGTAGGTAGGGGCAATATTTGAAATACATTTGTGGGTCAATGCTAGCGTTTTGAACATGATGCGTTCTTGGACCAGCAGCCAGTGGATGTGGCACGTGGCTGTGGAGTTGTGGTCTTTTTTAGAGATGTTTGGGGCTGCTCTTACGGTGTTATTCTGAATGACCTATAGTTTTCTATATTGCAGGCATTGGTGCCTGCAAAGAGGGAGTTGAAGTAGTCAATCCTGGATAATATGAGGGCTCTAGCGAATGTGATGCAGCTGTCAGTGGATAGCAATAGTCTACAGGCATTGATCAATTTTGCAATGTATGCTGCTGCTGATGCAATAGCGTTTACCTATCTAGTTAGCGATAACGTGGAGTCTAAGTATACTCGCAACGTCTTTACCTCTTTGGCAACGGTTATGATGTTCCCATCGATGGAAAAGGATTTGTATGAGTCATTGAGTGTGTTTACCCCGGCTTGTGTGCAAATAAGGAATAGTTCGGTTTTCTCCTCATTAGGCATAGTCCGTGTTGTGCCATCCAGGCCTGGATGGTTTGGTATAATGTGCTTAGTGCATTTGAGTCAGTGTCATAGTTGCCGGGGATGGGTAGGAGGATTTGGGTGTCGTATGCGTAGCTAGTGTAGGTGACACCCAGGACATCAAGGAGGTCAAAGAGGGGTTTGGGGAAGATATTATACAGGGTCGGTGAGACACATGAGCCTTGAGGTACTCCACAGGTGACTGGGGAAGGGGGGGCTGCCGCTGAGGTGGAGAACACTTTAATTGTGCAGTTAGATATAAACTACTCTATCCAGACTATGGCTTTGGCCGAGGAGTGGGCAGCTGAGGAGAGGTGTTGGCAGTGGATTTTGTGAATGACCAAGTCAAAGGCTGCAGAGAGGTCAAGTAAGAGGAGGATGGCCATGTTGCCATTGTCTTTGATTTCATCCATTTGGATTTTTAAGTCAAGTCGGCTGGATTCCGTTCCGTGAAGCTTGTTTGACGGAGGCCGAGTAGATTGTGGTCTTCCAGATGGTTTTGGATTTGCAGATAGGCTGCTCTGTTGAGTATTTTGAGGATGAAGGGTACAGTAGTGATGGGATAGTAGTTGGTGGGGATGTTGGCGTCTAGTGTAGTGAGGAGGGGGGAGTACCCAGGCTTCTTTTAGATTCTCTGGGACATTGCCAGTTAAGAAGGAATTATTGATTAGCACTGTTATGAAAGAGGCAAGCTTTTCAGTGCAAGCCTTTATGAAGGTAGACAGACAAATGTCTACTTGGTATTTTGATGGTTTCAGTCCTTTAATAATCTTGGTAGTTTCAATGGTTGTGACCGGGGTGAATTGGAACCAGGGAATGGATAGAAGGGTGAGGGGGGATGCTAGTCTAGGGGCTCGTCATTTGGATGGAGTTTTTTTTGTAGTGATGTTAGTTTTGAGTAGGGAAATTGTATCAAGGAGTGTTTTTTGGATGTTCTTGCACCAGCTGAGATCTTTGGTGGACTTATCAGGTGGGGGAGCTGGTGTTTCAAGCTCACATAAGATAGTGAAGAACTCTCTTGTGGCCGAGCTTGCTTTTCAATTCTCCTGTATTATGTGGTGCTTTTGGTTTGCAGAATAGCTTCTTTGTACTTTTTAGAAAGGTCTGTGAAGTGCTGTCTGTTCTCGTCTGAAGGTATTTATATCCAGGCAGTCTCTGCTGCTCTTTTTGAGGAGCGTAGGGTTTTGAGACTGGGGGTATACAACAAATTAAGGTGGGCACTGGGTTTGGGTTTACGGATGCTCAGAGGTGCTACTTTGTTGATGGCTTTGAGGAAGGTTTGGTTGTATAGCTCGACCATGGTGGCGGGGTCAGTGTTTGCGTGTGAGTGAGCTGTAGAAACTGAGGTAGCAACAGGGCGAGTAGGTTGGCTGGAGATATGTTACGTCAGTTTCTCAAGAGGGAAGCCGGTGCTGGTTGGAATGAGACCTCACAGTGAGCTGTCTCAGTAATATTGAAGGTGTTAACATTGTGGACTGACAAGGGGCAAGAATCGTTAGTTAAACTGTTTGTGTTGCAGTTACGGTCAGCAATCCAATCTAGTGTGCAGCCTTTATTTGCTTGAGATCAGGTGGGAGAAGCCTAGGGATTCAATGGTGTTGGCTATGGCGTGTGCATGGGGATCAGATGGGTCGTTTAGCCCTGTGATTTACATTTTTTTTAAAGATGCACATTTTCCATATACGCTGGAAGAAATAAAATCGGCGTCCCACTGTGAATGGAAATGGTACATCTTTTGCCTGATGTTGTATGGTGCGTCTGTATTTGCACCCAGGATTTCAACAAGGGTAGTTTTTGTGTTTCCTTTGGGGCTGCATGTGCAAAAGGAATCTGGGGAGTATTTCAATCAATGCGTTATACGGTATTACAAACATTCTGCATATACCGCGTTCTGCTTTGTCAAAAAATACAATCCACTGCCAATTTAGCATATCCCCAATTCATGAAAATGACTCGCATGCCAGGTCACAGACTTCGGCCAAGGAAAAATAAGCCAAAGCCTACTTTGTTGACTGCATTTAAATGTTTTTATGCCAAAATAATTGGTAAGATTGGAAAAATGAACATATGGAAAAATAGTGTAAATCACAGGGCTAAAATAACATTTAGTTTTATAGCGAGGACTTGAAACGTGCACAAATCATACAACAACCCAACCAGGCTATATTAATTGTTATATTAACATTTTGGAGCAAAGAGACTATGGTTGTAGTGAAGGGTGACTGATTCATAATGGGCGGTGACCGGCCACCTGTTTGCCCTTCATGAAGGAGGCAGTATCACACAGAGAACAGCTCACAGGATCGCCGCCTGTCCCTGCAGGAATTCTACAGCTTATTCTGGTGCATGACCAATGAGCCATCCTGGCTAGTATGTACAGTTCTCTCAGATATATTGAGGGTTCTAGCATCACATAAATAGTTTAAAAAAACAATCATAACATACTGTTTGTAATAGAATCGACATGTGTTTTGCAGTGGCAGTACCAGCACATCCCACGTACTGTTGGTGACACGGTATCTATTGGGGTTTTCATGTGTTAGAGAATTACTTGTAAATTGTATGGTGTTTTGCGCAATTTCCAGCAGAATCTGTGCTCATTAACTACACCATTTCAACCAGGTATCGAAAGACTGAAAATCCCAAGCCAGAATTTGAACATATGCATACAGGTTCCCCACAGATCTCTGTAGATCTCTCGGTTTGTGTACATAGCCAAAGGGGAGAAACCCTATGAATTGTTCTCCCATCTCATGGCTCTCTTCAATGTTCTCTCCCTGTTTTACCACTTGCTTTCTACAATGCTCTGTTACTTAGTAACTAGGTTTAAGCTATATTAATCCTATACATTTCAAAATATATACATACAAACCACTGCTCACATTTCTCACTTAATTACTTCATTCATAGTCTTGTTTCGTAAAACATAGACTGAAATAAACTCTTTTAAATCCTGTCATTAATAGTACATGTCATTTTGCATTCCTGTTTAGTTTTTATAAATGTGAGTGGACAAGCACCAGAATGCAGTGCAGCTAGTAGTTCTCCACATTTACTTAAATGTAAAATTGCTGTTAGTGCTTTAATTCTTGCATTGGGACTCACATAGAGGTGGGCTACCGCATATCACGGCTAATTCCCATCTAAATCTTACATACAATTGGGGCACTGCTGCCTTAAAACAGAGAACGCAGTTTCTTCAAAATAAAACATTTTAAAAATCACAGTTTTACCATAAACAGCAACACGTACCACTAGATGTATCTTTTTTCTGGCAAACTCGGACTCACACGGATTGTCCATTTTCTGTACAAACATGCGCGTGCAGTTCAAAAGTGCGTGCAGCTATAGCTTTTTTTCCCCAATCTGATTGAAAGCCTACAATTACCAGCATGCAAACTAATCCTATCCGAAATAATTCTAAAGGAGTGAGACTGAAAAGTGAGACTGAAACAATCATAGCCCCAGCTTTGTTTGACGTGGCATGCAGATGTATGCACCATTTCCCTTTCTCATCATCCTTCATTTCACCTCCTGGTGGCAATGGCCACAGCACAAATTTCTCATTCGCTTTTATTAATGATAATTAACCTCTTGTTGGGACATTGCACCGAGCCCTTCAAGCCCAGATGCAGCCCCTCCTCTCACCGTTCACACATATTTTGACTTTTCTTTGCAGGAAGAGTAGAAGGAGGGATCAGGGGAATAGGCACTGGGACATCAGATATCAAAATAAACGCACAGTGCTCATTTTGGTGCCCTATTCACGGAGCTACTGCAAAACCTCTGGGGGGCTACCACTGGCTTGTGATCTACTGGTTGGAGAACCTGGCCCTAGAGCTTGCCCACTGTTCAATGATGACTCAATATAATGCTGTACTCATTGAAAGTATTTATTTAAGCCCAGATTCTTTTATAAGTCCTTTATGCACCTCTAGGTACCTTTGGTATGAGGTCATCATGACAATGGGCCTCATTACGACCCAGGCGGTAAGGGGTTTACGGCAGCGTAAACAGCGCCGACCCTCACCGCCTGAGTACGAGGTCCCTTAGCGCCATGGAGCTTTTAACACCTGCTTGTTAAAATCCATGGCGCTAAGGGACCATGGAGTTAATTACGCCACCGTAATTTACGGTGGCGTAATTAACGCCTTCCCCACTCCCATTATGCCCTATGGGGCAAAAATGGGAATGGGGAAGGGTAAATGGGGATTGGGGACTTACCGCCCCGCCAAGGTCGGAATGGGGCGGTAAGTCCGCCAACCACCATGGCGTAAACGTAGTTTACGCCATGGTGGTAAAGTCACGGCCCATGCGGTAACTTACCGCCTGGGTCGTAATGAGGCCCAATGCATTCAAAGTGACTGTGCTGCTGCATTTAAGCTCAGTCATTGATTTCAGGATGTACTGGTAAAAGTTATCCAGCTCCATCAAATGTGGTGAAGCAGCAAGGCAAATCCCCCTGTGTGTCTGACTGATGGCAGGACAATGCTGAGAACCAACCAGGGGATATGGTACGAGGCTCTGTACGATTATCATACAGACATGCAGTGGTGTGAAGATAAACAAAGTACTAAGGCGTGTCAAGCTCAGGATCGTGCCTATGATCTTTGTATGCTTTGCTTCAATGAAAACAGGGTATTGAACCAGACCAGCCTTCAGTGTATCAGAGTGATTAAGATGGCTAGCATATTAAAAGTATTGCAGCCCCACGCGGAGCGTATCTATGCATATTGTGATGCTCTACAAACTTCGAGAGAGAGCGATAATGATCTGAGTCTAGCAGCCAGCTAGAGTGCTGTTGCTGGTTTGCATGCCTTTTCTGAGCACCTAAGTAACATGCAATGCATTATTCTACACCCTGAACTCTAATTTAATGATCTCATGCTGCAATCTAGTGGCACATTAACCAATTCATTACATACCAGGGCACCACTTGCTCTTTCTCCTTTTTTTAAAAAAACTTTTATTTATTCAGCTTGGCAGCATAACACAGGCGAACAACACACAAGGCAGGTACAATATAATAACAGTTGAAAGCAATGTAGGCATACAGTGACTGCTTCCCACGCGGCCATGATCATCCAGTACATTTGTAAAATAGGCAAGTTGTATAACGGCTATGGTTCAGGATGGGGACCCTAATTGGGAAGGGGTAATAGCTGGCGAGGGCGCATCCGGTGTCGCACTCAGATCGGACATATAGGACCGGAATTTAAGCCAAATATCTCTGGGTCTTGAGTGAGTGGGCTGAAGGTAAGACCAGGTTTCCTCAGTGTCTGAGGCCCACGTGACTGCCCTCAGCCACTGAGCGTGAGTGGGAGGCGCGGGGCGTAGCCAACAGAGTAGGATGGATCGTACTGCAAGGAGCATGCAAAGGCCAGCTAGTTTTTTGGAGTCCTGGGAGAGTCCGGAGAAGTCGTGGAAGAGGCACCCCGTTGGGGAGGGGTCAATAGGGTGGTCGAGAATAGCGGATACGGTTGAGCACACCATACCCCAGAACTGAGAAAGGCGGGGGCAGGACCAAATCATGGGAATATAATCAGCAGTGTCCTGGCCACATCTGGGACATCTTGGGGAGTGGTCGCTAAACATGTGATGTAATCTGTTCGGGGTATAGTGGAGCCAATGCAGCACTTTAAACTGAATCAATTTGAAGCGGGAGTTAAAGGATACCCGGTGTATGCGAGCACACATATGGGCCCAGCGTTCATCCGACAACTCCATCCCAAGGTCGACCTCCCATGCCCGCCTCAGTTCAGTGAATTTCGGAACTTATCTGGATTGCACCATGGTGTAAAGCCTAGATATTTTACCTCTGGTGGGTGTAGGGGAGGTCAGTTCCTCAATAGCGGGGTAACGCCGGGAACATCTGGTAGTTTCATTTGAGGGTCTTACGGAGGGACGAATACTGAAGCCATGCACATGGGCCACGTCTCAGGGGCAATGGGAGGTCCGGCCACTCAACAAAGCTACCCTGATCGAAAACATCTCGAAGCAGCTCGTATCCCGCCTCGGCCCAGCGTCGCACCATAGATGGCGGCACTCGCGGGACCCCCGGGAGAAAGTTCCAAAGCGGGAGGTTGCCATGGAACGGGTAAGCGGTATCAAACAATTTCCATACTTTTGTTAATGCCAAGGATGTACAGGTGACCGGATCCAGTGAGCCCAGTGCCGAGGGGACAGGTTGTAACACCAGGGAGCGGATGTCCCGGTCACTAACCGCTAGTTTTTCAAGTCTGACGTGTGGGGGGGTCCGTTGTGTTAAACCAGTACGATGTGTATTGAATTTGGGATACCAGCCAATATTTAAGGAAATCAGTGGCTCCAAAGCCACCATTGGTCATAGTTTTAGACAAGGTATCAAGTTTAAGTCGGACCGCACCCGACTGTCATAGAAAGGAGTTAATAGTGTGAGTTAACACTCGGAAGAAGCCCTCGCCTGGCCATAAGGGGATGTTGGTGAACCTGTAGAGTAGTTGGGGTAACACTATCATTTTCAATATCCCTATTCTGCCTGCAAGGGAGATCGGTAGCTTATCCCAGACTAGTGCCTTAGTCGACAGATGCGTACGATAATTTTGATAGTTCTCCTCGAAGGGCGACTCGTAGTGTCGCGTTATTTCTATTCCCAGATAGGTAATTTTAGATTGGGCCCACGTGAACCCCAGGGTATCAGGAGGGGGGAGGGTGCAATCCGTGAGTGGGAAGAGTGTGGATTTCGAGCAGTTCACCTTGAGGCCCGATATACGGCCAAAGTGGATGACGTCCTCCAATATCGGGGGTAAGTTGATGGAAGGGGAACGTATGAAAAGCAGTGCGTCATCAGCATATAAGGACACTACGTCAGCCTGACCCGCAGAGCGGAGCCCTCTATGTGCGTGGGATTGGCGAAGCATGTCAGCAAAAAGTTCTATTGCTATAGCAAAGATCAGGGGAGAGAAAGGGCAACCCTGTCTCGTCCCCATAGCGATCTTAAAGAGGTGGGAACATCGGTCTTCAGTGTGGACCCTAGCCACAGGATTTGAATAGAGTACTCTGACCCAGGAGAGAAAGGTGGGACCAAATTTGCATTGTTCGAGGACTCGCCAAAGGTATCTCCAAGAGACTGAATCAAACACTTTTTGCATGTCAAGACTGGCGGCCACAGCGTGTACATTGGGACTTATTCTACTAATTATATTAAAGAGACGCCTCAGGTTCAGAGAGGTAGAGCAACCCGGGATAAAGCCAGCTTGATCTGAGTGGATGATAGATGGCATACAGGGGGCAAGCCTCAGCGCCAGCAATTTGGCATATATTTTGACATTGCAGTTTATGAGTGAGAGCGGACGGTACGAATCGTATTGTGTGGGAGATTTACCAGGTTTGAGTAATACTGTTATTGTGGCTTCACGGAGTGATGGGGGAAATATGCCTGCCTCTACTGATTCCTCCCAGAGAGCTACTAAGTGAGGGAGTAGGAGAGCTTTATAGCGTTTGTAAAATTCAATTGGGATGCCATCGGAGCCAGGGCCCTTCCCCGAGGAGAGGGAGTCTATGGCGTCTGAAAACTCCTCCAGGGTGAGTGGGGAATCGAGGGATCCCGTGGTCTCAGGGGAGAGGGCCGATAGGGTGAGGGTATTGAGGTAGGGATTGACATCTGCCATTGAGGCCTCATCCAAGTTAGAATACAGGGCTTCATAAAATGTGAAAAATTCTGAATTGATGTCTTGTGTTGTGACAGCCATAGAGCCGTCGGGCCTTTCAATCCTGGGTATATGCGGAGACCCTAGCTCACGACGGATGAGTCTAGCCAGAAAGCGGCCAGGATGCTCCCACTCTCCGTATTTCCTCACCACGCCAGGGCTATCTAAGAATTTTTGTTTGCGATCCGCGAGGGACCAGAATGTGTCTAATTCCGCCCCTATAGATGCTAGAGTTTCCGGGGTAGGGAGTAGTGAGCATTGGGCCTCGAGGATCGATAGTTTGGATTCGCTTTCCGCGATGCCCCTCCGGATTGTTCTGAGAATGCCATTTTCTTTGGACAGTGCTATACCCCTAATGTAAACCTTGAAGGACTCCCATAGCGTGGCCTGCGATGACACTGAACCCGTGTTTATTTCGAAGAACTCTTCAATAGCCACTTCGAGCTCAGAGCCGAACACCGGGTCGAGGAGAGAATGGGGTTTCATCCTCCAGTGTCGAGTCCGGTCGCGATCCGGACCCCAAACTATGGTAATGGTCACAGGAGAGTGGTCAGATAGGGTTCTAGGGAGGATCATCAGTTGTGTAACATTTTTTATCAATTCATTAGATATCACCCATCTATCAATTTGGGAATAGGAGTCATGCACCGAGGAGTAGAAGGAGTAAGCGCGAGAGTCAGGATGGAGGAGTCTCCATCCATCTACCTTGGCGAGGCGGGGTAGGGACGACAGCGCAGTATAGGCTGCCTTGGTAAGTTGGCGGGGTCTGGACCCAGATCTATTGAGGTCCACGGAAAAAATCGTGTTGAAGCCGCCTCCCCAAAGAACGGGAACTAGAGGTAAGCCCTCGAGAAGGGATGTAAGGTGTGCATAAAAATCTGGGTCATCTATGTTAGGGCCATAGATATTCAGTAAAACAACCTCCCTGTTCTGAAGTGTGGCATGGACTAGTACATATCTGCCCTGAGGGTCTATTTGTGAGGAAATAAGAGTAAATTTGAGACTCTTCTGAATAAGAGTCATGACCCCACGGCTTTGGGTAGAGAAATTTGTAAAGTATCTTTGGGGACCCCACGTTTTAGCAAATGTCATACATTGTTCAGCACAGGCATGTGTCTCTTGCAAGAAAAGGATCTTGGTCCCATGACATTCAGCCTGCAGCTGGAGCTGCCTCATCTTTTTAAAATTGCCCAATCCCCGCACGTTCCAGCTCATGAAAGCCAGGTCGCTCTCAGTCATCAATGCAGTGGTGTTCGTATCAAGAGAGTGTCAATAGCCAATGGACTGATTTAGCAGCACTGCAGCCCCAGTCATTACGCGCCGCGCTGTGAACCGCCTCCGCTGCCAATGCCAAGCTTTTTGTAACATAACACCCAACGTATCCCATCCCCAACCACTTCCCTCCCCCAACCGGAGGAATGACAATCCCAAAACCCTTTAACCAAACCTAATCCAGTGGCATCAACGCCTGGGGGCCTGTAGGCCGGACTGGTGGCACTGCTCCGGGCCAATGGCAGATCTGAATAAAGCATAGTGCCTACAATGAGGTTTCACACGTAACTTGAAAAGAGTCTTTGCACATATTAGTGTGGCACATATTTGTAGAGATGAACCAAGCTGAACTAATTAAGGAGAAAGAAACTAACATACTCCTGGCGCAGGAGGGCGGCAGGAGCCGGTAAACCCCCCACCGGGGCAGCTGAATAGTTGCAGAACATGGTTGTAGGGGAGGGTCAGCCTGGAAAATGTTTGTCGATGAATCTGGAAGCTTCCTCCGGAATCGTGAAAAAAAAACACCTGGTTGGCGTGCTCTACGCGCAGTTTGGCGGGATATAGCATGGAGTATTTAATTCCATGGTCTCGCATTCTTCTCTTCACCGCTAGGAAAGTCTTGCGTTCTCGTTGGACAGCGACCGAGAAGTCAGGGTAGAGATGTATCCTTGCGACACCCAGCAGGAGCTCTTCCTTAAGTCTCGCAGCCTTCAGAAGGGCAACACGGTCTCGAAAATTCAGCACTCGAGCTATAATGGGTCGCGGGGAGCGCCGGCCTTAGTCTTAGCTGTCAGGGCCCGATGCGCCCGCTCTATAGCGAACTGCGGAGAGCGCTTTGGTGAATCAAGGAGTGACAGCAATGTATGTTCAACAGAGTCCTCCATTGGTTCATTGATATTATTCTCGGGAACACCGATAATGCGGAGGTTGTTACGCCTCGATCGGGATTCCAAGTCCTAATTTTTTTTCTCCACCTCAAGAACTCGGTTGGAAATAGCAGTGACCTCCGCACGTAGGGCATCAAGACCATCTTCGGCGGAGCTCACCCTGGTCTCGACCTCCAATACTCGACTGTCCGTCCTCCCGATATGGGCTTTGATGGAGGATATGGTGCCATTCATGTCGTCTAATTTCGAAGGGAGTGTGGTGAAGCCCTCGCGGATGAATTCCATCATGTTCTGGGATTCCGGATTAACAAGGGATGATGAGTTAGTAGGGGCCTGCTCAGGGACCTCTTCCGGCGATCTCACCGGAGTCTTAGCAAACATATTGATGGAGCTCTGCTTTTTCCCGGCCCCCTTGGTCATTGTGATGATGTTGAGGGTCAAGTGGAGTGAGGGGCGGCAGGTGGCACCTCAGCAGCCCGAGAGGGGGGCCAGGTCGCCCACCCACGCTGCGGGTGGTCACTCGGGATGACAATAGAATATTGTATTCGACCCTGGCAGGGGAAGGGGGACCCTCAGACTGTGTAGTTGAGTAACCTGGTGTGCAGTGAAGAGGATCAGGTAGGCGATCAGGGGGTCCAGTAACCGTGGTCTCGTTTATACAATGGTTGCAACTACCAGTGCATCCTGTAGGGTCTCAGCCTATAATGGGTGAGCTGAGGATACAGACCCAAATCTGCCAGCGTATAATCAAGGGCACTCGACGCAGGTCACCGAAGGGTTGGGCGCGGTGATACCATTCAACCTCCACGGACGATAGGAGCTCAGGAACCAATGTCAAAATATATTTGCGGGGAGGGCGAGGGCGAGTGTCTCCCAGCCTTGTAGTATTTGCCTATAGGACAGACAGGACATGGTTTCCAATGTAAATGATGCAATTCTCTGGAGGCTCCAGTTTATAAGTGGGGTGTGAAGACAAAGTGACTGTGGAGCCACAATAATGTAATCAGGGGTTAAGGCCTTTCCAGGTACAGTGTAGGAGTCCAATGTGGCCCAAATCACTCACAGGCAGAGCGAGAGGAAATAGGCGGGCTCGCACGGCGGGTGACACCACAGGGAAAGATGGAGCGAAGCCAAGATAGGGTCTAGGCCACAGTGTGTCCCCGAGAGTGAGCCACCGGGCCCCAACATGTTTTTATAGCGTCGCTCAGGGAGGCCCAGTCCAGTGTTATTATTGCGCCTCGAGGCAGGGCACCGCCGATGGTCAATCAGTGGAGCACTGCAGGGGGGGAGCGAGGCCGCGCCACTCCCTGGGGGTGGTCGGGCCCCCCCCTCTTCACGTACCTTAGGGCCACCAGGATCAGGCAGCCCAGCGTGCGTCGTCGGGGTAGCACAGCACCTGATGTCCGTTGGTGCACCGCAGCTCCACCCCGAGCATTGGAGTCTCGCTGATGGTGGGGGGGAGGGCCTCCACAGGGACACCCCTCGGGCGAAGCACGGCTATCGAGGCGGAAGGGTAAGGCAGCGTTGGTGCAGGGGGGCAGCCGCCTCCCCGAAGCGGCGCCGCATCAGCACACCCCGGGCTGCACAGCATCTACGGTCGCGTCCACTCGAGCTGGCGGTGCGCGGCTCCAGGGCAGGCACAGGCCGTCCCCGACTCCACCTCCATCCGGAGCCCCGGAGGAGCGCCAATTCACGGTGGGTCTCCGCAGGAGTAGAGAGACGTCACGGGAACACTGGGCAAAGTAGTCTGTACCTCCGTCGGGGCTGGATATTGGCGCGTAGGAGCGCCGCCGATGGGGGATGGTCAAAACGGTGACCGAATACCGGGGTTCTCGGCACCGTTTGCCGCCAGGACCTGGACTGCAGGTTCCCCAGGATAGCAGCTGCAAAATCGTGTCAGCCTGGGCCGATAACTTGATCGTAAGGGTGCCAAATCAGGATCTTATGATCTGCCTGCCACGGAGCACGAACTTCAGGTGGCCATCTTGTTCGGCACTCAACAGTGCCCCCTTGCTCTTTCTTCTTGACCAGAAGCAAATCTGGCATGGCTCAGGGATTGGAGAGATCCTTTTGTCGAACTCTCTTTTTGGGTCCCCAGCACTCATTTTGTACACAGCCAATTCATAGCTATGACTTCTCACTCACCATTACTTTTCATTTCCCTATGTGTTATGAGTTAGGTCTGTATGTTTGTCTCCCTAGCTTTGTCCACTCTTCCCCTTTCATGCTCTTCTGTTCCCAGTTTTATTTTTACACCATAAGCAATGGTCTGGCTGCCACCGTAGGTGGGGTCACAATTTGGCTATATACGGACATGTCCCTACACTTTAAGAACCCTAAGGTGGCGGTGTGTGTGGTACAAATGGCAAACAACATAACAAAACATAGAAAAAGGAACTTTATAAAAAATAAAAGTTGGCTGGCATGGTAATGTTGAAGAGGATTCCCAAAGATCCTTCTCTCTTTCCATGGGTGTCCAAGCCACAGGACAGTGTTGTGGGTGAGCTGGTTGTGCAGCTGGATGTGAGTACAGCTTGGCCAGGGGACTGTGGGTAGAGGCATGTGTAACAAGAGAAGTGGCAGAGCCAGGGCAGGGAGGCTCCAGCCCTTAGCAGAAGGTAAGAGCCCAAATTCCGAGCGCTTTGATATGCTCAGGTGTGCGTGCTAATAAAAATGTCAGTGGTAGCTGTTGATTTTTTTAATTGGAGGTGCATACATGTTTTCCACAAATATGTAGCAATGGAGCATTAACCAACCAAGGTGCGCTCAGTGGGGGTTTCCCCTGAGAACATGTATAAACTAATGGGCTACAAAGGTGCATATTACAACACACATTTTTGAAAAATGGAGAATAAAGCCACACAGTTTTCAATTGGTTTTCTAGGTTAACTCATGAAAAAAAATCCAACAGTCCACAGGAGCATTTTCCAGCACATAGTCATTATGTCTTTTTATCCACAATATATGCCAATATAAAAAAAAGCATTTTCATGCTGGACTTGCTGGCTGCACCAATATCTGCCAGCATTCCCATATCATAACATACTCGTGTTTGTTTTGCACATGATGCCAGTAATGATACTCCAAGAAAGCATGTCCCTGCTGGCTCCCGCCACGTAATAATACTTATCATGTTTGCTTTACTCTTGATGCCTATTAAAACATGCCATGCCACAGTAAGAAAATGTATCTAGACTGGCCCACCAATAAAGGGCAGTCTTGCCACATAATAGTACTTACCATGTTTGCTTTACCGTTGATTTCAGTAACAGATGCCATGCCATAGTAAGAATATGCGGCCAAACTAGTGCTTCCAGAGGATGCCACTCTAGCCGTGTATTCATATGTACGGATAAAAACACTCACATGCACGCATACATGCTGCATACATACATGCATATATATATACCGTCTGCCATAATGGTGAAGGAGAGCCCCCTAAGTACATTTAAGTACATTTAAACCTGCAGTTTCTCAGCCTGCTTACCAAATGGGCCTTGCAAAGGAAGTAAAGCAAAATACCCTTAGCTTTCCATAGCCCATTCAGCATGCAAGTTGGGGAACTTAAACAGTCAATGGGAAGACAAGTTTCCCCATGACAGTTAAAGCCTGCCCAGAAGTGCTTAGGAGCGCTTTTGTTGGGCTGGGTTTGGCATGTCCATAATGGACAATGGTGGCCGCCCCTTATAAAAGTAATGAAGGGAATGTGAAGAAGTTTAGTCATAATAATTGTCAAAGCCAACAAAGGGACAAATTCAATGCCTACTGGAAGTAAATGGCAAGCCAAAGAAAATGAGAAGGCTCTTTTCGCTCTGACCCATAAACGTTTTGGAGACATGTAATGTTCTCTTTCTTTGCTTTGTCATGTTCGAGCTACTTGAACATGCTAGGCATGGGTGAAGTGGTGCTTCATCTTTCTTCCTTGCTGTCATCGGTGGTAGGTGAATATACACCGGTAACACGCAAAATGCTGCATGTTGTGTGCTACACTAATGTGATATCCCTAGACCCTCATGAATCACGCACCCCTTTGTCCTCTAACGTGTATTCTCTCTCCCTTGACAAGGCCGCCAGCCTTCCTCATAAGTGGGTTATAATCTGTTAGCTGTAGTCAGTGTTTGGAGCTTCTATGAATGTTGAGGGGCAAAGGGGAAGAAGAGCCTCAGAGCAGCCAAAGCTCTGCTTTGGCATCTATGATGGTGCATATTGCGAGAAAGTGAAAGCCTTGGTCAATTTATTGGTTGTGAGGTGGGGTTAGTTTTTCTGAACACTAGATTAAAGGATATAGGTTTCGCTTTACCATATGGCATGCAGGAATACAGAGAAAGAAATGAAGTGCACAGTTGCCTTGGAGCAAAGGTAGTGCATAGGGGGAAGCCCCCTAATATATTGTACCCAAAAGTCTTACTTGTGCCAGGTGGCCATGGCGCAGCATAGCAGGAGTGGCAGAAGCTGGTCCAGCAGTGCATCTGCCAGTATAGGTGCCACCTGCCACTTCCTTTCCTCAAGCCAACTGCATTGTTAATGTGTTGAATTTTTTAAAAATAATTATTTTATTTTTAAATTAGCCTAAGCCTGATGCAGTCCCAGATTACCAAATAGGCAAAGTAGGCACCGGCCTATGGGCCCCTCTCCTCTTAGGGGCCCTGCGATAATGGATACAAATAACACTGATTTGATCTTGAAAGAAAATTACAATCAAGCTTTCTTAAATTGATTCCAATAGATAGAACAAAATAAATCAACTCAAAGAAACGAAGGAAAGCAAGATGGTTGAACAATTGGCAGAATGCTGGCCCCGTACCACTAGACACAGTTCTGTGTGGAGATCCCCCCCACCTGGGCAACCTGTAAAATAAAGATATAGCACAAGCCCTGTCCATATATTGCTGAATAGTCTTATTTCCCTCTACAATAGTTCTACAGCCCCAATGTACCTGGAATTGTAGCATTCGTCGACGGGAAATCGACAGCCCTTCTTGAGTGCTCTCCCTTTAAGGCAGGAGTCACGGGTCGTCGAACGTCCGACGGAGAACAGGGTGAACTACGGCAGTGAAGTGGCAGCTTCGTTCCCAGCAGTGCTCGTCGACGACAGAGCGTTGGCGTCCTGCAAGGAAGAGGCGTGCGGGGCACCTCGGTGACGATAGTTCTGGATGACAAAGAGATGATGAAGAACTGTGGCCCAGCAAGGGCGTCGAGTTGTTGAGTCATCGGTGTCTCTGTGGTCTTTAGGTGGCGGGAAACACAGCGGCGGATGCTCCTTGGTGCGTCAACGGTCGGGCCTTCTCCAGCGGGATAAAGCGGGCGGCGATGCAGACGAGAGCATCCTTGGATCAAATTAAGTTCTTAGGCAAACGGGAGCACGGCGGCTCCAGTCGGCGACTGCGGTCATCGACAGTGGTGGACAACAGTCCGGGCGCTTCTCTTTGGGATTCCGCGGCAGTCCCTGTCTCCGGTCGGCAGCCTGATGTAGGTCTGTCTACCAGGGAGCTTTGGCAAAGATCAGCTGGTGCATGATGGTCCCTCGCAGCTCGGGAACAGGGCGCCTTACCAGGTCCTCTCTGGGTCAGTTCTTGAGAGACACAGCAGCTTTCAGATTGTGAAGGAGAGCAACAGCAATTCTTCTCTTCCAGCAGGGCTTCAAGGTTGAGCTACAGTTACTCCAGTTACTCGTCATAGTGGACTTCAGCTTCTGAACACGAATTCTAGCAGTGAGAGGTCCCCAGATATACTAGTTGATCTCCCATTCATTCTGCTGGGTCACATTCAGGCAACCAATCGGTCAGAAGGGCATTCATGCAGGCAGACAGCCAATAAGGTGCATAGTGCATTAAGGCCATTCACTCCTCTCCAGACACTCACAACAAGTTATGTGTATTGGGACAAGTACCGAGCCATTCAACACTCCACACTGCATTCATGCCGGTTTCGGCCAGGGCTGTCTCAGTCATTGTGTCAAACACCAGATACTAGACACCCACAACATAGAATCCGTATTTGTCACACACTCCATTCACCCAGGTCCCACCCACAGGGTGTACCCACAACATACAGTCACTGGGAAGGCTCCAGCCAGTCTGGCCTGGACTTCACAACAACACCATATATTTATTTATTATTATTAATGTGATATAGTTTAGTACACAAGTACAAACTTTACACATAATAACCATACAAATGGAAGGAGAAATAGATATACAAGGAAGAAGAAGATCATCTTAAAATCTTAAAATCCACTAAACATACCATGTTCTATGTGCAAATCTAAAACAAGTAAATAAATAAAATGACATAGGAAAATGAATAATGAATGGCATAGGATAATGAATAAATAAATAGAAACCATACAGCCCCCTACGCATAATTGTCGTCGTGTTCGGACAACAACTCTTATCGTGACTGTAGCCATTAATCTAGACAGCACAAGCACCCACACGGTCTCTACTACATTAATCCAAGGGACCCTCTGGGACTACGTTTTATACAGACCTTAACATCCCGCCAGACCTGAAATAGTGCCATGTGTAATTTAGGGTTGCTGGTATTGACACATTGTGTCCAGAATTCTGTTTGTTCAATGTATTCTTTATTATGAACAAATCCGCCCAGGTGTCTAATGCGGCTGTCTCCCGTCATCGTACACAATGTAAAAACATGTCGTGCAGTTTCAGGTTCCTCAGGGAGATCACATACTCTACAGAACCTATCATTTTTAACTAGACCCTTCTCCTGACTCCTGGCAGCCAATAATGGTAGATGATTAATGCGAAGAAGTAGGATAAAACGCCTCAGTTCATCCGACGGGCATAGATTTAAATATGGCTGTGGCTTCATAAAGGTGTATAGAACATATGTGATAAAGTTGTAGGTTTTCAGGCCTTCAAGATGGACATAGTTACATTGCCAGTCCCAGAGCCTGAGTCGCTGCCCAAACTTATTGAACAGACATTCATTATCACAACCCCACTCCGGTTGCCATCCCACTTCCTCGCATAATTTAGCCAGCTGATGTTCATAGCTTTTCAATTTGCCTATTTCCATATCCTTACTAATGCATCTCAGAAGATCGTTTGTCGGTTCGTTCTTAAGGCGAATATAGAATTCCATCCACTTTTTTAGCACTATGGCCCTGAGAGAGCTGATTCCCAGTTCAAGTCTGATCACAGCCATGGGTATACATTGGGGGAGACCCAACATTTTCTTCCAAAAGATACCCTCTATAAGCTGTAGCCATCCCATATTCATATTATAGAGAGGATCTAAACCATAGGTAACCATCGGAACTAGACATTGGATATATAATTGGCGAGCCGCCCATATCGAGAACCCACTACGTTCTCGCGTGAATTTATAGCTAAGTGTTGTCAATTGTGCCGCTTTAGTTTTCCGCAGTTGAATACAGGTGGGGTAATTTCCCTTATGATCAAACTCAACACCTAAATATTTATAACTAGGGGTATAGTCGATTTCGGTCACCCCAATCATCATGCGAGGTCTAGCGACTCTCCCTGCCGAGAACAGAATCAGATTTGTTTTATTGATGTTAATTACAAGTTTGTTAGTCTCAGCGTAGATCCATAATTGCTTTGCCGATCTTACCAGTCCACTAAAGGTGTGGTCTAATATCACCAGATCGTCGGCATATGCAAGCATGGGGCAATGGCTAGAGCCGATTTTGGGGGGGCAGTTGTTGACTCCCTGTAGGCAATCTGGTGCATCGGACACAAATAAGTTATACAAAGTAGGGGCTGTGACACACCCCTGCTTCACCCCTCTGGTCTGGGGTATGGGATTGGTCATTGTCCCGCAGTTATCCAGACGCACCTGCACCGTGTTATCCGAATGAAGAAGTTCTAGGTAGTACAATAGAGTTTCAGGGCAGCCAAGTCTCCTTAGCTTCTCCCACAGAAGAGATCGGTTCACTGAGTCAAAAGCGGCCTTGAAATCTATGAAAAGTGCATATATTGGCGGATTATGGTGTTTCAAGGCTTTAGTTCAAAGTGCATTCATTATGAACAAATTGTGGGTGGTAGAATAGCCTGCTCTAAAGCCGCTTTGGAACTTGTCCAGAATGCCAACACTTGCCACCCATTTTACGAGTTTGCTGAGTATAAGGGCAGCAAACAACTTTCCAGTGCAGTCCAGCATGGATAATAGCCGGTAGTTTTCCGGTTCCGTTCTATTACCTTTTTTGAACACCGGAATAAGGATTGCTGCCTGCCCAGATGTTGGTATTCGACCCTCTTGGAAAATTTTCCTAAACAGTATATTAAGCAAGCATGCCCAGAAAGGGGGATTTTCCTTCGGTACCACATTTGAGAGACCGTTCGGACCCGGCGCTCGGGAGGGATTAAGTTCTTCAATTCTACTTTGGATTTCTTTAGTGGAGGACACAAAAGGGGGAGCCCTAGGTTTCCTCCTCATGGTGTTACTAGTGTTATTATCAGCCTCACCATTGCGTTTTTCCGGAAAAGAAATCCAGTCATTATGGGATATGGGATTGACCATATTGGATGATTTCGGCCACTTAGCCTCCCCCAAAACTGACCAGATATTTCGGGTATTTCTACTGCATATAGTGCTAACAGTATGTTGCCAATTAGCCAACTTTCTCGCTCTCTTATGTATTATCAGCCACCACCGGTACTCCTTTTTCAACTTCCTTGTCATTATGGCAGCGGCCATTTTAGATAGCGGGCCGTCTCTGGTCCAACGTATATCTCTTCTCAATTTTCGCTTTCTATCTCTAATGGCCCTGTCATAATTAGCCTCTTTCGGGATCTTCCCCGCCACCGTTTGCAATTTACGGGCGCCATGCTCACCCGAAAAATCACTAATCCATTTTTCAATTTGTATTGGTGACATACGATTAAGTTGGTCAATCATTGGTCAATCATTTCAGGGCCCAGGCTTGCAGAGGCCCTAGAGGCATTTGCTATGTTCTTATCCGACCAAGAGATGCGATTTAAGGAGTGATTACAAGACAGTTGTCCCAAGTTTACCTCTGCCCCCCTAGGGATAGACACTCCCATAGTCAGGATCAGAGGGTCGTGGTCACTCCATTCACTTTCTTTTACCAATATATGGAACTTCCACCCAACTGCCGGTCAGGGGGTAGGGACAGAGTCAGGGCTTCCCAGGACTTTGGGAAAACAAGGTAACAGGCAATAGAAAGCAAGAGGCCACGGGGTCCATCTTGTTTCCTATCAGGAATCAACTGATTCCAATGGCAGAGCCTGGATATCCCAAAATGGAGGATACTCAGAGCACCTGTCAAATTCAGCATGGAGCTGCCACCAGCCCATACCCTGCTCTGTGGGCCACACATAGGGGCCCAAAAACATACACTAGGGACACAGGGTTGTACCCCCACCTATGGGTGCCATAAGGGTATCCCATGGGTCTGTACACCAAACCAAAAGAGAGAGCTGCACCCCCAGGAGTCCCATTTGAACTCCTGCACGAAAAACACGACAGACCACACGATAAAAAACAGTAAAGGACAAGGATACGGAGGCCCTGTCCCTCCAATGCATTTCCAGCATCACAGATACACATTAACAACTTAAAGTACATAAACCAGAGACATCAGATTAACATAACAGTTTGACTCTTGAAAGCTCATTTTCTGACAGCTGTCATTTTGTAAAAGAAATCGGGTGCAAACTACATACGTGTAATGTACAGACTGTAATAAAATTGGTTTATTAAAATTGTTGGTTGGTTAAATACAAAATGTATTAATGTATTAGGAGATCATTTGTTAGGGGGGCCCTGCAATGTTGACTGCCTAGCGGGCCTCCATATGGTTTAATCCGGGACTTGCCTGATCTAAGAATTAGCCTAATGTCACGAATTTCAGGCCTATTGCAAACTCCCATTCATCATGACGCCCAATGTCCTCAGAAAGTGCACTTCGATCCGAATTTAATAAACAAGAGAACAGATGGGGGCCCTGGGGAATGTCACTACAGTCAAAACATGTCAGGCACAACCAGTTTCATGCATACCTTTCAAAAGCTGCCTAATGGAAACACAGGCCTCACCCGAGGGACAGTAAAGTAGCACAAACCAAAGACAATCGCGTTTTCAACGTGAAAAAGAACACCATGGCAAAGTTGCCTCTAGCTCTAACACCATTACTCATAGTACTTCTACTGCTGCTGCTATACTAGTAACACTAATATAAATAATAATTAGTGTATCACATTTTAAGTTCATAGCACTTCATATTGATTTCTCTTGCTTCTAAACGCTGTAATAGCACGTTATTACATTACCATTTTAATGGTACCCAATTGTGCATACATGCCTTTGCAAAAGTATATTGTAATTCTTGGCCATTGAAATTCTTAGTTCTTATTGTTGCCTATCGTACAAAGTAAAACGGAATGAATGTATGGCATTGCAGGTACCAGTGAGAGCGCGCCTGGAGAGCAGGAATAAAGATCAATGGAGCTATGCGATCACTGTTCGTATTCTCTAATGTACAAATGAAGTCTCTACATGTGGAGAAAATTCACGCACCTGAAGATTGACAAGATCCCCTTCTGGTAAAGTAGTGTTTTTATCCACATTGGAGGCTGGTGAATTTTTTAATTGGAGGGGCATACATCTTCCCCTCGAATTTGCACAAACGACCTAGCATAGTGAGGGAACCTGAGTCAACAGAAAGTACGCAGAGAACATAACAGTTGAAAAATTGGGTAAAAAGCTACAAGGTTTGCGATTATACGGAATAACACATGAAAAATCCTACAGATGCACGTCACCAACAGTGTACAGGGGCATTTTCCAATACATTTTCATAATGCTTTTCCCCACAATATATACCAGTATAGTAAACATGCTCATGATGGCTATGTCCATACGTGTCCATGCAGGATGCATCGATACATGCCAGTAAACCCATGTAAGAACATACACTCATGTTTGCTTTACAAATAATGGCAGTAATGATACTATAAGAAAATGTGTCCATGTTTCCTCAGACAATTTTTTTTTTCAGAATCCCTGTATAAGCACATACTCCTTTTGGTTTTGCCAGTAAAAATGTGTACTACTGTAAGAAAGTATATCCAACCTAGCACCACCAACTTAAACCAGTCTAGCCACATAAGAACACTTATGTTTGCTTTACTTTTGATGCCCAGTAAAAATATGCCATGCCAGAGTAAAACAGTATAATCCGACTGGCACCAACCACGTAGGCCAGTCTAGCATGTAACACAACAATTATAGTGTTTGCTTTAGTCTTCATGCCCATTAACAAATGCCATGTGATAGTAGGAACATTTATCAAGGCTGGCACAACCAACTTAGGCCAGTCTTACCATATAGCTACATTTTGATTTACACTTGATTCACAGTAGAAAATACCATGTCACATAAAATATACATGGCTAGACTGGTGTCACAAATGTAGGCAAATCTATATGTGCATTAACACTTAACATGTTTGCTTTACCTTTGATGCCCAGTAAAAAAAAATGGCATGAAACATTAAGAATACATGGCCAGACTGGTACACACATTTTGGTCAGTCTAGACATCTAATTATATGTAGCATGTTTCCTTTACCCTAGCTATCCAGTAAAAATGCAACACCACAGTTTTAAAAATAAATGCCCTGCCTGCTGCTCTGAACCCCTCCCCAACACCACAATCATAGACCCTAACCCTGGACACAAACACTGTTGCATTCACACATCCATTAATTTCTCTCATTTACTCACATTAACACATAACATGCACTCTCTCATTTAGACACACACACAAACAAACATACACTTTCTCATTCACGTGCACACAAACAAACTCTTTCATGCATGCATAAATACTAAATACAAACAGATTTTATTTACCTGCCGCCCAGGTCCGGAAACCACCTACCATGAAGGCCATCCAGCTCCCTCAAAGCACAAACAGGAAACCGGGATGGCAGAGAGAGCTTCCTGTTTTCTGAGGGCCTAAATATGTAGGTAGGCACAGGCACCCCATAAGCACATTTAGGCCTGTAGTTGCAGAATGGCCCATGCAAGGTTGAGGAAGCAAAATGCGGCCTTTCATGGCTCACTGGGAATGAAGGCTGGGAACAAACTCTTAAAGGGAATCCACGTTTCCCTTTGACAGTTTATTAAAGCCAGTTTAGTCTTTTCATTGCCCTGGCTTTGGCTCGTCCATAATGGGTGATGGTGACAGGCCATTATGGATGAGTTGCCCCAGGGTTTTTATATAGTGTTTTTTTAACAGATTCCTCATGCTATAAAGCGCACTAATGACAGTTGTTGCTATGGCCCATGTTAACAATATTCGACCCTGCTGCAGGATTCAAAACTTGCAAAGTGCATGCTTGCTTAATGTCAGAATGTCTCTCATGAGCTATCCAGTTGGACAAGTTAGGCTGTCCTGGACTTATCATGGCAGTAGCAGGTCATATAAGACTTAAACTGGAATTAAATAAAGGTAAACGTATTAACTTTGTCAATGCTTGATGGTTATGTATACAAATGAAAATGATGGAGATAGTTACAAGCTGATTTAGGAGCAATTACTTAGCAGGACTTCGGCCCAACTAGATAAGTACAGAATTCTCTTAGAGGTTTTGTAGAAATTGTTTATTTTAAAAAAAATATGTTCTCCTTACTTCAGTGTTTACTCGTATTTCACTTACTCCCTCTGATATGTAAAAAAATGCAATTAATCAGTATATTGTGGTTGAACTATGTTGAAGAGAGAGAGTACAGGCCTTTGTGAGTTTAAATGTAACTGCTGCACTGCATCGCTTCAAATTAGGCCTTTTTTCTATTTAATAGTGGGCTTAAATAACTGCATTGAACCAAGCTCTGCACCTGAAGCCACACTTATATGCAGAAACACACGCTTTAAATGTTGCATCTCTCTTTCTTGAAAATGTGATTTCCTGTACCAGTGATGTCACTCACAATGCCATAAGTGATGTTATATGTGAATCATCAGTGATGCCATCCATTTGTGAAGTCATCAGGGCATTTACGGGTTGCGCAATGCTGGTCTTGTAGTTAAGGTAGTATTGCTTCCAGCACCTGCTGAATTTCAGGGGTTTTGTTGCATTCTATCGGCACCTTAACGTCACTTCAAGTAAAGTTTTTCACTGAATGACAGAGGCTTGTTGCACTAAACCTATTCACCGTAACTCCCCCTTAACTAAAGTTTTTTCACTGAATTTCAATGGTCTTGTTATGCTATAGCCCCCACCACCTGTAATTCTATCTTTGTTTGTGGTAACATAACTAATGTCATGTCATTTGTTATCAATGTCTGTTCTTGAGCATCCCATCATCAGGATTATCAAGTATTTCATCTTTTTTTCTGTCCACTAGATAAGTGGGGATTACTAAAGCGTTCTCTGATAAGGAAGAGTCAGGTGGGGGACTGTGATGAGGAAGTCTGAAATTGTGCAGTTGGGGCTGCAGTGAGGAAGTGTGAGATGAGGTATTGGGAACTATGACGAGGAAGAATGAGGTGGTTTTAGTGAGGGACTGTGATGAGGAAGAGTGATTTGGTGGCAGTTTGGTACTCGCACGAGGAAGAGTGAGTTGGTTAAGTGGAGAACTGAGAAAAGGAATAGTGAGGTGATGATAGTGGGGGACTGTGATGAGAAAGAGTAATGTGGTAGTAGTGGAGGGCTGTGAAGAGGAAAAACAAGGTGGGGTTAGTGGTGGACTGTGATGAGGAAGATTGAAGTTGTGTAGTTGGGAACTGTGATGAGGAAGTGAGTTAGGGCAGTTGGTTACTGTGATGAAGAAGAGTGAGATGTGGAAGTGGGGACTGTGATGAGGAAGAGTGAGGTGAGGCAGTTGGGGGCTGTGATAAGGAAATGAAAGGTGACTTAGTTGGGGACTGTGACGAGGAAGAGTGAGTTGTTGGTAGTGGAATAGTGTGATGAGGAAGAGTGCGGTGGTGGTAGTGGAGTACTGTGACAAGGAAGAGTGTGGGTGAGTTAATGGGTACTGTGATGAAGAAGAGTGAGGTGGAGTTATTGGGGACTGTGAATGGGAAGAGTGAGAGGAAGTTGGGCACTGTGTCAAGGAAGAGTGAGGTGGAGTTAGCACAGGACTGTGATGAAGAAGATTGAGGTAGAGTTAGTGGGGACTGTGACAAAGACAAATGAGGTTGAGTTAGTGGGGGACTATGATGAAGAAGAGTGAAGTGGAGTTAGTGGAGACTGTGATGAGGAAGTGGGAGGTGATGGCAGTGGAGTATTGTGACAAGGAACAGTGAGGTGGAGTTAGTGGGGGACTGGGGTGAAGAAGAGTGAGGTGGAGTTAGTGAGGACTGTGATGAAGAAGAGTGGGGTAGAGTTAGTGTGGACTGTGATGGGGAAGAGTGAGGGATAGTTGTTGACTTTGACGAGGAATAGTGAGATGGATTAGTTTCAGGACTGTGATGAAGAAGTGTGAGGTGGAGTTAGTAGGGGACTTTGTGAACAAGAGTGAGTTGGAGTTAACGGGGTACTAATACAAGGAAGATTGAGTTGGTGGTAGTGTGGTATTGCGATGAGGAAGAGTGAGGTGGAGTTATTGGGGGATTGTGACAAAGAAGAGTGAGGTGGAGTCAGTGGGGTACTGTGACAAAAAAGAGCATGGAGGATTTAGTGGGGGGCTGTGAGAGGGAAGTGTGAGGGGGTAGTTGGGGACTGTAATGAGGAAGAGTGAGGTAAACGTGCAGGACTGTGACAAAGAGGAGAGAGGTAGAGGTTGTTGGGGACTGACAGAGAAGAGTGAGTTGAAGTTAGTGGGGGACTGTGATGAAGACGAGTGAGGTGGATTTAGTGGGGTACTGTGATGAGGAATAGTGAGTTGGTGGTAGTGGAGTACAGTGAAGAGGAAGAGTGATGTGGGGTGGTTGGGGACTCTGAGGAGGAAGAGTGAGGTGGAGTTATTGACAAAATATAGTGAAAACGTGTGAGGATGAGTGAGTATGGGGACTGTGATGAAGAAGAGTGAGTTGTAGTTGCAGACTGTGATGAGGAAAATTGAAGTGGAGTTAGTGGGGGACTGTGATAAAGAGGAGTGAGGTTGAGTTAGTGGGGGACTGCAGTGAGAAAGATCGAGTTGGTGGTAGTATGGTTCTCCGATGAGGAAGAGTGAGGTGGAGTTAATGGGGGACTGTGACAAAGAAGAGTGAGGTGGAGTTAATGGAGGATTGGTACAAAAAAGAATATGGAGGATTTAGTGGAGGAATGTGAGAGGGACTCTGACAAAGAAGAGGGAGCTAGAGGTAGTTGGGGATTGACAGGGAAGAGTGAGTTGAACTTGAAGTGGGGGACTATGATGAAGAAGAGTGAGGTGGATTTAGTGGGTGACTGTGATGAGGAAACGTGTGTTGGTGGAAGTGGAGTACAGTAAAGAGGAAGAGTGATGTAGGGTGGTTGGGGACAAGTGAGGGGGGGCGAGTGGGGAACTGTGATGAAGAAGAGTGAGTTGTAGTTTGTTGGGGACTGTTCTGAAGAAGAGTGAGTTGGAGTTGGTGCGGGACCGTTATGAAGAAGAGTGAGGTGGAGCTAGTGTGGGACTATGATGAAGAAGAGTGAGCTGGAGTTAGTGTTGGACTGTGCCGAAGAAGAGTGAGCTGGAGTTAGTGGGGGACTGTGATGAAGAAGAGTGAGGTGGAGGTAGTGGGGGCTTTGATGAAGAAAAGAGAGGTGGAGTTATTGGGGGACTGTGATGAAGAAGAGTGAGCTGGAGCTAGTAGGGGACTGTGACATGGAAGAGTGAAGTGGTGGTACTGGAGTACTGTGAGAAAGCAGAGTGTGGTAGAATTAGTAGGTGACCATGACTGAGAAGAGTGAGGTCAAGTTAGTGGGGGACTGTGATGAAGAAGAGTTAGTGGAGACTGTGACGAGGAAGTGGGAGGTGATGGCAGTGGAGTACTGCGACAAGGAACAGTGAGGTGGAGTTAGTGGGAGACTGGGGTGAAGAAGAGTGAGGTGGAGTTAGTGAGGACTGTGATGAAGAGGAGTGGGTAGAGTTAGTGGGGGACTGTGATGGGGAAAAGTGAGGGATAGTTGTTGACTTTGATGAAGAATAGTGAGATGGATTAGCTTCAGGACTGACTGTGACGAAGAAGAGTGAGGTGAAGTTTGTAGAGGACTTTGTGAACAAGAGTGAGTTGGAGTTAATGGGGGACTATGACAAGGAAGATTGAGTTGGTTGTAGTGTGTTACTGCGATAAGGAAGAGTGAGGTGGAGTTATTGGGGGATTGTGACAAAGAAGAGTGAGATGGAGTCAGTGGGGTACTGTGACAAAAAAGAGTATGGAGGATTTAGTGGGGGGCTGTGAGAGGGAAGTGTGAGGGGGTGGTTGGGGACTGTAATGAGGAAGAGTGAGGTGAGAGTGCAGGACTGTGACAAAGAAGAGAGATGTAGTGGTAGTTGGGGACTGACAGAGAAGAGTGAGTTGAAGCTAGTGGGAAAATGTGATGAATACGTCTGTGGTGGATTTAGTGGGGGACTGTGATGAGAGATAGGGAGTTGGTGGTAGGTGAGTACAGTGAAGAAGAAGAGTGGTGTGGGGTGGTTGGGGACTCTGAGGAGGAAGAGTGAGGTAGAGTTAATGACAAAATATGGCGAAGATGACTGAGGGTGAGTGAGTATGGGAACTGTGATGAAGAAAAGTGAGTTGTAGTTGGTGGGGGACTGTGACCAGGAAGAGTGAGGTGGTAGTTGCAGACTGTGACAAGGAAGAGTGAGGTGAAGTTAGTGGGGTACTGTGATGGGGAAGAGTGAGGTTGAGTTAGTGCAGGACTGTGATGAGGAAGAGTGATATGGAGTTAATGGGGGATTGTGATGAAGAAGAGTGCGGTGGTGTTAATTCTGAACTGTGACGAAGGAGAGTCAGGTGAAGGTAGTGGTTGACTATGATAAGGAAGAGTGAGGTGAAGTAAGTGGGGTCTGTGATGAAAAAGAGTAAGGTGGACTTAGTGTTGGACTGTGATGAAGAAGAGTCAGGTGTAGTTAGTGGGGCACTGTGGTGAAGAAGTGTGAGTTGCAGTTAGTGAGGGAGTGTGACAAGGAAGAATGAGTTGGTGGTAAAGGTGTACTGTGAAGAGGAAGAGTGAGGTGGGGTAGTTGGGGACAGTGACAGGGATGAGTGAGGAGGAGTTATTGGGGAGGGCCATGATGAAGACTAGTGAGATGAAATTAGTGGGGAACTGCGATGAAGAAGAGAGAAGTGGAGTTAGACAGGGACTTTGATGAGGAAGAAGGAAGTAGAGGTAGTGGGGGACTGTGACAAAGAAGTGTGAGGAGGAGTATGTGGGGGTATAACTAAGAAGATCGAGGTGGAGTTTGCTGGGAACTGTGATGAAGAAGTCTGAGGTGAAGTTAGTGGGGGACTGTGGCAGAGAAGAGTGTGGTGGAGTTAGTGGGGGATGTGACTGTGAAGTGTGAGGTGGGAGTTGAGGACTGAGTCGAGCAAGAGTGAGGTTGAGTTAGTGGGGGACTGTGATGAAGAAGAATAAGTTGCAGTTAATGTGGCACTGTAACAATGAAGAGTGAGGTGGTAGTAAAGAAGTACTATGATGAGGAATAGTGAGTTGGGGAAGTGGAGTACACTGAAGATGAAGAATGAGGTGGGGTAGTTGAGGACTCTGGTGAGGAAGAGTGAGGTGGAGTGCAAGACTGTGGTGAAGATGAGAGAGGTTGAATTAGTGGGGGACTGTGAAGAGGAAGAGAGAGTTGCACTTGGTCAGGGACTATTACAAAAAAGAGTGAGTTGGAGTTGGTGGGGGACTGTTACAAAGAAGAGAGAGGTGGAGTTAGTGGGGCAATGTTACAGGAAAGAGTGAGGTGTGTGTTGTGGATTGTGTTAGGCGGAAACCTGTGCAGTTCCCTCTGGGACCACTGCAAAAGATTTAGGACTACAGGTGTTTGGCGGTGAACCCACTCGGTAGCAGTCTGTACCACACAGATTCACTTGGTAGCTGTGGCTGAGCAGTCAGACTTCCCTCAAGAAGAGTTAAGCAGTATGTGGAGTATACAAGATAGGGCAATTCTTCGCAGCAAGACAAGCAAACACGCAACAAGACTTAGTGTAAAGATATTAAGGTATTTATTTATAGCAGAACATCTATGAAAAACACTATGGCGAATCACGGCAAACAAATCAAACACAATTACTCTACGGAGTAGAAAACGATCAATCCCCCTAGCAAAATATCGACAACTCTAGGTTCTACCGGTACCACTTATTTTCAGTCAGAGGTGTATACCTCAACCTAGATGACACTCGAATATTAGTTAGGACGGGAGAGAAAAAGATAGGCAGGTTATGCAGTCAACACAGTTCATCCTACGCGGATAAAATACAAGGCAGGAAGGCAAGAATAGCAATAGAAAGTTCAGAGGCCAGGCCCACTTGGAGAGAGGCGAGGCGCGATGTCCCAAAAAGTCTCTAGTGGAGATGCATTCAAGTCTTTATAGCAAATTGTTATCGGCAGATTGAACCAATTCAGAACAACGAGTGAGAAAAGCTTGGAGGCGACCCAACGGAACGGAGAGGATTAAGACACCTCCCTCAAACCGATCGAAAGGGAAGCCAGGCGGGCACGGTACCTTGTTGTGGAGGGCAGCTCCGGCGGGGGCAGTTGTTCCTGGTGGTGGATGCACGTTGGGTCTTTGCCAAGAGTAGAGATGATCTCGTCGTCGAAAAAAGTGAAGTCCGGTGCACCACCAGGGAAGAGACCAGCCGCGGAGTGCTTCGTCACAAGGCACCACCTTTTGGTCGCGGTACAGGGGTAGTGGCTATCCGGTTGCCGAGGTGCTCTGCACGGGCAATTCGACCACTGCGTCCTGAGGCGAATAAAAAGCAAAGGGGACTGGTTATTCCCACCAGTCAGGGGAAGAGACTCTCCGGCAGGGAGATCTCCTCTGTCGCCGGGAAGTGGTGAGTCGGTTCCGCAGGGCTCCAGGGGAGGTGTCGTCGTGCAGGTCGGCTCAGCGTTACCCTCGTCGGATTCTTAGGTCCTGTGGCGACTTCTGAAGATCCAGTCCCAAAAACCCTGCTTTTATGCAGAAAACCCCCATTCATTCAGCCTAGCTGTCAATCAACACATGCTAAGTGGTGAGCGGGAAGGCTCACCACCTGGGCCAATCACTCCCGTGTGCGACCGGAGTTGGCAAGGCAACTCGGTCCAGGGTGCCTAAAACCCCCTCCCACACCCCTGTGGTAACCCAGACAGAATGGCACCACTTTGGAGGGTCTCTGTACAGAGCCCGCCAAAAGTGGGACTAAGGGCTCGACCTTTGGTTTAGGAGTCACAGAGACGAACACAGACACCATTTTACAAACCGAGTTCTGGCAGAAAATACCATCCGATAAACTTATTTAAGATAAGTAGACCGGTGGTACGTTAGAGACTAACGAGAAAAAGTACCAATCTCCAACAATGGGACGAATCCCATAGGGTTATGTCCGGGGTCGAACATAACAAGTAGTTTCCACTGCCACCAGCCAAAACTCGACGAGGGGGGACGGGACAGTGCCCCCTCGAGTAACAGGTCCAGGAGTAATCGAATTACCCCTACTAGTACGTCCACAATAAGATGGTTGGTACTAGTCCTGTTAGTAAATTTAGGTCTAGTAAAGCTAATGGTGACTTTACATGCCCGGGGAGACAGTAGTCAGTCCCCGGGTATGGAGTCTATGGTGGGGGATCCGCTAGGACGCCCCCGTGTTACGGCACGTAGGGTGCGGTGTAACACACATAGAAAAACATATGAGACCCTATGGAGTAAAAGACCCCATAGCCCATAGAACACATTGACATCCAAAGGAATTACACACATTCATGTCCAAGAGTGGGAGAAAAAAAAGAGTCTCACTCTTGGCAGGATGGAAAAACAAACTCCCGAAATCCAGCAAAGCTGCTGGGGGACTCACTAGGTTAGGAAATTTAGCCTAAACAGAGAATTCTCCCTAACAGATTGTGATGAGGAAGAGTGAGGTGGTGTTAGTGTTGGACTGTGATGTAGAAGAGTGAGGTGGTGTTAGTGTTGTCCTGTAACAAGGAAGAATAAGTTATGGTAGTCGGGAACTGACAAGGAAGAGTGAGGTGAAGTTAGTGGGGAATTTTGACAAGGAAGAGTGAGTTGGTGGTAGTGGAATACTGTAAAGAGGAAGAGTGAGGTGAGGTAGTTGGGAACTGTGATGGGGAAAAGTGAGGAGGATTTACTGGGGACCATGATGGAGAACAGTGAGATGGAGTTAGTTAGAACTGTGACAAAAAAAGAGAGAGGTGGGGTTAGTGGGGCACTGTGACAAAGAAGAGTGAGGTGGAGCTATTGGGGGCGGCTGTTATGTTGAAGAGACAGATGGAGTTGGTAGGGGTTGTGACCGGGAAGAGTGAGGTGGGAGTTGTGGACTGTGATGAGGAAGAGTGAAGTGGAGTTAGTGGGGGACTATGACAAAGAAGAGTGAGGCAGAGTTGGCGGAGGGCTGTGATAAAGAAGAGTGAGGTTGAGTTAGTGGGAGACTGATTAAGAAGAGTGAGGTGGAATAAGTGGGGAACTGTGATGATGAAGAGTGAGGTGGAGTTAGTGGGGGGACTGTGATGAAGAGTGAGGTGGACCTGGTGGGGTATTGTGATGAAAATGAGTGAGGTGGTGGTAGTGGCGTACTGTGACAAGGAAAGGAAGAGTGAGTTGGGATAGAGAAGTACTGTATGAGGAAGAGATGGGGTTAATCAGGGACTCTGACAAGGAAGAGTTAGGAGGAGTTAGTGGGGGACTGTGATGAAGAAGAATGAGGTGGAGCTAGTGTGGGACTATGATGAAGAAGAGTGAGCTGGAGTTAGTGTTGGACTGTGCCGAAGAAGAGTGAGCTGGAGTTAGTGGGGGACTGTGATGAAGAAGAGTGAGGTGGAGGTAGTGGGGGCTTTGATGAAGAAAAGAGAGGTGGAGTTATTGGGGGACTGTGATGAAGAAGAGTGAGCTGGAGCTAGTAGGGGACTGTGACATGGAAGAGTGAAGTGGTGGTACTGGAGTACTGTGAGAAAGCAGAGTGTGTTAGAATTAGTAGGGAACCATGACTGAGAAGAGTGAGGTCAAGTTAGTGGGGGACTGTGATGAAGAAGAGTTAGTGGAGACTGTGACGAGGAAGTGGGAGGTGATGGCAGTGGAGTACTGCGACAAGGAACAGTGAGGTGGAGTTAGTGGGAGACTGGGGTGAACAAGAGTGAGGTGGAGTTAGTGAGGACTGTGATGAAGAAGAGTGGGTAGAGTTAGTGGGGGACTGTGATGGGGAAAAGTGAGGGATAGTTGTTGACTTTGATGAGGAATAGTGAGATGGATTAGCTTCAGGACTGACTGTGACGAAGAAGAGTGAGGTGAAGTTTGTAGAGGACTTTGTGAACAAGAGTGAGTTGGAGTTAATGGGGGACTATGACAAGGAAGATTGAGTTGGTTGTAGTGTGTTACTGCGATAAGGAAGAGTTAGGTGGAGTTATTGGGGGATTGTGACAAAGAAGAGTGAGGTGGAGTCAGTGGGGTACTGTGACAAAAAAGAGTATGGAGGATTAGTGGTGGGCTGTGAGAGGGAAGTGTGAGGGGGTGGTTGGGGACTGTAATGAGGAAGAGTGAGGTGAGAGTGCAGGACTGTGACAAAGAAGAGAGATGTAGAGGTAGTTGGGGACTGACAGAGAAGAGTGAGTTGAAGTTAGTGGGGAAATGTGATGAATACGTGTCTGGTGGATTTAGTGGGGGACTGTGATGAGGGATAGGGAGTTGGTGGTAGGTGAGTACAGTGAAGAAGAAGAGTGGTGTGGGGTGGTTGGGGACTCTGAGGAGGAAGAGTGAGGTGGAGTTAATGACAAAATATGGCGAAGATGACTGAGGGTGAGTGAGTATGGGAACTGTGATGAAGAAAAGTGAGTTGTAGTTGGTGGGGGACTGTGACCAGGAAGAGTGAGGTGGTAGTTGCAGACTGTGACAAGGAAGAGTGAGGTGGAGTGAGTGGGGGACTTTGACGAAGAAGAGTGAGGTTGAGTTAGTGGGAGACTGTGATGAAGAAGAGGAAGGTGAAGTTAGTGGGGTACTGTGATGGGGAAGAGTGAGGTTGAGTTAGTGGAGGACTGTGAGGAGGGAGAGTGAGATGGAGTTAATGGGGGATTGTGATGAAGAAGAGTGTGGTGGAGTTAATTGTGACGAAGGAGAGTCAGGTGAAGGTAGTGGTTGACTATGATAAGGAAGAGTGAGGTGAAGTAAGTGGGGGACTGTGATGAAAAAGAGTAAGGTGGACTTAGTGTTGGACTGTGATGAAGAAGAGTCAGGTGTAGTTAGTGGGGCACTGTGGTGAAGAAGTGTGAGTTGGAGTTAGTGAGGGAGTGTGACAAGGAAGAATGAGTTGGTGGTAAAGGTGTACTGTGAAGAGGAAGAGTGAGGTGGGGTAGTTGGGGACAGTGACAGGGATGAGTGAGGAGGAGTTATTGGGGAGGGCCATGATGAAGACTAGTGAGATGGAATTAGTGGGGAACTGCGATGAAGAAGAGAGAAGTGGAGTTAGACGGGGACTTTGATGAGGAAGAGGGAAGCAGAGGTAGTGGGGGACTGTGACAAAGAAGTGTGAGGAGGAGTATGTGGGGGTGTAACTAAGAAGATCGAGGTGGAGTTTGCTGGGAACTGTGATGAAGAAGAGTGAGGTGAAGTTAGTGGGGGACTGTGGCAGAGAAGAGTGTGGTGGAGGTAGTGGGGGCTTTGATGAAGAAAAGAGAGGTGGAGTTATTGGGGGACTGTGATGAAGAAGAGTGAGCTGGAGCTAGTAGGGGACTGTGACATGGAAGAGTGAAGTGGTGGTACTGGAGTACTGTGAGAAAGCAGAGTGTGGTAGAATTAGTAGGGGACCATGACTGAGAAGAGTGAGGTCAAGTTAGTGGGGGACTGTGATGAAGAAGAGTTAGTGGAGACTGTGACGAGGAAGTGGGAGGTGATGGCAGTGGAGTACTGTGACAAGGAACAGTGAGGTGGAGTTAGTGGGAGACTGGGGTGAAAAAGAGTGAGGTGGAGTTAGTGAGGACTGTGATGAAGAGGAGTGGGTAGAGTTAGTGGGGGACTGTGATGGGGAAAAGTGAGGGATAGTTGTTGACTTTGACGAGGAATAGTGAGATGGATTAGCTTCAGGACTGACTGTGACGAAGAAGAGTGAGGTGAAGTTTGTAGAGGACTTTGTGAACAAGAGTGAGTTGGAGTTAATGGGGGACTATGACAAGGAAGATTGAGTTGGTTGTAGTGTGTTACTGCGATAAGGAAGAGTGAGGTGGAGTTATTGGGGGATTGTGACAAAGAAGAGTGAGGTGGAGTCAGTGGGGTATTGTGACAAAAAAGAGTATGGAGGATTTAGTGGGGGGCTGTGAGAGGGAAGTGTGAGGGGGTGGTTGGGGACTGTAATGAGGAAGAGTGAGGTGAGAGTGCAGGACTGTGACAAAGAAGAGAGATGTAGAGGTAGTTGGGGACTGACAGAGAAGAGTGAGTTGAAGTTAGTGGGAAAATGTGATGAATACATGTGTGGTGGATTTAGTGGGGGACGGTGATGAGGGATAGGGAGTTGGTGGTAGGTGAGTACAGTGAAGAAGAAGAGTGATGTGGGGTGGTTGGGGACTCTGAGGAGGAAGGGTGAGGTGGAGTTAATGTCAAAATATGGCGAAGATGACTGAGGGTGAGTGAGTATGGGAACTGTGATGAAGAAAAGTGAGTTGTAGTTGGTGGGGGACTGTGACCAGGAAGAGTGAGGTGGTAGTTGCAGACTGTGACAAGGAAGAGTGAGGTGGAGTGAGTGGGGGACTTTGATGAAGAAGAGTGAGGTTGAGTTAGTGGGAGACTGTGATGAAGAAGAGTAAGGTGAAGTTAGTGGGTTACTGTGATGGGGAAGAGTGAGGTTGAGTTAGTGCAGGACTGTGATGAGGAAGCGTGAGATGGAGTTAATGGGGGATTGTGATGAAGAAGAGTGCGGTGGTGTTAATTCTGAACTGTGACGAAGGAGAGTCAGGTGAAGGTAGTGGTTGACTATGATAAGGAAGAGTGAGGTGAAGTAAGTGGGGGACTGTGATGAAAAAGAGTAAGGTGGACTTAGTGTTGGACTGTGATGAAGAAGAGTCAGGTGTAGTTAGTGGGGCACTGTGGTGAAGAAGTGTGAGTTGCAGTTAGTGAGGGAGTGTGACAAGGAAGAATGAGTTGGTGGTAAAGGTGTACTGTGAAGAGGAAGAGTGAGGTGGGGTGGTTGGGGACAGTGACAGGGATGAGTGAGGAGGAGTTATTGGGGAGGGCCATGATGAAGACTAGTGAGATGGAATTAGTGGGGAACTGCGATGAAGAAGAGAGAAGTGGAGTTAGACAGGGACTTTGATGAGGAAGAGGGAAGCAGAGGTAGTGGGGGACTGTGAGGAGGAGTATGTGGGGGTGTAACTAAGAAGATGGAGGTGGAGTTTGCTGGGAACTGTTATGAAGAAGAGTGAGGTGAAGTTAGTGGGGGACTGTGGCAGAGAAGAGTGTGGTGGAGTTAGTGGGGGCTGTGACTGGGAAGTGTGAGGTGGGAGTTGAGGACTGTGTCGAGCAAGAGTGAGGTTGAGTTAGTGGGGGACTGTGATGAAGAAGAATAAGTTGCAGTTAATGTGGCACTGTAACAATGAAGAGTGAGGTGGTAGTAAAGAAGTACTATGATTAGGAAGAGTGAGTTGGGGAAGTGGAGTACACTGAAGACGAAGAATAAGGTGGGGTAGTTGAGGACTCTGGTTAGGAAGAGTGAGGTGGATTTCAAGACTGTGGTGAAGTTGAGTGAGGTTGAATTAGTGGGGGACTGTGAAGAGGAAGAGTGAGTTGCGCTTGGTCAGGGACTACAAAAAAGAGTGAGTTGGAGTTGGTGGGGGGCTGTTACAAAGAAGAGTGAGGTGGAGTTAGTGGGGCAATGTTACAGGAAAAAGTGAGGCGTGTGTTGTGGATTGTTATGAGGAAGAGTGAGGTGGTGTTAGTGTTGGACTGTGATGTAGAACAGTGAGGTGGTGTTAGTGTTGTTCTGTGACAAGGAAGAGTGAGGTATGGTAGTCGGGAACTGACAAGGAAGAGTGAGGTGAAGTTAGTGGGGAACTTTCACAAGGAAGAGTGAGTTGGTGGTAGTGGAATACTGTAAAGAGCAAGAGTGAGGTGAGGTAGTTGGGAACTGTGATGGGGAAAAGTGAGGAGGATTTACTGGGGACCATGATGGAGAACAGTGAGATGGAGTTAGTTAGAACTGTGACAAAAAAGAGAGAGGTGGGGTTAGTGGGGCACTGTGACAAAGAAGAGTGAGGTGGAGCTATTCGGGGTGGCTGTTATGCTGAAGAGAGAGATGGACTTGGTAGGGGTTGTGACCGGGAAGAGTGAGGTGGGAGTTGTGGACTGTGATGAGGAAGAGTGAAGTGGAGTTAGTGGGGGACTATGACAAAGAAGAGTGAGGCAGATTTGGTGGAGGGCTGTGATAAAGAAGAGTGAGGTTGAGTTAGTGGGAGACTGATGAAGAAGAGTGAGGTGGAATAAGTGGGGAACTGTGATGATGAAGAGTGAGGTGGAGTTAGTGGGGGGACTGTGACGAAGAGTGGGGTGGACCTGGTGGGGTATTGCGATGAAAAAGAGTGAGGTGGTGGTAGTGGCGTACTGTGACAAGGAAAGGAAGAGTGAGTTGGGATAGAGAAGTACTGTATGAGGAAGAGATGGGGTTAATCAGGGACTCTGACAAGAGCTAGGAGGAGTTAGTGGGGGACTGTTATGAAAAAGAGTGAGGATGAGTTAGTTACAACTGTGACAAGGAAGAAGGAGGCAGTGGTAGTGGGTTACTGTGACAAGGAAGACTGAATTGGAGATAGTGGGGGACTGTGATGAAGAAGAAAGGGGTAGAGTTAGTGTGGGGCTGTGCTTGTGAGGAGCGAGAAGGCAGTTGGGGACTGTGATGAGGAAGAGTGAGGTGGAGTTAGTTCAGGACTGTGACAAAAGAAGAGTGAAGTTGAGTTAGTGGGGGACTGGGACGAAGAAGAGTGAGGTGAAATTAGTGAATGGCTGTGATGAAAAAGGGTGAGTTTGAGCTAGTCAGGGACTGTGGCAAGGGCGAGTGAGGCGTAGTTAGTAGGGGATTGTGATGAGGAAAAGGGAGGGTGTGATAGTGGGGTACTGCAATGAAGAAGAGAGAGGTGGAGTTAATGAGGGACTGTGATGAAGAAGGCTAAGGGGGAGTCATTTGGGGACTGTGATGACAAAGAGTGAGGTGGAGTTAATGAGTGACTGTGACAGGGAAGAGTGAGGGTGTAGTTGCAGACTGTGATGAGGAAGAGTGAGGTGGAGTTAGTGCAGGACTGTGATGAAGAAGAGTGAGGTGGAGTTAGGGGGGACTGTGATGAAGAAGACTGAGGTGGAGTTACTGGTGGATTGTGACGAGGAAGAGTGAAGTAGGGTAGTTGTAGACTATCAATGAAGAGTGAGGTGGAGTTTGTGGGGAACTGTGATGAAGAAGAGTGAAATGGAGTTAGTGGGGACTTTGACAAGGAAGAGTGAGTTGGTGGTAATGGAGTACTGTGAAGTGGAAGAGTGATGTGGGGAAGTTTGGGACTGTGATAAGGAAGATTGAGGAGTTAGTGGGAGCCCTGTTGAGAGAGAGAGGGGTGGAGCTAGTGGGGAACTGTGAACAGAAGATAGAGGTGGAGTTAGTGGGGGGCTGAGACGGGGTGAGAAAGGTGGAGTTAGTTGGCTACTGTGACAAGGAAGAGTGAGGTTCATTTAGTGGGAAACTGTGACAAAGAAGACTGAGGGGGTAGTTGGGGAATGTAACAGGTAAGAGTGAGTGGGTAGCTGGGGACTGTAATGAGAAAAAGAGAGGTGGAGTTAGTGCAGGACTGTGACGAAGAAGATTGAAATGGTGTTAGTGTGGGACTGTGATGAGGAATAGTGATGTAGAGTTAGTGGGGGACTGTGATGAAGAGTGAGCTGGAGTTAGAGGGGGATTGTGACGAGCAAGAGTGAGGTAGGGTAGTTGGGCATTGTGATGAGGAAGAATGAGGTGGAGTTAATGGGGGACTCTAATCAGGAAGAGTGAGTTGGAGTTAGTGAGGGACTGTGATAGGGAAGAGTGAGGGTGTAGTTGCGGACTGTGATGAGGAAGAGTGAGGCTGGGTTAGTGCAGGACTGTGACGAAGAAGAGTGAGGTGGAGTTAGTGGGGACTGGTACGAAGAAAACTAAGGTGGAATCATTGAGGAACTGTGATGACAAAGAGTGGGTAGACTTAGTGGGGGACTGTGACAGGGAAGAGTGAGGGTGTGAGGGTGTTGTTGCAGACTGTGATGAGGAAGAGTGAGGTGCAGTTAGTGCAGGACTGTGATGAAGAAGAGTGAGGTGGAGTTAGGGCGGACTGTGATGAAAAAGAGTGAGGTGGAGTAACTGGTGGATTGTGATGAGAAAGAGTGAGGTAGGGTAGTTTTAGACTATCAATGAAGAGTGAGGTGGAGTTGGTGGGGGACTGTGATGAAGAAGAGTGAGATGGAGTTAGTGGGGACTATGACAAGGAAGAGTGAGTTGGTGGTAGTGGAGTACTGTGAAGTGGAATAGTGATGTGGGGTAGTTCGGGACTGTGATAAGGAGAATTGAGGAGTTAGGGGGAGCCCTGTTGAGAAAGAGAGAGGTGGAGCTAGTGGGGAACTGTGAACAGAAGATAGAGGTGGAGTTAGTGGGGGAAAGAGATGGGCCGCGAAAGGTAGAGTAAGTGGGGTACTGTGATAAGGAAGAGTGAGGTTTGGTTAGTGGGATACTGTGACAAAGAAGAGTGAGGGGGTAGTTGGGGACTGTAACAGGTAAGAGTGAGTGGGTAGTGTCAAGGAGTTCCCCCTTCTCACCTGAGTCCAATCTTTGCTGGATTTCTTGATGGATGCCTTCTTGCGGACGGATCGGGTCTTGAATAAGGCTGCACGAGTCTCTTCCGACTCCAGCGTGCGTTCAAAGTTCCGGGATGCAACGATCCAGGAATCCAGGGAAGTAAGAGGGTGCACTACAGAGCACACAAGTCCAGGCAGAAGAAGGAAAGGATAGGGACTAGGAATGGAGTTAAGAAGGGACAGAATCAGGGAAAACAATACTGCGAACTACGGAGCACACGTCTGGTTGCTACTTCGCAATAGCATTGAGACGCGCGGAGCCGCGGGGGGCGTGGTCTATAAATAGAACATGCTACGTCCAATGTGTGGAGTGAGGAAGGTGTTTCACGCTGGACGGCCATGATGGGAGTACCAGGGTGTGTAAGTCCCGCTGAGACAAGGACCAGGAAGTCCAAAAGGGGCGCGTTCTGTAGGTCATGACAGCATGCCTCCTCTGAAGACCTGTTCCTCCGGGTTTGCCCGGGTGTATGAGGTGACATTTTCTGAGCAGTCGAGGGGTCTTGAGATTAGAAAGTGGTTCCCAGGTTCTTTCACTAGGAGGATATCCCTTCCAACCAGGTATTGAAGCTGACACCGTTTATACCTGGAGTTGCATATTCTGGACACTTCGTATTCCAGTTGGTTGTCGGCCAGTAGAGGAGGGGGTCTGCAGGATTTCCGGGAGGATTGGATGTAGGGTTTCAATAAGGACGTGTGAAAAACTGGGTGAATTGTCTTCCAGCAGTCTGGTAGTTTGATCCGGTATGAGACTGGATTTATAATTTCTTTGATGGGAAATGGACCATAGTACCGAGGGGCCAATTTGTTTGGCCGTAGATGTCGGGGTAGTAATTTCGAGGACAACCAGACTTGATCACCAATTGCATAAGAAGGACCTGGTCTCCTTTTTAAATCCGCATACCTCTTAGTCTGTGTTCTGGCCTTCTCTAAATTTTCTTTGGCCTCTTGGTGTACGTTGATGAGGGTTTCAATCCAGGAGTCGACAGTAGGTACTGGTGTAGGATGAGGGAGAACAGAGGGTAGAACTGATGGATGGAACCCTTGGCTACAATAAAAGGGGCTGGTCTTAATTGCTGAATGGTCAGAATTGTTGTAGGCAAATTCAGCCACAGGTATCAGGAGCGACCAGTCATCCTGAAACTTGGTGGCGAAACATCGAAGATACTGTTGCAGGGTCTGATTAGCACGTTCTGTGGCCCCGTTGGTTTGGGGATGATAACCTGATTAGAGGGCGCGTTGGATTCCCAAAATGCGACAAAGATGTTTCCAGAATTGTGAGACGTATTGAGGTCCTCGATCAGAAATGATCTTGGAAGGAAGTCCATGCAGACGGAATATGTGTTCCAGAAAGATTCCAGCAAGTTCGGACGAGGATGGTAACTTACACAGGGGTGTAAATTGAGCCATATGAGTGAACAAGTCAATGGTAACCATGATGGCCGTGTATCCTCGGGAAGGTGGTAATTCCACAATGAAGTCTGTAGCAATGAATTTCCATGGCCTTGTTGGCAGTGTAGGTTGCAGTAGAAGACCCGCCGGTCTCTTGTTATCATGTTTATTTTGACTACAGATAGCACAAACTTGGACGCACTGCTGTACGTCGGTCTTCATTCCAGGCCACCAAAACTGTCTCTGTATGAGGCGGAGAGTGTTGGTTATGCCACGATGTCCGGAGTGAAGAGTATCATGACAGAGGTTTATTATTCTTTGTTGTAATTTCTGTGTGGGAATGACCAGTGCATTGTCCTTGAATGAATATCCTTCCTTGGCTCTTAGATTCCATTGATTCTTCCTTGAAATATCCTTCCACAGATCAGAGGATTGAGTTTGAACTCGAATTTCTTCCAGGAGATTGACTGCTTGAGCTACAAAGATCGTGTGGGGAAACATCTTAGGGTAGGCCCTATCTTCAGTAGTTACATAGTCAGGAAGTCGAGATAAGGTGTCAGCAATCAGGTTTTATGATCCGGGAACATGAGTGATGTGGAACTGGTACTGGGCAAAGAAGTATGCCCAACGCACCTGACGACTGTTCCTACACTCCAATGACTGTAGAATTTGAAGATTCCGATGGTCCGTGCGGACCTGAACTGGATGTCTAGCACCCAGAAGTAGATGTCGCCATTCAGTGAAGGCTTGACGGATGGCTAACAGTTCCTTTTCCAGGACGGAGTAGTGTGTCTCACTGGGAGTCAGGGTTCGTGAAAGGTAAGCAATGGGGTGTTCCAGTTTATCCTCAAATTCCTGCTTCAATACCGCTCCTATGGCGTAGTTAGAGGCATCCGTTTCCACTAGGAATGGTCGATTTATGTCGGGTTGGGCTAAGATGGGGGCTTGCGTAAACTCTGCCTTTAAACATTGGAATTCCGTATTTATTTATTTATTTATTGATGTTTTAGTTTGTTTCTCAAACTTTTCCATCGTTGTGAAAGATATGAGGGGTTATAAGAAAATTAGAAAGAGTGGTGTGAGAGAAAAAAAAAAAAAAAGGCTCTGGTATAGTTCAAAGTTTTTTCCCATTTAGATCAAGGATACTGGACAGAAAGAGGGCGATTGTATATATGTATTTGTTGTTGGTTCCGCTGAGAATGGTAGCCTATCTTTCTTCTGTGTTCATTTCTTGTGTAGCCAGATCAAAGTAAGAGCCAAATTGGTTGCGTTGGTGAGCAAGTGACTGGCATTTCATAACCAGATGGAATATGGTTTCCGGTGTGGTTTCAATTTTGCAAAAGCGGCAGAAATGTTGTTCTTTCGGGATTTGTCATGTTATGGCGAGGTAGGATTTTGTTGGTAAGATGTCAGCCGGATTCTTATAAATGTTGATCTGATGGTTTGATCAGAAAATAATAGCAGGTATGGCTGTGGTTCATGTATTTTTCTGTTGTCTTTGTTACATTGGAGCGTTTGTTTGTAGGTGCTTTTCTGTTGGATGGTTTTGATCCAGTCGTTCTGTAGCAGTTTGGTTTTGGCGTGTTGGGGGCGCATGATTAAGAGTTCCTCTGAAATCTCTTCCTGCTCCATTTCTTTAGTAATAGATTTTTTCCATTTTTCTAACACTGTGTTGTTAAAGGTGTTTATTTGGGTTTTCAGGATTTGAATAGCAGGGGTTTTGGCATCCGATAGTATTTTGCGGTAGATATTTAGTCGTTTCCAGCATACGATAGATCCGATGGATCGTGCTGCTAGTTCATATCGTATTCTCTGCATTGGATATGTGTGCGAGAGAGATAGTATCTTGCGCTAGAAGAATGACTCGAATTTCGCCCAGTTTACTTTTTCTGTGTTCATCATTGCTTCAGTTCCGTATGTTATTATCGGAATATATTTTTGCTGGTAGTACGCAATGATCGGTTTAATTGAAAATCTACTATATTTCCTGTGGAGAATGCATCCTTGCCGTGCCAGTGTTTGAGCCTTTTGTTCTACTGTGTCCAGCCATTGTGCTTCGGTCTTTGATTGATTGATTAGTATGCCTAGGTATTTGAAGGTTGTGACATTTTCTAATCACAGTCCATTGATGTTAAAATATGGTTGTTGTTTTGGTTTTGATTGTAGTTTCATTAACTGCATGGTTTTTGTTTTAGAGATGTTAATTGTTAATTCATTTTCATTCATGTAGTTGCTTAGTGATGTCAAAGAAGCTTGTAGTCCGGAGGGAGTTTTCTCAAGCAGGATGATATCATCTGCATATGCCATAAGAGGTACTGGTATTGAATTTATTTTCGGTGGATTAGTTTGAATGCTTGTCAAATGTTATTCAATATCTGATGTAAAAAGGTTGCAAAGAGTTGCTGCTAAAGGGCACCTTGCTTTAGGCCGTTTGATGTGGGTATTGGGTTGGTAGTCAAACCTTGTTTTGTCAGTCTCACTTTTATTGAGGTTTGTGAGTAAAGTAAAATGATTGGTTCCAAAATGTTTGAAGGACAGTTCCATGTTTTAAGTTTTGTCCAGAGCTTTTGTCGTGGTATGGCGTCAAAGGCCATCTTTAGGTCGATGAATGCCGCATAGATCATGTGCTTATTGTTGATCGCTTCATATTTGATGAGATGTAATAGTAATCGGTTGATATTCGTACCGACATTCGGAGTGAAATCTGTCTGTCGTGTTGAGAATCGTCCATTACAAGTGGCCCAAGAAGTGAGTTGTTGCAGAAGTGCTGTTGCGAAAAGTTTTCCAAGAGGGTCCAAGAGAGCAATTGGGCGGAAGTTCTGTGGTTAATCGCGGGGTCCCTCTTTGCGAATCGGGACTATTGTTGCCGTTCTTCATGTTGTTGGGATTTGGTTGTGTGTATTTATAATGTCAATTATCTGACACATAAAGTTTGCCCATGCTGAGGGATCTTGTTTTAGTACAGCATTTGATAGACCAGGTGCTCTTGATGAATTAAGCTTATTGATCATGGATAGGAGGTCATCATACGGGACAGATACTGTCTATTTTGGTTTGTTGATTGGATCTTGTGCTGATCGGTGTGATTGGTCCTCATAGATGGTCGTAAAATGGGTAATCCATGTTTGTTGTCATACGTTGGCCGTTGGCTTTTATTGTTTTTGGGGGTTGTCGTTCAATAAATTCCAGAGTTCCCTTGTGTTATTTGATTGGTATGTTTTCATTATAGTTTCCGCATCCATTTGCAGCAAGATCGATTTTTGCGATTTTTTCCAGTTGTTATATTCTTGTTTCAATTTTGAGATCTGGGTATTATTTTCTGTTTTATTTTTCTTCAGGAGTCTTAGCGATTTTGCAAGGACCTTCTTTTTTTCTGCAATTTCACAATTGTATGTGTGTAGGTGACTTCTTTTTGGACAATTTTTGACTGTTTGTTTGAAAGGTAGCAGGATCCACTCGTAATTCAGTTTTTCAAGATCTGTCTTGGTGGAGGCAAGTAGTTTCATAGGTAATGATGATATCGCTGTTTGTGGAATTCGGAGTCTTGAGGACGTTCTGTCGAGTTCAAATGTAGGTGTTTTCATGAGTGTGTCTTGTTTAATCACGGGATGCGAATGTGCTGTTAGCTTGTTATGATCACTGTTTTCACAGTCTATCGTTTGAGCTGAGTTGACCGATTCTTGCAGATTTTGTGACAGAAATATATAATCAATGATTGCGACTGAAGAACCTCTAGCCCAGGTTGGAATGAAGGGAGTAGAATTGTTCCTTGCGTGGTTTAAGAGTGTGAGATCTCGCGTCAATATTTAGTTCATCCATCTTGTTGCTTTTGGTGAAAGTTGCTCAGGAGGTCGTGGAGTACCATTTTATGCGATTAGGTGGATGTTGAGATCTCCACAAAGGATTATTTCTAGGTTGTGGTAGATTCCAATTAAATTATCGATAGTGATGAAGACATCATCGATAAATACATCGGTAGTGATAGCTGCAGGATTCCAGTATAAATTCAGAATAGCAATTTTTGTTTCCTCAGTTTTTTTCTTTGGATTTTTCATCATCGTTGATATTATTGTTAATTGGATCCAAGGGTTGATATATTTGTTCGCCAGAACTTTCCATTGAGGGGTTGTTTTGATCAGTGTAAGTAGGCCTGAAGCAGGCCTTCCTTGTTTTTTAGTTATAGCAGAGTTTAGAAAGGCCAGGAACCCATCGCATGCTGGCGGTTCACTGATCCAAGTCTCTTGGAGACATATGATAAGGACATTTTCAAGGTCGTTAGAGGGTTGAGTGAACAAATGCAGATTTCCTCTTGTATTCCATGAACAGAGTGACGATGTGATTTCTGTGTTCTTTAGTTGTTATGATTCGGAGTACACTGAGCTTCTTGAGGATAGAGTTTCTGTAAATGATGATTCTATCTCATAGATTCTTTTGAACGGTTGATTTAATGTATTCCATTCTTCCGGTTTTGCAGCGTAAGTCGAGTTTACTTTTTTATCTGATTGCTTTTTGCTATGGTTGATCATCTGCCTTCTCACAGGATGCTTTCTTGTTGTTGTCGAGGCCCAGCAATTGAATCCTAATTTGAGTAGTTGTGCGTGTTTTGATATAATTAGTTCTTGGTCGTGGGGATCAGCAAGTTCGGCGACAATCTTGTCTAATAGCTTGTCATCTTTGAAGGTTATAAGCTGACTCTTGTTTGTTGTTATATGTTGTAGTTGTGGAATTGCTCCAAATAGGCGAAGGGTGTTTGTTCTGTTGAGTATTAATGGTTCTGCTCTGTTGATGTTGTTTTCAATATGGACTTTGTAGATTTGATTTTGTTGTAGCGGGTTTACAAAAGAGGGAAAGGAACAGTCAATGTCGGATACTGTGAGTGAACTGAAAGAACCATCTGATACTTGATCGTAGGATTCTGGTAGTAAGGAGACACAAGAACTGTGGTTGAGAAATTTTGTTTGAGTTTCGTGTAGAGAGCCCTCTGAGATTTCTTCATATGTGTGTATCGGTTGAGGATCGTGGGCGGTGTTATATTCGTCTAATATTATGAAGCTTGAGTGTGTTACCGGATGTGTAGATGAGTGAGTGTCTTCTGATTCGTGCTGTTCATGGGTTGAGAGGTTCTAAAGGTCGTCGTCTTGAAGCGCTTGGTCAGACCGTTCTTCTGGTTGTTCGTGTATTGATGATTCCGCGGTTTGTCGGTGTGGATTAAGAATTCTCGAGTCCTTTGTCGGACAGACTATTATCTTCTCTGTGAGTGAGTGGTAGGTTTGTTTCTGCGTCTTTTCTGTTGTTGTCGGTGGCAGTTTTTCTGTTATTTTTATTGTTCTGAGAAATGTTCTAGAGCCAGTTTGTCTTTTTTAAATTGGTTTAGGCTGTGCTGCTTTCGCGATAGAGCCTGGTTTTTCTTTTGAAAAGATCTGATACTGATCTGTTGTGGTTTTGGTTATTCGATTGGCGTCTTCAGTGTCTGAATGAAGGGTTGTGGCAGAATTGGTTTGCTGTTGTGTAGTATTTGTGCCGGCCGATTGTTCTGCTCCATTTGTTTGCTTAGGTGTCTCAATTGGTTGAGCAGCTAATGGGGGTTGGTTGCTCGAAATATCTGTTTTCTGTGTTAGTTGGTGTTGTTGCTGCAATTTAAGTAAAGTTAGTAGTTCAATATTTAGATTGTTTATTCTTGTCGATCACTTCTTGCCAATTCAGCGAGACGTTGTTGCCATCGATTGGATTGTTCCGCTTCCAAGTTAAGCCGGGATTCTATTGTAGTTAGAAAGTTCTCAGTGTGGATCTGTTTAGAGTGAATCATTGCTAATAAGGTGGCTTGATCCTTTATATTGTCGTTCATGGTTTCATGTAGCTTCATAAACGGTATCATCGTCTGAGAGAGTAGTGTGATGAGCATATTTTGATGATCAAGCATGGTAGTCGGAATCCTAGGGACGGTATGATCCTCGTGTTCAGTTTTGTTAGTCGTTGAAGTGGTGGATCTGGTTTCCGATGAGCCCGGTAGGGGCATGCACTGATCAAATTTGGTCGTGGGATCAGGTGTATAGAAAGATTCATCTGTTTCATAAATGAATTGGGAGGGGATGTTATTGTTTCCTGTTTTGTTTGTCTCGACTTCGTTTTTGATCGGTCTTTTTCTAATTTGTTGTGTAAGACAAGGAGTTGAGGTAAGGTGTGATTGAATGGTTCCCTGTATTGAGCCGAATATTTCTTTTTGTTTCTCAAGATTTAGCATGATTGATTCGATCTCTGTTATATCCAATGATAGTCTTTTTGCGTTGGTTATGATCTGATTATTTGCATTTCCTGGAGCTTGAGGAAATTTGTTTGAGTTATGAGTATGTAGCCATGCAAGTTTGGCTAGTCTTGCTTTTTCCTTTTTCGTTTGTTGTGTTAAGTTGTTTGGTGAATTTCGTAGGCTGGTAGTGGTTCTTGATTCGTCCGGTTGTGATTTGACAGCTTCATAGGTGTTAGAGCTTTTTCCGGTTTCCGCTAGTTGTTTTTTATTGGGGAGGTGGCTGTTGGGTGTGTTAATGTCACAATCGCTTGATCTTTCTTTTTCCTTATTCAGTTGTTGGGACTCGCCAGTAGGAAGAGCTCCTATGATGCTATGGATTCATATTGGTTTTGGTTGAGAGTTAGCAACTTCATGGATCTTTGTGTCTTTCTCAATCTTCCGTGAATCTATTGTGTTCACCAGATGAGTTATGCGTGGGTCAAAATTTTGTACACTGTTGATCGGTGTATTTTGTGGTGGCGGTGGCGGTAGTGGTTGGAGAATTGAAGAATTCATATTACTGTTCTGTTGCAGGGGATCGTCGAACATCATATCGGTTGTAATAGGTTCGACTTTTTCGTTTTCTACCGTTTCATGTGTGTCTGATTGATGAAGCCGGTGTGATTTGTGAGGCGTCGGTGCTGATTGACAGTCCTGTTTTTCATGCCTTCGTGGGAGGTCTTGTAATAGACGAGACTCATCGGGTAGTTGAGCAGGAACGGTGCCTGGTCGATCGGAGGCCATGTCGTGGTCATTGTTGATATCTAAGACTTGCATGATGTGATGTTTGGTTGCAGTGATGCTATTTTGAATTTGTGCTTGTATGTTAATCTGATTCAATTCAGTTGGTTGATCATTCATCTGGTTTGTCGCTTTGGTTGCTAAATTTAAAAGATTGTCTTTACTGAGGGGTTGCCCAGGGCTTCCAGCTAGGTTTTGCTTATGGTGATTCAGTACAGGTTTTGTTGGCTGTACTCTGGAGAGTGATTGTTCCAAAGTTAATTGCGAAGCGTCCAGGGGGTACGTAGCTGCTGTGTTAAGTTTAGATCTCATTCTTGTTTTAGGTCGTTCAACTGATTCTGGCCTGGTTCGGGTTGCCGACATTTCTTCGTTGTTTGGTCTATGGCCTGTGTCGCAGTCTATCGTGTAGATCTTGTCCAGTTCCAGAGGGCGTGGACTTTTGATCGCCTAGGTGGAGATCTGTATCCAACGAGCGGCTTGTTTCTGTCTCCTGTGAAGTGGATGCAGGGAGGTCTCTGTTGAGATCCAAGGAAGAATTCCTTTCGGTCTCTCAGCAGGTTTGGACGCTATATAAGAAGATTGTAGTCTGGAGTTTCAGTTGTAGAGTATAGGATCCAAGAGGCGAGCTCTTTCGGTCTCCTATATATTGAGCTTTGAAGCACTCTGTTGAGATCCAAGGGACGAGCCCTTTCGGTCTCTCAGCAGATTTGGCCACTATGGGCTGAATTGGAATTTATCACTAAGCCTGCCAATGACAGTATCCAAGGGACGAACCCCTCCGGTCTCCTGTGGGGCAGGTTTTGAAAAACACTGTTGAGATCCAAGGGAGTGACCCTTTCGGTCTCTCAGCAGGTAAAGGTGGTCCACTTGAGACAGTCGTAGTATCTTCTTCTTGCTGGTATGCGTCTTATAGAGGTAGGATGGTATTCCAGCAGGATACAGGCTTGGGTACTAGTCTGTATAGGTGGTTTGGGTAGTGGGAGCCAGATAATGTATTCGAGTGTAGCGGTAGTTAGCTCAAATAGCAATGAGATCCACGTAGTTCCAAGAAGAATAAAAGAAGGGGAGACGATTGCAATCTGTGATTGTAACTAGAGCAGAATGTTGATTAACGTAGAGCGTCAGAGGTTATGCAGAGGAACGGAATCAAGGCGGTGCAAGTACAGGAGGTGTAGGTCCTTCTCCACCCAGAAGAGCGTTGGCAGCAGGAGTCGCCAGAAGAGAAACGGAGTCCAAGCAGTGGGGGTATAGTAATTGTCGTTGTTTAATTTACCAGGAGATCGCTGTCAGCGAAGTTCGCGAGGAGGAGAGCGAGGCCGAGGCAGTGCAGATTAAAGACGAGTAGCAAGAAGAATGCCTTATCTTGCGGTGTAGACCAGATAAAGGGGGTGTCTTTCTTCAAGAGAGCAACGATCGGCTGAACGATCTCGGAAAAGGTGGATATGAACTTCCGGTAGAAATTGGCAAGCCCCAGGAAGGAATGAACTTCTTTCACAGACGTGGGAGCGGGCCATTCCAGTATGGCCTTTACCTTTGAAGCGTCCATACCAATTCCTTCTGGGCTAAGGATGAATCCTACGTAGTGAACAGAAGTAACGTGAAACAAGCATTTTTCGGGTTTGGCTAAAAGTTTGTGTTCACGGAGTCGTTGCAATACTGCCTTTACATGTTCTTCATGCTTTAGAAGGTCCTTGGAAAAGATCACTATGTCATCCAGATAGACAATGACGAAGAGGAATAACATCTCTGAGAACACCCTATCCATGAAACGTTGAAAAACTGCGGGGGCATTAGCTAGTCCAAAGGGCATGACTAGATATTCAAAGTGACCAAAGGGTGTTCTAAAAGCTGTTTTCCATTCGTCTCTTTCCCGGACATGGATCAAATGGTAGGCACCCCGAAGATCCAACTTTGTGAGAATTACGGCGCCTCTCACAGCTTCCAGGATATCCGAGATCAAGGGCAATGGGTACCGGTCTTTGAGGGTGCATTGATTTAAGCCACGATAGTCGAGGCAAGGTCTGAGTTCCTTGGTGTCCTTCTTGGGAACAAAGAACAACAAAGCACCCGCTGGAGATTTAGAAGGTCTTATGGTGCCATTTTCGAGGTTGGTATCCAGGTATTCTCGGAGGGCCTTCTTTTCAGGTTCGGAAAGGATGAACATTGTGCCGAAGGGAATCACACCTGAGGGATCTGTATCTATGGTGCAGTCTTCAGGTCTGTGAGGGGGTAAGGCCTGCACTACGGCAGTTGAAAATACATAAGCATATCCTTGATAGGCCTCAGGGACTTGTATGATATTGGAAACCATGAGTGGTGTTTGCTGGTCTCTTGGTGCTTCTTTAGGGGGTGTCAAGGAGGGATCGAGGAATAGACAGTGAGACATATAAAACTCTGAGCCTAGGAATAGTGATTCTGCTGTCCAGTTGATATACGGATTGTGCTTCTGTAACCAGGGCATACCCAATACCATGGGGTAATGAGCTGACTTAATGATGTTGAATCTGATCTGCTCTTGATGATGGTTTATAGAAAGCTGGATCTCTTTAGTCTGCAGGGTTATGGGACCTGAAGTGAGGGGTCTTCTGTCGATTGCTTCCACCGGCTGCATGGTGCTTCGTGCCTCGTATGGAATATGATGACTAACAACCCAATCTTGATCAATGAAAATTCCCATAGCTCCGCAGTCTACCAAGGCCAAGATGGAATAGGTCTTATTCTTGGAGGGTGATAGGAAGGCCTGCAGTATCACCCAATTGTTTTGTCCAGGAGAGTTCAAGGATGGAATTGATGTGGAGCAAACATCTCTCTCCCAAAGCTCTGCTCCATCTAGGATCGGGAGCTGGCGTTTCCCGAACGCCGAGGAGAGGCTAGAGGACACTCCCTAACCAAGTGTTTATCTGAGGCACAATACATGCACAATCCCATATGGATCCTTCTCATCCTTTCTTGCGGGGATATAGGTCCACGGAAGGCTCCTATTTGCATGGGTTCTGGTTCAGTGACTGAGCCTGGGTTTGTGTCCGTCTTGGTGGTACTCTCAAAGGACACTTTTGGAGGATTTCCTCTGGATGTCTTCTTCTCTGCCTTCCTTTCCTGGATTCGAAAGTCTATTTGCATGGCAAGATTCATTAGTGCCTGGAATGAGTTTGGGTCGAGCCACTCGGGCCAACTCATCCTTAATCTCCTCATTCAGTCCTCTCCTGAAAAGGGTAAAACTCGCCTCAGGGGACCAATCAGCTTCCTTGGCTAATTGCTTGAATCGGGTTACAAAGGTGAGCATATCCTGGGATCCCTGCTGGAAGTCTAACAGGCGTTCCTGGGCCCTATAGACCTGCTCTGGGCGATCAAACTTGGTTTTAAGGGCCTGTATGAACCCATCATAGTCATCTAGGAGGGCATCGCCAGAATTAACGCGGGGCACAGCCCAGGTTAATGCATTTCCTGAAAGATGAGAAATTATGAAACCCACTTTAGCTCTGGGAGTCGAAAAGTAGTAGGGTTTAAAGGTAAAGTGGACCAAACATGAATCCAGGAATCCACGAAGGGCTTTTGCCGACCCATCGTATTTGTCAACTACGCCGCCCAGCAACACACTTTCTTTTGTGGCAGAATCACGGGATAGAACCAATTGCTTAAGAGCAGCGTTTTCCGCTTTGAGATTCTGTACCTCGGTTGATAGTTCTTGCATGCCACGCATCAGGTCCTGAACGGCCGCTTCCATGTCCATATCGAGTTCGGTCGGGTGTCGTCTCAAACTGTCAAGGAGTTCCCCCCTTCTCACCTGAGTCCGATCTTTGCTGGATTTCTTGGTCGATGCTTTTTTGCGGACGGATAGGGTCTTGAATAAGGCTGCACGAGTCTCTTCCGACTCCAGCATGCGTTCAAAGTTCCGGATGCAACGATCCAGGAATCCGGGGAAGTAAGAGGGTGCACTACAGAGCACACGAGTCCAGGCAGAAGAAGGAAAGGATAGGGACTAGGAATAGAGTTTAGAAGGGACAGAATCAGGGAAAACAATACCGCAAGCTACGGAGCACACGTCTGGTCGCTACTTCACAATAGCATTGAGACGCGCAGAGCCGTGGGGGGCGTGGTCTATAAGTAGAACACGCTACGTCCCATGTGTGGAGCGAGGAGGGTGTTTCACGCTGGACGGCCATGTTGGGAGTACCAGGGAGTTTAAGCCCCGCTGAGACAAGGAACAGGAAGTCCAAAAGGGGCGCATTCTGTAGGTCATGACAGGTAGTTGGGGACTGTAATGAGAAAGAGAGAGGTGGAGTGAGTGCAGGTCTGTGGTGAAGAAGATTGAGATGGAGTTAGTGTGGGACTGTGATGAAGTGATGTGAAGTTAGTGGGGGACTGTGATGAAGAAGAGTGAGGTGGAGTTAGAGGAGGAATGTGATGGGAAAGAGTGAGGTAGGGTAGTTGGGGATTGTGGTGAGGTGGAGTTAATGATGGACTCTAATCAGGAAGAGTGAGGTGAAGTTAATAGGGGGTTTTGGCATAGAAGGTGAGGTGGAGTTAGTGGGGGACTGTAATGAAGAAGAATGAGTTGGAGTTACTGGGGGGCTGTGACTAAGAAGCATGAGTTGGGGTATGTGGAGGAATGAGGTGGAGTTGAAAAGTGCAAAACTGTGGCAATGATGATTGCAGTGGAGTTAGTGGGGGAATGTGAGGAAGAAGAGTGAGCTGAAGATGGTGAGGGATTGTTATGAAGAAGAGTGGAGTTAGTGGGGGACTGTGATGGGGAAGGGTCAGGGATAATTGTGTACTGTGATGAGGAAGAGTTAGCTGGAGTTAGTGCAGGATTATTACGAGCATGAGTGAGGTGGAGTTAGTTGAGAACTGTGATGAAGAAGAGCGAGGTGGAGTTAGTGGTGGATTGTGACAAAGAAGAGGTTGATTTAGTGGGGACTGTGATGAAGAAGAGTGAGGTGAACTTAATGAGGTACTATGAAGAGGAAGAGTGAGGTGGAGTTAGTGGGGGACTGTGACAAGAAAGAATGAGCTGGTTGTAGTGGAGTACTGTGGAGAGTGAGGTGGGGTAGTTGGGGATTGTGCTGAGGAAGATTGAGGAGGAGTTAGTGGGGACTGTGATGCAGAAGAGTGAGGAGGAATTAGTGGGGGTCCATGATGAAGAAGAGTTAGGTGGAGTTAGTGGGGGAATGTAATGAAGACCAGTGAGGTGTAGTGAGTGGGGACTGTGATGAGGAAGAAGGAGGTGGTGGTAGTGGGGCACTGCAACAAGGTAGAGAGAAGTGGTGTGAGTGGGAACTGTGGCAAAGAAGAGTGAGGTAGAGTTAGTGGGGGGCCCTGATGGGGAGGAGTGAGGGTGTGGATCGGGTGTAAATCAAAAGGAGGGTTGAAAGAAGGCCCAACTTGCCCTATAATAAGGGGGGATTTCCCTACCTAAATAAAACTAAGAATAGTATATGTCAGGCTGTCCAAAGTAAATGTCTATCTGTGTTGAAACCTATACTTGCCCTCACATCTATTTGTATGCAATGTGTAGGGGTGTCAGCTTCAAAATCATAGGTGTTCAAATTACAGTTCCAAGCTTCTTCTAGCTCTGGGTTGGAAAGGATCTCCCTTCCCCATGATTCAAGATAGTTCACAAAGCCCCAAAAAGGGGTTAACCTTCTCCAAGGTTTCAGAATAGTTCACAAGACACAAGGGGTTTTTCTTCCCCAAGGCTTCAACATATTCAACAATTTCTCAAAGTTCAAATCCTCAGTTCCAGTTCACACTAGGTTTCCTTCCGATTCACCCACAAGCTCTGTTGCAGGTAATTTAATTGTTTTTTCCATAGGTGGATGACCTCGGCCTAGGCACCGTTGTTGGACCACAAAGTAGACCCAATACAGGTCATGCAATCACCACACCTAATAGTTTCCTCCATCACCTGCACATTGTCACTGTTTCAGTTTTACAGTGGGATTCAGTTCAGGTTCATTTCATATCCTCTTGATGCTTTTACTTGTTTGCCACTAAGCACATGTTGCACTTTCCCATATTCATGTCGCTCTTGCCAATTCTTCTTTCTCTCAAAACACACACGTTTTCCACTAATAACATGTTGCACTTTTCTATATTCTTGTGGCTCTTGCCAATACTTGTTTCTCTCCAAACCACACAATCTCGATATAGTTCATATGGCTCTGGCCAATGCTTATTGTTTCAAAACACACAGTTCCTTGATATCCACATGGCTCTGGCCAATGCTTGTTCTCTAAAAGACAGTTCCTGGATAGTCATATGTTTCCACACAAAATTGCTTTCATACAAATCAGTATTCCAAATGCTTACTTTCATTCGGGTTGGTATTCAAAAGTGCTTGTTTCTACTTGAAATGTCTTTTGCATCTTTACTTTGCTTCAGTTTATCAGGATATGGCTTTCCCATGTTAGCCTGGTTTCTTTCCCTGGCAGGTCAAGGCTTTTCTACTTTCTGCTATTTCTTTACACCGGCTGCTTTCAATATGCCCCAGTGTCCCTTTCCCTCTTCACGAGACTCAGCAGTCTCTTCTGGCGTCTTTAGTTCTTCTTGCGGTGAGCCGTAGCACTGGCTGCAGTGAATTCTGCTTTGCTTTCGTTTCCATCGGTTCCCTGTAGCTCCCATGGTCAGCACTTCTCCGAGCATCTCCGGTAATGTAATGAAATTGGTTATTAATAATGCGCTTAATACCCAGAGGTTTCTAAGGGCGGACCCGGGGATCGAACCTTTGTTGCTCCGTGTTGTCTTGCTTCTAAGTCGAGTGCGTTGTCCCTGAGATATTCTCCAGGCCCTCCTGTAAGTCTCTTCCAGCTTGCCTGCACCTGCAAATGCCTCAGAGTCTCTCCTCTGCTCTCAGCGTGCCCGCAGCCTGCTGCTTTTTTGTTGCAGCTCTCCTTGGTAAGCCTCCATGCTCCACCACACTATAGGGATCTGACCTACAGTAGCCGATAAAGTTCTGGGGATTGAGGGGACATTTTGAGAGAGAAAGGAGGGATACCATGTTTCATCCAAGGGTACCTCATCTCCTCCCTCCAACAAGATGATCCTCCCTTGCATATCCACCCCCAGGGTCCTGATCCCATAGTGACAGCTTTTCTCTGGCCACCTGGGGGGAGGATATATGCGGGAAGAAGTGACAATGCCCTCAGATTCCTCACAGGTGCCACAACATCTCACATCTTAGGCGCCTCATCGTCTACTACATGAGACAGTTCATCTGTACAGCTTCATAAATGTTAGCCAGTTCCTTGTCCCATTCCAGGGCTGCAGTCCACTCTTGCTCTGAGACAACTTTGTAATTGACCATGAGAAGCTGCTCTTCGTCCTCATCATGGGCTTCCATTTTGCCACAACAGGCATTCGGCATACGCATCCCTCTAGCCAAGTAAACAGGTTACTTCAAAAGTGTATTCCTGAAGAATCACCAGCCATGTGTGCATGCACGCTGATACGATATCCAAGTCCTTTAGGTTTAGTACCTCTTTCAGAAGTTTATGATGCTTACGAATTTTAAACATAGTGTTCCACATGAAGGATCAAACCTTCTCCATGTATTTTTCAATAATGAGGTAGTTAACCTGTGGACATTTCAGTAGCTTGGATGCAAACTTTATGACTCTTTACTCCATGCTTTCTATCTATCACTATTCGCCATGTTGATTAGGCATATCCTGCACACCTTGCCAGGCCCCATTTGTGCCAACATTTCTTGCATGTAAAGGACAGGAATATGCAATTCTTGCTGTAAACTAAGTGGAACAGACGTTCACAGTTTTAGAACTTTTTTTCTCTCGGGTCTTTTGTCCTTTCCAGTATCCCACCTTTACCTGAGGGCACAGGCACTAACCTCTCACTGCCCTTCTTCACAACAGGATGACTAATACCGTGTGTCTGCACTGCTTGTTATCCTTGTTGTTGGCCTATCTTTGAAATCAATGTCTTTCACCCACTGCATGGCGTGTTCTACAGTCTTTGCCCCTCATAATACACCATCCAAGGAGGGGTCTTTCATCTGCCACAATTCTTCCCTCACTCTACCCTCCCTGCACCGCAGCATAAATTAGTCCAAGAGTCGCACAAGTAGAATGTCCTATAAGTTGGAGGAAGAGGCAAATGCAGAAGAAGTTAAGGCATGCATCCCCTTCCGAGACGCCACAGGGTAGCAACACCATCGTGCACGGCAGTGATAATAGATCTGGGACATGAAGGTCATCAAGGTTTTGTGAAATGCAGACAGCGAATTAGAGCACACTACTGGTGGCCTGGATGCAATAAAGCGATTGCGAGAAATGTCTGTGAGTGAATGATTTCTGGTGGACGTGATGAAACATGATTGTCATCCATGGCACCAATGACAGTCACCAGCATCACATTACCCCCGTTTGAAAAAGTGGGATTAGGGATTCTGGGCCCCGTGAGAAGCAGGGTGACCCTGAACTACTGACTGCTCCTTTTAGATCACCTTAGGAAGTGATCACAGATCATGTTTACAAGGTGAATTCGTATGAGAGATTGTATTAAGTTCCTGCAAGTTATTTTTTTCAAGGAAGCCGTATCCTAAATCTATCATAACCAACAATGGTCTACAATTTAAGTCTATAGTGATGGCAGAATATTTGAGAATTAATGCAAAAACACGTAGGTGCAGTGCCTTATATCACTCTGAGACAAACTGCACAGTAAAACGCCACAATCGATTGACCAACTGATGCATCCACAATAGACTAGGATAAAACATGATGTGGGGGAAGCAGTGCAGGACATTATCATCCCTCACACACTTACGCTTCATTCCGCCACTACTGTTAAGCTCTTGAGGCTCTTAGTGGCAGAAATCCTAACACCAGTCTATGCCCTCCATGGCTAGATATGGCTACAGTAAAGTGGCTGAGGAACATTACAAGGGGGGCAAGAGGAACAGAAGTTTATCCCGGCTAAATGCCACGATTTCCTTTGATAGGCACAAGGTAGTGAAGGAAGCTGGTTAAGGATTAAGCTTTATGAGGCTCTCCTACATTGACCCAATAGTTGGTCATCCCAGTGAGGGCTGCAGAAGTATTTCAGAACACCGTAAGAGGACGGATGGGAAAGTTTTCACCATCCACAGAGTGATCCTATGTAAGGAGTGGGCCTGCCAGTATGGGAGGGCCGTGTTAGGCAGAAGAACATTTACTCAAAAGCACTCTGCAGCAGAGGCGTTGATAGGTTTCGGCAGAGGGGCCTATAGCCCCGGTCTTTTGGTTACATCCAAAAGGCTAGCTAGCCCCGAGTCCCAACAGTCCTGGCATTAGCGTAGCCCCGGATCTTTTCCAGACCTAGCAACACCCTGCACTGCAGGAACGTCGCATCCACAAGTTAAGGGTGGGTATGTGGGACCAAGTAGACATGTGAGAAGGCAGACTTACTTGATTTATTTGAAAGAGTATGTCTACATTCACAGTCCAATTATAGCCAAGGTTTCGATCTAGCCCTGCTGGCTTGGCGGTCACTCAGTATGTAAATAGTTGAGGCTTGTATTAGGATCTTTTACAGGTGGCAGTGAGAGCAAACTATGCCACAGTGGAAATGGTGAAATGTGTGATATGCACCTGCAGCCTGCCATGGAATCCCAATCTCCTCTCATTTCTGAAAACATTACGATTCCATGGCTGCCAGTAGTTAATTGGTGCAGAGAGCAACCTGATACCTGTGGGGTGGCTCCCATCGAACAGCAGTACAAATATGGGCTCGTAACCTCACCTCCAGCCATTCACTACACCCCGTATCTTCCACATCCGACCACACCATACAAGGCTCTATGGATCTTTCTGTAGCATTCATTCCACTTCTCCACCACACACACAAAAGGAAAAGCAGTGCGCCCAAGCTCTCTCGAGCTCACACAGGGTCCTCTCACCTCACTCTCCTGTCTCCTTGGGGCAGACCGTCCAAAGGAGACGTGGGCTGATTTTTCAACAGGCAGGTTTACTCAGGGAAGACCTGTACTGGGGTGTCAAAATCACCAACATGCTGTTCTACCTGGCATGTAAATAACTCTTCCCCAGCTCTGTCAGCCTGTAGGAGTCCTTTCCTTACAGGCCAGCCTCCCTCTGCTTACTTTCCCACTTCCCAATTGCAGAAACAGAGGAGGTGCTCTTTATGTCACATGCAAGCCATCCCACTTGTCATTTGTTACCTCGAGTGTCTGAATGGCCTACAGGGAGGTTGCATTGCAGAGGTTTCCCAGCATTGACTTCTAATGAGTGGCTGGTAGAACAGGACAGAGATACTCACGTATTTCTCTGCCTGAAATGTGACTGCCTTAACTCCAGCCCTATGGGCTTCACCCCACCGCCTATAATTTGTTTTCCCATATGCCTTTCTCAGAGTAGCAAATCCCTCATCTCTCATTCCCCCACACTCTTCCTCTCCAGCCCACAAACGCACTTTAGTCAGGTTTCAATCCAGAGAGATGCCAGTCAAAGATGACTTACCCTCTTTATTACAGGCAATCCTAGCTCTCTGATCTGCCTTATTTGCTTTGAATTGGATGATAAATTATTCAGCTAGAGATTAACAGCATTACGGCATTCGTCCACGGTCGAATAGACTTCTTCGGCCGAATTTCGAAGAAGGGGTTTGCAGTATCTTGATGGTAACTGTAAAGAGAACCTCCTGTGACCTGATCTATGTTGCACAGACCACACGGGAAGTAAAGACAAGAATATGCTAGAAAAGATCAGCGATTTGGGCGGTAAAGATAAACGTCCATTTGGCTTCTCATTATCTGGGAACCCCTGACTACCCTTCCAGCCAGAGAAATTGGAGTAATGAGGCTCAGCCTTGGTATCCAACAACACCACTGACAGACCAAAACTGTCAGAAAGATGAAGAACGAGGACTTTATCAGGACAAGCCTCACATTGAAGGCCATCTTTAACCAGGCAATTGAACACATGCCTCACAATAAAAATGGCGGCGATATAGAACCAATACTGCACATTGAGTGGCTGCTCAACCTCAACACAGCAGAAACTGCGTTCTCTTAATGAACGGCCTACATTCCCTGGTACTTCCATGAAAGGAGAAACAAATCTATTTGTTGGATCATTTTTGACAACACACCTAGCAGCACATTGGAAGAAGTACAAACAAGCAGGGGATATTTTACCCATTTGCCCCCACTGTATCCTGATGAGTTCAAATTCCTAGAAGACACTCGGACACGTTCAGAGCTGGATTGGGCTACAGAGAACTCTGGAGATTTCCTGGTGGGCCTCTACGCCATGTGCCTCTTCAGTGTGCGTAGCCTGGTTTTCTGCTTTGCTGACCCTCTCCTCTACTCCCCGTCACACCACCCTTTCCATCCACCTCTCCGCCTCCCCAACACCACTTTGAAGCAAAACATGTTATAAACGTTCCAGTATGTTATTCCTTACTCTTAAAGAAATGTTTTATGTCATTTTCCGTTTGGCTTTTAGGTGGCACCCACCACCTAAAAGCAAAAACGATTGCATTATAGTACAGGTAGGGAGAAATTGCTTATGAAAAGGGGCAACAAGCTTGAAAGTGTTGTTTGGTTATTTCCCTACCCATTGACTTCCAATGGCCATGCTAATCCTTATGGCCATTCCAACCCAGTTCCTACTCCTCCCTGCCTAAAGCACCTCCTCATGGGAACTCTTTGAGTTCGCTTTAACGAAGCCTTACCATCAAACTTTCCACTTGAGTTGCCTGCCAGGGGCAACAAGCTTGAAAGTGTTGTTTGGTTATTTCCCTACCCATTGACTTCCAATGGCCATGCTAATCCTTATGGCGATTCCTACCCAGTTCCTACTCCTCCCTGCCTAAAGCACCTCCTCATGGGAACTCTTTGAGTTCGCTTTAATGAAGCCTTACCATCAAACTTTCCACTTGAGTTGCCTGCCAGTGTTTCTTCAAAGTATTTTTTAATGACTTAACTGGAATTCTAAAAGCACTACTGGTGTAATAAAAATGCCTTAATCAAGTCTGCCTTCAGCCAATTTATTAGCGAAATGCGTGTCCTTCACAGAAGTCCTGTTAAAAACAAGAACTGGCAAAGCCAACAGTTTTGGCTTGTGCATACATTTTAGGCATTTTCTGGCCACTGTTTTTAGATGCCCAGGGACCCTCACCATGTGCCACCCAATACAATCAATGGCCAGTTGATCCCACTACGGCAGTGCCTGGCAAGCGCCTTTCCCATGTGTACACAAAAGCCCAAACTGTTGACATTGCCAATGATTGCTTTTGTTAGGTTTAACTACTCTTTAATCCCTAGGTTGGGATAAATGGGCTTTAAAATGCACTATTTGGGACAGTTCTTCCAGATTGTCTGGGCCGGAGAACTACAAAGTAAACTGCTTACAGGGATTGTGCTTGCTTGCTATATTAACTATCATGATGCATTATGGGACCACTTTTAAAAACATTTTCCTGTTTACTTTGCAATTCGTGATTTGAGCAATGCACAAACAAGTGTAAAAATAAACTAGGACAAAATATGAATTTTATGAACTGCGGCTTAACTCATGAAAATTCGCTCATACCCAGAAATTACATTCACCCAGGCAGGCCCCAATTCAACTTGCACACAGTTAAAGAGGAGCTATCTGTTTGCTGGTTATGTTAGGTAAACTGAGAAGACCTTTAGCTGTCTTAAGCCAGACCTACCCCGGTTTACCCATGTCCCCAAAACCTCCCCACACACACAGTTAATTTTCAACTGCTACAGGATAAGAAGATTTAAAACAACTTCATGGGCCTCATTCTGGGGATTAAACAGCAAACGATACATCAATATAAAGAGACAGTTGTGGAAAGAAAGAAAATTAATTGACAAACAGGCAAAGAAGCTTCTGTGAAATGAAATGTAATGTGATCTGCTAAAATTATGCCTAAATAATTAAATGGATTTATCATGGTGTAATAAGGCAGCAAAAAGTTTAGAATACAGTTTTGTGGTGCCAGCTTTAGGGGGTGGGGGCAGAGTTGAATGCTTTGGCATCCACCCGTGTCAGGCCTTTTTAAATTCCTGAAGCCCTGTTTATAGGAAATCGGAAACCTAATGTCACCGATCCCATAGTATAGGTTGGACCAACTGGAGTACCTCTTTGTTTGAACTGCAAGTGCTTAGGCCTGTACTTTAAAAGTCAGTCCAGAGCTCCTTCTCGTCGCTCTTCGCACAGAGTTTGTGGCCACAAAACTAGCACATCAAGATGTTTGAGGAACTCTTCTATTTGACATTCATCGGAATTGAGCCCTTTCAACCTTCTAGCACACAATGTATGAATATTTTCACAGTCAATGGGATCAACACACAACGAACTATGTGTGCTCAAAGTTCCTTTTGCTTGCCACAACAAAAAAGAGGTTAGGGACCTGATTCATGGGTGTTTTTGTGCACTGAAAAGGGACACTTTTCAGCACGTAAAACTCCTTTTCCCCGATTCATGGAGCAGACATTGCATGTTTTTCTGGGACTCTGTGTGGGTCCATCATGTCTTTGCATGCAGTCGAGCGCTTTGTACGACACTCCACGTCCACGCAAAGTGTGGGGCAGGCCAACGCCAAGAATAAATAGGGGGCGGAACATGCATATTCCCCATTCTGCTGGAAAAATTAGGAAGAACGTGGGCGTGTTAAGGGATTGGCCATGCAAAGAAACCGAATGCCCAGTCAAGCGCAAACCTATACGAATTCAAAGAATCCAACGTGCAACTTCACGCTGGGAAACGTTACACGCAAACCTCTGGACTCACCGCCACATGATAGGAGGTGCAGGGAAATGTGCGCATAGGAACTAACGTGCCAAGTTAAAGTGAACGCCCCTCAGGCCTGCCAGTGAAATGACCAACAGAGTCAATAAAGGTACATCCCAGGAGGGAATAAAACCAAGACCAAGTGAGAGTACGATTAAAGGCTTTTTATCTAAATGGTAGGGCAAACAGAATCTACTCTGCTCACGCCGAGAGCACTCTGCAGAAAACATGTTACAAGTTACATTTATACATGAGATTTGTCATCGGCAAGAGGATGGCCTAGGGGGCACATGGTAGATGGGGATTGGACGCTAAGGGGAGGCACCTATAGGTGCTATATGGTCGGTATTGGCTGATTGGTCCATTGGTACGTGACGAGATGATGTAGTGGAGTCAAGGGTTCAGCTGGGCTCATCTGTCGTACATCCGCTGGATGGACACATTGACACCTTATCTATGCAACACTTTTGCCCTTGTGGCCACACATTCACATTCATTCATACGTTTGACCGGTACGTCCGGTGGTGAGACTAGCAGGCTGCACTTGTAACAACAAGGCAAGCTTATTTACTGCTGAACATCTATTATATATGTTTTTTGTCACAGATATCACTTTCTTATTCAAAACAGGCTTGACTATTGAGTTGGGGGTGGGGGTTGCAAGGTCGTTGCATGGGCGTGGGGAGGGTTTGAAAACAAGGTTTCTGGGACTGGATTACACATAAACATATTTCATTATGATGGTACATTTCCTTAGAAGAGGATTGGTGACCGGGTGCTTGGACAACATAACTCTTTGTAGGGTCAAGATGGTCAGAGGTGGGCTCAGGCCCCCCTTTCAGGGCTGGGAGTTTTACTTCGTGCAACAGAGGCTTTTTATGCTTACACATGACGGATTGTTGCCTTAAACCCTTTTGGTTGGTTTGATATTTGAGTGAAATTCACTTATAACATCTTATAATTCCATGCTATTCAGACAATGTCGCATCATGATAACAGGGGATGGTGAGAGAGAGAGAGAGAGAGAGAGAGAGAGATTGTCAACACATAACTGTTCATAATGGCATTTAACTGCAGTTCACATGAGGTTTTCTAGTAGCGGGTTATACACTTACATTCTACCTTATCAACCGTGAGGTAGCATTGTGTGAGCTTGTACAAATCCAAGAGTTGTTTACACGTCGATACATTACAGTTAGTCGTTGTGCACACTTCAATGTTATAAATCAATATGCATTTTACTTTTGATATAACAGGTTCATACATGAGCTTTCACTTGCACGAGTATACCTATTTACATTGTTTACTCATTAGCTTATTTCGGACATCAGAGGGTTTGTGTGGGTTCTACACATGAGGGCGGGCCATCTCTTTGCTCATGCCTATCAGAGGAAAGGACACGTTCACTGATTTAAGGGTCTCCCCTCGTTGTTGACTTTGCTCTGGGGTACACAGGGATTAGGTTTTTATGGACAGTGCCTTGTGGGGTGCAGGGCAGTTTTAAAGAGACAGATAGCCCAGGTTCTAACCTTCTCCCCCTTTGGGGCTGCATCTAAATTACTGAAGGGAGTTAGGCGGGAAGCGATACAGTGTGGATTTTGTTGCATTCCTGCTGACAGCCTTCTCATGGGAACCGAGCTGTTATGTGGACAGCAGAGAGGAAGCGGTGCGGGTAGAGTCGCGCTGGCTGTGCGCTCGGCGGAGATGACTGAGGCCTGGGATGAAACCATGACTGCTCTTGCAAATGAAGTCAGTACATTACAAAGATGGAGTCCCAATCCTGTTATCCAGGAGTGGACACAGGAACACGGTCTTGCATACAGATGTGTATTAACGAAAGGGGTGATGGTTCCCAGAGGTGTCCTCACATGAGTGCCTCGGGCCGGGGCCGTGGACCCGAGGCAGCCATGATTGGGCCCATCCGGGCAGCATTGAAACAAGGGGGGGATCTGGAGGTCCCCTCCTACCACTCATTCCCCCCTTTCGTTACTTATGTAACGAATAATGTATCTGTCCCAACCTTCTACATTCCTCCTCTCCAGCTACTGCCTCGTCCAATGCGGGAGTCCCTTTAATCGGCATCCATGCTCTACAAACTGCCCTGAGGCTGTGTCCTCATCTGGCATATTCATCAGGGGTGCAGCTCAGATATATACACCCCTCATCCCCCTCTAAGTCCACCCACACCTCCTTGTACCAACACAATTCCCTGGGCTCTTTAATGGTCGTGTAATATAAGCTGTCTACTATGTGTCCTGTATTATATATTGCTGTCATTCTGTAATTAGGTCATGGGGCATCATTTCTTTGTACCTCCACCTCATGTTTTACTTGTGCCACACCATTTGCGCGTCCCATTGTCACCATCATCAGCGCGCCATTTGGTATTGCATTTGCGCAGCATCGAAGTCCCAGTTGGCACACACAAAAAAATCAGTAGCAGAAAGACGATGAGTGGTACTAGTAGTTTAACACTCATTCCGAGCCAGGAGGGCACCCATGAGAACAGACTGTCGAACCAGATGCTGGACTGTGCCCCTCCTTCATCCTTCATTTCCTCGCCAAGGTCGTGCACTGCAGCTATCACGTGTGAGAGTGATCCGTTCTCCCCATCTGCAGAAGGTGCGAATGTGCAGCATGCGCTCCCGATTCTTCAGCAAACACCTCCATCGATTGCTGTCAATAGATCCAATACATATCAATTCTGCATCGTCATCAACTGCAGGGCTCAGAGTTCTACCTTGATGACGTTGAACCCCTCTTCAGTGGCGTTGGCCAATCGATGAGTTCCCATCTGGTGATCTGCAACCACTTGGCATTTGCTCGTGACTGGATGCTAGGAATGAGGGATGCAAAGAACGTTTCCACTGAGCTGAATAGTATGTATTTATCCGGGATCTGGGCCAGCAGTTCAGACGACTTGGTGGATATCTAGTTTGATGATCTTTTCCTTCTTCTGTATGGGCCCTGCACTCCTCCCTCATTTAAAGTGTCAGTCGGCTCTGTCTCAAGTGGTGCCATGGAGGGTGCAACCCTGGCTGACGTGAGCTGGTGCCTCCCATTGATGTGGCTCTCCGGGATTACCATTTGTGCAGAGTGTAACGTCGCCAGGGAGCATGTCCCCTTCCAGGACTACAAAAGGTGCAGGTAGGCCATGTTGCCACAGTCCCAGTACATGTCCATCAATGCTGCAGTGCCCTTCTTCATGTCGGGAAGTATTAGTGTTTTGCTACAGTTTTCGTTTCTGCCCATGTCCTTTTTCCCCTCTCCATGGAAGCACAGTTCATAAGAAATGTTCTTTTGTAGCTTGACGGGCTTCTCGATGGTGGTGACCCATGTGAGTTTGCTTATGTGTTCAGTCCATATGGGAGTGCACGTCCTCTGTACCCAGGCCAGTTTATCTTCAGATAGGCCTCGTAGTGCTTCTGCTTTGCACAATATCTCTTCCTTCTGCCATTTGTTGTCAGCATGCAACGTACCTTTTATAACCAGGAACGGTTCTTTTACACAGATCACTCCTTGCGGCCGGGAGTAGCATGTGCGCTCATTCTGCAACAATTCAAAAGAATCTGTGTGTGCTTGAGATGTATTTTTGATCCGGCACAGCATCAGATGTACAAGACATTGGGCCTCCGCAATTGGTATTTCTTGTGGCAGTAACACCTTAGGGGTACCTGAGGCGTGAGGTATGAGGGAGCATACCTAACAACTCTCCTTGGTAGTTTGTTGCGCTGTGTGGCTCATATCGGCGTACCACTTATTTGTCTGGTGCGGGTGCTGGGGGTTGTCAACTGTATCTAAGCCAAATTTGTATTCCTCGTCCTGCTCTTCTACCTCTGCTTCTCTCTGTTTTCTTGGTAGCCCATGTCCTTCCACTCCCCACCCCTGCGCTCTTGTCACGACAACATGAAAGTTGCCATTAGTGTGGAGCATTGTTCTTCCTTCATTACCTCCTTTTCCAATAGTTGTGGCAGTGTGCCTTTCTGTGTCTTGTATGGTTGCAGTGGTGGGATATGGGTGGTCCTGCACCCAAGTGAGTTCTGAGGGGGTTTTATCATTCATAGTGTGTACTTTAAAATGGGAATCATTCATCCTTTCTGGCGGTGTTGTGGCCAGCATGATGGAGTTGTGTGCTGCATGTAAAATACTTGTATGGTTGTGCTCTTTCTCTGGTGTCCAATGACCCCATATCAGCCTTGCCTCATCCCAGATCAGGTGAGTCCCTTCCTTTATTGTTTTCATGCCTAGGCCCCCCTGGCCAGCATCAATCGAAATGTATACCACTACCCAATATAAAAACAGGCCGAATAGTACTGCAAAGAACACCACGGCAAGCAAAAATAACACACATTCAAACGAATAGCTAGGATACAACTCTCTCCTCCGTCTACCCCTATCTCCGTCTACCCCTATCTACACTACCACTAGCTGTTGTTGGAGGCTCGTCCATGCCCAGTGATATTCCTAATAAATAAGACACAAACATTTGTTAATCATGCATAGCATTACATGTTATTTACAGCCATAAATTGGCTTCTTTGATCCTTATTTCCACTTTATACATTGCTTTGCATCTATTATTTTTCATCTCATTACACTTATAATATATTCATATGTACATTCATTGTTCAAACCATGACCGTTCCTCACTCCTCTCCACATCATAGATCTGGCGAGGGCAAGAGGGAGGGAGATACGTGTGGCCTTTGCATCATTCTATTGCTGTAGGGAGAAAAGATCTTGCTTATGCATCAACACTGTACACCATACTCTAAAGTCACATTATACATTATTAAATGATTTTCATTAACCTTTTCTCGGATGCTCATTATAAAAATGTGCTACCGCATCTGCACAGATATTTACACCTTTTACTGTCCCTGATTTTTTCCGTAACTACAATGAGATGTCAGTTTCTTATCCCACCTTAAGCATTTATCCTTTGTGGGCCACCCTTGTCTGCGTTTTCCTTGACCTCCTCACTACTAGCGCCTCCATTTGCCCTGTGCACATCTGTCAAATGCACCCAGTACCGCAGTCCCTCCACTTTGACTGCTGTGGGTGTGTAAAAGATCACTTTGTATGGGCCATGGAATCTTGGCCCGTTCCACCTCCTCACAAAACTTCTGATGTATACCATGTCCCCTGTCATCAGCTGGCAGCCTGTGTTTTCTGTAGTTGATGCTGTGTCTGATGGCATGTCTTGTGTGGAGGGGGGCTATTTGTTTTGCTATTGCGCAAGCTGCTCGTGTCAGATTTCTGAGATATTCATGGAATTCCTCACCTAGAACCGTGGGGCTCCGATGGGCGTCTGACTGTCTGCGCAGGGGCGAGTGAGCTGTATTCATCCTCCTACCTGTCACAATGTCATGCGGTGACAGGTGGTGGTCCTTGCTGGGCTGGATCCACATTTCAAAACTTGCCAGGGGTAAACAGTACACCCAGTTCTTCTTTAGTGTGTGACACAGTTTTGACAGTCTGCTTTTGAGCAGTTTGTTCATTTTTTCAACAATTCCATTCGATTGCGGATGATAAATCGCGCAGAGTCTGTGTGTTATGCCCAACATGGCCGTAATGTGCTTGAACATGTCATTTACAAAGTGAGTCCTTTTGTCTGAAGTATGATGTCACAAATGCCCCAGCGTGGAAAAACCTCTCTCACTAGAAACTTAGCGGCGCACCGTGCATCTGGATGGGCACAGGGTTCTGCTTCCACCCACTAGGAAAATGGGCATACAACAACGATTAAATATCTGGCCCCATGACACCGCCCACCCATGTCAGCATAGTCTATGTGTAGCTCTCTAAATGGTCCTTCAGGTTTTGGAAGTGTGCCTCTGAGTGTTCATAGTGTCATGCCAGAGTTGTATGTTAGATAAGTGATACATTCTACTATTAGCTTTGTGACATGTTCCTGTAACCCAGGGGCGAACCAGTTTTTCTGAATGTCTCCAATGATGTGTTGCTTTGCGTTGTGGGCTGGAAAATGTAACTGTTTAAATGCCACCTCTAGCAGTTGAATTGGCATCACTACCTTGCCAGTGATGTTTTGTCTCCACAGCAAATCAGTGGGTGATTGACTGTACCCCCTCTTTGCCCATATTTCCTTTTCCTCTCTAGATGCATCATGCTGGAGCTTGATTATTTGGGACACTGGCAATGAGTTAAACCCTTCTGGCTGTGTTTCTTCTATTGCCTTCTGTAATATGTACTCACCTGTTGGGCTATTGGGTAGGCAGGAGGCCTCTTTGGCAGCAGCATCCGCTGCCGCGTTTCCTAAGGAGATGATGTCATCACCTCGGGTGTGGGCCTGACATTTCACGACTGCGACGAGTGTGGGTTCATTCGGGGCATTGCTCAGATCTCCTAGTAATGCTGTATGTTGTACAGGGGACTGATCAGTTCTCCTGAATCCTCTCCTTCCCCACCGCACTAGTCCCCCGTGTACCGTTGTGGCATGTATGCGGAGTCTGTGTAGATGGTGACCATACATCCTTTTGCTCTGTGGAGTGCTTCTATCAGTGCTACTAGTTCTGCTAAATGTGGGGGTAGTCTTTTTTGCACAATCACTTCAAATTCCCCATCCACCACCCGAACCACTTCTGCTCCTACGTGTTTTTCTCCTGTTTCACAATCTATGGAGGCAGTCCCGTCAACAAAGTAAACTTCTCCTCCTGATAATGCAGTTTCCTGTGCCTTGTGTGCATCTTCGCCATCTCCTGTGTACGTGGCGCAATGGTGCTGTTGCATATCTTCAACTGTGCATGCCTCTGTGATGAAGGTGGCTGGGTTTACACTCTTGCACCGCACTATGTGAATGTTGGCACTGGAAATAATTAGTTTGTATGCTGTAGCTCTTTGGGTGGTCAGCGTACTCTTTGATCTCTCGAGTATGGCAAACAGGGAGTGCTCCACATATAACGTGACAGAACATCCCATCACGATGGTGGAGCTTTTTTCTATTCTGAACGCGGCGGCTGCAAGAGCCTGTTCGCAAGCAAAGTGTCCTTGCATCACCGTGTCAAGTGTTGTTTTTTGTGTCAGCACAGCGGTAATGAGAGTGCCATTGCAGTGTGAGAAAAGGTAAAATTCCTGCTTATAATTTAGTGTCACGAGAACTGGTGCAGTGGATATCAGTTCTTTGAGAGTGTCAAAAGCTGTGTGCATTTCCTGTGTCCATTGCAACTTAGTGTTCTCCCTCTGTGCCTCTTTGAGTGCTTGTAGCAGGGGCTTTGTGTTAGATGCATAGTCTAATATCCATGCTCGGCAGTAATTGCACATGCCGAGGAACTTCTAGATCTCCTTTACTGTACTGGGTTCTTTTACTGCTCTTATTGTTGCTGCTCTGTCTGGAATGATTCGTTTACCATCTTTTGAAATCAACTGTCCAAGGTACAAGACCTTTGTCAGACAATATTGCAGTTTTTGTCTGTCCACCTTGTACCCCTTCTGGGCCAGGTGTGTCAATAAAACAATCAAATCTTTTCTGCATTCTGTTTCATTTTTTCCGCAGACCAACAGATCATCTATGTATTGAATTATGGGGCTTGATGTGTGTATGTTCCCGCGGTCTTCATGAAGTATCCTATTAAAGATGCTAGGGCTCTAGCAGTAGCCTTGAGACAGCCGGCAATGCTCATACCTTTTTCCTCCTAATGTGAATGCTGTGAGGTACCAATACCCTTGATCGAGGGGGATTGAAAAGAATGCATTCTTCAGGTCTAACACCGTGAAATGGGTGGCTTCTGTCGGAATACTGCACAGTATTGACGCAGGATTTGGGACATGAGGGAATTCTTTCTGTACTACGTCATTGAGGGGCATAAATCCTGGATCAATCTCCATGCCCCTCCCTTCGCCTTCTTGATTGGGTAAATGCAGGTATTGCACAGTGAATTTGAGGGAACTATTATGCCCTGTACCGTTAGTGCATAGATTGTGTCTTTTATCCCCTCTTCAGCTTCCCTGAATATGGGGTACTGCCTCACCCAGGGTAAAATAGCCCCAGGTTTGAGCTTGATCTTTACTGGTGTCACTTTGTGTAGTAGGCCTACATCGTGTGGGCCTGTGGTCCACAGTTGTGGTGGCACTAGGGTCATGTCCTCTTCAAAGTACGCTGATGGGGCCTTAATCAGTGCTACGAGGGGTACCTGTAACTCTCGTCTTTGGATCATGACATCACAGGGGATAGCAATTTCCATTATTATCTCCCCAGAATCCTCTGTGTCATCAAAAAGTTCTTCATCAGTTAAATCTCGCAGGGCTTTATTAGCATCGATGCACAGTACTGTTCTTCACTGGCATCCTTGCATGTCCCTTGCTATTACTGCTATCTTTTGAGCTGACACCTGCACGGCGTGTATGTCTAGGGACACAATAGATGCCAGCACTATTTCTGGGTATGCTACTGCGCGAAAAATGAACTCTGATGGCACTCTCCATGTGTTATTTTTAAATTCTGGCACCACTCGTGTTAAGATTCTCAGCCCTTGTATTAACATGTCTGGGTTCACCGGTATGCCTCATGTTTGTGAGAAACCTGCCTGCGTGTGTATCACTAACATGACGCGAATTGCGCATATGCCTGGTGTGGAGCATACTATCCCCCTTTCTGTAAACGAGATAGACATATTGAGCTTACTGAGTAGGTCCCTACCCAGCAGATTGATAGGCGATTCCTCGTAATACAACTAGGGGGCACGTACCGTTTTCCCCCCAACCGTTACGTCCAATTCTTCTGTCTATGGAACCTCGACCACCGCCCCAGAGCCTCCCCTGCGTTTCCAAATTCCGATTAGAAATCGGGAACCTGCCCTCCTTGAGGCATGATTTTTCTGCTCCCGAATCTACCATGAAAATTAATTGTTAGTTTCCTATCGTTGCCCCCATAAGTGGTTCCTCTTCTGCGTCGCGGGTTATCGATAGTACTGGACCCGCAAGTGCTCTCTATGGGTTGTCCTATGTTGAGTGCCATGGGAGTTCATCTGTGTCAGAAACATTCCGCGTTATCACTGCCGTTCCTCTGCACGGTGCTGGTGGGGCCCCATTGGCGGTAGTGGCATAAGTCTGGTTATGCGTGTGCGGGGCATGATTGTGATATTGGGGGTGTGCGGTTGTGTCCTGAGGGGGCATTGGGTGCTCGTTTGTGTATCTGGGGTCTGTTTGGCTTTCTCTCCTGCCGCCGCCCATCGGCAGCCCATTTGGGCTTCCGTGGTGTGGGTGTCCATTTGTGTATGAATTGTTTGGCCTGCTTCGAGATTCGCGCATAAAATGGCCCCACCTCCCGCACTGCCAACATTGCCCTTGCATTCCTCCTCTCGACCCTCTGTACCCTGCAACTCCTCCTCTCGGCCCTCTAAATCCCCCTCGGTTTCCGCACCCACCTCTCGATTGCCACTGCTGCCCTTCAAATTGGTTTTCCTCTGCCCTCTGCCCCTGGCTGTTACCTGTCCAGTTGGCCACCATCTGCATTGGTATTCCCATCTGTCTGTCTTTGTCCTCCCGCTCCTTTCCTGTCGCGCTGGTAGCTACTACTGCACTGACCTTCATCAACTTGCTCTGCACTAATTTAGCTTCGTCTGCCAACCGCCGCTACGCTATCTCCTTTTCTCTCTCTTTGACCCTCTTGCAATGGTACACTATGATGCTTTGAATCTTAGACCACCCCTTGGTTTCTATCCCAGCTATTTTATCAAGGGCCTTCTGCACTTCCTTTGGGAGTACTCTTTTTATGATGAAGTAAAACAGGGATTTTGATTGGTCCCAGACCGTACCCGTTTCCACTCTCCACATGTCCTGCACCCGGACAATTAAAGTCATCGCATCTTCATCATCATTCATTGTACATTGCATTACTGACTGCAAATCAGGAGTGTCTGGGAACGTTTCCCTTAATGCATCCCACACACGCACTCGCACTGTGTTGAAGGAGGCCCCGTCATGGCGGTCACCGTCTAATGTCACCCTTGGAAACCCCGCCTTCGCCCAGACCCTGTTCACCTGGTCCCCCCAGCAAGCTTTTAACATCCCCCACTGCCAAGGGCACTCCTGCTGTGTGTTTTTCAAATGCAAATATCCACTTGCTAGCGCCTCCAGAGCGTGGGGGCAGCTGCTTAAGCAAGTTGGCCTTGTCCTTTTGAGCCCATGGTATGTAGTTCGGCCTTCCCACCTCCTGTGTATCAGAGGAAGCTGTAGATTTTTCCGCCCCTTTTTTGGTACTCACCTTTTTTCCTTTCTTTCCAACCACTGACATACGCCCTATTCTGTTTCTCACCCTCCCTGTCCATTCGTCTACAGGAGACACCCCTGCTCTGAATGACTCACCTCCAGCGGCAACTCCTAACCTCATGTCCTCATCTCCTTGTTCCTTTATGTCACTCCAACACTCTTCCTCTCTGTCTGACACTGCCTCCCCTTCCTCTACTCCTCGTTCGCTGTCTGCAGTATTTATTTCTATTATTTGCTTTGGGGTATCGTTTATTCTGAAAAGGATCTCTCCTTTCTTCCAACCATCTTCCCCTGTCCCCACACTCACCGGGGGAGTGTCTTCCCTACCCACCCGTGGAGTGGATGCCCCTCCCCCTTCTCCTAGCACCCTAATGCTGGACATTTCTGTATGGGCCATTGTGAGTTGTGATTCCATATCTTCAGCTAGTTTTCCAATATCGACTGTTGAGGTGTCTAAAGGTCTTGTTGTGTGTTGGCTCTCATACGGGGGTGGTGCAGTGGTGGAGGGCTTGGGCATGGGCGGGCTGTGGACTGTGCTACGTACCCTTCTGCCAGCACTGGTTTTGACAGTAGGGGATAAACTTGTGTGATCTCTATGTCCTTCCCCTCTTGCGGGAGTGGTCCTACACCTCCAGCTGTTTTCAGGGGAGATGTTTCTGCTCCCTGTCCTTACCTGGGGGAACCTCTTCGAACAGGTGCCATAGGTCCAGTATTTCTCTCCTATTGTGCAATTGTTTACCTTTGTACTTAATACACAGACAGGTGGCAACCATATCCAATACCTCCTTTTCGAATGACCCCCCTTCTGGCCAAACTTGGGGTAGTCCTTCTCCCTTCAATTCGGTGACCCACTGCTCGTGGTACTTCATACTCTTTTCTGCATACAGTGTCTTGCAAATGTGTGTGAGTGGTGTTTCTGCACCCATTGTGATTCCCTTTCCCTACTCCTTACCTGGCAATTCTACTCCGTCCCTATTCACTTTTCGTATACTCAACCTGTGTTACACTTCTCACCCACAACGATGGACTGTTGATTCACCTTCTTAATATTTTTACACAGTTATTTTTCACCACACTATTCTTCTCTTAAATCACCAAACTAGCTTTTCAATGTATGCATCGCAAATAATCATTTTACATGAAAACATTGACATTTAACATTCCACATGGATAACAGAAAACATAGACATACACATAACACACTCCTACCATTCCCACTGTCCCTGTCTTTTGTTTTTCAAATGTTTACTCTCATCCCCCTTCCTCCCACCAATTCACCCACTAAGAGGATCGAGAAGAGATTAAGAGATCAAGTAAAGTGTAGATCAGAAAAAAGCGTTTTTATCAAACACCCTGGGTCTATCTACTGACCCCTTTACTGTCTTAGTTCCCTTTTCACTAACACTTATTTACACCCGTATATCCTGCACTAGTCAAGATATCACTATGCAGCACCGCCTTCTACTGCCCACGGAGATAGGATCCCTTTCTTCAACTTCTTACCCTTTTCTACTTTGTCACCGTCCTAATGGCCATATGCGATAGAACAAGAATAGTATGAAAAACAGAAAAGACCCTTAATTCTCAAAACCCTCGTTTGTCCCCCTTTTAATTTCACTTGTGCACACCCTCTGTGTCACCTGTGCTATGTTCTTTTATCCTACTGCCTCTTAATCTGACTCCACCCCGTGCCTTTAATATCACTCGCACTTAATACTCACATGTCCGTCTTGATCCGAGACTCTGTGGACCCGATCGGCAGGGTGCTGCTCCTCGCTCAAAGACCACGCCCGGCTCCGGCGAGTGGTACGTATGGGTTTTGTGAAGAGGGATCCCGTACCCACTTCCCTACTGCGTGCACACGTCTAAGTGTACCGGTTGTCGTTGGCGGGTAGCTCTTGAGGGAGCACGCTCAGGGTCAAAGCAGGTGGGCGTCTAGTACCAGAAGGACGGGAAAGAGCGCTATCGTGTTGGGGTCACCAATGAAAGTGAACGCCCCTCAGGCCTGCCGGTGAAATGACCAACAGAGTAAATAAAGGTACATCCCAGGAGGGAATAAGACCAAGACCAAGTGAGAGTACGATTAAAGGCTTTTTGTCTAAAACGTAGGGCAAACAGAATCTACTCTGCTCACGCCGAGAGCGCTCTGCAGAAAACATGTTACAAGTTACATTTGTACATGAGATTTGTCATCACCAAGGGGATGGCCTATGGGGCACATGGTGAATGGGGATTAGACACTAAGGGGAGGCACCTATAGGTGCTATATGGTCGGTGATTGCTGATTGGTCCATTGGCACGTGACGAGATGATGTAGTGGAGTCAAGGGTTCAGCTGGGCTCATCTGTCGTACATCCGCTGGATGGACACATTGACACCTTATCTATGCAACACTTTTGCCCTTGTGGCCACACATTCACATTCATTCATACGTTTGACCGGTTCGTCCGGTGGTGAGACTAGCAGGCTGCACGTGTAACAACAAGGGAAGCTTATTTACTGCTGAACATCTATTATATATGTTTTTGTCACAGATATCACTTTCTTATTCAAAACAGGCTTGAATATTGAGTTGGGGGTGAGGGTTGCAAGGTCGTTGCATGGGCGTGGGGAGGGTTTGAATACAAGGTTGCTGGGACTGGATTACACATAAACATATTTCATTATGATGGTACATTTACTTAGAAGGGGCTTGGTGACCGGTTGCTTGGACAACATAACTCTTTGTAGAGTCAAGGTGGTCAGAGGTGGTCTCAGGCCCCCCTTTCAGGGCTGGTAGTTTTACTTTGTGCAACAGGGTCTTTTTATGCTTACACATGACGGATTGTTGCCTTAAACCCTTTTGGTTGGTTTGAGATTTGAGTGAAATTCACTTATAACATCTTATAATTCCATGCTATTCAGACAATGATGCATCATGATAACAGGGGATGGTGAGAGAGAGAGAGAGAGAGAGAGAGAGAGAGAGAGAGAGAAAGATTGTCAACACATAACTGTTCATAATGGCATTTAACTGCAGTTCACATGAGGTTTTCTAATAGCGCGTTATACACTTACATTCTACGTTATCAACCGTGAGGTAGCATTGTGTGAGCTTGTACAAATCTAAGAGTTGTTTACACGTCGATACATTACAGTTAGTCGTTGTGCACACTTCAATGTTATAAATCAATATGCATTCTACTTTCGATATAACAGGTTCATACATGAGCTTTCACTTGCACGCGTATACGTATTTACATTGTTTACTCATTAGCTTATTTCAGACATCAGAGGCTTTGTGTGGGTTCTACGCATGAGGGTGGGCCATCTCTTTGCTCATGCCTATCAGAAGGAAAGGACACATTCACTGATTTAAGGATCTCCCCTCGTTGTTGACATTGCACTGAGGTACACGGGGATTAGGTTTTTATGGCCAGTGCCTTGTGAGGTGCAGGGCAGTTTTAAAGAGACAGGTAGCCGAGGTTCTAACCTTCTCCCCCTCCGGGGCTGCATCTAAATTACTGAAGGGAGTTAGGCGGCAAGCGATACAGTGTGGATTTTGTTGCATTCCTGCTGCCGGCCTTCTCATGGGACCCGAGCTGTTATGTGGATGGCAGAGAGGAGGTGGTGGGTGTAGAGTCGCGCTGGCTGTGCGCTTGTCGGAGATAACTGAGGCCTGGGATGAAACCCTGACTGCTCTTGCAAATGGAGTTGGTACATTACAAAGATGGAGTTCCAATCCTGCTATCCAGGAGTGGGCACAGGAACACAGTTGTGCATACAGATGTGTATTAACAAAAGGGGTGATGTTTCCCAGAGGTGTCCTCACATGAGTGCCTCGGGGCCGGGGCCCTGGACCCGAGGCAGCCATGATTTGGCCCGTCCGGGGAGCATTGAAACAAGAGGGGGGTCTGGAGGTCCCCTCCTACCACTCACAGGGTATGGTTTAAATAGCAATTTAGAGGTGACAGCATGTAGTTGAGGTGCCGCTCTGAGTTAGGGGTGATAGTATTCAGATAAGCGGTGTGCAGCCTTGAATTATGGGGGTTTGCATGCAGGTTTACCGGCTGCTGTCTTGAGTTATGGGAAATTGTATGCAGATTATCAGGGTGCAGTTTTGGGTTAGGGGGTCCGTATGCAGTGTCGCTGGGGTGCTGACTTTGTTGCGGGGGATGGTCCTCAGTATTGCCAGGGTGCTTGATGGTGAGGATAAGGTAGGCGCAAAGGTTGGTGTATGTCGCTGGTGTGGGATGTTCGGGGGGCGTGTCGTGGGAGTCCCGGGCACTACTTGTACCTCAGGTTACTTCGCAGTTAGATTTCCATGAATACGCGGAGCAAGTAGACGTAAAGTTGTTTTACGATCACAATATCTTGACTGGGTCCAGGGTATTGGTTTAAGAATTTGCAGACCAGAGAAGATTTTTTTGGGACCGTGGTGTTAAATTTTCTCTCCTTCCCCAGTTCGGACCCGCCTTCAAGGCAGCAAAACAGTCACTCGCAATCTTTGTGATTTTTTCGTGGCTTTCGTTGGATCTTTCCTGGTGATAGCTAAAGTCGTCAGGGTTCAGCTTTGGTCCACCTGGATGATGCTACTAGATAACCTCTAAAAGCCTTAAGCCTTCTAGTGAGGCTGTGTCACCTAAAGTGCACACATCATACAAGCACATGGGGTTTTAAGCCTCACTCCTCTTACTTTCAGAATGTATCACTCTGCCTGTTGGCTTTTTTCCAAGTCACTTCATGGGACCTTAATCTCTCCACCTTTGGATAAACCTTCCTAGGAGCAAGGTTCTGGGGTTTATTACCAGTGGTCGAAGTGGGCGGAAGCAGTTGGGAGCTGTGCTCCTCTACTTTAAAAAAAAATGTTTTACTGTTATATACTTTTATTTTAAAATGAAACGCTTCCGGAATGGTTTTGTTTTAAATTAAAAGTGCAGGAAGAAGTTGAAACACACACCTCAATACACTGCACTCCAAATTCCTTTAAACATTAGGTGTGTTGTTTTGGAGGTTTGGATTGTGCGTGAGAGGGGAACGGGGCACTCTTTTTTCATTCCATTTTTTCTATTTTCCTTCTCCTCCCTCCTCCAATTTGTCTCTTCCTCCTCTATATTTCTCCTCTATTCTATTCCTGTATCACTTTCTCACCTCTTTCATACTTTTTCCTTCAATCTTTTACCTCCCCTCCTGTTCCTGTTTCTCCCTCCTTTCTTCCTCTCTTCCACTCACTCCCTCGAGTTCTCTTAAACACCTCCTCTCCTCCACTCTCCCTTTATTCCGTCTCCCTCCTCACTGCTCTAGCACAATCTTCTCCTCCTCTGCCTTGCTCTCCTTCACTTCCCTTCTCCTTCTCTGACTCTACTTTCCACCACCACACCACTCCTTCTCAATCTACTACCTGCACTGACCACCACACCTTTTGCTACACTGACACCTAACACCCACCCTAGGCACTGCACCCGTGGAGCGCCTGATCCCTGGAGGATACCACTGGAATGTAGTGCCCTGGAAAGCTCCCTGGACCGAAGAAGGGGGTGAAGATGATGACCCAGAAAGAGTTGAAGATGATGACCCCAAAGGATGTCCTATGAAGTCCCAGAATGGAGGGTCATTGCACCAAGAATGGTCTGCTGTGCATTTTTTTAAAAGTATTTAAAGATTATTTTTATCACAAACATTTTTTTTATCACAAATTGATTTTTTATCACAAACTGATTTTTACTGGTTTTCACATCTGACAGAGGCCAATGGCACAGTTTAATGGATTTATGTTTTCTGAAAAGGGTAATGCTTTTGTTTAATGTTTTATGAAAGAGAATATTCCCCCCAAAAAAGTCCCCACATTTTGTTCTCCAAAAAAACACACAAAAAAGATCACCAATTAAAAAAGATAGAAGATAAAGGTGATCAAGAGATACTAAAAAAAGAAAAAAAGGAAAAAAAGAGACACATTCTAAAAAATAATATTTTTTTGTGAGTGCGTTTCTTTTTTGCTTAAGGCACATAATTCTTTTGCTCAAGACTAGAGATGTATACATAATATTTCTCGTGTATGATATTACCATTTGTATGTTATTTATTTGTTGTCTTTTAAGATGCAGTTTATTAGGATTATGTTATGTTTGCTTTTCCTGCAGTGATTTCAGGTTATGTCCCATCAGAAAAAAAGGAGGGGGTGTAGGAGTAGAAATGTAGACGCTGCATTTTAACATCTAGACTCTGCCTTTCAGCATTTACATTTTAGTGAGGGCTTGAGTGTTAACTAGGGCTAAGGGTGTGGGACTCAATGAGGTACTCAAGAGTATGATTCTCAGGCTGATTTTAAATAGATGCCAATGCAGAGAGCACATGATAGAAAGTGATCACTTTGCTCCACTATGCTATTTTAATTAACTGAGCTGCACTAAATATATAACACTAACATAAGTAACATACTAATTAACCCAACCCTATTTAAAATGTAACTGATTCCCTTAATAACATTTAGTGCAACTTAGTCCATGAAATAAAGTGGATGCAGATTGAGCCAATGCATAATGCTCTGAAAATGGGAATGAAAAATGAACTTTAAACGTGCAGGCTGAATCTGCACTGTGTGGTAAACTTTAAAATGTGAAGATCCATTCTACTAAAACATTGCTTTGTATGAGAGCAGGAAGGGCAAGAGATATGTATCAATTCACTCTTTAGCAAAGCAGCTAGCACAATGAGAGGCACAGAGGAAATTGCATGATGGGGTGGATCTGGTTAGGGGCAGGTCTTTTTTCTGGAGTTACAGGGGGTTTCATAAAAAGGGTTTTAAGGCAGAGTAGAGGGGGGTTCCTCTTCTGGTACTGACTGCCAAAGGGAGCAGAGGACTGCTGCTAAGCTGATTGCAAGCTGACTAAAGCTGAAGCTGTGTCTCTCCTGAGTTGGCTTTCGTTAGCAGAGCTGCAAAGTCTCCAGTGACCTTAGCTGTGAATGACCCTGGGGAAGGATTTACTGCCAAGCTGAGTCGGGAATATCACCATCTTATCTAGGTAAATATAACAGTAATTGAGGAGCACGTAGTGTAAGTGGGAAATGCTTACAGGTTGTGTCTTAGAAATATGGTTGTTTTCTTAAAGTAATTCACAATCTATATTTTGTGTGGATTCCCCTTTTATAGCTGCCAAAAATGGTATGAGAGAAACATTCAAGGTTACATCAGACCGGGCGTTAGCCAGTCAACAAACAAATGTGTAACTGAAGCTTATTATTAGAAAGGCTATTTAATGTGTGCAAGCTCTCTAATCAAATGCATTGTATCCATGTTTAAATGTAAGTCTCTGTAAAGGAGTACAGCAGAATACCACTGTTTGGTCATTTTCTAAATGTTAACATTTATAAAGCCAAAAAAGAGACAAACGAATTGGACTAGCACTTTATGATGTGTCCAAATTATTGTTAACACATAGACTGAGGTCCAGCAGGTGGTAAGCCTATTTTACCGCAGGTGGTAATTTGCAATTTACATCATGTGGCAAAACATAAGGTAAATACTTGTGGGAGTTGAGCCTTTCAGAGAGGCTGACTGAATGTGTTGTATTTCAATTGCATACTTTACATTTGTTGGAACACAGCCAAAAGGGCATCATTGTGATGTTGTAAATGAAACATCACAGGAGAGCATGAGCCATTTATTCAGAGTGTATTAGGTCCAGTATTTGTTTAGTGTTAGTGATCCTGGTTATATCATTGTTAGACAGTATTCTGAAATTAGTCTCAACGCTATAAAAACCCCACAAATGCCACCATACTAAAATACCAAAATAAAATACCATGAAGTACTAGATGTATACCCAAAATATATTTTACAGGCCCAAGATACAGGCTTGAGTGCAGCGATCGCCATACCGATGGGTGCCAGTGTCATTATCTCCTGATCTGACGTGCCAGCACAGGTGTTATTGCTACTTGCACCACAGGTTGCCAATCTGGAAACCCTGGTAACCGACACCATTGTTTTTTATATGAATGAACGAGATGCCAAGCGAAGCCCCTCTTCCATTTCCAAGGCAGCCAGCAGGTACACGGAGCAGCAGTAGTGGGGGGCGCTGCCACCACTGAAGGTATTGGGGCTGGGGTTGGTAGCGACAGGAAAACAGAGGGGAAGGCAAGGAAGGGTGGGGGGAAGATGGCTGGCGGGTGAAGCAGACCTATTTTATATAAAGGGATCTTACCCAGTGGTAAATGGATATCATTTCAATAAAATTATATTGAAAGCAAGTTTTTGGAAATCATATATTCAACAAACATGCATTGGTCTGTCGAACGTGAGATTTGAGTTTCATGTTGACAAAAGTCCAGAGCAGTTTTGTGAATATGGTCCAAAATCACTGGAGATTCATGGACCAAATGCGAGAATGTCATGCAAAATGTTTTTCAAACAGGAAAACCAATTCTGCATAACATCCCACATTGCAACTCCATAGAGATTCTCAAATCCTCAGTTTCCTGTGAACGTATCCAAAACTTTAGATACTTTACCTGGGATTCAAAGTCTATGGGCATGACCCCCAACTCCGAAAAAAGGGAGGTAATAGCGGTGCTCATTAAACTTATCAGAGGCTTAAACAGGGACTTCAATAACTTAGTTTCAGCACCATGTAGTGACGTAATCTGGGTGTAATCCCATAGTTTGCTACCATAAAGAATTTAAAACAAGAGCTTAGATTTATACACTTCTATAACTGTTAGGGGAACCCCATTTCCAAATTGGTTGTTGAACAAAGTTAATAATCTGACTAGCCTCTTCATAGTCACCTCACTCTTATTTACATGGGGGGACCACTTACATGAAACCTGGCACCCTTCACCCATTAGATTATCCCCCACCTCTTTCCTTCTCATCCCTGTACCCCATCAGTAATCCATTACATTACCCCCTCCTCCTGCATCCTCATCTCAGTACCCCATTGGTACTCCTTTACCCTGCATTGTGCGGATCCCCATCACAGTCCCTTGTGCGTATTCCCATCCCAGTCCCCCAGGTACATCCCCTCTCACAGTTGCTCATGCAAAACCTCGTCCCAGTAGCTCATACGCATCCTCCTCACGTGCATCCTTGTCACAGTCCCTTGTGTGAACCCTAGTCACTGTCCCTTGAGTACATCCTCGTCACAATCCCTGGCGGACATCCTTGTCACAGTACTGTGGGAGCATCCTTGTTACAGTCACCCTTCCTATTCCCTCTTTCTCTTCCTTGCCCTATTTCCTACTCCTTTGCTTCAACGGGTGGCAAAGCAGAGCACGTGGCATGGTCAAAGGCCATGCCCCAGGCAAACTAACCAGTGGACATGCCTTTAGGAAAAATTCTGTGGACAATGGGCCTGACAAGGAGAGAGCCCTGTGATGCACAGCTTCGAAATGCACTGATAACTTTGCATATAACCTCAATTTTGATATCAAAATAAATAACGTTAGTACCGCAGATGATGTTTAAGAAACCGGTACGGTGAATCAAAGCAACACAGCAAAACCCTTGAAATTCCCTGAAAAAATATGCATTTTGTGAAATAAATTGCTAATGGTGGATTGAATCTTTGAAGTAAAATAATCATGGGACTGTGGGCTATACAAAATGGAGCTCCCACTTTAGATGACGAGTTCTGTGTGATTGGCTGGTGAAACTGTCAGAGCAGATGCCATGACACTGTAGCAGCCCAAGTTAATGGGAAAATGAGACACACAAACATGCTGTGTGCTTCCACCATGTTCACATCATACACTGGAATTTAGCGGGAATAAAGAGCACAGTGTGTCCTCTTCTCGGATGGCGTGTTGAGGCCTGGGGGAACATCTGGAAGAGGTTATATTTCCAGCGGTGCTCATCTTTCCCCCACAGAAGGAGTGCTGACAAGGAATCTCAGCTATTATTTCAGGGTAACAAAAGCAAACACGAGGTGGCCTGTGCCACGCACGCGGCGCTGCTACTGGATATGCAATGCAGCTGGATGATAAAAGAAGGGCTGGGAGCGTGGGGTACAGGGGTGCGGATATGCCATGGGCATATGAAACCTGTTTATTTAATGTCCTTCCCTTTGTTCAAAGTCGCGAGCATTCGCTGGAATGTAAGGAGAGCAAGCGAGGCGCGCGAGCCGTCACTCAAAAAGGAATACAAAACTAGGGATGGGTGCAATAAATACAATAAAAGAAAAGCTATGTGAGATGGATGAAGGTAATGAGTGCAAGAAAACAAAACATGTCATGAAAAAGGCAACCGAAAGGGTAGTGTTTCAGAAAAAATACGGTAAATCTAGTAACAAAGGCGTTACGTTGGGAATAGAAATAATGGTTCAAAACGGAATTCGGGTTAAGAAAGTAAAGAATAAAACATGGACAACTTTAACACGAGAAAAAGCCCAAGTGAGAAGCAATGAGAAAAGGGAAAGTAATTAAAACAAAAATAAAGCATCTGTAAGTTAAAGCAAGGAGGAATCAAAGAGGCAAAATAGAAAAGGGGGTGGAGTCAACACAATGCGGAAGGAAGGAAGGAAGGAAGGAAGGAAGGAAGGAAGGAAGGAAGGAAGGAAGGAAGGAAGGAAGGAAGGAAGGAAGGAAGGAAGGAAGGAAGGAAGGAAGGAAGGAAGGAAGGAAGGAAGGAAGGAAGGAAGGAAGGGAGGGAGGGAGGGAGGGAGGGAGGGAGGGAGGGAGGGAGGGAGGGAGGGAGGGAGGGAGGGAGGGAGGGAGGGAGGGAACGGGAGAGGAGAGGGAGGGGAAAGGGAGGATGGGAGGGAAAGGAAAGAAAGAAAGAAAGAAAGAAAGAAAGAAAGAAAGAAAGAAAGAAAGAAAGAAAGAAAGAAAGAAAGAAAGAAAGAAAGAAAGAAAGAAAGAAAGAAAGAAAGAAAGAAAGAAAGAAAGAATTGGTGTAAATATCCTTTTGGGAATGATACCGACACTTGTTTCATCACTTCCTTTCTTGGGGTTTACTTTGATTTCATACTTAAAAGTCCACCTCCATATCTGCTTCCTTTTGTTATCACTGCTGAAATGTATGAACGTCTTTCTCCCACAATCTGACTTCCAGTCCTTAGGAGAAGCAGTAGTCATATACAGATAAGATGGTGAGAATGTCCTGCTTTCGAGTGGAGCGCTCGCTTTGACATCCGTGCAAAGCTTGCAAACGCAGGTTCGAATCCCGGTGGGGCCAAACTCAGCCTTTCATCTTTCCGAGGTCGATAAATGAGCACCACACATCATGGGTAATAATAAGCAGCTCTCAGATACCTGATGGTTCATAGCGCTATATAAATGCAAAATTATTATTATGATCCTGCTAGCTCGCTTGCTCCTTTGAAATGTGTCTTGCACTGTACTGCTCAGTTAGGGTGGCTTCCTGTAAATTTGATGACATCAATCCTGTTTTATTCCCTCTTCACAGGATTCCTTTGCATTTTCGCTTTCAATTTTAGATATGGTGGTTGACTGTCGAGGCTCTAGTCCTGTTGCATATTGCCAACGGAAGCACGGTTATTGGGAGTGCCCACTTGAGGTTTGAAAGTGCTAAATTCAAACAGGTTAACTAATCCATTACGGCCTTTTCTGCTGCCACACTGAGACTAAGGAATTCTATACTAATGGAGACATGGTAGGAAATGGGCCAGGAAACACCCAGTTATGGCCTCAGGCCGGCCCTAGGATTTGCAGGGCCAAGTGCGGCAAGTTAAGTGTGGGGCCCCTTAATTTACATGGTATGACATTGCAGGACGTCACATCACAGGAAGTGAGGGTTTCTTGCATACAAACATGGTTCTTCGTAATTTGAATATTGCCCCAGACAGGGAAATTCCAGAAATTTAAAATAAACATGTACAGAAGTAAAACACGTAAATAGGTTTTGCCTATAAATCCTACTCCCCATGCACTGTCATGGAAGCCTAGCACTAACCAGTCGGTCTTGGGCATTTAGGTTCCATCCCAGAGGTTTTTCTTCAGATTCTGCACGTTGGAAGAAATACAGTAGCACTAACAAACCTAAGAGAGTAGGTGTGCCCTTGTGTGGATCTATAAGAGACAGCGGACCTCATCACGAGTCTGGCGGTCATCCTTAAATGCGGCGGTAGCGCTATTACCGTTACATTTAAGGGTCTGCCAGATCATGGGCTTGGCGGATTTGCCCCCAGCTCTGAGCTAGGGGCAAATCTGCCACAATTTTTGGCGCTATTACCACCAGCGGTAACACCGCCGGAGGTAATAGTGCGAACATTCCCCATTGGGCCCAATGGGGAATGGGGAATCCCCAAATGGGCCCAATGGGGAATGGGAAACAACCGTTCCACCAAACCTGTGATCCGGCGCTAATAGCACTGGGGGGTTTGGCGGTAGCGCTAATAGCCCCGGCCCTCTTGATGAGGCCCAGTGACTCTTGAGAACTTATTCAACCTCTAGTATTGTGCCTTTCATGGAGTGGCATACTTTGCATTTAGATTCCACCATGCTCGAGGTAAATCCTTCACTTCAAGGTTAAGAATCATTGGTATTACCGTTTCTGGAAATTCCACCAAAAGACCTGTTAGGATGGATTTCTAGAATCTGTCCTGGTGGACAGATTTCAGGAGGCCACCCTAGTAATGGCGAACTGGGGAACCCTGAGAGGTTAGTCAAACCCCAATCAAGGTAAACGTCAGGAGCAGTCAAAGCTATTCTCAGGAGAGAGTGAGTGGGGTCCATAATGAGTCCACACAGTGACGCACAAAGTAATACAATTTAGACACTTTTTCATTGGTGCCAATTTTTGGTCCGACCTTGGGTACACCGTGTGGGTTGTCCCATGCATGTCTTACGTCAGCACAATCCCTTTATGCATCAGTACTCAAATATCTTTCAACCCTTTTAAAGTACCAGCAGACCGCTAATCAAACAGCCCAGGCTGTGGCAGCTGGTCCAGTCACAGGGCAAATGGCTTAATTCTTTAATTCCCCTTGCATGCTGAGCAGAACGACACATGCAATATTTCTCCAGCTTATCAAAACCTTGACTTTCAGTTTTAAATCAATTTTTCAATGGTGTGCTTTATTACACAGCCATCAGTATTAAGCAATATAAAAATACTGGTCATTTGCAATCAAGCTGATACTGTGCATGTCATTATTTGAGTCATTATTTCACGTGATGTGGCCTTTTTTCTATACAGTAAAGCAAGTAAACCTGACATATACAATTGATGGAAATGGCATATTTGCATATAGGTTGCCATCAAATAATACATGGTACTTTTGTAAGTGAATGATATGATATGATACGTTATTTATAATGCGCTTAATACCCAGAGGTTTCTTAGCGCGGACCCGGGAATCGAACCTGTGTTGCTCTGTGTCTGTTGAGCTATCCTCCCGAGACATGAATCATCCTACAGTATTAATTTGTGTCACTTTAGTCAGAACAAATACAGCTAAACATCCTGCTTTAGGAGATGGTCCCACTTGGGGGGGCAGACAATCCTGTTTTAGCTCACTGTGCCTTTCCAAATGAGAAACGTCAATGTGCATGTCCGTTTGTGCCCATCAGGAGGGCATCCAGCAATGCTAGGCAATGCTCGAGTTTGCCTAAACCACTAGTGACTGGGATAATGTTTCATGAAATTGAAATTGAAAAGCACGAACATGAGCTCAATTGCTCAATGGCTCAATGCCACGCTCACAATCTGAGTGTGCAGTGCACACACAACTCATAAACACAATGTATGCCGAAACACACCACAGTCACATACTAAGAAGACGCACAACAAAACCACCGACACATAGCCCAGCCCCACTAACAAGCTGACCACTGGACCCCTCTCTGCCAATATAGAGATTAAGCGAGTGGGGTAGCCTGAATCTACCACAACGGTTTGGAAAAACAGGCCACATTCGCAAAGGAGGCATTCGTGAAAAATGTGCGCATATCAGGCCAGCTTTAGAGGAAATGCAGCCTTCTAACGTGTGATTTTGTCCCCCTCAAGTGCAATTCGGAAGTTGTGGAAGTTTGCCTAGTTCCACGTGTGACCCACCCAAACACACACACACACACTGTCGTAACCCTGCTTCATTGCACAACTTTCTGCCCTTGCGCTTTAGCAGACACTGGGCCTGATCATGACTTTGGCGGTAATGCTGACGGTATTACCGCCGGCGGTATTAGCCCTACCGCCGAACTCCCCAGCGCTAATAGCGCCGGATCACGAGTTCGGCGGTAATGTAATTCCCCATTGAGCCCATTCGGGAATGCCCCATTCCCCATTGGGCTCAATTCGCGCTCTTACCGCCGGCGGATTTACCGCCGGCGGTAATAGCGCAAATTTTCAGCAGATTTCCCCCCAGCTCAGAGCTGGGGCGAAATCCGCTGAAGTCCTGATTTGGCGGACCCTTAAATCCGGCGGTAATAGATTTAAGGGTTACCGCCAAAGTCGTGATCAGGCCCACTATCCGTATTCAAGCTTTCGACCCGGGAATGCCTCTGTCCATATGCTTGGAAGCTGCCACCCAAGAATAACAGAAATAGTGCAGGTTTAAGACACGCAGTAGTCAATACACTAGGCAAGAGAGCCAGGCCGAGGGACTGGGATGCTTACAGTCAAGACAGCACACACAAACATCGGGAGAGGCATGAGGGTGGGGCGGGCCTTACCTGCGGGCCTTACCTGCTGTTGACATGCTCGTCCAAGGAAGAACGAGGCCACAACAACGCCCTGCTCCACCTCCCCCATCCCCATGCTAGGATGCACATAATTTTTTGTGTTATCTTCTCTCTGCTCCAGGTAGCATGGGCTGCCCGTGTGTGTGCCTGAACACTCACGACATGGGACAAACATGGCCCATGCTTCAGCCTGCAACAGATGGAGGGAGACAGGGAGTCAAACACTCTGACACTCTCTGCGCGGGGCCACACCAGGGGTGCTGCGGGAGTGTGGCCAAGTGCAGCTGCACATGTTGCATACGCCCAGAGCCGGCCCTGTGTGGCCTTAAGCCGTGCTCTCGCAGCCCGCACTGAATGCAGAAAGACGCCAAATCCAAACACACTGTTTAGCAGCTGTGCAAATTGGGATATATGTCTTGCAGTTTGCAGGCATTTTCTTGGTAGGGTAAGTATTGTGACTACTGAAAAGAGCAGAGTCCAACTTCCAGTACTGATCAAAAGGGTTTCTTGCTGAATCACTATCAGACATGTTTTAAATTTGCTATTGTGGGCATTATTATGTACCCATAAGGCTCTTTGCTTTTATGCAAATGAACAGGCTTGGATTCAATGAAGAAATAATGTGCCTGGGGCCACGTCCCTCAGAGACCCGCCTCCTCGCCGCCCCCATGGAGGAGAGGGTTCCCTCAGTAATTTCTTTCCATTTCCAACACTGAATGGAGATTTGCTGTCTTTCCTCAGGCTTTAAAAACACATGTGTTTTGGCCTTGGGAGAATTGAGAACATATACACATTACTTCAGCACTAGGTTAATTAAGCAAATATGAGTATTACCATTGCATTGTGAAAAGAAGCAGATGTATGCATTTCTTACACATTATTGAAACTAGGCAAAGATTTTAATTACTGGAGCATTTTGAGGACTGGGCAAATGCATGGGTTACTAAAGCATTTCTCAATTAAGAAAACAAATGCATTATTGTGGCATTATGGGAATTTGGCAAACATGTGAATTACCTGATATTGAAGACCTCACCTGGATATCTCACAGTCAAGAAACTCTCTGCCATTCCACTCTCAGGATTTAAAGGTATTTTGCACTGCTTTAGGGAACAAGCTCTAATCAGACCCTCCAGCTTATCGCGATTTTGCAATCCTGCAAAATGCAGCGAAAACTGCTTTTTTGCAGAAAATGCTGCAAAAACGGCTGTTTTGCAAAATAAACCTGCAAAACTACAATAAAAAAAAATCCTCAGGGTCCCAGATTCTAAAAACGTATCAATGCAAGAAATGAAATGCGCAAACACATCTCATCATTTGCGCCCAAAAAAAGGGCATCCCAATCTACAAGGGACACTTGAATGGGCACATTTTATTAAAATGTGCTCATTCAGGTGTCCTTTGTGGATTTTTTATGCGCGCCCATTCAGATCGCCTCTTTCACCTCTGAGTAAATCAGGGGGCATTTCTGCCAATTTAAAAGTGTATCCTAAATTTCCACACAAGATGTAGGCAACCCTACGCGCACAGGAGCTGGGGGTGCAACTGCATGACAGGGGGCCTCATTACAAGTCCGGCGGTAGCCGTGCCGGTAAAAACGGCACTGCTGGCACCGGAGTCATTTTTTTTCTGACAGTCCCTCCGGCCAGATTCTGGAAAAAAGAAAATCCCTGTTCCCATCGAGTCCCATTGGACTCAATGGGAATGGGGAGGACGGATGCACCAGCACTGTGTGCAACAGTGCTGGTGCATCCGTCAAGATCTGCGAGCGGGTGCAGTTCCGCCCCTCAGGTCAGACTTGGTGGGCTGAAAGGCACCTGCTCGCAGAACTTGTAGTTTGCCGGTCTGGAAACAACAGTAGTGGCAAGTTTACAGTAGTGGTAGGTTGTTTTTGGACCGGCAACCTCATAATGACCCCCAGGGTCCGTCTTGACCCGGTCATGCATTTCTTTTAAGATATATGAACTGCTGCTTTGTCGCTTGCATTTCTGTTCCTCAAACAGGATATAAATGCGTTTTTTGGGTCGCATTTTACAGTGGACACGCTGGGAGCATGCAGAACACTGTCGGGAGAGCGCTTCTATTCAAGGTACTACCCATTTTGACCGCCAAAAATCGATCGAATGGTGCAATTTGACCTATTTCGCCAGTACCATTCGATCAATTTTTATAAATACCGAACATGTGGAGCGGGGGTGTCACCCGCTCCTTATGTTCAGTATTTCGGCATTGGGGGTTGCAGGGGTGTCCCCCGCTTTCTCAAAATTGGAGGTGCGGGACTGAAAACAAACACAAACAAAAAAACTAAATGGGACCCTGTGCGTCGGATCCGTCCTGCGTCAGAGGGACTGATCTGACGCCGCAGGATTGGAGGGGAAGCGGCAGCGGCCAAGCAGATAACTAGGGGAGGGGGTGGGTTGGTGGTGAAAGGTACATTTTGGGTTGATTGGCTGAAGTACAAACCTTTTCGCAGCAAAATTGAAAAACTGTTCTGCCAAGCCAGAGACATCGGGATTCTTCCTATTAAATTAATACAAAAGTTACATAATAATGACACCCTGACTCTCTTTTAGCCTTGCATTCTGCCTCTTTCCTATAAAGTGGCAATCTAACACCCTCCAGATAATACAAAATGTCCCACAGAAAATGCTGCAATAAATAAAGGTTTGTGCCGCAAAATTTGCCATTTCATGCCGCAAAATTTGCCATTTCATGCCGCAAAATCCTGGAAGGTATGACTAATCAACGCCATCCCTTCTGCACAACACTGGTAAACCCCGAAAGCCTGAGTTATGAATGTGTTGTCCAGTCGTATATTTTCAGGCATTCTTTCATCATGACTTCTTAGGTGCTGCATGCTGGCCTCTCAAGTGAACCATGTTATCTTTAACTTACAAAGGGTAACCCTCTCCATGGGATCCCATTGTCGCAGTGGGTACTTTGAGTTTCTCTTTGACATGACAGCTCGATTTCAGCAGGAGTTCTCTAGGGGGTCAGACTTTGATTTGCAGTTGTGTGTGCATATTTTCAAAAGGTGTATTTTCCCATGTGCCAACCCAAGTTAGCTGCTGTGCGGATTCCAAGCTGAGGCTTCATGCAGGATGTACTCTCTCACCGAATCACTGCTCCTTCAATATTGACCTTTTCTGCTACTTCAACTGAGAAGCTCCAACATGTTGCCAAGCATGGATTCATTAGTTATCAAAGAGTTGATTGATGGCGGCGACGTTCAATAGTGCCGCAAATGAATCCAACGAACAGCCCATACCTACCCATGTAGATTGCATCCTACTATCGCCATCCATGAATCCGCGCAGTTCTCAATAGACAGTTGGGAAGTGTGTCTGCCCTTCTCTGTAGATGCTTGGCACAAGATGAAGGCGAACGATCCATGCGATCCATGCACTAAGGTTCAGCATTCAAATATGCCACAGCTGGGCAAAGAGACTTCTCAAGCGCATTAAACAATTGGTTTCCATTGATAGGTGGTGCTGAATGTGCGGCGTCTCATAGAAGTGTGAAGTTAGTGTATTTTAGATATAACAAAAATTAAATAAGGAATATCCCCAAAAATTATAGGAATGTACTAGAACCAAAATATGTGAGGTTAAACTAGATTCTTCGTAAGACGATGAATTGTTCCCAATGAGACATTCTTTATAACTCTGATAGCTAAATATGGGATATAAATATTCCCCCCTGATTTTTTCATTGATCTATATTACTATTTATAACATTGTATTTTTAACATTTGTAAAGTTTGATATGGCTTATTATTTTTCTTGTGATTTATTAAAGGGTTGCTGTATACCATATCATACATTTTGGGGGGGACTGCAACATGTAATTGGGAGGCATGGGTTTATGTGCTCATTGAAGATGGGAATGGGATGGATAAACCAAGACGCTGGCAGGTAAGACTGTAGCCACTCCAGCTGCAAGTGTCTGCAGTATGTGTTTTAGTCCTTAATGTAGTTAAAGCAAAATCTCTTTTGTAGGTGTATCTATATTTTGTGAAACTAGAGGGTTAATGTATTTCAACATGGCCGCCCCCATTTGAGATCGAACAAGCCTTCCACATTAGATGTTTTTGCATACTTCTGGCTGTAGTGCAGGATTTTCCAATTGCATCTTGGCTTCGTAGTATACATAAAGAAGAGTTGACCATGATCTGTGCTTCCGAGAACATGCACTGGCTAGTCATCCAGCTGTCAATGGTCTCTTGTTGCATTAGAAGGTGTGTTTCCATATGCAAAACGGCTGACTCTTCTATTGCATGATAGAAGATATTCCAGATATTTGGTACAGCAATACTGTGAACCTGCATTAGTGGCTGAGTTCCCTCAGCAGGGACTGTATATCAGAATATGACAGAGTCTCATATCTCTTCAGTATTGGCACCTTCCACACTTCTTTTTAACTTAGATGTACCATGTAAAACAAAGTTGACAAGCCTAGGAAGTGCCTCTCCTTATCGTAGATTGCACATCTGTGTGGTAGAATACGTTTTTTCATCCATGTGATGAGTCTGGGCATATCATCATTCTGTGAAGGCCTGCTGGACGGAGTGGCAGACTTGCTTAGAAACCAAACTCAGGTATGGTATTAGGCGTGTTATAAAAAACAATTAAATAAATAAACACTTTTCACTGTAGGGACATCGCTAGCTGAGCCCAGTTGATCCTCTCGTAGCCCAGTGCATTTTACTAAGTAAAAGCTCTTTCCAGCAAGCACAAGATGCTGGCCCATGATATCCATTAGACTTGTTAATATAAAGGGATTGAATTCTGAGACCAAACCTCCAGTCACAGGCCTCCAGGCTATAATTCTAAATTTGGACATGATCTGGTGGATGGATTTAATTTATAATGAGCTGGCAGCACATCCTAACATCTGCATCCTCGGGTATTTTAATATTTAGGTGGATCAACCACATATGTACCTCACTAAACCCTCATACCAAGTTTAGAATGCCCAGATGTATACTTCCTAAAGACCAACGCAGCCCATATAGACATGAACATTATAGACACTATCTTTGCTCTTCTTACTCATGTCTTGCCCTTATCTTTAATTAACCTATCCTTGGCTGACCATTCTGCTCTACTCATTACCCCATCCCAACCACGCCCTTAATAGTGATAATAATTCCTATGGAAATTGGAAAAACATACACATTGAAGTGCATCTCAACAGACCGGAGGACTCTGAACTTACCAATCCAGTCACAGGTGTACTGTGGTTTTGTCTCATTCACAGCTAAACCACTATTGCCCCAATAAAACCAATGCTTCAAAGGGAAAAGCCTGAAACCCTAATTGGTTCAATGAGGAGCTTAAACAAATCGAAGCTCACCAGTAGATCTTAGAAATCAAAATGGACATGTACAAAAAACAAGCACTCAAAAATTAAGGTCTTGATACAGAGAACAGGCTAAGACAATGACATAAAAAAAGTAAAATCAAGAATTTTAGTACAGAATAGTAAACGTCACTAACCCACAGAGAGAAAAACAATATCAGACTTTCACAATCCATCCACCCTCGTAATTAATATCACGCCAGCACAATTTCGCAAACTCACTAGCCACACCCTTCTAAGTTAAGCAACTGACTTGTGATACCTAAATAAAAAATAAGCCTTCATGCAGCTCACTTACTAAACCCTCCAATCCCACATTCGGAGCTGCCAGTGAATTGATCATTTCTATTCGTTCATCCTCTTCCTACAGAGGAAGTGTGTGAGCTAGTGGCTCATGCAATATATGGGCCCAACACGAGCAAGTGTTGAAACCTAGCAATAGCACAGAGCCAGTCAATTCATCGATATGGGAGATCTGAAATCAAGCAGTGATAACGAGAATGCACCTGTGTTCATCCTGCTTGAGGTCTCAGCTGCCTTCATCCTGCTTGATCATAGTATACTCAAATCACCTTGATTCAACCTATGATTTAGGAATTTAGCCCTACAAAAGATTATGTCCATTCTCAATCAACATCCAAACACATGTAAAAATACTACATTGGCTACCAATAAAACAACAAATCAGATTCAAATCAATGTGCATCACGCACAGAGCAATCCAGAACCAAGGCGCAGAATTCCTGAGCGACAAATTACACCTACATCAACCAATAAGAATGCTCAGATCAAGCAACGACATTGAACTGGAACCAAAACCCTACAACAAGAGAACACTAGGAGGATCCTCTTTCTCTCAACTTGCACCAAAAATGTGGAACGACTTACCAAAGAATATATGCAGCAAAAGAAAACACCTACTATTCAGGAAACTGCTCAAATCATGGCTCTTCACAGCATAACTAGAAGAACGCCCAAAGGGCCACACACATACCTGGTAACAATGATGAGTGAAGACACCGATCCCGGATCCCAACAATCTATACAACTACAAACAATACACTAAGGAAGACATTCCAGAAGAACGCCCAAAGGGGCACACACATACCTGGCAACAATGATGAGTGAAGACACCGATCCTGGATTCCCACAATCAATCTACTACAAACAAGACTCTAAAGAAGACATTCTACGACGTATCAAACTATACAAACTGAGAGTTAGCCATAACAGGATGACAGCATTGACAGAATACATAGTTAGACCAAGACAGAAGGTCAAGGACGATTCATCAATAGTAGCCTAGTCCCAATCACGACTAAGTCCAGCAGACCACCATCAATATAGACAGCCGGGAAAATTGGGGGCAGCCAATCCACAGCACGAACACCAGAGGGGGTGGACTAGACATAACCGGCCCTCCAACCTAAAATTCATACTACACAACCAGGAACGCACCGTGACTTCTAATCTAATGGTTAGATGGCCAAGAAACGTAAACATAACCAGCTATTAAGCATACCCACAGGAATGCTACCTAAATATAACAAGATTGGCTAGAATCAGGACATAAAACCCACTAACACAACTTCAAATCTCTGCATACCTAATTCACCCGAAAACCCACACAACCATCTCCCGCACAGCAAACCACACACATTTAACCACATCCCATCAACAACAAACAACACATAAACTGCATCAACAGCACACAAGGTCTCGCTCCGATCCGATACTTACACCAAAGGACAGTGAATGGTGGAAACCGAACTGAAGCCACCAACAACACACCACTTCTCTCACTCTCCTTGTCCCTCTTCACCCAACTAACCTAACCCCCCCAACCTCTGGTTACAGATCCCCCTGAGCACCTGGGGACCAATTCCATTGGTGACGGTGCGCTATATAAGTACCTTTCACATTAACATGTTTCTCAATCTAAACAGCGCCTTTTTGGAGTTCCCCAATGATCTTTGTTCTCCCCGCTCCTTCCTTTCTTTTGTCCTGCTGCTTGTTTTGGAAGTCGCTCTATGTTTACTGCAATAACTACGCCGATGATACACATCTAAATTCTAAGACTCTCAAACACAAACATCACAGTATCATGCTTCAGATAGAACTGTGGAGGGCATCCAAACACCTACAAATTAGACCCAAAATAACATAAATCATTTTCACCGGCAATGCTTCCTGTTGTACAGTCTTTCTATCCAACCTCAACAATCCAGATTCTTGACTATCCTCTATGGTTAAAACCCTGGAAATGATCATGGACTCAACTATATCCACGGAGCTACAGATTACAATATTGCTTTGGCTGGCCTTCATCCACTTGAAAAAAATGCTAAATAAAATTATCCCTCAAGAGAATGCACCCATTTCACAGTGATGGCTCTATTGAGACAGGACTATGGGAATGGTCTTTACTTGGCTGATTTGGCATAACTAATCGCAAGACTGCAGAGGGGGCAAAATGCGGCAGCATAGCTAGTGTGGAGACTAGGGGCCTCATTATGACTTTGGAGGCAGCAGGCTGCCTCCAAAACCGTGTCCGGGTTCCCTGAATGGGGAATTACCGGGCCATTCCGAGTTTGGAGGGCCCGGTAATTCCTCCTTCAGGGAACCCGGGCCCGGACCTTCCCCATTCCAATTTGAGCCCCCATAGGGCTCAATGGGAATGGGTGCGGGAGCTAACAATGGGCCGATTACGACCGGCCCGTTGTTAACTTCTTGGTCCCCTCGCGGGACCCGCACTGGACGTCTGGTTTTACCAGACGTCCAGAGCGGGTCCCGCGAGGGAACCTCGTAATATTGCGGAATGCATTTAACGGCGACGGCACCATTACCGGCGCCATTAAACGCATTCCGCAATAGTTGTAATGAGGCCCTAGGACTAAGATAACCTATATCCCCAGCTCTTAAACCCTTATGTTGGCTCCTGGTGGGCAGTAGCCAGGTCTTTAAGGTGCTCTTCAGCCCCTTTAGGGCTATCCATGTGTTGGGACCTACATTCCTTGAAGCAAAAATAAAACAACTAAATCAACGAAAAATGTCATCACATCTGGCTCTGGTAATGCCACCATACTACTAAAGGATACTGGGGGATTTCTCCTTCTCAGCATTAGACCTCAAATACTATTCACATCAAAGACATCTCTGAACTGAGGGATGTTAAAACCTGGCCTCTGTAGATGCCTGCATCATCAATAAAGGACTGTTGTTGATGGGCATATTATATATGCAATTGCTTCTTCAATGCTGAAGACAATATATTACATGGTTCATAACTAGCTCCTTACATGCTCTACTAATTTTTATTGATCTGCTAGATTTTATCCTTCAGTTATTTTTGAAATCCACTGCTGGTTGTTTTGGTTCAAGAAGTTTAAGTCTCCTTCACTTATTTATTGTCTCGTTTTTAAAATATTGATATTTTATAGCTAAATTCTGCACATCCTTAAATGTACTGAATGATTTATCTACTGAACAAGTGTAACCCTACAATGTTATCTTATCACCCTTTACCTGTGTTTGCTTGTTGTATCATAAGGGCACTAATAAATACTTCTTCAAACAATTGTATCCAACGTTAAATGCTTACATATCAATTGATTGCTTCTCTCCACATAACAATTAGGTTTCACAGGTTTCCCTTTATGGTATATGTTGATTTGATTTGATTTTGAGGAACTTCTTAAGCGCACCAGACAGTTTAAACTATATTCAGGCACAGATGACAACTAACGATCAGCACATGGGAAAGGCAAGTATTTGATTATAGTCAAATATTCAGTGTATCTAAATAGAAAGATTTTCAGCCTTTTCCTAAAAAGGTCCAATGTCTCACACGTTCTGATCAACAGTGAAAGTTGGTTCCAAATTCTTGGCCCAAAAACTCCTAATCTTCTATCTCATTTGGAGACACATTTAGATTGTGGAACGCAACTCAAAAATGTATCTCCCGAGCTGAACTTTCTACTTGGCCAATATTGCGTGATCTTCTCAGCAACATAGTCAGGTGGAAGCCCTCTCAAGCATTCATAGACCAAACAAGCTACTTTAAATTTGATCCTATCCTCCACCATCAACCAGTGGAGGGATCTCTGCACTGACGAGACATGGTCCCATTTCCTGAGGTGTCCTATCACTCTGGCTGCCGCATTCTGAGCCTTCTGCTGTCTGGCCACTTGTTTGGATGGAATTCCTGCTAAATATGTTGTGATGCTGTGCAAATTGGAATTCAACAAACAGGGTGACCTTCCTGAGCTATGAGAAAATAGGACTCCCCCACGGCAGTGAGGTTAGTAAGCCAGAATTTCTTAATGTAATGATTTTTTATTAATATAGTGCTGATGCTTAAATGCTGTACATAGAACATATTGACATACATTATCGTCATCCCAACCGAAGTTGGCCCTCAGCTTCTGAGAAAGCTGGAGAACACAGGCGCTCATTCAACTGAGGGTGTAGAATTAGTGGGTGACAGCCATAGTGACTATTGTTCCCCCGCTCTACCCAGAGGCAGGTAGTGTGGTTTCCCCAGGGTCCTGTATTTCAGTAAAATCCTGAGCTTCAGTTAGGTCCCAGGTGTCAGGTAGGTACCAGTGGAGTCTCTTGGAGGCAGATCTGGCTGCTATGAAGCTCCTTCTAGAAGAGAGTAGGGTGGCGTTCTGCTTCTGCTCCGCTAGGGCCTCCCTACTCTCCCTTTCCATGCATAGCTCAGGAAGACTACTGATTTTCAAGCCCCTCACTGAACTCATGTCCAGTTCTAACTAAAAACACTTCAAACCCACTCCTGTAAGAGAAGCACAGAGAATCCAGGGCTTGATGTGAAAGGGCACTGCGGGTTGGACATCAGGGGTTTTCTGGCAATAGACTAGGCAACAATGTCAATAGTTAAGGGATATGTCTTTGCAGAAAAAATGGTAAGACGGGGTGCTTAAAATGTACTTTGGGGGTAAAAAGTGGAGCAGGGATACAAGGCCTATTCACAGTACATTTGGTTTCTTGTCTTTAGGGGCTCAACAGTATTAAACCCGGCTTCTAGGAGCTTCCTGACGTAGTAATACAGTAGCCCTCATTACGAGCATGGCGGTCTGGAAAGTACGGTACCGGTAAGCATGCCGGTACAATACTTCCCGGACCGCCATACTACGGGCTCTGCTCGTGGGAACCGTTTCACCCGCCAGGTTTTTCCTGGCGAGTGTAGTGGCACCCGCGAGCAGAGCACGTCGGATGCACCAGCACATGCAGAGTTGTGCCGGTTCACCCGACGTACCCATCCCCATTCAACCCTATGGGGCAGAATGGGGATGAGGAGGCCCTTAATTCCGGCACCCGAAAATGGGCAAGTACCGGGTCCGCCTAACTCGACATGACCCGGTTCTTGCCCATTCACGGGTGCCGGAAAAAATGCAACTCCGGCGGCAGCCGTGCCGTTTTTAATGGCACGGCTACCACCAGAGTTGTAATGAGGCCCAATGTCTGCTGGGTGAAGTGGTCAAATGGGTCCAACACAAAGTGCAGTCCAAGCAGCAACAGAATGTGGCACAACGAAGTTTGGTACAGGCAGGCGATGTCTGGGTTGGTCTAGCTGACAAGTAGTTCAATGTTGTACAGAAATCAGGGTCCAGAGCTGTTCCTTGACTACTGTGTTACTAGGAGGCCCAATCCATGGTCTCCAGGGACAAGGTGAGTCCTTAGTTCTGTACTTCCATTTCAGCGAATTGTCTGGCACTTACATGGTGTTTCCACCTCGAGGGACTAGGATCCTGGTTCCAGTGTACAGCCATCGGAGAGGCGTTGGTGCAACAGCAGTAGGCCCCAACCCCCACTATTCCCTGGGGATGGTTTAGGACCAGATCTCTTCCCTGCCTTGGAAGCATCTCGGTTCACCTATATGGCAGAGGGCTTTGGAAAATACTGTGAACAGTTCCAGATCAATCCTTCTTCTTTCAGAGTTGAAAGATGGATTGAAGAATGAGGTGCTGCTCATCTCCTTTTAAAAGGCAAAATGCTGCATGTGACATCACATTATGACAGAGAAACGTGCCTGCAGGAAATGGAAAACACAGGAAAAATAAGAGAGCCCTAATAGACACAAAGATGTTTCCTCCCCACCCCTCCACCCCCTCGCCCCCATCTCCCTTTCCTCCCAGGAATATCTTCCCTCTCTAGCAACTCTAACTCAACACCTTGCCATGCAAGCTGACTTCAAAGGGACTCCAGTGGTCCGCGCCTGGGTGTGAGTGTGAATTTGTTATGCCAGTGCTGCCTTTTAATCATCAGTTCTTGGGAGGTCTCCTCAGGAGTGACCCTGTGTCTTAGGTGAAGTCGTTCCTCTTCCTGCAGGAGAATTAAAAAGGCAATATTCTGCCCATTGCGCCACATGGCTGCAGTGGAGACAGTCATCCTAAACACTAATACACATTGCCCTGACATAAATGCTGTGGCTTTATAGTTGTGTGATTTTAGCAGTCACCATGCCCACCCAGGCATAGCTTATATTTACATATTTACTTGCCACCAGGCTGACTAGATTGCACAATTATTATAATTTAGATCAGAGTTACAGTTGAAAAGTCACTGCTGCCTAAAGGAACTTTGGGCTCTAGCAGCTGTCTGGAATGCACATGTGACATTTAAATCTACGCTATGCCACTGCAGAACTGGTGGTGTAGATATCTGGAGACTGGTTACAGCAAGGTGCATGCATGCACTATAATTTTGGCATGGAGCATTTATGAAAGGGGCTCTGATTAGCATAACTGTGACAGAATTACCTACATCATGATAGTGTTAAAAATAAAGCTATGCCTTTCACACCCTGGAAGATTGGATCCTGTCACACCAATAATTAAAACTCTTTTGTGTTCTGACATGAGCCTGACTGACCGTAGAAACAATGTCATACCCTGCTCTCACTAAGTCAAAAATACAGACACAAAAATGAAAGCTGTAGATTTCATGGATTTTCTTACATGTTTCACTGTGCAATAATTGTGTGTTGCATGCTCTTTTTCTGTGTCCTTGCAGTCGAACATCAATATCTTCTAACATGTGAACATTAGACGCATAATGCTTCCCCTCTGGCAAGAAAGCTTGAGGGTATGATGTGCTGTCTGCATAATATAGTCCACAGCGACTTGACTGTGGGATTTGTGATCTTTGCATGATCTGTCATTCTATTTGCACTGCAGCCCCGCACGCCTTGTCTATGTGCTAGATTATAAATACGCACTTGTTTATCTGAAGACCCCTTAGTGTATCGTGCTTATAGTAATTGTCATTCAACACTGGTGACCAATTATATTTTTGCAACAATTTTATCTGTCCATTTTGTTCATCCTGTTCGCCTTTTTCAGGCTACCGTGATGTTTCCTCTGCGTGTTTCTTGCTTTACACATTATATGCCTCAGGGCCTGTGAAATGATTACGTCCCTTGCCTCTTTGTGTCATGTTCAAGCAGAAATGCAGGAACCTTGGCATGGTGCTGTTCACAGCCCTTTTCCCCGAGGCTGCCAGATACACGGGTCTGTTCCTGAATGCCTTGCGATATTTGATTTTTTTGTGCTGCAAAATGGGATTTTCTAGCTCTGCCGTGTTCGATATATCACGTGTTTGGGGAGCATGCGCAGTTTGCCGAACACGCAGGGCAATTTGCGAGCATCAGGAGAGGAATGACACAACATGTTTGTCTGCTATCTAGGGCGAGGCTTGTCGGCGCTAGTCTGTCCCTAAAGCAGGGTGCCTGATTTGGGGACGTTTAGGGCCAGTGGTAGACTGACCAGCGGGAACTCGGGAGATTCCCAAGTGGCCTTCTTCACCCTTAGCCTCTTTTGTGTGGGTACCCTGCTTTTATGCTCCTCTTACCCTCTCTCCCATACAACGTGGCCACTTCGTCCATTTTGTCACATCCCTGGAAAGATACGTTTTAAAAGCCTCATGTTACGCTTTTTTTTTAATTTTGTTATCTCTAACTAATTTTTGGTTCCTATGTAGAGACAAATGTGGTTAGAAATTCACCATTTCGACCGTTTTCCAAATTTTCTGTTGGCAGAACCCCCCAAACCCTACTCTAGGGGTTGGTCTTGCTTGTGCACTGTTAAATGAGGCAACTTTGAAAAACTTTTCCAGGGCAATGTTTGGTTCCCAGTCCACACCTGTTTAGGGCAGGGAGACAAACTAACACCAAAAAAGTGATGTGTGGAAGGTTTCAAATGAATCTGAACAACTGGCATTGCTCTGGGCAACCTTCCAATCCATCGTGTTTTAGCAACTCTACGCCATTGCAAAAGGGGTCCAGCCATATGCAAATCATTCAGGTAGTGCCACCAATGGGAGCAGCCCTGCCTGAACTGCTAGGCCAGGTCCCCTCTGCACAGAAACACAAGCAACCCCAGACATGTTTCGGGCTTGTTGACCCTCCTCTGAGAGGTGCGGCTTGGTTCCCTAGGGCTCAGCGAGCAAGGGATCCACGTCTGGGAATACCCTCTCTCTTATTAAACCCTATATTAAAAACTAGTTGTTAATCATATGACTTTTTCCAATTCCTTATTAAAAAACAAAACAAGTGCTATAAAATGTGTTTGACCAGGGGATGGGTTTGGGCTGGTCGCTTGCTTGCATTCAGGGCAGAGGTGAGAGTATTTCTGCCCCTGTAGTGAAAATCAAAAGTTGGTACCCATGAACCCACCGTTTAATTTACTAATAACTGCTGTCAGCACAGCAGAAGCATTTGTTTGTGATTAAGCCATTTGACAAGCAGATAACATATTTATAAATATAACCTATGATAAAACACAAAGGAAAGGGCACAAAAATTACAGGGTATGTGTGTGGTAGTTTGACAAAAAAAGAAACACATTTCAGAGAAAACTAGTGAATGCAAGTTTAAGCCGCATTTTTGAGTTTGAAAAATAATATTTTTTTCTATGAAAGTGTAACATGCACATTTTGGAAATCAATAGTGTGCCCAGCATGTAGAAAGGCTGCTTTTAACAGTGAAAGCCCCCACCCCAATGATAGTCATGGCCCATTGATTCCTGTGGTGTCCTTTCAGGCCAGAAGAAAGAAACAGGCTCTAGAAATAGACCCTACAAACGCGCGAATGATGGCTGGAAAAGCAGCATAATGCAGATTAGATCACAGAGCTCCCAGCTTCCCTCAGCAAAGCTGGGGATCATACATGCCAACCCTCCAGATTTAGGCGGGAAACTCCCAACTTTTCTGTGAAAATGTTGCTGTTTTTCACGTTCTCCCGCCTAAAATAATCCCAGCCCCAATTAATTCCAATGGGAAACTTTATTTCTCCCGATTTCGCAGACGAAATCTCCCTCCCAGGTGCCTCGGAAAGTTGGCATGCATGGGGGATCCGTAAAGGTTTGTCAGGGCTGAGGCAGGGCGTGTCCGAGATCAGGGAAGACATCTGATGCCGGATCTCGGACCCAGCAAGAGCTGCCCTTTGACCAGTGCTGGTTAACAGCTGGTTATTGGTGCTTGTTATCAACAACCATCCATTAAAAAGATGGGGCCACGAGTTGTCAAGAAGTAGTGTTTAAAATACAAGTCACAGACCCAAATCATGTGGATCATACCGTCCTTTTTAAATATTGCATCCGGAGCAAACAGTGTTTGATGCCCTTTCCGGTACGATTCTACGAATCTGATTTTTCGAACAGTCGTCCCTGCTTGGCTAATTTATAGCAGTGCCTGGAATGCTATTATAGCATTGGGTTTCGACCTAAAAAAATATGTTGATTGTACGGTGTCTAACAGATAGGGTTTTAAAAAGGTTTTCAGATTCACAAGCTGTATCGAAACAGCGGGCTTAAGACTTAAATTGACCACGCTATTAATTTTTTTAAGCGTAAATCTAGTTCCTGTTAAACATGTCCGGCGGTGTGCTAATTCGGCCCCTCTCTACACGAGAGAGCTCTGAGGGGGAGTTATACAGGAGAACAGTGAAAACATTAGACCCGGGTATTGATACCCTCGGGCCTAGAGTGACGGACGCATCAGCGTTGGCTTTATTGGCGGCAATTCTGATTTGTCACACACCTGTGGTGACGAGCCGTGGGCTGAAAAGCTGGTGCGCGGCTGCAGTTCTAGCTCGGGGCTGGCCCAGCTTCTCCGCCATCACTTTCAGGTCAGTAGGGGTCGCTAAGGATGTTTAGTGTAGCGTGACTGATTTCTTGTCTGCCCTGCAACGCGGCTAGGTAAAAAATTAGGCACCTCTGTGGCGATTCGAGAGAGACAAGGCGGCATCTCCTTTCAGAGGATCGCGGCATGAGGCCCCCACCAACCTCGCACTGGTTTTACAGTGTTCATCATTAGCTCTGTCTTGAGCTGCTTCACGCTCTGAGGGCTACAAAGAGCTCTACCTTTAATCTACATTTAATATTTCACAGGATCCTAGTCATAAAGAAAAGGGCAAAGGTTGTCAGGGGTAATTACAAGGGTGCATGGGTCACACGTTGGCAAATGAGCGCCCAGCGTGGGAGAACATCCCAAAGATCCTCCAGTAGGCACTCGGGGACGTTTCTAAGGGCAGTGCGAATTCTGGATGTTTTTCAAATGTAGTCAGCATGGTTTGTAACTAAATACAGTATTGGATGAACTGCCTGTGGTAGTTGCATAGCACACCCAATGACCTCATAGGAAATGAGGACGCATGGCATTTGGTTCTGACTAAATCACAGAAAGTGATGTCACGTGCCTTTTAGTGACTCCCCACAAGTGACATTTCTGCATGCAAACGCAACTTAAATACGCATATGATGCATAAAAGAAACATTTACTGAATCAGACAAACGAGATTCACTAATTGCAGATAATGCAGCGTCAATGTAACAGGATTATATATGGTGAAGGAATGTGTTTCGAGCTTGTAAAGTAAAGGCTAGACCCATGTCAAAGGCGAGTATAATAATATATATATATTTTTTTATATAGCGGTTTAATCTAAAGCGCTTTACATGGGACATATTTAAATACATTACTAATATTACCCAATCAAAATTAGTACTCATTTACCGACCTCAGAAGAATGAAAGGCTGAGTCAGCTTTGCCTGAATTTGAGCCGGCAACCTGTAGATCAAACACAGATCACAGCAGCAAGCGCTTAACCTGCTGTGTCATCTTACTAGCTAACTTACCGATACTTCCCTCATTGAGCGATCCATATACATAGCTAATCGGCAATTGAATGATCGTCTGTGTTATACCAAACTCTCCGATGATCCTTTTTTGGAAATAAGAGCTGCACTTACTGCCCTGTGTACTAAGTGGGCTAGTGAAGATATATTAGAGGATGATTTAATCAAATTCCTCATCCCTGCATGCCATACAGTTCCCACCATTTACTTTTTTCCTAAAACTCACAAATCACTTAGACATCCCCCTGGTAGGCCCATTGTCACGTTATGTGGCTCATTATTAGAGCATTTGGCGCAATTCATTGATGAAACTCTTCTACCGTTTGTATCAGTATTGCCATCCTACCTTAAGGATACTAAAGATTTTTTACAACATGTGGCTAATACACCTTGGGAAGAAGGCTTGATTTTGGCTACACTTGATGTTGTCTCCTTATATACCTCTATTGAACACACTGTCGGTATTAACTCATGCAAATATTATTTGGACACTTGCTCACTAAATTATTTGGGACACAGCTCTATGATTTTGGAGATGCTTCTTTTCTGCCTACAAAATAATGTCTTTTTGTTTGAGGGGACTTTCTTTCGTCAAGTTAGGGGGACTGCTATGGGCAGTACTTTTGCCCTGTCTTATGCTAATCTCACGATGGGGTGGTGGGAGGACACTTTTCTGTATGATCTACTCTTGTCTTGTTTTCCGACACAGATCGTTTCTTGGTGGCGGTACATCGATGATGTGTTTATTATTTGGAAGGGTACAGAAATTGATTGGCTATCTTTTGTGAAGACCATTAATACCAACAAGGCCAATCTTGCCTTTACTGAATGCCATAGCCATTCTGAGATTATTTATCTCAATGTCATTGTTATGTTGGACAGCTCAGGTATTCATACGGCACTTCATAAAAAACCCTCCAATACTGGTCTGCCCCTACATGACAACAGCTCTCATCCTCCGGCATGTAAAAAATCAATTCCTTACGGTAAATGTATCTGTTTCTGCCGGAACTGCACCAATATTACCTGGTTTGACCATCATTGTGCACTGGAAGCTGCAGACTTTGTTAAACAAGGATACGACAAGAAAACCATTGAAATGGCCTATACCAAGGCGCGTGGCATGTCCAGAGACAGACTTTTGTATGATAACAATCCTGTCAATCGTAGTATTGATGATGATCCCAGACTGATCATCTCTTTCGACACTGCCTCCAATGACATACGTAAAATTGTTGAGAAACATTGGCGTGTCTTAACTCTCGACAATGACTTCAGATTTGTATTGTCCAAGCGCCCCACTATGACTTTTAAATGTGTGCCATCTCTCATAGACAAATTGGTGTCCATTTTTCTGTCTCCAACAGGAGAAAATGTGTCTGCTTTGACTTGGCTTCCCGCCTAAATGTATGAAATGTAAAGCTTGCTCACATGTCACTGTGCTTAAATCTTTTGTACACCCTGTCACCAAATTCGATTTCAAGATAAAATATTCCATCAATTGTGACACTACCTTTGTGGTGTACGTGCTCTCATGCCCCTGTATGAGATGGTACATCGGGAGTACAACATGTAAACTCAAGCTATGTATCCTTCAACACCTCAGAGCCATCAAGAACTCGGATCCGGCGTACCCCATGGCCAAACACTTTAAAGAGGAACATGGGAACGATTCCAATTTGTTAAAATTCTTTGCAGTGGCACATGTGCCCATACATCCTAGAAGGGGTGACCATGTTTTGAAACTCAGACAACAGGAGACAAGATTTACTTTGGATTTTGACACTAAGTCTCCAATACGTAGTATTGATGATGATCCCAGACTGATCATCTCTTTCGACACTGCCTCCAATGACATACGTAAAATTGTTGAGAAACATTGGCGTGTCTTAACTCTCGACAATGACTTCAGATTTGTATTGTCCAAGCGCCCCACTATGACTTTTAAATGTGTGCCATCTCTCAGAGACAAATTGGTGTCCATTTTTCTGACTCGAACAGGAGAAAATGTGTCTGCTTTGACTTGGCTTCCCGCCTAAATGTATGAAATGTAAAGCTTGCTCACATGTCACTGTGCTTAAATCTTTTGTACACCCTGTCACCAAATTCGATTTCAAGATAAAATATTCCATCAATTGTGACACTACCTTTGTGGTGTACGTGCTCTCATGCCCCTGTATGAGATGGTACATCGGGAGTACAACATGTAAACTCAAGCTATGTATCCTTCAACACCTCAGAGCCATCAAGAATTCGGATCCGGCGTACCCCATGGCCAAACACTTTAAAGAGGAACATGGGAACGATTCCAATTTGTTAAAATTCTTTGCAGTGGCACATGTGCCCATACATCCTAGAAGGGGTGACCATGTTTTGAAACTCAGACAACAGGAGACAAGATTTACTTTGGATTTTGACACTAAGTCTCCAAAGGGGCACAATGTAGACGAGGAGTTATACACTTTTTTGGGGACTTGATTTGTATCCCCAGTCTGTATTTGATTTCATCTTGTCTTTACTCTTTTCTCCCGTTTTTCTTTTTTCTTTGTTTGCTCTTTCCCTGATTACGCTTTTATGATTCTTTACTCTGTGCTCCTGTATGAATCTCTTTGGCCTTAGATATGATCTTTACTTTTATCTTATCCTTTTAATCTTGTTTATTTTTTGTCCACGATCTGGGACCTTACTATCGCAATCTGTGGGGAATGGTATTTGCCTATGTATTTCCATAAATTTTGGATTTCAGGAGGGATTTATTTCTGACTTGGTCTTCTCTTTTTTACCTTCTTTCTCTGTTTACTGGTGGTCGGTATTATATTTTCATCATTTATTGCATTCAACCTTGTGTCGCAGCTTTTGACCTTTTAGGCTCTTCTCTATTACATGCTTTAATGTGTTGCTAATGGTTGCTTTTGTTTTTTCGGGATTATCCCAGGGTTATTTTTCCTGCGCTTGCACTAGCACTTTAATTGGCCCCGTCATTACGCGGCCTTATAAGAGATCTTTTCTCTACCTGTTGCCACGTATGCACTTTAAGCGTGGTAGATATGTTCTTGCATTTGCACTTTATGTCATATTATCATTCATGCACTTTATGCGTGGATTGCATTGTATCGCATTTTCATTCTGTTATATTTTTACTCTGCCCTCTTTTTTTGATTTAAGTGCCGACCATTATGTATACCAGTAGCCATTGTTGGTACTCTCGGTGGAATGAAACTGTGGTAATTATTTTACATCATGAGGGATGCACTTTTAGACTGTTTTTTCCTTACTAACCCTGCTAGCATTGAACTTGCATTATCATGCTTTTTCATATACAGGACCTTGCAACATTTTCATACCTTATGCCCAAGCACGGTTGGGTTCTTGTTTTTGACTCCTGCTTGTAGGTATTAGTATACCTTACTTTTACTGGTGGTGATTTTATCCCCACCCCTGCACTAGCACTTTAGTCATTTCTCTCCTTTCTGGTTGCTGTAGCCAGTCCACCCTTCTGCTGCTTGTCTTAGATTAGGGTTTTAACATTTGTCCTATGTGCATGCACGCCTCATGTTGGTCATTTTATCATTACTTATAATCTGGTGGTTTTATATTTAACATTTTTACCATCTATGAATTTGGCCTTCTTACCATCAACTGTTACCATATTGTGGACATACATGCCTGGCCATATCATATTTTGCTAAACAATTCATTTTATATTTGTCATCAACCTTGAGTATGTATTTTACATAGATGTATGGCATATTTACACCTTTTCTGTAACTTTACATTGGACGGTTCTGTTTGCCTTTTCTCAGCCGTGTTTTCATTTATATGTACTGGTACTTGTGCACTATGCACTTAAGTACGTGTTTTTTGCTTTATGTTGTTTTGGCTTCCCATTGTTAAGTATGTGTTCCCACTCCATTCCATCATGGCCACCAGCGCGTTTATTCCATTGTATTGACCTCCACAGAGTCAATCGACAGAGCAGAAGGACTAACTTTGGTTCGATACTTATGTCAGTCATCCCTCCCTCCCTCCCCGCTACGTGATCAAGCGCTCAGTGTAGCGCGAAACGCGTTGTTTTCAGGTCATGAACCCGGCGTCCTGCCTCTGTCTGTGTTTTTGTGTTGCTGCCTTTTGTGCATTTAACATTTTTTCGCGCAACCTTTTTTCCCTTTAACCATTAAAACTTTACATCTGTATTTGGTGTCTGTTTTGTCAATTTGTTTTGGAGTTTGCAATCTGCCATTGGCCCGCGGGAGTGCGGTTCACCCGCTCCTCTTTTTTATCTTGATATATATATATGTGTATATATATACTATGCACTGTACAGTCACCAGAAGTAAGGTGCAGTCATACACATCCAACTGCTACAGCCATATGCCAATCGCAGCGTTAAATGTCCCATGTTAATATTTAAGCAACATATCACATCCTGTGCTTACAGTTCATCCCACGCATGTTTGTTGAAGGCTGTTCACTACTGTGTTTATTGCAAATGAAATGGAGAGGCTCAGCAGTGATCGTTAGATGGTCTCTCACACAATGAAAACAAGAAAAAAAATCAGCCTCTATATATTTCTCTCTTATAAACGCAGCAGTAGTGGGTAAAACAAAGAGATTGCAAGAACCCAGCAGCCCATGTGAGGAGGAGGCCTGACCACACTGAGTGGACACCTGGTAAAGCAAACAGATGTGATGTGTGCGATTTATTAATTACACTTCAGAAGTGTGCAGGCCTGGGAGTGATGTGTTACTTTTGAGCATTTGGAAACACTTTGGTCCCCCGCGGGTGTTCACCTGCAGCGCTTTGAGGCCATACCAATGGGAAGAGGCACTATTCAAATAGAGCGCCTGGAGACTGCCCCTGGGTGGTAGCGGTGTGCCGTATAAATCAACATGACATAACATAACATCATTTTACATTACGTGTGTGAAAGCTGGGCCCATGAAGCATGAGGCGGTGTAAGGACCGTCTCCTTACCCATCATCATGCTTCAGACGCAGATCACTCTAGACATGAGCACATTCTTTGCCTTTCGGTCATTGCAAAGCCTGGGGTTGCAAGGGCGATGCCAGGAGTACCCATGGAGAAGTCAGGGGCAGCAGCCATTCGCTGCCCCTGAGAACCCCAAAATGACATTGGTGCTCCCTTGTCATTTCCCTGAACTCTGCCTCTGTTGCTTTCAGTGCTGTGAAGTTGCTACATAAATCTATTTCTGGCCATCACTGGGTCGGCCTTATGCAGATAAAATAGCTCAGTGGGTAAACAGTCCTATTTCAGAAATCTCTCTGCCACCTCTTTGAATCCCAGACAGACCAACACAGCCTTTCATACTTCCCACGTCGATATGGCGAGCACTGAATCTGCTGAGTCAAGGGGCGTGCATGTGTTTCTTGAATGTTTTTGGGTCTCTCATGGCTAGGCCGTTACTAAGTTCCCATTTCTGGACTTGTATCGCTTTTAACGTAAGCATATTTTGCATTTCCCTTTTAAAGGATGTCATCTACATTGTGTTAACTTGTTTTTAGTTGCATTAACCTGTGCCAATAACATTATAATATTGCCGAGTCTCTTAGCTAGAGCTTATAGAGCCTTGAGACTGCTTCAAAGTGATACAGGGAAACACAAGAATTGGAGGGGGCTGTAATAGAAGAGATGGGGAGGAAAAGAGAGGGAAGAAGGTTGGAAGATAAATCATTAAGTAACAGCTAAAGGAAGCGCATTAAAGAGGCTAGTACAGCATTAGCAAGCAATGCCTCCAGAGTTGGCAGGCACGCCTACGTTTGCCCCTGGATCTATCCCTATTGGATCATTTTGCCTGCAGAGTCCAGAGCTAAAGTGAGTGGGAGGGAGACTTGGGGGGCACTGCCAGGTGTACACCTCGTCAGGCAAGCCTGCCCGGGTTCCCAGTGGACGCCAAGGCTTCCATCTAGGCCAGGGTAACTAGTCCCCAACAGGCCATGGACTGATCCTACGATGCTAGGATGGCTGCATTAAAGGGGCTCTGCTGGGCTCAGGGAGGTGGTCACGTGCATTGAGGATGTGTGAAGGACGCAGGATGCAGAACCATTCCCATTTCACAAGAAACCATGTTTACCATCAAAACCGGCTGTATTCACGAAGGAAAGCCTGCGTTCCGAGCATTGTCATTGCAGGTGCTTCCCGTCCCTTACCCGTTCCCCCTTGAAAATTTAGCACCCGTGTCGTTTTCGTCACGGGTACTAATGGTCTCCTTTTTTAACGTTTGAAGACAAGCTTTTAAATACGAAGTCGATGTATATTTTTAGTTATTAAACTAACATTTTTTACTTGAACACCCAAGTTTCGCTCGTGGATTTAACATGGGCGGCGGGCTGTTACCGACAGGGTCAGCCCACCGCCTCATTTAATATCGCCTCAGTATTATAAAACTGGACAATTAATTGTGATGAACTTAAAGCACAATGGTGAATATGTGATTAATTGTGACCGATACAGCAGAAGACGTTACAATCTACATCGAGATGCCGGGAAGGTGATCGTGACGCAGTCAATGCTGATGGCATCAGATGTGGTGGGCTATGTAGCTCCTGGGCTAGGTGAGTAGTTCTGGCACAATCTTGTAAAGCGGCTACACACTCCAGGGGACAATTAAGCACTACATAAAGCCGATATCATAGTGAACACCACTCCAAGCTTAGTAAGAACAAGTGTTATTATCTGACCCAGTGGTACTCATTTCATCACAGTCGGGCGCATGCAAGGCTTAGTCGAACAGACCAAGACATGGGTATGTGACTTGAAAATTACAGACAGATCTCTGTAGTAGGCACTCAACCAACAGAACTATCCTAAAGCCATCAAAGCAAGATTGAGGGTTGTTGTACAATCTTTTAATAGCACAAATACGGTTTAAAACTAATTTTCGAATAGTGAGTTACTCAGTGCGGAAGACCCATTTGAAAGCCGACTTTTGTGCCACCTATTTGTGGGTTCACATAACCCTGCTAATATAGCCTAATAGACCAAGAGAGGGGTCATTATCGTGGGATAATGACCCCCCACCCGGGTATGGCCTAAGACAAAGCTGAGGCCCATACGTTGGGGGTAGGGTAATTATCCCAAGCGATAGTGACCCCTCAGCAGGTCTATAAGGCTGTTGCCCCATAATGATAGCAGCAATGCATATTTTGGAGTTTGGGTGCTGAAGTAAAAAACGTTTGTTTAATAACTAAAAATATAGATAGAATTTGGTAGTATTTAAAAGCTTGTCTTCAAACGTTAAGCATTTCAATTGCAAACGCAGTTAAAGTGAGCATAGATTAGGGGTTGTGTAAAAGTTAACAGTTACTCCACAGGAAAGAGAAAACTTTTTTCCATGCTCTAGCTTTCTCGTTGGTGCGCTAAATAGGATGTTGCAGTACAAAATATGGTTCTCTTAGAGAGGAAATGTCTTGTTGAAATTCATGTTGCCTGGACATTGCATTGTTATTTCCATGTCTGCTTTTGAAATCAGAATGATCAGAATGCAGTCAATATCAGTAGTTATTGACTGCATTCAGAGCATTCTGATTAGCTGAGAAGAGGTCAATAACCTTTTCCATTTGTGGATGCTTTTTAATTGCCCTGCAGAAAAATCCATTATCCTCAATACAGTTCCAGGGGTTTGTATGTATGCCTCTGACCTACTATTTGCTCTAGGGTTAATACCATGCAGAATTGCACTTGTAGTGGTTAAAGGTTTCTGTAAATGAACACAGCCTACAACACTGTGATTTTTTAAGATGCACAGTATTTCCATGAGAACACAAAGAAACAGAAAGCCGGGTGACCGTGCCGTCTAGTGGACAGCAGTCAGCAGGCTCCACCCCTAGCAGTGACGCTGACTGCGGCTGGGCCTTGGCAAAGTGAAATGGGGCAGGTTTAGGGTCACTGGAACGAATGGGGGACAAGGGAAAATGACTCACGGCAGAGAGCTGGAAGTCGGGGGGCCTGTAGGGAGGAACTGTATTTAAACTTCGCAAGGCATGGGGTGCCCGGTTTGGACTTTCTCCTCTCTTCCTGAAGACTCCCACACGCCCACACACCGATGGGGCAGGATCTGTCAAGTGTTTAGTAATTGTCTGTTTCAGTTCTTTCCGGTTTGCCCAGCGGAAATTACAAGGTTTATCCCTTTAGGCAAACACTGGCAGGAACCACAAGGGTACTGCACAGCCAACAGCTTATAATGCGGGCACCCAGGGGTACACGACTCCTGGGAAGCCCTGAACAAAAGGGGAGGGATAGGGGAGGGATAAGGAGGGTTTGGATGTCCTTCCAACCCCAACATATCGCGGACGGGGCAAAGAGCAAGAAGATGTCACAAATGCAACAAGAATTAATTGAGATGAAACAAAGGGTATGTTGTTAATACTAGAACAAGTAATTGAGATATGAGAGCAAGAAAGCGAATAGAAGGGAAGGGGCCTGAAGCATAAGTCATAAGGGGAATCTGGGTAAAAAATAAGGGGGAGAAGCAACAGTAAATAGTGATGCATGCCAAACAGAGGGTGTAAACTGAAGGAAAGAGGGCAAAGGGGAAGGGAGCGAGCGAGTAGGGGAAATCACAAGGGGTGGATTGGAAGGTTGGCTAGTCGGTGAGGGCAACGGGAAGTAGTTCAGCAGATTTGGGGAGGTGGAGTAGAGCGATTAGAAAGAGGAAGGGGCAATGGGTAGAAGGGCTCTTATTGGGTTAAGTCTGAGTAAAGTCCGGTTAAGTCCGAGTTAAGTCCGAGTTGACGGCCAAGGCAGGGGTTAGGGGGTTTAAAGACGGTACCAAGGCAAGGGAGCTGGTTGGGGCAGAATAGGAAGGGGGCAGCAGGGGAGCATAGGGTTGGGGTGCAATACCCAGGCTAGAGGTGATCACCCAAGGGTGGGAACGCAAGCAGGGGAACGACTGGGACACCAACCAGGGAACTATTGGGTGGGGTGGGGGAGTCATGCTCTCTGATAGAATGGCTAGAATAAATGGCAAAACAACGAAATGGGAAAAATAAAGAATAAAAGAAAAAATATATGGTCACAGGTAGAGAGGGATTGTTAGGGTCCAGCCGTGGGAGCGGGCATGAGGAACGCATGCCCACTACAGAATCCTGAGGCTTGGTGGAGAAACAGAATACCTTTAAGATAACTCCTGGTTTACTACAGCATGCTGCGGCATATTCAACGCTTCCTCCTTATCAACTGGTCTTGGCTCATTATTTACGGGGGGGTGTATGGAATGCCCGGGTGGAGGTGCAGAGCACCGGTGGCCATGGGACACGGGGCAAGTACTGGCGGGGAGGAATGGCGTGGCAGAAGGGCGCTGATCTGGGCTGTCAGTGCTAAGAAATTACAGAGGCTAGACTAGCCGTCACAAGGAAGGGTAGGGCACCGAGCAGGACCCAACTCCCAGGGAAGAGGAAGGGGTACTTTTTACTCTAGTGGTAATACCTTGCAAAATTGAACTTGTGCTGGTGAAAAGTTACTGTAAAGAGGCCTTGAAAAGCAGTTCAGTGTGTATTCTTCTCTGTGTGCCCATTTAGCGGAAGTCGACAAACATGCAGGGCACAGGCGCATGCCCTGATTATGCCCGCTGTTCCCCTTGATGCCCCTACTGGGTAGAAGGGTGCAGAGTTAAGTCGGGGTTGCCCCTTCACATGTGCATGTTTTCAATGTTAGCCACGCTTATTAATCTGAATACTCTTTGTGCCTTTGATGGTGCATATTAAAAGGACTGGCTCGAAAACACTCTTTAAAGATTTGTCAAAAGAGGCAGTGCTCGCATTATTCATTTTCTAGCCGAACTCATCCTTGAAGCAGGAATCTTTAAAAATATATCAAAGGGAACAGAACGTCTGCACGGGGAGGCTTAAATGCGAACACATGAGGGCATTTCGCACATGTGCTATCTTTGCAGGAATGCCCCCGTCTCCCAGCCTTACCACTGCTGCGGAAATTTGGCCACAGATTAAAGAAGGACAAAAGGTTGTTTTTTGCAACTTCAAAAACAGCTCTGCCTGGCCGAGCACGGGAGTCAGCAGGGGAGGTTCATCGCTTTCCACCTTGATAGCACATGTAGCAGTGCGGCTGCTGGTTTCTTCGCTCCCAACCGGCGCCTCGTTCTTCGCTATTCTTCCACTGACACCCTAATCTCCCCCCATCTCCTGACAGCCCTCACCCTGGTGACAGGCCAGGCCTCAGCATGGCATCGGCAATCTGATCCCCACCAGGGCGCTGACAGCGTGAACGCTGCCGCACGTCACGTGACGCGCAGTGCCCTCCGTCAGACGCACAGCTGCATCTCCAGAGCTGGAGCTGGGCGTCTTCTCTGGAGTGTCAGTAGTCCATCAAGAGGGCCTCTCATATAGTGCTCGCTGCTCAGGTGGCTATATCGGGCTCAGGTCGAGGGTACACATTTTTCAGAGGGTGGACAGCTAAAATGACAAACATTGAATGTCTTCTTTGAATTTATGAATTAAAGCCGACCTTGGGGATCCAACCACAGTCATCAGGTTTGCAGCCTGGACACTCCACTGCACCTGACCTGATGAAAAGTAACAAACAACTAAAGTTGAAATGTCCCATTTCGGTACTGCATGCTCCAGGGAAAACATTTGTATTGGTTCTTGGAATTTAAAACATGCACACCTTTTAACGTTTTCAAAAACAATATTAGAAGAAAATATCCTCTCTTGATTTTGTGTGTGTTTTAATTTTGTAAAAGGCAAATGCCCTTGTGCATTTTGGGTGGTTATGCAAAGCCAATTTAATGTGGATATTCACCTTGATATGCTCATTTCTGGCCACGTCACATCCCATTGTGTTTGTTGATGAGTTCCCCTACTTGCATTTGGGACTTGACCCCTGGCTATATGTCAGGACTTTGGGGCCAGTAAAATCACTCACTAAAGGTTATAGTGATGTGGCCTTATAGAGCAGCGCGGTTAGTGTGTAGCCGGTAACACCGAAACATGTTGACCATGCTTAAGACTTGAAACTTACAACGTCTGTTTTTTGATTAGAAGCTAATGTACGCTTCTTAAAACTAAAGTTTGCTGTAGTATATGACTTGAAATGAATAAGAGTGATTACGTTATACATAAATTGTTTAACTCAGGTTTGTGTGTAAAAGTATGACATGAATTTGGTGTGTCACACATGACAATATACAATACAACAGCCCTTTTTTCTAGAAACCCCACTCCCATTAGTTTTACTGAACTGGTGAACGTTTTGTTCACAATGAATGATCATACAAATTGAATTTGGTGTATGAACATATGGAATGAATTTATTGAATTTACTTGTACTCTTTTTTAGAGTTATGTTGAGATTGGATTGTGAAATCCTATGTGTTGTTTTTAATATATGTAGTCTAATAATAAAGTCTTAATTGTGATATGTTACAAGCCTGGCAAAATGAAAATCAAGTGGTCCTAAATAACATCGCATCAAATGATGAAACTCATCAGCAATCCATGTAAAATCGTAAGCAAAATAAAAGACAATGATTGGGCCTCCACAATAGACAATGCTGCAAAGCTGAAACGTACTCTCCATCTACCAAGCAACACGCTAAAACGAAACGAGTTGCAAAGTTATGTCAAACAATGTCCAAGCAGACAGGCACGAAATTTAATTCTGCAAGCACGTCTGAACCTATGCAAAACGAATGAGATCCACTACAAGAGACCCTAAAACATCTGATTATGCTCTGCTCAGCCACCAGAGCCATCAGACAACAATATCTATCACGAATGGCAGGCTTTGACATCTTGGCCGAGGAGGACACATGGTGGTGTCAGTTGATAGGAGGCGAGAAAACTGCATGGCAAATTGCTATGGCCAAAATGATTGAACACATTGAGAACCATCTATTAAATGACAAAAGTGGTCACTAAATAGTTAAATATTCTCAAAGTCTTAATTTTTTGACAAATCATTTGGTTTGTATGTCCACTATCTCGTGGCTGAGATAATTTTGCTCTCAAATGGAAGAAATTAAAGACATTTATTTTTTTCTGAACTAAGTTTTATATATTAGTGGTATCAATGCGCTGTTCAGGTTGGAGAGATGGGTAACCAGTGCCTTCATGTGTTTATGGATCTTTGAATTTCTCCCAAACAGATACTGGTCCCCCAATAACAAAGAAGCAGGGAGAGTACCCATTAGTTTATTACAAGTGTCAGAAATGACATACCTAGGATTGGCATTCTAATGAAGGTGAATGAGGGGAAACTACAGTGTGGAAGAGTGAAAAGGAAGTGACAACCACTATGCAAGAGCCGTACCCCCGTATGGTCTCTCCATGAAGGCAAATACACTAATGCGCGTGCACAAAATGTGGAAGCAGTGTAAAGTCAGTGCCCTTTATGAGTGTGTGTGTGTGTGTTCTGCTACATTGTGCTGTTCATGTAGAGTCGACTACTATCTTAGGTGATGTACTAAAGCATGACCAATTGCATTGTATTCCCTGTGGGATCGAGAGAAGCTCACTGAGGGGGAAATTCATGTATAGGTAAGGTTGCAAACTAATGTATAGCAAGCTAGCTAAGTCAAAGGAAATATTCACTGAAGGACAACCTGTTGGCAGGTCAGCTGTCCATTATAAGGCCTTTCAAGCAGTGACAATTCCATATGCTTTTGTGTGAAACATCCCAGTGCTGCCAGTATCCCTTTAGCTCAGGGGTAGTCAAGCTTTGAGGTGGATGTGAGCAACCAGTACAATCAGGAACAGGTGAGCAACTGCTCTGCTACTTTTTCCGGTTTCCCCAAATGGCCAGGCCCTGCCACTAATGGAAAGGAAAGCTGGGAGGAATTCTGGACACTCTTAAACCAGGGTAGGTTTTGAGCTGTTGTGCTGTAGGTAACAATACCCTGGACTAGTGTACCTCTAATTTCTACAGTCCTGGTTGGAGCTTTATACTCATGGCAAAATCAGGGTGGCAGGCTGAATTCCTCTGGGGCCGAGGCTTGGCTCTTCTGGGTGTTAATCTGCATAATCCAGCCATGAGTATCTTTCTCAACCTGGGCTGCATTTACCTTGTTCTGTCAAAAGAGAACAGCAGATGACTCTTTGCTTCAGCAAGCGTGCAGAGTCAGTTTAACACTCGACCTTTGCAGGTCTTCTGTGGGCTTTCTGGCCCTTTAATGCACTGAGTGGGGCTAACATGTATTTAGTTGGAATTGTCAGAGTGATAAATGTCCCTTTCCAACTACTTCACAACACGTGTAGGCCTTGGGAATCCAGACGTGGACCCCTTGCTCACTATTTTTAGAGAGGCACAGCTTCACCCTACTGATGAGGTTCAACCAGACCGAAACACATGTCTGGGGTTGCTGTTGGTACTCTTGTTCAGAGGAGAATTGCCTAGCATTTCGGTGCTGGACTGCCCCAGGGCAGGACAAAGACTGATATGTTTAGGATATTTCTCCTCTGTGAAAGAGATAGTGAGCTAAAAACTCTGGGTAAGGCTCTTGTAAACCAGGACTCATGTCTGGCAGAGAGTCTCCCAGGACCCCCCTTGTTATTGGCTTTGTGAAATCTACATGATATTAAAATGAAATTAAATAACCAGAAATTATATATCCCATGAAATATCACGGTATATAATAACATGCTAGTACAACAAAACCAGCTTTATGACCCAAACAAAAATGAATGCAGATACATTCACAAAATAATAAAAAAACAAAACAAGCAAAACTCCTTCATAATCGAAAAACGCCTTTGCGTTATAAAATCGAAATTGAGAAGGTGATAAAAACACAAGTGTGCAAAAGGTGCAGTGTGAGAGCAAGTGTACATCCGCCAGGTGTATTTGTTGTGGAGAAGGGGGAGAGGGATTATCCCCATAAAAGCCAAAGGAAACGGTACACTCAAAAGTACAATTCTATGCTACAATGTCCTGCAATGAGCAATCACATATTTGGAATCTTAACAGACCCACATTGCATAACATGTCATAACACATACACATAGGTACACACACACACACACACCCGCATACGCTGCACACATAAGATAACTTCGATGCCGTTGTGCCAGTCTGGAATTAATCCAAAAGATAAATCCATGACATTAGCCAAATTCAATCTCATTAACAGTGGTAACACTCTATATTTAGAAACAGAAAGCAAATGTTTCTCTAGACCGTGGCTTATAAAACTCTACAGAGCAACCCGGCCTGTTTTATGTCTATCAAATTCAGGCATCATAAAAAGAGACATGTTGACCGTGGCCATTTTAGGGCTTTGTGTTTTTTTTTAATGGAATGTGTATTTTGTATTGTAAACAAAGTCTGAAAAAGTGGAGAGATTGATTAAAAATAACTGCAATAACTTCCTTAAACCTAGGAGAAATAGTGAGACAAATGAACACCCTTAATGAGGTATACTGGACCCCGGTTAAGTTGTTCAAGAGGGGGATGAGTGATTCTGAAGCCTGTTGCGAATGTGGTCATAGGGTTGGAACCACTGACCATTTGGTGTGGGAGTGCAGTAAAATGAGAACATTTTGGACTGAAGTAACTGAGATGATGAACAAAGTACTGTTATTGGATGTTGATTTTGGGATGTTGGGAGAAGATGAGCTTCAGGAGCATTTGTCGTACCCCCAGAAATGCTGGGTTTTCAGAGCTTCATCGTCTGCCAAAAAAGTGATGTTGAGAGAATGGAAGACTTTGAATTTCCCTTAAAGTTCTGTATTGATTGAAGACCTCTGTAAAATGTCATTATTAGAGAGATTCATTTGTTGCAAGCTGAAACAAATGCATCTTAATGAAGACATCTGAGGGAGGTTTCTGGACTTTGTGTAGCTGGACTTTTGATGATTATTTTCTGACCTTGCATTATATTGTGATGTGTTTTCTGGGGAGTTGGGGGTTTGAAATTGTTACTTGTTCTGTTGATTTGTATTTATTATAATAAAAGGTGAATACAAAATCAAAAATAAATAATTGCAAGATCAGAACAGGACACACTTGCCATACAAAACTGGAAATGCATTATAATTCAATTGATGTTCTGTTGATTATAATGAACTTACTATTCCCCAACTTGGGTGTGAAGCACATTCCTGTTATCACATTTAGACAAAAGCATAACTGAGACCCTTCTCTTTAATGACCCAACATAAATATTAGGAGATATCCACTGTTACATCCACATAAATGGGAGCAGTGGCTGAGCCAAGTTTGGGTGTTGCAAGATTGCATCATTTTACCTCATGAACATCCTTCAAGCAAACGAAGGGGCCGGGCATCAGAATCAGCACAGACTTAATGAATGGGCAATTGACATGTCACCTGTAATTATCTAATATAAATAAACACAACGTGATCAGATGGTCGACATATGAAGGACAAGGCTAGAACAAGGGCTTTAGCAAAGCTGTAACCGGAGAAAAGTGTGGTGGCTCCGTCACCAGGACATGCCATGGCTTCCAGAGGTTTCCATGGTTATAAAAAACAAGAAGGAAGCAAACCATTTATTAAGAAGGCGAAGAGAAATAGGCATGCATCGGAGGAGAATGTGTATCTGTAGTGAGTGTATTTGAAGTGTCAGATATGGGGGGATATCCCTGAGGGATGGCCTCTGAATACAGTTGTTCTGTCCCTAGAGTTGATTTCTCATGGTAGAGTAGCTGGATAATCTGTGCTTAACGTTCAGGAGGATTCAGGTACTAAATCTCTCACTGACAAAATCAACATACAAAATACACGCAAAACATAATGGCCCTCATTACGACCCAGGCGGTAAGGGGTTTACGCCGGCGTAAACTTCGCCGACCCTTACCGCCTGAGTACGAGTTCCCGTAGCGCCATGGTGATTTTAACGCCTGCTTTTTGCAGGCGTTAAAATCCATGGCGCTAAGGGACCTTGTTGTTAATTACGCCACCAGAATTTACGGTGGCGTAATTAACGCCTTCCCCACTCCCATTATGCCCTATGGGGCAAAAATGGGAATGGGGAAGGGTAAATGGGGATTGGGGACTTACCGCCCCGCCAAGGTCGGAATGGGGCGGTAAGTCCGCCAACCACCATGGCGGAGTTGGCAATTTAGCGCCATGGACCATGGTGCTAATAGCACCATGGTTCTCCGCCAAGGTCCTAATGAGGGCCAATGTCTCTAGCGTCAGAATATTTATACATTTAAATGCACAGACTAATAAGACCAAAACCGGCCAATAAAACAGAGCTGAAAATCCAAATATGAATTGGAAAATACCCAGGTCACTCAGACATTGCTAGACAAATTTAAGTCACTTTAAAAAGATAACCAGGGAAGCCTACTTACCTCTAAAGGAAATCAAATTTCAGCTACTCAGTCCCTTCTGAGAAGCAGCAATATAAATTCAACCTCTGATAAATAAATTTTAATTTCACATGAAAACATAAGATGGATATGTTGTGGATATTTATCTTCTTTGAAAGGGATAGTGAGCTAAGAAATGTGGTTGAGACTCCCCCACAACGAGGACGGTAGAGAGACTCCCATAACCCCCTGATTTGCATATAAAAAATTAACTTTGGCTCTCACCCTAAGTTACTAGGGTAATCCAGACGTGGACCCCTTGCTCACTGTTCTTTTAGAGGCACAGCGTCATCTTACTGATGAATCCCAGCCAGGACGAAACACGTGTCTGGGGTTGCTGTTGGTACTCTTGTTCAGAAGAGAATTGCCTAGCATTTCTGTACTGGTCTGCAGTTGGACAGGAATAAAGACTGATATGTTGTGTATATTCTCTTCCGTGAAAGAGATAGTGAGCAAAAACATCTGGTGGAGACTCCTGCGATAAAGGTTAGGTAGTGAAACTCCCAGAACCCCCCTGTTTTGCATATTAAAAAGTAACTTTGGGTTACACTCTAAGTTATCAGGGTAATGCAGACGTGGACCCCTTGCTCACTGTTCTTAGAGAGGCACAGCTCCATCTCACTGATGAGGCCCAGCCAGACCGAAACACGTGTCTGGGTTGCTGTTGTTTCTCTTGTTCAGAAGAGAATTGCATAGCAGTTCGGTGGTGGACTGCCCTTGGGCAGGACAAAGACTGAAATGTTGTGGCTATTTCTTTTCTGTGAATGGGATAGTGAGCTAGAAAATCTGGTTGAGACTCCCAGAACCCCCTGTTTTGCATTTTAACAGTCTGAAACACGTGTCTGGGGTTCCTGTTGGTACTCTTGTTCAAAAGAGAATTTCCTAGCGTTTCGGTGCTGGACTGCACAGGCAGGACAAAGACTGATATGTTGTGGATATTTCTCTTCTGTGTAAGGCATAGTGAGCTAAAAAAAACTTGTTGAGACACCCCCGGCGAGAGACTCCCAGAACCCCCCTGTTTTGCATATTAAAAAGTAACTTTGGGACTCACCCTAAATTACTAGGGTAATCCAGATGTGGAGCCCTTGCTCACTGTTCTTAGAGAGGCACAGCTACACCCTACTGATGAGGTTTAACCAGACCGAAACACCTATCTGGGGTTGCTGTTGGTACTCTTGTTCAGAGGAGAATTGCCTAGCATTTCGGTGCTGGACTACCCCAGGGCAGGACAAAGACTGATATGTTTGGGATATTTCTCCTCTGTGAAAAATAGTGAGTTAAAGACTCTGCGTAAGGCTCTTGTAACCAGGACTCATGTCTGGCAGAGAGTCTCCCAGGACCCCCCCCCCTTGTTATTTGCATATTTCAAGTAACTTTGGGTCTCACCCTAAGTTACTAAGGGAATCCAGACGTGGACGCCTTGCTCACTATTCTTAGAGAGGCACAGCTACACCCTACTGATGAGGTTCAACCAGCCCGAAACATGTGTTTGGGGTTGCTGTTGATACTCTTGTTCAGAGGAGAATTGCCATAGCATTTTGGTGCTGGACTGCGCCAGGGCAGGACAAAGACTGATATGTTGTGGATATTTCTCTTCTGTGAAAGGGACAGTGAGGGGAAAAATCTGGTTGAGACTCCCTGCGACTGAGGCCAGTAGAAAGACTCTCAGAACGCCCCTGTTTTGCAACCTAAATTAGAGTGCCTATAGACTAACACGGATTATAAGGAAACACTGTAGCACCATTTGCCTCAAAATGTTTATATAATGAATGGGGGAACAATGCGGATGTACTGGATGAAAAAAAAGTACTAAGTGTGATGGTAGGTATATTTAAACCAGGTAAACAACTACAATCAGACCATTTAGGAGGCAAGATAGGTATGACATTGGTAAATGTTTTTTCTATCTTCGAGATCTACCAATGAATGGTAATATTCATATTTCTTTAATTTCAAACAAGCAACCTTTTAAGCAGGTGTTCCCCAGTTCCCCACCCGGCTTTTCAGTTTAGGCAAGATGAAGAGCGCCTAGCCCCAGGAAATGAGTTTGAGTTGGTCAATGCTCGAGGTCTGCGTTACGGTTAGAGTGCCTTAAAAAGGATTTCAAAGACCTGGGCACCCTTTGGGGCAGAGGAGGGTCATACGTACTTGGATCTAGATGGTGAAGTGCAAGGGATGTAGGTCTTTCTACAGGAATCTGTGGTTGAGAGCTGATGCTCCTCCATACACCACTGATATCATCCATGGACTTTGGAGGAGCCATGCAAATAGTGCCTCAATGCTTAGGAGAAAGAGATATGGGAGTAGGCCCTCCAACCGCTACACAGAAATGCAGGGGTACAGCTAGGGCATGCTTCAATCAAGTAGTCCTGATGATGTGGCACCCCTGTTCTAAAGGAGGTGTCCTGCACCCTTCCACAACACCAAAAGATACAGCACATTTGACATGTACCCCTTGGCTCTACAGGTTGTTGTCAACGATCCCACAGGTACCATGGAAGGCTGTGCTCTTGTAAGATGATTAGTATCGGGACACTACTGTGACAGCTCCCAGCTATAGTTCCTAGAAGGTATATGCAAGGTCAGAATGTTGAGGTCGCACACCAAGGAAATAGATTGATTGATTGGGGCTCTGTAGCTCAGCGCACTTTCTCAGGGTTCTCCCCCTTTGTCCTTTACTTGCGTGATAATCTTTGCCCGCTTTCCCTGGGCTTCTAGGGGAGTGGACTAATGCACACCAGGGAACTCCTCAGATGCCTCAACTTCACAGCGCCTCCAGCCAGATGACGAACAGGAGATGCTTTATGAACGTCAAACAACCCTGATGACCTTCCTAGTTCACAGAAACTTCAAATGAAGTCAAACAGCTCTTTTGACATGCAATTATACTATATGGCCATTCCTCTGGAAGCCAGGCATTTGCATAAACAAAATGCTAGATCCGCAGATTCAGCCCATGTTTCCAGCCTCCTGATTCGCTTGGCTCCCCCCGCAGGGTGATAATGAAGAATATCAACGGTAGCATGACCACCACCACCAGTACCTTCAATTAGATTAACATTCTGACGTAATATGCTGCGCCCCGATACCCTTGGGTCTGGTGCGCATTAAAAGTGAATAAACAAACAAACAAACAAACAAACATTCAGTGAAAGGACATGGCCCCTTACAGCCCCTGCTTGCTTTTGATTGATGCTATTTATGTTAATGTCAACTTGACTTCTATAGCACGGACTCTATAACTTAATTGCTTCTTGGCGTTTGGCAGCACGTTTGCTGTAGTAAGGTCATTCTTGCATTAAGATGGATGTATTGATGCTTCCAGGAAATATAGGGCATCCTGGTGGTTTGCTTGAATGGAGTTTGGAGTTTCAAGGTACAATCATAATTGATGGGGTGCTGACGGGTAGCCAGTTTCCTCCTGGGATTGGGCATTATCGGTTCTCGTAGAGGCCAAACTGGTATCATGGCTTTTTATGACTGTGACATGGTAAAAAAAGGGGGCTCTGTAGACATTTTAGAAAGCTTTCAGTTTGGACCCTAACCAGCCTCAGGGTTTCAAATTTGCCAAGGTTCAGGGCATTGTTGCAGCTCCACTGGCACAGGGCCAAGACCTAGAATCCTCTGCCTCCCCTATTTTTTATAGGCATCCTTGGTTTGGAGTTTGGCTGCTTCTTCTTATTTTAGAAGATGTCTAGTTGGCAGCCAATGATTTTGCTTTTGAGGTTTCACTCAGGCATAATGGGTTGATTGTGATCCATTCCTTTAGAGGCAACCAGTTAATCCTTCCCAGTTGTCAGGCAACTGCTCATCACTTTTTTAGATCAGATATTATTTGTCCTGCCCAGTTTAGGATTTCCTGCAAACTCTTAAACTGCTAACCTGTCAGGCCAGAGTAGAGAGCGTTGCTGCTGTCTGTCCAGCCAGGAGTTGATTTGTGTACTTACCAACGTAGGGTGGTTGATTTGGGGGGGTGGAAGAATGGATCTTCCTGAACCGTTTTACTTGGAAAAAGTGAGATTGGATCGCTGCTCCAACCTGTGAGCTTAGGCTCAGTTCTGCATCACAAATAGAGCTCGAATTCCTGACCTTGTCTTTATTGGGACTAAGTTTCTGAAGAATGCCAGGAGGTGGACATAGCGTGCCTGTCATTTTTAGGAGGGCCTTAGGCACTAGGATCAGCATCCTCCTCTTTGATCGGTTTTAAGAGGGTACCAAAACTCACTGGCGTGTATACCCTTAGTTACTTGGATGAACTGGTCCTGTTTCCCTGAGACTTGGACGCACCTGGTGTCATTAGCATATGAGTCCAAGAGTAGTGGGTTGTTCTAGATCAGATCCAATGGAGGTATAACATAAACGTCAGCTTGTACAGGTAAAAGAGGGGAGCCTTGAGGAACTCTGCATGGTACTACGCTGCAGTGGGAAACAAATTCTCTAGGTATTTCGCTTTGTGGGTAGTCAGAAATGACTGAAACTATCTTAGGGTGGGAGGTGAGATCCGTGTCATTGCAAGGAGAAAGTGGAGGAAGATGGTGGCCAAGGCGACATCTGCCCAGCCACAGTTATTAAAGACGCAGTGGAAGGACTTGCTTCTTTCGTCACCTCTTTAATAAATGCCTCGTTCTAAACAAGCACAGTGCCTACTAACCTTAAAGATGCCAGGGTCCTCCCACTTCTAAAAAAACCTACACTGGACCCGAACATCCTAACAAATTATCAGCCTATCACAACCGTACCATTCCTACTAAAAATTCTGGACAGGGCGGCCTATCTGCAAATACAAAACCACCTAGAATCCAACAATCTCCTAGGACTGTGTCAATCAGGTTTTAGACCAGGGCAAGGGACCAAATCAGTCTTGTTAGATCTAAAAATCCAAATGGATGAAATCAAAGATAAAGGGAACCTAGCTCTCCTCCTCCTATTAGATTTATCGCTGGCCTTTGACCTTGTCAACCCCAAAGTTCTTTGCAATTATCTGACCACAGCCGCTCACTTTTCTAAGAACGCTGCTTAATGGATTCAATCCTTGTACTCCAACAGAACAATGAGGGTTTTCGCCCCCTCGGCATCTGCCAAGCCTGCCCCAGTAGACTGTGGAGTACCACAAGGCTCCTGTGTGTCCCCCACGATATATAATATATTTACAAAATGTCTGTTCAACCACTTAGATAACCTGGGTGTCACCTACACTAATTATGCAGATGACACCCAAATCCTCATCCCCATCACGGGATCCTACGACACTGACCTGAAGCGTCGCAATGAAATGTATCATACTATTCCGGCGTTGATGGCTATCCATGGCATATATCTTAACAATGATAAAACTGAGTTACTCCTTATTGGCTCGCAGAACCAACTAAAAAAAATAGACGCTCAATTTAAATCATTTGACATTAACAACAATACAATCAATGTGTCGAAAGAAGTCAAAACGTTAGGGATCTACCTTGGTTCGGCCCACACACTAACAAGACAAGTAAATGCGACTGCCTCAGCGGCTGCCTACACAGCAAAACTTATCAATGCCTGTAGACCCTTCCTTTTGTCAGACAGTTGCATCCCCCTGGCTATGGCCCTCATACTATCCAGACTTGACTACTGCAATGCCTTGTACGTCGGGACTAATAGTTGCAATCTAAAAAATCTCCATGTACTGCAAAACAATGCACTGAGAGTGGCTCTCAACATACCAAAGTCTAACCATATATCAACCATAAGACGCAATGCCCACTGGCTCCCTGTGCAGGAGAGGATTGTTTTTAAAACATTATCTCTAGCACACAAGTGCCTGTCAAATACAGCTCCCAAAAATCTAAACAACAAATTTACAAAACATCACTCCATTAGACCCATCCGGTCCACACAGGCTCACTTGCTAAACATACCTAGATTTAAACCTCAAAACGCAGGAGGCAACAGCTTCCCAGTACAGGCTGCGAAACTTTGGAACTCCATGCCCCTGACGCTAAGAGCAGAACCTTCTTAATGGACCTTTAGAAAAAAATGAAAACCTGGCTTTTTGTACAGGAGCGATAACCCACTTCAGTTCCTTGCCCTCCATGACAAATGAATGCCATGTATTTCTCTGTAATGTAAACCTATTTGCAATCTAATGTATTTTCCTTCCTCACTGTAACTGACTGCTTTAGCAAGAATGCGCCCAGATACCTTTGGGTTAGGTGCGCTTTATAAATATACAAATAAATAAATAAATAAATAGTGTCACCCACAGCATCAAACACAGTCGAGCGAGTCAACAGGAAAAACATACTCACAGATCCCTTGTTTGCTATTTGGAGGTGGTTCTCACACACTGAGGCAAATCTAGGTTTTGTGCCATGGCCTGGATTGAAGCCTGATTTGTGGCTGCCCAGAATCATTTGTGATTCGATGTGGGTCTGAAGAGAGCAGAGCATGAAGGCCCAGTTTCCTTACTGGCCCAGCCTCCCTCTGGATATGCCCCCAGCGTTGCTGATTTTTAAATGCGCTCTTAACTCTAGTTCCAAGCTATCGTCTCATGTCTTAAATGTATACAATGTTTCCTGGGTACGGCACATCTCCTGACAAGTCTTTTATCTGTAACAGGACACATGCAGAGTCAAAATGTAACACAAAATGACGAGGGCAACACATGAAAAGTGATCAAAAACTACAATGTTTTTCCATATACTAACAGTAGTCCCCCCCAACCCCGCTTCTCCATATTTCTGTCATTAATGTTCATGCAGAAATGCATTTGGTTCATTTGTGTGCACTTTCTTAATTCAAGCAGCATGACTATGCTTGAATACAAAATATTCAGCTCAAAGGCATGCAAAGAACAAGCATTGGCAATGTCAACAGTGTGTGCTTTTGTGTGGCCTGGGAAACGCACTTTCCAGACACTGCCGTAGTGGCATTATCTGGCTGTTGATGGGAGAAGGTGCAAAATCGTGTGAGCATCTGGGCTTCTAATGGCAGTGCTAGGCAAATTACTAATACATATATACAAGCCAAAACGTTTGGCTTTGCCAATGCTTGTTTTTAACAGGACTTTAGTGAAGGACACGCATAGTGCTTATAAATCGAGTGGCTGAAGGCAGACCCAGTTAAGACATTTTTATTACACCAGTAGCAGGATTACAGCTCCAATTAATTCATTGGGGGTCATTATAAGTTTTCCAGTACCCCGCAGGTCATACCAGCAGGATATAGGGAAACTGACCTACCATTTTTGCCACCTGATATCCCGATATTATTGGCGGCGGAAAGGGTTGGTCATTCCCCATTCCATGGAGTCCATGAAGGGAAGTGCAGGATACTGGTGGCAGTAATTTCTGCATTTTCTTTGTTGGTGGGGGACTGATTTACCTCCAGCTTTTGGCTGGAGGTAAATCATTGACCCGCGCACTTGTGTTTTCCCAGTGCAGTAAAAGTGCCAGTAACGGATTTACCAGCACTTTTACCGGCATTTTTACCACACCAGGAAAACTGTAATGACCCCCATTAACTCTCAGAAGACAGCTTTGAGAAAACACCAGCAGACGCTTTCATTGCAAAGTTTGATGGTAAGGTTTGATTAAAGCGAGCTCAAAGAGTTCTCATGATGAAGTCTTTTGGGCAGGTAGGGATAGGTACTGGGTGGGAATGGCCGTAGGGATTAGCATAGCCATGGGCAGTCAATGGGTGAGCAAAGAACCAAACAACACCTACAAGCTGTCTGTCGCTCCTCATATGCCATTTCTTCCGATAAGTATTCTAATACAATAGTTTCGGCTTGTAGGTAGTGGTAAAGGGCCACCTAAAAACCCAAAGTAAAAATGGAGGGTTCAGTGACCAAGGACTAATCCCAATGAACACACAGAGTGACGCACAGTACTGCACTACTATAAAAAGATGCCAACTAAGCGCTGGCTACCCACACCCTGTACAGTGCTCTGCTGCTCTCGAGCTAGGTCCACGCTTTAATAAACAATAACACCATAAATAATAAAAATCAGTGATGGGCTTGGGATGAAAGGCACCAAACGTTTCAAACGACGAAAGACCATTCCCAAGGGCCCTTTTGCTCTCCTCAAACTTTCCTTGGAATAAACTAACTGTCCCTCAAGCGCTTTCCATTGTTTTCATGTGAACCTTCGATCTCCCTGCGCAGCGCTGCTCCGCTGTGGCAGCAGCAGCAGACACCACGGAAGAAGCCCCAGCAGGGATAGAGACTGCGGAATGGCGGCTGTCACGCTCGCCCCGGGGGAGCAGGGCTGCCAGCGCGCGCCGAGGAGCGAGATGACAGCAAGATATACAAAGTCGCAGATTGAAAAAGGGGTGGCTTGTGGGGAAAAGGAGAGATACTTAGTCACACAAACGGGATCACACAAAAGAAAGTTTCTCAGGGGCATGCATTGAAGGGTGAGTCTCACTAACCTGCCCCCCACCCCCCACCCGCATTTCCAGACATATCAGTGGTTCTCCATGACGGATACATTTTAGGCAAGTCCGTGTGTGTGTGACTGAGAAGCTACATTTCAGTCAAATGTGTTTGTACTGTAAACTGGATAGATATACTGGTATTGTTTTTAAGTTTTATTACACCAAATATAAATGTTGTCTTCATAGCCCTGCATTTCCCATGCATTAAACTCTCCCATTAGACATTGAACGAAGTGCTGTAAAATAGCATGTTAACTCTACGTCGTTGTAAGTGCCGAAGGATGTTTGTAACTGTAAGTTGTGATAGTGTCAAAAGGTGTTTTACATAGTGCACAGATGTCATTGCTATGACTCCACAGTAGGGTAGCCAACTGTCCCGTAATTTGCGGGAGTGTCCCGTAATTGGGCACCGTGTCCCGCAGTTTGCCGAGTGGCTCTGCGGGACGCGGGTTGTCCCGACTTGCTCTGTTCAAGCACAATTTGTGCTCGAACAGAGCAAGTCAGGAGTCACAATTAGGCATGCTGGGGGCTGGGGCCCGCCGCTGCAGGATGCTGTCTCACAGACTAGCTGCCAATTGCCAGCCACTGTTATTCCCATTCGCGGGAAATGTATGCATATGGCCCCCTCCCTGCTCCTATAATAGAAGCCTGCACCCGCACCTGCAGGTCTGTCACATCAGCAGCTGCGGGTACAATGCATTGATTCTGCCCGGTGAATGATGCTGTGACATCATCACCGCCTTGTGTCCCGCAAAAAAGGATCTCACAAAGTTGGCCACCTTACTTCACAGCACTATAATGGTACATGTGAGAGCAAATGAAGCTAGGCATGAAAACGGGGCTAGGTTTGTCAACCTACTGTGTAGTACGAGGCAGTGGGGTTGCAGAGTGACCGAAATATGGGCCAGTAACCTAGGAAGCCCCCACTGTGGTAGAGAACAGATGACTTAGCACCTAATTTACAAGAACAAGAGGGCTGAATGTGATGGCCATTGCATCTCTGCGCTTTTAGCTCTCTACTCAGCAGGCCCTGATCTACCAATAGAAACGTACAGGGAGTAGGAGGGCTTTGCTGAGGGTACAAGGGGAACTCCACCATCCCCTTCATGCGTACAGAAGGAGCAGGCATGTTCCAACTAGCTCATTGCAACAACTTGTGAGCTGGTAGGGTATCTACAGTGATGGACAATAGGGAGGTATGTCCCTACAGACACAGAATCTCTCTCTCTCTTGCTCTCTCTCTCTCTCTCTCTATATATATATATATATATATATATAAATATACATATATATATATATATATATATATATATATATATATATATATATATATATATATATATATATATGTATTAGACAGCCTGCGGTAGCGACCGTGTAGTTATGGTTAAGTTGCTCAACTCATAGCTTACATCAGTTATAACTTCGCTCCCCCCGGACGAATCCTTACCAAACTTTGCAAAAAAGTATATGGCCCGCTCTGATTATGTTTGGTAAGTTTGGTGAGGTTTCGTCAAGGGGGGTAAAGTTATTGGGGGATCCCACTTTTTTTGTGCCATAAACGCAATGGAAACACATTTTTCCTCATGCCTACAGCCTAAACCGCTGGACGGATTTTCACCAAATTTACGGCAGGAGCGGCTGTTTGGTCCCGAAAGCGTGCTTTTGTAAATTTGGTGTGAATCCGTCAAGTAGTTTTCTTGAAAACGGGCTAAAAGCAGGTAAAAAAATAGTGATATCTGGGTTTGGTCTGCAGACCCACTTCCCTACTCGGTCTGCGGACGGGCATCCGATTGGCCTAGAGAGCGACGTGGTGTCCGCAGACATCAGACACGGCCACTGATTGGATGGTGAAAAGCATGAAGTGCGTCAGATTTTTGGAAACGCCCGCCATGCTAGATTCACAGCCAGTCTCCCGTGTCTTTCTTTTTTTTTTGCACGCCGGGTTACTACTTTGGGAACCCGGGGTGCTAATGGTCTTCATGCCCCATTGCAGGGGCTGGAACGGGAGATAACTGTCTGGAGCTCTTATTATCTGCCCTCGCTTCGTTTGGGCCGATAACTTGGGCTGCTGAGCCCTTATCCACCATTGCAGTCCCTGGAATGGGGGATGAACGCCACATTATTCCCATTAGCATAACACAAAATGCTAATGGAAATGTTGTAAAATCTCATTGAGCATCAAAAAAGCTAGTGATGTCATAAAACTTATGTACAATGTCTCGAGATACTGACTGAAGTTAATGTATAGATTCCAAAGAAACTAATGATGAAGTAGAGAATCAAGTGAGCTTTTAAATACGAAAAAGAAGATTACACGAGCACAAAGTGCTGCAGGAAATCAACCGTTCAATACATGTACAGATGCTGAAACACAAGGTAGACCAAGTCATTATAGAAGCTGGCTACAAGTAGTGATTAGAATGCAGGCGAAGCAGCCATTGTATAGAAACTTGACATCAGTATAATGAATTTAGTAAGCCAGGACCCATGAAGCAGGAAGGGAAAGCTGTGTCGCAGCAAGAATACGTGGAATTGTGGAGCTGCAAGACGAGGTTGTTTGGCCTGGAGTCAAGACTGAAGCAGCCAAGGTAAGCTATCTATTCTGGAAATGGGCAAACGTGCAAAGGATGAATCATCCCTTGTTAAGTGCAAAGAAAGAACACCAAAAGTGCCAAGTTTAATTCATTTAGAACATTTAAAAGCTATAAACTGGACCAAATTGTGGTCTCCTGTCACGTGAGCCAAGGATGAAATAGAGTTTGAACTTGAAATCCCAGAACACGATAGCGAGTGCTCGCACTCCCATGTATTCTAAAAGACAAGGATACTTTGCAAGGCAAAGTTCAAAGACAATCTTCATGGCAGAAAGCATGGGCGATGAGAGATGCTGGGCTATATCGGTTGGGAGGTAGTGTCATGCCCAATATCCTTGCACCTGTGTTTGGGCTTACATGCGGCTAAGTGAACCAAATTTTCCAGTCATGGCACAAGCGTGCCAGCCAATTATACTAGTCCATATAATGAAGGACCTTATAGTTTGAAAATCAATGAGAAACTGTGTATCTAATCTTTCTTCTGAAGATGACATGTCTTAGAGATAGGCATATGTTGTCTACCTGATAGTGGGCAGCCAATCACAATCCTAGTTCCTATAGAAATTATTCTTCGATGTTCTCCTTAAGCCAATCCCGATCCTTAGTAGGTTTTTCATTATTGCCACATAGTTTGACGTCACCTGTGATGTATTTTTGATGTAAAAGCTATGTTTTGTGTGAAGATCGCTGACAGAAATCGAGCGTACGTCCGTTGATGTTCGTTGTAGACTCCCTGTTTTAGATAATTGGTAATAAAACAGTACTTTGCACTATTCCTGAGTTGGTTCGGTTATTTGGACTCAGAATTTATCTGTGTAATCCCACCCATTACATATGCACGTTCCTAAAGAGCTCTAAGCTTAATAAGTTGTTTCAAATGACACCACTGATGCAAGAAATAGCTTTCACAGAAGAGAAGCAGCAATGTGTGGAACTTTCATTTCTTGAGATATCTGTAGATAGAAAACCATACAGTACAAATTCAGCAATGTCAATCCGAAATGTAATAGAGGTAGCAAGTGCAAAGCAACAATGTTCTCAAAATACTCCGGAAGATAGTGAAGAATTTCTAATTACTATCTTTGAATGATTTATTTATTTATTTATTTATTTGTTGGTCACTTGTTTGGCGCTTATACAGGTAGCAAAACTGTTTCAAAGTGCTCACAGGGCAGCAAGAAAGGGACAGTAGATGATAGACAATAAATTACAACAATGATATATAATTAAATTAATTAAATAAGACAAAATAAGAAGAGTAACAGGGCGGGGAGACAAACCTACTATGCCTTGTGAATGTTCGGAACGTGCAGGGTGCAGGTGCAGGGGGGAGAGGAGTAAGGGATAAATGCTGTGGTGCTCATGGAGAGCAGCAGATGGACTGTTTAGAAGAAAAAAACGTAGGTGAAACCTCCAGTGTGGAGGGTTAGCCTAAGCAAGTACAGTGGATAGACAGCGGGTGGGATGATAAGATGTGGGAGGTCAGTGCCCTGCACATCAGTCAAGCTACTGTGTGATTAGCAGGGGTGAGAGGGCGAGTAGGAAGAGGTAAAGAGGAAGGTCTTGAGGCTTTTCCAGAATTTAAGGAGGTCCTGCTCAAGATGAAGAGGGAGGGGGAGGGTGTTCCAAAGAATGGAACCCGCTGAAGAAAGTGATCGCCCTCTTCACACGCAAAGAGTTGGTGCCAGAGGAATGCAAGTGTCTAGAGGGGGAGTATTTGGTCAGAATGAGTTGCAGATAGAGTGGTCCCTGACCCCACACAGCCTTGAGGATAATGCAGAAGGATTTTAATTTAATCCGTGTTAATTTAATCCGTGCTGAGATCGGGAGCAAGAGAAGACTTTGTAGGGCAGGAGACATGTGGTGCCTGGGCTTGAGACCAAGGCTAAGTCTCGCTGTCCTGTTCTGGGTTAGCTGGAGGGATCGCAGAATGAACAAATGAAGCTTAAGGAGAAGGCTATTGAAATAGTCAACAGGGTAACATTGAGTCTTTGGGGGAAAGTCAGGAAAGGTAGAATTCCTTTCAGAAGGATGAGCTGAAAGTGGGACTTCTTAACAATGTCCTGAATATGAGGGAGGAAGGAGAAAGTGGAGTCGAAGATGACTCAGAGATTCTTGGCTTTCGAGGAGGGAGCAGGGGGAGAGCCCATGGAAGAAGGCCAGAGTGAAGGGAAGAAGTAGGGTGCCAGTGTCCCAATAAGAAGGATCTCTGTTTTGCTGGCATTGAAGCAAAGGCCATTAGCAGTACACCAGGCCTGCGTGGCTGAGAGACTGTCGGGGATGAAGGAGGTTGCAAGGGCGTCTGTCAGAAGTTTAAAGAAAAGTTGTGTGTCATCAGCATAGCACTGGAAGTTGGGGGAGAAGAAGAAAATGAGGTGTGCAAGCAAAGTAAGATAGATGTTAAAGAGCCAAGATGAAAGAATGGAGCCCTGGCAGATGCCACTGTTACAGGAGGAAGTATGGGAGGAGAAAGAGCCCAGTATGACTTTAGAGGAGGCGTGGTCAGTTATGAAGGAGGTAAGCTAGTCCAGTGTCCGCTCTGGAATACCAAGGGTGTCATGGAGCCTTTTTATGAGGATGGAGTAGTTCACTGTGCGAAATGCAGAAGAGAGGATGAGGACAGCAATTGAGTCGGAAATAAGGAATGCAAGCAGTACTTCACCGGTTTTCAGAAGAGCAGTTTCTGTACCTCAGGATGCTCGGAATCCAGACTGGTGGTTGTGAAGATGTGAACAAGTTTGGTGTGAGAGTTAAACTGGGGGAGGGCCAGCTTCTCAAGCAATTTCCCCAGGAAGGGGCTAATGGAGATACGCTGATAGTTAGCCGGGCAGGAAGGGTCTGTTGATGTTTTTTTAAGGAGAGGGTGCACAAGGGAGTGCTTTAGGGAGGATAGAAAAGAACCAGTAGCAAAGGAGTGGCTACAGAGATCATCAAATGTTGTCCTTAATGGTTCTGGATGAGCAAGGGGCAACCTGTTTGGAAGAGACCTTCATGGAGTTGACAACTCTGGTGACTTCTTCCGGGGAGACAGCAGTGAGGGATGAGAAGGAGGAAGGTGTAGGGTGGGTGGTCAGGGGAGGTAAGGGGGAAGAAACAGTTTCAGGAAACTGTTCAGCAGAAGCCTCCCACTGGAATGGCCAGCCTGCCCCTCTCAGACTTGAACCGGAACTCCTCAAGTTCCTGAAGCTTCTCAAGACCTTGCTCTTCTCTATCTCCTTCCCCCTCCCTTGCTATTTTTCCCCACCTGCCACTGCAACTGGCGGCCCAGTTCTCCTATGAGTCACACAGAGTATCAGGACCTCCCCAACCAGTGTCCACCAGCACTCCCCCAAACAGCACTGTCCTACCGAGCCTTCTTCCCTGACTAGCCTTGGGACTGGCCCCCCCCTTCTGAGCCGGTCCATCCTCTCCCCTGGTACTTAGAAGGTGGTCACCCCCATCATCCTCTGGCACTTGACCCCATTCCCCCAACCCCCTTCGCTTCCCCAAGCACTTTCCTAGCCCCTGGGCTATTTCTGAATGTATCCCCCCTTCCTGCACTTATCCCCCCTCCTCATCGCCTCAACACCTCCTTCTCCATTCTTCTACCCCTTCACCCCCAATGCACTTCTTATATCTGCACTTGCATGATCCGAATGTCACAAGGTCTAGTAGGACCGTTATTGTTGCTTTATATCTCCTGCTCCCGCCCCGCCCCTGACCCCTGTGTTGCCTTGTGGCACCTGGAAACTCTTTTTGCTGTATAGTGCACCTTATAAATACACAATAAATACTAAATAAAAATAGATAGATATGTAGGAGTTAGTTACGAGTGGAATCATATGTGTCAACAATGTAAGAAAGATTACACTACTTAGGATATTTCTGAAAGATTTCTATATGTTCCTATTCCAGATCAGAAAAGTATACATTTCCCTAATCTTCCAGTTAAAGCAACAGTATTCAAACTGTGGGGCGCGGCCCTGCAGGGGGCCACGGCCACATCTCTGGGGGGCCGTGAAAGCCAAGCAGGAAATGTGAAAAAAATGGTTATTTTTCTTTTCTTTTAGATTGGAAGAAATGGGCAAGGGCAGCTCACATGGTCAAGCTGAAGCATGAAACTGTCTCAGGCACCAATGAAAAAGTGGCCTGCAGTTCTAAATGGATATTCATTCCTTTAGTCACAGAATGTTTGAATAGTACCCAAGGGGGTGCTTTGTGTTAAAATGTAAGTAAATTGTGATATTTAAAGAATATTTATTCAGCAACCATGGTCAAAATTACTAACTGCATAGTGAAGTAACTCATCAAACTGGCCCACATTGCCCAAAAAGGTGGCTCATTTTGACTGGCCCACACTAGCATTTAGCATTTTTGGTACTTCCTATAGGGAAAGGGAAATACTTTGGTATTTCCCTTTCCCTATAGGGCAGTCCAAATCTGGTGGCTCATCCATAATGGCGAGGGGGCGCCCACCCAGTGGCCCCCTCACCCATTATGGAGGCGCTAAGGTCAAAGGGAAACACTATTTCCCTTTGAAGTTCAGTTTAGTTCCCCAGCCACACATGCTCACTGAGCCATGCAAGTGCTGGGGCCTTTTACTTCAGCAGCATTGCATAGCTCATTGGGAATGCTGGTTGGGGCTCTGCATGTCTGTAAGTGGGAGAGGGAGCTTCTGCACCACCTCACACATATGGACAGAGCAGCCTGGGTGTTTCAGCACCCACACGCAGGCCAATGCAGAAGGTATGTTTATGTTCATGTTTTAAACATGGGTATGGATGTGTATGTACTTGTGTTATGAGTGAGTGTATGGTGATGGATGCTCATGTGAATGATAGAGTCATTGCTGTATGAATGTGTGTGTGTGTGTGTGTGTTAGTTTGTTTTGGTCCGTTGAGCTGATTTTGGCAAGTGGTGGATAGAGGGGGAAGGAGGGTTGTACAACAAAGGCATTTGAAAAATGCCTAAATGTCTATGTTGCATAATCCCCATACTCACCTGTCAAAATTAGCCCTCCTGCTGAGGGGTTCTGGAGCCAGGGTACAGGGATGGTATTTTTTTACTGGATTTCTATCATAGATGTCCTGTCAAAAATACCATGCTTTCCCCCTTGGCACCCTAGCATACACACATAATCATGTTGATTGTGTTAGGCCCAGTGGGGCCTAGGGGACAGAGATGGTATATTTTTACTGGACATCTATATAGAGATGTCCAGTAAAAAAAAATAGCACGCCTGCCCCCTGGGCCCCCCAGCACCAATTGCAAACTGTTTGGCTATTTACCCATTTTTCTTTTTTGTAAAGTATGCTCTACAATGCAACATTTTAACCCATTATTCTTTTTTAATTCATGGGGGAATACGCCCCTTACCCCCACTTGATTGGTTCGGGCTCCCTCACTGCGCTCGGTTGCTATGGCATTTTTGGGGGAAATAGTTATGCCCCTTCACTTAAAAAAGTCACCAGCTGCCACTGGCCCTCGGACAGTGTTGGGAATGGTATGGGGGGAGCCCAGGGACTGTGGTGGGAGCAGGATGGGTGGTAACCATGGGATAGTGGTGGGAGCAGGGTGGGGAGATCCCAGGGTGCGTGATGGGGTGGGGAGAGCCCAGGGACTGGGTAGGAGTGGGATGAGGGAGCCCAGCGATTGTGATGGGAGCAGGTGGGGGAGCCCAGGGACTATACTAGAAGTAGGGTGCGGTGACGGCACGCAATACATACTGTCCGTTTGGCATTTTTGGGGGGGCCCGGCCTACCCAAATTTTGCTCAGGGGGGCCCAGACCAAAACAGTTTGAAGACCACTGAGTTAAAGGATTCAATTGAAATGCAATGAATGTGGTTGTAATTTACAATCTACACAGCAACATTTAGTTATTAATAAGTATGTATTGATTATGTTGAAAAGATACAGTGTACATGGTAGAAAAATGAATACATCCGTAATGAATTTTGTAAATATTCAAGTTTCTGTTACAAAGAAAACTTTTAAAATGTGTGCTATATTTTGTCATAAGGGGGCATCCATTCACTGTGGACATGTCACAACATGGGTGATTGCAGAGGTAGATTGGCTTGTCTGTAATGACTTTATAGTCACATACCAAGCTAGATTGCCAAAGGGTTCAAAGAATGCTACTTAATTTATTTAGAACCAAGCTTTTAAAATATTTGTTTATGATTCTTTGTGAATGTAAACATGCAAAATAAACCTTAAAAACTGAAGAATAGTAGAAGATAGATCATTACTTGGATGCATTTTAAAATTAGTATGAAAGAAATGTAGAGATAACATTCTGAAGATTACATACATTAGAACAACAAAAAGCATTCTGCAATCTTCTACTTCTGTTTCATTGTGTAAAACCGTATGCACTTTAATATGTACAAGTGTTCCCTATAAGTACTAGGTTACATAAGTGGTTCCACGTACATTATTTTGAGTGTTAGGGAGTTTAGAAGTTCATGACTGTTTACATATGAAAAAAGTAAACAGTCGGACATAGATACAAAAGAAATAAGTACAATGTTTCTCAAATAAATATCTACTAATATGAGTTTTAGAAAAGGATTTAGATATATTGGGCCTCATTATATTGTTGTCGGTCCGGAAACAAAGGTGCTGGTAAGCTCACTGGCACCTTTGTTTCCGGACCGGCAAACTACAGGCCTGGCTGCCGGAACCGCTGTGCCCAACAGGGCTGACCCTGACGGGCACAGCGGCCACGGTAGGCAGACTTGTCATGGCAGCACCAACACTTCACTAATGCTAGCTCCTATGGGTATGCTATTACTTCGATCAGTTCTCCTAACAACAAGGCATGCTGTACTGGAGTTGCGTCTGCTCTCCTGAACCCTCTCCTGAGCCACTTGGCCAATCCGAATGCACTGTGGAGGTGACGTAGGCGCTGTCTGAATATATTATCACATTCTTTCCTGTGTGTAGGGTACCTTGGTCAGATCATCCTCCCAGAACGGTGGTGGTGCCTCGAGAGCCATTGCCATTTTTTGTGCAATCTCTCTGTATGTGATGCGTAACAAGAAGCGCACACTCATTTCCAACATCATTTCTGCCTCCCTCTGTCTTCTGAAAACAGCTCCTCGCCTGTTACGTGTGTTAGCCTGCATCCCTCTGCCACTGCAATTATTGCCCTCCATGTCTTCCCTTGGTCATCAATTGCAGGTACTGCAACCCAATCTTCTCTTGCCACAACTCCTTCAATGTCTATAGATACAATAGTTCCCTCATTCTCATCCAAGGGTGTCCTAGTCTGACTGTCCCTGCTATTCCTGGCAACCATGCAAGGGCCATGTCTGTCCTGTACTGGAAAATTTTGGGGTCTGATGGTTCCCCCTTTGTACTGTGTTCCCACAATATGCTTGAACAATCTGTCTTACAGTGAGCAAGTGTATTCCTGGTGTGGAGCATACTATGCCCTTGTCTGTGAATGAGATTGTCATTTTCAGTCTGCTCACTATGATGCATCCCAATATGTTTACAGGTGCTTGTTTGGAGCAGAGTAGGGTAAAGATAAGTTGTGATTTCCTATAGATAGGGAGATGTTATCAGTAAATGGAACCACTTCTCGGGCCCCAGAGAATCCTTGAGTGAGCATGGCATCGCCTGACAATGCAAATGTCCCTTCCCAGATACACAACCTAGTCGCCCGAGTGTCAACAAGAGAGGAAAAAGTTTTGTCACCTATCGCCACCCCTATGCGAGGTTCCTCTGCAGGATTGGGTGTGACAAACAGGATGGGACACAATAAATATGCCTGTGGGCTGTCATATTGTGGGTACAATGATAATCCGTTACCCGTGTAAGGATTGTTCCCCACTATGGTAATTCCTCCCATCCGTCTGACAGGTACCTGTGCCATCTTGTCCATGGATTCTGGGGAGTTACGGTCCTTTATTTGTGTTAACTGTTGTGCTGCCTGTGGATATTAGGATAGTGGTGCTGTCATTTGTGGTGCTGTTTCTTGGGGTGCTGTCATGGGTGGTGCTGTTGGTGCAGCCTGAGGCTGCATCTGTACTGCGTGTGTGGCCTGCTGTTGTATGTTCTGTAGCTGTCCTTGTTGTTGCATGTCTTGAGGGTAATAGCCGTACTATCCCCCTTGGTAGCCCTGCTGCCCTTGTTCTCCCCACCCTTGTTGCACCCCCCTGTTTCTGCATGCACAGGAAATGTGTACTAGCTGCCCGCAGGTCCAGCACTGGGGTGGCTCCCTCACCTGCCATGGGAATCCTCCATCTCCCTCTCATGGTCCCTGTGACATTTGCTGTGTGTTTCCCCTGAATCCCCGCATGGGTTGGTGTGATTGTGGTTCGAGGCCTCGCCCCGGTTGGAAACCTCTCCTTCCATCAGTAATTCTGTGAATATCTGCCCCTTTCCATGTACCCTCCTCCCATGGATGGTTCATACTGCTGCATGGGGTTACTGTATGGTGTCTGTGGTTGGTACTGAGGCTGAAGCTGCAGTGTCACTGCTTGTGTCTGTGTGTTGGGGCTTGTTATTAACGCTCCTTCCAGTGCATACTTTGATAATTTCTTTTGCACTAACTTTGCTTCATCTGCCGTCCTCTCTTCTGCCTTTTGTTTTGCTTTCTCCTGCCCTAGCCTGCAATGGTGCACTATGTTGAGTTGCATTTCTGGCCACGTCTTTGCCTCCATCCCCACTAATGTTTTCAAACTTTTCTGTAGTTGTTCTGGTAACCCTTGTATCAAGATGTGATAAAAGATCGCTATTGTTTTGTCCCAAGACTCTCGAGTTTCAAGGACCCAGAAGCTCTTGAATCTCTTGAATGTAATTAACAAGGTCCTCATCGTCACGCAACTTGCGTGACTTGATGGCCCTTATGTCTGACGTGTCGGGCTATTCTGTCCTTAATGTTTGCCATACTACAGCTCTACAATTGGCGAATGGTGACCCGACATGGGCTGCATTTTATATAGTAACCCCTGGGAACCTCGCCTTCTTCCAAATGTCATCAGCTGCATCATCCAATATGGAAACCTGGCAGGCCCTTAATGTCACCCAATGCCAGCCTGTGCCCCGCAGACAGTTTCTCCATTTCATAGATCCACTTCCCTGCCTGTGCACTTAATGAGGGTAATCGGTACCTGACATTGTCCTTGCCTGTGTGCTTCCAGGGCATGTATTGTGGTCTTGCCCCTTCCCGCTCTTGTGAGTATACTGCTCTCTCCTCCGGTGTCCGTCTGTACTGCCTGTTCTGGATGTGCCCTCTCTCATCCCCGACACCTGTACATATGTCTATCTACTCTACTGCAGGTGTCCTTTGTGGTTGGTCATGTACCTTAGGTTGTCACCCCCTGGAGCAGGAGTGTCCCCTGTATTGTGCAATCATCGTCTTGTTCCTTCCATGCCCTGGGAGATCCCTTAGTCTGTTATTATGTGGTGTTTGTAGGGCTACCCCTTCTTCTAGTTCCTGGGTTGGGTTGTCTGTGTCATGTCCTCCATCCCTCTGTTCTCATGACCTGCACCCCCCCGAGGTCCCTTCCCCTGTCCTTGTGAGGTATAGTTTGTTGGGGCGCTCCTCTTCACTATTCGTCGTCATGGTCAGACTCTTCGTCAATGTGGCTACAGAACCCATTTGAAAAGTTTAATTTCTGTGTGATTAAGATGGGGTTGTGCAGTGCATTAAGATCAATGTCGGTTAATTTACATGCGTTCTACTCCTCTCGCACCCCCAGGCATGCAGCTCTGTGTGCTGCTGACACTCCCTGTGCTCTCGCATTCTCTTTGGTTCACCTCATCTCATCTTTTCCTTTCCAATTCTACTTTAATTTGGTCATTTACCTGTCTCCGCGCCTGCAAATCCTCATCCTCTCTATATCATTCCCTTGTCCATCTTTCCAACCTCAACTGCTTCAGCCACTTCTCCTCATACTTACGTGTTGCCTGCAATAATATTTTCTGCCTCATAACGCCATTTCCTTCTCCTTTTCCTCTTCTCCCAGCTTCTCTATTTCTTCCCTCTTGATAATGATGATGGGGGAGGATCTCCCTCTTATTCTCCATCTCTTCTCTTTGACTTTCCTCCTTCTTATCCCTCTCCACTATGTCCCTCCGTTCCCTTTCTAACACTGCCAAGTGCTCTCTTTGTCCCTCCTTCCACAGCTCCTTTACTAATTCTTGTTTCTGCTCCCTGTCCTCATGTTCTAGTCTCATTTCCTTGTACCGTTGGTGTTGCTCCTACGACTGTGCCTGCGTTGCCCTTCCATGACATCCTTGTTCCAGCTCCAAGCTCTCTATGGCCTTTGTTGCACCTTCCGCCACCCTGGTCGTCGCCGCCTTTAATTTCAGAAGTATATGTGCTGCTATCCATTCTTCTGACCCTATCCCAGCAAACTCTTTTTTTGAGTGCCGCAGCCCCACCTCGTCAAGTTCGGGGCTGCCGGACCACCTGCCCTATACCTTGCTGTTGGTCATTTTTGTCATGCGGGGGTGGTTTATACGTAGGGTTTGAATACCTCTCGGCTGCTATTATTTCTCTCAATGGGTACATGCCCTCTTCCTCATCTGCATCGTCGCACACTACACTAGGTGGAGCTGGAGGTGGAGTGGAAGGGACTGATCCCTCCTCCTTTACCTCCTGCTGGCTCATCATCCATGGCCTGTCCTCCTGGAAAATACACCACAGTTCAAATATTTGCATTTGGTTAGCTAATTTCTTTCCTTTGTAGGTGCTCTATAAGCGGGTCAGCAGTGAGTGCAACAAGTCTTTGAAGAAGCTGCCATTAGGCGGCCAAGGTCTTGCTATCTTTCCTTCCGAACCTTTGGACCATTGTATACTGCACTTGACTATCTTATCCTTAGATGGGGGAAGGGTCTTGCATATGTACTGAATGGGTGTTACCACCCCACTGTACATAACCCCATACATCGTATTTAAAAAAAATGTTTCAACTGACCTCTAGTCGAGGATTTCGATGGTCCGCTGTCAAGGGAGAAACGTTAAATGCAATAATGTATCATTTTGCTTATTACGGGCCTCAGCGGCTCTGCACCTTGCATGGTGTACTCCGTGTACAGCCCCACCCTCACCAGCGCTACCATTGTCCGGCACACCACCTCAATCGTGCGCATGCGCCATCCACGCACCGCCACTGGTTTACCTCTCTACCAATCCCAAAGCCACAATGTTAACTCCTCACCGTCACAACACACCGTCCTTTTCTCCGACCTATGGGTGACGTCACCAAGCTAAAGGTTGACCAGATGGACAGACAATTTGTACATAAACAGAACAATGACCCGTTGCTTCAATCCTGCACAAAAATCCATGATCCCCAAAGCTGTCTTCCCACCTCTGCAGGGTGGAGTATACCTTTTAATTTCTTGTGATTAACTGCACCCACCACGTCGCCTAACGTGTGAAAAGCCTCTCTCCAGGAGACTTAACCAGCTAATACACCTTCAGCAATCTAGGATAGCTCCAGCTAACCCTCACAGGGATACCGACATCCATGCTTCAAGCTAAAATGCCTAATTCATAGGCCTACCTAATGTACATACGTCTGTAGTCCATGCCTATCAAGTCAATAGTCCCGGTTGTTCACCAGAACCTTTTACCTCTAAACCCGAACATTCCCTAGACATAGAAAAGGGACTTCTACCTCTGCTCCGGTCCCTACGATCATGCACGTACTACCACTATTCCATCACCACTATTCACACCTATACTCGCAAAATCACAGCTAACACCTCCCGCATGCGTGAATCCCACCCACACACCACGTTGCTTGTTATGTGGACCATTACTTACATTCGCATTTGTTGACTCTGCTCTGCCGCTGGCTCCCCATCAACCGCTCGTCTCACCCTTCTGGTCTGCTTGGACACCTCGCAGACCGCAGGCAGGATATATTCTCAAGACGGCTCCCAACGGCCTATCTCCGGTTCGCTGTCTGGTTATCTCGCAATTCCCACAAGGGTCCTACAGACTTCCAGGTCGACGGCTAAGGAGGTAGCTTCTGGCCAGGCTGATGTCAGAAACGATCTCAGCAGTGCCTCCAACTTGTTAGGGTGGACCCCAAGGCAGGCAGAGCCTTTGCTAGGAGTCCGTGGATGCCAAACTCATGGAAGGCCTAACTGCTTCCTTTCTCAAAAGAATACAGGGTCCACACAAGTAGCAAGTTTATTAAAGCCAACAAAACACAGGGATCACATGCACGGAGGGAAGTCCAGGCACATCTTGCCACATGTTTTGATGATGAGTGACATCACATCTTGCGTCACGTTCCGGGCTCTTCTCCAAAACCTAACTCCACTCCGCATAGGTTGCTGAGTGGTAACTCCCAATATAGGAGCCCATATAGAAATTATTTTATTGGACAAGGCTGCATCAGGTGTTAGGCTTAGACCATCCCCGAAAACTGATACTAACTATTTGTTACAGTATGTGGACCCTGTGATTGGTCAGTGACCCCAGCTACCCACCCATAGGGCCATGATTTCTGATTGGTTAAGCCACGGGCCCCCACACCTGGGACAAACTCAGTTCTCAGCCCGCTAGACACCTGTTCACAGTGCATGTGCAACTATGTGTTTGTGAGGTGCGACTATATGTCAGTGCCCCAACCATGCGTGGACCATTGTTACCATGAGAGCACTCCGTTTCTCAATGCAGCACTGTAGCTTGAGTGTAACAAATTTGTTTTGACCCTTGTCTGGACCGTGGGATGGTTTGCTCTTCCCAGTCACCAAATCTTTGCTCCTCATCAGCTCGGCCGGATCACGTGCTTGGAGACCACGTTTGTGAGCACAGGAGCTCTGAATTATTCTGTATTTGCCTCTCCTGCAGCCGGTGTTACTTCAGTTCACGGTGAGGAATGTCATTTGTAACATTGCAACCTTGGCAGTGGCTTTGTTCCCGCTGTGGTGCTTCTGCATGCACCGCCTTCTGTGTGGCTTTAGCTTTCTCTAAGATGATCATGGCCTCCTAGATTTTCCTGAACCATGGTCTGGCTTTTACGGTGTGCGTCCCCATAGTATCCATAAGTTAGTGCATCATGGATGTCAGGTCCCTCGAGTGCTCCTTCCATACCACAGGGTTATTTGCATGTAAGCATCTGCAAGCATTTACATGAGCCCTTCTTGCTTCTTGCGTTCCCTGGTTGCTGCGGCAAGGCTATTGGAAAAATAATAAACGTGCAGTGAGTATGTATATGTCACTGTCCTCTAACTCATAGAGCTGTACACAAGTGTTCTTTGTGTAGTTGAGTGTGTGAGTGTCCTGAATGTGCAGATGGCACGTGCGCTTCATGTCTGACGCAGCTATGTCGTCATGATGTCTGTAACGACTTGAGGTATGGCTTCTCTGTGCTTTAGTCGATTCTATCCATCTATCCATGTAGCTGTCTCCAACTCCCTCCTGTGCGTCTTTGTCCGCTCTGGGTAGGGTTCGTACTGGTTCTGGGTGGTAGGGTCTGGTGAGAGGGTATCTCTTGTGGTAATTGTCCAGTGGGGGAGCAGTGGGAATTGGTGTGAGTTCATACGATCGGTGGCCATATTGTCTTTGGTGCTTCTTCTGGTTGGAGGGTCTTCCGGGACAGGTGGTGTATTCTGACCTTCCCTCTTCAATTGCTAATGGTGCCAGTGCTCCTGTGTCCACACTCTTGTAGAGTCCCATATTTATCTTTGGGAATGGTGATTAACAAATGTACTAGTGACTGACTTCCCGGCTGGCGGATTTGTAATAACTCTGTGGCACCGGAAAGTCAGGCACTGTAAATGATTACGGGTCCAGTGGACACCCGCCGGTAGCACCGCAGGGTTACCGCCGGACCCGTAATGAGGCCCATTGTGTCTTACTTGTGTAAAGGTATGCCGAAGGGCTGGGGTTCGTGCTGCACAGTCACCGTTCAGCAGAGTACCCAGGGCCCAACAAACCCTCCCCCAGCAATGGCGGAGGACTCAGCCAAGGGCAAATTAGAACTGTCCTTTATTTTCTAAAACAGACAGGGATCATGCAGGAAAAACCAAATTCTCCAGCATTCACAGTTTCTGAGCCTCTGCCATGGGTTTCTATTACACAATGTCGTCACAAAAGTTAACCTTTCTCAAAAACCTAGAAGCCCATTCTATTGGGTGGTTTGGGTGGTATTACCGATGGAAGTCGCCTATATGAGTGGCCTAACTGGTCCTTCCATGTCAGGTGGCCTCGCCTGAGACTTCCCCAAAACGATCTATTACATTGTTGCAGGGTCACAGGACTGCCATTGGCCCTTGCCCTTTACACACCATCCCAGGATATGGGCTCCCTGATTGGCTGGAGGGGTCCCCCTAGGCCTCGGACCCTGCTCTGTTCACAGCATTCAGTGTACCTACTCAAGGTAGTGAGAAATACTGTGTGTCCCGATTGTTGCCATTGGTACAGCTACCTAGCCTGAGATAGTGTCTGCAGATTGCAATGTTAGTTGGGCAACATATGTATCAGTTCTTGTCTATTTTGCTGGGAACCGCTCCTCTTCCCACCACGGGTAAATGACTATTGTTCAGCTAAACCACGTCACATGGGTGGGGACTGCAAAACAGAGCTTTTAAGTTTTAGTGAGGATTTATTCTGTTATTTTGCAGGTGGCTCATGGCCCCTGGAGTCAGGGATGTTCCACCTAGCTTTGTCCTTGGCTGCGAGAACTGACCTGGGTGCTTCTCTTCGTTCCTTATTCTGAGGCCTGTGGCTTCATGAAATTTCACTACAGTTATTCTATGGTTTCTATCTCTCTATATATATATATATTGTAGTATTCTCCTTAGGGGTTAGTAGTATTTGGCGCTTCCAAGTTCCTTATACATCCTCGAAGTTCCATATCGTTAGTTGCAATAACCATCAGGGGCTAGCAAGTCTGCACAAGTCCACGCGAGACGCGCCAGCACTGAGTCCTGTTGAGTGTTGTGCAGGAGAGGGGGAGGTAAGTGCTGTGTCATAGACACCATAAATGATGCCTGTGAGGTATTATCCAGGAAAAATAAGCCCCAGAAACAGGTGTTCAGTGATGCTTGGGTTAGTAGACAAGAAGGTCTTCCTTTAGATAAAAACTATCAATCTATCAAGATTACGTTATTGAATACGAGATCTTTAGACAGACATGCACTTGAAGTGCGAGATCATATCATTGACCATGAAATCGACATGGCTTCATGAAATTTCACTACAGTCATTCTATGGTTTCTCTCTCTCTATATATATATTGTATTATTCTCCTTAGGGGTTAGTAGTATTTGGCGCTTCCAAGTTCCTTATACGTCCTCGAAGTTTCATATGGTTAGTTGCAATAACCATCAGGGTCCAGCAAGTCTGCACAAGTGCACGCGAGACGCGCCAGCACTGAGTCCTGTTGAGTGTTGTGCAGGAGAGGGGGAGGTAAGTGCTGTGTCATAGACACCATCAAAGATGTCTGTGAGGTATTATCCTGGAAAAATAAGAGCCATAAACATGTGTTCAGTGATGCTTGGGTTAGTACACAAGAATAGATAGATAAAAACTATCAATCTATCAAAATTACGCTATTGAATACTAGATCTTTAGACAAAGATGCACTTGAAGTGCGAGATCATATCATTGACCATGACATCGACATCATGTGTACTACGGAAATGTGGCTACAAGACTCAAGCGGACCTAACATTAACCTAGCTTCCCCATCTGCTTTCTCCTTCTTTTGTCAGAACAGAGATGGAAATAGGGGTGGAGGGGTTGCTATTATAGCTCGCTCACATTTTAACTTCTTTCAAACTTCAGTAACTTGCTGGGGTTGTAAAATATTGCCTCTTAAAAGCACACCCTCCCCTAATAATTGTGTAAATATTGTTTTGATATACCGATCTCCTCATAAAACCCCATATTTTTATGACGGCCTGGCAGATCTTTTATCTTCTTTTCACAAACCTAACACAGCTACTATTGTGTTGGGTGAGTTTAACAATTGGCTGGCTAATACACTTGATCCTCAAGCCACTCAACTCGCACAATTGTTTACTATAAATAAATTTGTCATTGAAATGGCAAGGAACCTACGCACAAATTGGGCAATATACTGGACTGGGTGGCCAGCAAAAATGTAGCACTAAGCCCAGTTGTGTATAACCTTGTGTTTGGTCTGATCACTCCCTTGTTATTTTTGATTTCGTGCTGCCCTGTCTTCACACCCAAAAAAACAATCCAATGTGCAAAGTATCAAGTAGAAATTTTAATAAAATTGGTTAAGAGAATTTAAAATCTTGTCTTCTGTCGTTGATGTCATCAACATCTGTCTCAGACTGCCCCAGTCATCTGGTATCAGAATCTGAGAGATGTTTCTCAGATATGTTGGACCCTGTTGGTCCTATTACTATGAAAAGTATTAGAGAGAAAGTAAATGACCAGAAATGTTATGGTGAGGCTTTACACGTTCTAAAAAAAAACAAAGGAAAGCAGACAGAGCTTGGATGAAGGATCAATCTCCAGCTGATAGGGATAAATGGTAGGCAATTGGGAAAGTGTACAGGTCAGAAATCCTCCTTGCCAAAAAGTCTCTCTTGGACAATCAAATAGTTCAGGCAGACAACTACTCTAAGAATCTTTTTCACATTCTTAAGGACCATGAAAAACCGCCATCTATGTTACAGGAAATCACTCCCACTAATGCTGACTGTGAAAATATTCAGGCAGCTTTTGCAGGTAAAATATTGTCAGCACAAACTAAAATCAATGCAAGTTTGGTTGGGATGGAATGCACCAATCTCATCCCATCTGCTGACAACATAGATCAATGTACTCCCTCAGGGTTTGAATTTAGGAGCATAACAGAGGAGGCTCTAGCTAACATCATGACCAATATGGGGCCTACATTTGTGTAGGAGAAGTCCTCCTGTCTAAAGTTATTTTGAACAATAAAACGCTGTTTCTCCCTTTTCTCACCCATTTTATTGATGCCAGCTTTAGGGATGGTTGTGTCCCTGGGGCACTGAAGAAGGTATCTGTCACCCCCTTATTAAAAAACTCTGTCTAGATCAAAAAGGTCACTCCAATGTCAGGCCTATATCCAATGCCCCGTTTCTAGGAAGGATTTTGGATAAGGTAGCCACAATGAAATTTCAAGTATTTTTAGAAATTTTTGGAACCTTTCATTATTGACAATCTGGTTTCCAGGCTAACCATGGCACTGAGAGCGCCTTGCTGAACATGAAATCGGAGATGCTTCAGATCATGGATCAAGTCAAGGCCGGGCTGCTGATGTTGTTGGATTTATCAGCAGCTTTTCACCTTGTTGATCATGATAAACTGCTGGGTAGGTTGAGGAACTCAAGGGGCGTATCAGGTAATGCCTTGGCTTGGATTAAGTCTTTTATGACGGGTCGCATGTCTAACATAGCTTGCGCCTATGCATGGTCATCCGAGGATCTTTTGAAATTGGGCGTACCTCCGGGTGTGTGCATGTCCCTGTCGCTTTTTAACCTGTATTGCTGCCCGTTTTGTGATCTCTTGGACGGGCTGGGTGTTGATTTCACTAATTATGCTGATGACACCCAGTTCATCTTCGAACTAAGCAGCAAGCACACAGAGGACCCTGACCCAGTTAACAGAGTTTATGTTGCCACCCAACAATGGATGGCCAACAATGTAATGTGTCTAAATGCAAAGAAAACCAAGATGATGCTCTTTGGTTCACCACAGGCAAGATCTAAACTGGACCCACAATACACTGCTTTTGTGTGGGAGGCCATGCTATTCAAACTGTGGATAAGGTCAGGGCCTTGGGAGTGATTTTTAAACCTTCACTGAATATTAAAGCCAATACTGAGAGTGTGCCAAATAAGGCACAGTGTATACTGTGACTCCTAAGGCTAGTTAAACCCTATGTTTCAGAGGCAAATTGTGCCACTCTGGTACTATTACTGCAACACCCTTATGCGAGTGGCCAGCAAAAACAGTCTTAGATAACTTCAGGTTTAGCAAAATAATGTGGTACACATTGTTAAGAGCATACCCAGACGTGAACCAATATCCTATCATAGGAGAAATCTTCATTGGCTCCCAGTGGAAGCTTGTATCCACTTCAAAGCGCTGACAATAGTGCACAAATGTATCTACGGTCAAGCCACAAGTTACCTCAAAGAATATGTTAAAAGTTATAATCCGATCAGGCTCACTAGATCAAGTGATGGAATTCACCTCCTTGCTCCGAGGAGCAAGCGAGTAAGAGGGTTGGGCAGATCCTTCATTTCCCAGGCCGCCTCCCTGTGTAACAAACTCCCAAAACTCTTGCACGCTGAAACAAACGTCATGAAGTTTAGGAGGGTAGTGAAAACATTTGTCTTTGGATAACTCCTGTTACCCTGTCATCAGTCTCTGACGTCTTTTACATCTGTAAATTCTTTTGCACTCTGATGCCTGTGGGCTCCATGCCATTATAAGTGCAAATAACTATAACAATAACTATAAAAGCAAGCTTGCTCTGTGTGCGACTCTTGCTTTCTTGCATTTCTGCGTTTGGCTAGTGAAAGAAAAAAGGCTTTTGATAGTATGTACATGTGTCTGTCCTCTGTCTACAGAACTGTGCATGAATGATCTTCGTGTGTGTGCACGTGTGTGTCTGTGTAACTTCGTGCAGGGATGCGAGTTTGCTTGGTGACTATCGTTACTATGTCATGGTGTCACTAATGACATAAGCATCACTGGATATTTATCATTAGTCAACCTGGTCTAGTGATGTGGCACCTTTATCCGTGAACACATCAGCTGGATATGGTTTGAACCGTTGTCTAAGAGAATATTTTCTTGCATCTGTAGGATGTACTGGCCCACCAAACAGCGACTGGCATCTCTCGTTTCTTAGTCTTCGGGCTGTCATGTGTATAGGGGACACAAGGGCCATTCCAGGGACACTATCTTCACTTGTTATGTGTGTAGGTGGCCAGAATAAGGACACACACATCGTTTTTAAACAGTATATCAATTCAATAAAAAAATTAAAATAGCGTAGTTTAAGTGTTATTTTGTTCAATGTTTAGAGATGTTCTATTTGCAGTGTCAACATTTTCAGAAAAGGTGTGCACTGTGTTATGTCATTACATCGTGGATGTTTTTTGTTTTTTATAGTATTTTATACAAAATTGTCGTTAGCTTCTTAAGTGTGTACGTGGCCAAGAAAAGGACATACACCAATCTGAAACAAAGTATTCTAATGACAATGTAGACATAATTATTATATTATTATATTTTAAAAACAACTTTGATTTCATTAAAAAAAGTATTCCACACAGCACAAAACAATCTGTGCAAATAAACAATTCCCATTATAAAAAAATGTCAAACATGATGTGTAGATTTTCAGATGTCATTATTAACTTATTGTGTGTGTATGTGGCCAAATAAAGGACACACAGATTTCACAAGAAGTATGGAAATTACGTTTGTTAGGTTCTTAGTGTAGCTTGAAGTAAGTGTTAATACATTTACACACACACAAAAGATTTTATTGTTTACCTAGTATTTGAAATGTTGGTATGACTAGCCTTTAAAAAGATGTATACTCAAAATAATGTTACAATGTTAGCATGTCTTCATACAATTTTTTGTAAAACTGAAGATATACTTAGATTATATGTCTTAGTTTCCTGGTAAAGGTACATACATTAATCTGTACATTTTCATCATTTAATAATTATCAAATTTTGTACAGAATTGAAACACAGCTTCATTGTAGTAAAATGACTTTATAGGTGCATAAACTATTGACATTGTGGGCAATTCTATTTCAAATTTGCTGATGCAAAACCAAGTTCGTAGTTACCTAAATGGTTAGTCTAGTTGAGATAATCATATAGCGTTTATTTGATCTATAGTACACTGTAGATACTGCTTCTCTTTGAAACTGTTATTCTTTAAAGTTGTCATATAGAGATACTTGTATAAAGTTAGGAACCAAGCTCATCACCCCAGAGAATCCCTGCGCATTCATGACAATGCCGGACATTGGGTATTTTCCCTCACGAACACAGGAACAAGTTGTTCCAGTGTCTACAAGAAATGAAAGTCTTGCCTCCTATCATTACCTTGACCCTTGGTTCCTCTTGGGGGTCCGGTGTCACTGATAGTACTGAACACATAAGGTCGCTCTATGGGATGTCCTGTTGTGGATATACATTTATCCCTGTACCTGTGAAAGGATTTCCTTCTACCACAGTCACAATCCCTATTCTAGGTCTGGGTGCTTGAAGGACTACTGCATTTGTGTTCCATTGTGGTACAATGGGCTGTTGCATCTGCGCTTGCTGAGTTTGTATCTGTAGTGTTTGCATAGGCGCTTGCTATGGTTGCCCTTGTGGCGGTTGCATTTGTAATGGAGCTTACTGTGTTTGATGTATTTGCAGTGCAGATGTCTGATTCTGCATATGATCTTGGGCATAATTCTCTTGTGGTTCTGTATTATCTTGTGGAACATGGCCTATCCCCCCCTCTGGGAGTTTGCCAGTTTTGCTGCATACCACCTTCTACTTCTACATGTCTTGGCTATATGTCCCATCCTCCCACAATTCCAACATTGCTGCGGCTGTCTGCCATTAAGTCTTCCTCCTCCCTGAGGGTTTCTAAAATCCACCTCATCCTCCCCTAGGTCCACTCCCCCTCCCCCGAGGCCAAACATGTTTCCAAAAATGTTACCCACTCTGATCCATAGGGTACACTACATTTAATTGCTGCGCTGGCCATATCTCTTATGTCATCACACCTTCACCAACTGTCAATACTGCTCCCTCTATGACTAATTTTGACAATTTATTTCTGAACTAACTTCACTTCCTCCTGCTTTCTACTCTGAGCTTTCTTCTTATTCTTCTCCTGTAACAATCGACAATGATGTACAATAGTTAACTGTATTTATGGCCATGGCTTTGCTTCCATCCCTACTGGTTCTTCATCTGTTGTTGCACTGGCTCGGGCACTCCCTGACATAAAATGTGGTAAAATAATGCCACTGTTTTATCTCATAGTTCTTTTTTCTCAAGACACCCGTGTTCTTGAATATCTTGAATAAAGGCTACAGGGTCTTTATCCTCACCCATTTTCCTACTCATAATCGCACCCATGTCTGATGTATCATGATATTGTACCCTGAGCACCCACTATACACCTGCTCTGCAATTATTAAATGGTGCTCCATCGTGTGTCGTGTATTTTGCAGTCACACTCGCATACCTTGCTAATTTCCTCTCCCCTAGAATGGCTGCTAATAGGCCTTTTATGTTGCCTAATGCTAATGTCATTCCTGATGTTATTCTTACTAACTCATAAATCCACTTTCCCGCACCTGAAGTCAAACTAGGTAATTTACATTTCAAATGATCCTTGTCCATTTGTGGCCATGGTATATATTGTGGTCGTCCTCCCCCTTATTCTAATAATGGCAATTCGGTAATTCCTGATACGCCATTATAACCACCTACACTTCTTGTTTTCCAGGTGGGGCTAGTCTCACCCATTCGTCTCCATGCTGGCAGTGGCTTTAATATGCTTACATAAGGCAGGGATATATCCCCTGCACTGCACAATCGTACTTGTGGTCACTAAGTGTATGATATTGCTTCTGGTGTTTTTTCTGTAGGATCCTCCAAGTCTGACCATTTTACCCTTTTTGCTATACTTGAATCTTTCGAAAAACCACATGAGTCCTCTCTTCGTGCTTTCTCCTTTTCTTCCCTTTCTTCGTCTGACATCATTATGCCCCAACTTGCATGGCTATATTCCCTGTCCACATCATCAAGACCTAATCTACTTAAAGACAGTGCTCTATGTCCATCTGTTATTACGCCATCTGACCTAACTCATGTTTCCCTAGATAGAGATCCTTCAACATTCTCTTTGGTTTTGTACCCATCTTTATCTCTCATATGCCTATATAAATACCCAATTCTTTTCCCTATGTCTTCTACCTCATGGTCGTCAGCCCATGTTTGTATTCTCGGTATCCCTTGGAGCTCCCTGCAGGGCTTTTGTGACCTTCTCTCTTCCTCCCATCATTCTCATGCTTCGATCAGCACCATGCCTCTATTGAACAGATGATCTATTTTGTCATCCCTTTGTGCACTACGCCTGTTAATCTCTTCTTCCATTCCCCTCATCTCTCTTTTCTCGTCTTCCCTTTGCCTTCTTTGCAACCTATATACTTTCTATCTCTGTGTTCCTGTCCCCCCTCATGTCTTCTCTTCTAGTGTCTCCTTTTCTTTCTTTTCCTCATACCTTCTTCATTCTACCTTTTGTTTCCTCTCTTATTCCTTCTTTTCCTTGTATGCATTCTCTCATTCTCTTTCTTTCTTTTCCCGCTCTTCTTTTTCTTCTCTTTCCCTAACCACATCAATGCCATTGTCATCTAGTTTGAGTAATATCTGTCCTCCCATCTATTCATTCTGTACTATTGTTACTTCCTTGGCGTTGTCCTCCACTTCTCTTTGTCTCTTTACTTCTTCCTCTATCTCTATTTGTCTGTTCTTTTTCTCATCACACTCTTTATTTTCATTGTGTGTTGATATATATTTGCATTCTTTAACTTTGTTCTCTTCCATATTGTCCTCACTAATATAAGCGGGGGGCTCGTATTATCCGATTAACATACAACGCTGCTGCTTTCAATTCCTATAAAGGATAACAATCCTGCTCCTCAGTATCTGCACTCTTGTTTCGAAGGCTTTACATCCTCCCCTCCATGCTAATTAAGCATCCACTCCTTCTCAGTTGGAACTTCTTTCTCACTGTAATACCTCTTCCATAATTCTAAAATGGCCAGTCTTTTCTGTAACTTCTTCGCTTTATATGTGGCATGCAAGTATGTTATCATATATCACAGTATTGTTTTTGAAAATGAACCTTCTTGCTGCCACAGCATGCATGTTTTAATGGTGGTGCCTTTGACCCACTCAGCGTGCTACTGTCTAATTGTTGGTGTATATCTTGGTAGTTTCCTGCATAGATGTAGAAGGGGAGTGTCCCACATGATGAGAAATCGATTTCGACTGTCAATACTTACCAGATCTTTTATCCTTTTAATTACTTTATGAAATATACCACACCAATTGATTTGAGCAAGCACTGAGGGGCTGATTCATGGAATTATTTGCACCAAAAAACAGGGATTCGTGTGCCATTCTGCCCGCAAATCCCAGTTTTTCCGGGCAAATAATTCCATGAATCACATGTCCACTTTAAATTCTTTGTGTACGTCTTCCTTTACTATCTCTAGTAAATGTATCTCATCACACTTTTTACCCCATTTTGGAGTTTGATACGCACTCTTCTTTTTTGGCCTTGCCTCAGGAATCCTTAAATAATACCCCCACTTGGAGCTTTAGTGCGTACCCTTACATCCCTCTTGGAACCAGGAACCGAAGTATCTATTTTTGTCTTTTTAATTCCCCAAAACACCCGTTACTTATATACGTATATTTACAATACAGTCCCTCCGCTTATATTTGCCATTTTCGATGCTCTACTTACATCCGTGGCTCCGCTCGAGTCCCTCTGCATCGACTCCTCCCCAATCGACCAGTTCAAAATCGGGGACCGGACAGGAATTTTTTGAAGGGGGCACCTGCCGACCGATCAAGGAAACTCCATGATCTTCTGTCTAATGGCGAAAGTCATCAATTGTCAGAGAGTCTCGATCTGTGCCCAGGTTGATTTGACCATAACCACTCGCACTGCTACCAAAATTTGCAGTAGCACGTTGGAGCATCTCATATGCTCAATGGAATTACCAATAATGATCTCAGACCCAAATAAGTGGACAGTCTCAAAGAACATGGCAAAGTACTACTTTATTGTCAGCTCAAATAAAGTAAGGCAATCTTGTGACCAACGAAATGCAGTCCATGCACTCACAATAACAATTTGACTATACAAAGGCTTTATACCTCAATATGCATCAGCTGTGACATCATCCTACATGGCAAACTGTAAAACATATTCAAGGGAGGGATTGGTTAAGGGAACATATGTGCCTGTATGTTTTTAGGTATATACATACATATGTACATATGTACCTATATGTAATATAAGTATTAGTAACGTTATTGGATGCCCATCATCTGGTAGGCCCACCTTGAACCACCTCTAAATATGTATAATACAGATTACAACAGAGTAACAGCAGCAGATTGGCCTGTGCAACATTGTATAGCATGTTGCTACATAGACCCCTATGATTGGTTGGCATTCTCTCCCAACCTTGGGCTTTCGGCTCATTAGCAGCTAATGACAAACCGAAACTCAGGTGCATGGAAAAATGTCAGACTACTACCCACTTGCCCAATTAGTCCATCATCTCTCATTGTTCAGGCCCTAAATCAAGGCTTCTTCCTTGTAGTTGACCTTGCAGCCTGCTTTCTGCTCTGGGACTTTCAAGGAAGTTTAGGTATACCATTATCTTCGTCTGGAGCTTAATGAATAGCCCTTGTTTTTGACTTCGGAATCATGTGTGAGGAGACCATGAGTTTGTCCATTTAGACCTTTTATTTAGTGACATTCAATTGAATTTGCCTGGGTGTCATTACTCCTCTTGGCCTCTGGAAACTCAGTTGCTCTACCTTCCATAAGCTTTCTTCATCCTTGACTGCTCAGTACTTGGCACTTGCAAATGTTTTCTTTTTTGCTTAATGTAAGAGAAATATATCTTACATACATGGCTTATCCTCTTGAACTCCCTTCGTGTCTTGCAATTATTCCTTGCTGTGGCATCCTTGATCCCAGGCCAATAGACGTTCTCTCTTCGTCGCACAAAGTATTTGTATATCGTTTCAGTGTGTCCTCGTGTCTTTCCTTCATGACGTCACTTTGTAGTTGTCAGATTTTCTTTACAGCTCTTCAAAGTTTAGTGGTTCCTGCAAATCTTCCACTACCCTTTCAGTTCGAGGGTACAATTGATAATGTTGTCTGAGTGCACATTGTCTCTTATACACTCGATGCTGCATTGGGACAATACCTGGTGTAACACATGGGGTGGGGGGAAGATTCTACCAGTGACGTACATGGCTGCTCTTCTACAGTTACTCTGGTATGATGTAAGCCATAAAGAGTGCATAACTCAGTACACCAATTAGTAATGGCCACCAAATGTGTTATCCCACACTGAACTATCCCACATGACCACTCATTCCAATTCCATCCCACAAATACCCTGCATTCCCATAACATGGGACACTGTATGAGTGGCCTACAGGCCCTTCACCACACATCCCCATGCAAAAACTTCTCACTGTTTGCTTTGCACTAAATTACTAAAATGTCACTCAGTCAGATGCAACCCAACTGTATGCAACAGCCAATACGTAGCAATTGTCAATTAAAATGTTCTTTCTATATTATCAACGCTGGCCCTCCTAGGCCACCTGGTTAATGACTGAATGGCAGGGCAAAAGGAGCACATTCCACCAGGTCCAGCCTGAGAATGGCCCCCACATGGCTACCTGATGCGAAAAGAAGAGTGCCCATTTTGCAAGAAAAAGCATGAATAACATGTGGAATAACAAGTGAAATTGTAGTGGAATTGTAGTGTATAATGTGCTGCAACTGCTCAGAGTCTGCACCTTGACTGTTGTTGGCAATGAAGGACTGATCTGATCAATTAATCCTGTAATGCTTCCTGTCTTCAATGCAGTACAGTTTGCGCATTCACTATCGTACAACCTGTCAAGTATGATCACCTTTCATTTAAAGAATATATTGATCACATGCAATAACCAAAGTTGAAATGCATATTGATAAAGGTTTAGTGTCACAATAGTTCAGAAGATCTCTTCGAGTTTCAAGTACTTGCACAGATCTGTGCTCATTTGCCAGATCACTGTTTCAAATCCTTGATAGGCAGACATAGCAGCTACTATGCTACAAAACAATATACCAGCAGCAGAAAATGTTAGAATATAGAAAATAACATGGCATCAATATGGTAAAGGTCCAGAGCTTGGTCCCTCCAAACAATGTTGAAAATAAATGTCCAACCACCCCCAGCGAATAGCACAATGTCTTAGTCTGGAGAGATAATTAGCTCACTGAATTCGAAACAGTGAAGCCAAAGTGGCATGGCCCATATCAGGCTTTGCCACCAAACAATGCTATTATCCTTGACAGATCATCTTATTTTGTGCTACAGTACTGTGTAGTCTTTATTGAAAGGGTTTGCCTTCTCACCTTTTGGTAGCATTGATTAGCTCCATTGCCTGACCTTTTTCCATGCAAGCCTTTTGAGTGAAAAGGGTCCTAGACAGAAGAGATACAACCGAATGTCACAGGGCTCTGCAAAGCTTACTTTGAGATCTGCCTAAATGATAAAAAAGATGTTTGTTCTTTTTTTACAATTATATATGTTGTTCTTCAAATGCATGAATAACAATCTGAAAGTATGTGTCAAACAATGATTAGAAGCAGCGATCACGCCCACTCATACTTCAGTCAGGGAAAAGACATGAATATGCCAAGCATTCAATAAAAGGTATCTGAAGCACTACTCTAGAAATACAACTCTTGCCATTCGTATAAATGCAGAGCATATTGCATGGGGAAACTATAGAAACTATGGTTTCAATCTCGAGGTGCTCCATACAGACCTGACACTTCACCCAAGCCTAACCTCTGTACCAAATGCAGTTCCTTGTTATACAATCTTCTCACACTTGTGCTGTAGATCAGTTCAAGGGTTCTCAGTAGGCTAGTTGAATAGATGGTTCACGACCTAGTGAACAGAGACTCTGTTTGATGGAGTGGGGGTTTGGTACTCTCCATCACCCATCACACCAGTTATTTATTTCCACTCAAAACTCTGTGATTGGGTTTGTTACAGAAAACAAATCTATACCCTGCTACCATGGGCTGCGTGATCTCTTATGATATGACTGGTTATTTATATTGCGTTTAATACCCAGAGGTTTCTAAGTGCGGACCAGGGGATCGAACCTGTGGTGCTCTGTGTCCTCTTGCTTCGAAGGCGAGCACGTTGCCCCGAGACTTATGTTACAAATATATGCTCAGAGCATGTTTTGGTTCCTTAGTCACTCGCTCATAAATGTGGTCTGGCGTGATAGTCTTTTCACTGTTTTATCACACTCTCCTGCCCATGGGTACCGTGGTCAAGTTTGGTGCAAGGATTTATATCACACAAGGATAAATGCCATTTTAGTAACTCCTGCTGTTGAATGACATCATACTTAGGGTTTGTAAGGATGCATGGTGCACCTAGATGTTCCGGTTTTGCTGGGACAGTGAGAAATTGAACCCTCTGTCCCCCTGTCCTGAGAGATTTTTTTATTAAAAACCATGTCCCTGTTTTGGGCAAGGGAGGGTGACAGTCCCGTTTTTTTTAATAGGCATCAAACTAAATAAACAATATTAAATGTTCAGAATGTTGTCATTTGAGGATGGGTTCAAACCCTCAGCCTTCCAGGTACAAGGCATATGCATTAACTGCTTGTGTCATAGAGACAGGTTGTGAAACAAGCATGTCATGTCAAACAGAGCAACACATCCTTGCTTTTAAAATTAAATTGTTATAGTTAAGATGCTCAACTTTTTAAACTAAATTAGCAATACAAAATCAAGTTCATTGCATACATGTAACATTGAAATACATCATTCAATCAGTATTACTTAAAAGTACGCAAATAACAAGCATGATATATTTTATCAACAGTCAAAACCACACAATTTGTATGCAGATACTGTAGGATTGTTTTTTGGGGGTGTTAGTCCTTCTTTTATGGTGTTGGTCATCCACGTTTTGTATCTTGAAAATCTGGTCACCCCACCTAGATACCTTGGTTCTGTTGGCACTCAAGGTAATGCAAATGCATTATTGTAACGCCAGCCCTGTCTGTGAGAGCCAAAGACAGAAACGGGCTTGTGAATTCTCTTTCAGCTTCATGCAAAACCTGGCACTGCTCAAGGGTGTGCTGAACACACCGATGTCCTACTCTGCTCTTCGATCCTGTTGAAATTCACAACTCTCTGGAAGGGTCAACCTTATAAAGAGTCGGCTTTCCAAAATTGACAGTCTCACATCTCATGAGGCAAATGCATTGTGAAGATTTAAGTTCATCCTGGGATGTTTTCAGCGACTCAGACAAAGAAGGTGGCTGGCATTTAGATAGTTATGGTTTGGTCTTATAAGCTACCGGCACTATTGTTTCCGACCGGCATACTCCGAGTTCTGTGTGCGGTTACCTTTCCGGAAGGCACCCACTCGCAGACCTTGACGGTAGCACCAGCATCATTCTGAATGGTGTCGGTGCTACCGTCTTCCCCATTCCCATTGGGACTCAAATGGGAATGGGGAGTAATTTTTTCCGGCGCTTTGCTATGGGGTATTACCCGGCCCGCCGGGGCTGTAATGCCCTGGTAATTCCCCATTGCCAGGCGCCGGGAAAAAAACGACTGTCTGCAGCCTTGCCGGAACTGGAACATATGGCCTCATTCCGAGTATGGAGGTAACCATGGCGCGACTACCTCCAATACCGGTACCGAGTCCGCCCTGGTTCAATGGGGACTTAATGGTCTATTCCGACCTTTGCGGGACCGGTAAGTCCCCATTGAAAAAGCCATTCCCCATTCCCATTTGAGCCCCCATAGAGCTCAATGGGAAGGCGCTAATAACGGTACTGCAAATTGCGGTACCGTTATTAGCTCTAAAGTCCCTTAACGGGTCCCGTCCATAAAACCTGGTAACACCAGGCGTTAAGGAAGGGACCCGCTAAGGGAACTCGGAATAGGGCGCAAAGGGATTACCGTCTCCGGTGTCATTACCGGTGCCCGTTATCCCTTTGCGCCCAACTCGTAATGAGGGCCATAGACTCGTAGAGTGTATGAGCCTGAATCAAATAAGAAATAAATATGTCAAATGGTATAATAACTTAATTGATTGTCTAGACATGTCTTTTATTTAGCCTAAATTTATGGACGGTGATGACACTAATTTTATATTTTTTATGGTGAAATTTTACATCAAGTGCACTGATATTTTAGATGAATTATCTGATTTTTTTAGATTGTTATGATGCTAATGTAATGTCTTAATGTTCGTACACTGTATTTATCTTGGTCATCCTAATGCGCTTTTATCTGGAAGTAACAAGGACATTTTTATTATATTAGGATTGATGTGTATTGTTATGTGTTATTGTGTGTTTTACTATGTAATTATTATTGTGTACTGTATATACGAAGCCGTGTGGCTGTGCGTATATTAAACCAAATAAATAACAGCACTGTGGGAGCAGCTATGGATGGGTGGGGAACTGCACACCTGCAGTGTCACAGGAGTGCTAGAAAATATTTGGGCCCTGGCACTTATTTATTTTACAAATTAAGCACTGCCTCCAGCAGTCCATGCTCACTAATCATGCACAAATCCACACTCAGCCCATTGCATATACAGACATATATGAACAGTACCACAATGAGCATCCCCTTGGACCAACCACATGCCACTGCAGTGATGCAGGCAGCCACTCCTCCTTTGCTGTGCTTCCCTCTGTTACTTGGAATGACACACCCCTTGTGCCCTGACATGGTTGTATAGAATTTGGGCATGCAGGATTAAAGGCCCAGGTAAACTTTATCAAAGCCCCCCAGATGTTGAGCTTGTTGAGATTTCAGACTTCTTGAATGCAAATTGCCTCTGGTGTACGTCATTGACATTCATCAGTAATGCTTGCATGGCCTCCTCCACTATACAGTTCTATGATCTTCAAATCCTTTGAGAGTTCCCAAGTCGCAGCATCCAGGTCCTCTGCACCAGTGACTTTGCCCTACATTAATCATCCTTTGGAAGACCTCTTCCTTTCAGTGTTGCCTTGTCTGGCATTCAGCCATGCACATCAAATCCTGTTGACAATGACATGATTGCCTAAATCTTTTTTGCAAACTGACGATCTTGCACTTGAATGCGACATTGCACTTGCATCACCAACATATGTAACGCGGATGTGTGCAGGCCACTGTCAATAGACTCCATGAACGTCCTGGTGACTTTCAAGACATGTCTAAGTTGTATGGATACCTCTTTGCTTACTCATTAGGGTTACAATGCCACCATGTATGTGAACTCTTGGGTGTCTGGGGTGGCATGGTGCTTCTGCTAAGGTTTTGAACGTGACTATATGCCCAGTTTGGAGTCTGATAAAGGTGTAGGTGGTCCATTTGTTCTGCATGCATTTCTAGTGAGGCATATGTGTGTATCCAGATAGCCCTGTGACTATTGTTGTCTGCCTTTTTGTAGGTGATGCTGCAGCAGAGGAGGTCCAGGTGGTAGAGGAGTTGTCTAAGGATACACAATCAGGTAGCAGCAGTGGCCGGGCTGCTGTGCGAGGTGAAAACCTGCTGGTGTAACAGACCATCCTCAGCAGGCCTGCAAATGCATCATCGGATGAGGATGACGGTGCTGATGTTGCAGCCATATTGAGGCAGATGGTGGATCCTATATTTCTCCTTGGGATTTTGGAGGATTCTGAGCCTGAGGGGAGACAGGCTCCTGCCAGTGGTGAGCCATGCTTCGTCTGACAGCACTGTTTCAGCACTCATCCTGGAGGCAGCTAAGGTGTGTAATGGAATTGGGATGCATGTAGACCAGCAGCCCATGCCAGTGTGCTCACTGAGACAGGGCCAAACTGCCTTATCCCGGTTTCGTAGGCCACACACAAATGGGGGCGTATGCCTACTTCCTGCTAAGAATGCAACGAGGAGGTGCTGCATGAATGAGCAGTGACATGCATCATCTGCCAGACAATATAATATCATCTAATGCCACAATGGGAACTGAATTTGAACTATTGCATGGAATTTGAACTATCACTGCCTTGAGGCAATGCCTACATGAGGAGATGTAAACCTCAAGGGACCAACGCAGGCAGGTGATGTCAGAATTGGGGGTACTCCTGAATGAGTAGATGGAGTCCGCAAGGGAGCATCACCATCTGGAGATCTCCTCCTTGAGGGACACTCTGAACATCCAAATGGATGCAACAAGGGTTGCCACGCAAGCAGACATGAAGGAGACTTGCAAGGAGAATCATCTGGACCTACTTGCTACTGGTGCACAGTTGCATGCTTCAGTGTCATGCGTGGCAGTGGGAAATGAGGACCAGGCATTGGCCTTGCGTGGCCAGCGCCCTCCCAATCCCAGGATCCTCCACAGGGTGGGTCTTAGCAAGGCACTTTGCAAGTGATGCTATTTCCAAATCCCCTGCACACCGGTTTTATGTTGCAACTCAATTTAACACGCCCCTTCCTTATGCCCCCTGCTGGCTATAAGCACAGTGATGGAGTGATGGATTTTGGAATATTTTCTTGTTGCTGTCCAAGGTGAACTCCTTTTCTTTGTTCAACATACATTGCAAGGACTATGTGCTGTTGGTTCACTTCAAATGGTACTTTGCAAGCGATACTTCAGGTGGCACACACATACTGCCATGTTTAGTGAGGATAACAGGCATGCTCATTTATGGAGGAACATGATCCAACATTCAGTTAAACATCATGTTGACCCATGATGTGCATTATATGTAGAGTATGTGTGACAGGGTCCTTGGACTCTACCGAACATGTCTCTTCATGTCAGTTTGCACAGTCAGCTCCCACCCACCCTGTGAATGCACCCAGATCCCTCTTCTTCTATCCAATTCCCCATTCCCTCTGCTGGACACTGACCCTCTGGACACAAATGAGGAGGCACAGTGTTAGGTGGAGGTGGTGAGGGATACAAAGCACAACCGTTACACGAGGTACGGGAGTACAGTGTAATGCATTAGCATGTTTGTTGACCTATCTCGCTAGGATAGCTAAGGGGCAACGTGCTCGCCTTGGAAGCAAGACGACACAGAGCAACACAAGTTTGATCCCCAGGTCAACGTTTGGAAACCTCTGGGTATTAATCAGATTATAAATAACCTATCATGTCATTTACCTATCATATCATGCATTCCAGTAGTGGCCAGAAGTGGCACAAATAGGTTTGTGCATCAAAGTGTCAATCTGATGATATGTGGGTGAATATCACAGTCTATGGACATGGATGTAGTCCCATACCCATGATTGTTGACGTTGTTTGGACCTCTGCAGCATGCTGGTCGTAGTCTGTCCACTGAAGGTGCTTATGTGCACGTGTTTCTGGTGCCGGGACATACACTTATTTGTTTGTTGCTAGGTTATTAGCTGTCATGTCCTGTGAGCCGTGCATGCCATGTCCTGCCATGATTGTTGTCAAGTAGCCACTCCATCATGCATGTGCATCCTACACACCTGAGTCTTACTTTCCACGTAAGGGGAGGTTTACCGTAACATGCAGTAGTTATATTTGGACTTTTCACATGGTTGCATGTTCATGATGAGTGAGTTATGCTGTATTTTCATGGAGAAGTAAGTGAACAAAGTGTGAGTGTCCATTGCAATGTGCACTGTGACAGCTGTGGCGCATTTTGTGACAACTTACTTCATTTCTCAATGTGTGTGTTCTTGCATCAGTTTGGTGTATTTTGATGTTCAGCGTGTCTGCATTGCTTACTGGGAGCTATGGCGTATCTAATGAGCAGGGGGAGTTGTACATGTTTAGGGTATCAGATGCGCACATGAGGTGTGATGTTGCAGGGGAGGGGTGGCTGGTGTATTCTCATCATGTTATGCACTGGTAACCAGGGGAGGTTACTTAGGGAAACCGCTCACACTGTCTGGGGTAGGGCTGTGAATGGAAGGTGTATGGAGCCTGGTGTCATATGTAATATCTGTCCTGCAGGTGAGGCTCAGCTGCTGTAGTACATACAGACTGTGACCATGACTGTGCAGTGTCTTGGTGGGGGTACGACAGACACAGACAATGAGACATAGCCAGACAACGAATGTCTGCTTTCTTCCACATTGATGTTCCAGCATAGTAGTGTTCTGCTTATATTGTACAATTCTGGTATGTGATGAGCTTACTGACATGCAGTGTATGTAGTGAATCCATCAGTATGACTGCAGACTCACTTCCTTGTAGCAAATGCTTCTGGATTGGAAATAGTGTACATGCCTACAATGGGTGAGGATGCAGAGCCATGAGGGTGATGTTCAGGAACCCTATTTTGGTGAATCCATTGATAGCTAAGGCATCTGCATGGGTGACATATTTCAACTTCTTTTCCCTCGCCTCCCCCTCCACATCCTTATCCTACTCTAATACTGTTAAATTCAGCAGAGGGTATTTGTCCACAAATTTATCTTTCAGAATATTTTCTTTCTACTATGGCGATTAGTGCCATGTGAGCATACATGATGGATTGGTGAAGGTGGACAAGAGAGCCCATGCATCCCCTGCCGAGGTGCATGCAGGAGTAGGCACCCCACATCCTTGCACCCGTAATGAGCATGCTCTCAATGCGGCTGCTCCTATGCTAGGCGGACTCAGGCCTGCTAAACCTGCTCCCACTAGGGTATCATTGTGCCCTGCCCCTAGAAGGCACCAAACCCCTGGTGCTCCCCCTGTTCCGAACGTGACTGGTTGACCAACCAGCCACGTCCACCCTGTGTGCTAATTCTCTGTCCCATGCCATGCAGACCACCTACTGTGGCAATGCTCCCTGGACTTGCAGCAGCCTGCCCTGATAGTGTATACCCCCCAGGCACTGTGGCCGCAGGGCTCGGGCTGCCCTATGAGCGGCCACTGAGAGGGTCCTGCGAAGACACCTGCAGTCACGTAACTCTGATGATGGACCCCCAGGCCACCCCGTATGATGGGAAGTTGGTCCGCTCCCACCAGGCTGATGCCTGCACCTGTGGTGAGCTAAGATGAATCCTCCTGTGCCACCTGCATCCCCCCTATGTTGGCTACTTCCGCGTCCGGCTGTGATGGTGCTCCAAGGGCCAATATCAGTAGTGCAGGCCAACTGCCTGGTGGGGAACACCGGACTTCGAAATGCCAGTAGCCGCCTATAACATGCCATCCGGCTGTATTGTCGGTCCTCCCACCCTCAAAGGAACCTGCTGCATATACAACAGCTGAGGCGCTGGTGTCTGCACCACAGAAGAGTTGTGCATCATGACCCCAGCAGCGCTACCCACATAGCCTTTGTTAGGGGTGCATCCTGTGCTAGTTTACTTGGAACTGTGTCCCTATTGTTCGCAGCTGCTGCCTGTGGCGCATCTAACCCCTTGCTGTACTACCCATGCCCATGCTTGGTTTATCCAGCCCCACTATTGCCCTGGCACAGCCCATGACTGGGATGAGATCCTGTTCACTGGGGACCACCCGAACACTCGACTCGCTCTTTTTCATGCTTCCCTTCCTTTTGTTTGCCGGGGGAAATGTTGCCCTTAGAGGGACATTCTTTCTCCTTGGCCATGAACCCTCCTGGTCTACTGTTTCTGTGTTCTGTTGCTGTTCCTCCCCAGCAGTGCCTTCCAACTGGTCAATCACCTTATCTGTGCCTCTATCCTGCAATAATACAAAGAGGCTACAACCTTAGCAGGATCCATGCCCAGCTTGAAATGCCCAGATCGGTTAAGTCCCACAGCAAACTACCTTATCGCCTGTGCTCTGCTCCCCGCGGCGCGAAGCTCCAATTCAGCTTCGGGAGCACCCACAATCGTGCATGGCAGCCCAGGGAATACAGGAGCGCCCTGCACTCTTCAGCCATTTCCTATCCTCTTTCCTCAGACTGGACTGTCCTTCCACCACACTGCAGTCCCTTCTTGCTCCCCCAGCCCACGCCCGATGCCCGTAGCGCTGCCACTACCAAGGGGACAAAAAGCAACCCACAAGCAGCATACTCACACCCTCTGCCACCATAAAAATGCAAATGTGCCAGATATGGCCAACCTCCCTGCATTGGACTAACCTCGGCCCGCCCCTCTGTTCCCAGCACAACCAACCCCTCTACAAGTCGCTCACCTAGCCCAGGGATGGAGAAGAGAATGTTTTGCATGCCACAAGGGCCAAGGGAGCAGGCCTGAAGCAGCAGGCCTTGCCCAGGCTCCAAAACCAATGAGACTGAAATGGAGTGCAGGTACTTCGGCGTTGGCACAGCGGTAGTTCGGCATGCAGCAGCACAGGATCAGCCAGTGGAGGTGATGAGCCAATGCTCATCCAGGCCACCTCTGCCCCCTTTTCAACCTGATTTTTGGCGCCGCTGGCCACCCACTACCGGGTCACCTGCCACACCTGCATTGTTGTCCTTGAGCGAATGTCATACCACCCCAGCCAATCTTGGGCAGCTGCTACCTGCAGCCTTCAGTTCTGCCACTGCCCTGGTGCCTCCTGCCCGCCCAATCCTGTGGTCCCTCCCACCGGGGCAGTGGGTCCGATTTCTGAGGAAATTAAAAGGTACATTCTTATTATCAGGGAGACAATCAGTCAATTACGATTTATGTACTGAGGGTTCATGCGTCGGTAATAGGTAATGGATGTAGCTCGATATGGGATAATGTGTCATGCTCTTTGTTTGGCATTGTTCATTGAGTTATGTCCATGTTACTTTCTTAGTTGATCTCTATAGCTAAGTAACCCTGTTACCTGTATTCGTATCCGTGGGGAAGTGACTTGGGAAATGAAATATGTTATACTAGTGAGTCTGCCCATTTTTCAGATTTGTATGTGAAGGATGTAGTTGGAGGATATGTGTGATTGTTTGAGTATGAGGCATACACCATATGCACAGCATGGATTGCCATTCTCAGGTTGTTGTTTGTGACCCAACTGTACTTGCCATGTTTCATCATTGAATGCCATCAGGGATGTGGCTCTGGTGTGACTTTCCCACTGGATGTAATTCATGTGAAGTAAGTCCGAACAAGCTGATTGCGTATCTGATGAACCCTCACCCTTTGGCCTGCTAAAGGTAAGGGTACTGCCTGTGGCCTCAGACTCAACCTCTCATACATCGCTATTGGTATGCCACAACGTGTGGCTAAAGTATGAAAAATGCTACATGCCAATAGGACTTTACACACATCAGCTGGTGCATACAACAATATTCTACAGGAATGGTCCAGGCAGCGGAACCGTGATTTCAGCACTCCAAGTGTGCGCTCGACTATGCCTCTGGTGGCAATGTGGGCTGCATTGTAGCAGGCCTCTGCTGGTGTGGTGGGATTTCAGATAGGCATCATCATAAATGGTGATAGTGGATAAGCACTGTCCCCTGTAAATAACGATAATCACATTTTGCTGTGGTATGTGATTTTTTAGTGGTTTGTATTAGATGTGACCACCAATCAGTGTATTTTGGGGTGTGTGCTGGCTGAAACTCACCAATGAGCCACTTGTTGCCAAATGTTCCTGATACCAGTGCCTAGTGGATGGAGGAATGGCGTAATATGTAGCTATTGTGGGTGCATTCAGGGTAGCTTGCGTTCACATGCATGATGTGACCCTTTACATCACAGATGACCTGCACTTTGAGCGAATGACAATTTGTTCTATTCCGCTATATATGTTCTGTGGGTGTTGAAGTGCACTATGTGCAATCAATTGCCCCAGGTACTCGTGGGAACTGGGCAACTGCATAGAATTCTTCAGCCACTCTTTGCCTTGCCTGCACGGTGCATGGCATGACTACGTGGCTGTGCTCACATGCTATGATGCAGCTTAGGACTTGCTTGAGGCAGCGTGATTGTGTGGATTGTGAAATACACCCCTTGGAATGTGCCAGTCCCCAGGAGGATGTGAAGGGCAGTTAGAATTTTCACCAAGGGTGGTATTGGCTGTGAGCACATGGTTGGGGACACCAGGTCATTCTCCCACTCGCTTACCAATTCAAGGATGACATGTGGGGGGAAGCCATCTGGCATGCTGACTATTGTTGTGTGTGTATGGTAGATTTTGGCCCTCCTCATCCTTCTTCTCCTCCTTGCATAATGCAGTAGGTATACGAGCAATGCCGGAACTGGCAAGGTTGCAGTGTTTCTCTAGGATTGCACGGTGGTTTTTAAACCTGGGATTGCATGGCATAGTCTCACTTTGCAGCTGGTCACGGGCAGCAGTACAATTTGAATACTTTATAGTTTGTGCAGATGCACGATTGAATCTGTAAATGCGAGTTTGTACTTCATGGGTGGTTGTTGCACATTTGCACAGGGCCTCCCTCCCCACGTCCATGTTATCCCTCATTTCCCTACTTTTATTAGGACGTTTGCATATTCCGCTACCTTCTTGGTCTTTGCACTGGCCATTCCCTTAAGCCTTGCGCAGGGCGCGGGCATACCTCATTGAGCTGGGAACCTGTGCAGAGTCCGATCTGTAAATCAGTGGATATAGTTTTGTGCGCCGCATAGTCCCCATTTTTGTGGGCGTAAATTAAATGCTTTTGCCTCACGCAAAACTTTCTGTAAGTCATTCTCAAAGTTACTTGTTGAAAACCAAACGTCCCTGAAAATGACTTTGATGTATCCCTTTTCGCTTTTGAAGACAGAATATTCAGAATGAAGTCAATGCCAGTCGTTATTGCCTGCAAACTGACCATTCTGATTGGCTGAGAGGAGGTCAATAATGATCTCAAAGTGCTAATACGTCATAGTGCGCTGGGTCAGCAGTTCTGAACGCCAGAAACAGCACCCAAAAGCTATTCATCATGAATGTGAAATGATGCACCTTTCAAGAATGTGCTGTGCAAGGACACCTGGCATTAGATAAAGAACATTGGTAGAATCCAGCTTCCGGTACAAGAAGCGCGAGTATTTCTTTCTGAGAACATCATTTCGCACTTCCGCCCACCCCGGTGTGTATGTTTCACAGCAACTCCCACAGGAGCCGCACAAGTGGTGGCGCCCACCTATGTGTGCTATCAACAGCCGGTTCTCTATACACTTCCTTCAAAAACTGCATAAGCGGCGGAGGCTGCCAAGAGGCTGCATGTTTTCATCAGTTGTGCGGTGGGAAAGGAACCCGAGAGATACGCACTGTGTGTTGGAGATAGGGACGAGCAGCATGCGTTGGCTGTGTGCTTGCATACCATCGCTGGGAACAGCACCAGAGGTTTGTAAGCAGAAAAGTACGTTTTATTAAATATAACACTTCTTTCCGTTGTATTGTTCAGCAGATACTCAATCGAATTGTTAGCAGCGGGTGGCTGTTTTTTTAAGCACTGCTTCTGGCCCAGAAACATGCAGTGCTCTTATCATATGCATGTGATTTGAAAAATGAGGAACAATATGCTGCAGGCCTATGTTTATACATTCTTATGCTGGCCAAGGCTCCTTTAGTCACTACCGCAGCCAAGTAATACCGCCACGGCACTCTTCGGGTAGTCAGTACCAGATCTTGAGTACAACATGACACAGCAACACAAATCCTAATTGACCTGTCTTTGAAAATGCATTGAAATGCATGAACATTTTAAGGCATGGCTCTGCAACCTCTCTTGCTGTTTTGGACTACGACTCCCATGACCGCTCAGCTTTGACTATGCCTGCTAGGGCTGATGGTAGTTGTAGTCCGAACTTTCTGGCAAGGCAAAGGTGGCAGACTCTATTTGGTCACAAAAGAAAAATGGGATTTCCTTGAGGGTTATGCCTCGGCAGAGCAGCCGTGGTTTTTAGTGCAAGTGCAGCATCTCAAACAGGTCCGACACGATTTTGGCCCAAACTCCAAACAGATTGTGGCGCAACAGACTTTCATCCTGGCATTCGTTTTCAGCAGCAATGGAGACAGCTGTGACATGCACGGCTCAAGCAAGTAGAGAAGGCTGGGCCCTGCGCGGCTCAATCAAGTAGAGAAGGCTGGACCCTGCGCGGCTCAATCAAGTAGAGAAGGCTGGGCCCTGCACGGCTCAAGCAAATAGAGAAGGCTGGTCCCTGCGTGCCTTGAACAAGTAGAGAAGGCTGGGCCCTGTGCGGCTCAAGCAAATAGAGAAGGCTGGTCCCTGCGTGCCTTGAACAAGTAGAGAAGGCTGGGCCCTGTGCGGCTCAAGCACTAGAGAAGGCTGGGCCCGGCGTGGCTCAAGCAGTAGAGAAGGGTAGCCCTGCAGAGCTCAAGCAATAGAGAAGGCTGACCAATGCGTGGCTCGAGCAGAAGAGAAGGCTGGCCCTGCGCAGCTCAAGCAATAGAATGCAGGGCCCTGCATGGCTCGAGCAGTAGAGAAGGCTGCCCTGCGCGACTCAAGCAGGCTGGGCCCTGCGTTCAAGCAGTAGAGAAGGCTGGCCCTGCGCAGCTCAAGCAATAGAGAATGCTGGACCCTGCGTGGCTCAAGCAGTAGAGAATGCTGCCCTGCACGGCTCAAGCAGGCTGGGCCCTGCGTTCAAGCAGAAGAGAAGGCTGGGCCGGCATGGCGCGAGCCGTAGAGAAGGCTGGGCCCTGCGTGGCTCGAGCAGAAGAGAAGGCAGGACATTCATGGCTCAAGCAGAAGAGAAGGCTGGCCATGCGCGGCTCAAGCAGTAGAGAAGGTTGGGCCGGCATGGCGCGAGCTGTAGAGAAGGCTGGGCCCTGCGTGGCTCGAGCAGAAGAGAAGGCAGGACATTCATGGCTCAAGCAGTAGAGAAGGGTGGGCCCTGCGCAGCTCAAGCAGTAGAGAAGACTGGGCCCTGTGTGGCTCGAGCAGAAGAGAAGGCTGGCCATGCGCGGCTCAAGCAGCAGAGAAGCCTGGGCCCTGCGCGGCTCGAGCAGTAGAGAAGGCTGGCCCTGCGCAGCTCAAGCAATAGAGAAGGCTGGGCCCTCTGTGGCTAAAGAAATAGAGAAGGCTGTCCCTGCGCAGCTCAATCAATAGAGAAGGCTGGGCCCTCCGTGGCTCAAGCAGTAGACAAGACTGAGCCCTGTGTGGCTTGAGCAGTAGAGAAGGCTGGACCCTGCGCAGCTCAAGCAGTAGAGAAGACTGGGCCTGGCGTGGCACGAGAAGTAGAGAAGGCTGGGCCATGCCTGGCTCAATCAGTAGAGAAGGCTGGGCCCTGCGTTGTTCGAGCAGTAGAGATGGTTGGGCCCTGCGTTCAACTAGAAGAGAAGGCTGGCCATGCCCGGCCAAGAAGTAGAGAAGGTTGGGCCCTGCATGGCTCGAGCAGTAGAGAAGCCTGGGCCCTGTGTGGCTCAAGCAGAAGAGAAGGCTGGACATGCACGGCTCAAGCAGTAGAGAAGGCTGGCCCTGCACAGCTCAAGCAGTAGAGAATGCTGCCCTGCGCGGCTCAAGCAGGCTGGGCCCTGCGTTCAAGCAGAAGAGAAGGCTGGGCCGGCATGGCGCGAGCCGTAGAGAAGGCTGGGCCCTGCATGGCTCGAGCCGTAGAGAAGGCTGGGCCCTGTGTGGCTCGAGCAGAGGAGAAGGCAGGACATTCATGGCTCAAGCAGTAGAGAAGGGTGGGCCCTGCGCGCTCAAGCAGTAGAGAAGACTGGGCCCTGCGTGGCTCGAGCAGAAGAGAAGGCTGGCCATGGCGGGTCAAGTAGTAGAGAAGACTGGGCCCTGCGCGGCTCGAGCAGTAGAGAAAGCTGGCCCTGCGCAGCTCAAGCAATAGAGAAGGCTGGGCCCTCCGTGGCTAAAGCAATAGAGAAGGCTGGCCCTGCGCAGCTCAATCAATGGAGAAGGCTGGGCCCTCCGTGGCTCAAGCAGTAGACAAGACTGAGCCCTGCGTGGCTCGAGCAGTAGAGAAGGCTGGACCCTGCGTGGCTCAAGCAGTAGAGAAGACTGGGCCTGGCATGGCACGAGAAGTAGAGAAGGCTGGGCCCTGCGTTGTTCGAGCAGAAGAGAAGACTGGCCATGCACGGCTCAAGCAGTAGAGAAGGCTGGGTCTTGCGTGGCTCGAGCAGTAGAGATGGTTGGGCCCTGCGTTCAACTAGAAGAGAAGGCTGGCCATGCGCGGCCAAGAAGTAGAGAAGGCTGGGCCCTGCATGGCTCGAGCAGTAGAGAAGCCTGGGCCCTGTGTGGCTCAAGCAGAAGAGAAGGCTGGACATGCACGGCTCAAGCAGTTGAGAAGGCTGGCCCTGCACAGCTCAAGCTATAGAGAAGGCTGGGCCCGCCGTGGCTCAAGCAGTAGAGAAGGCTGGACATGCACGGCTCAAGCAGTAGAGAAGGCTGGCCCTGCGCAGTTCACGCAATAGAGAAGGCTGGGCCCTGAATGGCTCGAGCAGTAGAGAAGGCTGGCCTTGCGCAGTTCAAGCAATAGAGAAGGCTGGGCCCTGAATGGCTCGAGCTGTAGAGAAGGCTGGCCCTGCGCAGTTCAAGCAATAGAGAAGGCTGGGCCCTGAATGGCTCGAGCAGTAGAGCAGGCTGGCCATGGCGGGTCAAGTAGTAGAGAAGACTGGCCCTGCCGGCTCGAGCAGTAGAGAAGGCTGGCCCTGCGCAGCTCAAGCAATACAGAAGGCTGGGCCCTCCGTGGCTAAAGCAATAGAGAAGGCTGGCCCTGCGCAGCTCAATCAATAGAGAAGGCTGGGCCCTCCGTGGCTCAAGCAGTAGACAAGACTGAGCCCTGCGTGGCTCGAGCAGTAGAGAAGACTGGGCCTGGCGTCTCACGAGAAGTAGAGATGGTTGAACCCTGCATTCAACTAGAAGAGAAGGCTGGCCATGCGCGGCCAAGAAGTAGAGAAGGCTGGGTCCTGCATGGCTCGAGCAGAAGAGAAGCCTGGGACCTGTGTGGCTCAAGCAGAAGAGAAGGCTGGACATGCACGGCTCAAGCAGTAGAGAAGGCTGTGCCCTCCGTGGCTCAAGCAGAAGAGAAGGCTGGCCCTGCGCAGTTCAAGCAATAGAGAAGGCTGGGCCCTGCGTGGCTCGAGCAGTAGAGAAGACTGGGCACTGCGTGGCTCGAGCAGTAGAGAAGTCTGGCCCTGCGCAGTTCAAGCAATAGAGAAGACTGGGCCCTTCGTGGCTCGAGCAGAAGAGAAGGCTGGCCATGGCGGGTCGAGTAGTAGAGAAGACTGGGCCCTGCGTGGCTCGAGCAGTAGAGAAGTCTGGCCCTGCGCGGCTCGAGGACAGTTCTTCTTTTAAAATACAAACCCCATGAAGTGGAAGATCCTGAGACTAGGAGGAAGGCCCAGAAAAGACAACTACAGGAAGTTAAGCTGCAGGATGAAGTGCCATGGGTGAAAGGTACCAGAGAAAGGTTGAGATGGCGCACCCAAGACGAAAATATGCATTTGAACAAAAGCACAGGAAAATGCCACTGTCAGCCCCTGGGGTGGGTGCTCTGAATTCCTCGGGATGTGACTATTTATCGCTTTATTCGGTGCCTGCATCCAGCACACATTCGTCCAATCCTGGCTATCAAGTTTGTGATAAGAGGTTCGCACGTCCGACTCACACAAGGCACAATGATTTGCTCTGGGACTTCGCTTGGTAAGAGTGTGGGGGTGGCAGTGTTTTTCTCCCTATGCTGCTGCGCACCCACCACAATCGGTAGTCAACAGCTCTGAAAACGGGGGTGCATTGGCCTCTTCCTTTTACTTAGGCCCTCAGTTACCCCAGCCCAAGGAACTGAGGGGCAGAAGCGGGTTGATCAACATCAATCAGAAGCCAAATATAAAATGTAATGAAAAAAAAAAAGCAAAAGAGTTTATCACACTAGAAAAATGTCAAAGTGTCAAGTAAGTGCCATACCCTGACCGGAACTGGAGATGCCTAACAGGGCTGCAAGTGTCTCCGAGTGGTTGGAAGTTCACAGAAATTATTTCAAAAGATCTGAATAGACACGAACAAAAAAGTCAAGTTCAAGAAATGCAAACAGGACCTCAGTGATTTCATGGAAACGTTTATAGTTTGCTTTAAGACTGCTTAAAATATTCTTCCAAGTGTCTACTTTTCATTCAAGTTGACAAGCTGAGCCACAGGCAGAACAGGGTTCATCAGGGACTCCCAGGCACGCACCCATGATTGGCCTCTGGGAGACCTTTTCACAGGTTGCTCGAGAGAGAAAGAGAGAGAGAGAGAGAGAGAGAAGGAGAGAGAGAGAGAGAGAGAGAGAGAGCCTTGCCGTCCAACTGAGTGTAAAAGGGCCCGAGACTGCAGATAGCCCTGCAAACGGTGCTCTGCGGCGTTGTCCTGTATACCACACCGTGCTGGCTCTCCTAGGACATCTGGGACTTGCAGAAATGGGCCCCTTCATATGGCCGTGTGGACCAGACGCTCACCCCACCCAGAGAGCAGCCGGGCAACACCTTGAGGGGCACTGACAGCCAGGAGTGGACTGGGAACCAAAAGAGGCCCTGTAACTAATTATTAGGAACCCAAAAGAGGCCCTGGAAATAGTTTTCAAAGTGGCCCCATGTTAGAGATTTTCAGCCAGCCCAACCCTTTTCCTATGGGAACATTGGGAATACCACACAAAAGAGGCCCAGGGTGCAGAGGCCTTCAGGGAAATCTCCAGAGTTCCCTATAGGCCAGCCCACCCCTGCTGACAGCAAAGGTGTATGATTGGCATGAAGTGTCTTCAAGCTGGTGTTGCCCCTTAGTGAGACGAGACAGCAGAGCAGACCTAATGCCGGAACTGCACCGAGGTGTGTCTTAGTTCTTTGTCTAGTATTTCCCTGTGCTGTCCCAATTGCTTTTGCTCCCGATCACTACTAGGTTTCAAGAAACATCTTAATCTTCATCTTTTTCAGACGGCCTTCCCTAACAAGTATTTGAAGTTTTCTCTCTGGTTAATGCCATCCCGTTTATCTTGTGGTCCACGCTGTTGCCGTTTTACGCTTGAATGTGTACTCTTGTGAATTGTATGCAGCACTTTGGATGAGATCATGAGACGCCAGAAACATTATACCATCTTATAACGGTATGCCCAGCACTTGCCCAAAAGAGAGGCTGCCTTGGTGCCTTCTTTGAAATTTCATCGCAGTACATGGATGCCGAAACAAGATGGCCAATGGTCAATGCTAATGAACGGACAAGCCAATAAACCTATCTTCACAAACACTCAATTCCTTCACAAGAGAACAACTTGAAAACGGATATAACTGAGACATTTCTTTCAGCTAGAAACTATCAATAATTATGGATAGACCTTTTTTTAATTTTGTTATTTTCCTTTATGTAATCAGTTTGTACAAATATTTGATCCTATGTTTACACTAGAAAATTGCATAAATGAAAAGTTTACATCTAAACTATACCATTTTAAATAAAATTAATAAATAAAGAAAGAATGGAGCCCCTTCAAATACTGTATAAATACATTTAATGCATAAAATAAATGCATGTATGACCCATTGTTAATCCCACTTCTTTCTTTCAAATATATGTACAATGACCGCGTAACAGGGATCACTGATGATGGTGGGCCATCTCGTCATCTACATGCAACCACCATCAGTAATTCTCACATACCCCAGCACCAAAGTCAGGACCCATGCCACCTGCAGTCCTGCTGCTAAGCACCCTGGGTTTCTGACACTAGGCACACCCGTCTCTCCTCCCTGCATGCCTCCAAATGCTGCCAGAGGATTGAGGTGTACGTGCTGGCGCGCTGCAGTGGTTCTTCTACACTCTTTGTGGCCAAATGTGGTTCCACTATGAAGCAGGCCATTTGCCTCGTTGCCTTCCGGGGCTAGAAAGCTATGCACCATCAAGACTTTGAGAAGCGCTTGTAAGAGGATTCGATTCAACACTACAGCTAAGTCAATGCCTAGTCTGGGATACTGAATGGAAACCCTTATTGATATATCTTTATGTCCAGTTCATGAGTTCTGGATGACTACCCCTATATAACACCCCTCTCTTAGAATCCCCCTGACCCCACTGAGCCAAGAAGTAGTTCTGTTTTGCAAGTTTAAAAGGTTAATTTGAGAAATAAAACAAAATATAGATACCACGCTTTTATAATAAATTAATAATCAATATCGCCCTTATAAATATAATGTTAATCAACAATGGGTAATCTGACACTAGCACACTTCTTTATAATCAATGAGGAGTTAGTATAGGATGGATAAGGCAGCGAAAATACTTTTATGGTTTCAAGGGAAAAGCAATGAGGAATAAAATGCAGTACAGAAATACTTGATATGATTTTAGCAAAAGATAAGATAATCACTTTTTCTCTGGCAATTCACCCCCCTCCCCTATGCAATGTAAGAAATGGAAGCAGATGGAAAGAGGAGCACACAGTTCTCAGGACTGCAATCAAATACCATCTGAAATTCAATTCCCACCCCAGCAAGCTTAGAGAAAACAGGTATGAGTTTTAAAACACAGGCCCAAGTGCTTTGAATGTGGTGGCAATGAAGTGAGAAATATGCTGAAAATGCTTTTAATTCCCTTTAGGAGGTTCAGGGTGAGTGAGAGATACTTGGGATGAGCTCAGGCTCACTTTATCAATGATTCAGGGATGGTTATTAAGAGGCAAACACATTTTTAGCAAAGGAAAGCAAAAAGCTGCTATTTTTTTACAGGTAAAGAAATCAGGCCAAATCGCAAATCGCGGCAACATTCGCGAGTGCGTGAATCGTGATTACGGCAAAAGTATAAGGAGTAGCAAGTCGGTTCTAGGTTCGTTGGAAATCTGAGATTCTAAGCTTTCAGAGGAAAGTTAAATTCCGTTCCTAGCCCAAACGGTTCCAGAGATACGGACGATTAAATAAAGGTAGTTTTTCGGATTTAAAGTAAACTCAAAATGACAGGTGACAGCTTGCAGCTTCAGAATTGACAGGTGACAGTTGTGCAGCTTTACAAATGACAGATGACACGATTTCTAGGAGGCTGTTCTACTTAGGTTAAAATAGTTTGGATTAGATTATTTTAACTAAGAGATTGGTTCTGCACAGTTCTGCTAGGTACTCACAATATAAATTTGAAATAGGCCTCGCCACGGATCTGGTCAGGTTTTGGACTGGACTCCGGTTCTGGTCTCGGCACTTCACAGTGATCTGGATCAGCTCTCTGGTTCTGCTCACAGCGGTCTGGGTCACTCTGGATCTCTGGTCTGGTCTCTGGCAATTGTTCTTGGCAAAAGAATTCAAACAGCTCGCCCGGCTGTGGAATAGTTCTCAAATGATTTTAAGGTTGCTGAGGCCTGCTGAGAAGAGTTCTCAATTTATGGGTTTAGGCCCTTGCTTCAAGTTCTGAAGTAAAGTTCTGGTCTTTGGAGATTGATGGATTTGAAGTCTGGATCTCTGGATGTGAAGTCGTCGGTCAGCATGCTCCACAGCAAATGGAATTGAATGTCTCTACCTGTCCCAGCAGTCTCTTTTTATGTGTTTTGAAAATGGGTGTGTGCCTGGGCCTAGCTAAGCCTGCCCCTCTCACTTATCATTGGCCAATTCCTCCTCTCAGCCTTGATTGGGGGAAGGAAATGTATTGTCAGCATGATGAAGTCTGTTTATGGGTCAGAGGATCCTCCCCTGGTCAGTTTGCCCACAAATCTATATTTGATTCAAATACATCCTTCCCAGATATACAATTTGTTGAAATTTCATGTGCACATTATATATTCCTTATGGTCCATGCTTGTCCGCCTCTGATCTTCCTGGGGGCTTGCATTCGAAATGACAACATTTTGCGCTTTTTAACTGGTTTTGTAATATCGGACATTTACCCAAAATTACACACATGTGCGCAAGGTGTATGGACATTAATTGATGAAGTGTCAGATTTTTAACATGCAGACATTTGGAGTGAGACCCTATTTTCCGCTAGCAACCCCCCAGAATACACCACAGGGTCCTAACGCCTCTCAAAATGTTCACAGAAAAATCACAAAAATAATGATATTACTTATATAATTCTGACAAGTCCGCACTATGAGTTATCTATCTTTTTAAAATTATGCCCTGGTCAAAAAGGGGTGTGGCTTCCCACATCACAGGGTGGAATAACTGGTTTATCCACTTCCCCCAAGCTCAGCTGCTAGCAGAGGCACTGCCCCTCCCAGTTTCCCCTAAGAGGAAGCCACTTTACGGCCCCCCAATATAACATTTGCCTGAGTCCAGGACAGGCCTTTGTTCAACTCCCTGTAGTCCCCAGCTGCTCCACCCCTAATCTAATCAGAGAGATGACAACTCCTTTTGGCAAGGGGAGTGGCTGAACAGGTTTCAACTCCTGTCGGGGGTAGTTGTCAGGCAGAATCCAGTTTCATTACGCCAGGTTTCAGCTAAATGTCACTTTTTGTTCCCAGTTTTCTACATTCAAATCAAACTGACAATTTTTACATATACATTAAATTATTACTTCCTTCAAGTCATTTCAGAATATAGTTTTACATTGTATCCACCTCTTAGCAAGTCTTTCCTTGGTCTGGTTTTGTTTCATTGGTTCAGTTTTACACAAAAGTCTGGTGGTTTTAAAACGCCGGCTTTCTAATAGTGGTGAGTACTGGTAATGTAACCATTTTTGGGATTAAGAAAATGAATTCCCCACAGTTCTGAGTTGCTTTTTTGGCAATCAGCATTGCCATTCCTAATGGTTTCAGGCTACTGTGTGTGTAGCCCACTGGTGGTTTTAGGCAGTGCCCTCCTGTGCTCACAACATAGGCAAAAATGGGTGGCAGCCTATTCTTCATGTTTTCCCTGTGCACTCTCTGGGGAGTTCTGGCCATCATGATGTTTTCCATGCCAGTACTGCACAGTTTTATTGTAGGGCTTGGATGCATGGGTAAAAACATCCCACAAGCCCCCCCTCTTGCGATGGCCATTCTGTCCTTTCCCTGATGGAACTCGCAAGATCTGGGATGTTCGCCTCCTCTTCTTCCAATTCCATAGGTGGCACAGTTCAGCATCTTTTCCTCCCTCCAGTCGATCAATCAGTTCTCCTTGCTGGTCCTGATGGGAGGATTGGGCGGTACCCCAGGCCCCTTGGGTCTGTGCTCCGGTCTCCGGATCGTCCTCCTTGGCCAGTCTCCAGGTTTTCTTTCTCCTAGGAGGACAAAGGAAAAGCGGCAATACCTATTCGTAGACATTTTTCCATCACTACTAATGGTGTGGCAGACATATACATTTTATACTTTAACATACCTAACATTTTACTTTTGAGATACAAGTTATCATTCAAAGACAGTGGCTTACAAGAGTATAATATTTTAGAGACTATATGTGGGATATTTTAGGGTTGGAACTGAATTAATCTGGAGCGGTCCCCTCTGGTATTGCAGAGGACTCCTCCAGTTGCTGCAAAGTGTGCCTGGGATGGCAACACTTTAGCTGGTTAATATGGACCCACTTGTCTTCCCCTTCCGCCAGACTGCCTTTGGGGATGCAGATCTTATAGGCAACAGGGGAGAGCTTGTCTATAATTTCAAACGGTCCCTTCCATGTAGGCAAGAATTTTCGCTGTTTGGCCTGGTTCCTTTGGCAATTGTATAGATAGACCCGATCACCCACCTTATATTCCTTTCGGGTAGTTTTTAAATCATAGTGGGTCTTCATGCTCTCAGCTGATCTTTCTAGATTCCGCTGAGCATAGGCAAAAGCATGCTGAAGGTGTTTCCTTAAATTCTCCACATACTCATGAGTTGTGGAGGCATTTATCAAAGTTTGCTCTTGGGTTCTGTAGAGCAAATGCTGGGGAAGCACCATCTTTCGTCCAGTCATCAACTCAAATGGTGACATTTTGGTTGCAGATGAAGGGGTAGATCTGATGGCCATTAGGACCAGAGGTAATCGGATATCCCAACTTGGCCCAGAATCTGCCACAAACTTTTTTAAGATGCTCACAATGGTTCGGTTATATCTCTCCACTGCTCCAGAAGAAGCTGGCCGGTAAGCAATATGTAGCTTTCTTTTGACCCCCAGTATCTCCCACATCTTTGTCATTACTTCACTGGTGAAGTGGCTACCCCTGTCTGACTCAATCCTTTGAGGTAGACCAAAATGGGAAAAGATGTGGTTAATCATCAGGGCAGCTGCTGTTTCTGCCTTCCAGTTTGGGGCTGGGAGACATTCCACCCACTTGGTAAACAAGCATGTAATGGTCAACATGTACTTGTTTCCTCTAGACTAGCGAATCACAGGGCCTGCAAAGTCGATTTGCAAATCTGACCATGGCAGTGTCATCCCACTCTTTTGGAGAGGCGCACGGTGTGTGAGGGATGATGGCTGAAATTGTGCACACACAAGACACCCCTCAAGTATTGGTCGAGGTCCTGCCCCATGTGTGGCCAGTATGCAACCTCCCTTAAGATTTCCAGTGTTGTGTGAAACCCCCTATGACCGGCGGTGGCCGCATCATTGGCGTGACTTAACATCAGGCTTCGGAATGAGGTAGTAACCACCCACTGATCATGGCCAGCTTGGGATTTCCTTACCAACAAACCGTCTTGGATTCGGAACATTTTTGGACATTTCATCAACACTCTTAGGTCCTCTTTCCCAATGTAATCGGTATCCGTCAGGGGAAAGTTCTCAGGGTCCTCAAGGTGTTGGTAAAACTTACCAATAATTGGATTCCCCTTCTGAGCTGTAATTAAATCAGCATCAGGGGTCTCCTTACTCCATTGTGCAGTTGAAAGATCATTGTGAGCATTTGTCTGGGACCTAGTGATAGCGGTGACCTGGATTTCCCCCAACAGGGACTCTATTTCGATTAGATCCCCTTGGATGGCCCCGGTTTTGGCCAGCTGATCAGCTAAGTCATTTCCAGTTTTGTCTGGTCCCTCTACTTTGGAATGACCCTTGATCTTCTTCCAGTAGATGGTCATCCCATTCGAGGTGACCAGATCATCAATGTTTTGGATTAACTTCCCATGTTTCAGGGGTTTGTTATTAGCGCATAACATGCCTCTGGTTTTCCAGTTGACCAGGTGCTCCACGAACCCGTTCCGTACATAATCCGAATCTGTGATTATGACCAGTTTGTGGAGTTGATGCTGGACAGTAGTGAGGATGGCCTGATGCACAGCCATCAATTCTGGCACCTGACTACTTCGGGGACCAATTTTGTATCCAGCGGGGGGTTCTGGGAACTCCTTCACCCATGCATTCCCTACGCCAGCCACCAGTTCTTTCTCCCCGTCGTTGTCAACATGGTAAGAGCATCCATCCACATAGACAGTGGGCATTCCCTCACACTTGTCTTCTTCAAAGACTTTGTGTGGGGAATTAAGGTATGCCTCCATGTTGTCCTTGATTTTTAGACTTTCGTCCTCGAGACAGTTTTCTCTGGCACAATCATGCAAGTCAGCCAGACCTTGCGCATGGGGACTCTTCTTGTTTTGGCCATATCTGACCTCCACAGGAAAGCCTTGCATTGACAGAATCCAGGAAGTAATTCGGGAATTACTCACATTTCCGGCCCGGATTCTGTCACTTTGGAGATATTGCAGAGGCTGGTGTGGAGTCTCCACTATGATGTGTTCCCCCTGGATAAACGGGTGGTAATTCTTCAATGCCCACACCGTTGCCAGGAGTGCCTTCTCACAATCGTTGAATATTTCCTCCACAGAGGATAAAGTTTTGCTCGCATAGGAGATTACTTTATTGACCTTGTCATGCTTTTGGTATAATACTGCCGTCAAGCACGTATTAGAGAACCCCGTCTCCAGGAAGAACTCCTTGTTTCTGACAGGGTAAGCTAGGCAAGGCGCTTGTGAGAGGCTTCTTTTGAGTTGTCTTACCGCCTCGGATTGTTCTTGACCCCATTCCCACTTGACCCCCCCTTCAAGAGATGAATCAGGGGTCTAGTGATCTCTGCGTAGCCTTCAATAAACTTTCTGCTGTAATTAGTCAGTCCAAGGAGGCTCCTTAGTTCCCGCAGAGTTGTGGGGTCTTTCAGTTTCTGGAGTGCTTCCACTTTCTTTTCTTGGGGACAGAGACCCTGAGGACTAATCTCATGCCCCAAGAAATTAACACGGGTTCTACACCACTGTGCTTTCTGAACGGAAAGTTTTGCTCGGGTGGCCCTCAACTGTGTCAGAACATAACGGATCTCCGCTATGTGTTCCTCCACAGATGAACTTTTGATGAGGACATCATCTACATAAACCAGGTTATCCCTCGCACCCAGGTCGGCATGGCCTTATGTAGGAAAATGTTGAATTCATTGCCGGAGTTGAGGTATCCGAAGGGAGTACGGGTCCAGGTGTACTGCTGGCCCCCAAAGGTAAAAGCCAGTTTGTATTGGTCCTCCCTACTGACAGGCACGGTCCAGTATCCATTGGTCAGGTCTATTGCTGTGAATACCTGTGACCCCTGAATCTGGGCCAGCCCTTGGTCAATGTAGGGCAGAGGCCATCGGGAAGTATGGACCCGTTTGTTGAGCTCCCTAAGGTCGGCGCAGAGTCTCCACTGGCCGTTTGGCTTCAATATTCCCAGCACCGGATTATTGAAAGTGCTGTGGACTGGACGGATTATTCCCCGGGACTCAAGGTTCTTAATTATTTCAGTAAGGGACTCCATGGATGCGAGAGGCAAGCGATATTGCTTCACAAACACTGGAGTCATTCCAGGGTCTGTGGGAATTGTTGTGGTGTGGATGTCGGTGCGACCACAGTCATATGAGTCTACCGCAAGGAGATCTTGGAAATCCAAGAAAACTTGTTTCAACTTTTGCTTCTGTTCCAGAGTCACACAGGCATCAGCTAGGTTGACTCTCTCTTCCACCATCTGCCTGAAGCCTGGAAAGACTTCTGGTTTGGCTATCTCAGCGGCCTCCTCCAGCTGGGTGGAGAAGTCCCTGGTCAGAGTGCTGATTTGGACTGGAGGCTTCAGGTGGAAAAGGCAGCCCTCATGGACCTGGAAAATCACCTCATCCCTCCTGAAGTCACAAGTCACATCTTCCTTACCATAAGGGCAAGAAGTGTACACCAGGAAGTTCCCCCCATGCCGGGTGAAAATCCTGTCTGGTGTTGTATTGTCCTCATTGTCACTGTCAAAACAGTCCTTGGGGATTGGTCCTAACAGTTCATTTCCTAAATTAATGGAGAAATGTCGGTCATCAACCACCATTCCAATAGTGGTGCCTGCGGCTAGAGTAATACTCTTTAAGTCGCTGTTATCCACCTCTATTGGAATGGTGTCATGTTCTATGTTGACTAATGGTGTTGGGTTTACCCCTAACCCTTGCTGTTGGAGAGAAGCATTTAGATGAATATAAGCATCAGGGTTTTGCAATTTCTGTCCTCTTTTAACTTTCACTTCCAGGGAGAATTGTTGGGTCCTTTCTGGGATGGTGACTTCCTCTTTGAGCTGAATTTCAACTGCATAAGGTAGCAATTGAGCTGATCTAAATGCTTTTTCTGGATCATCAAAGCCCATGGGATTATCCGCTAATCGGGACCAAGCTTTGAAGTTTATTAGGTCCAAACTAATGGCAAAGCGATTGAGAATGTCACTGCCTAAGTAAAAGGCGGCAGTGACGTCTCGCATGACCCAACAATTATGGACTATGCTCTTGTTGCCAATTGAGATTTTGAGCATACACCTGCTTGGCAGGAGATGTTTGGAATTAGGTGCTTCCAGGTCCATTTCCCATTTGTCTAGCAGTTTGAATGTGGGAATGGCCGGATCTTTTGGGAGTTGGCGGAACATGGCTTCGCTGATGAAGCTCTTACCGTTGTTCACACACACTCGAGCGAGAACAGAGTCCTTCCCATCATTTAACTGAACAGGGATGAACAACTGCTATCCAATTTGCTGAATATCAGCCAGGCTCTGAGCTGATTTCACATCTTTCTGGACTATAGGAGTGGGAGTGTCTGATTGTGGATTGGTGAAGAATTTCAGAGTGTTTCCTTCCAGTGTGGAATACCACCTTAAACTGGAAGGAAGGTTGATTTTCAGAAATAGAGAGGACCCCCCATCACCAGTCTGTTGTCCTACTGCTATTACTGTCAGGTCTGGAATCTGGTTGTTCTGAAAGTGAAATTCTACTTGGTCAGATTTTTGTTCAACCATGTGGCAGGTGCCGTTTAAACTAACATGGTTGACACTCTGTTTTAATTTTATTGGTCGGCTAGTCTGGGTCCAGAGGACCTTGTTTACGCAATCTATTAGGGGTGACAACCTTCTCAGGAGGTCATTCCCTATTAAACAAGGGGTGCCCTCTGAAGTCACTACTATGACCGGTGTTTCACCTGGTGTCGCCCAATTTTTATGTCCAAATCTGCAGTCCCCTCGACAGGAATTTCCTTCCCGTCAAAGTTCTGCAGTTGTCCAGGAAGAGAGGTGAGAGAAATTCGGTAATTCTCCCCCCTTCCTGCATTTAGTTCCTCAAAGGCCCTTTTGGACAGAAGGGTAGCTTGGGATCCAGTGTCCACCAGTGCCAAAATTGTACCCTGCCCCTGTACTTGTACCGGGGCATAGTATCTTCCCTCCTTCTCCTCAAGGGGGCACAGATAATGCACATTTTTGAACAACTGGTGGGCTAACTTTCTGGTTTTGGACATTGCTAGCGAAGAGATTTGGGCAGAATTCTGTGGAGAGCCTTGGGAATCTGAAAGAAAAAGTTGGCAACTGGAGATCAGAGCCATTGTGGGTTCCCCTGGTTCCGGTTCTGGGCCGCCCTCCCTTTTTGGAGGCAGTCACCAGGATGGGTTTGAACCAGGGGATTTTGGTATTGTCGGTTCTGGGATGAGATGATGGGTGGCGGTCGCTCAGTCTCCACATCTACCCAGTCTGAATTGGCGTCCCTTGGGACCCATTTTTCCTTGGGAGGAGTTCCCCCATCTCTAAAGGAGAAGATCCTTTCCCCAGGATCCTCTGAGGATCCCTCTCCCTCAAATTGGAAGATCTGTACCTCCTCTACAAACTGGGTCTGTTTGGGTACTTTGTTTCTCCTACCTCCTCTCTGCTCCTTGGGTGGCAGACTTTCAGGGGTAGGAGATTTTGTTTCCGTTTCCTGGTTTTCCAGGGGCTTTTTACAAGTTGGGAAGGGAGCTTCCTCCAAGGCTTTACACCCCTCTTCCCCTTGTGCCTCCTCCCTGGGAACCGGTGGGTTATCGGGGTGCTGCCCCCGTCATTGTTCTGGAGCACCAGGTCCAGAGTTTGGGACATTCTGCGGTGGCATGCTCATCTGAGGGTTCTGTTGAGCCCTCAGTATGTGACCCAGATCTCGTGCCATATTTTGGACCTGGCGCTCAAGTTGTGAAACCCGCTCAGGCTGATACGGGGCTCTATTTTCTCCCCTGGGCTGATCCCGGGAAGGGTAGCTATCCCTTCTCTGGTAGTACCCCTGGTTGGGAAGATTTTGGTACCCCTCCACCCTTGGCCTCCCCTCTCCCGGATTAGGTTGTCTGGGCTCAGGGAATTGGGGAAAGAAGGATGGATGATTTTGGGGCTGGAAATTGGGTGGATACCTGGGGAAAAAGTTCTGCGCAGGATTTGGAGAATTTCTGCCCTCCTGGGGGAAGTTAGGAGGGAAGTTCCCTGGGCTGGGTGCTTGGCTGGATCCCCCCCTTGGGCTGGAGGAGTCCACACATAACCCAGGATTGGTTGGTTTCCCTTGTAGCGGGGACTTACATAGTCAGGGGAGCGGGGGACCCCATTTGTGGGACTACCTCCTCGACTCCCTGTCTGTGACTGGCCCGAGGGCCTTCTGGGCTGTGAATTATTTGGTGCAGGCAGGGTTTTAGGCCCCCCGTCTCCAAATCTAAAACGGGGGCAACCTTTACCCCTGCCACCTTGGCAGCAGCAGGGGTGCTGTTGGTTTTGGGGTTTTTCGGCGCGTTATTTTTATTTTCGATAGGCTTCTGCACCTCATAGATCCGGGTAGCCTGTTCAATGACCCAGCCTAAAGATCTTTTCTCATGAAAATCTCTCACGAGCTGGGTCATTATGTATTTGGGTAAGGCATGGAAAAACGTATTGATAAATTCTATGCTATCCGTGCGCACCCTTCTGGTGGTCTGCGCAAAAGCACGCTTTAATTCTTGCACAAACTCTTGTGGGGCCTGATCCTCCCCACATTGCAAATTGTAGGCTGCCTTGCGAGCATCTTGAGGATTTCTGTGAACAGAAAAATGTTTCAAGATGGCCGCCTTATAGGTGGACCATCTAAAATGATTTTGGTCCTCCAGCCCCGCAAAGAAACTTGAGTATTCTGGGGAGAATGCCCATTTGACGTACTGGATGCAGCTACTGCTGTCCTTCAAATGGAAAGTCTCCATCATTTTCTCATAGAGCTCCAAGTGTTCCCAAACGGAATACTTGGCGTTCTTATGATAAGGCGTGATGACACTCCTTATTGCCTTTATTTGTTTCAATGGGTCCTTAAGCAAGGCCCTTTTTACCTTATTGGCCTTTTTGGTTCGGGTAACCCTGGTCCATTCATCCTCCGACTCAGAAGCGCTGCTCCCAGAGGTGCCCGTCTGATCTTCCAGGTTTTCCCGGATTCTGCGAGCCTGGGAATGGCTGGCAGAATGTGGGGACCTGGTCTCCTGTGTCCTGTAATGCTCAGAGGAGTCTTCAGATCCCTCCTTGCTGCCAGGATTTGATGGGTACCCCCCCCCACTGACCTAACTGGGCAGAGGTTTTCAGGATGCCCTTAATGGGCCTACTCTCCTGGGGTTCCCCACTAAATTGCACTGTGCTTGGGTGCCCATACCCGGATGCCCGCCCATCCATTCCTGGGAGGTACTGGCCTATGAGCCCCATACTTCTAGCTGGATAGTAATCTGCCGTCTCCGTGGCCCTGGGCTCATGTGCGCGAGGGGACATGGGGGTGGCAGAGCCAGGGACTGGGAGAGATGAAGGCCTCTGGTACCAGGGCTCCTGAGGTTATGCTCAGGCGTTTCCCTTTCCCAGCGCACCTCATCTCTATCAGCCCCTCCTCCCTGTTGCAATGCAAGAGCCTGCGCTTTCAGTTCCTCAGTTAAGGCCTTACTAGACTCTATCAGTCTCTCCTGCATCGCTACCTGTTGCTGGAGCCTATCATTGTGCTGACAGAGAGCCTAATTTTCTCTCTGTGCCTCCTGATTGGTCCTGGAGTACTGGGCCAGTCTCTGCTGCAGGAGGGTTACCTCCTGAGCTGTGTCCCTATTGGCCTGCTCCTTTCTTGCCAGAGCATCCTCCACCCTCCTGGTGTGCTCTAACAAGTTCTGGTGTTCTTTTTGGAGGTCACCCAGTCCCTGGAGGGCCAGGTGATTTTCTTCCATTTTCCTTTTTAAGTGGCAGACTTCCTGGTCTAAGGTATCCCTTCCCTGACTAAGAGCCTGCATCTGTGCCGCCAGGTCGTCCCTTTGCCTTTGGAAGGCACCAGCTTTCTGGCGCTCCTGGTCAAACTCTGCCTGGGTATCCAGGTCTTTCAAAATCAGTTTATTGCTCTCTGCCTTCTCCCTATCTAGGTGGCTTTGCAGGGTGACTACCTGCTCGGCACATGCCCTATTGAAATCTAATTGTTGCTCCAGCTTTTTCTGGCTCTGCCGTAGGGAGTCCAAACCTTCTTGGTACTCCTTCTGCAAGGCCAGAAATCTGGTATCCTGGTCCGCCTTTTCCTGTTGCAGCACATCCATATCCTCCTTTATTTTAGTGATGTACTGTCTGCTGTCCTTTTCTGACTCCTGGCTCCTGAGCAGCCTCTGCTCAGAAGAGTCCAGATCAGATTGGGCCTTCTCTAACGCCATCTGTTGCCTATTTGCCAGATCTTGGCCTTCAGCACATTTGTCCTGTATGGCTCCCATATATAGATACAAATATGCCGCTATCCTGGCAATCTTATTATGTTCATCTTTGGCTTTAGGGGCCATATATAGTTCACTCAGGGCCATATGTAGGGGACCCTGATCTCCCCATTTATCTGACCCTGTTTCAGTGACCTGTTGCGCGATTGCCTGCAACCAGATCGTTTGGTCCTGATGAGTCCACTCACCTCTCACAAATAGCTTATGTAAGAAGTGCTCTCTGGCTATTTTGATGTCTACCAGTGTCGTCATTCTGGAATTTGAGTTCCTTCCTGATTTACAGAAGTTTGTATTTTATTTTTGCAAAACAGACCGTTTCCTTAGAGCGTTCCTTTGAGGAGTGCTTTACAGCGTAACACAGCGTGGTGATCCGACCGGATGTATGTATCTTGTCAGTTAGCACACTGTATTAATCTGCACAAGTGATAGATCTAATCCGGAATCCCCGGCTACGAGCCCCCAATTTGTAAGGATTCAATTCAACACTACAGCTAAGTCAATGCCTAGTCTGGGATACTGAATGTAAACCCTTATTGATATATCTTTATGTCCAGTTCATGAGTTCTGGATGACTACCCCTATATAACATCCCTCTCTTAGAATCCCCCTGGCCCCACTGAGCCAAGAAGTAGTTCTGTTTTGCAAGTTTAAAAGGTTTATTTGAGAAATAAAACAAAATATAGATACCACGCTTTTATAATAAATTAATAATCGATATCGCCCTTATAAATATAATGTTAATCAACAATGGGTAATCTGACACTAGCACACTTCTTTATAATCAATGAGGAGTTGGTGTAGGATGGATAAGGCAGCGAAAATACTTTTATGGTTTCAAGGGAAAAGCAATGAGGAATAAAATGCAGTACAGAAATACTTGATATGATTTTAGCAAAAGATAAGATAATCACTTTTTCTCTGGCAATTCACCCCCCTCCCCTATGCAATGTAAGAAATGGAAGCAGATGGAAAGAGGAGCACACAGTTCTCAGGACTGCAATCAAATACCATACGAAATTCAATTCCCACCCCAGCAAGCTTAGAGAAAACAGGTATGAGTTTTAAAACACAGGCCCAAGTGCTTTGAATGTGGTGGCAATGAAGTGAGAAATATGCTGAAAATGCTTTTAATTCCCTTTAGGAGGTTCAGGGTGAGTGAGAGATACTTAGGATGAGCTCAGGCTCACTTTAGCAATGATTCAGGGATGGTTATTAAGAGGCAAACAAATTTTTAGCAAAGGAAAGCAAAAAGCTGCTATCTTTTTACGGGTAAAGAAATCAGGCCAAATCGCAAATCGCGGCAACATTCGCGAGTGTGTGAATCGTGATTACGGCAAAAGGATAAGGAGTAGCAAGTCGGTTCTAGGTTCGTTGGAAATCTGAGATTCTAAGCTTTCAGAGGAAAGTTAAATTCCGTTCCTAGCCCAAACGGTTCCAGAGATACGGACGATTAAATAAAGGTAGTTTTTCGGATTTAAAGTAAACTCAAAATGACAGGTGACAGCTTGCAGCTTCAGAATTGACAGGTGACAGTTGTGCAGCTTGACAAATGACAGATGACACGATTTCTAGGAGGCTGTTCTACTTAGGTTAAAATAGTTTGGATTAGATTATTTTAACTAAGAGATTGGTTCTGCACAGTTCTGCTAGGTACTCACAATATAAATTTGAAATAGGCCTCGCCACGGATCTGGTCAGGTTTTGGACTGGACTCCGGTTCTGGTCTCGGCACTTCACAGTGATCTGGGTCAGCTCTCTGGTTCTGCTCACAGCGATCTGGGTCACTCTGGATCTCTGGTCTGGTCTCTGGCAATTGTTCTTGGCAAAAGAATTCAAACAGCTCGCCCGGCTGTGGAATAGTTCGCAAATGATTTTAAGGTTGCTGAGAAGAGTTCTCAGTTTATGGGTTTAGGCCCTTGCTTCAAGTCCTGAAGTAAAGTTCTGGTCTTTGGAGATTGATGGATTTGAAGTCTGGATCTCTGGATGTGAAGTCGTCGGTCAGCATGCTCTGCAGCAAATGGAATTGAACGTCTCTACCTGTCCCAGCAGTCTCTTTTTGTGTGTTTTGAAAATGGGTGTGTGCCTGGGCCTAGCTAAGCCTGCCCCTCTCACTTATCATTGGCCAATTCCTCCTCTCTCCCTTGATTGGAGTAAGGAAATGTATTGTCAGCATGATGAAGTCTGTTTATGGGTCAGAGGATCCTCCCCTGGTCAGTTTGCCCACAAATCTATATTTGATTCAAATACATCCTTCCCAGATATACAATTTGTTGAAATTACATGTGCACATTATATATTCCTTATGGTCCATGTTAGTCCGCCTCTGATCTTCCTGGGGGCTTGCATTCAAAATGACAACATTTCGCGCTTTTTAACTGGTTTTGCAATATCAGACATTTACCAAAAACTACACACATGTGCGCAAGGAGTATGGACATTAATTGATGAAGTGTCAGATTTTTAACATGCAGACATTTGGAGTGAGACCCTATTTTCCGCTAGCAACCCCCCAGAATACACCACAGGGTCCTAACGCCTCTCAAAATGTTCACAGAAAAATCACAAAAATAATGATATTACTTATATAATTCTGACAAGTCCGCACTATGAGTTATCTATCTTTTTAAAATTATGCCCTGGTCAAAAAGGGGTGTGGCTTCCCACATCACAGGGTGGAATAACTGGTTTATCCACTTCCCCGAAGCTCAGCTGCTAGCAGAGGCACTGCCCCTCCCAGTTTCCCCTAAGAGGAAGCCACTTTACGGCCCCCCATTATAACATTTGCCTGAGTCCAGGACAGGCCTTTGTTCAACTCCCTGTAGTGCCCAGCTGCTCCACCCCTAATCTAATCAGAGAGGTGACAACTCCTTTTGGCAAGGGGAGTGGCTGAACAGGTTTCAACTCCTGTCGGGGGTAGTTGTCAGGCAGAATCCAGTTTCATTAAGCCAGGTTTCAGCTAAATGTCACTTTTTGTTCCCAGTTTTCTACATTCAAATCAAACTGACAATTTTTACATATACATTAAATAATTACTTCCTTCAAGTCATTTCAGAATATAGTTTTACATTGTATCCACCTCTTAGCAAGTCTTTCCTTGGCCTGGTTTTGTTTCATTTGTTCAGTTTTACACAAAAGTCTGGTGGTTTTAAAACGCCGGCTTTCTGATAGTGGTGAGTACTGGTAATGCAACCATTTTTGGGATTAAGAAAATGAATTCCCCACAGTTCTGAGTTGCTTTTTTGGCAATCAGCATTGCCATTCCCAATGGTTTCAGGCTACTGTGTGTGTAGCCCACTGGTGGTTTTAGGCAGTGCCCTCCTGTGCTCACAACATAGGCAAAAATGGGTGGCAGCCTATTCTTCATGTTTTCCCTGTGCACTCTCTGGGGAGTTCTGGCCATCATGATGTTTTCCATGCCAGTACTGCACAGTTTTATTGTAGGGCTTGGATGCATGGGTAAAAACATCCCACACGCCATTGGAGAGAAGGCTCTTGTTCAAGAGTCACTTTCACTGGGCTATATCCCACATCCTCACCACCATCTATCTCGCTGGCTGCCCACTCTCTCTCTCTCTAGAATTAATCACCCAGGTTTGGCCCTTGGCATTGCTTTCTGGAAAGGCTTACCTCAGCCCATGCATGCCCTTCAGACAAGCCGATCCAGAGGGCCAATTCTAGCGTTTTGTGCACTCTACGTGAAAAGGGTTGTAGATTAAAAAATAGAAGGCCAAGCAGTGCATTAGTCCTGCTTTGGTTTTCAGTACTTTTAAGCATCAGTTCCGAATAGTTAATGATCATCAATGCACACAGTGTACATGCAGGGTCAGCTCAGGTCTTGGGGCAAGCAGCAGACATGCTCTGAGGATAGTAGGGAAGCAATAAGGTTGACAGCGGGAGGTAGGTCACAGGTGGAAGCATAGACATAAAGCTAAGAGAAGCAAGCCTAACTTTTACAACATGGGGGTACATGAAAGTGAAAGAACTGAAGTCTTCAGCATGATGCAATTCGGCCAATCAGGTCACACCTTAAGCATCATAGAACAGGTGATAGCAGCGGCCCACAAAGATGTACCAACAAAAGCTCTGGAAGAGGTAAAAGTCTGCCACACCAGACCTAAAAAGTAAATTTTCTGTGGCACCAAAATAATTCAAATTGTATGGGAGTAACTAAAAGTGACTTGGCACTAAGGGAAACAAACACCCTTTCAAGAGTTGTTGTTCTTTTTGACACCGCCAAACTGCAGGCTCACACATGTTTTAATATGTACAGGTAAAAATGCACAGATCAAAAAAAAGCAACATTCCACACCAAGAGCCACAAATCCTTTGTTGAAGCAGAGACTTGCATGTTCCACATCAGAAACAAGCTGGGCCCTGTGAAAACCCTGGAAGTGCAACAGTGAAAGGTGCTTTCCAATGGTCAACTAGTGCAATTTAGAAAGTCTGTGCCAGGAAAGAAATATCTCTGAGAAAGATTGTACAGTGATAAATATCACGATAAGAGATAATGGCCATCAGCTATCCTGTCCCATTAAAGTCCATTTGCGGATTAGAGCCGCAGTGGTATTAAACAGTATCTCCAGGGGTGACCATGAAGGTAGAATAACTACAAGGGAAAAGCAGTGAGTGGCCAGCTGCCCAAAGCAGGCAGGACCACATCACTAGGCCCAAAGCAAACATCTTCCCTCCAGGCTGCTGCCTATGCAGCATCTGTCGTCCATCCAACAAATAGGAACATTAATTCTGGTTTTCGTGTTATTCGAAATCAATATGTATGAGCAAAATTCAAATATAGGGAAATCTAGTGGAATGTATTTGCATATTTTGGTCTGTATTAAAACCCAATTGGATTTTACTATCCCGTGGATCCACAAACCCAGACTTTCTTGCACCATTCTGCGCTGCTGGATGGCCACTGGCTAGAAGAACCTGCGCAGGAGGGGTTAGCCCTGGATAAAGAGCACAATAGCGTCGGCCCTGTAAATACCGTTCCCAAGCGGCTGCAGCTTCGACAGAACCTGCAAGATAAACATTTCTGGGTATCCAGTCAGGACATGCCCAGGATAAATATTTTGGAGAAAGAAGGGGTGAATAACGTGTTGGTATTCATTCAACTCTCGCAGGATCAGACCAGGGAATTAAATAGACCAGGGCGCCAAAAAGAAAGCGTCCTGCAGTGCTATTGTTGATTAATGCGACTCAACGTATTGACCTCACCAGGGTAAAAGGCTGATAAGGCCCTGCCGTGAACGCTGTCCATATCAGAAGAGTTTGGAGAACTTGGGATCTATCCACTAACTATATAAACACCACACAATTGAGTAGCATCTGGTGTCTTCTTTCTGAGTGCATATTAGGAACATTGTATATTTCAAAGGGCGTGAAGTAAGGCACATTGGTCAAAACTACCAAAACTACCAAATGCACACTTTTCAAACTGGCCCACCATTGCCCAGACATCGGTCCCACATTGACCAATTAAACCTACCCTTCTGTAATTGTCCTCCAGGCCAGTCTGATCCAGGATCTGATTGGGAGAAGAAATAGGCCCGGTCACCCAAAAAAAAGTGTCCCACTCCTCGCCTCAAAAAAGTGTCCCACCCCTCGCCTCACGACCCTTGACCTCTGATGACATCACCGGAAGTGATGTCATTTAACCCCACCCCAAAGTGACATCCCGGGAAGCGATGAAACACCACGTTTTACCCATTGACAAAGCAGGAAGTGGCATCAAATAGCATTGTTCCTAAGTACACTAAATTATTGTGAATCCAAGCAGACGTCCAAGGCCAAATGATAATACGTTATTGTATAGCACTTACGCTTAAGCTCTTTTTTATAGAACAAATATGCATACAATATCACCCAACCTGTGTTGGTACTCATTTATCAACCTAAGAAGGATGAAAGGCATTTTCGAAAAAAAGATTTTTTTTAAAAAGCATCCTTTAAAAAAAAAAAAATTCTTGCATAACGGCCCAGGCATGGCCAGAAATCGGCCCCCACTCCCCAGAGACGATTTCGGCCAGGCCACGAGCCGAAAGGCCGAGGGGCCAATCCGACCCTGGTCTGACCTCCCACCAGAGAAGTACTCAAGCTTAGAATGCACAAAACACACACAAATTATCTAAAAGTAGTAAAGGTACACATGCTTTAAACATCCGACAGCCTTTTTAAGCACCACCCATTTTATCTTTTAACCATATTAACTTTTAGGAGCACCTCACCCCCTCATCTTCTGGGATCTAATTTGTGCATCACATCCACCCACCAATATATTTAGGTAGCCTGGGAGGGCAGAGTGCCAACAGAACTGTGGGACTAGAATATTTCCCATGTTTCGGGAGTGCTGCTGTACATGTATAACATTTATCATCTGGCCCAGTACAGGTCTCTCATTCCTTTGTGGGGGTCTACACTAAAATGGCGCCCTTGTGTTCCGCACAGGGGTTTTTAACTGCTTGTTTTTATTTAGGTCTAGCTGCACTCGAGACTCACTTATTATGTTGTCTAAAGGCCCGCAATTTACAGCATATTTCCCGAAACCAAAAATGATAATCACTGTCTTCAAATGAAACAATAGCGTTGCAAATCGATATTGCGAGGCAATTTGAAAAAAAAGAGCAACAAAGTTCTATTTTACAGGAGAATGTCGTGTGCGCCTGAACTCAAGCAATTTGGGATGGTCCAGAGTTAGACTGGGCTCTTAATCCAGAAGGGATGCGCGACTTCCGGACGCTTCCTAAATCCTCCAGGCAACATAATTGAAATCGGTGAGGTGTTTCATCTTTAACAATGTCATTCTTAGAGCCCCTGTGTCTGAAATAGTTGTGCTTTTATCTGCCGCCATCCTGTTCTTATAATACACACAAGGCCTGTTCCTGCTTCGGTAAAGCTTTGTTGATAGGCTTATCAAGGTGTTTTGAAAGACACACTGTGGAATGCAGTCTAGTGTTGCCTTTCCTCATTTCAGGAGAAGGACTTTGGAGACACCGGCTGTTCCCATGAGTACAGAGCTTTATCGGCGCACGTGTCAGGAGTTGCTGCTGCACTGCTGGCATATACAGGGGAGCCGATTTATGAATTTCCCGGGGGGAGCGGGGGCCCAAATACAGGAAGTGACATCACTGGCAGTTATAGGACCGTAAATTTGCATGTAGTCGCCAACTTGGTGGAACGGCGTGCGGGGGAGGTGGAGGCGCGCGCAGCGCAGAACAATGGAAACATTGGCTAGCATGTACTGCATATACTAAAGTCAAGTAAGAAGGCGATTTAAGCCTTCGAGTTGCATTCCAGTAGGCCATCACTGCCCCTACTCCACCCCTCTATAATTATCCAGGTTGTAGTAGCCCTCAAAAGGCAGAGCAACACAACTAGGATGGGAGAACGCAATGCCGTCCCATCCTGTGAGTGTGTCAAATATCAGAGCAAAGACTGTGTGTGTGCCTCCTACCTTGGAGCACAATCTCACTAATTTGGTGCAAATCTCGCAAGTGGGAGCATGGGCGTGTGTGTGGGCTGCAGACCCCGGATCACATGCTCACTTCTTCAGTGTGAAACTCTGGCCAAGGCTCTTTGGGCAAGCATTCAGGATGGGTCTCACACCTATAAACAGCGTGATATATTGAGTGGGCACCTCACTCCTTGGAGCATAGTATCAACTGTTGCTGGTAATCTTACAACTGAATGTACAGTTTCACTCTTGGACATCTCAGTGACCCCATGTATATTAATGGAGTCAGTCTCCCATCTGGGAAGACAATATTTCTGTTAAAACACTCGGAATTGTCACTCCACTTTTCTCAATCTATAGATCCATACCATATTCATTCAATGTGTGTGCAGGGGTGATAACTTGTGTCTGAGAGAGCTCATTCTTTCATTCAGGAGAGATAAAGGGGTAACAACCCCCTGTATGTGGGATCAGGCTCATTTTGCCCCATGGCCCCTCCAGAAGGAGTGAGCAGGTTTTAAGACCCTGCTGATTCTGCTATCCGACAGGCTCGAGCCTTCTATCCCTTGCCCCATCACGGCTCCCAACATCCTGAGCGGCAGCTTATGGACAGCAGGCAGCTCCGGACATGCCTTTTGCCAATTGAATGTAGACAGATCTACTATTTAGTGAAGAAGCACTCAACATACAGAACACAATGGTTTAGTGTTGCAGTCCTGCTGTGAAATGACAATTCTGAGCATGTGAGCATGTGAGCAGTAGGCTGGATCAGTGCTGCCCCATAAAAGGTGTAGAAGCCTCTGTGAGAAGTGGCAGTACTGTTCCAACGGTGAGAAGTGTAGTTTTTTCACATTAACTATGCTTAAGAACTTTGGGTTATTGAATAGTGCTGCTACATTCTGAGTAATTCCATCCCTTTAAATATATGAGCTCTTGTATAACCACGACAGTGTTGAGTGATTCTGATCATGGCAGACTTGCTCAATAGTTCTGGTTCTGTATTATTAAATGTACTTCAGATCTTTAGAGTATCGGAAGGATAGCTCAGGGGCAACGTGCTCGCCTTGGAAGCAAGACGACACAGAGCAACACAGGTTCGCTCCCTCGGTTCGCGCAACACAGGTTCACTCCCTTGGTCCGCGCAACACAGGTTCGCTCCCTCAGTCCGTGCACAGGTTCCCTCCCTCAGTCCGCGCTTAGAAACCTCTGGATAGTACATGCATTAGAAATTACCAATTAAAATAAAAAGAAATACATCTTTTGAGAAGTGCTGGGGCCTTGTCAATAAGAGTGTAGCAACTCAACTGAGAAGTGCTGATGTTGTCCCATCAAAAGTATAGCAGCCCCCCCAAGATGAACTAGGGTTGCCTCAACAAAAGCATAGTATTATCGCTGAGAAGATTCAACAATTATAGAAGCCCTGTTACAGCAGTACTATCCCATCAAGACTATAGCGAGCTAACTGAGGAGTACCAGCATTGCCCCATTTCAAATATGGCAGCTCTATTAGAAAGTGCTGGCTCATACGCCTCCGCTCCCCGCCCATAGTATTCAACCTCACCACGTGCACACTCAGAGACATGCAAACAGTCTCATTTGCCCTCTCCCTGCCCCTGCTCCCTGCCCCCTCCCTCGCTTTGCATCTGTACCTCCATTTCTAAAAATCCTTCAGGGTTGGGTGTACCTCTACATCTGCTCACCCCTGGTGCCAAGAGGGGTGCACAGATGTACAAATACACCAAACCCAAAACGATTTTTAGAAATTCAGGGACAGACTTGTTTTGCACCTGTGCCTCCATTTCTAAAAATCGTTTTGGGTTGGGTGTACCTCTACATCTGTGCACCCCTCTTGCCAACAGGGGTGCACAGATGTCAAATACACCCAACCCAAAACGATTTTTAGAATTTGAGGGACAGACTTGCTTTGCATCTGTACCTCCATTTCTAAAAATCCTTCTGGGTAGGGTGTACCTCTACATCTGTGCACCCCTCTTGACAGAGGGGTGCACTGATGTACAAATACACCCAACCCAAAACGATTTTTAGAAATTGAAAGACAGACTTGTTTTGCATCTGTGCCTCCATTTCTAAAATCGTTTTGGGTTGGGTGTACCTCTACATCTGTGCACCCCTCTTGCCAAGAGGGGTGCACAGATGTACAAATACACCAAACCCAAAACGATTTTTAGAAATTGAGGGACAGACTTATTTTGCATCTGTGCCTCCATTTCTAAAAATCGTTTTGGGTTGGGTGTACCTCTACATCTGTGCACCCCGGTGCTTAGATGTAGAAGTATACCCAACCCAAAACGATATTTAGAAATTGATGGACAGATGCAAAGCAAGAGCCTCTTGCTTTGCATCTGTCCCACAATTTCTAAACATCGTTTTTCCCCGCCTGTTACCCGGGCCGCCAGAGAGAGACACAGTATGGATGGAACAAAGGGCCATCCATACTGAGTCTTTTCTCTGCAGGGGGGGGGGGAACAGCCCCGACCTCATTCTGGGGGGGAGTGGCGGGCCCCGCAGCCACCCGTACTCGGCACTCCTGGGCATATATCTGCTGCATTCCTGGGAACTTTCGGCATTCCCCCAGCCTAAGAGTTATCTGGGATGAGGTGATTTTTTAGACATGCGAAAACTCGGCTTGGATATAGTGGGAATCGTGTTATACCACTGTCTATGATATGATAACATCGCCTAATAGGCAGTTTATTAGAAGGTATGTGGCAGTCCTATATGAAGTTCCATGACAGTCTCTACCAGGTTTCAAAATGGCAACTATCAACTGAGGGTAGACGTGTGCTAGTTTTCTGGAGAATATGGATGGCCTTCAAAAAATTGGTGACCTCCCTGACGTCCTCAAATCTGACCAAATCCCTGAGAGTGAGGCAGTTTAAGAATAAACATCCTTTGAATAAAAATGTAAATTAAAAAGGAAAGCAAGAGCACTGTGACTTTTGTGACTCCTTTCATGTTTGCAAGAATGGCATACTGTCCTTTGTATTACTGGTGGTGCCCTACAGGTCAGTAGTCCCTGTACATGTGCATTCTTTATTAATCCTTGCTCGCAGACATTCATTCAGTTGGAAATGTGGGGTGGGAGGATGGGTTTGAGGTGGGTCTTTTGGGTGGCACCCTTTCAGAGACCCACCCTGTCTCTAGCACTGGGTTCTGTGGCCCTAGTGCACTGGTTATCAATTGGTGTCATGCCCCGCATCCCAGTTTCCGGAAGCCCGCGGGTGTTTATTTCCAGGTGGAAACTGCCCTGGCGACTGTTTACAGCCTGGGGGACACGCCGCACTACAAGGTCCAGATTTCCATCTTTTCGCGATCACGTCATCCACCTGCAACGTGCCTCGCGTTCTGGACCAGATGCCAGTGCTTAGCATGGCTTGTCCCTGTAACGGGTGCTCCTAAAACTGAGTAATCAGTTCGAGTGCTCGAATCCCTGTTATTCTGATTCCTGTGTTATTACAGACCCGGCTTTGCTCCAAGGACCTTTCCCCAACGTTTTTTCCCCTACGATTTCTGGCTCCAGACCCCTCGGCTGTTCCCCTTGGTAATCGAACTTTTGGCATTCTAAACGGATTTGTGTTCCTCCTGCTCCCATTTGTTGTGGCGTTTGGACCTTGCTAACCTCCAGTGTAACCCATGGCAGGTTAGTAAGGAAAACCTAAACTAGACTTCTGTTTACGTTTCTTTCTCTCCACTGGCTACTATTCCTGCATGGGTTTTCTGACTTCCTTTACTACCACATATTACATAAACCACGAGACATAACCTTTTTTGGATTGCTCAACAACGCTGCCTGCATTACAAGAAAACAACGCTCTACATGCTGAAGTGATTAAACGGACGCTCTCCTGTTTATCGTGGTCACTTCTTGGATTGGCTATTCTCACGCGGGGATGCTTTGCTGTTATTCTTGGGGATTTTTTGGACTACATTTAGTTGCGCCCTCGTGCCGTTCGGGTTAGGTGGATCATTGCACAGACTTCATTCAACTGAGACTTTCTTCCTTCCTCATCTGGTCATCACCCTGCTGGACTTCCATAGGTACACTGGACTTCCTTTCTGGCTAAGCAGGTAAGAGAGGGTTGATTACGGGTGGGCTAACACTGCACTTTGGTAGCTCTTTGACTGCTATCCTGAACTATCATTTCTCTTTGTTCCCCTAGCTCTGTTGTGGCTGTGCCTGCCTTTTCACTCAAGCCCCTGGCCTGTTAGTTTTAGTGTACTTTCTACAGGCTGCGCTCTTGGGGGGAAAGTCTTGTGTACATTGCGATCAAGATATTCCAGAACCATCTTGGTGACAGTCCAAGATATCCCAGAGTGAAGGGGCTCCCGAACTAGATGCTGACCTTGTATCCTTTATAATTCTGTATCCTTTTTCCGATTTGTTTTAAAGTTGTGACAATTGGAAAAGGATGGCTCCCATACACCGAGACGAATGTGGCATGCGGTGTCACATTTCAGACTGAGTCAGGTTGGTGTGTCTTATTGCATGGTCTAAACATTGCTGTTTTAGCTTTGCTTTATTTCACTGACCATTCGCAAAACTGTTGTAACCCCCGGTGACTGTTTTTATCTTGTTTTTTATGAGGGAACTTCCGGGCCATAGGCTTACGTTATTTTTTGTCACATGCCTCATATTCAGAGCTAGCTTTAGGGAACTTCATCACCTAGCACACTTTGCACGTGCCAGTTGCGGGTCGGCGGGTCTACCTCCTATTGATGGGCCTGACAGGCTTAACAGAGCCTCGTCGGTGCCCGTTTGGCTGTTCTGATGGGGCTGTGCACTCCAAACCTACTGCAAGAGTGAGTATAAGCCTACCTCTGCTTAGCTGTCTACTAAATTCCCTACACACACTTGGACCAGTCGCGGTCTGACACTCTGAGTTTATGTAGCAGGCGTCACAGTGCCATACTCAATAAATCTCTGGCCTTCTACAGGGGAGATTTGGAGACCAGCAACCCGGTTTGCCAACTGCATCCCTGGTACTGCAATTTGTTAATGATATTATAGTCCCATTTACTGCTCTTGAGCCCCAGACCATTCTTAGTGGAGTTTTTCCTAACCATTGACTCATACCCCAACCCATCCTCATCTTTCATTGCTCATGATCTACCTACATCAGAACATGAACCTTCGTCACTCCATTTACCCCCTAGTTCCCAACCCGATACTATGCCCAAACCATTACCTTTATCAGTATATGTATGTCTCTTTCCATTCTTAGCGGATCCTGACGGTTCTTTGCATCTTTATCACCCTTATCATGCTGAAAACAACTCTACTTCGATTACGTCTAACTTTATTGCCCCTACGAAGCTGGCCACCCCTTTATTGTTAATTAACAGAATTCAGTTTGACCCCACGTTAACTGTCTTGAAATCGACACTATGAAATGTTCATTCTTCCCCATGATATGCCATTAATATTCATGATTTTATTGTGGACGAAAATCTAGACTTAGTGGCTATAACAGAGACATGGCTAAAGGATTATTCTGGCTCAACTATCCCGCACTCTCCCAGAGGGTTTTACCATATTTACTTCCAACAGGATTCATAACAGAGGTGGAAAGGTAGCATTGGTGGCCAGAGGCACCCTGTTCTTGTAATCCAGATTCCCTAATGTGAAATCTTGGCCATTAACTGTTCTATGCACCCTTCAACATCTGTACTCGTTGTAGTTTTTTAACGCCCTCCACATTGTTCGATTAATTGTCCTAACATTTTATCGGAAGCTACTTTGCCTTTCATGAAACCAAATAATCGCCTTATAATATTGGGCAAATTTAATCTTGATTTTAATGACACTAGAGTTTATTTAGCGCATCTCATGAAATAACTATTTATCAGCCTGAGCTTTGTATTATTGCATATCAGGGTTACCTACAATAAGGGCAGGACCCCTGACTTGGTACTTTCAAGGAAAATCTTTCCTGAAAATCTTGCACTCTTCAATCTTCTCTAGTCAGGTCATTTGGATATCACATTCAATGTGCCTAGGCTTCCTGTCTCCCCTGTGATCAAACAGGATAACATTTTGATTTCATTTAGAAAGAAATATCAACTTGTTGCGCAATTCCCAGAACCACCCCTGACCAATTTATCTGAATCACTTGCCAGTATGTCTGATCGTTATCATATAGTTGCCTCATACAATGTATTGCTAACTGATATTATTGATGCTATTGCTCCTATTCGAGCAAAATTACTCTCTTGTTGGAGATGCAGTGAGTAATGGCATTTTGCCAAATTGGGGCTTTTAAAATCCTCACTCAGAAAATCTGTAAGCACTTGGAGAATAAAATCAATTAAGAAATAGGGTAACTACCTCGCAATTTCTGCTAGGTTGTGCCAAATATAAGCATGCCATCTTAGAAAACAATCGCAAGCATTTCATTGCACAGGTTGACCTTGGCTCCAAATCTACAAAAAGTTTTTTGATATACAAAAATTCTCTGTCCATGTCTTCTAATGATATCCCATCTAAACAACCCTAAGAGGAATGGTGTAATGGCATTCAAGAATATTTCAGAGCTAAAATAACTAATAGTAGCTCCAAGCTGCCCATGCCCATTTAAGATGGGATTACTGCTAAAAATACTGTAGTTATACCAGTATCACCTACTGTATCAGATCACCTATGACAAGGAGGTCTCGGTTTCAATTTTGCTAAAGTTTGAAGTAGGAAACTGTATCCATTTTGGCATACCTAAAACCTACTCCCTGTCCTGGTGACCCGTGATTGTAAAAGAGAGTTAGGGTCCCTCTGAGCCCAGCCAACACCTCCATAATAAGTTCTTCTTTTAAAAATGTCCCAGTTCCTATAGCTTTGAAACAGGCCTGGGTCATACTGTTATTGAATGAACATAACCAGGATCTGTTAACCTGCTCTGACTATTACTCCATAACTAACATACCTAACATACCTGCGTTTCAGACAAAGTGGCCACTCTCTAGCTGAGCACATCTGTTGAGCATCATAGCGTATTGGGAGTCTGCAAATCTGGTTTTGGTCTGGCGAGGAGCACTGAACTGGCCTTGATAGATAATAACGATTCACTTCTCAAAATTGTTGAAAGTTGGGACCCGACTTTCTTTATGTTGCTCGAACTGTCTTCAGTCTTTGATACCCTGGATCAGTATACCCTAATCACACTTATCAAAGAAGCTTCTTAGGCATCTGATAAATCAGACAATTGGCTCTCTTCTTTTGTCATAAATATACCTTCATTGGGTCCAAATTGTCCATTATCAATCTCGGACAGAAACTTCTGAATGGGGTGCACCTCGAGGAACGCGTTTGTTGCTTTTGCTTTTCAATATTCTAAAGCCTCTTCACAATATCCTGTTAGATCTTGTGGTCAACATTCAATATGTTGCTGATGGTACTCAATTAGTAGTCAGGCTTGGTAAAGACTCTCAGGCTAATATTGTTACGTCTTGGGTTTAAATACAAATAAAACAGAGCTTCTACTTGTATCTTGTTTCAGCTTCCAATAGGATTCACAATGTTATCCTCTCAGGGATGTTACTACCTATTCAACAAAAGGTTTAGAAGCTGGAAGTCATCTCTGACTCTGGTCTCTCCGTGGGTCCACAGACAAATTCAGTAATCTTTTCTATCAATTAACATCTGATGCTGCTACGTCAACTCCAATCCTGATAAGCAGAATCCCACTGCTAGAGCCATTATGGATTCTAGACTGGATTACTGGACTGCCCTTAATGTTGGGGTCTCCTAAGTATGCTATCAAATTCACGGAAAGTCTTACAAAATACAGCCACCTGCATAGTTACCTACACTTACCGTTACCTGCATATTTACCTGCATATTTCCACTATGTGGGTAAAACGTCATTGGCTTCCATTTGCGGCTATGTTTTTTTAAGCTTTTCACTCTACCTCATAAACCCTTTTATGGAGGATGCCCACTCTATATCAAAAGTCGTATGTTGAAATATAGACCTATTTGTAATCTGAGATCGAGAGCATCGTTGCTTCTTCATGATCCTCTTTTTAAACTAACTTGTGGAATGAGCGGGCTTGCACCACACATACGATCAAACATTGGAACTTGCTTACCCCAAAGGTATGTGGTATTGCTAGTCTGCTGACCTTCTGGAAAATAATCAAAACCCTTCTGTTCTACATGAGGTCCATTCTTTATCAGGTTGGTAGAGCGCTTAGATATCTACAGGTCGGAGCGCCACATGCGGATAAAAAAACAACAAATGAGTCACAACCAGGGGTCAAAATTATTTCAAGTTGCAAGCTACTGGCCAGCCATAAAAAGCCACTTGCCATCTCGATTCTACATTTACCTGCAGCACACCATTTATTATTCATCAAGAGTCAACAATCAGCAGTCTGTGACTCATGCTGAGTGAACATTTTGAGCCCTGGTCACACCACAGGTTCCCTTCATACTGAGAGCATACTGCAAAAATGACAATTGTAGAACATATACTGTTGGGTAGGACTCCCACATATGCCAGAGAGATACTGGGTTGTCCGTGGACTCAGAAGGCCTAACACCCTCCCCAGAATAAACGGAGGACTCAGTCAGACGTCAAGTACAAACTGCGGTTTATTTAAAATAAAACCAACAGGGATCAGTACACGGACCAAGCAAGGATTCAGGTACAGCTCGAGGTTCCACAGGGCAGATTGGCCACCGGGAGTCTCTACCTTCTATAGTGGACCCTATTGGTGTTATTCTTCTGGTCCTCGCATGTGAGGTGGCTGGCCTGTCCCATCCCCAATAAATAACTATTACATTGTTGCAGAGTAGTGGGCTTACCCTTGGTTCATGCCCTTTGCCATCCACCCCTGGAATACTAAACTGTGATTGGTTAGAGCTACTCCCCCCAGGCCTGGGACTCGATCGAGTTCTCAGCTCGCTATGCACCTCCTCAAGGTGATGTGAACGGTTATGTTTCTGTATTGTAACTTGTGTACACCACCTTACCGTATGAAAATATTCTCCTTACAGTAGACTGGTTTGCTGAGACCGGCTCCTCTTTTTGACTATGGATGACTGTGCATTGTCTTGCTTGGCTGCATGACGTGTTTAGAGAACACGAGTTTGAGCTCTGCAGCTCATAATTAGGAGGATTTATTCTGTTTTTTTGCCGCTGTTCCCTTTGTCGTCTGGGATTGGAATGCGTCTTCATGTCTCTGACCTTGGCTGCTGGCCTGTCTCTCGTGTCTTTCTCTCTGTGCTGCCTGAATCAGCTCAGCTTGTCTCATGTTCAGTGGCTTGAGGCCAGCTGTAATTTTCCTAAAACTTATAATGCGTTTCTACATTGTCCATGTTATACTACGTTCCCTATGGGTTAGCTATACATGGTTTCATCAGGTTCCATATATACTCCTGTATGTACATGCAAACATTAGATCCAAGCATCAGCAAGCTTTCTCAGGGTCTCTTGTGTCTTGCGGTTTTGCGTTACTGCATTTGGCTGTTCTTCATGTATACAAGTGTGTGCTTATGTGGTGCAGTGCAGACTGCACTTGTGCATGGCTTCTCGGTGCTTAGTCGAGGTTGTCCATATAGGTTTCCCTGTCCACGATCACCGGATCCTCTCCCACATACAGGAAGACTTGCATTGTATTTGTTCTGTATGGCTGGCTGAGAGGATATCTTTCAGTGTACTTGTCGATCATTGGTGCACTCAGGATTTGTCCAGCATAAGATGAATGGTGGCAAGCGTTTCTACCTCTTCGTCCTGACCAGGAATTGGAGGCACAGAGGGATGGTCTCAGGACTCCCTCTTCAATCACCCATCTGGTCGACCTGACAACCACATCTCTATAAGTGAGTCCTTTTGCTTTTGGCTACCAAATCTTTGAAATCCCTCTGAGGTGTCCATAGTAGTTCACATGATCGTTGAATGTCAATTCCATATAACTGCACACTCGTTCCGGGTTGCAGCACACCCATTTTCCTTCATAGTACTTCACATCGAACAGGTTGTCTAGCTTTATTGTCTCATGTGGGAATAACTGTCCGTTCACTATCCGTTCCCTTAGCCTGTCTCTTTCTTCCACAATCAAGTCTCTTCCTCCTCCTATGTTCACATCCATCAAGACCTTCATTCCAATAGTTTTTTCTGCTCTCTTTTGGCACTGGATTAGGCAAATCTTCACCACACACATTGTCACTCCTCCCAGTATTAGCGTTCCCAATATCACCTTCAGCCCATCTGATAGCCATGACGGCATCCGTGACCATATGCATGCTATCCAACTCTGATCCTTTCCAGTTCCCTTTGCTTCTTCCTCCATCGTTGCATGCATCCTGGATAGCTGATTTACTGCTTCCGTTAGTGTGTCGTTATCTTCATCATTGGCAGATACAAATGTGCAACAGGAACTCCCAATTTTTTTTGCAAACTCCAACTTCCGTTGCTGTTAGTAAATCCAGAACATATCGGTTCTGGAGCACCACCATCCACACTGCTTGGAGCTCTTCCTTTATTGTGTTTAACCCATTCTTCTGGAGTTGATGGTCACCATCAGTTCCCAATGGGGGATCTGCAGCCACTTTGCATTCGTATAAGTCTGTACAGATGGGATAAATGATCCGAAGAACATCTGTGTTCAGCTGAACAGCAGGTGTTCGGCTGGTACTTCAACCACTGCTGTTTCTGCTGCCTCTGAGAAGTAATTGCCTCCTCTCTTTAGCCTCTTCAATTCAGCCTGCTCCCCTTTACAGACCTCTTCTTCCTTCTGTTAGTGTCCATTTTTAGAATCTCATCGAGTTTCACATCCTTTCGTGGCACGACCAATGACGGCATGTTGATGTGCACCAATGAGAAAACTCCTCCCCATGTGGGTGGCAGCTTCTCGTATGCCTTTGAGCTGCATGCACAAAAGTGAAACATCAGAACTGCAGTGTCTATCTTCATCGCTCTGTGCTTTTCTATGCTTCTGCGTTCTGTGTTTTCCCCCACTTCCACTTCACCGTCATTTTGGTAACGCAGAGCAGGTGTCTTCAAGGGTATTATTGGCATTGGTCCAGCTTCATTTTCCACCCGTGTGAGCAACTTTGCACTTGCGTCCCACTCCTTCAGGCACTTGTCATTTTCTTCTTGTACTTTGTTCACTGGGGATTGTGCTAGGGTTGGAGCCTTGCTTCACACCATCCCGTCCTTCCATCTGTCTTCTGTGTAAACTTGACCATAAACGAGCATTGGTGGTCTCTCCCAGCACCCAGGTTCTCCTCCTGTTTCTTTCACTCTTGTCCATGGGCATAGTAGTTCCTTCAATGTTACTGTCCTTGTCTCTCCTTTCTCAGGCTCATCAGTTATGTATTGTTTTGCCTCATCTAACTGCCAGTAATTGTTCTTCATGTCTAGTGTCTTTATGTAATTGTCTTCGTACGGGTATGTTGCTCGAGACATCCACCTCATTGTTGCTGTCTTCCCTTGAAATCTCCCTCGAGTTGTTACCATGAACCGGTACATCAGACATTGAGCTCTTGCTGCTGGTATTTCAGTTAATATGAATGTTCTGGAGGCACTCAAGGCATGGGGATTAATGAGCAGACATAACAGCTCTCCCTAGTGGTTTCCTTACCTACTTTTGTCATGTGTTTGTACCACATGTTGTTAGACAATCAAGCAGTGTCAGTGAGATAGAGGTTTACCCCATTCATGTCTGTGTCAGCACTGCGCCTACCTCTCCTTACCGTGCCTGCAGTGCTCTCCTGTCCACCTGACATGGTTGTTCCACCTGTTTTTGTCGGGAGAATGTTAGTAGAGGATACAGCAGTAGCACTAGCAACAAACAAAATCATCCAAAATATAAATGCAACAACTCCACCTGGAATAAGAGACACAACAATAAATTACACTCCTTATTATTTCACCCATATTTACCTGTGCTGCTTGATCCTTGTGCAGCTTGAAGATATAGCTGCCCGCCTGAAATGCATGAAAAGTGTGTGTTGTTTTGTTAATATCTAGTTAGTTCTTTAAGCCCAGCGAACTAAGTAATCATTAATAGCAAAAATGAATACTTACTCCCACACAGGTCTTTCAGCTGGGTCTCTCAGCGTGGCGAGAATAGGATAATCACCTTGGTCGAGTTGTGGGTAAGCTTGGGCCAAATATTCTACAATGGCGAGATAATACACTCAGGGTGATCGTCCATGGAAACTACTAGGTCTTCTCACAGTGTGGACAAATTGGTTTCAGAAAGTATCAAGGTGATATTCAGTGGTCAACATGAACACTGTTAGGAAAGATTTCTCTTTACTGCACCTTTCCTTCCATCTTTATGGAAATCACAATCTTTTTGATTTTATTTTCGAATCTGACATCTACTTTTCACAGTGCAGCTTCACAACACTGGCCTTTGCTCATATGCTATAGGGAAACTGATATGTCCTTCAGGCTGTCAGTACTGAGAAACCTTGTTTCCCTTAGTCATGTTACTGTTTTACTACTTTTGGTTACTTTTGTATCACTTGTGGTAACTTTTTATCATTGTGCATAGCAGCTTACACTGGAGTACAATGAGGTGCATTTTTGTTTTTCCCTAGAGTAACACTTAGATGTTTTTTGGTTACTCTATGTGTGCTAAAAGGTTAAGCTGGTGGCAGCAGTGACTTTTTCCCACTTCTTGGGAATTTTCGTTACTGTGTTTACTGCGTTTGGTTTCTAACTGTGGCTAGTGGTCAAACATGGCCATGGCACAAGATTTTTCGCTTGTCCTTTTGCCATCTTGTTTTTTTCCCTTCTTCATGGCTTGAGAGCCCAGAAAAATCCTTATAAGGACTTCCAGTGCCCGGGAAAGCAGGAGCTTTTGGCGGGCTACTGGAGGGCTGTGTGTGGTTGCTGGCAGGATGCGGGCTGGGTCTGTCTGATCCCAATCCACAAACTGGTTTCAGTGTGCCTGAGTGGTATGCATGAATGTTCCCGCCAGTGGTCCTAATTCGACCACTGCTGGGGGGGGGGTGTGTGTGTGTGTGTGTGTGTGTGTGTGTGTGTGTGTGGGGGGGGGGCTAGTCCTGCTATTGGCTAGTGAGGGCAGCAGCACTTTTAGCATAAGAAGAGGACCCCTGCTCCCATTCCTCAGCGATCCTGGAGAAACCTGAAGGAACCAAGTATCCTGTCCAGCTGTGAGACCAGCGAAGAAACCTGAGACCTGACTGAAGGAGTCCTGGCAACCAACTTGTGCTGCTCTCCTGGCGAAGCCCTATCTTGCTCGTGATCTTTAGCAGTCATGTGAAGGAACTGCGACCTTTGGTGTGGAAGGACCATCTATTTCTGTCGTCTGCTCAGTGCCCTGCTAAAGGAAGTCTTTTCGGAAGTGCCCGGGAGCCATCCTGTGGCTGACCAGCTTTGTTTTTGGGCTACCGTACTGCTGGCGTCACCATACCGAGTTTTGGCCTGAAACATGGGGGATCCTCAGGTGACACTACAGGACTACCTTCTGTGAAAGTTCAGTATCCTAGCATTTAGGGAACCTGAGATAGGAGGAAAGGTCTGACCGCAGCTGCTGAGTCCTTTTGCGTCACCCTGCTGTGGTGACCACTGTCCCAAATAGCTTACCTGACCCGAGTCCCATCCTGAGAGGGGTGCTGCATAGAGGTTTGCTGCATTCTTCAGTCGAGAGCCCTTGCAACAGTGAAAGACATCAACCGGAGAACAGCTCGGTCCTGCAACCCCTGTGAATCGAGGACTGTGACTTTCAGCGAGAAAAGCAACAACAGTCCCTCTTCCTTTCTTCCAGTCTGGGGAAGAATCGGAGTACAGGGGGTAAGTTACTTAGTTTCTAATCTACCCCTATGCTCCCATTATAAGTCAATAGGCTTATAATAAAGCTTAATACTAACACTTTTGGCTTTTCCATTGCTTGCTTGTGCAAGAAATCTGACTGTTGGTGCTACTTTTGGGCATTAGTCTAACTTGAAGACTAACCCTAAGAACCCTTCACTGGACCCCAGAGATCATATTTGCATTTGTTCCGGCTTTGTAACTTCTGTGGAACTTTAACCTGAACTATTGGGCAAAATGCCCCAGACAATTTAGGGCTGGACAATTTTAGTTAGGGATCATCTCTGTGGACCTTTTTATGCATAATAGCATTGTAACCTTTCCTTTTCAAGAGTTTCTGATGTGTATTATGCCCTATAACAAAGTGAATGTATATATGTATTTAGTTTGATAGTGCTGTGTGATAACTCTACCTGCTAGTCGTCATTGTTCTATCATATGTTTTGGCCATAAATAAATAACTATTTTTATACAACCTGTCTAAGTGTAATCTTTGATTCCCATTGTGTGACCTCGTTATGGGCCACTTACAAGCTCACTGCCTCTGAAGAAATTAGCCTACACCGCTTGTCACTGTGACCTAAAATGGTTTGGCTACAGCTCGCAGACTTGTTCCTGTCACAATATAGGTTGGCCTTCTATACACCTGGACCCCAGTATAGAAAATCAGTCCTAACAAACACTCATCAATTATTGCAGTCAGCTTTCACGAAGAATGTATGTAGAGAATAAAATAACAGACAGTGTATCCTCACTCTAAGTCGATAAGCAGTCCATTCTCTATCTCTACTGCCCTTGAGCGAGTAACCATTTGGTTTCCTCAACTCAGTAGAGTAAGTTCAGACTTGCCCTGCTTTCCCTATTCCTGCTGATCGTTGGCCCGGTTGTACTTGTTGCCAGGCGAGGCCCCTGCTTTGGTGGGCTTGACGTCTGACAAGTGATTCCACACTATATTTCCTTCCAGTCGGACAGACTTGTCTGCTACTGCTGCAATGGTGTGGGGGCCTGTAAATCTGGGTGCATATCACTTTCAGATAGAATTACGTAGCAGGACCACATCTTCAACGTTAACCTGACTTTTTACTGCAGAGCTTTTGGTACCTTGCCACAGTTGCTTTCTCCGATGCATTCTGGGCCTGCCTGGAATTGTTGTATCTGGTGAGGGATAAAAGAGGCACTAGCAATCAAGGAAGTAATGCAATCATACATTTCCTAGCTTAACACATCTGCACTACTCACAGCATCTTTCAAAACCCTAGTTGGAGGAGCCAGTGGGAGTTGCATGAAGTGTCTTGTCACCAATTCATGGGGCGTTAAATGGTGGTCGGACCCAGGCTTGTTGCGCAATTCACACAATTCGAGTGGCAAACAGTGTAACCAATTTTTCTTCATGCTCGGCTTTGTTTTAGCTCTTGCCTCTTTCAGGAAGCAGTTCAGGCATTCACACACTCCATTTGCTTCTGGGTGGTATGCACAGGAGGACTTGTGTTGAATGCCCAGCAATGTGGTGATGTGCTTGAACATCTCATTGACAAAGTAATGGCCGTTGTGAGACTGTAGGACCTCACACACTCCCCATCATGGGAACACTTCCCTCATCAAAACCTTGGCTGCCCTGAGGGCATCAGGGTGGGAGCAAGGGTCTGCCTCAATCTACAGAGAGAATGGGTATATAGCCACTATCATGGAGCGGTACCCTTTGCACACTTGGATCATGTCAACGTAGTCAACATGTAGATGTTGGAATGGACCTGGTGGACATGGTGTGGCTCCTCTCACAACTTTCAATGTATGTCCTGCTGTGTACTTTTTGAGTACAAGACAATTGTTCACAAATTCAGCCACGTGTTGCACCAAATTAGGACAGAACCATGTTTCTCCAATATGGGCAGCAATTACCCCTTTCCCTCTGTGTGTTGGATAGTGTATCTGTGTCAGTGCTGTGTTCAATAGCACCAGAGGCATCACCACCTTCCCTGTGTTGTTTTGTCACCATAAGGCATCTGTTGGAGAGACTGTACACCCCCTTTTTGTCCATAAGTCCTTCTCTTCCCTGGGTGCAGATCCCTGCAACTTCATGATCTGTGCTTCTGGCAGTACATTGTACCCTTCTTTTAGTATCATTGTCCTCACATTTTGGACATTTTATGTTGCCTCCATCTCTAGTAACTCTCCAAAATATGCTGTGCGCTTTGCTTCTGAGTATGCTGCTTCGTTTCCTCTTGAAATAGAATCTTCTCCTCATGTGTGGTAATTGCGCAACCTCACTTGTTCCATCCTCCCTCAATCTGATGACTGCTGTCCCTGTATGTCTAACCCCATCTGTCTGGTCAATTGTTGACAGCCGTCAATATACAGCACATCTCCAAGTGCACCCTCATGAACTTTACGCATGTCACTGAACATCTGTATGTTTGCTGTACAGTCGTGGGCATAGTCACCTACCTGGAGAACATCTGCGGGAAAAGTTGCTGAATTGACAAGTCTGAACCTTACTATCTTAAGTGAGGCGTTTGATAGTATCACCCTGTATCCTGAAGCTCTTTGTGTTGTCAGTGTGCTCTTTTGTTTCTGTAGTATCGCAAAGAGTGTGTGCTCCAGGTAAAGCGTGGTAGTGCACCCCATGGTAGTCCCTGCTAATTTCTCCACTGCAAATGCAGCAGCAGCCAAAGTTTGTTTGCACTGATAGTGTCCTCTCATTACTGGGTCAAGTGTTCCACTGTAGCAAGCACTGGGCTTGTGCCCCAAACCTGTCCTCTGTGTTAGTACTGCCTTCATCACTACCTTGTCAGTTTGTGAGAATAGATGAAAACCCTTTTTGTAGTCTGAAATCCCTAACACTGGACCTGTGCATATTTGTTCCTCTAGTGTATTGAATGCCTCAGTCATCTCATCTGTCCAGTTCATTGTCTTGTGTCCCTTCTGTGCTTCTTTCAGAGCGCCCAGTAATGGCCTTGTGATATGTACAGTAGTCAAACACGCAGGGTCTGCAGTAATTGCACAACCCTAAGAACTGCTGCATTTCTCTTTCTGTCATGTGTTTGGTTGTCCTGCGTATTGGCTCTGCCCTCTCTGGCCTGATCTGTTGTCTGTCCAATGTGTAGTACTTCTTTCTGATAGTACTGTAGTTTGGCCTTGTCCACCTTGTACCCCTTGTCTGTGAACACTGTCAGCAGGTGCACTGAGTCATTTCTACACGCGTCTTCTGTCATGCTGCAAATCAAAATGTCATCTATGTACTGCAAGACCGTGCTTTCCATCTGTACATTGCCTAGGTCCATCTGGAGGACCCTGTTGAATATAGAGAGTGACTTGCAGTACCTCGGTGGGAGCCTTGTATGTTTCCACTTCTGGTTTCTATACGTAAATGAAGTAAAGTCTTGTGAGTCTGGGCATATTGGTACTGAGAAAAATGCATTTTTCAAGTCTATGACCATGAAGCAGGCAGCTTCCGCCAGAATGCTGCACAGAATTGTCGCTGTATTTACCAAAGGATGCTCTGCTTCTACAATGTGGTTTAGGGGGTGTTAGTCCTGGATGAACACCACAACCCCCCTTTGCTTTCTTGACAGGGTACACAGCTGTTTTGCATGGTGATTCTGATGGCACTAGGATGCCTCGCTCCCCTAGTTCTGCAATCATCTTACAAATGCCCTCATCTACCTCCTTTGAAAATGGATACTGTTTTACTATGGGTAGAATTGCTCCTGGTTTCAACTTTAGCTTCACTCCCCCTATTCCTTTCAGAAGAGCCACACCATAGGGCTTTGTGGTCCATAGGATAATGGGTACCTTGGCCAGATCCTCCTCACAGTAGCATGGTGGAGCGTCCAGCACCATTGCCATCTCCTGTGGCGCATCCCTGTAATGTTATCTCAGCCAGTATGTCACACTCATCTCAAAAACCGTCTGGTGTTCTGATCGTTCGTCTCTGAATAATTCTTAGCCTGTCACTGTGACTAGCCTGCACCCTTCTGCCACCTTGAGCACTGCTCGCCATTATCGACCTGTGTCATCCATCCCATGTACTGCTATCCACTCGTCCCTCAGAAATACTGCCTTGATCTCTATTGGCACTATTGTCCCTTCCTCTTCATCCATAGGGAGCTCTGGTCTGAACAAGTACTTATTTGGCATCCACCACACCTTTCCTGCAATCCCTGGGAGCCATGAAATTGCAATGTCACTTTCATACTGGAACAGCTCCTCGTCCACTGGCACCCCCTCTGTACCTTCCGCCCACAATAGGCTTGAATGTTCTCTCTTACTGTGAGAATGTGCATTCCTGGTGTGGAGCACACTATCCCCCCCTTGCCTGTGAATGAAATTGTCATGTTCAATCTGCTCATAATGTTGCGTCCCAGTATATTTACGAGTTTTTGTCGAGAGTAGACTAAAGGCAGAGATAAACCGGGTTCTGCTATAGAAAGAGAGATATTGTCTATGAAAGGAACCACTTCCCGAGCCCCATAGAATGCTTGAGTATTAAGGGCATTGCCTGACAATGTAAAAGCTGCTTCCCGAATGCAGGACCTTGTCTCCCCTGTATCTACAAGAAAGGAAAAAGTCTTGTCACCTATCGCCACCCATATGCGAGGTTCCTAAGCAGGGTTGGTTGTGATCGACAGGATGGAACACATTAAGTCCGTCTGTTGGCTGTCCTATTGAGTGTACATGGACATTCTGTTTCCCATTAATTGGTTGTTCCCTATCATGGGGGCCCCTCCCAGTTTCAAATTGGGTACGGTGCCCATGGAGTCCATAAGTGGACCTGTGCTGTCGTTTTGCAGTATGCTGTCCTATATTTGTCGCACCTGCTGTGTGCTTCCTCAAATCTGTGGTGCTTGTAAATACTGTGGTACAGGGGTATGCATCTATGGTATCTGTGTCATGGGCTGGTGTGCCTGCTGGGGCACCCCTTGTGTCTGTCCTTGCTGTACCTGTGGTTGGTCCTGGGGATAGTAATCACCTTGATCCCACTGATTCATCTGCTGGTATGGGTATGGTCCTCCCTAATTCTGCTGCATCCCCCTGTTCCTGCAAGCTCTTGAAATGTGTCCCAGCTGCCCAAATGACCAACACTGTGGTGGCTCCCTCCCTTGACTTTGAAAACCACCCCCCGTAATCTCCTGGGCCCTGCTGTGTATACCCTCAAAACCCTCCTGGAAATCCCCCTTTGTTGTGATGTGTCTGCAGTCCATACCCGCAGCCTCTCGATGGCACCCCTCTTCCTCTAAATCCTTGCTGCATGTGACCCCGCCTCATGATCCCTCCTCCCATGGGTGGCTGTGTGTACTGCTGCTGTGGTTGCTGTGTCTCCTGGTTGCTTGCGCTCGTCAGTACCGCCCCTTCTATGGCATACTTTGATATTTTATTCTGCCCTAACTTCATTTTGTTTATCTTTTTGTCCTCCTTTTTCTGAAGTTTTTCTTGCAATAGCCTACAGTGGTGAACGATCATAAGCTGTATTTCTGGTCAAGATCTTGCTTCCATGCCTATTAACTTCTATAGCTGCTTATGTACTGGTTCTGGCAGTCCTTGGCATAGTATATGGTAGAACAATGCTACTGTTTAATCCCATGGTTCACGAGTTTCAAGACGCCAAAGTTCTTGGATCGCCTGAATGTACTCTACGGGGTCTTCATGCTACTTCATCTTCCAGGACATAATCACCCCAATGTGAGAGGAATCTGGGTATTGTGTCATCAGTGATCACCATACGGCTGCTCTGCAGTTTTGCAAACGGTGAACCATCGTGCACCGTGTTTTGGTTTTCGCCCTCTTCTATATGTCACCAGCAGCATTTCTGAAGATCGCCACTAGCAGTCCCTTTAGATCTCCCACTGCTACCCGCTGTCCCGCTTTCATTCTTTCCATCTCATAAATCCACTTTCCCGCTCCCACGCTCAGCGACGGTAGCCTGCACCTCATGTTTTTCTTTTCTGTGTGTTTCCATGGCATATAATGGCATCGTCCCCCTGCCTTTTCTAGCAGGGGCATCTGTGTGAACCCGCTCTTCTCATTCACACTTCTGGTCAGTCTAACTTCTCTGTCCACATTCCTAATGTCGGTGTACACGTCTATTGGTTTTGTTATGGGTAGTCGGATGTCGTCATTGTGTGCTTCCAGGATCCTCCCCTTGAGCACACTATAGCTCTCTCCCCCTTCCTTCCTCCTGGGAGGTCCCTAAGCCTATCTATGTATGGTCCTAGGCCATTGATATTACATAGCTTGACCACAGATCGTGGTGTGTGCTTGTCCTTGCCCCTCCTATTCCCCCTGTATCTGTCTCCCATGTCACTCGCTTCTCTATGCTTGTCCATGTTGATTGCGGCCTACTCTGCTCCCCCCTCTTATCCCCACTGTTTCGTCCTTCATTGTGGGACCCAGAGCCCATGTTACTACAAAAGTTCTCTACGAAGCTCAGTCTCCTAGTTGTCGTGTACGTACTAGGTTTCAAGTCAATGGGGGTCATTACAAGTTTGGAGGTAGCCATGTCGCTATTAGCGGCATGACTACCCCCTTACCGGCTACCGGGTCCGGGTTCATCGAATGAGGAATTACCGGGCCATTCCAACCTTAGAGGACCTGGTTATTCCTCATTCAAGGAACCCAGACCCGGTACATCCCCATTCCCATTGAGCCCCTATAGGGCTCAATGGGAATGGGGAGGGTGCTCGCTGGACCTGCTAAGGCCGCCTGATTTTACCAGGCGGACTTAGCGGGTCCCGCGAGCAGAACTCGTAATTAGGCAGTAAGGGGTTGACGGCTCTGGCACCTTTACCGGCACCATTAACCCCTTACCACCTAGCTCGTAATGACCCCCAATGTCTATTTCTCTCAAGTCGTATCTGCTGCCTCCCCGCCAGGCCTGTTCTATCCTGTTCCATTGTACTCCTCTCCTTTGAGGTTGTGCTGTCCGGCTCTGCTCGTCTGCCCATAAGGCTGTCATTTACCCTATCCGCTGTCTGTTGTGTCTTTACCTCCCTTATTGCTCACTCATCTGCTTCCTTGCATGCATGTTCCCTTGCCAATCTGTCCACCTGCAACTTCCTCTGTTCCCTCTCAATCAACTTGTGTTTTTCCTGGTCTGCTGCCTCTCTCCATCTATCGATCTCTTCTACTTCTCTTATCGTTCTGTCCCATCATTCCCGTTCCTCTCCCTTTCTTTCACTATGATCCCTTGCTATCCTTTCTTCTCTTTCTCTCTGTACCTGTTCCTTCTCTTCCTCCCGTCTTCTCTCCCTATCCTCTCTCCCTCACCTTTGCTCTCTTCCCCTCTCCCTGCCCTCTCTCTCTAATCTCTCTTCTCTTGACTTCTCCCGTCTGTCTGTTTCCTCCATTATCTTAGCCAAATCCGAAGCTTCCTGCTCCCCTTTACCCTTCCATTGCCTTTGTTGCCCCTTCTGCTTCCCCATCTGTCTTCCCTCCTAGCTTCAGGAGGCTCTGCCCCCCTATCCATGTGCCCGTGGCTATTCTCCTTAGCCCCTCCTTTTCACCATTCTGCACCTCAATGTTCATTCCCTTCTCAGCAATCAGCTGCTCTGCACCTCTCAGACCCTCTTACTGAGTATATGGTGGGGCTTTAAATGCCAGATTTGAATACCCCTCTGCTGTTCTTAATTCTCACATGGGGTGCATCCCTTGGTCATCGTCTGTGTCATCAGAGAACACACGGAGAGACGATTGGGGGGGCGGAAGACAGGGTCATGGACTCCGGTACCTCCTGATGGCTCAGCATCCAACAATGCCTCGCTGCATCCCCCTCGCCCTTCTGAAACATGTGCCACAATCCGAATATCTCCATGTGGCTTGTTAGCATTTTGCCCTTATAGGTGCTCTGTATGTGTGTCAGTAGTGATTGCTGCACATCTTTCGAGAAACTTCCGCAAGGTGGCCATGGTTTAGTTAACTTCCCCTCGGTATCTTTAGACCATTCTATGCTATATTTGCATATTTTCTCCCGATAGGTTAGGAGCGTCTTACACAGGTGCTGGAGGGCGTTTTGCCCCGCACTTCCCTTGATACATTACTCTTGTATTTACCTGACCTAAAATTGAGGGTTTTGATCGTCCGCTGTTAAGGGAGGAACACAATGCAATCACAATGTTATTACTTTACAATGAGCCTCTCTGGCTCCACACCTTACCAGACGTGCTCCCCGCACCGCCCTCTTTCCACAATCACTACCTCCTCAGGCACACCCACAATCTTGCACATGTGCCTTCCGCTCACTGCCACTTGTTCACCACATTTTCCAATGCTAGCTCCTCACTGTCTCGTTCTCTCCATGTCCTATGCACAAACCTACGAATGATGTCACCAATTTACCAAGTGTGTAGTGCTGAAAAATGAAATACTGCGTGCACACTGCTACAACCTGTAACTCCCTAAATGCACAAAACCCCAACACAAACCCCACAGCTGATTTCCTGCCTCCAGCAGTGTATACCAATATTCTCTTGTGATCGAACTGTACCCGCTGTGTCACCTCGCGTACAAAACATCTCACTACAGGAGACTTAACCAGTCGACTCACCTTCCGCAATCTCAACAAGCTTTCTTGCTAAGCCCTACAGGGACACCATCATCTATCACCCGAGCTAAAACACCCGACCCACAGGAAATCCACTATTTACATAACTTATGTCATGCGTTCCCTCGAGTTAATAGCCTATGTTATTCACCAGAACAGTTTACCGCTAAGCTTGAATATTCCCCGCCCACAAATAATGATGTCTACCTCCGCTCCTGTCCCTACTAAGTTTGACAATGCTAAACAATACTTTGATAATACTCAACAATACTAAACAAAGCTCCACAATACTCAATACCCTCCGTCACACCCACAGTTGCTGTGTGACTGGGTCAATACTTACACTCTGTGGTCTGCTGGTGCTGCTCCACTGCCATGTCCTCCATAAATGGCCACTTCCCCATCCTGGTCTGCCTGGACTCCTCACTGAATTCGGGCAGGATACTTTCCAAGCTGGCTACTGACTGCCTTTCCATGGGTACACGTTCCCTGTCTTTCTCAAAATATGCGAGGATCCTGCAGCATTTCAGTTTCTGCAGTGGAGGAGACAACTTCGTGCCTGCCTGACACAGTGCACCATCAGCTCTCCTATCATCTTGTTAGGTAGGACTCCCAGGTATGCCAGAGCAATGCTGGGGTTCTGCAAACTTGGAAGGCCTAACACCATCCCTAGAATAAACAGAGGACTCAGTCAGACAGCAAGTACATACTGCGGTTTATTGCAAATAAAACCAACAGGGATCAGTACACAAACACAGCAAGGATTCAGGTACAGCTCGAGATACCATAGGGCACAGGCTGGTTTTCTTGCATTCTTATGTCATCACTCGGGCCCTTCCCCTAAAAACCTATCACCATGGGTGATTGGCCACTGGGAGTCTCTAGCACCTAATGTGGACCCTATAGGTGTTATTCTACTGGTCCTTGCATGTCAGGTGACTGGCCTATCTCATACCCAAGAACTATTACATTGTTGCAGAGTAGTGGGCTTACCATTGGTTCATGCCCTTTGCCATCCATCCCTGGAATACAAAACTGTGATTGGTTAGAGCTGCTGCCCCCAAGCCTGGGACTCGATCGAGTTCTCAGCTCGCTGTGCACCTCTTCAAGTTGATGTGAATGACCACCTTGCCATATGAGAACATTCTCCTTATGGTAGCAACACTTGTTGCGATCTGTGTCTGGTTTGCTGAGACTGGCTCCTCTTTCTCAGTGTGGATGCTCTCCATTCTCTTGCTTGACTGCAACACGTGTTTAGAAAACCACAAATTTGAGCTCTGCAGCTCACAATTAGGAGAATTTATTCTGTTACTCTGCAGCTGTTCCCTTTGTCATCTGGTGACTGGAATGGGTCTTAATGTCTCTGACCTTAGCTGTGGGCCTGTCTCACGTGTCTTGCTTTCTGTGCTGCCTTAATCAACTGAGCTCGTCTCATGTTCAGTGGCTTGATGCCTGCTGTAATTTTCCTAAACCTTATAATGCAGTTTCTACATTGTCCATGTTATACTATGTTCCCTATGGGTTCACTATACGTGGTTTGATCCAGTTCCATGTATACTCCTGTATGTCCTTGCAAACATTAGCTCCAAGCTTCAGCAAGCTTGCTCAGTATCTCCTGTGACTTACGGTTCTGTGTTACTGCATTTGGCTGTTCTTCATGCATATGAGTGTGTGTTTATGTGATGCAGTGCAGACTACACCTGTGCTTCATGTCTAATGCTGCTATGTGGTGGTGTCACTAATGACGTCAGTAACATGGCTTCTTGGTGCTTAGTCGAGGTTGTCCATACAGGTTTCCCTGTCCATGATCACTAGCTCTTTTCCCACACGGGAAGACTTACATTGTATTCGGTCTGTATGGCTGGCTGAGAGGATATTCAGTGTACTTGTCAATCATTGGCGCACTCAGGATTTGTCCAGCATAAGATGAATGGCGACGAGCATTTCTATCTCTTCGTCTTGACCAGAAATTGGGGGCGCACAGGGGGGGTCTCAGGACTTCCTTTTCAATCCCTCTATGAAAGTAGAGGTATATGAACTCCCCATATAAGCCCCTAGTCTCTATTTTTGACCATTCTCCACCACACACAGACTATACACTCCTCATTCTTATGTTGTCCTAGGCCACCACATATATGTGTGTAGTGCAATCTTAGCTCAGTTTATCTGACATTTCATTACATAGGTGATGTGACATGACGTGCATGCATGACCAAGACTGTCATCCATTCGCTTTGTCCTGCCTGACTGGGGACCACTCACTCCACTGTAGAGTATGCCTATGTATTCTATCAATGTTTGGTCATGTCCCACTATCAATCCTGTGCATATCACTTCTTCTGCTTGAGTGGGAGTGCAGTCACTGTTTTTTTATTTTCCCAAAGGTGTATTGAGTACAATGGGAAGCAAGTACAGTCTTATATATGTATCTAAGGTAATTTATAGAAGCAAAATGTGAGATTGATTTGCACTAGAAAATAAACCATTTTTATTTTTTTCATAAATAAGTCACATCATTTGACATTGCCGGAACGCACAGCTAGTTGTGTTGCTGTGTCTGTCTGCATTTTTCCACTACCCATCAGGCCGCCGACATCCATGAGCCTGCAAACTCTCCTCAATTCGCTATATTAAGGTAGTTAGCCACTACCACTTTGCTGTGGCTGATAACAAATAGGCCAGGCTAGTATTTTGATGGCCCACTTCCACTGCTCTGCTGAGATCTAGCATCAACCCTGTGTTTTCAAACCACTACTTAAGTAACGGCATATGCTGTTACAAACCCTTTAGTGCAATGTGGGCAATGAGGCAAAACTGAGCACTGAACCCTTTATTTATGACAGTGCCCTTTCAGGCTCGGTTTTCTCCAAAGCCCTGAGGTTCTGGTTTAGCTGCAGGGAGGAGCACATCTAGAGTGGTTGCCACCGCTGTTCAGCACATCTCGGAACTATGAGGCTGTGATCTCAGAAAAAGGTGTGCGTGAATGTAGAGAATGTGTGGGTGGGCAACCAGAATCCCTTTGGCCCAACATTCCCTCCTCTCAACTGTTACAAGAGGTCTGGCCAGAGACAGAAGACAGAAATGCGCACAGGCTTATGGCAAACATTGCTCTTCACTACCTTCTGGCGCACACACAATCCTGCCCAACCACCTCACCACCCCCCTGATCCCTGCCAAATGCACCCATCCCCAGTGCTTAATTTGTAAAAAAAATAAGTGCCAGTGCCCAAAAATTCTTGGACCCATAATGCCGGCCCCGGAGCCAGTGGGCAACGCCCGCAGCGCGGGCGGCCCGGTTCAGTTCAGTGGGATAGACATTTGCCAGGTACTGCCATAATGGTGGTACCTGGCTATAAAATGGCAATAGCTGGGTAATGGTATGGGTACTTGTGTTGGTACTCCATTATCGACCTCCGAAGGATGAAAGGCTGAGATGGCCTTGCTGGGGATTCGAAGCTGCAACCTGCAGATCACACACACATCGCAGCAGCGAGCGCTCAACTGACTGAGCTATCATATCTGCTATAGTAAAATGAATAATTATTCTGTAGTGGATACCATTAAACTACTAACTGAGATTTAACAGCAGACCAGTAAAGTTCATCTGCAGGTCTAGTGCAAAGTTGGCGCAACCCAAGCCTGCATGCATCTACTTTCAGGCTTCAGAGGTTGGCAAAATAGGGAAAGCAGCAACACTTAGGAGGGGCACTAAATTGCCCGTCGTGCCCTCCACTAACCACTCCATGCTAACAGTGTCAAATTCTGTGCTCATTCACACTATACGCAGACTCGGGAATTCTCTCGCACACAGTAATGTAATATTCCTCCCAGCAGACATCAAACAAGTAAACTACACCTCTCTGCACACCACAGCCCCGGACCATACATCCCAGAAACATGGGGACACAGGAGTTCGATATCCAAAAGTGCATATGCCAGTAACTGTATCCAGTTTACTGTATCCAGTAAAAAAAAAACTATTTGTAAAGGGGCACCCGGACTTAGCACCAGGGTTGATGGCGTTGCCAGTGTAATTATGAGCTTGACAGCTTTAAACAGTTGCCAGATAGTGCGGAGAGAATGAAAGCAAAGCCCCCTATGTTGTAACTTTCTTCGTGATACGAGCCGTATGATGGGGAGTTCATTTAGCGGCGTGCAGCTCGTGGTCTGGGGGCAGTGGTGTAACACCATTGAGCTGACTGGGCTTCAGCACCCGCCTAACCCCACACACCACCCTGACATTTTGGGCGACGTCAACGCGACCTGGCTGATCAACGAGCCGTGGCTGAACACACACAACAAGACACAGACGTTAAACGGCTGTGCAATTGCTTCATGGTTAACACAGGCCCTGCCGTTGTACTTATTTATTTATTTATATAGGGTGTTGCAGCCCGCGGGCATCAGAGTGGCAACAAAAAGACAAGAAACAACATATGATCGAACCAGGACAAGGTCAGCGAGCAGACTAGTGGAGAGCCGGAAAATTAAGTAGCGGCAAGTTAAGGAACGAGGTGAGGGACCTCAACATTATAAAGGAAAATTCTTTGCAGCAGAGAATGGTGATGTGCGAAAGTACCTGCGCACTCACAGGTCACCCCTTACTATGTGGGCACTACCTCATACATGCAAACAAACATCCTGCTCCATTCCACTAACCGTGCCCGCCGCAGCATGTCCTTGGTCTTCTTAATGTGATTCGGGATGAGCAGGCACTGGGGTGAAGGGCTGTGAGCCGGCCTCCACCTGCACTGTGCGCGCGTACAGTACAGCCCATTGCTAATTACAGAGATTAGCCTGCATGTCGGCTAATAGAGTAGCCGGATGTCCTGCAGGTACTGCATGCTCAGAACTGAAGGCGCTGGCCAAGCAGAGGGCGCAGAGCAGGACCAGCGTGCACGCATTAGTCTGTAATACAAATCACTAGGAGGGAGCAGGCCGGGCTGAGGCAGCCCCGCGCAGCCCTGCCGCTCCCTCCCAGTGTTTTGTAACACTGACTGTTGGGCTGGCACCATGGTGTCGTGGCATGCCGCATTCATCAAAGAAAGGTAACACTTCATTGTAACCTTTTTTTGATGAATGCAGCGGGCAGGCGCCGGTGGGGCCGCAAAGGATCTGCTAGTTACAGACCCTTTGCAAATTAGGCGTCCTGCATCCGGCGAGACCCTGGGGGCTGGTTCCTGAAGCTCACGTCTGGGTGGGCTTCAGGAACCAGCCCCCAGGGCCTCGCCATGATGTTCCAGTGCCGAAAAAACATTGCCGGTGTTGGGGAACGCCAAACACCGGCACAAATTAAGCACTGCCCATCCCCAACTGGCCCCTTCCCTACACTTACACAGGTAAAACCCTGGCAGAACTCCTGGCGGAGCGTAAACCCTTTGTCAAGGACTGACTCCCACAGCCGTGAAGAGATGCTGAGGGCCATTGAAATGGCAAAAGTAGACACAACACAAGGTATATTTCTGTGCATTGCACCACTTTGCTAACACTTTTGCAAATGATCACTACCAAGACATGTTGTTTAAAGTAAAAACAACAACAACAGAGAGTAACTCCCCCATCAAAATCATCTGGTCTCCATTGTGCTGGAGGAGTCATGCACTAAGCATATGAGTTTTTATTCCTAATAAAAACCTATTTTGTATTTATTTCTTTGATTTTGGTGTACACATGGAAGCGCCATAATACATATTTTATGTCCTAAGGTTAGAAAGTCTATTGTTGTACCTGAATTGCATGACCATTTTTTGTATTGCGTTGGTTAACATTTACCTCTCAGGAGTTCAAATACAAATAAGGGCTGATCACGTGCACCTAGCGCCAAAAACCGCCATCTTTAAATGACGTTTCCAATCAAATGGGGTTTGAACTGGGAAGAACTGGGTTTATTTGGAAATGTAAGTTATTTTCTTAGGGCGTCCACTCCCCAGGCTTCCAGATCTAAGGGTCGACAAAGCTAAGAGTTCTTGCTATTATATTTTCCTTTTTTTATTCTTTGTTCCCTGTCAGTCGCTTTTTGCCACTGGTTGACACAAAACATGCCTCATACAAAACCCATAAACAACATTCAAATTAAACTCCAACACAAGACTCCACTAAAACAACACATTTCCTACACCTGTGTTCTTCTCAACTGCCACTCTGCACCTGCTCACACACATGAAATCATTAGCACACACTGTCCTGATATACTCTTTCTTACAGAAACATTACTCAAACCCCACCACACACCTATTATCCAGGACATGCTTCCCCTTGCACTATCTCATCCACCAGAGACCACCCACACAAACAAGGTGGTGACATTGCCATCATATGTAAACTGATACTCACACTTAGTAACCCCCACACAAATCCTTTGAGGTACTTGCTCCCCTCTATTACACCCACACCCCAGCTTTCTCCACCTCATGTACATCCCTCAACACACGAACCCAACTTTCACACCAACTGGGCAGACTTCACAACTAACTACTACTGCTCACCTGCATCAATATCTCCCTTGACAATTTTAACCCTGGTAGTTCCCATCAGAGAGCAAACACATACTATAGAGTATCCTCACTGCACTCACCCCCTATAAGATTGCAAAACTCATCACCTACACATGCACACACATCGGGCAGCACCCGAGACCTTATGATGTCAAGCAAAAACCATGTTGCAGTCGAACATCAACACTTTGCTATTCCCTTCACTCTACCACACACAATCCTCCCACCTGACACATATCCTATTCGGCCCCCAGCCAGACAAACCAAACACATTACAGATGCAGCCCCAGAACCTCTCATACCACCCCTTCCTCACCACATGCACATCCTTCCTCTCTCCTCCACAATCACAACACCATCATCGCAAAGGCACTCGACAAAATTGCCCCACAAATCACAAAAACCCTGCAGCCATCACCAAAAATCATGGTTCAACAGCTCCGTCCTCTCCATCAAGCAGGAAGCCAGATACATAGAAAGAGCCTGGCAAAAGAACCTATGCCCGCCACCAGAACACCACTCAAACTCTGCTGCAACAAATACAAAACAGCCATAGGCAATGCCAACCATTAACCACAAGAACTCCAATCCACAACCAGTCATACGAAGAAACTATTTAACAATGTGAAATTCCTTTCCAAACACGATCCACACCTTCCACACCCCCATCACTGTAGTAAGCAACTCACTCATGGAGTACTTTAACTCCAAAATACACAACATTCTGCAAGTCCTCCGCTGGGCTCGTCCACACTTACCCCCACTCCCAAACATTCCAGCACTTGGGACATCTTCCATTGCATCGATACAGACACACTTAATCACCCTTAGTACCAAATCAATACCTGCACACTGCCTGAATAATGCATGCCCACCTCAAACCATATCCAATGCACTTTCACTCCCCACTGGCTCAATATCAACTCCTGTCTCTCACATGGTACTATCGCCTCTGCTTTCAAAACTGTACAGATTTCAGCCTTGTCCAAAAACATCTCTTGACCTACACTCCACAAAAGATTATCACCCTATCACTATCCTGACATACCTTGCCAGAATCATGGAATGCTTTTTCACTACCCAACTGCAACCACACATCAGCACAAACAACCTACTCAACCCCTTCCAATCTGGCGTGACCTGAACACAGCACTGACACCATTACACTTCACATCCTCTATGACCTCCTCAAGGTCACTGACAAAGAATACAGAGTACTACTCTTACTCCTCTGCCTCTCTGCAGCTTTTGGCACCATCGGCCAAACTATTCTAGTCAACGTCCTATCCCACAGGACGAAACCCTCAGGCAACGTACTCAACTGGTTCACCTCTTTCCTAACTGACTGGACACATGTTGTCTGCATGCACCCCTTTTTGATCAAGTACGCTGTCTGGCAAGGCTCCTCCCTGTCTCCACACATCTTCAACCTATATGTTGAATCCCTTGGACAGACCCTTAGCAAATACAACATCCATTTCCACCAATATGAGATGACACATAAGTATACTTCCAAATGTCATCCCCCTAACACTCCACATCCTCAAAAGATGTCTCTCCACCATCACCACCTGGATCGCCACCCACTTTCTCTAGTTCAATCCTTTCAAAATGGAATACCTCCTTATCTGCCCTCACAGACACAAACCCAAACTCACCCCTGGATCAAACAACTCACCAGTGTGAACCCACATATGTCACTCTCCACACCTGTCCAATCCCTTGGCTTCACCAACATCCCCACCTTTCTTCACACAGCACATAGCTGTTGTCACCAAAGCATGCAAACTACAACTACACCTCCTTCTGAAAGATCAGACATATCACTCCTCCTGAATATTTCCGTACCACAGTCCAAGCTCTGGTTCTCTCCAAGCTGGACTACTACGGCAATGCTTGCCTTTCAAGACTCGCCAGCAGCACCTTGCCCCCCCCTCTTAGCCATACAAAACTCAGCAGCCAGACTTCTCCCCATCTACAAATACATTCACACATCGCCCCCGTTCTTGTGCAGCTCCAATGGCTTCCCTACCCCAAGGAATTGCCTTCAAAGCACTGTGTATTGTTTTCAAAGCCGTTCACCACATAACCCAATTTTACCTTCACGACAAACTCAAACCCATCACCCACACAAACACCAAACAAGCAAGTCAGAACTTTCTATACATTCCACTCTGCAAACTAACATGCATGCAAAAGCAAGCATTTACCCACTGGGCACAGAGGGCATGGAATAACCTACTTCTTTACATCACACTGCACTCTCCATCACCACTTTCAGAAAGAGCCTCAAACATACCTGTTTCCCCACACATAACCCTGCCACTCCATCTCCCTTGCTACCACTTGTTATTTCAATGTTTCTATCCTATTCTGAAAACAGTTTGTAACTTCTCATTCACCTCACAACTTTTTATCATTTGAATATTGCAAAGTTCTCCGAGATCCTTTGGGTAGGGCCTGCGCTGAACAGAAATTCGAATGAAATAAAAGTAAAATAAAATACATATAGGCTTGATTCACAAATGACATTTCTAGTGAAAATGGAGCACTATCTTTGTTGTATGTTTTAATGTACATGAGCAAAATGTGCAGTATTCACAAGGGTGCTCAAATCAGAGATGTGCAGCTTCATTGAAAAGAGAAAAAGGGGAAGACAGATTAACAATGAAGACGGTGAAACGAGCAAAGCAACATAATTAGTGTTTTAGAAAGGGAGCGGACATCTAAATACAACAGAGATGCCAGAAATGCACACAAACCTATGGAACGAAGAACAATGTATAAAGGAATAGCAGACAGTGCTTGCGTATAAGATTCTCACAAATAACTTATTGGAACTTGTGAGGAACCAGTGGGAAATTACAACAAATATTAGAGCCTAGCGTCAGCATTATTCACTTCAGCAAATCATCCAGAGGAAAATATCTCTGGCACATTACCACTAGTACAGCTTTAACAAAAGTGTTTATCCTGGAATACTGCAGTTGATAGTCCAGAAAATTCAGTTGGTATTTTTGTTGGATCAATGTCCATCTTCATTTTGAGTGTGAAAATGTATAGCGTACATTAGTGTTCTATAACACTGCTGTATATTTTTTGCACTGTGCAAAAGGATACATTCTGATCCATTGTGCATTACAAGGGAAGAACCTACCATCTGATGGGCTACAGTGCTTTGGGTATGGTTAGCTGCTGATGTGGGACAATGTGATAGGGCTAAAGAGGAGAGTTTAGCCTGGTTTGCATTACTGTTGGTGTGTTAATGGGTAGGCCTGTGGCTGCTGTCTGTCTGAAGGGTTGTGTGTGTGTAGTGTAATGTGCTAGGAGATTTTAGCAGTAAGTCAGTTAATCGGGGGAACGGGTGAGTAAGTCTCACAAGGCAAAACATCCTGCAACCCTTAACTCCTATTCCTGACCATTTGCAGAAAAGTCCCAGTTATCTATCTCACAATGACACCTGTCAATCCCCTCTCTCACTCTCGATCTTTGTACCGCTGTCTCTCTCTCTCTCAAATAGATACATTGTATCAGATGAAAAACAAAAACAAGCCTCTGCAAGTTGACAGTTGATGGAGTAGTCTGGAAACTCCACACATTACTGTGACGTACCTGCTAGGGGCTACAAGAGGGAAGAACGTTTGGTTTAGTTGAGGGGCTGCTTCAAATTTGAGGGCCGTATTCACCCATTTCACCTTTCTTATTATGTTTGTTGGAAGGCTGAGAGATGCCTCAAACCTCACTCTAACATGCTCGGGTGCCTACTAGGATAGGGAAAGCACTTGTCATGTGTTTATCGGGTGTTTGTTTCTGCACTTAGCTAATGAGAAAAGAAGTAAAAGCTTTCAACAGTATGTATATGTCCTCTATCTACAGAACTGTGTAAGCATGTACTTCGTGTTTACAAGTGTGTGTTTGTGTGACATTGTGCATGGTTGCAAGTGTACTTCATGACAAACGTGGCTATGTCGTGGTGTCACTAATGAAGTCAGCACAGTGGTTTCTCTGCATTAGTCAACATCATCCATTGAGGCATTTGGGTGTTTGACCAATGTTGAAGCACCTGTATCCATAAAGACATTCACTGGATAAGATCTGAATGGCTGTCTGAGAGAATATCTTTCTGCATATGTTTTGTTTAGTTTAGTTTATTATTTATAGAGCGCACCTAACCCTGAGGTATCTGGGTCCTTGGGTTCATATGAAATAGTTACAGTTACAGACAAGAATTAATGACAGTTTACAAATACATATAAAATAGTTACAGTTACAGATAAAAGATATTATAGTTTTACAGGTACCATTATAGTTGGCAGGTAATAGTATTGACAGTTACAGATACATCATACATTGTGTTGAGCAGTACTTGGGACCAGGTTACATGTGGTCAGGGTGACAGTGGCAATGATCAGGAGGCATGAAGGCATGGGCATATAGACACATGAGACGATTCTGGATATTCTGAGTATTCACACAAGGTCGAGGTAGTTAGGCAAAGAGCCAGGCTTTTATTTTGGCTCTTAATACCCAAAAAGAGGGTCCAGCTCTGATAGCTGTGGGTAGGGCATTCCAGTATTTGGCTGCTAGCACTGGGAAGCTTGAGCCCCATGTTGCCATCGATGTTGAAGGATTTGTATCTGTGTTCGAGTTTATTGAGGTGGGCTTAGGTGCTGACGATCAGGTGCCCCGTCTTGTCGTTGTTCAAGCATAGGCTGTGTGTGGGCATCCAGGCTTCAATTTCATGATAGATTTTGTTTAGTTTTTCTGCATCTCTCTCCTAGCAACCAGTGAGAGTGATGAGGACCTGGGTGTCATCTGCATAGTTTGTGTAGGTGTCACCCAGGTTGTCAAGACAGTCAAAGAGAAGCTTGGTGAAAATGTTATAGAGCTTGGGAGAGACACAGGAGCCTTGGGGAACTCCACAGTGGATTGCTGCAGGCTCGGCGTCTGCGGTAGGGGCGAAGACTCTGGTTGTTCTATTTGTGAGGAAGCAGTTGATCCACCTGGCAGAGTTCAGTGAGAATGCTGCTGCTGAGGATAGATGTTCAGTCAAGAACTGGTGGTCCAAAAAGTCAAACACTGCTGATAAGTTCAATAGGATGAGGATAGCCAGTTTGCCATTGTCTTTGGATTCGTCCATTTGGATCTTCAGATCTAGAAGGTCTGTTTCTGTTCCGTGCCTGGGTCTTAAGCCCGATTGGCGCAGGCCAAGAAGGTTGTTATCTTCCAAATGTTTTTGTATTTGGAGATGAGCTACTCTGTCTATAATCTTTAGCCGGAATGGGACCGTTGTTATGGGTCTGTAGTTTGTGGGTATGTTTGGATCTAGGTTGTTTTTTTTTAGGAGAGGCATGACCCACGCCTCTTGGAGGTTTTTTGGGACTATGCAGCTTTTAAAGGACAAGTTGATCAAAGTTGTGACAAAGGAAGCAAATTCATTAGCGCCTTCTTTGATAACTGAGCCAGAGCAGGTGTCACCCTGGCAGTTGGTCGGTTTGAGTCCTGAGATTATCTTTGCCACTTCTTCTCTAGATACTGGGGAGAAGTGAAAAGGTGGACATGAGGGCTGTTGTGGTGTGGGTGGGTCAGGTCATTGGTTGAGGCTCTCTTTCTTGGACTCAATTTTGCTTTGTAGTAGTACCAAATAATCAGATAGAGCTTTCTGGGTGTTCTCACACCAGGGTTTATCTTTAGTGCAGTCCTGAGTTGGGGGTTCTGGGTACTCTAGTTCCCTTAAGATTGAGAAGAGCTCTTTGGTGCCAGATTTGGCGTTCTGTATTCTGGTATCGTAGATCTCTCTTTTAGTGTTGGTGATGGCTAATTTGTAGAAGGCTGCCACAGAAGCGAAGCATTCCTTGTTGGGGGTAGATGGAGCTTTTCTCCAATTGGCTTCGGATATTCTTTTGAAATTGCACAGTGCTTTTAGTTTGGCAGTAAATCATTTTTTAAAGTGGGCTGTCGGTTTTGCCTTTCTTAATTTCAGGGGTGCGATTTGATTTAGAGCGTGTTCGATGTTGTTGTTGTACAAGTCAACCAGGGTGGAGGGGTCCAGGTTTGAGTTTTGAGGCAGGTCGGTGATGGGTTGAAGCAGTGGTAAGAGGTTGTCTAATGTTATGTTACGTTTGTCCCTTGAGAGGGATTGTTGGTCAATAGTGGTTTGGGTGGTGGAGTGAGTGTCTCTCGGGATGGAGAGGTGATGCAATGATGGTCAGACCGTGCACACGGGGCATTCTTGAGAATAGTTGTGGAACTGTTAAGGTCAGCTAACCAATCCAGTGTTCTACCCTTGGAGTGGGTAGGTTTCTTGATGCGCTGTTGAGATCCCAATTGGGTGATGGCGTTGTCTAATGTGGAGGCATTGGGATCATTTCCATCATAAAGGCCTAAATTAAAATCTCCAAGGATAATGATTTGTGAGCCCAATTTGGTGTTTTGGGTGAGGAGGTGGGTGATATCTTCTGCAAAGAAGGAGATAGAACCCAGAGGTTGATAGATGAGGTGGAGTTAGATGACGCGGGTGTTTGAGAGTGGAAGTTTCACCGTAAGGAGTTCTGCTGATGGTAGGCCTGTGTTGGAGAATTCTCTGAAGTTTAGATTTGTTTTGGCTATGGGGGCTACGCCCCGGCATTTACCGGCTCCTCTGTCTGCACGGAGGATGGTGTAGTTGTTTGGGATGGCTAGAGAAAGAGAGGGACCAGCTGCTGGATGAAGCCAGGTTTCTGTCACGGCAAGGAAGTCAAGGTTGTTGGTTGTGATTACGTCGGCTATGTCCAATGTGTGAGCGACCAGAGAGCGTGCGTTGACCAAGGCCCCTTTGAGGGATGGAATGTCAGTGGCTATGGCACACTGGATGGGATTAGTATGTTCAGTGGTGCTAGCGTTCTGGTGTGGGTGGGTGGGCTGAGGTGTTGTTGAGTGGGAGATGGTTGTCCTGTTGTCTGGAGAATAGGGTAGTTTAGAGGAGAGCTTACTGAAGGGTAGGCGAGAGCCAAGTCTGCCGTTTCTTACACTAAGTGGGCATGGCACCAGTGGAGTAGGTGGTGTGGCAAACGGGGGATCCATTCTATTGGGGCAAAGGGGGGGCTGCTTGTATGATGGTGGTTGGGTTTTGGCGAATGGGATGTAAGGGGGCAGGAATCTTGTGGGTGCTATGGAGTGAAAGAGTGGTAGGAGGGTGGCCATGGTGAGAGTAGTGCTTTGTTGGGAAGCCATGAAGGAGGGGAGAGCCCTAGGCGGCGGTTTAATGTTTGTTCAGTGCTTTGGTACAATTAAACTGGATATCACTGATGTGCTGGGGGGCAGTAGTGGGTATTGGTAGGTCAGTAGTGTAAAGTAGGGCTAGGTGTGGGCAGCACAGCGTAAAGGGTTGCAGACATAGTTAGTCAGAAGAACGATGGGCAGCAACACAATTGGGCAATGGGCTACACAGAATGTAGGCAACACGGTTTGGCAGTGGGCAGTAGTACAAATGCACAGTGGACTACACAGTACGGGTAGCAGTGGGCAGTAATACAAGTGTGCAATGGGCTACACATGATGTAGGCAACACAGTTTAGCAGTGGACAGCAGTACAAATACACAATGAACTACACAGTACGGTTTAGTGGGCGGGCATGGTAATTATTTCAGTGTTATAGTTTTTGTTTCTCCGTTATGTGGGCCATCTGTTACGTATTATATAGCTTGGTCTAATTGCCAGTAATTGTTCATCATGTCAAGAGTCTTTATATAACTGTCTTCATAGGGGAAAGTTGCCTTGGACACCCATCTCAATGTTGCTGTCTTCCCTTGGAATCTTCCTTGGGTTATAACCATGGATAGGTACATAAGGCATTGTGCTCTTGCTGCTGGTATTTTGGGTGCTATAAACGCTCTGGAAGCACTCATGGCATAGGGGATTAGTGAGCAGACACAGCATCTCTCACCAGTGGTTTCTTGATCTACTTTGGTCATGTGCTTATACCACATATTGTTAGACACTCAAGCAGTTTCAGTGAGATATAGGTACACCCCTCCCATGTCTGTATCTGCACTGCGCTTACCTCTCCTTACTGTGCAGTCCACCTGACATGGTTGTTCCACCTGCTTGAGTTGGGGTAATGTTAGTAGAGGATACAGCGGTAGCACTAGATACAAGGGATATTTGCCAAAAAAGAAAAGCAAAAACACCACTTGGAAATAAGAGACAAGACAAGATGAGCATGTTTTAAATAACCTTTTCCATTACCTCTGCCGCTTGGATTCTGGTGCAGCTTGAAGATATCAGTTGCCCACCTGAAATGCGCAAAAATGAGCATTAATGTATAAGTGTTATATTTGTTCAAGCCCCGTAGACCATGTAGTCTGTCATGGCAAAAATGAATAGCTGTTGCCACACAGCTTTAATTCTAGGGTCTCTGCGGACTGCAAGGACGGATGGGTTTCCTCTTTCTAGGTGTGAGTAAACTTGTGCTAGGTATGCTATGAAAACATGGAAATACAAATTAGGATGGCGTGCTTGAGACCTGTTGCATCTCCTAATAAATTGGACAAATTCGCCTTGGAAGGTGACAGGTTGGGGATCAGTGGGGAGCACGGAAGAAATGCAATATAAACAGTGCCACTTTCACGATGAATGTGTGTGGAAAGAAAAATAACAAACAGTCAGTCTACCCTCACTCTGGATGTGTAGGACGTCCTTGCCCTAACTTGGCTGCCCATGAGCGAGTAACCATTGGGTGTCCTCTGCTCGGCAGTCCTGATTCTGAATTATTCCTTTGCTTTTCTTGGTGAGGATCATTGGCCCTGTCGATGTCGGTGCCAGGTGAGGCCACGGCTTTGTAGGGCTTGATGTCGCCTATGTAATTCCAAACGTTCTTTCCAACTAGTTTGACGGCTCTCTCAGTTATCAGTTCCACAGTGTGCGGGCCTGTGAACCTGGGCGCTTCCCCCTTTTTGGAAAACTTCTGCAGGAGAACCTGGTCTCTTGGGTATATGGGTGGCTGCTTAACTAAGTCCTCGTGGTTTTCAATGCTGGGGCTTTCTCCTCCGGCTTCAGGCCTTTGCTGGTGTCTGTGCAGCTGGTGAGAAATAAAAAAGGCACTCGCAATCAAGGAAGTTGTATATTTGTACAGTTCATGACCCAATACATTAGCCACACTCTCAGCATCCTTAATTGCTCTAGTGGGAGGAGCTAGGAGAAGTTGCATGCGCTGTCCTTTTACCACCTCGTGTGGGGTTAAATGGTGGTCAGACCCGCTTATTGCGCAGTGGGAGCAGGGCTAAAGGGAGGCAATGCAGCCAGCTTTATTCAAACTCTTTTTAGTTTTGGCAACAGCTTCTTTAAGCAAGCCGTTGAGACCTTCACATCCCGTTCGCTTGTGGTAGATAGGCAATGGAGAATTTGTGATGGATTCCCAGCAAGGTTGTGAAGTGTTGGAACATCTCATTGGAGAAGTGAGGGTCATTGTCAGACCGCAGGACCTCACACATGCCCTATCATGGGAATATCTCGCAGACCAGGAATTTTTCCGCTCTAAGGGCATCAGGATGAGAACAAGGACGACCTCAATCCAACAGGAAAATGGACACACAACCACTATCATGTAGCGGTACACTTGGCAGACTTGGATCATGTCGAAATAGTTGACGTGTAGGTGTTGGAACTGACCCACTGGGTGAGGTATGGCTCTTCTCACTGCCCTTAATGTATGACCTGCACTATATTGTTTATACACCAAACAATCAATGATGAATTCGGCCACGTGTTACATCAATTTAGGAAACAACCATGTATCTCCAATATGGGCAGCAGCACCTCCTTCCCTGTATGGGTGGGATAGTGTAGCTGTGTCAGTGCTGTGTGCAGTAATGCTAGTGGCATGACCACCTTCCTTGTATTATTTTGCCGCAATAGGGTGTCTGTTGGAGACACTGTACATCCCCTCCTCAGCCACAGTTCCTTTTCCTCCCTGGGTGCAGCTCCCTGCAGCTCCATAATTTGTGTCACTGGTAATATGTTTTACCCTTCTTTTAATATCAGAGTTGTTGCATAATCACGTGCGTGTGACGAAGCATCCATTTCTAAAATATCCCCAAAGTAGGCGGCGTGTTTTGCCTCCTCATCTGCTGCTTCATTACCCCTGGAGATACGATCTTCCCCTTTTTTGTGTGCATGGCATTTCATGATTGCTATTCACTCTGGGAGATCTATGACATCTACTAATCTGTACAATAGGAGAGTCTGCTGTACCAGTGACCCATTAGCACTTCTAAAGCCCCTCCTCATCCAACGTGACATCCCAGAATGCATTGTGGATGTCACGTAGGCTGAATCTGAATAAATCGTCAATTCCTTCTTCCTGCTGTGCTCCAATGCAATATCAGGGCCACTAATTCTGCTGTTTGTGCTGAGTAATGTGATGGCAGGCATGCGCTCATCACTACCTTGCTTGTCCCGTCCTCTCTTATTCTCACAACTGCTGTCCCAGTATGTCTTTCCCCACTCGTCTGGCCAATTGTTGAAGACCCGTCAATATAGAGCACATCTCGCCCCTCAACTGCATCCTCCTGTACCTTGTAATTGTCACTGAATTCTTCTAGGCTTGCTGTGCAGTCATGTGCATACTCACCCTTGTCTAAAGGTCGCCGGGTGCACAAGCTAGCCTCTCACTATCTTGAGAGCTGGGTTAGATAGTAACACCTCATACCTAGAGGACCTCTGTGTTGTCATTGTGCTCTTTGGTCTTTCCAGTAAAGCAAAGAGAGCATGCTCCACGTAAAGAGTGGTGCTGCATCCCATGGTAATACTCGCTGATTTGTCCACTGCAACTGCGGCTGCAGCCAAAGCTTGTTCACATGGATAGAATCCTCTCATTACTAGGTCTAATTTCCCATTGTAGTAGGCTAGTGGCTTGTGCTCCAAGCTGGTCTTCTGTGTCAGTACCGTGGTCATCACTTCTCCGTCAGAGCGTGAGAACAGAAAGAAATATTTTTGATAGTATGGGATCCCTAACACTGGAGCTGTGCATATTGCTTCCTTCAGCTCGTTAAATGCCTTAGTCATCTCTGTTGTCCATTGTATTTTCTTCTCCCCTCTCTGTGCTTCCTTCAGTGCACTTAATAATGGCCTAGTGTAAGTGTTGTAGTTGAATACCCATGCCCTGCAGTAATTACATAGTCCCAAGAACTGCTGCATCTCTTTGACTGTTGTGGGCTTTGCTGTCCTGCATATTGCCACTGCCCTCTCTGGTGGAAAAAGTCGTGTCACCTATCATCACCCCTATACGTGGCTCCTCTGCAGGGTTGGGTGTAATCGATAGGATGAAACACATCACATCTGTCTGTGGGCTGTCCTATTGAGGGTATAAGGACATCCCGTTCTCCAGGAATGGGTTGCCTCCCACTGCAGTGAACCCCCCCAAGTTCCTATTGGGAGTCGTTGTCATGGAGTCTATGTATATCACTGTCCCGTAGTTTGGTTGTGTGCTGTTCTGCGTCTGTGGTATTTGCTGTGCCATCAGTGCAGGTTGTGTTTTACCCTGCATCTGTGGCATCTGTGGTGCCTTCAAATACTGCTGAATAGGTGCTTGCATTTGTGGTGCCTGTGTCATGGGCTGGTGTGTCTGTGGTGTGAGAAACCTGAAAGTGTCTGACCCGCTAGTCCCAGGAGATCTGGCATCCAGGTGGCCAGGACACAGCCATCGCTATTGGATACAGTTCCTGGGGGTGGACCAGTGCGGGAGGATCACCTGGATGGGGGATCCTCAGAGAGTGGAAGTGGGACAGCAACAGATGAGATGTGGTACCCCCTTCCTTTGAACACCTTTTCCACATCCTAACCCATAGGATATTTATAAGCTCAACCCCCCTTTTCCAACGTGAACAATTTCTTACACCACGAATGACAACGGACTAACACCAAGGAGGTTATCCTGACATGTCCGAACACACACCTGACGGCCCTTTCCCTTAGCCGCAGAGATAAAAGGTGGAGCATGAGAGCACACTTGGAGCAAGGCAGACCCCACAGTGAGGCAGCTATTCCAGGATGGCAGTTCAAGGAGAGGCGAAAGGCATCGAGAACTGAAAGGATGACAAGGAGGGAAGTGCCCTTGACCTTTTTGACCCAGACCTGCAAAGCCTCTGTGAAAGAAATCATAAGACCGGGAGCAACAGCTAGCATGTGGTGTAACAGAGGTCAACGGTGCACAGAGCCCTCCTACACTGAGAAGCCCATGAGTGCGCTGTGCTCGAGAGTCCCGCTTTGTCCTGTGCTGAAAACGTGGAGAAGGTAGACCCCGGCTATAACATCCAGACTTATCATTTGTGAACATTTCTATCTTTTCTTGTGAACACTATCCCACACTCTAATTTAGCGATAAGGATTGGCAATCCCTTTTTTTTTTAGTATAGGCCCTTTTATTTGACAAGATGCAACTATGACTGCCTTATTATTATTTGATGGTCGTAGCTTGCTCCGATCTTAGATATAGGTTTAGAATAGCCATTTTCCTCACCCACTTATACAGTCTGATAAACACCTTTGAACTGTGATCACATATTTCTGTCTTTACTGTTGCCACCATGAGTTCCTTACAGTGGGTATGCAGTCGGTGTCTGTCCTTGTTGTGGTGTCTGGCCCTGCGTGTAATACTCGTTCTGTTCCCCCTGGTATGCTGGCTGGTACTGCATTCCCCCATTCTGTGTGTCCCTCCCCTGCTTCTGCACACCCTCGAGATATGCCCTGTCCACACACCCAGCATTAGGGTGGGTCTCTCCCCTGCCTCTGGAACCCTCTGGAAACCCCTTTGGCCCTGTTGCATTTTTTGCCCATATCATCGAAACCCCCTGGGGAATCCCCAGTGGTTCTGCTGCATCTGATGCATCTGATGCCCGTACCCATGTCGTCTAGGTGGCCACCCTCTTCCTTGAAACCCATGCTGTGTGTCTCCCTGCCCCATGAATCTGCCGCCCTTGCGTGGTGGTGCGTACTGCATCTGTGTTGCCCCTTGTCCTCCTGTGCTCATCAATACTGCCCCATCCATGGCATATTTAGACAGCGTCTTCCGTATTAAATTTGCCTCCTCCTGATTTCTTTCCTCAAACTTTTTCCTTGTGTTCTCTTGCATTAACCTACAGTAGTATACTATCGTGAGCTGTATTTCTGACCAAGGCTTTGCCTCCATCCCCACCAATTTCTTAAGTTGCCTTTGCACCTTCTCTGGCAACCCCTTGCATAATATGTGGACAAATAATGCTACTGTTTTGTCCCACGGTGCCCGCGTTTCAAGGCGCCAAAGCTCTTGAATCATCTGAATGTAGTTTAAGGGGTTTTTGTCTTCCCCCATTTTGTGCGCCATAATCGCACTAATGTCTGATGTGTCGGGTATTGTGTCCGTAGAGGTTGCAATATGGTCGCTCGGCAGTAAGCAAATGGCACGCAATCGTGCACCATGTCCTTGGTGGTTACTCCTGTGTACCCAGTCCTTCTCCATATGTCATCAGCGGCTTCCCGAGGATTGCCATGAGTAGCCCCTTTGCGTCTCCCACTGCTAATTTCTGTCCCGATTTCATTCTTTCCATTTCATATATCCATTTCCCCGCACCTGTGGTTAATGAGGGTAGCCTGCACCTCAAGTTTTCCTTGTCAATGTGTTTCCATGTTATACATTGAGGTTGCCCGCTCCCTTTTCCGGTAAGGGTAACTGTGTGAACCCGATCTCCCCATTCATCCCTCGTGTTAGCCTGATCTGCCTATCAGGTCTGTTGGCATCTTTCATGTCAGTACAAGCCTTTGCGGGGTCCCCCTTCCTTCTTCCCTGGAAAATCTCGAAGCCTCTGCACGTATGGGGTCAGGTCGTTCATATTGCGTGATGCGTCTCTGGACTGTTGTGAGTGATCAACCTTTTCACCCCTAAATCTCTCTGTATCTTTTCCTACTTCCCATGTCAAGCTTCTACCTGTGCTTTTGCACATCGACCGATGTTTGTGTCAATCTCTTCCTTCATTCCTTCATCCTCACTTCCCTCTGTGTCCCTGTCAGAGTCAGTGTCCATATCACTGTCATAATCATCTGCCAAGCTCAGCCTCATAGAGGTCGAGCCTTCACTGAGCTTCCCTTCAAAGTCAATCAGGTCCCTGCAACCCCTTCTCCCGAAGGACCCTACGTCAGTCCTGTCCAATGGAGTGGCATTCCTGTCCTGTGTGGTACTGCTGTCTGACTCTGTACGCCTACCGCCTCCCCCTTTGTCATCTCCCATGCCCATTTCCCACTTTACTTTTATGTCTCTAATTGCGCACTCCTCATCCTCAATACGTTTGCGCTCTCTTACGAGTCGCTCTATTTCCCACTTTCTCTGTTCCCTTCTAACTAAAACATGTTTTTCCTTCTCATCTTTTTCCCTTTGTCTCTCTATCTATATGAGCTCCCTCCTTCTTCTCATCTCTCGCTGCACCCATTCTTTCTCCTCTTCCCTTTGCTTGTCTCTCTGCGCTCCCTCGCATCCCTCCTCTTCTTCCTTCTGCTTTCTTTCTACTTCTTCCATTATCTCCACCCAGTCTCGCACTTCACTGCTTCCCTTATGACCCTTCATTTCTTTAATCACCCCTGCTGAGTCTCCCGTTGCCTTCCCATCTAACATCAGGTGTATGTACCCTCCTACCCATTCATTCAATTCTATGCCCTCTAGTCCCTCCTTAGTGCTAGTGTCGGGGGGAAATTCTGCCGGGGTCGGCCGGACCGTCCGCAGACCTCCGGGCAGGGAGGCCCCAACTCCTCCCGTATATCCCAAAAGAGATAGAGTATGAGACACACGCAAGAAGCAAGGTGACTCTGCTGTTTATTAGACACAACGGCAGGGATGGGTCAAGGAGCGTACGCGTCCGTCCTGACACACACACAATCGTGGGGCTCGCAGGCCCTTTTTACCTTAGTATGACGCGCTACTTGCGTCATCTTACAAAGTTTAGTAAAAAAACCTATTTCCACTCTGGATTGGTTACTCGAGTGGTAGGGTTAGTATAGCATACATATAGAGAACGGTGTCAGTGGCTGAGGGTTAGTCAGGTGGTATACCTGGGCTGTCCCTTCAATTTGATACATGAAAATTGTTACATGAAGACCTCTGAGGATTGGTCAATGTTAATGGCGTCAGTGATAAGAGCCCCGTGTTCTGATTGGTCCACTCGCGAGCCTCCCAGTCTGGGACTATCGCTGTTCCCAGCTCGCGGTGCACCTGTCATTTGCAACAATGTTTTAATATGGGTAGGTGTAAACAATGTGAGGATTTATTCATATGTTGGGAGGTCGACTACTCCCACTGCTGCAGATGTCCAATGAGTCTTTTAATTGTATCTGCCTGTGTCTTGAAAAGTGGGATTCAGGCGTCTCCTTCCTCCTGGGCTTGGCATCTTGTCAGGTTTGGCTTTGTCACGTGAGGTGGGACCGTGTTTGAGGCAAAATTCAACATAATTAATATTGTTTTTCCTACTGTGTGCCTGGTTTATCTTGCAGGTGCGACCTTGGCGTTGGCTTGCAGCGTGCGAGATTGCAACATCGTGCCCTTGGCTGTGTGCTTTCGCCGGGCTCATTTTGCAGGGTCAGCAACCCAGTTCTTGCTCATTCAATGTTCATGGAAGCTTTTGCTTGCGGCCTACTTGGGCCTGGTGCATAGGTGGAATCGTTTGATGCAGAGCGCTTTAGGTTACGGTATCATATTGCTTTATCCTCAGTATCGTGTCCCCGTTATATTCTTCATTATGGTACATGGCTCTTAGAAGAAGCGTGAGCAAGCCTTTTTAGATAAGTTCATGATGCGTCTTGTATCTGCCTGTGTCTTGAAAAGTGGGATTCAGGCGTCTCCTTCCTCCTGGGCTTGGCATCTTGTCAGGTTTGGCTTTGTCACGTGAGGTGGGACCGTGTTTGAGGCAAAATTCAACATAATTAATATTGTTTTCCTACTGTGTGCCTGGTTTATCTTGCAGGTGCGACCTTGGCATTGGCTTTCAGTGTGCGAGATTGCAACATCGTGCCCTTGGCTGTGTGCTTTCGCCGGGCTCATTTTGCAGGGTCAGCAACCCAGTTCTTGCTCATTCAATGTTCATGGAAACTTTTGCTTGCGGCCTACTTGGGCCTGGTGCATAGGTGGAATCGTTTGATGCAGAGCGCTTTAGGTTACGGTATCATATTGCTTTATCCTCAGTATCGTGTCCCCGTTATATTCTTCATTATGGTACATGGCTCTTAGAAGAAGCGTGAGCAAGCCTTTTTAGATAAGTTCATGATGCGTCTTGCGTTTCTGCATTTTGAGAGCCTATGTGGAAAATAATAAAGATGCACGTCCGTGAGTATGTCTGTCGCCTACGTCATAGCACTGAGTATATTCTTCGTGTGGATTGGTGTGGGAGTGTCCAGTGTGTATATTTGCACAGGAGTGCTGACCGTTGGCTAGGTCGTTATGGCATCTCTAACGACGTGTAGGTTTAGTCGAGTTGATCCGTGCCGCAGGTGTCGGCATGGACAGGGCGGGCTGCTGGGCAGGTAGATGGGCACATCCGTATGTTCCTGTTCCAGGGTATTTGGTCGTCTGGTAGATAGGCAAACTCCTCTCGTGGCGGGTGTCTACGCCGTGATCCTCTAGGCCAAGCGCGAGGGGGGAAAGGCGGGAGCCTGGTCTTCCATTCTCCCACTTCAGTCCCCCCTCTGGTCGACTTGTCGACCACAAACATATCCTTTTCCTTATCTCCTCTTACTCTCCATATTTTAGTTATTCCTCCCAAATGTCCATAGTGGTTAACATGGTCTTCAAATGACCAATACATCTAATCACAGGTTCCTCCAGGAGTGCAGTATACCCATTTCCCTATGTAGCTCCTTGGGTTTCTTGGGTTTTCGAGCTTGACAGATGGTGGGTCCAGGTGGTTGGTGATGATCTGGTTGCGCAACTTCTCTCTCTCTTTTATGATTGTGCCTGTGTGTTGGCCGTCACCTGTTGGCATCAAGAGGTGTATACCAACCATTTCGATCATCTCGTCTGTGGTGCGTGCCTTCCGGGCCTTCCAAAATCTTATTATGATCAGTGTAGCTCCAGCCAAAATAATACATCCAACTATAATTTTCAGTCCATCTGACAGCCAAGATGGCATCCATGACCATAATATTGAAAACCAGCTCTCATCCTTTTTCACACCTTTACTTTCATCCGTCATTTTTGAGTGCATCTGGGCCAATTGTAAAGCGCAAACTCCTCTTTCCATTGCTGTGAGGAGGTCCAGTACATATCTGTTATGAAGTGCTATCATCCTCACAGCTCGCAGTTCCTCTTTTATTGCGTTGAATCCATTTACCGTAGAATTAATAGTCATCATTAGTTCCCATCGAGTTATCTGAAGCCATTTTGCGTTTGCGTAAGCCTGTAGTCCTGGATGTATTATTGAGGAGAAGAACATTGCTGCTCTGCTGAATAGTCTGTGCTCTGGTGGAACTGAAGTGAGTGCTGTTTCCGACCTTCCCCATAAGTAGTTTCCTGTCAGAGGTTCTCCTTGTCTTTTCTTTCTATTCAGGACAGTATTGTTGCCGTCGGTTTTGCTCTCTGGCTCCTTCTGAGGTTGTACAGATCTCTTCTTCCTTTTGTTCCCTTCATCCATTTTGGGGAAGTTTGCCATATTGACATGTTTCTGGGGTACCACTAGTGATGGTACATTAACGTGCACTATTGTGCATATACCATTCCACAGAGGGGGCAGTGTGTGGTATGCTTTTTCTCTGCAGGCCGAGTAATGGTCCATTACTACTGCTGTTCCTGCTCCCCCCTCAGGTAGCTCCATCACGCTTTCACAGTTGGTGTTGTATCCTACGTCCACCTCCCCTTTATGTTGGTAGCATGCCTTAGGCGCAGTTAGCGGCAGTATCGTTATTGGGTCTTCATCCTTCTCCATCCACGTGAGCATGGGTACGTACTTGACCCAGGTTATCCAACATCTGTGGTTGTGTCTATCAATAGTTGAAATATTTTCTCTTGTTACCATGTTGCTACCAACCACTCCTATGTCCCATTTGTTGTTCATGTACACCTTCCCTGTTATTATCACCAGTGGTCTTTCCCAACATCCGTTCTTACCAGGGACTTCAGTGGCGTACCAATCACATGGTAGGTACTGTAGTGTTACTTTCTTTGTTTCTCCTTTTTCAGGACCACTTGTTATGTATCTGATTCCTTCAGCATGTAAACTGCTCTTGTGGTAACTCAAATAAGTCTTGAGGAAGTTGTTTTCATATGGATATGTATCTCGTGTTTTCCACACCAATTGCACCACTGTCCCTTGAAATCTTCCTTTCGTCTGGAACAGTGCCAGGTATATTATACATCATGCTATTTTTTCATCGATCTCTGTGGCAACAAATGTTCGAGAAGCGCTCATGGCGTATGGTATTAATGAGCAAACGTAGCAGCTGTCTTCTGTTGTCTGCTTACCTATGTGGGTCATGTGTTGGTACCATATGTTGTTTGAGATGTGTGCTGAATCTTGTATGTAATCATCAATACCTTTATTATCTGAGTATGTGCTGCGTTTAACTCTATTTTCCTTGTGTGGGATTTTACTAGTACCACCTGACGTAACACCTGTTGCAGCTGGGGGTGGGGGTGTATTAGGTTTGGGTACAGCAATAATATTGATAGCATAGCTGTACTGCCATACAGAGGCAGCCAAAAATCCGGTGATCATTAAAATCCCCATCAATTTTATTACAAATGCTGATTTCACCGGCATTTTGCTCTTACCTTGCTGCAGTCCGGCAGCATATTCTTGCGACGTTACAGTTGCCCGTCTGGAAATTCTTAATATGCTCGTTATTAAGGTTAGTTATTGTTATTAAGCTCTCCCTATAAAGTAGTCATTCAGTGCCCAGGCGAAGAGCTGTTCCCACGCCAATCTAAGCGATCTATCTTTTAGGGCAGGCAAATATGGTTGGAGGTGGGGCATTGAATGTTCTATGGCCAAGAGGAATGCTGTGTAGTAGACACGTACCCTCGTTCATTTCAGGTACGTTGGCCTTTTTATTTCATATACAAATTGGTGTGACAATTCTTCCAGGTAATTATCGTCTGAGGGTACCATCTACTCCTGGGCAGTGAATTGGTTAGTTATCTACTTTCTTAACAGTACAATAATTCGCTGTACCTGCATGTGCGAGAGAAAAGAAAGAGAACATTCAGGTGTTTACATGTGTATATGTGCAAAACAATGTCCTTCAGTTCAATTGTTACTACAGTGGGCAGGGGGTCAATTGGCAGAGGGTTTGGGCTCAACTGGCAGAAGTCTCTTTACCCTTTGATCGTGTAACCATGGGGTGGGCGGTATGGGAATCACCCCTTTCTTTTCTAATAATTGTCTCTGGGGAATCTGGGGGGTGGCAGGGTATGGGGACACTTAGGCTGTTAGTTGTGGTAGAAGTCTCTTCCTCCGTTGGTGACGCTGTTGTTGTTCTTCCAGTGGCCCTGTCGGTGGCGCTGGGGCGGGTCTGGGGTTTGTAGATCTTTACGTCGCGTAGGTGGTTCCAAGCACGTTTGTCCTGTAACTTTACTGCTCTTGTTGATACCTCCTCTACCAGATGGGGGCCAGTGAATCGTGGACTGTTCCACTTTCTGTTGAAATTGCGAAGTAGTACGTGGTCACCTTTAGCAACTTTGCACAGTCTTTCCTTTTCCAATTCTTTATCCACTTCTTCTTGCTGATCGCTGTTGGACCCGCCCCGCGTGCGCTCGAGCTGTTGAGACACAAACACTACACTAGTAATCAAAGAAGACACATATTGGTACATTTCATCACCAAGAACACTCGCAGTACTCTCGTGGTCAGTAAATGCTCGTGATGTTGGCGTTAGGGGAAGGCGCATTTGACGTCTGGTAGCCACCTCGTGAGGGGTGAGGTGGTGGTCGGACCCTGGTCTATTCCTTAGCTCAAATAGGGCTAATGGAAGGCAATATAACCAACTCTTCTTTGTTGTTTGCTGTATCTTTGCAATTGCCTCCTTTAATAGGCCATTCAGGCGTTCACATATACCGTTGGCCTGTGGGTGGTATGCACATGCAAATTTATGCTTGATGTTCAGCAAGGATGTGATGTGCTGGAACATTTCATTTGCGAAATGTGGGCCATTGTCTTACCTCAGTACCTCGCACACTCCCCACCTGGGGAAGACCTCCCTCACTAGGAATTTAGCTGCTCTAAATGCATCTGGGTGTGAACAGGGCCCTGCTTCAATCCACCTCGAAAATGGGCATACTACTACAATCATATACCTATTTCCTTGACATACGTTGATCATATCAACATAGTCAATATGGAGATGTCGGAAAGGCCCCTCTGGCCGGGGTATAGTACCTCTTATCACCTTCAGAGTATGAGCGGCCGTAAACTGTTGACATGTGAGACAATTGCTGATAAAATTTGACACATGAGAATTTAACTCGGGGCAGAACCAGTCTTCCCTAATTCGTGCTGCAATTACTTCCTTGCTTGTGTGGGCTGGGTAGTGTAGTTGGCTCAGGGCGGTGTTCAATAGTGCCAGTGGTATTACAATCTTTCCAGTGTCACCCTGGCGCCATAGTGCGTCGGGTGGTGACATTGCGCATCCTCTTTTTAACCATATTTCTTTTTCGGCCATTGGTGCAGCCGCTTGTAGCTCCATAATCTGTGTGGCTGGGAGATGGGTGTACCCTTCTCTTATCAACATCTCCTTAGCCATTCCCCTCCCTCTCCCTCTCTGTGACTCTGGGGGGTTCCATATCTCACCAAAGTATGCAGCATACTTCGCATGTGCGTCTGCTGCTGCATTCCCTTTTGAGATGTGGTCTTCACCATTGATGTGTGCGGTGCATTTGACCAAAGCTAATTCTTGGGGGTCATTTATTGCTTCAATTAGTTCAGCCAATAGGAGGGCATGTTGCACTGGAGTGCCATCAGCTCTCCTAAACCCTCTTCTTCTCCATTTCGACAGCCCTGAGTGGACAGTGGATGTAACATATGCGCTGTCGGAATATATGGTCACTCGTTTGTCAAAGCTTTCCTTCAACGCCAAGATCAGTGCAACTAATTCCGCTGCTTGAGCGGAGTAATGCTGTGGTAATTGTACACATTTCATTGCCACACACACTTGTACTTCCATCATTTTTACCACTGCTGCCCCAGTCCTCCTTATACCATCCCTTCGGTCGATAGTTGATGACCCGTCAATGAACAAGAGCTGACCTCCCTTTAGTGCGTTTTCTTCAACCTTTCTAGTACATGAGTACATTTCAGTTATTTGCGTACAGTCGTGGGCATAATCTCCCTCCTCAATTACTTCTGCTAGGAACCTTGCAGGGTTGACCGTGCTACATCTAACAATTGATAGTTCAGCTCTGGATAAGATGATCTCATAACTTGATGCCCTTTGCGTGGTTAGGGTGGACTTAGGTTTATTCAATATGGCAAATAGTGCATGTTCCACAAACAGTGTAGTTGGGCACCCCATGGTGATTGCTGATGCTTTCTCTACCGCAAAAGCAGCTGCGGCGAGACCTTGTTCGCAAGGGAAATGACCTAGCATCACAGGATCTAAGTGGCCGCTGTAGAATGCTACTGGTTTGTAGCCCATGCTTGTTTTTTGGGCCAACACTGCTTTCATTACTGCTGAGTCGCAATGTGAAAATATAAAAAATTGTCGCTCATAGTCTGGGGATGCCAGTACCGGAGCAGTTGATATCGCATCTTTCAACTCATCAAAAGCCTCTTTCATTTCCATTGTCCACCTCAGCTTTTTCTCCCCTTTATTAGCTTCCTTTAACGCCTCAAGCAGGGGCCCTATGTATGAACTGTAATCAAATACCCATGCTCTACAGTAGTTGCACAGACCCAGGAACTGCTGCAGTTCCCTCACTGTTTGTGGCACTGGTGTGTTTGAAATGGCCTGTGCTCTTTGTGGTGCAATCTTTCTTCCATGTTGGGATATGAGCTGACCAATGTAAAGTACCTGTTCTTGACAGTACTGTAACTTTTCCTTGTCTACCTTGTAACCTTTCTCAGCCAATATTGTCAACATCTTTAATGAGTCCTCTCTGCATGTTCTTTCGTTTGTACTGCAAATTATTATGTCATCGACATACTGCAACACTGTGCTTTCCACTTCAATGTTACCCAAATCCATCTGTATTACTCTGTTGAAAATTGAGGGTGATTCACAATACCCTTGTGGCAATCTGGTGTGTTTCCACTTTGTGTTTCTGTAAGTGAAGCTTGTCAGATCTTGTGAGTCTGGGTGCAATGGTATTGAGAAGAATGCATTTTTAAGGTCGATCACTGTAAATCGTGATGCTTCTGCTGGAATGCCACACAATATTGTGGCCGGGATTGCTGCTATGGGGTATTCTGCTTCTACTATGTTGTTCAAGGGCCTGAGATCCTGTATGAAGCGCCAAGAACCCCCTTTAGCCTTGCGCACTGGGTATACAGCCGTGTTACATGGTGATTCTGAGGGGACCAATATGCCATTATTTATAAGGGCCGTTATGGTTTCATATATGCCCTCATCTGCCTCTTTTGATAGTGAGTACTGTTTCACTTTGGGGAGTATTGCACCTTTTTTCAATTTTATCCTTACTCCCCCTATACTTTTTATGCACCCCACGTCATAGGGGCTAGTAGTCCACAGTGATGTGGGTACCTTTGTCATATCCTCCTTAAAGAAGGGGACTGGGGTGCATGCGGGTGCCTCAAGTGCCATTGCAATTTTCTGTGCTACTTGTTTGTACGCCACTCTTAACCATATTTCCACACTCATCATAAACGCCATTTCACCTTCCTCCTTTTCTTCTGAGAACAGCTCCTCATCTGACACCTGGGTGAGTCTACATCCTTCTGCTAGTGCTATCACTGCCCTCCATGCCCTTCCTTCTCTGTCTTGGGCATGTACAGCAATGTAATCAGCTGTTGCTATAATGCTCTCAATGTCCACTGGAACCACCTTTCCTTCTGGTTCATTGATTGGTGTTTCTGGTCTGAACAGATAGGCTGCTGGCCTCCTCCAGATTTTTCCCTCTATCCCTGGCATCCATGCAAATGCCATGTCTGTCCCGTACTGGAAAAGTTCGCCATCTACTGGCTCCGCCCTAATCGCTGTGATACCCTTTCTGCTGCTGCTTTTACCCATTCAGCTTCTCTCCTTTGCTCCTCAGTTCGTTCCCTTATTTTTTCCAATTCGTTCTTATCTTCTTTCCTTTTCCTCGCTCTCTCTCTTTCCTCCCTCTCGAGCTGTTTGGTCAGTTCGTTCTGCTCATCCCTTAACTCTGCTAGTCGTTCCTCCAAAATCTCTTCCTTTTGCCGTAACAGCTCTTCCCCTTTCATTCCACTCTCCCTGGTATTATCCTCATCTGTTTTCCTTACTACCTCCTTCTCTTCTCCTGTTAATGAACCTCGTAATTTTAATAGTATCTGTGCAGCTACCCACTCATCATTTCCTATTTCCACAGTTTGTTCTTCTCCAGTCCTCCCCTCCCCTGCTGGCATCTTCCTATGAGCCACATATGGTGGAGGGCTGTATGCCGGGTTCGAGTACCCCTCAGCCGCCCTTAACTGACCTCTGTCTATTTCTCCTAACTCTCTTAAAGGGTACAACCCCCCTCCCTCTGTTTTCACTCCCTTTGCTAGGGGTATATCGTTGCTCGGTTCCTTTTTTATTTCATTTGATTTATTATTCTTTTCTCCTCCCTCTTGTCCGTTCCCCGTGTTCTTTGGGTCTTCACTCCCCTTTTTCCCATCCTCTCCTTCCTCCTTAATCTCTTTTTCTTCCGGTATTTCCCCCATAGTGAACATTCCATTTGGTCCTGGTCGGGACCCTTGGACATCCTCCATAAGTTAAACACCTCCACATGGTTTGCCAACTTCTTCCCTTTGTATGTATTATGCAGATGGTTTAGTAGTGAATGTTGGGCATATGGATCGAAGCTACCATTAGGCGGCCACGGTGTTATCATTTTGTTTTCCGTCCCCTGGGTCCATTCTATGCTATACTTAATCAGTTTCTCCCTATGGGGTGACAGTGTGGTACATATGTGTTGTAGTGGGGTAGTGAGGGTGTTCCCCACCCTCCCGATCCTGTCCCGTATGACATAGTAGCGCTCCACTTGTTACCCTTCCCCTATTTGGTAGCGGTTATCTCACTAGCAGTTTACAATATACAGCCTTATATCGTTACCTGGCCCCGTAAGTTTGGGGACTTGCGATAGTCCGCTTAAAGAAAATTATTAAAATATAGTATTTACATTTGTATATTTTCTTCTTTCTTTCTTCCTTTACGCAACACCCTTACGGCCCCCTGCGGCCAAGGCGCACGTAACCCCCTGCGGCTGCGTACCCCTTGTGACGTTCTTATACAGTCGCCCTATTTTTCACTTGCTCCTCCTCCTTCTTCTACACTTGCCGTGGATGGCGTTCTCCGTGCGCCGCCACGTCCCCCGTTTCGCCTTTCCTTGATTAATTCATGACCGTTTATCTCCGTTCCCACTCCCTTACCACAGTTCTCTTCCCCACCACTCTCAGAAGGAAAGATGCCTTGTGCTCGGGATATCCTATGAAAGCCCTATTGGTGACGTCACCAATCTCTTCGAGCTACTGGTAAGTTTTTCATATATTCTTTAAGTTCAAAATACACTTACAATCTACCCCCGTTAACCTCACAGCTGTCTTCCTGTCACTCCTGGAACAAGGTAATCAATAATATAATCGGACTGCGCACACTGCGTCGCCTCGCGTGTGATACGCCCCTCGACAGGAGGGCTTAACCAGCCAATTATCTTCCGTATTGGGCAACTGACTAGCTACCGCCTACAGGGAAACGTCATCTACCTATCGAGTTTCTTGCTCGAACAATAGGGATCCTCATCTACTCATTGATCAATAAATGCCAAATCGTAGGAAACCACACACACACACACCCTTACACGTAGTCGCGACCTAGGCCAATCAGTGTCTACGAGCGGCCGCACGTGATGTTTTCGTGCTCCGCCCCCCTCTCTCGCGTAACGTAGCCGACTGCTCTCGCACTCGTTCGGCTACCATTCATTTCATTTCCACCTCCCGTATTTAATTCCTCCCCCCTCCCTCACAATTTCACATTGCTTGTTGTGCGTGGCATGCTCACCAAGTTCTCTTGATGCGGGGCCGCTCGACTGCGTGCACCCCTCAAAGCGGCTCGCCACCTCCCCTCGTCTGGACCACGTCTGGACACTCGCCAACCGCGGGCGGGATACTTCTCAACCGGCTCCCGAAGGCCAATATCCGGATTGCGCTGTCCGGTCTTCTCGCAGTTCCGCGATGGTCCTGTAGTCCTCAGAAGGGGGCAACGGCAGAGGGGGCCACGCCGCCGGGCCTCCTCGCAACAGTAGCAACTGGAAAAAGTAAAAATAAAAGCAGATCTTAAACAGATCTCAGCAGTGCCTCCAACTTGTCGGGGGGAAATTCTGCCGGGGTCGGCCGGACCGTCCGCAGACCTCCGGGCAGGGAGGCCCCAACTCCTCCCGTATATCGTAAAAAAAATAGAGTATGAGACACACGCAAGAAGCAAGGTGACTCTGCTGTTTATTAGACAAAATGGCAGGGATGGGTCAAGGAGCGTACGCGTCCGTCCTGACACACACACAATTGTGGGGCTCGCAGGCCCTTTTTACCTTAGTATGACGCGCTACTTGCGTCATCTTACAAAGTTTAGTAAAAAAACCTATTTCCACTCTGGATTGGTTACTCGAGTGGTAGGGTTAGTATAGCATACATATAGAGAACGGTGTCAGTGGCTGAGGGTTAGTCAGGTGGTATACCTGGGCTGTCCCTTCAATTTGATACATGAAAATTGTTACATGAAGACCTCTGAGGATTGGTCAATGTTAATGGCGTCAGTGATAAGAGCCCCGTGTGCTGATTGATCCACTCGTGAGCCTCCCAGTCTGGGACTATCGCTGTTCCCAGCTCGCGGTGCACCTGTCATTTGCAACAATGTTTTAATATGGGTAGGTGTAAACAATGTGAGGATTTATTCATATGTTGGGAGGTCGACTACTCCTACTGCTGCAGATGTCCAATGAGTCTTTTAATTGTATCTGCCTGTGTCTTGAAACGTGGGATTCAGGCGTCTCCTTCCTCCTGGGCTTGGCATCTTGTCAGGTTTGGCTTTGTCACGTGAGGTGGGACCGTGTTTGAGGCAAAATTCAACATAATTAATATTGTTTTTCCTACTGTGTGCCTGGTTTATCTTGCAGGTGCGACCTTGGCGTTGGCTTGCAGCGTGCGAGATTGCCACATCGTGCCCTTGGCTGTGTGCTTTCGCCGGGCTCATTTTGCAGGGTCAGCAACCCAGTTCTTGCTCATTCAATGTTCATGGAAGCTTTTTCTTGCGGCCTACTTGGGCCTGGTGCATAGGTGGAATCGTTTGATGCAGAGCGCTTTAGGTTACGGTATCATATTGCTTTATCCTCAGTATCGTGTCCCCGTTATATTCTTCATTATGGTACATGGCTCTTAGAAGAAGCGTGAGCAAGCCTTTTTAGATAAGTTCATGATGCGTCTTGCGTTTCTGCATTTTGAGAGCCTATGTGGAAAATAATAAAGATGCACGTCCGTGAGTATGTCTGTCGCCTACGTCATAGCACTGAGTATATTCTTCGTGTGGATTGGTGTGGGAGTGTCCAGTGTGTATATTTGCACAGGAGTGCTGACCGTTGGCTAGGTCGTCATGGCATCTCTAACGACGTGTAGGTTTAGTCGAGTTGATCCGTGCCGCAGGTGTCGGCATGGACAGGGCAGGCTGCTGGGCAGGTAGATGGGCACATCCGTATGTTCCTGTACCAGGGTATTTGGTCGTCTGGTAGATAGGCAAACTCCTCTCGTGGCGGGTGTCTAGGCCGTGATCCTCTAGGCCAAGCGCGAGGGGGGAGGGGCGGGAGCCTGGTCTTCCATTCTCCCACTTCACTAGTCTGGGTCTCGCTACATGCTCCCTTTCCAATGTCTATCTGTCCAATCCCTCTCTGCCCCATGTGCTTGGTATGTGGTGGAAGTTGAACTATTGCATTTGCATACCCCTTTGTTGCCTTTAGCTCCCGTATAGAGTATTACCCCTGCACTCCTGCTGCAGCTCCTTCTTTCTCATTCTCAGGAGAAGGCGAGTGAGCGAGAGCCGAGGGCGCTGTCCCCGGTGTCTCCTGCTGGTTTAGTATCCATTGATGCCTCGCTACTTCCCCCTCGTCTTCCTGGAACATACTCCAGAGTTCAAATATCGCCATACGATTGGCCAACTTCTTCCCCTTATAGCTGTCTTGTATGTGTGTCTGTAATGATTGCTGCACATTTTTTGAGAAACTTCTGCATTGTGGCCATGGCTTAGTCAATGTACCCTCTGTGCTTTTCGTCCATTCAGCGCTATATTTACAAATCGTGTCCTTTTATCGTGGAAGAGCCTTACACAAGTGCTGTAGGGGCATATCCCTCTGCACTTCCCTTGATACATTGCTTTTATACTTACTTGACCTCAAGTCAAGGCTTTGGACACTCCGTTATTACACAAGCACAATGAATATTTTCAGATTTAGGACTATCACAAATACCAGTTCTTAACAATTCTTCTCAAGTCTCCCTTGCCCCAAAACAACCTGTCAGACAGGCTCTGTGCACCGCCCTTCTGCCACTCTCCGCCACCTCAGGTACACCTTCCACTCTCATGCATGCAGCTTCCATGTACCACCACCAAACAGCCTCCTCTGTCTATTTTAAGTTTCTCAACACCAATTTCTTGTGCTCTCCGAATACTATGCACATACCTGATGGGTGATGTCACCACTTCACTAAACAAGGCAGTGCTAGAGATCATTTACAATGCTCACAATGCGAATGTCCCGTTACACAAACATTTACACAACCCCAACATGAACCTACACCTGTCTTCCTGCCTCCTAACAGGGGACACCAATACTCTTCGTGTTCAATCTGTACCTACAGCGTCGCCTTTCAGATAAATGCCACCTCGAGACTTAACCAGATGAACACTTTCCCCAATCTAGGCCAGCTCCCTTTGCTACGCCTTTATACAGGTATATCATCATCCATGACCCGAGATAAAATACCCAATTCATAGGGAATCCAATATTCACATAACTTCTGTCATCCGTGCCCTTAAGTCAATAGTCTAGGTTATTCACCAGAACCTTTTTCCCTCAAGACCGAATGTTCCTTAACCACAGAAATGACATCTACTTCCACTCCTTTCCGTACTATGCTTCACAATACTCAACAATCCTAGACAATACTCAACAATACTCCAAAGATACTCAACAATACTCATGACCACCCCACAGCCACCGTTACTTTCCTACTTGCCTTGGTTGCCATGTGCCAGAGTCCATACTTACACTCTGTGATCCACAGATGCTGTTCAGGTACCGGCTCCCCCAAAGCTGCCACGCCACCCTTCTGGTCTGCTAGACTCCTCACAAACTACAGGCAGGATATTTCCAAGCGGGCTCCTGATGCCCTTTGTACGGGGGTGCACACTCCGTTGGACTCGGTGTCGCGAGTCGCTACACAGCCCTCCAGGTGCTGCAGCGGAAGAGGCGGCTTATGCCGAACGGGCGTAGTAAACCATAACTGTGCTACCAACTTATTGGTGAGGTCTGGTATGCCAGCGTTCTGGGGGTTACTACAAGCTTACCCATTCAACTCCCAGGGCCCAACAAACATGCCCCCAGAACAAACAGAGGACTCAGCCAAGGGCAAGTTAAACTGTGATTTATTACAAAAAAACAACAGGGATCATACAGGACATTAAAATATCTCCAGAGTCCCTGCTCCCAGACCCATGTCACTCCCTTTTGTTGCAGAGTGTCATCACAAGATGGGCCCTTCCCCGAAAAACCTATCTCATTTTCTGGTTGGGTGATCGGAGTGGTATACAGTATGGATTGCCCCTATTGGGTCTTAATTAATTGGTCCTTCCATGTCAGGTTGCTGGCCTGCCCCTTTCCCATGAAACTATCTATTACATTGTTGCAGGGTTGCAGGATTACCATTGGCCCTTGCCCTCTGCCACCTCACCTGGATTTCTGTCCCTGGATTGGCTGGTACTGGTCTCCCCAGGCCTGGCCCCAAGCTCTATTCTCAGCACTCTGTGCACCTCTTCAAGGTGATGGGAATGACTATGTGTCCCAATGGATCTGTTAGCAGTACCACTTTTGCCTGGTAGAGTGCTCTCCATGTTGCAACGTTGTTAACTTGTTCATGTTTCACTTCATGTCTGTGGTTCTGAGAATTGTTTGTCTACCCACCGCGGGAGAAAAACCATTGTCTAGCTCAGCCTTATCACGTGGTTGAGGACCAGGAAATCGAGTTCTTCTGCTCTGCAATTTATGAGTATTTATTCTGTTTTTCTGCAGATGGCCCCTTGTCGTTTTAGGTTTGGAATGTGCTGTTTGACTTTGACCTTCGCTGTGAGCCCTTGCCTTCCCGTTCTGTGCAGCCTGCCTGTGCTTCCCCTCGTCTCTCGTCCTGCAGATAGTGGCCTTATGTGATCCTCGTTATACTCATACTATGATCTCTACACATCTATATCGTGCTATGTTTCCAAAGGTTAGGTGCCTTTGGTCCTGTCAGGCACCTTATGTGATCCTGTAGTTCCATCGGGTTAGTTGCCATAAGCATCTGCAAGCTTGCTGTGCATCCCTTTGTTTCCTTGCATTCAGCATTTCTGCACTTAGCTAATGAGAAAAATAATGAAGGCTTTTGACGGTATTTATATGTATCTGTCCTCTATCTACAGAACTGTGTAAGCATGTTCTTCATGTCCACAAGAGTGTGTTTGTGTAACATTGTACATGGTTGCAAGTGTACTTCATGACAAACATTGCTATGTCGTGGAGTCACTAATGATGTCAGCACAGGGGTTTCTCAGCATTAGTCAATGTCATCCATCGAGGCATTTGGGTCTACGACCACTGTTGAAGCACCATAATTGGTCAAATGACAGTGAAGGAGGCTATCAGTGCAGGGGGTGGTTTGGATAAAGAACCAACGGGCCCCAGGTAGGAGGAAAGGAGAGAGTGGTCAGACCAGGAGAGGTGGGTGGTGACCGGATTAGAGATAGGGATGTCACCAGAGATGAGGGCATGGGTGTGGCCGGCAGAGTGAGTCGGACCTGAAGGAACAATAGTGAGAGAGAGGGAGTCACAGAGCACCCGGAATTGAGTTTGCTTTAAAGTGCAAAGTAGTGGTGCATTTTTTACGGTCCCAAAATGCAGGGAAACAGCAAGATTGATCTGTGTGAAGCGTGGGCTGGGGGCAGGGGAGTTGCTAGGTCTGGAAAAGACCCAGGGCTAAGCTGATGTCGGAACTGTTGGGACTGGGGGCTAGCTAGTCTTTTGGCTGTAGCTCCTGAGATTCTATCCGGGGCTACAACCAAAAGATCAGGGGCTATAGCCACCTTAGCCCCCCCTAGCAACGCCCCTGGCTGGGGGAAAGATGCAGGGGCAGTGGCATGAAGAGGTGCACCTTCAAGCTCCAGACAGGTCCAGACAGGGGCATTAATGTTGGGCCTTGGAGAGTGGGCTGGCTCAGACTGCCGACTCCCTGATTGGCCTCAAGGCTGCTCTTGCTGTCTAATCAGAGCAATGGTAGGCCGGCTCTGGGAGACAGCATGTTGTAGAATATGGCGACTACCATATTTGAGCAGGAATCAGAAAACACGAGCAACACAGCCCCACTGAGCTGCTCGGGTGTAAATGAGGCAGAAATTAGGCAAAAAGGGCAAAAAGCCAAATCCGCTTTAAAAGGAGCACTCAGAGCGCAAGTGTGGAGATGCAGCAAGAACAATTGTTGGTGCATAAGGAGCGCTGGTAAATTCAGATAAAGCCCTGCTGCGCTTACCTGAGGGTCCGTTGCTATTAAGATGGTGGTTGAAGCATCGTGGTCCAGGAGAGGCTTACATTCTGCTGCAGTGTGGATGCGCACATTGTAAATCATTCAAAACACACCATGCTCAGACATGCATACAATCATTCTTAATGCACCTTCACACGTGTAATCTTCTGGTTTAGACATCAAGTTCTATGCAAGGAGGGACAATTCAATAGCCTATCAATAGCAACGAACGAGCTGCAGGGCCTGCCTAGCAGTTCACGCCACGCACCGTTTTTTAATATTTTATTTGATGAACAAGCACCGGCAGCTCCAGCCGAGTAGCTGGCAGAGGGCAGCACTGGTGAGTGGGGGCTCCAACGGTGGTATTCGCTCCTCCTTCAACCCAGCAGATCCCCCAGTGATGCTGCGGGGCAAAAACCTGATCACAAAGGTGCAGAAGACTCTCCGCACTGGAGGGACCGCAGAGTCTACATTTACACCCCTTCCTTTTATACCACGTATCAAATTCTAATGGAGATTGTACATGTGTTAGAAGATCATTCGCAAGAAAAAGTACAAATGCATCCCACTTACTTTCTGTTTGTGTTGTTAACAGTGGTTTGTAGTCATAATTTCAAATCAAAAGATTCGAAAAACAAATGTTTTGAAACAAAAGTTTCAAAAAGAAAAGCTGCGACATGCTATGTTTAACATGCAAAGTGCATTTCTTTCGAAACCAATCCGTCGACACTAGTCATGGATTGGTTTCAATTGAAATGCACTTTTACATGTTAAAAGTACCATTTCAATGCTTTTTTTTTTGGTAACATTGAAACGTTAGATGTAGCTGTCCAGTGCTGTAATTTCAGCACTGGACAGCTCCATGTCGCGTTTCAAAGTTTCTGTGCATATTGGCATTTAAATGTTTTGTTTTTACTTTGAAACGTTACATGGAGCTGTCCAGTGCTGTAATTTCAGCACTGGACATCTCCATTTAACGTATCAAGGTTTTAGTGTATATTGGGGGGGGGGGGTTCCCCCCAGCTACCCCAACCCCTACGCCACCCTCCCACCCCCCAACCCTAACCCAAGCCCCAACCCTAACCCAAGTCTCGAAAGGCACATTTTCGAATTTTTTTCAAACAATTGTCATTTGAAAGAATGGCATTTCGAAAAAATGTTTTCGAAAGTTTGCCTTTCGAAACTTTTGTATTCGAAAAAATGACTGGACACGTTACAGTCACTCAACAGAAGGATCTAAAAAAAACTCAAAGGTGCTATCTCTCCACAACATATATTCTGATTGAAAAAGGCGTGAATAAGGTTTTGAAGGTTAACTGCTCGTTAAGTGGCCGGAAACAATTTATGTGTACTACTTTTTCAAATCAACACATTTTGTGAAGACGACTATTACGACTATTCGTGTGTGGTGACTGTAGAATGTTTGAAAGGTTGGCTAAACTAACCCTAGATATTCAGGGAATTAGCAAATATTTACCCAAATCACTGCGGCTCTCAAAACCAAGCAAATCAAAGACATGTAATTCTCAGGTAACATCTAACCCTGTACATAGCACACCACAGATAGAAGCAGCAAATGGCGTCAGCACATAAATCCTTGAAGCATTATTCAGCCACTAAAAGACTTTCACACAAAGACACAGGAGATTTCACATGATGTTCGGCTCCTACAAACCTTGCCAACACAGACCTGTATGCACACATACACACTATAATGCACATCACCCAGTGAAAAATCACACCAACAATCCTATCCTGCTATTCCTCGGACATTCCCTAATTCACACAGCACAACTCACGGACTGAACCGTCTGCAAATTAAAAGATGGTGGAGAAATGGTCAACCTGCCACCCACTAATCACTGGTTCTCATCATGGGTCACCTCCAAACGTAACTGTCTGCAAATTCATGGATGGGGGGGAATGTTCAACATGTCACCCGCTAATCACTGGTTCTCATTGTGGGCCACCTTCAATCTTAACTGTGTGCAAATTCATGGATGGTGGGGAAATGCTCAACCAGCCACCCACTAATCACTGGTTCTCATCTATGGCCACCTCAAAACGTAACTGTCTACGCATTCATGGATGGCGGGGAAATGCTGGACCTACCACCCGCTAATCACTGGTTCCCATTGCGGGCCACCTCCAAACATAACTCTCTGCAAATTCCTGGATGGTGGAGAAATGTAAAATCCACAACCAGCTAATCACTGGTTCCCATTGTGGGCCACCTCAAAATGTAACTGTTGGCAAAGTCATAAGGGGTTCTAGCTGAAGGGCAACCCACAAGGTGCTAAACCACATCTGCTGTCCATGCTAAGAGGTCGTATAAAGGGCAGGTGTTGCCCTTTACACCCGCTAAGTGATCTAACGTAGCATATCATTGCCACTTTTTTCAAACAAAGGCAGGCCCATTCCAGAGTCCAATAGTAAAACCATACAAAAAGAGTATCTTTCACTGTCCAGTTGTGTTTCTGTTTTGTGGAGGTTGAGGCTTACACGGCCCTGGGGGGAGGGGAGGAGCACACAGCGTTTTGGCAAAACGACCAAAGCTGTCGTTCTAAAATGGTCTAATATGCATAATTTGCAACATTTTCTCAAAGAAAACATCTGCCGGCTCCTAGTTTAGTGTAAAATTCATCGCTTTTCTGACATGCTGCGAAAGCTGGGCTTCTAATGCATATTAATTTCCCGCTAATGGAGGTATGTCTGTGATGAGTGTTGAGGCTAATTATTGGATGGTTGCTTTGCAGTTGCTAAACTTGATGACCTTGTTTGCTCCGCATCAACGTCTCTGTTTTCCTCCAGACAAGGACTGATATTCAATTGAATGGTGACTTTTGATGGCATGTCTGTCCATGCTAACGCATTCACAAACAGAAGAGCACAAGTGAAGTTGGCAGGCCTGTCAATCTACATTCAACTATGCAGTGATATCCGGTAATGAGCAGATGCGACCCGTCGCCAGCATGAGAAGTCCACATGTAATCCCGAATTAGGGAACATGGTGTTAGTGACAGGGGCGTGGGGGCTCGAGTCCCTGGACACTTGCCAATTTTTCACCGCCTCTGATACTTCTGAAAGCGTGACCAGGAATACATATTCCAATCATGTTTTTTTTTTTAATTGTGTACATTTCAAAGTATCTGAAAAAAGAAGCAGCGACATCTCAAAAGGATTTGCTGCAAAGCTAATTTTCAAGTTACAGCTCAATAAAAGCGGATACTTCTGCCCATTTGGAAGTCAAGAACGCGCTGAGCCAAAGTAGCCCCCCCACACCCCTCCCCAAAAAGGTAGTGGGGCTTGCTCTAAATTGGAGTTAATTTTCTTTGCTTATTTGTTTGGCTTCAACATTTTCTGACGGGACATTTTTTAAATCTTTATTTTGATGATTTTGTCAGTACCAAAACATCAAGAAACGATGAGAGGGAATAACACCCACACGAGGGCCGGCAACATACTGTATCCTTTTACCTTAAATATTTATTTGTTTCAGTTGTAAGACTTTCAGGGTTAAATGTGTCCAAAGGGAGCAGGTCTGCACCTTCAGACAGAATATCACATTTAGAGACATACAGGCCGATTCATGGAATAATTAGCGCGGCGCAAGTGGACAAAAACGTGCGAATCGCAGTGGAATAGCGAAAATCGCAGTACAATTGCGAAAATCGCACGAAAAGCAGCGCACGTCGATTCATGGAAGGCCGTGCGCGAGAAAACCAGCGTATGTGCGATAAAAAAGTGTGCGGCGCACGTTGGCGCACAGGCCATCTAACAGCGTGCGCCAGGTCACAGCGAAAATCGCACAGGCCACAGCGAAATTCGCACATAGCGCGGCGCACGCAACAAAAGTAGGCGGAACACGGGCGTAACACTCGGAATGGGGAACAACTTGCCAAAACGTGGGCGTCACGGGGGAAGTACAGGGCACAAGTGCGTGGAACGCCCACACGCTCGCCTACAACACGTATTCATGGAATAGAATAGGGGAAAAAAGCGCACGCTCAAACCAGCGCACAGGCACAAACACGACCGCCACAAGAAAGCAGGCGGTAGCGTCTCTGCGGCTGTAAGAAATGTGCGCCAAAAGGTGCGCCAACAAATAGCACCTATATACTGCCATGATGAATGTCCCATACTGTGGCCCTCCAGGAAAAATGACGTGCAAAGGGGTACCCACAAACACGGACACCCGCTGACAAAAAATACGTGTGCGTGTATACCGGGGTGCGCGGGAAGTCTAACACGCGATTTCAGCAGGGTACGTGCATCACAGGGGTTCGCGTGAAGTTATTCACGCGATCGGGCCTGGGGGAGCGGGCTACGTGTATTTCAGGGGTTCGCGTGAAGTTTCTCACGCGATCGGGCCTGGAGGAGCGTGCTACGTGTATTTCAGGGGTTCGCGTGAAGTTTCACACGCGATCGGGTCTGGGGGAGCGGGCTACGTGTAATACAGGGGTTCGCGTGAAGTCCCTCACGCGTTCGGGCCTGGGGGAGCGTGCTACATGTATTTCAGGGGTTCGCGTGAAGTTTCACACGCGATCGGGCCTGGGGGAGCGGGCTACGTGTATTACAGGGGTTCGCGTGAAGTTCCTCACGCGATCGGGCCTGGGGGAGCGGGCTACGTGTATTCCAGGGGTGCGCGGGAAGTTCCACACGCGAATAGCCTGGGCGCGTGTATTTGAGGGGTGCGCGGGAAGTTCCACACGCGAATAGCCTGGGCGCGTGTATTTGAGGGGTGCGCGAGAAGTTCCACACGCGAATAGCCTGGGCGCGTGTATTTGAGGGGTGGGCGGGAAGTTCCACACGCGAATAGCCTGGGCGCGTGTATTTCAGGGGTCCGCGGGAAGTTCCACACGCGAATAGCCTGGGTGCGTGTATTTCAGGGGTGCGCGGGAAGTTCCACACGCGAATAGCCTGGGGGCGCGTGTATTTCAGGGGTGCGCGGGGAGTTCCACACGCGAATAGCCTGGGTGCGTGTATTTCAGGGGTGCGCGGGAAGTTCCACACGCGAATAGCCTGGGCGCGTGTATTACAGGGGTGCGCGGGAAGTTCCACACGCGAATAGCCTGGGCGCGTGTATTTCAGGGGTGCGCGGGAAGTTCCACACGCGAATAGCCTGGGCGCGTGTATTTCAGGGGTGCGCGGGAAGTTCCACACGCGAATAGCCTGGGTGCGCGTGTATTTCAGGGGTGCGCGGGGAGTTCCACACGCGAATAGCCAGGGTGCGTGTATTTCAGGGGTGCGCGGGAAGTTCCACACGCGAATAGCCTGGGCGCGTGTATTTCAGGGGTGCGCGGGAAGTTCCACACGCGAATAGCCTGGGTGCGCGTGTATTTCAGGGGTGCGCGGGGAGTTCCACACGCGAATAGCCTGGGTGCGTGTATTTCAGGGGTGCGCGGGAAGTTCCACACGCGAATAGCCTGGGCGCGTGTATTTCAGGGGTGCGCGGGAAGTTCCACATGTGATTTGACAGTGTGGGTCCTCCCAGGTGTACCCTGTACACCCTCCACGGCCCCTGCAGGCAGCCCACACCACAGGGGACTACCCTGCATCCCTGGTCATGTCCCGCAGGCAGCCCACCCAACATGGGCATGCCCCCCAGCAAAGGCACATGTCTCCTTGAACTAATGAACATCAACTCATGTCCCCTTGCACCCCCACCCCCCAGCACTGTGGGGCACCTGCCAGCAGGCCCCCACCCATGTCCAACTCATGTCTCCCACCACCCCCACACCCCAGCCACCAGGGGCACCCTCCACCAGGCCCCCACTCATGTCTCCCACCACCCCCACACCCCAGCAGTGCAGGGGCACCCTCCACCAGGCCCCCACTCATGTCACCCACCACCCCCAGCCACCAGGGGCACCCTCCACCAGGCCCCCACTCATGTCTCCCACCACCCCCACACCCCAGCAGTGCAGGGGCAGCCTCTACCAGGCCCCCACTCATGTCACCCACCACCCCCACCCCCCAGCCACCAGGGGCACCCTCCACCAGGCCCCCACTCATGTCTCCCACCACCCCCACACCCCAGCCACCAGGGGCACCCTCCACCAGGCCCCCACTCATGTCTCCCCCCACCCCCACACCCCAGCCACCAGGGGCACCCTCCACCAGGCCCCCAATCATGTCTCCCACCACCCCCCACACCCCAGCAGTGCAGGGGCACCGTCCACCAGGCCCCCACTCATGTCTCCCACCACCCCCACAACCCAGCAGTGCAGGGTCACCCTCCACCAGGCCCCCACTCATGTCTCCCACCACCCCCACACCCCAGCAGTGCAGGGTCAACCTCCACCAGGCCCCCACTCATGTCTCCCACCACCCCCACACCCCAGCAGTGCAGGGGCAGCCTCCACCAGGCCCCCACTCAAGTCACCCACCACCCCCACCCCCCAGCACTGTGGGGCACCTGCCAGCAGGCCCCCACCCATGTCCAACTCATGTCTCCCACCACCCCCACACCCCAGCAGTGCAGGGGCAGCCTCCACCAGGCCCCCACTCATGTCACCCACCACCCCCACCACCCCCACCCCCCAGCACTGTGGGGCACCTGCCAGCAGGCCCCCACACATGTCCAACTCATGTCTCCCACCACCCCCACACCCCAGCAGTGCAGGGGCAGCCTCCACCAGGCCCCCACTCATGTCACCCACCACCCCCACCCCCCAGCACTGTGGGGCACTTGCCAGCAGGCCCCCACCCATGTCCAACTCATGTCTCCCACCACCCCCACACCCCAGCCACCAGGGGCACCCTCCACCAGGCCCCCACTCATGTCTCCCACCACCCCCACCCCCCAGCCACCAGGGGCACCCTCCACCAGGCCCCCACTCATGTCTCCCACCACCCCCACACCCCAGCCACCAGGGGCACCCTCCACCAGGCCCCCACTCATGTCTCCCACCACCCCCACACCCCAGCAGTGCAGGGGCACCCTCCACCAGGCCCCCACTCATGTCACCCACCACCCCCACCCCCCAGCCACCAGAGGCACCCTCCACCAGGCCCCCACTCATGTCTCCCACCACCCCCACACCCCAGCAGTGCAGGGTCACCCTCCACCAGGCCCCCACTCATGTCTCCCACCACCCCCACACCCCAGCAGTGCAGGGGCAGCCTCCACCAGGCCCCCACTCATGTCACCCACCACCCCCACCCCCCAGCCACCAGGGGCACCCTCCACCAGGCCCCCACTCATGTCTCCCACCACCCCCACCCCCCAGCCACCAGGGGCACCCTCCACCAGGCCCCCACTCATGTCTCCCACCACCCCCACACCCCAGCAGTGCAGGGGCACCGTCCACCAGGCCCCCACTCATGTCTCCCACCACCCCCACACCCCAGCAGTGCAGGGTCACCCTCCACCAGGCCCCCACTCATGTCTCCCACCACCCCCACACCCCAGCAGTGCAGGGTCACCCTCCACCAGGCCCCCACTCATGTCTCCCACCACCCCCACACCCCAGCAGTGCAGGGGCAGCCTCCACCAGGCCCCCACTCATGTCACCCACCACCCCCACCCCCCAGCACTGTGGGGCACCTGCCAGCAGGCCCCCACCCATGTCCAACTCATGTCTCCCACCACCCCCACACCCCAGCAGTGCAGGGGCAGCCTCCACCAGGCCCCCACTCATGTCACCCACCACCCCCACCCCCCAGCACTGTGGGGCACCTGCCAGCAGGCCCCCACCCATGTCCAACTCATGTCTCCCACCACCCCCACACCCCAGCCACCAGGGGCACCCTCCACCAGGCCCCCACTCATGTCTCCCACCACCCACACACCCCAGCAGTGCAGGGGCAGCCTCCACCAGGCCCCCACTCATGTCACCCACCACCCCCCCCCCAGCACTGTGGGGCACCTGCCAGCAGGCCCCCACCCATGTCCAACTCATGTCTCCCACCACCCCCACACCCCAGCAGTGCAGGGTAACCCTCCACCAGGCCCCCACTCATGTCTCCCACCACCCCCACACCCCAGCAGTGCAGGGGCAGCCTCCACCAGGCCCCCACTCATGTCACCCACCACCCCCACCCCCCAGCACTGTGGGGCACCTGCCAGCAGGCCCCCACCCATGTCCAACTCATGTCTCCCACCACCCCCACACCCCAGCAGTGCAGGGGCAGCCTCCACCAGGCCCCCACTCATGTCACCCACCACCCCCACCCACCAGCACTGTGGGGCACCTGCCAGCAGGCCCCCACCCATGTCCAACTCATGTCTCCCACCACCCCCACACCCCAGCCACCAGGGGCACCCTCCACCAGGCCCCCACTCATGTCTCCCACCACCCCCACACCCCAGCAGTGCAGGGGCAGCCTCCACCAGGCCCCCACTCATGTCACCCACCACCCCCACCCCCCAGCACTGTGGGGCACCTGCCAGCAGGCCCCCACCCATGTCCAACTCATGTCTCCCACCACCCCCACACCCCAGCAGTGCAGGGGCAGCCTCCACCAGGCCCCCACTCATGTCACCCACCACCCCCACACCCCAGCAGTGCAGGGTCACCCTCCACCAGGCCCCCACCCATGTCCCCCTGCCCCCAGGTCCTGACGATACACAATCATGGCAGTAATGGGCAGCATACCCAGCACAAACACCCAGGCAAGGATTGCATCCACCCACATAGTGAATGCAATTACATGACACAACCCCAATGGCAAGTATGTAAATGAACACATGTCCGTCACACACACATACACAATGGCTGCAAGTGAATGTCAAAACCCATATCATGACATGTATGAAACCAAAGACAAAATAAGACAAGTGGAAGTAAAAATAAAAAATGTATTAAAGATTAAAAATAAGTAAACAAATCAAACATACAACTATGTGGATAATAAAATAAATGGTCCATGTTGGAGAACAAAAGTAAAAATCAAAAAACGAAAAAGGAATACAAAAACAAATGTTGACCAAAGCAATATCAAGTAGAAGCAAAAGAATGAAAAACCATTTCCACATGGTGAACACAATAATGAAAAAAAGATAATTTTCCTTCAAAAAACAAACTAAATACAGGAATGTACCAGGGTCCATGAGCCCAACACCATAAAGGAAACCTACTACTACCTAATGAAAAAAATATATACAAAAAAGTGGCCATTGTCCGAGCGGTCCAAAATAATAAAAACAAATAAAGGAAACCTAACACTAACTAACTATATAACTATATACAAAGGCAGCGGGCAAGTCCTGCGGCTCACTTGTTGATGTTGCTGGCCAGGGCATCATCGAACTCCATGTCGATGTCCTGGAGGCGGGACTCTGTCCTGGCCCCGAGGTCTCGCAGGGATAACCCCATGTTCAGCTCAAACTCCCTGCGAGCTTCCTCGAGGCACTCAGCCCGCCTCAACGCCCGACGCATGGAGAACTCCGCCCTGACCATGGCGAGCCGCTCCTCTTCCGCCCGCTGCCGCTCCGCACCTATCCGCTGGACCAACTGCTCCCACACGGAAGACACCACCATCCCAGGGTTGCCCTGCCCTCCGGCCGATGCCTGCCCCTCTGATCTTGATGGCCCCGAGCCATGATGCCTCCCACGTCGAGCCCGCTGCTGCCTCCGACGCCACTGCCTCTGCCAGCACGACGGCATCCAGGCTGATGGAAACCACCGACGCCGTCGTGCACGTGCCCTGCCTGATGATGCTGTCACATCTTCCATCTGCTGGGGTCCAGTTGCTGTGTTGTCCACCCCTGCTGGACATGCGACTCCCAACTGTGGCAGGGATGGGATCCCCACCGAGCTGGCTGCATTGGTCGGGGCAGGTCCACAGGGGGCCCTGATGGCATCTGGGCTGGAAGACGGCAAGGGGAACGACTGGTGGATAGCCTGCACAGAGGAGGAGAGGGCCGCCACATTGGCCAACACATGCAGGAAACCCCCGAACATGGCCGATCCCAATTGGGCCACGTCGGCACGGTGCACTTCGTGATGACGTGCGTGCTCCTCCCGGGAAGCACGCACGGCATCACGAATCACAGCCGTGCGCATCGCGACCCCAATCAGGACCTTCTCCGCACGGCCAGGGGTTCCCACGTCCGCAGGTGGAGGGGAGTCGGGTGACATGGACATCCCCTCTACCTGCGGACAGGCCTGGGACGGGGCATCCATGCTGGTGCATGGTGGTGCACTCACAGGGTCAGGGACAGCGACATGCACAGGCCCCTCCACGGTGACCTGTGCTGCCTCCTGCCCCTGGCCCTGGACTGCACCACTTGCACCATCAGGGATGCCCCCACCAGGCCCCATGTGTGCCCCAGTGGCGGCCTCCTCCTCCTCTGTGCAAACCACCAACCTGGATGGCTCCTCACCGTCTCCCACCGTAGCAGGCCCCTGTGGGGGCTCACCCACCCCTTCTGCTGCAGCCGTGGGGGCATCCCCGCCGCCTTGCTCCACAGCGCCGTCTCCGCCCTCTTCTTCACTAGCCGCTGCGTAGAGGGAGACAAAGAACACAAGCATCAGGGCACTGTACAATGGTCCCCTAGACAGGAAGCAATAGCAGATGAGCACCACTGTCAAAGTACACTTCCATCATGTCCCTCCACAACACATGGGTCAGTCCAGGCAAAACACACACAGTAACAGGCATGGTGCATGCCATGGACATTTCCATGCATGTCCAATGGACTCTTGAAACATTCAATGATATGTAACTCACATGCATCATGGCTCATGCCTATCACATGCACACACTTCACCTCAGTCACATCCATCTGGCCCCAAACACACCAAACACAGCGGATACAAGGGTAATTTGGCTGCTTCACTGAATCTGTGCATTGTCACACACATGTGTCATGCATCCATGGCATGCACAAGTCACAGACACGCAGGTCAGGCACACAGACATGGCTACCATATATGTACCTGGCATCAACACCCATCCCTCACCCCCACCCATGTCCAGGTACAGAGACTGGCATGCTCTCATGTTCAAAATCTGCATAGGGCTCCCCATGCGGCATTTCAACACATGCAACAACCATGTGGATCACACATCACTGGTCGCACATGCATTACCATGATGTCCCTGCACACATACATGCATACATGGCCTATGGCACACATACAGGCAAGTATCATAGAACCAGCACACCGCAACATGCTCTGTCTCACACAGTAATGCTTGGACACTTACCGCTCAACTCCAGACGGGCCTCCCTCTCAAGGATCTGGGCGTGGAGCGCTGGGCGTACGCGTTCCAGGACCCTCATCTGGATGGAACTCATGCGGCCCCGGCCCCCCTCCACGAGGCGCCGGGCCTTCACAAGGGTCCTGGACCTCAAGTCCTCCCAGCGCTTCTTGATATTCAGGACGTCGCGGGTTGCCACCCCTCCGCGTTGATGGCAACCACACAGTCGGCCCAGATCCTCTGCCGTCCTTCCTTGCTGGCGCGGGACGATCCAAAGAGGGCATCATACTGCCCCAGGACATGCTCCACCAGGACACCAACTTCGGTGACAGTGAAGCTGGTGCCCCTCTGCCCCTCTGGCCTGGGGTTGCCACTGGTGCCAGATGTGGAAGTACCCGACATGGCAACCCCAGAGGCAGGTGTGGGTGGGCAACTGGGTCCTGGGGCTGGGCTGTGGAGCGATGTAATCCCAGTCGGGAGTCTTCAGTTCCAGCAGGGGTGGACACAGCAACTGGACCCCTGCAGATGGCTGATGTGCAGGCACCAAATGGCAGGGCACGGTGGCAGCAGGCAGGCAGGCAGGCAGGCAGCAGCAGATGGCACGTGGGAGGCTGCTCGGGGTACTGGGGGGCAGTAACTCGGCCTTCTGGGCAGGAGCGTGGTCTTCCGTGTGTTTTCGCGTGGCCAGCTTGATACGGAGTGATTTGGCACGTGAAAATCCTGCACGTCAGCGTGAAATCCGAGGAAAGGCCCTTAGCGCGTAAGCGCGTCAGCACGCATACGCGATTCTATTGGACCAGAGTCCCTCAGCGCGTAAGCGCGTCTGTGACGTGACCCGCACGGGTGTTCCCCACTCAGCACGTGATGACGGGGCACACGTGGAAATACTGCACGTCAGAGTGTCATCGCGTGTAATTGGACAAAAGTGCGCGTACACGCGATTGGCCTATGTACGTGTATTTAATGGGTGCGCGGGCACTTACACACGCAAGTACGTCAGCGAACCTGTATCCCGTGGTGCGTGTGAATTTCCACACGCTATTGGACTGGGAACTGGATTCCAGGGGTGCGCGGGTCACACGCTGTATCCCGTGGTGCGTGTGAATTTCCACACGCTATTGGACTGGGAACTGGATTCCAGGGGTGCGCGGGTCACACGCTCGCCTAGAACACGCGCAAAGCATAAATTTGCGGACTTTAACAATAACAAGCTCAGATGCCAGGATGAACATACCGTTCCTAGCAGCAGTGGCAGTGGGCTACCAAAGGAGGAGGAGGAGGATAGTCAGGGCCAGAATATTCACACCCAGAACCAGCCTTTTCGGGATGCCTGATGACCAGGTGTATGGGAGGTACAGGTTTCCACCACACATTATACTGGACCTGGTGAGTGAGTGGGAGGATGACCTCACATCACCCACCCTGTGCTCCCAAGCACTCAGCCCCCTGGAGAAGGTCCTCAATGTACTGCACTTCTTAGCCACTGGATCATTTCAGCGGACAAGTACCATAGTGGGTGGGGTGTCACAGGCCACCCAGTCACGCTGCCTACACCAGGTCTTGAACATCATCACTGCACGCCCATCAGTCCGCAGGCACATATACCTGCCCAGAACACCTGCAGAAAGGCATGCTGCCGCCCTGGATTTTTACGCTGTGGCACGATTCCCCAAAGTGCTAGGTGCCATCGACTGCACCCATGTGGCTCTACGTCCCCCCAGGGCATCTGAGCACATCTATAGGAACCGCAAGCACTGGCATTCCATCAACGTGCAGGTAGCATGTAATGCCAAGGGAATCATCACCTCAGTATATGCCAACTATCCCGGCTCCACCCACGACAGCTTCATTTACCGAATGTCCACCCTAAACCGGGACCTAGAAGCTGGGCGGCATGGCGATACATGGCTGCTTGGTGTGTATGTATGCCACTGCACATGCATGCATGTTGGATACTGAGCAAGGTCACAACCCCACCAATGATACCAATCACCACCTCCACAGGGGACAGTGCCTACCCTCTCAGCCCACACATGATGACGCCAATTCGTAACCCCACCACGCCACCCCAGGTAAGATATAACACAGCCCACATTACAACCAGGGGCATAGTGGAGCGCACATTCGGAGTGCTAAAGTCACGCTTTCGCTCCCTTGACCGTTCTGGCGGGCAGCTGTTATACGCTCCCCCAGTAGTGTGCAGGATCATAGTGGCAGCATGTGTCCTGCACAACGTTTCAACACGCCGGGGCCTGGCCGTGGACATGGTGGTGGCCCCACATCCCCAACCACATGCACAGCCGCTGTGCATGGGAGGGGAAAGGGCACGGGGGAGGCAGCCCGTACACAGCTAGTGGCTAATTACTTCACATAGAAATCACACCTCTGTGGAGTGCACACTGCCCTGGCACATTCCATCTGACAATCAATGATGACTCAACCTGACACTGATCCTGGATGTCTGGAGAATGAACCGGGAATACCATGTCAGCCTGAGATTGTTCACCTGGAAGTGTCACAATGTGTGCATCCCTACCCACACAGACACCACCAATGCAGTTTTGTGAAGTTACACATTGAAGCAGCTAAAATGAATACCCACTTGCAAAATGCAACAAGAGGACAGTGCCATGTCAGCCAACCCAACCCCAGCACCGCCACACGACACACCGTGCCATGTCATGCTAATTGCAGGTAAACAAAGTAATCCCCACAACATGACATCAGTCTCACTATGTACAGTGGCACTATTAGAAACCTGCAACACCTGAAATGCTCACAGCAATGCCGGACCAACAACATACTTGAGGACGTACTACCATTAACATGACATCACAAATGTTACATATTAGTAGTCTCACCACCTGGAAATGCCTGCACTCCCACCACTACCAACTGTGCAGTGTTGTCGCCATGTAGAGTTGTAGGTGCACTGCTGCCAACATGGACCCCATCTCCAGACTAGAGGTCCTTGTGTGGACATGAGGAAGGGACCTGCAAATTGGGAGGTAGACACAGAAGAAGAGTTACACATCAATGCAACATGCAGTGTACAACACAACAGCAATATGCACTAGGAATGTATACACAGTATTGACTACAGACTGCCCACACAGCTCATGGGAGTCCAACGTCACTGTGTAATTCACTGTCACTTGGGCACACCCTTTGCAAGCCCATGGAAACGGGAAGCAGGAGGGGTGTGTGTGACTCAAACCCAAGCATCTGAACCAAATACATTACAAGCCTGCATGTGCCCAGCCACAATGCAGCGTACGCCCACAGGAACCACGGAAGCCAACAGATCGTCCCAAAAAAATTGGGAATAAAAGAAATCAAAATAAAAATAAAAATAAGAAACAATCAAAAATGGCCATTGATGGGCCCGGGGGGGTTGGGGAGGCCACCCAGGAGGTCCGAGGACAGGATGCACACCAGAACCCACCTGCGTGGATCCTGGGAAGATAAAACACCTCCACGGGCTCATGGCCCACACGGCTACCCTATTGTGGGAGTATCACTGCTGTCGCTATTATCACCCTGTGCAGCTGCATCCGGAGGTGGTTGCACTATGGGAGGCAGCCCACGCAAGGCCCTAGTCTGCTCCTCCATGGCTGCAAGCATGCGGGTGTGGTAGGTCTGGTTCTGGAGGATGAGTGTGCGGAGGTCCCCATGCAACAACTCACGGGATGCCCGGACCTCCGCCCTCGTTGCCTGCATATCAGCTGAGAGCGTACGGGTGAGACGCTCCAGCTGCTGTTCTGTCCTTTGGTGTGTTGAAGCCTCAAGCTCAACAAGAGTCGTCCTGAGGTGAAGGAGCTCCTGCCTCAGGGCTTCCCTGTGGCCCTGGGACTCAATGGAGATGGCCTCCTGCAGAGTCGCCAGTGCCGCCCGCCTGTCCCTGTTGGACCCCAACATGTCCTCCCTGTGTGACTGGCAGATGGAGTCGGTTGCCTGCTCTAGTCGCTCCATCAGCCTTTCTGGGGGGACAATGGAAGTGGCCACCCTATCCATGGCCTGAGCCATCATCTTGGATGATGCAGCCAGTTGGGTTGCCATACCGTAAATGGATTGCTCCCATGCGGTATTGCCGGGTGGCGTACGGCCACCACGTCGGCGGGCACCACACCTGTCTGGGGCAAGGCGAACTGCGCCTTGCTGTGCCGGCTCTGCCTGAGGCTGCAGGACTGCATTCCCCCTCTGATCTGCTGGCCCAGGAACAGGATCAGATGTCGCGGAGTGTGACCCTGCATCCGTAACCACCGAAGGCGTAGCTGCCAACACTGACATCCCCATGGAGGGTTCTGACCCTGGTGCAGGTGGGTGAGACAGAACAGAATCCCTCCCTGGAACACTCACCTGCGACGGCACGTAGGTCTCATCCGAATCAACACCTGAGTACAGCTCGGGGGAGGTGCAGCCAGAGACACCCCTTGAGAGCACGACCTGCAGCACTTGTGGGTTCTCCCCCACCACCACACCACGTCCCTCACTGGTGGTTGGTCGGCCCTCGGACCCCTCCTGGGTCTGCACCATCTCCACAACCCCAGCAGTATCGGGTGCGTCTTCCCCTGCAAAGACATGAAAACAAAGAAATGGAAACAGGCATTAGCACCATGGCACACAATGAGGGCTGAGAAGCAAGAGAACCAGTACTTGATTGACACATGTCCCACATGACCAAAACCCTCCCATGCATGCACCCTCACTGCGTATGAAGTGCAGGCAAATGGCACACACTGATGACACCAAGATGGAAGATGAACACATTTTCTGCATGCTGCCTGGCAGTGGCATCACACATTGGCCTGTGATTGCCAGGTGAAACACACATGCCATCACACAGATGGCATGTACCATTGCTATTGAGTGAAGATGGAGAGGAGGGCAGCACCTATTCATTCAGCCCAGTTCCCGCATGTAATTGCTTTTCTAATTCTAACAGGTCAGATTTTTCACCTGGAGCTGCCAGTCTGAAATGGTCCAATTGCACAGGGACATGTGTGTACAAATGATATCCAGGTAACAAAGTCACTCCACTTTACCATACCCATGTCAGACATGTGACTAGTGGACAGCGACATGCCTAGTGAAAGTGGTGGAATGCAAACAAACTGACTGAATGAACAGTGAAAAATAAGCAAATATGTTGTGGCAAGGTGACACTTCAAGGGCAACTGGCGTGCAGTTGGGCTAGATGTCTACTGTTGGCAGAAGGGATACTGCTATGGCCAAATGCAGCTGCGCAGGAAGTATTGCATGAAGCACATGGCTGACCCATACGACTCAGGCGCACACACTCTCACCTGGCACACAAACAGAAGCCCTCACACACACACCATGCACATGGATGACACACACATGCATGTGCACTCACCGGACAATGCCTCGTAATCAGCCAGATCTCCCACGCCTTGGATCTGTTCCTCCGTGACGTAGGTCCCAGCGACTGACTCATGTGGAGTGAGTTCCATGTCTACTACTGGAGACCCACCTCCAGTCACTAGAGTTGCGGCATGACTTGAGGCCAGCTTACTCTTTGCCCTGCGCTTTAGGTCATTCCAGCGCTTATAGCAATCATTGGCTGTGCGCCTCACAATTCCAAGGGCACTTACGATGTCTGCAACGGTCTTCCAGTGTGCCTGGCGTTGTGCAGGTGTGGTCTTGGATCCTGCAACAATGACCATCTCGTTGTCATGTCCGGACACATACTCGACAAGTGCATTCAGTTCGTCATCCGTGAAGCTGGGCTTCCTGGACGGGCCGGACTGTGTAGCCGTGTCTGGGGCATCAGCCTGTGCCGGACGAGCACTCTTCCTCTTCCGCTTGGAAGGTGGTGGTGATCCTGAGTGTCCTGCGCCGCTCTGGACACTAGGGGCAGGAGCCCTGGTGGACTCTGTATCAGGAGTGTGGGATTGCACACTCAGCATGGGAGTTGGTGCAGGCATTGGCTCTAGTGTAATGGTGTCAGGGGGAATGTCAGCAGCATGGACTAGGACCGACACTGTCCTGGCTGGGTGTGTGAGGGCTGGGGTGGATGGAGCCGCAGCTGCCCCTGCAGCCTCTCCGCCCTGCCTCCTTGGTGCAGCAGATGACCTTGCTGCCCCAGATCCACGTGGCATGATGGCATCAACGTGCACCAGCGCACGTGTCGTAGCCCTGCTGACCTGGAAGTCAGCCATGGAGTCAGCCAGGTCTGGTACCACAATGGGCTGGTCCAACAAGGGCTGAGCATGGATGGTGTCAGCCACATCAGCCTCAATGGGAGGGGGGGATGGGGGGGATTATGGGTGCCCGTGACTGGTCCTCCACACATGGGGGGACAGGCTCACCCTGCAAGTTACAACCACGTCCCCTACCGGATCCACCACGGCCACCACTTGTGGCTCTTCCACCTTTGCCACCCTTACGGAATCCTCGCCTCCCAGCCATGGCACTGATGTTAATGTGCGTATGGGAGTGGGTGTAGACTATTGTCCTGGGCAATTGGGGGTCAAAGGGGTTGGGTACCAGATGGTAATTGTACCCTAGTGCTCTAGCAAGGCTGAATGTAACCCCTGGGGAAAGATGACGGGTCACGCAACGCACAGGAGGCCCAAAAAAGGGAGATGACGTGCACGCAACCCCTCCTAGACCACGTGTGCAGAAAGAAAAACCTGCACTACGCTGTGGCACCCAGAAACACAAGAATGAACGTATGCGTGTCACACGCAGCCTAGAATGACCTCTGAAGGGGTAGGCTACACACGGGGCAAGCACAGATGTTAGATACGTGCGTGACTCACCGTCTGCCTGGTAAACGAGCGTGTAAAAGGAGCACGTTTGGTTGGCAACACCCCCGCCAAAAGAAGATTTGTACGCTGTCTGAGGAGACAGGACAACAGTAGAAGGGAACACTGTTTGAGGGAACAGGCCCAGGTAAACCAGTAAAAGCGAAAGAAGAGAAAAAGCTGTCAGAGGTAACAGGAAATACGAACTTGAAACGCCGTGAAGTAAATCGCGTGTGAAACGACAAGAAGTACAGAATTCACCCACTCGCTCTCCACGAAAAGCACGTACAAGGAAGTGGTGTTCTACGCGTACCTTTTATACAGGCCCACACGTCCAGCGTCACTTATGCGGCGTGTACGCGCTAGGGCCATTTCCACCAATTACACGCTTTGTCACTTCTGCGTGTAGGGACATTTCCTCCAATTACACGCTTTGTCACTTCTGCGTGTAGGGCCATTTCCACCAATTACACGCTTTGTCACTTCTGCGTGTAGGGACATTTCCTCCAATTACACGCTTTGTCACTTCTGCGTGTAGGGCCATTTCCACCAATTACACGCTTTGTCACTTCTGCGTGTAGGGACATTTCCTCCAATTACACGCTTTGTCACTTCTGCGTGTAGGGCCATTTCCACCAATTACACGCTTTGTCACTTCTGCGTGTAGGGCCATTTCCACCAATCACACGCGATGAGACTCTGACGTGCAGTCTTTCCACGTGTGCTCTGTCATCACGTGCTGTGTGGGAAACACCCGTGCGGGTCACGTCACAGACGCGCTTACGCGCTGAGGGCCTTTGGTCCAATAGAATCGCGTATGCGTGCTGACGCGCTTACGCGCTAAGGGCCTTTCCTCGATTTTCACGCTGACGTGCAGGATTTTCACGTGCCAAATCACTCCGTACCAAGCTGGCCACGCGTAAGCACACGGAAGACCACGCTCCTGCCCAGAAGGCCGAACTACTGCCCCCCAGAGCCCCGAGCACGCTCCCACCTACCATCTGCTGCTGCCTGACTGCCTGCTGCCCACGTGAACTGCCATTTGGTGCCTGCACATCAGCCAGGGGTGCTGTTGCTGTGACCACCCCTGCTGGTACCGAAGACTCCCGACTGGAATTCCATCGCTCCACAGCCCAGCCCCAGGACCCAGTTGCCCACCCACTCCTGCCTCTGGGGTTGTCATGTCGGGGCAAACACCATCTGTGACCACTGACAACCCCCGGCCAGAGAGGCAGAGGGGCACCAGCTTCAGTGCCACCGAAGTTGGTGTCCTGGTGGAGCAAGTCCTGGGGCAGTATGATGCCCTCTTCGGAAGTTCCCGCGCCGACAAGGAAGGACGGACTCGGATCTGGACTGACATCGTGACTGCCATCAACGCGGAGGGGGTGGCAGTCCGGGACTTACAACATGTCAGGAAGCGCTGGGAGGACTTCCGGTCCAGGACCCTGAACAAGGCCCGGCGCCTCTTGAAGGCAGCGGATGCCAAGGGGCGCCGGGACCACTTGTCGGAAGAACAGATGGGGGTCCTGGAACGCATATCCCCAGCTCTCCACGTCCAGGTCCTGGAGAAGCAGACCCGTCTGGAGTCGAGCGGTGAGTGTACATGCATCCTGATTGTGAGCAGTGCGTGTGGTGATTATTCGGTATTGTGCAGGTTGCACATCTGTTTGTATGGGGTCGAGTATGGGTGGGGGTGTACATGGCCGTGGGGCTGACACATGCGAGGGCTGTAATGTGTGAGACATGGATGGTGCTTGTGTGTGTAGGCTTGCATGGCAAATGCAGTTGTGCGTGCACACATGTTTGTATGTATGTGTATGTAAGTAGACATGTCCGTGATGTCACGCATGTATGTTGTATTGGGCTGCATGTATGAGCACTGTGTACATGTGCATGTGTGTGTATTTGACAAGGGTGCAACAGTGATGCAACATGGATGCATGTGACTGCGGTATGTGTAAGCCTGATTGGCAGATGTGACATGGATGCCCGTCTGAACAGTGCGACACTTGGCAGAGGTGTACACATGCATGCAAGTGTGGTGGTGTGTGTACATGTGTGGTGCACTTCCTGTGTTGCATGTGATGTCTGGGTCACCTTTGGCTGCTCATGCTGTTGTATGTGTATGGATGGTGGTGGCAGTTGCGATATGGCTGTGGTATGGCTCATGTGTGCGAGTTGCAATGACATGTGTGTTGGGGATTGTGATGACATGTCTGAGGTTTGCCAATGCCACTCATGTGCAACTGTCATGTGTGTATGTGTCCATTGTACAGTGCCCTGATGCCTGTGTTTTGTTTCTCCCTGTCTGCAGCGTCAACTGATGAAGAGGGCGGAGAAGGTGCTGTGGAGCACAGCGGCGGGGATCCGACCGCCAGCCGGAGACGCAAGGCCCGGCTCCCCACCCGTGTTGTCATCTCGTCGGGGAGTGAGGAGTCCGGTGCCGCGTCCCAGGCCGCAGCTGCCGGGGGGAGGTCCAAGAGGCGGAGGTTGGAGTTGGACTCCTCGGCAGCAGAAGGGGCAGCTGAGACCCCACAGGGCCCAACAGGGGAAGATGGCACGGAGTCATCCAGGTTGGTGGGGGGTCTGGTGGAGGAGGAGGCCGTGCAAGCACCAGAGACGGGGTCTGGAGGTGGGGATCCCACTGGTGCTAGTGGTGCAGTCCAGGACCAGGGACAGGAGGCAGCACAGGCCGCCGCGGAGGTGCCTGTGTGCAATCCTGTCCCCGATCCTGTCCCTGCATCATCTTGCACCAGCAGGGATGCCTACGTCCAGACCCGTTTCCAGGCAGGGGATGAGCTGACGTCAACTGGCCTTCCTCTGCCTGCGGACGTGGCTATCCAGGTCCGGGTTGAGCCTGTCCTGGCTGGTGTGGCGTTGCGTCAACGGGCCATGCGAGGTGACCTGCAGTCTTTTCATGGAGAGACTGCACGTCATCTCGAATGGCTCGTTGACCACGTCAGCCTGCTGGGACAGGTCACCCAGACCGGATTCCTCCGTCTGATGGGGCTGGTTCCGACCCCCTCCTCAACTGGACCCCCTACGCGCCAGTCGTCCTCTGTGCCATCTTCCCACCCATCAGTCACCTGGGTGCCCTGTGGAGCTGCCTCTGACAGTGCGGCGAGGCTGGTGGAGGAGGCATCCCTGCCACAGTTGGGAGTCGGACGTCCAGCAGGGGTGGCCACATCAACAACTGCACCCCAGCCGGCGGAGGATGTGCAGGCAGCAGGAGGCAGTGCACGGGCAGAGGCAGAGCAGCAGCAGCAACATGGTGGGAGCCATGAAGGCTCGGGGCCTTCGACATCGGAGGGGCAGGCATCGGCCGGAGGGCAGGAGGACCCAGGACAGAGAGTGTCTTCCGTGTGGCAGCGGTTGGGCCACGCCATAGGTGCGGAGCGGCGGCGGGCGGAAGAGGCGCGGCTCACAATGGTCAGGGCGGAGAACTCCATGTGGAGGGCCCTGAGGCGGGTCGAGTGCCTCGAGGCAATCCGCAGGGGGTTGGAGGAGGACACGGCGTCGTCCCTGCGGACCCTCGGGGCCATGGAACTGGACCGCCTCCGGGACATCGAACAGGAATTCGATGATGCCCTGGCCCGGAACACCACGGAGTGAGCCGCTGGACTTGCCCGCCGCCTTTGTATATAGTTCTTTAGTTTTAGGTTTCCTTTGTTTTTTCTTATGATTTGGAGTCGACGGACACTGCTCCACTTTTTGTATATAGTTGATATTTAGGTAGGTTTTTTAGGAGGTTTCCTTAGTTCAGTTGTGATGATGGACCCTTGTTATTTTTGTACATAGTTCTTTGTTGCATGGAGAGTTTTTACATTTCACTTTGGACAAAATATTATGGATTTGATTTTCTACTTTTGTGTTTTTATGCGGACATGCAGCTTATTTTTTCACATTTACATTGTAGTTATTTTTCTTTCTTTACCATTCGTATTTTTGTCCAATACATTTTTTTTTCCATTGTTCACTGTGTGGTTTCATCTCATTGGTTTCATGCATGTCATGTTGTGTGTTTTCCCATTCAATTTGAAAATCTGTGTGTGACGGACATGGGTTCATTTGCTTCATGAACATTGGGGGTGTAACATGTGTTTTCATTTCCATGTGGGAGAATGGGTTACTTGGTAGGGCTTTTTGGCTGTGGAGGCTGACCATTACGCACATGATTGGGGATTGTGAGGATCTGGTGGGGGCTGCACATGGTGGCAGGGGGGTGGGGGTGGTGGGAGACATGAGTGGGGGCCTGGTGGGGGCTGCCCATGGTGGCAGGGGGGTGGGGGTGGTGGGAGACATGAGTGGGGGCCTGGTGGAGGGTGACCCTGCACTGCTGGGGGGTGGGGGTGCAGGGGGACATGAGTGGGGGCCTGGTGGAGGGTGACCCTGCACTGCTGGGGGGTGGGGGTGGTGGGAGACATGAGTGGGGGCCTGGTGGAGGGTGACCCTGCACTGCTGGGGGGTGGGGGTGCAGGGGGACATGAGTGGGGGCCTGGTGGAGGGTGACCCTGCACTGCTGGGGGGTGGGGGTGCAGGGGGACATGAGTGGGGGCCTGGTGGAGGGTGCCCCTGCACTGCTGGGGGGTGGGGGTGGTGGGAGACATGAGTGGGGGCCTGGTGGAGGGTGACCCTGCACTGCTGGGGGGTGGGGGTGGTGGTAGACATGAGTGGGGGCCTGGTGGGGGCTGCCCATGGTGGCAGGGGGTGGGGGTGGTGGGAGACGAGTGGGGGCCTGGTGGAGGGTGACCCTGCACTGCTGGGGGGTGGGGGGGGGTGGGAGACATGAGTGGGGGCCTGGTGGAGGGTGACCCTGCACTGCTGGGGGGTGGGGGTGGTGGGAGACATGAGTGGGGGCCTGGTGGAGGGTGACCCTGCACTGCTGGGGGGTGGGGGTGCAGGGGGACATGAGTGGGGGCCTGGTGGAGGGTGACCCTGCACTGCTGGGGGGTGGGGGTGCAGGGGGACATGAGTGGGGGCCTGGTGGAGGTTGACCCTGCACTGCTGGGGGGTGGGGGTGGTGGGAGACATGAGTGGGGGCCTGGTGGAGGGTGACCCTGCACTGCTGGGGGGTGGGGGTGCAGGGGGACATGAGTGGGGGCCTGGTGGAGGTTGACCCTGCACTGCTGGGTGGTGGGAGACATGAGTGGGGGCCTGGTGGGGGCTGCCCATGGTGGCAGGGGGGTGGGGGTGGTGGGAGACATGAGTGGGGGCCTGGTGGGGGCGGCCCATGGTGGCAGGGGGGTGGGGGTGGTGGGAGACATGAGTGGGGGCCTGGTGGAGGGTGCACCTGCACTGCTGGGGGGTGGGGGTGGTGGGAGACATGAGTGGGGGCCTGGTGGAGGGTGACCCTGCACTGCTGGGGGCTGGGGGTGCAGGGGGACATGAGCAGGTGTGCAGGGTAGTCCCCTGTTTTGTGGGCTGCCTGCTGGGGCCGTGGAGGGTGTACAGGGAACACCTGTGAGGACCCACCCAGCCTAATTGCGTGTGATAATTCCCGCACACCCCTGTAATACACGTACCTGGCCAAATCGCATGTGAGAATTCCCGCGCACCCCTGTAATACACGTACCCAGCCGAATCGCGTGTAGAACTTCCCGTGTACCCCTGTAATACACGTACCCAGCCAAATCGCGTGTGATAATTCCCACGTACCCCTGTAATACACGTACCCTGGCCAATCGCGTGTAGAACTTCCCACGCACCCCTGTAATACACGTACCAAGCCAAATCGCGTCTGATCATTACCACGCACCCCTGTAATACACGTACCAAGCCAAATCGCGTGTGATCATTCCCGCGCACCCCTGTAATACACGTACCCAGCCGATTCGCGTGTAGAACTTCCCGTGTACCCCTGTAATACACGTACCCAGCCAAATCGCGTGTGATAATTCCCACGTACCCCTGTAATACACGTACCCTGGCCAATCGCGTGTAGAACTTCCCACGCACCCCTGTAATACACGTACCAAGCCAAATCGCGTCTGATCATTACCACGCACCCCTGTAATACACGTACCAAGCCAAATCGCGTCTGATCATTCCCGCGCACCCCTGTAATACACGTACCCAGCCGATTCGCGTGTAGAACTTCCCGTGTACCCCTGTAATACACGTACCCAGCCAAATCGCGTGTGATAATTCCCACGTACCCCTGTAATACACGTACCCTGGCTAATCGCGTGTATAACTTCACGCGTACCCCTGTATTACACGTGCCCTGGCTAATCGCATGTAAGACTTCCCGCGTACCCCTGTAATACACGTTCCCTGGACAATCGCGTGTTGAACTTCCCGCGTACCCCTGTAATACACGTTCCCTGGACAATCGCGTGTTGAACTTCCCGCGTACCCCTGTAATACACGTTCCCTGGACTATCGCGTGTTGAACTTCCCGCGCACCCCTGAAATACACGTACCCTGGCAGCCTGGCTAATCGCGTGTATAACTTCACACGTACCCCTGATATGCACGTTACCCGCTTTGCCGTTCCTTGTTTGGCAGCCCTGTAAACTGGTCCAGGGTTAGCGCAGCCCTTTGCGATGATTTAGCGATTTTGATGGCTTTTCCTTGCGCGAGGGCGTTCTTGGGGGCGTTACTGGCGCTGCTGCAGGGTCGCTGCGATACTCTGCGCCACGGCTGGTTTGGGAGCCTAAAATCCATGAATACGCTGTGCGCGGAAATCGGTTTTAGCGCACGTGCCTGGCGCAGACAATCGCACGCGGACACTCTGCGCCAGCCGCTTGCGACACTTTTCTGCGAAATTCTATGAATTACCCTGATAGAGTCTCATCACGAGTTGGGCAGTATCCCAAAGGGGATACCGCCCAACTTTATTTGCGTTAGCGCCCATCTGTCTGGCGGTATTACTGCCGGATCATGGGTTGGGCGCTAACCGTTACTCCCCATTCCCCATTGGGTTCATTGGACCCAATGGGGAATTTTCAGCACAATTACCACACGGTAATACCGCCAGCGTTAGCACCCATCTGTCCTGCGGTATTACTGCCGGATCATGGGTTGGGCGCTAACCGTTACTCCCCATTCCCCATTGGGTTCATTGGACCCAATGGGGAATTTTCAGCACAATTACCACACGGTAATACCGCCAGCGGTAATTGCGCCAGAAATGGGCATTTTCCTGACCTGAGCTGGGGGTAAACCCGCCTAGACTCAAGATTGGGCCAGCGGTAAATGTGTTGCATTTTTAGGGGCACCGCCCAATTCGTGATGAGGTCCATAGTCAGCAAAAAACGGCAAAGTTCATTTGTCAGATGGAAAACAATTGCTGTGACAAGGTTTGACTGTACATTGTGGAGGTGTGGCGGACACAAGTTGCAGAGGTACATACTGATATGGGGTGGCCCACCTCAGAAACTACAAGGAAGGAGACCATGCAACTGCTCCTGCAGATAACATCCCTTATCGCGAGCTGTGTCAGAGCGCATTCATATAATATAATGTAATATCCTATACATGTAACTCACTAAGGATGTCTGCATTGGAGACCAGGCCCTCCTTGCAAACCAAGAAACAGTACCATCCTCGAACCCACACAGAAATCCCTGTACGAAATACTATATATGGTGTATGCTTACAAACACTTTACAGTTAGTGTGAGTGTTTTGAAAAATGTCGTGAGCACCAAACCCGGTGTGCATTATATACTTAGGGATTTACGTATACAACCCTTTTATCACACACATATTTGTCAAATATAAAGATTGGTGGTCATGCTTACAAACCCAAAATGCTCTCTGTTTGTATTCAAAGCAGCCAGAAATCCTCCCGGCAAGAAACAGAGAGGTTACCCACATTATTACATTGACAGGTAGCCCCTTTTAAAGTGGGACCAACAACAGCAACACAGGAGAAGAACAAGGGTGGCTGTGCACTTGAATGGGATCAATCATTTGATTCCATATGAAAGGAATTTAAAAGTGCTTTGTGCAGTTTTGTGCAATTAGATAAACAAAGATAGACATACACATGGAATACAATTTATTGTTGCTGAACACGGGTTGCTCAACCGAGCAGACGACATGGATAATTATGTGTTGACATAAATTCACAAATGAAATTTGGAAAAACAATTGAATCAAACACCTTCACAAACAGAAGATACAATTCATATCATAACATCTTACACATACAAGACTGCCCAGAGGGCATACTCAATGGAACACTTCACTCTACACTCCCACAACCAGTGGACCAACTCCATAACTACACACCATGTGGAAATTGTAAAAAAAACAAAACGCAAACCAAGGGCTTGTGAAAAAACTAAAAAGACACTAACAAAATTCAATGACCAGGGCTATAAACAACATCACCCTGTAACAGTGTGAAAACAACACCCGTTACTGCATCCAGCTCATGGGTATGCAGACCAATGGTAGTCAGTCAAAATCTCGAAACCAAAATATCGAATACAAAAAGACCGAAAAAAAAAATATCGAAAAAAAAAATATCGAATTTTTTATTTATTTATTTATATATGTTTTTGGGGTCAGGTAAGTAAAAAAAAGGGGTAAAATAAAAAAAAAATGAAAAAAAGGGGGGTTGGGGGGGGAACCCCCCATTTAAAAAAAAAACACATTGAAAAAAAAATTCGATATTTTATTTTTCGGCCTTTTGTATTCGAGATTTTGGTTTTCGAGATTTTGGTTTTCGATATTATCACTATGAACCCAGACCAATATTAATGCATGTGTTAAAATACATAAGCATACATGCTTGCTTAATTGTAATGATTGTAAAAAACACTGCTACAGCACTTCATGACTATGAAGAATCTTCATAAAATGCCAACTCGAGTTTCGGCTGCTGAAATTGCCATATTTTTTAATGGTGGACGAACCTTCATCAGAGCAAACAAACATTTGCAGTCGGGAAAGTGAAGGGGCAAACACCATGTGTGAATTCCTAGGGGACATAGTCCACATTACTGTTTAGTCAACAGGGAGACCTCCCCAATGCGCCCTGGGTCCCCATCACCGTAGAGAATCTTTACCTTGTAAACAACCATGCGTGGTGCTGAAGTCAAACTTTGTCAAGCATTTCTGATGCGTATAACTCAAGAAACTCTGGTCCAGAATCGCGGGGAGCCCCGAATGGGGAACCCGAATGCCGGTGTTCAGAAACTCAAAGCATTGCCAGCCTTCAAAAATGTTGCTCAAATTAATTCCTTTCATATGCAATCAAGTGATTGATTACGTTCAAGTGTTCAGAAACCCTTGCTGCTGCTTTTTGTCCCGTCCCTTTTCTCCTAGGGTTTTTTTGTAATAACACATTAGAAGTGTACCAGAATGCCTACCTTGGAATGATAACCTTGCATCAAAAAATAATTTCTTTGGTTGTTCTAGGCTTTAGAAAGTGCTTTGTTCTGTAAGATCTAGTTGTCCACAGTTCTGCGTCCGTCAGCGACCTCCGATGGGGCATTAGAGGAACAGGCAGCAGGCCCGTCCTCCATGAAATATAAATGAGTTTGGAAGCTGTCCTTTTTCAGCCGTTTGATGTTCTGCAAGTCTTCTTAAAGACACGGCTGTGCACGTCGTGACGGAGGCTTGCCATTTGCTCTCAATGGGCTTATTACATAGCTACATTGCTCCTGAGAATTGATGACGCCTCCATGCTTTGAGCTCATCCTGGTGTTTGCTCAGTTGTTATTTATTCTGTGACTTTCTACGCAAACTCGGTGACCTACTTGCCATACTCCTTTGAGATGAAATGTATGTCCTTTGTTTGATGAAGGGACATGTTCCTTCTGGGCCTCCTGTATGGGCTCACATCTGAAGACAACTATAATTGTTTTGGTTTAGTTGTCTCATCTAGTAGATCTTTTTGCTGTTCTAGAGACTGTATTTTTCTCGTATTTCATCCTAGGTGGAACAGTTATTTTGCATGATGATTTATGGGTTTGAATCTTTTTTTGTTTTCTCACATGGGGTTCCTTTGCTACATACAGGAATTTAGTTCTTCCTGTCAGTGTTTTTATATGTGTTTTTTTAATATATATTAGTGATGGTTTTTGTATACTTTTTGTTATTTATGTTTGCCAGTCATTTCTGTTATTTGCATTTTATCTTTTGATAGCAAGAATTCAAATATCTGTGTGTTCTTGATTGTTGAGATGAATTACACTTTTTTACTGAATGTATCACTTTCGGAGGCCAAACATGATTCCCAATGTGAGCAGTTAATTTCAGACACCTACATTCATCGCCGAAGAATGCATTCAGGTTTTTCCTTCACCCTTTTGTGTTTTGTTCTGTAAGACTACTGTACCATTATTATTATGACTACAAGAAATACTGGAAGTGATCATTAGAAATGAACAATCGAAAATGTTAAAGAAGCCAGTTTACAATGTTAGTTTTTATTTTATTTAATTTTTACCATAATTAAACATTTTCCCTTTTTTATCGCTTCCTTTGAGGAGAATACCCAACAATTTGCCTCTCAACATGCTCTTCCTTATTAGAAAGGGCTACACTCAAATTAAAATCAAAGAACTGCTTCTCTTAATGAGCAACAAGGCAATGTTTAATTGTGTGAATTTGGTAGAAATGCAAAAACACTAACATTTAAAAAACTGAAGAAAAAAATGCAATTGTAGACCCTGCAGTCTGATCCTGTGGTCCTTCACATGGGATCTCAGAACCACTGCACCCCCTGCAGGGCCTAGCACAATGTGTCCTCCTCACATCCACCAGTACCGAAAATGCACCCTCATTGTGATGGCCACATTCCTGCAGGACACCCACAATTAAGCCTGAGCGCACTTTCTCAAAAGTGATCTGCAAGCTACCGACAATCTCTGAGTGAGACTCAGGCAGGTGTGCAAACGCCTGCAGATTTTTATTCCAGCCGGAATAAAATCTCCTTTAAGAGTCCTTACATCTTCAGTGAAGTTGGGAAGAAGTTAAGGCAGACTTCAGCTGAATTTTGTGTAGGTCACCACCCTCATTTTTATTGGGGCCCCTTTTGGCAGATGCGGCCCAGGACTTTATCCTACACCTGGTCCGCTTGGAAGTCAGTCAATGCGACTGCTTTAATTTTGCTGCGCTCAGAGATCTATCTTGCTGCGAATTTCTTGACACTGTTGGTATTCTTGTTGCTTTCAGAGGTCACGTTGTGAATGCTTCAAAGTATGCTGCGCTCAGAGGCTCAAGTTGCCAACGAATTGCACTTAGAAGAACAGTGAATGTTAGCCTATGCATTACACTTAGATGAACTGTGAAGGTACAAATATATTGCTCTTAGAAGAATTGTTGTAGGTCAGCATATGTATCGCACTTAGAAGAATATTCAAGGGTAGCCAATGTACCTCACTTAGAACTGTGATGTTAGGCAGTGTATTGAACTTAGACGAATTATGAAGGGTAGACATGTACTGCACTTAGAAGAATTGTGTATGTACCCTTACATTGCATTTATAAGAATGGTGTAGGTCAGCCTCTGCATTGTTCTTAGAAAAATTGTTAAGGTTAGCCATTACATTACACTTAGAAAAATTGTTGTAGGCCAGCCCATGTACTGCACTTGGAAGAATTGTGTAGGTCAGCATTTGTATTGCACTTGAAGAATTGTGAAGGTTAGCCATATATTTCACTTAGAAGAATTGTGTAGGACAGCCTATGTATTGCACTTAAAATAATTGTGTAGATCGGCCTATATATTGCACTTAGAAGAATATCCGAGGGTAGCCAATGTACTGCACGTACAACTGTGAAAATAGGCAATGTATTGAACTCAAAAGAATTATGAAGGGTAGACATGTACAGCACTTGGAATAATTGTGTAGGTCAGCATATGTTTACACTTGAAGAATTGTGAAGGTTAGCCTATGCATTGCACTTAGAAGAATTGTGTAGGTCGCAATATGTATTGCACTTGAAGAATGGTGAAGGTTAATCAATATATTTCACTTAGAAGAACTGTGCACTGCCCTGGCCTCCTCTCAGCACCCATCCAAATGCCAGACCATCATGGGTAGCTTACCGGGACTCTGCCATTACACCCAACTCTCTATTTTGGCCAAATGCACACATGGATTCTAATTGCTTCCGTTAATTTTCCCATACATTGGACTTCAGTCCCTCAAGGGTGTTCCCCCCACAAGCATGTTGAGGCCATACTAATGGGATAAAGGCACTATATAAATGACAATCTACTACTAGTACTAATTGGACAACGCAGAGCAAAAGATGACGATGGGACTTTGCTTTTATGGTACTCCCGCGTTGCACCCTCTTCAAAAGTCGGCTGAAATATTTCAGTGCATGCAAGTATAGTGAATTGCAAGTGGAATGCGCCTGGAATCTAGAGATTGAGTGGGAGCAAGTGACACCTACTATATGTATGTTCAAGTAAGTCAGAATCTGATTTTTTTATGTGTGTGAGTTGGTGGTGTGGTATGTGTTTCGTTTCTGTGATTGTGGTGATATGGTTGATTGTATTTGTGCCAGTGTAAAGTATAGGTGCAGGGATGCAGCTGTGTTCATCTTACTTTGTGTCTATATATCTGAATCTATAGTTAATTTGCATGTGTGTCCTTTGTTGGTCATGTGAGATAAGATGGCTCTGGACAAGATAATACAAAGCAATCAGATTTATGAGGTGTTCAGAGTTGGTTGTCAATGTTAAAATGTTAGGTTGTTGACAAATAACACCGATTTTACCATCCAACCAATTCATGGTTTGATCAAATACCAACAGTGTTATTCCATGGGAAGACATGTAGTGGTATTTTAGGCAGACCTTCTGCAGAAAATCCACTTATTTTTACCACCACCTTATAAGTGGTAAAACATTCAATTGGCCCCATTTGTTTTAAAACGTATTTTTACTGTACAGAAGGGAAGCGCCAGTGCTTCCCTTCAATAGAGAGAAAAACATTTTCACAAAACACCATTTTAAGGGGGTGAAAAGGTGGGCATCTATGAATGCCTCCCTCTCAACACTTTACCCATATAATGCAAAAACGGGTCAGAATGTACACACTTGTGCATTATACAATCTACAGTAGTGACATGGGCCATGGCTGTACATAATCCATTCCCACTTCACATTGATGGTAAAAAGTGCTGAAAGAAATATTTTAAAAAAAGGTAGCCTTTCGGAAATAGCTATGGAGGTATTCCTAAAATATCCCCTGCACTTGTGGTAAACTTTGAATAGGGCTGATTTTCAGAAATACCATCGGCAGAGGTGGCAACTTCCTCCAGCAGTATTTCATGAAATAAATCCACCCAACTCTGACCACCTTAGTTTGTAGTGTACTAATAATGAATACCTGAATGTTTTGTCCTTCTGTTTGTCTTTTTCAACCGTGTCCAAATGTATGTATCACAAACAAACATGGGTGCTATTCATGGTGCTCATAAACTCTTTTTGAAATGTGCTCATTAGTTCCAGAAATTCACCAGATCATAGGAGAGGCATTCTGTAAGAATTAAACTTATGACAAACTCTAATAGCATATGGGACGTATTTCAGTGACAAGTAGGAGTCATAATCGGCTGCTGTTGATAGCAACAGACCAATGGTGTATGGTGTGCGGTGGTACCAACATTACCATTCATGGTCATAGAATCTGTCATTTCTATGGTGTCCATTGCCGCTGGGCGGTATGAACTTGTCTCTACAGCCAAGACCTCTTTGGCCTCAATCACTGTGGTGGACATCTGCAACATTGCTAAAATCAAGATGAGTGCCTCGCCCCATCGCCACAGAAGTCAGGCAGGCATTGACACACTCCTTTTCTTTGCGTAGGCTGGATTCTGAAGGATGTTGTCTTTTTCAATTATATGTTTACATTGTGTAGCTCTGGCCCCTGAGCCAAAAGCCCGCCCAGCCTGGAGGCAATTGCCTCCTTGCCCCCCTTCCAGGTCCACCCCTGTTAGTGCTTGAGGTAGCAGTCTCTGGCCTCGCCCTGGCTTGCAAAGGTGCCATGCCAGGTGTGCCAATTAGGGTTTTGCCTATCTGTGGTGATTATTTCCCTTCAGTGCAAGCCACTACCACACAGGCTCAGTTTAGCCCATCCTTGAAAAAGAGCGCCAGCCACACTTTTGAAATGACCTCATCCCCATATTGCAATAGTACAGTTTATTTAGGCTTTCTAAGGTCACTAAGCTTTTGACCTTGGTGCTGGGTACGTTAGACAGATTTTCCCGGACAGTGATTGCATAGAGGGGAGAGAAAGCAGGGGGATGTCTCTTATCGAGACATATAGAAGAGTTAAGAGTGGGACAGAAAGCTAAGTATGGAATATTGTCCTTTATAAGCTACTAATAAGCATATTTCCAAGAAGACCATTTACAAATTATATGTAAAGAGTTCCATTCAAGAAAAAGCAGCCTGTGTAGAGTAGGGGTCGGCAACTTTGATTTGGTGTATGACCTTTTGCAAACGACTGTTAGCTGTAGTCCAAAACATCCAGAAAACCAAAGGTTGGAGATATCTAGAATCATCTATGGGTGTTGGAAAGACGGATGTTCTCACTGGGCTGAGAAATTAAAGTACAGGATAGTTGCCCACCTTGTGAAGAGTGCAAGTGGGGCGATTAGGAACTAGAGCATGGTGTTGCAGTTATTAATTCGTTTTAAGTCAGTCATTGTGATTGGTCTTTTTTCTCTTCAGCCATTCAGACTGATTACACATCTGCAAAATATTCTCTGTTCCTTTCCCCAAATGTCACAGAAACACGTATACTTATATACTGCCACTCAAATGCAGAGCCATACTCACCTGGTAACCACTCAAATGCAGAGCCACAACCACCTGGTTCATAACCACTCAAATACAGAGCCACAACCACCTGGTAACCACTCAAATACAGAGCCACAACCACCTGGTTCATAACCACTCAAATGCAGAGCCACACCCACCTGGTAACCACTCAAATGCAGAGCCACAACCACCTAGTTCATGACCACTCAAATGTAGAGCCACACCCACCTGGTAACCAGTCAAATGCAGAGCCACACCCGCATGGTTCAGAACTAGCAGCAAACGAGGGCTCACTGGGCACAACAAATCAGTGAAACATTAAACAAGTGCAACAGCAACCCTCAAGGAGAAAGGGGTATGTGCTTTAATTAATTACTTCTGCAATTGTTGAAAGAGCTGTCACAAAGAGTTTTCTAATCTGTTCAACAAACCTTATCCACAAAACTTCTGACAATCAGAGCACAAAGGCTGAAAATGGAGTTGCCCATATCTGTTTACACACAGCACTATGGGCCTCATCACCATTTGGCCGGTAATAGCCCTACCGCCAAACCCCCCGGCGCTAATAGCGCCGGATCACGGGTTTGGCGGAACGGGTATTGTCCATTCTTCATTGAGCCCATTCGGGAATTCCCCATTCCCCATTGGGCTCAATGGGGAAATTTCGCGCTCTTACCGCCGGCGGATTTCCCGCCGGCGGTAAGAGCGGGAAATTTCGGCAGATTTCAGAAATCAGCCGAAGCTGTGATTTTGCGGACCCTTAAATGTGGCGGTAATAGCGCTACCGCCACATTTAAGGGTTACCGCCAAACTCGTGATGAGGCCCTATTTTTGTGTACATGTCTTTCTTGTGTTCTACCACCATTTATTGTATCTGCAGTAGAAGTAGCACATACTTCATGAAAGAAATCATGTGCTTTCTTTTTACACACTAAAGAGGTGTCCTTTGTCTATTGTCTATATTTTGCATGGTCCTGTCTGGCAATTACAGAAATCTATGCATTTGTCAAAGTGGCTGTGTTCCACTAAACCTTATGGGTGCACTTTATCCCTGGCACGTATTAAAAGGCAACGTTTACGGTTCAATCTGCAATGTATTCAGCACCAGGAGGCTAAGGCATGTTATACTGGCCAGGAAAACACACTGTATCAAACTGACAAGTGTGTGAGTTGTTCACCAAGTCGGTGCTAGGGAAGGTTTCTAGAGTAGAGTGAACACAGAAGTGGACATTTGTAGTGGAGAGAAAACGGTCACTCCACTGTTTGACTGACCAGGGTGGGCACACGAGTTAGTCAGTTTAGCAGTGAGAGAGTTCTGCTTTTGAACCTTTTAGTTTGATAAGGTCTGCGGGCATCTGTGGTTCAATAGAAGACCGGCACGTTTCTATGGTACTGGTTTTGCTTGTTGGTATCAACATAGGAGTGGGACGGGAGGTTGAAAGTTGCAATGGCCTTCACGTGAGTGGAGGTTGATATTGAAGATTGAGGGTGAAAGAAAGGACCCTTGACGGTCACTGCCCGAGTCAGAAAGGCAGGAGCAAGCTCGAGGAATGGTCAATACAAGGATTTTTACAATTGGCAACAAATATTTATAGCTCACCCCTCAATTGACCAATTCCCGACTGCTGCTCCTTCACTCCACTACCCCCACAGCTTGCTTACCATGTGTCACACTCCTTCATATCCTAAAACATGTGTAAACAACATGGCAAAATGTAAATCATGCCTAGCCCTAATTTGTTTTATGGAAGGGATGCTGGCGATAAATATCCTAATGTCTGTATTGATGGACCACTTACACATTGTACCCTCCCCCACTTTTTCAACCACCGTCCCAAGCTTGCTCACTTAGGGTTGCTGTGATGTCTATTGTATGGGCCAAAGTTTGTCTATTCCTCTGTTAACAACCCTTAGTTGCAAAGGTTCAAAGATGTGGTCGGGTTAATACTTGTAATTCATCTCCAAGTCTTTCCCTGTCATATTTGACAGTTAATTACATGCCAAATTTCTTTGATTTTAAGTTATCTTATCTCTACCTCTCTGGGTGGTTGTCCATAACCAATGCTATTGTATAAACCGGCTAGACAAAAAAAATATGACAAATTCAAAAATACAAACAGGATACACTTTAACAGGGTACCCTTTAGGGTAACAGCTTCATTACGGGTCCGGCGGTGCCACTAGGATTTTACAACCCCGGGGGCCCGGAAAGTCAGGCACTGGTAACATGTTATTCCCCATTCCCATAGAGTCACATGGGACTCTATGGGAATGGGGACACAGAAGCACCGGCACTGTTATTAACGCTGCCGGTGCTTCCTTGAGGGGTCGGCCTACTGAGGCCGCTGTGCCCGGCAGGGTCAGACTCGTCGAGCACGGCAGCTCTGGCAGGAAGACGTATAATATGCCAGCCTGGAAACAACAGTGCTGGTAAGCTTACCGGCACACTTGTTGCCGGACTGGCAGGATCAGAATGAGGCCAAATCTACAGACGGGGCGTGGCTTGTGTCCATTTGAAGCAGAAGTGCCTGCACTGAGCTCCAGGAAGATCTGACAATTATATAAGCAACCTGACTAATATAAGCTTTTTAAATTGCAGCCCCAGCACAGTGAACAGCTGGTGAAGGTCTGGGAATCCTAGCAGAGTTGGGTGTAGAGAGACTGACGACTAAAGCTGGAGCAGACTACAGAGTACGAGCGGCAAGATGGTGGCCGGAATAGAGTTGGGGCTCCAACACTGACGGAGGATAATGATGGTTCCACCGAGTCTGTCAGGGGCTCAGCGGCGGCGAATAGTACATTCACTGTGTACGGGAGGTGCAGGAGACGCAGGAGACTTGAGTGGATCTGTGGGGAGCGCATTGCACCCGTGAAGAGGAGCGAGAAGGAGAAGATGCTAGAGTGGGGCGAACGACAATGGGCCAAGGCAGCAACAAGCATATATGTGGCAGAAGGAGTGATGTGAGGTGGCAGTAGTGGTGGAAGAGGGATAAAGACCTCACTGGTGGCCTGAGGCGCAGACACGGTCCCAAGCTGGAAAGGTGAAGAGCTGGACTGCCAGGTAATGCCTGAGATCTGGAGACTGGTGAGGAAGGCAGCACATCCATGAGTGCTGAGAATTAACAGGGGCCTGGGGCCACAGATGAGAGGCAAATGGCAGAGTGCCCCAACCACATGGAGAGCCATTGAGGAAGGGGCAGTGATATTTCAGCATATGCCCTAAAATGGGCAGACAGGCCCCCAGTATGGAGTTAGAGGGGATTGATTGGAGGGGGTCTGCAGGACATTTACCACAGGCCACAACAAGAGGAGTGCAGCAAGACAGGGAATCTCTCAGGAGTAGGCAAATACTGAACCCTGAGATATTGAGCACAGGTGAACATGAGACAGGTACCCAGAATGAGGAGAACTGGTTGGTAGAAAGGCCTGACTAGTGGACACTGCTGAGAGCGCTTGAGGCAAAGGAAGGATAAGGAGCGAAAGTCAGGAGAAGCACGCAGGAACTAGAGGGCAGAAAAGACAGCAACAGAGAGAAAGCATAGTGCAGAGAACACCACCACATGCCAGACAGGAAATCTCAGGCGAAGTCTAAGCAAACTAAGATGGACACTTGCGCAAAGAAGAAAGACACCAAACTGGGCTCGCTGAGTATGTACAGCAGTTTGAAGGAGCAGCAGGGAGCAGACAATAAGAATTTTGAGGCAATAGTGCAGCTGAGAACCTCCATGGAGACAGGAATTGACTAAATCAAATGTGATGTGGGCCTGCAGAGTCAAGATGTGAGCTCACTGGCCGCCAGGTTTGGAGACACAGAGACACGGGTGGTGGAAGTGACTGGCACCTCGAAAGAACTGACTGTGAAGGTACATGACCTGATGGCAAAAGTGAAAGTGCTGGAAGATAGAGCTGAAGATGTGGAAGGGGGAGTGTGATGAAGTAACATCAGGCTCCTAGAGCAGCCAGACGAAGAGGAAGGCAGATATCCGATCACATACGTTGAAAATATGCTGCTCCAGGAGGTAGGCCCAGGCACATTAACGCAGGGATTCACGGTAGAAAGGGCACACAGATCATTGACCAAGAGACTGTCCTCAGGGGTGCCGTTGAGAGTGATAATTGCAAATATCCTAAATTTTAAGGACAGAGAGAGGATCATGGCATTCTTCTGAGAATGGGGGAGATCAAACACGCATCAGCGACTCTTGCCATGCATCCAGGTACAGAGAAGGAGGAGTCTGTTTGTATCCACACAAGAGAGGCTCAGGCAGCAGGGCTTGAAATACATGCTTTTGTATCTGTAAAGATAAAACTCCTACATAATGGAAGAACACACTTTTTTGAGAACCCGGAGGAAGAGAACCAATGAATGGACAGCAATAAGATGGCTTGTACATCAGAGAGGAAGAACAGTAATCGTTGAATGAGGCTTCCACACTGAATTGGGGAGCTAGCTGGATGCAACGAGATCATTGTGTGCATGAATGCATGGGTTAACAAAAGATGACTGGAAACCGGGGACTTCGTTGTGGACTGGAATCTGCTGGAAACAGTACCAACAGTGTCGGACTGGGCACTAAAATTGTCTCAGGCATCAATTAAAAAGTTGCCCACAGTTGCAAATGGCTGTTCATTCCTTTTGTGACACTGTTTGAGTAGTACCCAAGGGGGAGTTTTTGATAAAATGTAATGCAAATTGTGCATTTTAAAGAATATTTATTTAGATACACTGGTCAAAACTACTAACCGAATAGTGATCTAACGCATCAATATGGCACACATTGGCCAAAAGGTGGTCCTCTTTGACCCAAAAAACAGTCTCACTCCAGTATTTTGCGTTTTAGGTTCGACCATGGGCCTATTTCCCTATAGGCTAGTCCAAGCCAGAGTACCAATGAGACGCATGGGACGCTGGTGGGTGGGGACCCCTAGGTTGGAAATATATCCAGGATGCCGCATTTGGCATCTGCATACCATGTACCACTCAGTTCTGGGTGGGACGAATGACAGTTTGGTCTGAATGGCAGAGTTATGCCAGGCCAAGAACCAAGAAGTAGTAGTATTCATTTGGGCTTTTTTTTGTGTGTGTTTTTTTTTGGAGTTGAAAAACTGGCATAGAGCAGCGGGTGAGGGTACGGGAAGGGGTGGCGGGCGATATGAAAAGAGGTTAGTTCCAACAAAGCCTCAAAAGGTGGAACAGCACAGACAATGTGCAGCCTCAGATGGGAGGTGATGGCCAGGAGTGAAGGGTAGCAAGTCATACCCAAATATGTGGGGCGAGTGGGAAGCCCAAAACAGGGGAATGAGGAAGTCTGTGGAAGGAGTATGGTGGGAACACTGCGGGTAATCACCTGGAAAGTGTGATGAGGCGAGACAGATGAATGTGGCCCTCATTGTGCTGGTCCCTCCCTCTTCTCGATGTTTCAGAAATGAAAGGTGTACATCGTTCCTGGACACCTCCTCTCCATCACCACTGTACTGCAGATGCGAGAAGCGCTATTTACTCAGGCAACCATATAGACCCTATCCTGACAACGTCGTAGAGGAGATACACTTGCAGACGATGGAGCAATTGGACTGACTGTGATCGTGTAGGGAGCCAATGATGTCACGACCAGGACCAAGACAGAGATGCGTTAGACATGAAGCACATAGGCATCTCTGCACGAGGCTACATGGACAATAAACCACATTGTATATAGACACAAAGAACATGCTTTTGACTGACTAAAATAGAGGATATTTACTCTTTTGCTAGGCTGAAACGCAAGACACACGCGAATAAGACATGAGGATTGGACAATGTATAACGTAGTTAACATAGGTCAAATGAAAGATGCAGCCACAATGGAGAGAATGGAAAGCATTGGAAGGTTCGAGGATGCAGATAGATGCCTGATTTGCTGATTTGGCAGGGAAACGCAGACCACACTGCTCATGAAGCAGCTGTACTTATTTTAGCTAAGGCTATCTAGGGAGGGAGGGTTTCACATCGGCACCCAAAAGCACAGGCAAGGGCAAATGAAAAAAAACAGTCTTCTTAGACTAGGAGAGAAACACATTTTGCTGGACGGACAGAGACACGCCATATCAGACTGAATGTGAGTGAAAGGTATTGTGAAGAGGCCTCCAGAGGACAGGGAAGGAATAACACCTGCATGTATAAATGCTAAAAATCCTCGTCAATGTGGAGCAGGAAAATCAATCCAGTGGTCTGTACACACGTGATCTGAGACTAACGGGCAAAGCCTATTCATTTGAGCCAGACAGCAACCTTCATTCCCATCCAGCTTAGGATAAACAATACAAAGTTGAAAGCTGAAGTAAGGCTGAGAAGACCCACACTGACCAATCCCTGCCTGCCTCCCACGCCAGTTCACACTTAGTTGCATCAACCAGTTATAATGCACTAACTTGACATGCCTTTAGTTGCAACATTTTGGGGGTGGTCACAGGTGGAGCCACCAAATAAATTATAACCAATCAAAACACTAACCCCATATGGATGCTATATGTAATTTACCTCACTAACCAACCACAAACTTAGGTTTTTGTCACTAACCCATCACATCTGAGGTCATAACCCTTTAAAACCTTTTTACAAGCCTGCAACCATCTGAGAGAGCATTGGACGTCCTGATATGTCCATGCATGTCCCTGTTTTGTGAGATCTCTTAATAAAGCAGTGTTTTTGTCACATTTCTAGACTTTTCTGTATCCTGGGTGTGGGAATTTCCCCTGAGCCAGACCTCTTGCTTTTATGATGGGGGCTTTCCCACCCCTCCACTAGAGCGAGGATTGAACAGTTATGTAAAACATAACAGAGTGCTTACTTATTTGCATAGAAAGGGAGTGGGAATTGCCATACTACAGGAAACGCTTTTTATGCCAGAAAAACAGGCTAATGTACTAAAAGGGTGGGGAGAACACGGGTATGGAGCGACCTATTTGAATTTTGCTAGAGGGGTGCTGATATGGATAGTGCCCGTGTTAACTTTTGGGATGATGGTGGTTAAGGTTGATGACGAGGGGAGAATGATCCCTGTGCATGGATAAGTGGATACTAGAGAGGTGTGCAAGGTAAATACTTATGCCCCCAACTATGGCACGTCTACATTCTTTCGAGCCTTTATACCAGGCTAGGCCCGTTCAGAGAGGTGAGATGGATTTGGGGAGATGATTTTAATTGCACATTAGACCCACGGTTGGATAGTTCGGATGACCAGTCTACAAACCCAGCACTGCCGGCTAGAATACTAGAGAAGCTGTTAGAGGACATGGGCATGGTTGAGATTTTGTCCTGGCTGCATGGGACAGAAAGGGAATACTCTGATTATTATTCGAGCCCTCATGAGTTATATAGAAGAACAGACTACCTACTAGCGGGGCGCGAACAGATAGGTGAATTCATTAAGCTAAGTATGAGGGAAGGACATTATCGGACTATTCCCCTTTGTCGGCTGGTTGGATAATTCATGTAGACCATACCAATGTGGAGACTTAGGGCAGAGGCACTTCAAGACGACCTCTTTAGAGGACATATCAAGGAGAAGATGGAGGAAAACTTTAACACTAACAAGGGTAGTGTTGATAAAGGGGGACTTCTGTGGGATGCATTTAGGGTGGTGATGAGGACAGAAGCAATATCCAAGATGGGATGTGTCAAAAGGGAGCTGCTGAGGCACCTGTCAGTATCAGAGACGAAGAATGCATACCTAATAAGTACAGAAGCAGAAATCGAGGCAGTGAAGAGGGAGCTTTTGAAATTGCACCAGGAATGTCTGAAACATTGGTTCAGGCTGGGCAAATATGATTACACACAATGGGCCTCATTGCGACCCTGGCAGAAGACCATGGTGCTATTAGCACCATGGTCCATGCTGGTAAGTTACCGACTCTGCCATGGGGAAAGGGGGAATTACCACCCCATTACAAGGTTGGCGGGGCGGTAATTCCCCCTTCCTCCATGGCCCTTCCCCATTCCCATTTTTGCCCCATAGGGCTCAATGGGACTGGGGAAGGCACTAAGTACGGTGCCGTAATCAGCACCAAGGTCCCTTTATGGGTCCCTACTTTAACGGCTGGTCTACACCAGCCGTTAAGGTCGGGTCCCGCAAAGGGACCTCGTAATTAGGCGCTAATAGGTTAACGGTGCCGCAGCCTTTTACGCGCCGTTAACCCATTCGCGCCTGGGTCGTAATGAGGCCCAATACCTTGATAGGCTCCATGAGCAAGGAGACAAGCCCAGTAGGATGCTAGCTTGGCTCTATTGCTTAGACAAAGCTAGTCCTGTGATTAGTGAGATGACGGATGAGTGCAGCGAGCGATGGAATTCACAGAGAAAGATTCATAATATATTTGCTAGATTCTACAAAGACCTGTACAGTATGGATGGGAGGGACAATGCGAGGGAGGCGGCGAAGAAATTGACCGACATAGCATTGCCACAACTGACACTGAAACAGGCTGAGTTCTTGGGGGCGCAGCTCACTGGGAAGCGCTGAGGGCGATGATAGAGAAACTGCCATCGGGCGAGACACCCAGTGGAGATGGCTTGTGGCAGAATTTTACTAAATATTCCAAAACGTACTGACACCAAGATTGCTAGAAACTTTTGAGGAGGCGTATGACAGTGGGAGGCTACCCTGGAGTATGATGGATATTGAAACTGGGCAAGCTGCCCCAAAATTGTGAGTCAGATTGGCCATTATCGATGGTGAATCAGAATGGCAAGATCCGAGCGACCGTACTGGCGGGAAGGCTAAAGACAGTGATAGGCCAACTAATACATCCAGACGAGACTGGGTATGTCCTGGGAAGGAACAACTTGCTGAATTTGCGGAGATTACAAGCAGTGATTGATAGGACCAGATATTGGGTAGATTGGTGTGCAGTGATATCACTGGATGTGATTATGGGCCTCATTACACGGATGGCGGTAAGGATTTACCGGTACCGGTAAAATACCGGTACCGGTAAATCCTTACCGCCTTACTACGAGGTCCCTTTGCGGGTTGGGGGATTTAACGCCTTTTTGCAGGCGTTAAAAACCAACCCGCAAAGGGACCCAGAGAGCTAATTACGGTACCGCAATTTGCGGTACCGTAATTAGCGCCTTCCCCATTCCCATTGAGCCCTATGGGGCAAAAATGGGAATGGGGAAGGGCAATGGTGGAAGGGGGAATTACCGCCCCGCCAACCTTGGAATGGGGCGGTAATTCCCCTTTCCGCCAAGGTGGTGCCGGTAATTTACCGGCATGAACCATGGCGCTAATAGTGCCATGGCTCTCCGCCATCCGTGTAATGAGGCCCTAAGTCTTGTCACTCAGTCAGATGGGGCTGGCTATATGCCACACTAGAGTGCTTTGAAGTGGGGGCAGGATTTATAGGGTGGTGAAGCTACTCTACCAGTCAACAACTGCTAGGGTGCGGACAGGCAGACATGTCTCGGAGAATGGAATATTGGAATATGCAGAGAGGTTGGAAACAAGGATGCCTGCTATCTCCAATGCTTTTTATATTAGCACTGGAATACCATCAACAGTGTTCCTACGTTTAGAGTTCGGAGATGTTGGAGTGATGGTGGATGGGAACTTGCTATACACGGATAACATATTGCTATATGTTAGAAATCCTGAAGATAACCTATCAATCCTTTTTGATGTATTAGACCATTGTGTGGCATTATCGTGAATCACGGTCATTAGAGTTAAGTTGTAGATATTCCAGCTGGCAGAGTGGGCTGGACAGGAGGAATCAAGCTTGCAGAGAATGGGACTTCGCTAGGCAACCAAAACATTCTGATATCTAGGGATGGTGTTTGTTACCTTGTTTTAAAGACCAAAAATAAAGTTTTTTTAAAATGACACTAAGTCAACGCACGAACACAGCACAGTCAAAGCACATGACGAGATAGCGAAATATACAGACTTTTGCAAGAAATTGCCTCTGTCGGTGATTGGGAGAGTGGCATTGGTCAAGGTGATGCTGCTTCCTCACATACTGTATTATTTCCATACGGTGGCGTTTAACATCCCAAGGACATTTTTTACAGAATTACCTGCTATGTTGAGCGGGTTCATCTGTGGAACGGACAGGCACAGAGTGGCACTAGACACACTTTGCAAGAACTATTTTTATGGGGGGTGAAGCTGTACTATTTTGCAGGACAGCTGCAGTGGGTGACACAATGGCTTTCGGTTGAAGAGACACAGGAAACCCAGCTACTACAAGCTATGAATAAACCATACTTGATGAAGAGTGTTTTGTGGTTGGACAGCAGGTGGTTGAAGGATGTCCCGTACATGTTAAGGTTGGGGAGGGACATCTGGCCATGAACCAAAACATTTCTGGATTTGGAAGACCCATATTCCTCCAAAGTCCCTATAGCAGCAATATACAGGGAGAATGAAGGGGACCTTAAAGTAATTGGGGCACAGTGGGAAGACAAAGGGTTGGCAACTTGGGGGAATTTGTTTTTGCACCTGGAAGATACAGAAGTTTCATGAGGTGGGGGGAAAAGCAGGAGTGCATGCAGGACAGTATGTGACATACAAAAGGATACAGGGAGACGGTAACGCTAAAAGGGAGAACTTCCTCAGAGGTGCTGATGCATTTGTTTTGGGAATGCAGGTGATTAGGAGATTTTGGGCAGCAGTTGAGAGTATGGTAAGGAGAGGTGGGATAACACGATTTATATGGAAGGCAGTGGCCTGTTCACTGGGGATGCTCCGAGATCAAGACAGTGGTCTGTTAGGACAGTTATTCTCAAGTCCAACTAATGGCTTAGTAAAATCATTCAACTGAGTAATTGCAAGACTCCACTCTTAGTATAAGGCTGTACTACCTGAGTTCAGGGTAGCATAGACAGAGCAGCCAGGCTTATTTTAGGAGGGCGAGAGGGCTGTAGAATCAGTAAAATGAAATTGTAGTATACATATGGTCCAAAGAAACACTGAAACACTATGTACTGTAAAAATAAAGTGTTTATTTAAATACAAGCAGACCAAGGTAAATTGTGGGTAAATAAGTACTATCACATTATATATAAACAAATGATAAAACACAACACTATGCTTGCAGGTGCACAGACCAAAGCATATAACCTTATTTGAAACATCTAACAGTAGTTCTAGGGAAGTCAAAACCAATAGTTAATTTTGGATTACTTACAGTAATACAGGGTGGTAGAACCTAGCAGTTGTATTGTAACGCTCAGCAAGAAATCACATATTAATTCAACTGGACACTATACTTTTCAGATCTAGGGAAACACAGATTGTAGGAACAGTGTTAACCTTTAACTAAGTTTTGGATAACACAGTTATACCAGGTTAGTAAGATCCTTTTTGTGTACTATTCAATTACAGTTGTTTTTCAGTTCACAGATTAAGGGAACCAATAACTTGTTAAATTATTTTTGGATGGCACCAAGCTATACAAGGTAAGTCAAACCTATATACTTTAGTAAGGAACTACCAGCAACCTTAAAGGTAAGTATGACCTAGGCAGACTTATTCTGGACAGGATAACAGCAAGTCAGGGGAAGCAAGACCCAATTGGGGACACTCATAAAGTTATCCTAACAGGAATAATAAAGTGAAACCTACAGCATTAATTTTGGAAAGAGGAGAACCCAATTCACAGGCAAGTTAACCTCCTATCTACTTTCTGTTAGAATGGCGAGGCAGTTTCTAAGGAAAGTAAGACTTTGAGAATTCTTAAGAAGGCACACAGCTTGTTAAATGTAAGTAAATCCTATATATACTTTTCAGAATATACCTAAGGTAAGTAATAGCTTTTTGAAACTATTAATTCTGAGAGTTTATAGTTACCAACTAACTCATTCACAAGTAAGTAAACTTCACAACAATTGTTTTACTTTTCAAGGCAGACCCCTTAAAGTATCCAGCCCTTCCCAATTCTAGCACATGAGTTCTCTGAGAGGCAGAAGAGGGAACCTTGTTGTCTAGGAGCCAGCTGTAGGCAGGGTGAGATAGGACTCAGTTGCAGGCAATGTTCAGAGTTCCAGACCAAGACTGATCAAAAAAGTAAGTATTTTACTTAAGAGTTAGTTGAGGGTCCAGGGACTTCAGAGAAGACACCCTATGAGGATTCCAGCAGTGCGCCTGGGTGAACTGGATGAGAGACCTCCCAATCACAGAACACACCCCAAAACTGCACAAGAATCACAAGAGACTTAAGGTAAGTAAATACCCAAGCCAGCAAAGTACCTCAGCATGGGAGAAGCGTTTGTAGAAGGAGGACTTCAGAATCTGTAGCTAAAAACCCAGGTGCTGCATTCCTTGTCAGGAGAGATCAATACAGAAGGCTTCAGGCAAGGGTTTCTGCATGGCTGGACCCGGTTCTGTGGATTTGGCACCTTTTTCAGGAGCACAGAATATCACTGGTCAGATTCTCATCATTTCCAAGATCCAGCACTCTGGGAGGAGACTTTTCGGACTCGATTCACATCTCTGGAGGTCCAGCAGTATGCCCACAAAGTTTCAGAAAGATTTGGAAATCGGAAGACTCTGCACGGCACACTGGCTTGAGGTGCCAGGGTATTGCAGCCCTACAAGGGTTCCATGTGTTAATATCCCTGCAAAAATATCGCCATACAAAAATATTGCCATATTTTTGCGGTTATATTAAGCCATGGAACCTCTGGGGGACACCCCCGCAACCCCCATAATTATTTTAATGGAGTGGGGGATACCCCTGCATACCCTGTCCAAATAACCCCATAAATTATCCCCACTAATAATATGGCCTATGGCCTTACCCCACAACCATACATATGGCGATATTATTGGTGAGGATAATATTACCTGATACCACTGCAAGGTTGCAGAACGACACAGGATGGCTCAAAATGCAGGTCTTCTTGAGTCTAGTGGGTCTCACCAGGCTCTGGGTCGTAGTCACCCGTTTCGGGATCCGCAGGTTGATTGGAAGGAAGGGTAACAGCAAGCTCTCCGGTCGTTGGAAATCGTCTCGGTCACGTTTTCTTCATCATCCTCTTCGGTTTCAGTTAAAGCAGTTGACTTGTCATCAGCTTCCAGGTTAGGAGTTTTTATCAGGAACTACAGCACAACCTCTGCAATCTCTTCCCGCATTTTACAGAAAGTGGTGGTCTGACTGTCCAATTGGACAGCCATCCCCCCACTGGGAGTTGTTGCCTTTGTGCAAGGTGGAAGACAAAGGGCTGCAGAGTTTTAGACTCCTTCCTTGCTTATATCCTTTCCAGACACTCTGGAACCTGGGGTGGAACTGAAGACAAAACAGCCACTGAGGTCTTTCCCACATAGAATGGCAGGGGAAGACCTCAGAAACAGCAAGCACACAAGAAATGGCAAAAAACTGGAGATCATCATTTTGGATAAACGATGCCCCTTCTGTGCATTACCGAGGCTGAATTAACAGCCTGTGAGTAATAAAGACTAAAAGTCATAAAGGTAAAACCACTGCCACCAGCCGTTCATGTAAAAGTCATAATTTTAACAAAATGTTATCAGGCAAGTAAGAAAGGGGATATATTGTATTACCCCAGCACTTCACATAAATTGGGGTGTGCTGGCTCACTATATAAAATGTAAAGGGGGATAAAAAAATCCCTCTTTACTACTTGGGAACTCTAGTTCACCCAAGTACATGAAAGAGAAATTAACAGAGAAGCCTATACGAGCAACCCAGGCCAACCCAAAAGTTGTACATGAAGTTGTAGGAAACTATAACTTCAACCATACATTATGGAGAGAGATAAAAAGGTCAGCCATAAAACGAGTAAAAGACTAGTTGAATGGGGAAAAAGATTCCCCTTCACCTAGGGACAAGGGAAAATAGTTGCCTAGTGAAAGCAAATAGCTCTGGGGTTGACACAGGTCAGGAAGATTTATCATTGACATGAAAATCTTACCTAACGTGGTCCGCATGTAGATAATTGGTGGAGGGATTTGAGAAAGTGGTCAATGGCGGAAACCATGGTTTGGTATAGGGCCTTGCAAAGGGGGACAAGGGAAAGTACCGGCGATGTGGGTACCTGGAATGCATTGGTAGAAATGATGTTCCTTTCACAGTATGACAAACCTCCGTGAGGCATGGATGTGCAGACAGCAGAGTGGCAGACAGGCAAGCTGAAGGACAGGGATAAGGAAGACCTAACACAAATGGCCATGTTTACCACAGGGAGGCACAAGTTGAAACAGCGCCACTACCTGACAGTATGAAGGCGGCCATGCTGTTGTTCAACAGGCTGAGTTATAAGTATTTCTTTGTTATTGTACCATATTAATTACCTGAAGACATTGTTATGTTCCGAAGACTACTAAACTGTATGGTTGCACTGTTGTGGAAATTTAAACTAAAACTTTTTTATTTTTTTTAAACACGAATCTGCAGCTCGTAATGTGTTGGTAATAAATATTTTGAGCCATTGAATGCAATGCATTTCATAGCCATTTTGTATTTTAACAAAGTGATCACATGCAGATAGAGTCTTGTTCTCCTGTGTGGTAGCTCGAACTCTGCTCTGTGCTGGATCAAGCAGCGTGCATTGTGTTGTCACAACTCAAGTGTAATAAGTGATTAAAGTTACAGGAGTGGTGTTGTGGCAGTGGTGTCACTTTCATATTACATGTCCGTATGATGTCACTACTATACTGTTATAAGGACATTATGTACAGAGTTTTAAATAGATTTTACAAGATGTCATTGATGTAAGGTAAAGTGTTCTGTCTGCCAATAATGTTGGCCTTTCCGCGCGTGGCTCTGCAAGGGAATTGGGTAGGAAGGGTGCTAGTGGAGTGGTCTTTCCACGCGTGGCTCTGCAAGGGAATTAGGGAGGAGGGGTGCTAGTGGAGTAGCCTTTCTGCGCCTGGCTCTGCAAGGGAATTGGGTAGGAGGGGTGCTAGTGGAGTGGCCTTTCCGCACATGGTTCTGCAAGGGAATTAGGTAGGAGGGGTGCTAGTGGAGTGGCCTTTCCGCGCGTGGTTCTGCAAGGGAATTAGGTAGGAGGGGTGCTAGTGGAGTGGCCTTTCCGCACGTGGCTCTGCAAGGGAATTAGGTAGGAGGGGTGCGAGTGGAGTGGCCTTTCCGCGCGTGGTTCTGCAAGGGAATTGAGTAGGAGGGGTGCTAGTGGAGTGGCCTTTCCGTGCGTGGCTCTGCAAGGGAATTGGGTAGGAGGGGTGCTAGTGGAGTGGCCTTTCCGCGCGTGGTTCTGCAAGGGAATTAGGTAGGAGGGGTGCTAGTGGAGTGGCCTTTCCGCGCGTGGCTCTGCAAGGGAATTAGGTAGGAGGGGTGCTAGTGGAGTGGCCATTCCGCGCGTGGCTCTGCAAGGGAATTAGGTAGGAGGGGTGCTAGTGGAGTGGCCTTTCCACGCATGGCTTTGCAAGGGAATTGGGTAGGTGGGGTGCTAGTGGAGGGGCCTTTCCGCGTGTGGTTCTGCAAGGGAATTAGGTAGGAGGGATGCTTGTGGAGTGGCCTTTCCGCACGTGGCTCTGCAATGGAATTGGGTAGGAGGGGTGCTAGTGGAGTGGCCTTTCCGCGCGTGGCTCTGCAAGGGAATTGGGTAGGGGGGGTGCTAGTGGAGTGGCCTTTCCGCGCGTGGCTCTGCAAGGGAATTGGGTAGGAGGGGTGCTAGTGGAGTGGCCTTTCCGCGCGTGGCTCTGCAAGGGAATTGGGTAGGAGGGGTGCTAGTGGAGTGGCCTTTCCGCGCGTGCTTCTACAAGGGAATTAGGTAGGAGGGGTGCTAGTGGAGTGGCCTTTCCGCGCGTGGCTCTGCAAGGGAATTAGGTAGGAGGGTGCTAGTGGAGCGGAGCATTAGGAAGGTGGAGAACAATCCTGTGGTTTTGAAGAATGCTGTTCGACAGTACCCAAAGTGTTATAAAACCATTGCACCTGTGCAACTTTGCATCGCTGCAGTTCTTCATATGTTTGCAAAGGGAGCAATAAGTCCTGAAGACTCCCTCTCTTGTACTAGGCAGATTGTTGGATCGCACAAGCACCTTTGCACATGCCATAGACAGCTCTTCCATTGCCTCTGAGAGATCTTGTGTTAGAATTCCATTTCCCGTTTCCATTTAAGCAGGATCATATTCCCTTAATTTTGCAGTGGCAGCGCACTATAAATGCATGCCAACTTCTGGTCTCTCTGTTGTTAGTCCTCTACCATCGCCCCTGGCCAAAAGCCGAGCTAGATCTCTTTCCAGGCACATTAGGATCGCTCCCGGTAGGTACCATATGCTTTCAACCATCGGCATATTCACATTTTGGAAGACCGCCCTCCCAGCGCCAGACAGAGACTATATGAAATTGTGATCGCCTTTTTGTGGCCTTCAGTAAAGAGAAGAAAGGTGATGAAACCGGCAGTAAGTAGGTGGATCCAAATGGTGGTTGCGAAAACCTGAGTTAACTGGGTATCCAGCTGCTGCCCTGAATAAAAGGTAATCAACAAGAGGGGTAGTGGTTTCATGGGTGTAGGAGCCAGTAGTTGCTCTAATAGACGTGTGTAGGGCTGCCACTACGGCTAACTCATCTTCCTTTATGGCTTGAGATTGAAGGAGTGATTCAAAAAATAAATAGGTACTGCATTTTAAAATTGTGTTGTGTTTTCAATCACTGGATATGCACATTGGTGTCCTCTGGAAATTCCTCCTCTTAAATGAGGAAGGCAACGAGCAGTGGGGACCGGGAGGCCACAAGCAACCCGGCCAGAAAAGGGCTCCAGGGTATTCAAAAATCTTCAACAAGTCCTTTAATTATGATAGTGTGAGGTTTTTTTATTTCCTTGTCTCTGTTGACACAGCCCTGTGTGGCTTGAGGAGGAAGCAGGAGGGCAGTAACCGCACACAGTGAGGCAACCCTAAAACAACACCAGATCAGCCTGAGCGCCTTTCTTGGGGGCTGGCCCAGCGGGCAAAAGCCTGGACCGGTCAATTCCCAGTCCACTCATGGTGTCAGGGCAGGTGAGTTGAGGGTAATGCCTGGATTGCGTGTTTTGATCCCCATTTCTTGAATTCGCCTCCCTAATCACCTTACTGCCATGCCCTCCCGCCCCAAGGCATCACACCAGGTCAAAGGGGCCTTATATCGGCAGACACAGCGTGTACAACAAAGCTCTCTTATGGGCAAAGGAAGGGGATAACCCTGGGTGGAGGGAAGGTGGTACAGTGAGATGTTTTTCCCTGATGTAGATTCTGTCGTCAGAAAGCAATACCTCATAATTCAGTAAGGCGACAAAGGAAGTGTAGGCATTGTCAGTGGTCTGTACTCTGCTGGCACTTCATGTTGGCATGTGTCAGTGATGCCTCTGTTACAGTCTCCAATTGTCAGATGTTTTATCATGTTTCATCACGCTGCAAAAATCTGGACGGCTCTCATCTTCCTACCACCTGCTTGTGTGTCAGACCAGTTTCCAGGTTAAAACCTGACAGCATAATTTGATCTTCCCTGACCGCTGCATGGCGCAATCTTTTTTGCCAGTTCAGAGTTTTTTTGCTGGAATAGAATTGTTTCAATGAACATGACAATGGCCCACTGGCCAAGTAATCTATCCCAGATTCCGATTTCCTCGAGGCTGTAGCGCAACATGCGTGGTTGCGCAGCAGATTTGGCATTCCGTGGCCAGCACTGCCACCGCAGCACGCTCTCAGCACGCTCTCTTGGCCCTCCTTGAGAAAGCAGCAGTGCCAGGGCCCTTGTGCTCCGCTGAAGGCCCGCGCACAACAACCTCTCAGGATAATCACCACTCGCGTTGTTCTGGTAAAAAAAAAAGGTATCACAGACTCCAAATGCAATTCTTCCGAGGACCAGAGCGGGAACAGAAATGATTTCTGAGAGAGTCCCCCTCTGGAGAGAGAAACGAGCACGGCTGGGCTGTAGATTCAGCTCGCGCTAATATAATTGGCAAGGCAAACTCGGAATCGTAAAAGAAAGCAGAATGCATCCATAAATACGCTCCATCTCCCCGGTGGAGTGCTGCTGAGTAACCTTCCGCTCTGACCTCTTTCTCTGCCGTCGCCGAGTGCAGTGTTTTCAGATTCTGTATGGGAGTGTGTCTAATTCATTTTTCCAGTTTAGCAAGCCTGGCCGGCAGTCATTTTCTCTCGGCTCCCTCGCTGGGAGTGGAGTCGCAGGCACAGCGAGAGCGCGAGCTGAGTTCCGGTTGATTATCCCCGCTGAATGGGCATGCCCAGACCCGGCCGCAGATTCGCGCCATTTCGTGCGACGCCGGCCCCTGCTGGGAAGCCATTTTAGCAGTATGGTAATAAGTGTCATGTCAAAAAAAAATATTATATAAAACACCACTCTGTCCCCTGGCTAAAAAGAGTCCTATAAGAAAATAATGGAGTAAAACAGAAAGCTTTAAAGATGGTCATCAAGTGACTGAAAATCGTAATAGGCTGAGAGTTTCTGAAGCTAGACGTCGACTGGAGAAAGGGCTGCATGCTTTTGTTTCCCCGCATGCATCTTTATGGTCATAGGATTAAGGATGTTTTGATTGGATTAAAAGGCAAATGCATGTGTTCTCTCTTTTGTGGGGGTGAAAGTTCTCTTCCCCGCATCACTCATTGTGTTACATCAGCTCATTATTTGCAATTAGAAACATTGCTGCATTTAGCGCTAATCCGGCACCCTCAGTCGGCTGCTTTCGAGCTCCTGCTTAATGCTTCCATTAATCATATTTGGTCTCGACACGCAATTCGTTTTTTCGATCTGCCAGGCCGCCGCATGTTCAAGCATGTTGCCCACTGGCACTTCCACAAAAACAGATCCGCCTGCCAGCAACAGATGCAGACTGCAACGGGGATGCGGTCCTGGGCTCCCCACCGAACCACCTAATGGTGTTTGAGAAATACATGACATGGATGCCATGTCTAGAAATGCATGCCCAACCAGAAGAAGCTATTGACATCACACCCAAAGTGATGTTGCCTCCAGCGTTGTTTAGTGAAAGGTTATATACAGTGGAGCAAAACATTGAGGGAGGGGCTCTGGGGGTGGCCTCATGAAGCACATGTATACGCAAGCCAAAGCCATTGGCTTAGCCAGTGCTTGTTTTTCGCAGGACTTCAATGAAGGTACGTCTCTCATAAATGCCCACCAATCCCACGCTCAGTCGTCTCTCCCTGCAATGCATACAGGATTACACAAAACACAAGCCATTCATTTTGATCTCTTACTATCTAGTGTTTTTAATGTGGCCGGCTTGCTTATGCGCCACCAATTACATGTCGGAAGTGCTTGTAGATGTGGGCGCGGTGTAAAGTGCTGATGAATCGCTGCCTCCTGGCCTGGAGACCTGAGCTACGATGCCAGGCTGCATGCATCTTTAATAGGTACACTGCCCTGTTCCATTCTGGACGATAGCAGCCCCTACTTTTTTTTTATCTTTGCATTCTGGCATCTGCAGTTCTGGATTTTCCATTATAAACTCAGAACTACAAGTCCTATAATGCAAAGGGGAGAAACAAAGCTGGACTTGCATCTCCCGAATGCCCTTTGTCATGTTGCATGTATGATATTTTGCTCTTTGGGTCATAGATATCTCACCAGCTTCCTACAGTTTACCTGAAGTGAGGGTAGGCTAGGGGTGAATTCAGTGATGCAAACGGTTGAATTCGAGGATGGGTCCTATTGAATTATGTGGTGATGAGTGACTTTGGTTGGTTTGGTGGAAGTGGGACTTGATTGGTTTGAACCTGGCTGACCTACAGAGACGTGGCCGGACAGAGAGGACACTTCTGTCCGACCACGGCTCTGTAGGTCAGCCAGGCCGAGTGAACATAGCCCAACATTTGTGCAGGGGGCTTGAGCCTGATCTTCTTCGTGGTGTTATGCCACTGGCAGCCACAGAAAGAAAAGAAGAGATAGCGAGACTGAAATTTAGAGAGAGAGCTAACGTGGGGTGGGAGATAGGGTGCTAAAGAGAAGGGGAGAGAAAAATGGGGGCATAGGAATACAGCGGGAGACAGACAGACAGGGGAGTTGCTAGGTCTGGAAAAGACCCGGGGCTAAGCTGATATCGGAACGGTTGGGACCGGGGGCTAGCTGGTCTTTTGGCTGTAGCTCCTGAGATTCTATCCGGGGCTACAACCAAAAGATCAGGGGCTATAGCCCCCTTAGCCCCCCCCTAGCAACGCCCCTGCAGACAGATGAATAGAAGGTGCGTGGAAAGTGGAAACAGGGACAGAGGAGCAGAGAGAGAGTGCAACAGATGTACATGTTTGTTGCAGGTTGACCTGGTCGAGCGTAACGCTCGAGCGTAACGCTTGAGAGCAGTTAAGTCCATGTTTGCCTCGACCAGTTGGAACTGCAATTAGCAAAGTCAGTTTTAGACTGAAAGTCACTTACCGTGCTGTGGTTGTGGCTTCTTGCCTGGCGTGGGATCCTCTCGTCTCAGTGTTAGTCGCAGACACGGACACGGACTGTGATGCAGGTGTGCAGCAGGCGAAGCAAGGCCAACAGTGCGCTCCCTTTTATCAGGCTGGCTGCCTGGGCTTGCAGTTACAACCTCCTCTCATTACCCCTCACCGGGTTTGTAAACCTCATGAGGGGTCACGAGAGGAAATTGCAGTAAATGGCAGTTCCTGACACGATTCTGTGGCTGGCACTGGGTCACGAGAGGAAGTTCCAGTTTGCACGACACGGCGGCTGGCACTTCTGTCAAACACAGCTGTCTCTCAGCTCTCAGGGGCTTTTCATCATGACAGCGGGGAGCCACAGAAGGATAATGTCCCGCCATAGCATTGTGGCACCAGGGCAGGAGCCTCATTTGTTGGAGACTGCCAGGGCTCGGCCCTGGCCAGCCCCTGCCCACTTAAAACCCTGTTTATAAAACCCAAGACGAGGGTGAGCTAATGAGGTGCAAGCGGAAAGGTGAGGAATGCTACAGTCTGCAGCTTTGCTCCCTGCAATCGAAGCATTTCTCTTTGCATGCCAAACCTCCTGCCCTCTTCTACTGATCCTGTTCTCTCCTGTGTGTTTTGCTGGCAGTGAATAATGATAAGACAGCCCATGAGGCAACAGCCCTATGTTCCTACAATTGCATGAATAAATGCAGCTTCATACCTTAAATGCTCAAGAGGGTCCCCAACCTTCCATTCTATCAGGAGCAATGCTATTATGTAACATGATACACACATTCAATAATAGGCCCTACATATTGCTATTGTGACTGTGCACATGCGCACATGCTGTTTGCACATGCTGTATTATATTAGCAGAAGTGCAAAATCACTTGCACTGCATTTGCACTGGTGCTAAGGTGATTGCGCACGTGCAAAGATATCGTGATACTGCCCAGTCTCTGTGCAATCCTACGTGACATCACGACTGCATGACTGCATTATGAATGATTCTCGATGTGTGATGTCAGTGAACACTTGTTTGCAGGATGCAGTCGTTACGGGATACCACTGCAGACCCCAAAGGCTCATCCTCCTCTCTGACAAAAAGTGCCGTGATGCATTAACTCTAAGACAACTGCACTTTAAAAAGACAACCTTTCTAAACACTGCAAAGTGTTCCTAACTCTACACCATCTATTGTCTTCTTCAAAAGGAGAACGCCCATTGCCATTATATAGACCATATAGAATAATGTACTCCTGCCCATGAAACTGCATTTTAGAAGCATGGTAAGCCGTTCCACCTAAACCACTATGTCCAAGGTCTCATCTTTTTTTTTTGTTTTTGTGAAGCTTCCATTTTTGGTTATTATTGTAAACAATATCTGCGTTTTTCCCATATCTGTTTTTTTACTACATCTGCATTTTTTCATTTCTATTTTGTGTGAAAAAAGAACTTCTCCCCATTTTTTATTTCTTAGGAAAAACTATGAGTCCAATTCACAAAGAACAGCATTTTGCTGTACATTACTGCAAGTTTAATTTAATCTACACTGTGGCCATAAGAAACTTCCAAATAATATATACAAAGAAATCAGGTGTAATTTACTAGTGTCATAAAACCTTTGTAAATGGCAGATAAAAGTCCTACTTACACCCAATATCTGACATGGAGTAACTTGTGCAACATCAACCTATTTTATGTCATGTTAATCAGTGCTGGAATTGGGGAAGACATTACTCTGGGGACGCCCTCCACTTTGCGATAAGGGGCCTGTGGCCAAGGGGCATTATTCAGGCTACGTCACGAAACACAGGATCCCCTCATGGAAAAACTAGCCTGTCAATATGCATAAAAACAAAGAGCATTTTGGGAACAACCACAATTTGAACTATATCTGTGCTAGTGATTCAGCAAGATACCCTTTGACTGAGTAATAGAAGTTGGACTTTGTGCTTTTTATTGGCAACAATACTCAAGCTAAAAAAAAAATATGCCTGCAGATTGTAAGACATATATAATGCTGAGTAGGGATTTTCCTGCACTAGACCTGGGCCTCAGGATGAATCAGTGGTCGGACAAAAATACATTTAGGGGTACTCTGCTCTGTCTTGTTCCGGCCCATTTCCTACGCTGATATTAATACGCTTTTATACTGCTCCCATAACCACTGTAGTGTTACTACAGTGCCAAGTCTTGGGTGCATATTGGTGTAGTTTGCCCCCACCCCTGGGCAAACCAGACATATGCAGGAAAGAAATGGATGAAATGTGAGAGGATAAGAGAAGCATGAGTAGGATAAAAACGAACAGACAAACACCGGAAAAGAACAAGGGTTTTGATAGAGAGAGTGTTGTATGATTGTGGTAGCATGCAGTGCACACCTGCTGTGGCGCAAATACATTTTGATGGGGGAACAAGAGGGAAAAAAACATGCCTGTGATATCAACCAATTTTCTGTCAGGGCATTTATTAACAAACAGAAAGTGGGGTACTTGAATTAGTCAGCACATGGTTGTGTGATGGATTCAAGATGGGCTCAAGTGAACCCTGGAAGTGAGGAGGCTTCGTTGCCATTTGCAGTTTTTTTTTCTTTTGCAAGGCTTTTAATTGGATTTTAAACAGGATACACACATGATGTGTATAAAGCACTGGTGCAGTGGTAAACCATGCTCCCCAGTTTTATCACAACCTTACTTACCCAACCTACATTCAAATCCTTTCCGTTACAACCCCCCGACCCCCACATTCTCCCCTCTAATAGTACATTTAAAACAAACCTTCTAAAGGGATACTATTGCAAAGAACCCACATTCAAATCACAATTCACCATGAAGGCCAAGTAGATTGAGAGAGTGAAATCTGGTCAGGCAGGACAGTCCATCAATTCATCTTTCATAATGTTTAAAAGGTTGATCTCTGCTCTCTGGCTTGCATACGCCATAATTTTGTGAATCATAAGTGTGACGCAAGCATCATATCTATATTCCAAAAGTTCAGAATAATCACCTTTGCAGCCATCAGCATGTCTGCTGAGAGTTCCTCGCCTAGACTGTAAGGAGCCGCATTCCTCATGTGTAGCCCCCAGCATCACGTAAACCGTATCAGGAAGACATCCCAACCCCACAATGTCCTTAATTTTGGATGTAACGTCCAGCCAATAGTTCTCCTAATCCTTGTATAAGACCACAGAAGGAGGAGTGTATCCTTAGCCCTACCAATTCCACCAGCGACGGTCTTTCCTTTCAGCTTTTATATAATGGATGGCCAGCGGTATCTGGTCATTCCATCTAATGCCATTCCATCTAATGCCATTCCATCTAATGCCATTCCACCTAATGCCATTCCATCTAATGCCATTCCTATCGAATTTTTCACATCTATAAAATGTGCATCCAATGCATCTTTTTGGGGGGTAAAGGGTTCATTATTGTTCCGGAGGATTTAAAGGGTAAAAAATTAAGGTTTGGGGGGTCTCAACCGCAAAAAAAAAAGAAAAAAGAAAAGCATTTGATGCAAATTTTGTAGATGGAAAAAATTCAATGCAAATGCATTTAGATGCAAGGAATTAGATGCAATGACCATAAATCATGGCCAGCCGGGTGTACCGCCAACTGTAACACATTTTGAACTGCATCTCAGAAAACTGAGTACAAATGGATCTTTTAAAAGCCTTGATGGTCATGTAATCCCATAACAAATCCCCCAAATCTTCCTCCAATTGTGTCTCCCATTTACTGTAATAGGCTCGGAATGTAGGGAGCTGACACTTTATGAGGACTTCCTCTGGCAAGAGCTTCATGGTGACACCCAACATCCCTAAAGGGTGATGATCCCAATGCCGAATTTCTTTCTACTGCTGTGCATGGCGAGCAAATTGACAATCACCTTCCAAACCTATCTACTTCATCAGGTCCTCAGTGTCACAATGGTCACTCCGTTTAAGTACAAATGAGTGGATTTCTGTCTTTTGTTCAGCCTCTGCTGCTTCCATATATTCCGTACAGCAATGAATAGTTGCATAAACGACCAATGTTTTTTACAAGGTTACTTTGACCCATTCTGAGATCACTTTTATTTGAGAAACTGTGTATAGAAGATGCAGATTTGGAAAGGTCAACCAACCTCTCTTTCTGGTGAAATATCACAACTGCTTTTGGGAACAAGGCACCTCACCAGCCCAGATATAGTACCTAATTAATGATTCCTTAAAATAGGTTTAGTGTGGGGCAGTGATACCACCTGTAAAAGTTACAGTAGTGGGGGTAAAATATGAATTCTTATTAGTGCTATCATTCCGATCCATGTTAGGCAAAACAACCTACATCTACCAAGATCCCTCTTAATTTCCCCATACTGAGCACCATAATACATTTTTTATAGGCCAGACTATGGCAGAGCGATTTTAATTCCCACATTTTCAATTGAACATTTTAGGGCATTGAAAAGGTCCTTCGTCAATCTGCTTTTTCAAAGTGTAGTGTCTGGGTTGTTTTTTCCAATTGTACAGTCTTTTATTCAAGCATTGGACCTAATCCTTTTCGCCAGCAGCTCCACTGTCGTGCAACCCTGTCTTGTTCCCTGCCTTTAGCATATTGCCTTTGTGAAAACACCATTAAAACGAATTTTTGCAGTTGTACGTCTCTAGTTCAGGATTATGGTCTTAATTCGGGTGCCAAAATGATGTTTCTCAAGGATCATCACCAAGAATCCCACATCCACCCTGTCAAAAGCTTTTTCAGCATCAAGTGCTGGAAGAAGGGATGAATACGGGCACCTACTGGCCGCATGAATTAAATGGAGAGCCCAGCGCATATTATCAAATTTATTTCAACAACAAAACCTGACTGGTTGGAATCGATCAAATAAGAGTTTTGTGCTCAAGTCTATTATCTAATATTCATGTGGAGGTCTTGACATCCAAATAAGAAGTGCATGTCCTTGGGTTATTACCCAGGATTGCAATAACAGTAACCTCTGTCGCATAAACAGAATCTTGTAACTCTACTCCCTCTCTAAATTAGTTGTGTAGCTTTGTCAGAGGATCTGGCAATATTTTTGGTGTTTCAAAAAAAATGCTTTAGACCCATCCAGGATGGAACCTGTATTGGCTTTAAGTGACTTTATAGCACCCATCACCTCCTTTGATGCAATAAGTATATTCAAGTCTTTTCTCTAAGCTGCCATAAGGGTCAGGAAAATGGCTCCCTCCAACTAAGTCTACTGGGCAGCCTTATCTAAACCCTCATATCGATATAGATTCTCATAACATTTCCTGAAGGCTTGCATCCACTCATTTCTGCTCTCCATCCTGCGATCATCAAAAATGATCTTAGTAAAGGCTTTTGTGGCCCACACTAATTTTACTCTGTCATGAAGTTGGGCAATGTCTGCACTTCAGAGGGGGGAAACACTCCTTAAACTCCTTCCTAGACCAGCTGTGGAAGGATAATGGCATTACTCAGCCTGCAATACTCACATTTAATAGGAGATGGGCTACCTTCCCAAGTTCTACAGTTTAGTAAAGTCAAAGACAGTTATGATCTCACAAGTTTAAAATACCCCCATGATATTCCTCCTGTATAAGGAAAAGCAAATATTATCACTATCTGGACAAAACACACACCATCATATATGTCTTTTAGCCCCCTCTGAAGGGGATTACTATAGTTGTAATCTAACATAGGAAACACCTTAAAATAGTACTCAGTAGAGCAGTGAACAATAACAGCATATGAAGGACACTGAGGTCTTGCCTTCCCTCCCCATCAAAATCCACCCCTCCTACATGGTACTCAGGGATAGCACTGATAGCGGATCTGAATGCAGAATATGGTCCCAAGCACTTCAAGGCTTAAGCCTTGCGATAAGGATATTCAAGCATTTGGCAGTTCAAAAGTACGTACCACAACCTGACCTCCAGTTGTACATCCATGTGTATAGCCCAGAGAGGGCACCGATGACCGGACTGGCGTGAGGATGGAGACTCTCATGCCTTTTACTCACACTCTAATCATCACTAATACTATGCAGCTGCAGACTGCCCCTGGCCACCGACTCTCCCCAAGTTCATGTCCAGGGTCCCAATGCTCCACTCATTTATGGCTTTGTTTCAGCCATCAAACAGTACCTTTTGTTTCTTTCCCCAGGTAGGAGCCGGCACATGCTGTTTGCTAGCCTGTGCCCCATGTGCCTGGGACCTGTTGCTGAACATATGCATCCCTGCCATGGGGGAGATCACGTGTCAACCTGTACTGGAGCGACAAATGGAGAGAGCTGTCCCACCATGATCCTCCCAGCATTTCTGTGCCTCCCCATCACTCATGCGGCAGCTCCCCATGGTGTCCTGTGGCCTCAGGCTGACTGACAACACTGCAGCTCTGCTCTCGAGAACTCCACTCCCAGGAGGTAGTGGGATACTCCTAGGTTCTTCTGCCCCCAGGCTACTGCCATCACTCAGTAGCCCAGGTCTACAGGCTGCACTGCTCAGCACCTGTAGCTCAAAGCATGCATCGCGGACACAGCCAGGATACACCACTTCATCAAGGACTCCTGTCTCCTCATGGTGGCAGACTCCTGCCGACCACTGCTACAGCCACAGGTCACTCCGCTGGGCTTTTTGAAGCCCTATATCCACCCCACTGGGGTGAGGGGTGCGCTAACGATGTTCTCCATGCCACTCCACCACGCATGGCCTGGAAACTGGTACTGTCCCTTTCCCTGAAGGCTCCATAGGTCGCCAAGTGCCGGAGCGACTTCACATCACTTCTGTTGCTACTTTTCTTTCTTGTCAGCTGTTAACTGTGGGTCTCATCCATAGCCCCACTGAGTGAGGGGTCCCTTTGTCAGGGTCTCATGGTTTAGCCTGATTCAATTGTACCTCCACTTAAGTACATTCACAGCCGGGGAAGGGTGCTCAGCCAATCAGGTGGCTGGAACACGGGGCGAGAATACACATTATCCACCCTCTGCCTCCAGCCACATGAGGCCCTTCCCCGGTGGCAACATCTTTTTTATTTCTTTTCCTTCTTCGTATTTGGGGAGGCAGCTGGGAGCCTCTCCTGGTTATTGGCCTACCTCCCCAACCCCCAAAACAAACGCTACCCCTTCCCCACCCCCTCCCTACTTACCGGCCTCACTGGAGCTTTGTGCTCCAGTCCCGGCGCTCCTCCCGCTCCCGTCCGCCATCTTTGAAATGGAGATTGGCGTTGTGTAATAAGCCAATCTCCCGAGGAAAAAAAAAAGAAACCATTTGCAGCCCGGATAAAACCTGGGGTGTGAATTACTTTCACCCCTGCATCGGCGGGTGGACATGGCTGGTAACAGGCTGTCTGGCCATTACCGGCCATGTCCGCCCGCCGATGCAGGGGTGAAAGCCATAATAAAACACATACACGCTAATATTGAATAACAATGTAATTAAACAGCTTATGGTGTGGGTGCTATATTCTGAGACCATGTCATGCCATTAACAAGGGACAGTAACCCCATCTAAGGCTGGTCCTTTTGGGACCAGATGTTGCTCTTTGTTCTGCTGGGCTTTCAATCCATTAGCTAGGAGGCTCTGATTCCTATTTCCCTGTTCATAAAAGATTTGATTCACCCTCTGCAGTGTCCTCTCAGCCATGTTGATTTTATGTTTGTAAAATGTCCCTTACTTGCTGCCTGTTCCTTAATTGTTATTCTATTCAAGTTACTTATGTGCCTAGCTTCTGCCTTTTCAAGGTCACGTATTAATGCTTCCTCAGTAAGCGATGGTATCCTTTTCAAGAATGCTGTTAGATCATAGAACCTCCTGCTACAGTGTTTACAATTAAGTATTATCAATGTTATTTAAAAATCAAGAAAGTCTGTAATAACATCCTTTACCTACTTTAGGCATGCTGCACCTCAAAGTATGATCGGATCAAGCTTCAATTTCCTGGAGGAATAATGCTCCAGAGCATGTCTAGTGTCAGATGTAGAAAGTGATGGTATGGCGTCGTCCATGGGGCAATCTCCTAAATGCATATGACTCAGATCATCCCCAAGAAATGTAATTTATGCTAGAATAAGAATAGTACATCTGAGAAAAATAGGAATATTCTCTTCCCTGCTAAACAGCATGATGCCACACTGCCACCAGATCGTGAACTTCAAAAGCAGGCCTGAGCCTCTGTAAAGCCAGAACCACACCTGATTATCGGTGGGAAGCAGAAGCGTATCTGTCAACTTGACTATCTATCCGCTGCTAAATTCATGTTGTGTCAGAGAACCAAGTCCCCTCCTGTAAACTGTCGGACATGATCCAGAAACTGCAACATACATTTGTCTTGCAATGTGTTTGGGGAGTAAAAGGATGCATTTGTTCATTGAAAACGACACTGAAATAAAACGGCCCCTCCAACCTTTTTTAGCAAATGAATAGTGAAACTGCATTGGGAAAATCTTGTGACCCAGTCTGCTATGATCAAGTTATCTTATCACATCTCACACCTAGCCTAATTGTTTTGATTAGTCATTTCTCGCATCTAGTCTAATTGCTTTGACCAGACATATCTCGCATTTAGGCAGACTGTGTCCAACTAGCCACATCTCAGACCTAGCCTTATTGTTTTGATTAGTCATATCTCACATCTAGCCTAATTGTTTTGACTAGTCATATCTCTCATTTAGCCTGTGTGTGTCCAGTTAGCCATATTTCGCATTTAGCTTAATTGCTATTAGTCATATCTCACATTTAGCTTGTTTGTGTCCAGCTAGCAACATCTCACACCTAATTGTTTTGATTAGTTATATCTCACATTTAGCATGTTTTGTGTCCAATTAGCCATATCTCACATCTAGCCCAATTGTTTTGACTAGCCATATCCACATTTAGCCTAATTGTTTTGACTAGTCATATCTCGCATTTAGCCTAATTGCTTTGACTAGTCATATCTCGCATTTAGTCAGACCGTCTCCAGCAAGCTACATCTCACACCTAGCCTAATTGTTTTGATTAGTCATATCTCACATCCAGCCTAAATGCATTGACTAGTCATATCTTGCGTTTAGCCAGACGGTTCCAGCAAGCCACGTATCACACCTAGCCAAATTGTTTTTATTAGTCATATCTTGCATCTAGCCTAATTGTTTTGACTAGTCATATCTCACATTTAGCCTGTTTGTGTACAATTAGCCATGTCTCACATTTAGCCTAATTGTTTTGATTAGTCATATCTCGCATCTAGCCTAATTGTTTTGACTAGTCACATCTCGCATTTAGCCTCTTTGTATCCAGCTAGTTACATCTCACACTTAGCCTAACTGTTATAATTAGTCGTATCTCGCATTTAGCCAGTTTTGTGTCCAGTTAGCCATATCTCACATTTAGCCTAATTGTTCTGATTAGTCATATCTCGAATATAGCCGGTTTTGTGTCCAGTTAGCCATATCTCAAATTTAGCCTAATTGATTTGACTAGTCATATCTCGCATTTAGCCTAATTGCTTTGACTAGTCATATCTCGCATTTAGTCAGACTGTGTCCAGCTAGCCACATCTCACACCTAGCCTAATTGTTTTGATTAGTCATATCTCACATCAAGCCTGTTTTGTCCAGTTAGACATATCTCACATTTACACCGATTGTTGTTGGCTAGTCATAACTGCGATATAGCCAGATTGTGCATAGTCGACCATGTGTCACAATCAGTATGATTGTTTTTAGTCAGACTTATCTCACATTCGGCCTGATTATGGGCCTCATTACAAGTCCGGCGGTAACCGAGGCGGTAAAACCGCCTGGTTACCGCCGGACTTGTATTACCATTCCGCCTCCGTGATTCCCGGAATTACCAGGGCATTACAACCCCGGTTTTCTGGGAATCACGGAGGCGGAATGGTGTTAATCCCCATTCCCATTGAGTCCTGTGGGACTCAATGGGAATGGGGATCATCGAAACACCGGCAGCATCTCGTAATGCTGCCGGTGTTTCCTCGTCCGCCTGCAGGTGGGTGGTGTTAAACCCGCCAGAACATCACCTCCCGCCTGCAGGAGTCGGGATCAGGCGGTCCGGAAACAACAGTGGCGGCGGGTTAACCGCCACCGTTATTTCCGGACCGCCTGATTTGTAATGAGGCCTTATGTCTAGTTAGCCAAATCCTGCATCTAATCTGTTCGTTGTGTAAACCATAAGCGTTAAGGGTGACTGCATTTACTGTTGCACCCCATTTTAGGCCATTCCCCCCAATGCAGGCCTCACAAAGCTAGTTGTTATTACAGTTAGGCAAATTGTGCTGGTTAGCCATATCTTGCACTAAGGTAAGTTGATTTATTTAGACATGCCTCACTCTTAGGTGAAATGTGTTCCAATCCTATTTTCTTCTAAATCAAATGTGCTAGCTAGCCTTATCTCACACCTAGCCAATTGTACTGTAGCCCTATCTGATTTTAGGCCAACTGTGTTACTCAACTATACCCTACACCTAGAAGAACTGTGGGGGTAATTCATAGAATTTAGCGCACAAGTGGCGCATGCGGCTGGCGCACAGTGTGCGCGTGCAAATCTCTGCGCCAGCCACGTGCGCTAAAATCCATTTCCGCGCACAGCGTATTCATGGATTTTAGCTACCAAAACCAGCCGTGGCGCACAGTGGCGCAGCGACCCTGCAGCAGCACCAGTTACGCCCCCAAGAACGCCCCTCGCTCAGGGAAAAGCCATCAAAATCCCCAATCCAGCGCAAAGGGCTGCGCTTACCCTGTACCAGCATGGCAAGCGGGGTACGTGTATTACTGGGGTTCGCGGGAAGTTTCACACGCGATTGGCCCTGTGCGAGCGGGGTACGTGTATTTCAGGGGTGCGCGGGAAGTTTCACACGCGATTTCAGCAGGGTACGTGTATTACAGGGGTGCGGGGGAAGTTTCACACGCGATTTCAGCAGGGTACGTGCATTTCAGGGGTGCGCAGGAAGTTTCACATGTGATTTCAGCAGGGTACGTGTATTTCAGGGGTGCGCGAGAAGTTTTACACGCGATTGGCCTGGGCACGTGTATTTCAGTGGTGCGCGTGAAGTGTTACACCCGATTTCAGCAGGGTACGTGTATTTCAGGGGAGCGCGGGAAGTTTAACACGCGATTGGCCTGGGTACGTGTATTTCAGGGGTGCGCGTGAAGTGTTACACGCGATTTCAGCAGGGTACGTGTATTTCAGGGGTGCGTGGGAAGTTTCACACGTGATAGGCCCTGTGCGAGTGGGGTACGTGTATTACTGGGGTTTGCGGGAAGTTTCCCATGTGATTTCAGCAGGGTACGTGTATTACGGGGGTTCATGGGAAGTCTCACACGCGATTGGATGCGGGTACGTGTATTTCGGGGGTGCGCAGGAAATTTCACACGCGAAAGGGCCTGTGCGAGTGGGGTACGTGTATAACTGGGGTTTGCGGGAAGTTTCACCCGCGATCTCAGCAGGGTACGTGTATAACTGGGGTTCGTGTGAAGTTTCACATGCGATTGGAACAGGGTACGTGTATTACGGTGTTCGCGGGAAGTTTCACATGCGATTTCAGCAGGGTACGTGTATTTCGGGGGTGCTGGGAGTCCTACACGTGATTTGGCAGTGTGGGTCCTCCCAGGTGTTCCCTGTACACCCTCCACGGCCCCTGCAGGCAGCCCACATCACAGGGGACTACCCTGCACCCCTGGTCATGTCCCGCAGGCAGCCCATCCAACATGGGCATGCCCCCTAGCAAAGCCACATGTCTCCTTGCACTGCTGATCACCAACTCATGTCCCCTTGCACCCCCACTCCCCAGCAGTGCAGGGCACCTGCCAGCAGGACCCCACTCATGTCCCACTCATGTCTCCCTGCACCCTCAACCCCACCACCCAGCAGTGCAGGGCACCTGCCAGCAGGCCCCCACTCATGTCCCCTTGCACCCCCAGCCCCCAGCAGTGCAGGGCACCTGCCAGCAAGCCCCCACTCATGTCCCACTCATGTCCCCCTGCACCCCCACCCCCCAGCAGTGCAGGGCACCTGACAGCAGTCCCCCACTCATGTCCCCTTGCACCCCTAGCAGTGTGGGGCACCTGCCAGCAGGCCCCACTCATGTCCCACTCATGTCCCCTTGCACCCCCACCCCACAGCAGTGCGTGGCACCTGCCAGCAGGCCCCCACTCATGTCCCACTCATGTCCCCTTGCACCCCCACCCCCAGCAGTGCAGGGCACCTGCCAGCAGGCCCCCACTCATGTCCCCTTGTACCACCACCCCCCAGCATTGCAAGGCACCTGCCAGCAGGCCCCCACTCATGTCTCCTTACACCCCCACCAGTGTGGGGCACCTGCCAGCAGGCCCCCACTCATGCCCCACTCATGACCACTTGCACCCCCACCCCCCAGCAGTGTGGGGCACCTGCCAGCAGGCCCCCACTCATGTCCCACTCATGTCCCCCTGAACCCCCACCCCCACCAGCAGTGCAGGGCACCTGCCAGCAGGCCCCCACTCATGTCCCCTTTCACCCCCACCCCCAGCAGTGCAGGGCACCTGCCAGCAGGCCCCCACTCATGTCCCCTTGCACCCCCACCCCCAAGCAGTGTGGGGCACCTGCCAGCAGGCCCCCACCCATGTCCCACTCATGTCCCCTTGCACCCCACAGCAGTGTGTGGCACCTGCCAGCAGGCCCCCACTCATGTCCCACTCATGTCCCCTTGCACCCCCACCCCCAGCAGTGCAGGGCACCTGCCAGCAGGCCCCCACTCATGTCCCCTTGTACCACCACCCCCCAGCATTGCAAGGCACCTGCCAGCAGGCCCCCACTCATGTCTCCTTACACCCCCACCAGTGTGGGGCACCTGCCAGCAGGCCCCCACTCATGCTCCACTCATGACCACTTGCACCCCCACCCCCCAGCAGTGTGGGGCACCTGCCAGCAGGCCCCCACTCATGTCCCACTCATGTCCCCCTGAACCCCCACCCCCACCAGCAGTGCAGGGCACCTGCCAGCAGGCCCCCACTCATGTCCCCTTTCACCCCCACCCCCAGCAGTGCAGGGCACCTGCCAGCAGGCCCCCACTCATGTCCCCTTGCACCCCCACCCCCAAGCAGTGTGGGGCACCTGCCAGCAGGCCCCCACCCATGTCCCACTCATGTCCCCTTGCACCCCACAGCAGTGTGTGGCACCTGCCAGCAGGCCCCCACTCATCTCCCACTCATGTCCCCTTGCACCCCCACCCCCCAGCAGTGTGGGGTACCTGACAGCAGGCCTCCACTCATGTCCCCTTGCACCCCCACCCCCCAGCAGTGCAGGGCACCTGCCAGCAGGCCCCCACTCATGTCCCCTTGCACCCCCACCCCCAAGCAGTGTGGGGCACCTGCCAGCAGGCCCCCACCCATGTCCCACTCATGTCCCCTTGCACCCCTACCCCCCAGCAGTGTGCGGCACCTACCAGCAGGCCCCCACTCATCTCCCACTCATGTCCCCTTGCACCCCCACCCCCCAGCAGTGTGGGGTACCTGCCAGCAGGCCTCCACTCATGTCCCCTTGCACCCCCACCCCCCAGCAGTGCAGGGCACCTGCCAGCAGGCCCCCACTCATGTACCACTCATGTCCCCCTTCCCCCAGGTCATGACGATCCTCAATCATGGCCCTTATGGCCAGCCTCCCCAGCCCAAAGACCCAACCAAGTATTGCATGCACCCACAAAGAAAAGGCAATTACATGATACAACCCCAATGGCAAGTATGTAAATGAACACATGTCCGTCACACACACACAATGGTTGCAAGTGAATGTGAAAACCCATATCATGACATGCATGAAACCAATGAGATAATACCACACATCGAAGTATGAAGAAAAAAATGTATTAAACACAACATGAATGTAATGAAAATCAAACAAACAACAATGGTAATAAAAAAGAAAAGCTGCATGTCCCTTAAAAACTGAAAAACAAGAAATCATAATCCAAAGAAATCCAAAGGAAATGGTGTCCAAAGTCACAGTCCAACAAAGCAAATCCAAGGGAAAAAAGAAAAGTGAAAACCATTGCTCCATGGTGAAATAAAAAAAAAAGATAAGAATCCAATGTTGAACTATATACAGATGAACAATCCAGGGTCCATGAGCCCAACTGAAGAAATGAAATGTATCAAAAATACTACCCAATGAAAAACTATATACAGAAACACGGTGCATTGTCTAAGCGCAACCAAAATAAAGAAAAAACAAAAGGAAACCTAACACTATCTAACTATATACAATGGCGGCGGGCAAGTCCAGCGGTTCACTCAGTGGTGTCCCGGGCCAGGGCATAATCGAACTCCATGTCGATGTCCCGGATGCGGGCCTCTGCCCTGGCCCAGAGGTCTCGCAGGGAGGCACTCATGGCCTGTTCCAACTCCCTGCAAGTTGCCTCGAGGCACTCTGCCCGCCTCAACGCCCGACGCATGGAGTTCTCCACCCTGACCATCGTGAGCCACGCCTCTTCTGCCCGCCGCCGCTCCGCACCTATCTGCTAGCCCAACCGCAGCCACACGGAAGACACTCCCATTCCTGGGTCCTCCTGCCCTATGGCCGATGCCTGCCCCTCCGATGTTGATGGCACCGAGCCATCATTGCTCCCACCTACAGCCTGCTCCTGCTGCTGCTGCTGCTGTCCATGTGCCCTGTCCGATGGTGCCTGCACATCCTCCATCTGCTGGTCTCCAGTTGTGGTGTCCACCCCTGCTGGACTGCCAACTCCCGACTGTGGCAGGGATGAGATCTCCACCAAGCTGGCTGTGTTGGTCAGGCCAGGTCCGCAGGAGGCCCTGGTGGAATCTGGGCCGGAAGACGATGTGGAGAACGACCGGCGCATAGCCTCCACAGAGGAGGAGAGGTCTGCCAGAGTGCGAGTCACATGTAGGAACCCACCGACCAGGGCCCCTCCCAGCAGTGCCATGTTACGACCCTGCTCTTCATGCTGGCGTGCGTTCTCCGCCCAGGAACAACGCACGTCATCACGAATGTCACGTGTGCGCAACGCGACACCCACCAGGACGGATCCCATACGGTCGTGGGACGCCTCACCCGCAGGTAGTGGAAAGGCAGGTGACATGGCACTCTCCGCTACCTGCGGACGGGCCTGGGACAGGGCCTCCCTGCTGGTGCATGATGGTGCAGTCACAGGGTCAAGGACAGCGACATGCACAGGCCCCTCCGTGGTGACCTGTGCTGCCTCCTGACCCTGGCCCTGGACTGCACCACTTGCACCAGTGGTACTACCCCCACCAGGCCCCATGTGCGGCTCAGTAGCGGGCTCCTCCACCAACCTGGATGTCTCTGCACCGTCTTCCGCCATTGGAAGCCCCTGTGGGGCTCACCCGGCCCTTCCGCCACAGCCGTTGTGGCAGACGCGGCACCAGCCCCCTCGCTCCCGGATGATGGTAATTCCTGGGAGGGTGGCTGGGCCTTGCGTCGCCGCCCGGTGGAGGCATCCCCGCCACTTGGCTCCACAGCACCGTCTCTGCCCTCTTCTTCACTTGACACTGCGTAGAGGGAGACATAGAACACAAGCATCAGGGTACAGCACAAAATACCCTAGACAGGAAGCAATAACACATGAGTGGCACTGTCAAATGTCACTTCCATCCTGTGCTCAATAGCCACATCCGCAGGGAGAGGAAGGCCAGTTGGTGTAAGCCGATCCCCTCCCTGAGAACGGGTCTGGACGTAGGCATCCCTGCTGGTGCGGGATGATGCAGTGACAGGATCGGGGACAGGATTACACACAGGCACCTCCGCGGCGGCCTGTGCTGCCTCCTGTCCCTGCCCCTGCACTGCACCACTAGCACCAGTGGAATCCCCACCTCCAGACCCCGTCTCTGTCCCTTGCATGGCCTCCTCCTCCACCGAACCCCCCACCAACCTGGATGACTCCATGCCATCTTCCTCCGTCGGACCCTGTGGGGTCTCAGCTGCCCCTTCTGCTGCCGAGTAGTCCAACTCTGACCTCCGCCTCTTGGACCTACCCTCGGCAGCTGCGGCCTGGGTCACGGCACCGGACTCCTCACTCCCCGATGAGATCACAACCTGGGAGGGGAGCCCGGCCTTGCGTCTCCAGCTGGCAGTGCGATCCTTGCCGCTGGGCTCCACAGCACCCTCTCCGCCCTCTTCATCAGTTGATGCTGCAGACAGGGAGAGATAGGAGACAGGCATCATGGCACTGTACAATGGACTGATACACACATGACAGTTCCACATGAGTGGCAGTGTCAAACTTCAGACATGGCATCACAATCCCCAACACACATGTCATTTGAAATCACACACATGAGCTATTCCACAGCCATATCCGAACGGCCAGCACCATCCATACACATATAACAGCCTGAGCAGCCAAAGATGAGCCAGACATCACATGAAACACAGGGAGTGCACTAGATATGCACACATGCCACCACACTTACATGCATGTGTACACCTCCACCAACTGTCACAGTGATGAGATCGGCATCCATGTCACATCTGGCAATCAGCCCTCTACATATCAGTGTCACATGCATCCATGTTGCATCACTGTTGCACCCTTGTCAAATACACACACATGCACAAGTACACGGTGCAGATACATGCAGCTGGAACCAACATCCATGTGTGACACCACTACCATGCCAACTTACATACACAGTCATTCAAACATGTGTGCTCACACATATGCATTTGGCCTGCATGCTTACCCACACATACACCATCCATGTGTCTCACACATGAGAGGACTCACATGTGTTAGCCTCATGGCCCTATACATACACATCCATACATGGCCCTTCAAAACCACATGTCCCACTCATGTCCCCTTGAACCCCCACCCCCCAGCAGTGTGGGGCAGGTGCCAGCAGGCCCCCACTCATCTCCCACTCATGTCCCCTTGCACCCCCACCCCCCAGCAGTGTGGGGTACCTGCCAGCAGGCCTCCACTCATGTCCCCTTGCACTCCCACCCCCCAGCAGTGCATGGCACCTGCCAGCAGGCCCCCACTCATGTACCACTCATGTCCCCCTGCCCCCAGGTCATGACGATCCTCAATCATGGCCCTTATGGCCAGCCTCCCCAGCCCAAAAACCCAACCAAGTATTGCATGCACCCACAAAGAAAAGGCAATTACATGATACAACCCCAATGGCAAGTATGTAAATGAACACATGTCCGTCACACACACACAATGGTTGCAAAGTGAATGTGAAAACCCATATCATGACATGCATGAAACCAATGAGATAATATCACACATCGAAGTATGAAGAAAAAAATGTATTAAACACAACATGAATGTAATGAAAATCAAACAAACAACAATGGTAATAAAAAAGAAAAGCTGCATGTCCCTTAAAAACTGAAAAACAAGAAATCATAATCCAAAGAAATCCAAAGGAAATGGTGTCCAAAGTCACAGTCCAACAAAGCAAATCCAAGGGAAAAAAGAAAAAGTGAAAACCATTGCTCCATGGTGAAATAAAAAAAAAAGAGAAGAATCCAATGTTGAACTATATACAGATGAACAATCCAGGGTCCATGAGCCCAACTGAAGAAATGAAACGTATCAAAAATACTACCTAATAAAAAACTATATACAGAAACATGGTGCATTGTCCAAGCGCAACCAAAATAAAGAAAAAACAAAAGGAAACCTAACACTATCTAACTATATACAATGGCGGCGGGCAAGTCCAGCGGCTCACTCAGTGTTGTCCCGGGCCAGGGCATCATCAAACTCCATGTCGATGTCCCGGAGGCGGGCCTCTGCCCTGGCCCCGAGGTCTCGCAGGGAGGCACTCATGGCCGTTCCAATTCGAGGCACTCTGCCCGCCTCAACGCCCGACGCATGGAGTTCTCCGCCCTGGCCATCGTGAGCCACGCCTCTTCTGCCCGCCGCCACTCTGCACCTATCTGCTGGCCCAACCGCAGCCACACGGAAGACACTCCCATTCCTGGGTCCTCCTGCCCTATGGCCGATGCCTGCCCCTCCGATGTTGATGGCACCGAGCCATCATTGCTCCCACCTACAGCCTGCTCCTGCTGCTGCTGCTGCTGTCCATGTGCCCTGTCCGATGGTGCCTGCACATCCTCCATCTGCTGGTCTCCAGTTGTGGTGTCCACCCCTGCTGGACTGCCAACTCCCGACTGTGGCAGGGATGAGATCTCCACCAAGCTTGCTGTGTTGGTCAGGCCAGGTCCGCAGGGGGCCCTGGTGGAATCTGGGCCGGAAGACGATGTGGAGAACGACCGGCGCATAGCCTCCACAGAGGAGGAGAGGTCCGCCAGAGTGCGCCCCACATGTATGAACCCACCGACCAGGGCCCCTCCCAGCAGTGCCACGTTACGACGCTGCTCTTCATGCTGGCGTGCGTTCTCCGCCCAGGAACAACGCACGTCATCACGAATGTCACATGTGCGCAACGCGACACCCACCAGGACGGATCCCATACGGTCGCGGGACGCCTCGCCCGCAGGTAGTGGAGAGGCAGGTGACATGGCACTCTCCGCTACCTGCGGACGGGCCTGCGACAGGGCCTGCCTGCTGGTGCATGATGGTGCAGTCACAGGGTCAAGGACAGCGACATGCACAGGCCCCTCCGCGGTGACCTGTGCTGCCTCCTGACCCTGGCCCTGGACTGCACCACTTGCACCAGTGGTACTACCCCCACCAGGCCCCATGTGCGGCTCAGTAGCGGGCTCCTCCACCAACCTGGATGTCTCTGCACCGTCTTCCGCCATTGGAAGCCCCTGTGGGGGCTCACCCGGCCCTTCCGCCACAGCCGTTGTGGCAGACGCAGCACCAGCCCCCTCGCTCCTGGATGATGGTAATTCCTGGGAGGGTGGCTGGGCCTTGCGTCGCTGCCCCGTGGAGGCATCCCCGCCACTTGGCTCCACAGCACCGTCTCTGCCCTGCGTAGAGGGAGACATAGAACACAAGCATCAGGGTACAGCACAAAATACCCTAGACAGGAAGCAATAACACATGAGTGGCACTGTCAAATGTCACTTCCATCCTGTCCTCAATAGCCACATCCGCAGGGAGAGGAAGGCCAGTTGGTGTAAGCCGATCCCCTCCCTGAGAACGGGTCTGGACGTAGGCATCCCTGCTGGTGCGGGATGATGCAGTGACAGGATCGGGGACAGGATTACACACAGGCACCTCCGCGGTGGCCTGTGCTGCCTCCTGTCCCTGCCCCTGCACTGCACCACTAGCACCAGTGGAATCCCCACCTCAAGACCCCGTCTCTGTCCCTTGCATGGCCTCCTCCTCCACCGAACCCCCCACCAACCTGGATGACTCCATGCCATCTTCCTCCGTCGGACCCTGTGGGGTCTCAGCTGCCCCTTCTGCTGCCGAGGAGTCCAACTCTGACCCCCGCCTCTTGGACCTACCCTCGGCAGCTGCGGCCTGGGACGCGGCACCGGACTCCTCACTCCCCGATGAGATCACAACCTGGGAGGGGAGCCGGGCCTTGCGTCTCCGGCTGGCGGTGCGATCCCTGCGCTGGGCTCCACAGCACCCTCTCTGCCTTCTTCATCAGTTGATGCTGCAGACAGGGAGAGATAGGAGACAGGCATCAGGGCACTGTACAATGGACTGATACACACATGACAGTTCCACATGAGTGGCAGTGTCAAACTTCAGACCTGGCATCACAATCCCCAACACACATGTCATTTGAAATCACACACATGAGCTATTCCACAGCCACATCCGAACGGCCAGCACCATCCATACACATATAACAGCATGAGCAGCCAAAGATGAGCCAGACATCACATGAAACACAGGGAGTGCACTAGATATGCACACATGCCACCACACTTACATGCATGTGTACACCTCCACCAACTGTCACAGTGATGAGATCGGCATCCATGTCACATCTGGCAATCAGCCTTCTACATATCAGTGTCACATGCATCCATGTTGCATCACTGTTGCACCCTTGTCAAATACACACACATGCACAAGTACACGGTGCAAATACATGCAGCTGGAAGCAACATCCATGTGGGACACCACTACCATGCCAACATACATACACAGTCATTCAAACATGTGTGCTCACACATATGCATTTGGCCTGCATGCTTACCCACACATACACCATCCATGTGTCTCACACATGAGAGGACTCACATGTGTTAGCCTCATGGCCCTATACATACACATCCATACATGGCCCTTCAAAACCACATGTGCAACCTGCACACTACTGGCACACCACCACAGGCAATGCTTCCAATCAGTATGCATGTACACTTACCGCTCGACTCCAGACGGGTCTGCCTCTCAAGGACCTGGACGTGGAGCGCTGGGCATATGCGTTCCAGGACCCTCATCTGGTGTTCCGACAGGTGGCCCTGGCCCCCCTTAGTATCCGCTGCCTTCAAGAGGCTCCGGGCCTTGTTGAGGGTCCTGGACCTGAAGTCCTCGAAGCGCTTCTTGACATGTTGGAATTTGTGGACTGCCACCCCCTCCGTGTTGATGGCAGTCACGATGTCCGTCCAGATCCTGGTCCGTCCTTCCTTGTCGGTGCGCGAACTTCCGAAGAGGGCATCATACTGCCCCAGGACTTGCTCCACCAGGACACCAACTTCGGTGGCAGTGAAGCTGGTGGCCCTCTGCCTCTCTGGCTGGGGGTTGCCAGTGATCTCAGATGGTGGTGTGCCCGACATGGCAACCCCAGAGGCAGGTGTGGGTGGGCAACTGGGTCCTGGAGATGGGCTGTGGAGCGATGGTATCCCAGTCGGGAGTCTTCAGTTCCAGCAGGGGTGGTCACAGCAACTGCACCCCTGGCTGATGTGCAGGCAGCAAATAGCAGGGCACGTGGGCAGCAGGCAGGCAGCAGCAGATGGCAGGTGGGAGCATGCTCGGGGCTCTGGGGGGCAGGAAAATGGCCTTCAGGGCAGGAGCGTGGTCTTCCCATGTGTTTTCGCGTGGCCAGCTTGATACAGATTGATTTGGCAAGTGAAGAAATTGCACATCAGCGTGTAATTCGAGGAAAGGCCTTTAGCGCGTGAGCGCGTCAGCGATTTCATTGGACCAAAGGCCCTTCGCGTGTAAGCGTTTCTGTGACGTGACGCGCGGGGGCGTGCACAGGCGTTTCCCCCGTGACCTGGGCATAGTGGATTAGCGCGCGCGTGCGAAAAAAATGCACGTCCCCGTGTGAATGCGTGTAATCTGAGGAAAGGGCCTACGCGCGTAAGTGACGTGACACGCGCTGGCGTTTCCTTCAGCATGGGTTAAAAGTGAGCGGGGCCAGCAGTTCGCTGTACTTGCCATTCGTGGAGACTGACGTGTGTTGCTGCTTCGTGTTGTTTTGCGCGCCATCACAACTTCACAGCTATCAAGGACGTATCTCTTCTTTTGGCGGGGGTATTGGCTACGCGTGTTTTTCTGCATCGCGCTAGTCATACGGTGAGTCGCGCATGCTATTTTTCCCACTGCGGGTGCCCCTGTGTATCGCACCGTTTTTGATGTCATAGTAGCCTGCGTGTCCCATGCGTTTTTCGTGTTACTGGGTGCCACCACTTACTGCGGGAGGTTGATTCCACGAACGTAGGCTGCAGGGTTGTGTGCACGGTTTTCCAGCAGTTTTGGGGTGCCTGAGCGTTGCGTGACCCGTCACTACATCACCGGGGTCACATACAGCCTTGCAGGTGCAGGGGGGCTGTTAACACCTTGCTTCCCACCCCCTTCACCCCAATTGCCCAGGTCAATTGTGGTGTACACCTCCCATTGGCACTAGTCCATCTGTGCCGGCACTACTACATCTGTGCCATGGTTGGGAGGACACCAAAGGTGAGGGGCGCCTCATGGGCGTACTCCTCATGGCGGGCATGGTCAGGGATGTGGCCGGGGTGACCAGGGAGTAGGGGGACTTCAGGGTCCCCAGGGCAGCCTCAGAGGGGGAAGAGGCAGGGGTGCGCCACTTGAGCACAATGTCGTGCCATGTGTCGGTGCAGTCATGCCACCACCCCCTGTGGTTCTGGGAGAAGCAGCTTCTACATCTGGCACTGGCGCCCGTGTGACCCAGCAGTCCGTTCCATCGACTGCCACGGGCCCAAGGGTAGTGATAGCTGCAGGTGCAGCTGTGGCCACTGCCACCAAGGCTCAGGGTCTGCCAGCCCAGCCTGCGTTGGCACTTGAGGAGCCCTTGGAAGATTTCCAACAGGCCAGGAGGGAAACCCTAGAGGCACGCAGGGCTGCCCTGACCAAGACTTGATGCCCAGTCCAGTGAGTGTTGATGCGTGTTTGTTGAGGACGTGTGTGTTTTACTTGTGGGATGTGTTGTGTATGATTGCCACTACATGTGACGTGTACATGATTCGGATGTGCAAGTAATGCAATGCTTCCGTGATGCATGTCTGCTCTGCTGGATGGTGGACATGTGGAGCAGACGAGGACTCTCGGCATCAACACTATTGCACCCTACTCACATGCTGGTTACCAGTATGCCCCTCCGGTCCATGTCCCAGCTAACTGGTCCTTCTGCATGCAGCGTGGGGTGACCTTCCTCTCAGACCAGGCACGATGTCATAGCATGACTGACGTGCATGTGTCCTCTGCCTGCATGCGGGTACTCCATGTAGGCATGCTCCCTTGCCCCTCCACCCCCGCTCTGCACCCCAATTCCACCTTTGCACTGGTCTGCTTCAATATTGCTGTTGGGTACTTCCCTGTTAATGCGTCCTGTGTACATGCTAACTTCCCGCAACCAATCTGCCAGACATATGCTGTGTGGTACAGCCTTAGTTCTTAATGCAGGGTATCTCACTTGTACTTTGCAGAGGTCAGATGCCCCACAGGGACATGAGTGCCCATTCATGCTCCATGTGCATTGCACGCATGCCCCTATGTGTCCTTGACTGGATGATCACTGTAATACAAGTCCTGGGTGACATACATTGCATGGCATTTCATCAGCCTTCCCATGTCTACTGTGGCTCAGTACTGCGTTGCACACATGTTTAGGGTCTGACAATCTGGGTGGGTCACAGGCCTCAGCCTGTTTAATGGCCAATGACTCTGTCCAACTGGTGTAGTGTCCTCTTCACACGTGGGTGGCCTCCAGACATTTCATCATGTGTCCTGCTTACTGTCCCATCATCATTTGCAGTGTTGTCACTTGACTCACATGAAGCTGTTGATGCTAGTCAACACTGCCTGTCAATGCACAGGTCTATGGTCAGCCTTTTGATAACATGCTAGGCATCCATGCTTTTGCACTTGGGTGAAGGGGTGCTTTGCTTGTAGATATGCTACACATTGAATGCACATTGCACGTGATGCCTGAAGTTGACCTTGCACTGCCTTCACATTTTCTAACACACACCATGAAGTACTTGTACATGTAGGTAGTGAGTAACATACACATTGGCTGCACTGCATAGACCCACTTCAATGCAAACTGCCACCTTTCAACAGGTCTGATCACAGAAGCAATTCCAAGTTGACCCAGCATGCATGCCAGGTTCTATTTTGTGTGTCACATGTCTGCCTGATGTTGTCGTGTGTGTGTTGTGTGCTTCTGACATGTGTAGTGACCTTTTTTCTCTCTATTTTTCAGATGATGGCGCAATGGAGCCGGAGGATGGTGTTGTCATGCCAGGCACAGGGTCTGTATCACTACATCAACCCAGCACAAGTGGGGGTTGTGGGGTGGCAGGTCACCCTCCACACCAGTCACTGATGTGCCTGGGACATCACGTTGACGGGGGCATGTAGTCGTGCAGCCGCGGGCGGTGCCAACACGACGAGGACAACCGGTCCTTGGGTCCCGCAGGGGTCAAGCCCAGCAACGCGGTCGCCGCGCGCAACCGCTATATACTGAGTGGGAGCAAGACATGACTGCCAATTCAGAACGGCAGGGGGCAGCAATGGAGAACATCACTGAGAGCATGGAGCGTGTGGCCCGATCCGTGCTCCCCCCTGCTAGGCAGGTGCTTCTCCAGCAGCAGACGGCACGGTCCACAGCCCGCTCGCTCAGGCTGGGCATGGCGGCCTCAGACAGGGCACGCCAGGCTGAAATGTCGTCTCTGCGTCAAGCAATTGCTGCTCATGCAGAGGAACACATGGAGGCCCTGAGGGAGGAGTATGCTGCCCTCAAATCCACTCTGGGTGTCCTTCTGATGTCCCAGAGGGAGCGGTCAGAGGAGAGGTTTGCACAGCTTGAGCGTACCATCTCGGCTGAGCTACAGGCTTGCCGGGAGGTGCAGCGGTTGTCCAGCCAGGCCTTGCAGGAGGAACTCTGTGTTACACGTGCTACCTTGCAAGAGGAAGCACGTGTATCACGGGAGGTTCTGCATGCAGACCTACGTGTCATCGCCACACAGAACCAGGCTCACCCGTCTGGCAGACTTGCTGACGACGAGGGGCAAGCTGCGGCTAGGCGTGGCCAGGCTACTGTGCCACATCCTCCTTTCCAGGATGAGCCAGACTCAGACGGCCATCTATCTCCCACATAGGTCGGGCTGTGCAGGCGTTGAGCCCATGGAGTTTTTTTTTTGGCTCAGCATCATCGCATGTGGGTGTTGAGCAGCACCCTGTACCTCCCCCCTCCTCGGTCCCCCCCCCCAGGTCGTATTTGGCCATTTTTGATTTTTCTTTTAGTTTAGTTAGTTAAGTTTCTGTTTGATAGTTAGTTTAATTAGGTAAAGTAGGTTTTTTGTAGTTAGTGTAATTAGTTAATATAGTTTAAAATTGCTTGTCTATTGTGCTTTCATGTGACAGTGTGTTGCTTTGTGGCTTTTGAAAGCATCCACTGTCTGTTCCAGCTGGGCCCTTCAGGCTTTTCTTGTGTATGTGTTTGCTGCTTGGGGTCCTTGACTCACATATGCCACTCCTGCTTCCCTTATCCATGGGCTCGCAAGGATGGTTCGGTGTAACAGCCTATTACACAAGGGCTTTGGACTGTCATATCTGTGGAATGTCTGCTGCTGTGGAACTTGTGTTAACACCCCTGGTGGGGATGATTGGGGTGTTATTGACCACTGTTCTGCTTTTGCTAGATGGGGTGTTTCATGATTCATGTGTACATTCATTGCTATGCATTGTGTAGTATGTTTCTTATCTTTACTGTACATGTGCTTGTTGCAATTCATGCCGTAGATAGTGTGTTCCACACTTTGGCTGTGAAAGACCGACTGTGGTGTTATTTCTGATGTACGTCTCTGACATGGTCCAGTGATGTGATGCCTGAAGAGACACACACAGATGAATCTAATGCATTAATCATGTGTTTCATGCCCTTTGCGCAGGGGGATGAGCCTCCAGACCACCTTTGCCAGCAGACATGGGCCATTGGACGTCTGGAATCTGGACACGTTTGGTGATGCCCACATGCACATGTGTGCGCAAGCAGAGGCACAGGGATTGCAATCATACATCTGAAAACTGCTGACGTCTTTCAAGAGACTCCAGGCAAGGTGAGCAGCACAGGGGGGCCACAACACAGCAAACCTTCCACCAGGCCAGTTGCACATGCATGCTTAGTAGCAGCACTGAGGGTGATCTTGGACGAATATTGGTGTTGAAAAGCACAATACAGCTCAGATGTGTTGGTGGACTCATGGCTAGTTGATTGTAAGGTTGTCTGGGGCACCTTCAGGGGCAGTGGCACATTCCCTCCGGTCCACCATGGTCCATTGAGGCACTTGTATCACCCAAGTAGCGTTCCGAGACATGGAAAGAAGCAGCTGACAGGGACAGATGGCAAGGGACAGACTTGGGTGCAGTGCATTTCATTTCCATGTAGAATTTGAAACATGCACTGTCTTCTTTATTTGGGTCATGGTGGAACACGACTTGTTTGGAAGTCATACCTTGCTATATGCGTCTGTCTGCTTACCCAGGGAACATTGCATGTTGTGTGATTCGTGACACATTGGTGTTCCATTTGCCACGCACCCACCGGCGCCTGACTTACTGCATTGACTGTGTATGAACCATCACAGGGGTAATGTTACGTATGGGTACGAAACATCCACACCAGATTTTCTGTTTGTAGAGTAGTTTGTTACTTTGGGGCATATTTGGTGGTGTGTTTGTATGTTATGGGCACGCACAGATTTTTAACTGTGGCTCTCTTTGCAGCATTGAAGTGCTTCTTTTACCGGACCTGAGAGTGCGCAGGCAGGAGGCCAGCACTCATCCCAGAGATAAGTTTCTCTTTGACTTCCATTTCAGTGAATTGCTGCTATGTTTATGATGAACAAGTTTGGTATGATTGTGTATGTGTTAATGTGAGTACTACATTCTTGGACATTCCCTACTTTCCCGTGTCAATCCTAATCTCCTCTCCTGCCCCTCATTCCGGTTATCCAGTATGCCAACACCTGTCCTGACTCCATATACCTGACCCTCCTTCCCCACCAGGGTCTCAGAGGCCTGTGTGAGTTTGACCTTGCAGCCACCCAGACCACGGTGGGGGTGGTTGGTTCGTGCCACTCCTGCACCTGTACACGGGAGCAGTGACAGTACACATCCGCTTGTGGTGCTTCATTCTATGTTATGTACCACACATGGTACACACCCTGTTGTGACATTGTTTTACTGTGCTACCTTGGTTGTTACGTCATTGTGGTAGTACTTGGCCTTTGTGAGGTACTGCTACTTCAAGTCATCTACTGGAGGCTTTTCTGGTTAGTTTTTCTGCCTGCAGGCTTTTTGCTTGGCTTCTGTGTTGGCCTGCTTTGTGTTCTCTTGGATGTAGTGTTTTTGCAAATCAAGGTGGACTCTGAGGGTGCAGGCAACTTCTTACACACAAGGTGGGAGATGGTGACGAAGAGGAAGGGTGATCCTGTGGCCAGGTGAAATTCAATGATGTAGGCTCCATAACCCCGGTGCAGTTGTTCAGTGGGTCATGGTGATTTGTGAGGGAGGGGTGGTGCTTGGTTGGTGATAGTTGCCTTGCCCTGCAGTGTGATGGGCACCCTGACATTGTAATTGTGGTATCCTATGTACATGTTGTGTTCTGCTGATCAATGCCTGTTCATGTTTTGTGTTTACCTTTCAGGTGTGAGGGGATAGTTGTGGTTTGACATGCTGGGGTGTACACATGGTGAATGTTCACATGTGATGTGTAGAGGACACTGGTGGTCACTTGATTGCACATGCATATGTTGAGTGCATGTCCCTACTGACCCACACACTCGCACTATAATGCACTACATGTACAACCACCCTTCCATGCCCACGTGTACACTCTGTTTTCCTTCTGGTGCCCACTGTGTCCCTGCAGCACATGTCCTATGACCAATTGCGGATCCTGTACAGGCCTAATTTGCTTTTTGATGTGGTTTGTTGCTTAGATGTGATGCTCAGGGTGTGCATCACACGCAATGGCTGTTAACTGTGCTGTGCACTGAGCAGTGTGTTGCAGGAGGTGGACACGGCACACAGAAGCTGCAGTGTTGATTTTGCAATGCACAATGTGCATGTAGACAGGCCTTCATTGTTATGTTACAACTTCGACTTTTGGAATGCATTTGGGTATGACTTCTTTTGGGTGGGAGGTTGTTGGTCAGTCATTTCATCTGATTCCATGTCAGGCATCATTGTCTGATGCCAATTTACATTTTTCACATGTCAATGTGTGCCTTATTGGTACTGTGTTGGTGTATGGCTATTGCTTGCCATGTCATGTTGTGCTTTGGGAGGGTTTGAGTGACATACCAGTGATAGTCATGGCCTGTTTTGCAGGTGTGTGTGATTCCCACCTTGCATGTGTGTCTTTTGGTCACACAGGATTGCTTGTGTTTAAGTAGCTAGGGATGCACACAATCTGTCACTTCCATGGCAACAATCTCAGAGTGGTAAAGTTGTGACAGTTGACTGTCTCTTTGTCATCATCGATTGTCACCTGGTATGTGCCAGGCCTGTGTGCACTCGTCAGGGGTGGGAGTTTAGGTGAAAAATGTGTCCACAAGCTGGGTCCGGGCATCCTCGCCACGTGCCCTATCCCCACCCATGGGCAGTGCATGTGCGTGTGGTTGGGGATGTGGGGGCACCACCATGTCCACCGGTACGCCCTGCCATGTTGCAAGATTGTGGAGGACACATGCTGCCACAATGATCCTGCACACTACTGGGGGTGCATAGAGTAGCTGCCCACCAGAGCGGTCAAGGGAGCGGAGCGTGACTTCAGCACTCCGAATGTGCGCTCCACTATGGCCCTGGTTGCAATATGGGCCGCCTTGTATCTTACCTGGGGTGGTGTGGTGGGGTTCCGGATTGGCGTCATCATGTGGTTGCTCAGAGGGTAGGCACCCTGGAGAGGTGATAATGGTTGTGATTACTGGGGTTTGTGTATTTGTGTGTGTGTGTGTGACATGCATGCATGTGCAAGGGCATTTGTACTCACCTAGGAGCCATGTGTCGCCATGCTGCCCAGCTTCCAGGGCCCGGCTCAGGGCAGACATTGTGTATATGAAACTGTCATGGGTGGAGCCAGGGTAGTTTGCATAGACAGAGTTGAAGATTCCCTTTGCATCGAATACCACCTGTACATTGATGGAATGCCAGTGCTTGCGGTTTCGGTAGATGTGCTCAGTGGCCCTAGGTGGACGTAGGGCCACATGGGTGCAATCTATGGCACTGAGCACTTTGGGGAAGTGTGCCACCCTGTAAAAGTCCAGGACAACGGCCTGCCTTTCTGCAGGTGTTCTGGGCATGTATATTTGCCTGCGGACTGAGGGGTGCGCTGTCATGATTGCCAAGACTTGGTGTAGGCTCCGTGACTGCGTGGCCTGTGAGACCCCCCCACTATGGCAGTAGTCGGCTGAAATGACCCAGTGGCCAAAAAATGCAGGACATTGAGCACCTTCTCCAAGGGGCTCAATGCTTGGGACAAAGGGTGGGGGATGTAAGGTCATCTTCCCACTCCCTGACCAGGTCTAGGATGATACGGGGTGGAAACCTATACCTGCCATAGACCTGGTCGTCAGGCATCCCAAAAAGGCTTGTCTGTGGTGAAAAAATGCGTGCCCTGACTATTCTCCTCCTCCTGCGGTGTCCCACGATCAGTGCTGCGACAAATGGGGCATTCATCGCTGCTGTATATACGTGTTTGTTGTTTGCACGTACTTTTATACTGTGCGCGGGGACGCTTCCGCCTGCTTTCGTGTGGCGGACGCATTCACGCCTGTGTGCGTATTTTGCCGTGCGTGGGTTTCCCGTATTCGTATCCATGAATACGGGTTGTTCGCGTGCGTGTGGGCATTCCGTGTAGTTCCCTGTAGTACTTCCCCAGTTACGCCTTCTTTTTCACAAGTTATTCCCCATTCTGCGTGTTACGCCCACTGTTCCGCCTACTTTTGTTGTGTGCGCTGCACTATGTGCGCTTTTGCTGTGCGCGTAGCGCATGCCGTTTCATGACGTGTGAGCCCGCGTGCGACATGCACCGATTTGACGCACAACCAGTGGGAAACAAGCACAGCGCCTTCCTTGAATCGCACACGTGCGCGTGCACTTGCTTTCTCACGCTTGCGCCACCTTGCGCCTGCTTGCGCTGGGATTTTCGGCGCACGTTTGTTCCATGAATCGGCACCTGTGTGTCTAGACCCACCTGAACTTAGACCAACTGAGTCAGGTAGCCATATTTCACACCCACGCGAAAGACAGGAAACAAACCCTCAACAATTATAGAAAGAGAGGCAACCCCGCCAGGAACCTGAACAAACACAAGTAAGACAGAACCCCAGAGCCAGACTAGTTGGTATAACAGCTGTTGGTATAACAGCTCCAATGGGATTAATTTCAGACCCCTTCCAAGCCGACTCCAACATAGACCATGGGCCTCATTACAACCCAGGCGTTAAGGGGTCAACGGCGCCGTAAAAGGTGTCGGCGCCGTTAAACCCTTAATGCCTGATTACGAGGTCCCTTTGCGGGCTGCACTTTAACACCTGCTTTTACCAACCCGCAAAGGGACCTAGGAGCTAATTACGGCAACGTAATTTACGGTGCCGTAATTAGCGCCTTCCCCATTCCCATTGAGCCCTATGGGCCAAAAATGGGAATGGGGAAGGGGCCATGGTGAATGGGGAATTACCGCCCCGCCAACCTTGGAATGGGGCGGTAATTCCGCCATTCACCATGGCGGACCCCGGCATGGACCATGGTGCTAGTAGCACCATGGTTTAGCGCTGGGGTCGTAATGAGGCCCCATCTCTCTGCGCAACTGCCCGAGGCAACTCTTTAAGGCCACACACAGCGCAAATCCTCCCCAACCACTGACACGACTCAACCACTCTCAGCAACCCCTACTCCACCCACATAAAACTCATTAAGAAACCACCACTAAAAGGAATCTATCCCAAAACCAGCAAGGAGGGCAACCACAAGGAAAACAGACATGCAGAATAACTAACACAGGTGGGATTACACCCCTTTAACCTAAAAAAACTCAAGTGCACAGGAAGCCACTTGTAACCGTGAATCAACCCAAATAAACCCAGATCACAGGAATTCACTCGCAACCGTGAGTCAACCCAAATAACCCCAGAACATGGGAAGCTACTTTTGGGAAGCCTCCTCACCCCTTGCCACTTTAAAGTGAGGTGAGATGCATTCAAGGGCCCCATGCTAACATCATCATTTATAGCGTATTCATATGGTGTGGCCCAAGGTGTGGGCAGCATCGCTATTTTGCGTAGATATTAACATTTCTAGGTAGAAGAGAAGGCGTGCACAGTAAAGGCAGCATTGCATGCACTAGGCCCAAATCCACAAGGCAACGGAAATCTCCAGTCATGCCCGAACTCCCATGAGGACAGTTCCCACCCCCACTCACTACACTGTTCATCCATTGTTCTTGAAAGTGTTATGAAGATGTGTCTTTCACCCAAGAGGAATGTGCCCTACAAGGCCGCGATAAGAGTCCTAGGCCTGGTCTACATGTTATCTCACTTTGGCCAAAGCATGACCTTGCCCTTTCCTGAGTGACCACTAGTTATAGCCCATATAACTGACTAAACCCTAAGATCCCATAATTCCATGACACCAGGTGCCCTTGGGCCACCAACCCCAAAGTAACAAGTTCTGAAAAGTTCAAAGAGGATAAACAGGATGTATCATTACAGCAACAATCGTGTGATTTGTAGTGCGAAGTGCTGGTGGGATAAATTATAGTTCAAAACGAGGGTGGAGACCTTGAAGTCGGATGGCACGGAGGGAGTGAGTGAAATGTGCGGGTGAAGGTTAGAGTTCTCTGGGACCTCCTGTGTGTCTGTTTTGAAGCCTGCCAAGTGTACAGTAAGAGTGATAAGCAAGCTGTATAGTAGGAGTATAATTAATTTGTTGCTTGGCCTTCGATGTGAGAAGAAGATATGCCTCCCAGCACCCACATGATGGAAGATGGACGGACTGGGCTGGGACCAATAGACTGCCATGCCATATGGATAGAGGCAGAACCTGTATAGGGTTCATCCAATCAGCCGTGCGGGTTGTTAGCATATGTATTGCGTCATTATGACAATGTTTTGCCTTAAATGTTTCTGCTTGTACCTCGTTTTGGCAGAACGTTCTTAGCAGCAGAGTTCTTTGCTGTTGCTCTCGTCTGCGCATGAGATTAAAACTTGTTATCCTTACAAGATCAACTTAGGCCTTTCTTCCCTAGCAGGTTTTGTTTTCTCTGGTGTAAGTGTTCAGGGGCTTGCTTCCAATTGGTGACCCAGACGTGATCCCAGCACCCTCCGTACTTGCAGAGGCTTCCAAGCCACTTCTCCAGAAGTGGTCTAGTAAGCGCCATTTAAAATAAAGTCCTCTGTGCTCTTTGAAACGCAGTGTGGCTCTGAGGAGAGTGCAGGCCGATGTTCGGGTGAGCATGCACATATAAGTAGACTCATGTAAGAAATAACAAGTAGGGGACAGATGCATGTGGAAGCGTGAACAGTGTGAGAACGTGAGGAGCCAAGTCATTGATGTAACATGGATGAGGTTGGGGATATTGCTGGTGAAAATTGAATTACTGGTTGATTTGTTCGGCAAGGTATTATAAGGTAAGGCATTATAAGGTAAGGCAGAGGCAAGGCATGGATCCCCTCCTCGGAAGGGGAGGGAAGGTGGTACCAAAAGGTAGAATAATATTTAAAGAAGGATCTTGGAAATACATAGTAGTGGTCTCATATAAGTAGTAGGTATGGAAAAAGTAGTGGTTGTTAGCGTAGCACGTTGGTTTAGTTTGTGGTAATTGTGTTTTGTGGGTGAAGAAGCAGGAGCTAGAATGGGTGGTAATTGTGTGTGTCGCAGTGTGGTGTGGTGTTTCCCGTTCTCTTGGAGCAGCGTGTGTGCATATGGAAGGGTGGGAGTTGATTCCTTTGTTTTTTGTTGGTATAAGTAAGCAGCAGCGTGTGTGGTGCCTTAGAGGAGCTTTGCGGGGCTGGTAAGGGATAGGCGTCACTAGCATGGGGGGGGAGGATCACCAACAGAGCACATGTATAAGGCCCTGCCACTGTATTGTTATGGGGTGGTAAAGTATCATAAGCAGTGGATCACGGAGACAGGGTGAGGGGGAATGCCCTGCCCATGGCCAGGGCAAAGCTTGCAAAACAAGAGCATTTTAGATCACATGCCCACAATTTTAGTAGTGAAATATAAGGGAAAGCAGTTGCAGAAGAGAAAAGAGATCCTCGATCTTTTGCGTATGTTCAAAGATACAGAGGTTCAAGGCAATGCAGCAGAGGCACAGAGAAGTGAGAATTGCGGGCAGGGAGCAGGAGAAGGTGGGGAGCAGGTAGGAACCAAGGGATTATATCCCTTGACACCATATCCCGCAGTAGGGGACACTAATCCAAGCTATGTACCCACTGTGATAGGGATCTCTCCCACGGCAGTAGGGTCCCCCGCAGTGTCAGCAATATTACTGGCTACACCTCCCCCACCTCCATTTACCCACCCACCTGAAGCATCAGCAGTGATGGGTACAGGTCTATGGAGTTTCAGGACAGGTTGACAAGTTTGCTAGCAGAACTACAGAGGTTACAGATATCCCCAGAAACAGGAAGGGACGTAAGTGCACTAAGGACGGGGGTGGGGGAGTGGAAGTCAGGGGAAATTTTGCTCAAGAGGGATGTTGAGGGTATAAAACCTGTAGGGATTGAGAGTGAAAACAGCCTGAGTGGGTGGATTGTCTTGGGAAAGGAAACTACGGTGCTGGGAGAAAATGTTGAGGGAGGGGATGCTGGCACTTTCACAGAGGACCCGAGTGAAGATGAAGGGAGCGGTGAATAGGTGGCTGAAAATACCTCCCAAGTAGAAGGTATATGAGCAGGAGGCAGGTTAAGGAACAGAGCTGGCCGGATGGCATTGGTGAAAAGAAGAGGTGTTGTGAAGAAGGGTATGGGATGTAGAGCCAAGATGCAGATGCCCCTTATCCACGAGAAGGAAGGGAGGACACAGTACGTACCTTGGCCCCAAATGGATAAGAATAATGTAATTAAAGCCCTCCCACAACTTACTGCAGGGGCGACCAAGTAGATATACGAATTTGAAAAACAAACGGCAAGGCTCCCTGGCAATAGGGGATCTTAAGATCTTAATGGTTTCTGTAGTAGGCGATCAAGCTGGAAACGTATGGGTTTAGGATGGATACCCGGGAGTAACCCTGGGAGATGATGCACATGATGTAGCGTTGATTAATGGAGTTAGGGCAATAGTATAGGACGCATTACGTATGGCCTTTCCAGACACACCCAATCTACAGTCTTTGATGCAATATACCATGGGTGATGATGAGGTTGCAGCTGGATTTTTTCTTAAAATGCAGGACAAGTGGAGAGCAATCAATACCATTTTTCTATTTTATTGTAAAAACGAGTTTGCCGAAAGAAGTGCAGAAGGCATTGGATAAGATTGTGGGTATTGTAGTGAAGGCTTGGCCGGAAATACAGAGCATAATAGTGCATCATTGCAAGAGTATTAAGGAGCAGGAGAGGGAAACAGCGCAAAAGCATCAGGGGGATGAAGCAAAGTTGGTGGAGAAATTGGCAAAAGTGGCAGTTCAGGTGCCCGTGTCAATGCCAGTACAGGTGGAGGGAGCAGAGAGTACACAGCAAATTGTGAGTGCCACTATTGCGGTGCTCTGGGCGGAAGGAGGACAAATACAGTGGGGCATTGGGCAACAGTACCCCGGCCCAAAGTGGCAACAAACAGGGCTGCAGCGAAGGAGGAGGGTTTGGACCCAGGGGAGGGGGGTTTGGACAATGGAGGCATTTTGCAAGGGAGTGGAGGAGCAGGTCTGCGGTGAGGTCACAGCAATAGGGCCAAGGGCCCCAAGGACCTCAAGTATTAGGGTACCAGCAACAGGGTCAAGGGTATCAGAACCAGGAGTGTCCTCTGGGGCAATACCAAACGTATAATCAGCAGCCCCATGTGCCAGAGACACAGGTGAGGCACCTGCAACAACAGGGAAGTGTTGCCCCGGTACTTAGGGCACCAGGGCGGGTGGCTGCTCCCTCTGGGAGAGAAGCAATAGTAGGAGGTAGCCTCTTCTCCTTCCCAGGAATTAGCATGTATCCTGATTAGGACAACCCACAGAGAGCACCCTCGTGTACGGTCCTCTTGATGACTATCCACCCTGAAGAGGAACCATTGATGGGGGCGGAGATAGGAAACAAGCAATTCATATTTATGGTGGATTCTGCTACAACTAAATTGTGTATTATGGAAGGCAACTTTCCACTATCCGGAAAATATCTTGACGCGCAGGGGTTCTCTGGGGCTATTTCCAAGGTTCCATACACTGAGGAGTTGGACGTAAAGGTGGGAGGGAGGATAGTATAGGCACCCCTACTATATTCCGAGAGGTCCCCAGTCAATCTACTGGGTAGAGTCCTGCTCAGCAAGTTAGATATGACCATATCCTTCACAGACCCTGGAGTAGGGTGTTCCATGCTTGGGATATGTGCTGTAACGACGATGCTGATTATCCACACAATGACAAGAGAAGTGGTGGTCCGTGGGATTCCTGTAGACCCAGACATGGTTATCCATGGTATCACAGTACTTGAAAAGGCAGTACCCCAGATTGCCAAGCAATGTTGACGAGTGCCTACAGATTTTATTTTCCATCCAGATGTGTCGCCCGACGTGGTGGTAGGAACAATACTATCACTGGACCTGCAGGGGTTGGTAGTGTTGGACAGAAGGATTGTCCTATTAGGGATGGATAGCGATGGGTGTGAGTGTCCCACAGTCCTCTGTGTAAACCCAACAGTGCAGTTAAAGGAAGGTGACAGACGATTAATTGTTTGAGAATAACGACAAAGAGGGGGAAATAATACTGGAAATGTGCATCCTATGTGCCATAATGGTACAGTACTGTAGAGTGATGTGCCCCTTAATGGCAGTAGTAACTTCATCCCCATTTTTCCAAGAAGATTTATGGCCCGTGCACCTGCCATTGTGGACTACAAATTCACATGATGTAGTGTTGTTGAAAGATCTAACACCTGTGCGTATAACCCTAAAACCAGGTGCGGTGCTGCCCTGCAAAAGACAATATCTACTGTCAAGAGAGGCGGAGGAAGGCATCAGAAAGACCATACAGGCTCTCCTTGACTAGGGGATTATCGTGCCATCTACGTCCCCATGTCATACCGCAATATATCCGGTTAAGAAATCAACAGGCAGGCAATTGGAGAATGATCCAAGACTTGCGCCCCCAAAATGATGTGATACAGAAAGAGTTTCCAGTGGTTCCAAATCCTGCAACAAATGTATGCAGCATCCGCAAGGAGGGTACATATTTCACTGTGGTGGATTTGAACAAAATAATTTATCTCGATTCCACTCCATCTAGAGTCGAGGTACCTTACGGCATTTACGCTGGGGCAGATGTGGATCGAGCATACTAGATTACCTCAAGTGTGTTGTGAGAGCCCAAGCATATTTAAAAGAATACTCTATGCTGATTTTAACAGCATTGCCGAAAAGACTTGGATGCACTGCTAAAATTACTAACTTGTAAAGGGTACAAGGTTGATAAGGCCAAATTGCAATATTGCCAGCAGGAAGTAATTTATTTGGGGCAGATTATATTAGTGAAAGGGAAGAGAATACTACCTGACAGGGCAGCATCGGTACGCGCCCCCTCCAGACCTGCCTCAGTTAAGGAGATGCAGAAGTTCCTGGGCCTGTGCAATTATTGCAGGGCATGGATCCTCCATTATGTGGCATATGCCAGGCCACTTTTGCAGGCCCTAGGGTAAACACAGAAAACAAAGAATCACAAGTTATTGTGGACGGCAGAAATGATTAGACAATTTGACGATTTAAAGGGAGTTATCAATTTGGCACCCATATTGGCCACCCCGGACTATACACAGGAATTCTATTTGTTTTCACATTCTGATGGTCAGCTTATGACAGAAGTATTGATACTGTATAGGAGGTGCCAACCCCTGCTCCATCAACTGAGTACAGATAACATGATAGGCAGATCAGTGTTTCTCTTATAGCAGAAATCGGGATTATAATGCCTGTATTTAAGGTTAAAAGTGCACATGGCACTGTGCATATTTGGATAAAAATTACCCGGGAAGTGAAGGGTGCTTTAAATATCACATACATACCATGAGTATATAAAAATATATTATGAATAAGGGATACAAAGTGAGAAATGCTTAAATTAATAAATAATGGATCCCTGAAGGATTAATACAGTGGCAGACAGAGATATATTTCAAAATGGATGACTAAAGAACAAAATGGTGTCTAGTTTTAAGGCCAGGTGTGAAAACCCTGACTCATGCTGGCAAGCAACAGAGGCTTATACATGAGATAGTCTTTGGCAGCATCTTGCAGTGGGATAATTGGCTTTGTTAGACAAAAATGGAACTTGGCAGAGAAAGCAGACAAGAATAATGATGAAACTGGATACATGTATCTATGTTTTTAATAAGAAGCGCATACTGTACTTTATCTAGACCAATTTGAGAGACCACCTGTATCATTTGGCATCATCAAATTGAGCTTATCCAGTTCTCCATGGTATAAGGTACTAACTGACTTGGCAATACCTTGAAAAATAGATAAAGAATTGACAGTGATGTGATAATATTGTTTCTGGCAGGAGTTGAAGAATGTCATAAATGTGTCCAGCCAGGTCTAAAATAAGCTTATCAGTTGTGTGCGTCAGACAGAATTGTTGGTGCCAACTATAACTAATGTGGGCTTGGTGTACACCAGACTATGAAAGCAGGGGAGAGGCATAATGTCTTTGAGTGTGTATAAAGCATGTCTTGCAACTACAGATAATAAAGATTGATGAGAGACCCTTCCAGGTGCCTGATTTTCTCCTGTCTCTGTCTCTGAGAAGTGTTCATAGATGCCAGATGCTTGATGGGATGGGGAGAGGACCCCCCCCCTGTTCAACACAGAAGAGCACTTTGGGCCATAAACCATTGGCCTATTATAGTGGAACCCTGGATGCAGTGATGCAAGGGCAGTTCACATGCGAAAAAGCATTAGCAGCTGCTGCCTTCACTATAGAGAAAAACTCCACGATCATAATGGGGTATTCATTAACATTGTATGTAGAACATTCTCTGTTCGCTATTCTAGAATGGTTGAAGTCCAGCCAGACTACCCAAAAATCATCGGCATATGAGATTATCATTGTGAAACCTCGTATTCACGTAAGACGCTGAATCCTGCCACCTTTTTAACAGACATGCCTATGGCAGAGGATTTGACAGTACACAACTATGCCACATACGAAGGGTAGGAGGATGACACTCCCAAGCAGGGGATTGTGCATTGACAGAGGGTATGGTACTTTTTGTTGACGGGTCATCCAGAATTGATCAGGAGGATGGGCAGAGGCAGACAGGGGAAGCAGTGGAACTACTTGAGGGAGGGGCGTACCGGACGGTAGTTATGAAAAGGTTGCCTACACATTATTCTGCACAATAGACAGAACTCGTGGCACTCATCGAAGCACTGAGAGTGTTGCAAGGGTGTCATGTTATGATATATTCTGACTCAGCGTACGTTACAACAACGTTACACGTGGGTCTCACCCATTGGAAGAGGAGGGGGTTCAGGAGGGCGGGTGGACCTCCAGTACAGCATGCTGTGTTTTTAGAGATGCTGATAGAAGCGTTATCACAGTCATCAGCTGTGGCGGTCATCAAGTGTGCCGCCCATACTCACAGGACCGATAAAAACTCAAGGGTGAATGAAGCTGTTGATGTGGCAGCCAAAATGGCACTGTATCAGTCAAGTGAAACATCCACTGAGTATGTTATGACGGCCCCACCAACAAACGAGCCTCCAGTGCCTTAGACCGTATTGCCCATCTCCCAGATTATTGAGCTTCAAGCAAGTGCACCTGAGTGGGAGAAGAAGTTGTGGTTATGGAGAGAATGTAAGCAGTCTCCGACATATTTATTGTGGAGGCAGGAGAGTTCTGGGAAGACAGTGATGTCCCGGGAATTGTTAGCATTTGAACAATTACACTACCTGTATCATAGTTCGAAACAACACAGAGCTACAGACATGCAGGAGGATTGGTTCTCACCAAATATCCAGGACATCATCACTGATATGGTCATTCATTGCACCACATGTCAAGGTTTTAGCACAGGGATGACACTACGGACATTAAGCGGCACATTGCCCTGCCCTGTTAGGCCTTTCCGTGAGTTACACATAGACTACGCTGAAATGGGGGAGCATTGTAATAGATAAAGATAACTCATTGTGGTCATCTGTCCCTTCTCAAGGTGGTGGAAGCAGGGCCATGTGCACACCCAGATGCCAAGTGTGCTGCAAGGTTTCTGGTGCAGGAAGTTTTCCCACGCTCGGGGGTGTGCAAGGTTTTGAGATCAGACAATGTCACACATTTCTTTAATGCGTTATTCTAGCATGTTACAGCACTACTTGGTATCAAACATCGGATGGGTTTGATTTATCACCCAGAGGCCAATGGCCTTGTGGATAGGATATATTGCCTCCTTAAGAGTAAGTTATCTAAATTGTGCACCACATTGAAGAAACACTGGGTGTAATGTCTGCCCTTGGCCCTTTTTAGCCTACGTATGCAGCCAAGCAAAGACCACCATCTGTTGTCTCACAAGGTGGTTACTGGTCGGTGCATGCATACCAACATATCCCATGTGAAAAGGGTTTCTGATGCGCATATGACTGCCCCATTGTTAGGAGAGGAATTCAGGGAATATTTTACGACACTTATTCGGGCCATTAAATATGCCTTCCGACAGATTGCACCTCCCAGAACCATGACTATGGAGACTCTCGATGCTGCACCGATAATGGGGACAGATCCTGAGCATATAACGGCTAGAGCACTGCTTCCAGAGTATTACGTCTATATCTGCAACTTTTTGCGCCGCTGAAAATATCCCTGCTTTCAGGGACTGTACGAGGTGGTGTTTTGTACTTGCCTGGTGGTTAAAGTCAAGGAGTTGTACTACTGAGTCCAGCTCTCTGACATTCGTAGGGTACCTCCAGAAAGTACAGTGGTGCATCAGCTGTTTTAAGAACAGGGGTAAGAGTACCTCTACCCTGAGCACCTCACCGGCCTGTCTGAAAGAGATACAGGTGTGGTGGAACATTCAAGTGGCAGGCCAAAGTTTAGCTGCTAGCTCCATACTTTTTCTTCTTTGAGGAGCACTTTCTCTCTTTCTCTCTTTTCTCTTTGTCTCTCTCTCACCCCCCTGTTTCCTTTAATCTCTTTTAGTCTTGTAGAGTGTACTTCTTGCACGTTCCTCCCTTTTGTTGTCCTGTGCATCTGTGCTTCTATTGCAGGTGAAAAGAAGATGGACGCAGCTCATGTACATAGGTTGTTAAGTAGGGACCCGAGGCATAGACACTGAAATTAAAAATTATGGAGATTGATCTCACACTCCTGAACATCATCAGAACATACAGCCACAACATCACAATAATAAGAACTACCAAGAGGACAAGACTAAAATCCCTCTACCTTACACCATACCTGTTACAACTGGACCAACAGAACAGATGTCCGTACACAACAACAGGATACCAGGCCCCCATAGGAAAAATACAGAAGCAACTGGAAGAATGAGAAGCTGCACCCTCACTCTGTACATCACCAGACCCCAAGAGAATCGCCAACACCATCCTGAAATGGCCATGAACCCGATTAGAATCCTAACTGACCTATTCAATAATGAAACAACAATAACAAAACACTATGAACAACCCAAAGAGGATAAGGAGAACCACCAACAAAACCACCCAAAGGTGCAAACCAGAACAAATCAATCTACTACAAAGAGAAAACTACACTGCAACATAATCAACGCCAGATCCATGTACAAACAGGCAACCAAAATCTGCGACCTACTCTGCAGAGGGGCAATTGACATCCTATTCATCACAGAAATCTGGCTAGCTGAAAAATACAAAGTCATACTACACAGCTGCCTACCTGACAACTTTAAATACAAGCAGGCGAACAGAAAAGGAAAACAAGGGGGAGGACCAAAGAACACCTAAAAATTAAAACATCAGACCCTTTAAACATCCAGAACTGTGAATCCTTCATCCTCCATTTTACCATGGGACCACAATCAAACCTCACATTCATACTCCTCTACAGGCGTCCTACCTATGACACCACGTTCACAGACACATTAATAGAAGCAGTCACTAAAATAGCCATCAAATATGACTATATGATCATTCTCAGGGACTTCCACATATTGTTTGAAGAAGAGAATCCCAACTCACCAAAAACATTAACCATACAACTTGAGACCATGAACCTATGACAGATGGTGAAAGGACCAACACACACACACAGCAGGACACACCCTGTAAGCAATCTTTGTCAAAAGAAATCTGATCTTCACAGAATCGTCTATCCAAATACTATGAAGTGACCACCTCATCATCCCTTTTGTGATCCAAATATCATCAGCTCATCCAAAAATCCACTAAAATACCCACCATTTTGGAAAAGGAACTGGAAAACCATCAGGAACAGTAACCTAGACGAACAACTGGAAGCGGCAAAGCCAACAGCAATGTCATTGGATACAACAGACATAGACAGAAAAGCAAACCTCAGCCAGAAATGGATTGCAGAAACAATAGATACCATCTGCCCAAACAAACGCTTCACCCCTTCACGAAAGAAAGCAGTGACTAGATGGTTCACCCTTCACCTAAAAGCAATGAAAAGGACAAACCATAAACTAGAGCACAATTGGAGAAAAACCTACGACCAAAAGAGTAAAATACTGAATACAAATTAGAGCATAAAAATCCGAAATTCTCAAAGTAAAAAAGAAGCACTATGACGACCAGATCAGGAAAACCACCAACACCCAAGGAGAGTTACTTTTTATTTTTTTATTTTTTATTTACTTGACTTTAATCGAAAAGATTTTAATGATTTTTACAAGAACCTTTTTTCTTCAAAATAATTTCATCGCTAGTTCACTATTTAGCAAGTGAACGATGAAAGATACTCGATCATTTGTCTCGTATTTGGATCACCGGGTCATTCTTCTCCTGGTTAGATTATAGAGGTATCGGTGACTCAATCCCCTCTGGTGCTGATATTCCTAGTTCGGCCTGTTCACTCAGTGAATTGGAGATCATTTCGAAGGCTAGTTCTATTAACTTCACCTTTGTAATAGTCCATCTCGCTGTCTCTCCTGAGATTAGCCTGTTCCACACAGCCTCTTCATCTAGCGTTACCACCCCTTGCAGGCAGGATTCGAGGAATTTGTCTCTGTTTTGCCGAGTCTTCGGACATCTTAGCACTAGATGTTTCAGTGTTTCCACTTCCTCTTTGTCTTTACACAGACGGCATCTATTGTCCATCTTTGGTGTTCGAATTGATAAGATTTCATGAGTTAACAGCAGATTTAATCTGGCTTTCAAAAAAGTTCCTCGCATGTTTTTATTTGGGAATTTTGTACAATAATTCAGTGGCGTTTTTACTTTATTAAAAGTTGGTGGGAGGTGCAAGAGTAGCTTATTTGCACTAGCAGTATCAATCGTCCTGATCCAGTCCATGAGTTCCATTTTTCTTTTTACTCGGTCAGGATTGGTTTTTAGATCTTCTTCCGCGCATAATACTTCACTAAGGCTATCTTGTACTGTTTTCGCCCATTTATTCAGAACCTTACAGTTGCCACTCTTAAGCTCTTCTGCAATGATAGCGTAAATTGGCAAGGAGTCTGCCATCACGATCTTTCTATAAAGTCTCATTTTACTCTGTTCTACCAAAGATGCGAGGGAGACCAAACCCAGTTCCCGTCTAATTGCTCACATGGATGTCGACTTTGGTAGGCCTAAAACTGATTTCCAAACATGTCCTTCAAGTTTCTGCCATATCGCACTCAGCATGTTTAGCGATGCTTCCATGCCATAAATGAACCTGGATGTCTCTGCACCGTCTTCCGCCATTGGAAGCCCCTGTGGGGCTCACCCGGCCCTTCCGCCACAGCCGTTGTGGCAGACGCGGCACCAGCCCCCTCGCTCCCGGATGATGGTAATTCCTGGGAGGGTGGCTGGGCCTTGCGTCGCCGCCCGGTGGAGGCATCCCCGCCACTTGGCTCCACAGCACCGTCTCTGCCCTCTTCTTCACTTGACACTGCGTAGAGGGAGACATAGAACACAAGCATCAGGGTACAGCACAAAATACCCTAGACAGGAAGCAATAACACATGAGTGGCACTGTCAAATGTCACTTCCATCCTGTGCTCAATAGCCACATCCGCAGGGAGAGGAAGGCCAGTTGGTGTAAGCCGATCCCCTCCCTGAGAACGGGTCTGGACGTAGGCATCCCTGCTGGTGCGGGATGATGCAGTGACAGGATCGGGGACAGGATTACACACAGGCACCTCCGCGGCGGCCTGTGCTGCCTCCTGTCCCTGCCCCTGCACTGCACCACTAGCACCAGTGGAATCCCCACCTCCAGACCCCGTCTCTGTCCCTTGCATGGCCTCCTCCTCCACCGAACCCCCCACCAACCTGGATGACTCCATGCCATCTTCCTCCGTCGGACCCTGTGGGGTCTCAGCTGCCCCTTCTGCTGCCGAGTAGTCCAACTCTGACCTCCGCCTCTTGGACCTACCCTCGGCAGCTGCGGCCTGGGTCACGGCACCGGACTCCTCACTCCCCGATGAGATCACAACCTGGGAGGGGAGCCCGGCCTTGCGTCTCCGGCTGGCAGTGCGATCCTTGCCGCTGGGCTCCACAGCACCCTCTCCGCCCTCTTCATCAGTTGATGCTGCAGACAGGGAGAGATAGGAGACAGGCATCATGGCACTGTACAATGGACTGATACACACATGACAGTTCCACATGAGTGGCAGTGTCAAACTTCAGACCTGGCATCACAATCCCCAACACACATGTCATTTGAAATCACACACATGAGCTATTCCACAGCCACATCCGAACGGCCAGCACCATCCATACACATATAACAGCATGAGCAGCCAAAGATGAGCCAGACATCACATGAAACACAGGGAGTGCACTAGATATGCACACATGCCACCACACTTACATGCATGTGTACACCTCCACCAACTGTCACAGTGATGAGATCGGCATCCATGTCACATCTGGCAATCAGCCTTCTACATATCAGTGTCACATGCATCCATGTTGCATCACTGTTGCACCCTTGTCAAATACACACACATGCACAAGTACACGGTGCAAATACATGCAGCTGGAAGCAACATCCATGTGTGACACCACTACCATGCCAACATACATACACAGTCATTCAAACATGTGTGCTCACACATATGCATTTGGCCTGCATGCTTACCCACACATACACCATCCATGTGTCTCACACATGAGAGGACTCACATGTGTTAGCCTCATGGCCCTATACATACACATCCATACATGGCCCTTCAAAACCACATGTGCAACCTGCACACTACTGGCACACCACCACAGGCAATGCTTCCAATCAGTATGCATGTACACTTACCGCTCGACTCCAGACGGGTCTGCCTCTCAAGGACCTGGACGTGGAGCGCTGGGCATATGCGTTCCAGGACCCTCATCTGGTGTTCCGACAGGTGGCCCTGGCCCCCCTTAGTATCCGCTGCCTTCAAGAGGCTCCGGGCCTTGTTGAGGGTCCTGGACCTGAAGTCCTCGAAGCGCTTCTTGACATGTTGGAATTTGTGGACTGCCACCCCCTCCGTGTTGATGGCAGTCACGATGTCCGTCCAGATCCTGGTCCGTCCTTCCTTGTCGGTGCGCGAACTTCCGAAGAGGGCATCATACTGCCCCAGGACTTGCTCCACCAGGACACCAACTTCGGTGGCAGTGAAGCTGGTGGCCCTCTGCCTCTCTGGCTGGGGGTTGCCAGTGATCTCAGATGGTGGTGTGCCCGACATGGCAACCCCAGAGGCAGGTGTGGGTGGGCAACTGGGTCCTGGAGATGGGCTGTGGAGCGATGGTATCCCAGTCGGGAGTCTTCAGTTCCAGCAGGGGTGGTCACAGCAACTGCACCCCTGGCTGATGTGCAGGCAGCAAATAGCAGGGCACGTGGGCAGCAGGCAGGCAGCAGCAGATGGCAGGTGGGAGCATGCTCGGGGCTCTGGGGGGCAGGAAAATGGCCTTCAGGGCAGGAGCGTGGTCTTCCCATGTGTTTTCGCGTGGCCAGCTTGATACAGATTGATTTGGCAAGTGAAGAAATTGCACATCAGCGTGTAATTCGAGGAAAGGCCTTTAGCGCGTGAGCGCTTCAGCGATTTCATTGGACCAAAGGCCCTTCGCGTGTAAGCGTTTCTGTGACGTGACGCGCGGGGGCGTGCACAGGCGTTTCCCCCGTGACCTGGGCATAGTGGATTAGCGCGCGCGTGCGAAAAAAATGCACGTCCCCGTGTGAATGCGTGTAATCTGAGGAAAGGGCCTACGCGCGTAAGTGACGTGACACGCGCTGGCGTTTCCTTCAGCATGGGTTAAAAGTGAGCGGGGCCAGCAGTTCGCTGTACTTGCCATTCGTGGAGACTGACGTGTGTTGCTGCTTCGTGTTGTTTTGCGCGCCATCACAACTTCACAGCTATCAAGGACGTATCTCTTCTTTTGGCGGGGGTATTGGCTACGCGTGTTTTTCTGCATCGCGCTAGTCATACGGTGAGTCGCGCATGCTATTTTTCCCACTGCGGGTGCCCCTGTGTATCGCACCGTTTTTGATGTCATAGTAGCCTGCGTGTCCCATGCGTTTTTCGTGTTACTGGGTGCCACCACTTACTGCGGGAGGTTGATTCCACGCACGTAGGCTGCAGGGTTGTGTGCACGGTTTTCCAGCAGTTTTGGGGTGCCTGAGCGTTGCGTGACCCGTCACTACATCACCGGGGTCACATACAGCCTTGCAGGTGCAGGGGGGCTGTTAACACCTTGCTTCCCACCCCCTTCACCCCAATTGCCCAGGTCAATTGTGGTGTACACCTCCCATTGGCACTACTCCATCTGTGCCGGCACTACTACATCTGTGCCATGGTTGGGAGGACACCAAAGGTGAGGGGCGCCTCATGGGCGTACTCCTCATGGCGGGCATGGTCAGGGATGTGGCCGGGGTGACCAGGGAGTAGGGGGACTTCAGGGTCCCCAGGGCAGCCTCAGAGGGGGAAGAGGCAGGGGTGCGCCACTTGAGCACAATGTCGTGCCATGTGTCGGTGCAGTCATGCCACCACCCCCTGTGGTTCTGGGAGAAGCAGCTTCTACATCTGGCACTGGCGCCCGTGTGACCCAGCAGTCCGTTCCATCGACTGCCACGGGCCCAAGGGTAGTGATAGCTGCAGGTGCAGCTGTGGCCACTGCCACCAAGGCTCAGGGTCTGCCAGCCCAGCCTGCGTTGGCACTTGAGGAGCCCTTGGAAGATTTCCAACAGGCCAGGAGGGAAACCCTAGAGGCACGCAGGGCTGCCCTGACCAAGACTTGATGCCCAGTCCAGTGAGTGTTGATGCGTGTTTGTTGAGGACGTGTGTGTTTTACTTGTGGGATGTGTTGTGTATGATTGCCACTACATGTGACGTGTACATGATTCGGATGTGCAAGTAATGCAATGCTTCCGTGATGCATGTCTGCTCTGCTGGATGGTGGACATGTGGAGCAGACGAGGACTCTCGGCATCAACACTATTGCACTCTACTCACATGCTGGTTACCAGTATGCCCCTCCGGTCCATGTCCCAGCTAACTGGTCCTTCTGCATGCTGCGTGGGGTGACCTTCCTCTCAGACCAGGCACGATGTCATAGCATGACTGACGTGCATGTGTCCTCTGCCTGCATGCGGGTACTCCATGTAGGCATGCTCCCTTGCCCCTCCACCCCCGCTCTGCACCCCAATTCCACCTTTGCACTGGTCTGCTTCAATATTGCTGTTGGGTACTTCCCTGTTAATGCGTCCTGTGTACATGCTAACTTCCCGCAACCAATCTGCCAGACATATGCTGTGTGGTACAGCCTTAGTTCTTAATGCAGGGTATCTCACTTGTACTTTGCAGAGGTCAGATGCCCCACAGGGACATGAGTGCCCATTCATGCTCCATGTGCATTGCACGCATGCCCCTATGTGTCCTTGACTGGATGATCACTGTAATACAAGTCCTGGGTGACATACATTGCATGGCATTTCATCAGCCTTCCCATGTCTACTGTGGCTCAGTACTGCGTTGCACACATGTTTAGGGTCTGACAATCTGGGTGGGTCACAGGCCTCAGCCTGTTTAATGGCCAATGACTCTGTCCAACTGGTGTAGTGTCCTCTTCACACGTGGGTGGCCTCCAGACATTTCATCATGTGTCCTGCTTACTGTCCCATCATCATTTGCAGTGTTGTCACTTGACTCACATGAAGCTGTTGATGCTAGTCAACACTGCCTGTCAATGCACAGGTCTATGGTCAGCCTTTTGATAACATGCTAGGCATCCATGCTTTTGCACTTGGGTGAAGGGGTGCTTTGCTTGTAGATATGCTACACATTGAATGCACATTGCACGTGATGCCTGAAGTTGACCTTGCACTGCCTTCACATTTTCTAACACACACCATGAAGTACTTGTACATGTAGGTAGTGAGTAACATACACATTGGCTGCACTGCATAGACCCACTTCAATGCAAACTGCCACCTTTCAACAGGTCTGATCACAGAAGCAATTCCAAGTTGACCCAGCATGCATGCCAGGTTCTATTTTGTGTGTCACATGTCTGCCTGATGTTGTCGTGTGTGTGTTGTGTGCTTCTGACATGTGTAGTGACCTTTTTTCTCTCTATTTTTCAGATGATGGCGCAATGGAGCCGGAGGATGGTGTTGTCATGCCAGGCACAGGGTTGGTATCACTACATCAACCCAGCACAAGTGGGGGTTGTGGGGTGGCAGGTCACCCTCCACACCAGTCACTGATGTGCCTGGGACATCACGTTGACGGGGGCATGTAGTCGTGCAGCCGCGGGCGGTGCCAACACGACGAGGACAACCGGTCCTTGGGTCCCGCAGGGGTCAAGCCCAGCAACGCGGTCGCCGCGCGCAACCGCTATATACTGAGTGGGAGCAAGACATGACTGCCAATTCAGAACGGCAGGGGGCAGCAATGGAGAACATCACTGAGAGCATGGAGCGTGTGGCCCGATCCGTGCTCCCCCCTGCTAGGCAGGTGCTTCTCCAGCAGCAGACGGCACGGTCCACAGCCCGCTCGCTCAGGCTGGGCATGGCGGCCTCAGACAGGGCACGCCAGGCTGAAATGTCGTCTCTGCGTCAAGCAATTGCTGCTCATGCAGAGGAACACATGGAGGCCCTGAGGGAGGAGTATGCTGCCCTCAAATCCACTCTGGGTGTCCTTCTGATGTCCCAGAGGGAGCGGTCAGAGGAGAGGTTTGAACAGCTTGAGCGTACCATCTCGGCTGAGCTACAGGCTTGCCGGGAGGTGCAGCGGTTGTCCAGCCAGGCCTTGCAGGAGGAACTCTGTGTTACACGTGCTACCTTGCAAGAGGAAGCACGTGTATCACGGGAGGTTCTGCATGCAGACCTACGTGTCATCGCCACACAGAACCAGGCTCACCCGTCTGGCAGACTTGCTGACGACGAGGGGCAAGCTGCGGCTAGGCGTGGCCAGGCTACTGTGCCACATCCTCCTTTCCAGGATGAGCCAGACTCAGACGGCCATCTATCTCCCACATAGGTCGGGCTGTGCAGGCGTTGAGCCCATGGAGGTTTTTTTTTTGGCTCAGCATCATCGCATGTGGGTGTTGAGCAGCACCCTGTACCTCCCCCCTCCTCGGTCCCCCCCCCCAGGTCGTATTTGGCCATTTTTGATTTTTCTTTTAGTTTAGTTAGTTAAGTTTCTGTTTGATAGTTAGTTTAATTAGATAAAGTAGGTTTTTTGTAGTTAGTGTAATTAGTTAATATAGTTTAAAATTGCTTGTCTATTGTGCTTTCATGTGACAGTGTGTTGCTTTGTGGCTTTTGAAAGCATCCACTGTCTGTTCCAGCTGGGCCCTTCAGGCTTTTCTTGTGTATGTGTTTGCTGCTTGGGGTCCTTGACTCACATATGCCACTCCTGCTTCCCTTATCCATGGGCTCGCAAGGATGGTTCGGTGTAACAGCCTATTACACAAGGGCTTTGGACTGTCATATCTGTGGAATGTCTGCTGCTGTGGAACTTGTGTTAACACCCCTGGTGGGGATGATTGGGGTGTTATTGACCACTGTTCTGCTTTTGCTAGATGGGGTGTTTCATGATTCATGTGTACATTCATTGCTATGCATTGTGTAGTATGTTTCTTATCTTTACTGTACATGTGCTTGTTGCAATTCATGCCGTAGATAGTGTGTTCCACACTTTGGCTGTGAAAGACCGACTGTGGTGTTATTTCTGATGTACGTCTCTGACATGGTCCAGTGATGTGATGCCTGAAGAGACACACACAGATGAATCTAATGCATTAATCATGTGTTTCATGCCCTTTGCGCAGGGGGATGAGCCTCCAGACCACCTTTGCCAGCAGACATGGGCCATTGGACGTCTGGAATCTGGACACGTTTGGTGATGCCCACATGCACATGTGTGCGCAAGCAGAGGCACAGGGATTGCAATCATACATCTGAAAACTGCTGACGTCTTTCAAGAGACTCCAGGCAAGGTGAGCAGCACAGGGGGGCCACAACACAGCAAACCTTCCACCAGGCCAGTTGCACATGCATGCTTAGTAGCAGCACTGAGGGTGATCTTGGACGAATATTGGTGTTGAAAAGCACAATACAGCTCAGATGTGTTGGTGGACTCATGGCTAGTTGATTGTAAGGTTGTCTGGGGCACCTTCAGGGGCAGTGGCACATTCCCTCCGGTCCACCATGGTCCATTGAGGCACTTGTATCACCCAAGTAGCGTTCCGAGACATGGAAAGAAGCAGCTGACAGGGACAGATGGCAAGGGACAGACTTGGGTGCAGTGCATTTCATTTCCATGTAGAATTTGAAACATGCACTGTCTACTTTATTTGGGTCATGGTGGAACACGACTTGTTTGGAAGTCATACCTTGCTATATGCGTCTGTCTGCTTACCCAGGGAACATTGCATGTTGTGTGATTCGTGACACATTGGTGTTCCATTTGCCACGCACCCACCGGCGCCTGACTTACTGCATTGACTGTGTATGAACCATCACAGGGGTAATGTTACGTATGGGTACGAAACATCCACACCAGATTTTCTGTTTGTAGAGTAGTTTGTTACTTTGGGGCATATTTGGTGGTGTGTTTGTATGTTATGGGCACGCACAGATTTTTAACTGTGGCTCTCTTTGCAGCATTGAAGTGCTTCTTTTACCGGACCTGAGAGTGCGCAGGCAGGAGGCCAGCACTCATCCCAGAGATAAGTTTCTCTTTGACTTCCATTTCAGTGAATTGCTGCTATGTTTATGATGAACAAGTTTGGTATGATTGTGTATGTGTTAATGTGAGTACTACATTCTTGGACATTCCCTACTTTCCCCTGTCAATCCTAATCTCCTCTCCTGCCCCTCATTCCGGTTATCCAGTATGCCAACACCTGTCCTGACTCCATATACCTGACCCTCCTTCCCCACCAGGGTCTCAGAGGCCTGTGTGAGTTTGACCTTGCAGCCACCCAGACCACGGTGGGGGTGGTTGGTTCGTGCCACTCCTGCACCTGTACACGGGAGCAGTGACAGTACACATCCGCTTGTGGTGCTTCATTCTATGTTATGTACCACACATGGTACACACCCTGTTGTGACATTGTTTTACTGTGCTACCTTGGTTGTTACGTCATTGTGGTAGTACTTGGCCTTTGTGAGGTACTGCTACTTCAAGTCATCTACTGGAGGCTTTTCTGGTTAGTTTTTCTGCCTGCAGGCTTTTTGCTTGGCTTCTGTGTTGGCCTGCTTTGTGTTCTCTTGGATGTAGTGTTTTTGCAAATCAAGGTGGACTCTGAGGGTGCAGGCAACTTCTTACACACAAGGTGGGAGATGGTGACGAAGAGGAAGGGTGATCCTGTGGCCAGGTGAAATTCAATGATGTAGGCTCCATAACCCCGGTGCAGTTGTTCAGTGGGTCATGGTGATTTGTGAGGGAGGGGTGGTGCTTGGTTGGTGATAGTTGCCTTGCCCTGCAGTGTGATGGGCACCCTGACATTGTAATTGTGGTATCCTATGTACATGTTGTGTTCTGCTGATCAATGCCTGTTCATGTTTTGTGTTTACCTTTCAGGTGTGAGGGGATAGTTGTGGTTTGACATGCTGGGGTGTACACATGGTGAATGTTCACATGTGATGTGTAGAGGACACTGGTGGTCACTTGATTGCACATGCATATGTTGAGTGCATGTCCCTACTGACCCACACACTCGCACTATAATGCACTACATGTACAACCACCCTTCCATGCCCACGTGTACACTCTGTTTTCCTTCTGGTGCCCACTGTGTCCCTGCAGCACATGTCCTATGACCAATTGCGGATCCTGTACAGGCCTAATTTGCTTTTTGATGTGGTTTGTTGCTTAGATGTGATGCTCAGGGTGTGCATCACACGCAATGGCTGTTAACTGTGCTGTGCACTGAGCAGTGTGTTGCAGGAGGTGGACACGGCACACAGAAGCTGCAGTGTTGATTTTGCAATGCACAATGTGCATGTAGACAGGCCTTCATTGTTATGTTACAACTTCGACTTTTGGAATGCATTTGGGTATGACTTCTTTTGGGTGGGAGGTTGTTGGTCAGTCATTTCATCTGATTCCATGTCAGGCATCATTGTCTGATGCCAATTTACATTTTTCACATGTCAATGTGTGCCTTATTGGTACTGTGTTGGTGTATGGCTATTGCTTGCCATGTCATGTTGTGCTTTGGGAGGGTTTGAGTGACATACCAGTGATAGTCATGGCCTGTTTTGCAGGTGTGTGTGATTCCCACCTTGCATGTGTGTCTTTTGGTCACACAGGATTGCTTGTGTTTAAGTAGCTAGGGATGCACACAATCTGTCACTTCCATGGCAACAATCTCAGAGTGGTAAAGTTGTGACAGTTGACTGTCTCTTTGTCATCATCGATTGTCACCTGGTATGTGCCAGGCCTGTGTGCACTCCTCAGGGGTGGGAGTTTAGGTGAAAAATGTGTCCACAAGCTGGGTCCGGGCATCCTCGCCACGTGCCCTATCCCCACCCATGGGCAGTGCATGTGCGTGTGGTTGGGGATGTGGGGGCACCACCATGTCCACCGGTACGCCCTGCCATGTTGCAAGATTGTGGAGGACACATGCTGCCACAATGATCCTGCACACTACTGGGGGTGCATAGAGTAGCTGCCCACCAGAGCGGTCAAGGGAGCGGAGCGTGACTTCAGCACTCCGAATGTGCGCTCCACTATGGCCCTGGTTGCAATATGGGCCGCCTTGTATCTTACCTGGGGTGGTGTGGTGGGGTTCCGGATTGGCGTCATCATGTGGTTGCTCAGAGGGTAGGCACCCTGGAGAGGTGATAATGGTTGTGATTACTGGGGTTTGTGTATTTGTGTGTGTGTGTGTGACATGCATGCATGTGCAAGGGCATTTGTACTCACCTAGGAGCCATGTGTCGCCATGCTGCCCAGCTTCCAGGGCCCGGCTCAGGGCAGACATTGTGTATATGAAACTGTCATGGGTGGAGCCAGGGTAGTTTGCATAGACAGAGTTGAAGATTCCCTTTGCATCGAATACCACCTGTACATTGATGGAATGCCAGTGCTTGCGGTTTCGGTAGATGTGCTCAGTGGCCCTAGGTGGACGTAGGGCCACATGGGTGCAATCTATGGCACTGAGCACTTTGGGGAAGTGTGCCACCCTGTAAAAGTCCAGGACAACGGCCTGCCTTTCTGCAGGTGTTCTGGGCATGTATATTTGCCTGCGGACTGAGGGGTGCGCTGTCATGATTGCCAAGACTTGGTGTAGGCTCCGTGACTGCGTGGCCTGTGAGACCCCCCCACTATGGCAGTAGTCGGCTGAAATGACCCAGTGGCCAAAAAATGCAGGACATTGAGCACCTTCTCCAAGGGGCTCAATGCTTGGGACAAAGGGTGGGGGATGTAAGGTCATCTTCCCACTCCCTGACCAGGTCTAGGATGATACGGGGTGGAAACCTATACCTGCCATAGACCTGGTCGTCAGGCATCCCAAAAAGGCTTGTCTGTGGTGAAAAAATGCGTGCCCTGACTATTCTCCTCCTCCTGCGGTGTCCCACGATCAGTGCTGCGACAAATGGGGCATTCATCGCTGCTGTATATACGTGTTTGTTGTTTGCACGTACTTTTATACTGTGCGCGGGGACGCTTCCGCCTGCTTTCGTGTGGCGGACGCATTCACGCCTGTGTGCGTATTTTGCCGTGCGTGGGTTTCCCGTATTCGTATCCATGAATACGGGTTGTTCGCGTGCGTGTGGGCATTCCGTGTAGTTCCCTGTAGTACTTCCCCAGTTACGCCTTCTTTTTCACAAGTTATTCCCCATTCTGCGTGTTACGCCCACTGTTCCGCCTACTTTTGTTGTGTGCGCTGCACTATGTGCGCTTTTGCTGTGCGCGTAGCGCATGCCGTTTCATGACGTGTGAGCCCGCGTGCGACATGCACCGATTTGACGCACAACCAGTGGGAAACAAGCACAGCGCCTTCCTTGAATCGCACACGTGCGCGTGCACTTGCTTTCTCACGCTTGCGCCACCTTGCGCCTGCTTGCGCTGGGATTTTCGGCGCACGTTTGTTCCATGAATCGGCACCTGTGTGTCTAGACCCACCTGAACTTAGACCAACTGAGTCAGGTAGCCATATTTCACACCCACGCGAAAGACAGGAAACAAACCCTCAACAATTATAGAAAGAGAGGCAACCCCGCCAGGAACCTGAACAAACACAAGTAAGACAGAACCCCAGAGCCAGACTAGTTGGTATAACAGCTGTTGGTATAACAGCTCCAATGGGATTAATTTCAGACCCCTTCCAAGCCGACTCCAACATAGACCATGGGCCTCATTACAACCCAGGCGTTAAGGGGTCAACGGCGCCGTAAAAGGTGTCGGCGCCGTTAAACCCTTAATGCCTGATTACGAGGTCCCTTTGCGGGCTGCACTTTAACACCTGCTTTTACCAACCCGCAAAGGGACCTAGGAGCTAATTACGGCAACGTAATTTACGGTGCCGTAATTAGCGCCTTCCCCATTCCCATTGAGCCCTATGGGCCAAAAATGGGAATGGGGAAGGGGCCATGGTGAATGGGGAATTACCGCCCCGCCAACCTTGGAATGGGGCGGTAATTCCGCCATTCACCATGGCGGACCCCGGCATGGACCATGGTGCTAGTAGCACCATGGTTTAGCGCTGGGGTCGTAATGAGGCCCCATCTCTCTGCGCAACTGCCCGAGGCAACTCTTTAAGGCCACACACAGCGCAAATCCTCCCCAACCACTGACACGACTCAACCACTCTCAACAACCCCTACTCCACCCACATAAAACTCATTAAGAAACCACCACTAAAAGGAATCTATCCCAAAACCAGCAAGGAGGGCAACCACAAGGAAAACAGACATGCAGAATAACTAACACAGGTGGGATTACACCCCTTTAACCTAAAAAAACTCAAGTGCACAGGAAGCCACTTGTAACCGTGAATCAACCCAAATAAACCCAGATCACAGGAATTCACTCGCAACCGTGAGTCAACCCAAATAACCCCAGAACATGGGAAGCTACTTTTGGGAAGCCTCCTCACCCCTTGCCACTTTAAAGTGAGGTGAGATGCATTCAAGGGCCCCATGCTAACATCATCATTTATAGCGTATTCATATGGTGTGGCCCAAGGTGTGGGCAGCATCGCTATTTTGCGTAGATATTAACATTTCTAGGTAGAAGAGAAGGCGTGCACAGTAAAGGCAGCATTGCATGCACTAGGCCCAAATCCACAAGGCAACGGAAATCTCCAGTCATGCCCGAACTCCCATGAGGACAGTTCCCACCCCCCCTCACTACACTGTTCATCCATTGTTCTTGAAAGTGTTATGAAGATGTGTCTTTCACCCAAGAGGAATGTGCCCTACAAGGCCGCGATAAGAGTCCTATGCCTGGTCTACATGTTATCTCACTTTGGCCAAAGCATGACCTTGCCCTTTCCTGAGTGACCACTAGTTATAGCCCATATAACTGACTAAACCCTAAGATCCCATAATTCCATGACACCAGGTGCCCTTGGGCCACCAACCCCAAAGTAACAAGTTCTGAAAAGTTCAAAGAGGATAAACAGGATGTATCATTACAGCAACAATCGTGTGATTTGTAGTGCGAAGTGCTGGTGGGATAAATTATAGTTCAAAACGAGGGTGGAGACCTTGAAGTCGGATGGCACGGAGGGAGTGAGTGAAATGTGCGGGTGAAGGTTAGAGTTCTCTGGGACCTCCTGTGTGTCTGTTTTGAAGCCTGCCAAGTGTACAGTAAGAGTGATAAGCAAGCTGTATAGTAGGAGTATAATTAATTTGTTGCTTGGCCTTCGATGTGAGAAGAAGATATGCCTCCCAGCACCCACATGATGGAAGATGGACGGACTGGGCTGGGACCAATAGACTGCCATGCCATATGGATAGAGGCAGAACCTGTATAGGGTTCATCCAATCAGCCGTGCGGGTTGTTAGCATATGTATTGCGTCATTATGACAATGTTTTGCCTTAAATGTTTCTGCTTGTACCTCGTTTTGGCAGAACGTTCTTAGCAGCAGAGTTCTTTGCTGTTGCTCTCGTCTGCGCATGAGATTAAAACTTGTTATCCTTACAAGATCAACTTAGGCCTTTCTTCCCTAGCAGGTTTTGTTTTCTCTGGTGTAAGTGTTCAGGGGCTTGCTTCCAATTGGTGACCCAGACGTGATCCCAGCACCCTCCGTACTTGCAGAGGCTTCCAGGCCACTTCTCCAGAAGTGGTCTAGTAAGCGCCATTTAAAATAAAGTCCTCTGTGCTCTTTGAAACGCAGTGTGGCTCTGAGGAGAGTGCAGGCCGATGTTCGGGTGAGCATGCACATATAAGTAGACTCATGTAAGAAATAACAAGTAGGGGACAGATGCATGTGGAAGCGTGAACAGTGTGAGAACGTGAGGAGCCAAGTCATTGATGTAACATGGATGAGGTTGGGGATATTGCTGGTGAAAATTGAATTACTGGTTGATTTGTTCGGCAAGGTATTATAAGGTAAGGCATTATAAGGTAAGGCAGAGGCAAGGCATGGATCCCCTCCTCGGAAGGGGAGGGAAGGTGGTACCAAAAGGTAGAATAATATTTAAAGAAGGATCTTGGAAATACATAGTAGTGGTCTCATATAAGTAGTAGGTATGGAAAAAGTAGTGGTTGTTAGCGTAGCACGTTGGTTTAGTTTGTGGTAATTGTGTTTTGTGGGTGAAGAAGCAGGAGCTAGAATGGGTGGTAATTGTGTGTGTCGCAGTGTGGTGTGGTGTTTCCCGTTCTCTTGGAGCAGCGTGTGTGCATATGGAAGGGTGGGAGTTGATTCCTTTGTTTTTTGTTGGTATAAGTAAGCAGCAGCGTGTGTGGTGCCTTAGAGGAGCTTTGCGGGGCTGGTAAGGGATAGGCGTCACTAGCATGGGGGGGGAGGATCACCAACAGAGCACATGTATAAGGCCCTGCCACTGTATTGTTATGGGGTGGTAAAGTATCATAAGCAGTGGATCACGGAGACAGGGTGAGGGGGAATGCCCTGCCCATGGCCAGGGCAAAGCTTGCAAAACAAGAGCATTTTAGATCACATGCCCACAATTTTAGTAGTGAAATATAAGGGAAAGCAGTTGCAGAAGAGAAAAGAGATCCTCGATCTTTTGCGTATGTTCAAAGATACAGAGGTTCAAGGCAATGCAGCAGAGGCACAGAGAAGTGAGAATTGCGGGCAGGGAGCAGGAGAAGGTGGGGAGCAGGTAGGAACCAAGGGATTATATCCCTTGACACCATATCCCGCAGTAGGGGACACTAATCCAAGCTATGTACCCACTGTGATAGGGATCTCTCCCACGGCAGTAGGGTCCCCCGCAGTGTCAGCAATATTACTGGCTACACCTCCCCCACCTCCATTTACCCACCCACCTGAAGCATCAGCAGTGATGGGTACAGGTCTATGGAGTTTCAGGACAGGTTGACAAGTTTGCTAGCAGAACTACAGAGGTTACAGACATCCCCAGAAACAGGAAGGGACGTAAGTGCACTAAGGACGGGGGTGGGGGAGTGGAAGTCAGGGGAAATTTTGCTCAAGAGGGATGTTGAGGGTATAAAACCTGTAGGGATTGAGAGTGAAAACAGCCTGAGTGGGTGGATTGTCTTGGGAAAGGAAACTACGGTGCTGGGAGAAAATGTTGAGAGAGGGGATGCTGGCACTTTCACAGAGGACCCGAGTGAAGATGAAGGGAGCGGTGAATAGGTGGCTGAAAATACCTCCCAAGTAGAAGGTATATGAGCAGGAGGCAGGTTAAGGAACAGAGCTGGCCGGATGGCATTGGTGAAAAGAAGAAGTGTTGTGAAGAAGGGTATGGGATGTAGAGCCAAGATGCAGATGCCCCTTATCCACGAGAAGGAAGGGAGGACACAGTACGTACCTTGGCCCCAAATGGATAAGAATAATGTAATTAAAGCCCTCCCACAACTTACTGCAGGGGCGACCAAGTAGATATACGAATTTGAAAAACAAACGGCAAGGCTCCCTGGCAATAGGGGATCTTAAGATCTTAATGGTTTCTGTAGTAGGCGATCAAGCTGGAAACGTATGGGTTTAGGATGGATACCCGGGAGTAACCCTGGGAGATGATGCACATGATGTAGCGTTGATTAATGGAGTTAGGGCAATAGTATAGGACGCATTACGTATGGCCTTTCCAGACACACCCAATCTACAGTCTTTGATGCAATATACCATGGGTGATGATGAGGTTGCAGCTGGATTTTTTCTTAAAATGCAGGACAAGTGGAGAGCAATCAATACCATTTTTCTATTTTATTGTAAAAACGAGTTTGCCGAAAGAAGTGCAGAAGGCATTGGATAAGATTGTGGGTATTGTAGTGAAGGCTTGGCCGGAAATACAGAGCATAATAGTGCATCATTGCAAGAGTATTAAGGAGCGGGAGAGGGAAACAGCGCAAAAGCATCAGGGGGATGAAGCAAAGTTGGTGGAGAAATTGGCAAAAGTGGCAGTTCAGGTGCCCGTGTCAATGCCAGTACAGGTGGAGGGAGCAGAGAGTACACAGCAAATTGTGAGTGCCACTATTGCGGTGCTCTGGGCGGAAGGAGGACAAATACAGTGGGGCATTGGGCAACAGTACCCCGGCCCAAAGTGGCAACAAACAGGGCTGCAGCGAAGGAGGAGGGTTTGGACCCAGGGGAGGGGGGTTTGGACAATGGAGGCATTTTGCAAGGGAGTGGAGGAGCAGGTCTGCGGTGAGGTCACAGCAATAGGGCCAAGGGCCCCAAGGACCTCAAGTATTAGGGTACCAGCAACAGGGTCAAGGGTATCAGAACCAGGAGTGTCCTCTGGGGCAATACCAAACGTATAATCAGCAGCCCCATGTGCCAGAGACACAGGTGAGGCACCTGCAACAACAGGGAAGTGTTGCCCCGGTACTTAGGGCACCAGGGCGGGTGGCTGCTCCCTCTGGGAGAGAAGCAATAGTAGGAGGTAGCCTCTTCTCCTTCCCAGGAATTAGCATGTATCCTGATTAGGACAACCCACAGAGAGCACCCTCGTGTACGGTCCTCTTGATGACTATCCACCCTGAAGAGGAACCATTGATGGGGGCGGAGATAGGAAACAAGCAATTCATATTTATGGTGGATTCTGCTACAACTAAATTGTGTATTATGGAAGGCAACTTTCCACTATCCGGAAAATATCTTGACGCGCAGGGGTTCTCTGGGGCTATTTCCAAGGTTCCATACACTGAGGAGTTGGACGTAAAGGTGGGAGGGAGGATAGTATGGGCACCCCTACTATATTCCGAGAGGTCCCCAGTCAATCTACTGGGTAGAGTCCTGCTCAGCAAGTTAGATATGACCATATCCTTCACAGACCCTGGAGTAGGGTGTTCCATGCTTGGGATATGTGCTGTAACGACGATGCTGATTATCCACACAATGACAAGAGAAGTGGTGGTCCGTGGGATTCCTGTAGACCCAGACATGGTTATCCATGGTATCACAGTACTTGAAAAGGCAGTACCCCAGATTGCCAAGCAATGTTGACGAGTGCCTACAGATTTTATTTTCCATCCAGATGTGTCGCCCGACGTGGTGGTAAGAACAATACTATCACTGGACCTGCAGGGGTTGGTAGTGTTGGACAGAAGGATTGTCCTATTAGGGATGGATAGGGATGGGTGTGAGTGTCCCACAGTCCTCTGTGTAAACCCAACAGTGCAGTTAAAGGAAGGTGACAGACGATTAATTGTTTGAGAATAACGACAAAGAGGGGGAAATAATACTGGAAATGTGCATCCTATGTGCCATAATGGTACAGTACTGTAGAGTGATGTGCCCCTTAATGGCAGTAGTAACTTCATCCCCATTTTTCCAAGAAGATTTATGGCCCGTGCACCTGCCATTGTGGACTACAAATTCACATGATGTAGTGTTGTTGAAAGATCTAACACCTGTGCGTATAACCCTAAAACCAGGTGCGGTGCTGCCCTGCAAAAGACAATATCTACTGTCAAGAGAGGCGGAGGAAGGCATCAGAAAGACCATACAGGCTCTCCTTGACTAGGGGATTATCGTGCCATCTACGTCCCCATGTCATACCGCAATATATCCGGTTAAGAAATCAACAGGCAGGCAATTGGAGAATGATCCAAGACTTGCGCCCCCAAAATGATGTGATACAGAAAGAGTTTCCAGTGGTTCCAAATCCTGCAACAAATGTATGCAGCATCCGCAAGGAGGGTACATATTTCACTGTGGTGGATTTGAACAAAATAATTTATCTCGATTCCACTCCATCTAGAGTCGAGGTACCTTACGGCATTTACGCTGGGGCAGATGTGGATCGAGCATACTAGATTACCTCAAGTGTGTTGTGAGAGCCCAAGCATATTTAAAAGAATACTCTATGCTGATTTTAACAGCATTGCCGAAAAGACTTGGATGCACTGCTAAAATTACTAACTTGTAAAGGGTACAAGGTTGATAAGGCCAAATTGCAATATTGCCAGCAGGAAGTAATTTATTTGGGGCAGATTATATTAGTGAAAGGGAAGAGAATACTACCTGACAGGGCAGCATCGGTACGCGCCCCCTCCAGACCTGCCTCAGTTAAGGAGATGCAGAAGTTCCTGGGCCTGTGCAATTATTGCAGGGCATGGATCCTCCATTATGTGGCATATGCCAGGCCACTTTTGCAGGCCCTAGGGTAAACACAGAAAACAAAGAATCACAAGTTATTGTGGACGGCAGAAATGATTAGACAATTTGACGATTTAAAGGGAGTTATCAATTTGGCACCCATATTGGCCACCCCGGACTATACACAGGAATTCTATTTGTTTTCACATTCTGATGGTCAGCTTATGACAGAAGTATTGATACTGTATAGGAGGTGCCAACCCCTGCTCCATCAACTGAGTACAGATAACATGATAGGCAGATCAGTGTTTCTCTTATAGCAGAAATCGGGATTATAATGCCTGTATTTAAGGTTAAAAGTGCACATGGCACTGTGCATATTTGGATAAAAATTACCCGGGAAGTGAAGGGTGCTTTAAATATCACATACATACCATGAGTATATAAAAATATATTATGAATAAGGGATACAAAGTGAGAAATGCTTAAATTAATAAATAATGGATCCCTGAAGGATTAATACAGTGGCAGACAGAGATATATTTCAAAATGGATGACTAAAGAACAAAATGGTGTCTAGTTTTAAGGCCAGGTGTGAAAACCCTGACTCATGCTGGCAAGCAACAGAGGCTTATACATGAGATAGTCTTTGGCAGCATCTTGCAGTGGGATAATTGGCTTTGTTAGACAAAAATGGAACTTGGCAGAGAAAGCAGACAAGAATAATGATGAAACTGGATACATGTATCTATGTTTTTAATAAGAAGCGCATACTGTACTTTATCTAGACCAATTTGAGAGACCACCTGTATCATTTGGCATCATCGAATTGAGCTTATCCAGTTCTCCATGGTATAAGGTACTAACTGACTTGGCAATACCTTGAAAAATAGATAAAGAATTGACAGTGATGTGATAATATTGTTTCTGGCAGGAGTTGAAGAATGTCATAAATGTGTCCAGCCAGGTCTAAAATAAGCTTATCAGTTGTGTGCGTCAGACAGAATTGTTGGTGCCAACTATAACTAATGTGGGCTTGGTGTACACCAGACTATGAAAGCAGGGGAGAGGCATAATGTCTTTGAGTGTGTATAAAGCATGTCTTGCAACTACAGATAATAAAGATTGATGAGAGACCCTTCCAGGTGCCTGATTTTCTCCTGTCTCTGTCTCTGAGAAGTGTTCATAGATGCCAGATGCTTGATGGGATGGGGAGAGGACCCCCCCCCCCTGTTCAACACAGAAGAGCACTTTGGGCCATAAACCATTGGCCTATTATAGTGGAACCCTGGATGCAGTGATGCAAGGGCAGTTCACATGCGAAAAAGCATTAGCAGCTGCTGCCTTCACTATAGAGAAAAACTCCACGATCATAATGGGGTATTCATTAACATTGTATGTAGAACATTCTCTGTTCGCTATTCTAGAATGGTTGAAGTCCAGCCAGACTACCCAAAAATCATCGGCATATGAGATTATCATTGTGAAACCTCGTATTCACGTAAGACGCTGAATCCTGCCACCTTTTTAACAGACATGCCTATGGCAGAGGATTTGACAGTACACAACTATGCCACATACGAAGGGTAGGAGGATGACACTCCCAAGCAGGGGATTGTGCATTGACAGAGGGTATGGTACTTTTTGTTGACGGGTCATCCAGAATTGATCAGGAGGATGGGCAGAGGCAGACAGGGGAAGCAGTGGAACTACTTGAGGGAGGGGCGTACCGGACGGTAGTTATGAAAAGGTTGCCTACACATTATTCTGCACAATAGACAGAACTCGTGGCACTCATCGAAGCACTGAGAGTGTTGCAAGGGTGTCATGTTATGATATATTCTGACTCAGCGTACGTTACAACAACGTTACACGTGGGTCTCACCCATTGGAAGAGGAGGGGGTTCAGGAGGGCGGGTGGACCTCCAGTACAGCATGCTGTGTTTTTAGAGATGCTGATAGAAGCGTTATCACAGTCATCAGCTGTGGCGGTCATCAAGTGTGCCGCCCATACTCACAGGACCGATAAAAACTCAAGGGTGAATGAAGCTGTTGATGTGGCAGCCAAAATGGCACTGTATCAGTCAAGTGAAACATCCACTGAGTATGTTATGACGGCCCCACCAACAAACGAGCCTCCAGTGCCTTAGACCGTATTGCCCATCTCCCAGATTATTGAGCTTCAAGCAAGTGCACCTGAGTGGGAGAAGAAGTTGTGGTTATGGAGAGAATGTAAGCAGTCTCCGACATATTTATTGTGGAGGCAGGAGAGTTCTGGGAAGACAGTGATGTCCCGGGAATTGTTAGCATTTGAACAATTACACTACCTGTATCATAGTTCGAAACAACACAGAGCTACAGACATGCAGGAGGATTGGTTCTCACCAAATATCCAGGACATCATCACTGATATGGTCATTCATTGCACCACATGTCAAGGTTTTAGCACAGGGATGACACTACGGACATTAAGCGGCACATTGCCCTGCCCTGTTAGGCCTTTCCGTGAGTTACACATAGACTACGCTGAAATGGGGGAGCATTGTAATAGATAAAGATAACTCATTGTGGTCATCTGTCCCTTCTCAAGGTGGTGGAAGCAGGGCCATGTGCACACCCAGATGCCAAGTGTGCTGCAAGGTTTCTGGTGCAGGAAGTTTTCCCACGCTCGGGGGTGTGCAAGGTTTTGAGATCAGACAATGTCACACATTTCTTTAATGCGTTATTCTAGCATGTTACAGCACTACTTGGTATCAAACATCGGATGGGTTTGATTTATCACCCAGAGGCCAATGGCTTTGTGGATAGGATATATTGCCTCCTTAAGAGTAAGTTATCTAAATTGTGCACCACATTGAAGAAACACTGGGTGTAATGTCTGCCCTTGGCCCTTTTTAGCCTACGTATGCAGCCAAGCAAAGACCACCATCTGTTGTCTCACAAGGTGGTTACTGGTCGGTGCATGCATACCAACATATCCCATGTGAAAAGGGTTTCTGATGCGCATATGACTGCCCCATTGTTAGGAGAGGAATTCAGGGAATATTTTACGACACTTATTCGGGCCATTAAATATGCCTTCCGACAGATTGCACCTCCCAGAACCATGACTATGGAGACTCTCGATGCTGCACCGATAATGGGGACAGATCCTGAGCATATAACGGCTAGAGCACTGCTTCCAGAGTATTACGTCTATATCTGCAACTTTTTGCGCCGCTGAAAATATCCCTGCTTTCAGGGACTGTACGAGGTGGTGTTTTGTACTTGCCTGGTGGTTAAAGTCAAGGAGTTGTACTACTGAGTCCAGCTCTCTGACATTCGTAGGGTACCTCCAGAAAGTACAGTGGTGCATCAGCTGTTTTAAGAACAGGGGTAAGAGTACCTCTACCCTGAGCACCTCACCGGCCTGTCTGAAAGAGATACAGGTGTGGTGGAACATTCAAGTGGCAGGCCAAAGTTTAGCTGCTAGCTCCATACTTTTTCTTCTTTGAGGAGCACTTTCTCTCTTTCTCTCTTTTCTCTTTGTCTCTCTCTCACCCCCCTGTTTCCTTTAATCTCTTTTAGTCTTGTAGAGTGTACTTCTTGCACGTTCCTCCCTTTTGTTGTCCTGTGCATCTGTGCTTCTATTGCAGGTGAAAAGAAGATGGACGCAGCTCATGTACATAGGTTGTTAAGTAGGGACCCGAGGCATAGACACTGAAATTAAAAATTATGGAGATTGATCTCACACTCCTGAACATCATCAGAACATACAGCCACAACATCACAATAATAAGAACTACCAAGAGGACAAGACTAAAATCCCTCTACCTTACACCATACCTGTTACAACTGGACCAACAGAACAGATGTCCGTACACAACAACAGGATACCAGGCCCCCATAGGAAAAATACAGAAGCAACTGGAAGAATGAGAAGCTGCACCCTCACTCTGTACATCACCAGACCCCAAGAGAATCGCCAACACCATCCTGAAATGGCCATGAACCCGATTAGAATCCTAACTGACCTATTCAATAATGAAACAACAATAACAAAACACTATGAACAACCCAAAGAGGATAAGGAGAACCACCAACAAAACCACCCAAAGGTGCAAACCAGAACAAATCAATCTACTACAAAGAGAAAACTACACTGCAACATAATCAACGCCAGATCCATGTACAAACAGGCAACCAAAATCTGCGACCTACTCTGCAGAGGGGCAATTGACATCCTATTCATCACAGAAATCTGGCTAGCTGAAAAATACAAAGTCATACTACACAGCTGCCTACCTGACAACTTTAAATACAAGCAGGCGAACAGAAAAGGAAAACAAGGGGGAGGACCAAAGAACACCTAAAAATTAAAACATCAGACCCTTTAAACATCCAGAACTGTGAATCCTTCATCCTCCATTTTACCATGGGACCACAATCAAACCTCACATTCATACTCCTCTACAGGCGTCCTACCTATGACACCACGTTCACAGACACATTAATAGAAGCAGTCACTAAAATAGCCATCAAATATGACTATATGATCATTCTCAGGGACTTCCACATATTGTTTGAAGAAGAGAATCCCAACTCACCAAAAACATTAACCATACAACTTGAGACCATGAACCTATGACAGATGGTGAAAGGACCAACACACACACACAGCAGGACACACCCTGTAAGCAATCTTTGTCAAAAGAAATCTGATCTTCACAGAATCGTCTATCCAAATACTATGAAGTGACCACCTCATCATCCCTTTTGTGATCCAAATATCATCAGCTCATCCAAAAATCCACTAAAATACCCACCATTTTGGAAAAGGAACTGGAAAACCATCAGGAACAGTAACCTAGACGAACAACTGGAAGCGGCAAAGCCAACAGCAATGTCATTGGATACAACAGACATAGACAGAAAAGCAAACCTCAGCCAGAAATGGATTGCAGAAACAATAGATACCATCTGCCCAAACAAACGCTTCACCCCTTCACGAAAGAAAGCAGTGACTAGATGGTTCACCCTTCACCTAAAAGCAATGAAAAGGACAAACCATAAACTAGAGCACAATTGGAGAAAAACCTACGACCAAAAGAGTAAAATACTGAATACAAATTAGAGCATAAAAATCCGAAATTCTCAAAGTAAAAAAGAAGCACTATGACGACCAGATCAGGAAAACCACCAACACCCAAGGAGAGTTACTTTTTATTTTTTTATTTTTTATTTACTTGACTTTAATCGAAAAGATTTTAATGATTTTTACAAGAACCTTTTTTCTTCAAAATAATTTCATCGCTAGTTCACTATTTAGCAAGTGAACGATGAAAGATACTCGATCATTTGTCTCGTATTTGGATCACCGGGTCATTCTTCTCCTGGTTAGATTATAGAGGTATCGGTGACTCAATCCCCTCTGGTGCTGATATTCCTAGTTCGGCCTGTTCACTCAGTGAATTGGAGATCATTTCGAAGGCTAGTTCTATTAACTTCACCTTTGTAATAGTCCATCTCGCTGTCTCTCCTGAGATTAGCCTGTTCCACACAGCCTCTTCATCTAGCGTTACCACCCCTTGCAGGCAGGATTCGAGGAATTTGTCTCTGTTTTGCCGAGTCTTCGGACATCTTAGCACTAGATGTTTCAGTGTTTCCACTTCCTCTTTGTCTTTACACAGACGGCATCTATTGTCCATCTTTGGTGTTCGAATTGATAAGATTTCATGAGTTAACAGCAGATTTAATCTGGCTTTCAAAAAAGTTCCTCGCATGTTTTTATTTGGGAATTTTGTACAATAATTCAGTGGCGTTTTTACTTTATTAAAAGTTGGTGGGAGGTGCAAGAGTAGCTTATTTGCACTAGCAGTATCAATCGTCCTGATCCAGTCCATGAGTTCCATTTTTCTTTTTACTCGGTCAGGATTGGTTTTTAGATCTTCTTCCGCGCATAATACTTCACTAAGGCTATCTTGTACTGTTTTCGCCCATTTATTCAGAACCTTACAGTTGCCACTCTTAAGCTCTTCTGCAATGATAGCGTAAATTGGCAAGGAGTCTGCCATCACGATCTTTCTATAAAGTCTCATTTTACTCTGTTCTACCAAAGATGCGAGGGAGACCAAACCCAGTTCCCGTCTAATTGCTCACATGGATGTCGACTTTGGTAGGCCTAAAACTGATTTCCAAACATGTCCTTCAAGTTTCTGCCATATCGCACTCAGCATGTTTAGCGATGCTTCCATGCCATAAATGATGGACGGTACGACCTTGGCCTTATAAAAGTCTACCAATCTCGTTTGAACTGTTAGTCTTTTTACTTTATCCCATATCCGATCTTGCATTGCTTTATCTACGGAAGACCCGTCAATGGTCACCCCTAGATATTTAAACTAGTTGACTAGTTCAAGGTTGGTTCCCTCCAGATACCACTTATGCTGCTTTAACAGCCTCTTTGTCGTTTTGTCTAAAACCAGGACTTTTGTTTTTGCTGTATTGATTTCCAAATTATTTTTTTTTGTGTACCTTGCCAAATTTGTCAGTTTCAGTTTCCGTTGAAGGCCAATTTGGGTTTGATCAATGATGATGGCGTCGTCTGCATAGAGGAGTCGCAAGATGGTAATCTTGCCAATTTTTGGTGGAAATGCTCTTATTTTCTCCTCATCATTCTGATAGTCCCCAAGGAAAGCAATGAAAAGGGCTGGGGCTAAGGGGCACCCTTGATTGACACCCCGCTTCACTGGAATCTCCTCCGACAGTGCACCATGTTTGCTCAATTTCACCCTGATCTTCGTATCGGCGTGCAGGGCCTTTATCGGTCCCATGATTGACATTGGGCACTTCCAATTGCTTAGTTTGGACCACAGTTTCGCCCGGTCTATTTTATCAAATGCTTTCGATAAATCGACAAACGCCAAGTAGACTCTGGGTGCTCCTTCTCTTACTTTTGCTTTGAGAATATTTATCATCAAGATGTTTATTGCCGTGCTTCCATTTTTCTGGAAACCTGTCTGGAAGATGTCAAAACAGGGCGCGCTTTTCGGCCAAATTCTAAAGTGGTCCAACATCTGCGTTGCGTAGATTTTTCCCACATTGTCCAAGAGGGCTATAGGCCTATAACTTTCCGGATCTTCTCTTCCTCCTTTCTTATACACCGGCACAATTATGGCATTTAACCATGTTTCAGGGACCATTTTTGTTTGACCACAATGGGCGAAGATTTTACTGATTATTTCCGCCCATGCTTTCGCTGACTGTTTCAAATCCAGATTAGTCAAGCCATCTGGGCCCGGGGCCCTCGATGAATTCAATTTGTTGATGGCTATTTCAATATCGGCCACCTTAGCAACGTCCACCCAAGATGTTATCTTATCTGGTTTTTCTTTGGTCACTTGTGTTTTTGGAAGCTCAAATTGTGCCGTTAAGTATGTTTTCCATTTTGTCTCAGGGACCGCGTTTACAATTTCTATTGGTCTTGGCGGATTTACTGCTTTAATTATTACCCAGAAGTCACTTGACTTTTTAGTGCTGAGACTTCTCAACATTTTCTCGGCGTCTTGTTGGTACAACAGTAGTCTATGTTGTTTTAGCCACTGAGTATACGCCTTTCCCTCCCTACGCCATTTTTCCCAAGCTTCCTGGTTATTTGTTTTTTTTTTGCGATTTTCCTCCATCTCCTGACAACTTTTCTTTTTTCGACAACCAAACTATGATAGACTTGTCTTGGACCTGCCTCTTTCCTCGGCTAGCCTACAACCTGGTTTTCTGTAGGGGATAAGTAGAGGTAGATAATTTGGTCGCTTTGCAGGCACCTGGATCTTGGCCGCGTCCAGGAGTATGTATTTTTCAGTTATCATTATGACGTCTTCTTCCGACAGACGTTCCCTTGATTGTTGATTGTTTGACTCAACATTGTATTTGTATGACTGTCTCTGCATTTGTTTTCCTCGCCACGAACATGTCAGAAGATTGTGGTCGCTGTGCATGGTTCTTTTCACTTTATAGTCTTGGATTCTAGGTAAGAGACCGGTTGACACATAGATATAATCTAAAGTGGCTTTGGAGTTCAAATGCTCCCAAGTCGGCATATTCCTTTGTTGCGGGAATACTGCAGCGATGTTAAACCGATTTCTTGGTTTGATCATCGCCCTCCATGCTTTTCCTCGTTTCCATGTCACTCCTTGTGATCCACAACCCTTCATTTCCTCGTTCCCTTCGTTACAATCGGCATTCAAATCTCCACACAAAATGACATCAACGTTCTCATACTCAGCGTCGATCAGATCTAATATTTCCGCCATTTTTGTGCAATATGCTTTAGTTGTCATTTGTTGTGGATTCCAGTATGTGTTTATTATAATGACTTGTTTGCTGTAAGCCTTCTTCATCAATTCAGATTGATAGGTCCATGCCGTCTGAATGACCAGCATCTCATATGATTCTTGTAGCTTTATAGGTGTAGCCAAGCCTACCCCCATTTGTGTTGCTGTCAGGAGACCTGACGATGGACGGCCTAAAAGGCCCTTGCATGCTGGTGATATTTCGACAACAAACCCGTCTAGACTTGGTTTGTCTTGTAGCCACGTCTCTTGTAGACATATAATGTCCAGTAAGCCCAGATCGACATCACCTGGTCTAGTTAGATGGGCGTGACCCCTAGTATTCCACGATCCCAAGATCAGATTTTTTTGCTTTCTTCGTGCCCTAAGTTGGTGAGTTCACTGCTCGTGGTTTTCGGGGTCGGTTTTTAAGATTCAACGTTGATTTTAGCCATGCCCATGGGCCCTTGCCTGCTGGCGTGTTCTTTGTTTGCGCTGGGGCTGGCTTGGAACCCCTCTCGTTTCGGTGCCTGCGTGAGATTAACTCTGGACTATATTGCCGATATTTATGCGAGTTGTCCCCTCCTTGTCGCGACTTGTATTTGTCTGGGACTATTTCCTGACATTCACTCCTTATTTGCATATTATTTCTTTTCTTCTCGTCGCTTAACCATCTCTGGCTCGGATTTTTGTCGTCTGGTCGAAAGGACTCTCTCTCGCGGTCATGTGTCTTTTCACCTTGTCCTTTACCTATCCGGTTCGCTCGATAGCGCTCTTCTGTTCTCGATGTGAACCGATATTGCCTTTCTACCCGGTCATTGTGGCTGTTTCCTTTCTTCTCCCTTTGAGTTTCTCGTTCTATTTCAGTCAACTAAAACCCATTTTGCTCCATTTCTCTCACAGCGCTGTCATCCATGTGCTGCAGTCTTGAAGGCTTAACGTGAACATAAGCCTTTGCAATCTTTCCTCTATGATATGGTTCCACTAACTTAATGACTCCTGTTTTTATACTTTTCAGCGAGTTCATTTTACTCATTAGCTTCAGGATCAACTTCCTGTTGAGGATCATATAACCTGTTTTTGTGTCTATTTGTTCGACTTTGAATATATGTTCCTCATTCTCTGAGTTTGTATTTTTTTTGCTTCGGTGATCATCAGCCCTTTTAGGGTCCTCTTTTTTCGCTGAGGCGTAACTTGCAAACTCGATTCTTGCCCACTTGGGTTCATGTCTGCCTCACTCCTCTGTCTCTTCTTTTTTTGTTCCTCTGGCAAAGCTATCTCTAGGATCTCGTTTACGTCCTGATTTTCTGTTCTTTTATGGAATTTTATCTTTTCTGTATTGCTTGTTACTTGATCTTGTGATTTTTTTTCCTTTGTCTGTTGCTCCGTGTACCCCTCATTCTCTGAATTAATGGACACGGTCTCCCAGTGTTGGGAGAGATTCATCAAGTTTGTGTCACTCATGAAATCTTCTACGGATCTTGCAGAGCTCCTCAACGCCTCTATGTTTTTAGATCTCTGTGTGTTCTCTTGTGTTTCCTTATTTTTCTTTACTTTTTTTTCCTTTGACCTGGATGATTCCTGCTGACACCCTTTCTCCCCTGGTGTAGATTTTTGAGGCAGATCTTTCTTTGTTAATTTTAATACCACTGGGGCTTTTTTTGGTGGTTGGTCTAGCAGGCCCAATTTGATTGGGTATAGATGGGAGAGTTTCAAACAATCCTCACTCGCTTCCTTTACCTCTTGCCAAGCCTCTAATATGTCAGCACCTTCACTAATCTGACTTCCGGCCTCATTACTTTTGTTTCTCACGGGCTCCTTCACCTTCTCTGTTTGTAGGCGCTCAACTTGCTTTTTCAGATCCTCTACTTCTTTTTCCCAGCCTTTCTGATGTAGGTTATTCCTTTCTTCCAATGCTGTAATATAACCTTCTATGTGTGTCATTTTTGTGGAGTTGCTAAGATCGATATATTATCTTACTATCTTTTATTGCCTTGTACAGTTTACAGAATGGGGCTAATGCAATTGTAATGGCGGACATGATGGTTAGCAAGTCAGATTTTTTGCTCGGTGAATCTTTTTGCGTTTGTGTGGCTATTTCGCTTAACCGTCTATTTTTTGGTGATTTCGGCATGCTCCCTGCTTTACCTGGCGTTGAAATTGCTTCAATAAACAAGCTGTCACTCAACCGAGTGCCTTGTAGATCCCCCTCTATTATTGTTCGTGTGGACTGCACTTTGAAGACTTCGCTCTGTTGGTTCATACCATAATGCACTCTTATTTTGACTGGTGTACTTAATAGTTGATCTGGGTTCAGATGAATTTTTGACCAGTCCAGGCGAGAGACATTTTGACGGGGGTCTTTTAATTGTGCCATCTGCTTTGGATGGCCGGTTCCTTCTTGAGGTATTTTCTCTTGCTGGGTTAGTAGCACATTCTGCTGCTTTGGGGGACCCTTTACCAGGACCTGCACTTGTCTTTGTTTGTCTTCTTCATTCCTTTGTAGGCTCGTTAGTCCTTGTGTAGCCACATCTTGTTGTTCTTTCAAGTAGATCAGCCTCCGACTTTCTTCAATTTCCTCTCTTTGCAGTCAGATTGCTTTTGCCGCATTTCTTTTTTCCAATAGAATCTGTGAAAGACCCGCTTCCAAGGGGCTTTTATTACCTTCCTGATCCCCTTCCGTGACCATTTTCCAATGTTTATTCGCTGAAGTGCTCTATTGAACAGCTTCCAGGAGTTCTGCATCCGACAGTTCATTGTCCGAGTCCACTTTATGTTTCTGATGGTTTAAAAAGAATGCTTTGAAGGTTCCTGACAGCGATGGAGGTAGCAGCCCTTTTGACTGTGCTTCATTTCTTTTCTGTAGTTTCAGACTCCTATTCGCTGCTGCCACTTTCGCTTTTACTGGTTTTATGCCGCCATTCTCTTGTTTATTCTTTCAATAAACAAATCTTTTCTTGATTTTTCCTTTGATTCGTTATTTTGCTCATGTTTTTTCTTTTTTTCGTTATTGGCGATGATACCCTTCTCTCCGAGTCCAATTCTGAGTCTGATATTACGTTTTCACTTTCCCTCATACTTTCATCTTTATCACTCTCCTCACTCTCTAGTATAGTAACCGTCTTGTTCGTATGCTGGTTCAGGTTACTGTCTTTAAGGGTTTGTTCCTCCTGTGCGGAGCTTTCTTTTCTGCCTGGCTCCTCTACTGACTCAGACTCCAAGTGTACCATAGCCCGAATAGACGTTACGGTTTCCTTCACTTGCTCACCTTCACTCCGGTTCCGGCCGTCTCTTTCTTGGACTACTTTGCTCCTGTCCGCGGCTGCCCTTTCAAGCCCTAAAGTCGGGCTCTTTATCATTTTTGTTGTCAACTCCACTCTATCCCGTCCTTCAGGACTCCTCGACACACTTTGGCTTCCCTCGCAGATGAGCCCCTCCTCTCTCTCCTTCCGTGTCAGGCTCTCTCCGTGCTGCTCCAGTTCAAGCGAGCCTGAAGTGCCGGCGAGAGTTTTCTTTACCGGCTCTACTTCACTTCTTGGTTCCCGTACCTCAGCGTCGCAGCGCACCCGCAGAGGGTCCGTCAGTGGCCGCCCTTCGACTGCCCCTGCTGGAAACCCACTCGCCAAGCCGTCGGTATGCGCGGCGCTGCACGCCTCGTCATTGGATAAGTCGTTTTGCTGGCCGCTTGGTTCCATTTGTATGTCTTGTGTGTCATTAACTTGAGCTTGATCTGGGAGGGCTGAAACATTCACTACATCCTCTGTATGCTTCGTGTTGGTCGGCTGCGTCATGGGAGCTTGGGACTCTTCAAAGGTTTTTTGAAATACTTCTTCACTAATGGAAGTATTTGATCTCGACCTCTTAACTGGGGTTCTATCACTCCTTAGACGATGCCGGCTTTGCTCCGCATCTGGATCTGCGACTGCCTCTTCAGCGCGCTCGTTTCTGGCGCCTTTTCGCTCCTGATGGACTGGGAGCCTCGAGGATTTCTGAGTCGAGTCCATTTCTCCCGCGGACGCCCGCGGACTCCTGTAGACTCAAATCTCCTCAACAACTCCGCTCACCGCTCCGCTCTGGGTGGGGGTTTATGAGTCCTCCCACACACTGGTTCAATAGTAGACAGGGGAGAGAGACTGCGACTCCTGCAGACTCAACTCTCCTCACCAACTCCGCACCAAGGAGAGTTATTCAACAATGTAAATGAGATGGGAAACCCACCCGGAAGCAACAACTCACCAGTACCCTCCCAAAATCTATACGATGATCTTGCAGATCACTTCAAGAACAGAATCACTGAGTCATACAAAGCAGACCAATTGACCAAACACTCCACCAGCTACCACCAACCCCTGGACCACAAAGCAAAATGTGTTGCCTCCAACAGATGTCAAGAGATAAAATATTAGGCCGGGTTAAAAACAGCAACAAGGCAGGTTCCCCAATAGGCTCCTGCCTTCCAGACATCTATAAATCCATCCTCGCACAGGACACATCAGAATTCTACCTATACCTCTTCAATCAGTCACTTACAACAGGGGGCGTACCGAGAGCATTCAAAATGGCCTACATCAAACCTCTGCTCAAAGACACAATGGACAACCTGGAAGACCTCACAAACTTAGACCTATCTCAAACATCCCATAACCAGCAAAAATATTAGAAACCTACATCTATAAGCAACTACTGGAGCATGTTGAAAAAAAACATCTACTGGACCAGGTGCAAGTAGGCTTCGGACAATTGAGAGGAACAGAGACAGCTCTAGTCCCAATATGCCATGGTCTAAAGATGAACGCAGACTCCAACACCAATTAAGCACTGATATTATTGGATCTCTCAGCGGCATTTAACACAGTCAACCACAACATCCTAATAAAAAGTCTGGAAGATATATGACTCACTGACACAGCGCTTCTCTGGATCAAATCCTTCCTCTCGGAAAGAACAGAAACAGTTTGGTTAAAACCTTTCAAATCCACACCACGGGACACTACCTGTAGAGTACCCGAAGGCTCATCATTATCACCACTACTCTTCAACATCATCATGACACTGTTAATAAACCTCATCAAAATACACAGCCTAACATGCTACAACTACACTGAAAAAATGAAAGAGGGCGAGGCGCGCACTCCAGGTCCTAGTCAATTAAACCTGTTGCAAAAAATATATATCTGGTTTAAATCCCAAAATGGACAAGTATTCACCAGGGTTAAATCCCATCTGCTGCAAATCCCAAAGATGAACAAGTATTAACAGGGTTAGATCCCTTCTGCTGCAATTCAGTTTCTCAGTATTGACAGGGTTAGATCTCATCAGCTGCAATTCTGTTGTCTGCAGTTGTTCTCCTCCAAGCGCTTTCTTATCTCAAATAATCATCAGGGAGGCTGTGTTTCTTTAACAGGTGTTGCTCTGGTGGGTTCCAAGCCAAGCGGGCAGAAGTGTCCGCGGGAAGAGTCAGAGAAAAGGAGGTGACTGCAGGAATACAAAAAAAGAAGGAAGGGAAAGGAGGGATAAACCCAATCCTGCAAGAACCCCACTTATTTGGCCACTTAATAAAGGATGAGATCTATTGGTCAGTGTTCAATTATATGATTAAAGTGTAGTGCATTATTTGGGAGTAGGCTATCAAATCCTAGTACTATGTACCCATCCTATAGTGTCAGAATAGACACAAAAATACTGATCCAGACTGTGCTCTGTGGGATAGTAGTAAACCCCCTCCTCCGTTTCCTCCCACAGAGGAACACAATCGTTGTTTCCACCACTACTTTAAGTGATATTGATATAAGTGGCCCATTTAATTATCCTTCAAAAACTACAACCCATTCTTAAGTGTCAAACCTGCCATGTATGCCTCCCTTGGCCCTGCGCCTGCACCCACCTGCGAAGCAAGAAACCTGGGGGTCATCTTTGACTCCACTCTCTCCTTCTCCGCTCACATTTCAGAAATCTCTAAAAACTCTATCAGCTTAACCTCCTCAGAGGTACTCTACTTTTTCTCACTTTCCCCCAGAGGATCACTGTCTCCAGAGCCCTGGTTCTCTCTAACCTGGACTATTGCAATAGCCTCTTCCTCAACTTCCCTTCTTCTGCCCTGCGCCCTCAGAAACTCATCCAGAAAAAAACTGCAAGACTTATCCTTGGTCTCAAGCCCAGGGACCACATATCTCTGGTGCTGAAATCCCTCCACTGTCTCCCCGTGACTGCAAGAATCAAATTCAAGACCCTTTGCATTGTTCACAAGGCTTTCTGGGGCCTGGGACTTACCTACCTGCAACGCTGCCTACCTAAATACTGTCCCTCACAAGCCCTTTGCTCATCTACCTCCAACCTTCTGTGAGTGAGCCAGTTCTCCAAGCAGAGATTTGGAGGGAGATCCTTATCCTCAGCAGGTGCCTCCCTCTGAATAGCCTCCCTGCCGCCCTCAGTCTTCCGCCGGATCTCCTTAAATTCCAGAAACTCCTCAAGACTTTAAGAGTATTAAGTAAATCTATGGTTCTCTCTGAAAGAAAAATAGGGATTAAAGCCTAAAGCGCTGTGCAAGAGTAAATACAATAAGTCAACATGAGATGGTGCATTTCAGAATATATGCAATTAAACAATAGTTAGGCCATGGATAAAGTAAACAGACAATCACAAAGTAGATAAAACGCAATCTGGTTGGGATCAGGGTTTGTTTGAATTAGTTAGCCTGTATTTCATTTAGGGGGCTGTACACTCGAACCTTGATTCCTCCCTGCCCTCTAAAACGTATCATGGATGCCATATTCTACACTGCTCTATTGACTCTATTGGTCTCCATCACTTCCATCAATCAGTGGAAGGGTGGGGACACAGCTGCCCGCAGATCGACCAATTGCATGCCCGAGGCCCAGAGGCCCAGAGGCATAGAGGCACATGACCAATGAGGAGTGGGATGCCTAAAGCAGTAGCCCTCAAAATGCCCCAGAAAGAAGAATACTGAGGAGCACGATCTGGTGCACAAAAGGCCTTTGCAAGCCTATATAATGCTGCAGCTCTGTCATCGAATCTCTGCCTTCCAAGAAGATAAACTGGGCCCGTTGGGAATAAAATGCCTTGGAGTAAGAACAGACGAGTTCAATTGTCTTTGCAAGACATAATGTTCCAAATTACTTACTCAAGTATGTGTCTTCTTTCCAGGTGAAAGTGTGCCAGCAAAACATGATTTAAACTGTCTATTCTTTCCACGATGAGTGCCTCTCCCAGTGGAATCTCATGAACACCCCTCTTTATATATAGCCAGTTCCGTTGTGAAGATGAGATCTTGCTTTCGGGAAAACATCAAAATTGACTGCAAGCCAATAGCCAATTCCCTAAAAACAGAGTATTGTTGAAAGCGGACACTTAACTCACATCTAATGAATCGGTATGAACGGACATAAAACGCGGTCCCCAAACCCCAGCTCAACCAACCAAAGTGTGTGATCCTGGGTGAACACCCGTCCCCTGTGTCTCATCTAGCAGTCATGAGGTAAACTAATGTAGCTCTGTTTGTGCCTTAAAAAAGGATGATCAAACGATAGACCAGATCAAATGTGTATAGTTTTATTTAATAAACAAAACTCAAATAGAAGATACCCGGAAGAGCTAAAAAGGGGCGCTGATTGTAAATTGCAACATATACTTTAATTAAACTCCATAATAAGATGTGCCCGTAGGCATATATGTATGTAAATGCATTTATGTATGAATGTCGACACACGGCTCTGAAGGGGCCTGCGGGCCCAACACGGACCTTGTTCTGGGACCTTGCCTTGCCTCATGCTGCCCCTTTTGGCTAGAGCCAAGAACCAAAAAGGCTACTTTTTGCTGTGTCTCGCCCACTTCTAAAATGTAATGGATGATACTACTCACACGGAAAGATAGTTCACAAGTCAAATGGTCACCTCCAGCAAGGCCGGTCCAGCCCCCATCAATCTGGGGACAGGTGGGGCGAGGTGGAGTGGGTCAGCAAATGAACAACAGCAGCCTCCATCACATCACGTAGTAGCAGTGGAAGCCCAGCACTAAAATCTATGGAAAGAATTAGATTATTAAATATGATATTCTTATGAATAGAACCACTTGGACCAGGAGTTTGTTAATTCTTTAACTGCATTATTAATATGCTTATCAACACCACCACACCCCAACAACTTGGCTGAAGAAAGTCTCATGGACTAGGCTTGGCCAAAGGCTGCCTTTCAGGCCTTTTGTTTGACGTGTCTTACCTGTGAATCATTGCACGTGCCATTGTGGGAGCTCAGCTTAAGTGGGCAAAGCCCCCAGCTAGGCCCCATTCCTGCTCCCCAATAGTGGATGGTCACAAATTCACTGGCAATTTTTAAAAATATCCTGAGGTAGAACCCTCAGAACATCTGGGCAGTGCGTTGATAAATCGTGTCCACGTGATCGGCCATTTTACATGCACGTTGTGGTGACTGAAGGAAGGACTGTGAGTGCGTCTCTGTGACTGAGTGATGGCATGGGGCTTGGAATGCAGAATGTATGGGGCGTGCAGGGTAGAGTGTGTGTGTTCCAGGAGTGACAGTTGAACTGAGAGCCTCTAGGCGAATGGATATATAAAGGGTTTGGGGGGGGGGGGATTCCTGTTTTTGTACTTACTTACCTTGAGGATTAGAGGGGATTGCCTCCTTCCAGAATGACCTATTCCCAATAGAGGACGGTTTCTCACATAGCACTCGAGTCTCCCGCGTTTTCCCTGGTTGTGATGACTACACTTGATTAATCACCACACATATCCGGCTGTGCAATTGAAAAAAAGCCCCCACCTCCGCCAATTAAGTGGGTCTTTAAAACGAACATACTATCATTACAAAACCACAGTGCTGTGATGAGAAAATAGGAAAGTTCGAGTTACAATAAAAGCCTGCCTCTCACACTGTATGTAGGGTTGGAGGCAGGAAACTTGGTAAGAAGAATACAATATGTGGGAGAGGCAAATTCTTGGGGAGCCGCCACTGTCAGTGCAGGAGAATAGGAAGGACAGTTAGTCTAGGAGAGCATTCTCAGCACACATAGGGTTCCAGAAAAGAACGTATATCACAGGCCAGAGATAAACATAGTGCTAAAAGGGTGATGTGAGTGGGAACAGGAACATGGCACAGAGAAGCAAAGAGGGAGGCGTGTATCAAGGTGGGCTAAAAAGGAGCGATGCAAACAAAGGGGGGTCTGGGAATCTCTCTACCAGCACGAACACAGCCCAATGACCTGTTCTTGGGTGAATAACCCCTGGGAGAGACTCTACCAAGTCTTTAGCTCACTGTCCTTTTCACAGAGAAGAAATTTCCCCGCATATCAGCCTTTGTCCTGCCCAGGGGCAGTCCAGCGCCAAAATGCTAGGCAAAAGGAGCGATGACCACTAGGAATAGAAAAGACTGATGTCTTGTATATTGGTAGGGGGTGCCCATTGCGGGTTCTAGATAGGGAAAGCCGAGCAGGCAGTACGACCCATGGAAATGAAGTGGGGGTGTCGTATCCGCACCAGTGAAAGGGTCTGCTTGTGATGAAAATGTTGGCATGTCCAGATGTTCCATGGAAGAGTGTAGGGAGACGAGGGGGCGACCGAGTCTCAAGAAGTGTGAAAAAAGGAAACCAAACCAAACAGGAAGCTCAGCAAGCTAATATGTAGGTGGGAAAGGGTGCCAAAGGGCCTGAGACCAGGGAAGCGGAACTAGTGGCTTGGGTGTAATTGACGTAGGCTGTTGATTGTAACAAAGAAATAATGTGTCCAAATGAAAAAGAAAGAGGGATGAAAGGAAAGGAGAAAGAAGGGGAAGTGAGCATCCCCCAGGTGGAGGGTGTGTGATAGGCCCGAGAGGAAACAATGGCATGTTCTATGGATGGAAGAAGGGGGTGGAGGAGATTGAGTCGCCCAGAATGGGCAAAATGTGGGAGGAAACCTACATTAATCCAGGCAGGTAGAACGCAAGTGCTGTGCAGTAGGTTCGTGAGTTGTACAGGGGTTGGGGGTGAGTCAGTAGTCAATAGCCAAATATAAAGGAGTAGAGAGACAGTTGGGAAGCGAGGGACGGAATCAATAGGGGTGATAAGCAAACAAGTCAGATGATGCTGAATGGTGACAGGGCCCCAGGAATTACGATTTCATGGTTCGCCAGAGAAAGAGGAGGGGAGACGAAGGCAGAAGAAACCCCATTGATGGGAATAAGAGCCAAAAGTGATACAGCTCAGAGGGAATAATCCTCAGTGAAAGGCGTATACAAGGCTGGTAGGGAAGGAGGAGTTCTAGTGAGGATGAGAGCAAGGTGGGCACTGGGGTAGAGAAGGGAGCGAGACAAGATGGTTTCCTCAGAGAGTAAATGAAGTAGAGAAGCAGTAAATAATAGTGTGACGAGAAATTGAAATAACTGTAATAATCTACACACTCTTACTTGTCTTGGTGGTATTGCACAATGTGTTGCTCTACATGCCAGGAGAAAACAGGGCTACAACAGATTGCACCAATACAATAGTCTCATGGTCCAAGTATGGAGCCACCAAGGAAATACTGAAGGGCATCCCGGGCATTCTGTGGGAGAGGAAAGATGTGGTTCGCGCGACCTCGATTCCACAGGGGGAGAAGCGAAAGATAAGGAAGTAAGTCAGAACTGCCAAAGTAGGGGCTGCTAAAAGACAGGGTCTGATTCCATAAATGTACAGCGAGGAGCGTCCGGATCATGAGCGCCTCTAAGTGCTAGGATGTACCCATTCGCTCAAAACCTATATTGATGAGAAAGCTGCACTTTGCGGCAAAGTTGGGTGAAGTTGCAGTCACTGCAAGATACTCTTGACTGCTCTATCGCTTTTCCCTGGATTGGCTCTCTGCTGGCCGGCCAGCCTGGAAGCTTTCTTAAGCTACTTAACTGGCACCTGAACATGTTAGCGGGCGCATTTGCAATAAATTGGGTGAAGTTGCAGGGCCTAATTCATGGAATATTTGCCCGGTTCAACGTGAATTTGCACTGCTGAAAAGTGACTTTGCAGTGCAAATTACTTTTCAGCAGTGCAAATTCACTTTGAATGGGCAAATATTCCATGAATCGGTCCTGCAGTCACTGCAGTCTCTGAAGATCTGAAGGATTGTCAGTGTCGGGGCTTGTGGCAACCGGTGCCCTCTTTGGTGAGTAAAAAGTCTCACAGCAAGACGGTGACGGTGAGTGTATCTCTGTATTTTGATTACCTCTTCTGTACACCCTGCAATGCCTTAACGCACACAGCTGTGAACTATTTCCCACACACTGAAAGGCCCCCAAAGGTATTGTACCAAAATGTCGCCCTCATTTGTGCGCCCCTGCAGTCACTGTGACTTTGGAGGCACACAGAATGAGGGTGACATTTACTGCGCCCAAGGAGAGCAGGGGTTGCGGGGGTGTCTCCTGCTCTACCTGGGCACCGTAACGGGGGTCGGAGGTTGCGGTTGTGTCCCCCGCTTACCATTTCGGAAAGCAGGGGACACGTAAGAAAAAAAGAAAAAAGGAAAAGCACCCTGCTGCGTCAGCTCCAACCCAGGTTAGTGGGAGGAGCTGACACCGCAGGGATCGCAGCGTCCCCCCCCCCCCCCCGAACCACCGACACTGTCAGCTCAATCATCCAATTTACACGTTGGCCCCAAGATTACCAACTATTTCAGAGCCCAGGGGTCGGGTGCTGAAATGTGCTGGGTTCGGAGTCAGGCTTGAGCCTGGAATATCAACAGTAATGGCCAGCGTATCTACCGAAATAGACAATAACAGCTCTGTGTTGAATTTGTGTACAACAGCTGATGACAAAGGCTAGGAGGTAAATAAGAGAGTGGTACAAGAAGGTAACAAGAAACCCTCTATAAGCCAACGTCTATCTGCCTCGCCCCGTTTAGCGGGACTAATTGAAGATTCGATTTGTGAGGGTTTAGAGCAGAGCATATCTTCGGGAGCACAGGAAACACCCCAGACTATTAGCAATGTGGAGGAAAGTGAATCGCCAATCTAGTTAATGAAGGGACCCATTTTGCATTCAGGATTTTATTGAAACTGTGTAAGTACTTATCAAACGAATCATAGAGACAGTCTCGCCTGCTGAATCAGCTATTAACCCTTTGCAAGGCCAAAGACATTGCCCCTAGTGTAATGGGCAATGTCCCCACGGAGACAAGACCGTGGCTGCTAGAAATGGAACAAAGAGGGCTCTAGAACTGTCATCACTGGAGGAGGAGATACGGCCTAGGGAATCACTGCTGGAGTCAACCTTGGTCGAGAATCCTGATGAGGAGGCAAATGAGTCAAATTATGATTTGGTCCTCTCTAGGGAAGCCAGGTGACAAAGGGCAAAGGCAAAAAAGGGGGCAAAACCCAGAATTAATTCTGACCAAGACCCTGTTTTGGATGTGTCCAGAACCTGCAACGCACTGACGAATGTACAAAAAAAGAGTCACCATGGACAGAAGAATACCAAACTACACATTAACAAAGGCCTAACTCTTAAAACACCTCTTGCAACTGCTCAAAACTCTAAACATGACCAAACACCTAGCACTGAGGTTTCTAATCATCGAGAGAGACCTAGACACCCATCGCAAGTCCAACCTGGGATTCAAGAATGCCACAAATATGTCATACACTGGCAGGTTAGGATGAATCATGCAAAAGAGATTGTAGGGGCTTGTGGGTTGCATTTAATGAAGTTCGATCTCGTTTAGTACTAATTAGCAGCTCAGTTTGACACAATACATCAACTAAACCGGACTAAATGGGATGAAGCAGTCAGGTCTTATCCATCAACATCCTCAGATGAATCATTGACCTCATTAACACCCTCACTAGTCAGTAGCCAATGAGGAAGCTCGGAATGCAGTCTGTATTCACTCTTACAAGCTAACATGCTGAGCAGCCTGAGTGTGCCGATCCCTGCCCCTTACCCCCATTTTACCCGTAAGCACCCATGATGTTCAGACATTGGTGCGAAAGGCTCTTTCGTTAGTATAAAAAATGAAAAGTACATTTACCTATGCGCTATCTGACTGGTTTCAGTTTTAATAGCATCACAGTCAACAGCAGTGAAATAAGTCTTCAGTCGAGGATTTGCTGTTATCAGAATTAAGTTACCTTTTTCTTTCTTTTAAATAATAAACAGCCTTTAGTAGCTGCGTATTCACATTGTGAACAGGGGTGGACTGGCCTATAGGGAAATCTGGAGATTTCCCGATTTCCCGGTGGGCCTCTGCACCCTGGGCCTCTTTTGTGTGGTATTTCCAAATTTTCTCATAGGAAAAGCATTGGGCTTGCTGAAAATGTGTCATATGGGGCCACTTTGAACTTTATTTCCAGGGCCTCTTTTGGTCCCCAGTAATTATTTCCAGGGCCTCTTTTAGTTCCCAGTCCACACCTGATTGTGAATGCTATAAGCATTATTTCACATGGTAGGGAGACAGTCTTGCCAAAAATGGCACTGCAACCTAAATTAAGGGTCGTACACTTCTCTTGAGCCCTTAACCTGGGCGGCAGGCCGCGAAGGGCAAGGTCAGCCGGTCACCATGGGTAATAATGCCTTAAGCTTTTACTCGTCTTCTATTTGCCCTGCTGGACATTCTCTGAATTTCTGTCAAATAGCATTTGGCCTGTGTTGAAGATCTGGCAAACAGATGAAAATTGTTCTGTAAATTCATAAGATAAAATGCTTCATCCAGCCATCGCTGCTGGGTGAGGAGGTCATTTATCCATTTCATCTATTTTTTAGCTTAGAATTCTAAAGAATGCAGGCAGTATGTTCTTAGAATTGCTCGCACACGAGTATTTCTTCACTTTCTATTAGGCCCATACTATTTAATTGGATGCCATGTATGTGCAGCAGGTGTGCCGAAGGCATGCAAAAGAAATCCTACCTGTGCCCATCCACACCCCATTCGTACCCTGCCCCCTGCTATTAGCCTATGAGTGCCTCAGTCATATTTAATTATAGAACTGAGGAAACTGGAAAACATTGCTGAAACTAAAATTATAATGTGCAACATTTAAAAAATACATTTTTAAACCACTTCGCACTCCTAGCCGTCCTAGACCTTGCTTTCTAAAAAAGCCTAATATCTGGACTGCTCCAGGACAGGAGCCAAAGTCTAATATTTGCCTCAATCAATGCCCACTCTGTGGTCAAACATTGTCAGGAAATAAATGTTTTTATTCTAGATAATACCATTGATATTTTGTTTATTACCAAATCACGGGTAAGAGGTGACTGCGGGCCTCTCTTAGATAGTGTAGTCTCTCATACGTATTAAACATTTTAGATTAATCAAATGACTGGTAGGGGGGGAGAACTAGAAGTCATATTTTCTCCTCAGTTTCAAATAAAACATGTTTGCATGTAAGCCTATTTCCTTGGGGAAACCATATCTATCTCTTGCACAATTGCTGCTTCAGTGAATTCTCACATTCTGTTGATGCATAACAGTGAATGTCAATTTTCCTTCCACACTTGCAGATTCTACAGCAAATCTACATATGTCCTGTAAAAATATTATTTATTTAGGAGACTTTACATTTGGAGTAGATGGACTGTGGGACAGGCTGACTATAAATGTCATGCTATGTATGAAAACCTCCCCTCTACGCACCATATCACATGCCCTATGCATCATAGTGCCATACTCTGAATCTAGTTTTCTCTATCACAGATTCATTGTCATTTGAACCTCAGTTTCCGTTATCCTGGACAGATCATGTTGCAGTCTTTTCTAAACCGGTCAGTGAGACTTTGCAACAGAACACTGAACGTATGAATAGTTTCGATTGATGTTGGAATACATTACAACTACAACCCCTCCTTCAGTCTTTAGAAGACAATTTACCAATCCATGATATTCAAAAAAGTGTAGATGTAGCTCTTGGCAGCATCTCAGATTTCGGGTTAGATACTGCAACACCTATAATCCGTTGACGAAACATCTAGAAGTACCATAACGAATCCTGGTGCATCCAAGATCTAAAGATTTAGAAGAGAAGGATAGAGCACAAATGACGGTCTTCCGATTTAGAGCAGGTCAAAGTATTATTATGACAGCACACCAGCTGCTATAAATCCATGATTCTTAAGGCTATAACATGCTTCTTCTTGGAGAGACGTATGTCTGCTGCCTCCACACAGAAGCTACTGTTTAGAATATTGAAAGAGCTTAGGAACCTGATGCCTTCCAGGAAGACACTGTTCCCTCTCAAGTCCAAAGTGATAATATTGCTGAACTCGTCTTTGAGAAATTCAAAACAATTTACTCTGAGATTGAAACAAGACAAGCTTCACTCACTACGTCTCTGACTGTGACCAGAGACTATCTTACTGCAATGTCTTTAAAAAAAAAAACTCTCTCAAAACATGAATGCCCTTTTGGCTTTCACACCAATCTCTGAGAAGGACGTTGTGGATTTGGTAGTAATGAGTAGTTGCTTTGGCTCGCCTTCAGAGTCCCCCTGTGCCTTCAAGAACTTAGTCAGCCAACCCTTGGTGAGCAATTAAATAAAACATGTTCTGAATCCATCTCTTCAGTCAGGTTATGTACCAGAAACAACCTTCACGAGACGAGGATTTGGATAATTCCCGTCCCATTTGAAATTTGCTGTATATAGCCGTGCAACTAGAACATAGTGCCAAAGTACAGCTATAACAAATTTGTGGAGGAAGGACAACTGTTGGGTGGTTTCCAAGCCAGATTCTACCCTCTTCACCATAGAGTAGCAGTGGATGTTTCCATATGTAATGGTCAAAGATGAGAGGCAGACATTGGGGAGTGGGGAATCTTAGTCCTGCTGGACCTTCCACTCTAGTTCATACCATTGCCCACCATGTTATGCTTGAACGTGTCCAAGCTAGAGGGGTATAGAAATGTGCTCTTTACTGGGTTTAGTCTTTTTAATCTGATCAGAGGCAATCCATTTGTCTTGCACCTTGGAATTTGGCATGTGGTGTCCCTTAGGGTTTGATTTGCTCCCCCCTTTTATTTGACATTTATTTGACAGGGTTAATTGGACTAATTAAATCATTCAACACAAACATCTATAATTATGCTGATGTTACCTAGATAATTTGCAATCTTGAACGCGCAATCTCAGAGGTTCAACCTTAATAAAGAACTGCCTTTGAACACAGAGTGTTTTCAAATCTTTTGCAAATCAATCTGTCTAAAATGGAATGGTTGCTGGTTGACCACATGGACCATATTGACATGCCAGATATCTGGCCACCTGAATAGGGTATGGGCCCTACCTCTTCTAGTACAGTGATTAATGTAGATGTGTGATGGATGCTGACCTTTCAATAAACTCCCAAGTTCCAAAGTGGTGAGAAAAGGCTTCTTCAACCTTAGATAGTTTGAGCACATTTTCCCTTTTCTTACCTTTCCTGGCATAGTCCAGGCTGGGTTTACTATGGTATTAACACACCTGAATTATGCCAATAGTAATCATCTTGGGATGCCAAAGTTCCTTACTTATAGAATACTTACTGGGGTACCCGGCGTAGCCTGTGTCTTGATGAAGTGGTGTCTCGTGTGCCCTGGAGGATGTTACTCTTGTCCTTTTGTCACCAACTCTTGCTTCAGTTGGTTCTGGTGTCTGGTGTGTCCTGGAGGATGTTGCCCTTGTCCTCCTGTCACCAAGCCTTTCTTCAGTTTGCTCTGGCATCTTATTTGTCCTGGAAAAAGTTGCTCTTGTCCTCTGGTCGGCCAATCGTGCTGCTGTTTGTTGTTGTGTTTCAGAAGCACTTGCTATTGATTTTCATTTGCATGAGATGGAGCTTTTCCAAGTGATGCTCGTTTTTTGGGCACCATGTTTCATTCACTTCATGGCTTCAGCACATTTGATAAAATATCCAAGAAAGATTGTGCTCTCTTCTCGTGAATAAGCTTAAGTAAACTATAGCCTTGCCATTTCCCATATTTGGAGTGGCGTAATAAAACAAATTATATTTTTTTATCTCCTTTAAAAATGCTTCAATAAATACCTTCAAACTGAATACAGTAGTAAACATTTTTATAGAAATAACTGACATATCAAACATTTAGCTTCAGACACTTTACTGAAATATGCCTCATGCTAGTACCTACTGTCGTAAATCGGGGTGACCATCAGTAAACAAGGGTATCTACGGTTTTTTCATCCAAACATAGACTACAATCTTGCCCCAGACAAAAGAGGAATCCATGCAAAATTTGGTACACGTGGGTTCAACAGTGTGGATTTGTATAGCCGGACAAACATACACACACACATACATACATTCAGCTTTATATATAAAGATAGAGATTTTAGAATGTCACTCCTGATCTTGTGGGTTGTAGGCAAAAATGTGATCATATTTCTGGACCTTTGCACTTTTCACTGATCCCCAGTTAGGGTGCTTGTTGACTTCAAACCTGGGTGCTTGGTGCAGAGAGTTTTTTAGGGTCAGGGTTCACCATTCATTAAGAATAGGTTTAGGCATGGTAGACCCATTTAAACAGCGTGTGCATTTGATGCCTTCCTTCTGTCGATTCCTTTCTTAAGAAGGCAGAGGAGGATGTGCCCTTTCCTTACAGGAAGCCAGACACTGGAATTACCTTCCACGGTTATTTAAGATGCTTAGAGGGCCATCTACTGATTGGAAGATATCTATAGACTTTTCTTTTCCCTAATTCTCACTGTCAGTTATGCTGTATTCCTTTATCAGTGCCAAGAGGCCAACTCTGCTTCTCAGGTACGTAACTGGTAACAAATCTCTACAACATAACGTAGCAGGTGGAAGAACACCTGCCTCCCGAAAAACCTCCCTCAGTTTAGAGACTGAGACCTGAGTTTATATTTCCAGCCCGTTTGCTTTGGGCTATGGCCAGAGTACAGTTTTTTAATAAGACCATTTGTTATCTTTTCTTCACTGAGATGAGGCCCACTCTGCCAGTGGTACGTCTCAACTTTGTCTTTTCATGCTAGGGTATCTTCTGTGAGCCTTTGCTATCAAATCCCATACATTTCTTTATTAAGCTGTGCAGTGATCCTAATCGGATTCCGATTTGGCAATATAATTGTTTCAATCTCAGTGCCGCTCCCAGCTCACCTGACTCCAGGAACCTGAACGACTCTATATTCCCAGTCATATTTCGTGCCCATGATATTTTGTAACTGACATTTAAGTTCGCAACTATGAACCTACTCAAACTGATGAATATAGTGTCCAGTAGTCTCTGGCAGTTTATTCCTTCCACGTTCCACTCCAAATCATGCAGTGTGCCAACTGTGCTCAAATAAGGCTTTTAAAAGCTTTACTACCCCCGCCCACTGCAAGTGATAAGTTGTTCTTCTATTTTAGTTTAGTTTAGTTTGTTATTTGTAAAGTGCACCTAACCCTGAGGCAACTGGGCGCTGGAGCTTACATGAAGGTTGCAGATACATACAAATAGGAACAAAGATAAGTAAGCTAGTCAACAAAAGTTACAGGTTGGTCAACATACATAAGTATACATATCGGAACATAAGACAAAAGGTCTAGTCGACAAAGGCTACAAGTTTGTTGACAGGTCCGCAAGGACAAGAGGCGTACAGCATGCATTAATACATTATACCGGGCGTTAGAATGTGAAGATTCCTGAAGGGCAAGAATACAATTGTCCAAGTGCTTCTTAGACTTGCTTAGCAAATTGCTTCTCCCAATGAGGCAAACCATAACATTTTGGAGCGAGCACTGAGTTTGAAACAGTACTCCACAGGGCCTGCCTAGCTCATTCCACGCCTAGCCTTGCCTCTACCGGGTCAGGATATCATACTGCCGGTGGGCGCGGTCTGCATTCTTTCACACAATGTGTCATCCCCCATAATGGGCCCAATACGCAGTCACGCTGGAGAAATCATGCAGACTTAAGTAAAAAAACCTGTTGGCCTTTTTGGACAGTGTTGCCGCGTCATACATTTAAGAATAGAATGTCCTTCATCGTGTTACTGGCCTGGGACAGTTGCCCGGCCCCGATAGGCCACTGTCCATGGTCACATCTAGTTTCCTGTGAGAATCATCTTCCAGCAGCCCCATCACTTCCGGGGGACAATCACAACAAAGTCCTTGTAAAAGAACACCATGGAATCAAAGGTGGGCTGCTAGGGCCACTCTGTGACCCAGCACAGTCATCTTTACAATAACATGACTTTCTTCACTAGTCTAGACCATCTCCGCTGGCCTAAATCTCAAGGAGTTATGAATAAAGATGTCCAGTTCTCTGAACACTGTATTGAAAAAAAGGGTAATCTCTTTGATGAACCCGTTGCTCTTCAATGATGGCATGAGATTTCTTAAGCAAGTGTGATTCGCGTAACATGCTACATTGCTGAGAATTCTATTAAAATGGGAAATAACTTGGTGTTGCTTGGCGACATTATTAATGTCTCTTACATTCCATGAGAGTAATTCGGTCTTTGGACTCTATTATGGAGATGCTCCTACAAATGGTGGTTCAAGCAAAGTGAGTTGGGATGCAGCAAAGTATGAAAAAGCAACTATCCTGGCTCAACCAACACAAATCTCAGACCTACAACACCACATCCCATCTTAACATCAATTTAGACCCCACTAAAGTATGCAACTCACACACCCTCTCCCAATCCACCTCGCACACAGCCAACAACTCCAAACACACGGAAGCCATCCCCTCTAAGCCTACCAATGCTAACAGGTCCTCACTAAAATGTGCACTTCCTAATGCCAGATCCATCGCGGCTCATGCCTTGGACATCGCAGACGTCATAAAAACGAACGGCCTGGATTTCCAGGCAGTACCTGAAACATGGCTCCACGCAGCCTCAGGACCCCTCCTTTCCCTAGCTATCCCTGAAGGCTATACCATCTACGGAAAAGATGGAACCACCACAAAAGGTGGAGGAGTAGCCGTAGTAGCTAAAGAAGCACTGAGCATAAGAATCTCCTCTGATCTACCATTCACCTCTGGTGAAGTCATCTCCCTAAAAATCTCCCTCACGAAATTGCGGTAAATGTACTGCTCAATGCGTAAATATGTAACGAAACTCCGGTCATTTAAGACGTGTAAACCTGTAACCGTATCCTAAAGTATCTCACTGCCCTTAGTTGCCTTTGGGGTTTGTGCGCGTTACAAATGAATAAATAAATAAATAAATATCCCAAAGACACTGAGTGCAAGTAGGCGCTCTGCAATTACATAACGAACTGTATGTTACATTGCGGCCGAATAACATGCTAAACTCCACAATACACTGCAGAAAATATTGGCAGAGATGACTAGTCCTGTGACATTTCTGGGTGTGCAGTACTGTGTGTATGACTATGTCAAGGAATTTAGTGATGTGCTGGAAAGAGGGGTGAGTTTCGGTCCTGGGACTCGGCCAGCGATTGTTTGGGCGCTGCACTAAAAGGTGGCGCTTGAAAAATGACTTCAGGCAGGCAGATCGAACCTGAAGTAACCGATTGCTGCACAGCGCAAAGCTCTCGATATGATGACTTCGCAGCGGTGTACACTTGTCTGAGAGTTCCGTCGTTGAACAGCAAGTCGTTAAATATCGACGTGGCTTCTCTGTTGAAATTGGGAGCCCCTAGACGTGAATAATTCCCCAGGGTACGCTACTGAAAATAAACAAAGCTCACTCATTCTGTACTATAGTATCACATCGACGAATGCAACAATTATATGGCGTTTTAGTGAATATGGTTTCTTGTTTGCAGTATATTCACCACACCAAGAAATATGAGTTGTTTCCAAATGTGTAGGTCGCCCTGGGGAACTTGTTTACAGGTATTCATGCTATTACAGCGGCAACAACTAGGAGAGCGTGGCTTAGACGATGAACATACACATGAGATGATTAACGTGTTTTTTTTGGGTGCAATATTGGCTAGTTTGTGTCCAGTCTACGTATTTCTTTAAATAGTTAATCGAATCCGCTGTTATGTACATTGCAATGATTTTAGAATGTTGGTACAGGGTTGTGGCCCATATTTGCGTGTGGGGCGCATTCTAATGTTTCACCTTGGGAGCAATGTTGTATAGAAACTGCCCTGCCCTTCCCCCGCCATTTGAAGTGCTAGCTCCACCCCCAAGCATTGGGTCTAGAATGTTCTGTACCCAGTACCCTGTCCCGAAGTGCAGCAACAGACACGGACCAACCCCTTCTTTCAGGCGCTGCCTTTCTCACTGTTTTGACACACTGCGTGGATCTCTCGCTCCAAGTCAAAGCATGGCATCGTGTGCCGAGGTGAAAGGCTCTTTAAGTGCCCAGGCAATGCGGCACGCTGAGCTGCGGCAGAAGGGCAAAGTGGTCCCTGATACGGTATCATAGCATCCCCGCTAGGCTGTCATCCACGCAGCAGGACGAGCTCGCGCCGCTCCTCTGCTGTGGGGAGGCGAAAGGGAAGACGCAAGGGAGGCGCCATCTTGCGCAGAAAGTAAATAATGAACTCGGTCTCGGAGACTGGCTCGATGAGAGGTGTGAAAGTGGTAACTCAATCCGCAGAGACGGTTAACTATCTGCAAGGGGTGACAGTCACTCGTGCACGGCGTTTGCGTTGTTGTTTTTTTGTGTGGAGATAATTGCCATGCCAGCATGGCCGCAAGTCCCAGGGGGTGCGCTGTGTTTATTTGCAATTTACGTCAAACAAACACGCGTGCCGTGGTGGCAGGAAGAGTAGGCAATAGGGGGCATGAGAGAAGAGCAGAGGGCATGGGGTTTGGTGGGGTGGGAAGTGCAGTAGTCAGTGCTGGAAATGGAAAAAAAAGATATGGGACGAACTGTCTCCTCTGTAGAGGGGCGGGGCTGTGGAGAGGAGGAGGTGGTGCCAAGGGGCGTGGCGGGTTCATAGAACCCAATCCTGGAGATTTGCATAAAAGCAAAGAGCATTATGGCAACATCATAATGTTCACAATTTAAATGTTAAACATGTCTTACACTGATTCGGTAAGAAGCCCTTTTAAGTGAATAATGGACTCTTCTGTTTAGATTGGTCTTAATAATCAGCCTAATAAAAAAGGTGGCTGTAAATTGCAGGACATATGTCACTTTCTGCCCCTAATGTGGTATGTCTCATGACTGATACTGGCTGTGCCCTTTGGTCGTTAACCAACCACTGCAACTGTGTTGTGCCTTATGGTCATTAACTGACCACTGCCATTGTGTTGTGCCTTATGGTCATTAACTGACCACTGCCATTGTGTTGTGCCTTATGGTCTTTAACTGACCACTGCCATTGTGTTGTGCCTTATGGTCGTTAACCAACCACTGCCATTGTGTTGTGCCTTATGGTCTTTAACTGACCACTGCAATTGTGTTGTGCCTTATGGTCATTAACTGACCACTGCCATTGTGTTGTGCCTTATGGTCATTAACTGACCAGTGCTACTGTGTAAATGTCATATGGTCGCCCTCGCTCTCCCTACCATACTACGCGCGCTTAGACTCTACCAGGTCAACATGCCCCCCACCAACAGTCTAACTACTGCAAACTCACCACTGTACTCTTTCAGTACACTACTGACCAGACTGCTGCCTACCCTTCTCATCCTTATACTGCACCCTGGCTGCACCGCACCATACCATACCACCACCTCTATTTACTACTCTTACTTGCATCTTACCTCAACTATGCCATCCCACACTCACCACACCAACCCTTATCTTAACAACCCAGCCCTCTGGATCCAGCACTTCGCCACCAGACCTTTACCTAACCTACCCTGCTCTATCTCCTTGAGAAATGCTAGACTTGGCTCGCGTCTCACCCACGTTTCCCATCACTCAGCTCACCGCATCAAACTGCCTCTCCCTCTGTCACCACCTACACTTTCACCTAATCTACCACCATCTTCCAACTCCCCTAACTTAAACAACATCAAAGGCGCGCTAATCAACGCCAGATCACTCCCGGCTCACGCCCTAGAAGTAGCTGACTTGATCCTCAACCTTGACCTCGACTTCTTAGCAATCACTGAAACCTGGCTCCACCCAGCTTCAGGTCCTCTTCTCTCCCTCGCTATCCCTCCTGACTACAACATTATCAGACATGACCGTAATTCCATCCAATCTAAAGGAGGTGGCATCGCCATCATCCACAAAAACGCTTTGAACTTCCACCTCTCAGCCACACATCACTCCTCCACTCTGGAAGCACTGACTGCTAAACTAGCTCTCACACCCAACCATTCTATCACCTTTCATCTACTCTACCGGCCACCCGGCCCACTATCTACCTTCGCGGAGGACCTCTCCAACATCTTCACACACAGCACCAAAGTTACCTCCCAGGTTATGATACTGGGGGATTTCAATTTAGGCCTCAACGACCCCAAGGACACCGCTGCTTCGTCTATTGACAACATCCTCACTAATGCTGGATTCACTCAGTTCCTAAACCAACCTACCCACAACAAGGGCAGAACCCTTGACTGGCTAGCCGCCCTCAACTGTCCCATCAACATCACCTCTAACCAACAGTGCGCCTGGACAGACCACAACTTAATTACATTCAATATTGAGTCCAAACCTATCAGCCTCCCTCACAACATTGCCCCGGCTATGGCCACCCGTAACAAACGCAACATTACCTGCGATAGACTCCTACCCCTCCTCCTTCCAGCTCTTAATGTTCTGGATCCATCATGCTCTGACCCTACGGCCCTGGTCGACACCTTCAACCGGGCCATGCTTACAGCCTTAGACACCATTGCACCCTCGAAACTGAGAAAATCTAAACCTCGAGCCCACCTAAACTCCTGGTTTACTCCCCATCTCAGAGCACTACGCAAAGAAAAACGAATTGCAGAATCCCACTGGAGAAGCAATCACTCTCTAGCTAACAAATCACGCGTACTCCTGGCCACCCTTAACTACAAGGAAGCTATATTCCAGGCAAAAAAAGACACATATAACAAACGCATCGAGCAAGCCAAATCTAACACCAAAGAATTGTTTAAAATTCTAAAAGAACTTGAAACTCCTGTTACCCCACCTGACACATGTACCAAAGATAGCACCTGGTGCTCCAAAATCCAAGAAGCTCTCCTAGGTAAGATTGCCACTCTCCAAATTAAAATTAACAACAAACAATCTAGCCTTCAATCCAACCCTCTACAGATCCCTATACCTACCACAAACCCCTCTATCACAGACTCTCTGACTCCTTTTAGCTTCTCTCCACTCTCCATTCTCGAAGTGGAAAAGATTATCACTAGCCTTAAACCGTCCAATTGTCAGGGTGACCTCTGTCCTGCACCTATTATCAAGGAAGCTGCTCACGACCTAGCACCTTTCATCACTACGCTCATCAACTCCTCCTTTAGCTCTGGGATTGTACCGGACAATCTTAAGGATGCATGGGTCATCCCGCTTCTGAAAAAACCTACCCTCGATCCCAGTATACCCACAAACTACAGACCAATTACCACTGTACCTTTTTTACTAAAAATCCTCGACCGCGCGGCCTACCTACAAATTCAGGAATACCTTGAATCTAATAACCTTCTGGGACTCAGGCAATCAGGCTTCCGGCCTCGCCATGGCACTGAGACCGCCCTTATTGACTTAAAAACGCAGATCGAAGATCTCAAAGACAAAGGCAAACTGGCATTATTACTTCTCCTGGACCTCTCTGCTGCTTTTGATCTCGTCAATCACAAAATTCTCTGCCATCACCTCAAATCAGCCGCACACTTCTCAGAAAATGCCGCCACTTGGATCAGATCCTTCCTGGATAATAGATCGATGCGTGTATTCTCCCCACTTGCGGCCGCACCACCCGCTCCGGTCGCCTGTGGTGTGCCTCAAGGGTCTTGTATCTCGCCCACGTTATATAACGTGTTTACCAAACCCCTTTTCGATATTTTGGATCACTTGGGCGTCACGTATACCAATTACGCTGATGACACACAGATACTCATCCCCATCACAGGCGATTACACAACTGACTCCCTTGCCATCAACGCCATCTACCAGGTCATCCAAGCGTGGATGGCCCAGCACGGCCTCTGCCTAAATGATGAAAAGACAGAGCTCCTCATTCTTGGTTCACCACAAAAACTCACTAAACTTAACCCTGCCTTCAAGTCTTTCACCATCGATGGGAATACCATCCCGATTGCTAAGGACACGAAAACCCTTGGGATTTACATCGACTCAACCCTATCCTTGACTAGACAATCCAACGCAGTCTCATCTGCAGCAGCGCTTACTTGCAAGCTCATCACCGCCTGTCGCCCGTTCCTAACCACTGCCAACTGCGTAACCTTGGCCAGGACCCTTGTTCTATCCAAGGTTGACTACTGTAATGCCCTCTATCTAGGTACTAATCTCCGCAACTTAAATAAGCTACAAATTGTCCAAAACAATGCGATCAGAGCGGCCCTTAACATTCCTAGGCGCCAGCATATATCTGACACCAGGCGCAACCTGCACTGGCTCTCTATCCCACAGCGCATCTCCTTGAAGTCCTTGGCTCTCACACACAAATGCCTCCACAACCAAGCCCCTCGCTACCTGGCAAACAGATTCTCTTTCCACAATTCCACCAGACCTCGCAGAGCGGCCCAAGCCAACTGCCTTGTCATCCCGCGCTTTAATCTCCTAAGATCTGGTGGAACCAGCTTCCCCATCCTGGCAGCCAAACTTTGGAACTCACTCCCCAATGACCTTAGAGCAGAACCTTCCTTCCTGAAATTCAAATACCTTACCAAAGCATGGCTATCCGCCCAAGACTGCTAACATCAGCTTACTGCCCTACTTGCACTTTGACCTACTCGGCATCCCTTATTAACTATCCTGTAAATCACTGCCTTATCGATATTCATTTGAATGTATATGTTGTAAATTTTGTATATCTTCCTGTAATAATCTTGTAATACTCTGTCACATTGCCTTGTCATGCTTTCATCTTGTTGTAACTAAGTTAAGCGCCCGGATGCCCCTGGGCCTGGTGCGCTATAGAAATAAATAAAATACTAAATACTAGCTTGGAAAGCTGCATCATTGTATGTGAGCAGGGGTGTTGCTAGGTCTGGAAAAGATCCGGGGCTATGCTAATGTCCGGACTGTCTGGACTCGGGGCTAGCTAGCCTTCTGGCTGTAGCCCCTGAGCTTCCACCCGGGGCTACAACCAAAAGACATGGGGCTATAGCCCCTTATCCCCCCACCCCCTAGCAACGCCTCTGTATATGAGGATTTGGAAGTTTCTGAAAGCTCTTGAAAATGGGTTTAGAGTGCAATGTAAGGAGCAGACTGCTTTCAGAAGAGACCTGGGTGAGTCATGTGGTGACCCCTGGGTCTTGGGGACAGAGTAGCGCTCAGGATTGTCTAACAAGTGGGGCCTGAAGCTAATGTCGTTGGGCCCACCGCAGTGACATAAATGCCCCCACAGGGCTGCTGAGTGGGCATTTACAGATTTTGGGTGGGCCTTGCCTGATCAGGCCTACCCTGTCTACGCCTCTGAGTAGTTGACAGTGAAGTGGAGAGGGGGGGCTAGAGTGGCGATTGTATCTGTTAGGGTTATTTACTTGGCTGTAAAGTATTACTCGGGCAGCCATGCACTCTTGAGATGCTGAAAGTATGCTGGAGGTGTGGGGGCCCTAACAGAAGGGGATGAAAGTGTGAGGGGCGAGGGGTAGAACTGATATTGGACAAATGGCAGAACATGATAGAAAGTACAAGGGAGATGAGGAATGTGTCTTAGATTTTGTTCCCTAGTAGTTTTGGGGCCCTGGCCTGGCTCTTATTGCCAAACACGAGCATAGCAAGGGAAATGGACACCCGAAACAGGAGAGCTCTGTGTCAGGGACTGGGGATAGAAAATAAGATGGGCTTGCAGAAAAGGGGTACGAGTGGACTCAGGGCTAAAAAAAGAGGTATGAGGGACTAGCAGCCTGAAAGGTTGTCCAAGGGCACTAGGGGCCCAGAAAAGGGGTACATGGGGGCTGAGGAGAGGGATGTGAGGGGGCTGGGGCCTGAGAAAAGAGGTGTGAGGGGACTGGGTGCAAGAAAAGGGGTGCAAGGAGGAGAGAAAAAGGGGTGTGAGAGGGCTAGGGGCGGGAAAAAAAGGTGCAAGGGTGCTGGGGCCGAGAAATGAGGTGCAAGGGGGCTGAGGGCCAAGAAAAGAAGTGTGAGAGGGCTGAGGGCCATGAAAAGGGGTGCAAGGAGGATGGGTGTTAGAAAAGGGGTACAAGGGTACTGGAGGCAAGAAAAGGTTGCAAGGGTGCTGGGGAGAGAACAGGTTCAAGGGGGCTGGGGGCAAAAAAAGGGGTTCAGGGGTGCTGGGGTGAGAAAAGATTTACAAGGGGTCTTGGGATGAGAAAAGGGGTGTGAGGGGTTTAGGGGGTGAGAAAGGTAGTGCAAGGGTGCTGAGAATAGGAGTGAGATGGGCTGAGAAAAAGAGGTGAGAGGACGCCGGGGGTGGAGAAAAGTGGTACGGGAATGGGGCGAGAAAAGGGGCACAAAGGGGTTGGGAGCAACAAAGAAATGTAACGTACCTTTAAATTCGCCACCGCATAACAGTAGAATGCTTGCCTGACTTCCTGTCCATCCTGGCTGCCTGACTTCCAGCTGTCCCCTCCCCGCCAATCAATGAGTGGCTGGACGGGGCAGGAATTCAGGTGGCAGGGAATTTAAGGAAGTCAAGAAAGCACGCTCCTGTTGTGCGGTTGGCACTTCAGGAGCGTGTTTTTTTAAACATTTTGGGCTAAACTGCACAAAAATACCCAGACTCGCCATTAGTGGAAAAGGTTGCTTTAATGTGATAGGCCACAGCCTACAAGCTATGCTAACCTGGCCCCTCGGCCTTGCAGACTAAACAAAACGTTAAACATGTAGGTAAACCCACAGCCGCCCCCCAATTCCTCCTTTCAAATACCCTTTCGAAACGTTATCCATGTCCTCTCCCCGAGCCACCGCCTGTCTTTCTTCCCTCGCTCTTACCCTCTCTTGTAACCCGGGCTAGCGTGTCAATCGAAATAGCACTAACCACCCTCCTTACTGCAATAAGAATTCTGCGGCTTTCAGCAACCATCATTTAACCAACCGTTTTCTGGCACCCAGAAGAACCCTCCTTAGAGGTGTTCTTTCTGCCCCACCCCCCTATTATCTTCCTATTTTACTTCTCTGTTTAATTATTCACTCCTTTTTTTGTAAACACTCCTCCACCCAAAAATCCCGACACCCAGACATAAAATACCCGAACTGAAAGAACCGTTCTTTCACTCCCCTCTGCCCTGTAATTTACCCTTCTTCTCTTACCTCCAACCCAAACCCTTCAAAACGCTCACGATGCCACTATAAACATTCCTTTGCCCTTCCCTCTACCTGTTGATAGCGGCCCTACCTAACCCCATCCTTGAAGGCTAACCTCCTTGCAACTTCATATCTAATAATTGACCTCCGACCGTCATGGCCGCCCTACCTACATACACAATCATAATAGCCATGATCCCCTTCGTCCCCACCAACAAAATTCACGTGAGAATATAAATGTAGCAAAACTGCACTAAAACCTTTATCCCCTACATTAATAGACACCCTCCACTGAGCAACCAGTCCCTCATTCTCTTCTTCAGAACACCACCTCCTGCCACATCTGTGAACGAAAAGACAAATTAGCCACAAGGAAATTAACTCGAACCACCTTACTGCACTTGCTACTCTTCGATACCTAAACGCTCGTCACTGTAATTCTTTCACTCCCTTTCGCCCCCATTCCTTCCCTGTATTTTAACCCTGCTCCTCCTCCCAACTCACCAAATCCCCCCGTGGCAATCCTCGCCCCTTCCAAGTACTGTAACCCCAACATCATGCTCCCTTTTCCCAAGCCACTCGGCCTCTCCTAAACCTGACCCCACCACATTTCACTGATGTCCCTTTCACCCACCCCTGACCTGATACGCCAGCACCTAGTCTTACCTGTCTGCCCATTGTGCCTCTTAATAACAGGGCACAACACTACCCTTCCATTTCCCCTTTTATGAAACCAATGCCTTCTTTTCCTTTTTTTGTTTGTTTTTAAACACCACTTCACCATCCCAAGCATCCCCACAATTAAACCAACGTAACCTGCACCAGCACCCCATTTGCTGCATAATCCCCTTGGACCCTATGCCCTAAACATCGTTCACCCCACTTCTTCCGACATCACCTCCTTTCCCTGCTTAACCCCCCTTTCACCATCACCTTCACCTCCTTTTGACCCATTCTACCCACTTACTCCCCCACATAAAATCCTCCTCAGAATCGTACCAGGCTCCTGCCAGCACCTTTGACCCTTGTAACACATTGTTATTTTTTTATAGTGCCAGACCCTCGTGTCCTTATTGCACATGCTCATTTACTCCTGTTTACCCAATACAGCCTGCCCTCTGGTGTCACCAGAAAAAGTGTTTTCCGCCTCAGCCCCCACTGATGCCCCCCTTACTTATTTTCACCTAGCCAAAAAGAGCACAAGTGGTGTCATGGCAATCGCACCAGGGGCGCCGAGTACGCGGGTGCTCCGGGGCCTGGGCACCCGCCAGCAGAATGAAGTTGGGGCTGAGACCCCCTGCCCCCCGGGGCCGGAGAGAAGAGACGCAGTTTGAATGGCCCTTTGTTCCATCCATACTGTGTCTCTCTCTGGCGGCCCGGGTAAAAGCCGGGTAAAAAACGATGTTTAAAAATTGAGGGACGGATGCAAAGCAAGAGGCTCTTGATTTGCATCCGTCCCTCAATTTCTGAAAATCGTTTTGGGTTGGGTGTATTTGTAGATCTGTGCTCCGCTCTTGGAAAGAGGGGTGCACAGATGTAGAGGTAGACCCAACCCAAAATGATTTTTAGAAATGGAGGCACAGATGCAAAGCAAGTCTGAACCTCAATTTCTAAAAATCTTTTTGGGTTGGATGTATTTGTACAACTGTGCGCCCCTCTTGGCAAGAGGGGTACACAGATGTAGAGGTACACCCAACCCAAAACAATTTTTAGAAATGGAGGCACAGATGCAAAGCAAGTCTGTCCCTCAATTTCTAAAAATCTTTTCGGGTTGGATGTATTTGTACAACTGTGAACCCCTCTTGGCAAGAGAGGTGCACAGATGTAGAGGTACACCCAACCCAAAACAATTTTTAGAAATGGAGGCACAGATGCAAAGCAAATCTGTCCCTCCATTTCTAAAAATCTTTTTGGATTGGATGTATTTGTACATCTGTGCACCCCTCTTGCATTGCATCTGCGAAGGGAGGTGGCAGGGAGAGGGCAAATGAGACTGTTTGCATGTTTCTGAGTGTGTACGTGGTGAGGGTGAATGCTATGCTATGGGCGAGGAACGGAGGCGTTGAGGGAGGTAACTCCCTTGAATTCTAAGGAAGGTAACAGCATGGGAGAGGGTGGGAGTGTGGGGTGAGGTGGGATCACCTTCTTGGGGGGGGGGGTTAGCGGGGTGGGGGGCAGTAGAATGTGGTAATTCGGCCTTTTGAAGACCACACAAATCGACCAAAATAAATCTTTGGGCCTCATTACACAGACGGCGGTGGACCAAGGTGCTATTAGCACCTTGGTCCATGCCGGTAAAATACCGGCACCGCCTTGGTGGAAAGGGGAATTACCGCCCTATTCCAAGGTTGGTGGGGCGGTAATTCCCCCTTCTCCCATTGCCCTTCCCCATTCCCATTTTTGCCCCATAGGGCATAATGGGAATGGGGAAGGTGCTAATTACGGCACCGCAAATTGCGGTCCAGTAATTAGCTCCCTGGTCCCTTTGCGGGTTGGTTTTTAACGCCTGCAAAAAGCAGGCATTAAATTCTCCAACCCGCAAAGGGACCTCGTAGTAAGGCGGTAAGGGTTAACGGTCACCGGTACCATTAACGGTGACCGTTAACCCTTACCGCCGTCCGTGTAATGAGGCCCTTTGTATTTGTTCTTCAAAATGAAGAATTATCACATAGAACCCAGTATGAACCTTGCCCTACTGTTGACCTTGTTCAGTGTAATAGCATTCAATGGGACAGTACTTGCAGGGCCTAATGGTGCAGAGCTAATGAGCTTCTATATTTTTAAAGAGACAGTAACAGCACTTCTCAGCAGGGCTGTGTAATCTATTTTCTACTAGAACTGCCATATTTGAAATGGGGCAATGCTGGTACTCAGTTAACTCGCTCAACAGGGCTTCTATAATTGTAATTCTATGCTTTTGTTGAGGCAATGCTAGTTCATCTTAGTGGGGATGCTATACTTTTGATGGGACAACATCAACACTTCGCAGTTGAGCTGCTACACTCTTATTGACAAAGCCCCAGCACTTCTCAGCAGATTTATTTATTTTTATTTTTATTTGGTTATTTATAATGCGCGTAATAATACCCAGAGGTTTTTAAGCATGGACCGAGGGATCAAACCTGTGTTGCGCCGACCGAGGGATCAAACCTGTGTTGCTCCATGTCGTCTTGCTTCGAAGGGGAGCACGTTGCCCCTGAGCTATCCTCCCGAGACTCTGAAGATCTGAAGTACATTTAATGACACAGAAGCAGAACTATTTAGCAATATATTTAAAGGGATGGAATGTAGCAGCACTATTCAATTACCCAAATTGCTTAAGCATATCTAATGTGAAATTACTACACTTCTCACCACAGGGACAGTACTGCCACTTCTCACAGAGGCTTCTACACCTTTTATGGGGCAGCACTGATCCAGCCTACTGGACAGCTTCACTTTTAATGGCACTTCTCAATAGAGCTGCTATACTTCAATAGGAAATGACCAACACTAACCCATAGCTCTCAACTCACACGCTTTTGGCGGGTGACACCCGCCTTGTAAACAGCTGACTCACCCGCCAAGCCACCTTCACGCCCATTCGTTTCAATGGGCCTCTCACCCGCCAAAAATAAAATCGGGTGTTTTCACCCGCCTTTGCAACATAAATGGTTGAGAGCTATGCTAACCCGCAGGGAATTGCATACTCTTGATGCCACCGAAGCAGCACTTCCACCCACCACAGCTGCTTTATTTTTAACGGCACAGTGCATGTACTTCTCAGCCACTCTGCTTTACATTTAAACAGACCGAATTGCCATTTCTCAGCAGGACTGCAACACTATACCATTGTGTTCTGTATGTTGAGTGCTTCTTCACCACCAATGTGGGTTCATGGCACTCTCCCAGTGTCTAAATAGTAGATCTGGCTACATTCAATTGGCAACAGGCATGTCCCGAGCTGCCTGCTGTCCATAAGCTGCCGCTCAGGATGTTGGGAGCCGTGATGGGGCAAGGGATAGAAGGCTCGAGCCTGTCGGATAGCAGAATCAACAAGGTCTTAAAACCTGCTCACTCCTTCTGCAATGAGGGGTCATGTGGCAAAATGAGCCTGATCCCACATACAGGGGGTTGTTACCCCTTTATCTCTCCTGAATGAAAGAATGAGCTCTCTCAGACACAAGTTATCACCCCTGCACACACAATGAATGAATATGGTATTCATCTATAGATCGAGAAAACTGGAGTGAGAATTCAGAGTGTTTTAACAGAAATATAATTGTCTTCCCATATGGGAAACTGACTCCATTAATGTACATGGGGTCACTGAAATGACCAAGAGTGAAACTGTACGTTCAGTTGTGAGATTACCAGCAACGGGTATACTATGCTCCAAGGAGTGAGGTGCCCACTCAATATATCACACTGTTTAAAGGTGTGAGACCCAACCTGAATGCTTGCCCAAAAGACCTTGGCCAGAGTTTCACACTGAAGAAGGGAGCATGTGATCCGGGGTCTGCAGCCCACACACACGCATGGGATTCCCATGCACCCACTTGCGAGATTTGCACCATATTAGTGAGATTGTGCTGCAAGGTAGGAGGCACATGCACAGTCTTTGCTCTGAGGTTTGACACACTCACAGGATGGGATGGCATTTCATTCTCCCATCCTAGTCGTGTTGCTCTGCCTTTTGAGGGCTACTACAACCTGGATGATTATAGAGGGGTGGGGTAGGGGCAGTGTTGGCCTACTGGAATGCAACTGGAAGGTTTACGCCTCCTTCTTACTTGACTTTAGAATATTCAGTACATGCTAGCCAATGTTTCCACTGTTCTGCGGCCCCCTCCACCCCTCTCGCACCAAGTTGGCGACTATGTGCAAATGGGGTCATATAACTGCCGGTGATGTCACTTCCTATATTTAGGCACCTCCCAGGAAATTCATAAATCGGCTCCCCTGAATAGCACAATTAAAGACATCACCCCCAGGTCTATTCTAACTGACAGTATGTGCTCCCCTCAATGATCCACAAATATTGCCGGGACCATCCTCTGTACTTTCCCATAATCATCACTCTAACCATAACCTGTATCCACTTCTCTCCCTTGCCAAACACTGTAATCCCTTGTATCCCCAGGTCTTCCAAGCTGCATTTGCTTGGAGGCCATCCTATTCCACAGCTTCTCATTGCCATCTATCAACCAACGTACTCCTGCATGAGTATTACCCTTTACTCGCCCCAGAAATTCCAATGTCTCCTCCGCTCCTTGCCATACACCTCTCGTTATTGCGCCCCCACTGCACCAGGGGCTGTACATGCACCCTCCATCCCTGCAGTTTTAATTCCCTCTCCACCCCATGAAGTAACTCTACCACCATCCTCCAATGCCAATGTGCCCCCGTGTTCACCCTTGCAAATCATTGCTCCCCCGCTCCTTGCCATGCACCTCAACCTGCTACCCCCCCTTGCACCAGTGGCCATACCTCTGCCCTCTGTCCCTGCAGTTTAATTACCTCTCTGCACTGTGCACAGTCACACTGCATACCTCCTTCTTAGCCAATGCACCCCCATATTCACCCTGGCAAATGCTCCATGGGATCACTCTTCCCCCACTGCACCATGGGCCTTCCATGCACCCTCTGTCCATGCAGTTCAATCCATCCATCCTGCTATTTCATGTAGCACCACTGCCCCCTCAACCACCCGGTGTGCCGTTCTGTTACTGCCCCTTCCCCAGAGCGCTCACCCTCTGATATCACCCCCTCTGCATGCCACCACATTTCCCTCACTGAAGATCTTTAAACCCTTCCTTTCCTTTTAACTATCCTCCTTTTCTTGTGTTTTTTTAAAGCCAGCATCTCCATCCCCCTGTCAAAAAGATATAACTCTGCGCATACCTGCGTCATCGACAACCGTGACTGCAGAGTCCCCCCAACTAATTCTGCCCTTAATCCCCATGACCTAACACACCGGGCCCCAACCGAGCAATGCATCCCGTACCTCACCACTGGTGCAGCAGGGGCCCTCCTATGCCCTCTGTCCATGCACTTTCCTTCGCACTCCCAGGTAACTCATTGTCACGCAGCCATGCTGCCACAGCCCTGCCATTTATCCCTCCGTAACTGTACATCTGTGCCCTTTACATCCCATGCAGGACCCCACTTACTTCCCCCTTTCTGGGTGTCAACCCCACACACTTACCAAACCTTTCTTTGCAGCATTACCACAGTGTCATGTTCTAGCATAACCTCCTCCACACTGTGCCCTCTTGGACATCCTTTCCCACCTTTGTTTTTGTTCTTTTCAAAAACATGTTTTAAAACATTAATTTATTTACACACCTTCTCCACCCGTACCAAAACTCCCCTTCGCAACCTTGCCCCCTACCCGTCCCCTCTCCTACCCTCATTGCAACACTGAATGCTCTTCCGCACCCCTCATCCGTTGTCTCTACCATGTCCGCCCTTTGGTACTCCTCTGCAGTGCTTGCCCCCTCCCATTCACCTTGCCTGCTCCCTATTAATCCTTTCCCCATTAAATTACATTTTCTGCATCCCTTGACATCCCAGTTCCCCATTAATCTAGAATGATTTTTTGACCTGTATTCACCCATCTCAACTGTCGCCCACCTTAACTGTCACCCACACAGCCTTTCACTGAAGCCAAACAAAGCTCCCAGTAGTGACGACAAAACATATTACTTTGTTGCCATAGCCAAATCCAACTACTTCCTGATCCGATATGTAACTATCCCCCAATATTCTTCCTTTGTTGGTACCACCACCAGATCACCACTAGCCCTCCTGCTGCCACTCCCCCCAAAGATTGCTGGCTGACCTCTGACTCCTACCCTCCCCCGCACCCCAGCCTTGTCCCGGATAACTGAGACGGAAAAGGCAAGGCCGGGCCTGCTGTATCAACGAGCACCTAAACAACAAGGCCCAAAAAGGTCATACAACCAAAACACCCAAAACATATTACTTTGTTGCCGTACCCACACTGCTTGCTCTATGCCTGGCCTGGGCCCAATACCTCCTGCCCCCCAACCCTAGAACAGGCCACCTCCTATTTCACCTTAAGTACTGCATGCTGCCCTCCCTTAACCTTCACCATTGCACCAAGTCCCCACCTTCACTTTTAAAATAGGCCTCAAACTAAACGCCCCCTTCCGCACCCCCACATCTCACTCTCTTCTTCTTCATCATCCCTTTCAGCCACCTTCTTGGCACTCGATCTCCCCAAAGCCATTTCTTTATTATTATAACCCATGCAATACCCTGTTCCAACCTGGGATATCCTCCCGTCCTTTTATATTTATAAACCTTTATTTTGTTTGCAACCTTTAACTCCAAACTAGCCTCCATCATCACCTTAACGCCACTAACCTTAACATTCCCCTTCCCCAAACACCAATGCACCTTCAGTTCAAATCTTTGCTTACCTCATCGCCCACTCAAGCACCCTCCTGACCATTTCCTCTGCACCACTCTTCGTCACTCTATCTTTCTCTGTCCCAGCTCACTGCTGTGAAATAAGAAAGAACCTGCTCTCCACTCCATCGTAGCATGGGGCCCACGCCCCATCGTTGCTGACCCGCTGCCGGGGGGGCGGAACCCAAACACTCCCCCCACTACTCTGCGGGTGACAGCGTTCCGGCCATCTCCCCATCGCCACTGCACTGCTGCCAGGGGGGAACAATTCAAACTCTCTCCCCACTACTCTGCGGGTTACGCGTTCCGTCCATCTCCCCATGCTGTGATATCCAGCCCAGGAGATGTCCTGTCCACTTCTGCTCACGCTGTAGGGGGACCACCTTACCCTCTCCCCATGCTTCAACTCACTGGGAGGATGATGTCCCACCAGATCCCTTCACCCATGTGGACAAACCTGGGGCCGTACTGAGCCCTGTGACACTGCCTCCAAAGGGGACCCTGTGATCCTCCTTGGTTGGCACCCATTCCAGCATACCCCCCACACCGCTCCCTACATCCATTCCCGATACCTAAACTAGCCCACCCGCCTCTCAACCAATGCTAGATGCCCCCCCTGGGGGGGCACCATGGAGACCTGGCACCCATTGCACCCGCTCCAAAAACCAGGGACAGCCGGAGGGCAATCCCCAGCCCCTGATGCGTAAACCGTGGCAAAACAAAAAGACAGGGAACAGGGGTGCCCCCCCCCCAACACTGCAGGTAGGGTCGGGAAAGGAAAACCTCCTTATACTCCATTATAACAAAAGTGGAGGGGCTCGGTCGAACAGGCACTGATGCTTGCAAGGACTGTAGCACCCTAATGGCCACACCTTAAGTAAAAGTGCTGTCTATTTATATTAACCCTCCCTCCCCCAACTACACCCACCCCCTTTCCACTCTGTGCACCTCCACCCCCAGTGTGTCAACAGCCATGCCCAATAATAATGGCAACACCTTCTGCTCTCCGCCCATACTGCTGACAGCAGTTTCCCAAACTGGACCCCACTGCTCCTGCTGGAGCCTGATATAAGGCCGTGGGAGCGGAAGATGGCAAAATGAAGCAATCTGTGAAGAGGCCCCCAGGCCACCAGACCAACTAATGCAGTGCTCAGATACGTGCAACTACCGCGAGCAAACGCGCATGGTGCCCATGTGTTCCATACATGTGTTCGCCAGTAAGCAGGCCACACTGACGATAGGGGGCCTTACATTAGAGTCTGTGCCCTTAACCCATGCCCACTGGACACCATGAAGGATTGCACATGGGCCAGAGCTGCCATCTCCCTGACAGGGCAACCAGTTACCCCTCCCTGCGTCCTTCCCCCTACCCTCTTCCCTCGCCCCCTACTATAATATATGTTTTTTAATCTTTTTTTTCTTTTCTTTTTAATAAAACCTGCCCTGCCTGGACCACCCCCATCTATGCTACATCTGCTACCTTCCTACCCGCCCAGCGGAGCCACTCCTATGTGCCCCTGAGGCCGCCACACACTACCTCAGCAGCCGGGCCAGCGATGGTCCAGGCAACCCAGAACGGCGTTAACTGCCAACTGTTCCTGAACCTTCGCCGGCACCCCTATCAATAGTTTACAGAGGCCCTCTATCCCCTGCGCGGCTCACCTGCTGGGGTGCAGCACCCAAAACCTCCCTGGGATCAACGCAAACTGCATGCTCCCCAGGACCCCCTTCTTTTAAAAAACTGGTATTGTGGGCAGCTGGAGGGGCTCATGGCCAGCCCCTGCTTTGTGCAGGCACTGACCCGAGATGAGGGTCAGGCCAGAGCCCAGGTTGCCACCCGGGCTGGCTCGAGCCCACCGGGCTCGTCCAGCTCTACGAATTTCCCTGCCAATGTCAGAACCTGCCCAATCTGCAGTTGTACTGTAAATTCACCACAAAATATCCTATCCTTGTCAGCAGTAGCTTTTTAGACGTGACCTTTCTTTGTTGTCCATAATTTAGCACCCGTTTTACCATGCGCGTGAACCAACATCAACTGCACTGTGTTAGCAATAGGGTTTCCAAAGTTCTGCTCCTCATAGGCTCATTATGAGTGAGCCATACAATCCGTGGGATGACTGTGACCATGTGCTCCTCTGCTGTCTGTGCTCTGGGAGTTTGAGAATAAGCCAGTCGGGCAATAGATTGGCACCCAGAATCCAGACAGATCCTAGATTCCTGTGCCTTTTACCACCCGGTCCTGGATATAGGAGACAATGGTAGCCCTGCCAAGTGATTTCTTGATGCTGTCATTACTATGAATGTTATGTTATGTTATGTTACTTGGCATTTATATAGTGCTCTATATATCATTGGTATGACCTCAAAGCACTGGTTGGTTGAACATCCTCGGAAATCGTAGTTCTGGTCAGTAGAGAGAGACAGTGTTGTAGGGTGTGTGGGTGCACCAGATATGTGTGCAGCTGATGTAATTGCCGGATGGTAGCTGCATCCTAGCGTTAGGTGTGGTGCCAAAGATATCAGTTGGATGTGTGCAGTCTGGTCGGTGGACATCCAGACTGGGCTCTGGCTGCATTAGGCCTGAAGGATGCGTATGTGATCAACTAGGCTGGTATGTGTTTGGCTATCTGTGTTTTATTAGGCTGATGAGGTGTTCATGGGGTTGTATTCGTAAGTGAACAGCTAGGCCAAATTAATCAGGGGTATAGCTGTGTTCTAGTTGAATGATGGTGTATAGTAGAGAGTACGCGTAGCGATGTGATATGATGGTTATCTTTAAGGCGCCCAAGACCAGGCACGTGAACAGGATGGCAGGGAGCAGAGTGACACACTGACATATAGAGACAGGGGGCTAGGCTTACAGTGACGGGAGGGGGATACGGATATATAGCAACAGCATGGGGAACAGGAAAGCAGGGTACACAGTGATACACGTGTGGGGCATGTTAACATTTACATTCGCATTACTATACAGATGAGATTCAGGCTAATGTTCATAGCTCTGTAGCTTCATAGTGCGGTATTGCTAACATTCACAATCTAGTACGCGTCTGGCGCAGGCCAATGTTCACAAATCTAATAGTGTGGCATTGATAGCATTCACATTCCTATCCAGAAGTGACGATGGCCGCTGTTCACAAGTCCAACCAGGTGTGGCATTGCTAACATTTACAATCCTGTCCGGTGCAGGCCAACATTTGCAAATCTAATAGTTTGGCACTGCTAGCATTCACAATCCTATTAACAAGCGTCGCAAGCCACCGTTTACAATTCTAACCAAGTGCGGCATTGTTTAACAATCAGAATCATATCTAGATGCAACGCAGGCCAATGTTAATGTTAATGTTTATGTTAATGGTAAAGGATATTTTTACTGCGCACTATCACCACCAGGGTGGTCCCCTGGTGCTCTGGCGGCTCTGAAAAAGGGAAGGGGGGCTGAGTTAGTGGGAGAAAGGTGGAAAGTGGAAAGTGCAAGAGAGCAGTGATGGGCTGTTGGTAGCCTCAGCCCGGTGGGTCCGTTTGCTGGGCTTGGGTTTTTTTATGGTCGGTAGTCATTGTGTGCTGTTGTGCAAGTGTATGTGTGGTTTGTCTTGTTGTTGCAGTGTAGTGAAGTTTATGCGGATTGCTGTGCTGTAGGTTTGTGGTTGTGTTTGGGTAGAGTTTGAAAGGTGTATGTAGAGGGATGAAGTTGTTAGTGGATCGTTTAATTGACATTGCTGTCCTTGCAATTATGTCTAGGTGTGGTGCTTGCTATCATTCACCATTCCATCTGAGTGTTGCAATTGCTAACATTCAATACCTATCTAGATGTGATGCAGGCTAAGGTTGAGCATTCAATCCAAGTTCAGCACATGCCAACAATCACACTTCCATCTAGGTGCGACACAGGCTACAGTTGAGCATTCCATCGAAGTCTGTCTAAGTGTGGCACCTGCTAATATTCACATTTCTATCTAGGTGCGACGTGGGCTACAATTGAGCTTTCCATCCAAGTGTGGCACATGCCAACATTCACAATTCTGTTTAGATGTGACGCAGTCCAAAGTTAGGAGTTCAATCTGAGTGTGGCACATTTTAACATTCACATTTCTATCTAGGTGAGACGCAGGCTACAGTTGAGCATTACATCTAAGTCCATCTAAGTGTGGCACATGCTAACATTCACATTTCTATCTAGGTGTGACGTGGGCTGTAGTTGAGCATTCCATCTAAGTGTGGCACATGCCAACATTCACAATCCTGTCTACATGTGATGCAGTCTAAAGTTAGGAGTTAAATCTGAGTGTGGCACATTTTAACATTCACATTTCTATCTAGGTGCGATGCAGGCTACAGTTGAGCATTATTTCTAAGTCCATCTAAGTGTGGTGCATGCTAACATTCCATGTCCGCAGTTCCGACCAAATGTGGCAATGCCAACATTCACAGTCCTGTCTGTGTCTGGCGTAGGCTAATGTTCACAATGTTCCATCCATCCGTTCCATCCGTCCCATCCATCCGTACTATCCATCTATCTGTTACATCAATCCATCCATCCATCCATCTCATCCATCCGGTCGATCCATCCATCTGTCCCATTAGTCCATTCTATCCATCTGTTCCATCCATCGATCCGACCCATACGTCCCATCCATCTGTTCCATCTGTCCATTTCATCCATCCGTTCGATCCATTTACCCATTCGATCCATCGTTTCCATCCATTCCATCCATCCATCTATTATTCTATTGATCCGACCCATCCGTCCATCCGTTCCATCTCTCCATCATTCCGTCCCATCCATCCGTCCCATTCATCCATTAATCCATCCGTTCCATCCATAGATCTGAATCCCTACGGATTCTATAATAATAATAATAATTTGTCATTTATATAGTGCTATCTGTGCGCTGCTTATTATTATTACCCACAGTGTGTGGTGCTCATTTATTGAGCTCTGGAGGATGAAAGGCCGCTGCTTATTATTACCCACGGTGTGTGGTGCTCATTTATCTACCTCCGAAGGATGAAAGGCTGAGTTTGGCCCCGCCAGGATTCGAACCTGCGTTAGCAAGCTCTGCACGGATGTCAAAGCAAGCGCTCTACTCGCTGTGCTACTTTAACAGCTGCTTGTTTTCTACAGGTTTAAAAGGAAGGATTAAAACCATGGGCATTGAAGCATCACCTCGTGCATCAAAATGAGATACGGTCAAACATGCTGTCTGTTTTCCCTCACAGAGCTGGAAAGACCCACGGTGTCAGGGAAATTCTGATATGAATGGGACGGATTGAAAAAAACTGTCTGAGTGTTTGTCTCTGCCTATTTTTGCCTGATCCATCCCATTTTAGACCCCTATGAAAATGAGGCTCTTAATCTCTGGTTTTGCCTTCGATATCCTTGCCCACTCCCAACATGGAGTACCCATTTGGAGAAGCACATTTTCTGCTTTAATGCTCCTCGTACACTCTCTCCTAGTTGGCCCACCATCTTCCTTCAATATCTTCTCACAAATATGTGTAATACAGCTTCCAGTATGTACTATCTGACTCTTAAAACATGTTATATGACTTGTGTGATGTTTAACTACGTTTTAAACCCTGTATAGGAAAAAGTAAAATAGTTACTACTTGAACCCATTTGTCCAAATTAACTTGGGTGGAGAGAATCCCTCAAACGCCACATACAGAGAGGTTGAGCTTGTGCACTGCATGCGCTTGCACAGTTTGTTTGTTTGTTTGTTTATTTATAGCGCGCGCCAGACCTGAGGGTATCCGGGTGCGTGTTCAAGAATACTTTAAGCTTACATGTAACAGTTATACATTTCAGAAGGTTACAGGGTGCATTAACAGTAAATGATGACAATATACATGGTTACATACACAGGTGATTGTACACAGGGGTGTGTACACAGTATACATTGAATTTTCAAGGAGCAAGGTGGGTTAAGCAGGGGTAATGAACGAGGTATGCATTCAGCTGCAGATTAACAGGTGGGTCAGACGTGAGTAGTCCTAGTCTGGTCAGTTATAGGTCATTTTCTTTGAGCCATTTAATGCAATTAAGTCTGAAATGTAGATAAGATTGGTCAGACCTTAAGGATGATGGGAGGGAGTTCCATAGCTGGGCCGCTTTGACAGGGAAGCTGGTGCCTCCGGCGGTGCTCAACTTAAATGGGGGCACAGCTAGTTGGTTGGTGTATGCTTCTCTGGTAGGTCTGTTAGAAGTTCTTCTTTTGAATCTTTCGGTTAGGTATTTGGGGGCTAGGTCATTAATACTTTTGAAAGTCAATGATGCTGTTTTGAGTTTAATTTTGTCAGCTGTGGATAGCCAGTTTGATTGTCTTCTGACGTCTGAGATATGCTCTCTTCTTGGGATTCCTAGGGCGGCTCGAAGGGCGTTGTTCTGCAGGGTTTGGATTTTTTGCAGTGTGTGTTTATTGGACCCTATGTATAGTGCATTGCAATAGTCCAATTTGGATAATACCAGGGCTCTAGATAGGGTGAGGCAACTGGCGGTGGATAGATATGGTTTAGCTGCTCTAATCAGCTTACAGGTGTAAGCGGTGCTAGAGGCCATCGCATTCACCTGCTTTGTTAGAGAGAGGCAAGAGTCGAGGTAAAAACCTAGTGTTTTTACTCCTTTCGCTACTTTAATGGTGTTGCCATCTATGACAAATGATGAGTAGTCATCGTTCAGTTTTTTGATATTTTGTGCGTTCCCCAGTATGACGAGTTCCGTTTTGTCATCATTCAGGCATAGACCATGACGGGCCATCCATGCCTGGATGATGAGGTATATTCTGTTCACCAAGGCCAAATCCTGTTCATAATCCCCCGAAAGTGGGATGAGAATCTGAGTGTCATCTGCATAGTTTGGGAAGTTGACACCCAGAAGGTCCAGATCATCGAACAGGGGCTTGTGAAGATGTTATACATAGTCGGGGAGACACAGGATCCCTGGGGGACGCCATATGTGATAGGAACTGGGTCAGCCGCTGCGGAGGTCGAGAAAACCCTCATGGTTTGCCGCTTAGGAATGACCTGATCCATGCAATGGCATGTGTGGAGAAGTGGGCCGCGGTTTCCAAGTGGGTACAGAGCACATCATGATCCACCAAGTCAAATGCCACTGAGAGGTGCAGCAGGAGGAGTAGGGCAGTTTTTCCAAGATCTCTCAGCTCATCGACTTGGGTTTTGAGATCGATAAGCGCAGTTTCGGTACCATGTTGAGGCCTGAAGCCTGACTGTCTGGTACCTAATAGTTGGTGCATCTCCAAATATTTTTGGATCTGTAGGTAGGCCACTCTGTCTAGGATTTTTAGCAGGAATGGTACCGTAGTGATTGGCCTGTAGTTAGTCGGGATGGAAGGGTCCAGGGTTTGCTTTTTAAGGAGGGGGAGGACCCACGATTGTTTAAGATTGTCTGGTATAGTGCCTGATGCAAAGAAAGCATTAATAAGTTTGGAGATAAATGGGGATAGGTCTCTGGCCGCGTCTTTTATCAGTTGGGCTGGGCATATGTCACCTCGACAGTTGGTTGGTTTGAGCAAGAGTATTATTTTTTCAATCTCTAGGATGGTTACTTTGGTGAAGTTGAATTTGTGTTCTGGCCTGGTAGAGGTAGGTGGTTTACCACTTTGATTGGTTGAAGTGGGTATATTTTGTTTCTTTTTCTCAATTTTGGTTTGGAGTGGGGCAATTTTGTTGTTTAGAGCTTTTTGGATGTTAGAACACCACGTTTTATTTTTGTTGCAGTTGTCTGGAGCAGGGATAGGGTTTTCCAGTTCCTTTAGTATAAGAAATAGCTCTTTGGTTCCAGATTTAGCCTGTAGTATTCTGTTGTTAACGTTTTCTTTTTTGGCCCTCCTTATTTCATTTTTGTAGATCTTAGAGGCCCTGATGAGAGCTACTTTGTTGGTCTCTGATGGAGTTAGTCGCCAGGCGGATTCGCATTTGCGTTTTTCAATTCTTAGGGATTTGAGGTGAGGGGTGAACCAAGTGTTTAAGTGTGCTCTGGGCTTGCTTTTTCTCATTTTCAACGGGGCGATAGAGTCTAAGGCTGTGGCCATGGTTGAGTTGAATTCGTTCACTAGGGCTGTTGGGTTTAGTGATTCAGAAAAGGAATTTAGAGTTGGGAGGATAAGTGGTAGCAGTTTGTCTGCAGTTATGTTGTTTTTATTTCTGGTTGGTAGGGGGGGGGCAACACAATTTCCTTGGGTTGGGTGGTGTTTTCATTTATGAGGAAGGTTATTGGTGCATGTTCTGTCCAGATTTGTGGGCAGACATCGGTAATTGTTACATTACAGTTGTGGTTGGCTACCCAGTCGAGTGTACAACCTTTTTCGTGGGTAGGTTGTGAGATTCTTCGGGTAAATCCCAGTTCTGTGATGACATTGGCGAAGTTAGTCGCTTGCAAGTCTTTGTGGTTGTTGAAGCCTAAGTTCATGTCTCCCAGGAGGATGGCTTGCGATGAGTTTTTTAGGTTGTTTGAGAGGATCATAGAGATGTCCTCCTCAAAGGTTTCAATGGGACCTGGAGGCCTATAGATGAGGTGTATATTGATAGATTGAGACGGTGATGTTGAGAGTTTGGCGGTTAAGGATTCACAAGATTTGGTGATTGAGGACATTTCTATTGTTATGGCGAGGTTGTTTTTAGCGATGATGGCTAGGCCGCCTCCTCGAGAGTTGGTTCTGTCCTCTCTGAGAATGTTGTAGTTAGGGGGCAGGCAAGCATCAAAGCGGGTCCTGCTGCTTGGTGAAGCCAGGTTTCCGTTATGGCTAGAAGGTCATAATCGTCTATTTGGAGGAGATCGGCAATTTCGGTGGCATGTGCTATTAATGATCTAGCACTAATGAGGGCACCCTTCAGCGGTATGTTTGGTTTGGGTGTTGCAGGGGTGACATGGCTTTTCTTTTTGGTGGGTCTGTTGCATGATTTGTGGTGGTTGTTAATGGGCCTGTTAGCGTGGGAATCTCTTTTGGTGGGGGAGGTGTCTAGTTTGGGGGCATTGCGTTGGTGGTCTCTTGTATTGCTAGGTTTGGTGGCTAGTCTGGCTGGGGGTTCATAGATTTTGGGTAGTCTTGATCGTAACTTTGCATTTCTACTTAAGGTATCGCATGGGATATTTGTTATGGGGTGGTGGGTGATAGGTATCTTTCTCTTTATAGTTTGTGGGTTGATGTCTGGGGTGCTGGTCGGTCGGGGCTCGTCATCAGAGTTTGATGTTGCAGTAGGCGTAGATTGCAGTGGGTGGTTTGCTGTTGTCATTGTGGAGCAAAGGATGATCAGGAGGATGAAGATGGGGATCATCTTATAGAGCATACAATGGCTGTCAACACATTGGCTAAGTATGGGCAATGGTAACACAATGGCTAGGTATAGGCAGCACACTGGCTAGGTGTAGGCAACACGGTGTCCAGGTGTGGGCGTCACATTGGCTGCACAATGGCTGGGTAATGGCAACACAGCGGCTGCGCAATGGCTAGGGCAATACAATGGCTACACAATGGCTGGATTTGGGCACCACAATGTACGCATGTTGGGCGACAATAGTAGAGTACCACCTAGATTTGATAATCCTTTTCAGGACTAAAATGCATACGTGCTACAGCAAGGGACCTAGATTTGACAATCCTATTCAGGACTAAAGCTGCAGTGTGCAAACAAGTAGGTGCAATTTCAACTGTAGGGGTTCATCAAAAATCAAACATCACAGTAAGGGCTAAAAGTGCAATATGCAAACAGGTAGTTGCAATTTCAGCAGTGGATGTTCACCTAAATTAAAAAAATCCCAGAATAGTCTAAGATTGCAATGTGCAAACAGGTGGGCGCAATTTCAACAGTAGGGGTTCACCTACATTCAAACGTCACAGTATAGGCTAAGAATGCCATATGCAAACAGGTAGGTGCAATTTCAACAGTGGAGGTTCACCTAAATTCAAAAATCGCAGTATAAACTAGGTGCAATACCTTGGGTCTCGTATGCAGGCACCCAAATGTCATTTAGTGGAAAAAAGCAGGAAGAACTTCGTACAGGCTAGATGTGAGGTAAACACAATTCAATATGGGCGCAAGGCAGAGCTGATGTCAAAATACAATGGCCCTCATTACGACCCTGGCGGAAAGTGACTGACCTGACCGCCATAGCTAAATAGCGTTTCCGCCATCGCACGACGGAGCAAAGTGCGGCCAATTCCGACCCATCGGGCACGAGCACTACTCCATGGCGGAAGTGCAAAGTCCAGGAGAATGCTGCCGTCGTCTTCTCCACGCAAATGACCAGGACGGCACTTGCGAACAAGAAGGCCATATGGGCCCTGGTGGCACAGCGGGTAAGTGCGGTGGGGACCGCACCCCGCAACCCACTGCAATGCAGAAAGCGATGGGACGACCTGCGGATACGCGTACGGAGCATACTATCCGCCAATCGCAACATTGCCACAGCTACCGGGGGAGGATCGGAATCACCCATCAAGTTGACCCCCTGGGAAGAAATCTGTGCCTCCACCATTGGAATGGAGAGTATAGAGGGAGTCGGAGGGATGGAGAAAGGAGTGCAGACATCCGAAGAATCCGGTAGGTGGGCCAACTAATACAATGCCAAATCCACAATGTCCAATCATGTGAAGTACCATGTGTCCACATAGTGCAACAGTAACACATGTCCAGGAGAACGTCCACATACATTGGCCTGACAGCGCACTTTAAAACTCACATTAAATACATAAATAATTAAAAACCCTAAAAACACCCTCTACACGTGCAGCAGGCACACCCTAACTGCAGGCTGCAAAACAACTGCATCCTCAATCCACACAAAAATGAAACCACCTCCAAGGCCCCGACCCAAATCACCCTCAGGTACCACCCCAATGCATGTGATACATTGCCATTCCAATTTCCACAGACCCATAAATAACGCTCGCCCTCCTTTACTCCACCACAGGGTCCGATTCAAACGACGAGCTTCAGGACACCCCTACCAGCACACCTGCAAAGAGGGCCAAGACCAACGGCCAAAGACACTCCACCTCAGCTGCACGCATCAAGACACGGCAGCAGCACAAATCAAGTGGCAGCACACAGGAGGGAACATCAACAGGCACCCCAGCAGCCAGCATGCCCACAACAGCACCACCACAGGTCCCCCCAATGGATGCCACAGAAGGCACTGCCTCTGGTGGCAGCAGCACCATAGGTGACACCCCATTAATGGCAGCATGCTCCGACACAGAAGACGGGGATGTCGAAGTAAGATCCATCCATGACCTGTCTCAATCCCCCTGTTTGTTTCATCCCGTACACCATGAGGATACCACGCAGGGGCACCCACAAGACGACGACTGGCCATCCCCCACAAGCCCTGTGGCAAGGCAACATGAGGTGACCAGCCCCTCTGTGACACCACCGCAAATGGCCATGGCACAGCAGAGGCAACAGTCCCTCGACCAGGTGATCGTGCAACAGCAGCAACTGGCCACGCTCCTCAAGGACCATGCTGATGAATGTGGGGGTACTAAGGCAGCCATAGAAACATCAACTGAGACGCTTAGGGCAGAAATGGAGAGAAGCACTGAGAGCCTGAGAGTACAAATGGAGAGAAGCACCGAGAGCCTGAGGGGGGAACTGCATGCGACGTCCAAAGACGTATGTGCTGAACTTGCCGCTGTGCGCCGTGTGCTCACTGAGCTCTCACAAACCCTTAGGGACATGCATGGACGTGAGCAGGCAGAGACATCATCCGTTGCAAGTTCCGTCCAGGGCAGCCCCCAACGTAGATCTGGGAGGAACCTGCGCTCCACAGGCAGGGGTGCCCCTGATACCCGGAGAGGGGGCTTGCAATAGCGTCTGCCCACTGACAATGAGCATCTGCGGACACTGGTGTTCGGGGGGGAGGTAGGAGGGTGGAGGGGGTGTGTTGGGCTTACTTGGGTGGCGGGTCGATGGGGTGTGTAACATAATTTCACATATGCTATAAACATTTCACAATCATCCAATGAGATGTGTGGACATTGATCTTTGTGTACGAGGCCTTTATAGGCGTACAGTCCATATTGTGCATGTTCCAGACACACACAGTGCCACAAGTCCCGTGTCCATGTATCAGCCACCAGGCGTGAGTGCTAGAAGCATGAATCTATGAGCATCTGACGAATGTCACGGCCCTCCTGTGCCTCGCGGACTCCTTGAGGTGCTGCCACATCCCCACCCTCATCATGACCATCTTCAGGTGCTTGCAGTTCTGCGTCAGGGGGCATGGGCACATTTCTACGTACGCACATGTTGTGTAGCATGACACATGCCATGACCATCTTTGCAACCTTCTCATGGCGGTACAGGAGTGCCCCGCCAGACCTGCTGAGGCAGCGGAAACGAGTCTTCAGTAGGCCGAATGCCTGTTCTATGACTACACGGGTACGTGAGTGGGCATGGTTGTAGTCCTCCTCATGCTGGTTCTGTGGGTTCCGGAGTGGTGTAAGGAGCCATCTCTTCAGTGGATACCCGGCATCACCTGTATGTGGACAATAAAGGACGTTTGTGGAATGACATTGCTACGTACGCACCCCCCCCCCCCTTCCTGCCAGGTCATTGCCGCATCACATACCCCACATTATCATGCATGAAATGAGACTCACCGACTAGCCAGGATCTGTTCCCTGCGTGTCGCTCCATGTAGCGTGGTATTGTAGAGTTCCTCAAGACCATAGAATCATGGGTTGATCCAGGAAATCGGGCACAACAATGTGTAATGATCCTGTTGGAGTCAGACACCATTTGTACATTAAGAGAATGAAATTGTTTTCGGTTGCGGTACTGGGCCTCCATGGCATGTGGGACGACCAATTCCACATGGGTGCAGTCGATGGCACCAATGCAACCCGGTATGCCGCCAAGTGCATGGAATCCCACTTTTGTGTTCGTAATTTCCTGCTCCGAGCGTGGTAGAGAGATGTAGTCGTCTGCGTGCTTCAGGAGGGCATCGAGCACTTGCAATAGTGTCCGTGAGAACAGTGGCTGTGAAATGCCATGCAACTGTCCGACTGTGTGCTGGTAGGTGCCTGTGGCCAGGAAGTGGAGTACAGACACCACCTTCAGTAGGGGTGGGATGGCGGTTGGGCTATCTATCATGCTGACAAGGTCAGCCTGTGTCATGTCCACAATGGCGGTTATGGTGTCCCGGTCCAAACGGTAGAGGGTGTGGATCTGCTCAGCAGTGAGGTTGAACGGATGAGCTCGGAGGCGTGGGATTGCGGGCTGCCTGCGTGGTGGTAGTGGCTGTGCTGGTGGGCCTTGCTGGCCCTGCCTTGCCCTCCTCCTCCTCCTGCGTCTCCTCTGTGCGGCCGGTTGTTGTAGTAGTTGGTGTTCGTCTTCTTCTTGAAGTTGGAGTACTTGCAGTGCTATCAGGTCCCCCAGGGCCAACATCGCTAGTCCTGCCGGTAGCATTTTGGAGTGGTTGTGGTTGTGGGAGGGGGTTGGGTGTGCAATTTATGTGTTTTCAGGCTGTATAGCCTCCACCTGTGGTGATTCATTCCACCTGTGCCAGCTGCAATCCCCTTTGGGCGAGCACCGTACCGAGGTTCACCGACGGGCGGGGCGTCCCATTTGTGAGTGAAGCCAGTTGCCATTTACACACACTGCCGCACTACATGGATGAATTTGTGATTTCAAGCGGTCACAGATGCCTTTTCGACGTGATGTTGCAAATGAGGAATTCGAAGGACAGCGCTTTCGGTTTTCAGCTAGCGGCGAGGAGACGCCCACAGGTCTGACTGCAAATATAACGTTCTATTGTTTAATGTCCTTGGGACAGGGGCCATGGCGAGTATGCTATGATTGATATGGATAGTATGGGATGCGCAATGGCGTAGTGGACAAAAAGGCAGGACGTTCCCAAATACATGTTACTTCACAACACTAGAATTCCGGGCTGGAGAACAGTGGATTTTGCAGACTGCATTACGCACAGACTCAATGGAAGTTTCAAATGTGATGTGAGTAAATAATCAGGCGTTTTCATACCGGGATGAGGGAATGATGTATGGATGCATGGACAGATGATTTGATGGAGAGTTTGCCATGTACAGGGCTTTTTGGAATCTATCCACCTCCCCTGCGCTATGTCATGCAGAGCTGCCATAGTGGGACCATCGTCTTTCTGCCCTTGTTGAACCCTCCCTGTCTCGACGCGCCTTCAGGCACTTGTGTCTATGCACGTTACTAATCCCATCTGATGGATTCTGTCTTCACAGACGCATGCACACAAACACTCGTTTGTAATGCTGTTTTCACCTCGATTTTTATGGTTGTGATTCGCAAGTGATTTTTGGGTGGGTATATTCCTTTTGAGTGGGCTAGCATGCATATGGCTGTAGATTTTGTGTGATCATTGAAGTGAGTTATACAATTGTAGTTCTGATGCCCATACTATTCTTTTTCATTTCATTTGGGTGACAGGTATCTCCTCCCCTTTTGCCGCTGCCATCTGTACGCCACTCCTGCAGATGGCTTTTACTCCCGACACCTGCTGCTTCGTGTCAATCAGTGGAGCACCATTACGATCTTATGGGACGATCGCCAATGGGCCACATGCCCTTACGCAGTGCTAGTGGCTAGGAGCAACATATCGTCCTTTCTGCTGGACTAGTGCCTACCTGATGGGACGGCCCTGCGGTTCTAGGCGCTTCCGTGTTGCCTTTTTGGACGTGAATGTAGCCCCTGTGTACCATGATGGAACAGGGCGTCACACAAGCAGAAGCTGGTCATTTCTTGCGGATGCAGCCCACAATACTGGAATGTATTTAGGAGTTCATGACCTAATGGCTGTATGGCCCTTGGTGGTTTTGTAGTGCATTAAATTTCTATTCTGTTTTTGTTTGTCTCATTTTTCTGCTCATGTTGCTGTACTTGGACCTTCATATGCCTGTGCTGCATCAGTGCGGCAATGGTGCCATGGCAGATATGGATGCCCACTCACAAGGCACTTGGAGCCCCTGGATTCATTTGTTTGTTGGCATGCATGGGTGACTTGTTCATTTCACTGGTTGCATAGTGTGACTTCATTGCACCTACGAGGAGTTGTGCAATGTGGCCAGGGAGTGGTGTACAGGCACTCAGTAGGGCCGTTTACGGTTGATTCGCGATGCCGTACTTCTCACCATGGCGGAATGGTACTTTCCGCCATGCTTGATGGCGTTAGGTACATGTCCGCTAGGGTCGGAATTCGCGTACCGTTGCGCCATGGTGGTAATTACGGTTTGGCATGGTGCGCGTGCGCGTACTTGGTGCAGTTAGCGTTGGCGTTCGCTACGGTGTCGCTAATGGCATCGTACTTTACGGTGAAGGGTCGTAATCGCACCGAGCGCTATTCGATGGCGGTATTGCATTTCCGCCATCGTTTTTCGATTTCCGCCAGGGTCGTAATGAGGGCCAATATGTTCACAGATCAATGTGGCGCATGACTGGCGCCAGAAATTAGCTAGTCAAAGATTTGAGATGGGAATGCTACAGCATGACACCAGGGTGTGAGTTAGATGTGCAGTGGTAATCATTGTGGCATGGACACTGTGGGCGGAATGCAGAAAGTCACGAGTTAACATGGCACAGGGGTCCGTGGTGAAAGGAGTATGAATTTAACGTATGGCAGTGTCCAAGGCAACGTAGTAACCAATGGCCAGGCAGGCTGGATATACGATAAACGATACAGATATGCAATACAGTGTGGGCACAAGTGTGGCAGAGTCAGATCAGGAAGTTTGATGTCGTTACAAGTCGGGCACAGACAAGATGTGAGGTGGGAATAGCAGAGCGTGGCACTGGGGAAGCAGGCTGGCTGCGTAGAAAGGCAAAACAACGTGGTATACAGCTGCTTGCAGAGATGTAGATGAGCATAATATATCGAGGGCTGCAGGTTAAATGAGGCGTAATTACACAGCAGTGTGGGCGCAGGTGCTGAGGCAAGGAATCGTAGGGTTGTCAGAGTGGTCATAAGCGAGCTGCAACTGAAGTATTTTAGTTCAGTGAATATTGGAATACAATGTGCACTTTAACATTAATTACAGGTTACAATGAGCTGGGGGTGATGCAAGCACAGAGTCTGGATGTCTTACCAGGTCACAAGCTGGTCAGTGGGGGGAGGGAATGTGGTCCTGGTGGATGTGAGACTAGCATGGAGTATTGCCCTGGGCTCTGTCCGGCTCGTGACAGGCTCAGGACAGGAAGCAGGGAGCCTTGTATGTCCTGTCTTAGAGGGCCTGCCGGCGAATGAGGTGAAGGTAAATAGGAGGCTCCAGCCAATCCTATGGGGCCATGCAGGGCAGCAGTAGTTGCAGGCCCACTACTGTGGTTGAGCGGCCATCTTTGAAGGTCGGACCTCGTGGGCAAGCTACTGCATTTAATGCAGTTTGTGGTGAAGATGGGGGTAAATTTCACAGTGCAGCGTTGCACGTGGAGATGGATTTACTGCACAAATAATGCAGACAAATAATGCAATAATTCCGATTTTTCGGAAATTAGCCCATCAGGCTTGAGGGGGTTGGAGTGAAGCCCAGGGGCTTACCGTGGTGCTTGTGATATGTGTAATATGGTGCAACAGTTGGTTCAAAGCCCACCTGTGACCCGTACTATTCTCTTTGGAATTAACCTCTGGATTTCACCTTTCAGCAAGGGATGGAAAGGGAGACAGGGAAAATCAACGAGTTTTGTTCACAGGCAGAGAAAGCTCAAATCCTGAAACTCTCACTGCAAATAGTGTTTGTTCAGAGATGAGATTCTGCAAAATTCCTCCTGGATTATCCGTGCTATCCGGTTCTGATATACACACCAGCATCTATCCCTGATCTCACCTGAGTGAAAAATAAAACAGGGAGTACACAGTATAATTTTTCTAGAGGCTGGAAATGCATGCAGGGGAAAAGCACCATTAGCATGTACATGCTGTGGGGTCCCCTGCTTCCAATGTTAAAGGTGCACGAGGCGGAGTGGACAAGGAAAGAGTGAAAGTGAGACAAACTCGCGATTATTCCTCCATTTTCCACTCAGTGAAAAGTTATCACTCCATGCAAATACGCTCTGCGGGCAGCATTGACTTAAGGGTTCCTATGGGGTCCTCCTGGTTTTAACTAGATACAAAACTGAGGGGTATATTGTGTAGATGTTCTCTCCATGCTTGCCCATCTTCCGCCGAAAATGGGGCACAGCAGGAAATGGAGACGTAAATGCACTATGGAACTGATTATAAGGATGCAGGTCCGGTAACTACGGTGCCGTTAAGCCTACCGGCACCGTTGTTACCAGACCGGCACAGTACGACTCAGCGGGTGGGTGCCGTCCCGCCCACCAGGGTCAGACCTGGCTGCGGAACCGCCCCCACCTGCAGAGTTTCACGGAAGCACCGGCACCGTTATTAACGGTGCCGGTGCTTTTGTGGTCCCCATTCCCATAGAGTCCTATGGGACTCAACTGGGAATGGGGATTTACCATTTACCGGCGCCTGACTTCCCGGACAGCTGGGGCTGTAATGCCCCGGTGTTTCCGGCAAGCCAGACGCCAGTAAAATTTGCAAGTCTGGCGGCAAACCTGCCGGTTTTACCAGCACGGTTACCGCCGGACATGTAATGAGGCCCGATATCTCGCATGTATATTTTTTATTTTCGCTCCGCCCATTTAAAATAAGGGTGGTAGTCTGACAAGTATTTTAAAACAGAAATAAAATCAGTATCAGCATATTTCCAGGTCAAGTGTGGCACACAGGTAAATAAATGCAGCACCCTAAAATGCAGTAGCAGATGCCCTAACTTTCGAATGCAGCCCAATAGCCACCTATGAGCGGAAGGCCTAGGGTCCCATTCTGGATGGATGCGCGTAGGAACGCAGTGGGCTTGATGTTTGGGCATCTATTTCACTTGGTTGGAATCCAACGCTTGCCAGCAGAGAGCTGGTTCTAGCAGGGGTGGACCGGGAACAAAAAGAAGCTCTAGAAAAACGTTATAAGTGGCTCCAAATGACACATTTTCAGCAAGCCCAACCCCTTTCCTATGAGAAAAGGTGGAAATAAAACAGGTTACCACACAAAAGAGGACCATGGCGCAGAGGCCTGCCGGGAAATCTACGGGGTTCCCTATAGGGCAGTCCGCCCCTGAGTTCTAGTCATTTATAGTGGGGGATAGTGACTTTTCAAGGATTACACTACATGCTGAAATGGAGGTGCAGAGACTCAAACTCGGGTCTCCTAAGACAACAGAAAGTAAACCAGTCATCATTAGAACAGTCCTTACATTGCTTGCTAGCGCCCCCCACGGCTATTATAACAGTGCCTAGAACCTGGAGAATTCCAACATGAAGGGCTGTACAAAAACACATTACTTTTAAAACGCCCAGTAAGTAGTGCATTTAATTCTCCATAATTTCTGTCGGGCACAGGCCACTCATATGCCTGGACATTATCAAGGAGGCTCCTCAGCACGGCCTGCCACCACCTTTTAAGCCCAGGACTGAGAAGCGTGTTTTAAAAGCTGGCCTGGGATCCCCGGATACTTAAAATGCAATAAAACAGAGCATTCCTTGTGTGCGGTCTGGCGGAAGGCGGGATAAGGTGTAATCAGGGATGCCGGCATGAGCGCGGAGTCCACGGGGTACAGGCAGGTTGGGCCTGCTGTCATGGTGGCGATAAGAGACGGTCCCCTGCTGATGGAATCCGACGGATGTCTGCTGAGGAGTCCCAGTCAATTAAACGCATTCCAATCCCTTAATCACTCCGCGCACATGTTAGGCAGGGACCTGCAACGTCTCTCTGGAGTTTATTACTGGAGGAGGGCGATGGTGGATCATGGCGGGAAGCAAGGTCTCTGCAATCATTTTCCCAGTTTTGTTTCTGGTATACATATTTCAGTCGCGTTGCAAGAATGGTTGCCCTCTTTGAAATATCTCAGACATGCAACTTTGATTCGCACCCGTATTGGGTAACTAGATGACCCCAGGTCACAGGAACATCATTTTTTTTAAGGTATGTTTTTTAATTGAACTAAATGTTGCATCCTGGGAGTTGAAGTCTTGCTTATCTAAAATGGACCCACCAATGATGTTTAAAATGAAAGGCCAGGGCTGGAATAATAGGTGTCCTGGTGAAATGGAGTTGGCAGGTCACCCTTTCCATAGTAGGTCTACACGCTCGTGTGCACAGTTGTACCTCTGTAATTAATGTATTGTGCTGAGAAGTACTAGGCTAGTAGGCTTTGAACACACTTAAGTTAAATTCCCTGCCCACACCCCAACATTTTGTGTCAACCAGGCTGGTGAAATAATATGTTTGCGGTTTGGGCGGATGAGCACCCATTGAAGTTTATGGACGGTAAAGGGCGTGCCTGAATGGCGTACAAGGTGGACACCCGCCACAGCAGGTGAACTGGGAGGTATTTACTTGAAATTGCAAACATTCGTATATTATTTATATATTTTAGAAGTTAAAGTGCTGAAGGATGGTGGCACTTCATATCTTTTTGACCCTTAAAGTTACTTTGAAAATATTTTCAACAATTTTGTTTGATGTTCTGCTATTGACTCCTAACACTCCCGGTGCAAAATATATGAATTAATATCACACTTTTATATGCGGATCTCTCGAGCAGTTCATCCAGTCCAGGTTTTATTTTTGGTATTCTGGCACTTGTAGTTTTTCTTTCCCCCATTAGCACTCTGGGTGTGCAGCCAACAGGGATGCTTGGAACATGCCCGTATTCACTGGTACATGTCTGCGTTCTGAACACTCTGAGTGCTGAGCATCACAGTCCATCATCTCCATTCCCCTTCTTAACCCCCCCCCCCCCGCACCTCCTTACTGAGAACTCGTCCACCCCTGGTATGAATGCTCTATGGAACATTTACCAGTAGTCGCTGTAACACTATTATTATTCCCTAAAGTCTATTTTCTGTGTTAATGACATTACCGTCATCAACACTGAAGACGGACCTCAGGAAATCATTGTGGCAGCTTCTGGTAAGTTTTCTTTTTTTGTTCTTCATAAAAAATAGCCCTCAGCACCTTTGCCTTCCAAGGGGGGTGCTAAAGGCTCTATTCACCCCCAGAGCTTGCCTACAATGTCGGTAATGACACTGCAGGCCATTACTAACAGAGCTGGCCTGACCTGTCAGGGAACGCAGCCTAATTATACTACATTAGAAGTGTGGTTTCTGCAAATCCATTTGCCCTTTAAGGTTTTTAGTGTTTTTGCTTTTGTTGCCGGAGCCAGGATTCAAACGCACCACTTTAGGACAATGGTCAAGAGACCTACTAGGCCACTACTAGCCCACCTGAACGTCTGGTCAGGGAGCGTCTGATCAGGATACATGTGACTATGCCTGTTAGGATTGTACTCTGCAGAAAACATTTAAGCAAGCTTTGTAGGTTTCAAAGATGTGCAACCTTTGTACTTTGCTTGGAATATGATAGCAAATACCCCTCCTCTCCTCGGTTTATTTTCCAGATGGTAATAATTCATAAATTCACTGAAATGGAAATGGTTATTTGTGCGGAGGCTTCGAAAACATTTAAATGTTCCCAAATTCGGCCACACCGGCACCCAAACCGCCCTCCACCAGTGCCGAATTATCCTTTAGGCCAAGTAGACACCAGCTTATGTGCCCCAGTACCTTTAAGGGCCCTGCGACAACGGATCAACATAAAGCGGTGCAGGAAATGTAAAACATATAAGGAGATAATTTGCGAGGGGGGGGGCGTCCACAGGGTTGAATCTGGCACTGCCCTCCACCGCCTAACCCTCTCGCTCCCTCCCTCGCTGGTGGGATCCCACAATGAATCATTTCCATCACCAGTGCTGCCCATATCAGCATGGCACCATCACACCCAAGAGGCAAGGCAAATGCATGATATACAATAGAAGGCAGGGCACATCTCTCCAAGCTTTCATTACAGAATGCCTCCTGGCAGTTGCAGTCACGGTTGGCGTTAATAGAACAAATTGCCGTTTAGCGCTTGATGTCTGCGATTTGTAAAAGGAAAAACGAAGATGGAAAAAGTGGCATTGCAGTGACATGGCATCATTTTGTCACCCTACCAACTAACCAACCAGGTTGTTATCAGAAATCACAGCACATGCAAAGGTAACTCAAATTAATCTCTCATGTATGTTTTTATTTTTTACCAACCTGTGACTTCATTGTGGTAGCTCATCTGGGAAATGCCAGATAAAAACAAGTATGGCCACTGATTTGTGGGATTAAATACATCCGACAAGAGACAATGGGCCTCATTCCGAGTACGGCGCTGACCAATGGCGCTATTAACGCCTTGGTTGACGCCGTACCCGGAACGGCAGCGCCTTGGTGGATGGCGGAATCACCGCCCCATTCCAAGGTTGGCGGGGCGGTAATTCCCCATTCACCAAGGCTCTTCCCCATTCCCAAATTAGCCCCCATAGGGCTCAATGGGAATGGGGAAGATGCAAATAACGGTGACCGTTCATTACGGTCACCGTTATTGGCTTGGAGGCCCCTTTGCGCCCTCGACTTTAACACCTGCTCAAAGCAGGCGTTAAGGGCGAGGGCACAGAGGGAACTCGGAGTATGGCGGTAAGGGATTACCACCACCGGTCTCGTTACCGGTGGCCGTTATCCCTTACCGCCATACTCGGAATGAGGCCCAATATTTTTAGGTTTACCTGACCGGTCGATTGCAGATTACACGGCTTCTTGTTATTAATCCAAGTTAGTTCGTCCGAATCTTCACAAATGGTTGGCGAATGATGGCAAAAAGCACCAATCGCCGTTTTAAAGCCTAATCCCTGCTGGTGGAATTTAGAATTTTTTAAATAAAACCCTGCGATGAATTGGATTCTGTCCTGCAGAAGTAACAGTATTGGTAGAGGTTGAAATGCCCACTCAGTCCTTAGACCGCTACAAACCAAGAGCAAACACAATCATAAAGGTAAGATAGGCACAGTTGAGAGATATACCTCCTTCACATTTAGTGGTAACGTGAGCAGAGGGAAGGCTATACTCTCAACACAGGTTTGAATGTGATTCTGTAGCGACCCAAAGAGCAAAGCACAACAGTCAAAAATAAAGGGAATGTCCTAGCAAGGTTCTATGAACAATAGATATACTTTAATAAAACACACCATATACAAAATAACTAAATAGATAAACAGTACACAAAACCCACCCCTAAGGAAAGAGCAGGGAATAAGCAAAGATGGTACAATGAAGCAGTCTGGGTAATGAATAAGGGGTGTAAGATAGCCACAAATCACAATGTTCTTGTAAAGGGATATGTTTCCTGAAGATAAAAAAAAGGATTTAGTGACCTAACCACTGACTAGGGCCCAAACTGGATCAAGGGAAGAGTTAAAAGTCAATAGTACCTTCTGAGGTTGCTTGATAGTTCGATAGCATGGAACCAGGCCAGTTTGAACTGGGTTCAACTGGGTCAGAGACATTGTGCCAGATGGTGAGCAGGTTTTGAGACTTGGTTCAAAGAAGAGCGGATCGTGAGGGCCAACAGCATTGGTGTAGTTATGAAATGGCTGATGACTGGATTCACCGTTTGAGTCGAACGGCTTGAGTGCAGTGTTTGCAGATCGCGGCCAAAAGGTACTGCCAGCGTCTGGTCATCTGCTGATGAAGATCAGCACTGGAGATGTTGGCAGGTCGAAGAGGCAGTTCTAAAATGGCAGGTACTATGAGAAGCTTCAGATTGGAGCAGGGGCAACAATGTGTTCAGATGGCGCGGTGCAACAGTGAATTGGTTCAAAGATGCAGTTCAGTTGTTCGAGAGCAGCAAGCACATTGTTCTAGGCGGGGAGCGCTGTCGGGCCAGGGGCTCACTGAGTTTCAAACACAATGCTTGAGAAGGGTGAATCTTAAGGGCCACAAGGGTCTGTTTGATAGATAGTTGGATCGACTGCGAAGATGCTGAAGACTGGATGCATGGTTCTGCTGGATCATTTCAATTGAGCATTTGAGGAGTTGTGGATCACAGGGGCCACCAGGGTAAGTTCGATGGTCAGTCTGACGGCAAAGATACTGGAGGCTAGATAGTTTGGTTTGAGCATCTCAATGTAGCGTTCCATGTTCGGGGCCCAAGCATGTAATTCAAGCCAAGGCAACAACACGCTTGGCTAGCCCGTTGCATTAGCAAACAGGTTCGAACACCCGCGGACAGCGGTTCGAGGAGGTGGAATGCCAACAGAACCTTCGGAGGGTCAAACAGTATCGAATCACGGCTTGAATTGTTTGGATGGCAGGAATGCAGGTTTCCTGGCTGATTGATGCAGGTTTCCATGGTCTTCCCGTTGCTGTGAGTTCCATTCCAGGGGCTGTAAGATAATGTGTGGTCCTTTTTCTCATTCTCACAAGCACTAGGGAGGCTGGTCCACAACTTCATGAGTCCTACAATGAGGTGGGGTCATGGGTACTGCTGTGGCTGGCAGAGAGCAGGTCTTGTCCCAGAAGCAGGTCATCCTCAATGTTCCCTGGGGATGGTTAGGGGACAGGGCTTGCGCCTGCCTTGAATATTCAGTCTTCACCTCACTGGCTGAATACTTTGGAGAGATCAACCCTCTCAAAAGAGGTCCAAAGAATTCTTACTCAGGTTTATGTTCAAGAGTGAATAAAAGATGTAGTACGAGACCCCAGTGTAGAGGAGGAGCCAAATGCCTCTACCAGAAGTACTGCCCCTATTCTGCCTATATGTTGAATCCAGAAATTGCGACATTGCACAACGCCAATAATGATACCTATACTGCAAAAGATCTTTGAAACAAGGCATCCATTGAGAAAGCCTTCTAAGACGTACCCTTAGAGAGATGACAGTCTCTTCGGTGGGATCCCTGAAGAAATGTGAAGCAGTGAAGGAGGTTGGTGATGTTGCAAGAAATTAGATTGACACACTGAGAAGGATGATCAGAGAAGAGAATGCATAGACCTTATGGGATCTGATGAGGAAATAAGGAATGGAGTAACCTATCATGTGCGAGATACAATCCAATCGCCTACAGAAAGTATACCTAAAGGTTCCCCGTAGACCTATCACAATCCCAAGTAGGTTAGTTTGGCAAGTATTATGATTTCATGAATGACGAGTTTTCCCTATAAAAGCATTATTTTGTATGTGATGTGTTGAGATTATGCTGTGAGACGTCCATTGATATCCGTTGTACTCCCTGTTTTAGACAATTGATAATAAAACAGCTTTTGCTTGGCAACTTCCTTAGTCGGTCTTGTTATTGGTGTAATAGTTATTCTGCACCCCCATCCACGTAAGTACGTGCTTCCTCATTTAAAAGGACCTAACGGTTCACCTTCTTTTAAAGGTAAATTCTGCAGGTGATTAGTCTAAGGTACTGTGCTTTCATGGTCCAATCCTTGTAATTGAAAGAAGTGGACTTTGCCCTTCTGACATCAAAGTAGAGGGGACAGGAAGGAGAACGAGGCAGAGAGAAACAAGATGGTGGAAGTCTTCCTCCACTGTACAGAGCCCTCCTGTCTTCTCTAACCCATCCCTTCAGTTCTCACTAGGATCAAAAGGCCTTTAGAAATGCAACCCTGGTATGAAGCTACTCCCTTTGCATGGGTGTGCTCCTTTTATGCCTGGGCCCAAGACAGCCTGTGGTGCAGGTATCTCTGGAGGAGGGTGTTACCTACGCTCACAAAGAGATCAAAGAAGAGGCAGTCTTGGTTGTCAATGCAGCAGTCAAATGGCTATCTGTGACCTCCGAAATTGGTCTGTGCCACTAGTAGAGCATGCACTGCAGATCAGGATACTGATGTAGGAAGGCACAGATGCACACTGCACTTTTGCCATGGAGCTTATGAAAGGGGAGTCTGATCAGCAGATTATCCTTTCAAAGATGGAATGACAAGCATCATTTATTAATTAATAGAAATAAAAAGAGCCGGGGCTTCTGCACCCTTGCCAAATGGCAAACCATCACAAGGGCACAGTTCCCTCTTTCACACTGTCTCGCTCTCTTTGGCTGCCTCTCTCTGACTCTCACTTTCTGTCTCTCTGCTCTCTCCCTTTCTCTCTCTCAATGTATGTGTGTGTATATATATATCAGTGAAAAAACTTTGTCAAAGGGACGTTATGGTTAAGTTGCACTAATAAAAACCAATGAAATTGAGTGAAAAAATGTTAGGAACGTTATGGTTACAAGTAAAACCGAAAAACGCCAGAAATTCGCCAGTTATGATAAGCTAAACAACCATAACTCGTGCCACCACTGTGCACTGCCAAAGCTCAAGACATCAAAGATGACATCACTAATATCATTAGTGACATCACTGATGACATCACATATCTAGGCAACTTGTTTTTGTTCACCGATATATCTAGGCCAGGTGTTTTTGTTCAATGACAGTCAGAATATTAAAATGCAAAAGGTGCTATATATCTAGACGTTAACCTTGTTGTTTTGCTCTTAAAGTACTTTCCTTAGGGTTTGGTTTCCGCTCATGGTGCATGTACAGGGGGCAATATGCAGGCCTCAAACACACAATTTATTTGTATACATGAAGATGAACTTTATTGTTATTCACATTTTCTGGTGGTGTTGTTTCTTTCTTCCTTACTTTAGTTTCCCTGTATGTGCCTCTAATTTGTATACATTGTGGGTCTTCATATGTAGAGTTTGTACTAAGACAAGTGTGTCTTGAATTGTCTTGAATTGTTAGCTATTTATTCTATGTTTAACATCACTCAAAACCCTGATAAGGTAGCATTAATTATTTTTCTATTGAAAATTACCAGATTCAAAATATTGTACTTCTATGGTTCATGCTACAGCCATTGTGTGTGGATGATTACATTCCTGTATTAACAACAACACTCCAATATAATATTGTGTTTGGATGACTACATCCTTAAATACATTAAGTATGTCCTGATGGGTCTCCTAATTACCTCTGACATCTTGCTACCAACATTGTAGACCCAACACCTTGTAGAAACTTTTTATCACAATTCATTTAATATGTGATGCCATCAGTGTTGTCATAAATTACATTTGTGATATAATCTTTGATGTCCTGGGTGTTAGTGTTAGCATGGGGGTTGTGGGGATTTTTGGTTTTAGTTGTTACCATAGCGTCTATTTAACAAAGTTTTTTCACCGAATTTCATAGGTTTTATGAGTGCAACATAACCATAACGTCCCTTTAACAAAGTTTTGTTCACTGAATTTCATAGGTTTTTACCAGTCCACCCTTAATTTGTAACAAGTTCCTCATATTATACTCACCCCCAATGTAGCAGCTGTAGAGTCCACAGACAAAAAGTAGCATTCACAAAGCCCAGAAGAACAGGGGAGAACAGACTATATTCTACCCATCACCTAACAAACACATATACATAAAACAACATTACTTATATTTACTCCACCCAAATATACCTTTTTGTACAGATCATCACTTCAAAATGTACAAATAATGTTTTCATTTATCACACAATATAATGGAATGCACCAAGCACAAACTATAATGCTACACCTCATATTACCACTTCATTACAACTCGTCATACATTCTCACATACACCAGGCGCTCATTCCAAGGGAATCTCTCACCAAATAGTAAGTACACTGTATTTCTCAATTATTACCATTCATTATGTAGACATTTCTTATAAGCAAATATCACAATTTATTTATTTTAACAGAAATTTCCAAAAGAAAAAATGTGTCATGATAACATCTCTAATGGTAAACAATACATTTCTTTATTTATTTATTTATTCGCATTTGTTGAGCGCACATCAGACCGAAGGCATCGTGGCACTAGTTACAGTGTTGCTTATACTTAGTTACATACAGTTCATGTCCGTAAGGTTACATTGGACGAGATATACTTTTTTTTTTTTTTTTTTTACAGATATGCAAGAGCAGCAGGAGCACATGAAAACGGGTTTAGTTGAATAGGGCAGTTTTGAGCTTTTTTCAGAAGGAGAAAAGAGATGTATGAGCTACATCGTTTAATATAAACAATAATGTAATTTCTACTTTACATGAAAAAACAACACCCCAATTTAATTATGGAGAATCCCAAGAATCACGAACTGTACATAATGAAATCATGATCTTGTCTTCATGATCTTGTCTGCAAAATTGGGTGAACTTAGTAATGATTCAAGGAATTTTTAAATTATGTTAAAAATCATGTTATTAGAAATGTTGATTATCACTATCCTTTCTGTACCTGTCCTCTTTATCCCAAGCAATCGTCCCCATCAAATTTCCAAAATATAAATGAAAGATGCTTTGATGAAACATCACTCCCTACCTCCCCTGATCATCATTGTATAGAAATTCAAAATCCTCCCATTTATTTTTCCCATTCTGATACCCCAACCCTTTCATAAATAAATGTATTTTGTATACTATAAATATGTTGTATATTGTTCTGTCATAATCTTTTTTTAAAAATCCCAATTAGTACTTTGTGGTCAATATGACTTTTAGGGGTGTCCGGTCTCAATAAGGGGCATCCGTGGACATCGCGCCATGTCCAGGCATGTCCGTTTACGCATGACATACTTTTAATTGGTCCACGGACAGCGCGCCCGTTTGCGGACACCTATATGCATGTGCCCATTTGCGGGCACCCATATGCATTCACCCTGTGTCTCCCACCCAATGGGTGTCTGCAGACAGAGGTCAGCACCACGGACGTCCCCGGATGCCATCGTGTAACCGCACCCGTGCAGTGTGACTTCCTGCCTACGAACAGTGTCTATGTTCTACAGACAGTTTAAAACTGCATTTTCAGACAATCTAGGGTGTTTCAAGTTGAAAGTTTACCCTTCCAGCGCTCCTAGACCCAATCTTACTTGCTCTGGCAACTTTTTACAACTTTCCAGGGTCTATTTTAGACTTCGTAGTCCATGGACCATTGCACGGTCCATGGACGGTTCCTCTGAAGGGACTCACCCATTATTTCCAGTCATTCTCACTCTGGCTATCCAGGAGAGAGCAGCTGACAGTGCCTGCTTTGCAGAACATCTATATTTGCAGCAAAAGCATCTGTTTTGGCCATCCCTCCTCCCTAGCCACCACCATCACCATCACCATCTGGAGGGCTTGGAAAGAGAAACAGGTGCAGGGATGCAGAAGAGAAGGGAGGTGAAGACGAGGTAGAGGAAGTGCCTTCCTCCTGTGCCCAATTTGAGTCCTGGGTGTAGTGTTTTTTTTACCACCATTGAGGGTATACCAAAGGCTTGTGCAGCCATGATCAGAAGCACTGAGTGAGGGGACATACTCAGTCTTGGATAACCTGGGCTGTACTCCTATGGGACCACCTCCATGTGCCGCCACACCAGATACAACCACTCGGGAGCTCTGAGAAATGCTGTTCCTTTCTCACGGAGAAGCAGGTTGACAGCCTCTACCCCATATTCCTCGACCGCTCCTGCCACCACTCAAAATACTCCTCTGGGGCAGAGAATCCCAACGGTGGCCTCACAGGCCATTCAGAATGCTGTTGAACCTTGCCTTCTGAGGGTCACAGTACTATGTTTGTACTGCAAAGCACCGATCTGAAGTGGGGAGCAATTTCAAAGGGCTTTCGAGGCCATGGTCAAGAAGCATGAGAAACACTGCCACCTACCTTAAATTTAAGGCTTGCCCAACATCTTCCTCTGTCCACCTGCCCCTTTGTCTCTGTGGTTGGTGCCCCTTCCATCCCTTATCTTACCTTGCCCCTCCTGATAAAAAACAGAAAAAAGCCCCAAAAAATACAAAATCACAAAACACCCAAAAATATTTCCTTTAGGAGCCGCCTTTCACAGTTAAAAAATAGAACTAAAAAAAAATCTCAGGCCCCTTTGCAGCCTACATAGTCTGCAGACAGCGCTTTAGTCCACGGACATCTGGAAAATTCCAGTCACGGGGTGGGGAAATTAAAATCGTTTTAATTAGTTTCCATTTAAAACCTTTTTCTTCTCTTTTTGCTTTCATTTTTTTTTTATTATTTGGTTTAATGTATTAAACTAACAAATATTTACAGAACTTTGTTCTTTTTTCTAACTTTGAAAAAAAGTACTTCACATTTTTTTCTCTTTTTCCTTTTCGTTTAATTCAACTTCTAAAGAATACTTGAATCCATATTTGATGTGTTCACACAAACTACTGCAAAGCATTTTGAACGTTTTCAAGAAAAACCTGATTGCCCACATCAGTTAGATGCACTCCATCTCTTCGAAAAATGTTGACAATTTCAAATTTGATATTTTCATAATGAAAAGGTGTCATGCCAACATCCCACAAAAAGGCACATACAATTTTGTTCACATTGCGCCTTGCTTTCTCAATTTGTGGACAAAATAAATTTGAACGCCTCCACATTAGTCTCTGAGCAATCTGAGAAAGAAATATTTTCAAATGTGGAAACAGTTCCATCGACTTTCCAAATGTATCCTTCATTGCAAAGTGTAATGATATTCCGGTATTCCGGTAGCATAGCCCAAACTGTTCCCTCCATAGTGAATTACAATGATATCCAGATGCTGCAAGTGAACCATATTCTCACAAAACGGGAACAATTCCGCCCACTTCATTCCTCAAACTCCGTACCATGAAACTTGAAACTCATTGAATCCAAGATTCTCAGACAATCCACAGTGCTCAGTATACACCTTCAGCCAATGGATCCAAGAGTCTCCCAGAATCCATAGACTCTGCTTCCTCAAAGACATAGCCATCGCCATCTTCAGTACACTCAGCAAACAAAACTCCTGCTACCCTCTCTTCCTGTACACCACACCCAGGAAACCTGATTGGCTGATCTCCAACGTCCGCGGACATCCATGGCTGTCGGCGGCATCAGCAGCCCCCTCTCCATGCCAGGCTCCCTTAAAAGGCCCGGATGGCACATGCAGTGTCTACAGACTACTGTGGTGACCGCAGATACAGTAGCACAGGGCAGCCCTTTTACTCTTTTTATTTTCATGTTTCTAACACTCTCTCAATGGCTGCTTTCAAACAGTCACTTATCCATACAACAATCACATCCAAAAATTCTACATGTAACCCTGCCATCTAAGTTCAACACTTCAGATGTACTCTTGAACTCTCAGAGTACATGTCTACTGTTACTTTCAGCCACCTGCATCAACAACTACTGTAAAACTCTGCAAGATTTCTATTTGGAGATTCACCAACATATGCATCTAACAAGACATAGTACAGGTATGATTATATTTTTTAAGTACCTTTTTCAACTCTTGTACAAATGAATATATACAGGATTCCTGCCACTTACCCTCTAATATGCTTCTCAATAAGCATATTCTCTTTTTTATTGACTCTAGTAAATGCCATGTATCGCAGCATTCAGCACCCGCTCACATCAAGTGGCAATTACTTACAATGCTGTGCATTTAAAAATATGTCTTTTTAGCAGCATTTTGATGAAATTTAAAAAATATATATGTGCATTTATAGTAGCACTAGGTGTAACTTTTTAAAGATTTGTCGACGCTTTTTAAGTGGCACTTGGAGTGTGCCAGTTTAATATGTTGGCAGTACATGTATACTTGCCAACATGACACATTCCAAACTATAGCTGCTTATCAAATCTTGTTTTTCTTCTTTGCATTCTGTGACTTGTAATACCACTTCTGCCCTTACACAACTCAGACAAGTCCCAGAATGCCAAAAAAATAACCAGGCCTGGACTGCAAGATTCATAAGTGTCACATTTATATTCAATGAAAAATAGAAAATACTGCGCATTTACAAATATTTATTTGTAGAAACATTTTCATGAAAGTTAAGAAATGCATGTATACATTTACAGCAGCACTGTGTGTAACCTCTTTGTCAAACAGAGAAAAGGCAGGTGCTAAACATTTGTGCAACATTTTTAAGTGCTACTTAGTGTGTGGAAGTTTAATATCTTGACAGTACATGCATACTTGCTAACATGAATCATTCCAATCTGTACGTGCTTATCCAGTCCTAGTTTCTTCTATGCATTCTGGGACTTGTAGTTACGTTTTTTAAAGGAACACGTGCAACTACAACTCCCAGAATGCAAAGAAAAAAACAAGACTTCATAAGCACCTACATATTGCAATGGATCATGTTGGCAAGTATGCATGTACTGCCAACATATTAAATTTCCACACACCAACTGCCACTTAAAAATGTGCTACAAATCTTTTCCATCTGCTTTTCTTTTCTTTAACAAAAAAGTTACACACTGTGCAGCTATAAATACACATCTGCATGTTTTTACTTTCATGAAAATGTTCCTAAAAATAAACACTTTAAAACGGTTAGCATGTTCCATTTTTCATTCCATATACATCTCACACTTTCCAACCTCACGTATTACATCCCATACACTGCCACTATTCTCCACCTGCTGACACATATGTGTATACCACCAAAGTATCAATATACAACACTTCACCTTACAAATAAAGTACTCTTCTTTCCGAACCACTACTATAAGACACCAAACACTGCTGCAACAACAATCCACCATTGCATTACCACTATGCCAGTTTCATATTCATTAATAACACTGTACCATATTACAAATACATTACAACACAAACACAACACTTCTTCTATTAAAATCAGAAGTTCAAAAGTAACCTAGATATGCATCTTTTTCTCACACCTTCCTACACCACCCATAACACAACTCTATTAACCCTTTTTCCCAACAACTCCTCCTACCATAATAAATAACAACCTCCTTTACTAAAAGTACTTCACCATTACCACATATACCCACTAACCTTCTTTTACAACTATAGGAAAGAAGAAGATTGCCAAAGACAGCTATCGAAAAAAGAACACTGTTCACATTCTACAAAGTAAGAACATTAATATAGCATTTATATTTTCTAATTGTAACAATTAGCCTAGAGTATTCTTTTCAAATCAACATTTATTTCACTCTTATTCATTATGTTTTAACATTCACTCTCTTTCTATTCCTATCTAAACACCATCATTACAACAACCACTGTTTTCCTCAAAACATCATAATGCCACCAATTTAATCAATTAAACCACCACTGCATTACTCACTAACCAAAGCCCATCTTACCTTCACACACTCTTAATCTTGCAACCTTCCCAACTACACCTATCATCCAACTTCACAATCACAAAGCACTCTCTTCATATCTACAATCACACCCACACACCCATCCACAATACATGCACATACATTCCACAACTTTCAACCCCAGACTTTCTTTTTTTTCACAACAGGCAGAATAGAATGCCTACTAAAAAGAAACTCTGTAGAAAAAAAAGATAGAGCAGATAAGAATAAAAGCAAGTCATATAGTCATCCACCTCTAAAACAATTTATAGAAAACATTAAAATAAAACAGCTAGTAACCTCACTCAATAAAACGAAACCAGCGACCACTAAAATTACGACCCCTCTTCCAAAAACTAAAAGTAATAAAAGTACAAACAAAAGAAGTCCTACTAATGAATTTAACACTATGTCTACCAATGTTAGCATTGCCACACTAAAGCATTCCAAAAAAATAATTTTACAAAAAATGTTCCACCGTAGAGTTCTTCACAATCTTATAAAAACAGCAGAAAAGTCACGATGGACCCTTAAATCTACTACAGAAAACAAATCCTCGGAGCTCTAATTGACAGCACATTTCTACTAAAGAGAAAGTTGTTTATATTATTAATATTATTATATTAATTTTAAACAGAATGACACCACTAAATAAATGAATCAATAAATTACAAAAAGTACTTCTAAGCATGGTCAATGTCAAGAGAGATACCTTTTCACACTTCTGTGAAGGTGAATGGATTCAAACATGCAGCACAGAACCAAAGTTCAATGAAGAGGCTTATAAACAAGAACAAAACAACCCAATTGCCATAGACAGTAATAATGGCAGAGGGTATGACATTGTAAGAAACACCATTGTGGCAAAAGAAACCCTTATAGAAAAAAGTCCCCAACAAACTTTCAACCAAATATTCCTTTCACCCAAACAAACTGTCCAGTGTATGAATGGACATGCAGCTCAATGTGTAATGTACGCCAACCATCCTTTACATCATTATGACAATTCCTCAATCACTATGTGAAACTAAAAGACAAAACTAAAATGAAAACTTTACAAACCATGGACTTTTGTCCAGTGCGCAGCCACACTGGACGTCAAGGACATTTAAAAGCCTGCATTTCAGGAACTACTTGCAAAAGCACCTTCCACCACATCAAAATGTTAGCAACTCCATATTCTGCTATAAAGAATCTTATGCATAGACTATACTACGCAAAATGTCCTACTCTAGAACTACAAAATTTAAATAACATTCTTCTACATTGAACAGCCAAATAACTCCTTCGAGAAATAGAGCACATCCAAAGTAAATACTTTGGAACTGAAGTTGACTTAGAAAATTCAGTATCTTCGGAGAAGATTAGCGAAAACCTCACAAACACCAACTTCCTAACAAACACATACAAAAAATCTAAGTTTTAAAACACATTTGCTGAAATACCAGACCAAGTATCTGTCGATTGTCGCAGAACTTTTTTACAAAAAGAGCACAAAAATAGTAGATACGGCCTACAAAATAGAGTACAATGAGTAATCCCCATGGTTCCAATTAGCTTTATATTTAAAAGCAGAAAATAAAAACAAAATAACTGACCCCTCAATAGTTTGCACAGACTGCAATATAAAGCTTGACAATAACCGAATGCCATCACGTGCTATCACTAATAACTTATATATTCCCACTTCCAAAGGCTCGCAGACAACTTAACTTGTATAAGAGCATTATAAGCCAAACAGTACACCCATGTCAAGCTATAATATGCCTTCAACCGAAAACAGACAAATTGCATCCATCTGAGTTACTAAAATCTATACGTGAGCAAGTAGTAAATTTGCCATTAGATCTTAAATAACAATGTAGAAACTCTAGGAGTACAACTGCCAATAGATCAATGTTTGATTGTACTAGTTAATGGTTGACCAACGAAAGACAAGAAAATTGGCAACAACTCGTCGACTTAAACACCATTAGACAAGCCCTACAATATCTAAAAGAAAACAATGAATACTGCAGAGATATAAATATAGAGGAACATTTAAGAGAAACCACCAAAATAATTAAAGATTCACCAGCAACTGGCCAATTTGAACGTGTAGATCCTGTTACTGCTGCCAACATTTTAGACCAGAATACAATTCATATGGAAACAACTTAATGGTCTGTCCACTGTACATGGTCCATCAGTTTTTATGTTGAGTCCAGAACTCAATGTTTTGCACCCTCATTGATTATGGTTCACAAAGTATCTCAACATGTTTTCTTCTTCATAGGTTTGTAGAGGAGCAGTTAGATGCTTCTGCAGGAAATCCTGCCCCCTCTACCGCCTATATGTTGGAAGCCTGAGATTGTGCCATGCTTGACACCAGCTGTTGTGACCATACCACGGCGAGTATTCGAAAGAAGGTACCGACTGAGAAAACCCTATCACATGCAACACCAAAGAGACAACAATCTGAGGGAGGAACTCCCTGAAGGAATATAAAAAGAGTGAGAGAGAAGCCAGTAATGTCACAAGAGACAAGAGTGACGCCCTGAGGATAATGGCTGAAGAGAATGTATGGATCTTACAGAAACTGATGACGAAGTTAAGAATCCAGTAAACTTTTATACATTGAAAAGTAGATTGCACGTGTGCGAAGCACTGCAGAAAATGCAAGACGTTCAATAACTGTACAGATGCTGTAACACAAGCAGACCAAGTGATCATAGAAGCTGGCTATACATAGTGAATAGACTGCAGGCAAAGCTGCCATTGTATAGAAACTGGACATCAGGGCCATGAATATTGGTAAGTCAGGACCCATGGAGACGAAGGCAGAGAGCTGTGTCGCAGCAAAAATAAGCTGAGATTGTGGAAACAAATTGGGAGGCTGTCTGGCCTGGTGTCAAAGCTGAAGCAGCAAAGACTGGTTAGCTGTGAACATGTGAAGCTGAATTATCCCTTGTTAAGGTGCAAAGAAAGAACGCTATGCATGCCAAGTTTTATTCATTTAAGAAATATAAAAGCTGCAAAATGGACCAAATCGTGGTCTCCTGTCACATGAGTCAAGGATAGAAATAGAGTTGAGCGTGGAGTCCTAGAACAACAATAGTGCGTGCTCGCATTCCAATATATTCCCACAGACAAAAACACTTTGCAAGGCCAAGATCAAAGACAATCTTAATGGCAGAAGGCATGGGTGATGAGAGATGTTGGGCTAATTGAATGGAGAGGTAAAGTCAAGTCCACCTCCTGGCACCTGGGTCTGAGCTTATGAATGTTACAGACATGGCACGAGCATGCCAACCAATTATAGAGGGCTGTATAATAAAGGGCCTTATATTTTGAAGACCAATGATATACTGTGTACTTAATAGCATTGAAGATTACATGTTTTAGAGGTAGGCATAAGTTTCCCACCTGACAGTAGATAACCAATCATAATCCCACCCCTTATAGAAAGTATACTTAGATGTTCCCCTTGAATGTATCACAATCCCTCGTAGGTTTTTCTCATGTGCCATGTAGTATGATGTCCCATCTGATGTTTTTTTTGCACATAGGGGCATTTTTATGCGAAATGCATTGAGTGCTCGAACCAATGTCCGTTGATGTCCAGTGTAACTCCCTGTGTTAGATCAGTGTTAATAAAACAACAACCTTTGCTATCTTCCTGAGTTGGATTGATTTTTTGGTGTCAGAGTTATTCTGCATCCCCATATTTGCATGCACGATACACAAAGGGGCCTTATGCTCAGGTTTTTATTCTACTGCAGTGATTATCTTAATCCTACCAACAGGTGTTTCGACCTCATATTACATTGTTCTTCATCAGGGCTGGTAAATCACCTTCACAATATCACATTTCATTACATTCATTATATCAAAACATTCAACCAACAATTAACGTAGATCATCCAACATATACAACACAGATTTCTGTTAAGGCATTACGAAAATAATGTAAGTGTTAAATACTGCATAAGTTATGTATCAAGGGTAGTTCCACATCAGGGGGATGAAAGATGAAAAAAATGTATGTAGAAAAACAAACAGAAAATATATATACATAAGGAAATTGAGCATCCTAACTTCCATTTCAACTAAAATTATGTGACTTCCATGTCTACACACTGTGATCAGCATGCATTCAACTTATTGTGTGCTTAAGTTCTCTTAATAATGTCCTTAAATGACATTAATGATGTGTATTCCTATTTACTATCCTATAGTGGTGCATCAGTGTGTCCACCACCTTTGTAATTGCCAAAAAATCAATGAATTGTTTCATTAAACATCTATTAAAAAATCCTAGCACCCTTTGTAATTCATCTGTCGCCAAGTCCACTGAATGATGGTGCATGCAACCATCTTGCACAAATTCATTTAATGTAATCTCACCTCTCACATTCTTGCTAATACGTTGACACCAAATTAGAACTAGTATTCAGTTGCAAAAAGCCTGTTCACTCAAACAACGTTCTACAATATATTATTTGTGTCAAACTAGTTCCTTTTCCATGCTCAGCACTTAAATACTAAATGGAAATGATCCCTTACTTTCCTTTTTTCTCACTCCACATTCCCATTATAAAGAATTCTCAGTGCATATCCATGTTGTAAGTCCAAAATTGACCTGTAATTAATTTGTTTATCATTAATTCAAGACTAGCATATTCTGCACACTTCCCATTCCCTACTATCTCATCTTGTATACAATGACCCATATAGCACATGTCTTACCTATATCGCGCTCTTTATAGCGTTTGCATTCTTCTCTGTGTCCCTGTTCACTGCCTCGCGCAACCGAGTTAAAGCTCCTTCAATGTTTATATGATTGCAAGTAACCTGTGCATGAGTGCAGCATTACCCGCAAGTCCCTTTGCACATGTGCATTTCGGAGACGCTAGTCTCTCGCACATGCCTTCAGCTACCTAATCACACTTTGTTCGCTCATGTGCATTTCTGAGATGCTAGTCTCTTGCACATGACCCCAGATGCCTGTCCGCTATATTCCACTGCATTTGTTAAACGCATGTTTATTTCTCTTAGCTTTGGAACCATTAGCACATGCTTTGCTAAACAATTGGTTCAATGCTAATAATTGACCATTATACGGATACAAATGTTTCCCAATTCTCCATTAGAGTTGGAGTTAGGATTTGGGTCAGGAGTCATTGAAATTTCCAATGAACTGCTCGCTGATTTTAGCATATCTGTCTTGCTTGGAATAACTAGTCTTAATACATATATTAATTCTTGACCATATATCTCTTACTTGAAAATAACTATTCTGTACCCATGTTTTAAATGATTTGGTTAGAGTATCAATATTTCTTAATCATACGCATGCGCACAATATTCAGCTCTATGCTCCCAATTATCACGCTAGTGGTTTAGTAGGTAGTGGACAAACGGATGGATTATAACTTGGTGATCTACACCCATAATGCAATACAATTATAAAGACATTCTAGATTTAAAAACATGTTCTTTTGATTATCAATCAGATATTTCTTTTACAAGATAATTAACTCTCATACATTCAGAGGAAAACCCCCATTTCATGATCAGAATTAAAACCACATAACACTGTCCTATATTTGCAAATAAGTTTTGCTTCTAATTTGCGAAGTTCTTTCTGTTTATCCCCTCCTCTCAGGTTCTTAGACACTGTTCTTAAACCAATTAATTTAATTCCTGCTTTATTCTCCATTTGATGTTTTATCTTCCAATGTGTAGCCAAGGGTAACCTGAAGCACTATACAAAAACGAGATAACTGACTACCCCGCTCAATGTCCATGCAGGCCAGGCTTGGTGATCTACAATATTATCTTCATTATTACTTCCACCTTCCATATAGGTGAGTTAAGCTAAGTTAGTGTGACACAAACCACATACTCTTGAAAGGAAAAAGAACCATCCCGCTTATATACACTTAAAAAACACTAAGACATTACTGTTCTTAAATGAGTTCATACAAATTTATTTATTTTTAAGACCAATTTAGAAAAATTAAAAAAGAGAGAGAGCAAGATAACATATATATATACAACAAATCAACAATACATGATCTCAGTCTATTCTTAAAAATAGTATCATCTGTAGGGGGTGATGAAAACAGCTATATTCACTTAAGCAGTTTAAAGATACAAGACTTCATCAATTCATAAATCTGTTGCCATGTGTCGACATGTTTCGGCCTTTTTAGGAGATTAAAACACTATCCCTAGTGTCTCTACGCCCAAAGATTTTCTGCGGCCTTCTTCAGGACAGACAGTTTCTTTTCAAGTGATGGAAACCTCTTTCAAATACCCCGTGACAGGTTTAGCAATATCTAAAAACAAACATACACAAATTTATAAACGACAATGGTTCATTCCCTCAAGAGATTTTCGTATATGCTAAATACTTCATACTCTTACTTATAATCACACTGTTTTTACATATATTTTATCCAAAAACAGTATTCTAGAGTAACATCTTTCTAAACATATTTATCACCAAGCCTTTACTTACATCCTGGATGGACATGAGCTCAAAATAACGGCTCAATCATAGCCGTGACAGGTCATAATTCCCATCGCCGAGTATTCACAGATCAACTCTGGTTCATTCAGGCATCCCAGACTGAGTTTAGAACCTGTTTTATGTAATAAACAAGGAGACTGTATCCTTATTTAATTAATTTTGAACAGCATTCAAAATTATGAATTACTTTATTAATGGCCATTCAAACTTCGATCCATTTATTTTTTTTAAAAACATTGTGCACAACATTCGTGCTTCTTCATGCCTATTCTCATAGTAATTTATGCTTAGAAAAATGCTGCCTGTCATGTTGATTGACCTCATGAGTTAGAGAAATTGCAGCCAGACAACTTGTTATCAAGAAACAATAAATGAACAGACACTTACTTAATTCCTGCTTGTTATTAGCCTTTGTCAACCGCAGCGATCTGTGGAATCAACTGCACTCATTCATGACTGACAGCCCTTCAAACTGCCAAAAGTCGTGTGAGGGGGTCCACCTCAATCACTTGCCTATGGACAGAAACAGAAAAAACTGGGCCTTAGAATATTATTACTAGGCACCTTAGTGATGCACTATTTGTGGGGATGTTCGGTCCCAAACACTAAATACACTCGTTACCTGACACTATACATTCTAGCGTTTGATTAAACACATAACTTTAGCGGGCAGCTGCTTTCCCGCGCCTTCCTTCAAAATTAAGTTGGGTATCCTTAACTAGTGTAACTCCGTCTTTTCAAAAGCGCAGAGCTGCATCCCCAACATTGGACACAGGGGCTCCTCACTCATAACAAAAGAAAGACAGGCAACGAACAACCGTTTCCCGCTGTGGCCGCGGCTTACCTTGTTTCTGTGGAAACTCCGGGATGAAAATGAACAGCACCCGGTCGGTCGCGTTCTAGCGCTCGAATACCACTTGCATGAACGCTGATCTATTTGAACTGATCCCAGCGATCACGTGATCAGTCACGTGAGCGGGACGGAAGAGCATTATTTAAAGGGGCGATGGAAATCTTTGTGTTTGGAAAAACATTCAATGATAGCATGACAAGTGAAGTCATGGTGGCAATCTGTATTAGACAGGGGCCCAAGTGTCATAGAACAGCAACACAAAGTCAAGGTTATATGGGTCAAAAGGCCTTGTTCACTCTATGGTGTATACCGGTGCTGAATAAACGGGCCTGGCATATGGGAGAATAACACTGCACCTCACTTTTTTTCATATGATTAGATATTATATCCACCTTAAGCAAGGGTAACCAAGGAATTCCATTCGACAGCTGTGTTAAGACCCGTAGTGGCCGTGTTGAGGGAATAAATCCACCGTTGTTCACTGAGACTAAGTAGCATTTCTCTGTTCCCCCCTCTTTCAGTTGCCGGGATCGCTTGTAACACAAACCAAAAGATGTCAGTGTGTTTGTGTTTTTTTATTTCATAATGTGCAACTAAAGATTTATTAGGCACCTTATTCTTCAGACAAGATTTATGCTCGCAAATGCGTTGTTTAATGCACCTCTTAGTTTTTCCAATATAAATCAAATTACAAGGGCATTTTATTCCGTAAATGACCATGATGATCCGCAGTTGGTAAAGGTGCGGAATACCCAGTCCTTTCCATTAATTGATTTAAGGTTACTTTTAAGAGGGCAAACTACGCATTTGCCGCATTTGAAATGGCCAATGACGGCCGGCAGGTGCCGCAGAGTGGTCTGATTGGGTGTTATCTCTTTTTTGGGATAAGTGTGGACTACCAAGTCTCTAACGTTCTTTTGTCGCTTAGACGCAAAACACAGAGTAATTGGTTCAAAATCTGTGGTGTGTAAAATATGCCAGTTCTTCTTTATGATCCGTCTAAGTTTGTTACTAATAGGGCTGAACGTGGTCACACATGTCATTTTATCCTGTTGTACCTTTGGTTCTGGATGTAAACATCTGTCTCTATTTGAATGTTGCGCTCGCTTGAAAGCCGCGTGTACTATTTTTTTACGATAGCCTCTGCTTTTAAGCCTTGCTTTCAGATCTTTGCCTTCTTTCACATAATCAACGATATTTGAACAATTTCTCCTGATACGCAAAAATGGCCTAATTGGGAGATTTTCGCGCAAAGCCAGCGGATGGAAGCTATTGAATTGGAGACAAGTGTTCTTATCTGTGGGTTTTCGAAACCGAGTGGTAGACAACTGTCCACTGTCATACGTCTACATTAATGCTAATTAAGATGGCCCCACCCTTGTTGATAACAAGGGTGACCCTATTAATCTACAATTTGCCCCTCCACTAGTTATAAAGTTGTCCACCCTTTGTTAATCACTGCATTGTCTCCCCCCTCGTCCGTGTCCATCCTCCTTCCCTGGCATTCCCTATCCATCTGTCTGTTCTTGCCACTTCACATCTAGATAGACCTCTTATCCTTCATTCTGTTGCCTGTGGCCTTTCCATTAATTCAATTTCATATTATTTTACAGAGCATACATTGCATAATTGAAGAGGCTTTAGGATGCTATAAAAGGCGTTCATTACAAAGTATAAAATGGTGCAAGCAAACATCAGAAAATTGTAGATAAAGACAAAATGGTAGCAAGGTATCCAGAGTGGAAAGGAAACACGTTTGTTCTCTACATCAACTCGACAAAGACTGATGCCAAATGTTAAGCCACTCCTGTAACACCGGTCCAGAAGGACAGAGAGCCATGGGTGATAACTAGAGCAGCAGTAGCATCCCTAGTTATGCGCTGAAGAAAAATTCAGGAGGAAGCACAGTATTGCGCATACAACCTGCACAAACTGAGATTGGGCAGCAGTATGTTCCTGTTGTGGGCCACGGTAATGAGGGATTGATACAAAATAACAAAACCATTTAAAAGAACAGAGTACATTCACACGTTGGCGATTGTTCAAAGTATGAAAGAGCAACTATTTAGAGCTGAAAGTTTGACAGCAAATATAAGAAGGTTGTGACAGAGGTTTGGGTTCTGGCAACGACATACAGTGTGTGGAAATATATGGTTTTAGGAGAAAGCTGAGGTTGGGCATTTGGTTCTGAACTATTACTATCGGTACACACATAAACAAAAATAGATACATTGAGAAACAACACATGCAAATATCATGGAGTGTAGAAAATATCTTGTATGTATGTGTGAAGCCTTCAGGCTCAACTGTAAATGCTTTCAATGATCTTGCTGCACAATATAGTTTATACAATAACAATTCCATAATAATATAGTAAGTACTAACACCACCTGAGTAGTCTTTTTTAATGACCACATTGTATGTATGTTTAGTCCTTGTTGGATACATAGAAATTAAAGAAAGGTGGAATACATACAGATGCATTTTTTGTATCAAGTAAAAATAGCTCTCTTGTTAACTTACCCATGGTAAACCTTTAAGAATTAATGATGCAATATTTGAAACCCAGAGGAAGGAAATAGTTGTTATACGCCTGTGTAACTGCTGTACGACTCAAGTGTAAATGGAAAAATCACCTTGAAAATAAAATGGCATTCACTTGGATATGCAATACCTAACTCGTGGAATTCTTTTTGATTTGTATTGGTTGAATGATTTGAGCAGTAGCCTTCCTAGTTATGAGCTGGAGTCTCAGTTCAAGAAGCATGTGTCTGATTCCATCATCTTGTCACTCAAAAAACGAAAGACAGTGAGCGAGTCTGCCATTCTTGATGCCGAAATGGAACTGATGTCCTATCAAATAATTCAAAGGAAGACCACTTAGCACCACCAAATTAAGAAATAATTAAATGCCTTCAGTAGACCCCAACTGAGATATGCCCTGACATCATTCTCCCACTTTGTAGCTCTGCCTTTTGTACAAGCTCTCTGTCTCTGTGTGTCTGACCATCTGGCTTCCTTCAGGTGTCTGTGAATATCTGCACCTTCTTTTAATAGGTATAATATGGCCCACCTCGACCCCTGCAGCTCTTGCCCCCCCCCCCCCAACTGTGTACACATCCCAGTTTGGGGAGATAGGCAAGCAGTGTAAGAATTATTCTAGCAAAAAGGAAGGGATCTTTATGAAAACCCCAAAGTATAATCTTCTTAGCAAATGAATCTCCATCTCGGCATTTCTTACCAAAATCTTATTAGCTGTTTCTTCAGATGTTTATTTTGATATTAAAGAATACTAAGCATCTAAATCCCTACACCAAAAACCTTCTCTCATAACTTCTTAGACTGTTCTTGCAATGTTTCTTTAAGCCCTGTCCATTTTTCAAGTCACGCTTAAAACTGTCTTCATGCCTAGCCAGGCATGAATTAGATTTCCAAAATTGATTAGCATAGTTTGCTAATTAAAATGTTCTTGATTAGCAAACACACTTATTTGATTAGCAATTTTTGTTCCACTATTTGTAATGTCACCTGGCATTATTTGTAAGCAAGGCATACAATGAGCAGGGTGGAGTGTTGCAGGGGTGTTTTCTGTGTTGGCCTAATCCTCAATGGTGGATTAGGTCAACTAAGTCTGTCATTCCTTTTCATTTTGAAAATGCTGTGCCTGCCTGTATTATAAAACATCCTCTCCGGATGTGGAGCATCACATAGTGCTGCAGGAGTGTTTCCTATGTTCTCTTGGCTTGTGGTGCATCGCATTTTGTGGGCTGCCTATTGTAATCTGGCCTAACTGGATTGTTGGACCCCGGCGGAGTGGACTGATTAGAGTGGCTAGAAGCTGAAGACTGCCTCAGGTCTGCTCAACCTGATCAGTAGACTTGGATGACAGAAGCTCTCAACTCATGTAAAAAACAACAAGTGTTAACGGCGAGAGAAAAATGCACCATTGCCTCCTGGAATACTTAATATTAATAGATGGAATATTTAATAGATGTGAAATTGATTATCAATCTTTTGATGTTCCTTGTTTTCAGGAAACGTGGATGTCATCTTTAGCTGTTATTGATGGCTTCAGTGTTTTTCTTTTTTTTCTCAACTTGATTTAATAATTTTTCCAAAAGTCACAATTGAAAAACATACCAGTGAGAACAAGGTATAAGCAATTCCATACATATCACTTCTCTAGAATACATACAACAATCAATTCATCATCGCCATAAAATTCCCACCCCATATTCTACACTAAACAAAACACAACAAAACACAACACTAAACAGGACAAGACAAACACCCCCACCTACCTCCTTATCAATGTTACACCCAAAGAATAAATCCTACACCTTATCCAAACAAATTATTAAACGATCCCCACATTTCCTCATAAGCAGTCTCCCGAAAATGCCTAGAAGCCTGAGTCTTCTCATACCATGAAAATGTACACATGTCTGATAACCAGTTCTCATAATGTGTTTTTTTTCTAGATTTCCACACCTTCATTATATGTTTTACCGCCATTAGTAAAGCCCTATCAATCCAGTCCGATGAATCCCATATTTCCCCACTCCTACTATCAATTGAGAGGAAGATGACCGACACAAAAGTTTGAGGAAATTATATACCCGCCACCAAATCAATCCGATCCAAGACGTCCTTCCAAAAATCTAACACTCTATTACACTCCCAAAGCATATGCATATACGTGCCTCTTGAGCGATTACATCCCCACACAAGTCTGTATCCATTAATCCCCTCCCATTCATCCTCACAGGCGTCCAATAAATACGTCCTAAAATTCGTTGATGAATATATCTCAGGTTCAGATCTACCTTGGCTCTCACCGTCACCTTCCAAAGGTTCTCCCACAATTCCTCAGACAGCTGAGTTCCCAATTCTGACACCCACTCCATTCGTAATCTATCCCAAGAATTCTGCATACATTCCTGTAGAGGCATCAATTTTATATACGTAGAGACCAAACCTGGATGAGTAGTAAATAATTCACAAAATCGAGGTCTACAGCTCAGTGATCCACTCAACATCTGCAGTCTCTCTGCCAATAATTGTTCCAAAAGCCTATACCTCTCCATCTTCCTATTACTCAATCCATAGCGATTAGCTAAATCCTCAAATGAAACCATCCTGCCCTCCCTCCACACATCTTCTATCTTCAAAATGCCCCTATTGGCACAAGCCCTCCAATTAAGCATTTTATTCTCAATCTGTAAACCTGGATTCAGCCAAATAGATGCCAAATCATAAAAGAACAACGACTGTCCACACCCTTGAATCCACAAAACCAAAGCGTATAAGGGAGTAAGGGGGAGGCCCTCTTCGGGCCTTCTTACTTTAGTAAAAAATGGTCTGGGATTCAAGGCTGTTGCATCTTGGTGTCCGAATGCTTTTGTTCAGAGAACCTTATTAGAATTTGACTGGGGTACGGCCTGAAGCTTGCAACGTGCCTTAATTCTCAATTTATGTTGGAACCTTGAAGGAATAACAATGAATTATGTTGTACCCTGCGTCATGAACATTAACGATAAACATTTAGCCCAACCTGATCATCCATTTGTAATTTGTACATAGCATTTTTGATAAAAGAGGCCACATTATCAGGGATTTTGATATTGTGACTAACAAATCTCACGCTAGAGCTACAAGTTGGATCACTGCAATGCAGACTAGAGACTTCCATATGTCAAACGGTCAAACGAAGGGAGTTTACCCGGCTAACTTTACTTGATCTAATGTGGTTCATTCTCGTATTTTAGACTATTTCTTAATTTCTGATAACATGCTGAAAAACATAAAGACTTTAAAGGTGTTTGAAATGAAGAAAAGTGATCACCCCTTACTAAGATTAACATGTAACATTAAAGCACCCGCTAGGTTGGTTAGGGCCCCCATAAACCTCGACATTTCAAAAGAGACAAATAGGCTCTGTATTGACCCGGAGGATGTATCTACTCTGTTGACTAAATACAACAAAAAACGTAGAGATCAACATTGGGGAGTCAATTATGTTCCGTTGTTGCTTGACTTCCTCCTACGTAACAAAAAAGGTATTCAACCAACCTTTGTTCCTAAATATACCCTTTATGAAGTCATTGCATCAACACAGAAACAACTACTGATAGACTTACGGGCAATCAGTTGTTTGAACTCTGAATCCACGGTTGTGCTGCTTAGAAAGAGGAAGCAAAAATACAAAGACTGGTTAATTCTTTATAGGCCTCAAATTGTGCAGTCTGGGGCAGAACTGGTGCTAAGTGCTATAGAGAACATCAATTCAAGGGAAATTTGGCAGTTGTTTGACAGAGAGATTTCCTCTCAACCCGTGCTCCTGGTGAGCACTCTGACAGAGGAACATTGAGCAAGATTTTTTCAGTAAATTGTTTGGATCAGTTGGGCAACCTAAAAACTCTCCAATAAAGAATTCCAGGAAGGCATGGTCCGTTCCTTTGGACACCCGTGACTTGGAAATTCTGATTCAAAATGCAAATTCGTCGAGGTCTCCTAGGCTGGATGGTTTCACAAGCAATATGATTAAAGCGGCCCCAGCATCCTGGAACCCTTTGATTATTTTAATATTTGAACAGGTGATGCAACTGAGAGTCGTTCCTGACTCTTGGAGGTCAGCAATCAGTGTCCATATTTAAGAGGGGCAATAGGGCGGAACCTAATAACTACTGCCCTGTTGCCCTTTTGGATGTCTTGGGGAAATTGTTTGCTATGGCAATTTTGAGGCATCTCCACACGTGGGTCAGCAGTGTGGGTAGGTGTGATTCCCACCAAACAATATTTGTAAAAGGTTTAGGAACTCATCTGAATTTGTTTTTCCTAAACCTATTAAAAATGAAGACCAGAAAAAATGGCACAAACATTTATTTGGCCTTTATTGACCTCAAGAAATCATTTGACAGTATCGACCTACAACATTTTGTGGTCCAAGCTGGAGGCCTGGGATTGTCCTTCAGGTCTCTTATTGACAACTAGGGCCCTTTACACCTCAACTGAGATCCAGATTAGGCTGAATTCTCAGGGTCTTTTGGCTAAGGAGATTCCCACCCACAGAGGATTGGAACAAGGCTATCCTCTGGCACCAATTGTATTTAATCTATTTTTATCTGACTTGCATGAGACTCTGAATCTTGCACCTGCATTTCCTCCTAAAATTAATAGTCAACCCTTTGCATGGATTCTCTATGCGGATGATCTAGTCTTATTTGATCAGACTCCATTGGGCTTCAACCGAGGCTAATTAGTCTACAAGATTAAGTAATAAAAAGTGAGTTGATGATAAACGCTGAAAAGACAAAAATCCTGATCTTACGCTCAATGAGAGGCCGGCAAGGGCCTCCCTTCAGATGATCTTTAGGTTGTGATAAACTTACCCAAGTGAATACCACCACTTACGTGGGTACTTGCTTTGATTCCTGTATTAATAATAATCCTCACCAACTGGAATTGAGAATGAAAATTTCAAGTTTAACTGCTGAGGGTATGGTGATACATAGTAAGTATAGAAAGTTCTCAGTTCACCCTGTGTTTCTTTCTATAAATCAAAAGTTATCCCGATCATAACATACAGAGAGGAGGCATTTTTATCCCCGTTGTGGAAAATGTGGTCTTCATTTGAGGGTACATTTTGGAGAAGAGTACTCCGTTTACCAAGGAGAGTACCCACATTGGTTATTAGGCGTGAACTTGGTCTAGTTTCAACATATGCCATAACGGTGTGGAAGACTCTCTCTATATATAAGAAATGTGTCATGCCTGATACACCACTACCTTATCAGATATTGACTGCTGAGAATGGGAAGGGAGACTCTTTATTCCTTGAACAAAGTAAATTGAGATGTTTGCATATTCTGGATTATCTGGGAACCACTCAAGAAATGCTTGTGATGAACCCGGCTTGGTTAAAAGAAAGTTATGGGAACAAGACTGGATTTTGACAGATCAATCTAGAAATAAATGTAAGCTCCACACAAATTTGCAAAAAGAAAGTAGTTCTGTGCCAAGATATTTGATCACATTTCCAAGTCCTTCATATCGTTACCAGTTTTTTTGAGATTCCGCTTGAACATATTTCCAACAAAACAAACTCTGGCAGCCCACAAACAAGAGATGCTTAATATTGATTGTAGATTTTGTGGTGCAGAGGTGAAAGGGGAAACGTTGTAACACATTCTACTGAGTCAACTGTGTTAAGAACTAGATATCTGGGGACCTTTCTTGAAGAAAGGAAAACCTACACAGTGGAGGAATGGGGTGACATGTTCTTACATTCATTCTTACATTCATTTTTGGAATCATAACATTTTTTAATCAGATTTTTTATCAAAATTGGTGAATTAACACTGTTGAAGATGAAATGATGATGAGGATTTCAACATTTTAATTCAATTGAGAGATTCGTAAGCAATTGTGGGTATTTCCATTGATTTTAAGATCTTTAATGAAGTTGATGATTCTAATCAATTGTGTTTCTGGGGATTTTATTGATTCTGGATTTTATAGATAAAGGTTTGTAATAAACTGTATATCGTAATTAAAATATTTGCAACAATATAGCATTTTTGTGTATCTCTGAAGTACGATATTGAGACGAGTGTCTGTAAAATGCAAAGGTTAGCAGTATCAATTATTTACATGATTATGACAGAAATTAATGGCAATGTGACTTTGAGGAAATTACATACGTCTGTACGTTCCTATACAGGTCCATGAGAAATAATGGTGATTATATCTTCAGAGTGAGACACTGTTGTTTCACTACATCGCAGAGAATTTTTGAGATTTCATTTACTATCAAGTTTGTAGCAAAATAAGGAAGGCAATACCGATTAGTGAAACAAATAAGGGTTGGTCAGTGTTTAGCAGAGATTGCACAAATGGATCCTTGCCAAGAGGAGACAGTATAGGAATCAACATGTGATGCACAATGAGTGATCACTGAGATAAAAGAGTTTCATTGTAGGGTTCTATGATGGGCAGATGCCATACATATGAACATGGTCTGCCTCATTTTGGGACAGGAGAATGATTAATTGTCGCATTTTATGCACTATTGTCATTAATGGAGCCCTCAGTGACAGTAGTGGTCTGGTGCTAGTTTGCATTAGGTTTGTGGACACAACATTAGGGCCATCACTCTGTGCTTTGGTGATGCAGTGTAAGTTCAAAGCATATGAGTTAATAGCTGGCATCTATGGTAGTTGCTGAGATCGGACCTCGGGTAATGCAGTAGGCTTGCTTACAAGTAGAAGGTACATGTGATGGTCCATAAAATTGCTTTTCTTGCAGGCTTGATAGCAAGGAGTTTAAAAAACAATCATGGTTGTGTGTACTTCCTTCAGGCATGTGGATCATGGTAGAGTATAAGGAGCCCTGAGAAGACTAAAGGTGTGCTGCAACTCTGTACTTCATCTCCAAGATGGCTTTTCTATAACATGGACCTCTTTGTATTGGTCCTTAACACCTGTTTTGGCAGACGTGCTTCTCCAGGAGTCTATTTCTGTCTGGTGTGTTTACCTTCATCAACGGGTCGTGCCTCTGGGCCGAATTGCCTAACTCTGTACAGCGGTATCGGGTAGGATCTCCTCATATCTTACAACTAAGAAGGAGACAGAAGCGGCCCAACGGAACACCACGATCCCATAACAGCACCCCAGAATGCATTACTCCAATCGGGAGTATGATATAATTCAAAGAATGAAAAGTGCCATTCACATAATTATCGTGAATATATAACAGAATGTATGTATTCATAAAATGTAGGTATCATTCCTTAAGAGTCAAGGAGGTAAGAGTATCATTGTATATAATGGTATATTCGCCATCACAAACAGACTACATTTTGATAAGAAAGTCAAAAATATCAAACAAAAGACAGATGACGTACTATTTTGTCTTATAGTTGCAAGGAAGAGATGATTGAGGGTTGAGGCACAAGACCTCAGAAGCGTGTGCAAAGATTGGATCTGAAATACTTGTGACGTGGACTGGTTAATGCAGATCGGGTAATGTAGTGTATTACGTCGCAGATTGGTTAAAGACATAGAAATCGAATCTGAGCAAAAAGCCGGAAGGCTAATAAGGGTGGTGGATGTAGACTTTAAATATACAGTAAAACCGAAGTTCTGCCAGTGAGGTGGACCATTCAGGATTCGAGCTTGATTTGAGTTTTGTGGTGCCTGTGGGGTCTGTAAAAGTGCCCCTAAGCCCAGAAAATAAAATGGAGAGTTACCTTGAACCCAGCGCTTCATCAACATTGTTGCTTCAAGATGCAGCAGTTCCACGTTGTGGCCTCCACAGGCAGAGAGTAATTAAGAGTTAACCTGTTATATATCACCTGACCATCCCCTATCACGAGAAAAGGACCACAGTGCAGAGCATCAATGGAAAAGTAGGGACAACTAAAATGACCCGAGACAGTAGAATTTAAAAGAGATGGGAAGGAAGCTCTCTATGAATCAGGGATCCAGAAGAGGAGGATAAGGAGAGTAAGATTGCTGGGAGGCAGTGAAGCATTGCATGGAGCTTGCAGAGGCACAGGGAATCGGAGGCTGATGCTGAAAGAAACTTCTGAGAGCCCAGAAAGATACCTAGAACCTGTGAGCCGCATTGGCATTTTCTTAAAAGTCTCTAGCCTGAGAGTGGTGCTAAGGCATCCAGAAGATGCCTGGAGACCTAAGAAACACATTGAGACATTTGATAAAGCCCCCAGAGCTTGAGAGGGGCAATGGTAATCTGTATAGACATATAATGCAGGAGAGAGGTTGAGAAGGTTTAGAAAGCATTGAGGGTCTAGGAGCGGTGGTGTGATCCTAGAAAGTATGCGTACCCGAGAAGGACCGGACATTATAAAAGATAAGAAAATATATTGGGAAACCAAATGTAGACTGGCCATATCAAGAACGGATCTGCGAGGCTGAGAAATCATGACAGAGAAGAAAACCAACCATATACAAGAAATGTGATCTTATAAAAAAAATAAGATTGACGCTTTGATGCAAAGCAACAACGTGCATGTTATAGTAACACCAGTTTCCTATTAACCATAGCATGATAGTAAGCTGGCTATCCACCGTCCAAGCATAGGTTTCCTTGATGAAAGGGCCTTCCCATTCAGTTAAATTCAAAACGGTGTTATCCAGATTTCTCCAATAGCATTAGTACGGTTATTATACACATTCACAATCAAAATAAATTATCTTGAAACAAATACCACAGTTATTTATAAAACAGATATATGAAAAGTCTACAGATCACCATTAGAAATGACAGCATTATGAGATTTGATATTCCGAGCCTCTATTGTGATGAGCATCACACAGCAGGTCAATGCCGAACACCGCATTTACCTTGTACAGAAAGACCCAATGGCAATGACTAATGAAAGGATGCACGTGGGTACATTCCATTATTAGAAGGCAGAAGAATGTCAATGATCTTACAGGGGTGATGCCTTGACTATGAGCAATGCTACACAGCTATACATCGCCTTGAAGAGGACCTTAGAAGGTCGAAGCACGTGTCGGCTACAGCAGCTATATGAGTAAAGAAAACGAGCACCTTCCAAAAAAAGGCTATAAGCAGCTTTGTGTACAATGTCATAAGACGTTTTCGAACAAAAAATAATTGTCATTTTTTGATATGTAATGTAATATTTGATGATTTCTGTGTTTTTCTGATTTAACATAAACTGATATGAATTGATTTGAATTGAATTGTAATGTAACACAGTTTTTAACAATGTTTTTGGTTTTTCATTTTTGCAAAGGTTTGTACTTAACCAAATGCAAATAAATAAATAAAACCAAAAATAAGAACATAATTATATGTACATTATATTGAGAGGCCTTCTTGTATTGGCGATGATGAATGGAATAGTTATCTAAAGGGGTACTTTAACCTGATTAATGTTTACAAATAGAACAAGAACTTGCACTTGCTCATCAGAACACGGGTACCCACTAAGGTTAACCCATATTGTTCTAGCACAGGGCATAGCCACACCACTTGTGTACACGCAGCAACCCCCTTACATTACAAAGCAATACAGTTGTCATATTTGGTAGTTACCCACCGCAGTGCCCGATGTGCCTATACGCCCTTTTTTATCTAGTTTCTGGCAAAGAGCTATGTTTCTGGCACTAGGCACTCAGGCGAAAAACTATAATCAAACTAAAAAAACAGAAAGTGTTTGCATTTTTTTTTTGTGGCCCATAAACATTTCATGTCAAATTCAATCCAGGAAACCCCTCCTAATATTGGAGATGTGGTCGCATGTGAGGGAGCAATTGTCTTAAGACAACAAAGGTAAGACCCAAGCACAGTTAAGTAGGGATGCCCTGGACATTTGGGACAAGCTGAGGGAAAGTCAGTAGATACGATGTAAAATTAAATAAATATTATCCCTAGAAAAAGCATTAAGGAGGCATTCAATTATGTGACTTGCTAATTACTTTAAAGCCGCTATCAGACAGCTTTTTTCTAAAAAATCTTTACTGGCCTTTTTTCATTTCCCTCTAGAACTGAGATGATTTATGCAGGGTGTAAAGCAATCAGTATTTCTGCTACAACTGAGAAAAAAGTAATATCCTTCCACACTCATATACTGCATTACTTACTGTCAATGTACTTCAAAGCGTAGTGTCAACAGTATGTTTAATAGGTGCAAACTGTTAATGTTGGGGAGTGGGGGCTCGCTTCGGGCCCTCGTATGCACACTATTGAGAATGCCACGTTAAACTCTCTTTGTTGTTTATATATTCATTTTATTGGATACTATGTGAGATATGTGCCGGTTTAACCATGGAGTAAGAGGGTCACCAAGCCACCCTAAATACAAAGGACCCCCGGATGCAGATGAATTTTCCAGCGTTGATTTCATTCTTTAGGTCCAGGCACACTTCTGTTTGTGAGACATGCCTGCACAGTAGGGTGACCAGACATCCCGGTTTTCCCAGTACAGTCCGGGGAAATCACTCTCTGTCCCGGGGTCCCGGGAGTTTTTTCAATTTCCAAACCCCGTGCGGGGATTGGAAGGCTGGCTGGCTTCAGTTCCTGTTTTTGCCAGACCCGATTTCGAAATCCCAAAATCGGGTACGAGTGCGACTCTTCCTGCACGTAAATGGGGGCGTGAATGCTTTTCACGCACCCATTTCCTCCCCTTTCCCCTCCCTGGCGCTCTCATTCAATGACAGGAGTACGCCTGTGAGCACACCGCACCCCCGCTCAACGTAACAGGCCAGCAACATAGAAGTAGGACTACCGTTTTATCGTAGACCTACTTCTATGTCTATGGTCTGTCCCGGTTTAAAAACAAAACAATCTGGTCACCCTACTGCACAGTTATCTGCTCTTATAAATATGTTGAGTGTGTTACATATCTTTACATGAACTGACCGAACATTCAGCTCTCTGGCTGCTATCGCGCTCTGTAGCACACAACGTTGCTGCAAATAGAATTCGTATTTTGTGATAATGTAATACTTTAAGGGCAAAAGAAAAGAGGCTGCCGATATGTCGAAATTGTGCAACACGAGACCACATTGCTTTACATCACAAATCTGAAAGGGCACATATAAATATGCAACAGGAAATCTATTTTCTTTTTGCACTATGCATGTGGAATGGGATGGTTTCACAGACAGACAGAAACATAAAGTCCTGTTCCATAGCAACATCATCCGTTCTCACAAAACGTATCTAGCTGCTGGTAAATACCAAAAGTAGTATGACATGATATGATGTGGCATTTATAATGCGCCTGCATACAAGTGTTAGTAGGCGCAAAACACTTGTGTACAGTATTGACAAGAAAGACTTTCCTGCCAATAATATTTGCTCCCTACAAATGGCAGCCTTTTCATGTTTTCGATGGTGAAAATGGAATCCATTTACTTTATGTTGCATTGTAAGTATTAGAGCTGGGCACGCCCGCTAAGGCTCGGGCCAGCCAGGGCCAAACCTGGGGCTCTGTCCTGACCCTCCTTTGGACCAGTGCCTGCCCAAAGCAGGGTCCACCACGAGTCCCACCTGCTGCTTCTAAACCCGGGAAAAACAAATTTCTAAAAAAACGATGATCCTGACCTGCTGTCAACACGTACAGGAGCCTGACGCCTGACTTCCAGTTTGGGTCGCCTGACTTTTTGTCCCACCTAAGCCAATTCATTCGTTGGAACAGGCCCGGGGCACACCCTTATGCAGCTGTTTAAAGGTAAGTCAAGCGTCAGCCTGCCTTGCTTCTACAGGGCTCGTTCCCCTCGCCGTCTCCCATGCCCCCCTTCCCTCTACCATTTCAAATACCTATGGTGTGCCTGCCCCCCCAAGCACCCCATCCTCTTTTCCCTGCCCTGTGCCATCTCTACAACACCAACATTGTCCCTCCCCCAAAGCGTCAACATCCCCTTGTTCTCTGCCCCAGCCACCCTCGCCCTCAAAACATACTGGTATTTTACCAAGCCTTTCCTCCAGGGCCACAATCCCTTGTCAAGTCTCAAAGAGAAAACTTACAGGAGCTGTCCTCCTCAACACGCCCGCTGCCCTCCCCTTTTCTCCTCTTCCCATCCAGCTACCACACAGCTTTGGCTCGGCATGCATTGGGCCCCAGTAGCCAGGCCAGACCCTCTGGCTCACCGCTGACCCGACCCTACCCAAGAGTTCCTTGGCTCTCCCAGCTCATGTAAGTAAATGGTGTAGAGGAGCAGCCAACTGCCTCTGCAAGAAGTCCCGCCCCCCTACTACCTGTATGCTGGAAGCCTGAAATAGTGCCATGCTTGACACTAGCAGTTGTGACTATTCTGAGTTGAATCTTCGAGAAAAGGTATCCACTAAGAAAACCCTATCAGATGTATTCCTGAAGAGATGACAATCTCTTGGAGGAGATCCCCAAACAAATATGAAAATGAGACAAAGAGAAGCCGGTGATCCTAGCATCAGGTGTGGTGGTATTGATATCAGTTGAATGTGTGCAGTCTGGAGGGTGGACATCAAGACTGGGTTCTGGCTGTGTTAGGCCTGTATAGGACGCTTATGCGTGCAGCTAGACCGGTTTGTCATGGGATGTAGTGAGGTGTTCATGGGGTAATGTTCGTATGTGAGCAACTAGGCCAAAATTGACCATGGAGGGGTGTAGCTGCACCCTAATTGTGTGATGGTCTAGAGTAGAGAGTAAGCATAGTATGGGAGGTGAGCGTTTTACCTTGAATGTTGTCCTATGCTCATCGCCCGTCTCATGTAGCTGCAGAGGGAATGTGTGAAGTTGCTCACTAAGGTGTGAAGTAACTCTAAGCTAAGACCAGTAAGGGTTGCTTTTTGTAAAAACTATTTATTATGTGGGTCCTATAACATTGGGAAGAGTGAGGGAGCCCCAAAAAGACATGTTTTGCCACCTGCATGTCTTTTGAAGCATCACAGCTATAGCTTATTAAATTGCCTCCTTGTTAAGGACACATTATGTGTTAGTGATAGTATACATGTTTAGCAAATGGGTAGAAGCATTCCCCTTAAAAAGATAGTACTGCATTAGGCATTGCTAAAATACACAAAAAGGAGTATTTACCCGAATTTGGACTGCCTTACACTGTTTGGAGCAACAGTAATGTACATTCTGTTGATACTGCAATGGAATTAGTGCACTCTGGTGTTGGATTGTTTCCTTACAAAGTAGTCATGGGCCGCCCAGCAAATGCATGTGGTGTGCCATTAAATATCCGCTGTTAATCAACTACTGTAAAGAGTTCGCTAACAACGTGTTTATTCTCAGCACACAGACTGCTGATTGTCTATCAACAACATTGGAGGGGCCAGGACATGGCATCCAGGTGGATGGCTGGGTACCTATGAAGAACTTTCAGCAAGCATAATTGTCTCTGTTACCCATTGCCTGCAGAGCCCGGTGCTGAAAGCACCCCTTCTGCTGAGACATTGGACATTTGCATCATTGCCATTTATCCCAAAGACATTGCTGAAGGAACGGAGGAATCGCAATATAACCCGAGACTCAGGAAACTGAGAAATAAGTAATTGAACTACAAAATATGAAGAGGAATCCATTTCCATGAGGGACGGCTACCAGGTGGGAAAGACCACCCTCTTTATGGACTACTTGGGGGTGAAGTAGTAAAAAGCGACACTCCAAGGAGCAATTAAGCTCTGTGAAACCTGTCCTGATGGAATTTCTTTTTGCTGTTTTGTTTTACTCCATACACAAGCTATGCCAAACTACGAGTGTATTGCTATTTCACCCCAGCGGGTCAACGCATCTTTATGCTTCTGTCAGAGAAAAAAAGCAACAAAGGTATTGTTCCCAGGGGTTTGTATATGCAGTACTGTTAGGTGTAATTGTTTGTGATGGATGGGTAGTTATTATTGGAATATTATGCAGCGCCATCCTTGTTTAATACAGTAAACAGAGCGCCACCCTGTCACAGACAGCAGGCAACTTCAATATCCACCACAAATGTTTTATTATGCAAGAGAATGTTATTAGAGATATGCCGGCCATAGACATAACAGATTGACTTACTTACTGACATACACTGTAATTATAGGACTGATTGTGAAAATGATGTACAAATATTGTAGGCACTTTGTAAATGAATTAACATAGGTTCTCCAATTAGCTCGCTGTGCACACGTTTGAAGACTGCTTGGGTTGCAGAAAACAGAAAGTCCTTGTTTTGTTTTGATCGTTCACATGTGTTTGTGAAGCAGGCCCCAGTGAGTTAAATTAGCCAAAGCGACAGCTGCATGGAGTAAGCCGAAACCTTGGCCTGTGTTCACAATTAGCCAGTGATTTAATTACCTTTCATGAAACAATGGGCCTCATTACACGGAAGGCGGTAATGGTTAACGGCCACCGTTAATGGTAACGGTGACCGTTAACCATTACCGCCTTACTACGAGGTCCCTTAGCGGGTTGGTGCTTTAACGCCTGCTTTTTGCAGGCGTTAAAAACCAACCCGCTAAGGGACCTCGGAGCTAATTACGGCACCGCAAAATTGCGGTGCCGTAATTAGCGCCTTCCCCATTCCCATAGAGCCCTATGGGGCAGAAATGGGAATGGGGAAGGGCAATGGCGGAAGGGGGATTTACCGCCCCACCAACCTTGGAATGGGGCGGTAAATCCCCTTTCCGCCAAGGCGGTGCCGGTATTTTACCGGCATGAGCCATGGCGCTAATAGCGCCATGGCTCACCGCCTTCCGTGTAATGAGGCCCAATGTGTACTGAATGTATAAAGCTGTTTATTCTCATCATGAGTTCAGAGAAGAGGCGGCTCTGATGAAGTAAATTGCATATCATGCTGAGCCCGCTTAAGCAAAATTAACTGTTTCTCTGAAACTTTGAAACTTTCTGTGCTGGTGCTGGTCATTTAAAGTTGCCTATGGACACAGGCAGGTATGGTGAAAAGTATTGCCCACAAATGGACACAACCCACTTGTGAAATATTGTAGGTCCTATACCTAGTGGGAATCCCACAACACGGATAAGGGATGGGAAGAAAAGGGAATCAGGCATTTTACCACACAGGAAAAAGAGTCAAAGCCTGTAAGGTCAACACCAGCAATCCACATTAAGTCTGGCTCTGCAGGGCATAGTATTTCAATAATAGAAATGAATACATTACAATTAAAAGCAGTGCTAGAGGGTGGAAAACAACTCTGAGATACAGGGAGAGGCACCCACCCAGAAAATCCAGATACATTTTTAGAAACAATAACCAATGCAATTCACTTCAAGTAGTCACCAAAATGAGGTACAGTGTAAGAATACATTCACAGTGAAAGAAGTGGAGAACATGACTTTAAAAATACATATGAACATCAAGGGAAAGTGCTACAAATCTAATTCTTGGCAAATAACTACATGACCCCAAACAAGTACAGGAACATTATCCAGGGTTAGGTAAGTATCCCCAAAGTCACTTTAAGAGAGTTCCAAAGTGAGTATCACATTCTATAGGAATCCATGTACAGTCAGTAGACCATCCGTGTTAATAGGGAAAAAGGAACAAGTTACTTACCTGTAACTGTTGTTCTCCAGCATGGGTCCGGCATGGATTCACAGGGTCACGAACACTCCCTGTTGTCAGGCTGGAACCCTCGGCAAAAGAAAAAAAAGCCCCAGCCTTGCCCCCAAACCGCCCCCACCCCACAAATCAACCACTGAGCCCTGGACCACACAGCCCGAAGCCAACGAGAGCCCTCCACCCAAGCCCCTCCCCAGGCAGCCATCCCCAGACTTGGTAGCACGTAAGGTGGCAGGAGGACCAAGAAAAGAGCCCTAGAGGGGCAGGTGGGAGGGTTCACATGTGAATCCATGCCAGACACATGCGGGAGAACAACAGTTATGGGTAAGTAACTTGTTCCTTCTCCAGCATGGGGTCTGGCATGGATTCACATGATCATGAATAAAGAATACATAGCAGTACACACATGCACAACCACGAGAGGTGGCAAGGCTCAACAGAAGCAATCTATTACCTCCTCACCAGGCTCACCTTCAAGCGAACAGGTTGTGTAGCAATGCTTGGCCGACTCTGGACTCCTCCCGGTAATCCGTGTTGACGCAGTAGAATCTCGTGAAGGTGTGCATCGACCTCCACGTAGCAGCCCTGCAGATGTCCAGCAGGGGCACACCAGGCAGGAGCGCCGTAGTAGCAGCAATGGCTCTGGTAGTATGGGCTCTCGGATGGCCAGGCAACGGTCAGTTTGCCAACCGGTGACAGTGAGCGATACAGCCGGTGAGCCACCTGGAAATGGAAGCCTTGGACAGGTCCTTCCCATGGTTCACAGGACCAAAGTTCACAAAAAGGTGTTTTCCGGAAACTCTTCGTGCGGGCCACATAAAACTTCAGCGCTCTAGTCACATCCAGCGAGTTATGTTATGTTATGTTATGTTATTTTGCACTTATATAGCGCCTTATATACCATTGGTATGGTCTGAAGGCGCTTGTAGGTTGAACGCCCTTGGGAACCGAAGTTCAGATCAGTAGAGAGAGTAGGGAGAGTCAAAAGGTGCGTGTGAGCACCGGGTATGTGTGCAGCTCGTGCGGTACTCGTGTAATAGCTGCTTCTTAGCGGTAGGTGTGGTGGTTGAGAGATCAGGAGAATGTGTTCGTTCTGGCAGGATTTATCCGGAACGGATGTGGCTGCGTTAGGCCTGAGGAAAACGCCTGGCTGGGGGTGTGGAACCAGCAGTGATTACATAGAATGATGTGGAGTAAGCGGCGGAATGTTGGTATGAGAACAGTTATACCGAATGGTGTCATAGTATCTCTGTGTTCTAGTTGAGTGGTGATGTAAGGAGAGAGTAAGCATGGTGGTGTGGTATGATCGGTTATATGCTCTTTCACTGAGCACACTTCTAATTGCAACTTTCCCAGAGAGGGTACTGGGCGCACTTCTAAATACAGTTTTCCACAGAGAGGCTATTGGGCACACTTCTAGATTCAGTTTACTAGAGGCTATTGGGCACACTTATAAATGAAACTTTCCAGAGTGTCTATAGGATACAATTCTATAGTCAACTTTCACAGATGCTATTGGGAACACTTCTAAATTCAACTTCACAGAGCGACTATTGGGAGCACTTCTAAATTCAACTTCACAGAGCGACTATTGGGAACACTTCTAAATTCAACTTTACAGAGCGTCTATTGGATACACTTCTATAATCAACTTTCACAGAGGGTATTGGTTACACTTCTAAATGCAACCTTCACAGCGATGCTATTGGGCGCAATTCTAAATTCCATTTTCTACGTAGTGGATTCTGGGCGCACTATTAAGTCAATTTTCAGAGAGGCTTTTCCAGAGAGGGTGTTGGGAACACTTCTAAATTCAATTTACTAGAGAGACTATTGGGCACACTTCTAAATGCAACTTTCCAGAGTGTCTATAGGATACATTTCTATAGTCAACTTTCACAGATGCAATTGGGAACACTTCTAAATTCAACTTTACAGAGCGTCTATTGGATACGCTTCTATAATCAACTTTCACAGAGGGTATTGGTTACACTTCTAAAATGCAACCTTCACAGCGATGCTATTGGGCGCATTTCTAAATTCCATTTTCTACGGAGAGGCTACTGGGCGCACTAGTAAGTCAATTTTTCAGAGAGGCTTTTCCAGAGAGGGTGTTGGGCACACTTCTAAATTCAATTTACTAGAGAGACTATTGGGCACACTTCTAAATGCAACTCTCAGGGAGGCTATGGGTACACTTCTAAATTTCGCTGAGGGGATAATGGACATACTTCTAAATGCAACTTTCATAGAGTGTCTATTGGGAACCCTACTAAATTCACAGCGAGGTTATTGGGCACACTTCTAGATGCAACTTTCCAGAGTGTCTATTGGGCACACTTCTAAATGCAACTGTCACAGAGGATCTTGGGTACACTTCTAAATTCAGTTTACCAGACAGGCTATTGGGCACATTCTAAATTCATGGAGAGGCTATAGGGCATGCTTTCTTAATGCATCTTTCACATGTTAACATTTACAATTCCATCTAGATGCGACGCAGGCCGATATTCACAATTCCATCTAAGTGTGGATATGCTAACATTCACAATTCTATCCAAGTGTGGACATGCTAACATTCACAATTCTATCCAAGTGTGGACATGCTAACATTCACAATTCTATCCAAATGTGGACATGCTAACATTCACAACTCCATCTAAGAGTGGACATGCCAACTTTCACAATTCTGTCTAAGTGTGGACATGCTAACATTCACAATTCTATCCAAGTGTGGACATGCTAACATTCACAATTCTATCCAAGTGTGGACATGCTAACATTCACAATTCTATCCAAGTGTGGACATGCTAACATTCACAATTCTATCCAAGTGTGGACATGCTAACATTCACAATTCTATCCAAATGTGGACATGCTAACATTCACAACTCCATCTAAGAGTGGGCATGCCAACATTCACAATTCTGTCTAAGTGTGGACATGCTAACATTCACAATTCTATCCAAGTGTGGACATGCTAACTTTCACAATTCTATCCAAGTGTGGACATGCTAACATTCACAATTCTATCCAAATGTGGACATGCTAACATTCACAACTCCATCTAAGAGTGGGCATGCCAACATTCACAATTCTGTCTAAGTGTGGACATGCTAACATTCACAATTCTATCCAAGTGTGGACATGCTAACTTTCACAATTCTATCCAAATGTGGACATGCTAACATTCACAACTCCATCCAAGAGTGGACATGCCAACATTCACAATTCTGTCTAAGTGTGGACATGCTAACATTCACAATTCTATCCAAGTGTGGACATGCTAACATTCACAATTCTATCCAAATGTGGACATGCTAACATTCACAATTCTATCTAGGTGTGGACATGCCAGTATTCACAATTCCATCTGAGAGTGGGCATGCTAACAATCACAATTCTATCCAAATGTGGACATGCTAGGATTCATAAAACTTGAGAATCCATGCTAACAATCATATTTCTGTCTAGATTTGGCGCAGGCTAGTCTTTGTGGTTCACTCGTGGTATGGTTAGCATTATACTGCAGGCAGTGTTTGATGTCCCGCCATTAATAGGTTTGGGCTGGTGGTCACATCTTTCTAATAATGCATGGTGCGGGTCTGTAGCGGTCTAGGCCATTGATAGGTAAGTTAGAGTGGCAGGAACTTTCTGGAGTAGAGTGATTGCTCTACTCCCCACCCATGCCACACTCACGGTTTTTGTTGGTGTCTGTTGGTTGCTGGCTTCCTTGGCGTCCCCTGCGGACACCTGCAGACACTTTCTGGAGCCGCCTCTGTTGGAGCCGCCCTTGGCCTCGGGGCCCTTAGCCGCTGGGGCTGCCGGGCAGAGGGCTGCCCTGGGAGGACCAGTGATGAAGGTAGGGGATGGGCGGGTCGGGAGGCGGGAGCGGGACCTTGATGGGCGTGGGGCGAGCGAGGGAGAAACCAGGAAGGGGAGGCCGGGAAAGCACGGGGCAACGCAGGGGGCCCGGGGAGCAAATCAACCCCAAAATCACTCAAATGGGGTCGCTCATGGGGGGGAACAAAGTCCTTTCAGCCGGCGACGAAGGTGTTGGAAAAAACAAAGGTAACACCAAGGGCTCGTTAAGATGAAAGTCTGACGGTACCTTGGGCATGAAGGAGGGGTGCTTCCGTAGCACCACCTTTGTCTTGTGGAAAGTCAAGCAAGGTGGTTTACAGGTTAGGGCTTGGATCTCACCCACTCATCATGCAGAGGTGATGGCCATGAGGAAAGCTGTCTTCCACGACAGAAGCTTGGGTGGAGTTGAATGCATCTGTGCAAACAGAGCTCCCATGAGCATAGTCAGCACCACCGGAGCCTTCACCGGCAGGAATGAGCGGAATAGCCCCTTGATGAATTCCTTGACTAATATGTGCGACCACAAGGAGGGTTGTCCTGCGGTTCTGGTGTAGCGGGAGATAGCTGCCAGATGAACCTTGATGGAGGCGTGAGCCAGCCCCGATTTTGCCAAAAACAGCAAATATGGAAGTACATGAGGGGCTGTGACCCTCAGAGGGTCGATCTTCTGGGACTGGCGCCAAATTGTGAACCTCTTCCATTTGAGTCTGTAGCATTTCAAAGTAGATGCCGCCCTGGCCTTGGCGAGTTCTTTCTTGCAGTCTGCTGGAAGATCGTAAACCCTGAATTCTAATGCTGCAGGGTCCAGGCCTTCAGGTTCAGAGATCCTGGGTCGTGGTGCAAAGTGCACCTCCTTCCCTGGCAAGAAGATCCGTGACCACTGGCAGCTTCACTGGAGGGGACGCTGACATGCTGAGAAGCTCCTGGTACCAGACCTGCCTCAGCCACGCTGGTGCGATGAGGATAATCCTGCACTATCACTGTCTAAGTTGATTGATGACTCGAAGAAGCGACGTCAATGGAGGGAACGCATACAGGTCGTCCCAGGGGAATGAGAATTCGTCCCCATGCTTCCCGGCCGGGGAAACCTGCTGGCGAACCTCTGGCATTTGGTGTCTGTCGCCGTGTAGAAAATGCAAATCATTAGATAACTGTACAGATGCAGCAACGCAAGTAGATTAAGTAATCATAGAAGCTGGCTTTACATAGTGAATAGACTGCAGGCAGAGCTGCCATTATATAGAGGTTGGACATCAGTGTCAACATTTTAGTAAGTTCAACCCCTGAAGAGAAGGGGTGGAAAGCTGTGTCGCAGCAGAGAATTATCTGGGCGCATGGAAGAATCGAGAAGAGCTGTTTGGCCTGATGTCAAGACTGAAGCCAGCCAAAACTGGTTATCTGTTCTTGAAGGAAGAGAATGTGAGAACCTGAATCATTCCTTGTTAAGGTGCAAAGAAAGAACACCATGAGTGCCAAGTTTATTAATTCAAGACAATTAAATGCTGCAAAATGGGACGAATTATGGTCTCCTGTCACGTGAGTCCAGGATGAAAATAGAGTTGGGCATGCAGTTCTAGAACTATGATAAGTGTGTGCCCACACTCCCTTATATTCCCAGAGATGAGAATACATTGCAAGCCAAGTTCAAAGACAATCTTCATGGCAGAAGGCATGGGTGATGACAGATGTTGGGCTAATTGGGAGGGGAGGTACAGTCCAGTCTACCCCCTGACATCTGGGTCTGAGCTCACATGCTGCTAAGTGAACCGAATGTTGCAGAAGGGCACGAACATGCCAACCAATTGTAGAGGGCCATATAACGAAGGGTCTATATGCTTAGATGTTCCCCTTGAGCCAACCACAACCCCCGTAGGTTTTTCTTATTTTGCCATGTAGTATGATGTCACATATGACAGGTAAAAGTGCTGTTTTTTATTAAATGCTTTCAGAGAACGCTGTGCGACGTCCGTTGATGTCCGTTGTAACACCTTGACAATTGATAATACAACAGTAAACACACTTTGCAATCTTCCTGAGTTGGTTTGATCATTTGGTGTAAAGAGTTACTCTGCATCCCATCTACTGCATGATGTGCTACCCGGGAAGGGCCCCAAGCTCATGTAGTAGCAGTGGTAGGATGGGTCAGACCCATCGACCAGTTAGCTTCCGCATTTCGAATGATCGGACATCCTCCGCCATCTAGCCGGAAGATCGCAGGGTTTCCTGTGGTTAGTGGTCAAATAGAAAACTTGCCAGAAAACCGAGATGGTGGGCAGGTTCCCTCTTTGATGAAATCCGTACCTGGATTCCACGGGCGCTCTGCGGATGGAAGGCGAAAGTGGTCGATTGGAGGAGGAGACAATACCGAAGGCCTTAAGTCAAATGACCATATGGTGAGTACACTGAGGGGAATGGGAAATTAAGGGGACAGAGTTGTGGTAATTTGAAAGTAACAGGAAATTTGATGCATTTATGTAAGACATTGCCAAAGCACATGCCCAAGCTCAAACAGTATAGTGCAGAATGGGTGAAAGGCACAGCAGATAAGATGTTCACGCCATGGCCACAAGGGGGATCACTGTCAAAAGCAGTATTGCAACAAATGACCACATACTTGCACGCTGCGTACACAGGGAAGAAATTGGAGAACAGATTAGCCCTCCTAGAGCTCTGGAAAATGTACCAAGAAGAGAGAGAGAGGATCATGCACCTGAGGAGTGGATGCTTATCCAGTGAAGTAAAAGTAGCTAGTGCAGAAGAAGTAGGGTTGTATCCTCTAACGAAACTGAAAGTGGCGACAGGGTATAGTAATCTGATATACGAACCACTGCTTATAGCAGTGACGATGGTCCAAAGGATAATAAGAGAAAAGAGGAGATATTTAAGATTGTACAAGATAAAGAAGAGAAGAGTGAGCAATCAAACGCATCGACAGAATTAGAAAGAGAGATTAAGAGATGGAAAGGGGAAAAGGACATGACAAGGTAAGCTTCATTCAGAACGAATGGATGGTAGGACATATATTACTCAAGCTAGATGGGAAAAGCATTGAGGAAGTAAGGCAAAGAGAAGATAAGGACGAACAGGATAGAAAAGGCAGAGAACGAGAAAAGAGGTTGAAGGAAGATGAGCATAAAAGAAAGAGCAAGGACCAGCGAGAACAGATGTATCAGGAGGAGCAAAAGCAAAAATAGGAGCGGGCAGAGGAGCAAAGAAAGTACGACAATAGGCAGAGAGGAATAGAAGACAGGGACAGAAAAGAAAGGAAGAGAGAGGAGGAAGAAGCACAGACATTATGGGACAAAAGGATACAGAGATGAAGAGAAGAGGAGGAAAGGAGAGCAGATGTGAGGAGAGAAGAGCGAAGACAAGAAGAGGAAAGAATTAGAAGGGAGTCGAGAAAACGAAGATAATTAGATGAAGAGTTAGAACGAAGGAGACAGCGGGACTTTGATATTAGCCTTGTTTGTAAGGAACCAGTACAGCCAAGCCCAGTAATACGATGGGACAGAATAGAAGAGCTTCTTCCATTAAAAGGAGCAATGTCAGGGGCATCTGGAGTAGCATTAGAAGAAGAAAACTTTGATATAGGAAGTATCGGAGACAGGATCGATAAGGCCTATCAAGAATTAAGAGGGTAGACGAGGGAAGGGAGATCAGTCCCTAGTATTCCAATCATGAAGCAAAGAAGAAAATCCATTTAGCCTCGAGCACAGAGCCTTGTCCTTCAGCAGACTGACCTTAGATAAAGGCAAAGGAGACGAGAGTCACACTATTTGGGGATGAGACATGTATGATGAGGAAAGAGAATCCTTCCTTGGGGAAGAGGGAGGGAGCATGTGTGCCCCTTAGGGAAGCCCGCAGAGGTACAAAGAAGTGCGATGGTCTGATCTAGAGCAACCTAAGGATAGGATGCCGGATCCCATAGCATATCCGGAGCGTCCCATAGGATGATCGTATAGTGAGAATCACCGCCATATGTAAGCAGGCTAAGATCGTTACCAGCGAGGAGACGGTCAAGGACGATTGTCCCTGCCATGAATAGGCAGACAATGGGAGCCAACAGCGGGTTAGGGTTTATGTAGTTTCCCTTATTGGGAAAAAGGGGTAACGAGAGCACAGAATATTCCATGGCCACCGATGGATAAGGATCATTTGAGGTGCAAGCTCCTGAGTTTGACATTGGGCGCTGATAAATGGATTTATGAATTAGAAAAAATGACAGAAGGGAACACGCTGGCCATAGGGGACATTAAGGATCTCTTGGCAGCTATTCTTGGGGAGGAAGCTGATAACATATGGAGAAGAGCAGGCTATTCAAGTGTGACAGCACAAAACACAGCGCATGATGGAACGCCATTCAATAATTGCAGAGCAGATGTTTGGAGGGCTCTCAGGGTGCAGTATCCTGACACATCAGATGTGGGTGCAATTATGACACATAACATGAAGGAAGATGAAGACCTTATTGTTTACATTCAGGACATTCAAAAGCGTTGGCAACTTGAAACACGCGAGCCTTGGGAAAAAACTGTGGCATTATTTTACCACATTTTATGTCAGGGGTTGCCCGTGCAAGTACAGAGGCAAATTAAGAAACAAGTGGGAATGGAAGTGAAGCCGTGGGCTGAAATACAATTGACAATATTCCAGGAGAAATACAAGAAGAAAGATGAGGCTAGGAAAATTGAGGAATCTAAGTTAGTTCAGAAGAAATTGTCAAAATATGCCATAGAAGGGGCAGTATTGACAAGCAGAGAAGGATTGGGAATGCAGCAAGCAGTATGTACATCGCAGGCAAATAATCAGCGCCAGATGGACCAAGGAGGGAATGGGTTTATGCCACGAGGCAGAGGTATAGGGTATAGAGGAAGGGTTGGATTCCAAAACAATCAAGGTGGTTTCCAAATTGCACACAATGAGAATCAGAATGTGCAAGGATGATTTAACCAAGGGGGACTAGTCATGCTGTCTCCCCCTGTATGTTGGACTTGTGGGATGACAGGATACATTGCACGCATATGTAGAAGCCGTCCCACCTCTTGGGAATGTATAGAATGACCAATTCTCAAGAGGTGGGACAGCTTCTCCTCCAACATATAACACACAAACTGGGGAAGGTTTTGCCCAAGATCAGACAGTGTATCAGACACAAGCGCCATGAATGCAACAGACACAGCAACCAGAGCAAGTGCAAATGACTCCACCGCAAGGGCAGTCAGAACACGCCCCCATACAGACACAACAGCATGCAAACACGGGACAATTACTGACACCTAAAATAGGGGGTGCCACTGTGGTAGGAGGAAATCCCTTCACAGGTATCGGGGTATACATGTACCCACAATAGGACAGCTCACCGGGCGACTTGATGTGTTCAGTACTATCAGTGACACAAGACCCCAAGGAGGAATCAAGGGTTGATGTGACGATAGGAGGCAAATCTTTTTCTTTTCTAGTAGACACTGAGCCTACTTGTTCATGTATATGAGAGGGAAAATATCCATTGTCGGGAATTGCCATGAAGGCTCAAACGTTCTCTGGAACTATGAATCGAGTTCCTTTCACTGATAAATGACCAGTCTCTATAAGTTCCATTGTTGTATTCACGACAGGCACTAGTTAAGATTTTGGGAAGAGATTTGATGACAAAACTTAACATGAGGTTTTCATTTACTGATGAGGGAATAGAGTGTTCCACTCTGGGAATACACTACTTAAATGTGGGTAAATTTATATTGGCATTCACGGGGCAAATGGCTCTGCGAGGCATTCCAGTAGAGCCAGAGTTTTTCTTTATGGGGTGAGCATTTTACTGACATTGCTACCTGGTTTAGTGGGGAAGGCTGTGAGGATACCTGATGAATTCTTGTTCAGACCACAGATACCTATGGACGAAGAGGGGGGACAGACTATCCCTCTAGAGTTAGAAGCAGCCATGGTACGAAGGGAAATGGTAATCCTCGAAGGAACGGATGATGGGGTAGACCATGGATGACAGTAATAGCTCCCGAAGAAGAGTACAGGTTTAGCTGACATTACTGGCGATGATACGTTTAGAGAAGACCCAACAGATGATGAAGTAGTGTTCTTTATGAGCATTACATGCTGCATAAGAATATAGAAGAGGGAAATCCCACAGCAAATGGCAATAATGCGGCAGCATCCAGCATTTTCTGAAGAGGACTAGGAGAAGGTGCCAAGTGTCTTATGGACTACAGGCCCTTATGACATAGTATTATTAAAGGAACAGGGGAACTTAAAATAAAGCTAAAACCAGGAGCGATTTTACCTCGAGCAAGACAGTACCCCATGTCTCGAGAGGCTAATAAGGGTATATTTCAGAACATTTCTGCACTGATGAAACAAAGGATTCTGGTGCCATCAGAATCATTGCGCAACACTGTAATGTTCATCCCTGTTCATCTAAAACTCTCTAGGACCAGATTGATACCCTCGCTACGGCCCTTGCCGACTTCTGCAACCACTCCTTTGCCTCAGGATCCTTCCCATCCCCTCTTAAGCACTCCCTTGTGCATTCTCTCCTCAAGAAACCCACAGCGGATCCCTCTTGTCCGGCCAACTATCGCCCAATTTCCATTACCCCCTTCTTCGGCAAACTCCTTGAAAAGCTGACCATCTCTCAGCTAAACCTTCATTCTGATTCTGTTGGCTGTCTCCATGACCATCAGTCTGGCTTCAGATCTGGCAGAAGCACGGAAACTGCTCTCCTGAACATCCGTGAAGATCTGCTTTCCAACCTTGACTCTAGCATTCCCTCTGTTCTCATCCTACTTGATCTCTACTCTGCCTTCGACACGGTCAACCATACCATCCTGCTCAACCATCTCCGGGATAACTTGGGCATCACCGATCAGGCTCTGGCCTGGCTGACCTCTTTCCTCTCTGATCGACCCTCCCAGGTCCAACTTGGGTCCTTCCTATCATCTGTCTTCCTCTCCACCTGTGGTGTTCCCCAGGGGTCTAACCTCTCACCCTGGCTTTTCAACCAATACCTGGCAACTCTCGCCCGCTGTATTGCCATTTTTTGCTCAGACTTCCAGTGCTATGCAGACGACACTCAACTCATTTTCAGGCTGCCCTCGGCCACCTCCTCCACCTCTCTCATCACTGATTTCCTAACTGCCATCCAAGATTGGTGTGCCACCAACGATCTTTGTCTTAATGCCAGCAAGACAGAGATCCTCCTCATTGGCACACCATCACCTTCCTTTCCCCTCACTCTCTGGCCGTCCTCCCTTGGCCCTTCTCCTATCCCCACCTGCGAGGCCAAGAACCCTGGTGCCACCTTTGATTCCACACTCTCCTTCTCTTCCCACATCGCTGATGTATCAAAAAAGTCAAACCTCCTACTGCACCTCCTCAGAGGTATTCTTCCTTTCCTCTCATTCCCCCAGAAGCTCACTGTCTCCCAAGCTCTGGTTCTCTCTAAGCTGGACTATTGCAACAGCCTCTTTCTTAATCCACCTGCCTCTACTCTCCGCCCTTTACAACTTATCCAGAACAGGACTGCGAGACTTGTCCTTGGCCTCAAGCCCTGGGATCGTATCTCTCCAGCTCTGAAATCTCTCCATCGGCTCCCAGTAGATACAAGGATTAAATTCAAAACCCTCTGCATTGTCCACAAGGCTTTCTGGGTCTTGGGTCCAACATACCTTCAGCTATCCATCCGCAAATACCTCCCATCTCGAGCAGTCCGCTCCTCTACCTCTAAGTCCCTCAGGGTCAGTCGTTTCTCAAAGAAACGAGCTGGGGGTAGATTGCTGTCTTTGGCTGGGGCCTCCCTCTGGAACAGCCTCCCTGTCACTTTAAAACTTGAGGAGAACCATATCTGGTTCTGGAAGCACCTCAAAACTTTCCTCTTTTCTTCTGCCTTCTCCTCCCCTCAACCCTGTTGATTCTACTCTCCCTTGGCACCATGCACCTGGCCACCCTCTGTGCTCTGGGCCCAGGTACCTGCTCATCTTGCCACCCTCATGCACTGCCTCTGGGCCACCCCCTGCATTGGGGTCTGTATCTGTATCCATACAGCCCTCCCCTTTTCTTCCTGCACTTTCATACCTACATGGCCTGCTGCCATAAACCCAGCGCTTGCCACTTGCTGGCTGCACTCCTATTGTTTGTTACCTTTTTATATATTATTTTATTATTATTTATTTTTTTTTTTCCTTCTCGCTCCACACTCTCCTTTTGTTCCCCCTTCCATGCCCTTCTCCCCCTTCTCCCTCTACCCTGCACTTGCACATTCTCAATGTCACTGGGCCTAGTAAAATCGTTGTTTTTGTTCTCCCCTGTTCCCTTTCCCTGCCTGGTCGCGCTCTGAAACACTTGTGTATGAGCACGATAGAAACAAAATATCAATCAAACAATCAATCAATGTATCCTATCAAGCAATCAAAGGGAGGGTCATGGAGATTCATACAAGACATGAGAACACTTAACCATATTGTAGAGGTGGAGTTTCCTCTTGTTCCTAACCCGGCGACGATACTATGCAGTATCCCAGTAGAAACATGATATTTCATGGTGATCGATTTGAAAAATTCATTTTTCTCAATCCCATTGCACAAAGACTCACAAGACCTGACTTCATTTATATTTTGCCAAATTCGATTGAGACTAGGCTGCCTCAGGGGTACTATGAATCTCAATCAATCTTTAATAGTGCAGTGATACATAACATTTTAATTTGTAGCACAACAGAAGATGAGTGCAGACAGGACTCAATTCAGTTGATGACTATCATTGCAGACAAAGAATACAAGCTAGACAGGGAGAAGCTACAGTATTTTCAAGAAGAGGTGCTGTACATAGACAGTTGATTTCACATGAGGGGAAAAAGGTGACACCTGAAAGAGCTGAGGTGATTATGAAAACTGCAAAACCTGCACACAGTAAAACAGATGCAACCATTTTTGGGACTATCAATTACATTAGAGCCTGGGTGTTTGACTACAGTTCATACACAAGACCCATTTTGCAGGCTTTGAAGAAAGCACAGGTGAATGAGGTTAAAATAGAATAGTCTGAGGAGATGCAGGAAAGGTTTGAGGAATTGAAAAAAGTGATTTGTACAGCCCCTGTTTTAGGATTTGATTTCCCAATTGTGCTTAGGAATTTTAATTTGTTTCCACACACAAATGTGACAGTCATGACAGAAGTGCTTATTCAGAGGACTACATTGGGGTACAAGCCTCTAGCGTATTACAGTGGGATTTTAAACCCAGTTATGAAAGGACAATTTCTTTGAGAACAGTCATTGGCAGCTACCACGCTCGTAATTAAGAAGTCTACAAGTATTCCTATGGGCTGCTCTATGACTCTCTCCGTGGAGCATGCTCTTTTTGCCATTTTAGAGAAACCCAAAGGTACATTGACATCTCAGAGAGCTTCAGCCTATGAAGTAATGATTTCAAACCCAACAGTCAAAATTGTCAGATGTAAAATAGTGAATCCTGCCACATTTGTAGCTGACAAAACACTCAGGGGATTAAGTCATCTAGTCAATACGCCTCGTCTGGGGATATAAACCTTCCTGTCAAAGGACATTACTGTATCACACAAAACAGGAACAGGTATGTGGTCATTATTGTTAGTCTTAATTACCAAAACTATTATTGTGTTCCCTATCTAAACCTAGCCAGAAGAACAACATGGCCCTGCGGGGTGGTCTCACACTTGGTTGCGGTGGGGCGCTGCCTATCTAAAAGGATAGGAAGGGAGGTATACTGACCCTAACACTCCAATGAGTAGTTTGCTTACAATAAAACAGATCAATCTGGGAACCCGTCCCAGAGGAGAGACAAAGCGCAGTATTACGGTGAGGCAGTTCACGGGGGAATCTTCAAAGCTGGTACCATTCCAGAAAATGTATTCACCCTCCGCGAAGTGTGCTCCACCAACCTGTATGAAAATTACAACAATAATGTAATTCACAAAATACCTATTAAGACAATTGCCTTCCGTATTTATCATGTGCATCTATTGCTTTTTTCATAGGCACATCTTCGTCAGGACCAATTTCTTTATGCGATGAGGCTACAGCCCGCCCGCTCCACATTTGTAGCTGAGCCAGTAACAGAAGGCGATCATGTGCATGAATGTGTAAATTATGTTGAATTTTATAATGATGTACCTTGCGTGAAAGATGATGCTTTGCCAGGAAGGGAAATTCTCTTTATTGATGGTTCTTTAAAAATTGATCAGATTAGTTGGGAAAGGCATTATGGCGCAGTTGAAGTGAGGCATACATCGAATGGGGAATTTGAAATTGTAGCAAGTGCTATTCTACCAAACACGAAGGGCAGGAAGTGAAGTGTAAAGTGACTTCGCCTATGTGACATCAACCGTGCATGCAGGATTAGGAAGTTAGAAAAGGAGGGGCTACGTCAGAGCGGACAGTACTCCAGTTCAGCACGTATCCTTATTGGACAGGCTTATTAAGGCACTACAACTCCCAGTAGCCATAGCAGTCGCTAAATGCGCCCCACACAGATTTTATTTCTTGCGGGCACGAAGCCATAGATGCAGAAGCCAAAAGAGTTGCGTATTCACCAGATATCTCATGTTTTGACACTCCAAATGTCAAGGAGAATGTATTCACGATTATGGTAATACAAGAAGGGTTTAATTTTTTGTCTAAGACACAATTAATGAAGATTCAAGGGAGTGCAACGCAGGAAGACCAGGAGCTATGGAAACAAAGGGGGTCTTCTTTATCCCCAACAGAAGCATTACGGGGACAGGATAGCATTGGAAAGCCAGTGATGCCAGTAGCATTGTTAAAGATAGCGCTTGAACAGCTGCATTACCCCACGGATGTAACTAGGGAAAGTCTTGCTGCAGCGATTACGGAAGACTTGTTCATTCCAAATTTGTTAGAATATTTTGCATTCTTTGTAGTGAATTGCATCGTGTGTCAACAGTCTACCACTGGGCATACACTGAGAATGATTAGAAGAGTAATACCTCGACCGGATGGTCCTTTTCAGCATTTACATATTGACATGCGTCAAATATGTAATGGATACAGGTATCTGATAGTAGTGGTGTGTCTCTTATCTAGGTGGATTAAGGCAGGTCCGTGTACACACCCTGACACCACTTGCGCAGCAAGGTTTTTAGTACGTGAAGTCTTTCCAAGATTGGGTGTCTCTGAAGTGCTGAGATCCGATAGTGGGATACATTTTGTTAATGAAGTGTTTGAACAGATAGGGCTATTATTGAGTATTAAGCACAAGTTTTCTTCTACTTATCACCCGCAGGCAAACGGGTTATGTGAGAGACTCAACAGTCTCCTTAAAGAAAGGATTGCCAAGATCAAGCTAACTTTGAATAAAGGATGGCTATATTGCCTGCCCTTAACTTTATATTCCCTAAGGAATCAGCCTGGTTCGGACCATCACCTCACCCGCCATGAAATAGTGACAGGGAGGCGAATGAGAATGCCTCTTACACCTCCATCTAGGAGTAGAACCGATGCCCAGAGTACAGCAAAACTGTTAGGTGATTTTAGATCAACTCAGGCATCAGGGGGGTCGGTCTCAGAACACAGATGAAAACAATCCAGCAACTGAATCTCCTGAACTTTTATCAGCACCTAAATTGTTTGTTGGTAACACCATTCTGATCAAAATGTTTCACCCGAAAATGGCACAAGCCACGTTTTAATGGGCCCTTTATCGTTGACAATACAATCCCCCTTAGCAGTAAAAGTCCAGGGCAGGCGAGTTTGGCTTCACTTGAACGATGTGAAATTGTACAATGGCGAGACTGCCCCTCCTCCTACTGTTGCCATTCCAGAAGCAAGACAAGAAGAAGAATTTCAGCGTGTGAAGACTAGATCGATGACGAAGAAGAAGGACAAACCAACCAGCTGATAATGCAGATTTTGCATGTGGACTGTAACTCATTTCGGATACTGCTTATAGATATTATAGCGGGAGTGCAAACCCTTTCTAAGAGTCACAGGAATCTTGAAAAAATGAACTTTAGAAATTACATGCATATTTCAAAGTTATGCCTAAACGACAGTTCCTAGTGAAGAATTGGAAAGGAGAACAATACCCAGATTGCTTTCTTACAGAGTATCTATTTGGTTAGCCCTATGGTCCTGACAGATGGCGATGTACACATGCTAATATTTGCTGTTTTTGTATTTATCCTTCAAGCTTATCCTGCTCTTGTCAGAAGAGACATTGATGGTCGCACTTTTTTACAGGATCCTAAGAAGGGCCCTCTAATCAGGAGACTGCGCATAGCAATACTTGAGGAGATATTGCAATTGCAGGAGTAAAAAGTGTTTCCCTTTCCTTAAATAATCACAGTAGAAATTAGGAATGATTAGACAAACACGATTTAGGAAATGAACAAGCAAAGCCAGTACCAGAGAAGTGGATGTCAATGGTCTTATGCATAGTGTATGCATGTACAATTTCTCTTTTTCAAGAGGACACAAAGTTAGAGTTGGCACACTCGTCATCAGATAATCTGAGATTCAACTTGCACTTGATGATGAGGGAACAGATACAGAGATAGAAGCGAGAGAGAAATTGTTTCTGTTTCTGTTTTATTGTGTTTGTCATATAATTCTATGCACCGATGTTTGTAATTCTGATGCACCAAAGGTCACTGGCTGAAGCGTGTTCAATAACAACTTCAAACTTCAAGTGGGGTTTTAATGACACAAAACTCAGGGTATGTGCCCTATCCATGTTTTACAACTGCCATTTTTGTACTTATTCATCGGTGAAAAGGAGCTTATCCTTTAACTGGTTTAAAAATATTAGGTATTGAAATTGGGATTCGTTCACCAGGAGCAAAAAGCAGCTCCTGTGTATCGGCATAATCAGTTAGGCAGGAGCTACCTGTGGGAAACCAGGGGCTAGTACATAGCCTGAAGCAAATCTAACTTTGCGCAAGATGCCAACTGTAACTTTGTGTCCATTTGATCTTGTCCAGTATGCCGCAAATGTCTCTTAGCTGAGTTCTTTATTTACCTCAATATACATTCACAAACATACACAGTTAATATCATATTATGGTATTATAGGTTTGTATGGCACCACTTGCCACAGGAGTCAAACGTAGGTCCTGGTACTTGTTGGTTTCAAGCTAACCAGGCTCCCCTTGGCTATAACCAGGAGCTAAATAGCTCCTAGCTCCTGGCAATTTCGAACCATGAAATTATAGTGCAGTGATAGCCGCCCTATAGTTAAGGTGAGTCAGAGACACATTGGAACCCCTCAAAATTATATTGGTAATAACTTCTGATTCAAGTAACGGATTGGGCCGAAACTTCTGGCGCATGAAGCAGTGACTCGCGATGCATTATTTGAGTGACACTATGAGGTGTGTACTTTTGAAGTTAGCTTTAAAGCCAGTTACTGTTGTAATGTAAATAGTGATGTTATCATTGTGGTCATAGTCTGCGCAACAGGTGGTGCGAAGTTGAGGTGGCTTTAGCTGAATTTCAGGGGTTTTGTTGATTAAGTTCTTACCTTAACGTCCCTGCAACTAAAGTTTTTTCCTTGAATTTCAAAGGTTTTGTTACAATGTATTGCTCACCTTAACGTCGCTGCAACTTAAGTGTTTTCCTTGAATATATATATATATATATTTATTTATTATTACATTTGTAAGGTGCGCCTAACCCTTGGGCATCTGGGCACAACAATCTTAAGAACATGGTTACAGAGACAACAACGGAGACAACTTAAGAGATTGGTTACAGGTTTGACTTAAGGAAGTGATTACATGAAATGCAGATCATAATTAGGTTGCTTAAACAATATGGTTACAGGGTAGACCTAGTAGCCCTTAGGTGGCTAGGTAAACAGTTTTAAGGAAATGGTTGCAGAATCAGAATGTTTGAGAGATTAGTTATGGATTTTGGCAGGCTTAAGAATACGGTTACAGGTAATGCAGATCATAAAGAGGCATGCTTAAGTATATGGTCGCAGGATAGTGTGGCAGAAGTGGGTTTGGGCTTAGTGTTGCCACATTATGTCACTATAAACGTATGGTTGCATGTCTTGTGGAGACTTACTTGCGAAAGGAGAGTAGGGCTGGGTCCAGTTTTATCTCCAGTGGCAGGGTGTTCCACTATTTGGCTGCCATTACAGGGAAATTAACAAGGGGGGTCCTGGGAGTCTCTGTGCCAGACATTAGTCCCGGTTATGAGAGCCTTACACAGATTCTTTAGCTCACTATCTTTCACCGAGGAGAAATTTCCAAAACATATCAATCTTTGTCCTGCCCTGGGGCAGTCCAGCACCGAAAGGCCAGGCAATTCTCCTCTGAACACGAGTACCAACAGCAACCCCAGACACGTGTTTCGTGTCTAGTTGGAAACTTACAGAGAAACTTGAGCCATCTGCCTTATGTAATGTAATTGGTTATTTATAACGCGCTTAATACAAATAGGTTTCTAAGTGGAGTTAAGCAAGATACAAATGTTATAATACTTCCACCTGTAGTTACTAAGTGAGTATATTCAATATTACTCTTTCTTGATTGTTTCTTTCTAAGAGATGTGTTATAGAGTTTGTCTGAGCTAAGTGAGACACGGTTTCATTTAGATGACAACTGGTGTATGTGATGAATCCTGCAAAATCATCACTGGAACCCCAGCAGTGGTCTCCTCCCATGTGGCCAGGGTAAAACAGCCACTACCTGATCCTGAGCATGGGGGCGGTATCATGAGGGAGGACCATATATCATGAGGAAGGAGGCATATATATCGAGGTGAAGTGGTGACTCTGGGCCTCATTCCGAGTATGGCGGTAAGGGATAGCGGCCACCGCTAACGAGAGCGGTGGCGGTAATCCCTTACCGCCATACTCCGAGTTCCCTTAGCGCCATGGTGGTTTTAACACCTGCTTTTAGCAGGCGTTAAAAACCATGGCGCTAAGGGACCTTGATGTTAATTACGCCACCGTAATTTACGGTGGCGTAATTGACGCCTTCCCCACTCCCATTATGCCCTATGGGGCAAGAATGGGAACGGGGAAGGGTAAATGGGGATTGGGGAATTACCGCCCCGCCAACCTTGGAATGGGGCGGTAATTCCGCCAACCACCAAGGCGCTGCCGGTCCGGGTACGGCGTCAACCAAGGCGTTAATAGCGCCATTGGTTAGCGCCGTACTCGGAATGAGGCCCTCTGTTAACAAAGACGCCTGATTCTTCCAGTCCCGCTTAAATCCAAACTGTTAAAGCAATAATGGCTTATTGTAAAGTGGAGCCAAGTGTTGTGATCACTAATTGACATAATATACATATAACCTCTTGTGGCTCTGACAATCTCTATTCCAACAAGTGCTTAAAGCAATATCACCTTGTAAAGTCTAAAACCTATGTAGACTCCAATTCCCATAAGGCCTGGGGCACTGGGATGAAGAAGAAGAGCAAGGAGTCAATGGAGAGGAAATGTGACGTTAAGTATGAAGTGCATTCTAGTTGTTCAAGATTGAATCAGCTGCACAGGATATTTAAACCCGAAGGTTATCTCCAGCTGTGTGATCAAGGAAGGGAAGTGGAGAGACCCTGCAGAGTGTTCGGAGCCGGAAGCAAGACCGGTGACAGAGGCAGTTCCCAGAAGAGGAGCTGTGAGGATAGCAGTGAACGGCTGCCTGCGGCAGGGTGGCATTGTTCTGGAGCAGAGAGGAGAAGCTCTGGTGAGGCTGGGTGAACGACACGCATCAGGGTCAGAGGATGAGAGGCAGACATGATACAATTCTCCTGACATGAGATCTCAGTTGGGAGAAACCTGGAAAACCGGGGACCAGCACTACCATAAGCCAAAAGACTTTGGGGGCGAAATAAAGAGGCAAACACAGTATTCCTGGAAACCACATTGCCATAAATGAAGAGACATTGGGCCTCATTACGAGTCAGGCGTTAAGGGGTTAACGGCGCCGTAAACGGCGCCGACCCTTAACGCCTGATTCCGAGGTCCCTTTGCGGGATGGTGTTTTTAACACCTGCTTTTTGCAGGCGTTAAAAACCATGCCGCAAAGGGACCGTGGCGATAATTACGGCAACCGTAATTTACGGTGCCGTAATTATCGCCTTCCCCATTCCCATTATGCCCTATGGGGCAAAAATGGGAATGGGGAAGGGGCCATTGGTGAATGGGGAATTACCGCCCCACTCACCTTGGAATGGGGCGGTAATTCCGCCATCCACCATGGCAGAGTTGGGACCTTAGCGGCATGGACCATGGTGCTAATAGCGCCATGGTCCTCCGCCAAGGTCGTAATGAGGCTCATTGTAAGAGAAATAAGAAGACAAGAGTTGTGCAGCTCTCCTGACATGAGATGTCGGTTGGGGAAAATCTGGGACAAGCATTGCCAAGAGCCAAGAGAGAGTGAAAGGAAGCTTGACAGACAGAGCTTGAACAAACCCTCATATATAAGATGTCTACATGGGAGAAATTGGTGCAAGTAACCACTTGTGTTATTGAAGACATATGATTGTGTAATACCTGTAGTGGTAGGAAAATTTCAGAAAGACCTAATAAGAGTATCATTTAATGATCCTTTTTGGAAACTGATACCTGGCAGGAGAGTATACCCTGGGATCTATATGAGTCAAGGAGGAGATGTTCCTGACAGGAGAGTAAACCAGGATATCAAGAGTTTGAGAAACTCCTGGCAGGGGACTATACCAGAAAAAAAACAATCAGAAAAGCAACAATTGAATAAAGTGTTTTATGAAAGAGGCATTTGTTATTGCCATCCTGAGAAAAGTGTTCTATGAAAGAGACATTTGTTATTGCCATACTGAGGGAGATTTTCTATGAAAGAGACGTTTGGGTGTGCCATTCTAAGAAAAGACATTGTGGTGAAGTGTTTTAAAATTCTGACAACAGTAGTCTGTGGATGAGACATTATTCTTTACCAAGGAAGACACTTTGTGTGGAAAAGACATTTCTCTTTCATTTGACATAGAATATTATTAGAACCTCCAATCCCACATGCTTCCTGAACCGGTTTAGTGGAAGCGAACCAGCCCCTGAAGACAAGGATTGACTTTGCTAGAATTACCTTTTTTGAACTTTCACATTATCATTTGTTGGGTTGGAATCAGAAACAATTACCTTGCACATTTTTGTATATGTTAGTGTTACGGCCAGCTAAAATGTGGACACAAGGTCAACTTGATTCATTTTTAGTTTCAAAGGTAGGGGCCTTCTCGTTAGCATAGGGACAGATAGGCCGTTATCCCACCCTTTTTGTTTAATAAACCAAGGCGAATGTTGAGAACCCAACAACTTGTTGTCTGTCTCTCATTTCTGATCCCTCACATGGAACATTCCATATGGTGGCTTTGCTACCAAGTAGTTGTGTATCTTCCTTGTCCTCAACTGCATGTTCAAGCCGCCGCATTGCCTTCCTAGTTTTCAGCAGCAGATATGGATAGAAGTACAACAGAAGGATTCCAATTGGTAATTTTAATAAATGCTGAGAAGATATTGGGTTACTTAGAATACCTTACTGCACTGGAGTCTGGCCTCTCAGAAAAGTATATTAATAAGATCCAAATGTTGTACACGTCTTCAGCAGGTTCTTTATTTACCTTGATTACAAGATCAGAAATCGTCTGACAAAGGTGATTTTAAAGGCAAGATATCCCAGTGTCTCCTTTGCTGTTAATGATAGCCTAAAACGTTAGAGAACAATAAAGTGTGTGTGGCACAGTAACTGAGCCATTACCTAATTAAATGATTTCATATCGAGGTTAAATTACAAAACCCAGCTCTGAATGGAATCAATTCCCATGGTTGGCAAAGTAGTTTTGATAGTATTTTGAGTTACAAAATAAACAAGGAAAAGTCTGAGATTCTCCCTGTGATGGTAAGAGGCAAAGAACTACTGCATGGCGTGCAAGGCCCCTAAAGGTGTAATTAATTCATTCTATGGAGCATATTTAATTTTCCCTCACCTCCCCACACATTTAAAGGGTCAGAGGCAGTGTCAAGGCAGGACCAGCACAGAATGTAAGATAAATGTAGTATGTATGTGTGTGAGTGTGTGTAAATGATAAATTACTGAGTGTATGATGCATGGGTGGGTGCTGGATGAGCGTATGAATGTGTGAGTGTATGGTATAAAGGTGTGCAAGTGAATGCTGTGTGAATGAGTGCGTGAATGTTGCATTATTTATATGTGCAGTGTTGTGTGTTTGAGCCAGGCTGGGCTGTAGATTTTAAGGTTTAGGGGGCGAGGACACCAGAAACATGATGCCCAGTAAAGAATATTCTGTGCTGGCATCATTTTTTACTGGGCATCTTTGATAAAGCAAGCATGATAAGTGTTATTACGTGCCTAGACTGGCAATGCCAGTTTAGCCATTTCTTACTGTGGCAGGATGTTTTTTACTGGGCAACGTCGATAACGCAGGCATGATAAGTGTTACTATGTGGCTAGAGTGACATTTTTGGTGCAGCCAGTCTAGCCATGTTTTACTGTGGCATGATATCATTTACTGGCAATCTCTAATAAAGCAAGTGTTATGACTGTTATTACATGGCTAGACTGGCATTTTGTTGCATCCGGTATAGGTATTTCTTACTGTAGCATGCCATTTATTACTGAGCACCTACGATAAAACAAGCATGATATGTGCTATTAAATTGCTAGGTTGGCATTTTGGTGCAACCAGTCTGGCCTTTTCATACTTTGGCAAGATTTTGTTTTACCTGGCAACTTTGATAAAACAAGCATGATAAGTATTACTACCTGGCAAGACTGGCATTTGGTGCAGCCAGTTTGGATATGTTTTGATATTGTGGCATTGCATTTTTATTAACAAAGCCAATTGGAGTATGGTCTTAGGTGGGGGCAGTGGCATATATTGGCAGAACCAGCATGGACATGTTTTCTTATAGTAACATTATTGGCATTATTCAAATAGCAATTATGAGTGTGTTCTAATATAGGAATACTGGCAAATATTGGTGCAGCCAGCATAGAACTCTCTGGGTACAACCAGCATGAAAATATGTTTATACTGGCATATATTGTGGGCAAAGGCATCATGAAAATGCATTGGGAAATGCTCCGGTGCAATGTTAGTGACTTGCATCTACTGGATTTTTTCATGAGTTAGCCTACATAACAAATTGGAAACTGTCAGCTCTTCACCCAATTGTTCACTTGAAATGTGCTGTAAAATGCACAATTTTAACCGACCCATTACGCAACTATTTTGTCGGGAGTGGGACATATGGACCCTGAATCCTCTCTTGGTTGGTTCGGGCCCCTTCACAATGCTCGGTCCCTCTGGCATATTTGGGTGAAATAGTTACGGCCCTTCAATTAAATAATTCACCAGCCTCGACTGTGCTTATTTGAAATAGTTGCCATTACTGACTGTGAGACAGGCATGGTATCAAGAAACGCACAAACACAAGGACAACAGTTTGAAAAACGTTATTATTAAAATTACTAGGGTTGGTGGAATGCCTAACTTGCCCTATCTCTAATGAGGTGGTTCCCTCAACTGATGTTTCTAAGGAGAGTGGAGGTCCGTAAGTCCCCCAAAAAATCTGCCTGTGTCAAACCTATGCTTGCCCTCACTCTTGAAGCAAATGGGGAATTGGGTCTTTTTAATCGAAAAATGGGGGTTCCAAAAGAAATGTAAAATAAAGCTGGATTCAAGTGGCCTTATCGTCAGGATTAGTTCTGCCAGTTCAAAAATTGTGGAACTCAAAAAGGGCACCCTTGCGATCTTGCGGACAGGGTTCTTGCAACAAAACAAAAGAGTTCACAGAATTTCTCCCCGGGTTCCATTCCCCAAGCTTCTTAAAGCTTACAGTTTGTTTGGGCCACTCATGGTTTCCTTTCCCAAGTGTAAACCCCCTTTGATTCTACAGTTTCAACAAACGTTCCTACAGTCACTTGGATTCCTTTTTGCACGCTTTTAAAGTTCACAGTTCTTATGTGCCTCTCAGGGGTTCCCTTCACCAAGCTTAGACCGCTCTGGTTAAACAAGATTCACAATTCCTTATTTCACAATTTATCTGGGCCACTCACTGTTCCATTCCCCAAGCTTAGGCCCCTCTGGTTCCAACAGTTCAATTAAAGTTCTTTTCAGGCCTCTCAAGAGTTCCCTTCCCCAAGCCTAAGCCTTTCTCGTTACAACCATTGCACTCAGTTTCCATTCTGACTCGCAGAGTTCTCTTCCCCAAGCCTAGGACTCTCAGGTCCGAAAAGATTCACTTCAAAGTTCCCAAAATACAAAATACCAAATGTTCACCTTGTCCGGATGCACCTCTCAAAGCACAGTTCCTTCTTGTGGAGTTTTAACAGCCTTTCTTTCACTTTGGGGGATTTCACTCCCACTTCACTCTCAGTGTAGAGCCTCCTTTTCTACCTCTTTTAACACTGGAGCAATATCTGGGACTTTTGAGAATGCAGGGCTTTTACTCCTCTGCCAGGCGGGGCCACTGTGATACATAGCCCACTTTCCTTAAACTCTTTATCTTGCTTTCTTCTGGCACCTTCTGCCTTTCCGTGTCACTTGCACACTTCACTTAGGAACCTTCTGCCTTTCAGTGCCACTGGCACACTTCTGTCTTTCTCTCCTTGTGCCGCTTGCACGCTTTTCTTTATTTTCTCTTTCGTTTTGTGCTGCTTACACCTTTAAAACTTTCTTTCCAGGTCGCTCACTCTCTCTTGTTTCTTCCTTTTCTTTACAATTCACACTGTTTCCTTTTTCTATTCTTTCGTGCCGCTCACGCATCTTGATTTCTTTTTCTCTCTTGCTCTGTTGATGTTCTGCCCCTTGCACCTTTCTCTTCTACCGCTCCTGCTCCAGCCTCCTAAACGCTGCTGAGTTTCTCCATTTCACTGAATTTGCTGGGTAGCCTGGCACTGGCAGGCAGACTTGTTAGGCTTTAGCGTTGAGGTCAGGGTCTCACCACCTGCCCCTCAGACATCCTTGGGACCTGGACACCTCCCAGGGGAAGGAGCACTGGCCTGGACCCAGCCAACAGGATACAGCATTGCCCAATCCGGCTCCCTGGAGACATGGCTCCCTCGCCACGCTGCAACCCCCTTGACACACCAGGTCAGCGTCTCAGCGTCCCATTCTCCTCCAGATCGTTTGGGCTCCTCCAGCTCTTCAGCCCCCACGGTCCATCCAGCACCCATAATTCGCTCTGCTTTTCCTGGAAAAACTGGCTTGGGACTGAGAAGGAATCCCCTGCTGGACTCAGCCACACAACTGCTCAGTGCACCACCTTTTATACACCTGAGTCCTGCCAGGTAGTCTCAGGTGTGAGTCCTTGGCCTCACTTGCCAGACTCTTATTAGGCCAATGAATGCGACATGCCTGACCCTTAGGTTTCCTCTTCTTCTTGTCAGTACTAGAGTGGTGTTGCATGTGTGGTTAATTGCTATTAAGTGCCTGACTCTGCCTGACAACCTAGTAGTGTAGTGTAATAGGCCTCTTCATTCATCTTCATTCTCACTGTACTTTTTTCATAGGTAATCTTCCTAACTCTCGGTTGCCTCTTCCTCATCTCAGTATGTGTTGAAAATAGGCGGTGTGGGGGAACGTGACAGAAATGGTAATATCCTGTAATGGCTGAGGGAGAGTAGGATGAGCAATAATTGGGAAAGAGGGATACCGTGTCTTACCCTCAGGCATCCTCTTCCCACTCCCCAGGGACATCCTACTCAGGTGATCCTCCCTCGCTTGTACACTCCCAGGTTCGGGATCCACAAGCGATGACACTTCCCATGCCACCTGAGCAAGGGATAAAAGGGGAGAAAATGTGAGGAAGCCCTGAGGTTTCTCACATGACTGACAAGGCACTCATCAATCTCATACCAGGTTGGCCTCCCAAATAAACTCTCGGTTGCCTCTTCCTCATCTCAGTATGTGTTGAAAATAGGCGGTGTGGGGGAACGTGACAGAAATGGTAATATCCTGTAATGGCTGAGGGAGAGTAGGATGAGCAATAATTGGGAAAGAGGGATACCGTGTCTTACCCTCAGGCATCCTCTTCCCACTCCCCAGGGACATCCTACTCAGGTGATCCTCCCTCGCTTGTACACTCCCAGGGTCGGGATCCACAAGCGATGACACTTCCCATGCCACCTGAGCAAGGGATAAAAGGGGAGAAAATGTGAGGAAGCCCTGAGGTTTCTCACATGACTGACAAGGCACTCATCAATCTCATACCAGGTTGGCCTCCCAAATAAACTTAAAAAATAGGAACATGAAACTCCTGTCTTTGAAATTCATTTTTGCTTGTTTTGTTATAGTTTGAACACAGGCCTTTGTCCTGCGTAAACACAACTGTGCCATTGGCCTCTTTAATGCTTTGATCACAGTGATGGATAATGGGGACTGTTTTCAAGAAAGCTGACCCTTGCATAAACATGCAGTTCACAGCTTAGGTTCACAGAAATTAAAAGCAACATACAATATATTCTGTCCCAAGTAACAGAAATGTGCTATTTACCTTGTCGTTGTTAATAATAACACTGAAATAATGAATTGCTCTGTTCATGAATATACTAACCCTCTTGTGATTTCCAATTAACATTCTGTACTTCATTTCCTTGTAGAATGCTAGCATACAAGTTGCACAGTTAAATATATTCCCCTTTCACATGACAGCATAAATACAGCCATCACTTCACATTAGTTAGTTTTGAGGTTCATTAAACCATTTGGTTTGTTATTTTGAACACTAAAATACATTATATTTCAATCTAAGGACATTGCACATTCTCATTGTTTAATGGAAAGCATTACATAGGTAGCCACTGCACTAAAATGCTTGGGTACAGTTTCCTTGGCTTTCATTAGAAGATCCAATTTGCCATTTTCAAAGCTGTTTTGTGCAGTGCACAGCTGTCATTGGTATGACTTTACAGTGCTGTATCTTTGCTGGAAGGAATGATAAGTGAACAGATCAAGTATGTAAACTACTTTAAAAAGTGGCCGCAGCTTTTGATTTGGTGGATCACAATACACTCTGGCACCATCTCTCTTCTGCTGCCAATTTCTCCCCTAAGGCCACAGCTTGGATCACCTCGTTTCTCCAGGAAAGGGTAATGAAAGTCTTCACGGTCTCAGCCTGTGCCCACCCAAGCAACATCAAATTCACAGTCCCACAGGGTTCCTGCATCTCACCTACCTTTTAGAACCTGTTCGAGAGGGAGGCCATTGTTCAACATTCTGGACGCACTAGGCATCACATATACCAATTATGCTGATGGCACGCAGGTCCTCATCCCCCTCACCGGCGACCATGACTCCGACACAAAAACCCTCAACTCCATCTACTCCACCATTGAAACCTGGATGGCAGAAAATTGGTTGTGCCTTAACAGTGAAAAAAACGAACTTCTGATAATTGGTTCACCCGCAACCATTAAAATATTGGACAACCAATACAGTTCCTTCAAGAAAGATAACACCTATCTCTGTATCTCAAGCTGTCAAGACCCTGGGCGTCTACCTGGACTCCAACCTCTCGATGAGTAGGCAGGTCAACGCCATCGCATCCACAGCAGCCAACCATTCTAAACTGCTCAATGCAGCTAGACCTTTTCTGTCAGAACAGATCTGCCTCACTATAGCTAGAGCAATAATTGGGTCGCGGCTGGACTGTTGCAACATCCTCTTAGTAGGGACATCCACCAAAAACATAAGGGAACTGCACACTGTCCAGAATAATGCCCTTAGGGCCGCCACCGGCATTTCTAAGAGGGACCATATTTCAGAGGCCAGGAAGAAGGTTCACTGGCTCCCCATTAAGGAGCGGATCATTTTTAAAACTCTCATGCACAAATGTGTCCGTGACTCGGCCCCCTTCTACCTTTCTCAAAAAATAGCCAAACCTATCACAACCAGTCCCACAAGAATGGCTTACACCAACCGAATCTCCACTCCTAAGACCGGGAAGATTCATGCTGGAGGTGCCAGCTTCCTATCATGGCCGCTACCCACTGGAACACGCTACCACCTCACATCAGAAGTATTGAGTCACTTCAAGCCTTCCGCAAAGCTATAAAAACTCTGCTATTCGTTTGAACCTAACCCTATCTGTCCCATTGCTGACTGCTCTTCCCATCTATGTGATGTAATCGTCATTGTTCGGATGATTTACTAAACCTGTAACCACCTATGTACATTACCTTAGCAATGCTACACGCTCACTGTAACCATGAGCAAAGTATTCCTCCTGTAACTAAGACACTTTCACTCAACAGCACCTCGATGCCCACGGGCTGCTAGTGTGCTTTACAAATCTAAACAATTAATGTAATTAATAAATAAAAATATGGACAAATGGTTCCAACAACCCTACTCCCTAATTGGAAGAAGCTCTGTATTTATTATTGTGTTTTTCATGTTAATAGATTACCTATGCACCATGGGTCCACAAGAGCTCCCTGGCTCTGATTGGAAGAAGGCTTAATCACAATTACATTTCTAAAGTTGGCTATAAATAATATCTCAGAGCAAGAGGAGAGCCCTGTTACATCTTCCATATGGTTTTCTCCCCAGCCCTTCTCTTTATGAGTAATAATTGATTGGAGTTATATCAACTAGGTTGGGTGCCACCCCGGTTAGGTGGCAGCCAGCATGCTCTGGGTGACTGCTTGGGCAACTGTAGGCTTACCGCTTCCACTATTAGACTATTCCTCAGGCTGTTTTCCTTAACGAAGCAATAACACTTTGTTCCCAGGCTATCAATAATGTACAGGCCAACTTTATTTTGAAAGATCAAAGTTTTTTTTTTTTATTCTGTAATGTTTTTATTTTATTAAGAATACAGATAGTCACAATGACTACACAAAACATCACAACATATGCATTTACGTTTTAAAATTACTGGAAACCATAGAGTTAAAAAATATTAGCAAAATCTTAAATTGGTTATTTATATAGCGCTTCATGCCAGACTCCAGCCTCTAAGCACAGGACCGGGCACTGAACCCGAGTTGTTCTGCATTGTCTTGTTGTGAAGACAAGGGTGCTGCCCCTGAGCAACCGTCCATAGCCCAATTGTAGCTCCTAAGTGGGCAGAGGGATGGAGATGGAAAGGAGAGGGGAAAAAGGGAAGATAGTTTAGCATATAATATGAATGAATCATTTGTGATATACCTGTTAGACAGATCCCAAACATTTATGGGCCACTTTTTAAATAAATCGCATTACGGTTTTATGCTAAGTCATCCTCACCAGTTGTTTGCAGGTACAAAGATATTATTTTAATGGGGGCGCTCGAAAGCCCAAGCAAGATGGCAGCTGGGTGAGAGAGCTCTGGTGTAGACGAGCCTTGGCACTGACATTTATCCTGTTTAACCCTCGATATAGCGTTATCTGATGCCACCAACTCGCTGCAAATGAGTGGGAACTGAAACTACCTGAATCCCAGCTCGCTGACTGACCTGGGTGCTGAGCCTCACACGGCAGAGGCCCGGCGGGCCAGGGCTGAGATCCAGGTAGTCAAATATGAACACCTTGGAAGCGTAGCTGGTGCAGTACTTCCCACAAGAGCCCACAGATCCCTGTGATATGTGAAGACAGAGACAATATGAACTTGTGAGCTACAGGGGCAATAAATATCCAGGCCAACCCTGATACTCACTAATATAGGAATACTCATAACTACCAGGTGATAACATCAGGCACAGGACTCACTACCAACTATCCACATGAGTAGGCTGGAATCCATTAGGCTGCTCCCATGAACCGGCCAACCGCAAAATAGTGACCTGGATCACCGCCGACTACCCATGGCCGAGGAGCCATCCCATACGCATGTGTCACTACCATTGTGACCACCCACAGCTCATGAGCTGAATTCAATTAGGCTGCACTGTAGCTCAGACCCGGCACAGCCTGGCTAAACTCCCAATTTTCATGCTGATGTCTGCCTCCAATATTGCCTGCATTAAAGACACAGATACTAACTCAACAGGCACACCACTGCGACGCTCGGCACAGAGACAACAAACAATGGAGGCCCAAATTCAAAGCCAGCGGCAGGCAATTCTCTAGGAAATTAAAGCTATTGGACAGCAGACAAAAGAGACAAACAGAACTGTTCCAGACATTAAACAAGACCTGCATGATGTCCATTCCTGCCTCAAAGCACAAGCGAACCGGACAACGGATAATGAGCAGCGCATCATTTCACTGCAGAACAACGCAGACAAGGCCGATTCTGACATTGATGGCCTAATTGAAGAGGTGCATCACCTGGGTGCAAAAATGGAGGACCAGGAAAAGAGGTTGCGACGCAACAACCTCTGCATGGTGGGCCTCTTGGAGCAGAGTGAAGGGCCAGACGTTGAGTCCTACATATATGAGTTCCTCCAGGAACAACTCCAGATCCAGAACCCGAGGAACCTTATCATCGAAAGGGTGCCCGCATTGGGTGTACAACCGCTTGTCATTACTATGCACCTTTTAAACTTTCAGCACAAGCTTACCATACTGAAAGCCTTCCACACTGCGGGCACAGTATGTGTAGAAGGTGTTGATATCTGGATATTTAATGACTTTTCCATCGTGGTTTCCAGTCGCAGAAAAGGGTTCAACCCCATATTTGATGGACTGAAAGGTATGGACCAATGACACTACCTGAAATTCCCGGCTGTCTGGTGTATCCTGCTTGACAAACAGTGGCACTCATATGGTGATCCAGAGGATGCCTGGTGCTATCTGAGGCAATGAGAGGTGGTCTCAACTGAGTTCCCAGCCACTGAGGTCTGGAACCCCGGAAGTGAACACACACCACCCTCTCCTAGAGCAAAACGCTGATCCCGACCTCAGGGCCGCTGGCAGAGAGTGGGCAAATGCTCAAGGGGACTGGGTCACAGATATGAGACCCCTGTGAAATGAGGGTCATAAGGCCATCATTATGAATCCCTACCTGGGAGTTATATTGAGATCACTGCACATAAGGCAGGCACGCAAGGGCCCGCACCTCACTGAACTGAATCAATCTGAATTGGACTGGTTGGTAGATCGCAGACGGGATGACACACGAAGCACAACCTGCCGCCCTGGGCTTATCTACCCCACTACAGGTATTGTGTTTTAAGTTTTTGGTTTTATTTGGATTCTACCAGTCCCCCCCGAGCGATGAGGATCCTCTGAACCTCTCAGACCAACCGCAAGCATGGGCTATTTCTGCTTTGTATTTGCTTTGTATTGGGACACAGTTTTTCGGTCCAATGTTATGATGGTTATTTATGGCCCATGTCTTATTGTTTGTTACAAGGGTTAATCCTCTGTATACATCTTCACTGTCACTGTGGCTGAAGACTCTAGCAAAGGATGTGTACAAAGAACCCATAGAATGTGGGTTCCCCACTCTGAAATAATAATGACCTCCCTTACATTCATAACCCTTAATATAACCGGGCTGGGCCATCCAATTAAGAGGAAACAAATGCTTAACCATATGCATGCTATTCGAGGGGATGTTATCTTTCTACAAGAAACCCATCTGAATGCGGCAGAATCAGAGAATCTGGGTCAGGGTGGGTTTGGGTGGCAGTAAACTCTCCATGTCATGGGAAGAGAGGGTATCTATCGTAATTCATGAACAGGTTTCCTTTCGGGTTAGGAATACATTGATGGATGGGGGAGTCAGATACATACTGCTACAGGGCTGCATACAACATCAACTTATCACCCTCCTCAGTATCTATGCACCCACGGTCGATACACCGTCCTTCTTCAACCATGTCTTCACAGAATGCGTACGCTATATGGGGGCTCTGACACTAATCAGAGGGGATCTAAATGTGGCTCTAGACCCAACACTCGACCGGCAGAGCTCATCCACAACACCACAGTCCAGCCCAGGACAATTAGCCACCATCCAGTCTCTGCTTACTGAGCTTAGACTCAAAGATGCATGGCAAACCATGCATGAACAATAGAGAGACTACAACTTTTACTCCAATAGACATGGTAGCTACTCCAGACTCGATCATTGGCTCCTCCCCTCCAACCCTACATATCTCATTCATAAATGTGACATATTGGCCTCTACTCTCTCAGACCACGTGACCGTCCTGCTTAGTATCGATCTAAGGGAGGTTCCACACAGCAGACCGTCATGGTGCCTTAACTTAAGGGCCTTGGGATACCCCGACTTCCATGAGCATATAGAGGGGGATACTGATATGTTTTGGCAAACTAATCTGTCCACAGAATACTGAACTGCTGAGATGCGTACAAGGTGTTCATTCATGGACAATGTATATCGAAATGGTCCCATAAATTAAAGACATGGGGGGAATGAGAGGAACAATTAAAGATGCATATAAGGGACACTGAAAAATGCTATAAACGCATCCACGATCAGCAAACATACACAAAACTCATGGGACTCAGATCAGACCTGAAACGGGTGACTTCTTCCCGCACCCAGAAGTCCTTCACAAGCTGTTCGCAAACAAATGACTGCAAAGGAGATAGGCTCCTACGCCTTACGGCGTTTGCCCTACGCAAAAAGCAAGTGACGCAAATTATTAACTCCATTCTTGACCAAAATGGGAATATACTTGAAGGGGAGGAGCACATCAATACACGGTTAGTGCAATTCTACGGCATGCTGTACGCGAAACAAGCCCCAATGGACCCCCACTGTATTAGTGATTTCCTGGCTACCATCAAGCTACCCAACTTGGACTTAGTCCAGGCTGAGAGTCTCGCCACTCCAATTACCGCATCTGAGCTAACCCGAGCAATTTAATCCTTGTCTGCGGCGAATGCCGCTGGCCCAGATGGGCTTCCCATCGACTTTTATAACGTTTGCGGGAGAAGGGGCCAGCAGACACCTTCCACAATCCATGCTGGCGGCCAACATACTAGTATTTCACAAGAAGGGACGCAAACCTAGGGACTGTGAGTACTATCACCCCATCTCCCTAACCAAAATCCTGACAAAGTGCATTGTGAGACGGATCCCACTTCTCATCCATAGAGGCCAAACAGGCTTCATTTGCGGCAGGCATTCCACAGACAGCATCCACCAACTAGTGCATGTGATAGCTGGAGGGTCCAATTTGGAGCAAGGTATCTTACCGCTCGATGCAGAGAAGGCATTCAAAAAGGTCCCAATTGGACTTTATGTTTCCAGTGCTATACACCTATGGCTTCCCGACCGCATACACTAAAATGGTGAAACTCCTATATACTGACCCGATGGCCTAAGTGATCTCTAATGGTGTCACATCAACCCACTTCTCCCTACACACCAGTACACGACAGGGATGTCCCCTGTCCCCTCTCTTATATACCCTAACCATAGAGCCCCTGGCGGTAAACGTACAGGCTGACCCAGGATGGACGGGCATTCTACGGGGCACCGTGGAGCATCGGGTATCCCTTTATGCAGACAATCTGTTAATATACATCAGTAAATAAAAGACCTTGCTACTGAGATTCTGTCATCTGCTGCAGGAGATAGGTCCCATGGCTGGCTACGTAATTAATTGGGCAAAGTTAGAGATCCTCCCACTAAAATCTGACATCCCTTGGGATCCATGCGGTGTAACCCCATTTAAACTCCAGTTGAACTGTACCACATATTTAGGCATTAAGTCTGTCCCGTCCTAGAGGAGATCTTAGGGTTACATTACTCACCGGTTCTGCATAAAATTAAATCTGACCTCCTTAGGTGGGATTCGCTAACGCTGTCCCTCTCCGGAAGAAGAAACGCTTTCAAAAGGAATTCTCTACCAAAGCTGACCTATCTGGCTATGATGCTACCCTCGACCCCAACAAAGCAAATGTTCAAAGAACTAGACGCTAGTATATCTTAATTCATATGGAAAGGATCCTTCAGGCCTCTAAGAACGATGGTGGCTTGGCGTTACCGTCATGGCAAACATACTATTTAGCTGCTCAAGTGTGCTGGGCTAAACGCTGGCTGAATGCAGAAGACCAGACCAGCTGGAAATCTATGGACCTTTCCCTGCTGACGCCGTTCACACAGTCTGACGTCTGTGCGATCCTACCAACTTAACTGCCCGATGCGATCAAGAGCCACCCAATCATCGGGCTAAAGCTGGTGCGGTGGAACAGATTGGGATCCGTACTGGGCTCAGCTGTTGAGGTGGCACCGGTCTGGATCAGTGTGAGAGCAATTTTGTCTTATGGACTGAACTATAAATTACACCCTAACCAAGAAACGACATGGCCACATGTCCAGGTAGTAGATCTGTATGAAGAGAATTCCCCAATTAGCTTTCCGGAGGCTCAGCGAGTGCTGGGACTAGGGGAGGCAGACTGACTCCGATATATGACTCTTCTGTCAGTAATTCACAAACAAACTACAGAACAGACCCGACAGGCTACACCGACAGCGGGCGAACTTGCAATGGAACAGAACACTATATTACACCCACATCTATGTGATTTTTATACTATTTGTGCCCCAAATAATGTTGGTCATAGCCAGATTCTAGTGCCCCAGTGGTCCAGCGACGTGGGGATTGAGCTTGAACCCGGCAATATGTATGATTTCTTTGAAGCCATACTAGCGGTCTCACTGAGCATTCGGAATAGAGATATCCAATATAAAATGATCCAACAGATGTACTACACACTTAGCAAACTATTTAGGATGGGCTTCATACACTCTCCAACATGTTTGGGACAATGTGGGGGTTTGGGCACCATGGTACACATTCTTTGGTCCTGCCCGCGGATCCCAGCATATTGGCGCATGATACACAGTCAGGTCACCAGCATAGATGGATCTGATGTCGAGCTAATACCGGGCTGAATGCTTTTTGGGGCGCAAAGGGGTACTGGCACACAGACCCCCTGCATTGTAAGCTCATACACATAATACTCTTCGCATTATTGCAAACAAGAGGTAAAAAATGAACCACGTTATTGGATGTTTGCTTAGGTCCCCCAAGTCTTTGAGCCAGTTCTCTGTTGGACATATGTTGGAGATTTACAGGGTCAAGGCTATTAGCACTGAGACCGGTGCACGCTTTGGGGCTACGAGAATCTGGAAAAACTACAGAGGGACAAAGTCTTTTCCTTGTACGCCTTTTGGGTGTGCCACCAACGACAGCTACATGCATTACTCATCTGGAAACTGGCACTCCCTTTCTCATCGATTTGTTGAGGCAAAGGGTGACCCTGATGTGGCGATCTGTGTGGGTGAATCGAGAAGGCACTTTAACCAGATCTCTATTAAGAAGCTTCTTAGTTTTGTAATCTTCATATAGTTTGCTGGCTTTTGTTTATCAAAAGAGCTCTGAGCAGCATGGTATTGGCTTGCTATTGTCATCCTGAAAACTTGGAGAACCTGCAATTCTCTTGATCCTTTATTAAATCATATTTCTAGTCCGCCCAGTAAAGTTTGCTTGAGACAGCAAACTGGGATAAACCATCTGTAAGATTGTATCTACCGCTAAGCCCGGCCAGGGGTCCAGCCAAGTACCTATCCTTTTTTTCCATCACCTACCATCTGAGATTGTTAACCAGGCCTTGTTCTAACATCCTGCGCCTCAAAGCCATCACATGTAAATGGCTGGGGGTTTCTAACATAGGTGATGGTCAATGTTTATGCGGGGAGTGTTCTTAGATCCAGCGGTCTACACCAATAGAAACCAGACCTTTTTTTCTATTATCCCTCCCCATGGTTGAAGTTGCTTTTGCCCGTTTCTTAAAAACCGCATCCCACAAACAAACACTTTCTGCCATGAGGTTGTCAAAACTATAATATATGAATGTTCTCGATAGTTTCCCTTACTCTTAAAATGTGCGCATTTATATTTTATCATTATTAAGTTGAAGATGATATATGCATGTTTTAGATTGTTCCCCCCACTTTGAGTGTGTATATTGTATTCATATGTTGTGTAGATGAATTATGTTTTTAGTACTTTGGTGCTATTTATTGTTTTATTGCTGATCAGTCGTGTGTGATTCAACGTTATGTTTTATGGTGTCTGATGGATCTTTTGAATCCGAATAAACAGATTTGATTTACAAGCTGGTTCAAAGGCAATCTATTTGTACCAACAAGCAGATTCTTTAAATTGCTTTATTTAGCTTAAAGCTGATTGATAACACCATAAACTGAATTACTTTAAAGTCAAAGTTTACACTTCTGGTATTTAAGTATCTATGGATCAAATTGTCACTTATGGATTCAAGCTCACTGTCATAATCCATAGCAGCCATTTTTGAAACCAGCTTCACAGTTGTCCAGTGTGGCATAACGGAACCTCTTTAGAGGGAGTGCCATAGATTTCTTAGAAATGCCAATTTGTTGTGGCTCTTGGGTGTATAGAATCGCAGTTACCTTCTGGCTCTTACAGAGGCTGCTGGTTCTTGGATTTGGCTGCTCTGTTACTCAATGTGAATTGAGATAAGGAACCAAAAAAAAGAACAAATGAATAATAAGATATTATTTCTAGGAATGGATGGATAATTGTTTGCTTCTTGTCAAAAGAGGTATTTCCCCCTTTGGGCTGTCTTCAAATGGACCAAAACAACCACCTCCCTGATTCTACCTAATGCCTTAATGCAGGGTTGTCCAACATGCGGCCCGAGGACCGCAGTACGGCCCTCCAAGCCATTGTATGTGGCCCTCGAAGCCCAAGAGCACAGACAAAGCATTAGGCTTACTTTTGTACGTTTTGTATTTATTTTATACGCAGCAAGCGTTGTGGCTGCAGTTTCTGGGTAGGAATTGTAGTCCACACACATTACGATTTCCATTGGCTGACAAACAGCCAATGGAAATACTGTTACCATGCAATGCACGTTGTAGTAGTGGAAATAAATAAAATAAATAACTGCCTTGCATGGTAACAGTATTTCCATTGGCTGTTTTTCAGCCAATGGAAATCATAATCACGTAATGTGTGTGGGTGGAGTGATAGGCACACAGCGCCACCTTGTGTTACATCAGTGACAGTGCTGTCTTACACTGTGGACACATAAATAATTAAAATGTGTTGTGTTGTAAAATGTTCTTGTCTGCTGTTGGTGACATGGAATTTTCATATTCCCCTTTAGAACTGATTATAAACGTATGGCTTTTTGGTCAGTTTTTCTGCTGTAAAATGAACCCTTTCAACCCCACATTTGAAAAGAATTCTTGGAGGGGGATCCCCCCAAACCCACCCTAGATCCTTTATAGCTCCCTATTTCAGGAAAATATGAACACATACACACACACTGAAAGAAATCACAAGCAAGTGACCTCGGATCATTTGATGGAGGGTCTCCCTTAGATACTCACTGCCCCTGACACCAAAAGCTATCTTTGGGACTGCATGGCGCATCACTGCCTGTGATGCTATTGTGTCAAAGGTCACACAATATCGTTTTTTAATATAATGCTTTGGGTGAGGTTGTTGACTTTTGGCTCGCCGGCCCACAGAGTGACAAAAAGTTAATGATTCGACCCCACATTCAAAAAGGTTGGACAAGCCTGCCTTAGTGCATGTGATTACCACCCTTCTCTTTTCCACATCAACCCACGGGCTGCCTCAGTGAAGCATGCACAATGCAATCTACCACTATTAGCATAACTGAGTCATCAATGTAAACAGATGGATCTGCTCAGCTTATGCACACTCACAGGACAGATAGCTCACTGAGTTAAGCACGTGCTGCAGAGATCTATGTTGACACTGCCACTTTCGTGAGGTGATTGTGTTCCATTACACTGGCGAATATGAATGCTAGTTCTATGATGCAACAAATATAGTGGGGAAGCACTGCATGAAAGTGTGCTATATATAGTTTAGGGTGCTTTTAGCACAGTGCAAGAAGAGCGTTTGTACTGTACCTAGTATGATTTAGAGCAACGCAAGAGAAAACTAAAATCCATCACCTGGTGACGCATGCCATTTTGGCAATTGTATGTTTCTGCAGCAATCTTTCTGACAGCAAAGGAACGTGTGGAAGAGAATATGGTATTACATTCTAAAGGGGCTCTATCTTCTTCATACGTCTCAGGCTGCGGGTGATATTCCAGAACCCCCCCCCGCCCCTACATACTTGATTAGAAGCAATACATGTGTTATGTTGTATATGCATTGCGCTTAACTGCCACTGTTCTGTCCTTGAGTCACTTCAGATTCTATGGCCCGCAGTCCGAACATACATGATAAACAGTGCATTGCATTACACGAGAATGCCATTACATGATGTTATTCATTTACTATTCCACGCAAATATTAAGTTATGTTATCTTGCATTTGCATAGCACTGCATGCCTACGTTTATGGCGTCAACGCACTTTGCCTGTCAGAGAAGCAAGGGAGGAGTATGATAGAACATGCAGTAGTGGTAGGGAGAAGCAAAGTCGGGCAAATAGTTGGGGTGGGGCAACGGATAGATAAGAGGTACAGGACGGACTCAGAAGGAAAAGGTGGAGGAGCTATCTGTACAATTAGAGAGAATTTATTGTGGGACTCAACTATATTGTATGGGGGAAGGCGCCTGGAGGAGCGATAGCTGTAGAGGGGTGTTTACTGCGCCAGTGGAGGGTGTGTCTGGAATGTACTTGCTGCATGGTGAGTTTGAGCATGTTGCAGCCATGCCCAAGAAAGCACAGATGGCAAATCCCTTTTGCTTACTTCCCAAGTCCCACAACAACATTTAGGAGGGGTTGGATGTCAGAAAATCAAATATGGATGCTGGTTAAGTTCAATAATATAGCAAATGGCTGGAAAGCTAACACAAACACCAGTTTTTAAAGCACAAAGCGGTATCGAAAAATGAGAATGTTTGGCATATCTGACTTTCATGGCAGAATCCTTTAATTAGAGCTCCTAAAATGTTTTTACAAGTCAGTGAAACCCCCCACCCCCACCCAAGTAGACAGAAATGCTTCACACTCCCTTCATCCCCTCATGTCCCCTCTCCGCATTTTAACTTCCACACAGCCTATTCTTGACGGAGCCACTCCCAGCCCAGGCTTTGCATTTTTCCTGGAATTACCATTGCAGATCTGAATGACGATTGTATAGTAACCTAAAACGGGTCAACAGTCTCTACCAGTCCAACTAAGATGTTCGAGCACTTCTTGAGCTCATCAAGCAACCAAAAACTGTAAGTATTGTATATAAATAGTATTCCTTGAAACTGCCTCACATAGATAATTGAGTTCAAACCAAACCTAAGTATCTATTTTATTCCTTAGTCATAACTAGGGCTCCCTGTGTTCTGTATTTACTGATTTTTACACATAAATACAGACAGAAATCCCTCTTTTTTCTCAGTTATGTATAAAGAATTATCAAAATGGAAATGCATGTCTCTTGGTCGCGTCTTTAAGTTGTCAATCATGCAGGGCAGATCAATGGCCCTGTAAAGTAACATAACAGAGAGGCTGAGAAAAGAATGTCATTGCTTTTTAAGTTTTTTAAATGGCTGCAGGTATGCAGCCCTTAGCTGCTGTGCAAGTATCTAGGAGTTTCCCATTGGAGGCATCAAAGTGCTAACGTGTTTTTGTCCTGCAAAATAAAATGGTGAAAAAAACAGGTTACAACTTATTTTTACACGGCAAAACATAAATGTGGATGTAGATAAAATGTCCACAGAATAAATATATATATATATATATATTTGTTTAATTGTATATGGTTCAAAGCATACATCGTTAGAACCTTTACAATGCTTACTCTTACAACAATACTTACATAAAAAGGAGACACCAAAGAGAAAATAACCTTAAATATGAATATATACAAACGGAAATGGTGCAAAAATAAGTACCACAAAACCAGGAGCCTTATTCATAGCTGGTACATGGAGACACAAATGCATTCAGAAGATTCCAACCGCTCTCCTCACGGCATTCACCAGCTATGTGTCGCCCTTCATGCTCCACGCCCTTATCTTATGTAGCTTGCCCACTTCCTCCTTCCAGGGGGGGTCTGGATACCCTGGGTAAATGCACAATACACTTTCTTCAAGACAAGCCAGGCGCTCAGAGTGTGTTATGGTGGTGGTTTGGCAGAGTATAAAAGGCCCTCCGCATAAGACTGAACTCGGGCAGGCTGGCTCAGCCAACCACCCTACCATTCATTAATACATCTTTATAACGATTAAAACGGGTCTCTAAGCGCGGGGCCGGGATTCGAACGTGCACTCATCTCAGTTGACGTACTTCAAAGACAAACGCTTGGCCCTGTGCTGTCCTCCCAGCCCTATCTATGGTCGACAAATTGAGCACCTTTAAGCTGAGTGATTATTGCAGGTATTAATGCAGAGTTGAGAATACGGTAGCCGCGTGACTTGAGGAATTACATACAAAAGACTACTAAAGAAGTATTACAAACACTCTAAAATGACACGTTCACACGTTTGAGTTGAAAAGCAGAAGTATCCCTGAAACTGTATTGCCAACACACTGCTATATGGGAAGGGGGGGGGCACGAATACCGATTAGTCTCTATCGGGTGGCATTCAGCTGCATTAATGCCCACGGCTGGGGGTCCGGCCATCTGTTCTGCCTCCCCAGAGAGTCCCTAATCATCCAGCTACCACTTAACAAACAGCAGGGGAGGGAGAGGGGGTAGTTATACAAATAATTACATCACAGACAGAGAGGCTGGACGCATGAAGACAGAGGGTGTCGCAGATGGGCCACGGTGCTGCTATCTGATCCCTCGGAGCTCGTGAGGTGATCAGATGTTTACTACCAGCTTCCTGCTTTCACTCTGCCAGCGCCGACCGCAGGGCAGATAGAGGCCAGGACTAACCGCCGGGGTCGATCACCGCGTGTGCATGCATCAGGCATCAGTCTCCAGGGACCTTGCAGCGAAATGACAGCCAATATTAGCCCAATTCCAGCCAGTGTTGCCAACTCCTCAGTAAGAAAAGTAGGTATTGGCTGGCTTAAAAGTAGCTAGAAGTAGCTAAATGACGCCATTGGCTAATTTGCAATGTGCGTTATGGGTGATATCAAGCGCGCAAGGCAGTGTTCATATGCATCAGCTATCAGACGGGATTAATGTTTCACTACACAACAGCCCTGAAATACCCACTCAGGGGTACAGCTGCTTGGCATTAAGCCACAGTGCACGTCACAGGTGCCCTCGTCCTCCTTGTATATGCATGTGGTATTTATAGAGTCCTAAGGCCCATGGGCTACAAGAATAAACCGATTCAAAGACATGTCCGAAAATCCATCATTAAGATCAATGTGTGGAATTGTGCAACAAGGAACAACACACACTATAACTAATCCAAAATTTAAAGTGTAAGCACGCAGGCCACGTGCATATCACAGAAATGTTAAGCATGTTTGCACACAGACACCTCCACTATTGAACTTCATTGCTGGCCTGCAACACCCAGTGATGGCTCAATCGGGTGGCCCACAGAAGCAGCCATGCCAGTGTACATTAATTCTGACCTGAAGCTTTCTCTTCTTTTTCCGTACTGGGACTGCAGCTCTGCTAACCTCGCCTCTGACATGAAGCAGAGCAGCAGTTCCAGCAGTGCTTAACAGACTTTTTGAATAGTACGCAAGCGGGAGTTTTTGATGACATGTGATGCAAGTTATGCAGTTTAGAGAATATGTATTTAGAAACAATGATCGGTTAGAGGGAAATCTAGCTAGTTTTTTCTATTGGTTTGGAAACCAATTGAAAAAAGTGTAAGTCTCCAAACCAATGGAAAAAAGTGGCTAGATTTCTCGCTAGCCACTTTTTCCATAAAAAGTCGCTAGGGTATGTGCTTTCTCGCTAAATATAGCAAGAAAGTCACTAAATTGGCAATACTGATTCCAGCCCGCCACATCACAACATGCCATCCACGTTCTTAAACACGCAGTGTTTCATAGGTGACGCAAATTACGTATTCCCACAGCCCCATGCATCCTTCCGCATTCTCGCCCTGGCGCATGGCACGTCAGTCCATGTGACTGTTTTGTGAGGTCCTGTTTTTCAGTTATAACTTCTCAACAAATGGTGCTCGATGTGTTCCGACTAGGGGTGTATCGAATAGTGAAATTACTATTTGGCCGAATACCGGATAGTTAGCAAAACTATTCGGGCGAAGCCGAATAGTGAGGCGAATAATTGTTTTTTTAAATACATTGTCCAGCACATGAGAAATACTGCTTCGCAAAACAGTAAAGAGCATGTGAATGCGCGCATCATGCACACATTCAGCTGCCCTTTTCAACCCCATTTTAGCATTTGCACAACCAAAAGAGGCCCTAGAAATAATTTTTAAATTGGCCCCATATTACACATTTTCAGCAAGCCTAACCCTTTTCCTATGGGAAAACATGGCCAATACTGCGATGCGCCGCAACGGAGGGGGTAGGGGGGACATGGGAGAACATCACGGGACAATGGAGGGGGTGGGGGGACATGGGAGAACATCACGGGACAACAGAGGGGGTGGGGGCACAATAAAAATAAAAGCACTGCAAGGATCCTGCTACGATCGGACTCCAAGTGGCTTGCCAAAATGTTGTGTGCTCTGGTTCCTGACCGGGCCATAGCCAGCCATCCAACAAACAGTTGCGAGACCCGGGTTGGGATTAGAATTGGAGGCTGAGGCAAACTAAGTAAATAGTGGCGAGCAGCAGGTCAATGGTGCTCCTGAACAGTTGAATGCAGCATACGTAAACCCTAAAATGATGCCTTAATTGCTATTGGCAACTAGGGAGAAGGCAGCACCCAGTCAGGATTGCAGCAACACAACTGAATCTCACAATACAAGCCTGCGTTCCAGCATAAGACAAACACCTTAGAGTACAAGAGAATCTGCCTCAGGAGCCTTTCACCCACCTCCTGCCATCTGCCCTATCCCACACCCACTCGCTCCTCAATCCACAAACTTCAGACTCTGCTGACTCCCAACCTCCTGGCTGGCCCAGATCTGGTATTGGCAGTAAAATAAATACGCCAAATTACTTACTCCAAACAAGTAATACATTATACTAATTTTCTAATATAGATATCTCTAGATTACCTGTTTGGCATCAGCTATTTGCCAAGAGGCTTTGGAAAGGGATGTGTTCTGCAGTCACCTTTAAGCTTTATGATGCTTCTAACCTTCCTGAGATGAAACACTAGTGCTTAAATGTATAAGCTAACTTTCTAGCTTTAGTACTACCACTCAAGTCTCTTCCTTATTTCCTATCATAAATGTCTTTCTTTTACTTGCTAAAGAACAATCTTCTCCTTATCAACTTGTTCTTTTAAAAATCAAATTAAACTCTTTAGCTTCACTGTATTTGCTTAGAGTCCACTAGAACCCTGAATATGTATAAAATTGGTCTGTGTATTTCCTTTGTCAGTCTTTGCAAAGATAAGTCCTTTATTTTAACTACTACGGTGGTGGTGTGTGTAGTCCTCTTTCTTTATCCATCGAATATCTGAATACCGCGCTGTAGAGCTTTAGTCACTTTCACTCTCTCTCGTGAAAACCTGCAAACCTATACGCCTCTGCCGCTCCGGCAACAGCACTGAATATCCCTTGATCAGTTTCACTTTTTCGGGACATGCCCCTGCCGCTCCGGCTAATCGCGCTGAGGAGCTTAATTCAGTTTCACTCCCTCTCACGAAACCCTGCAAACACGTACACCTCCGTCGCTCCGGCAACAGCACTGAATATTCCTTGATCAGCTTCACTCCTTTGCAACACGCTCTCACAAGAATGCCAGCACCGCTAGGCAAACTGGACTAACAAACTCTTGTTCAGTTTCACTCTCTCTCAGGAAATGCTGCCAGTTGCCACGTGATTACAATTGGCCGCACGCATGAAGGAACCGAATGACTCAAGACTTCACTGCAACGCTTCCTCAGTAATAACACATGCTGTAACTGTTATACACAGAAAGTACATTCGCGTGGCAGTCATCGAAAAAAAGAAATATATATATATATATATTTTTTTTTTTTTACTTCGGCTTCGAGCAAGTATTCCAGGAACCTTCGGCCGAAGCCGAATAGCTGATTTTCAGCCGAAATTCGGCCAAATACTTACTCGAAGCCGAAGTTCGGTACAGCCCTAGTTCTGATGCGTTGATTAAAACCTGTCTCACTTCTGTGAATAGGTGGATCAAACATGCTATCAAATATATGATGAATAAACTTACACCTTGAATTTGCTGTTTGCAAGAAGGTCAGTGGGAGCAGTCAGGAATGGTGCTGTTTTGTTGCGTGCACGTCACCAGGAAATTGAAAAATCAGCAGCAAGGCATGAGCAATATATAGTTAAAAGTAGTATTTTCACCTTGCCCATAAAGATGAAATTCTTCATGTAAGACAAAAAAAACTAAATATATTGGAAGAGAACAGGGAGTCAGTGGGGGTAATGCATACATGCTAACATTCTGAAGCACCTGGGACAGTGATTTCGTCAGACAAATCGGAAGGCATTCATTTCCCCATAGGAATGCATTGGGGGTAGCATTATTTTAGGCAGGAGAAAATGAAAAATAGCATTATTTGAGTCACCCTCCTAAACCGAGAGGGCTGGCATGTATAGTAATGAAGGGAGGAACCCTGACAACACCCCTGTTTTTGGCGCGTCCTTAGAGTCAGTTCCCTCACGCACCATTTGCCTTACCTGTCCATAGGCCTCAATGGAGAGCTCACTCACAAAATCAAAATCTTGCTTTTTCACGTGCCTTTTCATTTGAAAATGTCGACAGGTATGGAACCAAGCCATTAAATGAAGGAACAAAATACTTTGAAGCACATGCTAATTCGTGGACCTGAGATCCTGGAACAACATTTTCTTTGAAAGGTCACAGATCCCTTCAAAACATGCCTCCTTCCTGTCTGTTATGTGTCATGGCCACTAGCAGTGTGCTATGACTTGCCTGCATCCCTGTGCCGCTTTGGGTTATTTGTGCTGTGGAACACCAAAAAGAGGGTGTGCATCAAAACACTAACAGGGTAATTCATAGAATTTCGCAGAAAAGTGTCGCAATCGGCTGGCGCAGAGTGTCCGCGTGCGATTGACTGCGCCAGGCACGTGCGATAAAACCGATTTCCGCGCACAGCGTATTCATGGATTACATGCTCCCAAACCAGCCGTGGCGCAGAGTATCGCAGCGACCCTGCAGCAGCGCCAGTAACGCCCCCAAGAACGCCCTCTCGCAAGGAAAAGCCAGCAAAATCGCTAAATCATCGCAAAGGGCTGCGTTAACTCTGGACCAGTTTACAGGGCAGCCAAACAAGGAACGCAAAGCGGGTAACGTGCATATCAGGGGTACACGTGAAGTCATACACGCGATTAGCCAGGGTACGTGTATTACAGGGGTACGCGGGAAGTTCAACACGCGATTAGCCAGGGTAAGTGTATTACAGGGTTACGCGTGAAGTCATACACGCGATTAGCCAGGGTACGTGTATTACATGGGTACGCGGGAAGTTTAACACGCGATTGGCCAGGGTACGTGTATTACAGGGGTACGCGGGAAGTTTAACACGCGATTGGCCAGGGTACGTGTATTACAGGGGTACGCGGGAAGTTTAACACGCGATTGGCCAGGGTACGTGTATTACAGGGGTACGCGGGAAGTTTAACACGCGATTGGCCAGGGTACGTGTATTACATGGGTACGCGGGAAGTTTAACACGCGATTGGCCAGGGTACGTGTATTACAGGGGTACGCGGGAAGTTTAACACGCGATTGGCCAGGGTACGTGTATTACAGGGGTACGCGGGAAGTTTAACACGCGATTGGCCAGGGTACGTGTATTACAGGGGTACGCGGGAAGTTCAACACGCGATTAGCCAGGGTAAGTGTATTACAGGGGTACGCGTGAAGTCATACACGCGATTAGCCAGGGTACGTGTATTACATGGGTACGCGGGAAGTTTAACACGCGATTGGCCAGGGTACGTGTATTACAGGGGTACGCGGGAAGTTTAACAGGCGATTAGCCAGGGTACGTGTATTACAGGGGTACGCGGGAAGTTTAAAACGCGATTGGCCAGGGTACGTGTATTACAGGGGTACGCGGGAAGTTCAACACGCAATTAGCCAGGGTACGTGTATTACAGGGGTACGCGGGAAGTTTAACACGCGATTGGCCAGGGTACGTGTATTACAGGGGTACGCGGGAAGTTCAACACGCGATTGGCCAGGGTACGTGTATTACAGGGGTACGCGGGAAGTTTAACACGCGATTAGCCAGGGTACGTGTATTACAGGGGTACGCGGGAAGTTTAACACGCGATTAGCCAGGGTAAGTGTATTACAGGGGTACGCGGGAAGTTCAACACGCAATTAGCCAGGGTACGTGTATTACAGGGGTACGCGGGAAGTTTAACACGCGATTGGCCAGGGTACGTGTATTACAGGGGTACGCGGGAAGTTTAACACGCGATTGGCCAGGGTACGTGTATTACAGGGGTACGCGGGAAGTTTAACACGCGATTGGCCAGGGTACGTGTATTACAGGGGTACGCGGGAAGTTATACACGCGATTAGCCAGGGTACGTGTATTACAGGGGTGCGTGGGAATCATCACACGCGATTAGGCTGGGTGGGTCCTCACAGGTGTTCCCTGTACACCCTCCACGGCCCCTGCAGGCAGTCTACAAAACAGGGGACTACCCTGCACACCTGCTCATGTCCCCCTGCACCCCCACCCCCCCAGCAGTGCAGGGGCAGCCTCCACCAGGCCCCCACTCATGTCTCCCACCACCCCCACCCTCCCGCCACCAGGGGCAGCCTCCACCAGGCCCCCACCCATGTCTCCCACCACCCCCCGCCACCAGGGGCACTCTCCACCAAGCCCCCACCCATGTCTCCCACCACCCCCACCAGTGCAGGGGCACCCTCCACCAGGCCCCCACCCATGTCTCCCAACACCCCCACCCACCAGCACTGTGGGGCACGTGGCCAGCAGGCAGTCAGGCAGCAGCAGATGGCAGGTGGGAGCGTGCTCAGGGCTCTGGGGGGCAGTAATTTCGCCTCCTGGCCAGGAGCGTGGTCTCTCGTGTGTGAACGCGTGGACAGCCTGATAGGTAGTGAAATCCCACACGTCAGCAAAGGCCCTTAGCGCGTAAACCCGTCAACAGCATATGCGCGCCTCTAGTCACCTGCACGTGCAGGAAATTGTTGCGTGACACGTCCCAGTGTCAAAGCGTGTGATTGGTGAAAATGGATGTACACGTAGAAGTGACAAAGCGTGTGATTGGTGAAAATGGATCTACACGCAGGAGTGACAAAGCGTGTGATTGGTGAACGTACACGCCGCGTAAGTGACGCTGTACGTGTGGGCCTGTATATAAGGTACATGTAGAACACCATTTCCTTGTACGTGCTTTTCGTGGAGAGCGAGTGGGTGAAATCTGTACTTCTTGTCGTTTCACACGCGATTTACTTCACGGCGTTTCCAGTTCGTATTCCCTGTTACCTCTGACAGCTTTTTCTCTTTTTTCTCTTTTACTGGTTTACCTGGGCCTGTTCCCTCAAACAGTGTCCCCTTCTACTGTTGTCCTGTCTTCTCAGACAGCGTACACATCTTCTTTTGGCGGGGGTTTAGCCAGCCAAACGCGCTCATTCTTCACGCTCTTTTACCTGGCAGACGGTGAGTCACGCACGTATCCAACTTCTGTGCTTGCCCCGTGTGTTGCCTACCCCTTCAGAGGTCATTCTAGGCTGCGTGTGACACGCATACGTTCATTCTTGTGTTACTGGGTGCCACAGCGTAGTGCAGGTTTTTCTTTCTGCACACGTGGTCTAGGAGGGGTTGCGTGCACGTCATCTCCCTTTTTTGGGCCTCCTGTGCGTTGCGTGACCCGTCATCTTTCCCCAGGGGTTACAATCAGCCGTGCTAGAGCACTAGGGTACAATTACCATCTGGTACCCAACCCCTTTGACCCCCAATTGCCCAGGACAATTGTCTACAGCCACTCCCATACGCACATTAATATCAGTGCCATGGCTGGGAGGCGAGGATTCCGTAAGGGTGGCAAAGGTGGAAGAGCCACAAGTGGTGGCCGTGGTGGATCCGGTAGGGGACGTGGTCGTAACTTGCAGGGTGAGCCTGTCCCCCCATGTGTGGAGGACCAGTCAAGGGCACCCATCATCCCCCCCCCCTCCCCCCCCTCCCCCCCTCCCGTTGAGGCTGAAGTGGCTGACACCATCCATGCTCAGCCCTTGTTGGACCAGCCCATTGTGGCACCAGACCTGGCTGACTCCATGGCTGACTTCCAGGTCAGCAGGGCTACGACACGTGCGCTGGTGCACGTTGATGCCATCATGCCACGTGGATCTGGGGCAGCAAGGTCATCTACTGCACCAAGGAGGCAGGGCGGAGTGGCTGCAGGGGCAGCTGCGGCTCCATCCACCCCAGCCCTCACACACCCAGCCAGGACAGTGTCGGTCCTAGTCCATGCTGCTGAGATTCCCCCTGACACCATCACACTCGAGCCAATGCCTGCACCAACTCCCATGCTGAGTGTGCAATCCCACACTCCTGATACAGAGTCCACCAGGGCTCCTGCCCCTAGTGTCCAGAGCGGCGCAGGACACTCAGGATCACCACCACCTTCCAAGCGGAAGAGGAAGAGTGCTCGTCCGGCACAGGCTGATGCCCCAGACACGGCTACACAGTCCGGCCCGTCCAGGAAGCCCAGCTTCACGGATGACGAACTGAATGCACTTGTCGAGTATGTGTCCGGACATGACAACGAGATGGTCATTGTTGCAGGATCCAAGACCACACCTGCACAACGCCAGGCACACTGGCAGACCGTTGCGGACATCGTAAGTGCCCTTGGAATCGTGAGGCGCACAGCCAATGATTGCTATAAGCGCTGGAATGACCTAAAGCGCAGGGCAAAGAGTAAGCTGGCCTCAAGTCATGCCGCAACTCTAGTGACTGGAGGTGGGTCTCCAGTAGTAGACATGGAACTCACTCCACATGAGTCAGTCGCTGGGACCTACGTCACGGAGGAACAGATCCAAGGCGTGGGAGATCTGGCTGATTACGAGGCATTGTCCGGTGAGTGCACATGCATGTGTGTGTCATACATGTGCATGGTGTGTGTGTGAGGGCTTCTGTTTGGGTGCCAGGAGAGAGTGTGTGCGCCTCAGTCGTATGGGTCAGCCATGTGCTTCATGCAATACTTCCTGCGCAGCTGCATTTGGCCATAGCAGTATCCCTTCTGCCAACAGTAGACATCTAGCACAACTGCACGCCAGTTGCCCTTGAAGTGTCACCTTGACACAACAGATTTGCTTATTTTTCACTGTTCATTCAGTCAGTTTGTTTGCATTCCACCACTTTCACTAGGCATGTCGCTGTCCACTAGTCACATGTCTGACATGGGTATGGTAAAGGGGAGTGACTTTGTTACCTGGATATCATGTGTACACACATGTCCCTGTGCAATTTGACCATTACAGACTGGCAGCTCCAGGTGAAAAATCTGACCTGTTAGAATCAGAAAAGCTATTACATGCGGGAACTGGACTGAATGAATAGGTGCTGCTCTCCTCTCCATCTTCACTCAATAGCAATGGTACATGCCATCTGTGTGATGGCATGTGTGTTTCACCTGCCAATCACAGGCCAATGTGTGATGCCACTGCCAGGCAGCATGCAGAAAATTTGTTCTTCTTCCATCTTGGTGTCATCAGTGTGTGCCGTTTGCCTGCACTTCATACGCAGTGAGGGTGCATGCATGGGAGGGTTTTAGTCATGTGGGACATGTCAATCAAGTACTGGTTCTCTTGCTTCTCAGCCCTCAATGTGTGCCATGGTGCTAATGCCTGTTTCCATTACTTTGTTTTCATGTCTTTGCAGGGGAAGACGCACCTGATACTGCTGGGGTTGTGGAGATGGTGCAGACCCAGGAGGTGTCCCAGGGCCGACCAACCACCAGTGAGGGACGTGGTGTGGTGGTGGGGGAGAACCCACAAGTGCTGCAGGTCGTGCTCTCAAGGGGTGTCTCTGGCTGCACCTCCCCCGAGCTGTACTCAGGTGTTGATTCGGATGAGACCTACGTGCCGTCGCTGGTGAGTGTTCCAGGGAGGGATTCTGTTCTGTCTCACCCACCTGCACCAGGGTCAGTACCCTCCATGGGGATGTCAGTGTTGGCAGCTACGCCTTTGGTGGTTACGGATGCAGGGTCACACTCCGCGACATCTGATCCTGTTCCTGGGCCAGCAGATCAGAGGGGGAATGCAGTCCTGCAGCCTCAGGCAGTGCCGGCACAGCAAGGCGCAGTTCGCCTTGCCCCAGACAGGTGTGGTGCCCGCCGACGTGGTGGCCGTACGCCACCTGGCAATACCGCATGGGAGCAATCCATTTACGGTATGGCTACCCAACAGGCTGCATCATCCGAGATGATGGCTCAGGCCATGGATAGGGTGGCCACTTCCATTGTCCCCCCAGAAAGGCTGATGGAGCGACTAGAGCAGGCAACTGACTCCATCTGCCAGTCACACAGGGAGGACATGTTGGGGTCCAACAGGGACAGGCGGGCGGCACTGGCGACTCTGCAGGAGGCCATCTCCATTGAGTCCCAGGGCCACAGGGAAGCCCTGAGGCAGGAGCTCCTACACCTCAGGACGACTCTTGTTGAGCTTGAGGCTTCAACACACCAAAGGACAGAACAGCAGCTGGAGCGTCTCACCCGTACGCTCTCAGCTGAGATGCAGGCAACGAGGGCGGAGGTCCGGGCATCCCGTGAGTTGTTGCATGGGGACCTCCGCACACTCATCCTCCAGAACCAGACCTACCACACCCGCATGCTTGCAGCCATGGAGGAGCAGACTAGGGCCTTGCGTGGGCTGCCTCCCATAGTGCAACCACCTCCGGATGCAGCTGCACAGGGTGATAATAGCGACAGCAGTGACACTCCCACAATAGGGTAGCCGTGTGGGCCATGAGCCCATGGAGGTGTTTTATTTTCCCAGGATCCACGCAGGTGGGTTCTGGTGTGCATCCTGTCCTCGGACCTCCTGGGTGGCCTCCCCAACCCCCCCGGGCCCATCAATGGCCATTTTTGATTTTTTCTTATTTTTATTTTTATTTTGATTTCTTTTATTCCCAATTTTTTTGGGAGGATCTGTTGGCTCCGATCTGTTGGCTCCGATCTGTTGGCTCCGATCTGTTGGCTCCGATCTGTTGGCTCCGTCTGTTGGCTCCGATCTGTTGGCTCCGATCTGTTGGCTCCGATCTGTTGGCTCCGATCTGTTGGCTCCGTCTGTTGGCTCCGATCTGTTGGCTCCGATCTGTTGGCTCCGATCTGTTGGCTCCGATCTGTTGGCTCCGATCTGTTGGCTCCGATCTGTTGGCTCCGATCTGTTGGCTTCCGTGGTTCCTGTGGGCATACGCTGCATTGTGGCTGGGCACATGCAGGCTTGTAATGTATTTGGTTCAGATGCTTGGGTTTGAGTCACACACACCCCTCCTGCTTCCCGTTTCCATGGGCTTGCAAAGGGTGTGCCCAAGTGACAGTGAATTACACAGTGACGTTGGACTCCCATGACCTGTGTGGCCAGTCTGTAGTCAATACTGTGTATACATTCCTAGTGCATATTGCTGTTGTGTTGTACACTGCATGTTGCATTGATGTGTAACTCTTCTTCTGTGTCTACCTCCCAATTTGCAGGTCCCTTCCTCAAGTCCACACAAGGACCTCTAGTCTGGCGATGGGGACCATGTTGGCAGCAGTGCACCTACAACTCTACATGGCGCCAACACTGCACAGTTGGTAGTGGTGGGAGTGCAGGCATTTCCAGGTGGTGAGACTACTAATATGTTACATTTTTGATGTCATGTTAATGGTACTACGTGCTCAAGTATGTTGTTGGTCCGGCATTGCTGTGAGCATTTCAGGTGTTGCAGGTTTCTAATAGTGCCACTGTACATAGTGAGAGTGATGTCATGTTGTGGGGATTACTTTGTTTACCTGCAATTAGCATGACATGGCACGGTGTGTCGTGTGGCAGTGCTGGGGTTGGGTTGGCTGACATGGCACTGTCCTCTTGTTGCATTTTGCAAGTGGGTATTCATTTTAGCTGCTTCAATGTGTAACTTCACAAAACTGCATTGGTGGTGTCTGTGTGGGTAGGGATGCACACATTGTGACACTTCCAGGTGAACAATCTCAGGCTGACATGGAATTCCCGGTTCATTCTCCACACATTCAGGATCAGTGTCAGGTTGAGTCATCATTGATTGTCAGATGGAATGTGCCAGGGCAGTGTGCACTCCACAGGGGTGTGATTTCTATGTGAAGTAATTAGCCACTAGCTGTGTACGGGCTGCCTCCCCCCGTGCCCTTTCCCCTCCCATGCGCAGCGGCTGTGCATGTGGTTGGGGATGTGGGGCCACCACCATGTCCACGGCCAGGCCCCGGCGTGTTGCAACGTTGTGCAGGACACATGCTGCCACTATGATCCTGCACACTACTGGGGGAGCGTATAACAGCTGCCCGCCAGAACGGTCAAGGGAGCGAAAGCGTGACTTCAGCACTCCGAATGTGCGCTCCACTATGCCCCTGGTTGTAATGTGGGCTGTGTTAAATCTTACCTGGGGTGGCGTGGTGGGGTTCCGAATTGGCGTCATCATGTGGGGGCTGAGAGGGTAGGCACTGTCCCCTGTGGAGGTGGGGATTGGTATCATTGGTGAGGTTGTGACCTTGCTCAGTATCCAACATGCATGCATGTGCAGTGGCATACATACTCACCAAGCAGCCATGTATCGCCATGCCGCCCAGCTTCTAGGTCCCGGCTTAGGGTGGACATTCGGTAAATGAAGCTGTCGTGGGTGGAGCCGGGATAGTTGGCATATACTGAGGTGATGATTCCCTTGGCATTACATGCTACCTGCACGTTGATGGAATGCCAGTGCTTGCGGTTCCTATAGATGTGCTCAGATGCCCTGGGGGGACGTAGAGCCACATGGGTGCAGTCGATGGCACCTAGCACTTTGGGGAATCGTGCCACTGCGTAAAAATCCAGGGCGGCAGCATGCCTTTCTGCAGGTGTTCTGGGCAGGTATATGTGCCTGCGGACTGATGGGCGTGCAGTCATGATGTTCAAGACCTGGTGTAGGCAGCGTGACTGGGTGGCCTGTGACACCCCACCCACTATGGCACTTGTCCGCTGAAATGATCCAGTGGCTAAGAAGTGCAGTACATTGAGGACCTTCTCCAGGGGGCTGAGTGCTTGGGAGCACAGGGTGGGTGATGTGAGGTCATCCTCCCACTCAGTCACCAGGTCCAGTATGATGTGTGGTGGAAACCTGTACCTCCCATACACCTGGTCATCAGGCATCCCGAAAAGGCTGGTTCTGGGTGTGAATATTCTGGCCCTGACTATCCTCCTCCTCCTCCTTTGGTAGCCCACTGCCACTGCTGCTAGGAACGGTATGTTCATCCTGGCGTCTGAGCTTGTTATTGTTAAAGTCCGCAATTTATGCTTAGCGCGTGTTCTAGGCGAGCGTGTGACCCGCGCAGCCCTGGAATCCAGTTCCCAGTCCAATAGCGTGTGGAAATTCACACGCACCACGGGATACAGCGTGTGACCCGCGCAGCCCTGGAATCCTGTTGCCAGTCCAATAGCGTGTGGAAATTCACACGCACCACGGGATACAGCGTGTGACCCGCGCAGCCCTGGAATCCAGTTCCCAGTCCAATAGCGTGTGGAAATTCACACGCACCACGGGATACAGCGTGTGACCCGCGCAGCCCTGGAATCCAGTTCCCAGTCCAATAGCATGTGGAAATTCACACGCACCACGGGATACAGCGTGTGACCCGCGCAGCCCTGGAATCCTGTTCCCAGTCCAATAGCGTGTGGAAATTCACACGCACCACGGGATACAGGTTCGCAGACGTACTTGCGTGTGTAAGTGGCCGCGCACCCATTAAATACACGTACATAGGCCAATCGCGTGTACGCGCACTTTTGTCCAATTACACGCGATGACACTCTGACGTGCAGTATCTCCACGTGTGCCCCGTCATCACGTCCTGAGTGGGGAACACCCGTGCGGGTCACGTCACAGACGCGCTTACGCGCTGAGGGACTCTGGTCCAATAGAATCGCGTATGCGTGCTGACGCGCTTACGCGCTAAGGGCCTTTCCTCGGATTTCACGCTGACGTGCAGGATTTTCACGTGCCAAATCACTCCGTATCAAGCTGGCCACGCGAAAACACACGGAAGCCCACGCTCCTGCCCAGAAGGCCGAGTTACTGCCCCCCAGTGCCCCGAGCAGCCTCCCACGTGCCATCTGCTGCTGCCTGCCTGCCTGCCTGCTGCCACCGTGCCCTGCCATTTGGTGCCTGCACATCAGCCATCTGCAGGGGTCCAGTTGCTGTGTCCACCCCTGCTGGAACTGAAGACTCCCGACTGGTATTACATCGCTCCACAGCCCAGCCCCAGGACCCAGTTGCCCACCCACACCTGCCTCTGGGGTTGCCATGTCGGGCACTTCCACATCTGGCACCAGTGGCAACCCCAGGCCAGAGGGGCAGAGGGGCACCAGCTTCACTGTCACCGAAGTTGGTGTCCTGGTGGAGCATGTCCTGGGGCAGTATGATGCCCTCTTTGGATCGTCCCGCGCCAGCAAGGAAGGACGGCAGAGGATCTGGGCCGACTGTGTGGTTGCCATCAACGCGGAGGGGGTGGCAACCCGCGACGTCCTGAAGATCAAGAAGCGCTGGGAGGACTTGAGGTCCAGGACCCTTGTGAAGGCCCGGCGCCTCGTGGAGGGGGGCCGGGGCCGCATGAGTACCATCCAGATGAGGGTCCTGGAACGCGTACGCCCAGCGCTCCACGCCCAGATCCTTGAGAGGGAGGCCCGTCTGGAGTTGAGCGGTAAGTGTCCATGCATTACTGTGTGAGACAGGGCATGTTGCGGTGTGCTGGTTCTATGATACTTGCCTGTATGTGTGCCATAGCCCATGTATGCATGTATGTGTGCAGGGACATCATGGTAATGCATGTGCGACCAGTGATGTGTGATGCACATGGTTGTTGCATGTGTTGAAATGCCGCATGGGGAGCCCTAATCAGATTATGAACATGAGAGCATGCCAGTCTCTGTACCTGAACATGGGTGGGGGTGAGGGATGGGTGCTGATGCCAGGTACATATATGGTAGCCATGTCTGTGTGCCTGACCTGCGTGTCTGTGACTTGTGCATGCCATGGATGCATGACACATGTGTGTGACAATGCAGAGATTCAGTAAAGCAGCAAAATTACCCTTGTATCCGCTGTGTTTGGTCTGTTTGGGGCCAGATGGATGTGACTGAGGTGATGTGTGTGCATGTGATGGGCATGAGCCATGATGCATGTGAATTACATATCATTGAATGTTTCAAGAGTCCATTGGACATGCATGGAAATGTCCATGGCATGCACCATGCCTGTTACTGTGTGTGTTTTGCCTGGACTGGCCCATGTGTTGTGGAGGGACATGATGGAAGTGTACTTTGACAGTGGTGCTCATCTGCTATTGCTTCCTGTCTAGGGACCATTGTACAGTGCCCTGATGCTTGTGTTCTTTGTCTCCCTCTACGCAGCGGCTAGTGAAGAAGAGGGCGGAGACGGCGCTGTGGAGCAAGGCGGCGGGGATGCCCCCACGGCTGCAGCGGAAGGGGTGGGTGAGCCCCCACAGGGGCCTGCTACGGTGGGAGACGGTGAGGAGCCATCCAGGTTGGTGGTTTGCACAGAGGAGGAGGAGGCCGCCACTGGGGCACACATGGGGCCTGGTGGGGGCATCCCTGCTGGTGCAAGTGGTGCAGTCCAGGGCCAGGGGCAGGAGGCAGCACAGGTCACCGTGGAGGGGCCTGTGCATGTCGCTGTCCCTGACCCTGTGAGTGCACCACCATGCACCAGCAGGGATGCCCCGTCCCAGGCCTGTCCGCAGGTAGAGGGGATGTCCATGTCACCTGACTCCCCTCCACCTGCGGACGTGGGAACCCCTGGCCGTGCGGAGAAGGTCCTGATTGGGGTCGCGTTGCGCACGGCTGCGATTCGTGATGCCGTGCGTGCTTCCCGGGAGGAGCACGCACGTCATCACGAAGTGCACCGTGCCGACGTGGCCCAATTGGGATCGGCCATGTTCGGGGGTTTCCTGCATGTGTTGGCCAATGTGGCGGCCCTCTCCTCCTCTGTGCAGGCTATCCACCAGTCGTTCTCCTTGCCGTCTTCCAGCCCAGATGCCACCAGGGCCCCCTGTGGACCTGCCCCGACCAATGCAGCCAGCTCGGTGGGGATCCCATCCCTGCCACAGTCGGGAGTCAGAGATCCAGCAGGGGTGGACACCAGAGCAACTGGACCCCAGCAGATGGCGGATGTGACGGCATCATCGGGCAGGGCACGTGCACGACGGCGTCGGTGGTTTCCATCAGCCTGGATGCCGTCGTGCTGGCACAGGCAGTTGCGTCGGAGGCAGCAGCAGGCTCAACGTGGGAGGCATCATGGCTCGGGGCCATCAACATCAGGGGTGCAGGCATCGGCCGGAGGGCAGGAGAACCCTGGAATGGGAGTGGCTTCCGTGTGGGAGAGGTTGTGCCAGCGGATAGGTGCGGAGCGGCAGCGGGCAGAGGAGGAACGGCTCACGATGGTCAGGGCGGAGGACTCCATGCGGAGGGCGCTGAGGCGGGCTGAGTGCCTCGAGGGTCTTCGCAGGGAGTTTGAGCTTGACACTGCGTTATCCCTGCAGTACCTCGGGGCCAGGGAACATGCCCGCCTCCAAGCCATTGAGCAGGAGTTCGAGGATGCCCTGGCCCATGACAACAACCAGTGAGCCGTCCAAATAGCCCGCTGCCTTTGTATATAGTTGTATAGTTAGGGTTAGGTTTCCTTTGTTTTTTTGAATTTTTTTTGGGTTGCGATTGGACAATGCACCACTTTTTTGTATATAGTTCCCTTTTTAGTTAGTAGTCAGTTAGGTTTAATTTGGTAGGGCTCATGGACCCAGGATTATCTTCTTGATTGGCTTATTTTATTATTTCATAATTTTTTCATGGACATTCATCTTGTTTTGTTTGATTTGCTTTGTGTTTTTTCTTATTTGCTGTTCAATACATATTATTTTTTTAATCTTCAATGTGTCGTATCATCTCATTGCTTTCAGGCATGTCATGTTGGGTGTTTTGTCATTCACTTGCAGCCATTGTGTGTGACAGACATGTGTTAAATTGCATTATTTACATTGGGGGTGTAACATGTAATTGCCTTTGATATGTGGGTGGGTGTGATAGTTGGTTGGGCCTTTTGGCAGGGGAGGATGGGCATTACGGACAAGATTGGGGAATGTTGGGACCCAGGTGCAGGGGGGCATGGATTGGACATGGGTGGGGGCCTGCTGGCAGGTGCCCCACAGTGCTGGGGGGTGGGGGTGGTGGGAGACATGAGTGGGGCCCTGGTGGAGGGTGACCCTGGTGGCTGGGGTTTGGGGGTGGTGGGAGACATGAGTTGGACATGGGTGGGGGGCTGCTGGCAGGTGCCCCACAGTGCTGGGGGGTGGGGGTGGTGGGAGACATGAGTGGGGCCCTGGTGGAGGGTGACCCTGGTGGCTGGGGTTTGGGGGTGGTGGGTGACATGAGTTGGACATGGGTGGGGGCCTGCTGGCAGGTGCCCCACAGTGCTGGGGGGTGGGGGTGGTGGGAGACATGAGTGGGGCCCTGGTGGAGGGTGACCCTGGTGGCTGGGGTTTGGGGGTGGTGGGAGACATGAGTTGGACATGGGTGGGGGCCTGCTGGCAGGTGCCCCACAGTGCTGGGGGGTGGGGGTGGTGGGAGACATGAGTGGGGCCCTGGTGGAGGGTGACCCTGGTGGCTGGGGTTTGGGGGTGGTGGGAGACATGAGTTGGACATGGGTGGGGGCCTGCTGGCAGGTGCCCCACAGTGCTGGGGGGTGGGGGTGGTGGGAGACATGAGTGGGGCCCTGGTGGAGGGTGACCCTGGTGGCTGGGGTTTGGGGGTGGTGGGTGACATGAGTTGGACATGGGTGGGGGCCTGCTGGCAGGTGCCCCACAGTGCTGGGGGGTGGGGGTGGTGGGAGACATGAGTGGGGCCCTGGTGGAGGGTGACCCTGGTGGCTGGGGTTTGGGGGTGGTGGGAGACATGAGTTGGACATGGGTGGGGTCCTGCTGGCAGGTGCCCCACAGTGCTGGGGGGTGGGGGTGCAAGGGGACATGTGTTGGTGTTCATTAGTTCAAGGAGACATGTGCCTTTGCTGGGGGGCATGCCCATGTTGGGTGGGCTGCCTGCGGGACATGACCAGGGATGCAGGGTAGTCCCCTGTGGTGTGGGCTGCCTGCAGGGGCCGTGGAGGGTGTACAGGGTACACCTGGGAGGAGCCACACTGTCAAATCACATGTGGAACTTCCCGCGCACCCCTGAAATACACGCGCCCAGGCTATTCGCGTGTGGGACTTCCCGCGCACCCCTGAAATACACGCGGCCAGGCTATTCGCGTGTGGAACTTCCCGCGCACCCCTGAAATACACGCGCCCAGGCTATTCGCGTGTGGAACTTCCCGCGCACCCCTCAAATTCACGCGCCCAGGCTATTCGCGTGTGGAACTTCCCGCGCACCCCTGAAATACACGCGCCCAGGCTATTCGCGTGTGGAACTTCCCGCGAACCCCTGTAATACACGTAGCCCGCTCCCCCAGGCCCGATCGCGTGAGGAACTTCCCGCGCACCCCTCAAATTCACGCGCCCAGGCTATTCGCGTGTGGAACTTCCCGCGCACCCCTGAAATACACGCGGCCAGGCTATTCGCGTGTGGAACTTCCCGCGCACCCCTGAAATACACGCGCCCAGGCTATTCGCGTGAGGAACTTCACGGGAAGCCCTGTAATACACGTAGCCCGCTCCCCCAGGCCCGATCGCGTGAGGAACTTCACGCGAACCCCTGTTATACACGTAGCCCGCTCCCCCAGGCCCGATCGCGTGAGGAACTTCCCGCGCACCCCTCAAATTCACGCGCCCAGGCTATTCGCGTGTGAAACTTCACGCGAACCCCTGAAATATACGTAGCACGCTCCCCCAGGCCCGATCGCGTGTGGAACTTCACGCGAACCCCTGTAATACACGAAGCCCGCTCCCCCAGGACCCATCGCGTGAGGAACTTCACGCGAACCCCTGTAATACACGTAGGCCGCTCCCCCAGGCCCGATCGCGTGAGGAACTTCACGCGAACCCCTGTAATACACGTAGCCCGCTCCCCCAGGCCCGATCGCGTGAGGAACTTCCCGCGCACCCCTCAAATTCACGCGCCCAGGCTATTCGCGTGTGAAACTTCACGCGAACCCCTGAAATATACGTAGCACGCTCCCCCAGGCCCGATCGCGTGTGGAACTTCACGCGAACCCCTGTAATACACGAAGGCCGCTCCCCCAGGCCCGATCGCGTGAGGAACTTCACGCGAACCCCTGTAATACACGTAGCCCGCTCCCCCAGGCCCGATCGCGTGAATAACTTCACGCGAACCCCTGTGATGCACGTACCCTGCAAATCGCGTGTGACACTTCCCGCGCACCCCGGTATACATGCACACGTATTTTTTGTCAGCGGGTGTCCGTGTTTGTGGGTACCCCTTTGCACGTCATTTTTCCTGGAGGGCCACAGTATGGGACATTCATCATGGCAGTATATAGGTGCTATTTGTTGGCGCACCTTTTGGCGCACATTTCTTACAGCCGCAGAGACGCTACCGCCTCCTTTCTTGTGGCGGTCGTGTTTGTGCCTGTGCGCTGGTTTGAGCGTGCGCTTTTTTCCCCTATTCTATTCCATGAATACGTGTTGTAGGCGAGCGTGTGGGCGTTCCGCGCACTTGTGCCCTGTACTTCCCCCGTGACGCCCACGTTTTGGCAAGTTGTTCCCCATTCCGAGTGTTACGCCCGTGTTCCGCCTACTTTTATTGCGTGCGCCGCGCTATGTGCGATTTTCGCTGTGGCCTGTGCGATTTTCGCTGTGACCTGGCGCACGCTGTTAGATGGCCTGTGCGCTAACGTGCGCCACGCACTTTTTATCGCACATCCGCTGGTTTTCTCGCGCACGGACTTCCATGAATCGACGTGCGCTGCTTTTCGTGCGATTTTCGCACGTTCACTGCGATTTTCGCTATTCCACTGCGATTCGCACGTTTTTGCCCACTTGCGCCGCGCTAATTATTCCATGAATCGGCCTCTAAATATCACAACTTCCATGCTCAGTTTATATGTTCTGACCTTTTCTCTTCATTTCAGTGATCCATGCAAACCTTTTCAGCTACCAGTTGATGCACTTTTCCCCTTTATTGGGCTGCCTCATATATATATATTTTTTTATAACTGTATAAACTGACTTTATTTGCATTTCCAAAATGCACCATACATAAACGAAGACAGGAGAAAGGACAAACTCAACTGGAAAGCACCCCCCTGTGACTCAACCCTCCACCAAACCTATTGAACCTTTCTATTTTTGCATATGAGAAACAATGTATTATTTATTTATTTATAAAGCACTCACACAGCCCACATGCAACGTTACAGTCGCGTAATTGTTTTTGTCTTAGTTCCGTATTTATAACACAACTTAAACACCCAGAGGTTTCTAAGCACGGCCCGGGGATCGAACCTGTGTTGTTTCGTGTCGTCTTGCTTCCAAGGCGGGCACGTTGCCGCTGAGCTATCCTCCCGAGACGATATCACATGACCAATGGGATTGCAGTTATCGGGGACGACGCTAATTTGAGCTTGGGCGCAGGTGGGTGGGTGTAAAGGGGGATACATTGTCACACCGACCCCAGTGAGTTATGAATGAGAACAAGCCTCGGTCCCATTGGCACAGTTAGCGGCGCAAAATGATATCAAAGCGGCTGTGAGGGCGTCGAAAGGGAATTGGAAATTAAAGGGATGTGTCCAAGCGGCGCTGTTAGCAGGTGTCAGAAACGCCGGCATCAGCAGGAGGAAAAATGACGCTTCTCTTTCTGATGATTATTAAAGGGAAGGGGGCCGAGAAGAAGAATCGTGGGTTCTCTGCGCACTCTATTTTCACCCGCTGCGAGTGGCCTACTCTGAGCATCTCAGCAAATCTAGCGGCGTTTCAAGGTGTGCGCCTCATTTAGTCTCCTGCGGCACCTCGCAGAATCACTGCTATCTTATTCCATTTTAACTAATGTACTTGTGAAGAAGCTGCGCCATCAGGGTCTTCATATTTTTCTCTGTGCTGTTTACAACCAATTTACCTTTGTATCACCCATTTCGATTTTGTATCTCAGGAGCTATGGGGTGGGGGAGAGACTGTTGCAGATGCTGGCACCCGCAAAGACCATGTTGGGCGTGCCTCACGGCTCAAGGGTAGCCCTATGGTCAGGAGATCAGTTCAACCTCCAGGGTGATAGTTAAATATCTGGCTCATTTTGTCTTCATGGCATGCTTGTCCTGGCATGGGTCTGTTTGTTGAAGGACAGCACATGTTGTCCTCGTGTTAACGCTGACCGCAACCTCCTCATCTTCTTCCTGTTTCTTGCTCCTGTCTGACATCAAGCTTGACTTTCAGGCAGGCAACCTTGTGCCTGGTTAGACTGAACTTGAAGTATCTTGGGCTTTTAATCGAAGTAAGAAAAGTCGATCATTCATAATACCATAGATGGCATTAATGGCGTTGCCTTCAGAACATCTGTCAGCGTTAGTTAGAGACGTTGTACGTCTTCCGTTGACAGGGCACTTTTGCGAATGAGATTTTTCCCTTTTCAAGGGTTATCTATTTTGTAAAAAAAAGTTGAAAGCACTAAACACGCGTTGGATACACGTGTAGACTAGGAAGATGGAAAGGTGTCTTTCTGAGCGTGATTGTATGCCACATGTAAAAAGCTCCCAATAATGTTGCATGCTTCTTTTTCTATATTTTCCTGTAGGCCACGGTTGCTCATGTTCAGTATTGTTGTGCATTATGTATTACATTTGTTAACTTACATTTAGTTGATACACAAGAGTTAAAGCATTTTTAGTTAAAAACCATTCTCGGAAAAACACCATAATGATGCACTGTTATTAAACAATTGTTCTCTGAGCTTTACAAATTCTTCACCGTGTACAACCCCAACGTAACTGCTCATCTGCCTCAAGATTCCCCAAAGAAGAGCCAAGCACGTCATATCAGCACGTGACTTAGAACCATCACAAGCAAAATGTAATTTGGGCTACTCGGTGCTGCTCATGACACCTAAGCCAAAACTATTGTCTTAGAGTACAGACAAGGAGAAATGGCATGTGAGGAGGGGCACACAGCCTCGAGGTGTTGTTTGGTTATTTACCCACCCATTGCCTGCCCATGCCCATGCTAATCCTTTTGTCCATTCCTGCCTAGTTCCTGCCCCTCCCGCCCAAAAAACCTGCTCATGGGAACTCTTTGAGCTTGCTTTAATAAAGCCTCACCATTAAACTTTGCACTCAAAGTGCCTGCCAGTGTTTTTTCAAAGCAGTCTTCTGAGATGTAATGACTTAATTGGAGTTGTAAACCCACTACTGGTGTCTTAACCAGGTCTGCCGTCAGCCACTCGATGTTTCTGCACTATGCATGTCATTCACTAAAGCCCTTTTTATAACAAGCATTGGCAAAGTCAACCGTTTTGGCTTGTGTATAAGTATTAGGCATTTGGCACACTGCTAATAGATGCCCAGCTACTGACACCATTGTGCATCTTCTAGCATCAATGGCCAGTTAATACCAATATGGCTCTGCCTGCCTTGAAAGTGTCTTTCCCATGCCTACACAAAAGCCCAAACTGTTGGCATTGCCCATGCGTGTTATTTATTTATTGTTGTTTTGCATAGCTTAAGATTGCATTCACAGTACTTCGAAGTGTAATGAAAGATGCTGGAGGATAGGCGATGCATAGCTTTTTTTGAGAGGCAGCCAAGATAGTGCAATATACCGATCATAGAGACTTTTCTCCAGATACATGATAAGGACAGAAATCAAGGGCCAAATAAGGACTGGCACCGGCTCCGATGTTATTGCAATATAGTACAGTTGATGGAAAGGGGAATTGTGCTGGGAGGCAGAGGTGTCGGCGTGCAGGTTTACTGCAGTGGTGGATCGGGAGAGGTCTTACATTCATTATTCATTTGATAACATGTGCATCTCACCCTCAAGCTCTGGGTTGCTATAGGCAACACACCGCAGGACCCACAAACAAAAAACGAATGCCATATACTATCTAATTCTTCATGGAGACATTGATCTAACCTCCATGCCCCTTCAAAACTCCTTACTTTTGACTTGACTGACTCTAAAGCCTGCCTGATTCTCCCTTAAATCTCCCCATTACCTGCAGCCAGAGGAATTCTACACCATCAAAAAAAGACATCCCTTATCCAGCCAAAGGGATTCTCTAGCAAACCATGTTTTATCCAACCCAGCTCCTGGTAGATTAAAAAAATCCATCATTGCGCTCCACTCACAGCATGGTGAAGATATTGCTAAAACAACTCACTCACAGCTACACATCCAATTACCTTCATTCAAACATTCCAGGGCAGCACACCTTGTTATTATCAATAATAATAATGTTTTTATACTGCGCCAGTTCACCATCATAGTGATCTCAAAGCATGCTCGAAGCAAAAGGTTCAGTCCAGCAACAGATTGCCAAAAAGCGGAACAAACCCCAAGAACAGCTTACTGCCCAACTACAGTAACACCTCCAGGGCAAAACACCTATTTTACATCCTCAAAAACTCGAGAAACTCACAAGCCACTCCAGCTATTTAAAGCATTTGAGTTTAAGGTGTGCAATAATAGAGACACAGCATGTCACTAAACTTATCAGTCATGGAGGCACCTCAAGCAGCAGGTGGAATACAAACTCTCTCCTCTTCCCATCATTCCATTGTTATCTGCTCCAAAACCTACAAGCCCATATTGAAGTGCTTCACTTTGGTGTTTCCATTTGGTTGCCAAGCGTATACATGACTGTTGGAAATAACCTATTTATTAAAAAAACTCTTCTTAGATTAACTCTACCCGATAATCTATGCATATTTCTGAAAAGAAATCACTATTGATTTCTTCATCAGGAACCCTCTTAATTATTCACTTTAGTATGACATTTGCTCAATAGCATGATTGTTTCAGTATGCATTTTTTTCTTAAGGATTGTTTTGCTGTTTTTTGGTCATTTTAACGAATTGTTACTGTTTTACCAAGACACGTGTCTGCTTTTATTTTGCAGGTGATCTTGTTTAAAATGATGTATTCTGGATGAGTTATGCTTTTATGGCAAAAGCTGAAATAAAGCTTAAAATCAATCAATCAATTAATCATTTTCAATGTTCTTCTACTCCTAACATGGGCTAATGCCTACAGTAATACACCAAGGAAATCAGATATGTTGGTATATGTTGCCTAATGTGGCAAGGTTCCCCATGGTATATTCAGCAACCCTGGCATTGGTGGTGGATTAAAGATGACTGACACTATGTGTTTGACATATCACTCTATTCACAAATAATGCATTGCTGGATCACCCTTTCTACATCCTAACCAGTTTTAAAGCTTCTCTTAATAAAGTTGATGACCAATGACCTTTGTGGGCAAAGACAACAGTTTTAGCCAGAGGAGTTGCTAGGGGGGGGGCTAAGGGGACTATAGCCCCTGGTCTTTTGGTTGTAGCCCCGGATAGAATCTCAGGAGCTACAACCAAAAGCCTAGCTAGCCCCCAGCCCCAACAGTTCCGACATTAGCATAGCCCCGGGTCTTTTCCAGATATAGCAACACCCATGGTTTTAGCAAAACTTTACAGAACTGAACTAGCCTATCTACCCTTAGTAGCCTAGCATCGTACACAGACCAAATCTATGTTTGCATGCCAAAAACTCACCATCACACGTGTCCTTCCTTCTCTAATCTTTTACACCATATTCACGCACAGTCCAAGGATCCTCTTTCAGTACTGACCCCTAGACCCGATTAGATACAGTTCATCCTGTGATATCTATGCAATGTGCTATAACGCTATTGTCTTCCTGCGTGTTATATTTTGATGTGCCATCGGTAGTAAGACCATGCAGCCAGTAGCCTTATTTTTATGCATGGCTAAAACTTAAATTGGTAGTTGTTCTCTTGTGCCTGCAGGGCCCCGCTTGCATTTCAGGAGTAGGGGAACACTTGCATTCAAGTGAAATAAGTCAATACCTTATCGTGTTTTTTCAATTTGAAAACGGAGCCACAAACATATACCCTGAGGAAGATAAACCCCAAGCACCAGGCCAAAACCTGTCTTGACATTTCAGAATATTTAATCTCCGATTCTCTAGGGCAGGGGCAGCTAACTTGCCGCTCTCCAGATGTTTTCATCCACAGTTCACTTGATCCCTCACCGGTCACTAGAGTCGCTGGGGCTGATGGGAGTTGTAGGCCAAATCACCTGGAAGATGACAGGTTGGTTTCACATGGTGTACGGAAAGTAGTTGGACCTCTATTACACGTTTGTATTTCTGCTTTGCATTCATCCATGCTTGTGTCCTTCATACAGGGTTCAGAGGTTAGCGCAAATTCCAGATGCACTCTGCCCCTTGGTATCAGCAGTACACAGCGAAGGAGCTGTTCCATCTGCATGCTTTAGATCTCTAAAGCTCCTGTACACGTGCCAGAGCATGCATAACATGTTAGTAGATATTATGACACCAAGTCCTAGTTATGGTCTCAGCATTCTTAACACACTGCGTATATTAATCAGCAAATCCAGTACATATTTTACTCGTTTTCAGATGGATGGGCCTAGCTCTTCATTCATTTTCCATAATAGAGCCTAATTCAGGCGTACACACATTCTGCAGTTATGAGGTGTTCTACTTGATCTGAGCTTGCATAGGTAGTTCTACGATCGAGTCTTGCTCAAAAGAATTCCCATTCAGTAACCTCTTACAAAATGTCCTAAAGCTTTTAGACATAGTGATCTTGCCATGCTGGGACCTTGCCGGCACCTAAATACCAAAGAGATATCACAGTAGCCAAGCACCGATCAAACTTAACGAACGATCTATCATTCAGCCCCGCTAGTGCTATTCAGCAACTATCACTATCAACTATCCCATGAAGTTCATGGATCACAATATCATCGTGGAAGCAGCTGGTGGGGGGATGGGCCAAGCTTGATGCTGATCCACACCACCTACTTCGCTCCTGCCAGAGTAAGAGAGATGGCGGGGCACACCTTTCAAACCCCATAATATCACTCCACTAGAAAGCTGTGGGTGCAGATATGAGGACAAATGGCCAACGCGGAGGCAGGGCTGCCTCTTAGGGCAATTTGTAGGAGGTCAAAGAGGAAAGATTCTGCTTTTAAACTGATCTTAAACAGGTGAAGTAAGCCTTGGCACGTAACACGGAGGACAGCTTCTTGTTTGTATAAGGTAGTGGGCGCATACCAGCCCATATGTACTTGTTGAAATCTCACAGGTCCACACGCAAATAATATCACTTCATCTTTTTGGTCGCACACTACTTCCCTGAAGGCCTAAATGCACTTTCAATCCCTCCCTCACACAGCGGCTCAGTGATGAAAATAACAAAGCTATATTCTGGCACTGCTGCAGACACGAATTCAAAACAAGCTGCAAGTGAACAAAATGCTGAGAAATTGTAATAAATGGGAACATGGGTAGAAAGAATAGAGCCAGCAAGAATACCAATGTGTGCTCTTTTATAGTGCTTCATGCCAGCTTTCTCCCACTTCTAAGCGCTGTGATAGTAGGTATTCATATTACCCCATTTAGTGGTCTTTACGGATGCATGAAGGACTGAGTTGACCCTATGGATCCAATGGATTCAAACTTGTGAACTGCAGTGTGGCCCCACCTCAGGGGCTTGCACTTAAATCACGAGCGATACATTCTCTGCAATAACTACGTCACAATGCTTAAGTCGAAGATTTCAGAATGCTTCATATACCATTTAAAATACATCTTTTTACAGCAAATTCCTATAAACTCGGGGCACAGCTCGAACTATTTCAGCACATAAAAATGAAACAGAGATAATGATGGACTAGTTAACAAAAGGGAGTATTGTTGAAGCAATTAAACCCTCTAAAAAGGGAAGCAGATAGGACAGAATAAGGATTCTGATTGGTGGCTGAAAATACACGCTCTACTGCAGCGATTTCATCAATGTGCACATTCATAGAAAAAGCTAATACCCGAGGTCGAAACTCATAAAAGCTTATCAGCCTTGTTGACACAGAAGCGCACATTTCTACTCCAATAAACAACCCTATCTCATCTAAACAAATGGCAGGTGGATGGAAAGCGCATATCTTTGTACCAGGGCACTTTCCCTTCCAATGTGTCCACTGTAGACCAATAAGCTATGCCGCAGCACCTGATTATGCATCTCAGTAAGCAGAAGTAGGGGCCTTGTAATGCTGCATGTTTTCATCCACTCATCAACCTTTGCATTGTAAGCAGAAACAAAGAGAGGCCAGGAAATTCAAGAGGAAATGGAGAAAAGTGTATTTACTCACTGACAGGCCGGAATATAAATCACTAGCTAGCAACACGTTTGACTCTTAATTTCCAGTTCTGGAACAGTAAAATGATGGGGGAGGGTGGAATAAAGCCAGACCAATATTCTCTGATGTCAAAGAACAGGTGGACCCCCACCGATATGCTAACGAAATCCCAGGTGGAGGCGTCTATTACTAAAGCATTCTTCCACCTCCGCACATTAAAGAAGATCCTTCTAGAATCCCAAAGGGCGTTGCTGGTAGTTGGCCTTATTGCTAACTCTATGTGTGGTTTCTGCGCTGCCCTTCCTGGAGTTCCTGTCTATGCAATTGCAGACCAGGCTTCAGAGGGTTGCAGGTTGAAGCTGTTGGGCTTCTTTGTGGATTTAGGAAATAAAACACATCTCAGGGATCCAGGAAGTATCTATGATCTGGTTGCCATAAATAAGGTGAGTGCGTTGAGTGTAAATCTGAGTGCCTGATCCTTAATGCTTTCCACGTTGAGCTACACGTACAAAAAACCGTTCTTTGCCTAGTACAAGTCCTCTTGGAAAACAATAGCATGTAACCGTTTCAATCTCTTTGAGTTTGAGTATCTCTTCCAGATATGCTACCTCAGGCTTCCACAGGTGTTCCAGAAAGAGATGATCTGAGGAGATTCTGCAAAGTATTAAATTGCTCCTGCTCGAGGTGGTCTTTTCAGGCCACCCCTCTCCTGATCAGAGGGCGTGCATCTGTCTGATACTCCACTGTCCGCACACACCCACATATTTCTATTGGTAAAAGGTAGTGCCTTTTATATTTATCTCAAATATCACCCTTTCTTCGCTGTTGCTGAATTCCTTTTGCAGCAGAACTTTTCCCAAGTTGTAGCATCCCGTGCACGTAGAAGGAGAAGTCCTTGATTTTCCGGTTTCGGATTCCACCATACCATTCTGTGCCCGGATATTCGTGTTGAACAGCCCTTCGGATACCTTTCCTCTTGATTCTCCTTCAAGTGTGCATAGCAGGCCATCCCAAACCTAGAAAGGGGTAGAAAAGCCCTGTCAGAAGCAAATACCCAATTCCTTTGCAGTATTTCTCACCACCACTCTTGCCCCAATATCTGTCTTTGAAAACTTCTCACAATCATTAATTAATACAACACCGTCCCAAATGGGCATTGGAATAACCCGTCTTATGTTTTTTAAAAAGCCACATCTTGACCATCTTTAGATGTTTTTACAACAGAAAAAGATCAGTGAGAGAATGTCACGTTGAGTAACAAAAAACCACTGCAACCTAATCCCGTCAAAAATGTGATACTCGCCCATTCCCTCATTTAAAAAGAAAACTGCAAGGCCATTGTGCAAAGTACTGCCAGAACAGTCCAGCTCTTCATAGGATAACCATTTATGGTCAAGCCATGATAAGGCGCGTTCATATTTTCTGTTCCCTCCCTTGAGAGAATGACTTCTATGCATAAAAAGGAAGCCTGTGCAGCCCTGTCAGGTATCACCGTTTGCACAATGCTAATGCAGGGGTTTCAAGAGGCAAGCATCCGAATTGCAGGTGGATCAATAGTCACTGTCCCAGAGAAAGGAAAATGTGCCACACACATTGTATTTATTTTGTTTTTTTTTGTTGAGTGCCAGCTCGTTCCTTGTGACCAGTTGAATGGTGGAATTCGCTGAATGCGGCTTCGAATTTGGGTTCAACTTTTCCAAGGGAGGATTTGGTTGGGCGCCCGTCCTAATGTTGTCTGCCTAGTTGTGCGCGATGGTCTTCAGATATGTGTGGAATGAATGGTAGGGCGAAAGGACGGAAGAGCGGAGGTTAGCCGGAGGGTCCTCTCCTACGCTGCAAAGAAAAAACAAAAACATGCGTTCATTACCAGAAAACCTTTCCTATGGACAAGCACCCATCCTCCCTTCCCCTAATTTCCACCTTACCCAAGGGCAGAAGAAAACCCAACCAAAAAAGGCTTAACTCCAAACCCTTAAATCCAAAGGAAATTAGCTTCTCAATGAAATGTGACCCTGGACGGATGTACGGGATTATTTCATTTATGAAAATTTCGAATTCGAAAATGACGAATTCGAAATGCCCGTAATGAAATAATCACGTACATCTCCCCTGCCCTCTACCCCCTACCCCCTACCATCAAAACTTACCTCTGCGGCTCGCTTACCTGTTTTTACTCTCCACGGCTCTTTCCCTGCGACACAGGTTCTACCTCCCCATTGAGAGGCGGAACTTCCGCCGCAGGGAGCGTCCCCCCCCCGTTTTTTTTCCAAAACTTTATTTGTCCTCCGCTTTCCTTTTTATAGAAGCGTGGGACACCCCTGCAAACCCTGAATTCCCTTAATATTGAACAGGGGGAGCGATGGACACCCTCGCAGCCCCTGCTCCCCTTATTCAACAATTTGGGAATTCGTGTGTGTTTTAATAGCCATGTTTGGCATTTTTGTGTATTCGTTTTTTTTATTCGATATTGTGTACGGATACCAAGCTGCACAGTTCCAAAACAGAGATCCCATGGAAAAGACACTAGATGCAGTGTTCAGTCGTCTGGCAAATGTTTTAGGGAGATGGTCCAGAGAACAGTCTCAAAACAGCAAGAAGAATCAGGATATGCCAGGGTCACCAAATTCAAAGATGCACAAAACTAAAAGGCAAAATCCAAACCGAAAGTTCCAGGAGCTCACCAAAAAGCGAAATCAGGCCTAGCAGTCAGAGGGGAAAACCAAAAAGCAGCCCAGAAAGCAGAGCCAGATCCAGGCAACCAAAAGAATCTGAGGACAAGGCGAATCCACAAGCAGGAAAACGAATCTGGGGTCAGAAGCAGGCCAGACAGACTACTGAAGATGCAGGAATTTGTTTCTGCGCTTGACCGCTACGCTGCAAGCGTATCATCGCTGTGCGGCCCGCATGGCCTGCTTGGAAATGTAGTCTTTGTTGGCGGTCTCCTTCCCTGAGCTGCCAGTGCAGGTGCCAAAAATGCTCTCTTATACTTGAACCCTATATTGAAAATGCATTGAACCCATTTAAGAGTGGCAAAACCAGTTAAGAGGTGCATATTGCCTGAATATGAGTTCATCTCCCAAATTAATGTGTCACTGGTTTAGCAACCTGGGCGTTTTTTCGTTGTTGTGGTTATAGATAAGCTAGATGTGACTCCCATGGTTTCAGCATGGACATACACTTGCCATTTTACAGCAGCCTCAATATGTAATCCTAAAGGGGCAGTAATAAAGGTAGTTACATATTTCTGAGTGCACACCCTGGTCATATGCCCATACCCTGTCAAGAGGCACAGCCAGTAGAGCGCTTGCTTTGACATCTGTGCAGAGTTTGCTAATGCAGGTTCGAATCCCAGCAGGTCCAAACTCAGCCTTTCATCCTTCCGAGGTTGATAAATGAGCACCACACAGCGCAGGTAATAATAAGCAGCACTCAGATACCTGAGTGTTTGTAGCTATATATGTGGTGTGGGCGGGGAGTTCAGCCTTTACTCCTCCTCCACTATAACCCCTTCTCTTTTCTTACCCTTGTCTTCTTGCATCTATCTTAACTGTGTGATAATCATTGAGTGCACTGCTAACGTTTGAAACAAAGAGGGCTTCATCACATTGTTCAACAGAAGTGAGTTTTACTTTCTAGGCGCTTTGGTTTGCTCTTGCTGTGCTCTCATTGGTTCTAGGTATCCCTTTCCTCTCAATTCTGTCCTTCTACCCAGATACATTGTCCAATCACTGTGTGTTTGACTCAAGGTGCATTCTACCCTGATGTGTTCTTTTACATCTACGTGTTTTCTTTTAAATCTAGGTGAATTTTCCCTTGCTTTGTTCTTTTAAATCAATCTAGGTGTGTTCTTTTAAATCTAGGTGAATTTTCCCTTTCTGTGTTCTTTCTAATCCAGGTGTGCTCTTTTAAATCTAGGTACACTTTCCATTGCTGTGTTCTTTCAAATCTAGATGTGCTCTTTTAAATCTATGTTCATTTCCCCCTTGCTGTGTTCTTGTAAATCTACGTGTGTTCTTTTAAATCTAGGTGTTTTTTCCCTTCCTGTGTTCTTTTAAATGTAGATGTGTTCTTTTAAATCTAGGTGCATTTCTCCCTACTGGCTTCTTCTAAATCTAGGTGTGTTCTTTGAAATCTAGGTGCATTTTCTCTTGGTGTGTTCTTTTAAATCTAGGCGTGTTCTTTTAAATCTAGGTGCATTTTCCCTGGCTGTGTTCTTTTATATCTAGGTGTGTTCTTTTAAATCTAGGTGCATTTTCCTTTGCTGTGTTCTTTTAAACCTAGGCGTGTTCATTTAAATCTAGGTGTATTTTCCCTTGCTGTGTTCTTTTAAATCTAGGTGTGTTCTTTCAAATCTAGGTGCATTTTCCCATGCTGCTTTATTTCAAATCTAGGTGTGGTAATATACACTTGGGTGCATTTTCCCTTGCTGTGTTCTTCTAAATCTAGGTGTGTTCTTTCTAGGTGCATTTTACCATGCTGTGTTCCTTTAAATAATCTAGATGCATTTTCCCTTGCTATGTTCTTCTAAATCTAGGTGTGTACTTTTAAATGTAGGTGTATTTCCCCTTGCTGTATTCTTTTAAATCAAAGTGTGTTCTTTTAAACCTAGGTGCATTTTGCCTCCTGTCATTTTTTAGATCTAGGTGTGTTCTTTTAAATCGAAGTGTGATCTTTTAAATCTAGGTACATTTTCCCCTGCTGCGTTCTTTTACATCTAGGTGGGCTCTTTTAAATCTAGGTGCATTTTTTCCTGCTGTGTTCTTTTACATACTAGGTGCTTTCCCCCACCTCTCGACACTTCCACTTTCGTGAAGAACCTTGAATGCCTGCTGGAATCGAATTTATCCCTCCCCCAACAAATCAACTCAGTATCCAGAACTTGCTTCTTCAACCTATGCATCCTCAGGTGAATCTTCCCGTACCTCACCTACTCACATTGAATCTCTGCTGTCCTCGTCATCATCCCCTCCTGCTTAGACTATGCAAACTGCCTTTATCTAGGTGCACCAGCTTTCCAGCTCAGGAAATTACAAAGAATCCAAAAACGCATATGCCCATCTCCTCGTTGGCCTCTCACCTAGAGAACACATCAGCCCCGACTTCAGAGTCCTACACTGGCTCCCTTTTGGTCAACAGACTACCTTTAAAGCCATGTGCATCACTCACTGAGCCATCCACAACACCAGACCCAAATTCCTCTGGGATAAACTCATATGCTATCAACCCACCAGGACCTTAGATCAGGCAAAGCGTTAATCATCGTTATCCCCCAATTTAACTCCACCAGATTGGGAATATACTCTTTCTTGATACAAACTCCTACCATCTGGAACTCTCTCCCTCTCCACAACTGCCACATTGACAACTGCCTTGCATTCAGAAAGGCTCTAAAAAAAACGTGGCTATTGCCTGCTACAACCAGAATCCTCCTCCCTCTGCAGTCCCATGACTTTCCTCACACATAAGCAGCAGCCTCAGACTCACCGAGACATCAACAAGTCACCTTGCAGTGGCTGCCATATGCTTTTGTGGCTGCCGGCCCTGCTAAACTCAACCCCAACACACTCCTGCACACGATCACACATCAGCCCCTCGGACTTCCTACGCTCTAACAGAGCGTAGGTTATTGTCAGGTTACTGGACAACACCTGACAATCTGATGGGAACATGCACGTAGAATTGTTATGTCAATTCTTTGAAAAGTTTGCGGACAGCCAGGTAGGCCTTGAAATATGCACCAGGGTTACATCCTAACTCCCGCCCCTCATGAATACCTAGAGGACCAGTACCAGCAGCTCCTGCCCTATCGAATATCAGAGGTGCTTGCCCAAACACTCTAAAGTCCCGACTAGATGGATCACTGGAGGTAGCTAATGAGGAGGGCTAGATGGATTGTTAGGAAAGGATATGTTATGCACTTAGATGGATAATCTAATATTTCTGTGTCTCCCTCCCCTGCTGACCTACCACACCTACCTGTCTGCTGTACCGACTGGTTGCTTGGCTACCCTCAGAGTCTCACTGAGTACCAGGCTCTTTCTTGATCACTCACCCGTGGACTGCCTCCCGACATACCACGCATTTAGGGGCTGTAACTGCAACCCTACAGTCCCTTGTACTCCTTGCACTACCCATAGCCGCGCTGCCCTGGCTGCAGTTACTCAGGGCATTGCTGCCCTGTTTTCCCCTCCCCCTTCAATTCCCCTCTCCCGTTGTCCTTGCACTTTTTGTTCTTGCACTTGCAGAATCTGAATGACACAAGGCCTAGTGAGATTGTTTGTCTTGTCCTCCCTCTGTCTTCTCTCCCGTGTCTTGTCTTGAAACTCTTGTGTACAGGCGCTTTATAAATGACATATCATATCATATCAATACCAAAGGGACTTGCCCAAGCACTCAGAATGCTCAATTAGATGGTTCACCAGAGTTAAACATGAGGTGCATTTAGTTGGATGTTGGAGATAGGATAGGGTATGCACTTAGATGGATTTTTTTAGGGTAGGAATGGTGATGCACTAAGATGGCTCTTGGGAATATGAAACGTGACTCACTTAGACTGATGTTTTGGGGTGGGAAATATATCATAGGTTGTAGGTGAGATCTTTACAATGCCATCATGGACATGCCATAGGGCTGTTTCCAAGACATGTGGGTGGTCTGGTATTGCATCTAATTAACACATGTCGTTCACTTAGAGCATTACACCTACAAGGTTTTAGCCCATCCATGATGCTCCAAAATACTTGTTAGCACTCATGACGCTCCAAGACACTGGGTAGCAACCTCCATTGCACTTATAACTGCTTAGGTTAGCCATTGGAACCCACAGTGGTCACATGCTGCTGTTCGTTGACATTGGGCTGTTTAGATTACTTGGTTAGCATCCGTAGAATGTGGAAGACATGTGGTAGATATTTCTATTTAAGTTACTTACCTACTCCACTCAGAGCATCCCATTAGGGTAGCATGTCTGGGTAGCATGTCTGCCCCTACTAGAAGATGCTCTAGGACAACCAGCTTATCGCCCTGGCTGACTTAGGGGTAGTCGGCCAAAGTGCCAGAAAAATCAAACACATCGACACTGAAGATAAACTCCTTGTGAGTTTAAGATATGTATAAACGGACCACTTCTGTGGACATCTGCTGCAGGCACGGTTTCCTTCTACGCACTCTATAATGCAGCTAAGGTCATGAGAAATTCGGTCTAATTGGTCGCATAACTTTCGCACTGACACACCAGACTTTCCTCAACACCTCTGCCATTAGAATACAGCGACAACCTACAACTAATTTGGTCTAGCTGGGTATACAAACTCTCCCACAACCCACACTAGCGCTCTGTCATGACCACCCTCAGCACCTGCCAACATACCTGACCTCTTGGGCTGCTTAGTGGAACCTAGTCAACCCTCCTAAATCCTAATTTCAACCAAATGCACACTTGCATTTCAAGTCTCTGCTTAGGATTTCCCATACTTGGACTTCAATATCTGAGGGTGTTCCAACCACAAAGCGCATTGAGGCCATACAAATGGCAAAAGGCGCTATATAAATGATGTCTACAATGGAATACAATACAATATAGACCTGATGTGGAAAAACCTGGTTTTATTGGATAAGTTTGTTCATACACTCCACAGTGATGTTCTGGATAAATAGTCATCATCATGTTTAAAGTGTCCCAAGAAACAATTTTGGGAAGCCAGCCATCTTGGGACAAACCATCTAGTTGGAAATCCAAAATGGCCACTAAGCCTTTCTCACCTGGGTTTCTCTCGTTATATAACGGCCAAACACAAAGCCTATTGAGTGGAAAGGTCGGGCTTATGACTGAAAGGTCAATAGGGGGCTTGAAGAGAGGGAGTGCAACTCGCTTCCAATAAGATCTCAAGTGGCAGGATATAAAAGGAGCAACTCTGTATCCAGTGGGAAAGAAGCTATCCAGAGCCCAGAGACGAGGCACCGCTGATTCTGCTGCCATGAGGAGCCTGGAGCAAAGCCCCGTTCGCAGATGCTGCTGCTTGGGTCCCAGTAGGTGCTGTAAGCCCTTGAAAGAGCTATGTAATCCTGCAATGCTGCTGTGAACAATAAAGGGCTAGGGACCCCCGAAATGCCCTGCACCCCGAAAACAATGTGTACCCAAGAACATTGGGCAGCATGAAAACAATGCGCACCCTAAACTCAATGTGATCCCAGAACACTTTTAGACCCCAAAAGCAGCATGCAACTTAAAAATACAGCACATCCTTAAAGCACTGTACACCATTGTAAAGCTGTGCACCCTGAAAGTGCTGTCCAGTCCATAAACAGTGTGAACCTCGAAAGTACTGTGAACTCCTCAAACGCAGTGCACACCAAAAAGTATGCATACTGAAAGCAACGTGAATCTCAAAATCACTGTGACCTCAATGGTCCCCTGATCCCTGAATGCAACCCCCCTGTTAAATGGGGATCCCGACGAATAGTAGGAGAAATCTCGACTGGCTCTGTGTTCATGCCAAGAGATGGAAGCAATATGACCCTGAAGCACTGGTGAAGACTGAGGCTCTCAGAACCCTGAACTCTGCAAATCGTGACATTCATTGGCTGTTTTGAAACCCTGGGTCACACAATGAGCTAGAGAAGCAACTTAGAATCTAAAGGAGGAAGCAAAGGTTGATACCAAGCAACAGAGGTACGAGTACAGTGGTATCTCGGCTGTAAATCCACCGAGATACCATCAAACTGCAAAACTGTTACTGGCACTTGATCCGGCTGTATTCCTGCCAGATTACAAGTGGCAATGGCGATGGCTGTGTTAGTCTCCATTTAATTGGAGTCTATAGGACTCCATGGGAAATTTCTGTGGAATTACTGCAGCAGTAATTTTGCCGGTGGTAATTCAGACAAAATTTGGCAGAAAGGTGGCAGATTTCCCTCCAGCTCATAGCTGGAGATGAATCCTTCAACGTTCCGCCAAACTCATAGTTGGGCGGTGCAGTGATATAGCAGTAATGGTATTGAAGCTGCATTTTACCCACACTGCCCACCTCAAAATGAGGCACACGCCTTTTCAATACCAGACAACAGTGTAGAAGAGGAGCCAAGTACCCCCACTCCACCGGCCCCGCCTACATTACCTGAAACGTATGAACCAAAATATGTGACGTATACTGAACAGTTAAACGAGCAAAGAGGAGAGAGAGGGCTCTGTGCAGTACCCATAAGAATACCTATACCTAAGAGAATATGGGAAGTAAAGTACCCATTGAGGAAACCATATTGCATCCAAGACAATATGATGGCCATTTGAACGAGATTCCTGATGAAGCAAAGAAACGGAATAACCAGGATGAATGGTGACGTCATACAAAGTTGAATCGACATCAGATATAAAGATGATCAGACCAGAAAGGCAGACGATTTACAAGGAACAAAGAAGTCCCAAGGATAAGTAACATGTTGGGATCAAGATAAAGAAACTTGTGCCACAAACATGATGAAGATACTTTGTTAGTTTAAGCGTGTACAGATGCAATGAAATGCAAGCAGCAAAGCAATCATGAAGCTAGCCACATGCTTTTAAATAGTTAGACTGCAGCAGGTGCCAACATATACATATATACCTCATATATACATATGGATTAAATAAAGAATGAATGTTTCCACTATGTATAAAGCAGTCCTGAACAACGAGGAAGGCCTCGATTCAGTGTCTCTTTTACAAAAGCAATTGAATTAAACAGAATATATTCCAGCTAAGGAGTTGGCTGGGCCACGAAAGCCAAGGTCTTATCAGAACTGGAATTGGCTGACATTGGATGCAATGAATGTGAAAGAACAGAAGCGCCTGTTCAAGAAGTTCAAACAGAGCAAAAGACGTCAGAGGACTATTGAAGAATAAAATCAAAGACACGAAAAGGCTCAATTCGCGGTGTCCAGTCACGTGATGGAAGAAAGTTCAACGGATGAGAAGATCACACCTATGCACAGAAGCCAGATAGCACCCATACTCCTTAAAAAGTCCCAGAGAACAGTACAAACTCAAGGCCATCTTCAAAGTACTAACTGACACTGATCCATTGAGATGATGATGGTTCATATTTATAATTGGTGTGAAGCTGGTATCAAGACAAGCTCACCCGCAACCTGGTTGTTCAGTCTTCATGCTGCTCACGTAGGTGGAAAATTACTGACAGGGGTTAGTAGCCAACCAATTGTATGGGATCACGTAGTTGGGGGTCGTATAGTTATGTAGCCAATGGGACGTCATACATTTAGTGACGTTCATAGTGGCCATCTTGAAGGGAGGGCTTAGTTGCCCCACCTGTTGTTGACTATCCAATTAGTTCTCTATGTTATTCCATTCAGATATAACACCTATACTTAGTTATTCACTTATAATCAATCCTGCTTCCCGATAAGTTTCTGTAGTTTGCCACGTAGGATGACGTTGGTAATGACGCAGGTCAACACGTCAATGATGACCAATTATGGGTTTAAGAACCCAGCTTTTTTATGAAATGATTGAGAGTTAGAGTATCGAGCAATGGCTGATGTTTGTTGTACTCCCTGTTTTAAATACTTGCATTAAAACAGACAAACGTTTGCCAAGCTATTTGTGTCGTCTGGATTATTAATGCTTGATTAAATTCTGCATCCCCATCTATCTCCAGGGTATTGCTACTCATCATAAAGGGCTGTAAGCCTCAAGTTCAACAGATTTAAGAGAAGCCTATGGGGAAGGGGCACCTTGCTCTACTTTTTTACTTCTTGTGATTATAAAATTGTGAAAAGTAAATGTCCCCGATCTACCTCTAAATTTGTTTTTAATGATTCACTTGGAGATTTCGACTGCTTGAGCTCACTAGAGGTTCCAGGCCTCAATCCACAGTGATCATTTATATGGGCCACAAACGGGCCACAATATAAATCAATTATTTCCCAAGGGTCATGGCTAGCGGCAGTCCGTATCTATGGAGTAGAGTTTCAGATGGTTAAATGAGGGCAGTCTTGATGTTTCTGTTTGCAATTCTGGAATAGGAAGAGACAACACATAAACTGATGTCACTATGAGCATCAGAAAGGAAGAAGGACTGACTGGAGCCTGAAATGTGGAGCAGCAGCAGTGGCAGCTATCAACACAGGCCAGTATCACTGCCCACACGGAGCCAGCTGCCAGATTAACCTATTGTTTTGTCAGTTTGGCAGTGTAGTTGGCATGCTGGAAAGCCACCCGGCCCGGACCATTCACTGGCAAGTGATACTCACTATTTCTCAAAGTGCATGAACAGTAAACGACTGCAAGTGGGGACTGTGGTGAGATATGTGTGAGGTAAACAGATCATGGAATGAGGAGCAGTGGGACTTAGGAGAGGCAGGCTTTGAAACAACAAAGAGCTGGGAGCTATATGGATCCTGCTTGAAGCCTAGAAGAGCCTGGCTAGCTTCACACAAAGAGCTTCCAGCTCCTGGAATCCAACATCCAGATAGCACCAATTTAACTGGGGAGTCAAATGCAGCTGCCTTTGACTCCCCAGTTAAATTGGTGCTATATGCACACACCTATGTGACATTAACTATGTTTTTGGGGGTATAAATGAGCATTTGGACACATCTGATGTGGAAGTTATATTTGTGGCATGCTGTGTGCTAGCTCCTCATTCTGCGAGCGTAGCTCCTGCTCACTGAGTGATGCCTACCACCCTGGAGCTGCTTTTTACTCCTGTCTTTCAAAACTTGATTTCAATCGCTGGCAAGGTGTTATGACCCTTACCCCTGGCCCTCACTGCAAGTCAGCCTTCCAGTTAGGGACAGGTCAAAGGCCTTAAAACCTCATCCAAGACTCTCTTGGAGTCAGTCCTGGCACCTTTGGCGCCAGGCTCATAGCCATCATGAAGACCAACATTAGAATGGGACTATTTACTTGGGACTATTTAACTTGGGGGGTTCAGCCAACATGGAGGTACACACATAGCTGAGTTACAAGGAACTGAGCTATGCGGTCTAGTCTTTTGGGGGAGACCGCCCGCAAAATACGTGTACGCCTTAACAAACACAAATCTTGCATTCGAACGAACAATCAAACGTCGGCAGTAGCAAGACATTTTCATCAGAATGGTCACAAAGTGGCACAAATTCGATTCACAGTGCTTAAGGTGATCTCCACCAAAGGACAAAATATAAACATGAAGAAGTTGAGAGCCCAAAGAGAAGCATCATGGATCGAGAGGATTGGGTCTCTGACACCCGAAGGGATGAAAGAAGAACTGGATTTAAGTTGTTTCCTATAAAAACAAATTCTTTTTTACATTTCATTTTTGTACGAACGATTAATCATTTTGTACTGCTTTTTAAAAAGAAATATTTTCAATTTCAAGTTTTTTTTCACCATTTAGTTCATATAGTTTTGTTGCTCCACATCCTACATTGAAGGCATTTTTGTAGTGAATCTACTTACAATAGCTACCAATTTCAAGAACATTGATAGCATCATTCGTTTGCACCACGTTAACAATCATGGCTCATAATCTCAGACTACATGAAAGTTCGACTTTAATCATTTTCCCTCACCATTCTTTTATTATTATTTAGTTTTATTCAATTTTTACATTTTCATTGTTATGATCATCAGCTTCTCACAGTCTTTTCTTTCTTTTCTATTCCATCATAAACACACAACGTATTCAGATTTTTACTACGTTATTATGTAATATTCCGCACTTCCCTACATCTATACATACTTATTACATCTTTCCAAGATGTCCGCTTTACTCAACACATACTCAACGCAGTGCATGCTGCCTCACGTTGATATTAACATTTCCGGGGCAACCTGCCACAACAGAGCCAGCCCGAGTTCAGACGCGAGCCGCGCAACATTGCACTCGTACATTTCCATAGCGACCTGCCGCCCTGAGATTTCATTTTGCAGGTAATTGAAGCGATATGCAACTTTGACATCTTCCGCCCACCTACACAAGAGCAACACCTAATGAAGCTCTATTTTCTTCATAGATCAACGGTGTCACGAAGGCGGTTCCGCCTTCTAGGCTACCCCACATTACTGAATTCACACGCGAGCTACTACAGCATTTAACTCGGCAGTTTCAACAGCGGCTACCCGCTCCAATGCTTTTCTTTATTACAGCTAATGATGCGAACCTTGTTACATGGAACCTCACAAACTAACGTTTAGAGCAAGATATAATTCAGCTTTATTATTTTTTCAGACAAACAATCAGGCATTGTTTAATTGTGTTGTCTCCGTGATACTGCTTCATGGATTTCCGTACATGAGAAAAGAAGGTCAGTCCCTTGGCCTCTCTTTTTGAGCTTAGTTACACTAATAAGAAACATTATTTGTAGAAATATGCTTATTCGTCCTTTATTATTATTTATTTTTTCGGAAATCTTTCTGACAACGTTACAATTCTCCACTAATGATGGACATATTGGATGATGACCTAACCCATTACCTACTTCTTAATATAACATTGGTAATGTATGTGAAATTCACTATTGTAATTTGAATGCCCAATCATGCTTTTGTTCCTTCTGATGTTGATTATGCTGTTACTTGATGTATGGTTTTTTTATACTCTAATTGTGGATAATGTGGTTGTCTTGTTTATTGTTATAATTATCTAAGAGATTTAACTAGAAGGCAGATATAAAAATATATATGTTCACAGGCCCTGAGGAAGGGTTTTACACCCGAAATGCATAGGCCTTAATGTGACATTTCAGCCTTAAAATTCTAATTCCCTTGGAGGAATTACAGCTTTTGAAATAAATAAGCAGATCAAGATTGAATAAATACACATTTGTTTTATAAAACACAGCAAGTCTTTGTTGAACTTCAAGTACCGTATGAAACCACACTTAAGTGGTATACAGGAGTGCAGCCCACACCACTGGCTTCACAGCCAGGGTCTTTCTTTTGTGATTTGTATAGCGTTCTACCACAGAGACACTTTTCCCAGCGTGTTTGCACCCAGAATTTCTAAAGAAATAATTTCTCACTTTCTGAATATTGATCTTGTCAAAAACAGACATAGTGCAAAGCTCACCACCATTGTACAAAGGCCTTAAAACCTCATCCAAGAGTCTCTTGGAGTCAGTCCTGGCGCCTTCGGCGCCAGGCTCATAGCCATCATCAAGACCAACATTAGAATGGGACTATTTACTTGGGACTATTTAACTTGGGGGATTCAGCCAACTTGGAGGTACACACATAGCTGAGTTACAAGGAACTGAGCTATGTGGTCTAGTCTTTTGGGTGTGGCAGGCCTGGGACTACTTTACCTAGGCTACTTTGGGTGTGGCAGGCCTGGGACTATTTTACCTGGACTACTTTACCTGAGACTATTTAAACCACACCCAAACAGCAGAACATGCTTCGCGTTATTCTGCTGTGGGCAGCGTAACGCTCACCGTGTCCAGTTCGTTCATGCCAGTTTACCTGAAACCAAGGACCTTCAGAGAGAGAAAGGACACTACAAAACTTACCTGGAAGAGTATCCTGTCGTCAATCCATCGCCGACTTCAGTTCCACTCACCTGACGGTACGAACTCCATCATCCGGCACTGCATGCATCCTGGAATACCATAACCTGGAAAGAGGAGAAAGAAAGACAGCATTAGTAAGCGTTTACTCACCTTTCCTCCCGATCGAAGAAAGCCACACAATTCTTGCCTGTGTAGTCATCTCCTGGTCAGTATCATCGCTGGAACATCACGGCGCTCGGCGAGGAACATCGCGACCTGCAAGGAGAGAAAAGACACAAGATAGCAATATAAAAGGTGAAACAGCGCCGCGCATCGCGCATTACTCACCGGACAGCATCACGCACACCGCGCTTTCGCATACCGGCCCATGCTGATCTTCAAACTGCATGACAACACCAAAATACCTTTCCATACCTAAAAGGAAAGAAGCAAGATATTATTATTCGAACTAAGAGGAACATAAGAACTGCATATAAAGACTGTAAAGCAGCAAACCTACGGAGTTGTATCAGGCCTGGATTCCCACAGTGGGCTTGCACCAGTGAAGTAACTTGGTCGTTGCTCGCCCCCCACATCTACGTGCCCCTGCCACGAGGAGCAGGATGGAGAATCCACCTTTTACAATATTAAGGTGAGGAGAATGCCCAAGGGGGAGGAAGGAGTTGAGGCCAAGGGAGGTGGGAAAACATAAAGACAAACTGGTATTGAATCCAGCTCTCCTATATTGCAGACCCATCTTTAACCAGAGGCCTTACCAAGGGACTGGGAGAGGGTTCGAGAGTGCAAATCATCCAACCAGGGCTGGGTGGCATCCCCGTGGATAACAGGTGAGCGTAACAAGAGGTATGTGTCAGAATGCAGAGACTGTTGCTCCTGGGCCCAAGAAGGAGGCCTCTGTCGAAATGTACGTCAAGGGGACACAGATTCCTATATCGAAACACAGATAATGGGTCTGTTCATTTGTGTGTCTGGGGAAGGATGACAGACTTAATGGCAACTAATTGAGAAAGCGGGGCTGAGGAGATATATGCCTGGATGGAAGAGAAATGCAGAGATCAAGGCACAGTGAGGCTAAGGAGAGACATTGTGTGAGTGGCATATAACATTGTATCCAAACATCCAAAGCGGGGGTGTACAAAAGGGACAGTAGTGATATCATCAGGGCCCTAGAGCAGAGAAAGTGGGTGATTGTAAGAGAAAGACTGGCATTGGGGGAGGCAGGTATAGGGGATAGCAGAGGAGATTTCTGTGAGGCATACAGGGACACTTGCATGAGGATACACAAATGGGGGCTGAGGGTGTGCGTGTGTGTGTGTGTGTTTGTGTGTCACAAACATGCAGACATCAGAACACAAAGAGCCTGTGAAGTTGTACATGAGCACATGGCAAGAATGTATTCCACCCAGAGTAAATTGCCATGTTACCCTCCCCTCGCCCCCTTCACAGTATGGCCAGACTTGATGTTGGTATGGATAATAGGCAGGTACTGCTGCCACTAGTCAGGCATCTATAATTGTCTTATTGTAGCACCGGCTATATGAGCAGAACAGATTCTCTGACATTAAAGACAAAAAAAGGACAACTGAGCAGAAATGTGGGTCCTAAGTGAAAAGATCTTTTTTAGAAAGTTCTTTTCACTAAAAGACCGATTTATAAAGACCGCTCCGTGACCGCACAGAGTGGTCTTTCTAAATCAAACTATCATGCCACTACCGCACACAAGTGTGCACAGGGGCTGACAACCAGGTCGAGACCCGGAAGTGCAGGACCAGTGTGTTCTGTGTATGTATATGTTTTGGTTTGAAGGAGTGGGGTTGGAGGGGTGGGATGGGGGGATCAGAGGGGGAGGGCTGGAGGGCTGGGAGATGGGGTTTGCTGGGTGTGTGTGTGTATGTATGTGTTTTGGTTTGGGGGGGTGGGGGCTGGTGAGGGATGGGAGCGGGGAGGTACAATGGGGGTTCAGTGAGTGAAACCTCCTGAATATTTTTTAAAAAAAAGGAAAAACTCATTTGAAAGGTCTCAAGAGAAAAAGACCTTTACAATGCAGGTTTTCCGATCAAAAGAAAATCGGTCAATGTAAATCGGTCGTTTTCTCTTGAGACCTTTAAAAAGAGGTCTGGTCACATAGAACCGAAATGTGTGTGTGGAGGACAAAGATGATAAATAAGTCAAAACAACAAGCAATGTGGAAAAACAAAAATGAATAGGGTCCCTTTGAAAGCACTATTGTCTTTTTTCTTCGGATCAAATTGGGAACAACCGATACACATGTTCATATTTCCCCACATATTTTTTGTTATCTTCCCATTGGAAATTTGAAAAGCATTTCTGCATATTTTACTGCAGATATGGCTGCCTCCAGTCTTGGTTAATGCAGCGTTGCCTCAACTACACTTTGGTCCATCGTCAATGCTTCCTTCCCAGACTGCTAGGATTTAAGAAAATGGGCTACAGCACATGTTCCACGCCTGAGTAGGTAAAAAAAAGTTATTGAATCTGTGTTTCTTAGTGCCCTAGCTTTCATGCACTCTGTGGTACATGTATCTCAAGATTTGATTTCAATGCATAGCATATTCACAAGCATCTAAAAACCGCTATGGGATATGATAGGTTATTTATAACACGCTTAATACCCAGAGGTTTCTAAGTGCAGACCCGAGGATCGAACCTGGGGTGGTCTGTGCAGTCTTGCTTCCAAGGTGAGCACGCTGCCCCTGAGCTATCCTCCCGAGACAAAATAATCGACAAACCTGCGGGTCACAGGATGCCATCATCAATCTGCTCCTGACATCCTGCCACTGGAAGGAAATCAGCGCAGTCTCCCTTATTTACGAAGGGGGCCGACATATTGGGACTTCGGGATACAAGTGCAAGTAATACATAGTTCTGCCCACTATGTAAACCTGATTATCGATGTGCACCAGACATTCCGATATACATTTTGCCTATGCACCCAAGTGGGTGGCGTGGCTGGAGCCAGCTATTTAGCCTCCAGAGAAAGTTTTTTAAATACTTGGTTGAAACAATGCATTTCACAGCACATTTTCTAGAAAAATTGGTTAAAAAGACATACAAGTCACAATGGGCTCCATGGAGTAACACATGAGCAAATCCAATAGATGCCAGATCACAAATATGTTTGTAACACTTCCATGATGCCAGTGCCCACAACGCATGCCAGTTTGCCACTGTAAAACACGTTCATGTTGGTGTCCACAATATATGCAAGCACGCCACTGCAAAACTCATGTTCATGAGGTCTTGATAAACAATCTATGCCAACATGGCTCTGTAAAACAATGATTTGTGCTTTCAATGTTAAAATATATGCCCGTTTTCCACTGATAAACACTTTTTTCATGGTGCCAACAATATATGCCAGCATTCCACTGTAAAGCAATATTAATGAGGCCTCCCTACACAATATATGGCTGCTTGGTCCTGTAACACCTTTTATGTTGGTTGTGCGCTCTTATATGCCATTGTGCTACAGAAAGATATTGTAATTTATTTGTATAAAAATGTGTGTTAATGTATTTTTTGTACAGAAAAATACCATAAAAAATAAAAAATATATATGTTAATGATGGTGCCTACAATACATGCCATATTTCCACCGCAAAGCACATTTTCCTGAGGCCTCAATCCACACACCACTGAAACTTTACATTGATACTCCTGGTACTAATGGTCTGCACCTCTGAGTGTGCGACTGAGCTCATTTAATAACACATATTTATTTTGAATAGAATTGGAGCTGTATCTCAGTAAATCAAGTTTTAATATTTCTTTCTAACTTTTATTTAATGCTTAAAACTCTTTCAGGTATGGGGAATTGGGAAGGATGAGAGGCCAGAGGCAATTAAGTGGCAGGACTATTAATCCAATCGTCTGCCCTGGGCGCTGCCAGGTGGGCCAGGCAGAAACTTGATTGGAATAATTCTCTTCAGGGAGGAAACAGCAAGCCACATTTCTTTGTATCTCCTCCCATATCCAAAAGCCCACATACAAAGGAATACTTTGGCTGGCCCGGATGGCTCTGCCACTGTTCAGCCAGAACTAAACAATAGTCGATAAAATGACCTTGAGAACCAATGGAGAGTACCGAATCACTGATCACTGGAGTCTTGTTTATGTTAAGTGAAGGCTTAAGATATTAGGGGTCACATTTTCCCGCCTTGCATCATCGTTTCCTTAATCAGTTTTGTCTCCAGGAAACGCTGTGTCGCCACTTCGTATCTCAGTGTTTTCCCTGCGCATGCATATGTATGTCGTTCTGTCTATTTATTTCCTCAAATTAAGTTCCCGCTCGTGATTATGACTGGCAGAGGTTTATCTGAAGCGCGGATAAGGGAATACGTTGGAGCATAACCACGGATAGCAGCCCCACAGAGGGGAGAGGGAGCTAAGCTTGTTTTCATCCTTCAAAAGCTTGCATACAAGTTCCCATTAGCCTCTCATTCAAATTAAAGGGCTGAGAAAAGCGCAATGTATGGCCCGGTCTGGCCTGTTAATTACAATAGCCGGCAGGCCTCCAGTCTCCCTTCACGTTTTCAACCATAGAAAGCGAGGAGAGATTACTGATTATTTCATTTAATAAGCAGAGTCTTGGCAACTTGGAAGGCCGCACAGAATGGCAGGTAAGCAGTTCTGAGAACTGCAGAGTAGATAAGCACGCCTCCAGCACATCAGTGGTTGTGTAATGGCTGAAGATAAAGGGGCCATGGGTTCTGAGGTTGCTCTGTTTTGTTGACGCGTCTCCGTTGGCCAGGCACAAGGTGCTGGTTAACATGGAGAAGGAGGGAAGCCTCAGGTTTGCAGCCACCTTGTATTAATGGTCGATTGTAGCATATTCGCAATGGCAATTCCAAAATCCTCCCCTGTTTGGATTATCGTTTCAGAGTTAGTCAGGGTCACCATTGCTCAATGAGGCCCAACGAATTCTATGCTCTTCTATGCAACCATTGTTGCTGATGTATCCCCGCCTCCCATTCCCTGGCAGCCAATGGAAGACGGGAATTTCCTCATCAGCGCTGCTGCCATGCAACTTCTTTGCAATGGGGAGAACTGCTGCTATCGAGACGTGGGTGTCCAGGCTACTCTGCTAAAACCACAGCAATGGGGAGAAGAGAGTGCATTGGGTCTGGTGGGTGCAGAGGGTTGTATAATAATGGTGGGATTACTTACTGGCAATCTTTATCATTCCTAGCCCTACTCTTCCGCGTTGCAGTAATTGCGTTTGAGTCCCCACCTCCCTAACAAGAACCATTTTCCAACTTTTTCTTGACCCTGACCATTTCTACCTAACAGTATAATACCTCCATGTTCCCACAATCTCTTTGATACTTTTCACCAAGCAGGATCATGGACCATGCCGCAATACGGGCAGGCCAGGTGGAATATCAGTACTCGAATGAGGAAGAGTAGGACTAAGAGTAATGTAGATTACCAGTAAGTAATCCATACATTACCTCCACGTCCCTCTTAATTTCCCAGTATTTTTCCCGTATACAAAGTTTAGTTCATATGGACAGACCAACTGATACACATGCCAAACACAATATGTTGCTGCTCCCTTTCACCACTGTATTACTGCCACCATAATACCAGGTGTTCAAAGAATACTAACTGTGAGAACCCCGAATGAGCTATCCACAGGATTGTCCACATTCCATCCTTACTGCTTCATTAATGTGTTTGGGTCAGCCCCTATCACTGTCCTGCAAATGTCCTGAATTAACACCCCCATAACATCTCCCCAAGAGACAGCCATTGTCCTGGTCGACCTGCCCTGTATGTGCCCCAGGGATAGCCAACCCCTGAGCCTCATATGCCATTAGGATGTCCAGTTTGATCCATCCACTTATAATCACCACTCAGGCCTTCCTTGCAGCCCTTGATGACCCAAAGGTCAGCAAAAGATTGCCCCATTTTCTCAGGACTGTTGTCCTCATGTCTATTCAGTGTCACGCTTCTTCCTCCGGTGATTTGGGAACCTGAAAGAAAGCAGTAAAAATGTGATTTAAGATATTTCAAAACCACCGTCAGTACAAACATAGGAGCACATCAGCCTTGGGCTGCACCCTAAGAAAAGGGGGTCTTAAAAGCATGGCACCAACCTCCCCCACTTTGTAGCAATTAAAAAGGCAGTTTTTGGAGACAGGAACTTTCAATCTATGGTCTCAATGGGTTGAAAGTGGTCCACCTGAAGTGACTGCAATACCAATGGGAGGTCCCGGGGCGGAGACACCCTCTGTGGTGGGGGTCTTCATGCTGCCAAACATTTCAAGAACCTTACTATAAGGCTCTGCCCGTCCATTTTCCCTTCCTTATTACCTCTGAGGGCCTTAATTGCCACAAACTGTGCCCTTACAGAAGAAACAGCCAATCCTTTCTGAAACCCATCCTGAAAGAATTGTAATATTATTGCCATCCCACATTGGCGAAATTTCAAGTCTACTGCACCAGGAGATGAAATTGGCCCAATGCCTGTCATATGCTTAATCAGGGCTGGCCTCCTATAATGTCGAAATTCTCTCCACCACCTGGTCTACAATCCTAATTCTGATAGCATGTCAATCTCAATTTCCAGACTGACCATTGCATTCTGTGAGCCCTTCTGCTGCCCTTCCCATTCTGTAGATGGTGAGCCCTCTTCAGCACCTTTCACACATCCTGCTTCTATACTTCTAGTAGAGCGAGAAAGCAACCCCTCTTTGGCCAGTATGGTATTACCAAAATTACTGAGACCCTGTTGTCCTTCATCTTCCTGGCGACGTGAGAGTTCATGGGAATGGGAGGGAAGGAATAGATTAATACCTGAGGCCATTCCAGGTGCATTGCATCCTTGGTAAAATCTACTATAACATTTACTCTTTCCGACAGCAATATATTTGCCCTCCGGCTATTCACTCTGCGATAGTTGCTGCCTGATCAGCTCACTGCATTACTTCATAAAGCCCCTATTAGTTCTGCAACTTTGTAAACTCCATTGTAATGTTGCTGCCTGCTATTCGCAGCTGTGATATTTGCTTCCTGCTGTGTGCTCTGTTACACTCACTCCTCAGGGTCGCCCTCTGTGGTATTATTCATGGTTATATGTGTACCTTGGGCAATTCCAGTGTGCTATTTGCTCCCTCTTATTCCCACCATGGAATCTGTGCCTCTGTGAGGTCCTCTGCCTGCTCACTGCAATTTTCCTCTTTGAAATATCTGTCCCCTTTATTTGCTCCCTGAAGTTCTCACTGTGATATTTGCCCCATAATGTTGCTCCTTAGTGGAACCCACTTTAATAGCACACCCTGATATTTCCTCCTGCAATTCGCTCTGGGATATCCTTCCACTGCTATTCTAGCTACTACTCAGATGATGCTCAAATCACATACAGTCTTACCCAACCCTGAAATGCAATTCAAACGCACCATGGTATTTGTCTGTTATGTATATGTTTATGGACCATGACAAATTGAATCAAACAACACCAAACTAAAAGATTATTTCTGCTGTCAGGTGCTAAAATAAACCACCACACAATCACTCATTGGCCTGAAGAAATGGACACCCGTCCCCAGCCAACATAAAAAATCAAGCACCTTGGATTCCTTGTGGACAGCGACAATTGAGCCCTAAGATAAAGCCTTAGTGAGAAGCTGCTCCTTAAAACTGATGTCCATCTGGCACATTGTGCCATAACTACTAGTCCACATAGAATCGTTGCAGACATCACCTTAGCACCTTCTACGCAGGATTATGCCAACAGCCTCTACCTAGGCTTTCCAGAATATTTAATTAACTATCTAAAGAGAGTACAGAATTCAGCAGCCAGAATCATCCTAAAACAGGAAAAAGGGGATGAAAACCTCCTCACTTTTCAAACTCCATTGGCTGCGACTCAAGCCCAAATCCACTTCAAAGCCCTCGGTACAGCCTAACGAGGCTTCCACGGTATGGGTCCACAATCCACAAGGAAATAAATACACATCGCCAGAATGCTGCCATGAAGCAACGCTGCTCAAGTATTAGAGCCAGGCTTCCCCCGGAAAAGTCAAGGAGAATCCTCCTCATTCCTTGCGACCAACCACTGGAAGACGATACCAACGGGATCATGTACATTGAAAGACCGGCAACCTGACTATTCACAAGACCACCACAGATAAAACGGCACCTGTACAGCTCACCAGAGACTGTGACCCAAAAATTGGTTGTTTAAACCTCCTATTCATTACAGACTATGACCCAAAAATCTGACTATACAAATGTGCTAGGAAATGATGGTCACTGCAGTAATGTCAATAATATCAATTGATGTTAAGAGAGAAAAGTAAACACTTTGCAACATTTCATGAAAAGAAGTCAATAATACATTTGTCAACATATTCTGGAGTGGAAAATGAAAGAACCATGCAGATCCAGGCAAAAAGAATGGGTGCTTAAAAAATAATAGTAAAACATAATTAAACACGTGTGTGAAAAAAGTACTACCTTTATAAGAATCCCTAGTCTGAGTTACATTTAATTCATTTGTTACAATTTGACTTGTGGGGTGAAAATCCAGCCCCAGAGTGACAGATACAGAGAGGCCATGCTAGGCCTCTATTGTGGGAGAGAAACTGACTGATGGTGGGACCTATTGAAAATATAGGCAGTTTCAAACTTTGACATCCGACATAAGGCCTACAGAAGGACCAAAACTGGGCCTCCCTCAACGTTGTCAAAATGGAAAGGCATACTTGTTGGAGAAGTGAACAATAATTTCTATATAACTGTAGCCTATGTGTGAAGAATACCAAAAGTGAACTTATATCGGTTTAAATAGTGTACTGTAGTTATAAACAGCAGGACCAGTTGTGATACAAACATGTCATGTTGAACACCTCTTTTCAATGTAAAATGCTATCCTGTCAGAATTATGCATGTAACTGACTACTGCTGCTTGCCCCGCTGAACTGCTGTGTATCTAGAACTGTGAACTCCAGACATTTGGGCTGAAGCCCTCTAGGAGAAAAAGGTCTGGTTATCAGTTTAAATGCTAAGAAATACAACAAATTGAGTTCAAACCTACCCATTAACTGTCCATGAGCCTCAAACAGGGTCTTTTGAAGCCTAGGAGAGTCGGCTAGGATAACATGAGTCAGGCAGATGATCCTGGTCAGGTGACGTTATAGAAATGAGCCTTAGGAATAGGTGGGGGCTATTTTGAAATGGAGAGGCACATGTGAAGCATTGGCTGATTAACATAGGATTACATTTTCCTTAATAAAAAAGAGAATCATGTGTCCCATTGTGTTCATCCGAGACTCATATTAAAGGGGGAAAAAAGCCCATCGGAACCATGTAAATATCCATCCTGTGTGATGTACACAATAGGAGTTATGAAGTAAATTATGATTCCAGCCTTCTCATAATTCTGAGGAAATGGAAAGTTGGTGTGCTGCTAGAGGGGAAATGAATATTTGAATCTTGAAGTGTCAGATTTTTAACTATTTCAGCTCAGGAGCAAAAATGAAAAATAATTGTAGCTCCTCCCAGGAGGGGCATGCCGAAATAAGATAAGTATTTTCCGACTTGCCATAAAATTAAGAACTCAAATATATATATATATATATATATATATATATATATATATGTATATATATATATACATATATATATATACATATATATTCAGTAAACAAACTTTGTTAAAGGAACGTTATGCTTAAGTTGTGCTACTAAAAACCTATGAAATTCAGTAAAAAAAACTTTGTTAAAGGGACGTTATGATTCAAAGTAAAACCGTAAGCTAAGCAACCATAGCTCGCGCCACCCCCGTGCATTGCTAAGACTAACACCCAGGACATCAAAGATGACATCATAAATGTCATTGATGACATCACTGATGACATCACATGCTCATTTACTTTTCATGAAAGTCTGTACAAGGGATTCATATTATAATATTGACAAAAAAGGGTCAAGGATCATTGGAATAAATAACATGAACTATGTAGTGCATTAAGCAATGCATTGATATAAATAGCATTCTATTATGAAGTTCTTTACAGTACAGAAAGCTACTCATGTATAATCATAAGCATTGTGTGCAGCATACATGATGGGGGTGCAATATTCATAATCTTCCCATGTTGAATAGTAAAATGATAAATGCTTTCTTATTAGAGTTTTGTGTACTGTGCAACATGTAATAAGTATCTAATAAAACCCACTTACTACATAATTTCATTATTACATATAAAACCCAAAGACAGAACAATACATAGAAATCTGAGTATATAAAGGGAAAGTGAAATACGCAAAAACGCAGCAGTAGAAACAGAAAATGTTCATACCCTAACTGATTATCTTTATGCACACAAATGATTGTGCTGCTTCAAACCTACTACTTCCATATGTACAACTATCACATGATCTGACTGCACCCTAAAGAAAGTAATCTGAATACAAATATGACCATATCCAGAGAAAGTACAGTAATAAAAAAATAGCAAAACAATAAGAAAGTGTTGATAACCTTACTAATTCTCTTCATACACAGAAAGTATTGCAGTCTTTCAAGTGTGTATTTTCCTTATGTATATGTTCAATTTGCTGTAAGTGCACCCTAAGTGAATTATTGTAAGGACATATTAGAAGTATAAGTGTACAAATATAGTACTTTTTGCATTTTTTTTCCTAACTATTACTGGCCAAGATATATCACTACAGGAAAAAAGAGCGAGTCAGACATGTGATGTCATCAGTGATGTCATCAACGACATTTGTGATGTCATCTTTGATGTCCTAAGTGTTAGCCTTAGCAATGCACGGTGGTGGCGCGAGTTATGGTTGCTTAGCTTACCATAACTAGCGAATTTCAGGGGGTTTTCGGTTTTACTTTGAATCATAACGTCCCTTTAATAAAGTTTTTTTACTGAATTTCATAGGTTTTAAGTAGCACAACTTAAGCATAACGTCCCGTTAACAAAGTTTTTTTTACTGAATTTCATAGGTTTTTAGTAGCGCAACTTACCCATAACGTCCCGTTAACAACGTTTTTTTTTACTGAATTTCATAGGTTTTTAGTAGCACAACTTAACCATAATGTCTACGAACATCTGACTTCATTGCACACCTTCCGGAGAATGCCACATGACCATATGCTCGTGCACAGCATGATGACGTGTCCGAGAACCCATACACACTTCTCAATAACATCTGTGCCTCATGGACAGTTTGGAACTACATTTTCTACTGATGTAGGAACTTGCAACTTCAACATTTCCTGAGCACAGTTCCAACACCTATTAGTACTCATCCATTAACAATCTAGTACACAGTACGTACTTTTGGCAAAATGGATATTTACGTTAAAATGACATCAGCTAACGCCATCACTCCTCCCCAAGAGACACCACCACTGCTCTAATCAAGCAGCATGAGAAACACTGCCCCCTAGGCTGGCCAACTCTTTGATAGTCTGTCGCAGGACACTTGGCCACAAGTCAGTGATGACGTCACTTCATTCACGTTTGGCCCACCTCTTTTTGAAAAATGTTTTGGCTCTTAATTCCTGACTTAATTTAAATACAAATGCTTTGTCCTGGGGAGGTGATGGTCAAGTTTTTCAACTGCAAACATAACCATCATGACCCCAGGAACAAAGCATCAGCATTTAAATTAAGGCAGGTGTCCGAGCGTTACAGCTCGACCTGTAGACTCAAAAGGAGCCAGGCCTGTAGCGGCGCCCAGAGAAAGAAAGCAGCAGGCGGCAGTGCCGTGCTGAGCAGATGGCCACTTCAGTTTGCAGAGTGGCTGTGCTGGAGGCAGGTTGTCCGACGCAAGTCGGGACAACCTAGGTCCCGCACAGCCACTTTGCTAACCGCAGAAGGAGTCCCAAATTGTGGGACAATCCCGCAAAATCGGGTACACTTGGCCATCATACTACCCCCTACCTTAGAAATAACACACGCACAACATTTCCCCCTTTTCCATCTGCCCCTCCATATTAGTGTTTGGTCCCTCTTCCCTCATTTCCGTCCCCACCTTTCGTTCTTAGTTCTCCTGCCAAAAAAAAATCCATCCAAAAACAAAATAAATGATCCTTTAGGAACCACCTTTCACAGTAAAAAAATAGAAGTAAAAACAAACCGCATAGACTCCATCTACTTTGTATTGCTCAGTAAAATACATAGACGCAATAAGATTTTCCAACATTTCCATTTACAGTTTTTGTTATAGTAATGTGAATATTGTAGCGTTCATGCGCTGTTCTAGGGACTGGAACGGTGGATAATGGCCGAGTAGCCCTAGTAATCAGGCCAAGCAAAGCGAGGGTGGATAACGAGGTCTCTGGACCATTACCCCCCATTTCAGCCCCTAAAATTGGGGATGAATGCCATTACCAGCCTAGGTTTCCAAAGCGGTAACCCATGCTACTAAAAATGGTCGATTGTAGCTACTAAAAAATAGGATTTCTCGTCCTATATTGGACGCGGCGTCCCGGTTTAGGAATAAAATCCTTTTCCAAAATGGCCACCATGGAAAGAGAAAGTGCCAGTTCCATACAGGGCCCATCTTCCCTTTCCATTGCAACCTTCAAAAGGCAAAAACTATTCCTCTAACCATATTAACATAAGCACATTTTTCTTCCCTTTCAAATCTATCCTAATTGCGAAAAACTTTACGACAAAGCCAGTTCCAGGTGGACATGACAATTTTAATGCTATGTTTTGTGCCTTCTGTTCATGGTCAGTAGCCACATTGTCCGGATCTTAACCTTATACCATGGCGCGACATTCGGGCCACTGCCCATGACTACAGCCTACACCTCAGGCACTAAAAAAACCATGCTTCTCGATCCTTGCCAATGAGCCTTACGCAAATTTGCTGTAAATCCACTCATGTTTTATTTTTTCAAAACTGTCAAAATAATACACAAAGCAATTGTCATATAAGCTGTGTACAAAATTCCAACAAACTATGTAAATTCATTCGAAATTACGTCTGAAATATTCCAACCATCATCATCACCCTTCACCTCCCCAAACATTATTGCATAAGTTTCCAAGTGCAATGCTCACAAAATATTATTGTCCCGAGGGTTTGACCGTGTATTTTTGTACATACGTTCATTTATCGCAAACATTTCGACATCAGCTTACCGCATTCATCCTCTTTGAGAAACGTATGAAATCTGGCAACAGGGCACGTCCATCTTGTGCTATTGTTAACCACTGCTGCATTGGCCTAATGTAAACTGGCCGGACGTCACTAAATCATATGCCCTGCCCCCGACCCTCACATAACCAACCCTAGTAATAATGAGCACCTTTCTTGGTGACATTCCTCTTCAGCCTACCCAAATGTACCCATAACCACCTACGTGACGTGACGCAGAACCCAAAAATCTACACACAACGACTAACAACATACCACATCACAATTCAAATTATTAAACCACTCTTTAAAAGAAAACAATAACAGTATACAATTTGTAAAGTACTTTTATTTCACAATAAACTCTCGAGAACATCCGACTGTTCCCATATTCAATCAAATTGCAAATTTGTTTCGTCGCTCATGATCAAAAATGTTAATTGTGAGACACACATTCTTCTTTTTCCATACACAACGTGTTCGTTTTTGATGAAGGAACCGCTTGGGTCCCACAGTGAATTCCAGGGCGTCTGCATCAATTTACGCCTAGACCACCATAAAAGATGTTATGTTACTCCTAATCGCTAGTGCAGCGTACGGACACATGGGCCCTGGCCGATCGTCCCACAAAACAGTCACAGTAATTGACCCGTTCATGGGTATGTGCACCTGACAAATGAAGAACCCATCAGTTGGCATCTGGAATACATGGCAATCGCAGTAAGGCAGCATGTACCTATTTGGAAAACATAACAGAAAATATGTATCAATACCAGACCTTTATTACACTTTATTGCAATATATGTATTATTTTCTTAATTCGGCATAGAGTTTAAACTAACGATTAGCACACACATCAAACAATCTCAAAAAATACAAAAAGAACCTACAAACTGATACACAATTCCATATAAGCATACATGACATTTTAAAGAAATATTAGCGTTGAACCTGGGTGAATCTAGTTATAGTTGACAAACGCCTACATTCTGCACTTCCCATAACCACATAAAAAAGACAACCACACAGAAAAGATGTACTTGAGTTACATTGCCAAAATTATTTTTCAGAGAATAATAGGTTAAAGCTCGTTCCGGTATACAGTCGTCAAAAGCGAACTTACATAATATTCACCGTCTCCATTGTATTTGTGAAAATCAGTCCGTAATGCTCAATCCGCTTGCATCGAAGAATCTTCATGAACTGAATTCACATGTTCCATACACACTTTTGGAATGCATAACCTTATCAAATGTTCTTTAATAAAAACCTCCTCTCACTGACTCTTCACGAAAAAATCAATTTCTCTCAAGGTCAAAAACAATTGACCCTTCTACTTTCTGTCCCATGCGTGGGCTGGCTTAGCTCGCAATCAAAAAATGAAAGTTGCTGACCTTCACTCACAATCTAAAAACATTCTCACTTTGCAACAACACGGCTCAATGCACCCATGAGAACTCGCATTGTCATACACGTGCACAGCCCCTGTTTCCATCAAACACTGCAGGTGGCTGCCTCAGATGCCAAACTCTAGGGGGCACCAATGTGACTCCAATATTATTTTACATACATTGTAACACAGACACATTACTCCTTCACCGGTAGTTTACGCACAATATATTTGGAATACCTCCAAATAGGGTGGCCAACTTTGTCACATCCATTTGTGGGACAAAAGGTGGTAATGACGTCACGGCGTCACTCACCTGGCAGAATGAATGCATTGCACCCGAAGCTACTGACATGACCGGCCTGCAAGCCTGTCACGTCAGTAGCTGCGGTTGCAATGCAATACAATAGGACTCTTATTTACAGATTAGCTACCACTTGCCAGCCACTGTTATTCCCATTTGCGGGATACGTATGTATATGACCCCCTCTCCCCTCTGCCCCAAACCCCAGCATGACTAATTGTGACTCCTAACTTACTCTGTTAGATCACAAATTGTGCTCGAACAGAGCAAGTTGGGACAACCCACGTCCCGCAGAGCCACTCAGCAAACTGCCCAACACAGGTGCCAATTACGGGACCATCCCGCAAATTACGGGACAGTTGCCATCTTACCTCCAAATATGCCATATGACTTTTGTGACAAAAAAACACCACTTTTTTGCTTCTTGCTGCCACATCCCGTCCCATCCTCATCAACCCTCTCCTCCCCAGACAGTATTTGATAAGTTTAACAAGTGCAATGTTGTGGTTTTTTAATATGTTTTGCGTCGGACAACCTGCCTCCAGCACAGCCACTCTGCAAAAGTGGCCATCTGCTCAGCACGGCGCTGCCGCCTGCTGCTTTCTTTCTCTGGGCGCCTCTGCAGGCCTGGTTCCTTTTGAGTCTACAGGTCGAGCTGTAACGCTTGGACACCTGCCTTAATTCAAATGCTAATGCTTTGTTCCTGGGGTTGTGATGGTTATGTTTGCAGTTGAAAAACGTGACCATCACCTCCCCAGGACAAAGCATTTGTATTTAAATTAAGTCAGGAATTAAGAGCCATTAAAAAAAAAAAATTAAAATAGAGGCGGTCCAAACATGAATGAAGTGACGTCATGACTGCCTTGTGGCCAAGTGTCCTGCGACAGACTATCAAAGAGTTGGCCAGCAAGGGGGCAGTATTTCTCATGCTGCTTGATTAGAGCAGTGGTGGTGTCTCTTGGGGAGCAGTGATGGCGTTAGCTGATGTCATTTTAAGGTAAATAGCCGTTTTGTCAAAAGTATGTACTGTGTACTAGATTGTTAATGGATGAGTACGAATAGGTGTTGGAGCTGTGCAAGGGAAATGCTGAAGTTGCAAGTTCCTACATCATTAGAAAATGTAGTTCCAAACTGTCCATGAGGCACAGATGTTATTCAGAAGTGCGTATGGGTTCTGGGACACATCATCATGCTGTGCACAAGCATATGGTCATGTGGCATTCTACGGAAGGTGTGCAATGAAGTCAGATGTTCGTAGACATTATGGTTAAGTTCTGCTACTAAAAACCTATGAAATTCAGTAACAAAAACGTTGTCAAAGGGACGTTATGGTTAAGTTGCGCTACTAAAAACCTATGAAATTCAGTAAAAAAAACTTTGTTAAAGGGACGTTATGCTTAAATTGTGCTTAAGTTATCTGGCACTCCTTGCCCACCGCATCGCTGCTCTCTCCCCCAACTTTCAGTGCTATGCGGATGATACCCAGCTCATTTTCAGGCTACCCTCGGCCTCCTCCTCTCCCTCCCTCATCTCTGACTGTCTGCTATCCATGAGTGGTGTGCCGCCAATGACCTCTGCCTTAATGCCAGTAAAACCGAGATTCTACTCATCGGCACACCCACTCCCTCCTTCCCTGCAGCTCTCTGGCCGGCCTCTCTTGGCCCTCTTCCTGCTCCTACCTGCAAGGCAAAAAACCTTGGGGTCATCTTCGACTCCACACTGTCCTTCTCTCCTCACATTTCTGATGTCTCAAAGAAGTCTCACTACCAGCTGAACCTCCTCAGAGGTATTCTTCCTTTCCTCTCCTTCCCCCAGAAGCTCACTGTCTCCAGAGCCCTGGTTCTCTCTAAGCTGGACTACTGTAACAGCCTCTATCTAAATCTGCCTGCCTCTACTCTCCGCCCGCTGCAACTCACCCAGAATAGGACTGCAAGACTTGTCCTTAGCCTCAAGCCCAGGGACCGTATATCTCCAGGACTGAAATCTCTGCACTTGCTCCCAGTGGCTGCGAGGATTAAGTTCAAAACCCTCTGCATTGTCCACAAGGCCTTCTGGGGCCTGGAGCCAAAATACCTTCAACTCTCTTTTCCTAAATATCTTCCTTCTCGAGCTCTTTGCTCATCCGTCTCCAACTCTCTCAGGGTCAGCCACTTCTCCAAGCAACGAGTTGGGGGTAGATCTCTCTCCTCGGCTGGGACCTCCCTCTGGAACAGCCTTCCTGCCTCCCTGAAACTTGAGGAGAACCATCTCCAGTTCCAGAAGCACCTCAAAACCTTCCTCTTTGCTTCTGCTTTCTCTCCCTCTCTCCCCTGCTAAATTCCTGATTGAAACTGCATTGAATCTGCACTGGGCCACTCCCACTGTTCTCGTCCCTGGCCCAGCCACTTGCCCCCTGCTCTGCCTCCTTGGCAACCCATGCACTGCGGGACTGTCTCTGTATTCCTACAGCACCTCTCCCAGCACTTATCTGCACTTACCTTGCACTTGCCACCAGCTGGCCTTTATTATTTATCTTGTTATTCTACTACCCCTGTACTGCACTTTCCCCTCTCCCTTTCCTCTTGCACTTTCCCTTCCCCTCTTCCCATGCACTTGCGCGATCTGAATGACACCTGGCCTAGTAAGATCGTTGTCTGTCTTCCCTTGGTCCCCCCTCCCTGCCTCGTTGCGCCTTGAAACACTTGTGTATAGGCACGTTATAGATGCCATATCATATCATATCATCATATCATACTAAAAACCTATGAAATTTAGTAAAAAAACGTTGTTAAAGGGACGTTATGATTCAAAGTAAAACCGAAATACCCCTGAAATTCGCTAGTTATGGTAAGCTAAGCAACCATAACTTGCGCCACCACCGTGCACTGCTAAGACTAACACCCAGGACATCAAAGATGACATCACAAATGTCTTGATAACATCACTGATAATAACACTAAGAATAGGTTTGTGTAATGAAATACATGTACACAACATTTCAAAAAAAGTCTTGGGTCGTGATCTCTTGATAATGTTCATAACATTTTTATGAACTATTCTGTTCATTAGCCAGGACGATTTTGAATGATATTTTAGGAACACTGTTTTATTATATGATATTGTTTCCTTAGGTATATTAGTGTATAAGATGCTTAGTGTTATTATATATTAGTTTTATGCTGTGCCCTGCTTGATGCAACTGTTTTATGTTTTATGCGTTTACTATGTACTGTGTTGTACATACAAAGCCATTGGCTATGAGTATATTAAATAAATAAATATGTCAATGTATAAGTGTTGCTAACTTATTTTGTGAAACAAAGATGCATCAGAGCACAAATGTCAGAACCGATAACGCACTGAAGACTGGGCTCGTCTCACCCGCATGTGCAAAAGATAGGGGAGAAAAATGTTGAAATCTAGCGTGCTCCTCAGGCAGGACTCGTTCGGGTCAGTAGTCCAAATTCATCCCCATAACAGACAGCAGCATCAACACTGTGATGCAGTCACATGCAGAGAACATAGAACACACTGACGCCAGGCACACTACAGCCTTACGCCTAGTAGCATAAACACCAAAGCGCCACTTAAATTTGTTTGCACAGCCCGCAATATCCTCAGCCCAACACACCGCCACCCACTCGTCCTCCCAGATGGTGCTTAATTCTACCGGAACCCTGAATCTGGCTGTTTATATATCTTGGCTTCTCCCCAATGGACGGGCAGAAACCCAAGTGTTACTGCCACAAACCATTAGAACTATACCTGCACCCCAATAGCGCCTTCGCGTTCATAACCCCTGCAGCCGTCCATTTGCCTTTACTGCCAATTATTCTTTGCGCATGCCCCCCAATGCATTACTCCTTATCCCCACAAAATTGACATGACACAGAATTTCAAATGGCAAACTTGGCCGCAGTTTTATTTCTATGACAACAGAATTATTTGTACACATTTGTGAACTTCATTCTGTCCGTGTGGCGCTTGCTTGCCGGATTTCCTTTGCTTCCCCCTATACTTGGTATAGTAGGCCCCCAACTCCCCCGACCCATTGTACCTGTTCCAATCCTGCCCGTGCAGGTGTCCGTGGGTGGGGAGAGCGCCGTTTGTTTTTGGGGGAAGCTGAGCCTTATTTGTCCCTACCAGACGCCCCGCCGTTTAGGCCCCCAAGAGGCGCTGGTCCGGAAGAGCGAAGACCCATTCCGTTTCCTTCTGGCTCGTCCGGAGTCTATCATTTGTGCTTGGTTGCCCAAACACCGCCAACTTGTCATATCCTGGTCTGGGTGTCCTGCGACAGCAACGCCCCCGGGCTCCTGCTTCTTGCTTGTATTTCGTGGGTGGGTGGGTGGAAAACGAAATTTCTTCCACCTGCGAGGCGGCGACCGGGTCCCAGAGCAGGAGCGAGATGCCTGGCACCCCGGACCCGCCTGCTTAAATCCTGATGGCCCCGCCCCTTTTCCTTTGTTCAGCCCTTCGCGGGCTTTTGGGCCATTAAGCCTTTGGCGCCGTTCCGCCCCTCGCCTTTTGACCCCCAGGGGAGGGTCCCAGGTCCTGGCGGCATGACCCCGCAGGGGTTACCCTGCTGCCTCCTCCATCTTGAGCTGATTTTTCCGTCGTCAGCTCCATAACCCCTGCAGCCGTCCATTTGCCTTTACTGCCAATTATTCTTTGCGCATGCCCCCCAATGCATTACTCCTTATCCCCACAAAATTGGCATGACACAGAATTTCAAATGGCAAACTTGGCCGCAGTTTTATTTCTATGACAACAGAATTATTTGTACACATTTGTGAACTTCATTCTGTCCGTGTGGCGCTTGCTTGCCGGATTTCCTTTGCTTCCCCCTATACTTGGTATAGTAGGCCCCCAACTCCCCCGACCCATTGTACCTGTTCCAATCCTGCCCGTGCAGGTGTCCGTGGGTGGGGAGAGCGCTGTTTGTTTTTGGGGGAAGCTGAGCCTTATTTGTCCCTACCAGACGCCCCCGCCGTTTAGGCCCCCAAGAGGCGCTGGTCCGGAAGAGCGAAGACCCATTCCGTTTCCTTCTGGCTCGTCCGGAGTCTATCATTTGTGCTTGGTTGCCCAAACACCGCCACGCCACTGAGTGGGTTCTCGCCCACTGTGGCTCCCCTTCCTCCTGTCTCCTTCTCCCATTCCAGCAATTTGGTAGAGATGTCCCAGAAAAAGAGCTCCGTTTCCTTCGTGGACAAGTTTTCGTCCGTCCGTTTAGGAAGTACTCGGGTGTTTTCCCATCATTACGCCATGCCTGGTCTGATGGAAACCCCTGACCCTGCAGAATTTTGCAACGGCCCCGTTCAGCTTCCTCCTTGACTTCTCAACTGCTGCCTGGCTCTCTGCCCCCCTCCATTGCGCCCAGGGAATAGCTTCCGACCATCCAATTTCAGTTTCGCCCAACTGTGCTGCGATTTCCTGCAGTGAGCTCGTAATGTCCCTCAGCCGGACACCCCTCCCCAGGCTGATCAGGTCGTTCCCTCCCAAGTGTATTACCAACACCTCTGGGTTCTGCCGCCTACTCAGCAATTCCATAGATGCCCCTCTCGCTGAGCCCACTTCATCCCTGGCACCCCGTGCCACTCACTCTTGAACTTGCCGGCCGTCAGCGCCTCCTGCTGCTGAGTCCAGCTCGCCTTAGCCTTTGAGATGAATGAGTGCCCCACTACCCACACGGTACGTTTCCTCCTTCCTTGTGCTGCTGTGAAATGACAAAAGGAGGGAACGGCATGGTTAACTTATATTTTTGCGGGCCTGATATATCATTTGTAACATCCTGAAGACCATCTCCCCCATTTCTTGATGTCTTCCGGCCATGCCTTCTCGGGGACACTTCTGCCCCTACCACCTTTCCATCTTGCTCCACCTTAACCAGGGTGGGCCTGCTCCGGGACACTTCTGCCTCTACCACCTTTCCATCTTGCTCCACCTTAACCAGGGTGGGCCTGCTCCGGGACACTCCTGCCCCTGCCACCCGCCACCTTTCCATCTCGCTCCGCCTTAACCAGGACGGGCCTGCCCTGGGACACTTCTGCCCCTGCCACCTTTCCGTCCTGCTCTGCCTTAACCAGGGTGGGCCTGCTCCGGGACACTCGTGCCCCTGCCACCTTTCCCACTTGCTCCTCATACTGCACCCGTAAGTGGTTCCTCACCACTTTTATTCAGCAAAAAGCTCCCCAACCAATTTAACTTTGCTCTGCCTGCCCTCGCAGGAGTTACCCTGTTGGGAGAGCACCATTCCTGGCGGGTGAGGTTGAGCTGAATTCCTTTTGCTTGATTTTCCAAAACCACTTTGCCTCCATTGCCCCTTCTCTCGCTCTTATCCCTTCCTTTCCTTTAACGGAAGGCTCTACCTATCCATATTCCTTATCATGTTGGCCCAATTCCCCTGACCCCTACTCCTTAACGGGTTGCTTGAGCTTTGTTCTTGATATAGTCAACCGATACTTTAAAATGGGAGGTTCCCCATTCCATTGTCATCTCCGGCCCATTTCCTCCTTCTTAATCATCTGCGGATGGGACCTTTCCTTTCCCTCAGCCGGCCAAAGCTCTCCCGCCATAGACCCAGCAGCCTGCCTCCCCGCAGCTGATACTAGGCTGATGGGGTGCTGTTCCCGACCCCCACCATCTGACTTGTCCTTGCTTCCCGTCAGCCACCCCTGGCCCACCTTCTGGCATCTAAGTAGCTTCTTATTACAAACCGCTCTGCTATCTACCCGATGAACCATGAACATTGTTACTTGTTTTTCGATCCCGGAGGGGTGAAGGCTGCGCTGGCCTTGCTGCCCAGGTCAACTAAAACCCCACTCCCAATGTTTAACGATGTACCCCGCTGTATGCCTGATGGTAGTGGTAATACCTGCCTCATGGCCCTCAATCACAACTTCAAAAACCCGGCTGCCCCCTGGGCCAGCTGCCAATGCAAAAAGAACCACGTTTGTCAGTGTTTTAATCTCCTACTCGCGCACACTCTCCAGTTATCGGAGTCCTTTCAAGACTCAAAACAGAACTGGCCCTCCTGACAGTTAACTCGTAGCCGCGTACGGCGTGCCTCCTTTCCTTACACCACTGTACTCAGTGTGAGCCATGGGTTCTACCCCAAGTGTACCCTCCACCATCTACTTTGCTCGATGGGGCGCGTACCTGATACTGCCCTTAAACTCCGCTATTAAACCCTGCCTCCCGCTTCAGACCCCGTCCCGAAGCATGCGACCCCTTGCGGTATCGAGCCCTCACACAGGTTATTAATATTGCGGCCTTGCCGCCGGTCAATCAAGTTCGTAGTCTATTCAACCGTGGCATTGCCGCTGGTCCACCCACGGCTGCCCTAGGGGTCTGTTGTACTTGCACCCCTTCCGTCTATGAGAGCCCCAACCCTGTTTTAATAGTGCTAACCCCGCAACCCCTTTTAAAATTCCGTGCCTCCAGAGGCCGGGCTCACCTGATCTAAGGACACCTTTTTGACCAACGAACACGTCCATTAGGTGTTCCAAAGAGGCCTTAATCCACACAACTGCCCTCAAAACTCTGGCGGCCTGGTTGTGTTACCTGGCGTACCTACACCCATAGAAGTACCCTTTGCACGGTCCATGAGTCAAGTGTGCATAAAATAGCCCCCCTGCCGCTTACCAATGTAAGGACCCTCTACTGCCACGTTTCCCCTATTGAGTGGAGCTGAGGCCATAAATCACCCAAGGAATACCTTACCCATTACGGAAAACCCCTACGCGCCTCTACCCCAAACGTGCTGAAAGACCCCCATAATTTAGCATTTATATAGCGCCACAAACCCTCGGTTATTTGAGCGCTGCTTATTATTACCCTCGGCGTGTGGTGCTCATTTATCGACCTCGGAAGGATGAAAGGTTGGGTTTGTCCCTGCCGGGATTCGAACCTGCGCTAGCAGGCTCTGCCCGGATGTCAAAGCGAGCGCTCTACTCGCTGTGCCACTTGCCCGGCTCTTTGGTAAATACCGCACCGTACCGCCACTGAAGCTTGTAAAGCAGGTGATCACACCTGTCCCCCATTCAGCTCATGCGCCCGTGCGAGAGCCGCCCCAAGTCATGGAAACTCTTAACCCTTGCAGTTCTACACCACTCCTCCACACTGCCATACCCATATTGTCCATCTTGATAACCTGGTACCTTTCCAAGATACAAACTGAGTTGCACAAATGTCTTTACGTACACAAATGTTTTTAATTATCTCCAGGTGATCTCCCGGAGTATGAACCTGACGCTGCTGCGCCAGGTGCGTGCAACCCCATACTTGCGTGCCCTCTACCGTATGTTCCACTTAAGGAATTACCCTGAGTTACAATCGTGTCATTAGTAATCCTCGGTTTGAGCTCCTCCGATAGCTCACACTACTTGTGCCCCACAATGCTGTCCCCCAAAAGACCTTCCAAAATTTAAAGCCATGCCTAGCCCTTCCCCTGGTCTTCCCAAACCTCTGTGTGTTTGTCTTACGAGTACGTGTTTGCCAAGTTAATCGGCACCCCCGCTATGGCCTTACGACCCCCGTTCAAAAGGGGGGGAGCCAGGGTGCCGCCTGTGCAGTAACAGCACCATTACACACTGCTGATAGCGGCAAACGCTTACTACCTAACATATGGTACCCGCCGTTCTTGTACGCAGACATGACCGCATACCTACTCATTTATAACAATACACCGCAGCCTTATAGAAGTATCCGCCGGACGAAGGGAACAATCGTGCCACCCAATAGATGTACTAAAGACAGCTCCCCAAAAGCTTCCCGGGCCGACTTGCCCTTCTCAATTGCATCGGTGGAGCCACCTTGCAACTTTTCCCCCTACAAAACTTGTATATGGCACCATCTTGGTAGCACACGCCTCGCTGCGCTCGCCTGCCACCTCATCATGCCCAGACCCCGGGGTAAATCCCCTAAATGCGAATCGGACCTTCATCGGTCCATAACACGTGCCCACCTAACCTGGACAAATGAACCCTTTTGTCAGTAAGCAAACGTAATACCCCTACAGCGCCAACGCTTGATGAGCGGCGTCAAAATGCCTTCCTTACAAATTACAGCCACGCTCCCGAGGGCTTACCGGGCACCCTAGCCCGTCCTGGCCAAATCGCTGAAGTCGCCTTGCAAACCTTTTCCCCCTTTTCAAACCTGCACCTAGCCCCCTATTTGTAGCACATGCCTCACGGCCCTCACCTGCCCCCTCTGCATACTCCGGCGTGCCCGGACCACAGGGTAACTCGTATACCTGTTTTCGGACCCTCCTCTGTCCATAACACTGTTTCACTCCCCCTTCCATTTCCCTGTTTCACTGAACAAGGGAAATGGAAGGGGGTGCTCACCCCACCCTGCTTCCCCTTCTTCATTGACTTTCCATACGAGACTGTTATCAGCACAATGGGCAACCTAATGTTTATATCTAGTGGACTACCTGCCACTTGGAGCATTTCAGCGCATTCCCATGCACCCCGTACCTCCACTAGCTAATCCTCGCTTCCAGAACAGGCACAATGGGGGCATTATAATAACTGGCAATAACCAACTGCATGTCGCCAAGCCACAATGCGGTATACACGCCATACACGTCATAGTACCAAATCAACAGCACACTGGAATCCCCCATAGCTCCAGTACAGCACAGAACGCCAACAGTGATGCACAGACGCCATGACCTATAATAGTGCAAGCAGCACACTAGATTGTACGCTGAAAAATCCCTTCTCCCAGCTACTACACAAGCCGTTACCGTCATAGTCTCAGGTGACACTGCTACAGCAATTTCCCACATTTTGTACCACTGTGGAATACAAAGGTTTCCATCCTTCGTAATGAAGCAGTATTCATTATGTGCATTCGGGAAAGGCCTTACGTTTAAATCAAGGGTTTTGAATAGAAAGCCAGCCCACTATTTACGCCGCCTACTACGCCTTACCACTCATTGGCGCCGTCCCGCCAGGGCCTAAAACCCAAAACGGCACGGGACGGGCCCACAAGGTCCCCTAAGATTCCTTAACAGTGCCACACAATTTTCCATGCATCTATTTAGCGAGTGTTACAAGGCCCTTCTTATTGCCTCAAACCATACACATCCCGGAAGGTAAATGCAGAATACGTTCCCAATCACAAGCAGGGCTCAAAGCGGGCGGCACGGCGACCGTCCTTTCTTACTGCATAGCGACTGCCCTTTTGCTTTACAAAACAACCGCCTCGGGTACCCTGCATGCAAATGCAAGCGACCCGCCGTAGGAATACTCATTGCTGCTAAAATTACTGTAAAGCCCACAAAAACGGCACAGCCGCACTTTTCATCCCTGAGTGAACACTTATCCTTCACTAATCCCAACGGTGCAGTCATTACCTTTGCTTTCTCTGAATCCCTCGAACTCCCTCTCTGCCAGCAACCGAATACACCCTCGCTGGAACACTGGAACCTCCATGCTGCACCACACGAACCAGAGCCGCCTTCCTTCTATCTGGGCTGCAAAACGAAATTTCTTCCACCTGCGAGGCGGCGACCGGGTCCCAGAGCAGGAGCGAGATGCCTGGCACCCCGGACCCGCCTGCTTAAATCCTGATGGCCCCGCCCCTTTTCCTTTGTTCAGCCCTTCGCGGGCTTTTGGGCCATTAAGCCTTTGGCGCCGTTCCGCCCCTCGCCTTTTGACCCCCAGGGGAGGGTCCCAGGTCCTGGCGGCATGACCCCGCAGGGGTTACCCTGCTGCCTCCTCCATCTTGAGCTGATTTTTCCGTCGTCAGCTCCACATCTGATGCTCCCTCTGCTCCACACTAACACTCCCCAGCCCCCCTGCCCCCGCCCCCTTCAATCCAAAATCCTGCACGGAGAGCCACCAGTATGGCAGATGGGCGCTGTGCAAGACCGCTTTACTTTGCATTGTTTGTTTTCATTTGCCAACGAGCTCTACTTTTCGCTATAAGGGCTCTTACTTTTTTGTTTAGTCTGTCTTTTCCGCTTAGATAAGCAGACCATTTCTCTCAATGCCATCTTCCCAAATCCTGCATACCACGAAAGCAGGTTTTCTTCTCTTCCGGTTCCCTCATATCTCTCGGCCTCACAGACGCTTTCTTTGTTGAAAAGTCGCCTCTCGAATCCAAACACGGGCTAAGCAGAGTATTCCTGAGCAAATAGACAGGACGAGCAGCGGGTGCATGCAGAGTCCACTCCCGCAATGTGGAGGTCGGCGCGCGAGGCAAGGTAAACATTCAAGTGCAGGGGAAGGCATGTTTGTGCCTACAGGAAAATGAGAAATAATCCAAAGACGTTTGATTGACAGGCACAGATCTGACCTGCCAGGTGATTCCAGTCCGGAGATTACCTCTGAGCAGTTTTCACCACAGGCTTTCTGTTTATATGCACTAGGTGTAATATTAGTCTTGCAGTCACATCTGCCACGGATTAGAAGGGCGCAATCGAGAAGCGCTGACGCGAGTGCCGTCCCTTCTGAGAAAACAGTTCCTGGGCGCGATTATCCATGTGTTTTGGTGGTACAGGCGTGAACTCACATTCTTACAGACGCCCTCACTTGCTAACTCACTTCACTCAATAACTCACTCCTTAACTCACGTGTGCACACGTTCGTATGTGTGCACCCACCTGCTTACTCATCTCACGAACACAACTCACTACTTTACTCACACACTCAGGGGCCGATTCATGGAATAATTGTGCGCCGAAATCGGTGGCGCAAGCGAGAAAAATCCAGCGCACATGTGCAATTTCGCACGCAAGCGATTCATGGAAGTCTGTGCGCATGTTTTTCCTGGGAGCTGCGCTAAATCCGCGTCTACCTTACACGTCACTGCGACATACCGAACGCACAACATGTAGCGCACACACCAAAAAGGGGGCAACACACGGAATGGGGAACAACGCGTAAAAATGGGGGCGTAACTGGGAAGTACTGCTGGGAAATACATGGAAGGCCCACACGCACGCAAACAACACATATTCATGGAATCGAATAGGGAAAACCCACGCACACCAAAAGGCACGCGCAGGCGTAACCACATCTGCCACACGAAGGCAGGCAGAAGCGTCCCCGCGCAGTATAAAAGTGCGCGCAAACAACAAACACGCATATACAGCTACAATGAATGTCCCATTTCTCGCAGCAGTGATCGTGGGACACCGCAGGAGGAGAATAGCCAGGCCCGCATTTTTTTTCCCAGGACCAGCCTTTTTGGGATGCCTGATGACGAAGTCTATGGCAGGTATAGGTTTCCACCTCATATCATCCTAAACCTGGTCACTGAGTTGGAGGATGACCTCACATCACCCACCTTGTGCTCCCAAGCACTAAGTCCCTTGGAAAAGGTGCTCAATGTCCTCCTGCATTTTTTGGCCACTGGGTCATTTCAGCAGACAACTGCCATAGTTGGGGGCGTTTCACAGCCCACGCAGTCACGCTGCCTACACCAGGTGTTGGCAATCATGACTGAGCGCCCCTCAGTTCGCAGGCACATATACATGCTCAGAACAACCGCAGAGAGGCAGGCTGTGGTCCAGGACTTTTACAGGGTGGCAAACTTCCCCAAAGTGCTTGGTGCCATAGATTGCACCCATGTGGCCCTACGTCCACCTAACATCTACCGCAACCGCAAGCCCTGGCATTCCATCAACGTACAGGTTGCATGCGATGCCCATTGAATCATCACCTCTGTCTATGCAAACTATCCTGGGTCTACCCATGACAGTTTCATATACAGAATGTCCACCCTGAGCCGGGCCCTGGAAGCTGGGAAGCATGGCAACACATGGCTCATTGGTGAATAGAAATGTCTGTGCACATGCATGCATATCACACACAGACTAATACACAAACCCAACTAATGACAACAACCATCACCTCCTCAGGGGACAGTGCCTACCCTCTGAGCACCCACATGATGATGCCAATACGGAACCCCACCACACCACCCCAGGTAAGATACAACCCAGTCCATATTGCAACTAGGGCCATAATGGAGTGCACATTCGGAGTGCTCAAGTCACGCTTCCGCTCCCTTGACCGCTCTTGCGGGCAGCTACTATATGCACCCCCAGTAGTGTGCTGGGATCATTGTGGCAGCATGTGTCCTGCACAATGTTGCAACACGGCGGGGCGTACCGGTGGACATTGTGGTGCCCCCACATCCCCAACCACACGCACAGGCGCTGCTCATGGGAGGGAAAGGGCACATGGTGAGACAGCCCGGACCAAGCTTGCGGCCACATTTTTCACCTAAACTCACACCCCTGCGGAGTGCACACAGGCCTGGCACATACAAGGTGACAATCGATGATGACAAAGAGACAGTCAACTGTCACAAACTTACCACCCTGAGAATGTTTCCACATAAGTGCTACATTGTGTGCATCCCTAGCTACTTAAACATAACCAATCCGGTGTGACCAAAAGGAACACATGCAAAGTGCATATCCCACCACCCCCCTGCAAAACAGGCCATGAAAATCACTGGTATGTCACCCAAACCCTCCCAACCCCCATTACCCTCGTCGGCCACACCATGACATGGCATGCAACAGCAAAAGAGCAAACCAAATGCACAACACATGACAAATTAGTCACAAAGTGCCACGTGATGAATGGAAACAGGCCTGAGACAATCACACCTGTCATGGAATCAGATGAAATGACTGACCAACAACCTCCCACACATACAAAGTCATACACAAAATCATGCCACCAGCAGTATCATCAACAAAAGACAGAATGTCTGTTGGCATGCACTTTGGGCAATCCTAATCCGCAAATCACAAAAGTGTGTGCTGTGTGTGTCCCCTGCAACACACCGCTCAGCACACAGCACAGTGAGCTGCCATTGTGTTAGGGATACACCTTGAGCATCATATAAAAAAGGACAAGCAACAAAAATTACCCAGTGACACATGTACACAATCCGAGTATTGTAAGTGATCATGCGCTGCAGGGACACAGCATGGCAGAGAAAGCAATCTGTGTCCATGTGTGGGCATGGATGGGTGGTTGTATGTGTGGTGGTGCGTGTGTCAGTAGGGACATGCACTCAATACATACATGTGAAATGAAGTGACCCTCAGTGTCCTGTACACATCACATGTGAACATTGCCCATGTTGACACCCCAGTGTGTCAAACCACACCAATCCCCTGACACCTGAAAAGTAAACCCAACACAGGAACATCCATTGACCAGCAGAACACATCATGTACATAGTACCCCACATAGACAATGTCAGACAGTGACCAATCACTGTAGCCCAAGCGTACTGTCAGACAACGAAAGCCCCTCCCCCATTTCCTCCTCACCTTGACCTTCAGAAGAGCTGTCTCTGGGGTCCGTCGGCTTCTTCCTTCTAGTCTACCTGGCTTCAGGATCCCCCTTCTCCTTGGTTTTCTTGTTCTTCCTTTCGTGTAAATATGGTCTATCTCCCTCAGAGGCCACCTTGACCGGTAAAAATACCAAATCGCAGAGAAGTCCAAGGAACCAAACCCCCAAACCAGGGAAAAAGCCTCAAGTCACCAAAAAAAACCCTGAAGAGTCTCTAGTAGATGACTTGAAGTTGTAGAATATGGGTGTGTAAATGTCCAAGCTGAATGATAGAATAACTTCTAAGGTTGCACAGTTGTAAAATGGTTCAACAGGATAGGTAGGAACTTCAGTGGACAATAATCAATGAGGATGCCACAACTGATGGGTAGAGCTGAAACTTGAGTAGAAAATAACCAAGGAGGCTGGCACAACTGGATGGTTGAGCTGAAACCCAATCAATCCTTGATAGCGTGAACAGAGAAAGGCAGAGACAGCACAAGTCCGGAAAGGCAGAGTGAACGTGAGATCACCGGAAACAGTTGACAGAAAGTTAAGAGCCAGAACAGTTGAATAGCTTTGGTAAAAGGCCGAAGTCAACATGAAGCTCTGGATGTAATAGATGAAAGATAGGAGGGGAGAGAGAGAGAGCGAGAGTGGAAGATGCAGTGGTATAGAAGTGTACCGATAGAAGGAGCGAGACAGAGAGCGAGTGAGAGAGGTGCTGTGGTACAGAAGTGTACCCAGACTAACCGAGGCAGCGTACGAGTACGCAGAAAGAACTGCCCGAGAGACGAGTGGACAGATCTGCAACAAGGACAGTAGCAGGAACAAAAACAGTGACCAAAGGCAACAGAGTGTGAAAAACGAGTAAAAGAGCTGGAGTCCAGTAGGAAAACTGTGCCGTAACGCAGCAGCAAAGTCCAAGAGGGAAGACAGATACAACGTGCTGTCCAAACAGAACGGAGCGTAGAAGTAGTCTTGCCGGCCATCTCAGGTGAGTACTGGAACATGAGTTGCGGTTCTTGGGTCACATTCCTAATGCTTCCACCCTTGCCACAATTTCCAGGGGGTAAACCTAACACGTACCAACTTGACATTGTCACCACCCGGCACCCTCCCACCATCAGTGTGGCTTTGACAGCTAAAGGGTGCAGGCTACCATCTACAGCATGAAGTGCATCAAGCACGTATACATGCAAGTAATGAAAAAACATCACAATCAACTTTAAAAAAAGCACAGTTCAAAAATATACTCACCAAAATTGATTGCAGACATGCCATGGAGAAAACATCCTTAATCCCCACTAGGGGTGTATACACAAGTAGGACTGCAGACTGGCCACAGATATGACAAAAGTCCAATGCCCCTGTGTAATTTGCTGTCACACCAAAGCATCCTTGCAAGCCCATGGAAAGGCAAAGCAGGGGTGGCATATGTGTCAGGACCCCAATCCACAAACACACACACGAGACAAGCTTGTATGGGCCAAGCTGGAACACACAGTGGATGCTTTCAAAAGCCACAAAGCACCACACTGTCACATGAATGCACAATAGACAAACAATATAATTTAAAAAAAAATAATGGCCTATACGACCCTGGAGTGTGGGGAGCACCCAGGAGGGGGAAGGTACCGGGTGCACCTCAACATCAACATGCAATGATGTTGTGATTAAAAAAAAACCTCCATGGGCTCAACGTCTGCATGGCCCGACCTGTGAGGAAGATAAGTCGTCACCCTACTCACCCTCTGGATGACAATCAGAAGGTGGACATGGTACAGTTACCTGACCACGCCTATCTGCAGCTTGCCCCTTCATGGCAGCAAGCATGCGGGTCTGGTAAGCCTGGTCCTGTGTGGCAAAGGCACGTAGGTCAGCATGCAGCACCTCACGTGATACGCGTGCTTCCTCTTGCAAGGTATCACATGTAAAACAGAGTTCTGCCTGCATGGCCTCACATGACATCTGGTGCACCTCCTGGCATGCACGTAGCTCAGCCGAGATGGTGTTCTGAAGCTGCTCCATCCTCACTTCTGACCGCTGCTTCTGGGTCATGTTGAGCACACCCAAAGTAGATCTGAGGGATTGGTGTTCTTCCCTCGGGTCCTCCCTGTGTGCCTCTGCCTGAGCAGCAATTGCATTGCACAGAGACACCATTTCAGCCTGGCGTGCCCTGTCTGAGGCAGCCATGCCCAGCCTGAGTGAGTGGCACGTGGACTGCATTGCCTGCTGCTGGAGCTCCACATGCCTATCAGGGGGGAGCATGGATTGGGCCACACTTTACATGCCTTGAGCAATCTTCTCAATAGCTGCCCCCTGTTGCTCTGAACTGGCATACATGGCATGCTCCCATTCATATTCCCCGGTGGTGCACGGCCACCGCGTTGCCGGACATTATACCTGTGGGACCCAAGGAGCCGTGGTCCTTGCTGGATTGGCACAGCCCGCGGCTGCAGGACTGCATCCCTCCATCGACATGATGCCCCAGGCACATCAGCAACTGGTGTGGAGTGTGACCGTGCATCCAGAACCACCACAGGTGGACATTCCAACACTGCCTGGCCCCTCAGTGCAGGTTTCGCGGACAGAAGATCATCCACATCAGGATCACTCATCGGCAACAAATCGTCATGATGCGCATCCAACTTAACATTGTGCTCAGGGTGTCCATCAGAGCTTGACTGATTGCCAGCCCTTTCCACGATGGTCTGGAGCACAAATGGGTTCTCATGGTCTACCACCCCATGACCCCCATTTGTGCCAGGTTGCTGATGTAAAAGCAACCCGGTGTCTGGAATGACATCACCATCCTCTGGCTCCATTGCGTCATCACCTTTAACGTGAACAAAACAAACATGAGTACACATGTCAGCAGCACATAATCCACACACACATAGACATCACTACATCGACAGCCAACATATGAAGCAGACATGTCACACACAACTCAAATTCTGGCATGCATCCAGTGGCATTGATATGCAATGGCATCCCGAAAGCAGAAATGGGTGCATGTAAATTGCGAAGCCTACACATGTACTAAATGTAGTATATCACCTCCATCACGCACCACCACTGGCAGGCACATATCACAGGCAGAAATGACATATGGCAACAAAGAGATGGCACTTTGCATAAGCATGTTTGAACAGCCAAATGGCCACAGCTGCAAATGAATCAAAACACACCAGGACACACGTAATATGCATGTAGACATGCATCACTAAATCATCATCACCAATATAGCTTCATCGATCTGCAGCTCGGCCCGTACCATGCGTCATGGGCCCTGAAGACATAGTGAATGTCCCGAGCAAAGCGAGGGACTTCAACGAGGTATGAGGGACCATAACACCCAGTACGGTCCGAGCTGCCAGTCCATGAAGCCTCTAGAACACCCTTCAGGGCCTGATTCAGCACTTTGTGCATTGAATGTGCCAAAAAACATGATTCACCACGCCCAGGCTCCACCAGTATTGCTAAATGGGCCTGAGCGTACTCGTACTGCACGACTGTGCACATTCAGGATTGTGCCGGTTGAACATAACGGGCACAATGCTGAAATCTCAGCAGCATTTTCGTAAAATAACGACATATTAGTTATTTAACAAAAATGCTGCTGAGAACACATGTGTAAATAAACACTTTCACACACACCTAGTAAGTAGCTGCAATGTTGCACTACACAACTTTGAAGCTGCTTGCATATGTATATGTGAAATTGTTCAAATACACCCGTGTTCATATACACCCGTATAGTGTATATGAACAGCATCCTATACAGCAAGGCAAGCAGCTTCAACGCTGCTTGCTTTGATGTATGTGAAAGTGTACACATACACACATGCAGGCAGCTTTACAGTAATTACAACCCGATTTGTGGGCTATAATCAATCTGCGGGCTATAGCAGTTAGTATAGCCCACAGATTGACCAATCAACTTTGCCAAACACCCACTAGAGTGTTCCAATACAGAATACATGTGTCACAGGATGCACTTGTGCTAGTGCGTTTCATAACAGTGAAGGGATGAAATTCTGAACATACATGCCAGGTCACTTTGACATTGCAACAGTGAGTAGGCATGTAGAACGGTGTAACATGGCTCAGAAGTGGGTGGGTGCAGTGCAGTACATATGTACGTTACCAACAATCTACATTAACAAGTACGTTTTGATGTCAATCACTTAAATTGTAAGGGCAACTTCAGCCATCATGTGCAATGTGCATGCATTGGGTTGCATGGCTACAGTTAAACCCCCTCCTTAGTGAAAATGCAGGGAGGCATTGCATGGCAATGAAAGGTTGACCAGAGAACTGTGTATTGGCAGACAGTGTTGGCTCGCATCAATTGCATCATCTCAGTCAACTGACACCACAGCAGATGAGAATGTGACAGTAAGCAGGACACATGATGAACCGTCAGTAGTACACCCATTCATGCAGAAGGCACTACACAAGTTGAACAGAGTTGGGGGGCCTGCAACAGGGGAGGCCTGTGCCCCACACAGACAATGACACCCTAAACATGTGCGTGATGCAGGACTGAGCAAGAGTGAGCATGGAATGGATGACCAAATGCCATGATACGTGTGTAATCCTGGACACGTACTACAATGATCATCCTGCCAAGGACACATAGGGGCGTGCATGGAATGCACATGGAGAATGAATGGGCACTCATGTCCCCGGGGAGCATCTGCCATCTGCACAGTCCGAGTGAGACACCCTGCATCAAGGACAAAGGATGTACCCCACAGTATGTGTCTGGCAGGTTTGCAGGGGGAATTGTGAATGTACACAGGAGTGTGGAACAGGCCATTGCAGAAGTCCAACATGTTACCCACCAGTGCCGTGGTGAAATTGAGGTGCAGTGGGGTGGAGGGTTAAAGGAAGCATGCCCGCATGGAGTACCCGCATGCAGGCTGAACACACATGCACGTTAGTCATGTGATGACATAGTCCGAGTGCTGAGCGGAAAGACACCACAGGCTACATGCAGACAGGTCAGTGAGCTGAAACATGGACCGGAGGGGCAGCCGCATGACTAGCATGTGAGTAGGGTGCATGTTTGGTGATGAGGACAGTCCCCGTCTGCTTCACATGTCCAGCATGCATCACAACAGGCACGTGATAGTGAAGAATTGCATGACTCGCACATGAGAACCATGTACACAAAGCATGTAGTGGAAGTCAAGCACAACACATCACACAAGCAAACAACACATGGGCTGGACAAACACTCACAACAACACTCACTGGACGGGGGAACATAATCCTGCATCTCTCCCGCTCGTTCGATCAATTTGCCGGGATGAACTCTGCAGCGATCTCCTCATGCTGAGTGAGTTCTTCCTCCTCAGGTGGTGGCCCACTGCCAGTCACCTGAGTCATGGCATAATTGGAGGCAGGATTTTGCTTAGCACAGCATCGGAGGTCCTCCCAACGCTTTTTGCAGTCCTGAGCTATGCGCACTTCATATCCGAATGCACTAACACCAGCCGCAACATGCTGCCAGTGTGCCCAACACTGGGCAGGCATAGTATGGCAGTTTGGGCCCACTAGTATATTGCGTTCGTGTTCCGACACGTAGCCCACAAGGAAGTCCAGGTCATGCTTGTTGAAAGGCTTATTCCTCGACGTGCCGGAGGCCGGAGCCATGTCTGGTTGTCCCAGTCTCTTGCGCAGGAGCAACCTTCCTCCTCTTGGGCAGTGGTATGGACCCTGACTGGCAAATGCCACCCTGATCAGTAGGGGCAGTGGCGCTGGTGGACTGGACCAAGGGAGTGGTAGGTGGAACCGAGACGGAAGCCCTGATTTGCGTCAGTGGCTGCTGGGTGCTCTTGACAGGACCCAGCACAGCAACAGCCGCTGTGCCAAGGTCTGTGACCGACACAGTCCTGGATGGCAGACTCACAGCAGGGGTGGTGTTGGCTGCATCTGCCCATGCAGTTGCTAACACCTGGCTGCTTGAGGCAGCAGATGACAACACTTCCCCAGGGACATGTGCCTCAGTCAGAGTATCCCTGCGTGCACATTTCTTGTGCCTCCTGACCACCTAGAATTCTGCCTGGGAGTCCTCAGGTGCCAACGCATCATGCGCTAGCCGACCCTGAGCCAGGGTGGTGGTCGCCACAGCTGCACCTGCAGCTACCACTACTGTTGGGCCCATGACAGTAGCTGAAACTGACTGCCGGGTCACATGGGTGCCAGTGTCAGATGCAAGAGCTGCATCTCCCAGAGCCGTAGGGGGTGGTGGAATGACTGCACCAACACGTGGCAGAACATCCTGCCCAAGTGGCGCACCCTGCCTCTTCCCCCTCTGCAGCCACCCTGCCACCCTGTACTCCCCATACTCCCTGGTCACCCCGGCCACGTCCCTGACCACGCCCACCACATGGAGGACGCCCAACTGAGGCGCCCCTCACCTTTCATGGCCTCCCAACCATGGCACGGATGTACTAGTGCCAATGGGAGGTGTACATGACAATTGTCCTGGGCAATTGGGGTGGAAGGGGAGAGGTACGTGATTTAAACAGCACCCCTGTGCTCCTGCAAGGCTGTATATGACCACTGGGAGAGAATGATGGGTCATGTAATGCTCAGGCACCCCAAATCTGCCCCCAGTAGCCCATGTGTGTGGAATTAACCTCCCGTAGTACGCGGTAGCACCCAGGGACACAAAAAATATGTACGTGTGGGACACACAGGCTACTATGACCTCGAAAACGGGTATGCGATACACAGGGGGACACACAGTGGGAAAAATAGTGTGCGTGACTCACCGTCTGACTAGTGTAGGCAAGACCCCCACCAAAAGAAGAGGTATGTCCTCGATCCGCTGTGAAGTGATGGCACGTGAAACAACAAGAAGTAGCAACACACACGTCGGTCTCCACGAAAAGCACATACAGCGAACTGCTGGCCCGCGCTCACCTTTAACCCGTGCTGAGGGAAACACCTGCGCGTGTCACATCACTTACGCGATTACGCACTAAGGCCCTTTCCTTGAATTAAATGCTGACATGCTGTTTTTTCACGTGCTAAATCACTCTGCATTGAGCTGGCCATGCGACAACACACAGAAGACCACGCTCCTGCCCAGAAGATCATTTTTCTGCCCCCCAGAGCCCCGAGCAGCCTACAACGAGCCATCTGCTGCTGCCTGCCTGCCTGCTGCCCACGTGCCCTGCTATTTGGTGCCTGCACATCAGCCATCTGCAGGGGTGCAGTTGCTGCGACCACCCCTGCTGGAACAGAAGATTCCCAACTGCTGTTCCATCACTCCACAGCCCAGCCCCAGCCCCAGGACCCAGTTGCCCACCCACACCTGGCATGTCGAGGCAAACATCATCTGAGACCACTGGCAACCCCCAGCCAGAGAGGCAGAGGGCTGTCAGCTTCTCAGCCACAGAAGTTAGCATCCTGGTGGAGCAAGTCCTGGGGCATTATGATGCCCTCTTCAGACGACCATGCACCGACAAGGAAAGATGGAAGAGGACCTGGTACGCGAGTGAGCATTACACGCGATTTCGCTGGCACGAGCGGGGTATGTTTATTCTGGGGTACGCGAGTGAGCATTACACACGATTTGGCAGTGTGGACCCTCCCGGGTGTGCCCTGCCCCCTCCCCATGCCCTGCAGGCAGCCCACACCACAGGGGACACCCCTACAACCCATGGCAATGCCCCGCAGGCAGCCCATCCACCCTCCCCATGCTCCACAGGCAGCCCACACCACAGGGGACACCCATACAACCCTTGGCCATTCCCGCAGGCAGCCCATCCATCCTGACCATGCCCCGCAGGCAGCTCATCCACCCTACCCATTCCCCGGAGGGAGCCCACACCACAGGGGACACCCCTACGACCCTGGCCATGCCCCGCAGGCAGCCCATCCACCCAGACCATGCCCCACAGGCAGCCCTTCCACCCTCCCCATGCCCTGCAGGCAGCCCACACCACAGGGGACACCCCTACAACCCCTGCCCATGCCCTGCAGCCAACCCACACCACAGGGGGGACTTTTTCCACGCAATTGGCCTGGCGCGAGCGGCGTACGCATATTCCGAGGGGTGCGTGAGGAGTATCACACGCGATTGGGCTGGCGCGAGTGCGGTACACGTATTCCGAGGGGTGCACGAGGAGTTTTACACGCGATTGGGCTGGCGCGAGCGGGTTATGCATATTCCGAGGGGTGCGCAGGGAGTTTTACACGCGATTGGGCTGGCGTGAGTGGGGTATGCGTTTTTGTAGGGGTGCGCCAGGAGTTTTACATGTGTTTGGGGGGCTGTATGCTGGTAAACTGGCCTTTGCGCCATGTAGGGGATTTTTGCAGATGTTTTTGGCGCAAGGGGCAGGGTTGGGGGCGTAACTGGTGCTTTTGCAGGGTCGCTGCACCATGCTGCACCACGGCTGGTTATGGATGTTTAAATCCATGAATACGCAATGCGTCAAAATGGGTTTTGGCACACGCAGCTGGCGCAAGCTGGTGCATGCTCCCTCTGTGCGCCAGTCGCATGCGCCACTTCTGCTCTTGATCCCATGAATTACTCCCCTCTGCCCTGTGCACTCACCTACTTACTTGCTCACCTCACTCACTCAAATCACTTGCTCAAACACTCTGACCTGCGCACTCACCTGCATACCCACTCACTTCACTCACTCATATCAGCGACGTCGGCACTGGCCTACTGGGCGAGAGGGCAATGCCAGAAGTGTAAGCCCAACATGCCAATGTGGGACCGTTTTTTTCAAAGGGGCCATACTTGATGACTAATTTCACTGTGCAGCTAGTAGTTTTAATAGTCTTTAAAATTGGCAATTTGGAACACGTTTTACCCCAAAAACTCCTCCATGGCTACCACTCAGTCTGTCACAAAAGGACTTTTTCAGCACCCAAGTACATTTTCTGCCCCTGCATATGGTCCGGGAACGCAGGCCTCCCACAGGGAATGGGCAATCCAGCTAGACGGCTACTCGGAGTCAGATATGGCAACACGCAAAACGTTGCCAACGCATGTGCGACACCCACCACAAATGAAATAAAGGGCCATTTGGGGGCCAAGGAGGAGGGACAGATTTGTGTTGAGATAAGGCCACCTCTAATATTACAAGGCCTCTGGGATAATTGGTCGATATGATATCACGATTATAATTACTCAGTATGAGCTGCTCTACTAGCATACTTAGAGAAAAGGACCCACTAAATGGGCCTTTCAGTCCTTATTTTAGGAATTGGTCATGCAGTCAATACAAAAAGATTATGGTGACCAGGCGTCCGGTTTTCCCGGGACAGTCCCGGGAAATCTCCCTCTGTCCAGTGGCCCTGGGAGTTTTTAGATTTTGCAAAACCCGTATGGGGTTTGCAAAGGTTGCTGCCTACGGTCCCTGTTTTTGCCGGGACCCGATTTTGAAATCCCGATATCGGGTCACGGCGTAACTCTTCCTGCGAGAATGGGGCCGTGAAAAGCATTTCAAGCCCCCATGCCCTCCCCATTCCCCTCCCCGGCCACTCCCCTCCAATGAGAGGAGTGTGCTTGTCAGCACACTCCCTCCCTGCCCACCGCAACAGGCCAACGACATAGAAGTAGGACTACATATTAATTATATTTATGTTAGTCCTACTTCTATGTTTATGGCGTGTGCCTTTTTTTTGTTGAATAATCTGGTCACCTTAAAAAAAATGCTTTCTTTACAAGCGTGGAAAAAACGCAGCATGCACACTCTCTGGTATCAAGGAAATGTGCGCTTTGGAGGGCCCTAGGGTGACCTTCAAAAACAACGAAGTATACTTGATGAAAGAAAACGCAGCTCGGAAAATGATTTTCTCGCTCGGATTGTGTCCCGAAGTACATAGAGCAATTTGTAAGCAAGTCCCTGATATGGGATTACATTAAATTAAAAACAAACTCTGTGAAAACGCTGGAGGTAACAGGAGCGTGGGCAAACATCTCTAGGCCTCTGCGTTTGTGCTCCAGCTCTTTAGTGTCTGCAGCATTTGCTAATTGTGTGCGAATCATTGAAGGCTCAAAGGGCCGTGGCCATTGCCGCTGGCATAAACCATCTTCACCCGGATGAGGTTCTCTGGGAACTTTTTATGGGGGGATGGGGAGGATCACGTATTATATTTTTTACTTTAATGGGTGAAGAAGGTTGTGTGTTTGTTGGAAACTTTTAATCATCAGGCTGAACTCTAATGGTAACTGTTATGTCTTATGTTGTGTTTTCTGTCTGCGCTTGTGTTGAAAAGCCGTTGCAAAACTGCTCTGTAACACTGGTTAATAATGTTTTTTTTTTTTTAAATGATTTCAATGATAAAACCTGTTTTAAATAAACTTCATGCGAAGCTCGTTGCTCGATTTTATTACACGGTGCGTTTGCATGAAATAAGATGCATGTCTATTTAATTGCCTTGGGTAAACTTGCTACCGCAGCGCCGCATTCGTATTCACTTACTAAAGTCCTGGCCCTGTTATAATGCTTTGCACATGCCTTGTGAACTCGGCTTCCCTTCCCCACAGAGTGCGTTCTTTGATTGACAGCGTGCGGTACCAGTCTGGCACCTGGCTTCCATCTGCAGGAGCCTATGCGGTAGGGTAGAGGGACTGTGATAATGAACTCTCCAATGGGTGGGGACAGGTCAACGAGTGTCCTACAGGAATGTCAACGACCAATTTACAAGAAAAAGGTCTCCTTGTGCGGTGCAAGACAGCAGTTTCTGCCAGGCACCAGGCTGGACCCTGTCTGCAGAAACCATGGGGGACAAGTTCACACTGGCACCTATTGAGTTTTATGCACAACACATATGATTAAAAAGGAGGCCATGGTAACAATAACACAACATAGAACTCTTTCTTGATCATGAACACCCAATACAGACAGCTCTCTTGCTAAACAAGCGCAGTGAAATAGTGCATCAGTATATTGGGGATTCCGCTGTGGAAACTAACTTACCCACAGGGACAGTGCAAGGATTCACGCCACCCTAGCTGAAGTGCCATTTTAGCTACACATTGCTTCAGGAAGGATACACGCCGGCATAGCTGAAGTGCCAATTTAGCCACACATTTCCCCATGAAGTATTCACATTGCCCTAGCTTAAGTGCCATTTTAGCTACACATTGCTTCAGGAAGGATACACGCCGGCATAGCTGAAGTGCCAGTTTAGCCACACATTTCCTCATGAAGTATTCACATTGCCCTAGCTTAAGTGCCATTTTAGCTACACATTGCTTCAGGAAGGATACACGCCGGCATAGCTGAAGTGCCAATTTAGCCACACATTTCCTCATGAAGTATTCACATTGCCCTAGCTTAAGTGCCATTTTAGCCACACGTTTCCTCAGGAAGGATACACGTCGCCCTAGCTGAAGTGCCAATTTAGCCACACATTCCCACACAAAGGATTCACGCCACCATAGAGTGCCAATTTAGACACATATTTAATGTGACGGATTAGTGCCACCCTAGTGAAAGTCCAATTGAGCCACATGTTCCCTCACTATAGATCTAGCGATGGACTGGCCTGCAGGAAACTGATGTTTTTCCAGTGGGCTTCTACACCAAGGGTCTCTTTATTGTGCATACCCTGGTTTTCGGCTCATCTTACTCACCCTCAATGTCACCACATTCCCTTCCTTCCATCTCTCCTCAGCCAACAAATCCCTTTTAAACAAGGTATCTATTATAAAGCCTGCAGTTGCGTATTCCTCACCGTTAAGCAAGGCTGCCCTTGGAGAGCCTGTGTGGCAAAAGGTGGGTGATCATGAGAACCTTGCAGCCACTCAGAAGAAGTCCATCAGGTAGGGGATTGGGAGCAGGCAATCAGTGGAAAATGGGCATGTGAGGCATGGTGACTGTGAAAAGCCGCAAGGCATCAAAACACAATTTAAACTCTGAGGAAGACTTAAGGAACAAATGTGACAAAACTAATTTTACATGTCAACTACAATAAACAAGGCACCAGAATCAGCACTGTTGGCAAAAGCATGAATCACAAATAAATGAAATGCAATGATCCATAAAATAAAGATCAAAACATTGTGGGCCAGATTAATGGAAAAGAGCGCATTAATCCTGCAAGTGCCACATGCCGAGATTAACACTGCGCAAAGAGTAAAAAATGCGCGCTCAGCGTATTGATGGAATTGTCTGTGCAAAGTAACCGTATACGCAAGTCGCTGCCGGAACGCCCCCAACACGCCCCAACGCAAAGCAAAAACAGCCAGAACAGCTAACTTTGCGTGCACGCCAGGGTGCAATACATTTAATTAAAACTTTATTTGGACAACGAAAGAAATTAAGAACTATTCTTATTCTATGTATAAGGAATTACATGGAGAATGTAAAATGAAGGGCCTGATTCATGGAAGTGTTTTATAATGGCGCAATCACATAGGAAAACGTTCCTTGAATCAGGCCCTTAATTTGAAGGCGTTTGAAACACAAACTATAACCAAGTAGTGGATATTAGGGTGTGCAGCCCACACCGAAGGCTATAAACCTAGTTCTCTATATTTCTTGCACTTTGATGGGCCTAGCAGGTTGGCAAGTATTAGTGGGTCTGCACCCTACTTACAAGAATTACCAATTTAAGGAAGATGTATCAAAAAAACAGAAAAATCCACCAAAAACAAACCAGCAGTGCCTGCTCACATTACTCACAATTTTGACAGGTTAGACATCACAAGATTAAATGAGTTGCACAGGATCACATGCGTTGGTTAAGAGGTGAAGCTGGGGTTTGAGCCAATCTGCAATTTCTGCTCTTGACACATTGTTTCCGAGATTTTATCATAGAGCAAGGTGCAATTATTTGTGAATGTTTAACTTTCATGAACTAAAATAATACTTTGTTTTGTAGAACTGACTTAGAAAGTACACAAATCACATATTACCTTAGCTTGACAATATTTAAAAACGGACCTTTATAGATGCAGCTTATGCAAAAGGAGAATAATTCTGGCTTCATGTTCTCGACCATAAAGGTAAGTATACAAGTGTAGAATATCAATTGATGTGAGCTGAAAATATTTAATCTGGGTTTTTCTTTTGTATTTTAAAGTTTCAAATACACTCAACACACAGGTTTGATGACTGATGTTTATGTGGTGCAGAAGTACCTTAGAATTGTATAAAAATCAACTTCTTAAATGTCAAATAAGCACAACTGAAAATAATCTCCACAGAGGCCTGTGACATTTGTTCAGCTCTCTTCTGTCTATGACCCCTTCACTCAAATGGCCTACATAAAAAGAAAGTTAAGGCAATGGGCTAAACAATTCTACCTGTATATGAGACAAATCTTCTCACTGAAGGCAGCAGAGGACTTTAAAGTGAGATAAGATGATTTGTCCAGGATCACTGCATAGTCCATCGTATCATCCATTGTCAAAGCCAGGATATGAGCCTCAACACTCTGGTTCCACAGTCTTGCCTACCTAATCACCTCATCGACTAACATTTTATGCTCTTTATTTGGGCAGCTGCAAGTTTTTACAAACCTCGTTTGGAGGAACCAACCTCTAAACCTGCATCATACTAGAACTAGGCGAGCCTGGTGGGACTTGGGCCAGCCTGAGTCCCACCTAGGGCTCTGGCTCGACTCCCCCCTCTCAGGCCACTGCCTGCCCAAAGCCGGGGCCAGTCACAAGCCCCAACGGGTGCCCGCCCACTACTTAGATAAAAAAAGAAAGATATGCTCTTGTAAATGTGCCAACAGCACTTACATGAGCGTGTCTACCTGTCTTCCGGACCTCGTCGCCTGACTGCCGGTCCCAACCCAGCCACTCATTGATTGGCTGGGGCATGACAGGAAGTCCGGTGGCAGGACAGGAAGTAAGGCAGACGTGCACCTGTAAGTGCTGCCGGCATATCAGAAGCAGGACTTTTTTTTCCTGCCCTAGCCTTTGCACAACTGGAACACGTCCTGGTGGTGCTGTGAGGCAGCAGTGAATTCAAAAGGGGCAAGTGAGCCCCTTTGTGTCTCCTCCCAGTACCCTTTATCCCCTTTTGTTGCCGCAAACCCTTTAGCTGACCAATTTTGCCCTTTTTTGTGATCCCCCAGTCCCATTTTGGCCCCTCTGTTGCCACTTAACCCTTTTAGCTACCCTAGACCCATACCTGTTTTCCCCTTTTCTTGCCCCTTCCAGTCCCATGTAGCCCCTTTAGTTGACCCTTAACCATTTTAGCTGCCCCCAGGTCCATGTTGCCCCTTTCCTGAACCTCAGTCCCATGTAGCTCCTTTTGTTGCTGCTTAACCCTTTCAGCTGCCTCAGACCCATCTTGCCCCTTTTCTTTTTTTGCCCCTCCCAGTCCTATTTAGCCCCTTTTGTTCCCCCTGAACCCTTTTAGCTGCCCCCAGGCACTCTTTGCCCCCTTTATTGAACCCCAGTCCCATTTAGCCCCTTTTGTTGCCCCTTTACCATTCGAGCTGCCCCAAGGCCAATTTTGCTACTTTTCCTGATCCCCAATCCAATTTAGCCCCTTTCATTGCCCCTTAACCCTTTTAGCTGCCCCAGGACTGTTTTACCCCTTTTCTTGACACCCAGTTCCATTTAGCCCATTTTGTTGCCCTAGCCCCTGTTCCTGTCCCGTTAATCCCTGTTCTTACCACCTTTAGCCCCATTTTGTTGCCCCAGACCCTTTTGTTCCCTATAACCATATAGCACCTGTTCATGTACCTTTTGTAGCCCCCAAACCCTTTAGTCTATTGTTGCCCATTAGTCCCGTTTAGACCTTTTCTGTTGCCCCTACCATCTGTTCTTGCCCCCTTCTGCTGCTTTTCTTGTCCCTTGTTGCCCCCAGTCCCCTCTAGCCAAATGTGTTGACCCAGGGACTGTGTACCCCCTTTTCTTGCTCCGTTTAGCCCATTTTCTCACCCCAGTCCCTTTTGTTGCTCCCAAAACTCTTTAGCCTCTTTTACTGCCCCAATCCCTTTCCTTCCCCCCACAGCCCCTTTTTTTGACCCCGACACAGCCCTCCTCCCCCATTTTGTGCAGCCATTTCCCGGGCTCATGTTGGGCCTTAAGAGCCAGTCCTGGCCCTCAGGCTCGCCCCTGGCTCGGCCCTTCCCATGACATCTATGGCTCCCCCTGGTCTACATAATACTGATGTTATGTTACCTTTTATTGGTAGTGCTATCTGGTGCAGGTACGTTGTTTTGTAGCACAGTAGATATTGCTTTCGCAAAGGTATATATAGATGCAAGTTTATCAACCTCAGACATAGGAAAGACTGTACTACTTTGCTGGAATTTGGTACTGTGATCTGGCATATGAACGCAAATCTCTGTAATGAGTGCTTACCACACTGAGCTATCTTTAGAAACATCGTGGCACTCAAATTTATCAAGATGCATTTCACCTTTTAGGATTGCATGTGATCAATACATTCCTCACAGAAGGCCGAGCATGCTACAGAAGTTGTGCAATAGTTAACAGACAAAGTGGGGTAGATTCTAAAAATGAGCGCAAATGAAAAAAGCGCAGATGATGAACTTTTTTCATTGGTGCTGATTTAATAAATGTGCCGCAGACCTCCTTCTCAAAGGTATCTTGCTCATTCCAGGGGAGGCTGAACAGTGGCGAAAAGATGCGCTTCCCAGCTCCCTTAAATGCATTAGTGTGGGGAGCGTGCTCCTGATATTAATGCCTTACAGGCTCCCAGCAGCCACATGGGTGCTTGAAGTGTATTTCAGAGTGACAGGGCTATAAAGGCCCTTCCAATGCGAAATGCAGTAAAAACATAAAAATGCATTTCTCTCCTTATTTGAAGGATAAAAATGCAAGTAGGAGACCAGCGGGCGATTATCACTTCTGCTCTCCGACTTGCATGAAAAATGCATGAAAGGTTATGAAATGAACCTATCGTGCTTTGACCCTTCCCCCGCGCTTTGTTCAAGCAGACGCAGGGGTAGGTCTTGCTTTTTTGCACATTTGAAAGCACATCCCATTTGTGTATTTGGGATGCTGCTCCCTTATTTGCGCAAACGACAAAGGGAGTGAAAAAAGGAATCTGAATGTGAATCTGGGGTGCAGACGTTCCGAGGCCCTTTGTGGATTTGGGTGCACCTTGGTTTGATGCAAGTTATGAGACGCGCTATCCGGACAACCATCTCATCACTTGAGCCCAAAAAAGGTTTGAGAATCTGGCCCATTGTGTGTACTACAGTGACCACAGAACGCTCTGCAGGATTATCTGATGAAAACAGAATGTACTTGTGAACAACATCCATGCAGTAGGTTCAGAGCTTAAGCAGATCACCATAAAACCTCTTGGAATATTTTGTAAAAACTGGGCACTGACTTCTTTGAATAAGGCAGCCATGTGGGCCGGCTACCGAGGTGGGGATTTTGGGCCGAAGCCTCTTTTGCCATCCCACGATGAAGTTTGTGCTAATCAGTTACCACCAGGAGATGTCCAGGAAGAGGGTGTCTAGAATTAAAGCTACATGAGTAGTGTGCCTCTTTTTAGCATCCACTAATGAGGTCCTGCCAAGCTATGACGTTGAAGAAGTTGTGCCTGAGAATAACAAGAACAACAACGGCATGTTTCTCTGTGCAGCCGTTTTTTATTATGCCCCAGTTAGGATCCTTACAAGCTATGAAGTGATGGAGGGTGACTAAAAATGCTGTGGAAAGCCATAGGGTCACGATGTGAACAAACATTGGTATGCCTCCTTGCACAACCACAAGATCACTTGCACACTGGCATAGCGGGGGCCCCTGCAGCCCTCACGGTGTCTTGGGCCACGTCACACCCGGTTTGGAGGGGCACCAGCCAAATTCTCACCCATCAGGGTGAAGGCTGGGCCGGGGGTCGCTAAAATGGCACTTCAGCTAGGGTGGCGTGAATCCTTCCTGAAGCAATGTGTAGCTAAAATGGCACTTCAGCTAGGGTGGCGTGTATCCTTGCACTGTCCCTGTGGGTAAGTTAGTTTCCACAGCGGAATCCCCAATATACTGATGCACTATTTCACTGCGCTTGTTTAGCAAGAGAGCTGTGTGTATTGGGTGTTCATGATCAAGAAAGAGTTCTGAGTTATGTTATTGTTACCATGGCCTCCTTTTTAATCATATGTGTTGTGCATAAAACTCAATAGGTGCCAGTGTGAACTTGTCCCCCATGGTTTCTGCAGACAGGGTCCAGCCTGGTGCCTGGCAGAAACTGCTGTCTTGCACCGCACAAGGAGACCTTTTTCTTGTAAATTGGTCGTTGACATTCCTGTAGGACACTCGTTGACCTGTCCCCACCCATTGGAGAGTTCATTATCACAGTCCCTCTACCCTACCGCATAGGCATCCCGATGTATGCACTCAGGAGGGGTTGGAGCTGACTGTGATATGTGGGACGTGTCATATACCACATTCAGCTCCAATCCCTTCTCTGTTCTGGGAGGGTGGGTGTGTGCCTGTGCGGAGAATGCAGTGTGAGTGGATGTGAGAGCAGGTTTTTGGGCGAGTGACTGGTAGGTGAATGAGTATGAATGTGATAGTGTATGTTTGAATGTTCTGGGTGGGTTGTGTGTGTGTGGAGGATGCAGTGTGAGTGGATGTGAGAGAAGGTGTATGAGTAAGTGTGATTGGTGGGTGAATGAATAGGAATGTGATAGTGTGAGTTTGAATGTTATGGGTTGGTGGGTGTGTGCCTGTGTGGAGGATGCACTGTGAGTGGATGTGAGAGAAGGTTTATGGGTGGGTGGCTAGTAGGTGAATGAGTAGGAATCTAAAAGTGTGTGTTTGTATGTTCTCGTGGGTGGGTGAGTGCCTGTCTGGAGAATGCAGTGAGAGTGGATGTGACAGAAGGTGTATGAGGGAGTGACTGGTGGGTGAATGAGTATGAATGTGATTGTGTGTTTCAATGTTCTGGATGGGTATGTGCCTGTGTGGAGAATGCAGTGTGAGTGGATGTGAGAGGTGTATGAGTGAGTGACCAGTGGTTGAATGAATATGAATGTGATTGTGTGTTTGAATATTCTGGATGGGTATGTGCCTGTGTGGAGAATCCAGTGTGTGTTGACGTGAGAGAAGGTGTATGGGTAAGTGAGTGGTGAGTGAATGAGTAGGAATGTGATAGTGTGTGTTCTGGGTGGGTGGGTGCATTCCTGTGTGGAGAATGCAGTGCAAGGTTTATATGTGAGTTTAATAGGAGAGAGAGAGAGAGAGAGAGAGAGAGAGTGTGTGTGTTCGTGTGTGCGTGTGTGTGTGTGCATGTGTGCGTGTGTATGAGGCCCTTGAGTCCTGGGACCACTAGAGCATTTTTAACTGAGCATCTATGATGAAGCAAGCATAATAAGTGTTCTTATTGGTCTAGATTGGTTTAAATTGGAACCAGTTTGGATATGTTTTCTTATTTTGACATGTCACTGTTAATGGCCAAACCATCAGGAGAATGTTCTTACACAGGAGTACTGGCATACATTGGCAGCGCCAGCTTTGTGCCTAGTGCCAGTAATGATAATATAAAAACCATCTCAAAGCGAACATGAGTATGTTCTTGTATGGGAATGCTGGCATATATTGGTGGATACAGCATGGAAATGTATGGGCATAGCCAGCATGAACATATTTTTTTATACTGGCAGATATTGCATATATTGCAGGGACTGGCATGACAATGCATTGTCATGTGCACCTTTAGTGACTTGATCTATTACCCTACACCCTATAAAACCGATTGTAAACTGTCTGGCCTTTTATCCAATTTTTCACAGAAAGTGTGCTGTGTAATGCACCATTTTAATCCATTCTTCAAAAAATGTTCTCAGGGGAGGGGAAAGAATCCTTTTAAACCCCCAAACCTGTTTTTGTTAGTTCGGGCTCCTTCGCTAAACTCAGTCCCAATCACATACTTGTGGCAAATATTTACACCCTCCAATAAAATAACTCACCAGCCACCACTGGTGGTCCAGCCCGGCCCGGGGTGTGGCGTGCCCTCTGCTTTATTATGGAGCTTGGGGGCCCACATTATGGCACACAGGGGGACCCCCAAATTCTGTGCTACGCCACTGCTTGCAGGCTGTGACTTGCAGCAGGTAGGACAACTTGCATTCAAAGAGAACATTTATAATGGCGTTCAATGTGACTTATTCTCCATGCTAGCAAAAGTCACGCCGGTAACACATCAATGAAGAGAGGACAGATGAGAATTAGTTTGGGAGCAGTTTATTTCCATGTTTTAGCAGTGTGGGTGTACCCTTTTCTCATCTATGTCTCCTCCCCAAAAACACATGGAATTGGAATTGCAATCAAACTTTGTGGTTCAAAGGTAGAAGCGTGCGCCCCATGGTACAGCACCACAGCTGATGCCCCATAGTGTGGCCAGTGAGCATGTCCTAGGCATGGCTCCAGCATTGAAGAGGCGAAGCGTGCTGTGGCATCTAAAGATAATGAGAAAGTCCTTGGCCGGGTTGCTGTGGTTATGATACACGCTGTACAGCAGTTAGCATCCTGTGACTGACACAGTGTGTGGGCGCCCATCGCACGCCACAACGCTCAAGGGTCCTTTCCTCAAAGATGCAGTGTGTGGACGGTGCTTGTTTGCACTTGCAGTGAGAAGATAGGCAGGATGCGAGACACTGCCAACTTCCCACATGTTTGAGAAGGTGAGAGGATGACAGCGCTTTGCGATTTGAAAAATGCAGCTGTATTAATACTAGGGATGTGCTGAACCAAAGAAATTAAGGAAAAGTGCAGTCTTAGGGCAGTGAAGCATTTTACCCATAACCATTCTTTGCGCCTGATGAAAGCTGCTGCTTAACAGAAATAGTGTTAGCCAAGGAGATGCTAAGCTAACAGCTTCCAAGAGTCAAAAATGTCACTGCGGCACCAACAAAGATACCCATAAGAGGCTCCAGCGCTAAATGTGGCACTGAGTCAATGAAGTGCTGCACAGTACCATGGCACTTGCAGACTTCTAGGGATGGAAGTCTTTCCTGCCCCGTGGTACAGCAGCATAAATGTTACCCTGGGGTACAGCTAAGGCGAGAGGCGTGTAGTGGCACTGCCTGAAGCGCTGTACAGAACCTTGAACCATGTAGCCCGAATAATCCCGAGCACTCCTCTGCCCCGTGGTGCAGTGCCTGTATGATTCCCCCTGATCCCAGCTCTCCTTGCTGCCTGGAGATCATTTCTTGCTTGAAGTAGGTCTCCCTTCTCTGCCCAGTGGTACAGCACTAATGGTGTACCCCGTGCTGTGGCATGGAGGGGTCTCCCGAAGGTGCTGAGGTCTCAAATTCAGTCTGCGTAGCTTGACTCACCGGCGGTGGGTGCTAGAGCATTTGCTGCCGCCCCCTTCACCAGGCTCTTCTTTATCTCATTGCCATCATGTTGCTTAATTTAAGGAGAAACCTGTAAATTGATGAGACAAGAAGCTGGAGTAGTGAAGATCAAATCAGCTTTACATCAGTATCCTCCAGATACGGTTACATCAGGTGTCAAGATCGGTTACATTTGGTTATAACGAATTCAGAAATAACGAATGCAGTTTTACCAGGGGAACAAAATACCCAATTCTTTGTTGTGTAAATTGGGGGTCAGGGGTCTCCCTCAACCTCCCATTTATCCATGCTCCTAACCCCACCCAAACCACCCCCACACTGTTTAAACCCTTATCTCCATCCCATATATATATATAGTGAAAAAACTTTGTCAAAGGGACGTTATGGTTCCAAGTAAAACCGAAAAACCCTTGAAATTCGCCAGTTATGGTAAGCTCAGCAACCATAACTCGCGCCACCACCGTGCACTGCTAAGACTAACACCCAGGACATCAAAGATGACATCACAAATGTCATTGATGACATCACTGATGACATCACATGGGCATGTACTTTTCATGAAATATGTGTACAAGGGATTCTTATTATAATGTTGCAAAACAAGTGTCAAGGATCATTGCAATAAATATCATACCCTAATTAGTGCATTGAACAATGCATTGATATAAATAGCATTCTATTATGGGGTTCTATCTAGTTACTAAGCATACAGAAACATAACATTGTGTGCAGCGTACAAGTAGAAGGTATAATATTCGTTATGTTAATATGTTGAATAATGAAATGATAATTGTTTACTTAATAGATTTTTGTGTACTGTGAAATATGTAATAAGTAGCTAATAAAACCCATGTATTACATAATTGCATTACTATAGGCAAAACACAAAGACACAAGAACACATACCAATATAGGTATATACAGGGAAAGTGAAGTTAGCAAAAAAGCACAAGTAGTAGCAGAAACAATTAATAACTTAACTGATTATTTTCATGCAAATAAATAATTGCTCTGTTTCAAAGCTGCTATTTACCCTAGGTATATGTATCACTTGATGTGATTGGACCCTAAGGAAAGTAGTGTGAGTACAATGTATACAAATATGACCATATACAGGGAAAGTACAGCCATAAAAAAAACAACAGAACTATCACAAAGTGCTCATAAGTCATTGATTATCTTTATGCACAAAAATGATAGCTGTCTTTCAAGCTTATGTCTTCCCGTATGTATATGTTTCATATGATGTGACTGGACTCTAAGGGAATTACTCTAAGAACCTACTTGAAGGATATGTCTACAAATAAAATAAAATGTTTAGTTTCTGACGGTTACTGAAGAAAACCATGTGGCCTATATATGTCATCAAAAGAAAAAAGAGTGAGCCAGACATGTGACGTCATCAGTGATGTCATCAATGACATGTATGATGTCATCTTTGATGTCCTGGGTGTTAGTCTTAGCAGTGCACGGGGGTGGCACGAGTTATGGTTGCTTAGCTTACCATAACTGGCGAATTTCAAGGGTTTTTCGGTTTTACTTGGAACCATAACGTCCCTTTGACAAAGTTTTTTCACTGAATTTCATAGGTTTTTAGTAGCGCAACTTAACCACAACGTCCCTTTAACAAAGTTTTTTCATTGAATTTCATAGGTTTTATTAGTGCAACTTAACCATAACGTCCCTGTAACACATTTTTTCTTACTGAATTTTATAGGTTCTTATTAGTGCAACGTCACCATAACATCCTTTTCAATAGATGAAGACCACTAGCATCTTAGGTCCTCAAAGTGGGATCCCCGGGTGGTAAAAAAAAAAGATTTTCCTTCCTACACCGGGACGCGGAAGGAAAATCTTTTACCAAGATGGCCACCATGGAAAGGGAAGGCGGGGTGTATAAAGAGAACACAACAGGGCATGAGTGAAGGGTAGGGGGGTAACAGGGGAGACACATGGCATGAGCGGGGGGTGAGAGGGAACAGGGTACAAACGGGGTATGAGCAGGGGGTGGGGGGGAAAGGAAGGAAACATGGGGCATGAGCGGGGGGGTGGGGAACACGAGAGAGACACGGGGCATGAGCAGCAGGTGGGGGAACAGGGAACAGGGGAGACACAGGGCATGAGCGGGGGGTGGGGAGGAACACGAGGGAGACACAAGGCATGAGCGGGGGGTGGGGGAAACAGGGCACACACGGGGCATGAGCGGGGGGTGGGGGGAACAGGGCATACACGGGGCATGAGCGGGGGTGGGGGGAAAGGAGAGAGACAAGGAGCATGAGCGGGGGGTGGGGGGAACACGAGGGAGACATGGGGCATGAGCGGGGCGGTGGGGGTAACACGAGGGAAACATGGGGCATGAGCGGGGGAACACGAGGGAGACACGGGGCATGAGCGGGGGTGGGGGGAACAGGGCACATGATGAGCGGGGGTGGGGGGAACAGGGCGCACATGGGGCATGAGCGAGGGTGGGGGGAACAGGGCACACACGGGACATGAGCGGGGGTGGGGGAACAGGGTACACACACGGGGCATGAGTGGGGGTGGGGGAACAGGGCAGACACACAGGGCATGAGCGGGGGGTGGGGGGAAAGGAGAGAGACACGGGGCATGAGCGGGTGGTCGGGGGAACACGAGGGGGAAAAGGGGCATGAGCAGGAGGGGGTGGGGGGAAACACGAGGCATTAGCGGGGGTGGGGGTAACACGAGGGAGACACGGGGCATGAGCGGGGGGTGGGGCAACAGGAGACACGGGGCATGAGCGGGGTGTGGAGGGATCACGAGGGAGACACGGGGCATGAGCGGGGGTGGGGGGTAACACGAGGGAGACACGGGGCATGAGCAGGGGGGTGGGGAGGTAACACGGGGCATGAGCGGGGGGGTGCGGGGAACACGAAGGAAACACGGGGCATGAGCGGGGGTGGGGGTACAGGAGGGAGACACGGGACATGACCGGAGGGTGGGGGGACAAAAGGAGACACGGGGCATGAGCGGGGGATGGGGGGTACATGAGGGAAACACAGGGCATGAGCGGGGGGTGGGGGGGAACAGGGGAGACATGGGACATGAGCGGGGGGTGGGGGGGACAGGGGAGACACAGGGCATGAGCGGGGTGGGGGGAATAGGAGAGAGACACAGGGCATGAGCGGGGGTGGGAGGAACAGGGGAGACACGGGGCATGAGTGGGGGAGTGGGGGGTAACACAAGGGAGACACGGGGCATGAGCAGGGGTGGGGGGAACAGGGGAGATACGGGGCATGAGCGGGGGGTGGAGGGTAACACAAGGGAGACACAGGGCATGAGCAGGGGGTGGGGGTAACAGGGGAGACAGGGCATGAGCGAGAGCGAGGGGTGGGGGGGTAACACAAGAGAGACACGGGGCATGAGCGGGGGGTGGGGGGTAACACAAGGGAGACACGGGGCATGAGCTGGGGGTGGGGGGTAACACAAGGGAGACACGGGGCATGAGCAGGGAGTGGGGGGGAACAGGGGAGACCCGTGGGGCAGGGGGTGGGGGGGAGAGACACACGGGGCATGAGCAGGGGGTGGGGGGAAGGGGAGAGACACACAGGGCATGAGCAGGGGGTGGGGGGAAAGGAGGGAGACACGGGGGCTGGGGGAAAGGGGAGAGACACACGGGGCATGAGCAGAGGGTGGGGGGAAAGGAGGGAGACACGGGGCATGAGCGGGGAGTGGGGGGAAGGGGAGAGACACACGGGGCATGAGCGGTGGGTGGGGGGGAAGGCGAGAGACACACGGGGAATGAGCGGGGGGTGGGGGGGAAGGGGAGAGACACATGTGAATGAGCGGGGGGTGAAGGGAAGGGGAGAGACACACGGGGTGTGGGCGGGGGGTGGGGAGGAGGGGAGAGACACACAGGGCATGAGCAGGAGGTGGGGGGAAAGGAGGGAGTCACGGGGCATGAGCGGGGAGTGGGGGGAAGGGGAGAGACACACGGGGCATGAACGGGGGGTGGGTGGGAAGGGGAGAGAGACACGGGGCATGAGCGGGGTGGGGGGGAAGGGGAGAGACACACGGGGCATGAGCGGGGGGTGGGGGGAAGGGGAGAGACACACGGGGCATGAGCGGGGGGTGGGGGGAAGGGGAAAGACACACGGGGCATGAGCAGGGGGTCGGGGGGAAGGGGAGAGACACACGGGGCGTGAGCGGGGGGTAGGGGGAAAGGAGGGAGACACAGGGCATGAGTGGGGGATGGGGAAGGGGAGAGAAACACGGGGCATGAGGGGGGGTGGGGGGAAGGGGAGAGACACACGGGGTATGAGCGGGGGGTGGGGGGTAACACAAGGGAGACACGGGGCATGAGCAGGGGTGGGGGGAACAGGGGAGATACGGGGCATGAGCGGGGGGTGGAGGGTAACACAAGGGAGACACAGGGCATGAGCAGGGGGTGGGGGTAACAGGGGAGACAGGGCATGAGCGAGAGCGAGGGGTGGGGGGGTAACACAAGGGAGACACGGGGCATGAGCGGGGGGTGGGGGGTAACACAAGGGAGACACGGGGCATGAGCGGGGGTGGGGGGTAACACAAGGGAGACACGGGGCATGAGCTGGGGGTGGGGGGTAACACAAGGGAGACACGGGGCATGAGCAGGGAGTGGGGGGGAACAGGGGCGACCCATGGGGCATGAGCAGGGGGTGGGGGGGAAGGGGAGAGACACACGGGGCATGAGCAGGGGGTGGGGGGAAGGGGAGAGACACACAGGGCATGAGCAGGGGGTGGGGGGAAAGGAGGGAGACACGGGGGGCTGGGGGGAAGGGGAGAGACACACGGGGCATGAGCAGAGGGTGGGGGGAAAGGAGGGAGACACGGGGCATGAGCGGGGAGTGGGGGGGAAGGGGAGAGACACACGGGGCATGAGCGGTGGGTGGGGGGGAAGGCGAGAGACACACGGGGCATGAGCGGGGGGTGGGGGGGAAGGGGAGAGACACATGTGAATGAGCAGGGGGTGGGGGGAAGGGGAGAGACACACGGGGTGTGGGCGGGGGGTGGGGAGGAGGGGAGAGACACACAGGGCATGAGCGGGGGTGGGGGGAAAGGAGGGAGACACGGGGCATGAGCGGGGAGTGGGGGGAAGGGGAGAGACACACAGGGCATGAGCGGGGGGTGGGTGGGAAGGGGAGAGAGACACGGGGCATGAGCGGGGGTGGGGGGGAAGGGGAGAGACACACGGGGCATGAGCGGGGGGTGGGGGGAAGGGGAGAGACACACGGGGCATGAGCGGGGGGTGGGGGGAAGGGGAAAGACACACGGGGCATGAGCAGGGGGTCAGGGGGAAGGGGAGAGACACACGGGGCGTGAGCGGGGGGTAGGGGGAAAGGAGGGAGACACAGGGCATGAGTGGGGGATGGGGGGAAGGGGAGAGAAACACGGGGCATGAGCGGGGGGTGGGGGGAAGGGGAGAGACACACGGGGTATTAGCGGGGGGTGGGGGGAAGGGGAGAGAGACACGGGGCATGAGCAGGGGGTGTGGAGGAAGGGGAGAGAGACACGGCGCATGAGGGGGGTTGGGAGGAAGGGGAGAGAGACACAGGGCATGAGCGGGGGTGGGGGGGAAGGGAAGAGAGACACGGGACCTGAGCGGGGGTGGGGGGAACAGTAGGGAGACACGGGGCATGAGCGGGGGTGGGGTGAAGGGGAGAGAGACACAGGCATGAGCGGGCGGTGGGGGTGGGGGGAAGGGGAGAGACACACGGGGCATGAGCGGGTGGTGGGGGAAGGGGAGAGACACACGGGGCATGAGCGGGGGGAGGGGGGAAGGGGAGAGACACACGGGGCAGGAGCGGGGGGTGGGGGGAAAGGAGGGAGACACGGGGCACGAGCGGGGGTGGGGGGAAGGGGAGAGACACACAGGGCATGAGCGGGGGGTGGGGGGGAGGGAAGAGACACATGGGGCATGAGCAGGGGGTGGGGAGGAAGGGGAGAGACATGGGGCATGAGCGGGGTGTGGGGGGTAACACAAGGGAGACACGGGGCATGAGCGGGGGTGGGGGGTAACACAAGGGAGACACGGGGCATGAGCAGGGGGTGGGGGTAACACAAGGGAGACACGGGGCATGAGCTGGGGGTGGGGGGTAACAGGGGAGACAGGGCATGAGTGGGGGGTGGGGGGTAACACAAGGGAGACACCGGGCATGAGCGGGGGGTGGGGGGGTAACACAAGGGAGACACGGGGCATGAGCGGGGGTGGGGGGGTAACACAAGGGAGACACGGGGCATGAGCTGGGGGTGGGGGGTAACACAAGGGAGACACGGGGCATGAGCGGGGAGTGGGGGGAACAGGGGAGACCCGCGGGGCATGAGCAGGGGGTGGGGGGAAGGGGAGAGACACACGGGGCATGAGCAGGGGGTGGGGGGAAGGGGAGAGACACACCGGGCATGAGCGGGGGTGGGGGGAAAGGAGGGAGACACGGGGCATGAGCGGGAGCTGGGGGGAAGGGGAGAGACACACGGGGCATGAGCGGAGGGTGGGGGGAAAGGAGGGAGACACGGGGCATGAGCGGGGAGTGGGGGGAAGGGGAGAGACACACGGGGCCTGAGCGGGGGGTGGAGGGGAAGGGGAGAGACACACGGGGCATGAGCGGGGGGTGGGGGGGAAGGGGAGAGACACACGGGGTGTGGGCGGGGGGTGGGGAGGAGGGGAGAGACACACAGGGCATGAGCGGGGGGTGGGGGGAAAGGAGGGAGACACGGGGCATGAGCGGGGAGTGGGGGGGAAGGGGAGAGACACACGGGGCATGAGCGGGGGGTGGGGGGAAGGGGAGAGACACACGGGGCATGAGCGGGGGGTGGGTGGGAAGGGGAGAGAGACACGGGGCATGAGCGGGGGGTGGAGGGGAAGGGGAGAGACACACGGGGCATGAGCGGGGGTGGGGGGAAGGGGAAAGACACACGGGGCATGAGCGGGGGGTGGGGGGGAGGGGAGAGACACACGGGGCATGAGCAGGGGGTCGGGGGAAGGGGAGAGACACACGGGGCATGAGCGGGGGTGGGAGGAAAGGAGGGAGACACAGGGCATGAGCGGGGGGTGGGGGGAAGGGGAGAGAAACAAGGGGTATGAGCAGGGGGTGGGGGGAAGGGGAGAGACACACGGGGTATGAGCGGGGGGTGAGGGGGAAGGGGAGAGAGACACGGGGCATGAGCGGGGGGTGTGGGGGAAGGGGAGAGAGACACGGGGCATGAGGGGGGTTGGGAGGAAGGGGAGAGAGACACAGGGCATGAGCGGGGGTGGGGGGGAAGGGAAGAGAGACACGGGGCATGAGCGGGGGTGGGGGAATGGGAGAGAGACACAGGCATGAGCGTGGGGGGGGGGGTGGGGGGAAGGGGAGAGACACACGGGGCATGAGCGGGGGGAGGGGGGAAGGGGAGAGACACACGGGGCGTGAACGGGGGGTGGGGGGAAAGGAGGGAGACACGGGGCATGAGCGGGGGTGGGGGGAAGGGGAGAGACACACAGGGCATGAGCGGGTGGTGGGGGGAAGGGGAGAGACACAAGGGGCATGAGCGGGGGGAGGGGGGAAGGGGAGAGACACACACGGGGCGTGAACGGGGGGTGGGGGGAAAGGAGGGAGACACGGGGCATGAGCGGGGGGTGGGGGGAAGGGGAGAGACACACAGGGCATGAGCGGGGGGTGGGGGGAGGGGAGAGACACATGGGGCATGAGCGGGGGTGGGGGAAAGGAGGGAGACACGGGGCATGAGCGGGGGGTGGGGAGGAAGGGGAGAGACATGGGGCATGAGCGGGGGGTGGGGGGTAACACAAGGGAGACACGGGGCATGAGCGGGGGTGAGGGGTAACACAAGGGAGACACGGGGCATGAGAGGGGGGTGGCGGGGTAACACAAAGGAGACACGGGGCATAAGCTGGGGGTGGGGGTAACACAAGGGAGACATGGGGCATGAGCGGGGGGTGGGGGTAACAGGGGAGACAGGTCATGAGCGGGGGTGGGGGGCACAGGGGAGACACGGGGCATGAGCGGGGGGTGGGGGGGCAGTGGAGAGAGACACGGGGCATGAGCGGGGGGTGAGAGAACAGTAGGGAGACACGGGGCATGAGCGGGGGTGGGGGGGAGGGGAGAGACACACGGGGCATGAGCGGGGGGCGGGGGGGAAGGGGTGAGACACACGGGGCATGAGCAGGGGGTGGGGGGAAGGGGAGAGACACACGGGGCATGAGCGGGGGGTGGGGAAGGGGAGAGACACACAGGGCATGAGCGGGGGTGGGCGGGAGGGGGAGAGAGACACGGGACATGAGCGGGGGTGGGAGGAACAGTAGGGAGACACAGGGTATTAGCAGGCTTGTGGGGGGAAGCAGAGAGACACATGAGCGGGGGTGGGGGGGAGGGGAGAGACACACGGGGCATGAGCGGGGGGCGGGGGGGAAGGGGAGAGACACACGGGGCATGAGCGGGGGGCGGGGGGGAAGGGGTGAGACACAGGGGGCATGAACGGGGGTGGGGGGAAGTGGAGAGACACACGGGGCATGAGCGGGGGGTGGGGGGAAGGGGAGAGACACACGGGGCATGAGCGGGGGGTGTGGGGAACAAGAGAGAGACATGAGGGCCTGTGCCTCACCGCCTTTTCGTGGCCGACGCAGCCCATAACTACACTCTGCAGGCAGCAGAGCCCGCTTCGATAAACAAAGATGGCGGGCGTCTCTGAAAATAGACGCACTGCACGCTTCACGGCAGCCAATAGAAAAGCACATCAGATGTCCGCGGACATCACGCAAGCTGCTCGCCCAATCACCGTCCTATCCGCGGAGCGAACAGGGAAGTGTGTCCGGATAACGAACACATATATAACTAATTTTTTCTGACCTACTTTTTGGTCATTTAAAATAAAAATACTGGACGGATTTTCACCAAATTTGCAAAAGCACGCTTTCGGGACCAAGCCGCTGCTCCTGGTCCAAATTTGGTGAAAATCCGTCCACCGGTTTGGGCTGTAGGCGCGAGCAAAACATTTTTCCCATTCAGTCTATGGGAAAAATAAAAGTTTTGGGACCCACCCTATAACTTTGCCCCCCCCTGGACGAATCCTCACCAAACTTTGCAAAAAGTTCAGAGTGGGCCATATACTTTTTTTTCAAAGTTTGGTGAGGATTCGTCCAGGGGGAGCGAAGTTATAAGCCGCCCAAAAACTGCTCTTCCTATGGAAACACCAATTTAACCATAACTACATGGCCACTACTGTGGCCATGTAATATAGCATTCAGTATTTCTTCGGTAAAATTGCATTCGTTATTTCCTATTCGATAAAATCACTGCATACCCTCAAGATCATGAATAAGTTCCATGTAGTGTAGTGTAGTGCCACCGGACGTCCATGCACTCCCACTCTCAGGATCAAATGACACTCATGGAGCACAGACGCCTCTGACATGACATGGGATTCATACATCATCCCATCCATGACACCATTCTCCCCTGTCACTCAGGCATCCAATCATTTAGGATACATCATCATTGTTTTCACAGCCTCTCATATAGGAGTGTTTCTTGCAGCAGTGCCACATCCACCTTGAGTTTCTGTAGATGAAGTGCACATTTCCGCCATCTACCTGCTTCATTGAGTCCTTTCACATTCCACTTGACAACTGTAGGAGCTTCCATGCGCCCGTAGTTTTCACTCTCTCTGCTCTCTCTGGACACCGTCGGCCTGATGGTTAGGTGCCTACCCCAGTCAGATGGAGGGTGTAGATTGCAGGAGGGTAGGGAATAAGACCCGGGGGCAAACTATGGGTTAGTTACCTAGGAAGCCTACAAAAGAGAGAAAGATACAGGCCTAGATGTGTGTGATACAGACTTCACACACTATAAGAATAAAGCCCAGTTATACGGTAACACTTCTCGCCTAGCCTGACTAACCTGGCAGGTTCTGGATGTAGCCTTATGTCCTGAAGGGAGACCTATCAAGGGGCGTATATTGGTGTCATCTCGAAATCAATCCTTCTGCTCCAGCCTTCATCCCAAAGTCTTCTCCGGAGGACACTGATAAGTACTAATATTCAGACAGTTCCCAGGGAGGTGCCCCTTGAACTGTAGAATTGCCAGATTACACCAGGCCCCTGACCCGGGAAGGGACAGACAATGGGGCCGTGCTCTGTAACGGGGCAACTCCAAAAAGAAGATAGAGATTTGCCGATGCCACTCCGAAGGCCAGGCGATAAAAGGGCGCTATGAGCACCCATGGTGGCATCCATAGTATGGGATTTGGTTCTTACAATTGAGATAAGGAATAGTTGGAATTAATTTGAGTGTGAGCATGAGTGACAGCTATATGGGGACTTTCTCAAGTTATCAGCAAAACCTTTGTACGTCGATTTCCTTTAAGCTATTGAAAATGTGTGAGTGAATCAATACATCAAATGCATTATTGACTGAGTGCTAAGATCTTCATCTACAAACATTGAGCTCAAAGGGCAATAAACAATCAAACAATTAATTCTGGCTGTGCCCCCACAATGTGGCATCTTATGGAATGAAATAAAAATCCAACCTTTTGCAGAATCTCTCAGTAGCAACCTGTGAACAAACATGAAATGTACCTTGCTGCAAAAATACTCTAATGCTACTTGATGCCACATCTTTCACTTGCCCTTGCATCTCCTTCACCTCATAACATTCCCTTTCTAAGGTTTTGCACTCACTGAAATGTCCTTTTTATGCAACCTCCAAGTGCCCATGGGTAAATACTACAGGGATGCACCTGCACTCTTCGAACCCCAAGATGCTTTGGGCTGCAAGCATCAATTCACCAAATTACCAGGGGGTAACAGATGTGGCATTGCACACTTGATAAAATCACAAGAAGTGAAGTAATATGACTTTCATCCTTGATGGCAGGGAGATATCACAGGAAGTGGTGTCATATAACCTTTGATAACACAACCGGACAGGACATTGCAAATGTAAACACAATGTTAAAAAGCTTATGATGAATACAATTATGTATAATTACTAAAGCAGACAAAAAACTATTTTAAGTAAGAGCCGAGCAAACTCCCAAGATGTGAAGCACCACTGATAGACCCTGCAACACTGCAGTCCACATCCACGTACAGTGCTGTCAACAACTTCTTCCCATACAGAATGGACAAGATCAGGCAACAGATTGACAGCTCCAAACACACCATAGACGTTCTGCCCATACCAGTCTGCAACATGGATCGAATTCATTGTAATTACTTCTGAAGATCTGACCAACCCTACACGAACCCAGCTTTCAATCACGTCAACTACAAAGACAACATCTTCCCATCCTCCAATGTGAAGATCATCACAGGAAAATCACTCACACCACTCCTCAATGACTTAAGCCCATCCACTGCGCAAGGCACCTTCAAAGGCACACTGGAAATGCAACAAATTCCCCCATTGCTGTAGAAACCCACACCTGACCTGTATTGCATGGCAAAGTATCACCCCGCCACCCATCTGCCTTCCTTCGGCAAACTGATCGAGGAGACCCTAGTCATCCAGCTGCATGAGAGGATCATCGGGTATAATCTTGTACAAGAAAAGCAATCTGGATTCCACCCATGATGCAGCACAGAGACAGCCACCACACAACTTTTCAACATGTCCACCACATTCTGGACAAAGGAGACACTAGCTACACATCCTACTTCACCTCTCTGCCATCTTCAATACCATTGATCATGAAATCCTCTGCAACATCTGTGCCACACACTTGGGCTTTGATGGAGAAAAGTCATGCTGTGATTCACACCCTACCTCTTCAGCATCCACCAACTCACCCATGTTGTGCTCCCACCGATCCCAGTGCTGCCCAGTAGCCTGTGGTTTTACACAAGGCCCATCAAATCCCTTGCCATCTGCATCCCCTACACGGAACCTCCGGGGAAACTCCTCGTCAACACTGATGCCAAGATACACCGAGATGCAGATGATACGTAGCTTTACCTAAAGATCGACTGCACCAATGGCATCTATTAACTCAAGTATTGTCTGTGCCTCATCCAAGCTTGGAGGTCACGTGCCTACCTTCAGGATAACCCCACAAACACAACATTAATTCTCCTAGGAAACACCACCAAGCAAAGTCTTGAATTGGTAGCCGGAATAAAACAGATTCACAGCTCCAGCACTCACCCAGTGCAAAAGGTCTTGACTTTTCCAGGGACTGGGACATCTCATTCAAAACACACATCGCAAAGAGGACCATACAGCATGGTACAAGCTTACTCCACAAAGTCAAGCCCTTCCCCAGCAGTCTAAGCCCCGGTCATCTACCACCTTGATTGCGACACCACCCTGCTAGCAAGGTTCCCAGATGCCACATTGGCCCCTTTAAAAGGCTTGCAGCATGCTGCTGTATGCCTCATCACAGGACTAAGAGAATTCAACTGCATCACCCCCACCTTCAAGGAGCATTTCTGGAAACCCCATCAGGCACGCATACTTTTCAATACAGCCTGCTTCAATTACAAAGCAGTCATAGCCAAAATAACACACTGCCTATCAGTGAAACTTGCCATTTCCAGTGCATATGCACCACCAGAATCACAACATCACCAAACTGGAAACAAAGAACTTCAAGTGGGAAAAAGAAGGAAAGAGGCACTTTTCTGTTACACACTTTATCTCTGGAACAAGCTACCAATGCTGACCAGAATGACTCCCTCCATTGTACATTTCAATAAGGACCTGAAGAGACCATCTCACCAATTGTTGACCACTCCACGTAATCCTACTTCTCCCCTTCTGGAGTGTCCCTACTGCACCTGCTCTGCTTATGCATCTCAGCAACATCCGGTACTCCCGCTCCATACTTGTAGCCCCTTTGTCTTTCACCTAAGAAAAGAGTTCCATTGTTTTCCTGCTAGGATTACACATTATAAATCACACCCAGACTGTCACAACAGAGTGGGTAAATGGGAGACTTGAAAGAAAGTAAACATTTACAGTTGGTCTTTACACCAAAATAACACTTGTGGTTAGGGTACATCAGCCTCTTAGACATCCCATAGCCACCTTAGGGCAGCTGTCATTAGTCCTTTCCCCACTACCTCCAGCAAAGCTCTGACTTCTTGGTGCGAAAACGCTCACTCACAGTCTCTGAGGTTCATAATACCCTGCAGCTCTCTCTTGGATTCTCATAAAGGGTTTATTGGCTCATGTTGAACCTGCCACAATGTTATGTTACTTCTTCTAGACTTGTTGAATACCTGTCACCATCATCCCTGCTGGTCTGGGTTGTCCGTTTGGGGGTTTAAAGTCAGACTCTTTCCCAATTGTCGGTCCCTAGAGTTATCAGGCCTGCCCAGTTCAGGCTATATTGCATCCCGAGCCTCCTCTTCTGCCATCTCAGGAGTTTCCACAGGGCCACTGGGCTTTGATGCCTCTGTTTCTTTGTCCTTTCTATTGGCTCACTCCCCTTCCTGCTATTCTGTTCTTGCTTTTTTCTGGTCTTTCTGTCCCTTCCTTTCCTCCTCTCCTCTGTCCCTTTTGACTCCGTTTTTACACTCCTTTCCCTCCTCACCTGTCCAAAAGCTCTAGGCTCCCCTTCCTTAGGTGTCTGCCTCTCCCATCTTTCCACTTCTTCCAATCCTCTCTGTGGCCTCCCCACCTCATCCACTCTTCCGTCTTTACTCTACCGCCTTGACTCTTCTCCCGCTCTTTCTCCTCCCCCACTCCTGTCCCTACCTGCTTCATCCCCACTTTTCTCTCTAATTCCTCCTCATGCAGTTTCGTGATTAACATACCAAGCCCCACACCTTTTGAGGAGCACCACCATGGCTGGAACAGTTTTAAAAAGTTCCTTCGCCTGGAGATGCCCTTTTCCGTGTATAATAGAGAAAGTATGGTTGCAATACCAAGAAAAACCTTATAATACTTGCGTTGGTCTCATGTGCAATAATACATCTGTGATTCTAATGTCCATTTAATGGCAAGGCATTCTATCTCAGTTGCGTAATTCCTCTCCTGTAGGAATAGTTTTCAAATGATTAACAAAATGTGGTCTTTGCTATCCCCTTGTTCTTGTGTGTGCATAGCCTCTAATCCCACTCAAGAAGTACCCGTTTGTATGATAAATGGCTGGCAGAAATCCAGATATAAGGAGGGGCGATGGCAGCTTCAGCTCCTCAAAGACTTGCTGACTCTGACCGAACCAGGTGTGTGGTTTGTAAGGTTCACAGTTGGTCAATTACATGTCTCGAAATACTTGAGAATCGGTACATATATCTTTGATAGTATCCGACAAGGCCAAGGAAGGCCCAGTTGTCCCTCCTAGCACTTGGTGGGGAATTCATCTTCACCATCGATACACTTTCTTTGATCTGGAGGCATGGAGCCCTTTCCAACCTGGAAGCCTAGTCCTACTAGGTGAAACATTGCCGGGTTAGCTCTCAATCCCATCTTGTGTAAGATGTCCCTCCTAGTACCTGCTGGTGAAATCCTCTTGCGACTATGCATGTAGTGTCTACCTTGCTATGAACTCAAAATATCATTCTTCACGAATAGGCGGAGACCTTTTAATTCCATTTTTTGAGGTATCTATGAACCATTGCTTCAAACCTTGAACTCGGCTAGAACAAATAAAATGAACTCCTAACTTGCCTTTCCATGATTGCCCACTTTCTTTTTACTACATGAGTCTATTCATGCTAATAGTTTTATTTAGTGTTAGTGAAAATTTTGGAATACCTGTATCATTCTTATCGGATGATAGAAATATATCTTCTTAATGTTGCCTTCTTCTTTCTGTAACTCACTGAGAGTTAATTCAGCTGTATTGGATAATATGTGGAAATGATGCATACATTTCTTTGATATAGAAAGCAATTGTGGATGTTATATTACTTGGTATTTGTTCTTATCAATCCAACCGCATGAATTATCAACATTATAAAAATAATCTCATGGGTTTCCAAAGGATGATTTGTGATACATTCATGATCCTTTATTTACTATATACTATTACAAAACCAGACTTTTCCATTGCAGCCAAATGCCCATTTCTGAAAGGTATAAAATAGGCTGGGAACTCCACCCATTAACATAAACTTCATGCTAAGGATTATGGAGGGCAAGAATTGTTCTAGAGAAAGGGCAACTTCAAATTTGGGGGCCACAATCACCGATTTCACCATCCTTGGTATGCTGATTGGCAGGCTAAGAGAGACTACACACCTCACTCTAGCATGCTCAGGTGCAGTATTCAGTGTCCTTCAAGGCCCATCTTGGAGGTCAGAAGGGGCCAGAATACCTGCATGTTCCTTCTATGAGGTCTAAGCTGTTGTCTCCCAAAAGTCCCAAAACAATTCTCACATGGGCCAGAATGACATTCCCCTGCCTGCAATCACCACACCTAATCAGAAAAGTGGAAAGATGTAATTCCAATTGGCATTCCATCTGACACCTCTCAGCACCTTCCTTGTAGTTTTGCAGCATGGTAATACAAATTGATATGCGCATCCCTGCCAACAGAATGATGGAGCCCAAATATCCAGTAGCCAGGATTTGCCTTTAAACATGGACTAAATTAAATCATATGATGGTGGACTCCCAGAACTTGGTGGCATAAATACATCTAAAATAGGTGATATCTGGTTATGACATGGTGTTCTCTGGGAATCCACAATTATACTACCCAAAATCTTTTGGTTTAATTTTATTGTCAGTTAGCTTCTAGTGATCGTCCTGTCCAGGCCTGTGTAGTCAATGTCTCGGACTGAGTTTCAACCTTAACAGACCTCCCTCTGGAATGGCCTCCCTGCCCCTCTCGGGCTTGAGACGGATCTCCTTAAATTCCAGAAGATTCTCAAGACCCTCCTTTTCTCAACTTCCTTCCTCCCCCCCCCTGCTAATGCCCCTCTCTGCTGCATTGACTGGATGCCTGGTCCCTCCAGGGTCCTACAGGGCACCAGGCCCTCCTCGTCCAGTCTAACCCAGCACCTGACCCCTCTAATCTTCACTTGCCCTTCCAGGCCCCCTTCCCCTGACTATCCTGAAGGGGTTTGTATCCCTACTGAGCCTGGTTCACGTCCGTCCTCCCACTTAGCATGTGCAGCTCACTCCCTGTACACTGTGCATCCACTGGCACTTGCCCACCTGGCCTCCCCTTAGCACTTGCCTACCCCAAGGGGCCCTCTTCTTCCCCTCCTCCCCTCCCCTGCACTTGTATGCCCCCACCCTGCCCGCACTTCCTTCCCACCCTAGCATTCCCTTCCGCCCCTACCGGCACTCCCCCTCTCCCCACTCACCTACCCCCTGCACTTGTTGTTACTGCACTTGCATGATCCGAATGACACAAGGCCTAGTAGGACCGTTATTGTTGTTTTCTTCTCTGCCCCACCTCCCACACATATGTCTTGTGTCACTTGAAACACCATTTGCTGTATTGGCGCTTTATAAATACCCAATAAATAAAATAATAATTTGGCTCTGCCACAGCAGAAGCTGATGTCTTTCCCATGAAAAGGGTTGACACCTCCCAGGAAGACAGAAACTGCCACCATGGGTCTGGGAGAGGTCCAGTGCTTCAAAGAACAAACTCTGCCAGGCCACAGGAAATCACACCACGGTGGTAAGCAACAGAAACCTTTTGACATAGGCAGACAGGATAACGGTGTGGAGTTAGAATAGCCAGGATAGAAACATCAGTCCATAGAAGGGTCTCACCATATTGGATAACCCTGTGCACATAAACGTCCTCTACTCCAACCCCTCACCCCCCACCTCCTGCAGACAAAGTGCCAGGCAGATGTTTCTGAAACATCAGCCAGTATTGGACCCCTTACAGACTAGAAGGGAACCTCTGAAGAAGAAGCATTACAACTGTAACGCTGTTGTGGGGATAGTCTGCTCCAATGCCCTCTTCCATAGATGTGACGACAGAGACCTCCACGATAAGGGCAAGCCTTTACCATCATCCATCCCAGAGGAACATATGGGGTGCTCTGATGGCTTAACAAGGCCTTCTGCAGCTGAGACCACTGGTACCCAGGAACCTGCTCACAGAAGGTGACAGAACACTCAAAGATATCTCTAACAATCTTCCTAGCTGGGAAGTACAGAATAAAAGTACTTACCTTGGCCCTGGGGAAACGTGACAGGGTCCACCAGCACCCACAAGTCAAGAAACAGCTTTGGGCTCTGTTTTCTGGCTTCTAGCAGTTTTTAAGCCAGCTTGACTCCTTCAAGAGACTTTTCGAGACAAAGCAAGCACCTAAGGAGAGCCCTTTGACACCCTCCATTTTTCTTTCTGCTGTTGTGCCATCAAGCTGCTGACTTGACCCATCACCTGCCTATACTCTAGCCATTTGCCACTGATGATCCTCGTTGCATTGTTGGACTTTTAGCCTTTTCAAGATGCAAACTCGTTCCATTGTTTGCCTGGTTTTGTCACTCAATTCTGTCCAATCACTGATACAAGACCATATCGCTGGACATCTTCAAGTCGACATGACTGGACCTCTTTGAGCCAACTCGACTGTCTTGATGCCCGGGATCCATTGGGAAAAACCAACTCCAAAATACTCAGTGCTGACTTGACCCATTTAAATCACTTAGAAGTCTGTCTTGACTCTGTCTTGTCCCAAGATCAAGCATTTAATGTTATTTGAAGTGGTCATGTCCCCTTGGCCCTAGTGACTCTCTACACTTTTATTAAGACATCTTCAGTGAATTGACATTCCTGCTAAAAGTATTGAATGTGACCCAGGTCTTCAGACCCAGAGTGACCCCTTTCTTCACAAAGTATGCATATTCTGTGTCTTCTTTAACAAGGAATTGGTTATCGTGTTTTTTATTAGTGACTTTGTATTATACGTTTAATTTAAAAAACTATTTTAATAGAACCTTGGTTGCACATTCTATTATTTGGTAACAAAGTACTTTTATAGTTTGGTCTGCTTCTGTGCTAGCTCACACCCCTCCCAAAGAGTACAGCCTACCGATGCCACCTTAAAGAGGTGAAGGAGGTATAATTGTCGGGCTGTGCCTATTTCACCTTAATGAATGGGATCACTGCTAGGGCCGAGTAGGAGTTTTGTTCGCTGCTAATCATTGTACTCCTGCAGAGAAGTAATCATTTTGTCAGTTCACCACTCATTCCAAATAAACTAATTCTCTAATATAGTATGTGTAATTTACAAATGTAAACGTGCCTCACACTACAGCAATGCTTCACAAAACCTGCTTTAAATATTAGGCAACACCAATGCTGCAGTTATAACGAGTGTTGTGAAGTGGTGTAGTGTGAGCTCAGGTTTCATTTGTAGTGTGATGAGTATGCTTGTATTAGAGAATTTGTTTTTTGACTGAGTGTTGGTATATTGACATAGACTTTGCAGTTTGTGACCTTTGTATTGAGTGTATTTTAACATTGAAATTCCAAATGTTTAGAGACTTTGCATGTTTCTCCCTGTGGAGTGAGTGTACATTAATGTTGAAATTACCAATGTTTATAGACAGCAGATTGTGTGGCCTCTGGAGTAAGTGTAGCACAAAAAGAATTATATTAATAAGAAGCGCTATGCAAAATGATTATTTGATTGTTTAATCTGTATTCTTGAAATTTCTTATAACAGTCAGTTAGACATATCAATCTTGAAACAGCCTACACGTGTTTCGGCACATCGTCTTTATCAAGGCTGTAATTTTCATAATGTGAACATTAGTCAAACAATTATTAGTGAAAAATAAATTACATATTACATGAATTATGCAGTGTTCAAAGTAATAAACATAAACATAGATCATAAAAAATGAATTGTACATACCAGGGAGAGATATGGGCATGCAGGTGGAAAACACGGACAGAGAATGAATACCAAAAGTGCCAGATTATGAAAATACAGCTGGTTAAATCCAAAAGAATTATTACAAATAAGAGAACAGACTAAGTAATTACACTAGTGCAATCTTTGAACTCCACAGTCAGTGAAGACGGCCCAGTGGCGAAAGTGCCCATATTAAAGCATCCCAATGCTGGTACATGCAAGGACTTAGATTGGCCATATTAAGTACATATTCTATTGTAGTTGATAGCTTATCTGTCCCGCGCAAAATCCATGATTTCCATATGACACCCATAACCAATGCACTAATTCAAACATAGTATGTCCCAAAAACGGATTCTCATGTCAAATAATAACTCACCCAGAAACGATGCCAATAAGAATCTGTAAAACCTTCAGAGAAATCGACAAAGTTGTCTTAATTGAAATCTCTTGTTGGTCCCAAGAGTAGCCCAATGCAGTAGGTCACAGCAATTAGGAAAAGATGTATGATTACCACATCATCCCTGTGCTTCGAATGATTCCAAAACATGGAGAGCGGGTGGTTGCGCACTATTTACTAATAATCTGTGTGGAAACATGTGACTACGAAAATGAAATGCTGTTGACCTACTGATTCCTGAAATGTAGGAAATAAGGGAAACCCTTAGCGCTTACCTTGTAACCAAGTGTATCTCGCGATCTATGCAACCAAATATTCTTTTAGAATGTGTTCTAATAACGAGTTTGCCACATCAGTGAATCTAAAAATATTGAGTAAATCTCCTGGGGATAACATGAATAATGGTGTGAGTGCACACGTTCAAGCGATATTCACTAGCAATGTGAAACAAATGCTGACAAGAAATATGAGATTTCGATACCTGTTGGAACTACAAATTGCAGATGTCCGGTCAGGAATCATCTGAAATGCGTGCTCCTGATTGTTACCCCAGCAGTGTATTGCTAAACGTGACCATAACGTGATTACGGTTAGCTGTGCAGCGTCAACTAGAACGCTCACCAAGAATGTCGGGATAGCACATTTTGGACTGCCCTTTGCAGCGTAGAAGCCTTCCGCTGCACAAATAGAACTTATTAAATACTGAAAACTAGTTCCAAGCAATTACCATGTTTGGAAATTAAAAAATGATGAATTGATGTCCTTGCATGATGTGTCCCTTATTCGGAAAACTTCAGATGAGCAAAGTGCACAGGTCCTGATTCCCGAGGTCTTTATCTAACCAGCAAATAGATAAAGAATAATCACAGAACCATGGGACCCCATTAGTTCTTATGGTCAATGAGATATAGTAAAACCTTTACAATTTTTAGAATAAGGCTGTAGCCTTCCAAAGAATGTAAAAAACCAATAGCCATAGCAACATTGTGAATAAAATCAACCCAGAAAGCAATACATCTCATGTTCCTTGTTAAGACCTTCCGTGGTTGGTACATCATGATAAACAGGTGCCTTTGACTCTAAGCATCTTAACAGACTTTCAAGATCACTCCCCGTTTTTTTTATTTGGCTCCATACAGTCCTATGGCTATTGGTTTTTTACATTGTTTGGAAGGCTACAGCCTTATTCTAAAAATTGTAAAGGTTTTACTATATCTCATTGACCATAAGAACTAATGGGGTCCCATGGTTCTGTGATTATTCTTTATCTATTTGCTGGTTAGATAAAGACCTCGGGGAATCAGGACCTGTGCACTTTGCTCATCTGAAGTTTTCCGCATAAGGGACAAATCATGCAAGGACATCAATTCATCATTTTTTAATTTCCAAACATGGTAATTGCTTGGAACTAGTTTTCAGTATTTAATTAGTTCTATTTGTGCAGCGGAAGGCTTCTACGCTGCAAAGGGCAGTCTAAATTGTGCTATGCAGTCATTCTTGGTGAGCATTCTAGTTGACGTTGCACAGCTAAACGTAATCATGTTATTATCACGTTTAGAAATACACTGCTGGAGTAACACGCCGGCGCGCATATTTCAGATGATTCCTGACTGGACATCTGCAATTTGTAGTTCCAATAGGTATCAAAATTTCATATTTCTTGTCAGCATTTGTTTCACGTTGCTAGCAAATATTGCTTGAATGTGTGCACTCAAACCATTATTCATGTTATGCCCAGGTAATTAACTCGATATTGTGAGATTCATTGATGTGGCGAACTTGTCATTAGAACACATTCCAAAAGAATACTCGGTCGCATAGATCGCGAGATATACTTGGTTACAAGGCAAGCGCTAAGGGTTTACCTTATTTCCTACATTTCAGGAATAAGTAGGTCAACAGCATATCTCTTTCGTAGTCATGACCCTTTATTTACATGCTTCAACATTTCAGATTATTATTTAATAAATACTGCAGGACCACCCGCTCTCCCTTTTTGGAATAATTTGAAGCACGGGGTAAGATGTGGTAATCATACATATTTTTCTAATTGCTATGACCTACTATATTAGGTGACTCTTGGGACCAACAAGAGCTTTCAATTGAGACAACTTTGTCGATTTCTCTGACTGCTTTACAGATTCTTATTGGCATAATTTCTGGGTGAGTTATTTTTTGACATTAGGATCCGTTTTTGTTACATATGTTTGAATTAGTGCACTGGTTATGGGTGTCATATGGAAATCATGGATTTTGCACGGGACAGATAAGCTATCAACTTCAATGGAATCTGTACTTATTATGGCCAATGTAAGTCTTTGCATGTACCAGCATTGGGATGCTTTAATATGGGCACTTTCGCCACTGGGCTGTCTTCACTGACTGTGGAGTTCAATGATTGCACTAGTGTAATTACTTGGTCTGTTCTCTTATTTGTAATAATTTTTGGGGATTTAACCCGCTATATTTTCATAATTTATAGCTTTTTCTGTTCATTTTCTGTCTGTGTTTTCCACCTGCATACTCATATCTCTCCTGGTATGTACAATTCATTTTTTATGATCTATGTTTATGTATATTACTTTGAACACTGCATAATTCATGTGATTTGTAATTTATTTTTCATTAATCGTTGTTTGACTAATGTTTATATTATCAAAATGACAGCCTTGATAAAGAAACACATGTAGGCTCTTTCAAGATTTATATGTCTAACTGACTGTTCTAAGATACTTCAAGAATACAGACAAACAATCAAATAATCATTTTGCATAGCGCTTGTTACTAGTAGAATTCTTTTTGTGCTGATTGACTTTGCATGCTATTGGGTAATACCGTTATACTACACTTGCAGCCGGCATACCGATTGACATACTAATGGTGTTTGGCACACTGAGAGTCCAGTTTACCCACTTTCTTCATTTGGAGTAAGTGTATGTTGTAGTTGCTGTTTGTAGACTTTGAATATTGTTACTTTTGGAGTGAGTGTACATTAACGTGGAAATTACCAATCTTTATAGACTTCCCATTATCAACGTTTATAGACTGCACATTTTGTGACGTGTGGAGTGAGTGTGCATTAATGTTGAAGTTGCTGATTATAGAACTGGAATTGTGTTGCCTTTGGCATGAGTGTACATTAATGTTGAAGTTGCCAACGTTTATAGACTTTGCATTTTTTTCAACTATCGAGTGAGTGTACTTTAAGGTTGAAATTACCAATGTTTATAGACAGCACATTTTGTGACCTTTGGACTAAGTGTATGTTGAAGTTGCTGTTTATAGACTTTGAATTGTGTTACCTTTGGAGTGAGTGTACATTAACGTTGAAATTACCAACGTTTATAGACTTAACATTTTGTGATCATCCGAGTGAGTGTACATTAATGTTGTAGTTGGTGATTATAGAATTAGAATTCTGTTAACTTTCGTGTCTGTGTACATTACTGTTAAAGTTGCCAACGTTTATAGACTTTGCATTTTTTTACCTTTGGAGTGAGTGCATATTAACGCAGAAAATACCAACGTTTGTACACTTCACATTTTTTGATCATTGGAGTGAGTGTATGTTAAAGTTGCTGTTTTTAGACTTTGAATATTGTTACGTTTGAAGTGTGTTTACCTTAACGTTGACAATACCAACGTTTATAGATTTTGCATTTTGTTATCTTTGGAGTGAGTGTACATTAATATTGAAATTCACAATACGTATACACTTTGCATTTTGTTACCTTTCGAGTGAGAGTACATTAATGTTAAACTTGCTAACGTTTATAGACTGCAAATTGTTTGATCTTTGGAGTGAGTGTATGTTGAAGTTAGGTTTATAGACTTTAAGCCTCATCAGGAGTTGGGCGGTAACCCGGCAGTAAATCCACCAGAATATTGCCCAACGCAATTACCGTTACTGCCACTTGGACCGCCGGATCACAAGTGGCGGTCGCGGTGTAAGTCCCCATTTTTATTGACTCCATCGGACTCATTGGGGCTTCAGCGCAATTACTGCAGCGGTACATTTTGCCATGGTAATTGTGCCGAAAATGGGCGGAAAGTCGGCGCATTCACCTCCAGCTCAGAGCTGGAGATCAATTCTCCAACTTTCCCCCAAACCCGTTATTGAGCGGTGCATTAATGCGGTGGTAACGTCACATTTTTACCACATCGCCCAACTCCTGAGAGGCGCTTTGAATTTTGTTACCTTTGGGGTGAGTGTACATTAACATTGAAATTGCCAACGTTTATAGATTTAGCATTTTGTTACCTTTGGGGTGAGTGCACACTAACATTGAAATTGCAAACGTGTATCAACTTTGCATTTTGTTACCTTTGGGGTGAGTGTACACTAGCATGGACATTCCCAATTTTTGCAGACTCCAACTTTTTCTTAACCTTATCTCCTTTTAAGTACCTGTATTTTCCATGGATAATATGTGTAGAGATGGCATTTGACTAATGTCTTTATCTCTGTAGTTGATGAAGATCTCCTTCCCTTCTGCAGCTAACACAAGCCACTACTGGACAGCTCAGCACGCTGCTGCCACAGGTGCTAAGCGCCGATAATCCGTCCTTCTGAGCAATGTCAATTTATTTTCGGGCTCTTCTGTTCCTTACATGACACCTTCAGTTATTTGATCTGTGAATCATCGTTTCTTCATTAACAAAGGATACAATGTGATATACATTTAATTTAAACCTCTGCAGCATGTTCTTTTTTTTTTTACCTTGGTAGGCGTGCATTGCATTCAGCAGTCACGAGACTGGAGAAATCTAGTGCAGAATAAATTGGTTCCACAGAAGCATTTGTAATGGGCATGATAACCAATTAAGAGGGATACCTGGAGTTCCCGCGCGACCCGCAATCCCACATCACAGGCTTCCCTAATCAATTTGGAACAACCAGACACAGCGCCATTGAAAACGGGCAAAATCACAGCATTTGGTAATGAGTCTCTAGACCGGGTGGCGACGCACGGGGGCAGAAATTGCTCGTCGACGGCGTGCCTGAAATACGGAAGGGCGCTTTCATTTGCATGCGATTGGAGAAAAGTCCTCTTTGTTCTTCTGCTTTCATATCTTCGACGTAGCTGGCGTGCGTGTTCTCTGTCATGTGGCATTACTGCTTTCCGTGTTTCCTGCCAACTCCTACACATGTGCTCCACCAGTCAGGGACTCATTCATTGTTGTGTTCCCTCTCGCGGTGTTAACCTTGGTGTTGGGAAACTGGTTTTGTGGGAATAGCAGGGCTGTCAGAAGATGTGGTGAGGCCCGGGACAAAATATTTGGTGAGGCCCCCTTACAATTATTTGCACTCGGCCAGCGGCGGCACATCTGCAAACAGGAGACTCGCAAAATCTACCCTTGAGTTTGTGTGCAGGATCCCAAATATGGTTTATTACTACAACTGCAAATCAACTACAGCAAAGTTAGATTTCTCTACTGAAGAAAAGTTCATGCCAGACTAACTTTTTTATCATATGAATAAATATATATAGGATGGCATGAGCTCTCCACTGCGCCACCTCCAATTCTCTGAGGGTCTCTTTCCAAGCAAAGAGTTGAGGGCAGATCTCTTTCTTCGGCTGGGGCCTCCCTCTGGAAACAGCCTCCCTGCCTCGCTGAAACTTGAGGGGAACCATCTGCGGTTCTGGAAGCACCTCAAGACCTGTCTCTTTGCTTCTGCCTTCTCTCTTCCTCTCCCTTGCTGATCACCTACCTGATCCATGCACTGGTCACCTGGTCAAGTTCTGAATTCGTGCCCAGGTCCCTGCCTGTCCTGTTGCAATACCGCACTGCCTCTTGGCTCCACTGCACTTGTGGTCTGTATCTGTAACCCTACAGACCCTGCTCTTGCTCTTATTCTCCACCCGTTGGCTGCACTTATGAGTACCCACACTTGCCACCCGTTGGCTGCACTCTTATTTCTCATTTGTTACTGCACTTCTGCATCCTACCCCACCCTAGGCACTTCTCCCCTCCCCCCTTCCCTGCTCTTGCGCGATCTGAATGGCACAAGGCCTAGTAAGATCTGTGTTTTGTCCTACTCTTTTGTTTCTCCCTCCTTGCCTTGTCGCGCCTAGAAACACTTGTGTACAGGCATGTTATAAATGCCATATCATATAATTAAGGAGCACCCTGCCCCCGTGTGCGCATTAAAACACACATCATACACAGTGACAAATGATGTACAGTGGAGGCTGGTACATTTCTGAATTTAAGAGTCTTAAATGTTTGTGCCAATTAGGCAGGATCAACAGAGCACAGTGAGGGAGCCCAAACCAAACAAGGGTTGCTTTAGAGGGGTTCTCACTCACAAGAACATGTTTGAAACATTGGGTTAAAAGCATGCATTTTACAGCACTTTCTTTGCAAAATTGGGTAGAAATCCATACAGTTTGCAATTGGTTTTGTATGGAAGCACATGGAAATTCCCAATAGGTGCAAAACACAAATTGTGCATAGGAACATTTTCAAATATATTTCATGCTGCCTTTCCACACGAGATATGCTAGTATAAAAATATATTCATGCTGGTTGTTCTAATTATGTTGATGCAGGCTGCATCAATATATGCCATTATTACCATGTACAGACTCCCAGCTAGTGAAAATGCCATGCAACAGAAAGTATATCCAGGATGACTGTGTACCATAAGTGTTATTACTGGCTAGATTGGCCTACATTCAATTTGGGCCAATTTAGCCAAGTGGTATGTTTGCTTTAACCTTGATGCATAGTCCTGTGCATCAAGGGTAAAGCAAAAAGAGCACTGGCAATGCTAACAGTTTGGGCATTCGTGTAGGCATGGGAAAGGCACTTCTGTATTGGTATTAGCTGGCCATTGATAGTGCCAGTGCAAAATGGTTTGAGTACCTGAGCAGCTAATAACAGTGCCTGATAAATGCCTAATACTTATACACAAGCCAAAACTGTTGGCTTTGCCAATGCTTATTTTTAAAAGAACTTCAGTGAAAGGCACGCAGGGTGATTTTAAATTGTGTGGCCAAAGGCAGACCTGATTAAGACATTTTTATTACACCAGTTACGTGTTTACAACTCCAATGAAGTCATAAATTCTCAGAAGACTCCTTTGAGGAAACACTTGCAGGCACATTGAGGGCAACGTTTGATGGCAAGGCATATTTAAAGCTAGCTCAAAGAGTTCCAGTGAGGAGGTGTTTTGGGTGGGGTGGGCAGGAACTGGATGAGAATTGCCATAGGGATTAGCATGGCCATGAGAAGTCATTTTACTGTTAGCACCTGCATTCATATCCATACATTTTTAGGTAATTGAAATCGTGATGTGGGGTTAGCACTTGCATGCTAGGGGAGTGATTAGAAGGGAAGTGGTGATATGAGACATCTCATTCTCACAGCAGTCATTAAGTGTGACATTTCAGAAATGAAGGCAAGAGGTAGCTGCTTGTAACATTGAAGCTTCACCAGAATAGTCTCATTCGAAATGTGGAAAGATGTTAGGTGCCCCCACACAAGGAAGTTTGCCCCTTCCTCACAGCCTCTGACGTTAGCGCCTCTCCCAACATTTGAAGTGTTAGTCCCCTTCACCTCTTCTCCCCTTCACATTTTAGCTTAGGTGCAACTCTGATGCCATGAACCCACCCCTTAATGAAGTGACCCCCAGGGCAGCTACATTTAGGGGTGGTGCTGAACACACACTCACAAAAAACACTTTCACCCATGCATTCATCCACCAGTTACACAACTCCATGCATGCATGTATACATACGCATTAACACAAACACCAACATGCACGCATGCATTCATACATACACATATACAGAGTAATTTAATTTAAATACACATATACACTTTTACCCTTAAAAAGTATCCACGCAACCGACACGTAGACATGCTGCCTGCCAAGAGAGAACTCCTCTCCCATCAGTCAGCATGATCACGCTGACAACATGAACACACTGGCTGACAGGATAGGAGTCCTCTCCTATCAGTCAGCATGGTCATGCTGAGCAACGTGAACAAACTGACTGACAAGAGAGAAATCCTCTCCCATCAGTCAGTGTGGTCACGCTGAGCAACATGAACACACTGACTGACAAGAGAGAACTCCTCTCCAATCAGTCAGTGTGATCAAGCTGACAACATGAACACACTGACTGACAGGAGAGGAGAGAGCTCCTGTCAGTCAGCGTGGTCATGCTGAGCAACGTGAACACACTGACTGACAAGAAAGAGCTCCTCTCCCATCAGTCACTGACTGACAAGAGAGAACTCCTCTCCCATCAGTCACTGTTGTCACGCTGAGCAATGTGAACACGCTGAGCAATGTGAACACACTGCCTGACAAGAGAGAAATCCTCTCCCATCAGTCAGCGTGGTCATGCTGAGCAACGTGAACACACTGACTGACAAGAGAGAACTCCTCTCCAATCAGTCAGCGTGATCAAGATGACAACATGAACACACTGACTGACAGGAGAGGAGCCCTCTCCTGCCAGTCAGTGTGGTCATGCTGAGCAACGTGAACACACTGACTGACAAGAGAGAACTCCTCTCCCATCAGTCACTGACTGACAAGAGAGAACTCCTCTCCCATCAGTCAGTGTGGTCACGCTGAGCAACATGAACACACTGACTGACAAGAGAGAACTCCTCTCCCATCAGTCAGCGTGATCACGCTGACAATGTGAACACACTGACTGACAAGAGACAACTCCTCTCCTGTCAGTCAGCGTGGTCATGCTGAGCAACGTGAACACACTGACTGACAAGAGAGAACTCCTCTCCCATCAGTCAGCGTGATCACGCTGAGCAACATGAACACACTGACTGACAAGAGAAGAGCCCTCTCCTGTCAGTCAGCGTGGTTTCGCTGAGCAACGTGAACACACTGACAAGAGAGAACTCCTCTCCCTTCAGTTAGCGTGATCACACTGACAACATGAACACACTGACTGACAAGAGAGACCTCCTCTCTTGTCAGTCAGCGTGGTCATGCTGAGCAACGTGAACACACTGACTAACAAGAGAGAACTCCTCCCCCATCAGTCAGCGTGGTCACGCAAAGCAACGTGAACACACTGACTGACAAGAGAGAACTCCTCTCCCATCAGTCAGCGTGGTCATGCTGAGCAACGTGAACACACTGACTGACAAGAGAGAACTCCTCTCCCATCAGTCAGCGTGGTCATGCTGAGCAATGTGAACACACTGACTGACAAGAGAGAACTCCTGTCAGTCAGCGTGGTCATGCTGAGCAACGTGAACACACTGATTGACGAGAGAGAACTCCTCTCCCAACAGTCAGCGTGATCACGCTGACAACATGAACACACTGATTGACAAGAGAGAACTCCTCTCCTGTCAGTCAGTGTGGTCACGCCGAGCAACGTGAACACAATGACTGACAGGAGAGGAGTCCTCTCCTGTTAGGCATCATGTCCACGTTGTCAGCTGAATGACGGGAGGCAGCAGAGCCCACTTCTGAGCCCTGCTGTCTCCCATTATTTTGCTGTTTGTTGCGCAGCCAAACGGCTTCACAAGAAACAGCAAAATCATTGCAGGGGCAGCACAGTCCCCCTTGTGAATAAAGGACACAGGAGACTGTGCTGCCTTCCACTTAGGAGTGGGGGCTGCGAGCCCCCCAGCAAGCGCGAGGCCCGGGGCAGTTTGCCCCCCCTGACCCACCTCGTGACGGCCCTGGGGAATAGCACCCAGTGGACGTATGTGTGGAGGCCACTTAGAACTGTTTCTTTTTTCAGGGAACTAATGATTCGAACTGCCAGTGTAATCTCATGAATAGGGTGTTTAAATGACTTCAGGTCACCAGGGCAGGAATTGTATGTACTTTTGCAATGCAACGTTATGCTGCCATTGCTATAGTCGCCTCATATCGTTGTTGTTACTATGCTGATCCCTGTGTAATATTTGTGTGGCAGCGACGGCCATTGCAGATAATTGCATGGTATCCTTGAGCACACTTCAGGCAACTTGATCCAGCGAATAAAGCATTGCTAGCACTGGTCCTGCAATGGTGTCCCTATTCTGGCCATATTGACCTGGGGAAAGGCAGAGCCTGCAATTTATATCCAATGATATGGGACACTTCCACTACCTTTGCACTAACTCCTGTTTGCCTGGCATCGACAATGCCCAGGTGGCGTAAAATATCATAACATACTTGCGCTCATGGGTGGACTGGCCTATAGGCATCTCCCGGTAGGCCTCTGCACCCTGGGCCTCTTTTCTGTAGTAACTTATTTTATTTGCAAATTGTCTCATAGGAAAAGGGTTGGGCTCGCTGACAATGTGTAATATGGGGCCACTTTGAACATTATTTCCAGGGCCTCTTCCGGTCCCAGTCAACCCCGCTTGCGCTCTTACAGCTGTTCGCTCATTAACATTTCGCAGCTCGAGCTACTCACTGGAGGGTCTGCACTAGGCCACCGTGCATGACTTTAATGCATAAGGCTAGTACGCTGAGTTATGTGTGTAGAGCTTCCCTTCCTTCAGCCATCCTGCTTCACAATCTACATCTGAATCTGGGTAACTCCTTCCCTCATACCTGCACTCTGGCTGGACTCATGAGGACAACAAGGCTTGTATAGAAAAAAACATAATGTGGGTGGTGAGGGCAGGGCCGGCCTTAGGGGTGGGCCGCCGGGACAACCCCGGGGTGCTAGCTTGGAGGAGCCTTTCAAGGGCTACCCCGAGCTGGTGTGGTGGGAGAAGGCACCGTTTTAAAATTAAATGCGCTCGCGGGAGCGGGCGCATTTAACAACAATAGGGTGCTGCAGCAGCCTATTGAGATAATTACCTCTCCACTGCAACACAGGAGCAGGCTAGTTTTCATTAGAATAGGACACTGATTCATGCATCAGCGACCTATTCCAGTGATTAACTCCCTGGTCCGGCGCATCTTAATAGGGTGCCGTAGCACCCTATTGTTGTTAAATGCGCCTGCTCCCGCAAGCGCATTTAATTTCAAAAGGACGCCTTCTCCCACCACCAAAAAGAAAGATTTGGCCCTTCCAACCAGCCCGCCCACCCATTGTCCAGGGATGCGGGGACACCACATTTGTCTTTTTCTGCCCGGGGCACTGCCACCACTAAGGCCGGCCCGGTGTACGGGGAGGCTCTGTGCAGCCAACAATGTAAAATGCACATGAAATGTAAAGCGACATGAAATTTAAAGCCAAATGCATTTTGACACACCCTGGGACCATGTTTACCAGTGGCTTTGTAAAACCTGAAATATTCAAAGGAAAGGAGTTCCGCAATTGTACATATAGGAGCGGGTGTTCAATGAGCCGTGACGTAATTCTAATGTGTGAAAATCTTGCGTAAGAGCAGCTAAATTGTGTTCATCAGTATGTCATCGAAGAGGCACAGATCGTAAGTTATGATTCCGCCTTGCCCTTCCTCTCTGCCATGCAAATACTCTTGCATTTGCGCCACCATGGATTATTATGCTGGGGCAAACACTGTGGAGTCTTATGGAATCCCCCTGCTTGTAATAAACAGGCGCATTCTGTAGGAATCCGTTGTAAAGACTGCCTGCCTTGCGTACATGGCAGGCAGCGAATACTCATTTTTCATGGCGGAGTGGAAAGGGTGGCTTACAAGCGAGTTGGCCAACATTTTACACTCCCCTTTGCACTCTGCCATGCAAAAGAGGAAGCTTATGTGGAGGGGCCCTGTGTATGGCAAAGTGTAAACATAACAGCCTCCCTCTGCGTAATTCACACGGAACACAAACATGACCTCCATTTACAGCCAGAGAAATATAGGAAATAATTGTGTTGGAATTCTAAGTATTTTCATGATGCCTTTTACTTCATCCGTGATGGCGATTTGATCCGGAGCTTTCATAAAGTCACGTGGCACTTTGACTCTGCCTGGAGGGGAAAAGAATGTTCCAGAACATGGACTCGCCTGCTAAATGTTACACGTTAATGTTACTCAGCCGCTAAGGTTATCAAAAGGGGCACTGACCTTCGTCAGCTCTCTCGTGGTTGCAACTGACTGGAGTTGGAACGTTTCCTTGAGACATCCTATCAATGGGGCCAAGGCTGCTTCCCCTGTCAGCCTGAGTGCTACCTGCTTGGGCCTGCCTTCCAGGGGGGCTGGTGCTGTTGAGATCCACTGCTAGCGAACCCACCTGCATGCTCCGGTCGGTGTACCGTGCTATCCTACTCTGCTGCCCACTGAGGCCAGAGATACCTTGCAGTGTCACTACAGGAGTGCAGGACTCCCGGATGCCAGCTTCGGGCCTTCTTGGCCTTCTGGGGCATACTGGCTACTTGGTTTAAGGATTGCAAAATTAACCATTGCCTAGTACACAGAGCAGTTTGCATGTGCCTTTTGTTTGTCTTTTGCCTTCTGCCTTCACACCAAATTATCACTGGCCATGGCTGCTTTCCATTTCTTCATGTCGCTTTGGAAATTGTGTTTAGAGGGATTATGGGGCGACTAGCTCAGTTCCCAAACTAGGAATTGATTTCTTAAATCCAGAGGGTAATCAGGAAGGAAGGGCATGGGACGTGGATGCCCCTGAGGCGAGATTTGTGTATAAGATAACCCTTTCTTCAGTGTGATCATCTCTATGCAGCGTTGCAGTGTTTGTTTTCCACTTACTGTTTGACTTATGAAGATAGTTACATTTGTAAACAAGAATACCTATTCATTTATTTAAAGGGGTTTTCCAAGCTTTGTTCCCCAATAAAGGTGGGTGGCAGCAAACCAATTAATTTAATTTAAGGTTCTCTTTTTCAAAGTATACCCTTTGAGGATGTTGCGACCCCAGTCCTCCTAAGATCAAGTTTAAGGCTCAGGGTCCAATTCATAGAATTATCTGTGCAGAAAATCGGGACTTTACGTGCCAAACTGCGTGCAAAATCCGGTTTGTCAATTAATGGAATCGAATGTGCCACACTTTTTCGCACTATGAGTGGACTTTGCGCAGGCCCACTTTGAGAGACAATGTGCCTTGCGCGAGACACCATGCAGAGCATGGGCATGTCTTTCTCAGAGGGCAGGTTAGGTGGCGTAACACGGAAAATGAGGAAGAACATGGAAAAATGTGGGCGTTATGAGGGACGGCCCGCATGCAGTCCATCCCATGCCCACTATTGCATGGAATGCTATGTATTCATGGACCCGAGTGTGCAACCTTTCGATGGGGAAATGGCCACGCAAACCCTCATTCAATCGCCACCCGAAGGCAGGCATACAGACGCTTGAGCATAGGAATCACCATGCAGATATAAGAGCGGGTGTCAGATTTAGGGGTGGGTGCATGCAGCCGTGGTTCAGATTTGACTTAGGGGTGCGCGTACGCAGTGTAACGGGGTGCAGGAATGATTTATGGGGGTTCGCATGCAGATTTCCCGAGTTTTACCCAAGTTACGAATTATCGTACGCATGTAGTCAGGGTGCCTGTAGATGCAGGCCTGCTTGCGAGGGAACGCACGCACTGTTTGAAGGGATCATCTATTTGGCTATTCTGGCTTTTTTTGCTTTGCATGGGGGCGTTTCGGGGCATTCTGGCCGCAATTTGCACATACGGTTACTCTGCGCAAACAATTCCATGAATACGCGGAGTGTGCAGAATTTATTTGGCGAGCAGGCTCGCGCAGTATCGTTCTCGGCACGTGGCCATTGCAGGAAGAAAGCACACTTTCCATGGATCGGACACTCAATCAGGTGTCACTCACATCCTTGGAATTGAAAGGGGTTACAGCCCCACCGCACCAATCCACACCATTAACCCACTGCATGTGGTGCCTGCATAGGGTGACCAGAAGTCCCGTTTTTTCCGGGACTGTCCCAGGATTGGGTGCTCTGTCTACCTTTCTCAAGATTATTTTTTCTTTGGAAAATGCAGTGGTCCTGTTTTTTGGTTCTAGGTTTTCATAGCTTGTAGGCAGGAATGAACAATCGCACACAGAAGAAATGCTGCATTTTTACAAATTAAGATAGTGGTAGTTTGTGATAAATCAATTATAATATGTGTTTATTCCACCAGTAACACTTAAACCTCCTTTTCCTCCAACCGCTACTGAAGTGTAATGCCTTGACAACCACTGTCAAGAGTTGGTCCTACTTTTATGTTAGTTCCCTGTCCCGTTTTTTTACTTTTTAAATCTGGTCATCCTATGGCTGCACCAATCACACAAATAAATATTTAATCAGTCACTGCATGCACTGCTCACCTCACAGCGTACCACGCACAGCTAAGCTGCACCGACAAGCTTGAAGCGGCAGTTCCACAAACCCCTCTTAGCCCCACCTTACCCCTTTCAAGTCACCATACACAGTGAATCCACATTCAGGGCACCATCCATTTAGATAACAGGATCTGGTCTGTTCTACACCTGATCTATGCAGTCTGTGCACCCTTACACAAGGATACAGAACATGGCAGATGTGTCTTACAGAAAACATATTTGATATTAGCATTTTCTGACTCCATGCCCCTCTTGCATAGCTCGGCCTAGTCGTGAAGGGAACAATCCAGTGGTTCTGTCCTGTGTCCTCTTCTCAGCCCTGACATGTTCCAAACTCAGCCATAGCTCTCATTCCAATGGAGCCTTCATAGGGCAGCTGTCACGGTCTATTCCAAAGCATTCTGTGGAGTGCGCAGACCCATACCATAATGTTCTGGGCCTTCCGTGTATCTTTGCCAAGCCGGAATCTGCAACCTGTGGCTCTCCACTACGACTCCCATGATCCCTCGCCATTGACTATGCTGGGTAGGCATGGTGGCAGGTGTAGTCCAAAATATCTGGAAAGCCAGAGGTTGCTGACCCCCTGACCTAAATGAAGGGTTGTGTGCCTGGCAGTGCCCCCTGAGCTCCCTCCCTCTTAGATAAGCGCTCGTCTCTCCGTGCAAATGTAGCCATTCCACAGAGATCCAGAGAACAGGTGGGCTGCTCTGTAGACAAGTGCAGGAAGTGGGAGAACTGCTGGCCTGGAACCTCTCTGTAATAGTTTATAGCTCACTATGCTTCCTAACTTCTAACTCACTGTTACACCCTGTTTCTTTTCACTGTCATCCTCTGATTTATTTTCCAGCTGACCCACACTTGTCCACCCTCTTTGACTCTCTCCTATGCTCCCTCCGTTTTTGCATTGCCCATAGCGCTTTGAAAAAGACAGTACTAAGTATCGCACAAGAAACCTAAATAAATATATATTTCCCAAGACGTGGGCTCTCTAACTAAATAATTCATTTATTTAGTTAGGAGTCCCTGTGACATGGAGGCAGCTGTTCGCCCCCGAGAAGGGAACTTAGCAAAGTAGGTTAAGGTGGCAGCAGAAATGGAACAGCAGAAAGAGCATGACGGCACATGCAAATGCGTGCACCCATCGATGTTACCGCACAATTCCACAGAAAACACAGACACCCTCTAGGACAGACGTTTTTGATTGTGTGTCTTTATGGGGTAAATGACTACCCATTGTTGTTATTCTTCTGGCCTCGACATCATTGTTCACTACGCCTCTTTATCTAAAGATGTAAAGTGAATGAGGCGCACCCCAACCGTCCATCCTGGCTGCAGAAAGAGACTCATGGTAAGTAAAACAGCAATATTATGCAACAAAATGAGAGAAAATGTGACTATTAGATGCCCAGGTACTTGCACCATTTGGCACCTGCTTCCATCAAAAGCCAGTAAATACCACTATAGGAGTTCCTGACAGGTGCTTTTCCCATGCCTACAGAAAATGAATATTTTTATTCACAATAGTTAGGAAAAAATACATTCCCTGTATACACACGTATAGCCCGCTTCTATGATCACTTAATCTACTTGCGTTACAGCATCTGTACAGTTATAAAACGACTTGTATTTTCTGCAGTGCTTCTCGCACGTGCTATCTTCATTCCGCACATGAACGTCTCCTTAATTCTTTACTTCGCCATCAGGTTCCATAAGATCGATGTTTTTCCTTCTTCGGTCATCCTTCTCAGTGTGTCACGCTCATCTTTTGTGATGTCACAGTCTCTCCTTTTCACATCTTCCCACTTCTTCTGGGTTCTCCCTCAGGAGACCGTCATCTCTTCGGGGATACATCATATTAGGTTTTCTCAGTGGATACCTTGTCTCAAAGGCTCATCGTGTAATAGGTACCATTACTGGAGTTGCACATGTCGCAATTTTCGGTTTCCAACATATAGGCAGAATAGGGGCGGAACTTCCTGTAGATGCATTTGGCTGCTCCTCTACACATACATACCCCTGATGTGTTAAGAGACCCTAAATGAAATTGTGTTCCACACGAGGAACACTGACAAGTTCATGTGACCAGACCCATGTGAGGCAGGTGTATAGAAAATCAAAGCATTGAGCAAACATGAACCTCCATTGGTATGTCTACTTGGAACTAAACTAATCAACGGCAATGGATAAAGCAGTAAGAGTGACAATGCATGACACATACCCAGGTATATATTCATTAATATGTGCTGTGCAGTAATCCTAACACGTGTGACGTACTAGTACATATGCCTGATACACAATGAACAGTTACTAGCAATGTACACACTATCCTTAAGCGTGGATGCTACACACGGCCAGCAAGTGATTTGAGTTGCAGGAAAATCTGGGTGATGTACGCTCACAATTCACACATATCAAGTCCCATGTGTACATGCCACATACTCATAAAAGTAACATCAATCAAATATTGCAATCGCTTTGCCTTCATTCTTGTTGTGGATGTGGCAAACATCTAAGTTGGGAATAATGCACACTTCGTCACAATACAGGGTATTTGCGTGGACATTCTACTTGCCCTTGTACACCAATCAATAATCACAATCCCACACAATGTAAGAGCAACCCAGGCAATATACATTTGTACATGTGTCTGCCCCATTTATATATTGCTTCATGACCTCTTCCATTCCCTGACATGTGTCTGAAGGATGTCACGATCAATATGGAATAACATCATTTTTGTATTTCAAACCTGTTTTCTCTGTTTGTTTGTTTGTTTGTTTGTTTGGGCATTTATATAGCGCTACGAACCCTGAGGTATCTGAGCGCTGCTTATTTCCCACAGTGTGTGGTGCTCATTTTTCGACCTCGGAAGGATGAAAGGCTGAGTTTGGCCCTGCCGGGATTCGACCCTGCATCAGCAGGCTCTGCACGGATATCAAAGCAAGCGCTCTACTCGCTGTGCTATCTGATGGCTGTCTCTGTATTGTCCTACTCAATTACCCGTCCATCCTGCTTGCAAGGCCGTACACCACATGGTCACGTGACAAGAGGAATACTGGATTATTGATCATAAACTAGACCTTTTAAGCAAATGTAAACAGCATATTGATTCTATGTTTATTTTTTGTTGTTCCTTTATTCGTGTGCACTTTTCTCATCCCATTTTTCTTGATATGTTCTTCACCAATTTTCTTTTAATGTGGGGGTCACCCGAACACCCCACTAGAGATGAACCACCACCCCCTCAACCTCGCACTCCTCACGCCCACAGAAACATAACTTAGATCTTTTTTTTTATTCAGTGAAAAACCATCGAGGAAAAGTGTACCGACAAAGTGCACAATATATACACATAAACTTCTCATACAAGTTAAAGTACATTAAAACATCAACTCAAACCAATCCCTCAAACTATCTAAACCCCTCCCTATATAAAATCCAATATCCATGTCTCCAGAATCAAGTTCGTCCAGTATCTTGGCAAAGGGCAAGGCAACTGGGCTTCACCCTCAGCCTCCTCTAGTATTGCTTTCATATATTTTCTGAGGTCATCAAGGGATTGCCTTCTCTGGGTCTCAATGATTTGCAAGGCCCTACGGGAAAGGGTCTCTCAGTTCTCCCTAGCATGGGCTAAGACTTCTGAAGAGGAAGTGCCAAGTATCAGCCGCACCCCAGCCACCCCCTTCGAAGTGGCAGGAACTTTCGCGCCAAAATATGTGACATATGAAGAACATATAAACCAGCAAAGGACCGCAGTTGGGCTCTGCCCAAGAACAGCACCTATTGAAGTACCGGCACCTAAGCAAACCTGGACAGCAAGGTACCCACTGAGAAATCCATACCTGCAGACACGACAAATGGACGGTTGTCAGAATGGAATACCCAGAGAAACCAAAAAGATACTAAAAGAAGACGACTGATGACATCATGAGAAATCAGACGGACGCACATAGAGAGCATATAAGGACCTACGAATGTTGACAAAAGGATGAAACGCCATGGATAAGTCACATCGTGGTCCAAAGGTGAAACAGTTGATTAGTTGATTTCAAGATGAAGAAACTTATGCCAGGTGCACGATGAAGACATTAAGTCAGTTTAAATGTGTATATACGCAAGAAACCGAAAAAGCAAAGAAATCGTCCCGCGTGCTTATGCTTAAATAGTAAAATAGATTGCGGCAAGCGCCAACTATACATATCTACCTCAAAAAGCACTTTAAAGATGAATGAAAAATCCACTACGCACATGACCAGAATTGAATAGAGGTTACTAAAAGTTTCAAGAGGGAAAGGCTGCAGCTACAAATCAAAGAGTAAAGACGGAGAGAACCCTCGCTGAAGGTAACCCTGCAAAGAGGCCCAGGTCGTATCAGGCTGGAATAGGCTGGCGATGCCTTCAACTAGAGATTAGAATAACAAGAGTCTCCTGTTCAGCAAGGTCGAGATAAGCCGCAGATGGTATACGACTGACAGAATGAAATCAAATACACAGAACTTCATGAAAAAGAGGCCGATTTCACGGTGTCCTAGTCACGTGGCAAGGCGGCAGGAAGGGATGAAACTTTCACACTTACGCATGGAGCCTTGTCGTTCCAACACTCCTTAAACTTTCTCAGACCAAGAGGCAGCCTCAAGGGCAAACTACAAAGCAGTAATTGACACACAGCCACTGAGGAGATGAATGGTTGTACCATAAATTGAGGGGAAGCTGGGGTGGAGGCTTGCTCCCTGCACCTGGCTAATTATTCTGCATGTTGCTAAGCGCAAGTGGAAAGGAATGTGTGGGATCAATGCCCACCCAATCATAGTGGACCATGTAATCTAGGATCCTATAGAGAGTAGAGCCAATGGGACGTCATTCTTTTTGTGATGTTTACAGTAGCCAGTTCAAAGGAAGGGCTTAGTTGCCCCACCTGACAGTATTATCCAATCTCCTCTACCTGTTACCATGTACAGATATAGTACCTATATCAAAGTTACCTTCCTATAACCAATCAAGTTGAATGTTAGGTTTTCGAGATTACACGTCAAAGGCAAACGAGGTGTAAGAAGTCATTGGAGATGGCTGCCCAAATAATCCACCCATTCTAATTGCTGCCTCCAGGTGGCTGGAAAGAATAACCATCTCTCTGTGTTGCTGGGTAGCCTGCTGTTGTCCGGAGATCACAGCATCACAGAGAGCATTAGTCCTCAGCAATTCAGCCACTAGTACTAGCAGCATTGTGTCCTGCAGGGTGTGAGTTGTGGATGAGCCTGGATGTGCATTGACGGAAGCATCTGTACAGGGAATTGGCATGGCAGCTGAAGTGTGGTGGCAAGATTGTGGACAGTGCCCTCCACATCCCCCTGCACATCTTTATGCATCATCTCCATCTCAGCAGCAAGCATCTCCCCCTGAGATCCTTCAGCAGACCCACAGGACAACTCCTCGAAATCCTTATGCTATTCCCCTTCCACCCCTTCCTTTGCAACTACAGGTGAGCTGCTGTCACCCAATGGCGGCCACGAGATTGTACTTCAAGTCCAAGTGCGGCCTCAATTGCTGCCCCTTTCTGTCCCCTGGCTCTAGATCCTCATGCCATACTAATGCTTCTTGATGTGTTCCACACTATGGACTGTCACCCCGAAACCTCCCTACATGGACAGCAGTGGTAATGTGCTCTGAGGTCCTTTTTTGTGGGCTTCAGCCCCAAGCTGCAGCAGAGAGGTTGACAGCCCTCAGCCTCAACACCTTGGCTAGGTCGGATGATGTGCTTGCTACTGTGGATGGGAGTCTGGTGGGGGCAAAGGTATGCCCTGAGGATAGCTGGACAGCCAACACGCAGGGGAAGATGTATATTGTACAGATGAGGGAGGAGAAGTGGCCTGGGAGAGTAGATGTTACAGGGGCAGAGGTCGGAAGATGGTGGAGCTAGTAGAGCCATGCTGTGATGGGCACAGAGTCACCTGAGGATAGTGCCAGGGAAGTGCTAGCCAAAAACACAACGACTAGACAGCAGGAAAGGCCGGCATGTGTAAGGCTGACAAGCTAGGCAGGCAGGATAACAATGAAAGGCAGTTGGAAGGTGCACAAGTGAGTGATTGATGTGCTCATAGTGAGGCTACTAAACAGATGAAAGGTCGTGATGTTATAAGCGTGATTTCCGTACACGCTGACGGCGATTGTGAGGCGCTTCCATATTATATGAAAGCGTCACACAGTCCCCATCAGCCTCTGCGTGTCTCATTTCATTGTACTTGATAACAGGTGTGCCAGGGAGATACACCCACTGTCGGTCTCCAGTGCGACTCGCGTCATCCTTTTTCAAACTCCCACCAGCAGCGCAGTTGACTGGGTCACTCCCAATCTTTAGTTTAATGTATCTCATGCACAAGCTATGTTTGCTCCGAAGATCCGGGCAAGGACCACTCCATCCATCATGAGTGAGAGGGCCCAGGCTGAAACACAAAAAGGACCTCCTGGGAAGGACAGATTTACTCATGAGAAACTTGTAATCCTGACAGCCTTTGTGGAGGAACATTATGTTTACCTTTATGCTGTGTGTGGCAGCACGGCGTCTTTGACAGCGCATGCAGCCCTGTGGCAGCCTGTGACTGATCAGATCAATGCATGTGGTGGGAAACATCGGGCTTCCAAGGACTTACAGAAGCACATGATGGATTTGTCTCGTCGGATCAACTGACGGACGTCGGGGAGGAATGAGAGGTCATCTGAGGCGACTGGACAGGGCCCCCAACACAGCGAGGCCCCGACACCAGTTGAAGAGATGGTCAGTGGACGGGTTTCCACTGAGCAGTTACTCGGTGTTGGAGGAGGTGACATCTGTGTGCCTCCACCTGGCAACTGTAACAACCACAGGATTTCATATGTGCAAACCCATTAGGTGAATTTGTGTATTTATATATGGTGTGCCACCATAAGTATGGCTGGTGGGATGCTAGGCCATTCGTTTCAGTGCATGTCATGGCACGAGAGCCACCTTTTACAATGTGTATTTTGGGATGTTGCATGTGGACATCTTCAGGTCATGCATGTGCATGCGTTGCATAGAATACATGAGAAGTTGACAATCGGTTTACCATAGGGCGGGATTCATTGCCTTACATACAATGGGGTTCATGGGTGCTGACATATGCTGCCATGCAGGCATGAGCCATTACTGCTTGCTGCCGGTGTTTGACATTATGCATGCTGTGGTTAAGGATATCATATAATGCAAAGTATGTTATGCTTGTGTGGATTGTAAACATCATGCTGAATGCTTAGCCGTACTCCTATATGATGCATAAGGAGCTGGAATGGCTCCTTTGCATGATGTTTGCATTGAGTGCAAAACCGCGCATTTATTTGAGTGTATGGCACACATCCCTTGATGGTGTGGGGAAATCCGACACTGCATGTTCTCACGGTTCACATAGGAAGCATTGGCAAACAATTCAGGCCCCATTTGATTGGTCAATAGATCGTGTACAGCATAATGCATAGCAGGGTCTTTGGACATGAGATGTTCTCTATTTGGAGGAGGAATGGGATGTGTGTAAGGGCGCATTTGCTTGTTGATAACCTTGATGTGCTTACTGCGTGTGGTACAGACATGTACCATTGTGACGCGTGGCAATAATTGGAGTAACTGATGATTTTATTTTGCAACCATTTAGCGATGAAGCACCTCCGTAAGCGGAGGTGGCATGTGCTGCATGAAGCATGCCCCCCATGCAGTGGTTGGAGAGAATCCTCCCATGATGCAGTCTGTGATCATTGGGCAGGTTGACGCATCATACTGAGAGGGTATTGCAAGGGCCACCGAGTCCCTCGGAGAACTGTTCTGCGTGGCCCTGAGCTTGCAAACCTGGTGGAAGAGTAGTTCGTGTTGTTGTGAAACACACAGAGCACCAGTAGCTCTGCTGATGACACCATGCCAGTCCACCTCACATCTGGTGAGGGTTCCCAGTGCGCCCGTGTACAGGGACGGCCAACACAAAATGATTCTGCAGTAGGAAGGGGGCGCACACCTATGGACGGTCAGCCACCTCCAAGAGCAGCAGGACCTAGTGAGGCATCTGCAACAGTCAAGGAGCCACAAGGAGCTGAGGTTGCATATGCAGAAGAATTCAGGCTTACATCATTACCTCCAGCAGATACGCAATACTCAAACATGACAGGCCCAAATACAGTGCAAGCTTTCCCGCGTCCTACCACTTTGTACGTTCTAAGTGTGGTTTGTGAATTGCAATTGCACTTTGCGCCAGGGTCAGCATGGCCGATGTAGGCTGAAACTCACTTTGTACTGGGCAAAACAGTTGGTGAATTGGTCACCTGGTGCTTCTTTCTTCTTGCAGCTGATTGTTTTTGGGTAAAGCTCAATCCCAATCCCAAGTGATTATTGATGTCAGCTCCTCATGTCACCTCTAACCACCCTGAGACCAAGTGCTGAAGCAAGGCCGCCAGATGCCATTCACACGAATGGTTGGCGGGTAGAAAGGATGCCAATCGAAATCTATAGAAGACAACTCTTTTGATTTCAAATGTCAAGGTATGAAGAAAAAGAAGAGGGGAAAACCAAACTCATCCATTGTAGGTGTTTGCGCCATGTGACCAAAATTGAAGAGCCTCATTCGGTAAGATATAAGGCAAGTGATAAATTACAGTTCCAACAGCATACCCGTTCCGTCAGGTCGTAATATCAGCGCTATCGATATTCTGTATTGCCGCTAGAAATATGGCCTTAACGCTGGTGAATAATACTTCCAGAAGTGAAACACATATTTTGCACGTACAACTTTCATTCATCTACAGTATTTTTTCCGATGGGTTTTTTGATTAAATGTTTTTTCTCGAAAAAAAATCATCTACAAATATAGGAGGTTTTGGGTGACGGTTTATAAGGGAAATAAAAATAATTTTCAATACATTTTTTCCCCCAAAAAATATTCAGCAAAAAACCCATTGAAAAAAAAACACAGTTCATGAATGAACATAGAACCTTTAGCAGCATTTTATGCAGTGCAATAAAACAGACATGCTCAAAGAGAAAACACACACAAGACTTGTTGATCCAGTGATATGGACTAGCTGGCCTCCCCCAGATGTAACTCTACTAAAGCCACCAAAGGAGTCTTTCAGAACGCGGGCCCAAGAGCAGGGAATGTTCTTCCTCCTGATCTCAGAGGACTGAAGTCTACTGAGATCTTCAGGAAAACATTAAAAACTCTGTTATTTGCTTGACTTGCTCCCTCTCCTGGATTCCTTGCCTGATTAGCCCCCGGCTTTATGATTCTGATTTGTTTGTTAGACTTCTTTGTCTTTTTGTGCGCCCTTAAGCCCACGGGTCCATGGTTGTGCAGTATAAGACAATTAAAGTAAAGGCATTAACTTCCCCACTGGTGGTTCATCATCAGAGGAGATTGTATATTCATGTTGGTGGTCATTTTAAATTAAATGTGAATTGCATTCAGGGGACCACCAAGGTTCCCACTTGCATGCTGTTAGGATGGTCCCGGGAGGATAGCTCAGCGGCAACGTGTTTGCCTTGGAAACAAGACAACACGAAGCAACAACACGAAGCAACACCGGTTCGATCCCGGATCCGCGTTTAGAAACCTCTGGATATAAAAAACAATTACGCAACTAAAAAACAAACAATTCCTGTAACAGCGCCTCGATGCCTGCGGGCTGTGTGAGTGCTTTAAAAATGTAAATTGTAACAGCACCTCCATGCCTGTGGAGTGCAATTGTTAGGAGTAAAACACATCAAAATCCACTTTACCCTTCAGTTTGGAAAAAAAATAAGCGATGCCTGCAAATGACGCTTTGTTTATTAATGGGTTCCTAAGGCATCCATCTGCTATATGTTGGGTGTATATGTGAGGTGGATTCCAGAGGAATCCATTGGCTTTAGGCCTGAATGAGATTTTCATGGTGGTGCGAAACCTGTTGATTTTCCAAGACAGAGGATAAATCAAAGCGGAGATGCAAATCCTGCCATATGCCCCTCCTTTGCCTTCGAGGGACATGAAAAGGGACGCGGAGCTTTAAATGGAAGCATAAAAGCATTACACCTTGCTTTTATAATGGACGGTGTGGAAAATGAAAGCAAAAAAGTGCATTTACAGCGTTTTCGCTCTCATTGTCCATCCCAATTTTTCCGCCGTTATGAGCGGTACGAGGGCGGCAAAGTGTAGACAGAGATTTTCATGCAGGTGTAAAACCAAAGACTCCAATAGAATATGCCTTGGTTTAGCACCAGATGGAATCCATTGTAAATGCTGCCTGCATAGCGTAGTTTGCAGGCAGCGTTTTTTATCGCTCAAAGCGGAGCGTGAAAGTGAAGAGCAAAGGCGATTTTGCCCTGCTTGACTCTTCTCTAGACTCAGCTTTGAGAGTGACACAAATTGCATGCAAGGGACTCAACATCACGAATGTGCAATGGTTGGTGGTCTCCTGCATGACATTTGAGGTTCTTTTAAATGACCCCATCTGTGTTTTGGCCTTCTGCAATTGGAGATATTCCACTTTGTCATTGGACATAGGTTATCTCTTAGAGGGTCATTTTCAATTAAATGCAAATTGCATCCAGGGGTCTGGCAATATGACCACCTATGACTGTTGGGTCACCTTAATGTAATTTGCATCACTCACAAAGCAGAGGGTAAATGTGAAGCGTAAATGAAGGCAACATCACCTTTGCTCTTCATGTTTCCTCTCTACTTTGTGAGAAATAAAACGCTGCCTGCAAATTCCACTTTGCAGGCTCTGTTTTATAACAGATTCTTCTGGAATCCATTTTTTTTAAACATTTGTTTTATTGGTTTTCATATGAACACAAGAAAGGAACAAACATTGTGAAACTGTTCTGAGGCAACGCCTCATCCATATAGTATCAACAATATTCTCGTTCACCTTGCTACATACCTCTACTCCCCACCCTCCTGCCCCTTCCCTCCCCATTCACATGTCCAGAACACCCTATTTCGCGTCAAGATCATCATTACTATTGTTGCCGGATTCCCCAAAGCGCTCCCGAGGCTCTGCACACTTCTCCGTCTCTCTGGCCTCTGCTTCAAACAGGGCATGTAGCATCACTTCCCAGGCCAAGCTCCCCACTGCATTATGCCCTTTATTAGTCTGTACTGCCCCCCTCCACACCAGTGTCTCGGCCAAAGCCCACCTTTTCATATCACGCCACCACTCGTCCACATCTCATCCCTTAGGGGACGTCCATGCCATAGCGATTCTGCGCTTAGCCAGTATGTACGCCAAATCTTTTCATTTAGTGATGTATTTCGCCCAAACAGTCCTGCTGCTGGGGACGCCACATTCAGCGTCAGGCCCCCTTTACCCATTCTGTTCGCTACCTCTCGCAGTATTGTCCCACTATCGGACACGTTAAGAACATATGGAGCATTCACGCCTCTTGTGCCTTACACCTGGGGCATCGCTGCCCTGCAGCACCTGGGAATCCTGAAATTCGTTGGGGTGTAATATATGCTCTATGTGTAATCAGCAGCGGTATCAATTGCTATCTCGCATTCCAAAACACTTTCTTGTGGCATATTATACTGCTACCGATTGTGCAGCTGTAAAAGGGCCTCCGAGGTCCACCTCCCATTTACCCCGTATTGCCAGGGGAGTGGAAGTCCTATTAATTAACAGAAAATTGTATAACTTAGATATGGCATGCCCCCCTCCCGATATGTCGTACACGATATCTACCATGGCATGTTGCTCTTTCAATTCACTATATGCTGGCCATCTCTGTGTTGTTATCCCTTTAATGGTGTTATGCAACAAGTAATGGCCTATGTGCAAGACTGTGTGGTCGGCCAAATCTTCAAAGGGGAAAAATGAGGCATCCCGCAATAGGTTCCCTATCGTGGTTACCCCATGAGTTTCCCAGTGCATTCGTATCTGTCATCTCGCCTGCGACGAGGCTGCAACTACTGTGACCAGGGGTATCTGAACCGAGAACGGGTCTGTGACCCCTATCACTGCTAATGCTCTATCCCACACCCTTACTCCCAAGGACACTAAGTGTGATCCATGTTCGCCGCGGGGCTTCTTATTCCACACCAGCTCTCTGAGGTAATACCTTGATCACACGGGTTGCAGCATCACTGTGTCTGGAGTTGGATCATCTGCCAGCCATTCCACTACAAATTGTAGCTGTCCTACTATATAGTATAGATCGAAACACGGGACCCTAATACCGCCCTCTTCATATGGCCTGTGTAGCGTGGAAAGTGCTATTCTGTTCCTCCATCCATTCCACAGAAAACTTCTACTTATACTATCTAGTGTTTTGAAGAAGGACTGTGGTATGTAATATGGTACGTTCACAAAGAAATGCAGCAATCTGGGCAGCACTACCATTTTCAGCAAAGCAATGCTGCCCTCCCCATCAAGGCGAGAGGCAGCTTGGTCCAGAGCCTTGGATGCCCTCTGTAGCCCTTCACTTGTTGTGTGCGCGCTCTATAGCCGTTTCGTGATATATATTGACCCCTAGGTATTTAAACGTGGATGCTGCCCACTGTAGTGCCGGAACTGGAAGGGCCCCCCGCTTTTCCTTGAGCAGATTTGCTAATGGGAACAGCGCATACTTATCAATGCTAATCATAATCCCTGATAATCCAGCGAATAGCTCTAGTGCCTCTAGCAGCAACTCCAGGTTATCTTTAGGGTTCTCTATATACAGCAGCTTGTCGTCTGCGTACAGCGATATCAGATGTGTAGCCCCATCTATCACTATACCCGCTCCTACATATTCCTTCCTAAGGTATTGTGCAATGGGCTCCATAGGCAGAATATAGAGAAGTGGGGACAATGGACAATCCTATCTAGTGCCTTTACCTAATTCCCATGCTTCTGAAATACATCCTCCAGTTTTGACTCGTGCCATCGGCCTGGTATACGCCAACCGCACCCACTGAATGTATGCTTGCCCAAATCGCAATCTGCGCAGAGTTGCATACAGCCAGCCCCATCTCACCGAATCAAAGGCCTTCACCGCATCTAGCATGGCTATGGCACACAGGATCTCCCAGTCCGCTGTGCTATCTATCACACGGTGCCACCACAGATTCTAGGTCATGCTGCGTCCTGGCATGTACCCCGACTGGTCCGGCTGCACTAGTGTATGTATTACCTTCTTCATTCTGTCCGCCAGTATGGTAGTAAGAATTTGTTATCCTGATTCAGCATTGAAAGGGGCCCATAAGAATTACATTCTGTCACTGGCTTGTGGGGTTTGAGTAGGGGTATAATAACAGATTCCCTTAAACTGGGGGTAAGAACGCCTGTCTCGTAAGAGTCCGTAACGGTGTTAAGTAGATGCAGGACCAGCTCCTGGGAGTATTCCTTATAGTATTCTCCGGGCAATCCATCAGTGCCCGGTGTCTTCCCTGTCGGCAGGGACCTGATCGTCCCTAGTGTTTTCTTTAACGTGATAGGTCCCTCCAACCCACCCCTGTCCCCCTGATCTAATGTAAGCAGGTCTATCTCGCCCAGCACCTCCTTCAAGTACTCTTGCGCTATCGGGGGTCTCTCTTTATACAGACCTTGATAGAATTCCTGAAAGGCCTCATTAAGGCCCATTTGGATATTTCAGAGGTCTCCTGCTCTCGTGCATATCGAATGAATCAGGTTTTGCTTCTCTTCTCTTTTATATAGCCATGCCAATAGTCTTCCTGTTTTATCTCCTTCTCTGTGCTGCCTTTCAATATATTTAGAGTAATTGTGCTTGCCCAACCTTTCCCACCATTAAATGCATTTCTGTTTCAATGTCGCAGCGTCCGCTGCATCCCCAATTTGCCCTGCAGGGGACTGTTCCAATGTTCTTAATTTCTCTTCAGCTGAGGACAACTCTCTGTTAATGGTTGTCTGGATGTTCCCACAACCTGCAAAGGCAGCTCCTCTGACCACCATCTTTATCCCTGCATTGGCAACACAACCTTAATTATGCATGACATAGTCCACAATGTTTTCCCTGACACAATCCCGAAATGGAGGGTCTTGCAATGATTCTCCCCTGAGTCTCCATTTGAGTATTGGGGCCCTCTGGGGCTTAAGCCACCATTGCAGACTTAGCGGGCGTGATCCAATAGTACCCTACCTTCTCTTCTGGAATCCATGTGAGGTATTACCACCAGAGAGGGTGATCTGCTAGCTAGATCCACTTTTCATAAGCTCCATGTCAAGACCATAGGGACATGTACCCTGCTACATCAGTTGTCTGATCTGCAGTGCCTGCTCTCCAGTGGCACAGAGCAGGTTCAGAGGTGACAGGAGCACTATTGACAGCTGCTGTGACAGCCAAGTATCTGCAGAGCATGGCTTACATTTAAAGTCTGCACCTCTGTTTCAAAACCACATAGGTATGAGTAATGACTACTCCGGAGGAGTTTTAATATTGAAACATAAGGACATCATGGAGAGTTATTCACATAACAATAAAAAAGCCACATCTGATTTGTCACAGACATGCATCAGTGCTATGAGCCCAGTCCAGCTGTGGAAGGATTGTGTGTTTTATGGTCAAACGGCTTGGCCCTGCCACTAGCAGGGCAAGAGACCGAATGACTGTGACTGTCCTTTGCTCCTTTATGAGGTCGGTAACAGCTCTCTACACGGAGACAGCCCCTCAGCAGGGGCTATTCTGGGTAGCCATCATCAACGGGCCTATCCTATACAAAAGACTCTCCTCACACCAGGGTGTTGAATACCAAAGGGCTGTTGATGCTATAGATCTGAGAAAGGGATGGGGTTAGTGTAGACAGAGAGAGCTCAGCATAGTTGGAGGATGGATAGACCATTGTGTTTCTCTCTATACCTCTTGTTCCTTCCTGTCCCCTCCACTTTCTTTAGCACAAAGTACTTTGGGTATGATATCAGAAGGCAAAGACCCCTTGTCACAAGGACATGGAGTGAACCCATTAAAGTAGGCTTGTGTGTGTCCAATCACCTGTGCACTTTTCTCTACAAAAGATGGGGGTTTCCATTCCTTCTGTGATTCACTCATCTTTGGGCTTCAACTCTTCCAGAAGAATTTCTTGGACCCTGCAAGGAGAGCAGTCCTTTCGAAAAGTCCTTCAGTTGTGACCTGAAGCAGAAGATCCAAGGCAGAGGTAATCTCTGCTCCCTAGCCATCCCCGAGGCACCTAAGGGGTGACCTGCAGCTGTAGTAAGGCCTGCCTCTCTGCCAGATAGAGCAGTACCCAAGACATCTGCAGTTGTATGCCACGTGCTTGGGGGAATGTGAACAAGGACCTTTCTTGTCCCTGAGACACTGGATTGGGACCCACACCACTGAAGAAGCCAAGCAGTTGGTCTCCTGAATTTTGAGAGCATCAAATGCATTCAAACCAACGGAACCTGTGCTGCTGCCTTTCACTCATTTTCAAACTCTTTAGACTGCTATTGCTGCATCCTCACACCAGCCAACCTCTGTACTGCACAAGCTGAGCGTGTCTTTGCCGCGACTTAAACTAGAAGCTCACCGCCACAGAATTCTAACTGCCAAACGCGTCCCATCAAACCCGACTTGACGCCTGCTTTGAACCGCTCACACAGCACCAAGAAGCCTGGTTCCATGCTCTGGAACTGCCAAGAACAGCGAGAAGGTATAATTGACTGCTAACAGTTCCCCGATCCATATTTGGGGCCGAGAGACTTTTCACACACAAGAACATACCCTTTTTCACAAACATAGTGGTTATTGATTGCCTTCCTCCCCTGTTTCATTATCCAGAGTGCATGTTTCTCGTTGGTGCATGTTCAGTGTTCTTTCCTCAGGAGTGGGTTTTGTGTACTGTTATTCTACTTAAGTATTTTTGAATATTGTGGGTTTAATTAAAGTATATATATTTTTACTGACCGTTGATAGGACATTCCTTTATGTTGGACTGTGTACTTTGTTGTTTGGTTTGCTACTGTTTCCCATTCACTCACATCCCTCCTGAGAGTATAGCCTTCCCTCGGCTCACATTAGCACAAAATGCAAAGGAGATATATCTCTAACCTGTGCCGGCTTCACCTTTAAGATTGGGATCTCTCTGTTTTTGTAGACGTGAGGGGGGTGAGTAGGCAGTTTAGTCACTGCTCATCCTTGTACTGCTGCAGGGTGGAAGTCCTTTCGTCACTATAGGCATCCTTTGTTTTTAAGCTTGCATGAAAATGTCATGCAGGCCTAAATTCCAAGAGGGAGAAGGAAAGCAAAGCAGAGAAGAGGAGCAAACTCTGCACTTCCACCCTGCTCCTTAGAAAGGCACAACAATGAGATGGAGTGCAAAATAAAAGGGGAACTGCACTTTTTACACTTTCATTTTGCGCTCCACTGAGTGCAAAATTACACCTAAAGGTATTCTCATTTGTCAGGAGCAGGAGCAGTAGCGCTATTTAGGAATGAGGGTCTAGGCGCATTTTACAATTTGTGACAAAGAGAAGCCTTGGAAAAATATCTAAAAAAAAAAGCCACTCAAGGCCTCGAGCAGTTGGTCTATTGAAAAGAGAGTATTTTTTAGAACAGGTGTAAAAAAAAAAAGCACGGGAATGAATCGAAATATGCCCACGAGTCTGTCAGATTTACGCCAGCCATTTTCTACTTTCTTAATATAGATTTTTACTAGAGCTAAACAAGCAGATGTCGAGAGCTATTCCCGTAGATTCTCTTGAGAGCATTATTTGTGTGCAACCATCTCCGAGATGCGCCAAGAATTTCCAGAACTGTGTAGTGAAAAACCTCGTAAACGCAGTTTAAAATGGCGGGTGAAATGCTGTCCATTTCCCCATTTTCTGCGCAGTAAATCGTTTAAAATGGTTTATTGCACTTTTGCCCGGTCTTTATTTTTCTTTTAACGGATATTTACAGGAGGACATCAGCGGCATTCGCCAGACCCTTTTCTGTGCGCTGCGGAGGTCGTGCCGCACCACACGCAGCGCGCCTGGAAACGTGATCAAGTGACATGTTTATTTCATGAATGGTAAATATTAGAGGACATTAAGCTCCAGGATGGAAAACTGCTGGTGTTTTCTTCGTCTAGACAATGGACATATATGGTGAGACACCCAAAACTGCTCCACAAGTTGACCTGAATGCAGACTTGGTGTGGCATTGATGTGCGTGTTCCAGTACCATTGTTCACGTGAAAGACACCCCCTTGGACTGTTCGAACTGCTAAAGCTGTGTTCCTGCTGGGAGAGGGATTCCCAGAACCCCCCTTGTTTTGCATATTAAGTAACTTTGGGTCTCACCCGAATTACCAGGGCAATCCAGACGTGGACCCCTTGCTTATTCTTAGGGAGGCACAGCTCCACCTCACTGATGATGGACAACAAGGCTGAAACACGTGTATGGGGTTGCTGCTGGTACTCTTGTTCAGAGGACAATTGCCTAGCATTTTGGTGCTGGACTGCCCCTGGGCAGGACAAAGACTGATATGCAGGGAAATGTAGCCTCTGTGAAAGGGAGAGTGAGCTAAAGACTTGGAAGAATCTCTCCCAGCGGCCAGCCACCCAAGAACAGGTTAATGGGTTGTGTTTCTGCTGGCAGAGGGATTCCCAGAACCCGCTTGTTTTGCATATTAAGTAACTTTGGGTCTCACCCTAAGTTGCCAGGGGAATCCAGACGTGGACCACTTACTCACTGTTCTTAGAGAGGCACAGCTCCGGCTCTAACAAAACAACTCAGCATTTCTGCAAACTTATCTCACTCAAAAATCCCACACAACCATCTCTCGCACAACAACCCGCACACACATCACAACACCGCAACAACACATAAGCAACACCAACAGCACACGAGGACTGGCATCGACCCAATACTCGCACCAAAGCTCAGTACCCGGTGTACACCGAGTTGAAGCTGCCAACAGAACACCACTCCTCTCACTATCCTACTCCCTCTTCACCTACTAACCCATCCCACCTTCTCATTTACAGATCCGCCAGAGCGCCTGGGGACCAACTTCGTTGGTGACGGTGCGCAGTACAAATACCTTTAACATTTAAGATTTAACATTTAAAGTACCCATATGACGGGAGGACAGGATCTGAAGCATGTCCTGCAAATAACATCATAACATTGTTATGCAGTGCTGTGCTTTGCACAAAATTTGTGGTAATTGAGCGTTATTGCCCGCACTTGAGGGCTATACGTGATGTCATGATAGGGTGACCAGATTTTAAAAGTAGAAAACTAGGACAGGGCAACTAACATAAAAGTAGCACTAACTCTTGAAAGTGGCTGTCAAGGCACTACACTTCAGTAGCGATTGGAGGAGAAGGGGGTTTAAGTGTTACTATTCAAAGAAACTCATATTATAATTAATTTATCACAAACTAACACTATCTTAAGTTGTAAATGCAGCATTTCTTCTGTGTCATATTGTGCATTCCTGCCTGTCAGCTATGAAGGCCGACTACCAAAAACCGGGACCACTGCAGTTTCCAATGGGAACATATTCTGGAGAAAGGGGGACAGAGCAGCAAAAACCGGGACAGTCCCGGCAAAACCGGGACGTCTGGTCACCCTATGTCATGAGCCCAGAAGCCTGACTTATGGGACCGAGTGAAGATGCAGCATTGCCCAGCATTGCCCAGCGGCTGATGATAATAACTCCATTGGCACCTGGCCACAGTGCTAGATGCTAGGTGGAGGGGCCAAAGTGCCTGACCAAAGTGGCACCAGACAATGGATTAAGTGGGGTGCTAAATCGAGGGGGGCTCTCATTAGGGAGGGTGACCTAAGTATGTGTGCACTTAGGCCACGCCCCAAAACGAGAGCACCCCGGCAAAAGGGGAGGGGGGCTGTCGAAAGCAGGGTAGCTAGGGCGCACTGGCATTTTACCTTTGGTGCGCCCAGGCCCTCGGTGCTGGGCACACCAACGGTGTGACACCACTGTGCCCCAGCTCGACATGCAGCAGGCAGCTCTTTCATTCAAGGCGCCACGTGGTTAAAACCCACAGGCTCCTTGCATGAAAGGGCTACCTGCTGCATGATGACTTTGCACTCTGAAACAGGAGTAGTGCTGGAGGGCCCAGTCTCACCTTTTGTTTCTGGGTAAAGAGTCTTCACATATCATAAAGTGCCTTCCTGTTGCATGATTAATCTTTACTCGGAAACAAAAGGAGAGACTGGGCCCTCCATCCCTCCTCCTGTTTCTGAGTTCAGTGTCATCTGGCAGCCGTGTAGCCGAAGTCATGGTTCTAATGGCTGTCTGCAGCGGAGCAGGATGTATCGGCATGGCCATTTCGGTGCGGGCATATTCGGTGCAACGACTTTGGCGCGGGAATCATTTTTCCACGCCCATTGCGGCGTGCCCAGTTCGGCACAGGAACGTTTTGCCGCTGTTATGTCTTGTCGCGAGTGGGGGCTTGGGGGGGGGAAGGTGCTGTTCAAAGTGACAGAGTCGCCTGTTGTAGGTAGACATCCAATAGCCACCTTCAGAAAACTGCCCGGGAGATGCCCCCATTTTACAACACACTACGAGGAAAGGCTACACAGCACTTATTTGTTTTTATAGCTGTTGGTTAGAGCTCCGCTCTCACGATTAGAATGCATACCGCACCTCTCTCAATGTGAAAAAGAAGGAGCCGTTTTGGAGTGTCTCTTTCTTCCTGAATAGTTGGAAGAATTGGTTAGAACACACACATAGGGCCTCATTACACGGAAGGCGGTAATGGTTAACGGCCACCGTTAATGGTAACGGTGACCGTTAACCATTACCGCCTTACTACGAGGTCCCTTAGCGGGTTGGTGCTTTAAGGCCTGCTTTTTGCAGGCGTTAAAAACCAACCCGCTAAGGGACCTCGGAGCTAATTACGGCACCGCAAAATTGCGGTGCCGTAATTAGCGCCTTCCCCATTCCCATAGAGCCCTATGGGGCAGAAATGGGAATGGGGAAGGGCAATGGCGGAAGGGGGATTTACCGCCCCACCAACCTTGGAATGGGGCGGTAAATCCCCTTTCCGCCAAGGCGGTGCCGGTATTTTACCAGCATGAGCCATGGCGCTAATAACGCCATGGCTCACCGCCTTCCGTGTAATGAGGCCCATAGACATATTCTCCCATGATTTACGGGATGACGTCATATGATTTCTGATTTTAAGCAATGGGCAGCCTATTGATGGACTAGTTTGTTACGTCACCCAAATCTCTCCAGATCGATGGGTAATGATGTGCAGACGGATGTATGTGAAAGTATATAGAATAAAGCAGTATGCCATACAGACACACACACTACGCATTATGCAAATGAATAACAATACATATGTTAGGAGTGTTATATTGGAATGATGGCATGAGCATAAAAAAAGTAATTGTAATTGTTGGCCCAATTATGTCACTTGCAAGATAAATTGTACCCCTTCCCAATGTGTGGGTAAATATATTTTAAAACCATAACCAAATATGTGCTATTACCGCTGTAGTATAAAGGTTCTATGTAGCTGAATGCTCTTGATATCATACTTATCTGCCTTTAATGTAATGTGCCCCTACCTTTGCCCTGTCCCCCAACCCCATTCAGCCACCCGGCCCCCTGAAGCAAGACACTGTATACACAAAGCACCCGCCAAAAACATCAAAATACATACATGAATACTGTAATGTACCATCGTGAGAATGTGAGTGGGACACAGAGAGCGGCATGTGTCATTTACAGAGCAAAAGGGAAATGAAGGCAACACTAGCTACCTGCACATATGTTACTAACTACCCGCGTCATTTTTGTGTCAAGACCCACAATTTACCAAAAATTCAAACCTGAATAGGTGAAATTCCACAGTGTCCAGTGTAAAGAAACATCCAGAAATACAGGCCTTTCACTGGGTTCATTTGCCACATGCGGTATCATCATGGGTGTGTAAAACACTATTTAGACCTGAATGGCGCAAAGCAGGCCGGTTCCAAGCCAAAAGGCCCACACAATCACTCTGATGCTCTGTGAGACCAGAAAAATTCACATCCCGAAACATTATCTAAGGAAAGACGCAGTCATAACGAGATTGGGCGGGTCTATGTATAGGAAATACCAATTTATTTCGGGCTTTAAATCACATGTGCCTTGTACCTGCGTTTTTGAGGCAATATACATATCAAATTCGCAATGCAGTGTAATGGCATGCCGTGTGGCAGGCATACTTTAATCCATTTCTATTTGGCGTGAGGGCATTTAGATCTGCCTGCAATGTCAGCCACGCCCAAATGTCCCCTGCACCAAATCGACGGCGCCAGAAAGGCTTCTGCGCCAAAATGGGCGCTCCGAACTGGACGCAGCGCCGAAGCGGTCACCCCAAATCGTCCCGCGCCGAAACGGTGGCACCTAAAAGGGGTGTACCGCTCTGCAGATGTCAGTAATGTTTAAAAAGGTTGCCTGTTTGTGTTTGACAAATGCAGGAGTCATTTATGATGTAATTAACATTTCATATTCTACCAAAAATAAACTCTTTTTGGTGCATTAAATATGAACATCTGAAAATAATGTAGCTAATTTAAAACTGTTTTGTTTGATATATTGTGATTGACCTGGAGGAGAGCATAGATTTAGGCAGTTAATTGGTGCTTTGTGTGTGCTTTCAGAACGTAAATGCCTGTTTGCAGTTCTTAAGACAGAAACATTATGAACATATCCTCCAAAACAATGGTCTCTTAAATAGTTCATCATTTGTAAATTGCTCCCACTTTAATGCACTGCTTCAAAAAAGAAAGTGATTAGCCGTCATTAAAGGGCCTGCAGCATCTGGTGGGCCACTGGGAACGGGTGACCTCCCGCAAGCTTTGTGCATAGAAGCTGCACAGAAGTTGAAGCAAACACTGGTGCCCTGCAGGGCCCCTCTGACAGCTGCTGACAGTGGGGCCCTGGGCCACTGCACAGACTGCCCATGCCTCGGACTGGCTCTGCCTACAGCCACCATCTAACAGTCGGGTGCCGGGATGATTTTCAGAACAGCCATAACAATAGAGTTTGGAGAATCCCATAAATGGCTAAGGGGAAGGAAGGCTAATAAGCCAGAATATTGTATTTGTATTTATTTATTTATAAAACGCTTACTCGTAAGCACTGTGCAAATATAAGTGGTACAATGACATGAACACAATGGATGGTTAGGTACAAAGACAGTTCAGAAGGAGAAGAATGAAGGGAGGATGAAGGTTTTGAGCCTAGTGCAGAATACAGGCCAGGAGGAGTGGTTAAAGGAGTTACATGTGGTTTTATCAAATTCCCAAAAAACGAATCAATTTTGACGTAATAAAAAACGCCTAATACAAAAATATTGAATTTTGTTTTAATTGTTTTGGGGGGGTTCCCCAACCCAACCCCCCTTTTGTTCATTATTATTTAAAATGTCATTAGTTGTTTTCTATTCGACCAAATCACTGCATACCGGTTAAAAGAGGATGGGAGTTACAGTACATCGGTATTAGAAGAGAAAAGAATCGAAATCTGTACAGAGCACAAGTTGGCTTTGGCACAGCTAGAAGAAAGAGGGGTTGAGGATGAAGAGAACGAGGTGCAGAGTAGAATGATATGAGAGATGATAGATAAGGTGGAGAGAAGCCATGAAGACACTTGAAAAGGATATAGACAAAATAAAAAGGAGGCAAGCTTAAAAAAAAGGCCCACAGAGGCCTCAGCAACATGCTCATTGTACCTTTCACAAAGGAGGAATTTATATTTGCACATTAGTCTCTGTCCCACCCACTTAAGCAGTTCAGCACCAAAATGCTATGCAATCCTCATTTGAACAAGAGTACCAATAGCAACCCCAGCATTCATAGAGAGGCAGCAGGGCAGACAGGAGAACATTCAGCCAGACACTACAGGCAGGGAAATGGCATTTAAAATGTGCCATTTATCAAGTGAGGCAGCATTTAGTTGCTTCTTGAGGGTTCTATGTTATTTCATCGACTGGTGCAATTTCGATGGGTTTTTTTCTGAGTATGTTTTGCCGAAAAAACTCATTGAAATTGATTTATTTTTATTTTTGGGGGGTTTCCCTCCAAGTCCTCGATCCCCAATTGTTTTTTACCTATTTTTGACCCTTCCACCCCTGATATATACTTTTCCAACCCCCCTCCAACCCTCTATACATTTCGATGAGTTTTTTTGGTAAAATGTACTCGTAAAAGTGAAAATCGAAATTGCACCCGTCAATGAAAGAACGTTATACCTCCTTGGGAATGTGTCTTATCTTCATCAATTGACCAGCTTTCTGATGCAGTATACGAGTGCTATGTTCCTTGTCTTGATCGAGCAGACAAATCCTTGTAAAGATAAAATGGGTGTTCAGGATGGCTAATATTTAACCAATCAGCATTTCTACTCTGATGAGTCAGGAACAAGTGGAATCCCGACATAGGCAGAAATATGCCCCCTGCAGGCAACACGTGTGGGAATGATATGATACAGCAGGGAATGATATGATATTCTGCAGTGGAAAAAATACAATTCCATAAAGTCACGATGCAGAACTGAAAATCTGGCCATTGCTCCTGGTAAAATGCAAATGCATAACATGAGATAACAAACAGCTGATCCGGGTATCAACGAATTCGAGGAACATCTTTCTCGGGGAAGAAGAAGAAACAAACTTGTGGTTTCTACCAATAGCATGAAGGAGGTGCTGTGGTAGCAAAGAGTTGTGTGAGAGAATATGTCCTTTTTAGAGATGGTCTTCACCATCTCACTGATCAATGAAAACGTAATTAGGACATACACTGTCAGAGCCCTACAGTCTTCTAGCCCCAACTCTCTGCAGATCAGATGCTTTTCCAAGCAGAGAGTGGGGGGTAGATCCCCCTCCTCCGCAGGTGCCTCCCTTCTGGAATGGCCTCCCTGCCACTTTCAGAATTGAGCCAGACCCCCTTAAGTTCTGGAAGCTTCTCAAGACCCTCCTTTTCTCTTCCTTCTTCCCTCTGTCCCTCCCCTGCTGATGTCCCCCTCTGCCTCTTTTTGACTGGCTGCCTGGTTCCTACTCATTCTTTCAGGGCATCGGGCCCACCTCGACAAGTCTACCCCTGCACTTGGCCTCTTCTCTCCCTCCCCCACTAACCAGCACTTACCCTTCCGGTCTCCCTCCCCCGCACTAGCCTGGCTGGGCTTGCACCCCTTGAGCCCTTCCAGCCCTGTCCCTCGCACTCAGCAGGTTGACCTTCTTTCCCTTGCACTCTCTGCATTCCCCTGGCACTTGTTCACCTGGCTTCCCCTTAACACTCTCCTCACCTATGGGCCCTTTTCGACCCGGACCAGCACTTGTCCCCACCTCTCTCCCCCACACTTCTTGCTACTGCACTTGTACGATCCGAATGACACAAGGCCTAGTATGACCGTTTTTGTTTTTCTTCACCCCTGCCCCCCACCCACCTTTTGTCTTGTTCCGCATTGAACAACCTTTGCTGTATAGGCGAATTATAAATACCCAATAAATAAAAATAAATATAAATAAAAATGCACTTTCCTCAAAAGAAGAAGTTTGTGAACATGTATTCCTAAATCTGTCTATTACTCATGCAGGATAAAGTCCCCAAGGGCATCAAGGCGAAAATAAAAAGAAAGAAAAGTGTAATTCTATTTTTTAATGGGTGTCAATTTATAGAAACTGAAAAAATTCTATTATGTTTCCTTTAACACTAATATTGTACGTAGACAAATCCATTTGAACCACCAATCAAGTATTCATGTTTAAGAAAGCCAAGTCATTTGTACTAAAAACCAACACTTATGCGTGTGCCTGTGTTTCGCCTAGTCTCAGACTTTGTCAAGGCTAGACATTTTCATATGTAAGTTAGTTATCACATGGGGAATTCTACACTTTGTATTCCCTATCTTTAGTGATTAACAGGCCGATTCATGTAATTCCTCTCAAAAGTGTTGCACGCGGCTGGCGCACAGCGTGCCCGTGCAAATGTCTGCGCCAGCCGCGTGCGATAAAATCAATTCCCGCGCACAGCGTATTCATGGATTCTCGCCTCCAAAAGCAGACGTGGCGCAGAGTGGCGCAGCGACCCTGCAGCAGCGCCAGTTACGCCCCCAAGAACGCCCTCGCGCAAGGAAAAGCCATCAAGATCGCAAAACCATCGCAAAGGGCTGCGCCAACAATGTACCAGTTTACCGGACTGGCAAAAGCGGGGAACGCGTATTACGGGTGTCGGGAACACGCGTGCGCGAGAAGATTCACACGCGATCGGGCCAGGGGGAGCGTGTGCATGTATTTCAGGGGTGCGCGAGAAGTTCTACACGCAAATGGCCTGGGTGCGTGTATTTCAGGGGTGCGCGAGAAGTTCCACATGCAAATGGCCTAGGTGCATGTATTTCAGGGGTGCGCGGGAAGTTCCACACGCGATTGCCCTGGGTGTATGTATTTCAGGGGTGCGCGGGAAGTTCCACACGCGATTGGCCTGGGCGCGTGTATTTCAGGGGTGCGCGGGAAGTTCCACACGCGATTGCCCTGGGCGCGTGTATTTCAGGGGTGCGCGGGAAGTTCCACACGCGATTGGGCTGCGTGCGTGTATTTCAGGGGTGCGCGGGAAGTTTCACACGCGATTGGGCTGCGTGCGTGTATTTCGGGGGGTGCGCGGGAAGTTTCACACGCGATTGGGCTGGGCGCGTGTATTTCAGGGGTGCGCTGGAAGTTTCACACAGGATTGCCCTGGGCGCGTGTATTACAGGGGTGCGCGGGAAGTTTCACACGCGATTGCCCTGGGCGCGTGTATTACAGGGGTGCACGGGAAGTTTCACACGCGATTGCCCTGGGCGTGTGTATTTCAGGGGTGCGCGGGAAGTTCCACACGCGATTGGGCTGCGTGCGTGTATTTCAGGGGTGCGCGGGAAGTTCCACACGCGATTGGGCTGCGTGCGTGTATTTCAGGGGTGCGCGGGAAGTTTCACATGCGATTGGGCTGTGTGCGTGTATTTCAGGGGTGCGCAGGAAGTTCCACACGCGATTGGCCTGGGCACGTGTATTTCAGGGGTGCACGGGAACTCCCACACGCGATTGCCCTGGGCGCGTGTATTTCAGGGGTGCATGGGAAGTTTCACATGTGATTGCCCTGGGCGCGTGTATTACAGGGGTGCGCGGGAAGTTTCACACGCGATTGCCCTGGGCGCGTGTATTACAGGGGTGCGCGGGAAGTTTCACACGCGATTGCCCTGGGCGCGTGTATTACAGGGGTGCGCGGGAAGTTCCACACACGATTGCCCTGCGTGCGTGTATTTCAGGGGTGCGCGGGAAGTTCCACACACGATTGGGCTGCGTGCGTGTATTTCAGGGGTGCGCGGGAAGTTTCACACGCGATTGGGCTGCGTGCTTGTATTTCAGGGGTGCGCGGGAAGTTTCACACGCGATTGGGCTGCGTGCGTGTATTTCAGGGGTGCGTGGGAAGTTCCACACACAATTCCATCAGGGTACGTGTATTACAGGGGTGCGCGTGGAGCACCACACGCGATTTCATCAGGGTACGTGTATTACAGGGGTGCGCGTGGAGCACCACACGCAATTTCATCAGGGTACGTGTATTACAGGGGTGCGCGGGGATCACCACACGTGAATTACACGTGTGGGTCCTCCCAGGTGTTCCCTCTACACCCTCCACGGCCCCTGCAGGTGGCTCACACCACAGGGGCCTACCCTGCACATGTCCTGCAGGCACCCCATCCACCATGGCCATGCCCCCCAGCCAACCCACATGTCAACTTGCACTACTGCCCACCAACGCATGTCCCCCTGCACCCCCACCACCAGGGGCACCCTCCACCAGGCCCCCACCCATGTCTCCCACCCCCCAGCACTGCGGGGCACCTGCCAGCAGGCCCCCACCCATGTCCAACTCATGTTCCCCTCCCTCCCACCCCCCCAGCACTGTGGGGCACCTGCCAGCAGGCCCCCACCCATGTCCAACTCATGTTCCCCACCCCCCCACCCCCCAGCACTATGGGGCACCTGCCAGCAGGCCCCCACCCATGTCCAACTCATGTTCCCCACCACCCCCACCCCCCAGCACTGTGGGGCACCTGCCAGCAGGCCCCCACCCATGTCCAACTCATGTCTCCAACCCCCCCACCCCCCAGCAGTGCAGGGGCACCCTCCACCCGGCCCTCGCCCATGTCCCATCCATGCCCCCCTGCACCTGGGTCCCAACAATCCCCAATCATGTCCATAATGGCCATCCTCCCCTGCCAAAAGGCCCAACCAACTATCACATCCACCCACATATCAAAGGCAATTACATGTTACACACCCAATGTAAATAATGCAAATGAACACATGTCTGTCACACACAATGGCTGCAAGTGAATGTTAAAACACCCAACATGACATGCATGAAAGCAATGAGATGATACGACACATTGAAGGATGAAAATAAAAATGTATTGAAAATCAACTTGAATGGAAATGAAATGAGAAAAACCACAAAGCAAAACAACCAAAAGAAGATGAATGTCCATGAAAAAAATCAAAAACACACAGCACAATCAAAATGAATGGTGTCCAAAGTCACAGTCAGAAAAGTAATCCAAGTGTAAATGATAAACAAAAACCATTGCTCCATGGCGATGAAAAAAATCCCAAAAATAAAAGAATCCATTGAAGAACTATTTACAAGATAATCCCGGGTCCATGAGCCCAACCAAATGAAACCTAACTATGACAACTAACAAAAAACTGAACTATATACAAAAATGTGGCGCATTGTCCAATCGCAACCAAATAAAAAAAAAATTAAAGGAAACCTAACACTAACTATATAACTATATACAAAGGCGGCAGGCAAGTCCAGCGGCTCACTCCGTGGTGTTCCGGGCCGGGGCATCATCGAACTCCTGTTCGATGTCCCGGAGGCGGTCCTGTTCCATGGCCCCGAGGGTCTGCAGGGACGACGCCGTCTCCTCCTCCAACCCCCTGCGAATTGCCTTGAGACACTCGGCCTGCCTTAGGGCCCTCCGCATGGAGTTCTCCGCCCTGACCATTGTGAGCCGCGCCTCTTCCGCCCGCCACCGCTCCGCACCTATATGCTGGCCCAACCGCTGCCACACGGAAGACACTTCCCGTCCTGGGTCCTCCTGCCCTCCGGCTGATGCCTGCCCCTCCGATGTTGATGGCCCCGAGCCATGATGCCTCCCACGTTGACTCCGGTGCTGCCTCCGACGCCACTGCATCTGCCAGCACGACGGCATCCAGGCTGATGGAATCCACCGACGCTGTCGTGCACGTGCCCTGCCTGATGATGCCGGCACATCCTCCATCTGCTGGGGTACAGTTGCTGTGGTGTCCACCCCTGCTGGACCTCTGACTCCCGACTGTGGCAGGGATGGTATCCCCACCGAGCTGGCTGCATTGGTCAGGGCAGGTCCACATGGGGCCCTGGTGGCATCTGGGCCAGAAGACGGCAAGGAGAACGACTGGCGTATAGTCTCCACAGAGGAGGAGAGGGCCGCCAGATTGGCCGACACATGCAGAAAACCCCCGAACATGGACGATCCCAATTGGGCCACGTCGGCACGGTGCTCTTCGTGATGACGTGCGTGCTCCTCCTGGGAAGCACGCACGGCATCACAAATCACAGCCGTGCGCATCGCGACCCCAATCAGGACCTTCTCCATACGGCCAGGGGTCCCCTCGTCCGCAGGTGGAGGGGAGTCAGATGACATGGACATCCCCTCTACCTGCGGATGGGCCTGAGACGGGGCATCCCTGCTGGTGCATGGTGGTGCACCCACAGGGTCAGGGACAGCGACATGCACAGGCCCCTCCACGGTGACCTGTGCTGCCTCCTGCCCCTGCCCCTGGACTGCACCACTTGCACCAGCAGGGATGCCCCCACCAGGCCCCATGTGCGCCTCAGTGGCGGCCTCCTCCTCCTCTGTGGAAACCACCAACCTGGATGGCTCCTCACCGTCTTCTGCCGTAGCAGGCCCCTGTGGGGGCTCACCCACCCCTTCCGCTGCAGCCGTGGAGGCATCCCCGCCGCCTTGCTTCACAGTGCCGTCTCCGCCCTCTTCTTCACTAGCCGCTGCGTAGAGGGAGACATAGAACACAAGCATCAGGGTACTGTACAATGGTCCCCTAGACAGGAAGCAATAGCAGATGAGTGCCACTGTCAAAGTACACTTCCATCATGTCCCTCCACAACACATGTGTCAGCCCAGGCAAAACACACACAGTGACAGTCATGGTGCATGCCATGGACATTTCCATACATGTCCAATGGACTCTCGAAACATACAATGTAATGGAACTCACATGCATCATGGGTCATGCCTATCACATGCACACACTTCACCTCAGTCACATCCATCTGGCCCCGTACACCCCAATCACAGTGGATACAAGGATGACTAGGCTGCATCAGTGAATCTGTAAATTGTCACAGACATGTGTCATGCATCCATGGCATTCACAAGTCACAGACACGCAGGTCAGGCACACAGACATGGATACCATATATGTACCTGGCATCAGCACCCATCCCTCACCCCCACCCATGTCCAGGAACAGAGACTGCCATGCTCTCATGTATACAATCCTCATAGGGCTCCCCATGTTGCATTTAAACACATGCAACAACCGTGCGGTTCACACATTACTGGTCGCACATGCATTACCATGATGTCCCTGCACACATACATGCGTACATGGCCTATGTCACACATACAGGCAAGTATCAGACAACCAGCACACTGCAACATGCCCTGTTTCACACAGCAATGCTTGGCCACTTACTGCTCAACTCCAGACGGGTCTCCCTCTCAAGGACCTGGGCGTGGAGCGCTGGGTGTACGCGTTCCAGGACCCTCATCTGGATGGAACTCATGCGGCCCCGGCCCCCCTCCACGAGGCGCCGGGCCTTTATGAGGGTCCTGGACCTCAAGTCCTCCCAGCGCTTCTTGACCTTCTGGATGGTGCGGGTTGCCACCCCCTCCGCGTTGATGGCAACCACACAGTCGGCCCAGATCCTCTCCCGTCCTTCCTTGTTGGCGCGGGACGATCCGAAGAGGGCATCATACTGCCCCAGGACTTGCTCTACCAGGACACCAACTTCGGTGGCAGTGAAGCTGGTGCCCCTCTGCCCCTCTGGCCGGGGGTTGCCACTGGTGCCAGATGTTGATGTGCCCGACATGGCAACCCCAGGGGCAGGAGTGGGTGGGCAACTGGGTCCTGGGGCTGGGCTGTGGAGTGATGTTATCCGAGTCGGGAGTCTTCTGTTCCAGCAGGGGTGGACACAGCAACTGGACCCCTGCAGATGGCTGATGTGCAGGCACCAAATGGCAGGGCACGGTGGCAGCAGGCAGGCATGCAGGCAGCAGCAGATGGCACGTGGGAGGCTGCTCGGGGCACTGGGGGGCAGTAATTCAGCCTTCTGGGCAGGAGCGTGGTCTTCTGTGTATTTTCGCGTGGCCAGCTTGATATGGAGTGATTTGGCACGTGAAAATCCTGCACGTCAGCGTGAAATTCGAGGAAAGGGGCTTAGCGCGTAAGCGCGTCAGCACGCGTACGCGATTACATTGGACCAAAGGCCCTTACAGCGTAAGCGCGTCTGTGACGTTTCGCGCACGGGCGTTGCCCTGGCAGGGCTTGGAGATCCCGTGTGCCTTTACACTGCTCTGTAAGTGCTTTTCGTGCGGTGCGTGTGTTTTCCATCCGTTGGGGTACACACTATATTACTTCACAGCGGGTGTTGGCTACGCGTTCTCCTACACGCAAAGCAGGCGGTGAGTGGTACCCCGCTCCCCCCAGGCCCGATCGCGTGAAAAACTTCACGCGAACCCCTGGAATACACATAGCACGCTCCCCCAGGCCCGATCGCGTGTGAAAACACCCGCAAGCCCCTGAAATACACGTACCCCACTCCCCCAGGCCAATCGCGTGTGGAACTTCACGCGCACCCCTGAAATACACGCACACGCTCCCCCAGGCCAGATCGCGTGTAAAACTTCGCACGCACCTCTGAAATACCCGCACGCAGCCCAATCGCGTGTGAAACTTCACGCGCACCCCTGAAATGCCCGCACGCAGCCCAATCGCGTGTGGAACTTCTCGCGCACCTCTGAAATACACGCACACGCTCCCCCAGGCCCGATCGCGTGTGAAAACACCCGCGAGCCCCTGTAATACACGTACCCCGCTCCCCCAGGCCCGATCGCGTGTGAAAACACCCGCGAGCCCCTGAAATACACGTACCCCGCTCCCCCAGGCCAATCGCGTGTGGAACTTCACGCGCACCCCCGAAATACACGCACACGCTCCCCCAGGCCAGATCACATGTAAAACTTTGCGCGCACCTCTGAAATACCCGCACACAGCCCAATCGCGTGTGAAACTTCACGCGCACCCCTGAAATGCCCGCACGCAGCCCAATCGCGTGTGGAACTTCTCGTGCACCTCTGAAATACACGCACACGCTCCCCCAGGCCCGATCGCGTGTGAAAACACCCGCGAGCCCCTGAAATACACGTACCCCGCTCCCCCAGGCCCGATCGCGTGTAAAAACACCCGTGAGCCCCTGGAATACACGTACCCCGCTCCCCTAGGCCCGATCGCGTGTGAAAACACCCGCGAGCCCCTGAAATACACGCGCCCAGGCCAATCGCATGTGAGAAACTTCTCGCGCACCCCTGAAATACACGCGCCCAGGCCAATCGCGTGTGGAACTTCACGCACCCCTGAAATACACACACACGCTCCCCCAGGCCCGATCGCGTGTGGGCCTTCTCGCGCGTGTAGGACTTTGGCGCACATTTTTTTCCTGCGCACGGACGCTACCGCCTGCTTTCGTGTGGCGGACATGTATGGGCCTGTGCGCGTCTTTGGCCGTGCGCTGTTTTTCCCTATTCGATTCCATGAATACGTGTTGTAGGCGAGCGTGTGGGCGTTCTGCGCACTTGCCTCCTGTACTTCCCCCGTGATGCCCACATTTTCACGAGTTGTTCCCCATTCTGCGTGTGACGCCCCGTGTTACGCCTACTTTTGTTATGTGCGCCGCGCTATGTGCGAATTCGCTGTGGCCTTATCGCACAGCGTTCGATGACCTGTGCGCCAGCGTGCGCCGCGCACTTTTTCAGCGCACATCCCACATTTCGCGCGTGCAAGGACTTCCATGAATTGATGTGCGATGTTTTCTGTGCGATAATCGCACTTGCACTGCGATTTTCGCTATTTCTCTGCGAATCGCACGTTTTCGCACGCGTGCGCCGTTTTTTTCCATGAATCGGCCTGTAAGTACCTTGCAAAACTGTCTCTGTGACATCATTTTACATTGTGTTCTATGGTTGTTATTTGCCCACAGGAGGTATAGGATACAAATTGGGTCATTCTGTCTTCTGCATTTAATAATCATTAGCTTATTCTTTTGGAAATCTATATTTTGGTGTGTACACGCAGAACGCTGCCAATGTTGAAAGGAATACCATGGGCTGATGCCAGGGCTAACCGACGAGTTCCAAGTAAATGCCAAATGAGTAGCACCAAAGATTCTTTTTTTAAAGTATAGATTTCCAAAAGAATAAGATAACGATACAGTTTGCGTACTTAAAGATTTAGGTCTCGGGGCAACGTGTTCGCATGAATCCTGACCTCCTTATCAGGCCACATATAGCGAAGTCATATTCTCCCCTGTTTCTTGTAACCCTGCTCCAGTCAGTTTAGATGCCCCAAAGGGCTTGGCACTTTTGCACATATATCCATCATTTATCTGCGTCCACTACCCATAATGATTAATTTATTCCCTGTGCAGTTTGTCAATAATACAGATGATGCAAACACTCTTCTAGAACTTCCTTTATGTTAATGTTAAAGAATATTTGTACCATGCACTATCACCACCAAAGTGGTCCCCTGGCGCTGTGGCGGTTCTGAAAAGGGAAGGGGGGGTGAGTTAGTTGGAACGAGCGGGAAAAGTGCAAGAAAGCAATGATGTGCCGTTGGCAGCCTCAGCCCAGTAAAAACTGTTTGCTGGGCCTGGGGTTGCTTTCTGTTCGGTAGCCGTTGTGTGCTGTTGTGCGAGTCTATGTGTGGTTTGATTTGTTGTTGCGGTGTAGTCAAGGTTGTGCGATTTGTTGTGCTATAGAGTTGTGGTTGTTTTTGTTTAGAATTTGAGAGGTGTATGCAGAGGGGTGAAATTGTTAGTGGGTTGGTTGTTGGCATTGCTGTTTAGAAGTTATGTGCTAGATTTCCACATTCTTTCTAGATGTGGCACATGAATATTTCTGCATTTCTATCTAGGTCCGGTACTGGCTAATATTCACAATCCTTTCTACATATGACACCCACCAATATTTAACAACTGTATCCAAATGTGGCACTGGCCCGCCTTCGCACAAAACAAACCAGCCAATTGTATACGTTTTAGTTATTGAGCTCTCGCTCTGGGTCCGCAGGTGGGTACCCATTACTTGAACCCATCCCAACAGAGATTCTCTTGCCTCAATCACCCAGTCTTCTGATCTTGTCCAGAGGCTGTAGGTCACTACTGACAAGGACCTGTCTACTTCTCCCTACATTATCCAAGTGGTGAAGATAAGACTTTACCATCAACATTTACTCCAAAAACTCTTCATGCACATAGCACCCCCAAGCAGAACACACACAGTTATTATCTTTGTTTTGTTGTGCTTCAATTGTGTTTCTTGTGTAGATAAAGTTTCTTGTTAGCAGGCTTCAGAAAATGCAGAACCCTGTGACTCACATATTCCTAGGCTCCTCTGGGCACGACATTATCACACCTGGATTGCAAGCCCTCCATTGGCTCCTGGCAGAGAAGTGCGACCTACTGAAGTGTGTTTGTCTGAGACGCCAGCATGCTATGGCGTGATCCGCCCAAACTACTCAGCCGCCTTCTGAAACATGTCCCTACCAGATGCCTTCATTTAGCAGGGCTAATGTTGCCATCAGTCCCAGGTTCCATGGTTCCAGCTCACGGGGGCGCGCCTTCCTGTTTCCTGGACCATCCTATTGAAGCAACTTCCTGTCTATAAGAGAACATTCACGAACCATCTTGTCTTTCAAACGCAACCTCACTCTTTCGGCATCAGGTTGGTCACCTGTCAATTGTACCCCGCTATATTATCGCTCTAATCACCAAGAGGACACTTGGCGTGAGAGTACGCTTCATAAATACAAGTATCATAACCGAAGCGTACAAACTTTCATGTACATCGTCTAGCGTCGAAAAGGTATGTGCAGGGATCACTATCAAATGACTTCTCACAACTGTCTATGGTCTTACTGCTTGCACTTCTGTTCGGTATCCCGTGTTTTAAAAGACTGCAGTTTGATCGTGCACTTTACGTCGAATCACCCAATTACATATACATATCTATGTATATGTGAAAGTGGGGGTGGGGCCTAAGGGAGGGAGGAGAGGGGTGAAGGGCTTGGGGGAATGGGTAGGGCGGGAAGGCCATGGGGGGATTCCCCATAAGAAAGAACTGGGTAGAATTCAAATCAATTTTACCCAGTCCCAAAAGCAATTGATAGGTCCTAATTCTACCCTACAGTTATTTGTATACTATTCTATTCAAATTTATTTTTATATAGCACCAACTAACCCACAGGCCTCAGGGCGCTAGACATACAGTACAACATAGAACTGAAAAGAGAGGGCAGTGGCATGTGAAATCGGAAAGCTAAGGTCAAAGGGTAGTTAGTATACAAAGCGGCTTACAGGCCGCCTCCGTTGAATAAGAGGGTCTTGAGAGCTTTCCTAAATTGGGCTAGAGAAGGCATTTATCTAATGGGCAAAGGGAGACCATTCCAGATTCTGGGCCCCCAAGCGTCAAAGCTCAGGTCCCTTTATGTCTTTAATTTGAAGCAGGGTTGATGTAGCAGATCCTTATTATTCGATCGTAGAGTGCATCTGTATTCTTGCTTCGTGATCCGTGATACAAGATACCTTGGGGCAATGCCTGCAAGGCACTTATACACAAGACATGAGGCCTTCAACTGAATCCTCTCACGGACGGGAAGCCAATGCAGCTTCTGCCGTGCAAGCGTGACATGCTCTCTACGCCTCAGACCGCACACCGCACGAACTGCAGCGTTTTGTGCTGTCTGAAGCTTTTTTATATTAGCTACTCTGCTGCCAACCAATAGACTATTACAATAGTCAATTCTCGAGTTGATCGTCATTGTCGCTACTCCTATGTTCCCATGCATGTGCAAAGAACGCCACCATGTACAACCCCAAACAAGTGGCTTCCAGTGAATTTGTCTGCTTATCAAATGCTCCGATTAAGTTTCACGTCATTCTGATGCCCATTTCAGTTCAACCGATGGTCAACAAAGCTACACAAATATATATTGCATTCATTTCTGCGCCACACATATGTGAAGACCCACAGCTATAGTCAGAATGATACCAGGGAATACACAAGAAACAAGAACTGAAGCCCAGATTTGCAAATGTTGTATGTGCCTGAATTCAGACACCTTACAGCTGTGTCTGAGGGTTATAGGCCAGATAGTCTTACACAATGGCCCTCATTACGACCCTGGCGGAAATCGAAAAACGATGGCGGAAATGCAATACCGCCATCGAATAGCGCTCGGTGTGACTATGACCCGTCACCGTAAAGTACGATGCCATTAGCGACACCGTAGTGAACGCCAACGCTAACTGCACCAAGTACGCGCGCGCGCGCCATGCCAAACCGTAATTAGCACCATGGCGCAAGGGTACGCGAATTCCGACCCTAGCGGACATGTACTTAACGCCATCAAGCACGGCGGAAAGTACCATTCCGCCATGGTGAGAAGTACGGCATCGCAAATCAACCGTAAACGGCCCCACTGAGTGCCTGTACACCGCTCCCTGGCCACATAGTACAACTCCCCGTAGGTGCAACGAAGCCACAATGCAACCAGTGAAATGTACAAGTCACCCATGCATGCCAACGAACAAAAGAATCACAAGAGGGGCCAATGGGAGCTGCAGGGCACAGATGGCACGAATACAGAAGCTATACCAATGGACATGACCCCAGTCTCCCACCAAGAAACGCACGCAAACACAGGCACCTGTGACCAGCAATATTCCGATAATCACATCATTCCACCAATCCACCTGGCTGACCGGCATCTGTTACACAAAACCTAATCCCCCGCCCCTGAGCATGACATCATCCAAACAGTCATATTGGCAGCCCTCACCCCTGACCTCACTGGGCTTCGTAGGCAAACGCGCCCAGCACAGTACCACGCAACTATACTCCGAAGCTGGAACCCAATGCAGATCTCCTCACAATACATCGCTTCCCAAATAGGAATATGCCACATCACTTGCAAAGAAGAACGCTACACGGCCCATATCAGAATAGAAATTTAATGCACAACAAATTCACCAAGCCCATACAGCCATTAGGCCATGAACTCCAAAACACATTTCACCATTGTGGGCTGCATCCGCAATAAATGACCAGCTACTTCTTGTGTGACGCCCTGTTCCTTCATGGTACACAGGGGCTACATTCTCGTACGAAAAGGCAACATGGAAGCGCCTAGAACCGCAGGGCCGTCCCAATAGGGAGGCACTAGTCCAGCTGAAAGGCCGAAATGTTGCTCCGAGCCACTAGTACTGCGTAAGGGCATGTGGCCCATTGGCGATCGTCCCATAAGATCGTAATGCTGCTCCACTGATTAACACGAAGCAGCAGGTGTTGGGAACGTCCGGCCTCATCATCCACTTCGCTATTGCGCATCCCAAACTATTCATATCAATCATTGCATCCTCGCCATGGCCCCTGTCCCAAGGACACTGAACAATAGAACGTTATATTTGCAGTCAGACCTGTGGGCATCTCCTCGCCGCTAGCTGAAGACCGAAAGCGCCGCCCTTCGAATTCCTCATTTGCAACATCACGTCGAAAAGGCATCTGTGGCCGCTTGAAATCACAAATTAATCCATCTAGTGCGGCTGTGTGTGAAAATGGCAACTGCCTTCACTCACAAATGGGACGCCCCGCCCGTCGGTGTACCTCGGTACAGTGATGCATGAGGGTCCACCGTTACTCGAGTACTACGTTCCACTGACCCTTCACAAGTCTGTTCGCGACTGCAAAGAATGCATGTGAAACAATGGGACCATAGCCGAATGAACATATCAACCAATGTTACACGGCCATCGGGTACTAATACATGATTGTAATAGCAAGATGCCATTCCTCGAATTGCAGCGTTGTGTGCGGGACGTGCTCGCCCAAAGGGGAGAGCAGCTTGCACAGGTGGAATGAATCACCACAGGTGGAGGCCATACAGCCTGAAAACACATAAATTGCACGCCCAGTCTCCTCCCACAACCACTCCGAAATGCTACCGGCAGGACTCGCGATGTTGGCCCTGGGGGACCTGATAGCACTGCAAGTACTCCAACTCCAAGAAGAAGACGAACACCAACTACAACCGGCCGCACGGAGGAGACGCAGGAGGAGGAGGAGGGCAAGGCAGGGCCAGCAAGGGCTGCCAGCACAGCCACTACCACCACGCAGGCAGCCCGCAATCCCACGCCTCCGAGCACATCCGTTCAACCTCACTGATGAGCAGATCCACACCCTCTACCGTTTAGACCGGGACACCATAGCCGCCATTGTGGACATGACACAGGCTGACCTTGTCAGCATGATAGATAGCCCAACCGCCATCCCACCCCTACTGAAGGTGGTGTCTGTACTCCACTTCCTGGCCACAGGCACCTACCAGCACACAGTCGGACAGTTGCATGGCATTTCTCAGCCACTGTTCTCACGGACACTATTGCAAGTGCTCGATGCCCTCCTGCAGCACGCAGACGACTACATCTCTCTACCACGCTCGGAGCAGGAAATAACCAACACAAAAGTGGGATTCCATGCACTTGGCGGCATACCGGGTTGCATTGGTGCCATCGACTGCACCCATGTGGAATTGGTCGTCCCACATGCCATGGAGGCCCAGTACCGCAACTGAAAACAATTTCATTCACTGAATGTACAAATGGTGTGTGACTCCAACAGGATCATTACACATTGTTGTGCCCGATTCCCTGGATCAACCCATGATTCTATGGTCTTGAGGAACTCTACAATACCACGCTACATGGAGCGACACGCAGGGAACAGATCCTGGCTACTCGGTGAGTCTCATTTCATGCATGATGATGTGGGGTATGTGATGCGGCAATGACCTGGCAGGAAGGGGGGGGGGTGCGTACGTAGCAATGGCATTCCACATAATTCGTTTATCGTCCACATACAGGTGATGCCGGATATCCACTGAAGAGATGGCTCCTCACACCAGTCCGGAACCCACGGGACCAGCATGAGGAGGACTACAACCATGCCCACTCACGTACCCGTGTAGTCATTGAACAGGCATTCGGCCTACTGAAGACTCGTTTCCGGTGCCTCAGCAGGTCTGGCGGGGCACTCCTGTACCGCCATGAGAAGGTTGCAAAGATGGTGATGGCATGTGTCATGCTCCACAACATGTGCGTACGTAGAAATGTGCCCATGCCCCCTGACGCAGAACTGCAAGCACCTGAAGATGGTCATGATGAGGGTGGGGATGTGGCAGCACCTCAAGGAGTCTGCGAGGCACAGGAGGGCCGTGAAATTCGTCAGCATCTCATAGATGCATGCTTCTAGCACTCACGCCTGGTGGCTGATACATGGACACGGGACTCGTGGCACTGTGTGTGTCTGGTACATGCACAATATGGACTGTACGCCTATGATGGCCTAGTACACAAAGATCATTGTCCACACATCTCATTGTTTGATCGTGCATTGTTTATGGCATATGTGATATCATGTGGAACACCCTATCGACCCGCCACCCAAGTGAGCCCAACACACCCCCTCCACCCTCCCACCTCCCCCCCGAACACCAGTGTCCAAAGATGCTCATTGTCAGTGGGCAGTCGCTATTGCAAGCCCCCTCTGCGGGTATCAGGGGCACCCCTGCCTGTGGAGCGCAGGTTCCTCCCAGATCTACGTTGGGGGCTGCCCTGGACGGAACTTGCAACGGATGATGTCTCTGCCTGCTCACGTCCATGCATGTCCCTAAGGGTTTGTGAGAGCTCAGTGAGCACACGGCGCACTGCGGCAAGTTCGGCACATACGTCTTTGGACGTCGCATGCAGTTCCCCCCTCAGGCTCTCGGTGCTTCTCTCCATTTGGACTCTCAGGCTCTCGGTGCTACTCTCCATTTGGACTCTCAGGCTCTCGGTGCTACTCTCCATTTGGACTCTCAGGCTCTCGGTGCTACTCTCCATTTGGACTCTCAGGCTCTCGGTGCTACTCTCCATTTGTGCCCTAAGTGTCTCAGTTGATGTTTCTATGTCTGCCTTGGTGCCCCCACATCCATCGGCATGGTCCTTGAGGAGCGTGGCCAGTTGCTGCTGTTGCACGATTAACTGGTCGAGGGACTGTTGCCTCTGCTGGGCCATGGCCATTTGCGGTGGTGTCACAGAGGGGCTGTTCGCCTCATGTTGCCCTGCCACAGGGCTTGTGGGGGATGGCCAGTCGTCGTCTTGTGGGTGCCCCTGCGTGGTATCCTCATGGTGTACGGGATGGAACAGACAGGGGGATTGGGACAGGTCATGGATGGATCTGACTTCGACATCCCCGTCTTCTGTGTCGGAGCATGCTGCCATTAATGGGGTGTCACCTATGGTGCTGCTGCCACCAGAGGCAGTACCTTCTGTGGCATCCATTGGGGGGACCTGTGGTGGTGCTGTTGTGGGCATGCTGGCTGCTGGGGTGCCTGTTGATGTTCCCTCCTGTGTGCTGCCACTTGATATGTGCTGCTGCAGTGTCTTGATGCGTGCAGCTGAGGTGGAGGGTCTTTGGCCGTCGGTCTTGGCCCTCTTTGCAGGTGTGCTGGTAGGGGTGTCCTGGAGCTCGTCGTTTGGATCGGACCCTGTGGTGGAGTAAAGGAGGGCGAGCGTTATTAATGGGTCTGTGGGAATTGGAATGGCAATGTATCACATGCATTGGGGTGGTACCTGAGGGTGATTTGGGTCGGGGCCTTGGAGGTGCTTTCATTTGTGTGTGGAGTGAGGGTGCAGTTGTTTGGCAGCCTGCAGTTAGGGTGTGCCTGCTGCACGTGTAGTGGGTGTTTTTGGGGTTTTTACTTATTTATGTATTTATTGTGTGTTTTAAAGTGCGCTATCAGGCCAATGTGTGTGGACGTTCTCCTGGCCATGTGTTGCTGTTGCGCTATGTGGACACATGTGAGTCACATGATTGGACATTGTGGATTTGGCATGGTTTTATTTGGGCCACCTACCTGATTCTCCGGATGTCTGCACTCCTTTCTCCATCCCTCCGACTCCCTCTATGCTCTCCATTGCAATGGTGGAGGCACAGATTTCTTCCCAGGGGGTCAACTTGATGGGTGATTCCGACCCTCCCCCGGTGGCTGTGGCAATGTTGCGGTTGGCAGAAAGTATGCTACGGACGCGTATCCGCAGGTCGTCCCACCGCTTCCTGCATTGCTGTGGGTTGCGGGGTCCGGTCCCCACCGCACTTACCCGCTGTGCCACCAGGGCCCATATGGCCTTCTTGTTCGCAAGTGCCGTCCTGGTCATTTGCGTGGAGAAGACGGCGGCGGCATTCTCCTGGAGGGTCTCTGTGAGTACGGTGAGTTCCTCACGGGAGAAGTGGACCTGCCGTTTGCGGTCGCACGCTTTCTTCGCTACTTTTCCCATTTTTCTTGGTTTCACTAGGGTGGATGACGGGTTGGGATGTGTCTCAGGGTGGTGTTTTTAGTGGTTGTGTGTATTTTGTGGTTTTATAGGTGTACGGGGTGTTGTTTCCCGTTCCGGGCCCATGTTTTTACTTCCGTTTCCGTATATTTACGGTCGCCGTACTTTCCGGTTGGCGCTCACTGCGGTGTCCGCTATGATGGGTGGCGGTATTGCACCTAGGGCGCCGTACGGCGGCGGTGTGGGCCGTTTTGGGGTCATTTCCGCCATCGCGGACTTTGCACTTCCGCCATGGCGTGGTGCTCGTGCCCGATGGGTCGGAATGGGCCGCACTTTGCTCCATCGTGCAATGGCGGAAACGCTATTTACGCTGTGGCGGTCCGGTCAGTCACTTTCCGCAAGGGTCGTAATGAGGGCCAATGTGAGTAAAAAAGTGTTTAATTTCTTCCTGAAACAACTGTGAGACAAAATACTGGTTATCTAAGAGGGAGGAAATCTGCTTTTGTGCCCCCAAAAGGGATGGAGATCGCACCAAGCCATACACCCAGGATTAGATGCTCAAAAGTTTCTGTGGATGTCAATACTCTGTCCTGGGGATGTAGAGCTGGAATGGATCAGATGTGAAGGATGGAGCTTGCCCATGGATCGTCCTATCGTCACGCAGAGGGCTCTCACTATCTTTCGCTTTGCTATCGGAAGCAAATAAAATAGACCTCTGCATCCCTAGCTGAGTAGCATTGCGATTCATTAGAGATATTCCAGCCGGGGCTATTTGAGGTCTTTGCAATCTCTTCATTCCGTACTTGAGAAGACACATATAAGACCCAGTGGCATGATCCACTCTGGAAATAACAATGGGGAACATAGCAGCAATGCACCGGGGCTTATCCAGATGTCTGAAGAGATGTCTCACAATTCTAACAAGCAGCCAGGGGCATTGCACCCTTTTAGGATATTTCTGAAGTCAATGACATCTTTCTGTGCTGCTAGTAAGTGTCAAGGGAAATTACAATCAACTTGTTCAATAAGTTAATGGATGCCAAATTGTCTGGCACAATAATCACATAAGCATCAACGTTCGGAAAATGTGTCCTATTCTAACTAACCACTCTGCAAAAACACTAATCTCCACTCTTGTGTGCAGCAAACTGGACTACTGCTCAAGCCTACCCCTTGCCCTTCCTCTCTTCTCCTTCATGCCTCTAGACAAAGTCCTCAACTTTGCTGCAAGCACTCTCTACAAGCTACCCAGACCCCCCACCCACTTCTACCTAAAGACAGCCGGCTGGTTGGCTCTCTATGCATGGCCTCTCTCGTTTCAAGTTCTTTCTCCTAGTCTACAAAGCTATCAATGGTCTGGCTCCTCAGTGCCTGTCTGATTGCATATCAGTTCACTTACCATCTTGTTCCCTTCGATCCTCCTCTGCCCTCAACCTCACATCCCAGAACCTCCCTGTGCCTCCTCTTGCGTACACTCTTCCTCCCTACTCACTCTGCTCCACTGGAACCCACTGCCTATAACATCAAAGCCGGCCCAACCTTTGACCTCTGGAAAGCTCAGCTTAAACTTCACTTGCTTGCTAAAGAGGGAGCTCCCCCTGCCCTCTTCCCATCCTCCCTACCTGACCCCAGAACTGCCTCCAGTGACACTTAATAATATTATGTTGTATATTTAATGAGTACTCCTATTTGGTTTGAATCACTTGCCCCCCTACTTTAATGTAACCTTTGTAAATCACCTGTTTTCTTATTTATATATATATATATTGTTCTGTTTGTTCTGTCCTTGGTACATGTCCCACATGTGTATACCCTTGTAAACTGGCTCACCACTTGTTCTCATCCGTTTTTATTGTACAGGCACCCGTCTGGTGAATGCTACCACCACCTGTAAATGTGTTATTGTAATTATTTTCTGATTGAAATTGGCATCCCTGTTCTTCAAATAAATACAAATACAAAATATAAATACATCTATCTCCTTTACTGCCACTGATAATTGAATGAGTGACTTATCCCTCATGCCTCTTCCCAGGTTTATGTGTTAAGCGTCAACCTGTCTTCTACAGACTTACTGCCTCATCATGAGTTTGGTGGTAATCCTTAAATGCGGCAGTAACACTATTACCGCTGCATTTAAGGATATGCCAACGGGTTTGGCAGGATTTATCCCCAGCTCAGAGCTGGGGTTATATCCACCACGAATTTGCTGATTTCTGGTGCTATTACCGCGCGCTAATACCACTGAAGATAGTAGCACCAAAAATTTCCCATTGAGCCCAATGTAGAATGGGGAATTCCCGAATGGGCCCAATGGGGAATTACCATTCCGCCAAATCCGTGATCCGGAGCTAATAGCACCGGGGGTTTTATGGTAATGCTAATAGCCCTGGTGGTATCCCGGCTGTATTACCACTGGGATCAGCCCAACTCGTGATGAGGCTAAGTAGTTATGTTCCTCTCCTCTACACAGTCCTTAAACTGTGTCTTGGAAAGTACCTCAACCTTTTATTAACTAGGGGTGTGTGAAACAGCATATTTTAGTACACATCCAAACAGTTGGTCGAGCATTTGTCAGAAACCAGAGCTAAATAATTGCTTTTCCTTAACAACATTTTCAAATTGTTTAAAACCAATACACATCTACTCTCATCCATTTACGTGCCCAGGTTTACTTCATTCCTCCCATATTTATAAACACAACTTCTCTGCATAAAGCATCATTTTATCCGCAAGTAATTGTTCGATATCAGTTTGTTAAATGATTTTTTTCGTGAAAGCCATTTTGACCGAGTCAGCATTCGTGTAATGTCGGACTTCAAGCGTCGGCTTAGACGAGATTATGTTAAGAGGGTCCGACTGAAGCCCCAGCATCTGAATGTATGCGGCACGTGGCTGGAATACCAATTAGAAAATGAAGTGAGTACATCCCTAGATTTAACTTAAACCATCTTTAGCGCATCTGGGGTGCAAGCGACGAATACTGCTCCTTACTTGTAGTTGCTCGGTATGGTAATGTGTGGCCTTTAACCACAATATGAACACATTTTCGCTTAGTGCTTTGGAAAGTATCAAAAGAAATGTGTGTCCCAATTATTATTTTATTAGCCAACCGCATGTTTCTTTGTGAAGTGTGTATCTATAATTATCAAAATAACAATATATAAATGGGCCATTGATGTGCCTTCAAATGGACCTCCAGATGGTCTGTGACCTGATATTCCACTTAAAACAAGATGACAGAGCCACAAGGGAGAGTATCCCATTTCGTCCTCTGCTCTGCTCCCTTGACATGTCAAGGCATCACTTTAACAAACCCAAATGAGGGCTGACCGTAAAGAGCAATTAAAGATATTCAGATGTTACAAAAAGTCAGTTATACTGAAAGTGAAATGGATGACGGAACGCAAAGAGAGTGAGTACCACTGCAGCAGGGGCGATCCATGGGAAATGAGGTATGCCAAAAAATAGGAAATACTGCACTGCAGAGGGGAAATGGACGTAGGGGTACACAATAAAGAAGGAAGGAGGTAAAGGAAAATGGGTTCACAAGAGGAGGAGTTGGGGAGAGAGATGTGGGGGCACCGAAGAAGCTAGGGAGCAGCACAATATTTAGCTTGCACTGAGTTGGATCAGGAAAACAGGGTTACAATTACTGAGGAAAAGGAAATCGGGTTTACTCAAACGAAAAGCACGAAATGGTCATTACGTGGATGAACGAACATGAAATCGAGACTGTGTTGAGGATGGAATTAAAAAAATGGGCGAGTAGCAGGCAAATATTGGGGAGGAAAGGAAATTGCAACACAGTAGTATGGGGGGTCACAAAGTTGTCCACCACATATCAGAAAAAACCACCTCCGGCACCCAACAATATATAGATGGTTCCCAATAGGTGATTTATATTTTGTGTGCAAAATTGGGAAAAAAAAACAATTATATATATAAAAACATCCATTTAGGGTGCCTGTTTGTTGAGACAGCCCTCAGACCTCAGACCCGACCTCAACGAGTGACTTATCCCACTGGCATTTTGCCTTCGCATCAAAACACTGAGAGCTGTCAGAATCAGCATATGTGCTTCAATGTTACCAGCATTTTAACATCAGGGTGAGTTTTTTAAAAGTGAAATGAGCACCATGCCCAGTGTGCATTATGTACTTAGTGGTTCAATCATACAGCCCTTAATCACAGTCAAATATAAAGATCTGTGGTCCTTCTTATGTTTCCACCAGGATCTTAGATTGTATGCAATCCAGGTTAGAACCCTCAATATTGCTTTTTGTCCCTTCCACTTTTTCGTAGGGTTATTTCGAAAAAGTGCAATGGGAGTGTACCCGCATGTCCTTCTTGGAATGATAACCTTCTATTGGAAAAGAATGTTTATGGTTATTCTTGGTTTTGATAAGGATTTTTTCTCAGAATTACAACATAACAAGTTGTTATTATGACTACAATATAGAGTAGAAGAGATCATTTAGAATGAACATGTAAACATTTTAAAGCAGGCAGTTTATAATGTTACTGCAATTAAATCATTTCCTTTTTTGTTTTAATAGCTGCTTTCGCAACAACAACAAAAACCGCCTTAGGATCTCTGTTTTTCCTCTGGTTGTGAAGCTGTCAGCAACAGCTGGGGTGGGTCTAGAAAAAGCATTCTTGACAATATGACTCTCAACCACAAAGAAAGAGATATAAGTGAGGGAAGGTGAGAATGAGAGCACACACAAAGTGAAAGAGGGAGGGAGAGAGAAAGTGCAAAAGAGAAACAGCATTAGATCGGAGTATGGCACAGAGTAGGACACGGAGTACAGTAGCGCTTGTATATTTCCAAGATGCTTAGTATGTTTGTGCACTGAGCAATGACATGCTCAGGACATACACCTAGACTCATTACGAGTTTGGCAATGTGGTAAAAAGTGGTGGTAACTCCATTGCTGCCACTATTTGGACAGTAGTGAAATTACCGCTGTTTTTACTGCATTGACAAATTCCGAGCTCGGAGGAAAAGTGGAGGAATTACCTCCAGCATCATGCATCAGGCTGTTGGTAAATCCTCCACTTTTCCTCCAAGGATCAGTGAATTACTCTGATCCTATGGACTCCCAAAATGGGGATTTACCACTTGTAATCCCATGGTAAATCCACTGCACCAAGTGGCGGTAACAGTAGCCAATTTTGGCTGTATATTGGCAGATTTTCTGCTGAAATACCATAAAACCTGCAATGAGGCATTGGGCCTCATTCCGAGTACGGCGCTGACCAATGGCGCTATTAACGCCTTGGTTGACGCCGTACCCGGACCGGCAGCGCCTTGGTGGATGGCGGAATTACCGCCCCATTCCAAGGTTGGCGGGGCGGTAATTCCCCATTCACCAAGGCAATTCCCCATTCCCAAATGAGCCCCCATAAGGCTCAATGGGAATGGGGAAGATGCAAATAACGGTGACCGTTCATTACGGTCACCGTTATTGGCTTGGAGGCCCCTTTGCGCCCTCGACTTTAACACCTGCTCAAAGCAGGCGTTAAGGGCGAGGGCGCAAAGGGAACTCGGAGTATGGCGGTAAGGGATTACCGCCACCGGTCTCGTTACCGGTGGCCGCTATCCCTTACCGCCATACTCGGAATGAGGCCCATTATCTTTTAAATAATAGTTTCAATCTCTGTAAACAGCATATTAATATACAGCTAACAAAGCCTGTACTCAAGTTAAACTCTGAAAGGATAATCTGTAAGCACGAATTTATACATGTTTTGTAAAATGGGGAAGGACATACATGTCTACCTTGGGAATTCTGGGGAAGCTAAACACTGGCGTGTTTTGCCTTTTCCCATTTGTTGTCTGCCGCTGAGATATCTAGACGAGTAGTGTGAAGGGTCCCATTCTCATGGTCACTTTCCAAGCACCCACCCGATCTCTCAATTACAGGCGGATGCCCGGGCACGGGCCTGGGTCCCGTAGCCCCTTAAATGAATTTGGATTCGGATCAGATAGATTAATTAGCTGTACTGAACAAACATGCCTCTTGTTTAACCATTTTGTGATCGTTCAGAGCACGGGCCCACAGCAAAATGTGACTCCCCACACCTGTATAGACTTTATGCACCTGATAGCAATCCCACTTTTAGGGTAATATTTGGATCTATGTTAAAAAAACGAACACAAAAAGCTCGGATTACAAAATTGCGAAGCCCACTTGTTTGCATTTTGCAATTCAAGCTTTTTGTATTTCAGTTGTTTGTCCCCCGCTGTGCATCTAATGTATGCGGGGGATACCCTACAAGACCCGCAGCCCTTAATATCGAACTTGGGGAGCGGGGGACACCCCTGCAACCGCCGTTCCCTTATTCTGTATCATGGGATTCGATTTACCAGGCCGAATGCACGCTAACTGTACATTCAGTCTCTTTCCCCCCATTTTTTGGGGTATACCCTAATGTTTGCTATATTACTCTATAACGTGCTGTGTTTTGGGGATTTGAACCATGCAATCTACAAGCTTGAACCACTCTAAACGCCAGACCGGTTTCTGCAGGAGGGGTGGAGACAGTGCTGCCTATGCCCAGGCAGAGGTTAAGAAAGGCTGCTCCAGGGTCTGTCTTCCTGGAGAGATTAGATTGGGAAGGAGCTAAAAGGTTAGGAGAAACGAGTGACATACTTTTAGGATCTAGACATTTCCACAAATCTTGATCTTAGGTTATTCAACTGGATGTCACGGATCAGGATCTTCTTCTTAGCTGGTATGGAATGACTTTGATGTGCAGATATGGACTGGACTTGCCAATGCCAATATGGACCATGGAGCAAACAACTTCATCGGGGCTGACCCCCATTTCCTGCATTTAATAAATTGGGAAACAAGATGAACCTTCTTCCTGGCCCCGTGTTTGAAACCACAGCTTATTTTTTGTAGCATAAGGCTCAATTTCCCATGACTTTGTCCCTTGTATGAATGGGTGTTTACCATCATGCTTTTCTTGCCAGGCCAAGTGTTTTGAATTGGACCCAGGATGACTCCGGGAGCTTGTTGGAGGCTTTCCAGAAAGGTGGAGAGAAGATCTACATGTTTCCGTCCGTCACCTACCGAGGTTTGCAGCTCTGCTCGGCCGACATGTCGATCATTAGCATAACCAAATTCTTCTAATATATGTATTCCATTTACCCAAAGTCAAAGGACAACCAATAACATGGACATCAACAAGTCAAGAGATAGACTCAACTTTTTTCTTTATCTTTTTCTCTTGTTCCGGATGAAATTAATTTACGTTCACAAACTCGCATATATCTGTAAATCAAAATGACAAATGGTTCTGCTGTGCTGTTTCTTGGCAGAACAGGAAATTAAAACACAGAACTTGAAATACAACCTAACAAGTGTTGGGATGCACACACAGCGTCCCAGCATGGCCAAAACATTCAGGCGAAGGACAAGCGTATAGCATATGAGAAATTGAAGGTGCGCAGCAGCAGGCATGCAGGGATTGCAGTTGGGAGCTGGCTATATGATAGGTTTGCATATTTATTTATTTGTTTTTGCAAAGCCCAGAGGACGCTAGTTACACAAAGTGCATAATACCTTAGTGAAGTGCATGAATACCTATATGGTTACCGACAAAGTAGGTGGGAGTATTGGACTGGCAAAGCCACACCCCATGGTTCGGGGGTCAACATCGGGCATGCATGTGAGTCAAATTAGGTGCAAGTACAGAATTGTCAAAGCAACACCTCATGGTGCGGGGGGCTACAGCAGGCATGCATATGAGTCAGCTGTGAGTAAGGGGGAAGGCATAGTTGGGAAAAACAAACAAAACAAAATACACCTAGGTACGAATTTACCAATGAGCACTAGATCAGTACAAGAATGGGGGGAAACGGAATTGGTGGCAAAATGGTGCGACCAGCAATGAAGCCCGACGCTAGATGTAGCAGGCAAATGGTGCAGACTACGATGCTGCCTGATAACAAATGCAGCATGTGCAGGAGTAAGAAGGGTAGTGAGGAGTGTGGGAGTCCAAAGTTAACCGATATAAAGAGCTAACCCCTGGAAACCAATGATAGAGACCACTGCACAAGAGTAGGTCACAAGAGGTCAGATGTTCTGGATGAAGGGCAACAGTCCTGTTCAAATGATCGCGCTGTTACTATGTCATACTGTTGGCAGTTCACAAAGCAGTCTCAAAGGCGTAGAGTACCAGATCCAGAAGCACCAACACCAGCTGCAGGGGTGCAACCAAGTGTGGAGAAGGCAGAGCAAGCTGACTGGGGTAGGGGCGAATGTCAAATGTCTGAGATGGTGAAAAGGTTCTGAAAGCGGGTTGGAAAGCAGCTGAAAGGCTACATGGCAATGGAGCAGTGCAGGAGGAGTGAAAGGGTAGCACTGGTAGAGGGGGAGGGAGGAGTATGAAGGCCAGGGGCAGTGTACGCTGCTGAGACAAGCAAAGTGGCAACGCTTAACTTTTCCATGGAAGAGACGCAAAATGACGGATGAGATGTAGGAGGTAAGGATCGATGATCGTAGCATGGTGCAGGCAGGTGGGAACAAAGGACGATCAGGCATGGCACTACGGTCATGGTCGGACAGGGCCTGACAGGGAAGGACCTGACCCGTAGATGAGGCCCTTGAGGGGGCTGGCATTCGCCATCCGGCTCCGTCTGCAGGCAGGATGAAGTAGTGGAGGCCAGTCAATCACACAAGCCCCTATCTGCAAACCGGAACTCACAACACCTGATCCGGCTGCCACGTGGGGTGGCCATGATGGAACATGCCCTCCTCAATGTAGAAGAGATACAAGCACCGTGTGGTGCAAGAATAAATTGAAGCCCAGCCTCAAATAGCGAAGGGAAAAGGGGAGGCACTCCAGCAGGACAGAATACTTTATACTGCTGACCATTGAGGGGGCCGGCGTTCGCCATCCGGCTCTGTCTGAAGGCAGGATGAAAGTATGAGGTAGGCAACAAATGTATCAATAAGGTAGTTATAGAGGCTTAGGTAGGCCCAGGTAGAGGGCACGTGTGGTATTGTGCAGCAGTAATGAAAATATATTTATAGTAGAGGTGATAATGTGTGACAATGGTGGTGCAGACACAGGGTTGGGTGAGCGAAATACTGAAGCACCGCCATATCAGAAGTGATGCCTAGCATTTTGTATTCCCTGTTGTAAGTGCAGTAGTGTGGCATAATGAATATTTTGAATGATGTTCCTTTAACAAGCCCCAGTAGTGAAGCTGAGAACAGTGGCATTCATACTGAACAGATAACAGTTTAATTGTATCCAGCTGCAGGCCCTTGGCAGACCAAGATTGGAATGCGAATGGCAGAGTGAGGGAAGGGCTGCGATCTTCCCGAAGGACAGATCCATGAGAGTCAGGCTAGAGGTCTCGAGCTGCCAACATGTTAGGTTTAGATTTAGGACGCTAGCGCACCCCCGCCCCCTGAGAAAATGGCCGTCTTATTTGAACTACCAGACGGCTGGAAAATAAAGTACATACATTGATAAAAATGAGGCTGTTAAATGTGGTTCTCGAGAAAGCAGGGGGGTTTACTGCAGGTGGGCGACAGAGAGGTGGAGCGAGGATAAGAACAGCCTCAGATTTTTGATACGAAGGCCAAGAGTTGATGCCAACAAATCTAGTTCAGTGATGGGGAGGCATTCCTGGAGCGCCTGCATGTCTGGAATCAAGCGGAATATATTGTATTTTCAAAGGGCCAATTTGCCCTCACAGTTGTCCACTGAGCCAACGATGCTGGCGGGTAACATCCAAGGTAACTCACCAATCAAGTAGCTGGGAACCCAGGTGACAGAGTAGGGGGACCATGTGTTAGAGGGCAGGGGTAAATAAGGATGTGGCAACTATAGGGGGCTGTTATTATATATATAGGTGGTGACCAATGAGGGTAGTGGGATAACACTGTATAGACACGGAGGATAGCCCAGGGGCAACACATTTGTCTTGGAAGCAAGACAATGCATAGCAACACAGGTTCAAATCCTTGCAGGAGTGTTTTTATTTTCTGGTTGTCTGGAGCTCTAGCCTTACAAATTTGGCTACCCCGACGGGATCCCAGACCCTCTGCAGTGATGGAGGATTTCTGGCCACACATGCGGAAGGCCTGCCCCACCTGCATTGACCAGTCCCTGTGCACATATTGGAGAGGTTTACAGGAGCCGTGTTGCCTAAATTCCTGTCTGCTCTTTGGACTTGGGTGATGCCCTGGATTGTGCAGGCCGTTGATGGGACCCCGTGACGGATGAATTCGGGAGAACATGTTGAAGTGCACCTTTGCAGGAGAAAACAATAAGGGGAAGGGGTGTGGGAGTGTTGATGATTGTGTGTGTGTGTTGGTGGTTAAGTGGGTGTGGAGTAGAAAGTCTGTGTGGCAGTATATATATATTTAGTTATATGGATTTACTTCATTGTATTTAATATGATGTAAAAGGATGACAAGAGAGTAACAGGATCCTCTCTGATTGTGGGGAGAAGGCAGCACTGCATAATATAAGTAAATAAGAAGAAAAAGAGGAATAAGGGTAGAGGCCCAGTATAAGAGGGGGTCTAGGAACCCTTCGCCCAATATAAAGGTGGCGTGAGGACGAATAGTAGTTTTGTGTTGCTATTGTAGTGATAAGGACCGAGTAGGGGTCCAGCTTTCTATATGTATATACATATAATTTTGCGTGATGACAGTAATGTGTGTATGGTTAGTGTGAGCATGTGTCGATCGTAGTAGTGTGGTGAAACAAGGTGTTGTTGTGAAAAGAGGGAAGAGTGGTGGAGGAATAAAAAATGGGACAGAGATGCTACGAGCGAATAGGGACCACCAACGTGGAGCCATTGACTCCATGAGTATATGTGTATAACTCTCCCTTGGTATCTGGAGAAAATTATGAAATACCACAGGGAATGGGTGTCCGAGATGGGAGGAGGCATGTATAAGTCATGGGCAGAGTAGGGAAGCAATAACAAGGAGGTTTTTAGCCATATATTAATGTTAATGTGTTACGATCACCTGGTATCCACGGGGGTGCCACACGATACTGGATAGAGGTCTAAGCGCTATCCCGGATGCTTCTCTGCTTGGTTATGTGCGAGACGTTGGGTAGCGCCTATAACAGGAGAATGGAGGGTTAAGATACTGGTTCTGTGATGGGTGGACTCCCACCTCCCTCTGGTCCAAATCCCCTCCCTTGGGGTTATTTCTCACCTTAGGTTTTTGTGCGTTGAACTCTCCGTCCTGCGTCTCTGCGCAGGGGCGCATAGTTGGTGCGGGCGTTCCGTGGACCTAGTTGCTTCACTGGTCCGTGTGCCCTTATGTCGTGTCCAGACCGGCTGTGACTCCGACTCTGCTTGCTGTCTTCCAGGTGAGTTATAATGTCTTTTCCGTCTTTATTCTCTCTCTTTCTTTCCCTCCGTTTTCTCTGTCTTCTCAGTGTCTTGCTCCACTATGCTGTTCCCTAACAATGTCTCTTTTTGTTTTCACAGGGATGATTGCGATCTCGGAGTTGCCGCGACGATGGCGGAGACCAGGGTGAGTTATTGATGTGCGGAGCACTGCGCTGTTTATTGGTGTTAATTGCTAACCTGTGTTCTCTTCTCTTTGTACAGGTTGCAGTGATGTTCCGAAGTGATGAGCGACCGAAGCGCTGCTTGCCCAGGTAAGTGCTTTGTTAATGCTGACCTTGTTCCTTCTCCCTTACAGGTTACGGTGAAACCCAGAGATGGGTGAGGTAAGAGAAGCGCAGGGTGCTGCCAGGACTCGCTGCTTGCCCAGGTAAGAATTGTTATTAATGCTGTCCTTGTTTCTTTACCTTTGAAGGTTGCGGCGAACTCCAGAGATGGGCGAGGTAACCGAAGCGCAGGATGGATTCAAGACTGGTTACTTCGCAGGTAAGTGTCCTTGCTCACTAAAGCTTTTCTTGTTCTTCCAGGTTACTAATGGAATCCGGATCTAGGGCTTCAGAATCGGGCCGCCGGAGAAGCAGATGAGCAGGAGCTGGAAATGGTGAGCGTTACGCTGCAGGAGTGCAGAATAATGTGAAGCGTGTTCTGCTGTTTGGGTGTGGTTTAAATAGCCCAGGTAAAGTAGTTCCAGGCGAAGTAGTTTCAGGCCCAGCCACACCCTGAACTAGACCACATGGCTAGCGTGTTCTGCTGTTTGGGTGTGGTTTAAATAGCCCAGGTAAAGTAGTTCCAGGCCAAGTAGTTTCAGGCCCAGCCACACCCTGAACTAGACCACATGGCTTGGTTCTAAAGAACTGAGCTGTGTAATAGGCCTCCATGTTGGATTATGGCCCAAAACTGGTATTGCTTTATTCCTGATAATGAGCCTGGCGCCAAAGGTGCCAGGACTAACTCCATGTATGTTTCTGATGGAGTTTTAAGACCCTTGGGGCCAGTGTGAAGGGCTTTAGCCCCACTGCTGCCAGGGGGCTGTTATACCTGAGGGGGTCAGGGGCATGGATTGTGACAAATGTTAAAGATCATTTATACCGCGCACTATCACCACCGGAGAGGTCCCCTGGTGCTCATGTATACATTTTTGACAGCCAAGTATAAGGGAAAGAAATTGAAGAGCAGGCAGGGGGTCTTAGAACTGTGGAGGATGGTGGAAGTTTTGGAGGATGTTCCCCAAAGCCCCATGAAAGTAGAGATTGGGGCACCTTTACCATGTGTCATACATTCCAATTGTCTCAAGTGGTCAAGGGTAGCCCTGTCCCTCAGAGTAGAGCAAACACAGCGCTGCCTCCCCCCAGTAGGGTGTTATCCCATGCATGAAGCAGCAGAGTACACAAATCCTTCATACGTATCACTGCCCACCACTGCCCCTCCTCCTTCAGTGCCCGCACACTGCGAGAATTTCCCAAACCCTATAGCATCTGCAGCTGCTCAAGGTCTCGCGCACAGGGAACGAGAGCAGAGGTCACAGAGAAATTTAAAGAGGGCCTTGAGGAGGAAAAAAGAAGAATTAGCAAGGATGAAATTGTACAGACTAGATGCAGAGAGCAGCGATTGGGACTGGCGGCAGGGGACATTTTGTTTAGGATTGACAACACCGTGATTAGGGATGTGCATGTGGAGAGCAGCGATTGGGAATGGCGGCAGGGGACATTTTGTTTAGGATTGACAACACCGTGATTAGGGATGTGCATGTGGAGGCAGACAGTAAAGGACAGTATCCTGATGGGCAGCACAGAGGAAGGGCATGGGCTGGGAGCTTAGATTATGCATTGATTCCGTCCAATGCTGACATACCCGCAGCTGCGTACGACGAAGCATGGGACACGAAGGAGGAGCAGGAGGAGGAAGAGGCCCCACCCATTGTATCACTGCGGGTAGAAAGTTTGTGGGGACCCAGATTGAGATCGCGCCTTGGAAACAATGGGGGAAGAAGATAATGCTACACAAGGTACTTGGAGGGCACAATATGTACCCTGGCCGCACATGGACCAGAACATTTTGATTAAGACGTTACCATCCCTTACCACAAGCATGGGTAAATGGATATAGGCATTTGAAAAACAGACCGCTGGCATCACACTTGGGTGACAAGAAAAGTTGGTTCTCTGCAATATTAGGGGACCAGGCAGGTGACAGTTGCGTCAAGGCAGGGTATCCCAGAGTGCAGATAGGTGACGATAACCATGACAGGCCCATTTTAATGAGTGTAGGGCATGAGTGTGGGCAGTGCTGTGGTGCATGTACCCCAACACACCAGATCTCAATTCAATAATGGCACAAACTATGTGGGACGATGAGGACCCAGCACAGTATATATTGCAAACACAGGAGATGTGGAGAGCAGAAACTGTTGAGCCATGGAACCAGTCCATAGCGTTCTTTTATTATTTAGTTAAGCAAGGCCTCCCTAAAGAGGTACAGAAAGGTTTAGATAAGGTGGTAGGAATTGAACGCAAAGGGGTTGGCAGAGATACAGTCAATTATTGTACACCACTGTAAAAGGGTGAGGGAGAAGGAAAAGGAAGTGGCAGAAATGGCACAAAAAGTAAAAGCGAAACTGGTACAGAAAAGGTTAGCAAAGTTGATGGTGGGGGCGAGCGGTTTGACTGCGCCACAAGGAGGACAGATGGAGCAAAGGGTGATTCCTGGAGAGGTATGAGCAACCGTAGAAAAATCGAGGGGTGGGAGGTACTACTGGATGTTACAGGTACGTATTCAATAGAAAGTAGTACTGGTATACAGGATGATAAACTGATATGTCTAGTTCAGTAGGGTAAACTTCAGGTGCAGCTGGGAAGATCTCGAGGCCACTCGGGATCCAGAACACAAAGGCACATTGGTAATAACCTTTTTGGAGTTTTCAACATAAAAAAGCACTCCTAGGTGATGTTTTGTGCCAACGCGTTTCGGATTACATTAATCCATCTTCAGGGCTGGATGTGCTCATTTTTCATAATATATTCGTGATAAATTCTTTCGTTGGGTCCTAAGAATAATTAAAATAAACTAATCAATGAGTGTATTGCACAAAAGTTCAAAATAAGCGATTAGCTAGCAGATGAACTAACCTAATTATGTTGAAAACTCCAAAAAGTTATTACCAATGATGTAATTGTGATATAACTTTATACATTCTTTTGATTGACCTGGTTTGGTTTACCTGGCATCTCTACAGCTCAAATTGTATCATTGTTGTTTTCGAATCACTGTCTTGTGACAATCTTTACTGTCTATACACTGCACTGTAGAGTTAACAGTGCAATACAGAGAGACTTTTATATATAAACACTTGCGTTCTCTGTTTAACCTGTCTTGAGTCAGTTTGGTTGATTTCCTCTCTTTACTCCAGCAGGCAGACAGAAATATTGAAAGATGATTATACTTTAATGACTATGAAATTATGATTAATTTATGAACACATGAGTATAGTGCTCGCCACAAAATTACAACTTTACTGCCTCAACTATTAGGGATGACTGACTCAATGGAGTAACGGATCCCCCCTTTTCAGTTGAGATATTTGACCTGGGATATTATCCCGTGAGGAGTGCAGCATTGGGTTCCTGGTCGTCATCATCCAGGGTGTGTTCTGTGCCGAGGTATGAGCAACCCCCACTTGGGGAGAAGGATATGACTGAAATGTTGGGTATCAGGGACATTACCAGGGAGGGCCCCAAGAGGGATATCACAGGGGAAGGGGAAGGGGGTTTTATGGGATTCAGAGGGGATTCAGAGGGGGCAGAGGAGGGACGGGCCCAAGGTTTGTAAGTTCAGGACAGTGTTGGACATGTGGGAGGATGGGCCATGAGTGTAGGAACAGACAAGCAGCTGAATATGACCTCTGTATGCCCCCATAAACACAAAGCGGGCCATTTCTGTATCCACAGTTATATAGCATGGCGCCACTTAGTTTTCCATATGGTGTGCCGCCCGTGCCCACACCTGATGCCCCACCACAATAATCGCAGATACCCATACGAGTGCCCAACAGCACTCCAGTCTATGCACTACATCAGACAGAGCAGTAGGTCCCCCAGGTGCCAGATCAAAATGCAGTACCCCATGACACGGTGAATCACTACCAAGGGGCCAATGTGGAGGAGGGAAACCCATTTACGTTTCCAAGAACGAATACCTACCCAGACTAAAACAGCCCACAGAGAGCTTTAGCGTGGCCAGTCCTGTCAGTCACTAAAACCCAGAAGAGGAACCAATGGTGGGCATGGAAATAGGAAACAAAGCATTCATTTTTATGGTAGATACTGGAGCAAGAAAGTCTTGTATCAGGGAGGGGCATTTTCCCTTATTAGGTCAAGTAATGGACATTCAATGGTTCTCTGAGGCAATAAGATCACCTCCATTCACAGAATAATTACCCATAAAGGGGGGTAAGAGAGAAGTGAAACCCAGTTGTTGTTTTTGGCTGCATCCCCTGTGAATATGTTAGCTAGAGATGTGCAAAGTAAACTTAACAGGCCAAAATCATTCATGATATGATATGTCATTTATAACGTACCTGCACACAGGTGTGGTGTGTTCGACCCCAAGAATCTGTTGTTTGAGGGCCATGGTCATTGAGCACGCATTAAGAAGTGATGGAGCAGCCTGAGCGGTACCTGTACATCCATATTTGTTCACATAAACGGTTACAGTTTTGCTTAACGCAGTGGCAGGTATGACCAGTAGACTGTGAGAGTACCATTTGAATGTTAATTTTGAACAGCTCTCCCCCAGGACCACGATGCAGGAACGATACTTACATTAGATCTGGAAGGGGTGGCGGCCACAGGAAACAAAATTGTGTTTATAGGGATTGATGCAGAGGGCTGAGAGTGGCGACAGGCCTCTGCATTGACCAAGCCCAACCATTAAGGGGGGTGTCAGGCAGGCAACTGTTTGAGGATGCTGACAATGACAGGGAAGTTAATTTGGAGGTATATGTTCTATGTGAAATTATGATTCAATGTCCTAATGTCCCATGTCCCATCCTGGTGGCTGGTAGTATGCCATTGTTTGCTCTGGACAATGTGGCCAAAGTCCCAGATAGCTTATGGACAAGCAACCCCCATGATGTAGGACTGCTAAAGAGTGTGGCAGCAGTTCACATTACTCTCCAGACAGGACCAACATTGCTGAGAGTAAAGCAGTACCTGTTGTCTAAGGATGCAGACGAGGGAATATATGACACCATCACAGGATTATTACAACAGGGCATTATAGTGCCCTCAGAATCTCCCTATACCATGGCTGTATACCCTATTAAGAAATCAAAGGGGTGTAGTTGGAGGATTATTCAGGATTTAGGCCCCTTAAACAGTGTGGTTCAACATACCAACCACAGCAACTAATTTCACTGTCATTGATTTAAAGAATGCATTTTGCTCCATCCCATTGCATCCGATTCTCAATACATCACAGCGTTCACTTATTGCGGAATGAGATTCCATCACACTCGGCTCCCACAATGGTACTGTCAGTCCCCCAGTATCTTTAACAGAGTAATCCATGATGATTTAGGGAACATACGCGTTCCAAGTATCGAAATTCAATATGTTGATGATTTATTGTTATGAAGTGCAAGGGAACAGCAGGAAGTGTTATATTTAGGATAACTTATTTCTGTTGAAGGTAAGGGAGTAACACCAGAGCAAGCAGCTGCAGTATGCAACAGCCCACAGCCAGTCACAGTTAAAGACATGCAGAAGATCCAGGGGCTGTGCAATTATTGTAGGGCATGGGTCTTTCCTTATACCGCATAGACTAGGCCTTTGTTACAAGGATTACAGGAAGTACAAAAGGTGAAGAGACCCATCACATGGACAGAAAAGATGGCTGTATGTTTCCAAGAGCTCAAAGATGTTATCAGTAATGCCCCTGTCTTAGCTACCCCCAACTTCACTAAGGACATTTTTCTGTTGTCCCATTCGAATGGGCAAATGATGAGAGCATTGTTGAAAAGTACCATGGGTCAAAATCCTGTGGCTTATTATAGTGGGATGCTAGACTCAGTGATGCAAGGTTATAACAAGCTTTGGCTGTGGCAACCATTGCCATTGAAAAATCTGCAACAATTACTACACCATATGCGGAACACGCAGTGTTCGTGATTCTTGAGTGCTCCAAATCGGTGTCCGGTCAAATGGTCGGAAATAAAAAATCGAATGACCATTTGATCAAATCAAAATGGTCGGGAAAAAAAAGGTCTAATTTTTTTATTTATTTATTTATATTTTTTTTTTAGTTTTGGTTGCTTAAAAAATATTTTTAATAAAGAAAAAGCAGGGTTGGGGGGAACCCCCCATAAAATAAAAAAAAAAAAAAAAAATCGACCTTTTTTTTCGACCATTTTACTTCGGTCAAGTGGTCATTCGATCATTTGGTTTTCGACCAAATGACTGGTAACCCTCCAAATCCACATTGACTACACAGAGCTTCAGCATATGAAGTTATTTTATCGAGACCATCCATTCACATTGTTAGGTGTAGAACCGTCAATGCAGCTTCTTTTCTAACTGATCCAATTAAGGCGGGAGACAAATTGCATGATTGTGTCCTCAGGATGACACACCTAAGGCAAAGGAATGTGCCCTTGAGGAGGGAGAAGTTCTCTTTGTTGATGGTTCAGCAACCATAGACCAGGAGACGGCCAAAAGACACACAGGCACTGCAGTTGTCTGCTTAGTAGATGGAGAATATGAGGTATTGTATGAGGGGTCAGTAATGTGAGGCACACAACTGTTTGATGATTTACCAAAACATGGCATTTTTTTCTCAAAATAAATGTAGAAAAAAATACCTCACTATCCCTACTATGCTGAGGATTTCCCTGCATAACCAAAGCTAAGGGAAGACACTCTAACACAGGATATCTGGCCCTCACAATAAGCAACAAATACACAAAGACAATAAATGGCAATACAATATAACATAAACACCATTTACAGTTTCTTAAGAACCGTTAATGTCCTGGGTAAATTCCCTTCCCCAGGAATAAAGGTAAATTCTATTAATGTTCAACCAAAAACAGAAATGTAGGAAAGATAGTCTCAAAACACTTCTTAATGTTTCAAAGTAAAAAAAAAGTTTTGTTAACCAAATGTCCAATGATAGCAAATCTTTTCTCCTTGGTGAAATATCCACTTTCTACTTCCTCCAAATAGCACCAATGGTAATCCGAGCCACAATGCTTTGCCTTCCCTACAGGAATAATTCCCACAGTTCTTCAGAAAATGCAATCTCTGCAATTGTCAGTGAGCCACAGTCCTTGGTACACAGTTAGTATTTCATTAGTTTCCGTTTTAGAATTCTCAATGGTATATTTGTCAGGATGACTTCTCAGTGCTGCTGCTTCCACTTCAACAACTTCAATTCTACTTAATTCATTATAAGAACAGTCACCTTTGTCTCACAGTACTCCACTGTGTTTAGGCTACTACAATGTTGCATCTACTGACAAACAGATATGCCACCACAGCTTCAGTGCTTCAGACTACTACCACAAATTCAGTACTTTTAGACAGGCTTCAACAAGACTCACTTTAAAGTATATCAACACCTTCAAGTAGGCAAGGCAGGCTTCCTCTGAATATCTCTCTTCAAAAGGGGCGGCCTCTTTGCCTTTATTGTCTGTCTGCCACAATAACAACCTGAATTTGCCTTTACAACCCACTTCTCTCTGTCTTCCACAATCTCTGGCAATAAAAGTTGTGTCAACTTCAAAAATAGTCTTTACAAGCAGCCAGTTTCCCTTCCCCAAATTTACCTTCACCTTTCTTCCAGCTTTCAGCAAAAGTAATTACTCAGAAGCCTTGGTGCCACTCTTTTAGCTTCAGGTAACACGTTCACACTTGTATCTTAGGCCAGTTCAACTGTTATTGGATTCACAGTAACAGTTAGATTGCTTTTTAAATCTGAGAAACGCTGGTTTCACGCTTAATATGGGGACAGTCTTGGATTGGGCAATGCTTGCTCCTTTCTTCAATAGTAGATACACTGTTAAACTATTTAACTTCTTGTATATGAAGAGGTATGCTGCGTTAAAGTAAAGAATAGAGTTAAATCTTCCCAAAAAATCTTCCTATTGTTTTATGACGATTAGGTTTTCAGTAATGGAGTTCGCAACGTTCACTCTTCTTAATAAGTGACACGTGAGCACTCCTTCAGGTAGATGCAGTCTTTTAAAGGTTTAACTATGGTTGTGAAGCATCGTTTCCTCTTCACGCAAGTAAAAGGACATTGCTAATATATGCGAGTGCTACTTTTCCATTGTTCAAGTGTTACAGCTTCAATGAACAACTTCAGGTAGCTTTAAACCACATGCGAGTGAATAGGGAGCTGGATACTGTGCCGGCATGCTTTTCTAACACTTGCTCTACAGGTCACACTGCTTCCATGACTTCTGTTGCCACCTCTACCACTTCTGGCTTCTTAGGGACCCACACCCTTCCTCTCTGAAGGTGTCTGTGGTCTGGCCATACATTTATGGAGCCCCTCTCGCTCTTGAGACTCACGGCTCGAGCACTGCTCCTCGTCTCAGTCTCCAACACGTTTTCTGCTTGGCAACCATAGCAATCAGGCTCACATGGGGAATGACAGCTCTCCTGTACGCCTTCCGCTGTGCAATCTCTGCATTTCAGAGTTTGGGGGAACAGGACCCTCTCAGAACAAGCAGGTGAAATCTACTGCCTGCACATACTGGTGTCCCTCTTGTATTCCCACTTCTGCTTGGTTTGCAGCATCCTGCCATCTTCTTTCTGCTACTACTGCTACAGCTCGGATTCCAGTCACAGTTCCAGCTCCTTCCAATTGTCTGCGCCTCAGAGGCCTTTTATGCCCCCCATATTCTTCCAGGTGTGGGCTGTTAGGCTTCATTGCCTGACTACTGCTACAGCATGCTTCTTCAGACCTCTTCCGTGTCCCAGTAATCATGAGATTATGGGACTTGTAGTCCCCTTCGACAATGTTAATTCTTTTAAGAAATGGGTTCATTTTAAGGGTATATTGATTTCTCTTAAACTCGTTAAAAGATGAACCGTTAGAATTGGTGCTTATAGAGGAAGACATTTGATTTAGGACACTTTTGGCAGATCCTTTTACATTATACCTTTGGGAGTAAGGAGGGTGTTCATCCTGAAATGCCTTAAAAATATTTGTGTTGATAAGGCTTGCTCAGATTTTATAGAACTTGTACCTAGAGTCATAGATCTCATATGTGGGATAGGGACATTATAATGACAATATAGCAACACCTGCTTTAGTAACCCATAAGGGTCCTTCCTTTCACAGGACAAATACCATGTCTCATCCCACGGGATCTCCTCACCACCCTGGGCCTTGCCTCCTCCAGGTGATCCTCCCGCAGTACACAGTACACCATCCCAAGGTCAGGATCGAGAAGCATCTGCCTTTCCCTGGCAACTTGGAGGACACTTTGGGCAGGTTTCAGTGAGGGATCCGTAGGATTATTCACAATTGGTTCCGAAAATATTTTCATGCATTACTCTACCCAATTTGCAGAGCTCACTGCCCTAATTGAAGCACTAGAAGCATTGAACGGTGCTTGGTGACAATAAACTCTGATTCAGCATATGTCACCACCACCGTACATTCAAGATCATCCTTGGAGGAGAGAAGAAGAGAGGGTTAAACCGAGCTGATGGGTCTCCAGTACAACATGCAGCATTACTGGACACATTGATTTATGCCCACACTTGTCGCAGTGTTAAAGTACGCCGCCCATACTAATAACACAGACCCAATTTCCCTTGGTTATGAGGTGGCAGATCAAGCAGCCATGGAAGCAAGTGTGTAAGTGCAATTGGAGGTTCCATATACTGCTGCACCATTTCCTCAAATTATTGAACTGCAGGGGCAGGCATCCCAGAAAGAGAAAGAGGTGTGGCAAAAAAGGGGATCGCCCACAGATCTTATTTTGAGACAGGTCATCACAGGTAATGTAGTGATGCCAGAGAGTTGGTAATGGTTGCTTTTGAGCAGCTGCATCACCCGGCGCATGTGTCTAAGCAGCATTTCACCGCAGACATTCAGGAGGAATGGTTTGTCCCCTACCTGCAGGAGTTGCTGAATGTTTTTGTAGCTAACTGTACTACATGTCATATATATAATAGAGAGAAAACATTGAGAACACTACATGGCACATTGCCCCACCCCAGTGGACTATTCCATGAACTCCATATAGATTTTGCAGATATTAGGGAAAGATGAAACAGTTAACGATATCTCATTGTCATTGTGTGCCCGTTCTCCCGGTGGGTTGAGGCAGAGGCATGTGCACATCCAGAGTTTGAGAAGTGTTTCCCGGCTGGAGAGTGTGCGAAGTACTTAAATCTGATAATGGCACTCACTTCTTCAACAAGCTATGCAAAGAGATAGCTGCACTTTTAGGCATTCGGCTTAAGATGTGCTCAGTTTACCATCCTCAAGTGAAGAGGATTGTTGAACGGATGAACACACTCCTTAAAGGGAAACTGTTGAAATTGTGTGTGAGCCTCAGAAAGAGCTGGGTCCACTGTTTGCCACTGGCTTTGTTCAATTTGAGAATGTAATCCTGCAAAGGCCATCACCTCTCGCCGCATGGAATTGTGACCGGGAGGAGGATGCACATGCCTCCTTTCACCTACATATGTTGCAGCTGATGCTCACAGGTCTGTGAGTATTTTGGGGGAGGTGTTTACAGGGTATTGCATCAGTTAATCAGATACTTAAAAGTTCTTTCTCAACAAATATTAACAAAAAGTGCTGACTCAGATGTTGGCTTGGCGCTCGACGATGTAAGCTTACCACCATTGCAGCTCCTGCCAGGAGATACCATCTATATAAGGAACTTTGTTCATCATCGGAGCCAACCAAGATTTAACGGGCCCGACACCATTGTCTACGCAACACCATTTGTGATTAAGGTCAAGAAATTGCGGTATTGGGTTCACCTTTCTGATGTTCGGAAGGTACCTCATACAGCTCTCCTTCTGCCAGACTCACAGCAACTTCCAGAGTGGAAACATGAGTGTTTAAGTGCAACTGGAAGTAATTGATGTTCTAGTGATACCGTTCTGAAGTATACTGCTTCTTTTTGAGTGTTGTGTTAATTCAGCTGTATTGTACATTAGTTCTAGTGGTAAAGCGCATGAGTAATACTGTGGTCAGTGCATGGCTGTTTCTTTCTTCTCTCCCTCTGCAGGCTTTATACCGCAAGCGTCATGTAATATTGTTAATATTGTATATATGTTTAGGTTTTGTAGTAGGTTATTGTGCATATTTTGTGGGTCCATTTAAATGGTGGGGACAGATAAAGGGGGGGCTGTAGAAGGTGTAGACAAAGCAATATTTTTCAAGATGATGTCTCCAATATAAAAAGAACTAACGTAATTGACAACAATACTTGGTTTAGGAAACAACATATTAGGGAGGCTGAAGAAGATAGGGAATATGACTGATACAAATGTGTGGTGTTTGATACAGTGGCTGATATGCACCATCAGGAATTCAGTAATCTATGATACAGTCACACACGCTCAGTGGGGAGGGAGAGGTCAAATGGGAGATGTGATGTCTGCTCCCTCATCCCTCATGCGTAAGGCGCACCCACGCTGTTAATACCCCAAAAGATGCCACCTCTGGTAACCCAGTGTTTAGTCAATTTAGCACTATGTTGGGTATGAAGCATGTTCCAAGAGCATGAAGTACAAGTTGTGTTGATGAACAGAGAGGATGAAGAATGTTCACAGAAAGGAAAGGACTCACGGCGCAGGACACGTCCATTGCTAAAGATGGAAAGAGTGCTATTTTTTTATCAACAAATGGGAGGCAGCAGTAGTAAGCTTTTCAGCAGGAGGTTTGGCAGGATTCTGTGAATAAATGATATTGAACATGAAGAAGAATATATGTTGCCATATGGGGTACATAAGTGCCAAAGTTAATGTGGATCGAAGCAAAAGAGACTCCAGTGACGATACAGGCAGTAGCAGAATATGCGTTTTGCTTCTGAGGAAATTGCACCGTACCTGTGGGAACTAACAGAAAATGCAACAAAACATTATTCACCCCTGATCTTAGCAAAGCAACATCTGCTCTTATGGACATATTCGGAGTTTGTGGCCAGCAAGCCGACATTTATCTCCCATCATCGTGGAGGGGCACTTGCTCACTAACTACCATCCATTCGGCTGTCTTAGAGGTTGTGGATGCACACATTTCTCTAGTCAATTTGCCAGGACCGGAGCCATCCCAACACGCGCAAGTGAGGTGCAAGACACACTCAAATGCCAAATGTCTACAGATAGTGCTGTGGGAAATGATCCAGTTTGTGAATGACACAGAGAAGGGTCTGGATTGGATAAGTGAGTTGTGAGCGATATGGCTGATGACCCTGCAGAATAGAAATGTCTTGGATTTATTGACGGCCATGGAAGGTGGAGTCTGCAAGAAGATTGGGTTGTCATGATGTATATATCTTCCGAAATAATGCTGACAATAGGTACAATAGGTGCCCTACACATGGTGAAGACAGGAATGGAGACAGAAGCAGGAGTACAAGCTGATGATTGGTTTGATACCATGTGTTCCTTTGCCACAACCTTGCTAGGAGTAGTGTTCCTGCTACTAATATTTGGCATGTGCCAGATGGTCCTTCAGTGTTGCAGCACGACTCTCCCGAACATTGCCATGATGATGGTGTCAACGAGGGCAGGTGGAGCTCCTCCTATCACAAAACACCAGTATACTCAAACAGATAGTTTCCTAGAGATAACAAATAAACCACGTATGGTGAGAATTATGTGGAACACTGGGTTGACTTAGCTCGAGATGGGGGCTGTACCCCAGAACAAAATGTCCAAGGGGGGAGCAGTGTACATCATATGTGCACAGCATGGATCCCAAAAGAAGAGAGGAAGGGGTTAGTTAATTAGGTTTTAACTAAAAGGGGGGAATGTTTTGATGCACATAAAGCATCCCAGGATGGTCAAAAGATTGAGAATAAGGAAAATCAATTAGCTCATAAAAAATTGAAGATGTGCAGCAGCAGGCATGCAGGGGTTCTAGTTGGGAGCTGGCCATAGGTTTGCATATGTAAATATGAAGTAGGCAACAAATGTATCTTTAAGGTAGTTATAGAGGCTTAGGTAGGCCCAGGTATAGGGCACTGGTGCTATTGTGTAGCAGTAGTGAAATTATATGTATAGTAGAGGTGATAATGTATGACAATGGTGGTGCAGACACGCGGGGCCAAGGTAGGGAAAATACTGAAGCACCGCCATATCGCAAGTGAGGCTTAGCATTTTGTATACCCTGTTGTAAATTCAATAGTATGACAAAATGAAGATTTTGAATCATTTCCCTTTCAGAACCCCAAAGAAGTGAAGCTGAGAACAGTAGCATTCATGCCTAATAGATAATGGTTTAATTGTATCCAGCTGTAGACCCTTTGGCAGACCAAGATTGGAATGCGAACAGCACAGCGAAGGGTAGTGCTGTGGCCTTGCTGAAACACTAATCCATTGGAGTCAGGTTAGAGGTCTCGAGCTGCCAACATGTAGGTTTAGAATGCTAGTGCCCCCCAAGAAAATGGCACTCTCTTTTGAACTACCAGGCGGCTAGGGAATAGAGTACAGAAATTCATAGAAATTAGGCTGATTAATGTGGTTCTCGAGAAAGCAGGGGGTGTACAGTTGGTGGGTAACAGATAAGGATGGAGCGAGGAGCAGAAACATCCCATGATTTATGATACAAAGAGCAAGAGATGATGCCAACCAATCTAGTGCAGTGATTGGGATGCATTGCTGGGGCTCATGCATGTCTGGTATCAAGAGGAGCATATTGTTATTTCAAAGGGCCCCTTTGGCCTGGGAGTTGTCCACTGAGCTCATGATAATGACCAGGCGCACACCATGTGACTCGGCGGATGGGGCGGTTAACATCCCAGATAACACGCCAATCCAGTAGCTGGGCACCCAGGTGACGGACTAGGGGGACCACAGGTTAGAGAGTGGGGTAATTTAGTATGTGGCCAATCGAGCAAGTGACTATACAGGACTGTTATGTACATAGTTGGTAGCCAATGAGGGTCGTGGGATAACACTGTATATTGTTCACATCATGAGTGCCGATCTCCTTCCTTAAAAAACATGTACCTGCTTTGAACTAACAGTGAGGTCTGTGTCAGTTTGGTTCTACTGGACGTTCTAATACTTTTTCCTTTTTATATACAAAATAAACATTGCTTTCTTTGAAAAGGTGTGCACCGTGCCTTTTTCCTTATTGTCTAGTTGTCTGGAGGTCTTGCCTTACACAAGTGAAGAAAGCATGTAACAATTGAAATGGCAGACAAGGCTTACCATTGTAATAGTTGATTCTAAAGGGAGGAGCAGGTCCTCTGACAACATTCTGATAATACTACATACCTAAAATTAAGATTGGATTGATCAATAACATCCAATTATTAATTCAATCTGTGATTACTATATTACGTCAAAATGTGCTGCAGAAATTAGTTTATTATTACAGAAAGAAGAACCTCAAGCTCCAGTAATGTATTGTTTACTGATAGTACATAAAAATCTCTGCAATCCTCCAGGCCTCCCCATTGTTTCTCAGTGGAGAAATATTTTAGAACTGTTGGGAGAATTCATTCCATTTGTTCTACAAAGGTTGATAATTGAAGGAGTATGTTACATAAACGTTACACGAGATTTCATATTGAAACTAGACAAATTTATCAATTTAATGACAGGTACCATGTTAGTCAAAACAGAGGTGTAAGTCTCTATATGTTATGTTAACTAATGTTTATTCTGCACCCATCACCATCATACTGGTTTTAGGGTACCTGACCTTGCCTGGGAGAAGGTGTATTGTGAACTGCCATGGAGTCCCCAGATCTTAGTCCCTGGCCGAGAAGGAAGAGGGTGGGGGAGGACAGGAGATATCAAATGGGGAATTCAAAAACGACAAAACGGTTTAGTAGGGACGATGGCAAGGCATTGTGTTTGTAATAGTAGGAATGCATGTTTCTTAGCTGGGGTTAATTAAAGAGCAGTGTGCATGGACGTTTCTGGAGCATCCAGCTCATTGCGATGTGATGCTTCAATGTGAAGTCATTATCTAGACCAGACAACACAAGGTACTAGATGTATGTGGGGTTTGGTTGAATGATGGGCTGGAGATGGGCTCAAGCGGACCCTTGCTGTTTGGAGGCTTTCACCAGCTTATTTTATAAGAAACAATCCTGGTTTTCTAAGAGAGAGCTGGATTTGCCAGGCCACCTGAAAAGATGTGTTAGCACCAATAGTTGGATGTTTATAGTAGTGTGTGTGGGGAAAACACAATGTAAGAGATAGAGAAGGGGAGGAGAAATTATGGATTTGAATTAAGTTAAACTAGATTCCTTAAGCAAAGACCTGCCTCATTAGTTGTGAGTTTAAGGTGCATGAAACTTATAAATTATAGTAATGTCCACATAGAGTAGGATTCAAATAGTGTAGGAAAGTATGCCTGGAGTAGTGAGTGGTAAGGAGATAAGGCAACTGACCATCAATTCAATGGAATAGGGAACTATACATAGCCTTGTCATGAACCACTGTACGTGTCCCTCTGGACTTCGTGGTCCCTGACCCATAGAGGACTGAACTCAGCAGTACTCCCAACATGGCCGCTGAACGCGGAATGCTGTTTGCCAGTCTACGCATTGTACGCTCTACGTTCTACAAAGCAGACACGCCCCGCGGCCCTGCTCATCTCAACGCTACCGCTTGCAGTAGTCAGACGTGTGCGGCCGGAGTTCGTACAGCGATTACTTCTGATTCCTGGTTCTCAGTCCCCTGAATCTCCTCTTCTTTCATCCTCCCCCTTTTTCCTCACCTTGCATTTCCTGGATTGCCAGCACATTCGTATCTCCAAGTGCGCTCCTCGCCATTTCCTGGACTTTTTCCCGGACATCTTCCTGGAGTCGGGTCAAGAACCGCACGCTGGAACCCGAGGATCCACGCACAGGGTTATACAAAACCATAACAGTGCGAAAGAAGACATCTTCGAAGATCACGAACAAACAATACAGACAGGTGAGAAGGGGGGAAACCTGTGACAGATTGAGACGCTAACAAACTGATACAGTTACGGAAATGGAGGCTGCAGTTCAAGACCTCATGCGCAGCATGCAAGAGTTAACAACAGAAGTTCAAAATCTTAAAGCTGAAAATGCGGCATTGAAACACTTGGTCCTGTCACGTGACTCTGCAACCAAGGAAAGTGTGTTGTTGGGCAGAGTGGTGGATAAATATGATGGCTCTTCAAAGACCCTTCGCGGCTTCCTCGATTCATGTTTAGTGCACTTCATCTTTAAGCCCTACTACTTCTCCACCCCCAGGGCAAAGGTGGGCTTTATGATTTCACATCTCTCCGGGAATGCATTAACATGGCAACTCCCTTAGTTAATTCGAGTGATGCCCTCCTGGATCATTATGATGGTTTCGTGCAGGCGCTAAAGACCATGTTCGATCACCCAGAACAGGTTTACAGTGCCCAAGAACGCTTATTGGACTTCCAACAAGGATCCCAGGATATGCTAACCTATGTGACACGCTTTAAACAACTTGCCAAGGAAGCAGACTGGTCCTATGAGGCCTGTTTCACCCTCTTTCGAAGAGGTTTGAATGAAGAGATAAAAGACGAGCTAGCCAGGGTAGCACGCCCAGTTCCTTCCAGGCTCTCATGGATCTTTCCTTACAAATTGACTTTCGTATCCAGGAAAGAAAAGCGGAAAAGAAGAAGACTAAAATACCCTACCAGAAGGCCTCTACAGAACCTTCCTTTTGACCTGAGCCTGCTTCTTCCCCGACCACGGACCCAGAACCCATGCAACTAGGAGCCTTCCGCGGACCCATAACTCTGCAAGAAAGGATGCGACTGATTCACACTGGTCTGTGCATGTATTGTGCCTCTGAAAACATCTTGTGAGAGAGTGCCCTATTGCCCTTCCACGGCATTCGGGAAAAGCCACCTCCCGATCCTAGATGGAGCACAGTTTCAGGAGTGAGATGTTTGCTCCACATCTATCCCATCCATGAACTCTCCTGGACAAAACAATCTTGTGATTCTGCAGGCCTTTCTATCACCTTCCAAGAAAGAATCTTATCCCATTCTGGCATTAGTGGATTGTGGGGCCATGGGGATATTCATAGATCATGATTGGCTCACTACCCATAACAATCCATATGAAACACGAGACATCAGGCAACCTGTAGAAGCTACCGATGGAAGACCTCTCTCTTCAGGACCCATTACCCTTCAAACCAAAGAGATCCTGCTTTCTATAAACCACCATCAAGAAAGGATCAAATTCAACATTATAAGATCTGCCCATTACCCAATGGTACTAGGTATGCCTTGGTTACAGAAGCACAACCCCTACATCAACTGGGCAGCAGGAACCTTGTTTCTTGGTTCAGAACATTGTATGCCCCACTGTTTATCCCTAGATTCCTCGTCAAGATCCTCTGAAGACATGCAAACTAACCAGCAAGGTCCATTCACTGTCTCGAATATCATCCAGGTTCCCAGGGCCTATCAGGATTATACTGATGTGTTTTCGACCGCCATAGTTCAAGCCCTTCCCCCTTACAGACCTGAAGACTGCGCTATTGATACTGAACCCTCAGCAGTGATTCCTTTTGGAAGGATGTTCATTCTATCGGAACCTGAGAAAAGAGCCCTCCGAGAATACCTGGATACCAACTTGGAAAATGGTACTATACGACCATCCAAATCCCTGGCGGGAGCTTTGTTGTTTTTTGTCCCCAAGAAAGATACCAAATAGCTTAGGCCTTGCCTAGATTATCGTGGTTTTAATCAATGCACCCTCAAAGACCGCTACCCATTGCCCCTAATCTCGGATATCCTGGAAGTGGTAAGAGGAGCTGTAGTGTTCATGAAATTAGATCTCAGATGTGCCAACCATCTGATCCGTATAAAGGAAGGTGACAAATGGAAAACAGCCTTTAGAACACCCTTTGGTCATTTTGAATACTTGGTTATGCCCTTCGGACTTGCTAATGCCCCAGCGGTCTTCGAACGTTTTATGCACCGGGTGTTCTCTGATATGCTGTTCCTCTTCGTCATAGTATACCTGGACGACATACTGATATACTCCAAGGACCATCTGAAGCATGAAGAACATGTTAAAGCAGTTTTACAACGTCTACGTGAACATAAGCTCCTGGCCAAACCAGAGAAATGCCTTCTCCATGTGTCTACTGTTCACTATCTCAGAATCGTCCTCAGCCCAGAGGGAATTGGAATGGAACGCTCGAAAGTAGACTCCATTCTATCCTGGCCTGTTCCAACTACTGTGAAACAAATTCAGTCCTTCCTGGGGCTTGCTAACTTCTACCAGGAAATTCATACCTTCTTTTTCGGGGATTGTACATCCGATCATTACATTGTTGAAGAAGGATACACCCTTTCACTGGACAGCAGTCCAAGATGAAGCGTTTCAACAGTTAAAGTCTGAGTTTACACAAGCCCCCATCCTGGCCCAACCTGACATTGACCCTTCTTAGTGGAAACTGATGCCTCTAACTACGCCATCGGGGCAGTCCTGAAACAGGAATTTGATGACAAGCTAGAATACCCCATCGCCTACCTTTCCCGCACCTTGACCCCTAGCGAAACCCACTATTCTGTTTTGGAAAAGCAACTACTAGCCATTGTCAAGCCTTTACAGACTGGCGTCATCTACTCCTGGGAGCGAAACATCCTGTTCAGGTCCGCACGGACCATCGGAATCTTCAAGTCCTGCAATCCCTGGAATGTAGGAACAGTCGTCAAGCCCATTGGGCCTTCTTCTTTGCCCAGTACCAGTTTCAAATCCATCATGTTCCTGGAACACACAATATAATAGCCGACGCCTTATCCCGACTTCCTGACTACGAATGTCTTGAGGACCAATCCTTCCCAAAGATGTTTCCCCACACAATATTTATTGCCCAAGCAATCAGTCTCCTAGAAGACATTCGTATTCAAACTCAGTCCTCTGAAATCTGGAAGAAGTTTAACAGAAAGAATCGATGAAACCTCAAGACGAAGGGCGGATATTTATTCAAGGACAATTGCCGGGTCATCCCCACTCAGAGACTACGACAAAAGATATCAAGCCTATGTTATGATACAGGACACCGTGGCATCACCAACACCCTCCTTCTAATACAAATACAGTTTTTGTGGCCGAAGATGAAGGATGATGTCCAGCTTTACATCCAAACCTGTGCAGTCTGCACTCAAAACAAGCATGACAACAAGAAACTGGCAGGTCTACTGCTCCAACCAGCGCTGCCAACAAGACCTTGGGAATTCATTGCTACAGACTTTATTGTGGAACTACCACCTTCCAGGGGATACACAACTATCATGGTTACCATTGATTTATTCACTCACATGGCTCATATTACACCTTTATATAAATTACCATCCTCTTCTGAACTTGCCGGAATCTTTCTGGAACACATATTCCGACTTCACGGACTACCTTCCAAGATCATATCTGACAGAGGACCCCAGTACATATTTCAGTTCTGGAAACAATTATGTCGCATACTAGGAATCCAACGTGCCCTATCCTCAGGTTATCATCCGCAAACCAATGTAGCTACTCAACGCGTCAACCAAACTCTGGAACAATCTGGTCGATTCATGGAATTAATGTGCGCCGAAAATTCCCGCGCGGAGGTGCCAAAACGTGCGATTCGCAGTAAAAGTGCGGAAATCGCAGTGCAACTGCGAAAATCGCAGGGAAACCAGCGCACATCGATTCATGGAAGTCCGTGCGCGAGAAAAACATTGGATGTGTGCTGAAAAAGTGCGCAGCGCACGCCGGCGCACAGGTCATCCAACGGCGTGCGCCATGGCCAGTGAGAAATCGCACATAGCGCGGCACACATCACAAAAGTAGGCGGAACACGGGGCGTAACACTCGGAATGAGGAACGACGTGTGAAAATATGGGCGTCACAGGGAAGTACAGGAGGCAAGTGCGCGGAACACCCACACGCTCGCCTACAACCCGTATTCATGGAAGCGAATAGGGCAAACCAGCGCACGGTGAAAGACGCGCACAGGGCCAAACAAGTACGCCACAAGAAAGCAGGCGGTAGCGTCCCTGCGCCTGAAATAAATGTGCACCAAAATGTGCGCTAACAAAAAGCACCCATATACAGCTATGATGAATGGTCCATACAGTGGCCCTCTAGGACAAATGAGGTGCAAAGGGGTACCGACAAACACGGACACCCGCTGTGTGAAAAATAGCATGTGCGTGTGTTTCTGGGTGCGCGGGAAGTTCCACGCGTGATTGGCCTGGGTACGTGTGTTTCGGGGTGCGCGGGAAGTTCCACATGCGATTGGCCTGGGTACGTGTATTTCAGGGGTGCACGGGAAGTTTCACACGCGATTGGGGGAAATCCACGTGGGATATGCAAGCCCTGCCAGGGCAATGCCCATGCGCCATACGTCACAGACGCCCTTATGCGCTAGGGGCCTTTGGTCCAATGAAATCGCGTATGCGTGCTGACGCGCTAACGCACTAAGTGCCTTTCCTCGAATTACACGCTGATGTGCAATTTTTTCACATGCCAAATCACTCTGTATCAAGCTGGCCATGCGAAAACACATGGAAGACCACGCTTGCAAAAGGCCGAATTACTGCCCCCCAGAGCCCTGAGCAGCCTCCCACGAGCCATCTGCTGCTGCCTGCCTGCCTGCTGCCACTGTGCCCTGCCATTTTGTGCCTGCACATCTGCCATCTGTAGGGGTCCAGTTGCTGTGTCCACCCCTGCTGGATCAGAAGACTCCCTACTGGTATACCATCGCTCCACAGCCCAGCCCCAGGACCCAGTTGCCCACCCACTCCTGCCTTTGGGGTTGCCATGTCGGGCACTGCAACATCTGGCACCACTGGCAACCCCCGGCCAGAGAGGCAGAGGGGTACCAGCTTCACTGCCACCAAAGTTGGTGTCCTGGTGGAGCAAGTCCTGGGGCAGTATGATGCCCTCTTCGGATCATCACGCGGGAAGGACGGGACAGGATCTGGGACGACTTTGTGGTTGCCATCAACGCGGAGGGGGTGGCAACCCGCAACATCAAGCAAGTAAAGAAGCGCTGGGAGGACTTGAGGTCCAGGACCCTCTTGAAGGCCCGGCACCTCGTGGAGGGGGGCCGGGGCCGCATGAGTACCATCCAGCTGAGGGTCCTGGAACGCGTACGCCCAGTGCTCCATGCCCAGATCCTTGAGAGGCAGACCCGTCTGGAGTTGAGCGGTAAGTGGCCAAGCATTGCTGTGTGAGACAGGGCATGTTGCAGTGTGCTGGTTGTCTGATACTTGCCTGTATGTGTGACATAGGCCATGTACGAATGTATGTGTGCAGGGACATCATGGTCATGCATGTGAGGCCAGTAATGTGTGTACCACATGGTTGGTGCATGTGTTTAAATGCAACATGGGGAGCCCTATGCGGAATGGACACATGAGAGAATGCCAGTCTGTGTTCCTGGACATGGGTGGGGGTGAGGGATGGGTGCTGATGCCATGTACATGTATGGTGTCCATGTCTGTGTGTCTGACCTGCGTGTGTGTGACTTGTGAATGCCATGGATGCATGACACATGTCTTTGACAAATGTTCAGATTCGATGATGCAGCCTAGATACCCTTGTATCCACCGTGTAAGGGGTGTACGAGGCCAGATGGATGAAACTACGGTGAAGTGTGTTCATGTGATAGGCATGACCCATGATGCATGTGAGTTCCAAAACAACATTGTATGTTTCAAGAGTCCCTTGGACATGTATGCAAATGTCCATAGCATGCGCCATGCCTGTTACTGCATGTGTCTTGCCTGCACTGACCCATGTGTTGTGGAGGGACAAGATGGAAGTGATCTTTGACAGTGCCACTCATCTGCTATTGCTTCCTGTCTAGGGGACCATTGTACAGTACCCTGATGCTTGTGTTCTATGTCTCCTTCTACACAGCAGCAAGTGAAGAAGAGGGCGGAGACGGCGCTGTGGAGCAAAGCGGCGGGGATGCCCCCACGGCTGCAGCGGAAGGGGTGGGTGAGCCCCCACAGGGGCTTGCACCGGCGGAAGACGGTGTGGAGCCCTCCAGGTTGGTGGTTTCCACAGAGGAGGAGGAGGCCGCTACTGAGCCGCACATGGGGCCTGGTGGGGGCATCCCTGCTGGTGCAAGTGGCGCAGTCCAGGGGCAGGGGCAGGAGGCAGCACAGGTCGCCATGGAGGGGCCTGTGCATGTGACTGTCCCTGACACTGTGACTACACCACCATGCACCAGCATGGATGCCCCATCCCAGGCCCGTCCGCAGGTAGGGGGGATGTCCATGTCATCTGACTTCCCTCCACCTGCGGACTAGGGGACCCCTGGCCGTATGGAGAAGGTCCTGATTGGTGTCGCGTTGCGCACGGGTGTCATTCGTGATGACGTGCGTGCTTCACGGGTGGAGCACGCACGTCATCACGAAGAGCACCGTGCCAGCGTGGCCCAGTTGGGAGTGGCCATGGTCAGGGGTTTCGTACATGTGTCGGCCACTCTGGCGTCCCTCTCCTCCTCTGTGGAGACTATGCGCCAGTCGTTCTCCATGCCGTCTTCCGGCCCAGATGCCACCAGGGCCCCCTGTGGACCTGCCCTGACCAACGCAGCCAGCTCAGTGGGGATCCCAGCCCTGCCACAGTCGGGAGTCGGAGGTCCAGCAGGGGTGGACACACCAGCAACTGGACACCAGCAGATGGAGGATGGGACGGCATGTAAGCGATATTCAATCAACACTACAGCTAAGTCAATGCCTAGTCTGGGATGCTGAGGAAAACCCTTATTGATGTATTTTTATATCCAGTTCAGTACTCTGGATGACAGCCCTTGTATAACACCCCCCTCTTAGAATCCCCCTGACCCCACTGAGCCAAGAAGTAGGTTTGTTTTGCAAATTAAAAGGTTTATTTGAAAATGTAAACAATATATATATATATATCACACTTCCATAAATAATTTGATAATGGATATTACACTTGTGAATAGGAGCAGTAGTCAGCAAGAGGTAACTTATGAATAGGAACAGAAGAATAAGGTGGGAAAGAATGCTTTATATGGTTCAAGGAAACGCAAGGTGGAATACAATGCAGTACAGAAATAACTTGTTATGATTTTAGCAAAAGGTAATATGATCACTTTTTCTTTTTGACAATTCACTCCCCCTATGCAATACAAGAAATGGAAGGAGAGCACACAGTCTTCAAGAATCCCAACAAATCACACTTTATAATGCAATACACAGTTCCAGTTCTCCCAGCAAGCTTAGGGAAAACAGGGATGAGTTTTAAACACAGGCAAATTACTTTAATGTGGTTTGCAAGGAAGTGAAAAGGTGCTAAAATTGCTTTTAATTCCCTCTAGAGGTTCAGGGTAGGTGATGGCTACTTTATATTAGTTCAGGCTCACTTTAACAATACTCTATGAATGATTAGCAGATTGCAAACGAATTTTAGCAAAGAGAAGCAAAAAGCTGCTGATTTCTACAGATGAAGAAATCGGGCCAAATCGCAAATCGCGGTAAATTTCGCGTGTGCGTGTCTCGCAATTACGGGAAAAGTATAAGGTGTAGGTACTTTGGAAAGCCTAGATTCTAAGCATTCAGAAATTTCGTTCCTAGCCCAAACGGTTCCAGAGATACGGACGATTAAATAAAGGTAGTTTTTCGGATTTAAAGTAAACTCAAAATGACAGGTGACAGTTGTGCAGCTTTAAAAATGACAGATGACACGATTTCTAGGAGGCAGTTCTACTTAGGTTAAAATACTTTGGATTAGATTATTTTAACTAAGAGATTGGTTCTGCACAGTTCTGCTAGGTACTCACAATATAAATTTGAACTAGGCCTCGTCACGGATCTGGTCAACACGTCCGGCTGTGGTTCTGTCTGCTTGGCGAATCAATCATGCACCAGTTCTACTCACAGCGATCTGGGTCACCTCTGCTCTGCTGGTCTAGCCTCTCTGGATTCTGGATGTAACACTGCTTTCTGGGCACTGCTACAGGTTCTTGCAAAAATTCTCAGCAAAACTTCAAACAGCTCGCCCGGCTGTTGAATAGTTTGGTTAGTTTTGAGGCCTGCTGAAGAGGATTCAGCTGGCTGATTCAGGCCTCTCTGCTACAAATTCTGGAGTTAATTTCTGCTACAGGTTCTGGAGATTGATTGATTTGAAGTCTGGATCTCTGGATGTGAAGTCGTCGGTCAGCATGCTCCGCAGCAAATGGAATTGAATTTGGAAAGTGGGTGTGTGCGTTGGTCATAACTAAACCTGCCCCTCTCACTTATCATTGGCCAATTCCTCCTCTCTCCCTTGATTGGGGGAAGGAAATGTGAGTCAGAGTGATGCTGTAGGTTTTATGGTCAGAGGAACCTCCCCTTGTCAGATTGCACACAAATCTATTTCTGACCCAAATACATATTTATCTATGTACCATTTTTCTACTATTATAGGTCCAGTTAACATATTTTCTGTAGCACCAAACCATCCGATCCCTGTCTTTGTACGATGTTGTGTCCACTGATGACAGAATTCTCCCCTTTTCATCCAGATAACGACCTCTAAACCTTTCCAGATTTTACACAAATGTGCACCAGGGATATGGGTTACAGATGATAAAGTGTCAGATTTTTAACATGCATACATTGGAGTGAGACCCTATTTTCCGCTAGCAACCCCCCAGAATACACCACAGGGTCCTAACGCCTCTTAAAATGTTCACAGAAAAATCACAAAAATAATGATATTACTTATATAATTCTGACAAGTCCGCACTATGAGTTATCTATCGTTTTAAAATTATGCTCTGGTCAAAAAGGGGTGTGGCTTCCCACATCACAGGGTGGAATAACTGGTTTATCCACTTACCCCAAGCCAGCTTGTTCACAGAGGCACAGCTGCCCCCCAGTTTCTCCCAAGAGGAAGCTATTTTACGACGCCCCCAATATAAAATTTGCCTGAGTCAAGGAAGTTGCATTGTTCTGTCCCTTCCAGTTCCTAGGTGCTCCACCCCTAATCTAATCAGAGAGGTGAACTCCTTTTGGCAAGGGGCAGCAGGATGCAGCTAGGCCTGGGAAGAGTGGCTGTTGATCCAGTTTCAACTCCTGTCGGGGTTAGTTGTCAGGCAGAATCCAGTTTCATTAAGCCAGGTTTCAGCTAAATGTCACTTTAGTTCCCAGTTTAAATCAAAACTTACAATTTTTACATGTACATTAAATAATTACTTCCTTCAAGTCATTTCAGAATATAGTTTTACATTGTATCCACCTCTTAGCAAGTCTTTCCTTGGTCTGGTTTTGTTTCATTTGTTCAGTTTTACACAAATGTCTGGTGGTTTTAAAACACCGGCTTTCTGATAGTGGTGAGTACTGGTAATGCAACCATTTTTGGGATTAAGAAAATTAATTCCCCACAGTTATGAGTTGCTTTTTGGCAATCAGCATTGCCATTCCCAATGGTTTCAGGCTTCTGTGTGTGTAGCCCAATGGTGGTTTTAGGCAGTGCCCTCCTGTGCTCACAATATAGGCAAAAATGGGTGGCAGCCTATTCTTCATGTTTTCCCTGTGCACTCTCTGGGGAGTTCTGGCCATCATGATGTTTTCCATGCCAGTACTGCACAGTTTTATGGTAGGGCTTGGATGCATGGGTAAAAACATCCCACAAGCCCCCCCTCTTGCGATGGCCATTCTGTCCTTTCGCTGATGGAACTCGCAAGATCTGGGATGTTCGCCTCCTCTTCTTCCAATTCCATGGATGGCACGGTTCAGCATCTTTTCCTCCCTCCAGTAGATCAATCAGTTCTCCTTGCTGGTCCTGATGGGAGGATTGGGCGGTACCCCGGGCCCCTCGGGTCTCTGCTCCCGGTCCTCGGTCGTCCTCCTTGGTCAGTCTCCATGGTTTCATCTCTCCTAGGATGATAAAGCAAAGCGGCAATACCTATTCGTAGACATTTCTTCACCACTATTAATGGTGTGGTGAACATATACATTTTATGAATCAGAAGATATGAACATATACATTTTCTTTTTTAAAATAGGAGACAAGAACATATATATACAAGTATCACAGAATTTTATATGCTATATGTGGAATATTTTAGGGTTGGAACTGAATTACTCTGGAGCGGCCCCCTCTGGGATTCCAGTGGATTCCTCCAGTTGTTGCAGAGTGTGCCTGGGATGGCAACACTTTAGCTGATTTATATGTACCCACTTATCTTCCCCCTCTGCCAAACTGCCTTTGGGGATGCAGATCTTATAGGCAACAGGGGAGATCTTGTCTATAATTTCAAACGGTCCCTTCCATGTAGGCAAGAATTTTCGCTGTTTGGCCTGGTTCCTTTGGAAATTGTATAGATAGACCCGATCACCCACCTTATATTCCTTCCGGGTGGTCTTCAGGTCGTAGTGGGTCTTCATGCTCTCGGCTGATCTTTCTAGATTCCGCTGAGCATAGGCAAAAGCATGTTGAAGGTGTTTCCTTAAATTCTCCACATACTCATGAGTTGTGGAGGCATTTATCAGTGTCTGCTCTTGGTTCCTGTAGAGCAAATGCTGGGGAAGCACCATCTTGCGTCCCGTCATCAACTCAAATGGTGACATTTTGGTTGCAGATGAAGGGGTAGGTCTGATGGCCATTAGGACCAGAGGTAATCGGATATCCCAACTTGGCCCAGAATCTGCCACAAACCTTTTTAAGATGCTCACAATTGTCCGGTTGTAGCGTTCTACTGCTCCAGAAGAAGCAGGCCTGTAAGCAATGTGTAGCTTCCTTTTAACCCCCAGTATCTCCCACATCTTTGTCATTACTTCACTGGTGAAGTGGCTACCCCTGTCTGACTCAATCCTTTGAGGTAGACCAAAACGGGAAAAGATGTGGTTAATCATCAGGGCAGCTGCAGTTTCTGCCTTGCAATTTGGGTCTGGGAGACATTCCACTCACTTGGTAAACAAGCATGTGACGGTCAACATGTACTTATTTCCCCTAGCGGAGTGAATCACGGGGCCTACAAAGTCGATTTGTAAATCTGACCATGGGAGTGTCATTCCCCTCTTTTGGAGAGGCGCCCGGTGTGTGAGGGATGTTGGCTGAAATTGTGCACACACAAGACAACCCTTCAAATATTGGTTGAGGTCCTGAGCCCATGTGTGGCCAGTATGCAACCTCTCTTAAGATTTCAAGTGTTGTATGAAACCCCCTATGACCGGCGGTGGCCGCATCATGGGCGTGACCTAACATCAGGCTTCGGAATGAGGTAGAAACCACCCACTGATCATGGCCAGCTTGGGATTTCCTTACCAACAACCCGTCTTGGATCCGGAACATCTTTGGACATTTCATCAACACTCTAAGGTCCTCTTTCCCAATGTAATCAGTATCCGTCAAGGGAAAGTTCTCAGGGTCCTCAATGTGTTGGTAAAACTTACCAATTATTGGATCCCCCTTCTGAGCTGTAATTAAATCAGCATCAGGGGTCTCCTTACTCCATTGTGCAATTGAAAGATCATTGTGAGCATTTGTCTGGGACCTAGTGATAGCAGTGACCTGGATTTCCCCCAACAGGGACTCAATCTCAATTAGATCCCCAGGATGGCCCCGGTTTTGGCCAGCTGATCAGCTAAGTAATTTCCCGTTTTGTCTGGTCCCTCTACTTTGGAATGACCCTTGATCTTTTTCCAGTAGATGGTCATCCCATTCGAGGTGACCAGATCATCAATGTTTTGGATTAACTTCCCATGTTTCAAGGGTTTGTTATTAGCACATAACATGCCTCTGGTTTTCCAATTAACCAGGTGCTCCACAAACCCGTTTCGTACATAATCCGAATCTGTGATTATGACTAGTTCGTGGAGTTGATGTTGGACAGCAGTGAGGATGGCTTGATGCACAGCTATCAATTCTGCCACCTGACTACTTCGGGGACCAATTTTGTATCCAGCGGAGGGTTCTGGGGACTCATTCACCCATGCATTCCCTACGCCAGCCACCAGTTCTTTCTCCCCGTCGTTGTCAAAATGGTAAGAGCATCCATCCACATATACAGTGGGCATTCCCTCACACTTGTCTTCTTCAAAGACTTTGTGTGGGGAATTAAGGTATGCCTCCATGTTGTCCTTGATTTTTAGACTTTCTTCCTCGAGACAGTTTTCTCTGGCACAATCATGCAAGTCAGCCAGACCTTGCGCGAGGGGACTCTTCTTTTTTTTTGGCATATCTGACCTCCACAGGAAAGCCTTGCATTGACAGAATCCAGGAAGTAATTCGGGAATTACTCACATTTCCGGCCCGGATTCTGTCACTTTGGAGATATTGCAGAGGCTGGTGTGGAGTCTCCACTATGATGTGTTCACCCTGGATAAACGGGCGGTAATTCTTCAATGCCCACACCGTTGCCAGGAGTGCCTTCTCACAATCGTTGAATTTTTCCTCCACAGAGGATAAAGTTTTGCTCGCATAGGAGATTACTTTATTGACCTTGTCATGCTTTTGGTATAATACTGCCGTCAAGCACGTATTAGAGAACCCCGTCTCCAGGAAGAACTCCTTGTTTCTGACAGGGTAAGCTAGGCAAGGCGCTTGTGAGAGGCTTCTTTTGAGTTGTCTTACCACCTCGGATTGTTCTGGACCCCATTCCCACTTGACCCCCCCCTTCAAGAGATGAATCAGGGGTCTAGTGATCTCTGCGTAGCCTTCAGTGAACTTTCTGCTGTAATTAGTCACTCCAAGGAGGCTCCTTAGTTCCCGCAGAGTTGTGGGGTCTTTCAGTTTCTGGAGTGCTTCCACTTTCTTTTCTTGGGGACAGAGACCCTGAGGAGTAATCTCATGCCCCAAGAAATTAACACGGGTTCTACACCACTGTGCTTTCTGAAAGGAAAGTTTTGCTCCGGCGGCCCTCAACTGTGTCAGAACATAACGGATCTCCGCTATGTGTTCCTCCACAGATGAACTTTTGATGAGGACATCATCTACATAAGCCAGATTACCCCTCGCACCCAGGTCGGGCATGGCCTTATGTAGGAAAATGTTGAATTCATTGCCGGAGTTGAGGTATCCGAAGGGAGTCCGGGTCCATGTGTACTGCTGGCCCCCAAAGGTAAAAGCCAGTTTGGATTGGTCCTCCCTACTGACAGGCACGGTCCAGTATCCATTGGTCAGGTCTATTGCTGTGAATACCTGTGACCCCTGAATCTGGGCCAGCCCTTGGTCAATGTAGGGCAGAGGCCATCGGGAAGTATGGATCCGTTTGTTGAGCTCCCTAAGGTTGGCGCAGAGTCTCCACTGGCCGTTTGGCTTCAATATTCCCAGCACCGGATTATTGAAAGTGCTGTGGACTGGACGGATTATTCCCCGGGACTCAAGGTTCTTAATTATTTCAGTAAGGGACTCCATGGATGCGAGAGGCAAGCGATATTGCTTCACAAACACTGGAGTCATTCCAGGGTCCGTGGGAATTGTTGTGGTGTGGATGTCGGTGCGACCACAGTCATATGAGTCTACCGCAAAGAGATCTTGGAAATCCAAGAAAACTTGTTTCAACTTTTGCTTCTGTTCCAGAGTCACACAGGCATCAGCTAGGTTCACTCTCTCTTCCACCATCTGCCTGAAGCCTGGAAAGACTTCTGGTTTGGCTATCTCAGCGGCCTCCTCCAGCTGGGGGGAGAAGTCCCTGGTCAGAGTGGTGATTTGGACTGGAGGCTTCAGGTGGGAAAGGCAGCCCTCATGGGCCTGGAAAATCACCTCATCCCTCCTGAAGTCACAAGTCACATCTTCCTTACCATAAGGGCAAGACGTGTACACCAGGAAGTTCCCCCCATGCCGGGTGAAAATCCTGTCTGGTGTTGTATTGTCCTCACTGTCACTGTCAAAACAGTCCTTGGGGATTGGTCCTAACAGTTCATTTCCTAAATCAATGGAGAAATGTCGGTCATCAATCGCCATTCCAATAATGGTGCCTGTGCCTAGAGTAATACTCTTTAAGTCGCTGTCATCCACCTCTATTGTAATGGTGTCATGTTCTATGTTGACTAATGGTGTTGGGTTTACCCATAACCCTTGCTGTTGGAGAGAAGCATTTAGATGGATATAAGCATCAGGGTTTTTCAATTTTTGTCCTCTTTTAACTTTCACTTCCAGGGACAATTGTCGGGTCCTTTCTGGGATGGTGACTTCCTCTTTGATCTGAATTTCAACTGCATAAGGTAGCAATTGAGCTGACCTAAATGCTTTTTCTGGATCATCAAAGCCCATGGGATTATCCGCTAATCGGGACCAAGCTTTGAAGTTTATTAGGTCCAAACTAATGGCAAAGCGATTGAGAATGTCACTGCCTAAGTAAAAGGCGGCAGTGACATCTCGCACGACCCAACAATTATGGACTATGCTCTTGTTGCCAATGGAGATTTTGAGCATACACCTGCTTGGCAGGAGATGTTTGGAATTAGGTGCTTCCTGGTCCATTTCCCATTTGTCTATCATTTTGAATGTGGGAATGGCTGGATCTTTTGGGAGTTGGCGGAACATGGCTTCGCTGATGAAGCTCTTACCGTTGTTCACACACACTCGAGCGAGAACAGAGTCCTTCCCATCATTTAACTGAACAGGGATGAACAACTGCTCTCCAATTTGCTGAATATCAGCCAGGCTCTGAGCTGATTTCACATCTTTCTGGACTATAGGAGTGGGATTTTCTGATTGTGGATTAGTAAAGAATTTCAGGGTGTTTCCTTCCAGTGTGAAATACCACCTTAAACTGGAAGGAAGGTTGATTTTCAGAAATAGAGAGGACCCCCCATCATCCGTCTGTTGTCCTACTGCTATTACTGTCACGTCTGGAGTTTGGTTGTTCTGGAAGTGAAATTCTACTTGGTCAGATTTTTGTTCAAACATGTGGCAGGTGCTGTTTAAACTAACATGGTTGACACTCTGTTTTAATTTTATTGGTCGGCTAGTCTGGGTCCAGAGGACCTTGTTTACACAATCTATTAGGGGTGACAACCTTCTCAGGAGGTCATTCCCTAGTAAACAAGGGGTGCCCTCTGGAGTCACTACTATGACTGGGTGTTTCACCTTGTGTCGCCCAATTTTAATGTCCAAGTCTGCAATCCCCTCAACGGGAATTTCCTTCCCGTCAAAGTTCTGCAGTTGTCCAGGAAGAGAGGTGAGAGGAACTTGGTAATTCTCCCCCCTTCCTGCATTTAGTTCCTCGAAGGCCCTTTTGGACAGAAGGGTAGCTTGGGATCCGGTGTCCACCAGTACCAAAATTGTACCCTGCCCCTGTACTTGTACCGGGGCATAGTATCTTCCCTCCTTCTCCTCAAGGGGGCACAGATAATGCACATTTTTGGACAACTGGTGGGCTAACTTTCTGGTTTTGGACATTGCTAGCGAAGAGATTTGGGCAGATTTCTGTGGAGAGCCTTGGGAATCTGAAAGAAAAAGTTGGCAACTGGAGATCAGAGCCATTGTGGGTTCCCTTGGTTCCGGTTCTGGGCCGCCCCGCCCTTTTTGGAGGCAGTCATCAGGATGGGTTTGACCCATGGGATTTTGGTATTGTCGGTTCTGGGATGAGATGATGGGCGGCGGTAGCTCAGTCTCCACATCTTCCCAGTCTGAATTGGCATCCCTTGGGACCCATTTTTCCTTGGAAGGAGTTCCCCCATCTCTGAAGGAGAAGATCCTTTTCCCAGGATCTTCTGAGGATCCCTCTCCCTCAAATTGGAAGACCTGTACCTCCTCCACAAAGTGGGTCTGTTTGGGTCCTTTGTTTCTCCTACCCCCCCCCCCTCTGCTCCTTGGGAGGCAGGCTTTCAGGGGCAGGAGATTTTGTTTCCGGTTCCTGGTTTTCCAGGGGCTGTTTACAAGTTGGGAAGGAAGCTTCCTCCAAGGCTTTACACCCCCCTTCCCCTTGTGCCTCCTCCCTGGGAACCGGTGGGTTATCGGGGTGCTGCCCCCGTCATTGTTCTGGAGCACCAGGCCCAGAGTTTGGGGCATTCTGCGGTGGCATGCTCATCTGAGGGTTCTGTTGAGCCCTCAGTATGTGACCCAGATCCCGTGCCATATTTTGGACCTGGCACTCAAGTTGTGAAACCCGCTTAGGCTGATACGGGGCTCTATTTTCTCCCCTGGGCTGATCCTGGGAAGGGTAGCTATCCCTTCTCTGGTAATACCCCGGATTGGGAAGATTTGGGTACCCCACCACCCTTGGCCTCCCCTCTCCCGGATTAGGTTGTCTGGGCTCAGGGAATTGGAGAAGGAAGGATGGATGATTTTGGGGCTGGAAGTTGGGCGGATACCTGGGGAAAAAGTTCTGCCCAGGATTTGGAGAATTTCTGCCCTCCTGTGGGAAGTTGGGAGGGAAGTTCCCCAGGTCAGGTGCTTGGCTGGATCCCCGCCCTTGGGCTGGAGGAGTCCACACATAACCCAGTGTTGGTCGGTTTCCCTTGTAGCAGGGACTTACATAGTCAGGGGAGCGGGGGACCCCGTTTGTGGGACTACCTCCTCGACTCCCTGTCTGTGACTGGCCCAAGGGCCTTCTGGGTTGTGCATTATTAGGTGCAGGTAGGTTTTTAGGCCCCCCCATCTCCAAATCCAAAACGGGGGTGACCTTTACCTCTGCCACCTTGGCAGCAGCAGGGGTGCTGTTGGTTTTGGGGTTTTTCTGCACATTATTTTTATTGTCGATGGGCTTCTGTACCTCATAGATCTGGGTAGCCTGTTTAATGACCCAGTCTAAAGATCTTTTCTCATGAAAATCTCTCACAAGCTGGGTAATTATGTATTTGGGTAAGGCATGGAAAAACGTATTGATAAATTCTCTGCTATCCATGCGCACCCTTCTGGTGGTCTGCGCAAAAGCACGCTTTAATTCTTGCACAAACTGTTGTGGGGCCTGATCCTCCCCACATTGCAAATTGTAGGCTGCCTTGCGAGCCTCTTGAGGATTTCTGTGCACAGAAAAATGTTTCAAGATGGCCGCCCTGTATGTGGACCACCTTGAATGGTTTTGATCCTCCAGCCCCGCAAAGAAACTGGAGTATTCTGGTGAGAAGGTCCACTTTACATATTGAATACAGCTTTGGCTGTCCTTCAAATGGAAAGTCTCCATCATTTGCTCATAGAGCTCCAAGTGTTCCCAAACAGAATACTTGGCGTTCTTATGATAAGACGTGATGACACTCCTTATTGCCTTTATTTGTTTCAATGGGTCCTTAAGCAAGGCCCTTTTTGCCTTATTGGCCTTTTTGGTTCGGGTAACCCTGGTCCATTCATCCTCTGACTCAGAAGCGCTGCTCCCAGAGGTGCCCGTCTGATCTTCCAGGTTTTCCCGGATTCTGCGAGCCTGGGAATGGCTGGAAGAATGTGGGGACCTGGTCTCCTGTGTCCTGTAATGCTCAGAGGAGTCTTCAGACCCCTCCTTGCTGCCAGGATTTGATGGGTACCCTCCCCACTGACCTAACTGGGCAGAGGTTTTCAGGATGCCCTTAATGGGCCTACTCTCCTGGGGTTCCCCACTAAATTGCACTGTGCTTGGGTGCCCATACCCGGATGCCCGCCCATCCATTCCTGGGAGGTACTGGCCTATGAGCCCCATACTTCTAGCTGGATAGTAATCTGCCATCTCCGTGGCCCTGGGCTCATGTGCGCGAGGGGACATGGGGGTGGCAGAGTCCAGGGACTGGGAGAGATGAAGGCCTCTGGTACCAGAGCTCCTGAGGTTATGCTCTGGCGTTTCCCTTTCCCAGTGCACCTCGTCTCTATCAGCCCCTGCTCCCTGTTGCAATGCAAGAGCCTGCGCTTTCAGTTCCTCAGTTAAGGCCTTACTAGACTCTATCAGTCTCTCCTGCATCGCTACCTGTTGCTGGAGCCTATCATTGTGCTGACAGAGAGCCTCATTTTCTCTCTGTGCCTCCTGATTGGTCCTGGAGTACTGAGCCAGTCTCTGCTGCAGGAGGGTTACCTCCTGAGCTGCGTCCCTATTGGCCTGCTCCTTTCTTGCCAGCGCATCCTCCACCCTCCTGGTGTGCTCTAACAAGTTCTGGTGTTCTTTTTGGAGGTCACCCAGTCCCTGGAGGGCCAGGTGATTTTCTTCCATTTTCCTTTTTAAGTGGCAGACTTCCTGGCCTAAGGTATCCCTTTCCTGATTAAGAACCTGCATCTGTGCCGCCAGGTCGTTCCTTTGCCTTTGGAAGGCACCAGCTTTCTGGCGCTCCTGGTCAAACTCTGCCTGGGTATCCAGGTCTATCAAAATCAGTTTATTGCTCTCTGCCTTCTCCCTATCTAGGTGGCTTTGCAGGGTGACTACCTGCTCGGCACATGCCCTATTGAAATCTAATTGTTGTTCCAGCTTTTTCTGGCTCTGCAGTAGGGAGTCCAAACCTTCTTGGTACTCCTTCTGCAAGGCCAGAAATCTGGTTTTCTTGTCCGCCTTTTCCTGTTGCAGCACATCCATATCCTCCTTTATTTTAGTGATGTACTGTCTGCTGTCCTTTTCTGACTCCTGGCTCCTGAGCAGCCTCTGCTAAGAAGAGTCCAGATCAGATTGGACCTTCTCTAATGCCATCTGTTGCCTATTTGCCAGATCTTGGCCTTCAGCACATTTGTCCTGCATGGCTCCCATATATAGATACAAATATGCTACTATCCTGGCAATCTTATTATGTACATCTTTGGCTTTAGGGGCCATATATAGTTCACTCAGGGCCACATGTAGGGGACCCTGATCTCCCCATATATCTGACCCTGTTTCAGTGACCTGTTGCGCGATTGCCTGCAACCAGACCGTTTGGTCCTGATGAGTCCACTCACCTCTCACAAATAGCTTATGTAAGAAGTGCTCTCTGGCTATTTTCATATCTACCAAGGTCGTCATTCTGGAATTTGAGTTGGCACACTGTATTAATCTGCACAAGTGGTAAATCTAACCCAGAATATCCCGGCTCCGAGCCCCCACTTTTGTAAGCGATATTCAATCAACACTACAGCTAAGTCAATGCCTAGTCTGGGATGCTGAGGAAAACCCTTATTGATGTATTTTTATATCTAGTTCAGTACTCTGGATGACAACCCTTGTATAACATCCCCCTCTTAGAATCCCCTTGACCCCACTGAGCCAAGAAGTAGGTTTGTTTTGCAAATTAAAGGGTTTATTTGAACATTTAAACAATATATATATATATATATATATCACACTTCCATAAATAATTTGATAATGGATATTACACTTGTGAATAGGAGCAGTAGTCAGCAAGAGGTAACTTATGAATAGGAACAGAAGAATAAGGTGGGAAAGAATGCTTTATATGGTTCAAGGAAACGCAAGGTGGAATACAATGCAGTACAGAAATAACTTGTTATGATTTTAGCAAAAGGTAATATGATCACTTTTTCTTTTTGACAATTCACTCCCCCTATGCAATACAAGAAATGGAAGGAGAGCACACAGTCTTCAAGAATCCCAACAAATCACACTTTATAATGCAATACACAGTTCCAGTTCTCCCAGCAAGCTTAGGGAAAACAGGGATGAGTTTTAAACACAGGCAAATTACTTTAATGTGGTTTGCAAGGAAGTGAAAAGGTGCTAAAATTGCTTTTAATTCCCTCTAGAGGTTCAGGGTAGGTGATGGCTACTTTATATTAGTTCAGGCTCACTTTAACAATACTCTATGAATGATTAGCAGATTGCAAACGAATTTTAGCAAAGAGAAACAAAAAGCTGCTGATTTCTACAGATGAAGAAATCGGGCCAAATCGCAAATCGCGGTAAATTTCGCGTGTGCGTGTCTCGCAATTACGGGAAAAATATAGGGAGTAGGTACGTTGGAAAGCCTAGATTCTAAGCATTCAGAAATTTCGTTCCTAGCCCAAACGGTTCCAGAGATACGGACGATTAAATAAAGGTAGTTTTTCGGATTTAAAGTAAACTCAAAATGACAGGTGACAGTTGTGCAGCTTTAAAAATGACAGATGACACGATTTCTAGGAGGCAGTTCTACTTAGGTTAAAATACTTTGGATTAGATTATTTTAACTAAGAGATTGGTTCTGCACAGTTCTGCTAGGTACTCACAATATAAATTTGAACTAGGCCTCGTCACGGATCTGGTCAACACGTGCGGCTGCGATTCTGTCTGCTCGGCGGATCAATCAGGCACCGGTTCTGCTCACAGCGATCTGGGTCAGCTCTGCTCTGCTGGTCTAGCCTCTCTGGATTCTGGATGTAACACTGCTTTCTGGGTTCTGCTACAGGTTCTTGCAAAAATTCTCGGCAAAACTTCAAACAGCTTGCCCAGCTGTTGAATAGTTTGGTTAGTTTTGAGGCCTGCTGAAGAGGATTCAGCTGGTGGATTCAGGCCTCTCTGCTACAAATTCTGGAGTTAATTTCTGCTACAGGTTCTGGAGATTGATGGATTTGAAGTCTGGATCTCTGGATGTGAAGTCGTCAGTCAGCATGCTCCGCAGCAAATGGAATTGAATGTCTCTACCTGTCCCAGCAGTCTCTTTTTATGTGTTTTTGAAAGTGGGTGTGTGCATTGGTCATACCTAAACCTGCCCCTCTCACTTATCATTGGCCAATTCCTCCTCTCTCCCTTGATTGGGGGGAGGAAATGTGAGTCAGAGTGATGCTGTAGGTTTTATGGTCAGAGGAACCTCCCCTTGTCAGATTGCACACAAATGTATTTCTGACCCAAATACATATTTATCTATGTACCATTTTTCTACTATTATAGGTCCAGTTAACATATTTTCTGTAGCACCAAACCATCCGATCCCTGTCTTTGTACGATGTCGTGTCCACTGATGACAGAATTCTCCCCTTTTCATCCAGATAACGACCTCTAAACCTTTCCAGATTTTACACAAATGTGCACCAGGGATATGGGTTACAGATGATAAAGTGTCAGATTTTTAACATGCATACATTTGGAGTGAGACCCTATTTTCCGCTAGCAACCCCCCAGAATACACCACAGGGTCCTAACGCCTCTTAAAATGTTCACAGAAAAATCACAAAAATAATGATATTACTTATATAATTCTGACAAGTCCGCACTATGAGTTATCTATCTTTTTAAAATTATGCTCTGGTCAAAAAGGGGTGTGGCTTCCCACATCACAGGGTGGAATAACTGGTTTATCCACTTCCCCCAAGCCAGCTTGTTCACAGAGGCACAGCTACCCCCCAGTTTCTCCCAAGAGGAAGCTATTTTACGACACCCCCAATATAACATTTGCCTGAGTCAAGGAAGTTGCATTGTTCTGTCCCTTCCAGTTACCAGGTGCTCCACCCCTAATCTAATCAGAGAGGTGAACTCCTTTTGGCAAGAGGCAGCAGGATGCAGCTAGGCCTGGGAAGAGTGGCTGTTGATCCAGTTTCAACTCCTGTCGGGGGTAGTTGTCAGGCAGAATCCAGTTTCATTAAGCCAGGTTTCAGCTAAATGTCACTTTAGTTCCCAGTTTAAATCAAAACTTACAATTTTTACATGTACATTAAATAATTACTTCCTTCAAGTCATTTCAGAATATAGTTTTACACCTCTTAGCAAGTCTTTCCTTGGTCTGGTTTTGTTTCATTTGTTCAGTTTTACACAAATGTCTGGTGGTTTTAAAACGCCGGCTTTCTGATAGTGGTGAGTACTGGTAATGCAACCATTTTTGGGATTAAGAAAATGAATTCCCCACAGTTCTGAGTTGCTTTTTGGCAATCAGCATTGCCATTTCCAATGGTTTCAGGCTACTGTGTGTGTAGCCCAATGGTGGTTTTAGGCAGTGCCCTCCTGTGCTCACAACATAGGCAGAAATCGGTGGCAGCCTATTCTTCATGTTTTCCCTGTGCACTCTCTAGGGAGTTCTGGCCATCATGATGTTTTCCATGCCGGTACTGCACAGTTTTATGGTAGGGCTTGGATGCATGGGTAAAAACATCCCACAGGCATCATCGGGCAGGGCACGTGCACGACGGCGTCGGTGGATTCCATCAGCCTGGATGCCGTTGTGCTGGCAGAGGCAGTTGCATCGGAGGCACCGGCAGGCTCGACGTGAGAGGCATCATGGCTCGGGGACATCTACATCAGAGGGGCAGGCATCGGCCGGAGGGCAGGAGGACCCTGGAATGGGAATGTCTTCCATGTGGCAGCGTTTGGGCCAGCAGATAGGTGCGGAGCGGCGGCGGGCAGAAGAGGCGCGGCTCACAATGGTCAGGGCGGAGAACTCCATGCGGAGGGCCCTGAGGCGGGCCGAGTGCCTCGAGGCAATCCGCCGGGATTTGGAGGAGAGCATGTCGTCGTCCCTGCGGACCCTCGGGGCCATGGAAGTGGACCACCTCCGGTATATCGACCAGGAGTTCGATGATGCCCTGGCCCGGGACACCACGGAGTGAGCCGCTGGACTTGTCCGCCGCCATTGTATATAGTTAGTTAGTTAGTGTTAGGTTTCCTTTGTTATTTTTTTCTTTTGGTTGCGCTTGGACTATGCACCACATTTTTGTATATAGTTTTTTTCTTAGGCATTAGTTTTTGGTAGGTTTCATTTAGTTAGTTGGGCTCATGGACCCTGGATTGTTCATTTGTACATAGTTCAACATTGGATTTATCTTTTCCTGATTATTTTTAGTTTCACCATGGAGCAATGGTTTTGTTTATGGTTTTTCCCTTGGATTACTTTTTTTTTACTTTGATTTTGGACTACATTCATTTGGATTCTGATTTCTTGTTTTTGATTTCAAAAGGGACATGCAGGTTTCATTTTTTCATTCCCACTGTTGTTTTTTTCGTTTTATTCCCATTCATGTTTTTTTAAATACATTTTTTGGATTCATACTTTGATGTGTGGTATCGTCTCATTGGTTTCATGCATGTCATGATATGGGTTTTCACATTCACTTGCAACCATTGTGTGTGTGTGACGGACATGTGTTCATTTACATACTTTAGATTGGGGGTGTATCATGTAATTGCCTTTTCTATGTGGGTGGATGGGATACTTGGTTGGGCCTTTTGGCTGGGGAGGCTGGCCATAACAGCCATGATTGAGGATTGTCAGGACCTGGGTGCAGGGGGAGATGAGTGGGGGCCTGGTGGAGGGTGCCCATGACTGGTGGGGGGTGGGGGTGCTGGGAGACATGAGTGGGGGCCTGGTGGAGGGTGCCCCACAGTGCTGGGGGGTGGGGGCGCTGGGGGACATGAGTTGGACATGAGTGGGGGCCTGCTGGCAGGTGCCCCACAGTGCTGGCGGGTGGGGGTGCAGGGGGACATGAGTGGGACATGAGTGGGGGCCTGGTGGAGGGTGCCCCACAGTGCTGGGGCGTGGGGGTGCTGGGAGACATGAGTTGGACATGAGTAGGGGCCTGGTGGAGGGTGCCCCACAGTGCTGGGGGGTGGGGGTGCAGGAGGACATGAGTGGGGGCCTGCTGGCAGGTGCCCCACAGTGCTGGGGGGTGGGGGTGCAGGGGGACTTGAGTGGGACATGAGTGGGGGCCTGGTGGAGGGTGCCCCTGGATGCAGGGGGGTGGAGGTGCTGGGAGACATGAGTCGGGGCCTGGTGGAGGGTGCCCCTGGATGCAGGGGGGTGGGGGTGCAGGGGGACATGAGTGGGGGTCTGGTGGAGGGTGTCCCTGGATGCAGGGGGGTGGGGGTGCTGGGAGACATTAGTGGGGGCCTGGTGGAGGGTGCACCAAAGTGCTGGGGGGTGGGGGTGCAGGGGGACATGAGTGGGGGCCTGGTGGAGGGTGCCCCTGGATGCAGGGGGTGGGTGTGCAGGGGGACATGAGTGGGGGCCTGGTGGAGGGTGCACCAAAGTGCTGGGGGGTGGGGGTGCAGGGGGACATGCGTTGGTGGGCAGTAGTGCAAGGTGACATGTGGGTTGGCTGGGGGGCATGGGCATGGTGGATGGGCTGCCTGGGACATGTGCAGGGTAGTCCCCTGTGGTGTGGGCCGCCTGCAGGGGCAGTGGAGGGTGTAGAGGGAACACCTGGGAGGACCCACACGGGCAATTCACATGTAGTGCTCCCCGCGCACCCCTGAAATACACGTGCCCTGATGGAATCGCGTGTGATACTTCCCGCGCACCACTGAAATACACGTACCCTGCTGCTTTTGCGTGTGATACTTCCCACGCACCCCTGAAATACACGTGCCCTGATGGAATTGCGTGTGATACTTCCCGTGCACCACTGAAATACACGTACCCTGATGGAATCGCGTGTGATACTTCCCGCGCACCCCTGAAATACACGTACCCTGCTGCTTTTGCGTGTGATAGTTCCCGCGCACCCCTGGAATACACGTACCCTGATGGAATTGCATGTGATAATTCCCGCGCACCCCTGAAATGCACGTACCCTGCTGTTTTTGCGTGTGATACTTCCCGCGCACCCCTGGAATACACGTGCCCTGATGGAATCGCGTGTGTTACTTCCCGCGCACCCCTGATGTACACGTACCCAGGACAATCGCGTGTGAAACTTCCCGCGAACCACTGAAATACACGTTCCCCGCTTGGCGTTTGCTGTTTGGCAGCCCTGTGAACTGGTCCAGGGTTAGCGCAGCCCTTTGCGATGATTTGGGAATTTTGAAGGCTTTTCCTTGCGTGAGGGCGTTCTTGGGGGCGTAACTGGCGCTGCTGCAGGGTCGCTGCGCCACGGCTGGTTTTTGAGGCTAAAATCCATGAATACGCTGTGCGATGAAAAGGATTTTATCGCACGCGTCTGGCGCAGTGTATCGCACGGGGACACTGTGCGCCAGCCGCGTGCGCCACTTTTGTGCGAAATTCGATGAATTACCCTCAATATCTTTTCTGTTTTGCCACCAAGGTCCAGGACGATTGGTCACTCTTGATACCTGTGTCTGAATTCGCCTACAACAACTCGGATCACTCAGCTGTCAAAACCAGTCCCTTCTTCTGTAGCCAAGGATTCCACCCTTCGGTTCTACCATCCATTCTCCCACATCCTACCCCTGTTCCTACAGTTGATTCCTGGATTGAAACCCTCATCAATGTACACAAAGAAGCAAAAGAACACCTTGAAAAGGCCCGAACAAACACCAAGCACTATGCTGACTCCAAAAGAAGACCAGGGCCTTCATGCACAATAAGTGATAAGGTCTGGTTATCCTCAAAACTTCTGCCTCGACACTTACGACCAAACAAATTGGCTCCCGGTACTATGGTCCTTTCTCCATAAAGGAAATCATTAACCCAGTGGCCTTCCGACTCAGACTACCAGAATCTTGAAAGAGGATCCACCCAGTTTTTTCACACTTCTCTGTTGAAACCATACGTCCAGTCCTCCCGAACTGCTCCAAGATCTACCCCTGTGATTGTCAATGATCAGTTAGAATATGAGGTTTCCAGAATATGTGACTCCAGGTACAGACATGGACAGCTACAGTATCTGGTTGAGTGGAAAGGGTACCCTCCCAGTGAACTCACCTGGGAACCAGTCTCAAACATAAATGCCCCCAGACTGCTCCGAAGGTACCACCTTATACACCCCGGCAAACCCGGAGGAACTGGGTTTCAGAGGAGGCATGCTGTCATGAACCACCGTACGCGTCCCTTCCCCTTCCGGACTTCGTGGTCCATGACCCATAGGGGACTGAACTCAGCAGTACTCCCAACATGGCCGCTGAACGCGGAACGCAGTTTGCCAGTCTCCGCGTTGTACGCTCTACGTTCTACAAAGCAGACATGCCCCCGCGGCCCTGCGCGTCTCAATGCTACCGCTTGCAGTAGTCAGACGTTTGCGGCCAGAGTTCGTACATCGATTACTTCTGATTCCTGGTTCCCGGTCCCCTGAATCTCCTCTTCTTTCATCCTTCCCCTTTTTCCTCACCTTGCATTTCCTGGATTGCCAGCGCATTAGTATCTCTGAGTGCGCTCCTCGCCATTTCCTGGACTTTTTCCCGGACATCTGAACGCTTCCTGGAGTCGGGTCAAGAACCGCACGCTGGAACCCGAGGATCCACACACAGGGTTGTACAAAACCCGAACAGTGTGAAAGAAGACATCTTCGAAGATCACAAACAAACAATACAGACAGGTGAGAATGGGGGAAACCTGTGACAAGCCTTATTCAGAAAAATGCCCACCTGGGTCCAAATACCTGGTACTTGTTTTCTAAAAGTAATAGATATACGAATGAAGGCAGCAGGAAGCAGGCTGACCCACTAATCTATCCCAATGTGATAGAAACCTGTTATGCGCATATGAGGCACCTATACCTGCAGTTAGTAAATTGATCAAAACCAATATATTGCTAATTTCAGGCCTATGATCGGACAGTGATATGCAACAGGCACAGTGACTAACCCCTTTTCTCATTAACTAGGCTCAAAATTAATCATGTGGAAATGTTGTGTAAGTAACAGTAGCAATTCCTACTTGGAATTAAAGTTCATGCTCTTGAGCAAAATTTTGTATTCTTTCTCTGCCTTTTCAAATAGCTCACACTGTACTGAAAGTCAAAGGGGAAAATATGACATTCATTCTTATTCCTGCACGTCATCTCATCACTCCAATTGCAATACAATCCACCTGAAAGCCTGTCTAATACAAGCCGACAGGAATTTGAACATTCCACATGGAATGAATGTAGTCTGTCAGCAACAAAAAATGTCTAATCCTTAAACCATTCATAAAAAATGTGTATTGTTGCTATTGGGCCAGGCTCTCAAAGGGAAATATTTAAAATTCTAGAAAGAATTTTATAAACAAATACACAGAACGCTAATGAGTTCAAAATGCGTACACTGACATCCCAAATTTCTTATGCAGATACTGGAATAAGATATAATACTATATTCTGGATGTGGAAGATATGTGAAGTATATTCGACGTGATGCATGAATGATGTCTATCTCATATGGCAGAGGTCTGTGGCCTTTGGCTCTCCAGATGTTTTGGAACATAACTCCCATGGTTCAGGGTCTAATGGTCGGTTACAAAAGGACGTCCTGGCCGATTCCAGGCTGAGAAGACCTTATCCGCAAGCATGGCCTTTTTCTCCCATTCGTCTCCTCTCTCTTTCAGGGGGTCCTCTCATGGGCCCTCCTCCTCTGCTGTGCCCTTCTGCCATTTTCCACACGCCCCTGCCCACACCCTACTTATCTTCTTTGAGCTCTGGCTTCCAGTTGCCTCCTCCTCACAGTTTGGACACCACAACCCTGGAAGTCCAACGCATAGCATCTCACGCTTTTGTGCTTGGCCTTCCGTGGCTTGGGCTTCTGGAACAACGGTATGTAGACTGGGAACTACTCCCATATCTAAAGCCAGCATAGTCAATGGTGCAGAATCATAAGAGTCGTGGTCCAAAACATCTGTAGAGCCACAAGTTTCAGACTTCTGTCATATGACCATTGGGTCAAAACATATAAGGGTTGCCAATAATTCGACACAGAACATGGACAATAATTGATCTCAACAAAATAGGGATTACCTGTCGGGTTCTTCAGTTTAATGCATAGTACAGTGGGCTTTAACTGTCATAATTCTTCGTACCATTTACCAGTGACTGAAGGATTACCTCAGACTATGGGTAGGTCGTGATACTCAGAGAACACTTCAATCAAATTCAAAATGTACAATGTATTTATTTATTTTGCTTTTGATTAATAAAGAAGCAATGCAATTTAGAACCGGATGTCCAGATAGAACTAGACAAGTACATTCAATATGACAAAGACAATACATAAATCGGAAAAGAAAACATGAAACATGTAATGCTTAAGTACAATGGGAAGCCAGTTACAATCATATACAGGATAACTCAGAAATGTATGTAATTATTAAAAGTTACTGCAAACAATTATGCAAGAAAAAGTGCATGAACAATTGTGCACTGGTGCAGAAATACAATTAGCATTGGGTAATAGCTCTATACAACTCCTTTTAAAATGTTGTCAAATTCCACAAGGGTATAAATAGCCTATCAGTGACATGCATGTTTCAGTATAATTGATTACTAGCCTTCATCAGGCCCAATGAGGATCCCACTATTGGGAAATCCTAAAACACTGGAATATGCAGAATAATTGCCGGAGTTACGTTATTTTTTTATAGAGAAAAATAATAATTATACAAAACATAGCAAATTCCTATCTAGCTCTTACACCATCCATGACATGTGGGTTCACAACTGCCAATAAGAGTGTGTCTTGACCGGAGGCTAGAACATCTTATCCTAGTGGACAAATAACTAATTGCTGCAAGGCATCAGGGTTTATGTGGAAAGAGTATGCATAATGTCCAATTAAAAAAAGACCTTTTCTAATTATGCTACAAAATGGTGCCCACGGTTCTGTAGAAGGGAGGGCAGACAATCTCATTCCTTGCTGGGAGAAGATGGCAATCCCTTGGAATATTAATTGCTAAAATAGAGAAAGCAAATGTTATGTTAAACTATAATGTAGGAATGACAACGGAAAATGAAAATTTGCTTGTATTAACTATAAGGATGTGGAGTATAACTATCACCTAATGCAGCAAGTGAAATGCAAAATGAATTACTTTGTTACAGTAGCACAATGAGAGGTGGTCTGTCTTGAAATATTCTGATATTGTTATGCTTTCAAAGGAGGGAAACCGTGCCTGTCAGTGTGATTAGATGACAACCAGACTTGGGGCCTCATTACACGGAAGGCGGTGAGCCATGGCGCTATTAGCGCCATGGCTCATGCCGGTAAAATACCGGCACCGCCTTGGCGGAAAGGGGATTTACCGCCCCATTCCAAGGTTGGTGGGGCGGTAAATCCCCCTTCCGCCATTGTCCTTCCCCATTCCCATTTCTGCCCCATAGGGCTCTATGGGAATGGGGAAGGCGCTAATTACGGCACCGCAATTTTGCGGTGCCGTAATTAGCTCCGAGGTCCCTTAGCGGGTTGGTTTTTAACGCCTGCAAAAAGCAGGCGTTAAAGCACCAACCCGCTAAGGGACCTCGTAGTAAGGCGGTACTGGTTAACGGTCACCGTTACCATTAACGGTGGCCGTTAACCATAACCGCCTTCCGTGTAATGAGGCCCTTACAATTCTAAAAATAATCTGTGACGGGTTGAGCACCGTAAGTCGACAATACCTTTCTCCAGTGAAATAAGAAATCAGGAAATATATTTCTTGGACGCTATTGTGAATGTTTCTGGTGGGAATCTAAAACAAAAGAACTTTTAAAAAACCTGCAGATAAAAAGCATTTTTGCAAGCAGGTTCTTAACATTCTTCATCAACTTAACACTGCTTACCTCATTCTCGATTAATAGGAGTTAAAAAGCTAAACCACATAACAATCATCATTTGGAAAAGATCCTCCAGTGATGCTGGAGAAATTTCCACAAGGAGACTGCCCATTTGAAATATGGGAAGAGGCAGTTTTGAAAGCTAATATTAAAATATGAAAAAGCTTTAAAATGGACTTTATAGATAAGTGATGATGACAGGCTAGTATATGTTTAGTCATAAGATCTGGCCAGCACCAGCGTTCAAAAGGTAAGAATGAAAAATGTGAGCATTCTCCAAATATATGAGGAAATGCTCCCCCATAAATTACAAAATGCCTCTTCTGCATGTAAAAGAATGCAGAATACCCACGTCATTATAATAAGAGCAGACCAAGTGAAAGCTCCACATCATACTTAATGCCTCATAGAAAAGGTACTTTTTGACAGTTATGATCTTACAGTAATATAATAAAGTTCATTTATGTAACACCTCACACATGAGTAAAAAGTAATTTTTAAAGACTTCAGAATTGTCACTGTAAGCTATGTTTTAATTTTATCAAAGTAATGTATGACAAAATATATGTGGACGATAACACAAACTCTGAAGAAAGGATAACATTAAATCCCATATCAGAACAATGAACAACAAAAAAACAGGTGTTGCAAAACATTTGAAATCTTACTGTGATTCATCTTACTGTCCTTTCCTGAACCAACTTTCTTTTCAAATGTTTGAGCACATGAAACCACCCGAGACAAACAGACCTAAAGGCAAAATTAAGAACATTTTGTATATTTAGTTTTTCTTCCGCTGAAATGCCTCAGTGAACTTATGGACTGAGAATTCCTTGATAAAGAATTTTCCAATTTTAAATGAGTTAATGTCATGTTAAGTATTCTTTCCATGTCATCTGTTACAATGCTATCACCATAACTGTTAGCTAACAAAGAGCCTAGAGTTTGACTGCAACTGGAAGCAATTCAGTTGCAAACAAATCAGTTTCTTCCACCAAGCCAGAATGTTAATTGACAAAAAAAGACATTTGTTACATAAAGTAAATAATGGTTGATTAGTCAATTAAATGCTTTATTTGTATGCGTACAACTTAGAAAAGGGATACAGAATAACAATAAATTAAGTGTAATTTGGAAATGTAACATGTAAAGTACGTTTTCAATGAAAATCCTGAATTGCAGGGTAATATATAGATGTTGTACCCCTGGGCAAACTCCAGATTGTTAATTCTGTGACTGCCAAGCCTTTGCCAAGAGTTCTAGACTGTGCATGAAGGTGAACGCTGGGGGTAGCAGAGGGTAGAGGAATGCAGTGGTCAAACTAGTATGGTGAAATTGAAAAGGTCTGGGACCTTAATGTCACAAGGCTATTATTAGGAGGCTGTTCGATGTCATGTCTTCCTAGACTTTATTTTCGTTCACCGTGAAAAAGGGTGGTGGCGTACTTGGGATAAGGCTATAAGATTATGCTAATGCATAGCCAATTAGGGGGAGAAAATATGGCCTTGAGCTCCAAATGCAGCCTTTGTTCATTAGACTGTGTGAAAGGCGGAGATGCATGTGTGACAAACAGGGTAGGTAAGGCAGGGAAGGGCTGGATGTCTGCCCTTCTGGATCCAGTGACATTCTGGCACCCTTCTGTTATTTTATGTTATGTTATGTTACTACGCTTTGACTATTACTATTAGGCTATGGCATGCCTTGTTGCTTGTACAGTGTGTTATGCAACAGTAAGGCCACCTCATATTACCAAGGGGCAGGGAGGGAATCTTTCAGGTTGTACCCAAATCTGCACCTTATGTCTGCGGGAGCTTTGGCAATGCCTTACTGTGCATATCTGCTATGCCATGCTCAGGGCTCCGTCGGACTCCTTGGCAGTATTCCCTGGTAAGCGCCTCGTCATCTTTCTTCAAACCCCCATACTTTTGCCTTGTTGCCTCCTGACTTTTAAACTATTTATTTAGTAAAATGCCAGTTACAAGGTTACACACTATGGATAACAGGGCTAAGAATATCGACCCGCCCACTGAAACTGCTTTTAGCTCTGGGTCACCGGCTTCTATTAACCTTTTTCTGCTGCCTTAGGGAGGGTGGAATCTCCCTTACAGTCTTCATCATCCCCTGCTCTTTGCAGGAGTGGTAGCCGTCTGACGAAAGTCCTGGCACTAAGTGCTAAAAGGAGACAAAGGCTCCAGAAAGATCACCTCCTGTCCATCAATAAAGTCTACAAGAATGATGCCAGCGAAGATAGTCCCCTCCCTCCCACATATATGCAATCATTAAACAAGGTGCCCTCTTTTCATGATGCTGATGGGGGGGGGTAAATGGGGCACCATTAGAGGGTAAGGGACTTCACAAATTGGAAAATAATGTGCCTATGTGCGTTCCGATATCTCCATCTCAGTACAAAAAAACAGGGGAGTGGTTAGAAGCCACCCATGAAGGTTCCAGTATGGGGTCTGGTGATTCCAATATTTCCAAAAATTGGCTGTTCCTTAAGGAATACATGCTGCGGGACTTTGCTGCATGAATAAACATCGAGGATTGTCATGCTTGGGTGGTTTCTTTAAGCCCCAAAATGCTTGCGCTACATCCACCAAACTTAGATAAGTCCAGCCAAACTGAGCCTAAATGAGACGGAAAGTTCTCCCAACCCATCCGCCCCCTTTTCCAGAACAGGGTCCATCAAGGCTGCCAAACCTGCCCTAATGAGTCTACACAAAGGAATGTGTTCGCAGGTTAAGGTAGCAAAGCAAAATCTGTTATTTCATCTGATCCCTTAATTTTGAAGGATATTCGCCTAAAACAATCAACTATGGCAATTTACGGATCCCAGTGTAAGGAGTTTTGCTATAGACTCCAGAAACATTATCATCACCAATGTGGACAAGCCAAGGGAATATGAATCAAGGGAGGCACTTAAAATCAAAATCCTAGCCTGGCTCAATCAAAAAGTGGGCTATAATTGTGTCAGAACCCAAGACTTGAGAGTCCTTCGTAGGGCATAGATTAATTACTGGTGTTCCACTGACAGCACTGATTGTATTGTTATTGGTTCTGGTTTAAGTAGTTTACCCTTGTTTTTGAACAAAATCACAAATCAGCCGAATACGTCCACTTTTATTAAGTAGAGAATTATTTGGAATTGACTTCTTTCATATGATTATGTATGTTTTGCATAATTTTTTCTCCTCTTCCCTCTTTTTGATGTATTCCAACAAGCCTGTGTTTCAGATTTTGTGCTCAGTTTCTGGGCTATGTATCAATGTTACTGTTTGTTTGTTGGCGCCCTTAAGCCTCAGGGTAAGTGGTGCGCAGTATAAATAAATTAAAGAAAAGTAACCAGCCAAAGTGGAAAGAATGGGCATGAAACAGAAGGAAAGTTGCTGCCAAACTGCCTTGCAGGTGAGAGAAATGAAGATCTGGACAGCTTTTACTCCAGGAACCCCTTATAATAACATTTGGGAGAGGCTGTATGTCAGAAATGTGAATTTACCATTGTAATGGTGTGGCCAGGGCTGTCTAGCAGTCACACCAATTACCATCAGAGAACACTTGGGCCCATCAAAGACTCCCTGCCACAAGAACGGAAGACTCAGCCATGGGGCAAAGTTATTGGGGGTCATTCCAAGGTGGGCGGTAAGGGATACCGGGCACCGGTAAGGAGACCGGTGCCAGTAATCCCCTACTGCCCTATTCCGAGGTCCCTTGGAGGGAACTGTAAGGAACGTGTGGTCTGACCACACATTCCTTACGGGTCCTGCTAAGGGACCAGGGCACTAATAACGGGCTTGCCATTCGCGAGCCCGTTATTAGCGCCCTCCCCATTCCCATTGAGCCCTATGGGGGCTCAAATGGGAATGGTTTGTTCAATGGGGACTTACCGGTCCCGCCAGGGTCGGACTAGACCGGTAAATCCCGATTGAACAACACTGGTGCCGGACCCGTTATTGGTGGCAGCCATGGCTCCAATAGCACCATGACTACCACCAATCTCGGAATGAGGACCATTGTCTTTTATTAGCAAACAAAATGACAGGCATCACACCAGAAAAACAGCTCTCGTCTTCTAAGCATGTGTCACCCAGTTTTAACACAATGTGACGTCACAAATCCAGGCTCCATCCCAGAAACGTATCACCCATTTACATTGGTCAGTTTGTGTATAATAAATATAGAAGATATACAAGTTAGTTCTAAAATTGGATAGCCACGTCTATTGGCCCATCCTAAGACAACCTTTACTAGTATCGGTCTACAATGCTGCAGGGTTGTGGAGAGACCATTGAGCCTTGCAACAAATTATATCCCCAGGTGAAAGGTGGATCTGGATTGGGCAGAATGTGTCCCACCATTCCTGGGACCTGGACAGTTACCATACTGAGTGCACATTTTCAAGGCATTTTCCTTCTCCACTTGTCCTTGGCTGAGTGCCTTATAACTAAGGCATGTTTTGATTGTGGTTTTTTATGAGCTGTGGTGGCAGCATGGACTGAAGATACTGACAATAAATCATGCTCTCTGTGTAATGCACCCAGGGAGGACCTGTCCCATCTTGTATTATTTATCCCTGCTTGTTCTAGACTGAGAGGGCAAACGCTAAAACCTCTCCTGTGGAGGTGTGGTATACTCAATATAGACATGCTTCAACCTGTCTGCTGTGGGTGGATCACCCCGTTTGGGGTGGGCACTTCTGTCCTTTTTGCAGAATGCATTATTAACAAGGAAACATCTAATGAAATCGATAGGAATGTGAACTGATAATTATCTGTATTTTATGGTTCTTACCCTGTTTGCAAATGCTTTAGTAAACAGTTTTTGCCTTTTTAAGCAATTTTTTTAATGGAAATTATTGCGTGTTTCCGAAAGAAACTTATCTGATGATGATGATGAAATGCATGCGTCATTACAAGTAATGTAAAATATATTTTACTTTTCTGTAAGGAAATATGCATGGCTGACAGGTGAAATTGCAACAAGGCAATTCAGCTTGCATTGTGCGCTTTATAAATGGTCAATGTTATTGTTCTGCTTCGTAGGGCTAATTTGTAAAGTACAATATATGACACAAATGTCTTGTTGACACTATATATGAAGCAACGTTTCTATCTATTAAGCACCATCGAACTGGAACACAGGCTTGTAATCCCGATTAAGGAACATTACAAGGACATTACAAGTCCCAGCAGCTTGGGAAGTTAGGTGTCAGATTCAGTAACTCCCCATTCCCGTGGGAGTGGGGAGACGGATGTACTGACACTGTTGCTAATGGTGACAATGCTTCAGTAAAAACTATGCCTGCAGGAGCCATTGCGCCCGGCAAGGCTGACCATGCTGGGCGCAACAACCCTTGTAGGCAGACTCGTAGTGTGGCGGTCCGAAAGCAAGGGTGCTGGTAAGCTTAAGTTTTGCAAAGTAAACCACATCATCCCATCATCCCATCCCTTTTTTCAATAGGGCTGACTTGCAAAATGTCAAATTAAATAGTAAAATTGCTATGGCAATTGTTAAGAAATATTACAGGCAACATATTAGACAAAACAAGCTAAAGGCATTTCGTGGATTATACGTGCAACTGTGCTGTGCATGATACTAAACACAAGAATGCAAAACCCCCATGTGTATGTTGAAATCATTGGGCTTGTCTAATCTACCACAAATCATTAATAGAGATGCAGACACACTTTGTAACACAGACCATTCTTCCACATAGGACTAGAACTGATGAGCCGTAGAATTGGCAAAACCATAAGGCCTTTTATCCACAGAGCCTGCTCTTCAGTTAAAGGTTCATGTGTGCTCACCTCGTGCTGCACAGCTATCTATAATTATCAGGCAAGTAGGCCCATAGATATTGAAGAAAGGGGTCGGGATAGCCGACCATTGCGGCCCATCATATTTGCAGACTTCACCATGGCTCCAATCCGCCCAGGCTTTTTCCCCAGCCTATCTGAATTGCCTGCCAATGAGCCGCCTACCCTCCAAGCAGAACCTGTTCTCCTACCCCTAACCTTTCTGTGTGCCTGTTCTGTGTCTTGTTTGGTTGCACCTTTCTAACCCCTCCCTCCACTCCTTACACTCTGCCACATGCTCCTCTTCCTCTTCCTTAATTCCCCATATGCCTTTGCCTTATGCCCACCTACCTTATCTGCCTTCCATGATCTGTAGCCTTTGCCCCTATTCTGCTTCCTCCATGGTACTGAGCCAAGGGGGCTACCTCCTATATGTTCGAAGTCCGAGACTGTACCATGTTTGACACCAGCAGTTCTGCCAATGCAGCGAATATTCAAAAAAAGGTATCCACTGAGAAAACCCTATCGAATGTATCCCAGAAGAGATGACAATCTGAGGGAGGAACTCCCTGAAGGAATATGAAAAGGAGCAAAAGAAACAAGCTAGTAACATGACAAGAGACAAGCGTGACGCCCTGAGAATACTGGCTGAAGAGAATGTATGGATCTTACAGAAACTGATGACAGAGTTAAGAATTGAGTAAACTTTCATATACAGAAAGAAGATTGCATGTGTGCGAAGTGCTGCAGAAAATCAACAGTTCAATAATTGTACAGACGCTGAAAAGCAAGTAGCCCAAGTCATCATAGATGCTTGCTATGTGTAGTACATAGAATGCAGGCAAAGCCGCCATTTTATAGGAACTGGACTTTGGTGTCATTAATTTAGCAAGCCCAGACCCATGGAGAGGAAATGCTGAGAATTGTGTTGCAGCAAGAATAAGCTGAGATTGTGGAAGCATATGACGAGGCGGTCTGGCCTGGCATCAAAACAGAAACAGCCACGGCCAGTTACCTATTCTTGAAAGCAGTGAAGGTTCGAAGGATGAATCATCCCTTATTAAGGAGCAAAGAAAGAACACCAAGAGTGCCAAGAGTGTATTCATTTAAGACATTTAAATGCTGAAGAATGTAACAAATTGTGGTCTCCTGTCATATGAGCCAAGGATGGACATAGAGTTGAGCTTGGAGCCCTAGAACAACGATAGTGAGTGCCTGCACTCCCATATATTCCCACAGACAAGGATACTTTGCAAGGCCAAGTACAAAGACAATCGTTATGGCAGAAGGCATGGGTGATGAGAGATATTGGGCTAATTAGGTGAGGAAGTAAGTTCAAGTCCACCTCCTGGCACCTGGATGTGAGCTTAAGTGGTGCTAAGTGAACCGAATGTTCCAGCCATGGCTCGAGCATGTCAACCAATTGTAGAGGGCCATGTAACGAAGGGTCTTATAGTTTGAAGACTAATGATAAAACATGTATTTAATAGTGTTGGAGATGACATGTTTTAGAGGTACTCGTTCGGACGACCGATTCATTTCGGGGCCATACGAGGACCGCAGACACACGGCTGGACTCTCGAGAGCGGGCTACACGGGACCGCGGCTGCCTTTTGACACATTTCTGCGTGTCACGCGTTCAGCAGGTGCATGTCTCCAAACACACAGTAAGACCGGGGCTATTTTAACTGTTCGCTTTTGAGTAACTTCTCTCCTTTTCTTTGTCGGGCTAATAATGATTTTTGGGCTCTTTGAAATTGCTTTTCAACTTTGATGCTGGAAGACTAGACCACAGACCAGGCCAATTTACTGTTTTATTGAACTGTAGGAAACTCCTCCGACTCCATTGCCGTAGTCCATGGCTATGATTTATAGTGCCAATGGAATACGGCATGGGGTGGTCATGAGAGCTCGTGTGTGAACTTAACAATCTTTGATATATAGGGTCTCAACACGATGGGGTGTATCTCTCTGACTCACGCAACAGTATTTAATGGTCCATTTCCCTCTTATGTTGAGGACCATAATATATCAGCAACATACTGTCTAATCTTCAGGCCATTTTTGCCTACAGTATAATCAGATGTTTCGATTGGGCAGCCCTAAATAGCCAACCAGAACTTTATGATGAATTGAGGCAGATTAGATTTACCCATATCGGATTAGCCAGAACTCGTGATCGGAATTGTCTTTGGAGTTGACAATTCCCTTTCTCTTTCACTGTTGATTTTTTCTCCTTTTTTCTTTTTCTTGTTCTTTTTTTCTTGTTCTCTTTTTGGGTGATTTGCAGTGCTGACAGTGAAATACACTGAATAGGTGGGCCCCAGATCAAGTACACCTAAATTCGAACTGTACTCCAATCAAGACATCACTACTCCACTACAGAGATTTTTTTCTCTCTTCTTTGCTCCTTCCCTCATTGGCTTCACTTAGGAAGAGCCATTTTCTCCAATTTGAAGGTATGGTTCTCCCCTTTGTTGAATGTTGAACTGTCAGGTTGTTCCATCCTCTGTAGTATTTACTTGCCACTGGGATTGTAGTGAATGCCATGATTTTGTTAGGCCTTCCTCTCCCCCCCTCCTGCCTAGCCGGATCAATTTATTTGTACATCCGCGGCATGGGTTTAGGGATGTATATGTTCCCTCACATCTTCCTATCCATTTAGGACTTCACACCATGACTTGGTTTGAGCATACAGTGTGCATGTTCTTCATTAATTAAAGTTGAGAACATCATTAATTTTGCTTGGTTGGAGCAACTGTGGGGTTGCTAGTTCAGGTCAAGGATCTTTTATTTAAATGTTTTTAGCTTTTATAGACATATGGATTTACACTTTTTTCTTTCCTTCTTTCTTTTTTGTTGTTTTTTTCCTGGTCGATATAAATTCAGTTGTGAATTGAACTAAGATGGAACGTATTTACCATCCATACAAAGGGAGGAAGAACCACACGAAGAAAGAACATATGGAATAACATCAAGACATCCATCATTGTCTGTTAAAAACTGTGTGGGGAAAAAAATTGTATGCAAATAAATTGTATGCGTTCTTTAGAACTGATTACCAATTCTATCCTGTCCTGAGGAAGACGACTGTCATGTCTTCTCTCTCTTTTTAGGTAAAGAGATAGACGCCTTAGACAACTTTTATAGGTCGTCGAAACTACCTGGTCTTGGATACCAACGCAGCCCATGAGATTGTTGGGAACTGCACTAGGTACTGGGTGTTGACTATTTAGGTCGGATTGGCAACAAGTAGTGCATTTAATTTGGTTTTCATTGATGCACTTTTAGCTTGTTATATCATTGTAAATTTAATTTGCAATTGGGGACAAAAATTGTATTTCACAGGAAATATTGATTGTCCTTATTCCTGTGATGTTGTGTCTCCTACCTTTTACTTAATTCTTTTTCTATTTTCTTATATTAGTTTTTTTGGTTTTCCTTTTTCTTTTCTCTTGGCTGTATAAGTCTGTTGGAATTTATAATATTTTCTATTCCTTTGAGATTGGAATTTGGCTTGGTGCAATATGTTTATGATTTATAATTGTACTATGCACTTTATGTTCACTTTATTCTATAATATGTTTACTAGATCTATATGCACTTTAACTGGAGATCCAAGATTGATTGTCCAATTTTATGCTGTTTTATCATGACTTCAGCATTATGTTTAATGTTATTAGATATGTATATATAATAAAGATTGACTGATTTTATATGATCCTTGGCCTGGCCTATCCCCTCATTGAGCTCCGACTTTGAGAGCAATGTATCCCGCTTGATCCTTCAGCGGTTGGATTCACGTGACCCCCTCCTCGCTCTTGTCTATGTTTTAGAGGTAGGCATAAGTTGTTCACCTGACAGTAGGGCAACCAATAACAAACCTAGCTCCTATATTATTGTATATCTATATGTGCCCCATTACCAATCCCAACCCTTGATAGGGTTTTCACTATTGCCACGTAGTATGACATAACTCTGATTCATAAAGAAGTATATAATTGCATGTTTTTGTGGAGATCATTGTGAGACTTTATGTACGTCCGTTGATGTTTGTTGTATACTTCCTGTTTTAGATAATTGCTAATAAAACTGTAACTTGCCATCTTTTTGAGTTTGTCTGGTTATTTGGACTCAGAATTATTCTGGTGTAATCCCATCCAAGAAAAGAAGCTGTATGGACAGTTTTCTGCAATCATTCTTCTTGTACTACCTGTTGTAATGAGGCTTCTCTCAGAAGTGGACCAGGTACGAAGTGTGCTTTTCTGCTTCCATGGCTTCATATCTGTCATTGGTACAAGGATTCTGACATGGCACAATATCATTGTCTGCGGAATTTGTGACCTACATTGTGTACTGCTTGTTATTTTGCACTCAATGCAGCTGTGATTCTACGTAATGTGGAGGTTTGAACGTGAATGCCTTGAAAATTAGACATAGCGGTCTTTGTTCCCTGATGAAGTGATTGCAGTGGTAGCGTGCATGCTCAATGGGCATGAGGACTTGGCCGCATGTGTGGTGCTTGGGACTACTCCATTACTTTAGGAGCCATTCCTTCTGAACTCAAACTTGCAATATTTAACCCATTATTCACAAAGTTCAATGCCAAACCTAAATCAATGGCAAACTCAGGGCCTTTGAGGGTAATCCTGCGTTGGAAAAGTACTGGAAACATTGCTCACAGGACAGCAACCATGACTTGCACATGCAATTTGAAAATTGCCACCAAGTAGCCAATTGCCAGACTAGTCACTAATTGACCCCTCCCACAAAGTTGCCTTGATCATTGCTGTGGTCACCTCCCATCTGGACTAGTGTAACACCATCTTTACAGGACTCCCAATTTGGCATCTCACAAATCTACAGAGCCCAGAATCTTGCGTCTTGACTTAGCGTCAGCCTCCAATTGCTTGCCCAGCTCTCTCTAGCCAGTCCTGAAATCTCTACACTGGCTGCCATTCAAAGAGCTATCACAGTTCAATACACTATACTCAGTACTCAGGCAATACAGTGGTGCCCCCAACATAGATCTTGAAGGTCTTAGAGATATATCAGGCACCGAACCCCTAAGGTCTGCTTCACTCAACCATCCAGCTACCTGTTTTCCCAAATTCAAAAACACTAGGCAGCACATAACTCCATGTTCACAGGTCAACTCTAAGAAACACCCCACCTGCTCTTCACCTAAGTCTTGAATCAATTATCTGAAATGCCACCCTGCTGTGAAGGCACACCATTTCAGTTTTTCAAGTGCCCAGGGACCAGATTACCAAAAGCTTGCACCTGAGCAAATGCAATTTTACACTGTATTAGCAGTAGGGCACAGTTTGCCCTAGTGCAAAAAAACCTTTGGATCTTATTAGAAAACGTTTGCACAATGGCAAGTGCAATTGTGCATGGTATTGGGCCTGGGGTAAAAGCTGCCAGAGTGAAAAAACACATACATCTAATGCATTTTTGCACTAGGTCAAAGTTTGGACTGTTTTTAACATCATTCCTGGGGCGAAAACGCATTGAAAGAAGAGGGTGTTGCCCAATGGAAAACTTTGCACTGGTGCTCATACCATGCAAAGGTGCACTTGTAATAGCGCAAAGGTTTGTAATAAAGCCCAAATGTTTTTTGCTCCAGGGTAACATTGCCCAAGTGCTAATACTGTGCAAATCTGTGCTTGCAAAACCTTCCGTAATCTGGCTCCTGGTCATTTTACTAACCCACCTATGCCACCCTCCCCGTCTTTCGTACTCAACTCACAGCTGCCCAAGATGCCTACTCAGCAAATTAGTGGCATAAAATGGGCACCATCCCTTTGCTTCTTAAATCAAGGTCATGCATCTGATGGCAGCACACACAAGGCTTATCCAACTTTCCTCCCAAATGTATTGCAGCTAACATGTGGATCAGTTACTTTACCAACATAAACTCGCCAGGTGTTCATTCCACTTAGTGTACCCAAAGCACTCGGAAGCATCATTACAGTGACACATCGGTGCATTACAAACCCCCCCTTTGTAGCTAAATGAAGAACAAATCAAATATAGCATGACGTCAAGCCTAAGGTGAGCAGCACATACAGCTTTGTCTGTAGGCTTTTTTGAGTTGATACATACCATTTCATCATGGTATCAGAACATGTTCTAATCACTCTTGGACAGGCGGTGTGATGATACCAATCTTGATTTGCATCGTACAGTAAACACAACACTCAGGGCTACAATACACGGGAGAACGTGCTGCTGTCAGTCGTTGTGCTTGCCACTGTGTGCCAATGTGAAGTGTCCTTCCACAGAGTCTATGGCGGCTCTGTGCATCAAATAGAACATGCATGGAAGACGGGCAAGCACACGTGGTGTGTTTGTCAAGGATACTGGAGCATCTTCTGCTGTTGAAGGAGGAAAAGGCCCATAGAGGTTGTAATGACGTTATCTTCACGCCTCTCATGCAGTTGTTTCCTTCTCCTCCTTCAACTAGGTAGTCTCTTTTCAGTGCTTTCTCTTTTTCTCCCTGTTTCTGGTGGATGCACGTCACAACCCTGTGATTCCCACGTCGGCCTTGTTTCGCTCCAATAGTCTATCATTCCTATGTGCATTGGAACTTTTCTGAGCGTGATGATGGTTCGAAAGACTAGATTCCTGAATTCTCTGGCTGCTCTCTTGTATTGGGGTGGGGGACTCTTGAATCTGACTGCTGTACATTTCTCACTAGTTTGTGGCTTGCTCTTGTTGCTCGTTTTGTATAATGTAATGTGGCTGACATTGAAATGTCTACCTTTACTCAGGTGCACTGCATTGTTGGACATTCTTTTTACCTCCCAAGGTGTGATCTTCGTGGAAATTATGTTACAAGTTTTCATGGGTAGCTTTACCTACACCCCAGTCTCTCTTCTGAATGGAACAGAGGACACTGTTGCATGGTGCTGATTGAACCTTTTCTCTCTGCGCTGTTGAGTCAGGTCAACCTGCTTTTCTATGGTGAAAGGGCACACTTTTGTATGGAACGGAGGGCACTGTTGCATGGTGCTTATTGAACCTTTTCTCTCTGCGCTGTTGAGTCGGGTCAACCAGCTTTTCTATGGTGAAAGGGCACACTTTTGTATGGAACGGAGGACACAGTTGCATGGTGCTGATTGAACCTTTTCTCTCCGCGATGTTAAGTCGCGTCAACCTGCTTTTCTTTGGTTAGAGGGGACACTTTTGTATGGCATGGATGACACTTTTGCATGGTGCTGATTGAACCTTTTCTCTCTGCACTGTTGAGTCGGGTCAACCTGCTTTTGTATGGTGAGAGGGGACACTTTTGTATGGAACGGATGATCCTGTTCCATGGTGCTGATTGAACTCTGCGCTGTTGAGTCGGGTCAACTTGCTTTTGTATGGCGCGAGGGGACAGAGGAATGAGATGTAGTAACAGTCCAGGCAGGATTCACTCTGGAAGTAGGTGAGTGACCTCTCACAAGTTAGAATGTCTTCACACCTGTAGTGGTGTTTGCAATCGCCCTGTTCATGACTCCACAGCCGTCCTCTTGATTTGCATGTGCATCACTAGTCTTTCCTCTCAACTTTCTCATTTCAGATTGTGTGATACAAGGACAACTTTAGGGTGAACTATCCCATATTTGGGGTGCCATAGAATTTGAGGTCAATTGAAGGCCTGTATCAAACATCATCTAATTGGGATACCCCTCACATTGAAATATCTCCTAGACTAGCTTGAAAAAGAAGGCTATGGTTATTTCTTGCATAAAGAGAACATCCAATCCTTTTGTCAGTAGTCACTCTCACTTTGTTATTAGTCTGCCACTTTTGGTGGATACATGTCTTCTCCAGGCAGGTTGTCTATGGGTCCACTAAAGCCAACTCCTACCATTCTCCATGTGTTTCCTGGCTACTCTCCACTGCACGTGGGAGGCACTTGGGTCTACAGGTGCTTTTCACTTTCTACACATGCGGCACAATTCCTTACATGAAGCCCTGCTTTCCTGTCCATGGGCGGCCACCAGTACTTTTCCCTGTAGTTGCACTTCATCACTTCCCGAAAACTGCTGGTGGCACGAAAACGTCTTTGAAGCTACGAGCTCTGGACTACGCCCGCTTAACGCCTCTTGGTATGGAGATAATTTCTCACCCCCTAAAAAAACCAAAGGAAATATTACTGTTAACAAATATCATTTTCACCATGAGATATGGATTTCACAAGGAACATTAAGCTATTTAGATCTATGTATTTTAGAGAGGGACTCCAACAGTTCACTTGCAAAAGTGCTGACACAGTTCAGGCAGGCAAGTTGTGTTGCTTATTATTGTTAGGGTGTAGGGCAGACCTAGCTTCAGGAAGAAACAGATCACTTTTCCCTTTTCGCTGTCTTGAAGCCCATGACAAGTTCAATTGCATCAGTGAAACATGCAGCTATTCACTGGTCTTGACTCCATGCACCATGTCCACCACTTGCTGATGGTAGACGAAAAAGATTGTCCACTTGGACATTCTTTCTGCCTGTGACATATTGGGCCTTTAAAAAGAACTCTTGATGTTTTGCTGCAAAACGGGCAAGGTGGAACATGACCTCCTCTGTGCTGCAGGCTGTTGGTATGTGTATCAGGCATTTGCGATCAGTGTGAAGTGGAAAATTGACATCCCAGTACAAAAATGTTCAAAGGCCCACGAAAAGAGAGCATTTTATGTTCAATGTTCAAGTAGTTGATCTCTCAGCAGTTGATGGATTTGGAAGCTCAAGCGATTATCGCTTCAGAGCTACTAGACCTCTGCATGAGGATAGCTCCTATGTGTGGTGTTATGTGATGTTAATAGGATATATACTGCACACCGCTGCCATTTGCATGGGCTGCAGGTGTTCTGGCAGATCTGAAAACGACCACAGGCTTTGGTTCACTTAAAACAGGCTCCTTTTTGAGAAGTGTCTTAAGCAGTTCAGTCTTTTCAGAAAAGTATTCCACAACCTTTGCATAGTAATGCACTGTGCTCATGCTTAGGCAGAGTTGATCTTTTCTTTAGTCTTAGGTTGGGGAGAATCCTGAAAGGTTATTAATAGTCTGAGTTTATGGGCAATGCTTGTCTCGGAAATTATGTACCCCAGATACTCCAGGGAGCATTGTAGAAACGAAAAGTTCTCTTTATGAAGTCAAAGGCCACTTTTATTGGACTGGCAAAACATCCTTTCAAATGTGTGATCATGTTGATCAACTTGATATAACTTCTGCATCGCTCTCAGCACTCTCCGTCTCCCTCTTTCCCCACTGCCCCCTCACCCCTCAAATAAGACACTCTGTGCTCCCAGGATCTCTAAACTCAGCTACACCACTCGCCTACCGCACAACACCTGCTCTTCTCTCCCACCTCCTATCATTCTTTCACTTGGCCTCTTGAATGCAACAAGTCACCACACATCACTGGCCACTTCGACTCTTATCACCCTCAACTTGCACTTCCTGTTATCACAGAATCTCCCCAAATGACTCTTCTGCACTAGAAGCTATACACGCTGACTCTACAGTCTTCTCCCATTCTCCCCAACCTGTTGGGGAGGGCGGCTGTGTGGGGTTGCTTATCAATAAGGTCCTCAACATGGACCCTCTACCCCCTTCTGATGTCAACTCTTCCTCTTTTGAATATGCCACCCACTATTCAACTCGTCAGACATATACCTCTCATTGCTATGGCTCTCTATCAACCCCCTGGTCCTCTCAATGCCTCCTTCCCTGATCTGACCCTTCTCCTTCAGTCACTTCATACCAACATCCCCATTGTCATGCTGGGGAACTTTACACTTGCCTTGAACTTAACTTCCGCTTATCTGACCACTCTTTCTACTCCCTCCAAAAACAGCCTACCCACTCTGGCAGGAACTCTCCTGACCTTTTCTTTCTCTCTCACTCTCCTCCTCTGACCTCTTCATTTGCCCCTCTTCCTCTGATCACTCTTTGTTGACTTTAACATTTCAGCCCCTTCACCTTCTACTCCTCCTCTGTCCATAATAACCCCATTTCATCGCGGGCCTATTTGCTCGAGGGCCACTTGTTCGCAATTCTGTAACACATTTCCTCTAATGTATATGGGGGTGGGTTTAGGTATATAATTATGGGTGGGTGGATGTGGGAGGGATGCAGAGTGTCAGTGTCTCCCCCAATATTATATTAGTGAGGAAATGATGTGTGAACAAATCGGCCTCGAGCAATGTTACCCGAACAAACAACGTACAAGCCCTCTCATCACTTCAATGACTAATTTATTTTTATTTATTTTTTAATTCTTGGTAGAGTGCCAAATCGCCCGCAGGCCTCACGGCACACATAAAACAAAACAGAACGGACAGTCAGAAGTGAGGGAAGTTTGAGAGGAAAGTCAGGCAGAACTTTCTTGCCTCTTACCTTGATGTTATGTTATGTTATAAAGACTTGAAAAGTGCAGGCCTACCCCAATGAAGGCATCATGGCGCTCAAGTGAACCTAAGAGGAGAGCAGCTGAGAACCAAGAAAACCAATGATCAGAAAAGGAGGGTTTTAAGTTGTCGTCAAAATAACAGGTGATTGTTAGTCATGCTTAAGGACCATGGCAAGTTATTCCAAAGCATGGTGAATGCTGCTGAGTGCCTTGAACTCAATGTGGTGAGCAACAGGCAGCCAGTGCAGACTTCAAAGAACAAGTTAGATGCAAGTATGTAAATGGGTGCCAGTGGCAGCTCTAGCAGCAGAATTCTGCAACACCTGTAGCCTATTCCGAAGATAAAGGGGCTGCGATAAATACAAAGATTTGCAGTAGTCAATCATTCCAAGAATGGAAGATGACACCAAAGGGACGTGAAGATGAACTGGCAGAAACGGAAGAACTTTTCTGGAGAATTTTGAGTTTAAAGTAGTCGTTTTTGCGGATCATAATGAACTGGGTTTCTGCAGAAAGAGACACAGACATTTTACAGCCCAGGACCTTCACTACCGCAACTGGGATTGGAAGCGGACCAAGAGAAAGGCCAAAAAGCCTGTGTCCAGAAGGAAGTGAATTAATGGGGGCCCACCACCAGAACTTATGTTTATCAGCATTCAGCATTAGGCAGTTTTGATTTATCCAACTACCCATGGATTCCAAGCAGCCACACAGATGAGTGGCTGCGCCAGCTGCCACCAGATCTAGACAAACAACAATTTTGTCGACGTAAGAGTAGCAGCAGAACCCATGGGACTGACTGAGCCTGGCCAAAGTTTGCATGTAGACATTAAACCGAATGAGGGAAAGAGCAGAACCCTGGAGGACTCCACAATTGATAGGGGTTCAGTGAAAAGGTCAAAGAGAAAGGGATTGTGAGAGGTTACCAAGAAAAGGCCCAAACCAGGACAGGACTGAATCTGAGATACCAGCACTTCTCAGCCTACGAGCAAGGTGGAGTGGTCGAAAGTGTCAAAGGCAGCAGCAAAATCTATTACAATTAGAGTCTCCTCCTCTCCCTAGTCAGACTATTGCGCAAGATCATCTACGACTGAGACAAGGAATGACTCAGTTCCTTGCCCTGGTCTGAAGCCAGATTGAAAAGGGTCAAAGAAGGAAGAACTTTCCAAAAAGGAGCAGAGTAAAGAAGAGAGCAGTGATTCAAGAAGGTTCATGAGAAAGGGTAAATGAGAGATGGGGCAATAGCAGGAAGAGTAGGATGCAAAGAAGGTTTGTAGAGGAGCAGGTGGACGCATTATCCCTAACTCGCGCCCCCTAACTGCCATCATACTGGAACAGCAGGAGAAGGGCCCAATATAGGACTGCATGTGTTATGCCTATTCCGCATTGAGTGTACGAGAGATGTACGATGTACGAGAGATGATATGCACTCAGACAACCGCATTGAATGTGTCCTCGCACTGAACGAGTGAAAGGATGTTGTGTGGAGGGATGTCAGCATGCACCATTGGATATTATGTAGTGCTGAGTGACATCTGACATGGGTAGAGTGATGTCATAAAGAAGCTATATGAGGACATACTGAAACAATCTGAAAATACTGAAGAGTATCAATGTAATTGAAATGATAAGAGAAACATGTGCAAAATGATAAAGTAATCATATATACAAAGAAGAATGAAGTAACATGTTGACCAATAAGTGCAAATACGCAGCAACGCTAGGTTGATGAGACATATAGAAGCTTGTGACAGAGGCTAATTTAATGTGGCAACGACTGCCATGATAGGAAAATGGACGCTGGCTCATGCAAAGATTCAATTCAGCTACCTCAGAAACAGACCAGGGCTGCAGAGTCAGGAGATGTTGGAGAATTAGCTTTGTGTTCAGACTTTGAGGGCCCAACTCCCTCCCCCAAGATACAGAGAGGACTCAGTCAACAGCAAGTTCAAACTGTGGTTTACTACAGGCAAAACCATCAGGGATCAGCACAGGAAGAGAGAATATGCATGCACATTTCACTCTTCCTTGGCTTGCAGGCTGGTTTTACCACCCAATGTCGTCAGCATTGAGTCACCACTTGGGCCCCTCTCCAGAAAACCTATCGGACCAAGGGATTGGGTATTGAGTATTCTACCACCTATAGTGGACATTTTAGATGTTATTCTACTGGTCCTCGCATGTCAGGTGGCTGGCCTGTTCCATCCCAAGTAACTAACTATAACATTGTTGCAGTGTTGCGGATTCACCATTGGTCCTTGCCTGTTACTACCCACCCCTGGGCTACTAAACTGTGTTTGACTAGAGCTGACGTTCCCAGTCCTGGGATCCGCAAAGGTTCTCAGCTCACTGTGTACCTCTTCAAGGTAATTTGAATGGCTATGTGGCTGCATTGTAACTTGTGTGTACCACCTTAGCTTATGAGAGTGCTCTCCTGATCGACACAACACTTGTGTTATGCTCACCTGGTATCCACGGGAATGCCACCCAGCCGTGGGGACTCTGGTATCCTTCTCTGCGGTTCTCAGGTGTGAGTTCTGCCTTGTTGTTAATTCAGGTGTGCTCTCCGTCCTGCCTTCTTGGCAGGGGCGCGTTGTCCTTTGCCTTTGCTAACCTGTTGTCTTTTATTTCCCATTGGTCGCGGTGCTCACCCGGTGTGTGGAATACCGAGGCGATGCTGGTTGAGGGGCGACTTGCGAGGTAAGCTTTTCGGCACAGTTCATTAAGTTGTAAAGTTTCTAATATCTTGTTTCTTCCTTTTTTGCAGATCCGTCGGTCCGGGAGATGCGCTGATCCTAGGAAGCTGTTCTCAGGAGCTGTGGAAAGCTAATGATGACAATTACAGGTAAGCTGCTGCTGCTAATGATGTCCTTTGTCTCTTTACAGATGCTGTTCTTCCGAGGTTCGCGGGTACAGCTGAACACAATGAGCGTCACATTGCAGGATTGCAAAGTAATGCAAAGCGTGTTATCCAAGTCGGGTGTGGTTTAAATAGCTTCAAGAAAGTAGTCCAGGTAAAGTAGTTCCTAGGCTACCACACCCAAAACACTATACCGCATAGCCTGGTTCCAAGGAACCAAGCTATGTGGATGCCTCCATGTTGGCTGACACTTGAAATAAAGTAGTTCCCTAAACACAAGTCTTTATTAAGTATGAGCCTGGTGCCAAAGGCGCCAGGACTGACCCCACAAGGGCCTAGGCAATGGATGCCTAAGTTTATTGGAGACCCGAGCCAAGACCCCTCCTGGCCCATGTGCTTGCAGAGGGGTTTCTGGATGTGGCTCGTGACAGAACTCCCCCCCAAGGCGCCTCTCATGGTGTTCCTTCTGTCCAGCCCAGGTTTAGTTGGAAAGCTTTGATGATATTTTTTGATCAGATGTGAATATTCTCACAAGGTTCCCAGGATCTATATTGGGGCCCAAATCCTTTCCAATCGACTAGATAGTATAGCCTGCCCCTAGAATACTTGGAATCCAGGATGCCTCTGACTTCGAATTCTGGCTCTCTGTCAATAAGTATGGGCTTTGATGGTGTCCCAATCCTTGTACCGGGCTGCATAGGTTTTAAAAGGGACACATGAAATACAAGGTGGGTTTGTAGGTTAGGTGGTAATTCTAGTTTGACGGCCGATGGATTAATAATTGCCTTGATGGTGTAAGGCCCTAAGTACCTGGGTTGAAAGGTCCGGGTTCCCTTGATGGGTACGAATCTGGCAGCCAGCCAAACCTTGTCTCCCAACCGATAGTCAGGGGCCTTTTTCCGGTGTTGATCGGCAAATTGCTTTTGCTTTTCCTTGGCGAGAATAAGATGTTCTTTTTCCTTTTTGAAAGCCTGAGTGATGGTGGTGTGAGGATTTTTCACTGCTGGCATTTCCAAACTGGCTGGGAGGTCCAGTTCTGGGGTACGTGGGTGTCTACCATAAAGGGTATAAAAGGGTGCTTGTCCTGTACTGGAATGCAAGGAATTATCTACTCGGCTATCCATAGTCTTCCAGTCTCCTAGTTCATGGTGCAACATGCACCGTAGATATTGCTCGAGAGTCTGATTGGTTCTCACGGTCTGACCGTCCGTTTGGGGGTGATGGCTAGTAGATAGCCGGACGTCAATCTGCGCCATTGCACAACAGTGTCTCCAGAAGTTGGAGACGAACTGGCTACCTCGATCGGAGATCAGGACTGATGGGAAGCCATGTAGTTTAACAATACCATCCAGGAAGACTTTGGCTAAAGTGGATGCGTCAGGGAGGCCTTTGAGCGGAATAAAGTGTGCAATCTTTGAGAATAAGTCCACGGCTAGAAGAATGGTGTTAAACCCTTGACTGGGAGATAGGGCAGTGATGAATTCGAGGGAAAGAGTATGCCATGGAGTGGGAGGAATGTCCAAATGTTGCAGAAGACGGAATGGTATTTGTTTTTGCGACTTATTTTGTGCGCAGACTCCACAGGGCTGAATATATTGGATGACGTCTTTACACCAGGCAGGCCACTAGATGTTCTATTTTACCTTGGCTAGAGTCTTGGTGATTCCAGGGTGCCCTTCGATCAGAGAATCGTGATAACCTGAAATGATTTGTTGTTGTAAGTCCTTGGTGGGTACGTACAGACGATCCTTAAAAAAGGGTAAATGATCTTTGATGGAATATTGTTCCCCCTGCGCTTGCCATGCAAGGAAAGTATCAGGACTCATGGTTCGTTGAATCACGTTTCTCAGCTCTACTTGAGTTAAGGCCGTAGTGAGGCCCAAGAGTTTGTCTTCAGGTATGATGGGGACGTATATACTATGTCATCTGTGCCCGTACGAGCGAGTGCATCAGCTTTTCCATTCTTGACCCCTGGTCGAAATGTGATGACATAATCATTTTCGGCGAAGAAAAGGGCCCACTACAATTGGCGTGAAGACTGGGCTTTAGCTGTTTTAAGATATTGCAGGTTTCGGTGGTCCGTGATAACTGTAATGGTGCGTCTGGCCCCCAGAAGGTAGTGCCGCCAGGCTTTAAAGGTGGATTTGATTGCCAAGAGTTATTTGTCTGTGATGGCGTAATTAATCTCCAGAGGTGAGAATGTTTTTCACCAGAAGGCCACTGGATGTAGCTGGCCGGTTTCTGGATCTCTCTGTGAGACGTCAGCTCCCATTGCTATACTGGAAGTGTCCATTTCCACGATATAAGGAAGATCTGGGCGAGGAAGTCGCAGGATTGGCACGGAGGTGAACCTTTTCTTAAGTTCCTGAAAAGCTTTGTCTGCTTCTTCAGTCCAGGCATTTTTTGTTGTTTTTTCGAAGCAATACGGTAATCGGGTGTACAACCTGAGAGAAGTCTGGTATGAACGGGTGATAGAAGTTCGCAAAGCCCAACATGCTTTGTACCCCTTTCACTGACGTTGGTGATGGCCATTTCAAAACGGTGTCTACTTTATGCACGTCCATCCTGATGCCTCCTGGTGTAAGAATGAAACCCAGAAACTAAACTTCAGTGACGTGAAAAAAACACTTTTCAAGCTTTGCATATAAACGATGTTCACGGAGCTTGGTGAGGACTGAACGCACGTGCTTGATATGATCCTGTTTCGAGGTTGAGTACACTAGGATATCATCTATGTACACTAGGGCGCAGACATCAATTAACTCTCTCAAGACATCACTAATGAAATATTGAAATGCTGCAGGAGCGTTGCATAACCCAAAGGGCATGACTTGATATTCGTACAAACCGTATTTGGTACGGAAAGCAGTTTTCCATTCGTCTCCGCTTCTGACCGGGACCAGGTGGTACGCTCCTCGAAGGTCCAATTTGGTGTAAATTTGGGTATCTTGACCTGGTCCAGCATTTCAGGGATAAGTGGCAAGGGGTAATGGTTCTTCACAGTGATCTGGTTTAATGCGCGGTAGTCAATACAGGTTCTTAAGTCCCCTTATTTTTTCGGTACGAAGAACAAAGGACTGGCTGCAGGGGACTTTGATGGACGGATGAATCCGTTTGCAAGGTACTGGCCTAAATAAGACTTCAGATGAAGGTTTTGTGGTTCTGTAAGAGCATAGATTCTACCGCAAGTGACTTGAATACCTGGGACAAGGTCGATCTGACAGCCATAGGGCCTGTGCGGCGGCAGCATGTTTGCTTGGTCCTTCTGGAATACATCCTGGAAATCGTGGTATTCCTCAGGCAAGGTATTAGTTACTCACAGGGTTGACGCTGTCGCTCCAGGAGTCGTAGAGACACTGAAAGCAGGTTTCTGTACTTGATAATAACAGGCTGGGGAGCAGTCGCTGGGGAAGGTTAATTTCCGTGCCTGCCAGTCAATCAAAGGGTTGTGAGCAACTAACCATGGCATCCCTAGTATAAGCTCGAATTGAGGTGCCTTGATGAGATCGAACGAAATAAGTTCCCGATGTTTGTCCTGGCACAGAAAAGTTATCTCGGCTGTGCACTGGGTTACGGGTCCGGAAGCGATTTCTGTCCCATCCACCGTAGTTACCTTGTCCGTAGTTGGCTTGGAACATAGGGGAAGCCCCATCTCTGCAGCCAGGTCTTGATCTATATAATTCCCAACTGCTCCACTGTCGATGTATGCTTCAACGGCATGCATTCTTGACGACCGTTGGTTGTTAATTAAGATCACCGGTATTGCAAAGTGTGGGGTCGGTGGCTCTTTTCTCTCACTCGACAAACTGACCTCTACATTTGCCGAGCTTGGTAGTTTTCCAATTTTGATTCCTTCTCTTCATCTTTTTCAGTGGCCCCGACGATCTTCCTTGGAGGTTTCACTGTGCAGTCCTTCAGGAAATGTCCTGGTTTTCCGCAATACAGACATAGTTGTTGTTGTCTCCTTTTATCTCACTCTTGTTTTGTTAGTGGAGGTCGTACCCCTCCGATTTGCATGGGCTCCACAGTATTTTCTTGCACTCAAGTTGCATTGTCTCTAGGTCGAACGTACACAGCCCGAGGGTAGATTTTGGAACGGTCTGCTTTTCGGTCTTGCAACTGGTGGTCCAGTTGTACGACCACCAGATCTATGAATTCAGAACAGTCTCTGGGAGGATCAACCAATTGAGCTAGAACGTCTTTTGATTCACCTCGTAAGCCCCGATGAAACAACGTGGTCTTTTGTTTTCAGGCAACCTAGCGTCAGCAACCAATCTGTTGAAAGTAGCAATGTACGTTAACAAGTCCTGGTTCCCCTGTCGGAGGGAAAGGAGTTCATTGTCCACTGCTTGCTCTGGGGTATGGCAAGCAAAATGTTTTTCCATTTCCCTCTGAAATCCCCCAAAGTCATGTAATAAAGGATCATCATGGGTCACCAATGGTACCGACCAACCTGCTGCGCTACCGCTCAGGTATGATAAAACAGAGGCTACCCGGGCTTGGTCATTTGGGAATGCTCCAGGCCTGCAAAGAAAGTGAAGGCGACACTGATTCATGAAAGCTGCGTACTTCCGTGGATCACCAGCAAACCTCTCCTCTGGTGCAAAAGGAACTGTTCCCGGTAACATGATTTGTACCGGAGTAGAGGTAGTGGATGGCATAGTAGAATTTTGCATCGTTGGGTTGTTTCCAGGTAGAGGCGTCTGTCCTGCTTGTGATTGCAAGTATTGCCTGCTAATTTCTTCAGTGCGCTCTTTGGTCACTAATAAGTCTCTCCGGAGAGCATTAGTCTCTTGTCGGGCAGAATGAACCTTGGCACGAAGTTCTCCTCACAATTGGGCCAATTGGTCTTATTCTGATGTCTCCATGGTGCCCAGGTGGATTGGTTTGGCAGGCTTCGCGTTCTGTTATGCTCACCTGGTATCCATGGGTACGCCACCCAGCCGTGGGGACTCTGGTATATTTCTCTTCCTTTTTTGCAGATCCGTCGGTCCGGGAGATGCGCTGATCCTAGGAAGCTGTGGGCAGCTAACGTTGAAAATTACAGGTAAACTGCTGCTGTTAATGATGTCCTTTTGTCTCCTTACAGATGCTGTTCTTCTGAGGTTCGCGGGTACAGCTGAACATGATGAGCGTCACGTTGCAGGATTGCAAAGTAACGTGAAGCGTGTTATCCAAGTCGGGTGTGGTTTAAATAGCTCAAGAAAGTAGTTCAGGTAAAGTAGTTCCTAGGCTACCACACCCAAAACACTGTACCGCATAGCCTGGTTCCAAGGAACCAAGCTATGTGGATGCCTCCATGTTGGCTGACACTTGAAATAAAGTAGTACCCTAAACACAAGTCTTTATTAAGTATGAGCCTGGTGCCAAAGGCACCAGGACCGGCCCCACAAGGGCCTAGGCAATGGATGCCTAAGTTTATTGGAGACCCGAGCCAAGACCCCTCCTTGCCCATGGGCTTGCCAGAGGGGTTTCTGGATGTGGGTCGTGACAACTTGTCACATATTGAGCATACTTGTCTCTCGGAGCCTGAGACCAGCTCTCCTTTCCCACAGTCGATCGCTGTCTATCATCTGCTTTGGCCGAATAACATGTTCAGAGACCATGAATTTGAGCTGTGGAGCTCTCAATTATGAGGATATATTGTAATTTTCTGCAGCTGGTCCCTCTGTGATCTGGGGATTGGAGTGTCATCCGTATCTCTTAACCTTGGCTGTAGGTTCAGTCTCACACATCTTGCTCTCTGTCCAGCCTGAATCAGCTCAGCTCATCTTTTTCTCAGAGGCCTGAGGCCTGCTGTAATTTTCCTAAACCTTATAGTGCTGTTTCTACGGTGTCCATGCTATGCTGCATTTCCATAGGTTAGTCACACTTGGCTGTGTCAGGTCCCATAGGTGCTCCTGCAGTGCCATAGGATTAGTCATGTTTAAGCATCTGCAAGCCTTGCTCAGGAACTCTTGTCTTGCTGTTTCTGCATTGCTCCATTTGACTATTGGTAAAATAATAAAAGCAATAAGAGAATGTATATGTATATGTATCAGTCAACTAACTGTGTTCTTCATGTATTCAAGTGCGTGTTTATGTCCCGATGTGCGGATGGCACATGTGTTTCATGTCTAATGCTGCTATGTTGTTGTGTCTCTAACGACGTCAGCAACATGGCTTCGAGGTGGTTAGTCCAAGCTGTCACCGTGGGTGTCCTTAATCATGGCCTGTGGCTCTTCATCCATGCATGGATAGATTTGTATGTCCTTTGGTCGGTATGGCTGGCTGAGGGGATACCTTTCACACATACTTATCAATCATGGGTCCGTTGGGAATTCATCCAACATAGAATGGGTGATTGCAGTATTTTCTGGCCTTCTTTCTTGTTATGAATTTAGTAGGAGAGGTTGGGGGTGACAGGCTTCCCCATCCCTCTTCAGTCCCCCCTGTTGGCCCCATCCTTATATGACAGTCCTTTTTCTCTTGGATGCCATATCTTTGTTATTCCTCCGAGGTGCCCATACTAGTTTGTGTTATCATCAAACAACCAGCTCATGTAGCAGGACACTCCTTCGGGGTAACACCAAACCCACTTTCCTTCATAGTACTTTGCATCAAATGGTTTGCCCAACTTCATTGCTCCAAGTGGGAATAATTCAGATTGTGCAATCCTTTCTCTTACCTTGCTTCTTTCTGCCACCATCTTGTCCTTGCGTCGCCTATATTCACATCTATCAGAACCTTCACGCGATAGCTTTCTCTGTTGTCCTTTTGCACCTTGCCACACAGATTTTGATCCCACACATCGACATTGCTTCCAGTATTGATGCACTCATTATCACCTTTAGTCCATCTGACAGCCATGATGGCATCCATGACCATATATACGCTATCCAGCTCTTTCCCTGCCCCTCTTGCTTGTTCTTCCACTTTGACATGCATCCACGCCAACTTTGCCACTGCATATGATAGGGTTCCGTTATCTTCATTGTTGGCAGGTATGAATGTGCAACAGGAATTTCATATTTTTGTACAAACTCCTCCTTCCATGGCTGTGAGGAGGCCCAGAATGTATCTATTCTGGAGCACCACCAACCTTATTGCTCTGAGCTATTCCTTTACTACATTGAACCCATTCATTGTGGAATTAATTATCAGCGCCCAACAGGTGATCTGTACCCACTTTGCATTTGTGTGCGTCTGTACAGATGGTATTATTGAAGCAAACACCATTTGTGTCCTGCTGAACAGCCTGTGTTCTATTGGAATTTCATCTAATGCTTTCTCTGATGCTTCTGAGAAGTAATTCCCTCCTCCCTTTACTCTGCTCAGGTGAGCTGGCTTCTCTGCCCTTTCTGTCTTGGCTGTTGGTACCCCTTCAATCAACCTCTTCTTTCTTTTTTTAATTTTCAATTTTCAGAAACTCATCAAGCTTCACAACTTTGTTTTGCATGACCAACAAAGGCATGTTGATGTGTACCAACGAGCATACTCCTCCCCAGTCATGTGGCAGCTTCTCGTATGCTTTCGATCCGCAAGCCCAGTAGTGATCCATCCGCACCGCTGTTCCTGCTTTCATTGCAGTGTTTTGTTCAATGCTCTTGCATCCCACATTTTCGCCAACTTCAACTTCACTGTTTTTCTGGTAGCACAGTGCTTGTGTCTTTAGACATATTATTGGCATTGGCCCAGCTTCATTTTTAACCCATGTCAGTAACTTGGAACTCGCGTCCCATTCTTTCAGGCACTTGTCATTTTCTTCCTGCACCTTGTCTACTGTTGACTGTGCTAGTGTCAGTGTTTTGCTTCCCACCACTCCGTCCTTCCATCCATCCTTTGTGTACACTTGGTCATACACTAGCACCTGTGGTCTTTCCCAGCAATGAGGCTCTCCTCCTGTCTCCTTCACTCTTGTCTGTGGATGCAGTAGTTCCTTCAGGCTGATAGTCTTTGTCTCCCCTTTGTTAGGTCCAATAGTTATGTACTGTATACCTTCTTCTAACTGACAATAATTGTTCATCACATCTAATGTCTTTATGTAATTGTCTTCATACAGGAACGTTGCTTTAGATATCCATCTCAGTGTGGCTGTCTTCCCTTGAAATCTTCCTCGAGTTGTCACCATTGATAGATACATTAGGCATTGTGCTCTTGCTGCTGGTTTTTCAGTTGCTATGAATGTTCTGGAGGTACTCATGGCATAGGGGCTTAAGGAAGACTTAAAAGCTCTCCCCAGTGGGTTCCTTATCTACTTTTGTCATGTGTTTGTACCACACGTACAAACACATGACAGTGTATGTGAGATACATGTCTACCCCCTTCATGTCTGTGTCAACACTGCGCTTACCTCTCCTTACCTTATCAGCAGTGTCCTCCTGTCCACCTGACATGGTCGTTCCACCTGCTTGGGTTGGGGTAATGTTAGTAAAGGCTACAGCGGCAGCATTCGCAACACAGGTAATTTTCCAAAATATGAATATAATGACACCGCTAGGAATAACTAGGACCAACAGAACCATCACATTCTTTAATATGTCATTCATGTTCACTTATGCTGGTTGATCCTTGCAGCTTGGACATATAGTTGCCCTCCAAACAATGCGTGAAGAAATACTTTACTGTGTTAGTGGTGTAAATGCTTTTAAGCCCCGCAGAATAGGTAATCACTGATGACAAAGGCAAACACTTCTTCCCACACTTTTCTCACAGATGGGTCTCTTAGTGTGGCAAGGACTGGGGGTTCTCCGCACTCGAGCTGAGGGTATGTTTGGGCCAAATATTCTATAAAGCCAAGGTAATATACTCCAGGGCAGGGGTCCCCAACCTTTTGTGCGCAATGAGCAACTTTGGCATATCAAATTAAATGGTGAGCAACATCCATTTTTCGACGGAATATATCGGCGCACAGTTGGCGGACAAATTGTTTGCAACACAAATTAGAAATGTAACAAAATTAAAACTGCATATAGAACATTTAATTTGCAGTACTTAATAGTTATCTAGACCACATGTTATTCTAGTCAAGGAAATGTGCAAGGCCTTTAACTTATTTTGACCTTAAGTGGTTGTTTACAAGGAATGTTGAGGAAATTGAGTGGTCAGTAGTACATTTATAGACATATAGGACCAGTCCAGCTGTTCAAAAATAGATTAGGAGTAAATAAACATTACCAGGGGTTTCAGGTTCCCGAACAAAATATTAGTGCAAATGTATGGACAGTAAAAATGGCCACAAACTGAGCCTGAGATTCTGCCAAGGATTTTATGGGATCTTTCATGGCAAATAGTGCATACCTAAGCATGCAAGATCGGCAATACTGTTCCACAGTCATTGATGACTTTATTGTCGATGTTTTTTTTCTTCAGAAATGTTATGAAATGTTACATTTCTTATTGATCAAAGAGTAAACACAATCCTCTTGAGTTCATTTTCCAATGGCCAGGGTAGGCACCACAAAGAAGATATATGACAGCCAGAGAGGCTGGGTGGCGATGCCTACGCTCAAAAAGGAGGAATTGGAAAGAATTACTAATTCACAAGAAATTAATATATTCTCTTAAAACTGTTGAACAGTTCAGAGGCCACAAAGGAAAGCATCAGTTTGTCTGAGTCTTTAGGAGAAACTATCCAGGACAGAGCTATTGGCAAACCGTTCCCCCAAGTTCAGGAGTTCCAGGTTATAGAAAGGGATGCACCATGGTTCGATGCAGAATGTAGAATCTCGAAAAGAAAACTGAACCATGATTTAATGAGGGGTGTGTACACTGCTGGTCAGATTTATAGTTTCAAAATGGCATATAAAATTGCATTAAGATAAAAAAAGAATTTGAGAAAAAAATGGAAGCTTTTTTGAAGGATACCAAATTGTTTTATGTTTATTTTTGTTGTCAAGACAGGCATTATGCCATCCCCTTAGACAAGTATTTCTTGGAACACCAGTCCCTCAAGGTTATAGGCCAATTCCCTTACTGGACATTGGGGCTTATTACGAGTTTGGTGGCATCTCAACGGTACCGTTACTGCTACTTGGTCCAGCGGTATCACTGCCAGATTCCAAGTGGTGGTTTGGCGGTGTTAGTCCGTAGCACTCCAGGATGGATTTCATCGGTATTTGATTGATAGAAACATAATGTGGCGGAATTTACATTTTATTGGAGTCTGTGACAAATCTGTGGATGATATCCCTTCTCCCCTATGGGGGAGACCATTCCCATGTGGCCAGGGCGGTACGTCCTCGGTACAATGGTTCCCCTGAGGGTGGTACACAGGGAGAGAATCACATGGGAGAGGAAACCCCTCCTGTGACTAGGAACAACCCTACCATGAGAACGCAATATACTCGCCAATTGCCAGACACTAGGACCCCCCTCCATTCCTATAACCCAAAGAACAACCCCTTCCCTAGATAAGTACTGGGACTATGAAGAGCACAACTGACCCAAGGGAGATCAAGGTTAGAAATACTGAGACGAGGAAGAATGGGAAAGAGTTCAAAGATATGTTATTGATAACCACTGAGACAAATAAGATGCATGGAGGAATGTAGAGTGTTCTGCATAACCAACATGAGCATTCTAGACAACTTGGAATAAGTACTGGGATGAAGAGGAGGAGCAGAGGCATGAAGAGTTCTCCTAAGAACCACAATGAGCAGTCTAGTTGTTGCTGGCTGCTCATTGGTCAATGCATAGTAGAAAAGGATGAGGGACTCAGGAAGAAGTTGTCTAGTCCTCCATGAAGGAGCTGCAGGAGCCAGCACAGTGCAGGAAAGTGCAAGGAAGCACACCAGGATGCCACGAGAGGAGCTGGAAGGACAAGGGCCAGTCCACAGTGGAATGACCGAAAGGCGCGCTGGCAGAGAGAAGCTCCCGGTGTTCCTGCAGACAGGGAAGCGCGTGAAAGGAAGACCACACTGTCCTGGGAAAGATTGACATTGCAGTGTTCCTGGGCAGACCAGAACCCACTACAAAGGGGAGCACTCAGGCTGGCTGGTGAGAAACTAAGACGGTGCAGTCAGCATCTTAATAGTCACAGTCCCTGGCAGGCATGTGAACCATGTCTGTCCCCCAACAAGAGAAACTTAAGGGTCTGGGACCCACCAAACGAAAGCAACATGTGTCCTCTTCCTTGTGGTGGTACTTGGCAGGAAAGGGCTCCAAGTACCCACACACAAAAAAGGTGCCTGGGACCCACTACACGAGAACCACACAAGTCATCTTCCTCGTGGTGGTACATGGGAGAAGAGAGCTCCAAGTACCCTCACGCAAAGAAGGGGGGTTTGGGACCCACTACAGGAGAAACACACAAGTCCTCTTCCTCGTGGTGGTACTTGGGAGAAGAGGGCTCCCAGTTCCCAAACATAAAGAGGGGTCTGGGGCACAATCCCATGAGAAGAAAGAAAACCACAGAGTAATTTACTAAGGACCATACTTGGCAGGGAAGTGAACCAAATTGGCCCAAGTAGAAAGAGAGAAAGGCAGAGATCTAGGACCTACAAGAGAAGGAACCAGGGCAAAGCAGCCATTGCCCCTGGCTGTGGTCCAATAAATACAGAGTTGCCAAGAGAAGGAACCGGGACAAGGGAGTTGTTGTCCCTGGTTGCTACGAAGTTTGTGCAACAGAGAAATATCTAAGAACTTTATGGAACTTTGTTTTGCATTTAAGAACTTTGGGTTTGGAACCTGTGTTATTTGGAACTCTTTGATTGGATCTACAACCTATTCTTCTGAATTAAGAAGACATTTTGTTTTTTATAGGTTAGTAAATAGGAGGGATGGAAATAAGCTTCGGACTTGTGATAGACAGTGGACTATTTACTTTAGACAAGACATACTAGCAGTTTCCTTACTTTTGGTTGAGGAAGGGAACCCCCTCTTAGCTTTAGGGAAAGGCAGGAGTTTCCCCAGACCCCCACCCTTTTCCTTTCAATAAAAGTATATGTCAATCAACATGAGGCCACTGTTTCCGAGTCCTAGTTCTACATTCTTACAGGTCACTAATGGTTTTTTAAGTTTTATCCAATGTGATACGCAGACATCTCAACATCTGGCCAATATACAAGATTGTGGAATTATACATTGTTTTCAAACACAAATAAAGGTGACAAGCTGGGATGTCAGTTGGTCCCAATGTATTCCTTTTGGATGTTGATTCTAGTACTTCTCTTAGGAAAGTTAATCCACCCTCCACCTGAAGGGTTAATTTTATAGCATGCACCCTTATTCAGAAGACACAACTAATTTGGCCTTGCCCCAGCAGGTCTCCAACAGGGCCTGCTAAACACAAGTTACTATTTTGGGAATTACAGTTTGAAATTAAATATAATACAAATAAAAAGGATGGTGTTCAGGCAAAGGGTGAAACCTTGCAGATAGTTTTTAAATGAATGTAGAGATGAGGGGGCAGTTTCATTTTTATCTGAGCCTACTCTTCTGAAAGAGCAGTGCTTGCGTCAGTAATTTTAATAAGATAGCTGAAAAGGCATCATTAATGATTAAATGACTTTTTACGTTGTTATTTCAGGTTTGCGGCATTCTGATTGAGGAAGTTGGAGGTATATAAGACAAAGGTCTGCTCCATGATTGTAAGGCCGCAAAATCTAGGGTGGTTAGAACTGTCATTTCCTGGAGGGGTTGCAAAATAAATTCCTGTGCCAAATAGCAGGTCTCCCTGCAGATACACCTGCTAGCCCCTTGTGAGCCGAATTGGGGGTGTTCAATTTGAGTGTCAGGCCAGTTAAGAATGTTCCTTTTTTTTAAAAAGCACATCTGGGATTTTCTGCTAATCATAAAGTGAATTTCAGTGCAAGTGCGATTGTAGCCTCCCCTGGTGAAGAGAAATACTTGGGTTATGGACGGTTGTAAGGCACTGTCCATTTGAATAGGGATGCAATATAACTACATTTGGTGCATTAAGCCAACTCAAAATAGCTCCAAAAGCAAGAGCGTGTCCGATGGAAAAAGCGTCAGATGTCCAAAATATACATAGGCTGCCCACTTTAGCCTTATATACAGACTTACGTACACATATAAGATGGCAAGGCGAAATCTGTCAAATAAGATCCCCAGAATGCAGGAGGCTGGTGGTAATGGTACGTTTAAATGTACCCACTCCTCAATAAATTAAGAAAGTGTGCAGGAGAAAGCACAAAGTGCGCTTGCAAAATAGGAGTCAAAGATTTGGTTCATTTTCTGTTAATTTGCTGTTGTTTCTCTGTTTTGCATAAGCATGGAATGCATGGGAGCTAAGTTATATATAATTAATTGTAATGTTCAGACTTGTATATATAGCAAGTTTGATTATGTTGAAGTTGCTTTTTTTATTTTGGGCTTGTTCTGTATGAATTGTATGAAAAATATGAAGCATGTTTTTAAATGTTGCTGACTTAATGGAGAAATATAAATATGAATTAGTACTTCAGGTCATTACATAGTAGCCTTTAAAGATCACTTCATTGGGCCTTTGGAGGTTACCTCCTGAGAATTATTTGGGAATGTTATGGCAAATGGTGTGTATTAAAGCTCCAATAGGCTGTTGCATTGGTGAAAAAGTGGTTAGGAATAAAAATAATACCTTTCCCAATTATTTGGAGCCTATTTACTCTGCCCAAAAGGGATTTTACACAAGGCTTAGTGGCAAACATTGGTCAAACCTTTGAGCATTTGATGACCACTTCATAGAGGGGTGTGGTGGTGTTAACTGAGTATTTGAATCAATTAATTGACTTGTTAGTTTAAACTTATTAACAATCAATTGATTGGATTGGAATACAGGGCAAATTAATTATGAAAAATGTGGCATGCATTTACCGTATCTGCCCATTAACAAAGTGCTAGATGGGCAGGTTATCAAACGAAGACCATTTTCCCGCTAGGACACTATGTAATAATAAATACAGGAGACACCAAAATGAATATTGTCGATAAATATACATGGTGGGATCAAACACAAACATCACTTGTACAGACAGTGTGCATGCACATTATTTAATAAAGGAAAGTTGGGTATGCATACCACCTCCTTGTCCATTATGCTCATACTAGTTGTACCAAAGAACAGAATATGCCAATTTTCTCCATGACACAAACATGGTTCAAATATTGTACTCATTAATACATTTGTCAGCTGGGCAAAATAACTGGAGATGACAGGGTTTTAGCAATGACACCACCATAACAAGTAAGTACATTTACTGAAGAATTATGTGCATGGTGGCACCAAACAAATCTTGCATGTATAAAAATAATCCATCAGGAAGCACAGCGGCTCATTGGCCAACATTCTTGCACAGTCCAGGACTCTGTCCTGACTACAGTGCTACTGAGGTCTCATCCATTAAGCACCTCCTTCTAGGCCTTCACGCCATGGCCCAGGGCAACTGACGAGCAACAATTTATGGTGCCGTGAGCAACATATTGCTCCCGAGCTACACGTTGGGGATCCCTGCTCCAGGGCATCGTGCTTGAAATCTGCTGGGTCTCCTCACAGTATGGACAAATTGGTTTGAGAAAGTATCTTGGTGATGGCAGTGGGCAACATGGATACCAATAAATATCAACAGTTACATTGACTTAAATGTAAATTGTGTGCGGAAAAGGAAAATCACAAACAGACAGTATGCCCTAATTTATGTCCACGTGGAGTCCGGTCACCACTTCTGCTGCTCGTGAGCGCTTGACCATTGGATGCCCTTCTCTTGATTGCGTAAGATCAGAACGCGCTTGTAGCTCTGCTAGGTGCAGAACATCGGCCCTGTCGGTCACAGTGACCTGGTTGCCAGTCAAGGCCGCTGCTTTGTAGGACTTGACGTCCGCCAAGTGGTTCCAGACCAGCTTCCCTTCTAGCTTGACAGCACGGTCTGCCACTTTCTCCACGATGTGCGGTCCTGTGATCCTGGGTGCATTCCAGTGCTGAAAAATGTTCCTGAGGAGGACAATGTGCAAAGAATTCCCAGAGTTTTTAAATCTAGAGTCTTGTGGTGCACTGTCGCAGTTGCTCTCCTCGCTGTTTTATGGGCCTTCCCGGTGTCATTGTATCTGGTGAGAGATAAAAGAAGCGCTAGCCACCAAAGAAGTAATATAATCAGTCATCTCCTGACCTAACACTTCTGCACTATTCTCACAATCCTTCAGTGCTGTTGTGGGAGGGGCCAGGGAAGATGCATGTCCCGTCCTGTCACCACCTCATTGGGCGTTAAATGGTGGTCAGACCCAGGCTTATTGCGCAATGCAAACAAGGCGAGAGGTAAGCAATGAAGCCAATTCTTTTTGGTGCTCTGCTGCGTCTTTGCTATGCACTTCTTCAGGAGGCTGTTCAGGTGATTCCTGTTCTTCCCAGGGTGCAGCTCCCTGCAGCTCCATGATCTGCGCTTCCGGCAGTACATTGTACACTTCCTTAAGTACCATACTTCTGGTGCACTCCCTCGCATTTGGACCTCCTCCTAGCTCCCATGGTTCCCCAAAATATGGTGCGCATTTTGCCTCAAAGTCTGCTGCTTTGTTTCCCCCTTCAGATGGGATCTTTTCCCTTTTTTGTGTACTTGGCACTTCACTATGGCTATCTTGTTTGGATAAGTAACTGCTTCAATTAATCTGCCCAGTAGAAGTGCATGCTGCACTGGAATTCCATCCGCCTTCTGAACCCTCTACTGAGCGATTGTGACAGTCCAGAGTGTACTGTTGACGTCACATAGTCTGAATCAGAATAGATTGTTACTTGTTTCTCTACGCTGTGCTCCAGTGCTAATATTAGGGCCACTAATTTTGCTGCTTGTGCTGAATAATGGGATGGCAGTCGCGCACTGGCTACTACTTTGCTTGTTCTGTCCTCTTTCAGTGTTAGCACTCCAGTCCCAGTATGCCTGATACCATCCATCTGATCAATTGTTGATGACCCCTCAATGTAGAGCATGTCTCCCCCCTCAAGTGCATCCTCCTCTACCTTGCGAGTGTCACTGAACATCTCTATATTTGTTGTACAGTTGTGTGCATAGTCTCCTACCTTTAGTATGTCTGCTACAAATGTTGCTGGGTTGAGAATTCTGCATCTCACTATCTTCAGGCCTACATTCGATAGTATCACCTCATCCCCTGATGCTCTTTGTGCAGTCAGAGTGCTCTTTGGCTTTGCAGTATCGCAAAAAGGGCGTGCTCCATGTAAAGAGTGGTAGTGCATCCCATGGTTATCGCTGCTGATTTCTCCACTGTGAATGCGGCAGCTGCCAAAGCTTGTTCGCACTGATAGTGTTCTCTCATTACTTCGTCGAGTTGCCTACTGTAGTAAGCCATTGGCTTGTGTCCCATGCTTGTCTGCTGTGTCAGTACTGCCTTCATCACTACACAGTCAGTGTGAGGGAATAGAAAAAAATCCTTTTTGTAATCTGGGATCCCTAGAACTGGTGCTGTGCTTATTGCTTCCTTCAGTTCCTCGAACGCCTCAGTAATTTCTGCAGTCCTTGTCATTGTCTTGTTCCCTTTCTTTGCTTCCTTTAGCATGGCCAACAGTGGCCTGTGTATGTGCTGTAGTCAAAGACCCATGTTCTGCAGTAGTTACTTAACCCCAAGAACTGTTGCATCTCCCTGACTGTCTTGGGCTTAGGTGAATTGCGTATTGTCCTTGCTCTTTCTGGGGTATCTGTCTGTCATTTTTGGATATCTTCCATCCAATGCACAGCACCTCTTTCTGACAGTACTGTAACCTGGCTTTGTCTACCTTGTATCCCTTGTCAACTAACACAGTCAGCATGTGTACTCAGTCTTCCCTACACTGGTCTTCAATCAAGATGTCATCTACGTACTGAGAAACTGTGCTCTCCATCTGTATGTTGCTCAAGTCCATCTGTAGCACTATGTTAAAGATAGATGGTGACTCGCAGTACCCTTGTGGTAAACAAGTATGTTTGCACTTCTGGTTTCTATACATAAAGCTGGTCAAGTCCTATGAGTCTGGGTGTAGCGGTACTGAGAAGGTGGCATTCTTCAAATAAATGACCATGAAACAGGTAGATTCCAAAATTGTTGCAGGCTTTCCAACTAAAGGATATTCTCCTTCTACAATGTGGTTATGAGGCCTTAAATCCTGTATGAAATGCCATGACCTCCCTTCGCCTCCCTCACTGGGTACACCATGGTATTGCATGGGGACTCTGATGGTAAAACAATGCCTCTCTCAATCAGGGCTGTGATTGTCTCATAAGTGCCCGCATCTGCTTCTCTGGTTAGGGAATGCTGCTTTACTCTTGGTAAAATTGCTCCTGGTTTCAGCTTGATCTTCACTCCCCTATGCTTAATGTGACCCACGTCATAGGGACTTGTGGTCCATAGGGTGCTGGGTACCTTGGCCATTTCCTCCTCCCAGAATGGGGGTGGTGCTTTGAGTGCCGTTGCCATCCTCTCTGGCACTTCCCTGTAGTGTCTCTGTAACCAATAGGTCACACTCACATTTCAAACACCATCTGACTCTCTAATCTCTCTTCCCTGAAAAGCTCTTCATCTGTCAATGTGGTCAACCTACATCCTTCTGTGTATGTGCATTATGTATGTGTGTCAGTTCATGGTTGGTACATGCTGCATGATTAGTCATGTTTATTTTGTGTATGCCACACATCAATCGATGGTGGTTACTGATGTCAATGCTTTTTTGTCCAAATTTTCCACAGTTGCTGCAGCTCATGAAGAGGACAGAGGCATTGCTGTGGGGTTTGGGCCTACTTCACCTAAAACATTTGACCTAATCACATTTGATCTAATTGATTTGACCTTTTTATGGGTCTAAAATGCAGGGGAGAGCCCCCGCAACCTCCTCCCTAGTTCCCCTCAACCTAAACTATATCCTTACCCACCCCATATACATATTTAATTTAATTTGACCAAAATAAAACGTCAAAGAAATTCGATCAAATGTTTTAGGTCAAATGTTTGTAGGTCAATTATACTAATACCTTGCTGTGGATCATAAGAGCAGGGAAAGAACCAACAGACCTAAGCGCACACCCCGGGCAGCCCAACTTGAGTCCACATCATCTGAGGGTCAGTTGGCTGGGGGAGCTCAGGTTCCATGGGGCGAAGCTGCTGGGGGTACGTCCCAGGAGGTTGTTGTGGTGGGGGACTCCTCAGTGGCTGTGTGCCAGGGTTCACAAACAGAGGGGACAGCCAGGGAGGAAGGCTATTTGGAGTCATCCAGGGAGATGGAAGATGGGGTGGAGGAGGAAGCAGGTGAAAGCCAGCAGCGCACATGGTTGGGTGGGGGCAACCAGGAGGTTGCTCAGGCTGCACCCCTGGGTCAGGGACAGGAGGATGAACAGTGCACCATGGATGGAACTGCCCAACCTCCTGTCCCTGCTCCATCCGATGCAGCAATGACCACCATTATGGATGCCTAACCCAGACCGTGCCCCCATTAGGGCCACGAGGATCACCTCTGAGATGATGCATGCCCTGCTGGCTGGGATTGATTACACGGCGGACAGCTTCAATTTGTGATGATGTGAGAGCTTTGCGTTCCGATCACTCACAGCATCAGGAATCGATGGCCCTCTACCTGGGCCAGCTGGCAGGTGTGCTGCTCTCGGGTGGACTCTGTGCGCTGGCATATTCAGTTGCCCCCTCCTCCACTGCCTCCTCTGAGCCCCAGATTCCATCATGGCTCCCACTACTCCAATCCCACCCAAACCACCCAATCTGGTGGTCAGCACGTCCCTGCCTCAGGTGGAAGTCCCAGCAAGTATAGAGGTGGTGGTCACTGTGCCTTACCAGGCCCCTGCACAGGAACAGGCATCAGTGGGACAGCTGGTAAAACAGGACAGTGCTGGTACTGTACCCCTCGAGGTACAACATCCAGGCAGCGGGGGTACTTGCGCAGTGTACTTTTGGCCAGGCAGCAGCAGTATACAAGTGGCAAGGCCAATCCTCGCAGGGCCCATCAACATCGAGGAAGCAAGCGAGGCAGCAACATACAGTCTCCTGACAGGAGGAGCGCAGGCAGTTTCGCAAATTGGTGTGCATCCGGAAGGACTTTCAGGATGCAGCTGATGGTGGAGAGGCAGCGGGTGAAGAGGGCATGGGTTGATAGGGCAAGGGCAGAGGTAATGGAGAGAAGGACACTGAGGTGGGTTGCCACACTGGAGTAGGCTTGCAGGGATACAGAGGAGGAGGTGTGGAGGTTGAAGGAGAGCCTGCAAGCTGTCCAGGAGGGGGCGACATCCTGCCTCCAAGTGGAGGACGATGAATATGACTCTGCCCTGAAGGATGTCATTAGAGAATATTGAGCCCGCTGCCTATGTATATAGTTCATTATGTTGTTTTGATTTTTGGACTGTTTCACATTTTTACCCTTGGAAATTTCTCCCTTCCATGTAGTTTGTTACAGTAGTGTACATATTGCTAATACGGTTTTCTCTTTGTTCATCACAAAGTTCTTGTTGTCTCTTTGTTCATGTGGTGCAAGCATTTGGTTTAGTTTTATTTCGTTATGCATTTGTTTTGTGACTGTCACGTGAGTTCAGGGCCTAACTGTGGATGTGTGTCATACACTCATCAATTGTGCAGTTGGTGGGGTTGCCTCCCGATGCTATAGCCACCCACCTACACAGATCAGGTACCAGCCAGTGGGTGCTCTCATGTCATGCTGCACATCTGCCACTGGAATGCTTCATCATCACATGTGAGTTTGTTTATATCTGGCTGTGCACATCATCCATCTGCTTGGCTCACACACTCTCAGACTTCCTTCACTTCACCCCAACACATGCCTTTTCAACTTGTGTTAGTTGCAGGGCTTTGGAATGCTCTGCTTTCCTACCTGAGTCCCTTCATTGAATGGTTGTTTCTTGCTACGATGCAATCACAGTACATGTAACTCCGTCCTATCAGTGATGTCTTGGACTTGTGTCCTCCTTGGTCATTCACCTATGGCACTTTGGGCCATTGCAATGGCACATGGGCACAATAATACGTCACATTGCATTCCATTGCTTCACTGTGTCACATGTACATGGTGCTAGCACTGTGTAGCTGGTGCTACATTCTGCTGTCCTGTTGCTGTGCCACCGATTGTGATGTACCATGGAGGCCTATGAGCTACAGGGGTGCAGCTGTTACTCACATGGGGCATCGCACAGATTGGCTGAGGTGTTGCCGTTACTTACGGAGGAGCTTGTGCAGGTTCTCAGGGTTGCAGCCGTTACTTACATGGGGGATCGCGCAGATTGGCTGGGGTGCTGCTGTTACTTACCGGGGAGCTTGCGCAGGTTCACAGGTGTGCAGCCGTTACTTGCATGTGGCATCACACAAATTGGCAGGGGTGCAGCCATTACTTAAGGGGGGCATTGTGCAGGTTTGCTGGGGTGCAACCAATACTTGAGGGGGGCCTCACGCAGATTGGCTGGAGTGCTCTCGTTACTTATGGGGGGAACTTGTGCAGGTTCTCAGAGGTGCAGCTGTTACGCATGGGGGAGGTCGCACAGGTTTGCAGTGGTGCTGGCTGTTGAGTCAATGGTGGACGGTTGGTCTGTGGTTCTGTTTTTGGTTTGCGTGTGGGGGGGTGTCGTGGGTGCATTCCTCGTGCAGTTCAGTTTTCTTTGCGGGTCGGGTTGGAATGCACGTTTCAATCCAAGAATATGTGTTGAAAAATGTGCGCGTAGGGCCGTGCGGGGCCATTCTCTGCATGCATGTTTTGCGGAATCAATGTGCATCTCTCCATGAATCGGGGCCTTATTGTGTACTACACACAATCACCCTTATGCCAATCACGGCTGCATACTTTTTTGCCTTTCACTAAACGCAGTGATTGCAATAATTGTTATTTTCAGAGAAATATAAAGGAGGAAATCGATGGTTGCCAGTTTCAGGCGCACCCCCAAAGTCACTGCAGTACACCAGTGGGACCAACGTTATTATTAAGCAGTTCCCCTGTTGAGTACACAGTTGCACCAAAGCTGCATATTTCCCCAAGCGTCACGCAAAGTCTTTTTACTAGAACACACTTTCCCACGTGCTTTAATGCACAGTCTAAAATAACAGCACTTATTAGTCCCAATGCACCATTAATTTCTATGTAACCCTCTGTGGCATGTAGTGCTCGCTTTGCACAGGGTCAGTATAACACACATTACCCAGGCACCCCAACATCAGGAACTCACATAATTGTTCACTCGTCTCTAAACATCTATTTTGTATTTGACAGGTTTTTTGTTCCGGAAAACAAAGACATCAATTCCCAAAGAATCAGCATCTACAAATAGTGCAGATTATGTGTTTTTATCCATGCTCGATTCTATGAAATGAGCATGTGTCAATGTATTCACAAAACAGACCTCTACCTTTCACGAGGATCATGTGCCAGCGTAAGTAGTGTGTTGCCTGCGTGCCTTGCATGTCCAACACTAATGTATGACAGGCTCCCAGCACCGCCAGCGGTGCTGAGAATGTATTTCAACATGAAAGATAATAGAGGGGATGTTATGGTGAAATGTAAACTAGATGAAAACGAATTCCTATCCCTGCTTAATGGACACAGACACATTTGGAAAAGCGGTGGCACACAAAGCCGCTGTCTTGACTTGAAAATAATGCACAGAAGCATCATAAGTTACCGTTTTGTGCATTGTGAACTGTACTTTCCCTGTACCAAACAGGACCAGGGGATGATTGCCTCATATAAGCATCTACAAATGTATAAATGCCTATGCAAATTTGAATGCTTGCAGACAGCCTCTTCCACCTTGGGTCTGCACAACTGCACAGGGGGATGGGGCAGGGGCATATCATCTGAATGGGTGCATAGATGATGCACACATTGTGATGCCCTTTGTGGTGAGGGCTCAATGTTAGTTATTCCAGTGAAGCGATGGACAGCTGCATCTCTCCTCGTGCATGAAAAAAGATTTGGGGGAATTGTCTCGAAAGTATCTCCATTACAAATGTAACTCTGGTTTTCTTCAGACATGTTGGCAAAAGGTGATTATAAGGTTTGGAATGAAAGTTAGAGAATATTTGTAAGACGAAGTTATTGTGTAGACTAGCCTGGCATTATTATTATTGTTATTATTATTATTATTATTATTATTATTATTATTATTATTATATAATAATAGCAGGTGAGGGACAGCAGGAAGGAGACCCTCCTGGGCTCCATGAAACACATTTTGTGCGTTTTTTGTGCTCCCCAGCACCATTTCACACCACTGAACCCGGAACCCTTCCCTACTCCGTTTCCTAGAAACCCAGCCTCCCACCTCCCGGCCCGCCCCACATCCCTGAATGGCGAATAACCTGGTAGTAACTGGCACCCACAGGGCAGCTCTCTGCCCGTGCAGCCCCTGCAGTGAAGGGCCCCAGGCAAAGGGCAGCTCCAACAGAGGCGGCTCCAGAAAATGTTGGCAGGTGTCCGCAAGGGAAGCCAGTGAAGCCAGCCATCAATAGACATCAACAAAAAAGTAACTGTGGCATGGGTGGGGAGTAAAGCAATTATTCTACTCCAGAAAGCCCTGCCACTCTATCTTACCCTTCCAAAACATAGACTGCCATGCAAACACCAGTTACACCATGCAACCCTAGATAGATTTCTGACCATCAGCCTGATTCTATTCATGACAGGATTGTAAAAGTTTCCTTGCATCGCATATAAACATATTTGTGAATGCTAGCATGTACCACACTTAAAAAGAATCATCAACATTAGCCTGCATCGAATCCAGCTAGGACTGTGAATGTAAGCATGTCCCACACTTAGATGGAATTGCGAATGTTAGCATGTGCCACATTTAGAAGGAATTGTGAACTTTAGCCTGTGTCACATCTGAATAGGATTGTGATCTTAGCAAGCGCCCCACATAGATAGAATTGTGAATATTAGCATGTGCCACACTTAAAAAGAATTATCAACATTAGCCTGCATCGCATCTAGATAGGATTGTGGATGTTAGCATGTGTCACACCTAGAAAGAATTATGAACATTAGCCTGCGTCGAATGCAGCTAGGACTCTGACTGTTAGCATGTGCTGCACTTAGATGGAATTGCAAATGTTAGCATGTGCCACACTTAAAAGTAATTGTGAACTTTAGCCTACGTCGCATCTAGATAGGATGGTGATGTTAGCAAGCGCCACACATAAATAGAATTGTGAATGTTAGCATGTGCCACACTTAAAAAGAATTATCAACATTAGCCTGCATCGCATCTAGATAGGATTGTGAATGTTAGCATGTGTCACACCTAGAAAGAATTATCAACATTATCCTGTGTTGAATCCAGCTAGGACTGTGAATGTTAGCATGTGCCACACTTAAAAGGAATTGTGAACTTTAGCATGTGTCGCATCTAGATAGGATTGTGAATGTTAGCATGTGTCACACCTAGAAAGAATTATGACCATTGGCCTGCGCCGCATCTGGATAGAATTGTGAATAATAGCATGTGCCACACTTGAATGGATTTGTGAGCATTTACCTGCACTGCATCTAGATAAGATTGTGATGTTGGCAAGCGCCACACATAGAATTGTGAGGGTTAGCATGTGCCACACTTGGACAGAACTGTGAACATTAGCCTGCGTCGCATCTGGATAGGATTGCGAATTTTAGCATGTGCCACACTTAGAAAGAACTATGATTGTTAGCCTGTGCCACACTTAGATGGAATTGTGAATGTTAGCATGTGCCACACTCAGAGAGAATTTGTGAACATTGGCCCGTGTCGCATCTGGATAGGATTGTAGATGTTAGCATGTGCCACACTTAGACAGAATTGTGAATGTTGGCATGGTAAATGGTGAATGTTATATACCCCACTAACCAAAAAGCTCAAACTTTCTGCATACTTAACTTCCTCAAAAAGGCACACAACCATCTCTTGCACAACAAGCCGCACGCACTTCACCACACCGCAACAACACATAAGCTGCACCAAGAGCACACAAGGACTTACATCGATCCGGTACTCGCACCAAATCTCAGAGCATGGTGTATACTGAGATGAAGCTGCCAACAGAACACCACTCCTCTCACTATCCTACTGCCTCTTCACCTTATTAACCCATCCCACCTTCTCGTTTACAGATCCACCAGAGCGCCTGGGGACCAACTCCGTTGGTGACGGTACACGGTACTAATACCTTTAACATTTAACATTATTATTATTATTATTATTATTATTGTATTTATTGAGCGCGGACTTTGCTTCGAGAAGCAACAGAGCACTTTACAGAGGTATACAACAGGACAGATGCATAACGGAGCGCTTTTTTAGAGGTAACAACAGAGCAGATATACAGCGAGGGGGTAGGATACAGAGGGATTCAGATAAGCGGTACAGGAGGGCAGACTACCCTGCCTAACTTGCTAACAGCATAGCATAACTGAGCAGCTTAACAGTGTGGCATGCTAACAACATAGTATATTACAGTATGACAGCCACAGACAGCCTAATAGAATAAACAGACACCTGCCAGATAACCCATTCATTGAGGACTAGTAAGGCATGGCATGGCCTCAAGTTTGCTTGTAAGTGGAATGTAGGTGTACAGGCAAAGTGGGCAGCATGGACTACTTCAGTCCTCCTCTCCCCTCCCTTCCCTTCCCTCCAAGAGAACTGGAATAAAAAGAGACCCAGACTGTACCGTGCCTTGGACCTGTCCTAAAATGTCTTCACCCTCTTGGTATAGTTTGTGAGTTTGGCAGGTCTGTTTTAGACCCCAGCACCCAAGCCCCAAGCTTATGTGGAAAACATTGTTCGACCTCTCCATCCTCTCATGGGGAAACCAATCCCTGACTCCTGCCACCTGGAGCCTGGGACATGTGAGGCTGAGGATGGAGGTAGGTAAACCCCAGTGCACCCACCTGAACCTCAGGCAGCAAGGGACCAGCTGCTGGGCCATGTGGGATCCAACAGCAGTGAGTAGCACTCAGATGAGTATGGGCCGGTTCCAGCTTTATGGGCTGCCATACCATGTTCAAAGTCTAATGGAGAACAGACTGGGATGTGGGATCTGGCATCCAGTGGGAGGAGGCCATCAGACATTACAGAATGAAAGGTAAAAGGCATCAGTAAGTTCTACAAGGCAGGGCTTGCACCAGTGTGAACCTACCAATATGACAATCGGCTGGCCCTTCAAGAGCATCTCAGGATGGATAGGGAAAGGCATAAGTGGTGGGAGGTGGGGAATCAGTGGTCCAGCTTGTGGACAGGCAGGAACAGCACCGTTGGAAGAATCACGGAACAAGTGGGCAATTCCCAGGCACAAGACAGAGGATAGAAGGGGAGAACATGGCCATGCCCCTCCATGAATGCTCTTTAGGCACCCTCCTGTGGGTTTGGGCCCCTAATCACCTTAAAGCAAAGCAGGCCCCCACTTAAAGAAATGAGTGCATGTTTGTACATAAAGCAGGTTATTGTACAATCATCCGAGGAGGAGCTAGATGATGCCGCAGATACAAACCGTGATGAGGTGGGTGGGTTAGGTTCTTTAATAAAGTTGCCCGCTACATTGAAAAAACACTTTGGTTGACGCTGTCACCTGTTTTTAATGATTCATCAAGGCACCTTCTCACTACAAGCTTTCATTCTGTCTGTATAATCTATAAGATTATTTATGCTTTGTTGTTACCCAACAGAAGAGGACATGTTTGCATGTATGTTGTGTCTAGCACATGAGTGTGTGCATGTGAGTGTGAGCATGCATAGGGCTGAAAGGAGGGAGAGTCCTGTCCTGAGTGCATGCACCCTTTTTGGGACTGACAGAGTGAATGTGGCAATTATACTGTTAAGGTGTGGAACCGTGGGTGTATATTAAGCGTGGGTGTTCTACTGTGTCATTTGCCCATGAATGTCTGCTTTGAGGCTGTTCTGGTGGGTGATCCCCTTAATCTCCTGAACCTGATGATGACTTAAAGTAGCCTGCTCTACTGAAGCCTCCGGCATAAAGGAACATCTTTTATACTCCATTCGACATCTTCTTATGTGAGCTTCAACCATCATGTATGATCTCTACAACAGCCTGCAAGGACAGGGAGAAGCAGTGACTTACTGGTGCAAACTGGTGGGCAGAAAGGCTCACTCAGAGATTTGCAAGCATCAGATGGACACTGGGACCAGAAATTGGCAGGTGTAGACTGGGTCTGACAGCCTCCCCCAGGATGTAGGTTTCCTTGTCAGGGAAGGTGTGGTTGGGTGCTGGAGGCTCAGCGTGGAACCCCTCCATTCAGAGTTGCGACCAATGGCAAAGCATGTCAACATTTGCAGCAAAAACTTCCTGTGTGTCTCATCACTGGACAGGAAGGAAGAAAACCCCTTAGATCAGGTGTTCTATCAGTTCTCCTGGCAGAGCCAGGGTGGGGACATAAGTGGTCCCCCTGCCCCCCCGGTGCCTCCCTTGGGCCCAGTGCACCCCTCAGCCTCCCGCTGGCACCTTTTTTAATTTTTACTTATTTGTGATTTGGTTTACTGGAAAACCTTACACAAAATACAAAGATGAAAAAAATCATGACTAAGATCATTCAATCAATACATTACATTAAAATCTTTGATTTTATTAATACAGGAATTCATTGCATTTCTAAAACATTATTATCTTTACACATCAATTCAATTTCATTTAAGAAATGGACAAGCAAACGTGTTAGGGATAGATTGTTTCCCCACAATCCAGTGTCCCAAATTTTCCACCGTAGATTTCCCTTTACAGAAGTGACACATATTCCCTATACATGACCCTTCTAAGTCAGATACATGCCACTTTCTAGTGCGTTCATAAGTATGGAATTGATTCAACCTAAATCTAAGGTACACTTTTCGGGACTCGGGGCAGGGAAAGCATTTAAGATAGGCTGGAAGCTGGCCCAACCTGTGGGGAAACCTAGCATACGCTCGATTGGTAGAATATTTGTTCATGGATTCTATTGTAATTTTCCAGTCATCCCTGAACAACTTATCCTTGACAGTGTCGGGATTGCATCTTATTCCAACATATTCGAGCCAATTCTTGTCAATAAATTGAGGTAGGGGGCGGTATTTCCTGCAGAAGCATACAGCTGCTCCTCTGCACCACTATTTGACTGGCTACTACCAGAAGGTATTGATGAAAAGAATAGTTAATGACAGAATTGGACGTCCTATTGAAGATATCACACATATACCACCCTAATCTAACAGAAAATCTCTCTCTATATATATATATATATTTTTATTATTAATTAGCATATGGTTTACATCTTAAACCTTTGCTATCAACAATCAAAGAAAAAATGACATAAGAAATAAATCTATCACAATTATGCTTAAAAATAAATGCCCAACGGAATATTATAACATTTTGATGAATCGTTCCTTTGTGCTACAGCCACGGCAGGGAGTGTCTCTAAACTTGGGGCTAGATCTTATAGTTATTTCCCAAATTAACATTCAGGATCATCTCCAATAACAATCCCCCATCTAGGTGCGCTTCCTTAGCCTTTAGATCCCAACCTGCTTATACCCTTATTTCATCTCTAACCACCCAAAAAGATCTTCCAAGAAGGCCAGCACCTCTGTAAGGTTCTTGAACGTGTCAAGAGGTCCCCCAACCACTCCACTCCTCAGCTGTCCATGTTGTAAATTTGTTGAAGAATTTATCCAGCCACTTAGATCGTCAAGAGCACGCATAAGCAACATTAATAGTTTTGCAATGACACGGGCTTCCTCATCTCTAGAACTTGCTTTGTTGGGTAAATATTCATTCTTACCCTTAAGAATGTGTCTCATTTTATTTTACATGGAAATGTTATCAGGTAAAAGGGGAGGGGGCCCCTTGCTCTGCAGTCCACAAAGGTATTACCGTAAAGCTTTGATTTAGCTCTAGCCTCAATCGAATGAATCCAATCCTGATCATAAAGCTTTCTTTTTACTTTGGCTGGATGTACCTGTAGCGATTCCTGAGATTCCCCCAGGTCATTCAAGATGTCAATACACAGTGCCTTCAGGTGGTCAGCAGTGGCTCTGCCATATTTAGCATCGCTGATCCCACTGCCCCCATCCAGCCCTCCCTCTTTTCTCTGCAGCATTTGGCAAACAATGAGAGTGATTTCCATACTGTACTGGAATAGAGGGATGTGAGACCTAGTTCCACTCTTATCACATGGATTGGAATGCTATTTGGCAACTGTAACACTCTTCACCAAAATATTCCCTCCAATTTGCCCCACACAAGGGCTGATAATGCGAACGATGTTTCCACCCCATATGTAAGAATCCGGCAACCTTTAATCGGAAGAAGTCAATTACTGGGACTAATGAGAATTTACAGTACCTACACATGCTTGAATTGTAGATATAGGAAAGACGCAGGAATAATTGGGTTGTCATGAATATGTTGGTTTTGCCCAGATGAAGGCTGCAAAGAGATGGAGCACCATCTGATGCTCTTTAGAAGGCCGAAACACACTGTGTCGACGTTTATGACGGAATCAAGACACTGCAAATAAGGGGCAGATCCTGAAAAAGGAATCATACGATTTTAGGGGCCCACTAATGTGTCAGGGGCTTTTGCACTTTACATCTGTCTTTTACAGTTTGGCTGGGATTTATGTTGAATGTATAGGTTTTTTGTGTCTGAAGAATTATTGAGTATATGTTGACCTATGTAATATGTTGAATCATCCATGAATTGTTTGTTGATTCGCATATGTACACTAATCTTTGAGAAGTTTTTACATTTTAATTCATGAATAAAATAGATTATTTTTGGCTAAAATTGACTGACTAAGTAGTACTGGGCGGAGACTGTGTGGCACTCTCCTGAGGCAGTGGCACAAGTAAGAGTGGAGCCTGTAATTAGGTTAATAAAAGGACACTTTTTGCATACATCAGCCTTGCAAATGGACCCCTCTACTATAGAATGTGTATATCTTGTTGGTAGCGCTACCTTTACGCGTCTAGAACGTGCCATACATTAATTGTGTTTAGCACTGTGGAAAAATGCACGCAGCCACAAAGGTGCGAATAATGTCGTAAAACGTGGGCCAAATTCACAAAGTTATCAAAAATGTGGGAGCCCCTCTACTTAGGACAAGCACGGTGTTATGGGAAGGAAGGAAGGAAGGAAGGAAGGAAGGAAGGAAGGAAGGAAGGAAGGAAGGAAGGAAGGAAGGAAGGAAGGAAGGAAGGAAGGAAGGAAGGAAGGAAGGAAGGAAGGAAGGAAGGAAGGAAGGAAGGAAGGAAGGAAGGAAGGAAGGAAGGAAGGAAGGAAGGAAGGAAGGAAGGAAGGAAGGAAGGAAGGAAGGAAGGAAGGAAGGAAGGAAGCAAGCAAGCAAGCAAGCAAGCAAGCAAGCAGGCTGGCTTTGGGCATGCAGAAGTCGACCGTGGCGTGTATCCGGCACACTTCAGAGAATGGACAACTTCTCTTCTAGGCAAATGCATAGAAAAGAGAAAATAATGCGAATAGGTTCTGAAACCTTATTTAAGAAGCACAGTGGTTTTATTTGAGTACAAAGGCCATCTGCCGAGCTGTCTAGACACACTCAGAGAACTGCTAAACACAGCGGCCAATGTGCATTATTCGACACTGGGGTAAAACTGAATATGGTGACCTCTGAAGATAAAACCTGGCATTCAAGCGAATGCACAGAGAGCACAGGAAAAGCTGTCCTTTGAAATGTTATAGAGACGGAAGGGGACAGGGGTGTTTTAAAGTGGTGCCTCGTGAAGCAGGGGTTTAGTTAACTTTTTTGAGAAACAAGTCATTTTTATTTAGGTCTAAATACTTACATATTTAAAATGTTATATGTAAATAACTTCCATGACAACAATTAGAAGCCGGTATAGTAAGGTGAGGGGCGTTTAATACCCTCAATTCCACCCCCCACACACATCCCCGCTTACTATGTATTTTTCAAGTGTAGATGGAAGGCAGAGCAGTGATTGTGGTTCAAGGGAGTGCGGGACGGCGCACAAGGAGCCTTTCAAGGTTGAAATAACTGTCATGCATCGGTTTAAGAATTCACCCAAGTCTCCACACATGGACGAGATACATAAGCGACTCTAATCAATAGACGTCTTTGATTCCCTCTTTGTAGTTTGGGGATCTTTTTTAGCCTTGCCTTAACTGAGACACACCGGTCTTCCAGCCTTCCAGTATCAACTCAACAAAGCACCGTGCATCATTAGGGGCCCAGGTCAGTCTCAGTCTCTCTTTCTGTCTGAAACTCTAGCCACAATGAGCTTATCCAACTGACTGATCCCCACACCAGGAACCTCTACTGATGGGCAGTCAAAGAATCCCAATCAAATGTACAGGGGTGTGGGGGGGAAGGGGGTCTGTGTGTGTGGGTGCGTGTGCACATCAATGCAAGATTTACAAAACATTTTAAAAACTCCTCTACCTTAAATTTGAGTTTACAATAAACCATTCCAGCTCTGATACCTAAGGGGGAGAATAGACACACCCAATCACATTATCCAGAGTTCATTAGAATACAGCAGGGAGTGTGCTGCGCTAAAACCCACAACAGTCAGACGGTCAAGAAAGGATACTAGCAACTAATCCCACCCATAGTAATACAAATTAAATCGAACAAGATGTGCCACAACCAGGATTCTCACCCCACTAACCCTACCTTCAAATCTCTGCATACCTAACTCACCCTAAAATTCACACAACCAACTCTCGCCCAGCAAACCGCATACCCTTTACCACACCGCATCAACAACAAACCAACAACACATAAACAGCACCAACAGCACACAAGGTCTCGCCTCCGTCCAATACTCACACCAAAGCTCAGCACACAGTGTATACTGAACTGAAGCCGACAACACCACACCACCTCTCTCACTCTCCTGCTCCCTCTTCTCCTAACTAGCCCAACCCCTCCTGCGTTCTTATTTTACGGATCCGCCAGAGCGCCTGGGGACCAACTCCATTGGTGATGGTCCGCAATATAAATACCTTTACCATTTAACATTTAACATTTCTGATAAAGCACATATACCTCAGAAACACCCAGTTCCGCTTCAATTCATAGCCACTGAGCAATACATTGCAGGTGTGCATTTTGCTTCACAACATTTTCTTTGTCATAAAGGGCAGCACTATTTTATACACAGGTTCATAAACATATCACTGACAAACAGCTCACCAGGATGCAGACAAACACATAAGCATTTCGCCCTCATTAACCCTCAAGTACTAAGGACGAGTATGCTCATCCTTTTTGCATAGACTTGACTAAAGCTGAGCAGTTAAGTGTTAAGCATCATCAGGGTGGTATAGTCTTCTTCTTGTTAGGGGTTGCTCCTTGAGACTAGGAGCTGGTGACTTGCATCTTTATAGATGAAGTTTGTCCTTGGCACCTCACAAGGACCTTGCAAGGACCTCCCTGGCACCTCGCAGCACAAATTACATGACCCAAATGTAAAGGCAAGATAGCCTGGCTTTCTGATCTTTCTGGTTAATCAGGGGATCTTACAACTTTATGGTCGGGGGTCTGGGTCTGGCTGGTACCGTGGTATGTGGGTGTCTTGCGATCAAAGCATAGGAAGGCTGTAACTCTTACGTGTAGGGTGTTGGCACTGAGGGATCATGCGATCTGCATTGTGGAATGGTAAATGCCAAGAGGTGCTCTGCCCGCTTCTTGTGGCATTGCAGAGCACATTCTGTACGGAGCGCAAACGCCTACAGCCTCTGAGGCAATTGCGGGCTAGTAACTCGCGGAATGTCACTCATGTCACTCATGGTGAAGGTTATGTCTGTGTGGGCCATGCAAATCTACAACTAACATGTTTGGTGCTTTTTGTCGCACTTGGGCCTACATACAAAATGGCTGCCGATAACTAAGATGGCGTTTACACTCGCTCTCTACTATATAGCTCTTAATGCATGCACTATGCAATCATACACTCTCTATGTTTACTCCCCCTCTTCCTTGCTCCCTCAATGTGCGGCTTACAGTTTATCTCTCTTTTGGAATCACTTAGGGGACTGGGAAGACCATATCTACTTCCCAACAGTAGTCAGTAAAGTAATTATTCGCAATACTTCAAGGATAGTTCGTTTCAACACAAAGGGAGCAATGGGTCATACAATGTCACTAGGTGCCTTCAGAGAAGGACCAGGGGCACAGAACCACAATGTACCTTGTGCTTGTAGAAGTTCTTGGTGCTTGACAGGATCAGTCAGTTTCAGGGCACTGTGAAGCTCCTGTAACAGAGTTCAATATGGGAGACAGCTGCGGGTATCAGGTGGCAAGCAGTTCGCGAGCGAGGCTGGACGCATGGCTGCAGGATGGCCTACACGCTGGCTCAGGGTCAGGAATCATGTCTCAGTGCTGGTTGGTGGGTCTGACTCACTGGTCGGGGCATCTCAGATGACATAAGTGACTGTGGCATGACAACAGTCAGCGGTGCAGTTGGTTGCACCTCGATGGGCTGGACTGGCTTGCAAAAATTTCCTTTAAGGCAGATGCTGGTTGATGCTTGTCTATGCACTCCTCGTAGCTTCTTCACTGGACTAGTGTTGTCCTTTAAGGTGGATGGGCCAAAGCTGAGGTGAGTGTTGCAGGCAGTGGTTGTGTCCTTGATGTGGTTCAGAGACTCTCTGGCACTTCCCACCTTGGAAGCTTGCTTGCAGAGCCTAGCAGGGCATGCTGTGTGCTGCCTGGGTACCAGTTCTAGAGCTGCTGAAGGGTCCTCTGCATTCAGTATCTCCCTCTGTTCCCTGCGAGATGTTATGGGGATGGATGAGGCTTCCCTCTTTGGAAATACTGGCATTCCTTCACTGGCGGAAGATGTAAGACAGACTGTACCTTCAGCCAGGGTCCAAATGTGTCATTTTTGTTACTCCTTGCAAAGTCTTCAGATGATTTGTCCAAAAGAGGGGCTTAGCCCTCTTTTAAAGCCAAATGGGTCACAGAGATTGGTGTAGTGAAGCCTACCTCGATGAACCAATCCTGGGTCCCCAGAAATCTCCTGTATGCATGAGGTCATAATCACAGTGCTTTGCAACAGAAAAGGTAAATAGGTGAAAACATGTAATACTAAGTCCACCAATCTTCCTGTCTGTTGTGGATCAAAGGGTCGCTCTGGTTAATTGAGCTCTCTGTGGTTCCTGATTAAAGCGAAAGGTCTCCCTTGAAGCTGTGGCGAGAACAAATGCTCTGTCTCCATCAAATCACATAGTCCTACCTTCTGAATGGGGTCTCCCTGCTGGGGTTGCCTACTGTAGACACATGTACCAGTCATGACAGCTCACTGTCATTGATACGTTAGGGTGGGAGCTGGCTTTAGGTTGACAGTGCATTGAAAGGGGTGTTGGGGTTTCCTGTCACCTTTGTTTTAGCCTCTGAAGCCAGGCCCCATGTTGGCCTGTGTGAAGTAGACTCTATAAGTATGTTAATTATGTTAATTTATCCCTACAGAGGGTAAACAAAAGGACAGGGCAGATCCATGGAGCCTTTGATAGTTAATTAGGTTTGGCCCTCCCCCTTCTGAGATGCATTGTGTAATCCATCTGGCAGATCCCAACTCAATAGGACAGGGAGGACTGCGCCTGTAAACTGTGCCCACCCAGAGAACACGGGTCTATGTGTATGTCGTGCGGTGAGCATAGGAAAATGTGTGCGGATTAGCCCCACACATTTTATGGAGATTGATCTACCATCATTCAATTTCATAAAAGCCCAGGTGAGCACACACCCACCGTACGGATGGTCGAATTCCGCACAGTCACTATGCAAGTGACACTGAACGAGCGCGAGGAGGGGCCTCCAGATACAACTTAGTGAAGCAACGCAAGTTCAATCCCCGGGTCCATGCTTAGAAACCTTTGGGTATTAAGCGCCTTATAAGTAACCCATTACAATTACAATTACAAGGGCAGGCTATACTTTTCGGGAGGTGTGTGAGCTGATACAGTTGCAACACAAACAACAATAGTATGATGTTACCAAAATAGAAGAAAGTTCAACCAAAGTTCTATTAAAATAGGGGCTTTAATAAAAAATAATCAATCCACCCAAATAATTAAAATCCCTAAAGACCCACCCCTATTAAGGAAACACAGACAATAGAGACTTTGAGAAGAAAGAGTGCCCTGGGTTGATACGCAGGGGTGTTCAGGCAAAAGATCCAAAGGTGAGCTTAGGGCCCTTAATTAAGTAGCGTGTTATGCAGTTGGATGGGAAACAGAATAACTCTGTGTACCAATAATCAGACCAAGTCAGGAAGATGGCAAAGTTTGTTTACTGCTTTAATGTCAATTATCGAAAAACAGGGAGTTACAACGGACATCAACGGACATTGCACAGGGTTCTCTCAAAGCATTTCATAAAAAACATCACTTTTATAGCAAAAACTCATCATATGTGATGTCATACTACGTGGAAAAACAGGAAAACCTACAGGGGATTGTGGTTGGTTCAAGTGGAACTTCTAAGTATACAGTCTATGAGGAATCGGGTTCTGACTGGGTTTCTACAGTCAGGTGGAAAACTCATGCCCACCCCTAGTGCAAGTTATCTTCAATAGTTTTTGGAAACACGGTACTCCATTGGCTCTCAAACTGTAAGGCCCTTCGTTGTATGGCCCTCTACAATTGGTTGGCACGCTGGTGCCCTTCTGGAACATTCAGTTCACTTAGCAGCATGTGAGCTCAGACCCAGATGCCAGGGGGTAGACTGGACTGTATCTCCCCACCCAATCAGTCCCAACATCTCTCATCACCCATGCCTTCTGCCATGCACATTGTCTTTGAACTTGGCCTTGCAATGTATTCTCTTCTCTGGGAATATAAGGGAGTATGAGCGCAAGCTTATCATAGTTCTAGAACTGTGTGCCCAACTCTATTTCCAGCCTGGGCTCATGTGACAGGAGACTGCAATTTGGCCCATTTTACTGCATTTATTTGTCTTGAATTAATACAATTTGACACTCTTGGTGTTCTTTCGTTGCACCTTAACAAGGGATGATCCAGCTTCTCATGTTCTCTGCCTTGGAGAATAGATAACCAGTCTTGGCTGCCTTCCAGTCTTGACATCAGGCCAGACAGCCCTTCTCGGTTCCACTATGCTCCCAGCTAATTCTCTGCTGTGACACAGCTTTCAGCCCTTCTCTTCATGGGTTTGAATTGACTAAAACTGTGTCACCGATGTCCAGCTTCTATATAATGGCGGCTTTGGCTGCAGTCTATTCCCTACGTATAGCTAGCTTCAATGATCAGTTAGCTGTACAGATGCAGCAACGCAAGTAGACTATCGAACAATTGCATTTTCTTCAGTGTGCCACACATGTGCAATCTTTGTTTCACACATGAAAGCTTACTTGATTCTTTACTTCGTCATCAGTTTCTATAAGATCCATGCATTCTCTTCTTTAGCCAGTCTTCTCTGCACATCACGCTTGTTTCTTGTGACGTCGCCAACTTCTCTTTCTCCTTTCTCATATTCCTTCGGGGGTCTTCTCCAAGAGATTGTCATCTCTTCTGGAATACATCTGGTAGGGTTTTATTAGCGGGTACCATTTCTCGATGATTCGATGCAGAATAGTCACAACTGCTGGTATCAAGCATGGCACAATTTCACGCTCCTGGCATACAGGTAGTAGGGGGGTGGGACTTCCTACAGAGGCATTCAGCTGATTCTCTACACTCCCCCCTCTGGTAGAGTCATCGACCATATCTTCTCCTGTCTCCACTTCTTGATTTCTTCTTTTGAAGAAGTGCTTCTTCAGGGTCCAGATAGTCATCACTTTTTAGGAATTTGGCAGATTTTACATATTCGTCCACACTCCAGGTCATGTAGCTGCATTGTCCATTCAGATTACAATAGACCCATTGTCCCACGTACTTCATGTGTTTCTTTGGGTACTAGAACTTGGTTCCCTCAGGTGCTATGATGCTAGCCCCTATGTATTTTCTGATGTCTTCGTTTGTCAACTCTTTGGGTCTTAACCCTGATTCGACATTGAACATGATCTTCATTCCTACTGCCTTCTTCGCTGTCTTATTACATTGGGTAATTATTATCCCGCTCACACAGAATCCAAACATCACCATCACCAATACTGCTCCACGAAACTTGAAGATGTTCGCCATCCACCGTGGAACCCATGAGAATATTGACGTGAACCATCCATCATCTGTGATATCTTCTCCCTCATCTTTCATCTTGTTGTGCAGGTTTGTCGGCAACATTATGGCCTCTGCCAAGTTCCCATTCTCGTCATCACGAGAAGGTATGAACGTGCAACATGATGGCCCGATTTTGGCACAAACTCCTCCATCCATTGCTGTGATCATGTCAAGGACATATCTGTTCTGCAGGGTCATTAGTCATATGGCTCTCAATTCTTCCCTGATAGCATTGAATCCCTTTATGGTGGTTTTGATGGTCTGCAGAAGTTCCTATCTGGTAATCTGTAACCATTTGGTATTGGCCATCGTCTGGATCCCAGGCATAAAGATAACTGTGAATATTGAGGCAGTCTTGCTGAACAACCTGTGCTCATATTGGATAGCATCAAAGACTTCTATTGATGTTGCTGCAAAATAATTTTCCCCCCTTGTTCGATTGAGAAATTCGAGCAATCTTTTTCTTCTTAAATGGCCATCTGCTTTCAGAAATTCTCCAATGTTCAGGTCACTCTGAGGAATCACTAACCCTGGAACATGGATGAGCACTAAGGAATACATCCCTCCCCAGTCCTTGGGCCACTTCATGTAAGCTCTAGACCCACAAACCCAATAATTATCCATCAGGACAGCTGTGCCTTCTTTCATACCTGGTACATCAAAGATTCGGCCACATTGGCGATTCTCTACAACCTTCCTTGTACCAGTATTTCTGAAACATAAAGATGCATCCTTCAGGGGTAGTATCTGCACTGGTCCTCCTTTATTGTTGGCCCATGTCAACAATCTTGCAATCTTCGGCCATGGATCTTTGCATTCTTTTTCTGCATTTACCACAACTGCTTCCCACTGTCTGGTTAATGCTGTTGCTCTGCACACAACCAGTTCATCATCCCATCCTTCGTGAGTAAGCACTGTTCCTTTAATTTGTAGCTGACCTCTTTCTCAACATTCTCATATTTCCTCCCCATTCTTATCTTTACAGTGCAGAATCTTGGCTTCTTCAATCTTGATTCCAGATCAATTCATTCCAGGCTGTTCAAATTTTATTATTTGATGCTTTATTTCTGGATTCTATCTTGTCTTTAAATCTTGCACATAATTCTCCTCTTTGAGATGTCGCTTTATTCATCCACACCAAGGATGCTGTTCTTCCTTGGAAATGTCCTCTTATCAGGCAAAGTGCGAGATGTGTCAGGCAATGGGCTTTTTTCACTGATACTTCTTTGGCTATGAATATTTTAGAGGTTTCTAAAGCACATGTAGCAACCCTCCTTAGATGTTCTCTCTCCCACCCTTTTCATGTGTTGATACCACATGTTATTATTACCCAGGTGTGATGTATTATCTAGATAGGCATTTATCCCTTCATTATCTTCCACTGCATTTCTCTAGTGTCTCCCAAATGTAAAGGTTGTGTAATACTCATGAAGCAAGTCAAAAGCAGTTCTCCTAATGTGGGATGGAGGAGGTTATAGGGACCGCTGCCTCAGTGGAAATAAACAAATCAGAAGTAGTTCCTGTAGTGGGGAGGACCAAAGGATTGTGAGCCATGAGAAACAGAAAGACAAAAATAGAAATTATACATGCATACAATATGCATAAGATTATTGACATCCACCTTTTTCGCCATCCTGGTACTGGTTGTGCTTGTTAATTCCCTAAAATCGTGTTTGCCTCATCATTACTCATTTCTACTGTGATCATTTAAGTAAAAAGAAACACGTTTTTACTCCTGCAATTGCAATATCTCCTGGTGTGGCAGTATATGCTCAAGGAATACAATTAACAACCTCCTAATCACTGGGCCATTTTTAGGATCCTGTAAAAAAGTGTGAACATCAACATTTCTTCGGCAAGAGCAGGGTAAGCTTGAAGCATAACTACAAATACAGCTAATATAAGCCTGTGTATATCCCCATCAGTCGGGACCATGGGTCTAACCAAATAGGTACTCAGTGAAAAAAGAATCAGGGTATTGTTCTCGTTTCCAATTCTTAATTAGGTGCTGTTATTTAGGCATAATCATGATACATCAATATTTCTCTAAAGTTCATTTCAAATATTCCTTTGACTTCCAGCACATGTTTTGGACTCCTGCTATAATATCTCTACAGTGTGTCCAAATGAGTTGCAGTCCAAATGCAAAATCTGCATTTAACAGCTAGTAGGTCTGTCATCCTTCTTCTTCATCATCAATCAAGTCTGCACATGTTGAAATTCTTCTTGTCTTGCTTCTGAATAGGCAACAGTAGGAGGAGGAGTAGGAAGGGTGGTCTCGCTGTTGTACAATTTCACATTGTTCAAGTGAAGCCAAGCTCACCTGCCTTGGACTTTTACTGCTTAGGGGGTTATATTTTCAACAACAAAGGGACCATTGAAACATGGCTCATAGCACTTTCGGATAACGTTTTTAATCAGAACGGTATCACCAACAAACTATTTAGGTGCCAATAAAAGTTTTGGAGATTCAGTTGCAGGATTGTCTTCATCTGTGTTCTGAGACCGACCCCCCTGACGCCAAAGTTGATCTGAAATTAGAGAGATGCTAGAGGTCACACATGTCAAATAATTGTGCAATTCATTGCCTAACAGTTTTGCTGTACTCTGGGCATCACTTCTACTCCTCAATGGAGGTGTAAGGGGCATTCTCATTCACCTCCCAGTCACTATTTCATGTGGGGTGAGGTGGTGGTCCGAACCAGGCTGATTCCTTAGGGCATATAAAGCTAAGGGAAGGCAATATAGCCACTCCTTCTTCAAAGTTAGCTTGATCTTACCAACCCTTTCTTTAAGGAGGCTGTTGAGTCTCTCACATATCCCATTTGCAAGCAGGTGATAAGAAGAAGAAAACTTGTGTTTAATACTCAATAATAGTCCTATTTATTCGAACACTTCATTGACAATATGTGTCCCATTATCGGATCTAAGCACTTCACACAACCCATCTTGGAAAGACTTCACATACTAAAAGCTTTGCTGAGCAGTGACATCAGGGTGTGTACATGGACCTGCCTAAATCCACCTAGAGAACGGACACACCAATGCTGAAAAGGACCATTTGGTCGAGGTATTACTCCGTTAATCGTTCTCAGTGTATGCCCAGCTGTAAACGTTTGACACACGATGCAATTCACTACAAAGAATGAAACATGTTCTAACAAATTTGGAATAAACCAGTCTTCCACAATTGTTGCAGCAAGACTTTCCCTAGTTAGATGTGTGGGATAATGCAGCTGTTCAAGTGCTACTTTTAACAATGCTACTGGCATCAACGGCTTTCCAGTGCTATCCTGTCACCATAATGCTTTTGTGGGGGATAAAGAACAGCCCCTTTGTTTTTATAACTCCTGCTCTTCCTGCGGTGCACTCCCTTGAATCTCCATTAATTGGGTATTTGGCAAATGGTTAAACCCTTCCTGCAGTACCATAATCGTGACTACTTTCTCTTTGATATTTGTAGTGTCAAAACTTGAGATCTCTGAGGAATACGTAACCATTTTGTATTCTGTGGCTTCATTCCCGCAAGAAATAAAATCTGTTCACTTAGTGTGCGTGGCACATTTAATGACCGCTCTAGCTACTGGGAGTTGTAGTGCCTTAATAAACCTGTCCAATAAGCATGCGTGCTGCACTGGAGTGCCGTACGATCTGAGGTAGCCCCTCTTATTCCAAAGTGCTAATCCTGCATGTACGATTGACATCACGTAGGCAGAGTCACTGTACACCGTCATTTCATGACCTTTGTGTTTCTCAAGCACAACAATAAACGCTACTAATTCTGCCACTTGCGCTGAAAAGTGAGATGGTAGCCTGGCACTTGCTACAACTTCAAATTCTCTATTTAATGTATGCCTCCATACAGCTGCACCAGAATGCCTTTCTTCACTAGTCTGTCCAATTTTCGAAGAACCATCAATAAAAAGAATGTCCCCTCTTGGCAATGCATTTTCTTTCACACAAGGTATATCATCATAAAATTCAACATAATTTGCACATTCATGCACATGATAGCCTTCCATTACTGGCTCAGCTACAATGTAGCAGAATTCACTATTTTACATCTGACAATTTTAAGCGTTGCATTCAAATTCATTACTTCATAGGCTGAGGCTCTCTGAGTTGTCAATGTACCTTTGGGTTTCTCTAAAATGTCAAACAGATCATGTTGCACGAAGAGAGTAATAGAGCAGCCCAAACCAATACCTGTAGACTTCTCAATTGCAAATGTGGTGCCTGCCAATGACTGTTCGCAAAGGAAAGTGTCCTTTCATAACTGGGTCTAAATTTACACTTTACTACGCTAGAGGCTTGTACCCCAATGTAGTCCTCTGTGTAAGCACTGCTGTCGTGACTGTCCCATTTGTGTGCAAAAATAAAAAGAATTCCTCAGCATATTTGGGAATTCCTAAAACAGGGGCTGTACAAATCACTTTCTTCAATTCCCACACCCTTCCTCCATCCCCTCCGTCCATTCGATTTGAACCACATTCATCTGTGCTTTCTTTTAAGCCTGCAAAGGGGTCTCGTGTATGAACTGGAGTCAAACACCCAGGGTCTAACATAATTAAATAGTCCCAAAACTGGTTGCATCTGTTTTACTGTGTGCGGTTTTGCAGTTTTCATAATCAGCTTTTTTCCCTCATGTAAAATCAACTGTCCTATGTATAATACCTCTTCTTGAAAATATTGTAGCTGCTCCTTGTCTACCTTATATCCTTTGTCTGCTAAGATAGTCATCAACTGAATCGAGTCCTGTCTGCACTCATCTTCTATAGTGCTACAAATTAAAATGTCATCTACATATTGTATCACTGCACTTTTCAGATCAGCATTGCCTAGGTCCATCTGGAGGACCCTGTTAAAGATTGATGGAGATTCACAGTACCCTTGAGGCCGCCTAGTGTGTTTCAGCTGAGTTTGACAAAACATAAATTAAGTCAAGTCTTATGAGTCCTTGTGCAATGGGATTGAGAAAAACGCATTTTTCAAATCGATCACCGTCAAATATCGTGCTTCTACTGGGATACTGTATAGTATCGTCGCCGGATTAGGAACTATACAAAACTCTGCCTCTACAATTTCATTAATCTGTCTCATATCTTGTATGAATCTCCACAACCCTCCCTTTGATTTTTTATAGGATACACCGCGGTGTTGCACAATGATTCTGATGGCACCAGAATACCTTGTTTCAACAGTGCTGAAACGGTCTTGAATATACACTCATCAGCCTCTCGAGACATGGGGTACTGTCTTGCTCAGGGTAAAATTGCTCCTGGCTTCAGCTTTATTTTAACTTCCCCTATTCCCTTTAATAACCCTGCATCATAAGGGCCAGTAGTCCATAGGATGCTGGGCACCTTCTCCAAGTCCTCTTCAGAAAATGCTAGACACTGCTGCGTTATTGCCATTCCCTGTGGGATTTCCCTTTTCTCTAGTCTTATCCAGTATGTAATGCTCATAAAGAACACTACTTCATTGTCTGTTGGGTCTTCTCTAAACATATCATCATCAGTAATGTCAGTCAACCTGTACCCTTCTTCTTCGAGAGCTATTACTGTCCTCCAATTGTCTACTCTCATCATCCTTTCCTTCGAGCATCACCATTTCCCTTCGTACTATAGCTGCTTCTAACTCTAGAGGGATAGTCTGTCCCCCCTCTTCGTCCATAGGTATCCATGGTCTGAACAAGAATTCATCAGGTATCCTCACAGTCTTCCCCACTAAACCAGGTAGCCATATTAGTAAAATGCTCACCCCATAAAGAAAAAACTCTGGCTTTACTGGAACGCCTCACAGAGCCATTTACCCTGTGAACGCCAGTATGAATTCATCCACAGTTAGGTAGGGTATTCCAGGAGTCGAACACACTATTCCCTTGTCAGTAAATGAAATCGTCATGTTAAGTTTTGTCATCAAATCTCTTCCCAAAATGTTAACTGATGTCTGTCATGAATAAAACAATGGAACAGACATGTCACATTTTCCTATAGAGACTGGTAATACATCAGTAAAAGGAACTCGACTCGTAGCTCCAGAGAACTCTTGAGCATTCATGGGGATTCCCGACATTGGATATTTTCCCTCTCATATACATGAATGAGTACCCCAAGTGTCTACTTGAAAAAAGAAAAAGATTTGCCTCCTACCATCACATCAACTCTCCGTTCCTCTTGGGGGTCTGGTGTCACTGATAGTACTGAACACATCAAGTCGCTCTGTGAGCTGTCCTACTGGGTATCAGGTAATATTATCCCGGCCAATAATATCGCCATATATTTGGTCGTCGGGAACGGCCATAGGCAATATTATTAGTGGGGATAATATTTGGGGTAAATGGGAGCGTGTGTTGTGGGGGTGTCCCCCGCTCCCTTTAAAATAATTTGGGGTTTCAGAGGTGTCCCCCGCAGGTTTAATGGGTTAATATTGACACAAAAATATGGCGCCATTCTCGCAGGGATATTAACACATGGAACCTCCTACTGTGCGTACATGCATACCCCTGTACCTGTGAAGGGATTTCCTCCTACCACAGTAGCACCTCCTATTCTAGTTTCAGTAATTGTCCTGTGTTTGCATACTGTTGTGTCTGCATGGGGCCATGTTGCGACTTCCCTTTTGGTGGATTCATTTGCAATCGCTCTGGTTGCTGTGTCTGTTGCATTCGTGGCACTTGTGTCTGATACACTGTCTGATCTTGGGCAAACCTCTCGCTACTTTGTGACTATATGGTGAAGGATAAACTGTCCCTCCTCTTGAGAACTGACCAGTCTGTACATTCCCTTGGCTCCCACATACTCGTGAAAGGTGTCCTGTCATCCCACAAGTCCAACATACAGGGGGAGGCCGCCTGACTAGTCCCCCTTATTTGAATCGTTGTTGTGCATTCTGATTCTCCTTCTGTGCATTTTGAAACCCACCTTGATTGTTTTGGAATCCACCCCATCCTCTATAGCCCATACCTCTGCCTCGTGGCATGAACCCATTCCCTCCTTGGTCCATCGGGCGTTGATTATTCACCTGTGATGCACCCACTGCTTTCTGCATTCCCAATCCTTCTCCACTTGTCAACACCACCCGTCCATGGCATATTTTGACAGTTTTTTCTGAATCAATTTTCTTAGCCTCATCTTTCTTCTTGTTTTTCTCCTACAGTAGCTGACAGTGATGCACTATCGTCAACTGTATTTCAGCCCACGTGTTCGCTTCCATTCCCACTTGTTTCTTCATTTGCCTCTGTACTTGCTCGGGCAACTCCTGTCATAAAATGTGGTAAAATTATGCCACTGTTTTTTCCCACAGCTCATGCGTTTCAACCAGCCAACGCTTTTGAATATCCTTCATCTTACGTGTCATGATTGCATCCATATCTGATGCGTGTGAATACTGCACTCTATGAGCCCTCCAAACATCTGCTCTACAATTATTGAATGGCATCCATCGTGCGCTGTGTCTTGTGCTGTCACACTTGAATAGCCTGCTCTCCTCCATATGTCACCAGCTCTCTCCCCAAGAAAAGCTGTCAAGAGACCCTGAATGTCCCCTATGGCCAGCGTATTTCCTCCTGTCATTTTTTTCTAACTCATATGTCCATTTTCCAGCTCCCAAAGTCAAACTCAGGACTTTACACCTTAAATCATCCATATCCATCTGTGCCCATGGAATATACTGTGGTCTCATGCCCACTTTTTCCAATAAGGGAAAAAACGTAAACCCTAACCCGCAGTGGGCTCCCACCGTCTGCCTATTCATGGCAGGCACAATCGACCCTGTCCGTCTCCTTGATGGTAGCAATCTTAACCTGCTCAAATATGTCAGTGATTCTCCCTTCTCAGTATATGATCGTCCTCTGGGAAGATTTGGATACGCTGTGGGATCTGCATCCTATCCTCAGGATGCTCTAGATCGGTCCATCTTACTTCTTTGTCTGTCTACAAGCTTCCCTCTGGGGCACACGTGCTCCCTTCCTCTTCCCCAAGGAAGGATTCTCTTTCCTCATCGGACATATCTAGTCCCCAACTAGTGTGACTCTCGTCCCCATCACCCTTATCTAAGGTCAGTCTGCTTAAGGATAAGGCTCTGTGCTTGGGGCTAAATGGATTTTCTTCTTCGCTTCATGATTGAAATACTAGGGACTGATCTCCCTTCCCTCAGATTCCAGATTTCCTTTAATTCTTGATAGGCTTTATCGATCCTGTCTCTGAGACTTCCTATATCAAAGTTTTCTTCATTTAATACTACTCTAGATACCCCTGATGTTGCTCCTTTAACAGAAGAAACTCTTCTATTCTGTCCCATCGTATCAGTGAAGTCGGCCCTGCTGGCTACCTTCGAATTAGGCTGGACTCAGACCCCTGCTGCCTCCTTCTTCGTTCCAACTCTTCATCTAATTCTCTTCATTTTCTCACCTCCCTTCTAATTCTCTTTTCTTCTTGTCTTCGCTCTTCTCTCCTCACTTCTGCTCTTCTTTCCTCCTCTTCTCTTTGTCTCTGTATCCTTTTATCCCTTAAATTCTGTGCTTCCTCCTCCTCTCTCTTCCTTTCTTTTCTGTCCCTTTCTTCTATTGCTCTCTGCCTAGTGTCATACGTTCTTTGCTCATGTTTTTTCTCTTGCTCCTTCTGATACATTGGTTCTCGCCGTTCCTTGCTCTTTCTTTTATGCTTATCTTCCTAGAACCTCTTTTCTCGCTCTCTGCATTTCCTATCCTGTTCGTCCTTATCTTCTCTTTGCTTTAATTCCTCAATGCTTTTCCCATCTAGCTTGAGTAATATCTGTCCTCCCATCCATTCATTCTGCACAAGTGTTACCTCGTCAGCTTTATCCTTTTACCCTTTCCATCTCTTAATCTCTCTTTCTATTTCTGTCAATATATTCAACCACTCACTCTTCTCTTCTTTGTCATGTATGATCTTAAAGATCTCCTCTTTTCTCTTACTCTCCACTGCACTATCGTCACTGCTATAAGCAGGCGGTTTGTATATCAGATTACTATACCCTGCAGCTGACTTCAGTTCCTGAGGGTACAACCCTACTTTTTCCGCACTAGCACCTTTTATTTCCAGCGAGGTAAGGGGAGCTGAAGGCTCAACGCCTTCCTCCTTACACTGATTAAGCATCCACTCCTCAGGTGGCAGATCTTCCCTTTCTTCCTGGTACGCTAATCTTTTCTCCAATGTCTTCCCCGTGTACGCAGCTTGCAAGTATGTGGTCATGTGTTGCAATACGGCTTTTGACAGTGATCCCCCTTGTGGCCATGGCATGAACATCTTATTGCTGTGCCTTTCACACATTACGCACTATACTGTTTGAGCTTGGGCATGTGCTTTGGCAATGTCTTACATAAATGTATCAGGGGAGTGTCTCCCATTGTAACGAGTCTCAATTGACTGTCAATACTTACCAGGTTTTATAAAATACTTTCACCACTTTTCAATATTCTTAAAACAACAAATATGAGAGTGCTCCAACAATCGCTGCTCAGGCCTCTACCTTTTCAATTATCTGTGTCTATCTCTGGATTGGTAACATTTTAGCTCCTTAACTTTGTTTCAATTCCTTCACAACTTTTGTCACTTCTTCAAAACTTTTACTTTAACACATAATACAGACAGACTAGCCAACTTTACACATTTACTAAAAATACTCTGTGATCACCCTTTTTCTTCTCGCCCCTAATCAAATATCCTGTCACAGGATTTAACTCGTCTCCTTAGGTGAACCTGTTCACACATAGCCTAGGGACTCTGACTGGAGTGTGAGACGACTTCTTCTAGACCCCCTTAGGTCAGGCTTCTGGGCGCTTCTATCTCTATCTCCACACAATATTTACTGTTACTTTTAAATTAGCACACTCCTGTTCTCTTAATTTGTCATTCCCCTCATTCTACTCACCATTCGGTTGTTCTTTGACTCAAAATCTTCGGTATTGTCTCCTCCTCCAGCCGACCCCTTTCGCCTTACGTACGCAGAGCGCCAATGGAAACAAGGTAGGGATTTCATCAAAGATAGACCCTGCCCAACGTCTCAGTTGTTCTTGCAAGATTTCCACAAGAAACCCTGAGATCTTCCGGCTAGATGGCAAAGGATGTCAGATCGTCCGAAAATCATTGGGTCTGAACCATCCTATCACTGCTACCGCATGAGCTTAGGGCCCTTAGGTAGTTAGCATGTCATGTAGGTGGATGGGAAACAGAATAACTCTGTGCACCAATAATCAGACCAACTCAGTAAGATGGCAATGTTTGCTTACTGTTTTATTATCAATTATCTAAAACAGGGAGTTACAACGGACATCAACGGACATCACACAGCATTCTCTCAAAGCATTTAATAAAAAACAACACTTTTACAGCAAAAACACGTCATACGTGACATCATACTACGAGGCAAATAAGGAGAACCTACAGGGGATTGTGGTTGGTTCAAGGGGACTTCTAAGTATACTTTCTATAAGGGATTGTGTTGTGATTGGGTCTCTACTCTCAGGTGAACAACCCATGCCCACCAGTGGTGCAAGTCATCTTCAACAGTTATCAGAAACACGGTACTCCATTGGCTCTCAAACTATAAGGCCCTTCGTTATATGCCCTCTAAAATTGGTTGGCACGCTCGTGCCCTTCTGGAACATTCGGTTCACTTAACAGCATGTGAGCTCAGGCCCAGGTGCAAGGGGTAGACTGGACTGTACCTCCACACCTAATTAGTCCCAACATCTCTCATCACCCATGCCTTCTGCCATGCAGATTGTCTTTCAACTTGGCCTTGCAATGTATTCTCGTTTCTGGGAATATAAGGAAGTATGAGCACACGCTTATCATAGTTCCAGAACAGTGTGCCCAACTCTTTTTCGATCCTGGGCTCACGTGACAGGAGACTGCAATTTGGCCCATTTTACTGCATTTTATTCGTCTTGAATGAATAAAACTTGGCACTCGTGGTGTTCTTTCGTTGCACATTAACAAGGGATAATTCAGCTTCTCACGTTCTCTGCCTTCAGGAATAGATAACCAGTCTTGGCTGCCTTTCAGTCTTGATATCAGGCCAGACTGCCCTTCTCGATTCCTCCATGCTCCCAGCTAATTCTCTGCTGTAACACAGCTTTCAGTCCTTATCTTCATGGGTTTGAATTCACTCATATTTTGACACTGATGTCCAGCTTCTATATAATGGTGGCTATGCATGCAGTCTATTCCCTACGCATAGCCAGCTTCTATGATCACTTAGTCTACTTGCGTTGCTGCATCTGTACAACTATCGAACTATTGCATTTTCTTCAGTGTGTCACACATGTGCAATGTTTGTTTTGCACATGAAAGCTTACTTGATTCTTTACTTCATCATCAGTTTCTATAAGGTCCATGCATTCTCTTCTTTAGCCAGTCTTCTCTGCGTGTCACGCTCATTTCTTCTGACGTCACCAACTTCTCTTTCTTCTTTTTTCATATTCCTTTGGGGGTCTCCTCCAAGAGATTGTCATCTCTTCTGGAATACATCTGACAGGGTTTTCATAGCGGGTACCTTTTCTTGAAGATTCAACGCAGAATAGTCACAACTGCTGGTGTCACGCTTGGCACAATTTCAGGCTGCCAGCATACAGTTAGTAGGAGGGCGGGACTTCCTGCAGAGGCATTCGGCTGCTCCTCTACAAAGGTAAAGAAGGGGGCTTAAAAGTCATTATGTTCGATTAAGGTGGACAGGTTCTCTTCAAATACCAGTGTCTCTTTGCCTTGGGTGTACGACAGCATTGAGACAGGCTTTTGGGTACTTTCCTGTACGCAAGCCTATATCAAGCCAGTCAAGGCATGTTAACCCAGTGGCAAGTCGACAGCGAGTCAGCTTTGAGATGGGACTCTCAGTGGGTTGGGTAGGCATTCGAGTGAGTTTAGGCCCCTTTAGGAAGGTGCATATGTAATGGATGGCATCAAACAGAATAATTTCCGGGTCCAAATAATCGAACCAATTTAGGAAGATGGCAAAGTACTGTTTTATTAACAATTCTCTAAAACAGGGAGTTTACAATGAACATCAAAGGATGTACGCTCAGTTTCTCTCAGCAATCTTTTCACATAACATAGACTTTATACCAAAAATGCGTCAGATGTGACGTCATACTTCGTGGCAATAATGAAAAACCTATCAAGGGTCGGGATTGGCTATGGGGAACATCTAAGTATATCTTTCTATAGGGACAAGGATTGTGATTGTCTGTCCACTATCAGGTGGACGAAATATGCCTACCTCTAAAACATTTCATCTTCAGAAACATTAGATACAGTTTCTCATTGGTCTTCAAACTATAAAGTCCTTCTTTATATGGACTCATACAGACCCAGGTGCAAGGAGACGGGGCATGACACTACCTCCCACCCAATTAGCACTGCATCTCTCATTGTTGTCTTCGAACTTGGCCTTGCAATGTATCCTTGTCTTTCAGAATACATGGGAGTGAGAGCACTCACTATTGTGTTCTGGGAATCCACGTTTGAACTCTATTTTCATCCTTGGCTCACGTGACAGGAGACCACGACTTTGTCCATTTTGCAGGTTTTAAACTGCTCTAAATGAATTGTACTTGCCACTCTTGATGTTCTTTCTTTGCAGCTTAACAAGGGATGATTCATTTTTCACACGTTCGCTCATTTTGAGAATAGATAGCTGAACATGGCTGCTTCAGTCTTGACTCCAGGCCAGACAGCCTTGCCTTGCAGCTCCACGATACTGCTGATTCTTGCTGCAACACAGTTTTTCCTTCTCGCTTCACAGGTCCTGGCTTACTAAATTTATGATACCGATGTCCAGCTTCTATAGAATGGCGGGTTTACCTGCATTCTACTCAGTACGTATAGCCAGCTTCTATGATGACTTGGTCTAAATTGCGTTTCAACATCTGTACATCTATTGAACAGTTGATTTTCTGCAGCACTTTGTGCATGAGTTATCTTCTTTTTTGTATTTAAGCCTTCACTTGCTTCTTTACTTAGTCGCTAGCTTCTTTAGGATCTATACATCTTCTTCAGTCAGTATCTTAGGACGTTACACATACTTTTTATGATGTCAGTAGCTTTCTTTTTCTGCTCTTTCTCATATTCCTTCAGGGAGCTCCTCCCTTAAGTAGTCATCACTTCAGGGATACATTCGGTAGGGTTGTCTCAACAGGTATCTTCTTTTGAACACGGGTGGCGGTATTGGTACAACTGCTGGTGTCAAACACGGCACGGTCTCATGTTTCCAACATATGGGAGGAACGGGGGCAGGGTTTCCTGCGGAGGTATGCAGCTGCTCCTCTAGACGAGACATTTCAATTTGATGAATTAAAACCGTTTGAGTCAGAGGCCGGGTCTGGTCGAAACGATGCATCTGCTGAATCGAGTCAGGGTGCGAGGAGGGCAAGTCGATGGCTTCCAGTGGGTCGAGGTAGCTTTCAAGTTGGGTTGAGATAATGTTTCTATTTGGTCGAGTCAGCAAACAAGATGAGTTCTGTTGGGTGCTTCCACAGCAGCGAACCTACGCTCAAGTCGCAACTGTGATGCGCTTCACTGGGTTGAGTCAGCGTTGAGACAGCTTAAAGAAGCATGTAAGCAGTTCAGAATTTGTAGAGTGCCATAAGCAGCACCATTGTTGCCATAGCAGCTCAATGTGAGTCGAGCTGGCTTGAAGATGTCTCAAGGTGGTAAACAGAGTTCCAGCTGATTTTGGGCTACTGGGTTGCTGGGAGGCCTGCACTTCCACTTCAGGAAGTTTGTTTGACATCTGCTAGGGTTCCTTACCTCCAAGGAGCATGATCCTGGTTCCAGTGCACAGGCAGAAGGGAGGTCTTGGTCCACAGCAGTGTCACCCCCAGTGTTGCCTGTGGATAGTTAGGGAGCAGAGCTTGCTACTGGGGACTGGTCCAAAGCAAGCCATCATCTTGATTTCTGCTAGGGCTCTCTACAACTTCTTTCCCCTCCCAAGTTACTGCGGACCATGCATCTGGGTATTATGTCAGAAGCCAAAAGACAAGTGTTACAGCAGCATGGATTGGACCCTGACAACAAAGAGTCCAATCTAGGCTGCTGGAACAAGTGTTATTTGCCTTCTGATTTCATACCTAGAGTGCTTTGTTTGCATGAAGTGGGTAAGGGCAGGAAATTGGAGAGAGCCCTAGTAGAAACCAGGAGGATGGAAGCCCTCTCCAGGCTTACACTTTCTTCTGGGATACTCTACCCCACTCCCTTCCCATGTTTGTTGACTTCAAAAGGACTCCAGTGATCAGCACCCTGTGAGTGTGGCTTTGTTATGTCGGGGCTACTTTTCAAGAATTGGTTCCGAGGGGCCATTCTGGGGAGGTTTCCTGTAGCCTGGGAGGAAGGCATTGCCTCCCTCAGGTGATCAAAAAAGTAGCTTCCCAGTCATTGTACCACATGGCTGTGTAGGAGATATCCTGGCCAGACAGCTAATACACATCAGCCTTGTCATAGCTAAAGCACTGCTCACCGAGCTGACACCAATATGATATCCAAATGCTCCAGCTGTATAATTGTGTCACCCCAGTAGCCGCCATTCCATAAACAGGCATGGATGATATCTACACCTTAATGTGCTGCAAGGTTGACAAAGATACACAATTATTATAGTTTGAATTAGCGTTGAAATTCAAAATTCACCTGTCTTTAGGCCTTTGTCTTCTAGAAGCTATCACGAATGCACATGTGGCTTATGAGCCTGACCTGTTACCACTGCTGGGCTAGTGCTTGGTTTGTAGGGAGACTGTCTCAGCTAAGGCACATCAGTGCACTATAATTTTGGCATGGTGCATTATGAAAAGGGGGTTGGTCTGATTAGCCGAACTCCTTTTCAGAAAGAGAATTAGACGCATTGGGCCTCATTACAAGTCTGGCGGTCTGGAAATAAGGGTGCCGGTAGCAACATATCGCCATCCTTTCCGGACCGCCAGACTATGAGAATGTCTGCAGGGGCCTGGCCTGCCGGGAGCACCTGCCCCTGCAGGCCTGGTTTTCACAGAAGCACAGGCCCCATTACCAACTGTGCCGGTGCTTCCGTGTCCCCATTCCCATGGAGTCCCGCCGCCTGACATTCCAGGCCACCAGGACTTGTAATATCCCTGTGCAGTACTGACATGAAAACATCATGATGGCCAGAGCTTCCCAGAAAATGCACAGGGAAATGCATGAAGAATAGGCTGCCACTCATTTTTGCCGATGTTATGGGCACAGAAGGAAACTGCCTAAAACCACCATTGGACTACCCACACAGTAGTCTGAAACCATTGGGAGTGGCAATGCTGATTGCCAAAAGCAAACCCATAACTGTTGGGAATTCTTTTTCTTAAATCCCAAAAATGGGTGCAGTACCAGTACTCACCACTATCCAAAAGCCGGCGTTTTAAAACAACACCAGATTTTACTTTTTGCAAAACTGAATAAATGAACCCAAAACATGCCAAAGAAAGACTTACTGAGAGGTGGATCCAATGTAAAGTTATATTCTGAAGTGACTTGAAGGTTTATAGCAAGACTGGCTGAGCTGTGGATTTCAGCAGTTTAAGTAAATTTGGACTGAAAGACACTAAAAATCTCAATGTTTAAGAGAAATGAGTGACCTACTTTTGAGTGTCACATAGGTTGCAATTGTTTAAATGTCATAGTTTTAAACTTAGAATCAGCATCCTAGCTGCATATGTGAAAATGTTAGTTTATTTGAATGCAGAAACTGGGGAACAGAAATGACATGTAGCTAAAAACTGGCTTAAAGAGATTCCAATTTGCCTGGCAACTACCCCCATCAGGAGTGAAACTTGAGTCACAGCTGTGTTCCCAGGCCTAGCTGCTCTTTTGCTGCTCACACCAAAAGGGATATGACACTTCCCTGATTGAATTACCTGGGCTCTGCAGGAAATTGAACAAAGCCCTGTCTTGACTCAGGCAAATGTTTTATGGCGGGAGTCGTAAATGGAGATTTCTCCTGGAAGCACAGGGGAGGGGCACTGCCTGTGAGAGCAAGCTGGCTTGGCAGAACTGGAAAAACCAGAAATTCAACCTTGTGCTGGAGGAAAACCACACCCCTTTGGGGCCAGAACATAACTCTAAAAAGATGAATAACTCATAGAGCGGACATGTGAAAATTGTATAAATGACACCATAATTCTTGTGATTTTTCTGCCCACATTTTAAGAGGTTTTTAGAACCGGTGGCATGTTCAGGGGGGTTTTAGCGGAAAAGAGGATATTACTCAAAATGTGTGCATGTGAAAAATCTGACACTTCATCAACTAATGTCCATACTCCTTGCGCACATGTGTGTAAATTTGGGTTAATGTCCGAAATTGCGAAACCAGTTAAAAAGTGAAATATGTGCCATTTTTGAATGCAAGCCCCCAGGAAGAGCAGATTTGGACAGGGTATACCTCCTGTGATATGTGAAGGGTGCATGTAATTTTAAACAAATGTGTACCTATGCAAATATGTTTTTTTGAGCAAATATAGATTGTGTGTAAAGTTGACAGGGGTGGGTTCTCTGTATCATAAACAGACCTCATCATGATGACACTTCATTTCATTCCCTCAATCAAGTTGAAGCGGATGAAGTGGCCAATGACAAGTGGAGAGGGGCTGGCTAGTGATGCTGCTCACACACACCCATTTTCAAAACACATAAAAGCAGACAGACAGGACAGATAGGGACCTTCAAATCCATTTGCAGCTGGAAGCTCTGCCGGGAAAATCCATACCTTGCCTCCATCAAACCTCCAGAGAGCCAAACTAGAGACTTCAATCTATCCAGAACCAGAGACCCAGACCAGACCAGCAGAGGAGAGCTGACCTGTTAGCAGAACCAGAGAGAGCTGACCCAGATCACTGTGAAGTGCAGAGACCAGAGGCGAGTCTAAAACCTGACCAGATCCGTGGCGTGGCCCATTCTAATTCAAGAATATAGTGTGAGTACATAGTAAACTGTGCAGAACCAATCTCTTAGTTAAAATAATATAATTCAATCCTATTTTAATCTAAGTAGAACTGTCTCCTAACTGTCACCTGTCATTTGTAAAGCTGTCACTTGTCATTTTTTAGTTGCAAGCTGCACTTGTCTTTTTGAACTTTAAAATTTCAAATCTGAAAAACGACCTTTATTTAATCGCTCATATCTCCGTGACCGTTTGTGCTAGAGACTTGCAGTAACTTTCCTCAGAAAGCTGGGAATCGTGGCTTTTCCACGAACCTAGAACCGCATTCCTACCCCATATAGTTTTGCCGCAATCGTGAAAAACGCACTCGCGAATTTTGCCGCGATTTTCAAATTTCTCAACGTGTGAAACAGCAGTTTGCTTGCCTTCCATTTGCCAGAAATTCGTTTAACCTGCTAGTTACACCCTAGATCCTTGCTAAAGTGAGCCTGGACTAATATTAACTTGATTTTACTCACCCTGAACCTCCTAGAGGGAATTAAAAGCATTTTAGCATATTTTTTTTCTACATTGCCAGCACATTTAAAAGCATTTGGGCCTGTGTTTTCAACGTCTGTAGTCTAAGTTGCTGGGTGAACCGAATCACATTTGATTGCATTTCTGAGAACTGTGTGCTTTCCTTCCATTTCCTTGCATTGCATCAAGGGGGGGAGGGGAATTGTACAAGAAAGTGATTACATTGTCCTTGCTGAAATTCTATCAAGTTATTTTCTTTACTGCATTTCATTCCACATTGCATCCATTTGAAACCATAAAAGTATTGTTGCTATCTTATCCATTTCATGTCAACTCCTTAGTGATTATCAAGAAGTGTGCTAGTGCCAGATTCTCCGTTGTTAATCTTTATCATACCAGATTAAGTGTGATATTCAATTATTAATTTATTATAAAGTCTGATATATATATCTATTGTTTAAATTATCAAATAAACCTTTTAACTTGCAAAACAGAACTACTTCTTGGCTCAGTGGGGTCAGGAGGATTCCAAGAGAGGGGTGTTATATAGGGGTAGTCATCCAGAACGCATGAACTGGACATAAAGATATATCAATAAGGGTTTTCATTCAGTATTATAGACTAGGCGTTGACTTAGCTGTAGTGTTGAATTGAATCCTCTTACAAATTGGGGGCTCGTATCCGGGATTCTGGGTTAGAATACCACTTGTGCGGCTTAATACAGTGTGCTAACTGACGGGATACATACATCCAGTCGGATCACCACGCTGCATTACGCTGTGAAGCATTCCTCAAAAGGGACAGTCCAAGAAAAGTTCTGTTCTGCAAAAATAAAATACTAACTTCTGTAAGTCAGGACAGAGACCAATCTCTAGAATGACGACCTTGGTAGATATGAAAATAGCCAGAGAGCACTTCTTACATAAACTATTTGTGAGAGGTGAATGGGCTGAGCAGGGCCAGGATGCCTGGTTGCAGGCCATCACGCGACAGGTCACTGAAACAGGGTCAGACTTATGGAGAGATCAGGGTCCATTACATGTGGCCCTGAGTGAACTATATATGGCTCCTAAGGCCAAAGATGAACACGACAAGATCGTTAGGATAGCGGCATATTTATATTTATATATGGGAGCCATACAGAATAAATGTGCTGAAGGCCATGATCTGGCAAAAAGGCAACAGATGGCGTTAGAGAAGGCCCAATCTGATCTGGACTCTTCTGAGCAAAGGCTGCACAGAAGCCAGGAGTCAGAAAATGAGACCAGACAGTACATCACTAAAATAAAGGAGGATATGGATGTGCTGCAAAAGGAAAAGTCAGAACAGGATACCAGATTTCTGGCCTTGCAGAAGGAACACCAAGAAGGTTTGGACTCCCTACTGCAAAGCCAGAAAAAGCTGGAGCAACAGCTAGACTTCAATAGGGCATGTGCTGAGCAGGTAGTCACCCTGCAAAGCCACCTAGATAGGGAGAAGGCAGAGAGCAACAAGCTGATTTTGAAAGACCTGGATGCCCAGGCAGAGTTTGATGAAGAACGCCAGAAAGCTGGTGCCTTTCAAAGGCAGAGGGACGACCTGGCGGCACAAATGCAGGCTCTTAGTCAGGAAAGAGACGCCTTAGGCCAGGAAGTCTGCCATTTAAAAAGGAAAATGGAAGAAAATCACCTGGCCCACCAGGGACTAGGTGACCTCCAAAAAGAACACCAGGACTTGCTAGAGTACCCCAGGAGGGTGGAGGATGCTCTGGCAAGAAAGGAACAGGCCAATAGGGACACAGCTCAGGAGGTAACCCTCCTGCAGCAAAGACTGGCCCAGTTCTCCAGGACCAACCAGGAAGCACAGAGGGAAAATGGCCCTCTGTCAACACAATGAGAGGCTCCAGCAACAGGTAGCGATGCAGGAGAAACTGATAGAGTCGAGTAAGGCCTTAACAGAGGAACTGAAAGCACAAATGCAGGCTCTTGCATTGCAACAGGGAGCAGGGGCGGATAGAGATGAGGTCCGCTGGGAAAGAGAGATTCCTGACCATAACCGCAGGAGCCCTAACACCAGGGGCCTTCATCTCCCCCAGTCCCTGGACTCTACCACCCCCATGTCCCCTGGCGCACATGAGCACAGGGCCACAGGGATGGCAGATTACTATCCAGCTAAGAGTATGGGGCTCATAGGCCAGTACTACTCAGGAATGGAGGGGTGGGCATCCGGGTATGGGCACCCAAGTACAGTACAGTTCAATGGGGAACCCCAGGAGAGTAGGCCCATTAAGGGCATCCTGAAAACCTCTGCCCAGTTAGGTCAGTGGAGGGGGTACCCATCAAATCCTGGCAGCAAGGAGGAATCTGAAGACTCCTCTGAACTGCGCAGGACACAGGAGACCAGGTCCCCACATTCTGCCAGCCATTCCCAGGCTCGCAGAATCCGGGAAAACCTGGAAGAACAGACGGGAACCTCTGGGAACAGTGCCTCTGAGTCCGAGGACGAATGGACAAGGGTTACCCGAACCAAAAAGGCCAATAAGGCAAAAAGGGCCTTGCTTAAGGACCCCTTAAAGCAGATTAAGGCGATCAGGAGCGTCATCACGCCTTACCATAAGAACGCTAAGTATTCTGTTTGGGAGCACTTAGAGTTGTTTGAACAAATGATGGAGACTTTCCATTTGAAGGACAGCCAAAGCTGTATTCAATATGTAAAGTGGACCTTCTCCCCGGAATACTCCAGTTTCTTTGCGGGGCTGGAGGACCAAAATCATTTAAGATGGTCCACCTATAAGGCGGCCATCTTGAAACATTTTTCTGTTCACAGAAATCCTCAAGAGGCTCGCAAGGCAGCCTACAATTTGCATTGTGGGGAGGATCAGGCCCCACAAGAATTTGTGCAGGAGTTAAAGCGTGCTTTTGCACAGACCACAAGAAGGGTGCGCACGGATAGCAGAGAATTTATTAATACGTTTTTCCATGCCTTGCCCAAATATATCATGACCCAGCTCGTGAGGGATTTTCACGAGAAAAGATCTTTAGACTGGGTCATTGAACAGGCTACCCGGATCTATGAGGTGCAGAAACCGATAGATAGCAAAAGTAATGCCCAGAAAAACCCCAAAGCCAACAGCACCCCTGCTGCTGCCAAGGTGGCAGAGGTAAAGGTCACCCCCGTTTTGGATTTGGAGATGGGGGGGCCTAAAAACCTACCTGCACCTAATAATGCTAGGCCCAGGAGGTCCTCGGGTCAGTCACAGACAGGGAGCCAAGGAGGCAGCCCCACAAATGGGGTCCCTCGCTCTCCTGATTATGTAAGTCCCCGTTACAAGGGAAATCGACCCATCCTGGGTTATGTGCGGACTCCTCCAGCCCAAGGGGGGGGATCCAGCCAAGCACCTAACCCAGGGAACTTCCCTCCAAACTTCCCACAGGAGGGCAGAAATTTACCAAACCCTGGGCAGAACTTTTTCCCCAGATATCCACCCGACTTTCAGCCCCAAAACCATCCATCCTTCTTTCCCCAATTCCCTGAGCCCAGACCACTGAATCCGGGAGAGGGGAGGCCAAGGGTGGAGGGGTACCCAAATCTTCCCAACCCGGGGTATTACCAGAGGAGGGACAGCTACCCTTCCCGGGATCAGCCCAGGGGAGAAAACAGGGCCCCGTATCAGCCTGAGCGGGTTTCCCAGTTAGAGCGCCAGGTTCAAAACATGGCGCGGGATCTGGGTCACATACTGAGGGCTCAGCAGAACCCTCAGATGGGCGTGCCGGCGCAGAACGCACCCAACTCTGGACCTGGTGCTCCAGAACAATGACGGGGGCAGCACCCCGATAACTCACCGGTTCCCAGGGAGGAGGCACAAAGGGAAGGGGGGTGTAAATCCTTGTAGGAAGCTTCCTTCCTCACTTGTAAACAGCCCCTGGAAACCCAGGAACTGGAAACAAAATCTCTTGCCCCTGAAAGTCTGCCTCCTAAGGAGCAGAGGGGGGGTAGGAGAAACAAAAGACCCAAACAGACTCAGTTTGAGGAGGAGGTACAGGTCTTCCAATTTGAGGGAGAGGGATCCTCAGAGGATCCTGGGAAAAGGATCTTCTCCTTCAGAGAGGGGGGAACTCCTCCCAAAGAAAAATGGGTCCCTAGGGATGCAAATCCAGACTGGGGAGATGTGGAGACTGAGCGACCGCCGCCCACCATCTCATCCCAGAACCCACAGCAAGAAAATCCCCTGGTTCAAACCCATCCTGGTGACTGCCTCCAAAAAGGGGGGGGCGGCCCGGAACCGGAGCCAGGGGAACCCACAATGGCTCTGATCTCCAGTTGCCAACTTTTTCTTTCAGATTCCCAAGGCTCTCCACAGAATTCTGCCCAAATCTCTTCGCTAGCGATGTCCAAAACCAGAAAGTTAGCCCACCAGTTGTCCAAAAATGTGCATTATCTGTGCCCCTTTGAGGAGAAGGAGGGAAGATATTATGTGTTAAGACGGATTTCTGAACTCTGTCCTGGTGGCGCAGAAGTTCAGAAGGCCAACCTAATTACTTGGAACAGGGTAACCTCTGGACAAGCCAGACCAATCAAGGTAGCGATCGCGGCGGTCAAGACTAGGTCTCAAGAGGGGTGAGGGTGACTGAAAGCCCGCAATGAGCACACAAAGCAAGAGCGCTTACAAACTACTCCAAACAGTTGTTATATCAAAAATAGATACACATTTATTTTAAGGCCTTTAAAACAATGACCGTAGCAAGAAAATCACAATATCACAATATTAAGCCAACACATACCAAATCAACACAATATATATACAAATACACAGTCGCAAGCGTTTAAAGCACGAAATATGTAGTCCACCTGCCAGGGAAGGAAAACAGGCAGTGCGAGAACGCTTTAGACTCAGTTCGCCTTTAGAGGCACCTAACTAGATGGAAGTCCGAGCCCTGCGAAGAGTGGAGCCTTGTGCTCAAAGTACCTGCCACGCCGGTGCCAACGGGCAAAAGGGGAAGCTCTTCGGAGGAAGTCAGGCAGTTCGGGTTAGTGCACAGCAGAAGGAGAACAGGTTCCGCAACTCAAGCGCAGCCTCCACAGCAGGCAGAAGCAGAGCGCGAGTACGGCCAAAAGGGTGCTGTTTTTACGCAGCAGGGAAAAGCAATGGGATACTGCAGGAGGGCGACCAGATCCTAGCTAAACTACTCACTGGTCCCCGAAGCAAGCAGACCCAGGCTTCTCCACGTTTGTTTCAGCAGCTGGCAGGTTCAGAAGAGCAGGGAACGCCTTGTAGTCGTGTAGAGCAAAAAGACGTCCCAATCGACGAAACCAGCAGAGTTTTGTTGCCGCAGCAGGACAACGGAGCGGCCGTGTGTATTCAAGCCAAATGTACACTCCTCCCTTCAGACTTGGGAACGCCAAGTGTACGAAGCGTGGGAGAGTGACAAGGACTCGAAATACAACACAACCTGGCGGCAGTTACAGAGCAGGACTCCCTGGTAAGCTGGTCAGTCAACTGGATGGCCCAGAGACACTTCCGAAGGCTTACTTGGCAGGAGATGATGAAGTCGCCGAGAATAGCTGTTCCTGCTATTCCAAAGGTCGAAGCACCAGTACAGGCCTTCTGGTTCGATCCAAGGAGGAAAGGGTTTCACAGGACGACAGCAGTGCAAAGGAGGATTCCTTCAGCGGGTCACCAGCGATTCCTCGGTCCAGCCTCTGGGTTGCAGGATACTTGGCTCCTGTATTCCTTTGTTCGTGAGAACTCAGGAGATCGACATGGCAGGGGTGTTTCCAGCTCCCTCTTATCCACGGTTCCCTTCGCGCCAAAACGGAGGGGAGCCAATGGGAGATCCGCACATCAACACACATACCATACGTGGACCAATCACGGACCACGGTGGTCCCAGGCATTCACACCACCCCAGACTCTCTGGCACCCAGGATGTGTATTGGGACCAGACATCCCAGCCCACACCCTGGAGGCACACAAACGACATGTAGAAGCCCGCGAAAGCAACCACGTTTCGCGGTAAAGTACATGCCCAAATAAGGAAGGCCCCGGGTCGTCTGTTCTGGGGAAGGTGAAGGGAGCAAGACGGTCAGTGGACAAGACAAAGGAGCCTCGCGGCCTGGCCATTTTGGGAGCCAGGCCACCATTTTGGGTTCAGTGCAAAAACGTGCTCAGAACGCCAAAAGGAGCTCAAAATAAACAAAACGATCGCTGCCACCATTCGAGTCCCTGAATGACTTGCACCGATCAAATACCATCCTAAAAGAGTATCTAGGGCCTGTAGAAGGCTAGAGACCCAAGAGAGCTGTAACTTAGCTTACAGTGCCCTCTTGTGTCGTGTTGCACTAAAGCTGTGACACGATAAAAGAAACTACGGGAAACCACGTTCCCCGGTACTGACTGTCTTAAGGGCATGTCAGTTTCCCCGTAAGAAAGGAGCGAAAGCCCAGAGAAGTGCGGCAGAAGGCTGTACTTCTCTGGCAAAGTCAACAACAAGGTTAAAAACAATAGCAAAAAGTTTAGGGGTTGCCACATGGAAGGAAAATTCCCTACAATTACGAAATCTTTCCTAACACTCGCCCCTCCCAGACTATGGACAGGGGGAACTAATCCACCCCTGGATGAGTCTCTTGTTCAGGTCGGTAAAACATTCTGGACAACCCATCAGCATTGCTATGTTGGACACCTGGCCTATGCTCAATAGTGAAGTCGAAGCCTTGTAGACTTATGGACCACCTAAGCAACTTTGGATTCTCCCCCTTCATGTTCATTAGCCACTTTAACGGCTTATGGTCAGTCTGCACAGTGAAGTGGGTCCCATAGAGGTAGGGCCTCAGCTTCCTTAGGGCCCACACAACAGAGAAACATTCTTTCTCTACCGTGGACCATCTGAGCTCTCTGTCCTTAAGCTGGCGACTAATAAAACCGATAGGGTGTTCCTTACCCTTCTCATCTACTTGTGATAGTACAGCTCCTATCCCAGTGTCAGAGGCATCCGTCTGCACGATAAAAGGTCTTTGATAATCAGGGGCCCTGAGCACAGGCGCCTGGCACAAGGAGTCTTTTAAGCCATTGAAGGCCTTCTCACACTCGTCGGTCCAAGTTACCTTCTTGGGTTTCTTCGGAGTTGTGAGGGCAGTCAGAGGAGCAGCTATGGTGCCATAGTCTGCCACAAAATTGCGATAATACCCCGTGAGTCCTAAAAAGGCTGTCACTTGGGTGTGCGTAGTGGGGGTAGGCCAGTCTTGTACTGCTTGTACTTTACTGGGTAGAGGCTGTCTCCTCCCTCCAACTACTTCATGTCCAAGGTAAACCACTGAGCCTTGTCCATTTTGGTGAGGGGCCACTCGGACACCCTCAAAAGAGCTAACTGAAGGACTGCTTGGGAACAGGTCGGGGAGAGGTTCAGACTCCTCTTCCCCAACATCTGAAGCCAGTAGCAGTGCTGCGATTTCGACGCTTGGGCCGAAAGCCTTCAGCCTATTCACGGGAAGCACTTTTGGAGCCTGTCCAGGCCTTCCAAGGTCCACTGAATAGTTAACCTCACCCAGGGGCTCCACCACTGGGTAAGGGCCTGACCATTTGTCCTGTAAAGCTCGAGGCCTTATGAGATTCATGATCAGGACTTGCTGACCAAGTGTAAAGTTGATGAGGGAAGCTTTCTGGTCGTACCAATGTTTCACCAGCGCTTGCCCTGCCTTCAATTCATCACTGGCCAAGCCCATCAGAAGTACCATCTGTTTTCTGAGCCCTAGCACATAATCAACTACGTTGGTAGTAACAGGGGGAGTGGGCATCTCCCATCCCTCTTTGACGATGGCTAAGGGTCCCCGTACGGGATGACCGAACAGAAGTTCGAAGGGGCTGAAGCCAACACCCTCCTGTGGTACCTCTCGGTAGGCAAACAGTAAGCATGAAACAAGAAGATCCCATTTCCTTCTCTGAGGCTCCTCCAGAGCCCCAATCATGCTCTTTAACGTCCTGTTAAAACGCCCCCCCAGACCATTGGTCTGGGGGTGGTATGCAGAAGAGAACCTGTAGGTGACCCTACATTCTATCCACATAGCCTGCCTATACTTCGACATAAAGTTGCTGCCATCATCCGGCACAACTTCTTTAGGGAAGCCAACCCTAGTAAACATGCCGAGTAAAGCTTCTGCAACTGGCTTGGCAGTTACAGTTGTAAATGGGACGGCCTCAGGATACCGGGTTGCATGGTCGACCAGCACCAGGATAAACCTATTGCCCGAGGATGTTTGCGGGTCAAGGGGACCAACCATGTCGATCCCTACCCTTTCAAATGGTACCCCCACAACTGGGAGCGGTACCAACGGAGCTTGGATTGTCGCGCCAACCTTACCAGACAACTGGCAGGAGGCACAACTCCTGCAGTGACTTTCTACTTGCTCCCCCATCTTGGGCCAGTAGAAGTGCATGGATAACCTTTGCTTGGTCTTCCTCATACCGAGGTGACCAGCAAGGGGAACTTCATGCGCCAACTGCAGGAGGAAGGGCCTAACAGCAAGGGGAACCACCAACCTCCTATGGTCTCCTTCTGTAGACTCTGTGGGCTCACTATACAGGAGTCCACCTTCCTGGTAAATCCTATGCATCCCAGGAGGTTCACCCTCAAGCTGGGAGCAGGCCTGTCTCCTTAGGCCTTCCAGAGATGGGCACTCACGTTGGCCTTTACTGAATTCGTCCCTATCAGGACCTCCTTCAACTAACAAGTCTTTTAGTTCAGGATGATCGTTGGGGTCGAATACTTCAGGCATCGCCACCTCCTCGTCAGGCCCGGGCGATTGACCAACTTCCTCCACCGCAGTGGTAGGCGAGCTCGGGGGAATATTCTCTTTCCCTCGTCTTGACTTGTAGACTCCTTTCGCCTTGGGTTTCCCCTTCGGCTGGGGCGGCGTATTGGGCTTGGCCAATGCTGCCCGTGCTTGAGACCGTGTGTAGGGTCTTTCGGCAGTGTCTCCTACGAGCCCTAAAGCTCTGAGATCATTACCCAACAAGACCTTTCCCGGGACGTTTCTCTGAATGCTCACTGGAATCCTGACTGCTGTACCATTTAAAGTAAGATTTACAGGGATCACGGGAAACATACGGAGGGGGCCGTCAGTCAACTTAGTGGGCATCAGAGTAGCTCTGGCAACTTCCTCTGAGTCTACCAAGGTAGAATCCACTACAGTTCGACTGCACCCACTATCCCTAAGAGCTGGAGTATCCACTCCATTGATCAGCACACTGTCTTTAAAGTAGTGCTTGGTATTATCCGGAATCCTAGCATAAGCCTCTGCGACTTTAGGCTCCCAGGAACCCAGGGACACTAAAACTACCTCAGCCTCTATTCCGCTGGGAAATGAGTCTGAGGAGAAGGATGCTCCTGTAATCTCTTCTTCCTCGTAGGAGGAGAAGGCCAGATTAGCGGAGTGGACCCCCAAAGGTCTAACCTTACAACGGGGATCCCCCTTCACATGGTCAGTTGCTCCACAAGAAAAACAAGCCCCAGTGGGTCTGTTTACGTAGGGAGGCTTATTGTAACCAGAGTTCTGTTTTGGAGGCTGACCTCCACTACCCTGTGAGTTCTCTTGTGTCTTACCCTTGTTTTTCTTTTTGTGGCCCTTATGGGAAGAAGATTTAGCAGATTCCCCACCCTCCATATCTTTGGACTTTTTCCCTTCCTCCTGCTTACCAGGATGAGTTTTGTCCTTATGGGACACTCGATGTGACACCCATAGGTCTGCTGCAATGGCCAGCTTCTTAGGATCTATCTCCTTCGAATCGGCCAAATGCTGCTTAAGCTCCGGGGAAGAAGAAGCAAAAATGTGTTCCAGCATGACCAGATTGATCATGCCTTCGAAGGTAGAAACCTTATAACCTTCAACCCAGCCAGTTAAGTTTTTCAAAGATTCAGCGACATAAGATACCCAAGTACCACCTTCCTTTTTCTTATACTCTCGAAAACGCTTTAAATATTGGGCCGGAGTCTTCCCAAACTTTAAAATGAGAGTCTGCTTTAACATTGCGAAATCAGCCCGCTCAGCCTTCGACATTTCCATAATGGCACTGCAGCCAGAATGGGGCAGTCTACTGAGCAACCACGCAATCTTATCAGCATTGTCAACTTCCTGGACCTCGCATGCATACTCAAACGCATTCAGCCAGTCCATAATGTCATTCCTCTCTTCATACACACTGAGCAGATCTTTTGGAAACCGTGGATGAGAGGAAGCCCCAGACCCATGTCTAGGACCCTTGGATCCATTTGCAACCTGAAGCTTGGCCAGTTCCAACTGGTGATCCCTGTCTTTCTGTTTTTCTGCCTGTTCGATTTTTAGTTTGGCTATGCTGAATTCAAGCTCCTGCTGCCTAAACCGCAGCTCTTGCTTCTTGAATTCAAGCATAGCCTCCCCATCAACACTGGCAGAGGAAACATTAGACATTACATCCTCCCTGTCCTCGTGGTCGTGATGGATCAGTGCAGCGGCAGAACCGTCGGTTCTACCAGTGAGAGCAGCCCCACCACCTTCTGCACTGTCCTCGGAAGTTATAGCGTCAAGCTGCGCTTCTTGCCACGCCACGATTCTCTGGATCATTTCCAATTTTGTGCCTTGAGAGGAAACACCTCTCTCCGCACACATCTTTTTCAGCGTTTCTGATTTGGAAGCATTTAAAGTTAACAACGTATTTGTTTCCATACTGTTTGATAGGACTATGGCCTTTTTAAAGTTATATTACAACAATTCACTACGTGTACTGTTTGGAATAACCTGAAATGCCTTAGTTCGAGCGCAACACTGGATACCTTCAGTCATATCCCACCGCTGTACACCAATTTGTTAAGACGGATTTCTGAACTCTGTCCTGGTGGCGCAGAAGTTCAGAAGGCCAACCTAATTACTTGGAACAGGGTAACCTCTGGACAAGCCAGACCAATCAAGGTAGCGATCGCGGCGGTCAAGACTAGGTCTCAAGAGGGGTGAGGGTGACTGAAAGCCCGCAATGAGCACACAAAGCAAGAGCGCTTACAAACTACTCCAAACAGTTGTTATATCAAAAATAGATACACATTTATTTTAAGGCCTTTAAAACAATGACCGTAGCAAGAAAATCACAATATCACAATATTAAGCCAACACATACCAAATCAACACAATATATATACAAATACACAGTCGCAAGCGTTTAAAGCACGAAATATGTAGTCCACCTGCCAGGGAAGGAAAACAGGCAGTGCGAGAACGCTTTAGACTCAGTTCGCCTTTAGAGGCACCTAACTAGATGGAAGTCCGAGCCCTGCGAAGAGTGGAGCCTTGTGCTCAAAGTACCTGCCACGCCGGTGCCAACGGGCAAAAGGGGAAGCTCTTCGGAGGAAGTCAGGCAGTTCGGGTTAGTGCACAGCAGAAGGAGAACAGGTTCCGCAACTCAAGCGCAGCCTCCACAGCAGGCAGAAGCAGAGCGCGAGTACGGCCAAAAGGGTGCTGTTTTTACGCAGCAGGGAAAAGCAATGGGATACTGCAGGAGGGCGACCAGATCCTAGATAAACTACTCACCGGTCCCCGAAGCAAGCAGACCCAGGCTTCTCCACGTTTGTTTCAGCAGCTGGCAGGTTCAGAAGAGCAGGGAACGCCTTGTAGTCGTGTAGAGCAAAAAGACGTCCCAATCGACGAAACCAGCACAGTTTTGTTGCCGCAGCAGGACAACGGAGCGGCCGTGTGTATTCAAGCCAAATGTACACTCCTCCCTTCAGACTTGGGAACGCCAAGTGTACGAAGCGTGGGAGAGTGACAAGGACTCGAAATACAACACAACCTGGCGGCAGTTACAGAGCAGGACTCCCTGGTAAGCTGGTCAGTCAACTGGATGGCCCAGAGACACTTCCGAAGGCTTACTTGGCAGGAGATGATGAAGTCGCCGAGAATAGCTGTTCCTGCTATTCCAAAGGTCGAAGCACCAGTACAGGCCTTCTGGTTCGATCCAAGGAGGAAAGGGTTTCACAGGACGACAGCAGTGCAAAGGAGGATTCCTTCAGCGGGTCACCAGCGATTCCTCGGTCCAGCCTCTGGGTTGCAGGATACTTGGCTCCTGTATTCCTTTGTTCGTGAGAACTCAGGAGATCGACATGGCAGTGGTGTTTCCAGCTCCCTCTTATCCACGGTTCCCTTCGCGCCAAAACGGAGGGGAGCCAATGGGAGATCCGCACATCAACACACATACCATACGTGGACCAATCACGGACCACGGTGGTCCCAGGCATTCACACCACCCCAGACTCTCTGGCACCCAGGATGTGTATTGGGACCAGACATCCCAGCCCACACCCTGGAGGCACACAAACGACATGTAGAAGCCCGCGAAAGCAACCACGTTTCGCGGGAAAGTACATGCCCAAATAAGGAAGGCCCCGGGTCGTCTGACCTGGGGAAGGTGAAGGGAGCAAGACGGTCAGTGGACAAGACAAAGGAGCCTCGCGGTCTGGCCATTTTGGGAGCCAGGCCACCATTTTGGGTTCAGTGCAAAAACGTGCTCAGAACGCCAAAAGGAGCTCAAAATAAACAAAACGATCGCTGCCACCATTCGAGTCCCTGAATGACTTGCACCGATCAAATACCATCCTAAAAGAGTATCTAGGGCCTGTAGAAGGCTAGAGACCCAAGAGAGCTGTAACTTAGCTTACAGTGCCCTCTTGTGTCGTGTTGCACTAAAGCTGCGACACGATAAAAGAAACTACGGGAAACCACGTTCCCCGGTACTGACTGTCTTAAGGGCATGTCAGTTTCCCCGTAAGAAAGGAGCGAAAGCCCAGAGAAGTGCGGCAGAAGGCTGTACTTCTCTGGCAAAGTCAACAACAAGGTTAAAAACAATAGCAAAAAGTTTAGGGGTTGCCACATGGAAGGAAAATTCCCTACAATTACGAAATCTTTCCTAACATTATGCCCCGGTACAAGTACAGGGGCAGGGTACAATGTTGGCACTGGTGGACACTGGATCTCAAGCTACCCTTCTGTCCAGAAGGGCCTTTGACGAACTGAATGCAGGAAGGGGAGAGAATTACCAAATTCCTCTCACCTCACTTCCTGGACAACTCCAGAACTTTGACGGGAAGGAAATTCCTGTTGAGGGGACTGCAGATTTGGACATTAAAATTGGGCGACACAAGTTGAAACACCCAGTCATAGTTGTGACTCCAGAGGGCACCCCTTGTTTACTAGGGAATTACCTCCTGAGAAGGTTGTCACCCCTAATAGATTGCGTAAACAAGGTCCTCTGGACCCAGACTAGCCGACCAATAAAATTAAAACAGAGTGTCAACCATGTTAGTTTAAACGGCACATGCCACATGGTTGAACAAAAATCTGACCAAGTAGAATTCCACTTCCAGAATAGCCAAATTCCAGACGTGACAGTAATAGCAGTAGGACAACAGACTGGTGATGGAGGGTCCTCTCTATTTCTGAAAATCAACCTTCCTTCCAGTCTAAAGTGGTACTCCACGCTGGAAGGAAACACTCTGAGATTCTATACTAATCCACAATCAGAAACTCCCACTCCTATAGTCCAGAAAGATGTGAAATCAGCTCAGAGCCTGGCTGATATTCAGCAAATTGGAGAGCAGTTGTTCATCCCTGTTCAGTTAAATGATGGGAAGGACTCTGTTCTCGCTCGAGTGTGTGTGAACAACGGTAAGAGCTTCATCAGCGAAGCCATGTTCCGCCAACTCCCAAAAGATCCAGCCATTCCCACATTCAAACTGATAGACAAATGGGAAATGGACCTGGAAGCGCCTAATTCCAAACATCTCCTGCCAAGCAGGTGTATGCTCAAAATCTCCATTGGCAACAAGAGCATAGTCCATAATTGTTGGGTCGTGCGAGTTGTCACTGCCGCCTTTTACTTAGGCAGTGACATTCTCAATCGCTTTGCCATTAGTTTGGACCTAATAAACTTCAAAGCTTGGTCCCGATTAGCGGATAATCCCATGGGCTTTGATGATCCAGAAAAAGCATTTAGGTCAGCTCAATTGCTACCTTATGCAGTTGAAATTCAGATCAAAGAGGAAGTCACCATCCCCGAAAGGACCCGACAATTCCCCCTGGAAGTGAAAGTTAAAAGAGGACAATATTTGCAAAACCCTGATGCTTACATACATCTAGTGGAGACTCTGCGCTGACCTTAGGGAACTCAACAAACGGGTCCATACTTCCCGATGGCCACTGCCCTACATTGACCAAGGGCTGGCCCAGATCCAGGGGTCACAGGTATTCACTGCAATAGACCTGACCAATGGGTACTGGACCGTGCCTGTCAGTAGGGAGGACCAATACAAACTGGCTTTCACCTTTGGGGGCCAGCAGTACACATGGACCCGGACTCCCTTCGGATACCTCAACTCCGGCAATGAATTCAACATTTTCCTACATAAGGCCATGCCCGACCTTGGTGCGAGGGGTAACCTGGCTTATGTAGATGATGTCCTCATCAAAAGTTCATCTGTGGAGGAACACATAGCGGAGATCCGTTATGTTCTGACGCAGTTGAGGGCCGCCGGAGCGAAACTTTCCTTTCAGAAAGCAGAGTGGTGTAGAACCCGTGTTAATTTCTTGGGGCATGAGATTACTCCTCAGGGTCTCTGTCCCCAGGAAAAGAAAGTGGAAGCACTTCAGAAACTGAAAGACCCCACAACTCTGCGGGAACTAAGGAGCCTCCTTGGACTGACTAATTACAGCAGAAAGTTCATTGAGGGCTATGCAGAGATCACCAGACCCCTGATTCATCTCCTGAAGGGGGGGGGGTCAAGTGGGAATGGGGTCCAGAACAATCCGAGGCAGTAAGACAACTCAAAAGAAGCCTCTCGCAAGCGCCATGCCTAGCTTACCCTGTCAGAAACAAGGAGTTCTTCCTGGAGACGGGGTTCTCTAATACGTGCTTGACGGCAGTATTATACCAAAAGCATGACAAGGTCAATAAAGTAATCTCCTATGCGAGCAAAACTTTATCCTCTGTGGAGGAAAAATTCAACGATTGTGAGAAGGCACTCCTGGCAACGGTGTGGGCATTGAAGAATTACCGCCCGTTTATCCAGGGGGAACACATCATAGTGGAGACTCCACACCAGCCTCTGCAATATCTCCAAAGTGACAGAATCCGGGCCAGAAATGTGAGTAATTCCCGAATTACTTCCTGGATTCTGTCAATGCAAGGCTTTCCTGTGGAGGTCAGATATGGCCAAAACAAGAAGAGTCCCCTCGCGCAAGGTCTGGCTGACTTGCATGATTGTGCCAGAGAAAACTGTCTCGAGGACGAAAGTCTAAAAATAAAGGACAACATGGAGGCATACCTTAATTCCCCACACAAAGTCTTTGAAGAAGACAAGTGTGAGGGAATGCCCACTGTCTATGTGGATGGATGCTCTTACCATGTTGACAACGACGGGGAGAAAGAACTGGTGGCTGGCGTAGGGAATGCATGGGTGAATGAGTCCCCAGAACCCTCCGCTTGATACAAAATTGGTCCCCGAAGTAGTCAGGTGGCAGAATTGATGGCTGTGCATCAGGCCATCCTCACTGCTGTCCAGCATCAACTCCGCGAACTGATCATAATCACAGATTCGGATTATGTACGGAACGGGTTCATGGAGCACCTGGTTAATTGGAAAACCAGAGGCATGTTATGTGCTAACAACAAACCCTTGAAACATGGGAAGTTGATCCAAAACATTGATGATCTGGTCACCTCGAATGAGATGACCATCTATTGGAAAAAGATCAAGGGTCATTCCAAAGTAGAGGGACCAGACAAAACTGGAAATGACTTAGCTGATCAGCTGGCCAAAACCGGGGCCATCCAAGGGGATCTAATTGAGATTGAGTCCCTCTTGGGGGAAATCCAGGTCACTGCTATCACTAGGTCCCAGACAAATGCTCACAACGACCTTTCAATTGCACAATGGAGTAAGGAGACCCCTGATGCTGATTTGATCACCGCTCAGAAGGGGGATCCAATAATTGGTAAATTTTACCAGCACCTTGAGGACCCTGAGAACTTTCCCCTGACGGATACCGATTACATTGGGAAAGAGGACCTAAGAGTGTTGATGAAATGTCCAAAAATGTTCCGAATCCAAGACGGTTTGCTGGTAAGGAAATCCAAAGCTGGCCACGATCAGTGGGTGGTTCCTACCTCATTCCGAAGCCTGATGTTAAGTCACGCCCATGATGCGGCCACCGCCGGTCATAGGGGGTTTCACACAACATTGGAAATCTTAAGAGAGGTTGCATACTGGCCACACATGGGGCAGGACCTCGACCAATACTTGAAGGGGTGTCTTGTGTGTGCACAATTTCAGCCATCATCCCTCACGCACCGCGCGCCTCTCCAAAAGCGGGGGATGACACTGCCATGGTCAGATTTACAAATCGACTGTAGGCCCCGTGATTCGCTCTGCTAGGGGGAATAAGTACATGTTGACTGTGACATGCTTGTTTACCAAGTGGGTGGAATGTCTCCCAGCCCCAAATTGCAAGGCAGAAACTGCAGCTGCCCTGATGATTAACCACATCTTTTCCCGTTTCGGTCTACCTCAAAGGATTGAGTCAGACAGGGGTAGCCACTTCACCAGTGAAGTAATGACAAAGATGTGGGAGATACTGGGGGTCAAAAGGAATTGCATATTGCTTACAGGCCAGCTTCTTCTGGGGCAGTAGAGAGATATAACCGGACAATTGTGAGCATATTAAAGAAGTTTGTGGCAGATTCTGGGCCAAGTTGGGATATCCGATTACCTCTGGTCCTAATGGCCATCAGATCTACCCCTTCATCTGCAACCAAAATGTCACCATTTGAGTTGATGACTGGGCGCAAGATGGTGCTTCCGCAGCATTTGCTCTATAGGACTCAAGAGCAGACACTGATAAATGCCTCCACTACTCATGAGTATGTGGAGAAGTTAAGGAAACACCTCCAACATGCTTTTGCTTATGCTCAGCGGAATCTAGAAAGATCAGCTGATAGCATGAAGACCCACTATGACCTGAAGACTTCCAGGAAGGAATATCAGGTGGGAGACCGGGTCTATCTATACAACTTCCAAAGAAACCAGGCAAAACAGCGGAAATTTTTGCCTACGTGGAAGGGACCCTTTGAGATCATCAACAAGATCTCCCCTGTGGCCTACAAAATACACATCCCCAAAGGTCCTTTGGCAGCGGGGGAAGACAAGTGGGTCCACATAAACCAGTTGAAATGTTGCCATCCCAGGCACGCTCTGCAACAACTGGAGGAATCCTCTGGAATCCTAGCGGGTACTGTCTCAGACTAATTCAGTTCCAACCATAAAACATACCACATCTAGTCTCTAAAATATTGTGATTTGCATGAAACTGTCTCTTAGTTATACTGTTTTTTTTTCAAAATAAGAATGTAATGTTTCGTTATGATGAAATGCATATGCTGCCCCACTATATCAATGGTGGGGGAAAAATGTCTATGGATAGGTATTGCCGCTCTTCCTTTGTCGTCCTAGGAGAAAGAAAACCTGGAAACGGGCCAAGGAGGACGATCCGGAGACCGGGAGCAGAGACGCAACGGGCCCAGTGTACCGCCCAATATTCCCATCAGGACCGGCGAGGAGAACCGATCGATCCGACCGGATGGAGAAAAAGATGCTGAACTGTGCCATCTATTGGAAGAAGATGAGGGAACATCCCAGATCTTGCGGGTCCCACCAGTGAAGGATCAGATGGCCACCGCAAGAAGGGGGGCTTGTGGGATGTATTTACCCATGCATCCGAGCCCTACCTCAAAACTGTGCAGTACTGACATGAAAACATCATGATGGCCAGAGCTTCCCAGAAAATGCACAGGGAAATGCATGAAGAATAGGCTGCCACTCATTTTTGCCGATGTTATGGGCACAGAAGGAAACTGCCTAAAACCACCATTGGACTACCCACACAGTAGTCTGAAACCATTGGGAGTGGCAATGCTGATTGCCAAAAGCAAACCCATAACTGTTGGGAATTCTTTTTCTTAAATCCCAAAAATGGGTGCAGTACCAGTACTCACCACTATCCAAAAGCCGGCGTTTTAAAACAACACCAGATTTTACTTTTTGCAAAACTGAATAAATGAACCCAAAACATGCCAAAGAAAGACTTACTGAGAGGTGGATCCAATGTAAAGTTATATTCTGAAGTGACTTGAAGGTTTATAGCAAGACTGGCTGAGCTGTGGATTTCAGCAGTTTAAGTAAATTTGGACTGAAAGACACTAAAAATCTCAATGTTTAAGAGAAATGAGTGACCTACTTTTGAATGTCACATAGGTTGCAATTGTTTAAATGTCATAGTTTTAAACTTAGAATCAGCATCCTAGCTGCATATGTGAAAATGTTAGTTTATTTGAATGCAGAAACTGGGGAACAGAAATGACATGTAGCTAAAAACTGGCTTAAAGAGATTCCAATTTGCCTGGCAACTACCCCCATCAGGAGTGAAACTTGAGTCACAGCTGTTTTCCCAGGCCTAGCTGCCCTTTTGCTGCTCACACCAAAAGGGATATGACACTTCCCTGATTGAATTACCTGGGCTCTGCAGGAAATTGAACAAAGCCCTGTCTTGACTCAGGCAAATGTTTTATGGCGGGAGTCGTAAATGGAGATTTCTCCTGGAAGCACAGGGGAGGGGCACTGCCTGTGAGAGCAAGCTGGCTTGGCAGAACTGGAAAAACCAGAAATTCAACCTTGTGCTGGAGGAAAACCACACCCCTTTGGGGCCAGAACATAACTCTAAAAAGATGAATAACTCATAGAGCGGACATGTGAAAATTGTATAAATGACACCATAATTCTTGTGATTTTTCTGCCCACATTTTAAGAGGTTTTTAGAACCGGTGGCATGTTCAGGGGGGTTTTAGCGGAAAAGAGGATATTACTCAAAATGTGTGCATGTGAAAAATCTGACACTTCATCAACTAATGTCCATACTCCTTGCGCACATGTGTGTAAATTTGGGTTAATGTCCGAAATTGCGAAACCAGTTAAAAAGTGAAATATGTGCCATTTTTGAATGCAAGCCCCCAGGAAGAGCAGATTTGGACCTTTTAACTTGCAAAACAGAACTACTTCTTGGCTCAGTGGGGTCAGGAGGATTCCAAGAGAGGGGTGTTATATAGGGGTAGTCATCCAGAACGCATGAACTGGACATAAAGATATATCAATAAGGGTTTTCATTCAGTATTATAGACTAGGCGTTGACTTAGCTGTAGTGTTGAATTGAATCCTCTTACACTCAGGTGATCAAAAAAGTAGCTTCCCAGTCATTGTACCACATGGCTGTGTAGGAGATATCCTGGCCAGACAGCTAATACACATCAGCCTTGTCATAGCTAAAGCACTGCTCACCGAGCTGACACCAATATGATATCCAAATGCTCCAGCTGTATAATTGTGTCACCCCAGTAGCCGCCATTCCATAAACAGGCATGGATGATATCTACACCTTAATGTGCTGCAAGGTTGACAAAGATACACAATTATTATAGTTTGAATTAGCGTTGAAATTCAAAAGTCACCTGTCTTTAGGCCTTTGTCTTCTAGAAGCTATCACGAATGCACATGTGGCTTATGAGCCTGACCTGTTACCACTGCTGGGCTAGTGCTTGGTTTGTAGGGAGACTGTCTCAGCTAAGGCACATCAGTGCACTATAATTTTGGCATGGTGCATTATGAAAAGGGGGTTGGTCTGATTAGCCGAACTCCTTTTCAGAAAGAGAATTAGACGCATTGGGCCTCATTACAAGTCTGGCGGTCTGGAAATAAGGGTGCCGGTAGCAACATATCGGCATCCTTTCCGGACCGCCAGACTATGAGAATGTCTGCAGGGGCCTGGCCTGCCGGGAGCACCTGCCCCTGCAGGCCTGGTTTTCACAGAAGCACAGGCCCCATTACCAACTGTGCCGGTGCTTCCGTGTCCCCATTCCCATGGAGTCCCGCCGCCTGACATTCCAGGCCACCAGGACTTGTAATATCCCTGTGGCACTGGGACATCAGGTGGCAGAAACTGTTACGAGGTCGGCGGCAACCCATTGGTAGCACCAGCACATTACTGCCAATCTCGTAATGAGGCCCATTGTTTTATTACTTGGACATCTAAAAAGCTCAAGTTATCCCACCCTCACCAGATTGCTCTGTCACAGGTGGGTAATTTCATTAAATAGGTGCCAGCGATGGGGTTACTTTTATTGAAGCAGACTGTCTGGTAAAGGGTGTAATGGTGGTGTAGAGGAACAGTTACATGCCTCTGCAGGACCTCCGCCCCCCTACCTCGTGTATGTTGGAAGCCTGAGATTGTGCCATGCTTGACACCAGCAGTCGTGACCATACCACAGCGAATAGTCGAGAGAGGATACCCACTGAGAAAACCCTATCAAATGTATTCCCGAAGAGACGATAAACTGAGGGAGGAACTCCCTGAAGGAATATGAGAACGAGTGAAAGAGGAGCTGGTGACATCACAAGAGATGAGTGTGACGCACTGAGAATACTGGCTGAAGAAAATGCATGGGCCTTATAGAAACTGATGACGAAGTTAAGAATCGAGTAAACTTTCATATGCGTAGAGAAGATTGCACATGTGTGACCCACAGCAGAAAATGAAAGCTTCAAGAACGGTACAGATGCAGCAGCCCAAGTAGATTTAATCTTCGAAGCTAGCTATATGTAGGAAATAGACTGCAGGCGAAGTCGCCATTGTATAGAAGCTGGACATCAGTGTCATGAATTTTAGTAAGCCCGGAACCATGGAGAGGAAAGGCCGAAAACTGTGTTGCAGAAAGAATAAGCTGAGATTGTGGTAATGAATGGCGAGGCTGTTTGGCCTGGTATCAAATTTGAAGCAGCCAAGGCCGGTTATCTATTCTCAAAGCCAGTGAACGTGAGAAGCTGAATCATCCTTTGTTAAGGTGCAAAGAAAGAACACCAAGCATGCCAAGTTTTATTCATTTAAGACATTAAATGCTGTAAAATGGACCAAATCGTGATCTCCTATCACGTGAGCCAAGGATGGAAATAGGGTTGAGCTGTGGGGTGAAATATAGCCCATGAATTCTAGAAATAAAGAGGCCAGAGCGATTTATAAAATCCCATTGAAGTATAAGGCCAGCACAGAAATTATGATGTCACACATAAGGCCTATTGAGCCAAAAACAGGTTTAAATCTCAAAAGGAAAGAAAGTGGACTTAAATCTCAAAAGTGTGAAAATATGCACAATGCATTTCATCAAGGAAAAGAAAGACATGTGGCTGACAATGCTGTTTTACTAAATCTATGGAGAGCTGCACATTTACTTAAAGGGACAGACAGCAGCATGTACAATATCTTTATGCAACATGAGACGGTGATCCGAAATTGTAATTGAAACCAAGCTTCTTGCATTTACAAGAAATAAAAGAATGTCCTTTTTTTGTTTTTCTTCATCCAAATGACAGTATGCAGAGAGAAGGGCTCACTAGACTTTCAGAGTTTGAACACGGTTTTCTCATATAACTGCCCTATACATATGGACAGTCCAGAAGTGATATTCATGTATTGTGCAACTGTGAGATTAAAGAAGTACATTACACCTGGATATAAGGCCAAGGTGCCTTATAAAATGTCATGTAAAATGCATTGGCCCTCATTACGACCCTTGCGGAAATCGACCGACCGGACCGCCATAGCGTAAATAGCGTTTCCGCCATTGCACGACGGAGCAAAGTGCGGGTCATTCCGACCCATCGGGCACGAGCACCACGCCATGGCGGAAGTGCAAAGTCCGCGATGGCGGAAATGACCCCAAAACGGCCCACACCGCCGCCGTACGGCGCCCTAGGTGCAATTCCGCCACCCATCTTAGCGGTCACCGCAATGAGCGGCAACCGGAAAGTACGGTGACCGGAAATATACGGAAACGGAAGTAAAAACATGGTCCCGGAACGGGAAACATCACGCCGTACACCTATAAAAACACTATTTCCACACAACCATTAAAAACACTACCCTGAGACACATCCCAACCCGTCAGCCACCCTAGTGAAACCAAGAACAATGGGAAAAGTAGCGAAGAAAGCGTGCGACCGCAAGCGGCAGGTCCACTTCTCCCGTGAGGAACTCACCGTGCTCACAGAGACCCTCCAGGAGAATGCTGCCGCCGTCTTCTCCACGCAAATGACCAGGACGGCACTTGCGAACAAGAAGGCCATATGGGCCCTGGTGGCACAGCGGGTAAGTGCGGTGGGGACCGCACCCCGCAACCCACAGCAATGCAGAAAGCGATGGGACGACCTGCGGATCCGCGTCCGTAGCATACCTTCTGCCAACCGCAACATTGCCACAGCTACCGGTGGGGGATCGGAATCACCCATCAAGTTGACCCCCTGGGAAGAAATCTGTGCCTCCACCATTGGAATGGAGAGAATAGAGGGAGTCGGAGGGATGGAGAAAGGAGTGCAGACAACCGAAGAATCAGGTAAGTGCCCCAAATAAAACAATGCCAAAACCACAATGTCCAATCATGTGAAGTACCACGTGTCCACATAGTGCAACAGTAACACATGTCCAGGAGAACGGCCACATGCATAGGCCTGATAGCACACTTTAAAAGTCACATTAAATACATAAATAATTAAAAATCCTAAAAACACCCTCTACACGTGCAGCAGGCACACCCTAACTGCAGGCTGCAAAACAACTGCACCCTCACTCCACACACAAATGAAACCACCTCCAAGGCCCCAACCCAAATCACCCTCAGGTACCACCCCAATGCATGTGATACATTGCCATTCCAATTTCCACAGACCCATTAATAACGCTCGCCCTCCTTTACTCCACCACAGGGTCCGATTCAAACGACGAGCTCCAGGACACCCCTACCAGCACACCTGCAAAGAGGGCCAAGACCAACGGCCAAAGACCCTCCACCTCAGCTGCACGCATCAAGACACGGCATCAGCACAAATCGAGTGGCAGCACACAGGAGGGGACTTCAACAGGCACCCCAGCAGCCAGCATGGCCACAACACCACCACCACCACAGGCCCCCCCAATGGATGCCACAGAAGGCACTGCTTCTGGTGGCAGCAGCACCATAGGTGACACTGCATTAATGGCAGCATGCTCCGACACAGAAAACGGGGATGTTGAAGTTAGATCCATCCATGACCTGTCTCAATCCCCCTGTCTGTTTCATCCCGTACACCATGAGGATACCACGCAGGGGCACCCACAAGACGACGACTGGCCATCCCCCACAAGCCCTGTGGCAAGGCAACATGAGGTGACCAGCCCCTCTGTGACACCACCGCAAATGGCCATGGCACAGCAGAGGCAACAGTCCCTCGACCAGGTGATCGTGCAACAGCAGCAACTGGCCACGCTCCTCAAGGACCATGCTGATGAATGTGGGGGTACTAAGGCAGCCATAGAAACATCAACTGAGACACTTAGGGCAGTAATGGAGAGAAGTACAGAGACACTAAGGGCACAAATGGAGAGAAGCACCGAGAGCCTGAGAGTACAAATGGAGAGAAGCACCGAGAGCCTGAGAGTACAAATGGAGAGAAGCACCGAGAGCCTGAGGGGGGAACTGCATGCGACGTCCAAAGACGTATGTGTTGAACTTGCCGCTGTGCGCCGTGTGCTCACTGAGCTCACACAAACCCTTAGGGACATGCATGGACGTGAGCAGGCAGAGACATCATCCGTTGCAAGTTCCGTCCAGGGCAGCCCCCAACGTAGATCTGGGAGGAACCTGCGCTCCACAGGCAGGGGTGCCCCTGATACCCGGAGAGGGGGCTTGCAATAGCGACTGCCCACTGACAATGAGCATCTTTGGACACTGGTGTTCGGGTGGGAGGTAGGAGGGTGGAGGGGGTGTGTTGGGCTTACTTGGGTGGCGGGTCGATAGGGTGTTTAACACGATATCACATATGCCATGTACAATGCACGATCATACAATGAGATGCGTGGACATTGATCTTTGTGTACGTGGCCATTATAGGCGTACAGTCCATATTGTGCATGTTCCAGACACACACAGTGCCACAAGTCCCGTGTCCATGTATCAGCCACCAGGCGTGAGTGCTAGAAGCATGCATCTATGATATGCTGACGAATGTCACGGCCCTCCTGTGCCTCGCAGACTCCTTGAGGTGCTGCCACATGCCCACCCTCATCATGACCATCTTCAGGTGCTTGCGGTTCTGCGTCATGGGGGCATGGGCACATTTCTACGTACGCACATGTTGTGTAGCATGACACATGCCATGACCATCTTTGCAACCTTCCAATGTCGGTACAGGAGTGCCCCGCCAGACCTGCTGAGGCAGCGGAAACGAGTCTTCAGTAGGCCGAATGCCTGTTCAATGACTACACGGGTACGTGAGTGGGCATGGTGTAGTCCTCCTCATGCTGGTCCCGTGGGTTGCGGACTGGTGTAAGGAGCCATCTCTTCAGTGGATACCCGGCATCACCTGTATGTGGACAATGAAGGTATTTAGAGGAATGCCATTGCTACGTACGCACCCCCCCCTTCCTGCCAGGTCATTGCCGCATCACATACCCCACACTATCATGCTTGAAATGAGACTCACCGAGTAGCCAGGATCTGTTCCCTGCGTGTCGGTCCATGTAGCGTGGTATAGTAGAGTTCCTCAAGACCATAGAATCATGGGTGGATCCTGGGAATCGGGCACAACAATGTGTAATGATCCTGTTGGAGTCACACACCATTTGTACATTCAGGGAATGAAATTGTTTTCGGTTGCGGTACTGGGCCTCCATGGCATGTGGGACTACCAATTCCACATGGGTGCAGTCGATGGCACCAATGCAACCCGGTATACCGCCAAGTGCATGGAATCCCACTTTTGCGTTCGTAATTTCCTGCTCCGAGCGTGGTAGAGAGATGTAGTCGTCTGCGTGCAGCAGGAGGGCATCGAGCACTTGCAATAGTGTCCGTGAGAACAGTGGCTGTGAAATGCCATGCAACTGTCCGACTGTGTGCTGGTAGGTGCCTGTGGCCAGGAAGTGGAGTACAGACACCACCTTCAGTAGGGGTGGGATGGCGGTTGGGCTATCTATCATGCTGACAAGGTCAGCCTGTGTCATGTCCACAATGGCGGTTATGGTGTCCCGGTCCAAACGGTAGAGGGTGTGGATCTGCTCATCAGTGAGATTGAACGGATGTGCTCGGAGGCGTGGGATAGCGGGCTGCCTGCGTGGTGGTAGTGGCTGTGCTGGCGGCCCTTGCTGGCCCTGCCTTGCCCTCCTCCTCCTCCTCCTCCTGCGTCTCCTCCGTGCGGCCGGTTGTAGTCGGTGTTCGTCTTCTTCTTGAAGTTGGAGTACTTGCAGTGCTATCAGGTCCCCCAGGGCCAACATGGCTAGTCCTGCCGGTAGCATTTCGGAGTGGGTGTGGTTGTGGGAGGGGGTGGGTGTGCAATTAATGTGTTTCCAGGCTGTATGGCCTCCACCTGTGGTGATTCATTCCACCTGTGCAAGCTGCTCTCCCCTTTGGGCGAGCACGTCCCGCACACAACGCTGCAATTCGACGAATGGCATCTTGCCATTACAATCATGTATTTGTACCCGATGGCAGTGTAACATTGGTTGATATGTTCATTCTGCTTTGGTCCCATTGTTTCACATACTATCTTTGCAGTCGCGAACAGACTTGTGAAGGGTCAGTGGAACGTAGTACTCGAGTAACGGTGGACCCTCATGCAACACTGCACCGAGGTTCGCCGACGGGCGGGGCGTCCCATTTGTGAGTGAAGGCAGTTGCCATTTTCACACACAGCCGCACTAGATGGATTAATTAGTGATTTCAAGCGGCCACAGATGCCTTTTCGACGTGATGTTGCAAATGAGGAATTCGAAGGACGGCGCTTTCGGTTTTCAGCTAGCGGCGAGGAGATGCCCACAGGTCTGACTGCGAATATAACGTTCTATTGTTCAATGTCCTTGGGACAGGGGCCATGGCGAGGATGCAATGATTGATATGAATAGTATGGGATGCGCAATAGCGAAGTGGGTGATAAGGCCGGACGTTCCCAATTACATGTTGCTTCACAACACTGGAATTACGGGCTGGGGGAACAGTGGATTTTGCAGGCTGCATTACGCACAGACTCAATGGAAGTTTCACATGTCATGTGAGTATGGAAGCAGGCGTTTGTGATAGTGTTTTCACCTCGATATAGATAGTTATGATTCGCTAGTGGTTTTTGGTTGGTGATGGTCCTTTGGAGTGGGCTAGCATGCATATGGCTGTGGATTTGGTGTGATCATTGAAGTGAGTAATTCAAATGTAGTTCTGATGGCCATTCTATTCTTTTTCATTTCGTTTGGGTGACAGGTATCTCCTCCCCTTTTGCCACTGCCATCTGTATGCCACTCCTGCAGATGGATTTTACTCCCGACACCTGCTGCTTCGTGTTAATCAGTGGAGCAGCATTGCGATCTTATGGGACGATCGCCAATGGGCCACATGCCCTTACGCAGTACTAGTGGCTAGGAGCAACATTTCGGCCTTTCAGCTGGACTAGTGCCTCCCTATTGGGACGGCCCTGCGGGTCGAGGCGCTTCCATGTTGCCTTTTCGTACGAGAATGTAGCCCCTGTGTGCCATGAGGGTACAGGGCGTCACACAAGAAGTAGCTGGTCATTTATTGCGGATGCAGCCCACAATGGTGAAATGTATTTTGGGGTTCATGGCCTGATGGCTGTATGGCCTTGGTGAATTTGTTGTGCATTAAATTCCTATTCTGATATGAACCGTGTAGCGTTCTTCTTTGCAGGTGATGTGTCATATTCCTATTTGGGGAGCGATGTATTGTGAGGAGATCTGCATTGGGTTCCAGCTTCGGAGTATAGTTGCGTGGTACTGTGCTGGGCGCATTTGCCTACGAAGCCCAGTGAGGTCAGGGATGAGGGCTGCCAATGTGACTGTTTTGATGATGTGATGCTCAGGGGCAGGGGAATGGCTTTTGTGTACCAGATGCCGGTCAGCCAGTTGGATTGGTGGTATGATGTGATTATCAGAATATGGCTGGTCACAGGTGCCTGTGTTTGCGTGCGTTTCCTGGAGGGAGACTGAGGTCATGTCCATTTGTGTGGCTTCTGTATTCGTGCCATCTGTGCCCTGCAGCTTCCATTGGCCCCTCTTGAGATTCATTTGTTCGTTGGCAGGCATGGATGACTTGTACATTTCACTGGTTGCATTGTGTGGCTTCATTGAACCTACGGGGAGTTGTACAATGTGGCCAGGGAGCGGTGTACATGCACTCAGTAGGGCCGTTTACGGTTGGTTCGCGATGCCGTACTTCTCACCATGGCGGAATGGTACTTTCCGCCGTGCTTGATGGCGTTAGGTGCATGTCCGCTGGGGTCAGAATTCGCGTACCGTTGCGCCATGGTGGTAATTGCGGTTTGCCATGGCGCGCGCGCGCGTACTTGGTGCAGTTAGCGTTGGCGTTCACTGCGGTGTCGCTAATGGCATCGTACTTTGCGGTGACGGGTCATAATCGCACCGAGCGCTATTCGATGGCTGTATTGCATTTCCGCCATCGTTTTTCCATTTCCGCCAGGGTCGTAATGAGGGCCATTGTGTGTGAGTTTAAAAGCCAATGCTTGCAAAATGTTGACATGCAGGCGGTCATTTCAACCTCCAAGACCTTTCATCTACTACACTGGAGAGAGAGATCTGGTTGTCAACCATCAATCAGGGTCATTACTTAAAAATATAGAAAGAAATACACTTCTTAGATTTAAACCAGGGTGGATACAGATAAGGCCATGCCTGTTCTTTCAGCAGAAGTGACCTTGAGGTCACAATTCCCATAAAATGTCCATTAGAGTTGCAATCAAGGCCATCACATGCCTTGAAGGGGGGGGTGAGCATAAACATGAGCCAGCCTCTGGTTGGTCCCATTCTTAAGGGAAAATGAAACTGAAAGTGAATGAAGAAAAAAAAATGCAGTTCAGTTAATAGAAAAATACACATTATTGCACAAACAGGGCAGCGTATGTGCCACAACAGTCATTCTAGACTTTTATTAAAGGTGTCAGTAACCCCCTTGAACCATGCTAAAACAATTTTTGTGTGATAAACATAACTAAAATTATTAATGAAAATCTGATTCAGGCCTTTCCTTGATTCCGAGAGATTTGAAAGTTGATGTGAGGGTGAAGGAAATTATTAACATGGGAACTAAGAAGTGGCATATTTTTTACTTATACGCCTCCTGAGTAAATGAAAAAAAAATATCACTGCATAGGAAGGGCATGCCGACCTCGGATTAGCATTATCTGATTTGCCTTAAAATGTAATGCTGAAAAATATATTCATACATGCAAAGTTTTGAAAAATTAGGGTACTTACCATGTTGATACATTTTTAGTGTTTTGAACATGCCAAGCCCACATGTCAGTTTGGGATGACAAAGCGTTCTCCTCCCACAGCTTTCCTAACTCGCACCCCTCATCTCCTTGTCCTAGTAGCACACAGGTGGGGGGTAGGTAGAGAAAACCAACCAATCCCTTTCGCAGGAATCATGACAGGTTTGAGATATCATGTGCCCTATAAGTAGACCAGTTTGCATTAGAACTTGGCTTTTTCCCTTATTCCGGGAGGCAGCCTGCTGCTGAACTCTTGCGAGAAACATCCAGGCAGAGAGGCCCCAAATTTTGCATTGGAGACAGGGACCAGGAGACTTAGAAGCTGAATGGGACCCATTGGAGGATTCAGAGGAGACTATCCTTGACTGACACATTTTCTATCCCAGAGGTGGCCTGCTGTTCCCTGATGTTCATTACAATGCCTCTCCTGTAAGTAAAACTATCCCCAAAGAAATAGATTGTGTAGACCGTGCATTTTCAAGTATTGTTTTAGTTATTTCCCCGTAGCAAAAAATCCTGTTTGTCTGTGTAGATCCTTATCATACTTAATGAAAGTAAATCAATTAATTCCCCTATAAAAATAGTGGGATGTGTTTTGTTGGCATTCAAAACTAACAAGCTTTTGCTAGTGCATTTTGAGCTAGTATAGACATAAAGATCTGCCAAAGGAATTAATCCCAAAACCCTGGTTCCACGTGAGTGTGCGGGGTGCAAAACGATATTCCCCCATTGATCCCCTTCATTTTAAATCAGACGTGTGAAGCCTGGTATTTCCTTTGCATTTGAGATTTTAAAAAAATGAAATTTTCCCTTTGTTCCCATTGTGCTCTGACCAAAACCACAAAGCCCTGCATATTCTTTTTAGGTGTGGTGAAACAAATGTTTCCATTGCTTTTCTTTCCCTCATATTGCATCTGGGGTCATCAGTAGAAAGATGATTTTTCCCCTTGAATCCCTTTTTCCAAAGAGTGCATTTTTTCAGCATCCCAAAACGATTTTTCCATTGTGTTCACACTCTCTGCCACTGGCCTTCAATTCAGAGGGTTTCAAGTCTAATTGATGTTTGGGTGGTGGTGATTGCTGGGAGAAAAAGTATTATAACCAAATCACCTATCACTGTGTGTCTTGAACTGTTCTATTTTTGTATTGGTGGGTGATTTGACAAGAAAGCTGCGGGACATCGTGACTGCATATCCCAGTATTGTCTCTGTGTTGGTGCCTTTAGAGAAGTTATTTTTTATTGTGTTGCCACAGCACTGGTGGCTGATGTTAGTCTGTTGTCAAATTTGGTTTAAATAAATGAATAAATCTATGTTCTTGCTACACACGGGCCTGGTTTCTAGTCCATTGTGGCACTGGGTATTTGTTGGGGTTGGGCGCGAGATGGGTTGGAGGCTTTACTAAATAGGACCTGAATCAAAATCATTGTGATTTGTTGTGCACCACATTCATTGAGGGGAAAGGAACTCTTTGAATTGAGTGTGACCGCGTAATAACCCACGACAGAGCTTGGAGTCCTAGAACAGCGATAGTGCATGCTCACACTCCCTTATATTCCCAGAGACAAGAATACTTTGCAAGGCCAAGTTCAAAGACAATCTTCATGGCAGAAGGCATGGGTGATGAGAGACGTTGGGCTAATTGGGTGCAGAGGTAAAGTCCACCTCCGAGCACCTGAGTTTGAGCTTAAGTGCTGCTAAGTGAACCGAATGTTCCAGACATGCATAAGCGAGCCAAGCAATTGTAGAGAACCATATAACGAAGGGCCGTATAGTTTGAGAACCAATGATATACTGTGTACTTAATAGTGTTGAAGATGTCATGTTTTAGAGGTAGACATAAGATATCACCTGCCAGTAACTACCCAATCATAATCCCACCCCTTACAGAAAGTATACTTGGATGTTCGCCTTGAGCTTATCACAACTTCTCAAGGGTTTTTATAATTTGCCACATAGTATGACGTCACGTCTGACGTATTTTTTGTATAGATGGTTGTTTGTATGTGAAATGTTCTGAGAGCTCGAATGAACATCGGTTGATATCAGTTGTAACTCCCGGTTTTGGACAATTGATATTAAAACAGCAAACTTTGCTATCTTCCTGAATTGGTTCGATTATTTGGTGTCAGGGTTATTCTGCACCCACATCCATTGCATGCACGATACCCAAAGGGCCATATGCTCAGTGGGAATAAAAAAGGACCAGGAGTGCATTAATTTGTGTGTTTGTGGAGGGAACACAATCATCGTTTACAGACAGGTGAAAAAATTCAAGGGGCTCATGCAGGAATCCCCAATTAGATTTCACACACAGCTTCCATTACAAACATGTGTGATTCTGCAGCAGTATGCGTGGACCACGTGCATGCCAGCCCCTCCTCGGGCTCAGTGTTGTGCAGGGGAGAGTTGAGTTATTACCAGGACACTGTCCGCACCCTCATGAAAATACCCCACGTATGTCAGGGGGTCTTAGAGAGGGCTAACCCGCGATTTATGGCTCGTTTTCTCTGCCTGACACTATTTCGGCATTTGCAGCGTGACACGCCCCCCTTTTAACTTCGCTCCCATTCTTTGTGGCTCTTCTTTTCTTCCCCATCCTCCCCGTTCTCGTAGTAGCCCTCTTCTTCTTCTTCACACGTTCCTCTGGGCGGCCGGTTTTCTTCTTCCTCGTTTCTTCCTCTTCTATTTCTTCCTGCTATTCTTTATTTTCCACCGAGTCGTTTTCTGTGCCTTTGCTCGCCCCTTCATTCTCCGGTTTACCTTTTTAGCCTTCTTCTTGCGTCTTCTGCCTTCCATCCTTTTCCTTTTAAGTTCTCTTCTTCGTCATCATCATCCTCACGCACCAATCTGTCTTCGCATTCTCCCTCTCGCCCTTCCACCTACCCTCTCGTCATCGGTCATCTGTCTGTGTCTCTCCCTGCGCTTTCCTTCTTTTCCTCCTCCCGCGTCTCTTCCCAGACTCTGCCACCCTCAGCCTCTGTGTATCCTGGCCCTCCCACCGCATTCATTCTCTCGCCTCCCACTCAGCGCCAGTCACTGCCACAGAGTCGCTCGCGAGTGCCAGTGCTGCTGGTGGCGGGGCAGGCGAGGTGAGCGGCGGATCGGTGCTGCGAGGAGCACTGCTTGCGAGAAGCCCACGGGGAGACCGACGTCCGTGCACCACTAGCCTTCCGGGAAGCGCGGACGGTCGCCGTCCTATTGGGGCGCACCTACCCTCGGGGCTCCCAGCGTGCGACCGGCGCCTCTGCACCTCTAAAGAAAGAGAAATAGTGTGGGGCTGTTCGCTTATCCCCCCCCCCCCTTGGTGCCCCAGCCTGTACTGGTATATTCTTCCCCTCAGGGCACGGTGCTTCCAACGTAAACAGCCCCAGTCGTCTCCCGCACGCTGCAAGAGCGGCCGAGATGCCCGCGCTGTGCCATGGCGGGAATCGGTCGCCGACGTGACTCAAGGGGGCGCTGTGTTGCGAGCCTTCGCCGGTCCCGGGCAGGGGGGAGGGTCACTCTGAGGAGGGCAGGGCGTACAAGAAGGGCAGCGCGCGAAGGTCTGGCATCTATCACAGTGCTGTCATCACACAGGCGCTGCGAGGCTCCCGCATGCAGCGCTATACCAGAGAATTTAAGTAAAGTGGAGACAGAAATGGGTGTCAGGATAGAAAGTAAAGTGCGCCACACGGGATAATCGCCAACATCTGTAAAGGGGCGCGATGTGTCTACGCCATGGTATGTATGACGACATTTGGTAATGGACGATCAATCAAATGTCAGCATTTTGCCAGATCAAGCCACTCTGCGGATGGTTGCATTTGGCAAAACTTCATAACTCCAGTCAGGGCTGGGTTAAACTGCAAAAAAAGATAGCCCACAACAACCTACCCCACTCCCCCTCCCCATCGCCGCACCCTCCGCGCATATTGGAAGAGTGCCCCCTGCGCGCAAATCGCTATTCGTTGATTTTCGCAACAAAGGGACTGGTTCATTTTTTTAAATGAAAAAAACGTTAAATGTATCGGAAGGACCAGTTACGCTTGGATGAGAAGCAGCCCTTTTTGCACAATATCGAAGAGCTCATGTTCAATGAGCACTTAGGGGAAATGAATGACCCAAATGCCTTGCATAGTTAGGCTTTTACGACATTCATTCACGTTATGGCACATTTTCAATCAATTCTATAGCTGAGATGAGGGGAGGAACGCAATTTGCGTTTCCGCCGCCTCCCTCCCTTCGTCTCTGCAATGCCAATGCTGCAGCATTTGTGTCGGCATGGATTTTCACACTAGCACAAATGCTGGAGATCCCTATGGGGGTCAGCTGGCTTTATGCACAAGTTAAAAAAGCTGGACCCCATAGGAATCCATTCTACTAGCATGGCAGGCAGTGTGTTCAGTTACAAGTAAACCTTGCCCAACATGCTTGCATGTAGGGCAGGGTTAAATTGTAATTGTGAACACTGCTTACCATGCAAGGATGGTAAGCAGCGTTCACGATTGAAATAAAACCATGCCGACATGCTCGCATGTCGGGCAGGATTTATTTGAAATTGTGAGCGCCGCTTGCCGTGCAAACATGGCACGCAGCCTTCACAATTAAAAGTAAACGCTGCCTTGCAGTGTTTACTCACTTTGCATGACAGAGTGCAAAAGTGCAGGGCAAATTATACAAATTTGGCAGCGGGGAGCCTCCTACGTGTAAGTCAACACGTAACGGCTCCCCACCGCCAAGTTACACTTTTGATTAACATGAGGCCCTAACTATTGCTGTGAGGATCTGCAAGGCAGGCATGGAAATCTGGTGAGCCTTGGATTTCCTGGCTCGGTTGGGCAGGAGGGCATTAACATGGATCCCTGCAGATTCTGCCTTTTCTTTCAGTTGTAAAAGTCAAGCACAATCCATACGAATGCCTGCACCTTCTCCAACATGTGAAAGCAATGCATCTGGAGATGCATGTGGAGATGGACACGGATTTGGTACACAAAGCAGCTGGGTGAGCAGGATGCAGACTTTATGCTCCCCGGCTGCCAACTCCATGTACCAAATCACCCAACTGCACAAGGATAGCCATTGGGAATACATTACGATCTGAGGGTCTGTCAAAGTCAGCACCAAAGTATTTAACTACTGCACATGCCACATATTTAGTAAACTTTTGTGGCAAATAGAGGTTTTTGGACCACTCTAGGTCAGCAACATTGGTCAAAGTTACCATCTGCACAGTACACTAACTCATCAAAATTGGCCACAAAACTGTCCAGTTGGTCCAGTCCTTGGACAGTCCAAGCCTGTTCCGGTGTCATTTGGATAAAATCGAGGAGAACATGGAAACATCATGAAGCCAAAGCTGGAAAGACTGTCACAGAGGGGTGAGCGGACACCGCTAACGTTAGATGCTTGCCTATGACCCCTTAGGCTCTCTCAAAGGGCTGCACCTTGCTTTGGGGTGCACCCATTAATAATACATAGGGGTTGTCGGCTACCCCTCCCTCTAAGCATGAATTTTTCACAACCTGAGAAAAGAATGTTGGTGGACTATTAGTCACCCCAAAAATTATCTTCACGCATTACACATATAAAACCAGTTTATTTTTCATTTTTGCACCACACAATTATTACAAAACCAATGAAAAGCATAGTTAAAATCAATCATCAATCATGCAGTGTGCAAAACCTGCTAAGTAACTCGTGTGAAACAATACTGAACAAAGTGCCTTTCAGGGTTAGTAGAAGCGGCCAACTCTTTCAAAAATGCTTATTTTTCCACCACAAACCTTGATTTTTTCTATTGTTGTTTTAGCACTAGACTGTCATCCCTAACATTGTTCTTAATGGTGTGTGTTCCAAACTGTCCTACTTTTTCTTACACTTCTCAACTTTAGGGCCTAAAGCTCTTATCGTCATTGTCCAGAGATTTGGAATGACTAGTCCAAATTCTCTCTATGGGTAAAGTACATTCATAATTCACACTAACAAAGGATGCTACTCTCAAAACGTGTTTCGGCCCTTTTGTGTAGAGATCCGCCCATCCCACAGCATTCTCTTCTATTGATATGCATGGGCCTTCAACAGGGCAGGAGGTATCGTTCCCTGGGGAATTTCATTCTTTTAGATACTACTTTGATTTTGCCACAATGTGTCGGCAGTGCAAAGTCACTTCTCAGCAGTGCAAAGTCACTTCTCAGCAGTGCAGAGTCACTTCTCAGCAATGCACAGTCACTTCTCAGCAGTGCACAGTCACTTCTCAGCAGTGCAAAGTCACTTCTCAGCAGTGCACAGTCACTTCTCAGCAGTGCACAGTCACTTTGAACCGTGAAAAGAATTCCATGCATCGGGCCCTTAATCTCGCTACTGCCTGGGGACATATGTGTTCTTATTAGGACTTTTCAAATGAACATATTTTCAGTTTTTATTACCTTGTCTTTCTTTTCCCAATTTATATTCATTTTCAAGATCTCAGGCCTTTCCCATTTTTGGATAGTCCTCTAAAGACAAACATTTTTGTTTTTCTTGCAGGACAAAACGTTCTTCTAAACCTGGTTTGCACTCGTATCACCGAAAAAATCTGACCATCTTCAACATGAAATTGAATATACATTGGGGAAAGAAGATAAGGTAATAAAAATTGAAAATATATTTGTTTGAAAAGTCAGAATAAGAACACATTTGTCCCCAGGTAATAGCGAGATTAAATAATGTGGCAACATGAAAGGGGTAGAATACAATTCTTCAGGAAACTATACCCGCTGTCCTGATGAAGGCCCATGCATATTAATGGAAGAGAATGCTGTAGGATGAGCGGATCTCTACACACAAGAACCGAAATACTTGGTGTCGACACGTTTGGGAGTGAACAACATTTGTGAGCGGCCAGGGTGGACTGGGAACTAAAAGCGGCCCTGGAAATAACTTTCAAAGTGGCCCCATATGACACAATTTCAGCAAGCTCAATGCTTTTCCTATGAGAAACTATGGAAATATCACACAAAAGAGGCCCTAGGTGCAGAGGCCCACCTGGAATTCTCCAGAGTTCCCTATAGGCCAGTACACCCCTGGTGAGCGGGAAGAAGGCACATCTACCCGAGTTTGTTCCATGCCCCGCCCTGCCTTGTTCTCCCCACTGTTTCTTCTGGATTTGCTATCGGTCCCGCTCATGTTACGCTAATGTTTTCTAGACTGCACCAAATCGCCACTGTAGTAGTCTCAGAGCCCTTAGGCTTGTCCAAGAGTTGCCACACTCTGCCCCACCCAGGGTATCCATAGCTGACTCTGTGGAAGGAAAAGGATGTCCTTATCCCCGTTCCTTGCTTGTGTTGCTTTTAACGTGCAGGTGTGAAATCCCTTTCCAGAAACTTTTCTCTGCCCTCTCTGTTTTTTGTTTGCGCGCACAAAAGGATATGGGCTGGTAGGGCTGCTAAAATCAAATCACATTGAAATCATGAACGAGGCCCTTGTGCAGGGCAGACCACCTCGGGGATGCCAGCTCATCGGGCGCTGCAGTTGCTCCTCGACTTGCCCCTCTGTTGTGGGTGATGAGAAGACACCACATACAGATGGAGGTGGGAGAGCCCAACGGGCCACAGGCCGGCCTGGGTCAAAGCTTGGGCTCTGGCCTGAACCTCCTCTCAGGGCAGTGCCTGCCCAAAAACTTCTCCTGCCGGCTGCCCCTCGGAAAAATGTGATTTAAAAAAATAGTGCTCTGCTTGACTTCCGGTTCATGCATGCTGCCTGACTTCTTGTCCTGTCCCAGCCATTCATTCCTTGGCTGGTCAGAACAGGAGTGCTTCCCGGCCTGACCGTGCAGCGACTGGTGGCAATTTCATAGGAAAGTGAGCACAAATATTTGGCAGGCAGTGCCTACAAACACTCTGTGCTCCTCCGGCGCTCGCTGCCCTTCCCAAGCGTTTCACTACCCCCCCCCCCAACCCCTGGCCCCTCAAAAGCCACTATCCCCCTTTCCTCTCGCAGCCCCCTCGCCCTCTACAAAACACTGGTGTTGTCCCTACACCCCAGTCCCAGACCCTTTTCTTGCGCCAGCACTCTTTAGCCTCTTTTCTTGCCCCAGCCCTGATGAGCCCCTTTTGTTACCCCCAGTCACTTTAGCCCCTTTTCTTGCCCCAGCACTCTTTAGCCCCTTTTCTGCCCTTTTATCCCCTTTTTGTTTCCCCCAAACCCCTTTCTAGCCTCCGTTACCCCATTTATAGCCTACTTTATCGCCTATTACTGCTCCCTCTCTTTTCTTGCCCCGGTCCCTTTTCTTGGTCCCTTCCGCCCATTTTCTCATTTCAGTCCCTTTTACACCCCTTTCTTGACCCTTTTAGACCCTTTTAGCGCATTTTCTTGCCCCCAACCCCTGACACAGGCCCTCCCGCGTTCTACACGGCCTTTTCGCTCAGCTCGTGTTTTGCCCTAAAAGCCAGGCCAGACCCAGGTCTGGCTCGACTCTAACCCTGAATACCCTGGATCTTACAGGCCTAGATACAGACATGAGGCCCTTAACTTGAACAGAGCTTTTTGTCTTGGTGTAGACTTCTAAGCACTTTGTAGACACAATTGTTAACACCCAATACAATCGGTACTCATTATATCGACCATGGAATGATGAAAAGCTGAGTAGACCCAGGAATAGAACTCTGCTGAAGGGGTTTGCCTGTGCTCCCCACTTTTCGCTGAGCTATCTTCCACGCACAAAATGTCTACTTTGGGGCTTCCCTAGCTGCCCCTCCGACCACGAAGTGGCCCTCGGTGGGTTACCTTAGTGCGTCAGAGGCACAGAAAGTGCCCCGAGATCACAACACGTCTTATGTGTAGGGTTACTAAACCACGTGACCATGACAGTGGACGCTGTAGAAAATAAACAATGACGGTTATTCTTGTATTTGTTTTCTTCGTTGCAGGCCCATAAATCCTTAGGAATGTTCTGCACCACAAAGAAACCAAATTTGGAAAAGTCAAAGCGAGGCTCGCGGGTGCTGCTGGGACAGTCCGTGACGGCTAATCCCAGGGCGCGCCTCGAGAAGGATAAATGGCTGGGAAGATTCGATCCCCGGCCTGGCAGCTCGGCGCGCGGGCGCGCACACAGCGCACGCGCGCGCCCCCTGTCACTGTGGCAGGGTGCGGGGAAATAACAAACGAGATGTATTTACCCCCACAATGCATCGCTTTCCCACAACGTGTACCTATTATGCAGGGGCGATGAGTGAATACGTGAGAAGATTTGATAGCGCAACTCCGTGAACCCGACGCGCCTCTGGGCGCTTCACAACTGAAAAGACGACACTGGAGCGCAACCGAGGGCTAATTCTTGCACTCGTGTGGCACGGCTATCAGAGTTTGGGCGAGTTTGGAGGTGCCTGCTGTCCCATGGTGAGAAAGTGGGGGTGAATATGTACTATCTACACACACAGGTCAAACTGAGCACCTAATACAGCACCCCACAACCACCTCGCCCCCTTTTCTTTGGGCGTAAGCATCACGTGACACATTTTTAGTTGGATTTCAGTTGACCAGTTATCTATTTTTAGAACCACTTTCAAGATTTGAAGGAGGGGGCGTGTGAGATGCAATATAACGCAACAGGCAAGGGAAGTTACAATTCGTGATTAAACCAACGCACCCACTGCAACCAAAAGACACCAATAAAATATATATATATATAGTGTACGGTAGCGTGCACCTGAAATGTACGGGAATTTGCACCAGCGATCCCCGTTTGTGCGTGTGGGGGGAGGGGGTAAAGGGGTTTATTTGAGCAGAAGCAAAGGCGTTGTGATGATAAAAGAAAGTAAATAGCCATGGAAGCAGGCCCCGGAGCGGGGTAATTGCAGACGAGTTAATATGTCACCGGGAGCAGCGCGCGCTGAATGCTTAAGTGCTGGGGCTGGCTGGGAAAGATGCTTTCTGGGGGAAGGCAACTCGTTAGGAGGGCACATTAAAAAAAATCCCATCCAGGAACACAAGACACGGGCAAGTTGTGGGAGCTGCTTGACAAGAGATCTGAGGGGGCGGGCTGGGGCTGACTTCAGACAGAGACGGTGGGGGGAGGAGGCAGCAGAGGACGGGGGTCCCCGGCAGAGCAGCAGCCCTCCTCTCCCGCACCCTCCCACCGCCCTCACTCGCACAGGAGCGTGCGGAGGAGACAGGAGCCTCCCCCAGCCCAGCAGCGCCCCCAGCCTGAGCCCGGCGGAGCGCGGAGGCAGCATCAGCAGCGGCGGCGGCAGCAGCAGCGGGGAAGGAGTGCCCCCCTCCCCCCCACCCCCCCACACATCCATCCCACTCACTCAGGCTCCGCCCGGGACAGCAGCCCTCCTCCTCCCCTGCCCGGGGGATGCGGGAGCCCCGGCAGAGCGGACTGGCAGCGGCGGCCCCGTCCTCATCCTCATGCTCTCCGGTAAGGGGACCTGCATTCTAGCGCTTTGCATCTGTGACCTGGGCATCATCGCCCTGCGGCGCTGCGCCGCCGGCCCCTGAAGGTCACCCTGGCCGGACGCCGTGGGTTGGTTACTCTTTGCTGTGTGTGGGTGTCAGGTGGGTCGCTGCGGCAGATGCGGGATGGGAGCAGCTCGCCGCGGGGCTCTAAAGTTGGACCAGACCAGGGCTCGCATCCGAGGCGGAGACTGGTACCCAGCCCGCCTGCGCTGGAGGATGCAAGGCAGGCTGAGCCCGACTGGGGCCGGGCTCCGATCCCCTGGCGCCACGGAGGGAGGGCACATACACTCCTCCCCAGTGGGGTTTGCGGCTGGTCTGAGAGAGGCGGGCAATGTTTCTGGATCTGCTGCTGCTTGGTGGGCTCAGCATCACCCTCCGCGGCTGAGGTGGGGTCGTGCAGTGGCGGTGCTGACCCGGGGAGCGTGGGGAGGCTGCTCTCCCCGCTACTCCTGGCGAGGCACCTGACGAGGCACCGCAGCGGCTGCCCGCAGGAGGGCACTGCCCGTGCCCTGCGGGCATGCAGCCCACCTACCCCGAGAATGTGACATGGGAAGGGGGGGTTGCACGGGCACTGCGTACATTTTATTTCCCTTGATGAGCGGGGCGCTTGCATTGGACCTCTGTCGCGCACTGTCAAAGTTTCATCTCTGTATCTCTATGCGGCCGGGAAGGTTGGGGGGGGGGGGGGATGGGGGGTATAACCCAACCAGCGGATGCTTTATTTATGGGCTTGTGCTTATAAAAAGATGAAAATAGAGCGAGGGGATCGATAACACGGCGCGCGGAGACTAGGGCACACACCGGCCCACCTCCTCCCCTTCAGACCTGCCCTCTAAAGTCCCCGCCACCGAGGGGGTGATGGAGGGATAGCTGAAAGATAGAGGGAAGGATGGATTTATTAGGAGAACTATGGCTAGGTGGGTAGACGGACAGATAGGAGGATAGATTCATGGATGGATGCATGGATAGATCGATGCATGGATGGGTGAATGCATGGCTGGATGGATGCATGGATGGATGGATACATGGATGGGTGCATGAATGGATGGGTGCATGGATGGATGCCTGGATGTATGGATGGATAGATGCATGGATAGATGGATGCATGGATGGATGCATGGATGGATGGATGGATACATGGATGGATGCATGATGGATGCCTGGATGTATGGATGGCTAGATGCATGGATAGATGGATGCATGGATGGATGCATGGATGGATGGATGCATGGATGGATGCCTGGATGTATGGATGGATAGATGGATCCATGGATGGATGCATGGATGGATACATGGATGGAGGCATAGATGGATGCCTGGATGTAGGGATGGATAGATGCATGGATAGATGGATGCATGGATGGATACATGGATGGATGTGTGGATACATGGATGGATGTCTGGATGGATGGATGGATAGATGGATGCATGGATGGATGGATGGGCTATGTGTTGCATTTAATATACGTGGTGTGGTTTTCTCCACTCGTCCTGTTCCCAATCTTACACTTTATACCCATGAATGAATTCCCCCTGCTGCACGCCCTTCTCACGGGGTCCCTTCTGTCCCCCTCCACTGCACCCCACACGGTGCCAGGCACACGGGAGGCCTGTCTCTGGCCCCGTCTGTCTCTGCACGCGCGCACTCGGGCGCAGTGGCGCGGGCTGTCCCGCTGCGGGGAGGGGGCGGGGAGGTTGCGGGCAGGGAACAGTCCTAGGGGCTTCATTTTCTGCAGCGCAGTCCGAGCACCAGCGGCGCCGGGCTTCAGCCTGCGGCTCGTGCTTCATGGAAAGAATGCTCTATTGTGCAATAATGAAATACATCGTGAGCATATAAATGTTAGGTGCGCGTGGTAGCGCAGACTAAATCACGCTCATCGCGCAGATGAAAGGCGGAGCCGCTGCCACCATTATTTTGAAAGAATTGCCAGTGAATGTAGCAGGTATCTTGACACCCGCCCACGGGAACGCCAATCAAGGATGTGTGCATTTAGACCGATTGACCCACTTCTAGTCGACAGTTAGATGCAGACACCTCTGTCTGAGAGGGGGGCATCTCGCGCCTTGCCTTGCACGTGACCGTGTCATGTGTATATTTGAGGGGCGTTCGTTGAGCCCGAGTGCGCCCTAGTCCTACACTATTACAGCGCGTGAATGCTGAGTTACTGCCCCCTTCTAATAGATTGTTGATATGCGCGTCACTCACTGCACTGGCAGTCCCTCCCTAGTGACTAAATAATAAAGATGCGTTCATATATTCATACACAGCACAGGGATGTATTGTATGCACCCGGATAATATGTGGGAAGATGAAAGGCTGAGTCGGCCCGCACGGTGACTATCATTCCGTCCGCCGAGCTCTCCCATTCTTCGAGTGTTCGGTTCAGTGCGCACAGCGAGGAGTCAGATCCGTGATGCCCAGGGAGGGCATCATCAAAGCGCTGCCCCTCCCCCCCACCCCCCCTCGGGGCTGAACCGGCCGCGTGCTGCCTGGCACCCAGGGGCTGCCCGCTACGGAGCGCGGTGCCGGCCCGCGGCAGGCCATTGGTGGTCCTTAATGCATGCATTGAGCGCCTCGCCCGGCGGAAGTGCACAGCACGTGTCACACTAGTGAACCTCCAGCTGCAAAGAGTTTCTACTGGATCCAGTTGTCGTGGCCCTGGGGGTTGCCTGCCGCTCTAAACTGCCACCACCGTGGCAAGGGGTCCTATTGACTCCAGTGGCACACTGGGTTTTGTTTTTGGGGCGCAGCGGCCTATATTACATTCAAGGGTTCGTTATTTAACCGAGGGCATTGCCCTGATTTTCCCTAAGCCCCAAAGGCCGTGCAGAGGGCAGGGCGCCACACCTTTGGGTGTAGGAGCACAGCCTTGATCCGCGTGCTGCTTGACTCTCAGCCCCACACTCGCGGTCTGGGAATTGCCTTGCATACCGCCCCCCCAACCTCCCCGCCCCCTCGTCTGTCAGGCATCGTGCCATCTGCCAGGCTATGCCTCGCCACCCTCCCGAGTGAAGAGGCAGACCCTTCCGTGCAAATGTTTCGCCCACTACCCCCATCCACATCCTGACCGCTGCACACGCTGCCCCACACCTTTGCCTGGCGTTAGCGCTAGCGCCCTGCACACGTGCCCCCGACCCCTCTCACCCCTGTTTCTGGGCGCGGTTTGCGGCGTGCCCGTCACACCACACGGGTCCCCGCTATTGCAGCCCCTCGGCCAGAGCTCTGCATCGCGCGCGTCTTGCTGCCGGCTTCCGGGTCCTTGCCTCGGAATTTCAATTAGTTTGACTAAGCGCTGATCTAGGAACTAATTTAATAAGCGGCATCTTTAAAATGCGCAGCGTTCTGCACTTGCGCCGGCGCTGCCGCTGATCGATCGTGTGTGAGTCCGCAACTATGGTCTGCGCCTGCGAGCACGAACGTGTGTGCGTGTGCCTGTGTGTATTAGTGCGTGTCTGCCTCTTTGTACATCTATGTGTGTAAGCTTTCGTGCGTGTGCGTAAACTGGTGAGCCTACGCGTGTGCACTCATGTGTATGATTAGGTAGTGTGTACTGCTCTGTGTGGTTAGCATGTGTGTGTGGGGGGGAGGGGGGGTGTCTCTGGGGAAGCGGCCAGGCTACTGTTCCAAGTGCCATGCGAGGGAGCTCGCAGGACACGCGTGCGTGGGCCGTGATTTCTGTGTGTGTGTGTGTGTGTCGGGATGTGGAGGTGCACAAGTGCAATTACAGTTGATGTGTGGTTTGTGACTGTAGCCGAGGGTTTAAGATAGTGTGTATTTTTCAAGGGATATTAGTTACTCGCAAAGCACCCAAGGAGCTACACAGCTTTCCGCGATTGCCTGCAGGTGTGACAGGCGTGAAGCCAGTCCAGATGGCGATGAGAAACAAGAACGCAAGGGGCGCGGGTGCTGGGGGGGGGGGGGGGGGGGGGGGAGCTGGGGGGTACAAAATGAACAGGAGCGCCTATTCTGAAGGCCACACAATGGGGTGGTGTCCAGAGGGCCTTTGACCTCACACGAGCTGGTGTGCCTTAAGGGGCAGTCGCAGATCAAAGAGAACATGCCGCCTCAGCATGTGGGGCCCGCGTGGCTTAGAACCCAGGGCCTTTCTAACTAAAGGTTGGGGTGACCGGAAGTCGCAGAGAGATAGATAGCAAAGACATCTTTTACCCTAACAAATAGACATGGCCCACTTCGCGTGAGCCATGCGGCCTAAAGAGGTGATAGAGATAGAGTGGGCTCCGAGGTTTGAACTCTGGTCGAGGTGTGCCTCTGTCGAGTGTGGGTGCGTCGGTGTGGAGCACGCCAGAAATGCTCTACGCATAAGCCGTCTCCTGAGGGAGGTGTGCGCAATAGTGTGTTTCTCACACCCAACCTACCTAGCCACCTACATTTCCAGCAGGTTTGCTGTGGAGTGTGCTGAGCGCCCCCCCCCCCCTGTATATTTACCCCCTGGCTGCCACACGCGGGCTGAGCCGTGCGCGCCCTGGGCCGGCGAATCAATGCCGCCCACTGATGATTACTGCGGGGTGTCAGTGTCTGTGAAACGCCGATTCCAGCCGCTGAAATGTGCTCGCCGCAAGACACGGGAGCTCGCGGGAAGCAGGCCTGCCCCCGCCGCCTCACCCCCCGCAGGGGCTCGGGGGGGCGTTTACTCTATACACGAAGTGCCTTCTACCCCACCCCTCCCTCGCACATTTGTTTTATGTGGTGGCGTCACAAAGATGAAGGAATTGATTGGTGACCTACCGCAAACATTTCACTCAAGTAAAATGACGTGTTAAGCGACAGGACTTAATGGGGCTTTACAAATGGAGCCATGGGCCTGTCAGTTCGAATGCACTTGATGCACTGGGGAGAGGGGGGGGAGGGCGTCACCTTATTTCCGAAACCAATATTTGCATGCACGGGATCCTGCAAGCTCCTTCAAGCTTAATTAATATCGCGCCCCTTTTCACCCCTGCGTCGACCAAGGTGCGCACACTCTGGTGACTGGACGTTTGCACGTCTTCACTCCCAAACAAGAAAGCTTCCTGCTCTTAGAAACCTCTGGGTATTAAGCGTGTTATAAATAACCTATCATATCACATCCATGCTTCGCTGAGGGTTGTATTCTAGTTACGCATGCCCCTGCGGGTAAGCTTCTGTGACTTGAGCTCATCCTTACTTCATAAGCACCCCCCAATAAAAATGGTCTATCGATAGCAGATATTACAATAACTACTGCGTTTCCGGAATAAAAGGTGCAGACTTTTTATTTCTTAAAATAATTCTAAGGTGCTGCAGTTTTTTTGTCTTTTTTTATATGAGAACAATGTCCCAGAGGTGGCTCTAGGGTGAAACTTCAATAGGCCGCTAGGTGGCGGGCGTGCACCCAGTACGGACACAGGCCATTTCGTCTCGTGGCTGGGGGGAAGGATGCGGGTGATATAGCAGGTCTCGTTTGAAGCCGGACAACGGCATTGGACTCTTTCACGGGAAAACGCACGCAGCCAGTTCCTGGAACCAACCAGTGCTCAGTTCGTAATTATCAAAATATACCTCACAATAGGGTGACCTGTCCCTCTCAACGTAACGTTGGAGGTGTGGTAGGCAGGCGCGCCCCGGCTCCCTTGCCCTTGAAGCGTGTGGGTAGCCCAACGTGTGCTGAAGCGTGTGGACACCCCCACGTGTGCTGAAACACCCCTTGCTCGTCACGGTAGGGCCTCGTCACCAGCGAACGGGCTCGCTGCTGCAAGGCAGGGCTCGGACACAGCCACCGCCCTTGACCGCGCGCAAACACTTGGTAGGTAGCTCAGCGGGTAAATGCGTTCGGTCCACACACACCTGTGAAATCAAAATGTTCATAGGTCCGACTCAGTGTCTCCTGTGAATAAGAATAGCAAAGGGGGATCATTTACGCTGTTATTATACTAGCACGCAGCAGACCAGAAATGAGTGTTATTTTTCATATCGTGTAGAACTTCACAGCTCGTTTGGGCAGCCTTGCTATGGCTCCCAAGTGGTCGCCAGCCGACGCCCCTCTATGATAGGCTGCGCAACAATGCGATGAATTCCGCTCTAACATTTGCCCTCCCTAGAGCGTGCACTTGTGCTTCCGGATCATGACGGAGACCCTAGTCCAGAGCGTCAGGCCGTGATCGCCCTTGCGCGGGAAAACCAGCCGGGCCCACGCTGTGTGCGAGCGCCAGCCAGAGAAAGGTCACCTGTCTGCAAGATATGGGCAGGTTCTGTGCGCACTTGAACCCCTCGCCCTCCCCCTCCTGCCTCTGCAGAGCTAATCCCGTTATCCCTCGGGAATGCTTACAGCTGGCTGACAGATAATGAACAGCGTTGGCTGTACAGCCTTCCCCACGCTGATGGCGAGGTGGAGCGTCTTAAAGGTTTAGGCCGGGGCGCGCCATGAAGGAAGGCGCAGCATGAAAGGGAAATGTAATGGGTCTTGCACACAGAGCAGGCCCCCGTGCGTGGAAGGGAGGGGCGAGATGCCAGGGCACCACACTTCTGCACAGAGGGCCTGCTAACCACAAAATGTGCTGCCCTTCGGAAAAGCGAAACCTGGCGCTGGACCAGATCGGATAACCGAATTCTCTATGTGTGTGGGGTTGCCACTTACTAAGCATAGGCCGTGTGGAGTACATTGAGCTACACGCAAGGATCAGCCTTGGTGTTGGCCCTGGGCTATTGATGTTGGTCACTCTGGAGCAGGGATGGTTTTGGCGTTGGTCTACAGGAGAAGTAAGGTATTGGATCCGCCAGACCGTATTGGCCCTGCTCTGAAGATGTGTGTACTGTTGACCCAGATATGCAGCAGACGATATGTGCCGGGAATGCTCTTAGCCCTGAACTTGTGGAGAAGATGGCGCTGGCTCTGGTTTATCAATGAACGATGGCACTGGTCAATGTCTATCAATGTTTGGTTTGGCCCTGATCTTTGGGCAGAGGGTACTGGTGTTTGGGGAGAGGATTACTTTGTCAGTATGGAATGGACAGAGCAGAGTACTAGCCTTAGCCTATGGCTAGAGGATGGTATCGGGCATGGTCGGTGAAAGGAAGATGTTTCCTTAGGCTCGGTTCTGCGGGTGGTGATATTACTAACCGTGGTCTATGGATAAAGGATTGTACTGCCCACATGGATGGTTGGAGATTTGCACTGGCACTGTTCTCTGGATGGGGATGGTCATGGCCAAGATACATGGCCAGGGGATGGTGTTTGCCCTGTACTATGATTGAAGGATGGTCCTGGCCTACTTAGGGGAGATGGTATTGGCCGATTCCATGGACAGAAGATGAGGCTGGCCCTATATTATGGGCATAAAGTGATACTGACAATTGACTTAAGATGGCGTTGGCCCTTTAATATGGAATGAGGATGCTAAAGGCTCTAACCTATAGGTGCGTGGTGGGATTAGTCCTCTTCTATGGCGAGAGGTTGGGATTGGCCCCATTATGTGGGCAGAGAATGATACCGTCCCTGCCTTGTAAATGAACACTAGCACCCATCAATGGAAAGAAGATTGTTTCGTCTCGGGTGTACGGACGGTGAAGGTATTTCCAATCGTCCATGTATATAGGTTCATGTTCTCCCTATGGATGCATCGAGGATGGTACTGGCCCTGGACTACGGATGGTGGAGGTCATCAGCTCTAGATTATGAACGAAGGATAGCGTTTGGCCCTATACTATGGCTATGCTGGCCATGGTCTATGGATGGAGTATGGAATTGGGCATGGTGTTACCCCTTCTTGGTTGGCCGGGGATGCCATTCATCCTAGTCTATTGATGAGGATGATACAACCAAGATCCATACAGCGGGGTCGGTACTGAACCCGGCCTTAGGATGGTTGTTGATGATATTTGAAGTGTGGTATTATTGGAGGATGTATTGGCCCTGGTGGGGGGATAGCGCCCTTGCCCATGGCCAGATGTTCATATCGGCCCTATTCTACAGAGCAATGATGGCGCACGCCCTGGTCCATTGATATTGCCCCATGTCTTTGGACAGCCGATAGTGTTGACTCTGTTCTATGGATGTCGAGATTCGCTGGCCTTGGTCCGTGGATAGAAGATGGAGTTGGTTCTAGCCTACGGATGGAGGAATCTGACGCCCATGTGCATTTGATGGATTGAGCATTCGGTGCGAATGGGCATTGTATTTGCACTGGTCTATTGATCACAATGGCATTGCCATGAACCATGCCCAGGCCCGTTCCCGGTCTCTTGATGGATGATGGCATTAGCCTTTTTCTATCATTGGAGAATGGAAGTGGCTCTCGTCCATGGGTGGCATGAGCCCAGGTCAGTGGATGGAGGATGCCATTGGCTCTGGAGTGAGGTTGGAGACCTTTACTCACACTTGGTTTTGTACAGTTCCACACCATCTCCTCACTCAGTGATTGGCCCTAGGACTGCCTTTGGTCACATCCTTGTTACGTTTCCTCTGCTTGCATTGTCTCCACTCCCTTTATAGAAGTCTGCTGGCAAGGCACCACACTGCTTCTTCTTTGGCTGCTGTCTGCTGGCAAGGCACCACACTGCTTCTTTTTTGGCTGCTGTCTGCTGGCAAGGCACCACACCGCTTCTTCTTTGGCTGCTGTCTGCTGGCAAGGCGCCACACCGCTTCTTCTTTGGCTGCTGTCTGCTGGCAAGGCGCCACACCGCTTCTTCTTTGGCTGCTGTCTGCTGGCAAGGCGCCACACCGCTTCTTCTTTGGCTGCTGTCTGCTGGCAAGGCGCCACACCGCTTCTTCTTTGGCTGCTGTCTGCTGGCAAGGCGCCACACCGCTTCTTCTTTGGCTGCTGTCTGCTGGCAAGGCACCACACCGCTTCTTCTTTGGCTGCTGTCTGCTGGCAAGGTGCCACACCGCTTCTTCTTTGGCTGCTGTCTGCTGGCAAGGCACCACACCGCTTCTTCTTTGGCTGCTGAAAGGGCACCATTTATATCATTTGCTGCACTTTTGCTCTGCTTAAGGGGGTATTTGTGCAGGATTCTAATAGATCTTCTGGCTACTCATCTATTAAAATGTAAATAAGTCAACTTTGGCTAGTCCTAGTAGTATGCTGTATGTGCCTGTTGTCAATCAATGGTTATTAACACAATGTGGCCTCGTGTTCTAAAGCATTATTTAAAAAAACACATGCTTGCCTGTAATCTGGCGTACGAACATGTGACATCACTTCCTGTGATGTCAATGCCGTGGTCTTAAATAATTAGGGGATTGGCAAATATTATCTTCCTATGTCACTCCACGTTCTACTTTATAATTTTTGGTTTAGCATTTTAGGTGGTGCTGTAAGTCCTGCCTATAAGCCAAAACTATTGGCATGGGAAGTGAAGATAGGAGAAATGGAATGTGAGGAGGGACACACACAGCCTGTAGGTGTTGTTTGGGTTTGTCTTCACCTATTGGACACCCATGTCCCTGCTAGGCCTTATGTCCATTCCCAGCCACTACCTGTACCTCCCCACCCAAAACACACACCGCGGGATCGATGGGTCAAATTGCTGGCTGCATTACCACTGTTTGTTGCCTTTATTATTTATTTATTGTTATTTATCTGTTTCTCCTCTGCTTCGCACTTTCCACCTCTCCCCCCTTCCATGCACTTTTCCCCTCCCCCCTCTCCCATGCACTTGCGCGTTCTCAATGTCACTGGGCCTAGTAAGATCGCTGTTCTGTTCTCCCCGTTCCCCTCCCTTGCCTTGTCGCCCTCTGAAACACTTGTGTACGAGTGCGATAGAAATAAAATATCAATCAATCAAAAAGCTAGTTCTGTACTTTTAAGGCGATGCCTCTGTTATATCTGAACATTCTTCTGAAAGGTAATGACTTGATTGCAGCTCTAAACCAGTCCTTTTTAAATAAAAAATGGTGTTGCCCAGGTGGGCCTTAATTCAGCCACTTGATTCTTTAGAAATGTGTGTCCTTGAATCTGTTCCTTGCATTAAATTCCTGTTAAAAACAGTGTTGGCTGTTATATAGGCTTTAGGTGGGCATTTGCAAGTCACTGCCATAATATTCCTAGGTTCTAAGCTATTTGCCAGCTATTGCCATCTTATTACCATCTTATGACAAGTTAGTGCCAATATTGCAGTGCCAGAAAATGCCCACCCCATGCTTTGCACATGCTTGTTTGTGTTGCCCTATTGTCTCTTGGGGTGATGACGTTCCTTATGTGGATTTCCATAGAGAGGTGGCTGGCATTGCCTCACACCTCAATCTATATCTGAAACAGCCTTGTGATCATGTATTGTCCTTCACTTTGATTGGCATCTTTCACCCATGCTTCTGTATTAGCTGGTGCTTCTTTTAACATTTTTCTTTGCTGTTGTTGTGTTTGCATTAAAGAACTAGATTGCATAAAAGGTTCTTGCCACATAAATAAGTAAGAGTGTGACCTATAGCTTCATGAGAAATCTGTTAAAACGCGTCACCAATTGTGTTTGCTTCAAGAACTTGACTATCAATTTGCTATTGTGGGCTACGGACATGTATCTGACTATCATTTCTGTAAATGAGGCTGATTCTGATGCTCGAAGAAGCAGCTTGCAACAGCTTATTACAGATGACTTAGAAGAAGCAGCTTGCAACAGGTTGTTACAGATGACCTATAAGAAACAGCTTGCAATGACTTAGAAGAAGCAGCTTGCAACAGCTTGTTACAGATGACTTAGAAGAAGCAGCTTGCGACAGCTTGTTACAGATGACTTAGAAGAAGCAGCTTGCGACAGCTTGTTACAGGTAACTTAGAAGAAGCAGCTGCTTGCAACATCTTGTCACAGGTGACTTCGGACGTGTCATGCTTGCTGCCAGAGGGCTAAAAGCATCTCTCTAAAAACATTAGCAACTGCCACTCAAGCATTGTTCTCCGAATCCGTCTGCATGAGCTCTCTGTCCCATTCGATAGGCATGTGTCGAGGGGGGGGACACATGCTTGCTCTGCTCTTCGTTTAGCGCACTGCTGGGTAGGAGGAGAGGTGTGCATGAACCTCTCCGCGTGTCACTACACATGTGTTGCAGATTCCACACGTTTTACACCCAGCTGTGCTCAGAGCATCTTTCGAATGAGAGAGGACGCAACATCAAATCCAGAAAGGGGATAGGTGATGAGAGTGAGTGGAAAGTAAAACCCCTCGTCCTAACATGGCTGCCTACTAAAACCCGCCCTTCTCCCTCATAGCTATCTGTGGGCACTGAAGTGTGTTGTGTTGTGTTATTTATTACTTATTGAGTACAATTCACACAGCTGTCTTTGTTTTTTGGTTTTGTTCAACCTGTATTCTTGGAATACAGTGTGACAAGTTGGGTCTTTTTTTATTTGGTTATGGTTTTTGTTGGGAGTAGATTTGCAGGGTAGTTTTGTATTGTGACTATCCAATTTTGAAAGTGTTGTGCTAAAAAGGGACCCGCAATTCATTTTGTAAAAGATTTTAACCTCACCAAAAGATGTTTTTATAACTGAAGTGTTGACGGAATTACTGAGAATAAACATAACATGACAACAGCTACATTTATTCTGGGTGCAGGAGTGAATTTGGCAGTCAAAGTCAAGTTAAGCTGGACGTGTTTACTAAAGTCTCTCAACTGAAGTAGAGGGTGTTGCTTAAGGAGGATGCCAGCATGGAGGAGGCCCAGCCTCAGACTCTCTTCTTTCGTAACCTGGATATACACACAGCACAACCGGGTCAAACCAATGGCAATCGTCAGAAGTAGACATGCACCAACAGCATGGCATTGCAAGTCCTACTGAGGGCTTAATGGCCATCATCCTAGGCGACTGGTGTCTCATGCACAAAGCTTTGCATTCTATTTGGTTCACAACAAGGAGTCGATGCAGAGATCATGGTGCGGTCAGGATGTGGTGGTGTGTCTTCAAAAGCAGGAGGTGGCGGTTCCCGTGCTCTGTAACCAGGGCTGAGGGCCAATGAGGTGTTTAGGGAAGACCAAGAACACACTAGTACTGGCCATTGCCATGGGATTGGGAAGATAGGCCTCGTGTCTACATGGCTAGGAGCCTTTCCCACCACAGCTGCTATATCCGGTCTCATTGGTAAATTGGAATCGCGGTTGTCGCCTATCTTCTCTACCATAAGAGGTAATACCACCAAAGGGTCAGCATGATGCAGAGCCATGTGGACCCTTCAGTTAGTTCTCACTTTGGAGTTCCACAAGGCTCTGTTGGGATACGCAGTAATATCACACGCCGTAATATCACGTGCTGGAATGGTTTTGTGTGCAGGAAATCTCCTTCGCACTAAATCAGGTCTATTTTTTGCAGGTTTCAGATTTGGACCTCTAAATCTGGCGGGGCAGTAAAAGTGACAGTAATCCTATCACTGCCACTCTTTTGAGCCAGACCACCAGAATCTTAGTGGGACGGTAGCGCTACGCAGCTTGATCTGGATGTGATTTTATGGGGAATTCATGAAGCACAACTCTGAAAACCCAAATAGCTTCTAAATGTAGGCACATCGAAAAGGAAGGGAGAACATTGACAGGAGCGGAAAGGCTCGTTCAGGATTATATCAGGATTTTAAAGTGATCCAAACAGTAATACTATACATTTCATTAGGTAGGGTGTTCCAAAGCTGCTGGGGCCTGTACTGAGAATCTTCTGCCTCCTCTACTTTTGGACCCAGTGGGGGGAAGCATGAACCGCAAATGACTTGAGCAGTGGAGAGGTCTTTTGGCAAGTAAGGCTTTATTTTGGATGTAAGGTAAGGAGGGGATGAGTCCTTACCTGCTTTTAAAGGTAATCAGGTAGACCTCAAAAGGAATACGACTGTTAATTAGAAGCTGATGTAGTGAGCTCTGTAAGGGTCTGATGGGGCCTCCTTTCTTCAAACAGAAAATAAGCCAGGTTCCAGTGCTTTGAATCTTCTGAACGCATTGAATTTGGCAGGCCAGCACACCTTTATTGATAAGACTGGCATAACCCAACCTCTAGATCAGTGGTCTGCAACTAATGGCTTCACCCTCCCCTCCTGGCTCCCCCCCCCGAGGATCTGTCACCACAGACTGTGCTGGTTTGGATTGCTGGGAATTGTAGTCCAAAACAACTAGAGCACAACGTACCCCTGTTCTAGATGAGGAAAATTAGGATTAAATGGCAGAGCCCAACTAAGCTGGCAAAGCGAAAGAAGGTTTTAAAAACGGAGTGATCTAGCACTTCTGACTCAGATCAGACACTCAAACAACTGCCAGATGCTTTGCCAGCTCCAAGATCCTGGCCAAAGATGATAGTTGGCGCAGGTAGGCATGGATTTGTGAGAGATTATGGAAAAGAAAAAGATGCTCAGAGTTACAAGCATTAAGCTTGCGCCTGCTATCCCCCATCCACTTACTGACCTCCACAGGCCCAGAGTGGGGCGCACTGATGCCTTCCCTGGGCCAGGGATTGGATGGCCAGTTAGAGAGCTGTGGGACGGGGCAGGGGTACTTCATCCCATGAAATTGACTACGCTGTCCTGACTACCCAGTCGCATCAATCAACAGAACCTTCTCCTTTGTGAGCTCCATCAGGGTTGACAGAGTTCCCTTTCCATTTCCAGGGAGGTGGGGCGGGCATCGGATGAGGAGAACATGGTGCGGCCAGAGGGGGTAGGCGGAATCAGGAGGATGGGCAGAGGAAGCAGGGCAGAACATAGCAAGCAAGTGGGGAGGAAACAGCACTGGTGCCGTGGCATGGAAGGTGGTTCTGTGCAAAATCAGCGGTTACTACCCGGTTTAAAAGCTACCTTATCCGCCAGCTTAGATGCTAATGTGTCATATAAAATGGAGAAAAGATGCATCGCATATGGAAGTTAGATCTGGTATATGCTACGTGTTAGTTCCTCATTCTCCAGAGGAGGGTCCTGCTCACTATACACTAGAGCTGCTTTAACTCCTGCTCATCAAATCTTCGTTTCAATCTTTACTCTCTGATTATGTACCTCCATTTTGTTTTTACCAATGTCGCCACCTTGTGTCTGAAACACAATATCATCCCTATCACCTACTTTATAACCAAAGTCAAATTTGCGCTTGCGTTGGAAGCAACTGGATTACAAACAATGCGCTTGGATAAACTCTGTGGTGACCACACAGACATTTTAGGCAAGTTGGATGACCCATTACTTTCGATCAGCCATATTCCCGTCACAGTCCTTACTACTAAAGGCAATCTGCCTTTCAGACAGAAACAAATGGATTAATAACAATTCCAAAAATTTCACACTACTCACTATGGGCAGTAAAGCAAACCAGTGCTCCTTGTCCACAGCCCGCCGGGAATGCCAGGGCAGCGGGAAGTTCCTGCCAGGATATGGATTCACCTTCAAGGAGGCCTATCATCCTGCACCGCTAAAGCCACTTGGACTGGGTTTCCTTGAAGAGACTTGTGAACTAACGTCTCGAGATTTGTTCCCCCGGCACCAGGAGATACAATCGTAAGAACCCCACTGGCTGCGTGGTTCCGACATCATCTCTCATGGTTAAAGACCAAGTCAAGTATGCAGAGAGGGGTCAGCCTGGAACCAGGACATCTGTGGATCCTGATCACTGATGCCAGCGGGAAGGGGTTGACACCAACATTCCACTATTAGACAGTTCAGGTTGGATGGTCTCACACAGAAAGCAGGAGGTCTCCCAACTGGAGGGATCGGATTGTGGTTTTCAGAGCATTAATCCATGTTCCGTTCTTTTTACTGAACAAGTAGGTCTTGGTCCGAACAGACAATCAGGTGAGCAAGGCAAACGGGAACTAACCAGAAGGGGCATGTTCTCAATTTCTCAAGAGGTTCTTGTGCAGAACAACTTCTCCAGGATCCTGAGCAGAGACGTTTTTTTATAGGAAGGCAAAAGGGGCACTTGCCCCCAGCCCCCACCTTGGAGGGGAGCCCCACAAAGTTGCAGGTCTAAAGAAGTAAGATTCCTTTGTTCACCAGACTTAAATAGCACACATTAGGATATTTTATGGCGTGGTGCTGAGGCTCTAAACCTATTGCCTGTCTGTTTTGACAAGTACATTGTACCTCCATCAATTCATCATGTAATGCTTTCTGTGTTCACTGTGGTATACATAGTTTGTGTGTTCCTTACGGCACAACTCCTGTAGCATTCTTCCCTACCTGTGGGAATTATGTTGATCACGTGCAATAGCCAATGTTGAAATACATATTGATAAATTGAGTGCCTCAATGGTTCAGAAGTTAGCTCAGTGCGTTAAGCACTCATTGCAGAAATATGTATTCATATGCAAGATTAGAATAGCACATTCCAGCAAGGCTGGCTGAGCCTTGCCTATGTCTGACGTTTATAAACCTGCCTGCACATGTACTTGGTTTTTCAGCACAACAGCTGCTATTATCTATCAACAATTTACCTGCACCAGATAGGGGTTGTTATAAAAACTAAACTCTCATCTGTATTGTGTAGGTCTAGAAATTGGTTTGTTCAGGTGGGGTGTTGTAAAACAGAGCAGTCACATCTAATGATGAGCGTAAACTGCTAGTCCAAGAAGTGAATCAGTGTCCAAATTCAAAACTGTGGCACCAAAGCTTTCATGCTTGCATCCTGGCTTTGCCAGCAGACGCTTGATACAGTGATCCTGGTCAAATCATCTAATATCTCTTACATCACTGTGCTGTCTTCTGTGAGATTCTTATGTAGGCCATTTGAGTGGAAGGGGTGGTAAAGAGAAGAGAGTGGACCAGATGTCGCAGGCCTTGTGCAAGCATATCTTAAGGTCTGCTTGTTTGACACAAAAACGGTTTGCTTTTTTGTACAAGCCAAAGGTTTTTCTGCACGTTTATAAATGACAATTTCCCAAGCCAGTGTTTTAGAAGTATTTGAAGCTTTAAAATACATAAGACAAACCCAGATTAAATATGTTAAATCACATCGATTGGTATGCTGGTACGTATATACTTCCCTTGCTGGAGAGAATGAAGCAAGAATCATTCCCATTTTGCGTAACTCCTAAATATAATATTTTGTTTTTTATAAATTGTCATGTTTGGTAATGTGATTTGTGTACTTTCCAAGTCAGTTTTATAAAATGACATTATTTTAGTTCATGGTAAGAACTGGAAAAGAAAATGTTCAAATGCAGAAATTGCAGTGTTGGCACATATCCCAGCTTCATCCCTTAACCAATGTGTGATACTGGGCATCTCATGTAATCTTATTTTGCATAACCTCTCAAAATTCAAAGTCCCTAAACCTTTCAAAATGGTCAGCCTTTCAGAGTGATTTCCTTCTTAGGGTATGATCTTCAAAAAATCTCAATCATGTTTTCACTGGCTATAATGCTGTGTCCACTATAACAGTGAGCCTTGATATATTGCACACCACAGGCACTTGTTCCTTTGATCTCTGATGGCAACACTATTATGCAAATCATGTCCCACTTCTAATCTCTGCCTGGATACAGACACCTTCCTCGTAATTTCTAATCTGCATCCACTATCCATGCCATGATATGTGTAGCTTTCTCCATCCTTCCAGTTGGTCTCTTCTGTCCATACTTGAGTACTTTTGCATTCTGTTAAACAGCCAACGTGAGTGCTCTGCCTATTCTGGGTTACATGTACCTTTTACAGACGGTCCTGCATTAATACTGAAGGCTGCATACCTTCTTGGATGCTATTGAAAAAAAACGTCTCCTGTATCTTTAGTAGAACAGAAGTAACCTATTCATAGACTGCTAAAGTTGGCCTTCAAATGCTACTGGTTTATCATCATTATTAGAGCAAGAATTAAAGAGGGTAAGAGGACTTAAAGGGAGTGAACATGCTTATTTTAAATGCTGCGAGGCAGCATATCAACCTATGGCTTGTGATCACGACCAGGAGGATGGGGGGTGTGACCAGATAATCTTGATAACTTAATTCCTTTGGTTTGGTGGAGGGGGCCCCAAAGATGTCCGTGCCCAGAGCCCCAAAAGTGCTTAAGATGGCCCTGATGTAGAGGCAGGTTGAGTCTGATTTTTCAGACCTCAGTGGAGGTCCTTGTTAAAGTTGGCTCCAGGTGGAAATGTGACTCATGGGGCCTCATTACGATTTTGGCGGTAGCCATGCCGCTATTGGCGGCATGGCTGCCGCCGAAATCGGGTCCGGGTCCAGGTTCGGGTTCCCAGAATGGGGAATTACCGGGCCATTCCGAGTTCGGAGGGCCCGGTAATTCCTCCCTCCAGGAACCCAGGCCCGGACCTTCCCCATTCCCATTTCGGCCCCATAGGGCTGAATGGGAATGGGGGAGGGAGCCAACAACGGGCCAGTTACGAGCGGCCCGTTGTTTGCTCCCTCTTCCCCTCGCGGGACCCGGTAAGCATGCCTCGTTTGTCCCGCGAGGGGAGCTTGTAATGAGGCGGAACGGGTTTTACGGGTCCGCCTCCTTTTGCGGCCCCCGTTAACCCGTTCCGCCTCATTTGTAATGAGGCCCATGATCTACAAGGTGATATTTTTGTCACGGTTGCATGAGCCAGAAGAATTGGAGAGCTTGGAGCACTGATGATGTCAGAACCTTATCTACGTTTCCTTCCAGGTAAGGTAATCCTTCGCACTCACATGGAATTCCTCCCTAAATTGTGTACCAAAATTTCACGCAAACCAAGAGGTGGTTCTTCTCACTTTAACCTAAAACCAGAAGAAGAAAGGGGCCTGCACTATCCCGATTCTGGAAGACATACAAGGACTGCTCAGCTGCCTCTTAAGGGATGGCCGCGTAGTTTGTATCTGTTGGGGGGTGCAGCCAGGAAAAGTAAACCACCCACCACTACCCACTTCTGATGGATACCTTGTGCAATCACTGCATCTTACAACAAGGCTAATTTCCCACTCCCGCAAGCAAAAAAGGAGTGTGGCGGCCTCCTCGGCACCGGTCCATCAGGTGTCCACTAAAGGCATATGCAACGATGCAACAGTGCAAATCCTCGTGCATTTAGGCAGCATTATCGGCTGTCACGGGGAGATGCCTCTCAGCAGTTCCTGGACCCCGCATCCTGCATGCGGGCATCTCATGAAGTACTAAATAAAGTGTGTTTTGTAGTTTAGAGACAGGAGGATAGCTCAGGGTAATGCATTTGTCTTGGAAGCAAGACAACACAGAGCAACACAGGTTTGAATCTCGGTCTTGCGCTAAGAGACTACTCTCCGGAATTGAGCGTGCTATAAAAGGAATTGAGCGCGTTATAAAAGATTAATTAATTAATTCAGAGCTCAGACGTTTGAATATTGCCCGTTGTGGAGGAATGAAGCCTCTGCTGTCGACATCTTGACTAGTACGGAATGTGAGACGAGTAGGTTGGACGGAAGTGGGAAAAGTATCATTAAGGTACATAATCTGCCATTCCTGTGGGTTAGGGGGTTACCAAGGGCAGCCGTGTTTTGTTGAAAGGAACACTGTCGCTTTGTCAAGAAGAGGGGAATAAACACCAGCACACTTTCCCGAAACCTGAAATGAAGGCTGTGTAGTCTGACCGTTATCTGTGGCCACCGACGTTTCATGTTTAGAGAGGAGGACGTGGTGTTTCTCGTCAGAGACTCGGCCCGCCTGGGTGTCTGATCCATAACAACGCGGCTCCACGTCCCGCCCGACCAACGGCAGGAATATTTAAAACGTCGCGCGCGGCTCTGCTTCTCCTCAGAGCAGCGTCTCTGGTGGTCAGGCCGCCGAAGTGAATGTTTTATTGTCTGTCAACGGTCGCAGCCACCTAGCAGCGCACGAGGCCTCCGTGCTGGCTGGGATATGATACAAAGCAGGACGGGCCGCGTCTGTCCTCGCAGCAGGGATTTATTTACAGTGTACCGGGCCCCCGAAGAGCGCAGGCCATATTTGGGCCCAAGAGTTAGGCCCTAGTGCCCAAGAGAGCCAGGAGATTTCCATCTATGTTTTGAAACGAAAGTCTGACAACTTTGCACTTCAGGAGGCGAGTTTTAAAAGTAGTGCGGTCTAGTGGTTGAGGCAACGGGCATGGAACGAGCAGTCCTGGCTCATAATCCCGTAATTAAGCACTGCCTTTACCAAAAGTTGTGATCTTGGGCAAATGTAATATGATAGTCATGTATACTGATCCTTCAGTTCCCGCCTGCGTGGTCTCTCGGCACCTAGACATGACCAAACTATGAATTGTGACACGCCTGGGGGAAACAGACACAGGTCTGTGGAGGGCAAAAGAAAAACAGAGAGGGTGAGAGGAAGGAAGGGAACAGAAGGGGCTGATCGCCCGTGGCAGGGAATTTAGCTAGGTCGGGAATATGGAGAATGCTGGGATGCTTGGGATCTCGCGGCAGGTGGATCGGGTGGGAGCTGTTGGTCAGGAATGAGTCGGACAATGGCGAGACAGTCGTACGTTTTTTGGCAGGTTCTTAGTAAAGTGCAAGAGATTAGCGAGCAAGGAATCACTGTCAGTCCCGGGTTCCTGATGCAGTGGCAGTGGGAGAGCCTTGAAGCAGTAGACCCTTAAGCACTTTATACAAACCGTTGACCTGTATACATGTCCTAACACTCGACCATTGGAACATGGCTGCATGGGAATGCAAGCAGTGCCTTGAAATAAGAGCCAATAGACTCCTGTGCTAGGAGAGACTGCTGGCCACTGTGTGCTGAGCTTGTCCCCTCCAGGTTTCATCATTGGTTCCATGGAACTCTACATGAATCTTGTCTTCTCAGATTGTGTGTTCCTTCATTGCATGCATGGTGTAGCAGGCTTTCTGACCAATCAGGAAATGCGGACGCAAAAATCCACTTTTCAGGCCCATCAGGGAACCAGAACGTCAGTATGAATTTGTGATATAGCACTTAACACACGCACTTTTAAGAGCATACGGAACTGATGCACAAAGCGTAAAAACATGATTTGCTCAAGTTCACACAACAAGTTGAGAAGTTGAATTAGTTCTCTTGCTGCTTCCACAGTCTCCGCCGATGCCACTGGACCCCACACCCTTCTCAAGCGCTAGAGCATCGTATGGTGTTAGGTTTTATACTGTGGTCCCAATACCATTTGCTTGGGGCTTGGGCTAAAGTGAATGACCCTTCGGGCCCGCATTGGGTGGCATACGCGGCACGCGCCGCGTTGGCCCGTAGTCCTGGTATGGCCTGCCGTGGAGGCACGCGGACGCCGGAGCAGCACGGTGCGCTGCGGATGAAATATTGGCCACCGCAGATGCCACTTAGAGAGAGAAACTTCAGCGTAAACAGAAACACGACTGCTTAATTAAACCGTAACGAAGGGGGAGCGCTGCTTTGCATGGATATGAGGCTCTGGGTGCTCGTTTGAGCATCAAGTGCGGCTTCCCCTTCATTATTCAATTAAAATGCGACTCTAAATTGTTTACTGTACACGCCTTTTATCTGCCTCCGTGTGGCAAAATGATTGTCTGGGCCCGGTAGAGAGAGCAAGCCGAGCATGAAAATGGCTGCACTGTGCTGTAATTAAGAAGAACGCGCTAATGTCCGTGACGTCACTGGGAACGTCTGCCAGGCGAAGGGGGTTCTGGGTAGCAGCAACTTGCGCGGTGTGTTTAGTTGCGGCGCCCCCCATGGGAAGCTCCTGCACCCAGAGAGGGGGCTGGTCGCGAGCTGGAGGGAACACCGTCTCCTCCTCTCCCTGGTGGAGCTGGGGGTAGCTGTGCCGTGATGCTGAGCAAGTGGGAGCTCAGCCTGGCACAGGGCTGTCAGAAATTGTGGTGAGGCCCGGGGCAAAACATTTGGTGAGGCCCCCTTACAATTGTTTCCACTCGGCCAGCAGCGGCACATCTGCAAACAGGAGACTCGAGAAATCTACCCTTGAGTTTGTGTGCAGGATCCCAAATACGGTTTATTACTACTTTCTCTACTGAAGAAAGGTTCATGGCAGACTAACTTTTTTATCATATGAATAAATATATATAGGAGGGCATGAGCTCTCCACTGCGTCACCTCCAATTCTCTGAGGGTCAGTCACTTTTCCAAGCAAAGAGTTGAGGGCCGATCTCTTTCTTCGGCTGGGGCCTCCCTCTGGAAATAGCCTCCCTGCCTTGCTGAAACTTGAGGAGAACCATCTCTGGTTCCGGAAGCACCTCAAGACCTGTTTATTTGCTTCTGCCTTCTCTCTTCCTCTCCCTTGATGATCACCTGCCTGATCCATTCACTGGTCACCTGGTCAAGCTCTGAATTCGGGCCCAGGTCCCTGCCTGTCCTGTTGCAATCCCGCTCTGCCCCTTGGCTCCCCTGCACTTGTGGTCTGTATCTGTAACCCTACAGTCCCTCTCTTGCACTTATTCTCCACCCGTTGGCTGCACTTATGAGTACCCACACTTGCCACCTGTTGGCTGCACTCTTGTTTCTCCTTTGTTCCTGCACTTCTGCATCCTACCCCACCCTCGGCACTTCTCCCCTCCCCCCTTCCCAGCTCTTGCGCGATCTGAATGACACAAGGCCTAGTACGATCTGTGTTTTGTCCTACTCTTTTGTTTCTCCCTCCTTGCCTTGTCGCGCCTAGAAACACTTGTGTACAGGCATGTTATAAATGCCATATCATATCATTAAGGAGCACCCTGCCCCCGTGTGCGCATTAAAACACACATCATACACAGTGACAAATGATGTACAGTGGATGCTGGTACATTTCTGAACTTAAGAGGCTTAAATGTTTGTTCCAATTAGGCAGGATCAACATAGCACAGTGAGGGAGCCCAAACCAAACAAAGGTTGCTTGAGGGGGGTTCTCACTCCCAAGAACATGTTTGAAACATTGGGTTAAAAGTATGCATTTTACAGCACTTTCTTTGCAAAATTGGGTAGAAATCCACACAGTTTGCAATTGGTTTTGTATAGAAGGACATGGATATTCCCAAAAGTTGCAAATCACAAATTGTGCATAGGAACATTTTCCAATGCATTTCATGCCGCCTTTCCACGCGATATATGCTAGTATAAAAATATATTCATGCTGGTTGTTCTAATTATGTTGATGCAGGCTGCATCAATATTTGCCATTATTACCATGTATGGACTCCCAGCCAGTAGAAATGCCATGCCAAAGAAAGTGTATCCAGGCTGACTGTGTACCATAAGTGTTATTACTGGCTAGATTGGCCTACATTCAATGTGGGCCAATTTAGCCAAGTAGTATGTTTGCTTTAACCTTGATGCATAGTCCTGTGCATCAAGGGTAAAGCAAAAAGAGCACTGGCAATCCTAAACATTTGGGCATTCGTGTAGGCATGGGAAAGGCACTTCTGTTTTGGTATTGGCTGGCCATTGATAGTGCCAGTGCAAAATGGTTTGAGTACCTGAGCAGCTAATAGCAGTGCCAGGTAAATGCACTTATACACAAGCCAAAACTGTTGGCTTTGCCAATGCTTATTTTTAAAAGAACTTCAGCGAAAGACACGCAGAGTGTTTTTAAATTGAGTGGCCAAAGGCAGACCTGATTGAGACATTTTTATTATACCAGTTACGTATTTACAACTCCAATGAAGTAATGAACTCTCAGAAGACTCCTTTGAGGAAACACTTGCAGGCACATTGAGGGCAGAGTTTGATGGCTAGCCATGTTTAAAGCTATCTCAAAGAGTTCCAGTGAGGAGGTGTTTTGCGTGGTGAGGGCAGGGACTGGGTGAGAATTGCCATAGGGATTAGCATGGCCATGAGAAGTCATTTCACTGTTAGCACCTGAATTCATATCCATACATTTTTAGGTAATTAAAATTGTGATGTGGAGTTAGCACTTGCATGCTAGGGGAGTGATTAGAAGGGAAGTGGTGACATGAGACATCTCATTCTCACAGCAGTCCTTAAGTGTGACGTTTCAGAAATGAAGGCAAGACATAGCTGCTTGTTACATTGAAGCTTCACCAGAATAGTCTAATTCGAAATGTGGAAAGATGTTAGGTGCCCCCACACAAGGAAGTTTGCCCCTTCCTCACAGCTACTGACATTAGCGCCTCTCCCAACATTTGAAGTGTTAGTCCCCTTTACCCCCTGACATTTTAGCTTAGGTGCACCTCTGATGTCATGAACCCACCCCTTAATGAAGTGGGCCCCAGGGCAGCTACATTTAGGGGTGGTGCTGAACACACACTCACAAAAAACACTTTCACCCATGCATTCATCCACCAGTTACACAACTCCATGCATGCATGTATACATAAGCATTGACACAAACACCAACATGCACGCATGCATTCATACATACATACACATAAACATATTAATTTAATTTAAATGCACATATACACTTTTAATTTAAAATAAAAAACACTTACCTTACCTCCATGCACCCTTAAAAAGCATCCACGCAGCCGACACGTAGACATGCTGCCTGACAAGAGAGAACTCCTCTCCCATCAGTCAGCGTGATCGCGCTGACATCATGAACACACTGGCTGACAGGAGAGGAGTCCTCTCCTGTTAGTCAGCGTGGTCATGCTGAGCAGCGTGAACACACTGACTGACAAGAGAGAACTCCTCTCCCATCAGTCAGCGTGGTCACGCTGAGCAACGTGAACACACTGACTGACAAGAGAGAACTCAATGTGAACACACAGACTGACAAGAGAGAACTCCTCTCCCATCAGGCAGCGTGGTCACGCTGAGCAACGTGAACACACTGACTGACAAGAGAGAAATCCTCTCCCATCAGGCAGCGTGGTCACACTGACAACATGAACACACTGACTGACAAGAGAGAACTCCTCTCCCATCAGTTAGCGTGGTCACACTGACAACATGAACACACTGACTGACAAGAGAGAACTCCTCTCCTGTCAATCAGCGTGGTCATGCTGAGCAACGTGAACACACTGACTGACAAGAGAGAACTCCTCTCCCATCAGTCAGCGTGGTCATGCTGAGAAACGTGAACACACTGACTGACAAGAGAGAACTCAATGTGAACACACTGACTGACAAGAGAGAACTCCTCTCCCATTAGTCAGTGTGGTCACATTGACAACATGAACACACTGACTGACAAGAGAGAACTCCTCTCCCATCAGTTAGCGTGGTCACACTGACAACATGAACACACTGACTGACAAGAGAGAACTCCTCTCCTGTCAGTCAGCAAGGTCATGCTGAGCAACGTGAACACACTGACTGACAAGAGAGAACTCCTTTCCTATCAGTCAGCGTGGTCATGCTGAGCAACGTGAACACACCGACTGACAAGAGAGAACTCCTCTCCCATCAGTAAGCATGGTCACACTGATACCATGAACACACTGACTGACAAGAGCAAACTCCTCTCCTGTCAGTCAGCATGGTCATGCTGAGCAACGTGAACACACTGACTGACAAGAGAGAACTCCTCTCCGATCAGTCAGCGTGATCCCGCTGACAACATGAACACACTGACTGACAGAAGAGGAGTCCTCTCCTGTCAGTCAGCGTGGTCATGCTGAGCTACGTGAACACACTGACTGACAAGAGAGAACTCCTCTCCCATCAGTCAGCGTGGTCACACTGACAACATGAACACACTGACTGACAAGACAGAACTCCTCTCCCATCAGTCAGCGTCATCACGCTGAGCAACATGAACATACTGACTGACAAGAGAGAACTCCTCTCCCATCAGTCAGCGTGGTCACACTGACAACATGAACACACTGACTGACAAGAGAGAACTCCTCTCCTATCAGTCAGCGTGGTCATGCTGAGCAACGTGAACACTGACTGACAAAAGAGAACTCCTTTCCCATCAGTCAGCGTGGTCACACTGACAACATGAACACACTGACTGACAAGAGAGAACTCCTCTCCCATCAGTCAGCGAGTTCTCCCTTGTCATTCAGCATGTCCACATTGACAGCTGAATAATGGGAGGCAGCAGAGCTCACTTCTGAGCCCTGCTGCCTCCCATTATTTTGCTGCTTGTTGCGGAGCCAAACGGCTTCACAACAAACCGCAAAATCATTGCAGGAGCAGCACAATCCCCCGTGTGCATAAAAGGACACGGGTGGACTGTGCTGCCTTCTACTTAGGAGAGGGTTCCGCGAGGCCCCCCACAAGCGCGAGGCCCGGGGCGCGAAGGAAGGAAGGAAGGAAGGAAGGAAGGAAGGAAGGAAGGAAGGAAGGAAGGAAGGAAGGAAGGAAGGAAGGAAGGAAGGAAGGAAGGAAGGAAGGGAGGGAGGGAGGGAGGGAGGAAGAGAGGGAGGGAGAGAAGGGGAGAGGGAAGGAAGGAAGGAAGGAAGGAAGGAAGGAAGGAAGGAAGGAAGGAAGGAAGGAAGGAAGGAAGGAAGGAAGGAAGGAAGGAAGGAAGGAAGGAAGGAAGGAAGGAAGGAAGGAAGGAAGGAAGGAAGGGAGGGAGGGAGGGAGGGAGAGAAGGGGAGAAGGAAGGAAGGAAGGAAGGAAGGAAGGAAGGAAGGAAGGAAGGAAGGAAGGAAGGAAGGAAGGAAGGAAGGAAGGAAGGAAGGAAGGAAGGAAGGAAGGAAGGAGAGATATAAGGGGAGGTGGGTAGGGAGAGGAAGGAAGGAAGGAAGGAAGGAAGGAAGGAAGGAAGGAAGGAAGGAAGGAAGGAAGGGAGGGAGGGAGGGAGGAAGGAAGGAAGGAAGGAAGGAAGGAAGGAAGGAAGGAAGGAAGGAAGGAAGGAAGGAAGGAAGGAAGGAAGGAAGGAAGGAAGGAAGGGAGAAGGAGAGAGGGAGGTAGGCAGGAAGGGGGGAGGAATGAAGGAAGGAAGGAAGGAAGGAAGGAAGGAAGGAAGGAAGGAAGGAAGGAAGGAAGGAAGGAAGGAAGGAAGGAAGGAAGGAAGGAAGGAAGGAAGGAAGGAAGGAAGGACGGATTGAGGGAGGGGGGCCTGAGAGGAAGGGGAGAGGGAAGGAAGGAAGGAAGGAAGGAAGGAAGGAAGGAAGGAAGGAAGGAAGGAAGGAAGGAAGGAAGGAAGGAAGGAAGGAAGGAAGGAAGGAAGGAAGGGAGGGAGGGAGGGAGGGAGGGAGGGAGGGAGGAAGGAGGGAAGAAAGGAAGGGAGGGAGGGAGGAAGGAAGGAGGAAGGGAGGGAGGGGGGAAGAGGGCAGGGCATGGGAGCAATATCTCCAAGCAGTTAACTTTATCATACAGGCTTTTGTTGGGTGTGTCCAAGTCTTGAAAGTTGTACAGCCCACTAGGCAGAGACTCAAGTTGTCCCATGCCAGGTCTAACAGTCTTGGCATTTAGGCTCACATCATATTGCATTCTCGCACTTGTAATGCTGTGTTTACAAACTGGCTAGGGGTGAAAAATGGCATATGCTCACTTACTTAGGACCATGCCTGTCACGAAGTAGGATTATTTCAGAAAAGTAAGGACTGTGGCACGCAATAGTAGGTCTAGGGCGAATGAAGATGACCAGATTGAATGAAACCCCCAAAAGCACCCCCCCTCCGCGCCCCCCTCCCGGAGGGACATCTGCTACCAATGGTGCTCTTCATGCCATCCACCACTGCGTTATCTTTCGCGCCATAGGCTTTTCATTCTGTAATGACCCTACCAGCCCCCTAGGAGACATTATCAAACTCATTTTAATGATGCGAGGTGTCAAATGGAGGTGTTAAAGCGAGGACCTGTGCTTTAACGCCTCCATTTAACAACCCAACTCATTTACTGCAAGGAGAAGTAGGGCGCCATTGAAAAAGTGGCCCACAGTGTCAAATGGGAATCCATTCCGTTTGTGACAGACTGTTTCAATAGTACCCAAGGGGGAGATTTTTGATACAATGTGATGCAAATTGTGCATTTTGAAGAATATTTATTCAGCAACACTGGTCAAAACTAATAGGCGCATAGTGAGGTAACTCATCAAACTGGCCCACATTAGCCCAAAAAAGTGGCCCACTTTGCCCAAAAAAACTGCACCACACCAGCATTTTGCGTTTTTTGGCTTGTCCGTGGGCCTATTACCCTATAGGCCAGTCCGGACCTGGATATGGGTAGGCCTCTTTTTGCGTGTTTCTGTTGGGAACCAAAGCTTACAGTAGCGGTCGAAGTGGGCGGAAGCCGTTAGGAGCGGTGCGCCTCTATTTAAAAAAAAAAAATAGATTTCCCGTTCCTATACTTTCATCTTAAAAAGAAACCATTCCGGAATGACTTCGTTTTAAAATATAAGTGAAGGAAGAAGTTGAAAATTGCATTTTGGTGCCGCTTCACTGAACATTCCCTTAAACAGCAGGTGTGTTTGGGGGTTTGGATTGCGCATGGGAGAGGTTTGGCGATGGGCTTCGTGGGGAGCGGGGCAGGCCAGCAGCAGGGAACATAGTTCCAGTACTTCTTTTTGTATACTTCGACCACTGGCTTACAGACATCAGCTGGCTTGTAAGACGCCTGCTGGTATGTTCCCTGCCCCTCCTGGAGGTACCGTGGCACCACCAGCTTTAAGCCACATTCATCTTAAGGTAGCAGGGCACCGAAACATGTTCTCTCAGCTTGAGCTCTCTTTGAAGCCAATGATGCTTTGATGAAAGATAAAAGTATTTTTTTCTCCTTCAGTCTTGGAAAGCGTATGATTCTCCAGTCGCCTGTAGATTTAAAATGTTCTATAACATTGCAACCATTCAAACTTAAAGGGTGTGGTTTTTGCAATAACACAGACGCGTAAATATTGAGAGCCTGGCCCCTTTAGCATGCCACTGCACCTGTCGGCCTGCTGCAACCCTGCAGCCCGAACTTAGCCCCCAGCCCCAGCACTATAGCAGTGGTGCTGCGACCTTTGGCTCTCCAGTTGTTCTGCACTACATTTCCCATCAGCCCTAGCCAGCAGAGTCAATGGTAAGGGCGCATGGGAGTCGTAGTCCACTAAATCTGTGAGTCACGGGTTGCAGACCTTTGCTCTATATATACTCGCGTGTGTGTATGTCTGTCCCAGCCCATCTCTGACTCTGTGAGTTCACGCGGCCTCATTTCCCTCCCTCTTAGGTGTTTCCGTTCATTGGCCAATCAAACTGCTTCGAGACACATCCTTTCAGAAACCTAACCGTTCTGCCGCTGTGCCTGCGGTTGCTGACTGACTGCACGCGCCTTGCAGAAGCCAGGTTTCTGCCTAAAAAAATGTACCTCGGATGAGAGGGTTAAAAATGAGTCGGGCACCACAGGGATTTGGGAGCTCGCGTATAATTAAGAGCTAACAGTGCTTAGTAAATGTTTGAATGAATTGGCCATCCCCCAGAGGCGGATTGAAGGTTGGCAGGCACCGTCTGATAGGCCGCGCCTGATTAATGTGCTTGCCTGCTAATCTCACTACCGAACATGACTAAATAATGCAGGCACAGCCTCCAAACTCTGGTGGGTTGTAGTCCCCGGAGCAATATGCACGTTTGCTGGAGCTCCTCCTGGGTTCTTCCGCATTCAGCGGTCACTGCTTTAGTGCTCACTAGTGCAACTGGATGCTGTTACTGTGCGCCTCGTCAGCAGCCGAGAAAAGCCAGCGGCAGTAACGCATCAGAATATCACATCAACATAACGGCAGCTTGCAGCACTGTGGCGGTGTAGCGTTCAGAGTGTCTAGGATGTCGGAAGTTCCATTGCAGTCAAGGCATCGCAGAGGGCATTACTGGCTGTTAAAGCCCTCAGTGGCAGGCTATTATAACTCACTAGTAACCGATGATACCAAAAAAGCACTGGCAAAACATACTATATGTGTGCGAATATAAGACGTGAGGTTCTCTGGGCAGTGAAGAGTACCCTCTTCTATGAAAGGCAAGGGAGTCTGGGATTTTTTGTTGTTGACGCTCCTCACATCAGCGCCGGCTCAAGGGGCGCTTGGGGGTGCAGCCGTACAAGGGTGCCTCCACGGCGCAGCAAATAAAGGGTGCCTTGCCTCCAGTTTACATGACACTGAGTTGGAGGCTCCAGCTCAGTGTCATGTAAACTTAAGTATCGATCTGGCTCAGCGCCTATTAAAGAATGAAGCCATACCGGGCGTGTCCCGTAAACACACTTTACAAGGACAGCCGGGGGTTCAGTTCTGTTGTTCAACAACCCAATAATCCGGGGGTTCAGGGTGACATGACGCACATATAATATCTAAGGCGTAAGCAGCAGAACAACATAAAGGGGAAGAAGTTGGCGCCGTTTTTGGACGATTCTTAGACTGACAATCTCTTTCCCTGGTGTGATTGACACCACACTGACAGCTTTTGTCAAAGTTTAATATGCGTAACTCGGCGAGCTCTCAGGACAAGTGACAATGTCTAGGACAGTTTACACAACCAGATTGATAGTCTGGTGTCAGTTTAGTGGTGGTGAGTAGGTGTTTTTGTTTTCACTATCGACGCAGAAGAGGGATTCACTGTGAATCAGCACCCTCGCTGGAGGAGCCAGCCAATCAGGAGGCCAGGTACGCAGGCTGGATCTCCCGATGTTAGCCCGCGTTCCAAGCCGCCTGATTGCCGCTTCCCCCCACCCGCAGACTCGTTTTTAAGTAACCCCCCCCCCATCCCACTTAACTCATTACAGCAGCAGCACTCGCTGACACCGCCATAGTTGCTTCCCACACCACTCCACCCAACTGCGCCACATCTGGCTGCCTGTCTCTCTGATTTATAAAAACATAACACCATCAATGTTACGATTGCGTAAAAAATGTGAGGACAAAACGGCGCTGTGACGCGTGCTGAAAGGGCCCATTCTACTCTTAAATGCCATGGAAAGTGAAACGTGTCACATTAGCAAACACCTGCTTCCAGGCCATACTGTACATTAGCAAATGACAATTGAAAAATGTGGAAAATAACACAGCACTTTCAAAGTCCTTGACATTCTCAAGACATTATTGAAAGTACCCCAGAAAATTAGCACTTGGTTCATCTTTGTGAAGGTGAATTCGAAAGTACCAATACCGCTACAGAGTCTCTGGCAAGACGACGCGGAGCAGCACAGGTTCGATCCCCGGGTCTGCGCTTAGGGTATTAAACACGTTAGAAATAACGAATTATATAAATATATTATTTCACCTGACTCGCCTACTGGAATCAGCGACCCTGAAGGCGTGCGTGTCTTTGTAACTGGCATATGTAAATGTCTGTTTCTTTGTTTTGTTAATGGGATTTTTGCCACTCATATAGCTTTTATTGCCAATTTTTGCCATTTGTCCTCATTACATAGGGTGACCAGACATCCCGGTTTTCCCGGACAGTCCGGGGAAACCGCCTTCTTTCCCAGGGTCCCAGGAGTTTTTTTCATTTTAGAAACCCTGTCCGGGGTTTGCATGGTTGGGTGGCTACGGTAATTAAAATTGGAGGTTTGGCTTGAACCCCCAACCTTTCAGGTACAAGTCACAACACTTACTGACTGTGCCACAGAGACTAGCTTGGAAACTGTTGTTCAGCAAGCCATGTAATATCAATCAGAGCTAATGCGTGATTTGAATTAGCATGCCAAGATTCACAGACTAAACTGCACCAATGAAATCATATGCAGTTTATGGAAAGGAGAAGTGCTGGAAATATGGTTGGGTGGTTGTTGTGGGGGCGTGTTGGGGAGGGACAGTAATTGGTAGGCTGCGATGGGGCAGTCCCTCTTTTATGTTGTTGGTCGTCCCGGTTTTCCGTTTTGGAAATCTGGTCACCCTATCATTGCAGGATGATAAAATGGTTGCCCCTGTTTACAAAATGTGGTCAAGTGCAGAAGCTGCGGTTAAAACTCTTGCTCCATTGGCAGAACCATCATGACCTGACCACCTGTACTCCCAATCCAGTGGCTGGGGGCCTTTTCACTCACCTAGTCTGCATTCGGATTAAATGCTCTCCTAAAGAGATGAGCCCCTCAGTGGGATGTCTACACATGTGGTTTGACTCATTAAAAGGTCTGCATAGTAAGGACACTGGACCCTTTTCATGGCTAGATAAATATGAACATTTAATGGGATTTATTCAAGACTCATTTTGCCATCCAGATGATTGAAGAAATAAGGTGGCAGGGGAAGTAATGTGTAGGCTGTACAGTGATGGGATATTAAGGCCCCCCAAAAAAAGGTTGCGGAAGCAATTACGAATTGCTAAATGTTTAAAAGCGGAGAAAGGTCTTCCCCATTGAGCTTAATTGCTTTATAATGTATTCCTGGGAAAATGAAGCGGCATTATTATTAAGGGAATATGTTGTTAGCGAAGAAAATGTGAATTTTACTCTTAAACCAAAAAGGTACCAGTAGCTCAATATTGTAACAATTTAACTCTAAGTGGTGTTTCTGGGAAGCTGATTGGTCAATCTGCAAGCTATACGCATTGATATAGCCCGCAGATTGATTACAGCCCGTAAATCGGGTGTTTGCAAAGCAAGCAGCTTCCACGTTGTATTCTGCAACGTTGAAGCTGCTTACTTTGGTTTATATGAATGTGTTCATATACACCGATGTTCTCTGCAGCATTTTTGTAAAATAACGAATATGTCGTTATTTTACAAAAATGCTGCTGAGATTTCAGGATTGTGCCCGTTATGACAAACAGACGCAATCATGAAGGTGCACTGTTGTGCATTATGAGGACACTCAGGCTCACTTGAAAATACTGGTGGAGCCTGGGCGTACTGATTGGGCGCAGTGAACCTGCTCTTTAGCACATTCACTGTGCCAAGTTCAGAATCGGGCCCTGAGGGTGTACTAATAGCTTTATAGACCTGCAGCTCGGGTCGTACCGAGCATTATGGTCCATCATACCTCGTTAAAGGCCCTTGCTTCGCTCGGGCCATTAACTCGGACTTCAGGGCCCATAACGCCCGGTACGACCCTCGCTGCAGGTCTATAAAGCTATATTATAGGCCCCCTGAACAAAAATCCACTGAATGCTGGCTGCCACATTGGCCCTCATTATAAGTGGGGCGGTGTGGTATTAATAACATGCCTTTATTACCGTATACTGGCACATTACCGCACCAGCTAACTACAAGTTTGTGAGTGAGGTGGGTGGACCTTAATGGAAAAAAGGGCTGGTATTACGGGTGCCAGTAATACCGGCACATCTAATACCGGCAAACTCCCCCATGGAGTCTTATGGAATGGAGAGTTACCACCATTACTGGCACTCAGAATCTAGTGGACATTCCACCGGACTGAGAGCCGGTAACAGTATTACCATTTGTCGGTATCCTGGTGGAATTACCGCAAGAATACCAGAAAACTTATGAGGGCCAATATTGATCAGACATTAGGCCTCCTTCTAAGTGTGGCGATCTGTCAATAACGGTGCCGGTTGCAGCATGCCGGCACGCTTTCCAGAACGCCACACTACAAGTATGTCTTCTGGGGCCGTTGCGCCCAGCAGGTCTTACTTGCCGGGCACAGCAGCCCCGGGCGGCAGAGTTTTCACGGATGGGTGCTTCCGTGAACCCATTCCCGTGGAGTACTATGGGAATCCACCGGAATGGGGGCTTCCTGAATCCGCCACCTGATATCCCGGGCCACCAGGACTTGTAATGTCCCAGTGGCAGTGGGATACCAGGCAGCGGATTCAGTGTTACGAGGACAGCAGCAACCTGCCAGTAGCACCAGCAAGTTACTGCCGTCCTCGTAATGAGGCCCATAGATTATGTATAGAATTGCCCCATCCTGCGGACTTTTGATCAAGGATTGATAAAAATGATCAAGGCACTCGACAATGGATCGACTGTTAGAGTTGGCCAATCACAGAAAGGATCACTTACTAGTCATGTAGTGCTCAATTTGAACTTTATCACCTTTACTTTTTTAGTTTATACTTAGCAGGTCTTCCCATTACACTAACAATGGCTGGCGCATATCTCCCACAGTTGGTCTTTGTCCATCCCTAAACTCTGGGATGCGCTTATGATACCATTTTACTAGATACTCCCAGCATTGGACTACAGTGGTTGCTAAATATGTTGGTGTTGTATTGTAGGACAAATTGACTCTGAAAAAATCCCACGAAGAAGGATTAACATTGTTGGCAGCCCTAATACGTTTAAATGTTTGCTGTGGGTGCTCATCGCTATAAGATCCTCAATTAAGTAAATGTGATAGGCCTTGAGCTATGCAGCTCTACATCTTACGCATTTTACCTCTATATGATTAAAGAGGTAAATTGGATTTGTAAAGTGGAGTTAAGTGTCGGGTTGGGCATCACATTATCAAATATGGCCTGGTGTTCCCCAGGGTATTATATGGCTGAAATCTTTGGGGCTATTCAGAAATAAGTCAGTGGTGTTTATTTGGGTGGAATTTGGTCTATCTTCGCTGTCAAGCTTGGCATACACTAGATATTTACCATACTGTGGTAAACTTTGATTATGATCATTTTAAAATGTGTAGTATTTCGGACACTGTGGCAGCCGGATATTGGTATGCGCAGACAAGAAGAGCTTTTTCTTGGACAAACTAGGAATAAAGTTTGAGGATTTTAATCATTTAGAATTTTAAAAAGAACTGAAAAGATGAACGTACCATGAAAACTATTGGGCATACTATGCCTGAATTGAAGATAACATGAGAGTGTCCTGATATGTAATGATGATATCAGTAGCTGGCAATATGTCCAGCCTTATGTAAGGCTTGCGGCTCGCCCTATGCCTTGATACAAGAAGAATATGCATGAATTTCAGATTTAATCATTTTTTGGGAGGAGAAATTGTCACGGTAATGGATGAATGTGAGAAACTCAATTGCCTTTTATGTTCAAAAGTGTATTGCTTGGAATCATTGAAACATCTGATTAGATCTTGTGAGTGCTTAGGCAGCTGATGAAGATTGCCCTTTAATAAATGATGCAGTTTTAACAATACGTCATTGGAAGGGGATTTATGAACCATGTGAATGGAAGGAGCCAGCCACGACTTACATTTGCATCCCCGCTGCCCAATGTGAAAAAGTGACTAAGATGAATTTAATTTGAGAACATGTTAAGGTGTTGTCATGATCATGATAGGGCTTCATTAATATTAACTGGGAGAGATGGGTATAAAGGTTTTTTAAACCGATAAATTCAGAAATAAAATTCAATTAAATCGAACAAGGTGATTCATGGGTTCCTCCACCATCTCCTCCCAATTTGCTGGCCCGGACGGGTGCTACAACAAGGAAATTATAGCGTTCCACCACATCTCCTCCAAAGTCAATGACTTGGGCTGGTGTTATAATAAGGAAATTCTAGGGTGCCGCTAGCATCTCCTCCCGGGATGTTGGCCTGGACAACAATAAGGCAATTCTAGTGTGCCTCCACTAACTCCTCCCAATCCAATGGCTAGTGCCGGTTATACAACAAAGCAATTCTAGCACACCACCACCATCTCCTCCCAATTCAATGGCAGGGCAGACACTATAAAAAGGCAATTCTAGGGTGTTGCCAGCATCTCCTCCCAGTATGCCGGCCTGGGAAACAATAAGTCAATTCTAGTGTACCTCCACTAACTCCTCCCAATCCAATGGCTAGTGCCGGTTATACAACAAAGCAATTCTAGCACACCACCACCATCTCCTCCCAATTCAATGGCAGGGCAGACACTATAATAAGGCAATTCTAGGGTGTTGCCAGCATCTCCTCCCAGTATGCCGGCCTGGGAAACAATAAGTCAATTCTAGTGTGCATCCACCAACGACTCACAATTCACTGGCCAGGGCCGGTGCTACAACAAGGCAATTATAGGGCATTGCTAGCATCTCCTCCAAGTATGCTGGCCTGGGTTACAATAAGGCAATTCTAGTGTGCCTCCACCAACTTCTCCAAGTTGACTGGCTACTGTCGGTTACACAACACGGCAATTCTAGCACGCCACCACCATCACCTCCCAATTCAATGGCAGGGCAGATACTATAATAAGGCTATTCTAGGGTGTCGCTAGCATCTCCTCCAAGTATGCTGGCCTAGGTTACAATAAGGCAATTCTAGTGTTCCTCCAATAATTCCTCCCAGTTCACTGGCTAGTGCCGGTTATACAACAAAGCAATTCTAGCACGCCACCACCATTTCCTTCAAAGTTGATGGCTTGGTCTGGTGCTATGATAACGCAATTCTAGTGTTCCTCCACCAACTCCTCCCGATTCGTTGGACCATAACAGCGCTACAACAAAGCCATTCTATTACACCACCACCTCCTTTTCCCAATTTGATGTCCCATACCAGTGCTATAATAAGCGAATTCTGGCGTGCCACTGCTAGCTCCTCCCAATTCAATGGCCACTGCTGGGGCAACAATAAGTACATTCTAGGGTGCCACCAGCGCCTTCTTCAAATCTGCTAGCTAAGGCTACAATAAGGCAATTATAGGGTGTCGCTAGCGTTTCCTCCCTACCTTTTTCCAAGGCAAAGTGCTTCAATAAGGCAATTATTCGGTACCGCCATCATCTCCTTCCAATTTGCTGACTAGGACCTACGCTACAATAAGGCATTCATTGGGTGCTGCCAGCATTTCCTCCCAGTCCGCTGGCCAGGGACTACTATAAAATAAGGCAATTTTAGGGTGCTGACAACATCTCCTCCTGTACCTCTGATCATGGTCAGTGCTACATTAAGGTACTTTTTGGGTCCCTCTGCATCTCACTTTCTCCCAAACCACTGGCCAGGGACAAGACTACAACAAGTCCATTCCCTTGTGCCACCAGCAGAGGAGTTCATGAGGGTGCCATTTTGCCTCAAATCATCAACTCGGGCTTACTAGCAACGGAGGGCAGATATATTTTAGAGCATGGGGGCAGTTATTTGGTAAACTGCCACCACTGCAGGAGGCGGGCAGGCCCTAAGTTCTACAGTTGTTCTCACATTCTCGTCACCTGCCTCGGCTCACACCACGTTGCCTACATCGGTCTGTGGAAAATAGAGTGGGTTCTCAAATGGCGTCCATCTGTGATTTCCGGCATCCCCGTCTGCGCGTTTAGAAAGCGTGCAGTTGCTTGCAGCACGCCAACCGACATTCAATACAAACACGCGCATGGCGGCGGCTGCGCTTCCAGACAAGCCCATCCATTTCCCAGTTCAGACTGACATCAAACAGTGCCTTTAATGTTCCAAGTGTTACTCCGCGGCTACCGAGCAGTGTATCACGTGACAGTGATGTAGCCACCATGCTGCCAAGTATCAGGTTTCTTTATTAACCGTTGAGGTTTTGCAAAAGCGCTCCATGTGTTTCAGCCTCTTCTAAGAGCTTTGTGTTCGTGGTCAGTGGCTGAAGTGTACAAAAAGAAGTAGTGCAACTATGTCCCCTGCTGGTCGGCCCCCATTCCCCACAAAACCCATCACCACACCCCTTCCGATACACAATCGAAACCCCCCAAAAACACACCTGCTGTTTAAGGGAATGTTCAGTGCAGTGCACTCAACTGTTCCTAGACGTTTATTTTAAAACGAAACCATCCCTGGATGGTTTAAAAAAAAAAGGTATAGGAACAGTAAAAGTTAAAAAATAAAAGTAAAGGAGCACCGCTCCCAATCGCTCCCGCCAACTTTGACCACTGGTTTGGGTAGGCAGGACAAAAAGGATGGGCCGAAGAGCACTTGATTATAAGCAGAGCCCCTGGCTTGGGAAGGTGTAAGCCCTCCTAAAGGGAGGAGGTTGAAGGCCGAAGGTAGCACTCTGCTGCGACACTCAGCCCAGGGTTAATTGGAAAGGGGTACTACCTCAAGAGCCTCACCTGGGAGGGCAGGGTATTTACCTTTAAACAATCATTACCATGACAGCAGAAGCAGCAAAGGTACAGTGCCAGAGAACAACATCCCACCCAGGAGACATCAATATAGACCTATCATGAAGCCGAAAGCTTGACTGCTGGGCTCAGCTTTTAGATATGATATGATAGGTTATTTATAACATGCTTAATACCCAGAGGTTTCTAAGCGCCGACCCAGGGATCAAACCCGTGTTGCTCCGTGTCCTCTTGCTTCCAAGGCGAGCACGTTGCCGCTGAGCTATCCTCCTGGGACAATGGCCCCATGCCCCCAATAATTAGCATCTCTTTGTGAAACTACACACTCTCTGATTTGGGGTGAAAGATGCATCTAACGGGCCAAAGGAAGGGTAACAGCTATTCAGCCATCTGTGCCCATAAGGAATGGGGGTGTAGACAGCACGATGTAATGTTGGGCCCCACTCATGACCAACGTTGAAAACTGTCATCCGGACCCTCACCCCAAAATGTTTAGGCGGGCTCCACCCCTGAGTTCTAACTGTTGGGAGTGGATCAGCTGTGCGCAGTCTTCCTTGTGACTTTTTATATCGAAGGGACGGCCTTAATTTGGGGGCGAACCCAATGAATCCTTGCCATCAGGGGCAGAGAGCCATGCTTGAATGCCCAATGTGGGGCCGTATTCAGCACGCCAGCGCGTCCAGGATTCCGCGGCTATCACAGTATTTTGAAGTGAATCATTGGAATCCCCTGGAAAGAACCAGCACTGTGGAAGCCAGAGCGGTCGAGCTCGTCCCTACGGATTCTTCACCGCAAGGAAAAAAATAGGTTGCATGCCTCCAAACAGCAACCTAAAATGGAACTCAGCACAGTACCTTAGCACAGTATTACCAGCATTAACTTTCTTTGGAGCTTATAAAAGACCAAAAAACAATCTCATTTTAAAATAAAAGAAATGCACCTTGCTGATTGCTTAAAAACAGAAGAATAGGTTTTAGATGACAACATTTAATAAAGATGAAAAAGTGTTAATAAGGAGAAGCACACTCGAAAGCAGGTTATTGAAAACATTGAGAAGCTCAGGTATGGTGAAAGCAGCTGCCCCAACCCGCTCGGCTTCCATAGATACAACCGTACAGTCGGCTCAATGACATAGGCACCCCTTGCTCATATCGGTGTGCAGCCTGTAGATTACAGGTTACAACCCACGCTACCTGACTCGCTAGGCCCTGTCCACCCCTCTCCTCCCTGCCACCCTGTACAGCTGTACCCCTCCACTGCGCCCTCAGTATCCTACCCCCTCTGTATGTCTGTTCTGTTGTTACCTCTGAAAAGCGCTCTGTTATGCATCTGTACTGCTGAATACCTCTTTAAAGCACTCAGTTGTGTATCTGTATTGTTGTATTCCTCTGTAAAGCGCTCCATTGCTTCTCGAAGCTAGGCCCGCACACAATAAATAAAACAATAATATTAACAAACCGCTGCTGGAAAATGCTGGTAAGATAGCTTAGCAGGCTGAGTGTTCGTTGCTTTGATGGGCAGGTTGCAGGTTCAAATCCTGCCACGGCCAACTTCGTTTTTTTTTCCTTCTGAGGTTAATAAACGAGTACCAACTTCGGTTGGGTGATAATTGTATGTACATGCCTTTGGAGAAACAGTTATATAAATAACAGATCGTTGCAATCCCAGAACGGGATGGGGCTGCCTTTGTCCTGCTCTGGTGTGCACTGAAGTCCAGCAAAGATATTCATATCGAGAAAAAGAGGGGGAGGCCGTTCCTCGGCGCGACCGGTTGCTACGTGCGGCTGGGCGCATTCGTCTCCTAGCCGGCCGTGTTGAGGGAACACTTACTTAGGCAGGGTCAGTGGCTTGCCTGGCTCCAAGGAAGGAACGGATTATTTCAGTCCGCTGAGCCCCACCAGTAAGTGCTGCGCTGAAAGCTTCACGGGCGATGGTAATATTTCAGTTTCCGCCGCCGCTCTGGAGTTCCCCAGCAGCATGATGAAGTGTGCGTTCCAGTGGTGCGGAGAGCCTGTGCCCTGAGCTCCACTAATGCGGAACTCTTTTGAAACACAGCTTGTGGCTCTTCCGCTGAGGAATTCAGAAAAGAAGGCAAAAACGTTGCATATACACGAGGGTCGGGACCTTGACGGGTTCCCTTTTTTTGTCGTTTATCACTCCCATTTTAAGCAATTAACTACAGTTTTCTTGTGCAGTGCAGTGTGTATTTTGCACTGCAAAAATGCACATTGCGCAGTTCCATGAATCAGGGTTTGTGTCGGCAGTGCAAAGTCACTTTTCAGCAGTGCAAATTCACTTTGAACCGGGTAAATATTCCATGAATAGGGCCTATGTGTTTGACGGCAGTGTAAAGTCACTTTGCACCACTGCGCTAAAAATTCATTGAATCAGGCCCTGCGGCTCTCAATGACTGGTTAAGACACATTACCAGTGGTGCTGACAACACCCGCCCAAGTTCCTTCGATATATCTGCGGTTGTATCTCGTCTGGGCCGAGCCGAATGCCATCCCCCAACTTTCATTTTGTTGAATTCCACCCAGATCTTTTCTCTGCATATCATATCGGGTTCCATTTTTTGAATCTTTTCAAAATCTTGGAAATTATAAAGTTTATGCTGAATTTTTTTAAACAAGTGTCAAAGTCTCACAGAAGTGGAAACAATTGCACCCTGTCACTCCCTGAAAATCGCCACAAAACTCCTTTGAACGCTCGACCTCATGCAGTGCCCAGGCAGGAAATAGTGCCCCCGGAAGTATTTGGGTCAGAAGAGAGCATAGTTCAGACAGAACTGGGAAAAAGCAATAAAGGCACTGGTGTGTGTTGAGTGGAAGGACTCCCACGCGGGACAATGCTCCACAAGGGGCCTTGCAAAGAAAAGAACTATGCAGCACAAGATTGACCGGTATTTCGGTTTGCAGGGATGCGCGAGAAAGTGAGGGTTCCATTTTGTTTTCGATGAGTCAGCGGACCTATGTCTTTCCCCTTAGCACGCTCTTCGTCATTGGTATCGCTGGGGTTGCAGGTTTGTCAAAGGCACCTTGAAAATGGCAACTTGTTTCACAGAGAGGAAGGCGTCGCCGCCTTTGATTCCTAGTCCCGCCATACTGGAATGGGCTAGAAGGATAGAGGCGGCCAATGCCATCAAGCACTGGATCGGCTGCGTCCTTGAGTAGAACCAGCGCTTAGCCGATTCCATGTGAAAATATTGGCTGTTAAAAGATAGAATGATGAAAATCTTAAAAGAAAAAAGCTGAACTCTCAAATGGGACAACTGGTATCTATTAGTTGTGCAATATAATGAAAAATGTGAAATCAAATGGCTTTAAAAATGGACAATACATAGCCATGTAAGTGTTTATATAAACACATATGGGCCTGATTACGAGTTTGACAGTATTACGTCTGGTACTACGGCCAAATTCAGTTACCGTTAACCCATGGGGTGATTACAAAAGGTCTGCGCGATTCCAAATCATGCATACGTTTCCTTTTCTTCCAATGTTGGAGTCCTATAGGGCTGCTTGGGGTCTGCTAAGTACTCTGTATGATAATTACCACACCAAGCAATTACCACATGCAGTACTGCTTTTGTGTGGGGGTAATTCCCTCCACACAATAAGGCTTCCGCTAACAAGAGTTTTGAAAGCAAATCTCTGGATTTCGCCAAGTAGTAAAACCCCCCATAATTCAATTTTTTTGGGGGATGTTTTGCCACTTCTGCTAAACTCGAAATCAGGACATAATGGTTACTGGGCAAGTCACAATGCTGTGAGGCCACTACAGTGGAGACTGGTGCAGTATAAAATCTATTGACACAACATAGAAGGGGGGACGCTGAGCCATGATCAGTTTCACGAGACAGTGCATGGGGCCGTGACTGCAGCTTCGTCCATTGAAATAATGCATCAGGAGGGAAGGTGCAATGAGGAGGGCTGGGTGCCTGCCGCAAAGGATGTGTGTAGACATTGCAGGTTGGCTGTGACATTGCAATCCTAGATGCCTGTGCTAAGCTGGTAAACATGCAATTCTTACTCAGCGGACCTTAGGCAGGAAGGGCGGGGCAGTTTACACAAGGTTGTTCATATGCATAGGTTCCTAGACAGCACCTGGAAAGAAGGATCCCCGGGTCCATCTATACCACCAATGTCCTCCCCTATTACAGTACTCAGGGAGAGGCACCCTCCTCGGTCTCCAACTTTACCCTGGCTGGTTCCTCACTACTGCCACCCTTTCTGAGTTGGCTTTTTTAATCCGCCATTCAGTGCTGAGGCCTTTAAAGCCGATTCTAGTCTGGAGTCTCACCCCAAGGCCGCTTTGCACCTCCTGAGAACTCCAAAATGTTGTGAGTGGTGAGTGTTCCAGGTTACATTGACCTGAGAGCAATGAGTTGCATGCATTTATTGAGTGTGGAATAGCTTCGGGAAGCAAGAGAGTGCTTTACAAGTACTGGGGAAAGTACAGAGTGAGGGAAGCAGAACGCAAGGGATCAATTCAAGGGAGCGGTGAGCTAACAAGGGGTGGAGAGGCCGACAGACAGTTTACCAGCAAGGGATCTACAAGCAACCAGGGGAGCCACGGGGGACAAGAGCACCCTGTAGAAGGGGAGGTGGGGGAGTGGAGGGTGTGTGGACCTCTGTATTAAAGGTTTGCCATTCCTTGAAGAACAAACAGAATGTAGCCAATAACCCTGATTAATCAATATGAAAGCGAAAAGTAGGGCCCATTGACCCAGTGTTTGGACGGGCACATGATAAATGCACTTGAGAAACCCAGTGTGTACAGTGTGAGGAGGTAGCACGTTTTTCATGCTGACATCAGACATCGTAACGTGTTTTTCTTCCCTTATGCGCCGCGTCACGCAAGTCATTCAATTACCATCTCATCGGGGCTCAGTGGTCTAATGCTCCTTTCTCCAGCCGTCATTCGTGCGTTTGCAGGTTCTATTTGCTCAGGCTGTTACTTTCTTGTGGCCTGAAAGGGACACCACAGGAATCAATGGGCCATGACTATCACTGGGGTCGAGACCATCACTGTTGGAAGCCGCCTTTCTACATGCTGGGCACACTATTGTTTTCCAAATGGGCATCTTACACTTTCATAGAAAAAAAGGCATTTCCAAACTCAAATGCTGCTTAAACTCACTTTCACTGGTTTTCTTAGAAATGTGTTTCTTTTTGTGTCAGACTACCACACAAATACCCTGTAATTGTTGGAGCCCCTTTCTTTGTGTTTTATCACAGTTATATTTATAAAGATGTTATATGCTTCTCACCCTGCTTAAATCAGAAATAAATGCTTTTGCTGTGCTGACAGCAGTTATTAGGACATTAAACTGTGGGTTCATGGGTGCCAACTTTTGATTTTCAGTACAGGGGCAGAAATACCCCCACCTCCACCCTGAATATAAGCAAGCGACCAGCCCAACCCATGCGCTGGCCAAACACATTTTATAGCACTTGTTTTTTTATAAGGGCTTGCAAAAAGTCATACGATTAACAATCCATTTTTAATATATAACATCTCAGCAACGGTCTCTCAACCTGCTGAGCTACCCTGGTAGGCTTCTAGTGCAGAGCGTGTCTATGGACCCCTTAAGTATTAAAAATCACTGCATTAGGAACAGTATTTTGGGTGCACCAGTGCCATGGAAGTGATTTAAAGTGGAATGGGTGTACAGTGTGGAGTTTGGAAAGAAGCAGCGCGAAAGAAATGGCACCTTTTTAAACTATTATTTTGAACATTTCCTTGCAACAGAGTTAATTTGCCAGCTCCGCCCCCTCGGAACTCCGACCCCCCTTTAAATTGTTTTCATTTCCACCACAGTCACATTTGACTGCCTTATTTGAAAGATGAACCCCCCCCCCCCCACCCCTTCCTAGGTCAGGCTTTCTGTTGCTGCAAACGTTTGACAAGGGTTGAAGTCAAAAGCGAGCCAGCAGGCCCTTTGACATGCGACCAGGGGGTGTGCAGAGTACATGGCACGCATGACTTGAGGAGAAGGGGCTGTGACCACGCATTGCCGACACAAATCAATATTCATGATATCCCTTTTTATTGTATTTGTGCCCTGGACGTGTTCCTGCAGCGCAGTATGTCGTGTGTTCCTCCCCCTGCTCCGTCTGACGAGCCATTGCCGATCCAGAAATCAGGCCTGGTGGCTCCGGGCCGGCGCTGGGCCTTTGATGCCCGTGCACATCTGACTGGCTGCGAGGAGGCATCGCCTTGGCGCCCTTTTCATCACAGCGCGGTGTCCGTTCCGGTCAGCGCGCGCCAGCGCTTGGGAACTCCTCGTGACCGCGCGCGCTGCTGCCTCCTTAGATTGCCTTCCAACGAGTTCCTTGGAAATGGAATTGCGGCATGAAAGGCGCCCGGGCTCCGGGGTCAGGGATGGGGAGGGCGGCCGGTGGCACCGAGAACAAAGTGCGACTCGCTTCCAATTCAAGCCTGGATGCTCCCGGAAGACTCTCTTCCATGCCCTAGGCCTGATTGCTTCTTTCAGATGCTACGCTTAGCCGTGTGCCACCTACGCGACCCCCATCTTCTAATAAGATGGCATAATGGAACACTGAAGCGTTGAGAACCGCAAGGCACTCCAGTGTGCTGGCATGAGGTTTGCGCACTACATACAAAATGGCATGATGGCTGCTCCACCGAAGATACTGGAGTTTCAGAGCACTTATAAGCAGTGGTGGAAATGGAAAAAATGTGGTGTGGGATCCCACAAGGGCTAGGGTGGGGGAGGAGTTTGGGGGGGCGTGGGGGAGACCGAAGGGGCGTGGCCTAGAGGGGCGTGGCTTTCAGTGGACCGCCGATCAAATGAATACTTCAAAAAAAGAAAGAAAAAAAAGACGCCCGCGGCGGCTGCATTGCCCTTTACCGCCGGCTTTGGCACTGGTGTGTAATGCATAATGCTCGCTACCAGTTGTGCATGTAGCAAGCATTGTGCATTACACACCAGTGCCAACCCCGGCGGTAAAAGGCAATGCTGCCGTCGCTGGCGTCTTTTTTTTTAAGTATTTCAGCGCGGTTCATGGGCTTGGGCGGCCGACTCTGGCCGGATTCCCGAGATCCGGCTCCACATCTGGTGCCGGATCTCAGATCCGCCGAGAGCCGGCCCAGTGACCAGCACTGCTTATAAGTAAATAAATAGATTCCAGATATAGCTCCTGGTGCAGCGAACACCTCTTCTTCAGCCGTCGCTCCTTTTGGTGATGCAACCCAACGAATACAGTTGAGTCCCACAATAAATGTGGTCCAATTGTACACATAGCTCCTCCACCTTTTCCACCTCATGCCATCCTGAGCACCTTATCTATCCCTCATCCCAGCCATTGACCCGGCGTTCCTTCTCCCTGCCACTAATGCATGTGCTATCATACTCCTCCTTTGCCTCTCCGACAAGCAAAAGCGCTTTGACGCCATGAACTATGGCAGCAGGCGCTATCCAAATGCAAGAAAGCATAACATAATAACTTGTCCGGCCCTCGAGTATGGGATTTAATGATACAATGTTACTTACACAGCTTGCTATTACTTATTTTGTAAACCTACAAGTAATGAACGACTGATAAAGATTGCTACCATTATAATCCGTTTCACTGCAGGTTACACAAATATTTCTTCAACAGATGCATTAACCCACTGAGTCATCTCACTATCTTCTCTGTACTTTTTGTGAGTATTGTCCTCTGTTGTGTTCGAGGCATCTTGCTTCTGCAAAACGTGAACAAAAAAACACTCTGGCCCTCATAAGTATGGTGATCCGGAAATAAAGGTGCCGGTAGCAACGTACCGGCACCCTTTCCGGCCCGCCATACCACAACAATGCCGTTAGGGGCACAGAACTCCCAGAAGGCCTGAGCTGTTGGGTTTTAGGCCCCTGCTGGCATGGTTATCACTGAAAAACTGTGCCGGTGCTTCAGTGAACCCATACCCATGGAGTTCTATGGGACTCCATGGGAATGGGGATTTACTGTTTCACCGCCAATTATGATATCCCGGTAGCACCGGGATATCAGGCAGCGTAAAAAGTGTTACAGGCGACCTCATAATGAGGCCCATTGATGATCAACAAGTTTGTGGTGTGTTTGTTTTGTGGGTCCAAATTTAGAACAGGTGCAAGGTAAACTGATACGGTTTCCCCAGTGGTGATTGATATTTTATTTCTATCGCGCTCATACACAAGTGTTTCAGAGCGCGACACAAGTGTTTCAGAGAGCGATGGCTGCCATGGGTTACCGAATGTTCTAGCCCTTTAGCTAGGCTGCTAGTCTGGGGCGAGGGGGGTGGAGAGAAGCTATGGTAGAATAACATTCTAAATAAATCAAATGTCAGTTGCTGGACAGCACTGCCAGGATTGGTATGCGGGGGAGGGGCGCGTTCAGAGATAACTCTTTAGGGACACGGTTTGGAAGCTATGCTACACCTAATCCTACAGCCAATACATGGGTGAAGGAAGGAAAGGACGGTGTATGTTGTTTCTGAGGCTTTTACACACATGTATGAATATATATACAGGGCCAGTTCTACAAAAAGGCAATGCTGGCTGTCAAGGGCCCCTCAAACATTAAATCTGGCCATATTGTGGCCAAAATGGCACTTCACCCGGCCTCAGGCGGGTTCCTCTCTCTCTCCGCCTGTGCTTTGATGGGATGGGGTGGGCATGTGGGGCCAATCCCCTCTCACATGGGTTAGATGAGCATGTACAGAGGATGGCCCTTCGTAGCAAGTTGGAGGTTCTAAGCTGATCCCATTGTGACCCTAGCCTGCTCACTCTTCCGTGTCAGAGTTTCGAGGTTTTTCTAGATTGTCTTGTGTTTGTAATCTCTATGATGTGGCAAGCACAGTGTCTTGAAAGGGAAAATCTTGGGTATTCGTGGATGCTACGCAGTCTGCTTAGGTTGTATGGCTGTGCTTTGCTCCATCACCATGCCCTTATCAACACAACAATCTGCGTAGAGATGGGGTTCAGCCAGTCAGACAGCTGCAATGCCTGTCCTCAAACTGAGACACGCTCCTTTTATAACACTCAGTCAGTAAAGTTATTTAAATCACACAAGAACATATCATCCACGGGAGGCACTACGGGATAGTCGTATGTGTACAAGATCACACGCTGTGCCCAGGCAACACGCAGGGATCCCTAGGTCCGCCACCTCAGTTATCTGTGTTCATTTTATATAATGTCAACAACACTTTAATGGGCCTCTTTGCAATTACACGTGTGAACACAAGGGTGCTACTTTTATTGACCTCGGTAGGAGGCAAAACGCTGTTTAGGGTTAGAGGTCGGCTGATTGTTAGTGGTTGGTTAAGAGTTTCTGTTAGGTTGGTGTCAAAGGTTACATTTTGGGATTCGCAGTTAGAGTTTAGGGTTGAAGGTAAAAGGGTAGTATTACCCTGTGAGGTGGGGAGGACGAGAGTTCAGCAGGTGAAGGGGGCGTCTGGGAAGGAAAATGGGGACACGAGGGATAACCCCATTGACAAATAACATTTATAACGGTTGATTATCGAAAATGGTGACCTCACAAGTTGACTTTCCCTGACAGTCCATTAAAAGCATAGAAAGGTGACTTTGTGGCGATCTCATAATAGACCGAGTGCCATTTTAAAGTCAACCTTTGGGCATCACCCAGCGAACCCAAACATTCCTGTTTTTGTGGCCAGGTATAGCTGAAGTAGATCCACCCCCTGTCGTCATTAAGGAGTTAGCGGTGTAGGCATATGCCTTAGAATGGCATGCCATTGAATGGGTGATTTATATGGCACCATTTCCCCAATACCCATGCTCCCACGTCAACCATTTCCCCCCCCCCCCCCCGAACACCTCCATCATGACTGAAAGGGTATGAGAGGAGTAGACCGTGACCGGCTGATTTAAAGATACATACAGTGAGAAAAGCTCTGCCGCCTCCCCCCGCCCGGTACATCCCACACATTGTTTTCCAATTGGCAACCTATGATGTATGTGGCTCCTACACAATCTATGGCGCTGTTTCTGACAGTATGAATTGTTTGCAAGCATATTTTTTTCCTACATTTTTTTCATTTTATTTTTCTATTTTTATTTTCGGCTATTGTGATTTTACTGTGCTGCACCTCTCGAGGTTGTGGGCGCTATAGTAAGTTAATACACTAAGGGCCTGATTCACAGAAGCATTTTATAATGGTGCAATCCCATTGAAAAACTCTCTGTGAATCAGGGGCTAAGACACACGCATGAATGATACCAGGGGCCTCATTACGAGTTTGGAGGCTGCCATGCCCTTAACAAGGGCCCGGGGTCCCTGAATGTGGAAATACCGGGCCATTCCATCTTTGGAGGGACCGGTATTTCCCCATTCAGGGAACCCGGACCATGCCCATTCCCATTTGAGCTCCTACAGGGCTCAGTGGGAATGGGGAGCATGCTAACAATGGGCCCGTTAATGATGTGCCCGTTGTTAGCATGCTGGGCCGCTCGCAGGGCCCGCAAAGGACGTTTGGTAAAACCAGACCTACAGATCGGGTCCAGCGAGGGGACCGTAATAAGGCCCCAGGTCTTTGTATTTGCATGCGTGATATGGGAGAACGGCCCCGCTGGGCATTGCCGCCGGTAATGAGTTGTCTGTATTCAGCAGCAGCTCTCGGTCATAGGGTGACATTCGCTGTCGAGCGGGGATCGAAGTCCGCGGACCCAAGTTGGCAGAGCCAGCGACCTTTCTGTCTTCGGTTCTGCTGCCCAGGTACAGGCCTCACCCTTCTCTGTGCTGCACGTCGAGAGCTGCTAGCAGAGCTCAAGATGTGGGGACGGGGGCGTGAAGGAGGCACGATACCCCCTCCCCCTTTGTTCTCCTCTGACAGGAATAGCTCAGGCATCCCGCCAGATATTCCAGCGCATTTGCATTGCAAATAGAATCAAATTGTTTTAATGCCCGCTACTGAGTTTGCCAGACAGTTTAAATATTCCCCTGTCCTTGTCTCTGCCATTCTCAGCTGCCCAGAGACTCCCAAGAGCTCCCCTGATTCTCTCTAACCCATTCACGTTCCCTTTCCTTCTCCTTCCTTTTCCATCTAATTATCTTTATGCATGACTGCCACTTCCCTATCCCTAGCTCTCCCTCTCTCTCTCTTTCTTTCTGTCAATCTTCCCTTTCATTTCTCGCTAATTCACCACTCTTTCTCTGTCTTTCTACGTATCTTGTTCTCAGCCTCTGTCCCTCTCTCCCGCTTTCTCTCTCTCCTTTTTTGTCTTTCTCCCTCTGTCTTTAGCTTCCTCTCTCTTGCGCTCTCATTGGTAATCTCTCTCTCTTTTCATCTAGCTCCCTGTCCTCCTTCTATAACTTTCACTTTCCCCTGACCCATCTCTCTGTCTTTCTCTGTCTCTCTCCTTCTTTCTATCTCTATTTGTCTTTCTCGACATCTGTGTCTGTCTCGCTCTCTCTCTGAGGTTTACATTTATTTCTCTGTCTCCCTTCTTAACCACTCACTTTCCTCGGGCCACCTCTCTGTCTGTCTATCCTTCTGTCTCGCTCCCTCTCTTTTATGCTCTCACTGGCACTGTCTCTCTCTGCCTTTCTCGCTCTGTCTCTCTCTCACTCTCTCTTCCTCTCTCCCCCGCTCTCTCTTTCTCTCCCTCTGTCTCGCTCCCTTTCTCTTAAGCTCTCACTGGTACTGTCTCTCTCTCTCGCTATCTTTCTCTCCCGCTCTGTCTCTCTCTCACTGTCTTCCACTCTTCCTTTCTCGCCCCCTCTCTCTTTCTGTCTTTCTCTCCCTCTGTCTCTCTCCCTCTCTCTTGCGCTCTCAGCGGTAATCTCTCTCCCTCTAGCTCCCTGGCCTCCTTCTTTAGCTCTAATCTCCCCACCCCATCTCTCCGGCCTTGTCTTTAATTTGGGGAGGGTTGGGAAGTTGGTAGATCTGGGGCATCTTTTTTATTAGTGGAATCGCTGTCAGTGCCCAGGAAGGCCCCGCCGCAGCCCGCGAAACCTTCCTGCATGCATACAGAGTGCGAGGGCGAGTGAGTGAGGCAGAGAGGCACACGGATAGCAGCCAGAGCCAGCACCAGGCGTGTGCAGCATGTGCAACTGCACTTGGCCCCGCGCTGGTGGGGCCCCGCGCAGAGGGTTCCAGTGACTCCCTGTTTTGCAGGCTGCAGCGTGGGCCGCGTGCTCCGAGTAGCTAAGCATGCTGCAGTGCACCCTGAGGACACGAGCGGCTTAAGCTTCATCATGCACGATGTTGGGGAAGCCGGCCTGTGTTTCAGAACTGGAGGTGAACTTGCAGCGATGGCTACTAGGTGACATTGTGGAATGTGTGACTTGGCTCAAATGAACTTTCCTACATGTATATATATGCACACACAGACACACACACGTGTTCGCTGCTGCCTACATACATAGTGGTGATTCTCCTACGATGTCACTTCCTGTGATGTCACTTCATGCAAATGAAGGGGCCCCACAATGAATTTGCTGCACTTTGCCCCACGCACCCTAGGGCTGGCCCTGATAGCACCCCCTTCTCCCAATCCCAGCGTGCCCCACTGCTTGCACATCCGGAAGCCTTAATCACCTCCTCTCCTGCTCCCATCTTACACCCCCTCACACCTCAGGAAGCCCATTTGTGAAAGCAAACCTAGCCTCGCCAATGGTTTGCCACCTAGGTCTGAGGTAGGGCAGAATCTTTCTGGGAATGCCAGGCAGCCATAACAGCTCAGCTGCGAGCAGAATTGTCCTGATTGTCCAATCTAGCGACTGCCTTCGAGGCGTCCCCATGGATGGGTAATCCATGGACATGAAGACACGGCGCTGGCAGGGCAGCTCATCGGGAATACTCAACTAATGGGGGTAAACAAAATGGAAACCCCTTCAATACATGTTTTCCCCACCACTGCGTTGACCAAGATGAGGGCGCTAGAGGGCGCTGCAAGCGTGCGTTAAAATGTACCCACAATCGTTGCTGGAAATGGGAGTTATTAGCTGTCTGATCTCCTTCCGAGGGACAAGGGTCAGGTGCGGCCGGGTTATAAATATGGGCTTGCTGCGCCCTGTTTCCCACGGCCAACAATGTGCCCCAAAAAGAGACCTGCGCCCAAATCGCCATGGCAAAACGGCAAGTGACGAAAGCGCGCGTTAAAACACAGCGTGCCAGCCCAATTTTACTGTAGATGCCAGATGGCACTCTATGCCGCTACCCCCCCCCCCACCCTCCTCCCCCCACGCAGTCCTTCACAGGAATGGGTGAGTTTGGGTGTGCACTTCAAGAAACACTACATTGCCCAGACAATTGATAGCCCCGTCGGTTGAGTGGTTGGCAGAGACTCTGTCTCCAGATACCCAGAGAGGGCCTAGCAGGGATGGCCAGGCCCTGCCATTTCCTGTGTTCAAAGGCCTGGCTGGTATCTGCCGGATGCCAGGCCCGTGAGACTCATGGCAAAGCAGGCCTGGCATAAGATTCCATTCACAACCGCCATGGGGGTGGGGGTTCCCCTTTAGGGCCAGACAGACTAAAGTTCCCTTCAGATAAGACCATGCGCCCCCCTCCACCCCACCCTGAGTGGCCAGGCCCCGTAAAAGGGTAAACTGGAGATCAAAGGGGGGCAGGGAGCTCCGTGGGCCAGGAGTTTACGCTCCTCCAATCCTTCGTGCAGCATTTACCGCTGACAGGGGGCCTGTTTCTAAGCAGCAGAGTTCTGCAGATAAGGGGAAAGAAGGCACCCGCAGATGAGGGATTAGTCCAAGATCAAGTAGTAATTCATAGCAGTGCCAACGCTCGGACGCCGCTCCAACTCTTGACCATTTGCCAACTTAGGCAGCAGACCACAAGGTGCTCACATTGCACGCCCACCCCCGCTTTCTGCCGCACTGCATGCTGGTATATAACCACAGGGCGAAGCGGTAGATGTGAGCATTTTCCGAACGAAAGAGTGCACACCCGCAGCTGCCACCAGAGCCTGAACTGTGGGGCGACGTGCTTCTCAAAATGGCGCGGGGACGGCTCCTTTTAAACTGTGCCTGGTAGTGGAGAAGGCATTTCTCAATTTCTTTAGTTACTGTATCTTTGAGGTTGTGTGTAAAATCACCAGCATTGCGGTTTCACAGGCTTGCTGGCACTGTGGCCCCACCAGGGGGGATGCAGACAATGATCTGTGACGGGGAAAGAGGGGTGACGTGAGTACCGCATTATGCGAAGAGGGGGAGCTTAGGCTGATATGATAGGTTATTTATAACGTGCTTAATACCCAGAGGTTTCTAAGCGCGGACCCGGGGATCGAACCTGTGGTGAGGGAGTGCAGATTGCCAGGAGTCCCCGTGATCATGTGTCTGTACAAATGAGGGAGCTTACAGGAAGGCAGTTCCCACTGATAATCTCCCAGAAGTGGCGTGCGGTTGTGTGATAGGTTGAGATGTTCTCGTGCTTGTAGCGTGGAGGCCATTTTGTCTGGGTGTGCTATTAATGTCCCAAAGCAAACCCTGAAATAATGATTCCGGGCAGTTCTACAGATAATGGGTTTACTGGCCTCTTTTACTCCCTAAAACTAGACAAATACTCCCCAAAAATAAAAATAGGGAGTAAAAATACTCCCAACAAAAAAATAAGAAACGGCCACATAGGACCATGAGCCCCTGCTTTCACCCACACAGCTCCATGGATATGTTTGGAGCAGTAGTGCACATAGTACCGCAGGAAGAGCCTACTATTATTACTGCCTGATCGGAAGAAGTAAACATGTGTCTTTTAAGGTGCAAAGAAATCATTATTACAACATTATTTCTGTTTTCCAGTTAAACCATATGTTTACCCACTTGTAAAAACCACTTGGAAATTGGACTTAAATTATACTCATTAAAAAATCATTTTATACCCAATTAAAAAAAATAGGGAGTAAAATACCCTCACCTCCAAATCTTATCTAGAGCACTGATTCTGGGACCGCCCTGGCTGGCTGCAAAGAGATGCTGAGTCAAGAGTAGATTGTGGAAGAGGAGAATGTGGAGTGAAAGATTGGGATTAAATGGAGAAAGGATGGAGGTGGAACCTGTTCATATGTGTTCTTATAAGGCTTGGCAATATAGCGTACAAATGGGTCCACTATGTTAGGAGCTGTGTGTGTTTGTTAAAGAAAGGTGGCCATGTTACAATTGCAAATGACTGTGATGCGCCCGCGAGCAGGCAATGGTGTGGACGGCTAAATGGCGTGGCTTCAAGTAGAAGCTTGCAGCGTAAGGCTTAACACTAGGGAGATAAATGGTATTGATCTGCGGCGTTCAGCTCTAGTGGGTGTACGCTTCACGATATCTGTGGATCGCAAACCGTTCCACGAGTGGGGAGCCATGGGATTATCCGTTTACCATAATTAAAACAACAACAAAGGGCACTGTTTAGCTGGACAACAATTTAAATCTGCTTCATACTCTGACCTCATCAGCAGCATAGGCCTGACCCCAGAAGATCTGTGCTCTCGTAGGGGTCTAATTGGGCCTAAACAAGATGGAGCTGTGCTCCTAACCCCCCCAAGTTGAAGAAGCTCTCTGCCCCTGACTGCCTTGAGTCTCCCAAACAGTCTCAATGCGTGCAGTTGAGTAGCATGTCTTCATAGACTGCATCTGAAAGTCATCCTTTGCTCAACAGCCCAAACTTGGACAATTAAACTGCCCAACGCTGTATATATAGCTCCTGCTTTGCACACATTTTACTGTGAGGGTGATTATTCTGACAGAGGAAATGAGCACCACACCAAATGCACATTGCATGCTCAGAAGGAATGCACATTTGAATTGCTAGCACAGACATGTTTGATACATTGGTGGCCATTCTTATGCTCCCAAAATGCACTTTGTTTTCATGCAAAGCATCCAGCATCCTCTATTCAGGGCATGTACATCATTTGACACTTAGCTCTGTCACTTAGTCCTGCCCACACCATTGGCAATCCTGCCATAGTCCCGCCCACACCACTGACAAACCGGCCCACCTGCGTGGGAAGGGGGGGCAGTTCCTGCAGTACATTTTGTCCACTTCCAGCAGTGTGCTCCTTGAATAACCATGCACACTTCACCAGCCAAATAGAATTTAAAATCAGGGTTACAACACCTGTTAGGAAAGCTCTTCGAAGCTAGAGGAATCCAGCATGAAGCGCTATATAACAACACAACGTCTCATAATTATTAACCAGGGGTTCTGTTTAGGAATCTTCATCTGAAACATAGCAAGAAAACCACACTGAGATGCAGGGGTTCACACCAGATCAGGTGTTGCTGAGGGCCAGAAGGTTGCACTTCCCCTCAAGGTTCCGCACCTTACCCAGTACATCACCCAGAAGAGCAACGTGTCTCCCCCACTTTGTACCCTAGCAAAAAGCCTACCCTAGGGTATATGATTTATTTCCAGTCAGGCTTCTGTACATCTGCCCTACGGAGACTGCCATGTAGAGAGCCAAGATGGCAGGAGCAACATGCCGATGCCAGTGTCTCTGTCGATGCACAGCAGCTTCTCGTGCAGTATGGGCATAGTGCTTAAGTGCAGTCAGAGGCCCGCTTGGGTAGGTAGCATCTGCAGCAACCTCCCAAACGGTCCTCATTGATTGACCATATTGAAGCAATTCCTTGCTTTGTCTCCCGCGCTAGATGCTGTGACCACTTCAGGGAGTGGTCACCCTATCGTCTGCTCTCTTGAAGTGCCTCTTTTTAGGTGGTAAACTGGCACTACACCAGCGAATCACCGCCCATTGTGGACAGACAAACTGGGCGGACTTGCTCACAGCAATCTTCTGTCCTCTTGCACTTTGCATGATCTCGATCCCCTTATGGAAAGTGCTCAGTTGTGTGAATCCATACCTCTCAACTTTTCAGTTGGCAGGACATGTGAAATCCGATGATTTTGGTGTGTTGCAGCCCATTGAAGTTTTTGGGAGGGTACAGGCTTGCCGTATCTGTGAACTGACTGGACAGTCCAACCTCATGCTCAGCAAACTTGGCTACTACTCAAGCCCACTCTTTGACCTTCCTCTCTCCTCCTTTTCCCTCTAGACAAAGTCCTCGACTTTCATACAGCGTTCTATATAATTTAACCTGACCCCCACCCACCTCTACCTACCGACATCATGCTGCTTTGATCTCCATGCACAACTGCTCTCTTTTCACCTTCCTTCCTTCCTTCCTTCCTTCCTTCCTTCCTTCCTTCCTTCCTTCCTTCCTTCCTTCCTTCCTTCCTTCCTTCCCTTCCTTCCTTCCCTTCCTTCCTTCCTTCCTTCTTACTTGTTAAAGATGAAGGTCTCCCTGTCCTCTCCACCATCTTACCAACTTGACCCCCACCATGCCCTCCAGTGTCTCTTAAAACCTTAACTGCCAGGCTATTATGCAAGTCTATGCAAAAAGGACAAGCATACTCGTCTTTGGCACTTAAGGGGTTTTAATAATCTGATTTTGTTTGTTTACATAGACCTTCTCTTTAGTTTGAAGCATTTGCACCCATAGGTTAATGTTTCCTTTGTATGTCACCTGTTTCTTACATACATATTTTTCTGTTTGTTTTGTCCTGGGCATATGTCTCACTTTTTTTATACAACCTCATAAACTGTCTCAACACTTCTTCTCCTCTTGATGCTATTGTACAGACACCGTTTGTAGGAATGCGTCCGCCATCTTTAAATGTGTTATTGTAAGTTATTTCTGAACAAAATTGACGTCCCTGCTCTTCAAATGAATACAAATACACTTCTGCAGTGCACACAGTGTATTTGTCCATGTGCATGTAAATGAGGTGCAGGTGGGGGGCATAGGACATAATGGGCCTCATTACGAGGTGGGCGGTAAGGGATTACCGGCACCGGTAAGGGCACCGGTGCTGGTAATCCCTTACCGCCCTACTACAAGTTCCCTTTGCGGGTCCTCCCTTAACACCTGGTTTTGCCAGGCGTTAAGGACGGGACCCGCAAAGGGATACCGGGGTCAATAACGGTACCGCAATTTGCAGTACCGTTATTGCCACCTTCCCATTCAGCCCTATGGGGGCTCAAATGGAAATGGGGAATGGCTCTGGTGAATGGGGAATTACCAGTCCCGCCAACCTTGGAATGGGAGGTAATAGCTCCCTCCACCAGACCGGAGTCGGAACGATTTTGGAGGCAGCCATGGCGCTAACAGCGCCATGGCTACCTCCAACCTCATAATGACCCCCAATGTATCTCAAGCCTAAAGCCTCCTTGTACTGCCTGCGCCCAGTTACCCTCGGGTTTGGTGCACCATACAAACATAAATAAACAAACAAACAAACAAAAAAATAGGTGTTGAGACATGAACTAGACATAAGACGTTATGTGAAGTAAGCCCCCTACTTCCAGCCCTGGTCTGCCTCCCACCATTGCAGCATTCATCTGAATGCACTATCAGAGAAAAACCATCTGCGGTCAGTGGACAACTCAGGAGAGGTGGGGGCCACTTAGGGCCTAATTTGTGGGACGTTTAGCGTGGTGCAAAGTGACTTTGCACTGCTAACAAACACGTTGAACCGGGCCTAATTCACAGAGCGGTGTAAAGTGTATTTTTGCAGAGCAAAGTCACTTTGCATGGCAAAAGTACTTTTTGCACTGTGCTAAATGGGACCAATTCACAAATAAAGCACGAATTAGCCCCATTTAGCCTGGTGCAAAGAGTACTTTTCCAGTGCAAAGTGACTTTGCTCCTTAAAAATAAACTTTACACCGCTCTGTGAATTAGGCCCGGTTCAACCAACGTGTTTGTTGGCGAAGCAAAGTCATGAATTAGGCCCTAAATTACTTATCAGCATTCCGCACTGGAAGCAAGCACGGTCCAGTGGAGGGTTCTCTTACAACTTGACCTTCCCTGGAGTCCAGTATGCACCCTACACAACATGTTTGTGTGCACGAGAATATCACAGATTCGAACCCGGATCACCATACGGGCATGGAACTGCCCTTACCCGGTAGGCTGTGCAGCCAGTATGAAATAAAAACAGAAGGACTGAGCGAAACTACACAACCCTCATTCCCCATTCATCACATGGTGGCAGGGTGCATTGAAGCCGGTTGCCATAGCACCCTAGCTTTGTGAGCAGTGACAGCCTCAATGGTCCAGCCGGAGCAGCCATTCACTCCGCGGGGCGGCATGGTTTTCCCAGTCTGAGTTTCCAACGGTTGACCTTGAATTAAAGTATCTGCAGAAAGGGGGCTGCCTATCTCCCACGCCCACTGGGGGCTGCACATGCCTGTCATTTCCAGTAGAAGCAAGCATCAATGTCACTACTGAGACGTGAGTAAGCGAGCGCCACACAATGCAGACAGTTACTAGCACAGCAAAGGCAAGGCAAGGCAGCCACAACTCCAAATGCCTGCCTGGGACTCTTTATCCTTCCAAAACAGCCGCCTCCAAATGGACGGCTCCGATTTCTCGGAAGTGGCTTTCAATGAGTGGTCCTCTGAGTAAAAAGCAGCCAGCAGTGTCCCAGCAATGTATCCCTTTAAGTAGTCACGGTGGCCTGAGACACTCCTGATTTAATGCTATTTACACCACAGAGTCTGCAGGGTTCCCTTCCACACAAGGCTTGCTCGGAATGTCACTCCTTCCTGGAGAATGGCCTACAAATCTGTTGCAATTAGGTAATATCGCACAGGGCCCACGAGAGAACCCCATGACTTTAACTCTCGCTCCAGGGTGAAGGTATGCAGTTGTGTGGCCAGTCCTAAGACCTGAAATGCCTGATCGTATTTCGATCCTATTTACTTCGGCTTTGGAAGCCCTCCATGTTTTCAAAGCTGTTCAGTAATGCGCTCTAATTCAATACCCTAAGGTTACACATTCAGCTCTTCTGCTGAACAGTACATGACACCTAATACTATGATTTGATAAGCAGTTATGGAATAGGGCACTTTGTGCTTGCGGGTGTGAAAGGGATAGGTCTTCAGGGCGGTGAGAACTGGAAAAATACAAAATGTCGGCAAATGCAAGCAGAGAAGACGAGCCGCGTCTACAGTGATGTTCAGTAGATCGAAGCCATGCCGTGCGATCATCCACGTAACTGCGCCCAGGTATCGAATGATAACACCCAAGGCACTGGCAGAAGGTGCGGGTATTAAAATCATATTTTTGCAACAGCGCCTCAATGCGTACGGGTTGCCTGTCCGCTTTACAAATGAAATAAATAAATAAATTTGGCTAGCACCATCAAAAGCCAGGGCTTAACACCATATACCAGGCATGCCCGCCAAATGCTAAGCACTCACATCACGCCAGATATTAATTGATTAATCTTTTATAACGGACTCAATACCAGAGACCAGTCTCTAAGCGCCAGACTGCGATTCGAACCTGTGTGGCTCTGTGTTGTCTTGCTTCCAAGAAGAGAGTGTGTCCCCTGAGCTATCCTCCCGGCCCATTGCTGTAGAAGGACAGGTGCCCGAATCGAAGAGCCATGAGCAGGCCAGGGGCTGCATGGATGCTGCACTTTTCAAGCATGTTTCTACCAAGAGCAGTCGTATGACCAATGGGTGCCGCAGTGCTATTGCACAACCGACGGTTCCATGTGATAATATCCATGCAAAAATGTCGCCATACATTTTGTATTTTTAAAGAGAGCAGGGGACACCCTTGCAACCCCCGCTCCCATTTACCTCATATATTGTCCCCATATATAATGTTGCCTATCCGGTTTCCCGGCGACTATATGTGTGGCGACATTACATGTGGGGACAATATTACCTGATACTGAACCGACAAGGAATGACGGAAGCACTGGAGGAAGGAAACAACAAATGGTGCGCTGTCTGCTGCATCCCACATCCCACTTTCACCCCAGCCCTTGTCCTAGCCCCCCTGCAGATGGCAGTAAGCACCATGTCTGAGCCATCACTAAAAACGGAAAGAAGGGAAATAGAGTAGTAAAATACCCACAGAATCTCTTCCCACAATTCCCCACTTCTAGATGTATTATACCCTTCACGTCTCGTAAAACCAGAAACAGGGCTTGTGTCTACAAGGGAGACCATCACATGCAACACAGGCAATGCAAGAAGCATTTCTGCATCAGTTGCCGTGTATTGTAGGTCAAACGAGCATGGTTTGCGGGCAGGTTTAGGATAAGGCCCAAAAAACAGTGGGCAAACAGGGCTTGCTGCAAAGCTGCCTAGATAGTGTACAGGTCACGAGAGTCAGTCCCTGCAGCGCCAAACTCGCTTCGCGTGAAACTTTGAAACAATGGATCGTTTTGAATGAATCCCAAGTGTGGCCTTAGGAAGATGGCAGGCGTCTGGCTCCAGGGAGGCCTGCTCTGTGCCCTGGTCTCGCTGAGTCATCAGTTCAGCCGCAGGGCATCCATCCCCCTCTTTCTATGGCTCGGATGCCCCCAACGGTCCTATTCACCCAGTAGCCAATGTCACCTTCCTGATTAGTGACGCAACAGGAACGTTCGCAAAGGTGGGCTAATAGAAAATATAAGTCGTTCTGGCATTGGGATCTCACCAACAGCTCGAGGAGGGAGGCACAGTATAACAACATTTGGAAACCACTGCCAAGACTATGGAAGTGTGTATGCGCCCCAATAAGCACTCGTGCTGACCCCCGGAGAACCTGCCACGCTGCAGCAACTGTTAGAAAGTAACAAGAGTTGATGGTTTGCATGAAGACTGGCATAAGGTGAACACAGCGCGCTGCAACGTAGACTGATATGATAGGTTATTTATAACGTGCTTGATACCCAGAGGTTTCTAAGCGCAGACCCGGGATCGAACCTGTGGTCCTCCGTGTCGTCTTGCTTCCAAGGTGAGCACGTTGCCCCTTAGCTATCCTCCCGAGACTCACACAAGCTCTCTCTCACACACACCTACCTACCTTGAGAGAGAGAGAGGTATCCCTAGACCCATACTTCTTTTTCAGTTGTGTTGTCTCCTATATAGTGCAGTGATACAATGCGGTCCTGCATTTCCTTTCAGGCAGGATGTAGGTTGCGAAGAACAATGCCAGTCTTCCAGCAATCCATCTATTCTTGACACTTAGTAACAGGCGACAAAGGCATACATTATTTGACAAAGGCGTAGATTCATGTGGTTTTAGACATAGTAGCCTCTCTTTTTTTGTGTTCCTGTATGTACGTCTTGTCAGCGGTCTGAGCCCTGCGGGTGTGAGGCACCATGTAAATAATACATAGAAATAGCAATAGAAATAGAGTGGCAAATACTCACTCTAAAATGGCTACGCATGGGAGTCAGTATGAGTGATCATTTGGGGGATAAATTACGTATTTGCAGATTGCCAATTGCTACTCTACAAGGTACCATTGATGGTCACTTCAATGGTTTAAAAGAAAAACTATACACAACAGCACCCCTTTAATACTTCACTGACTCTCGATCAATGAACATCAGCACAACTGCTTCCCCTCTCCTGCTGCAATTCAGAATCCGAAACCGACACACTGAATTGTGTGGGGTTTTTTTTTCAACACTAAGAGTATATCACGTATCTCAGACCGATGTACCGAATCATACAATGCACTATTTCTGTACGACAATGTGTTCTGGGTGAAGCGTCAAAATATAACGTGGTTGTCCCTATGGAAAACAACAGAAACATATAATAATATAAACGCAGAGGGATCCACGTGATATCAATGACTCTTATGTACCACTAGCTATCGGAACATTTACAACAATTTTACTTCATGTTGAATGAGGAGAAAAGAAAAATAACCCTTCCCCATCAGATGCCTTTGGGTAACCGTTGTTTCCAATGGGGCAGTTTAGTTGTACATTTCAGTTGGTTCTTTCAAGGATGCAAATCTTTCAGGGGCAGTCCTCCTGTACATTATAATGTTGGGTAATCTGATTGTCATGGCTATATTCTCTTGGGAAGTGTTTCAACGGGTTCTCGGAAAAACATGACATGTCCGTGACTGCGAAACATTCTGTGCTCGGCCTCCACACCTGCTGCTGGGGATTCATATATTTTGATACTGTCCAGGTGGTGGGCACTCCCCTCCTGTCTGTATTGCTAACGCCAGATTCACGAGGTGTAAACAGCATATCTTTCTTGTTTTCAACATAAACAATGCCTCAAACCTGCTTGCGGCTCCTTTGCACGAGTGCAACTGCCAACATTAGAGGGTTGAGAAGGAGGGCATTGGGCATGAGAACGCGGGACACGTTCCAGCCGCGTTTTGAACTACACTAGACAGAACAGAATTCTAAAATACATAATGAAACAAATGCCTTCAATAGGGCTATTTGGGCTCTTCAAATCCGAACTCTTACACTCGAAGGCAAGTGCCATTTGGAAAAGTGTGGGAATATGAGAGAGCCGGGGCTGCTGCCTCATTTCTGGAACGATAGGCTTGTCGGGGTGCAAGGAAGTGGACAGATCCCTTAATGTCACGATATCAACTGGGAATCAATTTCCACTGGCCTTTGTCTTCTGGCAATGAAAACTCACCACCTTCCCTCAGCAGCGACAAACATTGAGCTCTGGAGCAGGGCGACAACCCCTCACTCTCTCACAAGACCGTCCTATTGGGGAATCAGTTGAATGGTCTGGCCCGAAGGTGCCTTTTTAGAGCGTGCAGCTCTGGATCCGCATGGCCCTGTACCATCAGGCTTTTAGTGATTCCTTCTAGTTCCTGTGAGGGCATGCCTGATCCATGGCCCATCCACCTTGCTCATGCTATGCACCAAAACAGGAAGTCCAAAGCCTAGGGACTAACACAGAACACTACCTACCAGATCCGTTCTTAAGCTGTATTTGTAACCTGTTTTTCAAGGAGCTTTCAGAAGACTCAACACTAGAGACTGCGTGCAGAAACTGCCAAAGCCTCAAATACAGTGCTGCAGCTGTCCAAACTGGTGTATATATATGTCCTGCAATTTACAGACATCTGTTTATTAGAGTGAATATTGTGACCAATCAAAACAGAAGAGTCCAGCTTCCATTATTCGCTTAAAAGGGTTTCTTTCTGAATCACTACAAGACATGTTTAACATTTAAAATTGTGGACATTATGATGTTCCCATAATGCTCTTTGCTTTTATGCAAATCACCAGGATGACCCCAACCTTCCTGCTGCACCTTCGAGCCCTATCGCCCTGTGCACAGCTGTTAAGGCCCAGTCAGAAGTGATAACCCCAGGTTCCCTCCTTTAGGATAAGGCTCCCATCCCACATGGATTTCTGCATGTCCAGCTCACACACTCTGAAGCGACCATTGCATTTCATTGGAGCGTTTGCAACAAAAGCTAAATGCATTCACAGGCTGCACGCAAGGATGTCTGTGTCACAGATGCCTAGCTCTGTACTTCGCTGCTAGGGCTTCTGGGTACGTTTCCGTCAGGCTCAGACAGGCCTGTAGGGAAGGCAATGCACAAAGTGCAAGACCATCCTAATAGTGTAAACCAGTTTTTGGGGTCAAAGTAGGCCATGTTTTTGTCCATACTGGCCCAGTTTGTTGAGCTCCTTCATTGTGAAGCTGGTCGTTTTCACCAGTGTTACTGAACAGATATTCTTTAAGATGCGCAATATGTGACATAGTTTAACAAATAAAACTCCTGCTTGAGCATTACTCAAACAGTTGGTCACAAAAGGAATGAATTGCCATTTGCTGTTGGGGCTCACCTTTTCGTTGGTGCCTGGGCCAATTTTATGCCGGGACACTCACTTCCAGGGTCATTAAAGGGGAGGCCCAATTAAACATGTAAACCATCTCTCCTGCCATCAGCCTAACCTCCACGGGTCTTACTGTTACTATGCCTGAGGTCCAGAAGCAGAGAACCAGAAATATCTAGACTGACACGGTAGCCATGCTCACCGGGCAGGGCAACTCCCTCCATCCTGCCCAAACTAGGATTGACTGTTGGTTCCAGGTTTAGCTGGCCTTCTGTGGACTGTATTCCCAGTTTCCACAATCGTATACCCGAGTTGGCGGATTTAACAATAATGGCTGTCGAATTGGCACAGGGCCCAACAAAAAAATGTTCGTTGGTGCTTAAACATTCGAGATGGTCCAAATGTTATCAATAGTAGGAGAACAAAAGATGCAGTCGGCCATAGCACAATTTATATCAGAGACCTCTATGCCTCCCTGGGGACCTCTGCGCCTCTCTGGGAACATCTATGCCTTCATCCAGACCTCTATGGGGACCTCTATGCCTGTCTGGGGGACCTCTATGACTCGCTAGGGACCTCTATGCCTCTCTGAGGGACGTCTATAACTCTCTGGGGACCACTATGCCCCCCTGGGGACTTCAATGTCTCTCTGCGGACTGCTTAGCCTCTCTGGAGACCTCTATGCCTCTCTGTGGACATCTACACCTCTCCGGGGTACTCTATGCCTCTCTATGGGCCTCTACGCCTCCCTGGGGAACTCTATGCCTCTCTGTGGACCTCTATGTCTCTCTGGGGTCCTATATGCCTCTCTGCAGACCTCTACCTCTCTGGGGAACCTCTATGCCTCTCTGGGTAACCACTACACCACTCTGGGGGACCTCTATGCCTCTCAGGGGACCTATATGCCCCTCTGCGGACCCCTATGCCTCTAGGGGGACCGCTATGCCTCTCTGCGGGACCTCTATGACACTCTAGGCACCTCTATGCCTCTCTGGGGGACCTTCATAATTCTCAAGAGACTCAAGGGACCTTTATGCCTCTCCGAGGACCTCTGTGCCTCTCTGAACATCTCCACACCTCTCTGGGGGACCTTGATGCTTCTATACGAACCTCTATGCATCTCTGGTGACCTCTATTACTCTCTGCGGACCTCTGTGCCTCTCTGGGGGGGGCTCTATGCCTCTCCAGGTGACCTGTACGCCTCTCTGGGGGACTTCAAGGCCTCTCTGGGGATCACTGCGCCTCTCTGTGGACCTCTACGCCTCTCTGGGGACCTCTATGTCTCTCTGCCGACCTCTACGCCCCTCTGTGGACCTCTACGCCTCTCTGGGGACCCCATGCCTCTCTGCGGACGCTCAGGCCACCAGACAATGTTACTAGCCACGGAATAATTTCTGCCACCGCTGGCATGCTGGAGAGGACGGCCCAGGATCACTTCTTGGTTACTGTGCTTTCTGCGCGATCTCACAACATGTGGTGTTGAGGATCTATGGCTTTGTTTAAAAATAAAACCGAATGGAAGTGAAATCCAACGTGCCACGGCTGTGATATGTGGATAATTGCCCCTGCATCACAAAAGGCGCATCTCAGAAGCAAAGCTATAGAGCGCGCGTCGCTTGCCAAGAAAATTAAAAACCATGAACCTTCGCTGCTCTCGTAAACACAGCGTGGAGATGCACACAAAAAAGCCTCCGCACGAAATGAAACACGTTGGAAAGGAAATGAAAGCAGTCAGAACAAGAAACAATTAGGAATTTTAACGACATCCTCTCTGAAATACTGGGTGCGAAGGGAGGGGTAAAGTCGGTGTGTTCCTCGGTATTAGCTCACAAGGCACTGCCGCCACGATTACTCAGGGTGTCAATAATGTAATTAGGCTCCTGTAACACACACTGTAAATCCCAGAATATGGAAACATCCTCAAAGCAAGCTGAGGGCTGCGGGAAAAGGGCGCCCGCTTTCCAGGGAAAGGCCTCATACCCGAGGAAGCAACGCCTGCTACCCCCCCGGCTGCGGATACGAGCGATGAATGCGTGAGGCGCGTGCGAACAGGAGAGGCACCAGCTCAGCGGTATTCTGTCTTGGGTTACCCGAGGCGTGTATACATAAATGCCGCCGTGCACCCTTCATGTAAGATCAGCCGGGCTTTCCGTGTGCAACGCATGGTGCAGCCAGGAATGCAGCCGCCTGGGCATGCCGTGGGTGGATTTGCGTATCCGTGTGCATAATCATGGGTGGGTTAACATTCAGTGTTAGGATGCACACAAGTGTGCGCACAATTCTGCAGAATTGTACATGGTTGTGTGCGTATGTGTGTTGACGTGTGAACACCTTTCCACCTATGTGCAATTGTTCACGGGTTAATGTATGTTTGCGTGTGTGTGGAGGGGGATGTTTTGTGTCGATTTGTGTGCAAATGTTCGCGCGCGTGTGTGTGTGTGTGTGTGTAACCATGCTTTTGTGTGTGTGTGTGTGTGTGACGTAATTTATTAATTTACTTTCATATCTGTGTGCCTAGTATTCTCCCATCATATTTTTCTCGAGCAAAAGAGCAGTGCATTAATGCACAGGGGGCAGGAAATAATAGTGCATGGATCAGCCAGGCCCAGCAGAGGCTTGTGGCATTTGGCAGGCTATGGGTGCTGTACTCAATGAGTCAGGTCATCACTTAAAGGTGTGCTTGAATAATGCAGCCCGGAAGAGTTTTCTAAAGAGCAAGTGGCTGTCGTGCAATGTGTGCACGCATGAACATGTGCATGCGATCGCCATCTGCACAAAAGTAGCCTGGTTCCCATGCGTCATGTTCAAGGGTGGTGAGCACTGTGGCAGAAAATAACAAGAAGAAGTAATGCAGTCGAACCCTGTGGGTAGAACATGCGCCGGGACTCCCACAACCAAAGAGTAGAACTTGTTTTCCTTACAGAGGCCATGTTGGCAGTGTAAGCGCAAGTTGACGACTTTACGAAATGGCGGACAGCCCCTTCCAGCCTGGCACGCCATGAAATAGACACATTATTCCAGTGTTGACAACTTTGATACACCCAAAGGAAAAGTAATTAGCCCGGTGGTGATTAAGAAAACCTGATTAATTCAGCTGGCATGAGTAATTACAGCATTTATGTTTCACATCTGAAGTCTTTTCTTGAGATACACAGTAATTGACATGGGTTTAATCAAGTTCCTGTACCACATCTCTTTCAACGGTGTCTTCTGCTGCGACTATTGAGTCACTCATGCCAGTCACTCTGCGCCACGCTAATCAAAGGCATTGCCTGTTGTTGACCGCGTCACCCTGATAAAGGCTGGCATAATGATACCACCCAGTGGAAACATGTTTTGCCATCCTTTGAGCCTAGATTGAATGGCTTATGCATGTACGTGTAGTCACTGGTTCGACCTTTGCAGGTGCTCTGATTATCTGCAGTGTTTTTACATTTGATTGTATTGAATGGGCTTCTGGTCTATGTTTTGTCGGTGTCCTTGTTTTTGTTAATTATATGTTCTGATACCTACTTTTGTTTGATGTTGTTATATAAAAGAGATGTCTTCATCGATTGTGAATATTTGAGTTAAAATGAAAGGTATTGTCTAAGACATGCAGTTGTTGTTTCTCTACGATTTAACCTGTTGCCACCATCTTTGTGGGTTAAGGTGTGAAGTGTGATATCCAATTTAGAGGTTTAAATGTATTGATTCTCAGGATACAGAATACACGGCGTCCTTTACTTAATGTGAATTTGCACACGTTTTGTTGATGTCCTCAGGAAAGGCTGTGGGCCCGGTTCATGGAATATTTGCCCGGTTCAAAAATGAATTTGCACTTCTGAAAAGTGACTTTGCACTGCCGACACAAACCCTGATTCATCGAACTGTGCAAAGTGTATTTTTGCAGGGCAAAGTCAGCGCATAGTCCTTTTTGCAGTACAAAATGACTTTGCACGGTTCCATGAATCAGGGTTTTTGTTGGCAGTGCAAAGTTACTTTTCAGCAATGCAAATTCACTTTGAACCGGGCAACTATTCCATGAATCAGACCCTGTGTGTATGTACAATAAAGAAGCAACACATCACCTGGCCTGACGGTGGTGCTGCGCTTTGTAAGTTGTCCCTCTAAGGCCGTGGTCTTCAATCTTTTTTGGCCAAGGCTCCCATGAGCAAAATGTAGGCAGGAATAGCCCTTCTAAAAATGCCAAATGGACAGTAAGGCCAAATTACTATGAACTATCACGCGCCGTCACTGCACCCTACTCCCAGTATAGTCCCTGGGCTCCCGCACCTTCTCCCATCACCGTCTCTGGACTCCAATATTCCACTCCTAGCCCAGTCCCTAGGTTCTCCCCACCCCACCACAGACCCTGGACTCTCCCCACCGTGCTCCCACCAAAGTCCATGGGCTCTCCGCACCCTGCCCGCACCACTATCCCATGGTTCCCCCCGCATCTGGCTCCCACCACAGTCCTTGGGCTCCCCCACCCTGCTCTCATCACAATTCCAGGACCAGTGGCGGCTGGTGATTTTTTAAGTGGAGGGGCATACATATTTTCCCCAGGTATGCCATAGCGACCGAGCATAGCGAGGGTGCCAAAACAATCAAGGGGGTTTAGGGTGGATACCCCCCCAGGATTTATTTTTAAATAATGGGTTAAAATGCTGCATTTTAGCACACACTTTTAAACAAAAAAATGGGCAAAAAGCCATACAGTTTGCAATTGGCACAGGGGGCCCAGGGGAGGCATGGCATTTTTTACTGGACATGAGTGACAGCTGCTGTATTTCTCTAGGATCCATTTATGTTCTAAAAACTGAGAATGCCACTAACACGCAATAGGCTAAGAAGCAATTCCAAAGATAACTAGAATGTAAACAAAGGCTGAATGGAATGTTGCAGTATTACTGCCTGTTTCTCGAGTTATGCATGCCAGAGGTGGCGTTGCTAGCTCCCCCTTCATTGCCTCCAGGCACTGGAACTCTCTCCCACGTGCTCTTAGAGGCGGACCTTCACATCTCGCCTTCCGCAAAGCAACGAAAACCAGACTATTTGTGTAAAACCTCGCACACACGCCACTAAGACCTTTACCCAGCTAATCCTGTGTGTCCTAATGCAACCTCTGTATACTATTGACATTGAATCAAGATATACAGCCTAAACTTGTAACCCTATGCTGCTATATCAGATGGGTAACCAATCATGAATATGTAAACTCATGTATTGGCCAATGTAACCTAGCCGTTTTCTCTGTAAAGTAACTAAGCCATTTTCTTGGAACAGTGCCGCGATGCCTCCGGGCTACTTGTGCGCTATATAAATGCAAATAAATAAATAAAATAAGTGTCACAAGTGCGCAGGGTATGATGACCCTTTTACCCAAAGAGAACAGTAATATATTTTTTAAACAGCTACACTATTTAGTAGGGTTTGGAATTTCAAGTATCTGATCAAAACAAAGTATTATTTTAGCTCCTTAAATTCGAACATTAACTCATAGTTGCACTGTTAGAGCAGTGGAGCTATGTTTTTCACATTTCTAAAGTGGAGATTGGGTTCATATCCAGGCGTCACTGTTTTTCTACAATGTGTGATCCTCGGAAGATGATTTTACCTCAATGGCCAGTATCCGCCAAATTTGGGATTAAAGATATATGTTTTGCGTTGAGGGTATTAGAGTTGTGATGGGAAGGCAGGATGCCAGTAATGAGTTTTGTGTTTTGGGGGTGGGCAGGGTGCAATATATGGGCCTTGTGTTGCGGGGTTGAAAAGGCAGGTTGCAAGGCAAGGTTTTTATTGTAGGGGTGGGGAGGCAGAACGGCAAGTACAGGTTTGCACTTTGGCAGATGGTTTATCGTCGTTCTTTTGCCATTTTGGGTTTAGTTTGGCTTTTAGATCCAAACTAAAATAATAATTATGATAATGATTTGTTATTTATATAGCGCTTTCGCCAAAGAGCTGGTTTTAGAACCTATTTGCATACAATTATCATCCCAACTGAAGTTGATGCTCATATCCGTGGCATGCCCACACATGCACGCACGCGTGTGCGCGCATACACACACACACACATACTGCCCTCTCTGTTGAGTGGTTTAAATCCAAAACATAGTGCACAAGCTGAAGATGTTGATATGAAAAGGTCCATTGAGAAACACACGTTTAGCTTCTCTTTTGCCAGGCAAAACCAATAGCCTCAGGGTAATGTTGACCCTGTCTACATGCCCCATAGCATTCTTTGCCGTTTGACACCCCTGATGACATGATCTTTTTTATTTATTTTTTTACCCTGGAATCTTGACTCAAGATTCTAGACTCCCCACAAAAAAAATCTTTTTTTCCCTTTTAGAGTGTGGGTGCGCGACCCCCTGGACATGAGGCTGCGGCCCACCAGGGGGTGTGCCCCAGAGTTTGAATACAGCTGCTCTAGGGCTAAGTAACATTTCTTTTTATTTTCGCTCTCCCTCTAGCACCACTTAAAGTTTCCTTCTAGTGTTGCTCTCCCTCTAGTTCCACTTACGATTCCCTTCTAGTGTCACTCTATATCTAGTGCCACTTAAGATTCCCTTCTAGTGTCGCTCTCCCTCTAGTGCTATGTTACATTCCTTTCTGTTGTGGCTCTCTCACTAGTTATACGTTACATTCCTTTTTAGTGCCGCTCTCCGTCTAGTGCTACATTAAGTTCCTTTTTAGTGTTGCTCTCTCTTTAGACCCACTTCACGTTTCTTTCTAGTGTCGCACTCCAACTAGTTCTACATTCCGTTCCTTTCTAGTGTCGCTCTGTCTCTAGCATCACTTAACATTCCCTTCTAGTGGCGCTCTCCCTCTAGAGCCATGTTACCTTCTTTTCTAGTGTCGCCCTTCCGCTAGCGTCACTTAACGTTCCCTTCTAGTGTCACTCTCCCTCTAGTGCTACGTTACCTTCCTTTCTAGTTTTGCTCTGCCTCTAGCAACACATAACATTCCTTTCTAGTTTTGCTCTCTCTCTAGTTATACGTTACATTCCTTTTTAGTGCCGCTCTCCGTCTAGTGCTACATTACCTTCCTTTCTAGGGTTGCTCTCTCTTTAGTGTCACTTAATGTTTCTTTCTAGTGTAGCTCTCTCTCTAGCACCACTTAACATTCCCTTCTAGTGTCGCTCTCCCTCTAGGGCTATGTTTACTTCCTTTCTAGTGTTGTTCTCCTTCTAGCGCCACTTAACATTCCCTCTAATGTCACTCTCCCTCTAGTGCTACGTTACCTTCCATTCTAGTTTTGCTCTCCCTCTAGCACCACTTAATGTTCCTATATAGTTTCGCTCTCACTGTAGTGCTACGTTATGTTCCTTTCTAGTGTTGCTCTCCTTCTAGCATCACATAGCATTCCTTTCTAGTGTTGCTTTCTCTCTAGCTCTACATTGCTTTCCCTCCTAGTGTTGCTCTTCCTCTAATATCACATAAGGTTCTTTTCTAGTGACGCTCTCCCTTTGGTACCACTTAACGTTCCGTTCCTGTGTCACTCTCTCTCTAGTGCTACGTTGCATTCCTTTCTAGTGTTGCTCTCCCGCTAGCATCACACAATGTTCCTTTCTAGTGACGCTCTCCCTCTGCTGCCACTTAACGTTTCCTTCTAGTGTTGCTCTCCCTCTAGTGCTACGTTACCTTCCTTTCTAGTGTTGCTCTCCCTCTAGCACCAGTTAACATTCTAATCTAGTGTTGCGATCACCCTCTAGTACAATGTTGCATTCCTTTCTAGTGTTGCTCTCCCTCTAGCATGATGTAACGTTCCTTTCTAGTGTTACTAACCCTCTAGCATCACATAAAATTCTGTTTTAGTGACGCTCTCCCTCTGGTGCCACTTAACATTCCCTTGCAGTGTCGCTCTTGTGATCTAGCACCTTGAAGCGTCTCGTGTGCTAGATGAAATTACCAATAACGATCTCAGACCCAAATAACCGGACAGACTCAAAGAATATGGCAAAGTACTGCTTTATTATCAGCTCAGAATAAAGTAGGGCAATCGGGCAAACAACAAACCGTAGTCCACACACTCACGCTATAACTTTGACTACACAAAGGTTTTATACCTTGATGAATGTCATCTATGGCATCATCCTAAGTGGCAAACTGTAAAACCTATTGAAGGGAGGGATTGGTTGAGGCAACATATGTACCTATATATATCATATAAGTATAAGTAATATCACTGGATGCCCCATATGTAGTAGGCACGCCTTGAACCACCTCTTAAATATGTATAATACAGATTATAGCAGAATTACAGCAGCAGGTTAACATGTGCAATACTGTATAGCTTGTTGCTACATAGACCCTCTGATTGGTTGGCATTCTCTCCCGACCTTAGACTTCTGGCTCATTAGCAGCACGCAAGCAAAACGAAACTCAGGTGCAGAGAGCACCCACTTGCCCAATTAGTCCATTATCTCTCATCAGTTCATCCCCAAGCCAAGGCTTCTTCTTTATAGTTGACCTTGCAGTCTGTTCTCTGTTCTGGAACTTTCAATGGAGTGTATGTGCACCATTTTATCTGTCTGGAGCTTAATGAATAGCCCTTGTTTTTGACTTCTGAATCACGTTTTAGAAGACCACGATTTTATCTATTTCAACCTTTTATTTACTGCTATTTGATTTAATGAATTTGGATGTCATTACTCCTCTTGGTCTCTGGAGACTTGGTTGCTCTTCCTCACAGATGTTTTTCGTATCTTTAATTGTCCACTATTTGGCAGTAGCGTTTTTTTCTTCTTTGCTTAATCGAAGAGAAATATGTCTTACGTACATGGCTTATCCTCTTGACTCCATTTGTGTCTTGCAAATATTCCTTGATGTGGCATCTTGATCCCAGGCCAATAGACTCCTCTTTGTTCCTCACACAAAGCTGTTTTTCCAGCATCTTCTGACTCTGCAGCCCTGGTCTGTCTCTGAGGTGCTCGATTGGTTTTAACATAAGTCCGACGTCCATCTTTTCCTCAGGGCCGCCTTAGCCATGTTATGTTTTCTTCTGCAGCACGATTCTATATGTCTCAACTACCTTGCGTTTCTACATATACATTCACTTCATCTCTAATCACTAATTTGTTTGGTGCATATGGTTTCTCCGTAATAGATCGCATGTTTCCCTCATTATTCTAGTTACATCGTCATTCTTTAAATATTTGCATATCGTTTCAATGCGTCTTTGTGTCTTTCTTTCATGATGTCAATCTGCCCTTGTCCAATTTTACTTATAGCTTTTCGATGTCCAATGGTGTGTGCAGACATCCTTCTACCCTTTCAGTGTGAGGGCACATTCAATATGATTGTCTGAGTGCATATCGCCTCTCGTACACTTGATGCAGTAGTGGGATGATACCTGGTGTCCCACCTAGGCCTCTTCTCCTGCTGTTCCAAATTGATGGAGGTGAGGGGGTGGGAGCTAGGGATGACGTGTCCACCTGCTCCTCTACACTCTCCCTCCAGTGCTACGTTACGTTCCTTTCTAGTGTTGCTCTCCCTCCAGTGCTACGTTACGTTCCTTTCTAGTGTTGCTCTCCCTCTTGTTCTATGTTACTTTCGTTGGTAGTGATGCTCTCCCTCTGGTGCCACTTAACGTTCCCTTCTAGTGTCGCTCTCCCTCTAGTGCTGTTAGGTCCCTTTCTAGTGTTGCTCTCACTCTAGCAGCACTAAACGTTCCCTTCTAGTGTCACTCTCCCTCTAGTGCTATGTTACGCCCCTTTCTAGTGTTGCTCTCCCTCTATCATCACGTAACGTTCCTTTCTAGTGATGCTCTCCCTCTGGTGCCACTAAACGTTCCCTTCCAGTATCACTCTTCCTCTAGTGATACATTCCGTTCCTTTCTAGTGTCGCTCTACCTCTGGTAGTCTTGAGAGTTAATTAACATGCCTCTTTGGCGGTTCTCTTGTATCTTATAATTTATTTGTTTACTTAAATTTGTATAACACGCCACACACCCGTAGGTGTCAGGGCGCTCACAAAACAAATAGAAGAGCTGAATTAGAAGAAGAACATGGAGAAAACATACACGTCTACCGTCTCCGACGTGCTAAGCAACATCTCTTCCTACTGCTAAGTGCCATGCCTCACTAGTGCTTTTCTAGTGCTACAGTAATTAACATTCATCTCTAGTACTAATTTGCACCCCTGGTGTTTGTTTGTTTGTTTATTGATTTGTAGGGTGCACCAAAACCGTAGGTAACTGGTGCAAACCAGTGAGCCTCAACAGTGCTAATTAACATGTCTCTCTAATGTCTCTCCGGAGCTTTGCAACATGCCTTTCTGCTACTCGGTGACCTGCCCCCCTAGTACGCTCCTAGTGCTATGCAACGCGCATCTCTAGTGCATCTGTAGTGTTAAGTGATATGCCACTCTCCTACTCTCACTCTGCCGTTGAGGACCATGTCTGTCTATTGCTAGGTAACGGGCCCCATCAAAGGATTTCTGATGCTGAATAACACTCCCCTGGGGTGTTTAGCAGAGTGTCGCCACAGTGTCTATGGAATCCACCTCCCCAGTCTCCACCACCAGTGGGAGCAGAGCAATGGATGATTGGTGTGCCACGCCCATCCAGCTGTGACAAACACGGAACCAAAAGCCTGCCATTGTCCAGCACAGCAACTGTTGTCACGTGCAACATGTAAAGGTCGCAGGAGTTTGCCTTGACTCTGCCTATGCTCCTGTGAGATGTTGGAAGTATGTATTTGTACTACACCTATAGGATTTGGATATACTTGCGATTTCATTAAGTTCAAAGGTCATGTGATGTCACTTCCTGTGTTATCATCAAGGTTTAAAGTGCAGTAAAGAACATTTTGTGAAAAGAATATTCCAGACAAAATATCAAAAATCTCTTTACTAGTGCATATTGGTCAGTTGCATCTTTAGAGGAGGAGGGGAGAGCATTTTAGTGTTTGCAGCTGAGTCTCCCACCTATGCAGGGAGAATGCGGTCTCTAGATGAAGGGAAAAGGCCCAGAGCGAATGAGGAGCCCAACGCATTGCCTCACTCCAGAATTCAGAACAGAGACAAATGCGCCTCACATTGTCCCTCTTTACGAGGGGCGGAGCCGATACTAAGACATAAAGTTCATGTTTTTAGGATTTGTTTTCCTCGCCTCAAAAAAATATCTCCTGCTCACAGTCCTGGTATGGATAGCTCGTTCTGACACAAGTTTACACTTGAGGTTTGCAGTTTGGGGGTAGGTGGCATATTACAGCGAGGGGGATCCGCATGGAGGCATATCCATTGGTTCTGTGGCACGTAATAGGGGCTGCACCAACTAGGCAGCTTCTTGGGGGCTGAAGCGTTCTCAACAAGCACACAACCCTACGAGCAGCCCCTTCAGCCGTTGGCCCTCGGGTTGGCATCTCCCATCAAGTTTGTGTGCTTGGCACCTAGCAAAGAATGAATGGCACAAGACGTGCAGGGGCGTTCATCATGCTTAGCACCACTCTAAAGACATACACTGATGGGAACATGCCCATGGGTAAAGAAGCTGTGGCAGTGGGCCCTGCTACCACAAGTGTCCATTGGTTTAACCCCTTAAGTGCTGAGGGAGTATATTTTCAATCTTGAAGCCCTGCAGAGTACTGCACTTGCTGTGTCTTGGCTATGTATATTGGGCCAAGATGGCATTCCCAGTGCATCTTCAGAACATCCCTCAAAATGCCCCCTGACCTCGGAAAGTTAAAAAGAGTGTCCCTGCTGTCTCAACAACGGACGCCCTTCTACTTGAATAGAGTTTCGAGGGGGCTGGAGAAGGAAACAAATGGAATAAAGGGTACATTCTTAACTGGGAAAACCGGAAGGCGGAAAACCAAAAGAGGCCCTGGAAATAATCGTCAAAGTGGGCCCAATCCCTTCCCTATAAGAACATTGTGAGATAAAATAGGGAACCACACCAAAGAGGCCCATGAGGCAGAAGCCCACCGGGAAATCTCCAGAGTTCCCAGTAGGCCAGTCCACCATGACAACGGGTCTGAAACAATGACTGATAAAGTGGGTGTGTTCGCACACTATGTCACTCTTTGCCCTTTTGTACTTTTAATCAGTTATTGCACTTTCCACTGCACATGTACGAAGTGGTGTCTGTTCCACTCGTTAGTAAATTAGACTTGCAGCGTCAGGGAAGGATTGTTTGTGCATCCTCTCTTTGGGGACGAGGTTTGATTCAAGCCGGTTGATCAATTCGCTGCATGAGGAGTGCGTGCCAACAGACATGTGGAGCTAAGCTGCCAGCTACTCGTGACTGCTTTGTAGATGATACATGCAGTCTTGAACAGTCTCCTGACTTGGATTGGAAGCCAATGTAGTTTGCGCAGGATGGATGTAATTCAGTCAAATGTCTGTACTCCCGTAATAAAACGCGCTGCTGCGTGTCGGACTGCTTTTAGGGGAGCCAAGTGAGTAGCTGCGAGCCCTGTCAGGAGAGCATTTCCCCCATCGATGTGCGAGACCAAAAGGGCATGCACTGCGGTCAAGAAGTCCTGCAGCGGGATGAAGGGTTTGATTTTTCGAAGTGTAGAGATTCTGAACTAGGCTATTTGGGACTTCTTGGCTATGTGTTTCTGGAAGGACAGATTGCTGTCAATGGTGAAGCCTAAAGATGTTGCTGAGTCTGAGAGTTGTGGATCAAATCCTTCTAGGCGCTTGTCATTGAGCCATTGTTGGGCAAGAAGCAAGGTCGGAGAGGGGGATAGCTTTGAAATAGTAGCGTCGCACCACCAAACACTAAAACATTGTCAGGAATGCAGTTAGAAAGAGCGACAAGTTGCAACATCCTTAGTCAAATCGATTTCCTCTGGTAGAAGATAATGTGAAATATTGAGCAAATTCAAAAAGAATGTACAGTGGTGGAGAGTGGGGCACCTCTCACCTTTTAGATGGGGCTCCTTTTTGTGGCCTTTGAGAATCTTATATGACCGTCTGCAAACTCTAATTTCTCATCCATTAAGCTGAGCCTCGGTTGATCTGAAGCCTGACTTCATAAACGGTTTGCCCCAGGTTGGTATGAGACCTATTCGAAAAAACGGAATAAAAAAATGTAATAAGAAACATAGCCAGGGTCTGAGAAGAGGATGAGAGCAAGTAAATGTGTTTCATCTGCACTTGCGTGTGCTTCAATTGATGGGAGTGACCATAGGCACCAAGTAATGGGGGGCAAAAGGGGCAACTGTACTCTTACTTCTGTAGCAAGGGGGCAGGAACTACACCTTGCCCAACTAGAGATGTTTACATTGTTTAAGCTGCCGACTGTGCTTTCCAAGTGAGATTGCATGCATTGCCATTCCCGCAGAAGATAACGCACAATGGCTGCGAGCAGGATCAGGGATTCAACTGCAATGTTGATTTCTTTAAAGTTGAGTGAAAGGTCCTGATTCGCAGAAGCGTTTTATAATGGTGCAATCCCATTAGAAAACGTTCTGTGAATCAGGCCCATAGTCTCCAGAGCAGAAAGCTGCAAGGTAGCACAGCAGGTTAGCTGACTGTTGCTGAGATATATGTTGAGATCAACCTAAAATCCTTTATTTTATTCAAATTATTTCTGTAATATACTTTCTAAAATGCACTGGAAAGGGTTGGAGCCTGGTTGCTTGCTCATATTTGTGGGCGGGACGATTTTTGCCCTGATAGTTAAACTCAAAAGTAGCCGCCCATGGCAGGGACTCTTAGGAAATCCGGTTGAATGGGCTCCAAAACACCTGGGTAAAAAGTGCTATATCAAGTGCTTTGAGGGGGTCATACAATGAATTGCCATATGCGTCCAATAACAACACTACCAGACAGTCCCCGTAGCCATACAAGCACTAAACAAGCGCCCAAATACCTAGCGTCTTTGAAGAGTCCACAATGCCCTATAAGTGTTATAGGAGCACCCAATAATGTAACATCGTCTAACAGTCAGTCCATATGAGATTCCTAAGCACAAATGCCCAATACCACGCGTTGAAGGACAGTGGTTGTTATCAACTCATACCAAAACAGAAGACATCCTTTTCCCAATTAAATGTGATGCCACATTTGTACTCCACACACTTGGGGCCTGATTCATGCAATATTTTGCAAGGCAAACATGGACTTTGTGGGCCATTCCGTGCGCAAAACCCCCTCAGTCAATTCATGGAATCGACTTTGCAGGACTTTTCCAGAACTTGCAGGGACTTTGCGCAGGTCTGGCCCACAAAGTCCATGCAGCTTGCGCGATACTCCATGCCGAGTCTGGGTCAGGCCTGCACAGAGATTTAAATAAGGGGCGGAATATGCATAATCCCCACTCTCCACATACAATGAGGAAGAACAAGGCATTATGTGGGGGCGTGTCGAGGGACGGCTTGCGTGAGGAAATTGCACGCCCGCCACCACGCAAAACTAAGCGTATTCATGGATTTGGCCGTGCAGCATCACGTCGAGGAAATCAGCACACAAAGCTCCCGATCACACTGCCACGTAAAAGCAGGTGCAAGGCCCCAATTGCATAGGAATCACTGTACAAAGGTACGGTCGGATCAGGAATTTAGGGGTGTGTGGACGCAGTTATTATTATAATTGTTCTTTTATAACACACTTAATACCAACGAGTGGTTCCTAAGCACAGGACCGGGATTCAAACCTGTGTTGGGCTGGGTTGTCTTGCTGCCAAGACAAATGCCTTGCCGCTGAGCTATCCTTACTTCCCTTGGCGTGCCGATCAGAGTTATGGGTGCACGTATGCAGATTAGCGGGTGCGGCCACGGTTTATGGACATTCACACGTAGCTTTACCAGGGACTGATTACAATTGCAAAAAATGGTACGCATATTGACGGGGTGCTGTAAATAGTTACTGGGGACCCCACGCAGTGTTGCCGGGGTGCTGCCTTGGAAGGGGGTTTTTGCACGCAATATTGCCGGGGAGCATTGCTTTGCAAACAAGGAGGTGGCATAGGTTGGCATAGGTGGCTGGATTTGCTTGGCGTCGGGGGCGTTCCGGCCACTACTTGCGCATAGCGTTACATTGCGGTCTAAATTCCATGAATACGCAGAGCGCGCATAGGAAACTTTGCGCACAGGGACGCCCAATGTTGTTCTCGCGTGCGCAGGATCAATGAGCACTTTTCAATGATTCAGGCCCTCAGTGTGACATCATCTTGTTAACAAAAATGCGTGTACGTAAAATCGGTGTTTTTCCAGGACTCTTGGTGACGTCACGGAGTTTAAACGGGTGACCTCTCAGCTTTCATTTGTTCAGTGCCGCTTATACGCGGCAAAGTAGATAATGCGCGCCTCGTTCCCCTCGAATTTATTTCTATGCAGGAAAGTGGCTGCTGTTTGATGGGGGCCGCGTAATTGGTCCTCGTTTCTTAAGGCGTTGGAAAAAGCTGAATCTTAACGGGAATTACAATCCCCATAAATATTTCACTTTGTACTGACTTCGGTGCTTCCAGCTGGGTTGTTTGAAGTTCAGAAACAGGTTTCTTGCTCACATTTGAATACATAATTTGGAATCACTAAAAGGGCCATCCGTCCTTGCTACCTGTCACTTCCTTGAAACAGCGAGCGGTCCTTTTTTTCTCCGTATTTAATGCTGATTTTTTCGTTTCAGCCGAGAGATTATTTACACAGCCGCATGTCCCCTCGGATCGGTAATTTGTGAGCTGCCAAGAGGCAGCAGGAGTGGCACAGCCCTTTGGAAGACCGCGCTCGCCTCCTAGTGGCCGCTTGCGGATCTCTGCCCAGTGCATGCATTTGCGGCTCTTTTGTCTGATGGTGTCATTGGATCAGGCAGATTTTCCATGGCACTGCAACTGGAACATTATAAAGAGAACATTTCGATTATTCTTTGCGGTGTTATGTCCTGGACGCACCACTCCAGTTCTTCGTGAGGGGCGGGGCTAGGCAGCAGGGCCGAAGAGGAAGTGACGAAGGGTAAAGGGAGCGGAAGGTGAGGAGAGTGAGAATAAAGAAGTGTTATTGACGTCCCAATCTTGGCATCCTTTACTTGTGGGGGACGCTGTGTGGGTGAGAGCCCTGGACATCCTTGGTAGCCCCGCGGATCCACAGCCTCACACGTGGCATGTCAAAATGTTAAATTAATCAATAATGTCTTGGAGTCCAAAGGTGTAACTACAAGCCGGATATCAGATCAGAATGTAGCGCTTTCCTAACCTTGCTGATCTGGAAGAAAAACATCTTAATACAACTCTTACTTTAATGCAGTCTCAGGGCAATCTATGCTTAGTATGCAATGTGCACAGGCTGCAGATTTGGCGTAGAGCTCACGGGAGCATTCATCGTTGCGGTTACTCTCCCATGTACAATAGAAAGGCCCTGATGTTTAGGTTTTTAAAATCACGTTTTTCTTATAAGGGTTACTGTTTTATGCAGGGCTAAATTTGCCAAATAAGTGGACTGGGGTATAGAGAAATAAGGAAATGTGTTCAGGATCACACGCCTGTGATGATGTGGGATAAACCGGGATACAAACCTGTGCCCCTAGTTCAGAATTGTGACACAAACATTGACAGACAAGGAGCTTCGATACCAGCAGTTCTACCTAAATATGTTCTATGGGTAGACATGCATGATGTGAATGTTCCTGTTGAAACGTAGGACTGCATACAACTCTTTCACCTCTGTCGTCATGTTTCAGCCAGACAGGACCCAATATCCACCAACGACCAAACACTGTAGTCCATTTTTGTCCTTTTCTGTGATCGATCTGCATCCCACATGTGAGAATGCAACCTCCAAGTGGCCATTCTTCTTTATTATTAAGAAACACGTCACTCTATTGGAACATGCATGAGTGGGGCTTTTTGTACTTTGAAAGCTTAGCACAAGTCCTCTTTAACATCTAATTAATACAAGTCACTGAGAGATAAAGTAATTGGCCCAGTTTTACATCAGGTGTGTAGGTGGGGAAGCTGGTTTTGAGACCAGGTTTCTTGGTTACACAAACAAAAATTAAATTGGCTTCTTATATATCGGATTCCATCCTCCAAGCTCAGGACCGGGTATCAAACCAGCGCTGCTCAGTGCAGTTTTGTTTTCAAGGCAGGTGTGTTGCCCCTGAGCTATCCACCCAGAGAAAACTTGCACTTTTGTAGGAGTCTACTTCCCCCTCCCATCCCATGGTTACTTTTACACCAATGTACACTTATTTAGGAATGTGTCTAGAGCCAAACGAGTATCCTTCATCACACATAATGTGGATTTAAAAGGCTGAAAATGCAGGTATTATTCGCCACAGCACATTTTCAAATGCAAGTCAAGGGAAACACGGAGTATCTCATTGTGAAGTTGCCGAACATGATGTAATATTCCACACATGGCAAAAGAGGTGAAAGAGTACTAGGATAGAAAAGCAAGCAAGGCAAGGATCCTGGGCCCCGGTGGCAGGGCAAGTATCCTGGGCCCTGGTGGCAGGGCAAGGATCCTGGGGCCCCGGTGGCAGGGCAACGATCCTGGGCCCTGGTGGCAGGGCAAGGATCCTGGGGCCCCGGTGGCAGGTCAAGGATCCTGGGCCCCGGTGGCAGGGCAAGGATCCTGGGCCCCAGTGACAGGGCAAGGATCCTGGGTCCCGGTAGCAGGGCAGGGATCCTGGGCCCCGGTGACAGGGCAAGGATCCTGGGCCCCGGTAGCAGGGCAAGTATCCTGGGCCCTGGTGGCAGGGCAAGGTTCCTGGGCCCCGTTGGCAGGGCAAGTATCCTGGGCCCTGGTGGCAGGGCAAGTATCCTGGGCCCCGGTGGCAGGGCAAGGATCCTGGGCCCCGGTGGCAGGGCAAGTATCCTGGGCCCTGGTGGCAGGGCAAGGATCCTGGGGCCCCGGTGGCAGGGCAACGATCCTGGGCCCTGGTGGCAGGGCAAGGATCCTGGGGCCCCGGTGGCAGGTCAAGGATCCTGGGCCCCGGTGGCAGGGCAAGTATCCTGGGCCCTGGTGGCAGGGCAAGTATCCTGGGCCCCGGTGGCAGGGCAAGGATCCTGGGCCCCGGTGGCAGGGCAAGTATCCTGGGCCCTGGTGGCAGGGCAAGGATCCTGGGGCCCCGGTGGCAGGGCAACGATCCTGGGCCCTGGTGGCAGGGCAAGGATCCTGGGGCCCCGGTGGCAGGTCAAGGATCCTGGGCCCCGGTGGCAGGGCAAGGATCCTGGGCCCCGGTGACAGGGCAAGGATCCTGGGTCCCGGTAGCAGGGCAGGGATCCTGGGCCCCGGTGACAGGGCAAGGATCCTGGGCCCCGGTAGCAGGGCAGGGATCCTGGGCCCCGGTGGCAGGACAAGGACCCTGGGCCCCGGTGGAAGGGCAAAGATCCTGGGCCCGGTGGCAGGGCAAGGATCCTGGGCCCCTGTGGCAGGGCAAGGATCCTGTGCCCCGGTGGCAGGGCAAGGATCCTGGGCCCCGGTGGCAGGGCAAGGATCCTGGGCCCGGTGGCAGGGCAAGGATCCTGGGCCCCGGTGGCAGGGCAAGGATCCTGGGGCCCCGGTGGCAGGGCAAGGATCCTGTGCCCCGGTGGCAGGACAAGGATCCTGGGCCCCGGTGGCAGGGCAAGGATCCTGGGCCCCAGTGACAGGGCAAGGATCCTGGCCCCCGGTAGCAGGGCAGGGATCCTGGGCCCCGGTGGGAGGACAAGGATCCTGGGCCCCGGTAGAAGGGCAAAGATCCTGGGCCCCTGTGGCAGGGCAAGGATCATGTGCCCCGGTGGCAGGGCAAGGATCCTGGGCCCCGGGGGCAGGCCAAGGATCCTGGGCCCGGTGGCAGGGCAAGGATCCTGGGCCCCAGTGGCAGGGGAAGGATAGGATCCTGGGCCCGGTGGCAGGGCAAGGATCCTGGGCCCCGGTAGCAGAGCAAGGATCCTGGGCCCCGGTAGCAGGGCAAGGATCCTGTGCCCCGGTGGCAGGGCAAGGATCCTGGGCCCCGGTGACAGGGCAAGGATCCTGGGCCCCGGTAGCAGGGCAGGGATCCTGGGCCCCGGTGGCAGGACAAGGATCCTGTGCCCCGGTGGCAGGGCAAGGATTCTGGGCCCGGGGGCAGGCCAAGGTCCTGGGCCCGGTGGCAGGGCAAGGATCCTGGGCCCCAGTGGCAGGGGAAGGATAGGATCCTGGGCCCGGTGGCAGGGCAAGGATCCTGGGCCCCGGTAGCAGGGCAATGATCCTGGGCCCCGGTGGAAGGGCAAGGATCCTGGGCCCCTGTGGCAGGGCAAGGATTCTGAGCCCCTGTGGCAGGGCAAGGATCCTGTGCCCCGGTGGCAGGGCAAGGATCCTGGGCCCCGGGGGCAGGCCAAGAATCCTGGGCCCGGTGGCAGGGCAAGGATCCTGGGTCCCAGTGGCAGGGGAAGGATAGGATCCTGGGCCCGGTGGCAGGGCAAGGATCCTGGGCCCCGGTAGCAGGGCAATGATCCTGGGCCCCGGTGGAAGGGCAAGGATCCTGGGCCCCTGTGGCAGGGCAAGGATCCTGGGCCCCTGTGGCAGGTCAAGGATCCTGTGCCCCGGTGGCAGGGCAAGGATCCTGGGCCCCGGGGGCAGGCCAAGGATCCTGGGCCCCGGGGGCAGGCCAAGGATCCTGGGCCCCAGTGGCAGGGGAAGGATAGGATCCTGGGCCCGGTGGCAGGGCAAGGATCCTGGGCCCCGGTAGCAGGGCAATGATCCTGGGCCCCGGTAGCAGGGCAAGGATCCTGGGCCCCGGTAGCAGGGCAATGATCCTGGGCCCCGGTGGAAGGGCAAGGATCCTGGGCCCCTGTGGCAGGGCAAGGATCCTGGGCCCCTGTGGCAGGTCAAGGATCCTGTGCCCCGGTGGCAGGGCAAGGATCCTGGGCCCCGGGGGCAGGCCAAGGATCCTGGGCCCCGGGGGCAGGCCAAGAATCCTGGGTCCCAGTGGCAGGGGAAGGATAGGATCCTGGGCCCGGTGGCAGGGCAAGGATCCTGGGCCCCGGTAGCAGGGCAATGATCCTGGGCCCCGGTGGAAGGGCAAGGATCCTGGGCCCCTGTGGCAGGGCAAGGATCCTGGGCCCCTGTGGCAGGTCAAGGATCCTGTGCCCCGGTGGCAGGGCAAGGATCCTGGGCCCCGGGGGCAGGCCAAGGATCCTGGGCCCCGGGGGCAGGCCAAGGATCCTGGGCCCCAGTGGCAGGGCAAGGATCCTGGGCCCCAGTGACAGGGCATGGATCCTGGGCCCCGGTGGCAGGGCAAGGATCCTGGGCCCCGGTGGCAGGGCAAGGATCCTGAGCCCGGTGGCAGGGCAAGGATCCTGAGCCCGGTGGCAGGGCAAGGATCTTGGGCCCCGGTAGCAGGGCAAGGATCCTGAGCCCGGTGGCAGGGCAAGGATCCTGTGCCCCGTGGCAGGGCAAGGATCCTGGGCCCCGGTGGCAGGGCAAAGATCCTGGGCCCCGGTGGCAGGGCAGGGATCCTGGGCCCCGGTAGCAGGGCAAGGATCCTGGGCCCCGGTGGCCAGGGCAATGATAGGATCCTGGGCCCCGGTGGCAGGGCAAGGATCCTGGGCCCTGGTTGCAGGGCAAGGATCCTGGGCCCGGTGGCAGGGCAAGGATCCTGGACCCTGGTGGCAGGGCAAGGATCCTGGGTCCCAGTGGCAGGGCAAGGATCCTGGGCCCGGTGGCAGGGCAAGGATCCTGAGCCCCGGTGGCAGGGCAAGAATCCTGGGCCCCGGTGGCAGGGCAAGGATCTTGGACCCGGTGGCAGGGCAAGGATCCTGGGCCCCGGTGGCAGGGCAAGGATCCTGAGCCCGGTGGCAGGGCAAGGATCCTGTGCCCCGTGGCAGGGCAAGGATCCTGGGCCCCGGTGGCAGGGCAAAGACCCTGGGCCCCGGTGGCAGGGCAGGGATCCTGGGCCCCGGTAGCAGGGCAAGGATCCTGGGCCCCGGTGGCAGGGCAATGATAGGATCCTGGGCCCCGGTGGCAGGGCGAGGATCCTGGGCCCTGGTTGCAGGGCAAGGATCCTGGGCCCCGGTGGCAGGGCAAGGATCCTGGGCCCCGGTGGCAGGGTAAGGATCCTGGGCCCCGGTGGCAGGGCAAGGATCCTGGGCCCTGGTGGCAGGGCGGCTGACTCGTTCACATTCTTGTTTTCCAGCTTCATACCTTTGCAAATGGGTCAGAGTTTGAGGGCAAGAGGGGCGTATTAGGGGGACCCACATTGATATGATGTGATTGGAGCCAGCCACCTGCTGAAAAATTTAACTAATCCATGTCAGCTCACAAGCTCACATCACTGCCTCTGCCCAACCTGCCTGAGTTGCTGCCCCAGCCCTCCTTCTAGGCGGCAAAGAGTAGGTGATGAGAGAAGTAGGAGGGGCATGAGCCCCCTTGTTAGTCGGTGTCAGGCATGGGTTTCCTCTCCATGGAATGGCGACCTAGAGAGACACCTTGTGCCGGATCGCAGTTCCAAGGATTTCAGACCCAAACCCTGCATTCATTGACCTCCAAGTAGAACAGCTCATCATTCTATACTAGGAGTACAGCTCAGTGGGTTTAAGCAATCTGCGTAAACCTGGGCGGCACAGTTTCAGCTCTCATCAGTGAAATCAGCATCGCTGGCATAAGTAGTGTCTTTGCATCATTGTCGAAGCTCTGGGACGATATGGGCTTTAAGAGGGCCCTGGCAGTCTCAATAAACTGCCCCCAAGCTGGGGCTCCCTCTGTCACTTGTGTGCATGCACCCCTAGAGTGAAAGCGTGTTTCAGGAGACTTGTGGTTGAGTGACTTTACAAGTTTTATGAAGCATTTAGGGAAATGAGATGTTGTCCTCGCTCAAGCAGAACAGTCCTGGCCACACATCCATTTCTGACAATTTCCGAGTGAGTTTGCCTTTTATTGGTTGAGTGTATATTGTCACTTTGCACTAAAAGGGACCGGGAAGGGGGTCTCACACCTGAGTGCACCCTTATCAATTATGTTCACACATTAGAAGACTCAGGCAAGTCTATTGTATCTAGAGTATTTTTTAGCGTTTTTACTCTGTTATAGGTTCGCCCTCCTCTTGAGTTTTTTTGGGGGGGTTGCGTGTTTTAAAATTGCTTCATAGATGAAAAACCATTTTTATTCCATTTCTCTATCCACAGGATTTAAAAATATTTCTTTTGTGTTTCTGACCAACAAAAGATCCTTTCAAAGTTTTGCTTCTTTGGAGTAGATCTGTGTACTGTATTTTTGTTTCTCAGAACAGTGTTGGATAATGCCATAGTATTTGATTCAGCTCTCCTGTATATTGTGACATCTTATATTAGCAGAGAGCCTCAGAAGTGGTTCATGTTTGAATCACTATCAAAAGCACATTTGAAATATACTATTCTGTGGTCATTCTTATGTTCCCGATACAAGCTTTCATTTTATGCAAATCCCCAGGAACCCACATTGGTACTATTTGTCCCCGTTCCCTTTATCAAAGGAGATTTATTACATAATGAGGGTGAGTTACGCACTGATTACATTGTTTGTATATAGAGAGAGTTTGAATTTGCAATATGTAGACTGGATGCCAACAACAGCACATAAGCTGAGCTGAGTGACCCAAATGATGTTTTCAGGGTCTCATGGTGTATAGTGTGGGCCAGACAGCGCCCCTTTGGGCACACCCACCACTATGTAGGCCATCCCCAACATTCAGGACATACCCCCTTGTTTGAGCCCTACCCCATAATATCACATTCCAATTAGAAGCACTGGGGAAGATGCAGAACGTTGGACCAAGAGCAGTCTGTGGCACCCCCGAAATGACCAGTGAGTCCATAAATAGAGGTGTCCCCAAGTCGAATCAGCCCCAACATCATATTAAGAATCTGTGCCAAGGACCGCTCTGGCATGCAGTGCAACTTAAAATAAGTTCATCAATAAAAATGAATGTGATGGTGTAAATCAGAATATCAATGTGATCCCATTTATGAGTGTGCTGCGCCACCCGCTGACTAGTGGTTGTATGAGGAGAATTGAGCCAGACAACCCAAGCATCCCTGCATTCTGTCTATAAGTAATATCAAGAAGTTCTTACTCCGGACATCTATTGGTGTGCCTGGGTCAGTGCTTTAAATGGAAAAAAAGAAGTGCAGGTACTCTCCAAGCTACGAAGCCGGACATTCCGAGCAGCACTTTCAGTGCCCAGCCGTTTCGGTGCAGCACCTTGGGCACAGATGCCTTTTATTTGTAGGCAATGAGCAGTGAGACTACATTATGTGTCAAGGAGCACACACTTTGGTAAAACAGTGTTTCTGAGATCCTTACACAGAAACTTCCAGTTTGCTGTTATGCTTAAATATGTATATTAAATGAGACGCCTGTTTTTGCATATCCAAGCTAGCAGATATCATCGCTGTAAACTAAGCTTTACTATTGCTCGCTTGCATTGCCTACTAAGAAATTTGTTTGATAACTGGAGCTGTGTGTGGGTTTTCAGTCGAAAACGTTCCATCACAACTCCAATTAAACATTTACATATTAGAATAGGCGCTGCTAATAACAAAGAAAGATCTTAAAAGGTAGTTTCCCAGGCTTTCCAAATCCATCCCTGCTCCATCAAAGGACGCCCATGGTCACAGGTGAAGCCCACTTAGCGGAGCGGTGTTCGCGCCCGGGGTGCTGAGAGCACAGTAGATGCATGTTTGCCTCTGCTTTTCTCCTGCAGGCTGGGCCCTGAAGGAGACACTATGGGCACTGCCAGTGGTGGGGAGAGCAGGAGGGAAAGGGTGCTGCTTTCCCCAGCAAAGGCTGCAGAAGCTCAGTACGTTCAGTTGCGATAGCGTACATTGAAATGCTTTCATTTTCACCTGGTTGAGCACCAGTACTCTCTTTCAGGCGTTGAGAAGTAGTGCAGGTACTCAAATGCTCAAAATAAGAAGTGCGGGTACTGAGGGCCGGGTAGGACCGGCCCATTTAAAGCACTGGTCTGGGTACTGCTGGGAATAGCAAGCACAGGTGCCGTGTAGCAGCCCTGCGCCACGGTGAGCACCTCTACTGAGGCCCACACTTTCATTGGTAAAAACAGACCTGCAGGTCCCATAATACAAAGAGATGGAGAGAACATATCAGGCCTGACTTCAGGCAAGTGATTAAGGGCTCCTAGTTATCAAAGTTCAAAGTGTATTGTGTATTATGTGTTGTAAACAACTGCCTATACCTGTTTACTCTGTATACTTTGTCCTGTTTGGACTTGTAACCTTTGTAAAAGCGCCCAGATACCTACGGGTCAGGCGCACTATATAAATTAATAAACAAACAAACAAACAAAGTCAAAGTGGCATCTTGGTAGCACCATTAAAGAAAATGCAAAGAGCATGGTTCCGCTAGAGTCTGACTGGCCTATCCAGGAGTCTGCATGCTTTGTGAAAGGCCAGTCCCATTGAGAGCCTGAGGGTCCCACTGTGGGGCAGAGAGGAGACGGCAGGGGTGACTCACCCCCTCACAAAAGTTCTCTCTTGCAGCTTGATCAGGGGCTGCAGGCAACACAGACGTGTGGAGACAGTCCCATGTCCCCCCCCCCAACCCTCTATTCTGAAGAAGAAGCTTAGCACGATTAAAAGCATCCAGAAAACCCCGGACAGTCACATCTAACCATCAATCTGCAGGCCGGTTCAATTAGATCCAGGCCTGTTGCTAACAAATGCCGTTAAGGGTAATTAATACATTGGTTTAACATAAACTCGCTATTTCGAATAATATAGCTGATAAGCACTATGGCGGCCGGGTTTTTTTTACTTTCAGTTCTGAATGAGATCAAACGAAGGCAACCCCTGAGAACACTCTGGCCCTCATTACAACACCGGCAGTAACCAATGGCGCTATTAGCACCATGGTTGCTGCCGGTATTGTAACGAGTCTGCCATGATGCAATGGGGTATTACCGCCCCATTCCAAGTTTGGCGGGGCGGTAATTCTGTATGCACCATTGGCCCTTCCCCATTCCGATTTTTGCCCCATAGGGCTCAATGGGAATGGGGAAGGCGGTAATTACGGTACCGCAAATTGCGATACCGTAATTACCTCCAAGGTCCCTTTGCGGGTCCCTACTTTAACGGCTGGTCCAGATCAGCCGTTAAGGTCGGGAGCCGCAAAGGGACCTCGTAATTAGGCACTAAGGGGTTAACGGCGCCGTTAACCCCTTAGGGCCAGGGTCGTAATGAGGCCCTGTCATGCTCAGAAGCATCTCTCAGTATTGCCCTTCCCAGAACCCCTTCCCGCTCAGAGACCCTTTCCCCAGCCCCCCTCTGTCTGCAGTCCAGCCTGTCCCATTCACCAAGCATGCCTGAAACCAAGCTCCGGGAACAGTTCAGACTGGAGACCGGCCATGCTTGGAGTCGAGCAGAGACTCAAGCCTAAGCCCAGAGCATAGCCCTGTGCTGACCCCAGTTCAGCACACTGCACTGATGCCATCTTTGATCAGAGCACCCCCTGTCCCAGGGCGCCACCAGCAGGGAGGTCCAGAATCCAGTCCCACCTAGAGCCCTACCAGCTCAAAGCCAACCTTGAAAACTAGGGCTCGATAGACTAGAGTCCAGCCCAGCACACACCTAGAATCCATCCCAGCACTGACAACAGCTTTGCCCATAGGCCCAACCTGTCGCCAGGGCAGCCCTTTCTGCAGCCAGGTCATTTCCACATATAACATGAACGGACCAAACCCAGCCCTGTCTTCTCCCAGCCTTTGCCACATACCAGGCCTGTGCCAAATCAAGCCCTCTCTATAGCCCTGCCCAATTGAGAACCTGGCATTTGAATCCAGCTTGACTCAAAATTCCCCTCTCACAACCCTGCCTAGTGTACAGTCCAGCCTGAAGCTCAGCTCTGCCCAGATCCCATTCCAGAGCCATGGTCAGCCGGGAGCCCGCCATGGGAACCAGTCAGGGGTGGATCCCATACTTGCCTGAAAACCAAGATGTGTGCTGTGATCTGGCAAGACCCCGGCCCAACAATGAACCCAGCACACAGCGTGCAGTCAGTGCCCTGCCCAGAACAATGCCACCTGGAGCCCAACCCAGCGACAGGCCAGCCTTGCTCTGGGCCCATCCCAGCACAGAGTCCTGATAACATGGTTGCCCCCGAGCCCACTCTAGCCCACAGTCTATCCAGGACGCCTGGCAAGACCCCCAACTAGTAGCTAACTCTTGCATCTAATAAATAAATACTGCAGGGCCCCGGCAGGGCATCTAAAACCAGTGCAGACCATGCACCTTATTAAAGCCAGATACCTGGACTTTGGAGGTCATCTTATTCACAAAGGTGGCATGCACACTTTCAGGGAGCTGTGTGCCAGGCAAATGGTGCACTGCCAAGCTCCCTTACATATATTAGTGTCCGGCGTGCACATTCTTAGCACAAATTAAGGTTCGGCTCCCAGATGTGTCCTCGCTTGCATTTCACAGCAACAGGCCCCTTATCTGACTAGTCATTGTGAAATGTAAAAAAAATGCTCTATCCTTGTCTGGGTGATAGAAATGCAAGTGAGCGGGTCGAGGTGCATATGCTGCAGTTCCACTTTGCAAACAAATGCATGCAAGGGTCAGTAAACATCCACAGATGCATTGGGCATGCCTCTGCGCCTGTTCCAAAAAAAGCACGTGGGACATGAATTAATGGGGGAAAAAACATAATACATTTTGCAGTGCACAGAAATGCCCGCCCTTCAGCCCCACTGCTTTACACAACTACGTACAGGAGGGGGAATAGAAGCCCTCATGAAATGGCAACACTTTTCTTCACACAAGTACTTCGGTTTAGAGAGCCGGCTTAAAATATAACTGTTGTGTTTTCTCTGCAAATGCTAGCCCCTGTGTTGGCCTGCCCTGACTGACAGTACTAAAATCGATATCGGGCCAGCCAACCACGGTTTTAACTGGGCACATTTTTTGGCCCAGTCTGTCCCTACTTTGCACTCAAAGAACACCACTGTTTTTAGATTAGTTGCAGGCAGCTTCTTCCCAGAGGCGTAGAAGACAGTGTAGGGTCTGAGCGGGCAAGGCCCACCCAAAATCTGTAAATGCCCACTCAGCAGCGTGGAATTTACAGGTGTTAATGTCACTGCGGTGGGCCCAACTACATTAGCTTCAGGGCCACGTGTTAGACAATCCTGGCTGCTCCTCTGCTTCTTCCTACCTGTGCAGCCCCCCACACCCACAGCAGGAAGCGAGCTCTCTCAGTGCAGCCCCCTAGACTCGCGTCTCTTTACGCTCATTAGCGCCATTAGGAAGCTAAGTGCGCGCTCCCTGTAACCATAGAGAGGTGAATTTGATTTGAGCTCTTGGGGGAGCGGTGATGGCGCGTGACTCTCAAGGCTGCGCGCTGGGAGGGGGAGTGCCCTGCATACTAACAGTGAAGCTGCTTCTTTCCATCTGCCGCTGAAGCCCTTTTCCCTGGGTGCAACTGCACCTGCGTTTTCACGTCTACGGTTAAATAAATCATGTGACGAACGTCGGGCAAAGCAAAGCAGGATTGCATTGCATTCCCTGGTAGGCCTTGTCGGTTTATAAGCACATACATCTTAAAAAATAGAAAAAAATACCAAATGTGCGTTTTCACAGGTCAGGGAAAAGGCTCACCTAGCAACAAACTCACTTCCTTTGGACTTTTTGTAAAAATAGGGTTTAATATTGTGAAAGCTACTTCAGCTAACCTCTCTTGCGCCCGATAAGCGTAGGACAAAGCAGTAACCCAATGCTATATCCTTTGGAGAAGTGCTTTCATCCCAAACATGGTACACAATACTGAAAAACACCACAAAGCCCCAAAAGGGACCTGACACTATGGGCCTGATTCATGGAATTTTTAGCACAGTTCAAAGTGACTTTGCACTGGGTGCAAAAAAAACTTTGCACTGCCAAAAAAACACCCCGATTCTCAGAGCGGTGCAAAGTGTATGCGGTGCAAAGTGCATTTTTGCAGTGCAAAGGCAGTGCAAAGTCACTGCGCTGCAAACATACACGTTGCATGGCTCTGTGAATCAGGGTGTTTTTTGGCAGTGCCAAGTCACTGCACCACGCAAATAATTCCATGAATCAGGCACTTTTTGTTTTAAATAATTGGGATGTGTGAAGAATAACAGTTGGTCACCTTTTCTTCACACAAAAAACATGCTTTAGTCTGTAAAATTAAACACGCAAAAGAGAAACGAAAGGTAGATTACGAATGGAAAAAAATTAAGATTAATACATTTGAATGTTTACATTCTGACAGGTCAATGGGGTAAGGCTGCTGTAAACCAATTCAGAAAATGCAAGAAATTAAAAAAGCATGCTCTCTTGTAACATATCCAGTAGGAGTCGAAGTCGCGCCTCGCCAAGGACGGTACACTACTTCGACACAGGACTGGCCATAGGTAGGATGATTCCATTAACAGGAACAATCAAATCAGGCTGAGGGTGAAGAAACAGATCAGAAGACAATTGAAATCCAAGGCACTATACATACAGCGTAGGCCCTGAATAGAGCACCTGCGCGTACATTGTGCACAAAGGCAACGTGCACTTGTCCAAGTTAATTGCACAATTTGGTGGCGTAGATGTTCCTAGGATATTTTGTTTCTCTGTCCAAACAAATACTCACTGCCTATGACAGAATGCCATCTGGTGAGGGTGAAAAGCGTGAGTTTGGGGGTTTTATTTCATAAAATGATACTGTTTCCGAAAGGGAGGTCTGCTAATCTGACTCTTTCATAATTGCTTCATGCCAACATTATAATGCACACATCTGCCTTTACTTAGACAGCCTCTGGGCACCCACAGCACCAGCTCTGCAGGGGGCTAAGGAAGGGTCAAAGGTCACATGTGAATACCTAACAGCTGCTGCAACAGAAAGTTACTGCAGACAGAGCTGGCTTTTCATCTTCCGTGCCTCTGTTTTCAAAAATAATAGGTGTAAGCCTTTTTAGTACACGGCGAGGTGGGTCTAGCAGCTTCCCAGCCAATCAGGAGGCTCAGAATGGGGGATTTACCACATGGTAAAACCCCCACTCCAAGCCTCCTCGGAAGAAGGAGGCCACATCTTCCCCACTGGGAATCAGGTAAGTGTGCTCCCGCGCTCCCTTTCACCTTCTTTCCCTACCCCCTAAACCCAATTTCCACATCTACCACCCCTCCCCACTTATCTTGTACTCCTTTATCCCTTGCTGGCACCAGAAGGAACACTCGACATTCCCAGCGCATCTCCATCGCAATGGCTGCCATGGAAAGGGAAAATGGACTCTATGTAGTTCCTTTCTCCCTAATCCATGGCTGCCATCTTGCATTGTAGTTTTTTTTCAATTTGAGAAACTGCAAACATGCTGTTTGGCTCACTTGGGCTTCTAACTCATCCCGGGGCATTACTTGGCCCGGTAAAGCCCCCCCCCCGCCCATTGGTGTTTATTGCCTAAATCGGTCTAGTGGCATGTAAATCTTGAAATGTAAGCCATTCATGATTGGGGCCTGGTGACTACTAAGAGCTCACAAGTATGCAGCCAGAGCAATGTGATATCACATTAGTGTCAGTTGTGCACAGGGTCCAGCTATGGCAGGACTGATGTGTATTAGTGTCTGGTCTGACTGCCTAAAAAGCCACCCTGTGGAACGAACAATGGCCTGGATTCTGCCTTTTGAACCTGCCTTTTGATCCTAAAGGGGAATTCGATTAAATCTACCTCGAGCAAATAATCTCGACCTATTCACCTGCAACCACCATACATCGCACACTGCCGTCTCCATCCGTGCCATATTCCAGGTAGGGCAATGTCCCCTTATGAGTAAAGCTCCTGCCCCCCTCAATCCCCTCGGCAAAGTCTCTGTCTGTTTAGGTAGCGGCCATAGTCTCGGTTGTACAGAAGGTTCATGTGGTTGATTCTGTAATGACATTGTGCAACCCTGCAGGTCAAACAACACAAGTAAGGCCGCACATCTTCTAGCTAATGCACTTGGACTTGACAATTGCAAGCATGAGCACTCATCCACCACGCGTCAGCGTTGAAAACGAAGTAAGGTGCCAGTGAAACGCTGACTGAGTCCCCAAGAAATCACAGGCCGGCCATATACCACTACTGCATTGAATGCGGGCCAGCATCTGCCTTGCATTTCCTGCACTCTTTCCTTCGCTGCAGCTCACTTCAGGGCTTCATCTCTGCGGTGTACCACAGATCGAAGATGGAGGCAGATCAAAAGCAGCACTGGAGTCGCGATTCCCATCTGTTCAATTAGACCCTAGAAGGAGAGGTGGAGGCACGTAATAATGACAGCGTTCCCAAGGCAGACATGTTCTGTTCCGTTGCCCATGGCTTGACTGACAAGGTGACAGCTGGAGTACTTGGCTACGCACAGCAGTGAGGTAGGTGCCACTCAATAGGTGTTTCTGATAGAGCGGCCTCCGCGTCTTAGTACTCAATGCATTGAAAAGTTGATGTCTTGGTTGGATCCATCAAGCAAGTGCTTTGCATAATATTGGCCAAAAGAATACCAATTCCTAAAATAAGCCGAGTTATGCACGCCATGTAGTTCTTTATGATTATTTATTGGTACCACAAACTAAATTGCATTTTGCTGCTGCAACCGGGTTCAATGTCCGTTTCGTTGCTTCTCTTGCGCCGCTATTATGGCTCGGGCCTTTCAAGCACGATGAATTGCAACGTCGCATTATCATGGGGCTCCTGTTCCACAGAGCGGCGTTCAACACTCGACCAGGGGTTCCCCTCTTTATTTCCTACCCCTCCGCCATCCTCTTTGTTCGATGGAGGGGTTCCCCCCTCCACACCCCGCTGTCTCATCCTCTGCCCCATCACCCACCTTTCCATTTCCTACTTTGCTTCTGCCCTCTGCTTTTGCGGACTCCTTCCCTGCCTTCTCCCTCCGCTTACCCCCACTCGCCTCGAAGCTGACATGGCACCCAGCCTGGCCGCCACTACCAGCCATTGGAGCGCGGTACTGAATTGACTGCATAATTATGGGGGATCAACCTCTGTGGTAGGGCTTCCTTAGTTAGTTAAGGCTATTATGAAGAAATGTTAGGTTTAGGAGCAGGCACACGTCCAGGGGTTTTCCCTACCATGGCTCTCCTGCGTCAAGGGTTCATTATGTGAGATAGGGCATAGTGAGTTTTGGGTATCTACAGGGAAAATTGAGAGGTGTACCAAACAAACAGTCAAATGAGATTACTGGTTGACGTGTGAGCATGATCTATTGACGATCGCACCCCAACCCCTGTAAACTGCTAACATATTGGGAGAACAAGAGCAAAAAAGGCAAGAGCAAAAGAACGCAAGTACCTGGGTTTTCTTGAGGTCCAAGTAAGGGACCTCATGAAACCCAGGTACTTGCGTTCCTTGTACGTTACACTGACGTTCAGCATTCTCCCAGTGGCTGCACTACGGAACCAAGGGAGAGTCTCTTGGTCACACCAATGCTCGTATTGTGAGGATAGGATCCAATCGCTTGGACATTTCTTACTACCGGCCCCCCGTATATGCCCTACAGGAAGATGCACTTGAGGCCAAGATTTCCCTGGTTCGGCATTAGTGTGGTTAGCTAAGCTATGTCTTTCGGCAGGACGTCAGAAAAACCCAGCCAATGTGTTTGCAGTAGCCAATTACACACATAGATGTTCACTAAAATTAACGGCTTTCTTGAAACTCCTAGCCTGAGGGAGCTCCTAGCCTGAGGGAGCTCCTAGCCTGAGGGAGATCCTAGCCTCAGGGGTCTTCTGAAGAGAGGCAAATATGTTCATACTACATCGAGCTTCCCGGTGATGTATGGGTTACCTTAATACCAACAAATGGAAATATGCGAGAAGATGGAAGAATACCTTTGGTACTTACAATGCACACGCACTTTGTATGTCCTTTGTTTAGGGTGCTGGAACTTTAGACATGTAGCCACATGTGACCATTGAATGATTTTGTGTGATTTGTAGATGCATTTTATATGTATTCGGTCGACAGAATTTTAAAGACATGGCAATATACAGCTAATTTTATTCTTCATGAAATGTGTATGTTGTTGATTTGATCATGTTGACGTTTTTGATCTTTGTCACCGACGTTTTATACGAAATAAAGTATTTGACTGGCAGTTTAGAATTAAATGATGCCAGTGATGTTTATTATGTAATGGTCCAGAATCACCAAAGTCTGGGGCAATTACTGAGACCCTCCTGTCTAGGGATGGGTGACATTCCTGATTCGCGTACCATGGATCACAATTGCGGATGTGGCGCATAGTGCATTCCATCTGAAGACCTGCCCTCGGTCCGTAACTGGATTTTAGCCCCATGATCCTCTCCGATTTGGCAGCGATCCACCCTATCTGTGGCTGGCATGTCCGCCAGCAGCATGCGCAGTACTTTATGGCAAATCAGGGGGCTTGAATGGTAAATGAACTCTGATTGGCCAACATTCTAATCATTCCATCGTATCAGAGCATGCTTATCACTCCAGCCTCCTGATTGGCTGAAAAATGCCAGTGTGAAGAAGGAAACAACAAAACAGAATCGCAGGAATTCTTCTCCACTAAAGGAGTGGATCAGGGGATGGATTCCCACACCTTACCCTGTCTACTCATCTTTTGTTTCTTGTTCGCTGGCCTGTAAAAAGGTTGTGGTTTGCTGAGCGTAGTTGTGCTGTGAAGTACCTTTGATGTGTGTCGTAAGTGCTTTGCTGTTGTCTTGGGAACACAACCACGCAGAGCAACAGAGAATCAAATCCCGTATCCGCACTTAGAAACCAAACTCAGGTATGGTATTAGGTGTATTATAAAAAAATTACAAAATAACTGGCATGTTTTGGTGCCAGTACACCAAAGTGCTAAACCAAGCAGGGGCCAATCTCAGTTTAAGGGATGGGACAGGTGATTTTTGCCACTACTGTACCACAAAATGCTGAACTATATGCGCGTGTACAACTAAAGTTTGAATGGAGGCAATAGAGTTAGCTTCCGTGACATTCTTAAATTGGGGCTGTACTTGGTTCGGTAATAAGTCATGTACTTTCAGTAGCAACATCCCAGACTGGGCTCCCAGGGCCGAGTCACGGAGTAGGTTACGGCGCTCCAACAGCCTTCCATGGTCAACAAGGATCATCTCAGCACCCGAGCAGTGGAATAGTGCCGCAATGTCCTTCCACATTCTACACTGAGCGCCCGTAGGATATGCTATGTCATTTATAACACGCCTGTACACAAGTGTTTCAGCTGAACGTGGGCCTATAGCCCCTTGGTGGACTTAACTCCAAAACTCGGGGTACGGGGAGATGACCGTCATGTAGGGTGCCCGATAATACGACATCCGCTGCATGCTGGCACTCTGAATGGATGATCTCAATTTCAGCGGCTGGCGAAGCAGTAATGGCTGCCAGAAAGGCTAGCATCAGCCCCTATTGATATCAATTGACAGTTAAAGTAAATGGATGCTTTTGCGCCGGCATAATGGAGCCCGCGTAGGAGCCATTTTTCATTCCTTTCAATACAGGCGATGTAGCACCATATCTGTCCAAGTTTGGAAACTGTCTCATAAAAATGAGTGACAGGAGCGCATAAAACTGTCAATTATCTGGTATTATAGCCCGCAGTCAAAAACAGCGGCAATCAAAAGAAACCATTACACAGAATACATCAGGAAAGCAACCGTTTACCTCACATCACCTGAAGTAAACAGAGACAAGGCCAGACGAGCGACAGGCAGAGCAGGTGCGCTCATCCGGCAGTATCCGGGTGGATTCAGTAATATTGATTCCAAAATATGAATTCCCATCGACCGTAGAAGCTGCCACCAAAAGCTGCGGGCACCCACTGTCCGCTACTAAAATGCCAATAAACTCCCTACAAAACCTAGGACTATATTTTACAGAGGCCTTAAATGTAAATGCTTATTCTATTTGTTGATTTTATACACAACCACAGATGCAAACATGCAACGGAACCCTGTGTACGCATAAGACACAATGGTTGCCAAGGACGATTATAAAATCATCTGGAGTAAGAAATATAAGCGAAACAGGGGGTGGAGGGAGCGCCAGACTCCTGGGCGAGACTGGACTATAAAGAAAACAAACAAAATGGCCTTCCATTGTCTTGCATTGTTTGGAAGAAGTCGGTTAGTCACGCAACAGTTTCAATCCCAATGGAAGGCCATTGCAGGTTGTTGCGGCACTAACAGCAAAAGCCTTGGACAGGATTCCATGACACTGCGGTAAGTGTTTAACTGTGTCGCCACATGAGGGTTTGTTGGGCGGACAAGTGAACTGGATTGCCTTCTAAATTAGAGAGCCCACCTTAATCCGTGTCCAAATAGGAAGTGATGTCAGTGAAACGTTGGTCACACTAGACGGGTGTGGTCTATTCTCCAGGCCCCAGAAATGGCCCGGTCGGCAGAGTGCATTAATGACCACAGGTGAGCAAGGGTTCACTTAAGAAGACCGGCCATGGCAGAGTTCCCAAAATCTAGCATGGACGTAGTCATATTTCCCACCACTCCCTGGAAATGTGGATTTTGGAAAAGTTGACTTGCTAAGACGTAATGTGCTGCGCACATAGTGTTCTTTGTAGAACATCTCAAAGAGGTGGGATTCGAGTACAAAGCACATTTACTTAGCGGAGCTGGCAAGGGTGGGTCCATCCCACCCACTCCACGAGGACTCCATGGCTCCCCTAAACAGACAGCTGGTAGCATGAAGCCTGTCTTTGATGTGTTAGGTTTTGCGCACACTTTAACATTGAGACAGCACAGAGAACTTCCTGCTAAAAATAAAGACTTTCGCATTTTAGGGAATGATCATGCCTGCCAGAGCCTGGCGATGAAGCTCAATGGGTGAGTGGGGCATTTTTTGAGAACTGGGTCCAACTTCTTGGTCACAGACTGTAATCCGGGCAGGCCTGTCTAGGCCAGGCATCCTCACAAGATTGATAAAATGAGTGCCTCTAGAGGAAATGGTTGAATCTGCTGCCAGGACTTTGAGGCTTATAAGATAGACGTGTTACCTCATCATTTTTAAAGGGGAGACTATTATTTTTGGATGATGTTAGCAAACCCTACGTCCAACCTCTTCCATGGAAGCCATTCATTTTTCACAGCACAGAAGAAGAGATGGTCATGGATTTTAAACACTTCTGGACCTGGCAGGATTGTTCTGGAACCCGTTCCTTGAATGAATTCCAGTTTTGCGGGATTTACCGGCTGTTGTGGCCACTAAGCAGGCATTCCAATTCCCAATCTTTCTACTGGTGTGGCCTCGTTTAGGATAGTGGTGGCAAGTAGCTTCTGAGTGTAAAGAGAAAAGAAGGACTAACAGGATGTTGGGTGGAGAGTGAGGTTTGACAGTGTGATGAAATGACTACTGCTCTGCAGGAGTATAGGGATGAGTAGTGGCTAAACCGGCTACTCGGCCTCACACTGCTACTGAACCAGCAGTGATCCCAACCATCTCGCTCAGGGAGGGTCACCAAAAACGTATTCTGTAGCTGGAGGCAATCTAACTTTTTTCTAAAGATTTCTCTGTGCTTCAATGATATCACACAGGGGGCATAAAATGTCAGCCAATTTGTTTGGGTGGTGAGAGGAGGGTTGAATTATGCTCACAGTGCTTGAGACCAGCCGCCAATTGCGTGGCATTGCCATGAGCATACCATGTTATCTCACAGTCTTAAATATATGTTTGGAAGGCATTCATTCGATATGTGCGTGTGTGGCTCCCCCCGCCAAGCACTTTAGCCTTTATGCTTTTCTCTATAGAGTCGCCGAATTAATATTATTACTCCTTAGGCTCTATGATTACTCCCCCTTCCTCTTCATATCCCGCCCATTTCATTGCTCCACACTGAAGCAATTTTCCACAGCTTTGTCAATTATTGCCACCTCCACGTGTGCTGAAAAATAGCAGGGTGTTGCAGAGCTTCTGTTGCAATGGGCTAAGAAAAACTCAAAGTATTCAGGCAACCTATTAAAGGGTTGAAAAAAGTCTCCTGTTTATGAGCGGCACTGTAACCATGTCACATTGAAAGGTTGGGACAGGAAATAGTTCATAGATCCTAGCCTGTTCTTTTACACGCACCCAGTGCTGGTCTTCATGTTGGGCACTGTTGGCCACGCATCGCGTACCGGTATTCAGGGGCACCTGATGACACTGGAGATCAAGCAGGATGCTTAGATGAAAGCCTGGAGGCCAGAATTTCGTAATTGCTTATTTATAACATGCTTAATACCCAGAGATTACTAAGCGTGGACCCGGGGATCGAACCTGTGTTGCTTAATGTTGTCTTGCTTTCAAGGTGAGCACATTGCCCCTGAGCTATCCTCCCCTGTGGAGCCTGTGGAGAGCAGGAGCCAATCAGTATGGTGTCAAGAGAAATGTAAAACAGACACACCTGCAGTGCAGCAGGGCCGTCACTATTCAGTTGCCCCCCGCCGCCCGCACTCGTCCAAGGCCAACGTATGTCTTTAGATGGTCATAGTCCCAGGGGACTGCCACCGCATTTTTTGTTCATGGGAGTGTTTCATTTCGTGTTACGCTGCTGAGCCCAGCCTCCCATCCTGGTGACTGGACCAGTCAGGAGACAAGTGATGGTGGAGATACTGGTGCGATTCCCCCTTCTGTGTCCCCAAAGTTGATCTTGCCCCGCCTCGCCCCTCATATGATATGATATGATATGGCATTTATAACGCGCCTATACACAAGTGTTTCAAGGCGTGACGAAGTCTGGGAGGGGAAACAGAGGGAAGACAGAGACAGCTATCCTAGTAGGCGAGGTGATATTGAGATCTCGCAAGTGCAGGGGAAGGGGGAAGGGGAAAAGTGCGGGGGAAAGGGGAGGGGGCAGTGCAGTACATAGGATAACAGTAAAACAAATAGAGACAATAAATAGTAAATAAAAGTGCGGCCAGCTGGTGGCAAGTGCAGGGTAAGTGCAGACATCAGGTGTCAAGTGTTAGTAGGGGCTGTAGGGATACAGAAACAGTCCCTGAGTGCAAGGGTTGCCATGGGGGCATGATGTATCAACCCCCTGCCCCTCCAAAACACAGTCCCATTCATTGCAAAGAACCCAGCAATAGGATGCACCGCCTGCAGTTTTGATCTATGTTTCAATTCAAACCGCTACATTTGCACTCTAAATAAATACAGGGGAAACAAAAAATACAGATACATAGCCCACGCCTTCTTTTGACCCACATTTTGTTTAAATCGTGGGTGGTGAACTTTAGCCAATCCCTGGGTGTCAGGGCTTCTCCTGAGGCTAACCACGACCTTGAATTCTGTTACACCTTTCTGGCATCCTCTTCCTCCAGTGACAAACATGGCTGCATCACCAAATGCGCTCCCTTCCTGTTGCTATGGTGGCCTCAAAGGGAAATACAACTGTCAAGTCTTATACAAATGCATCATACCACCCTAATTGTAAAATAAAGTTGTGTTGTCGCACCCATTTCATGTTACCCTCCTCGAAGAGACGGAGAGAGAGCGGGGAGGGGGGCAGAGAGGACGTTGGCAAGGGAAGCAGAGGAGGAATGTGAGAGAGTGCGAGGGAGAGAAAATGGGGGAAGAAGAGGAAGAGAGAGAGGCAGAGGAAAGGGAAGAGATACAGTGTGTGTGTGTGTGTGTGTGTGTGTGTGTGTGTGTGTGTGTGTGTGTGTGTGTGTGTGTGTGTGTGTGTGTGTGTGTGTGTGTGTGTGTGTGTGTGTGTGTGTGTGTGTGTGTGTGTGTGTGTGAGAGACAGAAAGAATGTGAAAGGGATGCAGAAGAAAGGAGACAGAGCAAGGAAGCGAAAGTGAAAAAAGAGGAAGAAAGGGAGGCATGGGAAAGGAAAGAGAGCCAGCGCGCTTGTGTGTGAAAGAGACAGAGAGAGAGCAAGCGAGAGAGAAAGAGAGTGTGAGGATGGCTGAGGCAGAGAGAAACAGCGGGCCTGAGAGGGAGAGAAAGAAAAGGAGAAAATGGGAGGGTGAAGAAAATGAAGAGAGTCAGAGAAAGAGGTGGATGTTGGAGGATTTGTGGGCCCACCCACGTCTCGGGAGGATAGCTCAGGAGCAACGTGCTCACCTTGGAAGCAAGACGACACAGAGCAACACAGTTAGATCCCCGAGTCCGCACTTAGAAACCTCTGGCTATTAAGCGCGTTATAAATAACCTATTGAAGCATATCAGTTGGAGTGATTCTGAATGACCACACAGAGACAGGTATTCCAGTCTCGGGCTCTGCTCGTCCATTAAAAGACGTGCCTTGTATGACCCTTTTTATTCCAACCGCGCAGTGATGTATTCGTCCTGTGTCTCTTCAAGAGACCACACAACACTTTTCCTTTTTCATAACGTCGAACCACAATCCAAACATAATATCAACAATACCTTTTGCCATTTGTGCTTTTCACAGTTCACCAACACTACTTCAGCCATCGACCACATAGTCCTGCAGGTATTGCGTACACCCTCTGGATTCCCTTAGCGTATACCTTCGCTCCTCATCATGCTCCAGTGCTCTTTCTAGTGGAGTTTATCCTCCCCCCTTGCATCTCAGGGACCCATTCCTCTTCCATTCATTAGGTATCATCACTTTCCTCTTCATCGTCCATCCCCACCAAACGTGGGGCACTGTCCTCTTCACCAGTGGAGCCATTTCCAAGCTCGTCACATGACGCAGTTGCAAACTTTCGAAAGAAACAGGAATTTCTAGTGACTTTGTCACGTGCATTTGACCCATTGACCATTGACCCATTGAAATGGATGGGGTTCATACATCAGGGAGAGTTTTCCTGCTGGATGTCTGAATCTTATCAGCACCTCATCCCCTTAGGCTAGTTGGTGCTTGCACAACTTTCTTCTTTTACTCTCTTCCTCATTAGCCCTCCTTCTCTCGTCCCATACAGCCTGATTATCTATCTAACCAGGGGTCCGGCAGCCAACATCTGGGATGAGAACTCAGGGACGTCTCCGGAAGAGGGCCTCTGCCGGTGGCACTCCAAAGGAGCAATGAGGCGTGGTCCGATATTCAAGTGAAAACTGGTACAGGGCCCTCTTGAGGCACGTACCTTGGCCGTGTGCGATCCTAAATACCTTATTTAGTGTCTGCATAAACCTTTCTTCTTCGCTTTTGGCTCTGGGCCACACAGAGGTTATCTTTCTGTGATGGTCGCCACAAGCTTGCATGAAAGACGACAATCCTTCTCCCTGAAATGTGGGTCCATTTTATGAACAAACTTCCTCCGGCAGGCAATGAGTCACAAAAACCTTCCCCATCACAGGGATTACATCAGATACGGCCATGGATGCCACACATTCAACTTCGTGATACCTCGACCACTGGTCAACCATTACCAGAAAGTGGATATCTCTGCTGGTGGACACACAATCCATGCGTATTTCTTCCCATGGTCTAGAACTTCCCAGAGCTGCCGCTTACACCAGATACAAGCTTTAACAAACCCATCCACTAGCTCCTCCAGGCCGGTAAACCACACCTTCATCCTTTTTGGCATTGCCCTGGTGCCCATGGTGTGTCAATGCAATCACCCATGGTATGAGTTTGGAGAGCACCACCATCCATGATCCCCTCAGTAATAACACATCAGCCCTGAAGGTAAGTTCATTCTTGATGCACCACAATTGCTCCAGTGCACCTCTGGCACTGTTTGTGTGCTTGTCCAAATTTGCCAGCACACAGTTCCATTCGCCGCTCGTTATAGCATCTTGCATGATTCAAAAACACTAATCGTCTTCAGACCATTTCTTCGACTGACATTGAGTTCGGAATTGTGGCCTCTGTGATCAGCTGAATACATACTTCCATTCTACATTCTTCGTCAATCGACCAGCGGGATCAGCTGAGTAAAGTTTAAGTAAGGGAGATTTCTTGGCATGATCGTTCGGCTCTCTTGTGGCATCGAAATACATTTTGAGCCTCTCAATCCACAGTTACCAACGGGGCATACAACCCTTGCTGTCAGGGCAATCTGCCAGCACCTGGGGCTGCATCCGCCTCTACAGCCATGGTTGCTACCTACGCCCAGTTATTGACCAAATGTCAAACTTCCAGTGCGATGTGCACACGAGTCACACAGCAGTGACTAGCCCAGCAAGATGGTACTGGACATTGTCCCAGTGAAAAAATCCTGAGGCGCACAAGCACTCCCGCAGCAGTCGCAACGTCTATTGGCACCCGTGCCAGATCTTTGCAAATCCACAGGAGGGTGTTTCAGTACTTACCGCTGTGTTCTGAGCGTAACTGCGCAGTGAGCCGAGCTGACTCCACACCGGGGCCCAGGCCAGGTGTGCCGGAACATTCTCCCTGCCTTTCAGGACCGGCTTTCCTACCCGCGTACGCACTGCCGGCAGGCAGCGCGTACACAGCGTTCAAACTGAGCTCCGAAGCAGGCCTCGTGGTTCCGCTGTGATTTATGTCACAGCACCCACAACCACCTTGTAGCCATTGTTGGAGGGGGTCGGGGGCTCTCGCACGATAATCAATTGGAGTCATTCTGAATGACAACACAGAGACAGGGATTCCGGTCTAAAAGACATGTCTTGCGTGACATGACGCCTTTTTATTTGAACAACACAGTGATGTACTCACGCTGTGTCTTTTAAAGGGACCACACAACAGGGAAGAGGGGGAAGGGGGAAAGGATACAGCAAGCATGGGAGAGGAAGAAGGAGAGCGAGAGGTTGAAGAGGGAGATGGGGAAGGAGAAGATGACCCTTTTGAAGGAGATGAAAGCGGTGAGGCAAAGACAGGAGGGAGCATTCTGGTGAAGAGAGAGAACAAAGAGAGGGAAGGGCATAGCATGGGAGAGATAGAAAAGAATGAGAGACATGAATAGAGATGAAAGCGGTGAGGCAAAGACAGGAGGGAGCATTCTGGTGAAGAGAGAGAACAAAGAGAGGGAAGGGCATAGCATGGGAGAGATAGAAAAGAATGAGAGACATGAATAGAAGACCTCGTGAAGGGGGTTATGGGGTGTTTTCGATAGATGTGGGCAAAGGCCACACATGGAAGTAGGTCACGCGTAGAGTGAGGAAGGGCAAGATTGGGGGTAAAGTTACTGACGAAGGGACTGCTTTTTTGGGTTTTTTTTAAGAAAACGCAAATGAGAGCGAGTAAAGCTATCAGAGGAGCAACGCTGCTGGCTGGAGCTCTAAGATCCAATTTGAGGGTTAAATCCTTGTGCATCCCACATCTTGACTTTGTTCAACGGGCGCATTCACCGAGAGCGACGTGTGTTTGTTGCTGATCAAAGCGGGAGAGCCCGTGTTATCGGGCAGCAGTGCGTCCTGGGACAATCTTGCTACGCAGTAGCTAATGGGTTTCTGCTTCAGTGATACGCAGTGTCGTGCACAGGGCGCCTCAGCTGGAAACGACGGCGCCATTTCTCCTCACACGGGCTGACCCAATCCTCGTTTTAACAGGGACGCCTCATTCTCTTTGCTGCCTTCCCTTTCCTTCCACACACACACACACCTCGAATCTGTCAATCACAGTCATCCAGCGGGACAATGTTGCTCTCGCTAGGTCCCTTGTGCCCCAACGGCCGTTTCTAAATTCGTGTCACCTCTTCTGCTCCTCGAAAAGAGGGTTGGGGGGGGGGGGGGGGGGCGAAGGGGTTGGTCTATTTTTAGCACACCAAAAAAGGATGAATGGGCGCCAAAAATGGCTCCTGAAAGCGGCATAGACATAATAGAAAGTGAATAGGGTGACAGTTGGGACCTTGTTTCTGTGTATCCATAGAATGTACAGAGAGGGGGGCATCACAGCGGGGTCTCCTACCCGTTCATGTCGAGCATCTGCATTGAGAGAGAAAAAAGCACTGTATCCTCGTCGAGCGGCGCTGTTGCCATAAATAACGCGCGCCTTTGTCGCCACGTGGCTCCCTGGCCCCCAGAGATGGCGGGTCAGATGTACGCAGCAGGTGGAAATGCTGTTTAGAGCATGACGCGCATCGAAATGGAGAAGACTTCGGAAAAACTGTTCAGGCCGGAAGCAGCTTCCCAAGACAGGATGGGTAATGCATGGTCCCTCGCGAGGCATACGACGCTGTGGCGTAATCACACGGGTACACGTGAGGAGTGTCACGCCCCGCAGGCCGTACTCTCTGACTCACAGTAGCTGGATAGCTAATGGGAAAAACCTCAAGGGCCTAGGAGCTGAGGTAGGTGGCGCTAGACGCAGTCCATCTTCAACACGTTTCTGGCTGTGGAGGAATGGTACCAAAATTGGATTAAGCGATATGTTGGTGCACAGTTACCAATTGCAAAGGTATAATGGAGCCATTTATCTTGTGCTGTCTGCACCCTGCACTCAGCAAGTGGGATAAACCGTGATCGATAACACCAATGGCTGTGTTTAGTGTGTGACAGCACCACACGCCACAATAAGAGCATGGCGGCTTCCTGTCTGCTTTAATTGTGATTTAGGGCCTGATTCATGGATTTTTTTGCACGGTTCAAAGTGACTTTCCACTGACTATGCACTGCAAAAATACACTTTGCACAGTTCCATGAATCAGGGTTTGTGTCAGCAGTGCAAAGTCACTTTTCAGCAGTGCAAAGTCACTTTGAACCGTGCAAAAAATTCCATGAACGGCCCGTAGTTTTTGTGGGCGATGGCAAATGAGACAGCACTGAAAATCTCAGCTCAGGCTGTCATTCAGTTAGCCAAGTAAAGATCTCCTGTAGTCCCATGCCGCCCGGGGTGGACTGGCCTATCAGCAACTCTGGAGATTTCCCGGTAGGCCTCTGCACCCTGGGCCTCTTTTGTGTGATATTTCCAAATGTTCTCATGGGAAAAAATGGTCTTGCTGAAAATGTGTAATATGGGGCCACTTTGAAAACATTTTCCAGGGCTTCTTTTGGTTCCCAGTCCACCCCTGTTGCCCCCCTCCCGAATCCCCCAAATTGGCACCTGGTTTGTTCTTGTGCCGCAAGTGCATAGACATGGCTTCCCTCCCATTGAGCATCGGGTCCATTTTAGAAAGAAATGAATGGGATGAGTTGCCGGCTGCCACTGCAGGGTTGCATACTGTCTTTAAAGCAGGGAGAAAGAAGAAACATTCCAATGTTGTGAGAGAAGACTAAGAGCAACCACTATTGCCCTCTCCCCACTACATTGTATGCAATGGAATTTCCAACATTCCAGTTTTCTGTTTAAGCTTTTTAGACCAGGTCTAAGGACTGTGCTGGGCGTTAAGTGTTGAGCCCGGCTAGGATGTTGAACAAGGTTTACAGTCCCATAACAGCCCGGTAGGCCTAAGGATGGAGGCCTATAGAAAGAAAAAAAGAGGTGATAGTGTAGAAATGGTGGCTGCAAATAATGCCTTTAAATGCCTCTCTAAAAGAGGGTTAGGGTTCTTCAGTTCCTGGAGGTAATGGCAGCTCTGCATCTATTAAAATGAGCATACGCAGGCCTGTTGATAGTGTACACATTCCCCAAGGCCGTCACAGTGACATGGCAAAGCAAAATGATAAGCAACTGTATGTGGTTGAGGCTAATGTCCAAATAAACAGATGTGTTGGCCCTTTTAAATACCAACAACTATGTGAGAGATGGGCTTGCCGCTGGTTGCAACATTCAAAATGGCCGCCACCAGGAATACATGAGCATGACATAACTGAAAAAAGGAGAAACACAGTGACTGGCTTTTAGGGTTAATTTTTAAGAGGGATTAACTGTCGTATACTACAGTTCTTTGCTGACAGAATGCATTGGTAGCATCTGTTGGAGATGTGTGGTGCCTTCACTCATCGCTCACACAACAACAAGTTAATTGTTACAAATCGGAGATGCCTTTTATCAGAATACAATTCCCAAATAATCAAATCCCAATCACTCGCCTGCTCAAAAGGCCCAAACTCTTGGACAACCACCTCCTTCTCCCCTGCAACATTGGTAGATAAAGAAAACTTGGGTTTGAATTCGATACTAACTTAATATTTACCTCACAATTTAATACTCTGACCCATAGGCAGATTTTCATCTTTGCCTCATCAAGAAAATAAATGTGGTAATTGAACCATGCAGGGGGGGCAATGAGACCTCTAGTTCAATCCCTTCTGGTCTACTGTGAGTCTATACCCAGCCCTACAAAGAAGATGACTTACCAACTACAACCAGTGAAGAACAAAAAAGCAAGACTGGCCATGGGTCCCCAACTAAAAGATCCTATCACACAGGCCCTGCAACCTCTGCACTGGTTACCTCTCTAACAGAGAATCACATTTAACTGTCAAATGCTGATTAAACGTCTCCATCAATAAAGGTGTGCCGCTCTCTTAAGATTCTCAACAACGAGAAAACTCCCTCCCTCACTCAGCATCCAGAAACAAACTGGAGAGAAGATGTTTCCCTTTCGAGGTCTGCTACCCGCTGGCTCCAATAAAAACAGGGAGGCTTTCTCAAACTCAGAAAACACTCAAGATAGAATTGCTGAAAATGGCGTTCCCAGACAGACAGCCTAGGGCCAGCACAGCTGTCTCAGTCAAACAAGCACACTTAGTTGCTGGAGTAACGGGGTCTCATATGGTGCCGCTTCTACCGTTCGGTGGCTTCGTGGCACTCAGTTCCCTGACTTGTGTGCATTTTTGACACTCTCAACAATGTAGTGTTTGTTTGATTGTTTGTTTGTTTATTCACTTGTTATGCGCGCCAGACCCATGGGTAGCAGGGTGCAGCAATACGAAAAATGCAAAGCTTACAAGTTACAGAATAAGAACAGTTATACAGTGGCTAATATGCATATATAAATCTCACATAGATACAAAATATACAAAATATACAATATACAGGAGTACAATAGTGCTGTCATCTAACATTATGCTTGAGCTGCAAATGGGACATAAGCAGTGGTGTCCAGCCACCCTTGAGTAGAAATATAGTTTATTGCCCCTCCCCCCAATTAGGAGTTGGCCCCCATGGGGGTCCCAACAGATGTCCAGGGAGGATGTTCTGCTGCTTGTATTTCCTATCAAACGCAGTCACCATAATCCTTTTTTATATTAAAAACAGTAATCTTATTCTATTTTTGAAGAGTCTGGGGCCCCCCCTGGACATCCTTTTGGCTCCATTGAGGGGGCTAGCCCCCCAGTTTGAAGACCACTGGACTAAAGATACCAGAAGCCTACCCGGGATGCATCACTAGTCACCCCGCAATTGAACCTTTACTATTCACACATTTCCGTTTCCCCCACCCCTCATCAGCAACACTTTCCTCTGCCAAGCTCCCTCGAGCCACCTGTCTTTGTGTGGTGTGCACTACAAATCACAAATACGTCATTTGGTAACTTCATCTAACAGAAAGGAGCAGTTGCTTAGAAGTAGAACTCTAATCAGTGCTGGCACGCCCAATTCAGTGATCTGAATAGACAACACTATTATCCAATGATGGATCATTTAGCAGGTCCCACAAAGTGATCTGACTCTTGTTACTTTAGTAGCAAATGTTTTTTTGTTACCCCACACAAGATTATTTTTGGTTTCACCAGAATCAATTACTCTTGCGTTTTTTTTCTTTTAATGAGGGGCCCCTTTACGATCCCCCAAACAATTCACACCCCTCTATAACCCAGACTCCTCTATACTTACCTACCAATTTTGCCCCCACGAAATAGCCTTTGGCAAAGTAACTTACCGTGTAATCATTTATTTTGATGTAACAGCGGTTTGCGCAACTCAAGGGTGCTCTTTCTATTAGCTTCGGACGGAGGAAACGTTAAAAGTCGATACTGATTGCACTCAAACCTGTGGAACGAAGATTCCCCGCAGAGGGCATGTGACAAACCGCATCAAATATTTAGCGCGTACAGCGATGGAAACATTTTGAGAACCGCCACAGAGAAAGGGCCTACACCAAGCAACACTGGCACGCACTTGGGGCCAGAGGCGCAGCGTGCACCAAATATAGCGATCTGACGAGGAACAATATTCTTCTGCCACTATTCACCGCTCTCCCAATTAAAGTGTTTTTACTTCACTGCTAATTGGCATGTCCCTTTATGCAACATTAAATCAGGATTCCTCCTTGCGCGTCTGGCACCATCTGTAAGTCTGCAGAGTTGGTAATTAGCGGCGGTCTCTCTCCGGTGTGCGCGGTCGGAATGCCTGTACTCCAGGATCCTTCTGGTAGAGTTAAATTAAGCAACCATTGCATTAGTTGGTGGTGCTTGGATGTGGTTTTGGCCTATACTGACCTTGGCTTTGTCTGTCAGAGATCCCAGTGCAGGTATTCCAATGTTCATGTCAATTTCTTTCTGTTTTCCCCTAGCCCCTGCTGCCTCTGTATGCACTTAGATGCATGCACCTGTTTGCTATTATTGTTTATGTTATTCCCTGTTTTCAGGCAGCTAATCTGTTCGGTCTTCCTGGCTGTCATTTGTGATTTGTGCAGCCGGCGCTGATGCAGTAGGCCGCAGATATAAGTGTGTTATAGATAGGTGAAAGATGTGCACTGGAGAGGTCTAGCTCTCTTAAATGAGGCAATATGATGTATTTCTCTTGAAATGTTTCAGACAAACTGCCCTGGAGAGCTACACGGCTTCGATATATTCCTTCTTTAACCTAGCAAGGGTTTGAAATTGCCAGGTAACACATGCCTCCTTGCCCTCATCCTTCCAAGCAGTGGCGTTGCTGGGGGGTGTTGCAGGGGGGGGCCATAGTCCTGGGTCTTTTGGTTGTCGCCCTGGATAGAAGCTCAGGGGCTACAACCAAAAGGCTAGCTAGCCCCGAGTCCAGACATAGCATAGCCCCGGATCTTTTCCAGAGCTGGCAACACTGTGCCGCTGTATACCAGCGTGGTATTTCCTTTACAAGCCGGTGGTTGAAAGTGCAGCACTTGCATGCCCATCGCTTTGTTTCCCGCTTCCTGGCCTCCTCATGGTATCCACAGGATGGTCAGACTTTGGGGCCTTTGCACCTCCTAGTTGTCGGTATTGGGCAGAGATTGTCCATTTGTGTGTACAATGGGGTGGTTTCGGTGGCGATATTGTATGAAGGGGTGTGAGGCGAGAGTTGCTCACGAGGCAGCCAGGGCCTGGGTTGATGCAGGGGGGTGTTTATCCGGCAGTGCATAAGATGTGGAGAGCTCCGCAGCCACTGTTTCCTTTGTGTGAAGCAGCGGAGTGTATAGCGGGACGCAGATTCATTGTGTGAAGGTTGCGACGAGTTCGAGCCTGTACTCCGGCTTATTTTGAGCAGGAAAGAACATGCGTAAAAAGAGTGCTGCCAATCAAAGCATGAGTTTGCAACGGGCGGTCCGAGGGCGCACCCTGAGCCCGGAGATGTACCATAGCGGCCGATGAACATGCAATTGCATCTGCCAAGACTGAGGGCCCAATTCGCAGAACTTTTAGCGCGGTGCGGAGTGACTTTGCACTGCCAGCATAAACCCTGATTCACAGAGCGGTGCAAAGTGTATTTTTGCTGTGCAAAGTGCCTTTGCAGGTTGCAAAGATACACTTTGCGCCGCTCTGTGAATCAGGGTGTTTGTTGGCAGTGGAAACTGACTTTGCACCGCGCTAAACGTTCCATGAATTAGGCCCTGAGTCTTAAACTGGGCACAGAAGTCTGCAGCTTCTTAGGAAGACTGTGTTTATTGAAGGGAGAGGACTAGGTTGGGTACAGACCCCTCTATATTCCTCTGCGCTCTTCCGGACCCGTATCATGGCAAGAAGGATCTTCCTGAAGGCACAGCCCGCCAAAAACGACCCATCCAACCCAAACCATCCCCTGCGGCTGATCCGGGAAGTCTTTCAATTGAAGACTGAATGCGGAGACCACCCAAATCCCTTCTGATAAAGATTTCGATTCAGGACCGACCCAATCGCATGTCCCAGGAACGAAAGCATGCTCTGGTCAATCGGCCCACCTAATCCCCAAACTACTCCCAAGGTCACCCGGAAGCTTGACATCACGTACCGATCCACGTTGCCCACCACGGGGCCTGCACGGGGCACGGCCTAGGGCTTTTGAAGGCCTTTTACCGAACACAAGCCAAATGCTCATGTTGATTAGTTTGATTGTGCCGCTCGGTGTCGTGGATTAGTCCCATGGAGACAGCAATCTGTCCTTTGTTCCACACGTGCAGCCACCGCTGGCTCAGCCAAGGTCAAGGCTTCTAATCAAGTTACTTGTGTGCAGTAATTTAATGCCGGCAATGCATTCCTTGAAAAGGTTTGCGGGGCCTGGAAGCCTTTTCTGAATCCAATTTGTCTTTAAAAATGTTTTTTTTTTAAAGGCGGCAAGACACAAAGGCGGAGCCAGAAACAAACGTAGCAAGTGTTGCCAGGAATAGCACCCGCAGGATTAGTATTGTGGTTTCCAGTGATGTAAGGGCTTGCTTTTACGCCTTGACCAATTGCGTGGACTTCATGGGAACATTACTGTTTCCTTAATCCTGATTTTGCCTGTTAGCAGTTCTCCTTCTCCAGTCGTGTGTACGATATCTGGCAAGCTTTCACACATGGGCCATCACTGCCACTCTGCCTTGAGAGGCCGGAGAGGCTCCCCGATTGAGGACCACCAGAGTCATGGCACATCATCACTTGAACAGCGCGTGACGTTAAAATAGAATGAATCAGATTTAGCCCTTCAAATTCTGGACCTGTTATGTGAGCAGTGTCTAACCTTTAATTCTCCAGATGCTTTGAACTACAAATGCCATCAACCCTAGCCAGCATAGTCAATGGTGAGGGGTCATGGGAGTCTTAGTCCACAACACCTGGAGATCCACAGGTGGCAGGCACCTGGGTGAAGTAGAAGAATATGTTCGTTCATGGTATATAATACCGTGAACTGTGTCCTGACACGCAGTGGCATCGCTAGGGGTGATCTGGGGGGGGGGCAGGGACCCCCTGGAAAACCATGTGCCCCCCCTTGTGCCCTCCCTGCCTAAGACGAGCAGTGACCATGTTCTCCCCTTACATTTGTCTGTGCCCCCCCTACTTTTGTCTTTGGCCCCCTCTGTGCCCCTCCTAAATTTGATTCCTGGCAACGCCACTGCTGACACGTAAATATGCGTTTACTTAATACTTCACATAAAATGCCATAGGAAGATGGCAGAACATCCGTGCCCACAAGGTAGACAGACACGCATGGTGCTGTTCTGGGATCACAGCTAGCGCCTTGTAAATCACCAATAATTACATAGATATAGCGTTTGACAGCAGATCAGGAGCCCCAGTCTCACCTAAACTCTTCCACTTACCAGTCTGCTTGAACTTGATGGAGTACTCCGTCTACAGCTGCCCCTGTTCATGCAGGGTGATCCATTACCGTGCTTGGCCAACATCGCTTTGGAATTGGGTCACTGAGTTTGCCACACTTCTACTGCTGCGGCTTTGGTGCACATGGGAGTGTTTTCCTCTCCCGTTTAGATCGTTGTGCACCCAGAAACATAACCTGCACCCCAAAGACTTGTCTCCCCTCTGGGTTTCTTCTGAAGAATACCCTGTTGCAGACTTTTCCAACTAGGGCACTCTGGAGGTTTCCCGGTAAGCCCCTGCACCCAGGGCCTCTTTTGTGGGGTAGCCTATTTTAGTTCCAAATGTTCTCAAAGGAAAAGGGTTGGGTTTTCTGAAAATGTGTAATATGGGGCTAGTTGGAAAAATGATTTGCAGGTCCTTGCTTGGTTCCCAGTCCGCCTGTGTTTACGACCCCCACGGGTCTAACCCGCCGGCCTGCTGAGCAACGCTATCATGTTGACTAGTTCTAGCCAAGCCTGTGAGTCCTTCTCACGCGTTCACTTTTCTGGGTGACGGGGTGTCAAGAAATGTTACTGTTCTGAGGACACAGCAAGGATTCTGTTTGCAAGATTGGGTGGGGCGCCTCAACCTACGCTCACAATGAGAATTTAGAACAACTTAGAGAATCTGTCTTTTGGGGTTCAGGCGCACTCGTACGTTTGTTCTTGCAACATGGAAGGGGTCACTAATCCAAAGGGAGTTGGATTCATAGCGTGCTGTTTGGTCGCATTCTAATCAGCCGACACATGTTTCGCCGCAATGTGCTTCCTCATAACTCGTAGCAGTTAAGGATCATCATGTCAGGTGTGGTTTTTGAGTAAGAACCGGCATGTTAGCCAAAGGTGGTAGCTGGTTAGATTTCTGTGACGGTAGGCTGCAGTGCTGAACCCGCGCTCCAGCCTAAGGGCACAACCAGCTAACCAGCTACCACCACTAATAACCGTTCCAGGCACGATGAGCTGAGCAGCCAGCTCTTATAAACCTCACTTGGCTTTGCCTGTCACTGAGAACACGCAGCCATTTTGTCACTCATTGCACCTCTACAGGAGTATCAGTTTGCTGATTTTTCTGTCGCCCTTTTCTTATAGTCTTAAAAATGTTTGCATAAAAATTGGTTTCCCAGGGCGCTTTTTGGTGTGCGTCTGCCTTGTGGGCACCAACAGTGGGAAGTGAACTACTACTAGCAGACTCGGACTGACCTATAGGACAATTTGCCCATGGCCGGAACAAAAACACAAAATGCTGGTCTAGGCCAGTTTTTTTGGTCAAAGTGGGCCACTTTTTTTGGCCAATTTCGGGCAGTTTGATGAGTCCATTCACTATGCAGCTGGTAGTTTTGACCAGTGTTTCTGAATAAATATTTTTTTTAATGCACGATTTGCATCCCACTTTATCAAACCACTCACCCTTGGTTACTATTCAAACAGCGTCACAAAAGGAATGAATAGCCATTTGCAACTGTGCCACTTTTTCATTGGTGCCCAAGACAATTTTATGTCCCAATCCGACACTGACCACTACCACTAACGTGCCCTTTTTAGTCTGCACTATTATGCACAGTTTATCATATCATCTTCAGACTGCTTTACCGGATTGCCAGACGACCTACAGCGCTTCGAGGCCATGACAATGGCAGTTAGGTGCTATACAGATGTCACCGCACATAACATAAGCCAAGCACTGTCTTTTTCCCCTGGACCATCAGTCTGTCCGTTGCAGGTTAACCTATGATAGGCTTGTGCTTCATGGCAGTGCATGTGTTAAGCGCAGAGGAGAACCCGTGCGATCGTAGATCTTTCTATTTGAAAGGCCGCTGCCTGGGAAGGCTGATCGGCCGCTCTCCGCCGCTCGGCCGAGCTCAGAAGCGCCCGCTGCTGCGGGAAGAGCTGCTTGACACCGGGCGGCCCTGGGCGCGCGAGCAGCCGCTATTGTGCGCGCAGGATTCCGCTGCGGCTGCCCTGGCAGGCGGCCTTTTGTAGGTCGATCCGTTTGTTTCTGCAGACATTGTAACCCTTGTCTCCCGTCTCATTTTCCAATTGCTCAGACACGTACAGCACCAGACAGGCGCTGCCTTTGTCTTCATTATCACACGAGGGAACTTTTCAGAGGCCATTGTTGTATTGCTGAAATGGCTTCTTAACGTCGCATGGCAGATTTCCTGCCTGTGTGTATCTCTTCAGAATACTGCGTAGCTGCGGATCGTATGTCGTGCCTGTTCTCATGTTATGTAACGCTGTTTTTCATGTCTGTTATTCATTCGTCCCTTACCCATCTCTTTCATCCATCCATGTACCCTTCCTTTCTTCTCTTTCTTCCCTCCTTTCTTCTTTCCTTCTTCTGCCTCTTCCTTCGCTCCCTTCCTTCCGTGCCGCCTTCCTTCTTTCTCTATTTCTTTCTTTCTTGTTCGCCCTCTATTCTTCCCTGACTTCACCCACTCCCTCCTTGCCTCCCTCCCCTGCTCCCTCCCTCCCTCCCTCCCTCCCTCCCTCCCTCCCTCCCTCCCTCCCTCCCTCCCTCCCTCCCTTCCTTCCTTCCTTCCTTCCTTCCTTCCTTCCTTCCTTCCTTCCTTCCTTCCTTCCTTCCTTCCTTCCTTCCCTCCCTCCCTCCCTCCCTCCCTCCTTCCTTCCTTCCTTCCTTCCTTCCTTCCTTCCTTCCTTCTCTTCTTTGCTTTAATTTCTTCCTTATTTTCTTCCTTCTGTTCCTTCATCGTTCCATCAGCTCTCCCGTGTAATGATTCCCTCCTACTGTGCCTCTTTCATCATTCCTTCCTCCCTCCCTCTCTCCATTAATTTTATATTCTTATGGATTTACTGCCACCTTTTTCCTTGTGTCTCTTTCACACTTTCAGTTGTTTCTTTCTTCCCTTCACCCCCTCTTTCCTCCTTTTTATAGTGCGTCCATATTTCCTCCCGTCTAGAGCTTGTGGTATGTTTCGGCTCTGTGCCGTGCATTCTTCAGGGCCTGGCCGCCCTCCCGGCCACCCCGGGACAGCCTCCCCCTAGTGTAAATGCACTCATGCATATCAATGGTCCTGTCTTCTTTCCCCTGTAATTGTCCTCCCGAGATTAGAGCATCATGTGTAAATGTCATCGGGCGGAGAATAATAAGAGGCATCGCTCACAGCGTTGGTCATCAGTACATCTTCGGCGCGCCAGCTGATTACACCGGCAGTTCTAGGACGCTCCTCCTGCTGAGTGAAAAATGCTTTGTAAAACATTCTGATCATTAGTTCCTGATGGCCGCTGCTACGTGTTACTCCCCATCCGGACAGTGCAGGCACTTAGGGCCCGATTCAAGGAATACTTGCCCGGCTCAAAGTGAATTTGCACTGCTGAAAAGTGACTTTGCACTGCCGACACAAAACCTGATTCATGGAACCGTGCAAAGTGTATTTTTGCCGGGAAAAGTCCGGGCAAAGTCAGCGCATGGTCATATTTGCAGTGCACACTAGCCTCATCAGTGTGCCATGATGAATGCTGGCATTAAGTTTACGACTGCATTAACCCTGGGTTTGCAACCGGTTGCTCTTCAGATATTTTGGACTACGGCTCCCATGCTACCTCCCCCTTGACTACTCTGGCTGAAGCTGATGGGGAATGTGGCCCTAAACATTATTATAGCCAACTGCCCTAAAATATGTATTTAAAGAGACATGTGCATTAAGCGGACGCTCAGACCCGTGAGCAAGCAGCTATGGCATTCTGTTAGCCCTACTGTATTTATATGTGTATCAACGCATTTTCTGGCAGACAATATTTATATTATGTATGGTTAGTAAGGTAAGCAGCGTTTAACCTAGACATATTTGCGCATTATTTTTACCCACTTAAAAAGATTAGGTATTACAATGAGCATTGTAAGGAGAGAAAGCAAAGTCTCCTGTTGCACAATTCCAGACTGCTTCCCTCAGGTTACAAGTATATACGCACCCAGCAAGGGGCCCTCAGCCAACCAGGTGGCTGGAAATGCAGGCGGGAACACACATTGTACCGCCTGCTTTTTTCAGCCACCTGAGGCTCTTTCCCAGGTGTCGCCATCTTGATTGTGCCTCTCCCTGTTGGCTCCCACATCCACACCCGCAAAGATATCCCGCTCCCTTTCCCCACCCCATCGCCCCCTCACCACTCCCCCACCACTTACCTGCTGGACCAGAGTTTTGTGGTCTGGTCCTGGTGCTCATTGTCCCTTTTCCTATGGCGGCGGGCCTCTTGTTTTGTTTTACAGGAGATTGGGCTCGTGCAAAACGTGAAAAGCTATCGCACCATTGTCTTATATAGGGAGCTTTGCTTGACACAGAAAGTCATTGCCACGACAGGGAGAGGACTAACAATATGTTAGTGAAGCAGTGGGCCTGGGCTCAACACAGATGGCATCTACAAGACAGGTAGCAGGTCTGAGAGAAACAGCGCTGAGTAAAGAGGAAGAAGGTCTTTCCCAGATAAGGAGACCGCCAAGGGCAGGCTTCTGCCAGAGAGTGACCAGAGCCTGGTAGATAGGGAGCAGGCCTCTGCTAGACACAGATGATCAAGCGTCCAAACTCTACGGCAGGGCTACGCTAGACACATATCCAGTGCTTAATTTGTAAAAAAAATAAGTGCCAGTGCCCAAAAATATTGGCCCCATAATGCCGGGCGCGGCGCCGCCCGCAGTGCGGGCACGGCGCCGCCCTCGGCGCAGGTGCACTGGCCGCACCAGTTCAGTGCTAGACCTAACTAGATCAGCCCACCACCAGCCCATCACACTGCTGCGGTATCAGGTAATATTATCCCCATATATATATATGGTCGCCGTAAATAATATCGCCGGGAAAAGGTCATGGCGATATTATATGGGTGACCATATATATGGGGACAGGGGAAAATAAAAAACGGCAATTTTTCTGCGACATTTTTGCATGGCGAGATTTTTGTGGCGACATTATTACATGGAACCACTGCTGCTGCTCCATGTCACATGCTTGGCGCTGCAGCAATGCTGGCACAGGCTAGTAGTAAATACGCAACTAAGACATGCTCCTCCTGTAACTGCGCCTCGATGCCCCCAGGCTGTGTGAGCGCTTTAAAAATGCAAATAAATAAAAAAGCATTCTGTTTCAGTCACTGTTGCACTTTATATGTCTCTACCCCTTCTGCCCCATCTCACAGTCTGTTAAAGTAAACCAAGTATTGTTAATCGGTTACCTCCAGGAATAGCACCCTCCCCTCACCCCGTTCTTCAGTCACCTCATCCAGGTGTTTTGTATAATCAATTTACTCTCAAGCCCTTATCAGTCATCACATCTCATAAATGCATCCCCCTTCACCCTTCCTTCATGGTGTTGTATAACTTGGAAAAAGTCATTTCTGCAAGACATTTGGCCTCATTACGAGCTTGGAGGCAGCCATGGTGCTGTTAGCACCATGGCTGCCTCCAAACCAGGCTCCATTACCGGGTTCCTTCAATGAGGAATAACCGGGTCATTCCAACATTGGACTAGAATGACAAATCCCAATGATTTAAAATCGAAGCATAACAAAGTGGAAGAACGAACAAAGCAATTGCATGTGCGCTGGCCCCGCATGAGTTCCGGTGCCCAAAAAAGAGTGCCGGTGTTGGGCACTGGCAACCACCCCCACAAATTAAGCACTGCACATATCATGCTTGTGTTATGTGGTACGGCATGTGCCCGGGGTAAGCTCACTTTGCTGCTAAGAGGATCAGACAGCAGTAAACTCAAGCACTTCACCCAAAAGGCCATTATCGGCTGTCCACAGCCAACATGTCCCTCTCACATCCTCTGCCCCACTAGCCCTGCCAGTGGGCAATAACCGCTAATAATAGCTCTTAAGCAGGACGATACCAGAATGAGGCGCTGAATAGAACCTGATATGATTATCATTTTTAGTAGTAGTCAAGAGATGGCCATAGAGGCCCGAGCCATTGACTTTAGCTTTGCATAGTTCTGCAAACACATCTACATAAGGGAATTCATTGTTTACACCATGGGCGTGTGTCCTTTTGAACCAATGACCTTGCAGTAAACATGCCCCATGTTGCTGGTCCAAGCTCTTGAACCATGACTGATCCTCCTGATCACAAAGATGTGTATAGAAGCCTGCATGCCACTGTGGCCACTCGAGAGTTTGAAAGAGGGCATGTTGAGGAAAGCCTCTTAATGAGTTCCTGGTAACATGGCATTGTGTCTAGAAGTGTACAAGCCACCATTTTGCCAGTCAAGGAATATTTTGCTTCCTACTTTATTGCACGGATTTTGCAAAAAATGGTGCCCACTTCAACATTTTATTGCACAACCGTTCTCAAAAAATCAACAACAAAAAATGTAAAACAGAAGTCAGTAGAAGGGGTTCAGTGACTTTTTGATGAGGTGGTTCGGGAATGTACTTTTGAAGCTCGAGAGCCCCTATTTCCATCCATGCAGGCTGGAAGGCACTGCATGGAAATGCAGCGAGAAGTCTGTCTAATCGGTGAGTGCCTCGGCCGAGGTCATTATCACTGGATAATGACCCATCCCAAGTTCTTGCCAGAGGCAAAGCTGAGGACTATCAGCTGGGGGGGTCATTATCCCAAGTGATAATTAACCCTCCTGAGGTCTCCAAGCACATTAAGCGTTGCCGCTAAAAAGGAAAGCGTTCTTATTGTGGGGATGTATGAGGGCACTCAAGTAGCTCTTAATGGTAATTGAATAGACATGGGCCTAGTAACAATAAACTTTACACATTTCTCTTAGCTCGGGGAACTGAACTGCCCACGCTCCTCTCTGCTTTTACACAGCTGAAGGCAATTGTTTTTGTGCTTCTCGTCAGGCACCTTCTTGCCAGGCTCCTGCTCTGTTCGCAATCTTTGGAATGAGGGCTACAACATAGATTATAGACTGCATCCTGACTATTCTGATTGACTGAGAATGGAATCCATGTGCTAATTAAGCTTTATGGACCTTACCCAAGGGTCGTACCAGACTGATCACGACTTGGCCGTTACCGCCGGTGGTATTACCGCCGGCGGTAATATCCCTACCGCCGAACTCCCCAGCGCTAATAGCGCCGGATCACGAGTTCGGCGGTAAAGTAATTCCCCATTCCCCATTGAGCCCATTCGGGAATGCCCCATTTCCCATTTGGCTCAATGGGGAATTTTCGCGCTCTTACCGCTGGCGGATTTCCCGCCGGCGGTAATAGCGTGAATCTTCGGTGGATTTCCCCCAAGCTCAGAGCTGGGGCGAAATCCGCCGAAGCCCTGATTCGGCAGACCCTTAAATCCGGCAGTATTAGCGCTACCGCCGGATTTAAGGGTTACCGCCAAAGTCGTGATCAGGCCCAGTATCAGCAGTAAAGATCAGTTAAAGGCCTGAGAGCAGCAAGGATGTTTAACGGGCCCATAACCCACAATGCTCGTGATAGTATCCAGTAAATATACGCATATACAAGTGTGGTTACTACATAAATCCACTTGTGTGGTGGTAGGAAATTATTTGTGCCTGCGTGCTGCACTCCGGTAGCTTTGGGATGTAACATTCTGAACAATATGTAAGCTATACAAACCAATTTTCCAGCTGTATTGGTGCATATAGCCCGCAGATTGTCCAAGGACTTTCTCAAGATTAATAATTAAGAATTATGGAGCTAGGCAGGGTGCTGTACAGGGAGGTATGAGCCCAAATACTGAATTAAAGGCATGAGAGTAGTGAGGTCGTTTTATGGGGTATTTGCTCCCATACCTCCTTGTACAGGCCAAGAGCAAGGTCTATAACGTTTTCATAACACGCATTACTCTTCAAAATGGTGCACATAAAAGTATATAGGTGGCATCAGTACAAAAGTATCCTGGGTTGTTGCAGGGAATTGGCTGCAGGTATAGCCTGCTCTTCTCCTAGCCTTGCAATGTAGTATTCAAAACAATCTGGAAGCTATACTGGTCGTTATTGCCTGCAGATAGTCCAATGAGAACGCTCTGATAGCATTCCAAAGGTTATACTTTAGCCTTATGGAACATGCTTGCGGGCAGTACTGAGAGTTATGGGCCCTGAAAACCAAGCAAAAGTTTACAGACCCATAAATCCTGGTACGGATTGAGAGCATGGGCTATAAGGAAATTAGTGCACCTGTAGTTGTTTAAATTAACAAAGAAAAAAAGTAATATCTTTACCTGCTGGTCAAAAGCGTGAAACTGTTCAACAGGAGCTTAAAAAGAATTATTATCTAATTGAAAATGTTCAGGCTTTGACCAGCAAGCGGAGAATTTTTTTTAACACCCTCTGCCCCTCCTTTAATGCATGTTGTAGTGCCAAAAAATGCACGGTTCACATGCTAATGCGTGAGCATGTGCTCAATAGCTGAGGGGGATAAAGGGGCAGGGTTTCCAACACGGCTGGGCCACGTCTGCCGGGTGTGGCCTACCAATGTAATTAAGTGGTAGTCCGGGGGCGGTGAGTAAGGGAGGCCAGGTCATGCCGTGTCTGCCAGGTGCAGCCCGGCAAAGATTGCAGGGGGTCGGGGGGAGTCCAATACCCAAAAGGTAAGGCGAGTGGAGGGCTGGGAGCAGGCTTTTTTAGTTTCCGGGCCTCTTCTGTCAGATGCGGCCATGGGGACAAGGAGACAATGGGCCTCATTACAAGTTTGGTGGTAGCCTTGTCGGTAAAACGGGCAGGCTGCCGCTGAAATTGCGAATTATTCTGGCGCCTGGCAATGGGGAATTACAGGGGCATTACAGCCCTGGCGGACCCTGTATTTCCCTATTGCCGGGTGCCGGTAATAATTAATCCCCATTCCCATTCCCATTGGACTCAATGGGAAAGGGGAGGCAGGATGCAACGGCACCATTCACAATGTTGCCGGTGCATCCGACATCGTCTGCTCGCGGATGCCGGTCCGCACGGCAGGTCAGTCCTGCGCGGGCAGGAAGGCACCCACGAGCAGAACTCGTAGTTTGCCGGTCCGGTAACAATGGTACCGGCAAGCTTACCGGTACCGTTGGTACTGGACCGGCAAACTTGGAATGAGGCCCAATGTATTTTAAAAAAATAAAATACCCTCTGCATTTTGTAAAAAGGATATTGCAAGTCACATCATAATTCCATGACCTTATAAACAAAACTCGGCCATCGGTCGCATTAATCTATTTGGTGATGTAACTCCTCAATGACTTGCAATATCCTTATAGCATATGGCAGTGGTAATTTATCCCATATATTACAGTTTATCAGTGACATCACTACTTACCTTTAATAGGAACATGACCTCACCCCTGTAACTCTTATCACCTATTACAGTTGGATTATGACGTCGCAATGCCTGCGGTCTGAGCATGCAGCACAGATCAGGAATGCAGTTACCACCGGGGGCACTAGAAGTGACTATATTTTCAGAATCATTTCTACTGAAATGACATTTTGATGCGCTGGACTGAAATTAATTGTGAAGCAACTGTATATGGTATCATGTGTCTTTTGTGCACTGCTCTAGACAGCAACATCTGCTTCTTGGCACTTACTTTTGAGCCACAAAATGACCTTTTAATGCATTGCATTCAACCATTGAAGTCTTTTCTTGTGGCACATTACAAGCTGCATATTAGTCTGTTTTCCATCTCAATAGATTCTACATTATGTGTATCAAATGGAAGTTCTCTTGCATTAGAATAGGCAGGAGATCAAGCACTAAAAGGGGTGGTGGTGCAGCTTTGTATTATGAGGAACAAAAAACTCCTACCATACATAAAAAAAAGGATATTGCAAATCACTATGCGGTTCGGTGACCTTATAAACAGACTCAGCCTTTGGCCTCGTTCTCCTATTTGGTCACAAATAACCTTACAAAGTCTGGCAGTGGGCACTTTATCCTTTACATATCCTATCCTTAGAAAATAAAAGGAGCTTATCTAAGTGAAATGAGAAACCAAAATGACGGGGCAGAATCTGTGATTTCCAGGGACATTAAAAGCCACGTAGGTGATTAGTTCTGGCAGGCACAGTTTGCAGCTGTAACAAGACACAAACACATCTTCTCTCGATTTGTGATTTATCATAGCAGTGGCAGCCTCCGGGTACGGCATTTGTGAGTATAATGGGCAAAACCCCTCTCCCTCATGGTGATTGCTGCTTTTTGATGGACATTTTATTTATTGTTTTAATTATCCATAGTGTGTTCTATATTGTTAAGGTGGATTGGAATTGTTTTTTCTTTATAAGGAATGAGTTGAAAAGAGCTGAATAACGTATCTATCGAGCATTTTGTAATTTACTATCTAGCGGATCCCCGAAATAGTTACAAAGGGATTCGTTTCTCACATAAATTTGTAATTTTCAGATAGCGCATTTTGCCCGTTTTTAAGCACTCTCAGTTTTAGCAGATCATGGGCCTCATTATAAATTGGCCGTTATCCTGGCGGTAAATCCGCTAGGATACTGGCAAATGTAATTACCGTTTCCGGCACTTGGCCCGGCGGCATTACCGCCGGATTACGAGTGGCAGTGTTAATCCCCATTCATGGAGTCCTGAGGGGATTTGCCGTCATTACCGGTACTGGCAATACCGGTGCCGGTAAAGCATCGTTTTTTGCCTGTAGGGCGACTGCCTTACCGCCAGCTCGAAGCTGGAGGTAACACAGGTGCACCATCGGCAAACCTGTAGTCGGCCGGTCTGGTAAAGTGCCGGTATATGTCAATACCGGCACATTAATACCAGACGGCCGACTTATAATGAGGCTGACTGTATCTTAAGCACAGCTTTGTAAAGTACATTTGTCCAGGATCACACATTTGGTGGCTGCAAACCATTGATACAGTTCCTTAAAGGGGTTGCACCTTATTTCAGGCACATTCCTCTTGCAACTCATATGGGGGACATTGGTAGTCGCACTCACATTTGTGATCCTCCAATGTTTTCTCAACGGCAATTGCAAATTATAACGCCACCCCCTTTCACATTGAACCAGGTTTCCATGTGAGTGTATGGTATTCCCTTTTCTTGTGGGAAATATGGAAGTTGGGCTCTGGTATTACAGTTCCATAGTGGACACTTAGTCACTGCACCATCTATCCCATGAAAACTTCCTTTGTAAGTGTCGGACCTAGAAACCTGAGTGCGTTGGATGATCAGGTCTAAGTATTTACTCTATATAATGCACTTGTATTGGCCCATAAGGTAGGCCTTCCTCACCAAAAGCCTCTCCTCCTTTCCTACTCCCACTCCCTTGTCTTCACCACACATTCCTCGTGTAATTTGTGCACCGTTCACATGAATTTCTCAACACGTCATGTGACCGGACGTGTTAAACAAAACAAAAGAAATACACAAAAAGTGACTGCCGCGGCCCAATCCAATCTTCCACTTGGAAGCGCTGAAGTCTGGTGCCCCAGCATGCCGCCATTATGTTGCCTGTTCAGACAGAGGACATGAGGACCCAGCCAGGTGACAAGTCCCAATGCGCACCAACTCCCCAGGACCCAATGGTCTACAGATCCGTGATTTATAGACTCCATCTAAATTAAATGACATGGAAGGGGTTGGGGAGGAATTAAGCAGCTTGTCTGATAGAGAGAGGGAGGACGTAAGCGACTCTTGGAGCACTGCGTGCAGTTCTGCTCTTGAAGGCCAATTATAAGATTTCAGAGTTAGTCCTGGGGTTCGTTGCAATTACATTTTCTGTTCTACTTTTTTTTGCGCCCTTTCGCTGTCATGCTGAATTACAAGTATCGCTGCAGATGACTAATGCCTTGCCATTGTTCCTTCCAGAGATCCTGAGAGACCAAACCCAGGCACCGCGAGGAATAAGGCGGGAGCTCCGTGGCTGGGTTCCCGAGAAGAAAGGTCGGCCATTTAAAGGACAGAAGGGAACGAAGGACTGCCAGTCGTTCCGCCGACCTTTGTTACGGACCTCCTTTACAGGATGAGGACTTTCAAGGACTTCCTGCTGCTGCTCATGTGGGTCGGTCAACTCCAACAAAGCCTCACCTCTCCAGTAGCCAAAAGGACTACAAGCAACTTACTGGATATGGAAGAGTCCTGGCAGTATTCATCTGGCAACGGCCCGGAGCTCAGCAGGTCCAAGAGAAGCTGGATGTGGAACCAGTTCTTTCTGCTGGAAGAGTACACTGGCCCGGATAATCAATATGTGGGCAAGGTAGGTTCCGCCGAGACTTTATTCATACAGGCAAATGATGTGGGTATTGATCGCTGTATCGTTGGCTACGCAGTGGTAGAAACAGAAAATAGGCATATTTTAATAGCAAGTGTCTCTTCACATGAATGCTGTGTTAGTCAGACATAGAATGCTTATAATCCTCTTCTTGGCAATACCCAATTATAGAATGCTCGTCTCTTTGTGATCGTAGCCAACATTTACAGGACTGGCCGCAAAGATCAAGGGAGACAACTGCAGGCCAGAGATATCCCTGGTCCACTTTGAGGCAAAGTGCCCATGCGCTTTAACTCACAAATACTTGATTTCTATGCATTGAAAAATGAAAGTCTTTGCCACTAGGACCGCATTTTCATAGCATGAAGCACATATTGAACGCCTCAACTATGAATTTCCATTAACATGTGGATATTCCATACAATACGGTGCCGCCATCAAGTGCATGTTGAGGGTATTATGAGCTTCCTTTGCCTTCTGTGTCTCTATGAGGCACTCGGCCAGGGGCCTCACTTTTTCAGGGCTGTTGCTACAATGAGGCAATTCTAGGTAGCAGAGGGTGCCACGGGGGCTCCACATTGATTACACTGGTCACGTGTGCTTTCTACGGCGCAGAATGCCTCAAAGACGTATACATATTCTCCTCAGAACATACTTTTGGGAGTACGCTATTCTGCGTAAGATCATCAAAAACCTGCATTTGTGGTGGTGTGGTCACATGGTTTGCATGTTTGCAGAACTATGGGCATCATTCCGAGATTTGAGGCAGCCATGGCACTAATAGCGCCATGGCTGCCTACAATAACGGTACTGAGTCTGCCCTCATTCAATGGGGACTTACCGGTCTAGTCTGACCTTTGCGGGACCGGTAAGTCACCATTGAAAATACCATTCCCCATTCCCATTGAGCCCCTATAGGGCTCAATGGGAATGGGGAAGGTGCAAATTAGCGGTACCGTTATTTGCTCCCTGGACCCTTTGCGGCCTTAGCGGGACCCGCAAAGGGACCTTGGAATAGGGTGCAAAGGGATTACCGGCACCGGTGTCCTTACTGGTGCCGGTAATCCCTTTGCGCCAGCCTCGGAATGAGGCCCTAACTCTCCTAAGGCTTTGAGACATGGCCACTGGAATTATGTGTGCTTGTCCCACGGTGATGCATGATTATTAACCAAGCATGTGATGCCACACCTCAAAGGGCCCCATTGAGAGTTTGGTGGTGCGGTCACCAAGTGAGGTAACAGGATTTCTGCCACATTTACTGCACCACCTAATTTAGAGTTTTAACAGTGAAACTTACAAATACTGCCTGGCTTTAGCCACACAAAACCGCTAATGCGTGCAATGTTACTTCTTGTGGTAATTGCTGCCTGCAGTGTTATGCGACCTCTATCGGAGTCCTATGCGACTACAAAATGGAGAATAACTGAAGGCTCCACATGACTCTGAACCCTCAGATGTGAGGAAAATGGGGTGCCGAGTAATGGGTTTGAGGCAACACCAAGAGGAACAAGACAACACCAATCCCTATATTTCTGAAGCAGAGGGTCACACATGTAGTGAAACAATGGACTGGGGTTATACACATAGATGTCAAGTAGGGCTTTACCATGTGTGGCACCTTCAGGGTTTCTTGGATTTTCAGCCAACTGCACTTTGCATTCTGGGACTTACAGTTTTGTGTTCCCCACAGTAGACATTGACCAACAAGTCTCATCAAAAGTACTGTTGGCAAAAAGGTTGGGCTAGGGGAAGCTCGCCTGGCAAATATGTATGCAAACTGGACCAGAGTAAACCACACGCTACAATCACACGGACGTGGATGGAGGAAGAGAAGTCACAGAAGTGGTTTCTTGGCAAAAGCACAACACTGCTTGTTATCCTTGCTGCCGAGGTAGGTTGATGCATGTTGTGCTTGTCGTGCAGATAGTGCACCAGTTGTTTACATTGAGCTTTGGACGGTTGATGTGGGTGAGAAGAGAGCATGTCCTAGGAGGGGCCAAACCGTAGTAGAGTTTAGGCGGTCACAGTTGCACGATCACCGCACCACCCACTTCGGATGTTAAAGCCTTTGACTGAGTGGGGAAATGCTTGGGGTCATTGCCGAGAGGCGTGTCCTGGGATTTGCCACACTCTTGCACTAGGCAGGGTCCAGCGGCTTGGCAAGTGGCATAGGAGGAAACAGTTTGTTGTTGGTGGAGGACAAGAAGGATGCCCCCGTCTGAAGACGGGTGAGTTCTCTACAGAGACCTCGCCTGCTCTCATGTAGTCCATGACGGCATCTTGTCATCTTGTCCCACCCTACTTATCTTCCTCCCCTGTCACATAAAGAGGATGGGATACTTTGTTTCCCTATTTTGCTGTCTTTAAGTGTGGCTTGCTTGCCCGGCCATCAGGGACTTCATTTGGGGGTTGCAACTGCGACCCCTGAGGTCTCCCTTGCTAACCCTGGGTGCTAGAGTCATTAAAGGTTTATTTCAGGCACACCTCAGGGGGTGAGGCTCTGACTTAGTCTGTTCTTAAACACCTCAACTCAGCCTTTCATATTTCTGAGGTTGATAAATGAGTACAAACACAGGTAAGTGATATTGTATGTATATTTGTTCTATATAAAGTGCTTAAGCGTAAGTGCGTTATAAAAACACATCAGTATCATTTGACCTTGGTAGTCTGCTTGCATTCATGGTAATTTGGTAATATGGGCCTATACACACTGATATTAACATACATATGGTGATCCATTCTGGTATGAAATGTATATCACATTGTAGTGATATCGTAACCATATTATTCGTAGTGTACTTAAGAAAAATGCTATGTGATGCCACTCCCTGTTTTGCCAGGGGATGAAAGGTTGTGTTCCATTTGTTCCCGTGATGTCACTTTGGGGTTGGGCCAAATGGCATCACTTCCTACGATGTCATCAGAGTTCAAGGGTCGTGTGATGTCACTTCCACTGGCATTTTGGTGAAATGACGTCCATGCCTGCCATGCTATGCCTTTTTTTGAGTTGGCGATGAGAAAAGAATATGTACCACTGGATATTTAGGGATGTGGTGCGTTTTTCCCTTCACTCAGGTAGCACATTTGTGGTAATACAAGAAAAGAATCGTATGGCAAGCACAAGGCACTAGTGGTGAAAACGATAGAATTTGGAGCAGAAGAAAAGATGCATGTGTTCCATCAGGACCACTGATGCCAATCTTTCCAGCTGTCGAGAAAACTCCAAAGTGTAAAATACAAGGGAGCCACTAAATCTCAAATATCGGACAACTCTTTGAAAATAAATGGTTTACATTTGAGCAAGCCCAAACCATACAACAAACCAGGAGATGAGTCTATGGCCAATGTCTGTCTGGAAACAGGTTCTTTGTATTACTGTCTTCGGAGGATAGCCCAGGAGCAACACGCTCGCCTTGGAAACTAAATGACGTGAAACAACACAGGTTCGATCCCTGGGTCTGCGCTTAGAAACCTCTGGGTATTAAGTGTGTTATAAATAAACAATTATAATAATTACTGGAGGCCTGTTCGGCACAACCAGCTCAGAGTGGCAGTGATTAATCATCCTCTGGAGTCTCTTGAGTAATAGACCCAGCCAATCCCTCAACAGCATTAGTGATATTCCGGAAATCATTTGAATGAAAGAGGACGGTACCGTGCAGATTAAGAAAAAAAAACATTTTAATTGATTTTTAAACAACAATGTAATTTACAGACTTTTATATATACATTTGCATGATAATGTCCAGCCAATTGCATCTGTATAGTCCCGCACCACCCTAACTCCTCAACACCCTCCCGCCCCCCCCGCCTGTATCAACCTGTATTAGGTATACACGTTTACATCAATCCGCCGCCTGTGGCGGGACGTTTTATTATTATTCAGGTATCGCTGTGCGCCAAGGCCACCAGTTACAGCACCATGTGCTACCAAGAGTGTAGGTCTACATTTTCTTCTCCTAGGCCTCGGCGGGCTTCTTCCTGCCACACTGAGGTATCTGCGCGCATCCATTTTTGGAGATCACTCCACCACAGAGGCACTTCTGGACTCTTGTGCGCTTTCCACCCCATTGTTATTCTACATTTCGCTAGGATATATGCTAAGTCTTTTAGCTTGCTGACATGTCTAGCCTGTTGCGGTCTCGCAACAATGCCGAGCATGCAGGCCGCAGGGGCACTTGTGTCCAATGTTATACCTGCCTTGGCTAAGGCTTGCATTATCTCTTCCAATATTGCTGGATCTTCGTACAAGCCCAGAACATATACTCAGTCCGCATTTCGGGCAGGTCTGTTCCGTTGCCTTGCTAAATTTAGCAATCTCCTTTGGGGTTAGGTATGCCCTATGGGTTACATTAACTAGAGCTTCGCGTTCCTCGACACTTGTATATGATAGGCTAGTGCTCTTCCCCTAGGCTGCATCTGTGCCTCCCACCTTTGACCGGTCTGCACCAGCATGTCCCCCTTCTGTGACATTAATAGCTCATACATTCTTGACACTGCATGCCCGTCCTCTGAAATATCGTAAAGTGTTTCTATTGTGTCATCTTCCTGTAGTGCTCCATCTGCATCCGGCCATTTCTGTTTTACACTAGGGAGCAGTGAAGTGTGCATTATGTGTTGCCCTTCGTGTATGCCTATTTCCAAGGTGAGTGTGCTGAAGTGCAGCGCTCTACCTCCACGTAATAAGTCTCCCACCGTCGCTACCCCCATTGGTTCCCAATACTTCCTCACATTTAACCTGAATTGTGAATCCTCTGCCTTTAGTGCCACTAATCGGACGTGGGAGGAGTAGGGTGACTGTTTCCCCAGAAAGCGACAGGCCCTGTGCCATAACTTCCTACCCAGCATCAGCAGCAGTGGGGGTTTTGGGGCACGCAGTGCTGCAGTCCATATCGCCTCCTTCAAATAAAATGGGGCGCATGATGGCTGCAGCATCAAGGTGTCCTGGGTCTGTTCATCAAACACCCAGTTTGTGACAAATTGCAGCTGGCTTGCCAGAAAATATGCTTCCAAATTGGGCACCTTTATCCCTCCTTGATCCTACGGCCTCTGCAATTTTGTTAGTGCCATCAGGCACCTTGAATTGTGCCATAAGAAGCTGCGGCATTTAGTGTTGAGTCTATTAAAAAAGCCTTTGGGGATATTGTACGGAACATTGGTAAAGACATGGAGAAGCCTCGGTAGCACCTCCATTTTTAACAGTGCTTCCCTCCCCATCAGTGAGGGCAGCAATCGGGCCCCGAAAGCCGTGGGCTTTTCTACTTTCTCTACCGCTTTAAGCGTATTCTGTGCGTGTTCTGTCTTGGAGTTATTGAAAATATCCACTCCCAGGTATCTGAATCTGCGCAGCTCCCATTGGATCGGTAGCATAATGTGCTCAAAGATTTCCCCCTGTACCCTGCTAAAGGGAACCAACATGATTTCTGTGCATTAATCGTGATGCCAGATAGGTCTGCGTAGCGCTCCAACATGTCCAAAATATATTGTAAATTGGTTTCTGGGTGTTGTAAGTATAAGAGCATATCATCAGCATATAAGGATATCAAGTTACTATTGCCCTGTATGACTATGCCCGCTACCTGATATTCCTTCTGAAGATACACTGCCAATGGCTCCAAGGCCAGTATAAATAGCATAGGAGACCATGGACAGCCCTGTCTGGTTCCTTTACCCAACTGCCATTGATCTGAAATTTGGGTACCTGTCTTAACTCTCACTATTGGGCTGCAATACAGTACCCATACCCATTTTATGTATGTTGCCCCCCACTGAAACTCTGCAGCACCGCTAGTAGCCATGGCCATCTGACCAAATCAAAGGCTTTGACCTCGTCAAGCGAGGCCACAGCATATTGACGTGTACTGGCTTGGGTATGACCAATTGCATGGTGTAATCTCCTTAGGTTACACGTTATATTACTGTCTGGGACGTATCCCGACTAGTCTGGGTGTGTAAGTTTGGATATTACCGGCTTGAGCCTATTGGCCATTAAGGCTGTAAGAATGTTCCTGTCTTGATTGAGCAACGACAGGGGTCTATAATATCAGCAGTCAGTGTCCGGGTTGTTGGGCTTCAATAATGGGACTATAATAGACTCTCTCAGCGACCCTGGTAGTATGCCCATGTCCAGTGCTTCATTCAACATAGCCAACAACAGGGGCGCCACATCTGCAATGAATTCCATGTAAAATTCACTGGACAATCCATCTGCACCCGGGGATTTTTCCGGTTGGCAACCCTCTTATGGTAGCTTCTAGCTCCTTGATGGTTATGGGAGCCTCTAACCTAGCCACTGCTTCTGCATCTAGCTTGGGGAGATCTATCTGTGCCAGAGCCTCATCTATCTCTGACGATGGTGTTGCAGATGTTTCTGAATATAAATCCTTATAATAATCATATAAGCACATGTTAATGCTTTCTTGCGTTACACAAGCCTCCCCACCTCTACCTACGATCTCCGCTATCACCTCCCGCTTAGACTCACCTTTGTATAGCCAGGCCAACAAGTGTCCCGGCTTATCCTCTTCAGCGTGTTGTCTTTCTACATATTTCTTATAGTTTAGCTTGCTTAATCTTTCCCAGTGTATCAAACATTCCTGCTGGAGTCAGACAATTTCTTGGGCCCTACCTCTGGACAAGTCTCTGGGCAATCCATGGCCTCCAGTTTGGTTTCCGCCTTACATAACTCATTTTCTATCATAACTTGCATACCCTTTGCTTTAGCTATTGCTGTCCCCCTAATCACCACCTTGAAGGCTTCCCACAGTGTGCCCGCTGAGTCTACACTTCCTGTGTTGTTTCTGAAGTAGTTCTTCACTCCTTCTCTCAAATGTTCCCAGAACACTGCATCTCTGATGGACTTGCTTCTAAACTTTCAGGTCGACATGCATGCCCCCGGAGGGCGGTTCTGCCAGATGACCACTAGGGGAGCATGATCTGATAGCACCCGTGCTCTATATTCCGCCACCTTAAATTCCCCTTGTGTCTCTTCGCCTGTGAATGCATAGTCTCATCTAGTATATAGATCTTTGGGAGCGGTGTAAATGAGAATATACCCAAGCATGCGAGTGTAGAGTTCTCCATATATCGGACAATTTGACTGCTCGCAATGACATATTCAAGACTTTGGCTGACAGGCCTGGATGAACGAATTTCTCGTCTGACATGTCTAGTACCGGGTTCAGTGTGCAGTTAAAGTGTCCTCCCCATACTTCTGCACCATTCCTATATGTGCCAATTTGGGGATATAGCGAATGAAAATAGGCGGCTGTATCCTGGTTCGATGTATTGATGATACAGGACTCTCTAGGCACCAAGAGTCCCTGAATTATAAACATTCTACCATCGTCATCTCAAAAAGTCTTAAGGACTTTAATTGGTACAGATGGCGCCACCCATGTCAAAACCCCTCTTGCAAACACTGAATATGGTGAGCCAAGAGTTATGCCACTCCATTTTATAGCTAGGGCAGTTTTTCTTTCCTTCGTAAGGTGCGTCTCCTGAAGGAGTGCTATGTCGATTTTCTGGCGCTTCAAATATGACATTATTCTTTTACGTTTGATATAACTGTTGAGCCCCCTGATGTTCCACGTGGCTATTCTAAAGTCCCCCATCCAGAATAAGCATTTTCACATTCCTCGACAGTCTTATGCGCATATTGTACATTCCATGTGTGGATCTTTGGGCTAACTTCCCACTAACTACCCCAACACCCCTGCCCACCCCTCCCCAACAATTGCCCAGCTCAATACCTTGTGCTCAGGCATCCCTGCTTCTCACCTCTGCACTAGTTGCTTGTGCTTTTGTCTGGAGTGTGGCAAGCTGATACTCAACAACTGGTACCCTAAAACAAATCCACTCTTAGGTGAAGGATGCCTCTGCGCAGCGCGCTTACAGATGCAGGCTTCTGTTATACATAATTGTTGGTGCCTGAATCGTGTGCAAAAGATCGGCGCCCCTGGTTGTCTGTCGGTCATGTCCAGTCTCATTCCCACGGAACCGGTGGGCCATTCAGCGTGTATCCCCTTCTCCTGTCGTCTGTTGGACCACTTCAATGGACAAGTTTTCTGTGTCCATCCATGTGTGCGTGTCCTCAGGGGTGTGAAAGAAGATGGCTCTGCCTTTATTCCACACTTTCAGCCTCGCTGGATATAGTAGCATATACTTAAGGTTCGCCCCTCGCAGCCTCCTCTTGACAGATGTGAAGTGCATCCTCTGTTTCTGCACCTGCAAGGTATAATCTGGGTATGCAGTAACATTGGCCAATGCTCGCTGTACTGTGCCACCTCTCCGAAAATACTCAAGGATCTTTTCCCTATCTTTGTAATTTAGTATTTGGGCTATGATGGGCCGTGGAAGGGCTCCTGGTGGTGGTTTCTTTGTCATTGATCTGTGGGTCCTTTCAACAGTGAAGCCCTGAGTGAGTGTACCTGGGTCAATTTCCTGTAACAGCATGTTCTCTATAAAGTTGGTGGGGTTTGCGCCCTTTTCCCCTTCAGGGAGTCCGATGATTCTTACATTATTGCATCTGGCCCGCCCTTCTGCATATTCATCTCTACCCTCCAGATTCCGCAATTGCTGCTGCAATATTCTTACATCCCTCGAGGTGTCTTTCAGGCTGGCTGCGTTCACTAAAACTTCTTTTTCCAGAGTTCCTGTGCGTTCTGCGAGAGCCCGAACATCTTCCCTCAGCAGATTCACATCCAGACTGATGGCATCCATTTTGGATTCCAGTGCAATCTTTAAGGCTGCTATTGCCTCCAGGACCGGCTGGTCTCCTTTCTCTTGATTTTGCTCTCCTTGTGAGGATAAAGTCACTGGTGCGGTGCTCTCTGCCAAGTTTGTGGATTTCTTGAAAGTGTCCAATGTACGCTGCTTAGACTTGTTTTATTGGGACTTGGACGCCATGGATGTTTCTCACAGTGCCGGCTATTCCGCTCCCTTTTAAATATGCTCTCGCCACTAGTTGTTCTACAGGTCGCCAGCTGGTATTGAGGGCTGTTCGCTGTACTCAAGAGAAGCTGTACTGCCTTCTAGGTGTCTCTGACGTATTACGCCATTGGGTTGCGTCACTTATGTCTCAGTATTAGTGGCATTGGTATGACGCTTCAGGAGGTGGCTTTGTGCCCCACGTGTGTTATTCCCGTGATAATGTTTATCGCGGTCTTCCTCCGGCAGGTTGGCATTTGCCTGCGAGCCTCACTTTCTATATGTGTCCGCTGGTGCATGTGTCTATGCAGGCCCCTCTTTGGGGTCTTCTATGTCTAATGGAGGCCAACCGTTATCACATACACTACTGGGATGTCTGTGCTTGGGCTTATCCTCACTTTGTTGTCTCTTGAGCACATATATCAGCCGTAAAATATGTGCACTTACCCACAATACTGGAGGCATTGCACCCAGCTGGTCCCCCTGTTTCGCTGGGATTACCGGTCTTTATTTGTAGCTTGTCCTGCTTCTTGGGGTATGCTGTCTTGTATGGTGCAGTTACGTGTCTAGCTTAAATCCAGTTTTATTTATCCTTATGAGGATATGTGTGTTGTATTCCGGCGTGCTGCTCATGTTTCGCCCCTGCTCCTGGTCTGTGCCTACATGGATGTCGATTCCAGTAGGCGGTGCTGTCTGCGACTTGTTTCAAGTGTGTATGCCCCTTTATGTGCCGCTGTTGACTGGGCCAGCAACCGTTCTTGCCCACCTGCTGCGTTCTGTCGCAGGCGGTTACAGTTACTTATGTTCCTGCCTGTGGTCGGAACTGATGGCGGAGGGTCAGGTGTTGACACAGGGTCTCCGCCTCATCGATACGCACTAGGGCTTGCACTGTGTTTGTAATGTGCTCTCCCGTCCTGCCGTGCACCAGGCAGCTTGTCCCTCTAATGAACGTCGCCGCTCTCCTACCCACCTCTTGACTTACGGTCCCTCCAGCAGTCACAGTGGCCGCTGATGCTGTTTTCCTTCTGGTCCGGCACCCGGGCTCTGCTGCCTTCCCAGCAGGGCAGATAATTGGATTGAGGCACAGGGAGATAGAGGGATTTCTTTGTGGTAAAATAGGGAAATCAGAATCAAAACGGTTACGCCTGGGTCAGACAACATAGCTACTCAACCTCATTCTCTCGCGGCAAGAGGCGGACCGGGGTCGAAGTGTATGAATAGAAGTAGTGGAACTATGTTCCCGGCTGGCCTGCCCCCCACACACCACGCCCCCTCCCACGCACAATACAAACCCGCAAACAAATGCGCCTGTTGTTTAAAGGAATGTTCAGTGCACTGAAGTGCAAGTGTTAACTTCTCCCAGCAGTTTTATTTTCAAACGAAATCATCCCGGAAAGGTTTCTTTTTAAAAGAAAAATATAGGAACAGTAAAACTTAATTAAAAAAGTAGAGCAGCACCTCTCCAAACCGCTCCCGCCCGCTTCGACCCCTGCAGGCGGCAACCTGTAAAATTCACATGGGCTATCCAGGTTGCCTCCTGTCAGAGCCTCTGCCTGACTGCCTTTCTTGCAGGAGAACATCCGGGGAATTTATCTAATTATCCAAAGAGTCATATTAGTGCAAGTTCCCTATTTGCTGCGCACCATCAGGGCTTATCGTTCCCAGTCCCAGACTTCCATTGCCTGCCAGTCGAAGCAAGGATAATGTGTAACTCTCCGTCTCATTGAAGCGGTGATGCGTCATCCTCTCCTTCCCACCTGACTGCCAAGCAAAACGACCACCGTGTCTGACTCACAAGGATTTGGGCATCTAAAAAGAGGGCCGAGGTTGCGCAGCTCGCTTTATTCCCAAAGGTGGCCTGCGCTTTTCATGGGGGCCATGTATTCATAGGCTTTCAGGACCCACGTGGGCGCTGGGAGCACATTTGACCATGACAAGCCTTAAAAGAAACTGGGCCTCATTACGAGGTTGGAGGTGGCCATGACGTTTATACCGGCATGGCTACCCCCAAACTCGGGTCTGGCTCCGGGTCCTGCGAAAGGGGAATTAGCGGGCCATTCCGACCTCAGCGGGCCCGGTAATTCCCATTGCGCGGGACCCGGAGCCGGTACGTCCCCATTCCCATTTGAGCCCCAATAGGGCTCAATGGGAATGGGGAGGATGGTAGCAGCAGTACCGTTCATAACGGTACTGCTGCTACCATCCTGTTCTGCTCACGGGTGCCGCTCTGCACGCCTGGTCTGAGCAGGCATGCAGAGCGGCACCCGAGAGCAGAACTCGTAACGTGGCGGTATGACAACGGCGCCGGTTGCACCACCGGCGCCGTTGTTGCCTTACCGCCACAATCATAATGAAGCCCACTGTCATTTAAAACTAGAAATATGCAGCTGTACCCCCGGTATTGAGGGCTGGAAATGCAAGTAGTACAGTAGGGGGTCATTCCGCTGCTGTCCAGGTTCAAACAAATGCACAGAGCCAGAAATGCCCCCTCTCGTGCATTACCCACCCCCACGTGCCTGTTGCAAATAGGTGCAGGGAGGTGCTATTCATGTTCACCTGCTTCACGGTACATCCCATTTGCGAATTGGAATGCGCTTTTTAAATGTGTAGGAATGAGCCCATTCCACTTCCCGGTTTGCAAACCTGCCCACGGCGCAGGGTGGAAGCCCATCTGAAGAAACCAGACTCAACCGGTTCACTCGCGAATGAGGAGCATCCTCCTCATGTGAATCAGAAAACGTTTTGTGAATCAGGCCCGCTGTCTCCGCAATGCCGCGCTGTGAGCTGTCCCGCAAAGTACAGCCCACCGGCAAGCCGTTCCCCCGGCGCCTATTCTCTGGCCAGTGAAGCCGGCCCAAGAAACAGATACACTTTAAAACATTGAATCTATATATTTTTCCAGTTCAAATACCTTTTTGCATAGGCTTGCATAATAGCCTGGCACTTAAGGGGTTAATAGGGGTGGTAATCTGGGGGTTTTCATTCTGGCTCACGCTCATCAGCTATTTTGGCTGTCGAGAGTGTCGGTCAATTATTTTGCACATATACTCAGTGGTGGTATTTCACCAAAATCATAGTGGTATCGGACGTATTATCTCGGCCAAACCCCCACAAATTGATCTGTGGTTCCCCGTTTTGAAAATGTTGTGAGACATGAATACACTTAGATCACTTGTGGGGGTCACACATTTAGCCAAATCCACACCTTCAAAGCACCCCTCTAGTTGACCCCAGGACCCCTATGCCTCCACCTCCAAGCATCACACCCAAAACAAAAGCCTATAGCCCCGCTGTGGTCCACCAGGGTCCTCATGGGGGATAATGTATAAGGACCCCCAACTATCCAAAATTGGAGTGTTTTGGGTTTCCCTCAAAATAGTTTGCCTAATCCTGGAAACATCACATCGCCTCTTCCCCACCCTCAACCACATCCTAAAGCACCGAGACCAAAATAATGGGCCATTCGATTTTTTTAAACAATGTTCAATTAAATCTTTAGTCTGCCACCTGGCAGGAACACCCATCTGCTAAAACAAGCCGAATCTAAAGGCTTACCACCCCCCTTTAATCAACCAGTAGTAAGATTAGATAAATCGCAATCATTTCAAACCAGATTACATAGGTTGTAAAAATCAAGCAATTGCCACTACCCCAGGCGACCCTCAAATGACCAGCACGAATATACTGTGGCCTGACATGAGGCACAGGAGTCTGATGTCCCTCACAAGGTGCTTCTCTCTTAAAATGACCTGCGGAAAAAATCCGATATCATGAAAAAGGGAACCTATCCAGCATATTGGGTATATTTTCTGCCTTATAGGCAGGAGAAGTGATAGTGAAAGAGAATATATCACCTGACAGTGACAAATGGCCTTTGCTGTGTAAGTAGAAGGTATCATTTGCATATGTGCCGCGCACGTCGCGTGACCTAAAACCCTAGCACATTTTCTTTCTAATCCTATGGAGGGTGGGGGGGCTTATAATGGATGCCAACTATTTATTACAAATAAGGGTTTGTTTTAAAATGATAGAGACTGATAACTTCTGACAGCGGATGCATTAAGCGCATTATTGCAACGGACGTGCACAATACATTTTTGCCAGCCTTCAGGTAATTTGCGAGCATGATAAATGTGAGCATTTTTCAGAAATAAATATCCAGGGGCCAGTCAGGGAAAAAGCAAATTGCAAAGCCTGCATGCAAATGCAAATGTGCTGTGTGAATTCTGAATCCCTCAGCAGGAATGCATTCCCACTCAAAGCGGGCCTGTGGGCGGTGTGGGATGATATGATGGGTAAGCCCACCAGCTTTGAGGAATAGTCACAAGCATGCCACGCTATGCCATGGTATACTCTAGCACTACCCCCCAAAGGTACCTTGGCGTTATGGGCACAGCTTTGTGCCAAAAGGATTAAATACCAACCGCTGGTCAATGTGTTTGAATGCGTTCAAAACATCCAGGGTAACATTGTTATGTTATGTCATGTTATGTTAAAGGTAGTGTACTGCGCACCGTCACCACCGGAAGTGGTCCCCAGGCGCTCTGACGGATCTGAAAGAGTAGGTGTGGGATTAGTAGAGGGTAGCGTGAGCAGGATAGTGAGAGCTGTGGTGTCCTGTTGGCAGCTTCAGTTTGGTTTTCACTGTGCACTGAGCTCGAGTGTGGTTATTGGATCGGTGACCCGTCCCATGTGCTGTTGATACGGTTATGTGTTGTTTGTTGTTGCGGTGTGGTGGAGTACGTGCGGATTGCTGTGCGGAGAAGTGGTTGTGTGGGTTTCCGTGTGAAAAGTGCATGGGGAAAGTTCAGGTTTGTCTAGTTTTGGATTGGTTTTTTTTCTCTTCTTTTGACTTTTTTACCTCGTTAATCTTTGCGTATCTGTTCTTTGTAGCACATCTGCCGTTATCCTGTGGGTTTGGTATTGTAGTTTGTCCATCTCATTGGAAGGTATGATGGGGTGATACTTTTATTCTGTGTTACTTTATTGGTTTGTGTACCTGGTTGAAGCAGGTGTGTTACCCCACTCTGGTGTTGGGATGTATAGTTCACAAGATTCAGTTCCCTTCCTGCCCATTTATGTGTTGGTGCTCCTTTGGAAGGTTTGTGTCTGGTGCAATGCAAGCTCCTTGTCAAACAGCCCATCGTTACTGCCTACCTGCCTGCAAAAAAGTTAAATGACTAAGACATCTTTAAAACTAAGACCAAGCCCAGACAATTGTCAATGCAAATTGCAATGCACCGCAATTGGCATTGCAAACGCGTGGCAACCCATGCATGCAATCTTAGCTCCAAGCACATCACGGATAGTCTTCATTTGCGCACGTACTGCCATGCCAAAGTGTTTGTGGTTGGTGGCTTGTGATGAGCCTACAACAGACGCGTGCCAAGTCCTCACTAATCTTTCAGTGGCTTGTGATGAGCCTACATTAGACCCGAGCCAGATCCTTACTGATCTTTTTGACCTTGTGTAATGGGTTATGCCAAAGCTTGGAGGTCAGAAATGGGAACGATCTGCCAAAACTGGTCAACCTACAGAAAAGATTTACCTGCAACCTGGAGACAGCACAAGGAATTTTAACGATGGAGGCTATTAATCGAAAAAGACAGGCATGTGTTGCAAAAGGCTGCGCATCCTATGCAAAGAGCCTTGAGTGATCTTGGCCACCAGGGGACAATCCCCGATCAGAAGAGGAATGTTGCCTAGATGGGAGTGCCACCTGCACGTGCTCCCTATCCCAGTCATACCTTTGCCTGGGATCAGGCAGAGAGATGCCCCTTCAGCCACATCCTTTGCCGGTGGGGCTATCTCAGCTTGGACGAAAACCAGATGCCCGGTTAAAATCTCATCCCATGGAGAGGCACAGGGGTTCGCATGGAAGACAGACTCACACCCAAACACAGAGAAGTACTGAAAGCCCACTACGGTAGCGTGCTGAGCTCCCAAATGAAATTGAGATTCTGTCTATGGTGGAACCGAAAGAGAATGCGGCTTTGGTGCCACAGCGACCTTATTTCTACAAGCTGTGGCCACCAACCGCTAATACTACAATGTGGCCAATTTAAAATGTATGTACTGGAACAAACAGAGCGGAAAACATGTACTCCCCCTACACGGACAGTCTGAGTGGGCTTCCGCAACATGCATGGTCTAATTTACATGGGAACACCGAAACACATTGTGTACTTGGTGCCAGCATGTGGGTCACACTACAGTACATTTAGAAGCAACATATCTCAGACTGGTACAACGGAGGCCCACATTCCTGCTATGCTCTTTACTCTTGGCAGGAGAGTTTTCGACTCCAGACTGTATTAGTGCGCCCTGCTGCCTAAAATCCTGGAACCTGAAGCTGAGATTTACAGGCTGACCCCAGGGGCTGGGAATGTCTTCATGTTCATTGCAAAACCTGCCGGTATGTGGGGAAAGCATTGCGCGTCAAGCATATTACTTTCAGCTTGAGCGACTGACTTCTAAAAAACAAACTGCTAAAGAGCTAGGAGGCCGGTCAGTTGAGGCAATTGAAGCCGCGTCATGCGACGAAAAGGAACACATCGAATTAAAAAGGTGTTCGACATAGCAATTTCTGGAAATGAGTCTTCCATTGAGTTGGAAGAGTGCATTGTTATGGAAGGAAGCCATCTTAAAACGTGGACAATAGTCGTTGGGAACCGAGTTCCAGCTACCACCCCACCTGTTCGTCACGTGCATAAGCACAGAGCATCAGACCAAGATGAACAGAAGGTACCAGATTGTTCTGGAGCTGTTTAATGGAACACTTCCCAAAGGGCAAATTGGGTAAATGCGCAATTTTGCCTCTGTTAAAATGGGTGCTTCAGACAGAGTTTGGCTGACACAAGAAACAGTCCCGGGCACCACATTAAAATGTGGCCGATTTTATGTATCACAATTCGTAATCTTTCATGACAAACTGAGCAGTACATTTTTCGGGAAAATGTGTGGGAAATGATGCATTTAAAAGCCTAGTGGGTCATTAGCATTGCTTAAAATTATCACCGGAACAGTGCACTAAGCCATTAAATTGGCACAGAAAACGTTGCGGCGACCCTTCCCGAACTGTCCTTTTGCCCTGTGAGCAAATCGCAGCCTTGCTTCAGATGAATAATGTTCCACCTCGTCATTATTTAACTTCAAGAATGTTTCAAAATGTTGAGGGGCCGCTGTGGAGGTTTTTTTTCTCCACACAAGCGTAGAGCTTCCTAAAAAATGGAACGTTATCTCGGAAACAAACATCTGCTCCCATCTGAGCCCTACTCTCCGAAGAGAAGTTTTTTGAGCGAGAAGCCATTTGCTGTACCTGCGTGCTGGGATTTGTAAACAGCTGCGCCAGCGCAGGCAAGGCATATGGCCAACGTCCCTTTGGACGATGGTCGGATGTCTGCCTGTCCTCGGAGCCAGATGCGAGAATGGCTTAATGCGGAAACGCGTATTTTCTGATGTCGGTATGAGAGACACACCCAGCTCAAATTCTATCTCCCCCGCATGCCCCAATCCCCGCCTTCTGAGGAAAAGTGAGCATTGTTTAAATGGCCACGGATATGTGACGAGTGCAATCATATTTCAGTGATTCTGGTAACAAAAGCCTACTTTTATCGTTGAGGAATTTCTCAAATATTCACACCCACCAAGCTTGTAGTTCAGCGCATTAGGGGAATCAGCCACTTCACTCTAAACATGTTTTACGGTTTCCGCAGAAGGTTTTTCCGGTGCTGGGTTTATTAAAAAAAACTGGAAAAACGGGTGTCCCTAAAATGAGGACGATTACTGGCCGGCAAACCGGCCTACAAAGTCAAGTTTGCTTGAAGGAAAGCGGTAGCCGCAGAAATTGGGACACCGCATACAGGTGTCGCCCAGAAAGATTACCCACATCTTAAAATAGCAATGTTTGCCCGATTATTAAAATAGTGACGTTTGCTCTTTGATGGTTGACATTCTAATCTCTTTCTCATTTGGGGCTCCCATAACACTACTCACAGACATGTTACTTCGAGGGCTCTTCCCATTGGCCGTAGGGTTCCACATGTCACTGTGACGCTAGTGGCTGATTGTATTCGTGCTCAACCCCATAGGGTAGTGTTCTGCAATCTGCGGCTCCCCCGATGTTTGGAACTGTGACTTCCATGATCCCTCACCGTTGAGAAGGCTGGCAAGAGTTCATGGGAGTTGTAGTTGAAAATATCTGTAGAGCCAAAGGTGGTAGACCCGTGACGTATCTATGGGTGGATGCAGTTGTGGGTGTCTCTTGGCTTGAGCCGGAATCTTCTGGATGTTCATCATGCATAATCCAGGCTTCTCCATCCTTCTCTAACAGGGCTGCAGCAGGGTGGGCCCTGGTGCCACAGAGTTGCATAGCTACTTCACTAATAGTGGCGAGAGGGACGGCATTGCTAGGCACCGATGAAATGCTGGCCAGAATGAGGGTAACCCTTTTTCAAATGTATGTTCTCATGTAATTTTGGTCTATTGGAGGTAAGCCATGCTCTCCTCCCGGTATCAATTTCCTTTATGCCCCTAGTTTGAAACCTCTGAACTCAGCCTAGTCTTTCTTGGCCTTCATCATTCCCACTGAGCCACATACAGAGAAATGGTCAGGACCCTTCGAAATCTCTGGAATCGCACCAAGTAGAGCCCTCAATCACATGTGCCAGTGTGTGTCGCCATTTTCTAAATTGACGGCAAATCATAATCCAGGCAATGCAATCGTTTACGATTCAGATACACAAGGACCCACAGCCAAGTTGCTTGCATGTTGCACTATTGAGTAAGAATGAGTAAGAGTAAGAATGACTCTGGGTAGGCGGTAATCACTCAGAAAATGAAAGACTCTTCTGCCATCCACCTCCACATAGCTTGGCAACAGCACCGATGACCGTCTACTGCGGACGAGCAACGCAACTTTTCATTTTCAGAAATCTTAGCCTTTGCCTAAAGTGCACTTGACCACTAGTGCTTTAAGATAGATAGGATGTCACCCGACTTGCCTTTAAGCCCCCAGCCACATTGAACTGAAAGGAATAATTTGATAGCATACACTGTGAGCCAAGTAATCGCTAGGCCAGGGTTCTGCAACCATTGGCTCTCCGGGTGTTTTGGACTACAGCTTCCATCAGCCTATTCGGCATAGTCAATACTGAGGGATCGAGAAGTCGTAGTCCAAAACATCTGAGCAGCCAAAGATGGCAGAACGTGGCTCTAGGAGCTCACAGATTCATAAGTAATTCCAAGCGCTTCCAGAAGAGGAAGCCACAAATAAGTGAATTGTTTTGATGTAGATGGCACGTCCTTGTTGGCATATGAGACGAAATAGAATACTGAATATAAGAAGTAGCAGTTCCCTTTTATTGAATGGGCATATCATATTGATTTTATGCAGGTCAGTAGGTCCATTTTCAGCACAAATAGGGGATTTACTCTAGCATTGTTGTTTGGGTGGGGTGAGCTGTCAATATTACTCCTGGTGTTACCGCAATGAAGAAACGCATGAGTAGATCCGTGTCCATGACCATTTAATCCATGGCACTGTGAGGTCCACTGGTCCAAAAATGGGCTGGCGAGGGTGCTGGTGCTACCCCTGTAAATCTTTGCGAGTGGTGTATATCTCTCTTGAAAAGTTCACTTCTTAGTGTGATACGTTGAAAGTGGTTATGATTATCGGGCCCTGATAGTTGTTATCTGAAACTACCTGAAAATATTGCAACACATTTCCCTGAGAGGTGTGGAATTTCCCAACACTAGCTCTGGGGTTCAGTGGTGACATGCATTCAGAGAAGCTACATTGAGGAAGAAACTCGATGATTTGGTCCCTTCGAGGGTAAAACAAATAGATAGAAATTGAGTCACAGAGAATTTCAAAGGAGTAATTCAGGAGAAGCCCTGGGCATCTCTGATTTGAACCTGCTACTTTGCACGTGATTCCCAAAGCATCAAACTGGAGGAAGTCCAGATATGCCTGCAGCACTTTTGAGACTCACACGCGAATGCGATTCACAGAGATTTGCTCACGGCCATCTCGGAAATGCTCCATAGATCTTCAGATTTGCTCTAATTGTTTGGCTTCGAGGATCTGAAAGAAGCTAGGGTGCAGACCTGTGATTCTCATGGGCATCTCCTGATTTGATCTAGTGCTCAAAGTCTCCTGGAAATGTTGGATGCTTAATAACACAATATGCAGTGATAGAGAAAAATTACAAACAACTTACAAGGGATTGTTGACCGAATGGCCTCTCTGAAATTGCACCTTCAAGCAAGAAGATATTTCTCACCAACCAAATAACTAGTTCACATATAACCTGCGGTGAACACCTCTGCCGTTTCCATGATCAATACCAAATCATAAATATCCATACTTTAGTCTGCCGTAAATGACCAGAGTTTGACCTTGACTATCATGACTTTCTTTAGTGTTTTGGATTTTTAACAGTCTCCCACCGCACACGAACAGCGCCAGTTACCATCTGCCTCTCCGCTGGCTTCGAACCCATTCTGCTGCATTACTGCTGACCTCCACATCACGTCTTCTCTGCCCAACTTGTTTGCATGCTTTTTATGTTTAGAAAATCTCAAAACGTAAGTACATGTTAGTTTTTCATTCCACCCGACCCCAGCATCCTTTGTGTCACACATGGATTCAGGGTGCTGATACTACAATGCATGTACAATTGGACAAGGTCAGGCACCGTAACACAACTATGGTGCTGATTAGCACAGCACAAAGTATGAAAAACATAACATTGCCACCAGTAAGGGAGAATAGTTCAGGGAAACATGTTTGTCTTGGAAGCAAGACAACGCAGAGCAACAAATGTTCAAACCCTGGTCCCATGCTTAGAGACTGGGCATCCGGTAGAAACATGTTATGAAATATTCATTAATACAGTGGGCGTCATTACGAGTTTGGAGGTAGCTATGGTGCTCCAAACCGGGCTCCATTACCGGGTTCCTTCAATGAGGAACAACCGGGTCATTCCAACATTGGAGGACCCTGTAATTCCTCCTTGAAGGAACCATTCCCCATTCCCATTTGAGCCCCCATAGGGGTCAATGGGAATGGGGAGGGAGGTAATAATGGGCACATTACAAATGGCCGTTATTACCTCCCTCTTCCCCCCGCGGGACCCGGAAAGGATGTCTGGTTTTACCAGACATCTGTTCCGAGTCCCGCAAAGGGAACCTCGTAATCAGCGCTCCCGTAATGAAGGGTGCCGGTCCCGTACCGGGACCCTACATTACGGGACCGCAAGGGTCGTAATGAGGCCCAGTATCTATTTACAGATTTGTACTAAAGCCAGGTGAGGCTTAGATGACGGTCACGCCTGCAAAGAACCAACTATAGCGGACATAGCCGAGCCAAGCCACGGTTAGAGTAAGACATGGTCTGCTATCTCAGAGCGTTAAGATTTCTATTGCTACCGCTGCCCTTGCCTAGTAAATTACACAAATGGTTGACCCTGCTCTGCCTATGTGTAGTCATCCTTCCTACACTCCTTTGTCATTAGGAGATGCTTTTGCTGAAGTCTCTTTGCAGAGCTTCACCACCTCAAAACCACCAGCAGACACACACCTGTATAATTCTTTAAAATCAAGAGTTTATTTTCAAAGAGCGGATCATTGGAGTACCGTCAATACATATGTGGAGCCACCTGGTGCAACAGAAAGATCGCCATGTAGTGTATTCTAACACGCTGAAGATGTTTAGACTTTGAGTGAAATGTGGCAGATGCCTTGGAAATGACACACAAAAACACCCAGAGCGTGCTGTCGTCCTCTGGCACTTTCAATTTCAAGGGCTTGCGTCGTCGGCAAGCTGTAGATTTGGCCTTCTTCTCAGGTATATCCATCATGGAGCCCTGGAGGCAGATACTACCTGCTGAGGCGATGTGCTTTTTTTTAGTTGGATACATCCAGGGGAAGATACGTCTGTTTGGTTTTTCTTGAAGACATTACCGACTCAGGCTGGCAACCCCCCAGTGGGGATCTTCTTCTAACTGCTGATGGAGTCCCAATAACTCACGGAGATGAAGGATGTCAGCAGCAATCTCCATCATTCGCTCCCCGGAAACGAGACGCGCAGGCGGTTTTTTACGCGTGCAGGGATTTCCAGCGCTCCTCTGACGATTCGCGCGCGGCTTCTGCTACATCTACAACGATAACAAGGTTTGCTAAGATATTCAATCAAAAGATATCACAGCTGGTCCGTGTGGTATTTGAAGAGCAGATTTGACAAATGACATGCATTAGAAATTCCTGGCAGGCGATGTGTTAGCAAAAAGTTAATATTGCCTTGGGCAGAATGCATGTTTTCGTACTATTATTACTTTGGTTTCCATAGGCGCAATCACGACAACGAATGATTCTGTCAAGCCGATACGGCGAGAATCAGGAAGATGACTTCTCCTCAACCTGTATAAAATTATTATATTGTGTAACATCCCGGATCCACGCCCCTGCAGAAATGTCCACTCTGTGCTCATCTGAATGCCCTTCCTTTGCTAAACCCATCCTCCGTAGAAAAGGTGCTTTGTATCAGAAGTTAACTAGAATGTTCTTCTGCGTGACGTATGTGTCAGAGTCTCCAGCAGCTTCATTTCAACGACTTAGTGCCTATGGCCAACCACCCATTTAATCACCCCTCCTCGTAACCCTTCTGTAAAACTAATTCCCTTCCTGGGATACAGTCTGTTTTATTCTCAATACATTTTGATTGCTGCATATTTAATGAACCCAGGGCTTTGCGCCCAACCCCTGGCTCTCCTGGGAGGAGCGCAGCGCAGGCTAGGGGGGGAAGGCAGCTTTATGGGGGGGAAAGCTAGGGGGGAAAGGCAGCTTTATGGGTTTTATAATCTGGTTTTATGGTTGAAGCATTCCTGCCTCCTCACTTAGAGCTCCCTGTGTGCAATGGCGAGGAGTATCACAGGTTGGCAGAACGCAATACAGAACATCGAGGCTTTATTTGATTATTCAGTCATGGCCGTATGCCCAGGAAATCCATCTGAAAGCTATAGTTATAGCGCCCTCACCAGGGTACACTACAGCACTACGCTGGTGGGCATCCATGAATACAAACTCATCTGAATTTCTTAAACTTGCGTCTAGATCAGGGGTCTGCAACTTGTAGCTCTCTAGAGGCTTTGGACTTTGTCTCCCATGATCCATCACCGCTCACTCTGCTGACTAGGGCTGATGGGAGTTATAGTTCAAAACATCTAGCGAGCGAAAGGTCTAGATGACGGTGATCATGAATCAGGTGTAAGAACATTGGAGCCCCTCGGTGGCAGCACACAGCTATGTACATGTAGGGGCAGCAAACAAGAAAGGTTAACAGTCTCATTTTGATCATCACTCCACAATACATAACAATATTTAAATAACCTGGTGGGCAAGCCAGATAATACACACTGTGCAGGAACGTGGGCCTCATCCTCAGATGTGAATAGTCAGTCTTGCCATAGCATCTTGAAATGTGTTAAACCAATCACATCAAAACCCAATAGTATAATGGAGGGTAACTAACAGGATTTGAAGGTAGACGATGAGGCGTAACGAGCCAGTTATCGTGAGTGCGCGGCTGGATGATGACAGTATTGGCCCAATTCATGGACATTTTTGCACGGTTCAAAGTGACTTTGCACTGCTTAAAAGTGACCTTGCACTGCCAACACAAACTCTGATTCATGGAACTGTGCAAAGTGTATTTTTGATGTGCAAAGTCGACGCAAAGTCAGTGCAAAGTGTATTTTGGCAGTACAACATTACTTTGCACTGACTTTGCGCTGCTTGCGATGCACTCCATTAAAGGAAAACCTTTCAGGCAAGGCACGTTGGGGGAGCTTTAAATGAAGTGTTAAAGCCCACACCAGAGGGTTCTATTCACTTGTGGCTTCCTGTCATATAGTTTTTCCAAGTTTCCTTGGCCCATGCCCAGTATGCATGCACACATCACAAAAGGAAGCTTGCAATACAGGATTTATAGGTGGTTAGAGCCTCCATTCTAAGCTCGTTGATTGGCTGGAGATCTACAAGCTCGGAGAGGAACAAATGGTTCTACTAAAGCAATGGAACCCTCGGAGGGGGGCATTACTAGTCTGGTAATGCCCCTGGGCTGATAGCTTTCGATCTAGCTTTAACATAGCGCCAGGGAAATTACCAGACCGTTAATGCCCCCCTCCGAGTGTTTTATTGCTATTAGTACACCTGCATGTTGTACCAGGGTACTAATGTGGTCACAGTCTGAATTGCACATTTTCTGTTTGCCTAAAGAAAAGAAAACATGCTTGAATGGAAGCTTAATGCCCACCGTGGTGGAGTACTGTTAATTTGAGCGAGAAAAGGCATCCATTTCTGATCTTAAGAGAAGAGACGATCAACACTTGGTGCTTTGATGGTCTTATGACGTCTTAGGTCCACACAACAGACAAAACCTGATAGCTCCTCATTTGGGAGAAGTTTTGACTTTTGAAAAATAACATGTATCTCAATATATATATATATATATACCAATCTACAAATACACTATTTCATAAACCTCTGCAAAAAATACTGTGTCACTCATTCTCACTACCAACTCATTCAGTCTCATTGCATTTGTCCCGACATGTTCCATTCCTTCCATCTGTTCTCTAAAAATATTTTTGAAGGAATTTCTTCAGGGGAGCACTGTCTGCACGTTCCTTTTTGTAGCCACTCATTTTCAGCATCATGTACATTGTTTAAGAGTCTTGTTCCATTAGTAAATCTTCTTGTTAATCTGGTTCCAGCACATCTGTCTGTAGATTCACGTGCTCGGGTCTAATATTGTAAAAATTGCGTATCACATTCTACGTCAAGGCAATATCATTGGCTGTGATATTCTTGGCGAGGCAGGCGCGGTGCTTCTGGCCTTGGTTCTTCCATTATACTCTGCATACGTTTATATCGACTCATATCTACTGTAGTTCTGGATGCCCGCTTTAGGAAGGCTCCTACATTTCTTCATAAGCCTCGAGTCCACTGGCTCTTCTTCGTTAGTCCGTGACTTGAAAGTTCTTCTGCGGGTATCCCTTGGGGCTTAAAATAGGCTCCAGAAAGACTTCACCAGCGCTCGACTGTGTGTCTTGGTACTAATCCAGGCAGCACACGTCTCTAGTCCGCTCCTGCTCGCGTCCTTTCGGGTTGCTCAAAGCAATTTGGTTTGAAGATTAGCTGGGGGGGCACTGAGAGTGATTTTTGGGTCAAGCAAGGACTGGCAATGGATATTTCCAAATGGCCATATCAGAATCACTAGAATTAGCAAAGTCTTACGCCAATATGGGAATGGGTGTAAAATCACCTCCCGGTTCACTAAAATAGAGGTGAAAAACAAATGATCTATGGAGGTCACAGGGAATTTGTACAGGTACAGTACTCCTTACGCTTGAGGATTAATTAAGAATTGCAAATCAGGCAAAAGAATCACAAGCTCTGAAACTGTCACAGGGCCGATGAGCAGGGGCTGGGGGGGTTGGGGTTCCACTTCAGCGAAGGCTGCCAAGAGCTTCCTTTAGACACAATGCATAAGTGTAGTCCTTTGTAAAGTTGGGCACAACAATTTTGATGAATAGTTGCTCTACACTGTGCCGAGCGAGATGTGGCAGGTTAGTGCGGCCGAGGCAGTATTACGAGAGGCGTTCCAATGAACGCAGCATTATTAGATGTTGGGTATGCCCTTATGTTTCTGATATGATAGGTTATTTATAACGCACATATTACACAGAGGTTTCTAAGCAGGGACCCGGGGATCGAACCTGTGCTGCTCCGTGTCCTCTTGCTTCCAATGCAAGCACGTTGCCCCTGAGCTAGCCTCCCGAGACCAACAGAATTTAGACTAATCCTGATACAGCAGCTAGGAGTGGTATTTTCGAAGTACAAGTCCTCAGAATATTTCTACCACCATTTCTGGTTAGCCTACAGCTAATCTAGAGTACCGCAGCGGAGGGTTGGATGGTGACTGCCCCGGGCTCCAGCGCTTTGAGTTAGAAAAGTACTCTCAACAGTAGTGATGGGAGCTGGGGAGGGTTCTACGTTATTTTGCCGCTGTATTTTTCATTGCGGGTTTTTTCATCGCATTTTTTTTTTTAGAAAAACTCGTTTTATTTTTTTTTAATTTTTTGGGGCGTTACCCCACAAGCCCCCCTTTTTTGTTTTTTTATTCCCTTACACCCACAACCATATATTAAATTTTTTAACCCCCCCAAAAAAACAAAAAACGATGAGTTTTTTTCGAAATAAAACGGCGATGAAAAAACACGCGATGAAAAATACTGCAGTGAAATGCGTGTATACCCTGGGGAGGAGGGCAGGGAGGGAAAGTGGCAGGAAGTGAGGGTTGCGAGGGTAGATTCCATGTATTTTTCACCCTTTTTGGGGTGGGGGAGGTAGAAGTTGGCAACAAAAGGTGTGTGGGGTTTGGGGGCAGCATGCCAGGTATTTCTGTTTATTTTTGGAGTCGGGTGGATAGCGAGGGGCTCCAAAGACAGAGGTGAGAGAGGGTGGCAGGTGTTCTGGATGTTTTTCCTTCTGTGATGGGCACAAAGGGAGTGGGCCCCAGAAGGCAGGGAGGTGGGCAAGAGGCCTGGTATTTTGAAGGTTGATTCAGAGACGTCTTTATGGCTGGGGAAAAGGGCTTGGTGCCCAGCATCACCACCTTGGGAAGGGAACCCCTCATAGCCAGGGGTGGACTGGGAACCAAAAGATGCCCTGGAAATATGTTTTACTCATTTTATTACACATTTTTAGCAAACCCCACACTTTTCCTATGGAAAAATGTGGGAATACCCCAAAAAAGATGCCCGGGGTGCAGAGGCCTACCGGGAACTCTCCAGAATTCCATATAGACCAGTCCGCTCCTGCTCCTAGCTCCCTGATGTCATAAAGTCAGTGCCCATTTTTTAGTACAACATACATATCACATATAATGAAATTGCACAGTGCACTGCAAGGCTCTGAGCCTGCTTCCTGGCTGCTCTTCAATGAATCGTGTAATGCGTTCCATGTTCACTTTTGGGCAGAGAGTTTCTGCGTTCACTGAAGTGGTGTAGCGTTTTCACCTTTCTCTGGCAAACATATTGATCACGTGCAATAATCAAAGTAAACATGCATATTGATAGATGTGAGTGCCAGGATGATTCAGAAGATAGCTCAGTGTGTTAAGTACTTGTTGCAGACATCTGAGTTCATATGTCATATCACAATACTACATTCTGGCTAGTCAATTCAGTTTTCCCTCTCCTAGGTTGACAAACTTGCATATCTATAGATGTATTTCTGAGGCTTATGAATTTGTTTAGATTCACATGCTATGCATATAGCACCATCTGCTGGTAGGTGCAGAGTATTACAGTTCTCTTTTTAGAAGTAAAAGTAGGCGTTGACAGGAGTGTTCCTGTCACAGGACCCATAGTCTCCGTGTTTGAGTACCCATTCCGCCCCTCTGTGCCTATGCTTTCAGGTTTGCTTTCCACCATTGCTATGGTTGCAGGAGGGCAGGGGAAAGGCAAACCTAAGATGCCTGTGTTACCGGGTGGAAAAACTCAATATCATACGTCGGCAATGATGGAACATTTAAGGAGTCATGAGCAAACGTCGAGCAGGCTGCGGCCTTTTCCTCTGCACCAATGAAGGCGTTAGGGACACATCACATGAAAGAGAATGACTGAATTAGTGCATATGATCTATCAATCTCTAATCCCTTTGTCGAATGCATACAATCTAAATTGTGCCCAAAATACAATAAGCGTTTTCCATGGCGTGAAACCCATCGAATATGTAATATGTGTCTACAGATAGACCACAAGGAGAAGACCTGCACTTTGTTTAAAGGCCAGTATCCTAAAGACCGGTAGAATTCAGTACTGTTTGCCATGGAAGCCGAAAGATAGGCATATCTTGCTGAAGGCAAAGAGGTATACAAGGTCGAATCTGCGGGGGAAGAAGCGCAATCAGACCCCAAAGAGACAGAGTCATGCCTGATTCCCAAAAATGGAGCCATAAAGGATCCATCACAACCAGTGCCCATCTCTTTAGAACAAGTCATCAGGCAAACTCAGGAGCCACAAAATGGCAGCCACAAGGCTAGGGGAAGCCCACACCTTTGCCACAGAAGCAAAGGAAGGCTAGAGTTTAGCCAGTCTCCAAGCAGACTGAATTGACTGCCTTTTTTGTAGCTGAAAAAGTTCTGCCAAAGCAGAATTACCCAAGAGGGGTTCATTAGACCGCAAACATACAAACACAGCAAACACACATGTCGCTAAGGAGCTGAAGACCCATAGCATCGAAAAAGCAAAGGGAGGCTGTACCCCACCAGCCAAGACACCTAAGGTATAGCTAGTAACACAGGAAAACCAAGATGACCAATCACTCCCACACCAAATAAATCCGACTTCAAATTGGGATACCGACTCTGTTGATCCACAGCATTTCACAGTGCCATCCCCAGAGGACCCAGATCTCCCTCCTCTTGTCTCCCCAGCTAAGGAGCAATGCTCTTATGGGACGTTGCTTAAAGGAGCTGCCGCATCCTTTGGCATCAATATTCAGCCGAGCCTGGAAGACAAAGATTTCATAGAGGACATTCTGCAAGAGCCATAACGTGTGGCTTTGTCTGTCTGCCCGTGGAAGCAGTACAATTACCACTTCAGGTCTTTATGAAGGCTCCAGTGACAGCAATCCTGTAAACAACTTCATTGGGAGAAATGAGCAACCATCACCAGCTGATCCCTGCACCGTTATTAAGTGGCTACATGATACTGACTACAGCATGCCAACATTCTGGTGCCCCAGAGTCAACCTTGGAAGCTCCAACAGAGATGGAATTAAGAGGATCTACTTAATGGGTAAGAAGTCACCCACCAATGCTGCACACAAGGTGCATATTACTAATGCAGCTGCCAATGTCAACAAGTACGACAGATTTCGATGGGACGCCATGCACAAGTTGATTACAGAATTCCCTGAGAGCTTAAAGACAAAGGCACAAGGCATCATAAAGGGGAGGGGGCATCTTGAATCTTAAGAGCCTTGACACAGCACAGACAGCAGACAGATGACTAGTGCCACTGCTCTAAAAAGAAACTTGTGGTTCAAACTCATGGGGCGTAAGCCTGAAACACAGGCTACACTCATCAAGAAGCCACTAGATGGTGAGTGGTCATGTAGAAAACCCAGTGGATAAAATGCTGGCAAATGCAAGGAGAAGGCAACGCAGGAGCACGAGAACCTTAAGGCCTTAGTACAGATGTCTGGGAAATCATTCAGCAGAGGTCAGAGAATCACAAGGTGGGGCTATAGCCCTCAACCCACTACAGATTATATCACGCCCTACTAGGGAATTCATTCACCCCAAAGCTCATTGCCACAGTATCAACATACACCACATTTCCCAATCCTACCAAACCCCCTGCAGGCGGCCAATAAGAGCCACAGGAGAGCTAAAAGAGGCCCCACCAGAGGTTGACCCACACAGAACAGTGCCTTCCCCTATGTTCTGCACTCCCATGCAACCCCGGTGCCTGGAAGAATAAAGAATTGTTCCTATGGGTGGGAGGAAGTAACCAATTATCAATGGGTGTTAGACCCATTGAATTTCACATGTTATTGTCTAACACCCCATCATAGGGCAAACGAATACAGGCAGAGCACTTCCTACTTCTACAGGCAGAAGCGATAGAATTAGTACAAAAGAGGGCCCTCAAAATTGTCCTGGGTCAGGAACAAAACACAGGAATGTACTCAACGTATGTTTTGGTATCCAAGAAGAACATCACAATGCATTCAAGTCATGGGCCTGTAGTCCACAAAAACATTTAAATCACAAACATTCTGGATTCTGAAAGACGTCATTTTGTAAAAGGGAGAGATTACATGATGCCTTAGATATGCGAGATGCATACTTTCATATTTACAGGTACCCCAAATATCTCAACTATCCCAGATTCAAGTTTGCCAACAAACCCTAGCAGTTGAAAGTTCTTCCTTTTGAGATAACATCAGCACCGTGTGTGTTCGCAAAGGTATTGACTGCAGTGCCCGCCCTTTTATGCAGACGACCTTTGCATATGTAACCCTATCTAGATGATTGGCTTATAAAGGGGACCAGAAACAATTCATCTGCTGCATCAATTGGACGTTCCAGTCAACACTTCCCAAGTGAAGCCTAATGCCCTCACCAAGCAATTCTTAGGGGGTAACAATAGACATGCAGGAGGCAAACGCACACCCCTGCAGAGAACGGGTGGTAGCCTTGCAGGCTGTGGTTCCCCTTTATCAGCCATATCACACAATAGCGGTAAGGAAAGTCATGATTCTGGTCAGTATGATGCCATCGTTTATTTATATGATATTGCTTGCAAGACTACACAAGAGACCAGTACAGGAATGGGTCCATGCACAATGGTCACTGGCGAACGAGGACTGGGAGGACATGGTGGTAATGTCAGATCAGGACATACAAGCTCTGCACTTGTGGAACCCACACATATGGTCAAGGGAAGAGTATTCCCAAGTCCTCCAATCCAAGTGACCATCACAACAGCTCATTTACAGGAGCCCGCATCCATGGGACAATGGACAGTTCAATCGACTACACACTGCAAGATGTGGTTACACAGTTCCTTTATAAGTTAGATTCAGAGCTTCTGTACACCCCCCTGAAGGTACATTGGGCTGCATTAGCCACAGGCACCACTTGAGAGAACAGAGTGGCACAGGAGAGGGTGTCGGAAGTTAAAGCCTTCATGAAAGGCGCCAGAAGAATCCATTCACCAGTAGCCAGCACGGTTCCTGTGGGGGATCTAAGTGCACTGTTTGCTAGGCTTATGCTTAAAGATCTGGCGTGACGTTTCTTGTTGCTATTATATATACAAGAAGAGTTAGCAAACTTCAAAGCTGTATCTGTGGAAGAACCATTTGGTATTCTCCACAAAAATCTAAGTGGTATTTAGAGCACTCCTGGATTTCTTACCAAAGTAAATTTCCAATTTTAATATCAACCAATTCATTGAACTCCTGGCATTTTTTCCAAAAAACAGAATCACAAGTCAAAAAAACATGACACTCCCTTTATGTGCAGAGAGTTGTAATAGTCTATATGGATAGAACAGAGACTACACGAAAGATAAATCTGTTTTTTGTGCCCTTTGCAACAGGTCAGTAGGGCAGCCCTGTCAGTAAAACCAGGATAGCCAGATGGATTGTGCACTCCATCCAAGAATGCTACCGCCTTGCCAAAAACAAACACTTGGAGTCAGTCCAAGGGGCTACACTGGCTTGTATGGCTGATATCCTCGTGAAGATCATCTGCAAAGCAGCAACATGGCCTTCTGTACAAACCTTTACAAGGCATTACTGTATTGACACTCAAACAAGGGTAGATACCCAAGTGGGGCAGGATGTTCTAAGGAATGAATTTTCAGTTGTGGTATCTGCACACCCACCTCCAATACTGTTGGCTAATGAATGCATAGCATGTGAATCTAATCAGATTTACAAGCCCACAAAGACAAAAAGTACCAACCCAGTACTGGCCTTTCTGGTGCTTGTATCTGTTTAGAGTCCAATGACCCACCCACCTCTCCAATCAATCTTGGGCACACACACGTTCTGAAATAAAAGCAGCATTCTTTTATTGGTAACACACATTTGCATGCCTGAAATGTTTTCGCTACACTGCATAGAAAATAACAATCTAAAACCGTAGGCATCAACGAGCAGTATGGTTACCAGCACACATAGAATAGGAATAGTGTGAAAGGAACGCCCATGCTGTCTACTTTTACTTGTAAAATGGACAACATAGGCATTCTCCGGACATTAAATGGTTGAATATATCTGCCATGGGACTCTAAACAGAGACTAGCACTTGTATATTTTTTGCACCAGAGCAGTTTTTGCCCTGGTGCGTATACCATCCCAAACTGCACTTGTGGTGGTGCAACTGTTTTCTAACATGTCCAGTGTTTTTAGAAATAGGGCAAACGTTGCCCTACTGCTGATACCGTGCAACTTTGCCTGTGCACCCAGACAAAGTTTCTGTAATCTGGGCCCCTAAATCGGTGTGTTCGTTTTATTGAAAGCTTTTAAATACAGTAGTGAAACCGAGATGATTTAGCCTTAAATCAATTAGCATTCTGGTACTTGCACATTTTCCTTGCTGAAAGAGAAAAACAAAGTAGAATAATTCTCAATGTTCATGTTTCTCTAAGTTTTCTAAAAACAAATGTTGACCTGAAGGGTTATGTGATTGTTGCACTTTCCAAATGAGGTCTGCAAATTGTACTATTTTTCAGTTCATGAAAGTCAAACCTTCACAAATAGTTGCAATTTGCTGTATGACAAGAGGCGGGACACAATGTGATCAAGTGCAGAGTTTACACACTTGGCACGCAATCCAGCTTCATCGTTTAACCTGTGTGTTCCTGGGCATCTCATTTCTTCTCATAGCATCTAACCTGGCAAAACCGCCAGTCTTAATATTTGAAAATGTTCAGCCCCTAAGAGTAATTTAATTCTTAGGGTATACTCTTAAAAAAAATCCTCATTCAAGATTTATTTGGCTATGTTGTTGTTTTACATATAATAATAGTGACCTCACATCACTAAGTATTTGTTTCTTTGCCCACCAATTGAAAGGCAGGGCCTTCTTCTAATCTCAGTACTGATAAATGCACCTTCCTGGTAGCTTCTAATCTTTTTGCACTATCTATGCTGTGGTATGTTTACATTTCTTGTTGGTTTCAATCTTTCTCCTGTAACCTTGTTTAAACACTTGTACATTCTGAGAGGCTGTTAACCTGAGTTCTGTGTCTGTTTGTGCCGGGAGGATAGCATACATAAAACTTCGAAAGCAGCACAGGTTCAATACCCGATCCTGCGCTTGCTCGGAGGCTGGAAGTGTGATGTAAGAAGCCAATGTCATTTTGTTATGCTGTGAAATATGCATTTGTTTCATACAGCTGTAGACCTGTGTCCTGCTTCCACTCTACGGCTCGTAAAACTTCCTTGTGGCTGCAATTGTTAAAAATGACCTGCGCCTATGCTAGAACACATGTACCTTGGTCGTAGACAGCTAATTTTTTTTAATGCCACCTGTTCATTGTTCGGATTCCAGCTAGGATGGAGGGGTAAGGGGACTTGAAGGAAGTACCTTTGTTTATTTTGATTGCAGGCAGTTCTGCATATCCAGCGGTCGAAGTAGACGGGAGCGGTTTGGAGCGGTGCTCCTCTACATTTATTATTACCTTTTACTGTTCGTATACTTTTATTTTGAAAAGAACCTGCTCTGGAATACTTTTGTTTTAAAATAAAAGTATAGGAAGAAGATGAAAGGTGCACTTTCAGTGCACTGCGCGTTCCCTCATACAGCAGGCGCATCTGTTTGGGGGTTTGCATTACACGTGGGAGGGGGCGTGGCAATGGGTTTGTGGGGAGCAGCGCAAGCCAGTGGGGAACATAGTTCCACTACTTCTTTTTGTACACTTCAGCAACTGAGCATATCCAACTATGGGTTGTGATCATGATGAGGGGCATAGGGTTGCCAGAGATTAAGGAACTCTTGATTCTTTGGTCTGGGGGTGCGGATGAAATGTATGTTCCCCGGCCACAAAGTACCCTAAGGTGGCCCTGTATTGACTATGTTTAACTCATGCCCCAATACTGCTGATGCTGACCCTACAGGGGCTGAGAAAGGGGCACAAAACACAATTGTAGCTTTGTGACTGTGAAGAACGAAGACTATTTCACTGCCAGAATTGCGAGTGACATCATAGATGGCTCAGTCATGTCTATCACATGTCACTGTGGAATATGTCCCCGTTGCTCCAAGTGACCCAACTGAAATTCTATATGTTGGGCATCAAAGACTAGATGACATGGGTGCTGCTGCAAACTCCTGCCAAGGTTTGGTACCATGGAACTTAACATCAATTTATCACCATGTAGACAGAGGTGTTGCTGGGGGAGGGGGGGTCTTAGGAGGCTATAGCCCCGGGTCTTTTGGTTGTAGTCCCGGATAGAATCTCAGGGGCTACAACTAAAAGGATACCTAGCCCAGAGGCCCGACAGTCCCAACGTTAGCGTAGCCCCGGGTCATTTCCAGACCTAGCAACACCCCTGCATGTAGAGTCTGTTAATATCGACCCACAGAGTTGTTTCAGTATCATTGTAGGTTTAGCAACAACTAGAACGGAGGATAGCACAGAGGCAGCACCCTGGTCTTGGAAGCAAGACCACACAGAGCAACAGAGTTTTGAGTCCTGGTCCGTGCTTAGAAACCAAACTCGGGTACAGCATTAGGCGTGTTATAAAAAAATAAATAGATAACTAAATTGAATACCGAGAGGAACACGTGCAGTCGTGCTGCGAGAAGATTGGGCATTATTTGTGGCAGGGGATAACAAACTGTGATCTGCATCCCTGAGCTCTCAAAGCCACTCTTTGGCTTTCAGTCCAGAGGATTAATCTATCACAACTAATGAGCATAAGACAACACAGAGCACCACAGGTTCGATCCCCGGCTCCGCGCTTAGAAACCTCTGGGTATTAGTTATAAATAACCTATCATATCATACCTATCATATATTTTTTTTATAGGCGACGGGTGCCACCTTAAAACCCGTTCTATTCCTCCGATAACTTCGTCATAGGAGACGTGTGGACGGAGAGGGGTGGCTTCAAAGCTGGTGCCCAACTCCAAACATAGTGCCTCGTCTCTTGAAACATGGATGCCTTCTGAGCCAGAGTGCACGCTGGGAAAACTGCACAGAGCCGACAAGGCACAATGGAAGTCTGTGGAAATGAAATGACATTGCGCTGCAGCTCTCTTTGTGCCTTCGGTGCCTTCTAATGTTGACATCAGTAGAACATGTATATTCCTCCCTTCCAGCCCTTTTTCAAGGTTCTTAACCGCAGGATCCATTCGCCCACAGAAGACTTTAATTAGTGCAAACATTAACATCAACTGGCTGCAGTAGGATGCCACCATACCTTCCAATGCAGATGCCACGTCAGATTCTTGGAAGTCCATGTGTGCCCTGGAACCTCCTCCAAGGCGCTGTTAATGAATGCTTACGTCCACATAATTTGCATCAGCTTTCATGCTCCTTTGCAGAGACGCCATGGGGTGAAGGCAGTGTCTGCTGGCCCACTTAGGGAGGCCAATTAACCACTCTGCAAGGCTGTGACGCCCATATTCAGATGTTAGCAAGAGTTATTTTAACTTCCTAATGAATTCCTCAAGGGCTACTGGTTTCCATCCCCGAGCTGTGCCCTTTCTTTAGGGGTTTTCAGAAGTGCAAGCTCAAAGCTCCAGAACATTTTAGATCTCCTTACACATGTGCCTTGTAAGTGGGATGGTGTCAGTTATGTTATGTTATGTTATGTTATGTTGTGTTATGTTGTGTTATGTTGTGTTGTGTTGTGTTGTGTTGTGTTATGTTATGTTGCCACCCGCAAGGGTTCTTGGCACTGGAGTTTCTGGGCATGCTTGATGTGTTTCCCACGAAATGCCTTAACATGGCAAATTCGTTCCTGTTTTGTCTCAAAAGCAGACATGGAAATAAGGGCACAGAAAATAACATTTTTTTTCCAAAACAGGTAGGGCCTCATTACGAGGTGGGCGCAAAGGGATACCGGGCACCGTTAAGGACATTGGTGGCGGTAATCCCTTTGCGCCCTATTCCGAGGTCCCTTTACAGGTCCCGCTAAGGCCGCCTGGTATTACCAGGCGGCCTTAGCGGGACCCGCAAAGGGTCCAGGGACCAAATAATGGTACCGCAAATTGCGGTACCGTTATTAGCACCTTCCCCATTCACATTGAGCCCTATGGGGGCTCAAATGGGAATGGGGAATGGTATTTTCAATGGGGACTTACCGGTCCCGCAAAGGTCCGACTAGACCGGTATGTCCCCATTGAATGAGGGCGGACTCGGTACTGTTATTGGAGGCAGCCATGGCGCTATTAGCGCCATGGCTACCTCCAATCTCAGAATGAGGCCCGTAGACTTGAGTTATGAATTTATAAATGTGAACACGTATATATGTTCTTATTATGTGAGAGGTGGTATTGATTTATCTATATTATAATGTATTTTAAAGTGTGTTGTTTTGCTATGTGTGATTTTGGTGTTATGGTTTAAATGTTTAAACCATGAAACACAAATAAATAAATATATAAAAAGGTGGTCGATGTGTCTGTACTTATTAGATGTGACAGTGAAAAAAGTTCAAACAAAATATGAGAACCTGGAAAGATGCAAATTACCAGAAGGCTTGTGCCTTGATTTTAGTGCCATCCCCTCATTAAAGGGCATCTTTGAGCCGTATGGTGTGTAAACGGTCATGGGCAATGCACCCCTGGGTTGCCCCGTAGGTACAGCGCTCCCTTGCGTCCCAGCTGCGGTTAGGCTTTATAAATCTCCAACATACATCCGCACGCCTCTTATCTGCTGCCCTGCACCGTGGATATCCGTCCTGGGGCCAGATTACAGAAACTTTGTACTAGCGCAAGTGCAAAGTTTGCACGGTATTAGCACTAGGGCAAAGCTTGCCCTATTTTTATATACACTGGAATACATTAAAAAACCATTGCACCTCAACAAGTGCAGTTTGGCATATTAATAGCACCAAGGCTAAAATTGCACCAGTGCTAAAAGATACATTTTTGATGCATTTTTGCATCAGGGTAACCTTTGACCTAGTTCTAATACCATTCTGTATTAGCACTAATGCAAACTTTGCCCTGGTGCAAAAATGTAGTGAAAATGCATCTTTTTTTTCATAGGGCAATTTTTGCCCAATATGTTAAGGAGTAAACAGAGGACACAGTCCCTATTGGCCAGAGGTCGAAGGGGAATTCAAGAGACAAGTGCCTGCAGGGGCTGGGCTGCCTTGACACATGCTGAATCCTTCAAACTCTGGCATCACAACAAGCTGAGCATAACCACCATGGTACTAGACCAGAGCTAATCCCCCCAATTCATCCAACGTATACCCGGACAGTGGAGGCCATTGTCCTCTCCCCTATGGCCCACTGGAAGGTGTGTCAGGCACCTATGGATTTGGGTGCTCTTAGCCCTACACCTGCTTCTACCCACTCTGAATTGTTGTCCTCGAGGGAAGTGCAAAGTTTGGAGATCGGCTGAACAAAATGGGAGCTTCAAAAAGCATTCACTGACCACAGAACAAGTGGCGGAGCCAAGGGGCGGAATGGGGAGGCGGCTGCCTCCTTATATCCTCCCTGGTGCCCAGTGTGCCCCCAACCTCCTGCTGGCACCCTTTTATCCACCCCCGGCAGAGAAAGCTGCCTCCGCTACTGAACAAAACCTCATCTACTGTGTCTCCAAGAGGAAGATGTGGTGCTCGACCCAAACCACTCCGCCATTATTACTTTCCTCTTCACATAATGTCCAACATGCTGCGACGTCCTTGACATCTGGGGGTGATCTGCTTATTAGTCTGAATAGTAATCCGAATCCTCATGTCAACATGGAGCCATACATTCGCTTCAGTACCTGGTGGCAGTAACATTGAGGCTTTATCCTGTATTCCCGCTCCTGCTCCTGCTCCTGCTACGCGCCAGACTCGTGGGAGGGTGAGATGTGAAAGGGAATGCCCAAAGTGCTGGATCCCCAAGTAGCCAACAGTATTAAAGATGAAAGAACTGTCATCATAAGTATAATGTTCCAAACCATTCAGGGCTTGAACCGTGGGAGGATCTCCAGAGCATGGCCTTGATGAGGGGGTTGGGGCAGGTACGATTTTGGGGGGGGTCTAACTCCTCTAAAAGCATCTACATTCCAGAATGCGACAGGCATACAGACTGCATCCCTATTGGCTGTGTTGGAGAGCAATCTATCCACGTTTTTACAAAGGAATACTTTTTTCAAAGGAGTCACCTCGCCTCTTCTACCCCTGCACCCTAATTGTAACCCCTGGCTGGGCCCGCTTGGTTCAGCCCTCCACTGCTTCCCAGCTAGTTTGCCCTTTATATAAATCCAATGCATATATACATAGATACTGATTGGAAACCAAAAGTATCCTGTTTAAAAATTGCAATAGACTATGCATTCTAATCACTCTGCTATCAATCCCCATTTTGCAGGGCAACCTTCTGTTTATACCATTTATTAATTTCTCAATTGTTGTAAGTAAGGTCTATTGTTGATTGTGTACATTTCATAAGTAGCATTTGTGATGGAATCACTCCATCGATAACTTGGAGTAAGGTTTGATCTTGATAAATGGCAGAAATAAATAAAATAAATTACAAAAGTACACAGAAGAGGACATGCCCACTCCAGGGAATGTCAAAAGTAGACTATCTAATTTTACATGTGTTTTCATGATAAAACTAGGCCAATAGATAGATGAAGTGTGTCAATTTTGACATTTTACAACGTTTCCCTTTTTTCTTTCCACAAAAAAATTGGTTTTACTTTTTACAACAGTATTGGTTATGGTATATGTATTATTAGGATACTGTAACATGTACAGACACATTTGTTAATTGTGTATGTTGAAATCGAATTTCATGTCAGAACTTAGATGTAAGAGTTGCCTTGACAAAGGCCTTGTTGGTCGAAACATGTGTCGGCAAAATTGACACCAATTAATATGATTACTATATCTGATCAAAAAGAAACTATCTAAACAAAACTATACTTACCATTGTTTTATGAGCACTATATGAACCTACACAAGTATATACAATCAAGCGCACTAATACATTGCTTTCCAGGATTTTCAAATAATACAATTCAGTTAGGGTTTCAGGATACTGATATGGAACATGCACGTACAATCAATTTCACCAGAAAGGGTTTGCAAATATGCTGGTTTTTCCGAAAACCTGACTGAATTGTATTCTTTGGGGCGGGTACAAACCAAAACCTATTAAGTCTGATACATACCAGTACCCTATAACAGGGCGGCCCGGTTGAGCACTTTAGAATACTCCAGACGAGCAACTTCCCATCAAGACAGATATTACAACACTGATATGTTACTTTGTAGGACACAGGTGTTTACACCGGCTGATAGCGAAGCAAACATTTAACCAATGGGAGGAAGGAAGAAGCAGATTCTTTGTAACAGAACTTAGGGATGATAGACTAGGGATCAGGAAAAGTTTGTTGAATAAATGAGAGGTCCCCAATTGGGTACGCAATTGCAGAATAAATAATCATTTGTTATACTGTCCAGTAAAATAGTCACATAACATGTCTCAAACTTTGGCCATATTATTGAAACTTTGTTTGTGTGCAGCAAAAGAAATTAAGGCACATTTTGCTACTTGTACTTGGGAATGCATCAACTGGGGTTTTCCTCAATCCGTATTATCTAAAAATATTTTCATTTTGGCAATAATGAAGCAGACTGTTTTTTAACTAGGTTTACTGTGCAAAATAAAAAGAAATGTAGTAAACACATTTCTTTCTATGTTGTGCAGCAAACATAGGGCTAAAACCAGTTTCATTGTCTCGGGAGGATAGCTCGGGGGCAACGTGCTCGCCTTGGATGCAAGACGACACGGAGCAACACAGGTTCGATCCCTGGGTCCGCACTTAGAACTCTCAGGGTATTAAGCGCGTGATACATATCATATCATATCATTCATTTTTGTCCTACTACAAACATGTTTAGATAGTACAGATTGGGACAAAAACATGATTTGTTCCGTATTACCTAAGCAGCCATGGTGGCACAACATTGCATTTGCTCAATATTTAGCGCATGTTAGATAATCTTGCTCCAGGTGTGCTATTAATGAATTAGGACACACACGTACAAGTCTGTTGGCAGCAAAGCTGAAAGAATTAATAATATAAAAACAATATCTAATAGACATAACTATGATATTGATGGTGACAACAGGCCTGACAAAAGACGGGATTGTCGCGGCGCAGAGCTATCGTAGAGAGCGATTAGTAAACACTTGATTACGGAGCAGGGTGATGGAGGCCATGACACATATTAAGTCGAACGCGGTCAAGATAGCACTGTCATTTATTTACACTGAAATGTCATGAAGATTTTGTGAAGAAGGATCAGAACATGAAAAAGAAAAATACAACAAAATAAATGTAACTCAGCTAATACAAAGGGGTGATACATGGCTTCCGATAAACAAAAGGAAATGTACTTATTGTATGAAATTGTTTCTCTTGCATGCTCCCCGGTACAGTACTGAAGGTTGAGCTTTTATAATCTACTAAATACTTTTAACTAAATGTTACAAAGACTCAATTCAACCAAAGGCCCCCTTTGCTTCTTGATGGTCAATATTTCAAAGGCAATCCCCCGTATTAAGACAACGTTTCGGTTTCGCTCAATCTACTCCAACACCCCTTTATTTTTTTATTTATTTATTGCATTTTTAAAGCGCTCACACAGCCCAGGGGCATCGAGGTGCTGTTACAGGAGTTGTTTATCTTAGTTGTTTAGTTGTTTGTCTTAGTTGCGTGTTTACAACGTGCTTAAATACCCAGAGGTTTCTAAGCGCGGACTCAGGGAATCGAACCTGTGTTGCTTTGAGTCTAAATGCCCAGAGGTTTCTAAGCGCGGACTCAGGGAATCGAACCTGTGTTGCTTTGTGTCGTCTTGCTTCCAAGGCGAGCCCGTTGCTGCTGAGCTATCCTCCCGACTTCTTCCCCATCCAGCTCTGACCAACACTCAACACTCCATAATCTCCTTCCACGATTCTCTCTGCTCCCTTCATAACGACTGTCTTTGTTTCTATAGGACATGCTGCCGCAGTGTTGCTCCTTCATTGCAATGCTGATAGCATGTGTAACTGTTGCTAGACTCAAAGCTATCAATTTCATCGACCTCAAAAACTTGTAAAACTCAGTCGACTCTGTGGGAAATCCAGTACATTCTTGCAAGTTGCAAACAGATCACCACAGATCCCAGAGATATACCTGAAGTGTCTACCTGACCATGTGATTTGCACACAATATGGCCTGATTAATGGAATATTTTGCACGGTGCAAAGTATTTTTCATTGGTACCAAGTGACTTTGCACTGCCAACACCCTGATTCATGGAACAGTGCAAAGTGTCTTTTTTCCATGCCAAGTCACTTTGGAGAGCAAAAATACACTTTGCACTGTTCCGTGGATCGGGGTGGGGCAGTGCAAAGTGTATTTTTGCCGTGCAAAGTTAATTTGCATGGTAAAAAGAAACTTTGCGCTGTTCCATGAATCAGCGTGTTTGTTCGCAGTGCAAAGTCACTTTGCACCAGTGAAAAGTACTTTGCACCGTGCAAAATATTCCATGAATCAGGCCGTTGTCATGTTTTCTGTTCTGTCACACAGTTGTCTGTCGAGTGAGAACATTCTGTGAAGCCCATTAAACTAATCATGCTTACAAACCATTGCCCACTTTTCACAACAAATGCTACCCATTAGAGTGCTCTTCTGAAATTCATGTCCTTTCCACTCCTGTACAATACCTGTGGCTTTATTTTCCTCACCATAACTTGGAAGACTGCAAGTACCAGAATGCAAAACAATGTAAACCTAAAGCAAATCTCCCATGGGCTTTACTATTGTACTTTCAAGACAGACGAAGGAAACTGTCTGATAAAGCCACCTGCTTTGACCAATTTTTTGGCACAGTCATGAAGGTTGTGGTTGTGAATGATGTGACAACATTTGAAATGTTTTGCAAGCATGCCTAACGAGCAGCTCTGTCTAACAAACATAGCTTGGAAAGAAGCTGGCGAGTTAAAAACAGCAGCAGTCAGTTGCCCCTCCCCTTCCTGCATGTGGCGTACCTGAACGCAGGGTGCGCCTTTCGAAATAGCGCTGCTGAGGCCTCACTCACCTGTCTACTCTGCCGCTAGGTTCACCTGGAGACTGCCCTTGGGTGGTATCAGTGCGTGGTATGAATCAACATAACTTAACAAACATAACATAACATGACAGTGTGGGTGCACATGTTACATAACGCAGCATCAGGCTCCTATTTGTCCTTCACTGAGTGTCATGGCCAGCCCTTCAGATAAGGCGTGTATCAGTCACTTTTACTACCTAAAGCTAGGCAAATACTGCCCAAAAATACAAAATAGGGAGTAAAAATGCTCCCAACAAAAAACAGGAAACCCACACATAGAAGCTTGTGCCCCTGCTTTTACCCACACTGCTAGCTCAATGGATATGCTTGGACCAATAGCATGCATGATGCAAGAGAAAGAAATGACTAACAATACTGCCGGATCCGAAGAGGTACAAATGCATCTTTTAATGTGCATACATAACTAGGTGCAAAGAAATATTTAGTGCAAAAACCTTTCTGATTTACAGTGAAAAATGTTTTAGTCACTTATACAATAATCCCATTGGGAATGGGACTTACTTTTTTACTCCCTAAAAAATCATTTTACCCCAACTTTAAAAAACAGGGAGTAAAATACTCCCACTTCAAAATCTTATCTGGAGCACTGTTCACAGCCTTACTCTTCGAATCGAGAGAAGTCACGCAATACACCGACTGCTGGCTCACCGTCCCACTCAAAGAGTTATCTGCGAATGGGCACAACAAGATGCTCTATGAGGTCCGGAGGACGTGTGATAAGAATGTTCCAGCAAACTGTAAAGGTGTGGACTTCAGGGCGTTAATATGCTCTCGCAAAGGGAATCTTGCGACGAACAACAGCAATACTTGCCTAACAAATATCACGCTGTCACGCAAGTGCATTATGTGTTAATTGCTAATGCGGATCAAAGCTGGGACTCGTGATAGCCACAGTTCAACTTTTAATAGCCTTCTCTGACAGGAGCTGTAAGCACAAAAAAACACAGCACTGCCCGAAAAGTAGATGGCACAGACACTGCTAATCAAATGTCTCATGCAAAATCGACCCATTCATTATGGTGGTATCCAGTCATTGCATCGAATACAAAGCATTGAAAGGCAAAAGCTTCGAAAAAAAATGCATCAAAAAAGCATTGAATGCATTTTTTTCAAAGGTAAAGGTTTTACTTTAAGTATAATGGGTTTTAAGGGGTAAAAAAACAGGGGCTGGGGGGGACTCCCCATTAAAAAAAAATGAAGAAAAAATGCATTTGATGTTTTTTTTCGTTGCTTTTTTTTAGATGCGTAGGCATTCGATGCAATCACTATAAAACTATGATAGCAGTCATGACCTCAGGGCCTCATTAGGACCCAGGTGGTAAGGGGTTTACGGCGGCGTAAACAGCGCCGACCCTTACCGCCTGATTCCGAGGTCCCTTAGCGCCATGGCGGATTTAACACCTGCTTTTTGCAGGTGTTAAAATCCATGGCGCTAAGGGACCATGTTGTTAATTACGCCACCGTAATTTACGGTGGCGTAATTAACGCCTTCCCCACTCCCATTATGCCCTATGGGGCAAAAATGGGAATGGGGAAGGGTAAATGGGGATTGGGGACTTACCGCCCCGCCAACCTCGGAATGGGGCGGTAAGTCCGCCAACCACCATGGCGTAAACGTAGTTTTTTTTTTTTTTTTTTAAATTTTTTTTTATTGATTTTTCAACGCAAACAACAATACAAACCAAACAGCAGTGCAATAAACAATATTCCAATAAACATATAACCATTAGTGCGCACTACTCCCCTGATCCCTCCCCCCTCGCGAGCCATTTTCCATGTCTTGTTCCGCTTCTGTTGCACATGAGCGGGCATCGTCATCATCTGGATTTCCCAAAACCCCTGTCCCGAATGTGTAGGATATCAATGTCTTCCATGCCATCAAAGAGCCCAGTTCCTCCTCCCAAGACATACAACTCGCCTCTTGCCACACCGCTGTCTCAGCCTCCGCCCATTTCTGTAGGTCATTCCACCACACCTCAACCCGTGGCTTGCTACATTTTTTCCAGCCCATGGCTATTCGTCGTTTGGCCAGCACATACGCTAGGTCTTTCAGTTTGCTTACATGTTTCTGCTGCCGAGGTCTGGGAAACCCACCCAGAAGGCATGCCCAGGCGGTGTCTATGGCAAACGTGACCCCTCTCTCTCTCAGCTTGCGCGCCGCCTCCCTCCAGAACCCCTCAATCACTGGGCACGCCCAAAACATATGCGTCATGTCCGCATTTTCTTCGTCGCATTTGGGGCACGCCTGTCTGCCTGCATTCCGAAATTTGGATATCCTCAGAGGGGTCATGTACGCTCTGTGCGTGACGTACAGTTGTATTTGCTGCAGTCTGGCATTTCGAGACACTTTCCTGTGGTACCCCAAAGCCCGTTCCCACATCCCATCTCCCATTTCGATCCCCACCTCACTCTCCCATTCCAATCGTAGGCATGTCAGTTCCTTCCCGACTTTCGACATCACCATCTCATATAGCCTAGAAATTTCATGTCCCCCTTCCGTTGTATCATATATCCCCGCCATCGTAACCTCCGATTCGTCTGCCATGATATTCTCAGGCCACAGTTCCCGAATTTTCTTCCCCAATCTGTGGTATGTAACATATTGGCCTTCGTGCAATCCAATCTCCTCGCTAAGTTCCACAAACCCCTTAATAGCACCCTCCTGCCACACATCGCCCAATGTCACCAACCCCACCGATTCCCAGTAGTTCCTAATAATCTCCCTCAGCTGTCCATCCACCCCCGCAAGGGCAACCAGTGGAATCTGCGGAGAACACGGACGTGGGTCACCCATCATTGTACATGCCCGTCTCCACACCTTCCACCCCAGCTTCACCATCGCCGGGTACCTTCTCGTGACAGCCTCGGGCAACCAAATGACCTCCTTTAAGAAAAATGGGGCACAATCTTGCCCGAATAGTCTGAGTTCTGGGGTCTCTTCGTCGGACAGCCATTTAGACACAAACTGTAGTTGGCTCGCTATGTAATACGCCTCAAAGTTTGGGAGTTTGACTCCCCCCTTTTCATGAAAGTTCTGTAACTTCCAGAGCGCTACTCTGTTACGAGTACCATGCCACAGAAACTCTCTGCAAACCCCATCTATTTTAGTGAAAAAACCCTTAGGGATCATGTATGGGATGTTGCTAAAGTAATGTAGCAGCCTAGGCAGAACTACCATCTTGATCATCGCCCCACGCCCCATCATCGCTAGGGGCAACTTCTGCCAAAAGCTCATACATGCGCGTATCTTCTCAACAGCCATCTCTGTGTTGCGCTTGTATTCTTCCTCCACCGTGTGGTAGATGTCTATTCCCAGGTAACGGAATGTATTGACTGACCAGGGCACCTGGAGCACCGGCAGCCGCTCCGTGGGAACCCCCCTATAGCAGCCCAACGGGAAAATGTACGATTTCTGGGGGTTGACCGCTATGCCCGACAACCTCGCATATCTCCCCATCACGTCCAGGATATATTGTAAATTCTCCTCCGGATGACTCAGGTACAATAACAAGTCATCCGCATACAGGGATATCAGATGGTTTTCTCCCCCCACCTCAATGCCCACGATATCATACTGCTGCCGTAAGTACAGTGCCAGAGGCTCCAGGGCCAAGATATACAACATCGGGGACCAAGGACACCCCTGTCTGGTGCCTCTACTAAGCTGCCATCTCTCGGATATAATCATGCCCGTCCGAACTCTAGCCAGCGGAGCGCTGTACAGCAGCTCCGCCCATCTAATATATCCTGGTCCCAGTCCGTATTCTCTCAAGGCCGCCAGCAGCCACTTCCAATTAACCGAGTCGAAGGCTTTAACAGCGTCCAACGACACTATCGCCATTTCCCCATCACTGTTAGATCCCATTTCAATCACCCGGTGGAGTCGTCTATGGTTTTGGGCAATGTTTCTCCCCGGGACATATCCCGTTTGGTCCGGGTGTACCAGTTTGCCTATCACCCTCCGCAGTCTGTTGGCCAGGACAGCCGTTAGTATTTTGCTGTCCTGTTTCAGCATAGATATTGGTCTGTATGACCCACAACTATGCCCGGGTTTATTAGGCTTAGGGAGCGGTATAATAATCGCTTCCCTGAGCGATTCCGGCAACCTCCCCTTCTCGAACGCCTCATTAAGCATATCAAGCATCGGGGGGAGTACTTCCGCTCCAAAAGTTTTATAAAATTCACTGGGCAGGCCGTCCGTTCCTGGGGTCTTGCTAGTGGGTAGCTGCCGGACGACCGCCTCCAACTCCCCTAGTGTTATTGGGGCATCTAGTTCCTCTCTTTCCTCCGTGCTTATCCTGGGCAGCCCGAAATCTTGCAGGGTCTCCACCATTTCCTCCCGGTCGCCGCCGCCCGGATCCCCATACAATGCTTTATAGTAATTTACGAATTCCTCATTGACACCCTCCTGGGTATCTATCTGCTCCCCATCCTCTCTAGTTATTGTCCTAATCGGGGGCCTCGGGGTTTCTCTTTTATATAACCATGCCAAAAGACGACCCGTTTTATCTCCTCCCGCATGTTGCCTTTCAATATACTTTTTGTAATTTAGATTACAGAGCCTCCCCCAATGTTCTGTACACTGCTGCTGCAGTTTAAGCACCAGTTCGTTATCTATATGCTCGCTCTTCAGCACCTTTTCCAGCTCTCTCTCCGCCTTCTGTAAATCGACCAGGGCCCCATTCTGCAAACCTTTCGATTTAGCAATCGCCACCCCTCGTATCACAACCTTAAAGGCCTCCCACAGAGTTCCCGCCGAGTCAACGCTGCCAGTGTTGGTATCGAAATAGCTAACTATTTCCTCCCGCATGTCTTCCCTAAAAGCCTGGTCTTTAAGCGCCTCTGCGCGCAGGCGCCACGTCGGGATCCGCGCTCTGGGGCGGCCATATTGCCATCCCACCACCATAGGCGAGTGGTCCGAGAGGACCCTCGCTCTATATTCCGCACTAGACACATCCCCCAAGACGTCCGACGTGGCAAAAATATAGTCTAGCCTAGTGTGCAACCGCTGCGGGGCCGAGTAATGAGAGTACTGTCTCTCATTGGGGTGCTTGGTCCTCCACACGTCATCGAGCTCAAAGTCCCGCAGCAGCGTCCGCAGCACCCGGGCTGCCGGGGCGGGCCTAATCACCTTATCGTCGGATCTGTCCATCCCCGGGTCCAACACACAGTTAAAATCCCCTCCCCAGAACACCGCACTCCCCACACACCAACTCAAGTTGGTACTCATGGTCCGGAGGTACTCTGCCGTGCCCTGGTTCGGGGCATACGTGTTCACTACACACATCTCTCTGTTCTCGACTACCCCTCTCACCATAGCCAGGCGCCCCTCAGTATCCACACGTTCCTGCTGCAGTTGAAACGGGACATGCGGCGCCACCCAGATCAGCACGCCTCTAGCATAAGCTGAGTACGCGGATCCTACCACCGTTCCACCCCACTTTTTCTTCACCAGCTCTAATTTGTCTCGGGTCAAATGCGTCTCTTGCAGTAATGCGACGTCTATCTTTTGTCGCCTCAAGTACAACATAACTTTATTCCGTTTAAGATAGCTATTGAGGCCCCTGACGTTCCATGTCAACAATTTTAGCTCCCCCATGATGTACTGATATCCTGCACTCTTCCCCCCGACCATCCCTGCTCGTTCATGCTATCCAGAAGTCTCATCCAAAATCTTCCCTCAGGGCTCGCGATCCCGTTCAAACCTCCCAACACTATGTACACCCCAACTGCCCCCACACCCCCCATTCCCCCTGCCCATCCCCTCCCCCCCAACTCCCTCCCCAACTGTTGCCCAGCTCCGTCCCGGAAACTCAGGCCCCCCCACATCTAGTTCCGGCTGTTACACACAGAGCCCAGTAGGGTAAAGTCGCCCTAGCGGCCACTTAACTAAGAAATACTAAACGGGGGTGAATGGACCAGCCCTGAAAGGTTCCCATGTACGACAACAATTACAGTGCAAACAGTGCATTTAACATCCAGTTCCAGGCCCGACCTCCCCAGGCCATAGCAATAACTATAGTCAAGTCCCATAGTCTCCGGCAACACCCTCTCACGTCGTAGAGCACTTATCTCTCATTGCCACCTTCATCCGCCCGGACCTCCGACTCCTGGGGGCTGCCCTGCATGTCCAGCCAACCCATGGCTTCCTCCGGTGACTCAAAAAACAGGGATCTATTATTGTGGATCACCTTTAATTTGGCCGGGTAGAGGAGCATATATTTCTTCCCTGCCTCTCTCAATCTTCTCTTGACCGCCCCGAAGTTCATCCGACTCCTCTGCACCATCATGGTGTAGTCTGGGTAGGCCGTTATAGTGGCCTCCCCCCTTTTGATGGTTCCTCCTTTACGAAAATGCTCCAAAATCCTTTCCCGGTCACGGTAGTTGAGGATTTTGGCTATCATTGGCCTGGGCGGACCGCCCGGTGGAGGCCTCCTAGCCAATGCTCTATGTGCTCGCTCCACCGCAAAACCCTGCGACAGCGCACCCCCGGTGATCTCTTGGAGCAACATATTTTCAATGAAGTCCGTGGGGTTATGACCCTCCAATCCTTCCGGGATGCCCACAACACGGATATTGTTCCTTCGGGCGCGCCCCTCCGCTTCTTCGGCCCTGTTCTCCAAGTTGCGTACTTTCTGTTCCAAAATATGCAGGTCGGCCTTGTGTGAGGCACAATCTGCCGTGTTGGCGCTGCCCTCCTTTTCCAGACTCTCTGTGCGCTCCGATAGGGCCTTCACATCCTGTCGAAGCAGGTTCACCTCCTCCCGAACCTCTCCGACTTTGAGGTCGAGCGCTGTTTTCAGGTCCGCCACCACCATTTCAAGCTTGGCCTCCCAAGCGCTTTTCAAGTCCGCTTTCAGTTCAGCGAGAGCAGCCAGCACGTCCTGGTTGGGGCTAGCCGCGGCCATGGGTGGCTTCTCCTTGGTCCGAGCACTCTCTGGGCCCGTCGGTGTCTTGGTAAACTCGTCCAATGTGGGCTGTTTTGCTCTCTGTCTGACGGCCTTATTCGCCATTCCTCAGCCACTGTAAGCCGTGGGCCCGTACACGCGACCCCGTCGTAGGATCAGCCACTATCCGAGTGTCCCCCAAAGGTCAGGGCCAAAGCATGTAGTCCGTTGCACCAGTCAGCTCAGGCGGGTCCTAGTGCCGACCGCCGACCGTCGCCGACCGATTCCCAGGCCCGCGTTAGGTCATCGGTGCCCACAGAGACGCGCTGACGCTCTCCCAAAAGCTTATCTGTATCTCCACGGCCTGCACCGCCCACGTCGCCGCCGATCACCGCGAGGGTGTTCCTTTCAACGCGTTTGTGTCCCCTCCATTGTCCGGTGTGGCCGCCATTTTCACTCCGTCCGGTCCGCGACTCCAGGAACTTCGATGGCATTTATCTACCGTTGCCGGGCTTGTGGAGGTTTCAGCTCTTCCATAGTTGTGCAGCTCACATTCATGGACAGGTGCTCTCGTTTCTGGCCTGCGGGAGTTAGTGCCAATGCACTATTGCACAGGATAAATGTAGGATCTCCGGGAGCTCTCCCAAGAGCGCGTCCTCTCACATGGCTTCCAAGCCACGCCCCACCATGGCGTAAACGTAGTTTACGCCATGGTGGTAAAGGTACGACCCAGGCGGTAACTTACCGCCTGGGTCGTAATGAGGCCCTCAGTCTTGCACATGCCATATACTTGGGATGTGGCTGCTGCTTCTATTTTTTAGAGCATTCATTGGAAGAAAAAAGCAAACTAACCATTCGCTAAGCAGTTTATAACATTTTACATTGCATTTTGAGACATTTCAAAAGAAATCTCAGGATAAGGAAAGGGACACGCTGGTGCTTGCTTTTGTATCAGTGAAGCAAGGGCATATTAAGAACTTGGGGGTGTTGTTTATTAATATGACTCCTGCTTGGGGTATTGCAACCCAGTTCTTTTTAAGGCCTAAGGTGCAGGCTTGTGGGCATGCATGCCAGTCTTTCCTTTATTTCTATGTTTATGGGAGCTCTGTTTTGCCAGGCTATGTGCTCTTGCGTTTTTGCGTTGGGGCAGGTGAGTCCAAGCCAAGAAGTCTTTCCTCGGTTTCTATGCGCAAAGCTGCCAATTGCTGCTATGTGTGACTTTCTTATTTTTCATTCTGTTTGTTTGTGAGATAGTACGTGGTTATTACTAAATCAGCTTCACAATTGGCAACATGAACTAGTACGTTCTTCTGGGAGATCTGATACCCCTTTAGGCGTAATTTGTGTAATTAAAATGTGGCCCTGTTGGACCCACCTTACCCCTTGATCTTAGACCATAAGTTTGAAGGTACATATAACGCACTGTTATGGCTGTGTCTTTCCAGCCTGGATTCCGCATGGCAGCCAATGTACACCAGAGCGGAAACACATAGCCATACAAAATATTCCTTTCCTTTCAGAATAGTATCAGACAACTCATTCTCCTGGATTAAGGGTATTGTAGGAAACCTTTTGATTGAAGCGTGTGATGGCGTAATCCCAAGGGGCACACTCACCAAGCTCATGCCTTTATTTTAAGGAATCCATTGATCATTTGCCATGAGCTTAGCACTCTTCTCCTGTGAGGAACTAGCTGAGCAGCTTTCCCTCTGTAGTCTTACTTGCCAAATCATCCCGCAGCATCGCCACTGCGGCTGTCAAAGCCTCGAGGGCCCCCTCCATCAGTATTCTAACGATTATCGCTGTAAGACAAATGGTGTCACTGCCACATTGCTGCACCATCATTCTGAAAATGATGTTTTTAATTAAGGGCCTGATTCATAAAATTGTTAGTATAGTGTATTATTTGCATGCAAAGTGACTTTGCACCGACTTTCCACCGGTGCAAAGTCAATTTGCACCTGCAAAAATGCACTTTGCACCGCTCTGTGAATCAGGGTGTTTTTTTGACAGTGAAAAGTCACTTTGCACTGACTTTCCACTGCTGCAAAGTCAATTTTCACCTGCAAAAATGCACTTTGCACCGCTATGTGAATCAGGGTGTTTGTTGACAGTGAAAAGTCACTCTGCACTGACTTTCCACTGGTGCAAAGTCAATTTGCACCTGCAAAAATACTCGCTGCACCCTCTGTGAATCAGGGTGTTTGTTGCAGTGGAAAGTCACATTGCACTGTGCTACAAATTCCATGAGTCAGCCCTCTTATCTGTTAAAGCAGCAACTAAAAACATTGAAAGCAAGAGGGTGTAATGGGGTAGAGCCAGGTGGGATGGGCTAGGATGGGCTGGGATGTGATGGCATGGGGTGGGTGGGGTTGCGTGCAATAGGGTGGGGTGGGGTGGGATGGGGTGCGGAGACATATTTTAGAATCCTTAGTCCATTCGTGTGTGTTTTTGGAAGCATGCCTGGGTAATGTGACTGGGGCAGTTCTGCTGAAATTCTGTCAATGTCAGAGGAAAGGATGTGTTTCTCTATATTGTGTCAATTTCCCTTCAACTTTGCTCAACGAATGCTCACTTGATGCCCATCTTAATAAGAGCCAGAACTTGCAATGGGTGAAGGTTTGTGCTGCCACATTCAAATTCAGATAAGCAAAAGGGGTTCCATGTGATATAATCACGGCAAAAATTGCTGTGGTAACAAAATAGCCGCCGTTTTTGCGCCACAGTCCATGTAAAACATGCGGGGGACACCACCGCAACCCTCGCTCCCCTTAAATATTATAATGGGGCACACTTTTACCGGGTCATTTTTTCACCGCGACATTTTTTCCTGCCATTATATTACCTGATACCGTAAAAGGTGGGCTGGGATAGAAAACAGACTTAACAGCAATAGAGGCCACAGCATATAGATTGCAACGATGCTGGGCAGTGCTTTAAGTAGGGTACGGTATCCAGGGGGGGGGGGGGGCTCTGGAAAAAGCATGTGGCAAAACCGTGCTGGTCCTGGTAAAGTAGGTGGGCCTGGGCACAGCCACCACGAGCACACACACAACTTCCCCTAAGCCTGAGACCACAAATAAGAATACTGGCTGCTTTGCATACAATCAGAGGGCATTTTGAAAGCATAAACATAACATTTAAATATGGCCCATCTATGACAGTGATTCAAACCTGCAGCCCCCTTCTTAGCTCATAATGCACACTGATCTCCCTGCTTATTTAATGTGTAGTAACAGCCTAATAGCAAAAGGACTGCTATCCACGAGTCATATATAACCATTGGACACATGCACGTGTTCCTGTCCCAACCTTTTTCTCGTGGTTCTCATTACAGTCACTGTGCATGCCAGGATATTCCTTGCAGGGTGGCTTGGGGATTCACTTGTGGTGGGGACTTAGTGGCAGGGGGGTGGAGGCTGTCGCCTGTGCAGTCAGGTGCTATGTGCTTAACCCCCAGTGGAAGTGGGGGCTCCCGGATCATGTCTGTTTGTTGGAGGCTGCCAGGGCTAGACCCACCTAGCCCAGGCCCACTTAAAGCCCTGATGCGGGGCAACTTTGCACCGGCGCTGGGCAATTAACCACTGTTATGTACACTGACCAAACACTGCAAAATGCTGCTTTTTTGGACTGGAGAGTAAGTGCAAATGACATGTTTGCACTCTTGGTAGCTACAAAATTGACCACCCCCTTGGCGATTCCCTGTTGCTGATGCACAGCAAATGATCCGGCATGCCGCAGGGCAATGTAAAGCATCCTAAGAGCGGAAAGAGCAGAAAAGGTGCAGACAGGAAGCAATGTGAAGAGGGCAACTAAAAAAAGTGCCCTATGAGGAGTGCCAGAGCGAACAAGGCAGAGCTCAGTTTAGAAGCCAGTGTGTAGGCTCCTGGGCTACGGGGACAGGGCCTGTGAACACTAGGCATTGCCCCTGATTGACCGGTGTTGTGCCATCTGAATCTGTAAGCATTCTAATTGTGTACTTACACAATGAACATTCTTGTCAGGATCTGAAAAAGTATTAAGATCAAATTAGGCGTAAAGAAAGAGGGAGGAGCGAATGGGCCAAGAAAGCATTGGAGGCGGGAAGAGCTCTAAAAGGGAAGGGCTAGAATGGACACCAAAGATGTTTTCCTATGTATAGAAATAGAAATGGGACAGGATGACTGAAATGACAGGATAATATCTCAATGTGTTATCTTCTTGGTCTTCTACTTCCAGCTTCACTCAGACCAGGACAAGGGAGACGGCAAACTGAAGTACGTCCTTTCGGGAGACGGAGCCGGCGACTTGTTCATCATCAACGAGAACACAGGGGACATCCAGGCCACAAAACGACTAGATCGGGAGGAGAAGTCGGCGTACACGCTCCGTGCCCAGGCTGTAAACCGAGCCACTGGCATACCGGTGGAACCCGAGTCTGAGTTTGTCATCAAGATCCACGACATCAATGACAATGAGCCCAAGTTTACCAAGGACGTCTACACCGCCAGCGTCCCGGAAATGTCTGAAGTGGGTATGTGATCACACCGAGTTACGAAGAGAATTGTAATGGGAAGCGCCTTAATGTTCCCTCACTTGCCAACCTCACATGGACAGTGACAAAGCTACCCATATAGGCAGCCACGCATCCACCCAAATACACCAGCCGCAAACTCAAGCATACACAGACGCCCACATATGCAAGCAAACATAATTATTCTTTATTTGGTAATTTTCTAATGTGCTATTGAAAACTGTAAGAACCTTTTAGAGTGCCCGGGTACATGAAGGGGGAAAGCAGGGGAATCAAAGGAGACAAGACACCTCAAATGCCATAGGCGGTCCTTAACAGGTGCGCCATGAGGGATGTTTGGGAGTTAAGGGTGCAGACTGGAGCCTGCACCCTTTGTGAGGTCAAACAGAGATGTCTAGTCAACTAGCAGAGGAGGGAAGGCTTAAGTAAAGTAGTCAGGTGTGGGGCGGTGGATTGCTTTCTGGGTCAGACATACAGGGCCTGATTCATTGAACTTTTAGCGCAGTGCAAAATGACTTTGCTCCACAAAAATACACTTTGCACCGCTCTGTGAATCAGTGTTTGGTGGCAGTGCAAAGTCACTTTGCACTGCAAAAGTACTCTTTACACAGCGCTTAATGGGCCTAAATCACAGTGCAAAGAGGACTTTTTCAGTGCAAAGTGACTTTGCTGCGCATAAATTACACTTTGCACCACTCTGTGAATCAGGGGGTTGGTTGGCAGTGCAAAGTCACTTTTCACTGCGCTAAAAGATCCATGAATTAGGTCAGTGGAGGTATTTCAATACGACTGAGATGTGGTCAAACCGCTGCATGGAAATCAGCAATACACAAAAGCACACACACTTGTGTGTATGAGTCTGAGCACGCCATTTACATAGAAACAGTAACTTGCATCTATCGACATGCCATCAATGTTCAGTGGTTTCTGATGATAAACCCATGCCAATTGAAGTCCTTGTAGTGGTGCATGCCATGGAAACACCCTGGCATTGACTCTTGATGGTGGTCCAGTGGCGACGTGTACACCCAACAATCTACCCACATATGTCCCGGCAACACATTTTCTGACATGAATCCATTGAATTCTCTTAAATTAAAACATATGCAGAACTAAACGTATGTGTGCCAGAGACTAGTGGGATATTCAGTCCCGACGGTGCAACAGCACATCCCCCAAAATAAAGAACACCGAAAATAAAGATGCAAAATACGTTTACTGAAAATAACCAAGCTAGAAAATGAACAACGCAAAGTTACCCCAAATAACCACTTCATTAAAAACAGGTGAGCCCGAAACAAAAAGAAAAACACTTCCTTCCAGAAACAGTGGGGTTTAGAGCAGGCGATGAGGGTGTCAGAGGGTAGGAGATGAAAGGGGAGTCCCCCGTTGTAAAAAAAATATACATGTACAGAGGGCAATGTGTATGTGCAAAAGAAGGGGGCTGAGTTGAGCTGGGTGGGGCTCCCTCTATCTATACTACAAAATCAATACCAATCAAAACACACATATTTAAGACAAAATGCATTCACTAAGACGCCCAGTAAAATAAGAAATGTACCTGTTTTTACTTTCCTCTTTTAAAATGAAGTTATTCTGGCTGTCTACATGACTTTCAAATGTACAATTAGTTATTTTTTACTTCTTTGTCTTTGCCTCTACATTACGTCTGGTTTGTATGTGACTGGGTTATTATAACATGGAGCTGTTCAGACATGGCTTGGCTTCATTATTGAATTGTTTTTCAATAGTTAAATGGTGCTGAGATGGCTTAACAGTGTTAATCTAAATCGTGATGGCTGCCCCGCTCCTTCTTATTTGACAATGCACACGTGTGCAATCTCCCGCTGCCCTTCAAACTCCTTCTGCAACATGAGACCATTTCATTGGCTGGGAACATGTAGTTTACTACTACATGTCAATGGACATTCTTATGATGTGTAGCCATTGCTTAATGTGAGGCAGGGCACAGAGGTTATCACTATGCACATTGTAACCTCTCTGATTCGCTAAGTCAGTTTTATTACTATGTTATGTTTGATAGCATTTGTATAGGGCCTACTGCCTTTGGTATGGCCTCGAAGCGCTATGGGGATGAACGCTCTTTAGAGGACCACTGTCCGAGATGTGAGATTTGGCGTTGGGATTCTAAAAAGCATGGGGTAGGTAGGGAGTGGCTAGGTCCCTAACATTATAAAAAGCGTTTGGGCATTTTTGTTTTAGCCAGCCTGAAGTTAACTGGGGAGTGGCTAGGTTCATACTGGCAGCCCATAGAAATCAGACGAGAGGATGGGTGCCGTGATGAACTGTCAAGGCAGAGGGAGAGTCAAGGAGGCTGATTATGTGCACAGCTGGACCTCATTCCTTTCGTGGGACTCAGCTGCATTTAATTGGAAGCAGTGATGTGTGTTGGATGGGTGAAGTCGAGCAGTGTTTATTGGAGATGTATGGGGGTGAGTGGCTCTGCCCCGGGAGCGGTACAGCTATGTTCCATTGTGATGGAGTGCTAGACGTTACAGAGAGGCAAGGTTGAGACCTAGGTGGAGCGATGCCTTGCAGAGATTCTCGTAAGGCCTGACTGAAATGTTTATCTGTCAGTGACTAGGTTCAATCTTGTCGACTCATCAGGTGCCCCTGCATTCCTGTCAGGTGGAGTTAATAGTTTATCCAGGGGATGGACCGAGTCTGTCAATATGCTGAGGGGAAAAACCAGGTTTCAGGGCTTTCCTGAAAGGGAGGTGATCCTCTATGCAGCAGATGGTAAATGTTATTTATTTCCAGATGGTGGGTGCTTGAACTGAGAAAGACGAGCCCCTTATTCTGGTTGATTTAGCCACTGGGATGATGAGGAGGAGTGCTGCGGCTGACCTCAGGTTTCCTGACGGCCTGTAGCATGTAAGTTGAAGTTGCAGATATTCATGTTGTGTCGTGGAGAGCTCGGTGGGTGATGCGCATTGCCTTAAAAGTGGATTGTCGCCCTATCGTCAGCCAGTGAAGGACACAGGATAGGTGTGATGTGTTCCCTAGAGCCAAGGGAGAGACTTGCTGCAGTGTTTTGTACCTGTTGGAGTTTTCCTAGTTGTGATGTGGGGGCCCCCAGGTATAGGGCGTTAGCATCGTCTAAGCTTGAGAGGACGATAACAACGATTGTGGAGAGTCTAAGAGGGAAGGTCAGGTAAGGAAAGATGCAGCAGAGACTGCACATGTGTGGCTAGCAGGTTTTTACTGGCAAATTGATGTGGTGTCGTAGCGTCAAGTCCATATCCATGATGCAGCCCAGGTTTTTTTTCTGTGTTGGAGGTAGTGGGGGTGGACCTACAGCGAGCGTCCAAGGGGTGGGTTGGGCGAAGAGGGCAGTCTTCCTGCAGATCAAGATCTCGTTTCTTTCTGGGCTGAAGAGGAGGTAGTTAGCAGTCATCCACTGTTCGATTTCTGTGAGATGTGATGCGAGATCAGGGGTGAGGAGGCATTGTGCTTTGGATTTTATAGACGATTTGGGTGTGGTCTGCGTAGTTGTAGCAAGATAGGCCTTAGTGTATCATATTGTATTATCACAAATACAATTCAAATACTAATTGAAGGTGAAAACCAGTCAGTATCATTTAGAGTGAACAGGTAATGAAATGGCATGAAAACATAAGCACCCTTGTCACAGCTCTCATGCCCCATGCCCTCTTAATTTCACGCGATCAGAACATTTGTTCAATTTCGAGTAATTGAACCATCTTGTGTGTAGTGTTTTTTTGTCATTTCTTTTTTAAAGAAACAACAGTGATCCTTCAATTCTTAGGAGACGAACACAAGGGCTACTTAGTGCTGTCCATCATATTCCATAGAATGATAGTAAAATATTAGTTGCAAGGAAATTTCACAAAGCTAGAATTTCCGGTGAGGTCTGATGTAGCTTGTGCGATAGCAAATAGAAATTGCCTTAAAAAATATGCCCTGAAATAAATGGTCAAAGAGAACTCTTTTTTCGGGAAATGTATGAATGTATTGCTATGTAAGGATACTGAAGCCTTGTGGATTGGATGCCTGATTTGTTTTAACTTAATTGAGTGATGCATTTAATGTACACATCATATAGGTATATTAGTAATCTTGTATATTGAAAACGTGTTTTAGCTTTTTCTTTTGATTTTTTTGTACAAAAAGGTTTGATTGTAAACCATGTTCTACGAAATAAAATAAGTTAATAAAATAGGAACTTACTGAGTGATAAGGCAGTCAGGTGCCCAGTGGTGATTCTTGAAGGACACTGGCAGATATTTGTGGCACCGCATTAGAGGTTTCCCATCAGAGGCATGGATTTAAAATTTGTGGAATTGAAGGTTCTGATAACTCCCTCCACTATTGAGGTGACTGTTTATTCAAAGAGGCCTCCACCAAGCCCAAAATGGCTCTCCTTTGGAGGTAGTGAGTAAAAGCAGCACAATTTGTACCCGTGGGGGAAAGCGGCATTATGCTTTTGAGGGCGGCACCTGTCCTATCCAGGAAATGAGGAAGCTGGGAGTGGTCTGAGAGATGAACAAATGTGCACAGGCAGCGACTGCACATAGTGTGCCCTTGAGGGCCACATTATGGAATTGTGATGAAGCTCCGAATCCACAAGTGGCAGAGCTCAAACTTTCACTCATTTAGTTGCGTCGTATTTTCACCTTTCAGCCAGAAAACCTTCCGGTGTATCCTCCACGTCGCTCAAGTCAGCTAGGAGTGGAACTCGGTTATTTTGCCTCTTTGTGATACCATGTCCAACATCCTATCGCATCAGATTCAGGGCCGCTCCCATAATGGAGTATGTGTAAAGAAAGACACGGCGAGAGATCTCCACTCCCAGACTTCTTTCCAGGTCAAACCCACAGGCCTCTCCGTACTTCAGTTGTTGGGTCGACCTGCGATGGTCTCTGGTTCCCACCCACCAGCACGAAATTGGGACTTAAAGCAAGACCAACTCCTCCAGTCTCACCCCCACAACCCTCCAGGCTCACAGTCACTCTTGTCCTGAACCTTATTGTCATAAATAGTGACTCCAGTTTTACGGAACCCTTCCCTCGTCAAATGGATAAGACAGCTTGCTCCTCCGCGCATCTGCTAACGTGAAATCAATGCCATGTTGAGGCCTGCAAACAAAAGTCATATGCGGGCAACACACAAAAAGGTAAAACCGGATGTGTTGCTAGGTGGGGGCTGAGGGGGCTATAGCCCTGGGTATTTTGGTTGTAGCCCAGGCTAGAAGCTCAGGGCCTACAACCAAAAGGCTACCTAGCCCTGAGTCCCGACAGTCCTGACATTAGCATAGCCCCAGATCTTTCCTAGACGTAGCAACACCCCTGGGTAAAACAAGATATCTCCAGAGCCCCCGAGCCTATCCCATTGCCGCATATTGTTAATCCCCTGCAAGAGCAGGATAAGATAACCGTGGAAGGCATAGAGAAGTCTTGCCTCGATCATCAGAGCGCATTCACTGAACGGGCCTACCTTCACAAATGGTGTGGCGGACCTCAGACTCTGGATAATGGCCGTAAATTAGAAGTGTTGCACTCTTGTCACTTTACATAGAGGACTGCATCCCTCTAGACTTGCGACAGATGGTAGCCAGTGAGCAAATTGTTAGTAAATGGCATCGCTAGCAGCAGTCACCATATATGGAACTTAAGGTGGGAACATGCTGCGTGTAAGGCCTGAGAGGCGTTGGCGGACAGGCCTGCAGGGAACTATGGAGATTTCCATTAGGCCTCGGCACCATGATCCACTTCTTTGTGGGTACCCTAGTTTTCTGCTGCACTTACCCTCTCTTCCAGGCACTCTTACCTGCTTCCTTCCATCTCTCCTTCTCCCTCACATCCCTTTGTTGTGTTTACTACATTTAAATCGCTATATAGTAACAAATGTGCTTTAAAATTCACCATTTGGATACATTTTTCCAAATGTTCTTGTTGGAAAAACCCTACTTGGGGTTAGGTTTGCTTGCATGGCGTAAATGGGGCCTCTTTGAAAAACATTTGCTGGGCCACTTTTGGTGCACAGTCCACCCCTGCTGATAGAATATCAATGGTTTGGTCGTGTTTGTGTCCCACTGGCAGTGGTTTATGAAGTGAAAAGGGCTGCAGTTACATCGAAGGAGGCTCAGTAGTGGAATATCACTCCCTGAGGTGAGAGTTTGGGATGTGTTGAGTGCGACTGTGTTGGATCAGACAATTTTTGAGGGTTGATATGGACGTGGTAACATGGTGCAAGTTGAGTTCATTTAAGGATTTGGGGTATGGGCTGGTGTTACGCGCTTAGCACCAAATATAAGTCAAAATAAATTTCAATCACTAGGATATGTGAAACATGAATATTTTTATTCAAGTTGCAAATAAACAGTTGTGGACAGCTGACACGTGTTTCGACACACAGGTCGTTTTCAAGGCTGAATAATGAAAAATAGTAAATCCACCAATATTAAGTGAGAACAAAATGGTTAACATAATCGGTACAATACCACAATGAGATGGTAGGCGTGCCAAAATCAAATAAACAAATGAAATAACATATTCACATAAGCAAATGAAACACACAATGCATGTATAATAGAATAAATGAGAATATTGGTAAATCAAAAAGACCTTATCACATTTCAGGTTGGGGGCAGGGAAAGCAGTTAGTTGTCATGTTGATCAGAACTTGCAAGTACAAGTAATGGATAAAAAGGTACAAATTAGAATACAGTACTGACCAACCTAGCCTAAAGTAGTCAATCAAAGAATAAAAAATGCTAATCATTAGCCTCCAAATAGCAAAAATAAGTTATTGTGTCTCATGCGGGCAAACAACACCCTATACCAGGGCTCACCAACAAACCACCTACTAGAAATTAGCCAGATGAGAAGAGAAAATAGATATATTCAATGTATAGCTCAAAAGCACCCTGTGAATGAGTTCCAAAATCCAATCAAGTACCAAATGTAAAGTAGTGAAGTAATCACGATTAGTTGCCAAAACTATCTTACCCGAAAATTACTTGATAGCAGTGATAAAGAGGTCCTGCGATACGTAAAAAAGCACGATCAATATCGAGCTTATGCAAGTGCTGGAGTTTCCACTGAGTTAAATGAGAAATTGGTGATATACCTGCACAAAATATCTCTCACTGTTTGGTTTTAATCCAATGGTATTTTGGCCAAATCCAATTAGGTCAATTGCACGACTTGCCAGCGGTCCTAAAAGGAAAGGTACAGATCAATCCGATCATTCATCCTGTCTACATTAAAATAAAATAAAAATCCTCACCATAACGCCATTGGTATAATGAAGATTCATACCTGATAAGGTATACATACTAGTAGAAGTCACTGCATGACCATGGCATAAATGTCAATGATGGAAAGGCTTGGTAACACATATGTAGTGTAGTGAGGTATTGCGTTGGAGCTGGGCAGCAGGTAGCAGGCGACTCTCATGTCGAGTTTTTCAGTGGCATAGGTTAAGAGGTTCATTTGGAGGTGAGGAGCTAGGCTTTTATTTTGGTTTTGAACAAATCCATGTGGACTGTTTCTCAGATGGCCATAGGAAGAGTGGTGCAAGAAGACAGAAGGAGCGGAAGCGAGAGGAAGCCCAAGGAGGGCGAGGAGTGACAAGGGTAGTCGAGGAGGCAGAGCAGAGATTATGAGAAGGCTTGTGGAGTTGGATAGAGCAGGATAGATACAGTGGTGCCGTATCATGGATAGATTTATGAACGGGGAAAAGTCATTTAAATTTGGCCCTGTTTTGCATCGTCATCCATCCAGCCTGGGGACGGTACGACAAAGTAGGTGTGAAGTGAGGGAGTTCAAAGAGAGGCCTGGTAGCAAAGTTAATGGTCTTGTCGAGGGGACAGAACGCATAGTAGGGGAGACCAAAGAGGATGCTGGCACAGTAGCCCAGTTTAGAGAAGACAAGAATGGTTAAAAGAGGCTTGGCAGTATTGAAAGGAAGGAGGTGCCTGATTTTCCTAATATTTAGGAGATTTAGGCGAGCTGCTGTTCCAGTTTTGAAGATGAAAGTAGAGAAGGTGTGAGAAGGGTCATAGATTATGCTGTGGTTTCTAGCTGAAGAAGAGTAGGGAGAGTGTCAACTGGGAACTGAATAGGAAGAGGAAGAGATAAGAGAGAGAGTTTGGCAGGGAAGAAGAGCACTTCTGTTTTGGTAGAGTTTAACATCAGAGAGGGTGAATCCATCCAATACTTAATGGCAGAGAGACAGTTTGAAATTTTGATAGTGAGATCAGAGGAGAATTCAGAAAAGAGAAGAAGATGTGGGTGTCATCCACAAAGAGTTGTTACGAGAATCCAATGGAGGAAATTAGGGCCCCAAGAGCAGAGGTGTAGAGTGTAAAGAGGAGTCGACCCAAGACAGAGCCTTTTGGAACACCGACAGTTAGAGGAGTGAGCTGAGAGGTGTTGTTGCTCCAGGAGACAGAGAACTGGCAAGTTGCAAGGTAGGATTCAATCCAGGCAAGGGCTCAATCACAAATCTCAAGAAGAAAGAGAGTATTAAGGAGATCAGAGTGATCGACAATGTCAAAGGCAGCAGAAAAGTCAAGGAGAATTAGGATAGAGGATAGGTTGGAGTGCTTAGCAGAGGCAATGAAGTTGGAGAAGTGTTCAGCTAGGTGAGAGACCACTAAATGGGAAATAGGCTTGACTAGCTAAGGGGCAAGGGGGTCTGAGGGGCACAAGTAGGGTTAGGCTTCATTAGTAGAGATAGCACTTTGTCAGTATTAGTGTGACTAAAGTGGGAGATAGAGGCAGAGCATGATGATAGATTAGGCAGAGTGTTAAATGTAGGAGGAGGGAGTGTGAGGAAGGTCAGGAGATAGTTTCTTATTTTGGAAATTTTTGTGAGATTATGGTGCCCTGTAGCTGGCGAGGGTGGCAGGAGTGAGAGTCAATGAGGGTTAGGTAGAATTCCCGTTTCGCTCTCTATCAAGCGTGGACTTGAGAGAGTTCAGGGCAGAGAGGTGGAGTTGGTGGTCCGCATGCTAGTGGGTACTCCTCCATTTGCACAGGATCCAATGCATGTATGTGCAGAGAGAGCTTATGAATGGGGTGACCCATGGATGATACTGCTGAGACTTAGGGGTGAAAGTAAGCAGTGGGAAGTGAGAGGAGAATGCATCCTATAGTAGGAGTTGGATGCGGGAGAAGGCTGTGTTGGTGGAAGAGGAATCGGGTGTGAAGGAGGAGAATGAGAACTGTAGAACAGAGAGAAATGGGGGAAATGGCAGATGGTTTAAATTTCCTTTTAGTAATAGGTGAAGCAAGTGGTGAGGAAAGATCAGAGGGTGGAAAGGAGATGGTGGTGGAAACAATTGAGAGATGAGATATAGCTGGTGTGGCAGTAGTATTAGTGGCTGAGAGAGAGGTGGAGATGAATAAGAGATCCAAAGCGTTACCCTCTGTGTGGGTTATAAATAGATTGGAGAGCGTGGTCACTAAGAAAATAGTGGAGTTCAGATTTTTGAGAAGTGATTGGAGAGGAAATGTTAAAAGTCACCTAAGAGAATGAGGTGATGTTTAGTAGAAAGAGAATCAAGGAGTTGCCCAATATCATCAAAGAATGGTCCAGTGGGACCAGGAGGGCGATAGATGGAGATGATGTGAACCATGTAAGGCAGAGCAATAGAAGAGATGGTGAATTCAAAAGATGTGGGAGAGGAAGTGGCATTGAAGATGTGTGAGGGATTGAGGCGGGAAGAGGGTAGGTGTCCAACAGCTCCACCTCTGCCAGTCAGTCAAGGAGAGTGAATGAATGATAGTTTGGAGTTGTGTAGGGCCACCATAGTGGCAGTGGGAAATGGAGAAATCCAGGTTTCAGAGATAGCGAGAAGGTCTAGAGGAGGAGAGCTGTAGTAAAAGTAATCAGTCATAAAGAAAGTTTTGTAGCTTATAGACTGAGCAGTCCAGAATGCAATGTTCAGTTCACTATGTAAGGAAGAGTATAGAAGTTGAGTCCCAGAGAAAGAGAGGCGAGGTGGATAGGTGTTAGGGGAGATATGGAAAGCTTGTCCGCTTTGTTCGTTGGAAGGAGGTGGAAGAGAGATGGAGTAATGGGAGCTTCAAGTTGTGAGTTTTATAATAGGGATAGGAAAGGAGAAAGTTGTAGCGTGAGTGGCGAAAGCATAGGGAGAGGTGAGTTGAAGGAGCAGCAGGAGGAGCAGGAGTGAAGGCATTATATGTGAGTAGCACAGTGTGAAGACACAGTACAGTCCTCAGGAAGCTAGGGGTATTCACACGTGCAGGTGTATGCAAAAGGTTGTTTTAGTGGAGTGTTGGAGTTAGATTTGAATGTTGTTTGTGTGGTGTATGCAGGGCATTTGTGTGGCAACTTGTAGCAAACAGGGGCCAACTGGGAACACAGAATGAAATAGAGATGAATATATTAGCCACCCGTATCTCTGTCTTCCCTTTGCTCTGGATGCCCCAGGCAAAGGGACACCCAAAGGACGGTGCATATATACCCAATGTAACCCTGAGGTTCTAGGCAGGTGCCTGGGATGACACCAGCAGAGAGGCAGAGGTGGGTGCTATTTTGACACTCTGATCTGGCCCCGTTGTAAAGGAGTCAGGGCTCTGAAATTGCACTTCTTCAGATGGAGTGGCATAAGTCCTTGCACGACCCTGTGAACAGTAAACCTTGGCTAACACATCATGTTTTGGCCTGGCACTTCGCTGTGTCATAGTGTGGTGCACTGAACAATAAAATGCCTGTGAATCACCTATAATTACTTGTTGGCATGCAGCTGTGGCAGAGCTTGCATCTCTTTCTCCTTGAGCAGTCTTGATGTGGGCGGACAGCAAATCAGTGAGATGCTCGCCCATCAGCGAAAGAAAATAAGAAAACAGTGCTGCATTAGCAATTAGCCTTTGAGCAAAAACATTTTCCATTTGCAATCAATTTACATGTTTTTTCTATGACCACCGAACCTTCCTTGCAAAAGAAGTCATGCTAGATGTCGGCTTAAGTATGAGTTTTGTGTATAGCGCTTGATACTACAGTTTTTCTGTTTCATTGCGCTGCAAAAAACAGGTTGCAATATTTCCCACCTCAATTGTACACAAATGATAGTCCTCAGAAAAACAAAAAAGCTGCCGGGATTCAAACTTGTGACCCTCAGTGTGAACTCAAATGTCAGCTCAGCACTTAACACGTTGAACTATTTGACAGGGCAAACCAAAGCATTTGAATGTCTGGAGGTAGAGGCGGTGGAACCCACAGCTGGTATAAGTCCGTCGCATAAGTCACTGGCAAGGCTCTGCCTATCATCACAAGCCCAGGTCTAGGGCCAGATCACTGGAGGGGTCTCTGTGCAAACTTGTAATAACTTAGGGGAGGGATTGCAACATGGATGAAAGAGGAGTCAGTAATATCACTGCGCAGTGCTTAATTTGTGGAGATGTTTGCTAGGGCTCAGCCCTCACAATTATTTCTGAGCCCCGGCACTTATTGTCTCAGACTCGGTTTGATTATGATGTGGTGTTTTGGCAACTTTATTATTGTAACTACCAGTCACATAATAAACACCTATAGAATCAGAGCAAAATGTAAATGATGCTTGTATTTAAAGACACAGATAAACATGTATCTCATGTCAAGACACAATGAGTATGTTATTTTATGTGTATGTTGATTGGTATTTGTAAATCACACATCTGCTGCAGTGGTCGAGTACTTCCGTCAGCCACAATAAGCCGATGGGAATTATTTATGGGACCACAGGTAATGTGGGGAGTGCTCCCCCCAATCAGCAGCGCCACACAAATAGACCTTGTTTTTCTATCTAGCCCTGTCAGTGACTCATCTAGAACCAGTGAATCTCTCACCCTTTAGCAATGTTAAGGCAAGTACCAGGCTGGTGTACAAAAAGAATATATTTGTATTAATTATTATAACTAATTTAATATTTACACTACTTCACATGATGTGCCACATTCCGTGTGGCACAACACAAGGCTTCAATACAAAAACTCACTTCTTGGGATTTGACTTTTTGGGTCTCATGTACAGGAAACACAGGACAAATAGTTCAAACCTCCTGTCCCACAAACCCTTTATGTCAAAAATAACAATAACATGGAAGATTACAAAAACATGAAGTTGGATTTGGATAACATGCAAAAAAGAATATACATGTAAAACAATTTCCCATAAGCACCGCTCTTTATTTATTTATCTCCCTACGCGCATGTCAAAACAATCAATATGACAGCACAACAGACTTTGAAAAATGGCAAATTTTTCACATATGGAACTTTTCTTCCTTTGACCCTATTCAATGCAGAATCTCTTCCTTTCAGGAACCCCTCTCTCCCGCTCTGGAGAGAGTGAACCTTTCAATTTGGGACTCCACTTTGTTAAATTTAGCCAAACACTTCTCTGCCCCAACACACAAACTCAGACATTCAGTTTTCATGTAGCATCCATCTGCTTAAAGGCAAGTTTTGCGGAATGTTGACAGTTAGGAATTTCTAGAGGGACAGGCTAGCACTGGTCCAAGAAAATGAGACTAACCAAGTGTCACTACAAAATTAAACAGGACACTAGACCAATTGTGCCACATCCTATTACCATAACATTGGTATTATGAATCAATGTTTTGAGACAAGGACAGGCCTTCCCTTTAGGGAGATTTGGGGTTGGGAATGAAATTAGGAATACCCACACACTGTAAATGACTATATTTATATTCACACTGGAAGACATGGTGTTGGTTTCGAGCTCCAACAAAATTACTCTGTGTTATTTGGCTATAGGGAATTCATTAAATTATCAATTATCAAAATATGCTAAGGGTCTACTTCCATACCACCACCACTAATTAAGGAGAAGGTATTATGTCACACAGATCCCCATACTCTTGGTTGTGTTGCACAAGCTACTTTCATTGAATATCTCTGGGCTTGGCACTCAGGAAAGACATCAGCATTTCTGGACCCTCTATTTGGCTCTCTTTGTAAAGATCCTAGCATCTGTCTCAGTTTATCTGCTTTCCTTCAGCAATCTCATTAGTATTTGCAACCCATGTAGTGTCAGGTTGTTTCCCAGTCAATGTTAAATCTCCATCAAGCTTTCGGTAGTTCACCCAGATGACTTCAGGCAGCTGTCCCTTTTCTCATTGTGCAACCACTTTTTAAGCACAAAACCACACCTCAGAAATAGTACAATTAGAAGGTGCTACTTATTAGTCTTGAATTTTGATTGCACCTTTATGGTCAATTCCACCACCAAGGTACAGCCCCTCTCTGTTGATAGGCTCTTGGAGTTATGAAAAATAAATCAAGTGAGGGATTTTTTGAACATGTCAATTCTGCACTCAAAAAGTCCTACATTGCAACTTTCTTTATTTTACACATAACCATTAAAACATATATATATTTGGGTTCCTCTAATCATGCCACACTTAATGAGCTATGTCCTGTCTCTGCAGGAGATTGCAGAAGGTTTCAGGTGCAAACTGCAATTTCTTTCGCAGTTTACACAAAAATAATAAAGGTCAGCATCACCAAATTGTACAGACAGCTACATGAATCACGAAGCTAACGTCTCTCTTAGTTTCGGCTTCATCACATTTTCTGGGGAGGTAAAAATACATTTTAGTTTATAGCTTGAGTTCCCAAGGTCAAATTAAATCAAACGAAACTGCCTCATAATATGCTTTAAAATGACACCGAATGGCCTCAAAGGTCCTCATACTTGCTGAGAAAATCCCTAAAGTATGATTCTGCATACACTCATATTGACATCTCTTAATTATATGCATATTTTTCAGTTCCTTTGTCCCCTAGGTTTCATTTCTCCTGAAACATGTGTTAAAGGCCTCTCTACTCTGTTCATGATTTTGACCTGCAATAATGTCATTAATCAGTCCTGCAAAGTCAGAGGTCAGAGAGATCTAATCTTGCTAAGCCATATGTTTCTCCTCTGCTCTCTCAACATCATGAGGCAGTTCTATAATGTGTCGATTGTCAATCCAGTCCTAGGCCACACCTAAATTTAAAATCATGTATTTTTAAGAGTCTACCCATGAAGGGTGGCCTTTGTTGACCCAGCCACACCAATGAATTCATCTGTTATGCATGATGGCAGCTCTTCTCTCTGGCCCTGAAACTTCAAAGAAATTGTCTTTCAGATAGATAGCAGAGGAGAGCGTGTAATGGGAGGAAAGTAGTTTTGCATGGGCCTTCAAATCTCATGAAAAATGTAATTCCGGAGTACACACAGAGCCTTTCTCCATGCACAAAACTCACACTTTAAACACATGGGGCCTTTGAATAGCTCACATCATGACATCAACGTCCTCTTTGCCGTATAATATATATGTAAGTGAATCAGGCCAAGGAATTTCAATGGTAAACAGTTCCTTTCCTTCCAAACTGTAGAGAATGCCCACCTTGTTCCATACTGTGAAATGCACACCTTTCTCCATGACTTCTTTCATGTGGGAAACATGCATTTTGAGACCTCAGTCACTTATATTCAAACTAGTAGTAGTTGGGCTTTAACGATCACAGGCATGGCCTGTTCAATAAGTGCATTTCTCTTTATTTGAACACAGCATCTTAATTTGCGCTAGATGCAAGCAAAATACCGCCTTTCATTTTTCTTCACAAGATAATGAAGGAAGGGCTTTGGTTTTCAGTTCTTTTGAAACCGCATGTTGTTGTGGCAGTTTAAAATGAAATGCTCTCGGTTTAGCTCACAGTATGTTTTCTGCGATACTGCGTTTTAGTTTTTTAAGCCTGTCAGCCAGCAGTGTGTTTCCCAGGTTCAGCATTTATTAGGCCCAAAATAGCTGAATGCATTTTCTTTTGCCTTGGGCTAAATTATCCCACAAGCAGCCCCTAGAGAGGGTACACCCCGAGACTCAAGACTACCCACCTGACTTCCCCAAAGAACACTTGCTGGACTCATGAAAATGTGTTATGTATAATGTGTTCTCTTATTGCCATTCATAGTTTGATGTACCCTGATGCCCTTGGGTGAGGGGGTGCAGTCTATTGTAGTTAATTAAGCTAGCCTATTGTATATTTGCAGCAATGAAAATGGGCCTTGCTTTCAGGTTTGCAGTGTATGTATTTAGCACCTCGCTTTTTCTAGGCACTACCCTTCAGTGCTTGGCAGTACCTGCTTATGTGCAGTGGGGGATGGTAGATATAGTAAAATATGAAGTAGTGTATCGTGCCAAGTGTTTGTTTGTATGTATGTGGTAGTGACTTAGGAGCCGTCCATTCGGGATGTCCCTAACGAAGTATTGCTTGAGGTGATTCTGCAAGGGGCACCTAGGGGACATTGGCAGGTCCCAGAATGGCTCCTAGGAGCGGGAAGGATTGTTGTGTCTATGGTTTGGTGCAGATTGCCTATTTGACTATGGAAGGGGTGCCTGTCTCAGACGGTTCACAATATGAAAGAAGCAGGCACTGGTCCTCTCACTTCCTGTTTGCTCTCACTAGATCATTTGAGTACTGGTAGCTCCATAAAAGATAACGCTCTGAAAACTAAACTGTTCAATTAGCTTGCAAACGTCTATAGTTTTTAATTCTCAACTCTGTTCCAATGTAACCAAGGGACATACTGCCAACCCTGTTCTCCAACATGTACCTCTACTGCGTTTTGTATCATCATTGTATTCAATTGTCTTCACTGTCATTTCTCTGTACTACTCTCGCAACTAAGCAAGTTCACTGCAACAGCCCCACAATGCCTAAGAGCCGATTGTGCGCTTTACAAATGTAAATAAATAAATAAATTGCAGTGGCAGAGGGCTGTGAGGGCTGTTATAAGCCTTCTTCCTCAACAGGCCAAGCCTTCTTCCTCAACAGGCCGTTGTTTCTCCTTTGACTTTGCCTGCTTTTAGGAGAACACCCTATACCTCAATATGTAGAAGGTTCTACGAGCACTGCATCGCTTGTGCCTTGGAATGTAATGGTTGTTATATGCCTTTCCCACTGGTATAGCTGCTCGCCTGTGCCCCAGGCCCTTAACTCATGACAGTTGTAGACCTGGGTGGCAGGCTGTAATGCTCTAGTCTACAGTAGTTTCCTATGTGTAGCCATGTCCTTGTGCAATTGTTTACTGATTTGATCACACTACTCCAGCTGCAAGGCAGTTGTATGCCTTTTTCACCACTTACGTAAAAACATACACCTCACCTTCACTGTGTGTGCTTTAACTGTGAGTGCCCCGTCCTTTGCCACTCCCAGTGTCGGACTGGGCCATTAAATTGTCTCTGGCAACAATGAAAAAGTAGCCCACAGTTGCAAATTGGCAATTCATTCCTTTTATGACAGACTGAATACTAACCAAGGAGGAGTTTTTTGATAAAACGTATTGCAAATTGTGCAATTTAAAGAATATTTATTCAGCAACACTGGTCAAAACTATAAGCCACATAGTGAAGTAACTCATCAAACTGGCCACCAATGGCCAAAAAAGTGGCCCACTTTCACCCAAAAAAACGGTCCGACACTAGCATTTTGTGTTTTTGGTTCGGGCATTGGCCTATTGCCCTATAGGCCAGTCCGAGCCTGGCCACCCCACACACACACAATCTTGCTCCATGGGCCCCCGAGAATTAATAGAGGAGGCGGGCATGTGTTGCTCTCCGAAACCCACAGGCGGTGCCGGGAAAAGCGTGTGTGACTCAGTCTGGCACCGAAAAGGCTGACGTGAAAGTCACGCACCAGTGCCATTGACATGAGGCAACAGGCTGACCCTGGCACCCAAAGAGCATGCACTCCCGCCGCCCTGCCCAGAAACTTTGAGGGAATATCTCATTTACGTTTTTTGTTAATCTTCTTGTCACCGCAATTCTTCACTGAAAGTCCCTTGAAGTTGCTTGCTGGACCGGAGCGACCAATTTCACTGAAGCTTAAATGAATTAGAATGATTTGGTGTCTGTTTGTGGAAGTGCAAACCTGCGTGTGCACATCCATTTAATTGCCACTTGCGAAATGGAGGGGGGGGAGAGTGCGCCATGCCTATCTGTCACCCGGATGCAGTGACCAGCCCAGAATTAGACGGGGAGAAGGGCCTCACCTGGGCGCCGAAGGCTCCGTCTCCACCTTTCAGTCCCACACTGATTATCATGGCAGCTTCCTAAAACAGACGGCTGCCTGCTGAAGATCAGTGGACGATATGGGAGGTGCACGTGGCGGCCATGTCACGCGGGAGATGGGCGTCCAGGCCTGCGTTCTCTTTGCATTCTGTGACCGGTGGCCCAGGATTTACAATGGCAAAAGCCAAAAGGCAAGTCTCGAGAGGGGATGGATCTCTCCTGGTTATCAGGGGGCGTGTTCGCTCGGACAGACAGACCTACAGGGCAAGCAGGGTCGGACTGGGCCATACAATTGTCTCGGGCACCAATGAAAACGGCGGGCGAATGCGCGCGGGACGCGGCATGGCAGGCGCCGCCCCTTAGTGGGGGTTGCCGGGCCAGAGACCTTCCGCCCCTCTCCCCCCCCCCCCCCCCACGCGGCACCCCCCTTCACGGGCGGTGTGCGGGGGCGGGGGGAGGGGGGGGGGGAACTATCACTCGCAAGGGGGGAAGGGGTGGGCGGGACGGAAGGGAAGCGGACGCCCGGAAGTGGCTGGGGGGCACACGTGGAGCGCTATAGGGGGAGGGGGTCGCCGGGGGGGGGGAACAGGAAGCCGGAGAGGGGTAGACCACTACAAAAGGGCCAGGATCGCCTCCAGAGCGATCTCGTCTCCTGGGTTCCTGTTCCCCCCCCTCACCACGACCAAGGACAAGAAGAAGCTTTCGGTTCCAGCGGCTGTTGGCGTCCTGGTTTCCCGTGGTTCGATTGAAGGAGCGAGGAGTTCGGGGTTCCGGTGTAGGAGCGAGGAGTTCGGGCGTCGCCAGCGAGAGTTGCTGTCCCGGAGATCGTAGGTCGTCACGTGGGGGATTACAGGTGAGCGCTTGAGTGCCGGGGCAGTTGTTGTGGGTTTCGTGCTGACGGGTTCACGAGGGGCGAACATGGGGGGGAGGATTTCACGGTGTTGTTGCGGCGCGGGCCCCAGGGGGCCCGTGCTCGGGTGGGGGTTCTGCAGCCGGCCCCCATGGGAGTACACAGCATATGCGGTGTAGGCGGTGCATGGCCGGGGGGAGGGGGGCGTTCGGAAGCCGCGGCATATGGCGAATAGGGGTAGGAGGTGGGATCGTCTGTGATTATGCATGGTAATCGCATAGCGAGCGTTGCGCCTTGCTGGTGGTTGGGTGATGGCAGGCGAGTGCCGGTGCAGCCGCAGGGGTGTTGTATTGTTGGGTTTCGGGATTGCTCTGCGCGTCCGCTTGGGTCCGGGATACAAATGTGGTTATAATGCACTAGGCAATGTAAAAAAGCGTGCACAAGCAGGCTTCTTCTGTGGCGGGTGTCTGGGGATCACTTGCCGCAATGACAAGAAAACAGGGCAGTTAGCCACCGCGTTTGCCAGAGTCCTCAACACTACTGTAATTGTCAGGGGCGGCGGGATGGCGTACTTCGCCTACCTCACTGTATGCGATCTCGGTGCATGAGGGCTCATAGATAGGTTGATATGCAGAGCCTGGTATGCAGTCAGAAATGGGTTTCAATCCCGGCAACACGGGCAACCGTGGGGAGAGGCAGCCACGTGGCAAATGGCGGAAATCGGTTGGAATTGTTAGATGTGTCGAAGTGTGGGTGACACTATTAAGGTTTGAGAACATATCGAGTGTGGAGCATTATGGGTGCGGTAGTTTAATGAGGAAGGGAATTGAGCTATTTTAGACATAAACATATATAATCCGTGCAAGTGACAAGGCACTGAGAATGTGCGTAATAGAAGAATCATTTCAGTGTCGCGTGTTATTGCCATTCATTTGCCGCCGAGGAACTTATGTGTCGTCGGGGCAAGTTCATCACGAGCATTCACAGGGGCATTTCGGATTTTGTGCCGCATACGGTACGTTGGGTAAGGGGGTTAATTATGTGAAATGAAATTACAGGCGATATACGGCAATATTTCGTGCGACACGGGGGCAAAAAATAAAAAAAAAAAAAAAAAAATAAAAAAAAAAAAAAAAAAAAAAACGAGTTGGGGGCTTGCTAAAGGCATAAATGGAGGGTGCATGGTGTCGGTGGGTATTTTTTATTTTGCATTGACTAGCGTGGAATCACAGCCTTAATAGGGCAAGAAACGGTACGGGCGGTCGTGTCATTGTCTGTGGCCAAGGGTTAGGTGTCTGCGAACACAGGGGGTTCGTGATAGACCTCAGGATGGACACGGTGGAGGTATACTTTAATAGTGAGACGGGAATTTGTCGCCTGAGGGGGGGAGCGTGGGGGCAGGATTTCCCACCACTCACTGCCCCGTGTACACACCCTAGACATTAGCAGAGGTGCGGGAAGGGAATTTATAAGTCAGCCCTGCTGTTACACCATCATCCCCCTGTACCACAAATACCACAATGCAATGGGGCCAAGCGGAAACGGACCTAGGGCTGGCAAATACAATTCCTAGGCAAATTAAACGGAGTGTATTAAGGGGCGAGTGGTGGCCAGGGGGGCAGCACGAGCATACAGGAATGGTTTAGAACTCTGGAGGGTATTCGCGGTGGAGCTTGATGTTGCATGCCATTGCTTGGTGTTCCCTTACAGGCCGCCGTGCCGCACGATCTGATGTCGTAGGGTTGGCTGAGAGACCACAGTGCTGTTTCGGGAAAGCTTATTGCGAATGCTGGTTTGCAAAACGGGGGGGGGGGGTGGTTTGAAGTGTGTTGATCGCGCTGTTTCAAAGGGGGGGGCCATGCACGGGTTTAAACCGTTGGCATGTTAACGTTTACATGGAGGTTATTGGGTTACTGCTTCATGCGCTGGGAGGGCGCTGTTAATTTTATTTGTGTTTTTCAAAGGACATATGTTGGTAACGTAGTTCTTGATACTGTTTGGTCAGTGGCTTTGGGACGTGGGACCACGACGGGGCGGGATTAGAAGACATTACTCGGGTGGTAACCGGCTTACTTGAAAAAGCAGGCAGGTCTCCCCCCGCGGCAAACAACATTGGCACACCCGCAGCAGGGGTGAGCAACGTTTGGAGAGGCACAGGGGCGACAGGTGGAGCGACTAGAGAGATGGCAACGGGCGTATCGTCAATGCCAGTACAAGGAGAGGCAGGCGCAGGGCCACCGGCTAAGCTACCGGCCGCCACAGGCGACGACTATTCATCTTGGTTACTGCCAGGAAGGGTAAAGAAGCAGATCTGGGATGGGAAATTTATAGATTTATTGTCCCTATTGGAGCACGAAATGGAGGGGGAGGACACACTGCATGACATTGGGGGGAGGGAGACAGTCAAAGCCAGAAAGAGGGTGAGGCCGGCTAAAACTTTAGCCAACTGGCTGGCAGCGTTTAAAATCCTGGCCCAGACCATACACTTAAAAGATCCTTCCTTGAGCCCGGCACTGATGGGTTACAGGGCCTGCGTGATTCAAGAACACAACATACTGGGTGGCAACGAATGGTTCTTAAGGGACCAACGATTCCGCCTCAGGATGGCACATGACCCAGACTTAAAATGGGTACACAAATCAGTGGAGGATTGGTTGGGTTCTACCAGGGGCACCATTGAACAGGCAGATGGGTCCATAGTATTCACAGGAGGCCGGGGGAACCAGTTGGAGATCACACACGAAGGATTGATCCTGCCCGGGCCGGGAACAACCATGGGACCGGCTCTCAACAAAACAGGCCCTGGGGGGGGAAGTAGGGTCGAGGCATCCACTTGGGTTAATAACGGGGGAGCAACGCAAGCCGGCCGGCCAGGGGCGCCTTTATTACCATCAGCACTGACACAAGGGACGGCTAGAACGGGGGGCAGCGGGACACCGGCCCTGACGATGGGGAGGACCCAGTCATATTGCCGATTTTTCAATGAGGGAGGTCTCTGCAATTGGGGCCCGAGTTGCAAATTCCGACACGCTTGTTCACTGTGTGGGGTACAGGGACATGCAGCCCGGAGCTGCCGAAGCCGATTAGCGACCGATCCAACAAAACAAACGCGATAAGGCAGACAGGAGGGGAGGGGTGCCACGAAGGTGTAGAAGGGTGTATACTAGTACGTACTTTGCAGCTAATAATATCCTGTAACCTAATGATATGTACAAACTTGGCAGTTATAATATCCTGTAACCTAACGATATGTTATCCATAAAAAATTTTGTTTTCAAAGGTGACTGTGTGGATGGTACTTCTCAGATGGCAGGGGCAGGGACATGGACTCCCAAGGGACCGCTCAGACAAGGCGGCCACGGTAAAGAAATGCGGGATGGAACTAAAGGGGCCAGGGAAGGGAGGGGATCACGGAACGTCCTAAATCACAAAGGGTTCTCACCGATAAAGGTAGAGAAGTTGTTGGCATGGCTATCACAATACCCCCACTCAGAAGAAAGGAACAGATTGGCCGAGGGTTTCACGATGGGTTTTCGTATTCCTTACAAGGGGGCCATTGGGTCAAGGTATGCGGAGAACGCCAAATCCATAAAAGATTGGCCTTCGGTGGTGAGGGACAAAATATTCAAAGAAATAGAACTAGGGAGGGTGGCGGGACCTTACACGAGCCCCCCGCTAGAACACTTCATCATATCTCCGCTGGGGATCGTGCCAAAAAAGGACAAGGGCAAGTTTCGCCTCATACACAATTTATCATACCCAAAAGGGGGTTCGGTGAACGATGGTCTGGACGTGTCAGACTGTTCGGTTTCTTACGCATCTTTCGACCAAGCCGTCAGCCTTGCACGGATGGCGGGCAAGGGCGCTTTACTGGCTAAGGTAGACATAGAGGCCGCATTCCGCTTACTGCCGGTGCATCCGGACAGTTTCCATTTACTAGGTTTCCAGTTTGAAAATCAAGTCTTTGTGGATTTATGCATGCCAATGGGGTGCAGCATTTCGTGTGCATACTTTGAGGCATTCAGCTCATTCTTGGAGTGGGTTCTGGGAAAAATGGAGGGGAGGGGCGGGAAAACACATTACCTCGATGACTTCTTGTTTGTAGGAAGTCGGGGCACAAACATTTGCGCCTCGTTACTGGATACATTCATTACACTGGCACACCAGCTGGGGGTTCCTCTGGCGGACGACAAAACCCAAGGGCCGTGCACCAAACTAACATACTTGGGGATAGAAATAGATACCGAGGAGGGAGCATGCCGCTTGCCACGAGACAAGATCGAGGAATTTATAGCGGACATTGACGCGGCACTTGCTAGCGACCGTGTCACCGTGAAGAACATTCAATTCCTGGTGGGGAAGTTCAATTTCGCTGCAAGGGTTATTCCGGCGGGTAGGGTGTTCGCCAGGCGATTGGCCATGGCCACAGGGGGATCCGTAACAGCATGGCACAAGGTGCGCATGGGGAAGGGCATGAAAGAGGACCTCCAAGTATGGCGCACTTTCCTAAAGGATTTCAATGGGATATGCATATGGCAGACACCATGGACATCCAGCGCTCAGCTACAGCTGTTCACGGACGCAGCAGGGCGGGGAGGGTTCGGGGCCATATTGGGAAGGGAGTGGTGCAGGGGCGACTGGCCTAAACAGTGGAGTAGAAGGGGTTTGTGCACGAACATAACAGTATTGGAATTATTCCCGATCGTGGCGGCTTTACACATTTGGCAGGGCGAATTGACCAACAAGCGTTTGGTGATATGGTCGGATAACATGGCCGTCGTACAGGCGATCAATAACAACGCGGCAAGATGCCCAGCCACACTCTCCCTGCTGCGCAACCTAGTACGCAAATGCTTGTATATAAATGCAGCGATAAGCGCAAGGCACATTGAAGGAGTGACTAATACGGCGGCGGACGCCCTTTCTCGTTCGCAGATGGTTCGATTCCGGAAGGCACATCCGCTGGCGCATCACAACATGACACCCTTCAACGAGCAGCTGTGGCAACTAGTAAGCTGGAGCAAGGAATGCGTCAGTTAGCCACCCGAGCATTGGCAGGGAGCACTAGGGCACGTTACCGAAATAACTTTTCAACTTTCCTAAATTACACCAGACACTTGGGGGAGGTGAGCGGGGAGGCGAAGGTACACGGTTTTACGCTCCGGGCAAAAGAGGAAGGAAAATCCAGGTCATGGATGGCGGCGCACCTCAGCGCAGTGGCCTTCCATCATCAGCTGGAGGGTACGGCCGACCCAACCAAAGGTTTTTTGGTCAGGTCTGCCCTGAAAGGCTGGGACAGGGATAGGGATACCCCACGAACAACACACGAGAGGAGACCCATTGAGTTCCATTTGCTAAAGAGGTTAATGAGTGCTTTGGCAGACGTATGTTATTCGGGCCACGAGCATACCATGTTCAAGGCCTGCTTCGCCACGGCCTTTTTTGGCGCTCTACGGGTGAGCGAGCGGGTGGCGGCGGCGAAGGGCGATGGGGAGTACAAGGCGTTGTTAATAGGGGACATCACCATCAGGAGCGAGGTACTGCACATAAGGATTAGGGTATCAAAAACCGACCAGGGAGCCAAGGGCTGCCCCCTGGCCCTGGCTAGTTTAGGGCAAGACTCATTCTGTCCAGTAAAAAACATGGAACGGTACCTAGCGATAAGGAGGGAGGGACCAGGGTATCTATTCACTCACGCCAATGGCTCTCCCCTCACGCAGTTTCAGTTCCGACAGGTACTGGCTACTACACTACGCAGTATCGGGGAAAACCCAGCCCAATATTCAACACATTCTTTCCGCATAGGCGCGGCTACCACGGCCAGTAGGGAGGGTATGGGGGAGGAGGAAGTCAAGAAGCTGGGCCGGTGGGAGTCCGACAAATACAAGGTTTATGTACGCTTATAAACCAGCCTGCACGGGAAGGGGGGGGGGAGGGGGGGGGAACAGAAGGAGGGGTACACATGTTAATCACTGTCATGTTTCCTCCCAGATGCAGCACTGGTGTGGATCGTAGGACATTCCTTCGTGACTCGGGCAGCGGGTAGAGCGCGGACGGCACACAGGGATGGGAACCTGGGATTCCAGCAGACAAGGATACAGTGGCTGGGAAAGGCCGGCCTCCATTGCGACCAGCTGTGGGATATTCTAGTAGCGGCTTTACACATGCACGGTCACCCCGACGTGATACTGATTCACACGGGGGGGAACGATCTGGTTACAAAGGGACGCAAAGATTTATCCGCACAGTTAAGGGCCCTGTTCACCAGAATTGGCAGGGAATTTAGGGGGGCTGAAACAATGTGGTCAGAAATCATCCCCAGAAAGGTATGGAGGGGGGCGGCTCGACACGGGGCGATCGAGGAATCGAGAAGAAAGATCAACGGGAAGATGGGGGGATTTCTAAAAAACAGAGGTATGGCCTGGGTAAGGCATCCCCTGTTAACTCTAAAAGTACCTGGGTATTTCGATTCTGACGGAACACACTTATCAGATGTAGGAACAGCGCTAATGTGCCTGGAATGGATAGAAGGGCTACGGAAAGTGGGTTGTGCATAAGGGCATGGAAAGCGGGGAGGAGGGAAAGGGGGTGGGGGGAACTCTCTGCCGCCGGCTGCCCGCAGAGAGTCTTGGAGGAGTTACAATGCGATCCCTGTAGAAAAGCGCTGTCCGGCCCATAGGGGAAGGCACAGCCAACAGATTAGATCATACGGTGCCCCCGGAGTACTAGACTCGGGGGAGGCCCTGGGAAAAGGGGAGGGTGATAGGGGTCTTGGAAACCATTCCAAACTCAAAAGAGAGGGTCGGGGGGGGGGCAAAAGAACGAAGTCAAAACACAACTAAGGTATACAAGGGGAAGCCCTCCAGGGGGGGGAAGGAACTGGAGTAAGAGGGCCTCCGGTGGAGGCGGGGCTACAGAAGGAGGGACGGGGAGTCTCATTAGCACGGGACAATAGGCAGAAGGACATCGCAAGATGATGACCGTTTAGGCAGGGAGAAAGTGGTGGGGGGTCGGCACCGGAGGGCGGGGCCGGCCCGGTGTATGTATGTGATGTATTGGGCACTGTCGGTGGTGTCTGTATAGGAACTAACTTGCCAGGCGCCAAGGGGCGGCCTGCGGTAGATAGAAGGGGAACCGGGGAGGAAGCAAAGAGGGGAGGGGGCGGGAGGAGAGGCAAGTTGGGGCCTACGGAACAAAGTTAAGTGGTGTACGGCACGATACAGATGGGGCAAGGGGCAATCAGCGACAACGGAGCACGGGGTAGAGAGAAGATAGACAGGGACGGGGTACCCCGGAGACATCCTCGGGACGACGACGGGGAGGGGGGGGGGGGTGACCCTAGGTAACCTCACACGGAGTAGAAGAACCTGTGGTGTGGCGAATTACGGATCGTATGTAAGATAACTCCAAGACTTTATGCAAAATAAAGCTGCTGTGGCATTAACTTTCCAACCGTACAATTGTCTCCGCCTATGATTGTTTGCGCCTGGAAGGGAGGTGGAAGGGGGAAGGCCGGCAAGAGGGGAATGGGGGGAGGTGGGGGGGGGGGCAGCGGTGCCGGCCTTACCCTACACCGGGACGACGGGAGGGAAGAGTGGTGAGTGCTGTGGGGCGGAGGCGAAGGGTGTTAGGCTGCCCCCGCTACGGCGGGCGAATGCGCGCGGGACGCGGCATGGCAGGCGCCGCCCCTTAGTGGGGGTTGCCGGGCCAGAGACCTTCCGCCCCTCTCCCCCCCCCCCCCCCCACGCGGCACCCCCCTTCACGGGCGGTGTGCGGGGGCGGGGGGAGGGGGGGGGGGAACTATCACTCGCAAGGGGGGAAGGGGTGGGCGGGACGGAAGGGAAGCGGACGCCCGGAAGTGGCTGGGGGGCACACGTGGAGCGCTATAGGGGGAGGGGGTCGCCGGGGGGGGGGAACAGGAAGCCGGAGAGGGGTAGACCACTACAAAAGGGCCAGGATCGCCTCCAGAGCGATCTCGTCTCCTGGGTTCCTGTTCCCCCCCCTCACCACGACCAAGGACAAGAAGAAGCTTTCCCACCCGCCCTCCCGTTAGGAAGAAATGTGTTGTAACCAATTTCTTTCTTTTTCAGGTCGCCCGGCGGAGTTACAATGCGATCCCTGTAGAAAAGCGCTGTCCGGCCCATAGGGGAAGGCACAGCCAACAGATTAGATCATACGGTGCCCCCGGAGTACTAGACTCGGGGGAGGCCCTGGGAAAAGGGGAGGGTGATAGGGGTCTTGGAAACCATTCCAAACTCAAAAGAGAGGGTCGGGGGGGGGGGCAAAAGAACGAAGTCAAAACACAACTAAGGTATACAAGGGGAAGCCCTCCAGGGGGGGGAAGGAACTGGAGTAAGAGGGCCTCCGGTGGAGGCGGGGCTACAGAAGGAGGGACGGGGAGTCTCATTAGCACGGGACAATAGGCAGAAGGACATCGCAAGATGATGACCGTTTAGGCAGGGAGAAAGTGGTGGGGGGTCGGCACCGGAGGGCGGGGCCGGCCCGGTGTATGTATGTGATGTATTGGGCACTGTCGGTGGTGTCTGTATAGGAACTAACTTGCCAGGCGCCAAGGGGCGGCCTGCGGTAGATAGAAGGGGAACCGGGGAGGAAGCAAAGAGGGGAGGGGGCGGGAGGAGAGGCAAGTTGGGGCCTACGGAACAAAGTTAAGTGGTGTACGGCACGATACAGATGGGGCAAGGGGCAATCAGCGACAACGGAGCACGGGGTAGAGAGAAGATAGACAGGGACGGGGTACCCCGGAGACATCCTCGGGACGACGACGGGGAGGGGGGGGGGGGTGACCCTAGGTAACCTCACACGGAGTAGAAGAACCTGTGGTGTGGCGAATTACGGATCGTATGTAAGATAACTCCAAGACTTTATGCAAAATAAAGCTGCTGTGGCATTAACTTTCCAACCGTACAATTGTCTCCGCCTATGATTGTTTGCGCCTGGAAGGGAGGTGGAAGGGGGAAGGCCGGCAAGAGGGGAATGGGGGGAGGTGGGGGGGGGGGGCAGCGGTGCCGGCCTTACCCTACACCGGGACGACGGGAGGGAAGAGTGGTGAGTGCTGTGGGGCGGAGGCGAAGGGTGTTAGGCTGCCCCCGCTAAGTGGCCCACAGTTGCTATTCATTCCTTTTGTGACCCTGTTTGGATAGTAACCAAGGGGGAGGTTTTTTGATAAAGTGGGATGCAAATTGTGCATTTTAAAGAATATTTATTCAGCAAAACTGGTCAAAACTATTAGCTGCATATTGTCCCACTTTGACCAAAACAACTGGGCCAGCCCAGCATTTTGCATTTTTGGTTCGGCCATGGACCTATTGCCCTATTGGCCAGTCCAAGCCTGGGGCAATGCACAAACCAGAAACGCAAAATGCTAGTGTGGGCTAAATTTTGGGTCAAAGTGGGCCACTTTTTGGCCAGTGTGGGCCAGTTTGATGAGTTACTTCACCATGTGGTTAGTAGATTTGACCAGTGCTGCTGAATAAATATTCTTTAAAATGCACAATCTGCATCACATTTTATCAAAAAACTCCCCCTTGGGTACTATTCAAACAGTTTGTGACAAAAGGACTGAATTGCCATTTGCAACTGTGGGCCACTTTCTCATTGGTGCCTGGGACGATTTTATGCCCCAGTCCGGCCCTGCGTATCCGGTTAAAAAGCCTTCTGAAAAAAGTCTCTCATTTGCATCTACCGTGAACAAAGGGGAGATAATTAAAGGACGGTTGGTAGGTAGGAGAGGAGGGGGTAAGTGCCCTTCAAAAGGACAAGTGGAAACAAACGTTAAAAAAAGCAGAAAGGCATCGTGTTCTGATGTGCCCAGAGACAACCCAGAATCGCCGTATCTTCTTGGAATCATTGCTTATTGTTCCTCGGACGGCAGACCTGGACATATCTGGGGAAACCAGAAGATGGACCATAGCTGCGGTGAAACTTATAGACCTGGCGTTAAAAATGACAATTCAATCCTCAAACGAGATGATGGAAAATGGCCCAGTTTAAGAAAACTCGTACATTTTCGACCAGACTCCATGGATAGCTAGCCAGTGGACTAATTAACAATGAAGTATCTACCTCTAGAGGACGAGGCCGGTGTCTCTGATCGGTTCTCTTAACCTTAAAAAAATCATTATCTTGTGCTTAAATTCAAGTATTAATAATAAAAAAGGCATTATTGAGTAAGACGTTTTTCAACAAGGTGTTTTCACGTTGAACCGTTATGGCATGCCTAGGAGACATGGCAATGCCATGTGCTGAGAGAAGAGGAGACGCTGGGCGTAATCTGAAAAGTGTCATCTTGCTGATGAAAGGCATCCAATTACAAATCTGGCGCATGCCCACTTTGCGCCAGCTAAAGCTCCTTTTAAATCAATCAGAGATGGCTTTGGTTTTTCTTGGGAGGCAATTTTCCAATACCAAATAAATAAATAATAATTAGCAATATGACCCGAGCGGCGGGGGCATTACCGACTCAGGTAATGTCCCAGGGCCCATAGTTAATGAGTTGGTAATGCCCCCACCACGAGGGTCATACTGCTATTAGTACCACGGCCCTCAATATATGCGTGACCGGGGCACTAAAAGCATTTTTTTCTGCCCCGAAAAGCCGCGGCATTTCGGGACAGAAAAAAAAACTACCAAAAAAATGGCCGCCGGGAAAGGGAAAACGGGAGTCTGTATTCTCTTTCCATGGCGGCCTTTGCATGGCCACAAGTGTTCCCAGCGCTTCCGCTCCCGAAAAAAAAGAAGCAGAAGGTAAGTGGAGTTGGGAGGGCGGGAGGGAGGGGAAGGGGGTAGAGAAAAAAAAAAAAAGATACCTGCGTCCCGGGCAGGGGATGATGGAAGCCTCCAGCTGTGTGGAGGCGTGGAGTCTCCACACTGCTGGAGGCTGCCATCGTCCCCCACCAGGGACGCAGGAGCAAGAAGGTAAGTGGGGTGGGGTAGGGAGGAGGGAGGGAAGGGGAAAAAAAAAAGCTTACCTGAGTCCCCAGTGGGGGCGAAGGCAGCCTTTCAGCCGTGGGGAGGCTCGGAGTGGGGATGGCCCTGCTTCGAGCCTCCTCATTGGCTGAGGGTCTGCCACGCCCCCACGCAGAGGACAAGACCATGGGATCCCGGCCAAGAACCGACGGATTCTCGCCGGGTAAGGACCCGGCGAGAGCCAATCAGAATGCGTGTTTCATTCTGCTTGACTCTCGCCGGGTACTAATAGTAATTTGGCAACTGCTAATAACAGTCACTTAGGAAAATGTGTTTAAAAGGCAAAACTCCAGTCTCTGGTTTTCTCTGTGAGGTGTTTGCACTTGAAATCAACGTATAACGTTTTATAATTTACTAAGTTAATGGTCGCTATTCCGCAAACACATGTAGGCAAGCCAATTTCATGGGCTACAGAATGTCACTGAGAGCTCGCTCAAACTGCCCCTATAACTTTCAGATAGCTAACCAACTCTGATTTTGCAATTTTATTCTGGGACTTGCAGTTGTGACTGCTCTGCTACAAGTCCCAGAATGCAGAGGAACTAAACGGGACTGGCTGAGAAAGTCCTGCCTGCCGCAGGGTCACTTGAGACTTCTGGACACCGCCTCAGGTCAGTCGCATTACCCAATAAAGGTTCCCTGCTGTAGAGAAAAGGCCAGGTGTCTGCAACCTCTGCCTCTTCAGGTGTTTTGTACTACCAGTCCAATTAGCCCCAGCTAGCATAGTTAATGGACAGGGATCATTGGAATTGTGGTTCAAAACACCTGGAAAGCAGTGGCATGTCCAGGGAGTGGCCTGGGGTGGCCCGTGCTACCCCAGTAATCTGATTGGCTAACCCGGGTGCCACCCCATTATCTTAAACTATGATAATTAAACTTTGAACATCGGAATGTAAGACACTAATGTTAGTAATTAAAGTGGATATTGGTAGTGGAGGCAAATAGTACATTAATGCTATTCAGACACGTGTGTGTGTGTGTGCGCGCACAAGCGCAATCGTACTTCAATACACCCTTGCATAAATCAGTCCTTCACTTGGGCCACCCGAATCAATTGAGTCTGGACACCCCGCTGCTGGGGAGAAGCAGGGTTATAGACACATGCAATAGGCAGTTCCTTTCCAAGGCAGTTCCCTGATAAGTGTATACAGATGTTTGTATTGTGTCATATGATGGAGTTGTTACTAACGAGATAAGAAAAAAAACTGGGAGCTGATCAACAATAGAGCCGATTGGAGGCAACCGATGAAAACTAGTTTGAATGGGCAACAATTTGAAGGAGAGGAGCCAGGCTGGTGCAAGTGTTTCCTGGCTAGAAGTCGCCAGGCTCGGCGAAACCATAATGAGTGTTTGCCACCGCTAGGTGCTACGGTACGCTTGCTGGTCTTGCAAGGAAAGACAAAGGGCATTGCAATGGCTAGCGGCATGATCAGCTAGTGGGCCACCTCGACATGCTAGCCAGAATCCAGCATCACAGGCCTAGCTAGAGTACTAGATCTGATGCTACATACTAGCCAGAATCCAGCATCACAGGCCTAGCTAAAGTACCAGATCTGATGCTTCTCAACGGCTTGAAGTGACCTCTCGTGGTCTGAATGTCTAGCGGGCCCTTTGCACGCTAGGCCCTGGGCTCGGTATAGAGTTTTCTGGATCTGAAACCACTCAACACCAAGTCAAGTCCTCATTAAGGATGGTTTTAAACGTTGCACGCTTGTGTATTCCTTGTTTGCCAAGAGTAATTGTGTTTTTATCTTGTGTCATTCCTGTTTTCCTAGGAACATTTGTCGTGCAGGTCACCGCAAACGACGACGATGATCCAACCTACGGGAACAGCGCACGCGTGGTCTACAGCATCCTCCAGGGGCAGCCATACTTCTCGGTGGAGTCTGAGACAGGTCAGTGTGCACTCTCTCCAGCATCCCTCTCATCCCATCACCTTCCCCCTTACCCTCCTTGCCACTGTTATTAGTTTCATGTCGCCCGAAGAGGGGGATAATGGACACAGACTTCAGATCAATTCAATCTTCATCCCTGCCACTGTCTGACAAACTCACCCGTCACCAGCGACATCACAACATCACAACCTGAGCATCGACACCAAGTGAAATAACTAGGAATCCACTCAGGCGATCCAGTGTGCGCCAAGAACAGATCATGGGATGGAAACACGCTTCTGGAAGACCCGTTTCCGGCCCGTTCCCGCCTCCTCTGAGCACCGAGCACTTAAGGAAGCCGCCTGAGAAAAAACACAGAGCCTTCAGGAGGGGTTAGCTGGCTTTCGCTGGGCTTGTGTGGGAGTGGGGTGAAGTGAGGACAAATGAGAGGGGCGCAGGAAGGATGATTACAGACTCATACAATTGGGACAGGCGCATGCGTCTATGTGGCAACACATCCCATGCCCCTGCAGCTGCAATCACACATTCCCCACTGAGGCGACCGGCTCACACACATCTTGCCACATACAGGGCTCAAGTCGAGGGTGCACGCGGGTGGACGGAGTCCACCCACTTTTTTCAGAGGGTGGACTCAGTCAACCCCATCCGACCCTCCCCCTGACCCCCCAGCAAAAGTGTCTTCTTTGAATTCATGAATTAACACCAACCTCAGAGCTTGAACCACATTGTTTAGATTCACAGGGCGGACACTTCACCACTGCACTATATAACCTGATGAAAATGAACATACAACTGAAGGTGAAATGTCCCATTTCGGTACTGCAAGTCCCAGGGAAAACATTGATAATTGGTTCTCGGAGTTTAAAACATGCACACCTTGAAACGTTTTTAAAAACACTATTAGATGAAAATATCCTCTCTTGTTTTTGTGTGTGTGTTGATTTTATGAAAGGCAAATGCCATTTGTCCTGTGAAATTTTGGTGGTTATTAAAAGCCAATTCAATGAATTGTGGATATTTCACCTTGATATGCTCATTTTTGGCGACTTGCATCCAATTGCGTTTGTTAATGAGTCCCCCCACTTCTTTTTTTAGGACTTCACCCCATTGCTAAACCAATCAGCGGGGACCGACCAGGCAGTGCGCTCCATGCCTCAGTATGGGACAAGGCATCTCTCCAATGTAAATGCGGCAAGATTACTTGTAAAGTAACATGCAGCCACTAAAACCTTGACTTATTTACATTGAATCGATTCCTTTCTCCCTAGTTGGCACCTGTGAAAGTCTTAAGTGCTTTTTTTTATAACAACCATTCAACTATTTAGGCATTAAATAATTAAATATTACATTGGTCATTCTTTTTTGAATGCAGGGTGTGCATCTGACCGTTGTACTTAGTTTGCACATATGCACATATGCATTCCTAACCATAGAGAATTCATACCACTCTATACTGCAAAACCCACATGTTCATAATGCATAGACCATATGCCCCGCCGCATAGTTATGTCCACATATAGATAAACGTGTGTGCCGACCAAGACAACGTGCCTGATTCACAGAAGCGTTTTTATAAGGGGGCAATCCCATTGGAAAATGCTGAGGGAATCAGGCCCACCATCTCATATCAGGTGGGGAATCATTCAATCAATTTTGGGGGACAGTTGGAAGAAATGCAAAGGGGGTCTCCTCTTTCTTTCCTTTAACAATTTCACCCCTCTGCATGCACCTCTCAAACTCTAACCAAACACAAGCACAACCCTAAAGCACAACAAACCGCACAAACTTCACTACATCGCAACTACAAAACAAACCACACATAGCTTCACACGACGGCTACCGACCGGATAGCACCCCCATGCTCAGCGAACAGTGTTAACCGAACTGAAGCTGTCAACAGCACATCACAGCTCTCTTGCACTTATCCTGCTTGTTCCCACTAACTCACCTCCCACTCCCGTTCCTTTTCAGATCCGCCAGAGCACCAGGGGACCACTCCGGTGCGCGGTACAAATATCCTTTAACATTAACATTGTACTATGCTGACTTGTAACTGCCAATAACGGCACTTACTTATCAGCGTGCTCTAGGCGTGGTAGTTGGCTGAGAGGAAGGACCCTACAACACACGGGCAGTCTGATATTTTGCCTGACCATAGGCAAACAGTGCTCCTGAGTAAGGCAGGCGAAATGTCTAAAATTTAATCAGCATAAGTAATGGCAAATGTTGGGCCAAATTCGACCACTTCCCCATATCTCCCGTGAAGCAAAATTGCTGATTCTTCTACAAGAAATTGCACATTTGGCCTTTACTTGTTTTGGCACGAAAATATGTCAGCCACTGTGGCGGTAAAAAACATATCTCTCTCCCAATTAGTTGAAATATTTGTGGGCTTGAATTAACAATTCACCAAAACTCAGTTCTGTCCGGAGAGAAGAAATCAGCGGTAATTTCGCCACTTCAGTGAAGTGAAATTTAACGCGCATTTGGCCAATGCCTTTTTCGCCAGAGTGTATTTTGCCCATGCCTTCTCCTGAGAAATTCTCACTTGTGGACGTTAAGTTAAAGTCCACCTTCTGTGACAAATCAACTTCCGGGGCACTAGTGGTCCAGAGATGAATATCAGTTTCTAAACCATCAATCACCCAACACCTAGTACTCCAGAAGGGATCCGAACAGATTGGAAATACAAGCAAATTATAAAACTCCTTGTCCAATTTTGGTAACGTGGACGGAACGACAGGCTTATCTCTGCAAGGTTGTGCACCGTTGGTTAGTTGGAACACACCGAAAATACAATTCTAACTAAATGATAAAAGGGACTGTCCATTCAAGTTTGTTTAAAAATATCTATTTTATTATTACCACAACAGACAGTTCTAGCACACTACAAAATATAACCTACCCTGTAAAGGAATGCAGAGGACAGACAGTTTCAAGAAGGAAAAGGGATGCACTTTGGATACTGACAGGAGGGTAGTCGTTAAAGTAATTAATCTCAATAGTTCAGGGATACTTGGTTTCAACACAAGGGGTGCAATGGGTCATAAACTGTCCCTAGTGGCCTTCGGAGAAGGGGGACAGAACCACTGTGTACCTTGTGCTTGTAGAAGTACTTGGATCTCGACAGTTTCAAGTCGGCTTCAGGTTCAAGATGGGAGACAGCTGCGGGTATCAAGCGGCAGGCAGTTCGGCCAGTGAGGCTGGACGGCAGAAGGCTGGACAACACAGTGGCTCAGGGTCAGGAATCATTGTCTCAGGGCTGTTTGGTGGGTCTGGAGCACTGGTCGAGATGTCTAGGATGGTGTGAGCGATTGTGGCGTAACAACAGTCAGCGGCGCAGCTGGTTGCCGCTCGAGGGGCTCGACTTGCTTGAAAATGTCCTTTAAGGTGGACATTGGTTGATGTTTGTCAATGCACTCCTCCTAGCTTCTTCACTGGGCTCGTGTTATCCTTTAAGGCAGACAGCCCAAAGCTGAGGAGAGTGTTGCAGGCACCGGCCTTATACTAGGTTTGGTTCAGAGACTCTCTGGCACTTCCCACATAGGAAGCTTGCTTGCGGAGCCTAGCAGGGCACGCTGTGTGCTGGCTGGGTACTGGTTCTGGAGCTGCTGGAGAGTCTTCTGGAGTCAATATCTCCCTCTGTTCCCTGGGAAATGTTTAGGGGAGGGATCCTGCTTCCCTCTTGGAAATCCTGGCCTTCCTTCACTGTGGAAGCTGTAAGGCAGCCTGTACCTTCAGCCAGGGTCCAAATTAGTTCTTCTTGTTATTCCTTGCAAAGTCTTCAGACGATCTGCACAAAAGAGGGGCTTGACCCTATTTTAAAGCCAAATGGACCACATTGATTGGTGTAGGCTATGCCTACCTAAATGAACCAATCCTGGGTCCCTACCAACAATATCTTGTATCCATAAGTCATAACCAGAGTGCTTTGCAACAGAAAAGGCAAAGGGGTGAAAACATGTAATACTAAGTCCCACCCATCTTGTTGTCTGTTGTGGATCAAAGGGTCTCTCTAGTTAATGGAGCTCTCTGTGGTTCCTGATTAAACCAACAGGTCGCGCAAAAACAGACTTTCTGTCTACATCAATCCACATACTCGTACCTTCTGAATGGGCTCCACCTGCAGGGGTTGCCTAAGGTAAACACATAGTCCCAGACATGACAGGTCACTGCCCTTAATACTGAGAGGCAGAAGCTGGCTTCAGGTTGACACAGTACATATCAAAGGTTACTGGGGTTTTCCTGTCTTTTGTTATACCTCTGCAGCCAGGCCCTGTGTGGGCCTGTTTGAAATATACTCTATTAGTATGTTAGTTATGTTAATTGCTGCCACCATCTGCAGAGGGTAAACAAACAGACAGGGGGATCCATGGAGCCTTTGATAGTTAATTAGGCCGGCCATGGCAGAAGGAAGGTTTTGTCCCTGCCCCTTCTGAGATGCATCATGTACTCCATCTGTCAGAACCCAACTAAATATGACAGAGAGGACTGCATCAGTAGGCTGTGTCCACCCAGAGTACACAGGTCTATGCGTATGTCGTGCAATGAGCATAGGAAATGTGTGCAAATTAGCCCCAACCCCATTTTCCAGAGGTTAATCTACCATCATTCAATTTCATTTCAAATTTCAAAAAAGCCCAGGCGAACGCACACCCACCGTGTGTATGGTTGAATTCCTCACACCTTCCCCGCAGATCAGTGTGGTTTGAGGTCTATTGAGGTGCCATCTTCTTTCAAACCGGACGTTGTCACTCAAACCATTACCATGACTTCCTGGTGCAGAAAGACTTTTAATTTTGACCAGGGGTGTGTGTGTGTGTGAGAGAGAGAGAGAGAGAGAGAGAGAGAGAGAGAGAGACAGAGAGAGACAGAGAGAAGAATTGGAATAAGTACTTCTCCCCGTCTACTTCCACACATCACCCTCTCTCCCAACACTAGGCCGTGGTGACACTATTTAAAGATAACATTGGTCGATGGAACCGAAACAAAAGGTTTTAAACATCTTTTGGCAAAAATAGGCCTGCTTTGAAATGGGCAGTACCGGGACATTGCCAGTGTGAACCAAGAACACAAACGGGTGCCTCATGGTGTTTTAGGTGTTTTATCATGTTGTTTTATATATTAAAATTGAGGTCTAAAAAGCCGAATATCACAGGTCTGTCTGCCTTCTGTTTATTGTGAAACTAGCTGCTTTATCATGTCCCTAGCGCCTTCTCTCGGGCCACACCTGGTGTTCGATTAGGCATGTGTGTTCTTTCTCATTAGCTTTCCATTTGATCCACTGTCTACCATTACACAATCACCCCTGCAACCACATTCCCTTTACCTTAATCCCAGCGTGTCTTCCCAGGTGTGTCCTGCATCTCCCTACCCCTCACCTTTTCCTTTTTGCTCCCTTATTCCTCCATAGAATAGACTCTCGTTACCCTGGTTGGGGGCACAATATACCAATTTCTCAGAAAAGGCACTGGTGCCGTAAGACCACTGTGGTGGTGATTGGTGGCGTTTTTATAAGATTTATAGCATGACATATATAGCATAGGACTTCCTGGCCCTGCGCTCTCTCCCCTTCATGCAATACATGCAGTCTTCTCTTAAAACTAGCATGCATTCTCTTGTTGCAGGCATCATCAAAACCGCTTTGCCCAACATGGACCGAGAGAACAAGAAGCGATACCAGGTGGTCATTCTGGGCAAGGACATGGGCGGCCAGATGGGTGGACTATCCGGTACCACCACCGTGAACATCACTCTGACCGACGTCAACGACAACCCACCGCGATTCCCCCAGAGTAAGATGGCAGCCATGGTCCCGCCGTAACGGCAGCAGACAGCGGTCTAGACCGAGGGCTGCTGTTTTTACGTTCAGAGAGTTGTGAGCCCAGTGAGAGGGATCCTTGAATTAAATTGAATTGATTGTTTATTTGTATAGCACCTATACACAATGTGTTTCAAAGCGCTTTAAGGAGGGAGTGAACATGGGAGGGTACAGTTACATTCTTACAGGTCCTTGAAGCAAATCGGAATGTGAAAAATAAACATATCATATCAGATAGTACAAGTGCATGGAACAATAAGGGAGAGAAGGGGAAGGAAAAAAGGAGACAAGACTAGCAGTAACATTACAAGGCCTGACAATTGTTGCAGTCCATGAATGACAAGAGGAGGGGGAGGAGGGGAGGTGTGCGGGTGGAGAGAAGGGATAAGGAAAGGAACAGAACAAGTGACTATCTTAAAAGGTCAATGACTATTCAAGGGAGTGCTGGGGAGGGAGTGGGAGGAGAAGGGAAGGGGGGAGACAGATAAGATGTTATCAGAGGTCGAGGGGACTTGGGGAGGGACTCAAATAAGCACTACTTTGGGATGCCCAAAACATGGAGAACCTTGCATTGTTGGGAAGCCCTCCACCTTGCGTTGCTTTCCCGCTTGCATCGCAGGAGAGATGGGATGGGATTGTACAAAGCTGCAATAGGTTGATCCATAGGCTATTTTTGCATGTGATGCTGCTGGAAGTGCACTAAGGGACGAGCTGCTGTTTACTGAGCTAAGTCAAGGCAGGGGTGAAATACATAATGAACACAAGCCTCCTGGGCCTGTGGCTGAAATGTGGAGTAATTACAGGACGAACAGTATTGATTGGTGCCTTTGGAACTTTCTTTGCAATGTCCCCTTTCTGCTGAAAGTCACTTGGCGGAAATGAGATGCAGCGCGCTCCGCCGCCGCCGTGCCCGCTCTGACATTTAGAGTCCCTGTGTCCTATGTGTACATGTTCAGATTACATTTTAACACCTAACCTGCTGCCTTTTGAAAATGTTTTTTTCCTAGGCACCTACCAGTTCAGGACTCTAGAGACGGCCCCAGTGGGGCACCCGATTGGAAGGATAAAAGCCAATGACGCCGACGTAGGTGAGAACGCGGAGATCGAGTATAACATTATCGACGGGGACGACGCCGGCTCTTTCGAGATCACCACTGACAGAGAGACTCAGGAAGGAATCGTCATGGTGAAAAAGGTGCGAACGCCATGGCTCTTTGAAATGCTTTGGAAGCCAGCTGGAGGACGTGACAAAGCAATCCCGTGTACAACATATCAATGGGGAACTATTTGGCAACAGTATATATGCAGTGCAGGAAATGGGCCGGAACAAGACGGAGCGGCGCTCCGGCAAAAAATGCTCAGACTCGGCTTTCGAACTGCCGAAGTCTCACATACATTTTTACAGCTTTTCAAACTGGTATTTATGTCCTGCATTTTACAGACATCTCTTTATTCGGGTGATTAGGGTGACCAATCAAAACAGAAGAGTCCATTATTTGCTTAAAAGGTTTTCTTAATGAATCACTATAAGATATGTTCAACATTGTGGACATGTTGTTCCCATAATGCTCTTTGCTTTTATGCAAATCGCTAGGATTGGGTTCTATCTAGAGATACTCTGTTGCACAATCTGGCCGGGGGTCACGCCCATTGGCCCCGCCCCCTGCTTCCCAAAGCCCTGCCCCTCCTAAGAAGGGACGGCCCCCAATAAATGTTTTCCATTTCCAGCACTGTATATATGCAACCTGATGAGTGATAAAACTAGTGGGGATAGGTCATCTATGCACTTATATTGTATGATTTGCACCACTCCCAAGGTACTCAAAATCCACGGGCAGGTCTGAAGTCAGCGCTCGTACTGTATTTATAGCAGCCAACCAGGGATGTCCAATGAACACTTTTTGGCAGGACTGGAGGAAAGCAAGCCCACAGAGGAGTGTGCACGGTATCATGTGTAAACAAATGTGTTTCCATGGATTTTCCCCACTGTCCCCAGTCAGCGAAAACCAATGCAAGCCTTGTGTGGTGCGTTTGCCCTTTCATGGGACACATGCCTAAAATTGCTGGCCTTGTTCAGTAGTTGCCCCTATGCTTCTGCACATTGCAGGGCTGGGGGACTTTGGGCCAGATTCACAGTATCCCATGGTTGGATTGGTTGCCTATTGTCCTAATCTCACTGGTGTGAATCGGGGAAGAAAGAGGGGCGATAACCAATTTTCTTGTGCAAATATGGATCTGGCTTTTTGGCGGTTCCTCATTCTCGGTGCATTGTTTCATTGTGCTTTTGTAGCTTTTTTGTGTGTTTGTTTTTTTACAAAAACTTGGTAGATCCTCCTTTTTGTTCCCCCTTCTAGAACCACAAGCTCTTTTTTCAACATGTTTCTTTCTTGCGTGTTTTTTCTGTATCTTCGCACAACCCTCATTAAAATGTCACCGACCTAAATATGCACAGAGATCAGTGCACTGTTGAGCAGACATGTCAACGTTGGAGTAGTCGGGTGTATATCTGACGTCTCGGGTCTTCTCGTAATCTGCTCCAGAGTAAACATTTGTCTTACTGGTGCTTCGCTCGTTTCAAAAGTAATAGAACAGCAGTCAAAAGAGACATTGCCTTTATTCTCCATGGGCCTTTTCCTTTTCTCCCACTCTGGGGTGTAGATAGAAAGTTTCACACCCTTTTCATAATTTTTATGCCATGTTATGATTTGAGATGTGTGGCTTCAGGGTGGTCTGCAGCCCTCACCAACAGGATTCCACTGCTGGCCCCCCACACTAATCCACACATGTCTATGTTCCAACCCACAATATGCATACCAACTAAGCCACCCACACATGGCAATTGGACACCCCACTCCCCAACAGACATCAAACATCAGAACACCACACCTCTAAGACCAATGTACATACCATAGCCACGCTAAATGCATCCTAGAACCCATGGTGCACGAGTCTCCCCTCTGTGCACAAATGCCTTTATGCTCTAGACCCTAAGCTGACCTTCACGCAACCTGCGTGGTTCTTCCGGTCTGCATTCATCAACGGAAAACCCACGCTATCTTGAATTTTTCCCTCTCTGTCTACACTAGCCTAACCCAGCCCCCTCCCTCCCTTTCAGATCCTCTAGAGTGCCCGGAGACCGTGCAAATGGAAGCAGTGTGATATAAATCGGATGTACGTTAATATCACGAAAACCAAAATCTCAAACTACAACATAACAAGCACAATAGGTTTGCATTTTGTAATTCGAGATTTTTTTTTCGTCGTATCCCGCTCAACACTTGTGTATGCAGGGGACACCCCGTGACCCACACAGACCAAAATACTGAATTAGGAGAGCGGGGTCACCTCTGCATCCACTGTTCCCCTAATTCTGTACTTTGGAATACAAGATTTTTGTAGTCCCAAAAATGCAGGTCTTTGGTGATGCAGTATTTTAAATACGGTATTTTAGTTGATTACCATATAAATCGCAATAACAATGGCATAACAATAAGGAATTAGAGGCCCTATTGTTGCGCATCGGCCCTTGTACGCTTCCCAGGAAGATGTGACAATTCGGGTTTGCATAGACTGAGTGTTCACCAGTGCTTTGACTACTTAAGGCTTCAAGCCGAGAAGAATATCTGCTAAAACACAGCCCAAACTTTCCTTTAATGATATGTTCAGAATAGCATCCCGTGGGTTTACCGATGGAAATCACTTCAAATTAATTTACTTCGGAAGTGCTTACTTCGAAAAGATGTCTAAATATGTTAATGTTAAAGGTTATTAGTACCGTACACTATCACCACTGGAGTGGTCCACTGGTGCTCTTGTGGCTCTGAAAACAAGGGAGGTCCGGGGGGGGGGGTTAGTGGGATGAGCTGGAGAAGTGCAAGAGAGCAGTGATGTGCTGTTGGCGGCCTCAGCCCGGAAATCCGTTGGCTGGGCTTGGGGTGTTATACTGTCGGAAGACGTTGTGTGCTGTTGCGCGGGTCTATGTGTGCTTTGTTTTGTTGTTGCAGTGTAGTGAAGTTTGTGCGGATTGTTGTGTTGTAGGTTTGTGGTTGTGTTTTGGTTAGAATTTAAGAGGTGTATGCAGAGGGTGAAGTTGTTAGTGGGTTGGTTAATTGGCGTTGCTGTCTTGAGGTCAGGCGCTAAATTTCCATATTTCTAATTAGGTGGGGTGTGTGGGCGTCTCCGTGCCTATGTCCAGATCAGGGCTGTTCGGCACTCACGGTCCCTTTCCCATATGGCATCCGTTCATATGCATAACCTTGCCCAACTTGGGTACCGGCCGCCTACGTGGCCCCTGTTTGTATGCAGGGCAGGCAGGCGTTTTTGCGTCCCTTGCAGTCTAGCCCAGAAAGCATTCCCAATCTAGTCTAGTAGGAGGGTGGTATCTGTAAGCCCGGGTTTACTCCCTCCATGCGTTGGGGCTGCTCGGAATTCATCATCTTATTTAGATGCTCATTCATGTTACCGTTCCTACCCCCTTTGGAATGTGGCAATGCTAACGCTTGCAATTATGTCCAGGGGCGGCGTCTGCCTTCATTCACAACTCTTTTCGGACCATGCCCCTGCCAATATCCACAGCTTTGTTAGAGTGACAAGTGCTAACGTTCACCCAACTTTATACAGGTATGATGCATAGTAGCATTTATCGAGTGGGTGAAGGTTGTTCGCTGGGAGTTGGCTAGGGATGCTGGATTCTGTCTTCATGGGTGTTGCTTGTGTCCTATTAGACTTAGTGTTGTCTCTCTTGTTGTAGTAAGAGTTTCTTTATTTGGTTGTAGATGTTTGTCATTGTCGTCCTAGATTGGTCATCCTTTTCATTGTGTTTCCCGTTTGATGGTTTGGTTTTTCAGTTTGAATCTGTGATGTTGAAGAGCCAGGTTTATAGGTTAAATATATATAGGCGTGTGGGTTAACGGGCTAAAGGGAGGTGGGGAGGGGTTTAGAGTAGGGGCAGTAGTGAAAGGGAAGGGAGATTAAAGGTGGTAGGCCCTAAGTAAAAAAAAAAAACGATGTAACATTTCAAAGTAATCACTTTGAATTCAATGACCTGTTGGCAAAATGACATGGAACCGTTCAGAATTGTGAGGTGACCTTTCACCAGTGCTTTAAGTGGGGTGAGAAATCAAGGGGGACCTCTAACAAGGGGTGTGGCTTAAAAATATTGGGCGTGGCTTAAGGGGGAGAAGTCAGCTTTTGCGATGGCAGGTTGCTGCAACAACAAAAACAATACAGAACCTGACAACGTGTGATCTGGCTCCCAGTAGCACAGCACTGAAACCTTTCTAACAATATTCGATTCAAAAAGGTTGATGGCTGCTTTCAACCTGTTGCCGTCTAGAGTGCAGAGCCCCAGCAAAAGCAGATGCTTCGTTTTCCGAAAGCTCCTTTGTAAATTCATTGTCTCACCCCTCGAGACTTTGCACAATGCTGCCACTAGTAGGGTGACCAGAATCCCGAAATTAGACCCGGCGCGACTCTTCCTGCGTGTGAATGGGGGCGTGAATGCTTTTCACGCCACCATTTCCTTCCCCTTCCCCACCCCGGTCGCTCTCCTTCAATGAGAGGAGTGTGTCTGTGAACACACACCCCTGCAACAGGCCAGCGGCATAAAAGTAGGACTACACTTTTACTTGTGTTTACGTTAGTCCTACTTCTATGTCTAGTGCCTGTCCAGGTATTTTTTTTTTAAATCTGGTCATTCTAACCACTATCCTTTGATAACAAAAGCATCTCTCCTCATTAACCAAGGCGAGCAGGGGGAGGGGTGATCACTGCTTTTGCGAGCAGATGAACATCACACCTACACCCTGACGTGCCATGTGCTCTTGAATGCTGGCTGGGGCTCCGCCCACTTTTCTGAAAGGGCTTGCACCATGTCCCTGCTGTGTATAAGGATTTTTTTTTTATAACATTCCGCTGCATGGCTGATGTGGCCAGGATTCAAACCCAGGTCGCACACGTGAGATGCAAGTGACTTAACCACAGGAATCGCCGATAAGAGGCCTGTGAAATATCGGCTGCTGACAGTCCCTTATAAATGACATGTTTTATTAAAGATTTGTACTTAAACACGTACGTGTGTGCCTTGTGTAATTGGCCAGCAGTGTTATTAGGAAATATGTTCTCTGGGGAAATACTTCTTTGGTCTGTGCATTTTTTCATTTGTCAAAGACAAGTTTCATGAAATTTGAATATTTATTTTTTCGATTCTGTTCACTTCATGTGACGTCACTCCCCAATGCGTGCTGCATCCTAGCCCCCCCACTTTTTTTGAAGGACTAGGCCGTGGCTTGTGAGGAGCTTATGTGAGTCCTATCAGGGCCCCGGCTCACTAGCATTTTTGGGGGGGGACGGCCGGGGCCCTCCCCTGGCTGGCTCCCTCCCAGCTAAAGCACTCCTGTTCACTATACCCAAAACCCAAGAGCATGCTGGGAAATGACACACGATATCCCAGGGCATACTCGGCAGAAAACCATCATTCACATAAAAAGAACACATCCCAGGAGAACACATTTCGCAAGTTGAAATATATCGAATTAAAAACAATTGCACCCATCAGGTTTCCTTTCTCATGCCTGAAGAGATTTAAAAATGGAGGGGGTGGCACTGTCAAGGCCCCTGGTTCCAGGACTAGTACCCACTTCTCTGTATGAACATCGTTCATCATATGCATGCAAGTTTGCTGGGATCCCTTGGGTACCATACATGGTCTATTCTATTCTCAGCACAGTTTTTTGCAGGACACAGTCCAGGGCTCTGTGCTCCTAATGGAGCAGAGTGTAGCATTAACTATGCACACTTGTCACCAATAGGCCAGCATATACTGGTATATATAGTGACACCAGCCACTGCCCCCACACAGTGTGGGGGTATCTCTCCTGCTTATAGAGTCTTTAAAAAATCTCTCTCTTTCTCCTCTCCCCTCCCCTGTCTCTCTCTCCCTCGTAATCTGCTCTCTCCGTCTCTCCTCCTCTCTTTCCCCCTCTCTCTCTCCCTCTCTTGTCTCCTCCCCCTTTCTTCCTCTGCCCTTCTCTCCCACTTTCTCACTAATCTGCTCGCCCCCACTCCTCTCTCCCCGCCCGTCCCCCCTCTCTCGCTTATGTCTCCCTCTCTCTGCCTCCTCTCCCTTTCTTCCTCTCACCCTCTCTCTCTCTTAATCTGCTCTCTCCCACTCCTCACTCCCCATCCATCCGCATCTCTCCCTCCCCCTTTCATCTCTCCTTCTCAATATCCCCTCCCTTTATTCCTCTCACCCTCTCTCTCTCTTAATCTGCTCTCACCCACTCGTCTCTCCCCATCCATCCGTATCTCTCTCTCCCCTTCGCATCTATCCTTCTCTCTGTCGCCTCTCCCTTTATTCCTCTCCCCCGCTCTCTCTTAATCTGTTCTCTCCCCTCTGGTCTCTCTCTGTCTCCTCTCCCTTTCTTCCTCTCCCCCTCTCTCTCACTCCCTCCTCACTCTCTCCCCGTCCATCGCCATCTCTCCCCCCTCTGTCTCACCCTCTCATCTCTCCCTCTCTCTGTCTCCTCCCACTTTCTTCCTCTCCTTCTCTCTCTCCTAATCTGCTCTCTCCCTATCCTCTGTCCCCGCACTCCCCTCTCCTCCCCCTCGCTCCCTCTCTCTGTCCTCTCTCAATCTCCCGTGTCACTCTCCCTCTCTCATTCTCTCTTGACCTGCTCTGCTCCCTCCTCTCTCACTCTCCTCTCAACCCCGCCCCCGCCCCATCTCGCCCGTTCTCTCACCCTCTTTCACTCTCTCCCTCTCTTCCACACACCTGTGCCTCTTTACACGCCTCCCTTTCCCTTCTCATGAAGCATGGTGATCCTGTGTACTTCTCCGTTCCTATGCTGGGTGGGCAAGGCGTGGGAGCTCAGCTGGGGTTGGGGTGTAGTGATGTGCACGGTTTACGTTTCAGCCTCACTGCCAGACTCTACGAAGCACTCTGTTAAAACGAACTGCCCCGCCTGCCTAACTGAATGTGCTGTGAATTCCCTTTTTCCCTTGCAGACTTTGGACTTTGAGAAGAAAAGACTCTACACGCTGAAAGTGGAGGCTGCCAATACCCACATTGACCCCCGCTTCTTTGGCCTGGGCCCCTTCAAAGACCTGGCCACGGTCAGGGTGATGGTAGAAGACGTGGACGAGCCCCCGGTGTTCAGCTGGCCAGCCTATGTCTTTGAAGTGAAGGAAGACGCCACGCTGGAGAGTGTCATAGGGGCAGTGAGCGCCCACGACCCCGACGCCATGAAAAGTCCCATCAAGTAAGTCCGAGAACGTGCTGTACAGGGTTCCAGTCATTGCAATGCGTCACCCGCAGCCGGTATGATAGCTCAGCCGGTTGAGCGCTTGCGGCTGTGATCTATGTGCGAGCAGCAGGCCGCAGGTTCGAATCCCGGCAGAGCCAACTCAGCCTCTCATCCTTCTGAGGGCGATAAATGGGTACCAACCTGGGTTGGGATGATGCATGTAAATATGTTCTATGTACGGTATTTAGGCCTAAACACTATATCAGTAAGCATCTCTCGGGTTATGTTCGATTCCACACATGTGCGTTGATTAAAGACTAAAGAGAACAGGTGGCGGCCATGTCTTGGTGAACGCCTAAGTACTACCCTATCCCAATCATTAAGCCCATGTGGAGAGCAGTGTCTACATGTTAAGAGTATGGACATGTGGGTTCCACCCAAAGATGGGCCCATGTTTCTTAATCCTGGAGGTAATGCCCATTACGCCCGGCTTTGAGAACACCAGATGGAGGTTTACTGAAATACACATTGTACATTGTAATTGGTTCTTTATAATGCGCTTTCTAAGTGCGGAGCCAGGGATCGCACCTGTGTTGCTCCGTGTCTTCTGGCCTCCAAGGCGAGCGCCTGGCCCCTGAGCTATCCTCCCAAGAGATGCGGCAGGTCGGTAAATGCACATGCGTTCATTTTATTATTCTGTTTAAACAATTCCCACCCTCCCTTTGGTGATGAAATGGTTTCTGTAGAGCAGCAGAGCACACCGCCACTGTACCGCATTGCCAACGGGGAAGGGGAAGGTGGGCTTCAGACACGCCCCCTTTTCACCTGCCTCGAGGCGCTACATTTGGAGTAAATGTATGAAGTATTTGGCCTCACCATCTGGTGGGATTTGCTGTGTATGGCATTCCAAGGCCAGCCTTGGCATATACACGCGTGACATTGGTACCCAGTGGCATCAATGCAGAATATTCATTGAACTGAAATTCATCGACCATTTAAAAATAATTTTAAAAAAACAGATGGTTACTTTGGGAAAGGGGTTATTGAGTTTGCAAAGGTGGGGGAAGGCTGTGTGTTGACAAGAGGATTGTGAGGATTGTACCCCTTTATTATGCAGCCGAAATGAGTTAAGTGCCAGGCTTTTATGCAAGTCTATGCTAAAAGGAGGAGCATACTCATCCTTGGCTCTTAAGGGGGTTACATTAATTTAAAAAATCTGGTGGTAAAAAAATCAGCAGTTAAAACGGCAGGTGTAAAAACACATAGAACCATAACATTCTTTAGTGTGATTTCGTGCACCTGCAGTGGTGTGTGTGTGTGTGTGTGTGTGTTTGTGAAGGTGTAGGGCTGTCATGTGATGTTCTCAATGTACGTGATAATTACATTATGGAATTTGAAAATATAAATCACGAAAAGACGGAGAAAATATCCAGGGGTTTCATAAATATGTTTCCAGTCCAGGCTGGGAGAGTGGAATTTGGTACTTAAATTCAATTGATACATTGGTGCAGACGTGGGACTACAATTCCCAGAATGCAGTAAGTAGTTTGTGATGTCAAATCTCGGAACTGAAAACATGGCGTCCCACTGACCCCTGCAGCAACCCTATAGTTTGAACCTACTTCTACGGGTGGCCATGGCCTGGTTGGGACCTATAGCTTTTACCAAATGCATAAGGAACTTCTGGCGGTGGGGCTTGGCAGAGGATTTTAAAGAGCCAAATAATTAAATAATTGTGTGATGCGCATTAATGGGATGCAATTACCAAGCCTAATGCTGAATGCTTGCGGCAATCTTGGGGCAGGTGCCAGAAGGCATCAGCGTGCGCGCTGCTGTATACCCGCTGCTGTAATTAGGCCACAGCGCGGGGCTGCGAGGCGTGTTGCTAATGCGCAACAAAAGCGCCCATTTCAACATTACCAGGTCAGTTGTTTCTGGAGTCAATTGTCAACCTAACAAAGACCCGCAGTGACTTGGCAACCATCCCTGCTCCATGAAGAAGCGCATGTCCTTATTTTTATTTAATGGTTTATATTGCGCCGAAAGCCAACAGGCATCCTTTGGCCTTGAAGCACAGCATGGACATTCCTCTGGCATATGAAGGCCAAGTAGCTGCGGAATGGTTGCGTTGCGCATATGGCTAGGTGATTCCATCATGGAGCATCAGGGTAGGGAAAGGGGTGCAGACGTGACAAGCCAGTGATACGCTTGAAAGAAGTGAAAAAAACCACAGGGCTAAAATAAAACTCAGTGTGCAGCGCTTACTTGAACGTACAAATTGCACAATAAACCAACCTGACAGTGTATAAATCACTCCAGCGGCCTATTGAGCAAAATAAGAGAATACATGTAATTTTATATTCCCTTTCTCAATGGACGTCTACATTGACCAGCTTGTAAAGAAATGTGTTCCCCAAAACATATGTTTTAAACTGTACTCCCAAGATTGAAAAAAAAGACAGTGAGATAAAATGCATCATACTTTCATCTGCTTGTAGCCATTGTTCCCGAGTGTTCAGCTTTCTGCGCCCCTTTTCTAATCTCACATCTACGCCTCATTAGAGACATGCTACAGACTGTAGCCAACCCACACACTGCTGTTCCTTCAGCAATCTATGAGAATTGTGATTAAATGTAAAATCAAAGGAAGACACACTGGAACAGTAATTGAGAAAAGAGGCACACTGCACTGCACTACTGATTATCATACACTGTTCTTGCATTATATTTTACATATTTTCAATTGTCGACCACACCAGTCAATCAAGCTGAGCCTATGCAACACCCATCTCCTGCCTCCACCAATCAGTTGCTAAAAGAGCATGTATTTTACTTATTATAAAACAAAGAAGTGCCTCTGACTATGGGCAAGACCTGTTGTCTTTCTACAGGCACAGCCTTGTTATAATCCCACTAGGTCACTATTCAAGACTATTCAAGATTTCCGGCTCAATGTGTGAAGTGCCGAAACGCTTTAATCTCCTATTAAAAAAAGAATGGCATTTCTGCTGAGAAGTGGTGGTACGCCCCCAGTAACAGTATTGCCTCCTTCCCCAGAAGTGCCGATAATCTCCCATTAACAATATTGCATTCCTCCTGGAAAGTGCCGATACTCTCATGTTAAAATTATTGCAATCCTGCAGAGAAGCGACAGTACTCTGCCAGTAACAGAATTGCATTCATGCTGAGAAGTGCAGGTACTTGCCCATTAAAAGGTTGCACTCCTGCCGAAAAGTGCCAGTCCTCTCCCATTAAAAGTATTGCACTTCTGCTGAGAGATGCCCGCACTCCCCCATTATCAGTATTGCATTTCCTGCTGAGAAGTGCCCGCGCTCTCTCATTATCAGAATTGCATTCCTACTGAGAAGTGCCAGTACTCTCCTATTAACAGTATTGCACTCCCACTGAGAAGTGCCTGCGCTCTCCCATTATCAGTATTGTATTCCTGCTGAGAAGTGGTGGTACACTCCCATTAACAGTAGTGCATTCCGGCTGCAAAGTGCTGATACTCTCTTATTAAAAGTATTGTGCGCCTGCTGAGAAGTGCCAGTACCCTGCCATTGACAGTATTTAATTCCGACTGAAAAGTGCTGATAATCTGGAGGAAAATGCTGGCTCTCTACCTTCCACATCAGAGACATGCAGGTACTTACAGTCAGCTATCCCCTTCCCATTTAAAGCACTGTGTAAATTACATCCTCATATAATTAGACTGGAAGGGCAGGGACATCATTTCACCAAAATGCTAGGGGTAGCGGAAGTGACATCACATGGCCCTTGACCACCGATTACATCACAGGAAGTGATGTCATTTGACCACACCTCAAGTGATATCGCGGGAGGTGATGGCACACGACCTTCAGAAGCGTCTAACACCCATGATTCCAGGCGCTCTCATTTCAGCCAGATATAAGAACCGAGACACAGGGGTGCGGCGAGATTTGTTCATGATCACACAATTTGGGATATGTCATTTTCCAGATTCGACGTGGAGCCTATATGTAAAACAAACATAATGCAGTACTTGTAACAGAGTAACTGAAATCTGTAATGTAGGCTGAAGCTAGTGTATGTAACATCTATAGATCAATGGACAGCGAAGTACTCGTTATCTGTGTCATTGATGTGTTAAACAAGCCAACAAAAACACTGACCTGGGGAAGCGTGCACTGCCTGTTTACCCAGGAGAAAAATCCTGTATGAGCAAGGCCTGACAATTAAATGCTTGACCAGGATTTAGTACCCACAAAATTGCCTGGTTATAAATGTATCTTTGAGTCAGCCACCACCACGATAGAAAAAACCTATTGTGTGGGTGTAAGCTGAGGCCATCTGTCTCTGTGCATTTATCTCTAAGTTATGTGACAAGCAACCATATGTTGTCCCCACAACCCAGAAACGAGCATAACACCTTAATGTCCTAGACTTTGAGACATGACTCTTCTTCAATCTTTTTTAACAGGGTGAGGTGTGGGGAGTGGGGGCTACACTTTCCTCAAGAGTGGGGATCAATGCATCTATGATTTTCAGAGCTCTATGTGCGAGATGCGTTATTCAATGACCCTCCATGGCCGGCCCCTGAATGAAACTTTCCCAAAGCCCTTTCCAAGAAGGCTTTTAAGTGTGGAGGGGTGGGCCACTCCATGCCTCTCTCACTTCTGAGACTCTGTGCCCAACGCTTATTTTCTTAAACAGTTCTGCACGCGAGCAGGGTCCTGGTGGAGTTTGCAGCCCCTCTCACCCATTCACATCACACTTGAATGCATTCAAGGTGAGCAGAGCCCAATCAATAGCGTAGCACAACATTTGGGGGCCCTCATGTGAGCTATTCTGAGCCACCCCCCTTCCCAAGCTCCTGATCAAAGCACAGTGCATGCCACTCCCCGGGCCGGTCCGGACCACCATGTGTGCGCAATGCCCATGATGATTATGCTGCCAAACTACTCCAAGTTAAAGAAGTTAATATGTTTTTTTAATCGAGCTTAAATGTTTCACCTAGCGTAGAAAGAAGGGGGTGGTGCCTGGTCCCCAATATAACAGCCACCAGTGGTGGCTGGTGAGTTGTTTTATTGGAGGGTGTAAATAATTGCCACAAATACGCGATTGCGACCGAGCACAGCGAGGGGGCCTGAGCTAACGAAAATGGGTTTGGGGGGAGTCAGGGGGATTCTTCCCCCTCCCATGAGAAAAATGTTTTGAATAATGGGATAAAATGGTGCATTACAGAGCACACTTTCTGTGAAAATGTGGGTAGGAGGCCAGACAGTTTGCAGTCAGTTTTGTAGGGTGTAGGGTAACTCATGAAAAAAATGCAATAGAAGCAAGTCACTTGCCAATCCCTTCAATATGTGCCAGTATTAAAAAAAGTCATGCTGGTTATGCCAATACATTTCCATGCATATACTAGATTTGCCATATAAGAACATACTCATGTTCACTTTGAGATATTTTTTATAGTATCATTACTGGCGCTAGGCAGAAAGCTGGCTCTGCCAATATATGCCACTACTCCTGTGTAAGAAAATACGCCGTCTGGTTTGGTCATTCAAAGTGACATGTCGCAATAAGAAAACATGTCCAAACTGGTTCCAATGTAAGCCAGTCTAGACTTAACATCCTTGCTTCATCATAAATGCTCAGTTAATAAAAAGTCATGCTACAATAAGAAATATACAGGCCGCTACACCTAAACGTTAGTATAGCGAGGTAATACTACTTATCATGCTTACTTTATCAAAGATGCTGAGTAATAAATGGTATGCCACAGTAAGCAATGGCTAGACTGGCTGTACCAAATTGGCAGTCTAGCTAGGTAATGGCACACATGTACTTGGCTGTACGAAACAGCCAGTCAAACAAGCAAAGTCAGTAAAGGATGTGTCAGAAATGCTCCAGTGATCCCCAGTACCCCAGAGCCTTACACACACACACATCCCTTTTCACCCACCATACATCTCCTCTAACATTCATTCACACTGCATTCACCACACAGGCATGCACACACCCACCCAGAACATCCACACACACACACTCACATTCATACTCATTCACCCACCCATAAACCTCTCACGTTCACATTCACTGCATTCTCCACACAGGAACGCACCCACCCAGAGCATTCAAACACACACTATCGGATTCCTACTCATTCACCCACCACTCACTGACCATACACCTTCTCTCACACCCACTCACACTGTATTCTCCACACAGACACACACACACACACACCCAGAACATTCAAACACACACACTATCACATTTCATCTCATTCAACCACCGCTCACTGACCCATAGTACATACATACTTCTGACATGCACTTCACACAAGCAAAATACACATCACATTTTTTTTAAAAGCCTTCTTATCTGTTGTTCCAGCTTTGGTCCTTCATTCCAGGCCACCCTCGGCTGCTCTGTGCTGCTCACAAACAGGAACCAAGAATCTGGAAGCGCTTCCTGGTTCCCATACATGAGCCGCAAGGAAGCCGGAGAAGGAGTTGGAGCGGAACGTGTCTCACGGTCAGTTCCAACCCCTACTGAGCGCTTCCTTCTCACGCAGCAAGACCCGGCCCAGCCTTTACCCTGATGGTTGAAGACTGCGCCGGGGCACCTCCAGACCTGATGTGGCAGGGCCCTGCTACTCAAAAAATGATGTACAATTATTTTTTAACCAGGGCAGCAAGGGGATTGCAGGGGTAGAAAGGGAGAACACAGGGGTCTTGGCTGCGACCCCTGGCGACCCCCAAATGACATCCCTGTGGAAGGATGAGTTACTGCTGAGTATTTCAATAAAAAAAAACACAAAAGAGAAAAGTGTACTCAGATGGAAGTTGGCGTGGCTTTCTTGCTAACACAACTCTGCCCGGCTTTTCTCGGCGACCCAGTATCATTTCAAGGACCACAATGGAATCTTTCAGATGAAAGGAACATCGCTAGAAAATTGCCGGCAATTTATACATCTCTCCTTTTGGCGGCGGCGCGATGTGCTCAGAAAATGAAGCGCGGCGGCGACGACGCAGGCTATGTTCAAACATCGACACGGCATAGCCATTAAGCCCCCACACAGACGACGCGCCGACACAACTAACAGGTTGCGGAAGTGTTTAGAATAACAAAAAAATCAATTGATATTCCTGCGCAGAGAGCAGGGCCTATCACAGCCAGGCAGGTTAGTTCCAGTGATCTGCTGCAAACAGCTCAGAAAAGAGGTGTCCCGTACGGCTCGCGCTATGCCAAAGGAATGCATAATTAATATCATGCACAAAAGAGCTGGATGCATTTATACTATGACATCAGTATTGTTTTCATGAGTTAATAGAACTAGTGCACCCATCTAATGAGTACTCCACAAGAACATGACAAAGGAAGAGAACAATGTATAAAACAGAGCTGGAAATGGGAATCTGTTATTGTAGGATCCAACCAGCCCGAGGGGGAACCCCTCACCCCCCATGAACATTTGCCTCTCAGAAGATGAACAAGTGGAAAATATCCCAAGAGAGGAGCTTTTTCTACAATTTCGCTGGCAAAGTATACAAGGCACACTCTTTCTAAAGCTAAAAGCTGTGTTTAAATAATTGCTGCCGTGTACAATCATGGCGAGCGACTTCACGTGGCCTTTAAGATACGTGTCTTCTCGCCCCTGGTCCTAAAGATCCGGGTCAGCCAGAACATTGTAAAGATTGCCATGTGCAGGGCTCATCCGCAGCTCGGACAAAAGAGGTTCCTGCAATGGAGATCAGACAAGACATGTTTTGCCAGATCCCGGATCTGAAAAAGTCTGCCCCAATTCCAGCACTGGAATAATAACAATGTTAATTTGTATTTGTATTTGTATTTGTATTTGTTTATTTATAACGCGCAGACCATCAGGCCCGGGGGCATCAGGGTGCAATTTGTACAGGGTTGCAAGAAAAGAACATACAGGCAGATAGATTACAATAAAGGTATACCAATACAACATAATACATTGCAATCAATCAATCACACTTTATTTTGGGTACACACCCACACGAGTATACATACAATCAATGTTATACAGTTCTTTAATGATTGGGCACCATTTTCTTAACAGTTCATTTTGCTCGTCTGGGATGTCGGTTTGGTCCCAAAATCAATTACTTTAGCACTCTTTATCGTTACGTCTTTGAAACAACAATACAGATAAAAATGTTGGTCTACAATACATAATCTTATGATGAATCCAATAATCCAATTGCTCGTGTCACATGGGTATGAAATATACGGTTCACCGGGCTGCACTGTGGTGTGTCTTGTGTTCCCTGCCTTGGTCCTGCATGAATGCGTGCCTGAGAGAAGGCCTGTGGAATGTTGTGGGGTGAGTGCCCCTGTAAGATCCATGAAGGTCAGTTGGAGTGAAGCAGCCTGTGAGAGAAGAGGCCGGTGGAGTTCTCCTATGCACCTTGCGACTTACTTACCCTTGGACTTACCTGATGTATAAACCTTGTCACGGGAACTTAGTAAAGAAGTTCACTTCCCTTACCTGAGTATCAGCTCTTTCATTTCACCCCGCTACACACTGTTTGTTTGTTTATTTATTTGATAATGCACTCCAAACCCATGGATAGCTGGGCGCAACAGAAATAAGAATACTTTAAGCTTAGTTACATCAGGTACTATCAATACAATATAAAGAAGACCTAGGTCAAAGCATGTGGTTTACAAAGGTGTGCAGGGAGCAGTAGGTCTTGAGTTGTGGATACATAGTACAAATAGAATAATGGCTGACAGTCTTCTCATCCAAGCTCTGTGCACACAACTAGCCACAGCGAATAAAGCGGCTTCCACTGCTGTACGTTTGCAAAATTGTATGGCTTCTTCAGTTTTCCTGTGTCCGGGCTCTCGGAAGTGATGACTTAGGCACCTCTTTCTATGGCATAAAATGGCATTTGTGTGATCACTGGGAAACAAAAATTCGGAATGCAAACATGTCAATTTTTTCTCTCTTTTCACACAATTATATGCAGTGAAGACCCCCGCAGTCCCCCCCAAGCTCCCATTACCTAAATGATTACCCTAACCCACCCCCCGCATATAGTTACAGCGAAATCCGAAAAAAAAGTTTGCCATTTTTGCATTCAGAATTTTAGTAACCGCAGTAAACGTGTGATACGCATACAACGTACTTCAGATGCCACTCTACTCACACAATGCGGGCATTTATCCGCAGGGCTGTTATCCGCCATGGGCAAAGTTCCACATCTCAACTTGGTGTGTAAGCAACTCATTGTTCATGAGCTCATCTTGTCTAGGTAAGACTCATACACCCCGTGCTAGTTTTGATCACCAAGTACTTCTGGAAGCGTATTAAGAGGGGGATTTGTCGTCGTAATTCGTTGGTACACAGCTCCTGCTATTTATTTCTGTGGGCTTCAATTCTCGTTGGGTCAGCCCAGAGGTCCAGGCACCCCATTGCACTTAGGAGACCTTTAAAATGCAAGACGCAGGGTAATGCCAAGCCCCCTTAATGGCTTAATATGTCAGTCAGACCCTCCTGGTATTTCCCCAGTTTGGCACTAACCACAGCTTAAGCCGGTACATTGCCGGTCCAATTGCCACTATTTGATCTAAGCATCGAGATCGAAGTTCCTCATGGACTAATATGGTTGAGGTACTTTTTGGCAAACCCAAGATTTTCTTGAAGAAACCCTTACGTGCAATCTTGACATTGTAAGAGGATTCAATTCAACACTACAGCCAAGTCAATGCCTAGTCTGGGATACAGAATGGAAACCCTTATTGATATATCTTTATGTCCAGTTCATGAGTTCTGGATGACTACCCCTATATAACACCCCTCTCTTGGAATCCCCCTGACCCCACTGAGCCAAGAAGTAGTTCTGTTTTGCAAGTTAAAAGGTTTATTTGAGAATTTAAACAATATATATATATATCACACTTTATAATAAATTAATAATTGAATATCACACTTAATCTGAGCAGTAATGAATAATGGATAGTCTGGCACTAGCACACTTCGTTATAATCAATGATGAGTGGTTATAGGATGGATAAGATAGCAACAATACTTTTATGGTTTCAAATGGATGCAAAGTGGAATGAAAATGCAGTACAGAAAATAACTTGATAGGGTTTCAGCAAAAGACAACGTAATCACTTTCCTCTGGCAATCCACTCCCCCCCTTTTATGCAATGCAAGGAAATGGAAGGAAAGCACACAGTTCTCAGAAATGCAATCAAATGTAATTCACTTCACCCCAGCAAGCTTAGACTACAGAAGTTTGAAACACAGGCCCAAAATGCTTTTATATGTGCTGGCAATGAAGTGAGGAATATGCTGAACATGGTTTTAATTCCCTTTAGGAGGTTCAGGGTGAGTGAAATATACTTGGGATGAGTTCAGGCTAACTTTAGCAAGGATCTAGGAGTAACTAGCAGGTTAAACGAATTTTTGGCAAAGGAAAGTAAGGAAGCTGCTGTTTTCACACGTGGCTGGATTTTTAACCAAATAGCGAATCGCGGCAAAATTCGTGAATGCGTGAATCACGATTACGAGTATGAGGAGTAGCAAGTCGGTTCTACGCTTGTTGAAAAGCTGAGATTCTAAGCTTAAACCAAGTTCCTAGCACAAACGGTTCCAGAGATACGGACGATTAAATAAAGGTTGTTTTTCGGATTTGAAATTTTAAAAGTTCAAAGCGACAGGTTACAGCTTGCACCTAGAAAATGACAGGTGACAGCTTTGCAAATGACAGGTGACAGTTAGGAGGCAGTTCTGGTTAGATTAAAATAGATTGAATTATATTATTTTAACTAAGAGATTGGTTCTGCACAGTTCTGCTAGGTACTCACAATATATTTTGAAATAGGCCTCCCCACGGATCTGGTCAGGTTTTTGACTCCACTCCGGTTCTGGTCTCGGAACTTCACAGTGATCTGGGTCAGCTCTCTGGTTCTGCTAACAGCGGTCTGGGTCACTCTGGATCTCTGGCCTCTGGTTCTGGATACTGCTCTGCTTTCTCTGGGTATAGCACTGCTTCTGGATCTGTCTGCACAGCTTTTTCTGGACCCAGCGCTGATCTGCACAGCTCCTGGATGCTGCTACCGCTGTTAGGGTTGCTGGATGCTGAGGCCTACTGAGAAGAGTTCTCAGTTTGTGGGTTTAGGCCCTTGCTTTGAGTTCTGAATCAAGTTCTTTGGAGTTTTAAAGTCTAAGTGTTGAATCTGGATGTGAAGTCTTCGGTCAGCATGCTCCGCAGCAACTGGAATTGAATGTCCCTACCTGTCCCAGCAGTCTCATTTTATGTGTTTTGAAAGTGGGTGGAGAGGCTAGCTTTCTAGGCCCAACCCCTTCAGAGTTCTGATAGGTTGGAGAATTCTTTGCGTTCTCACTGGAGGGCAGGATTGTGTGTCAGAATGATGTCATTTAATGGCTTGCAGAAAGGACACTCCCCTGTCAAATTGCACACAAATCTATATTTGATCAAAATACACATTTCTCAAATACATAGTGGTTTGTCATTGCATGTACATATTACCTATCACATGAGGTATACTCTGTTCAAACTCTGCTCTTCCTGAGGGCTTGCATTAAAAAATGGCAACTTATTTTCGATTTTAGTGGGTTATGCAACCTTGGTTCTTCATTAAAAATTATGCACATATACACGGCCTGTCCTTACATACTCCAGTAAATTCCCATGTCTCTAGCTTAAACACAGAGTCTGTAGTATCCATGAATAGTGGGGTTTTGCCCAAGAACATCACACAAATTCCCAACGCGTCTTAAAACGTGCACAGAAAATTCACAAGAATTATGGTATCATTTAAATAATTTTGACAAGTCCGCATTGTGAGTTATACATCTTTCTTAGAATCATATTCTGGCCAACAGGGGTGTGTCTTTTCAGGTCACATGGTGTAGAAACCAGTTTATCCAGTTTCAGCCAAGCTCAGAGACCCTGCCCCTCCCAGCTTCTGCCAAGAGGAAGCTATTTTACAGCCCCCCTAATAAACCATCTGCCTGAGTCAAGGAAGGGCTTTGTTCAAAAGGAAGCCATTTACGACTACCCAAATAAACCATCTGCCTGGGCCCTTTCTTTAGTTTCTTGCAATCCCCTGGTAATTCAATCAGAGAGTGTGTGACCTCCTTTTGGCAGGAGCAACAGAATGCAGCCAGGCCTGGGAATGCATTTGTTGGGCAAGCCCCCACTCCTGTCGGGGGTAGCTGACTGGCAGAATTCCAGTTTCCTTAAGCCAGGTTTCAGGTAAAATGTCACTTTTTGTTCCCCAGTTTTCTGCATTCAAATAAAACTAACAATGTTTACACATGCAGCTGGAATGCTGATTCTAAGTTCAAAACTATGACATTTTAACAGTGACAAACTATGTGGCAGTCACAAGTCTGTCCCTCAGTTTATTTACACATTTCGATTTTTGGTAATTTTAAATCCAGTTTCAGTTTAAGCCGCTGCAGACCTGCAGAGCTCAGCCAGTCTTGTTATAAACCTTCAAGTCACTTCAGAATATAACTTTACATTGTACCCACCTCTTAGTAAGTCTTTCTTTGGCCTGCTTTGGGTTCATTTATTCAGTTTTACACAAATGTCTGGTGTTGTTTGAAAACGCCGGCTTTCTGATAGTGGTGAGTACTGGTAATGCAACCATTTTTGGGATTAAAGAAAATGAATTCCCCACAGTTCTAGGTTGCTTTTGGCATTCAGCATTGCCATTCCCTATGGTTTCAGGCTACTGTGTGGGTAGCCCATGGTGGTTTTAGGCAGTGCCCTTCTGTGCCCATAACATCGGCAAAAATGGGTGGCAGCCTATTCTTCATGCATTTCCCTGTGCATTTTCTGGGAAGCTCTGGCCATCATGATGTTTTCAATGCCAGTAATGCACAGTTTTTTTTTGGTAGGGCTCGGATGCATGGGTAAAAACATCCCACAACATGTTTGTACAATTTCCCGATACCTCATTTAAAAATGTCTTCTAGCGGCTGCCATTAACAGATTGATCATGGACTAACCTATTACAGGCAGCTCAGCGGTCATCCGAATGCTGTGGAGGCAGAGAGCGCTCCCCTTCCCTTACTCGCTGAGCTGTTTTGGTGGCTGCCTGGCTAAACACCCATGTTCCTTCCGCTACATGCCTTTCTCCATGTAGCGGAAGGAACATGGGTGTTTAGCCTTCATGAAGAAGAGAAACTTTTTTCTTTGGCTTTTCCCAAAGAACCGGTGGGTCATTCACCCGCCCAGTACAGAGGTCTGTTTTATTGGTATCAGGTAATAATATCGCCACATATATGGTTGCCGTAAATAATATCGCCGGGAAAATGTCGTGGCGATATTATTTGGGTGACACCATATATATGGCGACAGGGGCACATTTTTTAAAAAAAAAATAAGAAAACATTTGGGGGTTGCGGGGGTGTCCCCCGCATGTTCCATGTTCCACAGAAAACGACAGAAAACGACAATTTTTCGGCGATATTTTTGCATGGCGATATTTTTGTGGTGACATTATAACATGTAACCGTTTTATTAGGGTGTTGTCCAAGCCTCTATAAATATGTTACACGTCTCTACATGCGTGCATCACCTTCTTCCTCATACTAGAAGAAGTTGGCTTGCCCTCTCTCGCTTTGGAGAGACAGGTAGTCGTGAGACCTGTCTTTGCCAGTGGCGGGTCCAGGGAGTGGCCTGGGGTGGCACGACCTACCCCTGTAATCTGATTGGCAATCACAGGTACAACTCTATTAACCTATGATAATTATCTGTGTGTGCGCTCTTATTTCATGCCACCCACGCATAAGTCAGTGCCCCACTTGGGCCACCCCAGTCAAGAGAGTCTGGACACGAAACTGATCTGTGCAGCGTGAATGTGTATGGTTTCACATGTTGGACATAGTTCTGCCATCTAGTGGCTGGGTTGGGTTCTCTAAAGTTACAAAAATTGCAGATGTCAAACATAGTCATTCTTAAGCTTCCCCCATGAAGCCAATAACTCACAGTCTCCACCCTCATAGTTACCAACATGATCCATTCCAATCTGTAGGTGCTTATCCAGTCCTGGTTTTTTTCGTTGCATTCTGGGACTTGTAGTCTGAGTTTTATAATGGGAAAAGTGGAACTAAAATTCTGAGAATGCAAAGAAAAAACAGGACTGGATAACCACCTACAGATTGGAATGGTCATGTTGGAAACTATGCACCCCATGATTGCCAGATACCTCTTCGGAGCACTGGGTGGCGGGAAGGTGAAGGGGTTCAGATGGAGGAATGGGAACATGAGAGAGTAGGGAGATCTGAAGATAGCAGCCCTGGAGCTCCATTAACGCAGACAGGAGTAGACTGTAATTCAAAGCTGAGGAGACAATCAGGCTTGATCTGATGGACTTTATTGTAACGTTCAAGTGCCAAGAATACGGTCCCACCCTCCGTGGGGCGCTTTTGGGAGCCTGTGTAATCCTTAAACACAACCCTTTGCAAAATCCACTTACATTATAGATTTGCTACTGTAACAGAGGTCTAGACTGCACTCCTTCACCTGCTCTGATGTCACTTCCTGTTTCAGAGACGGATGGTAGTTCAGTAGAGGTACAGCCAAAATAATCACATTGTTTACATAAAAGGTTAAAATGAGATCCATTGAAATACTTTTTGTCTAGGAAATAGAAATTAAACCATTGCTGTTAAGGGAGACATATTTTATTTTTAATATGTATTTATTTGTTTATTCATTGTGCATTTGTAAGGTGCTTATAAATCAAGAAATTGTGTTTCAAATGCCCAGAGCGCATGTGAGCATTCGGAGCATGCAAGTGCAGAGAGTGAGAAGGGACAATGGAAGGGGGTAAAGTGCTAGCAATTCCACAGAGGAAAGTGCCAGTGAGTCCATTGCGAGCAACAGTTAAGTGCCTGGCAGGGATCTCTAGGTAAGGAGTGATCACCTGCCAATATAGTAAGTGCAGGCCTATGAGACAACACAGGCCAGTGGGTGCCCAAAGACATGTACTGGTAGAGGGTGGGAGGCTGAGGGTGATTGGGCAGAAGGCCAGGACCCAGAAGGACACATAAGGGACCAGGCCACCAATATCACTGAGTGTGGGGTTTTAGCATGGGAGGGGGAGGGGGACAGAGGGAGTAAAGAGGTACGTCTCGAGGAGCTTCCAGAATTGGAGATGTTCCAGCCAAAGACGGAGAGAAAGGGGGGGGCTGTTCCAGAGGAGGGAGCCAGCCGAGGAAAGAGATAGGGCACCAGCACGCTGCTTAGAGAAACACTTGGAACCGGAGGAGCATAAAGATCTGGAGGCAGAGTATTTGGTGAGAGCAAGTAGGAGACAGCATGGTCCCTGACCCCAGACAGCCTTATGGATGATGCAGAGGGATTTGAATTTGATCTTTGCAGCAACCGGGAGCCAGTGGAAAGATTTTAGGGCTGGATAGATACGTTAGAAAAGTCTTGCAGTCCTATTCTGGATAAGATGGAGGGGGCGGAGAGAGGAAGAGGGCAGATTAAGGAAGAGGCTGTTGCAGTAGTCCAGCCTAGAGAGTACCAGAGCTCTAGAGACATTGAACTTCATGGGAAAAGTGAGGAAGGGAAGGATACCTCTGAAGAGGTGGAGTTGAACATGGGCCTTCTTGGCAAGGTCCAGGATGTGAGGGAGGAAAGAGAGAGAGGAGGCAAAGATAACTCCAAGGTTTCTGGCTTCAGATGCAGGAGAAGGGGGGAGAGCCCATAGAGGGTGGCCAGAGTCAAGGGATGAAAGAGGGAGTAGGAGTCCAAATAGGAAGGATCTCAGTCTTGCTGGCATTGAGGCAGAGAACATTAGAGGCAACCCAGGACTGGATGGCAGAAACGCATTCAGGAATTGTGTAGGAAGTAGTGAGAGGATCAGAGGGAAGTTTGAAGAAGAGTTGGGTGTCATCTGCATAATACTGGAAGTGAGGGGAGAAAGTGGAAATAAGGAGAGCAAGCAGAGCGAGATAGACATTAAAGAGCCATGGCGAGAGTTTGGAATCCTGTTGCTGCCAATGAAGGACTGATCTGATCAATTCATGTTGTAATGCTTCCTGTGTTCAATGCAGTACATAAAGCTTATGTGCATGATTCATGGAAATGTGGGCAGAAATCCCACAGGGGCCTCGCTGCGAGAAGGACACACCACAAGCCTGCACGCAGAATAAAAAATGCACATGGAATCCACTCCAAAAAGTCACCAAAAAGTCACTCTATTCGCAAGTCGTGCCTGGAACGCCCCTGAAACCCCCCCCATGCAAAAGCATAAACAGCCAGAACAGCTGCATTTGCATGCTCATCCAGGCGCAATCACACACACCCTTCAAACAGTGCATGGGGTCCCTGCAAGCAGGCCTGCATCTCAGGAACCATGCACAGGGTCTGCCGTAACTGTTGCTGGCACACCGACAACATGCTTATGATACTTCGCAAGTCAGGTAAAAATCTTAACAGCTTTGTGCGAACCCACGTTAACCATACCTGCACCACGCTACACTGCGTAGGTGCACCCCTAAGTTAGATTGGAACCCTGACTCCGTGCATGCACCCCTAAATTCAACAATCAATCCCACCTCTGCGCAGTGATTCCTATGTGCCAGTGTCCGTACGCCTGCCTTCGGGTGGCATAAAGATTGGAGGATTTGCATGGCCATTTCCCTGCCGGAAGGTTGCGCGATCATATCCCTGAATACGTATTGTTCCATGCAATAGTGGGCGTGCAACGGTCTGCCTGTGGGCCGTCCTGCATAACGGCCATCTTGTTGCATGTTCTTCCCCATTTTTTGTGTTCCAACCCCTTCCTAGCCTTCTATGCAAACCACTCCCACGCTCTGCTCTGTGTGGACTCTCGCGCAAGGTGCTCGACGGCTCACAGAGACGTGGCGAGTCTGCACAAACTCCATGCAAGTCCTGGAAAAGTCTTGCACAGTCGATTCCATGAATCGACGAACAGGGATTTGCATGCAGAATGGCGTGCAAATCACACGCAAACAGTTCCATGAATCAGGCCCTATACATTCATCGTAACGTAGCACAACTTGTGTAGTGCTTTCAACATCCTTTGGCAAATATACAGATCATGTGCAATACTCCTGCAGATTGATAGCTTTAAATTCTATGATGATTCAAAAGATAGCTCACTGTTTTAAGTGTGGGTTACAGGGAGCCGTGTCATATGCTAGATAACAGCTACATATGCCGGCAAGGCAGACTTACTTAGACTTTCCTCTCTCTGAGGTTGAAAAACTTGAGTATATAAACATTGGTGATAGTAACACCTACTGTTCTACAACACAGCATGCCTGCAATAGAAAATGCTAGAATATAGGAACTAAGATAGCTTCCCTATGGTGCTAGTCTAGAGCATAGTCCCTCCAAAAGAGGCTTGCAAAAACTGGGCAGCCACTTACACTAACGATCATTGTGCGGTACTCTGTGGGAGGTGATTTGGTAGCGCAATTCTATCTAGACATGTGACCCAACGTATCCTACTGCGATCCTGGACAGATAATATCTTCTCACTGTATAGCAGTGGTATTCACACATTTTCATACCAAGCCCCCCTTGAGTACATATATTGTTTCTGGGCCCCCCACCTAGGGGTTGTCCTCTTCCGCTCCCCTTCTTCGACATCCCCTCTCCCCCCAAGGGGAACCAAAGGATCTCCAGGGGCGGCCCAGGATATTTAAAAAAATGATTTAGGTGACTGCATTTAACAGGAAATATAAGCAGTAGAAAATCTGTTTATCTTTTATATTACAAACTGTCATCTAAATCGATTTTGGACCCCCAGTTTGAAGACCACTGCTGTATAGCGTTGTGCTGTCTACAGTGAAACGGTTGGCCTTCACACATTCTGGCGGCAGTGTTTAGCCCATTTTACATGGTCATTTAGGTCTTTTGAGGAGAATGGGTCCTAGGCTGGCCAAAAGTCACTGGCCTCTAGCAAGTTCATTTTGACATCTGCTTATGTGACACAAAAAATGTTGTTTTACTATTTCAAATGTTCTTCTTCACATCCTGAATAACAATCTGCGAATTTGTGTCAAACAATGATTATAAGCAGGCCACTGTATCACTGTGTTTTTTGTTGGGTGTATTTAAATCTTCCAGAGTAAAAAAGAAACCAGACGAGATCTTTAGGCTCACGTCAATTAGTATTCTCATACTTTTAGAGAGACATTTATGACTGCCAAAATAAAGCAAAACTCATGCTCCTTTTGCATAGCATGTTTATTTAAGGATTTTTCGTTTTTTTTTGTCATTTTGGTGTATCATGTGATTTTTGTACTTCCCAAGCCAGGCCTACAAAACAGAGTATTAGCATTGGGAAACAACACGGCCAAGTACAAACCTGCAGACACCAAGGGCCTGACTCGCAGAGCGTTTTCCATTGGGATTGCACCATTATAACAGGCTTGTGTGAATCAGGCCCTGTGTCTGTGATCATGGGCAACTCATTTTATCTCATTGTGTCTAATGCGTCACATTTGTCAGTCACAAATATTTTAAATTTGTCATCCCGTAAATGGAATTTAGTTCTATGGGTATGGTCTTCAAACATTCTCAGAGAAGTTTGAACCAGCTATAGTGTTGTTTCACTCTAAAAACTAAACATTCATCCCCACGATCACTGTCACTCACTGTTATGTTTTCATTTCCCGTATAGTTATGTCTCCCTGACCTTTCCTACGCTCCCCCGTTCACACTCATCTTGACCCTGTTTCCTTTTCAGCCCACAGACCATAGCCTGCCGGCCACCCAGGGAAGGGCCTATGGATATCATTTAAGTGTCGCTAGGGGTCGCAACTTCGACCCCTGAGGTCTCCCTTGCTACCCCTAAAAGAAAGATTTTTTTTTCCATTTATTTTTTATTTCTTTTTTTACATTGAGGCTCCTGGGCTGTGGCCAGCTTAATATGGCCCTTTGTTTCTAGAGTGGCTGGTTTTCTGAAGCAATAGCTGGTAAGATAGCTCAGTTGGTTCAGCGGTGGCTGCTGCAATGTGTGTGTAAACTGCAGGTTGCAGGTTCGATTCCTAGCAAGATCAACTCAGCCTTTCATCATGCTGAGGTTGATAAATGAGTACCAACACAGATTGGGGGATATTGTATGTATATTTGTTGTATATGAGGCGCTTAAGTGCTATATAATAACACATCATTATCGTTTGACCTTGGAAGTCTGCTTGCATTCACAGTGATTTGGTAATATGGGCTTATACGCACTGATATTAATGATGCATATGGTGGGGGGGCGTGGCCAACCGCCATGTAGAGCGGACGCGACTTCGGCAAGCTCCGCAAGATGAGCCATCGATAAGCTGTTTTTCCTGTATTTAAGCCGGCCTCAGCGCCTACAAATCATCCCGAGAGCCGCCGGCGGCGACGAGAACCTCCTGGACCCTTCACACGCGAGGGTGGAAGCCCGGGAGCCGAGCTGAGAGGATCGCACACCCCACGACGCGGACAGCCAAGATGGCGGCTCACATCTGCTGAGCCATCCGAGAGAGGGCCGCCCTGCGCCGCCGAGCGGAACGGCGAGGGGGTGCCCCTGCTGACCCCCCGGTGGCCACCCCTGCGGTAGGCTCGGGAGCCCCAAGCCCGAAAACGAGTGATCGACTGAGGCGGACGAGGGCGCCTGCTGGCCCCGCTGTCGGAACCGCAGGGGACGGAGGCCCGGCTGGAACCGAGGCCCAGAGATCGCGCACTACACCGAGTGCGAGTGCACCGGCCACCTCGCGCTGCCCCGGTTGGCGATACCACCGGAGCTGCGCACCCCTGCCCGAATTGCGCCACGGGGGGCGGAGTGCTGGAACCGCGGCATTCGGAACGGGCAGCTACAGAAAGGAGTTCCCCCCCCCCACCGGGCACCGAGAAAAGCAGCGCGGGCCGAAACGCGAAGACTTTCCACGAACTACCATATCAGGCCTAGCCAGGCCGTATCGCACCCCGCGGTGCCTGGAGGCCCTTGAGAACCGGCGCCGGAGCGCTTGACGCCCCGCGGGAGGGCCCGAAGCGTGGACCATAACCCTCCGAGCGCCGGAGGACATCAAGCGGGCAACTTCCACAGCGAGGTGAGGGGATGTCCTGCCCGGATAAGTCAGCGGGGAGGGGGACCAGGTCTAAACAGCGGCAGACCACCCTGGATGCCTACACAGCCCCCGAACCCCCCAGCCCTGAGTGCCCGACCATGGCGACTGCCGCAGGGGACACGAGCGCTACTCCAGCGACGCCTGAACCCACTAACTTGCAACTCTTGGAGGCCATCAAGCTAATCCAAACGACTATGGTGAATAAAATCGACGCAGTGGCCATAGATCTGGGACTCCTCCGCCAAGACGTCCGCTCCCTGGCTAATCGAACGGAGGCACTCGAGACTCAAGTACGCGAGAATTCCGAAGCGAACACCCAACTTCTCCATGACATGGAAGGCCTCCAGCAAACGGTCAAAAACCTCGAGAACAAGGTGGAAGAGGCCGAAGGGAGGGCCCGCCGGAATAACATCCGGCTGCTCGGACTGCCTGAGGGCATCGAAGGCCCAGACCCCACCAACTACGTGGAAAACCTCCTGCTGCAGGAAATCGGCGCAGAGAAACTATCGCAGGGGTTCTCCATCGAAAGGGCCCATAGGTCGCTTGCCAAGAGGCCCCCGCCAGGTGGCCCACCCAGGCCCATGATTGCTAAAGTGTTAAACTACAGAGACCGCGAGGTCGTCCTGGCGTACTCTCGGTCAGGGGGCCAGATATTGAGAAATTCGGCCAGGATCGCCATCTACCCCGACTACACTTTTCAAGTGCAGATGAGCAGGGCCCAGTTAATCTACACCAAAGCCAGGTTGAAGGCCGCTGGTTTGAAATACATGCTCCTTTACCCTGCTAGGTTGAAAGTAATACACAAGAACAGAGCCCACCTATTCGACACACCGGAACAAGCCCGGGACTGGATGGACGAGCAGCAACTACCAGACATAGACGACAAGAGGCGCAGGCCGCGCTGATACACCTACCTAAGACTACTGTATTATACCGCACCATAAGAACACTGCAATCCAACCCCAGGAGCAGCTGAAGGGATCCTACCACGCGGAACACCGAGGTTTTAGCTCCCTCAACCCCCCAGGAGCTTGTGTTTTTCTGTTTTTTCAGGGTACGTTTACCCACCCGTAGGGCACCCGAAGACCATGCCAGGTCCTAGGGAGCGGAAACGGGACAGTCACGACGAGGAGCACCTTGTTAGACCAGTTATTTGTTGGGGAAGTTCTTTCTTAGGGAAAGGGGTGCCGGATATCCGCACCCTAGTTGGGATCCCTAAAGTTGACACACCGAGACCACGGGACTCCTCCAATACCACAGCACCTCCAATGAGGCCTCGACCGGGACCTGGACTAGTGAGAGTACACCACCTTGACTATGGCTGAGAGAGTGAAAGTGATGACATGGAACGTCAGAGGCATGAATAGCTACGTGAAACAGCGAAGAATTCAAGCATACCTGCGACGATGCAAGGTAGGGATCGCCATGCTTCAGGAGACTCACCTAACGGAGGCTAAACTGACTGCGCTAGCCAAAACCTGGCGGGGGACCTTGGTGGGATCCTCCTACTCCTCATATGCTAGGGGGGTCCTGGTGTGGATTAACCCGTCAGTCCCTTTTAAAGTCACGGACACAAAAACGGATAACGAGGGTAGGATGGCGCTGGTGCAGGGTACCATGGAGGGAAGAGACCTATGCCTGATTAGCACATACGCACCCAACCATGACGCCACAGCTTTTTTCCGCTCCTTGAGCCCTAGACTATGCCCCCACGCAAACAGCACCATGATCTGGGGCGGGGACCACAACTGCACTTTAGACCCCCTCAAAGATAGGTCAGACACCAAACACTCCCGCCCGTCCCCCCCCGCCAAGATACTATCCAAACTGATTTCCAATCTGTCCCTTAGCGACCTGTGGAGGGAACTGAACCCGGAGAGACGGGAATACTCCTTCTTCTCCCCGCCACATAACGTCCACACTAGGCTGGACTACATGCTAGTCAGCCTGGAGCAGCAAGCCACTTTCAGCGAGGCACAATACTTACCCAGAGTATTATCAGACCACTCACCCCTGTCGGTCACTTGGGAGGTACACCCGCCCAGACCCCCTATCCCTACATGGAGACTGCGAGCAGAAGCATTGCTTGACGCGGCCTTCAGGGACCACGTACAAGACAGCACAGACGAATATTGGCTACACAATCTAGGCAGCGTAGATCGCATCAGCACCGCTTGGGAGGCGTATAAGGTGGTCATGAGAGGGGACATGCTGGCAGCGGTAGGGGGAACCCAAAAGGCCATCACGAACGCCCTGGCAAAAGCAGAAAGTAAGCTGGGGGAGCTGGAGAATAGAGCGAACCCGACCCCCGAGCAGGTACGGGAAATAATAGCGCAGAGACAAGCCTGTCTGTCACACTGGGAGTCCCTGGGGAAACTAAGCTACGCCAAGCACACGGAAAGGACACACGCCCTGGGAGACAAGCCCGGCAAACTCCTGGCCTGGCTGTACAAAAGGGAATCCCCTAGGACCCCCATCTGCCACATCCTCAGACCAGATGGCACTGCGGTGCACACCCAGGCTGATATTAATATGGTCTTCTCCGAATACTACCAGGACTTATATTCTCAAGCCCCGCCCCCGTTAGACACCGGGATCGAGGACGCCCTAGACTGCATAGAGTTACCCAAACTAGACCCACAGTTGGCCGCAACCCTGGAAGACCCAATCACCCCAGACGAGGTCAAGGCAACCATTAGATCTTTACCCTCTGGGAAAGCCCCAGGTATGGATGGTCTCCCGGGGGAATTCTATAAGACATATGAGGAGACCCTCGCCCCGCTGCTGGCACAAGTGTACAATGAGGCTTTCGAACGCGGCATACTCCCTGACTCCATGAGGGAAGCTGTAATCATCCCCTTGCTGAAGCCCGGCAAAGATGGAACAGATTGCGGTTCCTATAGACCTCTCTCCATGCTCAATGTCGACTGCAAAATACTTTCGGCACTCCTCGCCAACAGGCTACGCAAGGTGATCCCCCTGTTGATTCACCACGACCAAACTGGCTATGTACCTGGGCGCTCTATCACTGAAAATTTACGCAGGTTGCACCACATCATATACCGCACTGAGCATGACACCCAGAAATACGCGGTGGCATCACTAGACGCCACCAAGGCCTTTGATTCGGTTAATTGGGAATGGTTGTACGCCACCATGGCCAGGATGGGCATTGGACCCGCCTTTCTTAAATGGACCCATTTGCTTTACACACACCCCGAGGCTAGAGTGCGTACCAACAAGACGTACTCTGACAAATGGCCCCTCCACAGAGGCACACGACAGGGATGTCCCTTATCTCCCATGCTCTATATCATTGCTGCTGAGCCAGTGGCCGCGTACATCCGGCAGGAATACGGTGGGGGAGGCATTATACTTGATGGAGTGACTCACATCATCTCCATGTACGCGGACGACACCCTCCTCTACCTCAATAACCCTGAGCATCTCCTGCCCTACATCTTGGAGACTCTGGACTGCTTCCAAAAACACACAGGCATCCAGATAAACAAAGACAAGTCGTGTCTCTACCCCCTCGCAGCGCTACACAGCAATGAGGGCGGACCCCTGCCCCCACTGGCTCTCCAGTGGCAGGTAACGTCCTTTAAATACTTGGGCATTGTCATACACCGTAGCCCGTACACAGAACACATCCTCAACACAGCCAGATCAAAGGACGCACTCACCAACTCCATGGCCTTCTGGGGCAAACTTCCCCTTTCTGTGGCGGGGAGGGCGGGTCTCCTCAAAATGGTAGCGCTCCCACGCCTACTGCATTGCTTCACCAATGTCCCCTACAACATCCCCTCAGCCTTTTTCAGAGAATTGAACAAACTCTGCAGAGAATTCCTGTGGCAGGGAGGCAGGCACAGGGTGGGGCTTGACATCCTCCAGAGACCCTACGAGAGGGGCGGACTGAAAGTCCCTAATTTCGAACTATATTATCTGGCCAGCCAATTGAAACACGTAACGCACTGGATGGCGGATGAAACCACCACTGACACCAGACTTCTCCAGCCGGCCCTGCCACTACTGCTACTTAGAGACTTGTTGTGGGTCGGGAAGGGGGCTCCACAACGTCACCCATACCTGGCCATGTTGGGAACCCAGCTCTGGAAGAGGGCCTGTAAGGCTGTGGGGCTGCGAGATCCGTACTCCCCACAGATCCCCATCGCTGCAGTCATGGCGACACCCTCATGGGGGCACACCGAGGCTCGCTCGGTATGGGAGCCCCACGGAGTAGCGACGCTGGGCGACCTCATGCACGAACACGAACTTTCTACATTCTCCGACCTCTGCGAGTCGACGGGCCTGCCCATCGGGCAGTTCTTGCTCCACGGGGCAATAACTCGGGCCTTAAGGAAGAGATGGCCTGAGGCAGACAATCGATTTACAGAGAATGAAACCATCGAAACCTTGCTGGACACAGCCGAGGGAGGCCACGAAACCTCCAGAATATACGAGGCCCTGTTACAGGCAACAACAACGAATGAACTGAAATGCAAAAAGAGATGGGAGAGCGAAATGGGCCTTGTATTCGAGGACAACGCATGGGAAAAGATTACCCACTACCACAAAAAGACCTCCAGAAATGCACGCCTCCAATTAATACAGCTATACATCACGAACCGAGCCTACCTCACACCTGACGCCATATCTAAGTTCAAGGGGGCCTCGCCACAATCATGCCCCAAGTGCCATGCGCCACAAGCAGGAATGACCCATATGTTCTGGAGCTGCCCCATGGTCCTGAGGTTCTGGACCCAGGTACGAGATAGGGTGGCGCTGGCCGGGATAGAAGTCGAAATTCACGAACCAGCAGCTTGCATACTGGGGGCTTACAAGCGAAGCACCAAGAACAAGCCCCTAAATAGACTCCTGGACTTGATTTACATAACGGCGAAAAGGCGCATAGCCATGAGCTGGAAGAGCGCACGAGGACCTGGTGAGGCCCTTTGGTGGTACGATCTCAAGAGATGGGTCGCCGCGGAGACGGCGGCTTGGGAAATGGCCATCCAGGTACAAAAACTTGACTCCAGTGCAGATCTTCTCCGCTGGGTAGAACTGACTGAGCCGCTCCTCCGTTCAGCGACATCGGCCAGCACTCCAAACAGTCCTGGTAGTCCCTGCTCGACACATGAGCATATTGAATGATTGGGGACTGACCTGTGGTCTCGGGGGGAGGGGGGCGGAACGGGTGGGGAGGGATTGTTGAGGTTGTTGGGGTTTTTTTTTTTTTTTTTTTTTTTTTTTGTGTGGGTGTTACACATATTACACCGCCATACCACGCACTGTTTGTTATATGTTTTGAAAAACCAATAAAAATTTTTCAAAAAAAAAAAAATGATGCATATGGTGATCCAATCTTGTATGAAATGTATATCACTTGACAGTGATATCATAACCATATTTTTCATAGTGTTCTTAGAAACAATGCTATGTGATGCCACTTCCTATTTTGTGTACAGGTGAAAGTTTATGTTCCATCGCTTCCTGTGATGTCACTTCGGGGTGGGGTCAAATGACATCACTTCCTGTGATGTCATCAGATGTCAAGAGTCATGTGATTTCATTTCCGCTACCCCTGGCATTTTGGTGAAATGACATCCCTGGCAGGGTCACGATTTACTGCAGGTTCGAGTGCCACAGCATGCAGGCATCCATATACTGAACATTGTAAGATATTTTGAAAAGACTAAATGAGGATAGTTTTTCAAAAAAAGAGTAGCACCCCAAATAATAAGTATGCCTGCAAATCGCAATCTGTAAAGGCGAGTAAAGCAGATGGGTATGTTTCCAGCTCTTTTGGCCTTTTTTGCTCAAGACATCACAAAGGCCCCTTTCTTCCCAAAGCACTGAAGTAGGGATATTAGCATCTATCCATGCAGAACATTTACAGCATGGGGGGCGGGGGGAAAAGAGAGAGAGAGAGAGAGAGAGAGAGAGAGAGAGAGAGAAAGAGAGAGAGAGAGAGAGAGAGAGAGAGAGAGAGAGAGAGAGATTGGTAGCTCCAAAGACAGCTCCCTCCTGCATCCTTCTCACAGCAATGTGTGTGTACCCTGAGGATCTGGGAAAACTCGCTGTGGTGGCCATTTCACCCAATTTTTGTAGTATTTGTTATAGAGGGCAAGCCCCCATACCTCTCTTGTTTGCCCCGCCATACAACCACTGCTCCTACATTTCCTTATAAAATATCCCCTCAACCTGCACCCCTGGTAAAAATGCAGTCAAATGGCTGTTCACCAAATGCGGTGAAACTGGTTGCGGGGAGTTGGGCAGGTGCTGTCCTCCGATTGGCAGGGCAGAAGATGGGTAGCGGTGCATTTCCAAGGCTGCGGTAGCCAATCATATATCTCGATGTTAGGCAATTTGTACTGTAGGACCGCGCTTGAAAAAAGAACTCCCATAAATCCCCCGCTTCTGCATCATCCAGCTTCCACCCACCCCCGGGTGTCCCCCTGCTTAGGAAAGTGGGTGGGGGATAAGATCATCACCACAAATATCAGAGGAGGTTACCACCAGAAGTTTCAAAGAGTAGATGGAACACCTCTTGTCACCGTTAGCCAGATAAAAAAAAACACTCAGGCTTTTACACCCTCACAGATGGCATTGCTTGTGCAGTCCCTTTGTAATGAGATAAAAAGCATATTCCCTGACACACAGTTCGCACCTTCAGACCAAAACTGCTTTGATTTTTATCTGAAAGAGAATTAGCTATACGAAGAAGTGACACAAGTTCACTGTCCCGCTATTTCTGTGTTTGCAGGTACGCCGTGGACCGGCACACAGATATGGACCGGATGTTCAACATTTATGCTGACAATGGCTCAATATTCACCTTGAAGTCCCTCGACAGAGAAACATCGATGTGGCACAACATCACAGTCATCGCGACCGAGATCAGTAAGTCCCCTGCGGTGCTGACGTCAACGAGGTCCCACGGGGGTGGGAGATGGAGCGTATTTGGTGGGGGTGAGCGTGTTTGTATGTGTGGGTCCACTAAGATAATGCCATAACCCACAGAAGTAATTGCAAGACACTGCGGCCATGTTGTTTTGTGGGCCACCGCCATGCACGCGCATATGATTCCAAGGGGTGACGCGCGGGCCAAGTCATATATACTGTAAAACCTTTAATGCTGGAAAAATGTGTGTGGATACAAAATGTGTTTTCCTTGGTTTAGCGTATCATAAATTGCGATCACTGCAGAGTAACATGTGTAGGTGGTATCCAACATCTCCACCTTAGTGTGGTACACAGGTAGCAACTTTAAGTCATGTTCCTGCAGAGTGAATTCACGGATCCTTTGAATTCCAGTGTCTTTAATGTACCATAGGGAAATCCTCCTGGAAATCCACCAGAGGAGTGTGTAATGGCAGAATACTCATCGAGCAGAACCTTAAAGTTTACTGAAATATATGTTGAGTGGTTAATACACAATTAGTTCACACACAAAGAATGTCTTTCTGGGAGTAGTAACCTACTGACCAACATTAGCCTATTCATTCGGGTGACATTAGTCCAGTCCTGGTTTTAACTCTGCATTCTACAACTTGTAGTCCTGGATTTCCCCATTATAAACCCAAACTGCAAGTCCCAAAAGGCAAAGCTAAAACCAGGACTGGACTGATGTTTCCTGTATGGAATGGATAATGCCGGCCTGTATGTAGTAAGGGAGAACAGCTAAAGGAAATGTAGGGGCAACTGGCATTTCAGGGTAGGCTCAGTTTGACTACACACCATCCGTCTGTACATTCTGCAGTGCACCCCTTCATCCATAGATCTTATTGGATTTTCCAAGCGCCAATTGTGGAATGTTCAATGGGAATTGGCTTCCAAGCACCAATTGTGGAATGTTCAATGGGAATTGACGTCCCATGTTATTTAAAAATGACTGCACTTTCAAGTGCATCTGATTGCTCCACAGTAGGACTGGGAACCACTCACGCATCTGCTGATCCTGAGAATCCGCACTTCCCACTCCCCCCCATCCATGCACTTTACCCCTTTTCCCCTTCCCATGCACTTGCGTGCTCTTAATGTCACTGGGCCTAGTAAGATTTTTTTTTTGTGGTTTTATTTTGTTCTCCCTTGTTCCCTTCCCTTTTGTCTGGTCGCGCTCAGAGACACTTGTGTACGAGCGCGATATAAATAAAATATCATATCATATCATAGCAGGGTTCTATTTCACAAGAGCGATTTTCCCGGCCTTAAGCATTTCGTAGCGCCAACGAAAGCCATGTTTCTCTCAGTACCTAACCTGTTCATGAACAGAGCAAGAATGGGCCAGGTCTGTGCAGTATCTACCAGTGCCATCGTTCGCTGGAGTCATTTGCCCCAATATGGCCCCACGTTATCCACCTGAAACTCATACGTTCCCCTCATTCTCGCCAACGCACTTCTTTCTACAGCAGTAGCTCCTGCAAAATGGCCTCTCTCCAGAAAGCCAATCTCTCATTTGGGATGTTCTGCTCCCTTTGCTGAGCTTTCGATCATCTGATTCCTATAAGTGCTTTCTGATGGGAGACTTGGCTATATCATTCATTTGGACCCATAATGTCCCCTAGCTGAACTTGCTGACGCTGGCAGCTGTATATAATGAAACTGTACATGGAAACATTTTATGGACGTCACCGGCCTTAAATGGGATACACCGATTTATGAACATCCGCGCGGTGCCCCGTTGCGCTATGCTGACTGAGCAGCGGCTGCTAAACTGAAAATATCAGGTAGCGGAGGGTAGGAACGCGCTTACCGCGTAATATACTGGGCTCTACATTCCCTCAACTCTTTTATAGATGGCCTTGGCATTTTGTACCATTTCTATCGGAGCGTGATCAATGATCTTCCACATATCACGTAGAAATAAATTGATGCTTCTTTGACATTCATGCAAATGTCTTATTATTATTGTCACTATCATTACTAATAATATGTGCTATTATTAACTTTCTGAACCATAAGATCCCACCTGTTTTCTTGTCTTAGGTTCCCGAGGGGAGCGAAGGCTGCTCACAGGGCAGCAGTCGCTGCCCTAATGTTCGGATAAAACCAATTTGCATTGACTTTTCACAGAATTCTGTTGCTAATAACTTTTGACTTGGTGGACGGCTATGACTGAAATTTCCTAAAGAAAATGTCTGGCACCAGCTCCTACAAACTCGAAAAATTGGGGAACATTTGTTATACCGTTGAAAAGTTATTAAGAACATTTTTAAAACTATATTCAGCCTGCTTCCATTCATTTTCCTATTAAAACCTGTAGTGATAAGAAGTTGGGCACAAAGTATTGCAGATATTTATTTTTTGGGTTTGTTATAAATGCGTCCAGTTGTTTTCTAAAAATTCAGTGGCAAAGGGGGTGCCCCAGTCCAAAAAACGTTCATATATCTCACATGTTGCATTGCAGTCCAGAGACTTATTCAGAAATGAAATCTGTCAATTCTTTTTTTTTGTGTTCGATGCTAGTTATTACCGCGGTAATCCTGTGGGAAGCCGAAAAAGAAAACGGCTCAAAACAACATTTGGAGGGGCACAAGGGGGTTTCACATTAGGATAGAGTTCGGGTGGGTGAAAGAGGACCACATTTTGGGAGAGTTAAGGGTGGGGAGGAGAGCCCGTTTTGTGACAAAAAAAATGATCATCTCAACAGGGGAATCTGCAGATTCCCTGAAGACTTCCCACGGGAAATCTGCAGGACGCGCGCTCGAAAAAAATACATCACACGAACTGGTGAGTGAAAGGGGGTAATTGGAGCGGGTCAGGGAGGATTTGCACGAATGGGGCAGACTGGAGACTGAGAGCTGCTGAGATGGGGGGCGTATTGAGAGTGACAGTGGGGATGGGGAAGACTTTTAAAATGTTGAGTGTTCTCCCCTTACTGAGGTAATTGGGAAATGATGCATTGCCGCGGGAATGATGACAGTGATGACTACCGTGGTAGTGGATGGCAGTATTGAGGTGACTGCAGTTTGTTTCTGTTGGAATTTCCCGGGGTAGAAAACCACAAAAATGAAAGGAGAGAAGAAAATAGAGGGCATGGGCCAATGGTTAGTGGCCCATGCATTTCTAGATGTTTTGCTGTGACAGGGCGAGTGTCCATTACTGGTGGGGTCTGATCATTTACTGGTGCGGGGGATAGGGCCCTCAGCTGTAGCTCATGGACAGTGGGCCATAGTCTTTTGCCTAAATGTTGCAACATGTACAGAGGCCACGACCTATGGCCCTGGCCTGGAATAGGGGCTGTAGCCCGGGGAGACTGCCTTTTTTTTAACAAATAATGAGTGCAAGATGAACAGTGGCCATAACCTAAGGCATACGCTTAGTTGGCTCTGATAAAATATAGCATAAAACCCACAAACCTTGGCATTCACTTAAGTAAGAGAGAGTTAAAATGATCAAATTCATTACAACAAAACCCATAAAATGTGTTGGGGGTGCAAAGTGATGACCCTCTTAACTTGGAGTCACCACCCAACCTCCCGAAACTCAGCCCATGTGTGCATACATGAGGTCACAGCAGGGTTTAATTATGGGATCATTGGCAAGCGTGTATTACTGTGCGAATACAAGGCGGTATTACATTGAACACAGGGAGGTTTCTGCTGGAAAGTTTTGGGAGAAATTACAGCAGAAATGTAAGTATGGGGAAAAAAGAAGTTGTCATGGGCCATTGGGAAGCGCACTTGGGAGGATAGCTCAGGGCCAACGCGCTCGCCTTGGAAGCAAGACGACACGGAGCAACACAGGTTCGATCCCTGGGTCCGCGCTTAGAAACCTCTGGGTATTAAACGTGTTATAACATTTTTTTTAATCATTATTATAATTGATGATGACCAGTAGATCATAATAATTTGGTAGATTTGTTGAAAATGGACAGTGGCCGAGGCCGAAGGCCATGGCCGGTGGAACCTGATTATTTACTAGCAAGAAGGGATATGGGCCACGTTGGTAGGCCACTGGGCAACCGTGATTTTCCCTAATTATTACAACAGAGAGTGGCCCTGGCCAGTGGGATATGTTTTTTTACCAGTGACCGGGATATGGGCCACGGCTATAGGCAGGGGCTATAGATAGGACAAGATCCATGGCCGAGGATCTTGTCCGCTCGACAAGCACCTTATATCCTAATTGTTGCAAAGTGGACAGTAGCCATTGCCTATTAATCCAAGCTGCTTGCAAAACAATGAGTTAAAGTGAGGAGTAAAGGCGATTTCACATGGTTTTGGTCTTTTCTTTTGCCCTCCACCTTGCACAAACTGCAGATTGCATGCTGGGAACCCAACAGTTCCCAAGTGCAAACATGGGCGGTGGCCATGGCCAGTGGGCCCTGGAGAAGATAAAGTATAAGAAAGCCCATGAAATTAGATACACAATCTTTAGTGAAGACAGTGAAGGTGGTCCAATTCACTGCAACAAAACCCAGGAAATTCAGAGGTTTGTGCAATGTGAGGACAAGTTTAACTTGAAGTTCTCCCCCGTTGCCATTCCAGGAGCACAACAGCGATCAATAATGAGATAAGAAATGACATCATGTGTGACATCAATGGGGGGGACCTCCGAGTTAAGATTGCTCCCACTGCACACACCTGCCAAATTTCTTGGGTTTTTGTTGTGATCAATTGGATCATCTTAACTCTGTCTTAACTAAAGTTTTTTACTGAAAAAAGATACATATATATATATATATATATATATATATATACATACACTCACAGACATAGATATGTGCTAAGGGCAGTCAAGTAGCCAGTACCACACAGCAGTCCAAGCTAGAAGTGACTAGAGCAAAAGAATGTGGCATCAATGGGCTTTTAGTTCCCTGCTGGTAGTAAGCCTGAAGCCGTGTCAGACACATTATGGAAATGTTGTATACCCAAAACCTGTGGGCGTGTCCATTACCCATTACTCTATTGCGAAAATCTATTTAACAGATCCATATTATAATATAAATGATTTATACCAGCTTTACTCAAATGGTAATGGGACGGATATTTCCGGCTCTTTCATGACAGCTGTAATGCACTAATCATTCCCATGTGGCTCTTTAGAACAGGTGCGAGGATGGGTGTGCAATGCATAGAAGGTTTATTTCTGACCATGCTGTGGTTTTTACTCTGTAGCTCCTATCTGTGCTGTTCAACAGCAATCAAATGGACGCCAAAGCTAATTTTTAATTTCTCAGAGAAAAACCTATTTTGTCTCGCAAAGCACACATTCTGACAACTAGGGCACATTTTAGAGAAAATAAACTGTCTTTTAAATACCTGGTCCTGGGAATAAAATACTTGGCCATCTCACGTTCGTATCCACTCAAAAGCAAAGTATTCCTTGTGCATAAAAACGAAAACTCGCAGGGGCCGATTCATGGGATTATTTGTGTGGCAAATAGGGAATTTGCACGCCAAACTGCGTGCAAATCTGCATTTGTCGATTCATAGAACCAACTGCTCATCAATTCATGGAACTGACTGCTTGGGACTTTCTTGGGACTTGCGTGGAGTTTGCGCAGGCCCGGCACATCTGTCAAGCGCCTTGCGAGAAAGACCGCGCAAGCCAGAAAACACAGAAAATGGGGAAGAACATGCAAAAAAGTGGGCGTTATGAGAAACGGCCCACAGGCAGTCCCTCGCACGCCCACATTTTTCCAAATGACATGTGTTCACAGAACCCCCCGCACAGCCTCTCGGCAGAGAAATGGTCCGGCAAATCCCTCGGCCACTATGCCACCCAAAGGTAGGCCTAAGTACACTTGTGCATAGGATTTGCAGCGCAGAGGTGGGTTTGCATGTCGGATTTAGGGGTGCGTGTACGCAACCAGGTTCTGATCCCAGTTAAGACCGACTTGCGAATTTTCATACGCATGTTGTTGGGGTGCCAGCAACAGTGACGGGGGACCCTACACAGGGTCCCCGAGATGTAGGACTGCTTGCGGGGGTCCCAACGCACTGTTTATAGGGTGCATGTATTCGCTCCCAGGGGAGCGCGCAAAGGGAGCTGTTCTGGCTGTTTATGTTTTGTGTGTGTGTGTGTGTCGGGGGCGTTCATGCCGCGACTCGAGATTACAGTCACTTTGTGCAGTGAATTCCATGAGTGCGTGAGGGAGCTTGTTTTATTCTGCACGCAGTCTCACGCAGTGTCCTTCTCGGTGCACGGTCCTTGCAGGATTTCTGCGCACATTTCCATGAGTCAGGCTCTGTGTTTCCAAACTTTCTTTCCGGAGGCATGATACTGAATAATAACTTGGTGGCTGGTAATGACCACTATCCCCCTCATCGAGCCTGCCTCCCACCTTTTGCCTGCCAAGCATTGCACTGAAAGACCCAATCCCACAGTCCCCCAAAGCATATTACTTTTTGTCAGTCATGTATTCAAAAATAAAAGCCCTTACTAAAAACACTTATTAACCAGGTGACTTGACATTTCTACTGTAGCAGGTCTGTGGCGCGCCTCCACCACGGTGCACAGTTTGTATCGGCATAAAATTAAAAGAAAGTCAAGATGTGAATATGTGAACCAAAAGAAACCGCAAAAGTGTTCCTGCTCTCAATCTTTCCTCTCCCTCACACTTTCACGCTTCACCCTCCCTCACTACGCCTTCATTGCACAGTCTACGTTTACGTTCGACAGTAGGTAAAACATGCTTGCCTACATGACCCATCCAATCTGTAGTTGCTTATACAGTCATGAGTTTTTTCTTTGCATTCTGGGACTTGTAGTTCTACTTTTCCCATTATGAAACTCATACTACAAGTCCCAGAATGAAAAGAAAAAACCAGGGGTGGATAAGCACCTACAGATTGGACTGGGTGATGTTGGCAACTATGGTAAAAGCCCACAAGCAGAAAACATATCACCTGCTAGCCTCAGGTACACTCTGCGGCCTCCACTTTATTTCGTATTGTTCACTTTTTAAGAAGGCCAGTGGGGGAGCTAAGACTGGGCATGGCGGTTGGCGTCCGTGGGGCTCCATTCAGATCCTAATGCACCCTATGCCCTGCCGACGACAAAGCAGTGAAATAACACTGGCACTTGCCCGATTAGAAGCCCTTCACCCGCTCTGGCGCCAAAACCCTGCTTCGGCCACGGAGGACGGCCCTTTTAATGTGAGTATCTATCAGACACGCACACTTGTATACCTTTGAGGGAGCTTCAGAGCCTTACGGAACAGCGCAGACTCCTTGGCGCGCTGAGACTCACTCTTATGTTCCCTCGGGATAGGAAGATTCCATCGCAGGTTTTACCATCAAGGCAGAATGTGTCTAATTATTACCACTGCTTTTTACCACAATTTTATGTGGGGGAGTGGGTTAGGGTAATAATAAAGGTAGTGGTGTTTGGGGGGCATGCAGGGGTCTCCCCCGCATACATTTGTGGTAAAAAGTCGTACAAAAAAACAATTAGATGAATTCTTACTCGATGAAAAAAAAACGATGAAATCACATAGAACCGTTCCGCCCCTTCCCTCTCTCCGCCCCGCTCTCTTCTGCAGCCTCTGAAAGGCCACAATGCACTCAACCAACATAAAGTAAAATATTATACGGACTGACACCATTCAGAAGGAACAGAAGGGCTAAGTCCTTAGCGGTCACTTATGCAGCCCTATGTCTAGTCCAGAGTGATCTCATTTTAAGAAGTGTACTGCTAAACAGAGACCCCCACGTGCTCGGTAACATAGTTTCTAAAAAGAGGCTGCAAAGAGGAGCTTTGAAAATGGGCCCACATCCTACCAGGATATGGTTCTGCCAGAGGCAGAGCAAATGGGTAAAGACCCAAATATCTCATTCAAAAGCTGAGATTGTCAGATTGTTCGAGATGCTTGCAGAATTAGGAGACCATCCTGCTTAAAGCCCTGAGCCTTAAAGAAGATAAAATGGCTGCTTGCGGCTTCTCGGAAGCCGCTATTAACAGCGTATGTGACCCTTTCTGATCTGGGCTTCAGAAGGGAACCAAAGACATTCTCTCCAAGGCACACTGGCGTACATTTCGTGATCCATGAATTAAAATAAATAAATAACATAAATAGCAAGAACGGATGGAATGAAATCACACTACCGTGGGATGTTGGTGCATGCGGGGTAGAATGCGCGTGGCTTTCCAAGGTGTGAAAGGAACCATGCAGTCTCCCAGAGTTGTTGATGGCCTGGCCCAGAGGCGTCGCGAGGGGGGGGCGGCTTTAGCCCTAGGTCTTTTGGTTCTAGCCCCGGATAGAAGCTCAGGGGGTACAAGCCAAGGCTAGCTAGCCCCGAGTACCGACAGCCTCGACATTAGCGTATCCTCTGATCTTTTCCAGACCTAGCAACACCACTGGCCTGGCCTATGGTTGTATCGTGTACCCCGGCCCCCAGCACCGCCTACTCATGGACTCGGAAAGGAACATTGATGAGCAGGCCCTGTTGGGAGCCACCTCTCCTCTTCATGTCTCTTGAAGCCGTGGCAGCTACAGCAGAGGCAAAAGTCTGGTTGGTCCGAAACCCTGGGCGAGCTTTTGAAGCTGCAGAATGATTGAGGTTAGGACTCCCTGACGCGTTGGATATAGAAGGCTGCCTTTTATGCTACCTTCCATGAGCCCGTCCACCACTGTTTGTTCTTTCTGTTGATTGCTGCATCCGGATGCCCACCTCCGGAGCTGTGTCAGTGGTCTTACAAGAAAGGCCGCAACAATCTTTTCCAACCTTTCTGTAATTATTTTACAGCCCTCCCTTGTATACATCCATTTTACCTTTCTCTTTTCTCTTTTTTTTTGTTGTTGCAGGCAATCCAAAAGAAAACAGCAGGGTTCCGGTGTACATTAAGGTTGTGGACGTGAATGACAATGCCCCGGAGTTGGCCATGTTCTACGAGACTTTCGTGTGTGAAAGGGCCAAATCAGGGCAGGTATGTTGAGGCTGCGTGCCGCTCCCCTGCAGAGTTGTAAGCCTGCTGAGGAACAGAGCCTTTCCATTTGCGCCCCGTGCGGACACGCCACAGCGGGTCCGGACTGCTGAGATGCGCAGGGCATTGTGCAAGCAAAATGCATTCTGCTTGTCCTGCTTGTCTGCTTGACAGGTCCCCAGTATTCAGAACACTGGTTGGAGAGTGCGCCTCATACAAAGTAACAATAGTTATTTGTTGAACATTACGGTGCATGAAAATGCTTCGCGGGAATGTTTCCTACACACGGCTGCTGCTCAAGCAAGACCAATAGAGAAGAGTTGCTTAGCGGCTGGTGTTTGAAAGTCGAGATTTTATGGTTTTGTTGATCCATTTATGTTATTTGCTCCTTTTTTGACTGCATATTAGATTTTGATTCCAGAATTGTATTGTAAGACTCACAGGCCAGAGCTGGAAATTAGCTCTGGGCTCTGAGACAGAGGCCCGGCAATGGTTTGTGCCACTAGCCGTGCTTCGCTCCAAGTTATAAACAAACATCCTTCCTTTTGTTGGTCACATGAAGAGGTGGCTTCTCATCTCTCTCCTTCAGCATTTAAAAAAGCAGTATCTCCCCCCCCCCCCCCGCCCAGTAGAGCGTCCATCATTCACTTCCTCCACTATGGGTCCAGATGCTGTCTTTTTACTGCCACACTTAGGAAACTGTCAGGTCTACTCAAGATGAGAGTGTGCATTGTGACTCATTGCTGAGTTGTAGGGTCACTCAACTTCTTGTGTGGGGTTGTAGATTTTCAACCTCTTTAGCAGTGAAGAGTGGGCAAACTGATTCCTGAAGCCCCATATCGTGCTAGTAAGCTGGTAAGATTGCAATGCCATCTTCATGTTTTCCTCTGTGTTCCGACAGATGATCCAAACCATAGGTGCCATCGACAAGGATGAATTTCTCCGCGGACTCCCGTTTTCATTCTCCCTGCCTCCAGAATCCGCCAGCAGCGCCAACTTTACCATCCAGGACAACAAAGGTACATGAGGTTTAGGGTCTGTGGACCATGGGGGCCATTACGGTCCTGCTACATAGGCTGTTGAGAACATGCTTGATGATGTATTTGATGACATACTTGGGTTTCTGTGCAGATGGCACGGCGGGAGTGTACACCAAACGGAATGGATACAGTCGCCATGAAATGAGCTCCTACCTCCTTCCGGTGGTGATATCAGACAATGGCCTCCCAGTCCAGAGCAGCACCAGTACGATGACCATCCGGGTGTGCGGCTGCGACAGCCAGGGAAACAAGCAGTCCTGCAACGCCGAAGCGCGGGTCCTCCCCACAGGCCTCAGCACCGGAGCACTCGTCGCCATCCTCCTCTGCATCATCATACTGCTAGGTAAAAAGGCTGGCGGTACTGCTTGCATGCACACATGTATATGAAGACAGGGCTGGTTTTGTGGTCATTTGGAACTTTAATGGGTGAAGACAAAAGCAAAGGTGACGAGCTGCTGGTTTTGTGTCTTTGTAACGATGTGGACGAATCAGAACCTTGGGGCTCGGTTTAGACGTTATGGGGCTGCGAGACCAGGTTCTGTGCTTTGGGTCAGCTGTCTGCGAAATGGCGGCTCCTTATTTCTTCCACTCCCATCTGCTGGTGGGGAAGAGAGGCCTTCTGTACAGGGGAGTGGCGAAGTAGTCGCCAATGGTTAGATTTATTGCATACAAGCCTATCCGAAAATGTATTTGGAAGGAAACCGAAGATTTATTCGATCATGGCAGTCGCACCATAGCGCATTGCTAGAACATCTTACTTGCTGGGATTCTATGTGTGTGTGTGTATGTGTGTTTGTGTGTGTGTGTGTGTGTGTGTGTATATGTATATGTCATATTCCTCAGAATGCATTCTAGACTCCGGGATAACTTCCATCAATCCTGGGTCTATGGGGGACGATGGGAACTTTGCAGCACACATCACCCCCCGGATACAGGTGAAGGCCGGCAGGGGGAGCCTTGCTCTCTTGCCCTCTCACTTGGAAGCAGTTTTCAGAGGCAGAATGCTGTTCAGAGACATAGGTATAGCTGCCTACGCCAGAGCTCAATGGCTAGAGCTGAGAAAATCTGGGGCAGAGAGTAAAGGAAATGTTGTGAGATTTCCCAGTGCAGGGTGATCTGTGAAGGATTTTGAGCACAGTCACATGGCTGCCCAACCTCTCAAACTAGCTGCTCTGCACACAGCCTTGGCACATAATAGACAGATGTATAGGCTTGTCTTCTGGAAACAGAAGAAAGGGATTAACAGAAAGTGCCTCAGTGTGCCTAGATAATAATAATAATTGGTTATTTATAACGTCCTTAATACCCAGAGGTTTCTAAGCGCAGCAAACCTGTGTTGCTCTGCGTCGTCTTGCTTCCAAGACAAACGCATTGCCTCTGAGCTATCCTCTCCGGCTGAGCCTCTTTTTCTTCTTATTGCAATTCCTCAGCCCTCTACACGCCCTGTACGTATGTATCTAGATGATGCATAAAGCTCAACTCTGCATGGATAATATTATTATGGCATTTATTGAGCGCTGATCTATCTTTGAGCAGCAACGTAGCACTTTACAGAGGTATAGAACAATACAGAGCGCTTTACGGAGGTACACAACAATACAAATACAATAAAGAGCGCTTTACGGAGGTACACAACAATACAGATACAATACAGAGCGCTTTACGGTGGTATACAACAATACAGATACAATACAGAGCACTTTACAGAGGTATACAACAATACAGATACAATACAGAGCGCTTTACGGGGGTACACAACAATACAGATACAATACAGAGCGCTTTACAGAGGTATACAACAATACAGATGCAATACAGAGCGCTTTACGGAGGTACACAACAATACAGATACAATACAGAGCGCTTTACGGAGGTACACAACAATACAGATACAATACACAGCGCTTTATGGAGGTATGCAACAGAACAGAGTGGTGGATGGGATACAGAGGGACACAGGAGAGCTACAGCTATACAGGGTGTCAGGGAGGAGAGAGCCGGCGGCGCGGGGGCAACGTGATGGCCTAGGTGTTGAGAGGGGAAGACAGCAATGGAGCGCTGTACCTAGTGGACACACCTAAGGGGCCAGCTACATGTGGGGGTTCAGGGATAGCAGATGCTGCTGGGTTGGGAAGGGAGTAGCAATGGTAATGAGAAATGCAAGTGGACCACTTAGCATGTTCCTCTCTCCAAAACAGTCGGGCAACACCCAAGATTTCCCTCGAAAACGAAAGCACTGGATTTGTGTGTCTAAACTCCATGCAGTAGACTATTCAAACTATACCAGCAGTCAGAAGACTTAAAAGAGTGCTGTGGGAGCTTAGATAACGCCACAGCATCCCCAATGGGCGCTTACTGGCAGCTGTGACAGCTGACTTTAGCCAGCATCAGCTGATCGACTTATAAAGCAATCCCTCAGCAGGGACACTTGGCTGTCAAAATGCCTGCTCTAAACCTCATTTTGACCCCCTCCACCCTACTTTCTCTCACCATATGCACGTGGAAGATGCGGTTTAACAATGGCGATCCCAAAGTGTGAAGTGATACATTCAATACTCACTCCCGGTTACACAGTCAATTTGGCACGTGGCCTCAAACCATGGAATGGCATGCCTTTGCCATTCCATAGCATGTGTGTGTGTGTGGACACATAAGAGCAATCCACATTATATACTACATATATTATACATCTACATACAAATATACACAAATCAAGAAAGATTCCAAATTCAACAACCCATTAGAATGAATCCAAGAATATAAAAATGTATCTTCCAGCACTTATTTCGCAATCTTATGCTGCTTTGTGAGAAAAGGGCATGCATACATATTGCTGATATGCAACCACAAAAAGTACCATTTGAATTTTTAAGGGCATAACACCTTTCAAACATGAGGATGAGTAGTAAGTATTTGATCTCCTGTTGAAATACTCACTGACACACTGTTGTCTTCTACCTACACACCGGACTGCCAAATTATGTTATTATGCCAGCTCACGTTGAAGTACCAAATTACTTCTTTGATCTGTTGCACTGATTTCTTGAATATCCCTCAGCCCAATTCTGCTTCAGTTAAATTGACAGTCACTTTGGCCAGAAGACATATTGTTTCATATTGGTGTGTGGTCAGCCATTTGGTGCGGACATTTCACATTGAAAAGAATCCCAAACAATATCCATCCTTACCTATTTCAAGTGAGAAAAATGCTGCCCTTCCTTTTGTCCTTTGCTGGCTATCAATCCCTCGCTGGATAATCCCCTTTATCCCCTGCCTTTCTTGAGTCTTCCATCGACCAGAATGTTAGCAGGGGCTCTTGTTTAAGGATGGTTGGGATTTATGGGGGTTCTTCAAAATTAGGGACTGAACATAAAAATGAGGTGCATCTAGGAGCGTCTTCTGAATCGGGAGAGCTCTATTGATGTAGTTAGGCACTTTCGGCCTCATTACGAGTATGGTGGTTCTGTAAAAAGTGGCAGCAAAATGTTGGAAACAGACTTAGGGGCCGATGAATGGAAAAGTGCTAATTATTCCCGCAAAGGCTGCGCGCAGAGAACAACAGTGTGCGAGCCTGCACGCATAATAAAAAATGCATGCCCCCCCCATATCCATGGAATTTTCTGTGCAAAGTAACCGTATATGCAAGTCGTGGCTGGCACGCCTCCGACACACCCCAGACAAAGAAAAAACAGCCAAAACAGCTTCCTTTGTATGCCCCCCAATGCACGAATACCCTTCAAAGAGTGTGTGGGGTCCTCTGCAAGCAGACCTGCAGCGCACGGTGCCCCTTAACTGTTACCGGCACACTGACAAAATCAGTACGATATATTGAAACTCTGGTAAAACTCAGAAAAGCTGGGTGTGAACCCCGGCAAACTGTTCTACACTGCGGACGCACCCCCGTAAGTCCGATAGGATCCCCAGCAGTGTACACGCACCCCTAAATCCAACATGCAAACCCACCTCCCCAATGTGATTCCTATGCACGTTCTGGCTGAGAGATGGAGGGATTTGTGAGGGCATTTTGCAGGCGAGAGGTTGCACGGTCACATCCTTGAATACACTTTGTCGTGCTCATTTGAGGGCATGCTATGGACTGCCTGCGGCCTGTCCGTCGTAATGCCCACTTTTTCCATTGTTCGTCCTCATTTTCTGAGTTCCGGCTCCTACTCCACCCTCTGCGCAGGCCTCGCCCATGCTCTGCATGGTGTCTCACACGACACTCGACTGCTCGCAGAGATGTGCCGAGCCTGCGCAAAGTCCCCACAAATTAAAAAAAAGTGCTGCACAGTCGATTCCATGAATCGACGAACAGGGTTGTGCACACAGAATGGTGTGCTAATTCCCGTTTTTCCACACAAGTAATGCCATGAATCTGGCACATAGAGCCTAATTCATGGAACTTTTAGCACAGTGCAAAGTACTCTTTTGCACCACCCATTTGGCTCAGTGCAGAGTGACTTTGCTCCAGTGCAAAGTGACTTTGCACTGTGCTAAAAGTTCCATGTGTTAGGCCCGTAATGCCATATACTGCCTGTTCCCCGTTTTTCTCAAAAATTGGGCAGACATCCCACACGTGGAATTACCATGCAGTGCATCCCGCAAAATCCTCAGGCAGTCCTCTGAAAACAAGCTTTGCGCCAAACTCTTGTTGAGGCCCTTTATCTGGAAATTGGTTCTCAGATTCCTCAAAGCAGTTGTAGGACCAGATCACGTGATTACAATGCTAGTCAGTTTAGCACAGATAGCTGCGCACAGCAAAACATGAAAAATGTGTTTTTGCAGTGGACTGTAATTTGCGCTGGTCGGTTAGCACACATATCGGCACAACATTTCTCCTCACTGTTGAACTTTCTGTGAACCGACTTTTAATTTGATATAGCTCAAAGGATGGAATTTAAATGAATTGATCCACTTGCTTTTTCCTTAATTAATCGCAGTTGAGATTTTTTCTGCCGACTCTGCCATTTTATTAGTTAAGGGTGTCCATGTTATTCGAATCTGATTATTTTGTGATTTTTGAGGCGGCATTGCCATACCATGTGTTAGAGAGTGTTGCGTAGACATGATCTGCAATAGAGTGGCATGCATCTGTTTCAGAAATGCTACATTGCAGCATGCCAAAAAGGGTACCCCAGTTATGTTATGTTACTCAGACTTATAACACGAACATACACCCGAAGGCATCTTGGCGCAAGTATAGTCACAGTAGTACAACATCAATCTAGGGGGCAAATGAAAGAGTTTTTAACAAGCAACAGAAGGGCAGGTAGTTCATGGTCAGCCTCAAAGTTAAAGGGAGACCATTCCATAACTTACTAGCCTCCACGGAAAAAGCTCGGACGCCCACTCTTTGAAGACAAAATTGGGCACAGTGACCAAACAGTCCCTGCTTGACCGAAGAGTGCAGCCAAGAATAAAAGGAGTGAATTTATCCCACAAGAAATCGGCACCAGCCTGGTAGTATGCCCGGTGAACAAGACAGAGAGTTTTAAAGACTATTCTTTGTTTCACCAGGAGCCAGTGCAAAGGCCATAGCACTGGACTAATGTGGGAACCATAAGGGGAGGTTGTGGTTGTCCGAGCAGCCAGGTTCTGCAGCAGTTGCAGGTGAGGGCTGGGCCAGGTAGGGAGCATTACAATAGTCCAGCCTGCTGGAAAAAAGAGAAGCCACAACTGGAGGATGAAGAGAAGGAGGAAGAAAGGGCAGAATCTTTCCAAGGCCCCTCAGTAAGAAGTGGCCAGTCTGGGCCACTGCACTCACCTTTGACACCATGGACAGAGAAGCAGAGAGGTAGAACCCAAGATTTTTAACTACAAATGGCCAAGCACCAAGAACAGGATTCAGAGGAGGCGCCCATCACAAGGACCTCTGTCTTGTCCCTGTTGAATTTGAGCCAATTGGCGGCAATCCACACCCCCAAACCCCGGGCCAGGCATCGCACAGACGGGACGACACCTCCTCCCGGTCCCGATCAAAACGGACCAGGATCTGCATGTCATCTGCATATGAGTAGTACCTGAAGCTGTGAGAGCAGATGAGGTCATCCAAAGGCTGCACAAAGATGTTAAATAACATCGGGACATGACAGGGCCCTGGGGGACCCCATAGGAAAGAGAATATAGAGAAGAGAGAAAAGGAGGTAAAGTTACTGATTGGTCCTGATCGGACAAAAAAGAGGTAACCTACGCAAGGACAGGACCCGAGATGCTGATAGAGGCCAGGGGGAATAGGAGTATGGGGCGGTCAACAGTGTTGAAGGCCACAGATAGATCAAGCAGAATTAGGACCCCCATACCACCTCCATCAACCAGCCTGCCTGTATCATTGAATACTGAAACTAGGACACTTTTGGTAACTCTCCCGGGGTGGAAACCAGACTGAAAGGGGTCAAGCACAGAGGAGAACTCAAGAAACCCGGAAAGAAGTGAAGATATCAAGGTCTCAAGAAGCTTCATAAAGCAGGGAAGTAGAGAGATAGGGGGGATTTGGGTCAGAACAGAGGCATCCAGTGACTGCTTCTTTAAAAGAAGGACCGCGATAGCCTGTTTAAGTTCTTTAGGGATCACACCAGAGCAACAAGAATGGTTTAGTGCCTTGGTCACCAGAGGAATAATCTCAGGCAAGAGATCTTTAAGAATATATAGAGGAATAGGGTTGGATGGGGCAGCAGATTTCAGGTGAGCAATGGCCTTCAATACAGGGAAGGTAGCCCAGCCAGAGGTAGCTAGCTGGCTGCGCCCACAACGGTCACACCAAGGTTAACCTGTGTGGGATGAATATTTTTGTGAATATTAAGAATTTTGGAATGGAAAAACTCAGCAAGTGCATCACAGTGTGACTGAGAAGCAGGTGCTGTGGGAAGAAAGCGAGCTGTAGAAGAAAAGGATTTAACGACTGCAAATAGCTCTTTCGGTTGATTGAGTGCCGTTTCAATCTTGAGAGTAAAACATTTCTGTTTAGCTGACTTAATAGCCAGATGATAGTTTCTGAGAGCAGGACGAAGGCCAATTTATCACTTGCGCGCTGCTTGGCGTAGCCCCAGTTTAGCCAGTCTCAGTTCTTCTGTGAACCATCAATGTGATGGACGGCCATGCAGCTGCATGATTTTGGAGGGTGCCAATTGATCGGCAGTAGATAGCAGCGTCTGAGACAGTGTAGCAAAATCCACAGGCAAGTTACTCAGACATTTACCCTTCACTGCAGATGCCAAGACAGACTTATCAATGCCATGCCATTTCCTCTTAAGAACCGTGCCTCTAGACGGTGTAGGAGGGGAAACTCCAAGGGGTACTGAGAAGCGGATCAGAGAGTGGTCAGACCAAAGGACAGACATTAAGGGGCGGACTACCCGACACAGGACTGCTGAAGAAATAAGATCCAGGATCCCCCCAAGAAGATGGGTGGGTTCAGTGACATATTGAGTTAAACCTAGATCCACAAAACCCTCAAAAAAAGAATTTAGTGTAGGGACAAGAGGAGGGTTAAAGTGGATATTAAAGTCCCCTAGCACTATAAGATTTACATATTTCAGGTGAAACGAAGCCAGAAGTTCCAGGAAAGGTAGCAGGAAATGCGTTTACGGGCCAGGCATGCGATAGACCAGCAGAAAATGACCAAAGTCAGAAGCAGTGATTTCCAAGCACACTATAAAATCTTCCATGGTCAAATCGTGGACTACTGGTACAGTAGTAACCTTAAGGGTGGCTTTAAGTCTTCATGAATGCTTTTATACCCCTCAGGCAAGAATTGTGGAAACATGGGGGCTGAGGTGGCTGTTAGCCAGGTTACCGTAAAACAGAGTATATCTGGACCATCGTCACAGATAACGTCGTGAGCATGATCAGCATGTGCGACCAGGGAGCATGAAGTAAGCAACAAGGCACTCAGGGGTGTGTTAGAGCTGAAAGAAACCCACACAGGAGCGCAACATGACAAATTAAAATTCAGGGGAAAAACAGTACCTGCCGGGCCATCTCTAAAAGACATGAGCAGCTCACTTGCACATGATGCCCTCCAGTCTCACATCAACGTGATATGTAACCTTCTTTTTGTGGTTCACTCCTTCTACATCGACTGTTGCAAGATGAGATGCTTTCTTCCCTCAAGTCAGATTTGGGTCCTTCATGACGATCACATAAATAGACATATAAGCCACCTCCCTTGTTTAACTTTCTTCATATACCCTGTTGTTCTGTTGGAGATAGACTTCAGCATGTATGTAGGTGATTTATATAGCGCAAACCTAGCTAGAAAACAATGGAGCACTGTACAAAAAGGAGATTCGAACATGGAGGAGCGGATGATAGTCTTGTGGATCTATGGTCCTCATTTCTCGATGATGTTTTCCTTGTAGAGCAGGTTCTTCAGTTATTTTCTGAATCGCAGGATGGAAGGAGCCAGCCTGATGTTAGGATGGGAAGTCTTGGGACATAGCAGGAGATGGCTTGTTTTCTGAACTTTTATTTCGTGCACGTCTTGTGTTCCTTGGCTCCTGGTATTGCATTCCCACTCGGAGATGGTGGTCTTTTCAGTGAAGTCTGATGGCGTCTCTGACATTGTAGCTTTGTAGGTGATGCAGGCTGTCTTGAAGCTGATGCAAGCTTGGGTATAATTCCTTGTTCCCAGTGTCGTTCTTTGAGAGAAGTGGTCGAAATTTATTAAAAGAAGTAGTGCAACTATGTTTCCTGCTGCCGCCCTGCTCCCCACAAACCCCATTGCCATGCCCCCTCCCACGTGCAACACAAACCCCATACCTGTGTCCCGTGTCTACTCCATTCCACCCCCACCCCACCCCACCAATGTAGAAAGGCTGAAAGAAACACAATGTAAAAAATGCAAAATGCACTTCAATGGACCCCCGTTACCTTTATTCATTGTCCCCACATCACGCAGATTTACGCACCATCCCCTTTCCAATCACCCACCATTCACACCTCTGAAGGGTCATGCTAAAGATTAAAGCCACGCCTCCCACCAACCCATTAACTACACATACAGCTGTGCCTGCAGTATTTTCCCGTAAGGTTTCTTAAATGCAAAACACAAATTCTGATTACTGCGGGAGCAAGTATATGATGGGGTTGGGTATGGGCTTTGCCCCAAGCAGGCCACAGAAAATATGTTCCATGTCATTTCGCCGACCCCCTTTTTTCTGACGGGTGTTTATGCCGCTGGAGTTTTGCCGTAAAAATGTATCAAAAGTTTAAAAAATATATTTTTGGGGTGGGGGTCTCCCCCCTTAATTTAAATTTTTTTAAAATTACCTTCACCCACAACCCTTTGTGTCGGCAAAAGGACCTGATAGCAGAAAACAGAACCATAATTGAGCAGTTCTAGGATAGGTCACTGTGATGTGAGATTGGAGCTGATCCAGCAAGTCTCAGGTTCGAATCCCCAGAAGGGAGAAAGCAAGAAAGACGGGGCTGCTGGTGAAACATCGTACCTCTGTCAGTGTGACCGCAAACACATTGCACCAAAGTGCAAGTTTCAACTTCTTCCTACACTTTGTTTTAAGACGAAAAAATTCAGTAACTCTTTTTTTTAAAAGTGTAGTAACGGTGAAACCTATAAAAAGAAGCAGAGGAGCACCGCTCACAACCTCTCCCACCCACTTCAACCACTGCCTGAGAGTGGGACAAATGTGGACACATTTCTTGAGTCCTGCGATGAAAGTTGCTGTAGCGTGCTGGTGCGCTTTCAGAGGTAGTGGAAGTATGTTCCCTGCTAGCCTGCCAGAGCTCCCCACAAACCCCATCGCAACGCTCCCTTCCACACGCAATCCAAACCTCCAAACAAATGTACCTTCAGTTTAAGGGAACGTTCAGTGCAGTGCAAGTTGGAACTTCTCCCTACACTCTTATTTTAAAACGAAGCCATTCCGGAACAGTTTCTTTCTAAAATAAAAGTATACGAATGTTAAAACTTTAAAGAAAATGTAGAGGAGCACCACTCCCGCCCACTTCGACCACTTGGGAGCCAGAGTAGTGGTTGAACACCTGCCAGCACCTAGTCTGGCCCCTCCGAAGCTGTTCAGTACGCCGTAGCCTTGCAGCATGAACAGCCTCCTGCATTCACACGGACACAACCACCAACACAATGGGCCCGATTCATGGACTTTTTGCCCGGTTCTGAGTGAATTTGCCCTGCTGAAAAGTGACTTTGCATTGCCGACACAAACCCTGATTCATGGAACTGTGCAAAGTGTATTTTTGCCATGCAAAGTCTGAGCAAAGTCATTTTGTACTGCAAAAATGATTCCATGAATTGGGCCCTAAATCTGTATACTTGTTATTCATGTTTTTTGTTTAAAAATCTTTAAACAGCAAAAAGTTGCATTATATGCATGTAAGTTAAAAAGGATAAGAAGTTCAAGTGGCTTTCCAAGGGCTGATCGCCAAATGCTCACCAGTTCACCAGCCGATATTCTGCCCCGGGGTAAAGGGCGCCCCATTCTCTGGCCGTGCTCGGGGGCGTCTTGCCTATACTGCGAGTGAGTGAGTGCACAAGCAAGGCTTCTCTCAGTAAGCATGCCCTCCAGCCTCAGAACATAACCCCGAGAATCGGAGCATCTTCTGCACTGTACCAAGTGACAGTCAGTGAACGATTAGAAGATTTGCAGACAGGGATTCGACGGGAAATAAAATCATGCAGGTTTCTTCTGAAGTTTCTCCTAATGCGGAAGTGTCTTTTGAAAATAGAGGTGAGCAGTTTGGTACTAAGTAAACTGAACTTTAGTGTAATGCTGCCTGATCTTGTAGAGCACCATTCTGTATGTCCCCAGAACACCTCTTTTTAGTTGTGCTTAATCACCACCTAATAAGCTGAAACTAATATTTTGGAAAAGATGGGGAAAAGATAGAATGTAAGGAGGGACACAGAGCGTGTGTGTGTGTGTGTGTGTTGTTTAGTTCCTTACCCACCCATTGACTGGCCATGACCATGCTAATCCCTGTGGCCATTCACACACACTACACCTCCACCCCTGCTCCTTAAAACACATCCTCCTGGGATCTTTTTGAGCTAGCTCTATCAAGAAGTAACATCAAACTGTGTGCCGTATGGCTCAATTGCATCTATAATTGCACTTCTCGTGTAATAAAAAAACCTTAACCAAATGTGCCTTTAGCCACTTGATTTATAAGCAGCGTGTATGTCCTAACATCTGTTCCTTGCCCTGAAATCCTGTTTAAAACAAGGATTGGCATAGCCAACAGTTTTGACTTGTGTATAGGTATCTGATAGGTATTTGTCAGGCACTGCTATCATATGCCAAGCTACTCACATTGTTTCCAGATGGTGCATCTTAAAGTCGGGTAGTACCGTTATCTGGCAAATGCCTGTCCCATGCATGCATATGCTTGTTTTTCAGGAATCATCCATCACTGCTGCACTAATGCACATTCAGCACACCACCCGATACAGTACTATGGGCCTCATTATAAGGTTGCTGGTATCCTGGCGGTAAATCCATCAGGAAACTGGCAAATGTTATTACCGTTTGCGGCACTCGGTCCAGCGGCATTATCGCCAGATTACAAGTGCCAGAGTGACGGTGTTGATTCCCATTCATTGAGTCCAATAGGACTCCATGAGGGAATTTGTCGTCATTACTGGCACCGGCAATACCATTGCTGGTAATGACGGCATGTTTTGCCAGTAGGCCGCCTGCCATACCGTAACACAAGTACCCCACGGGCAAACCTGTAGTCGGCCGCTCCGGTAACGTGCCAGTATATGTTCATGGCAGCACTTTAATTCCTGGCCGACTGACTTATAATGAGGCTGTATGTTCTTTTAAACGTTTCTATTTTTTTTCATCGCCACCCTTTTTATATTGGTTCGTTTGGTCGTCGTAATTTAACCTTTGGCATGTAATTATTCTCTTCTTTCTTCTGATGGGGTCCGCCCACCCCTCCTTCAAACTGCCATGCACACCCACTTCCCCCCCTTGTCTCTGCTCCTCATCGTCCCCTCCCTATATATGTATATGTATATAAATATATAATGATGTGACAATATAATTGCCACGACCAAATAGTCCACTATAAAAATTGTAAAGGTGCAGGACCCCCTCTTTAGTGCTGGGGACGAGTATGTTCGTCCTATTTGCATAGACATGCATAATAGCCCAGCACTTAAGGGTTAACTATAACCCACTCTGCTGTTCATTTAGACATTCGTTTTCATGATGCCACGGAAAAATAGGGATGTCAACACGCAGCGTGCTTCTCAGAAGACGAGTGTTTTATGATGTAGACTTTTGAATGTGCTGTAGTGAGTTTATATTTAATTTGCCTGCCAATTTATCAAAGCGGCACTTCAGCAAAAAAGAAAAAGGCAGCTTCGAGAATCAGTGAGTTTTGCCTATTTTGTTTTAATGACAGCAAATCTCGTTTCTCGCTGGAGGTAATTACGTTAGGATCTATGGCGCGGACGAGAGATGCAAATCACGGAGGGGGGGGGGCGGTGTGATGCAAACTGCGGCGAGGGCAGTGGCCCGCGGCCAGCATTGTTCTGCATAATCATTTTTATTTAATTTCAAGCATGGCTTTTTTCCCCTCAATTTACGAGAATGAATGCTTAGTGCCTGCAATAAATTCTGCTGTTTTTCGAAGAGGTCCATGGCATGTGTCCGCGCCGTGTCTAATAACCCGGTACTGGCAAGAGCCGTACTGTCTAATGCCGGTGCAGTCAGCGAAAGATGCTACCAGGCGGAAGCCATTTTATTCTTTATGCCAAGTCCCCGCTATGCTTCGGATCTAAAGCTATAGAAATGATTATTACGGAAAATAAATTATCATATTAAGAGAAAGTAAAATTGTACGATACTGAAAACGAGGTGCTTCGCATCTGCCATGTTTGCAGCAGAAGGTCTGTGGCCCAATAGCTGGTTTGTAATCAGGAGTCCTTCAATGATATCTAGGACAGCCAGCTTAATGTTCCAAAATGGCCGATCTCTAATTTGCAGAAGGGCTCTCCCTCTCTGACACCCTTTTCACCAGGATAAATGTCCAAATATTTTTCTTTTGATTGCCCTGTTCATCTTCTTGTTGCCATTCAATATACTGACTATGATGTCATTTGGGGGGAAAAGCTACATTAGCACCTTGGGCGGGGGCGCCAGCCAATCAGGGAGCTCGGATCGTGGGCTGCCACTACTAGTGTAAGCCCGTGTTCCAAGCCGCCTGATGGCTAGTTCCCCCACCCGCCATCTTCCCCCTGCCAACCCTGTTATTTGTGTGGTTTTTCCCTCTCGCTCCCCCATCACACTTAACTGAATGCAGCGGCGGGGACCCGCCGCCACAGCTTCTGTCAGCTCCCGGACCAGTGTGGCCACATGGAAGTGCAAGATTCCATGGCGGCCATGTTGGTGTAGTATTTTCTCCTTGAATGGGACGCCGCGAGGCATCCCGTTGACAGAGAGAAAATACTATAATACTTTCCTTTTCTTTCAAACCATTAGCTCCCATGTAGCGTACTACATTGATGCTAATGGGGACATGTCCCACCACCTCGGGGCATATCACCTCATTATTAACATTGGAACGTTGGCTGTTCCATTGAGGACAATGAGGCCGCAGCGGGCCTTATCTACCAATATTAGGCCCATTCTGGCTTCCAGCCAGCATTCCCCTTTCCATATGTGATCTATATTATGGGCCTGTAGCTCAACCAACGACATCTCTCGTGAGATCCTTTTCCCATACATCCTTACCTGCCAGTACCCAATATCTGCCTCATTCATCCCTGGTCCTGGGGTTCCTCTCCCCGCTCCAAGATCGTCACAGCCATGTGCCCGCCCTATGCACTTCTGTGCTTGCTCTCTGCTGCGTGGCTCCACCTCCTCCTGCTTCTCCTGGCACATGCCTCACCTCTTGTCCTTCACCCATGACATCATCAATTCTGTCATTCTTCAACTTAACCATTCTTTTGTGGCATCATAATGAATGCCGGGACCGCGCGAGTGAGTCACGCTCCCTGGTATATTTTACTTAGGTCCCAAATTTGCATTTTGAACTACTTTCCCAGCATTATAATGCCATTACGGGGGGCGTGGCTTGGTGCTCATGGAGTGAGGACGCGGAACTTTCGAGCTCCGGCCAAGCCCCGTAGTCTGATCCTGAATTAGGTGCTTCATGCTCGCTGGGCTGCCCTTCCGACAACCTAACCGAAGCTGAGGCGAAGACCCGTGCCCCGCAGCTGTTTTCGACGAAAATCGGAGCCCGGGAGCCCCGATACGGCGCTTTTACCCGGCTCCCCCCCTCTCCGAGCGGCACATCCAAAATGGCGGCCTCGATGCCTGGGAGAGCCTGAACCTCCTCTCCCCGGGACCTGTCGGACGCTCACACTTCCTGCCGCTCGAGTGAAATCAGCCGAACCGTGTGGCGCCGCCCAACAGAACATCACTGGGGGGCCCAGGACCCTCCCGGCAAGACTCTCTATCCACGGCGGACGGCGAACCCGAGGCCCGCCCGCTGGGACCCTTCCGGATCGTAGCGGGGGGAGGTTGTGGGGACCCCCTGAACTGGTATATCGGGCCTCCTGGCACTCGAGGCCCACTGCAACAACACGCGGGGGACCGCGCTCCGGAACCAGCACCGAAGACACCGAAGACGCCCTCCGGCTTGGCCCGACGCCCCATCCTGACGAACATAACAGGCGGATTAGCCTGCTGAGGCACCCCCCCACCCCCCCCCCCGCGGGCTGCAGGCTGGGGAGAGCCACACGACCGGGCACTCACAACAGACAAAGGGGACCAGAGGCTCTGTAATGTCTACCTCAAGGGGCAAGGCCAAGAATGCCACCATGGATCCTTTCGTCACCCCGAAACCCCACCCGGGCGCCCAGTCCACGCCTAAAAGCACAGCTCCGCAGACCTGCCCAGAGGAACGCGGCAAGGACAACCAGGTACTCGAGGCGATTGCTGCCCTAAGGACATTTATTGACACGAAAATTGGCGAGGTGAAGGCTGACATCCAACTTATAAGACAAGATGCCCGCAATCTGACGGAACGTGTCACCAACATGGAAACCACCCAGAAGGACATCGTCGAGGACACACAAGACCTCAAGGCTGAGGTGGCGGACCTCCGGAGGAAGGTGAGCTACTTGGAGGCAAGATCGGAGGAGGCAGAGGGCCGCGCTAGGCGTAACAATATTAGGATACTGGGTATTCCCGAAGGAGCCGAGACCACGGACCCGACGGCCTACATAGAATCCCTAATACAGCAGGAAATTGGGGCGGAAAAACTTTCTCAGGGCTTTGCCATCGAAAGGGCCCACAGATCGCTCCAGAAGAAACCCCCCCCGGGCTCCTTTCCTCGCCCCATCATAGCGAAAGTCCTCAATTTCCGGGACCGCGAGGTGATCCTGAAGTTTTCGAGAGAGGGTGGAGAGATAGAGCGGGATAACTCGAAAGTCACTATTTACCCCGATTACACGCAGTCAGTACAGCGAGCAAGGAACTCTTTTGTCCCAATCAAAGCTAGATTGAGAAAACTAAATCTAAAATATATGCTGCTGTATCCCTCCAGACTGAAAGTGATTCATAAGGGGAGAGCGATATTTCTGGAGACTCCAGCCGCCGCCACCATGTGGCTGGAACATAATAACCTGGCGGACGCCCCCCCTGAACCCACCCACGAGAACTGAACCGAAAGCACAAGGGGCGACGGACCGACACCTGGGCACCACTGCCCTTGACCCAGCACTGTACACCATCACAAGAGTATACATCACCACCGAGGAAACTACATTGAGGACATCAAGTGACTACGGGGCCCACCCGGCCTCCCGCTCATGGGAGCCCAGCACACACCCACGCAAGACCAGTGCTGGCTAGCTGCCGGCACGAACCCACTCGTGCTAGAAACCCGGACGGGGACAGACAGCACGAGAGCCCCCGAGCACTGCCCCTCCTTGGCAGCAGCTGGGTGCACCAGTTATGGTTATTTTTGTTCAGTTTTTGTTATGACTGCACTCCTCATGAAGACTGTCCCCCAATTTATGGAGGATCAAAGGCCGGAAACTGGAGCCCACCACCCCACGCAAGCAAATCGAAACATGACACCCAGCAGTGTATGCCCAGCCCAGAAAGTGGGCGGAGAGCCTCCCCCATCCATGATTAAAACCAAGCAATGGCAACACGCTTCAGAATAATCACATGGAACGTCAGAGGGATGGGATCCTACCTGCGGAGAAACCGAATACACTCCTACTTGAAGAGGAAGAAGATATCGTTTGCCCTCTTGCAGGAAACGCACCTCACATCCGACACCGCGAACAAATTGGCAGACTACTGGGGCGGCCAGGGCAGCGGCTCCTCTTACTCGAAGTACGCACGCGGCGTATACACGTGGGTGAGCCCTGACACACCCTTTCACCAGATGGGGATGGAGACGGACGAAGAGGGCAGGTATGTGATGATCTGGGGCATGCTTGAAAACTCCCTGCTATGCATAGTCAACTCATACTTCCCGCAACATGGCATACCCTCCCACCTCAGGCAGATATGCGCCAAGATCGCACCCCACAGGGAGGACGCCCTCTTGTGGGGGGGAGACTTTAACTGCGTGATGAACGAAGACACAGACAGATCATTAACGCCGCGTACCCCCAACGGCCCTGCCTCTCGCGCTCTCCGCACTGCGGTCTCGGACTTGTTCCTGGTTGATGCCTGGCGAGACCTACATCCTATCGACAGGGCCTACTCATTCTACTCAGCCCCCCACGATTTACACACCAGGATAGACCACCTTTTCGTCGATAACGCACTGATACCGCTGGTTGAGTCGGCGAACTACCTGGGAAGATCGATCTCGGACCATTCTCCTCTCCTGATACAGCTTCACCTGAGAGGCCCGCGGCCTCCTATCCCAATGTGGCGCATGCCAACTGAAACCTTAACGGACCCTGCATTCAAGGAAACCCTAAGAGGGAAACTAGACGAGTACGTACAGATCAACAAAGGATCGGTCCAGAAGTGGAGCACATTCTGGGAAGCCATGAAGGTGGTAACGAGGGGTGAGATAATAGCCGAGGCCGGTGGCATCAGGAGGCAACTGAGGAAGGAGCTGGAGGACAAGGAGGATGAGATCAGGCAACTGGAAGATGCTTCGCCTCCGACCGCTGCCAGGGAAGCCAAACTGAAGGACATCAGGGAAGAATGCAGGACAGCCTGGGAGAGGCTGTCCAAGTTCGACTTCTCCACACGGTCCCTGCGTGCACACAAGGAAGCAGACAAGCCCGGCAAGATACTCGCCTGGTTATGTAAGAGGGAGAACCCAAGGCAGGCCCTTAAAGAGATCAAAGACGAGGGAGGTACAACACAGAGGACGCAACTAGCAATAAATGAGGTCTTCTCAAGCTATTACGCCAGACTCTACGCCCACAACGAGAGAATCCCTGAGGAAGACATAAGAGACACCCTGGACGAAATCGGACTACCCAAGCTGAGCCAAGAACACCGCGCCAGGCTGGAGGAGGCTATCACATTAGAAGACATATCGGAAGCGATCAGGTCCCTCTCCACCGGCAAGACACCCGGGACGGACGGCCTCACTCCAGAATTCTATAAGGCTTACGAGGAGAACCTAACCCCGATATTGCATGAAGTCTACTCGGAGGCTTATGAGTCTGGAACCTTGCCGAGCAGTATGAGAGAGACTCTCATAATACCAATGCTCAAGCCGGGCAAACCATCTGACGTGTGCGACTCGTACCGCCCCCTGGCTATGCTGAACTATGATGGCAAAATCCTCACGACTATACTAGCCAAGAGGCTCTCTAGGGTGATAGGGTCCCTAATACATGAAGACCAGAATGGCTTCGTCCCAGGACGCAACACCACCGCCAACCTGAGGAGGCTCCAACATGTTGCGGCACAAACAGCAGAGAGCAGGGAGGACCTAGCGGTACTCTCGCTCGACGCTGTAAAAGCTTTCGATTCGATATATTGGGAATGGCTGATCCTGACCCTGAGAGAGTTTGGCCTAGGGGAACACTTCATCCGATGGGTCGAGATACTCTATAATAACCCGGTGGCCCGGGTGAAGACTGGTGGCATGGTATCAAGCGCATGGCCCATCCAAAGAGGAACCAGGCAAGGGTGCCCTCTATCGCCGATGTTGTACATTCTGGGCCTGGAACCAGTGGCAATCTATTTCAGGAAGCAATTGTTCGACTCTGGCATCAGCATTGGCGGAACATACAACATCATTTCCTTATATGCTGACGATGTCCTTCTATACCTCAGGAACCCCCGAGAAACTGCCCCCACAGCACTGGATGTCCTCGATAATTTCGCCAAATACTCAGGGATAAAATTTAGTAGACAGAAATCATGCTTCTTCCCCCTTGCGGGACTCAGAGGACTGGACACAGAGGAACTACCCGGAATGGGGATCCAGTGGCAACCGGAGGCCTTCCGCTACTTGGGCTTAACCATTATGCACACGCCAGCCTCCACCCACGAGCGCAACACCGAAGCAGCAATGTGCGGGGTTCGAAGGTCCATTAAATTCTGGTCAAAGCTCCCCCTCTCAATGATGGGTAGAGCTGCAATCTCCAAAATGATTATACTCCCAAGATTCCTCTACTATTTCACCAACATCACTCACTACATCCCCCCGCCTTTCTTCAGGAAACTGGAATCGCTGGTCAGGGACTTCCTTTGGGGTCAGTCCAGACACAGGCTCGCCCTGAACATCCTCACGCTCCCCCACACCGAGGGCGGCATCCAACTACCCGACTTCCAGAGATACTATCTCGCATCACAACTGACACACGTAACGAAGTGGCTCTCAGATGAACCCTCCGCAGAGACTGGCCTCCTTCGCCAACTGACCGGGCCTACGCACCCTAAGGAGATAATATGGGGCTCGCAGGTGGGCCCTCCTGACCCGCCCATGATAGTAACCTTGGGGAGGCGGGTCTGGAACAGGGTTAGAACACTACTAGGCCTCCATCACCCGTACATGCCCGAAATCCCCATGCTGACAGACGTGTGCAGGACCCCCATCGACCTCCCAGTAATGAGGAACTGGGAGACTTGTGGCCTCTACACATGGGGAGACATGTTTGACGAGGGAGCCTTTAGGGACTTTGATTCGCTGCAACTAAAGGATGGACTCTCTTCGGGACAATTCTTATTTTACCAGAGGGTGAGGCACGTAGCCAAGACCAAATGGAACACATGGCCTGAGGAACCAGAGACCCACCCCCTTGTTCAGGAGATGTATAACTTGAGTGACGGCTGGAAGCCGACATCGAGGCTCTACGCCCAGATAAACGACCGAATTAACCCCAGAAGAGCGCGCCTGAAAGAGAAGTGGGAGACCGACTTGGGGATTGAAATCACGGAGGAGGAATGGGCAAGAGCTCTGTTGTACCCGAAGGAGGTGTCACGGAACGCCAGGTTCAGGATGATCCAGCTGAATGTCCTTTACAGGACCTACATGACCCCGCATAGGATAGCCACCTTCAACAACAAAATCCACTCGACATGCCCATGGTGCTCCTCCGAACAAGCTGACTTGATCCACATGTTCTGGGCTTGCCCCAGGTCCCAGAAGCTCTGGCTTGCTGCCGAGCGAACCTGCAGGAGAGCTGGACTGGAAAGGTACGAATGGACACCTAAGGAGTGTCTCCTGGGCACCCACCCGAGACTTGGCAAAATCAAACATCTAGTGAAGCTCATGGACATGGCATCCATTCTTGTGAAAAGAACAATAGCGATGGCTTGGAAATCGCCCGCAGGCCCCAGATACGGCCCTTGGATCAGGGAAATGGAAAGATGGACCATGGCCGAAACCTGGGCCTGGGAGGAGGGAAACAAAAGAGGCGGGGATGACGTGAGCTCAACACTGGAGTCCTGGAAAGCCCTCATGAGGGACATGATCTTCTCGACCGACTTCAAACCTCTCTGAATAGCCCAACAGGACACAAATTCCAGGTAAAATACCACGATCAGACTGATGAGCCCGAGTGCGTTCCAAGTGCCGTGCCCTGAAACGGCCACGAAGAGGGGTGGCCCTGGCTCTGGGCCAAACACGCAGAATAAAAACCATGTTACGATTCCATGGGAGTGCACAGTCAAGGTTGTTATCACTGTTCATTTTGTTTGTTAGTTTGTTGTTATTTGTTGTTCTCTTGGCAGACACGACACATGGTCAATAACATAAAGCACACCTCGTGCTCTACTGCTATGTATATTATTGCAAATGCCAATAAAAACACTTAAAAATGAAATAATGCCATTACAGCCTGCCCTGACTGGACTACAACATTTATTAATGGCCCTCCTTTTTATCTGCCCTCAGCGTTTCGTGGGGTTATTAGCTTGGGAGTGAGCCAACAAAAACAGCTACGGCCTGTCAAAGCAGGCTGAAACAGCTCATTATTAACCAACAGTATTGAGTCTAACAAGGGTGCGCAGAGTCTGAAAGCTGTGCTTATGTGCTTTTCCACTTTCACACATGTTTTTGGGAAACATGGTTTGCCTATTTTGCACAAGATTCATCCCATTGAGCTTATGGCCCTTTGAAACGTGCATCTGTTACTCGATGGGATTACACCAGAATAATTCTGCGTCCAAATAACCGGACAAACTCAAGAAGATGGCATGTTGCTGTTTTATTAGCTGTTTTCCAAAACGGGGAGTTTACAACGAACATCAACTGACGGACACTCATTCTCTCCGTGATTTCCACATGAAATACAAGTGTATACTTTCTTTGTGTGTCAGAATGGCGTCATGCTACGTGGCAAATAGTGAAAAACTTATCAAGGGTTGGGATTGGTTAAGGGACACATCTAGATATACAATCATATAGCAGCTAGGTGTGTTATTGGCTGTCAGATATCAGGTGGACAACTTATGACTACTTCTTCATAAGGGTCATTTAAGAAAAATATGTTACACAGTGTTTCATTGGTTTCTCAAGCTGTAGGGTCCTTTGTTATATGGACTATAACGGCACCCTTGTACAGTTGATTCAATTAGCAGCACATAAACCAAGACCCAGGTTCAAGTAACACCCAATTAGCCCAGCATCTCTCATTACCCATGCCTTCTGCCATGACATTCTCTTAGTACTTGGCCTTGCAGAGTATTCTTGTCCTGGGAATGGAATGGGAGTGAGGGCACTCGCTATTGTGTCTGGAACTCCAGGTTCAAGCCCTATTTTCAGCCTCGACTCATGTGACAAGAGACCATGATTCCGTTCATTCTGCAAGCTTTTAAATGTTTTAATGAATTAAGACTTGTCATCTTCTGTGTTCTTTCTTGAACCTTAACTTGAGAGGATTCATCCTCTGCACACATGTTCCTCTTCAGCGTAGATAGCTGACCTCTACTTCCCAGTTCCTGACTTCAGGCCAGACAGCCTCCCAGCGCAGCTCCAACAACCTGCTATTCTACTGCGACAGCCTTTCATTTTTCCTTCATGGTTCTTTGGCTTATTATTTCATGAAACCAATGTCCAGTTTCTGTACAATGGCGGCTCTGCCTGCATTCTATTCACTACTTGTAGCTAGCCTACACAATGATTTCATCTATCTTGCGTTTCAGTATATGTATAGTCATTATAATTCTGACTTCTGCAGCATGTTCTAACGTGTAATCTTCTTCTTTTACACTTTTAAGGTTCACTTGATTCTTTGCTTTGTCATTTCCTCTCTAGGATCCATACATTGTCTTCCTTCAGTATTTCAAGACTCTGTGCACACTTTCTTATGACGTCATCAGTCCATTTTCTTAGCTCTTTCTCATATTCCTTCAGGGATCTCCTCCTGCAGGCTGTCATCAACTCGAGGGCAGGGGCGTAGGAGGCACATCAAATCTGGGGGGCACAGGGGACACCTTTGGGACTTGGCAACAGACACAACATATCCCAATCCAAACCGCCAGAGGGCCGAGTGCCAATCCTTAAAGCCCTTTAAATATATGTGTTCTTTGTTCTTAGATTTATTTAAAAAAAAGAAAAACAAATAATGATAGCTTTCAAAACAGTCACACTTCCAATAAGTTGCAGATTTCTCATCAAAAGCACAATACTTAAAGCTCATTATAAATAAATGTTCGTCAAAACAGTGTTAGAAATAAAGTATTTGTGGACGACTAAAACTAAGTTTCAAACATTTGAGATCTTACAGCAGGGATTTTAACTAAACAAAGTACTATTCATCTTGCTGAAGCTCTCAGTGTAATTGTTTTAAGGGGGCTTTGATATTTCAAAATTGTTTGCATCTTTGCATCCTTTAGAATCCATAGAAAATGATTTTGCTATTGCTTGTATTTCTACCAGATCCATGATATCTTTATGTATATTGCAGGGCAATATGATTCAGTCTTTTCTTAGATGTACTTGATAGAGGTGTGTATGTGCTGTGCTGCATGGGGTGCATACAGAGTGATGGGCAGTGCTGCATATGAGGTTCTAGCATGTTTATTCCCAAAGCATACTTGGGCATATGCTGTGCCTGCTTCATAGATTACAATTAAAGGAGTTTGTTATCGTTGACCACATCTCAGAATCCATGTCCTTTTAATTTACCCAATTAAAATAAAAAATAAATGCATTCTCAGACTTTTTAAAGAAGTTCTGCTTTGCCAACTTTTGGCCAAAAAGCATTTGTGTAGGCATGGGAAAGGCACTTGCCAGGCAGTGCTGTTGTGGTATTAATTGGCCATTGATAGCAGCAGGTGAAAAATACCTGGGCATCCAAGAGTAGTGCTTGACAAATGCCAAATACTTATACAGAAGCCAACATTGTTTTTCATAGGACTTCAATGAAGGACATGCATAGTGCTTATAAATCGAGTGGCTGGAGGCAGACTTGGTTAAGACATTTTTATTACACCAGTTACACCTTTACAACTCCAATTAATATATGTCCATATATACTTTATTGTGTTATAGTTCATTAAAAGCTTTACACAAAAGAGAAAAAGGAGAAATGTGTTTACACATATATAAGTATATACAGCATCATATATATAGTGCACATAATTCAAAACGTTTACTAATGTTTGCCAAATTAACTTATCACATCATTTAAAACATTTGATTCAGTTTATATACCATACTTCCTCTTTTCCAAGTCAAGTCAAACAAGTTTATTACGGATTCCAAAAATCCATAAAACACATAAAGCCAACATAATACATACAATGAATAAAACCCATCCTTTAAGAGCATCCACAGGAACCACAAGAACACAATATATACTTCCCATACTGATACAATTTAGAACCTATCTAAAAACAATATGCACTGTTCAAAACCACTCAACATAGTGATCAACTGCATTCCTCACCCTGAATCCTTAGTATCATCCCCTTTCTAAAATACATCCCTCTTTTCAGTAAGTAATACCCATGCAACCAAACCAGAGTCTGCACTTAACAGGAATAAAACAGCTTCTCTGTAATGGCGAATCTTAGACTCCCTAAGAACTGGAATTAATGTCGCTCTCCTCATCCCGGTGCACCCCGGGCAAAATATTAACAAATGTGGCACATTTTCAGTACTATACCCACACACCGGCCAGGCAGCGGAATCCGGATAACCTTTTATACCTTTATATACCATACTTCCTCTTTGCCATGATATAGCACTTTCCTCTTGATTAATTATCCTTAAAGCAAGTTTCACTACATTGCCATGTGAGAAACAGTGCAAGGTGTGTGGAAAGACAGTCTGTGTTCAGGCAAGCAATCCAAAATTCTGGCAATTTAACTGATTTGTAATTAACTCACAATTAAGTAATTAACTGTCAGAAGACTGCTTTGAAAAAACATTGGCAGGCACTTCGAGTGCAAAGTTTTGATGGTAAGGCTTGATTAAAGCAAGCTCAAAGAGCTCCCATGAGGAGGTGTTTTGGCTAGGGAGGGGCAGGAACTGGGTGGACTTGGCCATAGAGATTAGCATTGCCATGGGCAGTCAATGGGTGGTCAAATAACCAAACAACACCTACAACCTTTGTGTGCCCCTTTTTGTGCCATTTCGCCCTAGCTGAACTCTAAAAGAATAGAAATTGGCATATATGTGGCGTGATGCCAAGGGTGTGTCATTAGAAAAATTCAATGGGTCATATTCTCAAAACCTTTTTGACGCGTGAGATGTGCTAGCACATCTCCTCAATTGAGCCAAAAAAAGGAGAAGCCATATTCACAAGGGTCATCTGAATGAGCGCAACCTAGATGCCCTTTGCTTATCTGCAGAAATAAGAGGACGTTTCAGGGCATTTAAATGTCCTAAAATGAGGGTCATCCCCCTGCGCCTTTGGAAAAAGTCTCAGGGGGCAGGTGCAAGTCATGAAAGGGTAATCTCTCACTCTTTCATGATTTTTCATTTCATGTGTGACAGCCCCTGGAACACCTCAACAAAGGCACAGAGGATCTAGACAAACATCAAGAAACAACCAACCCCACCAAACTGGTAGACAAACAATGCACACACCTCACCCCCACTGGACCACCAGGAAAAGCATCCAACAATGTGTCATCCAAAGTACACATGGCGCACTGCAGCCTGCTCAATGTACTATCTATGGCAAAACACCAAATGGAAACGATGACCTCATTAGTGAAGGCAACATTGACGCCCTCTTCCTCACGGAAACATGGCTATCAGACAACTATAAAGTAATCGCTCATGGAGCCATACAAGGCAACTATAAACTAATACAATCTAACAGAGAAGGCAGATGAGGAGGAGTCATTGCTGTGGCACAAAAAAAACAAATCACCTCCACATTTTTACCTTTAACAGACATAGGAAACTGCGAACCACTCTTAGTCAACCTCAAACTCAGTGAACATTCCAACCTACTCTTCCTTCTTATCTAGAGAATGCCCATCTACAATCCTAACTTTGCCCCAAAATTCCCTGATACCATAGCCAGACTAGCCATAAATCATGATGACATCATCATTCTACGTTTGGTTTGAAAAAGAAAACGAAACAAAAACTAACTCCATCGGCACACTCCTGGAAATTCTCCATCTCAAAGAAATGGTGAACGGGCCCACCCACAGATCTGGGCCCACCCTTGATGCAATATTCTGCAGTGATGGACTCTCCACTACCTCCCCATTGGTACCAATCATCTGAAGGGAGCATCATATGATCCCATTCACTGTTAGAACTCTAACCAGTACAATACCCATAAACATAAAGCAACCAATGACAAACAAAAATAACTGGAAAGGCTAGATCTAGAAACTCTAACCCAACTACTGAAAACCACCAAACCCGATTCCTCCCAACTACACGAAACGACACCAGACACTGTTGAAAAGAACCTTCACAGATGGATCACAGATGGATTAGACCAATTGGTACCCTTAACAAAATGTCAACCCCATACTGAAAAAGGTAGTGGCCAGATGGTTAACAGAGGAACTCTGAAAACTGAAGAAAGTGACCTGTAAAATAGAAAAGACATGAAGAAAAACTTGAAGCAACTGGACAAAAATAACAATTACCACCCAACGCTTGATACGGTGCTAATTTGCCATGCAGCCTCTTACATAAAGGTGGGAGGGGTTGTGACAGCTGTGCATCCAGTCATCCCCTTTCTACTGATACAATGGGCCTCCTTATGAGTTTAGCGGTAGCCATGCCAGTAAAACCGGCATGGCTGGCGCCAAACTCATGAAATTACTGGCACCCAGTAATTACCCATTGCTTGGTGCCGGTACCCATTACTCCCCATTCCTATTTGTGCCCCATAGGGCTCAATGGGAATGGGGAGGTCGGATGCACCGGCATCATTCATGAACGGTGCCGGTGCATCTGTCGAGTTCTGCTCGCGGGTGCCGGTCTGCCTGCCAGGTCGGCACCCGGCAGGCAAAAAGGCACGTGAGCACAACTCGTAGTTTGCCAGTCCGGTAACAACGGTCCCGGTAGCTTACCGGGACCGTTGTTACCGGATCGGCAAACTCGTAATGAGGCCCAATGACCTTACTGAGCAGTTCACTGGAAGGTAAGCGGTGTCTGTATATATTTGAAGCATTTCTTAAAAGATGCCCTGTGCCACAATTGGAAATATAAAGAGTCCTTCTTTCCCCTTGCTCCAGATTGTGGGGGGATAAATCATATTGTATCCCCCCTGCCTAAAATTGGGGGGGGTTTATCCCCCCTGTCCCCACATTTCCTATGCCCATGCTCGAGGGTGCATTCAATATGGTTGTCTTAATGGATACCGTCTTCTAAATACTTGCTGCAGTATTGGTAAAATAGCTGGTGTTAGACAGGGCACGGTCTCATGTCTCCAATACAGGGGATGTAGGAGGTAGGACCTCCTGCGGATGTGTACGTCTGCTCCTCTACACCACTACAAATTAAACCGTAACTGACACTGCATCCCTACTTCACAAGGCTCCCTTTACCGATGGCACTGATGGAAGCTACCCAATATTTAAAGTGAGCGTTGTCCCTGAAAGTACACTAAGGGCCCGATTCATGGAAAAGTGTGCATACATCCCGCAAAGCCTGCGCTCCAAGAACGACTCTGCAAGAGCCTGTGCACATATGGTTTTCTGTGCGCTCTGTGTTTTTATGGAATTGGTCCTGCAAGGTAAGCCTATACCCAAGTCACGGCCGGAACGCCCCCGACATGCCCCTAGCAAAGCAGATCCAGCCACTTATAGCTACCTGGGCGCGGTCCTCGGGCATGAAATCATGCACCCCTGTAATCCTGCATGGGGTCCCCTGCAGCCAAGCCAGCACCCCTGCGACACTGTGTAGGGACCCCTGTAACAATCCCCAGCACCCCCACATAATGCGTACCATGTAGCGTAAAAGTTGTAATTTCCCGGTAAATATGCGTGCAAATCCCACTAAACCATGCCTGCACCTCGCTACACTGCTTATCTGATCGGAACCCTGACCTTGTGCACGCACCCCTTAATCCAACATGCGATCTTCCCTCTGCACAGTGATTCCCATGCGCAGGTGTCTGTACGCCTGCCTTCGGGTGGCGGATAGATTGGGAGCTTTGCATGGTAATTTCCAAGATGTGAGGTTGCGCGGTCAGATCCATGAATACGATTTGTACTGTGCAGTTGTGGGCGTGAGATTGCCTCATGCGTGCAGTCCCTCGGAACGCCCACATTTTCCCTTGTTCTTCGTCATTCTGCATCTTCCACCTCCTATTTAGGTCTCTGAGTAGGCCCAACCCACAATCTCCGAGGAGTCTCGCGCAAGGCACTCCACTGCTTGCAGATGCGTGCCAGTCCTGTGCGAAGTCCATGCAAGTCCCTGAAAAGTACTGCGCAGTCGATTCCATGAATCAATTAAAGGGATATAGCACGCATTATATTCCATGAATCAGGGCCTTAACCTGTTTGTGGTTTTGGATGTAGCCAATCTATTTATTTTTCTCAAATTTGATGAGCTTTCATGGACGAGGTTACATGACACTAAACATTCAAAAGTGAGAAATCAATTGTTGACCTTGTCTATGAAAGTTCACCAAATTAGGAAAAAGAATAAGCTAGCCACGTTGAAAACCCATGGACAAGTTAGTGTATTGTCATGTAGTAGTCACATTCAAAGTAATGTGATGAAAAACGCTTTTTTAGTTTGGCCTATTGGGCGGAGCTGAAAGAGCTGTCTGTGAGCCGAAATAGTTGTCATAGGAAGGATTGTAAGGTAGAGATGAGATGTGAGGAGGGACACACAAGCTCTGGGGTTGTTTGGTTATTTTCGCAGCCATTGACTGCCCATGGCCATGTTAGTCCCTATGGTAACTCTGATCAACTGCCATGCTCTCCCTGCCCCAAACAAATCCCACTCTGATCACTTTCAGTCTAGCTTTGTGCTTCCGGGGCAGCTTTCTGAAAGCTAATGTCTTACTGCAGCTATATACCAGCTAAAGCATCTCCTGAATAATACACGTCTCTTAACCAAGTGTGCCTTCATCCACTTTCTTGTCCAATAGCACAGTGAGTAGAGCGCTGGCTTTGACATCTGTGCAGAGCCTGCTGACACAGGTTCAAATCCCGGCAGGGCCAAACTAAGCCTTTCATCATTCTGAGGTCGAGAGTTCATAGCGCTATACAAATGCTAAATTATCATTATTTGATTTATATGCAGTATGTGTCCTTGCATCTGTTGCTGGCACTGAATTATTGGTTAAAATAAACATTGACAAACCTCACAGTTTTGTGTATTGAATAGACGTTAGATAGGCATTTTCCAGGCACTGGCATAATATACCCAGTTACCTGCACTATTGGCCTGCTATTGCCATTTTATGGGAAGGTATGGCTGTGCCAGAAACAAGCTGTTCCCATGCCCGCACAAAAGCCAAAACGGATGGGTTCCATAGTCCTTAAACAAAATAATGTTTTGTGTATGCATGTTTCAAAATTGTATGCTTCGAGTTTCCAGATGTTTGGAATAAACGTATCCTTAGCCTGGAACGGGCGTATTCAGCAAACATTTATACAATTCAGATTTGCCAATCTTGAGATTCACTTTTTGATATCCAAAGAATGCATCTATAATTCAGACCTGCACAGAAGGTCCAAAGTGCAAAAACCGCGCCATACACAGACAATGGGCCTCATTCCGAGTATGGCGGTAAGGGATAGCGGCCACCGGTAACGAGACCGGTGGCGGTGATCCCTTACCGCCATACTCCGAGTTCCCTTTGCGCCCTCGCCCTTAACGCCTGCTTTGAGCAGGTGTTAAAGTCGAGGGCGCAAAGGGGCCTCCAAGCCAATAACGGTGACCGTAATGAACGGTCACCGTTATTTGCATCTTCCCCATTCCCATTGAGCCCTATGGGGGCTCATTTGGGAATGGGGAAGGGCCTTGGTGAATGGGGAATTACCGCCCCGCCAACCTTGGAATGGGGCGGTAATTCCGCCATCCACCAAGGCGCTGCCGGTCCGGGTACGGCGTCAACCAAGGCGTTAATAGCGCCATTGGTCAGCGCCGTACTCGGAATGAGGCCCAATATGATTGTAAGTAAGCACAAGACGCAATGACAGTGTATTCAGAAGATACATATGCACACTAGACCAAGTGGCCAGGATTAGCACTCGGGACCCTATGACTCGGCCACCTGGACACATTCCGCTCTACCAGGTTTGAAGTGGGACATTATGCAAAAAGGACATAGGGCATTAAGAGAGACTTGCGGTTGAAAGTGATAAGCGAAGGATGGCTTCTGTGATAAGCGAAGAAATTAAATGCCTTTCCTTCATACTGGGCTTTGATACTGTGCATCAGAATCATCCTGGCAACGGATGTTGATTGTGGTTTCTTTGGCAAACCCTCATGTAAGTTAGTACCTCCCAATGAACTGTGGTCAACATCTGCTTGTTGTGTAGAAAACGTACTTAGCGCATACATTCCTTCCCACCAATGTGCAATGTCTTATGCAACGACCACTCAAGCATAGGAGCAAGACCTTCACCTAGTTGTATGGTTGTACCCAGACAGCAGTTCCTCCAGTATGAGCGAGATTGGCGATTGTGTGTTACGTAGGGGGCAAGAAACTCCATCCTGGGGCTTATACCAATTTTGTGGTTACAGGCGTGCAACTTGAGGACAGTTTTTATATGCCGCTTTTATTTACCTGCTTGTTTCATTGTTTTGCAGTGACCGTGGTGCTATTTGCCACTCTAAGACGCCAGAGGAAGAAAGAGCCCCTGATCGTTTCCAAAGAGGACATCAGGGACAACATCGTCAGCTACAACGACGAAGGCGGCGGAGAAGAGGACACCCAAGCCTTCGACATCGGCACACTGCGGAACCCAGAAGCCGTAGAGGACAATAAGCTGCGGCGGGATATCGTGCCAGAGGCTCTTTTCTTGCCTCGCCGGACTGCCGCCGGCCAGGATAATGCGGATGTCAGGGACTTTATCAACCAAAGGCTGAAGGAGAATGACCACAACCCCACGGCACCCCCCTACGACTCTTTAGCGACCTATGCCTACGAAGGGAACGGCTCTGTGGCCGAGTCCCTCAGCTCCCTGGAGTCTGTGACCACAGACGCGGACCAAGACTATGATTACCTCAGCGACTGGGGGCCTCGCTTTAAAAAACTGGCGGACATGTACGGTGGCGTGGACAGTGACAAAGACTCCTAATGCCTTGTTTTCCCACCTCTCAGTCCCAAAAAGACGCTTTTTGAAATGCGTGGCGCAACAACGTCCTTATATCTATCCACAGCCCGCCTATGGTGATGGAGGGGCCTCTAGTCAACAGATTCACATCGTTCCATGGTTGCAGTCTTGTGTGGATTTCTTGTCGCAGACTTTTTGTAATATATTTTATGAGCTTCCAAGAGGCAATTTTGTTTCCATCATTGCGTTCTCTCAGTGCCACACCTTAACCAAGCCAGTTTCCCAGACAGCATGAAGAGCGGAAGGTTGAGGGCGCCGAACATACCGCTTGCTCCGCCAGGGTGGGGGGGGCACTAGCATATTGTTCTTTCAGCTCACGTCCCACTGCTGTGTTCACGTTTTTCTGCTCCGATGGCTGATCCAACTCCCCAAGGCCGCGTGTTATTCAAATGTAATGAAGAAATATGCTCTCACCTCAGTGTTATGATGAAAGTCATTGGCTTTCCTGGAAAATTGGTTGACAAGGCAACAGGGACTTCCTTATGCCCGTTATCTCCTGAAGGACTTCTTAAGACATTGTGACGGCCATTAAATGGTGTGGAAAACACGTGTTCCAGCTACTTCAGCGTCAACCCAACCCGGCCACCAAGCATTCGACTGAGCTGCTGTTTCTTATCAGGCTTCATAGTGCTGTGGATTCAATTGGAAAATTGGGGTGCCCGTTCACGGCAGCAACACTAGCTTTGTCGAATCATCCAGAAGGGAGCAGGGCATTGCAAGCAGATGTTGGAGGTGAACGTCACCCCGCTAAAGAGAGCAGTTGCTCCGTTGCGCGTCCCTTAGCATGGACTGTGTAAGCCCAGAAAATGGCTTCCCTGGTGGTTGAATGTCAGTGGCCCATCAACACAGGAGAAGCTGGATGAACTCTAGAGGGGCACAAGACGCTAGGGTGGAGGCACATCAGGGCTAAAGTCCACACCAACAGTGCACCCCTGGAAACCAATGAAACACGCGGCCACCTTCAGCCAATCAGATTCCTTTCCTTATGCCACGCTTTAAAGCCATTACCCAAGGTGTCAGAAGTTGCTGGATTTTTTTGTACTTGTAAATTTATAAGTGTTCTTTTTTATCACTGTTTTTAATGGAAATGCATTTTTCTTTTTATGCGAAAAGATAATAAACCATCTTCATTCTCTAGACGTTCCCCTCGCAGCGTGAAATGGAGAACAGTTCATTATGATCCTTTATTGGAGATGGCCTCTGTCGCGGAAAACCTTTTTCTTTCTTTTTAGACAGCCTCAGAAATATACCTAGTAATGAAATAGCTGTCCTTAACGAAGAACGATGGCGTGACACCCAAACCTGAACTGATCAGCTTTACCAGTTTGTATTAGTGGACCACGTGCACTAGTTAATCTCTTTTAAGACTTGTGCCTTTAAAAAATGTAATCTTTGCTCCTTTTTCAAGATGCGGTCAGACATCTGCCCTCCACGGGAAGTCTGAGCCGCGGAAGAACTTTGACATGCCCTTGCGTTCAAGTTACCCATGGAGGGCGAGTGGGGTCTTTTTTGAAAATTTAACAAAACTCCTTTTGAGGTCATTTTGTGCAATGCTGACCTTCAGGTCTGCTGGAGGTGGCCCCCCTGTTTGATCCCAGATATATCGTCCTTCAGACAAAAGGGGCAAGCGTGCACAAGGTACGCCTCAGGTCTTCGGGGGGCACCCGGGCACCATGTGTTATTGTCATTGCAATGTAATGATATTTGTGTGCGCACCACAGTGTCAGTGACAAGGCGGTCACATCTTCTAGCTTGCCGACCAATGCTCCTTGCTCAAGTTTCGGGGGTTCTGTGGAAAACTGAGGCCACCTTGGCACACTAGTAGCCTCAAACCCCTTTGAATTAGAACATGCAGTATTATTAAAAAAAAAAAAGCAGAGCTGGGGGGCATTTTGTGTATACAGGCAGAGATCAACGAAAGGAGCAGCAGTGGAGCTTCAACGAGACATTACAGGATACGAAAATAAAACAAGGATTTGTATAAAAAAACACAACACGCCTACATCTTCATTCCCGCCTTTTTTGTGTTCGAGTTCTTAGTGTGAGGTGGAAGGGCAGCTCACAGGTCAACATCCAGCACAGGCAACTGTATCTGTAATGTGTTATTTATTTCAAATGAGCCATCTGCGAACCAATAATTTCAGGCGCCAAGAGGGAAGGGCGGATAGACAGGAACAACCCCTGGAGGGAGGAGGGGAGGTCAGGGGAACAGCGTTTGTGTGAGGCTGATTCCAGCTGGAGTCTGTCCCCGCTGGAGGTGCCAACCTTACCACCTTCAGCAGGACAGCTGGTTCTGACCCAAAGAGACTAGGGAACAGCAGACGTCTAGGTCTTGTTGAATGATTGCTTGAAAGGTTTCCTTTTGAGAGACTCCAAAGCTTGAAGAGATTTTATTGACATTTCAAGTCTCATGGTTGTTTGTTCCAGGGTGTGGACATTTCGGTGGAGAAATGTCGTGTGCCTGTTTGCAATGTCTATGTTGTTTGGGACTTGGACTGTAGCTTCCTTGCTGAGGCCGGCAGGATGTCTCTTGGCAGTAGCGTGATGCAGGCAGTTTTATGTAAAGTGCATAGAGAATTCAACTTGATTCCCCTGATCCAGTGAGAGCTACATAAGCTCAATAAGAGCTGGAGTGATGATTGTTTTAGCCTACAACCCCACTGCTCTCTCACCATTGACTATGCTTGCTTGGGCTGATGGGAACTGTAGTGCAAAGTGGCAAGATAGCGAAAGGTTGCAGACGCCATGTCTACATGCTATTTTTGTGGCAGCCAATCAATTAATAGCAGTAGAGCTGCCAACTTCAGAAGACATTATCGCAAAACAATGTGAAAGGAACAAGAAGAATCAAATGGCCAGTGCTTGCTTTTTGCAGTCACTTTGTCTATATCTTACATCCACGTTCTTGGCAGAGGGGCCTGGTGCTTTGGCTGGACGAAGCGCCTGGCATCTACGCCCATATACCCTGTTATGCTGACATTACAGCCACGCCTTCTGAAGACATTTCCCATTTTTAACCTAAGCTTTCAATTGGATTTTTATAAATCTCCAAATATGTTTCTCAAGGTACCTCACAGCCAATGACCCCAATCAAAATGCTGCAGAACTCATAAATTAGGGGTGGGGTGCAACCTTGTGGCAGGTGGGTTCCACAGTGATCAATTTATGCAAGGTCCTGTATGATTACCTCTTTGAAAAGTAAACAGTGTATCACAGGGGTAGGAATCCTTTGGCTCTCCAGAAGTTCCAGAAGGGATCATGGGATTTGTAGTCCAACACATCTGAAGTGCTCAAGGATGCTGATCCCTGGCGTATCGCAGACCTCGATGGGTGGAGATGGATGGAGATGGAACTTCTGGGGTAGAAAGATTTGCACTTGGGCGAATGGTGCAGTTTTGATGTCAGGAGGTAGTTTACAGTTGGGCAGATGCAATCTCTTGCGGGTGGTGGGGAAAGGGCGGTGTACTGCCGGCGCATCCTGTTTGAGACATCAGCTTGTTACCAGGCTCAGGATGGAGCCTATCTTGGAACAATCAGAGCTGCTAAACACAAAAATAAGCCTGACAAGAAATAGAATAAAAGTTCATAATCCTCTATGATCGCCATCTCAATGGTGGAAGCCGGCTGGGCGTCACTCCCAAATCATTCTTCATAGGGCCACTATTAATGTCTCCCTCCCAGAAATACTCACAGTTATGGTCAGAAAGGATGGTGTGGATGGGGGTTCTAGTAGTCGCGGACCGTACCATGTGACTGGAGGAGATGGGGTTGTCCCCTGGAATGACCAGGTTGATGCAGTCGTGTTTCAAGGGTCAGTCGATGGGTGGGGGATGGTCTCACGGATGAATGTGAAACGGGTAAATCAAGCTGCATAAGGGGCTGTGCCCAAATGTTAACTCATCTAGTTTTTGGGGGCCGTAAAAGTAGCCCATGGCATTCACCCCCGCTTGAAATTGGCCTGTGAAGTCTTTGCAGCAGGCAGGAACACATTCCAGAGGTTAAATGGGAAACTGAAGCGTGGTTAAAAGGGGTGAGCATCAAAGAAGCAGGATTTCAAAAAGCCTCGGAAAGATGAAGGGTAATCGGAGGTAAAGCTGGAGACCAACTAGGGATTCGAGTTGATAGAACAATCAGGGGAATTACCAGATAGACTAGCCATGTTGTGACATTCTTCTGTTGTCACTTCGTTATGTAATGCTATGTTACCGGTATTTGCGTAGGGTATGGCACACTGGTAAGGCCTCTTAGCGCTGTGGATTGTTCACAGTGCATTTCGGCCATGCTCTGGAGTCTGGATGAATGGGTATATTATGACTTGCTGGTAATGCATAGCTGCTTAACGTCAGCATGCTAGGCGATTATGCAGGCGTGCTCCATGCTGTGTGGTGTTTCTCGGAAAAGAGGTCTGATTGGGTGTGCTTATTGATCACTGTGGGCCTCATCACGGGTTGGGAGGTAACGCCAGCGGTATTAGCCCTAAAGCCAAACCCCCCGGCGCTATAAGCGCCACATCACGGGTTTGGCGGTAATGGAATTCCCCATTTCCCACTGAGCCCATTCGGGAATGCCCCATTCCCCATTGGGCTCAATGGGGAATTTTTGCGCTCTTACCGCCGGCGGATTTCCCGCTGGCGGTAATAGCGCGAATGTTGGCGGATTTCCCCACAGTTCAGAGCTTGGGAGAAATCCACCGAAGCCCTGATTTGGAGGACCCTTAAATCCGGCGGTAATAGCAGGGCCGCCGGATTTAAGGGTTACTGCCAAACTCGTGATGATGCCCTGTGTTTACTAGTTGTCCACCAGGGGGTACAACATAAGGTGTCTGTCTTACTGTAGTCCCTTCCAGCAAGGTGAGTGTCTCTGGGGATTCAGTGTTTGTCACAGTGTGAACCCAGAGGCTGTGGCCTGCCAACTCCATTTTGTATTTACCGAAGCAATTGTGCGTTGCAAGGCGTATGCAGTAGGTGTTCGCAGTGTCTGAGGCAGCAGCGTCAGAACAGGAGAGTGTCATCAACTGCACGATCTCATACGTTCCAATGAGTTGGACGGAATGTGAACCGGTGGAAGAATTGGGCCGGAACAAGACAGAGTTGCACTATGGTTTTCCAGAGTGCGTTCTCAGCAGTGGTGGAAGTGAGCAGGAGCGGCTGGGAGCGGTACTCTTCTACTTCTTTTTTTTAGGTTTTCCTGTTCTTATACTTTTTTAAAAAAAAAAAAACGTTCCAGAATGGTTTAGTTTTAAAATAAAAGTGTAGGAAGAAGTTGAAACTTGCACTTCAGTGCAGTGCACTGAACATTCCCTTAAATAGCAGGTGTGTTTGGGGGTTTGGATTGTTTGTGGGAGGGCGTGGTGATGGGGGTTGTGGGGAACGGGGGCAGGTCAGCAGGGTACATAGTTCCACTACCTCTTTTCGTACACTTCGACCACTGGTTCCGAGGCCCACACCCACCACGTTAAGGAAGCTCTCCTCCCCCGACTGCAATTTCTCCTGTGCTCAGTTTTAAAGTTTGAATGCTTTGACTTTCCATATTCAGCAATATACAATTGTTTCACTTGCTGCACTGAAACATCGCCCTTTGCTCATCAGCAGAGCTCAAAACCAACTGCCTGAGGGACCCAAAAGAAGATAGATGGCTGTTACTGTGCAGACATTTTATTATTAAGGCGAGTAAGACAGATGCCATGGGCACCACACCCACTAGCAGGGCTGGACTGGCCTTTAGGGAACTCTGAAGATTTCCCGGTAGGCCTCTGCACACTGGGCCTCTTTTGTGTGGTATTGCCACATTTTCCCATAGGAAAAGGGTTGGACTTGCTGAAAATGTGTAAAATGGGGTCACTTTGAAAATGATCTCCAGGGCCTGTTTTGGTTCCAAGTCAACCCCTGCCCACTAGGCGTTACAAATTCAGAACAATTGCATTCTGGAATTACTATCAAAGACACATTTGTCAAATAAGGGGTCGTTCGTAAGTTCCTAAAATGCACTTTGATTTTATGCAATGCATCCAGCATCTACAGTCAGGGAAGCCCACATGAACGTACACCTACCCTCGCCACTCCACCCCGCCCACAACACTCTGACCCATTCACCCCACCCAGACCCCCACAGTCCATTCGGTCCATTTCCTGCACTGGAGGTGACCTTCATTCTGCATTTGGTTGACAGTGACCCTGCACCAAGTGCGTGACCTGGAGGCTCAGCAAGCGGAGATGCATAGCTGGGGTGTTGCTAGGTCTGGAAAAGATCCGGGGCTAGGCGAATGTCGGGACTGGCGGGATTCGGGGCTAGCTAGCCTCTTGGTTGTAGCCCTTGAGCTTCTTTTTGGCTTACTGCACAAAAACCCAGACTCATTTAAAAGTGGAAAAGGTCGCTTTAATTTGACAGGCCAAAGCTTACAATTAAACGCTTACCTGGCTCCATGGCCTTACAAACTAAAGACATATTTTAAACAACCAATTAAATAATTAAACATTCTCATTTTTTACCCAACAATTAAATAATTAAATAAAGCCATTTCCTCCCTAACTATCCATTGGACCCTACCGTCTCCTTACCCCTTTTCCAGGCGTCCCGCTTTCTCCCCGGGGCCATGCCCCTCCAGGCTCAATACCTGTTCCCCCGTGGTGGCCCGCTTGTGCAAACAGCGCCACCCCATCCATCCTTTCCCGTGTCATTCCCCCAATGTGCTTCCCTCCCCCCACATCAAAAGGGGCCATGTCCCCGGAGCCCAGGACCACTTCAATACCCCTCAGACTCCCCTCTACACCAATCTCCCCCTTCCTATGACCTGCAGCCCGTCTGACCTGCCACATCAGCAACAAAATTGTACCTTACAACTTCACTGATGCCCCGACCTGTCACACAAAACTACCATATAATAGCTCCTTAACAGACCAAAAAACCCTGTAAAACCTTGACCTGGGACGTAAAAACCGCTGCAGAAACCAAGTACAATGGTCCCCCATCCCCCTTTAATAAAACCAGACACCAGACCTAACCCAAAATGCAGGGGGTGGGAGGGCGGGACAATCACCAAGTCCAACCGTCGCCTGCCTCCCGAACCTTCCCTGGCCCCTTAAATACCCTAGGGAGGCGCTCTGCCCCCCACGGCCACTCGCAGGCCGTGTGCAGCGCCAAAATCCTCCCCGGGGGGAAATGCTTCGCGTTCCCCCGGGGCCCCCCTTTTGGCTTACTGCACAAAAACCCAGACTCATTTAAAAGTGGAAAAGGTCGCTTTAATGTGACAGGCCAAAGCTTACAATTAAACGCTTACCTGGCTCCATGGCCTTACAAACTAAAGACATATTTTAAACAACCAATTAAATAATTAAACATTCTCATTTTTTACCCAACAATTAAATAATTAAATAAAGCCATTTTCTCCCTAACTATCCCTTGGACCCTACCGTCTCCTTACCCATTTTCCAGGCGTCCCGCTTTCTCCCCGGGGCCATGCCCCTCCAGGCTCAATACCTGTTCCCCCAGGGTGGCCCGCTTGTGCAAACAGCACCACCCCATCCTTTCCCGTGTCATTCCCCCATGTGCTTCCCTCCCCCCACATCAAAAGGGGCCATGCCCCCGGCACCAGAAAAACCGTCCCCCGAGGTGTTCTTTCTGCCCCACCCCCCCACCAATTTTCCTACCTCCAACTCCTCAACCAATCTCCCAGCCAAGAGCTCCAGTCCGCCAGATAATGATTGTTCCCCAAACCAGAAAGTTTACCCATCCTCTCTAATTCTCCTCAATCCTTTCTAAACCATCTCCTTACGGTCCAGAACCTGTACTGACACTGATGTACAAAATTCTACCATCTCTCGGTTTATCCCCTTCCTTGCCCTCTCTATCGGACCCTCATTTTTCGCTCCCCTCCCAACTCTCTGTGGCAAACACTTAGTCCCCCCCTACAGTTGCTTGAGGCCACCCTTGTCAGACCCATAACAAAAAACCCTTTATATTTTCCTAAGAAGAGCCACACCCGTATCTCTTACCAGATCATTTTCCCCACCAAGACTAATCCCCCCCAACTGGAGGCCCATAGTTTTCCCTCAACCCAGCCAACATAGGAAGCAAATGATCCCAGCCCAGCCCCTCAAACCCGGACCATCTTACCACAACATCTTTATAGTTACACCCAAGTTGCCTGCCAACAACCCTTTCCTCAGCTTCTTTCCCCGCCCACTTAACCCTAGAATGTCCCAAAAACCAGATTTTTGACATCTGACCGTACCTCCTAGCAGCATCTGAAAAAGAAATTACAAAATCACTTACAAATCACCAACATCCTAATAAATGCAACACTCCTGCTACCTACTGAAAAAATGTTCTAACGACATTCCGTTTGACCCGGTCCCTGGCATACCCTTTGTATCTCCTTTACTCCCAGCGTCCCAACCTATTCACCTACTCCTCTGAATAGCCCAGCCTGCTACCTTCAGATGCTGCACCCCTCCTAAAGTTCCATCCTCCTAACCTTTCCCGCACCACTAGTAACACCTTCCTCAGTACCCTATCCTTTCTGGCCATCTCCTTAACCCTCTCCGGAAACACCCAAGGTCCTCTCCTACCTGTCCCCCTATATTTCGCCCCTTTCACCTAACCTTTAAACAATACACCTAACCCACTTAGCTCCCCCTCTTTCCACTAAACTATTACCCTCCTGCTCACCCTTGCCCCCCCACCTTCCATCACCTTATTAATTTGGCCCTGCGTTGCCCCCCCCCTGCACCGTGGGCCCACGTGCACCCCCATCCATGCGGCCCTTTACTTTATTACTCCTCTCGCCACTGCACCAGGGGCCAAACCTGGACCCTGTCCATGCAGTCCCTTCCATATAACTAATCTTCAACCTCCTTGCGTCCATTACCACCTGTTTCCCACCTGCACCAGGGGCCCTAGTGCACCCCCGTCCATGCAGGCCCCTATTCTGCCTTACTCCTCTCCACCGCTGCACCAGGGGCCAAACATGCGCCCCGGTCCATGCAGACCATTCCACATAAATTCCTCTTCCAGCACCTTGCTTCGTTGCTCCACTTTTTCCCCCCAGCTGCACCAGGGGCCCTAGTGCACCCCCGTCCATGCAGACCCATCTCCACTTCCCCCTGCTGCACCAGAGGCGCTCCCGCACCTCCGTCCATGCAGCCTGAAGCGTACTCACCTTGTTGTGCGGCAAGCGTGAGGGCTTCTCCACCGTCAACCATGCCCTCCAAACGACGGCCACCACCCCTTAACAATTTCCACAGTTACACCCCCCTGCGGCCCTCCCCTACCTTCCATTCTTCCTCCTCACCCCTCTCCTACCCCCTTTAAATCGCCCCCAAAACCTTTCATCAAACCTTGTGCCCCCCCTCCTATTACGATAAACCGAGCCCGACCTACCAGCACACCCCAATTTACCTGGCATGCGGTCCTTCCCCCACACCTCCTTGCCCCGCTCCTTGCCCTGACCCACTGTCCCCTGCCTGAAAACAATCCGTAACCGGATGCCGACCCGCACACCTGCTGCACTCGTGTTTAAATTTGCACATCCACCTCGTGCAGCCGTCCTTATTAAACGCCCAGCACGCTGCTGAGGACTGCCCTCTGCCTCCTCACCCCACCCCCTCATGGGCGGGGCGACCAAGAAAGGGCCGGAAAGGCACAGGCAGCCCACTTGCTGTGTGCAATGTCGGGGCAGGCCTCGTTGGAGCCATCCATTGCAGCCAAAGATCCATATCTATCTCCCCCCAGACCGACTGACTGTCCTCCGCCATTCTCGCTCTGAATTCCTCATCATACCTTACCCAGGCAAAGCCCCCAAAACTCGTGAAAGCCTTCCTAATTACGTCCATATATTTAAGCAGGGCCACACAACGCTCAGGGAATTTTTCACAATAAACACTGGCATAAATGATAAATGCTGACGTCCAATTCTCAATATTCACCAGGACCCTTGGGCGCGAAGCCAGTTCCCTCTCTTCTTCTTTAGATCCCTCCTTTGCTCTCACTTCCCTATGGAGCAACTTAAAAACATCTACAAATTCCCCCGCCTGGATCTTCTCCCTGGTCGCTGCCATCAAGTGCGCCCCTAACGGTTTAGTTATCCCCATGTATGGCAGTTTTTCCCCTTTCCTTTCACTTCAACCGCCTTTTCTTTTTCAACTTGCACCTCAAGCACCAATGGCTCCACCACCTTGTCTGTTTGGACCTGCACTGAGCAAATGCTCTTCTCAACCCCCAAGGCTCCAATGGCCTGTACACCAACTTCTTTCCTTACCCCTTGCAGACCGGACCCTCCATTTCCCGTCCCCCTTCTTGTGACCCCTCTCTGCCATGCAGATGACCATTCCCTTTCCTGCTCACCTCTTTCCACGCAGGCCGTCTGCGGTCTGGCATCCACACCGATGCTCCTCATCTCTTTTCTTAGAGGGCTCCTACTGCGGTGACAAAACATGTCAGCAGACTCACCCAGCCAATGGTTCCCCCGACCTCTTGCCCCCCGACCACCCTGCACCTGCCTTTCCAGATCCCACCTCCAACTTCTTCTCTCCTCCCCCCTTTCCCTTACCGCCCTATAACCTTCTACCTCCCATTGCCCCACATAATCCTCCAAACCAACTTCATCACCCCTTAAATACCATTGTGGATGCAAGCCCATGCCCGAGTTGAGTTGATCTTCCTCTTGCGAGCCTGGGGCGTCCGCCCCGCCACTCCTTTGACGTCTTCTCGGTGGGGCCGCGGAAACCCCTGCCTGGTCCTCTTCTCTCGGGCAAGGAGTTCCGTCCTCCACCCTGGAATCCTCATCACTAGGGGCCGTGCTGCACCCTCTAGGCTCTCCTTGCGCTGACCGAGGAGGGGCCGTTCTGAAACCCTCTACCTCCACCTGACCAGCGGGGGCTGCGCAGCGCCCTCCGCCCTCACTCCTCCTTCCCAGGGGGGCCGTTCCGCACCCCGCTCTAACCTCCTCAATTGATGGGGACCTCACCCTCCTTCTCCCACCTGCGCTCTTCTGCAGGTATTTACCCCCTCTTCCCCTCTGCCCTGTCACCCCCTTCCGCGCCCCCTCACTGGCCCCACTGTGGTTCCCTAGAGCCAACTCCTTTTGAGCACTCCCAGCTTCCATAGGGCTATCAATCACTCCCTCCCTCACTGGCTGCCCACCCGAAATCATTTCTCCCCCGGATGCCCTCCTGTCTATCTCCCTCCTCACCTTCCTGCCCCTGGATTCCAAAACCTCCCCTCTCCCCGCCGCGGGGGTGCAAGCCACCACTGCCTCGAGAGCCCCATCTGCCGCAGCTCTACGCTGCGACCTTCCCCACCTACCTCTCTTTCTCCCGTTACTTCCCCTACCGCCCCTTCCAATTGGGCCTTAGATGCCCTGCTAATTATTTCCAGGGCCTCCGTCAGAGCCCTAGCATCAAACAGACCCTTCTTGCTCACTCCCTGTCCCACCATAGTGCACCAAATGTCTGGATGTGCACTAAAATATGCCCCTTGAAAATTAAACTAACTACCCTAAGCTCCCGAGCCAAAATCTACCCGTGGACCTATACCCCAAACGACAAACTACCAGCTTTGCACCAATGTAACCGAGCACTTGCTATCACCCAAAAAGGTAATATAAAATACCAAAACTGTTCCCAAAATTATTATTTATTTTTTTATTTTTTTATAATTACCCCCCTAAATCCTGCCCTATCCCTTAAAACCCCTTACCCTGGCAAATAAACAGCCACAAGAAAAGGAAAGCCCCAAAAACCAGCAGCCCAATTAGAACTGGGGCATAGGAGAGACCGTGTCAAACTGCCCCCTGGTGGATCGCAAGATGCACCGCACTATAGGGAAGCCAGAAAATTAGCACTGTCCCTTTAAGGAACCACACTGCCCCCTCTGTCCCTCACCTGCTACCGTGTATCCAGCAGCATAGACTCTAATACAGTCTACTTCCAACTAACGGGTGGCCGCCCACACTCCAGGAGGACCCAGGAAGACGGCACTGGCGCTGTGTACACAGTACCCAGCACACTGCTTCTAAACCAAAAACACCCCACCGACAAGTAAACATCAGAAGGCTGCCCCTACTTCCCACGGCACCCCAGAGCTCACGATCCCACCAACTTCCTGGATTTCCCACTGACACGCACCCTCCCACACGGGACCCACCGGTAAGCAGCCAAGGGGTGTCTTATCTACGGCACCCCTTCTACCCTTACACAAAATTATAATATATACATATATATTTTTTTTAAACTAAACTACCACCTACCCGCCCACTCTAGCAACACTCCCCTGCCTCACTTAACTAACACACCCACCTCTATGCCCAGCTAATACCAGGGAAGGCTCGGGAGCAGGCAACAGGACTTGACAATCACCAAGTCCAACCGTCGCCTGCCTCCCGAACCTTCCCTGAGCCCTTAAATACCCCCCGGGAGGCGCTCTGCCCCCACGGCCACTCGCTGGCCGTGTGCAGCGCCAAAAACCTCCCCGGGGGGAAACGCTTCGCGTTCCCCCTGAGGCCCCCCCATCCGGGGCATCAAACAATAGACCCTGGGCTATAGCCCCCACAGCCCCCCCCCACACCCTGTGATTAGTGCAGCAACATCTTTCCCCCTGCATGTCTGTATGTATGAACTCCACTCCACTCATGTCTTACATATTCCTGTGTGTTAGACTTCCAGGTTGAGGGCGGAGCTTGGAGATAACACGTGTTGCTCCCAAAAGCACTGTCTATCTTGATTAACAATAAGGGCAGAGGGGTGCAAGTCGAAGAAGAGGAGGGCAGGAGAATTAAAAAGGGAAGAAAGAAAATAGAAGTGAAGGGAAAGAAAAGGAAAGGCTGGGGAGAGGACAGGGGAAGGAGGGGAAGGGTCGAAAAGGGAAGAGAGATTAGGCAGTGTACATTACAGTGGGATAGGAGAGGTAAAATAGGGAAGGAAACGGCAGGATATTTTAATACTATCTTCTGGACAGACAAATGTGGATGTGCCACTATCAATGCGCGTGTCCAAGAAAGGTACATAACATGTAATTGTGATATTAGCAATTCCTTTATTCCAAACAGTGGTAGACTGTGTTTGCCAACACGTGTTTCGACCTATGCGGTCCGTATCAAGGCAATCATTAATAATCAAATAAACGGCCCTTGGGGCACTGTTGGTGCTTGGTCATGGGGTTAATTGTGACCTCCAACTCACTTGTGCTTTCTGAAAATGTGTAACTTGGGGCCACTTTGAACATTATTCCCAGGGCCTCTTTTGGTTCCCAGTCCACCCCCGTTTACGCGTCCTTGTGTTAGTGACAAAGGCAATGAGAGCACTCATCTTCAAAAGCTGAAGCTTTCTCGTGACAACAGAAGGTGCTTTCACAGATTCTCTTTAAACTAAACTACCCACATGCATGCCAGCAGTATTCATTCCTTTCAGGAGATTTAAGTTCAGTCCTAGTTTTAACTTTGCATTTTGGAACTTGTAGTCCTGGAGTTATAATGCTGAAAAGCAGGACTTAAAGTCGTAGAATTCCAAGTTAACACCAGAACTAGACTAGCGTCTCAGGAATAAAATGGATAATGTTGTCATCGATGTACCCAGTGGGAAGGGTGCCCTCTGCTGTTTACCCTACGAAGCCTGCTAACTGATTGATCTCACTTTAGTGTCTAATGGGTATGTTATCAGATTTTAATAGTTTTTCATATTGTACCAGTCAGCACTGCAGGGGCATAAAAGCAGAGAGGCTTGTCCCAAAAGTGGCATATTGGGCCACCGCACAGTGCACCCAGTGCCCAGCCTACAGAGGAATAGAAAAGGGCTTCAGAGGAGAGGAAGGGTGAAGGAAGAGCAGAGCAAAACAAACATTCAAGATTTCCATAGGCTAAATGAGAGGACGGCAGGTAGGGAGTGTTGCATTCCTGGACCGCTGATCAGGAAAAGGGCTAACACGTCAGCCTCCTAAGAACGAGCGTGTAACTCTTGGGAGAAGTTTCTAGTACTTTCAACGAGTCCTGAAATTCATCAGTAAGTGTATGCGTGGTGGAGTTGACTTATGCTACAGCACACCCTGCAATACGGAGGCTGCTTTGTCTGTTAGGTGTTATTGTAACCTGCCAGACCTCCCCAGAAGGAACAATCTAGGATTGTCCAGCCAACGGCCAGAGGTGAAAGAGAATGTGGGGGGCACAGGAAGAGGGCCATACATGCTGGGGACCGGGTCTGATTGGGATGGAAAAGTACAACTTAATACTCAATAAAGGTTTATATGATATGATAATTATGACGCACTTAATACCCATAGGTTTCTAAGGACAGACCTGGGGAATCGAACCTGTGTTACTCCATGTTGTCTTGCTTCCAAGGCGAGCAGTTGCCCCTGAGCTATATTCCCGAGACTATAGCAAAGAGGCAGAAAGCCATCAACATTATCCACATTGTGTTGAGTAGTTTTGAAGCTAGTTCCAAAAGCTATGAAATTACATATATTTTAGCAACGTGTGCACCTTTGGATTGCCTGGTGATTCTTAAATAATACTAAAACATCTTAAAACAGTGACTATTTCTAGGAAGATCGTAGAAAGTTGAACCAAGTGTTATTGCCGCGTAGCTTGATATGGCCCCTGCAAAAACATGTCACATGTTGATATTTGGGGCTTTGATTGGCATTTTGGACTCTCCATGCATGTCAGACCACCAACATTTATATCATTTAACTCTGCCCCTGACATGGAGGATTGGTGTATTTGTCACACAATTAGGATTGCATGGATTCTTCCAAACTAGGCCACAGAGTAAACCCTTACATCTGGAAATAAGTAGACTCTCAGGGTGTGGAACAGTCCATGCTGTGTTTTGATCATATAATCAGCTTTGTGTACTTCTGCTTTATGCACACACTATTAAAAAAAACCTAGGGGGAAGACTTTGTTTACTACATAAAGAAAACCCTTCTGTGGCATACGCTGCATCGGAGCAGGTAAAGTAATATCCCCTTTCTCCCTGTCAGGGGAGCCGTCTTATGAATTTCCCAGGGGGGGGGGGGCCCGAATACAGGAAGTGACATCGCTGGCAGTTATAGGACCGCAAATTTCCATGTAGTCGCCAACGTGGTGCAACGGCGCGCGGGGAGGTGGAGCCGCGCGCAGCGCAGAACAGTGGAAACATTGGCTAGCATTTACTGCATATACTAAAGTCAAGTAAGAAGGAGATTTAAGCCTTCGAGTTGTATTCCAGTAGGCCATCACTGCCCCTACTTCACCCCTCTATTATCATCCAGGTTGTAGAAGCCCTCAAAAGGCAGAGCAACACAACTAGGATGGGAGAACGAAATGCTGTCCCATCCTGTGAGTGTGTCAAACGTCAGAGCAAAGACTGTGCGTGTGCCTTCTACCTTGGAGCACAATCTCACTAATTTGGTGCAAATCTCGCAAGTGGGAGCATGGGAATACCCAGCGTTTGTGTGGGCTGCAGACCCCGGATCACATGCTCACTTCTTCAGTGTGAAACTCTGGCAAAGGCTCTTTGGGCAAGCAGTGTAAAACACTATGAACCTCCATTTTCCAGCCAAAGAAATCATGCTTCAGTCCAACTATGATAGAACATAAAGGTCAGTCAAAAGAGTGGAAAAGGGCAACAAAACAGCCCTTAAAATATAAACGTTGCCAAAAGATTTTTTAATATATTTTTTAACAGTGTCATTTTTTTTTAGCGAATCACCAGACCAGTCTCTAATACTCATTTCACATTTCTTACAGCGCCCGATAAAAACATTTGCGCATAAACTGGGGATTTGTTTTGAACTTTCAGTCAACCTGAACAAACAATATATCGTCCTGAAGAGGGCCACAAATAAAACAGCAGAACGCCAGGGATGGTGTTGATGTAATTTCTGTGCCGAAACATATGTAGACATCCTGTAGACATTGAAACTGTGTCTTTTTCTTGCAGCACAAGTACCTTTTTCTTATGCTGTACATTGATAGTCTGTTCCCCCGAAATTGCAATATGAAAAATATATTGAGAAGAAATGTGTTAAGGTGATCTGTCATAAGTGTCACTCTACTAACTTTAGACACCACTGGTAGAACATGTGATTTTGCTAGACTTTTTATAATTGGTGTTTCTTTAAACTGTGATTTTTTTCCAAATGTAGGTGGTGTCTTGCAGAAAGTACCCACCATATCTGTCTGTGTGTTGAAATTAATTGATTAAAGTGTTTTTTACTTTGTTTATGCTTTGGTAAAAATCTTTTTGCTCCTACAGGCTCGAGCCTTCTATCCCTTGACCCATCGCGGCTTCCAACATTCTGAGCGGCAGCTTATGTACAGCAGGCAGCACGGGACCTGCCTGTTGCCAATTGAATGTAGGCAGATCTACTATTTAGACACAGGGAGAGTGCCATGAACCCGCATTGGTGATGAAGAAGCACTCAACATACAGAACACAATGGTATAGTGTTGCAGTCCTGCTGAGAAATGGCAATTTGGTCTGTTTAAATGTAAAGCAGAGGGGCTGAGAAGTACACGCACTGTGCCATTAAAAATAAAGCAGCTGTGGTGGGTGGGTGGAAGTGCTGCTTCGGTGGCATCAAGAGTATGCAATTCCCTGCGGGGTAGTGTTGGTCATTTCCTATTGAGGTATAGCAGTCCTATTGAGAAGTGCCATTAAAAGTGAAGCTGTCCAGGAGTCTGGATCAGTGCTGCCCCATAAAAGATGTAGAAGCCTCTGTGAGAAGTGGCAGTACTGTCCCAATGGTGAGAAGTGTAGTATTTTCACATTAACTATGCTTAAGAACTTTGGGTTCGTGAATAGTGCTGCTAAATTCTGAGTTATTCCATCCCTTTAAATATATGAGCTCTTGTATAACCACGACAGTGTTGAGTTATTCTGATGACAGACTTGCTCAATAGTTCTGGTTCTGTATCATTAAAAGTACTTCAGATCTTTAGAGTATTGGAAGGATAGCTCAGGGGCAACGTGCTCGCCTTGCAAGCAAGAGGACACAAAGCAACACAGGTTTGATCCCTCAGTCCGTGCAACACAGGTTCGCTCCCTCGGTCCGCGCAACACAGGTTCGCTCCCTCGGTCCGCGCTTAGAAACCTCTGGGTAGTACACGCATTATAAATAACCAATTAAAATAAAAAGAAATACATCTGTTGAGAAGTGCTGGGGCCTTGTCAATAAGAGTGTAGCAGCTCAACTGAGAAGTGCTGATGTTGTCCCATCAAAAGCATAGCAGCCCCACTAAGATGAACTAGCATTGCCTCAACAAAAGCATAGAATTACAATTATAGAAGCCCTGTTACAGCAGTACTATCCCATCAAGAGTATAGCGAGCTAACTGAGGAGTACCAGATTGCCCCATTTTAAATATGGCAGCTCTACTAGAAAGTGCTGGCTCATACGCCTCTGCTCCCCGCCCATAGCATTCACCCTCACTACGTGCACACTCAGAGACATGCAAACAGTCTCATTTGCCCTCTCCCTGCCCCTGCTCCCTGCCCCCTCCCTCGCTTTGCATCTGTACCTCCATTTCTAAAAATCCTTCTGGGTTGGGTGTACCTCTACATCTGTTCACCCCTCCTGCCAACAGGGGTGCACAGATGTACAAATACACCCAACCCAAAACGATTTTTAGAAATTGAGGGACAGACTTGTTTTGCATCTGTGGCTCCATTTCTAAAAATCGTTTTGGGTTGGCTGTACCTCTACATCTGTGCACCCCTCCTGCCAACAGGGGTGCACAGATGTACAAATACACCCAACCCAAAACGATTTTTAGAAATTGAGGGACAGACTTGTTTTGCATCTGTGCCTCCATTTCTAAATATCGTTTTGGGTTGGGTGTACCTCTACATCTGTGCACGCCTCTTGCCAACAGGGGTGCACAGATGTACAAATACACCAAACCCAAAATGATTTTTTAGAAATTGAGGGACAGACTTGTTTTGCATCTGTGCCTCCATTTCTAAAAATCGTTTTTGGGTTGGGTGTACCTCTACATCTGTGCACCCCGGTGCACAGATGTAGAAGTATACCCAACCCAAAACGATGTTTAGAAATTGAGGGACAGATGCAAAGCAAGAGCCTCTTGCTTTGCATCTGTCCCACAATTTCTAAACATCGTTTTTCCCCGGGGCGCCAGAGAGAGAGACACAGTATGGATGGAACAAAGGGCCATCCATACTGCGTCTCTTCTCTGCAGCCCGTGGGGGTGGGGGGCTCAGCCCCAACTTCATTCTGCCAGGGGGGGCCCAGGCCCCACAGCACCCCCGTACTCAGCGCCCCTGCTCACAAGGCCTAGTAGATCCGCCCCTTCCCTGTTCATCGGTTTATTCTATGTACCTGTGTTGCCATGTTCCCTCAGCTTTGCCCTGTGGGCGTTTTGAAATACAATTTCTTGATGTATAAGTGCCTTGCAAATGTCTCGGGACGAGCAACACAGGTTTGATTCCTGCGTTCGCGTAAAGAAACCTCTGGGTATTAAGCGCGTTATAAATAACCTATCATATCATATCACAATTAAATAAATAAAAATAAAATACATTTCAAAGGTCGGTCTGTATCTTAAAGGCATCAGGTTATCCATGTAGGTCCCAACAAAGAAGACTGACCATGTGCAAATCCCACTATATAGACTAACACATGTGCAATTGCTTGAATAGTAAGTGCTACTGTTTTCAAACCTAATAGACTCTCTCATAGGTATCAGAAGGTCAACACCTCAGCAAAATCAAAGCAGTAGCACTAGCGAATTAATGCACCCTTCAGCCCTTCGATATGCTCAGAGGAAATGACATCCCACAAACCTTGACCAGTAATGACAGGCCATGTCACAAATGTTTTCAACAACCTTGATAAACTATTGACATTGTCAAACCACAACAGCAGTCTGCTTTTGATAGAGCAGTATTTAGGTTGAGGTAGGCTGTGGGTCAATCCATAGGGGGTGGGCAGCTGGGGGGCTGGAAGCAGAAACATACAGATAGCCATTGCTCAGTAGCAGCGGGTACATTTTTTAACTAGCGGGGCGTAAATGTTTGGCACAGATATGCATGGCCGACCGAATGTACCGAGGGAGCCTAAATCATCAAATGGTGTTTCTGGGATTCCTCCCACTGAGAGATTTTTTTAAATAGTGGGTTAAAATGGTGCATTTTACAGCACGTGTTCCTTGAATTTTTTTTCAAAAAGCCACAAAGTTTGCAATCGGTTTTGATGGGTAACACATGAAACAATCTAATAGATGCAAGTCACTAAAAGTGCACGAGTGCCTTTTTCCAATGCATTGTCATGATGCCTTTGCAGGCAAGTATAACCAAACATTTTGATACTGGCTGTGCCCACACATCTCTAGGCTAGCTGCACCAGTTTATGGCAATATGCCTATATCAGAACATACACGTTTGCTTTGCCCAAAATGGCAGTGATGTAACTTTAAGAAAACATGTTCTTGCTGGTTCTGCCAATATATGCCAGTATCACCACATAAGAAAAGTATCTGTGTGATTTTATCTCACCCAAAAATAGAGAATGACATTTTAGCTAACCCAAAATACTGGAAAAAAATACCAATCATTTTTTGCGGGGGGTTCCCCATCCCCCTGTTTCCCCATGTATATTACCCCACCCTAACCCCCTCCCCACGAGACTTAACCCCTTTACCCCACATATCTTTTTTTTATTCAGTATTTTTTCAGTATTTTCTATTCGTTAAAATTTCATTCTCTATTTTGTATTAGGTAAAATCACTGGATACCATAAGAAAATACTCTTGTTGGCTTTGCCAGTAAAAAAATGCCTTGCCACTATAAGAAAATATGTCCAGACAGACGCCTCCAATGCAGCTCCAGAAGTGCATTCTGCAAGTTTGAGCGCAGTCTTGCAGTCCCATTTGGTTGATGTTGGCTATTCTGTGCTTTTTGTGAACAGGCTCTTAGGGTGGTGCGCTTGTGTGCTAGGATCGCTTATTGGGGGCTGAGAATCTGCGGTCCACACTAGTACCTTGGAGGACTTAAAAGGCAAACCCGGCACATCCGGAAGTGCGTTCTGCAAGTGTGAGCGCAGTCTTGCAGTTCTGTTTGTTTGCTGTTGGCTAGTCCGTGCCTTTTATTAATGGCTCGCAGCATGGTGCTCTTTTGTGCTGGGATCACTTATTGGGGGCTGGAGAATCTGAGGTCCACACTAGTTCCTTGGAGGACTTATAAGGCAAACTGGCGCATGAGTCCAGAAGTCTGCTCTTCAAGTGTGAGCGCAGTCTTGCAGTCCTGTTTGGTTGCTGTTGGCCATTCTGTGCTTTTTGTGAGCAGGCTCTCAGGGTGGTGCTCTTGTGTGCTAGGGTCACTTATTTGGAGTTGGAGAATCTTCGGTCCACACTAGTGCCTTGGAGGACTTAAAAGGCAAACTGCCGCATCAGCGCATGCGTCCAGAAGAGTGTTCTGTAAGTGTGAGCGCAGTCTTGCAGTCCTGTTTGGTTGCTGTTGGCTATTCCGTGCTTTTTGTGAACAGCTTGCAGGATGCTGCTCTTTTGTGCTGGGATTGCTTATGGGGGGCTGGAGAATCTACGGTCCACACTAGTGACTTGGAGGACTTATAAGGCAAACTGGCGCGTCAGCACATGCGTCCAGAAGTGTGTTCTTCAAGTGTGAGCGCAGTCTTACAGTCTGCAGCGCAGTGAGAGGCAGTGGCTGTGCTTTGTCTCTCTGCACCCAAAAAAGTAAGATGATTGATTAAAGTTTCAAAAACAATCCTGCCGCTTGCTTTAACATGCCAGTTAAAGTGATGGCAAATACCAAATCATATAATTAAAAAAAAATAAGCCATACTGCAAGGCAGGGAATCCCCCTAAAATGTACCCTGAAGTATTGGGGGGACCCGAAACATATCATACAATCACCAATGAGGCAGCGGGCAATCAGCTGGTAATAAATAAGGTGATCAGGGGGGACATAACTTCCTTCTTCCAGCCCGAAGTCAGCAGCCCAGCTCCTGTGGCTGCAAGGAGAGGGCAAGAGGTGGCAAAGGCTACAATTGCTGAAACGTCAGATGCGCTTAACAGCCGTAAAATCTCTAGACAATAATTCGCGACTAGAGCTCTGTTAATCTCTGCAAAATAGCGCTGCACCCACTGCTACCAATGCCACTTCAGCTATGACAACTGCTGGACCGATTCCAGTGCTTGTGGCACTGACAGAAGCTCGTCAGAACACCACCCAACGTTTATCCACCACCCCACAGTCATATGCAGAATCTGAAGATGTGAAAAGCTTGAGTTAGGATAGCGGGAGTCTTCAGGTGCCACCAATAGCATGGCAAGGCTTCAATTTGCGGCCACAATTCTACTCATACTTTGCAGCAGGATCCACAAGGATTTGAAATTGCCGGGCGGGTTGGTGATGCCGATTGAGAAGATCATTGGTGAGACATTTGAGAGTCCTGCAGGCATAATGAACAATATTCCTCGTGAGGTTTCTGTTCTGCCAATACTTTCTACAGCTGACGACAAACTTGTGGTCAGTGCTGTGGGAGCCTCATGCATGAGTAACGAGGTCGATGACTCAAAGGACACCTCTGAAATCCATCAAACACACAGGCAGTGGCGGCTATTAAGGTGACAGAGAGCATGCAAGGTAAAGGTCAAGCACCAAAAAACGGCGGATCTGGCGGACCCTTTGAATTCCACCATTATATCTGCGTCCAAAAGAGAGTCCAAGAAATTAAGAAAGAAAGAGAACCGGTGCAAGAAAGACTCACTAACAACATGGGGACATTGACAAGCTGGTTGATCAAGGATAATGAAGCCCCGGAAAATGACGAAGTCAGTCTCGAGGATCAATCTATAATTGAGAGGGAGAGTTGCGATAGCCAGACCGGAGGAACGGTTCAGTGTACACTTCCTGAGTGCCAAGGACACATGTAAGTAATAAAGAGTGCTCAAATAGAAACAAAGAGCCAGGTCTGGACGAAAAGCTTCTAACTATAACGTGGATCCTCCCTAATCATCATAAGAAGAGAACAAATTGCTCTGACTTATTACAACTTCTCCAACATATACCCTCATTAGGAGTTTTGAACACAAAAGCACTGGGCCTCATTACTATTAGCGCCATGGCTGCCTCCAAAACCTTACCGACTCCGCCCTGGTGAATGGAGCTATTACCGCCCCATTCCAAGGTTGGCGGGGCCGGTAATTCCCCATTCACCAGGGCCCTTCCCCATTCCCATTTGAGCCCCCATAGGGCTCAATGGGAATGGGGAAGGCGCTAATAATGGTACCGCAAATTGCGGTACCGTTTATTAGCTCTAAAGTCCCTTTGCGGGTCTTGTCCTTAATGCTTGGTAAAACCAGGCGTTAAGGGAGGACCCGCAAAGGGAACTCGTAGTAGGGTGGTAAGGGATTACCAGCACCGGTGCCCTTACCGGTGGCGGTAATTCCTTACCGCCCACCTCGTAATGAGGCCCATTTACTTTGTAGAGCCGCTTGAACAGGGCGATGGGAGGTCATCTTGCCTACACTGCTATATGGCAGATGCAGCAACACTCAGTCGTTCCCATTTAGGAAATTTCCCCAAAATGGGATACGACTTGGATGTTAAATGTGACACTTCTCCCAAACCCTGTTGTGATAAAAGTAAAGGTGCTGTTAAAGCCAATATTGTAAGGGGTAAAGGTTTTGTAACTAATGTTCTTTATGGAAATGAAAATGTTCAGGGTTGGGAGTGGCTTATGGGGATCCTGCCCCCAAGAACAAAATTGGGGGAGTGAATTTGTTAATGGATATCCTGGAATATTCGGGGCCACCAGCACCTTCTGAGCAAAGATTGCTCACTTGGTGAATTAACTGCTAATAATATTTTTCTTTGTCAGGAGTCATGGCTGACCTCGCTATTGTATATCAATGGCTTCGAGTCTTCCAGGTGCTTGCTAAGAAAGGGCCAGAGGGGAGGCCCTATAGTGGATTAATAACAGGGTTAAAAAAACAATCTTATATCTAGAGAGGTTGGTCGTTCAAGTTGTGTGGATAACCTATTGATTGTTGAAGTCCAGGTAACTGATAATCCAATCAAACACGTTTTAATCATAAATGTTTATGATCCTCCTAGGGCAACGCTAACAGATACAAATTTCAAGCATATAACCTCGATATTAACAAACTGATGCTGCAGGAATAAAGATGATACGATCTTGCTAGGTGGGGACTTAAACGCGAAATGTAATGTCAAATGCAGTTCTGTATGGCTATCTAAGAATACTCATCATGCTGGTGTTGACCAGAATGCCAGTAAAAAATTGTGACGCCCCAATAAGAAAATATGTCCGGACTACCTCTACCAATGTAGGCCAGTACTGCCACTTAAAAAAAGTCATCATGTGGGCTGTACAATTCATGCCCAGTAAAAAATTCCATGCCACAGTAAGAAGATATGTCGAGGCTGGCTCTCCCAATGCAAGCCAGTATGGCCACTTAGGAACCCTCATCATTCTGGCTTTTAAGACCATTTATGCCCAGTGGAAAATGCCATGCCACAGTAGGCATATATGTCCAGACTGGCACTACCAATGTAGGCGGTATGGCCACGTAAAAACACACATCATAGTAGCTTTACTCTTGATGCCCAGTAACAAAATGCCATGCCACAATAAGAAAACATGTCTTCGCTCTTGGTGCACAAATGGATCCCATCCCGCCTTCCCCCTGACAATCAAGACTGATTGTCTGAAAGTGATGGGGTCCATTTGTGCAGTATCAGAGGCTCACTCCCCGGCAAAGATGCATTCATTCATACACTCTCTCATTCACCCGTACACACATACAGCACTCATGCACACACACTCATTCACTCATGCACACATGTAACATACACTCTCATTCACATGCTGACACAAATATGCACCGTCTCATTCACATGCGCCCTTACAGGTGCAAACCCTTGCATGCACATATATACGTATACATTGTTTTCTCACCTTCAGCTCCCACACTCTCTGCAACAAAGGCCTTCCAACTCCAATGCAGCAAGAAGTGGGGAGAGCTTCCTGGTTCGTGCACACGTGCAGTGGTATTGTAGTTCGTGCACATCCGCAGTGGAGGTGGAGCATCTCCATCACACTGGCCAAGAACCCCTAAATGTGTAAGGAGGTGCATGACCGTCCCACAGGCACATTTGGGCTTCTGGTTCCCTAGCCTGCATCCCCAACAGGACATGAGAGCTGGGGAAGAAAAAAAGCCCTGAGCCTTGCATAGCCCATTGGGCATGCACGGTGGGATACTGAAACTGTCAAAGGGAAACAATGTTCCTCTTTGACGATTAAAGCCAGCCATGCTGCATCTGAGGGAGCATTCAGCATTTTCACTGGGCTGGCGTGGGCCATCAATCATGGGTGGCAGGTCAGCGCCCCCTCACCAATTGTGGATGAGCTGCCCTGTAGTTGCTACCTTCAGCTACCCGTGAACGAGGCCCTTCAGTTGTCCGTGTCAGGATTCCATCTTGCAGTCAACAGATTACACTCAAGCATCTTCAGTGGGCGCGGAACCTGCTTTGAGTGCATTCTACGGAGTGTTTCTACAGCGTGTAAATGGGTATGGGGAATCATTCAAACCATGAAGGGGGGTCTGTACTCCAGTTTGCAGTCATCAGAACCGTTTTTGTGGGATAAACTGAATGGCGGTTGAGTTTTCAGGTTTCAGCTGAACTGCAGAGATCTCAAAGCCCAAGAGTTCACAGGAAAAACATTTGTGGGCTTTGGAACAAAGATAACATTTTCCTTTAAAAAATCCATGATTTCTGGGTGGGAGCCAGCAGGTCATTGAGGCAGATCAAGAGTTCGATTGCCCTCCAAGGTGTAATCCTCAAAACCAATGAATGACACTAAGGGCCTGATTCACAGAACTATTTTATAGTGGCGGAATCCCATAGGAAAACGCTGTGTAAATCAGGCCCTTGGAGTATCTTGGACCAGCGCTGACTGTTGCAGGCTTTGAAAGAGGCTATGTGCCATGACAATCACCATTTTGAAATGAGTCGACAACCAGAACATCAACTCATCGTCCTGGCCACCAGGAGCCAGAGTGACAGCACAGAGGTGGAGTTGCGTTTGTGGGAGCCACCTCTGCCAGACCCCAGTGGGAGCCACCTCTGCCAGACCCCAGTGGGAGCCACCTCTGCCAGACCCCAGTGGGAGCCACCTCTGCCAGACCCCATCAGGTTATCCGCTGCCACGCATGCAAGCGCAACGCAGGCCGCTAAACCGGGTGGTGGTTTCCACTGCTTGGTTTAGAAGTGGCAGGCGTACAGTGTGGCAGATGTGGCGCATCATCCAGCTGTTTGGGTGCCCCCCCCCACCCCCACTCTAAATCCATGCTAAACTGAGGTCCTACCTCTTTGTTTGCAAATGGATCCAATTTGGAATCCGCTGCTAAAACCGATGTGGATGCTGCACTGCACAGCTGTAGGAAATGTATTACCTTTAAAATAATTCAAAGAGGATGCCTGATGTAGGGACATTTGGCTATAAGAAAGAGTTAGGTTTATGATCCCAAAGCATACTAATAAGTAATTACATGCAAAATCAGATTTGTAAATGGAACCAGGATCTAAAATGCTTAGTGTGTAAATATTAACAGGACTCCCACTCCTGAAGAGTGACAGGCTCCAGAAACTGATAAGAGGGTTACACATTTAGCAGGTGCCCCGACCACAAGTGTTAAACAGGGGAACCCATCCCAGTAACCCTCGGTGGGGGTGACTGGCCCAGAAACGAGCCCATTCACAGTGAATACATATTGGGCTCTCTAGGGATATTTCTGCCAGGGGGAACCCACACTATTCCGGTAGAACATGTGGTTAGCTGGCATCACCCAGGTACAGAGTTCTCTGGGCATGAAGGAGCTATGGAAGGGATACTGTGGAGTACTGTAGGGATGAAACGAGCACACAGGCCACTTTCATAAAAAATAAAAGTAGGAAATATCCTCAATTTCTGTTAAAAATAAATAAAACAGTTTTAATACCCAGTTACCAATTTCCAACATAACACAGTAAACCAAGATACTTATTTGCACCACTTATTTACAAAAGATCAAATGTTTGTAGCACACTTGCAGACTTACACTGGGGCATGTAAAGTCATGGGACTTACTGCTATACGTGAGTACAGTTACTGCCACTGGCGGAATTAGTGTCAGATATATTGCGGGGTTGGTCCCCATTCCTGGAGAATTTGGATGAGATTCCATGGACGCCAAGCCTGTGATAATTCCTCCAAACATCGGTGTTAAAGTGGAGTATTTACCCCCAGCCCTCGGCTGGTGGTAAGCACACCACTTTAAGTCCAACTCGGAATTCACCTGTGCAGTAAAACTGGCAGCCATTCCGTAGCTGCCCCAAAAGTGACTTTGCTGCCAAACTCAGAAAGAGGCCAAGTGAATTGAAGAGGTGGCACTGAATATGTAAGAGTTCATGAAGTGTGTGTACCGTCCCAGAGTGTGCACACTCTGTTATATTGTGTTAAGAGTTGTTTATACTGCGCTAGGTGTGCTTGTCTGACAGCACAAAGGCTTCTCTGGAGAGCCGGACACGTATATTGTGTCCCTGCAAGAGAATAGAAAAGGGCAGGAGACCAGGGCAAAGGGGGAGTAAAGTGTACCTCAAACGAACAATGTGTACCCGTAATGAAGAAAATGAGGGCTAGGGTTGGCTCTGATAGTTTGCGCGCCTGTAGACTCAGTGTAGAAGGATCAAAGCATAGGGCTGATCAGAAAAGGTGAAATGCCTAATGCTCCTGTGAATGAGTGTATAACCGTAGGTGGTGTCAATTACCTACAGGGAAGTACTAGATTGCCTGCTGGACTTGGGAGGTGCTGCAGCGTGCCATTAAAGTGTGCTTAATTGTCTGTTAAGTGTTATCATAACCTGACAGGCCCCTAGAAAGATACATCTGTGAGACTGGGCTGCCAGGGGCGGGCTGTTTGCTCCGGTGTTGTGTGTCGCAGGTGCAAGCTTGTCATCTCAGTCTCCTGACTTTAAACCCCCCCCCCCCTTCAGCCCGGAACGGCAAATCCCGGGCTGTTTGCTCCGTTGTTGTGCGCCGCAGGTGTTAGGTGTCGTTGTGGATGCTGGTCCTAACTTCCAACGAAGACCTACTATCTGCCTATTATCTCCTCTTTGATATCTATATGTAACTGGTGGGAGCGCTTTAAGCACTGTTTAAGACTTAGCCTTGTGAGGACCTTTGAGGTGAATACTCCATTTTAAGCACGCAGAGTGCTGTTGACTCATGCTTGAGGTGGCAAGTGTTTACAATCAATTAAGGTGAGCAATGGAAGGACTCATTGCTTCATGCTTTATGCTCCCTTTTGAGTAACTGTGGACTGTGGTTCTCGCTGCCGACTTGGTTACATCTGCCGCTCAAGCACAGTAAGTGGAAGAGGGTTTCAGGCGGGAGGAGACAGGCTCTGGCTGCCTCTTGAGCAATTTTGGCATGCCCTGCCCCTGGTCAAGCTTTGGTCGAGAATTGCATTCTCAGTCTACAGCACCTGCAGTTTGGTCTCCAGTCTCTGGACTTTCTTCTTGTTGCTCATTTAATATTACATACTAACCTCAATTTCGCCTGACCAACATAAAAAGATTTAGAAAATGTGTTTGGCCCTATAAAAGACGTCAATGTCTTTGATCACTGAAATAAAAAATGTAATCCAAGATATTCGGCCTCATTACGAGTGAGGCGGAACGGGTTAACGGGCTCCGCTAAAGGACGCGGATCCGTTAAACCCATTCCACCTCATTACAAGCTCTCCTCGCGGGACTCGGTAAGTAACGCCTGGTCAAACCAGGCGTCCTTACCGGGTCCCGCGAGGGGAAGAGGGAGCAAACAACGGGCCACTCGTAATCAGCCCATTGTTTGCACCCTCTCCCATTCCTATTGAGCCCTATGGGGGCTCAGATGGGAATGGGGAAGGTCTGGGCCCGGGTTCCTGGAGGGAGGAATTACCGGGCCCTCCAAACTCGGAATGGCCCGGTAATTCCCTATTCTGGGAACCCGGACCCGATTTCGGCGGCAGCCCGCCAAAGTCGTAATGAGGCCCTTTGACTACCTAGATACTAATGGGAGTAGAGGGAGGAGGGTTGTAGAAAATACCAATTTGACTAACTGTGCTTCTAATTGTGTACTAGCGGGGATTGCTCGTGATATTACTGTGTAGAACAGAAGCCAACTGTCCCTGCAGGAAGTTCTCCCCCCTCCCACATTTATGTTGGCGGCCTGAGATTGTGCCATGCTTGACACCAGCATTTGTGACCATTCCGCGGCGAATCTTCGAGAAAAGGTATCCACTAAGAAAACCCTATCAGATGTATTCCCAAGGAGATGACAATCTCATGGAGGAAATCCCAAAAGGAATATGAAAGAGAGCAAGAAAAGGAGCTGGTGACGTCACAAGAAGTGAGTGTGACGCACAGAGAAGACTAGGTGAAAAAGATGTATGACCTTTATAGAAACTGATGGCGAAATAAATAATCAAGTAAACTTTCATATGCAAAAAGAAAATTGCATGTGTGAAGAGCACTGCAGAACATGCAAGCCGTTCAATAAATGTACAGATGCTGTAATGCAAGTAGATCAAGTAATGTTAGATATCAAAAAATCGAATTACAGCCTTAGACTAGCTGTTGGCGAATCCCAATTAAATGATGTTGAACAAAGGCAGCAGTATTGGTCCTATGCTACTGAGGCTGTCCAGTGCCTTGTAGTCACAATAAATAAAGAGTTGGATCCAATTGTGTTGCGCCAAAGTACATTTATTTAATGTGATTTGTAGGATGCTTTTTTAATGAAGAAATACTCTTTTGTTGAAATGTTCCTTCTTCTGTGATAAATTAATCATTAATTCCTTGCATAGTTGCACACTTTTTCCCTCTCTCTTTTTCCTCTTGAAAATAAAGGTAAATTGCTCTTTGTGTCCTTCTGTAATGAAACAATCATAAATTCCTTCCATGAACGAGAATAAGGGCCTCATTACACGTTGTGCGGTAAATTAAGCCATTTACCGGCATGCCGATATTTGCATCTCCGCCCTCGCAAGAGGCCGCTAATTGCATACTATTACGAGTACGCGGACACGAGCATAGCGCCATGCCGGTAATGGCCCTACCGCCATGCCGTAAAAGTCCCCAAAAAGTCCTTTACCGGCTTCGACTAAAGTGCTAATAGCACCTCCGCCTTCACGCTGCATGCAAATAGCAGTCACCGCTATTAGCGGTCACCGCTATTAGCGGTCACCATTAAATTACGGAACCGGAAATAGTGTCATCGCACAGGGACGGAAAAGAGCACGGCGGCCATCTTTAAAAACACAATCCATTGCCATCCTCCGCATCCAGGACCCCTTTCAAGGAAACTCGGACACAAATCCATCCCGGATAGCCCAAAGATGCCCAAGGCCGTAAAAAAAGCTGCTGATCGCCAACGTAAGGAAAAATTCAGCAATGAGGAGCTGATCATGCTCACAGAGACACTATCGGCAAATGCAAATGTAGTCTTCAGCAATGACATGCAGTGGGAGACCATCCTCAAGAAGAAGGCTATCTGGGCAGAGGTTGCCCACAAAGTCAGTGCGGTGGGCACCACCACCCGCAGAGCCAAGGACTGCCGTAAGAGGTGGGACGACCTCCGGTTCCGTCTCAGAAATATACTGTCAGTGAACCGCAAGCTGGCAATGGGCACAGGGGGTGGCGGCGATTCACCTCTGAAACTCTGTGAGTGGGAGGAGACTTGCGTATCCACAAATGGAGTAGAATGGATAGAGGGTGTTGGAGAAATGGAGCATGGTGTGGCCACTTCATCCGATGGCGGTGAGTGTATAGATCAAAAAATGCACAGTGAAGTGTGAGGGGCCCCCCAAATATGTGTCCATATTGAGGCCATGGATCCAGCCACAAACATACATGCATGCATCACCACATACACGTGCAACACAGACCCATTCATGCATGACCTACCCGACATCCCCATTACCGGAGTCCACAATAAAGAGGCCCCGATGCATAGAGCGGCATGACGTAAACATTCAGCATAAGGCAGGTAGAACCATAAACAATATTCCCCATTTCTCACCCCTACAGGATCACAGACAGAAACTAAGGACCCACGCACTGCGACACCTGCTCCCCCATCTACAAAAAAGCCCAGGAGAGATGCGACAGGGGACACCGCCACCACCTCAAGGGTAACCGGGAGGAGTGTCCAGCAGCAGAGGGACAAAGGCAGCAGGAGCACAAGTTCCACGAAGCCTGAGGCCATGGCTGCTGCCATTGTTGCACCCACGGCAGTGTGTCCCATTGCATGTGAAATCAGCACGGAGGGCACGCACTCTGCTTCCACCAGTTCAACTGGTGAGGCAGCAGCCACTGCACCCCTTTCGGACGAGGAGGAAGCACTTGACATTGTGGAGCGAAGCCAGACCCCCAGCCCAACACGCCCCATTGAGGCAAGCCCAAGGTTGTCATCAGGGTCAGGTAGCCATGGAGGATCAGCCACCCACACCGTGGAAGGTGCATGGAGCCCCCAGGTGTCCTCACCTGATGCCAGAGGCATGGACCAAGGAGCAGCAGTCATCCCTCCTGCTCGTAGCACGCAACATGACCTTGCATCCATCAGCCAGAGGCAGGTAGAGATCACTGGGCTTGTAGGGCAGCATGTGGCCGAGGCAGCTCGTCTGAGGGAGGACCTCTGTATGTATGCAAGGCAGACAAGGGAGGGCATGGAGGCCTGCACGAACAGGATTTGCAATGAAATGGCCCAACTCAGGCAGGCCGTGATCCGTATATCGGACACGATTGAGCGCCAATGCCCACCCACAACACAGGATCAACCGGGCACCTCCTCCTCTGGAAGTTCCTGGCAAACAAGCCCCCTGCGCCACTCTCTGCGCATCCTGAGGCGCACCACATTCCAACCACCCAATGGCGGAGGAGGCACTGAGAATTAGGGCCAGCAAGGACTAGGTTGCACATGTGGAGAAGGACACGTACACACTATGAGGCTCACATGGGGGTATTGTGGGGGGAGGAGGGTAAGGGTGTTTTTGGGAGTGTTGTGGGGGGAGGGGGGTAAGGGTGTTTTTGGGAGTGTTGTGGGGGGAAGGGGGAAGGGGGTTTTTGGGAGTGTTGTGGGGGGAGGGGGGTGAGGTCATTTGCACAGTTGGGGCCATGCACTTTTTGTTTGAATTATGTTCACAATACACTGTTGAGAAGTTGAAACACAGACTTGGTCTTCATCATTGTGTATGTGTACTGTATTGGGGAGATGGTTCTTTGTGGGACTCACCACATGCATCAGAGCAACAATACCCATCTCCATCCATAATAGTTTTCCCTTGTATCTCATGGAATCTGATACATCAGATGCTGACGCACATCGTGTCCCTCCTGGCCATCGCCTCTTGCATGTCCTGGCGGGCCATTTCAACCATCCTCATCACCATCCACATCATCCTCATCTGGTGGTTGCCTGTCAGGTAGCATAGGCACATTCCATCTGATGCACATTTTGTGCTGCATCACACATGCCATGGTTATCTTCGGCACTTTGTCATGGCCGTACAGGAGAGCCTCACCCGGCACGCTTAGGCACCAGAGCTGTGTGTTTGAAAGGCCAAATGTCTGCTCCATCACGACGCGGGTAAGGGTATGTGCAATATTGTTGTCCTCTTCCTGCTGGTTCTGTGGGTTCCAGACAGGGGTTAGGAGCCACCTCTTCAGGGGATAGCCGGCTTTGCCTGTATGGGGTGAAGAATGGGTACCTGTTACCGGCCAACTATGGTGCGGCCTATACATGTCACACAAATGGTCTTTGCATTGTGATTGGAAATCACAACTGACAGCATGCATGCAGACGATCTGCGTGACTGCAATGTACAAAGCTGAGCTCGCCCATGCAAGTCGACATGCCCGAATCATGCCTTCGACAGTAATAGATATGTCCTGGGTGAGGCCAGGTCTCAGGTGTCCTTGGGCCCAGGCAAATTTAGTACCGCAATGCCAGTGTACTGCCATTCCAACATCCATGTTGCTATGCTGTGAAGCATCACTTCAGTGGTGCTATGGGTTTGTGGTCAGATGCTATGGCTAGGGGTGATCCCTTTGCATGCATTCTAGGGCACATTGCTGTATTGATGTTGTGCTGGCCAAATTCTGTATGACTGTCTTGACGGCATGTTGCTGATTTGTGTATTATGTGGTGTGGCATGATGTGAAATGTGGGTGTGGATGGATGTGTAATCTTTCGAAAGTTGGATTGTATTCAATGTTGTGCAGCTTCACATTTCATGTGGGGTCCCCCGATGGACATTGGCGTACATCTGTATGACCATTTGTCCCACGCAAGACAGTCAATTCCCAGTTGGTGTATGTTTCTCTCCCCCCCCAATCACACCGCCATGTACATGCCCTGCTAATCACCAAGTTGCCACGATTGTTGGCCGACTTGTCGCTCCATGTTTCGTGGTATGGTTGAGTTCTACAGGACCATTGAATCATGGGTTGATCCAGGATATCTGGAGTGACAATGTGTGATTATTTTGTTTGCGTCACATGCCATTCGGACAATGATGGAGTGGAATTGTTTTCTGTTTCGGTGGACTACTTCATTGTGATGTGGGACCACCAAATCCACATGGGTACAGTTGATGGCCCCGATGCTACTTGGGATGGTTGCACGTGAATAGATGGAAACTTTGGTGTTTGCGATCTCCTGGACAGTCCGTGGCAGGGATATGTGTTCATGTGCAAGCTTTCAGGAGGGCATTGTGTACCTGGTTCGGCGTGCATGGGACTACTGGTTGTGAGATGCCATGCATCTGCCACACAGTATGCTGCTAGGAGCCTGTGGCCAGGAAGTGGAGCACAGTCACCACCTTCAGTAGAGGGGGGATTGCAGTTCTGATGTCTATGAGGCTCACGCTGTCGTCATGTATCTTATCCACGATGCTGGTGATGGTATCCCGGTGCAGACGGTACAGGGTATGTATGTGCTCAGGTGTTTGGTTAAATGGACTGGCTTCGATCCTGGGTATTGGTGGCTGGCTCTGTGGTATTTCTGGGTGCCCTGGTGGTGCTTGCTGCGCCTGTCTTGGCCTCCTCCTCCTCCTTCTCCTCCTGCGTCTCCTCTGTGCTGCCTGTTGTTGGTGCTGCTGCACTGCAACCGTGTCCTCCAGCCCATGTAATGCTGCCAGTATTGGAACCATTTTGTTGTGGGAAGGTGTGTGGGAAGGGGTGTGGTGTTCTCTTTTGTGCTGCAAGTCTCCATTGCCTCCACCTGTGCTGGATGTGTCCACCTGTGGCAGGTGGGAACACTGCTCAGGTCTCTTAACGGGTGGTTCGTGATGCCGGTATAAGCGCCATGCCGGTAAGCGGTTTTTGGGTCTTTATCGTGCCGCTATTGCCATGTCCGCATGGCCGCATGGCTTGTGATGCCGTGCAATTAGCGCCCTGCCGCTATTTCCGGTCTGGGGCGTGCGCGGCCACGGACTTGCCGCTATTAGTGTGTGTGTGTGTGTGTGTGTGTCCCAAGACCCTCCAAAGAGGAGTTTTGCAAATAGTGTGTTAAGCAGTAGCAGGGTACTCCTCTTAACCAAAGTAAAGGACACCAGGGCAAGCAGAAAAAAGGCAATAAAGCCACTACTTGCACAGTTCCAAAAAAGATCATGTTACCAAGAGGCAGGAACCCTAAGTGTATTAAGAAAGTAATATGAATTATCAAGGTGCGGACCATCAAGGTGTGAGCTGTGTTAGCCCTCAACCCGACAATGTTTTACTCTTTAACACCATTAGGGACCCGCATGAAATAAAGGAGCATATCATCCAGCTCAATTTGGGACAGATAGTTGGCACTTTTCACAAATTGATGTCGCAGATTAGATTTTCGGGTAGTAGCATTCATGACGCGGGAATGAAATTTGGTTGCTGGGAATGCCCTGATGACAAGGCACCCTTGACTCTGATGGGCAGTGAAGGATAATCTACCATCATAGTGGGACAGCGTTTAATCCGGCCTCAACCCCAGGATCAGCATATTTTAGCTGCTCCAGGACAGATTAAAAGGCCAATTGAGCAGGACCCCCTTATTCCATTTGTTCCAACTAGAGGCTATCATCTGCTAACTGCTTGAGGCCTATTGTTAGACGATCCTCTGCACACCAGAACACTGCTCACATCTCCCCAACACCTTTCTCGGGTTCCCACACAGCTCCCTCCAGGGTTCGACGCTCATGTGATTCGGTTTACCCAAAGGACCGAAAGTTCCGTACCAGGTACAATTTACGGGCTCGGTTGCAACCCTTCCTGCATTGGCAGTTGCCATGGAGAACATACAGCAGAAGGGGCGGCGGAACACCTCCACGCCGATCGTTCACTTGCTCACGTGATTCAGAGCGGCGTTTCCCACGTGACCTTGGTGGACGTCACATGACCCCGAAACGCACAGTATTTAAAGCCTGATGCACGGAGCACTCATCGCTTCTCAGCTGTCTTCAGACCCTGTTTGGAGCTACGTTTTGACAAACACTACTGGTTTACCTTGATCTTGGAACTCTCACTTGGACTCCTTCGGATTATCCTTCTGTACCTTTGCTTGGAACTGCTTACCTATTACTGGATTTTGACACGTCCCTCACTTTGTCTTCGGATCATCCCTTGGTACCTTGTTGAACTTCTACGCTATTTCCCTCTTGGGATCCAAGTTACGCCTTCAGCTATACAGGTGGCTTATCCTGTATCCACGCTTGCCTGCGTTCCTCTTGTTCTAGGGACCGCCTCATCTGAGTCTCGAACCTCCCTCCTAGGTTTCCTGGGTTTTCCAAACACCGGATAGGTAAGACTATTCAGATCCTTTGGTTCTTGTGATATATTGTAATTGCCTGGCACTTAACCTCGTTCTTTTTGCAGCAGCATCGGTGTTCCAGAGGTTCCGTGGATCCGGGAAGTAACATCTCCTACCTGTGGCCCCAAAGGTCGCACAGCGGGTTTCTTTTGGTTTCCCTGTGCGTCACTTGGGGACGGAGGTCTCAACGGTCTACACGACACTCAAGTCAGAACAGACTGAGAAGCCATATAGTCGTGTTAGATAATGCAGGGGTCCATGGAAGAACCCATAGCTGCTTTAGTTCAGGCAATTACAGTGTTATGGGCAGATATGGCCGCCGCTAATACGGTGATTCACCAAAGGCTAGATTCCATACAGAGTGTTCAGCATTCCCTTCCTGCAGACTCTGAATTCGGGGATGCTGCCACTTCAACCACACCTCCTCCGTTGGCAAGTACCCCAGCTCCAACTCTGGTGGTCCTCCCAACCCCTTCCCCTTTGGCCGCTCCTGAACGTTATCAAGGTGACCCAAAGAAGTTCAGGACTTTCATCAATCAGTGCAAGTTACACTTCCTGTGTAGACCTCTGGCCTTTCCTAATTCCACTGCTAAAGCGGCCTTTGCCCTTTCCCACCTGGCTGGGACAGCTGCCGCTTGGGCTAACCCTTTACTGGAGAACAATAGCCCGGTTCTCTATGGTTTTGATTTGTTAGTTCTAGAGATGTCTCGAGTCTTCGATACCCGACACAAGGCACAGTCTAGGGATTTGGAGTTGTTAGAGCTAACCCAGGGTAGAGGGACCTTGATAGATTACATCACCCGTTTCAACCAATTGGTCGCCGAGACTTCATGGCCAGAAAGCAAGCGGGCGGTCGGTCATATTCTATAGCGGGTTGAATAACGCAATGAAAGATGCTTTAGCAGTGATTCCTTCCGTGCCCACTCAGTATCAGGAACTAGTGGATCTTGCCCTGCAGGTTGATGCACGTCGATCAGAGCGCAGAGCTGAGTTGGGTCTTTCTTCTCATCCTACAGTTGTTAGTACCCCTGCTTCTAGTACTGAGGAACCTATGCAAGTGGGAGGTTTACGTAGCCCTATCACAACATCCGAGAGAGAACGTAGGAGGGTGGATAATGCATGCTTTTATTGTGGCACCACGGGACATTATGTGAAGGAATGCCCTCGACGTCCCAAGAAGTCTCAGATTTTTCGGACAGCTCGACCTTAGATCCGGAGACCAGGTCGAGTTTCCAGTCTTCATCTCTGGGTACCACTCTTGCTTTTGCTCGTGTCCAGCCCATCTTTGTACAGGCCACTCTTTGTCCCTCTACGGGTATCTCTCATGCAGTCACGATCATCATTGACTCTGGTGCCACTGGGAATTACATAGACATTGCTTTAGCCCATTCTCTCAATCTACCTTTAGTGGTAAAAACCCGACCTGAACCGGTTCAGGCCGTAGATGGCACTGCACTAGTCTCTGGTCCCGTCAGACACCAAACTGCTCCTCTACTATTGACCATACAAGATATTCACACAGAGACGCTAAGTTTTGACTTGAACACCACACCTCAATTCGGTATCATATTAGGAATACCATTGTTGCGTGAGCACAATCCTCTGATTAATTGGCAAACAGGCACGGTGCTCTTTGAGTCTGATATCTGCCAGAACTATTGTCTCCCAACCCATCAGGTAACAGATACTCCTTCACGGGCCTTGGGAGCTCTTGCTCAACTCACGTTGAATGATGATGGATCAGAGGTTGTGAATTCTCACACTGTCGGAGGGGTAGTTACCGGGATTCCATCTGAATACAAAGCATTCGAATCAGTATTCGATCGCGGTTCTTCCGAGGCGCTTCCTCCACACAGACCATATGACTGCCCGATTGAACTAATCCCGGACTCTACCATTCCTTCGGGCAGGATTTATTCTCTGTCCCCCTCGGAAGAACAAGCATTGAAGCACTATGTACAGAACGCCCTACGATTAGGACATAACCGCCCCTCTACTTCACCTGCTGCAAGTCCCATTTTCTTTGTACCTAAGAAAGAGGGGGACTTACGTCCCTGTGTGGATTACCGGCGTCTTAACGCCATCACGAAAAAGGATAGGTATCCAATTCCTTTGATCACACCTCTTCTGGACCACTTATCCCATGCCTCCGTTTTCACCAAGCTGGGTCTTCGCGGCGCATATAATCTAGTGCGCGTTCGCGAAGGCGATGAGTGGAAAGCTGCCTTTTGCACCCGTTAAGGCTTGTATGAATATCTAGTCATGCCCTTCGGTCTATGCAACGCCCCGGCAACATTCCAGCGTTTTATGAATGACATATTCAGGGACATTCTGGACGTATACATGGTTGTTTATTTAGACGATATCTTGATCTTTTCACGGAATCTTGATGACCATGTAAAGCATGTCCGGGAGGTCTTATACCGTGTCTGAGGGAACATTCCCTATTTGCCAAACCCGAGAAATGTCAATTTCATAAAACGGCTGTTGAGTTTCTGGGCTTCCACATTAACCCTGGGGCACTATCCATGAACGAATCCAAGGTTAAGGCAGTCCTAGATTGGCCAGTTCCTCAGACACTCAAGGCCTTGCAGGCCTTTTTGGGCTTTGCCAATTTTTACAGGCGTTTTATTTCGTCCTTTTCCACAATTGTGGCCCCACTTACGGCCTTGACCAGCCCTCAGGTACCCTATCGGTGGCAAAAGGAACATCAGGAATCTTTTGAGGCTTTGAAAACCGCTTTCACCACCGCACCGATTCTCCAGCACCCCAATCCCAATGTTCCATTTATAGTTGAGGCGGATGCCTCTTCTTTCGCCCTCGGTGCGGTGTTGTCTCAGACATGTCCTACGACAGGCAAGTTGCACCCGGTGGCATACCACTCCCGCAAGTTTTCCAATATTGAGACCCATTATACTGTAACGGAGAAGGAACTTCTGGCTGTCATGGACGCCTTTCGTGTCTGGCGCCATCATCTCCTGGGGGTTAAGTATCCAATCACTGTATACTCAGATCATCGGAATCTACAGGATCTGGCCTCCTTAAAGTGCATCAGTAGCAGACAGGTCCGGTGGCATCTCTTCTTTTCTGCCTTTGATTTTCATATTACTCATCGTCCTGGAATCACTCATGGAAAAGCGGACGCCTTGTCCCGCTCTCCGGGTGGAGTCGAGTTGCCAACCTTCCCCGATACGGTTCTTGGTAAGAATCATGTGATTTGTCTCTGCACTCCCTCTCTGTCACTGTTGGATTCTGTGCGAGCATGGACGAGCAATCATTCTGACCAACTGCGGGATTGGGATCCCGTATATTGTGATGGTTTGCCTTTCGTGCATGAACGTCTGTTCCTTCCCACGCCTGACACCCGTAACCTGGCCCTTGAATGGTCGCATGATGCTCCCTTTAATGCCCATCCCGGCCAGGAGCGCACTATGGATCTCCTAAAGCGCTGGTGCTGGTGGCCCTCTATGAAGCGCGACGTGGAATGCTATGTCAACTCTTGCGCTGTTTGCGGTCAGGCCAAACATCTAAGAAGTTGTCCAGTTGGACTGCTACTTCCGCTTCCGGTACCTCCAAGATCTTGGCATATACTGACGATGGATTTCGTGACCGATCTCCCCAAGGTACGGGGTTTTGACACCATCTGGGTGGTGGTAGACACATTCACAAAAATGGCTCGCTTTGTTCCTTGTAGGGGGATCCCTTCGGCCCCAGTCTTGGCGGACTTGTTTTTTGAATCTGTGTTCATGTTGTTTGGGCTTCCTTCTGTCATTATGTCCGATCGTGGGTCACAGTTCACCTCTCGTTTTTGGAGATCTTTGACTAAACTACTTGGCATCGATACCAGGTATTCTTCGGCCTATCACCCTGAGACTGATGGGCAGACTGAAAGGACGAATCAATCTATGGAGCAGTATCTTCGTTGTCTTATCTTGCAGCAGCAGGCCTCCTGGTTGAGTGCTTTACGGCTGGCCGAGTTCGCATACAATAACGCGGCTCACTCTGCTACAGGTTTTTCTCCTTTCTACGCCCTCTATGGCCAACACCCCAAGGTCTTGCCTGTCCCTGACGCCTCTGTCTCTTTGAATCCTGCGGCCACGGCCTGTTTTAGGGATCTGTCTGCTGTTCATGCTAGTACTTTGGTCCATCTTACTGAAGCAAAGGCCTCTATGAAGTCCCGTGTTGACGGCAAGCGCTTGGCTGCTCCTCCCCTTGCGGTGGGTTCCAGGGTGTGGTTGTCTTCCCGTCACCTTCGCCTGGTGGGTTGTCGGAAACTTCTGCCTCGCTTCGTTGGTCCGTATGTGATCTCTCAGGTTGTGAATCCAGTGGCTTTCCATCTGGTTCTCCTGAGTTCTTGGCAAATCCATCCTGTTTTTCATGTCTCTCTCCTCAAGCCATGTCCTGATTCTTCCTGCCTTCGGGCCCCAGCAGACCCGGTGTCCCTGGCCTCCCCTGATGTTTTTGAAATGTCAGCTGTTTTGGGTTCCCGTTGGTTTAGGGGTAGGCTCCAGTATTTGGTGGATTGGAAGGGTTATGGACCGGAGGAGCGTTCTTGGGTTTCCGCCTTGGATCTTCACGCTCCTCGGTTGATAGCCCGGTTCCATAAGGATCACCCGTCCTGCCCACGGGGTCGTGGGCCGTTGGGGGGGCTATGTTAGACGATCCTCTGCACACCAGAACACTGCTCACATCTCCCCAACACCTTCCTCGGGTTCCCACACAGCTCCCTCCAGGGTTCGACGCTCATGTGATTCGGTTTACCCAAAGGACCGAAAGTTCCGTACCAGGTACAATTTACGGGCTCGGTTGCAACTCTTCCTGCATTGGCCGTTGTCATGGAGAACATACAGCAGAAGGGGCTGCGGAACACCTCCACGCCGATCGTTCACTTGCTCACGTGATTCAGAGCGGCGTTTCCCACGTGACCTTGGTGGACGTCACATGACCCCGAATCGCACAGTATTTAAAGTCTGATGCACGGAGCACTCATCGCTTCTCAGCTGTCTTCAGACCCTGTTTGGCGCTACGTTTTGACAAACACTACTGGTTTACCTTGATCTTGGAACTCTCACTTGGACTCCTTCGGATTATCCTTCTGTACTTTTGCTTGGAACTGCTTACCTATTACTGGATTTTGACACGTCCCTCACTTTGTCTTCGGATCATCCCTTGGTACCTTGTTGAACTTCTACGCTATTTCCCTCTTGGGATTCAAGTTACGCCTTCAGCTATACAGGTGGCTTATCCTGTATCCACGCTTGCCTGCGTTGCTCTTGTTCTAGGGACCGCCTCATCTGAGTCTCGAACCTCCCTCCTAGGTTTTCCAAACACCGGATAGGTAAGACTATTCAGATCCTTTGGTTCTTGTGATATATTGTAATTGCCTGGTACTTAACCTCGTTCTTTTTGCAGCAGCATCGGTGTTCCAGAGGTTCCGTGGATCCGGGAAGTAACATCTCCCACCTGTGGCCCCAAAGGTCGCACCGCGGGTTTCTTTTGGTTTCCCTGTGCGTCACTTGGGGACGGAGGTCTCAACGGTCTACACGACACTCAAGTCAGAACACCTATTATAGAAGTAATTGAATCCTATGCAGCCCGGAACACCCAAGCATGTAGAACCCCATGGGGATTAACAGCTCTAGGAGGGGCACAGTTGCTACGAAGGAGCTAGATCCAGTGGGTATGCGGCACCCTAAGGTGGATCCACCGTTTGTGGTAATGTATAATGTCTCTAGGTTGCCCCTGAATCTTTTGAAAGCCACGCATTTCTGATAAATAAATGTATTTATTGGATTAGGAGTGTGAAAGGATGTGCCTCTATAATACGGGAGGACATACTCATGTGTGCGAATGAGGGAGCCTGATGAATTTTATGATCGCATCCAACTATTTTTAGCTAACTGACATCTCTCAGAAGGTCTCTTGTCTATTGATAATAGAACATGTCCACCCAAAGGAACAGTAATAAGTCTGAGGGCATATCCACCAATCTATGAGCGGGCTCGGAGCAACACCGGGGGTGATTCAGGGGTGAAAGGGACTCCCAAAGCAATATATATATTTTTTAATTTGGTAATTATAATGTCCTATACACAATGTGTTTCGAGGTGCAATGTGTATTTGCTAAACCACGTCTGACTTCTAGGGCCATTGTTGAGTCAAGGAAATCCAGTTCTATTTCTGGAGCTGAAGGAGGGTGTTGATTGGCATTTGTCACATTGCACAATGGAGGTCTTGACCCGACCTCTCAACATGCTTTCTTGGAACATTGCAGGTCTCTTGAAACATCTGCTTACACCTAATTTACTAATTTACAGGCTAACTTACCTTCATCAGGCATTTCCAGTTCATATTTTTTCAAGAAACCTAGGCAACAGATTTAGTGGAATTGCAGGGATTCCAGACATTTCAAATGCCAGCACAAAAAGGCCCTAGAGGTCACCCAACCTATATAGATCCAGCTACTTTGAATTGGAGGCTAGAATTCCGTATGATGAATACTCCAGATCTTCAACATCTTACTGTTTCTACCTGATAGGGTCAATTTATATTATTATATAAAGTTTACAATAGGCCAAGTTCTGTAACGGTTTTCACAGAAATTCAGGAACTGGTTTTGACATGGGAAGGTTCTAATCCACATACTACACTTACAGGTGTCACAGGGGATTGTAATATGCATCTGGAAGCATTGCCTGAGCTTGAGGGAATCTGGGACAACCAAGACGAGCCGTGGGACATTCCACCTTTAGTAGCTGGCCAACCCAAGAAAGCCCATAAATTAGTAAATGACACAATTCACATTCTGCTTGAGATGGAGTTAAGAGCTTGTGGTGGCCGTTTCACCATCAATCATCCCACTGAAAATACTTATATTGGACCCAAGGGTTCACCTTTGATTGATTATATTTTTGTATCTGCTAAGGCTTGGTAGAAAGTAGTTCAATTGGAGATTTTAAACAAGCAGGATAGTGACCATAGACCCTACTAGCTTCTTTCACCATAGTGTCTAGACCCTTGTCGATCCAAGAACATCATTTTACCAACCAGGTCTTAACTATAACTAGCCATGATTGAAGAGGCAATAAATGGGCAACATTAGTGCAGGCTGATTTCAAACCAGCTCTTTACGAGGTGGTTACCCCCCACATTCAGAAAATGTGTTCCACTGGAGTCCATGATGCTGAGGTTATTCAAGAATTCAGGAAACTAAGTGAAGGAATTCTCCCTGTCACTTACACTAAATCTTTAGTTCAAAATAAATCACTGCCCAAGGTTGAGTGCTATGATCTGGAGTGCACCCTGGTCAAGCAGGCCTTGGGTGCTAGCTTAGCATTGGGATCTTCCATAGACAGGAATGTACTGTGGACAAGACGATTTCAGTATCAGAAGATCGTTCAAGAGAAAAAAGGGATCTATCTCCGGTCTAAATAGGATTCTCTTGCAAGCACTCTTGATAAAGTTGATAGTGCCATCCTTTGGAAATTAGTGTCGGGAGTAGAAGTTAAAGAGGATATTGATGTACAGTGCGGTATAACCACTCAGGCTTGGCAGAGTCATTTTCCAGCATTATTTGGTGGAGGGCGGGACTCTGGGGCTGTGGATGAAGCATACACAATGCCCATGGAAGCTGAGCGAGGGCCTTGTTCAGTATTGAAGATTTCATAATTGCCATTAAATCACAGAAGGCAGGCAAGGCGGCAGGACCCGATAGGGTACCAATAGATATCTTCAAAGATGAACCATTCATCTGAGCCCCGGTACTCTGGAGGCATTTTAAAGCCTGCGTCAATACAAATACTGTAACCGAATCTTGGCAATTTGCAGAAATTGTGCCTATCTATAAATAAAAAGGTAAAGTACATCTGACAAACTACTGCTCAATATCCCTATTGAACAGTTCAAGCAAAGTCTTTGCCAAAGTGATTCTAAAGCATATTCAGAGATGGGTAACTCGTAATTATATAATTAGTAGACTTCAGGCAGGGTTCCAGAGCGGTAAGGGTACCGTAGATCAGAGTTTTCACCTCTTTCTCCTTTTCGAAAAAGTACACCGTCCTGAGGAAAATCTATATGCCACTTTTGTAGATCTCAGGATGGCTTTTGACTGCGTCCCACCTGACCTCCTTTGGGATGTGCTAGCTAAAAGAAATATGCCATCATTCTTAATTTTAAATATTCAATCACTGTATCGGAACAACAAGGCAGTAGTCCAATTTGGGTTAGGCAGAGAGGTTACTGCACCTGATGTGACCAAATGAGTAAGCCAGGGATGTGTCTTGGCCCCGCTCCTGTTCTGCACGTGTATATAGAGAGGAGGTCATTAAAGCCCTGCTTCTGGAAGGCACAGACCCCCCGCCCAAATTACGCTCAAATAAATACAATGCCCTCTTCTTTGAGGACAACGCTGTAATTTTATCCACCACTCCTCAGGGACTAAGATCATTTTTGGCCTCTTTCAGGAAGAAGTGTGGGGAGTTAAGGCTGAGCCTAAATACTGATAAAACCAAGACCCTGGTTTTTAAACCCAAGTTTGGAAAACACCAGAAACTGGATGCCAGTGTCGAGGGTACTATCCTAGAGAAAGTTAAGTCTATGATCTCGAATCCGTTCCCACGAGAATGGTCACTGGACAAGTCCGTTGGAAAAGGCCTCTGCTACCGTGGAAAAATTTAGTGGTGGGATACGTGTTTTCTTTTATAGGCATGTCAGAGGGGCAATAAGACCATAGATGGATGTGTATGAGAAACAGGCCACAGCTGCTGCCCTCTTTGGGGCTGAACTTTGGGGGTACACTGATGCCAAGAGTCTGGCCTTAGTAGAAAATACGTTTTTAAAGAACCTTCTTTTGCTGTCACAGGGTACGCCAAGTGCCTTAACGTGTGCCCTGTAGATATTTTTGCTGCAACGAGGCCGGTTATATACTGGCTGTGCTTATGGCAGATTCTGGAACTTGCTGTCTTTAGGAATTAAATAATTCATCTGTTGAGTGTGGAGGGTGTGGTGTCCTCAGCGGGCTGCTCGCTCGGCTGATCAGCGGGCCCTGTGGTTATCTATCACACATGCAGGCCACGCATACTTAATGAGACACGGACGAGGAGAGAGGTTGTCAAACGTCCTTCTTTATTTAAGGACAACCTGGAACTGCCTTTCTCCCCCAACACCCGCCTTCCTAACCCCAACGTCGTTTCCCCTGAGTAAAAGGGCCGCAACGGCAACCCTCCCACACAACAATATGGTAGGGCTGTCTGGGTGTGCCCTGCACGCCGTGACATCGGGGAGCATGAATCTGTCATGGGTTGCTCATGTTCAAAAAGGACTCATTAAAGTATCTTGCTTTCAAGGAAATTATTCTTTACGAGAGGTGTGGGGTAGGAGGATCGGCTTGGATGTTACTGAGAATTTGTGGCAAAATAAGAGCATGAATGTGAAGTTATGTTCGCTGGGTCTCACGGAGCGGTCGAGACAGATAAAAATTCTGAATCGAGTCAATTGGTCGCCCGAGAGTCTGCATCAAAGGGGGTTGTTGGAAAATGCAGATTTTTGGAGATGTTTGAGCGAGACTGGGACATTGGAACATCTATTGTGGGACTGTAGGCAGGTGAGACTGTTCTGGGGTGTGATTGAACGGGTGTTCGGTGAGGTGATTGTAGGTCTCCCTCATCTGGACTTTAGTGTGATTATTTCGGGTAGTGATGTGCCTTTGGATGATCTCACTCCGAGTGAGAAGAAGTGGTTGTTCAGAGGGGCAATGATTGGAAAGAAAATTATCTTGAGAAATTGGAAGAATGCTTTAACATTGGACATTGGGTCGTGGTTGTCTGAGATGCATGACCTAGCAAGCATGGAGCGGGTACTGTTTCGGAGAATTGGTAAATTGGGTTTGTTTGAGAAAATATGGGGGGAGGTTTTTCTGGTTATTTTGATTGTGTGTTGTTGATATTTGGTAGGAGGGGCTTGATTATTTATGTTTCTTGACTTGTACACTTTTCCTGTGTAAATAGTTGTGATTTTCCTTTGTTATTTGCATTGTTAGTTTTATTTTCCGTTGATTGTCTTGCTATCTGTAACAATGGTAATGTAAATAAAAGTTTCAAAAAAAAAGGACTCATTGACCTGAATGAGCATGATTTACAGTTGTGTCCTATGCCGATTAATAAAGCCAGGTCCACTAAAATGAAACGCAACTTGCGTGTAGCCCACTACAGGAAGAATATGCTGGAAGCATGTAGCAGCTTGAAGCTAGCTTCCCGTTACCTCGGGATCAAAGACGAATTTAGTTAAAAACAAATATCTGGACTATGTTAACTCACGATTTCGTCGCGCCCTGTTCCTTAATTTTAGATTGGATGCACTTAAGTTGCCACATTTTACAAGGGGAAGGGGAGCTCAGGTGTCTGCCCCTTCTGCACGGAGACAGTCACACATGTCCTGTTCTTTTGCCCCCAGTCACGGGGCTTGAGACCTTAAACCTTGTTTAAGACTAGAAGGAATTTGAACCACTGTTGAGGCTTTGGATCTTTGCAGAAGAACGGGTAATGTAGATATAGTATATAGAGCAGCCAAATATATCCATCGTGCCTGGCTACTAAAGCGACACGTGCAAGCCAGGATATCATTCATCAAGTGTATGGATGCTACAGACTCGGGGCGGGGTAGTAACGCTGTTTGATAGTGGCATGTTGAGTTGTGAGGGCTGCGAGTAGTTCTGTCCCTCGTTCAGCCCATAGACTAATTAAGGTCATGACGTTTTGTAGACATGATGGTTAAACTTCGTTTTAATCATCAAATGCTAATTTGATCTGTTTTACATTGTTTTATATATTTTAAGGGGATCGTATTGTTTTAAAATGCATACTATATAAAACTGTTCTTTGAAATTGTGTATACTCTTTATGGCATTGTGCCGAATAAAAGTCACATTGATTGATTGATCTTTGATGTTTCAGCCGACTGTCAAACGTGACAGATCCTAGAGTGGGCTATGTGTAAGGGAAATGAGGGGGACACAACGGGTAGAAGAACAGGCGTGTAGTCCATCCCACAGAGTGCCAGACTTGGATATATACGAATTGACCTTTTTACAATTGACCTCAGGAGAATTGACCTAATTAAAAAGATCAATTAGGACATATATGCGGGGGGAATCCCCCCGCAACCCCCAACCCAATCCAAACCCCCCCCCCGCAACCCCTCACCCAATCCTCTTATATTATTTATAATACAAAATCAACCCAATACATATACAAAAAACTAAAATAATATAAAGGTCAATTGTGCAGAAGGTCAATTAGGACCGCTATAATTAGGTCAATTAGGACAAAAGGTCAACTGTAAAAGGTCAATTTGGGTAATACCCCAGACTTGCATGGTCATGTAGTGAAAGAGTGGTGCAATGCAAAGGATTAGTGTAACAAGTTGGTGATATATTGTCTGAGCAAGAAGTCACTGGGTAGTTCTGGGTTCCTGTACTGAGGTCTGTGCATATTGTATGATTGTTACCACATACAACTATGGCATGCTTGTTGCTGGCATGGAGGTTTATGCTGCATTAATGGCACATCCCTGCATTGGAATTCAGGGATGAGGAAGGAGTCTTTGAGGCTTCAGGCCAACAACGTTAGCACGAGCGCATCCAAAGGTCTCCTCACCCCCGAATGGCCAGTTCCTATCCTTGTAAATCGGTGACCATGAAGAAAATGACATGTTAGGGTGGCCTTCAATATACAAGTTCCCTGCTGAAAGAAATAGCCTTGAGGCTGCTCCCTGTGCAGTCTTTGGGCCCAGCTGAAAAACTTTGGAGAATCTTGGGGAGTTGTGGAGACTGGGCCCCACAGAGGTGGGTGCTAGGCTCCCCTGGGATCTGTCCACCCTTTCCAATCAAATCCATGAGCTGCAGTTGCTTAGTTTATGTTAACAGGTGGCATTAGGGAGAACCCACATCACTCTGGAAAAAAAGCTCAGCTTAGTTGTCAGCTTGGTCTTTGTACAGCACTGAACGAACAAAACTGTGAGAGGATGAGAGAGAAAGAGAGGCAGGAAAGTAAAGGGAGGTGTATTGGTCCACTGGACATCACCTGCCCGTACCCACATCACCACAATGCACCATCATGCAGTCACAAAGCTGAATGCACATGACCGCATCAATGCACCTCGCAGGTCATGCCTCCATGCGTGCGTAGTATGGAATCCCCCTCAGGGAAATCCCCTGTCACTGCCCTTCCCCGACAGTTACACTGCATAGCACCATGGCAATATGTGCAGATGAATACAAATGGGAAAACACATGTGACATGGATGCCTCAAATTGGAGCCATTAACTATTGAACAACACCTACATGGATGAGAATGGTTGGGGAATCACCCACAGTACATGAGTACCAGCATGCAAGTCGATACCCTGCAACATCCAAGGAACACATCCATACACTGGAGGACCCTGCCAACATTCATATTGTGCCCATGTGTCTGGTGTGAACACGTCGAGGGACACGTGCATGGCGTCAACAATTATACATAAGCAAACTAAACACTAAACAAGCTGTTTCAAGTTGGGCATTTGCCTAATGCATCAAACATTGCCCAACATGAATTTGGTCTCATCCCCTGCCACACAACCCTCATATGTGACTACATCATGGACCTTGTCACTCCACCTGGGTGGTTGGTGAATCCAAAGCCAGGCCCCCTAAATCGCGTACGTCACCCAAGACCAGCACAATGGAGTGCCAAGTTGTGTACCTGGCAGATAGTTGGGTGGATGTGAAGTGAATAGCTGCCATTCACAATATACTGCACATGAGCTTGAACGATGTACAGGCTGAGCACAAATGGAACTGAAGAAAATACACTTACACATACCTTGTAGGTGAGGTTGGCTATCCCTCCAAGCCGTGGCTCCTCACCCCTGTCAGGAATCCGCAGAACAGGCACGAAGAGGACTACAATCGTGCCCATACACGCACTCGTGTGGTCATAGAGCAAACCTTTGGCCTGCTGAAGGCACGGTTTCGCTGCCTCAGCAGGTCGGGTGGCAAACTCATTTACGGACCTGAGAAGGTGGGCAAGATCATCATGGTATGTGCCATGCTACACAACATGTGCATCCGGCAGAACGTTCCTCTGCTACCTGAAATGGAGCAACCACCAAAAGGTGAAGATGAAGATGAGGAAGAGGAAATTGTTGCACATCGGCACGGCCGCGATGCACATGAAGGACGTGCTGTGCACCAATCATTGATAAACCATAGTCTCTAAAGCACTGGTATGCAGAGGGTGACATGGATTGGGACCCTGCGCACTGTGACAGGGGGAATATGGGCACTGGGTTTGGGGATGAATTTGCAAGGTACACTGTCATTCAATAAATTGACACATGCTGAAGAAGCAATGTCCAGTCATGCAATTTTTTTTAACACAACAGGTGCATTGTGCAGATGGCAATTACAACATGAATGAACACTCCATCCCCACTCCCACCTCCCCCCAACATCCCCACACACCCCCTACACCCTCACCCCTCCCCCTCCACCCCAGCACCCCCACGCACCCCTACACCCTCCCCCCTCCCCCCAACACACCCACACACCCCCTCCCCCTGCCCTCTCCCCCCAACACCCCCACACAACCCCTACACCATCCCCCCAAGACCCCCACATACCCCCTAAACCCTCACCCTCAACACACCCACACATCAAGTGCACAACATGTGTCCAGATGCACTGCCAGTGGACACGTGCAGGGTTCCCTTGCTACTGATGGCTCCTCTTTGGAGGAGTGGGTTGCATATCAGTGTGCCGCATGCTGCGCAGGGACCTGTGTACAGGGCTGGTCTGCGTGGAGCCGCGTGGAGCTGGCAGGCGTGGCAGATGAAGAAGTTGATGGCTGTGGCTCACATGCCGCTGGACGCTGTTGAGGATCTGGGCCTAGATGATTGCCACGGTGTTATCCCTCATTGCACGGCGCGTTGCCTCTCCGTCGGCAACATATTGCTTAACGAGTTTGTGCATTTCCTGTTGCCGGCCCTCCATCCTGGGCAAACGTCCCTCAAGGTCCCGTATTGCGGTAGAGGTGGATGGTTCATTTGCTGGTGTTGATATGGCCAATACGTGGCTGTCCTCTGATGTAGCCCACTCTGCATGTCTGCCCTTGCCTTCAGGTTCGTGCTGAGGGGTGGCCTGTGGGGTGGCCTGTGGGGTGTCCTGCGGGATGGGCATTCCTACAACTTGGCCCAATAAGTTGCTTCCCTCGTGGGTGTAGTCTTCATTGCCCTCTTCTCATCAGCACTTTGTGGTGCCCATGCAGCTGCCTCTCCAACAAAACTATTGGCTGCCGACTGTGACTCCTCATGCTCGGCCTCCACAGATGTGGGCTCGTCCTGTGAGACGTGTGTCTCCAGGGGTGCAGGGGCAGATGTTTGGTGGGCATGTATCGGGGGCTGTGCAGCTGGTTGGGCACTGGTGTGTGCCTTGTGGGGCACTTGGACCAACCTTGAGCCCCTGGATGTGGATGGCCTGATGCCATCGTCCCGACCACTGGAAGTTTTGGCTGGTGTCCTGGGCTGTGCACCAGCATCATGCCCATCGCTGTTTGCATCCGTGCCTGTGGGGGACAGAGAGAGGCAGGGCATCAGTGATGGGAGTACTTGCATCATGCATGCATTGGTGTTTGTGCAGTTTGTGCCATGTGGATCATTGATTGCTTGTTTTTTTGGCGGATACGGTACATGCAGGATTGGTGGGGGGGGTAGTATTGGCATCACTCAGGTGTTGACATGTTTGCATGGATTCTGCTGTGTGGCCTACAGGTCTGTAGTGGCTTGCGTGCTGTGTGACATGCGCTGTGTATCGGGTGTGTATTAGGTATAAGGGCAGCATGCAATTTGATGTTACAGTGGTGGGGCCAGCATTTAGACAGGGATGTGTGAATGTGAGTATGATGGGCCATGTAGTGGCTCTCATCAGATTCACATTTGTTGTTCTACATTGTACTTGGGATGTCAGGTGTTTGTGGGGACTTGTGTTGTGCGCAAAGGGTCACTCACCTTCATCAGCCGATATTGGGACTCTATACTCAGCTCTGCCTACTCCTTCGATGCCTTCCATATCGATTGTGGAGCTGCACGTCTCTTCCCACCTTATTAACTTTATGGGGGATTGTGCACCGCCGCCTGTTGCCAACACCTGGCTGCGATTGGCCGACAGAATGTTGCGTACTCGCAGGCGCAGGTCGTCCCACCGCTTTTTACAGTCCTTACCGGTGCGTGCGGTGGTGCCAACCGCACTGACCTTTCTCGCTACAACCTCCCATATCTGTTTTTTCCTTAGCTGTGCTGGACGCCTCAGGTCAGCACAAAATAGAACGTCGGCCTGCTCCAATAGCGTGTCGGATAACATATTTAGCTCCTGATTGCTAAATCTCGGTTTAAGCAGGCGAGCTGCGGCTTTCTTGGTTGCTTTGGACACCCTCTTCCAGGTGTGTTTGTGATTTTGCCTGTACAGGTCTTGTCTGCAGAGGATTGCAATGGATTGTGTTTTTGAAGATGGCCGCCGGTGCATTTCCCGTTCCTGCATGATGACGTTACTTCCGGTTCTGGTAATGACGGACCCGGTAATAAATGGTATTAGCGGTACCGTTATTTAGGGGATGTCGATGGAGGAGGAGGTATCAGCACTTTTCTTGATGCCGCTATCAGGGAATATGTGGGTCCTTACCGGCATGGCATTACATCCGTTACCGGCATGCCGGTACGCGCATGCATGAGGACTCATAATCAGCTGCTGTTTGCAGCATCAAGGATACTCAGACATTTTCATACTGGCACGCCAGTGATGACAGATTTTTACCTCCAATCTGGAAATGAGGCCCAATGTCTACTTGTAGAATGTATACAGGTTAGTACTTCATTAGCTGTCTCTTAATTATTTATTTAAAACTCATAAAGCACACAGTAAGGCCAGAAGGCGTCTAGGTGCTGATATTGACAGTACAGAGAGAAAAATGTTACCGAATTGCACAATGACAAGTTAGAACAGATGGGTTTTGAATGCCCTGCGGAAGGGAAGGTACTCCTCTATGACTCTCAGTGACAGTGGAAGAAAACTGCACAATATAGGAGCCATGACTGAAAAGGAGCAGCCTCCCAGCCGAGCCCACCGATACCTCAGTATTTTAAGAAGTAACTGCGAGGCGAAGCGCAGATGTCTAGTTGGATAGTAGCTCTCTCATCTTCTTCTTCAAATACTCTGGGCCTGTGTTGTGTAAAGCCTGGTGAGTGACACAGAACCTTAAACTCAATCCGTGCCACCACTGGGAGCCAGTGAAGGGGATGCAAGAGGGCTGCAGAAGGGGCTAGAAGAGGCGCCATAAGTGCCACTCTTGCTGCTGAATTCTGAAGTACCTGCATACGTTGTATCGGATATTTAGGTTGCCCTAGATACATCCTGTTGCAGTAGTCCATTGACCCCACTGTAGTAGATGTGACCATCATAGTTCGGCTGTCTGGACGTAGCAAATGTAGTATTTTCCTCAAGATGTTTAGTTTCCCAAACCCTGCATTACAAACTACTGACATCTGTGCTTCTCGTGAGGCACTGGGAAGGAGCCTCACTCCAAGGTTTTTCACAGATGTGCATACAACTGGGCTGGGGACCAGTGATTCAGGCCAGAATTGAGAATTCCAGAGCCTATCAGCCGTTTGGGGACCGAACACCAAGATCTCCATTTTATTTCCATTCAGCTTTATCCAATTAGCAAACATCCACTTGCCTATCTTGTCCAGGCAGTCACAAAGTTTCCCAGAGGGTTTAGCTTTTGGGGAGTCCAGCCAAAACCAAAACACTAACTGTGTGTCATCAGCATAGGTGTAAAATAGGACTCCAGACTCAGCAATCAGTTCTGCCAATAGGCACATATACAAATTTAAAAGGAGAAGGGACAAGGCTGACCCTTGGGGAACCCCACAGGTCAGACCAGAAGTTGGAGATTGGCAGGCCTGAAAGGAAATGGTCTGGCACCGTCCCTCAAGAAATGACTCAAACCATACCAGAACGGGCCCTGTAATACCTGCTTGCCCCAGACGGGTCAATAGAATGGCGTGATCCACAGTATCAAAAGCCGCGGAGAGGCCAAGGTCAATTAACACTCTGACATCTCTGCGTTCCTGGAGAAGAGCTAAATCATCCAACAGTGAGGTCATAACTGATTCCGTACCCATTTCTGGATGGAATCCAAATTGAAACAGATATAAGCAGTTATTATTTTCCAAAAATTGCAAGAACCGAAGTGTAATCAGAGCTTCCATGAGTTGCATAATGGCTGGAAGTAGAGAGATGGGCTTTTAATTGACCACCGCTCGGGGATCCAGATTTGATTTTTTTAAAAGAGGAGTGACCACTGCATGTTTCAGCTTAGCTGGAATTTCCCCTGCAGTAAAAGAGTACTGTCGGGCCGCTGTAAACATGCAGATAGCCCTCTGTGGAAGGGCTTTTAGAATATGAAGTGGTACTGCATCAAAAGGCAAAGCTGATTTCAGAACATGCAGGACCCTCAGTATAACCCCATCATCCATGGACTCTAGACAGAAAATATTTGCGTAAGTAGGTACGGTAGATCCCTTTAAAGGAGGGTCCTGTGGCTGGTCAACCTCAGCAGCAGTTTGACCACTCATAATAGCTTGGCCGATATCTCTAATTTTGTCAGAAAACAACGCGCTAATCGCATTACATTGCAATTGCGCATCTGGTAGTTTGTCATGCCTGTTAGAAGGACAAACAATCAGTTATTTTGCCACTATACACAGTTCCCTAGAGGAACATGATGCTTCTGATATCAGTTTTGCATAGAATTTTTATTTTTCTTCCACAATCATCTTGTGGTAGCACGACACAGCTTGTTTAAAGGCAGTACAAGCTTCCAAGCCATAGCCTAGCCTCCAATTACTTTCAAGACCTTGGCAAGCCTCATTTTTGGCCCGAAGATCAGGAGCAAACCAGCCCACCGTAGACTTTGTTCTTCCCGAAATGAGACTTAATAAGGGCCAAAGCATCTGCCACCTTTGCAAGAGATTTAAGGAGAGAGGTACAGGGATTGTCTCCATCTCCCATGAACTTCTTGTTAACCTCTGACAATTGATCTGCCAGAAGAGACAGGTCCACTTTGTGCCATAACGTGCAAGTATGCCTCAGGAGAGCAGATGGTACTCTAACAATTAAGGGAACCAGAAAGTGATCAGACCGGGTGACCAGAACAAGGGTAAAACTTGCTGTCGGACCCTCATCAGAAAAAATTAGCCACTCTTATGGGTGGGAAGATGATTACGTAGGCCTAACGATAAGTCTAATATGCGAGTTAACATTTGACTAGCACACCGATCAGTAGAGTCATTTGGATGAAGTATAAATCCCCCAGCACAACTAAATTAGGATGTATCAGAAACCAGATTAGCAAACAACTGTGCAAAGTTAACAGAGAAATGTGCTCGACCATATGAAGGTGGTCTATATACCAATAAAAAATGAATAGTCATGTAGCAATTGGCCTGCACTCTGATCAGAAAAAGTTTGCAGGACATTGAGTGCTCTATTAAGATAAGCTGGCACTGGAGAAGCAAGATAAATTATTGCTTGGCCACCGCCACGTCCTAGGGGGGCCTATATAAGCGCAATGGCACATAAGCTTCCAGCAACATCTGGCAAAGATCAGGGTCAGAGCTAGGTGAAAACCAAGTCTCTGTAACACATACAAAGATATTGCATTGATCAGCAAACATTTAAGAGGGCCCGTAAGAGCTCAGGTTCTCCCTCCCTCGTCTCTACCATCGGAGCACATATATCTTGAGCACCCCTTGCATAGCTACTACATTGGGCTCTCTTACAGATCCTTGTCCCCCCTGGTGCCAGATTAATGTGTTCACTATGTGTATACCTTACCCTGTTAGTCACCTCAGTATTGAATTGCATAGCTACTTCATTGGGCTCTCTTACAGATCCTTGTCCCCCCCTTGTGCCAGATCAATGAGTTCACTATGTGTATACCTTACCCTGTTAGTCACCCCAGTATTGAATTCCTCAATGAGAGCATCATGAATTTGGCATAATGCCAAGGCCCATAGCCCATCTAGGTCCCGGACGCGCCGAGATGTGCGTGCCTTTTGCACAGCATTGGCGCGCTCTCAGCGCAAGGTGGGCGTGCCTGCCCCACGTCCGATCTAGGCTGATGTTTATATGATGCCTTGTAAGTGGGAACGCAATGCAGAAAAAGAAAGGGAAAGAAGACTTGCTGCCCCTGACTCCACTTAAAATACTAATGGAAGTGCGGCGAGCCGGCAGTCCCCGAACAATGATCTAAGGTGCATCAGTGGAATGATGCAGTCTAAAAATTAAGTATCTTTCTTTCTTTTAAAATCACAATAAGACTAGCAGCAACAAGTCAGGCATGTCTTATCTGTAAGACACGCCTCAAACTATTTCTAAATACAAATAATACTAATTATATTGGACAAAATGGCAGTGGGTTGGTCTATGTAACTTATAGCAGGTTGCCCAATAGACCCACTGATTGGTTAGTATTCTCACCCATCCTTGGACTTTCAGCTCGGCTAGCAGCACGTAAGGAAACTGAAACCCAAGTGCTTGAATCACGTCAGATTAATACCCACTTTCCCGGTTAGACCATCATCTCTCATCAGTCGGGCCATGAGCCAAAGATTCCCATCTGTAGTTGACCTTGCAGTTGCTCTCTGTTTTGGGACATTCAAGGGAGTGTAAGCACATCACTATCTTCATCTGAGGCTTAATGAATAGCTCTGGTTTTCGACTTCTGCATCGCATGTGAAGGGACCACAAATGTGTCCATTTCGACCTCTTATTTACTGCTATTTGATTCAATCATGCTGAGTATCATTGCTCTTCTTGGCCTTCAGAGACTTGCTCACTCCATCTTGTATGAGCCTTATTCACTGTTAATTGGCCAATACGTGGCTCCTGCAAATGTCTTCTTTAATCTAAGAGAAATGTGTCTCATGTCCATGACTTATCCGTCTGCCTCCCTTTGTGCTGTGCAGCTATTCCTTAAAAATAGCATTATTGCCACCTCTTTGTTTTGCACACAAAGCTGTTCTTCCAGCATCTCCTGACTCTTCAGCCCTGGTCTGTTTCTGAGGTAGCTGAACTGAATCTTTGCATGAGCCGGTGTCCATTTTCCCATTTGGCCGTCCTAGCCACATTATATATTGCTCTGTAGCAAGCTTCTATATGTCTTTTCTACCTTGCCTTACTGCATATTTACAAGTATTGATCTGCAACTTACTTTATCTTCTTTTGCATTCATGATTACTTTATCATTTTGTACATGTTTGTCTTGTCACTTCAGTTACATTGTTACTATCCAGTATTGTCATATTGTTTCAATATGTCCTCGTATATCTTCTTTATGGCATCACTCTGCCCTTTTCAGATTTCACACAGCGCTCCATGATGTCCAATGGTGCGGGCAGACATCCTTCCACTCTCTCAGTGCAAGGGTACATTCGATATGGCTGTCTGAGTGCATATCGTCTCTCGTCCACTCTGAGCGGTAAAGAAACAACACAGGATGTCCCACACGCAGCTCTTCTCCTGCTGTTCCAGTATGATGCTGGTGGGGGGCAGCAGTTAGGGTATATGCGTCCAACTGCTCCTCTACAATCTTTTTTCTTTAAGGGGCTTCCAATGAGAGCAAGGGGCTGCAGACAGAATTATGTGTACTTAGTGGAGTGAAAAAGCAAATAGAGGTTTAAATGCCACCCTCCACTCCCACTCCTACCATCCATCCATAAATACTCTATTGAACACACACAAACACATGCATCTGAAGTGATGTGAAAGCAAGAGGTCTGGCTCATGGGAAATCCCCACGCCCAAGTAACGGAGGAGTCTAGGAATGTGACAAAACCACTGTTTATTTTGAGCTCTCGTAACAGGGATCAAGTTATGGACAACATATCATTCTCCAATACTTTCTCAACTTGTTTAAGGGCTTGTCAGGGAGTTGTATTCAACTGTGATGTCAGAAAGAAATGACACATTTCTAAGACATCACATGAGATGGGATTGGATGAATAGTATGGATAGATATGTATTCTATATGGGATGGATAATCTCATTGGTCCGGCCATATCGGGTAGCTCCGCCTGTGACCAGCTACAAGATGTTGCAAGTGAAATCATGTCATGCTAGTTTGTTGTGAGTAGCTGATGCAACAAAGTGTGAGCAGCGTTAGAGGCAGGGAGGGGTTGGCCAGTGTGAGCTTTTTCAGCCTTGATGCCTTGGAAGGTTGCCAGCACATGAACACAATAGGGGGTGGTGAGAGAAGGGCTTCAGAGTGCTGCCTTTTCCCAATAAAGTTACGACTCTCTGACTCCCCTGGCTGCAAGCAAGGTCCTTCTACCTTTAACCTTCATGCTGTATTGTATTCTTTTGTCCCACTGAAATTGATTCTTTGAACAGGCCTTCTCTGTCACTGCAAGTTACGTGTGTAGGGATTGCATTTCGTATTATCCTGCTCAGTACCTTGTGAGGATTTTAGCTGGGTTTACTATAGATGTTTTCACCTCCCTTGGCCTCTGGGGACTTGTTCAGGCTGTCTCCTATTTTGTGTCAGTTGTATGTTGATGAGAACTGACATTTCTGCAACATTTGTTTGTTGTTTATACAGATAGAGTTAAATCTCTCACCTGGGATTTGCTTACTGTCTGTACTTTTCCAATGCTGGCGCCACCTTGCCTTCTCATGACGACTTTGGCATTGTGCACGTGCTGTCTGAGCTCTCCAGGTCTGGCTCACGGGAAGCCTTTTTTCGCTGGCTCAGCAAGACTGGATCTTTCTTTTTACAGTGTTAAGTGGTAATGCTTCTCAATGGCTCCCATCCATCTACCATGGCTGCGTCTTTCAACTTGCTTTACATGGACACTCAGTTTAGTTGCGCGCTGCATTAAGCAAGCATTTGTATGTATTCTTTGTGTGGTTGGCATTTCCGCATAAGCGAGATAGGGAGTATGTGATCTCTATCTTAGTGATTGTAAGCATGTGCTTTGTGTCTAAGAGCAATTTGGCCTAAGTCACCCACATCCAAGCCCAAAAAGGTAAGATTTGCCCTCAACCAAGCAGCAGTGCCCCAACTTTCCATTTCAAGGTGCTCTGCGCTGTCTTTAAAGGGGACAATTGGGAAGACAATTTGCATAGTTAGGGTGCAGATTTCTAACTGCTGAATTTCCCTGAGGTCCGGCCAGTTCAGCATGCTGAGAAGAAACAGAGAGAAGGGAGAGGAGGCATAGGAATGCATGCACAGAAGCAGCGGTAGAAGAAGATACTGTTATGCTGTTTACTTGTGTACTACCTGCAAGGCGTTTAGGCTATCTCAAAGGATTGTCTATGAAATGATCGAATGAGAAAATGTCTGTGGAAGAAAAAAATGAAAGTTATTTGAACGAAAATTACTTTTTTTCTCCCACTGAAATTTCTGGAAACCTGCTCCCCCTGCCCCTTAGTTACCGGTTGGCTGCACACCTCGTCGTGTGCCGCCGACTCCTCCATCCCTCTGTGACGCCGCTCCCTTCACTTACGTGCATGGGAACTGTTGCTGCAGGGTCCTTTTTTTTTCTTTTTTTCTTCCTAAAACTTTATCCTCTCGGAAGTGGGGTGCACCCCTGCAACACCCGGAGCCATTTTAGTGAACAAGGTTGCGGGGGACCTCCACAAACCCTGCTCCCCTTGTTCACTACAATGACACCGAATGGGAGGTTTGTTCAAAATCTTCGGCTGTACGAAATTTGAACAAATCTCTCATTCATTTTTTAAAATCAAAACTTCTACGGATTCCATCTCAAAGCACTGAAGATGAAGTGGAGCATGAGTAAGGGAACAGGAAAGAGCCAATGTCGAAGGTGTTTTGTACGTACATTATTTTAAGAGTATTTATACTGTGCCAGTCTCCACCCTAGTGGTCCAAAGCTCTAGGACTTGTCTGGAGAGTGGAATATTGATTTCCCAACTGGATTACCCAGACCTTGGTCTATGAGAGATTGAAAAGGGCCACAGCAGAGGGTAAAAGAGAGTGAGGTTGAGTGCATATGAGCAATTTGTGCCATTAAGAAGGGATTGAGGGTAGCGATCGTGATAGTTCACATGCCCGTTGTGTAGGCATAGAGCACGGGTGCACAATTTAAAGCCGCAGGCCAGTTGCGGCCCGCCATGCTGTTTTGTCTGGCCGTCAGCAACAAAAGACTTTCCTAATGGAGTGCGGCCCGCGGCCGCCCTCCATTATGAAAAGTATTTGTTGGTTTTCCAGGCCAGACAAAACACTGGCGCTCATTGGCACAGCGCACACGCACCACGTAGCTCCTATGAGTCACGTAGTGCATGTGTGCTGCACCAATGGAGAGCCAGCACTACGGCTGGTGTGGTCAGTAAGGCATGTATGTTTGTGTGTCGGGTCTGTCCTGCCTGTATGTTTGTGTGTCTGTATGTTGTGATGCGGGGGTGAGGGGAGTGTCTGGTCTGCCTGAGTGTTTGTTTTTGTGTGAAGTGCAGTGTATGTTGTGATGCGGGGGTGGGGGGATGTCGGGTCTGCCTGAGTGTTTGTTTTTGTGTGAAAGTGCAGTGTATGTTGTGATGCGGGGGTGGGGGGAGTGTCGAGTCTGACTGAGTGTTTGTTTTTGTGTGAAAGTGCAGTGTATGTTGTGATGCAGGGGTGGGGGGAGTGTCGGATCTGTCTGAGTGTTTGTTTTTGTGTGAAAGTGCAGTGTGTGTTGAGATGCGGGGGTGGGGGGATGTCGGGCCTGCCTAAGTGTTTGTTTTTGTGTGAAAGTGCAGTGTATGTTGTGATGCGGGGGCGGGAGGGGAGTGTCGAGTCTGACTGAGTGTTTGTTTTTTGAGTGATAGTGCAATGTATGTTGTGATGCGGGGGTGGGGGGTGGCCAGGTCTGCCTGAGTGTTTGTTTTTGTGTGAAAGTGCAGTGTATGTTGAAATGCGGGGTGGGGTTCCGGTCTGTATGGGTGCATGGTGTATTGGTGTATGCTTGTGAGTTTGAATGCTGAGTTGGGGGTGGGTGGGGTATTTGTGACTGTATGGGTGCATAGTGTATTGGTGTATGCTTGTGAGATTGTGTGCTGGGATGGGGGTTCGGGTCTGTATGGGTGCATGGTGTATGCTTGTGAGTTTGTGTGCTGAGTTGGGGGGTGGGGGTTCAGGTCTGTATGGGTGCATAGTGTATTGGTGTATGCTTGTGAGTTGTGTGTTGAGTTGGGGTGAGGGGTTTGGGTCTGTATGGGTGCATGGTGTATGCTTGTGAGTTTGTATGCTGAATTGGGTGTTGGGGGGCTCAGGTTAGTATGGGTGCATGGTGTATGCTTGTTAGTTTCTATGCTGAGTTGGGGGTGGGTGGTTCGGGTCTGTATGGGTGCATGGTGTATGCTTGTTAGTCTGTATGCAGGGGTGGGGGGTTGGGGTCGGTATGGGTATGTATGCATGGTGCATGCTTGGTGGCATGGGGCGTAGTGTTTGGTTGGGGGTGGGGCCATGGGCATAGTGTTTGGTTGAGGGGTGGGAGACATGGGGCATAGTGTTTGGTTGGGGGTGAGTGCCATGGGGCATAGTGTTTGGTTGGGGAGTGGGGGCCATGAGACATAGTGTTTAGTTGGGGGTGGTGGGGCATAGTGCTTGGTTGGGGAGTGGGGGCCATGAGGCATAGTGTTTGGTTGGGGGGCGGGGGGCATGGGGCACAGTGTTTGGTTGGGGTGGGAGCCATGGGGCATAGTGTTTGGTTGGGGACGGGGGCCATGTGGCATAGTGTTTGGTTGAGGGGTGGGGGCCATAAGGCATAGTGTTTGGTTGGGGTGGGAACCATGGGGCATAGTGTTTGGTTGGGGATTGGGGGCCATGGGGCATAGTGTTTGGTTGAGTGGTAGGAGCCATGGGGCATAGTGTTTGGTTGAGGGGTAGGAGGCATAGGGTTTGGTTGGGGAGTGGGGGCCATGGGGCATAGTGTTTGGTTGGGGGGTGGGGGCGATGGGGCATAGTGCTTGGTTGGGGATGGGGGGCCACAGGGCATAGTGTTTGGTTGAGGGGTGGGGGCCATGGGGCATAGTGTTTGGTTGGGGTGGGGGCCATGGGGCATAGTGTTTGGTTGGTGAGTGGGGCCCAGGGGGCATAGTGTTTGGTTGGGGTGGGGGCCATGGGGCATAGTGTTTGGTTGGAGATTGGGGCCATGGAGCATAGTGTTTGGTTGAGTGGTAGGAGCCATGGGGCATAGGGTATGGTTGAGGGGTGGGAACTATGGGGCATAGGGTTTGGTTGAAGGTGGGGCCATGGTGCATAGTGTTTCATTGGGGAGTGGGGGCCATGGGGCATAGTGTTTGGTTGAGGGTGGGAGCCATGAGGCATAGTGTTTTGTTGGGGGTGGGGGCCATGGGGCATAGTGTTTAGTTGGGGAGTGGGGGCCATGGGGCATAGTGTTTGGTTGAGCGGTGGGGGCCATGGGGCATAGTGTCTCACTCCAAGAGTGAACCCAATAATAAAGCAAAAACGGGCATAGATAGGAGATGTACCTCCTTTGGTTTTTTGTGGAAACCTGACTCAATGAAGGCCATACTCCTCTTGGGCAACTCAAACAGCAAAGTATAGCAGTCCAGAATAACAGAATGTCCAATCAAGGGTCAATAAAATATATATCATTTTATTAAACAGACGATATGCAACAACTAAATAGAAATAAATTATAACAATGGAAAATGTGTAGTACAAAATGTAAGCTTGAAATACAAATAAAAATTGTTACACCTCAAAAATGCATTCTTTTTCCATGTGTTTAATAAAAATTGGGGCTTGAAAAAGCCTCCTGCCACGCCACGCCCCACTGCGCCTACCGCCCCACCCACATTTACTTTTCGGCCCACTATAGCCATCATGTAAGGTACTTTCGGCCCTCTGCCAAAATCAGTTGGACACCCCTAGCATAGAGTGATCAAAGCATAGTGCTAATTAGAAAAGGGCAAATGCTTAATAATCCTAGAATTGAATGTGTACCTGTGTGGGTAGTATGTGATAATACTCTTCATATGGTTCCATGTAATAATGTCCCCACAAAAATGTCGCCTGGCAAAAAAGTGGCCAAAAAATGGCAGTTTTTTTGCTGGGACCTTATAACATGCGTTTTTTTTTTTAAAGGGAATGGCGGACACCCCCTTGACCCATGCTCCTTTGCCACATATGACCTTTTCCTGGTGACATTATGTATGGCGACCAAATGAATGGGGACACTATTACCTGATACCCTTTATATAATGATAGCATTGCATGGCACCAGGCAAAACATTTTTCTTAAATGCAGATTTTCCAGTCTGCCAGCACAAGGCGAGCAGAGCTGGAATACAAACGCAATCCTGTCTTTGCCCCTCAGGGTGGGCCAGTGAGCCAAGCTGGCAATTTTTAAACTTGGGTATGTAATTTCTGTCACTGTCGTATTTTCACACAACAGTCTACTCCTGGCACACATTCTCTACTTTTCGCACATAACACATAATTCACTGACTCTGACACAAATTCTTCATTCCTGATACATTTGTACCAACCCTGACACAATTAGCAGTCATCCAGCAGATCCATTAGCATGCACAGGCCTGGCATAATGAGCAGCTCACTGGGCAATGTGAACCCCCTGAGACAGTGATGATGGCCTGTTCCAGTGAGCATCACCATGGCATACTCTGAAAGAGTGGGACGAGTGTTAGGGGGAATACTAAAGAATGTGCTAAGTTCCCTTACCTTTTGAGACCCCCAGCAACTTTGCTGGATTTCGAGGATTTGATTTTTTACCTGGGAAGAGTGTGAGCCTTTTCTTTCCCCACTCTTCCATGTATTTTGATATGTGTTTTACTTTTGTGTTCTTTGGTTATGGAGTTTTAAAACAACTCCATAGGCATCACCTTTTTCTGTGTGTCACACAGCACCTTCAGTGCAGTGGCAGAGGGATGTCTTTTACACTTCCTAAGGTTTAAATACCTTCTCTGGGACTGACTACTCTCTCCCAGAGCATGTAAAGTTAAATTGACTTTACTAGTCTCTTTAAATGTACAGACCCAGTACACACTATCTTCCTATAGAGTGCTGAAGGGGTTGCATAGCTTCCCCTGGCTCAAAACACTTGTGTAGCAGTCAAATGTTACCCTTTCCTACTTTAAATGCCTGGTGGCAGTGGTTTAGATCAAACTACCATGATTTTTCCTGACCGCGAACAACAGTAGCTACAAATCGAGTCAGCCATGTTTTTCAATATGGGGCCCAAGACCTATCTGTAAAAACAGACTCCGCTAGACTTTTTTCGCCATTTCTTTTAGGAAAGGTCTTCTTGTGTTTGTCTCTGTGTACCAAACCAGGTTTGGTCCCTTTGTTCGTTGGCCTTTGGCAGGCTTCAGTGCTGAAGCCCTCCTCTGGTACCTGAGTGTCTGGGATGAACAGGATGTGAGGGAGGTGCCCGAAACTCCCTGTTCTTAGTCTCCTAGGAGACCTAGATGCACTCTGGCATGATTGGCCGACTGGCTGTTCAGCAAGGACAGCCACCCTGATGTGTGAGTAACAGCCAGGCTGGAATGAATGGGGGAAAACTGTTTAAAAGCAGGTCTCTGGGACTTGGAAAGCAGAGTCGACCACTGGAACGAAAGAACCGAAGACGAGCTAAAGGAAGAGGACTGCTGCAACTCCTGGACGACCAGTGAAGCCCTGCTGCAGGTCTCAATTGCCTGAAACTCCATCGACAGAGAAGCCCTTCAAGGTTAACTTCTTCCCTTGAGTTTGGTGGGTACAACCAACTCGCAAGCCACCTGGACACTGTCCCCATCCTGGTCGAATTTTCTTCAGAGTGCTGTTGAAAACCGCATAGCCAGGGAGAAGGAAACCAGCTTGTGGACTTTAAGGCACTCACACCTTAAACCAACGTTTTGCCAAGCTTGTGGCCTCATCTCTGGGCAGTGCAGGAACCTCCCGACGTCGTCCTTGTCCACACGACTGAAGCTCAGGAACAGCGAGATCTGCTCGAACTGCCAGGAACAACTGCCTCAGCTACAGCTTTTCTTCACTTTAAAGGTACTGTGCAAACGCGGTCTGGAAATATTTTCGTCCACTGTGGAAGTTTGTGAAACTTTCCTGACTTCAAAGGCTTGTCCTTCCCTAAACATTCGTCAAAATTTTCGCCTAGCCAAATCCTTCTAAAATCTGTGGCAAAGACTTAAACGTTTACTACCAGAACTGTGCTATCCTATACAAAGACTCTGAACCATTGACTTTGGCCCAGGCCTATGAACTGAATTGCTGGTTGTAGTTTACTGAAGCCCTTTGCCCTGCCTATGAAAGTATTTGTGCTGTTGATTCTTATAACCTTGTCTTTTAACCCCTTTTAAAAGTATCTGAAGTGCCATTTTGCTCCCACTTCAGGGGAGCTGACCTTGTTCAGTAACTTATTGGTTGTGTAATTGTAGTATATTAGGGTATGATATTACGCTGTTCTTGCTAGTGTAATGTTTTCAAACTGACTGTGTAAATAAATGTATATTCTTTTACCAAGAAATCTTGAGTAAGTGTTTGTTTGAATCACTGTATTTGTTGGTCCTATGTGTAACTTGTTCTACTGCTCACTCAACTCTTGAGATAAGTCTGGCTGCTCAGCCACTGCTACCACATAACTGTGTAGTACAGGCTTGTACCAAAGGTGATATTGCACTGAAACTTGTAGTCTTAATTGCATGTAGTGTTCCCCAAGGGTGGTGCATGTGATTCTGCCTAACAGGGTGTCCCAACGCAAATAAGCAGCTTCCTGACGCAATGATAGCCGTGCAGCAATGAGCAGCACATGGCACACTGAGCATTCCCGCGGTTAAGTGAGCAGTCGTGGCATATTGGACTTCCCAGGTCTTTTTGGATCCCATCCCTGGGGGGCTGATACATAATGCAGCACTCCAGCATTACTTCAGCATTACTCTGGCCTCACACTCAAATTATGTTATTATCAGAACTGCGTAAAATTTGAGCACCCAGACATATTTGAAGGCAGCGATTTGGCATATGATGGCAGCACGCGGGAATATTTGAGCACCATACATATATATTCGCAGCCACCGGGCATATGATATGGTACGGAATTCGCAATATGACTTTGAGGGGCTTTGCATCCCCTGAACAAGAATCGAAAACATCTGTTTATTCTTGGGCCAGAGGATTTGGGAAGGGTAATTTTGCACGCATGCACAAAGTGGTATGCAGACACTATTGCCCGGTGGCACACACCTGTGTCTACTGTGCCTCTATTGCGTTTAGCAGCCGTACAAGCTTCTGATGGGAATAGAAACATATTTCACAGCTGCAAAGGAATCCTTTTCCTGGGCACTGTGTGTTAGAGACATGAGGCCTGCTGGAGTAAAGAGGAAAAGGGCCGGGCATAAAACAGGAATGGGAAGGTACAATAGCCTCTCTTCTGGTCGAGGAAGTTTCCAGAGCTTTCCTCCCCCTTTCAGGACACGGATCTGCAAATTATCGGTAATGCAATTGCATTTCCTAAACGATGCTCTTTCAGGTGGGCCCTTATCGGCGTTCCCGCGCAAATCGCCCCATCAGCAGGGCGGGAAGGAAGGCTGGACGATGTCCCCTAGATCTGTTTATCAAATAATGAGGCTGGGCAGATTAAATGACTGCCTTTATCTTGCCTCAAGGGACGTTGTTTCTTTTGAGGGTGTTGGTGAGGCGGAGGGGGGCTCTTCCACTGCTATATGAATACCAATGTGGCTGTGGTGTGACTCCAACCACCACCGACCTAGCTGGGGTGATAGAAAATACATTCAAAGTTATGACAAGTAGGCTACGGTTCGGGGAACTCGAGCCTGTCTTCCACAGTGTGCTGACGAAGCATAAGCACTCCCGCTAAACAGGCACAGGCCACCCAAAGGCAGGGGCGTAGGAGACACATAAAATCTGGTGGGGTTTGGGGGGCAGGAGACAACTTAGGGACTTTGCTTTTTTTATTTATTTATTGTGTTTTAGTCAAAGAACTCGACTTTTCACAAAATTAAAATAGCAGTACGTATTAAATTGCATATATCATTACTGTATAAAACAAGAGAAAAGAAAACAGAAGAAAATTAAGAAAAAGGAAAGCAGTGAGGAAAGGAACCAGGATATGGACATTGTGCTTCGCCCCATTGCCGCTCTTCTCCAAGTGAGTTCTCTCTTTAAAGACCGCTCCGACTTCAAACTGTCCCTTCCTCTCTTTATTTCTCTCTTTCTTTCTCTCTCTTTCTTTCTCCATTCATTTAATGAACGTCCTCCTCCTCTCTTCCCCTCCCCATCTTTCCCCCATCCCCTTCGCTTTCCTGCTGTTTCATTCCCTCACACAAAGGTCCCTTCCTCTACTGTCTCATTCCCAGGCCCTTCATTCTCTTCCCTTTTGAATGCCACTGCCATTTCACATATATCTTTCTGGCCGAAGCCCCCTTCTCTTCCGTGACCGGTCCCCACGAGCCAGATCAAAATCGCACCTGTCCGACCTGCTCGGTGTCAGCAAGAGGACCCTAAATCAATGCTAGCAGGCTCATGCCAGGCGATGCTACGCCTGCCCAGAGGGACGAGAGTTTAACCAGGTCAGGGCACATGGGCCCTGGCACAGAGCCCGGAACGACTAGCTGACATTCCCTGCCAGCTTGGCGTATACAGTGTACCCCACAACTCCAGACAGACTCCTGGTTCCTTTCCGCACGCACTTCTGCTCGATTTGGATATGGTGGGCAGCGGAATCGAAATACGGCAAGTTGGAAGTTTGAAGTGAACACAGGGAAATGTTGCAATTCATCAAACTGAGCGCGGAAGCAAATCGAGGCAACAGTTGCAGTAAGATTGTTTTCAGCATTACAAAGAGCACATGGAGGGCCAACATTCTAGTCAGCAGACTAAAGAAGGCGGACAAAAGGGCCTTTGGGTAAGCCGTGTCAAGAGCACAGGCAGCAGAGGCGCATGAAAATGCACAGCCGTGTTGTTGCAAGCGTCACGGCAAAATTGCGAAGTTTTGGTAAGTGTTAAAGGGTCGATGGGTCCCATTACCTTGAACACGCATGTTTCATTTACAGAGATAGCATCAGTAAACGGGCCTGCAAGGAGTAGTTTGGTTGCTACAGATGGGCTGGGGAAAATAGCCCGGGAGCAACGCTTTGGCCCCAAAGCTAACAACTGTAGAGTGTCACAGGGTTGGATCCCGGTCACATGCTGAGGGGCCCCACCATTGAAGTGTAATTAATAGTGTTTTGGGGAAGTGGTTTAGAGTGCGGCACAGCACTATGCTATACATATGCAAACTGCACCCCTAAATTAATGATGACAAACAAAAAACAATAAAATAAAATGGCGTTAAAAGGACACCCCAGTTTATAGTACTTAGAAGTGGGCTGATTACGGCATATGGAAGCGCTATATAAAATGTGGCAGTATGCATTAATCATATTATGCACCCCCTTTTCCCAAAGCATAAGGATTTAAGCATTATGTCCTCGTGAATCTATAGAAACGGCAGGTTACATGCATGTTTTGGTCAGCTTTTCTCCCGCCCCGCCCCCCAACTACAAACATCGTATGTAACAAGCTGCATTTTAAGGGTAAGGGGAAATATGCAACACGTATATCATTTAATGATCGCTAGTTAATCATGAAAGGTAATATTCCAAGCATCAACGACAACCCCAGTGCCCAGAAGAAATGAACGGGGCACCCTCCACCGGCTTGCTTTTTTTTAACGTTATTTCGGGCGTGCCATAGGGAGGGATTAGTCGACAATCCAACCGTACAGAAAATGTATGGGATAATGGATTATAATTTATTTTCCCGTGAGTAAAAGAGTTACAGGCTCCAGAATGCAGGGTAATGCAAATGGAAATGAATTTAACCCTGAACATTGAACGCCAACATTGAAAACCCCCTAGCAAAGGACACTGGGATAGGTGTGCCCGCGTAGTTTGCGGTCCCAGATATTTTTATGGAGGCATAAGGGTGGAAAATGTTAACATTCAGCAGAAAGCAAACCCCTCTGGTGGGGAAAACTAGGAAAGTATAGTGGAAAATAGAGACAATTTCACATGTTCGTGTTTTCGTATAAGGCTCAGACTGGGAAACTGCTGGCCTTTGTGAGAAAAGTTTCAGTGTAATACAAAGCAATCCAAAAAACTGGATCAGGACAAATAAGGATCCTGCTCTTGTTTAAAAGATATCACCCCATGAATGAAAACAGCTAAAAAGACAGCAAGCTGGCCCAATGGGTTAAAGACTTCTGAGGCGGGGATCAGTCTTTTTGATGTGTGGATACAGGTCCAAATACCAGAAAGGCCAACAAGCATTACATCCAACTGAGATCAATAAAGTACCAACTTTGAGTGGGTAACAATAGTAATGTATCGAAATATGTCCTTTGTAAATCGCTTAGATGAAAGCGCTATATGAAAAACAGGGTGCCTCCGCTGACCGCATTATCGAGGAGGGAGAGAGAGAGACAGAGATTCTAATCAGCTGCTATGTGCTACTTAAGGTAAATCAAGTCGGCAGTTGGGCCCTGCTGGGCAGATACGACTGTAGTTTCCTAACTTTCCTGTTTGTGAAGCATGTTACACACACACACATGCGTCTCAAACAGGAAAGTTAGGAAACGACTGTTGTATCTGCCCAGGCAGGCCCGATTGGCGACTTGACTTACCTTAAGTAGCGCGTAGCTGTCGAGTAGAGTCTCTGGGCCTCATTACATGGATGGCGGTAAGGATTTACCGGTACCGGTAAAATACCGGTACCGGTAAATCCTTACCGCCTTACTACGAGGTCCCTTTGCGGGTTGGGGGATTTAACGCCTGCTTTTTGCAGGCGTTAAAAACCAACCCGCAAAGGGACCCAGGGAGCTAATTATGGTACCGCAATTTGCGGTACCGTAATTAGCGCCTTCCCCATTCCCATTGAGCCCTATGGGGCAAGAATGGGAATGGGGAAGGGCAATGGTGGAAGAGGGAATTACCGCCCCGCCAACCTTGGAATGGGCGGTAATTCTCCTTTCCGCCAAGGCGGTGCTGGTATTTTCCCGGCATGAACCATGGCGCTACTAGCGCCATGGTTCTCCGCCATCCGTGTAATGAGGCCGTCTGTCTGTCTCTCTCTCCCCCCTCCTCAATAACGTTGTCAGCGGAGGCCAGCCCAGCCTTCAAGTTCTCAGTCAGCATGACGAGAGCACATGTTGCTGCCTGGCTGCTCACTCCGTTCTTGGAAAAAAATGAAGGCTGAGGGTGCGCAGCAGTGCACTGCGCAGGGGCACGTGCAGTTTGTTCCCCGGCGGCCCGGGCATGTTCCAAATGTGCAGGTGCGCAGCACACAAGAGTGAGCTGCGAGCAAATAAATGTACCTTTAGCCTGCAGACAGTCTGCAGAAGAACTTTGACTTTTGCATGCACGCAGTGACGGCTGCATCAGCCTGCAGACATTTGCAACTGCAGACAGTACAGTGCACTGCACTGGGTTTATGCACAACCCAACAAACACTTATATTCTGGTGGGGGCATAAATGCCATTCTATCCCCCCACTTAAAATTGTGGGGGGATTTGTCCCCCCATGTCCTACGCCCATGTACTTTCCCCCCAAAATTCTAAAGGTAACACATTCAACACTGTGGTAGTTATCTATCTATCTGTCTGTCTACCTATATATCTATCTACCTACCTACCTATCCATCTACCTATCTACCTGTCTATTTTTCTGTCTGATGTTTCCACATTTTTTTATTGATCTCTTTTGTTTATCTAATACATAGATGATATTGTACATTTCATGAAAACATACTTATTTTTGAGGAAAGGCATTTAAATAAATGGGGTGAAAGGTAATGTAAACTATGAATGCAATCACGTGTATCTGACTGGTTTCTCTGCAGCACGTGCACTGGCACAGTGTCCCATCCGACTGGCTACAAGAGAGCATGAACATGCCCGTGCTGTGCTATACATATCCTCATAACGTTACATAAGATAACATCACACAACATAGGTCATTCATGTGCTGGCCTGCCCATGTTTAAGGCTGTCTGCATGTGTTGACCTTGCCACTGTTACCTTCTGCTGTGTCCAGGCCACAGGGCATTTGTCAGATTGGAAACGTTTGTGATATTTAAGGCACATAGAGTACCCCAGAGGCAAGGTTTAACAAGCCAATGAGAAAATTGTCTTCACGGGACAAGAACTTACATTGGAGTCCATTGCAGCATATTTTTGTGCAGGATATCGTGCTGTTGGCTTCATTAAGTTTAAGATGTCATCATCATGTCATAAATGGTGTCGCATTGTTTATCCACCCCTTGTTTTCAGCACAATGAATTGTAACATTGTTAAGCAAAAATGCTTCATTCCAAGGGTATTACCAGGTGGCAATGGCCCTTGCACGCACGCAGTGACGGCTGCAGCAGCCTGCAGACGTTTGCAACTGCAGACAGTGCGGTGCAGTGCACTGGGTGTGTGCGCAACCCAACCCAACAAACACTTTTATTCTGGGGGGGGGGGGGGCAGGGGGATAAAGGCCATTCTAGGGGGGGGGTTGTCCCCTCTGTCCCAGGACAGGCTCAGACTGGGCTAGGGGGCAAATGGGGCAGCCCATGTGACTAGCGTGAACATTTTTGAGTTAATGCACCCAGCGGCGGCAGGTGTGACCAATCCTATCAATCCAATGTGGCATACGATAAACCATTTGCGATACATTTTACCAAAGATATTCCCCCCTGGGGCATTACTAAAACGAACTGGGTGCAAAAGTCATGAAAAAACACTTCATGATTGTTGACCATTTGTATTCGTATTGGTTCCCAGGTCTATTTTTGGGACCTGTCAAAAAGATAATGGAGGGTTCATTTCCGGGGCCTACTTCGAAAAACTAAAAGGCTGCGCAGCAGTAATTAACCCTTTAAGAAAGCTGGGGTCCTATTTGTTCAGTTTCGGCCTTGCAGGAGGGGAAGCCATGCGCTTGGCAAGTATCGTTCGCTATATCGCGGCAGCAGAAATGACGGGGGTTCAGAAAGCTGCAGGCACGGCTCTGCAATTATGTTTTCTTAGTGTCCATCAGCCAGCATAAAAAGGATTATGTTGTCCCTTTTTCTGCGATGGGAGTGATGTCAACTCCTACACCTCCCTTTATCTACAGTCGCGGGCCCCTGTGTAATGAGCGGTCAAGATGCATCGCCTCCTCCTGGCAAGTTCAGATGCCACAGCAGAGCGGTAGGGGTGTGCAGTGCTCCCTCTGCCGGTGCAACCGGCTCAGCAACTCAAGCTGCTGCCTGCTTCATGGCAGGAGGGCTCTGTTAGGGGGCCGAGGTCGCCAGCCCCCACCATGTGAGGATGCCCCATGGTGCGGGGCGGCCCGATGGCCCATTGGGTGCCACTTGTGGCGGCAATAAACACACAGACACAGTGGTAGGCTGCAATGGCCAAGCGAAGCCCGCTCCGCACCTTTACTGGTGTGGGTCACATGCTCATGAATGTGACCAATAACGTGCGACTCAGCACGAACCCTGTGTCGCGTTGCTGATGTCACAACATCCCATGCCAAGGGTAAAAACAAACAATTCACACAATGACAACATGACATGGCAATGCGTTATAGTGACTGCTAAACTCACACTGCACTCGTGTCATTTTAGAACACTGCTACACACTCTTTACAGGGGGTCCACTACCAGTGTTTGGGCGGTTCAGTGTATTATCTCGTGAGCGATGATGGTAACTACTTGACCCACTTGCAGGACTGGCAAACACTGATGACATGTTATTATACGGGGCCTACTTTAAGCAGGGGATTCATACACACGGCCTGATGCCTTTGGGATTAGGCACTTTACAAATGAAAGAATAAGTACAAATAAAAATACAAATACGCAGGATCACAGCTTCAATACACATTACTACTGCGTCCACTTTAAGCGTAGCACGTTTGCAGTATCACTGCATTGTAAATATGCCTTGATGTCAGGATATGAATTTACACAGATATACACATTGGTGTGTAACACACACTTTTCAGAACTTTATCACTGCACACATTATTAGTCCAGCAAAAGAGTAGGGACCGCCCCACTAGCTGGCAAAGTCGCACCGGGGACACTGGGGCCACATCGGCAGGGTGGTCATGGGGAAGCCCCTCGTTCTCAGGCCACAAGAGAGTGAGGATTGCCCCACTGGTCGGAAAAGCCACACCGGTGACACCAGGTCCAAATCGGCCAGTCGTCACAAGTCAAACCCTCTTTGTCCGCTCACCCAAGGTGGAGTGCGCTCCACTAGCTGGCAAAGCCGCGCCCAAGGTTATCGGGGGCAACATTGTTTGTCGTCTCGCCAGCAAGTCACTGCTCAGTCTGTGCTGAGCACGCAGGCTGCCATTACAGAGACAGCGGAGGGTCTTCAGAGCCCCCCTCCCCGCTCCCGGTGCTGCAGGATGGTCATGCCCGCAGAGCCTGGGTGTTCCTTATTCCTTGCGGCCAACAGTCTGGAGTCTTTTGGGCCCCCCCTCTTGGATGAGGTTAGGGGCAAAGCGAAGACCCTCTCCTTGAGTATGCCACCAGGTGAGGAATATATAACGGCCAGGCTCCTCCAGGTAGGACTTGACAACAGCGTACTTGCGCCACTCTGTCTTACCTGGCTCACCTCCTGCCTAACCACACAAGCGCTCTTTCAGGGGAGAGCCGCCATCAGACTGGCATTGTCGCATCATGGTTGCTTCCCCTAGGTGGGAGTTCATTGTGGCTGCGGTCCAGGTCACGCCAACTGTAGGCTCCCTCAGGCGGGAGAGTACAACCACTGCAGTTGCCGGTTCTTGCTGCGCTGCTCTTCTCCCGTTGAAGGTGCTGGGGATGTACCCCGCTGCTGCTGGCTTTTTAGCCACAAGGATAGGCAGGGTCATGGTTGTGGCTTCCTCTCCCCAGGCCTCGCCCCCAGGCCTGAATGTTAATTCACTATAGCTGTCATGAAAGTAAGAAGGCATGCAGAGGGTCACTAACCTGGTTCAGATGTCAGTCTCCGAAGTTATGAAAACCTGCCTTAAAGACTCTGCCCCAGTCCGCCTAGGAACAGGATCAGATGGAAGCAGAGTTCCCAGGGAACACCTCTTGAGGGAAAAAACCCTGCGAGGAGGATTTCGTTACGTAGATATGCGAGACGTCACTGTTGCCTGGACTGGAAGATCCCGGGAAGGACGGTCTCAATGTGTCTGCCAGAAAGAACAGAAAAGGTGAGTGTCCAGCAACCAAGGACTGACTGCAAGAACAGTAGAGGATATACCTTTCTGTGGACACGGGACAGGTTGTTCCTGAATGTGTTCTCAAATCTCTGGTGTGATTCTATGCGGTTAGCGAGAGATTCGGTAAGTAAAGGAAATCCCTATCAGCTCGGATAGAAAGAGGTCTTGCCCGGAAAACCTACTTAGTAACTCTGCAGGGAGTTTGTTTCTTAGAATACAGTGTTCTGTAGAATCATGCTTCTTTGTAAACTTAATGGCTGCGTGGGAATAGGCTTGTAGACCGGCCTTTGATCCTAAAAACAATTCTAAGTAAGGACGGGGACCGCCGTGAAGTAGAACGGAAAAAGGTCACGAAACGAGCCTTACCATGTTCAAAGTCATGGCAGTTGGGCTCGGTGTCAGCAGCAAATGTATGCTCTCCTGGAGCTGCTGGAAAGGAACGCCAGCTGGAGGCAGACAGGCACGAGGGAGCAAGCATTAGGGAATTTTGGTCGCTTTGTATGCCCTACTAAAGAAGAACAGAATTAGGGAGAAAAGAAGGTTCAGTGAGGACTAGGGGATGCGGAAAGAAGAAACAATGTGCCCTAGTTGGCGTACTTACGAGGCATCTGTCTGTAGAGTAGCGACGCACTGTGGCTGTGTATCCGCCATCAGAAATACTGTCATGTTACCAGGTGGGGGCGGAGACGCAGCACGAGCCGCAACTGCAAGTGGCGAACAAAGAGAACAACGCTTCCTAGCCACCTTCTTGGAAAGGGCTAATGATGATACAGTATTCCTGATCCTCCCACGGCGCCACCAAGTCCAGCCCCTGTAGTGCGATGTTACAGTATGCCCCCCTCTCAGAGGCGGACAACACTGTTTACCGGGATGAAGCCGGTAAAACCGCCTGACCAAACGCGGAGCGTGAAATCCAGAAGCAGGTTCCCAAGACCTATCTGTAGGAGAATATCCCTTTCAATCCACCAAAAACTGGAGTCGGCCTCTGAAATAGCGAGAATCGCAAATGCTGGAAACCTCATATTCAGACCCCGAAGGAGTAGTCACAGGAGGAGGACGTGAGGATGATCCCCACTGAAAACGATCATGAACCACATGCTTAATTTGAGACAAATGAAAAACCGGATGGATCTGAGACCAAGAACGGGGAAGCCGTAGGTGAATCGCAGCAGAGCCCATCAACTGTAGAATATCAAAGGGTCCAAAATAGCGGGGGGACAATTTGGATGGCACCAGGTTTCGGGGAAGGAAACGGGAAGCAAGCCAGACAGAGTCCCCATCGCCTACGATCGACATATCGTTTGGCCTGATCCAGTGCATATTGTAGAGCGTGACGTGCTGACTGATGCCCTTGTTGAATGTCAGACAGCAATGAGTCTACTCCAGGAAACTGGGTGGACAAGGGAACTGCAGTAGGGACGTAGGAAGGATGGAATCCTTAAGAGCAGTGGAAAGGGCTAGTCCTCAAAGCTGAGTGAGATGCGTTGTTATATGCAAACTCAGCCATGGGAAGGAGCTCCACCCAATCATCCTGAGCAGTGTACACAAAACAGCGCAGATACCCTTCTAGGGTTTGGTTTAGGTGGTCTGTCTGTCTGTTTGTTTGTTTGTGGATGGAAACCCAAGCTCAGGGCTCTATGAATGTTGATAAGGGAGCATAGTTTCTGGCAATATCGTTAAGTACATTGAGGAACTCTATCAGACACAATTTTGTTGGGCAAACCATGTCAAGAAAAGATGTTGCTAAGAAATATCTGGGCCATCTGTGCTGCAGTAGGCACACCAGGTAGATAAATGAAATGAGCTGTCTTCGTGAAATAGTCTATGGTTACCCATAATGGCTCTGCACTTTTCTGAAGGAGGGAGGTCAACGATAAAATCCGTAGAAATCACCTGCCAGGGTCTCATAGGGATAGGCATGCGAGACAGTAAGCCCAAAGGGAAAGACCTAGGAGTCTTTGACTGAAGACACAAAGTACAGGATGATACGTAATCTTGTACATCCGTTGCCTAAGAAGGCTACCAAAAGTGTCTTTTAATGTGCTCCATCATGGTGGACACCCCTCGATGGCCTGCCGCTCGAGAGTCGTGACTCATCTGTAAAACTTCCTTCTGAAGATCAGCGGAAGGGTTTTACACCTGTGAACCATAGAAATAGTATCCCCTTTCACAAGTTAAATGGTGAGTCTGTGAAAGCTGCAAACATACGGCTTGATTGGCTTGCATAGCTTGTCTAACCCTTTGAAGGAAGTCTGTGATTACATGTAGGAAGATGGCCTTAGGTAATATTTTCTCCGGGTGAAAGCTGGCGGTTTGGTGTTCTTTGTGGGATAAAGCATCAGCCCGTAGATTAAGGTGCCCCGGCAGGAAGGTGAAATGGAGATTGTATGGGGAGAATACATGTGCCCAACAAGCCTGCCTGCTGTTAGTAGTCTGTGCATATTGGAGAGCCTTCAAGTTTTGGTGGTCCGTCTGGACTTCAATGGGGTGTGGTGATCCCAGGAGAAGATGTCTCCACTCTTCGAATGCCCTTTGGATTGCCAATAGTTCTTTTTCTAGAATTGAATAATTCACTTTGGAATCGTTAAATGTCTTGGACATGTATGCCACTGGCTATTCTCCTCCAGTAGGGTCTTCCTGAAGCAGAATCGCCCCCAGGGCATAATGAGATGCATCAGTTTCCAAAATAAATCTCTTGCTTTGATCATGGGTTCTCAGGACAGGCGCAGAGGTGACTGTCTCGTTAGTTCTTCAAAGGACTTCTGGACCTGGGAGACCCACAGGAATGGAGTGTTCTTTTTGAGAACCCGGGTGAGTGGACGATGAGGTCCGAGAAGTGTGGAATGAATTTCCTATAAAAGTTGGCAAAGCCAACGATCTGTTGGATTTCTTTGATGGATGAAGGGGGAGGCCAATTGAGAACAGCAGAGATTTTGCCCGGATCCAGGGAGATTCCTTGTGCTGACAACACATAGCCTAGGTATGTGACCATAGATGAGTGGAATTCACATTTTTCGGCCTTGCAGAAAAGGCAATTGGCTTGTAATTGCTCCAGAATTTGACTCACATGTTGGTGGTGCACGGTTTCATTGGGTGAAAATACTACGATGTCGTCTAAGTAGACAACTACGAAATGAAGAAGGATCTCTGCGAATAGATGGTTCATAGATGGTCCATAAAACACTGGAATACTACAGGGGCATTGGAAAGGCAAAATGGCATCACACAATACTCGAAATGCCCGAAAGGTGTCCTGAAGGCGGTCTTCCACTCGTCACCCGGAGTTATCCTGATCAAATGGTAGGCCCCTCTTAAATATAATTTGGTATAGATGGTGGCTCCGGTTACAGCCTCAAGGATATCGGGGATCAACGGCATAGGATATTTACCATAATCCTGTTGAGTCCCCTATAGTCTATACATGGCCTTAATTCAGCCGTGTTCTTTTCAGGAATAAAAAAGAAGGAGTCCCCAGCTGGCGAAGTGGATGTCATGATGCCTACCCCCGGGCATCTGGATCGAGTCCATCAGCCCCGGGAGCAGGCATCCAGATACTTATTAAAACCCCAACAGCCCGGCTGGGGGCTGTTTGGATTCAGTCCTGGCGCCTTAGGCGCCGGGCTCATCATAGAAATCAGTCCTGGCGCCTTAGGCGCCGGGCTCATAGACTTTACTTACCTTATGCAGACCATGCTGCAAATGAGTCCAAGCCAACATGAGGCCTGGAGGGGACTATTTTATTACTGGGACTATTTTTCACTCAGGTGTGGTTCTGGGGAACTTCTTACCTGGGACTACTTTGCAGGCTATTTAAACCACGCCCGAACAGCAGCCCATGCTTCGTGTTATTCTGCATCCAGAAGCGTAATGCTCACCGTGTCTGCAAGTCAGCATCCAGTCTTCTGCCACGCCCGCCTCGAATCCGGAGCTCCTAGACAAAAGGAAAAGAAAGGAGAAGAGGTTAGATCACAGATATTATTTGATTCCTTACCTGATTCCGGACCCAGCACATCTCCGAGCTTGGAAAGGACATTATTTCAGCATGCGTCGCTTCGCCAGCAGCAACGCCACATTATACTCACCAGTCCACTGCATCTTTCGACTCGGCGCTGCCTCCATCATTTTCTTCGTCGAAACCCAGCACCTGGGGGGAAAACAAAAGGAATAACAAGGTGAGCCGAGAAAACCGACAAAGACAATCTCTTGCCACCATAGGCTTACCTGCTTTACCACCGGAGGTATTACCCTTTAATTCGCTGCATCTGCCTATGCCGCACCTATAAAGGGAGAGAAAACAGCAAGTTAAACTCCTGCAACTTTTACCGGACAGTGTTTGCTAATACAGACTCTTACCTGAACGCCATCAGCTGCCTCCAGGCAATATTCTTTTGGACCCAGCTGCAACCTAATGAGAGAATGGAACAAGAGTGAACATCGGACATATTGAACTCTTTGAGCTTTATAGACACTGGAGTCAATTTTCCTCCAGAAATCCTCCAGTACCTTCAAACCAGTGAAGTAACTGGTATCTACGCGCCCCTGCATGCCATGCAGGATGGAGAGCTCATCATTTAAAAACATAAGGTGAGGTTACCAAGAGAGGATATCGGAGGTGATTAGTGGGCAGAACGAGAACAGTTGGGGGGCCATCACTAAAGTCCACGGGTGGCTAAATCCCTTTCTCCACTTGCAAGAGAATACTTCTACGAGTCCAGCAGACAAGATTAGGCGGGCCAGTCCAGACTGTCATCTCTGCACTACGCATCACGTTGGTGGAGACCGCAGCTGTCCGGGTCCGATTGACGCCCCTGTGGGAACCAGGTGAGCGTAACAGAACACGAAGCCTATCTACAAATCCCCACCCGGGCGTAATGGAGACCTCAGAAACCGACCAACTAGCCCAATTGTTAGGGGAACTTAGGGCAGAAGTGCACTCCGCGCGCCAAGAAACTAACGCCCTCAGGAGAGAATTGATTATGTTAAAGGAGCGCACAGATGATCTTGCCAGACAACTGCTGCAAAACCAAGCCGGGCAAACACCACTACCTGGACTTGGGGGTATTCAACCCCTGTTTTTTATCGAGCAGCCCTGTGCAAGTGGTTCTACCAGGGAGCATTCCTCTAGCTCCACCCGAGCGCTTTGCTGGGGACCCGAAAAGGTTTGCCGTGTTCATGAACCAATGGCGCTTGCACTTTTTATGCAGACCAGAAGCTTTTCCAAACGACCAAGCCAAAGTAGCCTTTGTACTGTCATACCTTAGTGGCAGCGCAGTGGATTGGTCGATTCCATTAGTCAACCAGGATGACCCTCTTCTTCGGGATTTTCAGGGTTTTCAATTGAGCATGGAAAGACTATTCGCCAGACATTCACGTGGACAGGCCCTGCATAACGAACTTGTATCCCTAAAACAAGGAAACCAGGACCTGCTAACTTATATCGCAACCTTCAATAGGTTGGTGGTGGAAACCGGATGGCCAGAGGTAAAGCGAATTACATTATTTCATCGTGGACTTTGGGGTGAACTCAAAGATGTTTTGGCCCAAGTTGTGAACCCACCTCAGGATTGCGCAGAATATATAGACTTAGTGGTCCAGCTAGACACCGACTTCAGAATAGAAAAGCCGATCGAGCTAAGTTCGAGAATCGGGTATTGGTTAAACCCAATGTTATTCCCAAAGGAACAGATGCATCAGTACCAATGCAGATCGGGGGGTTAAGGGACCCTTAGCTCAAAAAGAAAGAGATAGGAGACGACAGATGCAGTTCTGGCTGTACTGTGGGGCTCAGGACATTTTCTACGGGATTACCCTATAAAACCATCCAAGAAAGTAGTCGGAGTTGCTGATAGAAATCAAACAGGGCCTGATTCGGGAAATGACCACGCACGACAAGAGTAGAGGTCCGCTTGCTGAGCTTAAAGAAGGACACTCAGACCTCCCACTTAATCATACCAATGGTCCTTATTGATCCAAGGCAGCCATCACGTATACACGCAGTTAGGGCATACATTGATACCGGGGCCGTAGGAAACTATGTGGACCACAAATTGGCTTCTAGGATGAATCTACCTCTCTGCAAAAAGACCACTTCGGATGTTATCACCACAGTCGATGGAACTGAAATTGCCTCTTGGCCTGTAACTCATTCCACCACGGAGATGACACTGTTGGGTCAAGGTGGACATCGAGAGACTATTGTGTTTGACTTAATCAAAGCCCCGCAGTTCCAAATAATACTGGGGATACCTTGGTTGGAAACACATAATCCTTGTATTGATTGGCGAGAGAAGAGAGTAACCTTCCCGGAGTGTGCACACACCTGTTACCCGGAAAAAACCTTGAACAAAAGCCTGGCCACAGTCGCTAATCCAGTCATGCAGTTACCTCAGGAATATCAAGAATTCCAGGATGTTTTCCAAAAAGAACAGGCAAACACCTTACCACCTCATAGATCATACGATTGTCAAATCGACCTCATACCCGGTGCACAACATCCATGCAGCAGGATCTACGCCCTTACGGAACCAGAAAACCGTCACCTACGACAATACTTGGACCAATACCTAGCTAATGGCTTCATTCGTCCATCTAAGTCCCCTGCATCTTCAGCTTCATTCTTCGTGCCCAAAAAGGAAGGTGACCTCAGAACGTGCATAGACTACCGCGCATTAAACCAGATCACGGTGAAGAACCGATATCCATTGCCTCTGATCCCCAAACTACTAGACCAAGTAAAGGATGCTTGCTTCTACACTAAATTAGATCTCCAAGGGGCATATCATCTGGTACGTGTAAAGAAGGGTGACGAATGGAAGACCGCTTTTCGCACCAAGTACGCATTATTCGAATATCAGGTGATGCCCTTTGGGTTGTGCAATGCACCAGCAGCCTTCCAGTATTTTATGAACGATGTCCTTCGTGAACTCATTGACGTCTGTATTGTCGTATACATAGACGATATTCTACTGTACTCCTCCTCCGAATCAGACCATGTTAAGCTTGTTCGTGCAGTCCTTGTGAAACTACGCCAGCACAAGTTATATGCAAAATTGGAAAAATGTGTTTTTCATGCTACAGAAGTTGAATTCCTTGGATTTATCCTGACTCCAAAAGGAGTCCGAATGGACTCTCGAAAGGTGGACGCAATTCTCAAGTGGCCATCACCCAGTTCATTTAAAGGGGTGCAAAGCATGCTTGGATTTGCTAATTTCTACCGCAGATTTATTCCTGACTTCTCATATGTTGTACACACCATCACAGCACTTTTGCGAAAAAACAAACGCTTCTTGTGGACCGAAGAGGCTGAAATTGAAATTCACGTCGGCACCGGTCTTAAAGCATCCACGCCCCGAGCTCCCATACATAGTTGAAACCGATGCATCCAGTTTAGCCATGGGGGCTGTCCTGTCCCAGAAGGATCCGGAAACCGGTCAACTTCATCCAGTAGCATTTTGGTCCAGAAAATTCTCGGCCCCCGAATTAAACTATGCGGTTACCGATAAAGAGTTGTTAGCCATCAAATCCGCCTTCAAGGCTTGGCGGCATTATCTTCTCGGTGCCAGGCATACGATTAATGTAATCAACAATCACAGAAACTTGCAGTATTTAAAAACAGCCAAGGCCCAATCATCGCGTCGACTTCGATGGGCCTTATTCCTTGCCGAATTCGATTTCGTGATCACTTATCGACCAGATTGTAAGAATGTTAAGGCAGATGCTTTATCCCGAATTGGGATGGGAGAAGCATATTCGAACCCGGATCCGGTGCCTATAATTCCTGAACAAAGAATTCTTGGGATAACTACTCTACAGACCTTAGAAGATATTCATTTAAAGATCCAACAACTTTTCGATTCAGCAGCCCTGCAGGACTGGGTTAAAAAGGGCCAAGATTATTCAGTTGTGAATGACCTACCTTACTATCAAGGGCGTCTATTTCTACCACACAAGGAACTACAAGAACAAGTCATCTCCAACTACCATGAAGCTCTGATGGAAGGGCACCCAGGTATTGCAAAAACTGAAGCTAAAATTAAAAGACAATTCTGGCAGCCCACCTGGCGAAAAGATGTAAAGTCATTTGTACTGTCTTGTGGCATCTGCACCCAGAACAAAAGTCAAAAGAAGAAACCAGCTGGTCTTTTACAACCTTTAGATATTCCACCCACACCATGGCACACTTTGTCTTTAGACTTTATTACAGATCTATCACCATGTAATGGATTCAACACCATTCTAGTTATTGTGGATCTTTTTTCTAAGATGGCCCACTTTATTCCTTTAAAAGGATTACCTTCTGCTTCAATCTTGGCCAAGGAATTTCTCGAAAATATTGTTCGAATACATGGATTTCCTTCCGTATTGATCTCTGACCGAGGTAGTCAGTTAATTTCGCAATTTTGGCAGAAGTGTTGTCAATTGGCACAAATCGACGTAAGGATATCAACCAGTCACCATCCCCAAACCGATGGTCAGACGGAGAGAAGCAACCAGACTCTTGAACAATACCTACGTTGTATGCTCCACCAAACCGAAAGTAATTGGAAGGACATTTTATGGATTTCTGAATACGCATACAATAACTTTGTACATTCAGGAACCGGACAAAGTACCTCTTATACCATATATGGACATCATCCTCGAACCTCAGAACTCGATTCGCCCCAGCATTTAGAAATGTCGGCAGTAACTCATCAGCATTCTACTATTACACAAGCTTTTAAAGAGGCAACAAAACATTTGAAACAAGCAAAAGAGAAATACAAGAAAAATGCTGATCAACATAGAAGTGAGACCCCATCATATCGAATCGGAGACCAAGTTTGGCTGGCTACAAGACATATACCTCTGAAAGGAACTCGGACTTTTAATCCTAGATATTTGGGACCTTACACCATTAAGGCCATTATCAACCCGGTGGCCGTCAAATTATAATTACCCTCTAATATGCGGATTCATCCTGTCTTTCATGTTTCACTTCTAAAACCAGTTCAACCCGGGACAAGATTAACCAAACCACCTGCCCCATCCGAATAGATGGAGAACCTAAATTCAAGGTAAAAAACATCCTGGACTCTAAAATGGTTAAATAAAGACTTTTTTATTTAATCAACTGGAAGGGTTGCGGACCACAAGAAAGGTCATGGGAACCTAGTGACCACGTTCATGCTCCTCGATTGGTGAAAAAATTCCATCGGGACTTCCCAGACAAGGGGAAGAACAACTTTAGAAGCGGCCTTGGGGGGGGGAGTGCTGTCATGATGCCTTCCCCCGGGCATCCGGATCGAGTCCATCAGCCCCGGGAGCAGGCATCCAGATACTTATTAAAACCCCAACAGCCCCGGCTGGGGGCTGTTTGGATTCAGTACTGGCACCTTAGCCGCCGGGCTCATCATAGAAATCAGTCCTGGCGCCATAGGCGCCAGGCTCATAGACTTTACTTACCTTATGCAGACCATGCTGCAAATGAGTCCAAGCCAACATGAGGCCTAGATGGGACTATTTTCCACTTGGGTGTGGTTCTGGGGAACTTCTTACCTGGGACTACTTTGCAGGCTATTTAAACCACGCCTGAACAGCAGCCCATGCTTCGTGTTATTCTGCATCCAGCAGCGTAACGCTCACCGTGTCTGCAAGTCAGCATCCAGTCTTCTGCCGCGCCCGCCTCGAATCCGGAGCTCCTAGACAAAAGGAAAAGAAAGGAGAAGAGGTTAGATCACGGATATTATTTGATTCCTTACCTGATTCCAGACCCAGCACATCTCTGAGCCTGGAAAGGACATTATTTCAGCACGCATTGCTTTGCCAGCAGCAACGCCACATTTTACTCACCAGTCCACCGCATCTTTCGACTCGGCGCTGCCTCCATCATTTTCTTCGTCGAAACCCAGCACCTGGGGGGGAAAACAAAAGGAATAACAAGGTGAGCCGAGAAAACCGACAAAGACAATCTCTTGCCACCATAGGCTTACCTGCTTTACCACCGGAGGTATTATCGCTGCATCTTCCTATGCCACACCTATAAAGGGAGAGAAAACAGCAAGTTAAACTCATGCAACTTTTACCGGACAGTGTTTGGTAATACAGACTCTTACCTGAACGCCATCAGCTGCCTCCAGGCAATATTCTTTTGGACCCAGCTGCAACCTAACGAGGGAATGGAACAAGAGTGAACATCGGACATATTGAACTCTTTGAACTTTATAGACACTGGAGTCAATATTCCTCCGGAACTCCTCCAGTACCTTCAAACCAGTGAAGTAACTATTATCTACGCGCCCCTGCATGCCATGCAGGATGGAGAGCTCATCATTTAAAAACATAAGGTGAGGTTACCAAGAGGGGATATCGGAGGTGGTTAGTGGGGAGAACGAGAACAGTTGGGGGGCCATCACTAAAGTCCACGGGTGGCTAAATCCCTTTCTCCACTTGCAGGAGAATACTTCTATGAGTCCAGCAGAGAAGATTAGGCGGGCCAGTCCAGACTGTCATCTCTGCACTACGCATCACGTTGGTGGAGACCACAGCTGTCCGGGACCGATCGACGCCCCTGTGGGAACCAGGTGAGCGTAACAGTGGATTCAGCAATGAGTCCATTTTGTAAGTTGGTGCGAAGATATTCTTTGAGAACTGCCTTCTCTCTTTGTGAGAGTACGTACATGCCGCCCAAAAAAACGAAATGATCAGGGAGTAGGTCGATCCGACAATCGTCTTTGCGGTGTGGAGGTAGAGTCGAAAATTGAGGAAGAGAAAATACCTGGGCGTATGGGGCATAGAACTCAGGAAGGCCGCTGAGGTGACTCAAAATGGTTGATGATCCTGGACTAGATCTTGAGGGTACTGTATGTGCTCCAACTACCCATTGATATAGGCAATGGGCAACACAATGCTCAGAACCCAGGAAGAGTGTGCCTGCCGTCCAATTGATGAACGGATTATGAAGGTGGAGCCGGAGTAACCCTAAAATGATGGGAAAATGAGCAGCTTTAATAAGGTCAAAGCAGATGACTTCTTCATGTGAGGAGATGTGACATATGAGAGGTAAGGTTTGTTCTTTAATGGGACCTGATAACAGGGGACTTCCATCGACCCCTTGAATGGGTATTGATACTGTCTTGTGTACCCTTCCAATGCCCTTGCTCATGGCACACTGGTTGTCAATGAAATTTCCAGCCGCCCGGCAATCTACAAGGGCCGGAATATTCGGAATCTCCTACTCCTGTACAATTAGTTTCAAAAGAATTACCACCATGGGGGTTTCAGTGATGCCGGTGTTCTGTGATGACATTGGTGAGTGTGAGAAACCTTTCCCTAAATCCTGAGTCGCGGTTCCGCTTACGACGGGACTTGGTAGTTTCCAGATCTCCTTGATTCAGTACGTCTAGGAGGGGCCACGGGACATTCTCTGACTACATGTGTGGAATCCCTGCAGTATATGCATAGTCCTCGTGAACGCCTTCTTTACCTTTCTTCAGGGGTAAGAGGCCCTTGGGCTGTGCCTGATTGCATAGGTCCTTCGGTGGGAACTGCCTTAGGAGGAATAAAAAGACCTTCTGGTCATGTTCGTGGTGTTTGTCCTCTTAGGCGTTCCTGTTGGCGCTCTTGAAGCCAGTAATCCATCTGTAAGGTCAAGGTAATCATGTCCACCAGGTTTGCTGGTCGAGGGACTCTTGACACCTCATCTTTCAGGTCTTCGGAAAGACCCCGCTGGAAGAGGGTAATAAATGCATCGTCCGGCCATGCTGTTTCTGCTGACAATTGTTTAAATCTTGTAACATACGTCAAAAGATCTTGTGCTCCTTGTCTTAGATCTAGTAGTTTTACTTGAGATGAGATGGTAATTTCCTGTCTATTGAACATGTATGGCAAACTATTAGCAAAGGCAGGATAGGACTCTAGGATGGGGTTACCGGTAGTCACTAAAGGCGTTGCCCATGCCAGGGATGCCCCGGCAAGATGAAAGACAAGGAATCCTACCTTGTCTTTATCAGTTAGAAAAAAATGTGGTTTAAAGTTAAACTGCAGCAATCCAAAAATTCCTTCACCTTATGAGGACTCCCATCATACTTCCCACTGGGTATAGAGGAAGGGGGTCGTTCGGGGTTAAGGGAGACCCGGGCTACTTGTTGGCAGAGATATGCGTTTTCTTGTTTCAGACTCTATACCTACTGATTCAGAGACTGCATTGGAGCCTGAGCTGCTGCATCTGATCCATGACCTCTGCTTTCTGGGCGTCGCTATCTGTCATGAAAGCAAGAAGGCATGCAGAGGGTCACTAACCTGGTTCAGATCTCAGTCTCCGAAGTTATGAAAATCCCCTGAAGACTCTGCCCCAGTCCGCCTAGGAACAGGATCAAATGGAACCTGAGTTCCCAGGGAACCCCGGTTGAGGGAAAAAACCCTGCAACAGGATTTCGTTACGTAGATATGCGAAGCGTCACTGTTGCCTGGACTGGACTGGAAGATCCCGGGAAGGACGGTCTCAACGTGTCTGCCAGAAAGAACAGAAAAGTTGAGTGTCCAGCAGCCAAGGACTGACTGCAAGAACACGTAGAAGACATACCTTTCTGTAGACATGGGACAGGTTGTTCCTGAATGTGTTCTCAAATCTCTGGTGTGATTCTATGCGGTTAGCGAGAGATTCGGTAAGTAAAGGAAATCCCTATCAGCTCGGATAGAAAGAGGTCTTGCCCGGAAAACCTACTTAGTAACTCTGCGGGGAGTTTGTTTCTTAGAATACAGTGTTCTGTAGAATCATGCTCCTTTGTAAACTTAATGGCTGCGTGGGAATAGGCTTGTAGACCGGCCTTTGATCCTAAAAACAATTCTAAGTAAGGACGGGGACCGCTGTGATGTAGAACGGAAAAAGGTCACGAAACGAGCCTTACCATGTTCAAAGTCATGGCAGTTGGGCTCGGTGTCAGCAGCAAATGTATGCTCTCCTGGAGCTGCTGGAAAGGAACGCCGACGGGGGGAAATGGGCGCGAGGGAGCAAGCAATAGGGAATTTCGTTCGCTTCGTATGCCCTACTAAAGAAGAATAGAATTAGGGAGAAAAGACGGTTCTGTAAGGTCTAGGGAATACGGAAAGAAGAAGAAACAATTTGCCATAGTTGGCGTACTTATGATGCGTCTGTCTGTAGAGTAGCGACGCACTGTGGCTGTGTATCTGGCATCAGAAATACTGTCATGTAACCAGGTGGGGGCAGAGACACAGCGCGAGCTGCAACTGCAAGTCGAGAACAAAGAGAACAACGCTTCCAACACCCATCTTGGAAAGGGCTAATGATGATGCAGTATACCTGATCCTCCCACGGCGCCACCAAGACCAGCACCTGTAGTGCGATGTTACAGTAGCGGCATGGTCCGCTCCTCACCCTAAGGCAGGAGCTTAACTTGTATGTGGTGGCGTGGGCCACTAATCTCCCCCAGGCAGGAGCTTCCTTAGGCAGTGCACCTCTCCCCCAGACAGGAGTGCCTTTACATGAGGCACATCTCCTCTAGACAGGGGTGCCTTTAGCATAAATGTACCCCCCCCCCCCCACCGCCAGGCCGGAGCACCATGACTTGGTGACTCTCTCCCCAGGCAGGAGTACTCTTAGTGTCAATGTGCTTCCACAGGCAGGAGTCTTTCTACTAAGTGTCTAAAGTGGCAGGCCATTCCTCTGTGTGTTCCCACGGCTGGAGCAAACCCAATTATTGTAGCGGTTTAGGCTGCATTTCTCCCCCAGGCAGGATCTTAGCAAATTACTGTCGCAGCGCAGGCCTCTCCCCTCCCCAGGCAGGAGTTCGAACTAGTGTGGCAGCATGGGCCGCTCTTCTACACCAAGCAAGAGTTCCACTTTCCACAACTTGCAGCAGGGGCCACAGCGCTCACTCTCCCACTGGCAGGAGAACTCAAAATTACTGTAGCAGCATAGGCTGTGCGCCTTTCCCCCAGGCAGGCGTACTTTGGCTGCATGCTGAGCGGCAGACAGCTCCTCTGTCCTCTATCTGTCTTCCGAAGCAGGAGCTCTAATTTCCAATCACATATTTTAAATTTCTGTGCCTGTGGCATCGGCAGAGGCCGTACCTCTCTCTTCCTCCCTTAGGTGGGAGACTTCACTTCTTTAATGCGGCAGCGAGGACACACCACTACTCTCCTCCCCATGTGGAAGGTTCATTTTCATTTTGTTTTCCTTGGCGGAAGCACAATCGGCGTGGCAACCTCCCTCTCCCCAGGTGAGAGTTACACCTTCATTGTGTTTCCTGATCCAGCAGGTGGGCGATTGATGTCTTTCTGTCTGTCCTCCACGTGGCAAAGGCTCAATCCAACTACACTACACATGTAAGCACGCATGCCTGTATGTAGGACTTGATATGGTCAAGCTGCTTAGTGCCTTGCTATGCTAAATGGTTACAGAATTGAATGAATGAATGAATGAATGAATGAATGAATGAATGAATGAATGAATGAATGAATGAATGCCAACTCAAAAACACATTCTCTTTGTGTCTGAGACATTACTTCTAAATCTCCACTGCTATATAGCGGCTTTTCACTACAAAGCTAATATAGGCCTCTAAGAACCTCTTTGAGCACTAAAGTGCTTTGAGTATACTGCTGCAGTGATAAGCACTACAGTTGTTGATTTAAGTATTGCAGTTTGTCTGCCCTCAAGCATGTATTATATTACCATCATTGCTACCTATACTTAAACATAACACAGGATATAATCTAGGAAGCTATTTGCTTATCTCATTCAAGGTACTATATTCTATCTGTGCTTTTAAAGCCAATGCTAAAATCTATCTTCTATTATGAGGTGATATTCTGAAATGAGATGGTGTCTTACAAATTACTCTTACCCCTGCATGGCAGACTTGTCCCCATGACAAGAGGGAGTGCCGCGCCGAGAGCCATGAAAGCATGGCTATCAGTGCGGCACTCCCGTGATGAGTGGGAGCACTGCGCTGAGAGACATGCAGCACTGGCACTCCCTCTCATTACCGGAGCACTGCACTGAAAGCCATTTGATGCTGGCAGCATAGCTGATAGCCCCGCACTCTCATATTGACAGTGGGTGCCACACTGAGAGCCATGCTGCCAGTACAGTGAACTGGGGGGAATGTGAGGCTCCCCTCATTGGCCAATTTCCGGGCTGTATGAATTTTCAGAGCCATAACGGCTCCTATAGCCCAGAAATTAGCCAATGGAGGAGTGCCCATCACTCCCCCGTGACATAATTAGAATTAAAGCCCGGTAGCCCAACGTGGCGGGGCTGTTGACACAGGATCAGATCTTTAACATGGCAATATTCCCCAAAGCTGCATGCTACTTATAACGCAATTATGAGCGATAAAATGCTTAGGTGTTTTTTTTTAATGATGGAAAGATGGTATCATGTATGAGCAATTTGCCACGTTGTGAAACTTGGGGTCCCTGTCACTGATGGGGCACTGGTAAAACTGCATTGTACAAACCCTACTAAAGGTTGGGGGGTTTCTTGACAGAGGGATACTTTCTTGAGGCCAGTAAATACTCCAGCCTGGGAAGATCTCAGCACTAGCAGCCATTCCCAGCTAATGCGCATATCACCCAGTGCCATGCCAGTAGCAGGCTTGGGTTCCATTGAGCAAGAGACATGCAGGGGGATAACAGAGGGGAGGCAGTATAACAGGGGGAGGCTGTATAACAGGTGGCAGGAAGTGGCCTTTCCCAAAGAAGCACTTAGTGACTGACTCTTCTTGTCTCTGCCTACCATTCAGTCGAGTAAAGGACAGCCCTGCACCCAAGGGCCTGAAGGGTGTGCTCTAGCACCTTCAAGCATCTCATGTGCTAGATGGAATTACCAATAACGATCTCATGCCCAAATCACCGGACATATTCAAAGAATATAGCAAAGTACTACTTTATTATTAACATAAAATAAAGTAGGGCAATCTGGTGAACAACAAGCTCTTTTTTACACACTCACACTCAAATCAGGTTATACAAAGGTTTCATACCTCAATGTACGTCAGCTATGATGTCATCCTATATAGCAACCTATAAAACCTATTGAAGGGAGGGATTGGTTAAGAGAACATATGTACCTATAGTATGTATAAGATGTAATAACATCATTGGCTGCTCCTTATCTGTTAGGCACACCTCAAACCACCTCTAAATACGTATAATACTGTTAATAGCAGAATAATAGCAGAGGATTGGCCTATGCAACATTGTATTGCATGTTACTACATAGTCCCTCTGATTGGTTGGCATGCTTTCCCAACCTTGGACTTTTGGCTTGTTAACAGCACGTAAGCAAAATTGACCCAAGGGTCCAAGAGTAACGTCATACTACTCCCCACCTTCCCAATTAGTCCATCATCTCTCTTCGGTCTGGCTCTAAGCCAAGGCTTCTCCTTTGTAGTTGACCTTGCAGCCTGTTATTGTTTCTGTAACTTTTAAGGGAGTGTCGGCACACCATTATCTTCAGCTGGAGCTTAATGAATAGCCCTTGTTTTCGACTTCTGAATCATGTGTGAGGAGACCACAAATTCATCAATTCTGACCTTCTATTTACTGCTTTTTGATTCAATTATGCTGGATGCCATTGCTCCGCTCGGCCTCTAGAGAGTTGCTCACCCCACCTTGCATGGGCCTTTTGCATCTTTAAATGTCCACTACTTGGCTCTTGCAGATGTTTTCTTCTTTACTTAATCTAAGAGACATGTGTCTTACATACATTTCTTATCCTTCTGACTCCCCATGTGCCATGCAATTATTCCTTGAAGTAGTATTCTTGATACCAGGCCAATAGACTCCTCTTTATTCCTCACACAAAACTGTTCTTCCAGCATTTCCCGATTCTGCAGTCCTGGTCTGTCTCTGAGGTAGCTTGATTGGTTTTAATACGAGTCAGGCGTCCAGCTTTCCATCATGTTCCCCCAGCCATATTAATGTTTTCTTCTGCAGCAAGCTTCTATATGTGTCATCTACCTTGCGTTTCTGTGTATATACACTTATTAGTCACCAGGTTACTTCATCTTCTTTGCATATATGATTTCTTCATACTCAATTACATGTTTCTCTTATTACTTCCATGACATCTTTATTCTTAAGTATTTGCATATCGTTTCAGTGCATCTCAGTAGCTATCCTTCATGATGTCTCTCTTCTCTTGTCAGATTTCACTTATAGCTCTATGATGTCCACTGGTGTGTGCCGACATCTTTCCACCCTTTCAGTGCGAGGGTACATTTGATACATTTGTCTGAGTGCATATCGTCTTTCATACACCTGATGTGGTATTAGGATGGTACCTGCTGTCCCACATAGGGGTCTTCTGCTGTTCCAGTATGATGGTGGTGAGGGGGCGGGAGCTAGGGCTGACGTATCCACCTGCTCCTCTACAAGGGAGACGCCATCATTCAAGGGCAAACATATTGGCCCAAGTCCAGTGTATATATTTGGGCCGTGAGAATATTGGGGCCCCTCAACACACTTTTCAGGGCACCCCACCATTTTGTGTTATGCTTCTGCTACCATCAAGCATGCTTCATCCTTTTGAGTTAACAAATTAAATAAATCCCAGAGATGGATCATTGTGTTTCCTTCCAGAAACCACTTATTGTATGTATTTGAGGTGGCGAGAGAGCTTCTAATATAAGCTCGGTTTAAGAGGTGCATATATACACACATGCAGCAGAAGCTTTGCATTTCCAGATGCTTTACAATTAGGGAGCAGCATGAGACAGAGGATGAAGTTAGGAGCATGAAAGGGGGACAATACAGACAGGCATTCAACATAATAAACCTTAATTACAACTTTAAACAGGTGGGTATAGGGATGAAGATCATGGGGAGAGATGTCTTTGATGTCAATAGATGCAGCATCATCTTCCACCCCTAAAAATGGAGGGGATATTTTGGCACAGTGCGGCCTTGTCATATGATCTGGTCCACCACTGCTCTTTGCCATTATATACGTGACCGAGCACGGGCAGCACACAATTAGGCAAGCAGCACTGCTGCCAATTGGAAAGGAGATGTATAAATACCTTGATCATGAGTGAGAATATAATGTGCTCCTCCTTGGCTGGAATTGCAGAATGCAGGGTGCTTATATCGAACCTCCTGTCTACATTGGGACTGGGAACAGTATTAATGCTTGTCATTTGTGCATTTCACTACTTTGTGGGTGCAGCATGCACAGGCTACAGTTCTTACTTTTTGCTGTAACACAGCGTCATCAATTCCAGTGGGCAGTCTCATTGGACAGCTGAGGTGAGCGTGAGGTGGCATTGTATCTAGCAAAGGGCAGAGTTGGCCCTTGTGTCATCAAGTAATCTGGGAGGGTGTAAACTAAGTGGCAGGTTAAGTGGCCCTTTGCAGTGCAGCCTTTTGGCAGGTATGTTATGTGATATTTTTATAGCACCTCACTTCCCTGGTCATGCCCTCAAAGGGACTCGAGTAGGAATTCGGCAGACCGTAATCTGAACACACATGATAAACAGTGCAAGGCATTTCAGGAGAAGTTTACGATTGCTTGAAAATTAGGACTTCTGGCAGAGATGACTAATACTGTAGCATTTTCATTAGCAGTTTTTATGTGTTTAGGTGGGGTGTAGAGCAATTACTCTTCTCCAGAAAGCTGCTGCCTCTCTACCTTATCTTTCCATAGCGTAGACTAGCAAAGAAGCACAGCATGCATACTTAGAGAAATTTGTGACCACCAACCTAAATCTCTTCATGGCTGGACAGTAAATATTGCCTTGCATTACATACTAACATACTTGCCACGGTTAACTAGTGCCAGACCTAGAGGGAACTGTGAAGATTAGCCTGCGTCACATTTAGATAGTTGTAACAATGTTAGTGTCTGCTGCACCTAGATGTAATTCAAAATGTAAGCCTGCGTCGCATCTAGATAAGATTGTGAATGTTAGCATGTGCCACACTTAGATGGAATTCTTAACTTTAGCCTGCATCACATCTAGATAGGATTGTGAATGTTAGCAAGTGCCACACTTAGATGGAATTCTTAACTTTAGCCTGCATCACATCTAGATAGGAATGTGAATGTTAGCATGCGCCACACTTAAATGAAACTGTGAATGTTACCAAGGGCCTCACTTAGATGGAATCGTGATCACTAGCCTGCCTCACATCTAGATAGGATTATGAATTTTAGCATGTGCCACACTTATACAGAATTCTGAACTTCAGCCTACGTCACATCTAGATAGGATTGTGAATGTTAGCATGTGCTCCACTTAAACGGATTTCTTAGCTTCAGCCTGCGTCACATCTGGATAGAAATGTGAATGTTAAGCATGTGCCACAAAAATTAAACTGTGAATGTTACCAAGGGCCTGACTTAGATTGAATCATGATCAGTAGCCTGCCTCACGTCTAAGATAGGATATTGAAGATTAGCAAGTGCCACACTCAGATGGAATAGAGAATGATAGCAAGCATCACACCTAGATATAACTGCGAGGACAGCAATGCCAATTAAACAAAGCACTAACAATTTCACCCCTCTGCATGCACCTCTCAAACTCTAACCAAACCCAACCACAAGCCTACAACACAACAATCTGCACAAACTTCACTACACTGCAACAACAAAACAAACCACACATAGACTCGCACAACAGCACACGACGACTACCGACCATAAAACACCAACGGACCCACCGGGCTGAGGCTGCCAACAGCACATCACTGCTCTCTTGCACTTTTCCAGTTTACCACCACTAACTCACCCTCCCCTCCCTCTTTTTTTCAGAGCCGCCAGAGCGCCAGGGGTCCACTTCGGTGGTGATAATGCGTGGTTCAAATATCCATTAACATTAACATTAGGTGCAGGGCAATGCGTAATATGCTGTGTCAGTGAATATGTAGTTGCTGGCAGGAGGACCGAATGTGGCATGGCACTCGGCTAAATGATAGGGGGAAACTGCACTAAAAGATGAAGGGCGTAGTGTATAAATACGGAACTATCAATCCTTAGAGCACCTGTTTGCAGTTGAGGGCTATGCAATACATTGCATGCACATTTCGTGCACATATCTACACAATACATACCAAGCAGTACTTTACATGGCATACATAATTGATAGGCTGAAACCATAGGTTGAACTCTGAGGAAATGCCAAATTTCACAGTACCATTGCAAGCATATTCTGTTGTGTAGGAAGTTAGTTCTTCCAGGACTCGGTTCTGTGAGTAAAAGAGAGCAGAAGAATGTAAGACAATGGGCCTCATTATGAGGTCACCGACCTCATAACACCATTTCCGCCACCTGACACCCCGGTGCCAACGGGATATTATGACCGGCGGTGCACCGGGATGTCAGGCGGTGGAAACGGTAAGACCCCATTCCCGTGGAGTCCTACAGTACTCCACGGGAATGGGGGCACGGAAGCACTGGCACTGTTGCTAACGGTGCCAGTGATTCCATACTCCCGGCAGGTCAGACCTGGTGGGAGATCCGGCCCCTGCAGGCATTCTCGTAGTCTCGCAGTCCGGAAAGGATGCCGGTACGTTGCTACCAGCAACCTTACTTCCAGACAGCCAGACTTGGAATGAGGCCCAATGTGTTCGCCATAAGGGGTCCTACAGCAATGTCCCTGGACTAGAAGGTTGTGTTTCTAAAGTCCAGGAGCTCCACTTTCATTTAGCCTTGGAAGGGGAGCTCCAAAACATATAACTGAAGGAGTGTTATACTACATCTGCATGGCTTTCTAATTATTCTAGCAAACATTCAAGAGGGGGTGGTTTTATGGAACAGGCCCTGTGAGCTTTGAGCATTTGGGATCACAGAGCAAGACTGATTCTCTGTGACTTACCTAGTTAGAGATAATTCAATTTCAGTCTAGGATAGGATTGTCCAACTACAGGCCTCGAGGGCCGGGTGGATTTTCAGGCTACCCCTCATTAATATGCATGAGATAAATGTGCATACAATGATTCTAAATGTATGCACATTTTATCTCATGAGCTACATCCTGAAACCCCCCCCCTCAGGATTCCATCCCCTGAGGTCTGGAGTTGGACAACCCTGGTTTAGGAGGATATAAGAGAAAAGTGGTATGCTATCGAGTAATGACAAAAGGTTGTATTGAGCTTAGTCCCTTATAGAGATACTCCCTTCTGGCATCATGGAGATGGGGGTTTATTAACTCACCTCGTCTAGCCCCATTTCTGCAGACAGCATATGCACTCTTTATTCTTATTTTTTATTTTTTTATTTTACATTGCATGAACCTAACCCACGGGTATGGGAGCTCAGAACAGTGTAACAAAGAACTCCAGAGAAAGAGCTGGGCTGATAGCAAAACAATAACTCTTATGAAAAAGGGACAGCGAAGGGGCAAGTCAAAGAGGGACAGACACTGAGTTCCACAAGCACAGAACAGCAACAGTACTTTCTGTGTCCAGGGAATCATTCTCCCTTGGTTGTCTGCCTTAAGCCCTATGAGTGTCCCATAGGTGATAGGTTTGAGGATGGGGTACAGCCTCCTACATGAAGGTTGACTGGGGGTTTCTGGTAGAGTGCTTTATCGGGGCACGTCAGCACACAACACGGAAGATTGCCTAATCCGCGTTAGGGATGTGTTGTGACTTACATGAGGAGAATGTCAGTTACATTTGGCCATGTCCAGATAAGAGTTCACCACTTAGATATAAGATGTACTGCTTCCTAGTGCCTTGGCGCTGAATTCCTGGGACTCTAGTAAGGTTCTGTTCCTCTTCTAGCAGCCTGTCACTGATAGAGTAACTTGCAAAGAGGTCAACACCTTCCCTTAGTGTTGACTGGAGCAATTGTTCAGGGAGGCAATCCTTGCATTCATTTCTGTATACCCAGCTTGGTGTCTTCATTACACAGCTCCAGAGAGTGGGGTGTCATGCCCCATGTAAAATTGACCATATAACTGATGTGTTCTCCTGACAATTGTCTACTGGAGATATTGCTGACATAGTGATTAGCTGGTCTGCACATAGTTTGTGCGTCATCATTCATTACAAACACTTGTTTCTGGCATCCAGTGGCAGGACCTATGAAGAAATACAAATAAAGTTTTATATTTAAAAAAAAGGAGTGGGCCTTAATATGGGACTTAACCATTCCAGGAGTTCATTAATTATTGGTAAATGTGAGGCACTATGAGAGTCTATATGAGACTTCAACATGTCTCAAATTCACTTCTCTCTGCTCGGCATCTCGGAATAGCAAGCTATTCTTTAGTCTTCTCAATCTTTCTGCTGCCTTTTTTATACTGTTGATCACCCTATTCTTCTTTCCACTCTTTCCTCTCTGGGCCTCTCTGGATCTGTCTTCAAGTGGTTTGCATCCCATCTTTCAAACCGTTCAGTCTCTTGGGATGGGCAACTCTCCTCCTCCTGCCCGCTTCTTTTTGGAGTCCCTCAGGGTTCTGTCCTTGGCCCCCGTCTTTTCTCCTTGTACACCATTCCCCTCTCTGCGCTCATCAGCTTCTTTAATCTCTGATGCCACTTATGTGCTGATGACACTCGAATCCTCTTTTTCTTCTCTTCTGTCTCCCTCTCTCCAAGACACTGGGCCTCATTCCGCGTATGGAGGTAGCCATGCCGCTAAAAGCGGCATGGCTACCCCATACTAGGTACTTGGTCTGGGTTCCTTGAATGGGGAAATACCGGGCCATTCCGACCTTGGAGGGCCCGGTATTTCCCCATTCAAGGAACCTGGACCCAGTACATCCCCATTCCCATTTGAGCCCCCTTAGAGCTCAATGGGAATGGGGAGGATGCTAACAACGGGCCCGTTAATGACGGGCCCATTGTTAGAATCCTGGTCTGCTCGCAGGAGCCGCTAAGGACGCCTGGTTTTACCAGGCGTCCTTAGCGGGTCCCGCGAGCAGACGTAATGAGGCAGTAGGGGGTTAACGGCACCGGCAGCTCGACCGGCGCCGTTAACCCCATACCGCCTACGTTGTAATGAGGCCCACTGTTTCTTTCTCTCTTTCAAGGCATGGCTGTCCTCTCACTTCTTTCATCTTAACCCTTCGAAGACCAAGATCCTCTACTTCCGTTCGGTCTCCCCTTCTCCACTGTCCTCTGGTATCTATGTTCCCCAAACTATGCTCCCCTTTTTCCCGCCTCTGCTCCCAATCTTGGGGTGATTTTTGATCCCTCTCTTTTCTTCTCTCTTCATATCTCTACCACAGCTTTGTCTGCTCTCTATCATCTTTGTAATCTTCAGCGTGCCCGTCTGTTCCTCTCTCTCTAGGCTACAAAGTTCTTGGTGTACTCTATGTTCCTGCCACCGCATAAATACTGTTCTGTTCTTTTTCTTGGTCTCCCCTCCCCTTTCTCCCTTGCGCTCTGTCTTTAGCTCTGCCACCTCGGCCTCGCTTCTCTCCTTTGATCTTTACGTTTACTTTCACTTTCTTTGCATCATTGCATGGTCTTGCTCCTCCCTATCTCTGTTCTCTGGTCTCCTTAAACACCTCTGCACGTTCCCTTTACTCTCCGTCCCTCTTCATTCTGTTTACCAACCCACGCTGTGCCTCCTCTCATTTTCGTTGATTCACACTCCTTGCACCCAAACACTGGGAACACCCTTGCTTTTCATATTCGGTCCTCCTCTTCCTTCCATGGCTCTCGGACTCAGTTAAAGTCATTTCCTTCAGTCGCTCTCCCACGCTTAATCCGGTCTACGCCACTTTCCCAACCTAGTTTCACCACCAAAAAAGGTTAGACTTTTTTTTCCACGTTTGCTGCTAAAATACAGATGGTAAGTGGGGCTAGGGTATATATGAGGTGGAGGTTGTACGGGGGAGGTGTGGGGGGCTGGGGAGGGGGGTCGCCCCTGTATTTTGAAATAAAAAAGCAGAAGAAAACAAATCCAACAGAAAAAATTGCTTAAAGTGTGGGTTGCTGAAAAAAAGTTGACAATAGTTCTTACAACCCTTAGTCCTGCTGTTATGCTTTACATATCCTTCATTGTTATTTTGTACCGTTGTTACTCATTAATTATCGTCAAAGCGCTTTAGGAAAAGCGCTCTACAAATTAGAAAATGTATACAAATACTATAATACAAACAGCGCATGTTCACCATACACCCTTTGTGCTCCAGGTTTATGCTCCAAGTTTAAGAGCTCAGGTAACATGGGTGCACCTCTCCTGTTACAGGTTAGCGCCAGAAAGCCCTCGTGAAGGGAGGACATTGCTTAGTTTTAAGTGCTATGTTAGGAAATAAGAGGTTACATATGGAAACCAGATCATGCAGAAAATCTAAAATGGATACGAGTAGGTAGCAAACAGGGCTGGACTGGTCTGTAGGGAACTTTTGAGATTTCCCGGTAGGCCTCTGCACCTTGGGCCTCTTTTGTGTGGTAACCTATCTTATTTGCCATAGGAAAAGGGTTGGGCTTGCTGAAAAATGTTCAAAATGGGGCCACTTTGAACATTATTTCCAGGGCCACTTTTGGTTCCCAGTCCACTCTTGGTAGCAAAGGAACAATGGAAATAAGCAATGGCTCGTGATCTATGCCAAAGATGGCGTTGCTTCCTGTGATGTCATAGGTGTCATTGATAAATGAGCACCACACCCCGTGGGAAATAAGCAGCGCTCAGATACCTGATGGTTCGTAGCGCTATATAAATGCCCAAACAAACAAACAAAGGTTGTGTGATGTCCCTGTCACTGCCCCTATAATTTGCGTGACATGACGGCCCAGCATTTACCTCTGGTACCCATTTATTACTCCCAGGCTCAACGCTTGAGGCACCTCAACTCTCAAAGAAAATGAAAAGATGTTGAACTTAAGTACAACCTAACTGAAAGGGTGAATTCACAGTTCCTTACTCTTGCACTGAGTTCCAAAGGGTTCAACAAAAAGAGCCATATGTAACAAAATAGAATGGGCCATTTTCATTATCTGGGGGGGTTTCTGGTATTATACGATAGCATTGCCGCTATTATTTTCCATGGGCACAACACCATCATATGACAGGTGTGTGCTGCCAACATGTACCATCACACTACACAATATATCTGTGTGTGCTCAATAACATTGGGATGTTGTTGCCCCCGCATGGCCACACAATCTCTTTTTTTAGTAGTTAAATCATGCTGAGAAGGATGCAGTGTCCTCCCTGAGGTAGCATTGCCATGGGGTAATATACCAGGGGTGGACCGCCATCATATAGCAGGGGTCTACTGATATCATATAACAGGGCTGTTATATGCCAAGACTGTCTCACCAATGTATGACATGGTTGAGCTGTCCTTTTATGCCAGGACTGTGCCATCATTGTATACCAGTGGTAGGGTCCAATTATAAGCCAGGACTGATTTGTTTTCTTACCACCAGCTGGCCCTTTTAACTGATGGCTCCAGAAAAAGATGAATTAGCTGCTATCAATATTCACCGCCTCGGCATTGTAAAGGGTAGACAGTATTTCATATTCGCACTTAATTTAATATGTTAATCAAAACTAACGTGATACATGGGCGAGCGTAGTTTACGCACACATACATATTTAAATGTTGGAATATATGCATGCAATGTTATATATTCGGATGAAAATGAATGGGCGCAAGATTTGTGGCAGCACGTCGCCGAGGCTTTAGCTGGGTAAAACATGGCTTACAATCTTTACCTCATAATTAGCGTGTCCTCGTGGCCCTCTGCCAGCCGGAAAGCACTACTTCAGAAAACAACGAGAAGGCAGCTGCATAAGCAAGTGGCAGCCAACATGATGGATGTCGTAAAATACCGTAAAGCGCAGCAGATGGACAACGATATTTCTTTCGATTCTGAAGGCTTCATCAGCGCTTTCCTGGATGAGTGGAAAATGGCCATATCAGTTTCAGAAATTGTGGCTCTCCGTGTATACCAAGCGTAGACAGTGGTCGAAGGGTATGAAAAGAAGCAGTGGAACTTTGTACCCTAATGGCCTGCCCCTGCTCCCTACAAACCCGATCTCCACCCCCTCCCGCACACAATACAAACCCCCAAACACATGGACCTGGTGTCAAAGGGAACGTGCAAAGTACTGAAAGTGCAAGTTTCAACTTCTTCCTACATGTTTATTTTAAATTGAAACCATTCCGGAATAGTTTCTTTTTAAAATAGAAGTATAGGAACAGTAAAACATAATTTAAAAAAGTAGAGGAGCACTGCTCCCAACCGCTCCCGCCCACTTCGACCACTGAGCGTAGAGCGTTGTACTTATGTACCAGGGTACCAGGTCCCATGTGTACATCAAGAACTCTTCTTATATGCGAATATGTCACCCTCTGCGAGAGACTAGGTAAGGTTTGTAATGTTCATTGCTCTGTCTTATAAACACTTTAAATAAAACTTTTAAAACTTGAAAGTGGCCAGATGGGTTGTAAACTGAAGCAATTTAGGAAAAGGTAGGGCCTCCAGACGAGAGCATGAGGTGTGTCGGGCAGGGGCAAACACTGGAAGTTAGTCAACGGTACCAGGCCAACTGTCTTAGCCTATGGATAAAAGGGAATGATACGAAAATGTCGACATAAATATTCCAACATACTTAAAGGGGAAGTTCACTCAAAAATGTGATTGTCTCAAGGGATGGGCCATAAGCAAAAATATATATAAAAAATATTTTTAAAGAAAGTTCCTATGTAAAATTTTGAGCAAATGAGGCTCAAAGTCAAAAATGTCAAGCACTAGGAGGCATCCATTTTGTGAAATAAATGAGCCTGCTGTGCTTGTGTTAAGTTCTGCCCTCGTGGCAATAATGAAGCAAAACCCCCTTACTGGGGGCTTTTGCTTACTACAGCTGGAGAGCAGAGACTGCAGTTGTGATCTTTCCTGCCATGTGCTGCTGTGCTGGTAAGTGTTTTTTTGTTGGCGGGGGGGGGGTGGGGTTATGATTTCCCAGAGCCTGGGAAACGTGAAGTGAAAGTCCAGTCAATTATACGTTGTTGTATTTATGATTGCCGTGGTTTTCTTTTAAGCCTCCCCAGCTCCCCCAAGCCAAAATTGCAACTAATTCCAACAATTCCAACTTTGTTTTACCAATTCATGTTGGCCCAATGCTGCCAGATCTCTAATTTCAGTGCCATGTGTGTTTTTATGTTTTGCCGATTCATATGTTTGCCCCATTCATGCTGCGCTGCCGGCCCAAGTCAGCGCTGCATGTTTTTCAGCTGCCGCTGAATTCATGCTGCACCGCCGTTTCCCTCATGTTAGTCCAATGTGTTTTTTGACTGCTGCAGCTTTCATGGGCCCCTCATGTTAGAGCTGTGTGCTTTTTGGCTGTCACTGCATTCATGCCGGGCCGACAGATCCTGCTTTTATTTTAATGAAAGGACAGCATGTTCATTTTATCGTTCAAATTGCGCAAGAAATGCAATGTATTTGCACATTTGATTTCTAGGTTCCTTTCCCTCAATTTAATTTAGGTGCGATCCGTGTCATTAAGATTATTTGTATCCTGGCATGCGCGAGGGTGCATTAAACTACAAACTAAATTGCATTTAACAGAAGCCCTGGAAGCTTTCTATCAAGCAAGAAACATTTGCATAGTTTCTTCCGACTACCAAGCTTCTCTGCTGACCCGCTATAAACAAAGTAAATGTAGCGTTTAAGAGGTCAATGTTACGCGCAATATATTGTTAATATTTCTAATCAGAACCTTTACTTTTTTCATTCTGTGCATTTCCAATACTTTTACTATGTGATCACTGTGCCTTGCCGTAATTGCAGTCAACATTTTTTAAGTCGACATTTTCGGCGGCACAGTGATCACATAGATCCGATACAAGCCAACATTCTGGAGCACCTGGGAGGGAGATTGCACCACAGAAAGCAGGATAAATTAATTTTCCCATAGGATTTTTTTGGGGTTGAAATTATTTTAGGCGTGAAAAAATAAAAATATCAATATCAATATTTAAAAATGAAAAATCAGGAGTCTCCCACCTAAATCAGGAGAGATGGCATGCATTTACAAGCTCAACATGCAGGGCATGTATCGAGAAAGCCTGCCATGGTCTAACATGGTCCATGCCCCGCTGAGGTGCCAATTTGGTCTACTTATACGTCAAAGAACATAACATACAGAAACATCAAAAAATCAGGCAACCCTCTACTTTTTTGTGAATTGGAACATAACATCAATGGAGAACCTGCCTTCAGTGGGTACCTGGACCTTTCACTTCCACAACCGCCTGCCCCCTCACTCCTTTTCTTCCTCTGTCACTCACACACCTTGCACACACATTCAAATCACATATCACTTTCTCTCAACAACCAGTGCCTCACCATGACCAGTGCTTCAGCAAAGCCTCCTCTACACTCTCCTTCCTCTGATTTGTCTATTGGTCGTCCTTCTCCTCCCTTGACCTCACCCACATCAACCACACCTTTCTGTTTCTATTGGCTTTCTTCCTCATCTGATTTCCCAGCCAACTGCTGGCTTTCCGTTCCCCAGGGAAGTAAATACACGTGGACAAAGACATTAAGATGATCTTAGCCCGGCCCTTTTTTGTACATGGGGCTGCCATCAAAAGGCAATGCCCCTCTGCTCAAATTCAAGTTAATGTTCTAGTTAGTATCAGTGGCTTTCCAGACGTGGTTCAAGTCAGTTTTCAAGGCGACCGAAATGCCGCCTGTGGCAGGAAGGTGATGTCTAATTCCTGCATAAAAATGTATACTGGCATAAAACCATGTGTTGCTTTGAGGTAGTGCTGGGATGCATGACTGACATGGTTAGTCCGTTCATTGTATCAACTACACCACAAAACAAGGAAAATCGCCCAAATCGTGGACAAAGTTGTGAAGAGAGGCATTCATGGTTTACGTCTGTCTGTAGACCCCCTCCCCCCAACCCCCTCCCGATACACAGGACTTGCACAATGACTCCCAGTGCATCTAAATGATGAGCCAGTTTCTCAAACCCACTGCAACACATTTATTGCGCCAAAAAAGATCTCTATTCAGAAATGGCGTTTGAATGTTAGCATTATGTGCCCTTTTTCACCCACAAGGCACATTCACACAAATAAGAGTGCATTTGTGTTCATTTCAATGCACATCCTGAATTCGTAAATAGGAAAACAAATTCCCTTGCGCCTGCTTGAAACAGTTGCAGGGGATGCACAACGCATAAACGGGTAATTTCTGCTCCTGTCATGCCTTTTTTTATTTAATGTGACAACCACAGTATCAAAAGTTTCTGTCACACTTGCATTTCTATCCCCCATACATGTTGTTTAACAAATCATAATAAACTGGGAATTTACTGCCTTTCTCTGAGATTTTAACTTCCCCAAGTGTGACACTTGACAACCACACTCAAAACATGATTTTCACACTGGCCAAATCCATCGACCGTCAACAAATTGTGCTCTCCCTCACAGACAACAAAGGCACCTAGTCTTTACATCGTCCTCCCTCGTCACCTGCACAGGCCCTATCCCACTCGACTTGTCTGACCATGCTGCCATTCCACTATCAATAACCCACTTGACTACGGTCCAATATAATAAGGCTTAACACCCCCTTCACTCAGCGCCACTCATTCAAAACATTCCCGCACAATGAGCTAGAAGCAAACTTTGCAAACTTCCCCATCATAGGAATGTCTCAGTCCTCTTAGAATTATTGAACAACTCCCCTATGAAACTGGTGGACACTCATGCTCCTCTAAAAACCATCCAAGTGAAGACCAAACCATCCTCGCATTGTTACACCTCCAAGCTAGCCTCCAACAAATGCCCAATCGGAACCTCAGAGAAATGGTGGCACAAAAACCTTACTCGTGGAGACTTAACCAACCTCAAATCTCTCTACGCCAACCGTAGTTTTCTGATTACTGAGGCCAAAGCTCCTTACTACAGCACCACCATCACTACATCCTCCTATCAAACCCTCATCCAACCCGATGTGCCAGTAACTCAGGAGAAATGTGACAAAATCAACAACTTTTTTTATTGGAAAATAAACCAAAATCCAACAGATCATCAAATCAACCTCCCATGGCATTAGCCCTGTGCACCTCGGCATGCACACTGCCACCCTGGAACAACTTCTCTCCTCTCTCTCCCCAGACCTCCTAAAAAGAATTGCATCCCTCTAATCTACTTCCTACTCTGACAATATTATCCCAGCCTCCATCATTAAACATTTGATGGGTCCTTCACTCACGCACTCCTCACCATCATTAATGCCTCTCTCACAGAAGGGTCATTCCCGGACACCCTCAAGGCTGGTTTCATATGATCTCTTTTGAAAAAATGGACCCTAGACTCAGAGGACCTGGCCAACTACAGGCCCATTACAAACCTACCGTTTATTGGCAAACTCATTGAAATAGTAGTTGATACACAACTACTCGCCACAATTGAAAAACGACTCTGAAATAAATATCAGTATGGTTTCTGCCCTAAGTGTAGCATTGATACAGCCGCCATCCAGGTGGTGGATGATGCCCTGCAAATCATGGATAAAGGCGACGCATGCCTCCTTATCCTCCTTGACTTCTCGGCTGCATTCAACAGTATTGACTACTGCACCCTCTTCTCCCTCCTTGCCAATAGGATGGGATTCTCTGGCACTGTCCTGAATTGGTTTACCTCCTACCTCTTGGGCGCACACCAGGCTGCCAGAGGAACATGTTGCATTCTAACTGACTCCCAGTCTCCGGCACAGTACCACAAAGCTCTATTCTATCATCCATCCTTTTTAACCTTCACATGGAGCCATTGGACACACTCCACAAAGATCCCAATTATAGCCATCCACCAATATGCTGGCAATACTCAATTCTACATGAGAATACAAAGCCCACAGGTCATCATTTGTCTCATTGGTTACCTAGTGAACAAAAAGGTTCCACAAAACAGCTACCCACCTTCCCAAACACCAGGCGTGAATGTCCACACTAAGCAAAATATATATATAGAGAGCTGTCTCAATTTGTTTAGACAGAGGTACAAAGTTTCATAAAATAATACATATTTTGATCGTTATATACAAAATCTCTTCATCAACATACTAAAACACATATAAAACAAACAGTATTTGATATTAACCAAAAATATTAATCACAAAACACATTAGTACCTCAAAATGGAATCTTGTGTTGTTATAGAGATAGAAATGAGGTTAGTATTAGAAAGTGTTGGGTATAATTATAACAATGCATTGGCCTCTCAATTTATTTATGATCTTGTGTGTCAACACTTGACAGTGTTTCTGGATCCACTGGGGTGACACGTGCTTGGCTGAATCTAAGTAACTTGTTCCTTTGAACCAGTCTTCAGAACACACTTCAATGGTAAAACATTATCAAATTTGCCGTGCTGGATGACATATATTCTTATTTACATGCCGTACTATAAAAAAACCAAAAAATAATATTGGTTATTAAAAATAATGTGTACCGTTATCTTTTCTCTATTTATTGCGTGGTGGATCTATATCACTAATCTTCAATTTCTTTTTGGCGTGTGACGTATCATTTCTTGGTGAAGTATCATTGCAGTCGCCCAATAAGTGACATTTGGTGCACACTACAAAAGGAAACAATATACATGTGTGTTTACTTTTTACACTTCTGTGTTCTACTATGGGGCTTGTTAAGTGGGTAATTTACTTTGTCTAATGGTATCCAGTGATTCCATCAAATACAAAGCATTGAAAAAATGCATTTTTTTAAAGGTAAAGGTTTTATTTTTATTATAATAGGTTTTAAGGGGTAAAAAAAACAAGGGTTCGGGGGGGCCCTATTAAACAAAAAATGGAAAAAAATGAATGTTTTTCTATGCTTTTGAATTCAATGCTTTTGCATTCGATGCTATCACTATAAACCGTGTCTTATCCCAACTTTAGCCGTGCTATTGTTAATCTTTACCTATATATTGACATTTTTCTTCCAGGCTAAAAGGTTTTTCCCCCCCCTTTCTGGGTGAATCCAATTTTGTCTTTATGTTCATACATGAATTTCCCAACACAGAGAGTAAACTGGGTCAATTACCTCAACCGTGCTGAGTGAATCCTAATCAGCTTTTGCTGCCGCCTGGCGTATTGTTGTCTGTTGCTTTGCAATATTGTATGGTCACTGAATAAACTTCCAAAAGCTTTCATGCTACTGTGTTACGTACAGTTCTGTTTGCAGAATGAATATTTATTATCTGATGAAGACAAGATAAGACTTCTCTTCTGTGTCTTTTTTAATGAAAATAAGTGTTCAAATCTCTGACCTCAAAAGAGCTTGTGCCAGATTCTCATTAAATGGCTAAAGTATGAAAGCGCCGAAGATGAGTGTTTTTTCTTGTGCCACTTTAAGAAATAAGCATGTCATCATACTCACGAAGGCGACCTGCAGGTTTCTTGAGGGCTGTGCACCAGTGCAAAAATGCTCTGGGCAACACATAGGTGTAGGGCATGCGGGGGACAAAACCACCCCCACAATTGTAGGCGGGGGGATATAATGCCATTCATCCTCCCACATTCAGAAGCAAGGCGAGGAGCAGGGGTTTAATTTTAGCAGCGCTGCCGGTGTTAACTTAAAATCAGGGCTGGAGCTGGACACTGTATGAGCGGATGTTCGCTCGGCTCTGCTCATACATTGTCTCTTTCTCAGAGACAGTCACACTGGCTGGCTGTATGTGGCTGACTGCCTGGTGCACCGGTCCGGACTGTGCACATAATTGTTTTCTATCTGCACGCGCTCCTGGGGTTTTTCTGCTTGTGAGCGTAACAGTTCCCACCTCTTTGATTGGATGAAATTCTAGGCATTTTGCTGAATGGGCAGGCTGGAGGTGGCACCTATACCTAAAGCAGTCCGGCATTGATTGCGAAATAAATGTTTTTTTATGGCGCGCAGACAGCGGAGCTTGTAGTTTTGAAAGTATGAACCATTACTGTTGAAATTACATTTAAACAACTTTATCCAGCTTCAGTCTATCTCTAGATTAACAATGGGGGTCATTATGACCTGGCATTAGCCGTGCCAGTAAAAACCGGCACAGCTGCCACTGGTATCATTTTTTTGGCACCCGCAAATGGGCAATTACTGGGTGATTACAGCCCGCCTGACCCGGTAATTGCCCTTTCTCGGGCGCCGGAAAAAAATTCTCCCCATTCCCATTTGAGCCAATAGGGCTCAATGGGAATGGGGAGGTCCGATGCACCGGCACCGTTTGTAACGTTGCTGGTGCATCCAACATGGTCTGTGTGTGGGTGCCATTCCACCCGCAAGGTCTGACCTGGCGGGCGGGAAGGCGCCCACACACAGAACTTACAGTTTGCCGGTCCGGGAACTATGGTACCAGCAAGCTTACCGGTACTGTAGTTCCCGGACCGGCAAACTTGTAATAAGGCCCAATGTGTCAAATCCCTAACTCTTATATAATGTTGATGTCCTTTTGATGCTGCATGTTTTAAGAGAGACTTTATACAGACTGATCATAATAATAATTGGCATTTATATAGCGCTACAAACCCTCAGGCTTCTGAAAGCTGCTAAGTATTAGCCACAGTTTGTGGTGCTCATGTATCGACCTCGGAAGGATGAAAAGCTGAGTTTGGCCGTGTCGGGATTCAAACCTGCGTCGGTAGGCTCTGCATGGATGTCAAAGCCGGGATTCGAACCTGCGTCGGCAAGCTCTGCATGGATGTCAAAGTGAGCGCTCTACTCTCTGTGCTATCTGACCAGCATTTTGCTTAATGAGCAGGCTGGAGGTGATACCTATACCTAAAGCAGTCCAGGCCTTGATGGGCAAATAAATGATTTTTTATAGAGCGCAGACAACTGAGCTCGTAGTTTTGAAAGTATGAACCATTACAGTTGAAATTGCATTTAAACAACTTTATTATAGTACCTGATCATTGTGAGGCAAGCTAAGCAACATTATTAACAATTAGTTTTGGGCTCGTATTTGATTTCAGTGTACACTCACTGCGTTTTGTTAAATTGTAGCCTGAAGATGCAGCTGCTAGTGAGCCGCTATCCATTACCATCACAATGCTTTCCTGGCAGCACTGGCCAGAAGCGATGGGCTTGCAATTACAGGTGCATATTTCACACTAGTCATTAAAGCTGCATTGCCTGGTTAAAATCATTGTTTATCTGCTCTTGGACGGCCCACATGGGCTGAATTGTGCGGCACCCGTGCCACGCTGTCGCCGCAAACAAAATGAGTGCTTCTGCTTCGCTGCTGCAATGTTAGGGAGAATTCTCAGAAATGTGTTAATTCCTTTCTACCTTAGAGACCCCCAGCTCTTTTGCTGGACCTTTGGACTTTTTAATTTTAACCTTGGAGTGAGTGAGCTCTTTTTCTCACTCACCCATGCGTTGTTATTCGATTTGGATTCTGTATTCTCTTTGTTTTTGGAGTCTGACAAACTCCATAGGCATCACATGTTGTATTCTGACACACATCACCTTCAGTGCAGTGTCACAGAGAAGTCCTTTGGTTTTCTCTAAGGTTTTAAATATCTTCTCTTGGATAAACTACTATTTCCAAGAGCAGTAAAGTGAAATTGACTTTACTTACCTTTTGTTACTTTGTAGACCCACAACACACACTATTATGTGGCGTTCTCGAGGGGGTACTTAGTATCCCCTTTGTCTACTTTATCAAGTAACATTTTCATGTTACCCTTTCTACAATGAATGGCTGGTGGCAGTGGTTTATTTTTCCTACCGTTGTCCGTTTTTACCGCAGGCTGAATCCTCAGATGCAGGATTGCACCCATGGGTGCCCATTTTGTCAAAATGGCCCTAGTATTCTTTTTTGCCAATTCTTGTTGGAAAGTTCCTTCTTGAGATTTACTCTGCTCGCCAAATCAGGTTTGGTCCCTTTGTTCATTTCATCTTTGGCGGGATTCACTGGTGAAGCCCACCTCTGGCTCCAGCGTGTCTGGCAGGGGCAGGAAGCAAGGGAGGTGCCCGAAACTCCCTGTGCTTAGTCTCCTTTGTTACTAGAATGCACCCAAAGGTGATTGGCTGGCTGGCTGTCCTTGGAGGACCCTGCTGTGTGAGTGACAGCTAGGCTGCAAATGAATGGGAGAAACCTGCATAAAAGGCGAGGTCTTTTGCAAGGAAGGCAGAGTCGACCACTGGACGAAGGAACCGAAGAAGAACTGGACCCCATAAGCGAAGGAAGCCCACAAGTTGTCCAAGAACCACGGTGGTGCTATTTGCAAGTAGCTGAAACTGCGAAATGCCGCTGATCTAAATTGCGCCCAGTGCTTTCGATGACCTTCAAACCGTAGTGCAGGAGCCCCCAGACTTCCTCCCTCTTGTCCCGACGACTGAGGCCCAGGAACAACAGGATCTGCAGGAACTACAACCGGAACAGAAGCCAGCTGGAACCTTTTCTTCAGACTCAAGGTACTGTTAACTAGGGTTACTTACCTCTTGTTGTGTGTAGCTTGCTAGCTTTCAGTTGAGACTTGCATTTGCTGCCTTTTGCAGAGTTGCTTGCAGCTTTGCCCTTCACGAGCCTCCCAGCTTGTGGCCCAACAGTGATATCTTTTGCAGCAAACCATCTTTAACATTGTGCAAGATGTGTGTGCTAATCTTCAAGAAGTGCCTCAGCTCCCCTAGACTTTGCTCAATTGACATCGGCTGTCCTGGCTCCCTGAAGACTCTTATTCCCCTCTGACTTTGTGTAACTGTCCCTCCAAAAAGTCATACATTCTTTACTTGTATAGCTGGGAAAGGGTTAACCTACATTGCATTGGGGGATTGAAAAGTGCTTACCTGTGTGAGAAACTTGTTAACCATTGCTTCCCTCCCTTACCTTTTCCTTTTGCCACAAATCTCATTATTGCTTTAAATGTACATGTGAAATATCAATGTCCACAGTGTCCTAAACTATTGTAGTCACCTCAGGATGTAGGAGGTGTCTGTGTTCCACCCCAAAAGGGTATCTACTTATTTATTGAAACTGAGAGTCTGTATTTTTGAAGTATATTTAAGTGTTGCATATTTGCTCCCTTATGAAGAAAGCTTATTTTAAAACTGACTGTTAAATTGATAAATAATTATTTTATCAAGAAACCTTGAGTATAAGTGTTGTTTGAATACAGGTCACTGTGAATCTCTATGTTACAACCCTACAGTTCACTTTGACCCCTCTTGAGATAAGCCTGGCTGCTCAGTCACACTACCAACTTGTGTAGTACAGGCCTTTGCCAAAGGTTGGGTTACCTATTGCCAAGAGGACAAGGCTGGTGTACTCTCCCACGGGGTTACTACATACAATCTTGCCTAACAGGCGACCGATGTCCTGACCCAGGCAGGATGCATGTTATTAGCAGCACTTTGGCATTTAGTGCTACGATAAAAATTAAACCATCGGCATCATCCATGCAGATTGTGTTTAATGTTCAGTCCTGATTATGAGTTAGAGAAATTGTAAAGATAATGTAGGTGCAGTTATGTATAGTAGCGCATTTGGTTCTGCGGCTGAAGTTACAAAGTGTCATGATGATGTTGCACTCGTAGCAATTTATTAGCAAGTGCAATGTCGGTAAAAAAATGGCGAGCTTGCTCCTTTGGCCAATTAACAACAAACCACTACAAGACCAATGTATTCACCCAAGATTAGCTGAGTGGGATTCAGGACGGGAACACAGTCTGCAAGTCCACAAAGTGACCCTGTCACCCCCCTAACACTCAGATTTTATGTGTCTCCTACGCCCCTGCTCTCTAAAACACAAGAAGCACCGTCACACTCGCGGGTGTTTTTCTCTTCAAGGTGGCATATAGCTCTGCCTTAATCTTACATCTGGGGCCTGGTGTTCTGGGCTCCAGATATGGTAGAGGATTTATCTGGACTAATGGTGACATTTTTTAAACCCACATCATCAGTGATTCCAGCAAAACCAGCCCCAGTACAACCTTGTCTAGTTTCCCAATAGCACAGGAGCTTGTTGTTGTATTGCAATAAATCGGACAATCACTCCATCACAATAAGGTTGTATAGTACACATTCTCACTGAATGCCCCTCTTGCCTGTATTGATAACAAGGTCGCCACGGTGGACCACGAGGGTCCAGCTCACAAGGATCATGGCTTGCCGGAACTGTTGTTCTCTTCATTCTCTGGGCAGCGGCACAGCGTGCCTACCTTACTAAGCTGCTGGAGAGGTGGGGTCTCTGAACGCCATTTCAGCCAGTAGCTTCTGTTGTACATGTTGCTGTTCTTCATACTGTTTGCAACGTACACACTTTGGGTCAGATACTGTTGCACGACCTACTGCAAGATGGCTGTGGTTGTCAACCTCTTCCTTTCCCCCCCCAAAAGTGCGGATCTCCCTGATGAGCTCTATATATGTTGGAGGGTTGAAGAGCTGGCTTCTCATTCATAGCTGCATTAGTTGCTTCGGATGAGATATCGCCCTACTAAGAATCTGCTTCAAGCAGCATTCATCCACGCGCGTTAATTTGCAAACAGCTCTACTGGTGTGTGCCAGGTAAAGGATCTGCTCTGTTCTCATCATAAACCCCGACATCCTCTCGCCAGGATCCAGCTTGGTAGCGTGTCACTTCACCATGAGCTTGGCACCTGGCTTGGTCCTGCCATAGAGACCTTCCAGGGGGTACCATGACTTGGCTAGAAGTAGGATTAGTTTATTCTAAAAAGTATTATATCACAAACTCTAGTAAGAGCAACAGGAGGCAGACACTAAGCGGTAAGATGCTTAAATAAAGCTAGGAGAATGCAACATAAAACATCAGCCGTTAGTATCTTCGCTTGTTAATTGCTGTCTTGGTTACCTCCATCACGCAGATCATCAGTTTACAGTGCTTTGGTTTCTAAGAGTTCAAAGCACTTCACTTTTGTCATTTCACCCCTTAGACTCTGGTCCTTTACATCTCACCCTCGATTCCAGGAAGACCCCCTTTTCCTGGGTCTCTGGGTCCTACATGTGTTCACATGCTAGGGATGAACAAGGGTAAAAGCTGGGTATGATCAGGTTGGCAAAACCCCAGAGCTTCCACCAAGAGACTGGTAACCATACTTTAGCTAGAGCCTGGACTCTGCTTTCTTTATTCCCTAATGTCATGTTCTCATCTTCCTCCTGTTCACAATTATCTTGTTAGCAACTCCCTCCTTGTGTTGTCTTTCCTTCTTGATGTTCTCTCCTGTACCTCTCTCGTTCACATTCCAACTTCCTCTATTGTGTTTCTACCAATCTGCCGTCCTATGTTCTCTTCACCACCATCTCTGCATCTGCATTCAACCAGCTCTCCCCATGCACCTTCAACCACCACTAGCTGCTCCTCCGCAAATCACTCACCAAATTTGTACACACTCACCCATGCCAGTTATAGGTCCCTGCCCCTTTATAGCAGAGACATGTTTCCAGGTGGGAAGCAGGAAGCTGGAGCGAGAAAAGGGAAGGGGGCTAGTTAAGAGTTGCAAGTTAATAAAGAAAGTTGTATCGTTCCAACCTCTGGTGTTGCGTCCTTCATTTGAGTGCCTTTGAATATCGTCAACAACTCTCCAGTGAACCAGAGTGCCACGAGTTGGCCAGTGATCCCACTGCCCCGCTCATCCTTCCGAGGCAACCATGCCTCCTACACATAGATGCCAGGTGCCAGTGATCCCATGGCACACCACACCCATGCAGCGTCTCTCCTCTGGAGCTTCACAGTGCTGGCGATCCCGTTGGGAGACAGAGACAAACGGCCATCTTCCATTTTGCCATCTTCTGTTTTACCGCGCTTTTGTCCACCAGCGGCTTGGTAGACAAGTGGCAGCTACGCACACTGCTACCACCACGAATAAGGCAGTAAGTGCAAGCAGCGCCCCCACTCTTCGATAACGGCGATAACGCCGGCAGCCCAGCCAAGGAAAAAAAATAAAAGTCAGCTTCATAGGAAGATCAACATAGCCCTCCACGTACATAAGGACCCATGGCACACACTGCCCAAAGAGCAGCAGCCACACCTCCATTTTGCCGAGACCCCTAAACACACAAGCAGAAGGGCAACCCACAAGAGCCACCCCACCTACAATGCCCAGCACCACCAAAGGGGCAGCCACACCAGCTACAGCATAAAGCCAGCTCAAAGTTGTGGCCCACACCACAACTCTAACAACTTCCACCATGATCAACCCAGGGACACTGCCTACCGGCCCCACGTCCAAGGCAGCCTTGCTGCGCAAGCCACTCCCGTTAACCATAACGCTTCAGGCTGACAAAGGCCTGAGCTGGATCGAATGGATAGAAGACTTCAACCACTTTGTGAAAGCGGCGGGAGAGGAGAAATCACCAAACCTGCACGACATGTTCATCAACCTAGTTGTCAGTGAAATAAAGACCATTCTCAAGACTATTACCCCATAGGACCAAACAGACTTTGCCACGCTAATCACCTCCCTTAACAGGAAACTCATCATTGAACCAAATCAAGACTATGAAAGGTACAGGTTTAACCAGTGTACACAGAGGGCGGAAGAGACCATTGACGAATGTATCACCCACCTCCGGGTGAAGAGCGCTCACTGTCCAATTCACGCATTCTCCGCCGATTAAGCAATATGGCTGCAAGTGATAGAAGGATGCCTATCACCAGCCCTCAGGAAACAGTTGCTGAAGAAGCCCCTCTCCACTGACAAAGTGAGTGAGATGGTGAGAATCTTTGAGAGGGTGGATGCGTAGACAGCTTCCATTACAGGAAGCTCCAACGCAAAACAGGACAAAGGTCAACTTATTGCCACTGTACAACCAGCAACCCAGCGGCCCAGAGACAGAGGGCCTATGCCCTACAGAGTTACCAGCCAAACAGGGCCCAGGCCACAGAGACAATGCTACCGGTGAGGAATGGGATTCCCACACTCAGGGATCTGCCCAGCACTATCACAAAGATGCGCCAATTTTGGCAGGGAAGGTCATTTCCAGTCAGTCTGTAGGGAAGGGAAGGGAAACCATTCCCCACCCCACAAATGAACCTGCAGCCACAAAGCAGGACGTAAGGAAGCCCTCACCAGCCCACCAAAACATGCCCTACTATCAAGGACAACAGCGATGCGTTAGGGCTGTAGAAGAGTACCACCCGCAAGACTATGACCACAACTATGACCACTATGACGAGCACCCCCCCCCAGTTTGGGGACGAATATGATGAACCCCCTCACGCCGATCAGGACTACGACAAACACCAGCAGCCCGCCATATATCGCGGAAGAGACGATTATGACCAGGACTACCAAGACGAATTTGTCAACCTTATCCAGGACCAGCACGAAGCGAGAGAGGTGCAGAGAATAGCGGTCAACCTTAGGAACAGACAATTCCGTTTGGTAGTTTGACTCGGGTACAACAGTCAATATCATGGGGCAACAAGAATTCCTACAAAAGAGACCGGTACTTGAGAGAACCAACGCCAGAATTTGTCATTGGCGGGGGCAACACTACCCCTTCACTGAATTGGACATTTCAAAAGACGGCTCATACACAACAGGCTAACGATGGACACCACCATTCATGTCATCCGAAGCCCGACAAAAGGTCACTTTCTACTCAGTTACCATACAGCATCCTGCCTAGGCTTTATTGACATCCACTTTAATGAAGGCGAGGTGATCCATTCGGCCACATTAACAAGTGACAAGGGAGAGAAAGTATACACGATCATTGCTGCCCCCATACGGCCAAACCACATCACAAAGGAGACAATCCTGGCTTGGTTCCCACACCTATGTAAAGGACTTGGAAAACGCAAAGGAGCTCCTGTCAAACTGCATATTGACAAATCCGTCAGGCCAATTCCCCAACACCTCAGGAGGGTAGGGTTTCACCTACAGGAGGCCGTCTTGAAAAGAACTTGACCAACTACTACACAACAGCATCATTGAGCCAGCAACAGGCTCCATGGGTATCCCTTCTAGTCATCGTACCGAAAGAAGGTGGATGCCAACGCCTGTGCATAGACATGAGGATGGCAAACACTACCATACAGATCGAACACCACCCTGGCCTGTGCATCGAAGACATGATCGTGATGCTCGACAAGTCAATAATGTTCTCAAAACTCAACCTAATTCAAGGGTACCACCAGCTAGAATTGCACCCAGAGTAGAGGAGCATCACCACATTTACCATCCACAAAGGTCTTTTCCATTACAGATGTCTACATTTCGGCATCTCCTCTGCGGTCGAAATTTTCCAGGAGGCCATAAGACAAGTAATTAGACCAATCAAGGCTGCACTAAATTACAGCCACGATATCCTCGTATTCGGGACATCACAAGAGGACCATGATGCAGCCCTGCTAGTGACATGCACAGCACTACATGAGGCCGGCCACACACTAAATTGTTTTTACCACATTTTCTACAACAACGTCATGATACCTGACCCCGACAAACTTAGTACAATCACCAACCTACAAGAACTAGCACAAGCAGCAGATGTACAATTGTTCCTCTATATGGCCGGCTACTGAGCGTGCTATATCCCTCACTATGCGTCCCTTACCGAGCCCCTGCGGAGGTTCTACAGAAAGACTCTGTGTTTGAATGGTCCAAGGACTGCCAGAGAGCATTTGACTGCAACAAGATGGCCCTAGCTGATGACCCGAATTTTATGGCCCAATGGAGTCGGACAAATACCTTTTGCTATTCATTGATGAATACTCAAGTTTCCCCATTGTTAAGAGGGTGACAACAACAGCATAACCCTCAAGTGGCCGTGACTTTCGATGAAGTACTCAGTGAGTGTGGTATCCCACTGTCCATCAAATCTGACAACGGACCCCCTTTCAACAGCCACAAATTTGCAGCTTTTGCAAAGCACATGCGATTCACGAACCACAGGATCACCCCCAGATGGCCACAGGCTAATGGAATGGCTGAACGCTTCATGGCTTCCATTAAAAAGACAGTCCAAAGAGCTTGCATAGAAGGCACCAACCCACATCAAGCGCTGTGCAGGCTAATACGAGACTATCGTAACACACCACATGAGGCCACCAATAAGACACCAGCAGAACTGATGATGCGCTATGAGGTCCACACCCACATTGTGAGGAATACTTGCGCATGGGAGTAAATGAACACGGAAATCATAAGCGGGACACTAAAAGAAACGAACAGGAAAAAGTGGACTCAGACATGAGAAGGCGAGCCCTGCCCAAAGATTTCCATGTTGGGAATGAAATCCTCATTCAACAGACCAAGACAAGGAAAATCGATTCAAGATACTCACAGAAACCGCTAAACATTGTCGCCATTAAAGGAACCATGGTGACAGCCCAGAACTCGGATCGAGAAGTCACAAGGAACAGTTCGCAGTTCAAACACCTCATCAAAAGAGAGGAACCTGAGTTACCCCCTCCAGAACCAGACCCTGAGCCAAGGGAGCTGCAGGATGACATGTGGATTCCCCCAGAAGGGGACCGACACCTGGTGCAAGGTACACTTGACACACCAGGACACAGTGAAAGAAGAGCACACCCCCAGCGCACAACCAGGAGACCCGCTTGCTTGGTAGAAGAGTGTTAAGCCCGACATTCGAACATTTGTCCAGGGGTGATGTTATAGATCTCTGCGAGTAAGAAAAAGGAAGGGGAGGAGTTGACAGGGGTTTATTTAAGAGTTGCAAGTTAATAAAGAAAGGTGTATTGTTCCAACCTCCCGTGTCGTGTCCTTCATTTATGTGTTTGTTTTGTTTGTTTATTATTTATAGGGCGCCCTGAACCCTTAGGTAGCTGGGTGCACAACATGGCAAGGTTACTTATAGCTTGGTTACATTTGCATAGATACATATATACAGGTGCAGATAATATTACAATTCACATGTTTATAGTATGTACATAGGCACGGTAGTTGCAGTAATCAGAAGTAGTTACATAAATTACACTAGTATGCAGACGTAATAATTGTTAGTACATCATTTTAGGAAGTGATAATGGGAGTAATGATGTAAGATATGTAACTCTTGGTTAAAGATGTTTGAGTCGTAGCCATTTGCAGGTGTTACGCCTGAAGCTGTTGTAAGACTGGTCTCTTCTTAGCTCAACTGGGAGGGTATTCTATTGTTGAGCTGCTTTTGCAGGGAAGCTATTTCCACCTGTTATTTGAAGGCGGAATCTGGGGATGAGGAGACAGTGTGAATTGGCTGTTCTGGTTGGGCGGGTAGAATGTTTTCTAGTTATTATTTCCTTTAGGTAAGGAGGTGCTGTATTTTTTAGGCATTTAAAGGTTAATGTTCACCATTTTGAGGAGGATCCGATCGGTAATTTTTAGTCAATTGTGGTTTCTTCTAGCATTGGAGATATGCTCTTTCTTGGGAAGGCTAAGGGCTGCTCTGAGCGCATTGTTTTGCAGCATTTGAAGTTTGTTTGTGATAGATTTATTGGCTCCTGCATAGAGTGCGTTGCTGTAATCCAGTTTTAAGAGGCATTGGCCAAAATGATACAGCTTGCTGGTGAAAGAAAAGGTCTGCAAGCTTTGATGAGTTTGCCGGTGTAGGCAGTAGATGAGGCCAAGGCGTTTACTTGTTTTTTTTAGGGAGTGTGTGGAATCCAGGTAAAAACCTAGAGCCTTCACTTCTTTGGAAACAGTGATTGTGGTGCCGTCAAGGGTAAAGGCATTGTAATTGTTGTTAAGTTTTTTTAGATTGTTGGCTGAGCCCAGGATTAGGATTTCTGTTTTTTCGTCGTTCAGGCAGAGGCCGTGGGTTGCCATCGATGCCTGAATGAGGAAGTAGATTTTGTTCAATAAGGCTGTATCCGATGTAAAATTGCCCGTAAGGGGGATGAGGATCTGGGTATCGTCAGCATAATTTGTGTAAAATTGAGTGCCTTTGAATACCGTCAACAATGCCAAACTTCTCTTTCCTCTTATAGGGACCTAGACCATCCCATTTGGTCGTCTTTCTGAGGAGTGGGGGATACCAGCATGTGCACTTTGAGGCTGTGAAGAATTGGAGCAGTGGTGCTCTTGTATTGAATTAACCTAATTGTAATACATCTCCGCCACTCTGCACACAGCAACATGGACCGATCAGTTTTAAGCTCTGCTGCCAGCCTCGATTTCATGCACACATTCTGGTCTCTGATGAGCAGTCTTGCTTTTGCGTGTTCTCTCACACACTGACAATGGCCGCACTTGTTCTGCAGAAGATGTTGTCAGTATGCCACCCTCGTGTTGATCAGTTCCCGTAAGACTTTCAGACGTTTTCCTCCGCCTACGCCTCCACAAAGGGGAGCCATCATGTAACATGACATTTGTGTATAGGTTCATCCTATGCACATGAGAACCCCGTAAAGGGGCAATGGGAATTAAGGGTGTGCTACCAGTGACAATCTTCGGCCTCAGTCCTGGGGTAAGCTTGGATGGGCTGTAGGATCCCTTTGCATCTCCTCCGTGCCCAGTATTACATGACTGTTGGCGGCCCCCATGACAATAGTATTCACAACCCCAGGCCCTAGCAGGGGACTTCACAACAGTTCCCACCTGGTGAATTTTTGATTTGGGGTTGTTTTACTGCAGATGAAATGTCCGCGACGGAAATGACTGCATGAGAAATGTACGTGACACAAAATTGTTCGTACATTTCCATCCACAGTAAAACCACCTCAAATATATCCAAACACTAACCCCCACCCCAAATACCCTACTTACATGTCATTGCGATGCGCTGTTTCCATGCGACTCTGGTTCCCTTTCACTTTCGTGAATGGGAACCGGCACTGCAAGGTCCTTATTTTTTTTTATTTTTTTTTTTAATAAATCGGGTCAGCTGCAGGGGTGTCCCCTGCAACACCCCGCTCACTATACTGTATAGACATAAAAGAAATCCAGTACAACCAATTGAAGCCAAATACTGCACTGTTTCTTTATGCATCATATGGATACATTGTAGTCATTATTTCTATCTATGTGCAATCCGGCTACACAAATGCACTCTTCTCCTCTGCACTCACCTGCACTCTCCACGTCACTTTCATACTACTTCTCTGGTTTCTAGGTAATTTACCTCCACTACGTGGGCACCAAGGAGCTTGATGTGTGGTTGTTTCAACACCATTTTAATGATCGTTCCCGTTTCCTTATTGTTAACTCAGTCACTCTTTTGTATTCTCCTTGAATGCTCTTTCGCAGCAGACATCCTTCTAGACCATATCCTGATGGGAGTGCTATTGCTTTATATCTCAGTCTTCCTCGGGTTATTACACTTCTTCTAAGATGTATGGAGTTGCTCTTCGTTTATAGCGGTTGCAGACAGTTGTAAGTCAATATCAATGAATGAAATGGAGCGGACAGCCTATTAAACCTCTTTACCTTTATTCTCTCTCTATTCTATAATAGCTACTGGAAATCATTATAGGACGATTCCAATGCTGCATTAGGCACTGCCATGAAAGCATTTCTGTTGCAGTATCAGTTATTAACAGGTGAGTTCATTTTCAATTTCGTTTAGGATTAGATCAGACCAACTCTGGACATTTTGGCACTGCTATTCCTTGCACTATTTGTCCTAAACAAAGGAGTGGTTGAGGGAGATAAAGACCAGAGGCGTTGCTAGGGGTGGTCTGGGGGGGGCGATATCCCATGATCCTTTGGTTATAGCCCCAGATAGAAGCTCAGGGGCTACAAACAAAAGGCTAGCTAGCCCCAAGTCCTGACAGTCCTGACATTAGAGAAGCCCCAGATCTTTTCCAGACCTAGCAACACCCCTGATAAAAAACCCCTCCCTCTTTTTGAAGTTCCATGATGCTTGTGAGGACTATCCTATTCCTCTTCAACAGTAGTCCAATATGGGGAGTATGGTCTACAGGGCAAATCGCAAGGTTGCATTATTATGCTTCCACCTATCCTTCGCCCTGTTCGCTGCCAGTGATGAAGTCCAATGTTTCAGTATAGAGGATGCGATTGGGAGGCCCCGGGGGCCAAGGACCACCACCCATTACATGAATAAGCCCCTGAAGGGGGTGCATGGCAGACCCCCGAGGCTCCCAAGCCCATCACTAGATTTAGCAGTCTTACCAACTCTGCCAGCCCTTGACTTCCAAAGCTGCAGGTGAACACAGGCCTCCGCAGAACTCACCAAATCAATGAAGAGGAATGATTTCAACAAAGATGGAACAAGTTACTTACCTGTAACTGTTGTTCTCCAGCATGGGTCTGGCATGGATTCACATGCTCATGAATATTCCCCGTCGTCAGGCTGGGAATCCTCGGTAAAGAAAAAACCAGTATCAGTTTCGTTTCTGATCTGTCTTTCGTAGTAGTAACCAATCACTGATCTCTGCGTCATACTGACCACAGCCAATGACTGCCCTCTACCTAAGCCCCGCCTCTGGCAGCCATCTTCAGATTTGGTAGCACGTGAAGTGGCAGTATGACCAAGTGAAGAGCCGCAGAGGGGTAGGCGGGAGGGTTCGCATGTGAATCCATGCCAGACCCATGCTGGAGAACAACAGTTACAGGTAAGTAACTTGTTCCTTCTCCAGCATGGGGTCTGGCATGGATTCACATGCTCATGAATAAAGAATACATAGCAGTACACACATGCACAACCACGAGAGGTGGCAAAGGCTCAACATTAAGCATTACATCAAACTCAACATTAAGCAAATCTTACCTCCTCACCAGGCTCACCTTAGGCGAACAGGTTGCGCAGCACTGCTTGGCTGACCCTGGACTCCTCCCTGGAATCCCGATTGACGCAGTAGAATTTCGTGAAGGTGTGCGTCGACCTCCACGTAGCAACCCTGCAGATGTCCAGCAAGGGCACACTAGATAGGAACGCCGTGGTAGCTGCGATCGCTCTGGTGGAATGGGCTCTCGGACGGCCAGGCAGGGGTTAGTTTGCCAACCGATGACAGTACATGATACAGTCGGAGAGCCATCTGGAAATGGAAGCCTTCGAGAGAGCCTTCCCCTGATTGACAGGTCCAAAGTTCACAAAGAGTTGTGACGTCTTCCGAAAACCCTTCGTGCGGTCCACGTAGAACTTCAGCGCTCTAGCCACATCCAGCGAGTGCAGAGTCCTCTCAGCCGGCGACAAAGGCGACGGGAAGAAAACAGGCAACACCAAGGGTTCGTTGAGGTGGAAGTCCGACGGCACCTTGGGCATGAAGGAGGGGTGCGTCCTGAGCACTACCCTCGTTTTGTGAAAAGTCAAGTACGGGGCCTTGCAGGAAAGGGCCTGAATCTCTCCCACCCGTCGTGCTGAGGTGATGGCCACAAGAAACGCTGTTTCGCACAACAAGAACTTCAACGGGCCCGAGTGCAGAGGCTCGAACGGAGGTCCCATGAGCTTGGTCAGCACCACGTTGAGCTCCCACGCCGGGGCCGGAGCCTTCACCGGCGGGAACGATCTGAACAGTCCCTTCATGAACTCTTTCACCAGACGATGAGACCACAAGGACGTCCGCCCCGTGGTTCTGGTGTATCGGGAGATCGCAGCAAGATGAATCTTGATGGACGCGTGCGCCAGTCCAGCTTTGGCCAGCGTCAGTAGGTACGGCAGTACTTGGGGAGCCGTAATCCGCAGAGGGTTAATCTTCTGTGCGTGGCACCAGACAGAGAACCTCTTCCATTTGTGTCTGTAGCATTTAAGAGTTGAGGACGCCCTGGCCTTTGCAAGAACCTCTCTGCAGTCGGCCGGTATGTCGTATCCTCCAAACTCTAACGCTGCAGGAGCCAGGCCTGCAAGTTCAGCGACTTCGGGTCGTGATGGAGGATGGCGCCTCCTTCCCTGGAGAGCAGATCCGCGTCCACTGGCAGCTTGATTGACGGGGACGCTGACAAGTCCAGAAGGTCCGGGAACCATATCTGCCTCGGCCACGCAGGTGCGACGAGGATCATCCTGCACCGGGACCTCTTGAGCTGGTTGATGAGCCGGATCAGCAATGGCAATGGAGGGAACGCGTATAGGAACAGGCCCTCCCAGGGGAACGAGAAAGCATCGCCCATGCTCCTCGGCAGGGGAAACCTGCTGGCGAACCTCCGGCACTTGGAGTTCGTCGCCGTCGCGAACAGATCGATCTGGGGTGTGCCCCACCGTCGGAAGAGGCGGTCCACTAGATCCTGTCGTAGTTCCCACTCGTGGCACGAGCGCAGCTCCCTGCTGAGTGAGTCGGCGATGGTGTTTTTTATCCCTGCCAGATGAAACGGCACCAGAAACATCCTTTGGGCGACGGCCCAATGCCACAGATCCTGCGTCTCCCTGGACAGGGCTGGGGACCTGGTTCCACCCTGTTTCCTGATGTAGAACATGGTGGTGGTGTTGTCGGTGAAGATCCTCACCACCTTGCCCTTGAGGGACGGAAGGAAGGACCTGAGGGCCCAAAACACTGCACGGAGCTCCAGGACGTTGATATGGAGGGCCTTCTCTGTCGGGAGCCAAATGCCTCTCGCGTGCAGATTCTCGGTGTGCGCTCCCCACCCTTCCAGGGAGGCATCCGTGGTCACTGTCTCCTGGTGGCCGGGGGTCTCGAAGTCCATGCCCGCCGTCAGATGTGCACGAGTGCCCCACCACCGGATCGCTCGTCGGAAACTCTCGTCGAGTGTGATCCTCTCCTCGAAGCTGCCCGTCGTCTGGATCCAGCGCGCGTCCAGGAACTCCTGCAATGGGCGCATCCGGAGCCTGCACAGGGGGATGAGGTAAATGCAAGAAGACATCATTCCGAGGAGGGACTTGATGGACCTCACTCTGGCCGCGTCCGCTGCACCTTGCCCAGAATGGCCCTCGTCCTTTCCTCCGACGGGGAAGCCAGAAGCGGCACTGTGTCGAGCTTCGCTCACAGAAACAGTGCATCTTGCGCGGGCACCAGGTGGGACTTGGCGTAGTTTACGGAGAATCCCAGGTCCGTGAGAAGTTGGACGGTCCTTGCCGTGTGCTCCACGGCGAGCTCCCTCGTCTTGGCTCGGATGAGCCAGTCGTCCAGGTAGGGGTAGACGTGGATCCCCTCTCGGCGCAACTGCGCCGCCACCGGTGCGAGGCACTTGGTGAACACCCTGGGTGCCGACCTTAGTCCGAAGGGAAGGGCTCTGAACTGATAGTGACGCCCTTGGACCATGAACCTGAGAAACTTTCGGTGTCCCTTTAGGATGGGAATATGGAAGTAGGCATCCTCCAAATCCAACGACGACAGGAAATCGCCCTCCTCCAGCTGACCCAGGACGTGTTGGAGGGTGACCATCCGGAACTTCTGTGCCTTGATGAATTTGTTCAGTCGTCGTAGGTCCAGGATGGGACGCCATCCTCCCGTCGTCTTCTTCACGAGGAAGTATCTTGAGTAAACTCCGGAGCCCCGAAGCCTCTTTGGGACGAGCTCGATGGCGCCCTTCCTGAGCATCGCCTTTACCTCCAAGAGAAGTTGAGGGACGTGATGTTCTTTCCTGGCCACAGGGGGGACGCGCGGGCACCTTCTTTGAAACTCGAGCGAGTGACCCTGGGCTGGGGCGTCCAGCACCCAACGGTCGGTGGAAATGGACTCCCACACGCTGACGAAGCTCGCCAGCCGGCCTCCCACCGGGGTGCTTTGGTGGGGGCCCGACCCCACGGCCGGTTCAGTCCTGCTTCGACGAGGCTTTGCCGCCTTGACCTCCTTGGCGACGACGGCGGGGTCCGCCTGACTTGCCTCGTCCCCTGTAAGCTTCCTGCGACGAAGAACAGGCCGCTTGACGGTAGGTGGAAAATCCGCCGCGGAAACCTTTGGAGGCACCCTTGCCTCCACCGCTCCGAAAGGGCGGCCGCCATTGCTGGAGAACCCCAAGAGCCCGGGCCATCTCCGTGTCTGCTTTGATGGCTTGAAGGGAATCGTCCACTGTTTTCCCCAAACAGGTTGTTTCCATCGAACGGCATGTCCAAGACTCTGGTCTGCACGTCTTGACGGAAGTCAGTAGCCTTGAGCCATCCACGCCGCCTAAGGCACACGCTGTTGCCCAACTGGCGAAATCCAGTGTCGGCGATGTCCGTCGCAATCGTAATGGCGTGGTCCGACGCCACCTCACCTTCCTGCAAGATCTCTAGGGCATCCGCCCTGCCCTCTTGTCGTCCGGTAGGAAGTCCAGCAGGGGGACCAGTTTGTACCACAGCTCCCTGTCGTAGCGGGCTACGATAGCCAAGGCGTTGGCCGCCTTAATCGTCGTCGCTGCAGACGAGATGACCCTGCGTCCCATCGTATCCAATTTCTTTCCCTCGCCTTCTAGCGGGGAAGTCGACGTAGAGGCCGCCCCCCCCCGCTTTCTTCCTGGCCGCCGCGGAGACGACGGAGTCCGGGGTCGGCTGTGCCCGGAGGCACAAGGGGGCCGCGTCCGGGACCCAGTACTTCTTCTCGTACCGATCCCTTCTAGCCGGCGTCGTGGATGGGTTCTTGAGGAGGGCGAGGCCCTCATCCCAAATATCGTCCAGTAGAGGCACGGTGAGGACCGTCTTCCTCTTGGCCTCGCGCCGTTGATAAAGGAAACCTTCCTTCTTCTTCTCCTCCGGGCAGAGCTGGAAGAGCTCGGATGCCCTGGCGATCATGGAGTGAAACGATCCAATCTCGTCGGGCGGGGAAGCCCGGGTGGGAGGTGACGACGGCAGATCCTCGTCGTAAACCTCGTCGTCTGTACCCGTCGCGGCCGTGTCAGTCCCCGTATCATCCCCACGAGTCGTGGACGGGGAGGAGGGCTGAACAGGGCGCGATGGCTGAAAAGGAGGTGGAGCGTGAATCCTTCTTCTCTTAGGGGGAGGGCTCCCAGAAGGGCCTGTTGGCGAGACGTTGATGGCGGTCCTTCATGGTCCGCTCCGACATATTGCCGCAAAACGCACAGTCCTTCTCCACGTGCGTCTTGTCCTCATGTAGGCAGTAAAGACAAAAGGAGTGTTCGTCCTCCTTAAAGACATTCTGAAGCTGGCATCCAGGGCAGACCCTGAACAGCTTTCCGGGCGTCGAGCTTCCCTTCTCCTGGGCCATGTCCGAGATGGGCCTGAGAAATTTCTGGAGTCCTCCAAAAGCATAGCTCGACGAAATCTTCACCCTTGAGGGGCGTAGACGAATCCGACACGGGTCCCCGTTGATCGGATGAAGAATCGGTGGAGCTTGAGGCTCTTTTTGACAGAAAAAACGAAGTTTTTGAGAAAAAACGTGAAAAAATAGCACTAACGCTCGAGAGCAATAGCACGAGGATCCCAACACTTGAACGTGCGGTAAAAATCTGAAGATGGCTGCCAGAGGCGGGGCTTAGGTAAAGGGCAGTCATTGGCTGTGGTCAGTATGACGCAGAGATCAGTGATTGGTTACTACTACGAAAGACAGATCAGAAACGAAACTGATACTGGTTTTTTCTTTACCGAGGATTCCCAGCCTGATGACGGGGAATATTCATGAGCATGTGAATCCATGCCAGACCCCATGCTGGAGAATCACACGTCCATGACTTTAATTCACACCCACCTCCAAGACTTCTTCTGGAAGCATTTGTGAAGCCCTATGCCCTATGCACGACAGCAAATCCAGGAGGAGAGCATGTGAAGCTGACAAGCAGTGGCCACCGCGCCAGTGCAAAATGCAAATCCAAGATGGCGGATCCCTCCCCTGAGGTAACCACAGCCGGACGGAACTGCATCTCGCCTCGCTAGAAAAATGAAAAATCTGTAGGTCCATGGTGAGCGAGCCTAACCCAATGCTCAACCAGTGTTCACACAGCTGAGACCCCAAAAAATGTGAAGCTAAACGGGTCATTCTGCATAAGTATAAAAGGGCACAAGAAACACAATGTTGCTGTATGCGCCTTGAAACACAAGTTTGCTGTATATTGCGCACTACATATGACCAATAGATAAACATAAGCGAGACGTATTGATATAGAAATCGGGATCTTGAAATGTGCAGAAAGAAAGAGAGTGCGTGGTGGTGTACTGAAGAGGACAGATGCAGAGAGATGGCAGAGCAGAGGTGGTAGCGTTGGAGAGGAGACAGTAATGTGTTAAGACAGTAAGAGGAGCCTTGAAGAAAAGGTGGGAGGAGGAGGGAGAGTGGCAATCTGAGGGGAAGAGAGTTAAAACCAGAGGAGGATGGCGAGACAAGTCTTAAAGGGGGAAGAGTGAGTGGAGATGAGAGCAGGAAGGCCTAAGGAGGAGTTGATCACCATCAGGGAGGGGAGTGAGTTGGGACCGGAGGAGTTGTGGCAGAGGAATAGTGAGGAGGAAAAGAAGGGGAGAAAGTTAATACTGGCGAGGTTGGAGGGAAAAGCAATACAAATATTGACAGAGGAGAGGAGAAGGGGCAGTTTAGAGCAAGGCAGCACAGCAAAGAAAAGAGAAAGAATAAGCAAGAAGAGGTGAAAATCAGAAAGCAGGAAAGGCAGAAGAGACAAGGAGGTGATGGTGCCGAATAAGGGGATCCGCAGGAGAACAGGCTGGTCAAGACCTAAGCTCCACAGGAGGCTCCTAATTGGATGAGGGAACAGCACCCAAGATAGGTTCCAACAGCTGAACCAAGGGGTTCAACCTGAAGACCCCCAGGGCCCACTGTGATTTCAATAATTTGATCCCTTGGTACACGTTCAAATGACTCAAGGCACTGTGGGTAGCGGTGTCAGGTTTTGCCAGAACAGAGGAAGGGAAGTGTGACATCCTGATCAATTCTACAAGAGCCAAGAACGTTATCAGACCAAAGAAAGACGGGCGGGACACTTAAAAGCCAAAGAGTGCCACGGGCTCTTTGTTTGACAGGAAGGCAGCATTTAGGGGGGGGAAGGGAAGGAGTCAGGATGATGGTCCTAAAAAAACCTGACTCAATTTGTGTTTGTTAGGGAAAAAAACACCAAGTGACCACAGTTACCGAATTCCTCATTTTGTTGTGTATAATAAAACCCTGGAACTTTGAGTCTGGTTTTTGAGACCTCTGTTCACCCTCCCGCCTCTCGCCGTGGCCCATGTCATAGACTGTTACAGATTGTCATAAGGAGGGGGCAGGCTTTAGGATCAGTCAACAGTGCTGGCCTCCTCGCCGACTCGATGACCCTCCATATTCCAGTCCTTCAGGATCAGACAGGCACACCGCTGGGATTCCTCTTCACCCTTTAGAGAGGTCCCTCTCCGAGAAGGATTTAGTGTCCAGGTTTCTGCAGCTGAGGAACTCTTCAGCCACATGTGTTGGGTTTTGGCTTCCTTATCATACAAGGTACAGACAGGGTGGGGTAGTGTTGTTGGCAATCCTGGTCAGGTGGTTAAAGGCCAGTCAGGGTAGGTAGCTACGTGGTTCACTTCACTGATCTGTGCTCTAGCACCTTGAAGCTAGATCTCTGTGCTAGATGGAATTACCAATAATTATCACAGACCAAATTATCGGACAGACCAAAGGAAGATGGTAAAATACTGCTTTAATCTCAATGAAAGAAAGCAAGGAGAAATACAGAGTTCATAGTAGATGCTCGATATTCACAACTAAGTTTGCTTGCACAGAGTTTATATGCTTTGGCATTTCACAAAAACCTAACGCCGGGAGGGATAGGATTAGGGGAACATATCTACTTATAGAATGATATAAGTATTAATATCTCATTGGCAGCCCGTTGTCTGTAGGACACAACCTGGGTTACTTCTTCGTAAATCACATACAGATAATAACAGAAAATATGGCAGCAGGTTAGTAACTGCAACATTGTTTATGAACGTGTGTGGCAGGCCTTGTTATTGGTTGGCAACCCTATCCAACCTTGGACTTTCGGCTCGTCTAATAGCACATGAAAGGAAAAAAACCTAGGTGTTCAAGCTGCGTCAACTTGTTCTCGGTTTGCCTAATTACTCCATTGTATGTCATCGAACTGATCTTTAGACGAGGTCTATCGTTTGTAGTTGACCTTGTAGTCTGCTCACTGTTCTGGGACATTCGAGGCAGTGTGAGCACACCACTGTTCTTAACTCAAAACTCTAATGAATAGCCTTTTTTTTTAGTTTTTCATCACCTGTTAGGAGACCGCGATTTTGTCCATTTCAGCCTCTCAATTACTGCTATTTGATTTAAACAGGGTGCCATTACTCTCTCTGGCCTTTAGAGATTTGTTCACCCCACCTCACATATGCCTTTGCCTTTGTGGTTGTCCAATACTTGGCATCTGCAAAAGTCCTTGCCCTCCTAATCTTAGCAGAAATATGTCTCATGTACATGGTCTATTCATTCGCCTCTCTTTATGCCTTGTACCCATCTATCGAAATCTCCTCCTTGACTCAGGCCAACGTACTCCCTTATTCTGCACATGAAAACAAAGGACGTCGTCCATTTTCTTCCAATGAACGCCCTAATAGTTCTAGAGATATATATATATATATACACACACACACCTCTTTTTAGATAGCTTCCACATTCTTTTTCTACATTGCGTTACAGCGTATTTACAGTTATGAGTCGACAAGTTACTTCATCTTATTTTCATAACAACATCTTTTGGTACATGCTTCTGTTACATCACTTAAATATTTTCATATTGTTTTGGTTTATGTATATTCTTTATGACATCATTTTGCTGTCATCAAACTTTTGTTTAGAGTTCATCCATGATTCTCATAGCCGCTTCCAGGCACTTAGGTAATTTACATCCTTCTTGGTCACTTCCTTCCATTGTCTCAACGCTACAATGTTTTGCTCAGGGGATCTGCGGTCAGGTTCTGGACTCCTGTAAAGTATTGCAGTTGAAGAACATGTTCTCTTGCACGGCCTGTGCCACAAAATCTGCACTTATTAGGCAAGTGCTGTGAAGCATGCCCACTCTTGTTTTAGGATGTAAAACATCATGGAGATGTCATTCTAAAACTGTACCAGTTTCCCCTTGACCAGTGGGAGAAGGGACCACAGTTCACACCTCACTGCCTGCAACTACTGCATGTTAATAAAAAGTAAGCTTTTGGACGGGCTCCACTTGCACATGAAAATCACCCAAATGGTCCTCCCAGCCATTCCCAGTCTCATCCGCTGCCACCATTGTCCTGTACTGAGGGTGAATGGGGGGGTCATAGGGTCATGCTGTGCCCTGCAGATTGGAGTCACCTGTCCACCATGGAAAAATGCATTCTGATGGACTTGTTAAGTGAATTGTGACTTGCCACACATCAGACACATTTCCGCATGTTATCAAGGTACTTTAGAAATGTTGCAAGTGTGGCCTGCAATTGGGGATGCATGAGAACATAGTCCCCCCCGCCTGTCATAGAAACACTCAATCGTGTTGTTGATCGAGAAAACACAGTCTCAGGATGACCCCCAAAATATATCTCTGCACTATTGAAATGCACCCCAAAATCGCCAGATCCTGTGAGGACAAGAGCTGGCACTTGTCTGCGTTGAAGAGGACTCCTTAAGTCGTCAGCAGGACCATTGTCTGGTGAAGAGAGCTAGAGTGGCCTATATCATTACCACAAACATCACTGACTCGTCAGAACAGGCATACGCTTGATGGCTCTTCCTCTTGAACTGGACTGCCACTGGGGCTGGAGATCTTGTGACTGCTCGTGGTGTGCCTTTCATTCCTAAAGCCAGCACCTGGATGAGTCATTTTCGTGCCCAAAAGAAAAGCGCAGAAACTTCCACATGCCCGTTTCCAAAACAGACCGGAAGTACGCATTTTCCAGGCCGATTGTAGCTAAAAAGTCACCATTCTCTAGAAAAGGGACTGTGCTCTGAAGCGTGAACATCTTCAAATGTTGTTTCCTCAAAACAGGTTTCTGGTACTGTATTTCCAGGATGGGCCTTTGCATCTTGTTATTCCTAAATATACATTGTTGCTTACTTTGGCGCATGGCGCCAACTCAATAGTGCCTTCTGAGATGAAGAGCTGTACTTCCTCCTACAACTCCTGTGGCCGATGCTATAGGCCCAGTGGTGGCAGTGTTGTTGGCAGCTTCTTTACAAATCCTACAATGTGCCTGTGTTGAAGCATGTATAGCAGTGACTTGTCCATAGCAACATGAGCTCAGTGGTGGTTGGAACCGGTCGTTTCTCCCACGGCAAAGGATGTCTGGGGGATGGCAGATTAATCAGACCTGTTTGGATGACTGGACCTTCAAGTGTGGCTACAGTCTGCGTTTATTGGTGGTTGGAAAGTCAGTGCCCTTTTTTCTGCCCTTGGTGCAGTAGATTTGCTTGTTGCAATTGCCATACCTAAGGGACCTAGGCTCTTTGTAATCCTCATCCCGATAGGTCCCTCTTTCCCTTTTTCTCTAATGAGAGCTGATGGGTGAGGCCTTCCTGTTCTCCCTTCCTGGTTCCCTCATTCGTGACCCAACCAGGACTTTGGAGTCTTGATAACATAATAAAGCTGAAAGAATTAGGGTCACTTGGGGGTTCTGACCTTTGACATTACCCTGTGGCTGATGATGGACTGGGGATCCTGTGTACCTTCTCCTCCAAGGCCTACAACATGGAGCAGGTTGTGTCAGCGTTCTCATCACCCGACCTCTAACACGAGAATTTGTTACACCCTCCACACTTTCCTTGGATCCCCACACTCATCAAAAGTCACTTCCTTGAGGTTTCAACTAGAAAGCAACTAGCCACATCACGATAATCAGCCTTACTTCCATCAGGAAACCAGGCCATTAACCTGCCTTATACTCTTTGTGGTGAAATTAAGTTCTTCCTTGGACAACTGTGGTAAATTCTTTTGGTGAGATTTGTCCATCCACTTTGAGAAGTCCAGCTAATCTGTTCCAGGTGTAATATCCTCCTCGTCTATGTACATGGCTGCTGCTTACAATAGCATTGGGTTTCTCCCTACTTGGACCATGACGCAAACCTTTGGATATACTTCTTGGGCGCCACAAAGACAGATTATGGCGACAGTTTTTTCCCACAATATTTGCTGCAGGAAAACAAGATCCACCCAAATGTCTGTTTGGGGTCTTACGAATTCCAGGGATGATGTTACTGTCTTATCCACACCAACTGGGAAGTACATTTATTTCCCCCCCTGTCCACTGGGCAAGCATTTCCGCTAGGCAAACGTCATCTTCACCTTGGCGCTCAGGTACCTACCACCACTGTAGGATATCTCCAGAATCATTGGAAGCCACTACTGTCAATAGCAAGTTTCCATAGGTTTGTCTGTGGGTTTTATAAGGGAGGCTAAGGCTATTTCTCCGCAATCGACACACTTAACTTGTGGTCATTCTGTGACTCCCATTACAGGCCACGACATCATCCCCACCGCCCCCCCAAGTCTGGTCAGGGGGCAGTGCTGCTCCTCTTTGAAGGCGGTGTAGGTGGGCTAGACCAGGCCAGATAGACTTGGTGATGTCCTGTAGCTGCCTGTACCGCTTGCTCCAGCGTCAGTTGCTGAACCAATCTTTGGTTTTTATTTTTAAATTTGTTTATTGGCATTTGTTATCAACAATTGTCACATGACATTCGGATTTGCCTTTCATACGTAGTACTATCAATAATTCCAAAATATAACATTAACATTTAATAAGACAACATTAACTGTCTCCGTATTTTGTCCATTCATAACGCCAGCATATGTAGCGTGTTTCCAAAGGGAGTGGGGGGTGGGAACAACCAGGCGACCTCAAGAGGGGCCCCCGGGGGACCATCGCTGACTGTTCAAGTATCTCCAGGGTTAACATTACTTTGGTTGTAGGTCAACATTGTCCGAGGCATATGGTTCATGGGGGCTGGTCATCTGAGGGTTGGAACATGTTTCTGGTGAGTTCTTTCCATGCCTCTAGTGCCATACTGGATTCATCAGTGGACCTGGTGACACTGTCTTCCCATGCCCTTGTCTCTGCGGCCACCCATCTTTCCAGTTCTCTGTACCATACATTGTATTGTGGCCCCGTAGGTTTTTTCCAGGTCATTGCAATTGTTATTTTGGCCAGTATGCACGTTATGTCCATAAGTCTTACCACGTGCTTGATTTTGGCTAGTCTAGGATAAGTTCCCAGCAGGCACTCTTCTGGGGTCCATTTGTACTTGGTCATGCCTGCTTTCTTGCATGTATGTTTTATTTTGTCCCACAGGGTCAGTGTTTTAGGGCACTCCCACAGCATGTGAATCAAGTCGGCTTTCTCCCCCTTGCACCAAACGCAGTTGGGTTGTATTTGCTTTTTAAATTTCACCATTCTGCACAGGGTTAGGTAAGTGCGGTGAAGAACGTTCAGCTGTATCTGCCGGAATCTGTGGTTCCTGGACACTTCTTTGGGAAATGTGAGCGCTCTACTCCACTCTCCATCTGTCATTTCCCGACCTATGTCTGCTTCCCACTTTCCTTTCATTTCCGTGCTTCGGGGGTTGGGAGTGTTGTTCAGGTGGCTGTATATTTGGGATACCGGTTTCCAACCTTCCCCCAAATTGTATAGCAGCGTTATAAGTGGGTCCGTGTCTGGTTCTTCAGGCCAAGTGCCCCACTTTTGACGTGCTACGTTGCGGACCCTTTGGTACCATAGGAATTGGCCGACCTGGATATCTTTGTAGTCTTGTAGCGAAACAAACTCCCTGAAGGTGCCCTCTTCATATTGGTCCCCCCAGGTATAGACCCCCTTCTTTTCCCATAGCCTAATGTATTGCAGGTCCAAGCTTGTTGTGCATAAGTCTGCGATTAATGGCACTTCTGGCGAATAGGAGTGTTGCGAGTGGATAAGCGTTTTGGCTCTGTGCCATAGTCTCCTCCCCAGGGCAACTAGTGAGGGTGCGTTTTCCACCAGATGTTGAGGTGCCCAGATCAGCTCTTTTAGTTGTAAAGGGGAGACCATCGTTTGCAGCATTGGCGTCTCGGATGTAGGCTCATCCGCTAGCCATTTAGTTACAAAACTGAGTTGGGCAGCCACACAGTATTTTTCTAGGTTAGGGAGCTGAATTCTGCCCCGTTTGTATGGTAAAACTAGTGTGGATAGTGCTATCCTGTGTCTGTTCTTCCCCCACAAGAACCCTTGTATTATTGTCTCAAGTAGACGAAAGTAAGGTCTGTTAATGTAGTAGTGCACATTCTGAAATCCGTAGAGGAATCGTGGGAGGACAATCATCTTGACTATCGAGGCCCTGGCCATCAATGATAATGGGAGTTTGCCAAGAAGTTTATTGATTTGCGCATTGTTGGGAGTGCTGCCTTTGTGTTGTGCTCATGCATTAGTTCGGGTGTGTGCATTATATGGACTCCAAGGTATCGGAATGAGGTGGTCTGCCATTGTATCCCCACTGCGGGAAGTTCCTCAATGTCCACGTTTTTCAGACCCGCTCAGGGAAACAAGCAGGATTTTGACTTGCTGAATTGTATCCCAGAGAGCTTGGAGTAATTATCTAAAATATTGAGCATAGTGGGCACATTGAGGTGTGGGTTCTGAATGTATAAAAGGATCTCGTCTGCATAAAGCGAGATAATGTGGTCCACCCCTCCCAACCTCATACCTGCGTAAAAAAATTGTTTCCTGAAGTAGATGGCTATGGTCTCTAAACCTAATATGTAGAGCATGGGAGACAGTGGGCAGCCCTGTCTGGTTCCTCTGCAGATGTCCCAGGCCCCTGACAAATGTTTCCCGGATTTCACCTGTGCCCTTGGTTTAGTGTAAAGTATTTTGATCCATCTAATAAACCCTGGTCCGAAACCGAATTTTTCTAGAACCGCCACCAGCCATTCCCAATGTATGGAATCAAATGCCTTAACGGCGTCTAGGGATAGTAGTGCATATGATTCCCTGTCTTTGTCTGTTTGCGCTATGAGGTGCTGTAACCTGCGCAAGTTCATGGATGTGTTGCGACCCGGCACAAATCCGCATTGATCTGTGTGTATTATGTCGCCTATTATTTTGGACAGCCTCTTGGCAAGGATTGTTGTTAAGATTTTCACATCGTAATTAAGCATCGCGAGTGGGCAGTAGGAGTCGTATCTATCAGCTGGTTTGTTGGGCTTAAGGATCGGGACCACTAGGTTCATATGTTTTGTAAAACTCTGAAAGCAGTCCATCGTTACCGGGGGCTTTGCTTGTGGCCAGGGACCTAATGGCTTCAGTTATATCTTTGGGAGTGATATCCGCATCTAGGGTTCCAACCTGTGTGGGGGGGTAATTTTGGGAGCCCCATCTCTTCCAGTGTGTCTATTATCTGGTCTTGGGGGACCCTGTCCTTATGAGAGTGCAGGTGTTCGTAAAAGTGTTTAAAGGTGTCATTTATACTCTGTTGTGCCTGGTGCATATTTCCATCATCATCTCGTAATGTGGTGGTGGGATGTCTGGGGTGCTCTTTTTTGCAGAGCCAGGCCAGCAGTCTACTCGGCCTGTCCGCCTCTACGTGTGCTCCGTTTGTTCTGGTGGCATAATCAAATTTCTCAACTCTATTCCATGTGTTTGTGCTTTCATCTCTAAGTGTTTTGAGTTCAGCTTCCCTTTGGTGCGTGTCTGTGGGAGTGGCCTCCAACCTCTCTATCTCTCGTTCCCGTTGGCCTAGTTCCTTTCAAAGTAGTTTCCTGATGCCCCTCACTTTTGCCATGATCTCTCTCCCCTTGTTACTACCTTTAGGGCATCCCACATTGTGCTAGCGTGTTCTACACTTCCCATGTTCTCTTCCGTGTAGTTGTCGACGGAGACCTGTAGTTCATCTTTGAACGCTGAGTCCCTCAGGGCCTCTATGGGCATTCTCCACATGGAGATCGGGGGTCTGGGGACAGTATGATTCCATTCCGTTAGGAGCGGAGAGTGATCCAAGATAGTTCTTCCCAGATACTGCGCACCATCCACCTGGGGTAAATGTTCCCTGCTTATGAAGATATCATCTAACCTCGTGTAGAGGCCATACGGGGACGAGAAATATGAATAGCCTCTCATTGCCGGGTGTAGTTCCCGCCATACATCTGCCAGGTCTAGTCTGTCCACCGTGGTAGCCAGGGAGGTTGTTGCTGCTGATGGGCCTGTTGGAGCGTGGACCTGTCTAGTGCTGGGTCGTGTACACAGTTAAAATCTCCTCCCCAGATGAAAAGACCACTCCTGCATTGTATGAGTCTAGTGTACAGAGAGTTCAGGTAGGCAGGGATGTTGTTGTTGGGGAGGTAGGTATTCACTATACATAATTCTGTTTGTTCAATGTATCCCCATATTATCACGAATCGGCCTTCTGGGTCTATTTCAGACTTGGTCAGGTGGAATGGAAGGTGTGGGTGGATCCAGGTGTAGACACCTCTAGCGTATTTGGAGTAGATGGTTTCAAATCCTTGTCCCCCCCAGTGCACCTGGAGTCTGGCCATGTATTCCGCCGTGCAGTGGGTCTCCTGCAGCAGTGCTATCTCCACCCCTTTTCTATGTAAGTAGGATTTAATTCTGTTCCTGCGGAGGTAAGTGCCCAGGCCCCTTACATTCCATGTCATTATTTTGACTGTTGCTGCCATGATGGTTCAAAAAAGGTTCTGTGGGTGTGCTGTTTCCCTGTCATGGTTTTCGGGGTCGTGATTTGGTTGCCAGAGATATCGCTAGTGTGTGGGCTCACCTGCCCCCCCTCCCTGCCATCTCCCCCCTTTTGCATAGTATAACTTGGAGACTTACCAACTATAATAACCTTCCTTCTTGCGAATGAGAACAACAAATTGGTCAACTGTGAACTGCCCCCAGCAGTTGCTTCTAACTTGCACCGCTCTGGGGTTCCCCAGCCTTCTGGGCCTTGCCAGATCTTCCGGTGCGGGTGGTGTGTTGGCGTGCAGCCTACACGTTTCCTGGAGGGGTGGGTCATTGCCATCTGTGAATGCTTGGGTCTTTGCGCTCCTGCCCGATGTTGCTTTCATGGTGTTGCAGTTCTTAGTACGGGCCGATAGTCCATTCCATGTATTGTTATGTTGGCATCAGACAATTCTGGTTACTTTGAATGTTCATTATCTTGTGGTCACCTTTGTTGGTTCCTCGTTGTCGTCTGCGAGGTTATGTTCAAGCCACATGTTCGCTGCAGCTGGAGTCTCTAAGAAGATGGCTTTTCCCTTGTATATTACTTTAAGGTGTGATGGGTATAGTAGCATGTACTTGAGCTTAAGTTTCCGTAGTTGTGCTTTCACTGGGATGAATGAGTTTCTTGCGCATTGTGCTGCGGGGGTGTCGTCTGAGTACATGACTATTTTGGCATCTTGACGTTTAATTTCCCCGCCTTCTCTCAAAAATCACAGTATTGTTTCTCTGTCGTGGAAATTAAGGACTTTTGCTATTATGGGACGTGGGTAGGAGCCCGGTGGAGGTCTTTTCTGTAGTGACCTGTGAGCACGCTCTATCGAGAACCCCAGGGAAAGTCTGCCTGCTCTGATTTCCTGTTGTAGCATTGTTTCCATGAATTCTGTTACATCTGTGCCTTCCATATCTTCCGGGACTCCCAGAATTCAGATATTGTTGCAGCAGGCACATCCTTCCGCATCCTCCGAGCGCGCCTCTAGTTGTGCCACTTACAGTTCAAGTTGCTGGACTCTGGTTTTCAGGTCTAGCGTGTTTTCAACAGTGTCTTGTATTGTGGTCTCCGCAGTAGTCACTCTCTCGGCCAGATTGCGGGCATCCTGTCGCATCAGCAGCATGTCCAATTTAACTTCTTGTATTTTGGTGTCGATGAACATGCGCAGCGCTGCCATGGCCTGCAAAACTTGCGTGTCTTTAGGGTCTCCTTCCTGGGTCAGTGGTTCATCTGCGGCCATGGCATCTTGCTGCAGTTTGGGCCTGACCGTCGTGTTTGAGTCCATTGTTGCAGTCTTCAGTTTGCTTTTCGGGGGTGACATCTCTTTGCCCCAGGACTCTCGGTCCGTTGCTGTGGGAGAGGGGTAGCCATCTAGTTGGTGGTTTCAAGTCCTCTGGCAGTTGTGCCGGGCCTGGGGGGAGAGCCACGGGCGGGGCTTACTGTTTGCCGGGTGTTTGGCTGTGTGGAGTTATGTTGCCGGCTTTCGGGTTTGCCTACTTGTATCGGTTGTGAGTTGTCTTGGAAGGGGTCCGGCTTATTGTTTATTGTTTAGCAGTGCCGCTGCCATTGCGTTGGCCTCTTGGCGGCAGGGTCACTGTTTTGTTGAGCCCAGGTCGCGTTGGTCGGTGAGTGCTCACTGGGACCAAGGCGCCGCTGGACACAGTGTAATGGCTCAGCCTCTGTGCCAGCTTGTCACCTGCAGACGCAAGTTGTCTCCAGGGCTTGTTGGTTTTCGGCATTGCGTGCCACCTGTTACCATCTGCCATCCCAGTGTTGGTGCATTGAACGTTGTGCTGATCAGTGCTTGATCTCGCCTTGGGCGTTTGGGGGGCAAGCTGCCGCAGGTCAGGCAGTGCTCACGCTTATCGGCTGCCTTTGGTTTGCTTCCCCCACAGTCTGGTGGTTTTCCCTGTTGGGCCCGCACCGTGCCCACCAGCCAATCTCTCGTTCACCCCATTACTGTTTAGGTAGCATATTTATTCGGTAGGGTTACCACCACGCCTGGGCCCAGCTGCCGGTGCAGGGTGTAGATCTCCTGCGTCTCGGTCTGGGTCTTTTCGTTTAGGGGCCCCTAGTGCAGTCACTCACTTTCATTTGATGCAGTATTTGGCCTTACAGTTCCTCTATGGGGCCCGCTGCGTCGTCCGCCCGCACACATCACCTCTTCCATCCCGCCGCGCGCGCCTGCAGCACGGGCCGCACCTTCCTCTTCTTCAGCAGAGCTCCGGCGAGCCGCAGTCCACCAGCACGATCGCTCCTGGGCTTGCCAGGGGTTTTCTGCCCTGCCTCTTGCTTTAGTGCTCCCTCCACATCGACGGCGTTCTCGTGTTGGTGCGCAGCCCAGGGTAGCGGGACTGGCGGCGTCCTCCCCCACAGGTCGCAGCCCCGCCTGATCATCGGAGGTTCAGCAGTAAGTTCGGGCTCCGCCCGAGGCGTCCACCGTGCCTGGAGTGAAGGATGTTATATGCCGTTGCCTTCTTTTAGCGTGTGATGGGGTTCCCACACGTCTGTTTAGCCTTGCCACAGATCACCAGCCGGCGGCGGGCACTGCCATCTTGTATGTCGTAGGGGGGCTTCACTTATCCCTCTCCGTTTCTGTATTCCTCGAGTCCGATTTCCTCTCTGAGGCAGCATCGGGGGTAGGGAAACGCTTCCCCTGCATGTACTTGCTGAATTTGTTTCCGTATGTTGTGTTTTGCCAAGGCAGTACGGTCCGTTATAGGATCTCGGGCAGGAGCACTGGCGGGTGTCGTCTTCACGCCATGAGCCCTGGCCACACCCCCCTGAACCAATCTTTGGTGATAAAGGGCAAGAGAATTGCAAAATTGGAGTAACAGTAGCAGGTCGCTGATTTTCTTCAAAGTCAAGCAACTTAGCCATTTTCCTAAAGAATGTTTACGCGATATGACAGTTGACTGTGGCGATTCAGCTGATTCTAGTCAGATTCCCTAATCAACATCTTTTGTATTTGGGATTAAGCCTTGGCCTCCTCTTCTTTAACAAGTCATACTCCATTTTCTCATCCACAGTTAAAACCCGATAGGCAGCCTGGTGGTCTCCAGTATGCAGAGGGGCCACAAACCTTTCCCAATGTTCTTTTTCCTCACGTCATAGTTGAACTGCCTCACTTGGTCTTCCAGCGGCACTGTGTAAAAGCCCTGCATTTGACCTCAGTGATTCCCTATGGACTCGGCCAAGTGCAATACTGTTATTCTGCATACAAGAGGCTTCCCAGTGGAAAAGGATTGGTGAGAGGTCTCTTCTCCCAACGTTTCTGGCCCACAGTTCTGAGATAAACTGAACCCCAGTTTCTCTTGGCTGGATATTTGCTACCTGTAACGATAATGCATGTTCCATGGTACTGTGTCCGATTCTCCTTGCTTTCCCTGGCAAGTTTTCTACCTGCTACAACAGATGCATCAACATGTCTGTCTGGTTAATTATTATTTCTCTGGGGCACTTAAGCGCTAGCATGATCTTCGGCAGCAGATGGCTAGTTTAAGTTCTAATGAAGTCTGAGTTTTCACTTTTGCATTTACTTCATGCAAGGCCTGGGAATTGCTCCATGTCCCAAGAGTATTAGGATTGCTAAGCAAAGATATCCTTGCGAATATCCCAACACTACTTCATACAGGTTATTAATATTGCTAAGAGACAACAGGCCTCACAACACGTTTGCCTGTATCCTGGCGGTAAATCCACCTGGATTCCGGCAAACTGTATTACTGTTACCGGCACTCAGTTCGGTGGAATTACAGCCTGAATATGAGTGCCGGCAAGGGTGGTTAATCCCCTTTCCATGGAGTCCAATTGGACACCATGGGGGATTTCCCGGAATAACCGGCCATTCCGGTGCCGGTAATACCGGCTACTTTCCAGTAGAGTGTCAAAATTACCTCCACCAATTAGCTGGAGGTAATTCCTCCAACCCACCGGCAAACTTGTCCTTTCCTGGTGCAGCACCGTGCCAGTATAAGGCAATAAGGGCAAAGTTGTAATTAGGGCCAATGTCTTTGTGGAGGTTCCAACTTTAGTTTCATGCAGGTTTTGAGATTCGTGATTAATCCAGTTGCGTAAACAATCCTGCCCTTAGATGTGCTATTACAATTGTATCTGTGCTATGAGCAGGTGAAGATTCAAGTGGTTTTATAATGTCCTGTATTTCATTGCAGGTGAAAGGCTACCCGAAGCAGATGCAGCAGTATGAAGGCTTTCTGCAGTGGCAGCACTGAGAATACATTCAGATGCTGGAGCTCTAGATAAAGTAGTGCATCCTCTCTGGTGCCAGAACACCAAACACTGGCACGTGCAGCAAGTCCTTATCATAGCTGGACTTCAAAATGGCCACCAGGATTCCCGTGTTATGGTGGGATCCCAGGGCATGCTGGCTGGGATATGTAGATCCTCGTTTTGTTGGATAAACAAGCATGCCCTTAGTTCTCCAATGGGAACATTGATGCTTGCATTATACCCCAGTTGTGTGTTCAAGTGGTGGTGCTTCTTATAATGGATTTTAGGCCCAAATGAGCTTGCATACTCCGAGTTAGCGGCAGCCTTATGGGCCCCGATGTTGGGCATAAGGACTGCAAAGAATTATCGGTGCCACTGATGAACCGCTGGAGGCTGTGGAATTCTAACAGTAGTTTCTGCGATTTACTGGAAGTTAATGAAAAATGCATCAAGATCTTCTCTAATAGTGTAACATTTCAGGGCCAAGGATGCCGGTGGGGGCTGGGATACTGTTACGCTCACCTGGCTCCCACAGAGGCGTCGATCCAAACCGGACAGCTGCGGTCTCCACCAGTGTGACGCGTAGGGCTGAGATGACGGACTGGACTGGCCCACCTAGCTTCGTTTGCTTGGCCTGTAGGAATATTCTTCTGTAAATGGAGAAAGGGAATTAACCACCCGTGGGTTGAGCGTAAATTCCCCCACCCCCGCTGTTCTCCCCACAGATCACCTTTGATGTCCCCTCTTATAGTCTCACCTGATGATTTGAAAAGATGAGCTCTCCATCCGGCATTGAGCGCAAGGGCGCATTGATAACCAGTTGCTTCACTGGCTCGAAGGAATTGGTGAGTTCCAGAACAATATTGACTCCGAAAAGTATGTAGTTCGTAAGAGTTCACATGTCTGACTTTCACTCTTGTCCGATTCCTTGCAGTTTGCAGCTTGACCCCAGCGAAGAGTTCCTCGCGGTAGCTGACTAAGTTCAGGTAAGGATTTAGCTTATCCTACAGAAGTTCAATAAAATAAGGCCAGAATGTAACCCGAGGCTTGCTCCCTTATTCAGGGAGAGAAAATATGAAGTTCGGGGAATAATGCCTCCGGCGGTAAAATTAGGTAAGTCTATTGTGGTGAGAAGAGTTCCCCTTGTTTGTCCCTTCATCTCACCTTGTTGTCCTTTTGTTCCCCTTAGGGGACGGGGTACGGCGAGGATGCAATGGAGACTGCGCCGACCGGTGAAGAGGAATAGTACCCCCGGCGGTAATCAGGTAAGTGTCATGATCACTGCTTCCAAGGAGCCAGGACCAGCCCAACGTCCTTGGAAGCAGGCCCCTAACCCTAATCCTAGGCACCAGCCGGTCCCCACTGGGACCTTTTGGACCTTGTCCTGGCGCCGGTGGCACCAGGCTCATCAAAACCATTGGTCCCGGCACTGGAAGCGCCGGGCTCATATTAGGTGTGAGGATGCTTGGGTGGACTTACCTGCAGCAGACCATGCTGCTTACTTACCAGCCACTTAGAAGCTATCTAAGAACAGGAACTACTTTCTTACCTGGGTGGGGCAGCTCCACTCCCTGGATACAGCACTGGAACTCTTCTGGAAACTGGAACTCTTTTCTTACCTAGGCGGGGCCGTGGAAGAAGACGCCTCATCACTCCAAGGCTATTTAAACCACACCCGATAGATGAAGCGTGCTTCGCGTTATTCTGCATCTGCAGCAGAACGCTCACCGAGTCTGCTCCGGCTTTTCTTCTTCTGATCCTGGACCTGCAAGAATCCTACTTACCATTTCACTATCCAGACATCATCAGCACCTGCAAAGAACAGAAAACAACAGGTTAGGCAAGGCGAACTTTACACGCAGTACTTACTCACCTGATCCATCGGCTGCGGCCGCTTCTTCACGCCGCATCTCCACCTGCAAAGGCAAAAGCATTGCCATACTTACCGGCACGCTGTGAATTCCGGATTTCTTCGTTCTGCATCGCCACCTGTAAAGACAAAGTATCGTTAACTTACTGGCATTCCGCGGACTCCGGCGCTGCAAACCAATATCTGAAAGGCAAAAGAAAAGACATTAAGCAGGTATTTACTTACGTCCATCACGCTCGTCGCAATCAAACGCCTGCAAATACTCCGGCGTCTCTTTAACACGAACTAAGCTGCAAGGAAAGATACAGTTAGAGCGCTTGCCATACTTACGAACTTCCAGGCACTTCACTTCATCTTCCATCTCAAGAGCCCTGCAATACATAAGGGAAAAGCATTATATAGAGTCTGCATATAAACGTGCCACGCATTTAAAGACTATAAAGACAAAAGGTGTCCAGAAACTCACCGCTCATGCAGATAACGACGGTAACCATCCTCTGAATTCAAGAGGCCTATGTTTCACCATTGAAGGAACTGGCAACGGCACCCTGCACCAGACGCAGATGGAGAGCCCAGCATTCACCTATATAAGGTGAGCACGTTGACCTGGGGGGGCTCTACGAAAAAGCTGGGAAGAGAGAGAGAGAGAGAGAGAGGGGGACATTCAACTACCCAGACCATTAACCCCCATATTCTTTCACCTGCAGAAACCTCACTCTTCGAGTCCGACACACAGTGCGAAGAGGTTCGACCCCAGAAGCCAATCGAGTCCTGCACATCACTTTTCGAGTCACAGACAGCTTCCTGCCAAGACCCGCGCCTCCGTGGGAATCAGGTGAGCGTTACAGAACGCGAAGCCCACCACAAAACTCCTACCCAAGCGCAATGGAAACCTCAGACACTGATCAACTAGCCCAGTTGCTCGGGGAATTAAGAGCAGAAGTACATGCAGCTCGTCAGGAAACAAACTCTCTAAGAAGAGAACTGATAATTTCCAAGGAGCGAACAGAGGACCTTGCTAGGCAGTTGTTACAAACGCAGGCAGGACAGACACCTTTGCCCGTTCCAGGAGGGAGTTATCCTTCTGCCTCAGCTTCAAATCCAGTGCAAATCAATCTGCCCGGTAATGTGCCCTTGGCTCCGCCCGAACGCTTTTCTGGTGATCCAAAGAAATTTGCAGTGTTCATCAACCAGTGCCGCCTACCCTTCTTATGTCGACCAGCTGCATTCCCAACAGACCAGACCGAGGTGGCTTTCGTGCTTTCTTAACTCAGTGGCAGCGCTGCAGATTGGTCGATCCCTTTAGTCACCCAGGATGATCCAGTTTTACATGATTTTCAGGCCTTCCAGTCCAGCATGGAGAAACTGTTCGCAAGACATGCACAAGGGCAGGCCTTGGACAATGAACTTCTCTCATTACGACAGGGTAGTCAAGACCTCTTGACTTATATAGCCTCCTTCAATAGACTCATAGTGAAAACACAATGGCCCGAGGACAAGAGAATAACGCTTTTCTACAGAGGCCTGCGTGGAGAGCTCAAGGATGTGTTAGCGCAAGTTGTGAATCCTCCACAAGAATGTTCTGACTATATTGACTTAGTTGTCCAATTGGACCATAGACTACAGAACAGGAAGGCAGATCGTTCCAGATTTGATACCCGAGTGTTTTCTAAACCACAGACCTCGAATAAGGGAGCTGACACTGTGGAATCCATGCAAATAGGGGGCATGAAAGGACCTTTAACCCAGAAAGAGCGGGAAAGAAGAAGGCAGCTGCAATTATGCCTCTATTGCGGAAACTCAGGACACTTTCTTCGGGACTGTCCAGTGAAACCAGCTAAGAAGACTGTAGGAGCCGCGGATACCTGTACCACAAAGTCTGAGCAGGGAAACAACCTCGCCCGACAAGAGTAGAGGTCCTCTTGCCGAGCGTTAAGATCTGTCCCGTGACCTCGCATTTCGTGATACCCATGGTCCTCATTAGTCCTGAACGTCCGGATCGTTTGCATGCAATTGAAGCTTACATTGACAGCGGAGCAATCGGTAACTATGTGGACCGTGAAATGGTATCAAGGATGAATCTACCCCTTGTCCCTAAGGCAGTAAAAGACGTCATCACTACTGTGGATGGCACGGAGATAGCCTCCGGACCAGTAACGCATGCCACCCAAGAAGTGGCGCTAGTGAGTCAAGATGGACACCGGGAGAGAATCGTGTTCGATGTCATCAAGGCCCCTCAGTTCCAGATCATTCTGGGAATCCCTTGGTTAGAGAAGCACAATCCTCAGATCGATTGGTGAGCAAAGACGGTTCAGTTTCCAGAGTGTTTTACCACTTGTTATCCTCGGTCTGATGTTTCACTGGCGGCAATCTCTTCTGAGGAGATTCCCAAATTACCTCCCGAATACCAGGAATTCCAAGACGTCTTCCGGAAGGATCAAGCTAACACCCTGCCTCCATATAGGTCTTACGACTGTCAAATAGATCTGATACCTGGAACAACTCCTCCTTGCAGCAGGATTTATGCCCTCACCGAGCCAGAGAACCTTCACCTCAGACAGTACCTGGACCAATACCTAGCTAACGGGTTTATCAGTGCTTCAAAATCTCCAGCTTCATTGGCTTTGTTCTTCGTTCCGAAAAAGGAAGGAGACCTTAGGACTTGATAGATTACCGCGCCCTGAATCAGATCACCGTTAAAAACAGATACCCGTTACCTTTGATCCCTGAACTCCTGGACCAAGTCAAAGATGCATGTATATACACAAAGCTGGATCTCAGAGGAGCCTACCACTTGGTACGGATAAAAGAGGGCGATGAATGGAAAACGGCCTTCCACACCAAGTACGGGCTATTCGAATATCAAGTGATGCCCTTTGGACTGTGTAATGCTCCTGCTGCTTTCCAATATTTTATGAACGATGTCCTTAGAGAACTCATAGACATTAGTGTGTTGTTGTCTATCATTGACGACATCCTCGTCTATTCATCATCTGAAGAAGAAGATCAGAGACACGTTAAAAAGGTTCTCGAGAGATTGCGTCAACAAAATCTTTTTGCTAAGCTTGAGAAATGCGTTTTCAACGTAACGGAAGTAGAGTTCCTGGGATTCATATTGTCACCTAACAGAGTCCATATGGATTCAAAGAAAGTTGATGCAATTATCAAGTGGCCATCACCAACCTCTGTAAAAGGAGTTCAAAGCATGTTAGGATTCGCTAACTTTTACCGCAGATTCATTCCTGAATTTTCTCGGATAGTCCAGCCCATCACCGCTCTGTTGAAAAAGAACAAACGTTTTGAGTGGTCTTCTGAAGCAGAACAAGCTTTTCAGGACTTAAAAGCTAAATTCATTTCTGCACCTGTTTTAAAACATCCTCGCCCAGAACTTCCTTACATCGTGGAAACGGATGCTTCTAGTCTTGCTATGGGGGCAGTGTTATCACAAAGAGATCCGGTCACACACCAACTACATCCTGTTGCCTTTTGGTCCCGCAAGTTTTCGCCTCCCGAGATCAACTATTCAATTACAGACAAGGAACTTTTGGCCATCAGATCGGCCTTTAAAGCCTGGCGGCATTATCTTCTAGGAGCCAGACACACAGTCACCGTAATGACTGACCACCGCAATTTACAATATCTAAGGACAGCCAAAGCTCAATCTTCCAGACAGCTTCGCTGGGCTCTGTTTCTAGCAGAATTTGACTTTATAATTACTTATCGACCAGGCAGTAAGAACGGAAAAGCAGATGCCCTCTCCCGGATGGGAGTAGATGAACATTTGACCAATCCAGAACCAATACCCATAATTCCAGAACAAAGAATTTTGGGTTTGGTCAGCGCTCAATCTTTTGAAGACATCAAGACCATGGTTAAATCACTCCTAACTCCGGGCGATTTACAAGATTGGCAATTAAAGGGGAAAGAATTTTCAGTGGATCAAGACCTACCATATTTCCGAGGACGATTGCATTTACCCTGTGAGAAAATACAAAAACAAGTAATCTCCTGTTATCACGACTCTCTAATGGAGGGTCACCCTGGCAATACCAAAACCATGGAAAAGATTAAAAGACATTTCTGGTGGCCGTCATGGAAAAAGGATATTAGAGACTTTGTAATCTCCTGCGGTGTGTATGCCCAGAATAAAAGTCAGAAGGAAAAACCAGCAGGCCTACTACAGCCACTAGACATCCCTCCCTGTCCATGGCATACCCTGTCCATGGATTTCATCACGGACTTACCTCCATGCTCGGGGTATACTACCATTTTAGTAGTCGTGGATCTATTCTCCAAGATGGCTCACTTCATTCCCCTAAAGGGTCTACCATCAGCCTCAGTATTGGCCCGAGAATTCTTAGAAAACATCGTTCGGCTACACGGTTTTCCCTCGGTTTTAGTCTCCGATAGGGGAAGTCAATTCATCTCTCACTTCTGGCGCAGTTGCTGTCGTCTAGCCCAAATTGATGTAAGACTTTCAACTAGTCACCATCCCCAAACTGACGGACAAACTGAAAGGACAAATCAAACTCTAGAGCAATATCTACGTTGCATGCTCCAACAAACTGAAAACCCCTGGAAGGATATTCTTTGGATCGCTGAATACGCTTACAATAATTCGATTCATTCTGGAACAGGAAAGACTCCCTTCTTCTTACTATACGGACACCATCCTAGAACCTCTAACCTAGATCCTCCCCAAGAATTCGAAGCACCTGCTGTGGATCACTTGCACTCGGAGATCACCCGTGCTTTTAAGGAAGCCTCGGCCCATCTGCAAAGAGCTAAAGCTCAATTCAAAAGAGGAGCAGATCGACACCGTAAAGAGGCTCCTCACTACGCTGTAGGAGATCAAGACTGGCTATCCACTAAGCACCTGCCTCTAAAGGGACCCCGCACCTTCATCCCGAGATACCTTGGACCCTATCTCATATCTGCCATAATTAATCCAGTGGCTGTCAAATTGGAGTTACCTACGCATATGAAAATACACCCAGTATTCCATGTCTCCTTATTAAAACCTGTGCAACCAGAAACCCGATTGACTGAACTCCCAGAACCGGTTTTAGTAGATGGAGAACTTGAATTCGAAGTAAAGAACATCCTAGACTCCAAAATCTCCAAATCTGAGTTATATTATCTGGTTGATTGTAAAGGTTACGGCCCCCAGGAAAGGTCTTGGGAACCTTCAGAATACGTCCACGCACCTCGTCTGGTCAAAAAATTCCATCTGAATCACCCCGACAAGCCAAAACCCCCGGAGAAGACACGCTTAGGAGGGGCCTTGAGGGGGGGTACTGTCATGATCACTGCTTCCAAGGAGCCAGGACCAGCCCAACGTCCTTGGAAGCAGGCCCCTAACCCTAATCCTAGGCACCAGCCGGTCCCCACTGGGACCTTTTGGACCTTGTCCTGGCGCCGGTGGCACCAGGCTCATCAAAACCATTGGTCCCGGCACTGGAAGCGCCGGGCTCATATTAGGTGTGAGGATGCTTGGGTGGACTTACCTGCAGCAGACCATGCTGCTTACTTACCAGCCACTTAGAAGCTATCTAAGAACAGGAACTACTTTCTTACCTGGGTGGGGCAGCTCCACTCCCTGGATACAGCACTGGAACTCTTCTGGAAACTGGAACTCTTTTCTTACCTAGGCGGGGCCGTGGAAGAAGACGCCTCATCACTCCAAGGCTATTTAAACCACACCCGATAGATGAAGCGTGCTTCGGGTTATTCTGCATCTGCAGCAGAACGCTCACCGAGTCTGCTCCGGCTTTTCTTCTTCTGATCCTGGACCTGCAAGAATCCTACTTACCATTTCAGTATCCAGCCATCATCAGCACCTGCAAAGAACAGAAAACAACAGGTTAGCAAGGCGAACTTTACACGCAGTACTTACTCACCTGATCCATCGGCTGCGGCCGCTTCTTCACGCCGCATCTCCACATGCAAAGGCAAAAGCATTGCCATACTTACCAGCACGCTGTGAATTCCGGATTTCTTCGTTCTGCATCGCCACCTGTAAAGACAAAGTATCGTTAACAACTTACTGGCATTCCGCGGACTCCGGCGCTGCAAACCAATATCTGAAAGGCAAAAGAAAAGACATTAAGCAGGTATTTACTTACGTCCATCACGCTCGTCGCAATCAAACCCCTGCAAATACTCCGGCGTCTCTTTAACACGAACTAAGCTGCAAGGAAAGAGACAGTTAGAGCGCTTGCCATACTTACGAACTTCCAGGCGCTTCACTTCATCTTCCATCTCAAGAGCCCTGCAATACATAAGGGAAAAGCATTATATAGAGTCTGCATATAAACGTGCCACGCAATTAAAGACTATAAAGACAAAAGGTGTCCAGAAACTCACCGCTCGTGCAGATAACGACGGTAACCATCCTCTGAATTCAAGAGGCCTATGTTTCACCAGTGAAGGAACTGGCAACGGCACCCTGCACCAGACGCAGATGGAGAGCCCAGCATTCACCTATATAAGGTGAGCACGTTGACCTGGGGGGACTCTACGAAAAAGCTGGGAGGAGAGAGAGAGAGAGAGAGAGACATTCAACTACCCAGACCATTAACCCCCATATTCTTTCACCTGCAGAAACCTCACTCTTCGAGTCCGACACACAGTGCGAAGAGGTTCGACCCCAGAAGCCAATCGAGTCCTGCACATCACTTTTCGAGTCACAGACAGCTTCCTGCCAAGACCCGCGCCTCCGTGGGAATCAGGTGAGCGTTACAGTAAGTCTATGGGGGTAGTTACTATTGCCTCTGTTTATTCCCTTGGCTCACCTTTGCTGTTCTTGTGTTCCCCTTAGGTGCCAGAGTGCGGCGGGAAAGTGCAGAAGGATACGGTGGATCGTGAGGATGCTGTGAAGGCCGGTGAGTTCAGCGCGGCGCTGCAGCAGGAGAAGCGGCACGTGTAAAATGCTTCTTTCTTCCAGCTCGAAGGCGCGGTGGATCTGGAATTCAGGTAAGGATCGAAGGTTTTGCTCTTCTTCTAACCTGTTCTCCTTCTGTTCCTCCCTTTTTCTAGGAGCTGCAGACTTGAGGCGGGGGCGTGGCAGAAGACTGGATGCAGGCTTGCAGACACGGTGAGCGTGGTTTAAATAGCCTCCAAAGTAGTCCCAGGTAAGTATTCCTCCCCAGCCCCACCCGAGTAAAAAATAGTCCCTAAGTAAAATAGTCCCTTCCAAGCCTCATTTGGCTTGGAGCTCTGCAGCATGGTCTGCATCAGGTAAGTTCTACTCTATGAGCCTGGTGCCTATGGCGCCAGGACTGACTCTCCATATGAGCCTGGCGCCATAGGCGCCAGGACCGCACCCAAACAGCCCCTAGCAGGGGTTTTTGGGCTTGCTCAAAATAACTTGATGCCTGCTTCTGAGGTTGCTGGACCTGGTCTGGTTCCCCGGGGGTAGGCATCATGACAGATACCTTGTCTTTTAGTTCTTCTATTACTTAGAGTTGTCCAAAGGTCAGTTAATTAACGATTTGTTCTCTAAAGGCATTCTAGTGAGTTCTCGGCTGGGTGCCAGTTCTCCCATCACTGTAGGGTCGTGGTGCTGCTACTGTTCGAATTACCTCTCTGGATCATCTGCTGGTACAACCAAGCATGAATCTGTGGATCTTGGTTTAGGTGCTTTATTTGTAAGGCGTCTGTACAACTAATGGTGTTTCAAGGCACCACAAGTGAAAAAAGGGGAGGGGGGATCAAGGGAGAAAAAACAATAACTGTCCTACTCGGCCTTGTGACATTCGGATCATGCAAGTCAGTATCAAGAAGTGCGAGGGGGTGGGGGGTGGAGTGCCAGTCACACAAATGCTAGGGTGGGAAGGTAAGTGCAGGGTAGAGGTAGAGAGTGCAAGTGGATGGGGGCGGGGGAGGGAAGAGGGTAAAGGGCCTAGGCGAGTACTAAGTGGAGGCCAGGAGGGCAAGTGCCAGGGAAATGCATGGGGTGCAAGTGCACATGCAAAGTGCAAGGCTTGGGTGGGGGTTGCGCCCGGTAGAACTCAAAGGGAACCAGGGAACCAGGCAGCCAGTCGCTGTGGCAGACAGTGGTGTTAGCAGGGGAGAGGATAGGAAGACAAGAAGAGGAGGGTCTTGAGGAGCTTCCCGAATTCAAGGAGATCCGGCTCAAGTCTGAGACGGGCAGGTAGACCATTACCGAAAGAGGATCCTTCTTGTTCCTGTACCAATTAAAGTGGGGCCTCGCTCGCTGGTAGCTTCAGCTTGGGAGAGTTCAAGGTTGACTGTGTTTCCGCCTTTTCAGATAATTCAAAAACCATTGATGTGCACTTGACTTCCTGGGTGGGGTCTTAGCAGCTGGACCCTTCTCATGGATATTAGATGGACCACCCTTGCTTGGAATAGGTCTGCACACTGGAAATGGTGGCTTAATCATAGGTCAGTGAGGCTGTGTCAAAGTCTCTTGTCCCTCTGCATCTTCCTGGACTGGTTCTGATGCTTCAGAGGAAGGCTGATGGGCGAGTGTGTGGGGGTGGTTTCAGGGATGTTAGACTTTTTGTCTGAACCTGTAACTCCCCTATCGCAAGAAAGGGTGAATATAAACAGGCTCAATTAGTACACCCCTTTGATAAACTGTATCCTCGGTAAGAAATAGAAAAAGTGTGTCAACCTACAGTTGGTCAAGGTATATGTGATGCAACTTCTAAAACCCTAACTCAAGGCCAATTGATCAACAGACAATGTAATGTTATTTATTAAGCATGTACACCAAGGTCAAAAGGCATCTGGGTGCTAGCAGCAATAGTAGGAACACCACAAAAACATCCCAACTTCAAAACAAAAACATCTTGAGAGTTCTTCATAAACACAAATGGTCCAAAAATCTCCCACAAATGAGCATGGAGCGAGTTCCACAACATGGGGGCTAAGAACGAGAAAGAATGCCCTCCAGCTTGCGCTTTACAAAATCTCAGAACTTTCAGCAAATTCAAAGAAGCGGAGCACAAAGTTCATAGAGGAACATAGCGGATCAACTTAGACAGAAGAAAAGTAGGCCCAGAAAAGCAAAAAGCACAATGCAAAGTATTTTGAATTTTATACAGCTTTTCTACTGGAAGCCAGTGGAACTTTGCCAATAGAGAGGAAGCAGAGGACCGCCTAGGAGCATTAAAGTCGTATGCGCCACAGAGTTTTGCAGAATCTGGAGCCGCTGGACCAACAAGTCTGGTTGGGCAAAATAAATGCCATTGTAGTAGTCCAAACAACCCATAACAGAGGCAGTGAATGCGAGCGAAACTGCAGTATAATAAAAAGGGAGCACCTTCCTTAAAAGTTTAAATTCCAAAAAGCCTGAATTGCAGACTGTTACAATCTGTGTGCTGCTCTTGGAACAGAAGGGAACGCATTATCTAGACAGAAGAAAAGTAGGCCCAGAAAAGCAAAAAGCACAATGCAAAGTATTTTGAATTTTATACAGCTTTTCTACTGGAAGCCAGTGGAACTTTGCCAATAGAGAGGAAGCAGAGGACCGCCTAGGAGCATTAAAGTCGTATGCGCCACAGAGTTTTGCAGAATCTGGAGCCGCTGGACCAACAAGTCTGGTTGGGCAAAATAAATGCCATTGTAGTAGTCCAAACAACCCATAACAGAGGCAGTGAATGCGAGCGAAACTGCAGTATAATAAAAAGGGAGCACCTTCCTTAAAAGTTTAAATTCCAAAAAGCCTGAATTGCAGACTGTTACAATCTGTGTGCTGCTCTTGGAACAGAAGGGAACGCATTATCTCTAAGCTGGGAACAGATGAGCTAGGAGCTGTCCAAGGTCCCAAGGAATCTGGCCAGAAATCCGAATGAGCAGGTGTTCAGAGGACCAACCACCAGACTCTCTTTTCTCGCCATTGAGCCTCAACCAATTGTGTGACATCCAGGCACCAATCTGACAGACAAGCTCTTAATTTGGAAGGGGAGTCAGATACAGGAGAATTCACCTAAAAAGCAATTACATGCCGTCGGCATATGTATAAAACATATTCCAAAAGAAGAAATAAAATCAGCCAAAGGACATAAGTATATATTAAAAATCAGAGGTGGATAGGGACGATCCCTGCGGGATGCCTCACGAAAATGGGAGTTGAACCTGCTTGAAAAGGAAAGAGAAATACGTTCTGCACACAATCTGTCAAAAAAAGAAAACTATGCCAAGAAGGAACCAGACATTCACGCTTGCTCCAGAAAATGCAGAAGAATCATATGATCAATTGTATCAAAAGTCACAGTGAGGTAAAGGAGGATCAAAACTCGGACCTCCCTGTGGTCCTGAAGCAACGCCAAATCATCTGGAATCGATATCATAACAGATTCTACCCCCATCGAAGGCCTAAGCCCAGACTGATAGCGATGCAGAAGACGACTCTTCAAGAAACCTTGAAAGTTAAGGCGTTACATTACCTTCCACAAGTTTCATGATTACCGGCAAAAGAGAAATGGGGAGGCAGTTGGCAGGAGATAATGGATCCAATTGTGGCTTCTTCAGAAGTGGGGCAAACATTGCGTGTTTCAAAGAAACTGGATTCACATCGTTCATAAATGAATAATGAATAGCGGCGGTAAAAAGCACAATGGTATCCGTAGGCAAAGATTGAATGAGATGCGGTGGAATCGGAATGCTGATTTAAGCTTATAGACTGCAGAATAGACAATCTCATCAGTAGCAGGCTCAAACATACAAAAGACAGCAGAAACACCCCCAATAGATGCTTCCAGGGAAGTAGAATCTACTATGGCCAAGACAGACAACTTAATCAAATTCCTAATCTTATTGAGATTGTCTGCAAAAAAAGTACATATTACATTGCAGATATCTTGGGAGTGAGAAGGATCAAACGAGTGGGGGCCGTAATGCTGAGAGTTCCTTTGTAACTCTAAACAGCTCTCGGGATGCACATGGAACTGATATCATGCATTCCGCATAATAGTGAGATTAAGCTGGCTTACTAACCAATTTATACTGAAGTAGAACCGGTTTATACTTCTCTTTGGCCGCAAGATCATAACAAATACAAAATCTACGCTCTGCCCGGCGACAAGCCTGATTAAGAGATCCAAGATCAGGAGAGAACCAGGGAGCTGAAGGTTTTTGGCAGCACAAACCCTGCTTAAAAGGGGCCAGACAGTCAGCCAGAAAAGTCATGGTTTTAATTAGGGGTACACAAGCATCAACCTGATTTTCCTTAAGAACAGTCTGCTCGTTGAGTTTGAAAGACTCTGCAAATTAGGTAGGAGATACTTTAGCACAATAATGCCGGCTAGTACAGTCTCTATGGTGAGGCTCAATTTAAGCATTTAAAACAAAAAAATTAAGAAGACAGGATCTAACCAAGTAACTGGCAGCAAATTGAAAGTAGCCGTTAGTGTCTTGTCCGAAATAATCAAATCCAGTGCATTACCTCTATTACGAGTAACTCAACATCAAGATACATGAATCTTTATTAAACTACTCAAAAGCTAAGGGGTTAGATGCAACAGAAACAAATGGGAATCTGAAAACAATAGAAGTAGATCAGGCTTTCTGGAGGACCATAGTCCATCAGTCCATCCCTCTCTCCCTTAGTCCCAGCCAACTACTGGCCAAAACATTTGGAGTTTAATGGTCTTTTGAGGCCTTGTCAGGATGTCTTTCTCTAGAGTGAGTGAAGTCAGCACTACCACCTTTGGTGCTCAAAGACATCTGCATGTCATTTGTTTCCATTGGGACTATGCCAAGATCTCGAGGGGCCAGCAATCAGCAGGGTTGAAGGGGGGGGGGGGAGACAAGGGAGATAAAGAACAATAACAGTCCTACTAGGCCTTGTGACATTTGGATCATGCCAGTGCAGTAACAAGAAGTGCAGGGGGGAGATAGGTGATGTTCATGGGAGGGGGCATCACAATGCAGGGGGGCAGGGAAGAAGGAAGAAAGAGCAAGTGCGGGGGGGAGCCCAAGGAGGCTAAGTACCATGGGATTTTGAGGGTGGACCACTGTCTAAGTGCAAGGACGGGGGTGGACCAGATACAGAAGGGATGCCCAAACCACCAGGATGAAAGGGCGCCAGAGGGGCAGTGCTGGTTAGGGGACGCCTGTATAGACTGGTCAAAGAGGGCAGGAAGTAGAGAACAGCAGGGCCTTGAGAAGCTTCCGGAACTTAAGGAGGTCAGGTTCAAGTCTGAGCGGGAGGTCCAATGCGAGATCTACCCCCCATTCTCTGCTTGGAAAAATGTCTGATCTGCAGGGAGTTGGAGTTAGAGGAGCAGAAGGCTCTTGGAGGAAGGTATTTAGGGTGAGAGTTAGATGTAGCAGGGTGCCAGGCCCTGAAAAGCCTTATGATGATGCAGAGGGTCTGGAATGTGATCTTTGCAGCCACTGGGAGCCAGTGGAGATATTATAGGGCTGGAGAGATGCGACCCCTGGACTCGAGGCCAAGGATAAATGTTGTAGTCCAATTCTAGATTAGTTGAAGGGGTGAAGAGAGGAAAGAGGCAAATTGAGGAAGAGGATGTTGCAGTAGTCCAACCTAGAGAGAAAGGAAACACACAGGTTTGGCAGAGCAAGTCAAAGTCCACAGCGCTTGTACACTGAAGAAATTAGGCAAGCACTAAAGCTGCAGGTGGCTGAGGGGTGTGGGAGCACTGCCAGATGCCACCCACAGTTAAGAACCTAAATGAACACAGACAGTTCTCAGTCTCACTGCGCTGAACAGTGCAATAGCGAAAGGTGTTCCAAGTAATTCAAAGAAGGAGGGATTTCTCATAAGTCCAATGAGTTTAATAACGAAGTAGCCTGACACGTGTTTCGAGTCATCACCGACTCTTCATCTGAGGCTAAACATAATGCACAACATAATGATGAACAAAAATAGTACAGCCCAACATAAACAGTTTGAATGAAAGTCGTCCATTGTGAAAAAAAACAAAAAATTGATAAGGACATTGGTAAGGACATTCAACCAAAAGGGCAAACACAAGTGCAGGTAGGCCAAAAAGAACAGCAGTTACAGCATATATATTAAGATAAAATCAAATAGCAACAAACGAAAATAATAAAAAATAATAGATAAATAAGATTGGCACAGTACCATATTAGGAGGGGATTGAATTGAATTGAGAATCCATAGGTTACGGGATGCATGTAAGAAACACGGGTAAAGAAACAAACAAGTGCAAGGAGTTAGTTATAATGCATCCACGGAACAGCTATAGCAGCGCAGTTAAAGAGGCAAAAGCCGCCAAAAAAAAAACAAAATTGGAATCATAAATAAAAGGTACCTGAAAGTTTCAAGAGCTAGCCTAACCAATTAAGTATATCGTGGCCAGTGCCAGATGCACTCTCTAAAAAGGAAGAGAGAAGAAAAGATTTTTATTTTATATGAAGTGTTTAAATACGCTGTTCAAGCACAAATGTGAAATTAAGGAAGAACAAGAGCGTGTGAGATTAAATGACAAATCATACCTCACTGCTTTGCAATTGCGGAACTCTGTAAGGGAAAAGAAATTCCCTCATCATCACTTAAACATGGACAAATTAACGTAATGACTGTGATTGCTAAAATGCAGCTACCCGGAGTGCCTGAGGAAACCCAAAACGCAAAAGCATGGCATGCATGCGCAAATAAGAACGGGCAAAAGCTAAAAATTGACTCTCTCTACACTTAATTGAGACGTGCTGATGCACTAATTAGATGTATCATAGCGGCCAGGGGACCGTGAAAAACCGTCTTACCTGTGCAATGCTGCTGAACTGAATGAAATGAAAGTAAGCCCAGACCATAGAGATAGAAACAGAAATCCCGCGCAAACACCAAGATGAGGTAAAAATGTGCAAATCAAGAACATTTTCTCGCGATGATCGCGACTATAGAGATAATCGCATCTATACATACCAGGCCAAATATGACGAGGTCTCCAGATCCCGCTCTAGCAGCCTGGCATCCACCCCAGCAAGTTCAGAAGTAGATAGTGACTCAGAGCCTCAGACCCCGTCAACATCTAATTTGGGCAATGCCATACATTCTGATTCTTTACCACATGACATAGTACAAGACGAGTTATTAGACTCTGAACCCAATTTTTCGGTTCCATCAGGCCCTTCGCCTTTTTTGGAGCAGCTCAGATGCTTCAAGAAAGGCAATCGGATTGCAGCAGCAAAAAAGGTGCGTTTTCAAATGCCAGTAGCTTCAAATATATTGGCCCCAGGCATACTACCAGGGGCACAAGGGGTGGTAGGCCATGGCAGCGGAAACGCTCCACCCAGCAAAAGACAGACACGAGCAATGTCTCAGTCCCTACAACAGTCAATCAATCTGAACCAATAAATTTAATTACTAACTTAAGCTCACATCCGCTCTCCTCGGCCGAAACGGCTGTTCTCAACAAGGGTCTTTCGTTTGTGCCATCAGCTACCAACAACTTTGTGGACATCCACATTGATCTTTTTAAGTTTACACATAAACTCAGGCTTAAAAATGTTTTTGCAACGCAAGTTCGCAATTATAAACCTTTAGCTCCCACTCCTATTCTGTCTCACATCTCTATGCAAACCCTCCTTACTACTCATGTCCTTATGACCCTAGATGATGTTGCACCACAAACACAAACCAGCATTTCAGAAGTTCCTTAAGAATTAGATGTTGTTCAACAAAATGGTTCCATCAAGGAATTAACCAGGAAATCTAAGTTTACTCCTACATTCCCTTCTGATAACGTCATAGATACTTTCTATCTGGCAGTCATTAAGGATATCCATTCATTGGAAGATTTCAGTGCAATTCGCAAGCCGTGTTATAAGCACAATCTTAATAAAGATGAGTTTCAAGCAATGGTACATCTGTCTGACAATTCTGAATTGATTATTAAGGAGGCCGACAAGGGCGGGAACGTTGTTGTCATGGTTCGTGCTGATTATATAACTATGGGCATGCAGCACTTGAATTCCGCCAGATGTTGTTTGATTCTTTCTAATAATCCTTTGAAGACTATTCATGCGACAGCCAACGATCTGATTACCAAATGGCATAAAATAGGCCTTCTTACGGATGTGGAAAGGCAATTTCTCACTGTAGACGGACCTATTATGCCCACCATTTATTTCCTCCCAAAAATTCATAAACAATTCATCAATATACCAGAAGGGAGACCAATAGTGAGTGGGAGTGGTGGAACATTGGAACCTATCTCTGTATATATCAATGAATTCCTGTTACCAGTGGTGCTTAACACTCCTACATACATTAGAGATACCATGCACACTTTACAAATTCTTGACAGTTTAGATTTTCAAAATAACAGCTGGCTTGTTACTCTGGATGTAAAAGCATTATATAACTCTATTGATCATCACAAAGCATTAGCAACTGTGGACTTTCTTTTCCGTGAATTTTCTGCATCATTTTTCGAACACATTTTGATGGTTAAAGAATTTTTGCTGTTTACTTTACAGAATAATGTTTTCGTTTTCAATAACATGTACTTTAAGCAACTAATTGGAGTGGCCATGGGTGCTAGCTTCGCACCAACTTTGGCCAACACATTCATGCATTCATTTGACCAAAAATGTGTATTTGGGAATGAAGCTTTTTTACCTTACATGAAACTGTGGAAACGTTATATTGATGATGTTTTGTTAATTTGGACTGGTACACAAGAACTCTTGCTTGAATTTGTGGCCTTTCTCAACAATAATGATTGGGGTATACAATTTATTTTGACCTACAGTCAGACTCACATAGATTTTTTGGACCTTTCAATTGATGTTACTCCAAATGGGTTGGTGACAAAAACTTTTCACAAATCCACTCCTGTGAATTCAATATTACATGCAGACAGCTGCCACAAAAATCATGTCATAGCGAATATTCCTAAAGGAGAGTATATTCGCGCTAAGAGAAACTGTTCCGAACCCTTGTACTTTGATCAAGAAAGTATCGCCATCAAATCCCGGTTCTTGGAGAGGGGCTATCAACATAGCTGCCTCGACAAGGCACTCATGTCAGTACGTCAGCTGAAAAGAGCAGATCTGCTAACTTCTAAAACTCGCGAGAAATCGCTTCTGCCTCAAAAAATCAGGTTTATTACTAGATACAATTCAGATAGTCACAAGATCCACAGAATTCTGGAGAAACATTGGTACTTGGTCCATTTAGATTCTGACATTGCCAACTGGCTCGATCCCTCTGTTAATATAACATTTAGCAAAGGGAAATCTCTTAAAAATAAACTCTGCCCTTCATTTATGTGTCCACTCACTCCTAAATCTATATGGTTAGACTCTGCCCGTGCTGCTGTTTTTCACAATGTGGATTCTGCAGCATGTGCAAGTGCACTCTGGAAACTTCAAAGGTCTCCTTTGGAGATAGAGGAGACCACACTATTAAAACATTCCTCAATTGGAATTCAAAGTTTGTGGTTGACTGTATTATTTGTACATGTGGATTGCAATATATAGGCAGCACCATCAGGCCCTTTAAGACTCGTATTCGGGAACATCTTGCCACAATTGGCAGCAAGGAATCCAAATACCCACTGGCCAATCACAGGCAAAAACTGCATCAATTAGATAGTAAGGATGACATTCGATTTGTGGGCCTTTGCAAAGTGTCATTGCCGCCTAGAGGGGGCAATCTCACGCTCAAATTACGCCAGTTAGAAGCGAGACTCATCTGTCAATATCGTACTGTGTTTAGAGGTCTAAATTCAGACCATGAATTTGCAACCTTTTTGTGAAAACCTACTGTTGTTCTCTTCTTTATTTTACACAGGTATCATGTTTTCCCTCCCTTTTTTTGTGGACATGAGTACTTTATTTACACCAAAGTGGTCATTTATAATCGTGTGGGGTCTAGTGATCCCTCTACAATGACTGTTTGCAGTCCTGTTACCTCCCATTTTTCTATAGCAGTGCATTCACAGATGGCAGATGCACAATTTATTTAACATCTTTCCCCAATTTGGTTCCTACTAGCATGCTCTAGTAGTCGCAATTCTCTGCGATTTAATCCCCTTCATCTATATGAACCCATTTTTTCTTTTGGTTATTCAGCTCAAAAGCAATTGGTGCAAGAGGCGCAAATTTCCTTTCGTTCTCAGGCCTTACTAGTATATATTTATCTTGGTGCCCTCCGGGGCTCCATTTTTTGCAATTAGTACATTTTTTGCTGTGCAACGCACTTTATATACGTTTTTGTGGAATTCCAGCCCTCCTAATTTTTAAATTCAGAACAGGTTAATCTCTGCCTTTTTGCGGCGTTTGGTAAGCTCCTTACTTTTTGGGGCAAATTCACTCCTGAGGTATTCATTTCATTTCCATCATTCCAACATGGCGGTTTTCTTTCCTGACCTAATCGGCCATGTTCTAAAATACCTTGTGTATTTAAATAGTCCTGTTTCTGTCTCTATGGTCTGGGCTTACTTTCATTTCACTCAGTTCAGCAGCATTGCACAGGTAAAACGGGTTTTCAAGGCCCCCTGGCTGCTATGATACTTCTAATTAGTGCATTAGCACATCTCAATTAAGTTTAGAGAAAGTGAATTTTTAGCTTTTGCCCATTCTTATTTGCGCATGCATGCCATGCTTTTGCGTTTTGGGTTTCCTCTGGCACTCCGAGTAGCTGCATTTTAGCAATCACAGTTGTTACGTTAATTTCTTTTCCCTTACAGAGTTCCGCAATAGCGAAGCAGTGAGGTATGATTTGTCATTTAATCTCACACTCTCTTGTTCTTCCTTAATTTCACATTTGTGCTTGAACAGCGTATTTAAACACTTCATATAAAATAAAAATCTTTTCTTCTCTCTTCCTTTTTAGAGTGTGCATCTGGCACTGGCCACGATATACTTAATTGGTTAGGCTAGCTCTTGAAACTTTCAGGTACCTTTTATTTATGATTCCAATTTTGTTTCTTTTTGGTGGCTTTTGCCTCTTTGACTGCGCTGCTATAGCTGTTCCGTGGATGCATTATAACTAACTCCTTGCAACTTGTTTGTTTCTTTACCCGTGTTTCTTACATGCATCCCGTAACCTATGGATTCTCCATTCAACTCAATCCCCTCCTAATATGGTACCGTGCCAATCTTATTTATCTATTATTTTTTATTATTTTCGTTTGTTGCTATTTGATTTTATCTTAATATATATTCTGTAACTGCTGTTCTTTTTGGCCTACCTTCACTTGTGTTTGCCCTTTTGGTTGAATGTCCTTACTAATGTCCTTATCAATTTATTATTGATTTCTTTTCACAATGGACGACTTTCATTCAAACTGTTTATGTTGTGCTGTACTATTTTTGTTCATCATTATGTTGTGCATTATATTTAGCCTCAGATGAAGAGTCGGTGATGACTCGAAACACGTGTCAGGCTACTTCGTTATTAACTCATTGGACTCATGAGAAATCCCTCCTTCTTTGAATTACTTGGAACACCTGTCACTATTGCACTGTTCAGCGCATTGAGACTGAGAACTGTCTGTGTTCATTTACAACCTAGAGAGAACCAGAGCTCGGAGACATTGAGATTCTGGGGGAAGGTAAGGAAAGGGAGAATGCCTCTGAGGAGGTGAAGCTGACAGTAGGCCTTCCTGGCAAAGTCTGTAATTTGAGGGGAGAATGAGAGAGAGGAGTCAAAGATGACACCAAGGTTTTTTGCCTCACAAGATGGTGAAAGGAGAAAAGGGGACCCAAAGAGGGCAGCCAGAGAGTGGGAGGGAAGCAGGGGTCCGAATCAGAAGGATCTTAGTTTCACTGGCATTAAGACAGATATCATTAGCCGTGCATCATGCCTGAATTGCAGACAGACTGTCAGGAATGACAGAGGAAGAAGAGGAGGTAGTGGAGGGAAGCTTGAAGGAGAGTTGTGTTTCATCAGCATAACAATGGAAATGAGAGATGGAGGAGATCAAGTTGGCAAGAGGGGCAAGGTAGATGTTGAAGAGCAATGAGATAGAGTCCAGAGGGACACCGCAGGTAGAGAGTGAGGTGGAGGAGAGGAAAGGGGCCAGATGCACCTGGCAATGTCAGTTAGATAGGAAGGAGATCAACCAATCCAGTGCCAGGTCCGTGATACCAAAAGAATCACGAAGCCGCTTTATGAGGATGGCATAATTGATGTGTCAAAGGCAGTGGTCAAATGAAGGAGGATGAGAATAGAAGGAGAGTTGGAATAATAATTTGAGAGCAGGTCGTCACAGGTGTTTAGGGGAGCAGTTTCCATGCCTCTGGATGCTCTGAAGGCAGACTGGAGGTCATGGAAACAGCCACCAGATTCAGTGTGTTGGGTCAGTTTGGAGAGAACCAAATTCTCCAAGAGTTTACCCAGGAAGACCGTAGTGGAGATAGTGTGGTAGGTAACAAGGCAGGAGGGGTCGGCAGACAGCTTTCTTAGGAGAGGGTGCACAAGGGAGTGCTTGAGAGATAGTCGGAAGGAGCCAGTGGCAAAGGAGTAGTTGCAGAAATCATCCAGGGCAGGAGCGAGAGGGGAAATGTTGTCCTTCATAGCGGTGGAGGAGAAGGGGAGCACCTGTTTGGAGGAGACCTTCATAGAGCGGACAGCTTTGGAGACCACATCTGATTCTATGGGCGGGAAGGATTTGAATATGGGGGAGGCAGAGAGGGGGCCAAGGGAGGCCGGAGAGCAGGTGGGGGAAGATGGGAGGGGGGTAGAGGAGAATGAGGACAGGATGTCCTGGGTTTTGGTTGTGAAATGGTGGGCCAGTGCTGTACAAAGGGCCTGTGATGGAAGAGGAGAAGTGAAAACTGCAGTAGGATTGGCGAATTCCATACGGATTTTGAACAGTTCAGACTGGTGGGCCAGTTGGGAGATGACTAAAATAAACAAGCACATCAAAACAATGGAAAAAACAAATTAATCACATACAGCCTAATACAATGAATCAACAAACACAGGACTCCCAGTGTACAATATCACAACATGAAAACCATCACATTCAGTGTATTTCCATTGATCAGGGCTCACAACCAAAATAATTTATTAAAAATGTATCACGCCTACACCTGTTTAGCAATGTGTCAATGTGTCTATATTCCTTTCATCATATATGGTCGACATGTGTTTCAGCCGGTTTGATGAGCCATTTGATGCAGAGATATTTCAGGAAGTTGCACTGTCTCGTGGAATTTACTGAAATATCTCAGTACTCTGGCGCGACGCTGCCATTTTCTACATCCTCATGCTGCAAGTTGAAATTGAAAAATGGAATGTTAAGAGGAAATGTACATTAAAATAATTTTTGTGATGTAAAGGTAGACTGATGGAAGCACCAGAATTTGTGATTGGAAACGTCCACAAAAGTCTTTCTACCCAGGGAAAGTGTAGAATAGATACAGACACCTGTGAACACATAGTTACATAAGAGCTGGGCATAACTGAGCTCCACTCTCATCCTGAGGAAGACCGGATTCAATTGGAGCATCAAATGGCTCATCAAACATGCTGAAACATGTGTTGACCATATATGTTGAAAGGAATAGACGCATTCTAAGCATTATAGTTCTCACTTTCCCCAGGTGCCAACTGATGACTTGGACTGTCCTATCATCCCTTTTTGTATCCCTCATGTGTGACCCATCCAGGACTTAGATAAAAGAGGTGGGGTTTAGATACTTTGAGTCACTCTGGGTTCTGTCCTTACATTTTACCCTGAGGGTGGCGTTTGACTTCGGGCTGTAGAGAATCTTCTGTGTAATTCTTCTGGGGCCTAGGTCAAGAAGCGGGTGGTGTCCCCCCCCCCACAACCCGACTATGAGCTGGGAACAGACTCAAAAGAAGATACTAAGGTAAGCATGGGCAGAAATAGGTATACATTCAGTTCTGTTTTTAGTCCAATCCCTGGGGGAGGGAGGGTGCCCAGCAGCCATGCTGTAAAGACATCTCCTGTGAGCTGCTGCAGAATCCGACAAAGAAATGCCTGATCAAGAAGCAATGAATGATTTGCTGCCCGATTCCGGCACCGGTCGATGGGAGGGACACAGCGGGTAACATCTTGAAGCTGCAGTGTTTGTTGTTGGAGAATGAAGGTCCTGGTTCCGGAGAGCGAGCAAACAAAATGGCCCACTTGTTGCGGTGAGACGCCCGACAGATCGCTGGAGGGTGCTGCCTGCGCCAGAAGTGAAGTGCAGGTGGGCGTCGGCTGCCCCGTCTGGGAACTGCGTTGCTCTTTCAGTTGCTGGGACCGCAGAGCCTCACCGGGAGAAGACAGCTGCGGGGATCACGCTATCAAGATGGCAGCAGGAGGCGAGGGAGTCCACGGAAATGTGGCAGGCCATTGCTGTGGCCAGGGCTGCCCATGAGTTAGCGGCTCTGGGAGGAAGTGGAGCTAATTTGGAGTTGACTGAACCGCTCAGAGTGCATATTCGCACCACATATGTGCACTGATTGCAGAGGTGCACCTGGGTCTGGGAGAGGCTGGCAGCCAAGTACACCTTGGTGATCTTGGGCTCCTATGGACTGGAATAACGCGGCTGGACCTCAGAGCAGCTCAGGTCAACGCTTGCAGCCGAACACCATGGATTTACGCACATTGCATCTAGTACTACATACACTCTAGAGAGCCCAGCAGCAACATATCTACACACTGCAAAAACATCTCAGACAACCACATTCCGGACAAACACCAGAAGGGCAAAGCCAGGCATACCAAAATGGAGGCCTTTGCGCAAAGAAGGAGAGGGCATCAGCGCATACTCAGATGGAGACACTGCTATGCAGACACCCGCACTACCTGGCCATAAAGAGGAGAATCACATTCTGAAGCCGCTGCTGCATTGCAAAAAACACTGGAGCTGAACATCTACAAAATCATCCTCAACATGGGCCTCCTCAGACAATATGTTCGTGGGCTTGCTGACAGGGTGAAAATAGCAGAGACGCAAATGAAAATAGCAGAGACGTAAGTGGATGAGAACAAACAGCACATTGCGGACACACTGTTGGATGTAAAGGACCTGAAGATGAAGGTGAAGGTATTGGAAAATAAGACTGAAGATGCCAAAGGAAGGTCCAGACAGAACAACATTAGGATCCTTGGATTACTGAAGGGAGAAGAGGAAAGTGACTCCATGAGATATGAGATATATTAAAAAAACATGCTGCTGCAGGAAGTGGTTCCGGGCACCCTAGCGCAGAGCTTCACAGTGGAGCGTGCACACTGATCGTTAAACAGAAAACTCCTGCCCTGTGCACCCCCAAGACCACTGATTGATAAATCATGAACTACAATGATAGGGATAGAATACTGGCATTTTCCAGGCACAGTGGGTTCTTTGAGAGAGCGTCCGAATGAACGTTGGAAGGGGAGCCGTAAAAAGGGGCTGTCCCTTGTCCTGGTGTTTGCAGTGCTCATTCTCCTGTAGACAGAAGCCGGCACAGGAGTGCCTGAGGGGCAGGAGGTGGAACCCTGCACGGAGAACAGAAGACCTAGAGATCTACGCTGCAGGGAAACCCAATGAAGCAACTAGTGAGTTTCTTTGAAAGAGGAAACCCGGTATGCAAGTGTTTGAAATTAAACATAGGATTACTTTGTATATGCATGATAAAACATGTTTTCGAAGGTCTCCAATCCTAATTCTCATTAACTTCTCATTAACTACTGAATAAAAGGCAATCTACAAAGATATGAAACCAGATGAGTCGAATAAAAGCTTAACAAATATCTTCACGATCATTGCATTCCGAACCGAATGAAAGACTTTAACACATATATTTTCATGATTATTGAATACCAAATTGAAGGAAAACTTAACAGATACACAGAACTGTTAACTATGAAGTTCAAGTGAGTGGAGCTTTCAAATAAAACCATGTGCCAAGCTTGGAAATGAATACAACTTTAATACAAGTAAAATCTATATATGTTGAACCTACAAGTGAACATAACTTGGAATTGAGATTAATTTAATACACAACAAACTTTAAAGTGAACGGAACTTCAACAATACAAGTGAACCCAATCTATGTTGAACTTCAGAGTGAATGAAACTTTGGAGGTGAACTTTAACAGTGAACCAAAGAAAGGCATAATTAACAACAGAGTGGGAGAAATTGTAAATAACATATTTGGAAAGCTGAATGAACTGTAATTCCCAGTCAAGATAATTTTATACCAAGATTCATCTTATACAAAGGGCGCACGTGGGGTGCAGAACTTTAAGAAAACTGGAAAAGACTTGTGACATTGAGATTGAATCTTGGGGAAGGGAACCCTAAGGTTTCATCTAACGATTGACTTGAGGAAGGAATCCCGAGATACCTTTGTGTTTGGAACTGTGTTATTTGTAACTTGTGGAAGGGAATCCTGAGTATTGGTTAAAATATTTCATCCTGAATTTAAGGCAATCCTGAGACTTTTGTTGGAACTGTTTTATACTTGGGGAAGGGGGCTGAAACAAAGCTGCTAGCTGGACGAAGCTCCGAACCTTGGGCTGAACACTGTTTTGTTGGCTACTGACATCCCTACACATTATATAGATTAGTTATGAGTGCCATTATAGGTTTTGGACACAGACAGATTCCTCTTTGACTTTACTTAGTTTTATTTTGGTAGGGAAATCCCACCATACTATAGGGGATGTTAGGCCTATTTCTATCCTGATTTTTAAGTTAATAAAATTGATTTCTAACTCAGAATCTGTTGTCTGTGTCTCACTCCAAGATGCCTTCACAATACTGAGATTACACGCTGCAGGTACAGATCCAGAGAGCGCTGTTTGGCCCCTCTAAGGAGCGCCTATGGAAGGCGGGCTTTAAGTACGTGTTAATTCATCCAGCCAGACTTAAGGTTCTGCACAATGGCAAGTCACATTTCTTTGACAGGATGGAAGATGCGCACTCCTGGATGGATATGAGAGCTGCCCTGCTCAAAGAGAACAGCGAAACCGGAATGTAGAAGCCAAAGGATGTACTGTCATTGTGACCTTTCTTGACAATACAGCATGGGGCGACAATGTGTTACTCACGAAGCGGGAGGGTAAGGACTGGAATAGTACAGGAGCTCAGACAAAGTCCAGCAGATCTGCTGCCACGGATGCTGGCAGTGCTCCCACCAAAATCATTAATTTGGGTACTGGTTAAGGGTATCCTGCTGCTGCATGTGGACCTAGCGAACAGGGAAGATGGGAGCTGGTTGAGCGGGAGAAGCAGCTGAGCCTGAACATGCTGTGTGCTGTTGAGCGATTCTTAAGGTTATTGAGTTTCTTTGTTTTGGTTTTATGTTTGTTTAGGCTGTTTGTTGCACTGCTCTGAAGCCCTGACAGTGATGTTGGTAGTTCACATTTCCCTGCTTGTGGTGTACAGTGGGAGGAAGTCAGGGCAGCACCCGAGACAGGATATGGTTTATATTAGAACTTCTGATCTCTGGCTGCAGCGGGATTGGCATATGCTGGACCGATGGGTGAATAGAGACAGATTGATGCGAATGGGACATCTGGGACGTCTGGGAGTGATGTGGAATACATGGCAAAGAGGAGTGCCTTGGAGTGCCTTGGAGATTATCTCTTGGAATGTTCGGGGGTTAAATAGTTATGCAAAACAAAATAGAGTGCATACATACCCGTGTAGGAACTGGGTCTGGATTGCCCTCCTACAGGAAACACATCTCACTGCTGCCAGGCCACGACTGCCAGGGAAGGGAGGCCAGGAAATGGATCCACTTATTCGGCATTTGTGAGAGGCACCTTTATATGGATAGCTTCATCAGCACCCTTCAAATTGCTTGAGACCAAGTGAGGGGACGAGGGCAGAATGGTCATTGTGCATGGCTTTTTAGAACAAGGAGAGGTCTGTATAATTAATATATATGATCCTGATCAGGATGCCACCCCTTTATTCAAGTCACTATACCCTAGGCTGGCACCATACAGAGGAGGCCTGTGGATATGGGGTGGGGAGAGATTTCAACTGCACCCTGGACTCCAAGTTGGACAGGTCAGATGTGAAACAAAGAAATCTGGCCCCACTTGCAAGGGTATTTGGATCCTTGTTATCAGACTTCGGCCTAGGGATGTTTGGAGAATGCTGCTTGGTAATAGGAGAGGTTACTCATATTATTCAATTCTGCACAGAGCGTGCACACGGATTGATTCTATATTCACAGAGAAGGAGTCCTTGGGTGAGTTTACGGAAGCTGAATGTAGAGCAAAGGTGTTCTCGAATTATGATCCACTTGAGGTGACATGGCGAAGCACAATGTGCAGACCACCAATTCGTATGTGGACTGAGGCTCTGCTGGACAAACCATTCAGGAATCATATTGGGGAAAAGGTAGAGAGTTCTTTGAACTTAACTTGGGCAGTGTGGTTAGTGTTGGGAACATCTGGGAGTCTTTCAAGGTGGTAATAAGGGGGGGAGGCAATCAGCAAAATGGGAGGCCTCAGGAAGGATATGCAGAACAGAATATCAAGGATCGAGAACGAGAAATGGAGGACAGGTTAGCACGCACGGATGGGAGTGTGAGGAGGCTCACTCAGCTCTGACAGGCCTGTATAGCAGACTGGGAACGACTGGGCAAATAAGATTATGCCACATATACAGAGAAACTACATGAGAGTGGGGATAAACCTGGGAAACTGGCATGGCTGTGTCACAGCAAGGAGAAAAGAGAAATAATCAGTGCCATCAAGGATGACTGTGGTGGAACATGGAGAGCCCAGAGTGAGATAAATGATATCTTTAGCCGGTTCTATAAACATATGGCACTGACACAGCAGGATGTTTGCGGGATATAGAAGATGCCTTGTCACAGATCAATTTCCCCATTTGGGCTTGGAGCAGGCAGAAATTCTGTAGGCCTCATTCTCTGAAGATGAGCTGAAAGCGGCCATACTCTCCCTATCATCTGGCAAAATGCCAGGGGCTGATGGCCTCCCGGCAGAATTTTATAAAGAATACATAAATGAACTCATGCCTAAATCTTTAAAAATGTTGTAGGATACATATGAGGCAGGTGAGTTACCACATAGCTTAAGCAAGTCCATCATAGTGCCGATTTTTAAACCAAACAAGCCTCCGCTGGAATGCGTTTCATATAGACCACACTCAATGGTTAACCAGGACTGCAAGATCCTTACTGCAATCCTAGCAAATAGATTGAAGAACGTGATGGGTATTCGTGTACACCCGGACCAGACGGGATATGGTCCGGGTAGAAACACCTCTTGGAACCTACAGCGGTTGCACCATGTCATAGACAGGACGAAGAATAGACTGTTGTGGCTTCGCTGGATGCGATTAAGTTGTTCGACTCTGTAAGGTGAGATTGGCGAAATGCAACACTTTGGAGTGGGTCCACGATTCTTGCAATGGGTAAAACTGATATACACCAAACCAACGGCCTGCGTGAGAACTGGGAAGCATATATCAGAAAGATGGGACTTGAGAAAGGGAATTAATCAAGGATGCCCACCATCCCCTATGTTGTTCATCCTTGCCCTGGAGACCCTGGCTGCATTCCTTAGGGTAGAATTTGCAGGAGCCGGTATAACAATAGGCGACAGCACACACGTTGTCTCATTATATGCAGTAGATATGTTGTTTTATGTAGAACACCTGGAGACTAACCTACTGTACTTAATCGAAGTGCTAGAACATTTTTGGCTCTCCGGAATAACTATAAGCAGAGATATCTTGCCTATTCCCACTTGTGGAACTGGCTGGACTGGAGCCGAGTTGTCTGCCACATTTAGAGCTGAAGTGGGCAGCGGATACCTTCCATGATCTTGGAGTAAACATATGGCATGACCTCAGGACCTCACACGCGTAGAACGCGTTGAGGGCTTACCAGTGCATAGCGAAATCTATGGATTTCTGGAAGAAGCTTCCCCTATCAGTAATGGGAAGGGCGGCGCTACTCAAGATGGTGGCACTACCCCGCCTGGTGTATCACTTTGTGAATATACTCTATGATATCCCAGGGCATTTTTCCATATGCTGGACTCCACAATAAGAGGATTTATTTGGGGATGGAAAAGGTGCAGAATATCGGTTTGCGCTCTGTGCAGGGACTATAAAGATGGTGGGATGAAACAACTGCACTACCAATTGTATTATTTGGCAGGCCAATTGCAATTTGTTACGATCTGGCTGGCTGATGAGCCCTCAATGGATATGCTACTCCTGCAGGTGATAGTTAGGCTGTATCATTTGTGGGCGTTATGGTGGGTGCGCGATGCTAGTCTGATTTAAAAGTCCATGCAGTTGACGCTGGGTAAGACAGTATGGCGTAGACTTTGGAGGTTTCTTTATGTGTAGGAGCCGTACTCCGCGAACAAACACTTAGCTGCAATGTATGGGAGGCATCACTGTGAGGTCCATTGTATATGATATGATAGGTTATTTATAACGCGCTCAATACCCAGAGGTTTCTAAGCGCGGACCCAAGGATCGAACCTGCGTTGCTCCGTGTCATCTTGCTTCCAAGGCGAGCACGTTGCCCCTGAGCTATCCTCCCGAGTATGAGACTTCACTCAGACCTATTTAAGGATGGCGCATTGAAGGACTACCCTGCACTAACAGCAGAGTATGATATACCTAAAGGCCAGTTCTTGGTATACATGGGTGTGATTAAAATGATCGATGCAAGGTGGGCGGGATTCCGAGATGGTGTAGAGGGAGACTTTGTTGGATTCTATGTATGACTTATCAGAGGGTGCTCATGTTGTCTCCAGGCTCTATGAGATATTACTGGATACGCTAAACACACGAACTCCGGATACAAGCTAAATGGGAGGCAGATCTGGGAAGGGCATTTATAGATGCAGAAGGGATTAACGCACTCAAGTATACAAGAAGGGTGTCTAGGAATGCTAGACTCAAACTTAAGCAATATACGTCACACACAGAGCATATATTACGCCACACAAAATAGCACAATTCCAGGGAGCGAGTGCACAGAACTTCCCTTGATGCGCAATTAATGAAGCGTATATAATGCATATGTTCTGGACCTGTCCGGTGATCAGGGATTTTTGCCATGGAATTACGGACAAAGTGGCTAGGGGAGGGATTGATATGCAGGAGTGGTCACCAGAGGGTGCCCGTCAGCGATGTTCCTGTGCAGACGCTCAGTGACACACCTTGCCAGAACGAAATATCTAATATGTGTAACTAGCCAAGCGCATGATTGCGTTAGCATGGAAGTCAACTGGAGGTCCACGGATAGAGGCGTGGTGGGGTGACTTGAAGAGTTGGGTCATGGCAGAAACGATCATAAGGCACTGAGCGGTTTATAGGGGACATAGGGAAGTTAGGGATGATGTTACAGCCTGGAATGCATTAACACAGCCATTGTTCACCCCCTCTGATAAGCCCCCTTTAAGCAGGTTAACAGAATGGGGAGGTTTGTGTGTCAAGCGGTAAGGCATGGCATGTTGTTCCTTGTGACAAGGGTGTGCTGACTGGCGGATGCTTTTGGGGGGAGTGGAGCAGACAAACATAGTTAATAGTTATGGTTTTGTTTGTAAATGTAAGGTCATGACCCTAAATTGTAATATGTACATGTAGGATTTCCCAAATGTTGGGCGACCTTTTGCTGCACCTATAAATCATAGAAACTGTATATGACGCCAATTGGCAAAAGGTGGTCGCCTGTAGTGGAACATTGATATTGAACGTGAAAAATTAAGTAAATTCGGGTGCGATTTTATAATCAATAATAAGTTGCATCTATCTGTAAAACTAAAACAGAATTTAAGAAAAAGATTGCAATCCCCATCGTAGACTCTAGATCTGAGACTTGGAATCCCTCTCAGCGATTGGGCCTTTAGGCTTTTGTGTCTTGGCCTTGTTCTGCATCTATGATTGGGTTTTTAGCTTTGGGCTGATGCTGTGGTCTCGAAGTTGCTAATGGGGCAACCCTTGTATTGTACCCCACTTGCCCTAGGGGTTTCTCCAGTGATGACCCGGGCAATACCTATAACTTCTACTCTTGCCGTTGGGGGTGAGGGGGATCTTGGCTTTTGCAGGTATTCATTCTCCCTCCTACCTGAGCACTTCTGGATAGGAATTTCTCCCATTACCTGGGTTATCAAGGGTTGAAAGAGTCTTTAATTGAGCTGGTCACCTTGCAGCTGCCACCAGGATTTAGGCTAGAACTCCCACCTGGGCTTCTGTTCCTAGCAGGCCCTGTAGTCTAACCTTTCCTTTTAACTTGGACTGTTCTATCAGGTGGCTGAATTGGCATAGCCACACCTGGTTCTGTAGTCCTCTATCTAATTGTCATCTTTGGCCTGGCCATCACGGGTTCCAACTCTATTACTCCTTTCAACTCACTACAACAACTTTCTCTGGCACACCATCCTAACAACCAGCAAGTCAGAAGGATGTGCCTCTTTTTGTATAGGTGGTGGTAGAGTAATTGTCGCAATCCGTGTTTTGGTTGGTGGGTCTGTTCTTGGCTCAAGCTAGGTCAGCCCTTATGGTGCCACCTCTTTCCCATGTGTTTGTCTACAACTTTCACTTGTATTCCGGTGTTGTGTCTTTCAGTAGCTGGCTTCAGCCCAGGCTGCATGATCTGAGATTACAAAAGTCCCAGCCGCCTTGTTAGGATGACGCAGCATTGTTATGACGGCCCCTGATCCAGCGCGCAAACTCTCCTGTTTGTCGGTGTCTTCCTGTTCCCACCATCTTTGCCCAGAGTGGGGATGCAAGTGTTTTCTGGGGCTCCAGTTCGATTGCAATTCGACTCCAGTTTGCACTCCGCACTGGTACTCGTGTACCAAACTTGTTAGTCGATTTGTACTATTTGCATGGCCCCATAGCCCAAAGCAGAACTGTACATCATAGCACCCTCTTACCCAAACGTTTCTATTATCTGTTGTGCTGTGGCTGAATTTCTTGGAGGGTCTTTCGCCATGGAGAGTGGCAGACCCTGCTGGACCCTCAAAACACATTTTTGCATAGGATGTATAAGAGCTGTGTGTGGATTTGGACTGCATGCAGTCCTTTTACTTAACTCGAAGCAGTACTGGGGAACTCTGGGGATTTATCAAGTCCCACCTTCAGGTCTCTCATTACAGAGTGAGTGGCTCCCCAGGGTATTTGAGTTCTCTCCTTGGGCAAAGAACTGGTGGCTTCGTCAAACCCTCCAGTAAACTTGCCCTGACCACCGTTTGGATCGCCACTGGCCCCTGCACCTTTTTCTCATTTCTTCATATCTCCACCATCGATACCAGTGCCATTGTTGAAATCATTGTTGTTGATGGGCCTGCCATTGCCATCAATATACAGTAATTGACCGAACGGTTGTCATCAAGGTCACAGCCTTAATGGTAATACACAGTAGCGTGGCGGATGCACTTTTCCATTGGACCAGCATGTTCCCCTGTACAGTTCTTGCCATGTGGACATATCCCTACAGCTAACAGAGTTATTGACAGGCAGGCAACAGCATCTGATGACACCCTACCGTCGACAAGCTTGAAGTGCACACCGACTACTTGGTTGTTGCTGGAGTGGATTGCAGACAGTGTAGTATAGGATTGTTGGACCTGGCTAATTGGGTATCAGGTAATATTATCCCCACCAATAATATTGCCATATATTTGGTCGTGGGGTAAGGCCATAGCTGATATTATTGGTGGGGATAATTTATGGAGTACATGGGACCGGGAGTTGTGGGGGTATCCCCTGCAGGCTCCATGGCTTAATATTGCCACAAAAATATGGCGATATTTCTGCAGGGATATTAACACATGGAACCGTTAATTGCCAGTCTTAAGGCCAACAGTCTCATGGCCAATTTCTCGTTTAATATTGGTAGTGCTGATGGAGACCACAGCACAGTGGTTGCAGGGGGTCTGATTTTGATGAAGAAAAGAACCCCATGTCAGAACGGTACCCTTCACCCTTCCGAACTCCGCTTTGGGGATGTTTTAATCATGCCGCTTTTCTCGTGAAGAGGTACTTTTGGAAGACCCAGCCTCATGTGCTTACCACCGGCCTTTATTCACCCAGAAAATCAACCTGTCTCCTACGGTTTAAACGCTGAACTCCTCACCGATGGGACAGTCTTCTACAGCGTGATGAAGGTGTAAGGTACATACATCCTCAGGCTGGTCATCGCTATAAATAGGTTTCATGTTACAGGATTTGCAAGCCCTAAAAGTGACTTTTTGAGCTTTTTGCTGTCCAAGTCTTCCCGCTCAGCCATGATGTACTGTTCACGAAAAGTGTAGTTGGGGACAGAAAGCACTGCTCAGGAAAAAGCACCTGAAAGGAGATCTCCAACACACCACAGCAACAAGTGGCGAAGCAAAGAAGACACAATAAATGTGTGTGATCACCACTTCATGCATTTGATGGTAAAACAGGCACACGTTGCGATTACCTTACAAACGATGCCAGCAGCCAATCATGGGACTATCCGGAGAATGGCACCACAATAAATGGTGTGAGGACTTCTAATGTGACCGCAATACCTGGCAAATGACCTGGGTATATTATACACTTTGCAAATAGCATGTGATTGCACTATCTGGCAAATGATATACACCTGGGCATACAATGCCAATAATTTGCAAATGCTGCGAGTACCTGGGCATGATACCAGGCAAATGTCGTGGGTGCCTTCTAATATGACCGCAATACCTGGCAAAGCATCTGGGTATATTATAAACTTTGCAAATAGCATGCGATTGCAATATCTGGCAAATGATATACACCTGGGCATACAATGCCAACATTTTGCAAATGGTGCGAGTACTTCTGCACAACGGAATGGGCCTGTGATTGAAATGTGAGGCGATATCTGTCAAATAGGGCAAGTCGCTGCGTACAATGGCAATACCATATGATGCGATTATATGGTCCTACGGCAACACCTGGCATATGGTACAACTGGCATTTAAGGTTAATATCGTGTCAAATGATAGGGATTCGTAGGCATATGATGTTAGATACTATCTATTATATGCTAGCAATATCTGCCGTACGATAGCACTGCTCTGCAAGAATTCCCCTGGGCATTTGATGGACATACCTTCTCTAGGATGTGGAGACCTCCTAATGGAGTAAAAGTGCAGCTGATGATACTACCGGGTAAATGATGAAGTATCTGGCGATATGATGGCAATATCTGCCCGGTGTAGGGAGTACATAGCAATATGGAAAACGCTTTCCTTATCCAAAAGCCAGAATGATTGGATCGGCCAATGCCTGCTAATAAGAAATGCTTATCGGATAATCACCGGCACAGACACACTGGTGGGCATCATGTAGCCAGCATTGGAACATGCCATTTCTCCAGACACAGGTTTAGGATGGGTGTTGTTCCAGGCATAACCCGACTGATATATCAGACGGGCACTATTTTGTTCTGTAGGATCAGCAAGATTCGGTTGTTTAAAGTAATATGATTGAAACATTGAAATGCTTTTATTCTTTTTTTTTCTTAGGCATCAATATGCTGCTAAAAGTTGCTCACAAAATAAAATCAGCGCCAGCGGTTGACGGTCTCCCGGGCGAATGATTCCCACAAAAGGTTCAGGCTTTAGCGCCACTGCATGCTAACAAGGCAAGGCTTCTTTGGTTGGACTATCCATGCACCTTTTGCAATCAGCATGTCACTCAGCAGCCCATCTGGTAACTGGCACTGGCAGGTTTGGCAGCATCTCTCCGGTGATGGATTCTCTTCACTGGTTCTCCATTGCTCTAGGACATCTTTAAAGTCTGGATGGTTGAGTTGTTCATCATTGAACGAGGACCAACCAAGTTACTTCGCCATACATTGCAGGAATTGGGTGAGAAGCGAGACTCCGAGAGAAGCACCAGAGCCAATTCTTCCAATTCTCGCAAATCCTCAATAGAGAAGCAAGTGTTCCCGGTGGCACCCCTGCTCCCCACACATTCTGACCATGTGACACCTTAGTTTGCAGTCTACCTTGCTCGCATTTCCATGCAAGCTCAAGATCTTTCTTTTCCCGAAATGCAGTGGTTTGTGGATCCTATGGCTGACTAAACTCCTTGCTCATCATTCCATTGTTCAATTCTCACCCCTTCTTTTACACCTGCTACTTTTTTTCCCAATCTTTCACCTTGTGTTGATCAATCGTTTCCTAAATTGGTGTTATTTTGATTTTTCTGTCAGTCCTTTGGGGAAATGTAACGGTTTATAGAATACCAACAAGTAAAATATAAAAATGTAATCAATTCCAGATTCCTATATAAAAATAATAATTGCAAATAAATGTTCAATATGGTACGGTTCGGTTATGACGCCCACCCAACACCCACAATGACAGATCTAGATCGAAAAATACTGCACTGCCATTCACTCAAAGAAAACTGTGCCTTGTTCAGCCGAAGTGCGATAGGGGTGCGGTCAATGTTACCTTTGGCGAAGAGGTTGATAGTCAAAAATAAAAGGAAGCATCTTTCGAGTTGTATTGTCACTCACAGAAGGATGGTCACATTTGATATGTTACGGGACTTGCCCCAAAACATCTGTGCTCCTAATTGCATGAAAGGTTCAAATCCCGGTAGGGCAAACTCAACAGATGTTGAGGTGGTCGATACACTAGGTACAAATAACCACTATTCAAATACCGGCTAGAAACGAGAGTAAGTGCCATTGATGGTTATAAAAATAGTTTATACCAAAGATGTTTTACTCGGATGAACTTCTTACTATATTCGAGACTAAGAGGGATTGATGGTAATCAAATATATATATATATATATATATATATATCTGTTAATGTCTTCTGTAGAAAATCAGCTGCAGTGAAAACGTTGATCTATTTTAAAGTCCTGGATCTCCTTAATCTGTAAAAAAAAAAAAAAAAAAGAAAAATGAACTCCCTTTTAACATACAATGATTAAGTGCTGTTGAACAAGGCCAGGCAATCAAGCGTAGCCCACCTGCAATTATCGCAAGACCTTAATGTAAATGCTTTTTGGTATTGATTTTGTTTAATTAAACATTCGGGCCAGCATAAATTGAAATTGATGGCACCAGCAGCAGAGCTCCTTGCTAAGTGTTGCGGCTGCATGAGGCAGAGGGGGGCCTCTATTGCCCCCAGCCTTGTGTAAGGATATGTGAGAAAGCAGTTTCCACCAACTGCAGGGCAGCACTCTCGGGAGGGTTTTCAGGCTGGCAGCTTTTGCAATTAGGGGAAAGAAGAGAACATATTCCAGGTTTGCTGTAATACGTCATCAGTGTTTTGTGTAGCATACAGCTGTGACTGGAATGACTTGGCAATGCTGTGCTCTGCCATGAGCGTGTTCCTAGCCCTTTAAGAGGGTAATGCCACGAGGGGAGAAATGTCACAAGAGAGGGATGAGAAAAGGGGGCGGGGGAAGCAGAAAGGGAGAGCGAAAGAAATGTTTGAAGGAAGGTGAGAAGGAATACAAGTCTTTGTTACTTGCCTGTAACTGTATTTCTTCAGCACAAGTATCTTTCATAGATTCACAAGCTTGAATGTTCCCCATGTCTTGGGAGGATAGCTCAGGGGCAACGTGTTCGCTTTGGAAGCAAACGACAGGGAGCAACACAGGTTGGATCCTCGGGTCCGCGCTTAGAAACCTCTGGGTATTAAGCACATTAAGCGCGTTATAAAATAACCAATCATCATCGTCAGACTGGGAATCATCTGTAATTTAAAAATATTAATCTGGAAGAGTACCGAATGTGAATGGGTTGATTTTGATAAAAGCATCAACACCAATTGAGTGAATTTGATCTTCACTGAAAGTCACGGCTGTAGTGAGATTGTGTATCTGAAGGTTATTGTTACTTTCGATACCTCTTGGTTACACACCTCTGTTTACAAAAAACCTACCAGTTCAGGTCTTCCGCTACATGCTACCAGTAGTCATCCGGCCAGTTGCAAAAGGAGCATCCCTTAAGGGGAATTTGTCCGTTATCTGAGGTATTGTACTGACATCAAGCAATTTGATAAAAGTTGTGCAGCAGCCTCTTTCAACTTTCTAGCACGAGGTTAATCTAGGGGTGTCATCGAAAGTGCATATGTTAAGGCCAGAGAGCTTCACAGAGGTGCCTCACTTAACATGAACAAACTCCCCAAACCTGCCATCAATGATGACCCACGACTGATTGTCACATTTGATGCATCAGCACGAAATGTCAGAAAAATTGTCCATAAGCATTGGCAAGTCCTCAAAATGGACAAAGACCTACCTCCTTTACTTTAATAATGTCCCGCGGGCACCCTCATTTAAGGAGAAGTTGGTTTTGAGTGTTTTGCAGACTCCCCCCTCCCCCTGGCACTATTAAGAATCCAACCGACGATGCATGGCTCCCTGTGTCTCCTGCAGGTTTTGTGAAATGTCACAAGTGCAAAGGATGTCCTCATGCTATTGTTAAAAAATGCTTTGTACATCCTATCACAGTCTTACCACAGGTCACTAAACAGCTCATCACATGCGATACTACATTTGCTGTCTACATCCTCGGTTACCCCTGCAACAAATGGTAGGTGGGCAGCACCGCCTGTAAATTACAGATGGGGATACTTCCGCATTTGAGGGCCATTGAAACATCTGATCCTTCGTATCCTATGGCTAAGCACTTTAAGGAGCATCACGATTACAAGCCCCAGTTGCTTATGTTCTTTGGGGTTGCTCATATAGCCAAACATCCCAGAGAGGGGGGAGATGGGTATTTACAGTTGTGTCAGCTCGAGACTAAATTCATTTTAGATTGCGACACCAAAATGCCAATTGGGTATAATGTCGATGAAAAATTGTATACTTTCATAGGGGTTTAAACATTTTCATTTGTGTTCCTTACGGTTGGATTTCTTGCCCATCTGGTCCCTTCCATACTTTTCCTTGATGTGGTTAGAAAGTTTCCATGATCTGGCCCTGATGTTTTCTTTTCCATTTTTACTTTCTCATTTGCTTATTTTCTTTCTATTTCCGTTTCTCTTGTATGCCAACACATGCATATATTTTTGTCTACGTTTTTATATATACTTTGGTCTTTGAATATTTACTGATGTGGGTAGGCTTCTGTATATTTTACATTCCGCTGATGCCTCATGTGTTGATAAATTATTGATTTGTGTTGTCTTCTGTGTAGATTGTGCTGCTCCATTAAGCTGTACAGTACTGTGGGCATTATTTCTTCTCATTGTATTTGTTCCTGCATGTAAGATAGCATTGGGTTGTATGTGGGTCTTGTTTCATATTTTACATTGAGTCATTATCTTTTGTACATTGCATCCCGCTCTTCTCTGGTTGCACATTTTGGTGGCTGGTAGGCTTGGATGGCGTTTTGCCCCCCTCAGCTGGTCCCTTTCCACCACTTGGCCCCCCTTTTACTTTGCAGACGCCTGCAATGCGGCAATGATTGGGCTGGGGTGCCCTGTACTTATTTTATCTATAGTGATGTTGGCATTAGGTGGGGAATTAGGTCATTTAAGATCTATAGGCAGCCGGCATACATATCTTACATTTTGTTTGGTGGGCCACGGTCACTGTGTTTTTAAGAATCTACAGTTATATTTTGTATTGGGTTGTTATATGCATGGTGGTTCTCAGGAACATGTCGTCGGTTATTTTCGATAATCACAATTGAGGGTTACAAGATAATCCCTTGCATTAGTAGTTTAGAGGGCAGCTTTCATGCATTAGCACTTTATGATGGTTTCTTCGTATGCAGCTACTTGGTATCTGTTGCAGGCACTTGTGCTTTATTGAATATGTTTTTTTAGCTTGACATTGATCTACATTCTTAATTACATGAACGTTGCAATAATCTTGCATTTGCACTTTGCATGGTATGCTGCTTTTCATCCATGCGTTTGAATTTTGTATAACAAATTGCTAGCACTTACACTTTGAGATTCGCCCATTAATTATACTTTTATTTTCCTTTGTATATGTTGTACGGAATACTATGTGCAATGTGTTTTTACATCTTATTTATATTTCAATTGTACATTATATCACTTTGCTATGTACAGCCTGCATTTATTTCCGTTCCAAGATCTCTACCTGTTTTGCACGTCTTTCCTTCCACACTAATATGCATCGCCAACAGAGAGAAAGGACTCTTGTGCATTTTAAAGCCTATTCATGTTTTGCTACCTTTGTGTGAGCAAGCGCTCTGCGAGCCATGTACCTGTACTGTCCTGCCTCTGCTGTGTCTCTTATTCAATATACTTCATTAGACGTGGAGTCTTTGTATTTTTCTGGTATCTCATGACCCTGGTGTGCAGTCCCTCCGGCAGCATTTTATTATGAGATATATATATATACATACACACATTATTCCCGTAGGAAAAAGGAACAGGCGGAAACGTAGTCACAATGCCCTTGAGGAATTGGGCCATTACAGGGATCGTGAAGAAAGAGCCTCGATCCAGAGACCTGGAAGGCTCATGAAAGTTACAGCCATCTTGGAACGGCTGCTTCTTCATGTGCTTTGTCTTGCTCAGAGTGTGCTTTCGTGCTTCACCTTTTATCTGTGTGATGGAAGTCAGGTGTGTGTAATGATCAGTAATGGCCTGACTATTGTATTGGGACACGTCAGGTATAGTGTATGGTGTTAGTCCATTTTCTATCACAGTGAACTGCCCATGAGAAAGTGTTTGTGTTGCAAAAGGAGGCTAAGGGGGGTGAGTTCCTAAGTAACATACCTGGAAGGATGGGGTAAAGTAATTATAAGGAAGGAGATACCGCGTCTTGCCATCCAATGTCCCACTTCCACTCCCCGAAGACCCCTCATCCAGGTGATCTTCCTGCACTGGTCCACCCCGGGAACTGGATCCAAAAGGGATTGCCGTGTCCTGGCCACCTGGATGATAGATCCACGGGGATAAGTGGGTGAAACCCCCTTCAGGTTTCTCACACTGACACACTTCCCAGTCGTGTGAGACTGTGCTCTGCCTGCTCAGTACATCTGCCAAACTGCTCTCTGTCCCTGCCAGATGAACTGCAGAGACTAACAGCCAGAACCAAATCTGCATCCCCTCTCTGCAGAGGAGAGGGAGCGCAGGCCACCCTGCTTGTTCACATAGTGCATGGCCACCATATGGTCGGTCAAGATCAGGACATGCTTCCCCTTCAGAGACGGAGTAAACAACTCCAGGGCTAAGCTGATGGCTTGCAACTCCAGCCTGTTGATGTGCCACCTGGCTTCCATTGCTGACCAAAGGCTGCTCAACTGCAAGACCTCGCAGTGAACGCCCCAACCTTCAAAGGATGCATCCGTGACCATTCGAACTTGAGGCCACGGAGGCCAGAAAGGTTACCCCGCTATTAAATTGCTGCTGCTGACCCACCAAGAAAGGTTGACCACAGACCTGGACACCTAAAAGACCATCCATCAGGGTTCCGAGGCACTGGGGCCACTGACCTCGTAGGAGCCATTGCAACGATCTCATTCGCAGCCTGGCCTCTAGCACTAGAAAAATACAGGAGGCCTAAGAGGCGGAAGGAAGCAGCTGGTAAGGTGGCATGGTTCTGGAACAGCCGCACCATCTGTGCAATGCAGACTACTCTCTCCTTGGGTGGAAAGACCTTCCCTGCTGCAGTGTCTAGGACTGCCCTGATGATTTGGAGCCTCTGAACTGGTGTTGTGCGGGACTTCTGCAAGTTCAGGGAAAAGCCCAGCCTGTGGAGTAATGAGCGGGTGTCCCCAAGATGGGATAAAACCAGCTCTGCCAACCTCCCTCGGTTCAACCAGTCATCCAAGTACAGGAATACATGGACCCTGGATCTACTGAGATGAACCGCAACTACCGCCATGAGCTTGGTGACGACCCAGGAGGTCAACCCCAAAGGGAAGCACCTTGAACTGATAGTGCTTGTCCCCTATGAGGAACCTCGGCAATCTCCTGTGCTTTTGCACATGGAAGCAAGCGTCGTGAAGATCTATGGAAACCAGCTAGTCCTGTAACTCGAGAGTGTGGAGAACCTCTCTCAACGTCACCATCTCAAACTTGTTCAAGGCCCTGAGGTCCAGTATGGGACGAGACCTCCCCCATTCTTGGGTACCAGTAAATACTGGTAATACCAGCCCGACTCCCTCTCTGCTTGGGCGGTATCTCTTCTACAGCACCCTTCAACAACAGGGCTTGTAGCTCTTCCTGGAGCTCCTGTTCTGGCTGACAAGGTAGTGGCAGAAGAAGGGCAGACAACCGCACCACATGAGCTCCAGGGCCCAGGCGTCATAGGTAATCTCCCGCCATTCATGGTAATGCATGGACAGCTGTCCTCCAAATAGTGAGTTGGGGGAGGGGAAAATCAGAGCGGCTTCGAGGTCAGCACCGCTCTAGCTGCTGGAGGCCCCTTTTGGAGCACAAGAAGCAACTCTGCCCCTGCCTGGCCTGTGGGAGCTGCCCCTTCCTGCAATAGGGGATGTAACGCCTGTAGCTTTTGCCCTTAAAGCAAAACTGAAGGCAGGCTTAACCAGCTGCTGCGCAGCAAGGCCTAGCAACTTTGCGGCAAGCTTGGACCCCTTGAATTTCTCCAACGAGTCATCGGCCTTCGGTCCGAAGAAGTATTCCCCATCGAAGGGCATATCCGGCAACCTACTCTGGACATTAGGAGAAAACCCATAGGAGCATAGGTATGCCTGCCACCTAAGAACCATGGCCAACCCCATAAACTGAGCAACCCAGTCCGCCACGTCCAGGCCCGTTTGCAAGGACTGCCTGGCCACCACCTTTCCATCATCCACCAGCTGCATGAACCCGTCCCATAATTCCCCTTCAGGGACATATTGGGATGCATGCTCAACACCCTTCCATGGGCCAAAGGAATATTTTGCTAAGCTGCACGAAACATTGGTAGCCTTTAAGGCCATGCTCCCGGAACAGAAGATCTTTTTTGCAATAGCATACACATTTTGCCCTCCTTGTCAGGTGGTAAATTGGAAGTGGATGAAGCTGGTGGATACTGTGGACGCCTGAACAGCTTACCCCTCTTGTGCAGGGTGAGAGGAAAGAAAATGTGTGTCTACTCTTGCCGGCCTGCACTTGCTGGTCAGGTTGGAATTAACCAGGGAATGGAGCACTGCTGCTGCCACAAGGAGGCGACTGGGTTGACTACTGCCGAGTTGAGTGGCATATTCCTCTCTGTGGTGGGACCCTCTTCCAAAATGTCCATGAGCTTGGAGCACTGGACAAGTAAAGTAGAAAAATTCAGCCCGTGTGTCAACTAAAATCTGATTGAGAAACAGGTGCCTAGGATTGATCGCAGTCGACCGCACCAGTGACTTAGATGGCAGTCGGTCCACCGCAAGCTTGGCTACACACTCCCAAAGAGACTTTGGGTTCCCTTTGTCACAGGATGTGCACCCATTGATGACATGACCCATGCTGAGGCACCACATGCAGATGTCATGTGGGTCGGTCACCGACATCTTGGAGCCGCAATTGGAGCAGTGTTTGAACCCCCGAAATCCATGGCGGAGACATGGCAGCTCGCAAAGGCAACATTTTATGAAAAAACATCAAATGAAGTCCAAGACTCGAAACATTTGCTAGCGTTCCTCAAGAGCAGCATGCTGAGCGGGCAGAAAAAAGGAACTGAGGTACAGGGCATAGTGACACAGTGTATATATACGTCACCAACGTTACGTCTGGAGCCGACGATCAAGCACCGAGTCAAAGCAGATCGACGGCTAAGTCGAAGAACACTACGCCCGCCTGTTGAAGGTTTTCTGAACAGCTGAAGCTGAAAGGGGATATCCATCTGATGTGGAATCAGCAATAGAAAGGCAATCCATTGAAATACAGATACAGGTAAGTAACAAAGACTTCTCCAGCATTGGATCTTTCATAGATTCACGTGCTTGAATAGAATACCAAGCAGTAGAAGCGTGGCACTTTATCACTGGAATACATATAGGTTAACCACAGTACCACCAAGTATACATATACCCTATGCATGCTTGAAAACTGATGTGAAGGAGGGAAGAACAATGGCTCCTCCTAACTTACGTAAACAGTTGATGCAGGACCACTTGTCAGACTGCAGACTCCTTGGCATCCTCCTCCAGGCAGTAGTGTTTGGCGAACGTGTGGAGCGTGGGTCCGGGAGCCATCCTGCAGATGTCCTTTATCACCACTCCTGCTGGAAAGACTGCTGTAGTCGCCCTTCCTCTGGTGGAGTGTGCTGTAGCCAGACACGGGAAAGGGTCATCCTTGGATCGGTGGCAGCGAGGGATGCAGTTTGCTAGCCAGTGTGCAAGGCCTTGCTTAGAGATGCTTTGTACCTTGATGCTCCAGAGGCGTAGGCAGGGTAGGGCCTGATGGGCAAGGACCACCCAAAATCTCAAAATCTGTAAATGCCCACTCAGCAGCGCTGTGTGGGCATTTACAGATATTTTTGTCAGTGCAGTGGGTCCAACTACATTAGCTTCAGGCCCCATTTGCTAGACAATCCTGGCTATGCATCTGTGGTGCTCCCTGAGAAGGCAACAAAGAGTCTGGAGGAGGCACGAAACCACTGGTGCAGTGCAGGTAGAATTTCAAAACCTGTGAAAGGTCTAAGGAATGTAGAGCACATTCAGCACTGGAGGAATGCTTGCCCAAAATATATGGGAGAACTATGCAATCTGATAGTGTCATTTTGGATACCACCTTGGGAAGGAACTTTGGGTGTGGCCTAAGTATGACATGGTCTGTTTGGAAGACTCTGAAAGGCACCTCTGCAGAAAGTACTTGAAGTTCGCTGATTCATCTTGCCAACGATATTGCCACCAAAAATGTGACCTTAAAGGAAAGGAATCACATCTGTTCATTGTCTGTAGGGAGGTGACATCAATGCTGACAGAACAGTGTTTAGGCTCCAGCTGGGAACCAGTGTGGGTAGCGGAGGAAAGGTGCACAATAGTCCCTTCCGAAAGAACGTAACTGCTGATTAGGTCACAAGCAACACGTCTTGTGGACCCCTCGCATACGAAGAAATGGACGAAAGATGAACTTTGATTGAGGACAGTGCCAAACCCACTTTTGCTAAATGTAACAGTTAGGTTAGTATCTGGTCTACGGATTGAGAGAGTGGATCTGGAGTTGCAGCCTCACACCATGTTTTGAAGCACTTCCATTTTATGGTGTATGGTATGTGAGTGGAATGTTCTCTAGGTGCACAAAGATGTCCCAGCATTCTGGGGTAACGCTAAATTGGTGTGTTTCTGCTGTTCAGCAACCAGGCCCTGAGTGAGTGTGCTGCTGGGTCGTGATGAAGGATCTTCCCCTTCTGTTGGGTTACCAAGAACTGGTGAGCCCAGAGGCGAAACAGCATGTCCTGCGTCAGTTGCAGCAGAGTTGGGTACCAAACTTTCCGGGCCCATTGCTGGTGCTATAAGGAACATCCAGGATGGTTGAATCTTCACTCTCCCGAGTACTCTGGTGAATAGCTGTGGGAAGGCGTAAAGGAACGGACAAATTCATGTTAGGGATGGATGCATTCCCCAGCAAGTTCTTCTCCGGGTACCTGGAAGTGAAGCAAGGGCACTTTGCATTGTCGCTGGTCGCAAATAGGTCAATGCGAGAATGTCGCCATTTGTGAACTATTCGGTTGATCTCACCTTTGAGCTTCCACTCGTGGGGGAATCCCTGCCTAGCTTGTTTGCAAGGACACTGTCCTGCCCTGGGAGGTGTTCCACCCTGATGTGAACCTTCTGTTGGAGTGGCCACTGCCAGAGCTTCTGCAGAGAGCATCTCCGACCTGGTCCCTACCCTGCTTGTAATGCATGGAAATAGTGTTGACCGTCTGAATCGTTAGGACTTGTCCTGCAAGGACTGGTTGAAAAGGTTTAATTGCCCATCTGATGGCTCTGAGTTCTAGCATGTTGATGTGCAGTAGACTTTCTTGATCTGGCCATGTGCTCTTCATTTGTAGCTCTCCCAGATGTGCTCCCCAGCCTGACAAGGAGGCATCAGTCCTGACGAGTTATCTTGAGGTTGGCGCTTGAAACTGCATGCCTTGATTGAGGTTGCAATCCCTGCTCCACTACTGCAGTACCATGAGTAAAAGCGGTGAGAGGGGAACAAGATCTTCCCATGAGCCTGTTTGCTCCAGTGGTGCTGGAAATGCCTTTTGGAGGGACAGGGACTCCTAGTCCTTGTCCTACCACTTTGTCTGCGTTTTCCTTATGTTTTCAGCAACTGAAGTCCAGCCTGGACCTCTGGCGGTTGTGAGAAACCTGAAGGAGTCTCCCTGAGTAGTCCTCGGGATCTGTCATCCAGGTGGCCAGCACACGGCCATCGCTATTGGATCCAGTTCCTGGTGGTGGACCAGTGAGGGAGGATCACCTGGACGGGGGGGATGGAGTCTTCGGGGAGTAGAATTGGGACACCGACGGGTGAGACGTGGTATCCCCCTCCTTATAACACATTTTCCCCATCCTTTCCCGTAGGATATTCAAATACTATACTCCCCCTTTGTGATGTGAACATTTTCACACACCGCAAAAGACAACAAACACCAGAGCCATTTACCGGATATGTCCCAACAGAAGGGTCAGGCAAAGTCAGGCAATTGACCAGAATCACACACACCCGACGGCCCTTTCCCTTTCCCAAAAGGATAAAAGGTGGAGCACAATACGTACAAAGCAGACCGCACAATGAGACAGCTATACAGACACAGAAGTTCAAGGGGAGGATAAAGGCAGCAAGACCAGAAAGGCTGAAAAGGAGAGAAGCGACCTTGCCTTTTCCAACCCAGGCCCACGAAACCTGTGCAGAAGCAATCGTAAGAGCACGAACAATAGCCCAAGTGTGTTGCAGCAGATGCAATGGTACACAGAGCATGTCTATGCTGATAAGCAGGACATAGGGAGATGCCTGCTACCGTGGCAACAGACTTGACTCCCGATACGAGGAAAGCCAATCGCCAATCGGTTCATCAGAGCCAGAGAGTCGAGGGGAGAACTGATAAAGAACCCAAACTGTATTGAACAAAAGTAGCAAACAGCCGATTGCAGAAAGTACAAAGAACTGTTAATGTGAAAGGGGAAAGCCAGCTGCAGAAGAGCCAGGCATCACGTGGGTGCTCACTCAAGAACCTCTGGCCGATTACCAGATTGTTGAAACTACTGTTAACAAGAAGGCCTTGGGACAGGCGAGAAGAGGGTCAAAGTGGTCAGACGGGGGTCTAGTAAATCTTCTGTCAACCGGCAGATGATCATAAAGCTAAGGGAAGTGAATCCCATATCGTAAGAAAGTTGAAAGAACAGTGTGTTGACAAGAGTCAACCCGGCAGAGGGTTGTCCACAGTGAACTGTTTAAGACATTAAAATTTGTGAATATCACAAAGGAGATTGTAAAGAAAAGCCATAGTGAACCCGACGGAGTGAGGCAAACAGTTGAGAAGGATCTGCCCCAGGAAGAGGGGGATGCAGGGGTGAGAAACCATCCACCCAACAGCACGTCAATGCAAACGAGAAATTGTTTTTGAATACAAGCCAAAGTTAACCCGACAGAGGGATGCAGATATTCAGGGGAAGGGGGGTATGAGGCCCGGAAGAGGGGGACTGAGGGGTGAAGAATCATCACCTCAAGTGCAACCCAAAAGGAATATTTTGTTAATTTTGAGCATATTAGGTCATCAGAAGCAGGAAAGCTAAATTTCGAAGGTCCTGATATTACCAAGAACTCTTTAGGGATTTGAACCCGGAAGAGTTAGATCCAGGAGTGAAAAGCCATCACCCAACATACCACTGCAAAGGAACTTTTGTTATTTGAACACATAAGGTCCTCGAGGGGAAGAGACTTTTTACAGAGAAAGAGACTTGGCCATCGACAGTCCTGATGGCTAAGAACAGAACTGTCGTCTTGTGCTGGGGCAGCTCGAGCGTGTGTTGTGCTCCAGAGTCCTGCCTTGTCCCGTTCTCAAAAAATGGGGAAGGAAAACCACAATTACTGCATCCTGACTTATCATTTGTAAACACTTTTCTTTCTTGTGAGCCCTATCCCACACTCTTTTGTATTTAGCGTAAGGATTGCCAATAGGTTTTTCTTAGTATAGGCCCTTTTATTTGACAAGACGCCACTAGGAATGCCATATTATGATTTGATAGTCGTAGCTTTCTCCCATCTTAGATTCAGGTTTAGATTAGGCGTTTTTCCTCCCTACCTATACAGTTTAATGAACACCCTTGAACTGTGATCACTTGCGTCTGTCTATGCTTGATACCATGCCTTCTTTACATGGTGCAACTCTTCATGTTTTCCTTTTAGAGAACACCACCCATGGAAAACCCATATGGCACCCATGGGTGGGGGTACAACCTTGTAACCCTTATGCATGTTTTTTGGCACCTTTGTGTTGCCCACAGAACTGAGTGTGTGTGGTAGCTACATGCAGGAATGGCAGTGGCTCAGAGTGTCCTCCATTTTTAGGACACCCAGGCCCTGCCATAGAAATCAATGGTCACTGTAAGCTCTTGGTTTCTATTGCCTTTACACCTTGTTTCCAAAAGTCCTGGGAAGCCCTGAATCCGTCCCTTCCCCCAGACCGGCGGTTGGGTGAAAGAACAATATATGGCTCTGGGGCTGCCTCCTGTCAGACTGACTGGAGCCTTCCCATGGGCTGCGTGTTGTGGGTACACTCTTGGTGTGGGACCTGTATGAATGGAGTCTGAAGTCAACTCACATTCTGTGTTGTGGGTGCCTGAGTGAATGGGGAACTCATGTGTATAACTGGGGACCTCTCACTCACCAATTTGTTCAGAAGCCAAATCTTGAACTAATATTCAGTAGCTGAAGTCAAAGCCGAAGCGAGAAGAAGCTGCTCTGTGGAAGCCCAGCTGAAGGAAGAACTCTGCTGCTGCATTTTCTTCACGAGGTCCGAAAGCTGCCGTCTTCCTCAAAGTACTTATCCAAGAGAGGACCTGGATAGAGACACCTTCCTGAGCCACCAGAGACTATCGTGAACCTGCTACTCGTTATCAAAAGTGCCCTGGATGCCAGTCCTGTGTGCCTTCCGTCCGGAGAAGGGGTCTTCATGAGTCCAGAAGTGGAATGCTTGGACATCTTGAGTCGAAGAAGTCCAGTTGTGTCGGCCAGGGTCTAGAGGGTTTTTTCGTGACTGCTGGAAGCCAGATTGCGATCTACTGCCCAGAAGAGGGGGGTACCCTGGCATAGTGCTGCTTGACACCCAGAGCTGTGAAAGTTTCGCCTGATCAAAGAATCCTTCAAGGAAAATCCCTGCGACATCTGACCACTTTTTCCCACCGTAGAATATTCCAGTTCGCTGTGTGCAGAGGAAGGCCCTCCGGTGGGTTTCCTGCCACCAAAATCTGAAGAAGGCTTCCCGCGGGTCCAGCCTTGGTGAGGATCTGTGGTCCAGTCCAGTGGTCAAGTCCAGGTTGCTAGAGGCCATCCAGAGGTTGGTGCTTTGGCTGCAGCAATGAGGGTCCAAAAGTCAGTGAACTGCAAAATCTTCAAACTCGACACCTACCTCTGCCAGTGCACCAGCCACCACTGAAAGGCATCAAAGTTTCCCAGGGTTCTTATCTTCTTATACCGGGCCTTTTCAGAGTCCACAGCAAGGTTCACCTTCCTAGAACGTACACAACGGGAGTAACACCTGTCCAACCGAGACCACTGCAAAGACCGAAACTGCTGCCTTTCTGAAAGCACTTGGTTCCTCCTTTTCTCTTGGCCTCGGCATCCCAGCAGCGACTCCTTGGAAAGGGGGTCCAACCCCCAGAGATCCCATCGAGAAAAGCCAAGAGAAACTGCCACTTCACCTACCAAGGCATCACAAGGTACTGTGAAGCAGAAGAGTGTCTTCTAGCCTCAGGAGTCGTCCAGGGGTCCCCAAGTCATCTTGGATCCTGTTCTCCTGTGGTATCTCAAGTATGTTGGGGGGTGGTAGAACCTGCAAAAAGAAAGCAAAGCATTATTGAACATTTTTGGACTGGGCTGTAAAAGACAAGATAAGGTACTCCCTAACACAGTTTTACTATTGGAGTCTCATGAAAGTATATTGCCTATGTTCTGAAACTAACCAGCCTTTCTTCTTGGATCTATGAAAGTACACCTTACTTACGAATTCATGGGGGGTGGGGGGAATAGGTCACAGGCAACACGATTCTCTTGGAAGCAATACAAACCAGCACAGCACAGGTTCGAATCCCGATCTAGCACTTAAAAATCATTTGTTGGTATTTAGCACGTTATGAAAGAACAATTATAATTATGATTACAATTATATGCCTGTTTAAAACTGTCATCAGTTTGTGCATCTTTACTGAATTTAACTAGTGTGGTACCACAGAGTGTATATATGTTGCCATTTCTGAATAGTGTTGCCAAAGTACAAAGTGTGTTATTTATATCTATGTAGTTGGTAGGAACCTTATTTTAAATAAAGAAGTTGTGTTATCACCTAACAGTGTGTGGACATTCCTTTGTGGGGGCTTGGGGAATCGCTGTGCCTAAGAATCAGCCTAGATCACCTCCTGAGAGCATAAGCCGTGCTGCTTGTGCAATGTTACCAAATTGAGAGCCTTGGCTGGGGTGCACTGTGCCTCTGTCACAACCATAAAGAGGGCAGACGTACAGATACCCCCCTCCAGTCTTTACAGCTCCCATTGCTGTTCTAAGGTTTCCTGGATTGGTCTCATTCTCAATCTGCAGTTGGGGGATGATGAATATACAAAAGAACATCATGCCTAGAAGGGATTTGAATCGACGTACCGGGGAGGAGAACTCCCTGAGAAACCAGCTGTCAAGTCGCAACATTGCTACTATTCGCTCTGTGGAAGGCCGCACCCGGGGAATGCGAGTGTCTAGTTATGATCTGAGGAATAGGGCAGTTTGAGCACCGACTTGACCTTGTTGATGGAGAAACATAACTCCAAGTAGGCCTCCGATAGCTTGACAGATGTATTTGTTTGTTTCCTTGTCTTTGCCTTTATCAGCCAGTGCAGGTACAGAAAAAACTATGTTCCTGTACGGCCGAGAGGTGACTCCACCGGAGCTGGGCATTCCGTAAACACCCTAAGGGAGCCCGCAGAACTGGAAATGCATGTCTCCCACTTGGAACATGAGGTGGCGTCAGTGAGCTCGGTGTATGAGGACATGGAAGTACGCATCTTCTAGTTTGAGCATAGCCAGGAAGTTGTGCTTTTGTAGCCACCGTAAAACCTGTTGAGATTTGGTCATTTTGAATTTCATTCATTTTACTAACTTGTTTAACGCCCGTAGTTCTAATATTGAACACCCCATCCGTTTTTCTTTCTGAAGAGGCAGAAACAAGAATAAAACTCCTTCCCCCTTTGGTTTATGGGCACCATTTCTATGACAGCTTTTTGAAGAAGTTTGTCTATCTCCAGCTTCAGTTGCGCCAAGTGGTGGATTTTGGTTGATTGTGGTGGTGATGCAGGCAGACAGTCCATGAACCCGATGCTGTGGTCATTCTACACAGCCTGAAGCACCCATTTGGCTGATTCCCCCCCACCCCATACATGGATGTGATTCCCTGTCAATTCTGCTTTGACTGGGCCTTGGATTGGCCTGATGCACACCTGCCTCTCTGCAAATTGTACCTGGTAGATGACTGTTGATACCGATGCCCAGAATGAAAAGATGAGGAAGATGACCTGTGCGTTGCATACGCTTTGTTATAACCTCTGTACCTTGAAGATGAGCCCAGAAAGGAGAGAAAAGGATGGTCGTTATCCATATCCTTTAGGGAGCTAATGGCCCTGGCCAGGTCTGTCAGTCTTTATCCCTTTTAGATGGTCATCCACCTTTTTGCAGAATAGCACCTGTTTGTCGGACGGCATAGCCAACATTTGGGCCTGGACTTCAGGCCTGAAATTAGTGGCTTTCTTGCAAGTCTGCCTTCTCAGGACAATGCCGTGGGCCATCTGTCTGAACTCAGAGTCTGCCACATCCACAGCCATGTTGATCATGTGCTCTGAGGTGGCTTCACCATCTGAGATGATCGACTTAGCCTCTTCTTGAAACTACCACGGGAGATGTTTAGCAAGCTTGGACACCCTGTGCCAAAGTTCCCTGTTGTACCCTGCCGACATTGCCATAGCGTTTGCTGCCCTGATTGAAAGAGATGCTGCATCCAACATCTTTCTGCTGACAGCCTCGAGCTTCCTTCCCACCTTAACCGGTGGATTAGTTAGCAGTGATGTCTTTCTTGCTGCTACAGTAATGACTGTCAGGCTTGGGACAGCCCTGCAAACACAAAGGCGTGCTGCCAGGGGCGTTTAGCTTCTTTTCAGGCCAAGGAGCCAAGGTAGGTGTGGAAAGTAGGTTCGCCAGTATTTCTCCACATCCTCCCAGATAGTGTCCAGGATTGGGATGGTTGCAACCATCCGCCTCTGCTTGTCCCTGTGTTCATACAACACAGACCTTTTCCCTTCACCGACTACCTGCAGGTTAAACAACTCAGCCGCTTAAGCCATGATCATGAAAGAAGCTCCATCGTCCGCCTGCTTCCCGATGACTTATTTGTCCCATTTATTCTAACGTGCTGGGGAATCTTGAGGACATTCCCCTCCACAGGCACATCATTGTGGGCATCTGGATCAGAAAACTCCCTGCACGGAAACGTCTCTAGGATCCTGTCCATAGGGGTCAGTGTTCTCAATGAAGATGTGCTTCTGGGTGAGATGCTGCATTTCTGATGTGGAGACATGCTCCTGGGTGAGATTCTGGTTCCTGGTGGGGAGTCATGGGGCTTAGGGGATATAGTCCTCTGCCTCATGGATGATACCTACTGTTCTGAGGTAGAAGGGCTGTGGGTGTCTTGTGCCGCTAGGCATGCTCTTTGCCTCCTCTGTAATTCTTCCATGATATTTTTCATTGACTGCATCAGCTCTGGGTGGAAAGAATTGGTGTCCTCTGTAGAGGGGTACGAATGCGGGCTGTATTCCTTGGGAGACGACTGTGACACCTCACAAATGTCCTCCATGTCAGAGAATTCTTATCCGGTAGTTCCACCATTTCCTTAAATGGAGAGAGACTGATGCTGTGTCCCACTGTGGTAGGAGTCACCATGAAAAATTGACTATTGGTAGTGGATTCAATGGTTGCCGTGGATGGAATTGTCTGTGAGCAAATGGTGGTCCAACGAAGATTTTCTCGTTGACGGGGCATTCCCCATCGACAGAGTAGCCGTGGACGAGTGGTGTTTCGGTCCGACTGTACTTGAGGCGTTGCCTGTCAACGGGGTAGCCATGGCTGAAAGGTTAGTCGTGGACGAGTGTTGTGTTGGCCTGACCGCCGACAAAGAAGTTTTGTCCGTGGACAAGGCCTTCTTAGACGAGGATATTTTAGATAATTCACAGCATTCCCCCATGGATGAGTTGGGTGTCGACAGTGTCTCGTGGGCGATAGCAACTCGCTTCATGGATGAGTGTCCTTTCATTAACGAATTGCCCATAGACCTGGTGCATTTCTCTGTCGGCTAAGCTGGCCTTTGTTGGAGGTGGTGATCCTCTGTCAACTGAAGAAGCTCCTCCTTCAGGAGCTTTTCAGTGGCCCTTTGTGAGGAAATAGGCTCAGTCTTCACTTTACACGTCTGAAGAAGGGCAATTGCTCTCCAAATGGAGGATATTTCTGTGCCTGTCTTGAAGCATCTTTTGAGAAAAGGTTCGGATAAAGGCAGTAGATAAACTATGTGTGGATCCCTGACAAAATTGAGCCTTTTCCTGCATCTATTGCAGTCCTTAAACAGAGGGGTCTTCCCCTTGGAAGTACCTTCAGTGCCTGGGCCTGCTTTGGACATGAGGTGTCTTGTGCAGATCTTTCCCTCAACGCTTTCAGACCCAGCAAAGGAGTCCCTGTGCTTAAAAACACAATGTGTAGAGCAGTTGAAACTCGCTCAGAAAAACGTTTACTTAATGAAAAAAGATTTAAAAGAATGGATTAGATTGAAGAGAGCTGATGAGGATTCCCCTAGTCTGTAGACTGAACAATCTGAAAATGGCTGCCTGTGGTGGAGCTTAAGCCCTGCCACCTCATTGGCTAGGTTCACAAGGGGCCAAAATGAGGTGGAAGGACTACATAAGCGAGTGCCTTATCAGGCATAATAGGCAATCTGTATTGCTTTTTCCTGTGGGGGGGGGGGGGGGCGGGAGGAGGGAAGAGTTTATTTTTAAATATTTTATATATATATATATATATATATATATATTTTTTTTTTTTCTCCCAATGGATTGCCTTTCTCCCGCAGATTCCTCATCAGATATCTATCCCCTTCCAGCTTCAGCTGCTCGGAAAAAAGTTTAACGGACAGTGTAGTGGACCTAGACTCGTCCATCAATCCGTCTTGACTCAGTACTCCATCGTTGGCTCTCGGTGAAATGTTGGGCATCATATTATATATATATATATTCAGTGAAAAAACTTTGTTAAAGGGACGTTATGGTTCAAAGTAAAACCGAAAAACCCCTGAAATTCGGCAGTTATGGTAAGATAAGCAACCATAACTCACGCCACCATGCACTGCTAACACTAACACCCAGGACATCAAAGATGACATCACAAATGTCATTGATGACATCACTGATGACATCACATGTCTGGCTCTCCCTTTTTTCCCTTTACTGACATATCTAGGCCACATAGTTTTCTTCAGTAACAGCCAGGAAGTAAAAATTGAAAAGGTACTATATTTGTAGACTTAGGGTCAAGTCACATCATATGAAACATATACATAGCGGAAGACACAGGCATGAAAGAGAGCAATCCTTTCTGTGCATGAAGATAATCATTAGGGTTATCATCACTTTCTCATAGTTTTATTTTTATTACTCTACCTTCCCTGTATATGCTCATATTTGTATACATTGTACTCACTCTCCTTTCCTTTGGGTGCAGTCACATCACGTGATACACATACATATGGTAAGTAGCAGCTTTGAAACAGAGCAATAGTTTCTCTGCATAAAGACAATCAGTTAGGTTATGAACTCTTTCTGCTACTACTTCTGCTTTTTTGTTTACTTCACTGTCCCTGTATATACTCATATTTGTATGTGTTGTTGTCTTTGTGTTTTGTCTGTAATAATTATGTATTAAGTGGGTTTTATTATCTACTTATTACATGTTTCACAGTACGCAAAACTCTAATAAGAAAGCAGTTATCATTTCACTATTCAACATGGCAAGATTATGAATATGGCACCTTCATCATGTATGCTGCACACACTGCCTATGTTTCTGCATGAGTAGCTTAGTATACTGGATACAACTTCACAATAGAATGCTATTTATATCAATGCATTGCTTAATGCACTAATTAGCTCATGATATTTATCCCAATGATCCTTGACAGTTGTTGGTCAGCATTATAAGAATCCCTTGTACAGAGTTTTCATGCAAAGTAAATGCACATGTGATGTCATCAATGACATTTGTGATGTCATCTTTGATGTCCTGGGTGTTAGTAGTGCACGGTGGCGCGAGTTATGGTTGCTTATTTTACCATAACTGCCGAATTTCAGGGGTTTGTCCGTTTTACTTTGAACCATAACGTCCCTTTAACAAAGTTTTTTCACTGAATTTTTCACTGAATTTCATAGGTTTTTAGTAGCGCAACTTAACCATAACGCCCCTCTAACAAAGTTTTTTTACAGAATGTCATAGGTTTTTAGTAGCACAACTTAACCATAATATCCCTGACTTTAAATACATGTAACATAGAACATACTGAACCCCTAGCTAGTGATTTCAATGTCCGCAGACATATCAAAAATCTGAGCGTGGTGAATGTAAATTTAAATAGTGTGCCCCATTTCCCCTTTGAGGTTGGCTCGTTTTTTTGTAGATGCTTGACATACACCTGTTATTTTGTATTTTCTTTTCTTACTTTACTCCTAAAATCTTCACATAACCTTCTCCAAAGCAACCCTTACATTCCAAAACAGCATGGCATTTCCCATAAAAGATAAGGAAATGCCATCTTCTTTAAAATAAACAGCATTACTGGAATCAATATTCTCATAATTACAGAAGAACATACCAGCTCTAAGCATGAAGGCACACATGCCTCGGTTGATTACACACCTAGCATTGTTTTGCTGAGGACAAAAAACTGAACTATTGTCCCATATTGCCCTAGGTACTAATCCAGAAAAAATTACTTTGGCATTTGGAAGGATGTTCATTACTGCTTGAACCAAGTGTTCCAAATCTGCCAACAAAGTAAGGGCACTGACATAGCCCAAATGGAAAGCACCATAGTGCAAAACTACCACATGGGGACTGTTCACCCTGCCCATATCTTCACAAATGTGTACAATTCCCTGTACATTGCAATCAGGCACAGTGCTCCACACCACCTCCACTCCTTTAACATCAAAATTCTTTGCAACATGCCTGCATTGAGCATACTGTTGTAAACCATGCACAAACATATCTCCAAGCACCAACACCCTGACTTTCTCCACTTCTGCCATCTTCACTACACACAGTCTCTTTCAACACAAATCCACACCTCAACATCTGATTGGCTGATCCCTACAGTCTTCTTTCCATTCTGGATTTGCTGGAAAACCCCGGATGTAGCACGCCCTGTGTACGGACAGCCGCGGTGTCCGCGACCACGTAACTCTTGGACAGCCCTTCTACCATTTCCACTTCACTCTGTGCCATTCCCTCATTGCATACAGCTAAGCAGTCACACAATACGGAGAACGTCCTCAGAACACCCCCATTTTGTTTATTTTCGAACATTTCAGGACACCGCGAGTCTTCTCATAACACATGCAACTTGCCAGCGAACAATACAGACAACGTCCTCAGAACACCCCCATTTTCTTTCTGTACGAACATTTCAGGACACCGCGAGTGTTCTTCTGGCTCACTCTTTTTTCTTTTGCTGACATATCTAGGCCACATGGTTTTCTTCAGTAACAGTCAGAAACTAAAAATTGTATTTTATTTGTAGACATTTCCTACAAGTAGGTTCTTATAGTCATTCCCTTAGAGTCCAGTCACATCATATGAAACATATACATAGGGGAAGACACAAGATTTAAACACAGCATTATTTTCATGCAAATAAATGATGATTTCTCCCTTTCAAACCTGCTATTTACCCTATGTATATGTATTTTGGTATGTGTTCTTGTCTCTGTGTTTTCTCTATAGTAATGCAATTATGTAATACATGGGTATTATTAGGTTTATCTATTAAGAAGACAATTATTTCATTATTCAACATATTAACATTACGAATATTATACCTTCATCTTGTACGCTGCACACAATGCTGTGTTTCTGCATTAGTAGCTTAGTATACTAGATAGAACCACATAATAGGATGCTATTTATATCAATGCATCGTTCAAAGCACTAATTAGGGTATGATATTTATTGCAATGATCCTTGACACTTTTTTCACAACATTATAATAAGAATCCCTTGTACACATATTTCATGAAAAGTACATACACATGTGATGTCATCAGTGATGTCATCAATGACATTTGTGATGTCATCTTTGATGTCGGGGGTGTTAGTCTTAGCAGTGCACGGCGGTGGCGCGAGTTATGGTTGCTTAGCGTACCATATCTGGCGAATTTCAGGGGTTTTACTTGGAACCATAACGTGCCTTTAAAGTTTTTTTATTAGCATGCAAACAATACACAAAGATGGAGTGTAAAAAGCAATTTCTCAGAGATGGCTGTACACAGAATCTTGCAAACTAAGAATTTATGGTCGTTTACAGTGAAGGTCAGCTGCTTCCATTTTTGCTCGCGTGCCGGCGAGGCCCACGACTCGCACTATAAGGTTCTATTGTTTTTTTACCTTAACAGACAGGGATCGTGCTAAAAGACTTCTTTTGAAGGAGTGTTGCAAAAACGTAAGACACGATAAGGATGAAATTTCTGAAACGAAACCACTTTTATATATTATATCACTATGAGAAAGATCATTGGCACAGACAGTCGTATTTTGGGACTGCACTACGCTTAGACAATGGAAATTACCAATATAATGTAAGTAACCCTTTAGATTATTTTATACCGGTATATAATAACAATAGCATGGCGTTAAAGCCCGGTTAAGTTGTACTTGTTCGTTCAATGTGGCATAGTGTTTTCTACCGCGCACTATCACCGTCGAATTGGCCCCCTGTCGCTTAGAGGGCTCTGAAAAAGGCAGAGGACAGAGGGTGGGTTAATGGGAATAAGTTAACATACTCAGTTGCACTATCCTCGCTAGCAAATAGTTTCACGCCCTAATAAATAAAATGAATATTTTTAATGAAGATCGGCTGGTGATGTTTTTTAAAACAGATACGTCCTTCCGTATTGTCAATGCCACGATTTTCAGACCCCAGCCGATGGTTTCTTTAACTGCCAGGTGCAGCTCCATGTAAGCAACTTCATGACCCTCACCATTTTATGGGACAATCGCCAAGGACCAATATGCCCTTACGCAGTACTAATGGCCAGAAGCAACATACCAACCATTATGGTGGTCTAATGCCTCGTTGTTGGAGCAGCCTTCCGATTATCAGTGCGACCATTTGCTTCTTTTAACATAAACCAACAGCCTGTGTAACCGCAAAGGAACAGCGCGTGGCTCAAGATGAACTTTTGTGGATCGACGACAAAGACAAATGCAAATCGCTGAATATTCTCTAAACATTTGATGTCAAATAAATGTACTTTACGAACTGTACAATCTTGCTGTTTGCTTTTAAATCACAGTTTCATATTCCGAATTGTGGCGCGCTCTTTTGTGAGATGATGTGTGTTGTTTTCCGGGTTCTGTGTAAAGTCGCGTAGGACTGGAGATGACTGAGCGCGTTTGGCTACGCACCCTGTAACGTCACGGAGAGAGGCGGGGAATATGAATGCTTTGATGTCAGGCTTAGGGGCGGGACATATGATTTAGTGTCGAAAAAGCAGGTCAGCCAGGTCGATGGCGCAAGTGATAGGATTATCACATAATGTCGGCGCATAGCAGCCTGATTTATCGTTTCTTTAGTGGACAAAAAGTCGGGTAAGGCCTATAGGAAATTGTACTATCAGCGGACATAAGGAGGGTTCTTAGAACACTTTCAACCTGACAACGAACAATACGAACAGCGTTCTCAGAACACCCCTATTTTGTTTAATTGCAAACATTTCGGGACACCGCGAGTGTTCTTAGAACACATTCAACTTGCCAGAGAACAATACGGACAGCGTCCTCAGGACACCCCCATTTTGTTTATGTACGAGCATTTAAGGACACCGCGAGTGTTCTTAGCTCAATTTTAGCTTGCTTGCGAACAAAACGGACACATACTCTGTCCTCAGAACACCCCACCATTTAGTTTATTTGCAAAATTTCAGAACAGCCATGTTGTCCGCAGACAAATCGAACACAACAAAAGTGTCTAGCACATAATAAAACAGAACATTGAACCTATCTCATACTCCCCCCCACCCTTCCCAAACACCTACACACCAACACACTCCATTAAATACAATTTTTAATCCAAGTTTCACCGCGCTGTCCGCGGTCGATGGCGAATGCAAGATGGCGGGCGCCACAGAAAATCTGACGCGCTCCACGCCGTCCAATGAGCGAACACGTCGCATGTCCACGGACATCACGCAAGCCGCTCGGCCAATCGGGGCACTGTCCGCGGAGCAAACCGGGAAGTCCATCCGCGGAGCCAACGGAGATATCACTAATTTTTTTTGCCTTACGTTTTGGTCATTTTAAAAAAAACTACTGGACGGGTTTACACCAAATTTGCAAAAGCACGCTTTCGGGACGAAGCCCCCGCTCCTGACGCAAATTTGGTGTAAATCCGTCCAGCGGTTTGGGCTGTAGGCGTGCACAAAGTTTTTTCCCATTATGTCTATAGGAGAACACACAAGTTTTGGGGGCCCCCCTATAACTTTGCCCCCCCGGGGACCAAACCTCTCCAGACTTTGCAAAACAGTTCAGAGTGGGCCATATACTTTTTTTGCAAAGTTTGGTGAGGATTCGTCCAGAGGGAGCGAAGTTATAAGCCGCCCAAAAAATGCTCTTCCTATGGAAACACAACTTAACCATAACTACATGGAAGCTACCGCGTCCATGTAATATATATATATATATATATATATATATATATATATATATATGATACATTACTCACCGTAATCGTATTTCTGATGCTTGTATCTGCTTAGATTCACATGCTGTGCATAGGCCGACATCTAGTGGAAACTGCAGAGTATTACAGTTTGCTTTTCGAAACTCGAAAAGGGCGTCGACACACAGTAATACTATCCCTAGTGTGACGTCCACTGTACCCATGATCCCTCACGCACCTAGGACCCTCAGATTGTATTTTTTTCGGATATGAGGTAGCATGAGGAGTAGCGCGAGTACAGATAATCCAAGCAGATAGATAGAAAGGTAAGACTACAAGCATCCATGCGCCTTCTCTCAGAGGGGAGGAAGGGTGGAAGGAGTGCAATCAACTGGGTTGATTTGTTTATTCTGGCACCAGATAACAAATCTCTTCCATTTGTCAAAGGAGCAGTGCCTCATGTTTGGCTTCCTAGATTCTTTTAGGATGTCCATACACCTCTGTGGTAAATTGAGATGTCCGAACTCTATGACCTCAGGAGCCATGCTGCCAGGTTCATTGAGTTGGGTTTAGGATGCACTGTTTGACCTTGGTGCTGGGACAGTAGGTTGTACCAGGCCAGAAGTTTGATCGGTTCGCACACGGCTAATCTGCGTAAGTGTGGGAACCACGGTTGTCCCGCCCACATGGGAGCAACCCGGACGAGCGTCATCGACTCTCTGTTCGTCTTGTTGACCACCTTCCTGATGAGAGGAGTTGGTGGAAAAGCATATGCAAACATTCCTGACCAGTTCATCCACAGGGCGTTCCCATGGGAGTCTGGTTGGGGGAACCTGGATGCAAATCCTGGGCATTGTCTGGTTGGGGGAACCTGGATGCAAATCCTGGGCATTGTCTGTTTTCGCTTGTGGCGAATAGGTCTACAGTGGGGAAACCCCACTGAGAGAAGATCTCTTCTACGACTTCTCTGTGTAGACACCATTCGTGTTCTTCTGGGAGGGGGTCTCTGCTTAGAGCATCCGCTAGAGAATTGAGATCCCCTGGAACATGTTGCGATGACAGGAAGATGTTCCGTCTGAATGCCCATTTCCAAATGTTCTGGGCAAGCTTGGACAGATTTGGCGAATGAGTCCCTCCTTGCTTGTTCAGGTAAAACATGGCTGTAGTGCTGTCCGTCCAGATTTGCACTGACAGATTTAGCAGGTAGGGCTCGAACGCTTGAAGCGCTCTGAATACTGCCAGAAGCTCTAGCAGGTTGATGTGATTCTTGGCCACTGAGTGAGACCAGAGACCCTGAGCTGTGTGGTGGAGATGGTGAGCTCCCTACCCTGTCAGGCATGCATCAGTTGTGACTACCGCCTGTATCTCGGGATCGTAAAAGGGTTTCCCCTTGGACAGATTTTCTCTTGTCCACCAGTTTAGGCTTTGTACAAGTGTTGGCAAAACGACCACTAGATCATCCCACTGACCACTTGTCTGAGACCACTATTTCGCCAACCATTCCTGCACGGGACGCAGGCGCGCGTGGGGGACCAGGTAAATACATGACGCCATCACGCCCAGCAACCGCATTGCTTTGCGTACCGTTATCTGGTGACCGGACTGATATTGCGGAATTGCAGCAGTATATTCAGAATTCTTTCCTCAGAAGGAAAGGTCAACCCCTCTTGAGTGTCTAGGGTAGCTCCTAGGAACTGTTTGGAGGTGCTTGGCACCAGACTTGACTTTTTCTTGTTTATTGTTAAGCCCAATTCGAAGAGGAGGTCGATTGTCCTTTGAATGTTTGTTCTGCAAATTACTGGGGTCTCCCCCATGATGAGCCAGTCGTCCAGGTAAGGGTACATCGGGATTGCCTCCCTGCGTAGGTGTGCTGCCGCCACCGCCAGTACCTTGGTGAATACCCTTGGAGCCGAAGCTATCCCGAAGGGCAGTACCTTGAACTGGTAGTGCTGACTGTCCACCTTGAAGCGCAAGTACTTTCTGTGCGCTGGGAACATGGAATATGAAAATAGGCATCTTTCATGTCCAATGTTGCCATGTAATCCCCCTTTTTTAGGAGGGTGATTACCTCTTGGAGAGCAGTCATGTGACATTTTTGGGGCTTGACATACTTGTTTGCAGGCCGCGAGTCCAATACTGGGTGCATTGTCAAATCTTTTTTTGGCACAAGGAAGTAAGTTGAATAAATACCCTTGTTTACCTGGTGTCCCGGGACAAGTTCTATCGCGTCCTTTGCTAGCAGATTGACAATCTCCTCGAGGAGGATCTTCTGGTGTTCCAAAGAATGTATTCTTTGTCGCGGACGATGGTTCCGGGGACGCTGTAACAGGTCTATGCAGTACCCTGCGGATACTGTGGACAGCACCCATCTGTCTGATGTGATCCCTTGCCAAACTTGGGTGAAGTTGGAAATGCGTCCCCCTACTGGGGTTGCGTGAGAAGGGACCCTGAACGGAGCATCACTGTTTTGGTGGAGGCGTGCCGCCTCCTCTACTGGGACTGCCTCTACCCTTACCACGTCCTCTTTTATTACCCCTGCCGTAACCCTGGGTAGACTGTTGGTTATTATTGTTCCACGGTGTACCCTGCCCCTGGGAATAGTTAGATCCTCTCTGGGAATTTTGGTCGTGTGGGCAACGAAAATTGTCATTCCCTCTCTGATTAGGGGGTTTATTGGTTAGTTGGCCTAGCGAATTTGAGTGCCTCATACTCGTCCTTGGCATTTTTCAGCGTGTCCTCGACCGCCTTACCAAACAGATCCGGCTCCACCGGTTTATCTAACAATGGTGCTTGGGTTTCAGCTTTGAATCCAGACTACCGTAACCAAGTGTGTCTCTTGATAACAGTTCCTTCTGCTATAATCTGCCGGCGTTATCCGCGCCATCGAAGGTTGCTTTTAAAATGCAACCGTACACGGCTCTTCCCTCCACCGAAACTCGTGCCAGCTGGCTCTTTAAGGGTTCTGGGGCGAAGTCTATGAGTGCCGCGACTTCTTCCCACTGATGGCAGTTGTAGCTGGCCAACAGGGTGGTGGAGTTGGCAATCCTTGCTTGGTAGGCGGAAGTGGAGGCTACTTTCCTGACCAAACCATACAGTTTCTTGCTCTCCTTGTTCGGAGGAGCTTCGGACGATGAAAAGGGTGTTCCAGACCTCTTAGGGGTTTTTGTAACAACCAGGGAGTCCGGCTTCAGATGCCCCCTTATATACAGTGGGTCTGATTGGGCTGCCCTGAAAAGCTTCTCAACCCTGGGGTTCACTTCCCTGGTGAGGTTAGGATTTACGAGTGAAGGGTCTATTCTTCTTTGAATAGACTTCAGGATAGGGATGGCCTCCTTTCTCCCACTAACTCCTCGGCGAAGTCCCTCTCCTCTTGAGCACCCTGGGTGTCAATGTGGAAGTGTTCAGCTGCCCGAGACAGAACTTCATTCAGGAGAGGTTGGTTGTCGACAGGGGAGTCGGTAACCGGGGGTTCCTTCTCTACCGGGGAATCTACTCTGTAGGTTTCTGGGTCGTCCTCACCCTCTTCTTGGTCCTCATCATCCCCATAGTAGCCTGTACCAGTTTGTTCTTCCAACATGCCCAAATCTGGATCCTCACAAAAGGACGTCTCTCCTTGCTACTGAGAGTAGGGCTGTACATAGAAGGGGTCCGAAGACCGTGTTGGTATTTCAAACCGGGACTTTTTACTTGGAGGTATAGGATCCTTAGAGCCTGAGGGTGCTGACCCGTCGGGAGTATAAGAGAGAAAGTGTTCAGGGTTTTTTGCGTAAAAATCTGCCAATGATGACATCCTTGACATGGCCCTGTCTATGTCATCACTAGACCATTCTCTAGAACTGGGAATGACTCTTTCTGGAAGTTTCTCTGACTTATCCTGACTAGACTTGGAGGTCTGAGCAGGGGTCTTTGTGATAGCAGAAGACTTGGACTTGTCTGTCTGTTTATGAATGGAGTGTTTTACAGGTGTGGAAGTAGGCAGAGGCTGCTTCCTTTGTTGTTTTTCCCCCTCCCCGTGAGTGGAAGAGTGTTTTTTCGCCCCTTCGGAGCCTTTCGACGCCTGGCATCGAGGTTCGGGGGTAGTGTCCCTATCCTTCGAGCGTGTAGGTAGGGGCTCGGGAGCCGCCGCAACGCGGTCTGCGGGCGCCGACTCCTGGAGTGCGGTCTGGGGATGGAAGTCAGCTTCGTCCTCCGACGATCGAACTTCCGTTACCTTGGGGAGCGAGGCACTCTTGGCAACAGTGGATGATTGCCTGGATTCATGCGGCGATCTTGATCGAGAACGCCCAGAGGACGCTGATTTGGACCGTTCTCTATGTGCCTCTTTCCGAGAACTCGAAGTGTGCGTCGAGTCCCGGTTGGACTTCATGTGTTTTGTGGAAGTGTTGTGGGAAGCGCTTGTGTCGCTGGGGGTCTTCCCCATAGCCGCCCTGCCGGACGACCTTCTGAGGTCGGGGACTTGCGCTCGGCTGTCTTTCGACGCCATAATGCCCTCGCTGTCCGAAAGCACAGCGTCGCTGCCATTGCTGAAGGTGCCCTCCGCTGCCATGGCCTCTTGATGCCTGGCGTGGTGGGCCCAATGCTTGATCGAACGGTCCGTAAGTGTTTTGGGTTTAAACCTACTACACGCTCTGCAGTTCGCCTCGGGGTGGTCCCTCGGCAAGCAGAGATTGCACGTGGCATGCCGGTCTACCCAAGTGTACTTGCGGTTGCACTTGGGACAGAATTGGAAAGGGGTACCCTCCATACGCACCTTGTGGCAGCTGGCTTGTAAGTGTAGGAATACATAAAAATGTACCTATATACCGATATATAAGAGTGTAGAGTATGTCCACCCCCCACTCTCCCTACTTGCAGGGCTAAGGCCAGCAGCCTTCCAAGGCCTGGGCCAAGGCCAGAGGCCTTCCGAGGCCCAAATCCGTCATGCAGCTGTCGACGGTCGAATTCTTCTCCGGGCCGGCGTCGAGTGTGGAAGTTCGGTGACTCGACGTTGGGGTGGAGAAATGGGTAAATTTAACAATATTTAGCAAAAGTATGGCTAAGGCCAGGGAATGCCGCCAAATGCTTCTGACTAGTATGGCGGAAAAAAACAATCTCAGGGTCCTAGACGCGTGAGGGATCATGGGTACAGTGGACGTCACACTAGATATAGTATTACTGGCACGCCCTGTTTCGACGCCCTTTGAGTTTCGAAAAACAAACTAATACTCCGCAGCTTCCACTAGATGTCGGCCTATGCACAGCATGTGATCTAAGGCGATTACACAAGACTCAGAAATATATATACTGGTCATTGCGCCCTGTACCTCAGTTCCTTTTTTGCGCACGCAGTTCATGAGGAACACTGCGATCCTTTCATATCTCGATTTTCACTTTGTTCATTTTTCTGTCATTGCGAGTGACCATGTCCGCACCACAGATCTGAGGCTACAAGCGCTCCACCGATTGCAGCTACAGGATGTTGGTGACTGACCTGCATGATATATGCGAGTGGTGCCTCAGCAAGGGTCATGACACCGAGAGTTGCGCATCCTGTGTCAAAATGAACCCGAAGTCCGCCAGCCCTTCCGATTTAGGCCAGAGACACCCAACTTTTCGTGAAAAAATATTGCTATTGTTCACGTTCTCCCACCTAAAATACATATAGCCCCAATGTATCCCTATGGGAAAATGTGCAACTCCCGATTTCTCTGATGAAATCTCCCGCCCAGGTGATTGGAATGTTGGCATGTCTGAACTAAGCTCACATTGGGCCGATCGCCATCCAAGTCACTTGCGATGTTCACTGGTTTTCGATACTCGAAGGCCGAAACAGAGGTTCCCAACTCCTGAGAAGGAAGACGGGCACCGGTGCAAGGCCAAGAAAATATCCCATTCTCTGAGCCACTCGTCATCGTCCTCTCATAAAATGAAGAGGCATCACCAACACGAACATGACTCCAACTCGTCAGAATATGGTAAATCATCGGCAGGGCCAGCGTCCAGACAAGACTGGGAAGACTAAGTCCTAGATGCTGGACACGCTCAAGAAGGCTGCTGTGGGTGAGCCCCCAATACAGCAGGCTTCAGTAGGTCCAGCTTCACCCAGTGGTTCTGGTGCCAGAGTAGCACCGATTTCGATGCAATCAGCATCAGGGGAGCCTTTAGGCTCGGTGCCGTGCGGACTTTAACATCAGGACCTTTTTGTTCACCTCCGGTTCTGATTATTCACAAAACGCAATCAGCATCCAAAGCCTTGCTGGCACCGACAGCAATACCATCAACATCAACGGCTAAACCATTAACGTTGACCGCCATTAGTGGTCTTTTGTACCAATGTCTCGATCCGACTTCTTTGGGTCGATGGCAGATATTTTCAGCGCTGAGACAATATCGACCCCATTTATTCGGGAGCTGGCGGTCCCGACTATTTTACCATTTAGGAGGACCCGATAGCCCTGGCAGAAAGACTGCACAACGCCACCGGGTTGGATACCTCCCCAGACATCAAGATGCAGCAGGCCCACTCCTATGCCCATACACATGCCAAATTGTTGACAGAGTAGTGGATATCTTGGGGTTAAATACTGCAGCACTACCTGTCCAAAGTTATGACCTCACAGACATTCTAGATGAGGGTCCTGCCACAGAAAGGTCTGTGCCTTTCAATCCGGCTATCACTGACCCGATTGCCTCGTTGTGGCAACGGCCTTGCACCATTCCTCCAGTCAATTCGGACCCGACAAAACAATTTAGGCCAGCAAGAGGCGATCCCCTTTTTCTCTGCTCTCATCCTACGCCGGAAGGTTTGGTTGTACAGGGCAGCCACATATCCACCAGGGCCGCCAATTCCACTTCAAATTTAGCACCTGATGGGGAGCGCAAGAAAGTAGATACCCTAGCGAAGATGTCATTGAAAGCGCGTATGTCCCTTGTGGCTTCGCAAAGTACTCATTTGGGTTGTGGAAGACTGTTGAGCAGGCGGCCCAGTAAATCCCTGAGGGGGAGATGCAGAAGGGTTTCCTGCAGTTGGTGGCCGGCAGGAAGGAGGTGGCCAATGGGAAGGAGGTGTCCGACAGTCCTTGCAGACAGTCCTGCACATGGCAGACTGTGTGGAGTCAGGCCTATCTGCAGTCTACAGGGTTCTCTCCCAATGTCCAGAGTAAGTTGCAGGACATGGCTTTTGATGGGGAGAATCTCTTCAGCCCGAAGACCAATGACCCTTTGGAAAAGTTCAAGGAGTCCAAGCTCATCGCAAAGTCGCTTGGCCTAGCTGTGCAACAGCTGCCCAAACATGCCTTTAGTTTCTCTCTGAGGGTCAGTGGCTACAGGCGCTACGTCCCCATACGGCAGGAAGGCTCAGCTCCCGCAAGCCAGGCAGTTGCGTTTCTCACGCTGCGGAAGGGGCAGGGTGGGGCGCTAGAGGCCAGCAGACAGCAGCAGCAGAGGCTTGGGTGGTTCCGTCCTAAAAGCTGCTTTGATTGCTCCTCCCACAACTCACCGGTTGGAGGAAGAATTGTGAGCCCTGCTGTTAAAGTGCTGTGGAAGAGGTAACACACAGGCGTAGAGGGTCCGGCAGGTATTCTTGGTACCCAAAAAGGAGGGAGGTCTCCGTTCCATCTTGGACCTCAGGTCTTTGAACCAATTCCTGAGGAAGGACAAATTCAAGATGGTGACGTTGATAGAAATTCTCCATGTTCTCGAGTTACAGGACTGGCTGGTGTCCATAGATCATCAGGATGCTTACTTTCATGTGCCAATACACCAGAAGCACAGGAGGTTCCTGAGGTTCCTCATGGGGGACAAGCACGATCAGTTAAAGGTACTTCCCTTTGGGTTGACCTCCACACCAGAGGTCTTCACCAAGCTCATGGCAATAGTCATGGCTCACCTCAGGAAATCCGGTGTCCATGTGTTCCCATACCTGGATGACTGGCTGATCCGAGGGTAGTCGGCAGAACAGGTCTTGTCCCATCTCGGGACACCTATTCACTACTCCACAGGCTGGGCTTCTCCCTGAACTTGCAGAAGTCCCACATGACACCAGCTCAGAGGTTACAGTTCATCAGGGAAGTCCTAGACACTGGGGCAGGGAAAGCTTTCACACCTGGGGTGAGAGTTGTCAACATTGCACAGATGGTACAACTGTTCCAAAACCATGCCACCTTATCAGGGGCTTCCTTCCTCCGCCTCTTAGGTCTCCTGGCTTTCTGCATTTTCTAGTGCTAGAGGGCAGGCTCAGGATGCGATCTTTGCAAGGGCTCCTGCAAGGTCAGTAGTCCCTGTACTTCAGCACTTTGAGGGACGTTTCTCAGGGTGTCCAGGTCTGTGGACAACAACCTTTCTTGATGGGCCAGCAGCAGCAACAGGATATGGGGGGAACCATTCTTGCCTTCGGGGCCAGAAAGTTGGGTTGATCACTGCGAGGACTTGGAGATGAGCAGCGTTTGGTCAGCAATGAAAGCCAGGTTATAGTCTGGAATTGGGAGCAATCAGGTTAGCCCTGAAGGCGCATGCGCCTTCTCTGATGGGAAAGCATGTCCTGATCTTGACGAACAATACAGAGGCCATGCACTTCCTGAACAAGCAGGGTGGCATGCGCTCCCTCCCCCTATGCAGGGTAGCGAGACAGCTGTGGTTCTGGTTACTGGAGAACCAGATCTAAGTCTCAGCAGTTCATCTGGTGGGGACAGAGAACAGTTTGACGGATGCTCTGAGCAGGCAGAGTACGGTGCCACACGAGTGGGAAGTGTGCCAGGAAGTCCTAGAGGTCGTCCTCTCTCTTTGGGGTACCCCTATGGTGGATCTGTTTGAGACGGAGTCCAACAGGAAGTGCAGAGAGTTTTACGAGAGACTTCCCAGCGACTGGCGCACAAGGGGATACGTTTCTGGCAACCTTGATCTTTATCGCCCCTGTCAGAAACCTCAAGGTGTCTCACCCACTGGTCCCTGGGATCCGTCATCCAGGTGGCCAGGACACAGCCATCGCTTTTGGGTCCAGTTCCTGGGGGGGGAGGGGACCAGTGCGGGAGGATCATCTGGATGGGGCGGGGGGTCTTTGGGGAATGGGACACCGCATGGTGAAACACAGTATCTCCTTCCCTATAACACATTTACCTATCCTACCAGGTAGGATACTTAGGAAATCAACCCTGCCCCTCTTTCCTGACACAAACACTTTCTCACGGACAGCTCACTGTGAGAGAAACTGGACTAACACCCAAGCCATCATGTCCCAACACAATGGTCAGGCAGTTACTGATTATTGCACATACATGACTTGCATCACACTTCCCCCCACGGATAAAAGATGAAGCACAAAAGCACACTCGGAGCAAGGCAAAACACATGTGGAAGTAGTAGTTGCAAGATAGCAGTGTAACAAGAGGAGAAAGATGGAAAGACCAGAGAGGGTTGCAAGGAGGGAAGTGCCCTTGACCTTTTCAGAGAAAAACCGTTACTGTTATGCTTACCTGGTATCCACGGGGATGCCACCCAGCCCTGGTTGGATGATTTGCACTCTCAAACCCTCTCCCGGTCCATTGGCAAGGCCTCTGGTTAAAGATGGGTCTGCAATATAGGAGAGCTGGATTCAATACCAGATTGTCTTTATGTCCCCCCCCCCTCCCTTGGGCCCTCTCCTCACCTTAATATTGTAGAAGGTGGATTCTCCGTCCTGCTCCTTGTGGCAGGGGCGCGTAGATGTGGGGGCAAGCAGCGACCAAGTTACTTCACTGGTGCAAGCACCCTATGTGGGAATCAAGGCCTGCTGCGACTCCGTAGGTTTGCTGCTTTACAGTCTTTATATGCAGTTCTTATGTTCCTCTTAGTTCAAATAATAATGTCTTGCTTCTTTCCTTTTAGGTATGGAAAGGTATTTTGGAGTTGTCATGCAGTTTGAAGATGAGCATGGGCCAGTAGGTGAAAGCGCGGTGTGCGCGATGCTGTCCGGTGAGTAATGCGCGATGCGCTATGCTGTTTTGCCTTTTATATTGCTAACCTGTGTCTTTTCTCTTCTTGCAGGTTGCGATGTTCCTCGCTGAGCGCCGTAATGTTCCAGCAATGATACTGACCAGGAGATGACTACCCAGGTAAGAATTGTGTGGCTTTCTTCATTCGGAAGGAAATGTGAGTAAATGCTTTATAATGCTGTCTCTCTTTATCCTCTTTCCAGGTTATGGTATTCCAGGATGCATGCAGTGCCGGATGATGGAGTTCGTACCTTCAGGTGAGTGGAACTGAAGTCGGCGATGGATTGAAGACAGGATACTGTTCCAGGTAAATTTCGTAGTGTTCTTTCTCTCTCTGCAGGTCCTTGGTTTCAGGTAAACTGGCATCAAAGAACTGGACACGGTGAGCATTACGCTGCCCACAGCAGAATAACGCAAATCATGTTCTGCTTTTTGGGTGTGGTTTAAAGAGTCTCAGGTAAAGTAGTCCAGGTAAAGTAGTCCCAGGCCTGCCACACCCAAAAGACTAGAACGCATACTCAGTTCCTTGTAACTGAGCGCTGTGTGTGCCTCCATGTTGGCTGAACCCTCCCACGTTAAACAATGTTGCCTCTAAGCTGTGCGCTTGCCCAGCTTGCTTCTGGGTGCCAATCAGAAGATTTTTAGCAGCGCACATAGACAATTCTCAGCTAACTAAAAAGATGTAATAAGGTAAAATCCACAACAATTACCTGACATTTGCATTCTCTTAAATTAACAAACTAATCTTAATATTCTGGTATAGCTGATTTGCATTACCCTACTATGCAAGCATAACCTTAAAAACCTATAAACCCCAACAGAATACAGCCACAAGAGGCTAAATACTAATATGAAAAAGTGGCTCTATAACAGCATAATCTAACTAAGATTTGCCTGGACACATTAACCAAATAACGTTCTCTCCCCACCCATGACTCCAACACTTGGCTCTACCATGCTATTACCTTATGACTCCAACTTGTGCCCCAGAACACATTTAGATATCAACCTGGACGCTTCCTCTTTTGGCTCTACGAAAAGTTACACGACCTGTACCGACATCCACTTGCTTTATATTTGTTGTAATATGAATAACGTTCGAGTACCAGAATATCTGTTGCTCATGGTGCCTCACCAAAAGCGTTTCCCACACTATGTAAACCAACCATCAGCCATAAATGTGTTACTGACTTCGAGTAAGTAGTCTACTTGGATGTGTAGCCTCATCCGGTGCTTCCTCTCCTTTGTGCCTATGTTACACAAGTGTTTTACAGTGGTCCCCTTGTAAGTTAACACATTATGAAACTCAAATAATAATTTGCCATTTAAGGATTTTGAGTAAACACATGTTATGCTCAGCATCTCCTACTTTAACACTGCTTACAATACCCTATAGGTGGAGAGCAATATTGCAATATCATTTTCTCGGCCTGCATGGGAAAATGGGTATCGACTATGCCTAGCATTATTCCTCTATAATATTAGGACGATGGATCAGATAATTGAATGATTTTCACAAATCTGCATCCTTTCCAAGAGTTCAGAGTTCCTTTGGGCATAGACCTTAACAAATTATATGGTAATTTCTGGTATACAGAAACGCTTCTCTGAGCTTGTTTAATATTATAGTGTTGTAGGTGTGGGGTATGTTGCAAGAAATCTTGTATGTACTGCAAAATAATTATATACATGCTGATTGATGACATTTTCTTAAAATGCACATATCATTATGAGACATTAAATATGTTTTGCTTGCAAAGTATTGTTGGTATGCAAACATGCCAGTGAGTGTTTACTGCTACAATCCCTCACTTTTTACAGTGCTCTGTCAACTAGTATTGGAGGCTAGCAGAGAAGCCGGGGGATGCAGGAGTAGAGGTGGAAGGGCAGGAGAGAACACTCCTTGGTGATGAACAAATCAGCAAACTTAAAAAAACAAGTCGCACCTTTCAGCAGGACAGGGACGGAAATATGTTGTTTGTTTGCTGAAGGGTAGGAAACTGCACCTTCTATTTCTATCTATGCTCCACTGCTGAAGGTTTTCTATATAATCATGTGTTCCATTTATTGACTCAAGTATCCCCCTGGAACTTATTTAAGTGATAATGCATTACAGAACAGAGCTCCCTGGTTACAGAGGAAGGCTCCCAATCTGTTGTACATATGAGCATTGCTGCTACTAAGTTAAAAGGCATATATATATATATATATATATATATATATATATATATATATATATATATATATGGGATTTTCTTCAACGGGGTCCATTAGAAACCTCAGTAAGGCATTTGTTACATTTTGTCTTGGCTGTGAGGAAGGGAGTGCACAACTATGGGCTGTATCATGAGCCCTGTCCTTTCAATTCCTATGTCAGGGATGCAAGCAGGGCTCTGATAAGATTTTGCTCCCTACTTGGATTCAAATGATTTTTTAGAGAGTAAAAAAGTAATTAGCTTTGCCATTAAGGATATTTTATGCTTATTCAAATATGTTCTTTCCTCTTAAAACTCCTCTAGAGATCGGGCAGCAATTGTATTACAGTTGTTTCCTATACCACTGTTCTGTGCAGCTTTGTGGGTAGAAACAGTGGTTAAACTCCCATGTGTTCATTGTTTCCCATTTTTGTTGGCCACATTTTCCTATTTTTACAGAGTGAAAATCGTTGGTCTATATGCCTCTTAGCTGTAAGGCTTGTTTTGAGTATGTGTCGTCACAACTTACAGGACAATGCAATGTGGATAGTAAGCAGAGGCCCAGGAATTTTGACCCATCATATTCTGAGTTGCAATTATAACTATGCATGTTAACCTGGCCCTTGGATTACTTAAAGTGGCACACAAACTCCTATTAGCATGTGTTCTGACACATTCCTTTTCGTTGCCATTATCCCATCTGTAAATATTGTATTCTGCCTGAATAGCTTGAATAGTTTGACAGCTCCATCAATTCAGCAATGTGTTTTTTTTAATACACATGAGGATTTTTCCAGTGGCTTTAAACTATTTTTCTGCATTGGAGTACTTGTTCTATGTACTGAGTGAGATCTTGAAGTCTTGGACTAGGTGATGAGTGGTCTTTATAAAAACAACATATTTCTTAGCCTACGCGTTAGGAAAAATGTGTTGCAAGATGCAACTTTTACTTGGATTTGTAAAGAATTGCAGTGTATGGGAAGCAGAAATTCCTTTCCAAACTCTATTCAAAGACAGTAGCTCACTAACTTCGCATGCTCACAAAGTGGCTTACCTCATTAGTCATTTGCGCCCATGCAAAATAATGTGCGTACAACAGCCATCCAGTTCCACACATAGAGTAAAATGATTAGAGGGAACATTGACGTTAAATAGTCCCGAGTATGCATTCTAATGTTGGTCGTCATGATGGTTAGGAGCCTAGCGCCAAAGGCGCCGGGGACTGACTCCAAGAGAGTCTTGGATTAGGTTTTAAGGCCTTTGACCTGGCCCTAACTGGAAGGCTGACTTGCCAGTGAGGGCCAGGGGCAAGGGTCATGACATTACTTTCACGAGCCTTCAAGAATAAGAAACATAAGACCTGGAATGAAAGCTGAAGAAACCTGCATTGTGTGTCGGAGGCAACCGGGGCTCTGCTGTGTCGATGACCAAGGCAGGGAGGAGCGTTTGCCACTGTGGTACTATCTTTGGCTCCTACAACAAAACAGCATCAGTAAAATCAGCACGGCTGGTGAGTCGGAGAAACTGAGAGCAGACCGGTCTTTATTAGAACCAAGGCTCCAAGCAGCAACATTGTATGGAGAAGAAGAGAACAGTGTGTGAAGCATATGTGACCAACAACACAAACATAACCGAGTAGCAAAAGAGTGGCTGAACTTTTGAAGCCAAGATAGATACCATATACATAGTGGTCCAGCGCCACGTGGTGCTCATTGGAAGGTCTCTGTTAGGTATCCAACTAAGAGGTGCCAAATTTAAAAAGGAATTGTGAAATCAAAGTGGCCCTGCAATGGGTCAAGCTAAGCCCTGGGGACATTCGAAATTCTTTGATAGTTATTACCAACTGAGATTGGTCCAAGCACGGCTGAGGGAGACTTATTGTGTAAAAGGAGCGATCTGAGACCGGCTGAGGGGGATCCGGGGTGAATCGCGAGTCAACGAGAAAATACGAACTGAAATTGGTTCGAGCCCAGCTGAGGGAGACTAATGGTGTAAGAGGAAGGATCTGAGTCAACCGAGGAAGAATATTCTCTGAACATTGGAAAAAAGGATCTGAGCCTGGTTGAGGGGGATCCAGGGTGAAGAGTAAATCACCTGAATTGAGTACTTGTAAGAGCAAAGGAACTTTTGGTTGTTTTGGTACATCAGACCCTCTGAATCAAGAGACTTGGGCACAGAAGGGCCTGATGCTGGTAATTGAACTGTATCCTCGTGCTGAAGAAGCCAGTGTGTGCTATATCTAATTGATACTATATCCTTAAACTCTTAAATCACTCAACATCAAGAGTGTCCCTCTGCATCGTTGTTTTTCCACAATGCTCGAGTGAACCGCCTGGTCCCATGCTGAAGACATGGGGAAGGGAGGCCACCGGCCTGAATCTCCTGACATATAATTTTTGTGAACACTTATTTTTTTTTCATAAACACTACCCCACACTATTTGTATTTACAGGTAAGGATTGGCAATTTTATTTAGTATAGGCCCTTTGATTTTGACAAGACTCCACCAGGACAGTATTATTATTATTATTTGATGGTCGTAGCTTGCTCCCATCTGTAGATTTAGGATTAGATAGACGTTTATCACACCTTTGTTCAAGTTCAATAAACACCCGTGAACTGTGGTCACCTGTGTCTGTTTTACTGTTGATACCATGCCTTCCTTGCACCCTTGATTGGGCGAGGAGGACATGGTACTCTGACCTTCTGGACTTGTCCATCTGCCCACCTCTCTGGTTGCCCTGCCACCCGGATCTCCTAACCCAGTCAGAAGGTCAGGTGCTCACGATCCCGGAATCCCTCAGCCTACATGCGTGGCTCTTGAGAGGATGAGATATTGTAGAGGAGCAGGTGGACGCATTTTCCCTAGCTCCCACCCCCTCACCGCCGTCATACTGAAACAGCAGGAGAAGGGCTTTGTGTGAGACCCCGTGTGTTATGCCTATACCGCATCGAGTGTATGAGAGAAGATATGCACTCAGAAAGCCATACCGAATGTACCCTCACACTGAAAGGGTGGAAGAATGCTGTATGAAAGGATGTCCGCATGCACCATTGGACATTATGGAGCGTTGAGTGAAATCTGACGAGGACAGTGTGATGTCATGGAGAAGATGTCTGAAGCCATGCTGCAATGATATGAAAATATTGGAGTGACGATGTAACTGCAATGAGAGAAACATGTATGAAACGATAAAGTAATCATGAACACAAAAGAAGACAAAGTAACTTGCTGACCAATAAGTGTAAATATGCAGTAGCGCAAGGTACAAAGATGCATAGAAGCTTGCTATAAAGGAATATATAATGTGGCTAGGACGGCCATTATTGGAAAATGGACGCTGGCTTGTGGAAATATTCAATTCAACTACCTCAGGAGCCGATCAGGGTTGCAGAGTCAGGAGATGCTGGAAGAACAGCATTGTGTGCAAAACAAAGGAGTCAATGTTGGCTTGGTATGAAGGATGCTATTTTTAAGGAATACCTGCAAAGTACAAAGGAAGGCAGACGGATGAGTCATGGACGAAAGACATATTTCTCTAAGATCAAAAGAGAAGAAAACATTTGCAAGAGCCACGTATCGGACATACAAGTGTATAAAGTCTATAAATGGTAGAGTGGGCAAGTCTCTAGAGGCCAAGAGGAGCAACGACACCCAGTATATAATTAAATCAAATGGCAGTAAAGAAGAGGCTGTCATGGTCATGAAGTCAGGGGCACAGGCATGCAGAGGAGACCTAGGTGGACACTGTCCTGGCGCCTTTGGCGCCAGGCTCATAAACAAAAATAAACAAGAACATCCATTTAACACCAAAAAACTTATTATGGACATAGCATTTCAGATGCATTAACCTTGAACATTCCATCAATTAAGCAGGATGCATTAACCTTGAACATTCCATCCATTAAGCAGCCCCTAGTGTATTCTTGGGTGTGGCTGCTAATGGATTGCCTTTGCACGTGCTCACTCTCTAGGAGTGGCAGGGTGTGGCTGGTAAGCTGGCCCTAATAGGCGTGCCCACGATCTCAGCTATATAAGCTGCCCCGATCCTCAAGACAGACGCTTCGCGTTATTTTGGACTTGCAAGCAGCGTAACACTCACCATCGCCTGAGGTCAGACTCACCTTTGAAGATCCTGCTTCCTGGACATCCTGCTTCCTGCCAGCATACTTACCAACTGGGGGAAGCTGTCCTTACCTGTACATCTCTTCGGCAAACCAAGTATTCATCTTTACACTTTCCGGAACGCCGAAATCTTTATTTTGGCACCGCAGTACGACACTCTCCATCGTCGACAGCAGCGCCGGCACGGAAAAAACAGAAGACAAGGTTAGACATCGAAAAAACTGTCAGTTTAAGGTTGCGCTTCGCCATACTTCGTGCTCTCCCTTAAACCATCACCTACCTGCTGCGAGCATTGCGGTTGCATCCATCTTCCATCCGGCCGTGTCTCGCGTCTCACAGCTGCATTGAGGCCGCATTTCCATCTAAGGGAAGAAAACAGAAGAGAGACATTAGTGCGGGTATAAATGGAAGCAACATATATAGACATTAAAGAGAACGAACAGCATCACAAGAGCTCCAGAAAGACTTACCAATCATGAGTAGAAGCATAGTCGCAGCTGGACTGGACTAATCCTCATCAGGGATCAGTGAAGGAACTAGATCCCATTTGACGCGCCCCTGCCAGAAGTAGCAGGACGGTGAGCTTATCTTCCATAATTCACAGGTGAGCTTTATGGGCCGGCGTATGCTCACAGAAACCGTACTTTGGGGTGAAGGGTTCGAGAGGTACAACAATCACAGATTGACGCACTCACACACTCTGATCTCCACGCAGGAGCAGTATCACCACATACCACCGCTAACAGCTTGTTCGGGGAGGGCTGCAACCAACCAGTGTGTCTATGGGGCAACTTGTTATACAATGCTGCATAGACTCATTAACTGCCATTTTGTTTGCTATAATCTGTATTATACGTAGAGATAATTTGAGATTTGTTTTACAGATAAGCGACGACAGATAAGATTTGTCCTCGGTCTCACTGAGACATGGTTTACACGGCCAGCTCCGTCACCAGCTTTGACACGCTCCTACCTGATGGCTACAAGATCCTCTCCGTGCCCAGGCCCACCCGCTCTGGTGGGGGCGTAGCCCTCATCTTCCCCGAGTGGATTCCTGTCTCCGTTACTCCTACGCAGGCCTACTCCTCCTTTGAATGCCTCGTCTGCAGGCTCTTTCTCTCCCCGAGCCATTCTCTTACCGTGGCTACTATCTATCGGCCACCTGGTCAGATTTCTTCCTTCCTTTCTGAGTGGGCAGACCTGTCCTCCTCCCCCCTCCTGGCCTCAACCACTCAACTCCTCCTTCTTGGAGACTTCAGCATCCACCTGGATGTCTCCTGTCCCCCCCCTGGACTCTTTCGTGACCTCTGCGACGCTCTCTCACTCTCCATTCTCAACTCTGGCCCGACTCATTCTGCAGGACACACTCGATGTTCTGATCTCTTCTGACCTTCCCCTCTCTGTCCCTCTCTCTACTTCTCTCTCCTGGAGTGATCACTTTCTCCTTTCCTCCCACCTCAACCTCCCTACCCCGCAGGCCAAGCCACCTCCGTCACTGCCACCCACCTTCTCGGTCATCCGACCCATGAAACGCGTGTCAGTTGAGGCTTTCGCTGCCACCTTCTCGCCCAGTCTGGCTGACTCTCACCCTGACACAGCCCTCTCCACGCTCCACTCCTCTATATCTGATACTCTTGATATCCTTGCGCCTGTCATGAGAATCCGCCTGAAGCCCAAAGCTATGAGTAACTCCTGGTATGACTCAGACCTCGTCACCCTAAAACGCAGGTGTAGGGTGGCCGAGAGGAAATGGCGTGCTTCAAGTTCATCCTCTGACAAACTGGACTGCCGCCTGCTGCAAAGGCAATACCGGCTCTCCGTCCTTACCAAGAAGAGAGCTCATATCCAAGCCCGCGTCTCTGCAGCATCTAACAACTCGGCTGAACTCTTTAAAATCTGCAAGGAACTGGCCAATCCTGCCGCAGTCTCTACCTCTCCTGTCCCTTTCCAGGCCCTCTGCACGGCACTGGCTTCTCACTTCATTTCTAAAACCCAGGACATCCTGCCCTCACTCTCCTCCTCTTGCCTCCCCCCCTCTACGCCCTGCTCTTCCTCTGGCCCTTCCTCAGCCACCCCTCCTCCCTCCTTCTCTGCCTTTCCCCGTTTCTCTGCAGACGAGGTTTCTAGACAAGTCTGATCTATGAAAGTCTTGTCGAAACAGGTTCACCCCTGTTCCTCCAAAACTATCAAGGACCACATCGACTCCCTGGCTCCTGCCCTGGCTGATTTCTGCAACCACTCCTTCGCCACTGGAGTCTTCCCTTCCCCCCTGAAACACTCCCTTGTGCACCCTCTTCTAAAGAAACCCTCTGCAGACCCCTCCTGCCTGGCTAACTAGCGCCCAACCTCCATCACTCCCTTCCTGGGCAAGCTCCTGGAGAAACTGGCCATCTCCCAGCTTAATCTCCACACTGAATCTGTTGGTTGTCTTCATGACCATCAGTCTGGCTTCAGAGCTGCCAGAAGCACGGAAACTGCTCTCCTGAACATCCGTGAAGACCTGCTCACCAACCTTGACTCTAATACCCCGTGCGTTCTCATCTTGCTTGACCTCTCTTCTGCCTTTGACACTGTCATCCATGCCATCCTGCTCAACCGTCTCCATGATAACCTGGGTATCACTGGTCAGGCTCTAGCGTGGCTGACTTCTTTCCTCTCCAATCGACCCTCCCAGGTCCAACTGGGGTCCTTCCTCTTCGACATCTTTTTCTCCACCTGTGGTGTCCCCGAGGGATCTAACCTCTCTCCGTGGCTTTTCAACCAATACCTGGCACTCCTTGCCCACTGCATCGCCGCTCTCTGTCCCAACTTTCAGTGCTATGCGGATGATACCCAGCTCATTTTCAGGCTGCCCTCGGCCTCCTCCTCTCCTTCCCTCATCTCTGACTGTGTCTGCAATCCAGGAGTGGTGTGCCGCCAACGACCTCTGCCTTAATGCCAGTAAAACTGAGATTCTACTCATCGGCACACCCACTCCCTCCTTCCCTGCAGCTCTCTGGTCGGCCTCTCTTGGCCATCTTCCTACTCCCACCTGCAAGGCTTAAAACCTCGGGGTCATCTTTGACTCTGCTCTCTCCTTCTCCCCTCACATCTATGACGTCTCTAAGAAGTCACACTACCAGCTGCACCTCCTTAGAGGTATTCTTCCTTTCCGCTCCTTCCCCCAGAAGCTCACTGTCTCCAGAGCCCTGGTCCTCTCTAGGCTGGACTATTCTAACAGCCTCTTTCTAAATCTGCCTGCCTCTACTCTCCGCCCTCTGCAACTTATCCAGAACAGGACTGCAAGACTTGTCCTTGGCCTCAAGCCCAGGGATCGTATCTCTCCAGGACTGAAATCTCTGCACTGGCTCCCAGTGGCTGCGAGGATTAAGTTCAAAACCCTCTGCATTGTTCACAAGGCCTTCTGGGGCCTAGGGCCGCAATACCTTCAACTCTCTCTTCCTAAATATCTTCCTTCTCGAGTTCTTCGCTCATCCGCCTCCAACTCCCTCAGTGTCAGTCGCTTCTCCAAGCAACGAGTTGGTGGCAGATCACTCATCGGCTGGGGCCTCTCTCTGGAACAGCCTTCCTGCCTCCCTGAAACTCGAGGAGAACCATCTCCGGTTCTGGAAGCACCTCAAAACCTTCCTCTTTGCCTCTGCTTTTTCTCCCCCTCTCCCTTGCTGATTTCCTGACAAACTGCTCGGGTTACCTGGTCACCCTTTCTGAGCTCTGGCTCAGGCCCCGTCAATTTCCCACTTGCATTGCCTCCCTGGCAACCCCTGCACCTGGGGACTGTTGTTCAGTATCCCTACAGTCGCCCTACCAGCACTTTTGTCTGCACTTACTTGCCACTAGCTGGCCGTTTATTTTCTTATTATTCCATTTTTCCCATGTACTGCACTTTCCACGCTCCCTTCCCCCTTCCCATGCACTTGGGCGATCTGAATGACACTTGGCCTAGTAGGATCGTTGTCTGTCCTCCCATTGTATCCCCCCCCCTTGCCTCGTCGCGCCGTGAAACACTTGTCTATAGGCGCGTTATAAATTCCATAATATATCATATCAATGAAGTACTAACCTGTATATATTCTATACGTGGACATGTTCCCCTCATCCAATTCCTCACGCTAATACTTGTTATGGTTTGCCACGTAGGATGACGTCCTAGATGACGCACATTGGGGTATAAGAGCCCTGTATAATCAAGTTGTTTTGTGAGTATGCAAGCATCTGTCTAATGTTTATCAGTTGACCCTGCTTTATTTGCTTTAGACTAAAGTAGTACTTTGCCATATTCCTTGAGTCTGTCCGTTTATTTAGTCTCGATATTTATTGGTAATTCCATCTAACACAAAAGACACTTCAAGGTGCCACAGCATATGTAAGTAGCAGTGCAGATAATTCAGGTCTAATCAACTCAGGCCCAGATCCTCTGACTTGGCTGCTCCCACCATTAGCCAGAAGACTGCAATGCTTCCTGTGGAGAATGGCGTGCAACAAGTCATGTGATAAAAGATACGGTTGGCAGGTTCCCCTTTGACGAAATTCCTGCTCAGTCCCCGCAGGTGTCCCGTGGATGGAAGGCCAACTGGTCGGTTGTGTTAGAGCCCAAGGGCTAAATCCAGTAGTGGTGGCTTGACACGTCGTGACGCAATTGAGTCTCTCTGACAATATACGCCTCAAGAGTACAAAAGGACACATTGAGGTGAGTATGGCCCGAAAATAATGGTACACGCTGGTACTAATTAACCAAGTTTTAACATTTGGTTTAAGGCAATGCAATCTCAAAACAAGGTGAAGAACTGATACTCACAAGCAAGAAAATCAGAATGGGACTGAATAGGTCCAAGCTAGGTTGGTGAGTATCCTGAAAAAAGAAAGGTAACTGTTACCAGGAGGACAGAAGAGTAAGAAAAAGGAAGAACCAAACTGTTTGTGCTTACCAATTGAATGGTCTGGGTAGATGCAGCAGATGTAATTAAGTGGTAGTCCTGGAAACACAATGTCCCGTTTCCTATTCCCGCCGGCACGAGGATGCCTAAGGAGTCTATTGATCCTAGCGCCTTTGCGCTAAAGTCCTTTGATCCTTGCGCCGATGCACGCAAGTCCTTTCTGTTCTTTAAAGTCGTTGGGCGGTAAGAGGAGGAAGACATAGCACTGATTGTAGTTGGAGCAATCCAAGAGACTTAGGTCTTGGCAACAGGTAAGATGTGAGTAATGAGACAAGGCAGTCCGTGGACGTTCCAAGGTTGGCAATAATCAGGTCAGACGTGCGGGATGAGGCGAAGGCAGTCTGTGGCCGTTCCGGGTCTAGCAATGAGCAGGTAAGACGAAGGCAGACAAGAACAAGGCAGGGAAGTCACAAGGAAGACCAGGGATTCAAGGAGCCAGAAGACAACGTAACAAGATGCGTAGTTTAGGAAATATACAAATTCAGAAGCACCGCCGTGCGCGGGAACGGGACTTAAATACCGGTCAGCTGACCGCACGCATAACACTGCGTCGTAGGCCTGAACACCTACGTGAGTGGAAAGGGTGCCAGCGTCTCCAAGGCAACCCATACCGTTCCCTGGAAGGGAGCGGGGAAAAAGACAAACCATGGTTCCGAGGAGCTAAAGAGAGTCCCGCTTTGGAATGAAAACTGTTCGCTCTACTGTGGATTCTGGAATTTGTTCCTGTGCGGGACCGCTCTATGATTAGACGAAGAAACATCTAATGGAACCCTGACGGGTTGAGGGAGAGTCGATGCAGAGGGACTCAAGTTGAGCCACAGATGGAAGTAGAACATTGAAAGTCGCAAAAAATAAGGGGGAGGGACCTAGTTGTAAATAATATATGCATAAGGGTTACAGGATATTTGGGGATAATAAAGAAGAGAAGTAGATACCTCGATTCCCGGTTCCAAGGGGAAGAAAGGGTACACACTAAAAAGACTTCAAATAGGGTTGTTAAAGGATACTTGAGGCAAAGCCAACAAGAAGAGTGCGTATCAAACTCCAAAATGGTGCAAAAATGAGATGCGATACATTTACTAAAGATAGTAAAGGAATGCTAAGCAGGGGAAAATGTATTGAAGTGCACATGTGTGGGGTTATAAATACGTCGTATAAAGCTTTTGTTGTGTTTAAACTGGTGGATATAAAACGATAGTAATAAATTAAGGTGATTTTTTAGATTTTTTGATCAAAAGATTGACGTCAATCAGAAGGATAAAAATTAAAGGCAACTAATAAATAAAGAAGAGACTCTTAAACTATCAACAGTAGAACAGCGAGATCATAAAAAGTAACAAAATAATAGCATTGTGTAGAGTTTTAAAAGCGGATATATTTTGATTTTTAATCAAGCAGCAATTGATGGTGCCTGCTCAAATTGATCAGTGTGGTATATATGATAACAAAGAAAAATAAAAAAAATAATTGGGTAAGTAAGAACAGTTGAGATCGACTTTTTATCATGGGAGGTGGTACTCGTCTTCACTTGTGTATGACACTATCAAGATATACAGCTAAATTAAGGAAATATCTTTTGGAATGAGTCAGAGGCACGACTACCAAGACACTCATGCCATGGCCTCAGGAGGGTTTGTTGTCAAAAACTGTATTGTGACATAGGACAATGAACCCACGTATGGGCCCTTTAAATCAGTAACACGTCATACAAGGATGGGGATGCTGAATAACTCTTACACCAAAAAATAAGACTGACTCAGGAAGTTGGCAAAATGTCTCCTCTGACTGTTTTATTTTCAATTGTCTAAAACGGAGTTACAACAGATATCAACGGACGTTCAATCGTTCTCTCAATCATTTTGCATAAAAAACACACTTAAGTACTAAAAATGTGAAATAAGTGATGTCATACTATGTGGCAAACTAAGAAAACCTACAGAGATTGCGATAGACTCAAGGGGAACATCCAAGTATACTTTTATTTTGTCAAAATAGTTTTTATTGAAACATCGTTCAAACATGAAATTCATATTGTAACATAGCATAAAAGTAAAATAGCGACCATAACAGATAATCAACACTTCGACATTTCATTTTCATTGTTACAATTCATCCGTTCTATGTAACTTGATCATTATGATGCTCACAAAGGAAGGGTTGACTGAATATAAATTAAAAATTTTAAAAAAAAAGGAAATCCCACATTACCCATGAATGCGATCAAAGTTTTAATCTCTATAGAATTGAATGCCACATAAGGTCAGAGTTCCGCATGTGCGGTGTTCAGTGCCCATATCTCGAGTTTGTCATGGTTTCAGAAAGTATTTAATCAGTTTTGATTGAAAAAACATGTGTTCCCTTTCGGCTACGTGTTCCAGGAGTGGTCCCCAGATTCTAGAGAACCTGGATATCTTGCCTTCTACTGTGGCCGTTAACTTCTCCATACCAAGTAGCTCCCAGATCTTCACCCACCAGTAGGCTATGTGGGGGCCTTCTGTGTCTTTCCAGAACCGGGCTTGGGTAAGACGGGCTCCCATAAGCAACTGAGTTATCAGATCCGCTCTAGGACCGGACTGTAGATATGACCCATCCTCTGGAGTATCGCCCAGCAGCATTATAAGCGGGTCCATGGGGAGGAGAACTCCACAGATGTCCTTTATCCTTGATCTAATTTCGAGCCAGAAGGACTGGATGGTCGGGTAATGCCACCATAGATGGCCCAGGTCCCCCCTCCCTCCACAACCATACCAGCAAGTGTCGGGGTAATCAGGGTTTATCGCATGTAGTTTCTGCGGGGAAAAGTACCAGCGAAAACATATTTTAAGGGCACATTCTCTTACTGTCGTACACCTAGATGATTTATGAGCTCTGCCCCAAATCCTTTGCCAGGACTCCTGGGCAACGTCTATCCCCAAATCCCTCTCCCATGCTAGCATGTAGGGCAATTTCTCATCCACCGAGTCCTCTTCTAAGAGGCGGTAACACGTAGCTATCCTGCGGCTATGTTGGCCCTCCATAGCCGTTAGCTCCAACCCAGTAGGGGGCCTAATGGCAGCACTTTTAACATTTAGGTTAGTTATCCAGTGGCAGTGCTGAATATATCTAAACCTTTCGGTTTCTGGGAGATTGAATTTCTCTTTGCATTGGGCAAAAGTCAAGGGGGAGTTGTCTACATATAGTTCGCCCAGCCTCAGGGGATTCTCCCTTGACCAGATCAAGCATGAGTTGGATTGAAGCCCAGGAGTAAATGCCGGGTTCTGCATTATGGGGGACAGTGGGCCCAGGCCCGGCGATAACCCCTTCTGTGCACAGGATCTATCCCAGGAGCGAAGTGCAGTTTTTGTAGAGGGAAGGAGAGATCCTCTATAGGTACGCGCCTCCCGTGGGAGAAAGCGCAGGTGACCCAGGGGGATCTCAGTAGAGTGCTGCTCGATGTCCTGCCACTTAGGGGGTTCTGTTGGATGGGACCAGCTCAGTATGACTGCTAGCTGAGCAGCACGATAGAATCTAGAGACCGAGGGGAGTCCCAAACCACCCACCAGTCTCCCCCGGGTTAGGAGCCTTTGTTGTATTCGCGGAGATTTGTGCTGCCAGACAAAGCGCCTATTTCTTTATAAAGATCTAAAAGGTCTCGGTCTGGGATCAATATGGGAAGTGCCTGGAATGTATATAAGAGCCTAGGGAGCAGGACCATTTTAATAGAGCTGATGCGCCCCAACCAAGATATTTCTTGTGATGACCACCTACGCAAGGATTCTTTAGCTTCTTTCAATAAGGTGGGAACGTTGGCCTTCAGCAGCCCCGCGAAATTCGGGGTTAAGTGTTTCCAAGCTATGTGGTAGTTGTGCTCCTCCAATTGAGGGATAAATATTCTATAGGGAATTCAGGGTGTCAGAGGTTTCTGACAGATTCAGTCCCATTGATTTGGCCATATTTATTGAGAATCCCGAGATCATTGCGAATTGGGCAAGCAGGTCCATAAGGGAGGGATTGAGGTCCGGGCTTCTCTCAGGAAGCAGAGGACGTCGTCCGCATATAACACAACTTTATGACTTTGTTTTCCCACCTCGAATCCCTTGATCGTCGGGTGGAGACGGATGTGCTGGGCTAGGGGTTCCATGGCTAACGCGAATACTAAAGGGAATAGGGGGCAACCTTGTCTGGTTCCTTTACCTAAGGGAATTTGGGTCGTTCATTGCGAGTTCACTCGTATTTGGGTTGTAGGCATCTGAAAGTTTGACAGGATTAGTTTAGAGAATTTCGGGCCAAATCCAAAGCCATTCAACACTAGCTTCAAGTAGTCCCAGGCAATGTTCCCTCTAATCATTTTTCTCTATGTGCGGTTCTGGATGGCTGTTGTACGCACATTGTTTTCCATGGGCGCAAATGACTAATGAGGTAAGCCACTTTGTGAGTATGCGAAGTTAGTGAGCTACTGTCTTTGAATAGAGTTTGGAAAGGAATTTCTGCTTCCCATACACTGCAATTCTTTACAAATCCAAGTAAAAGTTGCATTTTACAACACATTTTTCCTAACGCGTAGGCTAAGAAATATGTTGTTTTTATAAAGACCACTCATCACCTAGTCCAAGACTTCAAGATCTCCCTCAGTACCTAGAACAAGTACTCCCATGCAGAAAAACAGTTTTAAGCCACTGGAAAAATCCTCATGTGTATTAAAAAAAAACGCATTTCTTAATTGATGGAGCTGTCAAACTATTCAAACTATTCAGGCAGAATACAATATTTACAGATGGGATAATGGCAACGAAAAGGAATGTGTCAGAACACATGCTAATAGGAGTTTGTGTGCCACTTTAAGTAATCCAAGGGCCAGGTTAAGATGCATAGTTATAATTGCAACTCAGAATATGATGGGTCAAAATTCCTGGGCCTCTGCTTACTATCCACATTGCATTGTCCTGTAAATTGTGACGACACATACTCAAAACAAGCCTTACAGCTAAGAGGCATATACACCAACGATTTTCACTCTGTAAAAATAGGAAAATGTGGCCAACAAAAATGGGAAACAATGAACACATGGAGTTTAACCACTGCTTCTACCCACAAAGCTGCACTGATATGTTTTAAAGTTAGTTACCAGCAGAACAGTGGTATAGGAAACAACTGTAATACAATTGCTGCCCGATCTCTAGAGGAGTTTTAAGAGGAAAGAACATATTTGAATAAGCATAAAATATCCTTAATGGCAAAGCTAATTACCTTTTTACTCTCTGAAAAATCATTTGAATCCAAGTAGGGAGCAAAATCTTATAAGAGCCCTGCTTGCATCCCTGACATAGGAATTGAAAAGGCAGGGCTCATGATACAGCCCATAGTTTTGCACTCCCTTCCTCACAGCCAAGACAAAATGTAACAAATGCCTTACTGAGGTTTCTAATGGACCCCGTTGAAGAAAATCCCATATATATATATATATATATATATATATATATATATATATATGATACATTACTCACCGTAATCGTATTTCTGATGCTTGTATCTGCTTAGATTCACATGCTGTGCATAGGCCGACATCTAGTGGAATCTGCGGAGTATTACAGTTTGTTTTTCGAAACTCGAAAATGGGCGTCGACACAGGCGTGCCAGTAATACTATCCCTAGTGTGACGTCCACTGTACCCAAGATCCCTCACGCGTCTAGGATCCTCAGATTGTATTTTTTCTGACATGAGGAGTAGCGTGAGTACAGATAATCCAAGCAGATAGACAGAAAGGTAAGACTACAAGCAATCATGCGCCTTCTCTCGGAGGGGAGGAAGGGTGGGTCGCATGTGAATCTAAGCAGATACAAGCATCAGAAATACGATTACGGTGAGTAATGTATCCCTTCTGAGGCTTGTGGATTCTGCTTAGATCACATGCTGTGCATAGATTAGCGAGCAGTACCAGAAGGAGGTGGGATGTGAGAAGGGTCATGAGCAAACAGGTGTCTTAGAACCGCTTGTCCCACTTGTGTATCTGTCTTGGAATGAGTGTCAATGCAGTAATGCTGAGTAAAAGTGTGAATAGAGCTCCAAGTAGCTGCTTTGCAAATGGTGTCGAGGGGAACATTTGCAATGAAAGCCAGAGTGGCCCCAATGCCTCTAGTAGAGTGGGCCCTTGGCGTAAAAGGCAGAGTTTTTTCAGAAAGAGAGTAACACAGCTGTATACAGTTGATAATCCACTTCGAGATAGCGCCTTTAGAGACGCGATCTCCCTCTCTGCCTGTAGCTACGGAGACAAACAGTTGATCTGTTTTCCTTAGCCGTCTGGTTTTGTTTACATAGTAGAGGACCGCCCTACGCACATCTAGGGTGTGTAGTTTCACCTCAGCCGAGCTTTACGGGTTCTGGAAGAAAGCCGGAAGCTCGATGGACTGGTTTACATGGAACTTTGATATAAATTTAGGTGAGAACCTAGGGTGTGTGCGTAAAACCAGTTTGTCCTTGTGGATAGTAAAGAAAGGATCCTGCACTGACAGAGCCTGAATTTCACTGACCCTTCTTATAGAGGTAATGGCTACTAAGAAGGCCGTTTTATAAGTCAGGTGTTTGAGACTACTTTTATGCATGGGTTCGAAAGGGGGGCCCATGAGCTTAGCTAGCACCACATTAAGGTCCCATCCTGGCGGTGGGTTCGAACTAGGAGGGTGAAGTCTCTTTACTCCTTCCATGAAGGCTTTAACTACTGGTACTTTCCACCACGACACCTTGTTATGGGATGTGGTGTAAGCCGAGAGGGCTGCCAGGTGTACTTTCAGCGAGTTAAAAACCAATCCTGCATCTAGCAGGTGGAGCATGTATGTCACAACGTTGGAAGGAGTGCAATCAACTGGGTTGATTTGTTTATTCTGGCACCAAATAACGAATTTTTTCCACTTGTCAAAATAACAGTGCCTTGTGTTTGGTTTCCTGGATTCTTTTAGGATGTCCATACACCTTTGTGGTAAATTGAGATGGCCAAACTCTATGACCTCAGGAGCCATGCTGCCAGGTTCATTGAGTTGGGTTCCTGGTGCACTGTTTGACCTTGTTGCTGGGACAGTAGGTTGTACCAGGCTGGGAGTTTGATGGGCTCGCACACCGCCATCCTGCGTAGGTGTGGAAACCATGGTTGTCTCGCCCACATGGGAGCAACTAGGATGAGCGTCATCGATTCCTTGTTCATCTTGTACACCACCTTCCTGATGAGGAGTTGGTGGAAAAGCATACGCAAACATCCCTGACCAGTTCATCCACAGGGCGTTCCCTTGGGACTCTGGCTGGGGGAACCTGGATGCAAATCCTGGGCATTGTTTGTTTTCGCTTGCGGGGAAACCCCACTGAGAGAAGAGATCTTCTACGATATATCTGTGAAGGACCCATTCGTGTTCCTCTGGGAGGGAGTCTCTGCTTAGGGCATCCGCTAGGGAATTGAGCTCCCCTGGAACATGTTGTGATGACAGGAAGATGTTCCGTTTGAGTGCCCATATCCAGATTTTCTGGGCAAGCTTGGACAGATTTGGCGAACGAGTCCCTCCTTGTTTGTTCAAATAGAACATGGCTGTCGTGCTGTCCGTCCGGATCTGCACTGACAAGTTTAGCAGATGGGGCTCGAACGCCCGAAGCGCTCGGAATACTGCCAGAAGCTCTAGCAGGTTGATGTGGTTCTTGGCTACTGAGTGAGACCAGAGACCCTGAGCTGTGTGGTGGAGATGGTGAGCTCCCCACCCAGTCAGGCATGCATCTGTAGTCACCACTGCCTGTACTTCGGGATCGTAAAAGGGTTTTCCCCTTGCGAGATTCTCTCTTGTCCACCAGTGTAAGCTCTGTACGAGTGTTGGCGAAACGACCACTAGATCGTCCCACTGACCACTTGCCTGAGACCACTGTTTCGCCAACCATTCCTGCATGGGACGCATGCACAGACGCGCGTGGGGGACCAGGTAAATGCATGACGCCATCATGCCCAGTAACCGCATTGCTTTGCGTACTGTTATTTGTTGACCTGACTGATAATGTGGAATTTGCAGTAGAATATTCCGAATTCTCTCTTCCGAGGGGAAGGTCAACCCTTTTTGAGAATCTAGGATAGCTCCTAGGAACTGTTTTGAGGTGCTGGGCACCAGACTTGACTTCTTCTCGTTGATAGAGAAGCCTAATTTGTGGAGGAGGTCGATAGTCCTCTGAATGTTTGACCTGCAAATTCCTGGTGTTTCCCCAGTTATGAGCCAGTCGTCCAGATAAGGGTACACTGGGATTGCCTCCCTGCGTAGGTGTGCAGCTGCCACCGCCAGTACCTTGGTGAACACCCTTGGTGCTGAAGCTATCCCGAAGGGCAGTACCTTGAATTGGTAGTGGCGACTGTCCACCTTGAAGCGCAAGTATTTTCTGTGGGCTGGGAGCATGGAAATATGAAAATAAGCATCTTTCATATCCAAGGTTGCCATGTAATCCCCCTTTTTTAGGAGGGGGATTACCTCTTGTAGCGTGGTCATACGGAATTTTTGGGGCTTGACATACTTGTTGGCAGGCCGTAAATCCAATACTGGGCGCATTGTTAAATCTTTCTTTGGCAAAAGGAAGTAAGTTGAATAGATACCCTTGTTTACCTGGTGTCCTGGGACGAGTTCTATCGCGTCCTTTTCTAGCAGAATGGCGATCTCCTCGAGAAGGATCTTCTGATGTTCTAAGGAGTGTACTCTTTGTCGTGGAGGGTGGTTCCGGGGACGCTGCATTAATTCTATACAATATCCTGTGGACACTGTTGACAGCACCCATCTGTCTGAGGTGATCCCTTCCCAAGCCTGGGTGAAGTTGGAAATGCGTCCCCCTACTGGGGTTGCGTGAGAAGGGACCTTGAACTGAGCGTCACTGCTTTGGTGGAGGCGTGCCACCTCCCTTGTTGGGGCTGCCTCTGCCTCTTCCACGACCTCTTTTGTTACCTTTGCTGTAACTCTGGGTAGACTGCTGGTTGTTGTTCCATTGTGTACCCTGTCCTTGGGCATAGTTGCCTCTTTGTGAATTTTGGCCGCGTGGGCGACGAAAATTACTGTTCCCCCTCTGATTAGGGGGTTTGTTGGTAAGCTGGCCAAGGGATTTGAGAGTCTCGTACTCGTCCTTGGCATTCTTAAGTGCGTCTTCGACCGCTTTCCCAAACAATAGATCGGGTTCCACCGGCTTGTCTATTAATGAAGCCTGTGTTTCTGTTTTGAACCCCGACTGCCGTAACCACGCATGTCTCTTGATAACAGTACCTTCTGCTATCAATCTTCCTGCGTTGTCCGCGGCGTCGAAAGTTGCTTTTAATATGCAACCAGACACGGCTCTCCCTTCTGCCGAGATCCGAGCCAACTGGCCCTTTAACGGTTCAGGAGCAGAGGCTATGAGCGCCGCGACCTCTTCCCATTGATGGCAGTTGTAACTTGCCAACAGGGTGGTGGAGTTTGCAATCCTTGCTTGGTAGGCGGACGTTGAGGCTACCTTCCTGCCAAACCCGTACAGTCTTTTGCTCTCCTTGTCGGGAGGAGCTTCTGACGACGATAAGGGTGTCCCAGCCCTCTTCCGAGTGTTGGTAACCACTAGGGAGTCTGGTTTAAGATGTCCTCTTATATAAAGAGGGTCAGACTGGGCTGCCCGAAAAGGTTTTTCGACTCTGGGGTTGACGGCTCTGGTGAGGTTTGGATTCACCAGGGATGGATCTATTCTACGTTGGATGGATTTAAGGATAGGGATGGTTTGAGCGACCGGCCTCCTTTCTCCCACCAACTCTTCTGCGAAGTCCCTTTCCTCCTGTACACCGTGGGTGTCGATGTGAAAATGTTCTGCCGCGCGAGCGAGAACTTCATTAAGGAGGGGCTGGTTATCAACTGGCGAGTCGGTAACTGGGGCTTTGCTTTCTACCGGGGAATCTACTCTGTAAATTTCCTGCTCGTCTTCTACCTCCTCCAGGTCCTCATCATCCGCATAGTATTCAGTCCCGGTTTGTTCCTCCATAATTGTAAACTCCTGGTCCCCTTCAGGGAAAGGCTGTCCTTGGTATCTGGGGTGTGGAGTAGAGTATGGAGTAGAGTAAGGCTGCACCTCAAAGGGTTCAGGTCTTTCGAACCGGGCCTTTTTACTTAGGGGGATAGGATCAGAGGAGCCTGAGGGTGTGGCCCCTTGAGGGTCATACGAAAGGAAATGTTCTGGGTTCTTGTCATAAAAATCAGCTAAGGAAGACATCCTTGACATGACCCTGTCTATGTCTTCACTGGACCATTCCTTGGAACAGGGTATGGCTTTAGTAGGCAACTTAGAGGACTTATCAAGGGTAGCCTTGCTGGATGTTGATGTCCCAGTAGATTTATGTTTGACTGTCTGCTTAGGGTGGAAGGATGGTCTTACAGGAGTGGAAGGCTGTGCTTTCCGCTGTTTCCCCCCCTCCCCGTGCGTGGAAAAATGTTTTCCATGCCCCTTGGAGGCCCCAGAGACTTTCGACGCCTGGCGTCGAGGGTCGGGAGAGGTACCTTGTTTTGAGCGTGGGGCCTCGCTGGTGTTAACTGTGGCCTCGGTCTCCTGGAGCGCGGCCTGGGGGTGGAAGTCGTCTTCGTCTTCCGACGATCGAACTTCCATTAATCTAGGGAGCGAGGCACTCTTGGCAAGAGTGGATGATTGCCTTGCGTCATGCGGCGATCTCGATCGAGAGCGCCCAGAGGACACCGAGTCGGACCGTTCTATCTGTGCCTCTTTCCGAGAAGTCGACGTTGTCGAGGTTCGGTTGGACTTAGTGTGCTTAGTGTGTGTAGGGTGTGTAGCGCTTGCGTCGCCGGGGGTCTTCCCCATAGCCACCCTGCCGGACAACCTTCCGAGGTCGGGGACCTGCGCTCGGCAGTCTTTCGACGCCGTAATGCCCTCGCCGTCCGAAAGTACGGCGTCGCTGCCATCGCTGAAGGCGCCCTCCGCTGCCATGGCCGCCTGCCTGGCGTGGTGGGCCCAACGCTTTGTCGAACGGTCCTTAAGTGTCTTAGGCTTAAACCTACTACACGCTCTGCAGTTCGCTTCGGGGTGGTCCCTCGGCAAGCAGAGATTGCACGTGGCGTGCCTGTCGACCCAAGGGTATTTGCAGTTGCACTTGGGGCAGAATTGGAAAGGGGTACCCTCCATACGCACCTTGAGGCAGCGGGCTGGTAAGTGTAGGAAATATATAAGGTGTACCTATATACTAAGAGTGAAGAGTATGTACCACCCCCCACTCTCCCTACTTGCAGGGCCGAGGCCAGCGGCCTACTAGGCCCGGGCCGAGGCCAGCGGCCTTCCGAGGTCGAGGTCTTCTCCAACCGTTGTCGAGTGCGAGGGTCGACGTTGGGGTGGGGAAGGATGTCAATAAATAATTTTACTTCAATAATTAGCAAAAGTATGGCTAAGGCCAGGGGACTCCGCAAGATGCTTCCGACCAGTATGGCGGAAAAAAACAATCTGAGGATCCTAGACGCGTGAGGGATCTTGGGTACAGTGGACGTCACACTAGGGATAGTATTACTGGCACGCCTGTGTCGACGCCCATTTTCGAGTTTCGAAAAACAAACTGTAATACTCCGCAGCTTCCACTAGATGTCGGCCTATGCACAGCATGTGATCTAAGCAGAATCCACAAGCCTCAGAAATATATATATATATATATATATGCCTTTTAACTTAGTAGCAGCAATGCTCATATGTACAACAGATTGAGAGACTTCCTCTGTAACCAGGGTGCTCTGTTCTGTAATGCATTATCACTTAAATAAGTTCCAGGGGGATACTTGAGTCAAATGGAACACATGATTATATAGAAAAGCTTCAGCAGTGGAGCATAGATAGAAATAGAAGGTGCAGTTTCCTACCCTTCAGCAAACAAACAACATATTTCCGTCCCTGTCCTGCTGAAAGGTGCGACTTGTTTTTTTAAGTTTGCTGATTTGTTCATCACCAAGGAGTGTTCTCTCCTGCCCTTCCACCTGTACTCCTGCATCCCCTGGCTTCTCTGCTAGCCTCCAATACTAGTTGACAGAGCACTGTAAAAAGTGAGGGATTGTAGCAGTAAACACTCACTGGCATGTTTGCATACCAACAATACTTTGCAAGCAAAACATATTTAATGTCTCATAATGATATGTGCATTTTAAGAAAATGTCATCAATCAGCATGTATATAATTATTTTGCAGTACATACAAGATTTCTTGCAACATACCCCACACCTACAACACTATAATATTAAACAAGCTCAGAGAAGCGTTTCTGTATACCAGAAATTATCATATAATTTGTTAAGGTCTATGCCCAAAGGAACTCTGAACTCTTGGAAAGGATGCAGATTTGTGAAAATCATTTAATTATCTGATCCATCGTCCTAATATTATAGAGGAATAATGCTAGGCATAGTCGATACCCATTTTCCCATGCAGGCCAAGAAAATGATATTGCAATATTGCTCTCCACCTATAGGGTATTGTAAGCAGTGTTAAAGTAGGAGATGCTGAGCATAACATGTGTCTACTCAAAATCCTTAGATGGCAAATTATTATTTGAGTTTCATAATGTGTTAACTTACAAGGGGACCACTGTAAAACACTTGTGACATATGTACAAAGGAGAGGAAGCACCGGATGAGGCAACACATCCAAGTAGACTACTTACTCGAAGTCAGTAACACATTTTTGGCTGATAGTTGGTTTACATAGTGTGGGAGACACATTTGGTGAGGCACCATGAGCAATAGATATTCTGGTACTTGAACGTTATTCATATTACAACAAATATAAAGCAAGTGGATGTCGGTACAGGTCTTGTAACCTTTCGTAGAGCCAAAAGAGGAAGCGTCCAGGTTGATATCTAAATGTGTTCTGGGGCACAAGTTGGAGTCATAAGGTAATAGCATGGAAGAGCCAAGTGTCGGAGTCATGGGTGGGGAGAGAACGTTATTTGGTTAATGTGTCCAGGCAAATCTTAGTTAGATTATGCTGTTATAGAGCCACTTTTTCATATTAGTATTTAGCCTCTTGTGGGTGTATTCTGTTGGGGTTTATAGGTCTTTAAGGTTATGCTTGCATAGTAGGGTAATGCAAATCAGCTATACCAGAATATTAAGATTAGTTTGTTAATTTAAGAGAATGCAAATGTCAGGTAATTGTTGTGGATTGTACCTCATTACATCTGTTTAGTTAGGTGAGAATTGTCTGTGTGCGCTGCTAAAAATCTTCTGGAGCGGCACCCAGAAGCAAGCTGGGCTAGCGCACATGCGCACAGCTTAGAGGGAACATTGGTCCCAGGACATGCTATCAAATGCCCTATGGGTGTCTAAGGACAGGAGCGATAACGGGCCAGGAGTTACAGGGGTGAGGGAGATCAAGTTTATTACTCTGCGGATATTGTCATGTGCAGAGCGACCCAGGATGAACCCAGTCTGATCTCTATAATGGATGGTAAGATCTCCCCTAATCGCCGGGCTATAATTTTGCTAAATAATTTCACGTCAGTATTGAGCAAAGCTATAGGGTGGTATGAAGTACACTCAGTTGGGTCCTTTCCAGACTTTAAGATTAGGGTCGTAGAAGACACAGCCATTGATTGTGTGACAGAACCTGTTTCCCATAAATAATTCAATAGTTTTGTAAGGTGGGGGGATAAGCTCGGAAGAAAAGATCTTATAATATGTATTTGTAAAGCCATATGGGCCCGGGGCCTTACCCAACGGGAGGGCTTTGATAGCCATTTCGACTTCCTGTGTGGTTATTGGGTCTTCCAAGGGCTCTCGCCGATCCTGTGGAAGTTGTGGGAGATTTGCTCTTGGTATAAAATCTTTGGAGGCTTGTGAATTCGCCGAGTGAGGGGAGGCTTGTTCCCTAAAAAATTTCTCAATGATCTGGAGTTTGCCCTCTTCTGTATGGACTCTTCTGTATGGATACACCTACCCGCCTCATCTCGCAGGGTATCTATCCTGTTTTGTCTATTCTGTTTCTTTAATTTAGCCGCTAGTAGTTTATTAGCTTTGTTCCCCGTCATGCAGAAATATTGCTTGGTGAGCATCATGGAGTAGGCGGCCTTTCCCATGTGGTGTGTCTCCAGCGCCCTCTTAGCCACCCGCAAGTCTCTTAAGGAGCGTTGCAAGCCCTTTCCTTTATGTATCTCTTCAAGCCTATGGGCTTCGTTCTCTAGCTGCACTTGCAATAGTTTCCTGGCTTTCCCTCTCTGTGCTGCCTGCTCAATCAAGTGCCCCCAATTTCTGCTTTACTTGCATCCCATAGTGTGCCCTGAATCATGTCACCTGTATCGTTCTCATTATAAAATTTTTCCAAACTCTCCCTTATAGGGGTACAAATCAATGGGTCTTCTAGCAAAAAGTAATTCAGCCTCGAGGGGGGCTTTCGGGGTGGGGTCGCCCGGAGTGGAGAGATTATTAGCTTTACCGGTGCATGATCTGAAAGAGCCTCCGGAAGGATCTCTACCTCCTTCGTCAAAGGGGTTAGTGAGTCAGAGATAAGAAACATATCCAACCCGGAGAATCCCCCATGCACTGCTGAGAAGTGTAGTCTCGCTCATTTTGGTGGCAGTATCGCCAGATCTCAATGAGGGAGTGCTCCCGTAGCACTGTGTTAAGGGCCCTGAAGTTTCTCTTATCGACGGCCGTTGGGAGTAAGGTTTTGTCTACCAGAGGATTTATTACGGCATTGTTATCTCCCCCCCAAGAGTATTTCTCCCTCTGCATGGTCAAATAAAGCTTTAGACAGTTTTGCAAAGAATATGTCTTGTTTGACATTCGGGGCATATATTGAGACCAATGTAATTTTGCGCCCGTCTATTATGGCTAGCACTAGCAAGAACCGCCCCTCCTCATCTCGGGCCACCTCCAACGTTTTAAAGGGAGTACCTTTGCAAACCAAGATGGCGATGCCTCATTTTTTAACACCACTGGAAGCAAAGAATTTTGTGGGATACAGCTTATTGTTAAGGCGAGGTTCTTCAGCAGGACATAAATGAGTTTCCTGGAGGAATAAGAGTGTTGCCTCTAGGGATGCTAGTCTGTGAAACAATGCTTTACACTTTAGGGGGGAGTTTAGGCCTTGCGCATTGAGAGTAACATGTAACATTCGGTGCCGCCATCTCGAGTTCGGTCCGACCTCCGTGCTCTGTTTGGAAATGTTCATTTGTTCCCATTTCGGCCATTTGTAAGTGTGATCCAACAGGCGGGGTCCGGGGGGGACCTCACGCAAAATCTGCCAGTGTGGCATTGGGTATGGGTATTACATGGTGTGTGGGGTCGGGACTCAGACTTATCAAGAACGTAAGGAGGAGGGAAGCAAAAAAAGGAAACAAAAAACATATGTAATACAAAGAAATAGTCAAAAAAGATTATGATAAACAGCATTCTTGAGAATCTAACCATCCTCAATTCTCAAATTAATTTTAGTCAACCAGTAACCATTTTGGGCAAAATCCACTCCAGCGCCCAAATCTGCTAAGTAAAACGAACTTCAAAAACCCTTAGTCACCCTGGGACTAACTTTTAGGAGTTACGGGGAACTGGGACGCCCCGCTGGATGGACGGTGCATGAAATCAAACTGAAAGAGGAAGCAAGACTGCAGGTCAGAGCCTCTCAGATCCAGATCATTCATCTTGAGGGCTTCACGCCCGGGGGAGTACCCCGTGGCGAGTGTATCTAAGGAAGAAACAATTTTTTCCGGAAGGTGCGCAACATTAGCTCAGGTAACTGTCCGGGTCAACCATTCGCAAGATTATCTCCCTCCAGCTCCAGGGAGATCTCAGATACTTCTCGCTGCTCCGCTCCACCCATTACTTTCACCTCCTGCCATGAGGTTGATTCTAGATGGCGCTACCCGCGGGGCTTTCTCCGCTTATCTTTTGGCGTGGGGCTGAAGGTCAGCTCCGTCAGCTTCTGGGTGCAGGAGTCCGAGGGGTTTGTCTTAGATGTCTCCGCCATCAACTCCCTGGCTTTATCCTCTGAGGAGATTACGTAGTGTTGATTCTGGATGTCAAAAAGTAGTTTACATGGGTAGCCCCAACGATATCGGATCTGTTTAGATCTCAAACAGGTCATCACCCTGTGTAGCCGTCTTCTGCTAGCTAAGGTGTATGGAGAAAGGTCCTGAAAGAGTTGCACCGTCGCTCCCCGAAATTGTACGGAGACCAGGTTCCTGGCAGCTGACATGATCATCTCCTTCTGTTGAAAGAAATGCACACGTGTGAGGACATCTGGCAGAAGGATTCTTTTAAGCTGGCTCGAAGAATAAACTCGATGGGTTCTGTCTAACAGAAGATCTTCAGATGAGGAAATGTCCAGTATAGATCTAAACAGCGCCTGCACGTAGTCAAGCAAGTCCTGGTCCAGGACCTGCCGGGGAATACCGCGAAGTCGCTCGTTGTTTCTCCTTGACCTATTTTCAAAGTCTGCTTGTTTCGTCCAAACGTCCTCTAGTTGTTCTTCAATGGTCTTCACTCTCTCAACCAGAACCTCGGTGTCATGTGTGTGCTTGCATGTTATATTTTCCAGGTCGTTGACTCTAGCTTCTAAGCCACTGAGGTGTGCTGTCAGGTCTGTCAGTGACCGGGCCAGAGAGTCCTTAGAGACTTTAATCTCGGTTTTACTTTCTTGGGTGATAGCTTGTTTAAAGGACCTTAACATTACTTCAAAGTCCACTCCGGAAAAAGCCATGTTCAGATCTTGCCCCAGGGACAGGGGTGGATGTATGTCTGCTATAACAGTGCATGAGCAGGATGAACTTGATGGCTTCAATGTCAAGAAAGCTTGGATCCCCTGTGCTTTCTGCTTTGCAGCTGCCTTAGGCATTGCCAGTGGATTCACAAATTGGTTGCACTAGCGATTTCCGCGCCAGTGTTCGTGCTACCTTGGAAAAGGGAGGGCGAGCTTCCTCCAGCCAGGACTGGGTCCTCAGATTGGGCTGTGAGCGACAGTGGGAGTTCTCCCTTTATCCTTTTACTCCTTTCCCTCTTTTCTTTATCTTTCTTTCAATCTTGCCCTCGTTTTCTCCATTATCCCTCTCCTCTCTTTCCTCCACTCCTCTTTCCTTCTCCCTTCCTCCTTTACTCCTCTTTTCCTTCCTTTTTTCCCCTTTCCTTTTTTGCTTTGGCCTTTACTCCCCGGCAGTTCCTGTATGACAGATGCTGGTGTCTCAGCTCAGGCGGGTGGTACTCGCCAGTGAGTTCAGGGCAGATTCTCGCCCACACCGCCCCAGCACACCCGGGGCCTCGGCAGGGCACAGAAGGGAGGCAAGTGTAAGACGCACCCCCAGGGGCTCACGGCGTCCTCCCTTGGGTTCACTAACCTTCGCCCTGCTCCTGAGTCACTTGGCCGCCGGCAGGAGGACGCAGCGGTTTTGCAGGGCCACGCAGCTTGGCACCCCCACTCGATCGCCGGCATCAGATCTCTTCTGCACTGGGTTGTTCGGGATCTTGAATTGGGCGTCAAGTGTGTCGGGACTTAGGGCAATGCTGCAAGAGAAGCGGGCCAGTTCCGCTGCGCGCCCCGATCAGTGCTCCACCCCGCCACCTATTCCTCTCCTCCAGGTGGCAGGAAGCTCCGGTGTCAACGCTCCATGTTACGCGTTCACCGTCAGGGCTCGGCGAGGGACCTCAAGGTGTTTCTCCCTTCTCCGCACTGCATGCATTCGATTCGGCAGAGGCAAGATCTCCCGGGTCTGGCTAGGCATCCCAGGGGCTGCAGCCGCACATCTCAGTGGTCAAGTCGCCAACGGTTAGGGCTGCCAGTGTATGCCGCCATTTTCTTCAGCAGCCGCGTGGAACCTTTCAGGAAGAAATGTCAGCTACTGCGGGACATTCAGCACTCCAGCCCACACCTCGCCAGCGCCAAACCCTCAGACATGTCCCAGAGGTGGAAATGAGGCGAGAAGTCTTGATTTAGCGCATGAATAGTTCTTGATTTGGGCACCTGGCTACAGAGCTTACAGCAAACACAGCTGCATGGTGTGCCGCTTAGCCACGCCCCCTTCACCCCCCCCCATGTATACTTTCTTTAAGAGATCAGATTGTGATTGGTCTCTACAGTCAGGTGGACAAATTATGCCCACCCCTAGTGCAAGTCATCCTCATCCGTTACTAAATACATGGTACACCATTGGCTCTCAAACTACAAGGCCCTTCATTATGTGGCCTTCTACAATTGGTTTGCACGCTTGTACCCTTCTGGAACATTTGATTCACTAGCAGCATGTAAGATGGTACCCCAGCTGCTGGTGGGTTTAATTGATTTTGTCTCACCACCCAATTAGCCCAGGATTTCTCATCGCCCATACCATCTGCCAGTCAGATTGTCTTTGAACTTGGCCTTGCAAGTATCACTGTTACTGAGAATAAAAGGGAGTATGGGTTCATCCTTACTGTAGCTCAGGCTGCACATCAACTCCTATTTTTATCATTGGCTCACATGACAAGAGACTGTATTTCGGCCTGTTTTGCAGCATTTAATTGTCTTGAATTAATAAACTTGGCACTCATGGTGTTCTTTCCTGTACCTTTACAAGGGCTGATTCAGCTTCTCACGTTCACTGTTCAAGGATAACCAGTTCTTGGCTGTTCCATCCTTTGACACCAGGCCAGACACCTATTCCAGACCTTTCCTCGATCTTCAGCTACTTTTCTTACTGCAACACAGCCCTCTGATCCTTCTTTCTTCAAAGGTCTGAGCTTGCTAAATATGTGGCACCAATGTCCAGAATTCTATATAATGGTGGCACGCCTGCAGTCTACTCACTAAGTACAGTCAGCCTTATTAATCACTTAGTCTACTTGCGTTACAGCATCTGTACAGATATAAAACGGCTTGCATTTTCTGCAGTGTTCTTCACACATGCAGTCTTCATTCCGCATATGAAAGTTCACTCGATTCTTTACTTCGTCATCAGGTTCTATAATGTCTATACATCTTTTTCTTTGACCATCCTTCTCAGTGCATCACGCTCATTTCTTGTGACATCACCAGCCTCTTTTCCTCATCTTCATATTCCTTCGGGGATCTCCTCCAAGAGATTGTCATCTCTGCGAGGGTACATCATATTAGGCTTTCTCCGTGAATACCTTGTTTCAAAGGCTCTTCGTGTAATAGGCACCATCACTGGCATTGCACATGTCGCAATTTCTGGTTTCCAACATATAGGCAATATGGGGGTGGGACTTCCTGTAGAGGCATTCAGCTTCTCCTTTACAACAACGTATTTGCATGCTACACATAAGGGAAAGAAGTTATAGAAAAGGTTGGCTGTTTTAGAATTATGGTAGATGTATCAGAGTCAGAAAGAAGATCAAGCAGAGAAGGAGTTGAGACTTAATCAGCATAAAGGGGAGGATAAAACACCTTTGGCTCCCCTTTCCCCTTCTGAAAACTATAGCGTAGACACAGAGGAAAAGGTATTTGAACCTTTAAAGGAATTGAAAGCAGCAGCTGGGTACGTTAGTCCAAAAAATGAGCCCACTGCTATTAAGTGTGGGGACAATGCGAAAGATAGCAAAAGCAGAGAATATAAAAATGTCTCGACACGCGATTTAAAGTAAACAGCATGATGATAGGACACACAAAATAAAAAGATGGAGATAGAGGAAGAAGCAAGGAAGCAGAAATAAAGGACATAGCTAAGGGAATAACAATAGTACGGAACAAATGGATGGGAGTACAGATATTACTCAAGCTGGATAAGGATATTGATGGGGTTCAAGAAAAAGGAGAGAAGAGTGGGAAAAGAAAGAAAAAAGCATGAAGAGAAAGAAAGAATGCAAGCGAAGAGAAGAACAAAGAAGGTACAAGGCAAGGAAAGAAAAGGAGCGACTAGAGAAGATGAGGGGGTTGAAGTGCAAAGAAAGCAAGAACGCAGGTTGCCAAGAAGGTTAAAGGAAGATGAATTAAGGGAAATGAGAAGGGAAGAAGAAATGAACAGAACTCAGGGACTAAAAGATGACAAGTTAGATTATCTATGTCATAGAAGCATAGTGTTGATTGAAGCACAAGAATGACTTAAGAGAGAGGGTCACAACAGCCCCACAAGGGTGCCAAGAGTGTCTTAAGGGGCTGTTAAGTGAGATACAGGAGCATGGAAAAAATGGCTTGGGGATTTATTTAGGCAAATGAGTGATAAGGAAGGGTTTAAAACCCAAGAGAATGTAGAAGGAGCTCTTTCAAGGGAAACTGGAGGTAGGTCAGATGACATAACAGACAAGTACAAAACGCTGTCTTCAAGTAGATTAGATCTTGATGATATGGAAAGGGATGAAAGCCATACAAGCAGGGGCATTCAGACGAAGAAAGGGAAGAAAATGATAAAATGCTAAGAGAGGACACAGGTGGTTTTTCAAAAGAATCAAGCGTAAAAAAAGGGGTAAAATGGTCAAACTTACAATACCCCAAAGATAGAACACCAGAACCAATACCATACACTGAGCAACCACATGCACGATTGCGCACTGCAGGGGATGTATCCCTGCCTTATGTAAGCAGGTTAAGGGCACTACCAGGATCTAGACAAACAGGCTACACTAGCCCCGCTTGGAACACAGGAAGTTTAGGTAGATTTGATTATGGACAAGGATTTTCACAATTCCCATTATTAGAGAAAGGGGGAAGATGACCACAATATGTACCGTGGCCACAAATGCATAAAGACAATTTAAGATGTAAATTACGGAGTTTAACTTCTGGTACAGGAAAATGGATTTATGAGCTAGAGAGAATGACATCAGGAATGACGCTAGCCATAGGCGATATAAAAGGCTTGCTAGCAGCTATCATAGGGGAGAGAGCGGACGACATTTGGAAACAAGCAGAATACACAGGTGTGACTACACATCACGACACATGGAGCGTCATTTAATACATTTCAGACAAGACGTATGGCAGTTGCTCAGTGTGCAATACGGCGATACATCAGACATGGGTGTGATTAGGAGTAAAAAAATGGGTGAGGATGAAGATCCTATTGCTTATATCCAAGATATTCATGACGGATCGTGCCAGGAGACGCATGAACCATGGGATAAAACAGTAGCATTATTTTACCACATTTTGGGTCAGGGACTGCCCGAGCCAGTGCAACGGCAACTGAACAGACAGGTGGGAACTGAAGCAAAGCCATGGCCAGAAAAACAAATAACAATCATGCATCACTGCCATTTAATGCAGGAGAAGAAGAAGAAAGCCGAGAATAGAAAGCAGGAGGAAGGGAAGTTAGTCCAAAAAAAGTTGTAAAAAAAAAAAGCAATAGCGGGTGCGGTATTGACGAGCAATGAAGGAGGGATGACACACGAGATGCAGTCAGGGCAGCAAAATAACACACGGTATCCCACAGATCAGAGTGGGTACAACATTTGGCCAAGAGGAAAAGGGAATGGGCCTAGAGGAGAAGGATGAAGTGGATTTCAAAACCCTCAGGGAAGAGGAGGGTTTAATGGTGGACAGCCACACAATGTTGGAATTGCACAAGAATAGGACACATAGCTAGAACATATAGAAGCAGAGGAGGCATGCAGCAAAACAGGCTAGCTCTAGGAGGGGGGATGGGCCATGATCCACAATATAATGCAGAACTACAGGAATATTATGGCCAAGATCACACGCAGGGTCGGACATTGGCGCTGCAACTACAGCAAATGCAGCAAGCGACATTACAAATGCAATTGCCACAAGGGCAATCACAGCAAGTACCCATGCAAGCACAACTGGTACAAATGCAGCAAGCACAGACACAGCAGGCTGTGGTACCACATTAGAATCTGACTACAGGAGCGCAGCAAGCACCTGCACCAAAATTGGGGAGGGTGATGGTGGTAGGAGGAAATAGGACAGCCCACAGAGCAACCTGATTTGTTTAGTACTATTAGTGACACTGGACCCCCAAGAGGAAACAAGGGTCAAGGTGACGAAAGGAGGCAAGACATTTTCATTTCTTGTGGACACTGGAACACGACATGTCTATGCTATAATTATATTCTAGGCAAACGCCAGTTAACATACAAGGGTGTGACTTAATGATGGAACTTAACATGATGATATCTTTTACTGACAAAGGAATGGTGTGTTCCCCTCCAGGGATACATTATATGAATGTGCGAGTTCATTTTAGCCTTTACAGGCCATACAGCATTCCAAGGGTCCCTTTGGACCCAGAAGTATTCTTGTATGGAGTATCTGTTTTATTATTGTTATTAAACTAATAAGAATACCTGATGAAATCCCTATGGATGAAGAAGGGCATATTATCTCCTTGCAGTTAGAAGCAGCAGTGGTCAGAGAGGTAAGGGTGGTTCTTCATGGTACAGATGAGGCAAGAGGATGGAGAACAGTGATAGCCCTCAGTGAAGGTTACAGAGTAACAGATTTGACAAGCAAGGAGTTGTTTAAAGATGAGTATTCAGACGATGAATTCATATTTTTCCATAAGTCTCACTTTTTGGATAAAAGTATAGAATAGAGAAATACCACAGAGAATGGCGATGGTAGAAAAGAAACTGTCATTTTCCAGGAAGATTTAGAGAAAGTGCCAAAGATTTTATCGACCACACGTCCATATGACATGGGTCTATTAAAAAGTGTAGGAGCAGTTACAATCAAGCTTAAGCCAGGTGCTCTTTTGCCACCTGCAATGCAATATCCCATGTCCAGAGAGGCGGATCAAGGTATATTTGAGACCGTTTCCATTTTAATGAAGCAAGTAATACTGGTACCATCAGATTCTCTATGTAACACAGCTGTGTACCCAGTGAGAAAATGGATGGGGAGGGAGGCGCCGTGGAGATTTATTCAGGACCTTCGCCTTCTAAACAATATATTCAAAGCCGAGTTTCCTTTAATTCCAAATTCTGGGACAATATTATGCAACATTCTATCTAGGGCCAAATATTTTACAGTCATAGATTCATGAAGACTCATCGGATTTGACTTCCTTTTCATTTAGAACGATCCACCTGAAACATACTTGTTTGCCCCAGGGATACCGCAAGTCCCCTTCAATCGTTAATAGAGTCCTTCAGTTGGACTTGGGCAATGTTCAGTTCAAAAGTGCAATAGTTCAATATGTGGATGATATTTTGGTGTGAAGTGAGACAGAAGAAAAGTGTAGAGAAAATGCACTTAAACTCATAACCCGCAAAGAAAGGATATAAACTGGATAAAGAGAAGTTACAATACTGTCAGGAAGAGGTCTTGTATATAGGACAGTTGATTTCTCATGAAGGGAGGAAAGTGACGCATGAAAGAGCAGAAGCAATTATGAAGACCTCAGAACCTAAAACCGTGAGGGAAATGCAACAATTTGTGGGCCTATGTAACTATTGCAGGGCCTGGGTTTTCTATTACAGTACATACATTTGACCACTTTTAAAAGCGCTTAAAGAAACACAGGTGGGCAAGAGCAAAATAATATGGACAGATCAAATGGCTGAAGGATTTGAAGAATTAAAAAAGGCGATCAGTACTTTCCCTGTGTTGGGAATTCCAGATTATCATGAAGAATTGTGTGTATTCTCCCATTCAAATGGAGTGTCATGACAGCAGTCTTTACACAAAAAACGACGTTAGGACATTGATACAAACCATTAGCCTATCATAGTGAAATTTTAGATCCAGTTATGAAAGGGCATTATTCTTGTGAGCAGTCTCCAGCTGCTGCTGCATTCACGACTGAAAAAGCTTCAAGTATAACAATGGGGTGTCCCAGTAACATTCATGAGCATGCATTATTTGCGAATTTAGAGAAACCCAAAAGTACATTAACCACATAGAGAGCATCAAAATACGAGGTAATAATATTGAATCCTGCAATTAAAATTGTCCGATGTAGGACAGTGCACTCAGCAACTTTCATAGCTGAACCAGTAGGCGAGGAGGATTATGTACATGATTGCACAACATATATTGCGCACAATAATGAAATTTCCCAAGCTAGAGAAAATTCCCTCGGGAGGGGGGGGGGAATTGTTGCTTTTATTGATGGTCCCTCAAAAGTTGACCAAACAACTGGTGAAAGGCATACTGGATCAGCAGTAGTAAAGCTGAACCAAGAGGATCAATTTGAAATAGTGACAAGCGAGAGATTGCCTTAGCATTGCTCAGCACAGGCTGCAGAATTAGTGGCGCTTATTGCTGCGCTTCAGATTCAAAGATGAGGAAGTGACGGTGTACTCTGACTCTGCCTATGTGACGTCAACCATACACACAGGTCTGTCATGCTGGAAAGTCAGGGGCTTCCTACGTGCAGACAGCACTCCAGTGCAACATGCGGCCCGATTGGATAAACTTATTGAAATACTAGCACTCCTATTGACTAGCAGTAGTAAAATGCACAGCGCATACTAAAAGAGAAGACGTAATTTCTCGCAGAAACTAAGCTGCAGATGTAGGAGCCAAAAAGGAAGCATATCTTCCAACCATTTCTTATTTTGAAATCGAAAGTGTAAAACAAATGACAGGACGATTTATGTTGGTAAAGTAGGGCTTTAATATGCTGTCTATGTCCAGTTAATTGAGATATGAGGGCAATCACCACAAGAAGAGAAGGATCTATGGAAGAAGCGGAGGTGTTCTCTATCCCCCCCACTGAGGCAATTCACAGACAGGATAGCACTGGAAAGCCAGTAATGCCTCCAGCATTATTGAGGGTAGCATTGGAGCAGTTCCACTACCGCGCACATACGACTCAAGGGAGTCTAGACCAAACAATTGCACAAGATTGCCAAATCTGTTAGAACATGTGGCACAGTTTATTGTAAATTGCACCGGGTGCCAGAAATGTACTGCAGAGCCCACTTTGCAAACAGTGAGAGGAGCATTTCCTAGACCCAATGGCTAATTTCAGCATCTACATATAGATCATGTAGATATGCTGCAGACATGCAATGGTTAAAGATGTATGCTGGTCGTGGTATGTCCTTTTTCTAGATGGATCGAGGCCAGTCCATGCACACACCCTGATGCCACATGCGCTACCAAGTTCCTTGGGCCTTAAGTGTTCCCAATGTGTTGTGCGTGTGTGAGGTTTTGTGGTCTGACCATGGACCGCATTTTGTGAATGAGTTGTTCAAACAAATAGTTCAATTAGGCATTAAGCACACGTTTTCTTCTGCTTATCACCCACAGTAAACATGGTGTCTGAACGATTAAATGGATTATTGAAGGAGAGGATTGCAAAGAGAAAGATATTTTGAAGAAGGGATGGCTACATTGCCTACACCTAGCCTTATATGCTGTCAACCTGGCTCAGGTCACCATCTAACTCCTCATGTGTTGGTGACTGGATGCCGAATGAGAACCCCCATTGTGCCTCTAACTAGGCTAAAAACTGATGCCCATAGTGTAGCAAAGACATTAGGTGACGAGATGCATGATTACCTACCAACAATGACTGCAAGGGTTTCTTTCATTTCTCAAAAGTCAAGAATCGAAGGCAAGGGTCAAAGAGAAGCAACAAAGATGATCAACCTATTGACGCAAAGGATTTGTTAAAACAACTAAGCTCATAATCAGGAGACCAGGTGCTAGTACGCAAATATGTATGCACTTGGAGCACTCCTCGCTTTGAAGGCCCCTACGGGATGGAGGAAGTCACACTTACGGCAGCCAAGTTCAAAAAGATGAAGATCCTGGTTTCACTTGCATGACATTAAGCCAAATAAAGGAGAAACCTCAACCCCTCCTGCATCTACCCACAGTGAAGCAAGAAAATAGGTTCTGTGTATGCAGACTCTTCCTATGGTCAAGAGTAAAGACAAGGAAAGTGAAGAACACAGCAGCGCCGTGGACTAAAAGCCAATGGGCCTCATTCCAAGGTCGGCAGGGTGCCACCAACCCAGAAACGGAGAATCCGCCGCCTAACTTCCCAGTGCCACCGGGACATTACAAGTCCCGGTGGCATGGGAAGTCAGGCAGCAGATTCGGTAACTCCCCATCCCCATGGAGTCCTATAGGACTCCATGGGAGTGGGGAGACAGAAGCACTGGCACTGGTGCAGCTGCTTCCGTGAAAAGTCTGCCTGCAGGGGCCGTTACACATGGCAGGGTATGGCCCCTGCATGCAGATCCATTGTGTGGTGGTCAGGAAACAAGGGTGCCGGTAAGCTTACCAGCACCCTTGTTTCCGGACTGCCACATTTGGAATGAGGCCCCATATCTTTTAACATTCGACAAGGAGTAAATAGACTTGCAGTTATCCTGGAATTTGTTAAAGATTATGCATTGAAGTACCAGAGTTGAAAGAAAAAACGCACATTTTATCTATATGTTAGCTATTATAATAACATTTCACAGATTCTTGTATGCTGTTTTTACCTGCATATTACAGTCTTATCCAGCTTTAATAAGATACCTTGTCTTAACATTATTGGGAAATCCTAAGAACAATTATATTATTTTCAGAATAATTGTTGCAAACATTTTACAGTTCTTAAGGGGTGATTCATAGAGATTTACAGAATTACATATTAAAAGTGTTAGCAAAAATGAGGTTTCAAGATATAAGCGGCTCACATTGCCATCAAGAAAATTGATGAGTTTCGATACAATAATAATTGTGTCACTCTGCATTATGATTTGTGTTTTCCTCCAGATGATTATAACATTTAGACAAATTATAAGAAATAATACAGATATGATGATGGATGACAATGAAACATTTACTGCTGCCCCTGATGAAATCACGAACAGCATATGTTCTAATCTTACCAGGCATTTATTTAGGTTTAAAGGGATGTTGGGGAAAATCATGAAGGTATAAATACCTATCTTGGCAATTTGCCTCATTTAAACAAGAACCTGTGGTATCAGCACATGCAAAAGGTGGGAAGGAGAACATCAGATGAAAGCTGCTACGTGTGTTCCTTCATACCTTATGCTTTGGGAACCTCTGAAATATTCATAGCAACTGAAGTATCTGTGAACAAGGCACATTGCCAAACACATCTTGCACTTTGCATAACCAGAGGACAGTTCCAAGCAGAACAGCATCCATATTGTGGGTGAATAATGCAACATCTCAGAGAAGACAACTATGTACAGGAGAAAATACAGAAAGAATGCATCAGACAATAAAATATGAACAGCCTGGAATAAATCTAGGATGAATCAAGATTGAAGAAAACAAGATGCTGCGATGCAAGGACAAGAAAGGGAAGGAAATGCAAGAATGCTGGGAAAGATGTAAACTATTAATTAAAGGAACAGTGCTTACTCCAGAAGGATGGGCTGAAGGAGTGGTTTTGTGTAAAGCAACAGGATTAACCGGACAATGGGAAGTAGTTGTGGCAAATGCAGAAAAGGAATGTAAAACCCAATGTCCTAAGATTGCAAGATTGTTGACATGTATCAATGATTAGGTGGGACCATTGCAAATACTACCCCTGAAGAATGCGTCCTTATTTTACAGAAATAAAGGTATGGTGAAAGTGGGAGAGAACCGCAAGTGTGGCAAAGTTTTAGATGTACCAGCATGAAGTAGGGACAGCAGTCCTGATGGACCATTATTGGGCATGTGGATCAAGAGCATATATATAAAGTTGCCACCAAAGTGGGGAGGAGTTTGTTCATTGGTGCTGGTAAGCATACCAGCCTTGGTAGTACCACAAATTGACCAGCAGATTGCAGACTTCCCAAAGATGAACACACACCTCATGAAGAAAAGATTGTTTTACCAAAGCAGACAGAGGATAAGCAATTACTTTTCAGCAAAATCAATAAAAGCATATTATTACATTCCAGATGAGCATAAGTTGTTCAGCCCAACAGCAGTGATGTTCACAGCTATATTTCCTCCATGAATCTAGACTGCAGTGAACGTCAAGTGGCTGTAAATCACCAGATGGGAGATGCTGCAAAGATAAACAAGACAATAAAAGGATTGAATGCAATCAAAGAAGAGTTGAGGGCAATCAGGCTCATGGCCTTCCAGAACAGGTATGTCCTAGACTTAGTTACAGCAATGGAAGGAGGCGTGTGTACCAGGATTGGGCCTTCTTGCTGTATATTTAAACCTGCCAATGAGGAAGGCAATGGGAACTTGACAGATGCACTAACGATGTTGCCAACCCTGCATACGAAGATGGAGGATGAAGGAGACAAAATTCATGACGATGGCTGGTTTTCATCTCTGTTCTCATGGATTCCAACTTGGTTGTGGAACACCTTCAAATTACTCGGAGCAGTACTAGTGTTGGTATTGCTAGGATTTTGCCTCATAAGGATCATCTTGGGACAATGCAAGAAAACAGTAAAGAAAGCTATTGGGATGAAGGTCATGATTGATATAGATGCTGGAAATGGAGAACAGATGCAAAATGAAGAAAGTTCCTGTGAGAATATAAAGAAGAGTACTCTTGAAACTCCAGAAACGAAGTTCTACTACCCTAAGAAGCATAAAAATATTAGGACAGTGGATATTCTGTCCACCATCAGGAGACTGCTTCCACATGCCTGGAGTGCGGATGAAAATATAAAAAATGCAGACACCTGAGGGGGGTGACAAAGATATGGATCCCAAAGAAACTATCATATGAAGAGAGGATAAAGGAGAATGAAGAAAGGAATGTGGTTGAGGACTCGATCTGAGGGGGGAATATAGAGGAGCAGGTGGACACATTTTTCCTAGCTCCCGCCCGATCACCAATGTCACACTGGAACAGCAGGAGAAGGGCTTTGTGTGAGACCCTGTGTGTTATGCCTATAGCGCATTGAGTGTATGAGAGAAGATATGCACTCAGACAGCTGTACCAAATGTACCCTTGCATTGAAGGGTGGAAGAATGATGTATGGAAGGATGTCAGCATGCACCATTGGACATTATGGAGCGCAGAGTGAAATCTGACGAGGACAGAGTGATGTCAAGGAGAAGATGTATGAAACTATGCTGAAATGATATGAAAATATTGAAGAGTGACAATGTAACTGAAGTGACAAGAGAAACATGTACAAAACGATAAAGTAATCATGAACGCAAAAGAAGACAAAGTAACTTGCTGACCAATATGTGTAAATATGCAGTAACACAATTTAGAAAAGATACAAAGAAGCTTGCTATAGAGGAATATATAACGTGGCTAGGATGGTCATTACTGGAAAATGGACGCCGGCACTTGTAAATATTCAATTCAACTAACCCAGGAGCCGATCAGGGTTGCAGAGTCAGGAGATGCTGGAAGAACAGCTTTTTGTGCAAAACTAAGAGTCGTCAATGTTAGCTTGGGATCATGGATGCTATTTTTAAAGCATGAAGGGAGGCAAACCGATGAGTCATGGACAAAAGGCTTATTTCTCTAAGATTAAAATAGAAGAAAACATTTGCAAGAGCCAAGTATTGGGCAATTAAAAGTGTATAACGCCTATACAAGGTAGAGTGAGCAGGTCTATATAGGCCAAGAGGAGCAACAACACAGAGTATAATTAAATCAAATAGCAGTAAATAAGAGGCTGAAATGGACGCATTTGTGGTCTCTTCACATGCGACTCAGAAGTCGAAAACAAGGGCTATTCATTAAGATAGTGATATGCTTTCACTCCCATGAATGTCCTAGAATAGAGAACAGGCTAAACGGTCAACTACAGATGGGAAACTTTGGCTCATGGCAGGTCTCATGAGAGATGATGGACTTATTGGGAAAGTCGGTACTAATCTGACGTGATCCAAGCACCTGGGTTTCAGTTTCCTTACGTGCTGCTAGCTGAGTCGAAAGTCCATGGTTGTGTGAGAATGCCAACCAATCTGTGGGTTTATGGGACAACTTGCTGTACAGTGTTGCATAGACCAATCCACTGCCATTTTGTTTGCTTTAATCAGTTTTATATGCATTTAGTTCTCGCTAGTGGGGGTTTAGATGAGGTGGATCTTTCTGTGACTTGGAAACAAAGAGTTAGTGTACGATTGCATTCAAGATCAAGTGCTCTGTCGCATTGCGTGCAGGCTCTGAGTAGACCCACTACTCTCTTTAATAGTAATTGCCACCAAACAATTTGCGCCAGGAAAAGTAATTTAATCATAAATGTGTCCTCTGGTTAACACGTGTTTCGGCTAATCGGCTTTTTCAAAACCGGAAATCTATTATAATATATGTGTTTAGAGCTAGTTCTAGGGTTGTCTTACAGACAAGGGACAGTCAATGAAGTACTAACCTGTATATATTCTGTAAATGGATATGTTCCCCTAATCCAATCCCTCCTGCTAATATGTTTTATGGTTTGCCACGTAGGATGACATCATGGATGATGCATATTGGGGTATAAGACCCCTGTATAATCAAGTTGGTGTGCGAGTGTGCAAGCATCTGACTGATGATTGTCAGTTGATCCTGCTTTATTTGCTTGAGAATAAAGTAGTACTTTGCCATATTCCTTGAGCCTTTCCGGTTATTTGGCCCGAGTTCTTTATTGGTAATTGCATCTGACACAAGAGACACTTCAAAATACTAGGGCACAATGTGTCTGGGACCTCTCTGAGGAAGTACTCGAGGTGCTGCTGGCTGCATGCAGGCCATTGACCAGATCCCTGTACCAGGCACGTCATTTCACCAAAATGCCTGGGGTAGCGGAAGTGACATCACATGATCCTTGACCTCTGATGACATCACAGGAAGTTATGTCATTTACCCCACCCCGAAGTGACATTACAGGAAACGCAGGAACACAATCTTTCACTCCTTCACTAAACAGGAAGTGGCATCACACAGCATTGTTCCTAAGTACACTACCAAAAATATGGTTACAATATCACTAATGCGATATACATTTCATACAATAATGGATCACCATATGTATTGTTATTATCAGTTTGTATAGGCCCATATTACCAAATTACTGTGAATGCAAGCAGACGTCCAAGGGATAATGATGTGTTATTATATAGCACTTACGCTTAAGAACAAATATACATACAATATCACCCAACCTGTGTTGGTCATCAACCTCAGAAGGATGAAAGGCTGATTTGGCCTTTCCGGGATTTGAACCTGCAGATCACACACATCGCAGAAGCAAGCGCTCAACCCCCTGAGCTGTCTAAACCAGCTATAGCTAGCTTACCAGCTATAGTAAAATGAGTAATTATATTTCTGAACGTTCTCAAAGTCAGAAAGCAAATTACACTCTGTAGTGGATACCATTAAACTGTTAACTGAGAATTAACAGCAGGCCAGTTCACCTGCAGGTCTGATGAAATGTTGGCCACATTTCAAGCCTGCATGGATCTACTTTTCAGGTTTCTGAGGTTGGCAAAATACATACCATTGCAAGGGTTCATAACTGTGTACTAAAAAATTTATAGTAGCGCAAGGAAAGCAGCTCACTCACACAGCATCCCCTACTCTGGGCACTGGTTACCTCTTGCATGCAAACAAACATCATGAACAGCATGCCATGGAGATAGGAAAGATAGACACATTACAGCAAAGAATTAATTGTGGCACAATGAAATAAAGGGCCACGTTATGTGCTATGGTCAAACATTTCTAGTGTACAGAAGCTTTTAGGCACAAGGATTTTGTCAAGTGACTGAGGTCACCAAGATGGAATGTCTTGTGAGGATCGTAACAGAGACAATGGCAGAGAATAACATGCTATGATTGCAACTTGCGAAAACCAAAATACATAGTCCGAAATGGATGCTTATTCTACTCTAAATGTATTTTGGAGTTTTTTGTCTGCATTGTCAATTTGGGGTGTTTAAAAACAGCCTAAATCAGTGATTCACCGCCGGAAGGTGCCTGAAATAAACCCTTAATGAGTCTAGCAATTATTGTGCAGAATTCCAGAAGGACAAATTCTTTGTTATTCCTATTCTTTCTTATTTAGGGTCACTGCGCAAAGTGTTACACATGTGAAACCCCCTGTTTTTTTCAAACCCCTGAACAAGAAAGCCAGCCACTCTAGAAACAAAGAGCCACATAAGCACTGGCCACATCTGAGGGGCTTCCGTTTGTAAAAACTATTTTACGTTTATTTTCTTAGGGGTAGCAAGGGAGACCACAGGCGTCCAAGTGAGACCTCAGAGGTCACAGTACCCTGGCGACCCCCAAATGACGTGCCTGCCATGTACGGGTGCAGGTGGAGAACATTTGAGGCATGGTGCAGGGAATGCTAGATTGACCCCCATCTCTAGCCCCACAAACACCACAGTGATGGAGTTAATTCTGTCACTTGCCTCTTCGGGCCTTCAGATCACCAAAGTCAAATGATACTTGGCAGCTTGGTCTGTGTTCAAAAAGGTCTCCGGATCAAGGAACTTTCTTCCCAATTCCGGTTATTGCCCAATTCCTGAAGGGCCTTGTGAATATGTTTCTGCCAATTCCCTTTGTTGTCCCTGATTGAGAACTGAACCTGGTCCTCACATTCCTTATGGCGGCTCCCTTTGAGCCATTACTTTCTTGTTCCCTGCGATTGCGAACATTGAAAATCGCTTTCCTGGTTGCCATCACTTCAGCCAGGCAGGTCAGCGAGTTGCAGGCCCTTTGTTCCAAACCACCATTTCTTTGCTTCTTTCGTGAAAAAGTATCTCTTAAAGTGAGGCCCAGATTCTTGCCTAAGGTGGTGTCAGAATGCCATCTTTCTCAGGCAATAGATCTTCCGGTATTCTATTCACCTCCATACTCTAAGGAGGGGAAGCGTTTTCACTGGCTGGATCCTAAGAGAGCGTTGAGCTCTTATGTGGCAGGGACAGCGGAATACAGAAAAGCCGACCAATTATTTGTTTTGTAGCCTACTCCATTTCTAGGATAGGTCTGGCAGTATCCAAGCAGGCAATCTCACGATTGATCACATTGTGTATTTCGGAATGCTACCATACCGCAGGCAAGGAATTGCCTTCTGGCATCCAAGCTTTTTCCACCAGAGGTGTTTCTACCTCTACGGCTCTGCAAAGGGGAGTACCAGTCAGGGACATCTGTCGGGTCGCAACCAGCGTCCTCGCTTCATACATTCACGAAACACTAGAGTCAGGACATAGCCTGTGGGGCTGATGCTCGCTTCGGAAGGGCGTTGTTGCAGAATCTGCTGCTAAAAAGCTTTCTTCCCACCTCTTTTGTTTCTGCTGCTTTGGCAGTCTACCTGATGAGGAATCTGTGGGAGAAAGGCAATCCATTGAAGGAGAAATGACTTACCTTAATGCTCTATGGATTCTTCTCTCGCAGATTCCTCATCACCCCTGCCATCCATCCCTGCTAAGAAAGCATCAGTAGTAGGTTACTTCCTTCCTCTGAGAAGGAAGTTATGGCAATGGTTCCAGGGTGTCTCGTTAATTCTTGGTTGCTAACTGCATGCCTTCATTTCTCAAAAATAAAACCCCACAAAAAATTTGAAGTTTCTATTTTATCCCGGTTGGGATTGCATTTTCTAATCCTGTTGGCTATTTAGCCATCTTTTTTCTCACTGGTTTTACTCTGCAGTGGCTGAGCTTGGGGGCGGAGGAAAGGTGGGAACTGAGGTGCAGGACATAGTGATGCAGTATATAGAAGACACCTGACATCCCGTCCGTAGCCAACATCAAGCACAGAGTCAAGACGGTTCGACGGCTGAGTCGAGGTCCACTACGCCCCCTGTCGAAGTTTTCTCCTAGCAGCTGAAGCTGGAAGGGAATATTTATCTGATGAGGAATCCACAGGAGAAGAATCCGTAGAAAGAACATTACGGTATGCAATTTCTCCTTTTAAATTACAGATGATTACCAGTCTGACAACAGGGAATATTCAAGCATGTTAACCTATCAACGATCCAATGCTGGAGAAGCATTCTCCTCCAATACTGTTGTCGTGTCGTTCATATACGTACCTGGTAAGAACTGGCAATGAGGGAGACGAACAGCAAAGAGCTGGTGTTCGAATTCTGCCGTCTCGCTGAACTGGTTACTCCGGCCCACCCTCCGACGCGCCATCCATGATAAACAGTGCCATCTACCAGGACATGCAAAGAAACTGTGCAAACAATGGTGCGTCCGCTCAAAAGAAATACATGAAATGAAAAAACTGACATCCACCAAGCATCCACACTGCACTCACAATGGCTCGCTTCAGGCCGACATTGAGAGTATTCCACGGACTGAAGCCATAGAGACTACGGCTGCACTCACACACACCATTCATGCATAACAGGGATAATACTGCACACGGATACCCCATCTAAGTAGCTCCTACGAGGAGTGGCAAGCCATACCATCAGAATTGCCTCCAGATCCACCAAGTCAACACCTCCTGGGTCCCCCACTATCTACCTAACAAGAGCCCTTTCAAACCTGCACCATGGAAGATGGCTACACATTGTGACGAGTGCAGGTAAAAGGGCTGCATTCCTGAGGAATCCTTTGACATTCCAGTTACAGTCACAACATGGTAAAGGGCCCCGATGGGTGCAATGGCTGAAGGAATTCACAGATTTTATTAGGGCTGTGTACAACAATACCCCAGCCATCACGGATATACTCATGAATTTAGCAGGGAAGGAGATACAAGGAATCATAAAACAATACCCTCATAGTGGCACTCAAAGAAATTAATTATAGAACCCAACAGAGACTATGAGAGATATGTCTTCAATCAGTGCCACCAGCTGTTGCATGAAACAATTGAAAAATTTGTCACAAGTCTTTGCCAAAGGTTGGTCCATTACCAATTCGGAAACTTCTCAGACAAGGAGGCCATACATCTCAGAATAATTGAAGGATGTACATGGTCTGCTTTCCGGAAACAGCTCCTTCAGAAACCCTTACCTTCCTCCTAGATGACATTAACGAGCTAGCTCGAGTACACAAAAGAGTGCACGTACAAGCCTCATCCATGGAATCACCGACGCAACGCAAGACAAAAGACTCTGTGACAGCACTCCAAAGGTCTTGATGTGGGTTTGCAAGCCCACACACAGGGGCATCCATGGCAATTGATCAACAATGCACCAACTGTTCAGAGAGGGTCACTTCCATACGGTCTGCAGAGAGAGCATACAGTTCCCTATCACAAGACCAGCACAACCGACCATGTGGTGATCTGGGCCAAATGCGACACAAAGAAACTCGTGGAGGGTACCCTTATCCACGATGCAGGAACCATGGAGAGTTGTGAGAGTGATGGAAGACGTCCCACATTTCAATCCTGACCAAGACAACATGCGACACAACCCTTACATAGAATACCGAAAAGAGCCATATGACCTATACCTGTATAATTCAGATGAATATGTCAATCTGATGCACGGTAACCTCAAACTTGAAGCTCCCAGGGTCACGCTTGACAAGGGAGGCATTGCGCACTGCTCATTGACATGCACCACGGTTAACATAATGGGGGAACAAGAATTCCTCCTGACTGCATATAGAAGGAACCCATCAAGGTCGACAGCAAGGATATTTAAATAGGAAGTCAGCACTCTGCTGCCGTCCATTGGTCTATTTCAGCAGACTCTCATTCACAACGGATGGTCGAACACTGCCACATCCACGTGTTTACTAAGCTACAAGTCGCAAAGGAACTGGGTCTCTTAGATGTCCACTATCACAAATACGATGTGGTACAGTGTGTCGCATGACCAACACAAGGCATAAAGCAATGTCCATGCCGGCAGCAACCATCTCAAAACAAACGCTGCGTGAGAGATTCCCACAACTGTTTCACGGACAAGGAAAGCTAACAGGAGTTGTAGTGAAGCTACACATTGATGTATCCATGCGTCCAGTGCCCCAACACCCCAGAGCGATAGGGTTCCACCTCCAACAGGTAGTCTTGTAAGAACGCTGCCAGTTATTAAACGTTAATATCATTGAGAAGGCCTCAGGGACAACACCATGGATATCTCCACTACTAGTAGTACCAAAAGATGAGGGGGGATTCGCCTATGTATCGAAATGAGAGTTGCCAACACAGCAATCAAACGAGGAAGACACCAAGGGCATGATAGAAGACATGATTGTGCACTGGGATGCAGGATTCTCTAAATTAGAATTAAACCAATGATATCAGTTGGAACTACGCCCAGCATCAAGATCCAAAACATTTGCCACTCATGATGGGCTATTGCGATACAAGCGCCTTAATTTTGGAATATCGTCTGCAGCAGAGATCTTCCAAGAAACCATCCGACAACTGCTTCTCCCGATCAAAGCAGGATTCAACTACAGTGATGATGTCCTAGCCTTTGGTAAGTCCCAACATCAATATGACCAAATGCTAATGACTGTCTGAATGGCTTTTCAAGAGGCGGACCCAACGTTGAGCTTTGACAAATGTGAGATCAACAAAAGGGATCTCTGCTTCTATGGACACATTTTCATACAAAGGGATGAGACAAGACCCAGAGAAAGTGTGCACCATCAATGACGTTGTGTTGCCTTCCGAGAGTGTTGACATGCTGTTATTCTTGGACATGGCAGAATATTGGGCAAGGTATCTGCTGAACTACACAACACATATGGAGCCCTGCCACCAGTTACTGAAGAAAGACGCATCTTTTCAATGGTCGGAGTGTCAGAGCGCATTTTACTAAGATGGCTCTAGCCACCGCCAATCAGCTAGCCTACTCATTCAACATGGCATACTGAGATAATTGTGGACAACAGTCCAGTAGGTCTGGGTGCCATCCTGGTACAGACTGACACCATCGACACTAGATCCACTGTGCCGCAACACATCGTTGCATATGCCAGCCGTGCTTTGTCGGCCACACAATGTGCATACTTGCAAGCTGAGAAGGAAAGTCTAGCGGCCGTGTGGGGGTATGAACATTTCCACTACTATCATTGTAAAGAATTTCATCCTGGTAATGGACCATCAGGACTGTCACTGCTTGGAAACCCCAGAAGAAAGATGCCCCGTGCTTTGAAAGATCGGGCATTCGTCTGCAGACTATGACATTGTACATTGTCCTGGGGTGATCAAAACCAGTCTGATTACATCTCACGCAACAGAGGACCGGAAACCCAAGGTCTGAGGGAAGAGATGTGGAATACATCCACTATGTCACCACGAATGCACTTCCACCAGCACTCACAATGGACATGTTCGCATAGGCATCAGCAAAGGATCTGTCAATTTCACTGGCTGTGGAACTCGCCAATAACAAGTGGGAGAGATCATCAGCGGCAGATACATCATCATCATCATCCCAGTGCAAACAAAACAGAGATAAGGAGAATGGCCTAATGGAACTAGCGGCATCAGAACAGAGGATACTACTGAGGGTGCTGGTTAGTTGTCCCAGTCTCACTGAGGAGGGGAATAGAGCAAATAGCCCATGAAAGACAGAGGAATCGAAAACACCAAGAAGAGGTTCAGACTACATGTATGTTCCCGTTCATGGACGCACAAGTGGAGGACACAATGCAATGCTGCCTTCCTTGCCAATGTATGCCCAAGAGAGACCCCCCCCCCCCATACCCTTGCAAGAAACTCCAACACCTTAAAGCCCATGGCAGACCGTCACCAGGGACTTCTATGGGCCCATGAAAATGGGAGATTATTTGTTGGTGGTGACCAATGAGTTGTCACGTTTTTTCCCACAGTAAAGAGTACCCACACACAATAGTGTTTGCTCATGTGGCTGGAGTGAATGGGGCATTCCACACACCATCAATGGAAACAAGTTTGCAATTTTTGCTCGACACATGAGGTTTGTGCACCATAAGATATCACCTCTCTGGCCACAAGCCAATGGAATGGCTAAGAGGTTCAGGTCGTTAATTAAGAAAAAAGTCCAAAGATCAACAATTGACGGCATAGCCATCCAACAGGCCACATGCAGGATGCTGAGGCACTATAGAAACCATTCTCCAAGAAGCCACCAGGAAAACACCAGCTGAAATCATGAGGACATATCAGCCCGGTACACAACTTCTTACACTGCCGGTTGAAAGAGGACAGAAAGACGAGATCAGAAGAAGGGATGCAAGGTCAAGTAGCAGACCAGAGAGAAAACAGACCAGAGGAAGGGGCCAAGCAAAAGGAGTTTTGTTTAGAGGAAGTAGTGCTTGTGAGACAATGGGTAAAAAGAAAGACTCCAAATATGCAGGGATACTGCACCAAGTGGTAGGGGTGAAAGGTACGATGGTGACAAGAATGCATGCCAAGAGATAATGAGAAATGCCTCACACTTTAAACACATTGAGAGGAGTAGCAGAGACTAGTGAGGAAGACTGAGAAGACGAGAGCACTGGGGCAGGTGGACAATCCTCAGAAGAGACAGAAAGGACTGCAAGTATAGATAGAGGCAGCTTGGAAGAACTTGCTCTGGAGTGGGGCTGGTCAGACCTCACAGGCTGCTCAAGAGGCCTCAAAGGCTGCTCGAAGAAATATGAGAAGGTGTCAGGGGTCATCAAGCGGCAAGCACTAGTGACAAGAGCTTAATAGCTCATGGTAAAGGAATCCTGCACAATGAATCATGGAGGAGGACTAAGAGAATACAATGTTTGTATTTCAGGAGCCTCCTGTATTGTACTTGCAAGAAAAAGGCCTAGCGTGGGGAAAACCGAAAGCCGCTTATGTGCGAGAGTCCAAGCTGACTCATATCTGAACTCTGAGCCAGTGAACGCGCTGATTAGTGCTTTGAATGTACGTCGGAATACAGCCCGTGTAAACCCGCCCCTGATGCGCTACTCACACTATTCTTTGGCTTGTTTTGTAGCAGGGCCTCGCACCAACACGGACGTTGGACTCGAACGTTCAGGGACAAACTGCACCGCACCGCAGAAACTACCCAAGCTAAGTGCAATATTCCTGTTCTGATGTGCACTGTGATAAGTCAAATGTGTGTTACTTGTCATGCATACAATATACAGCCAAAGGGCAGGGCACAATGTCTGACCAATGTGTAACATGAGGTAATGTTATGTTTTTAGGGCATGAAGGTAGAATCAGGTTCTCTGGCATACAACCTGTTTAGAGTGTGATTGCACGAGTGATTGGGCAGAGACCACCAGATCCCAGGAGGGATAAATACAACGAGGAATACCTTCCCAACAACCCCTACCCAACCCTCTACCCGATTACCTTAAACCCCCTAGCCATCCAATCCAGTGGACCCTAACCCTCTTTCCCCGGTGGGTTGCGGAGGCCTGCGGTTTTACTGATTCCAAGGTGCCAAGATCTACGGGCAGGAAGGTGCTCATGCTACATCTGCGCAAGACCAACGGGACCTGACAGAAGGTTCAAAGGAGATATGTGAGGGGGTGGTGTCATGAGCGTGTTACTAGCCCTTTAAGAGGGCATCACCATGAGGCGAGAAACATCACAAGAGAGTTAAGAGAAAAGGGAGAAAAGGGGGAAAAAAGCAGAAAGGGAGAGGAGAGAAAAACATGAAAAGCTGTTCCTGTATCTAGCTGGTAATATGCCTTTATCCAAAAGTGCAGTTACTGTGCAGTTCAGGTCTCCTCAGACTGGAGTCTGGTGTTTTGAAAAGTGCTTTGTGTGTGCTTACGCCCTGTGCTACAGCTATAATCCATTTCTTTCTTGAAAATGGGTGGTGCTGAGGTTATGTGGCACAGCCAGCTCCACATATACCTTCCTGATAATACAACAGCGTCAGACACCACTTTCATAAAGGTCCATGCCAGAGGTATAGTGCAAACATGTGCCTTTGATGCAATGGCCTATAGCAGGGGTCTCCAAACATTACGTTGGTTAGAGCTACTTGTAGTGAATGGCCAATAGGGGGGAGCTAGTGGGGTGGTGATGTCCATGAGTATGAGAATTTGTACCAAGATTATTTTGTCCGGTTTACTTGCTCTTTATATAAATAAGGGAATAAGCTATGCATTTACTATGATGTTAATAAATTCGAAAACATCTTTATTTCATGTTTTTCATGAGTAGCTGTCGCCTAAAAATTGTCAAGCATATCAGAATGTAGGAAACCAATCGAGACATCAATGTGAAGGTTGACGACTGTATGCTATGTCAGACGGGATCACAGTTTTGATTTCAGGAAGTTCATGTCTAAAAAAGGCAGATTCGCAGAGATAGGCAATCACTTTGCCTGATAGAGCAGATACCCTCCTTGCCGTAGCGTTTGCACCTAACTGCACACCTGACATGGCAGACAAATTCAGGACAGTTTTTAAAATATCTTACAACAGACTCTGCCAGAGGGGCCACTGCACACTTCACAATTGCAGCATCTGAACATTTGTTTTTCATGAGAAAAAAAAAACAACTTTGAAGGAGGTCTATGTAACCGTGTAACAGCATTGGCATTGCAGCGTTTAGTTAACCCACTTTTTAGGATCACAGCCAGCTTCCTATGAGAACATTATTTTCATAAATTGTGTGTATTATTGCAAATTAGAACACCCTAGCATGTGTTCCGTTAAGTGGATTGGTCAATCTGCGGGCTATACGCTCTGGTATAGCCCGCAGATTGATTACAGACCGTAGTTTGGGCTGAAAGGAGTTGCAGAGCTGTGGGCGGGCAGGGAAGCATACAGAAGTGGACGTTGGTCTGATTGTGTATTCCGGAACGGAAAGAGTTAACTTTCCATTCTGAAATTCACGTTCCTAGACCAACGTGTCCATGTAGGCTGACAAAAATGAAAGCAAAGGAAAAGCTTTCACAGCCACGGACATGAAAATGAAAGCAAAGGAAACGCTTTCACAGCGTTTGAAATGGAAAAGGGGATGACATGAGCTGCACAATAACGGGGAATGTATGGAACACTTTATATTCAGCAAGGAAATGAGAGTAAATGTTGCAGGCACTTCTGAATGTGCAGTAAGTAAATGTAGTGAATTTAAATGGAATGTATGTACATGTGGAAGTTTATTAACTTGCATGTTTGTGTAGAGGACCTAGTGACTAACATTTGTGTAGTGGGGGCAGTAGCCCACCTGACGTAAACTTAATTAGAACAGGGGGCAGGCACAGGCACACCTGATTCCACTTTACTATGATACTCCTCCCACACTGGCAGCTTCCACCACTCTATAAAAAAAAAATGAAACGTTTAATTGAAGTACAACATTTCTTTACCATTTTCAAATTTTTTGTACTTCAATTAAACATGTCTCATTTATTCAACTTTAATTAAACAGTGAGGGTGTTCTAATAGCTTTATAGACCTGCAGCTTGGGCCGTTGTCATGCCTGCCACCCCAGGATCCGTTACTTACCCCAAACGCTCCTATTTCCCGGCATCCTCAGCCTTCAGAACGGCCAGGCCGTTCTATACTCAATGGAAATTGGCCGGGAGACGCTACTGAGAGAGCTTGTGTCACATGACCAACGTACGCGTCATCGCGTTGGTCAGTGCACGTCAGCTGACATTATTTAACGAGGCTGATGCCTTACAGCTCCATTTCTGATCGTTTTTGGTATCTGCGTTCTGTAGCTTGCTTCTGCTGTTCTTCGCAGACGCTCTTTTTTTCATCACCAGAAGCGGTTGCCTTCTCCACGTTCCTATGCAGTTTCAGGCAACCTCCCAGCTCGTCTCAGAGCTACTCCTTTCTTCCGCATCCTTACGCAGCACTTAATCTAGTTCCACTTCGGAGCCCCGTTGCGTTCCTACATGACGCTCTTCAACCTGTTGCTTCGTTCCAAGACGGAGCCCCGCCACGTTCCTACGTGACATAGCAATTCCACGGACTACAATCAACATCCGGCAGAGTTCCACTCCATATCCATCCAATTCGGCAATACTATTAACCTCATTACTCTTTGTCATTCTCCGTAGACATTTATTTCCATAGTGGATATACTTCCTCTGCTAAATCCCACCCTACTTGCAGGAGAGTTTAGTCTGACAGTCTATGTACTCACTACTTATCAGGACTCAACTGGACCTTCAACTATTGTAAAGGGTTTGTCTTCCTGGATCAAGGTTTTTTTTCCTCCTACTACAAAGTGCACAGAACTTTGGACGCTTACCTGTGTGCACCAACCTGACTCTAGTGCGGCCCTCGTTCTGCCCGGGTTAGATTCCTCACTACCCTTTCCTTGTCGTTTTTTCCTTGGATTCATCGGACATTGTTGGGACTTACCTGTGGCTGTACATTCAGGTTAGTGTATTTAACATAGGTTCTTACTGTCCTTTTGTACCAATAGCCTTCCTTCTAATTAGTCCACTCTCTATCAACAGCCTGGTGAATCTTGATCCACTCCTGCCCTTCTCACTAATAGCTCTCTTTGACTGTGGGTTTCACTAGTCGGAGAGTGACATTAGTTAGAAGGTTTCTCTTGAGACACTACGTTCTACCTCTGACAACAGTAGATGGGAGAAGACATCGAGTGTATCCTTTGCAACTACCAGTCTGTATCCTTAAAGTGAACCTTAGACATTCCTTCTGTATCTGTTGTGTTTCATTTTCACAAACCTGGTTATAACAGAATCAGAAACCATGATGGAGGGTTCCGATCCCCTGACTGTGCTCACCCAATTGGTGGCGGATTTGACACAGGATATGGTCACAGCACAAGATGCCATGCGCCATCGTATGGACTTAATGCAAGACGCCATACAGGCCTCCTCACAAGGAAGGGTTACTCCAGAACCAATTGCTTCCGGTTCAGGCCTGTCTGCTCCTCAAAGGGAATCCGTTCAGGTGCTAATGCCAACACAATTCCCTCTGGCTCCACCCGAAAGGTTTACGGGAGACCCCAAGACCTACCACACTTTTGTTAATCAGTGTCGTCTCCACTTTCTGTGTAGACCCAGTTCATTTCCGGTCTTGACAACCAAAGCAGCTTTTGTATTGTCGCATTTGGGGGGCATGGCAGCAGCCTGGGCGAACCCTTTGCTGGAGACCAACAGCCCATTGTTATATGACTGCGACGAATTGCTGTCAGCAATGAGTAAGGCCTTTGACATGAGGTATGCCACTCAGGCAACCGATTTAGAACTGTTGAATCTACAACAGGGTAGCCAACCACTAGCGGCATATCTCATACATTTCAATCAATTGACAGCTGAAACACAGTGGCCGGAAGATAAGACGACTGCGGTCTTCTATAAAGGGCTGTCCGAGGAATTGAAAGGCGCCTTGTCAACAGTCCCTGTCGTGCCATCAGGATACATGGAGATGCTCGATCTAGTTCTCCAGATCTATGCTCGGAGATCCGCCAGAAAGGGTGAAAAGAAACCCTTCTTGTCCGCGCCAAACCTACCTGGAGTTACTCAGACCGCCTCTAACGGACCTGAACCCATGCAAATAGGGGCTATTCGGGGTCGTTTATCCGCCACTGAGCGAGAAAACCGTCGCAAGAATAACCTATGCATGTACTGTGGCTCTGCGGATCATTTACTGGATTCTTGTCCTAAAAGACCGGCAAAAAAGTCGGGAAACGCCAGAGCTCGGCAATAGTGGGGGTCCCTGTGCCGAGTACCAAAATGGACTCCGCTTTGTCTTTAAATGCTTCCATTGCAGTAACGGTGTCCTTGTGTTTTAACGACACCACCGTTCAGAACCAGGCTATGATAGACTCTGGTGCAAATAATAGCTACATGGATTTCAATTTTGTCAGACAGTCAACTATACCTATGACCACTAAAGCAGTACCCGAGTCAGTCAAGACAGTCGATGGTTCTGCATTATCTTCTGGTCTGGTTACGGAAGAAACGCTGCCTATTCCAGTATCCTTACCTGACGGTCACACTGAAAAAATGGTTTTTGACGTAATCACAGCACCTCAATATCCATTGATTTTGGATCTATCTTGGCTTAAATTACACAATCCTGTGATTGATTGGGTCACTGGTCATATCCAGTATCCTTCTGATCATTGCAATGAAAACTGCTTTTTGGATTCCGGTGGGGTTCATGACACGCCTGTCCTGGCGTTCCTCGGTTTGTCGAGAATAAGTGCACTGATGTCACCTAAGTCACCGAAGTCACCGAAACCTCAGGAATACCAACAGTTCTCCGATGTGTTTGACAAAGGCAAGGCTGAAACATTGCCTCCACATCGTCAATACGATTGTCCTATCGAATTGATTCCTGGGGCCAAGACACCAACTGGTCGAGTCTATTCTCTTACCAAACAGGAAGATGCAGTCTTGAAGGAATACATCAGTAAGTCACTCCAGTCAGGCTTTATTCGTCCTTCACAGTCTCCGGCTGCATCTCCTTTGTTTTTTGTCCCTAAAAAAGAAGGGGACTTGAGACCTTGCATTGATTACAGGGCTCTCAATGCCATAACGGTTAAAAACCAGTACCCTTTACCTTTGATTAACGTCCTATTGGATCAGTTAGGCTCTTCAGTCGTTTTCTCTAAACTGGACCTGAGGGGTGCGTACAATCTTGTATGGATCAGGGCAGGTGACGAGTGGAAGACCGCCTTCAAGACTCGGTATGGTTTATAGGAGTACCTCGTCATGCCCTTCGGTCTGTGCAAGGCCCTTGCAACCTTTCAGTATTTTATGAACAACATCTTTAGTGATTACATGGATCAATTTGTGGTCATATACCTGGATGACATTGATATACTCGGCATCCTTAGAGGAACACATACAGCATGTCTCCAAGGTACTTCAAAGGTTAAGAGAAAACCATCTCTGTCAAGCCAGAAAAATGTGTCTTTCACTCTCAGGATGCAGAGTTTTTGGTGTATGACATCACCAGCCAGGGAGTTAGAATGAGTCAATCCAAGGTAAAAACCATGCTGGACTGGCCAGTCCCCGTCTCTATCAAGTCACTGCAATCTTTTCTGGGATTTGCAAAGTTTTATAGGCGCTTCATCCATTCCTTCTCAAGAGTGGTGGCACCGCTCACTACACTCACCAGTCCCAAAAATCCATTTCGCTGGATATCGGAGGCCCAAGAGGTGTTCGATCTACTTAAAGAGGCGTTTACCACGGCTCCGGTCTTGCAACACCCGGATCTTGAACTACTGTACATCGTAGAAGCGGATGCGTCTAACCAGGCCATTGGTGGAATCCTTTCCCAGGTTTGCAAGGACACCGGGGTGGAACATCCAGTGGTGTTTTTCTCACGCAAGCTAGCTCCATACGAAAGAAACTATACGGTGACCGAGAAAGAGTTGTTGGTTATCAAAGACGCATTCCTCACATGGCGACACCATCTTCTTGGAGCCAAATCATCGTAACCTACAGGCCATCAAAACCATGAAGTGCCTTACGGCTCGTCAGGACCGTTGGCATTCATTTTTTGCCCAATTCGATTTCCGCATCTCCTACAGACCCGCTAGGGATGCCCTCTCCCGTATGCACTCCGGGGTGGACAGCCTAACCAACACCAAACCACCTCTACTGGCAGAACACGTTGTCTGTGGTTGTTCAGTTCAGCCCTCATTGAAGGAGGAGATCCTAGATTGGGTATCACGTAACCCCCATGAGGTACATGAACTGAGTCTCAATATCAGAGACAGTCTCCTGTTTATGAACGGCCTCCTGTACCTACCGACAGAAGGAGACACATACCAGGGCACTGCATTGGGGTCACGATTCCCTGGTAGCAGCTCATTCGGGCCAAAAGAAAACGTTGGAACTGCTACAACGATGGTGGCCCGAAATGTCCCGTGATGTTGGGGACTATGTCTCATCATGTGCCCTATGTGCACAATGCAAAAACACACCGAGTAAACCTATGGGATTACTACGCCCATTAACGGTTCCCCACAGACCTTGGTACATGGTTTCCATGGATTTCTTAGTCGAATTACCTTCCGTCCATGGTTACGACACGATCTGGGTCGTAGACGACTACTTCACTAAGATGGCCTTGTTCATACCCTGTCAGGCCATTCCCACTGCTAAGATTTTGGCCGATTTGTTCCTAAAACACGTCTTTAGGTTCTTTGGTCTGCCCTCTATCATTATCACCGACAGGTGTTCACAGTTTGCATCCCGATTTTGGAAGGCTCTAACTTCTGCTCTGCTTATGGAGGATTGCATGTCCAGTTCTTATCATCCTCAAACAGATGGGCAGACAGAACGGGTTAATGGAACTATGGAATAATACCTACGTTGTCTGTGTCTTCAGTACCAATCCTCTTGGTTTTCGCTGTTGCCGGCAGCTGAGTTCGCATATAATAACTCGCAGCATTCCTCAACGGGTATGTCACCGTTCTTCGCTCTTTATGGACAGCACCTACGATCCATCCCAGTAGATTTGGAATTGACCGACACAGTACCTGAGGCAACTGACAAGTTAAAAGCTCTGATCGCCCTTCATACCAAAATAAAAAAGCACCTAATAAAGGCCCAAACTAGTGCCAAATACTATGCAGACCAGCATCCGGCAGCTGCTCCGCGCTACAAAACTGGCATGTCAGTCTGGTTATCTACCAAACACCTAAAGATTCCGGGTAAGAGGAAACTTCTGCCTCGATTCATCGGGCCATACAAAATAACACAAGTGATCAATCCTGTTGCTGTACGGCTGGACCTGCCCGCACGTTGGAGGGTACACCCGGTGTTCCATGTTTCTTTGATCAAACCATATGTGCCAAGAACCCGGTTGACTGTCCGACCTTTGGCGGTTTCAGTTAAGGGCACAGACGAATATGAGGTCCGTGCTATCCTAGGTATGAGAATGCGAGCCAGGGTTTCCCACTATCTCATTGATTGGAAGGGGTATGGTCCGGAAGACCAATCATGGGAACCTTTGTCAAATATTCATGCTCCTGTGTTGCTCTGTGTTTTCCATGCGATGAGAGAAGTGGGGCGCCTTTTGGGGGATGGTACTGTCATGCCTGCCACCCCAGGATCCATTACTTAACCCAAACGCTCCTATTTCCCGGCATCCTCAGCCTTCAGAACGGCCAGGCCGTTCTATACTCAATGGAAGTTGGCCGGGAGACACTACTGAGAGAGCTTGCGTCACATGACCAACGTACGCATCATTGCGTTGGTCAGGTGCACGTCAGCTGACATTATTTAACGAGGCTGATACCTTACAGCTACGCTTCTGATCGTTTTTGGTATCTGCTTTCCGGAGCTTGCTTCTGCTGTTCTTCGCAGACGCTCTTCTTTTCATCTCAAGAAGCGGTTGCCTTCCCAGTGTTCCTACGCAGTTTCAGGCAACCTCCCAGCTCGTCTCAGAGCTACTCCTTTCTTCCGCGTCCTTACGCAGCACTTAATCTAGTTCCACTTCGGAGCCACATTGCGTTCCTACGCAACGCTCTTCAACCTGTTGCTTCATTCAGAGACGGAGCCCCACCACGTTCCTACGTGACATAGCAATTCCACGGACTACAATCAACATCCGGCAGAGTTCCACTCCACATCCATGCAATTCGGCAATACTATTAACCTCATTACTCTGTCATTCTCCGTAGACCTTTAGTTGCATAGTGGATATACTTCCTCTGTTAAATCCCATCCTACTTGCAGGAGAGTTTAGTCTAACAGTCTCTGTACTCACTACTTATCAGGACTCAACTGGACCTTCAACTATTATAAAGGGTTTGTCTTCCTGGATCAAGGTTTTCTTTCCTCCTACTACAAAGTGCACAGAACTTTGGACGCTTACCTATGTGCACCAACCTGACTCTAGTGCGGCCCTCGTTCCGCCCGGGTTAGATTCCTCACTACCCTTTCCTTGTTGTTGTTTTTTCCTTGGATTCATCGGACATTGTTGGGACTTATCTGTGGCTGTACATTCAGGTTAGTGTATTTAACATAGGTTCTTACTGTCCTTTTTAACCAATAGCCTTCCTTCTAATTAGTCCACTCTCTATCAACAGCCTGGTGAATCTTGGTCCACTCCTGCCCTTCTCACTAATAGCTCTCTTTGACTGTGGGTTTTACTAGTCAGAGAGTGACATTAGTTAGAAGGTTTCTCTTGAGACACTACATTCTACCTCTGACAACAGTAGATGGGAGAAGACATTGAGTGTATCCTTTGCAACTACCAGTCTGTATCCTTTAACAGAACCTTAGACATTCCTTCTGAATCTGTTGTGTTTCATTTCCACAAACCTGGTTATAACAGCCGTACCGGGCATTATGGTCCCTCATTAACTCTGTCTTCAGAGCCCATAACGCCCAGTATGGCCCTCGCGGCAGCTCTATAAAGCTATAATGTCTATCAACATTACTCTTTGTTTCCCCCTGTAACTGGCACCATAGATTAAAGATGCACATTTTCTTTTTACGCTGGAAGAAAAGAGGTTTCCCACTCTGGATGGAAATGGTACATCTTTTGCCTTTTGGCACTGCATGTTCAAAAACAATCGGAGGCGTATTTTCAATCAATGTGTTATACGGGTTTAAAAAAAAAAATCAGCATAGATCACATTCTGCTTTGTCAACAAATAAAATCCACTGTGAGTTTAGCATATCTCCAATTAATGCAAATTGTTCACATGCCAGGTCACAGAATTCAGCCAACGAAAAGTAAGACAAAGCCTCAGTTGTCGACTACCCTTAAATGTAGTGTCAACATAATTGGCAAGACTGAAAACAATTAACAAGTGGAAACCATGTGATCAAGTTATATGCAAATAAAAGTGTATATCACAGGGCTGCAATAACATTCCGTTTTATAGCGATGACTTGAAATGTGCACAAATCATATAACAACCCAGCCAGGCAACATACTAATTGTTATATTAACATTTTGAGCAAAGAGAATGGTTGTAGTGGGGGCAACATAATCATAATGGGTGGTGACCTGCCCTTTATGAAAGGGGCAATAGAACAGCTCATAGGCTTGCTGCCTCTCGCAGCAGGAATCATGTAGGTCATTCTTGTGCATGAACAATAGGCCATGGCTGGATTGCATGTACAGCTCTCTCTCAGACACATTGAGGGTGCCAGCTTCACAAAAATGTTTTAAAATGGACAATGATGACATGTTTGCAACGGCTACAACATGTGTTTTACAGTGGCACTACCGGCATCTCCCGCGTTCTGTTGGTGACCAGACATTTCTTTCCATGTGTTAGCGAATTACTTGTAAATTGTATGGTATGTTGCCCAATTTTTAGAAAAAGAAGTGCTCATAATTTGCACAATTCCAACCCAGTATTGAAAGGCTGAAAATACCATGCCAGAGTTTGACCATATTAATTTATCAATCTTTTATAATGTGCTGAATAACCGAGACCAATCTCTAAGCACGGCAGCAGGATTCAAACCTATGTTGCTCTGCATTGTCTTGCTTACAAAACAACCACATTGCCACTGAGCTGTCCTCCCGACCTTATGCGTATATGTTTCTGTAGATCTCCCGGTTTGTGTACATAGCCAAAGGGGATCAACCACATTAATTGTTCCCCCATCACATGGCATTACTCCATGTTCTCTACTTGTATTCGCCATCCTGTTTTGTACAGTGCTCTGTTACTTAGTAACTAGGTTCAAGCTATATTAATCCTATACATATCAAAACATATACATACAAACTACTGATCACTGTTACCAACTAATTACTTCAGGTGTACTATAGTTTTGTAAAACCTAGCCTGAAACATACCTCTCAAATCATGTTTTTTAAGTCCTGGCGTTGTTCACACGTCATTTTACATTTCCATTTAGTTTGATGAATATAAGTGGACAAGCACCAGAATGCATTTCAGCTAGCAATTTTCCTCATTTACTTAAATGCAAAATTGGCATTGGCGCTTGAATTCCTGTATTGGGACATGCATAGAGGTGGGCTCGCACATATCATGGCCAATTCCATCTTAACCCTTAAGACAGCCTTAAAAACACTCAGTATCTTTAAAACGATTTCAGCTGTAGCTTTATTTTCCCCATTCTGATTGAAAGCCTACAATTACCAGCATGCAAAGTAAAGCAAACCTAAATAAATCTAAAGAATCATACTGAGACAGAAACGTACACAGCCCCAGCTTTGTTTCACATGGCATGTACATTTATGCATCTCCTCCCTTTCTAATCAGCCGGCATTCGCACCGCTTGGTGTCAATGGTCACAACCCATTTACCTTTGTTATCAATATTTAACCCCTTTTTGGGATATTGCCCAAAGCCCTTCAAAGCCCAGATGCAGCCCCTCCTCTCACAATGCACAGAGCTTTTGACTGTTTTCCTTACAAGAAGAGGTGAGGGAGGGGCCACGGGGAAGAGGCCCATGGAACTCTAACACCAAAATAAATTCATAGCACTCATTTTGGAGTCTGATGAAAGGAGGTGCTGGGAAGCCTCAGGCAAGCTACCAGTGGCTCGCTATCTACTGGTTGGAGACCCTGGGTCTACAGGCAACCTCATCACCTGTCCTGTAGAGGCACAGGGCAGATTCAAAGGTCGCATGTGCATTCCTGACAGCCGTTTGAATAGAAAGGGGCAGCAGAGAGAGGGGCCTTTAAAAATGTCTGCACCTCTATTATAATTGTGTAACCGAGTTAGCCCAGTGGCATGTACATCTTTAAATACAAGCCAGGTCTGGTAGCGGCATGGTGGCCACTGGGGCCAGACACTTAGACACAACAATTTAATATACAAGTGTCAACTTTCTTTGCGTTACAACGTTTTCAACTTTAAGCCAACTCAATTTATTCAGTAGAAGATTTGTTCATAGATGTTAATGCAACTAGAACACTTAATATACTTTGCAGAACATATTTTAAAATTAATTTCTCGTGGATTGTTGTATTCATAAATGTACTTATGTTTACGCTTTCTGAATGTCTCATTGCAGAATAAGCTCTTTTCCTGTATTATTGTGCGACTCTCAGTTTGTACTCATCTACTAATTGATTCATGCACTCTGCAATTTGTTCTGAGCTTTTCAATACATTCCTCATCATAAAACCTTATCCAGGCACCTCTGTTTAATTCAAGTCCAGAAATTAGGTAACGGATTTAACGTTAATATCACATATTCTCAATAGGAACAATTTTATTGTGTTACTATAAACTTTTTCCGCAGCACAAGCCTTTTCAACAGTGTAGACTATCAGCATCTATTATCATATGATATGTTCCTCGCCATGATGACTCTCAGGCCCCTACTTGCTTGTCTTTCCATCTGGTCTATTTGCACTGTGCTGTTTTCATTGCCATTCCAGTCTTTCATTTGCATTGCCTTGGCGTCAGATTTTTCGATGCCATACGCACTGATCAGAAATTGTTTAACAGTCGATTTTCCTGGGTTCTATGGTGAGCTATTTTAGGTGTTTGAGTCAGCTTTTAGTCTTCAAATGCCCCTGCAAGCTAGGTTGTGTGCTCCTTGGGCTACCCATTTGTGTTGTATGCCTTGTGCTACCTCACAAACATTCTTTTAAGTGTTGGGGAGTATCAGAATTCTGCTTCAGGGCATGGTGGGCAGCATATTGTGAGTTTGGTTGTCATCACCGAAAGAGCACGTTTATGTCCCATCCAACCTTGGGATATCCTAATTGACTTTCTCTTCTAAGTACTCCTCCGGCACCATTTTGGATTCTGGCTGCTACACCCGAGTTGTTTTGTCTTTGATTTGTCAAGCCACCATAGAATAGGATGCAAGCATTTGTTCCGTTTCTGTTTTCAGTGTCTTGAGTTTAAATATTTTGATTGTGATTCGGTGGGTGACGCGCGTTGCCCACCTTGGCTTGGCTATCCTGGAAAACTAGTGGCAGAACTGGAATGTAATCCTTTCCGCGGAGCCAGCCAGAGACAAATACCAGACAAAAAAGTACATTCATTCGCTATACAACCTGCCCCTGAGGCGCTGTCACTGAAAAAACCTTGATCAATGTGTCAAAGGTTTGAGGTTGTCGGTTTTCTTTTTTCTGCTCCTCCACTTACTGACACAATGGTTACGAAAAATATCAGAGTTTCAACAGCAAGGAACATTGTGTGTGGCCAACACAGGTCATACATGAATCCTGTTACTGACCGACCGGGTAGATGCATCAATTGAGGTTTTAGGCCAAATAATAGATGGCAGACTATGCAAAGCATGTGCAATTAAAACTGACGCAAAAGCTGTCAAAATAGGACTACACTCGTTTTGTTTAAATTACTAAGTGTGTGATATTTCTTACTTTCAAGAATACAATTTAAATGATATTCCCAAACTAGAATTCAAAACGCTGACCTCTATTAATGGCTTGCAAGCTAAAATCAATCATCAGACTACAAGGCACTTTTAGAATGTTACCAACTACAACAGATTGAGGAAGCCACTGTGATGCTGGAAATGTATTGGAGGCGTCCCTTTCCTACATCTCCTTAAACTGTGTGTTCTGCTTATTTTCTGCACAGGAGTCCAGTTTGGACCCCTGGCAGTGCAGCTCATTTTGTTCTTGGTTGAACAGTACCCATGGGATACCCTTAGGGCACACATTGGTAGGGGTACAACCCTGTAGCCCTAGTGTATTTATTAGGGGCAGATATGCGTTGCCCACAGATCACGGTATGGGCTAGTGGCAGCTACATGTTGATGTGACAGTGGCTCTAGGTATCCTCCATTTTTGGGATACCCAGACCTGCCATAGGAATCAATGGATTCCTACACAAAGGCTGGCCACTGGTAGTGTCTTGCTTTCCTTTGCCTTACCCCCTTGTTTATGAAAGTTCTGAGAAGGATAAATTAATTACCGTAATGATCTATCTCTGGATTCTCCTCCCGCAGATTCCTCATCTTGATAGGTATACTCGCCCAGCTCTGCTGCTCGGAAGGGGGCGTACTGGACCTCGACTCGGCCGTCGATCCGACTTGCTCGGTGCACCATCGTTGGCTCTGGACGTGACATCAGGCATTATATATATATATATATATATATATATATATATATATATATATATATATATATATATATATATATATATATATATATATATATATTGTAGAAGATGAAACCCCTCTGGTTGAATGTGCCCTGATGCCGGGAGGAAGCTGGCTGCCTGCCTGCCGACTGGTAACATTCGGATATACACAAAATAATCCAACGCAACAGGTTTTGTTTGGTTATGGCGAGACCCTTACGGGTTAATGAATGGGCCAGGAACAACTGGTCAGTTTTCCGACACTCAGATGTGCAAGGGACATAGAAGCTTAAGGCTCTTTTGGGGTCAAGACGATGGAACCGGTCTTCCTTCTTTGACTGATGTAGTGGAGGGTACAAGATAGGCAAATCAACAGATTGAGAGAGGTGAAACTCCAAAACTACTTTATGAAGGAAACCAGGCCTGACTGAGAGAAACTTTCTCTCAACAAAAATCGTAGTAACTGAGGTTTGCAGCACAAAGCTTGCAACTCACTAACCCTCCTGGGTGGTGTGATTTCAATTAAGAAACAAAGGGGAATGGCGGAAACCTATTGAGAAGGCCCTTCAGGAATTGGGCCATGGTCGGAATAGTGAAGAAAGAACCATGATCCAGGGACCTTTTGAACACAGACAAGGCCGCCAAATATCCTTGGACTGTGGTAACCTGAAGGCCCGCTGAGGCCAGTGACAGAAGGAACTCCATCACTGTAGTGGTGGGGCAATAGATGGGGCAATCTCGCATTTCCTGCACTATGCCTCAAATTTTCTCCATCTGCATGCGTACAAAGATCTTGTAGAAGGGTCTGCGTGCAGCTAGCAACACCTCAAGTAACTCCTCCGAGAGGTTCCAGTCATACCTCATCCTCTCAAGAGCCAAACACGTAGGTTGAGTGAATCCAGGGTCGAGTGAAGAACTCCACCTTCCGAATGGGTCAGGAAATCTGGATGCCTGAGGCAGCCGGCAAGGTGGACAGATGCCCAGATTCAAGAGATCGGAGTACCACGTTCTCCTCGCCCAGTCCGGGCGATCAAGATCATGGTCGCTTGAAATCTCTTTGACCTCCTGAGAACCCAAGAAATGATGGGAATCTGAGGGAAAGCGTAGTGAAGAGGGAAAGTCCAGTCCACCAGAAACGCATCCCCCAGTATGCCATTCACTGGGAATTACTTCAAACAAAACTGTTTGTGCTTCCCGTTGGGCTATGTGGAGAACAGGTCCACTGCCGGGGTACAACAGACAGAAATCCTCTTCCAGGACTTCCTGGCACACTTCCCACTTATGTGAGACTGTGCTTTACCTTCTCAGAGCATCCGCCAAACTGTTTTATGTCCCCGCCAGATGAACTGAAGAGAGCGAGATCCGGTTTTCCAGTAATGAGAACCACAGCTGCATTGCCTCTGGCAAAGGGGAAGGGAGCGCAAGCCACCTTGTTTGTTTAGGTAGTGCATAGACACTGTGTTGTCTGTTAGAAACGGGACATGCTTCCCCTTGAGAGATGGGGCGAAGGCCCTCAGGGCTAGCCTAATGGCTTGCAAGTCTAACCTGTTGATGTGCCATCGCTGACCAAAGGGTGCTCACCTGCAAGTCCTCGCAGCGAGTGCACCAACCCTTCAGAGATGCATTTGTGACCACTCGGGTTTGAGGCCAAGGAGGCCAGAAGGGTTCCCCCACCATAAGATTGATGCGGTTGTCCCACCACTTGAGGTCAAGGACCACTTGGTTGGACACTTCTGAGAGGATCTGCGAGGGCTCCCAGGTACTGAGACCGCTGGTCCCTTAAGAGCCACTGAAGGGATCTCATGCACAGCGTGGCCTCTGACACTAGAAAAATACAGGAGGCCATTGGACCTAAGAGGTAGAGGAAGGAAGCCGCTGGTAAAGTGGCGTGGTACCAGAATAAATGTACCATCTGTGCTATGCTGTCAGCTCTCTCCTCGGGAGGGAAAACCTTCCCCTAGCCAAGTTTCTAGGACTGCTCCGATGAACTGGACCCTTTGTATTGGTGTTGCATGGGACTTCAAGATCAGAGAGAAGCCCAGCCTGTGCAGTAGTAGGAAGGTGTGCTCTAAATGAGACAAAACCTGCCCTGCTGACTTCCCCCGGATCAGCCAGTCATTCAGGAAAGGAAATACATGGACCCCGGATCTCCTAAGGTGAGCCGCGACTACCGCCATGAGCTTGGTGAAGACCCTTGGAGCGAAGGACAACCCAAAGGGAAGCAGTTTGAACTGATGGTGCTTGTCCCCTATGATGAACCTTAGGAACGTTCTGTGCTTTTGATTTAACCGCACATGGAAATAAGCGTCCTGTATGTCTATGGACACCAGCCAGTCCTGAAGTTCTTGTCATGATCTCTGCTTCCAAAAGATCAGGACTTGCCCGACTCCCTTGGAAGCAGACCCATAACCCCGGTTCCGAGTGCCAGCCAGTCCCAATTGGGACCTTTTGGACCCTGTCCTGGCGCCAGTGGCACCAGGCTCATAAAGATGCCCAGTCCCAGCGCTGGAAGCGCCGGGCTCATAATGCTTGGGTGGACTTACCTGCAGCAGACCATGCTGCTTACTTACCTGCCAGTTGAACCCCCGATCCTCTTCTGTTTGGGACTACTTTTCCTGTTGGGTGGGGCAGGAGCCGCTCCCTAGGTTCAGAACACTGGAACTCTTCTGGAAAGGAGGAACTCTTTTCTTACCTAGGCGTGGCTGTGGAAGGAGACACCTAAGCACTACAGGAGGCTATTTAAACCACACCCGATGGATGAATCTTGCTTTGCGTTATTCTGCATTCTCTGCAGCAGAACGCTCATCGTGTCTTCTGCTTCTGATCCTGGGCCTAAGGGAACAAAGGCTTACCATCCTGGAATCCAGTCTTCAGCAGCACCTGTAAAGACAAAGAAAGAACAGGTTAGCACTACGGTCTTCAGTGGCAGCGCATCTCTTACCTGGTCCATCGGCTGTCACCAACGCCTCGCGCTGCATTCCGGCATCTGAAAGACAAAGGCTTACCTACTCTTCGCATGCTCCGGAGGTCTTCGCAATGCATTCCGGCATCTGAAAGACAAAAGCTTACCAGCTCTTTGCACGCTCCGGAGGCCTTCGGCGCTGCATCCCGCATCTGAAAGACAAAAGAAGGTGCGTTTAAAGACATTGGGCAACTTTATTACTCACGTGCCATTACTCCTTCCCACGCCGAATCCAGTGGGTATTCCAGCACCCTTCAGCTTCTCTAAAGCTCCGAACTTGTACCTGCAAGATAAAAGGGACAGTTAGTGCGCATCGTGAAGCAGGCTACAAGCGCTTACTTACGTGCTTCCAGGCGCTTCTATTCCTCACGCGGGTTCGATCCTCAACTCTCATCAGCCCGCCATCCGCCATCGCCGGAACCCTGCAAAACAAGAGATATCATTACAAAAGACTTTTAAGACATTTGAAGTGCCCAGAACTTACCGTTCGTGCAGTTAACGACGGACAGCAGTCCTCTGAGGTCAAGAGGCCTGCACCCTTATCCAGTGAAGAAACTGGTTACGGCACCCTGCCCCGAGGCAGATGGAGAGCTCGGCGTTCACTTACCTAAGGTGAGGGCGTTAACCTTTGGGGTTCTACAGGAGAAGAGAAAGGGAAGAGGAGAGAGGCACCCAATAACCCCAGTTCATTAATCCCATATTTTCTATCTGCAGACATCTTACTCTTCGAGTCAGACATACAGTGCACAGAGGTCCAGCCCAAAGAGCCAACCGTGTGTTACACATCACCTTTGAAGATACGGCATTCACCCAGTCAAGACTGGCACCTCTGCGGGAATCAGGTGAGCGTTACAGAACGCAAAGCCTACCGCAAAACTCCCACCCAGGCGCTATGGAAACCTCGGATACCGACCAGCTAGCCCAGTTACTTGGGGAACTAAGAGCAGAAGTGCATGCAGCCCGTCAGGAAACGAATGCTCTAAGAAGGGAACTGATTATTTCCAAGGAGCGAACAGACGATCTCGCTAGACAATTGCTACAGTCACAAGCCGGACAAACTCAGTTACCCGCATCAGGGGCAAATCTTCCTTCAACATCCTCTACGAACCCAGTGCAGATCAACCGCCTGGGAATGTACCTCTGGCTCCGCCCGAACGATTTTCTGGTGACCCAAAGAGGTTTGCAGTATTTATTAAATCAGTGCCGGTTGCACTTCTTATGCCGGCCAGCAGCCTTTCCAACTGATCAAGCTAAGGTAGCTTTCGTGCTTTCGTACCTTAGTGGCAATGCGGCAGACTGGTCGATCCCTCTAGTTAATCAAGATGATCCGGTTCTCCATGATTTTCAAGCTTTTCAGCTCAGTATGGAAAAACTGTTTGCAAGACATTCACAGGGGCAGGCCTTGGACAATGAGCTCCTTTCATTGCGACAGGGTAATCAAGACCTTTTGGCTTATATTCTGTCTTTCAACAGACTGATAGTGGAAACTCGATGGCCTGAGGACAAAAGGATTACGCTGTTTTATAGAGGTCTACGTGGAGAGCTCAAAGATGTGTTAGCCCAAGTAGTGAATCCCCCGCAAGACTGTTCGGACTATATTGACTTAGTCGTTCAAATTGACCACAGACTGCAGAACAGGAAGGCCGATCGTTCAAAGTTTGATGCTCGAGTATTTTCCAAACCACCAACTCCTACCAAAGGAGTAGACTCCGGCGAACCCATGCAAATAGGGGGCCTGAAAGGACCACTAACACAAAAGGAGCGGGAAAGGAGAAAACAGCTGCAATTATGCCTCTATTGCGGAAACTCGGGGCACTTTCTTCGAGACTGTCCGGTGAAACCAGCCAAGAAGGCAGTAGGAGCTGCAGTTACCAGGGTCACAAACTCTGAGCAGGGAAACGACCTCGCCCGACAAGAATAGAGGTCCTCTTGCCGAGCGTTAAAACCAGTTCCGTGACCTTGCATTTCGTGATACCTATGGTCCTCATTAGCCCTGAACATCCGGATCGATTACATGCGATTGAAGCTTACGTCGACAGCGGTGCCATCGGCAATTATGTCGATCATAAAATGGTTTTGAGGATGAATCTGACTCTTTGTCCAAAGGCTGTAAAGGACGTCATTACTACGGTGGATGGTACGGAGATAGCCTCCGGACCAGTAACGCATACCACCCAAGAAGTGACGCTAGTAAGTCAAGATGGACACCATGAGAAGATCGTGTTCGATGTGATCAAGGCCCCTCAGTTCCAGATTATTCTAGGAATTCCTTGGTTAGAGAAGCACAATCCTCAGATCGATTGGCGAGCAAGAACGGTTCAGTTTCCAGAATGTGTCTCTACTTGTCACCCTCGACCTGGTGTTGCACTGGCAGCAATTTCCTCGGAGGCTCCCCAGTTACCTCCTGAATACCTAGAATTCCAAGATGTTTTCCGGAAGGATCAGGCTAACTCTCTACCTCCTCATAGGTCTTATGACTGCCAGATAGACCTGATACCTGGATCTACTCCTCCTTGTAGTAGAATTTATGCCCTCACCGAGCCTGAGAATCTTCACCTCCGACAATACCTGGATCAATACCTAGCGAATGGGTTTATTCGTCCTTCCAAGTCCCCTGCTTCCTCAGCTTTGTTCTTCGTTCCAAAAAAAGAAGGGGACCTTAGAACTTGTATAGATTATCGCGCCCTGAACCAGATCACCGTTAAGAATAGATATCCGTTACCTTTGATCCCTGAACTCCTGGACCAAGTCAGAAAAGCATGCATATATACAAAGCTGGATCTTAGAGGAGCCTACCACTTGGTACGAGTAAAAGAGGGCGATGAATGGAAGACGGCCTTCCGCACCAAGTATGGGCTATTTGAATATCAGGTCATGCCCTTCGGACTTTGCAATGCCCCGGCCGCCTTTCAATATTTTATGAACGATGTCCTCAGAGAGCTCATAGATGTGTGTGTTGTTGTTTACATTGACGACATCCTCGTTTATTCTTCATCGGAAACTGAACATCGGAAACACGTGAAAATGGTCCTCGAGAGATTGCGTCAACACAAACTTTTCGCTAAGTTGGAAAAATGTGTTTTCAACGTGACTGAAGTTGAATTCTTGGGATTCATATTATCACCTAGCGGAGTGCGTATGGATTCAAAGAAGGTCGATGCAATTCTCAAATGGCCATCGCCATCCTCCGTAAAAGGTGTTCAAAGCATGTTAGGCTTCGCTAACTTTTACCGCAGGTTTATCCCCGAATTCTCTCGAATAGTCCAGCCCATCACCGCCTTGTTAAAGAAAAACAAACGTTTTGAATGGTCTACCGAGGCGGAACAAGCTTTCCAGAATTTGAAGACTAGATTTATCTCTGCACCGATCTTAAAACATCCTCACCCAGAACTCCCCTACATCGTTGAAACTGATGCTTCGAGCCTTGCCATGGGGGCAGTTCTATCACAAAAGGACCCAGTAACCAATCAGTTGCATCCCGTGGCATTTTGGTCCCGCAAATTCTCGCCTCCTGAAATCAATTACACTATTACTGATAAGGAACTTCTAGCTATCAAGTCCGCCTTTAAGGCTTGGCGGCATTATCTTCTGGGGGCCCGACACACCGTTACTGTGATTACAGATCACCGAAACCTGCAATATTTGAAAACCGCAAAAGCTCAATCCTCTAGGCAACTCCGTTGGGCACTATTCTTTGCCGAGTTTGACTTCATAATTACCTATCGACCTGGTACAAAAAACGGTAAAGCTGATGCCCTTTCTCGGATGGGAGTGGAAGAACATTTGATCAATCCTAAACCTGTACCTATCATTCCCGAACAAAGAATTCTAGGTGTAATCGCCACACAATCCATAGAGGAAGTTAAGGATAAAGCCAGGCTACGGGTAACTCCAGCAGACATACAGAATTGGCATCTGCAGGGAAAGGACTTTACGGTGAAGGACAACATATTATATTTCCAAGAACGGTTATACCTGCCCAGCACAGATTTACAGAAAAAGGTAATCTCTTGTTATCACGATTCTTTAATGGAAGGACATCCCGGTATGACCAAGACCTCGGAAAAGATCAAGCGCTACTTCTGGTGGCCGTCTTGGAAAAAAGATATCAGAGACTTTATAATGTCCTGTGGAGTATGCGCCCAAAACAAGAGTCAAAAGGAAAAACCAGCCGGCCTCTTACGCCCTATTGACATCCCGCCTCGCCCTTGGCATACGCTTTCTATGGACTTCATCACCGATCTACCTCCATGCTCCGGATACAATACGATCCTAGTAATCGTGGACCTATTCTCCAAGATGGCGCATTTCATTCCACTCAAAGGGTTACCAACAGCAGCAACTCTGGCCCGAGAATTTCTCGAAAACATCGTCCGACTGCACGGTTTTCCTTCAGTTCTAATTTCGGATCGAGGTAGTCAATGTATTTCTCATTTTTGGCGAAGTTGCTGTCGGTCGGCTCAAATTGATGTGAGACTTTCGACCAGCCACCACCCTCTACCCGACGGACAAACCGAGAGGACCAATCAAACTCTGGAACAGTATTTGGGCTGCATGCTACAACAAACTGAAAAAACTTGGAAAGATATCCTTTGGATAGCCGAATATGCCTACAATAACTCTGTCCACTCGGGAACTGGGAAGACCCCGTTTTTTCTTTTATACGGTAGTCACCCTCGAACCTCGGAGTTGGATCCACTCCAAGATCTTGGAACACCAGCAGTAGACCACCTGCATTCTACAATCACCCAAGCCTTTAAGGAAGCCGTTTCTCACCTTCAAAGGGCTAAAGAACAATACAAGAAAGGAGCAGACCAACATCGGAAGGAAGCCCCCCAATATCAAGTAGGAGATCAAGTATGGTTATCCAACAAATATCTACCTCTAAAAGGACCACGCACATTCAACCCAAGATACCTTTGTCCCTATTCCATCACTACCATAGTAAATCCAGTAGCAGTCAAGTTGGACTTGCCCCCTCACATGAAGATACATCCGGTCTTCCACGTCCCTCTAATAAAACCCGTGCAACCTCAAACCCGACTAACTACATCTCCAAAACCTATTCTAGTTGATGGAGAACTCGAGTTTGAAGTCAAAAGCATCCTGGTTTCCAAGATCTCCAAATCTAAACTATTTTACCTGATTGACTGGAAAGGCTACGGTCCCCAAGAAAGATCCTGGGAACCTGCAGAATATGTCCACGCGCCTCGTCTAATCAAAAGATTTCATCGAACATTTCCTAACAAGCCCAAACCCCCGGAGAAGCCCGGTTTGGGAGGGGCCTTGAGGGGGGGTGCTGTCATGATCTCTGCTTCCAAAAGATCAGGACTTGCCCGACTCCCTTGGAAGCAGACCCATAACCCCGGTTCCGAGTGCCAGCCAGTCCCAATTGGGACCTTTTGGACCATGTCCTGGCGCCAGTGGCACCAGGCTCATAAAGATGCCCAGTCCCAGCGCTGGAAGCGCCGGGCTCATAATGCTTGGGTGGACTTACCTGCAGCAGACCATGCTGCTTACTTGCCTGCCAGTTGAGCCTCTGATCCTCTTCTGTTTGGAACTACTTTTCCTGTTGGGTGGGGCAGGAGCCACTCCCTAGGTTCAGAACACTGGAACTCTTCTGGAAAGCAGGAACTCTTTTCTTACCTAGGCGTGGCTGTGGAAGGAGACACCCAAGCACTAAAGGGGGCTATTTAAACCACACCCGATGGATGAATCTTGCTTTGCGTTATTCTGCATTCTCTGCAGCAGAACGCTCATCGTGTCTTCTGCTTCTGATCCTGGGCCTAAGGGAACAAAGGCTTACCATCCTGGAATCCAGTCTTCAGCAGCACCTGTAAAGACAAAGAAAGAACAGGTTAGCACTACGGTCTTCAGTGGCAGCGCATCTCTTACCTGGTCCATCGGCTGTCACCAACACCTCGCGCTGCATTCCGGCATCTGAAAGACAAAGGCTTACCTACTCTTCGCATGCTCCGGAGGTCTTCGCACTGCATTCCGGCATCTGAAAGACAAAAGCTTACCAGCTCTTCGCACGCTCCGGAGGCCTTCGGCGCTGCATCCCGCATCTGAAAGACAAAAGAAGGTGCGTTTAAAGACATTGGGCAACTTTATTACTCACGTGCCATTACTCCTTCCCACGCCGAATCCAGTGGGTATTCCAGCACCCTTCAGCTTCTCTAAAGCTCCGAACTTGTACCTGCAAGATAAAAGGGACAGTTAGTGCGCATCGTGAAGCAGGCTACAAGCGCTTACTTACGTGCTTCCAGGCGCTTCTATTCCTCACGCGGGTTCGATCCTCAACTCTCATCAGCCCGCCATCCGCCATCGCCGGAACCCTGCAAAACAAGAGATATCATTACAAAAGACATTTAAGACATTTGAAGTGCCCAGAACTTACCGTTCGTGCAGTTAACGACGGACAGCAGTCCTCTGAGGTCAAGAGGCCTGCACCCTTATCCAGTGAAGAAACTGGTTACGGCACCCTGCCCCGAGGCAGATGGAGAGCTCGGCGTTCACTTACCTAAGGTGAGGGCGTTAACCTTTGGGGTTCTACAGGAGAAGAGAAAGGGAAGAGGAGAGAGGCACCCAATAACCCCAGTTCATTAATCCCATATTTTCTATCTGCAGACATCTTACTCTTCGAGTCAGACATACAGTGCACAGAGGTCCAGCCCAAAGAGCCAACCGTGTGTTACACATCACCTTTGAAGATACGGCATTCACCCAGTCAAGACCGGCGCCTCTGCGGGAATCAGGTGAGCGTTACAGTTCTAGAGCGTCGAGAATTTCTCTCACCGCCAACATCCTGAATTTGTCTTTCCTCAGAAACTTGTTTAGAGCACTGGGGTCCAGAAAGGACAGAGACCTCCTCCTTTCTTTGGTACCAGGAAACACTGGGAATACCAGTACAACCCTCTCTGATCAGGAGGTACCTCTTCCACAGTACCCTTCGACAACAGGGCTCTCAGTTCTTCCTGGAGCTCCTGACCCGGTTGTATTGGACGCTGTGGGGGTCTGTCTGGCAGCTTTTTTTAAGAAGGGCACACAATGCCACAGAACTGTCTGTAGGGCTCCAGCATCAGAGGTAATCTCCTGCCACTGGGGCCAATGTCCTGCCAACCAACTACCAAGTGAGTTGTGGGAAGGGAAATCAAAGCGATTTAGAGGGTGGAGCCGCCCTCGCTGCTGCTTGCTGGCCTCTAGAAGCCCCTCTACCGCTCCAAGTATGTGAGAAACACCTCTGCCCTTGACTGGCCTACGGGAGCTGCGGCTTATTGCCATACAGTACACAACGTCTGTATACTCTACTTCTTGAGGCAAATCTGAAGGCAGGCTCAGCTGACTGCGCAGCTAGGCCCAACGATTTAGCAGCAATTTTAGACTCTTTAAATTTCTCCAAAGAGTCATCAGCTTTTTGGCCAAATAAATCAACTCTGCCTCAAAAGGCATGCCCAGTAACATGTTCTGAACATTTGGGGAGAAGCCAGAGGTTATTAGATCGGCATGTCTATTCATCACAAATGCTGACCACAGTCTATTCATCACTACTGCTGACCCCATTGAACGGTCAACGCATTCCGCCACATAGAAGCCAGTCTGCAATGACGGCTTGACTACCTCCTTCCCATCCCCCACTAGCTGTAAAAATCAATCCCGCATTGCACCTTCGGAGACGTACTCAGCTGCATGCTCCACAGATTTCCACAAGCCAAAGGAGTATCTGGCAAATATGCATACTATATTGGTGGCTTTGAGTACCATGCTGCCAGAAGTAAAAATCGTCTTGGTCATTGCGTCCAACCTTTCTCCGTCTCTATCTGGGGGCAAATTGGATGTGGATGCCGCAGGTCTAGTGATCATTGTGGCACTTGCATGACCAGCCCTTCTGGAGAAGGGTGTGTAGCGAGGAAAAAGGGTCTCCTCTTGCCGGCCTATACTTCTCCATGAAATTAGAGTTTACGGGGGGATCGTGCAAGGATGTTGCCATTAGGAGGCTAAGGGGTCTGCTATAGCCGAGTTAAATGGCATATTATGCTCAAATGCAGGACCTTCGTCCAGAGAGTTCGTACCCTTGAAGGGGTGCAGCAGAAGATTTTAACCCAAGGGTGTTGACCACTCTTTCAACCAGGGCCCTGAATTTGGCATGAGTAAAGGGCTGAGCCTGCTGGAGTTCAATGTCTGGAGAAGAATCCGGGCCACTGGCATCTTGTAACCCCTGGGCTAGAGCCAACAAATTGGTTAGGTCATCGAAAAAAATCAACACTGCCAGTACCAGAATAGATAGGTTCACCGTCCTCTTGGTCGACAGGCTGATCGACGTCGAAGATCGACTGCATGGAGTGGAAGAATCCCGAACTTGACAGCAGTAAAAAGGAACCATCGTCGATAGTCGGCTCTGAGGGGTTTTCCCATGGATGCCGATGGGACAGCGGCCGGTGCCCATTGAAGGCTTAGAAGACCAATGGACATCGTGAACGTCAGCCTTATGTAATTTAGCTGATGGTGTTTTACTCACCTTTGTTGGCGTCAAGCCCGAAGGCTTTGTCGATGCTGTTGATGGAATGGCTAGTGTGGGGTCGGGAGCACCGAGCGCCGCTTTTGCTGCTAAAGATTGCTGGTCAGGGGGGGGTGAACCCCACCTACAGCGGCTTGATTCTTAAACATTTCAAGCATTTTGGTCTTTAAACTTTCCCACTCATCCTGAGTGGTCGGTCCAGCCGATGGGTTACCTCTTTCTGGTGACAAGCTAGACTCGTGTCGATGATGCAGCTTCTTCTTTAGCGAGGAAGACTAATTAGAATGGCTTCTTGAGTCTGACCGCTTCTTAGTTTTTTGGCAATGCTTCTCCTTCCCCTTTTCGGGGGTAGGATCCTCCATCTCAGCCTCGGAAGCCCGGTGAGTGACTGTGCCAGCGATTTAGAGGGCCGACAGCCCAAAGCAAGTGCAGGGGTGTTGCTAGGTCTGGAAAAGATCCAAGGCTACAATAAAGTTGGGACAGTTGGGGCTAGCTAGCCTTTTAGTTGTAGCCCATGATCTTTTATTCGGGGCTACAAGCAAAAGGCCTGGGGCTATAGACCCTCAGCACCCCCCTAGCAACGCCTCTGCGCAGCACTCACGTAGGGATTTGGACTGCATTTTCGAGCCTGCAAGAATGAACGTGTGTGATTGGCTGGCTGAGCCTGGCTCAGCTTGAGTGAATGGGGAATGTTTAGTATAACAGGGGGAGTCACACTCACCTCCTTGGCAGAAGCTGTAACAAGAAACCTGATGCTGAAGTCATCTTTAGCTTGCATTCTGGAGTCCAACTGGAGGAAGAAGTCTGCGGCTGAAAATCTTCAAGCAATCAAAAAGCTGCTGTGCCGACTCAAGGACTGAAAGAGAGAGGACCTGGATAGATTACCTCTTCCCGAGCTACGAGGAAACATTGTAAAACTGCTGCTCTTTGCCCCAAGTGCCCTGGAAGCCAGTCCTGTGTCCAGAGAAGGGATCTTTGTGGGTCCAGAAGAGAAGTACCTGAACCTCCCGAAGCCAAGAATGTAATCTGTGTTGCCCAGGGTCCGGAGGAGTGTTCATGACCGCCCGCTGGAAGCCAGGTTGCTGAGCATAGCCCGGAAAGGGGGGTTGGTACCCAGGCATTTTATTTTTAAATGTTTTTATTGGCATTTTGTATAGTCAGAGGGTAGTTCAGCATGAATGCATCTCAGCATCCAGAGTGTTACAAGATGTGTCCAATAAACATTACAAAACAATAACAGTGAACAAACAAACATTAACTTGGGCGACCCGCCTCCCACCACCATAGGGTTACTTGCTGGCCCTGCTCCGGGCCACGTTCCAGACACCACTTGGCTGTCCCGAAAGGTCGCGGTGCCGGGGTAAGCGTGGGTGTAGTTCTCAGATCTTATCCATGACAACTGTCCATGACGATGGGTCTGCTCAAGGGGGCTTGAAGTTCGTCGAGAAGATCATGTCTCTCAGGAGGGCCTTCCAAGATTCCAATGTTGCACTCACATCCTCGCCTCCCCGGTTATTCCCTTCCTCCCAGGCCCTGGTTTCAGCGCTGGTCCATCTCTCCATTTCCCTGATCCAAGGTTCATATCTGGGGCCTCCAGGAGATTTCCAAGCCATTGCTATCATTCGTTTTGTTAGAATGCAAGCCATGTCCATTAATTTCACTATGTGCTTAATTTTGCTGAGTCTGGGATACGTGCCCAGGAGGCACTCCATGGGCGTCCACTCGTACCTTTCCACTCCAGCCCCCCTGCAAGTCCTCGCGACAGCGAACCAGAGTTTCTTACTTCTGGGGCAGGTCCAGAACATGTGGATTAGGTCTGCATGCTCACTGGTGCACCACGGGCACACTGGTGGGGTTTTATCACTGAATGTGGATACCCTGTATGGCGTCATATAGGTCCTGTAGAGGACATTCATCTGGATGAGCCTGAACCTGGCATTGCGGGACACTTCCTTCGGGTACATCAGGGCCCTGTCCCACTCGTTCTCCGTGATGTTAGTCTCCAGATCAGCCTCCCACCTTTCTTTCAGGTGCTCACTCCTCGGGTTGCGTCTATCATTTAGTTGGGTATATAGTCTCGACGTGGGTCCATCGCTCAAGTTGTGCATCTCCTGCACAAGAGGGTGTGTTTCCGGTTCCTCTGGCCATGTGCTCCAGGTCTTCATAGCAGCATATTTCACCCTCTGATACCATAAAAATTGGCCAGCGGCAAGCCCTTCTTCCGTCTGTAATGAGCCAAAGTCCCGTAATATTCCGTCCACAAACATGTCCCCCCACGTGTAAAGGCCAGAGTTCTCCCATTTCCTCATTACCGGTAGATCGGTCAGTGTCTTGCAGACACCGGCGAGCAAGGGGATTTCGGGCATATACTGTGGGCTCGGGCCGAGCGATGAGCAGACCTTCTTCCAGACTTGTCTCCCCAGCTTTACCAGCATGGGCGGATCGGGAGGCCCTACCTGTGAGTTCCATATTATTTCTTTGGGGTACATTGGTGCTATCTGTTGGCGAAGGAGGCCTGTCTCAGCTGTTGGTTCATCGGACAACCACTTGACGACGTGTCAGTTGTGCTGCGAGGTAGTATTTCTGGAAATCGGGGAGTTGGATTCCACCCTCCCTATATGGAAGTGTGAGGGTATTCAGCGAAAGTCTGTCTGGCCGGGCCCCATAGGAAATCTCTGAGTAGGGATTGCAATTTCCTGAAGAAGGCGGGAGGAATGTAGTACGTTATGTTGGTGAAATAGAACAAGAATCTCAGTAGTATTATCATTTTAGTGATAGCCGCTCTGCCCATCACGGAGAGTGGAAGTCTTGACCAGAATTTGGTGGATTTGCGCACCCCTCACATTGCTACCTCCGTGTTGCTTTCGTGTGTGGAAGCAGGCGTGTGCATGATGGTGAGTCCTAGGTAGCGGAACGCTTCTGTCTGCCACTGAATCCCAATCTCAGGTAGTTCTTCCATTTCCTTCCCTAGAAGTCCGGCCAGAGGAAAAGAGCATGATTTCTGCCTGCTAAACTTGATCCCGGAGTATTTCGCGAAGTTGTCTAGGATGCCTAATGCTATTGGTGCGTTCATTTGGGGGTTCCGCAGGTACATGAGGACATCGTCGGCGTACAACGAGATGATGTTATCCGTCTCACCCGTTCTGATCCCTGCATCGAAGAGCTGCTTCCTGAAATAGATCGCTACTGGCTCTAGGCCAAGGACATACAACATTGGCGACAGTGGGCAACCTTGCCTCGTTCCTCTTTGAATATCCCAGGATTTTGACACCACGCCCCCTGTCTTTACCCTCGCCACTGGAGTGTTATAGAGCACCCTGACCCACCGGATGAAATGCTCGCCAAGCCCGAACTCCCTCAGAGTCTCAATCAGCCATTCCCAGAATATTGAGTCAAATGCCTTTATGGCGTCCAACCAGAGTACTGACAGTTCTTCCTTACTCCCTGCGGTTTGAGCTATAACGTGTTGGAGCCTTCTCAGGTTGGCTGTGGTGTTGCGTCCCGGGACAAAGCCGTTTTGGTCCTCGTGTATTATAGACCCTATCACCCTGGACAGCATTTTCGCCAGTATGGTTGTTCAGATTTTGCTGTCATAATTCAGCATTGCCAAAGGGCGATATGAGTCGCATTCGTCGACGGGTTTACCAGGTTTAAGCATTGGAATTATGAGCGTCTCCCTCATGGTGCCAGGTAGTATGCCAGTCTCGTATGCTTCTTCATATACTCCATGGAGCATCGGGGCTAGGATCTCCTCATAGGCTTTATAAAATTCTGGTGTGAGGCCATCTGTTCCAGGAGTCTTGCTTGTGGAGAGGGACCCTATTGCCTCCGAGATGTCCTCCGTCGTGATAGCTTCTCCCAGCATCCCTCGTTGCTCCGAACTCAGTTTGGGGAGGCCAACTTCAGCCAGGGTGTCCCGAATGTCTTCTATTGGAACCTGTTCGTCGTGAGCATAGAGCTTGGCGTAGAAGTTTGAGAAGACATCGTTAATTGCCTGTTGTGTCCTCTGGATTGCGCCGTGTTCATCCTTAATTTCCTTGGGAGCCTGCCTTGGGTGCTCCTTCTTGCACAGCCAGGCCAATATCCTGCCCGGTTTGTCCGCCTCCTTGTGTGCCTTTACAGTGCGTGTGGAGAAGTCGAATTTGGATAGCCTCTCCCAGGCGAGTCGGCGGCCGTCCCTGATTTCTGCCAGCTTGGATTCCTTCTCGCTGGTTGGGGTCGGGCTGTTTTCCAGTCGTCTAATCTCCTCTTCCTTGGTCTCAAGTTCCCTTTTTAGTTGCCTCCTGATTCCGCCTGCTTCTGCTATCACTTTGCCTCTGGTTACTACCTTCATTGCCTCCCAGAGCGTGCTCCACTTCTCGACCGACCCCTTGTTGAGCCTCGCGTATTCTTCCAGTCTTTCCCCTAGGGTGTCCTTGAAGGAAGGGTCGGCCAGAGTTTCCGTAGGCATGCGCCACATCGGGATGGGGGGCCTCAGGCCTCTCAGATTTAGTTGCATGAGCAGAGGGGAGTGATCCGAGATCGACCTGCCCAAGTAGTCTACGGAGTGCACCTGTGGTAGTAGTTCGCCGTTGATGAAAATGTGGTCTATCCTGGTGTGGAGGCCATGTGGAGATGAGTAGTATGAGTAGGATCTATCGGCTGGGTGTAGGTCTCTCCAGATGTCGACCAACGCCAGGTCTTCCACTGCTTTGCAGAGTGCCCTCGAAGCAGAATTGTTGGTAGCTCGTGGCGTCCTAGATCTGTCCAACTCTTCATTCATAACACAGTTGAAGTCTCCCCGCCATAGGAAGGTGTCATTTCTGTGGTGCGCAATTCTGGCGCATAACTGTTTCAGATGGGAAGGCACTCCATGCTGGGGGAAGTATGAGTTTACAATGCATATCCTTGTGTTCTCCATCATGCCCCACACCACTACGTATCTTCCGTCCCTATCCACTTCTGTTCCCATTTGATGGAATGGTGTGTCTGGACTCACCCATGTATACACGCCCCGTGCGAATTTGGAGTAAGATGCGCCACTGCCTTGGCCCCCCCCCAGTAGTCTGCCAGTTTGTGTGTGGTGTCTGCCAGGAGGTGTGTCTCCTGGATGAGCGCAATCGACACCTTCTTGCGCCTCAGGTATGAGTGAACACGGTTCCTCCTTACGTAGGATCCCATCCCCCTGACATTCCATGTGATTATGTTAAGTTGTGGCGCCATCGCTTGGATGCGGTTGTTGCCGTGGGTGGCCCCTTGTCTCTCCGCCACAAGATCTCGTGCTACTGCGCATCATTTCTTGTTCTGCATTTGCGGATCAGCCAGCTTCATTTCTCGGTGTCGAATGCTCATTGATTTTTTGGGTGGTTCTGGGGAGAAGGACGGTCTCAACGGTAACACATAAAAAACAACAACTGTAACTGGTGCACCCAGCTCCTGCCGGTGAGGTGCAGTGCTCAGGTGCTCTCGCGCAATCTGGCCCCCTCAGGGTTTCCGGCGCGAGCAGGTTTGTGCTGGCAACAGGCCTGCACAGGTCTTTCGGGGGTTGTCGTTGCATGCTCATGTGTGGGAGGCCCGGCGGGCCACGTAATCTTGTTGCTATCTCATGTTGTAATGGTGTTCCAGCGCGCTTGTTGTACCATTCTATGGTAAAGTCCGGTGTGCGCGTCAGGAGAAAGGGGCTCCGGCGCAAAGTTATCTTGCTTTGCGGGCTACAGCGCGGTTCTCGGCGGTGGACTCTTCGGGGACCTCGGCCAGATTGTTGTGTTCCATCCACATGGTGGCCGCGTCTGGAGTTTCAAGGAATATCGTTCTTCCTTTGTGGATCACTTTTAGCCTGGACGAATACAGCAGCATGTACTTCAAGTTTAACTGCCTCAGTATGGCCTTTATCGGGATGAAGGAGTTCCTTGCCCTCTGTACCACTTGCATATAATCCGGGTATATGGTGATTTTGGAGTTACTTCTGTCTATCACCACACCCTCTCTCTCTCTCTCTCTCTCTCTCTCTCTCTCTCTCTCTCTCTCTCGAATCTCAGGATCGCTTCCCTGTCTCGGAAGTTAAGGACCTTCGCTATGATGGGTCGGGGGTAGGAACCTGGGGGAGGCTTCTTCTGGAGTGATCTGTGGGCTCTCTCTATGGCGAAGCCCTGTGAGAGCTTCTCCGCCCCAATTTCCTGCTGAATTAAGGATTCCACATATGCCGCCGGGTCGGAAGTCTCTGTCCCCTCAGGGACGCCAAAGATTCTGATGATGTTGCGCCTGGCGCGTCCTTCCGCCTCTTCCGACCTTGCCTCCAGGATGCCCACCCTCCTCCTTAGGTCTGCCACCTCAGTTTTAAGATCTTTCGTGTCTTCGACCGTTTCCTTCTGGGTGGTTTCTATATTGGTAACACGCTCTGTCAAGTTGCGGGCGTCCTGGCGTATAAGATGTATGTCGGCCTTTACTTCTCCTATCTTAGTGTTTATAAACTCCCTTAAGGCCGCTATTGCTTCCAGTACCTGACTGTCTTTAGGGCTTTCCCCCTGGATGGCCTGCTGTGTCGCACCTTTTGGGGTGGATTGGGCAACGGGGTGGGCCTTGGTCGTGAGGAAGGGGTCCATCGTGGCGGTCTTGGCCTTGTTTCTCAGGGTGGACATTGCGGTGTTGCTTGGGCCTTCTGCTTGGTGCTGGCGGCTATTTTGCCTCTTCAAGCTGGGTTGTTGTGTGGGCCCCTCCAGGGCCGCGTCCTGCACAAGCTTGTGGAGCGTATTACGGTCCTCGGGAGAGCCTTGCCTTGGGTTGCCTCGATCCTGTGGCCAGGAGGGCCCCGATAGGTGTGGGGTCTCGGGGACTTATCCGCCCTGGAGGTGCAGGGCCTGCGTTCGTGGTGGGCGGAGGCGGTGTCCCAGTGGGGCCGGGCAGGTGGTGCCGATGGCGGAGGGCGCTTAGCGCCTATTGTCCCGGTGTGCCAATTAGCCTTGGGCCCTCGGGGGGAAAGTTCTCCGGGTCCAGGCTGTCTGAGCCCAGCGGATCGGGCCACACCTGGATAGGCCCTCAGTTCAGCAGGTTGTCGCCAATTCTTGGTGCGCGCTCCCGCAGCGCGGCAGCCACCAGCCAAAGTCACCCAAGGCGGCTCCACCGCCAACGTGTCCCCCAGGCCCCAGGCCTCCTCCGACTCTCTGGATGGCTCCCACCACGGGTTTCGCAGAGGGGCTCCCGCCCGCTGTCGTGCGACCACCACCAGCGTCCGGGATGCGGGACGCTGGTGGTGGTCTCTCCCCCAAGGCCGCCCAGGTGCAGGTTGCTGCCTCTCCCTGGTCGCCCGCAGACACACCACGCTCGGCGCCTCGGTCCTCAAGCGGCCGCCAACGATGGCTCCAAGGGGTCTGGGCTGGGTCTCGCAGCGCCGGCCCAGCACTTTCTCTGCCCCGCTGAGCTCCTCCGGGTGACGGTCGAGGCAGGGTCCCAGTTGGCTGCTGCTGCTGTTGCTGCGCCGCCTTCGCTGCTCACGGTCCCATCCTGTCAGGCTGTCGTGGCCGCCATCTTGTGTGCCTCGCCCGAGGCCGGGGGGGACGCCGAGCCGAGGCTTCACACTCAGTCCCCGAGTTCCGATTTTCGTCGGACAAAGCAGGAAAGCAGGAAGATTCACCCAGGCTTCAACTGGGTCAGCTTGATTTCGGCACCGCTGGTCGTAGGGCTCGCTGTACAGGATCGGAGTACGGGCTCGACCGGAGCTCGAGGTTTGAGCCTCCTCACTCCATGAGCACCATACCACGCCCCCTAGTACCCGGGCATAGTGCTGCTTGACACCCAGAGCTGCAAACATTCCAAATCATTGAAGAATCCTTCAAGGGGCATTCCTAGGACTACATCTGTCCACTCCGCAGAAGGTTCAGGTTCGCTGCCTGCAGTGGAGTGTCTGCCGGTGGGTTTCCCGTCACCAGAATTTGTAGACGACGTCCCGAGTGTCAAGACTTGGGTGAGGGTCCGCAGTCCAGTCGTGTCTAGGTCGCCAGAAGCCATCCTGATGTCCGTGTTGGAGCACTGAAGAACCAAAAGTCTGTAAACTTCAAAATCCTGAAATCTACTTCTGCCACTGCACCCGTCACCACCAAAAGTCATCCAAGGCCACCACGGGACTCATCTTCAGCCAGGTCTTGCCAGGGTGAACAGCAAGTTTCACCTTCGTGGGACATCCACAGCTGGAATAACGACCCGCCACTGGTGACCACTGCGAAGACCGATAGTGCTCCCTTTCCAGCCGTGCTTGGCTCCCTTCTTCTCACCATCGACAACTCAGCGACTCCTCCTTCCAAAGGGGGTCCATCCTCAAGGGGTCTTGTCGAATAAGGCCAAGAATGTCCACCACTTTGCCTGCCAAGGCACCAAAGGTACTGTGAGGAGGAAGAGCATCTTCCAACCTCAGGAATCATCCAGGGATCCCAAATTAGACTTGTATCCTGTTCTCCTGTGGCTTCCCGGGTACTTTTGGGTAGTGGGTACTGTAGAAAAAAGAAGCAGAGCATTATTGAACATATTTGGACTGGGCTGTAATATACAAGATAAAGTTTGCCTTAACTTTTCCTTTACAGGTTGCCTAGGTGGGGGGATTCTCACACAGTATTGACTATCTACTTTAAAAAAAAAAAGCATTCTGCTAATGTTCCTATTTTAACTTGCCTTTCTGCAGTAATATCTATAACATCAAATGCTTTATGATTCCTATGCTTTTTATTAACTGTCAGCAGTTTGTGCATTCTGAAATTGAATCTAAAGTATATTGTGGTACCATATAGATGTGTATATATTTACTATTATTAGGCTAGCGTTGTCTCAGTTCAAAGTGAGTTATTTATTGAAGTGCATATTTATCTTAACTTTATTTTACATAAAACATCTGAGGTCTATGAAGGCATCTTGGAGTAAGAAACAGACAACAGATTCTGAATTACCAATAAAACTTTATTAACTTATAAATCAGGATGGAAAAGGGCCTATCTTGCCCCATTACGATGGTGGGACTTCCCTCCCAAAAAAAAACCTAAGAAATGTCCAACTTGGGAATCTGTCTGTGTCCAAAACGTATACTTGCCCTCACAACTAATCTATACAATGTGAAGGGATGTCAGCAAGCAACAAAAAAGTGTTCAAGACAAAATTTGGAGCTCCGTCTAGCTCGCAGCTTTCTTCAGCTCCCTTCCCCAACTATAAAGCAGTTCCAACAAAAGTCTCAGGATTATCTCAAGTACAGAATTATATAGAGTTAACCAATACTCAGGGTTCCCTTCCCCAAGTTTTAAAACGCAGTTCCAAACAAAATATATTGACACTCCGCCCTCAAGTCAATAAGTAGGTTCAACCTCAGGGTTCCCTTCCCCAAGATTCAAAAGGTATTTTCCAGTTTTCTTAAAGTTCTGCACCACACCCGCTTTACATAGTAGTACAAAAATGTTGTGACTTAAAGTTGCAGTTCATTCAGCTTTCCAAGTATATTTTATTATTTACAATTTCTTCAAGTCTGTTTAATATACTTTCCTTTGGTTCACGTGTAAAAAGTTCCATTCACTTTGGAGTTCAGTATATATTGGTTTCTTTGGTTCAAAGTTTTGTTGACTAGTAGATTCAGCACATAGGACTTTTGCTTGCACTTAGTTTCATAAACTTTCGTGGCGCATGGCAGGTTTATTTCAATTTGTAAAGCTCCATTGCTTTTTAATCTTAATAGCCAACAGTTTTCTTTCAATTCGGTGTTCCATAAGTATGAAGATATGTTGGTTAAGCTTTTCATTCGGTTCAGAATTCAATAAGTGTTAAAAGTTTTCATGTAGTTCACTTGGTTATTATATAATTTTATAGATTGCCTTTAATAACCAGGCCAGCACTTCAGAGACTTTCGCAATAATTGTAGAAGGTTTCATTCAGTTCATTTCGTTAATAGATGTCTTTGTAGATTGCCTTTATAACGTGCCCAGCACTCAGACTTTCGAAAACGTGCATTCATGTACACGCAACCGCTCCGCTACAAAGTATTATCAATTGTTCAATGGTTGACGAGCATTCGGATCAGAGAGCTCCGAAAACGTGTTTTATCATTCACGCGACCACTCCAATACAAAATAACCTTCCATGCAAGTTCAAACACTTGAATAACTTTAAGAACTGCCAGCACATCTAAACACAACTCACAGTGTTTAACTCAATCGCCTCAATCCACTCAGGAGCACTCTCTCTGAAACATGCACTCCCACTCCCACAACGTACCACCCACACCATTCCTTCCAGCACTACCCACAAGCACACTCACTACACTACATTACCAGCACCTGCCTGCCCAGCTCCCATGCTGAACTGCATCACCACCATACCTAATCCACGGTGTCCAGTCAAAGGATCGAAATAAAGGATCGAATGACCTTTTGCTCGAATACAAAAGGATCGAAAAAAAAGGATCGAATTTATTTATGTTTTTTTATTAGTTTGGGTTGGTAAAAAAAGTGTTTTTAATAAAGAAAACAGGAGGTTGAGGGGAACCCCCCCATAAAAAAATAAAAAATGTGGTCCTTTTTTTCGGTCCTTTGACTGCCGAACAAAAGGCATTCGATCTTTTTGTTTTCGAAACTTTGACCTACAACCCTAATCCACACCACGGTACACAAACCAACTCTCACCCCCTACCTCTCCACCTGAGAAATTAACGGCTAGGCTCCCGATCTGCCATCCGTTTTAGCCAGTCCTAGAACACACCCAGCTAAGCCACCCGTCGACATGAAAGCACCGATACACAGCCCTATGCCAATAACCCCTAGCAAAACTGTCACTCCTACGAGCATTCCAACAAAATCCAAACCAGCGAACAACCAGAAAGCACAACTCTAATGTGCACTTATCAATGCATGCTCCCTACCAGCGCATGCCAGAGATTCACAACCTCATTACCGATCTAAACTTAGACATCTTAACCATCACCGAGACCTGGCTACATGAAGCCTCTGGCCCAGCCATTTGCCAAACCTTACCACCAGGCTACATCATCCTTCGCCAAGACAGAACCTCTAGCAAAGGGGGAGAGGTTGCCCTAATTCTCATTGAGACTCTAAATGCCAGGCAACTAAAAACCCTGAGGCTGACAACTTTGACATGCTCTCAGTAAAAATATCTCCTATTCCAAATGACACCATAACACTAAACAGTGTTTACCGGCCTCCACGCCCAACTCTAGACTTCCAATCAAACCTCACCTATATCCATGGGGACAAACTCAAAACTAACACAAGAGCCATTCTCCTAGGTGACCTCAACCTGGGCTTCAAAGACCCCAAAGACAAGAAAGGCAAAGCCCTCGCCAAAGCAATCCAAGACCTAGGTTTCACCCAACTAATCAACGACCCGACCCACACCAAAGGTCGTATACTAGATTGGGTCGCGGACCACAACTGCGCGGTCGACATTCGCTCTAACACCCCACGCCTATGGACTGACCATCATCTACTGCACTTCTTCATACCCTCAAAAACAGGAGGGAACCCTAACCCACCTGCACCAGCCACGCTAGCTAGGTCAAAGAAACTACTCACCATGGAAAGAATCCTCCCTCTTCTTAAAGCCTCAGCGCTTGCCCATCCAACATCTAACAACCCTACAGAACTAGTAGAGATCTATAATACCACTCTTAAGGAGTTACTAAAAGCTATAGCCCCACCAGAAAAGAAAAAAGCCAACCATATACTTTATGCCAACTCATGGTTCACACAAGAACTCCATGATGCCCGAACCGCTAAAAGAGCAGCACTCACCTCATGGCAAACAAACCCCTGCACCACTGTCCCCAGCTGCGCTTGCCCAGCTTCCTTCTGGGTGCCGCTCACAGACAATTCCCACCTCTCAAAAATGAATATGTTACAAGCCACTTGCTTTATCTCAAAATAAAGCTAAATTGTACTAACTAGTCTTGACATTCTGGTCCAGTCTATTTACATTACCCTACTACGCAAGGGTGGCCTTAAAAACCGGAAATACTCCCAAAACTAGTAGAATCAATGTTGAGAGCGGGGAGAGTAGCTCTGGCTCAAAACTGGAAAGACAAGGTCACACCACAAAACAATCAACTGATGACAAAATTATGGGACATCTATACATATGAAAAACTGGCGGCAATGGTCAATGACTGCGTTGAGACATTCTCCCTTGAATGGGGTACCTTTATGTTGAAATGGGGGTCCGGAAGTACAGGCTCATGACTGGGTCCGTGGTGTAAGAAGGGGCGCCTGCGCTCAAGTCCACCACCAGGGCCACTTAGTGTTGAATTTAGGAGTCAATGAGTAGAACCCTTGCCTAGACCCTGTGTGCTATGTTTTTCTGTCACCTGGAGTGGTTGTCCCGTAGTTTTTCATTTTTTTTCTCCCGATTATGTGAGGGAGTGTGTGAGGGGGGTGGGTAACGGGGAAAGTTGTGGTTTTCTCTCTTGCTGACCTATTGTGCTTGTACATCTTTGCAAAAATGCTAATAAACATCAAAGTAAAAGAAAACTGAAATAGAGAATACACCATCAAACAAGTATGAAACAGGAGCTCTTTGAACATACAATCTTACTAAGATATTCCTGCACACATTAATCAAAGAACCTTCCCTCCCCCACCCATGACTCCTATACTTGACTACCGCACTTATACCTTATGACTCCAACTTCCGGCCATGTCCACATTTATATATTACCGGACAACCTTGAATCTGCCTACTGTGGCTCTGCGAAAGGTTACCAGACTTGTACCTACATCCACCTATCTTACGTTTGTTGTAATATGAATAACAATCAAGCACCAGAATTTCTGTTACTTATGATCCTTAGCAAAAGTATCATCCACACTATGTAACCGAACTGTCAGCTCAAATATCGGATACTGACTGTAAGTAAGCAGGCTACTTGGATGTGAAACCTCATCCCATGCTTCCTACACTTTTGTACATATGACACAAAGGCTTTGAAGCAGTACCTTTGCAACGCAATATAAAAATCAAATACTAATTTTTTTAAACAGATTTTGAGTAGGCAAATGTAATGCTCAGTGTATCCTACTTTAGCACTGCTAGCATTACCCTATTGGTGGAGAGCAAGATTGCAATATCATTTACTTGGCCTGCAAGGGACAGTGGGTATGGGCTATGTCTGGCATTACTCATACATAGTATTAGAACAACGGATATTCAGGCAGCTAGAATGCTTTTCACACAATCTGCATCCTTTCCAAATTTTCAGACTTGAATTGAGCATAGACCATAACAAATGATATGGTAACTCGCTGCTAGAGAAAACTGTTTCGCTGAAGACTTGTATAATCCTACAGAACAATATTAACCCCTTAAGTGCCACCGAAGAGCCGGCTCGTCGGTGGCAAGCGCTCCAGGTTGCCACCGACGAGCCGGCTCGTCGGTTTAGGCACTCTGTTTTGCTCGATCCCTGCAATGCAGGGATCGAGCAAAACTGTAATCCAACCCCAGGGCTATGTGAGGGGGAGGTTCCCCCCTCACTGCCAGGGGGCTGGATTATGTTCGGTTTCACGTCGGCGTGCGTAACGCACATCGGGGTGAAACTGAAAGTAAATTCCCTGCAGCAGCCATTTTCAGCTGCTATGGGGAAGAGAGAAGGTAAGAGACCTTCTTGTTCCGCTTCAATCTCCGGCTGCATTTCAAGCCGGAGATCGAGGCGGGTATTGTTGGAAAGGGTAGATCCCAGAGGCTGTTAAAAGGAATTTAGGGTTAGCACAGGCAAACACAGTACTTTGATATGAAAGAGTGTGCAAAACTTTCTTACCTAAATCTAGCGGGATGGAGCTAGGGTGCCTAGGGTCAGATGCGAGGGAGCGTCAAAGATCCGGACAGCCGTGTCCCAGATAGTAGGTACCGGCTGATGCCTGTAGCCCTTCCGTAGCCAAAGGGAACTTGAAACTGATCACGAAGTCTATGGTCGGAAGATCAAAAGCCAGAAGGGGAAAATCCAAAAGCAATCCATTGAGCGTAGCAAAAGAGTCCAGAGTACCAAAATCCGTACAGAGTTCCGAGTGACAGTATCCGTTGAGCAAGAAAGCCAATCTGTGGTTCGTAAGCCTGAGTCCAAAATCCGATGAAGCAAACAACATAAATCCTGAAAGCGCCAAACAGAGTTGTGAAACCGCTGTGAAGCGGTGAGCAACTCGAACTTCCCGGCTTTTACGTGCGTCGGCTCCCAGTCACGTGAGCGGAAACTTGAACACGTGATCTGGAAGCCGTCGCGAAACCAGGAAGTAACCGTGATCGGGTGCTCAAGCCCGAACGCAGTCTCCACAGGAGTTGCCAATGAAAACGAGGCAACAAACCGTGCCGGCCTCTGCGCACGACCCGAATCCGCCGGTGATGACGACTCCCTCGCACCATAGGTGAAGTGATGACTTGGGAGGCAGACTGTGACCCGCGGAGTCTAGCAGTGTGTGTCGGGGTGTCAGGCAATATGGTGCGTGGTTGTGCAACTGATTTGTTGTGCATGACAGAGCCCCCCCCCCTCAATGGCCCACGACCACATGGGCAGGAAGGATGATCCCGGTGAAAACGTGAAACAAGCCTTGGGGCATGGACATCACACGCGGGGACCCAACAACGCTCCTCGGGGCCAAAACCCACCCAATCCACAAGGTACTGGAGACCACCCCGAACCATACGGGAACCCAATATACCCGAGACCTCATATTCCATCGAGTCACCCACTGAAACAGGACCAGGCGTAGACCAGAGACTGGTAGGGGCCGGGCAAGGTTTCAACAAAGAGGTGTGGAAAACAGGGTGTATGCGCCAGGAGGCAGGGACCGAGAGGCGATAGGCCACAGGGTTGATTACAGCGGAAATCCTATAAGGGCCCACAAAGCGAGGGAGTCATTTGCGACAACCAGGAAGCCTGAGATGGCGAGAAGAGAGCCAAACCCTGTCTCCCACAACATAGGAAGGTGCCACTGTCCTCCTCCAATCCACTGCAGCCTTCGTAGACTCCTGGGCCTCCCGAAGGTAAGGGTTCGAGCCTGAACGGCCGATAAGTCGCAGGCACAGGCAGCAGCAGGATTATCAGAAGGTGCAAGGTCTGGGATAGGCAAGGTGCGAGGGTGTTGACCATACAAAACATAAAAGGGAGAAGAGCCAGTGGAGGAATGCGTGGCGTTGTTGTAGGAGAACTCAGCGAGGTGTAGCAATCCCAGCCAGGACTGCTGGTGTTGCAACACTAGACAACGCAAATACTGCTCCATGGCTTGGTTCACACTCTCAGTCTGGCCGTCCGTCTCCGGATGATATGCGGAAGAGAAACGGGAATCGATACCTAGAAGATCCGTGAGTGCTCGCCAGAAACGGGAAGTGAACTGGGGATCCCTATCTGAGATGATAACTGTGGGTAACCCAAAGAGACAAAAGACCGATTTGAAGAAAAGATCGGCCAAGGCCGGGGCTGAAGGGATGCCGGAACAGGGAATGAAACTAGCCATTTTGGAAAAGGAGTCGACTACCACCCAAATGGTATCGAATCCCTTGGTTCGGGGTAGGTCTGTTACGAAATCCATGGATACCGTGTGCCAGGGCCTGGGGGGTATGGGTAAAGGAAGCAAGAGCCCCACCGGACACCCTCTGCGGTGCTTACACTGGGCGCATATTGCACAAGTGTGAACATATCCTTCTACGTCGTGTTTCATGGAGGGCCACCAACACCAACGTCTGAGGAGGTCCAACGTGCTTCTTTGTCCGGGATGGCCATTGATGGCGCTATCGTGGGACCATTCCAAAGCAAGATTGCGAGCGTCTGTCGTTGGTAACCACAATCTGTTTTGGATATACGGTAGCCCGTCATGAAACACCGGATCCCACTCGGTAACCTGATCAGGATGTAGTGAAACCCATTTGCGAATGGAATCCAACAAAGGCAGAGGAGGGGTGCAAACACAAATGACATGCTGGTCTAACAGATTTTCCGGGAAAACAGGCAACGATACCCCACCCGGAGAGCGAGACAACGCGTTCGCCTTCCCATGGGACAAACCGGACCTATGTTTGATCTGAAAGTCAAAGGCCGCGAAGAACAAGTGCCACCGCACCTGCCGACTGTTAATACACTTTAGTGAGGCCAAATCCTGGAGGTTACGGTGGTCGGTGAACACAGTGACAGCGTGCCTTGCCCCCAACAGATGATGCCGCCAAACCTGGAAGGCATCCTTGATGGCCAACAGCTCCTTCTCCGTGACGGTGTAGTGCAACTCGGTAGCAGAGAACTTCCGAGAATGAAACGCAACCGGGTGTAACTGACCCGAAGGAGGACAGCGTTGGGACAAGACCGCACCAAGGGCGAAGGAGGAAGCATCAGCCTCCACAATGAACGGGAGTTCTGGGTCCGGGTTCTTCAGGACGGGGGCCGTGGTAAATGCTGATTTCAGGGCGTCAAAAGCAGCTTGGTGTTTATCCAACCAGACAAAAGGGGACTTGGGACTGGTCAGGGCAGTAAGAGGGGCTACAAGGGACGAGAAATCCTGGATGAAGCGCCTGTAGAAATTCGAGAACCCAAGGAATGATTGCAGGGCCTTAAATGTTACAGGGCTTCGGCCAGACCAAAACCGCACGGACCTTGGACTGGTTCATTGCCAGACCCCCAGGGGTGATATGGAAACCCAGAAATTCCACACTTTCAGTGTGGAACTGACATTTCTCAGGTTTGGCATAGAGTGTTGGCGGAGACGGGACAGTACCTCGCGGACATGTGATATGTGGTCCTTCATGTTCTGTGAGTATATCAAGATGTCATCCAGGTATACTGCTACACACACATCCAACAAGTCGTGAAAGATCTCATTCATGAAACGTTGGAAGGTAGCAGGGGCGTTACAAAGCCCGAAGGGCATGACCACATATTCAAACAATCCGTAGCGAGTGCAGAAGGCCGTTTTCCACTCGTCTCCGGAACGGATTCTGACCAGGTTATAGGCCCCGCGGAGGGCAAGTTTTGTCAAGATGGTGGCATGGCTTAACCTGTCCAATAATGGGGTAATCAAAGGAATCGGGTATCGATTCTTGATGGTAATAGAATTTAGTCGGCGGTAGTCCACACAAGGACGCAGATCGCCCTCTTTTTTGGGGGACAAAGAAAATAGGGCTAGCCGCCGGTGAGGTGGAGGGACATATATGACCGACTTTCAAGGCTACCTGTATGTACTCCTTTAATGCTTGTTCTTCCGAGGGAGACAAGGAATAGATGCGACCTGAGGGAATCACAGAGTCAGGAAGCAAGTCGATGGGGCAGTCGTAGGAACGATGTGGCGGGAGTACCTCTGAGGAACCCTTATCAAAGACCTCATGGAAATCCCCGTATTCTGTAGGAAAACCAGTGGCAACAGCCCCCACCACATGAGGCTCCATGGCCATAGGAGAGTTTTCGTGTAGTGTGAGTTGCGCTATGGCCCCTAGGGCTCGTGGGGGTGATTCAGTGTCGTCAGGTGCGGTGAAACAAAAGTTCTGACACGTTTCAGATTCGAAATGAACCTGCCCAGACTTCCAATCAATCAAAGGGTTGTGTTGATGCAACCAAGGGAGACCCAATATGATCCCAAACTGTGGCATTGTAATCAGGTTGAATGAGATAACTTCCTGATGCATGTTCTGGATAGTTAGGGTGACCGGGGCAGTCTGTTGCTTGATTGGGCCTGAAATCAGTGGTGTGCCATCCACCACCTGTACCGGCTCTGGACGTTCCTTGGTAATCAGAGGTAAATTTAAGGACCCAGCCAGTTTAATGTCAATATAGTTGCCCGTGGCGCCTGAGTCTAAGTAAATCGAGACAGTGTGAACAATATCGGGTGTTGGTTTTATCGTGGCTTGCACTAACACTGGCCTAATCCTGCCAAAGTTGGGGTACCTGTCCGGGGAAATGGAAGTATTGCTCGAGCCGGCCCCCGGATCTAGGGTCGAGCATTCCGAAAAACCAGATTCTTGAGCTTAGGGCGTCTAGGACATGACTTTACAAAATGGTCATTCAGGCCGCAATAGAAACAAGCATGGTCAGTTCTTCTGCGGTCTCTCTCTACTTGTGTGATAGGGCTGCGAATACCACCTATCTGCATGGGCTCGACGCCTGTGTCAGAGGAGGAGGAAGGCAAATTGGTATTGGGGACTCCTGTTTCAAACCGACGTTCGGAACGCCTTGCGTCGATTTGTAACGCGAGGTCCACTAAATCGGTGTGGGTCGTGGGCAAGGAAGGGACGACAGCCATAGTGTCTTTCATGGTGTTGTTGAGCCCTCTATAGAAGACAACTGCCTTTTTTTGTTCAGGCCATGACGTTTCAGCGGTTAGCTGATTGAAACGAGCAATGTATTCTATGAGGGATCCCTTTCCTTGAGTCAGATCTAACAGCTCGAGGTCCCGGGACTGTGCCTTGTGGCGTGTATCGAACACACGAGACATTTCTGTGATCAGCAGCTCAAAGTCGTATAGAACAGGGTTATCATTTTCCAACAAAGGGTTAGCCCATGCTGCCGCGGTGCCGGCCAAATGAGACAAAGTGAACGCCGCTTTTGTGGTGGCGTCGGGGAAAGCCTGAGGTCTGCAAAGGAAGTGTAGTTTGCACTGGTTTATAAAGGTATGAAACTTTCTAGGGTCACCGTGGAACCTCTCTGGGGCGGCCAAGAGAAATGACGTGGGCATGAGTACTGGCAACTGAGGTGTTGTAGGGACAATAGGAGGCTGAGGAACAATAGGCTGAACAGGTGGGGTTTGTGCCGCGGCAGCAGCCTCTCCGAACTTAGCATCTGCAGGCAGAGGGTGCGTGTACTTTGGATCAAATCTAGCCTCTGGTGTATCGCAGCAGTGTCTGCACCCATATCCGCCCTTAGCAATGTGAGTGCCTGTACCAAGGCAGCCACGGGATCCTCAGCTGCAGGCTCCATACTCATCACAACGCAATGGCTTCACAGTCTGTCGTGACTTGCCGCGTAGTGAAGAGTAAAGGGGCCTCTGTCCACAAATCACCCACAGGGAGAGAGTAAAGGAACTCCCTGTGCGAGCTTTGAGGCCACAGGTGGTTTGATGATTCACTGGATCTGATGACGCCGAGGATCCCAGAGGCTGTTAAAAGGAAGTTAGGGTTAGCACAGGCAAACACAGTACTTTCATATGAAAGAGTGTGCAAAACTTTCTTACCTAAATCCAGCGGGATGGAGCTAGGATGCCTAGGGTCAGATGCGAGGGAGCGTCAAAGATCCGGACAGCCGTGTCCCAGATAGTAGGCACCGGCTGATGCCTGTAGCCCTTCCGTAGCCGAAGGGAACTTGAAACTGATCACGAAGTCCATGGTCGGAAGATCAAAAGCCAGAAGGGGAAAATCCAAAAGCAATCCGTTGAGCGTAGCAAAAGAGTCCAGAGTACCAAAATCCATACAGAGTTCCGAGTGACAGTATCCGTGGAGCAAGAAAGCCAATCCGTGGTTCGTAAGCCTGAGTCCAAAATCCGATGAAGCAAACAACATAAATCCTGAAAGCGCCAAACAGAGTTGTGAAACAGCTGTGAAGCGGTGAGCAACTCGAACTTCCCGGCTTTTACGTGCGTCAGCTCCCAGTTACGTGAGCGGAAACTTGAACACGTGATCGGGAAGCCGGCGCGAAACCAGGAAGTAACCGTGATCGGGTGCTCAAGCCCGAACGCAGTCTTAACGGGAGTTGCCAATGAAAACGAGGCAACAAACCGGGCCGGCCTCTGCGCAAGGCCCGAATCCGCCGGTGATGACGACTCCCTCGCACAATAGGTGAAGTGATGACTTGGGAGGCAGACTGTGACCCGGGGAGTCTAGCAGTGTGTGTCGGGGTGTCAGGCAATATGGTGCATGGTTGTGTAACTGATTTGTTGTGCATGACAGTTTACTCTGTTACTGGAGGGAGGCACCCTTGACTCTTGCGTGGAGAATTCCGCTCCCAGGAATATGAGTCTCCTGGACGGCTGCAAGAGGGATTTCCTGTAGTTGATGGCGAAGCCCAATGCTTCAATAGGTCCACCGTTGCTGCGATCAACGCTAGTGCTCCCTGCCTGGATGGGGATCATACCAGCCAGTCGTCTAAATAAGGGTAGAGGTGGTGTCCCTGTCTGCGCAGTCTGGCTACCACTTGCGTCAAGCATTTTGAAAAGGTGTGCAGAACCGATTTCAGGCCCGTTGGTAGGACCCTGAACTGGTAGCGTGAATTTCCACCACGAACCAGAGATTTGCGGTGCCCTGGATGGATAGGTACGTGAAAATACGCATCTTGGAGATCCAGGGAAACAAGGTAGTCCTGGTGCTGCATTGCCTCTATGACCTGTTGTAAAGTGATAATAGCGTATTTCTGGCGCTTGATCTATTTGTTCAACCTTTGGAGGTCTAGAATGGGCCTCCATTTTCCATTCAGTTTTCAGACGACGATGTACTGGGAATAAGCTCCCTTCCGCCTAGGGGGACTTTTTGTATGGCCCTTTTTTTGCAGCAGGAACTGCACCTCTTGAAGGAGTGCAGTCTTGTGCGCCTGTGGATGGTGGTTTGGAGGTAAGGGAGGAGGCGTTCGCTTGAGCCGCGCTTATGCCGTTTCGGAGCAGCCAAAATCAAGGTGGTCATGCCTTCGGTCCCGTGTCCTGGGAGGTCTTTGCGCAAACCCCCACCGTCTCTGGGGACCGGCCTCGCACTCTCTCATTGACCTTGATTTATGCTTGCATCCTTCTGCTGTTTTGCTGCCTTCTGCTGATTTCCTACCCAGTGATGACTGGCCTTCTACGGGCAACGACAGCCCGTTTGGCCTCTCTGGTCTTCCAGACGTCGATGACGGCTCGTATCCGTGGGTGGTTCAGTGTTTCGCCTTTTTCACCGGCCATTCTTCCGACCTGGACCTTTCCCTTGACCGTGGTTGTTTCTCTGTGGGAGCGTCCATGCTCTTGGTTGACTAAGTAGTAGGGGGATTCGGGATAGTTTCCCTTGTTGAGCCAGCAGAATAGCCTATTTCTATCTTTGAGAGTCTTGGAGTGAAGAGCTCGACCTATAGTGCAGCTCTCAACTGAGTGGTGGGAGTGTATGCAGTCAAGGGTGCTTATCTCCTTCATTCACATTTTTGAGGCCAGAAGTGGCACAGGGCTTTCAAAAAAGTGGCTTCCTTCTGCCCTCCATCCCCAGAAGGACCTTCCTCACATTGAAGAATGTACTTGATTGTCGAGAAAATGTTCTTTTCTTTGAAAACGTATTTGAAGAGTTTTAACCTAGAATTCTAACTGTGGAAAAAACCAGAGGACTCCATCAGCTGAAAACGCAGTTAGAATCTGCGGGGAAGAGGTGGGTCTAATCTAGAGCTACTCGAGGTACCATTGGTGTTGACCAAAAACGCCCATACCAAGAGTGTTCGACAGGGAATATTCACAGCATGCGAATCTATGAAAGATACAATGCTGCAGAAGATGTCTTTTTACCTTTATCAATTTAAAGGTGGTCGCAGGAGGAGCCATCAGTCAAGCGTTATCCAATTAGAAATCTAACCCTGATGGAATCTATATGTAATCACTACTATTAGCAAATCCCCATTCCACGTGGGTTATTGGTAGCGAATATTACAGCATTCTGTCAGTTGTCATCGGGCGACGCCCGTCGTGTCTATGGAGGAGGTGGAGGATCCTCCATAAACACGCCTTCGTGTTTACTACGCAACGTGACCGCGCATTCCAGCTTTTGGATCCCTCGCATGCATATTCGCTGGCTCCGCCCCCTCCTTGCAGCATTGCAACTGCTTGTGTTTCTCCTGGTTCGCACGCTGTGAGTACTCTTCTTTGCTGCGCGGCTCCTCTGCTATTTCCTTCCCTCTTTTTGTACCGTGGTTCCACTACGCTGCTCTCCATCCTTGGCTTGCAACCCTTTCCTGCTGTTCGCTACCTATTGTCCCGCGGCTCGCTTGCAGCTTTGGCTCTCCTTGCCGCCTCCGCTTTCTCTCCTTACCCATCCTGGTGCCTGCTTCATGTCTCCCTCGCTCCAGCTCTCCAATCTGCATTGGAGCCTTGCCACAGCTCTCTTTCTCACCCACTACTGGTACCTACCTGGCTGCTCTAGTAATCAGTACCTGCAGTTCTCTCCATCCTGGAACAGTTACTTCATGCATACTTCGCAGTTGCCCTCAGAGCCTGCATCACCTACTCAGCTGAAGAAGGGTTTGTTACCTCTGTCTTTTTCCCCCTTCACCCTTGGCGGCTTCTGGGAGGTCAGCCTCCTGCCTAGGCTGTGCTTCCAGCGGGCATAGTGGCCGAGGTCGGCTATTTCTCTACAAGAAGAAGGGCCCTACCGTTCCATTTGACAAAGTGGTGTTGTCATCTGAGGAAGAAGCCGGTGAGGAAGTGGCGCCATTTGAGGACATTAGTTAGGACACATGTTGAAGATATAAACCAGTTTTTTATGTAACCAGTGAGAGCATCAAGAATACAATGCTTGTATGCTGACCCGCTTCACTTTGATGATAATAATGTCGGGTTACACCTTGCACCTAGGCAATTTCCGTTCTTGAGTCCGGGTTTGAACTGACTCCAGAACCTCTGTGTAATTTGGGACTTTCCAGGCCATCTTAACAGGTAATGCAAGAGGCTGCCCCGCCCCCCGGTTACCACCACACTTTCCACTCTTCCCCACCTGTGCCCTAGCCGGCGGACCAACCCATTAAGTCGCCCTCTTACATCACAGCATGTGTTCCCACCCCCTGTGCGAGTGTCATGCCACTGTCATGCGCCCCTTTATGTTCCCCATAGGGATAAAAGGCGGAGCACGAAAGCACACGCTTAGCAAGGCTGAACAAATGAGGAAACAGCTATTCGAGGACAGCAGTACAAGCGGAGGAGAAAGGCAGCGTGACCTGAAAGGATGTCAAGGAGGTAGTTGCCCTTGCCCTTTTCAACCCAGACCTGCAAAGCCTCCAATAAAAAACTTAAGACCGGGAATCACCGCTGGCAATTGGTGCGACAGATGTCAACGGTACATGGAACCCTCCCGCACTGATAGCCAGGGTGGGAGACGTGGTTGCCATCATGGTACCATCCTTGACTCCAGCGGCAAAAGAAACACCAACGAGTTCAACACAGTCCGTGAGTCGGAAGAACCGGATAGTGGACCGGACTGTGTTAGGCTCAAGGTTGCAGTGACAAAATTAAGAACATAAATAGACAGAGGTCTTTGTTGTGAACAAACTTGGTACAAGAGAGAGTAGCCCGGCGCCACGTGGGCGCTCCCTGGGAGGTCTCTAACTGGTACTCCTCACCTGAACAAAGATAATGTAGAACTGCTAAAGTATTAACACTACAACCACCAAGAGGCCATAGGGAAGGCCGGCGTGAGGTGGTCATACAAAAGGTCAAGCCAAACCCCTGGAACAATCAAAAGTCCTTGATACGGTGCAGACCTTTTAAGAACTGTGAAATTGTGAACCCGACAGAGAAGTGTAAGACAGGCGTTTGTGCCTGGCTGAGGGGAACGCCGTGCGAAATGCAATTTTCTGAAGCCGTTCTTGCCATAGGCCTAACAGAGTGACCCAGCAAGACGTGAACGCCCCTCGGAAGTCTCTGTTTAAAATTGGCAAGTGCTTTGGAAAGTCTGAGCCCAGATGAGGGGGACAATACTGTCGCACACTGTTTTCTTGTCTATGTTGTAATGATTTATTTATGTTTTGAACATTAAAACCAATACTTTCTTGAGACCACATATTTTGATCTCATTATTCAGAGAAAGAGCGGGACTTTGGGAATATTATAATTTGACATTAAAAAGCATACAGAACCTTTAGGTCAGAGCAAGGGGTAGCCAGCCTGAGAGGGTCCGTGGACTAAGATATACGTGCAGCAAAAAACCTTCATCTGAGGACCCAATAGAATGACAGAAACTGCAGCTCTTGAAGTGCTAAGATACCGGATATCCAGTCTTGTCCTACAGGAGAACTTGAAGCATTTTGAGATCTAAATACTACACTAGTAATGTTGCATCCCCTTGGCTATGTTATGATACCTAGTTACAGTTCTACTTTTTTGGCCCTTCTAAGGGAATAAAGCTTGGCCACTACACCTGTCCCTCCCTCCGTCTGCTAAAAGCATCACCTGTAATGGCCTCCTACATTAGGCATGCTCTCTTGTTGGACAATGGCGCCATTGTTAACAGGTTGTAGTATTTTCTAACAATTCACAAGCACCACTGTACATAATGAGAGAGTAAAAACACAAGGAGAAAAGAGAAACAATAACAGTAGGCATACTAAAGGAAAAGGAGTGATTCCTTAAAAATAAGAAAATACCACACAATGTATATTTTTTTATAAAGTTTCTCAAATAGAATTTATTACATTCAAAAACGGACAGATTAAACACCATAATAAAACGAACAATTTTTAAATTAAGAGCTTAGAAAAGGTTTTATAAAAATATTTTACATACAATACATAAACAAAATCGCCCTTGAAAAAAAAGGCATTTTGTGCAACAGTCAATCGGATAAGACGTCATCATCATCTGCATAATAGTACGATATAGCTCCAAGGGCAGCTGTCAGACGAGTTACGCACGGTAATGAGTCACTTTGTAGATGGCTTGCTTTATCTTCTGCTTTTGTGGTTTGAACTACATCTTTGCCATGACAGTTCTTTTGCTCATTGCTTTTCGTTTCCCCCTTGCTGTCTATGTCCGTGGCACCTCTGCAGGCTATGTTAACCAAGCCCCCCACGTCAACTGTGCTGCACACATCAAGACTGCTGCTACTGCCTGCCTCAAGCCTGCTGCCCGCATCAAGCTTGGTACTTGTGTCACTCCCTCTGCGGTCACCCCTGAGGTCTGTGTGAAGCCTGCTTCTACTGCTACCAGTGTCAAGCCGGCTGCTCAGGTCATCCCTACTATTTGCATCTCTCATGCTACCTGTGTCCCCACTAAGGCAAACGTCACTGCTGCGTCCCACGACAAGCCGACTGCTGCTGCCCGCGTCAAGCCTGCTGCTGCTGCCCGCGTCAAGCCGACTGCTGCTGCCCGCGTCAAGCCGACTGCTGCTGCCCGCGTCAAGCCGACTGCTGCTGCCCGCGTCAAGCCGACTGCTGCTGCTGCTGCTACTGCTGCCCGCGTCACGCCGACTGCTGCTGCTGCCAGCGTCCAGCCGACTGCTGCTGCTGCCAGCGTCCAGCCGACTGCTGCTGCTGCCAGCGTCCAGCCGACTGCTGCTGCTGCCAGCGTCCAGCCGACTGCTGCTGCTCCCTGCGTCCAGCAGACTGCTGCTGCTGCCCGCGTCCAGCCGACTGCTGCTGCTGCCCGCGTCCAGCCGACTGCTGCTGCTGCCCGCGTCCAGCCGACTGCTGCTGCTGCCAGCGTCCAGCCGGCTGCTGCTGCTGCCAGCGTCCAGACTGCTGCTGCTGCTGCCACCGTCCAGCCGACTGCTACTGCTCCCTGCGTCCAGCCGACGGCTACTGCTGCCCGCGTCACGCCGACTGCTGCCCGCGTCACGCCGACTGCTGCCCGCGTCACGCCGACTGCTGCTGCTGCCAGCGTCCAGCCGACTGCTGCCAGCGTCCAGCCGACTGCTGCTGCTGCCAGCGTCCAGCCGACTGCTGCTGCTGCCAGCGTCCAGCCGACTGCTGCTGCTGCCAGCGTCCAGCCGACTGCTGCTGCTGCCAGCGTCCAGCCGACTGCTGCTGCTGCCAGCGTCCAGCCGACTGCTGCTGCTGCCAGCGTCCAGCCGACTGCTGCTGCTCCCTGCGTCCAGCCGACTGCTGCTGCTCCCTGCGTCCAGCCGACTGCTGCTGCTGCCCGCGTCCAGCCGACTGCTGCTGCTGCCCGCGTCCAGCCGACTGCTACTGCTGCCCGCGTCATGCCGACTGCTACTGCTGCCCGCGTCATGCCGACTGCTACTGCTGCCCGCGTCATGCCGACTGCTACTGCTGCCCGCGTCATGCCGACTGATGCCCGCGTCAAGCTGACTGCTGCCCACATCAATCTGACTGCTGCTGCTGCTGCTAGAGCCAAGCAGACTACTGCTGAATGCGTCAAGATGAGTGCTGCTGCCTGCGTCAAGCCGACTGCTGCTGCCCGAGTCAAGCCAACTGCCCATGCCAATCCGACTGCTGCCTGTGTCAACCTTACTACTGCTGCCTCCGGCAACCTTGCTGCTGCCCCTGTCAAGTCTACTACTTCTGTGGCCTCGGTCAACCTTGCTGCTGGCAATACTCCCGTCTACCTTGCTGCTGCCCCTGTCAACCTTGCTGCTGCTGCTGCCCCCGTTAACCTTGCTGCTGCTGCTGCCCCCGTTAACCTTGCTGCTGCTGCTGCCCCCGTCAACCTTGCTGCTGCTGCTGCCCCCGTCAACCTTGCTGCTGCTGCTGCCCCCGTCAACCTTGCTGCTGCTGCTGCCCCCGTCAACCTTGCTGCTGCCCCCGTCAACCTTGCTGCTGCTGCCGCCCCCGTCAACCTTGCTGCTGCTGCCGCCCCCGTCAACCTTGCTGCTGCCCCCATCAACCTTGTTGCTGCTGCTGCCCCCATCAACCTTGTTGCTGCTGCTGCCCCCATCAACCTTGTTGCTGCTGCTGCCCCCATCATCTCCATCACCTTTTTTAGCCTTGTCTCCTTTTTTATTCTTTTTGTTTTTTTTACTTTTGATTTTTGAATACAGATTTCTGCGAAGACGCAGTGAATATTCGAAACGCCTGCGTTTTTCGCCCGTTTCTCCTCTCATTTCTTTCAACTCTTGTCTATATTTCTGTTCAATGAACCTCTTTTGGAATGCCAGTTGGGGAAAGTTATCTGGAAGAATGAGGAAAAAAAAATAGAGTTAATCTGGGGCATTACGAGGTACACATCATAATTACTTATTTTTTTAAGCCATCTTTTTTTTCCTTGATGCACTGCAAATCTTTTAATGGATTCTTAACACGGAGAATGCCAGATTCTAAAAGCTATGCCCCCAATAAAGGCTAGTCGCACAAGAGGAAGGGAGAATACTTTCTGTAAAGTTCATAATGCAGGAGGCTATCTTTCCCTATTTGGAGATGACACATCTGGTCTAGCCTCAAATGCTGCACGTTGTAACCCAAACACGGAGTGGAAGTGGTGACAACAAAGTCTGCAAAAGATCCTTCACAAAGAGCACCTGACTCCATCTTGCTACTACACAAAAAGAAACTCAACTAGCACCCTTGGTGACCATAGCAACCTATCATATTGCAGAGAACATGAGCTTTATATACTGCTGCAAGTGTGCATTGAGACAGGGCCCTTTGACCGCAGCACCCTTCCTCATCATTTGATCCCACATCAGCCCCCATTTTTTTTTTAACCACACAGCACCACATGCTCTCGTCCTTTCGTATTCTGCCCTTTTTCCTATACGGCTGGGATACAATGAAAATAAAAAGGGTTTTCAATTTTGAAAGAGTTCTCATTTCTTGTTTGCTCAGTGGCCTCCTTTTTTCACTTTTGAAAAAGTAGTTTTTGAAAAATGTGCCACCCTTGGACATCAGCATCATGGTTGTTTGGGATGGGGTTCTAATAGTGATAATCACCAGATTAGCTGGCTGCACTGGGTGAGAATAGTACTGCAGCTCATGATAAAGTGTCATGGTTCATGCATGCCTTTTACCTCAGGCTGGTGGGTAGTTCCCAAGCAGTAAGGCCTGCTGGCCCAATGTGTCCACTGCTTAATTACATATCCCCTTTATATTCTGCATGAAAAAACATGGCTGCAGACAAAAAGCAGTAGATGCAAACCACACCACGATGCAGACTATTCACACAACTCTTTGGAACATTGCGACAGCCAAATTATGTGCTTCAGCAAGATGCCCAGTTTTAAACAATCTGACCTGACATTAAGCTGTAGAACAGTTGCTTCAGTGAAGTAACTTTTTTTGCGAATCAGGATGAAGAAGTACACGTACTTCTGCAGTCTCTGCAGAACCAGCGGAATGAAAAGAATCCACAGGAATGCATAAAGGAAAGTGAAGTTCCAGTCAACAATGCGTCCCCCAGAGGCTACAGTAGGGGAAATTCTGGAAGTGAAGAGGCATATCTGAGGGATCTCCTAAAGTGTGAAGATCTCATATAGACGGAGCTCGAACTTGCAGGAAGCTGAAGCCTGTTGGCTCAAGAAATCAAACAAATTCTCTGTTCTGGTCAGATGTCAAAGCTGACAGACTCATTCTCTAGAGCGCAGAACCACAGCTTCACCACTTCCCTGCAGTGACCACAGACCACCTCATTAGTTTAGGAAATTAATGACCACCATGTTCCATGTCAAGAACAGCAGACACTTGCCCTGCACAGAGCAATGCAATGCCACCAGCGTGAATCTAATGGCCCATACTTTCAGTAGACCGATATGTGATAGGGGACCACACCCCACTCACTGTCAGATCTTTCATGCAAGGCCTAGCACCTATAATAGGCCCGACATGTTGTCTTGATACTGAGACTACTAACAACAAAGTAGCCACCGGAGTGACCTGATGCAAACCAAACTCGGGCTCCACAAAGAGGCAGGATGGCATGAGGCCCAGGAGAAGCAAAAAGGCAAAAGCAGGGACCAAAATCTGGCATTGAAAGAAACTATCAGAAGGATGTTCGCCACACTGTCCTGGGAGAGGGTGGGTTAGGTGGCGAGGATAGTCCCCACCAAGTAGGTATCCCGAACGATCAAGATGAAATGCAGCGATAGGAATGGAAGTTAACCGAGACTTCTTGAGTTCAGGGAGAAGATCAAACTTTGTCTTAGATGGCAGGTGTGGTACAGTTGGGCTTACACCAGAACTTGAGCACCGGCTCAAATGAACACATCATCTAGAGATAGAAAGACGTGAATTTTGTCCCTCCTTGGCCATGCATCCACCAGAGCTAACAGCTTGGTGAAGGTTCTCTGAGCAGAGGACGGCCTGAAGGGCAGGACCTTAAACTACAAAAGGAGCTTCCAACTACAAACATCAAGAACTTCATCTGTTTGTTATGGCCCAGATTGTGTAGGTAGGCAAGTGACATCAGCCAGTCCTGCAACGTGAGGTCCCGAGAAGATCTGGGCTAAGGTGACAATCTTTGACATTTCCCTGCAAAGGTACACATTCAGAGGCTACAGGTCCAAGATGGGACAGGTCCACTCCTCCTTCGGTACCATAAATAAAAGATCACCAGCCTCTTCCCCTCTACTTTAAAAAGGCACTAGCTCTAGGGCACAGTTTGCAAGAAGTTGATTAACTTCCTCCCAGAGGAGGGTGTCTAGACAGGAGAAGAATTAGAAGAAAGACTGTCCTGAGGGCAGTGAATTAACCAGAGGAAATAACCCTGTGAGACAACTTGTAAGAGCCATGTGTCAGAGGTGGTCCGTTGCCAGTCCCTGGCCTGTAAGGACAAGCTCCCAATCAAAGGTGTTTTGGACCTGAAGTTTCAGAAGGGATGGAGGCCAAACAAACACTGTCTCTCTGTGCTCTTCTGCCTCTACTGTGGAGGAGAAGATACTGCGACTGCTCATCACTGGCTTTGATGGAGCAGACAGACCCTAGCAATGGCTCACAGGAAGGAAGCAAGGAGTTTAGCATGTGCAGGGACCTGCATGAAGCTCCGTTCAGGGAGATTGCGTCCAGACCACTGACACCCCGAAGGCTGGAAGCTTAATCAGTGACAGCAGCTCCCTGGACATAGAATTCCTCTGACAAATCCTCCACCTCCCACAAACAGAAGGGCTCCAGCCCATAATGGATGAGATAATGCTCATAAAAATGTAATTAAGCTTAGGTATTAGGCCTTTAGTACCTTTATTTGTTCATTTTATGCTTGCTTTACTTTTTCATTTTCCCTGGATTTCTTATCCAGTTCTCTGTTTTCCTCCCTTTTTTAAATGTATACTGCCACTGCTTTTCTAAAGTTTTAAGACATTATTTCTCTTTTTTTTCTGACATCACTCGAGGCACTGCGCTTTCCTTAGATGTTAAACATCTTTCTCCTTTGCAGGCAGAAGAGGAATTATGGCCCTCTTGCTTGACGTTGATATCAAAGTCATGAATCTCAGTGTTGAGACTGAAATCTCTGTAGTGTATCCCAAGTTCAATGTTTTGGACGTCATGCTCTTCATCGCCGCAGGCTGTGGTGTCGAAACACCAGATGCTGAAGCTGTAGACGCGGAAGGCTTTCACACCCATCTCACCCTTTATGTATGCTTTGGAGTTGAATTTAATGCCAGTGATGGGCACACCGTTGGCTTATCCGATGACAGCACTGAAGGTAAATGCCACTGATAACTTAACATGCTCCGGTTAACAGCCGTCAAATTTATGCGGGCTTCAGGAGAGATACCGCTTTGAGCCCCAGCTTTCATTTCAACCTACATGCTTGCTGCATATCATTGTTTATTTAAACACTAGTAGCACCTCATGGCTTAGCCCTGGGGAGTGAATTGCAATAATACCCACAGCAGCAGACTAGATTGGCTGGTATCAGCAGTGACTGGCTGGCATTACTGACATCGCTTCACTGGGGACCAGTGCTTTAAGTGGGATTGGAAATCGAGGGGGGGGGAGGGGGGGGGTCTCTAGTTAGGGTGTGTGGCTTAAGGACGCATCAAAAGGTGTGATACCAGAGTGCTCCAGCTCGCACGCAGCAGGCAATCCTTTAATTCAAGGAGCCCAATTTAACCACGACTCCTTGAATGAAAGGTCTGCCTGCTGCTGGTGTCTATGTACTTGAAACAGTAGGAGGGCTGGAGGCCCCAGGTCTCTCCTTTTGTTCCGAGTAATTAGTCATCACCCAGCATTCATGCTGGGTGATGACTAGTTACTTGAAACAAAAGGAGAGCTGAGCACTCCAGCCCTCTTCCTGTTTTGAGTACATAGATATCAGGCAGCCTGCACTGCACGGGTTACACCTGCTCCTTGCAGGTGTCAGTACTTCGGTTTAGAAAAAAGAAAAGGCTACGCCTTTCTGACACCTGCAGGCAGCTCGTGTAACCGTGCAGCCTCTTACACAGGCTGCCTGAGGTGTCGGCTGGCTGGGGCTAGTCGGGGGGTTGGCCCTGGTAGGGACCCGGCTCGGGAGCCCTTTCTGCAGACTGCTGGGGCCTGGCCCGGCTGGCCCCAGCCAACTTAAAGCCCTGCTGCGGCCTATAACTTGGGCCCCGGGCATTTACCCAACGACCGATGGAACAGTCGAATTGCTTAATGATAACATTGGAATTTTGAAAGACCATTTACAACAATGGGTCAGCAAAGGCCTTTAACCACTGTTACAGGGCTTGCCGTTTCTCTAAAAACATCAGAATTCAGTGCTCAATGGCTCCATTATTGAATTGAATTGATATTTTATTTCTATCGCGCTCATACACAGGCGTTTCAGAGCGCGGCAAGGCAAGGGAGGGGTACAGGGGAGAAATAAAAAATCTTACTAGGCCCAGTGACATTGAGAACGTGCAAGTGCAAGGAAGGGGGAGAAGTGGAAAGTGCGGGGCAAAAGAACAGAATAAATAATACTAAATAAATAAATAAAGCAACAAAAGTGGCAGTGCAGCCAGCAAGTGGCAAGTGCGGAGTATAAGGCAGCAGACGGGGTATGTCAGATAAGTGCAGGAAGAAAAAGGGGGGCCTATATGGGTACAGATATAGACCCCAGTGCAAGGGGTGGCCCAGAGGCAGTGCGGGAGGATGGCAGGATGAGCAGGTACCTGGGCCCAAAAGACAGAGGGTGGCCAGGAGCACGGTGCCAGGAGAGAACAGATCAGCAGGGGAGAGGGAGGGCGAAGGCAGAAACAAAGGACGGTCTTGAGGTGCTTCCGGAACTGGAGATGGTTCTCCTCAGGTTTTAGAGTGGCAGGGAGGCTGTTAAAGAGGGAGGCCCCAGCCGAAGACAGATCTACCCCCAGCTTGTTTCTTTGAGAAACAACTGACCCTGAGGGAGTTAGAGGTAGAGGAGCGAAGAGCTCGAGAGGGGAGGTATTTGCAGAGGTATAGCTAAAGGTATTTTGGACCCAGTCCCCAGAAAGCCTTGTGGATAATGCAGAGGGCTTTGAATGTAATCCTTGCATCCACTGGGAGCCAATGGAGAGATTTCAGAGCTGGAGAGATACGATCCCAGGGCTTTATGCCAAGGACAGGTCTCGCAGTCCTGTTCTGCATTAGTTGCAGAGGGTGGAAAGTAGAGGCAGGTAGGTTTAGAAAGAGGCTGTTACAATAGTCCAACCTAGAGAGAACCAGAGCTTGGGAGACGGTGAGCTTCTGGGGGAAATCTGGGGGACATCAGAGAAGGGCGGAGAAGGAAAGTGTGGAATCAAAGATGACCCCGAGGTTCTCAGCCTCGCAGGTGGGGGTAGGAGGGCGGCCAAGGGAGGCCGGCCAGAGAGTGAGGGGAAAGGATGGAGAAGGTGTGCTGATGAGGAGGATCTCAGTCTTGCTGGCATTCAGACAAAGATCATTGGCAGAACACCAATCTTGAATGGCAGTAAGGCAATCAGATGAGAGAGGGAGGGGAGGTGGCTGAGGGCAGCCTGAAAATGAGTTGAGTGTCATCAGCATAGCACTGGAAATTTGAGCAGAAAATGTCAATGCAGTGGGCGAGGGTTGCCAGGTATTGGTTGAAAAGCCAGGGCGAGAGGTTAAACCCATGGGGAACACCACAGGTGGAGAGGGAGATAGATGATAGAAAGGGCCCCAGTATGACCTGGGAGGGTCGATCAGAGAGGAAAGAGGTCAGCCAGGTCAGACCCTGATCGGTGATACCCAGGTTAGCCAACATTCTTCCAGGGTAATAGTCAATGCAAGCATCTTGTCTGATGAGCATCTGAGCACCTTCAACTGTTTTTGGTTTCTAACCTATTTTTAATGTGTTCGTGATTTTTGTCTTATTATAATGCTGCTAAAGCCCTGGGGAGGGATGAAGGGCTGTAACGGGGGTTATCTCTCACCCCCTCATTTTGAACCAGAGGTGGACTCGGTGTGGGCCAAAAATATCTGTTACAGCCCTCTCTACCAGGGCTGTAATGCCTGAATAGGAAAAGCGTGCCCCGTTGATGCATGTCTATTTGCAGTTTTATACAGGAATACAAAACAAGCTGCAACTACAAATTGATATCAAAGTCACTTGAATAATGGAAAACATTCTCATGTGGGACTATGCTTGTAGCTCAATTCGAGGAAATAATTGAAACTGGCCACTTGATGCAGACCATTCAAGCAAACTCAGGTATTGCGCCTAAAACACTCTTCATATGTCAAGCACCATTTAACTAAATCTTATACATACTTACATTTTTCAAGTGCATCCATAGCTGCTTTCATTTCTGCTTGCTGAATGCTGCAATAAAAAAGAAAGCATGGTAATCATAAACCTTGTTTCCAAATGTTTCTATTGTAAAAGATTTCAAACAAATGCTCAGATGGCATTTTTAATAAAAAGCCAGACTCTGGGGCATCTAATGCATCACTGGAGTGCAAGCATTGTGCCTTATTGTCGAGCTCTCTTGTAAGACTTCATTTAGAGATGCCTTAGTCATATTGCACCAACACAAGGTAAAAGATAAATCTGAGATTGTGACATAGTTCTGCAGCCATTACTATCACAGGTTTCTAATGACACACCAATTTGTCTCATTGTGGTTTTTAATAGCCACATTCGAACGTCGATCTATTTCTTGCATGTTGCTTTTGGTCAAAATTCGATCATCTCTTCAAAAGTGTTACCAATATTTATAGTGAAAATGGGTCCATAATCTGAAAAACAGTTCAGTGAAAAAGACAAAACGAGGCAGCAGGATAAAGTAAAGTATTTGCATTTCTCAACGCTGACCTGAGGCAAAGTTATTCCAGATTCCAAGAAACACCAGGAATATTCTAGATTACAGTAAATAGCAAATTGCTTTCCTCTGGTAATGTTCTTTTGGGTGGATATGATTATCTGCCCCGCCCTCCCTCGCTCATCTTTGCAATCACTTTCAGAAGCAGTGTGGACCGGAAGGTTTTCCCAGCTTGCCACCAGCTGGCACTATTCATCTACCTGCGAGTCCTTTTCACACTTTTTTGCTGGACATGTTATTAGCAGTGCCATAATCACCAGTTCCACCTTTTTTACACAGCAAACTAAGTAAACGGTAGAACTGCCACCATGGACACATTTTTCCAAATATTTTGCAAAAATTCAAATTCGAATAAAATCAATGATAGCGCAGAAGGAGGGAGGGTGACGAGGAATATTGTGGAGAAATAATAGTGTCTACTAGAAAGAACTTTACCAGAGGTAAGCATTTTTTGCCTCCTACAGATACATTACTCCCACAAATTCCTCATCTTTGAAAGGCTACCAAAGCTGTCAAGAGATATCTCAGAGGGCGGCACTGTGATGAATCTGATGTCTTCATCACTCTTCTCCGGGGACAGCCTCTCAACATGTGGCCAGGGGACGGCAGCCGTTACCTGATCCTGACCCAGGGGGTGGCTATTTGAGGAAGAATCACACGGGGGGGGGGGAGGCGACCCTCGGGGGATGGGGGGCGACATCAGGTGAAACATAATATCCCTGTTGCCCTTTTAGGGATATTCCCTCAATCCTTCATACCCTAATGGCATGCTGTCATTATTCTCTTCAGCAGCCTGACCATGCTTTTAACAGTGTTCCTCAATATCAGAGAGCAAACAACAGAACAATCACAGGGACGAGGAAGAGGCAAGGAACAATGAGGATTATGCCTAATGTGAACCAAAGTCAATAGTCTAGTGGTTGGAAGACTAAATTGACCCAACATGGTTTAAAACCATGCCAGGAAAAGAAGCATGGAATTAATTTGTCTCTTCACCCAGCTTGGGGGAGGTCTGCCGAGGAAAGAGATCGGGGAGGACTACGGCTGGCGGTACAGTAGTTTTGCTATTAATTCTGACGCAGGTCGGAATGACCAAGGGAAGCAGATCCTGCAGAGAGCTGGGAGCATAGTGTGGAGACGCTCATGCGTCGGAGCACAGTCACCGAGATGGCGGGAAGAGAGAAGGCTGCCTAGGGGAGCCAGAGGCGTGGTGAATGCCGTCTAGCGAGTAAAGCGCACCCCAGACCCAAAGACAAGCGGCAGACTGACACAGGAGATGCAAAGGACCCCAAAGCCACTACTGAGAACCAGTGAGCCTGCTGAGAGGGAAAGGGCAGCCAGGGTGCATTGGAGGCTTTATAGCGTACCAAGGGAGATGCAGTGTGAGAACAGGGGAAAGCCTGAGCAGGTGAACTGAGACCCAGGTACATTTGATAACAAGATAAGTACATTGAAAAAGGGTCTGGGACTCATTGCAACATTAAAAAAGACACATGGGGAAAACCATGTTGCAGATAAAAGACAAGAAAATGAATTTGAAAAGACCTGGCAAAGGAGAATACCAGGCAGAGTCAAGGGTAGAAAGTGAACTATATAAAGAGAACCTGGAAGGGGAGTATACAAGGTGTTTTGTAAACAAAAGAACCCCAAGGAAGACATACGCCCTAAAGATTGTGAACTGTGATGAATGAGTAAAAAGAACCTGGCAGGAGAGTACACCAGGTGTCTTATAAGTCTGGGACCCCCCACACCCAAATTGTGTCAAAAAACGATATGAAAGAACCTGGCAGGGGGGGCATACCAGGTGTTGCTGTGCGAGTCAGAGAATCCCAATGAAGATTCATGCCCTTAGGATGTTTGCATTATGTTGAATGTAGGAAGGATTTGGGGATGGGAGACATTTCCCCTGGAACAAGTTGCGACATCAAGAGCAAGGGAGTTTTCCCCTTGAGCTACCAAGGACTTGGTTATTCTTTTGAACTTTGTATTGGTGGAGAGAAATCTGGGGAAGGGAGTGATTCCCTGGAACTGTGAGCATTATTCATTTGGTTGGATTTACACCTTTTTTCACTTTGCAAGTCAGGGACATTATATTACCCTTAGCACCTTAGAGCTACTTTTAGAGTATGAGGGTTAAAATTGGATTTCAGACACAGGACATTTTGCTTTTGAACATCTTCACACATGACTGTGCCTTAGTTTTTGGTTGAAGTTGGGAAATACCTTGTACGGACAGTGAGGAATTTTCCAAACCTGTTTTCATTTAATAAAAGTTTATGGCAAACGCCATGAGTCCTCTGTGTCAGCATCTCATTCCTGGTTCATCACAGCACACAAGAATTTCCCAATTGGATCAGGAAGTTTAGCAAACTGATCTTCAACCCCAGCCAGTCAGTCTAACAGATAGGGGTTCAGGAATTAATGAGGCGATACCCAAGTTGCAGCCCAATAAATATCTGCCACTGCCACACCTCTTGAGGGCTGACATCACTACCTGGCTTCTAAGAGAGTGGGCCCTGTGATGACTCAGTAACGATTCCCCCCAGAAAGATGGCCTGGGACCCTTCTCATGTGGCCAGGGAAGGGCAGACGCTTCCTGATACGGACCCTGGGGTTGTCATTCTGCAGAAGGATCACATGAGAAGGGGGGAAGGGAGGGGGGAACAGGCCAGGAAGACTGGAACCCCCCCTGTTGAACTTTCCCGATAACCCCACACTTTTAATGGCTGTTTACCAAACAGAAGTCCGAAAATCCAATTCTGCTGACAAGAACTACAAGTCCCATAATCCCATAAGAACTGGGACGAGGAGGAAGGCTGTAGAGGCATGTAGTATTAGTCAGGCAATTAAGCCCGATAGCCAACACCTGTGGGAAGCTAAGAGGCTTAAAAGGCCCCCTGAAGTGCAGGCAGTTAGAAGGAGCTGGAACTGTGGCTGGAGAAGGTGATACAGTGTTGGCAATCCAGGAAGAGGTGGGAGAACCAAAGGGATGCTGGGACTCTGATGGGGCAGATTTCACCTGCTTGTCCTGTGAGGGTCCTGTTCCCTCAAACTCTGAAGTGCAGAGGCATGAAGGAAGACTGCCTTTCCCCATGTGAGCCAAATTACAGGGATTACGCAGCAGGAAACGTGTCGGAGATCGTGGGCACCTGTAGAGGGGGTGTGTGGCTTTCCTATGGATTGGCGTTTTTGATCAATGAGTAGACGAGGATCCCTATTGATCGAGTAGTAGAAACTCGATAGATGATGTTTTCCTGTAGGAGGTAGCTAGATTGTTGCCAAGTACGGAAGATAATTGGCTGGTTAAGCCCCCCCCCCCCCCGGAGAGGGGTGTGACACACGCGAGGCGACGCAGCGTGAGCAGTCTGATTATAAGAGTGTATTGTTGGTTACCTTGTTCCGGGCGTAACAAGAGGACAGCTGTGGGGCTAACGGGGACAAGAAGTTAAAACATATTGCGCGCTCTCTTGATGTCTAAAGATCTTACCGGTAATAGTTGAAGAGGTTGGTGACGTCACCCCTAGGGCCTTCATAGGACACCGTGACCACATTGCATTGTTTGAGGGGTTGTAGGGGAGTAAGCAGAGGATAAGGGCGAAAACAGAGGTGGGGAGGCCGCACACAGAGAACGCCGGCCTCCCCCAAATACGGGAAAGGTGAAAAGGGAGAAGTGACCGTGCACGGAGAACTCCGGCCACGCTGAGTAAGGTGGGAGAAAGAGGGGAGTGGAAAAGGTGGGGCAGCTGTACAAGCACGTCACACAGGGCACGCAGCCGCAGGGGGCTTCGTGTGCCGCTGCCGCAGGGGGGCGTACCAATGGTATCAAAGGAGGAAAACAAACAGAGGAAAAGGACTGCATATTTGTAACTCTTTTACTTTTAGCGGAGGGTCGAAAGTCCCCAATCTACGGGGCCAGGTAACAAAGGTTGTGCTGAGGAGAGTTAAAAGCACAGTATAACCATGTCATACGGGTAGGGATCTGGAGGGTGGGGGAACACTCTGACTACCCCCCCTCCAACATATTTGCAAAACGCTGTCACTCCACAGGGAAAAACTCATCAAATATAGCATAGAATGGACACAAGGAACAGACAACAAAATGACGGCACCATGGCCGCCTAACGGCAGTTTTGAACCGTACGTCCAACACTCACTGCTGACACACATACACAACACGTACAAAGGGAAGAAGTTGGCACATCACGTGGAGGTATTTAAGTTGTGGAGGATGTTCCAGGGATCCCGGCCAGGACCAACCGGAATGTTCACCATGGAAGGGACGGCAGAAGAGAAGGGGAGCAAAGAAACAAAGGAGGGGAAGGAGATTAAGGAGGAAGAAGGGAACGGGTAAACAGCGACCAGTAACACACAGTGCGTGGAAAGAGACAGGAAGGGGAATGAAAGGTCTGGTAATGCACATGAAGTAGAAGTAAAGAAGGAAGGGACAGAAGACATGCCCCTAGCGAAGATAGTGAAGAAGGAGGAAGGTGGGTTATATCCAGTGACAGAGTTACGAGAAGCAGCAAGGCAACAACTGACGGCAGCTGAGGGGTACTCATACCCTGCACACAGCCCTCCACCATATACCGCTACAGGTAGCTACCAGATGGGGGAGGAGGTGACGAGCACGGTGGGTTCGAGTTACACGCAGGCGCGCACAAAGGGAGGGAAGAACAGCGAGGAGCACATTTCGAACATAGGACAAGACGAATGGATAGCAGCGCAGGTACTCTTAAAGCTGCGCAGGACATTAACAGGAGAAGAAAAAGACGTGGTGAGGAGAATGAATAAGGACAACACAGGTAGTACTGGAATGGGGGTGAGGAGAATAACACAAGGGAAGGAGAGCTGTCACAGGAAGAGGAGGAGATGTTGGAGGAACGATTGGGTGAATTGAGGGATGAGCGGAGTGCACTGATTAAGCAGCTCGAGCAAGAGGCACGAGGAAGGAGGAAAGAGAGGAAGGAAAGTAGGGATGAGCTAGAAAGGATGAAGGAGCGTATAGAAGGGAGGAAGAGGGAAGCAGAGAGGATGAAGGTAATAGCAGAAAGGGTATCCCGAGCAGCACAGCGCGACAAGAGGAGGAGGGAGAAAGAGAAGGAAAAGGAAATGGAACTATGGAAGAAGAAAATACTCTCTGAAAGCACCAGGATATACGAAGAAGGTAAAGTAATAGAAAGCATACTACAAAGGGAAAAGGAGAAATGGGAAAGGGGGAGAGAGGAAGAAAGGATATTAGCGAAGGTAAGTAGTGAGGTGATGGAGGAATTGAAAAAGAAGAGACAGGAAATAGGTGGAGAAATAGTGCCAAAGAAGGAAGAGGAGAGCAGAGAAAAGAAACTACAGCATGGGGTAAGAACATACGCGCGTCGGGATGCGGAAGTGGCTATAACATCAACGCAAGGGGGAGCAACTAGTAGAGGCGAACAGAAAGGAACGGATTTAATAGACTTAAAAACGGTGACAGTAAGGGGGAAAAGGACAGATTGGGGGTTGTCGCTCCTGGACGAATTCTGCAGCAAAGAAGAGGAGGGTGTGGGAAGAGAAAGAAGAAGTGGCGGTAGAGAGAGCTTAGATAAATTGTACATCACACGCACTAACGGGGAATCACCATGGGCATGCAGGAAGAGGGAAGAAGAGAAGAAAAGTGAAGAACAGGTAAGAGAAGTGGCAGGAGGAACAACACACGCATTAACATCCACATTATCACGCCCAACACGCCCACCCACACCCACGCCTGAACACACACCATACATCGGCAGGCTCAGAGATCTCCCAGGACGCAGGCAGGAAGAACGGCCACTCACACCTGCAGTGAACCAAGAGAATAATAGGAGCGGGAGGAGAAATGAAGGAGAAGATACGACAAGCAGCGGTAATATAGATATGGCAGCAGATTTACTTGACACAGAGGAAGAGGAGTACAACATGGATTCCACCCCGCGACCACGGGGGGAACAAATGGGGTATAATTTAATGCCACTATTGGAGAGGGGAGGGGCCAGACCACAATATGTCCCCTAGAAGCATGCTGATAAGGAGAATATAAAATGCAGGCTCCCATCACTAAGCGGAGGAGCAGGGAAATGGATATATGAGATGGAAAAACACTGTGGGACGGAAACTAGCAGTGGGAGACGTGAAGGGACTTAATATCAATATTGGGGGACACAGCAGATGACATTTGGAAGCGGGCAGGCTTTCCCGGAGTAACAATAACAAGCACGTCACATGACGGGCGCCTTTTGCCAATTGCAGGCATGCATTGTGGCAGGCCCTGAGGGTCCAGTACCCAGACACAACAGACATAGGAGCAATTACGTCACGCAAGATGCGTGAGAATGAAGATCCTGTTCATTATATCATGCCACCACCCGCACCATACACAGCTCCCACAGGAGGAGGGTACATGCCACCGGGAAATGGATATTATAACAACCCCCGGGGGAGGGGCGGGATGATGAGAGGGAGAGGGTATGGCCAACATGCACAACAGCAAGGGGGAGGATTTTGAAGTTACTACCCCAATGGGCAGCAAGGGTACCAAGACAATTCAGGGAATTTCCCATGGCAGACCAAGGAACCACCTGTATGTTTGGATTTGTGGAATGGTAGGACACATGTCACGCACATGTAGAATGAGGCCCACCCCACCAGCCTGGGGGGTGAGGGGAACAGGGACCACAACGTCCTATGGGGGAGCAACAGGTTTACCAGCAACAGCAGGGAACACAACAGAGCAACACACAACAGCATGTATCACCACAGCAACAGATGCAACACTACGCTGCACCACAACAACAGGTACAGGCATACACACCACCGCAGCAACAGGTGGTAGCTACACAACACCACCAAGTGCAACCAGTACAGCAGCTCACCCAAATGCAGGACAATAAACTGACAACCATTAATACACCACTGCAACAGACACAGTTAGGGAGGGTGACCGTCTTGGGACACAACCCTTACACTGGAAGCGGTCAGTCACTGTACCCACAATAGGACAGCCCACAGACGTCTTTGATGTGTCCCATCCTGTCGCTAACACCTAATAGTACGGAGGAACCACGCATTCAGGTAGCGATAGGTGACAAAAAAAGTCCTTCCTTGTTGACACCGGGGCAACTAGGTCTTGCATAAGGGAGGATAAATTTAAAATGTCAGGCGAGGCCATGCACACTCAAGGATTCTCTGGGGCTAGAGGGTTGGTTCCCTTTACTGATAACATCTCCTTATCTATAGGAGATTATGACATGTCTGTCCCACTCCTGTATTCAAAGGAGTCGCCAGTGAACATACTGGGAAGGGACATAATGAACAGATTAAATATGACAATCTCCTTCACGGAGAATGGCATAATTTGTTCCACACCAGGAATAAACATGCTTACTGCACGACAAATACTGCAAGCTTACTGTGGCCAAATAGTAGCTCGAGCTGAGCCTGTGGATGGCGAAATGTTACAATATGGAACAGACATGGCATTTGCATGGATGCCAGGAATAGAAGGCAAGATTTGGAAGAGGCCAGCAGCATATTTGTTCAGGCCTGAGACACCAGCTAGTGAATCAGAGGGGAAGGTGATTTTGGTGAGCATCGAGAGCATTATAGCAACTGCAGATTACATCGCAGTACATGCCCAAGACAGGGAAGGGAGAGCATAGAGAGCAGTAATAGCACTGGCTGAGGGATGCAGGCTCACGCAGGTGTCTGACGAAGAGCTCTTTTCAGAGAACAAAGGAGAAGGAGAGATGGTGTTTATGATGAGTGTTGACATCTGGTTAAGAGTGACATACAAGCAAGTAGCACTGAAAATGGCAATGGCACTCGAGGCTCCTGCATCTACCCAGTACCATTTTACGAGGAAGACATGGCTAAAGTTCCAGCATCACTGTGGACCACCAGTCCCTATGACGTGGGCTGCATAAAGAGCCTTGGAGGAGTAAAAATAAAGTTGAAAAAGGACGCAATACTACCTAGAGTGAAGCAGTACCCACTATCAAAAGAGGCAGATGAGGGCATATACGAAACCATAACAGCCCTGATAAATAATGGCATATTGGTACCATCAGAATCAACATGTAACACGGCTGTGTACCCAGTGCGAAAAGCTAAAGGAGGGTCTTGTCATTTCATCCACATAGCAGCAAACCCAGCCACGATACTATGTGGAATACCAGCAGAGGCATCACGGTTCACCGTGACTGACCTAAAAAAATGCCTTTTTCTCAATACCTCTGCACCCAGATTCACAAGATTCAACAAGCTTCACATACAGGAATACAAAATGGAAACACACCAGGTTACCACAAGGGTACTGCGAGTCACCCTCAATTTTCAACAGAGTAATACAGATGGATTTGGGAAACATTGAAATGGAGAGCACAGTGCTGCAATATGTTGATGACACAATAATTTGCAGCACAACTGAGGAGAAGTGCAGGGAAGACTCAGTAAAAATGCTGACAGTGTTGGCTGAAAAGGGGTACTAGGTAGACAAGGAAAAGTTACAGTACTGTCAGGAACAGGTACTATACATTGGCCAACTTATATCCCAGCACGGAAGAAACATTGCACCACAAAGAGCACAAGCCATAACCAACACACCACAACCACAAACTGTGAGGGAGCTGCAGTAATTCCTGGACCTATGCAACTACTGTAGAGCATGGGTTTTCGACTACAGCTCATACATAGGACCCCTGCTCGAAGCACTAAGAGAGGCACAAAAGGGGGACAAGAGGTTGGGGTGGACAAGAGAAATGAAAGAGGCGTTTGATGAGTTGAAACACGCCATATTCACAGCTCCCGTACTAGCCACTCCAAATTACGAACATCAATTCTTAATTTTTTCACATTGCGACTCAGCAGTAATGAAAGCAGTATTGACTCAGAAAACTAGCATGGGACACAAGCCAATAGCTTTCTACAGCGGTCACTTGGACTCTGTCATTTTAGAACATTTCCCTTGCGAACAGGACCTCGCCAAAGCACCATTTGCAGTGGAAAAATCATCATCGATAACAATGGGGTGCCCCACCACATTATTTGTGGAACATGCACCGTTTGCTATTTTGAACAAACCTAAGTCCACACTGACCACACAGTGGGCGTCAGGTTATGAAATAATTTTATCCAGACCCAAATTGACAATTGTCAGATGCAGTAACGTAAACCCAGCCAGATTCATAGCAGAAGTTGTTGAGGAAGGTGATTATGCCCACGATTGCACACAGACTATTGAAATGTACTCCAGCACAAGGAAGGTGGAAGAGGATGCCCTTAAGGGGGGGGTGAGATAATGTACATTGATGGGTCATCAACCATTGATCAGAGCGATGGGATAAGGAGAACAGGGGCAGCAGTAGATAAAATGATGGAAGATTTGATGTATGTCCCAGTAAAATGCGTGCAATTACCGCAGCATTATTCGGCTCAGGCAGCGGAATTGGTTGCACTGATTTTGGCACTAAAGGAAAGTTTTGACAAAAGAGTTACTATATACTCTGACAGCGCATATCTCACATCAACGGTGCACTCCGGGTTAATAAAATGGCAGAGAAGGGGGTTTAAAAGAGCTGATGGCACCCCAGTACAACATGCCCTCTTACTAGCAGAATTGATTGAAGTAATTAACAACCCCCAAGAGATAGCTTTGGTTAAGTGTCACGCACTAATGGAGATGACTATATCTCGATAGGTAAATAAACAGCAGACGCACATGCCAAGCATGCTGCATATTTTGGCGAAATGTGGACCCCCTCAAAATCAGAAAGAGGGAGGGGGAGGTCAATGGCAAGACAGATGTTGATGAAGGATGGGTACACTCATCTCCCTGCAACACAGATAATGGAGTTGCAGGCAGCCGCACCAATGGCAGAAAAAGAACTGTGGGTAAAGAGAGGATGTACAATGTCTCCAACAGACGCGCTGTGGTGTCAAAATAATACTGGAAAGGTGGTCATGCCATTGGCACTGTTGAACACCGCCCTGGCCCAGCTTCATCATCCAGCACGTACAGGAAAGGAAGTGATTGCAGCACGAATTAGGGAGGCTTGGTTCTGCCCCGAGTTAAATTCTCATGTTACTAATTTCATCAGCAACTGCCTCACATGCCAACAGTTTACGGCCGGTCACACGCTGCAAGTGATAAAAGGTACTATACCTCGGTCAGAAGGACCCTTCCTACACCTCATATTGACTACGTTGATATGATCAATGTATGTCAAGGACATAGGTACATGATTGTAGTAATATGTTCATTTTCCAGGTGGATCGAGGCCGGACCCTGCTCACACACGGATGAGTTCAGAGCAGCTAAATTTCTAGTGAGAGAGGTCTTCCCCAGGTGGGGTGTTTGCGAAGTGTTGCGGTCGGACAACAGCCCACACTTTGCGAATGAAATATTTGAGCACATCACATCTTTGCTGGGTATTAAACATAAATTTGCATGTGCATACCATCCGAAGGCCAACGGTGTATGTGAACGCCTGAATGGCCTATTAAAAGAGGACATTAAAAAAATTCAGCAGACAACTAAAAAGAGCTGGTTGTACTGCCTTCCGCTGGCTCTATTTGAGCTGAGGAATAGGCCAGGATCTGATCACCACCTCACTCCCCACGAGGTGGTGACAGGACGTCAAATGCGCCTTCCTTTAACGCCAACATCAAGAGCCTTTACTGACTATGATAACACTGCAAATGTTTTTGGTGACGAAATGTATCAATATGTGTCTTCCTTGATTACTAGTGTCGCCTTTGTATCTCAACAGCTCGAGCGCACGCGGGGTGGGTCGAAGAGCTCTCAACAAGAAGACACCAACGAGGTACAAGAAAAGGAAGGAGTATGCACTATTGCGGAGGGAGATCACGTGCTCCTGCGCAACTTCAATAGAAAGTGGAACAGCCCACGCTTTACCGGGCCCCACTTGGTAGAGGCAGTGGCTCCCAGAGCAGTAAAGCTATACGTTAAGCGCGCCTGGAATCACCTACACGACGTGAAGCCCTACAAACATCAGACCCACCCTACCGCTAACGACAGGGCCATTACAAGACCAGCAACATCAACAACGTCGGCTACAGACAAGGATACAGCAACCGCCGCCGAGGACAATTGTGTCACTGCCCCTGCCCACTTCTCAGTCACAAACACTGCCATACCCTTTGGACACTTGCCCATAGCCCACCCCATGGTCACAAGATCACAAAGTAAACAAACTTCTGCCCAACACAGCCCCAGTCCCCCGAGCCCCAGCCCCGCCCAGGCCACCACTGATTGAAGGACATTGTACAACAAACTTGGATGTTACACACACACACATATAAAACACTTGTATGTTTTTCTTCTATTTTCTCTCGCACATGCAGGTACCGCATATCATTGTATTGTTTAGAAAGTGAAGTAACTAACAGCGTGCTCTGCCCAGGAGTAGATGCTGCCCGCAGATAACACCCCTGAGGCCCTATCACACCAATTTGTATATCATATAAAAAGGCCAAAGTACCTGAAAAGGAGGAGGGTACGCATATATTACACCGCATTTGTTTTGGCCATAGAACAATCATTTCCCCATCTTCAGGGGCACTTGCCGGCTCTAAGAGATAGGTTACTAAGATTAGCGTGGGAACAGCTCTTTTCCTGGGCACTGAACGATTACTTGATGGGGAGAGCTTTAACTAACAAATACTAACAATAATAACAAGCACATTCAGGATTTTCAGGCGGGCACCTTTAACGTCGCAAGAATAAGCTGCCGGACTGCAGCAAGGTAAGAGCAAAAATGCCAGTGAGAGTAGCTCTTGTAATACAATTGATAGGAGTGTTGGTCATCACTGGTCTATTGGCTGCCTCTGAATGGCAGAAAAACTATGCTCCCAATTTTATGGCTGCATCCAAAACTAACCTACCCCCTCCCATGGCAACAGGTATGATATCAGGTGGTACTAGCAACCCTAAAGGTAAGGGAAGTACAGTTAAATGCAGCACATATACTGACAATAAAGGTATCGATAATTACATAACAGATTCAGCACACGTATCAAACAACATGTGGTACCAGCACATGACCCAAATTGGTAAGCAGACAACTGCTACGTGTGCTCATTGATTCCATACGCCATGAGCACATCAAGAACATTTGTAGCCACTGAAATACAGGAAAAAACAGTGCAATGTATAATATATCTGGCACTATTCCAAACGAGGGGACAATTCCAAGGGACGGTGGTGAGAATTTAGTGGAAAACAAGGGACACATACCCATACGAAAATAATTTCCTCAAGACATATTTGAACTACCATAAAAGCAGCTTACATGCTGAAGCATTCAGATACATGACGGATGGTCCCGAAAAAGGAGAAACGAAGGAAGTAACGCTAGAATGCCTGCCGTGTGATTGGTACGCCACTGAAGTTCCTGGTGTACAAGGATGCTGGGAACGACCACTGATCACAATAACTGGGAAAATATATATGAACAATGAATGGGAAATAGGAGTGGTTGGGAGCCACATGATAACAAGAGAAAATATTACCACCATACAGGAGCACAACGACAGATGTTGGACTATGTGGGGTAAATATGTACCCATGCTGACGTGGATGGAGAAGGACGAAGACCCAATAGGCATACTACCACTGACTGCACCCAAACTATGCTACCAACAAAAAGGAAATGTGGATGTGGGATACAACACCAACTGTGGAAGCGTAGTGGAACTACCAGAGGGGGGTGCTGGAACGGCAGTTATGGACCACTACTGGGCCTGCTGTGATAAGGCATACCACACCTTGCCTCCATTATGGAATGGAATATGTACCATGGTATACATCAACGTACCATCACTGGTAGTGCCTCAAAAACATGTTAACATTGCCAATTTCCCCAAGATGGACAAAGGGAACTAGAGGAGGAAAAGGTCTATACAATCACAAGAAGGAGACAAAAATAACAATAATAACATTCTATCAAGAATGAAAAGACAGGGAGAACCCCTGCCAGGAAACTACCTGTGGGGAAGATCGGAAACAGCACTCACCTCCATCCCACCAGAAAACAGATTATTTAGCAGGGCTGCAATGTCCTTCTCATCAATAATACACCCAGGACTACAAGCATATGCAAACGCAAAATGTCTTCAAATCACCCGGTGGGAACTGATGATGACAATTAATTCGACAGTAAATTGATTCAACGCCATAAAAGAAGAGCTACGAACGGTGAGAATGGTAGCACTACAAAACAGATATGTGCTGGATCTTCTCACGGCCATGGAAGGAGGAGTTTGTGCGAAAATTGGATAATCATGCTGCACATTTATCCCTGCTAACGACGCAAATAATGGGACACTTACTGAAGCAGTATCACAACTGGCCCAGATGCACTCCAAAATGATGGAAGAAAGCAAAGGAGTAAAGAAGGATACCAGTTGTTTTTCATTCATATGGTCATGGATGCCATCATGGCTATCAGATGGACTGAAGATTATAGTTGGGTGCATAATATTAGCTGCAGCTGTATTGATTGTAATAAGGTTCTGGAAGGCCAGAAAAGCACGCACTACAGACAAAATGATAGAAATGGTCGGCATGCACCCCTTGATGCCAACTGATGACCAGCACACCAACGTGACGATAAAGGAAAGAGAGAGACTGCATAAACAGATCCTTAACCACTTGGATCCGCCATCTGTGAAAGTGGAGAACCCAAGAACCTGTCGGAAGATGGGTATCCTGCAAACCAGGCGGCAGCCGTGTTTATATGTACTGGTCGTTCGAAGATCATGTCAACCACTATGGACACTTGGCTGGAATAACTAAAGTATGGAGAGTAAGAGGAGATAAAGAAAAAGATATGTTTGGGGTCGACAAGTCGACCATAGGGGGGACTGAAGTGGGAGAATGTGAAAACAAGCTCCCACCTATCTCATCAAGACCATGACACCCCCACGGGACAAGTTTGTCTATCTACCAGATGACAAAATACCCTGGTTCAGGAACATAAGGGTATGCCCGCCAGGCTGTCCGACTCCAACCGACACCTGCGGCATGGATGAGCTTGACTAAGACAACAGCCACAAGTATCCACATCGTTAGAGATGGCATAACGACCTAGCCAACTGCCAAGAACACACGTGCCACCATGCACACTGGTCACTCACACACCAACCTACACGAAGAACATTCAGTGCTATGACGTAGGTGACTGACACACCCACTGACGTGCATCGTTGTTATTTTTCACATAGGCCTTTTTATAGTAATGCAGAAACGCAAGACGCCTGAAGAGCTTGTGTATACGCTTGCTGACGCTTCTCCCACCACTCGCCCTGTGACAACACCATCATGTATACCTAACACTGCTTGTGACGCCATGCCAACCCACAATCTCCATACAATGGATTATGTATCGCCACCCATGAAATAGGCCTGAGTAGGCCGCAAGCAAGAGCCTCACCATGAAAATCCTCTCAGAGCAAGAGTACAAGTGCTGATCATGCAGAACGAGCCCCAGCGAGAGCTCATAGCCAAGGCCACGATGTTGCGACTCACATGCTACCAGCCCAGCGCCAATGTCACACCTGTAAAAAAGCGAAGCCCACAGAAATGAAATACAAATCTAATATGCATGATTCTGCTCCAGCTACGGTCTCTCCACACGTGACCAAGCCGATATGACGAGGTGCCAGACCCACGAGAAAGAAAGTCGCCTGGGTCCCACGTCTGGGACACAGGTTGCAACAGCGAAGCTGCAAGATGGACACCTACGGCGATGGGAACGACCCGCTCACAAGCCTATGAGCAGACCTGTACGTTGCCTGCACAAACACATAGTTGCACATTGTTGCTAATGACAGGTACACCACGAGCTGGGAACAATGATGGTCCCAGGGTTAGGGGCTTGCGGGAGGACCAATCAGGACACAGGGGGGCTAATCACTGACGTCAGTAGTATTAGCCAATCACCAGGGGTCCCCTTGTAGCAATTTTCAAGTATCTAATAGTAGGGACAGCCCAAGTATACCACCCGACTCATCCTTAACCACTAACATCCTTCTCCATATGTACCCTATACTAACCCTACCACCCGGGGAACCAATCCGGAGTGGCAATAGGTTTTTTGCTAACTTTCCCAGGTGACACAGATAGCGCATCATAATGCTGTAAAAAGGGCCTGCGAGCCCCACTAAGAGAGAGTTTGGACGGATGCGTACGATCCGAGACCCATCCCTGCCGTTGTTATAATAAACAGCAGAACCACCTTGCTCCTTGTGTGTGTCTCATACTCCTTTTGGGAAACACGGGAGGAGTTGGGGCCTCCAAGCCCAGAGGTCCGCGGACGGCTCTGCTGGCCCGCGGGATAACCACCCCGACAAGTGGAAGGGTACCTTGCTTACCTGAATGCGTGGAAGTACCAGAAAGTGAATCTTGTCATATCTGAACACTGTTTAAGTCACCAAGTACTGAAGCTGTGGTGGTGTATTTGGTTGTCAGTAGATCTGAGACTTCAGTGGCACAATTGAGGTGGCAATACTACGAGGCAGGGGAGTAGACCCTCATGGTGAACGTTTGTAGAAGTTGCACAGAGTTGAAAGCTGCTGAAGTAGAAGTAGACATGCTGTGAAGTCATCTGAACAAAGATACCTAACTAAAGAACTGTTTCTCACCAACATTTTGTTTTGCAGAAGTTGTATATACTAGGGTTAACCAAGAACTGTGTCAATTCTTCTTGGACATCTGGAATTTGTGTCAAAGCATCAAGGCACGGAATGACATTGATGCTATTTTGAGGAAGTGGAAATACGTATTTCACCAAGAAGAGAAGCTTTTTCGGTTGTTGGAACTTTGGTTGACAAAACTTTACTTTGACATTGAAGAAGCCAAGAACCAGATTGAGACTGTATTACAAAATTGTTTTTCATGGTTTCTTTTGTTGAACATTGGAATTGAATATACCTTGAAATCCAGTGAAGGGAAATTCGCCCAGGTTACCAATAGCGACTGTGAACATGAATGTGATGTTATTATGAACTGCCATATATTTTCTTTATGTATTTGATGTTCAAGTATGAGGGCCAGCTATCCTATGTTCGAGTGTTTTACTTTAGTTCTGATAGGCAGGCAAATCCTCATTAGATTAGGGATAGTGAGGCGTTTGATAACATTTATGATTTAATAAAATGGCGCATTTTGAAATATCATCCAAACGTTGTCCACCTTACATTGCTGAACCCTCACAGCCCAAATACCCCCAAGGGCATCTTTCTGGGCAAAGTCATAACGGGTCTTTATGCACAGGACTATACAACAAGAAATAATCATCTTCGTTATGATCCTTCCTTTTTAGGGTCAGCTTTGCTGGTAGACAAATGGTAATTCAACCCGTAATCCTTGAACATGACAATGTAAAGTTTCAGGACTCGCCAGCAAAGCGTAGTTCCGATGCACTCTGGAGGAGAGCAGGCTGAGACAGTGACTTGGCTGAGGCTGGGGCTGGAGCTGAGTGTGATAAAAAGGTCACAGGATTTTCACATCAGCAAAACGCAGTTGCAACACAGTTGAGAGGCACAAAGAGGTAGGAAGAGACCCTTCAGAGCCCAGCTGCTTTGCTATTTTACTGCCCGTATTATAGCCTGCCGGTGAGCGTTACTTTCACTGCTTCGTGTAAACTGAATGCTATAATTATGTATAATTTAAGAAGCAGAGGGGAGGTAGGTCCTACTGACTTGGGAGAAGCACTCCCCACACCCACCCACCCACCCACCCACCCACCCACCTCTGGAATTGAAGATCCATGTGTGCCTTTTGACTTCCCTTCCCTTTAAATGTCTTACCTGTACATCAGCACTTTGCTGAGATTCCTGCTCTGGGATTTAATACAACTCCTACCTCGGTCCCCTGCTTGTATGACACATTAACATCAACGAATACGAGGACGAAGATTATTTTTCAGCATGGCAGGAGTGCCAGTGAGGGGGACACTTCTCCTGTGCCCATTTCCGATCCCTTTTTAGCGAGTAGAACACTGAATCGCATTGTAAATCAGTCACCTTGAGAAGCAGCAGATCAAGAATTTAATCCGGAACCCGCCACTATTGAATCTGAGCAAGTCATGAGGGAAGTGCAATTGAATGAGTCTGTTCCTTTATCTGCTTCCCCAGCCTTGTTTCAATCATTGGAGCCAGAGCCCAAGTTAAAGCCAGATCCAGCAAATGATTCAGGGGACTCTTCTCTTACCTCAAGCTCCACCAAACGTTTTATTAAGCAGATTAAAGAAATGGCCCCGCCAACGCTGGCTGGCTGCTCTGAACTTTGCTCTCAATTCCTTAGTTGAAGTATTTGACCTTTTGAAGGAAGAGGTTATAACCAATTCCTTAAAATTGACTGTCATCCATGAAATGGTTTCAATATTGTCAGCACGCTCCAATTTGGGACAAGAAGATGGGATGCCACCTTTGAGTCTGCAGACTCGTCCTGGACCCCATATAAATCAGGGAGTTAATGCTGACTCCGCAACTTCATCAACTAGTGAATTCACAGATTTTTATTCATTAACTACAGTGATTGGGTGCTATTGATTGTAAAGATGAAGAGGTGATTATAGTCAGTGCAGTGCCCCCCCCCATAGACCCTGATGATGTATCCTTTTATCAAAAGAAAGGGAAGAGAAAAGGGGCAGAAAGAAAAGTGAGGAAAAATAAAAACCAGAAGAGCCGTAAAAAGTATGGCAGTTCCCCTCTGAAATTAGTTCAATCAATACACAAGAAGATGTAGGAAGTGCCGTAACTACAGCTAATACGACAACAAAAGTGAACAATACAGCTCACCCCAATTTTTCAAAAGAAATTCAAAATCAGGGTAATAAATAAGAATATAATTGCCCTATAGCGCTTATGGAATGGGAGGCTGTGTCAGAGTCAGAGGTCCCTGACTTGTAGTCTCTGATAAACAAGGGTGTATTGAGAGCGTGCCAGACCAAGATCAAAAAGGAGCTAAAAGGACTGAAGACACAGAAGGAAAGGGAGTCACGTTTGATAACCACCTGTAAAGAAGGCATGGCATCAACAGTAAGACAGACACAAGTGACCACAGTTCAAGGGCGTTTATTGAACTTTCAAGAAAAGGTATGATGAACTCCTATCTAAACCTAAATCTACAGATGAGAACAAGCTATAACCATCAAACAATAATAACGCAGTCTTAGTGGTGTCTTGTCAAAACAAAAGGGCCAATGCTAAAAAAAAAAAAACTATTACCAATCCTTACCTATAAATACACAAATTGTGGGAGATAATGTTATGAAAAAGAAAGAAGTGTTCAAAATGATGCATCGGGTTTTACGGCCGTTGGCCTCCCTTCCCCATGTTTTTAGCATGGGATAAGGTGGTTCACTCGAGCATAGCACAGTCTCTGGCTTTGTTAGCATGAGGTTATAGTTCAATCATCAGCATCAGGGCCTCTGGAGCGTAGGTCTGCTTGCTTCTCAAAAGCCTCGTCACTCAAAGGGCCTGATGAAACCAAACAGACAACAAGTTATTTTCCCTTCTAGATTTTCACAAGTATTAACATCGGGTGATTCATTATCCACCCCGGAATCCCCTCAACCGGGCTCAGATCCTATTAGCATAAAGTTCCGCAAAGGCTTCCCTCTGCCGGGATCGAGCCTGTCTTTCACCTTTCACTCTATCGCATAATATTTGTAGGTTCTTCCTTTTCGGGGGACTCATGGTTCACCCAGGATCCCCCTCTGCTGGGCTCAGATCCCTTCTACACAATTAGTTTCTCTCAGCCAGGCTCGTACCAATGCAAATTTTACATCAGTATCGAATACTTTCGAATGTGCACTGGTTTTGGCTTGACCCATTGCAGGACCACTTAGATTTCACAATTCTCCTTTTAACTCTGGCACCCTTTTGACTGGATACCTAACAAAGAACTTCGAATGAGCACCCACGTGATGCAGGACGACTGTCTACAGAATCGTATTTTAGCTTCAAAGTTCATTCACTCATCTGCTGTCTTAATAATCTTCTTCATACAATGTTGCTGCTTTAGTGAACTATGTCAGGTATACGGCTTGGGTGTTAATCCATTTCCTCACAGTGAGTTGTTCGTGAGAAAGTGTGTCGAAAAGCAGTGGGTCGAGACCCTACGTATCTTAGGATGGGGTAAAGGTGTTACAGGAAAGGGGATACCGCGTCTCGCCGTCTGGTGTCCCACCTACACTCCCTGAAGACCCCCCCATTCAAGTGATCCTCCCACACTGGTCCACCATCAGGAACTGGATGCAAAAGCGATGGCCATAACCTGGCCACCTGGATGACAGATCCCCGGGGACTAGCGGGTGGGACACCTTCCGGTTTCTCACACACCTCTTTGGCCCATCGTCCTGAATTGATACTTTATCACAAGATTATCAATCATAGCTACATGGAGAAAAAAAATTCCTACTTTTTCCCCATAGGAATTTGAAGCAAATGGTTGATAGAGAAGTGACCGATAGCTCGGACAATTGATACCTGACTATGGAGGATATATTTCCCCAAGACGACAAGATCATTTTGAATAGAAGTACCATCCTTTCGATTCTCCATGACATACCTAAGCTCAGGACAATTTCCACCAAAGATATTGCTTTGGTGGACTTTTATGATTATTGCAGAACGGATGTGGTGGCAATTGTTATTCCGTCGTGTATAGTTAGGGATTTTATTTTGTCGACAGTTGATGACATAACACAGTGGGGGTTTGTACTTTATGTCTATAGAGTTATTTCGCAGGAATATCCCTCACATTATAACAACTCTTCTTTTCCTATGACTATAACTTGCCCAAAAGGTGGCATTCCCTTTCGTAAATGAGTTTAACAAAGGAAGCAACCCAGGCAGAAGATTGGTCTTGGTTACCGGGGTCCCTGGCTGTCACAGGAGTAAAAGAAGGGGTAAAGAGGCCGGAATTTTATGGAACACAAGGGGATTTAAATTCCTATGAGAAAATTAGTCATTATGCGCCGATCTGTATACTTATGAAATTATTTTATACAGAAGAAGGGATTTTAGATGGCTTTCTTTTATTTCAACAAAAGGCAATTAAGGGCCTGAAGGGTGGAGCCAAGGGTAGGTTTCTGATTGCGTATCATTATAACTGTCCGAGACGTCCAATTATTGAATGAGGAGACATGGAATTCTTGCAATCCAGGTGGAATAGGAAAGTATTGGGCGTACATTAGTTAATATTTATTTTAATTATCAGGATGTCTCAAAAAATGAGATGTTTGACAGGTTGGCTTGTAGAGGAGGTCCCAAATATGGCCTGCACTCCAGCCACCCATTTTGAGATACCAGACGAATACTCGCCAAGAGACGAGATGTGACGTATATGGAGCAACTAAGCCAACAGAGAGCTACAGTGGGGCTCTGTGCAGTACCCATCAGAAGGACTTGTATACCTATTGAAGCACCTGTTATGATGCCTACCCCGGGCATCAGGACCAAGGCCCTCAGCTCCGGGAGCAGGCATCCAGACATCTTTTTAAACCTCAGCAGCCGCGACTAGAGGCTGTCTGGGTTCAGTCCTGGCGCCTTGGGCGCCAGGCTCATCATAGAAATCAGTCCTGGCGCCATAGGCGCCAGGCTCATAGACTTTACTTACCTGATGCAGACCATGCTGCAAAAGAGTCCAAGCCTACATGAGGCCTGGATGGGACTATTTTGTTACAGGGACTATTTTTTACTCGGGCGTGGCTCTAGGGAACTTCTTACCTGGAACTACTTTGGAGGCTATTTAAACCACACTCGAACAGCAGCACATGCTTCGCGTTATTCTGCATCCAGCAGCGTGACGCTCACCATGCCTGCAGCCAGCATCCAGTCTTCTGTCACGCCCGCGTGCCTGCAGCCAGCATCCAGTCTTCTGCCACGCCGCCTCGAATCCAGAGCTCCTAGAATAAAGAAGAAAAGGACAAGGTTAGAAAACAAACTTATTTCAAATTCCTCACCTAATTCCGGAACCATTTCCTGACCTGGAAAGTACATCAGTCCTGCATGCGTCGCTTCGCCAGCTCCAGCACGGCGCCATACTCACCAGTTCTCACAGCATCTTTCGATCTGGCACTGTCTCCATCATTTCTTCGCCGTAATCCGGCACCTAGGGGACACAAGAAAAAACAAGGTGAGCCAAAGGAATCAACAAATACAACCTCTTACCACCATAGACTTACCACCGGCGGTATTATTCCATAACTCTCCACATTTTCATATGCCGCATCTGTAAAGAGGGAGAAAAACAACACGTTAACGCATGCAAGAGTTACCGGACAGCGTTTGGTAACACAGACTCTTACCTGAACGCGAGCAGCAGCTACGAGACCACCTTCTCACGAACTCAGTTGCAACTTAAGGAAGGAAGGGGACAAGAGTCAACATCGGGCACATTGAACTCTTTGAACTTGATACTTACCAATCCCGCCAAGGACTTCAGAGTCAATACTTACCGGAACTCTTCCAACGCCTTCAAACCAGTGAAGTAACTGGTATCTACGCGCCCCTGCAAGACACGCAGATGAAGAGCTCATCTTTTACGAACATAAGGTGAGGTTACTAAGGGGATATCGGAGGTGATTAGTGGAGGAGAGCGAGAACAGTTGGGAGGCCATCACTAAAACCCACAGGTGGTTAATTCTTGTCTCCACTTGCAGGAAAATACTTCTTCGGGTCCAGCAGACAAGACTAGGCGGGCCAGTCCAGACAGTCATCTCTGCACTAAGCATCACGTTGAAGGAGACCGCAGCTGTCCGGGTCCGATCGACACCCCTGTGGGGTCCAGGTGAGCGTAACAGCACCAGTCACCAGACAACCATCGGCTGTACGGTACCCATTGAGACAACCGTACCGGCAGCTGACGCGAAATGAAGACTGTTTACAAACTGTCCCTGAAGAGTCCCAAAGAGCCTTAATCGAAGGCAAATGGTGAACACCACAAGGGCCCGGACAGACGCACAGACGAACAGAAGGCGGATTAAAGGAAGTCACACAAAGATGATATGTTACGAATAATGACGTAATGAACATTAAAGAAGAGATGATGTTGAAGTAAAAGGAGACGTAACCAGGATCGAATTATGCAACTGACTAAATGCCTGTAAATAGGCTTGAAACGCAAGAAGCTATGAAAACGGTACTGCTTGCTATGCTTAGTAGAATAATAGAAGCAGCATGCGCCAACTATATATCTACCTCAAAGAAGCACATTATACAACTGCGACTCCATTTTATAAAAGCAGAATTTAGCCCAGAATGGTAGGGCCAAACAAGCCGGACGTAAGAGCGGAATCGAAACTCAGTGAGAAGCATATCATGCGTGGGAATTCGAGGTGAACTTCAGGAAGGGAGGAGAGTGGCAACTCCGGAGAAACGAAACCTAAGAGCATAGCAACCAGCCAGTGAAGATCGAGACATGGAGGCCCAGCCAGGTGGCGAGGCCGAATGGAGAATCAAATGCTCAAATAGATGGAAAATGGAGCAGATCTACGGTGAACTAACACATGACCAGCCAGGCGTAGAGAGGTACCCACGTCTGATGTCATCCAAAACCAGAGGGTGCCATAACTTTTCCTGATAAGTTACTTTTGAGGCCAACTTCAGCCAACTAATTGACACATAGCCCCACAGTATTGATTGATGGAAGCAAGGCAGGGTGAATCGTGGGGCACTCCGCATCTGGGTGTCCATTCTGCATGCTGCTGATTAAAGTGGAGATTTAAGTCTAGGGGTGTAACCCACACAATCACAATGGTCCGAATAATCTAGAGTCCTATAGCTAGTAGAACCAATGGGACGTTGTACTTTTAGTGACGTCCATCACGAGTGATGTAGACGGACAGGCATAGACGCCCACCCAATAAGAGTTATTCAATCCTAACACTCTGTTACCATATACAGATATAGTACCTATACTTAAGTTATATTTCCTGACCAATAAGATTGCATGTCAAACGTATGAGTTTTACACGTCAATGATGACGAGAATTGGCTATAAAAATTACTGGTTGCATGAAGAATTTGGAAGTTGAAGCGAGACAGGCGATTCCATCACTGACTATTTCTATTGTTTCCCCGTTTTTTGTACTTGTCATTAAACGGATTTCCATTAGCCAAACCATTGACTTGTCCTTATTGATTGGTGTTGGAGTAAGTGAATCCTGCACTCCATCCTCTTCAAGGTGCAGCTATCTCATCTTAAAGTACTGGAGGGCGAGCTCTGAATCTCATGGGCCCGTTCAGAGGTCGCTCCGTCCTCCCGTACAGGCTCACATTTTGTTAGTTTGGCTCGAGAAAGGTAATACAGAGAATATAATTTTAGTAGGGAATTTTAACGCAGACTGTGTAGGTAACTTTGACCAATCTTCTACCTATTGCAGGGGCCAGGGGGATAAGTTACTTACCTGTAACTCTGGTTCTCCAGCATTTGATCTTTCATAGATTTCCATACTGTGAATATTCCCTATTGTCTCGCTGCGAATCCCCGGAACAGAGCAGTTTAAATGTCACTTTTGTGCTCTTTTACAGTCGTTCTGGGTCGTACTGCCCACAGCCAATAGGAACACCTCCCTTAATTCCTCCCCTGTCGCCCATCTTCAGATTTGGCAACAGCACGTGAGTGGCAGTAAGAGCCAAACAACGAGCCATGCGGGGTAGGTGGGAGGGTTGCATGTGAATCTATGAAAGATACCAATGCTGGAGAACCGGAGTTACAGGTAAGCAACTTATTCCTTCTCCAGCATTGGTTCTTTCGTAGATTCACATGCTGTGAATAGATTACAAAGCAGTATTATAACAATACCTATGGACGGAGGCAAGCTCCCAGCATAACTTATCCCTGGAGACTAACTAACCTCATGCAAAAAGGTTCAGCAGAATCGATTGGCTGACTCGACTCTTCTGCTGAATCTCAGTCGATCCAGTAGAACCTGGTGAATGTATACACCGCTCGCTAGGTGGCTGCATGGCAGATGTCAGTCAGTGGGATGCCGGAGAGGAAAGCATAGGTTGGTGCCACTGCCCTGGTGGATTGTGCGCCAGGCCTGCCGGAAAGTGGCCTATTTGGGCTACCTACTTTCGAAAGGAGGGAGAAGACTAACGCCAGAACGCATAGAAAGTATGTCTTGTATGCCTATTCCAAAGACACAAAAAGGAGTCAGAGCCATAACAGGCATGGCTTCATATTGCCGACAATGGATTGGAAATTTTGCGTTAATTATAGAACTGAATACCAGGCGAAGAGACACTTGCAACTATGATATTCTCCTGCTGGCTAATGTAAAGGCAATTAAGAAGACTACTTTCAGGAATATTAACTGTAAAGTATATGAATGAAGGGGCTCAATGTTTCCCACCATTAAGAAGGTGAGCACTAACTATAGGTCCCACAATGGCACCAGGAATGGCCAAGGAGGAGAAATTATTTAAGTGCCTTCACAAATTGCAAACACATATGGAACTCCAAGTACAATTCTTGCTCAGGTGCAGTCATACAGACGAAAGGGCTGCTCAATAGCCTTTGATCTTACTGAACTTCAAACTTGGTTTTGCCACAAACAACCAACTGTAGAGCAGTTTCAGTGGGGCATGCCCAGCCCTACAGATAAGGGGTGTATCGGGCACGTTTACTCACTAAAAACAGGCAAAAACTCCAAAAAATAAAAATAGGAGGTAAAAACACACCCAACAAAAAAGGGGACACAGACACGTGTGACCGTGTGCTCCATGGATATGTTTGCAACAGCAATGCAACATAGTACCACAGGAATAAATTGCTATTGTTACTGCCTGATCGGAAGATATGAACGTATATCTGTTAGTGTATGAATAACTAAGTGTAAAGCAATATTTTTTACAAAAAACATTTCCATATCCCAGTTAGAACATTTTTACTCGCTTATGAAATACTTCCATTGGGAATTGGACTTACATTTTTACTCCCAAACAATCATTTTACTCCCAACTTGGCACCATCCTGAGAAACTCTGCCAACGCAAGCATAAATGCATTTAGCTGATGAGGGCCTCATGTAGATCACAAGTTCTTCCTCCAAGTGATTGCAATATTTATACCACCACCTCTCACTAGCCACGTAAAAAGGTTCAGCACCACAACATTGGGGTGAAGCACTCTGCCGCAGGCCTTTGTCAGCAGATATTCCCCTGAAGGGAGTCCTTCACAAAGGACAAAGTTTGTCCAGCTTGTCCGGGTACCAGGTACTTTGTGCACTGTCCGGAACTATTAAGATCATCATGGCTATGGTGCTCTGCTTCATCTACCCTTTCAAAATTTAGGTAGGCACACAAGATTATTTTTTAAAAAATACACATTTTAATGTCTATCAATTCACAAAACACAATTATACAAATCAGAATACATATAAAAAAAACCTAATGGTTTACACAAAATTACATCTTTCTACCATTTCATTACAGTGATGACAATCCCAGAGTGTCGGAGTTCATTCAGTGAGAGGACTCACTTTCACCTCTGCCCTGCCAAGGGCAGTCCCTGTTCTGGACATTTGCCAGGTGGCTATATGGGCCTCGCGGCAGACATTTGCCAAACATTACTGCATGGGATTCCCAATCGTGGCAGCGTGCTCGTTTTCCTTTGATGATGAAGCCCTTCCGGACTGTTGATGGCAGAATGGGATGCAGGCTGCAATCCATCTTGAAATGGAGGACTTTGAGAGAACCTTCCCGGGCCCAGAAGGTCCAAATGAAAAACAGTTGATCTGTTGTATGGAATGACTTACTACGAGCCACATAGTACTTGGGCGCACGCACTACATCCAGCGTGTGTAGGGTACGCTCTTCAGGAGACGGTGTGCCAAAGAACACAGGCAAAATCTCCCGCTGATTGAGTTGGAAAGAGGATGGCACCTTAGGCATGAAGGTTGGGTTATTACGTAGAATAGCCTTGTCCTTGTGAAATGTCAAATAGGGCGGTTTTGAGTCACTCAGTTGACTGGCCGAAGTTATTGCCAGTCACGTACGAATTTGGCAACATCCAGTTTGTAGTTCCCTTGTCCACCCAACAACCCTCCAGATCCAACTCAGCAGATCCCTCTGCCCACCCCTGTATTTCATTGGCCGTAGCTTCGGCCTGCATTTCTTTGACAGTGGCAACTCCATCTTCTATCATACAGGGTACTTCCTCTGTGTGAACCGTCATCATTTTGGTATTCAAATCAGTGGCAGTTTGTTTCGCAATTCTGTCTGCAAACGCGTTTCCCTCTCCTACTTTGCATGTTACTTTTTTATGTGCCTCGCATTTCACTATTGCTAGGCGCTTTGGAAACGTGAGTTCAGACAGCAATCGTACAATCAAAGGGCCATGTTGAATTCTGGCGCCATGTGATGTCAAAAACGCTCTCCCAGCCCAGAGTCGACCAAAATTATGAACCACTCCAAAAGCATACTGACGATCAGTATATATATTCACATTCAAATTTTTAGAAATCTCGCAGGCTCTGGTTAATGCTATTATTTCTGTGGCTTGTGCTGAATTATAGAGAATTCTTTTGCTTTCTACAACGCTTTCTAGGGTAGTGATAGCATATGCAGCAGTTGTCGTGCCATCTGGTAATTTAAAACATGAGCCGTCACAAAATAACTCTGTTGCGTCTGTGTCCTATTTAATAGAACGTCTATGGCATGTTGCACTATCAAAATTAAAGTGTGCCCCAATACCATCCCTTCCGTTTGTTTCACTGACGCAGCAGCTGTTGCGACAGATCGCAAACATTGTGGTAGTGTGCGCGCTACAGGGTCCAGAGCAGAAGAAAAATAGCCGCATGGCCTATTTCTTCCACCTTGTTGCTGTGTCAAAACCGCCAATGCAAATCCGTCACTTTCACACACAAATAGTCTAAAAATGTTCTCATAATTCGGCGTACCCAAAACTGGAGCCGAGCATAATGACAGTGGTATCTCCAGAACCTAGTGATGGTCTATTGAACACTTCTGTGCTCCTGTATCTACAAGAAAGCAGTGCTCCTCATTCCCGACTCATTTCTACGTAGGGTCCTCTCTGATTCACGGGAATAGACACTGGTTCCGACTCTTGTCCTGGGCTGTCCTATTGGGGAAATAACACATTGTCCGATGTGTAATCATTACTATTACTGTAATACTTGTTTGGCTGTGTATCGAAAACGTTCCCACTCTTCCCCTCTATTTCCCCCACTCTGGTTTCCATATTGTTGATTTTACTGTCCCCGACTATGGTTCGGGGCATTTTGGTTTTGGCCTTGGTTTTGATTACCTCCGTTATTGTGATGCTGCTGCATACTATTCCTATTTGGTCCATTCGCTCCTGGGTGTCCTCTATGCTGTCTCCTCTGACCAGACCCATTTCTATTCTGTAGATGCGGACATTGCGCTCGCCAATGTCCTTCCTCCTTCCAATACGCACACTTATTCGGTCCCACTGTTCCCCCATGCATACTCGAATTACTCCTTCCTTGTGCGTTCCCTCGCCCTCTATTATGTCCTTCTACTTGCTGCATTAATACCCGTGTTTTCAGATTTACCCTATCACTCTCTTCTTTTTCTTTTCCCGCAGTCACTCTGCGCTCATAATATTGGGCCATATGTAATACTTCGCCCAATGTTTTTGCTTTCCATGCACACTCTGATGTCATTATTAGATCCTGAATTGGAAGTTTTAACCCCCTTACATATTTGTCAACAAATGACCTCTTTCCCGCTTCCGAGCCCACATCCTGCCCACTGAAGTCCGTGAATACTTCTTCAAATCTATTAAAATAATCTGTAGCCAGCTCATCCTTGCCTTGTACACATGCAATCAATTTGCCCAATTGAATTCTTTTCTCTGGGACAATTGTTTTTAACTTCTGCACTATACGTGCTGGTAATGCCACCAGGTTTGCTCCTGGTGTCATTCCAACCGCTTTATTCCTGTCTTCTATTATCAAGTCCGCCCATGTGGCGCCAAAGGCTATTGGGTCATCTACCTTCCTTATTTGTTTCCATATGTCTGCTGGCAGGATCACCGGGAATATTAGGTTTCTATCACCCATGGTAAGCACAGATGATTGTAGGCAGGACTCTACTTCCTTGTAAAACCCTGCAGGATTCTTTCTTATATCAGGAATCGTCTGCTTTATGTTGTTTACCTCCTGTCTGGAAAAGGGGACATGCACATATTGGGCGGTGTAATGGGCTGGTGTTACCTGCGCCGCTGCGCTGCCCACTGCGGGAGCCTCCACTTTGGGCACAAAGGTAGGTGGGACCTCTCTCATTGGAAATGCCCCACTTACCATCCCCCCACAATCCCCCCCCATTCTCTTAGATGTAACAATATTCCCAGATCCAACAATAGGGCTGTTTCTCCTGTCCCTCACTCTAGTGCTCTTCTATATACTGCCATTATTTCGGGTTAGCTGGCCTTATCGTTTTTTATATCTTTGTCTAATAAATGTTCAGCCATCGACGGTAGTGCTTTTCTTTTCATGGGCATGGAATATTCATCAAATATCTTGTGTATCTCCATTGTGGGAATACTAGGATCAGACATCCATCTAAATGCTTCTCGTATACATACTTTTAACTTATTGCCCCTTTGTACTGACGACATTGAATGTCGTCGTTGTATATATGGCTCTACAGTTTCCTTCCTATGTCTCCCGATATCCCTACTCCTGTACCCAGGTGTAGCAAACATTTTGGCATAATCATTATCCAATTCATCTTTAAGCTGCTCAAAAAGTCTATATACATGTTCTCTCACTTCTTCATCCCTCTCCCTACAGCGTGCTAATGCATTCAAATCTAACAATCGCTGCGGTGGTAATTTCCTAATTAGCTGTTTCCATTTCTCCACCAAATATTCACCCATGCATTCCAACACTACCTGTCTTTCGTTGCTTCTACGGAAGTCATATCTCGAAGCCACTGCTGCCGCCCCATCATTCCCGTCTATATGCATCTCTGCCTGTTGCTGCAATTCCACCTTCCTTTCTTTGCCGATTGTGCTGCGAGTTACCCTCGTGCATCCCCGTTGGTCAGTCCCGCCTCTTGCCCCCGTGGTTTCAACTTCAACCCCGGGAGGAACGGACGGTACAGAGTCTGTGCCTGAGGCGGGAGGTGCGGATGGGACAATGGGAACAGGGAGTGTCTGTTGTGGGCCTGGTTGGCTAATAGGAGGTGTTACGCACGCGGTCTGTGGCTGCGGGAGGGCTTGAGCTGCTGGAGGGGGAGCTTGAGCTACGGGCGGGGTCTGGGCAATAACTACTGACGTGTCTGGTCTTACTTCTGATCTTGGGCTTTGTTTTGTATGGGTCAATATATTTTCTATTAATTCATCCGCTATATGTAATTCTCGTTGTGGGTATATCTTTTCTATATTCAACTGATCACGCCTACCTGCCCTTCTTAGACTCTCAGTCCACTCCTCCTCTTCTTTCTCTGTTGCTACTTCACCTTTCGATTTATGCCTGCGCGCATGCTTTGCTCTGCTTCTAAATCGAAGCATTGCTTCCTTTCTCCAGTCTTTAATAGTCTCAAATGCTGCAGGACGCGCTTTCTTTCTGATCAACACCCTTTCCAGGTTGTCTATCCTCGCTATCTCAAAACTACCATTAATCAGCCACTGATGGTCTTGTTGCTTTCTGGTTTGCCTATGCCAAGTCTCTCAGAATATTATCGCACCCACTCCATACTTCACATACATCTCATACGCCGGCGTTCCCCCAGGTGGTACAATTTGGCCATCTTCCAAAGATTGTCTACCACAGTGGAAAAACCCTGCTAAGGTGGACAATACCCCAGGCATGTTTCAACCTTCCCCCTGGTTAATCAACCTGCCCTGGCTGACTTTTGCAACCACTCCTTCACCTCTGGAGTCTTCCGATCCCCCCTTAAGCACTCCCTTGTGCATCCTCTTCTTAAGAAACCCTCTTCCAACCCCGCCTGCCCAGCTAACTATCGCCCAATCTCCATCACTCCCTTCCTGGGCAAGCTCCTGGAGAAACTGGCCATCTCCCAGCTCAACCTCCATGCTGAATCTGTTGGTAGTCTTCATGGCCATGAATCTGGCTTCAGAGCTGCCAGAAGCACGGAAACTGCTCTCCTGAACATCCGTGAGGACCTGCTCTCGAACCTCGACTCCAACACTCCGTGTGTTCTCATTCTGCTCGATCTCTCTTCTGCCTTTGACACTGTCAACCATGCCATCCTGCTCAACCGTCTCCGTGATAATCTGGGTATCACTGGTCAGGCTCTGGCGTGGCTGACCTCTTTCCTTTCCAATCGACCCTCCCAGGTCCAACTGGGGTCCTTCCTCTCTGACATCTTCTCTACCTGTGGTGTCCCCCAGGGATCTAATCTTTCTCCCTGGCTGTTCAACCAGTATCTGGCACTCCTTGCCCACCGCATCGCCACTCTCTGCCCCAACTTTCAGTGCTATGCGGACGATACCCAGCTCATTTTCAGGCTACCCTCGGCCTCCTCCTCTCCTTCCCTCATCTCCGACTGTCTGTCTGCTATCCAGGAATGGTGTGCCGCCAATGACCTCTGCCTTAATGCCAGTAAGACTGAGATTCTACTCATCGGCACACCCACTTCCTCCTTCCCTGCAGTGCTCTGGCCAGCCTCTCTTGGCCCGCTTCCTGCTCCTACTTGCAAGGCAAAAAACCTCGGGGTCATCTTCGACTACACACTCTCCTTCTCTCCTCATATAACTGACGTCTCTAAGAAGTCTCACTACCAGCTGCACCTCCTCAGAGGTATTCTTCCCTTCCTCTCCTTCCCCCAGAAGCTCACGTTCTCCAGAGCCCTGGTTCTCTCGAAGCTGGACTACTGTAACAGCCTCTATCTTAATCTGCCTGCCTCTACTCTCCGCCCTCTGCAACTCATCCAGAACAGGACTGCGAGACTTGTCCTTGGCCTCAAGCCCAGGGACCGTATCTCTCCAGGACTGAAATCTCTACACTGGCTCCCTGTGGCTGCGAGGATTAAGTTCAAAACCCTCTGCATTGTCCACAAGGCCTTCTGGGGCCTAAATATCTTCAACTCTCTCTTCCTAAATATCTTCCTTCCCGAGCCCTTCGCTCATCTGTCTCCAACTCCCTCAGGGTCAGCCGCTTCTCGAAGCAACGAGCTGGGGGTAGATCTCTCTCTGCGGCAGGGGCCTCCCTCTGGAACAGCCTTCCTGCCTCCCTGAAACTTGAGGAGAACCATCTTCGGTTCCGGAAGCACCTCAAAACCTTCCTCTTTGCTGCTTTCTCTCTCCCTCTCCCCTGCTAATTCTTCATTGAAACTGCACTGAACCTGCACCTGGGCCACTCTCACCGACCTCGGTCCTTTGCCCAGCCACTCTCCACTTGCACTGCCTCCCTGGCAACCCCTGCACTGCGGGACTGTCTTTGCATCCCTTACAGCCCCCCCCTCCCAGCACTTGTCTGCACTTACCTTGCACTTGCCACCAGCTGGCCCTATTTATTATTATTATTATTTTTTTTAATTCTACTTACCCCCTCTCCCCTTCCCCTTTTTCCCTTCCCCCTACCCCTGCACTTGCGCGATCTGAATGACACCTGGCCTAGTAGGATCGTTGTCTGTCTTTCCCCCCTGTTCCCCCCTCCCTGCCTCGTCGCGCCTTGAAACACTTGTGTATAGGCGCGTTACAAATGCCATATCATATCATACCTAGGGCGTTTGATTTTGCAAAGTCAACTCTCAACCAATATCAGGATACTTTGAATCGGGGAATGACTCACCTGATAAATCAAGTCGTCTGTATACTGACGCACGAAAGGACGTCGTGTCTGCGTTTCTTGGCTTCCGCCTCGTTTCGGGACCCTCGCCTCCTTGTTCTCTAGCCAGGCACGTCGATCAGGGATCAGATGTGTGCAGATCTGCAAAGGAGTCTCTAATCACTTTTACAGGGTGCCCCGAACACCTCTTGATCCCGGCTCGATCGTCCCGTCCTCACCGTTCTCCGCCTTACTCAATTACAACGTTATGCGATGGAACAAGTGGGGGAGGGTCCCTGTTCGGACGCCATCTTGAAAGGGGCCCCTAGGGGACCCTGACACCTATGGAAACAAGGAGAGTCACCACACACGATAGATACGCCAGACACAAGGTTGTATTCCCAAAGCTAGGGTTTATTGCAAAGCAAAAGTCTGTTGGCCAACTCGGTCTCACGCCCCGCGACGTGTATCTTTAGACCTTGAGGGACGCAAGAGAGTGAATTACGTACATCAGTTACATATATACAAAATGCATATCAAACAATCAGCTATGACATGTTTAACACCCCCCTTTATTGGGTTTCTTTGAACTTGGTGTGATGATGGACATCTCCGACAACTATGACACCTTCAAACATCTATTCTAGTAACAATTTGCAATTTGTGAGTGCGAAGGCATCTTTCAGTTGTTGAATAGAACACAGCGCTTCTGTTCTTGGAAGCGAGCTACATACGGGGGGAGGGGGGAGCGTTGCATTCCGGACCTTGCTATCTATTAGGTGCTATTCGCGTCCTGGGAGCCGACACGCTCTAGCAGGCTCAGCAAAGGGGGGCCGTAAGAAAAGCATAATTCAAGCCTTTAGCTGTATTATTCTAACATATTCTACCATATAACGAGACTGGCTGGCAGCTGCGAAATGATTAAATGCCCTGCAGCTCTGCTTCAAGGCTACATTCTGGAGGGAGCCGGGCATTCTTCCTGGCGCTGCCTACGTTTGTGTTTCAACAAACTCTCGTTATCCTCTCGGCCCTGCGGCCTTGTCCTTTTCGCATACAGACAACAATGTTTTACAGTCGAGCAGTGTAAGTGGAAAATATACTGCGAAGCAATAGGAACAGAAAGCAATGAGCAATGGTTAGAAAACAAAATGGCGATTCTTGTTACATCAAAATGGCCGTTCATTGGCAAACTCGAAAACCTATTTTCTGTCATATTGTGCATGAGAGGGTTGGCCCACGGCCACCAAAATACGCTTGCGGTCACAAAGTAGAGATATCCATTTTTCTAGACTGACATTGGCAAAGATCTTCAGCCTGAAGGTTTCCTATTCGTCTGGGGTAAAGGATTCGGTCGGAAACCACACCTGTTACACCACCGGTAAATGTTCTTTTTCAAAGATGAAGAGTTGTGCCAGGAGGAACTGCTTGGGGAACGAGACTTCTTACAGTGCTGCTGCTGCTTTTTCTCCTTGCGTGCCATTGATCCGCCTTCTTACAGATGCTCCACAACCTGTGACCTGGACGAAGATTGTTTGGTTTGCTCTTTTTCCTTGTAGAAAAAGATAAAACGTTTTTACGCCCGCTACCGATGGGCTGTAAAATGGATGAATTGGCATGACCTGCAGTCCGAGGCATAGAGATCCTCCCACAAGGCAGTAGAAACAGATTCCAAGGAGGTGACATCTGTTGTCCACAACCCGCACAGGGCTCGAGGCCTTTGCAGGGTTGGGCATCATGTAGAAACAAAGTGCACAGAAAAAAGGAACTAAGGCCATAGGGTATTGATAAATACTGGCCCCAACTTCATGTCTAGCACATGCATGTAGAGGTGTCAGGTGGGGCCGAAACAGAGCCACGCCCCCTTGTGACGGAAATCGAAGATCAGCTTTGCTGGGGATAGAATATCATAGATGAGCAATCCGTGGAAGGAAGGAACCCATTAGAAAATCCTATACAATGTAATAAAAATATGTTTGCTATGCCAAGGCCCTAATTATTGACTTTATAATTCTTGCTTGCTTCTGCTGCTTATGCTAACCCCTCCACACCTACATCCACACAGTGCAGGGTGAAATGTAAAACAAATATTGGTATGTTTCACACTGAATTGTGCTACCTTTTCCATATGGAAATATTGAGGATGTGATATGTTAACTAATGTTTACGTCAATATTTACAGTAGTATTGTTCTTTATATGTTGGACTATAACCAACAGTGCCATGCTTACTGGTCCAGGCAATAAGGAGAGAACTGTGTTTTTCACCTCACCTTGTGGAGGGTCACAGCACCAAATGCTAATCAATAACAGTCTCAAACATTCTGCAAACAGCCATTCTGGAAAAATAGGTTTCTCATTTAAAATATTTTAAGTAAAAAGACACTCTTTATTCAACAGTTTACTTTATCGATGGCTGTATGGTTTTCAGCTACGACACAGTAAAAACAAACGTGTCTTTGTACTGTTTAGCATATGCCAATAGAGTAAATAAACGACAATACCTTGGACCTTTGCCGCAACCAATTCTTAATTTTTTAAAATAAACAGCAACTGTGTATGTTCGACAGTGTGAAGGTCCAATCGTCTGCAAAGTTCTAAAAGAAAGTAACATATGTTAGGTGGCATTTAGGTACTTCCAATGAAAATAGTTTTAAGCTGATAAAACACATTCTCGAAAATAATAAGATCTAGTTATTATAACACTGCAGGATACCCATGGGGGGATCATTGAAAGAAGGCAAGCAGGACAACTATGATCTATGTTCTGAGAAACCTTTGGAGGTGGTTGCCTGATTGCAGCATACAATAAGATGCACAGTATTCTTCAGTGAATATACCAACAAAGTGCAGTAGTACAAATATTCCGAAGCCTGACAAACATTTAACATTGAATGTCTCATAGATCGCAGCATTTCTCTGCAACAGATGATCATGATGTATTTAAAGTATTAGAGAAAATGGTTGTTCAGATCCTACAATATCCCCGGGAAGGCAATGAACCTCTAACTTTCCTGCAACTTCTGGAGTGTTTTGCTAGATAATCAAACCATTAAACCAAATATCCATCAACATAAACCCAAGCAAGCCACGACATAATGTTAGGGTGGCCATCAAGTCCATGGGGCATTGCATCATTGATGTTAGTAATGTTTCAATTATATTATATTATTTTCGTACAATTTACAGTGGAAATTGTCAGGAGAAAATGATAAAAACAAAAAATTAAATCAGGCACCTGTTTGTTTTACAACCAACTGTCACAGGTTTCCCCTTTTCTCACCTGTTTTCTCTGTTTTGCGGAGTCCTTTGTCGGGGTTTTCTTCCGAGCAGTTCAGGTCTTGTACAAGCCCGCTCGGCCGTCTTCTGATTCCAGGATTCGTTCAGCTTCTTCGTCCGGGATCTAGGGAACTCCAGGAAGCTTGGAATGGAGGCAGCACACGGAGGCGGTCTGCGCGGAATGCGGAAGAGACAGGGTCAAGGAAGGTAGTAGAAGGGAGGAGGAGGAAGGTCTGGGAACCAGGAAACAACACAGTTCAGGAGAACAAACTACGGAGCACGTCAGGCCACAGCTATCGGTAGCGTTGAGATGCACGGAACCGCAGGGGAGTGGCTAATTTATAGAACGTGCTGCATAGGACGTAAAGGTCGATAGACCGCATTCCGTGTATACGGCCATGTTGGGTGTACTACAGCGAGTAACCCCCGACGTGCCAGGGACCAGGAAGACCAGAAGGGGCGTGATCGATGGATCATGACAGCATGCCCCCTTCTAAAACCCGTTCCACCGGGTTTACCTGGATGTATTCGATGGAACCTTCTGAGCAATCTGGGGGAGTTTAAATTCGGGACTGGTTCCCAGGTACGTTCACTGGGTGGATAGCCCTTCCATTCCACCAGGTATTGAAGTCGACCTCGTTTATATCGGGAGTCACAAATACGAGAGACTTCATATTCCAGCTGGTCATCGACAATCACAGGACTAGGTCTAAGAGTAGTCCGGGTGGTTTGGATGAATGGCTTCAACAGAGATTTGTGAAAAACTGGATATATCTTCTTCCAGGAGTCCGGAAGTTGGAGTCGAAAGGCCACAGGATTAATGATTTCTTTTATAGGGAAGGGCCCGTAATACCGGGTAGCCAACTTATTCGGTCTGAGATGTCGGGGCAGGAGTTTCTAGGATAGCCATACTTTATCCCCAATAGAGTAAGAAGGTCCTGGTCTTCTCTTTGAATCTGCATAGTGCTTGGTTTGTATTCGCGCACTTTCAAGATGTTCCTTGGCGTCTTTCTGTACATTGATGAGTGTTTCGATCCAGGAATCGACAGTTGGAACAGGTGTTGGGTGTGGAAGAACAGAAGGTAAGACCGAAGGGTGGAATCCTTGGCTGCAGAAAAAAGGGCTGGTCTTAACAGCTGAATGATCCGAATTATTGTAGGCGAATTCGGCCACTGGTATTAAAAAGAGACCAATCCTCCTGGACTTTGGTAGAGAAGCAACGAAGATATTGTTCAAGGGTTTGATTCACTCGTTCTGTGATACCATTGGTTTGAGGATGATATCCTGAGGAAAGAGCTTGTTGGATCCTGTGAGCCGGTATACTCGGGGTGGTAAATAATTACACAGAGGCTGTAAGTATGTTATTTTGATTCTGTAATATCTTTTTATTAACTATAACTTTCTCTATTTGTAGGTAAAAGGATACGTCTTTAACTCTCCTGACGACCTTGTCTTGAGCATTAACTTCATGCAGAACAGCGGATTGGTTCAGGTAAGTCTCATAAAATTCTCAAAGTCTTTCTATGAGTCTCTGTCATCACAACTCTCCTTATTTCTCTTTCAACTTTTCTTGTCCTTTCCTCTCATGACGTCTTCTCTTTATTGTATATGTTTTCCATCTCCGCTTATAGGCAATACTGGTTCTTTGTTTATAAATCAAATAAGTCTCTTTTGATATTGCTTCTTTCCTCAATCTATGTATTATTCTCTCTCTCTCTCTTCTAGGCTTGTCAAGGTGTCTACATTGTTCTTTAGTTAAAGTTCTTCCTTGTCTAATGCTCTTATTTTTTTAAGCAAAACACCTTTCCTTGTTTTCACGGTCCACTTGCACTTCCTTTCTCTCTCTCTCGGTCTCGACTCCCGCCTGAACTTTCAGTTACATTTCTTTCATCCCTCTTGTACACGATCGACTTCTGTGTCAGTTTATAGTTACTCTTCTTACCTCGACGTCTGCGAGGAATCTTCTCCTACCCGTTCAGCTGTCCAGTGCGACCTCTCGTCACCATACAAACTCCGTTCCTCACCGCTGCTGTAGGTTTTTTTCTCTCTCACTCGACGGCTGCGAGGAGATACCGCCTCGCTGCCCAGCTGTGTAGTGGGACTCGTTGTTGCCGCACAGCCTCCGCCTTCTCAACTGCCATACGATCTTCGGATCGCTTCACGGTGCGGTTTCTTCCCCGGTCGCCTATTCAGCTGAAGGGATCTGTTTTCCATCTCAACGGACATGCAAGCTTCTCCCTTCTCCGCTCCCCCCCCCGCAACTCGGGCTTCGTCAGCGATTCTGCTCGACAGCTCTCTTCCAGCATTGCAGTCGGTCACCTTAAACTTTAATAACTCAACGTGACAACAGCGCAACTTTTCCTTTGTTTTCTATATATAACTATATAATTTCTCTCAGGTTCTGCTTCAACTGTAGCACTCAATACGCCCATCCATAACTGTCATTTTCGGACTCCAGCACCTCCGTTTCCTAGCAACGACAGGCACAACAAAGAAAAATGTCAACACTGGCCTCTCTGTTAATGATTGGTTACTTAAGTTGTCAATTATTCCCTGCAGCATAGTTAACCCTTGGTTGCCCTGCTTGACCTGGTATTGACAGAGCCAGAGCCCGATTGTTTATCCGCTGTGTTTTCTCCATCAGATTTGTCACAGATCGCTAATATCCTGCAGAAGTGTTTCCAAAACTGAGAGATATACTGTAGTCCTCTGTCCGATATGATCTGGGAAGGAAGTACATGCAGTCGGAAGATGTGTTCCAGGAAAATACCAGCAAGTTCTGATGATGATGGTAATTTATACAGAGGAGTAAAGTGAGCCATTTGAGTGAATAGGTCAATGGTGACCATGATAGTGTATAACCTCTGTAAGGCGGCAATTCCACAATGAAGTCTGTAGCTATGATTTCCCAAGGTCTTGTTGGTGGAGTTGGCTGTAATAAAAGACCTGCTGGCTTCTGGGTATCATGTTTGTTCTGATTACAGACGGAACAAGATTGAATGTACAGTTGTACGTCTGTCTTCATCTTGGGCCACCAAAATTGTCTTTGTATTAGACGGAGGGTGTTGGAAATACCACGATGACCGGAGTGAAGAGTATCATGACAGATTTATTATCCTTTGTTGTAGTTTCTGTGTGGGGATGACCAGGTTATTATCCTTGAACAAGTATCCGTCCTTGATTCTTAAGTCCCATTGATTCTTCTCTGAAAGTTCTTTCCAACGTTCCGAAGTCTGAGTTTGCACGCAAATCTCTTCCAGGAGGTTGTTTGCTTGAGCTACAAATATAATATGAGGAAACATCTTGGGATACGTCCGATCCTCCGGAGGTTCATAGTCTGGACGACGAGAAAGTACATCAGCTATTACATTTTGGGTTCCAGGGACATGGTGAATCTGAAACTGATATTGGGCAAAAAAGAAGGCCCACCGAGCTTGGCGACTATTCCTACATTCCAGGGCTTGTAATACTTGTAGGTTTCGATGATCCGTGCGGACATGGGCCGGAAATTTGGCTCCTAGGAGTAAATGACGCCACTCCGTGAAGGCTTGACGGATGGCTAGCAGCTCTTTCTCTAGGACGGAGTAATGGGTTTCACTAGGAGTTAATGTCCGAGAAAGGTAGGCGATGGGATGTTCCAAGCTATCCTCGAATTGTTGTTTTAGAACGGCTCCAATGACGTTATTGGAGGCATCTGTCTCCACTATGAATGGTCGATTAACATCAGGCTGAGCAAGAATGGGAGCTTGTGTAAATTCAGACTAACTGTTGGAAGGCTTTTTCTTGGGCCATGGTCCAATGAAAGGGAACATCTTTTTTCAATAAGGCAATTATTGCTTGGACAATCTCGGAAAAGGAAGGTATGAATTTCCTATGGAAATTAGCCAAGCCCAGGAAGAATTGTATCTGTTTCACTGAGGCGGGGCTAGGCCAAGATAAAATAGCCTTAACCTTGGATTGATCCATACCGATACCATCGGGAGTAAGGACAAACCCTAGGTAGTGAACAGTAGAAGTATGGAAGATGCATTTCTCGGGCTTCGCCAGGAGTTTATTTTCGCGTAAGCGTTGTAAAACTGCTTTCACATGTTCTTCGTGCTTGAGAGGGTCCTTCGAAAATATTAGAATATCATCCAGATAGACAATCACAAAAAGGAACAGCATGTCCGAGAACACTCGATCCATGAAACGCTGGAACACCGCTGGGGCATTAGCAAGTCCAAAGGGCATGACCAAGTATTCAAAATGCCCAAAGGGTGTTCTAAAGGCTGTCTTCCACTCATCACCTGCCCTGATACGAATCAAATGATAGGTGCCCCTGAGATCCAGCTTGGTGAACACAACTGCGCCTCTTACTGCCTCCAGGATGTCTGGGATCAAGGGTAATGGATAACGGTCCTTGAGAGTACATTGATTTAGATCTCGATAATCCAGACACGGTCTGAGTTCTTTAGTGTCTTTTTTAGGAACGAAGAACAGGTAGGCCCCTGATGGAGATTTAGATGGTCGTATGGTGCCATTTGCGAGATTAGTATCCAGGTATTCACCAAGGGCTTTCTTTTCAGGTTCTGATAAGATTAACATCCTTCCAAATGGAATCACTGCGGAAGGTTCCGTCTCAATAGCACAATCTTCAGGTCTGTGGGGAGGTAAGGCTTGAACAATGGCGGAGGAGAAAACATCGGAATATTCCTGGTAAGCCTCCGGGACCCGGATGATGTTTGAAACTGTGATTGTGTTCTGATGAGTTGTAGGAAACTCCTTAGATGGTGTAGGATCAAGGTCTGGATGTAAGCAGTGGGACACAGAGAACTCAGAACCCAGGAACAAGGATCCCGCTGCCCACTTGATATAGGGGTTGTGTCTTTGAAGCCAGGGCATTCCCAAAACCATGGGGTAATGGGCGGACTTGATGATGTCAAATCTTATCCTTTCTCGATGTTTGATTTATAGCAAGCTCGATCTCCTTTGTCTGCAGGGTTATAGGTCTAGAAGAAAGGGGTCTTCCATCAATTGCTTCCACAGGTTGCATGATAGTCCGGGATTCGTAAGGAATATGGTATTTTAAGACCCATTCATGATCTATGAATACCCCCATAGCTCCACAGTCGACCAGTGCCCGATGGGGTATATTTCTTTCTTGGATGTTGTCAAGAAGGCCTGTAAGATTACCAAGGAATTTTGTCCAGGAGAGTTCAAGGATGGAATAGAGGTGGAGCTGACATCTCTCTGCCGAACCTGCGCTCCGTTTAGGATCGGGAGCTGACGTTTCCCGAGCGCCGTGGGGGGGCAATCTGACATTCTCGTACTAAAAGTTTGTCAGATGCACAATAGATACATAATCCAGTATGAATCCTTTGCATCCTCTCTTGTGGTGTAATGGGTCCACGGAAGGCCCCTAATTGCATAGGTTCAGTCTCATTGCTTGGAGTAGAAATGCCTTCTGAGCTCGAAGGGGTTCCAATGGGGTTTTTCTGGAGTGGTAACTTGGTTTTCTTCTTTTCTGCCTTTCTCTCCTGAATGCGAAAATAAATCTGTAGAGCGAGATCCATTAGGGCTTGAAAGGAACCCGGGCGTGCCACTCTGGCTAGTTCGTCTTTGATCTCTTCGTTTAGCCCTCTTTGAAATAAGGTAAAACAAGCTTCAGAGGACCAATCCGCCCCCTTAGCCAGCTGTTTGAAGCGTGTGACATACGTGAGCAAGTCCTGGGTACCCTGATGAAAGTAGAGTAGATGTTCCTGGGCACTGTAAACTTGTTCCGGGCGTTCAAACATGGTCTTGAGGGCCTCTATAAAGCCGTCGTAGTCATCCAGGAGAGCATCACCAGAGTTAACCAATGGGGTGGCCCAGGTCAAGGCATTCCCGGAAAGATGCGAGATTATAAAGCCCACTTTAGCCCTGGGCGTAGAAAAATAATAAGGCTTAAATGTAAAGTGGACCAAACAAGAATCTAGGAATCCACGAAGGCTCTTTGCTGAACCGTCGAACTTAACAATGCCGCCTAGAATTACACTCTCCTTCGTGACGGAATCACGGGATACCACCAATTGTTTTAACGCTGCGTTTTCCGCCTTTAAGTTTTGCACTTCCGTCGTCAGCTCTTGCATGCCACGCATAAGATCCTGGACGGCCGCTTCCATGTCTGTATCGAGATCGGTCAGGTGGCGTCTCAATCTGTCACAGGTTTCCCCTTTCCTCACCTGTTTTCTCTGTTTTGCGGAGTCCTTTGTCAGGGTTTTCTTTCGAGCAGTTCGGGTCTTGTACAAGCCCGCTCGACCGTCTTCTGATTCCAGGATTCGTTCAGCTTCTTCGTCCGGGATCTAGGAAACTCCAGGAAGCTTGGAATGGAGGCAGCACACGGAGGCGTCTGCGCGGAATGCGGAAGAGACAGGGTCAAGGAAGGTAGTAGGAAGGGAGAAGGAGGAAGGTCTGGGAACCAGGAAACAACACAGTTCAGGAGAACGAACTACGGAGCACGTCAGGCCACAGCTATCGGTAGCGTTGAGACGCGCGGAACCGCAGGGGAGTGGCTAATTTATAGAACGTGCTGCATAGGAAGTGAAGGTCGATAGACCGCGTTCCGTGTATACGGCCATGTTGGGTGTACTACAGCGAGTAACCCCCAACGTGCCAGGGACCAGGAAGACCAGAAGGGGCGTGATCGATGGATCATGACACCAACATCTAGTTTTTATATACCAGTTTACTATGAAGGCATCTAGAGGGCCAGTGCCTCGGTCCATCAAGAACGCAAGAGTCACAAAGGTATGATAACAAGCTGGTTTCTCACAGATTGATTGAAGAGTAACGCTAAGACTGGATGAGGCAGAGGACAATCTATTGGTCGGACGGTGACTAATAAGTAACAAAGGCAAACTCAACTTGTCAATGTGGACATTTAAGCCTGGTAAGGTGAATAGCAACCTCGAAAGAATATTGAAAGTCAGCTCCATCCCTTGAAGGCAAGATAGGACAGGTGAATGAGGGCTGTGTTTGTAGCCTACCTCTGTTATTCGAAAGAACAAGTTACCTCTCTTACCTGGTAACTTTCTTTCGATGGGATGGTCCGACGACGTATTCACTATCTATGACAGTAATCACCACAGCTGTGCTGCTTTGGAAAAATCTTTCAGCGTCTGCGTCCTGCGTCGATGACGTCGATACGCTGTCCTCGAGGGCCCCCGTCGAGCCGACGTCACCGGATGTTATAAGTAGGATGCACGACGCCCGTACCCTCAGTTGTAGTTTTTTCCCCCAGAACGTGTGGCACCAATCTTCTGCCAGTAGAGACCACAGAAAGCCTTGCAAAAACGTAAGCTGCAATCGCATAAGAAATTTTGTAGCGAGGCAGGGAGGGAGCGATATGGAATACGTCATCGGACCATCCCATCGAAAGAACGTTACCAGGTAAGAGAGTAACTTGTTCTTCGAGGGGATTGGTCCTCCGATGTATTCCATATCTATGACAGACTCCCAAAGCAGTACCAATGTAAGGAGGTGGGAAAAGAATTTAGAATATACAAATTTAGAATGCCCAATCAAATTGCAGAGTTAAGGACCGCGTTGCCAAAGGCCAGATCCTGTCCATGGATGGAATCTAGGGAGTAGTGATGTACAAAAGTATGGACCGAAGCCCAAGTGGCTGCTTCACAGATGTTACAAATAGGAACACTCCTCTGCAGGGCAGTAGAGGCAGCCCTACCCCTAGTAGAATGGTCCTGTAAGCCTAAAGGAGGGTCCTTACCCGCCAAGCGGTAACATTCAGAAATTGCCAAGATAATCCATCTAGACAAAGTCTGCTTAGTAACAGCTTGTCCCAAACGCCTTCCAGCGTAACCAATAAAGAGCTGATCGTCCACTCTGACTCGGGGCATGCGTGTAATGTAGAAGCTTAAAGCTCTCCTAGGATCCAACCTAAGGAGCCTCTCCTCTTCCTTACCAGGATGTGGAGGATAAAATGCCGGAAGAATAACCTCCTGGTTTAAATGAAATTCCGACACCACCTTCGGAAGAAAGGCAGGACGAACTCTAAGGACAACCCTGTCCTTATGAAACACAGTGAAGGGTGGCTTAACTGAAAGTGCCTGCAACTCACTCACTCTGCGAGCGGAAGTGACCACAACTAAAAAATACAGTTTTAAGGGTTAACAGACTCAAAGGACAAGAATGTAAAGGCTCAAAAGGAGCACCCATTAGAAATTTTAGAACAAGGTTCAAATCCCAACCCAGCACCTGGAAAGGTGACGCCGGGATCACATTAGTGAGCCCTTTGAGAAACTGAGAAATTAAAGGAATTTTGAAATAAGAACACTCCTCAGACGAGTGCTTAAATATGTACAGCGCTGCCAGGTAACATTTAATGGTACCCACTTGCAGGCCCTTGTGGGCAAAAGAATGCAAAAAAAGACAGAACCACAGGAATGCCACATAAAAAAGGATCCACATTCTTAAC